>NC_133163.1:97439739-102439739 GCF_040802235.1 Manis javanica | reverse complement strand
TTCAGGATTTTACTTATCACATATCAATCTTCTTTTGGTTAATGAACAGGACCAAGTTTAGAAGATTTTAATGCAGTAGTAATTAGGAGTGAAGACTTCAGTCAGATGGGGATTTGAATGTAGGAAGAGGATTATTGTGCTTAGTAAGAAGTTGGACTAAGATGTCAGGGTTCCTTCCGAATCTAAGACTTTACAATTGGAAATGTTCATTTATGAGTTAGTTAGGAAGACATGATGTTCAATCCTCATATGAGTTAGATGTTTATTTTTTAAAAAGCTGTGTTTTACAAGATGCGTATGGTTATTTTTTTCCATATTTTTCAAAGTGGGTTAGAAAGACAAATTTTCTTTTCTAGTTAAAATATGTCTTTGGTGATAGTGTCTTATAAAATATGCCAGAAAGAAGTAGAGAAAGCCAGACTTAATTTAGTGGTTTAAGTTAGTTTTAAGTGTTGGCTGTTTCTTAAAATCAGCTATGTATGCCTGAAGTACTAATAAGTGTGTTGAGTATATTGCTACTAACTAAGCAGGTTGCTTGTGTAGAATCACAAGTTTAGACTTCTGGATTACATGAGTAACTTTGGAAAAATGGCACCAAGATCAGTAATTGCATCTCAGAATAAACAAGCAAATAAAATCAAAGTCGCTATTTGTTTTGCGTTTTTTTGTTGTTAAAAGTTGGTTTAAGGTTGTAAGTACTTTAAAAAATAGTATTTGTACACATCTTTATCTAGTCAAGACTAGTACTAAACACAATAAAATGTTAAATAATACTGATATATAGGTTACTAGGAAAATTTTTATTCATCAAGGCTTTTAAATAAATGACTTTTTCCCTTAAAAATTGTACTTTTTTTAGCATTACAAAGTAAAAATGATGGGATTGCAAGTTTAGTATTGTGATTGTACTTCATAATAATAATAATATGAGTCTTTAGTCCCATGGCTTTCTTTTGACCAGAACTCAGAGTAATATCTTTTACCCTGAAAAGTAGTATAGAAATACTAAAATAAACTTTTCACAAAACATGCTTACCTTTACTATGCGTGATGTGGTCTTGCATTTTCTGTTCTATTTCCATTTTTAAAAATTGCTGTGACAACCCATTGAATTAAAGGCACAATTATGAGCAAAACTTAGCTAGGTTACAATACTTCATATTTTTCTACATTAGTGTCTTAGAATGATTCTATAGAGTGAATTTTCTGGGTAATTGAAACTTAACTCTTTAAATGCCAAAAAAAAATATTTTCAGTTGTGATCATAATATGTGGACAGGCCTCTATAATGCCTCCTTGCCCTTTAAAAAAATAAAAGAGTATGCAGAGTCTATGTAGTTTAACCTTTAGTTGAAGATAAAGGGACATTGTTATGAATTTCAACTTTGTACTCTGTCATAAGCTAGAAATGCCCTGAAGAAGTATTTAAACATGTGAGACTTTTTTTTGCCTCTAGCTTAAACCCTTCAGCTTTTTTTTTAAAGATCTGATTTTAAATTCCCATGCTGTCAGCAGTCTTTAGTGCTAATATATACTCATTCTTGCCTCCTTTTAATTTTACTGTTTTTAGTCCCTGGGCTAGAGAACTAGATAACTATGCTTAATACTGAGTTCTCTATAAAATGAGAATAAATAAATAGAATTTATCAAACAATTCATTCTGACCTGAGTAAAGTGTGTGAATTCTAGTGTAGATTATCTAGTGTAGATATCTCTGAGATATTTGCTTATGGTGGAATATAGTAGTGCTTCAGAGAGTTTCTAAATAAATTCAGTAGGAGCCTCTTACCCTACACAGTTGGGTGTGGTAATTGGCTGGCTAGTCGAAAAAGTCCGTTTAAGTAAAGAATCATAAAGTAACAGCTTTAATTATTTCACCTGTCTTGATGTAGGGCCCAAGCTTTTTGGGGGGGTGGGGGTGAAGTGGGGCTTGTTTTTCAGAGTTAGATATGCTCTTTCTTGTATAAACTACACCAATAATGTAAGCCTAAGATTTTTAGTTTTGATTTCTTAAAAGTGGATTAAGACTTTGCAGAGCAATCTGAGGGTGAGATCTTTTACACTAAAGTTTTTTTTAATCTTTTTAATGTTTCACATAATTTTATCAGTATCTTGGGTGACATAAGTCAATATGAATTTGTTTTGGAGGGAGAGGGAATTTATGTTCATCAAAATATGTTTTTTCCAAAGCATTCAATATAGTTTTCACAGGAATGATTTTTTACACTCATTTTATTGGTTCATGTAGCATTTAAATTAGTTGTTATAAATAGAGTAGCCTAAACAGGTTTGGGAGCAAATACCAGATTCTAGCTATGCATATAACTCAAATAATAGAAGTAGAAATGTGCAGGCAGCCAGAAAGTGCAACCTGAGAACATTAGTGTCTGTCAGTTTGCTTTTATGGAGGGTATGGAAAGCATTGGTCAGTTTTGCCTATTGTTTAATTGAAAGTCAGGAGAGATTCTATCTTACTTTCAGATAATGAAGATGTTACTGTACAGTGTGATAACTACATTTCCAGTAGTCAGTGGTATTTTACTGTAGTATGGGGTAATTTTTTTTTTAATTTTAAACATTACATAACATTACTTTGGCAATGCTGCCAAAGAGGAGTCTTTGATGTTGTCATTAGCACAGGCCTTGGAATCAGATTGGTGGTTGTATCCATGTCCCCTTACTTGCTAGCTATACAATTTTCATCAGTTTACTTAATCCCTGAGAGCCTCGGGTTATTTGTTATTATAAGATGGGGATAATTCCAACTTCTCATAATTAGAATGAAATATGACAGTGGTCGGCACATAGTAAGTTTTAAATGGTAACTTTTATTATGTTAAGACATTATAGATGTTTTTATGTTGGTCAATTACAAAATATGTTCAACAGAGGTAAGGAAATAATCAAGTGTGCAGTGACCCAATACTGTTTTGTTTTGTTTTGCATTCATAGTGTTCAACCTAAGGCTCAAGCAGATTTAATAGGCTTTTGATATATAGTTATCTGAGAAAATATAAAAGCTACAAAAGGATACTTGACATACATGTGTAATTTATTTCTTTATTGGTTGTTATTAAAATTGTAGCTTAATTTTTCTATTTAGGGGTTGGCATGAGTGGAATAAACTTCCTGGGACTAGATTTTTGATGGTGTTAACTGCTGACTAGAGTTGGGCAGCCGGGGAGGTTAAGCAATGTTATTCTGCCTTGTACTCAGGATATAAAGCATGGACCTGGTGCTAGGTAGATATTGAATGCCCAATGTTTCAAGAGCAGTCGAAAGTGAGGTCTTTGCATAGAAGTAATTAAAACAGTTTATTTTTTCACATTTAATATTTATTTGTTTTAAAATGTATGGTATTTCTAATTTTATTTGTGAATGAGCGATATTTTCCCTACAAAAATATATTTCAAATTAATAGAATATAAGCTTATATTTTGATTTCAAATATCCCAAAGGTCCTTGAAGTCCTCTAAGTTTATGATATTGTTTTGTAATCTAAGTAAAATCAAAATCTGTTTAATTTTAAAAGATAAATGTAAGTTGCTATGCTTTATGTTTTGGTTACAAACAGTTTTTTCATCAGACATTTCTGAGTATGTTATCTGTGCTTACCAACTGTTATGAAAGATTAAGGCCTGTCAAATATAGTAAATCATCAATAAATTAGTAATTTAAACATACTGTGTTTAAATTCATATTTGAATACAAATTATAGGCCATTTATGATTCCTAAGTAAAAACTTAGTGTAAAACCTTTTCACAAACAAAATTGCAGTTTGATTTTTTTTTTTTTAGGTTAAAATTGAAAGGAGTACTTATTAAATGTGTTCCTCCCCAAAATTCATACGTTGAAACCCTACCCCTCAATGTGTTAATATTTGGAGGTGGGGCCTTTGGGAGGTGATTAGGTCATGAGGGAGGAGTCCTCATGAATGACTTAGTTTCCTTATAAAAGAGGCTGAAGAAAGCCCTCATTCCTTCCACCATCTGAGGTTATAGTGAAAAGACAGCAGTCTCTGAGGAAGCTGGCTCTTACCAGACACTACACCTGCTGGTGCCTTGATCTTGGAATTCCCAACCAAAAGAGCTGTGAGAAATAAATTTCTATTGTTTATAATCCACCTAGTTAATGGTATTTTATTAAAGCAGGCTGAATGGACTAAGTCCCTTTTTTATTATATTACAAATATAGGCTTTAGCCTTAGTGTTGGAGTGGCTTATGAACTTATCTAGAGTATAATGCAACCCTATTAACCTCAAACAGTTCTGGGCAACTGAAATAGGAAGAAAGAATGGTAAGGACTAGAAAAAATAGCAAGGGAATTAGTTGTGTTGCTTATTTGCCAAGAATACTTATTATTAGCTAATGTAAATCAAACTATAGAAATGATAAATATTGGAGGGAAGAAAAATGTTACCTAGATTAAATAGAGCAGGCTTTTACTAAATTCTCAGGTAGAGGTGGTGGTGAGTAGTATTAATAACAGCTAACACTTGTATATACTCTGTGCCAGGCACTGTTTCAAGTAGTTTACATGTATAACTCAATTAATTCTCATGGTTTCTCAAGGAAGTAGATAGTATTGTCATCTCCATTTTATAGATAAATGAAACTGAATGAGAAGAGAGGTTTGGTAACTTACCAAAGTTACATAGATAATAAGAGGGCAAGCCCAGATTTGAAGTAAATTTAAGTACATGCTCTTAACCCAGTGACTGGCAGCAGTAAGTTATGTTAAAATATTATAAGATGTTGGGACCAAATTGATTTAAAAACAGGCTTGAGGAAAGTGCAAAACACATTTGGGAGGTATTGTGATCTTAGAAAGCTACTTACCTCCTCGGTGCCTCATCTTCTCGGTCTTTACAGTGGGGGAAGTCATAGTGCCTTGCCTTTGGGTTATTTTGAAGATAAAATAAAGTACATAATGTGCTAGAACAGGGTCTAGCACATAGTGAACATTCATATATGAGCTGCTTTGTTATTGGAATATTATAAATTAAGAAGTTAGTCCATTTAGAGAAAGCTGGGGAGGACAAAAGAAAGGGGCTAATTCAGCTGTACATGTTTTGTGTATTCACTGTGATCGCAAGTCAAAAACTGGCGACTGTTGGTCTGTTATCCATTTATACTGATGGGTACTGACATCAGTAGCTGTCAAATAATTGCTGGCTTGATATAAATTCTCGTATTAGATACTAAAGGGATTGACAGAGAGTTTCCTTGTCTATGTTTTTGCCTGTCATATGGTAAGAAGGAAATGATTAGTGGATGGAAAACTGTCATTTCTTTGTAGGATGAGAAAAAAGATAATTGGAAAGCAGAATTGAAAGGCTAATGTGTGTATAGAGAGACTGACTTAAAAAGTGATTTCCTTTTCAAAAAGTGAAGAAACCCATGGGGCCTGAGCATTCTGTACCATGGGCAGGTAAAAAATTAGTTGTTAAATGGAGAACATTTATATTTATTCTTTCACTCTTCTCAACTTTGTACCTGATTATGGCAATGTTTTTTCCCCATTTGAGGCTAACTATACTAAAGAGGGAATATTAAACTTGAAATTCTAACTTAATACTGATTTTTTTTTTATAATGCAAAAGCAAAATTATAGTATGTGGAAATAGTACTTCTTTCTCAGTAGGTAAACCAAAGTCAACTTGTTAATAGTTAATTCTCTTTGGTCAGATGGGTGAAAAATCAGAATTGTTTCTTCCTTATTATGTTTGACTTCTTATTAAACTGAAACAGATTGGGTAAAAATAGCAGTAGCTAGTCAAAATATTAGACAATAATCAATGTGGAACACCAAAGACACCTAGAAACAACGTGAATAGAGTTTTCTCCTATTTTCATTTTCATATACAAAACACTCATCCAGTAAAATTATAATAAGATCTTTTGTATTTCTTCCCCTTGTTTACCATCCCCATCCCCATTGGCCCCTTTTAGGTTTTTGATTACCACTCAGGGCTTTGTATGCATTATTCCTACTGCCTAAAAAGCCTTTCTCCCCTGTCATTACGTGGGTAGCTCCTGTCATCCTTCTGATCTTGGCTTAAATGTTACTTTTCAGAGGGACTTTTTCTGACTACCCTATCTAAAATACTCAGTTAATGTTAGCTTCTATTATTTATTGAACTAGATGTCCTTAGTATCTCTGTGTCTCAGCAGTTTGTTTCCTTCATAATGTTTACCACGTTCTGTAGTTTTTTGTTTGTTTGTTTATTGTTTGTCTCCACAACTAGACTCTAAGTTCCATGAGTCCAGGTGCTTGCCTCTCATTTACAGCTGTATCCCCATCCCCTAGTAGACAGGCCAGGGCATATACGGTTGGCGCGTTGCGGGTGCGTATGTATTGGTTGCAAGAATGAATAACTAGTATGTCTCAATGTTTGTGGAGCAAATAGGAATGGAAGTGGATAGTAATCATTGATTGTTTTACTGGCACCCACTGAAATTCTGCGAGTTGAGGGTTTTGTTTGAATTATTGATATTAGGCTATTAACACAACTTTATACCCAATTATAAAAAATAGATTCAAAATGCACATGCCCAAAACTTACTTAAAGGAAGGTTGTATTTTTTAATTGATTAAATCTCACTGGATTGAAATAAAATGCTGTACAAGAGGAGTGGGCAAAAGTTATTTGACACAGGTGGTCTTCATCTGATTAACAAATGATTCACACACATTCATTTGCTGGAAGCTCCCTGTCCTTCATCCACCATGCTGAATTTGCTATTTCAGTGTGTGTGAGAGAGATTAAATTGGTTTAATGAAGAACTTAAGGTTTGTGAGTACAAGTAGGGTAGGTTAATAGGAAAAAGACCCAAAGGATTTAGACCTTAGATTTGGGACACTTTCTGTCACAGGTTCTATGACATGGGTCAAGTCTCAAACCTGTTTTCTTTTCTGTAAAATGTAGTGGTTCAAAGTGTTGCCTTTGAGCTTTAGATGAGATAATGCGTCAAAGAACCCTGTAAGCTGTGTGTAAAGTGCTGTATATGTTGACTAGTTTACCCCATGGGCAGGATCATGTGTATAGAAGAGCAAAGGCCAGGTGCTCCCAAGCACAGCCAGCTGCATCTTAGTTGAGGTTGCTGTTTAAACATATCCATTCACATAGTGCCTGTTTTTTTTCTATTTTTAAAGTTTTCCCTGTTACCCTGACTGAAATTATGCCAACTAGAGATACATGTAGATTAATAAATATATATGTAAATATATATTTTTGAGGAATATTGAAATGATGGCCATATTTTGGCATAAAATTAGCTTCAATGGATCCTTTTTAGCAGTGGGCAAAATGCAGGAAAGAGCTAATATCCTAAGGCTTTAGAGTCAGACTTAGATACAAATTCTAACATCAGCCAAATGACTTTGAGCAAATTACATAGCCTGCCTGAACTTCAGTTCTTTTTGTTCTAACACCATCAACCTTAAGGACTGCCGAAGGGATGAACTGAGAACCTATAGTTCCACACCTAACATATGCCTAGAACAGAACAGGGATTGGTAAGTTCTGCTTTGAGGATACACAACTTTATCAGCAGCACTGAGGAACATGTTCTAGTGTTCTTTTGAAGGCAAGTCATAATAGGCACAAGAAATCTACAGACCCTTACTGTCTGTCACTTTGAACTTTGTTTTCTGCAATATACAACTAGAGGAACTCAAAACCAGCACTGAACTACACATCTGTAATGTTGATGCAGCGGAAGAGAGAAAATAGGTAATTTGAACACACCAACCATTCCTGGGTGATAAAACACCATAGTGAGAATTTAGAGCAGTGTTATGACAGATTGGGGTGGGAGTGAACAATAGGAGATTAGAAAATATTACAGTGGTGAGATGGTGCTCAAAATTGCTTTTTTTTTTTTTTTTTGAGAATATGACCTAGGATCGATTTAGTGCTTGGAGCTTGGTCCTTCTGCTTTTGTAACTCAGACTTGTTCCATGATGTGTCAATGGCCTTTATAGATTAAGAAACCTTCAGTAGGCTAGCCTGGGAATCTAGTCATAATTCAAGTTATTTGTAAATAATAATATTTATTCCAAGTATGGCCATCACTTGGAATTTAAAACTTGTCCCTTTGGGAGCACAACTAATTTATAGTTGGGGATTAACTATAAATGTAGTTTACATTTCTTATTTTCCCACTTACCAAACATATTCTTGAATGGAATTAAAATTTGGTATTAATATCTGAAATCAGACCATTAAAAAACTTAATTCTGACATCTAGAAAATCCTATTACATTTTTTAACCAAATCAGCAATTTTCTTTTGTGAGAAGATATCATGTCACATTATCTAGTGGGTCATTTCTATTAATTTTAGCATTTGATTTGGCAAATTTCCTCTTTTTTTTGAGGTTTCAGTATTAAAATTAACTTTAGTTCAAAGCTCTATATCATATTTGGTATACTTGATGAAGGGATACTGATACACAAAAAATTCTGATTTATTTTACAGAAGAATTGGCCATAGGATTTCTTTAAACTTCCCTACATTGCTTGCTCTATAATTTAGATATAATTTTTAAAAAATTAAACACCTGCAGAAAAATTGGAATCATACAGTTAACATCCAGTGCTTTTCCATAGATTAATTGTGAACATTTAACCACTTCTGTTTCACCTTTCTCAACAGGTAGGTAGATTAGTTAGACAGCTAGACAGACATAGGGGGTTTGTTTTTATTTTTTGTTTTTATAATTTGAAAGTGACAGACATCATGACAGTTCAATCCTGTGTACTTTGACATGGAACTGGCTGGTATCAACATGTGAAGGTTGCTTGTATACATTTATTCCCAACTTTGTATCGGATTACTTGCTTGAAATCAGCACTGGTAGCAGTATTTACACCTTGGAAATTGGCTACAAACCTTGGTTTTTTTCCTCTGGAGAGCTAGTTGTTAAACATTTACCTGCAATGCAGTTATCGCACTCAAGAAACCTAACTCTGACACAATGTTAGTATCTATTACAGTTTATATTCACTTTCCCTAGAGGTCTCAATATTGTTTTTTAAGGAAGTAAGTTGCTCCAGTTACAGAAAGGGAGTTAGATTTTGATGCTGGACAATATTTAGGAAGGTTTAGAGTATGCCATAAAAATATGTAAAGTGGAAGTAAAATGATTGACTTTTGGGGAAAAAAATTAGGTCATGTAAATAGGGCAGTTAAGATTTTAGCAGATACTTCCTTATTTAGCTTTCTAAAAAAAAACTTTACTTGGACAAAGTAAATTCAAGAGAAAAATGAGCATTGGTAAAATTCCAAGATTTTTTTTCAATTGGAAAAGAATTATATTTGGATTATATTTGAATTGGGAAGAATTGCATTTTTGATCCTAAAGCCTCATCTACCTCTCTTGACCTCATTTCTTAGTACTCTTCTAAGGTTCCCTTCACTCTAGGCCTACCGACCTTGCTGCCAGCGCCGGCACCGGCACTGTGGTGCCTTTGCATACACTGTCCCCTCTTAGAATGTGGGTCTTGGGACTGTTCTTCATTTAACTTTCTGCTCAGTTGTCACCTTCTCGAAGAAGCCTTCCCAGACAACTCTATCAAAAAGAATACAGCTTTTTTATTCTCTCTTTACACTTATTTACTCTTCATAGTCCTTATCACTGCATGACCTGATGTTATGTATTTATTTATTTGCCTTATTGTGTTTCTCCCCAATAGGAATGTAAGCTTCAAGAGGGCAGGGCCTTAATGGAGTTTGTGCACTGCTGTGTTTCCCCATGCGTTGACTGGTGCCTGGCATTAGTAGCTGCTCAATAAATATCTATTGTTGAATTAATGCTTGCATGACTTTTAGTACCTCTGTGGTGTAGCATAAAACCCATTACTGGAAAATTTTATACATTCTTTTTCTGTGATTTGTTAGTTTTGTGACCCTAAGTATTAACTCTCTAGTGTCAGTTTTTGTTTCTAAGGATATTTATGCTCGTTTCTCAAAGTTATTAGGGGATCCAATGAATTAACTACACAAATATACATAATATAAGACATGTGGTTACTGAATAAGTGCTAAAAGTAATGTCTGATATCAGAGTTCATAGCTGGGGGTGGTGGTGGTAAATTTCAGGACAAAAACTGTCTTTTGGTAGAACCAGCAGCTGTATTGAGCCTTAAAAGACAGGTATGATTTGAATAGATGGAAATTTGCAGAGATTGAGAGGGGGAAGGACTGGAAGAGAGGACCTTATGAGCAATTGAGATGGTCAAGGCACAGCAGGTAGACTGAATTATAGGGGTTATTTAGGAATGGAGAAGATAAGGATTTTGAATGTCAAGCTAAGAAGTTCATGCTTTATTCACTTGGTAATGAAGCACTATTAAGAACTTTGATATGATTAAAGAGAAGAGTTTGGAAGAATAATTTGGCAATATTTTTCTATTATTAAATTTCATTATAAACCACAGAGATATTATTGAATGTCTGAGACTTAAAATCAGTCAAAATTACATTATGATCTGGTATTATAAAAATTACCTGACACTCAGCTCTACTGTTGCCTAATCTTTTTTCTCCTCTATTTTCCCTTTGCTACCATTCTTTGTATACATGAAGGATTAATGTTTCCTTTTATGAAAATTATTGGGAATATTGACATGGCACACATGACAATACCATTTAGCTATTGTTTAATGATACATTTTGTCTGAGTAGTAAACTGCACTATTTAAAGTAGCTGTGTGTTTAACAACAAATAGAGGGGAGGAAAATGGGATTCAGTTGGAGATTCCTTCTCTCATTCCACATAATTACTGGCAGAAACTTAATAAACTCTGTAGGGTTAGAGACCCATGTACCTTCCAACCTCACGTAAGCTATGAGAGTATGGAGATCCCCATGTTACTGATAAGCTTTCCTAAGTGTATTAGTGAGAGTATGAACATATATCCTCTTCCCCACCTGACCAAGCAAACATTTTCACACCAACGCTTAAAGAAAAAATTTAAGCGTTTCAGGTACTGTGGTAGAATGAGCACATGCAGGAAATCTTAGATTCCATTAGACATAACTCCTTTCTTAGAAATTGTTTCTCTGGGCATGAGTGTTCTTAAGTTGGTATAATCACTTCAGAAGTTGGAATAAGGAACATACCTGCAAATATATTGGAAGTGTATTCAAATCTTAGTAATTATTGTGTTGCTGGGATGCTGGTCCCAGAGGCATATTTCTGTAGTCCAGCATATGACAACCCTGGTCTGTGCTTTTTTCTTATATTGAAGAGTTCAAGTATCTGCCATAAAACTCTGAATGGCTAACAACAACAACAAAGATCCTCAGGTTATATAATAGTATAGATTAAATTCCATTATGAAGAGCTCAGGACATGAAATGTTTCTGTGACTCTGAGATTACAAAGTCATGCTGTTGCTAGAATCAGAGTTGGAAAGGTCCTTAAATAATGTATTTTTACAGTTGAGAAAATATAATACCCAGAGAAGTAATCTGTCTAACTAAGAAAGTACAACTCCCATTTCCTGCTAGCCAGTCAAGTATTTTCTGTGCCATACTACCTCTCGCAAGGACACAACTGTCTCTAGGTTCTGGCACCAGAAATTACATAATGATCAGTCAGCCTTCCTCAGGGAACTTGAAAGAAACAAATGCTAGGTGATTATAGTTTAATATTGTTCTCCAAATAATATGTATACACTTTATAGGAAAAAAAATCAAATGGTAATAAATAGAGTCAAAGTGAAAGACATATTTCATCCTTGAAAGTAGGATGCTAAAAAGAGAAAGGAATATAAAGTAGAAATGTGAAGATAGTGTCTAAAATTTAAAAATCAAAAAATCACAGGGTAAGCTTATTATTTAGAAATGGAGAGGAAATCTGCCTTTAGTTTTGTTGTGTGAAAAACATGTGTGGTAATAGTACCTACTAAAAGGGCTGTCATAATGATTAAATGAAGTAATCCATGTAAAGTACTTAGAATATATTGGATTCTGAAGAAATAGTCAATAAATGTTACCAATTATTGTTAATAATATGTCCTCAACAAGTACACATTCTGAGTGCTCTGGAGGAAACATACAAAGGCTAAGAGGGTGACTGACTGAAGCAAGGAGTTCCATTTGGTTAGGATGACTAGGTAAGGCCTCTCTGAGAAACTTATGTGAGGACAAGAGGCAGCTGTGTAAGGAATGAGAGGAAGAACATTCCAGGCCAAGGGAGTACTATGTGCACAGTTGTGAATTTAGAAAGGACCTGGCATGCTCTAGGAGCTAAAAGATCAGGATGCGTACTACAATTTATGCTTCCTTCATTTGTTCATTTTAAACTATCTTCTTCACTAGAATGTTTGTTCTCCAAAGGGCAGGGACAACATCTGACTTCTTTCCTGCTGTATCCCTCACACCTGTTATGGTGTTTGGCATGGAGTTGGCATTTATTAGATGCTGGAAAAACGTTTTTGTGTCTATTGCATGCTTAATCACTGTCAGTGTCTTTTGGGTGAGGACTTAATCTTTCTTTTCCCTTCAGACAAGAGTAAGCTAGGAGGCAGTGAAGCATATGGTAACTTTTTAAATAAAAGAACATTTGAAAAACTGACACATTTGTAAAGTATTTCAAATATAAGACATGAATTTTATATATTGACTTAATAAGTTTCATGGGATAGAAAATGTACACTTAAAAAATTAATTTGGTTGTTTTGTGTTTTTGGATATGAATTCATCCATGTTGACTTGAAAAAGTTTTTTTTGAGGTACATAAAGTGCACAGATATTAGTGTATATACCTCAATGTATTTGGACCTGTGTACACTCCTTTAACCACCAGCAGATCAACATATCAAACAGTCTCACTAATTTTTTTCCCCTTCACCTATTTCATCCATCCCCCCGCTGCCCTCCCCTATGGCAACCACCAGTCTGTTCTCTGTGTTTATGAGTCTGTTTGTTTTGTTTACTTGTTCATTTGTTTTTAAGGTTCCACATATAGTAATTTAAGTTAACCATTTTGTATCTCTATTTGTACCATGAAATTCAGATTTTTGAGGGAGATGGGACAGATTAATGCTACTGGAATGGCCCTGGTTTATGCCTGTTACCCCTGTGTCCAGTCCTGTTTCACAGTTGTCTCTTTTTATTCTAAGTGTGTCACTGCTTGGACAATGAATTTTATGGTCACTCTAATCATTAGTCATTTTGCTGTCTGTACTGGTATTTCTCTTTCTAATTTGTATTTCATTCTGCATTTAGATAAATATATCTTGAGATAGACAGTTTGCCCCAGTTGTGTTCTGTAGGGTATTACATGTAATATTTTGTAATTTATATGGACTTTTGTACTAGATCAAATGATTGATGACATGGGATGCTTACTTTGATGCAGTGTAAAACACTTGGACTTTGATTCAGAAATGCTTGATTTCTAAAATGTTTCTACCAAAATGCACATATTTTGACAAAATGTTCTTTTTATTCATAGTCATCTGAATTCTTATGAATAGTGCCTTCTGCTATAAATATTAAATTAGTGATTATATAATATATTGGGTAAGTGACATCATTTTTAGAATTTACCATTAAGCATAGTAAAACTCTAGACATTTGGATCCCTTTCCTTTTCCTTTCTGAAATAAATAATCATTGAGCACCTGCTCTGTGTGTGGCATACATATGCTGGAAGTATAATGATGAGCAAGAACTAACACAGCTTCTGGAACTTGTAGTCAAAAGCAGTGTTTCCTGAGTCAACAGACAAATCAGGACTGGAGGTTACTCTGTGCTGTTTTGGAAGAGGCACAGGTGGCGAGTAGTGGAATTAGCCCAAAGGTAAAAAGTGTCAGATGGTCTACACAGACTTATAAAACTCCTACATTCCACTATCCTTTACCAATTGTGGTGGTCTGAAATACTTTATTTGGGTATAGGGAACGTGTGTGCATGCATGCATGTGTGTGTGTGTGTGTGTGTGTGTGTTGGATGTTGTGTTTTGTTTGGGAGAATGAGGAATAGAAATTTATTCTCATTAATTCCAGGTTTCAGTTGAGGTGCTCAGTTCATGAGGCCTTATTGATTTTCCCCTCTAGGTAACACAGCTAAAACCTTCCTAGTTTAAAAGGTTAGAAACTATTGAGGTACTCAAATGGTAAGCACTTTTCACTGGCTTACTGGGTGAAATAATTGTATAAACTAAAATTGTGTTGAAAAATAGAGAGCCTTGATAGATTGACTGTAGCATTTCTGAGAGGAAAAAGAAAACTCTTCCACTGCAGAAAAAAGGTATATTCAGTAGTTACAGAATTTGTACGTATTGAAACCTTGGGGATCTCTGAACATCTGTGTCTCTAGTAGCATGGTGTCACCTCTAGAAAGAAGGGTTTGTAAAACTGAGTGGTGGCAGCCTGTGAGGTGCATGTTTTGTTTGTAAAATCTCTAGCAACTACTTCTTTCTCAAACTCTATTTAGTGAAATAAAACTTAGTATCAGCCTTTATTTAACATGTGCTCCAAAGTCCATGTTGGTTGAATGTGATACCTAACTGGGGACATTGTAGGAGATGGTAGCAATGAGAGACAGTATCACAAGGATGAGTGGCTTTAAAATTTTTTTTGACTGCCCACAATTACAAAAACAATTGATGTTTCTGCCCCATTATGACACTCCCTTCCCAAAAACAGAAGTCATTACTCAGTCTTGCTCATGCAATGGTAGATGAACTTTACTTTCTCCTATTTTATTTGAAAGGAAAATGGTAGTCCCAACCCCTTTAAATTTATTTCATACATTTAATCCTACAGGTTGTTTTAACATTTAGAAGAACTGTTAAGACCTAGGTTCAAGTTCTGGTTTTGTCACCTGCCCTAACTTCTCTGAGCTTCAGTTTTCTTGTTGATTAAAATTGAGATAATAATGGTATAATCTGTGAGTTTGTTGTAGTGACAGAAGTAAAGTGGTTGTTCCAGGAACTTAATAATTGCATAATCAATGGCTATTCATATTCTCTCCAAAGTTCAATAGCTTAGGGAATTGAGAGTGGTAATAATAGTGAATATTATTCATAGGGAAATTAATTCAGTTTAGATACATTAGAATTTGAGGTGTTGTTTGTAGCCAGAAGAGTTTAGTCATACCATTCATAAACAAGACTATAAGAAATAGTTCGAAATTAGCAAATTTTTAAAAATGCAAACAGCATTCAAGCTTTGAGAGCTTGATTAAGTCTTTCTTAAAGTTACATGAAGTTCAATTAATTCTGTGTAACTATTTCACTTTACCAGACTTTTGCTAACATGCAAAATCTGTCAGTGTGAGTATTGGCATATTTAGTTGAAATAATGACATCTACCAGTGATAGGTAGAAAAAGAAAAACACAGGACTTGGAATTAAACTTGGATTCGGTGATTGAATGAGGTAGCCCACAAGTTACCCTAATCTTTATGATTTAGTTTCTTATTCTGCAAAATATTCTTATCTCACAAAGTTATGATTGTCAAAGGGATAAGTAAATGTAAAATACGGTATCTCCATGGAAATACTTTTAGTAAAATATCAGTTTATAAGAAGAAAAAATTCATGATTGGCTCCATATTTTTAAGAATATATTAAATATACCGTTCTTCGTAATATAACAACAGGAGACTAACTTCCCAGAACATGTATTTAAAGAAATAGGAGTATAGGTAAAGGGGAACTAATGTGCATCTTGGCACACATTTTATGTAAAATGAGGTATCAATTTATAAAGACTAAGTACTATAGGATATTAAAAATGAATTCTTATACCTGATCTTGATGCTTATTAAATCTGACTAGTATGTGTACAAGATATTATTAGACCAAGTGTTTGTCCGGTAGCTTAGATTATAAATAACCCCTGTTCTAGCTCATTTTAAACAATGTAATATGAATGATGCCAAAAAACAGACTAGAACATTTTCTTCTCTGTAAGATCTGGGATTTTGTAAACAAGGCTATGCTCCTGGAGCTAATCTAGGTCATCATAACCCAAAATCTTTTGAAAGACGAGGACCCCAATTAAGCCTCTAAGTACTTCTTAATTTTAAGAAGTATTTTAGCTCTCAAAAACATAGTGTTTTGGGATTGCTATTTGGCTTATTTGTATCATATCGAAATGAATACAAATCACTGGGTAATCATTTCAGGAATAATGATTGTGAGGTATTTCGCTGTGGGTAGAAATTAATCTAAGTTATTATGGCTTAATTTATCCCAGTACTGACCTAGCAGCATAACATTTTGTTTTTGAATAAAAACTCTGATTTAATGAGAAAAACCAGTAGTTTATACTTTCCTAATTTCCAAAACTCTTAACAGCATTAATTTTGGCTGTTCAGTCTTTCTTGCAAATTAATTATTGAAGTGTGAGGTGGTGTTAAGGATGACATTATTTAAGAAACTTAAGAAATGTCAGTGTCATAAAAATCTTTCTTTGGTAGTCAAGATTTAAGTTTTATCCCTATTTGTTATTAATATGGGATGCCACTAATATATTGCATTTTATTTGTTCAGGGGTGTGTATATGTATGAATGAATATATGCATGCACATTAACCGTTTATTAACATCCTATAGATTTGATGTTTGCAAAGGGAAAGAGGAAACTAAAATTGCTTAAAAACTAAGTACTGAACTAGGTAGCTTATATCTCTTAGAGAAATTATTATTCCCACTTTACAGAGAAGAAATTAACTCAGTTTAAATAACTTAACAGCAGAATAGCTCGTTAAATGGAAAGACCCTGAACCCCTAGACAGTCTGGCTTTCTCAATTATATCTTGCTGCTTTAAGGGATCTTTCCAGTAATGAGGTTGGCTTTTGTGCAAACATGTTTACACTGCTATCCCCTAGAAGACCACCAATGATACAGTATCTTTTTTGTGCAGCACATTGTTATTTTCAAAATAATTTTATCATATCCTTTTTGATCCTTACAACATACCAACATTGCAGGTAAAAAAAAAAAAAAGAGAGAGAGAGAGAGAAGGATTGCTGACTTAAAAATCAATAATTTCAGAGAAGTGCTTAATTTCACATAGTTGATTAGAGGTAGAGCTTAGACTAAAACCCAGATCTGTGATTCCTGGTTCAATATTCTTTTCTACTTCCCCTATTTCTCCAGATTAGGTAGGTGATCTGTGATCATGAAATATTGAAGTTTTAGACACTGAATCTTTTACTGGGTCCTCATGTAGTGATCACACTATAGCTTTAGCCTGGCTTCTTGTTTGGCAGTCTGTTTTCCTGTAGAATGTAAATGACAGGTTTGAGGTGCAATGGGGCTATCATTGTGGTTACTGAAAGAATAATAAATGGAAAATGTTAACTTGAGATTTCTGTATTTCAGCTTTATTCTTGTGTGATGCAATATTTGCCTTATGGAAATATGTAAGAAAGGAATTGTTAAGGGAAGGATAATAGTGGTTAAGAGCATGCGTGTTAGATTTAGGAAAACCTAAATTTGAATCCTCACTTTGCTTACTTAGTTCTGGTTACTTGGGCAAGTAACAAGCCACTTTCCTCATTTGTGGGGCTCAGAAGGGTATGTGAAAAGGTTAGCACCATACCTACCCCATGTGCCTATTTAATTGTACCTTTTAAGGGTTCTTTTTTTCTACTAGAAATATTTATTTTTGTTTAGAAAGTGTCCAAACTAGCATGATTATTTCTAAAGTATCATAAAAAGAGACAGTTCCCAAATATTTGTGCTAGAAGCATGGATGATCTGAAACAGTTGATATGAAATTTTTGTTTTATATTTGGAATGTGTAGTTTAAGAAAAACTGCTATGGAAGACCCACTTTCCTATTTATTAATATCCTTAAATATTAGGATAATATAAATAATTTATATTTCCTGAACTGATCCATTTGGAGACCACAATTATGACCTTGCTAGGCAGGGTGCAGGGGAAAGGGGTTTTCATAGTTGGGGTTTGAGAATTGAGAACCTGGGACTAGCACTTTAGACTTTCATACTGTTCAGATCCTTAACTTGTAGACTGTTGAGATCTACAAAGTAGTTGATGTGCCATTCTGTTATAGCATGCCCATTTTTTTTTTGTTCTTTTTTTTATTAAGGTATGATTGATATACAGTCTTATGAAGGTTTCACCTGAAAAAATAATGTGGTTACTACATTTACCCATATTATCAAGTCCCCACACATACCCAAATGCAGTCACTGTCCATCAGTGTAGTAAGATGCCACAGATCCACTATTTGCCTTCTCTATGCTACACTGTTCTCCCCATGATCCCCCACACAATGTGTACTAAACATAATACCCTCAGTCCCCTTCTCCCTCCCTCCCCACCCACCCTCTCACACCCCTTCCCTTTAGTAACCACTAATTCATTCTTGGAGTTTGTGAGTCTGCTGTGTAGCATGCCCATTTATAGTTTTGTGTACCAAGATGAATAAACCAGGGAAAAGCAAGCATTCTTCAGAATTATATAATACTCTATTTTGAAATTTATTGGAAAATTAGCATCACAGAGGAAGCATTTCACTAAATAAATCTCTTAGTTGGATTTTACTTTCTCAAAGGTGGCATGTCTCTTGTGGTACATTTTATTCATTTATAATTAACAATAGTTTCTGACTAAATTTAATGTTTTTTCTACAAGTTTTCTTTGTACATAATAGTTTTACATTATAGATATAGGATATCATTAACCTTTAATTAAAAAGTTTAAGGATTATAACTGAAAAGAAATATTCCAAAACATCTAAGGGATTATATATTATTACTCCTTTTTTGAAAGATACAGGAAAAGGTTAATTTTGAATTATAAAGTTATCTGCCCCAAAATATAAAAACTTTGTATTTCCGTTGACTTCTAGTTACATGACTTGATTAAGTATACTTTTAGAGCTGATTTTATTATTTGAACAATGCAGATAATAATACTTGTTTTATTTACCTCCCATAGTTATGAAATTAAATTTATGGAATATAAATCGGGCATGGTGCTACATAAGCAATAATGTAGACAAACACAGTACTTACCTTTAAAGCCCTTACAGTGTGGTGGAAGGAGAATGTCATTAAACCAGTCATTTTGCAAATAATTATTTAACAATCTGTGAGCTAAACACTAAGAAAAATATATAGGGTGCCTGAGACTGGTCTTAGATCAGGGAAAGCTGCCCGGGGAAAGAGAAAATTAAGCTGAGGCTTATCAATTAAAGGGGTTTTGGGAGACCATTCCTAGTAGAAGAGGAATAGTACTTGCAAAGACTCCAAGTTTTGAAGAGGCTTAAGGGTCCTAGTAACCAAAAGTCCAGTCTGGCTAGTAGAGAGTATCCTTTAGCCTTCACAATAGCCCTGTGAGCTAACTCCATTTTACAGACAAGAAAATTGAAGCCTAGAGTGTTTCAGTAATTTGTATAGAATCTTACTATTTGCAAATGGCAGATTCATGTTTTGAACCCAGGTTGTTCTGACTCCAAAATCCCTGTTTGCCCCACTATGCCATTCGTTCTTTGAGTTACTTATCTCACAGGCTCACTGTGCTCCCAAACACATCTGCCCTCCTGTTATTCTAGAGGGCTTAGCAGTTCTCCCTCTGGCTACTTGTGGAACCAATGATCAGGGTTTTTCTTTATAATAAGTATTAATGGGATTGAACTCTTCTAGGTTGTATACTGTAGAACTCCAGGGATCCTAGAAGCTTTTTTCAGGGGTAGGAGTCTTGTGGATTCTGGTGCTGATAGGAAACTGCAGTGTTTGTGGCCTCTCTCATTTAAAAATAGCCTCCTGATGCTCATGGGGTACTTTAATAACGCCCACGTTTCCATCAGCCTCTGCTTCCTACCCCCAAGACACTCTAGATAAACAAGATCTAAGTAATAAACAGTGTGCTTCTGCTGCAGACTTTTCCTACTCCCAGAAACGTCTCCTGTATAGAAACCCAAATCTACCAGATTTTATTGGAAAAATGCAAACAGAAAGAGTTCCATTGCTTTAAAAGTTTGAAAAACACTATCCTACTTTATATGATGTCCAGGGGAAATATTTCCTAAGTGAGGAATTTTTCTAATTCTTCCTGTCTGTTTATCTCTCACTACCTGCATTGACTTCCCAAACATCTTTGTAAGCTGGGGTGGGATTTTTGTTGTTCTTAAAGTTTATGGAGATAGTGTAGATGCTACATTGAAGTCCACTGTCTGAAACCTAAAAAAAAATCCATGCCTTCATATCCCCATAATTTCATGATAAATAAAATAAATGAATTCAGACTAAACGTCATTTTTTTTTTACATTTGAAGAGACGTTTTAATGCAAGTACCTAGTTAAATCTTTTATTGTCAGAGTTTACTAATAAGTAACTGATTATTTCCCTTTTTAAGTAAATCTTTTTCCAATCAATCTGTTAACCTCAATTTTTCTTGTCCCCTTAAAAGACACTGCATTAATTTGGGTGGGGGTGGGAGGAGACTATTTTATACCCTATCCCATTTTAACTATCTAACAGGTTGTGTTTTTCTAGGAATTTGTGAAGTTTGTTGTGAAGTAATTCATAGTCCTAGGTAGATGGAGGTTGATGCTTTATTCTGATTGTAAATTTTCCTATTTCTGTGTGTTCAGAGGATTTCAGTTGGTAGAACCTGATTTACTTGAAATGTGAAGTAACAAATTGATTCTCTCCACCACCTCTCTCTGTCCTCAGTTTTATGTGAAACACTGACTAAAATAAATGTTTGCCTTATGAATTTCTCTTTTTTAAAAACACCCAGAGACACACATTTTCAGGGCTCAAGCTGTAATACTTTGTCGTTTTTGTTCTGTTCTTTCAAGTTGCCTAAACACAGCTGAGTTGGTAAGAGAAGCAAAGACAACATGATAGTGCTGCCAAGTAGACAGGAAGCTGTAGTGGACCTAGCAAGCAGGGGCGGCTGAGCACACCCTCCGTCCAATCAGCTCTGAGTGCTGTTGCTATGTGCGCTCTTACTCTGCTGCCTTTGTGAAAAACCTTACACAGAGGGAAGCGGAATCAGCACCCACCGCTCAACATTTGTTTTAACCACTGCAGACATCTGGATCCCTCAGTTACTGACTATACAGCTATTGACAGCCAGAAGGCAACTTCTTTTATACAAGGATTCCAGTATGGTTTTCAGTGGAAACAAAGGGCTTCAAAGAGAAGGTGTGTAATGAAGTGTTTTTAACGGCTTTATTTTTAAGCTTCCAGTTTTCTGTGGCTGTTTACCAGTTGTGGTGTTTGCTTTGCATGGATTTTTAATAAAAAGGTAGAAAAATGATCTCACTTTGAAAACCATTTAACTTAGGGAATTTTGTTTAGCTTCATATAGCCTGTTTTCTTGAGCAGCATTGCTTAAAGATTATTAAAATGCTAATCTGAACAATGAGTAGGAAGAAACCAAAATACAATGTGCTCACTTTAATGGGGGGAAATATGATAATAATGGGAAGCTGGAAGTGTTAACTGTATTCGGGAGCAGGAGGTGTTAAAGTAAGAACTGTTAAGGAGAATATATTTAAAATAAGTTACTTATTTTTAACTGAAATTCATTGTGTCTGAATTTGACAGAGATTGTCAGAACTCAGCTTAGAATTTTGATATACTTTGAGGACTTGATGTACTGTCTTTTTATAAAGGTTTTCTGAAGATGCTATGTCAAAATATACAATCTTTTAATTATTTGATCTGTTGGCTAATTCTGTGCAGTTCAGATAAAGGATAGTAGTATAATCCAACTGCAGTCAGTGTCGTATTCTGTTACTGTCCATACAGAAAACTGAAAAATAAAAAGGATTTGGAAGACAACATACCACCCGTGATATATATTTTAAAATTTAAGTAGTCCTTCCATTTTTTTATTGGAATATAGTTGATACACAATATATATTGGTTTCAGATGTACAACATAGTGACTTGATAATTATATACATTACTAAATGCTTGCCACAGTAAGTGTAAGATACCCCCTGTTACCATATCCAGATATTACAATGTTATGGGTTGTATTCTCTATGGTCTTAAAGTAGTCCTCTTAAATGAAATAATTCCATACCTGACTTAATACTGAAAATATAGTAAAATTGTATTAAATTAAACCTCACTAATTCGATATTTGTAATAATTGAACATTATATGGGTTACAATGTGTTTTTATGGAATCTGAAAAAACTATCCCACTGATTATAGGAAAGTTTTAAAAAAATGAAAAGTGAAATAAATCAGAGAGAAAAACAAATACTGTATGATATCACTTATATGTGGAATCCAGAAAACAAAACAAACAACAACAACAACAACAACAGAAACAGACTTATAAATACAGAGAACAAATTGGTGGTTGCCAGAAGGAAAGGGGCTGGGGGAAATAGAAGAAATGGGGGAAGGGATTAAGAGTTACAAACTTCTAGTTATAAAATAAGTCATGAGGATGAAAAGTACAGCATAGGGAATGTAGTCAATAATGTTGTAATACTTTTGTATGGTGACAGATGGTAACTAAATTTATTGCGGTGAGCATTTCATAATGTATATAAATGTCAAATCACTATTTCAGGTGTTGCACACCTGAAACTAATATGTCAGCCCTACTTGAATTAAAAATAAAACACCTTAGATAAATTAAAGTTTTTTTGCATACTCTCAAATACTGTGAAATTATAGTGTACATATTGGTTTAGGTAATTATTCTTTTAAATTAGAGCAGAACAAAAAACTAATTAGCATATTTCCCATTTATGAACAATTCTCAGTTTCACCTGGTGTGTGACTCCTTTTTAATTCATTCAGTGATTTTTGTCTGATGGATAAAATTAGTATAAGTTCAAAGTTAATGTTCAAGCTTTATTTCTTATCTCTACAAGTGACGTGTTTTTGGAATAGGATTGGTTTTGATGTTTTCAAGAAGTATCTGTCATTAGGAAGCCTGAGCAGTCAATGTTAGCATTGTTTGATAAGTGAGAAGTGTTTCTTCTAAAAGGAACTCAAAATATATCTCATGCTGTTGTGACCATTACTGATCATTTTTAATGATACAATATAATATTTATATTGCTAAAGACTTCAATTAGTAGACACAAATTTCTAAAATAAATTGTCCCTAATAAGAAAGTGATTCACATGAACCTGCATGTTGGCTGAACTTTAAAAGACTCTGGTATTGGTTTTTCCAGTTTGTAGGTTTAGCCCAGAACTTGAACTTGATAGAAATTACCGTAACAATTATAGCAAATAAATAAAACTAATATATATTCTTTGGAATTGGTGACCTCCACAATATAAAGCATTCATTTCTAGAAGAGTTGCTGTGACAGGCCCAGAGATGGGAAGCAGAGGTATGTTGAGAGGACCCAATTTCATTAAATATAATTCTAACCACATGAAGGTCAATCTGGTCATATTCATTTTTTAGGCTATCATTTTCATCAATTACTAATGTTATTTTGTCATTATAGAACCACAAAAACCAAAGTTTTGCTGAAACTGGTTTGCCACACTCTTCCCCTTGGGTTTGTTTCTTAGGAATTAATAGACTTTCCAAGAGCAGGCTGGTTTCATTCATATGCTACAAAAGATAAAGGAAAATGATGTTGGCAACAAAGTTGGGTTTACTGCTGTGTCATATAAAAGCTTTGCCTTTGTGTTGCTGGAGAAATAGTCTTGACAGAATCAGATTTTATTCCTGGACTCAGTACCTAAAGATGTTTTTTATAGTGGAACATTTGAAAGTTCCTGTTCATTATCAAAACCTCAAGGTAATAACTGATGTTTATAATCTGGTCAAAAATAGTAACATTTCTAGTATATTTCAGCTCTTGAATTTATTACATGACAATAGAACTTTTATTGTCTTTCCTGTGTCAAATATTAAAATTGGCTATACCCCTTTGCACTTGGAAAGTAGAATAATACCCTTATTCTCAAAAGTAATAATTTCTGTTTGTCTTGACCACTTGATAAAGAATAGCAAATGGAAGTGCTAATACTTATCAGATGCAATGACCATTACAACTGATTTTGCTTAAATAAAATGTTTGTTTTTTAAAATCACCAGGTAATAATATATAAATAGTATCTCAATTCTGTAATTTAAAACCTTAGGTCAGGAAGGGGCAGCAATCTGTTTATCTTTTTCTTTACATCTATGAAATATTTTATCATTCCTCTTTCGAGTATTATCCCAAATGTTTGATTCCTATATGTATGCTTTAAGTGCTGTATGCCACAGTGCTTCTTTGACTCTACCTTGCAGAAATTCCATTATTTATTCATCCAGAAAAAATTGGATTATAATAGTCAGCTGGGCAGGGAAGTTACTCTTGACAGGTTTTTGTTGGGCTTCTTCATGTAGCCGTGGTGCTACTGCATAAACTGTATTCTTTTTTGCAAGAGTATAGTAAATCTCTTTTTTTAATCTTGTATCTAAAATCAATGTCACTGTGTCTAAAATCAAAGACTGAGTTTTAAAAATACAGTTTTTTGCAGTATTGCTTGAATTATATAATACTTTATGATGAGGCCAAGTTGAAAGTTGGTAGCATGATGACTATGAATTGTGAAACTGGAAATAACTCCTTGTTTTTCTTCACTGGTCTCCTCAGTTCTACTCATTCAGAGATTTTTGAACATCAAATGATTTGAATTATTATAAAGTTTAAGTAAAAACAGGGACATTAAAATGATAAATATGGGAAATAGTCAAGATAGGGTAGAAAAAAGATCAAGCTCATACATATTGGGCCTTACATTTTGCTATAAGCTGCTTGTCATCCAAAGTATGAAATGTAAACCCTGCCAATCGGTTATATATGTCCCTGTCATTTAACAATTTATTGCTAAATATTGACCATTAAAATTTGAGTTGTTTCTGTTTTTTTTTAATCTTTTGAGATATTTTTAGGTTCAGATTTGGGGTAGCATTGTCTCATCTGTCTGTGTGATTTATTATTTAGCTAGATGGTTAGAGCATGGTTTCACGTCTCTGAGCCTTAGTTTCCTCATCATTGTAATGAGACCTTAGGGTAATTGAAATGAAAGAATGTATGAACACTTAGATTAGTGACCCAGAGTTAACACTTATTAAAATGTAAGAGATTATTATAGTAAACTTCTCTTTTCCTTTAAATTATTCTACATTTTTAAATTCTGAGAATCTTAAGTACAGCTTTTTAGACTTTTCCTCCCTGAGCTTCACATATGCAGATATATTTTTAGAATTCTCAATTTTCTAATACTTCATGATCTGGAAAGTCATGGAAATAATGGGGATTTGTGCAGAAGAAAGGACAGGATTCATAGGGAGGTACATGGCAAATTCCTGAAGACAATAATCAATAATGGTAAGTAAACAATGAGTAAAATGGGAAGATAAGTAA
Source organism: Manis javanica (assembly GCF_040802235.1). Lineage (NCBI taxonomy): Eukaryota > Metazoa > Chordata > Mammalia > Pholidota > Manidae > Manis > Manis javanica. The sequence continues at coordinate 102,414,374 of NC_133163.1, read as the reverse complement.
TGAAGAGAAAGCAGAAAAAAAATTTGTTCTGTTTGATGTAGTGTTATCTTTGGTATACGTGTGTCCACGTATGGTGAGCTGACTGACTCACTGGAGTTGCTAAATCCAGTGGGGATTTGTGTCCTGGGAAACAACTTATTTCTGACTTTTCTTCTGAATTCCTCAGCTAGGATTGGACTGTGGGTGACTTTGTATATGCCACCCATATTAATGACAAGGGACAAACCATCTGCCTGGGAACCAGAAATTCAATATCATTACATACATGATGAATGTAACTGTCTTGAAATGTAAGAGCTTCCGCAATAAAAATCTGGTGGTGTAGGTCTAAATTTTGAAAACTCAAACAGTTTAGCTTATTGAGAATTAGAGAACAAGCAAATGTAAATAAAAGACAATTCCTTCCAATTATACTCCTATTTTGTTACTGTCAGTGTTCAACAGTACCGCCCAAGTGGCTTTTTGCATTGGGTCGGGAGACTATTTTGCAACTGACAGAAAGGAGAGAGAATGTGTTTTAGAAATAAGTATCTTGGTTCTACCTGATTGCATTGCATTGATGTATTTTGGTGGGTGGGGAGGGGTGGGTAATATATACTTATATCACTTTTCTCAAAAAAAGTCCACACAGCAAAAGAACAGAAGACAGATTGCTCTACATTAGTGTTTCTCAAATTGGGGTATTGGCCCTTTTGAGAATCTGCTGAAAACTACCAACCCCCTTGCCAGGAAGAAAAAATGGGTCTATGTATATACACACATAATTTTTTGGAAAATGCCTAGACTCTCATAAATTTTTTAGGTTAAGAAATTTTGTTAACCATACTTGCTTTTAGTCAGAGAATAAAAGCATTAATTTTAAAAACTTGAGGCTTAAAACTTCTGGGTAAGGACCTCAGATTATTATGCAAGCAAAGTGTTAAATAGTGACACTGGGGTCTTTGTGCAAACCTCTTCTTTGTAAAGATGGTCAAGTGTTGCAACATGTACTCTACTCTATACATTAGTACTCTCGCAGATAGGTTTGCCTTGAAGAGCACTGCGTAGTCCTGTGCTGACTCCTATTCCTGGATGAGCTTCAGATAGAGAACCTAGCACAAAAAGGACCAGCCCTGGAATTCAGGGTCCAGGTCCTCAGGATCTACATGCCATCTCTGAGTTAGAGACTGAGATTGAAGGAGACCTGAAGATGCCTCTTTCAGCCTTAGGCCTCCACCTGGAATCTCTTCCAGAAATCATCCTGCACTAGAGATGACAAGGCCACTGTAATGATTGTCACCTAGTTCCATCTTTGTTCCAAAGAACTGAGTAGAAGTGAGCTTTGTTATATGCCAAATTTTTCAACTCTTAATTAAAACAACTCTGTATTCCATTCACTTTGTATTTCTGCAGGAGTTTAGGTTTCACATATTCAAACATATACTCAGTGGAAAATATGAATGTTGAGAGTACTTAGAAATATGGGTCATGCATGTGCCAGAGGGAAGGACAGTGTATTTTTTGGGACCAGCCTATGTCGTAACCATATTCCCACGAGGTAAAAATGTAAGACTGAATTAAGTTAAGCTTGAGGATAATTTTGGAAAGTTATGTACCAGTTATCTGGGACTTTTGAGAATCTGCTGAAAACTACCAACCCCCTTGCCAGGAAGAAAAAATGGATCTATGTATATACACACATAATTTTTTGGAAAATGCCCAGACTCTCATAAATTTTTGTAGGTTAAGAAATTTTGTTGACCATACTTGGTTTTAGTCAGAGAATTAAAGCATTAATTTTAAAAAGTTGAGGCTTAAAACTTCTGGGTAAAGCTGGAATGAAACATAATAGCACTAGAATAGTGGATTGTCGTTTTTTTAGTGCAGGGTTTTCTTCTGAGTATATAGCTAAATCTGTAACTTGGAGTTTTGAGAAACAGAAATGTGTTTCCTTCTGTGACAAAGTTTTCTCAGCCTTTTGTCCCATGGTTCCTTCTGCATGGGCTAGGGAGTGGTAATACCATATCATCAGGAATATTCCCATAAAGGATAGTGAAAAGGAGAGTATTTCCTACTTGAGGATTTTCATGTAAAACAGTGATGAATTAGGTCTAATGGTTTACATAGAGCACAGAGAAGTGAAATAAAATAGGGTTAGTGCAGTTAAGAAGGAAGTGAATAAAAATCTGTGTAGCTCTAAGTTTGTGCCCATGCATCTGTGATGGTATGGCTAAAAGCACAATTCTGGCAGCCTATACTTTTAGGAGGCAAAACAGATGGACACCACTAAATTTCCTCCGTAACACCGTCTACTTATAATTCTCACATTTTCAGTATCAAGTCCTCTGGGAGCTTTCTCTTACATCCAGTTCTCTAAGAGTTCTCATAGCACCCTAATTTACCCTTGTTTATCGCATCACCATGAATTAGACTTACCTGTGTCCTCTCCGTAACACTCTCTACTGAAGGCGGCACAGCAGGCTGTTCTTCCATTGCCTTCTGGAGAAGAGCAGAATTTCACTGACAGTTTTTGACATTTAAATACTTCTCTTTTGAGGCAGAGATTGGAGTTATGCAGCCACCAGAAGCTGGGAGAGGCAAGGAAAAAATTCCCTCTGAGAGACTTCAGATGGAATACATCCCTGGCAACACTTGATTTCACACTTCTGAGCCCCAGAACTATGATAGAATACATTTCTGTTTTGTAAGCCACCAAGTTTTGGTAATTTGTTATAGCAGTGCTAGGAAATAAATAAATACTTCTCTTTTTACGCTCTCAACTTCTAGCCAATTTTTAAGACTACTGGAGATTTAATTCTCTTTCTGCAGCTTGAGTTGCCCCCTACTCATCACACCAGCAGCCAGTAGGTTGGTATGATGAATTCTCTCTATATCTCTTAAAAGACTGTTAAGTCGTAGAAACTCCAGTAATCAGTAAGGAAAGTAGAACTCAGAAAGTGCTGTCTCTCCTTCTATTTTTGACAGTTTAATGTTTTTATCTTGGGCTGAAGATTTCGTAATTACTTAATGCAATTTTATCTTAAAAACAAATTTTCCTTGTCTCATTTAGAGAATTTTATTGATAAAGGGCATTAAAAACAACTCATGAAGCTTATTGTCAATGCAAAAGAGAGGGCAGGAACTAGACCCATTGACCGAACTAAGACCTGCTTTAAGAAGCAAAGAAAGCTTAGGAAATTTTAATCAGGTTTAGCTCAGTGTTTCAGATGTGCCATTTGTAGAATTTGTTTTCAACTTTGACTTTTGAAATTTGAAAAAATAGAAAAATGGTTGGCAATTAAAATATCTAATCTAAGAGAAGAATAAGATGATAATCATCTAAAAAGGGTATCAGCAATTTTTTATCGCTTTAACCAGAAATAAGCTGAAATAAGAAGGGAACAAAATATGATGGAATATTGACCACTATTTCAACAATTGTTCATACCAAACACTGTGCTGGGCAGCAGGACGAGCTTGTTCTCATGGAGCTTAATGGGTTAGGGGAGAGATGCAAATAATGATTTAATTTTATTTGTGCTAAGTTTTAGAAAGGAAAAATATAAGTTGAAATGAGCCTTCTCATAAAAACAACAAAAAGCCATGTAATGAGATGTGGTAAGATCTAATGAAGAAGTACATGTTAGCTGAAATAGATCATCTCATAATTTCATATCCTATTTTTTTAATCTGTAGAACTTCTAATTCTGTAAGAGTAGACATTGTTAGAAAATGTAATGAGAAAAATTCCCATGCTCAAGAGCAACCAACAAACGTAATTTTGAATGAACTTAATAGGAATATTTAGGGCCTTTATGAAGAAAATTTTAAAAGCTAAAGAATGTTTGAAAAGGCTTGTATAAAGTGTAAACCGTTAGTTGCAGTTTTTATAAAGCTAGTTAAAGTGATTTTTAAGTCACTAGTTATAATTTTTGGGAATCATTGATAAATTAGTGAGGTATCCAAAAACCGGAAAAGCAGTAAGAGCGCTGAGAGAGGCTCTCCTGATGCACAGAAGAGTGAATCACCTCTTCACCATGAAGGGCGTGGCTTTAAGAATATTGGCATAGTTGCAGAGAAGAATTAAAATAACTGAGGTGGAGCTATGAGGCATGCCAGGAGGGGAGTGCTGGAAACAGGAAATACTGTGATTCAGTATAATACAGAAGGCGGGATATCCTGAGGCAGCTGTGGGAGAGACTGAGTGGATCAAGTGTGGTTGAAGCATTTGATGTATTAAGGGCAGCAATGAGAGAAGAGGTGAAAAAAGGTAGACAAGGTCTTTTTTCACCTCATCTCTCTCTACTTCCTTGATGTGTCAAACTCTGGTCAAACTGGGAATAGTGAGAGATCACATATGGGAAGCTGTAAATAGGAAGTAGTCATATTTTACCACTGATGACTTATTGGAGGCAAGAGAAAGGGAGGAGGAATAAAAGACTCCAAGATTTCAAGTCACAAAAAACAAAAACAGCTGCAGCTGGGACAAGTTTTATAACTTGACCAGCACCCCTATGATTATTTTTACTTTGTGGTAGGCTAGATGTACCAGGATCAATCTGTGCTTGTGGCCACAGTGGTACCAAACAGTAAATGAGATGATAGTATTTTATAACTCTAAAAATAGACACAAGTAGAATCAGATATTGTTTAAATTGCAAAGGACTGTCTAGTTTTATACACCTTCATTTTACAAGTGAGTTTTCTGAGAGTCACAAACTTAAATTTACCTTTCCCAAGGTGTTGGGTCTAGTTTATTACAAAACTGAAATTAAAATCCACGTTTCTGCCTTCTAGTACAGCATTTTTCATACTTTTTCCAAGTTTCATTAACATTATCCTCATTTGATTTTTATTTTATAGAGATCTGTAAATTTCAAGATCTTTTAGAAGTATAAATGTTAATACGAAGATCTCTTAGCTTTCAAATTTAGGAAAAAGATCTAAGTCGAATGTGGGATGAAAGCAGATGGTCAAATTTATTTTCTAGGCAGATGATTTTGGAATCATACAACATTAAATAATTGCTTGATCATAATAGCTATTCTCAATTAACTATGATTCTAATTGTGTGTGACTTGGCTGAACCAAAACTAGTTTAACGTGGTTCTAGGAAATATTCTATACTTGGCTCACTGAAGTTGATGATAATCACTACAGAGTCATCCAATAAAACATTAATTAAAAGCATTACATTAGCATTGAATCCCACTGCTTGATCATTATCTTTATGAAAGGATACTGCCTTTGGCAGTTAACATTTTAAAGGGGACATAGAGCAATAAAAAACTGTGTTTGAGGAAAAAATTTAGAGAGAAAAAAATATGGTTTCTGTTCTTACCAACCTTATAGCAAGGTGATACCTTTACAGTAGTCATTTACAATTAAACTATAATTTTCCATCCTGAAAAATTGATTTCCCCACATGTGCACAAAGGTTAATTAATGAATCCATCTGAACAAACACTGAAGGATCCAGTGGGTATTCTTTCTTGAATCACTGAAGGATCCAGTGGGTATTCTTTCTTGGTGCTATTACATCATCCCATTTTCTTTTTGGCAAGCTATCATTCTCGTAGACTTCTGGTCCATTGCTCCCTTTTTAAGAATTGGCAGTTTTCCACTTTTGTAGAACATGATCTCTACCCTCCCCATCATTGCCCCTTCAAATGATAGACAAGCTTCTCAGGCTGATTGTAATGGGAGCAGTGGGGAGGGAGAGGAAGGACCCTCATAGAAATGTAGTTTGGGCTCTTGGTTTACAGAGAGACTGAAGTCAAATAGCTTTTATTTTAATATCTTATTATGTTGGTTCCCAAAGGCTGGTGGTCTTCAGACCTGCGTTAGTCTAAAATCAGATTTTCATTGGTTCATGGGAAAGATGGCAGCCTCTCTCAAGAAGGACTGACCTTTTTCTGTGATCAGGCCTTCCAATTTTTTGTTATTAAATGCATTTTCTTTTATAAAGTGTTAATGCAAGTAAAAATTAAAGGTCAGAATTTTTTTTACTAAGTTTGCTTTTATTTAAGAAGGAAATACTGAAATTTTTTAGTTGTAAAGCTCCCTAAGAAGGAGCTTTAGCAAGCTTATTTTAGCAAATTTTAGCAAGTAAACTTTAGCAAGCTATTTAAATTTTTTGTCACTGATACAGATCCTCTTTATATAAATTCATACATTACTGAAAAAATAGTAACAAATAGGAAATTATATGTATTGCTATTTTACTTAATGGACTTTATCATGCATTTTTCTAAGTAACAGTTATTTTAATGACTATAGGATAGTCCATCATGTTTACATAACATCAGTCAAACCATTTTCCATAGGTAATTAAAAAATTGTTTTAAACTTGTCATAGTAGCTATAACTTGGATTTTCAGTATGGTTTTAATTTTTCTTCCTTTGCTTAAATTTCCTCTCTAGAGAGAGATTAAACATTCCTCTCTATGTGTTTACTCTTTGTAGTTCACCTTTTGTGAATTTCTTATTTCTCTTTTCATTTAAATTTTGAAATAGCAAATGTTTAATTAAAATAGACATGGAATATAATAGAAATAGGAACATTTTTTCAACCACATATTATACAAACATTTGCCCTTATATTTTTTATCTTTCAGAAATATTTAGATTTATACATTTTAATCTGATAATATTTTCCCTGTGTATATTTTTATATTATTTCCAAGCTGAGAAAGTTCTCATTCCATATAGGTCAAATACATGCATATTGAATATTCTGCTAGATTTCTCCATTAAAGTTATATGCTAGATGTGGCTGTTTTACCTGCAAGCTATTTGTTTTGATGAATGATGTAAAAATGTGGATTCATAGAACACCTGTATCAGAGGCATAGAGCTTTCTTGTGAAACATGCAGACTACCCAAGTCAGAATCTCTGGTGTAGTATCTGGGAATATACATTTTCTGCAGGCTTCTAAGATGATATGTGTATTAGGATCCTATTGCTGCTATAAGAAATTACCACAACTTTATGGCTTAAGACAATACAAATTTTTGGTCTCACAGTTCTGGAAGTCATAAGATCAAATTGGGTCCAAAGGGCTATGTTCCTTCTGGAGGCTCTAGAGGAAACTGTCTCCTTGACTTTTCTAGCTTCTAGAGGCCTCCTGTTTTCCTTGGCTCAGGGTCCCTTCCTCCATCTTCAGAACTAGTAATATAGCATTTTCTCTCTTCTCTGATCTGTCTCTCTTTTGTAAGGACTTGTGATTGTGTGACTGTGTGGGGCCCACCAGATAACCTAGGAAACCCCCTATCCTAAGATCCTTGACTTAGTCACACCTGCAAAATTCCTTTTGAATATAATGTTACATATTGACAAATTCCAGAGATGGGGAAATGGACATCTTTGGGAGGACTATTATTCTGTCTACCACAATACATAGATTAGAATTTGAAAACCACTGTTACATTAAATTAAAAACCACAGATGCTCAATTTTTTTTTTACCTCTATCACTATATATACACAAATTGTTATTAAGTAATTTCTGTTCTGTCTTGGAAAGCTTACATAAGCTAGAGGCTTTAAAGTTTTATGTATACTTAGTCATTTTGGGAGCTCTCCATTCTATTTCAGTAGTCTTTTAAAAAGTATCCAGCAAGGTAAAAAGTAGATAGTCCTCCTCTAGTTTTTTCTGTTTTTTAGAGTTTTTTTGCTTTTCTTATCTTTGATGTTAAAAGCTTTTAAAGGCACATGTAACCTGCATGTGCCTTTGTTTGATTCCCACCCTCCCAGCTTTGAAAAACTTGATTAAATTTACAGAAATAGTACATACTGTTTGAAACAAAATTGAAACAAAAAAAATGTGTATAAACAAATAGGGAAACTGCTGATTGGTCCTTACCTACTCCTCTGCTTACTTTCCCAGGGATAAACAATATCCACAGTTTGTGCCTGTATCTCCATTCTTTCCCTATCCTCATAGAAGTATGCTTTATATTAGATACCTTAAACTTTTTTAAACAAAAATAGAATCCTACTCTATATACCCACAACTTAACCTTTTAGCATCTTTATCATTCAATCTATTATGAATAGAGGAATCACTTATTTATGTCACAGTTTTAAATTTTTGTATTTGGATATATATAACAGCAAGCCTATATGCAACATTATATACATTTAAATCCAAACATTAATCAAATATAACATAGACTTGCTCAGCCATTTTTTCTAATAAAATACAAGGTGCCCAGTTAAATTTGAATTTCAGATACATGAATAATTTTTTATGTAACTATGTCCTGTGCTGTAATTCAAATTTAACTGGGCATCCTGCATTTTTATTTACTAAATTGGGCAAACATAACCATAGAAAGTAAATGACTCCCTATAATCCTATCCTGTGGCCCTAGAGTTAACTATAAAAAGCAATTTGGTATGTTTTTTTTTTTTCCTGTAAATAGTATCTTCTATAACTATAGAAGTGTTTGTCACTTGATGTTATAGCAGTTTTTCGTGTTCATACCAGCAATATTTAAGTACCACATTTAGTAGTATAATCAATTAAAAATTTTTATTTACAAGTAGTAAAATTGTAGAAAAGTAGACATTTGTGTTTGAGTTGAAATATATTTTCAGTGGATTCAAATTATGATCAACTGTAATGACATTTAGGACTAACCTATTTCTAAATCCTTAGGACATCTCAAGAGATCTCCTCTGGGCCTACTCTGTTTAAATTGTTAGAAAAAAACAAGAAAATTGGTAGTGAAATGTGCACTTGACTGTGCAGAGGTAGTGTTCACCAGGGAAGTAAGTCCTGAAATGGGACCAAGATATGTCAGTGCTAGAGATTTTCTGTGTATTTTGGGGAAGGCTAGATAACTTTTATAGACTGACACTTTAATCTCTAACTGAAGAGAATTAGTGAAAATAATTGAGGTAAACTATGTGAAAGTATGTATGACTCAAAATTACAATGTAAACAAAGCATGCTGTGTTTACTTTAAATGATTGATTCTAAAATTACTAAACCTAAAATATAAAAATCTGCATGAATTTGACATGGAAATGGACTTTGAGATGAAGGTGAAGAAAAATCACTTTAATAATGGAGTTTGGCTTGGTTTTAGAAACTCTGTATTTATTTAGGACCTCATGTTTTTAGGAAGGCCGAGTATGACTTTCTGCTTACTCCCATAATTTCTAAGCGAGGGGAGAGGGAAGAGGAGGTGGAGGGAGAAAGAGAGATCTAAAGATTTTATGTAACTAAAGTAAGGCTTCCAGTTTATATAATGGAGCTGACATTTGAATCCATTTGGTCTCTTTCTAAAGACTCCCCACATCTGTTTAAAGAAAAAAATCTTTGAACTAGCTGACATAAGTTATTTCTTATTACAGTGCAGAAAAAATGAACTCAGCACCATCTACTTATTCATATAGTTCTCATGCAACTGCAAAACCAAAACAATTTAAAAAACTAAATGCAAATTGAATTGTAGAATGAATAAACTTTAAATCATTAATGATATGTTACAAAATTGTTGGTCAAAATGTGAATATAGTACTTGGTATTATGGACCAAATCCTTTTGAGTTGAGCATACCTGTGATGGCTATCGCTTGATATTTGCTTGTTGGTTAATACACTGTCAACTTTTGTTGGTACAATGGTACACCACTGTGATATTTTGCACACATCACAAAAGCATCAGTATTTTTACTACTGTAAGTTAACCAGAGCTATTAAAGCTATGCTATTTAAATACTAGCAAAACTGTAAATGTAAGTCATCACTGTAAATATGAATATGACACTGAAATTGTAAGGCAGTCCTTGATTATTGTTGGCTCAGGTGATCCAGAGTAGGTTTGTGGTTATTTTTTAAGATTTTCATTGAAAACAAATCACATGTTAAATTTGGGCAGGGAGAAAACTGTCAGATCCCCAGAATGTCCACAGACCCCAGTTTAAGAACTACTTATACCTCAGTTTTGTGTTAGGAACAGATATATGCAAATTCAAAGCTATTACTGAAAACACAATTCCAGTGTGCATATGTTAAAGTAAATCCCTTGCTTTGCTAATATCACCACTACTACTACTTTCTCTATATGGTCCCCCTTGCTTAAAGTCCTTGTGTTCTGCCATTGTTGGTCTTAAGCTCCCAGCTAAAATAGTGGTTAATCCTGGTTGCCATGAGAATCACCTAGGGAGCTATTAAAAGAATGTAACGCCCAGCCTTGGGTGGGTTCCTGGGTTTTATTTCTGTTTGTTGTTGCTGTTTGTTTGAAAAGCTCTGCAGTTTGTTCAAAGCAAAGCCAGGATTCACAACCACAAGATTCTAGAACTGTTAAACATTCTGTCAAGACACCTTGACTTATTAAGGATGAGTGGTATTATATAATAGTGCTTACTGCCTGCCAGACACTGTTCAACACAACACAGTTACCTCATGAAATCAGTGATGCTGTGAGATAGATTTTTTACCTCCGTTTTCCAGGAAATTGAAGTGTAGAGAGATTAAATAGGTTTTCTTGGTCTACATAGTTATTAGCCAAACCCGGATTGCCTGTTAACCATGAAATCCAGCCTTATTTCACCCTTCATTACAAGATAAATTTAACCAATCACTATTAAACATACACTTTGATGAAAACATTTTTACTTGATTAGAAATGTATAAGCATCAAGTATGAATGCAGTTCATATGAGCACCGGCAGCTATAGCCGTTTTCTTCCCTTCAATTAAGAAATTTGTTAGATAAATGATTTTATTCTTCAAGACTGGATTTCTTTTCAAAAGAGGCTTGAAAAACATTCAGTTAATTAGTTCACTTTGTTTTCAGGTCTGTTAAGATATAGTGCATTTAAGTCAGAATCTAAGTAAAACTGATAATTTTAGGGTTACCATATTTGGTTGATTTTAACATATTTTCTACATTTTAAATCCTTGAAATCAGATTGTTTCTTATGCTTGCTGACACATTGTGGTTTAATTGGGAGATGTTTTTTCTTAGTGAAAGATAAAGTCTATGTCTTAAAATTGATGACATCTTAGATTTGATGAATTAACAGTAGTAATTGTACATGAGAGAACAGTTCCATATCTAATTGGCCTGTTTTTGGAGGTAAAACAATGTGATGTATTGTTCGTATTGTTTTGAAGATTAAATAAGATGAAATATTCATCACAGTGTCTGGCACATAATAAGAACTGAAGAAGTGTCAGCTGTGATTATAACATAACTATTGTGTTAAAACTGCATGATGGATCCACAACTACAGATCAGAGAGCCTTAAGTGTAAATAAATCTACCATTTTCAGCTATTTTCTATAGACACAGTCCTTTTAGAAACACAAATCCAACTGGCATTATATTGATATTGCCCAGACTGCTCTCTGCAGAATGCTGCAAACCATCAAATATATAATATACCGTACTGTCCCTTAGGGACTTTTATTCTGGCATATTCTCAAAATACAGAATTTAATATAGATATTCAATAGTCAAATCCAGAGGAATTCTGTCTAAAAAAGGCAGCACCAGAGTTTATATGAGAAATAAGGTTATTACTGTCAGTAGACTCTGCCAATGTCAGTTATGATAACTGTGCTTCCCTCAGTCACTTAACAATTTATTATTTGTAAAACAAGTCAAATAAAAATTTGTTACAGAAGTAGCATTTCTATCCTCTTCCAATAACTAATCTGTTTGTTTTTTCAGGCCCTGAAAACTTCTAAGTATATTCATGCTTATCAGGCATTAAAATGCTTAATATAAAACACAAACTGTATTCCTTTAAGTTTGGACAGAAGGCCATTTTTTTGGTCCTGGAACAGTACAGAATCATCTGAGTTTTGATTCTTTTCTTTTTTGCCTGTGAAGTTGCTTCCTCCCATAATTTATGTTTTTTTCTTCATATAATTCATGCTTCCTGAGGGAAACTTCTTATTTTAACCTAATGATAAATGAACAGATTATTTTCATTACTTATTTTTATTTTTTAAATGTGTAAAAAGTAAAAATAAGAATAGTTTTCTGACATTTTATAAGTCATAGTTTTTTTATTAATAAATTTTATATTTTTTAGAGCAGTTTTAAGTTCACAGCAAAAGTGAGCGTGACGTACAGAGTTCCCAAATATGCCCTGTCCCCACAGATGCACAACCACTCCACTATCGTATCCCCATGCCACAGTGCTACATGTTATAGCTCATGAATCTATATTAACACATCATTAACCAAAAGGCCATAGTTTAGGGTTCACTTTTTGGTGAATAAGGATGTATATCTGGTATTTTATAGGAGGTAAATATTTTTTAACATAATGGCTATTTTTTAACTAAAAATGAGTAATACATAATGAAAAATGGTATGATCTTCAGCAGTTCTTGTAAGAGGAGGTGGTTGTTTTTTCTTTTAATATATTTGGTATTCATGGGGCCATTAAGTAAAAGATGGCATTTCCTTGAGGGTTTTATGTTATAGACTTATGTATCAAATCAAAATGACCTTATAAACCTTATACATGACATCTCTGAAAAACCTACACCTAATACTTTACTTAGTGGTGAAATACTGAACACTTTCTAAGATCAGACAGAAGGCCCTCTAGCTACTTCTATACCACATTGTATACCAATACATTACAATAAGGTAAGAAAAGGAAATAAAAGCATAAAAACTGGAAAGAAAGAAGTAAAACTATTTCCAGTGACATGATTGTTAATGTAGAAAATCCTAATATATAGGAGACAGGAAGGAAGGAGCTAGACTCTCAGGGAACTCATGTGAAGAGTTATAGCTTTAATACCAATAGAATCATAGGAAATATCTGCCTGAAGAAGGAGTAAGGGAGGTTTCACCTCTGCCTCTACAATTGATTTTTAAACTGGTTCTTAAAGTGTAGGAGTTTGGACTTTAAATTGTAAATAATGGGAAACATTATGGATATTTAAGTGAATATAATCACATTTATATTTTAGATAGAATTCTAATAAGGAAGATGGGGCTGGATGGGAAAGATAAAAGACTAGGTGCAGGGAGACCAATCACAGAACTATTTTAGATGCATCTATTATTCATGCAAGAGATGATGGCCTTAGTAGTATTGACAGGGGTCATAGAATGAAGAACAACATGGCTAGAGCTATTTAGGTGGTACAATTTATAGGACTGAATTGCCAAGTTTCTCACTTGGGCATTTGAACATGGATAATATTAGACTATATAGGGAACTTGAGGAAGAACAAATTTTGCATTGGAGAAGCATGGATCACAGGGGGGAATAGGATGTTGGACTTAGTGGTTTCTACATGTATTCATCATTACTTTTGTTTATCTTTGTCCTTTATTTTTCAGTCTTTTCTCTTAATTTTCTCCCCATGCCCCCACCTTAACTTCATTAAGTAACCATGGCATAGGACAGAAGGGGTTTTTTTTCTTTTGAGTAAGACTAATTTAGTGGCTCAATGTTTGACATACCTTACTTCTGATTACCACAATAATTATGTAAGGTGGTGGATAGTTATAATCACTAGGGATTCATTGTACTGTCACCATTTCTCTCCCTGAGTTTCAACTGGGAGTATGTACACACATGATTCACAGTAGAATAAGAAACAAAATGTCAGTTTACTAAGCATACACCCTATAATCTCCTAAGAGTGAGGCTTTTGGAAACCCATTTATATCTAGTATTTTCACTCCCTCTTCTAGTAATTGAGAATCTCTAGGCTCTAGTCATAGGCTCCAGATGAAATCTGGAGCTAAGTACAAGACTCCCTCCTCTGAGTTTCAGGAAAGGACAGGAAATATGGAGCCAAATTCCTGGTTTTTAGCTCTGGTGTATTAGACAGCTTTGGCTGCTATAACAAAATACTATAGACTGGGTGGCTTAATCAACAGAAATTCATTTCACAGTTAAAGAGGCTGAGAAATCCAAGATCACAGTGCCAGCTAGTTTGGTTTCTGGAAAGGTTTCTCTTCATGGCTTATGGACAGCTGCCTTCTCGCTGTGTGTCACTCGGTCTTTCCTCAATGCCTGTGCCTGATGTGTGTGTGTGTATCTCTCACCCTGTTCCTATAAAGCCACCCATTCTATCAGATTAGGACCCCATCCTAATGACCTCATTTAACTTTAATTACCTCTTAAAAGGCCTATATCCCCATACAATCGCATCAGGAGTCAGGGCTTCAATATATGAGTTTTAGGGGACACAAACCACTCCGTTAGCACTTGGGAACCTCACTTCAAAAGTAAATGGGTGGTCCAATGACTATAAATCACACCAGTCATTTAGTTTCCAAATATTTAGAAATTTTCCAGATATCATTCTCTTATTTTAACTTAATTTCATTATGGTTAGAGAATACACTTTAGATGATTTAAATCCTTTTTAAATTCATTGAGATTTGTTTTATGGCCCAGAATATGGTCTATCTTGGTAAAGGTTTCATGTGTACTTAGAAAAGATGTTTATTCTGCTTCTATTGAGTAGAGTGTTCTGTAAATGCTTATTAGGTCAAGTTGATGGTACTACTCAAGTGTTTTATATTCTTACTGATTTTCTGTTACTTATTCTATTGATTATTGAGAAAGGGAGTGTTGAATAGCCAAATACAACTGTGGATGTATCTGTTTCTCTTTATAATTATATCAGTTTTTACTTTATATATTTTGAAGTTATTTTATTAGGTGCATAAATGTTTAGGGTTGTTATGCTCTCTTGATGAATTAGCCTTACTGTCATTATGAAATAGCCATCATTATCACTTGTGGTATCATTTGCTCTGGAATTTATTTCATCTGGTATTAATATAGCCACTCCAGCTTTCTTTTAATTAATGCATACCATGGTGTATCTTTTTCTAATCTTTAACTTCCAGCCTATTTGTCTCTTTATATTCAAAGTGGGTCTCTTATAGAGTAGTGTACAGTTGTGTCTTTCTTTTTTATCCAGTCTGTCAATTTCAATTAAAAGTCATCTTTTTAAGTAGATGATTCACATTTAAGGTTTATCGTTGTTTGGATGGAATTAAATCTACCACTTTACTGTTTGCTTTCTTTTCTTCTTTTTTTTTTTTTGAAGAACATTATGTTTACTAGGCTCTCCCCTACCCCAAGATCCCCCACACAAACCCCATTACAGTCACTGTCCATCAGCATAGTAAGATGTTGTAGAATCACTACTTGTCTTCTCTGTGTTGCACAGCCCTCCCCTTTTCCCCACCTCCCACCTTGTACATGCTAATCATAATACCTGCTTTCTTCTTCCCCACCCTTATCCCTCACTACCCTCCCATTCTCCCCAGTCTTTTTCCCTTTGGTAACTGTTAGTCCATTCTTGGGTTCTGTGATTCTGCTGCTGTTTTGTTCCTTCAGTTTTTCCTTTGTTCTTATACTCCACAGGTGAGTGAAATCATATGGTATTTGTCTTTCTCTGCTTGGCTTATTTCACTGAGCATAATACCCTCTAGCTCCATCCATGTTGTTGCAATTTGTAGTATTTGTTTTCTTCTTATGGCTGAATAATATTCCATTGTGTATATGTACCACATCTTCTTTATCCATTCATCTACTGATGGACACTTAGGTTGCTTCCATTTCTTGGCTGTTATAAATAGTGCTGCGATAAACATAGGGGTGCATCTGTCTTTTTAAAACTGGAGTGCTGCATTCTTAGGGTAAATTCCTAGAAGTGGAATTCCTGTGTCAAATGGTAAGTCTATTTTAAGCATTTTAAGGAACCTCCATACTGCTTTCCACAATGGTTGAACTAATTTACATTCCCACCAGCAGTGTAGGAGGTTTCCCCTTTCTCCAGAACCTCGCCAACATTTGTTATTCTTTGTCTTTTGGATGGTAGCCATGCTTACTGGTGTGAGGTGATATCTCACTGTGGTTTTAATTTGCATTTCTCTGATGACAAGTGATGTGGAGCATCTTTTCATGTGTCTGTTGGCCATCTGAATTTCTTCTTTGGAGAACTGTCTGTTCAGCTCCTCTGCCCATTTTTTTAATTGGATTATTTCCTTTTTGTTTGATGAGGTGTCTGAGCTCTTTACATATTTTGGATGTCAAGCCTTTATCGGATCTGTCATTTATGAATATATTCTCCCATACTGTAGGGTACCTTTTTGTTCTATTGATGGTGTCCTTTGCTGTACAGAAGCTTTTCAGCTTGATATAGTCCCACTTGTTCATTTTTGCTTTTGTTTTCCTTGCCTGGGGAGATATGTTCATGAAGAAGTCACTAGTGTTTATGTCCGAGAGATTTTTGCCTATGTATTTTTCTAAGAGTTTTATGGTTTCATGACTTACATTCAGGTCTTTGAGCCATTTTGAATTTACTTTTGTGTATGGGGTTAGACAGTGATCCAGTTTCATTCTCTCACATGTAGCTGTCCAGTTTTGCCAGCACCATCTGTTGAAGAGACTGGCATTTCCCCATTTATGTCCATGGCTCCTTTATCAAATACTAATTGACTATATATGTTTGGGTTAATGTCTGGAGTCTCTAATCTGTTTCACTGGTCTGTGGCTCTGTTCTTGTGCCAGTACCAAATTGTCTTGATTACTATGGCTTTGTAGTAGAGCTTGAAGTTGGGGAGTGAGATCCTACCCCCCAACTTTATTCTTCTTTCTCAGGATTGCTTTGGCTATTCGGGGTCTTTGGTATTTCCATATGAATTTTTGAACTATTTGTTCCAGTTCATTGAAGAACGTTGTTGGTAATTTGATAGGGATTGAATCAAATCTGTATATTGCTTTGGGCAGGATAGCCATTTTGATTATATTAATTCTTCTTAGCCAAGAGCATGGAATGAGTTTCCATTTGTTGGTGTCCTCTTTAATTTCTCTTAAGAGTGTCTTCTAGTTTTCAGGGGACAGGTCTTTCACTTCTTTGGTTAGGTTTATTCCTAGGTATTTTGTTCTTTTTGATGCAGTTGTGAATGGAATTGTTTTCCTGATTTCTCTTTCTATTGCTTCATTGTTAGTATATAGGAAAGCCACAAATTTCTGTGTGTTAATTTTGTATCCTGCAACTTTGCTGTATTCCGACATCAGTTCCAGTAGTTTTGGAGTGGAGTCTTTAGGGTTTTTTATGTACAATATCATGTTATCTGCAAATAGTGACAGTTTAACTTCTTTACTAATCTGGATTCCTTGTATTTCTTTGTTTTGTCTAATTGTAGTGGCTAGGACCTCCAGTACTATGTTAAATAGCAGTGGGGAGAGTGGACATCCCTGTCTTGTTCTCGATCTCCGAGGAAAAGTTTTCAGCTTCTCGCTGTTCAGTATGATGTTGACTGTGGGTTTATCATATATGGCCTTTATTATGTTGAGGTACTTGCCCTCTAGACCCATTTTGCTGAGAGTTTTTATCATGCATGGATGTTGAATTTTGTCAAATGCTTTTTCAGCATCTATGGAGATGATCATGTGGTTTTTCTCTCCTTTTTGTTTATGTGGTGAATGATGTTGATGGATTTTCGAATGTTGTACCATCCTTGCATCCCTGGGATGAATCCCACTTGTTTGTGGTGTATGATCCTTTTGATGTATTTTTGAATTCGGTTTATGAATATTTTATTGAGTATTTTTGCATCTGTGTTCATCAGGGATATTGGTCTGTAATTTTCTTATTTGGTGGGGTCTTTGCCTGGTTTTGGTATTAGGGTGATGTTGGCTTCATAGAATGAGTTTGGGAGTATTCCCTCCTCTTCTATTTTTTGGAAAACTTTATGGAGAATGGGTATTATATCTTCTCTGTATGTCTGATAAAATTCCAAGGTAAATCCATCTGGCCCTGATTTTTTTGTCTTGGGTAGTTTTTTATTACCACTTCACTTTCCTTGCTGGTAATTGGTTTGTTTAAATTTTGTGTTTCTTCCTTTGGCAGTCTTGGAAGGTTGTATTTTTCTAGGAAGTTATCCATTTCTTCTAGGTTTTCCAGCTTCTTAGCATATAGGTTTTCATAGTAGTCTCTAAGAATTCTTTGTATTTCTGTTGGGTCTGTTGTGATGTTCCCTTTCTCGTTTCTGATTCTGTTGATGTGTGTTGATTTTCTTTTTCTCTTAATAAGTCTGGCTAGAGGCTTATCTATTTTGTTTATTTTCTCAAAGAAAATAAACCAGCTCTTGGTTTCACTGATTTTTTCTATTGTTTTATTCTTCTCAATTTTATTTATTTCTTCTCTGATCTTTATTATGTCCCTCCTTCTGCTGACCTTAGGCCTCATTTGTTCTTCTTTTTCCAATTTTGATAATTGTGACATTAGACTCTTCATTTGAGATAGTTCTTCCTTCTTTAAATATGCCTGGATTGCTATATACTTTCCTCTTAAGACTGCTTTTGCTGCATCCCACAGAAGTTGGGGCTTTGTGTTGTTTTTGTAAGTTGTTTCCATATATTGTGGGATCTCCATTTTAATTTGGTCGTTGATCCATTGATTATTTAGTAGCATGTTGTTAAGCCTCCATGTGTTTATGAGCCTTTTTGCTTTCTTTGTACAATTTATTTCTAGTTTTATACCTTTGTGGTCTGAAAAGTTGGTTGGTAGGATTTCAATCTTTTGGAATTTACTGAGGCTCTTTTTGTGGCCTAGTATGTGGTCTATTCTGGAGAATGTTCCATGTGTACTTGAGAAGAATGTGTATCCTGTTGCTTTTGGATGTAGAGTTCTATAGATGTCTGTTGGGTCCATCTGTTCTAGTGTGTTGTTCAGTGCCTCTGTGCCCTTACTTATTTTCTGTCTGGTGGATCTGTCCTTTGGAGTGAATGGTGTGTTCAAGTCTCCTAGAATGAATGCATTGCATTCTATTTCCTCCTTTAGTTCAGTTAGTATTTGTTTCACATATGCTGGTGCTCCTGTGTTGGGTGCATATATATTTAGAATGGTTATATCCTCTTGTTAGACTGAGCCCTTTATCATTATGTAATGTCCTTTTTTATCTCTTGTTACTTTCTTTGTTTTGAAGTCTATTTTGTCTGATACTAGTACTGCAACACCTGCTTTTTTCTCTCTATTGTTTGCATGAAATATCTTTTTCCATCCCTTGACTTTTAGTCTGTGTATGTCTTTGGGTTTGAGGTGAGTCTCCTGTAAGCAGCATATAGATGGGTCCTGTTTTTTTATCCATTCAGTGACTCTATGTCTTTTGATTGGTGCATTCAGTCCATTTATATTTAGGGTGATTATCAATAGGTATGTACTTATTGTCATTTCAGGCTTTAGATTCGTAGTTAGCAAAGGTTCCAGGTTACTTTCCTTACTATCTAAGAGTCTAACTTAACTCACTTAGTATGCTGTTACAAAGACAATCTAAAGGTTCTTTTCTGTTTCTCCTTTTTTTTCATCCTTCATTCTTCATATATTAGGTATCAAATTCTGTACTTTCTGTCTATCCCTTGATTGACTGTGGATAGTCAATTTAATTTTGCATTTGCCTCGCAATCAGCTGCTCCACCCTCCCTACCATGGTTTTACTACCTGTGGTGACAGCTATCCAACCCTAGGAACACTTTCATCTATAACAGTCCCGCCAAAATAGACTGCAGAGATGGTTTGTGGGAGGTAAACTCTCTCAGCTTTTGCTTATCTGGAAATTGTTTAATCCCTGCTTCAAATTTAAATGATAATCTTGCCAGATAAAGTAATCTTGGTTCCAGGCCCTTCTGCTTCATGGCATTTAATACATCATGCCACTCCCTTCTGGCTGTATGGTTTCTGCTGAGAAGTCTGATGTTAGCCTGATGGGCTTTCCTTTGTATGTGATCTTATTTCTGCCTCTGGCTGCTTTTAGCAGTCTGTCCTTATCCTTGATCTTTCCCATTTTAATTACTATGTGTCTTGGTGTTGTCTTCCTTGGGTGCCTTGTGTTGGGAGGTGTGTGGATCTCCGTGACCTGAGAGACTATCTCCTTCCCAGATTGGGGAAGTTTTCTTCAACTACCTCCTCAAAGACACTTTCTATCCCTTTCTCTCTCTTCTTCTTCTTCTGGTATCCCTATAATGCGCATATTTTTCCTCTTGGATTGGTCACACAGTTCTCTCAGTATTCTTTCATTTTTAGAGATCTTTTTTTCTCTCTGTGGCTCAGCTTCTTTGTATTCCTCTTCTCTAGTTTCTATTTCATTTATTGTCTCCTCCACTGTATCCAACCTGCTTTTAATACCCTCCATCATGCTCTTCAACGATTGGATCTCCAACCTGAATTCATTCCTGAGTTCTTGGATGTCTTTCCATACCTCCATTAGAATGTTGATGATTTTTATTTTGAACTCCCTTTCAGGAAGAGTCACGAGGTCCATATTATTTAAATCTTTTTCAGGAGTTGTATTAATAATTTTACTCTGGACAAGGTTCCTTTGGTGTTTCATGTTTGTATATGGTGCCCTGTAGTGTCCAGAAGCTGTAGTCTCTGGAGCTGCTCAGCCCCTGAAGCAATGTCAGGGGTTGCAGGGGAGTGGTACTGGTGCCTGGTGTAGGAAAGAGCTGTTCCCGCCTCCCAGTGCTGTGCCTGTCCCCACTGCCTGAGCCAGTGGGCCTCTCACACATGTATAAGTTTTTGTCCCAGTGCAGCCAGATATGGATCCCTGCTTTCCACAAGCAGCTGGAATCCCAGTCTCCCCAGGAACTCTGCCTGTATTAACTTTCCAACCCGGTAGTCATGCGAGTCTAATGAAAGCACCATGAAATGTAGGTTTGTGCTCCCAGAGCAGATCTCTGGAGCTAGCTATTCAGCAGTCCCAAGCCTTCCACTCCCTCTCTGCTCCATTTCTCTTCCTCCCCGGGTGAGCTGGGGTGGGGGAGGTTCTCAGGTCCCGTGGAGCCATAGCTCTGGTACATTACCCCATTTGGTGAGGTCTGCTCTTTTCTCCAGGTGTGTGCAGTCTGACTCCCTCCTCTTTCCTGTTGCTCTCTCAGGATTAGTTGTGCCAATTAAATTTTCTAATTGTATCCAGTTTTAGGAGGAAGCCTCTATCTCTCCTCTCACGCCACCATCTTTAATCCTCCTCCTATCCCTTCACTTTTTATGTATGTCCTTAGGTCTGAAATGAGTGTCTTGTAGGCAGCATATAGATGGGGCTGGTTTCTTTATCCATTCTCTCACTCTGTGTCTTTTGATAGGTACACTAGGTCCATGTACATTTAAGGTAATATTGATAGGCACGTACTTCTGTTTTATTAATGGTTTTCTGGTTGTTTTGTGGTTCTCTGTTCCTTTCTTCCTCTCTTATACTCTTGTTACTTGATGTTTTTCCTTAGTGTTATGCTTGGATTTAGTTTTTTTTTAATTTTTATGTATCTATTATATTTAGTGTATACTACAAGGCTTTATTTAGTTTTGTGGTCATTATAAGGTTCATAGCTAGTTACATAAATACATAACAGTCTATATTAAGTTGTTGGTCACTCTATTTTGAACACAATCTAAAAGTACTACTTTTTTATTTTTCTTTCCTGCACTGTATGTATAAGATATCATAATCTGTATCTTTTGTGTATCCCTTGACTGATTTTGTGCAAAGGTGATTTTGCTACTTGTTTTTACATTTCATACTCAACTATTAAGTAGTTATTCTACTAACTTAACTGTAGGTTTATTTTCACTGATGAAATATATTTGGACTTAAGAACATTTCCATCTACAGGAGTCCCTTTACCATATCCTGTAAGGCTGGTTTAGTGGTGGTGAATTCTTTTAACTTTCATTTATTTGGTAAAATTTTAATCTGTCCTTCAATTCTGAGTGATACTCTTGCTGGGCAGAGATTCTTGGTTATCAGTTCTTCTGTTTCAATACATTAAATATTTCATGCCACTCCCTTCTGGCCTGTAAAGTTTCTGCTGAGAAATCTGATAGCTTTATGGAGTTTCCCTTGTATCTTTCTTGCTGCTTTTAAGATTCTCTCTCATCTTTAATCTTTGCCAGTTTAATTACTATACATCTTGTTATTGTCTTCCTGGTATTCTTTTTGTTAGAGGCTCTCTGTGCTTCCAGGTCCTGGGTGCTTATTTCATTCCCCAGATTGGGGAAATTTTCAGCAGTTATTTCTTCAAAGAGACTTTCTATTCCTTTGTCTCTCTCTTCTTCTTCTGGGACCTCTGTTATGCAAATATTGCTTTAGTTGGAGTTGTCACAGAGATCTCTTAGTATCTTCTCATTTTTAGAAACTTTTTTTTCTCTCTGTTCCTTAGCTTCAATGTTGTCCTGTTCTCTATTTTCCGTGTCATTGGCTCTTTACTTCCAGTAATCTACAGTTTTTCTTTCCCTCCATTGTATTTTTCACTTCAGTTATTGTATTCTTCATTATTGTATTGAATTCTCCCTGAGATATTCAAAACTTTTTCACGGATCAGTGAACATATTTATGACTGTTACTTTGACATATTTATCAAGAAGATTGATGATCCTATTTCATTTAGCCATCTTTTTGGTGTCTTATCTTGTTCTTTTGTTTGGAACATATTCCTCCACTCCTCCTCATTTTGTTAGGATTTCTGTGTTTCTTCCTTTGTATTAGATAGATGCCTGTCCTCCACAGGTAACAGGAGTCTCAGCCTCCCAGAGTGCTCCAACTCTCCCTGGTGTCTAGCCCTGTTAATTACCAAAACCCAGTGTGGTATAGATAGATTCCTGTTCCCAGAGCAGATCTCCAGGGCCAGGTGTGCAGGATTCCTGTGTGCTTATCCCCTCCCCACCCCATTCCTCTCTCTCCTGCTTTTGGGCAAGGTTGGGGGATGAGCTTGGGTCACATTTGATTGTTCTTCTGCCACTTTATCCTTCTCTGTGTGTTCTCTTCTTCACCTGGTGTAGATTGTCCTACAGTCTTCAGGTGGTTTTCAGGGTTAGTTGTATTTGCTGTAATTGCTTCCTTGGGTGTACGTGGGAGGAAGGTTCCACCTTGCCTTCCTACTCCGCCATCTTTTCTACCTGGAAGTTTCTAGGTTACAAATATTTTCTTGCTGACTTTGGCTTGGGGTTTTTTTTTCTTTCTCTATAGTGCCTTTGGTATAGCACTTTGCTCCCTCTCCATAGGAACATCTTAAAGCCTACCATTTAATAAAGACAGCTGTTCTGAACCTTAATGACCAACTTGGAAAACAAAGAACAATTGTTTTAGAAGTTTGGGGCTTACTTTATAGGGGTGCTAATAGAACCTGTGTGAGAAGACAGGGAGGCCTCCTTGAAGGTGTTTGAAAGATGTGAGTTTTTTTACTATGGTAAACAGCCTAGAGTAAAAATAATTCAAATTGGTAGGTAATTGCAGTATTATACTGTAAAGTATTTTCAAAGGTGGGAAAAGAGTTAGTACCTATTTTATTACTTGGCTGTAAGAAACTTAGAGAACACAGGAACTTAGTGTGGCCTGAGATTTGAGTGCAGTAGGCCTGTCACCTCATATCAAAGGAGATTCTTTGATGCTTCCAGAATTCTCAGGGTTTTTTGTCTTAAAACTAGAAATATGTTTTATAACATTTAGATACTTTGTTTCAAGAAGTGCTTTATAAAATACTGTCAATCTTAAATACCATAGAATGAGTGAGTGAATATCTTAGGTTGATTTTGTTCACAATCATTGTAAATTTTTCATAGTATTATGTAATATTTGCAAAATAATACTTCTGGGCCTGATAGAATATTCTACCAACAAAGGTAGCAGCATTAGAAAAATTTAAGAAACATTTTAGAGCATTAAAAATAATTGAAATACCTAATTCCCACAAGTCAAAT
Organism: Manis javanica; assembly: GCF_040802235.1. Taxonomy (NCBI): domain Eukaryota; kingdom Metazoa; phylum Chordata; class Mammalia; order Pholidota; family Manidae; genus Manis; species Manis javanica. Next base: position 102,390,686 of record NC_133163.1, on the reverse strand, counting down.
CACTAAGCCTGCTTTTCTGTTGTTCATTTCCAGTGGTTATACTACTTATGCTAATAATTAATTATAGAAAATTAGTGGTTAGAGATTTAGTCAAGGCTTTTCTTTTGGTTTCTGTGAGATTTAGTGTGATGGAATCTGCAAGATCTGCCCCTCAAACTTCTCTGATTTCAGCATTTTAGAGAAGATAACTATCAGGTGGCAGAACTGGCTATAAAGTTGGAATTTAGGAAATAACTTTTCTTTAGGTACTGATATCTAAGCCTCAGAAACACAGAAGAATGTAATAATTTTAGTGGTGTGTGTGTGTTAGCAACTCTTTATTAAAATATCAGTATGAATAAGTCAAAAAATTTTTAAGCATAGTAAAATAGATGCTATAGGGACTTCTTGTACATTGCTTGATGTCCTGACCACCTTCAACCTGCCATTTGTTGTAGCTAATAATCTGAGCTTATCTGTCCTGTAATATCTGAATACGTCAGAGTTGGTCATACTTTAACATAGATCTCAAGTTGATCTGCAAATGCCAAAGTTTTTAAATTAGCTAAATGACTATAGTTAAGCACTCTTTCATTTTGCTTTTGTATTCACTGAGCACCTCCTATATGCTAGGCAGTGTGCTAGGCACTGGTAATAGAATAGCAAGTGTGTTATTCTTGTCTTTTATATGTCTGGGGTTTATAATCTTATTGGAGACAAACAGCCATTACAGTAGTGTGATAATTGCAGTAGGAACACTTGAAGCTTATAAGAGGATTTCTTCATCTACTTTCTACCTGACTTGGAAATTTAACTGAAATCAAGCACTAGAAAGAAATTGGCAGGTTTTCACTGGAAAATGTACAATTTATAACATTGCACTCTTTAGTTACACCTTTTAATCCCTGCTTCCCTTCCATTTTTGGTGTTTTCTAACTTATTCACAACTTTTCTTTTGCAACTTTCAAAATGTCATGTTTAGTTTGGGCGGCCATGGCTTACAGGAATGCATATCAGATACAGTAAATATTAAAGAAACACACCTGAGGTAGGTAAGCACCTTATGTCTCATCAGCAAAAAGTGAGGCTCAGAGTGGTTACATGGGCAGAGAAACAGAGCATTCTGGCAATAATGTAGAACAGTAACTATATAAACTGAAAGTCCAGTTAGAATTCACAGGAAAACTGGAATTGGGAATTAGACACCAAGATATTTTTACAGTAAGAAACAGGATCAGCGTTCATATGCTGGATAACTGATACAAAATGGGCAACAGGAATGATCTAGATAGTAAGCCAATAAAAACCCAAGGCTGAGTCTGCATCCATGATTCTTCCCTGAGCCAAAATTGGAATTGGAGGTAGAGTTTAGGCCCATTGGATGAGACTTGAAAATAAGTCTTAAAATTTTTAACATCTTATGTAAATAGGAGATCCTTCTTTAAGACCCCACTTTACTATTATTATGTTGCTGTGTGTGTCTGAGCAGTCATGTTACCTCTCTGAACTCCAATTTCTTCATCTGTAAATGAAATACATGTTCCTGAAGATTCCTTTGAGTTCCTTAATTCCTGAATTCTATACAAAAGCCAACACTTGGCCTTTTAAAAAAAAATCTTAGCCCTTGTATTTTTTCCCACAGAAGTGGCTTATTTTTCTTTTACATTAAAGTGTTATACAGATAATATTTCTAAGTAGGATAGCCTCTTGGCTGTTTCTGAAACTGCATGATCTAAGCCTTTTCCACAATACCTAAATCAAGAAAGCTTTAAACAGGGGAGACATAAGGAAAGAAAGAAGTAGCTGTCAAAATTCTTTTAATACCAGGAATCCTTGAAGATATGTGTATCTGAGGAACTTTCTAGAATCTATGTGCTGAGTTGGTATGGGAGACTCGAGCCATTTTTGTGTGAAATGAAAATAAGTATGAGCTTCTTTAATTGACAATTGTTAAGAACTATTGGTAGTGGAAAGCAGGCTCCTCCAGATGGTTCTCAACTTATTAATAATGTGTATGACATTGGGCACATGATTTTACAAATCAGTTTTCACATCTGTAAAATGAGGGAAAGACCTATGTCACTGCTTTTATATTTATTTTAAATTTAACAAACACACATGGTACTCACTGTGTGGCAGACAGTATTCTAAAAATTTTATAAAAAATAACTGTCCTTGTAACTACCTCATGAAGGTTGGTACTATTATTATTCCCAATTAATAGATTAAAAAATGGAAGTGGAGAGAGGTTGTATAACATGTACAAAGATGAACAACTAGCAAGTTGCAAAACTGGCTGCCTGATCTCAGAGTTCATGTTCTTTAACTATTAGTCTATGCTACTTCATGATAATTAAAATTAGGAGGCACTTGATAAAACACTCCACAAAGATGGTGATCATCTTTGTTTAATTGGATGTTTGAATTATGTGAGAAAATAAAATTTATAGCCAATGTTCAGAGAGCTAGATTATTATAAAAACATATATGACTTAACTTTTCAGATGGCACCTCAGAATATTGCAGTTCTTTAATCATAATTTTGAACTTTGGCGGTTATTGTATAATGTGGATATGTAGCAAAAACATCTGGTTGAATTCAAACCACATGTAAGTCCAAAAGGTTTGATTTTAAAAATCAATCTTGGTAAGTTTACAGGTCATTTACCTTTTTCATAATAGAGTGCTGAGTATTTTTGAAATTCAATTTAAGTTTTATTGTTAGTTAACAACAAAATAAAGAATATTTTTGTTTTTGAAGGTACTCTTCCATAAGTGAATATGTTTATGTATAACTAGTATTAGTAAAATAACAGTGTATTTACAAAATTGCTCTTTTGTTTACAGCCATAGCCACTATTTTTTGCTCTTGTCATTTAAGTCAACTTTACTTTTTATTCTCTGCTTGAAGACCTCTTATGGCATATACATCAAGTTTCACTAGAAAGGAAGAAAACTGGATTCTAGTTTACAATAGTATTCAACTTTAAGCAAGAAAGTTGATGTCTTTGTATATTCTTTTCTTCATCTGAAAATCAGGTAGATTAGGCCACATGATTTCTTAAGATCTTTTATAAGTCTCACTTAAAACAGAAACACACATACCTTTGAGGTTGAAATATATAGATGAGAAACCAAAAATATTTCAATCTATGTGGAATTTAACCCATTAGGATACACATCCCTGAAATATTAAGAATATTATTATAAAGAAATGGATGGGTTGGTATACAAGACAGTGCTGAGTTTTTCCTAAAGTGATGTTTGACTTGGACTCATCTGTCCTTTCTTTGTACATGGTCACATCTGTAGCCATTACTCCAAGTTTAGGAGAAGGTTGGCTGAAGTTAGCAATACAGTCTGTCTGTGGAACAGAGTGACCATACCCATGTGGAAGTGAAATTCATGACCTTAGGATTGTGCACTAGCACCCTGAAGTAACCATTTCATAGCTCAGATGGCTTATGAAAGTTCTGGAGAAAAGTAAAAGAAAGTGAAAGATCAGTGTGGGAAGTTAGGAAAGGGATCTTTCATGGGAAAATAAGGGAGTCAGGAAAGCTCTTCAAAAAGATTGGATCTGGTGAATAGGAAAGGAGGAAGCCAGGTTGAATGATAAAAAAGAAAAAAGCAATGGCACAAGGTGGGGAAGTAAGTAGAGCATGGTATAGAGAGCAGTTTGGTTGGAACAGAGAGAACATTTGGGGAACAGTAAAAGATGAAATGAAGAAGCAAAGGTGCACACAGTTAAGATTCCAAAAGTGAAATCTCAAGCGGGGTCACCTCAATGTATAAGTCCAAGAGGCAGCATTCACACCAGAACCTGGCTTGCACAGCCAGAGTGGCTGGCTCTGTATGTTGGCCATGGCCCTAATGTAAGGATTAGGAGTTTACTTTGGATTCCATAGGCAGTTAGGAAGCTGGTAAAACAAACAAACAGAAAAAACTTCGAGCTGTGAAGAAGTGATGGAAATTTTCAAGAAAATTAATCTGTGTTAAGGTACAAGGTGAATAAAAAGGGGTCTAGAATCCTGGACCATAGCTAGGAAACTGTAGTAATTCAAGTGTAAAGTAATAAGATCCTAACTAGGCAACTAACTTGAGGTTAAAAAGGAAGAGTATGGTTCCAAGAGAAATTAAAAAAAACAAATTAGTAAGATTTTGTGACTGGATTTCAGGACCATAATGAAGGAGAATCTCCTGCCCCTGTCCCATAGACTTAGAAGAAAACTTCTTTTATTCTTGTTTTGAGATTTGAAGACAATTTTGTATGAGTGATGATATTGCATATTTAATACTTCTCTTGCTTTTATAGAAAGGTTATTGTGATGCATGAATGGCCATTGTGTTAAGAGGACTAGGAAAGTAGGCTTTTGTATTTATTATCTATGCTGTTCAGAATAATTGACAATGTATGTCACATCTGTCCAATCTTGCATCATCACCATCTACTGAGATTGCTATTGTCAAGGTTACCAGTGATTTCCTTATTGTCAAATCTAGTGGTCACTTCTTTGTTTATATTTTATTAAATCTCACCAGTGTTTGAGACATTGACCATGCCCTCCTTGAACAAAAAAACTTTATTTTTTCTTGTGGCTTCCACAGTACCATACTTGAGTGTTTCCATATTAGCACTTTTGCTAGTCCATTAACTTCTACCAGATCCCTACTTGTTGGAGTGCCCCAGAGCTCTGTCATGAGTTCCCTCCATAATCTAGGTAACTCGTGACTCTAAATACTCTCCAAATGCCAGTGATTCCCAAAACTCTACCCACTACCCTGCACAACGAAAATAACCTGCTAACTAGTATACTACTTTAATTCTTTTTCCTATTTTATTATCAACATAGCAGCCAGGTGATCATTTTCAAATGTAAATCAAATCGTGTCATTTTCTAGTTCAAACCCTCCGATTGTTTCCCATTGCATTTAGGATAAAATCTGAACTTTTTGTCCTTGCTTCAAAATCCTATATAATCTAGTTCCTGACCCATGATTCTAAATTTCCTGTCCTACCATTTTCCCTCTCTCCCACTGCCATTCCAGCCTCACTGATCTTTTAGTTCCTGGGACATTACCCACTCATTCTCACCTAGGACCCTTTGCTCAGAATGGTCTTTCTTCTAATTTTTGAATGGCTACTTCCTTCTTCAGATTCCAGCTTAAACTTATCTGCTCAGAAAAGCCTTCCCTGAATATTAAGTTTAAAGCATTCATGTAATCATCTTCGCATCACCCTTTTTACAATTATGGCATAGCACTTAGCACCATCCAATATTTTTGTTATTAATTTGCTTTCGTTTTTCTCTGCCACCAATAGAATATAAGTTCCAAGTCCCAGTGTCTAGGAAAGTGCCTCACACACAGTAGGTATATAATAAATATTTGTTAAATAAATGAAGTCTTAATACCTATATACTGGTTATGTCAAATGAGAGCCCAATTCTTTGAGTATAACGTCTTCCACTAATTCCTAATACCCACTTGCAGATCTATCATATGTTTCTCATATTATCAGTATGAGATTCTAATTCTTACCTAATTTTTTTTTATTTTTAAAAAGAAGAAAGAAAGTGTTCAGACTTCTAACTTCCAATTTTCAACAGTAGAACTAGTATGCTGTTACCTTTGTGTGTCTTCACAAATTCCTGTATTAAGTAACCAAACTATGACCTACCAAGTAGAGTTTAACAAAACAATAACTAATTGATTAAAATATATATACTAGGTAATGCTTTTATTTATATATTATTTTTCAGTTAATAGGCCTTATCATTTATCTAGTACCTGTCAGAGAATAATAACTTTTTAAAAATTTAGCTGGTGTTTATGTAAGGTCTCTTCATAGGACTGATAATATTTTGTTATATGTCTATCTTTCTATGCATGTATGCACATGTGATTCCACAAACACATGATCATAACATTCTTTCCTTTGAAACATTGTGTTTTCACTTACACTCTAGATATATTTCCTTGTCAAAAATAGATGTCATTATTTTAGATATAACTACACCATGGGGTATTTAACCAGTCCCCTTTTGTTGGACATTTAGGTTTATTCCAATTCTTTAATTGGTGTAAACATCTTAATAAATATCCTTGAATGTTTAGCTCAGCATACTTGTTCTTCTTTGGGATTAATTCATTGGAGAATTTTGATCCATATTACCAGATTGTCCTCCATGAGGTTGAAAGACATTATGTTTAGAGAAACTTTATTTGCAACCCCCAGGTTGTTCTCATGCTTCTCTTGCCATTTTATTACTTGTCATGAGGGGTGTGGAATCTTTCTACTACCCTGGCAGTCTTAAAAGTAAACTGACCAACATATATAGCAATTGAGTGATGGGAAGGATGTTTTTCCTATCCTTTTAGACAGAGCTTTGAAGTACAGCTGAGCTATCCTTTTTGTTCTAAGTCAAGGATACCAGTAATAAGTATATAAAATGAGCACTTGTTTAGGGGGCACTTGGTTAGGGTCATCCAAGAAGGAGGTAGTGGTTCTGGTTTCTCCCTGGATTTTTTCTGAGCTACTTCTGAAGGGAGACTTACAGACTCTTAGGTGTTCTTTCTGAGAAAGAAGTCTAATAATTTAGTTAGCACTTGGCATGTGTTTATCAGTCTGTCCTTGAATACTGCTGGTGATGAATTTACTTCCCAAGTTAGTCCATTTCATCTACGGATCACTCTGATCTTTCAAGGTTTTTACAATTGCCAAATTGTCCCCTTCTTTTGTTGGCCAGAACAGATGGGGAACTTTAAGAAAATGGCTAAACCCCAGAGCCAGAAGAGCATGCCACTAAAAAAACAACCAGTCTAGTCATGGCTTCCAGCAGACTGTGGTATAAGCACGGTCCTCACTGAAATCTTAGAGGCACAGGAATTCTAGAACTGTGTTTTGATTGGTTAATTCCCAATCACCAATGATCTGTCATAGCCTGTGAAAATTTATAACACCCTTTTTGTTTTCTTCAGTGTTACATTTTACTTCTTTTCTAAAATGTGTAACTAGTAGGTAAGCCTAGCAGTCCATATTTTTCTATATTTGAAACACTTTTTGTTTTTTTTTAAAGACGAATTGTTTTCAAAGGCTCTAAAATCAAACTTGCTTCTAGAGTAAGCCATATCTTCAAAATATCAAATTATATCTATTGAATTTTCTTTAGTATGACATGATACTTCCCAGTTACTATTTATATTCTTTACTCCAGTAAACTCTGCTCGCTGGTGTTTTAGAGGTTGACAATAAAAAATTTAACTATGAATATACTTGAATTTGGAATATGACATTGGTTATTTTAGGCATAGTAGCAAGAAAATATTAAATTGAGGCTTCTTTTTTTTAAAATCCTAGATACTCTCGATGAATATTTTGAATATGATGCAGAGGAGTTCTTGGTTTCTTTGGCCTTGTTAATAACAGAAGGACGGACCCCTGAATGTTCTGTAAAAGGTCGCACAGAAAGTTTCCATTGCCCTCCAGCACAGTCCTGTTACCCAGTAACTACCAAACATGAATGTAGTGACACGCTGGCACAGGTGAGAATTGTGTGTTGAATATTTTGTATTTCTCTTAAAACTAGTTTAAATTCTGTCATCACCTTTGTTACGTTACGATTATAATGTTCACATTTAAATATAAAATCATTCACAACCATAATGAAAAAAAATCCTAATCCTGCACCATAGCTAATAAACTTGGCTCTTAAACAAGGTCTTAAAGGCACAATAGGTAGCTCTGCTGATCAGCAGATGGGTAGGCAGCCAATTTCATACCTACCTTCTCACACACCAGAATAAGCATATCTTTGCAACTATGATTTAGCATTCTTTATTTTTAGAGTCTCAGCCCTGCCTCACTGACTTTGTGTTGTTGTTTATTTAGTAGATTGATGGACTTAATTTTTTTCCCACATTAACCAATCTCCCTCTTATATTCCTTTCTTTTTAATTGGAGGATACTTTTTGCTATTAATGTTATTGTGTAATACTGTTAAAGATATTTTAGTAGGTAGTGAATAGTTTGCTGTGAGGATTTTTCTCCTAGTTAGTTTCTTAAATAGAATCCAAAAGTTTAAACTTTTAAAATCTCATCTCTTTTGAGCATTTAATGAAAATGAGCTTTTAATATTTGGTCTCCACTTACCAGGGAATCTTTCCTCTGTAATGATATAATTAACAAACTAGGTTAGCCTTGGCCATCTCAAGACTTGTGAGGCATTGCACATGGTAGTTCTTTTCTACAAGATAGAGCAAAGATATCCCCACTAAAATATTTGCACCATACATGTTGCTCTGTATTAATCCTTGCATTGTAGAGCTCCATAATTTAATAAGAAAACCTAAATAGATAAGCTAAGCAAAGCTCTATAATTGATGACTCATTTCTCATGCAGATATCTACTCTAGAATTATAATTTTCAAATTCAAACATAAAATTTCATGGATTATTGAGACATTTTGCTTATACTCACTTTCTCTAAGTGTCGCCAAGCCAGACGAACCAGGTCAGAGGTCACACTGTTGTGGAAGAATAACCTTCCAATCATGGTAGAAGTGATGTTACTACCAGACTGCTGCTACAATGATGATGGACCCACCACAGAAGGAATTGATCTAAATGATCCTGCTATTAAGCAAGATGCATTATTATTAGAAAGATGGATATTGGAACCAGTTCCTCGACAGTAAGTTGTTGAACTGAGTTTGAAGTTGTTCTTGGTAAATCAGTTTTCCTTTGTGCTCTGTAAATTATCTTAATAATATATCATATCTTTGAATCCCTCTATCTATGTAGTAAATTTTAGATACTTAATACTTAGTATGGCTTCAATTGAAACCGGTAAATGTACTGCTATACTCTTGAAAGCACATACATATCTTGAATAATGTGTTTCAACTTCAGTCTTTCTAAAATTTGGTCATTTTGTGCTTGCTGACATTTATATTATGCTTCTTCCCTTAGGAGTGGTGATCGATTTATTGAAGAGAAAACCCTTCTATTGGCTGTTCGCTCATTTGTGTTTTTTTCTCAGTTAAGTGCTTGGCTGAGTGTTTCTCATGGTGCTATTCCACGAAATATTCTTTACAGGTACGTCTAGGGCAAGATATGGACAGTGCTTGTCAACTGTATTGGTTAACCACTGAATGATGTACCTTTTAAGAAGTTTACTTCCTTGATATAAGTGGATATAATTGACTGAAGTTTCTCTTCTAACAAGTTAGAGAAGTTTAGATGTGACTCAGTATGAATTTTGTTTCTTGGGTTAAATTCAGTGTAAAACAGTTTTCAGAGACCCTTTAAATTTTCTTTAAATAATAAGCAGTGGGCTTTAGAGCTGCCAGTATCAATAAAGTGGAAAAACTTTCTGGGCTTCTCAATTTCCATAATGGTAGACTTACTTAATTTTTGGCATCTTGAAAACTATAAGCATACAGGTTGCTGAATCAATTGTCTAATTGTCACTTTAGGCAGGTGACCATAAAATAGAGCGTGTCGCTTAATCACTTTATACAATAGAATTAGCTGAATCCATTTATTTAGTAATAAAAGTCCTTTTTTTCCATTTTGACAAATAATTTTAAATTATAATATTCTTGAGTTTTAATGCTTAAGTGGTCCAATGTTCTTAAAATCACCTGTATTTTGAGCATAAACTATTGCACTCCCTATGTTGGTTTTATCAGAGTGACATGCATGGTAAAGTAGCTAAAAGTAAAACCTCAACTGTAATTAATGCAAACAAAGATAAATTTATGACTTTTTAAAGAATTTTTAAAATATTTTCTATTTATAGACAGTTTTATGTATTTATTTTTAATTGAAGTATAGTTGACATAGAATATTATATTACTTTCAGGTGTACAACATACTGCTTCAGCAATTGTATACATTATAAAATGCTCACCATGATAAGTGTACTTACAATCTGTCACCTTACAAAGTTATTACAATATTATTGACTGTACTTCCTATGCTTACTTTTCATCCTGTGATATTTATTTTATAATTTAAATTTGTACCTCTTTATCCCTTCACCTATTTCACCTGCCCTTCCTCCTCCCTTCCCTCTGGCAATCACTAGTTTGTTCTCTGTATTTATGAGTCTGTTTCTGGGTTTTGTTTGTTCATTTGTGTTGTTTTTTACATTCTAGATATAAGTGAAATCATATGGTATTTTTCTTTCTCTGCCTGGCTTGTTTCACTTAGCATAATACCCTCTAGGTCCATCCATGATACCACAAATGGCAAGATTTCATTCTTTTTTATTGCTGAGAAATAGTCCATTGTGTGTATATCACAGCCCTTTTACTCACTTGTCTATCGATGGACACTTAGGTTACTTCCCTATCTTGGCTATTGTAAATAATGCTGCAGTAAACATAAGTGTGCATATATCTCTTTGAATTAGTGTTTTTGTTCAGAGTAAATTATACAAAAGTGAAATTGCTAGATTATATAGTTTTTAATTTTTTTAATTAAAATTCCCTACTTTTTCCCATGGTGGCTGTACCAATTTACATTCCTACCAATAGTGCATGAGGTTCTCTTTTCTCTTATAAAACTTTTTCTTAATATACAGTAATGATAATTTTTATGGTCCATTGATTCTGTTTTTTTCTGTGTGATTCTAGAATCAGTGCTGCTGATGTAGACCTACAGTGGAATTTTTCACAGACTCCAACTGAACATGTGTTTCCTGTTCCCAATGTTTCTCACAATGTGGCCTTGAAAGTCAGCGTTCAGTCCTTGCCCAGACAATCTAACTATCCAGTTTTGACCTGTAGTATTCACACTAATATTGGCCTTTATGAGAAAAGAATTCAAGAATGTGAACTTAAAACCCATCAGCACCACAAATCTAATGAAGCAGAACAATGTAGTACAAACAATCCACAGCGTCTGTGTAGCAAACAAACTTGGATGGCACCTGAAAGCATACTACATGCAAAAAGTGGCACAGCTCCAGAGTATACTTCAGCTGTCAAAAATGTCAAACTATATTCAGGCACTGAGAGTAAATCTGACTGTGAAACATGTCAAGCCAATATTCTGGGCTTCAGTGGTATAGGAGATAAAAAGTCACATGAAACATCAGTAAGAACTTTAAAATCATTTTCAATGGTTGATTCCAGTGTCTCGAGCCGCCAGAGTTCTTGGCAGTCCGTTGGTGAAACTAATCCATTAATAGGCTCTTTAATTCAAGAACGACAAGAAGTTATTGCAAGAATTGCTCAGCATTTGATTGATTGTGATTCAAGCACTTCACATGTTTCTGGACATCCATTTAATAAGCAAGAGTCTAGCTCACTTAATTCAAAACTTCCCCGGGTTTCACAAGAAAATGGAAATGTGAGAAAATGTAAAGAAACTTTCTCAATTTCTTTTGGTAGTCCAGAACTTACCTCCTCAGAAGACACCAAAGAGGGAAAAATACGAGTAAAACCAGAAATGCCCCGAAGTGAAACTTGCATTTCTCATAGTCTTTATTCTCATCAGTCTATTAGTGAAACTAATCCTTTGATAGGTTCTTTACTCCAGGAGCGGCAAGATGTTATTGCAAGGATTGCTCAGCACCTGGAGCATATTGATCCAACAGCATCATATGTGTCCCGACAGTCGTTTAACATGCATGACTCTGGCTTGGTTCCTTCTAAAGTGTTTAGGAGTTCATATGAAGACAAAACTTTGTTGAAAAAAAACAAGAATGATGCCTCTGTTCCCATTTCCAATACAAAATTTTCTTTGTTAGAAGACATCAGTGAAGGGGAGAACTTAATACTTAATAAATCTTTTAGTTCTTTTAAATGCAATGATAAAGTCAAATCTTCTTTGAAGCCTGAAATAAGAAATCTGTATCAGGACAATCCTAGTGAAGTTATCCAAAATACATTACAAGAGAAACAGAACAAAGCCACTAGTTTGTTGACTCCCTCAAATATGTCTCATTGCAAAGAAAAAAATTCACATTTAACAGTCAGATTGGAAAATACACTTTCTGAGTGTCGATTTAAGGAGCAAGAAATTAGCAATGGAATTGATAAACAGTATTCAAATTGCAACAGTACTGACCAACAGATTTGCACAAATAAGCATAAAGAAAAAGCAATAAAAAATGAAAACTATAATCCAGAATCTTTAAACAATTGTCAATTTGATAACTCAAAAAAGAATGACTCAAAAATAAAAGCTACTGTGCTGGAAATGTCTGGATATCTGAACAAACATGAGAACAAGTGCTCAAATAAAGACTCAAAAAGGCCTAAGAAATGTGAGCAAAATACTCAACTTAATAGTATAGAAAATTGTCTCAAAGAATATGAAGGTTTCCAGTGTAAAAAGCTGGACCAAGTAAAAAATGAACAGGATAAGAAAGAAGATCCAAGTGATGAAAAATCTCAAAACTGTGCTCAGAGAAAGAATATAAAAGACTGTTTGTCTGCATGTGAACGACTGAAAAATACAGAGATGTTGGTAGGTAATAGCTAATATTTCAAATGTAATTCTTAAACATTTTGTTGTAGTTTGAATTTTGTTTACAGGAGACGTAGTTATAAAGGCCCAAGGTGCTCATTAACTACAGAACACATAGGCTGACATAAACCTGCTGTAGAACTAGTATTAACATACTTGCATGCAAATAACCCATCCACTTAAGAACAAATGCTAGGAAAATTTTTCCTGTTGCCCTTTTTTGCTGATTTCAATATTATGAATAGTAGCTGGCAAGTAAATGAGAATCAGAAATGAAACTCCTCTCAGCTTAACGAGCTTAGCGTATTGTTTGTTAGTAGCTCTGGCCTAGGTCAGTGTGCTCAGTGTGTCATGCCACTGCTTAGCTAAGGATTTTAGGAATAGCTACAGCAAAATCACAAGACTGTTGGTAAAAATACCTGGGTACCAGTCCTGGCTTCACAATTAGGACTTTGAGTGACACTAAATTAGTTACGTAATTCTAAAAACCTCATCTCCTCAATTTTAAAATAAGAGTGATAAATCTCTTTGACCCCTCTCAGAGTTGTGGTGACAAATAATACATTTTAAAATATTCTGTAAATCTTCAGTGCACTATCTAAATAAAAGATATTCAAGTTATTTCCATTTTATTTGACTATCCACCAAACCACTTTTTAACTTTAGAAATTTATTATTAGGTTCAAATTTATTTCCTTTATTATCTTTATTTCTCCAAGTAATATCACAAATTTGTATCTCAATTATATGGAAAACTACATCTTAACTGCCCTGATCCAAATCTGAATGACCTTGGTTCATCTTCTTTATCACTCAGATTAGTTTTGGTGGACATTAGTGTTTTAAAGTTGTACCATGTTTCCAGTTTATATTTTCAACAGAAAATCCCTATGGGTTTAATCAAATGGTAGTTTCCAGTTTCCTTAAAACTGTAATTGTCACAAAAATGTAGCCTGACCTTAAGAATATTAGCTTTTCATGATCTTTTCTGGTACCTAATAGGGAAGCTTAATTTGACCATGGTACTTTTCAAGCCAGTATGGTTTCATTTTTTCATGTGCTTGTTTTAAGTATGATCATTACAGTGTTTATTTACTATGTGCTCAGGCAGTCTTCTGACTATTTTATACCTGTTGGCTTACTTAATCCTTCCACTACACCATGAGGTTAGGTGCTTTTACTAACTCCAGTTTACAAGTGAGGACCCTAGACCTGAAGAGGTTATGTTACTTGCTCAAGGTCTCAAAGCTAGTCTTTGGTAGAGTCAGGACCCAAATTAGTCTTCTCTGTTTTTAATTTGTGTTTTTATGAATTTCTGATCTTTGAGTATAATCTTGCCTAAATTCTTAAGAACTAGCCTGTTTTCTAGATCATTTCAAAAACATGGTGCTATGACTACTTTAGATCTATTTTTAAGTTCATATTTATTATATTTCTGTGTCATGTCTTACCAAATTATATCCCCTGAGAATAGCTCTTGATGTTGACATAGTTTTATATTTTAGAATATTATGCCATTTTTTTCTTCCTGTGAGTAGTTAGGTTTTTCTCCCACAAATTAAAATAACTAAACATTAGCTTATTTAGGTACTAGATTGAGTATTTATAAATATGACCATATATTGATGAGGCAATTGTATTTGGACATATTTTCATTAGAATGTTTGATTTTTTCAGCATCTTTGAAAAATCTTTTGAACACTATTTTCTAATTAAAGTGTGTGTGTGTGTGTGTGTGTGTGTGTGTAGATATACAGGTCATTAGCTTCACCAAGGATGTAATACCTCAGTACATATTAGGAATAAATATAAAACCAAAAAATCTTTAAAGACTACCATGAAAATCTGATTTTTTTTCCTAGCAGAAGACCATACCACCAAAACATTCAGGTGTCTGGCGGAAACATAATTTTCATTCCTTGGATGGAACCTTAACCAGAGCCTTTCATCCTCGAACTGGATTGCCTCTTCTTTCAAGTCCTGTAAGTTTTTTTCTCTTATTTCATGTTTAGAATTTGCAAACAACTAAAATGTTGCAAATTATTTTATCTAGGTTTTAATTAAAAAAATTTAAATATCCCTAAAATAAATTTCCACTTGGAAAACATTTTATTTTTTTATGTATTTAACAGCTGGGTGTTAATATAGAAAAAAGCCAAAAAAATTAATAAAAATTTACCTGAAATTATGTTTCACATTTTTCTGAATATAAAGAAAATACTTAGTGTCAAGTAGATCTAGTACTTAGTACTGAAGCTGGTTGACACCACCAGCTGGGTCATCTGGGAATCAAATTCATGGCTGTCTTTGATTTGGAACCTGCGCATAGCCTTGAGACATAATTTCTCCACTCTACATTTACAATTTGATACATAGATCTGTGTGCAATGGTTAAGAGTGTCACTTTGGAGTCACACTGACTTCGCCCTGGCTGTGTGACATTACATGAATAATATAATCTCTCTGAGCCTCAGTTTCCTCATCGGTAAAAAGGGCGTGATAGTGTCTACCTTAGTGTTGTGAGGATGATTGCCATGATTCCTAACACATAGGAGCATTCAGCAGCTAGTTGCTATAACTGCCATTTCAATTAAACCTGACATAAGCAATAGATATCTTAGCAAAATTAAAAACATGTATATTTTGCCACTGATGTAAGATAATTTTTATTCTTTTATGTGTGTTTTTTAAATAAACTCACAGGATACAATATGTGGCATATGTTCAAAAAATAATTATTGAATAATATATCTAGAACTTAAATTTATAACTTGGACCTTGGGTATTCATTTTAGAGAAGTTGAATTCCAAATAATTTAAAATAAACTCAAATATTGGGCTTATCTAGGGGGTGCTTTCAAAATGTCCAAGTGATTAGGAGGAAAATTTAGCATGATGTGCTTTTAAAAAAAAAAAAAGACATTATAAACTTCTATTCAATAGCAGTGGCCTGAGTTGATAGAGGAAGACCCTTCCCAAACACAGAAATCTTGATTAAAATGTAGCATGATTTCCAAATACATTAAATAGTGTAAAAGCAAGGAAGATAAATCTCCAAACACTAACTTGAGGCATCCTCTAGGATATCTGAACCTAATACAGTTGACCCTTGAACAATACAGGTTTGAAATCCACTTACACATGCAATTTTTTTCCAAAATTATATTGGAAAATTTTGGAGATTTGAGACAATTTGAAAAAAACATCTTTTCTCTAGCTTATTTTATTGAACAGTATATAATACATATACAAAATATGTTAATCAACTAAGTTATCAGTAAGGCTTTCGGTCAGCAATAAGCTATTAGCAGTTATGTTTTTGGGGAGTCAAAAGCTATATTTGGATTTTTGGGCAGTTGTCACTGCCCCTAACCCCTGTTGTCAAGGGTCATCTGTATAATGCTAGGGTTTAATTCCTCTTCTGGGACAGCAGTTAAGTCTGTAAATCTGTACCAATCATAGCTGGATGAAACTTCACAAAACTAGAAACAAGGGAGGAATAGCCTTTTAGAAATGGGAGAGAAGAAAGAATCACATATTTACTCAGGGGTACAACAGGAAAGTGTAGAGTAGGTGGAAAAAGAAGTTCCCAAAAGAATTTGGACCTAAGTCTAAGCCACCCATGGTAGGGGTTCTGAACTTGTGCTATCTATAAGGTTCAGAAACATCTAGGTAAGAAATAACCATAAAACT
This sequence comes from Manis javanica, assembly GCF_040802235.1. Lineage (NCBI taxonomy): Eukaryota > Metazoa > Chordata > Mammalia > Pholidota > Manidae > Manis > Manis javanica. The sequence goes on along the minus strand of NC_133163.1, from coordinate 102,374,536 downwards.
AAACTAGAACTCATGAAATCCATGGAGTTCCAGCAGAGGAAACATAAAACTATTCCATATCTATAACCCATGGCAGCAAGGATTTATTTTCATTGAAAATTACTCTTGCTGAAGATGATCTTAGAGGGAAAAAAAAATTACAAAGTACTTTAAAAGAATCAGCAGGAGCAAAAAGTGGGAGAATGTACATTTAGGAATCCTGTTTTCAGAGCAACTGAAAGAGTAAAAAAATTATTATTTTTAAAATGTTCCAAAAGGTAAATGAAGGTAAAGATGGGGATTTGAGATGAAAGAACATGTGGATTTTCAGTAGACCTAAATAGAAAGTATAAATATAAAAAAAATTTTTTAATTGAAGTTTATACCCACATGTACACAAGCACATACAGATGGATTAAAGAGTGGGCTACAATCAGCTGAATAGAGACTTAGTGAATAGATAGATACCAAGAAAGCACCTGAAATGAGACACAGAAAGTAAGGGAGATGGTAAAATATGAAAGAGCATGGAGGATAAAATGAGTTGTTCAATATAAACCTAGTAGAAATTCCAAAGGAGGGCTAGATGGTTTAAGGAAAATACAATATTAGGATAAATGAAGGTAAAGAACTTTATAATTGAATAGAATTTAGATTTAAAATTTAATTCTGACTACAAAAAAAAGCATAGTGCACTTGTACAACTCTCAAAAATATTGAGGTTATTTAGACTTTCACTGTGATCTGTTTTATCTTGGTCACCAGTTAGACTGATCACTCAGATACTTTATACATACTTAAAATTCTAGAAACAAATCTTTCTAACTTGTATGTTGTATATGATTTTACCTTTAATTTATACTTGGGTCTTTCATTTTTAGTTTATTTTGAGCTAGATGGTGGTTTGTCTTAAATGTAATCTAGTATACAGTGGTGGTGGAAAATCCAGAGTATTGTTTTTCCAACCTCTACTCTGTGAAGCCCCTGGGTTCTTGGCAATGTGTAGAGGGATGGGGATGGGCAAAGGAGCAGTGCAGCTGGTAGTACTCTAGACTTCCATTTCCATTTAATTCTTTTTTTCCTTTTGATTTTAAAGCTACAAATCTTTTATTCACCTCCTCCCTCCAAGTACAGAAATATCTAAAGTAAAAAAGTAAAAGTCTTAATATAGTTTATATTGGGATTCCATGTAAAATTTGGTTTTAGAAAAAACTGGTCTGCTTCTTAAAAAATCAAAACCTAGTAAAAGTGCTTTTATTAATCTGTTTTTTCATACCAGTTAGTAAAATGATAACATAAAAACAATATGCAATACAGAGAATGATTTTAAGTAAGCTATTATGGGAGAACTTTTATTATTTTCAATATATGCTTAGATTTCATTTGAAATGTGTTATATCAATTCAAAAAAAAATGAAAGTCTTTTTAAATATAACAAATGATCATTCTGACTTTAGGTTCCTCAAAGAAAGACACAGTCAGGTTGCTTTGATCTGGATTCTTCATTATTGCATCTGAAAAGCTTGTCATCTAGAAGGTATTTATCTTAAAACACATTTGTATATATCAGACAGTATTACACAAAATTCTGGTCTTTCACAATAAATAATGTTGACTCTAACAATCAAAAATTTAACAGGAATCACTGTTTATCATTTCAGTGTGATTTCTCTCTGTCATGCATACACACACAGTTATTAAGGATAATTGAGGGACAAATTAAGATAATGGGTAGCTACCATATTGGTCTTCATAATAAACACTAACATTGGTTTTAACATATAAGTAGATTGGTGTATTTCTGCTCATTCACCTCCTCCTTTACCTTACACTCTGTTGCAAAAAAGCCTTGGAAATTTGTTCCATGTTGGTAAATAATACCTTCATTATATTCTTCAGCCACATAATTTTGCCTTTGCTTTTGCATTCTCATTTTTAACTGAAATTGAAGATTGATATAGAACAGCCTTGCATTATTATATATTTCCAGTAGATGCCACTAGAGCTGGTAGTGGCTTAGAAATTCCACCTGGAAACCTGGATTGTTATATATATTTTTTATCAAATATTATAATAAAGATTATAAAATCTAATCAGTAATTTAAAACCAGATATTTCCTATCTTAAAATGTGGTCAGATTAATTTTTTATTATGGTAATTTAAATAAAATTGATTAAATTCTCCTAATTTAATTTTATGCAAAACATAAATTAGAAAATGCTGTGGTTAATGTATCCATTTGCTGATTTTCTTTTAATAGTCCTCGACCATGTTTAAACATTGAAGATGATCCAGATATTCATGAAAAGCCATTTCTGAGCTCTAGTGCTCCACCTATAACAAGTCTTAGTCTCTTAGGAAATTTTGAGGTAATGTTTTTGAAACTATTTTAAGAGTTGAAGTTTCTTAACCTAGATCCAGGGAGTCATTTATGTCATTTGTTTGTGAAAGGAAAATAAATGGATTGTATTTTTCAGAAATATAAGTAATTGGCCTTATTCATAAGCCTTTTTGTATGTGCTCTTCCTATGCAAATTTTATCCATCTTTAGAATACTTTCTTATTTAAGAAATATTTATTGAGTAACTACTATATGTCATGCTATATGCTAGGAATACAAAGCTAGATGATAAAGTTCCTGCCTTAAAGAAGTTTATAGTGTCCTGGAGAATACAGACATGTAAATAATTTATAAACCAAAGTAATTAGCGCTATTTCAGAAGTTTCCTCAGTCCTAATATATGTCCACCCTCTGTTAAAGGGACTGGGGAAGCTTTACTGAAGAACTGTCACTTGAGTTTGATTACAAAAAATGAGTAGGAATTTGTCAAGTAAATTTGTGTGGGGAGTGGCAAGGGATGCTAGACAGAGTGAACTACATGTGTGAAGACAACGTGTGTAAAAATAGCAAAAGCACATAGTGATACTGGAAAGCATCAGCTAGAACTGGAGCATGAGACTCCATGTGCAAGTAGGGAGAGATGAGGCAGAAACGGTACAGTGGGGCTTACATGCCATGCTATCAGTATTTGCCTTCATCCTATAGACAGCAGCAAACATAGAGTTTCTAACCTTGTGGATGATATAAGACTTACAACTCTGGCAATAATACAGAGGATACACTAGAGATGAAAGACTATTTAGAAGATGTTGCATTTGTTCAGAGGAAAGGTTGTGAGGGTCTGAGCAAGGTTGGTCTTGTTTGGGAAGAGAGATGAGACCATGAGACTCGTAAGTCAAACCAACAAGATAGGAATTGGATTGATTGCAGAGGAGGAGGGAGGTATAGAAGGCTGGTTGTCAGATAGGTCTGTTGGTCTTAATCGTTTTGAATAGGGGACTCGGGAATTGCTGATGTCACTGCTTCAAATTTAGAGTACACAAAGGCTATTATACTCATGAGGGCTCGCAACTATTCATTTTCAAAGAATTACTAAATCAAATAAATGCTACTGACATTTCATGATACGTGGATATATGTGTTGATAAACCTATATAAAAGGGAGCTTGTGAAAGGTTTAAAGTGTTTCTCATACCTGGAAAGATGAACACTGAATGTAAGAGGGGTTATTTCAGCAAGTCAACTTGGGAGAGATGGATAAGGAATTTCTATTGTTTGTACTTGTCTACTTTAAAGTTTTCTTTCTCATTGCACATTTACTGTTTTTTAAAGTTAAACTAAACAATAAAGCATCACATAAAGCAGTATTTTTTTTTTAGGAAGCGATTATTTCTCAGTTGAAGTTAAAAGTGCTTCATTTTCTCTTTTAATGGAACTTCTGACCCATTAATGAGTTTTCAAGTGCTTCTCTGTGCCTAAACCCATGAATAGGCTCTGGGGAGAATAAGAACATTTCTGATATTATCATCTGCTCTGGTAGAACATATTTTTATTTAGAGAGATAAGGATAACATATTAAACAAATAGGTCTAACTAATGGTGAAGTTCAAGGATAGTTCACCACAGGTTGAAATGGTAAGAGGAAGCCAAACTTTATAGGAAGACAGAACACAATGGAGGATGGGTTGATTTCAGGTTAAATGAAGATGGGAAATGAGGGCCTTGCAATGGTAGCAAGCACTTTTGTAGTGAAAGAAGGCATAGTAATGTATTTCTTTGAATAGAAAAGAAAGAAATAACAATGTATTAACTTTTTTAATTTAGTTCTTAAAAATTACTTTGTCTTCCAGGAATCTGTCTTGAACTATCGTTTAGATCCCCTCGGCATTGTTGATGGTTTCACTGCCGAGGTTGGGGCAAGTGGTGTTTTCTGCCCCACACATTTGATGCTTCCAGTTGAAGTGTCATTCTACAGTGTTTCAGATGATAACGCTCCCTCTCCTTATATGGCAAGTATTTTTTTAATTGTCTTTTTCTGCTAAAAATCAACCATCTTAATAACAGATGTCTTTAAAGAGATGCTTTAGTATGGTGTTTGAAAATACAAAGCATTTCCTAAGGGAAAAGTGATGGCTGAATAGAAACTAATATACCAAAATGTTACCTCACAGCTTTCTGAGCTAGCTCTAACAACAGATATCTTTCTGCATTTAAAGATGATGCTGAAAATTTAGTTGTTTCTATATGATTTGAGAAAATAATAAAAATTTGATTTGAGACACTCATTTCATATCTTGCTGATTTCAAATGAATTCTGAAATGCTTACTGAGCACTCTAGTCCCACGAGGGTTCCTTCACTTGTGATCCTCATCTAAGTAGAGCTTAGGTAAAGAATTGGTGACCTAAGGCCTCCAAGAGACCTTTTATCCCCTTTCTCCTCTTTTGTTTGTCTTTGGACCATTCTTTTGTAATCCTAGGATTCTTTAGAATACTAGCTGTTTCTGACCCGAAGCTGATGTTTTAGTGGAAAGTAAGATAGCTAAGGAATTAGAGCACAGTTTTGAATTACGATTCTATTATTTCAACTTTCCCATTTTTTATTCCAATGGATTAAGGATAAAATAAGCCTTCAACTGCAAAAAGATACCAAGTCCTGGTGTATAATTAGTATCAGCCCTTTTCCAAAAGACAAAGTAGTGGCTAGCAATGCAAGTATATAAAAAGTTATAGTGATGGTATAAAATATAGAGTCGTATCTGGGTTTTCATGTTGGGTCTTACTTTGAGTAATACAAGTTGCTATAGGTATAGAAATACACAGCTCTGGTCTTGCTACTTGAGTTTCCTAGCTGACCACCTGACCCAATTGTTCTTCTCCTAATATCCCTCTCCCCTTCTAGGTTTCCTAGGATATTAGTAGCAATGTCTTTTGTTATTAATAAAAGTTGTGCAAAGTGAATTTTACATAATTAAGAAACAACAGAGGATAGAAAGTTATACTTTTTTAGGAACATAAATACAGCCTACTCATTACTGGCCCAGTTTGCTCAAGGGAGGTTGTTTAGTTTTACTCCATTCTAGGGTGAAAATTTTAGTCAGGACCTTGGTCTGTGTTTCATACTTTGATAGAAAAAACATAGTGATGTCTGCTCATTTATTCAGTTTTTTTCCCAATAATATTTACACTTGTGGATCATAATCATAAAGATGCACAACATTGGTTATTATGAAAAACAGGCCCACTTCTTCACAAACTGCCCATCTATCATATAAGCCACCTCATTCACCATAGAAAGATGTATCCACTCTTCCAATATGACTTTGAAAAAATGCTCATTTTAAGTAATTAATAAGATGGAAAGTACCATTGATAGAAGTTCGGTATCAGAATAAGTGTATATCTGTATTGGAATAGAGCTGTACAGATGTCCATTTTGCTTTACCAGGACATCAAGAAGTCTCTTCGGTTTCACATATTCTGTTGGAACATAATAATAGAGAATGGAAAGAAAAGACCTGAAACACTGTAATCTGTCATTAGTGTACAGAGTCCCCGACAACCATTAGAAACAAGGATGCCTTAGACGCAAGATAAAAGAGTAAATTGGCTGGAAATCAGTGCAAATAAATATCTTTGAGTAAAATTTATGAGTCAGAGGTAATTTGAGCTGTGCCTTTAAAAAGAAAAACAGCATTAATCCTTGACATTGGTTGATATCTAAAAAATGAAGGATTAAAGATAAAGGATTTTTTCACTCTGTCTCCAGAAAGTGTACACTAATGATTACAGATTTTGAACAGATATTGAAAAGAGTTTAAATCAGGGTATTGAGTTGAATTAGTATATCCTTTAAGAATCCATGACTTATTTTTCTCTGATAATATTCTTCAATAAGCTTTCCATTATGTAATTTTTTTCCAAGTCACTTTACTCATTAGAAATGAGCTCCCTTTGCAAATGACCCAGTCCAAATGTTAGACCACAAGTCTTTCCTACTATAAATTAATAAAATTAATCTTGTTTCTTCACAGAATCTTATTTATATTTTGGCAGCTTAGTCTGTTTTCAAAGGACTGGTCATCTTTAGATATGATAACAAATCACAGACCAGCAGAGCTGAGACACCAAACTCCTATTTGTTACTCTAGTAATAACTTTGGGACCTCTCATCACAAATTACATAAAAAACTCAAAGTTAAAACATTAGGCACAAAAAATTCTGTGTTTCTGGTGAAGTAATACAGGAGTTTTCATTAAGTAACTCCTTAAAGATTAACTCAAAACCACATGGTATGTCTCTCCAATTCAGAGTCAGTGTTAAAAGGGTTCTCCAGGTGTTAATATAACAGCATCTCTGTTTAGAAACTATTGCATGGTGGAACTAGGCAGAACGGCCTAAAGCAGGTATGCCAGTGGCAAATGTATTGTATGACTTGCATTATCATCATATCAACAAGACCATATATTATTTTTTTCTATTTATAAATAACCAAATTAGATAAGACTCTGTCAGTTTTACTTAGCTTTGCATATTCTCTATTCCACAGTAATTTGAGTTTTTGAGTGAGACCCAATTTAGTTTATATTAGTTAACCTTTCTATTCCATCCTAAAAGGCCAGAATAAAATATACTTTTCTTATGTTAAATACAGTAACTTTTTATAGGTAGAAACATTAATATGCTAACCCATTAAGATAAGTGACATTATTAAAATGAGTAACAATAATATTAATGAAATTCCAAATAATTTCCCAATCCCTGCCTAAAATTTCTATTTTGCCAGTGCCACTGTCAGTCTTATACTGCTTAGAAATTTTTGTAAAGTGTTTCCTTAAGCCTTAAGTTTTTTTAAAAAAAATCTATATTCTGTCTGTGTAACTTGATTTATTTACTATTATTCTGAAAACTATTATGTCTATTAAATTGTGTCTATTAAAAAAAGTGAGTATGGTCTTAATAGTAGTTTTTGCCTCACACCAGTTTTCTTATAATGCATTTAGGGATGTTGACAAGGAAGAATAGTAACATATTGCCTTTAGCAATGTGACTGTAAAGGTAGCTACTACTATTTGGATATGTTTTACTTTTTCTTTCTGGAACTAGGAAGAAGAGAGACATTATATACCATAGCATTTTTTATGTAGAGCAGATCATAAGAGAAATTGTTAAAGCTTCTTTGCTGTTTTGGTTAGGGATGCAGTTTGTTGATATGTTGTTCTCACATTTTAAATGACCATGTGATAAATCCAGTTTGTCAGGAACCATATATGTCCTTTCAGTGACCATTTCCAAGAACATTTCCCAATATTAACATTAATTTAACAGTCTGATGTTCAGTGCTGTTCACTTAACTTGAAATATTCACATGGTGGAGTCTGGCCCTCCCTTATACCTTTGTCCACTCCTTTTTATCCCCTTTTCTGTCTTTTAAACCCAACAGAGATGTTGCCTAATGGGACAGTCCTGTTTTATATTTACTTTTACATAAGGTTGACATGTTTTGGCATGTCCAACATAAAATAATGGGATATAAAATGTAGAGCATGCAATTATTCTACTTAATTACCTAAACTTTTACCTAAAAAATAATTTTATTTTACCTACTCAAAGGAAAACTATTAGCCCAGATAAACAAATGGACCGGCTTCATTACTTAAAGCTATCTAAGAATTAATATCGCAGTCACCATTGAATGACCTTTCATTTAGTCATTCTGTTATCTGGAAACCTCCACACACTCAATCTTAGCTTCCTTTGTTTTAGTTTTTACTCGTTTCCTATTGTTTAGACTTATGCAGTGATAAGAACATCCTTCTCCGAAAACATGGATACTTTGTATGATACAGTATAGTACTTTATATTGTAAATGTGTAATACAGCAGTGCTTCTCAAACCTTAATGTACATATATCATCTGGGGAATCTTGTTAAAAGACAGATTTGATTTGTAGGTCTGGGAAGAAGCCATCAATTCTGCATTTCTAACAAGCTTACAGATGCTGCTGATGCTGGGTCTGCCTCTAGTTGGAAATCCATATATAACTCACTGTCTGAAGAACTGAGTTAATTTTTGGCCAAGATTTAGACCCTTCGGCATTCTTGAGTTTTTGTATGTCCAAAGACCAATAAATTGTTTTGCTTTTTTTGTTTCCCTCCTCCCACGTGATATTTCTATTCCTTATATATTAATAGAAATTTCAAACAGTATAGCCATTGATGTTATAGATTATTTATTGCAACATCTCCAGGAAGAACAGTAAATTGTTTCCTTATGATTGGGACCCTCACTATTTCATACTCATAGAATGAATCTCTATTAATTCAATGTGAAAGTTTTACCATAAAAATATAATTCTGAAATTTTAGTAATTACAAGATTTGTTATTCTTACTTAAGTCTCTTATATACATGTGCCTCAGTTTGTACTCACTTTGTCTTCTTTTATTTCAAGGGTGTGATTACTTTAGAGTCCCTTGGTAAAAGGGGTTATCGAGTACCTCCTTCAGGAACAATACAAGTGGTATGTGTTTTATAGTCTACAATTGCAATAATCATTCTCTCACATACATATAGAACTTAGCCCTTTCTCCTGCCTCTGCTGCTGCAACAACTTTGGTAAGTAACAGTGGGGCTGCAGCTTTGTTTGGAGTTTCCCTGCTCTGCCCCAGGAATGGCCATTTGGGGATCTCCATAGAAGGAAAGCGTTAATAAGCTAATCAAGGTGAATGCTTTAGAATATAACAGTTTGTATAACTTAAGTAGAGCTATTTTCAATATAATTAGGACCTAGTATTACCAGTACCTTCTGTTTAATATAGTAAGCCAGACTGAGATTGACCTATTTAAGAGACCCTAAATACTAGTATTGCTTCAGCAGGAAAATTTAGGGAACAAAATTATATTACCCCTAGTGTAATTATTTATAAATTGATCTATGAGATGGTTGCACAAAACAGAAATGTAGTCATGACAGATGTAGGGCAGAGATGGCATCTTTCCTTCCAGTCTGAGTGTTAATCTAGTTTTGACTCAGCAGAACTCTTCTAGTCCAGAGCAATCCTTAGTCATCCTTGGTCTAGGTTCTCAGAAGAGTAATTTGATACCAGGGCCAGTCTGTGACTGAACTGAGTTCACCTCCTAGTCAGACACAGGATGATCTTGCAATCCCAGAAGTACAGAGTTGGCTCTTGCAGACTGAAAATAATCTAGCTGATATTTATCAATTATACCTCAATAAAGCTGAAATTAAAAGAAAAAACAGAAAGAAAGAAAAAAGAAAAGTCTAGCTGAGCTCCTTACACTCAAGATCTGGTTTAATTCAACAAGCCTTTTTATTATTACCTTTGGTCTCAATGTGATCAAATGCTTCAACAGACCACTTTCACTCATCACCATTGCTCCAATAACAGCAGGAAGTCTGTACATTTGTTTCATATCACACAGGAATGAAACATAGTATTATGCAATATATGTGTGTGTGTATTGTAATATATACATGCATATATTTTTTATTGAAGAAGAATCACTGCATATTAAAGTAAGATTTTTATATTGAATGGATTTCTTAGATTAAAAAAGTGTTCCCCAGCCTCTGGCTAGTAGCTCATATAAAAGTGTGTGTCCCTGGAGAGCTAGCTATCAGTTGTCATAATAATAAGGCACAAACCCAGAGGCAACACGTTCACTTCTTGTTTGAGTACAGCCAACTTTAGTGGTTCAATCTTAATGATTTTAATGATTTTTAATAGTTTTAAGTCTGAAATTTAGGCATGCCTTTCATTCCTTATATATTTTCATTATAAACATGGTTGAACTCTTGGCTTGCTAGTTGTTGTGGTTGTTGAATGTACTAGCCTTAATCTTAAGACTCACTACATTTCAGAAATTGGAGCGTAATATTGATATATTTCTCATTTTGATTCAGTGAGTGATGTCCAGTGCCACGGATGAGCTTCTGAAAGCATGGGCACCAAGTTACCTATTGATGTGTTGGTAATTTGGTTAAAGTCAGATCAGCACCTTGGGATTCTATTTTAAAATTAATACTTTTAAAAATAATATTTCTTCAATTAATAGCCAAGTACCAATTGAATTTAATTCAGTCTTCACTAAGAATACATATTTTGGTCCGTTACAGTATTGATGATGATTTTTTTAAGTCTGATGTTACTTCAGGTTTTGAAATGAATCCTACTGTGAGAACATGAAGTATTATTTAGTCTACTTAATAACTAATAATAATGAGCTATATTTTCTAAACTTGGAAAAATTCCATATAGGAAAGTGCCCCTTTTTTGAGAACATATTTTTAATTTTATAATGACTGTATATACCTAAAACACCAAACAGCTTATTTTTACCAAGCTTTTTTATTTTTAAGAAATCCTACTTACTACTAATGTGAGGAAAAGTAAAATTCCACTTTGAGAACTTTGCAGTTTATATACTTTAATGAAGCTAATGTTTGAAATAAGTGAACTGGAATGTTTTAATCCAGTAAAGATGTGTTTTGCTTAATCTAGTAGAACCATTTCTTAAAATCTGAACAAAGAGTAAAAGTTGTGTATTGTGTACTCCTAATAATGAATTTGTGACTGAAGATTTTTATTTGTTGCAGGATTTTACATTATTGTGAAATAAAAAATTGAACCATTTTTGAAAATACTGAATATTATTTTACAAACTTATAAAATTTTATTAACTTTAGTCCCCAAAATTAAATTATATGCACTGGGATTAATTTATTTAAAAACCTATTTTGTTATTGGCACAAACATTTTTACTCAAATGAACAAATCAGTTTTTTGAAGAATAATTCTATATTGTTTCTTCAGACCTTATTTAATCCTAATAAGACTGTGGTGAAGATGTTTGTTGTGATATATGATTTACGTGATATGCCAGCCAATCATCAGACATTCCTACGACAAAGAACTTTTTCTGTACCTGTTAAACAAGAAATGAAGAGAAGTGTTAATAAAGAGAACATCCAACATGCAGAAGAACGGTTATTACGCTACCTCATACATCTGAGGTAATGTTTCAAATGAACATGAAAATGTTACTTTAGAAGAACAACTCTGAAATTTTTAGCTGATTTTAAAAACTGTCGCTCTAGACCAGTGCCCCTTGGAATCTGCATAACTTGGAAACTCTTGAGGATATGCCAAGATGCAGAGAACTCGTGGCATATCTTCCTGCAGACTTTATTACTTGTTGAATTAAGGGACTTTTCATTTAGAGCTATGTAATGTAAAATATTTTATATCAAAACAATGCTGATATATCTGGGGCAGTGAAACACATTTTCTAAACCAATGCTCTCCAATAAAATTGTAATATGAGCCAAATATGTAGGTCTATATTTTCTGGTAGCTATTTTAAAAAGAATAATAAGAAATAGGAAAGATTAATATATTTTATTTAACCCAGCATATCCAAATGTTATAATCTGAATATACAATCAATATAAAATTATGCATGAGATATTTTACATTCTTTTGTTTTACTATGTACTTGAAATCAAGGATGTATTTTATACTAACAGCACAACTCAATTTGAACTAGCCACATTTCAAGGCTTAATAGCCACATATGGCCAGTGGCTAGTATATTGAATGGGGAACTTTTTAACCTCATTCATTTATTCATTTGTTCAACAAATACTTATGTGTCAGGCTTGATTCTAGGCACTAGAGAAATAGCAGCGACAAAGCTCTGTTCTCTTAGAGTTTATATTCTAGTGATTCCATCAGAAATATCTTTTGCTCTTTTACTATACATCTCACAGCTCTAGATTATGAGAAACTGTTAGCCCTTGAGGTCCAAGTTGCTAGCATCCTAGAGTAAGGTTTTCAGCCCTAAAATCCTAGTGTAGATCTCAGAATCAACAAGCAAGTCTCTTGGTTAAGATAGAATGCAATAGCTTTTTGCCAGTATGTAACTCTGTTCCTATTAATTTTCTGATACCATTCATAGTAAGTCCTCAATAACACCAGTGGCAGTAAAACTAATTTTTAGCTTTAACTACAAGGAGCCTTATTCATCAGGACCCAGGCAAAGGACCTCTTTAATCTGTTACTGATGGTGACCACCAGCTGTCTTTCAGTAGATCTTTGTGGTAATCTGGAGTGAATAAGGAGTGAGCTGTACATGTAATCCACCTTGTTGAAAGAGCCCATGAAGTTAATTGGTTCCCCTGAGCACTGCTTAGTTAATACTTTATCTTAGGGTCTTCTGCCTGGTGTTCTGCATCCTCAGAACATATTGAACCAACACAAGATATTTAAACCCAACTTTACAGTACCTGGCATGAGCCTCATGGGAATGTTATATAGCTTATAGGAAGGAAAAATCTGTTGACAACAGACTTAGAAGACTTTAAAAAGAGAAATGGTATGAAATAAGACTGTAAGAAGAGCTCCCAGGCCAGTCTAGGAAAAACACTGAGCTCCCTCTCAACTTCCATTTGATACCAATCCTCTTAAAATTTAACAATCTTAGCCATATGTAACCAACATTCACCAAAGTAAATATCAACTACCCCAGTTTTTATAATATAATCTCCATGTAATGATTACAGGCATACCTCATTTTATTGTGCTTCACAAATTTATATTTTTTTTACAAATTGAGGGTTTGTGACAACCCTGTGTCAAACAAGTCTATCAATGCCATTTTTTTCAACAGCATTTGCTCACTTCGTATCTCTGTGTCATTTTGGTATTTTTCTCAATATTTCACACTTTTCATTATTATGTTTGTTATGGTGATCTGAGGTCAGTGATCTTCAATGTTACTATTGTAATTGTTTTGGGGTGTGATGAACCCCACACTAATGTCTCACTTAATCCATGAATTGTGAGTTCTGATTGCTTCACTGACTGGCCTTTTCCCCATCTCTCTCCCTCTCCTTGGGCCACCCTATTCCTTGAGATACAGCAATATTGAAATTAGGCCAGTTAATAACCCTACAATGGCCTTTAAGTGTTCAAGTGGAAAGAAGAGTCACATGACTCTCATTTTAGCATTGTTGTCTTTTTTTAAGAAATTGCCACACTCACCCTACTGATTAGTCATCAGCATCAAGGCAACACCCTTCACCAGCAGAATGAATATGGCTTGCTGAAAACTCAGATGATGGCTAGAATTTTTTAGCAATGAGGTATTATTTAATTAAGGTATATACATTGGTTTTTTTAGGCATAAATACTATTGCACACTTAATGGACTACAGTATAATGTGAACATAACTTTTATATGCACTGGAAAGCCAAAAAATTTATTTGGCTTGCTTCACAATATTTGCTTTATTGTGGTAGTTAGGAACCAAACCTTTGATATCTCTAATATCTCTGAGGTATGCTTGGAGATACTTGAAATACTATAAAGAAACCTTTTTGGGAATTATGTATACATGCACACATACTGTGCTTAGCTAGTATATCTACATATATACACTTCACAAAGTATATAGTACTTAAAGTATATGTAAGTATACATCCCAAAGCTCACCATTTTTTCCTCCAGATTGAGAAGGTGAAAAACTAAAGAAAAAATTGAAGAGTGAGCCAGTCAGAATTCTGCCTTCATGTATATAACCAACCACTAAATTTTTCCACTAACTTAGGAATAAAATCCACAAATTCACAGAACATTTCTGCTCTGCAAAGGGATAACCAAAGAAATTAGCACTAAAGGGTATGTTTGGCTATCTGCTAAATAAGCTTATGTGATGAAAGACTTTGGCCCCTTGAATTATGCTATAGATATTAGCAGATTAAAAACAGTCCCATATACAGTTTTGTTAATCATTTTCATTTGGCTGCCAACATTTTTCTAGATTTTTGATGATGATTTGGGTTTTGTTTTGTTTTTTTAAGCTAGCCACTACTGATGATAGCAGTCCTTTCTCATGCCCTCAGAACTTGATTATTTTTTGTGGTGACTCTACAAGTGTGTAATCCATTTTAATGGCCTCAGAACTGTGGGAGGGCAAGTTGTGTGACATGGGTCAGTCTATGTGGCTGGAAGATGCTAGGGCTGCAAGTCCCAAATTTGGTATAACTGGCTGATAGGAACTGAACCTTGACTGTAGTTGAGGATAGGCACACATACTGTGATGTCAGGGGTGAAACAGGATTGTATATGAAACCCAAATTTACAGAAAGAAGCATCTCTGGCATTGTAAGAGGGAAAGGAAGTATGGATTGTTTTAGGGAATAGTCATGGGCAGGCACTGAAACAGCAGCACATACTTTGGCAATATAAGACTTTAAATACCTTGTTAAAGAGTTACTGTTAATATTGTGGCCAGACATTCTTCCTGCTTTCACATTTTAATTACTCACGTGTGTTTGTTTTAAAGATTCATTCTCTGAAATGATGCATCTTTTTGTTTGTTTAGGTTCCAGAGTTCTAAATCTGGAAAGATCTACCTCCATAGAGACGTACGGCTCCTGTTCTCTAGAAAGTCAATGGAAGTTGATAGTGGTGCTGCATATGAACTCAAATCTTACACTGAATCGCCAACAAACCCTCAGTTTTCACCAAGATGTTGATAAGGAGTGACAATTCAAAGTATTTGCTGAGTACCCAAGTTTGAAAGTAAATATTAGTGTAGAGTGGAGTGTACCAAATTAACAACCAGGAGAGTGGATCTTCTCTTGTTATCCTGGACCAGTTTTTATTAAAGGATTCCTGGAATGAGATCCACATATACCAAGTAGACTGGAAACTCTTATGTCCTAGTCCTTTTTGTACTGTTGAAACCACTTCAATGGACACGTTGCAATAGCAGTCCCCCCACCCCAGTTAGATTAGTGTTTACACATTTTATTTCTCAATTATTTAATATTTAATGTTTTCCTTAATACTCAAGTGATGTTCGTCTCTAGTGTTCTAATGTAGCACAGATCCTATGTAAAATCATACTATGTATTTTTGACATTAATGTTGAAATCTGAAATATATGCACAAGTCTTTAATTTTGTGTGATGTGTTTTAAGTAGTGTTCATTTAAGTTATTGAAAATAAGAATGAAATGTTGAGCTTCTTTAAGATTAATGCTCTATGCAAGCATGAATACTTTTTATATCTCCCAGGTTTAGTTTTCACAACACCCTATCCAGGCTGCTGTGTCACATAGTAGTCCTTTGACACGCTGTATTAGCGGTGCCATGCAGACTAAGCTGCTTCACATTCCTTCTGCAAGTTCAGATCATCATGCCCATTCATATTCCTTCTAGAATCCCTTATCCCAAAAACAGTTCTATTTTTCCTTAATCACTACTACAGAGGCTTTAAATTGCTGTCCCATGCTAGGTAACTTTTGCAAATTGTTAAAAGAATATGTACTTTGGAAAAAAATTAGTATTTATATTGTAAATATATGCAAAAAAACCCAAAGAATCGTGTATTTGATCTTTATTTTTAAACAAGACATGTGATTGAGTGAATTTCTGGTAGCCATCAGTTTCCATCCTAGGTTTACAGTTGACAAGAGGAGAGAGAAGATGTCTAGAGTCTTGTCCCAATTAATCCCTTTCTTGTTTGGAGTCAAATGGAAGGCATTTGGCAACTGGGGAAATAACTGAGCAAGGGAACTTGACTGAATGCATCAAAAGCCTTCCCTCCATCTCTCTCAGAAAGAAGAGTGGTTTTAGGTGTTTGTGTGAGGGCAGCGGGCAACAGCAGATCAGACAGCAAGGGCACAAATACCAGGCATGCTGGGGCAAAGAGCGAGCCGGTTAGAGAACACAGACCACTGGTGCAGGCCAGATCCAGGAGACCTGGGAGTCTAGAACCAGGTGAGCTGCCTGGAATTTGGGAGACAGGAAAGTCCTCAGGTACTAGGGGATAGACTGTTCAAGAGAATCCAGACCAATGATGGGTGTGTGGCTGCAGGCTGTGGAGTGGCCAGCAAAAAGCCTCTTATACATTTATTTTAAAATACCAGTTAAAAGACAAAAGGCTACTTAACAGTCCATAAAACAAAAATAAAACTTTTCAGTATCACAAATTTATGAAGATTTGTTCCTAATCTTCAGGCTGTGTAGCAACAACATGAAATTAGGACCCAAAAGGTTTGCATTGTATCCTTACACTAATGGTATCTGATGGGAGTGACTCTAAGAGTCCTGTAAATTTTCTGGGTCTGTGTGATTAAGAAAATAGGGTGAGAGTTTTGTTAATGTGTCTTCTTAAATTCTGTCATCTCATTCTGGGAATAAGTATTTCAATGCATGTATCTAGACTTCTTATACATTTGACAAGAGTCAACACTGATAATTTTATACAAAGCTTGGAAAACACCAAGTAGTTAAGACACCATATAATAAGACATCAAAATGCTTTTTAAAAAAGATGTTATTGCTTCTTTGACCTCTAATGATCCAAAAATTAGTGACCTATGTTGTATGCAGGTGCCTTTCTATGTGGATACATTGTAATCTTACCAGAATTCTTTCTACTCCATGGTCTTCCATCTCTCTAGGCATTTTTTTTTGGTATTATTAATGTACAATTACATGAGCAACATTATGGTTACTAGACTCCCCCCATTATCAAGCCCCACCACATACCCCATTACAGTCACTGTCCATCATAATAAGATGCTATAGAATCACTACTTGTCTTCTCTGTGTTATACTGCCTACCCCATATCCCCACCCCCACCATTACATTATGTGTGCTAATCGTAATAACCCTTTTCTCCCCTTACCCTCCCTTCCCACCCATTTTCCCCAGTCTCTTTTCCTTTGGTAACTTTTAGTCCATTCTTGAGTTCTGTGAGTCTGCTGCTGTTTTGTTCCTTCAGTTTTTGCCTTGTTCTTTCACTCCACAGATGAGTGAAATCATTTGATGTTGTCTTTCTCCACCTGGCTTATGTCACTGAGTATAATGCCCTCTAGCTCCATTCATATTGTTGCAAATGGTAGGATTTGTTTTCCTCTTATGGCTGAATAATATTCCATTGTGTATATGTACCACCTCTTCCTTATCCATTCATCTACTGATGGACACTTAGGTTGCTTCCATTTCTTGGCTATTGTAAATAGTGCTGCGATAAACATAGGGGTGCATCTGTCTTTTTGAAACTGGGCTGCTGCATTCTTGGGGTAAATTCCTAGAAGTGGAATTCCTGGGTCAAATGGTATTTCTATTTTGGGCTTTTTGAGGAACGTCCATACTGCTTTCCACAATGGTTGAACTAATTTACATTCCCACCAGCAGCGTAGGAGGGTTCGTTCCCCTTTCTCCACAACCTCGCCAACATTTGTGGCTGTTTGTCTTTTGGATGGTGGCTATCCTTACTGGTGTGAGGTGATAGCTCATTGTGGTTTTAATTTGCATTTCTCTGACGATTAGCGATGTGGAGCATCTTTTCATGTGTCTGTTGGCCATCTGAATTTCTCCTTCAGAGAAGTGTCTGTTCAGATCCTGTGCCCATTATTTAATTGGATTATATTCTCCTCTGCCCATTTTTTAATTGGATTATTGCTTTTTGTTTGTTGAGGTGCATGAGCTCTTTATATAATTTGGATGTCAACCCCTTATCGGATATGTCATTTATGAATATATTCTCCCATACTGTTAGATGTCTTTTTGTTCTACTGATGGTGTCCTTTACTGTACAGAAGCTTTTTAGTTTGATATAGTCCCACTTGTTCATTTTTGCTTTTGTTTCCCTTGCCCAGGAAGATGAAGAAGTGGTTCATGTTTATATCCAAGAGATTTTTGCCCATGTTTTTATCTAAGAGTTTTATGGTTTCATGACTTACATTCAGGTCTTTGATTCATTTTGAATTGACTTTTGTATATGGGGTTAGACAATAATCCAGTTTCATTCTCTTACATGTAGCTGTCCAGTTTTGCCAACACCAGCTGTTGAAGAGGCTGCCATTTCCCCATTGTATATCCATAACTCTTTTATTGTATATTCAATGACCATGTATGCTTGGGTTTATATCTGGATTCTCTAGTCTGTTCCATTGGTCTATGGGTCTGTTCTTGTGCCAGTACCAAATTGTCTTGATTACTGTGGCTTTGTAGTAGAGCTTGAAGTCAGGGAGCGTAATTCCCCCTGCTTTGGTCTTCCTTCTCAGGGTTGCTTTGGCTATTCGGGGTCTTTTGTGGTTCCATATGAATTTTAGAACTATTTGCTCTAGTTCATTGAAGAATGCTGTTGGTATTTTCATACAGATTGCATTGAATCTATAGATGGCTTTAGGCAGGATGGCTATTTTGACAATATTAATTCTTCCTATCCATGTGCATGGAATGTGTTTCCATTTATTGGTATCTTCTTTAATTTCTCTCATGAGTGTCTTGTAGTTTTCAGAGTATAAGTCTTTCCCTTCCTTGGTGAGGTTTATTCCTAGGTATTTTATTCTTTTTGATGCAATTGTGAATGGAATTGTTTTCCTGATTTCTCTTTCTGCTAGTTCCTCGTTAGTGTATAGGAATGTAACAGATTTCTGTGTATTAATTTTGTATCCCAGAACTTTACTGAATTCAGATATTAGTTCTAGTAGTTTTGGAGTGGATGCCTTTTATTTCTTTTTGTTCTCAGATTGCCATGGCTAGGACCCCTAGAACTATGTTGAATAAAACTGGGGAGAGTGGGTATCCTTGTCTTGTTCCTAATCTTAGAGGAAAAGATTTCAGCTTCTCACTGTTAAGTATAATGTTGGCTGTGGGTTTGTCATATATGGCCTTTATTATGTTGAGATACTTGCCCTCTATACCCATTTTGTTCAGAGTTTTTATCATGTTTGGATGTTGAATTTTCTTGAATGCTTTTTCAGTATCTATGGAGATGATCATAGGTTTTTGTCCTTCTTGATGTAGTAGATGATGTTGATGGATTTTCGAATGTTGTACCATCCTTGCATAGCTGGGATGAATCCCACTTGATCATGATCTTTTTAATTTCAGTTTGCTAATATTTTGTTGAATATTTTTGCATCTATGTTCATCAGGGATATTGGTCTGTAATTTTCCTTTTTTGTGGTGTCTTTGCCTGGTTTTAGTGTTAGAGTGATGTTGGCCTTGTAGAGTGAGTTTGGAAGTATTTCCTCCTCTTCTACTTTTTGGAAAACTTTAAGGAGGATGGGTATTAGGTCTTCACTAAATATCTGATAAATTTCAGCAGTGAAAGCATCTGGTCCAGGTATTTTGTTCTTAGATAGTTTTTGATTACCAATTCAATTTCTTTGCTGGTAATTGGTCTATTCAGATTTTCTGTTTCTTGCTGGGTCAGCCTTGGAAGGTTGTATTTTCCTAGAAAAGTTGTCCATTTCTTCTAGGTTATCCAATTTGTTACCATATAATTTTTCATAGTATTCTGTCATAATTCTTTGTATTTCTGTGGTGTCCATCGTGATTTTTCCTTTCTCATTTCTGATTCTGTTTATGTGTGTAGACTCTCTTTTTTTCTTTTTAAGTCTGGCTAGGGTTTTATCTATTTTTTATTTTCTCAAAGAACCAGGTCTTGCTTTCATTGATTCTGTTGTTTTGTTCTTCTCAATTTTATTTATTGGATATTATAAATATCCAATATTTGTATATGGGGTTAGACAATAATCCAGTTTCATTCTCTTACATGTAGCTGTCCAGTTTTGCCAACACCAGCTGTTGAAGAGGCTGCCATTTCCCCATTGTATATCCATGGCCTTCACTGCATCCCACAGATTTTGTGGTGTTGAATTATTGTTATCATTTGTCTCCCTATATTGCTAGATCTCTGTTTTTACTTGGTCATTGACCCATTGATTATTTGGGAGCATGTTATTAAGCCTCCACGTGTTTGTGGGCTTTTTCATTTTCTTTGAGTAATTTATTTCTAGTTTCATACCTTTGTGATCTGAGAAACTGGTTAGTACAATTTCAATCTTTTTTAATTTACTGTAGTTCTTTTTGTGGCCTAGTATATGATCTATTCTGGAAAATGTTCCATGTGCACTTGAGAAGATGGAGTGTTCTGTAGATGTCTGTTAGGTCCATCTGTTCTAATGCGTTGTTCAGTGCATCTGTCTGTTTATTTATTTTCTGTGTGGTTGATCTGTCCTTTGAAGTGAGTGGAGTGTTGAAGTCTCCCAAAATGAATGCATTGTGTTCTATTTCCCAATTTAATTCTGTTAGTATTTGTTTCACATATGTAGGTGATCTTGTGTTTGGTGCATATATATTTATAACAGTTATATCCTCTTGTTGGACTGACCCCTTTATCATTATGTAATGTACTTCTTTGTCTCGTTACTTTCTTTGTTTTGAAGTCTATTTTGTCTGATACAAGTACTGCAATTCCTGCTTTTTTCTATTAGTCGCATGAAATATATTTTTCCATCCCTTTACTTTCAGTGTGTGTATGTCTTTGGGTTTGAAGTGAGTCTCTTGTAGGCAGCATATAGACGAGTTTTGTTTTTTATCCATTCAGTGACTCTGTGTCTTTTGATTGGTGCACTCAGTCCATTTACATTTAGGGTAATTATCGATAGGTATGTACTTATTGCCATTGCAGGCTTTAGCTTCCTGGTTACCAAAGGTTCAAGGGTAATTCCCTCACTATCTAACAGTCTAATTTAACTCACTTCATGTGCTATTGTAAACACAACCTAAAGGTTCCTTTTTTTTCCCCTCATTTTCTTCCTCCTCCATTCTTTATATGTTCTGAATCATATTCTTTATTCTTTGTCTATCCCTTGGGTGACATCTATTTAGCCTTAATAATACTTCCATCTGTAGGAGTCCCTCCAAAATGCACTGTAGAGGTATTTTGTGGGAGGTAAATTCTCTCAATTTTTTCTTATTTGAAAATTGTTTAATCCCTCCTTCAAATTTAAGTGATAACCTTGCTGGGTAATTATCTTTGGTTCAAGGCCCTTCTGTTTCATTGCATTAAATATATCATGTCACTCCCTTGTGGCCTGTAAGGTTTCTGTTGAGAAGTCTGATGATAGCCTGATGGGTTTTCCTTTTTATGTGATCTTTTTTCTCTCCCTAGCTGCTTTTAAAAGTCTGTCTTTATCCTTGATCTTTGCCAGTTTAATTATTATATGTCATGTTGTTGTCTTCCTTGGGTCCCTTGTGTTGGGAGATCTGTGCACCTCCATGGCTTAAGAGACTATCTCCTTCCCCAGACGGGGGAAGTTTTCAGCAGTTACCTCCTCAGTGATGCTTTCTATCCTTTTTCTCTCTTCTTCTTCTTCAGGTACCCCTATAATGCAAATATTTTTCTGTTTGGATTGGTCACACAGTTCTTTCAATATTCTTTCATTCTTAGAGATTCTTTTTTCTCTCTGTGCCTCAGCTTCTTTGTATTCCTCTTCTCTAATTTCTATTCCATTACCCATCTCTTCTACTACATCTAATCTGCTTTTAAATCCCTCCATTGTATGTTTCATTTCAGATATGGAGTTTCTTAATGATTGAATCTCTGACTTAAATTCATTCCTTAGTTCTTGAATATTTTTCTGTAACTCCATAGCATGTTTATGATTTTTATTTTGAACTCTCTTTCAGGCAGATTGGTGAGTTCAGTTTCATTTGGCCCTTTTTCTGGGGTTTGTGAGATTTTGGTCTGAATAATGTTCTTTTTACATTTCCTATTTCTGTGTGGTGCCCGCTAGTGCCCAGATGCTCCAGTCTCTGGAGCTGCTCAGCCCCTAGAGTGAGGCTGGGGGTCATGGGGGAGCAGAGCTGGTGCCTGGGGGGTGGAAAGGTCTGTTTCCTGATTCCCGTCTGTGGTGCCTGTCTGCAGTGTCAGGGCCAGTGGGCCGAGCACCCAGGTGTAGGCCTCTGCTCAGCGTCTCTAGCTGTTGTAGGTGGGGCTTCCCTCTGGCCTGATGCCAGCACAGTGACTGCCGGTTTGTGAGCTGGTGCAAGCAGGCTAAGAGGAAGGCACAGCAGACTGCGTGTCAAGTGGGGGGTCCTCGGAGTTGAGCAGGCAGCCAGGGGGATGGAGCACCTGAAGCTCCTCAAAGTTCTCAAGCAGCTGGGCCGAGCACACCCAGATAACCAGCTCTCCCCTCCCCTGCACAGCAAGCTCCGTGCCAACCCCGCTCCCTCAGCAGCCCTCTCACTACTAGGAAGCCTAGGAAGCCTCTCAGACCTCCCGCCTTTCCTCTGTCACAGAGCAGCTGGGTGTGGGTCCCCTCCTCCACAAACGGCCGGAGTGTCAGTCTCTCAAGCACTCCACCTGTCCGAGCTCCCCAACCTCCAGAGTTCTTGGCACACTCAAAATCGTCCTGGCACACTCAGCCCAGCAGGCTGGGAACATTTAGGAGTTTCAGGCACCCTATCCCCTGGGTTGGCAAAACAAGGTAGGTTTCTGCTCCCAAAGCAGAGCTCCAGGGCTGGGTGTTCAGCAGTCCCAAGCCTCCACCCCCTCCCCGCTCCATTTCTCTTCCTCCCGCCAGTGAGCTCGGGTGCAGGAAGGGCCTGTGTTTTGCCGGATTCAGGCTTTTGTTCCTGACCCTGTTTCATGAGGTCTGCTCTGTTCGTGAGGTCTGTGTGCAGTCTGGTGCAGCCTTCTTTCCTGTTGCTGTTTTAGGGTTAGTTGTATTAACCATATTTTCACACTGTCTGTGGTTTTGGGAGTTCTCTGTCTTGCCTCTCACCCTGCCATCTTGAATCTCCCTCTCTAGGCATTTTTTAGAAAATTTCAAGTATATGATTGAAGCATCTGAATGCATTTTGTGCTCTGCTGGGAAGTTTATGCAAGGGAAACATGCTGACATTTTGTCCCTCTACTCCTCAGGGCCATTTTGACAGTGTTGTTTTACCCAGTGAAGTATGGTCACCAGCTGCTGTCTGCTATTCCCTGGCACTATATCATGATGGTGCTTTTTCCACCCTTCATTTGTCATAAGCCAAGACACTAACACACTTGCTATATCACTTCTCATTGTACTGACAAATTGTCACTAGGTTGAGTGTTGGTGTGCAAGTAAAGATACCAGCAGACGGACAACAGTGCCACCTATGATAGATGACAGAGACATCCTCACTGAAGGTACAATTGGTACCTGATAACTTCCTTTAAAGGAAGGAATTCCAGGTCACAATCTGCAGAACGTCTTTGGAGATTTTCTTATCATATGAGAATGAGAACTATTAATAAGTGATGAAATGAATACTGGCCCGAAGTCACCAAACAGAATTACCCTTCTCCTGCCATTTTCCTCCACGAGGTCCATCATTCCCACAGGGTTAAACAAGCGAAAAAATTTCTCCTTCAAGGACTTATGCTTGCAATTCCCAATTCTTCCCTAATTAGTTTTGCAGATGAAACTGATTATTTTTTAATTTAATTTTAAAAATTTATGCAATATGTATTTATTAAAATATTTCTACTACATAATTATATAAAGTAAATATGAGAGTCCCTCTGCACCCCCTTCTAGTTATCACTTTACAGAGGTGGTCACTATTGAAATTTTGGTATATGACACTCCACATGGTCTACTAGCCCAAGGAACAAGTATCAGTCTAGACAGAAAGTAGGCTTTTCATTATGGTAGGAATTCACTCTCAATCCCTAAGACTATGTGAAATTGGAATCAGCCGATTCTACTCCATCATGGATCTGTGAAAGATATATGTCTTAAATTTGGACTCCGTGAAAGGAAGAAGAAAACATAAATGCCTTCTGTGTATGTGCTAGGCATTGTAAGCAAATTATATGTTATTTAGTACCTAAAGCCATACTTCAGAGAGAGTATGGATATATTCTAAAATGAAATAAAAGGAGGAGGAAAAGACAGCAGCATGAGTAGTGTGGCGGAAATCTCCTCCCAAAAGCACATATATTTTGAAAATACAGCAAATACAACTATTCCTAAAAGAATGACCAGAAGTAGCAGTACACCAGCCAGTCTACATCTGGGAGAAGTCAACATACATCTCATGGAAAAGGGTAAAGTAAAAAGCTGCAACCCAGCGGGACCCGAGCACTCCTCTCACCCCAGCTCACCAGTGGGAGGAGAAGAATCAGAGTAGGGAGGGAGTGGAAGTCCAGGACTGCTAAATACCCAGCCCTAGAAATCTGCCCCAGGAGCACAGATCCACATTGCATAGTTGTCTGGAGATTAGAGGAGCTGAAAATCAAAGTCTGAGACTAAGACTGCAAACAGGTTCCCACAACTGGCTGCCCTGGGACAAAAGAAAAGCAGGCACTTTAAAGTCTTAAGGGGCAAGGGTTTAACAGGTGGACAAAATCGTCCTGGCACACTCGGCCCAGCAGGCTGGGAACATTTAGGAGCTTCAGGCACCTTATCCCCTGGGTTGGCAACACAACCCCGAGGTCCCACACTGCAATAAGCAGCCTGTCATTCCTTCCTCCGTGCCAGCACCTGTGTGCAGACAAGCTGTCCACACCATTGCTGCAGACTGGCCAGAGGGCAGCCCTGCCTACAACAACTATACAGCTTAACACAGAGGCGTCTCCCTGCATGTGTCTAACTGGCCCATACCCAGAGGACCCTCCCTACACGCAGTTGACCACCACAGACAGCACAGATGGGCGCTGTAACCAGGAGCCACGAAGGGGCTTTGTTCACATGGCACAACACACACCACTCACCTGTGACTCCCACCAATGCCCTAGGCCGTCCTGAGTGCCTCCCCACCCACGGCAGCTAAGGGGATTAATCCAAAGTCTTCCCCCTGCACTCGGTTGACCAGCACAGAGAGTGGAGAAGGGCACTGAGACCTGGAGTCACAAAGGGGCTTTATTCTTGAGGCAGAACACACACTGCTCACCTGTGACCCCTGCCATCACCCTTGGCCATCCTTAGGGCCACCCTGCCCATGGCAACCTAGGGGATTAACCGAGAAGCTGATCTCTGTGAGCGGTTAACTGGCACTGACAGTGGAGACAGGCACAGTGACCGGCAAGCAGGAAGGGACTGTGTCCTCCCAGCTGACACCCATGGCACTTGCTGGTGACAGCTACCATCACTCCAGGACCATGAAAAGGCAGAAGAAACTTGTTAAACCAAAATCCCTCAAACAGCAGAAAGAGGGCTTGGTGAGACTGAAATCACCAATCTTCCCAAAAAAGAATTCAAAATAAAAGTCAAGCATGCTGAAGGAGATGCTGAAAAATATTCAAGATCTAAGGAATGAATTCAGGATGGTGATAACAGAAATGAAACAAACAGTGGAGGGATTTAAAAGCAGATTAGATGAGGTGGAGGAGACCACTAATGGAAAAGAAATCAGAGAACAGGAATACGGAGAAGCTGAAGCAGAGAAAGAAAAAGAATGTCTAGGAATGAAAGAATATTAAGAGAACTGTGTGACCAATCCAAAGGGAACAATATTCACATTATAGGGGTACCCGGAGTAAAAGAGAGAGAGAAAAAGTCTTTGAAAGTGTCTTTGAAGAAATAATTGCTGAAAACTTCCCCAATCTGGGGAAGGAAATAGTATCTTAGGCCATGGAAGTTCACAGATCTGCCAACACAAGGGACCCAAAGAGGACAACACCAAGACATATAATAATTAAAATGGCAAATATTAAGGATAAGGAGAGATGTCTAAAAGCAGCAAGAGACAGAAATAAGATCACCTACAAAGGAAAACCCATCAGGCTATCATCAGACTTCTCAGCAAGAAGGGAGTGACATGATATGCCACTGAATGCAATTAAATGGAAGGGCCTCGAAAGAAGAATACTCTACCCAGCTAGGTTATCATTGAAATTTAAAGGAGGGATTAAACAATTCCCATATAAGCCAAAGTTGAAGGAATTTACCTTCCACAAACCACCTCTTCAGTGTATTTTAAAGGGACTGTTCTAGATGCAAGTATGCTTAAGGCTAAATAGCTGTCATCAGAGAAAATAAAACCACAATAGCAAAGGAAGTAAACCAACTAAATACTAACCAAATGAAAAATAAAATCAGCTGCCCACAAAGTCAGTTAAGGGATACACAAAGAGTACAGAATATAACACTTAACATATAGAGTGGAGGAGGAAGAAAAAGAAGAGAGAGAAAAAAGAATCATCGTATTTATAATAGCATAATAAGTGAGTTAAGGTAGACTGATAGCTAGTAAAGAAGCTGCCCTTGAACTTTGGTAACCATGAATCCAAAGCCTGCAATGGCATTAAGTACATATCTATCAATAATCGCCGTAAATACAAATGGACTGAATGCACCAGTCAAAAGACACAGAGTTACAGAATGGATAAAAAAACAAGACCCATCTGTATGCTGCCCACCAGAGACTCACTTCAAACCCAGACATACACACACTGAAAGGGAAGGGATTTAAAAAGATATTTCATAGAGGAGGTGGAGCAAAGATGGCAGCATGAGTAGGACAGTGGGAATCTCCTCCCAAAAACATATATATTTTTGAAAATAAAACTATCCCTAAAAGAGAGACCTGAAGATACAGGACAATAGCCAGACTAAATCCACACCTGTGAGAACTCAGCACCTCACAAAGGGAGTGAAATACAAGCCCCAGCCCGGCGGGACTCAAGCGCCCCTCACCCCAGTTCCTCGCAAGAGGAGAGGAGTTGGAGCGGGGAGGGAGAGGGAGCCCAGGACTGCTAAATAGACGCCCTAGCCATCCGCACCCAGGGCGCAGACACACAGTGCGAGGAGTGTGGGAAATGAGTGAAACAGGACAGTAAAACCTGCGAGCGAGTCCCTGTAGCCGGTGCCCCTGGGACAAAGAAAAGCTAATGTTTTTTGAAAGTTTTAAAGGGACAGGAACCCCACCGCTGAACGGAAGCATCCCGGGACACTTGGTCCAGCAGCTGGGAATTCTGGGGAACTCTGGATGCCCTAACCCCCTGGGCAGCAGCACAGCCCTGAGACCCCTCACAGCAACAAACAGCCCCCCACTCGTTCCGGCCCAGCCCCGCCATATCAGAGCAGCAGTCTGAGGCTGGCCATGCCCACAGTAAGGGAGCTTCCTCCATTGCGGCCGGGCAAGAAACAGGGACCCAGTCTACATGCAAATGCCCAACACAACCACTAGGGGTCACCATTGTCCCAGTAAAGAAAGGCCAGGAGCAACTGGAAAGGGTCTTGGTTCTCCCAGTTGACAGACGAGCCAACAGCATACCACTGCATCTATGAACAGGAAAAGGCAGAAAAATTTGATCCAGACCAGACTAACCCAAACATCCTCCACATCCTCCTATGAGAAGGAATCTGGGGAGATAGATTTAACCAATCTTCCTGAAAAAGAATTCAAAATAAAAGTCATAACTGCGCTGATGGACTTGGAGACAAATATGCAACAGCTAAGGAGGGAAAATTCAGAAATAAAACAATCTCTAGAAGGACTTCAAAGGAGAGTGGATGAGATGCAAGAGACCATTAATGGACTGGAAATCAGAGAACAGGAACACAGAGAAGCTGATGCAGAGAGAGATAAAAGGATCTCCAGGAATGAAAGAATATTAAGAGAACTGTGTGACCAATTGAAATGGAACAATATTTGCATTATAGGAGTACCAGAAGAGGAACAGAGAGAAAAAGAAATAGAAAGTGTCCTTGAATAAATAATTACTGAAAATTTCCCCAAACTGGGGGAGGACATGGCCTCTCAGACCACAGAAGCACACAGAACTCCCATGACAAGGGTCCCAAGGAGGGCAACACCAAGACACATAATAATTAAAATGGCAAAGATCAAGGACAAGCACAGAGTATTAAAGGCAGCCAGAGAGAAAAAAAAGGTAACCTACAAAGGATAACCCATCAGGCTATCATCAGACTTCTCAACAGAAACCTTACACGCCAGAAGAGAATGTCATGATATATTTAATGCAATGAAACAGAAGGGCCTTGAACCAAGGATACTGTATCCAGCACGATTATCATTTAAATACGAAGGCGGGATTAAACAATTCCCAGACAAGCAAAAGTTGAGGGAATTTGCCTCCCACAAACCAACTATACAGGATATCTTAGAGGGGCTGCTCTAGATGGGAGCACTCCTAAAAAGAACACAGAACGAAACACCGAATATATGAAGAATGGAGGAGGAGGAATAAGAAGGGAGAGAAAGAAAGAATCCAGTGTTGATAATAGCTCAATAAGTGAGTTACGTTAGACAGTAAGATACTAAAGAAGCTAACCTTGAACCTTTGGTAACCACAAACTTAAAGCCTGCAATGACAATAAGTACATCTTTCAATAATCACCCTAAATGTAAATGGACTGAATGCGCCAATCAAAAGACACAGAGTAATAGAATGGATGAAAAAGCAAGACCCACCTTTATGCTGCTTACAAAAGACTCACCTAAAACCCAAAGACATACACAGATTTAAAGTTGAGAGATGGAAAAAGATATTTCATGCAAACAACAGGGACAAAAAAGCAGGTGTGGCAATATTAGTATCAGACAAAATAGACGTCAAAATAAAGAAAGTACCAAGAGACAAAGAAGGACATTATATAATGATAAAGGGCTCACTCCAACAAGAGGATATAACCATTATAAACATATATGCACCCAAGACAGGAGCACCAACATATATCAAACAAATATTAACAGAATTAAAGGAGGAAATAGAATGCAGTGCATCCATTTTGGGAGACTTCAACGCACCACTCGCTCCAAAGGACAGATCCACCAGACAGAAAATAAGTAAGGACACAGAGACACTGAACAACACACTAGAACAGATGCACCCAACAGACATCTATAGAACTCTACATCCAAAAGCAACAGGATACAGATTCTTCTTAAGTGCACATGGAACATTCTCCAGAATAGACCACATACTAGGCCACAAAAAGAGCCTCAGTAAATTCCAAAAGATTGAAATCCTAGCAATCAACTTTTCAGACCACAAAGGTATAAAACTAGAAATAAATTGTACAAAGAAAGCAAAAAGGCTCACAAACACATGGAGGCTTAACAACATGCTTCTAAATAGTCAGTGGATCAACAACCAAATTAAAATGGAGATCCAGCAATATATGGAAATAAATGACAACAACAACACAAAGCCCAACTTCTGTGGGACACAGCGAAAGCAGTCTTAAGAGGAAAGTATATAGCAACCCAGGCATATTTAAAGAACGAAGAACAAACTCAAATGAATAGTCTAACATCACAATTATCAAGATTGGAAAAAGAAAAACAAATGAGGCCTAAGGTCAGCAGAAGAAGGGACGTAATAAAGATCAGAGAAGAAATAAATAAAATTGAGAAGAATAAAACAATAGAAAAAATCAGTGAAACCAAGAGCTGGTTCTTTGAGAAGATTAACAAAGTAGATAAGCCTCTAGCCAGACTTATTAAGAGAAAAAGAGAATCACACACATCAACAGAATCAGAAACGAGAAAGGAATAATCACAACAGACCCCACAGAAATAAAAAGAATTATTAGAGAGTACTATGAAAACCTATATGCTAACAAGCTGGAAAACCTAGAAGAAATGGACAACTTCCTAGAAAAATACAACCTTCCAAGACTGACCCAGAAAGAAACAGAAAATCTAAACAGACCAATCACCAGCAATGAAATTGAAGCCGTAATCAAAAAACTACCCAAGAAAAAACACCCCGGGCCAGATGGATTTACACGGAATTTTATCAGACATACAGAGAAGACATTATACCCATTCTCCTCAAAGTTTTCCAAAAAATAGAAGAGGAGGGAATACTCCCAAACTCATTCTATGAAGCCAACATCACCCTAATACCAAAACCAGGCAAAGACCCCACCAAATAAGAAAACTACAGACCAATATCCCTGATGAACATAGATGGAAAAATACTCAACAAAATATCAGCAAACTGAATTAAAAAATACATCAAAAGGATCATACACTATGACCAAGTGGGATTCATCCCAGGGATGCAAGGATGGTACAAATTTGAAAATCTATCAACATCATCCACCACATCAACAAAAAGAAGGACAAAAACTACATGATCATCTCCATAGATGCTGAAAAAGCATTCGACAAAATTCAACATCCATTCATGATAAAAACTCTCAGCAAAATGGGTATAGAGGGCAAGTACCTCAAAATAATAAAGGCCATATATGATAAATCCACAGCCAATATCATACTGAACAGAGAGAAGCTGAAAGCTTTTCCTCTGAGAACGGGAACAAGACAGGGATGCCACTCTCCCCACTGCTATTCAACATAGTACTGGAGGTCCTAGCCACGGCAATTAGACAAAACAAAGAAATACCAGGAATCCAGATTGGTAAAGAAGTCAAACTGTCACTATTTACAGGTGACTTGATATTGTACATAAAAAACCCTAAAGACACCACTCCAAAACTACTAGAACTAATATTGGAATTCAGCAAAGGTGCAGGATACAAAATTAACACACTGAAATCTGTGGCTTTCCTATACACTAACAATGAACTAATAGAGAAATCAGGAAGACAATTCCATTCAAAATAGCATCAAAAAGAATAAAATACCTAGGAATAAACCTAACCAAGGAAGTGAAAGACCTATACCCTGAAAACTATAAGACACTCTTAAGAGAAATTAAAGAGGTCACTAACAAATGGAAACTCATCCCATGCTCCTGGCAAGGAAGAATTAGTATTGTCAAAATGGACATCCTGCCCAAAACAATATACTGATTTGATTCAATCCCTATCAGATTATCAACAACATTCTTCAATGAACTGGAACAAATAGTTCAAAAATTCATGTGAAAACACCAAAGACACCGAAGAGCTAAAGCAATCCTGAGAAGGAAGAATAAAGTGGGGGGGATCTCACTCCCCAACTTCAAGCTCTACTACAAAGCCACAGTAATCAAGACAATTTGGTACTGGCACAAGAACAGAGCCACAGACCATTGGAACAGAATAGAGACTCCAAACATTAACCCAAACATATATGGTCAACTAATATTCGATAAAGGGGCCATGGACATACAATGGGGAAATGACAGTCTCTTTAGTAGATGGTGCTGGCAAAACTGGACAGCTACATGTAAGAGAATGAAACTGGATCACTGTCTAACCCCATAAACAAAAGTAAATTCAAAATGGATCAAAGACTTGAATGTAAGTCATGAAACCATAAAACTCTTAGAAAAAAACATAGAAAATCTCTTAGACATAAACATGAGTGACCTCTTCCTGACCATATCTCCCTGGGAAAGGGAAACAAATGCAAAAATGAACAAATGGGACTACATCAAGCTGAAAAGCTTCTGTACAGCAAAGGACACCATCAATAGAACAAAAAGGTATCCGACAGTATGGGAGAATATATTCGAAAATGACAGATCCAATAAAGGGTTGACATCCAAAATATATAAAGAGCTCACATACCTCAACAAACAAAAAGCAAATAATCCAATTAATAAATGGGCAGAGGAGCTGAATAGACAGTTCTCTAAAGAAGAAATTCAGATGGCCAACAGACACATGAAAAGATGCTCCACATCGCTTGTCATCAGAGAAATGCAAATTAAAACCACAATGAGATATCACCACTCACCAGTAAGGATCGCCACCATCCAAAAGACAAACAACAACAAATGTTGGCGAGGTTATGGAGAAAGGGGAAACCTCCTACACTGCTGGTGGGAATGTAAGTTAGTTCAACCATTGTGGAAAGCAGTATGGAGGTTCCTCAAAATGCTCAAAATAGAAATACCATTTGACCCAGGAATTCCACCTCTAGGAATTTACCCTAAGAATGCAGCACTCCAGTTCAAAAAAGACAGATGCACCCCTATGTTTCTCACAGCACTATTTACAATAGCCAAGATATTTAAGCAACCTAAACGTCCATCAGTAGATGAATGGATAAAGAAGATATGGTACATATACACAATGGAATATTATTCACCCATAAGAGGAAAACAAATCCTACCATTTGCAACATCATGGATGGAGCTACAGGATATTATGCTCAGTGAAATAAGCCAAGTAGAGAAAGACAAATACCAAATGATTTCACTCATCTATGGAGTATAAGAACAAAGGAAAAACTGAAGGAACAAAACATCAGAAGAATCACAGAATCCAAGAATGGACTAACAGTTACAAAAGGGAAAGGGACTGGGGAGGACGGGTGGGTAGGGAGGGATAAGGCGGGGAGTAGAAAGGGGGTATTATGATTAGCATGCATAATGTGGGGGGTGGGAGAAAGGGGAGGGCTGGGTAACACAGAGAAGACAAGTAGTGATTCTACAACATTTTGCTATGCTGATGTACGTGACTGTAATTGGGTTTGTGGGGGGGAACTTGGTGTAGGGGATAGCCTTGTAAACATAATATTCTTCATGTAATTGTAGATTAATGATAACAAAAAGAAAAGAAAGAAAGAAAAGGGGGATTACTCCCTGATAGGATAAAACTAACTGCAAATCAACGAGTAATGCATGCTTTACATATTCTGAATTTTAAATTTGATCTTTTTTTTTTATTTTTTATTTTATTTAATTTTTTTTGAGAGGGCATCTTTCATATTTATTGATCAAATAGTTGTTAACAACAATAAAATTCAGTATAGGGGGGTCAATGCTCAATGTACAATCATTAATTCATCTCAAGCCTAATTCTCGTCAGTCTCCAATCTTCTGAAGCATAACGAACAAGTTCTTACATGGTGAACGAATTCTTACATTGTGAATAAATTCTTACATGGTGAACAGTACAAGGGCATTCATCACAGAAACTTTCGGTTTTGATCACACATTATGACCTATAAACAATCAGGTCAAATATGAATATTCATTTGATTTTTGTACTTGATTTATATGTTGATCCCACATTTCTCCCTCTATTATTATTATTATTTTTATATTTAATAAAATGCTGAAGTGGTAGGTAGATGCAAGATAAAGGTAGAAAACATAGTTTAGTGCTGTAAGAGGGCAAATGTAGATGATCGGATGATCAGGTGTGTGCCTATGGACTAAGTATTAATCCAGGCTAGACAAGGGCAGCAAAACATCCACGGATGCAGAAGATTTCTCTCAAAGCAGGGGGATTGAGGTTCTGAGCCTTACCTCTGTTGATCCCCAAATTCTCACCTGATGGCCCCCATGTGACTGTGCCTGTCTTAGGTTGTTCCTCCCTTGAAGAATCTTACCCGTCTCTGGCTAACCAGCCATCTTCCGGGGCCATACAGGGAAATGTAAAGTTGGTAAGTGAGAGAGAAGCCATATTGTTTGCAAAGGTTAGCTTTTTACTTCTTTGCAGATTTATGCCCTGTGGCTTCTATGCCCAGCACTTGTCTCGAGGTATCTTTACCACCTGGAGGAATTATGATACTCGGTAAATTCGATATGAGGCACGAATTCTATTTAAGGGTTGTAATTAGGAAGGAAGAAGAAAAGCTATAGAGGTAGCATATTGAAGGAAACATGGGAGGATTGATTATTTCTTTGACATATCTTCTTGTAGAGTACCTTAAGTATGTATAGGTTTTAAACTACTAACTAATTTGGACACACATATTAACATAATAGGAATACGGTGACATAAACAAAGCAAATCTATAATTACCATCATCTCCAGTGAAGCCAAGAAAACCATTTAGGCACCCTAGGCATTTGCAAAAATTTATCTATGATATGATGGATATTGTCCAACTGTACTTGAACAATCAGACAAATTAAAGCAGCCCATTTCTGGGATCTGTTCACATCCCATATGTTCTTTTAACCATAGATAGTCTATAGTCATGAGATTTTGGAGTGCTACAACTTGCACCCCTCCCAACTCCTGGTTGAGTTCCAACAGTACAGATCCGGTCAAATTTGTTGTCTCACTGTATGCACATGCCAGCCTAGACATCTCCCTCCTCACTCCTATGGCAAGTCCAGGAGACGGTGGGCTGGATGCAGCCACAACCGCAGCATCGTCCGGATCCCTGTGGAGGCTTTTTGATGATCATCCCCCGGCACGAGTCCTCCAGAGAGTGCTGATGCCGGAAGCTCCTCCTCATATCGTATCTTAGTTCATTTTCTGGGTATCCAAGCTAGGCCTTGATCTTCTGCATAGAAACAAACAGACCCTTTGCCCACACTTTGACATGCCCTCTATACCACTGTGCAGAACTCATTGGAGGTCAGCACACAGTAACTGCTTTTTTTTTTTTTTTTTTTTATTAAGAGAAAGGAATATTATCAGAAAAGAGTACCTCCATAGCTGATCATCTGACACCCTTTAAGTGATCAACATTAAGGAAATTTAAAGCATGTGTTGATCTTTGATTTACCAATAGTTTTATCCTATAGGAGTAATCCCCCTTTTCTTTCTTTCTTCCTATCTTTTTTTTTTTAATTTTTAATCTACATTTACATGAAGAATACTATGTTTACTATGCTCTCCCCTATATCAGGTCCCCCCTAACAACCACATTACGGTTACTGTCCATCAGTTTAGCAAAATGTTGTAGAGTCACCTCTTGTCCTCTCTGTGTTGTGCAGCCTGCCCTCCCCTTTCTCCCTCCCCCCCATGCATGCTTATCTTAATACCGTCCTTCTTCTTCTCCCCCCCTTATCCATCCCTGCCCACCCATCCTCCCCAGTTCCTTTCCCTTTGGTACCTGTTAGTCCATTTTTGGGTTCTGTAATTCCGCTGCTGTTTTGTTCCTTCAGTTTTTCCTTTGTTCCTATACTCCTCAGATGAGTGAAATCATTTGGTATTTCTTTTTCTCTGCTTGGCTTATTTCACTGAGCATAATACTCTCCAGCTCCATCCATGTTGCTGCTAATGGTTGGATTTTTCCACTTCTTATGGCTGAGTAGTATTCCATTGTGTATATGTACCACATCTTCTTTATCCATTCATCTACCGATGGACATTTAGGTTGCTTCCAATTCTTGGCTATTGTAAATAGTGCTGCAATAAACATAGGGGTGCATCTGTCTTTCTCAAACTTGATTGCTGCGTTCTTAGGGTAAATTCCTAGGAGTGGAATTCCTGGGTCAAATGGTAGGTCTGTTTTGAGCATTTTGATGAACCTCCATACTGCTTTCCACAATGGTTGAACTAATTTACATTCCCACCAGCAGTGTAGGAGGGTTCCCCTTTCTCCACAGCCTCGCCAACATTTGTTGTTGTTTGTCTTTTGGATGGCAGCTATCCTAACTGGTGTGAGGTGATACCTCATTGTAGTTTTAATTTGCATTTCTCTGATAATTAGCGATGTGGAGCCTCTTTTCATGTGTTTGTTGGCCATCTGTATTTCTGTTTTAGAGAACTGTCTGTTCAGTTCCTCTGCCCATTTTTTAATTGGGTTATTTGTTTTTTGTTTGTTGAGGCGTGTGAGCTCTTTATATATTCTGGACATCAAGCCTTTATTGGATGTGTCATTTTCAAATATATTCTCCCATACTGTAGGGTTCCTTTTTGTTCTATTGATGGTGTCTTTTGCTGTACAGAAGCTTTTCAGCTTAATGTAGTCCCACTTGCTCATTTTTGCTGTTGTTTTCTTTGCCTGGGGAGATATGTTCAAGAAGAGGTCACTCATGTTTATGTCTAAGCGGTTTTTGCCTATGTTTTTTTCCAAGAGTTTAATGGTTTCATGACTTACATTCAGGTCTTTGATCCATTTTGAGATTACCTTTGTATATGGGGTTAGACAATGGTCTAGTTTCATTCTCTTACATGTAGCTGTCCAGTTTTGCCAGAACCATCTGTTGAAGAGACTGTCATTTTGCCATTGTATGTCCATGGCTCCTTTATCAAATATTATTTGACCATATATCTTTGGGTTAATGTCTGGAGTCTCTAATCTGTTCCACTGGTCTGTGGCTCTGTTCTTGTGCCAGTACCAAATTGTCTTGATTACTATGGCTTTGTAGTAGAGCTTGAAGTTGGGCAGTGAGATCCCCCCTACTTGATTCTTCTTTTTCAGGATTGCTTTGGCTATTTGGGGTCTTTGGTGTTTCCATATGAATTTTTGAATTATTTGTTCCAATTCATTGAAGAATGTTGCTGGTAATTTGAGAGGGATTGCATCAAATCTGTATGTTGCTTTGGGCAGGATGGCCATTTTGACGATATTAATACTTCCTAGCCATGAGCCTGGGATGAGTTTCCATTTATTAGTGTCCCCTTTTATTTCTCTTAAGAGTGACTTGTAGTTTTCAGAGTATAAGTCTTTCACTTCTTTGGTTAGGTTTATTCCTAGGTATTTTATTCTTTTTGATGCAATGGTGAATGGAATTGTTTTCCTCATTTCTCTTTCTATTGATTCATTGTTAGTGTATAGGAAAGCTACAGATTTCTGTGTGTTAATTTTGTATCCTGCAACTTTGCTGTATTCCGATATCAGTTCTAGTAGTTTTGGAGTGGAGTCTTTAGGGTTTTTTATGTACAGTATCATATCATCTGCAAATAGTGACAGTTTAACTTCTTCTTTACCAATCTGGATTCCTTGTATTTCTTTGTTTTGTCTGATTGCCGTGGCTAGGACCTCCAGTACTATGTTAAATAACAGTGGGGAGAGCGGGCATCCCTGTCTGGTTCCCGATCTCAGAGGAAATGCTTTCAGCTTCTCGCTGTTCAGTATAATGCTGGCTGTGGGTTTATCATATATGGCCTTTATTATGTTGAGGTACTTGCCCTCTATTCCCATTTTGCTGAGAGTTTTTATCATGAATGGATGTTGAATTTTGTCAAATGCTTTTTCAGCATCTATGGAGATGATCATGTGGTTTTTGTCTTTCTTTTTGTTGATGTGGTGGATGATGTTGATGGATTTTCGAATGTTGTACCATCCTTGCATCCCTGGGATGAATCCCACTTGGTCATGGTTCATGATCCTTTTGATATACTGTTGAATTCTGTTTGCTAATATTTTATTGAGTATTTTTGCATCTACATTCATCAGGAATATTGGTCTGTAATTTTCTTTTTTGGTGGGGTCTTTGCCTGGTTTTGGTATTAGGGTGATGTTGGCTTCATAGAATGAGTTTGGGAGTATTCCCTCTTCTTCTATTTTGTGGAACACTTTAAGGAGAATGGGTATTATGTCTTCTCTGTGTGTCTGATAAAATTCTGAGGTAAATCCGTCTGGCCCCGGGGTTTTGTTCTTGGGTAGTTTTTTTATTTCTGTTTCAATTTCTTTGCTCGTAATTGGTTTGTTTAACTTTTGTGTTTCTTCCTTGGTCAGTCTTGGGAGGTTGTATTTTTCTAGGAAGTTGTCCATTTCTTCTAGGTTTTCCAGCTTGTTGGCATATAGGTTTTCATAGTAGTTTTTAATAATTCTTTGTATTTCTGTGGAGTCTGTCGTGATTTTTCCATTCTCATTTCTGATTATGTTGATTTGTGTTGATTCTCTTTTTCTCTTAATAATTTGGGCTAGAGGCTTATCTATTTTGTTTATTTTCTCAAAGAACCAGATCTTGGTTTTGTTGAT
The DNA here is from genome assembly GCF_040802235.1 of Manis javanica. Taxonomy (NCBI): domain Eukaryota; kingdom Metazoa; phylum Chordata; class Mammalia; order Pholidota; family Manidae; genus Manis; species Manis javanica. The sequence goes on along the minus strand of NC_133163.1, from coordinate 102,336,859 downwards.
TTTTGCTATTGTTTTATTCTTCTCAATTTTGTTTATTTCTTCTCTGATCTTTATTATATCCCTCCTTCTGCTGACTTTAGGCCTCATTTGTTCTTCTTTTTCCAGTTTTGATAATTGTGATGTTAGACTATTCATTTGGGATTGTTCTTCCTTCTTCAAGTGTGCCTGTATTGCTATATACTTTCCTCTTAAGACTGCTTTCGCTGCGTGCCACAGAAGTTGGGGCTTAGTGTTGTTGTTGTCATTTGTTTCTATATATTCCTTGATCTCTATTTTGATTTGTTCATTGATCCATTGATTATTTAGTAGCATGTTGTTAAGCCTCCATGTGTTTGTGAGCCTTGTTGTTTTCTTTGTAGAATTTATTTCTACTTTTATACCTTTGTGGTCTGAAAAATTGGTTGGTAGAATTTCAATATTTTGGAATTTACTGAGGCTCTTTTTGTGAGCTAGTATGTGGTCTATTCCGGAGAATGTTCCATGTGCACTTGAGAAGAATGTATATCCTGTTGCTTTTGGATGTAGAGTTCTATAGATGTCTATTAGTTCCGTCTGTTCTAGTGTGTTGTTCAGTGCCTGTGTGTCCTTACTTATTTTCTGCCCGGTGGATCTATCCTTTGGGGTGAGTGGTGTGTTGAAGTCTCCTACAATGAATGCATTGCAGTCTATTTCCCTCTTTAGTTCTGTTAGTATTTGCTTCACATATGCTGGTGCTCCTGTATTGGGTGCATATATGTTTATAATGGTTATATCCTCTTGTTGGACTGAGCCCTTTATCATTATGTAGTATCCTTCTTTACCTCTTGTTACTTTCTGTGTTTTGAAGTCTATTTTGTCTGATATTAGTACTGTAACCCCTGCTTTCTTCTCTCTGTTGTTTGCCTGAAATATGTTTTTCCATCCATTGACTTTAAGTCTGTGCATGTCTTTGGGTTTCAGGTGAGTTTCTTGTAAGCAACATATAGATGGGTCTTGCTTTTTTATTCATTGTTTTACTCTATGTCTTTTGATTGGTGCATTAAGTCCATTTAAATTTAGGGTGACTATTGAGAGATATGTACTTATTGCCATTGCAGGCTTTAGATTCGTGGTTACCAAAGGTTCAAGGTTAGCTTCTTTAGTATCTTACTGCCTAACTTAGCTCGCTTATTGAGCTGTTATATACACTGTCTGGAGATTCTTTTCTTCTCTCCCTTCTTATTCCTCCTCCTCCCTTCTTCATATGTTGTGTGTTTTGTTCTGTGCTCTTTTTAGGGGTGCTCCCATCTAGAGCAGTCCCTGTAGGATGCCCTGTAGAGGTGGTTTGTGGGAAGCAAATTCCCTCAGCTTTTGCTTGTCTGGGAATTGTTTAATCCCACCATCATATTTAAATGATAGTCGTGCTGGATACAGTATCCTTGGTTCAAGGCCCTTCTGTTTCATTGCATTAAGTATATCATGCCATTCTCTTCTGGCCTGTAGGGTTTCTGTTGAGAAGTCTGATGTTAGCCTGGTGGGTTTTCCTTTATAGGTGACCTTTTTCTCTCTAGCTGCCTTTAAAACTCTTTCCTTGTACTTGATCCTTGCCATTTTAATTAGTATGTGTCTTGGTGTTGTCCTCCCTGGGATCTTTCTGTTGGGGGTTCTGTGTAATTCTATGGTCTGTTCAATTATTTCCTCCCCCAGTTTGGGGAAGTTTTCAGCAATTATTTCTTCAAAGATACTTTCTATCCCTTTTCCTCTTTCTACTTCTTCTGGTATCCCTATAATACGAATATTATTCCTTTTGGCTTGGTCACATAGTTCTCTTAGTGTTGTTTCATTCCTGGAGATCCTTTTATCTCTCTCTATGTCAGCTTCTATACGTTCCTGTTCTCTGGCTTCTATTCTTTCAATGGACTCTTGCATCTTATCCATTCTGCTTATAAATCCTTCCAGGGATTGTTTCACTTCTGTGATCTCCTTCCTGACATTTGTGATCTCCCTCCAGACTTCATCCCACTGATCTTGCATTTTTCTCTGCATCTCATCCCATTGCTCTTGCATTTTTCTCTGCATCTCTGTCAGCATGTTCATGACTTTTATTTTGAATTCTTTTTCAGGAGGACTTGTTAGGTCTGTCTCCTTCTCAGGTGTTGTCTCTGTGATCTTTGTCTGCCTGTAGTTTTGTCTTTTCATGGTGATAGAGATAGTGTGCAGAGCTGGTACAAGTTACCGCTGGAAGAGCTTCCCTTCTTGTTGGTTTGTGGCCTTCCTCACCTGGGAGAATAGCGACCTCTAGTGGCTTGTGCTGGGCAGCTGTGTGCAGACAGGGCTTCTGCTTCCTGCCCGGTTGCTATGGGGTTTATCTCCGCTGTTGCTTTGGGCGTGGCCTGGCTGGGGCTGCTCCTCCAAAATGGTGGAGCCCCATTTGAGGGGGAGCGGCTGGGAGGCTATTTATCTCGGTAAGGGGCCTCTGTGCTCCCTGCTGCCCAGGGGGTTAGAGTGCCCAGAGATCCCCAGATTCCCTGCCTCTGGTCTAAGTGACCTGTCCTGCCCCTTTAAGACTTCCAAAAAGCACTCTCCAAACCAAAACAACAGCAACAATTTGAGAGGGAACAGAAAAGAAAAAAAGGAAAAAACACTTGATTTTATGTTTTGTCCTCTGGCTCCGGTCCCAGGCACCCGCTCACTGGTCCTGCTGCCCTGCCTCCCTAGCACCAGGGTCCCTGTCCCTTCAAGGCTTCCAAAAAGCACCCATCCTCCTGTCCCGCAGGGAAAAACGCGCGATATTCTTTGTCCTCATGTGCCGGTCCCAGGCACCCGCTCACCAGTCCCGCCGCCCTGCCTCCCTAGCACCGCGGTCCCTGTCCCTTTAAGGCTTCCAAAAAGCACTCTCCAAAAAGAGAAAAAAAAAAGGGCGGAAAACGTGCAATTTCCTTCGTCCTCAAGTGCCGGTCTCAGGCACCCGCCCACCGGTCCCGCAGGGAAAGACGCAGGATATTCTTTGTCCTCAGGCGCCGGTCCCAGGCACCCGCTCACCAGTCCTGCCGCCCTGCCTCCCTAGCACCGGGGTCCCTGTCCCTTTAAGGCTTCCAAAAAGTGCTTGCCAAAAAGAGGGAAAAAAAGGGGAAAAACGTGTGATTTCCTCCGTCTTCAGGTGCCGGTCTCAGGCACCTTCCCACCGGTTCCGCAGGGAAAAACGCTGGATATTCTTTGTACTCAGGCGCCAGTCCCAGGCACCCGCTCACCAGTCCCGCCGCCCTGCCTCCCTAGCACCGGGGTCCCTGTCCCTTTAAGGCTTCCAAAAAGCACTCACCAAAAAAATAAACTGCTGCGGTTTCTTTCCACCCGCCGGGAGCCGGGGGGAGGGGCGCTCTGGTCCCGCTGAGCCGGGGCTTGTATCTTACTACCCCTTCGCAAGGCACTGGGTTCTTGCAGGTGTGGATGTGGTTTGGATGTTGTCCTGTGTCCTGTGGTCTCCATTTTAGGAAGATTTTTCTTTGTTATATTTTCATAGCTCTATGTGCTTTTGGGAGGAGATTTCCACTGCTCTACTCACGCCGTCATCATGGCTCCTAGAACTTAATTTTGATCTTTTGAAGGGTGTTGGATGATCAGCTATGGAAGTACATTTTTCTGATAATATTCCTTTCTCTTAAAAAAAAAAAAAGCAATTCCTGTCTGGTGATCTCCAATAGGTTCTTCACAACAGTATAAAGGTCATATCAATGTATGGGCAAAGGGTTTGTTTGTGTTTATACAGAGGATCAAAGCCTAATTTGGCTACACAGAAGAGTTCTTCCAGAAGATGGTCATCAAAAAACTTAAACAAAGATCCTGGTGCTGCTGCAGTTGTAGCTGCATTCATCCCACCGGTTCCTGGACTTGCCATTGGAATGAAGTAGGAGATATCTGAGCTGGCCTGTGTATAGAGTAAAACAACAAAATTGACAGAATCTATACTGTCAGAATTAGGAGAAGTGCAAGTTGCAGTGCTCCAATATCGTGCAACTATAGACTATCTACTGTTAAAAAGAACATATGGGATGTGAACAGTTCCCGGGAATGTGTTATTTTAATTTGTCTGATTTTTCTCAAACTATTCAAATTCAGTTAGACAATATCCATCACATCATTGATAAGTTTTCACAAATGCCTAGGGTACCTAACTGGTTTTCTTGGTTTCACTGGATATGGCTGGTAATTGTAGGTCTGCTTTTGTTATGTAGCTGTACTCCTATTCTGTTAATGTGTGTATGCAATTTAATTAGTAGTTTGTTAAAACCTATACATGCTTATGTTACTCTACAAGAAGATATGTCAAAGAAATAATCAATCTTTCCATGTTTTCTTCCATCTGCTACTTATATAGCTTTTCTTCTTCCTTCCTAATTACAACCTTTAGTAGAATTTGTGCCTCATATCGAAAATAACCAAGTATCATAATTCTTCCAAGTGGTAAAGATACCTCAAGACAAATGCTGGGAATAAAAGCCACAGGGCATAAATCTGCAAAGTAAAAAGCTAACCTTTTCAAAGAATATTGCTTCTCTCTCACTTACCAACTTTACATTTCCCTGTATGGCCCCGGAAGACGACTGGCTAGCCAAAGACGGGTAAGATTCCTCAAGGGAGGAACAACCTAAGACAGGCACAGTCACAGGGGGGCCATCAGGTGAGAAATTGGAGATCAACAGAGGTGAGGCTTAGAACCTCACCCCCCCAGTTTTGAGAGAAATCTTCTGCATACATGGATGTTTCGTTGCCCTTGTCTAGCTTGGATTAATACTTAGTCTATAGGCACAGACCTGATCATCTACATTTGCCCTCTTACAGCACTAAATTATGTTTTCCACCTTCATCTTGCATCTACCTACCACTTCAGCATTTTATTAAAAAAATAATAATAATATGGGAGAAATGTGGGATTCACATATAAATCAAGTATAAAAATCAAATGAATAATCATATATGACTTGATTGTTTATAGTTCACAATGCGTGATCAAAACTGAAAGTTTCTGTGATATGACTGCCCTTGCACTGTTCACCATGTAAGAACTTATTTGCTATGTAAGAACTTGTTCACCGTGTAAGAATTTGTTCATTATGCTTCAGAAGATTGGAGACTGTTGGGAATTATGCTTGGGGTTGATTAATGATTGTGCATTGAGTCCCCTATACAGAATTTTATTGTTGTTAACAACCATTTGATCAATAAATATGAGAGATGCCCTCTCAAAAAAAAAATAAAGAAATTAAAGGGTACCTGAAAAGTCTGGTCAAATGACAAGGAGGCCTTGGAAGAAAATAATTATGAGCCACTGGATAGGTCATAAGGTAAAATTATAGCAGTGCCAGGCTAACATGTTGCGATTCTGAATTTCCCTGCCTGGGCATATCACTCAATTCTCTGAACATTATATTCCACCTACTGTAACTGCATTAACAGGGTTAGACATTTTTCAAGTGTGAATACTTGGTATCTTATTTTGAGTGTTAATCTGCTTGGAATATAAATAAAATATGCATTTATAACAGAAAAAAAAATGGGTAGAGGAGCTTAATAGACAGTTCTCCAAAGAAGAAATTCACATGGCCAACAGACACATGAAAAGATGCTCCACATCGCTTGTCATCAGAGAAATGCAAATTAAAACCACAGCAAGATATCACCACTCACCAGTAAGGATGCCTACCATCCAAAAGACAAACAACAACAAATGTTGGCGAGGTTGTGGAGAAAGGGGAACCCTCCTACACTGCTGGTGGGAATGTAAGTTAGTTCAACCATTGTGGAAAGCAGTATGGAGGTTCCTCAAAATGCTCAAAATAGAAATACCATTTGACCCAGGAATTCCATTTCTAGGAATTTACTCTAAGAATGCAGCACACCAGTTTGAAAAAGACAGATGCACCCCTATGTTTCTCACAGCACTATTTACAATAGCCAAGATATTTAAGCAACCTAAATGTCCATCAGTAGATGAATGGATAAAGAAGATATGGTACATATACACAATGGAGTATTACTCAGCTACAAGAAAAAAAAAGATTCTATCATTTGCAACAGCATGGATGGAGTTAGAGGGTATTATGATCAGTGAAATAAGCTAGGCAGAGAAAGACAAGTTCCAAATGATTTCACTCATATGTGGAGTATAAGAACAAAGGAAAACTGAAGGAACAAAATGCAGCAGAATCACAGAACCCAAGAATGGACTAACAGTTACCAAATGGAAAGGGGCTGGAGAGTATGGGTGGGAAGGGAGGGATAAGGGTGGGAAAAAAGAAAGAGGGCATTATGATTAGCAGGTACAGTGTGTGGGGGGGCACAGGGAGGGCTGTGTAACATAGAGAAAACAAGTAGTGATTTTACTGCATCTTACTACATTGATGGTCAGTGACTGTGAAGGGGTATGTGGGGGGGACTTGGTGAAGGGGGTAGCCTAGTAAAGATAATGTCCTTCATGTAATTGTAGATTAATGATACCAAAATAAAAAAAATTAAAAAAAGCAAGATCCATCTATATGCTGCTTACAAGGGACTCACCTCAAACCCAAAGACATGCACAGATTAAAAGTCAAGGTATGGAAAAATATATTTCATGCAAACAACAGGGAGAAAAAAAACAGGTGTTGCAGTACGTGTATCAAATGAAATAAGCATCAAAACAAAGAACGTAACAAGAGGCAAAGAAGGGCATTACATAATGATAAAGGGGTCAGTCCAACAACAGGATATAACCATTATAAACATCTATGCACCCAAGACAGGAGCACCTACATATATGAAACAGATACTAACAGAATTAAAGGGGGAAATAGAATGCAATGCAATCATTTTAGGAGACTTCAACACACCATTCACTCCAAAGGGAAGATCAACCAGACAGAAAATAAATGACACAGAGGCACTGAACAACACATTAGAACAAATGGACCTAACAGACATCTATAGAACATTCCACCCAAAAACAGTAGGATACACATTCTTCTCAAGTGCACATGCAACATTTTCCAGAATAGACCAGAAACTAGGCCACACAAAGAGCCTCAGCAAATTCAAAAAGATTGAAATTGTACCAACCAACTTCTCAGATCACAAAAGTATGAAACTAGAAATAAACTGTACAAAGAATACAAAAAGGCTTACAAACACATGGAGGCTCGACAACATGCTCCTAAATAATCAATGGATCAATGACTAAATTAAAACAGAGATCAAGTAATATATGGAGACAAATGAAAACAACAGCGCAGTGCCCAAAATTCTGTGGGATGCAGCGAAGGCAGTTCTAAGAGGAAAGTATATAGCAATCCAGGCCTATTTAAAGAAGGAAGAACAATCCCAAATGAATAGTCTAAATTCACAATTACTGAAACTGGAAAAAGAAGAACAAATGAAGCCCAAAGTCAGTAGAAGGAGGGTCATAATAAAGATCAGACAAGAAATAAATAAAATTGAGAAGAATAAAACAATACAAAAAATTAATAAAACCAAGAACTGGTTCTTTGAGAAAATAAACAAAATAGGTAAACCCCAACCCAGACTTACAAGGAAAAAAGAGAATCTACACACATAAACAGAATCAGAAATGAGAAATGAAAAATCACTGTGGACACCACAGAAATACAAAGAATTATTAGAGAATACAGTGAAAAATTATATGATAACAAACTGGATAACCTAGAAGAAATGGACAACTTCCTAGAAAAACACAACCTCCCAAGACTGACCCAGGACAAAACAGAAAATCTAAACAGACCAATTACCAGCAATGAAATTGAATTGGTAATCAAAAAACTATCCAAGAACAAACCCCTGGAGATTACTTCACCTTTAAATTTTATCAGACATTTAGAGAAGACAGTTACCCATTCTCCTTAAAGTTTTCCAAAACATAGAAGAGGAGGGAATACTTCCAAACTCATTCTATGAAGCCAGCATCACTCTAATACCAAAACCAAGCAAAGACATCACAAAAAAAGAAAACCAGAGACCAATATCCCTGATAAACATAGATGTAAAAATATTCAACAAAATATTAGCAAACCAAATTCAAAAATACATCAAGAGGATCATATACCATGATCAAGTGGGATTCATCTCAGGGATGCAAGGATGGTACAACATTTGAAAATCCATCAACATCATCTACTGTATCAATAAAAAGAAACACAAAAATAATACAATCATCTCCATAGATGGTGAAAAAGGAGTCAACAAAATCCAACACCCATTCATGAAAAAAACTCTCAACAAAATGGGTATAGAGGGCAAGTACCTCAACATAATAAAGGCTGTATATGACAAACTCACTGCCAACATCACAGTTAACAGTAAAAAGCTCAAATTCCTCTAAGATTGGTAATAAGAGAAGGTACCTGGTCTTCCCACTTTTATTCAACATAGCACTGGAAGTCCTACCCATGACAATCAGACAAAACAAAGAAACACAAGGCATCCAGATTGATAAGGAACAAATCAAACTATCACTGTTTGCAGATGACATGGTATTGTATATAAAAAAACCCTGAAGAATCCACTCCAAAACTACTAGAACTAATATCTGAATTCAGCAAAGTTACATGAAACAAAATTAATACACAGAAATCTGTTGCATTCCTATACACTAATGATGAATTACCAGAAAGAGAAATCAGGAAAACAATTCCATTCACAATTCACAATTACATCAAAAAGAATAAAATACCTAGGAATAAACCTAACCAAGGAAGTGAAAGACCTATAACCTGAAAACTACAAGACACTCTTAAGAGAAATTAAAGAGGACGCTAATAAATGGAAATTCATCCCATGTTCTCAGGTAGGAAGAATTAATATTGTCAAAATAGCCATCCTGCCTAAAGCAATCTACAGATTCAATGCAATCCCTTTCAAAATACTGACAGCATTCTTCAACAAACTGGAACAAATACTTCAAAAATTCATGTGGAACCACAAAAGACCCCAAATAGCCAAAGCAATCCTGAGACTGAAGAATAAAGCTGGGGGAATTACACTTCCCAACTTCAAGCTCTACTACAAAGCCACAGTAATCAAGACAATTTGGTACTGGCACAGGAACAGATCCATAGGCCAATGGAACAGTCTAGAGAGCCCAGATATAAACCCAAGCACATATGGTCAATTAATACACGATGAAGGAGCCATGGATATACAATGGAGAAATTGCAGCCTCTTCAACAGCTGGTGTTGGCAAAACTGGACAGCTACATGTAAGAGAATGAAACTGGATTACTGTCTAACTCCACACACAAAAGTTAATTTGAAATGGATCAAAGCCCTGAATGTAAGTCATGAAACCATTAAACTCTTGAAAGGAAACATAGGCAAAACTCCCTTGAATATAAATATGAGCAACTTTTTCATGAACATATCTTCTCGGGCAAGGGAAACAAAAGCAAATATGAACAAGTGGGACTATATCAAAATAAAAAGCTTCTACGCAGCAAAGGACACCATCAGTAGAACAAAATGGCATCCAAAAGTATGGGAGAATATATTTGTAAATGACATATCCAATTAGGGGTTGACATCCAAAATACATAAAGAGCTCATGCACCTCAACAAAAAGCAAATAATCCGATTAAAAAATGGGCAGAGTAGCTGAACAGACACTTCTCCAAAGAAGAAATTCGGATGGCCAACAGGCACATGAAAAGATGCTCCACATCGCTAATCATCAGAGAAATGCAAATTAAACCACAATGAGATATCACCTCACACCAGTTAGGATGGCCAACATTCAAAAGACAAACAACAAAAAATGCTGGTGAGGATACGGAGAAAGGGGAACCCTCCTACACTGCTGGTTGAAATATAAATTAATTCAACCTTTGTGGAAAGCAGTATGGAGGTTCCTCAAAAAACTAAAAATAGAAATAGCATTTGACCCAGGAATTCCACTCCTAGGAATTTACCCTAAGAATGAAGGAGCCCACTTTCAAAAAGACATATGCACCCCTATGTTTATCGCAGCACTATTTACAATAGCCAAGAAATGGAAGCAACCTAAGTGTCCATCGGTAGATGAATGGATAAAGAAGATGTGGTACATATACACAATGGAATATTATTCAGCCATAAGAGGAAAACAAATCTTACCACTTGCAGCAACATGGATGGAGCTAGAGGGTATTATGCTCAGTGAAATAAGCCAGGTGGAGAAAGACAAGCATCAAATGATTTCACTCATCTGTGGAGTATAACAACAAAGAAAAAACTGAAGGGAACAAAACAGCGGCAGACTCACAGAACTCAAGAATGGACTGACAGTTACCAAAGGGAAAGAGACTTGGGAGAGTCGGGGGGAAGGGAGAGATAAGGGGAGTAAGGGGCATTATGACTAGCACACATAATGTAGGGGCAGCATGGGGAAGGCAGTATAGCACAGAGAAGACAAGTAGTGACTCTATAGCATCTCACTACACTGATGGATAGTGACTGTAATGGGGTATATGGTGGTGACTTGATAGTGGGGGGAATCAGTAACCTCAGTGTTCCTCATGTGATTGTATATTAATGACACCATTATAAAAAATATGTTAAATAAATTAATTAAAAAATAAAAAAATGAAAGAAAATGAGGCTTGAAGAGGTTGCCCAAGGTCACCCTGTCAGTAAGCAGAAGAGCCAGGATCAAATCCAAGCTAAAGCTTATCTTTTCACACTCTTCTACACAGGCATTTTGCCTCTATTTTTCATTCTTTTTTCCCACTAGAGTTGTGTTCTGGCATTAAAATATACTTTTCATCAGTATTCTCAGCAGTAAAGTTTATAGTTTGCTGTGCAATGAGTGAGATGTATGATATGGCATGCCTATTAATTATTAGAGAAAAAACTTTGATTAATAAAAAGACTTTAGGAAGGAATGTTCTAAAGCAACTGAGTAGCCATTTCATTCAACTTAGTATACTGTCAGGAGGCATGCAAATACAGGTGAGGGAGGCTTTAGAAAGACATTTTGGCAAATACGAGATTTGAAAGGTTTGAAGTTTTTAAAGTCTTTCCAGAGCCACTGTTCATTGTTCTTTGTAACTCATTCATAATTTTCCTGGTCCAACCTTGCCAGTTCACATAAAGGTCTCTCATCTCACCAAGTCCCTAGAGAAGCGGCATCTTCCACTTTCTAGGTTCAACTTCTAATACTAAAGTTGAAAACTACTCTCTTTATCAGTATTGACCTGCTTATTCTGGTAATGTTCCCTGGGCTTTGCTGACAGGTATCATCATTTTTCTTCAGGGTTTTTGGTACTCCTTATCTCACCTGGTTTCCCTAAGTTGGTCTTCCAATCTCTTCCTAACTCTTACTTTCATTAAAAATGAATTCTGTCCTTGTTATTTGCTACATTGTCAGCAATGAGGCAGGTGGACTTCCTCTTCAGCTATTTGAGGAATGGATGGGGTGGTACATTATCTCATCTCCTTTACTCCTACAAACTCTTGGGCTAAGACATCCAAACCTCAGAAGAACCTCGGATGTCTTTAAAGCTCTTGTACACCTACCAGGTTCCAAGCTTGCCAAAGCTTTTGTGCATGTGTGCATCAGAATCACCAGCGGTGGCTTTGATAAGTATGCATCAGTTTCTGAACCTTCTTGCTCCAGACCTAATGAGAATGTCAGTAGGGTTTCTCAGTGATTGTAATCCCTGTGGCTAATTAAATTTAATTAAATTAAAAATTCAGTTCCCTGGTTGCACTAGCTAGTCACAATTCAAAGGCTCAATAGTCATATGTGGCTAGTGGCTACTGCACTGGATGGCACAGATACAGAGTATTTCCATCATCACAGAAAGTTCTATTGGACAGCACTGATCTAGAATATAGAGATGGCAACTGAAGTACAAGGGTGGAAGTGATCTCCCAGAGAGTGTAGTACTAGAGTAGAAGTGAATCCAAGGGCTGTGTTGTTAGAATCTCCCATTAAGAGCCAGGTAAAGAAGAGTCAACGAAAGAGATTTACAAGGATTGGCCATAGAAGTAAAAGAGAATAAAGAGAGGGGGTATCCTAGCGGTCAAGGGAAGAAAGTTCTGAGAAGCAAGGTGTCAGTGATCAGTGTGCGGTTTTAAAAATTAAGGTACATGGTTGATGATACAGAGGGGTATTACTTGGGGAAGGATGGCTTCTAGGTCCTCAAAATGGGGTATTGGCCTTTGTGAATTCTACACTGGCCAAAGTCTGTCTCTGAAAAATGCAAACTTGCCCTCATGCAACTGTCACTGCCTTTCAGGAACAGACTCTCTTTATTCAAGATCACACATACTGATTTTCTATATATGTGTGTCTATCAGATTTTAACCCAAGTTCACAAATACATTGATATAGGGTATATACCAGAATGCCAACTGTTAATAAAAATACAACTATTAGATGCTTCAGGTAGCCTAACGCATTCTTCTTACTCCCTGTAGTTTTGCATAATGGGAAGGCAAATTTTCAGTGGATTACTTTGTGAGTATGGAATGCATACAAATACTTAGTTGATCTTTTTAAGTTTCTCAGCTGGTCCAGCTTAAGGCACTCCCAAAGGATATCCTTGTCAGAGTTGGCCTCTTGAACCCTTGTATGTTATGTATTTGCCTGTCAAACCCTTTCCTTTCTTTCTTGAAAAGGAGTGCAGTATAACACTTTTCTTTTTTCAAGTCTCAATCCCAGCCCAATCCTTCCTGTCTGAGATACTCAAGATAAACCGGTTGAGTTTTGATGGTTTCCAAATGTCTTGCCAATGGGTTTCAGCCCCAGGAAAATTCACTGTGGATTCAATGTGACCAAAGAAATGACAGGAGAATGTTCTTGGTGTGAAAGGGTTTATACCCAACTTTATTTCCACGGTGGCAGGTCCCGTCCACTCAGAGCGAGTCTGCATGCAGCAAGCCAGTCTCTGCCTCTGGGCCTCTGTACCTGCACAGCCGTCCCAGTCTCTGCCCTTGGTGCTGCCACCACTCCAGCCTCTGCTCTGCTCTCCTGCAGCCTGTAGCCATGCCACCGTGTCACCCAGAGCACTGGGATCTTTATATACAGTCAATAACGAGTTATTGTCCACACGTGTTTAGTGAGCTAGCCAACCAGAGCCAGGTGAAAATCCTGGCCGCAGGAACCTTCACTTTATCCACACTGAATTCCCACAGAATTGCATTCATTATCTTTGCTTTTTTACTAGTTTAACTCTAAGAGGATAATCTTATCTCCAAGTTTTGGATAGGCATTTTATTGGAACCACCATGTACTGCCAGTAGCTATTCAAATGTCAAGTAGAATGAGGATTAAATGTGAAGCCAATGGATTTGGCAATTAAGAGTCATTGAAGGAGTTTGGTGCCCGCAGTGCCAGTAGAGTTGTGGGAGTGGACCCCTGGAAGTAGACAAGTTGAATTTCTTTGGAGATACTTATTGAATATCTAGGCAATGCTGGGCTCTTGGAGGGAAATATAAGCAAACATAGAAGAGGTCTCTATTGTGGTTCATCTGAGTAGGAAAGGTGACTTTAATCTCAATTACTGTCTCATGATACGGTATGCTGTTGAGTAACTATACAGAGACAAGATAGTATTTTCACAGGTGGGTCTGACCCGTGCAGGGGCTCTGGAAAAGTCTGAGGCAGTGATTGATGGAGGATTACAGTGTGAAAGATGAAGATGTCCAAGCAGGTGAAGCAGAGCAGGGAGAAACTTGTGGCGGGAGGCAGCACAGAGCTTCGGAGCACCCAAAAGAAAGTCCGTGTGGCTGCAATGCGGAGAGCAAGGAAGAAAATGCAACGACTCTGGGGATGAGAAACAGAAGGTAACAGAATAGGCAGGGAAGGGCCTGGAGAAAGGGTCCCGTTAGAAACTACGATTCCCAGGAAGCATTCGGCAGACGGATGTGAGGCGAGGCGCGGGCCGCGACCTTTGAAGGAAAAAAGGAAGTGCATCAGCGCCGCACAGCCGGAGCAGCCGGGTAAGCCGGCTGGGGTGCGGCGCGGGGCTGCGTCTGGGCCCGCCCAGCGCGCCGGGGCTCTGCGTCGTGTCAAGGCGGTGGCCATTTTCGAGGGCGGGGGCGGCCCGGGCTGCGCGCGGAGGACGGGGACGGGCGGCCCTGCGGCGGTGGGCAGCCGGGCGGCCGCGGCCACCCGATCGCAGCTCTTCCCCCAGTCTCCTGTGCAGTGGGAGCAGCATGTCCGCGGACGTCCCCGAGGCAGCCTCCGCGGAGGAGCAGCAGGTGAGTGCGCGGGGAGCGGGCAGCGGGGCCCGGAACGGCGCGGAGAGCCGGCCCGCCGGGCGGCCCGCTGCAGCCGCGTACGAAGGGGCGCGCCGAGCCCGCACATCCTCGCGGCGTCGCGTGTTTCCCGAGTCCCTTACGAACCCGGGACTCGGTCCTTACGCGTGGAACCGAAGTTGTTCCGTGAGCTTCACTTTGTTTAGGAAGTTCTGTATTTTTTCTTTGGAGGACTAACTCTCCCCACTACTTGTATTAACTCCAAAGGCAGTAGCTCGCGTTTGGGCGCCGTTAGACCTCGGTTGGAATTTCAGTTCCAGTCCTTGTTTGCCGTGTAGCCTTCGTCAGTTGTCTAGCTCTTTAGGCTCCAATCTCCTCATCTGTAAAATCAGAATAGTGACAGTGCTTGCTTCAAGTGGTTGTTGTGAGGCTCAGGTGAAGTGGTAACAAAGTATTTAGTGTGTGCTCAGAAGTATGAGCCACTGGTACTCGACATATATGGGACCTGCTTAAATCGAAAGTTTGGAATTTAAAAATTTTGCCAACTTAGTTGATCAGGTTTTTCGTGGAAACAGGAATATTTTGTAAACTCTCTTGTATCTTTCTGTTGTACTTGTGAGAAACACACTCACTGGTCCAAATTCAGTAAGTGGACACGGAGACAAAGATAACAGCCGAGCAAAGCTTTAATGCCGGCCTAACAAGATCGGGTGTCTGGTGGGCAGGCACACCTGGGGAGTTTGGCGCCAGTAATTTATCTCCTAGTGCGCAAGTCCCTCCCCTGGTTCTTCATTGGCTGAGTACTACAGGGTTCACATTCTTCCCCAAACGTCGCTTAAGCCAGTTATATCTTTCCTTTACATTTATCTTAATCTTATTGGTAGGTTAAAAAAAAAAACTCAAATAGGTATTGCCAGACCCATACCAATTCCCTCCACTCCCACCCCCACTCTCAGCCCGAGCAGCTTCCACCATGTGGCCCTTTGTCCATACTTTACTGTTAAAAATGTTTAAACATCCTAGTGGGAATAAATCACATTTAGGTTTTATCCTAACATAGGGAAATACGCTACCAATCGGTATGATTCCAATTCGGAACATCAAGGCTTTATATTTCATCTAGGGTAATGCTATCCTTTCCATCTTGATTATTTCTGCTGCCCTGCCTGCTGGGTACTTGTGGCTGGCCTGCAAAGGTCTACGACATCGTGTTTCCTAAATTGTTTACGGAGAGTTACAACACTTTTTCTTAAAAAATCAGGCGGCATTGACATAAATAGGACTACATCTAATGCTCGGGCTATCTAAGGGCTTCTGCTTAATGTTGCAGCCACGCTTCTAATCAGGTTGGAAATTTGGTGCTCAAAAGCATGTTTTTTATTTGATTAGTGGTTCCAAACCACTTTTCCTGAGTTGGATGGTTCTATTGTAATATTACTTGTAAAGTAACTGCAGGTAAAAACAGCATAAATAGGCCAAGTTACCACATTATTCAAGAATATTCCAGTGAAAACTGTTGGGTATTTTTCACATTTGGCGAAATAATGGGCTTTGGGACAAAAAAAATACATATATGTTACATACGTAGTTTAAGGGTTGCAGTATTAACAGTAATATTAAAATTTATATGTTTTAAAGGATCACCACCATCCAAAAGACAAACAACAAATGTTGGTGAGGATGTGGGGAAAGGGGAACCCTCCTACACTGCTGGTGGGAATGTAAATTAGTTCAACCATTGTGGAAAGCAGTTTGGACGTTCTTCAAAAAGCTCAAAATAGAAATACCATTTGACCCAGAAATTCCACTCCTAGGAATTTACCCTAAGAATGCAGTAGCCCAGTTTGAAGAAGACAGATGCATCCCTATCTTATCACAGCACTATTTGCAATAGCCAAGAAATGGAAGCAACCTAAGTGTCCATCAGTAGATGAATGGGTAAAGAAGAGGTGGTACATATACACAATGGAATATTATTCAACCACAAGAGGAAAACAAATCCTACCATTTGCAACAACATGGATGGAGCTAGAGTAAAGTAAGCCAGGCGGAGAAAGACAAGCATCAAATGATTTCACTCATGTGGAGTATAAGAACAAAGAAAAAAACTGAAGGAACAAAACAGCATCAGAATCACAGAACCCACGAATGGACTAACAGTTACCAAAGGGAAAGGGGCTGGGGAGGATGGGTGGGAAGGGAGGGATAAGGAGAGAGGGGAAGAAAGGAGGCATTACATTTAGCATGTATACTGTGGGGGGAGGCACAGGGAGGGCTTTGCAACACAGAGAAGACAAGAGTGATTCTACAGCATCTTACGCTGATGGACAGTGACTAATGGGGTTTGTGGGGGAGAGTCTAGTAAACATAATGTTTCTCATGTAATTGTAGATTAATGATACCAAAAAATATTTATATGTTGTAAAATATTTATCATGGTGTTCATAACTGCTTAGGGTTTTAGGAACTCATAAAAATAACAAACCCGTCTATGCTGTCTTGTCCTAAATACTGAAGCCAGCCTCAGTTTTGACTTCTGATATACGATAGTGTGCTATGTAATTTTCTTTTATGAGATGTGTTACTGTGTTGCCAAAGTGTGAAATGTTGATTTCCAGAGTGTAAATGCTTTTATTTGGAACAGCCTAATATGTCTCTTAACAGTATTAAGGATATCTTGAATATTTTCTCTTCATGAGTGTCTACATTAAAAATTTAATTCAAGTCTTTTGCTTTTAGGACTGCTGTCATTAATACCATAGTGTGTTGGTTATATAATGTCCCTTCTTGAGTTCGGGATTGGCTGTAGATGTTAAGTGCCTGCAGAATGGATACCATCCCTAAACAGGACGAAAATGTGCAGAGTCACTTCTGTGATCCTGTGGGCCAAATCACCTGTTTCTTCTATTCGGAAGAATAGACAGATGACCTAAAAAATTAAGATTATTGTCTGTGTACCCAACTGACCTTTCAGTTAAAGCCAAAGTATTCAGCTAAACTACCTTTAGTTTTATGGTATGGTATGTTAGCCTGTGAAATTGAAGGTGAAGAGATGAGCTCTGCATGGAATAAGGGCAAGGTCGGTGTTTCTCTGAGTAGTATGTGCACTCCTGTTAAGAGAATAAATTGTATAGCTCACTTTTTACTGCTATATTAATTAAATGTGTACTAACATAAAAATAAGTATAAACTCATACCACTCTAAAACTAAAATGAATTGAATGCAAACAAAAACAGTCTACACTGTTAATTCAGTATGGCATGCTATTTTGCCTAAACTAAATTTCCAACGTTTTGAGAATATGGTAGCAGTTGTTCAAGTGCAGAAACTTTTTGAGTATGGCAAATTAACTCTCCCCTAGGCCGTATGATGACTAGTTTTTCCTTTTTAAGAGTAAGCTGTGTGGTCATTTAATTCTAGGGTCATTTGCATTTTAAATACAGCCCTGTTCTTTTCCCATATCTTGGATGATTGGAGTAGTACTGCTCAGTCTGTCATAAATGAAAGTTTGCACCGGGCCTATAGCACTACTGAGATACCAGGTGACAATTGAGATGGTCTGGAATATGCTTGTATTTTTCCTCCGGCTTATCTCTGAACTGAAGACAAAACATTAAGAAAATTTTTAGCAGAGACCTCATGGATCTATCATGTGTGAATCCATTTTGAATAACACTAAGCTACAACAATCTTAGTCCTGTGTTCGGACCTGTGTGTTGTTGTCCTACAGGTGAGAAGAGGTATGTGGAGTCTTCAGAAGAAACCCTGTTTTCATTGTGATCATCTTAAACTCAGGGACCCTCCTTTATATATCTTTTCCCCATAGCACCTAGCAGAATATCTAACATTGTTCAGAAAATACTTCTTGAATGAATTTTTCTCTGAAATTTCTAGTTGAAGTCATCGCCAAAGTACTAATCCAATACAAATGGCAGTGCTGGTACTGCAGTTTAAAAAAGAGAAGGCTAGACCATGGTCATATAAAACCTTAGCTTAGAGATTTGCTTAAGAAATATGAATGAAGGTAGAGGGATTTGTGTATATATATTTTCATATAGATTGTGGCTTAAAAATATTTTTATCCAAAGATCTCAGTAGGTTTCCTAGAGTTTCTGTTATAAGAGTCATCAAGTTAGATGTTGTCTTCGAAGAGGCTAACTCAAGTAGAGCTCTCAATTTAAATATTTTTGTCTGTTTACAATATACGTTTGGTGCCTTTGTGAGTGGTGGAAGAGGAAGAGAACTATTACTTCCGTATATCATCGTTAAAGTGTGAATATAAATTGCTTTCCCATTTTGCCTTTTTTTTTTTTAATTGCAGTTAATATTGGCATTTCCTGGGGCTGTTTTCACACTACCTTTAGTAACTGAAAGGCTCAAGAGTGTTTTCAGTTCAAAGCACAACCTGCTGGTTTGGTTTGTGTGTGGCCATTGTTTCTTAGCAATCTAGAGATAAACCTCAGAAGAGTTTTGAAATGTCTCTCTTTGCTATCTTAGTTTGCTATACAACAATGTTTTAGGCTTGTCTCTGTTCAAGACTTTAATACTTACCAACTTCAATTCCTGAAACTGTGTGTACTGTTAACATGAAATATTTCAAATATAAGCTGATGTTGAAACTATCAGGTATTGAGAAAATTTCTGAGCTTTACTGAAACAGTTGGGAGTACACAGTTTGTTTATTCAGTTGACTTGTTGGACACCCATTAAATATCAGGCACTAGGCAAGCAGCAAGCACTTAATAGGACTACAGTATTTTTCTATAGAGGTTTGTAACAGTATTGGTACCTTCCTGGCAATATCCCAAAGGATTTGTTGGCTTTTATTAATCTTCTCAACTTATTCATCAGTCATTGCATCAATGAACATACTGCTCAGCAAGTCTTTGCTTAAGAGTGGTCAGATTTTTATTGCTAATAGAGCTGTGTAACTTCTGTGCTTAATGCTGAAAAGTGATATCAATCATTCAGATGTTTTAATAGTCCATGATATACTACAAAATAATCTTTAATTATTTGAATGTCCTTTTTACATGTATGTTTTTATATCTTATACCCCACCTGCTTACAGAAAGTATGTCTGATGTATTTCAGTAGACTAATTCACAAAAATGCAAGTACCTAACTAATAAAATTAGGCCCTGTGATAGGTATAGAGTATACAGTGAAGATTATATTAGGGCATATGTTCTTGTGAAGAGGTAGGTATCATTTAAAACAGTGTTGTTGTTGTTGTTTTTAATATCATAAGCATCTGTCTCTTATGATAATCCTGGGTTTCTGCTTTCCCAGTCTGTAGCCTATGGTAAATGTTCTGGAATTCTAATAATGCTTCTCCCCTCCCCCATAAAGGTATTAATCAGCATAGAAACCACATAGCTAAATGATTCCACTTACATTCTAGCATCTATTTATAAAAAGTAGTAAAATTGCTGTTTAACACATAGGTTTCTTGGAGAGTAAAATTTTGAAACCACATTTGAATTAAAAAAAAAACTTCTTGGTTTGGTTTGTAATTTCCCTCCTTTTGTTGATCCTCTTTATTGTATCTTTGTTTCCTGTTACATTAATTGTTGGTTTTTATTTTCCCCTGTTCTCTTTGAGTTCCATTTTTTCTCTAACTTCTGAAGTTGGATGCATAGGTCATTGAATTTTAGTTTTCTTCTCTAAAATAAGCCTTTAAGGGACACTTGTATCCCACAAGTTTGTTATGTGTAGACTTTGTATTATCAGTGAGTTGAGCATATTTTCTTTTTATTCCTGATGCTTTTTAACTATGAATTATTTAATAATGCATTTTAGTTTCCAAATAGTAGAGATGTATAAATTGTTTTATTACTGACTTTTAATCTTATGAATTGCAGTCATAGGTGGGTGATCTGGATCAAAATGGTTAAGACTTGATTGGCACTTAATATTGCTTATATTGCTTAGTACTTATGGCCTAGTAGTTAGTCAGTTTTTCCACTTATGCTTGGGAAGAATATGTATTTCTTAATTGTTGGATGCAGGTATCCTGACTACTTTGTCTGGCTCACCTTTTGAGGAAGCTGTGTTAAAGTCTCCTTTGCTGATGGACTTGTCAATTGGAAGTTCCCTGTGCTTCTGTCCACGTATTTTGGGGGTTTTTATTAGAGGCATGAATATTTAGAGCCTTTGTATCTCTAATCATGCTTTTTTTAGTCTTTCTCTTTTCTTCCTGCCCTTTTTTTTTTCAGTTGATTTTCTTTTTTTCTTCCATTTTATCCCCACTGTTGGCTTAGAAGTTATATACTTTATTCCTGTTATTTAATTGGTTCCCCTGGAAATTTTATCATGCATCCTTAGCTAAACAAAATGTGAAATTAAAATCATAAACTCTTTTCTAAACAATATAGGACCATAGAATATTTCAATTATGTAAAAATACTGTAACTTTATATAGTATTTTTGTTCTGTCCATTTTTAACCTCACATATTAAGACATTAAATTAGAAAAGTGTGTCAGTATACATTCACATTTACCAATTTCTTCATTTGCTGTTTCTTTCTGTATCTCAAACCTTTGTGGAGATTTTCAGTCTAGCTGAAGTAAATGTTTAGGAATCCCTTTGAAGGATGTCCAAAACCATATAATCACATCAAATTCTATTTCCCCTTTTGTATCTTTTACCAGAATATAGGGATAAACTGTTTGTTTTACCTATCAGCTAGTGATCTGTCTGGAGATTAGAAACCATTATGGGTGTTTCAAGCATAAAAGGATATGATTTAGGGACTTAGATTACAGATTATTAGAAAGGGTGAAGCATGAGCACAAGATCCTCTGCCCCCACTGTCATCTGAAGCTACAATAACCCCTGATTATCTGTGCAGAACCCCCACCCCTGACCCCCGTAGGAGCTCACAGGGCTACTGCTGTCTGCACATTGCTGGTGGAGTCACCAAGAGCAGAATGGATTCTGTCTCCCGTGCTTTTTAATCTGGAGTAAGTGCCATTGGTAGAACCTAATAGGAATTAAGTCTGGGAAATGTAATTTCAGGCTTCTAACTGTAGTGATTCAGGAGGGTGGTTTGAGAAGGATGACTGTGGGCTGAATGCTAGTGGACGCACCACCTGACGTCTTATTGTACTTCCCAAATTAGTAGTTATGTTAGAACACAGTTGAATGTCCAGCATTTGAACTTGCTTATCAGTAAGGTCCTGGAACTGTCTACATCTGCAGAAGGTTAAGAACGTTTCTGTATGATCTGTGGAAAGTATTGTAGATGTCTTTGTGGTATTTGATATGTCTGAAAAATGTAGTTTTGGTCATATTTTTACCCCCTTTGGTGTTAAGTGCAGCTGAAATTCTGAATCTAGCTGTGAAGTTGGAGCTAGCAGCGACTTGCCATTGTGCCATGTATTTGGTAAGAAAGTTCAAGAATTGGTTTGTTTTCTAGGATACATTATAAATCTATTCTAAACCTATATGATATTTTCAGCTGTAGGTGTTATTTTGCCCAAAATGTTTTTCTGTAATAAAAGATTTCAGTTTAATTGAACATGCTTAATACTATATGTAAAAATACATATAAATATTCCTTATTAAGAAAATAAGGGAATACCAGATAAAATGGCATATTGTACACAACTTTCTCCTCCTTGTCTATAATAGGGGACCCCTGTAGAAACACTGGAAACCGGGGAAAGTTGCTACCCAAATACCAGAAATTTTAAGGAATCTGTCTTAGATACAGAGAGGTGAGCATTCAAATCAAAGGAAGTAGAGAGCCCTTATATCCCAGGCCAAGAAAGAAATACAGGACTCCTATAAGCCTTTTAATTTGAAGGCGCTGGGACTGAAAGGCTGTAATCAGGTTGGAGTCCTTTTCAATCAACTTCCAAATTTAATAATCAATTTATTAAACAACTATACAGGACAACCCAAGAGTAGGCCCCTCTTCCCAGTTCCACATCTAAATTGCAGCACTGTGAATATCTTGGAGCTACAGTAGATGCCTGCAGTGAAGGCAGAGCCTTCACACAGAAGAAACTGCAGTGACCCAGCCCACCTTTCTACACTAAACTTGTAAGCTTAAATTTATATTATTTCTCCAATTATTGTGATGAGGTACAGTATAGTTATATCTTACATGGGGGTTAGGTCCCGAAGTTAGTAAGACAAAAAACATATAGCTAAAATTACCCTTGACAGATCTCTGGAGTCATGATCATTTTGGAGACTGACCACTCCATCAGTTCTCAATAGGTCAAATGGTCACTATTTTGTCTAGTGTTTGAACGGATGACAGGACTTCAGTTAATTGCTTGCTGAGGCAGTAGACTTGTATTGTAGGGGCTGAGTTTATTAAACACTCGAGTGGTAAACAGTGCAATGATGTGCTTACACTCTAAAAGATAACCAGGGACTGAGACCGTCATGGGAATGGCAGATTTGCATCACATACCTCAACTTGAGTCCTCTCTGGAACATACCTCACTTGAACGGAATGATTGACAGAATCACTGATACTATTTAGAATATATCTCTGGCTGAGCACACACAGTTGAATTTTGTATGTATCAAGTGAGTGAAGATGTGACTCCTGTAAAGAGACTAAAAATGAAAATAGATTCATGAAACTGCGTCATAAAAGAGGAAGGCCAAATACCTGAAGCAGAAAGGAATATAAACACACATAAAAGAAACCTCACAGAAAAAGCATAATTTCACAGCAGCAGCTTTATTCTCAAAATCCTTCCAAGACTAAAAATGAGAAGATGTTACAACATACAGGAAAGCAGTTTAAGATGAAAGAAATAGTGACAGTATATAAGGTGTATTTATATATATATACTTTACATATATATAAAGTATATATATATACTTCACACACTTTACATAACATGTATAAATGACAGTATATAACATATAATTTTGAGGAAAATATATATAAAAATTGTATGAAGTTGTTTCTTCAGTTCCTGGATTGATAGATGATTTGCTTGCTACAAGAACAAGTAAGCTTGGCACTTACGGATATATAACATTCCTGCTTTTTGACTATTCATAAATAACCTGGAAGCATTGAGATATGCAGAGGTGGTATGCAGAAATGAGTTCATTAGCTAGAAAGTATGCCTTGCTGTTGCCCAGCCTCCCCTGTCCGGGCAGCTCTGTTTTTCTCGATTCGTTCTTCTGCAGTACTTGCCGTAAAGTGATAAATACTGCTTCCCTATATAATATGGTTCTTGGTAAGAAAGTAGACTATGTCAAGACTGGTATTAAAAGACTAATATTTAAACAGAATTAAAATATTGATGGTCCCTAATCAGAAACATGTTTTTCTTAAATAAGAATGGGCTCTTTAGCATGAATAGTGTTTGACATTAAATATCGGGGAAATTAGGCAATAATATACACAGATGGGATGATTGACAAAGATAATGTCTCTCTTAAAAATAATAAGGCTGTCTGCATTGAGTTTTTCAAGGAAAATGTGCTGGTAAAAAGCTGCTCTCAATTTCCATTAAAGAATCTCAGAGCTTCCCATCATACATGACTTTGGGTAAATAGGAGGTCAAAAAGATTGTATCTTCAGTATTAAGATGGTTCTCTAAATATAGGCAAAAAGCTGATGAGTTCCAAAGAAGGTGACTGACTATAAATGCATTATACATGACTGGAAACTAATGGCAAGCAAGATTTCAGAGCTGAGCTATCTTGGTATTTTTATCCAGTGTGTGGGGTGTCACACATGCATCACAGCTATAATAGAGCTATCACATGGATCATTTGAAAAACAAGACAGAGGTGTTTTAAAAGCTTCTGTGCTTGATTTCATAGTCAGATGCTGCATTATTTGGCATTCAGCAACTTAGAATCTAGATGTTACAAGGTAAATAATTTTAATTAACTAAATTATAATAGAGAACTAATTATTTAAAATTTTTTCAGGAAATGGAAGATAAAGTGACTAATCCAGAGAAAGCTGAAGAAGCAAAATTAAAAGCAAGGTATCCTCATCTGGGGCAAAAGCCTGGAGGTTCGGATTTCTTAAGGAAACGATTGCAGAAAGGGGTAAGTTCTCAAGCATAATCTTCAAATGCTTAAACCCTATAAGCTCATGTATAAATGACAGTATATAACATGTATACTGTTATAGAAATAGAAATTGTGAAATAGGTACCTTACCAAAGAGAGAGATTTTTTCCATTATTTTATACTGTTTATTCTATACATATGTGTGATAAGAATCTACAGTTCTTTATCAAATTTAACTATAAAGTATTTCAAGCATGTAGGAAGGTGCAGGTAATAATACAACAGGACTCATGTACCCACCATCCAGAGTCAATGTTATTATTTTGCCATGCTTACTTCAATTTTTTCTTTGTACGAAAATGTTCTGTAGTTGAAACCTACCGTATATGTGTTTATATCCCCATTCCCCTTCTCTCCAAAAGCAACCACTGTCTAGGAGTTGGCATTTATCCTTATATTTTTTTAATTTACTTGTTTTAAAGGTGATTTCCACACAAAGGCTTAAAATACTTTTTATTTGGATGAAATGATCACTTATAAAGCATAGCTTAACTATCTCCTTTACATATACATTTCACATAGCTACTCTAATATAATTTATACATTGTAATTTTAGCAGTTCTAATTACTGAAAACATTTTTGTTTTAATCTTACAATAATTCATAAGGTAGAAACCTTTATTTCTCAATAATGAGATCTGCATTGAAATAATGCTATGTGTTTGCTCTTTGGTTTTCTTTTCTAACTCCTTCCTTTGCTTATAAAAAATTAAAGAGCTCTATCTTTAGTTTAAGCACATTTAAATTATTTACCGTATAGGAAACAGGGAAAGAGAAATATTATTTGTGGATGAGAATTACTAATTGAATCAGAAGCCAAATCATGTTTCTCTTAAAAAAAATGCCTTAAATATACCGGTATCTGCTGCTTGCTTACAAAAATATGTCAGTTTATATTTGTGTGTTTGTGTGTGTATAGGCTATAGTTACATATGGGTTATTTTCACAAATTGCAAAATAATAGTTTTTCCAGTTTTTTTGAGATATAATTGACATAGAACATCATTGAAGGTGTACAATGCAATGATGTGATACACATATAAACTGAGAAATGCTTACCACAGTAAAGTTAGCTAACACATTATTTATTTCACATAATTACCATTTGTTGTTACTGTTACAGTGAGATAAAGCCCTACTAATAGCAACTTTCAAGTATATAATACAGTTTTATTAATTAGAGTCACTGTTATACATTAGATCCCTGGGATTTATTTATTTTTTTTTTAAATTGAAAGTTTGTACCCTTCAACCATTATCTCCCCATTTCCCTTTCCCCTCAGCCCCTAACAACCAACACCTACTCTATTTCTATGAGCTTGATGTTTTTAGATTCCACATGTGAGATGATACACAATCTTTCTACCAAAAAAAATATTTTAACATTAATTTGGCAAATTATTTTTTAAACTAGCAAAATATAAAATGACATCTTTGTTATCTTACATACAAGAATAACATTCACAGCTTTGAAATTATAGGGCGACAAGGAAGAATGATATTAAAAATATAAAAATGTAAAGAAAAATCTGCTCCCTGAGAAAGTAATTCAGTAGGGAAATTCTTATAAAAATGGTAGTTATTATCTATAATACATAAGGGATTTTTCAAATACACAAGAAAAACATTAAGGTGCCCCTCTATAAAGGATTTTTGCAGAGGAAAGATATTGTTATAAAACACAGAGAAAAATGTTAATCAATGAGATGTAAATTAGAACAATCATGCATAGTATGCATACACCTAAATAGAAAAATTTCAAAATAATATCCACTACTGAGGCTGAAGTTGAATGTAGCTGATTTGCTCTTTGCTGTTTGTAGCATTTAAAATTACTTACTGTGGAAAGGGGTGTGGGTCAAGATTTATAAAAATGTTCATATTCTCTAAGTGAATAATCTCATTAATTAATATGAGTATATTCAGTGTTAAGGAAAAAGTCTTCATATTTGAAGAAATTCTTTGTAGCTTTAACTATAATAAGAAGCAGTACTACTATTCAACAGCAGAGAAATTACTAAGTAAATTGTAATAAGTCAGTAAAATAGTATGTGGTCATTCAAAAGTGTTAAATATGAAGACCATAACATAGAGAGGATAAATAGGAAAAGCAGAAGGAAAAACATGTTCATAATGAATCTAGCTGCATAGAATGTTGTACCAGGTCTGATTTTGAAATTGTCCTATCAAGTATGGTTTTAGTTATTAAATAAATTATATGATTTTCTCTGACTACTCTTATTTCCGTTGAGATTTGACTGATTATTAGTGTTTAGGAAACTGCTTTGCTAACTGCTTTGCTAATCTCCAGCATAGTGTATGCAAACAGGCTTTCTTCCAACATTTGAGCTGTTGTTTTTATAACTGCCCTCTAGCTTCAACTATTTGTGACTTTTTAAGTATCTATAGGTGTCATAATTTACATACATTGTTTCTTGGAGTTGGTGCTGTAGATAAGTAGTAGTTAATAAGAAAATGCCCCTGGAATCAAGAAATAATGATACAGAATTTGAGCAGAGAGGCTTTGAATGATTCTGTATGATACCAAAATGTCAATGAATGAATACTTTTATATTAGAGAAATAAAGCCATATTCAACTATATAATTTCTTACTAGGTTAAAAGAGTTTTGATTTTTTTTATTAGTATTTGGATCATGGGTCCTGGGTTTTAGTTTTCCTCTGTCATAATAGCAAACTGGCAGGTTACCTTATTAATATCTTTTAACAGTTTTTTCATTTGAAATGGTTGATTAGTTATTTACATTAGTCCCTTTCTGTTTTAGTGTACTTGTTAATGTTATTATGATACCTGCTTTAGGCTTTTAACTATATGACATGTACATAGTGACATATAGACTATCAACCTAGGAGGGATATCAAGGAACACTCTGGCCATGTTTTTTCATGTTTATGGCATTTGAAGTCCCAAGGAAACTGATGATCCAGTTTTAAAACATGGCATTAGAAGTTAACTATTGTCACGTTAGGTGATCACTTAGTGTCAGTGCAATGATAAATATTGTGGTAAGTATGTCCCCTAAATTTGGGTGGGAGGTGGCTGTTAAGATTATCATCCAGATGATCCAGAATATGTTTTGTTTATTTTTAAGTATTTTCACTTAAAAATGCAGAATTTAAAAATTGTTAAAGATAACTAATATTTTCTTCTTAGACTGTATTTGTCCCTATACGAGAAGCATTGATCTAGTTCACTCCTTTCCCTAGAGCATTTAAAACTATTAAGCATTGATTTTAGTTTTGTCTCTAGCCACATTAAATAAATTTAAATTTCCCCAAGCAGTGTAGCTCAATCTACATATCCCCTTATGATGAACTTTTGCTTACTGTAAAATAGGTGTTAGAAACTGACTTTGTCATGTTGGGAAAAATCTGCCTAAAAATTGCACTGTGTGTTAAATTTTTCATGTTGTGCTTTTGACTAAGTAAAAAATTTGTCAAGCTGCTTTTATCTCCTCTAGAGGCTGCTAAACTTCAGAAGTAGCTCTCTAATATAATACAGTGCCATCAGAAAGTCTGAGATTTTTTTTTACTACACTCATTATAAAATATACAGAAATAAAGCTGCAGCTAGCCTTAGAAGGGCCTGGTCCAAGTTACCTTATTACTGCTCAGTGTGTTACATTTATAGTGACACATGAAAAGCAGTTTCTAACTTTAGTCCCTTTGGCCTTATTAGGCAGATCTGGCTTATGAAAGAATAGTCCCTTTGCATTCCCAGCTATTTCATTTACCACATGAGGATTCCTGAAGTCTCAAAGAAAATATTTATATATTTTTTCCCTTTCACCTTTTATCCAGGCCATTATCTCATATCTGGTTTATTCTCTCTTGGCTACATCAGTCTGAGGTTAGGTCCCCACTTTTGAGTACCTGGAGTACCTTATGTACCTGGAACAGTATATAGTTGACTTACTTGACTATTGTCCATGTTTGTATTTCTCTCCAGGATTCACACAGTGCCTTATGTACAGCAGGCACTCAGTAAAGGCAGGCTAAACATGATAGATGGAATTTGGAACCCAGGTGAATATATCTGTTTTACTCTGAAACAGAAAACTCATGTAGATTAACTATATTAAGGTTGATCTTCAGCTCTTATCACAATTTTATTTTAGTGACAAAAGGTATGGTTGTTACTTTATCACTTCAGCTTAAAAAAAGTGATAACTGTACTCATTTAGTGTCTTAAGTGAAAAGTGGAGGTGTAGGATAGTGATGTGCATTTTAAGTGATAATTTCCAATGAATTTATTTGTTCTGTTACCCTAACATTTATGTTTTAACCTTAATTTTTATTTTAGTGAACTGCTCTAATTCAAATGAATGATTTAGATCTTGGCAGAAATGTTCAGCCTAGATGATAGAGTACCAGCAACTATAAATAATAGTTTTAATAACTGTGAGGTTGATTGAAAATGGGTGGCATATCTTAAATGTAAGTTGGTGACTTACATGATTTTCAAAATCATGTAAGAAAGCATTTCAGTCTGGTTTTTTTGTGTAAGTGAAAGATTTGCTACTTCATCTTATGTTTTTGTTTAAAATTTTTTAGACCGACTTGGTGACAGCATAGGGTCACATCTACATTTTAACCCAGTGTAATTGGGTAGTTGTATATGAAAGCTTTTAAACTCCAGTCTGAATTTTTTTTTTTTCCTTTCTTTTTTACATTATAGCAAAAATACTTTGATTCTGGGGATTACAACATGGCCAAAGCAAAAATGAAGAACAAGCAACTTCCTGCTGCAGCCCCAGATAAGACAGAGGTCACTGGTGACCACATTCCCACTCCACAGGACCTTCCTCAACGGAAACCATCCCTTGTTACTAGCAAGTTGGCTGGCTGACTAAAAGAGCAGAACTGCATGAATCTTCTAATTCCCACTATTTCCCCTTAGTATGTAATTTCTCTCCTTTTTCTTTCCTTTCATTCACTTAAGTCATTGGAGAATGCCGGCTTTGCAGGGAGCGGTGGTGTGTGCTGTTGTAAGGGAATATACGTGTGCAGAGTTCTTCATTAGTTTAACAGTGCACTGATGAAAAGAACACATTAGAGCAACATAATCTACTTGAAAATACTTGTATATATTACTTAATAACTCCTAGTGTAGGACTGGTCCCAATGGGTAACAAGCAAGTTTTACAATTTGAATGTTTTGGCTTTCTTTAATTCATCTTAATTATAGCTTTGTATGTTACCCTTATTTAATATAATAACCTCTACTGTATTGATTTCTTCTGTATTTTCCTTTTGGATTTCGTAAAACAGAAGTTTAAGACTGTAAGTTGGAGAAAAGGTCACATATTTCAAACACAAATAGATGGGACTCCAAAAGATTTGTATCTCTGTGCTTGAACTTGAATGGCCTTAAACGTGTTTCAGCTTTAACAATAGAATTTTACTTGGGCAATATTTGCCCATTCTGGTTTAACGTATGTGACTTTAGTGCTTAACAGCTGCCATTGAAGCTAATATTCCTTTTCAGTTCTATAGTGTTCAAGCACCTTTTGTTATTACTGAAGATGTGAATGAAGTATGCATGTCCATTAACTGTTGAATTCACTTTTGTGCCACTTTTGTAAATACAGTAGTTTTGCACAACCTCTCACAAATGTCTGTATTAATTTCACATGTTAAAAAGTAGATGGTGTGCCATCCAGAAGCACAGAGTTCCTACACAAGACTGTATGACCTTAGGGCTTTTGTATAGTTGCGAGTGGTTCACAATCTTGAGTTTATAAAATATACCAAACTGAAGTCTTTGCTCTCCTCTTGTGGCCGCCGCCCCATGCCGACCTTTAACTTTTGCTTCTTTGACTCAGATTATTTGGGCTGTGCTGTTCAGTCTATTCAGTAGCATAGTTGTCTTTATCCTTAATTTTGAAATTTGTTCTGCTGAGTGCTGTATTTTATGACACAATAATAATGTTTTCCTTAAAATTTCTCAGTTGTTAATCACTCTCAATCCTGTCTTATTACTGATGTTTGACAATTGTTTAAATAAAAGGAAATTTATAATGAAACAAGTACTTGCAAGACTGACCTAGGAACCTATGTCAGGATGAGCTGAATTCTGCTAAATAATTTTAAGTAATTATAATGAGCTAAGCTAATTAGGCTTGTGACAGAGTAATTTACATGATAGGTGAACATATTCATGCTAAAATATTCAGGTATTTTGCTTCTATACATGTCACTTTAATAAAATAACAATTTGATTTTACTTATGGTTTATCTAGTTTATAAGAACTTTAATTAACAGATTTACTGGAACAAATTTACTGCTCTTAGGAGCTCTTCCTGTAGTTGTAGTGCTGAAGCATGGAAATGAGGATCCGTAGCCTGAGATGAGAGCATTTTTCCCTTCGTCTTTGACTTACACAGGGCCTCCCCTCTTTTGGATCCAGGCATCTTCTGGGTCTTGGCCGCATTTTGTAGCTGCTTTCCTATGATCCCAAATCATCATTAAGTGATAATCTTGAGCAGAGTAACCACTCTTAAGGATACTGCCTAGTGCTCTGAGGAAAGCTTGCTGATTATCTCTGCTCCACCCAAACCAAAAGGCAGAAAAGCAACAAAATCAGTAATGTGCTAATTTGTTTTTAAGGATCTATTATATATGAGTATATTTGTAATGGCAGCAAGTAAATTATTCCATAATATGTATAATCATTGTAGGATCAATTTAAGAATTATAAAATACTCCACAGTAGAGTTTCATTAATATCTAGTCTTTTTTTTAATGAATATATGCTTCATTATGGTTAAATTCACACGTCAGTGAAGATTAATCTGAAAGATCGCAGAGACCGTGTTACTCTTCACCATGATAGGACTCCTGCTGTAGTTTGCAACAAGTGATGTAACTTCTGAATTGTAGTTTATAACATACAATGCTAATATTTAACCTACCTCAAAACTTGTTGAGGATCTGTGAAACAGTAAGTGTCCAAAATATTGTTGATTGTCTTTTTATTAAAAGTCAATTTCCTCATTAAGCCAACCTGCCTTCTATAAAGTCACATTGCTTAAAATCTCAGGATTTTCCATTAGGAAAGACCTGTCATTAAGGATTTGTAGGTGTAATTGTTTAGCTTCCATTATTGATGCTTGGTATAGAAAGGTTTTAAATTTTTCTATTTTTTGTTCTGTCTCAAAGCTCCATTTATTGAAGACATTTGCAGACTGTTTCAGCATTGCTAGAATGAGGATTTTAACTAGAAGAGCTTGTCTGTTTCTAGTATTTCAGAGTTGTGGTTTGAGAAATGACTAATTTTAATCATTGTCCTGTTTATTATAAATGAATGTTGGAGTAAAAGAAATAATGAAAATTGGGTAAACTCTGAAATAAATGACCTGTTTTGTGCCCTACAGTAGTTCCTACTCTGACAGTACAGTTTTGAGAAACATTTCATTTTAAAGGCTACATCTGACCAAAACAGTTATAGTTCTTGGCATGTTGGGATAGTAAGGATTGTTGGAATATTTTGAGGAACTGGAAGGAGCATGTTTCATTCTCTTTTCAAATTATTCAATACTCATGTGCTGCTGACCTGAAAATAAGTCTTAACTATTCATGAAGGAGGGCCCAGTAAGGCCTCTCTACTTGTTATTACTTCAGCATTTGGAATTAGTTGCTAACTTTTTACTTGATACAATAAAACTATATCTCTGAATATTTATTGATATGTTTTACTAAATCAGACATGTTTTCTTTCTTATTTCAAATTAGTGAAGTTTTATCAAAGCTGAAGTGTAATCTCTCCTTAAATTGTGCTCTAAATTTAGTGGTGATCCAAGGGCAGGTAGCCTATCAGAAGAGCACATCTCAGTGGCAACTAAAGAAGTTTCTCTGGTGGTCCTTTCACGATCCCCAACGTTCAAACTCATTTCACCTACTTTTCAATTTTCTTTTTCACCTCATTTTACTTTATACTACCACCACCCTGCACATCCCTTCTTATTTCTTAAGCCTCTGACGGCATTCATTAAATGGAGTTTAGATCTGATGAATTTTCCATCCTTAATATCCTTTCCAGTATACCAGGATTAAGGACACATTTTTAATTTCCTGTAACTACCCTAATCCGGTTAATGACTAACTTGAACCGCTGTCCCAACTCTGCAACTCAGCGTGCACTGCCAGTCTTCCTCTATATCCCTTCTCCTGACTCCCCACTGCACTTTGTAAAATTGAGATCAAAGAAACTTCATTCTGGGATTGTTAATCTAAGGATAAAAATAACGGATTTTAATGCTGTTTTACTAGTTTCAGCCTTTAAATAAGTAGGTAGGCCTGTGGGTTTTATTCTGCAAATCACAGGTGGTCATGATAACCATTAATGTATATTTGTATTTTGTTGTTTATCAACTAAACAGCAGTTAAAATATCTAATTCCTTTAATATGCCCTTAAATCTGTTACTGCATCTCCATCATTTGTGATGCAATAGGACACTTTGCCCGTATTGAAGGGCGAAGAGTAAATGCCTTTTTTGTTGAACATGTCTAGTGTGTTGGCAGTTAATGCTGAAATTTGTCAAAAAGCCCCTCCAAAATTACACTTGTAAAATATATTTAAAAAATAAATTGATCACTTAATTTATATTGACAGTTTGTAGTTTTTGTCTCATTTAAGTGTTAAAGATTGTTTTTCAGATTTTAAGTTGATCCCTTTAGATTTCAGCTGCCTACTATATGCAAAAGAATGACTCTAATAGCCTTAAATTTTGTTTTAAATGTTCTTTGAGATCCTAGCAGTGTTTGTAAAGGCTTTGTGATTAACATTAAATGTTTGCAGATTGTGAGTCTTCTCTATCTCAGTCTAAAACACTGGTACAATACTGTTGGAATAGGCGGTTAAGGCAAGGAGCTTACATTGCTAGGAATTTAATGCAAACTAGAAAGTATTATTCTCCCTAAGAAAGGTAGAAACAAAGTTTCAGGAAATCTGGAGGAATGGGTCAATCAATTTAGAGGATAAATGGGATGAGTGGTGGATTAGGGAAGTTACAGAGGCAGTTTGAGAGATGGGTTGCTATAGGCTTGGGTGGGGGAATAGGGAGGAACAAAGAGCATTTTAAATAGAGGGAATGTTATTTTCACATAAGTAATGAGTTGGGAAAATGTGAACCTGTCTAAGAAAGTTTGGTGGGAGAACATGCCATGGCATATGAAGAAAATCTTGGTTTTTCTTCCCAACAGTGTCCTTTCCTCCAGCCTTCAACTCAGAAAATAATACCACCTTAGCATTTATCCTCTCAGGTACTCAAACAAACCT
The DNA here is from genome assembly GCF_040802235.1 of Manis javanica. Lineage (NCBI taxonomy): Eukaryota > Metazoa > Chordata > Mammalia > Pholidota > Manidae > Manis > Manis javanica. The sequence goes on along the minus strand of NC_133163.1, from coordinate 102,303,308 downwards.
TGGAGTCATCCTTGATTCATTCAAGGCCATTATCCATGTCCACTGACATGCTGAGTTTGTTGATTTCTTCCCACTGCTGCCACCATACCCTAAGCCACTGATATTTCTTGCCAGGATAACTATGGTTCCTAACACATCACTTTCCACTCCTGCTCCCTTATCCATGCTGTGCCCCTACCTGTCGCCCAGCATCACCGCACTTCCATATAATCTCTTAAAACGTTGTAAGCTCCTTTCTGTCCTTGTTCAACAGGTTTCTCTCAAACACTGTGTATCATAGCCTGGCTGGCTTTTTCATTTTGATTTCAGCTCAATTTTGAACTTTAGAGGAAGATCTAATTCATTGTTTCCCAACACCTAGAAACAACTTAGACATATTGAAATGCTTGTTGAATGAATACAGTGAAATGGAATACTGAGTTGGAAATAAGTGGGAAACCAGGTTAAGGACAATGAGACAATGCATGATTACCGGTCATAGCTGTATCTCCCCTTTCATTCATTGAAGTAGGCCTTTGTGCTCTGGATTCCTGAGGAAATGTCAAAAGAGCTTTGCTGTCATAAACCTCACCTCACTGAATTTGGTACACCTTATTTTCCATGGCAAAATTAGGTGTTCACTGCCTCTCTGTTCTTGCTTGTATTTTAACCTTGCAAGCATTTTGCTTCTGATTTCTGGTGCTCTTTACTGCCCCTATTGCCAGTAACTTAGGCTGATTAGTGTACTGTAGTCTCACTTTTCTGCATCTATACAAGCTAATACTTCTAATGACTATAAATGTAAGTTGACAATTGTTTGATTTACTTAAGAAGTGATCACTGTAGAGCAGCCATCTTTTGATTTGAGGTTGAAGATCACTGGCTGACCAGCAGGCAGCTTTCTACCAGGCCATGCTTGTAAGTTACAGAACACAAACCTTTCATAATCTTCCTTAATTCCGAACCACTTTAGTATCAATATTATGAGAAGCCCAATTACTATGAATATACCTGCTAAAAGAAATACTAAAATCTCTGTGTTGTTTCTTTTAATTGGCACACAATTACTACTTATTTTAAGACATCTGTCTTGAATACTTGGATATGAGTTAGGTCTGTGGCTCAAGTGTTGCCAGCTGGGATAATTTAAGATGGTCATATGTTATATTTCTTCCAAGTTTATTTTCTCATATGTTGTGGGTTTTTTTTGTGGAAACTTTCAAGTTTATTTATACAAAACAAACATTTTAAATATTTGTTGAAAAATGTAATTGCTCTAAAGTAATTTTTGTATAATTTTGAAGATATCTAATTTTATTCAAAGAATATTAGTGAGATGTATGTATTATTTTTTAATATTTTCAAGAAAGTGGAATCTAATTCCTGTATCACTGCTGTGGTAAGGAAAAATGATTTACTTTTATTTCTAAGACAGTAATTTTTTTTTCTTTTTTGAGAGGGCATCTCATATTTATTGATCAAATGGTTGTTAACAACAGTAAAATTCTGTATAGGGGAGTCAATGCTCAATGAACAATCATTAATCCACCCAAGCCTAATTTTCGTCAGTCTTCAATCTTCTGAAGCATAACGAACAAGTTCTTACATGGAGAACAAATTCTTACATAGTGAATAAGTTACATGGTGAACAGCACAAGGGCAGTCATCACAAACTTTCGGTTTTGATCACGCATTATGAGCTATAAACAATCAGGTCAAATATGAATATTCGTTTGATTTTTATACTTGATTTATATGTGGATCCCACATTTCTCCCTTTATTATTATTTTTAATAAAATGCTGAAGTGGTAGGTAGATGCAAGATTAAGGTAGAAAACATAGTTTAGTGTTGTAAGAGAGCAAATGTAGATGATCAGGTGTGTGCCTGTAGACTGTGTTAATCCAAGCTAGATAAGGGCAATAAAACATCCACAGATGCAGAAGATTTCTCTCAGAACAGGGGGGGTGAGGTTCTAAGCCTCACCTCTGTTGATCCCCAATTTCTCACCTGATGGCCCCCCTGCGACTGTGCCTGTCTTAGGTTGTTCCTCCCTTGAGGAATCTTACCCGTCTCTGGCTAACCAGTCATCTTCCAGGACCATACAGGGAAATGTAAAGTTGGTAAGGGAGAGAGAAGCCATATTGTTTGAAAAGGTTAGCTTTTTACTTGTTTGCATATTCTAAGACAGTAATTTTATTGAAGCTTTAACCAGAGACATTTTATACAAAAAAAAATATTTAGAAATTTGTAAAAATAGTGTTGGATGTTACAATGCTTTCTTCAAATATTCAACACTATTTGCATACAGAATTAGAGAATTGTTTCAGCTCCTGTGTTAAATTATTGAAATGGGTACAAAGCCCTGAGGTCATATCTAAGCAGTTCACTAAGTCAACATTCTTTAAATCTTTGTTTATTCTTCTAATTCTTGAAGATTAAGCAAAGAACATGCTTTAGGTCTAGGTTTAAAAATTAGCAGGAAGAATGTATCCAAAAGGAAGAGTAAGTGTTTAGAAGTAAGAGAGACAACAGTATACAGGAAAGGAAGAAAGAGTAAAATTCAAAATGGAAACATTACAAAAGACTTATATTTCCTTACCTCATACATGGGTGCAGACTAATCAGCTATTCATTTGCCTTTAGTGAATCTTGGGAATGCCTTTCGTAATTTTTTTTTGATATCATTAATGTACAATTACTTGAACAACATTATGGTTACTAGACTCACCCTATTATCAAGTCCCCCCCACAAACCCCATTACAGTCATTGTCCATCAGCGTAAGATGCTATAGAATTACTACTTGTCTTCTCTGTATGTACTGCCTTCCCCATGTCCCCACCACCCTACATTATGTGTGCTAATCGTAATGCCCCATTTTCCCCCTTATCCCTCCCTTCCCACCCATCCTCCCCAGTCCCTTTCCCTTTGGTAACTGTTAGTCCATTCTTGGGTTCTGTGAGTCTGCTGCTGTTTTGTTCCTTCAGTTTTTTCTTTGTTGTTATATTCCACAGATGAGTGAAATCATTTGGTACTTGTCTTTCTCTGGCTTATTTCACTGAGCATCATACCCTCTAGCTCCATCCATGTTGTTGCAAATGGTAGGATTTGTTTTCTTCTTACAGCTGAATAATATTCCATTGTGTATATGTATCATATGTTGTTTTTATGTAAGCTTTAAAAGAACTATTCTTTATACTTGTTTCAAGTATTGTAACTCCTGGGTATATTCTGTCAGAGTATTGCCAGCTGATTTCAGTATATTCACATTCCTATGGGAAATCTGTGATTGTCAGAAGCAAAGACAAAAAACTTTGAGAGGAAGATAGTCTGCAGTGTGGAGTATAGCAGAGCAGTGAGAAGAGTGGGACTGGAGAAAAGGCCAGTAAATTTGGAAATTGTTATCACTGATCATTTGAAGAGAGCAATTTTGGAAAAGAAGGTGTGTGTGGGCATGGGACAGAGGAATAGAAAAGGAAAGATAAGGCACTAAGGATGAGTCAATAACATGAGGTCTTCTGGGAGATTCTGAGGTACATGAAAGAAGATACAGTTTTTGGTTTTGCTTTTAAATGTAGGAAAGGTTTGAGTGTAGTTATAGGCAAAACAGAAAGTATGGAAGAAAAACCAAAGATGTAGATGAAGCAAGAGGGCGAGAACCAGAATCAAGAGCATGGGGGAAGACATTAGTCTTGGTGTGTCTTTTGAAAAGTCAGAGGATGGATGACTAGACTTCAAATGGGGAAAAGGGACACTAGAGGAGAGTGCTCACTGACCTTAGTCCCATCCATTAGAGGGGGATGCTGAGGTCATTTTCTAGGAGAATGGAGGTTTGAGACCCAGAGGGATCTTTACAACTTTGTAAAAGCATATATATACATTAACAGATCCAGAAAGGATCTAGAAATTGAAAAGTTTCATTGGGATTATTGCTTAACTTCATAAACTTTTTTTTTTTAAAGCAAACTGCATGGAGCAAATGCTGTCAAGGGAGGCATTGATCATAGGGTAAAAATATAGAAAAGAATGATAGAACCAAAACTTGGTTCTAAATTAAATTACTACGTGTCTTTTCCTGTACCTTTCAGCTTTTTTCCCCTTTAAAGTCATACTTGTGTTTCTGAAGTCAAGTGGTGTAGAAAGACTTAGTGAAAATCAAAGAATCAAAATCATCTACGACCCAGTTTAGCTCCCTAGAACTACTTGAAACATCCACTGTTTTGTTTTTTTCTGATAGTTGCCTCCATACCTCTCTGCCACTGTTTCTTGGTTTCTTAATTTTAGACATGAATTAATGGTTTTTAAGACTGACAGATGAGGATTTAGCTTACAACACTTTCCACCTCCCCTCCTAGGATCATAGTGACACTGCTTTTGATTCCTTTACAATGTCTAATGTATTTTCACCTTCTTATTTTATTGGTGATCAACAGTATTTTGGCTCTCTGGTGTCTAAGACAATACTACTGCCCCATCCTTTTGACACTCCCCCTTCTCAACTTTTGCCATCTGTGCCTTACAATTAGATTAGCAAAGTTAATATCATTTGCATTCTCTTACAATTATCATTATATGTCCTCTCAGCATAAGCTGATAGAGTTCACTGCAGATCACAGTTCATACTACAATTAACATTTCCTTATATAACTTTACTTGACTTGGTATTTCTATATTTTTCCCCTTGTACTTTTGGCCTCTATCATAACCACAGTTATTTTAATGTCTTCCATCATACCAGGAATTCTGTAGAGTCTTTTGTTCCAGAAAACTCCCTTAAAGGCCACTTCTACTTGCTACAGTCTAAATTGTTTCTTTCTTACCCTCATGCACAGCTATCATCTTGGGACTTAGCTGCTCTCCTGAACTGAATCCATTACCTTCTAGATTCCATGTATGGCAACCATTGCTTTTTGCCTGTGTTTTAAGGTCAGATTCCCTAGGGGGAGTGGAAGTATTTTATGTTAGCACATCTTTGTGGATAGTTACATGCACCATCAACACCTTTCAGGAAGAGCCTCAACTCACCTCCTCCCATGTGCACACCAAATCTATACTTACACATAGAGCAACTCTGGAAGAACTGAAGGCTGAGCAAACAGCTCCTGCACCACAAAGAAAGGAGACAAAGAGGAGAGACACAGGAGAGATGAAGACATGTTAACCACAGGAACTACACCCCAGTGTGGCGACCTGCATTAGAGGGTGTCACTGAGGAACTCTAGCACATGTTTGCATGTCTTGGGGCACAGAAAAAACCCTGCAGTTTAAAGGGTAACGACCATAAATGAAAAAAGCCCAATTACTAACCTAGGGCAACCCCCAAATGGCAGGGGAACTGCTGAAACTCTTAGGGTCAGAGGTCCTGGCTAGTGCCCTTGTTCACATTCCCCCCACCTTGATAGGACAGGAGCAAGGTCTGCCAGCTGCTGCCCTAGCCACAGGCCCCTAGCTCACACCAGTTACTGATGTCACCCTGTGGAGGCCCCCTGAGATCCAGCAGTCCCCTTGAGGCAGCACCAGAGCTGTGCCCACTGGGACACCTGTGCCTGGCCTCAGGTCCTCCCACCAAGGCACCCCCTGCGGGGGTTGCCCTGCAACTGCCAGGCCTGCAGCTGCTTGGCCTCACGCTATCCCACCCAGGTGCCCCTGTGTTGGGCACCCCTGGACACCCTGGCCCACACGCTCAGGCTCCAGCCAGCGAGCTCAAGGTACCAGGCACATCGTCAGTCCGTCCGGGGAACACTGCTACGCAAGGTCACTCCTTCAAGACGGGGAGAGGCAGCTGTTTCACCTAATTCCCAGAAACAGGAAGTCAAACAAAAAGAGACAGAGGAATATGCTCCAAACAAGAGAACAAGACAAAACTTCTGAAAAAGAACTAAGTGAAATGGAGTTAAGCAATCTGCCTAACAAAGAGTTCAAAGTAATGATTATAAAGATTCTCCCTGGACTTGAGAGAAGAGTGGATGAACTCAGGGAGATCTTCAACAAAGAGAAAATATAAAAAAAACAATTAAAAATGAAAAATAAAATAAATGAAAGGAATCAACAGCAGATTAGAGAATGCAGAATAGATAAGCAAACTGGATACAAAGTAATGGAAAGCACTCAAGCTGAATAGCAAGAAAATTTTTTTTAATGAGGAGAGGTTAAGGGGTCTGTGAGACAACATCTGTACTAACACCGGTATTATCTCACTTATCTTCCCTTCCAGGAAAGGTACCTTATTATTTTGCTCTTAACGCTTAGCCCAGTGCCTGACCATAGTTATGTACCCAATAAATATTTTCTGGAATAAATTATACCCTTGAATTGTAGTCATTCCCATTCACCACTCTATAGTGGTAAGGTTCTTCAATCACAAATTTGTAATTCTCTCTCATTTAAGCAGAAAGGAATTTATCAAAAGATAGCAAATCACTTTTAAAAATTGTTGGGAAGGTTGGAGAAACAGTCCTGACTAAATCTAGGAACAACTCCAGAAACATGCTACAGCAGTGGTCTGATATTGAAACTACCGCTCCCACTGCGGCTACATGGCCACCACCAAACATTTGAAGCCAGAGAGCCCAACTTGGATGTAGCCACTGTTCCCCAAACTTGGCTGTCTCCACTACTACCTTCACTAGCAAATGGAAGTTACGGGCAGAGCCGATTTCCTCACATTAGCTCACATATCCTAAGTCTTGTGCAAATGAATCTGATCTTTGCAGAGTAGATCGCATGACTGCATCCAAATTGCAAAACGTTGGGGACTTGGATTCTGATTTTTCTATCAGGAGGCAAACTAATGTAGAAATTTGACACAAGTTTGAAATACATATGACAGATGCCATTATACCTTCCTATATGCCTCGAATACAAACTGCAGTGTTGTCTAGCGTGTGAGAACTTCTGGGAATTCAGTGTTTCCTTACTCATTTGATACATGCCTCAAGGAATTAAAAGAGGCTTTAAAACTATACAGCCAGGTAGTATACTCAAATAAGTAAGTACATTTATACAGTCCTTACCTTTGAGCTATTCAGCCTTTCTGGCTGACCCCTAGGTTCATTTTGTTCTCCATCAAAAATGCTCTTTCCAAAGTCACTCAGTTCTAGATTTGACTTTCACTGAACTGTGCAACATGACAGAACTGGGCAGTCCAGGGCAAGGAGGGAACGTGTAGGGAGAGACAGGACGGAAAATTTGGTTAATAATATCTTAGCATTATATAGTCCAGTCCAATTTCCAGTACACTTTCTCTTTTATCTCCTTTGAACCCCTTAACAAGTAGTGTGTTCTGTTTTTGCTGATTAAAAGAAGAGAAGCTCAGGTTTCTTACCGCTGGAGAGCACAGGTAAGCCGAGGAGGGAGGCTAGAATGATCTATGTGGTCATGGATGGATTTGAACTGGAGATACCAGGATGAACTCATGTTAGCTTAATATAAATGTAAGTAACTACATATAGAAATGTTTATAGATATGTGTAAATACACAGGTTAGTATACACATATTTCCTTTCTCTGTGGCTGAGAGCATCTAGAAGCAATAACACTCCAGTAGCAGCGAGGCCCAGATTTTAGTTTCTAATACCATTCTCCAGTAGAAGGAACCAGGGCTCCTGGGAGAATGGCTGACTCTCGCACTGGAGAGGGAACATACAAGATGAGTCTGCAGCACCTTGTGCTTCTAGAAAATAAGGAAGTGCCCTGGGAAAAAACTGAAAAACAAAACCAGAGCACACACTGATGTGGGGCATGTCAAAGGGCCACAGCAACCAACTGAAAGCTCTCAATGGCCAAAGCTTGAGAAATTTTAGCAGCAAAATAAAATAATATTAAATTAGAACCCAAAGTATAAAATAAATATCCATCAGTCTGCTGATAAATAAATGATTGAATGAATAAATGGGGGACATCAGACCATATGCCCATATAGAATTCCAAATACATGCTCTGTCCTCAAGTCAGTGGAGCGTAACTCCCTCCTCCTTAAGTGTGGAATGTGACTTTATTCAAGAGTCTGGAAATGGGGGCACGTATTAGTTTGCTAGGGTTGCCATAACAAAGTTCCACAGGCTGGATGGCTTACCAGAAATTCATCGTCACGATTCTGGTTCAAGATCCAGGTGTTGGCCAGTCTGGTTTCTCCCGAGGCCACCCTCCTTGGCGGTTGGCCCTCTTCCTGTGTTCTTACTCGGTCTTCCCCCTGTGCATGTCCAGTCCTAATCTCTTCCTCTAAGGACACCGGTCCTACTGGATTAGGTCTAATTGACCTCATTTTAATTTAGTTACCTCAAAATACAGTCAGATTCTGAGTTATTGGGAGTTAGGACCTCAACACAAGAATTCTGAGGAGACACAATTCAGCCTATAATGGGGAAAAGAGTAACTTTGCAATAGAGACACTTGAGAAATACTACCTAAAGTGGATGATTTAATATCGGTATCAATAGTGATACTGTGTTGGTAGTATGACCCTTAACATGATGTGATGAAAACTGTGATTTACCTCACAAAAACCTGTAACTCCAGTCTGATCAAGACATATCCCAGCTGAGGTACATTCCACAAAATACTTAACCTGTATACTCAAAATTGTCATCAAAAACAAGGAAAGGGAGAAACTGTCAGCCAAGAATGTCTGCATGAGACATGATGACTAAATGCTATGTGGTATCCTGGATGGAATCCTGGAACAGAAAAAGAACATTAGGTAAAAATTAGGGAAACCTGAATAAAGTATGGAATTTAGTTTATGATAATATATCAATATTCGTTCACTATTGTAACAGATGTCCCACACTAACGTAAGATGTTCATAATAAGGCACGCTGCTTGTGGGTGTCTTAACAAAGTACCAAAGACTGGGTGGCTTATAAATTACAGGAATTTCTTTCTTACAGTTCTGGAGGCTGGCAAGTCCAAGATCAAGGCACCAGCACGTTGGGTGTCTGGTGAGAACTGGCTTCCTTATAGATGACTGTCTTCTCACTGTATCCTTACTTGGTGGAAGGGGTGAGGGATCATTCTGGAGTCTCTTTATAAGGGCACTAATCCCACTCATGAGGGCACCATTAATCACCTCCCAAGGGCCTCACATCCTGTTACCATTTCCTTGGGGGTTAGGATTTCAACATATGAACTTGGCTGGTGGTGCAGGGTAGGGGTTGGGGCATAAACATCCAGTCCATTGCACCAGGTATATGGAAACTTTGTTTTCTGTACAATTTTCCTATGAATCTTAAACTGTTCTAAAGTTTACTAAAAAACAAAAGAAGGTTCACATTGGCTAGATGGCTTTACCCAGGTTAGAACTGAGATTAGAATCTAGGTCATTTGATTCTAAGTCATTTACACCAGGAGAATCTTACACTGTGACCACAAGGAAGGTAGGTATGTGTCTGTGGCTGTAGGAAGTACAGAATGAAGTGCTAGTAAGTACTTAAAATTAAGTAATCCAGAAAGACCAAGGCAAGATAAAGCAGGTGAGTGCTTTGGATTTGGGCAGAAAGGATTTCAAGATGCAGAACAACAACTGATAGGGGGAATCAGCTGTCACAGAGCTAGGCATAGTGATGCAGAGGCTGGTTAATAGCAGGTGGTCAGGACACAGGCGGAAGACTGGGAACCACGGGCTAGAGAGAGATCAGATAGATGTTTTTGGAAACAGAAGATTAGAATCTAGAATTAGATTAACAGGTACTGTTAATAAAAAATAATTGTACCCTGGGACTTAAGTACTCTACTTTTTATTCTCATTGCCTGGGGAGCCTTAAAATGTGGCCTCGCAGCACACAGGTGAGAGGGAGCTAGCGTAATAACCACCTGGAGTTAGGGAAGCCACGGAGTGGGAAGCCACTGCTTCCTATGCCTGCCTTCCATCTTTCAAAAGGTTTTGAGGTCAGTTTTCTCTAGTCTTAACTTTGGTTTCTAGGCTTCATTGCCTAGTTCCTTCAGGCTGTTCCTTTACATATCCTTTAGTCATAAAGACCTCCCATCCATATAACCATTTGGACCTTTCATGAACTATTTGGGATACTTCCCCACCCACTAAATGTCACCTATGCTGAGTGCCTAGTCCTCTGAAACATTTATTATTAGAATATGTACATGCCAACTAAAGTACTATAACCAGTAACAAAGTACTTTGCCTCTGCCTCTAGAATTGGGCCAATCTTGTAGAATTAGAATCACTACTATATATGACCATGTAGCAGGGACTGCCTCTACCACTGCAGCCACCCATTACAGCGAGCTCCCCCTGGCCAGGGACCATCTCTGTTTTTATCTTAAGTGCTGGCACATAATAGGCCTTCAAATAATTCTTCAGTTTTCATAAAGCAATGACCACCCTACTAAAATTGCTGGTCCTCACACATTCTTCTCCGTTTAGCTTTTCTTCATTGCACACTTGTTATGGTTGAATTGTGTCCCCCCAAAAGATGTTGAAATCCTAACCCCAAGTACCTATGAAGGACACCTTTGGAAGTAGGATCTTTGCACATGACCAAGTTAAGATGAGGTCATTAGGATGGGCTATAATCCCATATGTCTGTGTCCCTATGAAAAGGGGAAATTTGGACACAGAAACACGTGTAAAGAAAAAGACAGAGATTGGGATGATGCTGCAGAGGCCAGCAAATGCCAAAGATGGCTGGCAAACCACTAGGCCATAGGCCAGAGGCATAGAACAGATTCTTCCCAGCATCTGGAAGGGACCACCCCTGGGACTGTGAGCCTGCACACCATCAGTACATTACTGTTTAAACCACCTATTGTGCTACTTTCTCATGGCAGCCAGGGCAAACTAGTACACTTAACACTAACACCTTCACCTTCTGCTTTAAAATTCTCTGGGTCTCTAACTGGAATGTAACCTCCATGAGGTCAGGGGTTTTATCTGTTTTGTTCACTCCTGAGTCCTCAGCATGTAGAACAGTTTCTAGTATGTCAAAGCTCTCAGTAGTTGTTGAAAACGTAATACCCAGGAATGCTTTGGAGGAGAGGGATTTTTCACATTACTTTGAACATTGTTTTTATTTGAAAACACCCCACATGAAAGTGTTCCCTATTATAAGCAATAACTGAGAACTTTATTAATTTAAAATAAAATTTACAATGTTCTTTGGCTACTCTTCAGGTGGAAGGAATCCTAAATCCTTGTTAAGTTATAACTATTGTAGGTTTCCATAGTTCACTAATGACAAGGTGCTTGGGACTGTGAATATCCATGGGTAAGGCAGGAGAGGCCAGCCATCACGGTTTCCTTGTTGCTTCTTCTGGCCTGTAAGTCTACTCCTCTTCCTAATGAGGTAAAGCCAAGCGTAGAAGACCCTTCTTTTCTCATCCCCACTATCTGCCTCCTACTATCACCCCAAATATTTGAGTTGTTGAATGCATATGTTCAGAAATTAGAAGAGAATAATTCTACTTCCTTTTTCTCCTTGACATTAATTGGGAGAAAAAAGAAAAAGAAAAGCACTTACATCTGTAAGACCCTTTCAGTTTTTTAGCTTTTTCTCAGTGTAGGGGAAGAAAAAGTTTTCCTTGACCCTCTTTGGGTCCCTGGCTGGGTCTGACAGAGACAGATGAACAGGAGAAAAGCATACAAATTTATATTAAGTTTTACACCATGGGAACATTTGTAAGGAAATGAAGACCCCCCCACACACACAAATGAACAAAAGAAGCACTGTGGAAAAGTGACTAAATTGTGTGGCAAGGCTAAAAGAAAAGAATTTTTTAACAAGGTCTGTACAGAATTCTCCTGGCCTCAGCTTCTCCTCCTTGGATGATTAAGAATATTACTTCTGGTACAGGGAGGACATCTTTCATACAGGAATTCATCTCCTGCTTCTAAGAAAAAGAAAGATCAGAGTGTTTTTCTTATATTTGCTGTTTTTCAAGTACTCCCAACTCAAAAGAGTCATTATGCCAAAGTAGCATATGCTGGGGTGACATGCGCTGAACGCTGTGGTCGTCATACTTGGCATTTTTCAACAGTTCTGGGAGGTAGGTATTATCTGAGGGGTGAGAAAACAGAGTGATTACCGCCTTGTACAAGGTATGAAGAAACTGCAAGGAGTAGACTTCAAGCCTTTTAAACCTCAAACCAGCTGTCTTCCTGTTGTAATGATCATGACTACATGTTTTTCTTTTTTATCTCTGGGCAACGAAAGGGTGGGACCCAAAAACACGATAGAGGTTTGTTTTTAGAATTGGAAGCAGCAGAGAAAATTCTGTAGGGCTTTGGATTCTGTAGCCCTTACCTCCAGCATCTCTTAGGAGATTTTGGGCAGTGGGCAAGGGAAGGAGGGGCCAGAGTTCCAGGGAATGAGGACTGGCTCCAAGTCTCCGCCACGGGACTTCCTTCAAATATACATGCAAAACACACACACCCAACCAAGGGTGGCAGCTTTGCGAGATGGTCTTGATAGAAACCATTCTGAATTTCTATGGCTGACACTGAGCATCGCTTAAGAGTTCAAAGAAAAAAGAATGATTGCACACTAAAAAGAGGTTGAGATGAAAAGATACGGAGATGAGTCAACTAGCAGTGAACGTGTGGCTGGGGAGGAGGTGGAGGGTGAAGACAACAGGAGAGTGGGCGTGTCAAGACCATATTCTTGCGCTTGACGTGCAAGGATATCAGTGAGTAGATTGAATGCTGCTTCTGAAATTACTTTGACCTTTTGATACATTGTTAAACTGCCGTGTAGACTTTCCACAAGAGCCCCAGCAAGTTTCGAGTGGCATCTGCATTGGCTTCAGGTGGCAGTAAGGAGCCGATAATCACCAGGGGTCCAGGGCGCGAAAGGGGTCGGAGGCAGAAGAGTAGGCACCTCCTCAAACACACAGGCGCCTGGGCTGCTCCCTGGGGGTATCTTGTTTCAAGATACCGTAGATGCCATGGTGTTTAGGATCACCTTGGTGATTCTTTATCTCATTCCCGGTCCTTACTGCCCAGCTCCCAGACCGCTGCTGCTAAGTAGACTGTTCTGGAGTTCCAGGACATACTGTGGACTGCCGAAAAGCCTCCCCCAAATCCTTTGCTAGAAATGCTTGTTAGGACAGGAGAAGCAGCCAGGACATTCCCAGCCGTTCACCTGGACACCCTCAGGGACACCAGCTATTGCCGCCCCTGGCGGGGGCTGGGCTATCCTGCGGGGTCCGGGGTCGCTCGGCGTGGGGACGTCTGCGCTGCGACGCGCCCCCAGGGCGAGTGTGCGGCCGGCGAGGGCCCCGGCGCGGGCTCGTGGGCTCCCGAAGCTCGGCGCCGCCAGCCCGTGGGAGCAGTCGCGCTGAGCGTAGCCTCCGCCCGCTCCCACAATGCACAGGGCGGCGGCGGCAGCACCGGCCGCCGAGGGGGCTGCAGCGCGTACCGCCAGGACCCCGGGCACGCTGCGCGCTCGCGCCCGCTCGCGGCGAGCCCGGCAGTGATGGCGAGGACCGCGCCTGCCGGCCGCGCCTGAGGCGCTGCGCCCCGCCCCGCCCCGCCCGGCGCGGCCCTGCTCCGGCTGGCGGCTGCCCGGGTGCTTCTTAGTCGGCGCGGGCGGCCGCCCAGGCGAGGTGCGGCCTCCGCACAGGCGGGGGGCGTCGGCGCCGCGGGGCCCCGCCATGGCCGCGTCCGAGCTCTACACAAAGGTAAGGCGCCCCGCGCGCCGCGCCAGGGGGAGGGGGCCGTGCGCCCGGCGCCCTCGGCTGTCAGGCTCGGGAGGGGCGGGGGCCTGCGCCGCCCGCTGTCCGAGCGTTTCACAGCCCCGGCCCTGCCCGTCACTCGTCCGCAGAGGCGCCTTCCTCTTTCTGGCGTTCAGGATCGAGGCGACGGAAGGAGGCCTGCCTCGGAGGGTCTCTCCGGCCCCTGCCACGCTGCCTGGGCTGGGAGCAGAGTGGGTTTCTGAGTGGAAAGGGGCCCGTGTGCTTTTAATGGGGGCGGGCCTGGGTCAGGATTGCCTTGCCCTCCGGCTTGGTTTAGGAAAAATCCTAGCGGGTGGGGATGCTTGATCTGGTAGATCAGATGGGCCCTCCCTTGGGGACACGCGCTTAAAATAACATCTTGTGTTGGTATGCGGTGCCACTTCTATCGCCAGCCAGCCTTTCCGTGAGATTATTTGGAATCCTGCAAACGCTCGCGGGTCGATTTTCACCTTCAGCCGCCTGGTTTCAGGTTGCTGCCCTAGGGTGGTGAGCCCCTGGGGAAGATGCAGCCGCATAAATGCGAGCTGATTCACGCGCTGGGATGGTCGGTACTCATTTGTCGCTGGGAGTTTGCAGCCTGCGTGTAATCCCTTAGAGCCTTGTTAGGCTCCATGTCTTCATCATCCGCTGGGGCGAGCCTTTCCCTTCTGGGTTTAGTTTAAGGGAAGTGGCAGCCTTTTCTTTCTTATACTGACACCAGTACTCTGTGTGACCGGTGATCTCATATTTTGGAGAACTGTCCCATTGAAGACTGTTTTGAAAATTTGTCTTGGGCAATGTGTGGTATCCTTTGTGAATGTGTGTAGTTCATGGCATTTTATGCTGTAACTCCTGTGTATGTAGATGTTTTGCCAGCTATAATTAACTCTAATTCTAGTTAACAGAATCTTCTTAGCTGTTGAAGTTCACATTTGCAGCAGTATCTCCACTTAGTGTCCCAGAGTAATTGCTTTCAAGTGTGACCGAAGGAAGTCTAGGGTCCAAGTGGCAGCATGTTACAGGAGAAAGAGGACAGGACCAGTCATCAAGAGACCAGGATTCTAGCCCCACCCCTCCACTCACTCACTGTGTGACCTTGGGCAAGTCACTAACCTTTCTTCGGTTTCTTCATCTGTAAATGGAGCTAATTAAACCTGTGCTGCATCTTGTACAAGGCTATTATGAGAATCAAACTTAATAATAGATGAGAAAGCTTTTTTTAACCTGTGAATTCCTCTATGACTATGAGGTATATGATTAATTTCTTCAATCATGAAATGAAGAGTTTGCATGAAACATTCTCTGGGACCCCTTTCTTTCCAGTCCCAGATTTACAGACTGCACAATTGAAACTTCTCTCTAAACTTGGTAATTTCCTTAGGCATAGTAGATCTCTAATGTATCAGTGAATGCAATTGGAAACCGATCTGAATTTCTGTTATTAACATACATTTACATAGTGCTATGTGCCCAGTACTGTTATAAGTGCTTTACTAATATTAACCTATTTAATCTTTATAATAAACTTAGAAGGTAAGGACTAAGAAATATCAGAGTCATTTTCACAGAGATACTATCAGTCTACAAACATTCTTTAGTTGTATAGCCCTCCAACTCTCCATTGTGTGAGTTTATCCTTGAGCTGATGAATTGTAGGCTGCTAGCTAGAGACTGATTGGATAGTATATTGCTCTTGGATTTTGGATCTCCTTTTTTTCCCCAAGATAATTTGTGAGAAAAAAATAAAAAAGAGACTGTGAACTGAAATTGCAAGGTTTTGGGCCTTTGGTCTCAGCTTTATCACCATCTGATACAGAATTTGACTTCATAAAGACATACTGGTTTAGACATCAAGAGTGAAGTTGAGCTTGGATTGCCTTTCCCTAAATACACTTATGCCTAAGAATAATCTGGTCACTTGGCTATTTGTTGGCTAATTATTTTTTGTGACTGGGCCTTAGCTTAATGGTGGGCAAAGATATTTATCTAGCACCTCCTGGATGCCAGGTACTCTGCTTAAAGTTGAGAGGTTCTAACAATGAACAAGACATAGTCCTTTCCCTTAAAGGGCTTACAATCTGTTTCTTATATTCTTGACTCACTTTGAATCTCCAAAGGCATAATGTAACCTAAGTAACCTACTGTTACCTCAATAGCAGTACGGATAGCTTATGTGGTATTTATTAAAAGAAGTTAGGGAACAGGTTAGGACATGAGGAAGGTTGGAATAATTCTAAAGATAAAAGCTTGGGAGGTGATTATTTTAATGAGGAAAATCATTTGAAGTAGTATCAATGGATAAACACAAGGATTTTTCCTTTGCAGAGGATTATAGGGAAGGAAGTTCTGGGGTAAATTACAAGGAAAGATGTATTAGTGACATGCCATAATTATGGTATTCAACACGGTGGTTAAATCTGAAAAGTGACCTTTAGAAAAACATCATTCAATGCTAAAAAGGCAGATTTTGAAGTGCAATATGGATCAGCATCTATTACAGTGAAAGGTGAGAGACTGTTTATTTAGTTTACTCTTTTTAGCTAAGATGATAATCGTTTTGTCATAGTAATTTAGCAGGACTTCCATTTTGTAAAATTTCCTAACAGTTATGAACATTTCAAGGGCAAGGGCTAGGTTGCTAGGATATAATGTTTCTGAACTATCATTTTGGCCAAAATAGATTTGTTTTTAAAATAACAGCTTTATTAAGATGTACCATACAACTCATCAATTTAAAGTGTACGACTCCATGGTTTTTATTATATTCATAGAGTTTCCTTAAATGTCTTCGTTTTTAGACTCTCCTAGCTTTTTTCCCAAAAGGATTGAAGGTGGCTGTGATATCTCATTGCTTCTGATTGTGAAAGTATTTGCTAGTCTTGACTTGCCAGTGGATATCTGAATCATAGTACCACCCATGGATGCTTTCAGCAACTTCAAAGGGTTTAGCATTTGTGGATCAGGGTTTATTAATTAGACCTAGATGGATCACCAATAGTAAGTAAAAAGATGATATGCTAGTCCTCCTTACATGAGACACAAAGGGTAGCACCATAAATGCTGTAGAATTGTTTTGTACAAAACAATCTAAAACCCCTGCTTGAGAAGCCATGTCAACTTTCCTAGGTGAAACAGCTATGTAGGTCAGTAGATTGTATATCTTTATCTTCTTTTCCTACCATATCCCTCATATCTACTGAAGCATATGGCATAGATTTTTTTCTGGGACAGTTCCGGTTTTATATTCTATGCTGTAGTCCTTTGAACTACCAGTGGTGGAAATTCTAATATTTTGGTGTTGAAATTACATTTCTGACTGCTTCCAGCATGTTAAAGCAGGATGAAAGCTCATCTCTGATCGTGTGCCCTGATCTCATGTTTGGCAAGTACACACATTCACTTTCCTCAAGCCACCATCTTGCCCCTTCCATTTGTATTTCCTCCTGATGTCCTGAGGCCCTTTAACAACACTTACTCTCCTAGGCCCCTCAGGTTGGAAACCTCAGCAGCCTTTTCCTTGTTTCTCATATTCTACTTCTTCTGTACCGGTTCTGATTTTATTTGACATCCAGCAGGCAGTTCTGTCTTAAGGATCTGTACACACTTCTTTCTTATTGTAGTTATTTCAGTATGTATCTGCCATTCCCACAATACTGTAGGCCCCTGATATGCTGATCAGGGGGTTTTGTTCACCTCTTACAGCTTAGCACAGTGTCTTACACATAGTAGGTGCTCATTCAGTATTTGTTGGATGATTGAAAAAATACTTCCACAAGAGAGAGACAGATTGAAAATAATAGTTTGGAATCATTAGTCCACTTCTGGAATGAAGCAGGGTGTAGAGAAGTGGTTAAACGAGTAAGCACACTTTCAGGCATGTTAAACAGGATGAGTAACAGAGAGGAGAGCCGGGGGCCAGGGAGACCAAGGCAACTGTCGCAGGAAACAGAATGGACAATGATGAAGGTCTGGTAGACTGAGGTGTAGGCCGAAGATGTGGGAAACGAGGGGACACATCTGAGTCAGATCTCTGGTGGATTGGATATAGGATGGGAAGGAGAGGGAATACTGTAAATTAACATCAGTAGTCCAGCTTTGGAGACTGGAAGTGAATTCCCATAATATCATGTATTTTTGCTGACTCTCTGGAACTTGTAAGCTACTCAAAATACTTTTTCAGCCTGCTTGAGCAAAGCAGAATGCTCATGATTTTCTCTTGAAATTTGTACTCTTTTGAAGTGTGAGAGTGTATTACCCACTGACTGAAAGATTACAAAGATGTTCTCATTTTAATGAGAGTTGCTACTGCTGGGTAAACAGTTTAAATCTTCCTGGTGCTCTAGCTTTTTAAAGAAGGGGGACCTGGGGAAAGGTCTGTGAATAGAATTCCTGGAATTTAACTACAGCCTCTAAAGGGCTGGGGCAGGATGTGTAGGTGCTAACTGTTCTATAGGAGAGTGTGGGAGATGAGAGATGAACCCCTTTCCTTACCTCAGCAGGTAATTAAGCTTCCCTGTTTTTTCTCTTTGTGGTCAATTTTTTGTCTCTTCTGGTAGAATCCATGGGTACATGACCCACTGGAGTTTAGACTTGGATTTATATGTCTCCATTTTAGGCAGTTCCTAAAGAAGTATAAAGTATTATTGAAAATATAAGCCCCTGGCTGATTTGTGGAAAAAGTTTTGGTCGTAGTAAAATATTGTGTGGGCAACCGTGCCCCTCTCACTCTACCACGACAGGCATGTCCTCTGTCCCACAGTGGTCCTCCCAAACTTTCTGTTTTTCTGTGTTGAGGGGTTTGTTCTCCTTTTCCTCTAGTGCCTGCTTCTGTCTCTGACTGTCTCTGTCTCTAATCAACTTTATTGAGGTATAATTTACATGTAATAAAATTCACTGATTTAAGTGTATGGTTTAATGAGTTTTGATAAATACATTCTGTCATGTAACCATCACCACAAAGATACAGAACATTTCCATCACCCTTAAAAGTTCCCTTGTGTTTAGCTTCTTCTCTTCCCCAGCTTATTCCAAGAGTTAACTGGAGTTGTGTTAGCTCACTAGTGCAGAGGGAGGAGCTGTTCGTTTTCAAAATTATTTGTTGTTTCCACCTTAGCCCAACCAATAGACACATTTAATACAGAAGTCTGACCTTGGGTGACACTCTGTGGAGTATGATTGGCAGTGGAAGGTGGGACTGGGTGGAAAAGGAGTTAAAGTTGTTTAATCTTTCTTCACACAGTTACACCTCTGCCTTTATTAATGGTGTCTACCTTTGAAGCCTTGTCTCCTTAGGTCCAGAATGTCCTTTAGTCAGCTTTGCCCTTTAGCAGTTCTGCAAGCCTCTACCTTGATGCCAGTCTCAGTTTGTTCTGATACAGAATTTTACACTTTGTAGAAACTTATCCCTGGCTTTTTCATTGCCTCTGACATTCTTCATTTCTCTTCTTAGACCTCCTCAATTGGAAGTCTTCTTAACCAGCAGCCATTAGCTTTAAACATGCTTTAACTTGTGTAACACGCTTTTTGCCGACTGTAGACTTTAGGGATGATGTAATTATGTTTTGGTTCCAAAATAATGGTTCCAAACTTGATTGAAATCAAGCTCCAAAGTGCTCATGGGTGTTCTATCTCCTTGGCCTTATATGCTACTGTGGCCCAAAATATGAGCCCAGTGCAAGACTGGGGCAAACTGGACACAAAAATGACAAGTTTTGTTTCTTCTTGGTAACTCATACAAAAACCTGCTGTCCTGGCCAGAAATCCTCTGTGTGTGGTTGGGGTTTCTATTTCTTGAGAAATATGAAACTAAAGGAATTTCCGAATGGGAGAAATAAAATGATGAGGTCAGTGAAAAGACTAGACAGATTGAAAGGCTAGAACTCTTTAGGTTAGAAAGGTGAAGATGAACTGGGAAAACATCAAGAGTACTGAAGTTTATAACATCAAATCTCTGTTTAGTAGGAATGCTTGTTAGATCTGAAATAAATAAATATGTCATTTAAAACGAATTTCTACTTTAAACATCAAGCTTTACATTTATGCAACTCATTACCTCGTTATTATATATCAGCTAAGATGTAGTAGATAAATAAAAAGGATCTAGATAATTCATAGGTCATAGTTCTGACACACAACTTGCCAGACCTCTGGCAGTGTTATGCAGTTTACCCTCCAGAGCTGTTTTAGTTGGAAGCAACAGAACACAACTCAAAGCCTAAAAGGATTTTATTTGTTTATATGACCCAAATCACTATGGCTGGATTCAAGGCTCAGATGTCACTGACTATCCTGTCAAATTGTGCTGTCTGACATTGGTTTCATCCTCTGGACAGCCCTTCTCAGGATGAAAAAAGATGGTCAGCAGTACCTGGGGACCATGTGATCGTTGAGCTCTGGGCCTGGAGGAAGAGAGCCTGGTAGAGGAGCTCTGTTTGCCCTTGGGGTCATATGCCCTCTCCTTTCACCATGCTGTGTATGCAATGCAGAAAAAATACTGTGAATAGTCAAGTCATGCTCATCTCAGAGAACCAGTGGGAGGACAGGGCATCTTGATAAATAGCCTTACTCAGACCTGATGGGGTGGCTGAAAGCTGTTCTCCATCAGAAACAATGGTGCTGGATAGACAAAACAAAACAATTATCCTCAATCTATGAGTAAGTAACTAAAATGACAAAGTGATTGAAATCTGCCTCTTCTTTTCTGATCTTGAGCAGAAGAGTGGGAGGGTTTTACGTGACCAGGAGGAGACTGCATATCTTTCCACTGGAGAATCATTTTGAATTAAAGAAAAAAAAAGGTCACAGAGAATCCATATAAGCAAATGTTATTTAAAGCATCTCAGAGACTGAAGATGTGAAAAGTATTTTTCATTCAGCCTTAATTGGGCTATGAACCCCATGTCACCTTTCCTTCTGATCTCTTTCTGCCATATTTCCTCAGCATTTTATTTCTCCCTATTTTCTTCACATCCTTGCTTGTATATATTATTCTCTTCCCCTATCTTCACCCAAAGATTTCTTAATCCTTCCTTTTGACTGTCTAAATTATCCCTGATTCATGTCCAGTGTTCTGTCTTGTTCTGTTACCTTCCACCTGTCATCTACTTCTTGATCCCCCTACTACTTCATCTACCCCCCACCCCCAAAGCTTCATTGTGCTTTCTTATAACCAAATACACACACCCCTACAGTGGAATAAAATAAATTCTTATGGAATGAATTGTTATTTAGTAACTTAGAATGAGGACAGTACTTCATTTCCTCAGATCCATGTACTTCTGTTTTATTACCCACTTCCTGAATCTGACTTCACAATAGGAAGTAATTTTGTATGGATTTACATAAATCATTTTTTATTTATATAAGTATATATGTGTTTTAAACAATTAAACACTCTTGTGTTAGATTAGTTTTTAGAGTAGTTAGATTAATTAGAACTTAGTTTTTCATCTTACCATACTGGAGTATATACAGTAAGATGACCAGCTAGACCTTCAAAAATATGATCTCTTCAAAACATTTTTGTATTGGTACTTAAGAAACTATTACACAGAAGTGGTCTCTGTGTGCTCAAGCTGAGGAAAATCCTACTTTTAGTTTGGCAGGCGTCATGTTCATGTTAGCAGAACTCCTGAGATGTTTTCCATAACATCAGGGAATGTGTATTTTTTTTTGAAGTTTCACAAATATTTTATTATTATATCCTAAGTTGATATAAGGGACTTAGAAGGTGACTAAGAAGGTGATACACAAATCAAAATGCTAAGTTATTTATTTTTAAGGGAGGATACAGCTGTCATTTTGGAAGTGAATCAGTGAAAAAATTTACAGCTTTTGAAAGTATACACACACAATTTTCAAAATACTTATTTAACTATCCTTCAGAATTTTGGAATGGATTAATTCAGGAAGTATGTTTTAATAAGGGATTTGGGTAAAAGCCTGGATTAAATGTTCAACAATTAGAAAAAAATACATGTATATAATCTTATTTTAGAAATGAGAAGTTAAACCCACTAGAACTAATGTATGTTAATCCACTCTTCCTGTTTATACTCATTTTTTTTATCCTACACCAAAATTTCTCAGCCTGGGCACCATTGACCTGGTAAGCTAGGTAATTTTTTTTTTCCTGGGGGCTTGTGTTATATATTGAAGATAGTTAGTTCAAATCCCTAAACTTTATCTGCTAGGTCCAGTAGCATCTCTCATCCCTGACTTTGCCAAATATCCCCTGGAGGGCCAAATCCCCTTCCTTCCTGCCACTTCTTGAGAACCTCTGACCTAGACCTAAAGCCTTGGACTAGGGTAAGAAAAAGCGGGGAAGAGTTAAAAAAAAATAGATTAATTGAAAAATACCTAAAAAAAATGGACTTTTTAGTCATTTTTTCCTGCTTATAGAAATGATACATTATAGATAATTTAGAAGATACAGAAACATAAAAGAAGAAAATGAAACATAAACTAATTATACCATTATGTCAACTACTAATTTACTTCCTTAAGTCTTTTATCTCATTCATAATGGTAATTTTTATATTTAAAAACTTAGTTATGTATTGTGAGAATTTTTATAGAATGTTTTTAATGGCTGTATGATATTCCACCATGTGAGATAAAATACTCAGTGATTTATTTACTGCTGGACATTTTCACTATTATAATGTAGGTTCGTGCTCCTAGAGCAGATCTCCAGCACCAGGTGTTCAGCAGTCCCAGGCCTCCACCCCCTCCCCTGCTCTGTTTCTCTTCCTCCCCCAGTGAGCTGGGGTCAGGGAAGGGCTTGGGTCCCTCCGGATCACAGCATTGGTACTTTACCCTTTTCCTTGAGGTCTGCTGGTTTCCCCAGGTGTAAACAGTCTGCCGCAGCCTTCTTTCCTGTTGCTCTTTCAGGATTTGATGTATCTGCTGTATTTTCACATTGTATGTGGTTTTGGGAGGAGGTTTCTGTCTCATCTTTTCATGCCTCCATCTTTAATCCTCTCCCATTTTCACTGTTATAAGAAGTTTACTATGATGAACATCTCTGTATATACATCTTTGTTTGAATTAGTCAGTTTTTTAGATTCCAACTCTCTCTGGCAAGGGTTAGCATTTACATTTATAGAGGATAGAGTATTCACTTTTATTTCATTTAAAAAATAGCACTTTTTATGCACATTGCCTCAGGGCTAGAGTGACCAGATGTCCTACTTCTGGGAGATGCTTTCTGCCATCCGGTACCTCTATTCTGTTTTAAGAACTCCTCTTAGAGTAGAAATATATAAACTTACTTCAAAAACATAACGTTTGGGATATCTAAGCTATTTCCTTTTGCTGACCATTTTCTTCATTGTTGCTCTTATTCACCCTTTCTCCTTGATTTTGGGAAAATTTGAATGGATAGAATAATTGAATTGGAAAGAATTTTTAAAAGAGAGCAAAAGCATGAAGATACGTTCTTCAAAGTATAAACAATACAATTTTCAGTTGACAGTTACCTGAAAATATGTTATCATCTCATTGTAGATGACATGTCCTCTTAATTAGAAAAAACTACCATTTGTCTGGAGTGGTTAGAGAACGAGTTTGCCTTCAATGGGCAGTCAAGAATCTGAGAGACCTTCAGCATCTAGTATTTGCTTTAAAATAATTAAAGTGGAGCAAAATACACCCAGTGCTAAAGACAGCACCCTGGAATGGACTCCTTGTGCTCAGAAGTGTTTTGGGGTTTGTGAAGCCTGCGGGTTATTGCCCAGAACAGCAGTCCTCCATAGGGACTGGTAGGCACAAATGTGGTTTAAGGTTGATTGTGTGGGAACTTAGATATTGAAGGAATAAGAAACTGAATTGAAGCTTTAGCATACTTGGGAATTTCTTTGCTTTTCTTCCTCCACTAAAACCTTGATTTTTACCTTATTTAGTTGTCATTTGTTTTCTTCTAAAAATTGTGGCTTATATAAATACGTGACTTCATGGCAGTATAATTATCAAATAATATTAGTTAATATTTACCAAGGCTTTACCGTGGACCAGACACTGTTCTGAGGGCTCTGTTACACCTGTGTCCTTCCTTGGCTTCCACCTGTCCTGGTCCCTGAATGAGAGATGGTGTATCAGTGCATCATAGCAGTTAAGGCAAGGACTCTACACGTAAAAGTTTTATTTCTGATTTGAATCCTGTATTCACCATTCACTTTTTGGGTGACCTCAGCCAAGTTACTAAACCTCTCTGTGCCTCAATTTCCTCATTTTTGTAATGGGGATAATAATTTGGACCTCATGCAGTTTTAATGATGGTTAAATTATTTAACATACAAAAATGCTTAGACTAGTAATGATTATAAATGTTAATTATAAAATGTTAGCAGTTATTTTTGTTGCTATTCAGTTTTAGCTATCGTTCTCCTTTTTGGCTGCTTTGTCTTCTTCATAAGATCAGCTACCTCTTATTGCCCTTTAGGTATTGGTGTTCCTAGGCTCTGTCCTGAACCTACACTCCCTTCCACTGTGGCCTGACTCAGTCTTGAAGAGCACCAAACATGTGCTGATGACTTTCAAATCTCTGTTTCTAACCTACTTGCTCTCCCTACAAACCTAGATCCCCGGCACACAACTACGTTATGGACATCTCTACAAGCACCTCAAACCTGGCACATTCAAAATTGGATTTTCCTCTCTTCCCTCCCTCCCTGTTCTTGCCACTGTATCTTATTTTAACTTCTCTGTGTCTTAATTTCTTCATCTATAGGATGGGATAATATTAAAACCTACTTAGTAAGGATATTAGGAGGGTTAAATGAGGTGGTTCATGCAGAGCACTTAGAATAATATCTGGTACGTATTTGTGATCTGTTAGCTCTATAATTGTTGTTATTTGTATTCCCTGTCTGGTGAATGGCATCAACATTAACCCAAATCAAAAACTGAGAAGTTGTATTGATTTACAGAGCACCCCCCCTCACCCACTGTACCCTAGCAAATCACTTACCATTTGTAGTAAGGTACTATCCTTACTGTATTTGGGTCTGTAGTATTTCTTTCTTGTATTCTGTAACAGCTTCCTAAGCAATTGTTTAGTCTTACCTCCTGTAACTGTTTTCCCTTCTGCTACCAGAGTGAACTTTATGTAATGCACATATCTGATCATGCTACCGTCTTGCTTGAAATTCCCCATAGCATTTTGTTTTGAGAATCAATTTGTTAGTGTACAGCTTCTTAAACTTTGGTGTCCTTCTGAATTACCTAGGGATCTTGTTAAAATGGAAATTTTGATGAAGTTCTGTGATGGGGCCCTAAGAGTACATTTCGAACAACTCCCAGGTAATGCCATTGCTGTTGGACAGAGGACCACACCTTGGTAGTGAGGCTGTAATGCACAAGGCCCTTCCTGATATACCTTTCCCCTGGCCTGCACCATGTCCTGTTTCCCCCTGGCATTCACCCTTCACTTTAAGTCAAGAGCTCTCCAGGTTGCCGTTTTCCTGTTTTGTAGCAGTCTTCTTGCCTGCCTTTCTCCACTCTGTTCATGAATTAGTTCTTCCAGGCCCCAGTCTGGCTAAGATGCTCCTTCTGTGTGTTCATATAGAACACTCTGTTTTCCTCTGTCCAGACATTTATTACATACTTTGCAGTTATGTTTCTCCCTGGTGGTCTCTGAGCCCCGTAAGGCCAGGGGAAATATCTCATTGTTTTGTTTTGTTTCAATAACAATTTCACTGAGATATAATTCACATACCATATAATCCATCTGTTTAGAGTATGTAATTCAGTGGTTCTCATCTGTTTTTTGACCCAGCCTCTAGACCAAGGTTCGGTACATAGTAACAAGTCCATGAGTTAATTAAATGACAAAGTACCATTGGAAGTTTTCTACAAATCTTCTCCATATTCATTTTTTTTTTTGGTTTAACATTTCAGCATTCAAATCATCTTATTTTTTCATCAGTAACTTTTTATGAGCTTCCTCTTCACACCCCTTTTTTTGGCAGTAGGAAAGGGAACCGCTTTATTCCTCTCTGGGTCGGTTTCATCATTATAGAACACTTTGCCCAGCTCTTGAATGCTTCCAGTTCTCTTTTTCAATCCATACCTTAAAGAGCAATACTGTCCCAAAGCACAAATCTTAATATGCTACTCTCTAGCTCAAAACCCCTGGCTGGTTCCTAACCCCTTTCTTTCCCACCCTAATCATCTACTACAGAATTAATTCATTCCTTAGCCTGACATTCCAGACTCAGAATCTTTTTCATTGGCTCTATCTTTCATAACACATGGGTTTCTCAGACTTTACTATATGTACAGTTATCTAGAATATTTTTAAAAATGTAAATTCCTAGATCTTGTCTCTAGAGACTCTGAGCCAGTAGGTTTGGGAACCCCAGGGATCCTTATTTCTAATCAACAGCAGAAGGGGTTCTGGTGCAGGTGGCTGGAGCCTGAATGCCGGCTGTACTTGACTTTGAACTTTGTTCACCTTCTTCTTGCCATAATCCTCCATCAAAAAATGCTCAGTGAAAGTTAGCTGAATTGAACTATTTGTTGAGTGGTAGTGGTAAGTCTGTTTAAAATTGTAAGATGATATTATTGTAGATATATTGTTGGCTATTTTTTTTTCCTGGCTACCCTTAATGTTTCATGTTTAATATAATATGTGAGAAGACCTGGCACATGGTAATGACCCAGTAAATCTTTTTGCTATTTTTAAAGGAAACTGGAAAAACTGCCTCCCTTATATTAAAACTTAATTTAAACTCTTCTGTGATGAAAGGTGTTCCATTACCTTTGCTAATAATAGGTGTGAAATAGTACAGGAAATGACTGGCAAAATAGTTTGGGAGCATTTTTCCTTTTTAGAAAAAGCTTTTTAAAAAACTATAAAAATAATAAATGTTCAGTACGGAACTCTGAGAAATTCAGAAATGTGAAAGAAAAATAATTGTATGAAATCTCTCTGTCTTTAGATATTCTTAATATTTGATATGGCTGGTCTCTTTTTTTTCTGTGTATATTATCTTTAGAAGAATGATTTTCTTTGTACATACTATTTTGTAGCAAGATTTTTTTTCTCTGAGTAGTACATTGTGAACATTTTCCCATGCAAATGCATTTCTACAGTATGTATTTTAATGGCTTCAGAGCATTGTAGTGCATGAATTAGTCATATGTTACTCAACCAGTCTCCTAAGATAAATACTTCCGGGTTTTTGACAGTTCACCTTTACACAAAAAAAACCTTTGTGTTGTCCTTTAAAAAGAAATTAATTGTAGTTGTTAATGAATTTGACTATAAACATCCAATTTTTCTATAATAACACTACTGGTACAAAAACTTGGTGATATTTTATCAATGTTAAGAATCTAGTTAGAGCTTAGAAGGATTAAAAAGGAAACCACAGGGATATCAAAGCTCTCAGGAATAAATCCTAAAATAAAATTGGATATTTGGGATCTCAGAGTGTATCAGCCATAAGAGCCCAGTAGAAGGAAATTCTCCAGCATGGGGTAGATAGATCAAGATTATTAATCAAGTGAGTCTAGTGAATCAAACTGTAGATTAGCTCCAACTTGAGAGGACAGTGGATCCCTTCCTCCCCCAGTATTTTAGAAGCCAGATGGTAGGATGAATAGTACTGCAATCAATACATGCCGGAGTCCAGCTCCAGCAGGGGGGTGTG
Source organism: Manis javanica (assembly GCF_040802235.1). Lineage (NCBI taxonomy): Eukaryota > Metazoa > Chordata > Mammalia > Pholidota > Manidae > Manis > Manis javanica. The sequence goes on along the minus strand of NC_133163.1, from coordinate 102,276,011 downwards.
AAGCCCAAAAGGATGAGACGGAGTCGGCGCATGGAGAGACAGGACACAGAGTCAGATGGAGGTGGTCTCTCGACAAAGTGTTGATGACAGCTTTATTTATACCATTTTGCACAAGGATATGATTATTTTTTATTGTTCTGTTGATTAATTGGTATAGACAATTGATTAATAGGTATAAGCAAGCTTTTTGTCTTTCTTCTTCTTTCTAATCTATTCATGGTTGGTCAAGTGTTAGACAGGTGATCGTTTTTCTGTTCCTTGACTAAAACTTTTCCTAGCAACATGGACTCTATTGTGTTTCTTGTTTCTGTGCAAAGCAGTTTCTAAGTAATGCATGTGACCACAGAAACGTGCAGCATGTAGCCGTGACTATGGAGTCTATCAGCTCAGGGTGAAATACAGGTCACTCACTACCGCAGTTAACTAGGCAGGTATCATCATCTATATTTCTAATGCAATGGGTGCATTTTATTTCCTCATAATATTTATTCTATCACAGGTAGATGCAAGATAAAGATAGAAAGCATGATTTAGTGCTGTAAGAAGGCAAGTGTAGATGATCAGGTCTGTGCCTATAGACTAGGTATTAATTCAAACCAGACAAGGGCAACAAAACATCCACAGGCGTAGACAATTTCTCTCAAAACTGGGGAGGGTGAGGTTCTAAGCCTCACCTCTGTTGGCCCCCATTTTCTCACCTGATGGCCCCCCTGCGACTGTGCCTGCCTTAGGTTGTTCCTCCCTTGAGGAATCTTACCCGTCTCTGGCTAACCAGTCATCTTCCGGGGCCATACAGGGAGATGTAAAGCTGGTAAGTGAGAGAGAAGTAATGTTCTTTGAAAATGTTAGCTTTTTACTTCTTTGCAGATTCATGCCCTGTGGCTTCCAGGCCCAGCACTTGTCTTGCAGTATCTTTACTTCCTGGAAAATTATGGTATTTGGTAATTTCACTTATAAGGCACAAATTTTAGTAAATGGCTGTAATTAGGAAGGAAGAAGAAAAGTTATAGAAGTAGCAAATAGAAGAAAACATGAGAAGATTGATTAAGTGTCAGAGTTATTCCATTCAATATTCTCTCATAACTCTATTTCTATAAAACTTTCCATCACTAGTTTCACTAGCATTGTAATAATAAAAGGGGGCTATTCTCGGTGGAGATGGGATGGTCAATGTTTGTCTAACTATCAGTAGGTTTCGGTACTTTATGCCAAGATCGCCATTTGGCCCCTGCATGTTCTATTCTTCAGGAGCACTGTCCTGAAAAGCTCCTGGGAAACTTATGTTCTCATCCTTTCCAAACTGTTCAGCAAAGGTTAGTTAACCCTTAGCAAAACTGCAGGTAAAAGCAAAGCCAATAGTATAATAGAAAAAGCAAAAGCAAGGTGGGTAGTAGGGGGAGCCAGTTGCAAAGGCCCTTGATTTGTGGGGGTCTTCCTCCAGCCTGAGCTTGCTACACAGCTTGAATGGCATGGCTCCTGCCAAATACATTAATATACTTACTTTTTCTTGTTAGTCGAGGAGACTGTCCCTGACTAAGAAAAACCATTTAGGATTTGTCAAGCCCTGCTTCCATATTTAATTACAGGGTAGCCTGGTTGCTCAAAATCTGTTGGCTTTAGAAATGAAAAGTTGACAGAGGCTAAAGGGAGAACAAATAGAGCAGAGGCAGTTATTCAAGAAAAAAACCTATTTTCTAAAAGTAAGGAGTAATATGGGAAGCAACCTCTGAGACATAAGATTGAGATCTTGAAAGCTCTGAAAAGGCATCTTTTTGTTAATGTATTTCAAATAAGCCCCCTTGGTTTACAAATACTATAATTACGTGTTTCTTATAATGAGTTTCTAACTGAAAAATGTCTGGGAAACTGACCAGGGGTCCTTAGGGGCCCAGTTCTTCAGAAGATATCTAATCCCCAGAGGTGACACTTCCTTGGGTACAAGAATTTTCTGAGACTCTGTGTCAGGGAGCAGTGCCTTAGTCTCAGGAAAGTTAGAATAATCTGTGGGTTGTGCAAAGTTTTCTCCATCATCACCCACTGGAGTCCTCAAGGTCCACTTTGTCTTTCATAGCTGGAGATTCTTAACAAGAATCTAGACAAAATATATAGACTGTGACTTAACGGGTTAGAGTAAGAATTTGGATATCTCATCTGAGTTCATGAAAAATCTGGTGGGAACATTTAAAAGAAAGTCAGTAACAATTTAACAAATCTGTAAGACTCAATTGTAATGTGTGCCATTAAACCTAGATTCTTAAAATAATTTTGTTCTTAAGGTTAAACATCTCCTGTATTCTTATTTGGTTTACTTATCTATTGGTTATTTTTCAAGATGTTCTAAGGTAACTGTAATAGACTATGGTGAAATTTAATAAATGTGAATGAGTAGAGGCCAAATTAATTAATTTAAAATGTATATGGGTGAAATGAATGGACTCGTGCCACTGTACATGATTCTAGCTTGAAAGCTGCTTCTGTTGGGCAGTTGTTAAGGTTTTGTAAGTCTGAAATTATATAGATTGAGTTTATTCAGGATGTGGTCAGTATATAGACTATTTAAATAGAGTCTCAACTAGAGCTGGAACTGCTTTTGTGCATGCTTTTCACTTTAGTCAGCTTACTCCGTAAGTGGCCAGTTGTTCTTTGGTTTTCCTTCTTCCTGCCATTGCACAGTGACAGCAGATGCATCCAGAACTTAAAAAAAAAAGGGCCATGTTAATTAATTCCAGTGAAACAAAAACTGCCTCAAATAATTAATGTGATGACAGTCTCATTAAAAGATCCTAGAGCTTTTTTTTTTCCAGGGTCTAGAGGAGAATGACACAGGTTGTTTGCCTGAAACCATTTTAATCTATTCATCCGTTTTAGCAGTCCTCCCCTGATAGTTCTGATTTCAGCATTAATCATTCAGACTATTGAGTGATTTTTCTCTTATTTTCTCTTGAGGTTCTCTGTTTGCTTTCAGTGACAGTTTTCAAGAGAGCAGTCCATGAACTTTGGCTTTGTCAGAACCTAAAAATGACCTCCTTTTTATTGTTTTATTTGTAGCTGTCATATTTTAGTTTAAATACAGTTGGCCTAGCAAGCAAATATTTGTGAGTACAAGTAGGGTAAGAAATACCAGATCAGATTGCCTGCTGAGTTACTGGAGAGAAGAGGCTTATATATGTTCCCATCATTCTTATTTTAGCTAATCATACTATCAGCTCATCTTGCTATTATGAGGTGTTTTCTTTTTCAGGGTCGGGGGTGGGGTTTGGGGTCTTCCCAATAGTTAAAGAAAGTGGGATTATTGGACAAGATAGCCAGAGTTGGGGAAAACCAGGTTGAGAGATAAGTAGCAAGATCCTTTTTCATATGTAATTATCTTGGTTTTTCCAACCCAATATTTTTATAATCAGTAGAAGTGTCCATCTTGTGACTTACCTTTGAGGACACTGCCTTCCAGCAACTGGAAAGTTTAATCTACTTCTAATTTTAGTAGATGAAAAGAGAATAAGGGGAAATTAACATAAAATATATGGTTTGTGATGTTTCGACAGATAAAAAGGTCTGGTTTTCATTGTTGAAAATATGCTTAGGAACTTTGAGTGTTTTGGGAGCATAATAATAAAGATGTAAAGAAAAAGAAACTAAAAGGAAACAAAAATGTGAAGGAAAAAAAAGCTGAGGAAAGGATGGCTTGAGACTATGGGATTTGGGTATGATTACCTATACACATGTGTGCTGCAAACAGGGTGATGTCTTGGGAGGGGAAAAAGCCCAATAACTTTGGGAACCAACGACTTGTCTACAGATCATGTTGGCCATTGTGCTCTAGAGGCAGCAGCTCAGAGCAGCTGAAACAGAGGAGGGCTGAGAACAAACAGGACTAATATGGGTGTGTCCTCTGTTCCTACTTTGCTGGTTGTACATTCCCTCTGTATTGTGATGCCTTTATTTGGTTGGTTGTGTTGTCAGGTTAGTTGTAATTTTTATGTAAGCTTTCTAAAACTAGCTACAAAATCTGTTGGATGACCTGACCTTGGTCTTTGAAAAATGTGATTGAAACTGCTTTGCCACTTTAGGATTTGTGTGAAACACATACACTATGAAAGAAAATAGAGAAAAGACTATTTACAATATATAAACAAGAGCTAAACTTTATGAATCTGAGTAAAAAACAAATACATAAAATGAATGGGAAGTACTGAGAACAAAGTAGCAAATATTAATGTCACATGGCTAAAAGCATGATCTCCATTCTTAGGTTGAGCTTCTTCCTGTGTGACTATAGGCAAATTAGTGAACATACCCACCTCATAAGGCAGCTGAGAGGTTTTATATATGTATGCAGTTGTATATATGTTTATTTTATGTTACATAAATGCTTTATGTATATACATGCTCTGCATCACTTAGCTCAGTACTTGGCAAATCATAATGGAGTCTGTTAATATTAACTTTTTTTTTATTAAGGTATTATTGATATACACTCTTATGAAGGTTTCACATAAAAAAACAATGTGGTTAATACATTCATCCATATTATCGTGTCCCCTGCATACCCCATTGCAGTCACTGCCCATCAGTATAGTAAGATGCCACAGAGTCACAGTTTGCCTTCTCTGTGCTACACTGTCTTCCCCATGATCCACCCCCACACCATGTGTGCCAATCATAATACCCCTCAATCCCCTTTTCCTCCCTCCCCACCCACCCTCTCCCACCCCTCCCCTTTGGTAACTGCTAGTCCCTTCTTGGAGTCTGTGAGTCTGCTGCAGTTTTATTCCTTCAGTTTTGCTTCGTTGTTATACTCCACAAATGAGGGAAATCATTTGGTATTTGTCTTTCTCTACCTGACTTATTTCACTGAGCATAATATCCTCCAACTCCATCCATGTTGTTGCAAATGGTAGGATTTGTTTCTTTCTTATGGCTGAATAGTACTCCATTCTGTGTATGTACCACCTCTTTATCCATTCATCTACTGATGGACACTTAGGTTGCTTCCGTATCTTGGCTATTGTAAATAGTGCTGCAATAAACAGGAGTGCATATGTCTTTTTGAATCTGAGAAATTATATTATTTGGGTAAATTCCTAGGAGTGGAATTCCCGGGTCAAATGGTATTTCTATTTTTAGTTTTTTGAGGAACCTCCATATTGCTTTCCACAATGGTTAAACTAATTTACATTCCCACCAGCAGTGTAGGAGGGTTCCCCTTTCTCTGCATCCTTGTCAGCATTGTTAATGTTAACTGTTAGCTGGTATTACTGGCTTGTGTATTTTAAATAATTTGTAAAAATTCATTACATTAAACAAAAAAACCATAGCCCTAGACAGATCTCCCCTTAATATACTCTTAAAACTTCTGGAAGATTTCAGGACATGAGTTATGTATACTAATGTAGTTTTCTCTTCATTCTATATAGGGTTTGGCGAGAGATACTCTTTCAGATAATCTGCAGCCAGTGTTATCAGTGTCATCTGACATAGCTGTAGCTTCCATTCTAGTCCCTTTTTAATGTCTCCTTCATCAGCATTCTCAACCTTTTTTTTTTCTGCTAGAAAGAGGAACTTATTCTAAACTAGTGCTCTTAAAGTTTGTTATTAACTGGTGTAACCAACACTTTTTGCATAATATTGACTTGTGTCATAAACTGTTGGTTGAGTCTCAAAAGCCAATCCCAACCCCTTTTTCTCTTGCCAGTATAGAAAGACAGATACTCTTTTTTTTTAACTTCTGTTGCAATTAGAGCTAGCTGTATAATTCAGTTTTGGCTAATGTAACTAGAAATCTTTTTGGGGGCCTCTGCAGGGGTAAAAATGCTTTCCTGACAAAAGGAACAGAAACAAGAGAACAGTTTGGATGCATATCCTCTTCTTTCTTTGATTCTTAAGTGTGGAATATGATGGATGGAGTTGGGGTAGTGAAGTTGCCATCATGAGGCAACCAGCCTGAGAATGGAAAGGTGAGGTGTTAGAGCAGAAAGATAAAAGTCTTATGATGTTATCACAATGTTGGAACAACCGGGGATAACCTCCTGTGGACTTCTGGTTTTGGACATTATTGAAGTCCTAATAGGTTAGCCACTTAGACTTTTCTGTTTCTTGTAGCTGAAAGCATTCCAGTGCTTTCAAGATGTAGCAGCTTTAATGAGAATAGAATTAATATAAATTTGGGAGATTTGTCCAATGTGTACAGAGTTGTTTATGCAGAAAATAAATACAGAAAGCAGGGGAATATGACAGAATCCAAGAGGTAAAGGGTGAATTCTAGTCATGCTTTTGACATTGCAACATAGGCAATAATGTCAAATAATCCAGTCCTAGCCATATTTCTAGGTTTTCTGGCTTCCTCCTGAGCCCTTTCCCACATTACTTATGGCTTTTTAAATTCTTGTTTTCCTCAGGCTTGGAAACCTGAACATGACAGGCAAGGTCTGAAGTTTCAGTAATAAGGGAAAAGTTGGGTATGAGTACAAATAACTGGGTGGAAGACATCAATTGAAAGATGAATGTGTGGCGACCATGCCGAGTTATTCCTAGGGTTGTCTGAAGTTCCTCATTTTTGAATTTCAATGTGGTAAGAAGAGAATATGACATTAAAAAGACAAGAAAGAAAAGTAGCAGTAGCAGCCATTGATGGCCTGGAGAAATTGCTTGCAAACATTAAAAGCCTCTTTAACTTGGGGGTTCACTTCCACTTGGTCTTTCAACTCTTAGAGAAGTTATAGTGAAGCCACACCAACCATATGCTTAACCCAATCCAGTTAAATTTTAGATAATGATGTTACGATGTTTAGTGAGTTTTTCCTAACAAATTTGTGTGAAAATTTAAACTAGAGGTAGGCAAAGAAGGGAATACAGGTGAGAAAATATAGAAAACTCTTGTGGAAAAAAGAGTTAGAAAGTTAAGGAAATTTGACCATATCATGAGTTGAGCATGATAGTAACATTTTCCACTGAGGAACTGCTCTTACTTAAATTTTATCATTTGCTTAAATTCTTACAATGTTTCATCTATCTTCTGTATTGATCAAGAAGCTTGATAGCTTCTCTGTTCTCTCACTATATGTTTTAGAAATGGCTGGCCTTAGTGATCATGCATTTCTGCAGAGGCAGCATGGTCAGAGGATACATTTTTCTGATACAGAGTGAGAAAGAGTTTGTAAAGCACTATAGGCAGGTACTGGAGGGCTGCAACTGTGGCACCATTAGGTTTAGATCTTATATACAAGTGAAACAGAGTATCAGGGGCTCCATTTCCCATTTTCTTGCTCTGCTGTTCAGTGTTCCACTCTGAGTGCTTTGATCTTATTTAGAATCCCTTTTGTGCTTTTAGAAACTTTAAAAATGCAGTTTAGGTTTATATATATAAATACCTTCTTGACTGCTATTTAAGAAGATAATTAATACTTCATACTGATAGGAATAAATATCCAGGATATATTGTTATGTAAAACAAAATGCAATATGTATATATGTGCATGTGTCTATGCCTGTGAGAATTTATACTGGACTTTAGAGTATTGAAAAGAGATACTTCTAGAGGTTTGATTATGGGAGACCTTCACTTTCTAGTTTACTCATACCTATAATATTTGGATTTTTATCATCAGTATGCATTTCTTTTGTAATCACAAAGAAAACAACTATTTTCTTAATTTTTTTAAAGTAGCATAAAGATGTTCCAAAGAAACATTTTTCAAGCTAAAAGTTCCCTGACAGTGTTTATGTATATAAATATATGTTACAATAATTTATAATATACCTAAAGCATTGTGTGGTGCTTTCAGAACTGGGAGGTGTCACTCCTGATCCTTTTTTAGTGTTGGAATTAACATCTTGTATGAGGCATGAACTAAGCATTTTTTACGAGAGGGAGGAGGAAGAGGAAGGCTGCCAGTACATTGTGATTCGGAGGGTACTGAGAGAGGCTGCAAATAAAAGAAAATCATAAAGAACTCCAACTCAGTATAACAGGCAAGCAAACAAACAACTTGATTAAAAAATGGGCAAAGGATTTTAATAGACATTTCTAAAAAGTTACACAAATGGCCAGTAAGCACATGAAAAGATGTTCAGCGTCATTTATCATTAAGGAAATGCAAAGGAAAACCACCATGAGATACCACCATACCCATGAGGATGCCCGCTATTAAACAAAATGGAAATAACAAGTGTTAGAGAGAATGCAGAGAAATTGGAACCCTTGTACACTGTTGGTGGGAATATAAAATAGTGTGGCTGCTATGGAAAACTGTATGACGGTTCCTGAAAAAATTAAACAGAGTTACCATACAACCCAGCAGTTCCACTTTTGCATGTGTACTCAGAAGAATTGAAAGCAGGATCTCAAAGAGGTATTTGTACAACCATGTTTAGCAGCATTATTCATAGTAGACTAAAAGTAGAAGCAATACGAGTATCCATGCACAATGGAATTTTATTCAGCCTTTAAAAGGAAGGAAATTCTGACAGGAGCTACAATGGATGCCACTTGGGGACATATGCTAAGGGAAATAAGCCAGTCACAAAAGGACAGATACTGTATGATTCCATTTATTTGAAGTACCTATAGTGTCAGATTCATAGAGACAAAAAGTAAAATGGTGGTTGCCTGCAGCAGCTTGGGGGTGGGGGAGAACTGGAGTTTTTGTTTAATGGGAACAGAGTTTCAGTTTTGGAAGATAAAAAGTTCTGTGGATGAATGGTGGTGATGGTAATTCAGTGTGAATGTACTTAATATTACTGAACTGTACATTTAAAAACGGTGAAGATGGTAAATTTTATGTGTACTTTACCACATACACAAAAAAATAATCGAAAACCCACTAGTGGCTCAGAATCTTCCCTTCTGAAATATTCCTATGCATTATCTTTGCAAATTGTTATTTTAAGAGGCTAAGTATCTTTAATGTTTTATGGTGAGCAAATAGGTGTCCTTTCTTCCATGAGAATGAAATAGGCAGCTGAAGAACACATCTGGAGCTTGTGGATGAAGGAAAAGCTGCTTTAGTAGAAAAAAGGGCAAAGAAAGGAGACACTTTGGGCCACTAGAAACAATTTCAGTTGTATCACAATTTTGCCATACCCTGGGTCAGCCTCACAAAGCCTCAGATCCAATAATGTTACCAATGTTTTTAAAAATCTTAAATGATATTTTACTTTGGATATACTTTATAGCATTTCAGACTACATTCCTGGGCCTGTGGTACGTTTGTAAAGATTTATTAAATCTTTACCCATGTTTTCCATTAGGGTCAATTCAAGTGATGATTTACATGGTGATCTTGGCACAGGGTTGGTATATTTAAACATCAAATGAAAGAAACCATAAAGGAAAAAATTGACAGGAATATAAACAATATAAACCTCTCTACAACAATAAAAAAGCAAAACATTCTAAATGACATTAGCAGGCAAACTGGTAGAACAGGAAAATATTTTTGATTCTTTGATTAAGGGCTCAACATCCTTAATGTATTAAAAAGTACTGAAATCTGTAAGAAAGACTAACATCCTGATAGAAAAGTAGTCAACACTAATAGTCAATTCATGAAAGATGAAACTTATCCCATAAATATTAAGAGGGTGTTCAACTTCATTAGTAACCTGAGAAATGCAAATTAAGGTGATGAGATTTTTTTTTTTTTACCAAATTGATAAATTTTTTAAAGATTACAGTTATCTAGGGCATGCATATTATCATATATTGCTAGTGGGAGTAAAATTGATTCAGTCGTTCTCTAGGGCAGTTTAACACTGTGCAACAAAATCTTTAGAATTTTTCATATCCTTTCAGCCAACAGTAATATATTTATAAATACTTGTTTTAAGGAAATAAGTATGAATGAATACTACAAACATGGTAATTTCAGGGCTGTGGAATTCTAGTATTCAGTTGGAGACAATGTAAATTTTAACAATGGGAATTATTTACATAGATAATGAATTATGTCTGAACAAAGCTAGTATCTAGTAATTTTGTTAGTATTTTCAAACTTTAACTTGACGCTATTTTTCTGTATTACATGATTATTTTCTAGTTTTTTGATTATTGTTGTTTGTCTTTGTTTTTTTTCTTCTACTTTCTTTGAGTTTAATTTCCTATTCTAGTTTCTTAGGATGAATGTTAGACATTTATTTTCAGCCTTTGTTCTCTTGTAATACATGATTTAAGGCATAAATTTCCCTCAAAGCACCATTTTTTGCTGTAGTCCTCTGGTTTTTATGTTCAATTTTTTTACTGTCATTCAGTTCAAAATATGTTCTTTCCCTTGGGAGTTTGTCTGAGTCATGGGTCCCTTTCTAGCTTTTTCCATTCATAATTTTTTATCTACTCAAGATTTTATACACACACACACACAATCTTATCTCTTCATTTCTAAAAATTTGGCAGTAGAAAGATTAGTTATCTTTCTACTGTTGATTTGTTCCATAATTCCACAGTGGCCGATGAACATACTCTGTTATCTGTGTGTTCTCTGAAATTTGCCATCCCAGCCTCCCATTCCATCTCCCATCAGCTGCTTTTAAGGCTTTCCGATTTGTTTTTGAGTTTTCAGTAGTTTTGCTACTCACTTTCAGTAGTTACATACTCGTATGGTTTTCTTTTCAATTATTCTGTTATGGATCCTTAGAACTTCTTGCTATGGTATAATGTTTTTCATTGGTTTTAGAAAATATTTGGCCAGTATTTTTTCAGATATTAGTTATGCTCTATTTTCTCTGTCCTTCTGGTACTTGATTACATATAAGTCAGACTATTTCACTTTATTCCATATGTCTATGATCCTCTTTTTTCTATTACTTTATTTTTTTTTCTATTTTTGGTTTAATATAGTTATTTTCTGCTGACCTAGCTTTCACTTCACAAATCCTCACTCTGCTACGTCTAGTCCATATACTCAATTCTTGATTTTAGTTGTTTATTTTTTTCAGATCTAAATGCTATTAGTTAGTTGTTCTCAATGAAAATGTAAGTCTGATAAAAGTTACTTCACCATATCTAGAACCAGAAGTTCTTTGCTAAGCTGCTTTATAAATGTGTAAGTACATATGCAGTTGCAGGAATTTCTCAGAGGATTTAATATAAACTTCCTTTTGAATAATTTTAAAGAACATTTCTGGTAGGTAAAGTAATAATTTATGAAAATTTTATTTCAGATATCTTATCAAACATTCCAAAGATGTATAACCCAGTATATGTACGTATGGGCGGTGTGAAGTAAACCCTAAAATAACTTTCCATTTTTAAAGATGGACTACTGTTTCCAAATATTTTTTGAATTTTTCCACTTTTGTTGGTTGTATGGTATACAAAATGAAAAGCTAATTTTATTTTGGCTGGAATTCAGTTTGTGATAAAGTTCTTTTTGAAGGACTTTTAAGATAAATTTGAATTTGTCTAAATTTTTAAAATAGCCAAATGATACCTATATATGTATCATATATATATGAGTCATATATATATCAATATCTATATATATTTCTATGACTAAATTTTTATATACAAATAGTTACTCCTGTTAGACAAAATTATTTTTCTATTTTAAGTATATTGGATATATATATTTCTAAAAATATATTATTAAAAATGGAGTGTAATTTATTTTTTATTTGAAAACCACAGAAGACCCTGATGAAGAATACTACCCTTCAAAGACAACTAATACTAAGTTTTGGAAATAGTCTCTATTGTAGGTACTGTGCAGCACTGCCCAGATCTCTCAGGGCTTCCCAGCTCTCTCTTTGAAGCTAATCAATTTTGTTGGGAGTTTACTCTGCATAAAAGAGCCATTTTGCCCAAAGGCATACTCTTTTCTAGGGCAGCCTATGTCTAATCACTGGTTGATGCAGGGGAATGAGTCCTAGCCTCCTTGTGTCAACTCAGAACAACTCTGAGTGAATATGGAATGAAGGGCATGCCAGTTTCTAAGCACCATGTGGACTGACTAAGGTCATTGTTAGGACTGTATTGCAGTTCAGCTTCTCCCTCCCAAGCATGCTTCCTTCCCTTCCTCCTACAGCTGTGGATCTCAAGAACACTCCCTAATAAACTGCCTGTATATTGATCATCTCCATCTCAGAGTGTGCCTTCTGGGGAGCTCAAACTACAACAGTCCCTTTCTAGCTTTTTCCATTCATAATTTTTTATCTACTCAAGATTTTATACACACACACACACAATCTTTTCCTTCTTTGTGACAGGATCATTTCTCTTTTTTTAATAGTATATATGTATATATTTTTTTCATTTTTTAAATTTTGCTATCATTAATGTACAATTACATGAAAAACATTATGGTTGTTAGACTCCCCTTATTATCAAGTCCCCACCACATACCCCGTTACAGTCACTGTCCATCAGTGTAGTAAGATGCTATAGAATCACTACTGGTCTTCTCTGTGTTATACTGCCTTCCCCGTGTTCCCCCGTACTTTATACATGCTAATCATAATGATCCTTTTTTCCCCCTTATCCCTTCTTTCTCACCCATCCTCCCCAGTCCCAGTCCCTTTGGTAACTGTTAGTCCATTCTTGGGTTCTGTGAGTCTGCTGCTGTTTTGTTCCTTCAGTTTTTTCTTTGTTCTTGTACTCCACAGATGAGTGAAATCATTTGGTACTTGTCTTTCTCTGCCTGGCTTATTTCACTGAGCATAATACTCTCTAGCTCCATCCATGTTGTTGCAAATGGTAGGATTTGTTTTCTTCTTATGGCTGAATAACATTCCATAGTGTATATGTACCATCTCTTCTTTATCCATTCATCTGTTGATAGACACTTAGGTTGCTTCCATTTCTTGGCTATTGTACATAGTGCTTTGATAAACATAGGGGTGCATATGTCTTTTTCAAACTGGGCTCCTGCATTCTTAGGGTAAATTCCTAGGAGTGGAATTCTTGGGTCAAACGGTATTTCTATTTTGAGTTTTTTGAAGAACCTCCATACTGCTTTCCACAAAGGTTGAACTATTTTACATTCCCACCAGCAGTGTAGGGGAGGGTTCCCATTTCTTCACAACCTCACCAACATTTGTTGTTGCCTGTCTTTTAGATGTTGGCCATCCTAACTGGTGTGAGGTGATATCTCATTGTGGTTTAATTTGCATTTCTCTGATGATTAGCGATGTGGAGCATCTTTTCATGTGCCTGTTGGCCATCTGAATTTCTTCTTTGGAGAAGTGTCTGTTCAGCTACTCTGCCCATTTTTTAATTGGCTTATTTGCTTCTTGTTTGTTGAGGTACATGAGCTCTTTATACAATTTGGATGTCAACCCCTTATTGCATATGTCATTTATGAATATATTCTCCCATACTGTGGGATGTGTTTTTGTTCTACTGATGGTGTCCTTTGCTTTACAGAAGCTTTTTAGTTTGATATAGTTCCACTTGTTCATTTTTGCTTTTATTTCCCTTGTCCAGTGAGATATGCTCATGAAGAAGTTGCTCATGTTTATGTCCAAGAGATTTTTGCCTATGTTTTCTTCTAAGAGTTTTATGATTTCATTACTTACGTTCAGGTCTTTGATCCATTTTGAGTTTACTTTTGTGTATGGGGTTAGACAATAATCCAGTTTCATTGTCCTACATGTAGCTGTCCAGTTTTGCCAACTCCAGCTGTTGAAGAGGCTGTCATTTCTCCATTGTATGTGCATGGCTCCTTTATCGTATATTAATTGACCATATATGCTTTGGTTTATATCTGGACTCTCTAGTCTGTTCCATTGGTCTATGGTTCTGTTCTTGTGCCAGTACCAAATTGTCTTGATTACTGTGGCTTTATAGTAGAGCTTGAAGTCAGGGAGCGTAATTCCCCCTGCTTTGGTCTTCCTTCTCAGGGTTGCTTTGGCTATTCGGGGTCTTTTGTGGTTCCATATGAATTTTAGAACTATTATGCTCTAGTTCATTGAAGAATGCTGTAGGTATTTTGATAGGGATTGCATTGAATCTGTAGATTGCTTTAGGCAGGATGGCCATTTTGACAATATTAATTCTTCCTATCCATGAGCATGGGATGTGTTTCCATTTATTGATATCTTCTTTAGTTTCTCTCATGAGTGTCTTGTAGTTTTCAGAGTATAAGTCTTTCCCTTCCTTGGTTAGGTTTATTCCTAGGTATTTTATTCTTTTTGATGCAATTGTGAATAGAATTGTTTTCCTGATTTCTCTTTCTGCTAGTTCTTTCCCTAGTTTTTTAAAACCTATTTTTCAGATTATCATATACATTGGACATAGTTCACTTAACCTTTGCCCTATTGCTAGACATTTACATTATTTCCACAGTTTGGGTATTGTAAGTAATGCTGTCATGGATATTTTTTAAATACATTTTTAAATTTTTTATATATTTATATATATTTTGGGCTGTTTTCATAAAATCTATTCCTAAAGATCCAGTACTGAATATTTTTAAGGTACTTTGTATGTAATGCTAAATGGCTTTCCAGAAATAATGTTCCAGTTTATAGTCCCATCGGCAGTATAACAGTGTCCTTCAAAGTGTCCTATTAGTATATTATCTCACCTTTCTAAAGAGAGGATATTGAATACAATTTAAACTTTTCTGAGTGATGGGTCATCATTATAAAGGTGATTATGCTCAACAAATATTGAGTGCAATGGTATAGTAAAGGTCTCATAGTCTGCTAAGTTGTTATGGGATATTTGCCCATATAATAAATTGCCTGAGGTCAACATTTTTAGAGGGCCTGCATTTTTCGTTATGATACCATAAAATCTTACTTTTTGCTGCTTTCCAGTTTCCAGTATTTTTGCAGCTTTTCTTTTTTGCAATGGATTCTCATTGGAGAGATTGCCTGGAGTATAATGAAGCTTCTTTAATCCTTAGCTATCTTATATAACTTGACATCCTCCCTCACCTCAGCACATGTGGATAGACCAGGAGTGGCAACCTGTCCTATCCAGGTTATTCCATGTCCATTTCCTGGGACTTTCTCAGAAGAATGAAGCCTACTTCCTGTGGTTACACCTATAGGTCTGGAACTCAGGGGCTGTGTGATGAACATCTTTCTCCAGCCTTGAGGCCCAAAAGCAGAGTTGCAAGTGTGCACAAAGGAGCAGAGATGAAAACTGAGAGGCACTGATTGGCTTTTCAAGCCCTGCTTCCTGTTTTGTCTGAAGCCCTGTTCCTGTTCTTAGGCTTCATGAAGAGCTGTAGATCCTTAAAATCCTCTTTACTTGCCTAAGTTAAGTAAGTTATTTAGTTACTTAAGACAGCACTACTTTTCTGTCTTTACAGTGGCATGAACTTGGAACAGATTAAAATTATAAAATAACACTAGAGGTAGTCTTTGAGTGAAAACTTGAGGATTTGCCTCCAAGTAAAGCTTTAGAGCATACAAAGTCTTTGTGTCTTCTCTTTTGAATACTCTGAGGCCGTTTTTGCCTGTTATTCTTGATAGTGTTCTAGATAGTTGAATTTTAGCCACTTTGTAAGTTAGCTTAATTTTTTTTGTACTTTAGGCTGAAATATATTTTTCATACATGGATCTCAATAGTGACTGACTACTTGGCTAACACTGGGCTCTGTAAACAGCTAGGGAAAACTAATTTACCAGTTGTATATTGTGAGAACTATGTAATTGTCAACCTTCAACATTTATTTAAGTCTTTGCAACAGATGATTTCCTAAGTATTGAAATGCTCAGATAGATAAATTTAGCAGAATCATGAATTCTTGCCCAGAGGTTAGATAGATAACATTACAATAAGTAACACTTTACCTTTTATTTAATCAGAATAACAATTTTCTTGATTAATTATCTGAAAGGAATTTGGTGATAAAATACTATAATGTATTTATAACCCACTGCTAAGTGATGATGTGCTTTATGGAGCTGAGATATGCTTTCCTATTGGCAGGAAAGATATGTGGGTTTTAGTACAGAATCAAAGAGACCCTTGGCCCCTCGTGCATCTGTAGGCTTGTTCTGGTTCTTAGCCTAGAGATTTCACTATGTTTTTGGTCATATTGACAACCGAATGATGGTGATGGAATGGTCAAAAGCTACCCCCGCAATAGAGAATGTTTTATTGATGGTGAGCCACTCATGAGTCAAAAATGCTTTTTTGTTTAGAAACCAGGGATGGCACCACTCAGTGATGAGCACGTTTTCTTCTTCTAAGAGAGGGACGATGTTTGAGTCTGCATTGGTGATTTGGCCGGTCCTCCCTGCCTCATGCTTTTCTGTCTGTTACAGGTTGAGCTGTCATAGGTGGGGTGCTGGAGCCAGTGGCCAGGCAGTAAAGCTTGCTATGCTGGTAGTTTACCCTTGCGCTTTCAGTTGTTTTTTCCACCCTTAAATAATACAAGCTAAAACATGGTTTCATAATATTTGTGTTACAAATAATTTTTTATTAAATATAGATTATTTTTAGTTTCAGAGGAAAGGATATGTTTTTACCCATCCCTCTCCCACCTCCTGTACATCTGACCTAAGTAAACCGAAATTTAATGGTGTCTGTGGAGGCTGCATAGCAGTGAGTCAGAATGCTCAGTGTCTCTAGTACTTGTTGCCAAAGATTTCATCACTCTGAGGCTAATGTCTTACAGAATATAATATTATGTGAGTAGCATGTGTCAGTGCTAAAGAACACAGTTTTGAAATGGAAGAAACAGTCTTCATTCTTTGTTAAGGTGCTGTGGGAAAGAATGGCTACATATTTATTTTATGTCTCAGCAATTAATGACTAAGTATAATAAATCTGATTTGTAAAACTTTATTGATGGTTTAAAATCATTTACCAGCCACTTAATCTGCTGCTACAGTTAAATCATTCTCAAACTTGTGACTCTGAGATATAGGTTGCCTTGGACAAGAGGCAACTATTTTTGTCTTTTTTTCCCAGATTATGTTAACTGACTCTTGAGTGTCAAGGTTCAAAGCCTATTCATACATGGCCTAGAACAACTTCTCTTCCTTCAGACCTTGGTAGCAGCCCAAGGGTTCTACAAGAGCCAGTTCTCATCCCACCAGCCCACAGCTGTGTTCATCCATAGCCTAAGCACTTGTTCTGAGTTTTCCTTATGATTACAAAGAAACAGAGAAAAGGTTTGTTATGGAAAATCTAAAATATATACTAAATTAGAAAAAAACAGTACAATCACACACCTTCAACAAATATCTGCATTTTGTACATCTTACTTCCTCTATTCCCTTTCCCAATTATTTTTCTTCCTGGAGTATTTTAAGACAAATTCCAATAACTTCATCATTTTGTTAATATTTATATGCTTAGTGTAAACATTGATTTCTGTTCAAATATGTATTATGTCTGTGCTTTTCTATATACTGTATAGTAGAATACTTGTATAATCAATTCCTATTGTTTTGAATGCTAGGACTAGAAGCAGCAGCATGATTTTGATATTTGAAGTTGCTTTAGAGTTTTATAATTTTGCATATTTGCTTCATGGCATTTCTTTGATCATATCTACAGCCAACATGCTTCAACAATGTCAACTCATGGCCAGTCTTGGCCAGTCTTCTACCCATACCTACTTCTGCCCTTTCAAATTACTTTTTAGCAAATCCTAGACATACTTTCATTTCATCCCAAATATTTTATTATGTCTCTGGGCACAAAAGAGCTATCACCTCAGGCCTGACTCCTATCTTTTGAAAGACTTGCTTATAGGTTTGGCCCTTGGTTGGCATCTGGGAACTTGGATTTCAGGGAGCATTCTCACCACCTCAGTATCACTTGTCTAAGCTTTGTGTATGAACAATATGGCATATGCTGAACAACTGCTTTCCTTCTGGGAGTCTGGAATCTGGGAATGTGCTAAACAGAGAGGGCCCAGGTATCTAGCCCCCAACCTTGGGCACTGAGTCTCTAATGAGCTGCTCTGGTAGATAACATCATCACAGCTTGTTGGGAGAATTTAACGTAACCTGTGTGATTTCACTGGGAGAAGACCCTTGGACATTTGCATCTGATTTCCTGTAGACTTCATCCTATGTATCTTTTCCCTTTCTGATTTTGCTCTGTATTCTTTCTGTAATAAATCTTAGCCATGAGTACAGTATGTACTGAGTCCAGAGAGCCTTCCTAAGAAATCAGTGAATCTAGGAGTGGTCTTGGAGATCCCTGACTCAGTACCTCTGACACAGGCACTTAAAAAAAACTGTATATATATCTACATATCTTCAGAGTAACATTTTATATATAGAACTATTCATAGACATTTCTTAACATCAAATGTAAAGTCACTGTTTGCATTTCCAATTGTATAATAAATGTCACAGTCTTTTTATAGTTTGTTTGAACCCAGGTTCAAATATTGCAATTGGTGTTTCTCTAAGTCTTTCCTAATCTATATGCTCCCTCTCTTTCTCTTTTTCTTTTTCTTACCTTGAAATTTATTTGTTGTAAAAACTGGTCATTTGTCCTGTAGAATTTCCCACAATCGGGATTTTGCTGATTGTATTGCCATAGTGTAAAGTGTTCCTCTGTAAATTGGAGGTTGGATCTAGAGGTTGTTTCTGTGAGTGTTTGAAAGCCAGCCTTCAAGTGTCCTGAGGCTATGCCTTAATTTCCATCTTATTAATGTTTACCATGTACTTCCAGGTACTTGGATAAAAGGGGCTCTAACAGTATGTATCTTTGTTTCGTTAGCATGAAACTAGATATTCTGACACTTGGAGCCTGACTCACTGCGCTTAAGAGAATCCAATCAAAAGTACACGGCTTAGTGTTCATTACTTGTCTTTCAGGTACTAGTCTTGGCAGAGTTCCCTGAGCCAAAACTGGCTTTTATTATTTCAGGTTGGTACAGTGCCATGTGACCAGATATTATGCTGTAAGTGGAAATGTAGTGTTTTAAAAGTCTATCTTACTATGTATTTTAAGACCCTAAGACTTGAAATAGAAAACATCAGAACCCTGCTAAAATATGTAAACCCCAACATACATTAATTTGCTATGCAACAAAATTCCTTCAGTATCTCTGCCACCAAGTTCTAAAACGAGTTACTGAACTCCTCCTACTTCAACTCTATAGGAATATTCTGAAAGCAAGGGTCCACTGTAGTTAATCATAATTCATCTTTGGAGATGAGTCTTTTTGAAATGATCATGTGTTTGGACATTTAATAAACATTTAGAATACAGAAGTACACTTTTAAAAAATTCTATTTTTAATAGATACACATTACAAAATTTCTATCTTAACCATTTTAAAGTGCACAGTTCAGTAGTATTAAGTACATTCATTTTGTGCAACCAATCTCTGAAACTCTGTAACATGGAGAGCCTAAGCTCTCTACTCTTTAAACAACAGCTCTCCATTTTCCCCTGCCTCCAGCCCCTGGCAACCACTTTTCTATTTTCTATGAATTTGCCTGCTCTAGGTAGATAATGTAAGTGGAATCATACAGTATTTGTCTTTTTTGTGACTAGCTTATTTCACATAGCATAATGTTCTCAAGGTTCATCAATGTTATACATGTGTTAGCCTTCCTTTTCAAGGCTGGATAATATTTCACTGTATGTATAAACTACATTTGTTTATCCATTCATCTGTTGATAGATACTTGTACTGGTTCCATCTTTTGGGTATTGTGAATAATGCTGTTATGAATATGGGTATACAAATATCTCTTAGAGACCCTGCTTTCAATTCTTTTGGGTATATACCAAGAAGCAGAATTGCTGGATTGGATGATAATTCTGTGTTATTTTTTTTAGGGAACTTCCATACTGTTTTCCATAGCAGCTGGAAATTTTACATTCCCACAAAAAGTGCACAAGGGTTCCAATTTCTCTACATTCTCTTTAACACTTGGTATTTTATGTGTTTTTTTTTTTTTTGGATAATAGTCATCCTACCATTAGGTGATACCTCATTGTGTTTTTTTGATTTGCATTTCCCTAATCATTAGTGATAATGAGCACCTCCTCAATATTCTTGTGGCCGTTTGTATTATCTTCTTTGGAGAAATGTCTATTCAAAGGCTTTGCCCATTTTTAATCAGATTGTTTATTGTTGTTGAATTGTAGGAGTTCTTTATATATTCCTGATATTAACCCCTTTACAGATACATGATTTGCAAATATTTTCTCCCATTCTCTGGGTTGCCTTTTCACTCTGTTGATTGTGTATTTTGATGCACAGAAGTTTTCAGTTTTGATGTAGTCCAATTTTTGTTGCCTATACTTTTGGTGGCATATCTAAGCAATCATTTCTAAATACAGTTAGGAAGGTTTTCCCGTATGTTTTCTTATAAGAGTTTTATAGTTTTAGCTCTTACATTTAGATCTTTGATCCATTTTGAGTTAATTTTTATATGTGGTGGAAAGTTAGAGTTTAACTTCATTCTCTGCAGTTATACTTTCACATTTTGGTTCAATGATGCATGAACATGTCATCTCAGAGGTGGGGGAAGCGTTCTTAAGTCAGTTACACTATTGACAACTGCGTGCTGTGGGAAACTTGCCTTAATGCTTCTTCCCATGGCTAGTTGCTACTCATCTATCTCATTCTCCCCAAAGAGTCTTTTAAGTTTTAAGAAGGTAAGGGAAATTTTAAGATAATAATTATTTATGACTTTTAGTTTAGATTCTTAAACTTTTTATTATGAAAAGTTTTCATAATATACACAAAGAAAATAGTAAAACAAACCCTCAAGCACACACCTTCAACAAATATCTGCATTTTGCACATCTTACTTCCTCTATTCCCTTTTCCAATTGTTTTTCTTCCTGGAGTATTTTAAGGCAAATTCCAATCACTTTATCATTTTGTTAATATTTATATGCTTAGTGTAAACATAGATTTCTGTTCAAATATGTATTATGTCAGTGTGCTTTTCTATATACTTTATAGTAGAATACTTGTATAATCAATTCCTATTGTTTTAAATGCTAGGACTAGAAGCAGCAGCATGATTTTGATATTTGAAGTTGCTTTAGAGTTTTATTATTTTGCATATTTGCTTCATGGCATTTCTTTGATCATATCTACAGCCAACATGCTGCCTAAGTCTCAGGAACCAAAAACCTCAGTTATAATATTATTCTTTTGGGAAAATGTGAACTTCTTTACAGCTCTTCATGTTAGATTGTGGTCTTCAAGAACTCATTATTTACAGATATCAACTACCTATATTTATAAAGTATTAAAGTGAGAACTCACAAGAAAGATTACAAAAATGTGCCAAGCTTTACTTTCTCCATGGGTGTTTTGAGTCCTAGTGAATATTATGTAACAAGACCAACCACCTGATTCATTATTCTTTAAACCTCTAATTTTTTTTTTAACTGGAGAGTTTAATAAAGTTCAATAAAGTGGGGGAACTTTTTGATATAGAAAAACTACTATGTGGAAGTTAAGAATTCAGGAACACATGGCCATTGAATTGAGAGACCATCAGAGGCCTCATCCAAGGTTAGAAAGTTTTCTTCTTAGTCTTTGTATTGCCTGATTATCCAGTGCTACTGGAATCCAAAGGTGTGCTCCAGATTGGTCATCTCAGCAGGCTGTTTGAAGTAGAACTATTTGATCCCTGGAGAAGGAGACTGAGGGTTCAGAGGTGTTCAGAGCTCTTGCTGTACAAGTAAGTTGGTTCCTTCAATCAGGGAGAAATTAAGACTATATATATAGGGTCTGGAAACCCAAGAATGATGGTCAAAGATAGTGCAGAATTGAAACCAGGGAAAGCCATAGTGTAAGACCCATTTTATCACACTGTTCCATACATGCCTCAGATAATTTTGTGTCATAACCCGTTTCTCCTCTCTCAGAACCCTAAATTTTTATTATCGAGATAAAACTCCTATTACAATCTTCTGAAAAGGTGTGTTAGAAGCATTCATAGATAACACAAATACTAATTCATTACTTTGTTAAGAAAGCCCACATTCCCAAGCTGACATTTCAAACTCCGAATGTCTAATTCACTCTTGTGTCTAAAGGGGCCTATCTTCGTGGGGAATCTTCAACAGAGCCATGATTCTGAGCATCTGATGATTCCATGGGGCAAGATGGCAGTCAGGTGTGCACACTTGGCATTTAGAAACAGCCACCACTATTCTTAGCCTTTTAGTGAGGCAATAAGGGAAAAGTGTACTTGTTTTTCTTTTTAACAGCCTTTTTATTTTTTGCTGCTGTGTATCATTTCCTTTTTTCTTTTCTTTTTGAAGAATTTAATACAAGTTACTACTTAAAAAGAAAGGTCTGCAAAAGGCTCTTTTTTTTTTTTTAAGTGGAAAAGACTCTCAAAGTTTATTAATGGCTCCAGTCTCTTTAAAACTGTAAAGAAAGTGAAACTACCAGTATAAAAGGTGGCCTCTGTCTTGCCAATGGGTTTCAGCCCTGGGCAAGTTTGCTATGGATTCAATGTGACCAAAGAAATTGACAGCAAAACATTCTTGGGGTGAAAGGTCATACCCAACTTTATTTCCAGGTGGCAGGTCAGTCACTAGAATCCTGTTCACTCAGAGCGAGTCTGCATGCAGCAAACCGGTCTCTGCCTCTGGGCCCCTCTGCCTGCACAGCCGTCCTCTGGGCCCCTCTGTCTGCACAGCCATCTTCTGGGTCCCTCTGTCTGCACAGCTGTCCTCTGGGACTCTTTGCACAGTCGTCCCACATAGCCATCCTCTGGGCCTCTCTGCACAGTCATCCCACACAGCCGTCCTCTGGGCCTCTGTTCTTGGCACTGCCACCAACCACTCCAGCCTCTGCTCTGCTCTCCTGCAGCCTTGCAGCCCTGCCACCGTGTTGTGCCCAGAGCACTGAGTGGAGCTCTTTTTATAGAGTCAACAGCCATGTATTGCCCACAGGTGTGCAGTGAGCTAGTCAACCACAGCTAGGTGAGAATCTTGGCCACAGGAACTCTCATTTTATCCACAGCCTCTCTGAGGTCACATTTGTGCTAGGGTTTGGATAAGGAGGCATGTAACAGCACAGGGTAATGGAAGATGATACTTGGGGCTGGGAATTCTTGGATCATATTCTGGGTTCACCACTTAAAGAGCCATGTTATCTTGGCCAAGCTACCTGACTTTGCCCAACCCCAATTTTTTCATCTACAAAACGGGAATAAGTAATGCCCAATGATAGAACTTTTGCTTAAAATGGACCATGGTTCTTTGACCCCTTTTTGATATTGATCAGGGAGAGACATCTGGACCAGGCAAGTAGAAAACAGACTATGCTGTCACCCTCCTTTGTCCCACCCTTACCCAACCCCAACACAGAACCTTGTTCATAAGAGGGACTCAATGAATACATATTGAATTAAAATTTAATCTGAAAATAAATAGTAAAATAAGGAAGAGAAATATGATTTAACGGCATGTGAAAAACAGTTTACTGTAGAAATGCTGGTAGAATTATGTCCTCCTGACTGCTTGTTTATTATGATGATTAGCAATTTAAAATAATTTCATATAGTTACTTAATGCCAGGCTCTTGAATGCATTGCTAAGGTTCTAAGGTTCAGCCTAAAGGATTTGCCATAGTGTTTTCAAAAGAACATTCAGAGCTAACAAAAAGGTTTGCTTGTTGTTATAAGAAAGATTTAAGAAATTTATATATGTAGTATTACCATAAAACTAAAAAACAGGGCAACAAACTTTATTCTTATCCTCTCTGTTAAAATTGTGGGTCTTTTTCTACCAAAAGCTTTATTTTTTTAAATAGCCCACTCATAAAGGGATGCCAGGCAGATAAACAGAAAGCAGTAGTATACAGATAATCCAACAAGGGGAATTTTAAGTTATAGGCTGGAAGTGGTGTGAGGATTGCTTGCAAAGGGACAGGAAAGAACATTTGGGGTGAGGGGAATCTTCTGTATCTTGATTGTGGTGGTGGTTAAAGAGCTGAATGCATTTGTCAGAACTCATAGGATTGTACACTTAAAATTGATAAAATGTGTTGTGTGTAAATTAAAATACAGTAAAGCTGTTTTTTTTTTTAATCCACCCACTGGACTTCCTGTGGTGTATAAAATTACATCTGTATTATAGTAACATGTAGTTAGTATTCCTGGAAAAGGTTACTATTAATAAAGCTAAAAAAAGAAAAAATGTAAAAATTATACTGATTTATGTTTTTCTTTTTATTTCATTTCAGTAACATTAGTCAGTACAACCTAGGGTAAGGTTTTCTAAAAAGAGACCTTGGTATTCAAGAATTCAGTATCTCATGATCTATTCAGAGGTTTCCTGTAGAGATCAACTGACTTCTTTTAAACAAGCTACTTAACTCGTGACAGAAAACTTGAACTCTCTAGGAGTCTCCTTAATAGTTTCTGCAAATACCTCTACTTTGTTCAAACTCAATACCCAAAACATTTTTTGGCATTGCAATGATTCATCACCTGACAATCTTTTTTCACATAGCAAACTTACATTTTATTCTCTCAAAGATTTGTATTCTATCATTTACAGTCATTAGTAGAGGAGGAATAATTTAAAGTATTAGGAACTTCTATGTCAGCTGAAGACTGATTAGAAATAAAGATTATTTTTACCGACTTAGGTACTTCTTAGCTATGAAAAGTTCTGTAATTGTTCAACTCAGTCTCTTTATTAAGATTACTAAAAAGAACAGAAAGTTTATTCAATTAAAAAAGACAACATTAGATCAGAAAATATTTAGAGGAATAAGGGCATACTTAAAATTTTTGCTTCTGTCTACAGAGTTTTATTAATTTAGAAACATTGAAGTGCATTCTGTGTTCTGTGGCATTTCATATACTGATCACTTTTGAATATTTAGATCTGCAAAAGCCTGTGAAAACTGCCAGCATTGGTCAGGGTTAATGTTCATCTCTTGCCTAGCTTTTCTCTGATAATAGAAAGAACTAGGAAGGTACAGTGTTTTTCCTCTGAGTATCCACCTCCTCCCTCCCAGCTACTGGAACAATCCACATTCTTTTTTTTTTTTAAGATGTGTGTGTTTGCATATTTTCTACTGTAGCTACCCAACTAGCTGGGGCCCCTTGTGTTCCAGTTCTTTGCATTCTAATTCAACTACACTTTGAGGAAAATATAATGTGTAGAAGTAAGACACACCTATAAAATGTATCTTGCTTCCCACAGTTCTCATAGACATTCTGCTTTTATAGTGATTTAGTCATTCAGTGAATTAATATAATTAGTTTAATTTTTCTTAAAATTGAGCTTCAAAGATTTAGCTACCCTTTTCCCTGACCCACTTGTTCTCATGTATTGGAGCTCCGCAATTCTAGTGCATACTAACACATCTTTGACGAAAGAGAAGGAAACTGGTCTCTGGTTCTGACTGACTTCTGGAGGCTCCCAGAGCTCTTCCTACCCCAGATGCTCTCTGATTAGTAGAGAACTGCCTGCAATTGCTTTAAGAAGGGATTTGCTCCACCAGAAGCAAGGCTTTTGATCAGAACTACTCATTTCCATAGTGTGACATTAGCCACATAGACAAGACTGTTTGTCCAAACTACTGTGTTATAAGGACAAAAGCTGAAGGACCAGAGTTTGGGCTATGATAAGGGTATAGTAGACACAGCCCATAAATTAAGGTAAAGATCCATTTAGTTTGGAAGTGGACCTTCAGCTTCTTGCCACGTCTTTTAGGGTCACTTGCTCAATTAAAATGCCTTCAGAACCTAAGTTATTAGACAGTGGGAGCAGATGTTTTTCTAAAGTATGGAATTACAATCGGTAGGGAAGGAATGCTAAGTGCTGAGACTGGATTTTGCAGGAATGTCTAGGTGTGTCTTGATTGTTAAAGGCTCTGAACACATTCTTTTTATATTCTTAAGTCTCTGCTACCGCCCAGATGTCACCTTTTCCATTCCCTACTCCTGAGACTTTGCCAAGGCATTGCTACCACCAGTGTATCATAAATAAATTTACAGTGCTTTACATACACACAGTCTCTTCTAAGGGTGACTACCATGCCACCCCTGACATTCACCCCTCATCCACCCCTGCCGGGACTCCTGATGAGGAACCACGTGACCCAGCCCCTCAGGCCAAGCTGACTGGACAAGGGGAGGCCCTAACCCAAGGACAGCTCACTGACAGGATGGCAAAGGTCTTGTAATGCTGCCTAGTCTCAAAAGTTCAGTCTAAACAGAGGCAGTAGTATTTAACTGAGCCATTCAGATGTTCTGTTTTCGGAAATGCAACTGAGGAAGACAGAAAAGATAAACCAGACGAGAGTGGTGTAGACACATGTAGAGTGATGACCCTATTGCGGTGGTACATCGGAAAGGCCATAAATCCATACTGCTGAGCTTTTGTGGGTCTTTCTTGGAATCAACACTATGCTTCGGTTTTGACATCTTTGAGATTCAGCCCTTCTCTGGTTCTTTATCCATTGGTTTTCCTCTGTATTCTTTATATATGCCTTTCCTATTGTTCGCTTGAATCAGCTTAAGCGAGTCTCAGCCCCATGTAGTCATAGGATCCCCATCATAGGCCCTTAGATGCCTGGAGGGGCAAAACAAGGTAGGTAGTCCAAGAGTGTCAGGGGTCAGAGTCACAGTTCACAGCCAGGGCATTAGGAACCTGGTCCCAGTTTCCCAGCCTTGAACTGTTTCAACTTCTATACTAATGAACCAGTTTCCCTTAAAAACAACAGATTTTTACATTTTAGAGCAGTTTTAGGTTCACAGCAGAATTGAGCAGGAAGAACAGAGGGTTCCCTTGTACCCCTGCCCCCATAGTGCACAGTCTTACTTTTTATTAAAAAAAAGAAGAGAGATGTTATGAACAGTTCAGTGTTAGAGATCTCAGAAGGATAAAGTCCACCTCATTGGGTGGTTTTTCCTGTGAGTGTGATGAAAAGTTTAGAACTTCAGACCAGTAGTTATGGTGTCTGCCTCCCTTGTTAACCTCATTGTTTCTGTTTTCTCATACTTACTGAAAATCTCTGGCCTGAAGTGTTCCAGCATGGAATTGTTAGAGTATGGTCATATGGGCTTCCCTTTTCACCCAATCCTGGGTATCTTCTTCCTTCTTCAGCAGCAGCAAAGGACCCAAGGCCACTCACAGAAGCAACCACCAGGAATATGAGTTCTACTCCTTCCTAGTTCAGCGTTTCCTCTGTTTGATGCCATGAGGAAAGACCAATACAGTCACAGATACTTGGTTTATTTATTTGATTGTGTCTAGGCCTGTGGGAATAAGCAAGAGAGGGTGGCTATATCCAAGAAGCTCTCAAGTTCATAGATCCTGAGCATCCCCCTCTTATCTTTCTCCATATGATCTTAGCCTGTCTTCTGTGCAGACACCACCCTGGGTCTTCCCTCTCTTGTGGTCTCAGGAATACTGAAACTGTTCAGCCACTTCCTCTCCATTATGCCTGCATCTCCAAGTATCTTGCTGAGTGAGCCATGTTCTTGCTGACTGCATCATGTTCTTAAAATTCTACTGATGCGTTATATTCTGTATCTAACAAAATAAATATACAAAATATGCCAATGTGCATAATGATATGCTTTTACTTTTTTCTTGATGAAAGGGCTAGCCAATTCTTTCATCAATAAATAATTATTGGACACCTACTATGTGCCAGACCTTTCATGATCTGAGCTCTGGGTTATCCCTTTGGTTTCCTCTCATTTCTTGCTGCAGTGATTCCAAACCGCTCGTTATTCACAGATTTCATTCTGTTTCACATCTTGATGCCTTTACTCCTGTTGTCTCTGTCTGGAACGTGCTTCCCCCATTTGCTTCGCTAACTCCTATTCATCCTTCTAGCTCCTCTTCAGGTACTTCCTTCTCCAGCACTGTGTGCTTCATTCTGCTGTCCAAGCTGGGTGAAGTGTGCCTCTCCTGGGCTCTCATGGCACCTTGTACATATCTGCACCACCACACTGACCACATCATAGTTACTGTACCTGTTTGTGTCCATCTCATCAGCAGACCCTGGAGGGAAGTAACAATATCTTATTCATTTTTGCTTCTGTAGTTTTTAGAACAGTGCATGAAATAGAATATACACATAATAAACACTTGTGGAACCAAACAGAATCAGTCATGGTATAATGTCATATAGAAAATCTTGTAGAATCTCTAGGCAATCCATGGTTGCATTAGATTTTATTTTTCATTGCTAGAGACTGTTTACCCATATCTCAGCAAGGATGACCCTAGCATCTTTTGCAGCTGTATGTCCACCATGAGTTATAGGCACACCACCTGGTTTTTACTGTACAGGGGCTAACCAGGATTTTAGCAGTATAGATAAATGTGCTTGAATCTAGTGCTAGTCTCAATAGTCAGTGGACTGATTATGAAGACTCTTAATACAGTGTGTGTGTACATTGTGATCCAGTGCTTAGCCAAATGCCATAGGTCTCCCAGGCCCTCTAGTACTCCACATGCATGGGTCTAAGGGAACCCAAGCATAAGTCCACCTGCCTGTGCAGATCCTGTGTCCCAAAAGCTAGACATCCTCCTGATATAGAGCCAGTACTCAGTAAATACTTGTTGAATGAATAAATTTGAAAACAAGGATTTAGTTATATGTGAAGGAGCTATGTTTTGGCACATTGTGACTGTAGATTTTTTCCCCCATTTTTAAATTGATTTTTAAAAATTTAAGTATCATTGCTATACAATCTTATGTTGGTTTCAAATACACAGCACAGTAGTTCAACAGTTACCCATATTATCAAATCCTCACCCACTCCAGTACAGTCACTATCTATCAATGTAGTAAGATGTTACACAATCATTAACTGTATTCTCCATGCTGTACTACTGTCCCTGTGATTAACCTATATTGTGATTGCCAATTACTGTGCCCCTTAATTACCTTCCCCCTCCCTCTCTAACTTCCCCAACCCTTCCCCGTAGTAACCACTAGTCCCTTCTCGGTGTCTATGTGTGACTTTGAGATTTTGATTGTGCTGTAGGCACAGCTGAGGGTTAAAGCTAAGGGGAAATGATGCAAAGGAAAAGTTTCTTGCAGGACTCCTTACACACAGTCCCCAGTAAAAAGTCTGTTTACTGTGGAAAAGAGTGGGAAACCAAGTTGTGCAGTCATGAAGTAGAATTTAATTGAGTCTTGATTTTGCTCTTTTCTTGCCATCTGTGCAGCTGTACAATTTCTTACAGATCTGTTAGGTGTGACTCAGGGGTGGGGGTGCAGGGGCTGATGCAGGGGGAGGGGCAGAGAAACATGGCCAGAGGGAGCCAAAAAAAGCATCAGGACTTGGAGCTCAAAACATCCTCAGTCTGGGGCAGGGTCTGGTCTGAGCAATAGAAGTATTGCCCTTGGAGCTGTAAGTTTCCTTGTGAGTGAGGTATTTGGACCAGATCATCTTTAATCTCTCTTCTCGTTTTGAAATTTCATTATCTGTGGGATTTTGAAATAGCGGTTTTCCTAAATTCTGCAGGTGTTTCCTGGGTGGACTAAAAACTGAATTTGAATTGATCAAATTGCGGTTGATGGAACTGAGGTTCTTTGAGTTGTAGCTAAAGTCTGCAGTTGTTTGATAATCAAGTTTCCATAGTGACTAGTATTTTGTTCTTATTCCTTTTTCCTTCACACATGGAAAACGAAATAGACATGCTGTAGAAAATTAAAGTAACAATTTATTTTCTTGTTATAATCACTATCAAGTCCTAGAACCAACATTGTGCTTGATATGAAAAGACATGCCTTATTTGTGTAAAATGACACATTTGAACAAAGTGGATAATTTAAAAAAAAACTTTATCCTTTTTTAAGAGCAGTTTAGACTACACAACAAAACTGACGCAGAGGACAGAGATTTCCCATAACCCCCTGCCCCCACACAGGCGCAGCCTCTCCCATTGTCAGCATCCCCACCAGAGTGGGACATGTTTTACAGTTGAAGAACCCACAATAACACATTATTATCAACCAAAGTCCACAGTTCACATTGCAGTTCACTGTTGGTCTTGTACATTCTCTGGGTTTGGACGAATGTATAATGACATTTAGCCATCATACGGTGTCATAAAGACTTTTTCATTGCCCTGACAATCTCTGCTCTGCCTGTTCATTTCTCTTCCACCGCTACCCTGACAACTACTGATCTCTTATTGTCTCTATCTGTGGTTTTGCCTTTTCCAGAATGTCATATAGTTGGCATCATATAGTTTATCATACAGTTTAATTCATCAGGTTAAATTCCTTTCAGATTCCTCCATGTTTTTCCATGGCTTGATAACTCATTTCTTTTTAGCACTATTCCATTATCTAGATGTATCACAGTTTATTTATTCATTCACCTCTGGAAGACATTTATTTTTTAGGTTGCTTTCTAGGTTTTGGCAGTGATGAATAAAGCTGCGATTAACATCTATGTGCAGGTTTTGTGTGGAGTTAAGTTTTCAGCTCCTTTGGGTGAATACAAGGAGTGTAACTGCTGCATCCTATGGCAAGAGTATGTTTAGTTTTATAGGAGCAGTCGAACTGTCTTTCAAAGTGCTTGTACTGTTTTGCATTCCCACCAGCAGTGAGTGAGATTTCCTTTGCACCATATCCTCACCAACATTTGGTGTTGTCAGTGTTCTGAATTTTAGCCATTCTAATAGGTGTGTAATGGTATCTCATTTATGTTTTAATTTGCATTTCCCTGATGACATATCATGTGGAGCATCTTTTCATATGCTTATTTGCTATCTGTATATCTTCTTTGGTGAGGTATCTGTTGAAGTCATTGGCCCATTTCCTAAATCAAGTTGCCTGTTTTTTTATTGTTGAATTTTAAGAGTTCTTTTTATATTTTGGATAACACTCCTTAATCAGATGCGTCTTTTGCAAATATTTTCTCCCAATCTGACTTGTCTTCTCATTCTCTTGACAGTGTCTTTGCAGAGCAGAAGTTTTTAATTTTATTGAAG
The DNA here is from genome assembly GCF_040802235.1 of Manis javanica. Lineage (NCBI taxonomy): Eukaryota > Metazoa > Chordata > Mammalia > Pholidota > Manidae > Manis > Manis javanica. The sequence goes on along the minus strand of NC_133163.1, from coordinate 102,245,185 downwards.
TCCAGCTTATCAATTATTTTTTTAATGGATCATGCCTTTGTTGTTGTATCTAAAACAACATCACCATACCCAAAGTCATGGAGGTTTTTAGGTCTATTATCCATCTGAGTTTATTTTTATAAAGGTTTTAGGGTCTGTATCTGGTTATTTTTTTTTTGCATGTTGATGTCCATTTATTCTCACACCACTTGTAAAAAGACTATCTTCCCTCCATTGTTATTAGCTTTGCAACCATAGTCAAAGATCAGCTGACTATATTTATGTGGATCTGTCTCTAGTCTCTGTTCTGTTCCATTGATCTATTTGTCTCTCGGCAATGCCATACTGCCTTGATTACTGTAGCTTTATAGTAAGTCTTGAAGTAAGATAGTGTAAGTCCTCCAACTTTGTTCTTCAATACTGTGTTGGCTATTCTGGGTCACAACACATGGCTGTTCTTTTGCCTCTCCATATAAACTTCAGAATCAGTCTGTCAATATCCATAAAATAACTCGCTGGGCCTTTGGGATTACATTGAATCTATAGATCAAGTTAAGAAGAACTGACAATATTGAGTCTTCCTAATCATGAACATGGAATATCTCTCAACTTGTTTAGTTCTTCTTTGATTATATTCATCAGAGTTTTGTGGTTTCCTCATATAAATCTTGTACATATTTTGTGAGATTTATACCTAATATAAGTGGTATTGTGTTTTTAATTTCATATTCTACTTGTTGATTGCTGGTGGTGACTTTCATATGGTGTTTGATGTATTATCCATGATCATACATACATGTGCATGTACCATGCATTCATGTGCCAGGATGGAGCTTACTGGGAGGAAGGAGAGAAATGTCATGTCATGTCATTACTGTGCTAAGCACCCAAAGGGGAGGTGCATGGTGCTGCGAAGATACACAGAGCAGTGGGCACTGATCCATCAGGGCACTTCTCAGAGAGACTGAAGGCCAGGCTGAGGTCTGAAAGAAGCCCAGTTGTTAGTGAGGGAAGAGGAGGAGAGTTCCAAGCAGAGGCACAGATTCTAACAAGTCTGGTGGTGGGGAGAAGCTGATGCCTTTGAGGTACCAGAGCATCAAAAAGCAATAGGGGATGGTATAGTGAGAGAGAAAGCTGGGGAGGAAGGCAGGGGCCCGCTACTCTGTAGGCCAAGGCTCGGCAGGAATGTGGGGGTTGGGGTGCGGAGACACTTTATGGGTAAAACGGTCACTTTCAGAGACATCTTTGCATAGGCTTCATTTCCATCACAGGTGCAAACAGGTAGCTTTCTTTCACAGCCCTGTCTTATGAAGAAACAGTTTTTTCTCACTTCAGGAGTACACACACACTAACAGAGAAGAGCAAAGCCACGTTGGGATAGAGTCCCAGGGAGGGCCGGCCCACTGGCCAGCTCCAGTGTCCCTTCCCCAGAGCAGTCTCACAGAGGGTGCCGCTCGGTCACAACTGGGCAAAAGGACAAACGTTCAGGTGCTACAGACTTTCAGTGTTGTTCACACAGTGTAAATCATAAATGGGAATCTGTGACTGTCAAGCTACTGTATTATATGGATATAATAGATATTGGACAAAAATAGAATCATAAGCTCAGAGAAGACAAATAGGGACTCTGTGACATCCCACTACACTGACGGACAGTGACTGCAATGGGGTATGAGGGGGACTCGATAATAAGGGTGAATGTAATACCCACATTGTTTTGCTTTTGCAACCTTCATGAGTGTATATCAATGATACCTTAATAAAAAAAAAGTAAATAAAAATCAGACCAGTTACTTTAAAAAAATCACATAAACATAGCTAAAGACTTTTATATTTGCTAAAAGGTGTTCTTTAGTAACATGATGGTTTCTTAGGAACATGGTGTGATAGGTTTTAAGAAAACTTTTTTTATGCCCTCCAATTAAACTTGGTCTGTAAGCTCACTTGACAACTACGCTGTGCACGACTGTGGTCAAGGACACTGTGGTCCCTGCACTGTCCCGGGACCGTAGTCTGAAGCGGCATGATGGAATGCTATCATAGCCTTCTTGAAATTCTTAAAGATTTTAACTTTGAACTTGGGTTTTGTAAGTGACACCTGACTGGACAATGAAGCATGCACGTGAGAGGAAGAGATACGCATCCCCATTGTTTGTCTCCCTGTGTGGCTATGGTGTTCCCGATGAGCACACACAAACCAGCCCCCTCACCCCCCTGACACACACACATAAAACAGAATCACAAGATGCTGCTTTGTAACTTTCTTTTTTTTAATTAACAGTACATATAGACCTACTTTATTCTTTTAGTATCCCATTGTATAGATGTATCATCTATTAACTATATATTACTATAGTTAAATTAACTTTTATATCAATATAGATATGTATAGTACCCTTTGTGTCATTTCTACATTTTCACTTTCACAACAGTGCTGCAGAACCTCTTTGGAAATAATTATTTGTATTTTTTAGTATCTCGTAGGAAAAATTCCTAGATATAGAGTCAAGGATATGCATATTTAAAAACCTTTGGTTTTGTAAACATAATGTTCCTCATGTAATTGTAGATTAATGATACCAAAAAAAAAACCCTTTGGTTTAATTATAAAAATACTTATCAAAAAATGTAAAATATAGAAATACATGAAGTACAAAAGCAACAGTCTGCCCTTCTGCCAGTTTGCTATGCATCCCTGAAACACATTTTACATTGAAAAGGAAATATCAACTTGCTGTTTGAAATGGTTGTGCCTGTTTACCTATCACCAGTCTGTGAAAATGTATAATTGTCCACTTTCTTCCCAACATGGTATTATCAATCCTTTAAAAAATATTTTCAAATCCAATTCACAAAGTTTTAAATTGTACTTCTTTAATTATCAATGAGACTGGACATCTTGTGTTTAATGTTTTCTTAGTGGTGTGTCTGTGAGTTGCCTATTGTTTTCTTTTGCCTATTTTGCTAATGGGTTGTTTATCCTTTTCTTATTAATTTGTATGAGTTCTTTCTACGTTAAAGGAATTACTTTGTTACAGATTTTTTTTCAGCAATTTGTATTTTGACTTCGTTTATGATGTATTTTGCCACCCCAAAGTTTCAAATTTTCTTAAATGTCTTTTGAGCCAAACTTTTTTCCAAATATAGGCCTAGGTCAGCTTTTATAGCTGCTTTTCCCAGGTAAAATTCAACTAACAGGACACTTACAGAAAAGGAGGGGTGGATGGAACATGGAAGCATCCTGGAGCCCAGGGATGAATGCTCCCATTCCGAAGCAGGTCGGCAGGGTTCTTTTCCTTAGGTGACTCAGCCAGCCGGCAAGGTGTCCTGCTCATTTGCTCACTCAAAGCTAACTCATTATACGGTCCCTGACCTTTCCCAAAGCTCTCATTTCTAGAGCAGGAATCTCTTACCCCTCTAATGCCCATCATTCATGTGGCAATGCCAGCTGAACTGTCTTCCCAGCCCCTGTCCTTAGGTAAAGCTGACTTCCAGTGCAAAGCCCCCATTTGCCTAATGAGTGACATTTTGGAAGCAATTGTGTGTGTATAAGATAACTCCTTTCTACAGTTCAAAATATGAGTGCCAGTAGTATACCCATAACTGAGGCAGAGGTGCAACTAATCACAAGCAGAGATTGTACAAGATGGCCTTTTGATTGTAATTAAAGAACTGCTGATTAGAACTAGGCTATTAGAAACATCTGGTCACTCATTACCCTGCTTAAAAGCCTTTAATTAATCCCTGTCTTCTGTAGTATAAAGGCCAGCCTGCCTAACATGGCATGTGAGGTCTTTCACATCCTGGTCCTAATCTGTTTTTTCAGCTAAGCACTATGCTAAGCACTTCCATTCCACACATACTTATTGAGAACCTACTACTTAACAGGCATGGTTCTAGGCTGGAATTAGTGGTGGTTCTTACTCTTGCGGGAATTTCAGGCTAGTTGGGGAGACAGACAATCCCAAATAAAGCAATTTATAGGGTGGCCAAGGGGACTGTTCTGAGGAGACACCTAAACTGAGACCTGAGGAAGGAGAAGGAACCAGCCATTAGAAGAGCTGAGGAATGAGGTAAGGATACTCTAGGCAGAGGGCACAGTAACAGCCTTGAAGTCAGCCTTGAAATCCACAAGAGTGTGGGGTGTTCTAGGAACAGTAGCATAGCTGGAGCTCAGGAAGACTCCAGGGAGGTGATATTAAACTCTAGGGGTTTGTCAGGGGGCCACGTGGCACAGTATGTTGTACAATGTAGTGAAAGAATTTACATTGAGCACAATGAAGTGCTTAAATGCAGTTTGGAGTCAGGTAATTGTGGTGACAATATAATGTACTGGTCTTTAAACTTTATCTCATGTACCTGCATAACAACTCTCTGACATGGGTATTAATGTCCAGTTCCATGGGTGTGGACACCAGGGAGGGAAGTTGGGCGATTTGCTGAAGGTCACACATTTGGAAAGTATTAATTAGAGCAGCTGGATCTGTCTGACTCCAAAGCCCACCCTCTTAACTTTGACTCTGGATTCTATACTCTTTTAATTGCGAGAAAATTGGGATTCAGAGAGACTAAAAATAAGCTAGAATGAGTAAGCAGATGTGAGGCACTGTTAAAAAAAAATGGACCCTTCAATCTGGAAGATAAAGAATGAAATTTTTATCTGGTGGAAGCTCAGAAAGCTGTGAGCTCATGAAGAGGGCAACGTGGACTTATTCACTGAATAAATAAGAACTCGGGGACGTCTGTTGAAGCTTCAAAGACATAATTATAAGCCAAATGAAAGGAAGTGGTTTTTATACAGTGATTAGTAAATAGAAGAAGCTGATTATCCTAGGTACAGATTGAAAATAAATTTGAGTAGCTTTTATGAATGCTCTAGAGTGAGGTAGCAAAGCACAACCTTTTTGTATGAAGAACAGCTAAAATACTTATGAAATTGTAATAGAAACTTACATAGCTAAGAAAATTAGGAAAAATAAGTAAGGAGAAACAAACTACATATAATAATACTAAATGAAAGCAAATTTAGGTGTGATAATTTTCAATATTTAAAAATTTTTGTGTATGTGTTAAGAAGAAATACTTAAACTCATAGGTGTTTTTTGTTGTTAGGTGACAGGCCACTATAGAGAGACAGAAGGAAATAATGTCCTTCCTGAGTCATCGCAGATGGATTGCACTTCTTATTTCTAGGAAAATCCATTTTGGCCTACTGGAAGGGTGTGGTTAAACCAGTGCCCAGACACCAGCTTGACATCTGAGAAAAAGGCTGACGCACAAGTTCCTTCAGAACCTCTGCTTGCTTATGCTGCATTTGTCTTTCAGAATATTCTCTCAGCATATACAATTGGAGTGACTCTTCTTAAGAACAAATGTCCTTTATTTCATGAACTGTGAGATCTTTGAATCTGAAATAGAGTGACAGTTGATTTTGCTCTCTCTGTATCCTCATTGCCCTGTCAGTTCCCCTCAGTCCTACTGAGAATGCCAAGCACTCATTTCAGATGATCTTAATCAGTTCAGTAATACCATTTAGCACCCTAGGGCTGTCGCAGTTGAGGGAGGAGGGTTTACTTTTGGTCTCTCTAGAACTTTGGGAATTGAGTCAGAGTTTCATAGCCTCAATATCTAATTATTTCTGCTTCTTGGTTCTGTACTAACTGTCTCGCCATGATCAAGGTGCAGGCATGGCCAGCAGTCGGCCTGCATCCAGCCCCGCTTCTTTGGTTCTCCTCTTCCTTTGGGTACCTCTGGGCATCTGCCTCCGTGGTACTCAGTGTGCATCTAGTGGTGCCTTCACTAAATCAGATGAACACTGCAGCTTTGTATTATTATTACCTAACCTGTTGTATATGCATTTAAAAATATTAATGCTACAAATTGTGAGTTTTATTCAAACCATTTTTATGGAGATTCTGTTGAATAAAAGTCTGTGGGCAGAGGAATAGGTAGCACAAAAGATAAAAATATGAATACATTTTACTAACCTAGAGGCCTTTCATGTTTATGCACATTCTATTCATCATCTTTAAAGTAACCTCCTGTTGAGAAATGCTGTTTCATTTGGGCAAGCCAGCCTTGTATTTTGTTAAGCATGAGCAACTGGGTTACTGTTTTTCACTCATGCTCGTAGATAGTAGCTAATTACATTGTTTTCAGTTCTCTTCTATGGCTTCTGCTATGACTGGCCTTCTGTTTTAAAACAGCATTCTTCAAATTTCAAATCTGTGGAAGCTCTGTGGCTCCTAAAGACTCATCCATTCATTTTTTCATTCACTCAACAGACATCTCTTAAGCATCTAATCTGCAAGCACAGGGCCAGGTGTGAGGATGAATCCAGTAGATAAATCAAAGATCCTGTCCTGGACACAGTCTAGTTAAAGAGACAGACCCGTGAGAAGATAATAAGAATGGAATGTGGCAAGTGCCTAGCTAGGGATAAAAACCAGATTTTATGGAAGGTCTGAGCACCTGTTGTAGGGCAGACACTGTTTAGTCCTGGGCATCAGTTTGGAGCAAAGTAGACATAGTCCCTGTCCTCATGTTCTTTATAGTGAAGAAAAAGTACAGGATTATATGAGACAGTATAGCAGAGGGGCTTAATTTACATGAGCTCAGTGAGGGTCTTTCCAAATAATAGATATTTAAGCTGAAATGTTGTTTTGCCTGAGAGTTTCAGCCCTTGGCAAGTTTACTGTGGATTCCATGAGACCGAGAAATGACAATCTAACTTCTTGGTGTAAAAGGGTTTATATCTGGCTTTATTCTCACTGTAATAGGTCAAGCACTAGAATCATATCTCCATCCAACAGTCTGCAGGTCTGTAATCCTCCTCCATCTCTGCCTCCACTGAGAGCTCTGGGCAGAGCTCTTTATATAGCGACTCAGTCAGTAATAGCTTATTGCCTATGGGTGTGGAAGCACTAGCTTAGCAGTAAGCCAGTTACATCATCAAGTAGTTTAGGGTCAGGTGAGGATCCTGGCCATAGGAACTTCCATTTTCCCTACTAGATGTGAAATAAATAGGAGTCAGTCACAAAACAGTGCGACTAAGGGTTTTAGGCCAAGAGAAGGCATGAGAGGTTTGGAGGCTTGAGGTAGCATAGATTATTTAAGTAGTTGAAGGAAAACCAGTGCAGGTGGCCCTCTGTGGGGTGGAAAGGGACTAAGCAGTGGGGGAAATGGGGACTATCATGAGATGAGGCTGGTTCTCCAAACCCTTCAGGAGGCAGGTGCCAAGAAATTCAATTTGCAGAGGATTATATGAATGTTTTACCCCAAGTTATTAAGAGTTTTAAGGAAGGGTGAGACATCATCAGATTTTTCCATTTCAGAAAGAACACTCTGGCTGCTGAATAGAAAATGGGGGAGGCAAAGCTTGACAGAGAGCTATTTCCAGCATCAGGGTAAGAGACGCTGGTGTTAGGACTTGTGTGGTGGCCATGGAGGTGAAGAGAGGTGGACCAGACCTGGCTGTATATTGGAGGTAGGACTTAGTGATGGATTTGATAGAGAAGTGCAGGAGACAGTGCTGCTGAGGATTGGTTTTTGACCAGGAGCAGCTAACTAGCTGGGTAAAGATGCCTGTCTGTTACTGAGATGGCAATACTGCAGGAAGGACAAATTTAAAGGGAGAAGGAAGAATAGTTCTGGTTTGGATTTGTTAAATGTAAGATGACTGTAAGACATCTAAATAGAGATAGAGCTCTTAGGTGTTACATGGATCTGTGGGTCTGGAATTCAATAGAAAGGTCAGAACTAAACAACTATTTGGGAAAAATTGATATTTAAACTCATGAGGGCAAATGGGATACAAGGTAAATATAAAAATAACAATATTGATGGCTAATCATTATTATTATGTTAATATTAATGAGGATAGCTAATACTTATTGGCTGCCTTCTATGTGCTAAGCACTGCTCTTTACATATACTAACTGATTTACTCTAGATAACTCTCTGTCATAGGCAGTATTCTTACTCTCATTGTAAATGAAGCACAGGGAAGCCATGGAGCTAGTAAACAACAAAACCAAGACAGTCTAGTCCTAAAGTCTGAATTCTTAATAGTACATTAGAAGAGAGAAGAGACTCAACTCAGAGATCTGGGTAATTCCAACATTTAAAGGTTGGGTAGAGAAGGCAGACATGGCACAAGAAACTGAGGAGTGACTTTAGAGGTAGAAGGGGACCATGAGAATGGGGAGTTTTGGAGGCCTGGCCAACTGTGTTCCCCATAGGTTGCCAAGATCGGCAGTCAAATGATGCTGAAACGTGGGCTCTTAAAGGTCACATAGGTATTAAATGGGTGATGAGGTTTGGAAATGGTTTGCCAGGCTTGGGAACAATGTGAGTAAAAAAGACAGATAAAGAGGAACCAAATGCTGTTTGCAGTTGTTAAAGGGTCAAATGCAAGTCAGAAATAGTGAGAGATAAGATTGGAGAAGTTGGCAGGGGCAGAGCATGAAAGACCTGTAACATGCCCCAAGTTAGCACCAGCCTATGATCTCAGCTAATCGTGTCTGTTCACAAAGCTGGGAGCAAAACAAAGGAGCCACCTGTCAAACAAGAGAGAACTACATATTGGTGCCTGCTTATCTCTTTTTTCTGATATAAAGTATATGTTGTTTAATTCCCTCAAAATTTACCAATGGCGAGGTGTTTTATTTTTTAAAGTACTGTGACTTCTTTTAGCATCAAATCATTTATCAGAGTGATATATATTCTGCATACAAGGAAGACATCTATATACAGAGGCCTGCATATCTATTTAACATGACCCTTTTTTATACTTCTCTCTAAATTGAGAGCAAGTGTTGAAAATGAAAGGAAAGTGTGACTGTTTTGCTTAATTGGGCAACTTTGGTCACAATCAGGAGAAAGTGATTCACTGGGATTATGTATATTTTGTTCCTCCTCAAACATCTTAAATGTTTTGAAGTCAGAGGTCAGCCTGGATTTAAATCCTGTCTCTGTCATTTAATAGCTGAGTGACTTTGGGGCTAGTTATTTAACCTCTCTTAGATGGTTCATTGAATGAGGGACTAATTTATTAGTAATAATTATATTTTAAGAATTAAGTAAAGGAGAAGAAAGTTAGGAGTTTTCTTTATCCTAACTGAACAAAAAGCCTTGCAATGAAGATGATCAATATGATTCCTTTCTTTGCTGGTGATTCTGTTTTACCTTTGATTATTTTACGTATTTAGAATTTTGTAATTTATCCTCAAATACCACTAGCCAATTGTAGATGGAAATAGTACTTTTTCTTGATGTACATAAAAAGACTATATTTATAAAGTGAGGCCTAGTTCCAAAAATAATCTTTACAGGAATATTAAAGAACTGTAGTATCTAAAAATATTCATTCCAAAGCTCTGCCATTGCACATAAAATGCTAAAGAAGTAAGATTATTTTAATTTTTGCTACTTGATGGTGACAATATATACCCATTACAAAGTTCTTGTTTTCTTCATGAATTTAAAATAATTTCAATATCTGCTGGAAGATGGCATTAAATTTACTTTTAAACCATGCACATTTAGCAATACATGCAGGGTAGGTTAAAGAGTTACAAAAAAATTAAAAATCTTCAATCAACCCTATTATTTTGTTCATTTATAGAAGTAAGTGAACCTTCAATCATTCATATTAACATTTAAGCCCTTGTCATCTTCAAATTATTTTTTGCTCTTATTCCCTGAACTCATTTCAGCAGAGCCTCACTGTATGGCCAGAGCCAGTTGGAATATTGCAGAATGGGTGCCTGGCTGATTGCTGTGGCTTTGACACATTATCTTAGATGAGGCATTCTTAAGTCTCACCCCATGACATAACTGATTGAATAGTTGTTCCCATTATGATACCAAGAGGAACAATTTTGGAGTGGAGAAAGGGGAGTTTCTTAATGAGAATGTACTGTTTTAACAAGGGGGTAGCATGGTGGAATGGATAGAATGTTTGGCCTTTCAAGTAGACACAGATTTAATACCAGCTCTACTTCTGTTAAGGTCAGTATCTGTTGAAATGGGTAGTAATAGGGCAATAATACCTTGGCCTCTACTGACACAGAGAAAGTGCTCAGTGAACAGTAGCTGTCGTTCCTCACAGACATCATCACGTTCCGTGAAGCAGGGTTCTGTGAAGCAGTGCTCCTCAGCAGCCCTGCTTTACAGCTGCAGCAGAGCCACAGGACACTTCTGCTCTTCATGTCCAGCCCTACCCAGAAAGACTGTGTGTGCACCCTCAGCCCTTCTTTTCCCTTTCCCCCAAAGGTTTAGTGCGACCCCCTTGCTCTGCTCTAATCCTCTGGCTTACCTTCCTTTCCTTTCCATCTGTACCCCACTTTGCTGCTCCACGAGATGGCTGGTAGAAGGGGTGGCGCTTTGGGCAGTAATTCCTAAATGTTTTACACCAAGAATGTGTCACAAGGGTTATAGCAATTACATAGTAAGCATATGGAGTATTGGTGTTAATGTCAGGGTTCAGAGGAGGGGATTATTGAAGATTCAAGGTTTCTCTCCTGCTTCAGTTCAGAACCTAAGGGGGAACTCTTACTTTTTAATCGTAGGTTTGCTTGACTTGTCACTTAAAGCATTCATTTTTGGTACACATTCACACTGGGATATCAGAAATGAACCAAGGCAGATGCCATGTTGCCAGCTGCTTATGGTTTACCATGAGAGCTAGGAAAGAAATAGGCATGTGCTGTATGAAAAGCAAATGATGTATGTGGGAGTTTAGGAAAGGAGAGAGAATCACGGGGGTCAGATTTTTGGGGATTGGGGGACTGGTCATTTACTCTGTTAGTGCAGTCAGGCTTGTTCCCTAAATGTCTCCCACATCAAAAACAACCGCTCTTGGCACCCACACCTCAGGGTTCCTTGACTTAAAAAATGCAAGTTAGCAGAACTTCCAGTGTGAGTCATCTGCATTAATCAAGGACCTCTTGAGTGTTTTCAGTGTGGCAGGAAGATGATTGGTGCCTCTGTAAGTGTCCCGGGCTGGGTGTAACCCCGAGAAGGTAGGAGGGCCATGCTAGGCTGAAGTAACCCTGTTTAGTGCCCCTCTCTGGAGTACCAGTGTGAGCATGCCTCCCAAACCCGTCTTTCCAGTGCTTTTCCATTAGACTCTGTCAGAATTACCTCAGCACTGCCAGGCAAGCCTTGTTAAATTGTATTGTAGAAGGACAGATGGTTTTTATTTTCCTTGCAAGCTATTATGCAAGTTAAATCTGTGCTAGCATTATTTTCTCAGATTTTGACTTAATCATAAAATTTAGCCTGTCTCCATTTTGTCCTTACTCTCCTTTCTAATCAGATGTTTCTTTGAATTGTCATGAATTTCCTTTGCTGTGTGTTTATGTTTCAGTGTTATCTATTTTAAGCCTTTTTCTCTGTTCTTCATCTCCTACAGTTTTTTTGGCTTTGGTCACAGTACCTCAGCTCCCCAGTCCTTGTTTCCCCTTCTCCTCCCTGCTCCTGTGTCAGTGTCCACCCTTTGCCTCCTACCTCACGAATATCTTGTCTCCAAGTCTCCTACTTCTGCCCCATCTCCACTGGAGATGGCCTCAGGAACAATCCTGAGGTAGGCCTGAAGTTTGCCTTCGCTACCTCTCATCCCAGGTTTCCCATTTCGTTTCCCTTCCCTTGCTCTATGTCTGTCTTTTTTTTAATGTAATTGTAATGATATTTGGTAATTAATACTTTATGAGGAAACAACAACATTATTATTGTGATTATTATTATTAGGCACTTACTAAATGCCAGGCCACGTTCTATGTGCTTGTTCATACATTAATTCATTTAATTCTTATAACAGCACAGTGAGTTAGGTGCTATTGTTCTCTCCATTGTAAGATGAGAGGACTAAGGTACAGAGGTTAAGTAACTTGCCCCAAATCACACAGCTTGGAAGAAACAGAAATGGGATTAACTCAGGCCTTCTGGCTCTAGAATCACCCTCGAGGCAGCTCCAGAAAACATATTTTAGAGCCGAAGTCCCTCAGAAGGATTTAAATGCATTTATTCTTTTTTTTTTTGATTAAGGCGTCATTGATATACAATCTTATTTTGGTTTCAAATACAGAACAGTGGTTGAACATGTACCCATATTATCAAGTCCTTTACCCCCTCCGGTGTGATCACTGTCCATCAACATAGTAAGATGTTACAGAACCATTAACTGTCTTCTCCGTGCTAAACTACCATCCCCATGACCAACCTATATTGTGATTGTATATTATTGTGCCCCTTAATCCACTTCCCCCTCTCCTCCCCACCACATCATACCAAACCCCTTCCTTTTGGTAACAACTAGTCCCTTGGTGTCTGTGAGTCTACTGCTATTTTGTTCTTTCTGTTTTGCTTTGTTTTTATACTCCACAAATTGAAATCATTTGGTTATTTATCTTTCTCCACCTGGCTTATTTCACTGAACATAATACCCTCTAGAACCATCCATATTGTTGCAAATGGGAGGATTTCTTTTCTTTTTATGGCTGAATAACATTCCATTGTGTATATGTACCACATCTTTATCCATTAATCTACTGATGGACACTTAGGTTGCTTCCATATCTTGGCTATTGTAAATCGTGCAGTGATAAACATAGGGGTTCATATGTCTTTTTGAACCAGGGATCTTCGGGTAAATTCCTAGGAGTGGAATTCCTGGGTCAAATGGTATTTCTATTTTTAGTTTTTTAAGGAACATCCATATTGCTTTCCATGATAGTTGTATCTCACCAACAGTGTAGGAGGGTTCCCCTTTCTCTGCCTCCTCACCAGCAATTGTTATTTCTTTTCTTTTGGTTACTGGCCATCCTAACTGTTGTGAGGTGATATCTCATTGTAGTTTTTATTTGCATTTCCCTGATAATTAGCGATGTGGAGCATCTTTTCATGTGCCTTTTGGCAATCTGTATTTCTTCTTTGGAGAAGTGTCTGTTCAGGTCTTTTGCCCATTTTTTAATCAGGTTATTTGTGTTTTGGGGTATTGAGGTGTATGAGTTCTTTATATATTTTGGATGTTAACCCCTTATCAGACAAATCATTTATGAATATATTCTCCCATACTGTGGGATGCCTTTTTGTTCTGCTGATGGTGTCCTTTGCTATACAGAAGCTTTTTAGTTTGATGTAGACCCACTTGTTCATTTTTTATTTTGTTTCCCTTGCCTGAGGAGAGGTGTTCAGGAAAAAGTTGCTCTTGTTTATATTCAAGAGATTTTTGCCTATGTTTCTTCTAAAAGTTTTATGGTTTTGTGATTTATATTCAGGTCTTTGATCCATTTTGAGTTTGCTTTGTGTATGGAGTTAGATAATAATCCTTCTCTTACATGTATCCTACCTCTGTCTTAAATAAAATCAATACAAATGTACTGCCCATCAACTATGGGCAAGGAACTTGGTCAACCTTAGAGGGGATTCAAAGATGGTTTAAGGAATGTTTAGTCTAGTGAGGGAGGTACTTGATCCATAAATAACTAAAAAAAAAAGAATGTAATAATAGACTGATTTCTGACCTATTTCTCCTTGATACTTTCCCAAGAGGTAGAGATAAGTTAGCGGATAAGTCTGATGTTTAAGATCTTGCCTCTCAGTGTGAGGGCCCTAGTAGCCTCCCTCTACTATCTATAAGTGTTGTTAACACCTAGTTCTTAGAAATCTAGTGTTGGTAAAGTATTCATGAGTGTTTCCAAAATACTTGTGGAAATTTGAGCTGGAGCTTACTATTGACAAAGAATACTTCTTTGTAAATTCAGTTGAAAATCTCATGGTTAGAGCAAATCGGTCGTGCTTCTACAAGCTCACTTGGGCTCATTGTGCTTTTTTGTGCTTTTATCAGTCAGCATAGTGGTCATTTCATAACTCTGAGTCTCAGATACTACATATCTTTTATGGTACCAGTAAATCCTTCTAGCTTAAGTTACAGGAATACTGGCTTTCTAAAGTGAGCTTCAGAGTGGGAGCAACCCTCCTAACACTGTTGGTGAGAATATAAATTGGTGTAGCCACTGTGGGAAGCAGTATGGTGGTTCTTCAAAAAACTAATAATGGGGACTCTATGACACAGTAATTCTACTTCTAGGAATTTACGCAGAGAAAACAAAATCTCTGATTTGAAAAGATATGTGCACCTTTATGTTTATTGCCTCATTATTTACAATAGCCAAGATATGGAAGCAACCTAAATGTCTATCAATAGACAAATAGATAAAGAAGATGTGGTACATATACACAATGGAATGTTATTAAGCCATGAAAAAGAAAGAAATCCTCCCATTTGCAACAACATGGATCAATCTAGAGGATATTATGCTATAATTCCACTTATATGTGAAATCTAAAAACAAAACAAAATGAACAAAACAGCAGTTGACTCAGACACTGAGAAATGACTCTTGGTTACCATGGGGAAGGGATTGAGTTGGTAACTGGGGAAGGTGAGGGGGATAAGGGGCACAAATATCTTATTCATAATATAAGTTGGTCATGGGGATAGAAGTACAGCATTAAGAATATAGTCAGTGATTCTGTAAAATCTTTCTCTGTTGACTGATAGTAACCACATTAGTTTGGGGTGAGGATTTAAAAATGTATATAAGGCAAATCACTGTGTTGTATACTTGAAACCAATATAATATTGTATTAGAGCTAGACTTCAATAAAAAATATACTGAAAAACACAAACATGGGTTTAAAATAAAAAAGAGTGGAAACAGTTGGTACACAGAACTATTTATTGAATAAGATTTAAGTAATGCATGCAGATATTACTCAGTTTATAGACCATGTAACTGGGGGAAAACTTATCAAACAAACATCAGTAACATATTTGACACAAAACATTTGCAATCTCTTCTTATGGAAAAAACAGTAACAATGCAACTTATATATTGGTTTATGCTTTTCACAAGGTTTCTGTGTGTGTGAGCCTTTGAGGTAAACTGGATGAGTACTGTTGTCATCTGCATTTTACAGCTGCCTGAAATAAAGATTAAAAGGCCAGTGTGATAGTCCTGGGATTAGAACCCATAACCTAGTCCAGCATTCTTTCCTCTGCAAACTGTTTGGACAAAATGTTGGTGTTAATCTATGATGATAAGAGAAAAAGAAGTCAGTGGGTCAGTTTTTTTCATGATACTACTGTTACTTAAATTGAAGAGATGCTTTTTTTTCTGAGATTCTTTCAACAAAGTGCCGAGCTGTGTACCAGTGATACAGGCACTTGATATGTTAGTAACAGGACAGACATGGAGCCTATGCTCTAATGAGGAAGAGAAATAATAAGTAAGTAAACAAGGCACTAAACATAGCATAACAATAAGTAAGTTCAGCTAATAATAAGAGCTCTGAAGAAAGGAGAGAAAGGCTGCTGGTGGTATTTTCACATGTGATGTATTCTGAAAATGGACATCAAGGTTTAGTGTACATTTATTTTAAAAGGAGATTGCTTCCCAAGGAATCCAAGCAATCATAAAACATTTCTTCAGTGTGGTGTTTGGAGGATTCATTCATATCCATGTATTTTGTTCTTTTTCTTCAAAATTGACCCAAAGTCCAAAATTGACTTAAGTCCAGAGAGTGTCTAGTTGAGGCTAAAGATTTGCTACTTCAGAAACCCCTGATGATCAACTACCGTACCTCTTTCATAATATTGAAGCTATGAAAGCCAAAGTTATTGATAGCCAAATATACCATTTTTACCATTTTCTTTATCTGTATAAAATAACAAAGACAAAATGCTAGACAGTAATGCTTTCCAAGTTTTTTTTTTACTAGCCACAGAACTTTCTTCAGAGAAAATTGTAGATGTTCAGGATGTAAAACCACTATGGCTCCAGGCCACAGCTTACTCTCCCTTCTTCACACCATAATGGCCCTGAGGAATACATGAGTCAATACTAAGGCTTTCCAGGGCACAGGATGAAAACCAATAAAAAATTCAGATTGTACATCCTGCCCTAAAGCAAACAAAACAGAAGATAGCTGTGCTACTGAAACTGGCAGAGCCACCACACCAGAGCTTCCAAATCATGTTTTGAGATCCATGAAAGTCCACATTCAGTGAAAAAATAAACTGATATTTTATATATAAAAATAAATTTATATTTTATATATAAAACTACATTTTTAGGTAGCATTTACTGTATAAAACAAAGTACAGCTTTAATTGAAGCTATTTATTCAGAGCATACTTTCTCCTAATTTTTTCTTGAGATATAATTGATACACAGCGCTGCATAAATATAAGATATATAGCATAATGGTTGGACTTATATAAATTGTGAAATTACTACCATAATACATAGCATCCTTTTTTTTTATTAAGGTATCATTGATATACAATCTTATGAAGGTTTCACATGAGCAACATTGTGGTTTCTACATTCACCCATATTATCAAGTCCCCCCCACACACCCCATTGCAGTCACTGTCCATAAGCGTAGTAAGATGCCATAGAGTCACTACGTGTCTTCTCTGTGCTATACTGCCTTCCCTGTGACCTCCCGCCTACATTATGCTTGCTAATCATAACAGAGCATATTTTTTATATAATGTGAGTGAGATGTTACTCCTGGGACTAAAATACTTCCCTCTGCTAACTTAAAAGTTCAATTTCATATTGGCCAAGATTTATTTTTTCATAAATTGTTTAATTGTGAGGAAATCCATGGTATGTTTTATATGTGATTATAAACTAAGTGATTTGCTAGTTTAAATTCTTTTTCTTTTTTTCTTCTAGTTTGCCAGGGTTTGGATACCTGATCCCGAGGAGGTTTGGAAGTCAGCAGAGCTGCTCAAAGATTATAAGCCAGGAGACAAAGTCCTCCTCCTTCACCTTGAAGAAGGAAAGGTAAGACTTCAGTTGCAAGTTAAGTTTTGAATTAATCTGATACTTTTAGTTACCACATTGATAAAAATGGCAAAATGGCAAACTCCATTTTCTATCCTAAAATGGCAAACTTAATTTTCTATCCTACTGGGTTAGTGAAAATGGCTGATATTTTAAACATCCATTAGTTTGGTCCATGAATTTACTACGATCAGGTTTAGATTTGTATCTAATCCTCCCAAACATATCCTTGTTTACTTGTATTTTGCTTAGGCTAGCATTAAAATGATTTCATATTAACTAAGATAACATTGTCAAAGGAACCAGTCTGAGATTTAATATTTGTTGAAACTAATCATTTGAAAAATATTTACTGAGAAGATTCTATGTATAAAGTACTTTGTTAGTGACCAGAAAAAAAACCCTAGAATCAATTATGTCTCTATACTTTCCTGTCTGCATTCACTGCATGGGACTTGTCTTGGTTCCAGCCTTTTCAATCTCTTCACTGCATTCGACTGGGCGTGCTACACTTTTTTCTTAAAAATCATTGTGACATTATCTTCCTTTAAGCAACTTATAGCCTAGCCAGAGAAACTAGATAGAAATACATGAAAAGTGAAATAAAATATAGAATATAAAGAGTATAGCATCACAATACTAAAGATGTCCAAAGGTAAGTCTGTGGTTAACTACCAAATAAGTAATACTATCCTGACATGTATTAAGTTCTTACTGTGTGCCTGGATTAGTTCTAAGTGCTTTATATGCTATAACTCTTTTAATCTTCACAAGAATCCTGTGAAGTGGCTATTGTTATTACCACTTATGGGTGAAGAAACTGAGGCTCAGTGAGTTTGGGACTTACTCAGGCTCATACAGGCACTAAAAGGTGAAGCTGGGATTTTAAACCAGGAAATTTGCTTCATGATCTGTGCTTATTAGGACAATAAGGATTTCAGGATCCCAATAGAGGGAAATAGTGTTTCCCTCTGCTGCTTTGTCAAGGAGGGTTCAAGAAGGAGGATGGACTTTGGGCCTTAAAAGGTAGGTAGAATTTGGATTGACAAAAAGAAAGTGAGTAGACCCCTTGAGGATTGGAATGTACTTTGGAGGTAGTGAATATAACAGATTGCCTGGAGCAGAGATTTAGAAAGGTGTGTGTTCTAGTTCGAGGCTTACATGTTAAGGTATCTGCTGTAATACATAGCATGGAAATAGGTGGCAAAAGTTATGCTCTCTGACATCAGTGTCAGATAAAGAAATAGATATACTTATGAATAGTGTGACACATGATATAATAAATATAAACAAGAAACAAAAGCAGAACAGAACAGGTAGTGGTCAGAAGGGCTGCTGAATGTAAAGGGTCAGGGAGGCATTATCTGAAGAACGAGCAGACAAGGGACATACATTTCAGGGATGCAGAAAAGCATGTGTGAAGGCAGGGAGGCATGCACAGTACTGTGCGTTTGGGGAACTACACAAGTTACATGCTGTTAGAATGTGAAGTGAGAGTACAGGACTGGCATGGGGGCGGGAACCGGATCACAGAGGGCCTTGTGTTCATGCATAAACTCTTGGACTTCAACAGGGAGTAATCTTAGTGTTTTTCAACAGAGGAAGGTGCCAGGTTTGTGATTTAGAAAGGACGGATTCATGGCAGCATGGAGCATGAATCTCAGGAGAGTGAAATAGAGGCCAAGAGTTTAGTTGGGAAGAAAGTAGCGTAGAATTATGCCAGATTAGGAGGGTTTTGAATGCCAGACTAAGGAATTAATTGATCCAACATTTATTGATCTTCTACTCTTTTTTGGGCACTATATTAGGCACTTTGGGCTATATTTTCTTATGCTAATTCTCACAGCAACCCTGTAAGTTGGTAGGTGTTATTATAACTATTTTCCAAATAAGAAAGCCAAACCTCAGAGACATGAAATAGTTCTGCCTGAGATCAAACAGCCAGAAGTGGCTTTTGTATATTGCAGGGCAATGTAAGGACCCATCAGCATTGGGAAGGACATTATAGGCCCTAATAAACAGGCAGAGAGAGGTTAAGGTACAGAGTGTAAATTTGCTTTCCCATTTAGCATAGTTCATTCAATCTTAATTTGAATATTTGATCTGTATATCTCCTCAATATCAACAAAAGTGGCTTTTTATGAAACCAGCTTGTCCCTCCTTACAATTAAATTGTATTTTTTTTCCTTTTTACTTTCTTTTTTTATTTACCCTTACTACATAGTTGAGTGACAATTTGCATGCATGGCTTTGCCATAGAGCCATATGTCCTTGGTTTAAGGTGAGTAGTACTTAACTTTTGGAGTCAAGCAACCTCATTAAAAATCAGGTGAAAACTACTGACTCTCTTTAAAAAATAAGTACACATATGTGTATATGTTTACTCATATGTACAAACATACAAAGTGTTCCACCTAGTTTCAGGGGATTCTTGGAACTCTTGGGGTCCAGGGGCTCCCAAGTATTGACCACATGCCAGTCACTGCCTCATTTAACTTTTACGTCTATGTAAGCTACTCCTGTTATGTCCTTTTTACAAAGGAAATATCTAGTTAAATAGCATACCCAGGACCACAAAAAAAGTACCAGATTAAAAACTTCTGGTCCAGTAACTGGGCAAAAAATCTAAGCTGTGACTTCTGAAACTGTATTAACAAAAATTGTTAATATGTTAATACATATGGTGAAAAGGAATACTCTTCTTATTTTTTGCCATTTTTACCAATTTTTGTGGTTTTGGAAGGTGCTAGGAAGGAATGCGTGTAAAAAGCTGAAAAGCAAATAGCTGAATAGGAAATAAGCAAAAAGCCTGGGGCTGTTTCATATTTATCACCATAATTTATGCAGATGCTGTATCTTGTGCATTTTCAGGATTTGGAATATCGTCTAGATCCAAAGACCAATGAACTGCCTCACTTAAGAAACCCTGACATACTTGTGGGTGAAAATGACCTCACAGCCCTCAGCTATCTTCATGAGCCTGCTGTACTCCACAATCTCAGAGTCCGCTTTATTGATTCCAAACTAATTTATACATATTGTGGTAAGTGTGCCATGCTGTCTGTGTGGACTGTGAACTCTTTCCTCTAATGGACATAGTCATAGAAATATGTGCATGGGGAAAGATGACTGTTGTTGGATTTCCTCTTACAGTCAAAATCACTTGAGTGTTCTTAAAAAGATGTACCAGTGCTCATTAGCTAGTTGCATTTTATATTGAATAAGCTGTTTTGTGAATTTACATACATTTGCTCAAAATAAATAGAACTCAACCTATCGTTTGGATTCCCCCTCCCCACAGAAGTCATATGTCCAATTCAATGCCAGTTTTCCAGTTATTTTCATCTTTTACAAAAGTGCCTACATGAAGAGTAGATGTCCAAAGATTTATCTTTGTAGTTGGTTCAGAAAGTTCAGTGTTCTGTTTTTCTCAGTTACTTGGAAAAGCAGGACTGACTTGACTCTTAGTAACTATTCTTGCTCAATCTGCCTGCCTGGGCCCCTGCCCGTTGTGTATTAGCTGCCAGCGATCCAGCTCAGGATTCTTTTTCTCTCTTGTAGAAATTAAGCTTGCACATGTGTACACATTTGGGTTCCTTTCTCCCTTTCCTTCTTTTTTTTCTCTCTCCATTGTCCTCTTCCTCTTTTATTTTCTCCCTCATCCTTGGCTTTTTTTTTTTCATGACTGACTTATCATTCACTAACCACTCTCCTCGGAGGCTTAGGTCTGGAATTTACATTCATTTCCTTCTAAGTTTATTTGCTTCATGTACCCACCTCAGTGCTCATCATCTCTTTGCTACTCTCCTGTTTTGGTTGGACATAGCTATCTTTTCTTCTTAATAGAATTAATGTATTTATATTATTGATATTAACTCTTTTACTTCCCTATCTATTAATGGAATGTTTCTTTTCGTAATTTTCATTTTTCTTCAGTTAATTTTTTTTTTTTGCACATGTTACCCTCTCAGTGAAGCCTTCGCTGCCTGCCCTAACTCATAAGCCCTTTTTCCCCTCCTTAGTATCCATGTTCTTTCTCTTTTCAATTTTTTTCTCTTCTCCTTACTGATATCTAACCTATGATATATGTATTTTCTGAATTCTCTTATTAATTATCTGAATTTCCCACAAGAATTTAAGGCTCATGAGGGTAAATGTTTTCTCTTTTTGTTTACTATTATAAACCTAGCACTTAGAAAAGACTTGAAATATAGATGGAGCTAAATAAATATTTGTTAAATGAATGATTTCATTAAGTTAATATACACCTTTTGTAAAATTCAAAGAAAATTTTTTAAAAGCATGAAAAATAAAAAAGAATTGTATGTAATTCACACTGAAAAATTATCAGTATTATGTTGACTTATATCCTGTCTATATATGTGAGCAAGAATAAATAGATATAAAATCAGAATCTGTCTGTATATAGTTTTGTGTTGTGTTTTCCTATGACATTTAATACTCTTTAAGAACATGATTTGTGATGGTAGCACAATAGTCTGTCAAATGGATATAACAAAATGTATTTAACCACTCTCCCTTTATTATATATTTTGTTTACACTTTTCACTGTTATAAATAACATTATAATAAACATCTTTATTTTAGAAAACCCTTTGCATGAATCTCTGATTATTTCATTCAGATAAATTTCTACAAGTGGCATTCTTGGTTTAAATATGAAGTATATAAAGTTATTTTGTCATCACCACAATTTTCATTATTTTAAATAACTTGGTCCAGTTTTTAAATAGCATTTTAGTTAGGGACTAGGTGTAATGGGTTCAGAGGCAAAGGCTGTGATGTATTTTGATCCTTAATGATTTGTTAGTTCAGTATCAACTGAAATTGAAATTTGTGTTAAGTTGATTCTCACATTACCAAGTTTGATATGCCCATTAGGGTAGCATTGACTTCTTTTGTTTTTTGACCCCTTCCCCCAGGTATAGTCCTAGTAGCTATAAATCCTTATGAACAGCTGCCTATTTATGGAGAAGATATTATTAATGCATACAGTGGTCAGAACATGGGGGATATGGATCCACATATCTTCGCAGTGGCTGAAGAAGCTTACAAGCAAATGGCCAGGTTGGTGGAAGCTCTGTTTATTATTTCATGACTCTTATTAGATGTGATAATTTCTTCTTTGCTGAGTCACAGATATTTTTAAGTACAATCAATGGCAACTTTAAATTATTATTAAATAAGTAGCCTTGACTAGTTTGTCTCAAATGGCCTGCATTACTACCTCACATTTGTAAAAGGACGTGCAGTATTTAAAAACTGCCTTTGGAATCTCACTGTGATGCTGAGGCTATGCTAGGACAGATTTTACGTTTTACAAACGAGTGGATCAGGGATTGGTGATAGTAAGTGACTTGTCCCGTGTCATTCAGCTGCAAGTGGCAGACCAGCACTAAAAGGCCTAAAGGCTCAAATAAATATGCCTGTATCTGAGAATTAAATCTCAACGAAGTGTGAATTTTAATGTTAGCATTATGTGCTAGGGCATCAGTTATCCTGAGCAGCATCAGCAAAATATCTTTGATGTCAACAATGGAACCCTAACATTTTGAGAGTGGAGAATGGGAGAAAAGCTCCTTTCAAGACTAGATAATATTCTTAATAATATGATGTAGTGTAATGCAAAACTGCAGATGCATACAATAGTATATATTTATTTAAGTCATTTCACCAGCCTACAGGTGTAGATTTAGCATGTTATAAATACGATGCGGGAAATCCTCAAGTGGAAAGAAAACTAATACTGCAGAGGTTTTTATTTTCTTTCTGACCAGAGAGTGTTTGTTTGTACATAATTGGACCAGTGTGTGATGGAATTTTAGAATTGTTTAGTGACAGAGCCCATTGAAGTCATTATGCCCTTTTATTAATACAGTATTATAAATACTTGTAATAACAGCTAACAGTTATTAAGTACTCTCTATGTGCAAAGGACTGTTTAATTGCCTTCCATTTATTAATGAATGTTGTCCTCAGAACAGCCTTCTGATATTAGTAGTATTGTTAATCTTCATCTTACAAATGAGAAAAGTAAAGCATTGAGGAGTTATGTAACTTTCCCAGGGCCACATAATGAGGAAGACTAGTTTTCTAATTCCATTAGTCTGACATGATGCAATATTGACATATTAAATATAAAATGACTAAATGTAGTTTTGTACGATATAACATGCCATATTATAACAGTTTCTGCTATAAAACATTAATGCATGTCAAAAGCTTAAGAAATGTTATTTTTTTAAGCCTAACATTGAGAAAATTCCATCTATCAGTTAAATTTTTTCCCTTAGTTAGAAAAGCCCAACAATTTTGACTGCATTACAACATTAATGCCACACAAGTATAAGCTGAGAAGTACTGGGCAGGGAGGGAATTGTATGGAGTGCTAGACCCTTAAAGTAATCTTTGAAGAATTTTATACTATTTATAGAGAATTATATGACTTCTTTGAAAATACTATTCTTAAATATGAAAGTTTAGCTGTTATCATTTTTGTTACTGGTAATCCATGACTAGTATTAGATTTACATGAATATTTCTGGCTTTTTACCTTTAGATTCACTTTGGTTTCCTTACATTTCCCTCTCATTATTCCCCAGTGACTCAGCCACTCAATGTGATTTCTTAACTGAAGGTTTGTTTATTTTCCCTTTGCTCAGTTTTGTTTTTTTTGGTAATCTTCAAATATGCTTCAGTCAGTTATGATATTATGCTTACATATGAATAAATCTATACCCATAAAATATGCCACAGCTGCTTAAAAAGACCATGTCTGCTATAGGCATACAGTCAGGAATTGATGTTGCGGGATCATTTCTTCCCATTTTTTTCTTACCAAATGAAGATGTGCCATCTTTAGCAAATGTGATTCTTGGTGTTTTACATTGCCAGTCTCCTAGAGGCCCCTCCCATCTTCAGGAAAGTACAGTTCATCACTTACTCAATAGACCTTTACTGAACACCATCCAGGCTGTTCTGGGCATGGGGGACAAGCAGTGAACAAACTAGACAAAATAGGCAAAAATTCTTATCCTCATGAAATGAGGCATGATAAATAATAAAAATAAATAAGGTACACAGTTTGACACATATTAAGAAGTACTATTTTGAAAAAATAAAGGTACAGAATGCTTGTGGGCTGGAAAGTATAATTTCAGGCTTACAAAAAGGTTGGAAAACAGTACACAGAGTTACCATATTATATCCAGGTTCCCCAAATGTTAACATGTTATGTAACCATAGTTAATTATTGAAAGTAGGAAATTCACATTGATATGATACTATTAACTAATCAAAAAAGCTTGTTCACAGTTCATTTCTCCTCTAATATCCTTTCTCTGGTCTAGGATCCAGTCTAGAATCATACATTGCACTCAGTTTGGTCTTGGACTCTTTCAATTTAAGACCATCTATTAGTAATTTTTCCTTCCATGAATTTGACACTTCTGAAGAGTATTAGCCTATCTTGTAGGCCTCAAGGGCACAGCAGTGAAAAAACTAGAGAAATAAGACCAAAAACAAAAATCTTACCCGTATGAAAGTTTAAGGTTTTCTCTTGATTAGATTGAAATTATGCATTTTTAGCAGCCATATCTCAGAAATGTACTTTTCATCAGATAAAGGAGATACAAGATAACAATTACTGGAGATATTACCTTTGATTACTTGGTTAAGGTGGTATCTACTAGATTTCTCTACTTTAAAGTATTTTAAGTTTTGAAATTAATATCTTATCTGAAAATACTTTGAAACTATCAGCTATCCTCTTTCTCATAATATTTTCACTCATTGATTTTAATATCCATTGATGATTCTTGCCTGCAGTCATTATTACTGTGGTGTTTGCCAAGTGGTTATTTGGTCTTTCCATCATTTCCTTTGCATATATGAATAGGAATTCTACTCTAAGGAAGAGCTATTCCTTTTCCCGCTCTTGTTTATTATTTATTTTTTACTTGTATCAATATGGACTCATGGATATTTATTTCATTCTATGGATTATTCTTCCTTACTATTATTGTTTATTTTGTTCAAACTGTCTTAGATTTGGCCACTGGGAGTGCTTTCAAGTGTCTTTTCAATAGTCCTCTGTCATTTTTTGAGCATTTCCTTACTTTCTAGCACCACATGACTTATTTCTAATTTCCTTGCCCAAATCCTGGAACCAGGCATTTCTTCAAGGGGCTCTGCTTTCTTTTATTGGAGAATGGTACTTAGAAACCAAGATACAGGTGCTAGGTGTGTTTATTACCACTGGGATATCATTTCCCTTAAGTCCTCAGTGCACAGAATTAGGAAATATGTTTTGCCGCAACCTCACTGACAGAATGTGTTTTCATACTGCTAGATTTTTACCAAACTGACAGTTGGGAAATGGTGTCCCAATGTTGTTTATATTTGCCTTTCTCTAAGTATGAAAGACTTTGCACATCTTTTTGCACACGCACATACAACTGTATCTATTTTTATGTCTATATATTTATGTTAAAAACCATGAGTTCATAATGATACCTCCAGTTTCAATCCAAAATCATAGTTATTATTCTTGTTTCCTCTTTTTCCTTCATTTAACTCCTTTTTTGGATCTTGAGAAGCCTGGCTCTCATTATCCATAGTATATTTACTTTTTTGCTCAATTCTAGAATACTCGTAAAGTCCTTTCAGAAATACCACCTATACACCTATGAAAAGCAGATTTACCAGTCAAGTATAATATATGTGTCCATTTCATTTTATCTTTGGTCTTACAGATAAAGTACTGATTTCCAAAGTTAGATTAGTTCTTTTCTTCCACACCCACTTTAGCTCATTCAACCACTTTCCCAGGTATGCTCATTTAGATTGTTTTCAACATTTTGTAATTATAAACAATGCTGTAATAACAGCCTTAGTTATATGTATTTTTAGAGATGTAGCTCCAGGTAAATTGCTGAAATTTCCATTGCTAGATTAAAAGGTAGGTATAAATGTAGCTTTGTTAGGTATTGCCAGATTCTCTCTAGATGAGTTGTATTCCAACCAAAAATGTTTAATAGTGCCTATTTCCCCATAGCCTCATCAACAAAATGTGTAGTTTTGCTTGTTAGTTCTTGCAAATCTAATGAGAGCTCAATGTTGTTTTAATTTGCATTTCTTTAAATATGAATGAGTTTAAACATCTTTTCACATGTTTAAGAGCCATTTTGTTTGTTTATGGAGTGAATTGTCCATTCATGTTTTTTTTCCATTTTTCTATTGTGTTTTATCCTTTGACCATCAATTTTAAGAGTTAAAAAAACATACTAGGAATATTAGCCCTTGGCCTGTGATATATATTATATATATATTACCACCAATTTATCAGTTTTCTTTTGACTGTTTATGGTGTTTTTTTCCCATGCACATTTAGCAATCTTTTCTTTTATTGCTCTGGATTTTGAGTCACTGTTAGAAAACCTTTCCTACACCAAGATAAAAGAAGAATTCATCCATGTTTATTTTAGTCTTTGATTTGTTTTATAATTTACTTTTAGATCCCTGATCCCATTGGAATTTATTCTTTTGTATGACATGAGAAATGGATCTAAATTTATCTTTTTGCCAAATGGCTACCTAATAATGCCATCATCAATTATTAAGAAACCCATCTCTGCCCCAGTTTCTTGGGATGCCTCCTTTATCGTATACTAAATTTTCTTATGTTCTTGGGTTAATTTCTTGGCTCTATTCTTTTCAACTTCCTTTATCTATTCATGGCCCAGTATCATACTGCTTTAATTATAGCAACTTTATAGTATGTTTTCATGTCTAGTACCATTAAGCCTCCTAATAGTTTTGTCTTTTTCATTATTTTCCTGCTGTTCTTGGATGTTTGTTTTTCTATACAAACTTTGGTATCAACTTATGTAACTCCATAAAAAATAAAGCTGTTTTTCGAGTAAAAGCCTGAAGGGAAGGAGAAAGCAAGCCATATGGATATCTAGGGGAATAATATTTCAGACTGAGAGATCAAGGACCACTCAAGGCCACATGGATTATGTGTAGTAAACTTAATTTTTTTTTAGTGTGTTTTTTTTTTTAATTGTCTAAGTCTATTTATTTGTTTGTTTATTTTGAAGCATAGGTGACATGCAATCTAGTTTCAGGTATACAACACAGTGGTTCAACAGTTACCCACATTATTAAATCCTCACCCTTGCTAATGCAGTTACTGTCTATCAACTTAGGGAGATGTTGCAGAATCATTTACTATTATAGTCTCCATGCCGCTACTCCATGCCACTCCTATCCCCATGACCAATTTATATTATGATTGAGAATTTTTGTGCCCCTTTATTCCCCTCACCCTCCTCACCTACCCACCAGTCACTTCTCAGTGTCTGTGAGTCAACTGAGTGTGGATTTTTAACAGAGGAATGGCCTGATCTGGCAGCTGTGTTAAGAATTGATTACAGATTCCTACCAAAAATACATATCCTGAATCTAATTATGTGGAAACACCAGAAAAACTGAAAATTTAGAACATTCTTCAGAATAACCATATATACTCTTCAAAATTATCAAGACCAAAAAAGTCAAAGAAAGGCTAAAAAACTGTTAATGATTAAAGGAGACAAAGGATACATGCCAATTAGATGCACTGTATATTCTGAATTGAATCTTTGATGATGGTGGAGGGAAGGTAGCCATACAGGAGACATTGCTAGATGATTGATAAAATTTAAATACAGACTGTGGATTATATAATACTATTATGTCAATGTTACATTTCCTGATTTTGATCACTGTAGATATTAAGAGCATCTCATTATTCTTAGGAAATATACTCTAAAATTTGTAGGAGTCATCATGTCTGCAATCTACTCTTAAATGTTTCATAATGTATTAGAAGAGAAAGAGAAATTAATAAAATAAGTGGGCAAAACTTAAATAGTTGGTGAATATGAGTAAAGCATACATGGGAGTACATTTTACTAGTGTTTTTTGCAATTTTCTGTAAGTTTAAAATCATACCAAAAGTAAAGTTAGGAAAAACAAAAACAGTACAGACTGTAGTGGGACAAGGGTAGAATCTAGATTAGTTAGGAGGTTTTTGTATTGATCAGAGCAAGAGATAATGATAATCTATTGAGGGTATTAACAGAGATGGCAAGAAATGGAGGTATGGCTTCTGGGTATATTTTTAAAACAGTGAACAAAGCCTTCATTTTGTGGGAGTTTGAGAGAAAAAGAGGAACTAGGGATGGTGACAAGGGTTTGGTCACAAGGGTTTGGTCTGAGCATCTAAAAGGTTGGAGTTGTTATTTGCTGAGATGGAGGACATCGAAAGAAGAGCAGGTTGTCTAATGTGGGTGTGAGGACGGGAGGAGGAAGGGTTAGAGTTCCATTTTAGATCTGTAAGGTCGAAATGGCATTTTAGACATCTATCCTCAAAGCAGAGCTGACATGAGTGATTCTTCCCCGGTAGGTATATGTCTGGTGCCAGAAGTAATAACTAGGACTGATCCTTGACTCGTGACTCCTTTCTAAGCATGCCCCTTACTGAGAACAATGCCTTCATAAAATACCTTCACAGACTAGCCTCTTAATTTTAATAGTCTTGTTGATTTACAGAGGAGAGAATCTCAGTGGGCTGCTATGTCTGTTTTTATTCTCATATTCTTGTTTCACATTCTTGCCAGTCTGTTCACTTTATGGAACAGATTATTCTCTGATAACTAAATCACATTATTTTCCTGAAAACATCGGATTTTTTTCTTTTGTTTTCTTAAAATGCGGTGAAACTGATTGTTTTAATTTGGTACATTTTCTCTCCACTGCAAATGGTAAAGTAAATAAATGTTTTGAACTAATTTTCATTTATGAGTTTTCTTGAAGTAAATTAGATAGCTATATGTATAACCTTAGGAAAATGAAAATAGTATCTGTACTAGTCACAGTTCCATCAATAAGTAAGTCTAAGCTATAAGCTTAAATCTCCTGGTCTTCCATGGTTTTAGTTTTATCTTCTGTAAATAAAATGGGGTAATTTCACTAGATGGTCTAGTTTTACCTTTATCGGATTCTTTGCTATGCATTTGTTACCTTACCTCTCTCTTTCATGGAAATGAATCCCTCTTCCTAGTGGAAAATATAATAAGAAACTGGGACAGAACAGAAGGAGCACAACAAACTTTCCCCCTGAAAACAGGAGATGAGGAGTAACAACCCAGCTCTGCTCTAACCTTGGATAAGCTATCTAGTCTGTCTGTGTTATTGTTTCTCCCAATGAGGAAAAAATATCTGTGAAAATTACATAATAAACATAAAAACACTTTGAAAAATACTAAGTAGTATTTAAATATAGGCCATGACTGTCATCAATATCTTCATCATTATAGAGTCTCATGTCTGCATTCTTTTCATCCTCTTCAGCCTCTCATGTGAATTTATTACTCCTGACTCTTGTTTATTGTCACTCCTTTCCTTAGGGTGGCCCCTTCTTTCGTTTGGTTAAGCAGTTTGTGAATGCTTCGTTGTCCTGCAGTTCATCTGCCAAGTAGATCCTGGCTGTTATGATTATAAAACCTCTCCTGCTACCAACTGTGACTCAGCTGCACCGTGGTACCAAGTGTCCTATTTGTGCAAATAGATTTGAAGTAATACATGCTTTCTGATAAGGAATCTTATGTATGATATACAAAGGTGAATTAACTTATGTTAGTTATATCTACCATGTTTAGATGCCTGCTGATACCAAGCATGGTGTCAGGCATGTTACCTCTCTAAGCTTCATTACATCCCTGAGAGCAGACATCATCACCCTTGCTTTACAGGAGAGGAAACCAAGGAAAGTGACTTGTTTGGGCTATCATGCTAATAGCCAGTAGCTGGGAGCTGAGCTTTAAATCCAGCTCTGAGACTTTATTTTTCTTATTTAATTTTCTTACTTTCAACAGCAAGGCTCTATAGTAACACGTCTAGTCCCTTGAATTAACATTGCATACTTCCATTTCTGTACCATGTATTCAGCTTAGAATATCTTTCTCCCTGCTTCATTATCTGCCTAAATTCTATGTATTATTCATGTTCCCACTCAAGTTTTACTTGGAGATCTCTTCAGCATCTGGTAAATAATTCTTCTTCAGAATTCTTTATTACATAAATTTAGGACTTAATGAGTACTATCTACTTAATGAGTAATATGAATAAATTACAGTAAGTTTAAGAATCTCTAAGTTATAAACAAATATAATTGGCTGTTTCTGTAATGACATCTTTATATTAGTCTCACAGGCTCTGAACTGATGGAAAAGAAGTAAGATTGATGTGGGAGGATTTGACAAACAAGTGACAGGCTTCTCAGCACAAATTGAATGACCTCAGCAGTACCTCTAGGGATGTTTACTTTCATTTCCTGAGTAGTCTATCTGCCTCTCTAAAACACAGTTTTCACCAGTGTGCCAGAACGTTCTTTTATCATAAATATTTACACTTCAAAAATAACACTAAATATTGCTATTGTGAATTCATTGTCTAGTATCAACTTTAGAGCTTAAATCTTTTCTTTTTGGGATTGATAAAAAGTAAAACTCATACAGAGACAGAGCAGAGCAGCTTCATTTTGATGAGTGATAATAATGTAGAAAAACCTAGCACCTCTCTAACAGAGAGATAGGGATTAGAATTTCAAGTGAAGCCACATCTTTAAGTCACCACTGTAAAAACAGCTTTAGGAGAAACCATTATATTACACTAATATAATATTCTGTCTTTTTAACAAAGAATCCAAAAAGGAAGAAACGATTAACTATGAAAAAGTAAAACTCTAGATTTTGTTCTATACAAACATGTTCACTTTTAAGCTAAAAATTAGACTTAGGTGTTCATTCACCTAACCAAGACAACATATAGTGGGTTATCAGAGGTGATAACATGGGTGGATATTAACTTATGTTCCATATGAGTCAGGTTTGTGGCTGGTATTAGTTTCCTTGTTAAAGACCTGGATGTGAATGGAAGGCCTGCTCATTAAATTTGCAGAGGACAAGTTGATGATCTTGGAAGATATGAATAACTATTCATTCATTATTCAATATGATAAACTAGAGGAATTATATTTTTTAAGGGTCAAGTTCAAAGGAAAATCTTTAAAAACCTGATACAAAATGAAAACTTAATAGATATAATATAAGGAAAAGCTGGGCAAACCAAATAGCTATAGATACTGAGGGCCGAACAAGGAAAATGGACCAAAGTGTAACAGCTCTCATTCTATCCTTGAATATTTTTTCCTGGGGCTTCAGGTGCCTCTATATAATTTAATTCCCATTGCCTTCTTGCCTTACAACCTAGTTTTCTCCTAATTACTATATAGGAGTCAATTAAGGCATCAGTTTTAGAAAGCATTTTCTGACATCCCCTCACATCTCCCACAAATTCCATACCCTTCCTCCATGTTTTCAAAGTATCGTCGATAGATCTCTTTTTAACAATTGCTCCACTGTTTTTTAACTGTGTACTCCTCAGTCTCTCTTAATAGTCTATAACCTTAGAGTCTTTTATCTTCATAAAGTACCTGGCCCCTAGTGGCTGTTCATTACGTATTTGTTGAATGAATGAACAAAGCAGTAATTTTAGGTGGGGGCTTTTAGTTTACATGGAACCATCATTGACTGAAACAGGTTAGAAGAGCTCACCTCTACTCCAAGACACCCATTACCCAGGCTATTTAGGATAATTGTAGAAGCCCTTGAGAGTAATGGCAGAGCAAGAAATCATAAATCTTTGGTTCGTGTGTCCTTAAGATGTTTCAGGTTGATCTGTCTTTGATGAAGAGTAGAGAGTCTTTTTTCCTTAGCTTGGTTTTGTCAGGCCCTTGAAGTGATATTTACACCCCAAAAATAGGAAAAAGGTTCTTGTAAAATAAAGACAAGAATACCTGAAGTATTATGAGTAGTGGCTGATGAGCAAGTCAAAAATTTAAAGAACAGTAACTTATTATTTACATATATGTAACAATCTAAAGCCTGCAGCTCAAATGAAAAGAAGAAGGTATTCTGATATTCATCTTGAAACCTTTAAATTTTTTCCCCTGATGTTTTTGTCTGTTTTCTTCCCACCTCTTCTTGTTTTCCCCTTTGTGTGTCATTACTGTGTGTCACCCTTAGGTACCACCCTTTTCCCTCTGTCTCTGCTCGGCTCCTCACTTTTTTTTTTTTTTTTTGAGAGGGCATCTCTCATATTTATTGATCAAATGGTTGTTAACAACAATAAAATTCAGTATAGGGGGGTCAATGCTCAATGTACAATCATTAATCCATCTCAAGTCTAATTCTCGTCAGTCTCCAATCTTCTGAAGCATAACGAACAAGTTCTTACATGGTGAACGAATTCTTACATAGTGAATAAATTCTTACATGGTGAACAGTACAAGGGCATTCATCACAGAAACTTTCGGTTTTGATCACACATTATGACCTATAAACAATCAGGTCAAATATGAATATTCGTTTGATTTTTGTACTTGATTTATATGTTGATCCCACATTTCTCCCTTTATTATTATTATTATTTTTATTTTTAATAAAATGCTGAAGTGGTAGGTAGATGCAAGATAAAGGTAAAAAACATAGTTTAGTGCTGTAAGAGGGCAAATGTAGATGATCAGATGATCAAGTGTGTGCCTATGGACTAAGTATTAATCCAGGCTAGACAAGGGCAGCAAAACATCCACGGATGCAGAAGATTTCTCTCAAAGCAGGGGGGGTGAGGTTCTGAGCCTCACCTCTGTTGATCCCCAAATTCTCACCTGATGGCCCCCCTGCGACTGTGCCTGTCTTAGGTTGTTCCTCCCTTGAGGAATCTTACCCATCTCTGGCTAACCAGTCCTCTTCCGGGGCCATACAGGGAAATGTAAAGTTGGTAAGTGAGAGAGAAGCCATATTGTTTGAAAAGGTTAGCTTTTTACTTCTTTACAGATTTATGCCCTGTGGCTTCTATGCCCAGCACTTGTCTCGAGGTATCTTTACCACCTGGAGGAATTATGATACTCGGTAAATTCGATATGAGGCACGAATTCTATTTAAGGGTTGTAATTAGGAAAAAAGAAGAAAAGCTACAGATGTAGCATATGGAAGGAAACATGGGAGGATTGATTATTTCTTTGACATATCTTCTTATAGAGTACCTTAAGTATGTATAGGTTTTAAACTACTAATTTGCACACACATATTAACGTAATAGGAATACGGTGACATAAACTAAGGAAATCTATAATTACCATCCATCTCCAGTGAAGCCAAGAAAACCATTTAGGCACCCTAGGCATTTGTGAAAATTTGTCTATGATATGATGGATATTTTCCAACTGTACTTGAACCGTCTGAGAGAAATCAGACAAATTAAAGCAGCCCATTTCTGGGATCTGTTCACATCCCATATGTTCTTTTAACCGTAGATAGTCTATAGTCATAAGATTTTGGAGTGCTACACCTTGCACCCCTCCCAACTCCTGGTTGAGTTCCAACAGTACAGATCCGGTCAAATTCATTGTCTCACTGTATGCACATGCCAGCCTAGACATCTCCCTCCTCATTCCTATGGCAAGTCCAGGAGACGGTGGGCTGGATGCAGCCACAACCGCAGCATTGTCCGGATCCCTGTGGAGGCTTTTTGATGATCATCCCCCGGCACAAGTCCTCCAGAGAGTGCTGATGCTGGAAGCTCCTCCTCATATCGTATCTTAGTTCATTTTCTGGGTATCCAAGCTAGGCCTTGATCTTCTGCATAGAAACAAACAGACCCTTTGCCCACACTTTGACATGCCCTCTATACCACTGTGCAGAACTCATTGGAGGTCAGCACACAGTAACTGCTTTTTTATTTTTTATTTTTTATTAAGAGAAAGGAATATTATCAGAAAAGAGTACCTCCATAGCTGATCATCTGACACCCTTTAAGTGATCAACATTAAGGATATTTAAAGCATGCGTTGATCTTTGATTTACCAATAGTTTTATCCTATCAAGGAGTAATCCCCCTTTTCTTTCTTTCTTTCTTTCTTTCTTTTTTTTTTTTAATTTTTAATCTATACCTACATGAAGAATACTATGTTTACTATGCTCTCCCCTATATCAGGTCCCCCCAAACAACCACATAACGGTTACTGTCCATCAGCTTAGCAAAATGTTGTAGAGTCACTACTTGTCCTCTCTGTGTTGTGCAGCCCATCCTCCCCTTTCTCCCTCCCCCCCATGCATGCTAATCTTAATACCCTCCTTCTTCTTCCCCCCCTATCCCTCCCTGCCCACCCATCCTCCCCAGTTCCTTTCCCTTTGGTACCTGTTAGTCCATTTTTGGGTTCTGTAATTCCGCTGCTGTTTTGTTCCTTCAGTTTTTCCTTTGTTCCTATACTCCTCAGATGAGTGAAATCATTTGGTATTTCTCTTTCTCCACTTGGCTTATTTCACTGAGCATAATACTCTCCAGCTCCATCCATGTTGCTGCTAATGGTTGGATTTTTCCACTTCTTATGCCAGAGTAGTATTCCATTGTGTATATGTACCACATCTTCTTTATCCATTCATCTACCGATGGACATTTAGGTTGCTTACAATTCTTGGCTATTGTAAATAGTGCTGCGATAAACATAGGGGTGCATCTGTCTTTCTCAAACTTGATTGCTGCGTTCTTAG
Organism: Manis javanica; assembly: GCF_040802235.1. Classification (NCBI taxonomy): domain Eukaryota; kingdom Metazoa; phylum Chordata; class Mammalia; order Pholidota; family Manidae; genus Manis; species Manis javanica. The sequence goes on along the minus strand of NC_133163.1, from coordinate 102,210,666 downwards.
GGTAAATTCCTAGGAGTGGAATTCCTGGGTCAAATGGTAGGTCTGTTTTGAGCATTTTGATGAACCTCCATACTGCTTTCCACAATGGTTGAACTAATTTACATTCCCACCAGCAGTGTAGGAGGGTTCCCCTTTCTCCACAGCCTCGCCAACATTTGTTGTTGTTTGTCTTTTGGATGGCAGCTATCCTTACTGGTGTGAGGTGATACCTCATTGTAGGTTTAATTTGCATTTCTCTGATAATTAGTGATGTGGAGCATCTTTTCATGTGTCTGTTGGCCATCTGTATTTCTTTTTTAGAGAACTGTCTGTTCAGTTCCTCTGCCCATTTTTTAATTGGGTTATTTGTTTTTTGTTTGTTGAGGCGTGTGAGCTCTTTATATATTCTGGACGTCAAGCCTTTATCAGATCTGTCATTTCAAATATATTCTCCCATACTGTAGGGTTCCTTTTTGTTCTATTGATGGTGTCTTTCACTGTACAGAAGCTTTTCAGCTTAATGTAGTCCCACTTGCTCATTTTTGCTGTTGTTTTCCTTGCCTGGGGAGATATGTTCAAGAAGAGGTCACTCATGTTTATGTCTAAGAGGTTTTTGCCTATGTTTTTTTCCAAGAGTTTAATGGTTTCATGACTTACATTTAGGTCTTTGATCCATTTTGAGTTTACCTTTGTATATGGGGTTAGACAATGGTCCAGTTTCATTCTCCTACATGTAGCTGTCCAGTTTTGCCAGCACCATCTGTTGAAGAGACTGTCATTTTGCCATTGTACGTCCATGGCTCCTTTATCAAATATTAATTGACCATATATGTTTGGGTTAATTTCTGGAGTCTCTAATGTGTTCCACTGGTCTGTGGCTCTGTTCTTGTGCCAGTACCAAATTGTCTTGATTACTATGGCTTTGTAGTAGAGCTTGAAGTTGGGGAGTGAGATCCCCCCTACTTTATTCTTCTTTTTCAGGATTGCTTTGACTATTTGGGGTCTTTGGTGTTTCCATATGAATTTTTGAATTATTTGTTCCAATTCATTGAAGAAAGTTGCTGGTAATTTGAGAGGGATTGCATCAAATCTGTATATATATTGCTTTAGGCAGGATGGCCATTTTGACGATATTAATTCTTCCTAGCCATGAGCCTGGGATGAGTTTCCATTTATTAGTGTCCCCTTTAATTTCTCTTAAGAGTGACTTGTAGTTTTCAGAGTATAAGTCTTTCACTTCTTTGGTTAGGTTTATTCCTAGGTATTTTATTCTTTTTGATGCAATGGTGAATGGAATTGTTTTCCTGATTTCTCTTTCTATTGATTCGTTGTTAGTGTATAGGAAAGCTACAGATTTCTGTGTGTTAATTTTGTATCCTGCAACTTTGCTGTATTCCGATATCAGCTCTAGTAGTTTTGGGGTGGAGTCTTTAGGGTTTTTTATGTACAATATCATGTCAACTGCATATAGTCACAGTTTAACTTCTTCTTTACCAATCTGGATTCCTTGTATTTCTTTGTTTTGTCTGATTGCCATGGCTAGGACTCCAGTACTATGTTAAATAACAGTGGGGAGAGTGGGCATCCCTGTCTTGTTCCTGATCGCAGAGGAAATGCTTTCAGCTTCTCGCTGTTCAGTATAATGCTGGCTGTGGGTTTATCATATATGGCCTTTATTATGTTGAGGTACTTGCCCTCTATTCCCATTTTGCTGAGAGTTTTTATCATGAATGGATGTTGAATTTTGTCAAATGCTTTTTCAGCATCTATGGAGATGATCATGTGGTTTTTGTCTTTCTTTTTGTTGATGTGGTGGATGATGTTGATGGATTTTCGAATGTTGTACCATCCTTGCATCCCTGGGATGAATCCCACTTGGTCATGGTGTATGATCCTTTTGATATACTGTTGAATTCTGTTTGCTAATGTTTTATTGAGTATTTTTGCATCTACATTCATCAGGAATATTGGTCTGTAATTTTCTTTTTTGGTGGGGTCTTTGCCTGGTTTTGGTATTAGGGTGATGTTGGCTTCATAGAATGAGTTTGGGAGTATTCCCTCTTCTTCTATTTTGTGGAACACTTTAAGGAGAATGGGTATTATGTCTTCTCTGTGTGTCTGATAAAATTCCGAGGTAAATCTGTCCGGCCCTGGGGTTTTGTTCTTGGGTAGTTTTTTGATTACCGTTTCAATTTCTTTGCTCGTATTTGGTTTGTTTAACTTTTGTGTTTCTTCCTTGGTCAGTCTTGGGAGGTTGTATTTTTCTAGGAAGTTGTCCATTTCTTCTAGGTTTTCCAGCTTGTTGGCATATAGGTTTTCATAGTAGTCTTTAATAATTCTTGGTATTTCTGTGGAGTCTGTCGTGATTTTTCCATTCTCATTTCTGATTATGTTGATTTGTGTTGATTCCCTTTTTCTCTTAATAAGTTGGGATAGAGTCTTATCTATTTTGTTTATTTTCTCAAAGAACCAGCTCTTGGTTTCATTGATTTTTGTTATTGTTTTATTCTTCTCAATTTTGTTTATTTCTTCTCTGATCTTTATTATGTCCCTCCTTCTGCTGACTTTAGGCCTCATTTGTTCTTCTTTTTCCAGTTTCGATAATTGTGATGTTAGACTATTCATTTGGGATTGTTCTTTCTTCTTCAAGTGTGCCTGGATTGCTATATACTTTCCTCTTAAGACTGCTTTCGCTGCGTCTCACAGAAGTTGGGGCTTAGTGTTGTTGTTGTCATTTGTTTCTATATATTCCTTGATCTCTATTTTGATTTGTTCATTGATCGATTGATTATTTAGTAGCATGTTGTTAAGCCTCCATGTGTTTGTGAGCCTTTTTGTTTTCTTTGTAGAATTTATTTCTACTTTTGTACCTTTGTGGTCTGAAAAATTGGTTGGTAGAATTTCAATATTTTGGAATTTACTGAGGCTCTTTTTGTGAGCTAGTATGTGGTCTATTCTGGAGAATGTTCCATGTGCACTTGAGAAGAATGTATATCCTGTTGCATTTGGATGTAGAGTTCTATAGATGCCTATTAGGTCCATCTGTTCTAGGGTGTTGTTCAGTGCCTCTGTGTCCTTACTTATTTTCTGCCCAGTGGATCTATCCTTCCGGGTGAGTGGTGTGTTGAAGTCTCCTAAAATGAATATATTGCAGTCTATTTCCCTCTTTAGTTCTGTTAGTATTTGCTTCACATATGGTGGTGCTCCTGTATTGGGTGCATATATATTTAGAATGGTTATATCCTCTTGTTGGACTGAGCCCTTTATCATTATGTAGTGTCCTTCTTTATCTCTTGTTACTTTCTTTGTTTTGAAGTCTATTTTGTCTGATATTAGTACTGCAACCCCTGCTTTCTTCTCACTGTTGTTTGCCTGAAATATGTTTTTCCATCCCTTGACTTTTAGACTATGCTTATCTTTGGGTTTAAGGTGAGTTTCTTGTAAGCAGCATATAGATGGGTCTTGCTTTTTTATCCATTCTATTACTCTATGTCTTTTGATTGGTGCATTAAGTCCATTTAAATTTAGGGTGACTATTGAGAGATATGTACTTATTGCCGTTGCAGGCTTTAGATTCATGGTTACCAAAGGTTCAAGGTTAGCTTCTTTAGTATCTTACTGCCTAACTTAGCTCGCTTATTGAGCTGATATACACTGTCTGGAGATTCTTTTCTTCTCTCCCTTCTTATTCCTCCTCCTCCATTCTTCATATGTTGTGTGTTTTGTTCTGTGCTCTTTTTAGGGGTGCTCCCATCTAGAGCAGTCCCTGTAGGATGCCCTGTAGAGGTGGTTTGTGGGAAGCAAATTCCCTCAGCTTTTGCTTGTCTGGGAATTGTTTAATCCCGCCATCATATTCAAATGATAGTCATGCTGGATACAGTATCCTTGGTTCAAGGCCCTTCTGTTTCATTGCATTAAGTATATCATGCCATTCTCTTCTGGCCTGTAGGGTTTCTGTCGAGAAGTCTGATGTTAGCCTGATGGGTTTTCCTTTATAGGTGACCTTTTTCTCTCTAGCTGGCTTTAAAACTCTTTCCTTGTCCTTGATCCTTGCCATTTTAATTATTATGTGTCTTGGTGTTGTTCTCCTTGGATCCTTTCTGTTGGGGGTTCTGTGTAATTCCATGGTCTGTTCGATTATTTCTTCCCCCAGTTTGGGGAAGTTTTCAGCAATTATTTCTTCAAAGAGACTTTCTATCCCTTTTCCTCTTTCTTCTTCTTCTGGTATCCCTATAATATGAATATTATTCCTTTTGGCTTGGTCACATAGTTCTCTTAGTGTTGTTTCATTCCTGGAGATCCTTTTATCTCTCTCTATGTCAGCTTCTATACGTTCCTGTTCTCTGGCTTCTATTCCTTCAATGGCCTCTTGCATCTTATCCATTCTGCTTATAAATCCTTCCAGGGATTGTTTCACTTCTGTGATCTCCTTCCTGACATCTGTGATCTCCTTCCGGACTTCATCCCACTGCTCTTGCATTTTTCTCTGCATCTCATCCCATTGCTCTTGCATTTTTCTCTGCATCTCTGTCAGCATGTTCATGACTTTTATTTTGAGTTCTTTTTCAGGGGGACTGGTTAGGTCTGTCTCCTTCTCAGGTGTTGTCTCTGTGATCTTTGTCTGCCTGTAGTTTTGCCTTTTTATGGTGATAGAGATAGTGTGCAGAGCTGGTACGAGTGACCGCTGGAAGAGCTTCCCTTCTTGTTGGTTTGTGGCCTTCCTCATCTGGGAGAATAGCGACCTCTAGTGGCTTGTGCTGGGCAGCTGTGTGCACACAGGGCTTCTGCTTCCTGCCCGGTTGCTATGGAGTTTATCTCCGCTGTTGCTGTGGGCGTGACCTGGCTGGGGCTGCTCCTCCAAAATGGTGGAGCCCCGTTGGAGGGGGAGCGGCTGGGAGGGTATTTATCTCGGTAAGGGGCCTCTGTGCTCCCTGCTGCCCAGGGGGTTAGAGTGCTCAGAGATCCCCAGATTCCCTGCCTCTGGTCTAAGTGACCTGTCCTGCCCCTTTAAGACTTCCAAAAAGCACTCTCCAAACCAAAACAACAACAGCAACAATTAGAGAGGGAACAGAAAAAAAAAGAAAAGGAAAAAACACTTGATTTCTTTTTTTGTCCTCAGGTCCCGGTCCCAGGCACCCGCTCACTGGTCCTGCTGCCCTGCCTCCCTAGCACCAGGGTCCCTGTCCCTTCAAGGCTTCCAAAAAGCACCCACCCACTGGTCCTGCAGGGAAAAACGCGTGATATTCTTTGTCCTCAGGCGCCGGTCCCAGGCACCCGCTCACCAGTCCTGCCGCCCTGCCTCCCTAGCACCAGGGTCCCTGTCCCTTTAAGGCTTCCAAAAAGCACTCGCCAAAAAGGGGAAAAAAAAAAGGGGAAAAACGGGCGATTTCCTCCGTCCTCAGGTGCTGGTCTCAGGCACCCGCCCACCGGTCCTGCAGGGAAAAACGCGGGATATTCTTTGTCCTCAGGCACTGGTCCCAGGCACCCTCTAACCAGTCCCACTGCCCTGCCTCCCTAGCACCGGGGTCCCTGTCCCTTTAAGGCTTCCAAAAAGCACTTGCCAAAAAGAGGAAAAAAAAGGGGAAAACGTGCGATTTCCTCCATCCTCATGTGCCGGTCTCAGGCAGCCCCCCACCGGTCCCGCAGGGAAAAACGCGAGATATTCTTTGTCCTCAGGCGCCGGTCCCAGGCACCCGCTCACCAGTCCCGCTACCCTGCCTCCCTAGCACCGGGGTCCCTGTCCCTTTAAGGCTTCCAAAAAGCACTCGCCAAAAAAAAAAAAAAAACCCCTCCGGTTTCTTTCCACCCGCCAGGAGCCGAGGGGAGGGGCGCTCGGGTCCCACCGGGCCGGGGCTTGTATCTTACCCCCTTCGCAAGGTTCTGGGTTCTTGCCGGTGTGGATGTGGTCTGGATGTTGTCCTGTGTCCTGTGGGCTCTATTTTAGGAAGATTTTTCTTTGTTATATTTTCATAGCTCTATGTGTTTTTGGGAGGAGATTTCCACTGCTCTGCTCATGCCACCATCTTGGCTCCACCTCCTCGGCTCCTCACTTTTACCTGTCTCTGCTGTTGTCCTGTCCTTTTGACATTTCTTCCTACGGCCATGTGGAGCTGAAAAACATTTTAAAGACTTTATTATACTTATTTTATAAAGATTTCTATTTTTTTTCCTGTTTTAAAAGTTAGGTGCATAGATGATTTTACACTTTTTGCTTTATAGCTTTTTATGGGTTTTGGCCATCTCAGATTCAGGGTCCTCCAGAGAAGAAATGTTGCCCATTCAGATATTACCATTTAAGAGCATCCGAGTATCCATAGGCCTGTCCTGCTCCAATTGGCCTTTGTCCCAAGAATTTACCCCAGCTTAGTACACAGGCCATGGCCAGTCCAACATCTGAAAAATCAAGTCCAGAGCTAGACTTTTAGATTATAGTACATTAGAATTTGAGCAGGACTTTAGATACTACTTAATCTTAAAAGATGAGGAAACTGTGACCCAGAGAGGTCATGTAATTGCTCAAAGCCATGAGCCTGATAAATGACAGGTGTAGGGCTAGAACTGGACACAGAGAAGTTTATATGATGGATAAGTATACTTAATTATCTATTAGGATGCTCTACTAGGCTTGGAATAAAAGGAAAGCCTCTCTGCCAAAAAGGGGAATATAAGAAATAATGAAGTCCCTTAAAAAAATTAAAAACTGTTGGTCATAAGGATCCAGGATCCTACATGCTGTAAAAGAAAACGTATCTGTTGTGTAATTGACATCAGTGTGTATATGCATGTATTCGTAGAAATTTCTGTGATTTGTTTGAATGATCCTTTGTTGCCTTTAATATTTTTCTTCTTACCCTTATTATAGGTAGGGGCGATTACATATGAATTTTTAGACTTTCTGGTACATTTTGTCATTAAGACTTGTAACAGTCTTTCCAAGGCAGTACAGTCTGGTATAGCAGTTCCCAGTAATATTTTCTTATCATCAGCTAGTGGAAGCCTCCCCACCTTGTTTGCTATTGGAAGGAGTGCCGGGAGAATTTTGTCAAGGTAGCTATCATATGGTGGAGTGACAGAACTGATCCTGCAGGAATGAGGAAGAGGTCATTTTTCTGATCATATTGTAGAAGGGAGTCTGAAGATTGGTGATACTGCCTCTTGCTTAATGTATCAAAAAAGATAAATTCTGAGGACATTTTAAATGACTGTGAGAAAGGACATTGGCATCACAATAGGAACTGTTTTGTGATTTATCTCAAAATCATCCATGAATGAACAGAGGTAATGGGAGTATCCAGTTGGGTCTAAAATTCAAATAAAAAGGAAATGAGATGGTGAGTATGTGATTCAAGGATGTTTCATAAAAATGAGGATTATGTGCAAGCTTGTACTGTAAGAATTAAGCGTTCCTTGCTGTGTCACCCAGGTCCTCCTGGTCTTCCCCACAACGTAAGGGAGTCAGAGTGCCAGGAATATGCAACTACACGGCCCTGGTAGTGCGATGTGAACGTACCTTCTCAGGCTGAACTGGGTACTGCTGCTGTGTTTTCAAGGTCTGTGAAATAAGGCAGTGGACTAACCTCTCCTTGTGGCCTTGTAGGGTAGTTCCGCTAAAACCCTTGGAACCCATCTTGTCTCTTTGTAAACTAAGCAGACAAATCATACAACTTTTATGTGCTTGTTCAGGTATTTTGATGAACTAAAGCTGACTGCTGGTTTCATCTCAGGAAGTAGACGTTTTCCTGCTTCTGTCCTAGTGGAAATCATAGCCAAAGCAGAGAAATTTATTCCTGGTCTAGGTTGCTTATCGAAGTTGTATTTACTTGTAATTAACACACATTTATTGAGCATTTGTGCTGTGTCAGGCTCTGAACTAAGTGCTGGATATTAAATTAAAGATGACATAAGTCCTTATCCTCAAAGAGATGATAGTCTTGTGAGCAAATTCATCACTTAGAGTTTTTGAGTCAGGGGTGAATGAGTTTAAGATGTAATAGTAGATAGCCTTTGAGTTTTGACATATTTGAACAAATCAGCCAGCAAGTGAACCATTTCTTCTCTTGTAATGAAGATATTTTAGTAAGAGCTGGAGTTTGTGAGAGATGCTTCTTTATGGATTGTTAGCTAATAGACGATTTATAATTTTAATTACATACGATTTTCCTCTAAATGCCTTTGCTGGGCTCCTTTCTCTTCTGAGGTGGCTGATAACAATACTGTAGTACACCAAAATAATTCTCTAGGGATTAAATGTTTGAAATATACACATACACAAAAATCAGAGGCCTTCTATTACTGATTCATCCTTAGATGTAAGGCTAATTTAATGCTTAATATCTTCTTCCTCTCTGTTCATTATTAGTTTATAAGTAGTTTTTTTTCCCAAGGAAATATCATTCTTACATTCCTTCCCACATTGTTGTGTATACAAACCAGCAGAAACTCACTGATGAATATACAGCGGAAATAATGTCAGCGATGCTCAGCAGTGGGCAGCAGTGCCGCTTATTCTTCTTCTTTGTGTTATAGAGATGAACGAAATCAGTCCATCATTGTAAGTGGAGAGTCTGGGGCAGGAAAAACCGTCTCAGCCAAGTATGCCATGCGCTACTTTGCAACTGTAAGTGGTTCTGCCAGTGAAGCCAATGTTGAGGAGAAAGTCTTGGCCTCCAACCCCATCATGGAGGTAAGACAGCAGCAGGCTTTGCCTCGTTATATTCTATGTTAAGAAATGTGCTAAAAAAATTTATTGATGCTGTTAACATCTTACCACTTTTACAGATAGTAACCACACTAGAGGGGGTAAGGATTTAATAATATGAGTAACTGTTGAACCACTGTGCTATATATTTGAAACCAACATAAGATTGTATATCGATACTTTAATTTAAAAAAAGGAGAAAAAAAATTAATTGATACAGCACATGTCAGAAAGTCTGGGATCTTCTAGCCTCTAAAAGTAAAAAAATACTTTCCATATGTTAATAAGAGATCTAGGAAAAATAAAAATTCAGTAGGGTAGACATCTTGAGTAAGGCCCAGCTATGGAGGAATCTGTTTTATTCCATAATCCTGCATTTTTAACCTTCCATTGAATTGTTGCCTCTAAATTGTTTTCTAAACTTTCTCTTTTCTTAGTTAATTGACTCCTATCTATTGCCCCTTGTACTAGAAGTAACTCATTTCCCGCCAATCCTGAGTTCTTATTTAAGCTGTTTCCCAAACATAGGATTCACTATGCTCCAGCATGAATGAGTTTCATTGTTCCTTTGCCCACATTACCTTTCCTGTACTTAATCCAGCCTGTTTAGCTATAAGTTTTTAATTTTTTTCCAGATTTGCACTATAAACTTAAATCATGATCTTGTAAACATTTTCCTTCTTGTTTCTGTCAAGCGCATCACACAGATTTAGGTTAGAAAAAGAAATTCAATAGCCATAAGTTCTTGAGAAAGGAAGAATTGTGAAAAGATAGCCTTTCAAAAGTGGAATATGCATACTAAGTAGAAATGCTAATGCCAAAGTAAATGGACCTATTTGTGTGAGAATTTGAGTATTTTAGGATCTGTAACTAGAGAATTATTTGTCTATTAATATGATCTTAGGAAAGTTACATTTTTGTAAGCAGTTCTATTAAATGGAGAAAAATAGGTCTCATTAAATGGAAAGAAATTAGTTTGGACATACAGAAACAAATCTTCTTATTAAAAATTCAAATCAGCATTTTTTATTCCCGTTTTTTTCCCTTTGTCAAGCCTTATTTGACACAGATGGAGTTTAAAACTGGCCTGGTGCACCTGTGGTACAAGTGGCTTTTGCAATTATCAGTCCAGAGGTAATTGTGTCTGGTTTGCAGTGCTGTGTGTGACGCTTCAGGACAGCATGCTGTGGTGCCTAGAACAGTGGGACTTCTCTTTTTGGGCTCCAAAGGTCAAGATGTGCTGGGGACGTTAAGGGGCCTCCTGGGCTGGGTGCACTATAGAGAGAAAACTGGGGAGGTTTTCTGAGAGGAGGAAACAGGTGTTTGTGCCCAAAGTGAGTAGCAAAGTTTTTAAGCAAATATGAAGATTTTGAAAGAATTTAAGCTACAGATAGAGTGGTGAATGCCAGTGGCATTAACACTGGGGGAATACAATCTGTAGAGCCAGTTTTTGGTTTTGGGTCAGAAAATTGGGCTTTGCTTCCTACCTTTACATTGGCTGTTTTTGCTCATGACAATGAATTCTTGATTATTTGGCAATAGTCTAAGTCATTCTTAGGCCCTGAAATAGAATATCCCAATCTCTTGATTGTGATGATATCAGGAAATCCCATCTCTTCTGGGCCTGCACCATATAATAATGTAAGTCTGGAATTAACCTTCTAGAACATGTCAAGTGGAATGAAATATTTTATGACCTTTTTATATTCTCTTTCAAAAAATAACTACAATGGTTTTTCTACAATACAGATTTCAATTGTGTTAGCAGTAGTCATCTTAAAAATTTGGAATGGCCACAGATGATTTTTAGTATGCATTTATAAGGAATTTACCCTGTTAGCTAGATGAATGAAAAGAAGACATCAGTTACACATAGTTACTTCCTTCTATGTTACTGTTTAGTTTCTCTAAGGAATTTGGATTAAGACACTTTCGTAAAGAGAGAATTAATTTTCAGCAACTACAAATGAAGGCATCCCAATTTAAATGATTAAAATGGAATATGGGGCTGAAGAATAGTAACAGAGTTTACAGTTACAGGGAGAAAACATAGGTAAAATATTGACTATGTGGCCTAGACAATTTAAACCTGCCTCAAGACCAAGTCTTTATATCAGAGCCATTAATGTGATGTCAAGAAAGGCATGTCTGGGTCTCCAATGATCTGCTAAAACTCCTCATGGGGTAAAAAACATCCTACATGGTTAACATCACAGGCCAGTGGCTAAGGAGATTTCTACTCATCCTTTAGAAATGAACTCCTCATCCTCAGCATAGGTTCCTTTTTCAAAATACAAGTGTACAGAGAAATGATTCTTTTTTACTCTATTTTATCACGTTTTCTTTTTCTCTTATTTCTCCTCCTGGAAGTTTTCATCCTAAGATGGGGACAGGGAAGAACGCTGGGGCACACTGGGTCTTAATTGTTCTTTTTCATCTTCAATAGCTGTAGTTGAAGATTTTTGTTTTCAATTAGTAAAGAAGAGTAACCAACTTGTCATTTCATTAAAGTTAATAGTAAAATCAAGACCACAAAACTCCTTTCCTTTAGCAATTTTTTACCATTTCAAATGAAAATAGCATTAAGGAAAGCTGTTGTAATTACAGTGCTTAAAAGGCAGAGGGAGCAGTTGGGAGAATGGACAAAAGTACTGTTTATAGAACTGTCTTTCCTTATCAGATGCAAAGATTAGAATCATACTTGAGAAAGACCCTAGGGCTCATCTATCCTAGTGATTTTACACTTGGGGACACTAATGCTCCTCAGAGGATTAAATGATGGCAAGTTGGTAGTAGGACCTGATCTCATGCCCAGATCAAACTTCTGTTTCATTTGCTCCTGCTGCCATTCTTTGCTCTATGTTTAAATACCTCTTGCTCAAAAACAAAGGCATCTGTAACAGCGCTGGTACTTCTTCCTTCACAGTATAGTACTGTTTGGCGGGTTGGCTACTCTGACTCCCACTCTGAGTAGATGGGGGAGAGGTGATACTTGAAAGGTGGGATAAGAGGGAGGGAAGAGAAGCTGTGGCCAGCCTTTCCCCATGTTGTTTAGTTGATGGCAGGAACATGCTCAGGACAGTGCCTGGTGAGCACTCAGTAACTATCCCTGCTGTGATTCATCCACCATGTGGAACTCATCAGCTGCTATGTGACAGGGTATATATTGTATTGAAAGAAAATTCTGCATTTGTTATTGCTATGTTTCTAAACAAAATGAAAATAATGTGAATATATGGAGACTTTTTGTTGGCTTTTTGCTGAAATACACTAGAGTTCTCATTGACAAAATAGGACAATACATGCCCAGTATTTCAGAGAGTGAAAATACATTTTCTTGGATCGATAAGAAAATCTAATGTATTGACTTTTGTGGCTATGCTACTACTGTTCTCATCACTAATATTTTTATTGCCCTTTTAATATTACAGAGCACTTTCATTTCTTTCCCTCTGCTGTGTTTTCAGTATACTAATTCTAATAATGACAGGCTTTGCGCAAGTGAAATATATTAATCTTATATGAAATTATCTTATTAAACATTTAATATATGCATGATGTAAACACTTGCTTTTCTAACTACCCCATGTTTTTTGCTTTGTCTTGAAAGAAAAACTTATGGAAAGATGTTACCTAAATAAGAAAGCAGTGTATATGCCATTTTAATTTTCAAGATTATATAAATTTAGCAGAAAGTCTTATTCTCTGCGTTCTACAGCAGATGTTTTGCAAGTTAAATACAACTATCAAAATGTAAAGCCAAATTTTGCTGTCTCTGGTTTCTGAAAATGGTTTTGAACTGAGTGGATAATTGCTAACACTCTGCTAATGAGCAGCTCAAGGGAGCCTTAACAGGATAAGATGTCAGAAACTTATGCCTGAAGAGACCCTGAACATCAGAGCAACATTCCCATGAAAATATTAATATGTCTTAACCAGCTTATTTCAAGAAGTCAAAACCCTGGTATTTAACTAAGAGGGCTGTGCCTTGGCAGCTCCCAGTCTCATCTATTTTTTCTTTGCTGACATGGAAGAGTGTGATCCAATATCACAAATGGTGTGTGAACACCTCCCGGCAACTGGGCTCAGGTTGGTTGTTTCTCAAAATAATTTATGTGAGAATAACAAGGCAGATATGAACTATTAGTATCTGTCTGTGTGGCTGTACAGTGGACAAAGCATACACTTGTACCTACAGGAGCAAAATTGGTTCTGTTCTTAAAAGAATCAGTTTTAAAGGGCTGTATTCTCCTTTGTCCTTTCTCTCCCTGAACAGACTCTGTAAATGACATGTCATGAATTGCACCGCTAACAATTTTTTTCCCCCCTTGCCTCTTAGTCAATTGGAAATGCTAAGACAACCAGGAATGATAATAGCAGCCGTTTTGGGAAGTATATAGAGATTGGTTTTGATAAGAGATATCGAATCATTGGTGCCAATATGAGAACTTACCTTTTAGAGAAATCCAGAGTGGTGTTCCAGGTAAGCTGGGCATGTACACATACATACATGTGTTAGATTGCCGTTTAATTCCAGAACTCTTAAGCTTATTATGACAATATTACTACAAATCACACTTGGACTGAAACATGTAAAATGGTGTCTGTCAGAGGCAGGGGAATACCCATTAGACTAATAGTCTTTGGGACTGGGCATTGGCTTAAGTTTAATGGTTTTGACTTTTCCTACAGATGCTTGTAGGAAATACTTAGTTAAGAGAGGTGCTATTACTTCAGCCTTGTCTCCTATTTCCCAGTTGATAGGTAAGACATTGGTTTATGCCTTCAATGAGTTACAGTTTGGACTCAGTTCAAGAAAAGAATATCAGCCTTTTCCTTTTTCCTTTCTTCTCTCTTAGAACATGATATTGTTTAGATAGAATAATGAAGGTTAAAAAATCTTCACAATCCAGTTGTGAATTGTCATCAGGAAGACACTCAAGTCTGTGCATCTATGCAGGATTTGCATTCACATATGCACTCTTGGTCCTTTTTTATCTGTAAGTGGGAAATACTATACATTTACAGCCCTGGCAGGCAGTCATGTATATATTTACAGGTATACTAAGGGACTATGGACTTGTCATTGGACAACTCCCAGTATAGGGCCCCTGGTGACCCACTGCATGCTGTGAGATTGGGGTTTCAGTAGCCCCTTAACTGGATGCCCACTACGCTGATGTTTAAATACCCAAGGCACTGCCATGTAGCAGCATCTGTGGTTTCTACTGCACAAGTTTGTTGTGGCTTTCCAAGTGTCTGGGACATACTGAGAGTCATGAGTTTGGGCAGCTTGCAGCTATCCTGGCTTTGACTTTTGGAGGTCTTTATCTGATGCCACCTAAGGTGCAATAAGTGACTTGTATAGTAAAGCAGTTGTCACTCACCTCCATTGTTCTAATATTTAGGCACACACAGAGCAATGTTACTACCCACACATGTGTACTTGTATAGCTTTTTAAAAAAATATTTAGTAGCCAGAAGAATGAATGGGGGAAATATATGTGGATCTGAGAAGATTGAGTCAAAATAGTACAAATTTGATTGATAGAGAAATAATTAAAGGTAAAAGAGTATGGTGACCAGAGGCTAGTAATGTTTAAACAAAATGTTAAGGCCTAATCCTTATTGTCTTGTCCAGAGACTTTGAGGCAATTCTATCTGTTACCAATCCCCAGGGCTATATAGTTCGGAGGATGTCACAATGAGTCAATCTCAGTATTCTTGATATTGTCCTTTATGTCCAAAGATGACCAATGTGTTTCTACACACCCACCTGCTTTTCTAGTGGTCTGTGTGCTGAGCCACATGATCTCTGGCCTAATCATGCTGTGATCACTGGTACATTGTTAATGTGTTCAATGTCTTCTGTCCCTGTAATAGATTTTCTTTATCAGACATCAACCCCTTTTGGGCATCAAACCTTACTTGTACTATTCTTAAGTCAACTGAATGTGCTGCAGAATTCAAGGATATGATGATAGTACATAAGGATTCAGTTTTGTATGAACAGTATTATTACATCTATATTTTTAAAATATATATGTGGAAAAGGCTGTCAGAAAATACTAAGAAATGATTTTAGAATTATACATTATTTTCTATTCTATAAAATACTTTGTTGATATTAATGTACATATGTAAACTAAAATGATATAGACAATGTAGTGCATTTGTAGATTTCTTACAAATAATCACAGTAGATGGTCCAGTGTAAAATACGGCAAAGATGCAATATTCTTTTTCATTCAAAGTATTAGGAAGACATGAGTCTAAGAGGTACAATGAGAAAATATTCAGTACAGGTTTCTCTCACTACCCGAAAGTAGAATGCTCCTATGAAATCCTTCATAAACTGAAACAGCGAAAAGTGGAGAAACTATTACCATTAATTTATATGGGAAATTTTTTTGGCATTCCCAGACCCAAAAAAACCTCTGTTAGGCTTTTCTGATACCTTAAGACACATCTTTCTAACAGATGCACAAAATAAATCAAGATAAAGCACATATGCTCATAGATACAGTTCAAAGCTATGGCAGCTTGATTCTGAGATGCTGAGTGTAGTTCTTGGGGAAAGAGCTTGGCAGGGCCACTGTTAATGCTCAGGGTGCCCACTGACTCTGTAACAGCCTGCTGCAAAAAATGCTTAATGCTATTTTTGCTTTTTGCCTTTTTTTGTAAAAGTAAAAATCCTCTTTGGATTTCTTTCAGTTAGCAAAAGCAGGTACTAATGTAGGTCTTTTGTAAAAGTTCAGTAGTGTGATCTGAACTTTTGAAAAACCAGAAATACCTGAATTCTAAAAACATGTTTTTAGCTTCCTCCAAAGACAGTACTGTCTTATGACAGTGGCATACAGCAAGCTGTTCACTAGGTCAGAGGGCGTTTTATTAGATACGTTATGTCAAATGTGACCAACAGGTACACACTCACAATATGCACATAGCTAATAAACCATAAAATTTAACAGTCATAAATATGTATTAGGAGCCACCCTGGTTCTCCAGCACCTTCCAGCTAGGGCTGCCAAAGCCGCCCCCAGAAGGTCGTTTCCCCTGCAGTTTCTGGCAAGGAGGTTTTATGGACATGGGTAAGAAATCCACACAGAAGTCCTGAAGATGCTGGGACTGGCAGAAATGGAGGAAAACACAAATGAAAAAAGAAAAGCAAAATAAAAAACACCCCCAATCCCGACATAGATGATCATCTTATTCCTCAGACAACTGTGTGTTCTCTTCATCATCATCTTCGGGAAGCCAGACCAAGTGCTCAAGGAAACCGGATGTCAAACCGGCAAGCTTTGTAACACAAAGAGAAACTACACCAACAGAGACTTCCACCAGGAACACTGCTGACCTGGTACTGAAAAGAAAGCAAGCCAAGGACTGTGCCCAGAGAAAATGGTATCCATTGCGGCCAAAGAGAATTAATCTTGATACATAAGCTTTTTTTGTTTATCTTGGGAATTGCAATTAGGCACTATCAACATTGAAATTACATCTCAATGCCTAGGCAGGACTTCATTTAAAACAATAAGTAACTCTTTAGTGATTCCTTTATACAAATTAGCTCTATACTGGGATATGATGTAATATTCTTGTATTTCTTTCATCTATTGGTGATGAAAAGCATATTTTAAAAACGTTGGCACAAAGCCCATCAATGCACATTGAGACTGCAGACTTTTACTATCCTTAAATGCCATCACCTCTTGGCTGCCTTCTAGCTTTTATCAAATTTCATGAGTCACATATTCTGTTGGGTTTTTGGGATATATGTCTTTCTTAGAAAAAATACTGTGTAACAGTTGTCTTTATTTAAGTGCTGAAAGTAGCTGTCCATTCTGCCCACGAGCAGATGCAGTTGTCTTTTGTTTTTTTTTCGTTGCAGTTTGACTTATCAGATTAATGTGCAGATGACAAGACTGGCTACAGCTTTGTTACTCCAAGTTCAGCTAATATGGATTTGAGGGATTAATTTTAGGAATTTTTTGTTTTTGTTTTGCTTTGTAAGACAAGACTATTATTTGTGAGAGACTTTATCTGAGAAATAAAAATTGGCATGAAGCTAATGGTTCTTGCTCACATTTTGGTTTTCGATAGACCTTTTAACTTTTAAACAAAATTTGATAGTCTGTTTTCAGGATTTCTTATTATTTCTTTGTAGACGATTCCAGTTCACAACTATACATTAGATTAACACATTAACAAATTGTCATTGTGGAACAAAGATAGATGCGATCATAGTGAACTGTTTTACATTTAAGGATCTTTACATATCAAGGATATAACAATCATTGGCAGAAGTCTGAGGAAGTTACATTGCTTGTACTTATAACATTTAACTACAGTTTCTTATAGCTCTTATTGTGTCCCTTACTCACACTAGTACAGTGTAAGCAGCAGCAACTGTCTCCCCTTTTGACGACTGTATGTATACCTTCATTCATTTGCAGAGGAATTTACTAATCATAAGGTTAGATAATCTTTACTTGCTCATTATGTCTTAATAATTATAAATGTCTAAATGTGGCAGAAAGTCTCAATGAAGAAAACTTGCAAAGCCACTTTAGTGCTTTCTGTATTTTAATGTTATAATTTGAGATTTGTATATTTGTACACAACACTATGTTTTTCATTAAAGTCATGTACAAAGACTGAAATCTTAAAAAATATATATGTATTAGGATATTTGGGAAAGGACAATTATTTTACTGAGATTATTAAATATTAATATTTTATTTTATGATTGAATTTCCTGAGTTTTCAATTAAAATGCTGTAATTGAAACTCTTCTTATTTCAAAGGCAGAAGAGGAGAGAAACTATCATATCTTCTATCAGCTTTGTGCCTCAGCCAAGTTACCTGAATTTAAAATGCTGCGATTAGGTATGAATATATCATTAAGTTTTTTATGCTGGTATTTTTTTTGGTTAATTTCTAAGTTCATAAACTTACTTGTTATAAAGGAGATTATCTCATGCTGAAATATTTATGGGTGACATGATAAGAGGTCTGCAACTGGTTTATCCAAGATAAACCATGGATAGGGAAGGAGTGAGTAGTTGTATGGAAAGAGACTGGCCTTGAGTTGATAACTTGTTTTAGCTGAGCAGTGAGTATACAGGAGCTTGTTATACTAGCTTCTTTACTTTTGTATATGAAATTTGTCTTGATTAAAAGAAAGAAAATTTAAAGGAGTTTATGTGATGGAGCCTATGAGGTTTCTGACAAGCAAAGTAAAGTATTTGAAGAAATTATCCTAGGATGTGGATTGGAATAAAACCTTTAGGAAAGATCTGTTCATTTAAGCAGTCAAGATAAATTAACTACAAGCATTTCACTCCACTATTTAATTTTGATCTTTGTTTTAAAACATAATTGAAAACACAGGCAGTTGAACTCCAGACTCTATACACTTAGCTGTGCTATCACTGCCTGTAGTTCAGAGTTGACATATGGGTAGAAATCAAGGTTTTTTCATAGACTGCAAATCTTTTATTTTCCTTAATTGCAGGAAATGCAAATAACTTCCATTACACAAAGCAAGGTGGCAGTCCTGTGATTGAAGGAGTCGATGATGCCAAGGAGATGGCACATACCAGGCAGGCCTGCACTTTGCTAGGTAATGTAATTTTATTTTTGAATTCTTATGAGGAACAGCTTTTTGACTCAAGCAACCTTTGTTTGGAATATTGGTGTAGCTTTGTATTAAGCGGTGAGTGTTGTTGAGAGAACATGCCTCATAAAAATACCTTTGGCCAACAAATGGGCACGAGGTTTCTTTTTAGGGTGATGCAAACTGTTTTAAAATTAGATTGTGGTAATGGTTGCACAACTTTGTTAATTTACTAAAAATCACTGAATTGCATATTTAAAACAGGTAAATTTTATAGCAACAAATTATCCTCAATAAAGAACAAATTTAGGGCCTCATGGGCGGTGGCACTAATTCCTTGCTTAAATTTTTACAAACTCTGAAACCTAGAGTTGAAAAAAATGGTTTCCTATTTAATTTCACAACCTATGGGATTTTTTGCTTTTGTTTTTTGTTTTTGGGGTCTTTTGTTGCGTGGGAAATGTGGCTGAGCTGGCTTAGTGACAAACATTATGTTACATGTAATTAATTCCAATGTTTTTGAAATGACTCGGGATGTCACCATCTTATTTCTGGGATTTAAAAGATACCGGTGTAAATGTAAATAAATTAATCCTTAGAACTGTAGTGTACAACTGTAGTGTATAATAGAAAATTGCAAAATTATAAAAGCCACAATTCAGAAGAGGGCAGAAACATTCATTATGAGGTCAACTTTCAATTCCCTATTTGGAAATAATTTTACTATTTTTACTTGCATATGATTATATCTAATAGTTTGGAAATTTTTACCCTATTGAAACATGAAGCCAGATCTGATAAAAAGCTAAGAATAATCTAGCTTTCTCATCCTGCCTTTTATAATTTTGCAATTTTCTATTTACAAACAGAGTTAGTTCTAGAAGTAAAGTAGTATTTTTCAAACTTTAATATGCGTATGAATTACCAACAGATCCTGTTAAAATGCAAATTGTTTCAGTTGGTCTGAGATGGGGTCTAAATTTTTCAAGTTTCACAGTAGTCCTGGACCATCTCTAATTAGCAGTGCTTTTAATTATAAATTACTCACTTCGTGATACTCCTCAAAATACCAATATATGATGATTTTAGAGTTATTAATATTCTGAGGCTTTTAAATGAATAATTCACCTCTAAAAGTTGTACACTACAGTTCTAAGGATTAATTTATTTATATTTAGACCGGTATCTTTTAAATCCCAGAAATAGCCAGTTGGACACTCATCAGGCTATAGTACAACACCAGCTGGAACAATTCCAATCTTGGGGTCTCTGACTTACAGTTGATCTGTAGTTAGAAGAAGTAATTAAATAATCTGAATTAGCTGCAACTTGCATCTGGAGTAGAGATATATAGAAAATGTTATAATGTCAATAAAAAACTTAAATACAGTCTGTGACAATGGTGACAATTTTTTAGCACTTACCATAGTGTATTACAAGTGAGTTTGTGTAGCACTTAACCATAGCACTTAGTGTGTTTAGTGTACTACGTGCATTTTCTCATTTAATGTTCACAAACACCCTCTGAGATAGTCGCTATTATTCCCATATCACTAATGGGGAAATGGAAACAGAAGGGTGAAGGTACCCTGCCCACGTGAGATGGCAGGCTGGGAACAGAGCCAGGCCTCAAGCCTGCCTCACACCATAGCCCAAGCTCTCACCCATGATGCTAAACCACATTATGCTTAATGTCAAGAAAGATGAAAGTGCTGTTAACTATGACAGGCTCTAATGTGTACAACATCTGGCAATATTGAAAAGCTAAAAACTGGCTTAAAATTTGTATAATTGTTTTGGTTCCTGTTCTGAAATTAATCACTTGTTTATTTACTCCGTTGTTTCAGGGATCAGTGAATCTTATCAAATGGGAATTTTCCGAATACTTGCTGGCATTCTTCACTTAGGCAATGTTGGGTTTACATCTCGAGATTCAGACAGCTGCACGATACCTGTAAGTTCAGAGCAAGGTTAATGTGGTAGCAGTTGATTTGTATTTTAGTTTTGCTGATTCTTTATGGAAGCAGTATATTTGAAGTCTCTCTATTAACATTACCAGATAAATAATTATTAGGGTGATACATTATCCTAAGTAGAATTTTGAACTAAAAATAAAGGACAGACTTGGCTATATGTCTGACCTTTCTAAACAGAGGTGAGAAATATTAGATGTGAAACTTGGATTGGTAAGTCTAGAGAGAAGCATTCATTTTTCCCATGGTACAAGTATCAAGAATTGTTCGTTTATTTGTGTCTTCAGCCGTGGAAATATATTATGGATTAAAAGTCATGGAAGGAACTAATGTTTATTCCTGGAAAGGGCTAGATAGCAAGGAGAATGGGGTGTCTTCCCTAGATTTGCATGCTCTTCCATACGTAGTGGTAACTGCATGTTGAGTATCAGAACCCAATTCTATATGTAGACTCATTTGTTTGAACTGTAATAAAACGTGACAGTCCCTGACTGTCTTCACAGGGCATTTGTGATTAGCAGTATATGCTGATCACCACCATCAAAGATAACACACACACATACATATATATCTATTAGGTATTTATTAACTCATTAAAATGGAGGAAGTTTTAATATAATTAATTCTTTTTCCATCCTGCTTCCTCAAGGATTGTAGTAGGAAATAATATTGAGATTTATTTTTCACTCTTCAGACACCTAAGTTGATATTAGTATATCTACATGTAGATTAATATGTGTGACCTAGATTTGGGTAAATTAGACTTTAGTTTTGAAATATATGTTTCAGTGTCTCTGCCTGGGTTCAGTCCCAACTTTACTATTTCCTCATTGTAGAACAAGATACTTTCTATTCCAGCAGTTTTGGACTAGGTGTTCTGATTGGCCTTCATGCTGGATAAATTGTGTCTTAAAAATATTTTCAATGAATACATAAGCACTACTCAGAGGCCAAAAACTAAGTGAAAATAGGATCTCCGAGAAAGAAGCAGATCCCTACAGCTGGGACTTAACTTGAGGGCATTTGCTGAACCCAGTGACTGTGAGCTTTGGTTTTCACAGCCAAATGGATGCAGAAGCCTTGGGCTTATATAAACAGGGGAACAAATAGAGGAATCCCTGCCTAAATCTGACACCATAAATGAGGAACTAGTAATAAACTTGCCCACCACCCATTCCAAGCCTACAAAGAAAAGTTAATCTAGCTCAAGCCTTGATGTTAAGTAGAGGAGGAAAAAATAAATAGTTCTCCAGAAATTTATAATAATGAATTGACCCTCACAGATACTCCCAGCTTGGTTATTTCATAGTTCCCAGGAGGTCCCAGAAAGCTACATACAGAAAATTAGCTTAAATTGGCCCTGGATTAGTAGTGTCCTAGGTATTTGACAGAAGCAAATGCAAATCTACTTTGGAGGATCCACCTTCAACCTGGACCTTAAAGAGTCTCATGAAAAATGTTATAAGAAACACTGGCTCATAGTCAAATATCACAAATCCCACAATGAAACAAAATAGAAGGGGCTAGGTGAAACAAGGGTCAAACAAAGAGTCAAACAGCAAGTGTCAAACCTACTAAGAGTTTAACAACAGATTTGACACAACTGAGAAGAGAACTAATGAGCTAGAAGAGATATAAAGAAATCACCCAACATGCAGGATAGGACCCAGGGAAAGAGCACTTAGAATAGTAAAGAGAGGTGAAGGACAGAGTAATAAAATCTGAGTGTAATCTATTGAGAATCCCTAAAGGAGAGAAAAAAATGAATGAGGAAGACATAATGTTTGAAGAGGTAATGAGTAACAAATTTCTGAACATATAACAATGAAACAAAACCATTTGGAATGTCCAAAAGTCCTAATTAGAATAAATAAAAGGAAAACCCTTACACACACCATAATAAAACCAAAGACAGAGAGAAAAATCTTAAAACAGGCAGAAAGATAAATATATTCCTCTTGAAGAAATAGCATAAGCCAGTAGCTCACTTCCCAATTGCAGCAATAGGGGCCAGAAAATGGTGGACTACTAAATAACTATTAACTTAGAATTGTGTATCTAGTAAAAATATCTTTCTAGAATGAGGGGAAATAGAAATGTTTTCAGACAAATAGAAACTTGGGAGAATTTGTCACTAGTAGGTCTCACTAAAGGAAATGTGAAAGGACATAGTTTAGGCAGAAGGAAAGCAATCCCAGATAGAAGATCTAAAATAGGAGAAGAAATGATGAATCAATAAACTAGTAAAGTACAGACAAACATAGATAAAATTCGATTAATTAAAACAATAACAGTAACAAATAGTGTATTGGGCTGGAAAAGATAGGACTTTCTACAAAATACTTAGTAGTTGCTAAGGGAAGAGAGTTATCTTTACAGTGGAAAAACCTGGCAGGCATTCCCTTAACCAAGTGACCTCATCAGTAATGGGAACCAGTCAGCAGCCCCTAACTTCTCGTATGGTGCACTGGGGAGTGTGCAACATCACTTCTCTGGCATTCCTGCCAAAAAGGCATGACCCAAATCTAATCAAGAGGCAGCATCATGGAGACTCAAATTGAGGGACATACTCATCAAAAATATTAAGGTCACAAAAAGACAAAGTAAGAGTAAAGAACTGTTCAGATTAAAGGAGACTAATAAAACATGATAGCTAAATTCAATGTATGAACCTAGATTGGGTCCTGGACCATAGAAATGTCTTTTTTGCCCCACAGAGGACATTAGCAGAAACTGAGTTAGATTGCAGGTCTGATAATAGGGTTTTGTCATTGCAAATTTTCTGGTTTTCTTCATTATAACATAGTTATGTAAAATGGTGCCATTGGTTTTTTGGAAGTGCACACTGAAATATTTAGAACTAAAAGGGCATCATGTTTGCAACCTACTGTCAAAAAGTTCTGATAAAATAAAGTACATGAATATGTGTAAAAGAATGAGAGAATGATACAAGCAAATATGTCAAAATGTTAATATTTAGATAATCTAGATGAAGGGAATTTTTTGTATTATTGTTGTACCTTTTCTGTTAGTCTAAAATTATTTCAAAATAAATAGTTGAAAAAAATAAATGAATCATCAGCTTCTCCTTTCCCCCAAAAAGGTAGAACTATAGTGCTGAATAACAAAGGCCACAGATAGAGATGGGGTGTTTGAAATTAGTATTACTGAATTGCAATAACTGATGCAATTATTGCTCCTTTTATAAAAATAGAAACAGAAAGTAAGCCTTTCAAACAAGTAGAGAGGAAAATGGACTGAACAAATAGGCATGTAATAGCAAGAAAGGGAGAGAACATTTTAGAAAAAGTGGGACAAATAAAACCACAAAGTAAAATAGAAATAAATAATTACAAATAGACTAATGATTCAGTTAGAATGGATTGTCAGATTGTTTTAAGAATTGAGGTATATACTTTTTGAAACAAGCATTCCTAAAACATAAAGGCACAGAAAGTTTGACAGTAGAAGGTTTAGAAAAGACACACTGTAATAGCTGGGAAAAAACTGGCAGAGCTACACTGGTGCCAGCCAGACAAAATAGACTTGGAGGCCAGAAGAAGTAGTAGAGAGAGAGTCACTGCGTAATGTATTCACCAGGAAGATGTAATAGTCCTAAACTTGTATATACTTAATGATGTAGCCTCAAAATATATAAAGCAAAAATCAACAGAAACCACAAGAAGAAACAGATGAATTTATCATAGGGGGAGATTATTGACTTCTCTCACTTACTGATAGGTGGAGAAGTCTAAAAATCAGTTAAAGTTATAGAAAATTTGAACAAAACAATTAACACCTTCGAGCTAATAAAACAGTATGGTAATGCCATTCAAATAGAATATGTTTAGAGAGTAATGATCCACTTCTAACTGATGTCAAATCATTCATGTATATATGAATTAAATAGCTGCTTTTTTAAGGGAGTTGGACATACTGTTGGTAATGGTACTGATTTCCTTCTGAAGTGATTGCTTGGGAAGAGGGGAGGTGAAAGAAAGAAGAGACTGCTTCAGTGGGAAGGGTTAGGGGACGAGGGTGTCAGGAGATCCAGGTTCTAATGACAACTCCGACATAAACTGGCCATGTGGTTTTTCACAAGCTCTTCTCTTGGATCTTACTTCCTTGTTTGTCAGTTAGAGATAACAATACCCTGCCTGTCCCCCAGGAATGTTATCAGATTCGGTTGAAACATAAGTGAGGATGTTGAAAAATATAATGCACTAACATGGATTAAATTAAATGAGTATTTATTGAACACCTACTAATACAAGGCCTATGGAAGACATTGTAGGGGGACTACCAGGATAAGTAAGTCATTAAAGAGATTCTAATCTAAGAAGTCACACAAATAACTATCTGTTTAAAACCATTCAGTGGCCTCCATTGCTCTCGGGATAAAGACCGGCCATGGTATAGCCTTTGCCTCTCCCTCTGGTTTCATCTCATGCATTTTCTCCCTCACTCTGCTTCAGTTCCTCATATTGATGGTTTCCCTCCTGCCACAGGACTTTCCACCAGCTGTGCCCTCAGTCCCCTCCCTTTTCACTGAGTTAACGCCTCATCCTTCAGATTGGTTTCTGAAGTCAACCGTCTCCTGCCTCCCTGAACAGGGCACTCTCCTCTCATATGGAATCTTCGTATGGTGCCCTCCTTTGTGGTAATTTTGTGTTTTAGGGAACAATTATTTACTTAATATCCATTTCCCCCTGGACTGTGAGTTTGAGGAGGATAGGGACAGTGTCTGTTTTTGTTTGCTGGCATATAATAGGCACGCAGTAAATATTTGTTGACAAGCTAATTGATTTTCTGATCTTCTGACTGACTGAACATGCCAGAAAAGACATACAAATACTGTAAGAGACAACTGAAGAGGTAAGTTTTGAAATGAGTCCTAGAAGAGACTGCAGAATACTGCCAAGATACTGGTTTGACTGTGATTATCATCACTGATCAGCTTCAGGTGATCTTGATGTTTGTTATAATAAAGAAATTGCTGGGTTTTATCTCTAAACCTCTTTGTTAATATTTTTCAGTAAATTCTTATGTGATTGATCTGATCACATAATATTATAGGAAATAACCTATCCTCTTTTGGCAGCCCAAACATGAACCTCTCAGCATTTTCTGTGACCTTATGGGCGTGGACTATGATGAGATGTGTCACTGGCTCTGCCATCGGAAGCTGGCTACTGCCACGGAGACATATATCAAGCCCATTTCCAAGCTGCAGGCCACAAATGCCCGCGATGCATTGGCCAAACACATCTATGCCAAGCTCTTTAACTGGATTGTAGACCATGTCAATCAGGCTCTCCATTCTGCTGTCAAGCAGCACTCTTTCATTGGCGTGCTGGACATTTACGGGTGAGTATATTTGGTTTAGTGGTCTGCCGGAGCATATTTCTTTCTAGAGTAGCAGCTCTAAGTGGGAATTTGATTCTGTCCTCTACTGGTAAGGAGAAAAGAAACTTAGAAGAGAATTTTTAAAAATCTACTTTCATTTGTTAGTCTGCCTTTTCTGGGTACCCTCTTTAATTGTTGAAAAGTGTCCTGTACATTTGCGCTTTTTGATGCTTAATTTTTCATTACCTGGTCCAGTTTTTCAGAAGAACCTATGAGATCTCTATTTCCAGTTCCCTTCTATATGTACGTAGTCACTGTGAATCTGTAAATTGACAAGAGCATTTGTTTTATCATAATTCTGATTGTTCCCTACTTGACAATGAATTAGCCCTCAAAAACTCATACTGTTGAATAGCTCTTCATGCTGGAGTCTGTAAAAAAATCTCTGCCACTGGGCAGTGCCTATCTGCTCGGTATATATTATATTTTACTGATTTATAAACTCTTATCTTCACTGATGTGGAAAGAAACTTTCACAATGTTGGGGAATTTCCCATTTTGTATGTGCATATTTTGAGTATTTAAAAAATATATGTTTGTTCCCTTTTCTCCTCTTCCCATATTATTTTTGGTTTAACAGATTTGAAACATTTGAGATAAATAGTTTCGAACAGTTTTGCATAAATTATGCAAATGAAAAACTACAGCAACAGTTCAATATGGTAAGAATTTTCTTCCTTGAATAATATTCTGCTATTAATTGTTCTCTTGAATTCCTAGTCTGTTCCTAAAATGAAGGTGTAATTACAATTACCATCTGGATTGTCTATTTCTCCAGGGCCTCGTGTCTCTGCAGGTGTATTTCCTACTTTTGCTTCTCTCTTTCCCTCTTTCTGTCTCTAAAACGTTTCTTTCTCTCTCACTCACACACTCACATATTCACACACACACACACACACACACACATACACACACACACACCATTACTGCCTCTTAGATTCTCTCTTCACAACTGCTCCACTCCCTTGTACTATCAGAGGGCATATTCTTTCCTTCTGTTGTACGTGTATTTTCTCAAGGTTTTTGCTTCCTCATTCACATCACACTTGATGTGAACCCAGCAGTGGTTGAAATGTTCCCCCCATCCTCTCCACTTGCTTAGCTCCCATTCATCTTGACTTTCAGCTTTAGCTTCCATTGTTAATTGCCTGTTTCCCAATTCTTATACCTGAGAAAGAGAATCTGATTAACCCAGTTTATTGTTTCATCAGACATCTCTGGCCATTGACTAGTTGTGACTAGGAACAGAGAGTCTCTGTTGTGGGCACTCCTCAGCAGGGGCCGTGGGTGGGGCAGTGGGCAAGAGAAGCCTGGTGATTGGTATGTGCAGTGCTTAGAGGCATTCCTGCATTGACTGAGGATCTCTTCCCCACTTCATGCCCACTTTATCTTTTTGATAATTGAACATCCAAAATGTTTGAGGCCTCTTGGACTTTTCCAAAGTAGACATAGCGATGTGTGTGAGAAACAAGTTCTGTTTAAAATGTGAAGCAGTGTTTCTGTTGTCAATGTGGATACTGCATTTAAATAATGAATTTAAAAAAGACAGGGCTCATGGGTTTGGACCATATTGGTACCATCAGTCAGGGCATTCTGCTGACACATGCTACCCTATTTGCCCCCTTGGTAATCAAAAGAACAGAAAACGTTGGCCTCCTAGTTAACGTGACATAAATAAGTATGACTTTTTTTTAAACTAAAGCTTATTGTAGCTGGTTAGATTGTAAACACCTGCAAATGAGCCAAGAATGGCATTATTGTAAGCAGAGAATAAAGTGGGAAAGTTCCAGGTGTATTGGTGAACACATATTAGAAATCTCAGTGGCACTTAAGTTTAATGTGGTTTTGGGCACTAGAAAATATGTGTTGTCTGCTCATAACCACAGAGGGCTAATCTTCCCAGGAAAGTGGTAAGATCTGTGAGAGAACCAAGGGAGACAGAAGGAAAGCCAAAACCCCAGAAAGAATGGGTAGAGGGCATTAGCATCTGTAGAGACAAAAGTGGTGGCCATCTGCCTTGGCCAGGCACCTGCAGCAGGGGCTGCAGCAGTGGCTGGATTGCCCTTCTCACCTGGACTAACTTTACTATTCCGCTGCAAAGCTCAGGTCACACGGTCCTTCCTCAGAGTAGCCTTCCTTGCCCAGCAAGATGAGGACTCTTGCTTTCATAGCTTATATTATTTTCCTCTGTAACATTATACAGTCTGTAATTATATTTCTTGTGATCATTAGATTTCTATCTGTTTCTCCCACTAGTCTCCAAACTCCATGAGGGCAGAAGCCACGTCTGTCTGTTTTGTTAATGGCATGCAGTGACCAGCACATAGTAGTCAGTACATATTCTTGCTTAAATGAATGAATGGAGATTAGAAGCAGTGGTGGGAACAATGGCTGAAGCACCTAGCAGAACAATGAATTGGTAGTTCTTGCAGCTGAATGCAGAATTGGATGTAGAATCCAGAAAAGTGAGCTGTAGATACCCTGACTGTGGAGCATAATCAAAGCAGACACAGACCAATTTATTCTGAAGTACATGCACTTCAACAGCACAGCCCCCTAAGAGAATTACTTTGTTATGCTGTCAGCTTTGCCCAGCGTAGTTCAATAGTCTAGACAGCATCTGTCCTGCATACTTGTTGAAGGCCAGCTAAGACATTTCTGTGCCCATGTTTTTAGTAGCACGGTGTTATAATTTAAGAAACTAAAAAGTATATATTGCAGTTTGGGGTATATACATTTCATAATAAAGATTGTATATTTATCAGCTACTTAAAACACTCACATTACTAGATTTACTTGTTGACCAAGAATCCTATACAGCTGAGGTTTTGCTGTCTGGTTTTTATTTGCTTTCTTATATTGTTCACTGTGTGTAAATCATGTTTTTTCCCCATGAAATTGTTTTTGCTGGAAGCTATGGGTAATTTCAAATTATATTGATGTCCTCTTAGAGTGTTTTATATAAATATAGTTTCTTAACTAACATTATTTATGATAACGATACAGTAATGCCAGTTTTTTCTTTTTTTCATTCCAGCATGTCTTCAAATTAGAACAAGAGGAATATATGAAGGAACAAATTCCATGGACACTCATAGATTTTTATGATAATCAGCCTTGCATTAATCTTATAGAATCTAAACTGGGCATTCTAGATTTGCTGGATGAGGATTGTAAGGTAAGTGTGATTTTCTGATGTACTTAGTCTATCAGAATAGATATATCAAGGCCAGAAGGTGAGTGGGTTTAAGCAGAATCATTTGTAGACCGTGAGGGGCCACTGTGGTGAGAAGTGGGTTTGCCCTCGCTTGCATTCTGAAGGCCACTAGGGTCACTAGACCCAAGGGGTTCTGAGTACATTGAAACTAAGAGAAGTTCCCTTCTGTTTTCAACTGTTTCTAAGTTATGTGAAAAATTGACATTAGATACAACTACTATCAATTTTAACTACTTTTGTTATTAGTAGGCTTATATTTGGCATCTTTTGTTCAGTGGTATATTTAAAGAAATGCAAGAAATTGTGCAAAATAAATTTTGAATAATAGTACTAAATATCTATAATTTAAAAATTGACTAGTTGTTTATTATTAATATATATGGTAGGAAGGGAGTTTTAGCTTTAATATTTGAAGATGTCACATTTTGGGAAGGTACTGGATGACCAGGTTTCACTGCTGAGTGATCTTTGACAAATAACCCACCCTTTCTCTTAATTTCTCTTTAGTTTTTATAGTTTCTACTTAGGTAGGTTGATTCTTTAAGCATCCAGGTCTCTTACAGCATTAAGAGTACATGTAGTAGGGAAAAGGTGCTCATCCTCACTTGAAATAAAATAAAATGCAAATCAAAACAAAAAATGGGATACTCCTTTTTACCTGCTAGATAGGCGTGTTTAAATTTGATAATACCTTTCATTTGATAATACCAAATTAATATTTGTTGTGTATACTCTTGATGAAGGGCATGAGAAGAGTTAGTACAACATATTTAGAGGAAATTTGACAATATTTACCAAAATTGTAAACACACATACCTTTTGACATAGCAGTGAAACTACTGGGAGTTCACCCTATAAATATATTTTAAAAGTACCCAAGGTATATATGTAAAAGAAGTCATTTTGGCAATTTTCATAATAATAAAAAACCAAGTAACAAACTAATGGCCAAAAATACAAGAATTTTCTTAATAAGAGGAAGAAAAGGCAAGGAGTTTATAGAATGATCCTATTTGCATATATGCCTTTAAAGACAGAAAGATAAAGAAGTTGTTGGCAGGATGGTGAGAAGAGACTACTCTCCATTCTATAACTTTATAAATTATGTAAATATTTCACTATGTGCACATTACCTTTATTTAACAATGTAAAAAAATTCATGATAATCATGGTATTTCATCTTCATTTGTGAGGCTTTTGTTGTTTTAAAAGCAAATCACATATTCATTTGATGACTTCTGGTATAAACAGATTGAGTTACCCAAAGATTGGGCTGAGTCGCCCATGGGAAGGTCTCAGCCATTGCTCTTAATTAGTAATTGGTTTTTAGCTTCTAAGAGAGAAATATGGAAAGAATGAGTTCTTAAATTGAATGTAAAAGTTGTCAAGAAAAGCCAAAAATTATCTCTTGGTAGATGCATCAAAAGAGTGTTATAACAGCTTACACCTTTTCTTTCTTTTTTTCCCCTGAATGTAGATGCCTAAAGGTACAGATGACACGTGGGCCCAAAAATTGTACAACACACATTTGAATAAATGTGCACTCTTTGAAAAGCCCCGTCTATCAAACAAAGCTTTCATCATTCAACATTTTGCTGACAAAGTAAGGAAGCTTTTTTCTCTTTGAACACCTATGTTCAAGGAGGAAAAAAAATCAGTAGCCCAGAGATAACATTTTTTGTTTGCTGAAACTTGTACTCTTTAGGGCCTTTTAGAAAAAAATATTCTTCGGTGTTGGCCTGTTGGTTTTCTCTTCCTTTAACCTGAATGGAATTATATTTACAGAATAAATATGAGTCTGCAATCCTCTACCTATAATTCTGAAATCCAAGAAACTCTGAAAACCAAGTCTTCTTAATTCATTTAGTGGCCCTTGACTTGTTCTCTGACCTGAACTAACATTAGGTTATTTATAGTCTTTATCCTAGTTAAGCTGGATTTTTACATGTTTCAATGTAGAATTGTTAATATGTATGATTACAGCCTGTTGCCCCAGACTCTGCTGAAAAATTCTGAGGGTTTCAGATTAGAGATTGTGACTTGTGTCACCCTCTGTGATTGATTGATGCAGACTTGCTGCTTTGCAAGTTCTATAGTCTACATGAAACATCAGGAGCTGTGAAACTGATTTGTATTTCAAGGTGGTGCTAGGTGGTGAACTAGGGTTGAAGGAGACACATTGGGTTGGCCTTGGAGGAACTCTCTGGCCAACATGGGAGAAGAGAATCAATTTCTTATGAGCCGGGGGGAATCTTTCAGATAATAAACAATCACCAATCCACTGTTCCCTAGGAAAAACAATATTTGCATAATATGTGCATGTACAACATGCATAGAGAGTTTTACTCTAGAATTCACATACTTCTTACCAAGAGTGGTGCAATTTCTTTAAATAAAACTAATGACAGCACTTTGCTGAGAGCCAGTTATATAGTCTGGGTCTAATAAATATTTTGTTGTTGATAATGTCTATTCAAAAGTTTATTAACTAAGGAGATTTTCCCATGTGTTTTTAGGTGGAATACCAGTGTGAAGGCTTTCTGGAAAAGAATAAAGATACTGTTTTTGAAGAGCAAATTAAAGTTCTTAAATCAAGCAAGGTAACCATGTATAGGTTGATATATCCAATAAAATGTATCCAATCAGGATATATGCAGTGAAATGTTGATTACTTAAGCATTAGCTCTTTAAAAATAATAATGATTTTTCTAACAAAGTCAGCTTTACTGTTAGTTTTTAGTTTATCAAGTACATACCACTGTGTGTCAGCCCTGTTTTAAATGCCTTATAAATGTTAACTCATCTAACCCTTCTAATGAGGTGATAGTGTCATTACCACCATTTTACAGATGAGATAACAGAGGCACAGAGACTTCATAGCTAATGTTTTAAAGCCAAAATAAAACCCAGGCTTACTGATTCAGAGTCTATGCTCCTAACTACTATGTAATTTTGTCTTTCAGTTTTATGTGAAATTATTGTCTCCATAGCAATTATAGATTCTCTTTTACCTTTATGAGAGAAAACAAGTTTTTTGAAGGACTGCCTAGACAACATGGCCTCATGCAGTCCATCCAGATGGAGGTTGGTCTCTGGATCACTGACTGTATTTTCAGGACTGACCCAAACCACTTTAAAATTATTTTTCTAAGGCATAGATACTAGAAACATTGCATTCTAGAGGGAAAAAAACATTCCAGATTTCAGAGAACTATGAAGGCTACATTAGATTGATTATTAGTTTGATCTCTACCTTCACCCTTTGATACTCATCAGGAAAAGATGGGAAAGTGAGCACAGCTCACTTTCATCCTATTGGAAGCAAACCAGGAAGTCAGTTACTTAGTTTAGCAAAATGAATATCCCAATATTCAGTAAACAACTAAAAATATTTATGTGAATTTTTCTAGTTTACTGACCAGCATTTTTTGTTTTTTTGGTTTATTCTAAGACAATCCTTTTAACTTCAGTGTAATATCATATGAACATTTTTACTCTGTTTTTAGAATAAAAACTTTTAATTATTTTGATAATAAAAAGGTCATGTGAAGACCAAATTCTAGTTTTAATCTTCAGAAGATAACGAGTCTAAGTAGAAAAACTCAGTTTTTGTTTATCCTCATAGGTGCTGGGCATTCATGCCTTATAGCTTATAGAACTGATGTATAAGGGAAAATTCTCTCACAGTGCTAATCCCTGAGTATTATTCAGTTTAAGATTATAAATCATTTTGATTTATGAATAGTGATGAAAAACTGTTCTGCCTAACTAATTTAGGTTAAATAAAATATTCTCAGGTTCTCATTCCCCAGATACCCATAATCAATTGTGTCTTTATTCTGATTTAACTTTCATGATTATCTAGTGGATACTTAATTATCAGAGGGTAGCTATGCATTCTGAGGAATCACTGGAGTGATCACCACTCTAAATGCACTCTTAGAATGGGGATGGTTTGTGATTTATATAACTTAAAGGCCTCTCCTGCTGCCAGTCAGCAGAAACCCAACCTGAGGGTATGAACTCTGTATTTTAATTTCTATGCACCTGATAGGAAACAAATGTAACACGCTTTTTCACTTGGAAATATTAATTCTAGAAGTTGAATATTTGTGTTATGTGTTTTAAGTAGAATTATTTTGTGATAATACAGTATGGAGTTGTGTTTGTGCATCTATGGGTTTTGTCTTTTTTTATAATATAATTTTTCAACCTCTCACCAAATTTACAACTTGAAAAGGAATTAAAGGATAATAAACTTAGCAGAAGATGTCTTAGTTTATGTTTTCCACCTTAAAGAAAGTTCTCTTCTATTATCAGGAAGCACATACATGAATTGTAGCTCAGCTAAATACTGCTAAATTGCCCCTCTATCAACACTCGAAAGAGTTATGACCCCTTCTTTCCATGTTGCTAATTAATGAGGGAAAGCACAATTTATCTACTGAGTTTATGTTTCAGATCTCTCATCTATAAAATAGAACCATGATAATATCTCCTTTCAGGGGTTGTTGTGAGAATTCAATAGGTTGTACTAAGCCCTTTAGAATAGTGCTTCATACAAAAAAAGATCTTAGTGAATAGTATTGTTGCTGATACTGAGATGATTTCCCACATCTTCTTGAAGCTGTTACTTGGATCCTTGTGTTTCCTTTAACACTATTTCCTAGACATGTAAGTTCAGTCTAAACAAGTCAGAGACATGTCTAAGGAACAGACAAATAAAGAAATAAGATGGAATGCCCAAGCATATCTACCTACTTATATATCTGTCTATCTCTAAATAAAGTTAGCATCCTCAGCCAGTGGAGAATGGATAAATTCTTCAATAAAATATATATTTTTAATTTGAAATTTAGCAAGGTAAATAAGGTAAATGAGATAGGCAAAGGTCTTTGTGGGGAGTTAGGTAATAAACAATCAAATATTCAGGTAATACCATATCACAAAGTGCAGTGCTATAAAGAAAGAAAAATGGTACCAAGCTAGAGGATGACTAAGCTTGGGTTGACCACATTAGTTAGTGTGGTCAGGGAAGCCTCTCTGAGGAAGCAACAGGTAGGCTCTAGCCTGAAAAATGGGAGACAGCTGCATCAAAGCAGATGGAAGAGCAGGTAAGGAGTGTATAAGCTGATTGTGTGTCTAAGGAAGAAGGCCAGTGTGGCTGGAGCATGGTGGGTGAATAAGATGTGTAGAATGGGCAGACAGGGGCCACTTTGTAGAGGTAAGCTTGGTAAGGAGTGGATTTCATTCCCATTGCAGTACAAAGTCTGGAAGATTTTCATATGGGACTGCTGTGCTGCTGTGTGGAGATGTATTTGGGGTGGGAAGAGATGAGGCAGTAGTGATTAAGGTGAGAGAGGGTGGACCGAGATACTAAGTTTGAGGCAGTGGAGATGGTATATAATGTATGAATAGAGTTAACAGTTCTTGCTGATGGATTGAGTATGGAGAATGAGAGAAGAGGAGAAAGTAAGGCTGACTTCTGTGTGTTTGGCCTGAGACACTGAATGGATGATGGTGTTATTGATTGAGATGAAGACTTGAGAAAGAATGAAAAGTTCTGTCCTGGAGGTGTTTTACCTGAAATGGCGGTCAGGTGGACACAACATATAGGAAGTTGGAAATGAAAGTCACCAGGTCACGGATGCATCAGAGTAGAGAATATAAATATGGTAGTCTTTAGAAGCAGATGACACTTAGAGCAATGGGACTGGATAAAATTGGTTAGGGAGCACAAGTAAATACTAAATAGTGGAGAGTACCAGTCTTTAGACATTCCAACTTCTAGAGGCTGTTCTGAGGAGGAACCAGGAAAGAAGTGTGAGAAAACTGTCCCAGGAGGAAGCAGGACACTGCATAAAGAAGAAATTATACAGCTATTTCTAATGTGACAATGTAAAATGTACTTTAAAAAAAATTCAGTGTAGAGAATTTTTATAATAAAGAAGCCATACATACACATGTATGCATATGTGTATGTATTCTGAACTCTGAATTCTAAGCAGTTTTCTCATAGATATTGTAGATACTAAGTTAAATTCACCTAGTGGTAAATATGATATTACAGCCCAGCTCTATTAACCATTTCACACAGAAGAGAGAAAAAGTGTGGGTAGTCAGTGCTAATACAGAGCTAGCAATTTATTTGGGAATGGTAGAATAGCATAGATAAGAATCTAAAGTACATGGCTAGTCATTGAATAGCCTAGGATCTTAAACCTCATGCTGAGTTTTCTAAATCAAATCTATTAGGAATTCATTTTTCCCCTTTAGAACACAGCTTTAATATTGTAATATAAGATAATGGTAAAACATTTTATTCCTCCTTATAGCCAACCAAACTAGAATATATTATTTACCCTGTAAATCAAGGAATTCATTCATTTGTATAGCAAGCAACTATTACTGATGTTATATTTAACAATTTGTTATATATATCATAAATTACTTCCTGAATTATTCTGATGATTGATACACATTAAGAGCAAATGAAATTATCTGATTTTGGTTATTAATGAAAGAACTCCCTTAAGAAAATTATTTCTTCTGGAGATATTCTGAGATTACTAAACAAATAACTGGTAGTTGCAATTATAATTTGACTTATAAGAAGAATTTATTTTGTTTATGTGGAATGTGGCACTATTGAAAAGATATGTACATATATCAAGCTGTTTCCTTAGGTTAATTTGAAGTCTCTTTTATTACATAAAATTTCTCCCAACCATATTGACTAATACCATCAAACCAGTTATTAATTACCAGATCTTTTAATAGACTTTCATACTGCTAACCTGGTAGAATGTAATATTGACTCCAGGTATTGTGAAATCAAGTTATAAATCCCATGAAAACAAATATAAAAAGTTATGGAATAAAGGTGGAATTTTAAACATCTTTTTTTCCTATAATCCAAATTATTTTCTGAAAATTATTAATTCATGATTATTTTTAAATCTGGTAATATTTTAGAACCAGTTCATGACCCCCTTCCTGCTAAGATTTTCAATGATATTTTCTTAGCTGGTGCTCACCATTTAAATTAGTAGGTAGAGAAATGAAGTATGATGATAAATCATTTTGAGGTAATAAGATAGGACCTTCAACTAATATTTTGCTCATAAAATAACTACAATTCAAAACCAGAATATGTTTAGAGTGGCCAGTTCCTACGGATCAGGATTCCAAGGCTTGGTAGTAGCTTTGATTTTGTTTCCCCCAAACATGGTTGTAGAATTATTGCAGTTTTCTACCTATGTTTTCATGGCATTTGTGCCAGCTTCATCTCATATTTTTGGCTCCTAACAGAGATATTATTTCTTGAATGGGGCTCTGAAAGAGGCTATTGAAGGAAGGGAATCACTATGGATTCCAAATATTTATAATGTTTCTGTGAAGGTTCACATTTGAGATTGAATTTAGAGTGTAATTTCCATTTACTGTTCTGACTCAGTTTAAGATGCTACCAGAATTATTTCAAGATGATGAGAAGGCCATCAGTCCAACCACAGCCACCTCTTCAGGGCGCACACCCCTCACCCGTACTCCTGCAAAGCCCACCAAAGGCAGACCAGGACAGATGGCCAAAGAGCACAAGAAAACAGTGGGGCACCAGGTGAGTTAGGGAGCCACCTCTGCGGCATTCCCTCCCCTCAGGATCTGCTGAAGCCTCAGGTCTGCCTTGGTCAGCCTCCCAGGTGGGTGACGGTGAGGAGAGGCTGGAGGGCTCCCTGTGAGAATGTGTAACACTGTCCACTCCTGCTCCTCTCCACCCAGCTTTAGACCCATGACTCTACTTAAGCCTTTCCCAAAATAATTTTCAGTACTTCGTAATTCCCCCAGTGCACATGCTCCCTTCCAGACCACTGCTGCCTTTGTTTTGTGCTCTGGTTGATTTCTCTCTGGACTGTACAGAGCGCTCACTCCCTCAGGAAGGAACAGTGCCCTCTCCTTTCTTTGATATCTCTGGCTCTGTGGGGACTGGGAAACATTACACACATTCTTAGTGTCTGAACAAGGCCAGGGACTGTGGATGGGAGGCTAGTCCGCTTGTTTCCCTGGACATGGGACCCTGTGTCCATGCAGATAGGAAGGAGGGCACAGGTCCACAGCCTCCAGTCCTGCCCCCGTGTTCCTAATGGTAACCCCACCCTGGCTGTACTCTCCTATTCTCTCTCCCATTTCCTATACTCTTTTATGTCACTGCTACTTTTTTTAGTATCTGACAGAAAAATTCCCACTGTACATGATTAAATGGCCTTAATATTCTAAAAGCAAGGTTATGTTTTTAGTCAAAATCCTGAATTCACAAAGAAAACTACAGAAACCTGTATTAAAAGGAAGGTGGGAAGAGTGTATTCTGTGGAAAGGATGGACTTCGGGTCATAATGATGTGTCAGAATAAGCTTGTCACTTGTAGCAAATGCACCACCCTGATGCAGGATGTTAATAATGGGGGAAGCCGTGCCTGGGCAGGACAGAGCATGTGTGGGAAATCCCTGTATCTTCTGCCCAATTTTGCTGTGAACCTAAAACTGCTGTGAGAAAATAAAATCTATGACAAAGGGAGGCGGGACAGGGAATAGAGGGAGAGAACAAATGTGTATTTTCCCGAGTTAGCATGTAAATGGTAGAGCTTAAGCAAAATTTAACCTAAAGCCCTGGCATTCTTGTTTAGTAGCAGCTCCTCTTTCGAGCATGTGTCAACTTTGTAGGTGGCAAAGTCATCTCACTAGTGTCATTGGAAGAAAATTTTTTATTGTTTTTCATCATCTTTGACTTTGACCAAACCTTGATGCCCCTTTCTGCTCTTTTTCATGCAGTTCCGAAATTCCCTTCACTTGCTGATGGAGACCCTCAATGCCACCACCCCCCATTATGTGCGCTGTATTAAGCCTAATGACTTCAAGTTCCCGTTCACGTAAGTATTTCTCAACTACTGAATTAAAAAGTGTCCACATCTCATAAGGTTCACAAGCCAACAGAAGGAAAAGAATATCTGGGTAAGTCTTTATGTCCTATAGAGGAAAATTACTAGTTAATAGAATTTTTTCAGTTTTTGTTCCCTTTTGAGAATGTGAAAACAAATTAGTAGTTGGCCTTCTGAAGAGTTTAAAAGTTGAGGTCAACCAAGCATCCCTAGTTCTCCTTTCTGTTTGAACTTACTTCAATTCATGTAGATCATTTGGGCATTAGATCGTTTGGGCCTTAGTTAAAACTAGGGCTAGGTGGGATAGGGTTGCTTTGGCAAAGGCTTGCAGTTTGTTCCTGCTAACTTTTTAATGTTGAAGCCATCAGAGAATGCCTATTTTACCAAAAATCTCTTCCTACATCAAATACCATGTAAGAGGGGAAGCTGTTTTTTCAAAATGGAAATAATTGTCTAATTTTAAAAGGAATGCATGCACATTGTAAAATCAATTTTCAGGAAATACAAAATAATATAAAAGTAAATGAAAAAACATTCATTATTCTCAGAGAGTTAACTAGTTTTAAGGGGCATAGGTGCTTCCTGACCAACCAACATCTGTTCCTTTCTGGCTCCTGTGGACACAGGAGTGTGAGAGAGAGAGACACACTGGTAAAAGGGAGGGGCTCATGTAATTGCTGGTTTATATCTGCTTTTAGCTTGATAAATTGTGGATGCCATACAGGCTATTCCAGCAGTGCTATGTTAAACACCTTTTGCCAGACATTTTTGTATATCTTTACACCTGATTATTGTCTTAGGATAATCTATTCCAAAAGAGGAATTCTACAGAAATGTAGTAACTCCCAGTCCCACTCCACAGAGTCCGAGTGCTCATATTTATACACCCTTGGCCACCCTGCCCCTGGAGATTCTGCTTTAGACGGCAGGGCAGTTCTGGAACATTGTTATGCTCCTTGTTGCGAAGAAACCCTATCTGGAGAAGTGGGAAGCAGGGAGAAGCTGCCACGTCCTGGCCCACTCTCCTGAACAGCCCTAGGGGCCATTACCTTCTACCAGCCAACTCCCTCTCCCACCACCAACAGAACACTAGAGAGGTTAGCGCAGGAGAAGGCTCAGATAAGTCACTCAGGGACTTAACTGGGGAGCATGAGCGGTGATCATCCAGGAAAAGGCAGGCCTTGCATCTTCCTCTTTTAGTGGCAATTTAATGTTAAGATGCCATTTATCTAGAGTAAAATAAACAAATTTTATAAGATAAAATTTGAAAACATTTATTTTTCATTGATGTGGGTGCTATAAATTCTTAGTACATATGTACACACTAAAGTGGCAATTTAACATTAAGATGCCATTTATCTAGAGTAAAATAAACAAATTTTGTAAGATAAAATTTGAAAATTTATTTTTCATTGATGTGGGTGCTATAAATTCTTAGTACATATGTATACACTAAGTTGAACAAGTTAGAACACCAATAATTTTAAAAAATAATAACTGCTATGCTGATGGAAAATGACTGTAATGGGTTATGTGGTGGGGACTTGATAATAGGGGGAATCTAGTAACCACAGTGTTGCTCATGTAATTGTATATTAATGATACCAAAATAAAACACACACACACAAAAATAACTGAATGGACATGTTTAGTTTGTCCTACTTGTTAGAGAAATCTACAGAGCTGGCCAGTCTTTATTTCAGGGAGCCATGTATGATGACCTAAGAATTAGGAGAACAGCTACTCAGGCAGGACAAATCATGTAGTGAATATGGGCAAAATGCAAAGGAGTTTTGTTTTTTTTAAATATGCTCAGTGATATTCCTCATGAGTTTATGGCATGATTTACAGATAATGTTATGGCTCTTTATTTTTACTGCTAATTGCCCCGTCCCCACTCTCAAATGGGATTTCCCATTCTCATCACAGCTCCAGTTTTTGAATGCTCTCTTTTCCAATTTATCCATTGACTCTTTACAAAAGAACTTACTCTCTGGATTAAGGAGAGTAATTGGTGGCTGTAGCCAGGCTCCTTTATGTATTACTGATTTTTTCTTTTATGTAGGTTTGATGAGAAGAGGGCAGTGCAGCAACTGAGGGCCTGCGGGGTCCTGGAGACCATCCGCATCAGCGCAGCAGGTTTCCCCTCACGGTGAGTGCAGTGCCTCTCCCACTCAATGCCAGGGATCCTAATGGGAGAGGGTCCTACGCCTTTAGGTCAGCTGACATGAGTTTCTTTTCATAGGTGGACTTACCAAGAATTTTTCAGCCGCTACCGTGTCCTAATGAAACAAAAAGATGTGCTGAGTGACAGAAAGCAAACGTGCAAGAACGTATTAGAGAAACTGATACTGGTAAGAACAATTCTTCACTT
Source organism: Manis javanica (assembly GCF_040802235.1). Classification (NCBI taxonomy): domain Eukaryota; kingdom Metazoa; phylum Chordata; class Mammalia; order Pholidota; family Manidae; genus Manis; species Manis javanica. The sequence goes on along the minus strand of NC_133163.1, from coordinate 102,170,468 downwards.
CCCTGTATCTGAACAGATACTGGCCAAAGGCCTTGTGGCTGTAACCTTTGGAAGCCCTGGGAACATCCAAGTATCACTAATCCAGACCGTTCAGGGAAGGGAGGGCAGGGGGCACACTGTCCTGGAGGTCAAGGCTTGTGTGTTGAGGATGATGGCCCATGTAGGAAACAGGGTGGGGAGGCCTGGACCCTGACTCAAGACACATTCTTTTTAGAGTTGATCATTATCAATAAAAATTCACCTAGTATTTATTTATGGAAGATACAAGGTCAGATGCTGTGTGATTAAGAAAAAATAAATCTTAGGTAACATAGTCTATCTTGGAAATTAAAGCATTTTAAAGATAAGTATAATGTACCTGATGCCTGTCAAATGTCAAAAAAATCAGAGGAAAGGGAAGCCACATCTGTTGGAAAGAGGAACAATTTCGTGGAATACATGTGTTTTGAGTCAAGCCCTGGAGAATGGGTATTTTTTTTTACAGTATTAGACTGTTGTATGGGATAGTAAGAAAATGGCTAGGAAATGTGGGTTGGCATTTGGAGAGTCTTAAGTGCCAAGCTAAGGAGTTCTCAAACCTTAAAATGCATCTCAGTTACCTGGAGGTCTTGTTAAAATACAGCATGCTAGGTCCATCCCTATTTCTCATTTAGTAGGTCTGGGATGGGCCAAATAACTTGCATTTCTAACAAGTTCCCAAGAGATGCTGATACTACAGAGAAGTCTGAGGACTACACTTGGAGATTCACTGACCTAGACTTTAAGATTCAAAAATAGTTAAAAAATATTATCACCTGTTTGATGCTAGTTTTACACTTTAAGGTAGTCATAATTACTAGCTGTTAAGTAAATGTAATCTCTCTTCTCTGATAATAAGTTTTTTTTTGAAAGAGCTAAAGCCATTTTCTTAGTAATGTATAAAATAATCTGGTGTTTTCTGAGTGTGGCCAGCTCCTTTCTGACCTGGGTTGAGATGGGAACGTGGAGCAGAAAGTAGGGACAGTCCTATGCCTGGCCTCACCCAGACCACAGCAGGCTTTGCAGGGCAGGTTGATGGAGGAGGCTACAAGATAGTGGAAGGCTGATGTGGCGTGGAGTGGGGGAAGCAGAGATGGGACAGAGAGAGGGAGAGAGGGACAGAGAACCACTTCCTAGCTCTTATACCTCCAGCTAGGCTTTCTATGTAAACTTACTGATTTAAATTCCAATAATTTTAGATGTTTTAGATATATCTGGAGATTTTTGATTTTCTGTTTTCATGTACAAGATAGGAGATATATGCTTACAGTAGAAAATGATTTTGTTTCACTTAGAATTTCAAATCATAGTAGCAATTATTATAAATAAATTATCCTCTTTTTTAAATATATGAGAGTGCTTAATAACTTGGATTCTGTTGAATAAGGTGTATTAGAGTGTAATAGACCCAAAATAGCATCATATCTGGGTTCACCACTCAGCTCTGCTTAAAACAAAAGTCAATGAGCAACACAGTGATTGTATTTTTGTAATAGGAGTTTTGAAATTTGTAAGAGGAGTTGAATCACATTTATTGGGTTTGTTTATTTCCAGATACTGTTGATAAAGCCAAGAGATAATGTTGAGATTCTTAACTCTTAATACACATATGCACAGGTTTTTGTTTCTCGATTTTTATTTTGTGTGCATTACTTCCTGCCTCATTTTCATATGGTGTTTTTGTCCCTTCAGCTTTCCCATGGAACAGACAGCCCGATGTAATCCTTACAGCCTGGGTCAGTCAGAGGGAGTGTCAGCATCTCCATTTCCTTGAGATATTTAAAATACAAACCAGCAAATAATAGCTGCCTATAACCCACAACCAAGTTTTTGGCCTCAGATAATAATTCCAGGTAGAATAATTCTGGAAAATAACTCTTTAACTGCAGTTTTCCTTAAAATCCCTTCTATATGCTCAACTTGCATAGGATCAAAAATCTGGCTCCATTAGTTAATTGTGACGTAGCCCGAGTTTTAGCTAATAGATCGAACCCTTTACTGATTCTGCTTTTAGATATATTTTTCTCTTTTAAAATTTGATTTACAAGATCATCATTTCTACCTCTGAGTATACAATTTCTTCCAAAAATAGGACAAGGACAAGTACCAGTTTGGCAAGACAAAGATCTTTTTCCGTGCTGGTCAAGTTGCCTATCTAGAAAAATTGAGGGCAGACAAGTTGAGGGCTGCCTGCATCCGGATCCAGAAGATAATCCGAGGGTGGCTGCTGCGGAAGAAGTACCTGCGCATGAGGAGGGCAGCCATCACCGTGCAGAGATACGTGCGAGGCTACCAGGCCCGATGGTAGGGCTCCTGGCAACTTGTCCACTGGGTTTCATGGACTCCTAAGATTACAGAGCTTCTCTGATTCATTGTCAAACCTAGGACAGTTTTGAGTGGTTACTTTATCAGAAGGCAGCACCTCACCTTTTTTTACTTTCAAAAAATAACAAATTAAGCCATAAGACAATTAAATAGAATAAAATTTCACTCATTAGGAGTGATTCAGATTCATTCTCAATTACTGTCTATTCATGTCCTCAGTATTTTTTATTTTTTATACTTTTATATGGGCTTGAAGAAATCATCTGTAAATTAAAAGTCATGAATATGAGCTAATTAATAGTGACTCCATAGAGGAATTTTCAGGATCAATTAAGTGAGAAGGACTAGAAGAGAATTACAATTCAGTATGATTACATATTAGGATAATTTTAACTTAGAAATACCACTAGAAATGAGTTAATGATAAAGAGCTTATGCTGAAACAGATAGGTTAAGGAAAAATATCATACATTGGCAATGACTAGATCTAAGAAAGCTGATGATAACTTAAGTGTGGAATTACTGTGTACAGCCAGTCAGCTCTGCAAAGGGGACATAGCCTAGGGAAATGAGCACTGTCCCAGAAAGAATGAACCTTTCTGAGCTTCACTTCCCTTATTGTAAAATCAGGTAATATGGGACATCCCACTTTTCACAGGGAAGGCTCAAATGAGATAATAAATGCAAAAGTATTTGGGGGAACTATAAATTGCTATACAAATATAAGAAATATAAATGTTGATTTAATATGTATCTTCTTAGAATACAGTGGAGGTACTACTTATTATGCTGAAGATATTGTTGCTTTAAGTCTCTATAAAATATATTCCTGTGTTTTTCTGATTACTGACAATATACCACTTCTTTCTTTGGCCAGCTATGCTAAATTCCTGCGCAGAACCAGGGCGGCTACCGTCATTCAGAAGTACTGGCGCATGTATGTCGTCCGCAGGAGGTACAAGATTAGACGAACTGCTACTGTTGTTCTTCAGTCTTATTTGCGAGGCTACTTGGCCAGAAATAGATATCGCAAGGTGAGGCATTATTTTCAACTTTGTTTATTCATTATATTCATGTTAATCAAATTACAGATCTGTACAAAGTGCCTCAGGGGTTCCTGTGGATGTAGGAGCTATATGGAGACAACCAACAACTGTAATATATTTTTAAATATTACAATAAGTGTGTATATTTATTAAAAAGAAAATGGAAAAAGAAAATCCACTTCCCTTCTTTGCCCTCCTCCTTGTTTACATAATTTGAAAAAAAGGAGTCTTAATTTCCTGTGGCTGCTGTAATAAATTACCACCATCTTGGTGGTTTAAAACAGAGATTTATCCTCTCACAGTTCTGGAGGCCCAAAGTCCAAAATCAGTGCCACAGGGTCAAACCAAGGTGTTATCAGAGCTGTGTTCCCTCCAGAAGCTCTAGGAAAGAATCCATCACTCCCTCTTCTACCTTCCAGTGGCCCACAGGCTTCTTGTGTTTATGCCTCATTCACTCCAGTCCCTGCCTTCATCTTCACATCTTCTCGTCTGTGTGTCTAACTTCACTTCTGTTGTCTGTCTCTTACAAGAACACTTGTGATGGATTCAGGGCCCACGGAGATAATCCAGGATAATCTCCCTATCTCCAGTCCCCTAGCTCCATCACATCTGCAAAGAACCTTTTCCTAAATAAGGTAAAATCTACAGACCCAGGGATTAGGATCTGATATCTTTGGGGGCCTTTATTCAGCCAGCTCTAGGGAGCTTTGAATACATAGTGTGATAGTTGGGTAGAAGATTGTTTAAAAAATGAAGCAACTCTACAAGTATTTACCCTGCTGGAAAGGAACTAAATTAAAATGTTAATATGGTTAAAGTTGTATTGACTAGAATATGATGTTCTAGAAGTTTTTGACAAATACTCTTTATATTGAGGAATAAACAACATGAGTACAGATAATGAATCACCAGATTAATCTTAATGACAGTATATGATCTAGTTGGTAAGAAACTTTTATCTCTTTCATTCTGGCATGGTTTGAGTCTGCCTTTAGGCTATATTCCTAATAAGCCTGAAATACAGTCTGGATTTTAGAGCTCTGGGGCATCAGGAGGAACATCAGTAGAGTGATTTGAGGGACACATCTCTAATGCCAGGCAGTTGTGGGCCCAACCTAAGCTCCATTCATTGTTTTTCTTACTTCTTATTTTGAAGTACTTTGAGATAACAAAGAAAAACGGAAAGCGAATGAGCTGGAATAGGCATATTTAATAGCCGTATTTTGAAGTCAGCTACTGGTCTTTCTGCCCATACCTGTGTTATGGTCGGTGCTCTTTCTCTACAAGCCTGAGTTTTCAGGGGAGGGAGAAGCCTTATTAAACTTGAAATTTTAGATGCATCAAACTGGCTACCCTCCTATTTTCCTCACTGCTCTCCTCAGGGACATCCAATCTGGGCTTTGAGTCCATTGGTTTAGCAGCGACAGTCTCTAGCCAGTTCACGTGACTGAACACAGTGGGGTGGTGAGTTAGAGGCTAGCTCACATATAGGTCAGTAGGACTCTGTTAGTGCTGCTTCTAGCTGTTTCCAGGCTGAGCTGCCCCTTCATGGGCTTGAGGAGTCTTAAGGGAGAGCAGGTGTTATTTAATTTCTCTGACTCATTGATTAAATAGATTGAGAATGGAAGTGCTAATTACATAGTGTTCCCATTTGACTGATATTACAGAAATGGACCAATGTGTGAAGTTACATGGAGAAAAGGAAATGAAATAGGAAAATTGGCCTTAATGGTTTTGCCACTGTGTGCCACTTGAGTTTTAAAGCCTGAAAGCCTTCTATTTGTCATCGTGGAGTCTTGTACAGTTGGTCACTAGTCATCAGATAAGACAAGGAGCTCCCTCGGGATCCTGACGTTCGCTGAGAGCTCAGGGTGCCCACCTAGCTGCGGCATGATGCGCAGTGACTGCACCGAGACACTGAAGGTGCCTTAATGTTAGGAAAGTGGCCACAGGGGCAGCTTTGAGTGGGCTGAAGATACTATTACGGTCTTCTGTGTTTATTTTGTATTTGATGATTTAAAACTTAACCACATACTTCATACTTCTTAACTGTATCTTCTAGAATGGCACTTTTTCATAGTTTTTCTCAAATGCATAAGCTAAAATAGAACTATTCACTTAATGATCTTATTAAACTATTTGAATAGATGGTTTCAGAGATTTTTACATTTAAAAAGTTTCATGAGAGATAACATTGTGTCCATTTGTAATAATCACTGGCAAGTACTTAAGCACATACATTTAAGCATCATTTATATCATACAAGAGTTATTTAATGAAATCACAGACTCAGAAGGACCTCAGCATTTTGCTAGTTCAGTGTTTCTTAAAATTCAAGAATTTCTCCATCATTCCTGGAAATTGCTTACATAATTTCTGCTTGATGTCATTAGTGACAAATTTATCTCATAAGGGACCATTTGCTATAAGTTTAGGGGAATATCATGGGTTTAAAAAAAATTTTTTTTTTAAGAGAATACAACATAAAATCAAATTAAGAGTTCATTTTATCTTACTTTTAGCTTTCCTTTTAAGATACAATCCCTACTACCTTTAAATCCTATAAATAGATTCCTGCTACATTTGAAACAGCAATGGGAAATCCTCACTAGAATGGTGTTTCTCAAAATATGGCAAACAAGTGTCATTTTTTGCTTCTGGGAGAAAATAGTAAATCAGTAATAACTTTAAAGTACCCCCAAGTGTTGGCCTCTACAGCTGGCTTACTGGTTATACCCCATGTCCTCAAGCATTGACCTAATGTGCAGTGAATTGGTATCATCAGTAAGGGTAGTGGGTAAGTCTTCATCTCATAACATGTAGTTTATGGGGTGTCAAATTCAATTCATTTTCTAGAGATCACCTGTTGCTAACAGAATTTACATACCAATAAGAAACCTAATGCATTTTTTTTCTTTTTAGAATTATTTTTCTTTATTAATAATCTGATGCCTTTTATCTAGACAGCTTCTACATGTATATTTCATCTATCATCATGCTTACACATATACATATAACATGTATATGTAACATTTTTCTATGTTTCTCAAATTGCCTTTTAAGGTCTACTTTCCAAATTACCTTTTAAAATAATTTTGTACCTCAATTTATTTGTGATATGTACAGTCCACATAATACATTGTTGCTTCAATGTTTATATCTTTCCCTTTAGGTAATGTATGGATTCTCAGCCTGACATACAGCTGATAGAGGTGAATCTTGAGTATAGTCCAGGGTCTGACACTATTTGCATTTCCCCTTTTCTATAGATACTCCGTGAGCACAAAGCAGTTATCATTCAGAAATGGGTCCGGGGCTGGCTGGCTCGCATTCACTACAAGAGGAGCATGCACGCTGTCATCTATCTTCAGTGCTGCTTCCGGCGGATGATGGCTAAGCGCGAACTGAAGAAGCTCAAGATTGAGGCCCGCTCTGTGGAGCGCTACAAAAAGCTCCACATCGGCATGGAGAACAAGATCATGCAGCTGCAGCGCAAAGTTGATGAGCAGGTGTGTTTTGAGCAGAAGCCTGAAAGTGGAGCATGCCTAAAGAAATCTCCTGGGGGATTATTTTCAGCATCGTTCCCCTTTGACTTCACCTTTCAATCTTGGCAAAAAATAAAATAATACCAGTAATGAGTGTAGAAATAGTGATGGGTTCATAGGTAAGATTGCAAAGACGAAGGCAGGGAATAATTTCTGAGAACGCAGCCAGATTTACTAGCACTTCCAACTTCTGTGACTGACAGTCATATTGTACTTAAAGTTTTCCATCGTCATTCATTTGCAATGTAGTATAATGTTCTTTTGCAGATAAGTTGTTTGGCATTGAAATGGCTAAAGAAGCAGGAAGACGTCCATGCTTCTGAGGAATTTGTAGTCTCTTTGCAGAGATAAAAGTTTGATTTTTTTAGAGCTAGTTACTAAGTAGTATCGTAGCATGTACAAATGATATAAAAGGTAATTATTAATATCTTTTATCGTATTTTAGTAAATACTAAAGAGGGCAAAGAGAAACAGAACAGAATGAATAGAATTCATCAGAAAGATTTTCTGAGTAGGAGGTGGAATTTTGAGGTAGTAAACAGAGAGATTTGTAAGAAAGTTGTGATTTTGAGGCTATTTTATCATTCTTACACATCACCTGGCTAGCACATGACTTTTAGTAGCACATTGATTTGTTTTCAAAAGCAAGTATAAGCTTTCCTATTTCTGATTAAGAAACAGGAAATCAAGATTTTACTATGTTGTCTTGTAATTATGAGAAAACTACATCTATGTTGTTCAGTATGTAAAACAAATAATTGTGCCTGTTCTGACTTTGTTTCACTAAGAGGGCATTGATTGTGTTATTGTAAACGTTGTAGGTAGTATTTTGGTTAGATACTCTATCAACATTATGGCGATATAGCATGAATTTGATGAATAAACATGGTTGTCTCACTAAACAGAGTTAATGCTATATGTATTTATTGTTTCTTACGTGTATGTTTAAAGAACAAAGACTACAAATGCCTCATGGAGAAACTGACCACTCTGGAAGGAATATACAACTCTGAGACTGAGAAACTACGAAGTGACTTAGAGCGTCTTCAGCTAAGTGAGGAGGAGGCTAAGATTGCCACTGGGCGGGTTCTCAGTCTGCAGCAAGAAATTACCAAGCTCCGGAAAGACCTGGAACAAACTCGGTCAGAGAAAAAATCCATTGAGGAACATGCAGATAGGTACAAACAAGAAACGGAGCAGGTAGGAACTAATGTCCCTGTCCCCATCTCCTTTCACAAAGGATGTGCTGTCGTCATGACCTGGCCCACGTGGCTCAGTGTTGGTTTCAGAGGTGAAATACAAATTGTAGTTTGTTTACCGTTCATTATTAGTGTTTCCCGAACATCTCTCCCATGTATGACTAGCTTTAGGTCTTTTAGTAGAACCTTTTGACTCTAATAAGAACAGAGGCAAAACAGCATGGTAAGAAGGGAATTTTTCATGTCCAAGTACCTGCTATATAGTCTTTTCTTTCAGTGTATAGATCTGGCGGGAGTACAAACACCTTTTTCTTAAGTAGGGTTAGCGGGTTAAGAAATAAATCAAACAAGGAACTGTCAGTAGGGATGTTTATGGAAACCTGTGTCAAGGCTGTGTTAAGAAGTGTAGGACGGAGAATTCCACATGTCTGCACACTAGTTACAGCCAAGAGCTGCTATGCAGATAGAACAACAACAATAGAAATGTTCACAGATGTACCAGTGCTTCCACATTACAGATTTGTATTAACTTATATCAGAACTTTATTAAGTACAGAAAACATTAAGGTTCTCAAACACTAATAAGATGTATTGTTTAGACAAAAGTACCTCAATATAAGGCTTACTGGAAAGAAATAATAGATTTTCAGAGATTCCACTAGTATTACCATCTTTAAATGAAAACAGAGTTGACTGTTGGCTATACTACGTGCAAGAATCCAAATATGCTGTTTCTGTCCTGACTTCTAAATGTTAATTCAGCATATGTAGTAGGAACCTCAGAGGGAGCTGAGATGCAATTCAGGTAGGATACTGTAGCTAAAAATTGCAGTCCTCCCATGGTCTTCAGGGTCCTAATAAAGTAATTTCTCCTGTATCTCTAGCAGATCTGAGCTCTGTACATGGAAACAGCAGTGCCATTAATATATAATAATTCAAATACACATTTAAAGGGATACTATTGAGGTTTAAGATCTCTTTTTTTCCATTTGCCATATGGAAGATTTCTAAATTCCTCTGAATCTATAGTGTATTAAAGTTTGATAGGAATATTCTCTTTTCTTTTTCAAAGTCAAGTTCATACCCTTCTAGTCTAATAGACTAGACACATAAGGAGATTCAGATTTCTCTCTTTTTATTTTATTATGCCCTGCTTTCCACAGGGATAGCTATAGGCACTGCCACTCATTCTTTCAGATGGGGTGTAGTGATGTGGAAGAATGAAGAAATTTCACTGTGACAGTGGCCAGGATGGTCAGGATAGCTGCATTCCCAGTCAGCCTGATCGGGGAGCCTAGAAGGTACACTGGGACTGTGCTCTCAACCAGCAGTGTGTATCAGATCTGCTGGACAGTTTTAAGACAGTTCATGCCCAGGCTCTGGGAGTATCAGCGAGGCACCTGTGTTTTGAAAAAGTACCACAGGTGATTGGCTACACACCCCTAGCAAAGAGCCGCTTCTCTAATGGCAAAAAGCCCCACAGGCCTTTCTACTGAGAGCTATTGTTTTTAAGGTCACATCAGTATGGAGGGAAAGACAGAGCCTCCAAAAGGACACCTTCTGGGCTGACCAGCGCTGTGGCAGTGTTGTTACCTGATTTCCCTGGTCTTCAGGGGCCTTTAGTCATGGAGCCTCTTTCTCTCTCTGAAATTCCTGATACTTTCTCTGTATTATTAAAGCTGTCACCTTAAGAGTTCCTTGAACTTATGCTGAGAAAAGAAATTCAGATTTCACTCATCACAAGTACACATTCCAAAGATGAATTGAGTAAATTATGAACTTTGCAAAGCTGTCTTTGTTCTTGATTTTTGTTCCTGGGAATCCTTATTCAACCAGGGACTAGAAAGTTAAAGGTCAGGGCTTTTTTTTGTTAACTGTGGTAAAATATACATATACATAACATAAAAGTTGCTATTTTAACCATTTTTAGGTGTTTGGTTGACATTAAGTACATTCACAGTGTTGTAAGGTCAGTGCTTAAAGGTGGAATAAAAGGGCTAGTTCGCAACCTTGCAAAACTCTTTAATGGGAGATGAAAGAGAAATTCTCTTTCTCAAGACAGATAGCAGGGAGCTTCTGAAAGTCTTCAGTGAATTTGCAGTTAAAATGCCTTTCATATCGTAACCTTCTTAATTTCTCTTGTTGAACCATGGATACACATAAGCTTTGTGTTAGGCTGTTCAGGTGAAAAGGCATTATCATTCCTTCAAGAGCAAATGCTTTCTAGGTGCCAAGCAATTGCTAAAGGTACAAAGTAAAACAGCAGCAATCATCTTTGTCCTCTAGGAATTTCTAGTCTGTTAGGGAAGTAAAAGGAAATCATTTATAAGGGCTAGAAAGAGGCATACAGAGTCCTGTAGTAGCCTAGAGGAGAGACATCTAATTGGAGGGTGTTTCTGGGAAGACTCTCTGGAGCGGGTGATGCTTGAGCCAGGTTAGGAAGATGATTAGACATAACCAGGCAAAGAAATGAGGCACAGAGGTGTGGACATCAGGAGTGACTGCTGTGTGGTTTTTAGTGTATGTGGATACAGTATTGGGCTTCCTCTGTCTACTGCAGCCATCTCAGCTTATTGTTTCATTTTATAGCTGGTATCAAATCTGAAGGAAGAAAATTCTTCACTGAAGCAGGAGAAGGAGACCCTCAATCGCCTTATCGTGGAGCAGGCTAAGAAGATGACAGGTAAAGTTCATGTGGGCCCAACCTACTGCATTCCAAGCAATCTCAGACCAAAGTTTCATAAGTTACAACTTTGCTTATAGCTTAAGTATTTTAGGTAGTTGAGACTGTCATCAGTAAACTTACAAAGCTCCAAAAGGCAAGCACTCTAAGTATTTTGGTTGCATTAATTGGTGAACTTGTAAATCTGGTCTCTGTGTACAAATGTGAACTGGTGTATAGTTAATATCATAGTAATTATTTTAAAAAGTATTTGTTCTATGAGTATGATTTATCAGTTATGGCTTATAGGATTCCTGTTTGGTTTAGGGAGAATTCTTGAGCTAATTGTGTGTGTGTGTGTGTGTGTGTGTGTGTGTGTGATTTTTATTTATTTTTTTTAAACCTATGGATATTTTACCAAGGTCAGCCAGTCTTTGCCACCAAACTAAAACAGAAAACAAAAAAAGTACCCTAATTTTTTAAATGAGAACTAGATGTGACATTTATTCTATTTTCTATTTGTGAAATAGATTAGAATGATAATAATTTATAAGGAATCCACATATACATAAACATGGGATAGGAAGATATAAATCAAAACTGTAGGAATTGATCGTAGCAGTGGAAAGGGAGAGTCTACCGGAGTGAAGGTATACTATATGGAAAGAATTAACAGAATGTCTTCCCTTGATGTGATATTCTAAAAAGGAGTAAAAATTTTCTAAAGTTTTGAGATGAGGTATCAAAACAATAATCATATGTTATTAGAAATGAGAAAATTGAGGGAAAAAAGTATATGCTTCTGAGGCAAATTAATGAGATCAGTTGTTAGTGTTAAATTTTGGGTGTCCGCTAGGTCTTCCACATAGAGATGTTCTGAAAGCAAATTGGGATTAAAGATGAGAGGGAGAAAGTACCCACTAAAACTGTGATGATAAGAGAGCCCTCTGTGCTCTTCCTTACACTGCCCCCACCAATTAAAGGGAATTGAGAAGAAAATCTGGAATTAAACCTCATAGGATGTCTGTAAATAAGGACTGAAGTAAGGAAGAGAAGCCAGTAAAGAAAAATGAAAGGGGAAGGAGACAGCAGCAGTCAGTGACATAAAGGCTGCGAGATGCAGAATGTAATGGGAGGACCAGAAAAATGAGAATGCTCCTAGGAAAACAAAATGTTATTTGAAACTGAACAATAAAAACAAAGAAATAGCAATGGATTTGCCTAGTGACAGTTTTGCCCTGGTACCCTTGGGCAGCTTCTGCAAAGTAACGAGAGTGAATAAAAGGTAATTCATAGAATGTCGTAGAGAGAAGAACTTCCATTCATTCATTCACAAACTGTTGAAGCCTGAAGCTAGGGAAACGCTGTGGCGGGCACCAGGAAAGCGGCTGTGACAGGACACTTGCAGCCCTTGCCCTCTCTCGTAGCTGACAAGAGGTGGTGAAGCTGCCGCAGCAGGCAGGGCAGATGACGATCTCACCACAGAAATGTGATGGTGACGTGGGCCACAGTAGTAGAGGCTGAATGTTTATGAATGTGACTGGTTGGCTCGTTGAGTCAAAACACACAGCTGAGATTTGAGGCTTTTTTACCTTGTTTAATCTGCAGCCAGGGCCTAATCTCCTGATGATATCAGCAAATCCAGGCACTGGCAACAGAGAGGCAGAGTGGGGAGGGTGAACAGAAAGATGCGGGCTCCCCCAAGCAGCACCTAGTGGTAGTAACAACACTGATGACCAGGAGTGGGGACCCCGCCCGGTTAGAAACAGGGGTCTAATAGGACAATGGGGGAGCTCAGAATGCTGGAAAATGGTGAGATAGAACCTGGGGACTGAGGAGAGCGGAGGGACTACAGGGTAGGGCAGCTAGGTTCACTGAGAAGTTGCCATTCCTCCAGATACTTGAGGAATGTCTCTGACTTTTGACAGAGTACACTAATTTGGACAAAAGAAATTAGGAATAGTCCATTAGTCCAGAATCCTATTGGAATAAGAAATATAATACTTTAGTTACTAGACAATGACTGGTAGAAGTTTTTCAAGGATTTTCTTAACCTGTGAATGAACTAATGTCACTAAGTCTGTAGTACATGGAAGAACTCAGTAGATGATTGTCGTTATTAATAAATTATTTCATTTTTTGGTCATGATATTTTACTCCTACCCTATATTCACTAAAATATTCTTCATAGATCGTAATGGTGAAACTGGAAGTCATTGTACAAAGTTGTACTCTTGTATTCTGTAGAGCCACCTTGGCACGCTGTTCCCTCTTCTTCCCTTCAGAGACTATGGAAAAGAAGTTAGTAGAAGAAACAAAACAACTGGAACTCGATCTTAATGATGAGAGGCTGAGGTACCAGAACCTTCTGAATGAGTTCAGTCGCTTAGAAGAACGATATGATGATCTCAAGGAAGAGATGACTCTGATGGTGGTGAGTCAAGCACTTTTGCTCTTTTTTTTTTAAGGAAAAATATTAAACATATACAAAAGTAGAATAGTAGGTTGAACAACCTGTATTCCCTGTACTTGTAACTCAATTCCAAAATGGTCAACACATTTTTAACCCCTTTCTACCCTACCGTCCTCCCCATTCAGAAACTTTCGGTTTTGATCATGCAATATGACCTATAAACCATCAGGTCAAATATGAATATTCATTTGATTTTTGTACTTGATTTATATGTTGATCCCACATTTCTCCTATTATTATTATTATTTTTATTTTTAATAAAATGCTGAAGTGGTAGGTAGATGCAAGATAAAGGTAGAAAACATAGTTTAGTGCTGTAAGAAGGCAAATGTAGATGATCAGATGATCAGGTGTGTGCCTATGGACTAAGTATTAATCCAGGCTAGACAAGGGCAGCAAAACATCCACGGATGCAGAAGATTTCTCTCAAAACAGGGGGGGTGAGGTTCTGAGCCTCACCTCTGTTGATCCCCAAATTCTCACCTGATGGCCCCCCTGCGACTGTGCCTGTCTTAGGTTGTTCCTCCCTTGAGGAATCTTACCCGTCTCTGGCTAACCAGTCATCTTCCGGGGCCATACAGGGAAATGTAAAGTTGGTAAGTGAGAGAGAAGCCATATTGTTTGGTGGATTGGATTATTTTAAAGCAAATCCCAGCAATCATCTGATTTCATTAATAAATACTTTGTGAAGTCAAGTACTTAAGGATTGGACTGTAAAATAGTATAAAGTAATATAGCTGTACCTTGTTTTATGTATTGAATGACTCTATGTAAAATTTGCATATGAAGCAAATATTTATATAATTGAGTATTTTCTCCACTAGTTTTTGTTATAATTTCAGACATATCCTTACAAGAAAAAAGCTTAGCCTCTATTTGTAATAATTCTCTACTTCAAGCACTCTTCTGCATCTACCAGTGTGCCTTTTGCACCCTTAGTAGTCCTGCACACCTCCCTGGCCTACTTTACCTGATATCATGAAATGAGTTTCCCAGCTTTCTTGTTCCCTACAAATCAGCCTCAAAGGTAACCTAATGGTACAAATGGCCAGAAATGCTCTGAAATATCTATTAAAAAAACAAGATAATGTAATATCTGCAGGGTAGAGTATTTGCTTCAGATTTTACTTCTATCTAGATCCTCTGACAAAGTTCTTTAAATGTGACATTTAAAAAGTCAAGAGAGATTATATAACAAAAAGGATTACATAGAAGGAATGAAATAAATCTATCACCTTGCAGATGAGAAAAACTAGGCTCAAAGAGGTTGAGAGCTAACTTAAATCCCACAGTTGGATCATTATTTCAGACCACATTCCTAGGCCCTTATATGTGACTAAGAGAAGTTAGAAGTAGGATTGGGTCACTGTATCCTTATAATTGACAGATCAGAAGGGACTTTGTCATCTCCCTACAGCACACAGACCTGTTGAAACCCTCCCTCCTTCACATTTTCTCATTGTTAACTTTATCTAGAGTCCTTTTCCTGTCTTTCAACGTCATGTTCCTCAGAGCTCCATTCTTGGGTGTATTTCTATTCTACTTACTAGACAACCACACCAAACACTTACGGTTAATCGTGCTTCAATTACAGTGAGAACGAAGCTTTGTGTCCCACTGGGTGTTTCTAAGACCACTAGTTTCTTGGGATATTAAGCAGTAGCATATGGAAAAGAAGTGATTCAGGTCAAATAAATGTGGGAATCAACCAGTTTAAATAGAGATATGCAGATTATTTTTCCTTACAATATTTCTTGAATTCTTTAATAGTGTGAACCTCAGAAAATAAGAGAAGCATATGCCATGTATATAATATTCTCTGAGCACATTCTGGAGACATCTGTGAGGGGAATGGGTCTCCTTAGTTAGAGAGCTAGTCACCTCTAGAAAAGACCCTCCAGTAGTGGCCATCCTCCAGCAGCTTAAAAGGACTGTTCCTTCCTGCTGAGCAAGTCTGCCTGCTATTCATTCTCTTCTCAGCAGTGCTGTGGAAAAAGAAAATAAAACCAAGTTTCAGTTCCAGCTGCTTGATATCTGATTCCCCAGCCTATAACCCTCTCCACTATATACCTGTGACTTATTGTTGGGTAACAAAATGATCAGAGGAAGGGAAAAAGAAAACAGCAGAGGAAGATTAGAGGTTGCTTGCTTCCTACCCACATCTTCATTAGGTCTCATTTCTAGCTTCAGATACAGGTCAGTCTTTGCAGAAAATGTTTGCAGAGAATAAAAAATTTTTCTTTATAATTTAGGACTAATTAAAATAATAGCAATATCTTATTTTAATGTTTAGATAGAACATTGCAATTAACAGATTTGTACTTGGCTAATATTTCATTGACACTGTTTTGCAAATGGAATTCTTACTCCCACAATGCTAATGAAGCCTTTTTTAGTAGATAGACTCCTCAAATGGATGGCAGAAAACCTTCAGAGGGGAATTGAATTGACAGACTGCCCTAGGGCTTCCCATAATCTGTGTGGTGCACAGGCCAAAGATAGTGCCACTGACTACTAAGGTCTAGATTTGTTGGCCCTGGTACCAAGAAGTACTGTAGGATTTTTTTCCAAGAACATTCATTTGTAGGGCAAAGGCAATGAAGTAAAGACTGATCGAGGGCCAAGCAGTTTCAAGGCCATAATGAAAGGATAATGAGGCAAGGGAATCCAGGCTTATAAAGTGTTGGAAGATAAATTAATTCTGGGTAAAGAGGGTAAGTCAGCAAGTTAACAACAGAGTCATTAATCTTGACAAAGAGTAAAATAGATCCAAGAGAAGAGGGAATTATAGGAGAAATGACAGATAAGAAGAAGAGGAGGTACAAGATGCAGATCCTGAAGGAGAACATAGTTATCGAGTCAACTGTTTGTCCTTGTAACTGGACAGCATATGAGCTAAAAACTTGGAGAACTGAAAGGCCACCAACAGGGGAGCAGGTGAATTACTGCAGGGTCCTGACAGTTATAGTAACATCTAGTTAACGTTGATTGAATACTTGTTATATGCCAGGCACTATTCTAAACTCTACTTGAACTATCCCCCTTTTCCCAGTGATGAAACTGAGGTCTGGAAAAGTAGGGTAAGGGACAAATGGAAGCGCTGAGATTGCTACCCAGCTCTCCCTGCTTCAGACCAAAGCACTTAACCACTGCCCTGTTTCCAGAAGTTGCATTAAAAGCAAATATACTGTACTGCTTCTGTTCATATCTTAAGGTATTCATTGTTTAATAGTACAAACGTGGAAAAATAAGGGTCTCATTCATCTTTAATAAGCTTATTAAAAATCTTTGTTATAGTGTTCATAAGGACCTGTTTTTCTTAATGACCCAACCAATTTAGTAGATAAGCACCATTATATACAACTGTTGGCTTGGACTAGGAACCTCAAGAGTGCCTATGTATATAAACAGAGTAAATCTGAGTGCCTTTGACTTGACATGTGGCGATTCTTCCCTTTAGTGTACGCCCGGCTGCTAGGTCCTTTCCCAGGCTCTGGTGTTCTTGGGTCCCCCCTCTGCACTGGGGTACAGGTTGAACTGGCCTGGGAGACTTTGAGCTTCCTTCGGATGCTGGTTTCCTTTGGTTGCACAGATGGCTCTCCCTGCTCTAAACCTGGTTGTTGGAAGGAAAGAGGCAAAGAAGCTCTTTGTGGCTTCCCACTCTTCTCCTGCAGCTGGGGGAAGGATTAAAGGAAGTTGGACACATCAGAAAGCTCTGAGGGGCATCTCTGAGGCTCTCAAGATCTGTAACCCTGTGAGATCCAGGCCACTGCACCTCTCCTGGGGGCACCCTAGGAGTGAGGGCACAAACCTGGCCTTTTCATTCCTTCTTCCCCAGATCATTCTCCAACTCTTTCTCCTATAGAAAGGACAGCAATTGCTTTAACTTTTCATTGCCCCCAAGCTTTCTGAACACGAATTTCATAGGTACACATGTCATAAAAGTTTTACCTAGACTACCTGAATTAATAACCCAAGGATTTTCGGAGGATTCTTAGAGCAGCTTTCTTACCTCTCCTACACTGCCCACCCTTCCCACTCCTGACTCCAGAGATTCAACCTGTGCATCAAAGTGATAGAAATTATCATCACCTATGTGGAATCCCCCGTCTTTTGTTTTTTGCCATTTATGCCCAAATACAGTGCAGTAAAATGAGTATGTGGACATTAAACATATCTTAGGAACTTCTTGATAAGTTTTATTTAATTGCAACAACGAAGTCAGTGCTCAGATGCTGAAGCATCATACCTGTGCTTCACCCAGTGTGGCTGGCCACTTACAACTTTAAAAATCCAAGGGGATCTGCTAATAGACATAGATAATTTTCATTCGAGCATTTGCCTTGGCATCTGTTCTTGTCCTCCCCTGCTGGTACATCTTTCTCTTTCTTTGAGGAAGCCAAAAGTGACCTATTAGCAAGGATTTGGTCAAGACATCATGGAATAGATCCTTGGGCATGAGAAGAGCAAGTCAGTGAGGGAGGATTAGAACCAAGTTAAGGTGAACACTGGTCTCAACTATGCCTGCTTTAATTGTGTTGTGTTAATTGTACTTGGTTTATTTGCCTTGCAGAATGTGCCTAAGCCTGGGCACAAGAGAACAGACTCCACCCACAGCAGCAATGAATCGGAATACACCTTTAGCTCTGAAATTGCAGAAACTGAAGACATTCCATTGAGGACAGAGGTACATTTTAGACCAAAGCAGAATATACCTGCTATATTAGCAGAGAACATTTTCATTGCAGGCAGAGCCCATCTGCCCATAATGTACATTTGTTTTGAACTGTCTATTCTTCATACATTTATATAGGTGCTTAATTAGCTGTGTATATACATACTTCTGCATGTATTTTTTGTCAGTAGACACTTTAATTTTAATTTTAATGTAATTTTGATGACCAGATTTTCCCTTTGTAATTCCTTTTATACCTTAACATAACCTATGTATAAAAAAATATAGCCTGTCATGAATTTATTTCAGACTGAGGTAAATTATTTAAAAAGTCCTTTGTCCTTGATTATCATAAAGAGCAATGCCCAACAATTTAACAAAACTGCTGTCTCTATTTTATGACAGTTTTCACCAATGTAATTTTCTTCTACAAAAATGCACGAAAAATAGCTTATAAATCTGCCTTAGTGTTTTGTGCTAGGTGGTATGAAACCAAAATGACATCTTATTGTAACTCTATGAGTACAGTGACTTTGTTAGATTGTTCCCAAACCAATTCTTAGATCTTCTTTTCAAATATGATGTTAGTTTCAGTAATGGATAATTCAGGCACAGCTCTTCTATTTTTATATCATATTCTGAGAAAATGGTCAAGTCTGAAATAGACTGCTTCTGGCAGAACAGCTGAAGAAAATTGAATTATTCTTTCCTTCCTTGTCTTTGTTTTACTTAGGAATGAAAAGTTTCTGCTATCTCATTCTGTGCATTTTAATGAAAAATGTCATATTGCTGGAATCATACATACAGAAGGCGAAGATACTTGTCCTAGGTCATAGCTTATAATACTGCCAGAGCCAGTATTCTAACTGAGGCTTGTCTGTTTGCAGCTCCGTGCTCTACCTCCTCCCACCCAGGGAGATCTACCCTGCAGTTCTCCAGTCCCATTTCTGTCTAAAGCTAACATTAGGCAGGGACCATTGACCCATCAATATGGCCAGTGTGTAATAGGGTAGTGGCTGTTCTAGTTATCTATTGCTGTGCAACAAACCATCCCAAAAAACTTGAGTGTTTTCAAACAGAAGCAATTTCTTGTTGCTCATAATTCTTTGGGTTTTGACTGAGCAGTTCTTCTGCCCCACATGGTGTTGGTTGGAATGCCTCCCTGCATGCAGCTGGGGTGCCTAGGTTCTCATCCTTGGCCTGTCCACATGGCTTCTCTTATCAGCAGCATGGGGAGTGGGTTCTAAGAGGACAAGAGCCAAAGATGACAGGCCACTTAGGGGCAGACCCAGAATTGGCATAGTACCAATTCTGCCACATTTTGAAGGCCAGCCCAGATTCAAGGGGAGAGGAATAGACTCCAGCCCTTGACAGGAGGAAAGGCATCTGTGTTTCCAGGAATCACTGGGCGCCATCTTTGGAGACTACTTACACTGAAGATTTCCAGTTACAGCTTCTGAACTTCCATTGGATATGAAGGTCTTAGTATTGCATCCTGTTGCTCTTAATGTGAGCACTTTCTCCCAGCAGTCCGAGGACAGTATGTTTACAAATTGTCGACTTCAGTGTAATACCACTCAGGCAGCATCTGCATGGGGCGGAGGAGCCACAGCAACAGGGTGTGTTTGCTGCGGATCCCTCTGTATTAGACTCAGCGCCAATATAGGAGCCTCATGTTGGAAGCTGTGACTGAGAACATTACATTTTTAAACTCAAAAACTCTTACACAGTTTACCTAATTTCTACTAGTAATGATATTTGTCAGGGTCTCTACTCATTTCAAATTCTTACAGATTTGGGGGAAGGACAAACTTTTTGCTCTTAATTTTTACGTGTCTTCTGCTGAATCTTTTCTGAAGTTAAGAGAGAGGTCAGAGTGAGATTTAGTACATCTGTCATCTCTTGAATAATGAAGTACAGATTGTGCTCCAGAATTCACAGACATCTTGCAGTACTGTGCACTGCCCTTCGCAGGCACTCACCATCAGCAGTAGTAATGCCCAGAAGTCTTCTCTCAATAATGGGGAGAGATTTTCACTTAACAGGCCAGGCTTATTCCTTCTGAGTGCGCGCGTGTGTCTGAAACCTGGCCGGCTTTGGTTGGAGAACTGTCTTTACCATGGGACAGACTGCAGGAATTCTCTTCCCTGGGACTGAGTCTATAACCTTAGCCTCAGTTTCTCTGTGTCTCAGTCTCCTCATCTGTGGTGATGTTTCGTCTTACTTTATAGTGACAGTATGAAGATTGAATGAGTTAATTCTTGTAAAACATGCAATGGTGTTTGATACATAGTAAGTGTTCAAGAAATATATGTTTTTGCTCTAATAAACAGACTTCCAGTGGCCACCCTGCAATTCTGACTGGTTGTGGTCAGGATCAGAAAAATGGAAATCTGTAAAACTGGTAATAGAAAAAGAGAAAATGATTGTTAGAAGGGAAGTTGGGCAGACTAGAATATGGCTCTAAATTTGTATTTCTAGTTGCATATCATTTCCAGTCTTTGTTTCTTCCTGCAGCTACCTCTGTAATGGGTGGGTTTACAAATTTCCCCTAGCAAATTAAAGGAAAACTTTTCAACTCCTATATGTAGCATTTCCAGGTAGCTCTTCTAGAATTTAGAAAATAATGGGCCCACTCTTGTTTCTGACTTGATTTTTTTTTAAATTAAAATAGAGAGGGTTCTTTCAGACTATTTTGGAACACAGAATTCCAATCTCAGTCATGTAATAAAGGCAAAATTTGAGGTTAGAAAAGAAAAGAATGTCTTTCTAGCTTTGCCAAACCTGTGATTTGTTGTTCCCAAATCACAGTGGCATCTCCATTGCTGTTTCTGAAGAGCTCACCTGCTAGCACCATTTGCTTAGCACCATCCCACACTTGCAGCTTCTTCATGATCCGGGGTTGCATTCTTTCTGAACTTTGGTTCTCCCTGCCCTGTCACGCACCTTTCTTAGTAACCTAATTATCCTGGTTCTGCTTGTGCTGTGGAGCTTCCTCAAACCTGTAAAACCCACAGAAAGGGTAACCATAACTTTCTTAACTACTCAGCAATAATACCACAGTAACTGCCAGAATTTCTGGTGGTAATTCTGTTACCTTCCTGATTTTCCTTAGATGAGGCACTGCTGTTATTTTTTAGGTCAGTTTCAAGGCCTCAAAGCTGTTTCTCTTGGAAAGGCACCCGTATGACAAAATCCTTACGAAGGAATAAAAACAAAACAAAACCCTAGAAACTTCTCTGAGGTAGATGGCCCAATCTCCCTTCTTGCTGGTGTGGTATATAGAGAACACATGGTGTCTCTTTAATTAGATGTGTCCTCAGGCATAGGAAGGGCACCAGCCAGCACACTCTTAAATAATTACCAATCATTATACCTCAAGCAATTGTGCAGTTGTTGAATCTTATTTTTTATATTCTTCCATCATCTGTTTTAATGCCCATCTATAGAATTTTGCTCTTATCTGGCAAGCAACTACTCTTTATGTAGCATTAGCTGATACCCAGAGTTAACTTCTTTCAAAATTAGTCAAACTCTCAAACCCTGCTGCTGCTTTATCAGCTAAGTTCATGTAATATTCTATATCCTTTGTTGTCATTTCAACAGTCTTCACAGCATCTTCACAAGGAGTAGATTTCATGTCAAGAAACCACTTTCTTTGCTCATCCATAAGAACCAACTCCTTATCCATTCAAGTTTTATCATGAGGTTGCAGCCATTCAGTCCCATCTTCAGGCTCCACTTCTCATTCTAGTTCTTTCACTGTTTCAATTTATCAAGGGTGATAAGTGTTGAGGTTTTTTTATTTTCTCTCTGTCTAATCTCAGTGTATTTATGCTGGTCCTTCACCTTCTCAAAAATCAGTTTTCCTGATTACCAAAGTAGTGCTTGCTTATTGTAAACAATTCAAATATAGAAATGCATAAGGTAGAAAACTAAAACATCCCATACATTCTCCAGGGTGAACACTGATGGCCATCTAAGTTTTGTATGCCATATGCTGCATATTTTTAAAAGTCATGTATTTTTTTTTAACAAAAATAAGATCATAGTAGAATACTGTCCTGAAACTTGGGTATTATGTGTGTATTACTTGTATATTTCACTTAATAGGTTTTTTTTTTGGTATCATTAATCTGCAATTACATGAGCAACATTATAGTTACTAGACTCACCCCATTATCAAGTCCCCACCACATACCCTATTACAGTCACTGTCCATCAGCATAGTAAGATGCTATAGAATCACTACTTGTCTTCTCTGTATTGTACAGCCCTCCCTGTGCCTCCCCCAACATTATACATGCTAATCTTAATGTCCCCCTTTCCCCCCCAAACCTTCCCACCCATTCCTCCCCAGTCCCTTTCCCTTTGGTAACTGTTAGTCCATTCTTGGGTTCTGTGATTCTGCTGCTGTTTTGTTCCTTCAGTTTTTGCTTTGTTCTTATACTCCACAGATGAGTGAAATCATTTGATACTTGTCTTTTTCTGCCTGCCTTATTTCACTGAGCATAATACCCTCTAGTTCCATCCGTGTTGTTGCAAATGGTAGGATTTGTTTTTTTCTTATGGTTGAATAATATTCCATTGTGTATATGTACCATTTCTTTATCCATTCATCTACTGATGGACACTTAGGTTGCTTCCATTTCTTGGCTATTTTAAATAGTGCTGCGATAAACATAGGGGTGCATCTGTCTTTTTCAAACTGGGCTGCTGCATTGTTAGGGTGAATTCCTAGGAATGGAATTCCTGGGTCAAATGGTATTTCTATTTTTAGTGTTTTGAGGACCCTCCATACTGCTTTCCTCAATGGTTGAACTGATTTACATTCCCACCAGCAGTGTAGGAGGGTTCCCCTTTCTCCACAACCTTGCCAACATTTATTGTTGTTTGTCTTTTGGATGTTGGCCATCCTAACTGGTGTGAGGTGATATCTCATTTTGTGGTTTTAATTTGCATTTCTCTGATCATTAGCGATGTGGAGCATCTTTGCATGTGTCTGTTGGCCATCTGAATTCTTCTTTGGAGAAGTGTCTGTTCAGAACCTCTGCCCATTTTTTAAATTTCACTTCATAGTTTTATCTAGGACATATTTATCTACTCATTTGGATCTACTTCATTCTTTTAACAGCTTTAGAATATTTCATAGTTTGGTTATACCATAATTTATTTAAGTAACTCTCCTATAGACTAACATTTGCATTCTTTCCAGTTTTTTGCAATTACCAAAAAATGCTGTGATGAACACTTTTTCCATATGTTTTTATGTACTTGTATTAAGTATTTCAGTAGGATAAATTCTTAAATATAGATTGTTAGGTTAAAGAGTATGCACATTTAATTTTAATAAATTCAGCTAACTTGCCCTTTTAAAAAGCCTACTTATACTTCCAGCAATATCATATTACAATGGTAGGATTTGTTTTCTTCTTATGGCTGAATAATATTCCATTGTGTATATGTACAACTTCTTCTCTATCCATTCATCTACTGATGGACACTTAGGTTGCTTCCGTTTCTTGGCTATTGTAAATAGTGCTGCGATAAACATAGGGGTGCACCTGTCTTTACTATTACTAACACATGGCATTGTTTATCCTTTCAGTGTTTGCTAATCTGACAGGGAAAAGTAGTATATCACTGTTACTTAATTTTCATTTCTCCATTTGTTAGCCAGGTTGGACATGTTATTTGTATATTCTTTTGCCATTTATATTTCTTTCGTAAGTTTGCCTCTTTTTCTGTTGGGCTGTTCATCATTTTCTCATTAGATGATTTTTTGTGTGTCTTCTGGATCATCTTCACCATCTTATGATTTCTTGGATTTAGGAGCCAACTGAGAAGAAGGTGCCTCTGGACATGTCATTGTTCCTCAAGCTCCAGAAGCGAGTCACAGAGCTGGAGCAGGAGAAGCAGGTGATGCAGGATGAGCTGGACCGCAAGGAGGAGCAGGTGCTGCGAAGCAAAGCAAAGGTATGCAGCTGTCTCACTAGAGGGCCATGCAAGCTGAGCACTGAGACTGGGACCTCAGGTCCAGTTCTGCAGGCTCTTCTTTAATGGGATCTGCCCAGAAGTACTTTAGCCAAGTGGCATTTGGTTCAAATAGTAAGGCTTAACTGTCCTCACTGTTTTTTGCAGAGCAAGGAAATAGTCTAATGGTAAAAATGTGCCTACTTACTAATAAAGTTTCCAACTGTGTGTTTTCCTTAGGAAGAAGAAAGACCACAAATTAGAGGTGCAGAACTGGAATATGAGTCACTCAAGGTAACCGGATGTTTTCTCCCAAGACATGGGATATCTTGATTTGTAAAGAGATCTGCTCAGAGCAATCCTCTTTCTCAGAGAACATTCTTGAGGGCACCTGATGCCCTAGCCTAAGCCTTGTTTAGGCATTACTTCCAGCCTTGTGTTGTTTCCTTTTACAGGTTCTATTTCATATAAACTAGAGTTCAGACTGAGCAGAAACAGGAGAGTACTGCCATATGAGGCTGCAGAAGGGCAGTAAGAGACATGGACACTAGCCTCAGACTGCCTGGGTCCAAATAGTGGATCTGCCACTATATGGCTGGTGCAGGTTATAGATCCTTCCTGTGCCTCAGTTTTTTCATCTATGAAGTGGTGGTAGTGATATGTATCTTATAGGACTGTCACGGGGATTATATGAAATAATCCATATAATTAGAATAGTACCTGGCAAATGTTGGCTACTGTCATTATCATCATTTTTAAATACAGGTACTTTACAGATCAGCTCTGATTCTTCCAACAATCGTGTAAGTATTTTAGTCCCCATTTCACTGATGAGGGAACTGAGGCTAAGAGATACAAACACCTTCCCTAAGGTCATCTTATAAGAAACTTTGACAGGAACAGGATTTGACCATCGGTATCTCTGGCTCCAAAGCCTCTATTCTGACCACCAAACCCCACTAAAATTATGTGTTTGTAAGTAAAGCTAGCTGGGTATCAGTTTGCAGGGAGAGAATTGTGTCTTCTTAATGGTTAAAGGCAGTGTCTAACCAGACAGTGATAAACTGCACCTGAGTGACCCAGAGCATTTGAAAGTGGAAAAGGCACTGATTAGAAACAGTAGTTTCTGAAATACAAAGCAACTTGGTCAACTCCAGCGCTGAAGTTTAAAAAAAGAAAAAAGGCTCATTCCTTGATACAGAGTAGGCTGTGCTCCACCCAGCTCCTCCTCCTCCTTTCTGGAGTCAGAACCTTTTGAGTCCTGTGTGGTCTGAGCTATTAGGCTGTCAGCTATCAAGACCCCCCCCCCAGCTTCAAAAGGTTCCTAGTTTATCAGTAAATGTATGAGTCTTAAATTAATTTTTCTCCATTATTTTCTCCTTATGTCAATTTTTTACTATTTGCTGCTTCTGCAAATTATAGTCTAGAATAGCTGAGAAGTTATAGGAAGGTTTACGATTATAACCAAACAAAGCTAAAAATTAGAAATCCATAAAATAACATAGGAAACTCATAGTATATTAAAGACTTTATGTGTATCTGAGAATTCCTGGGTGTCTCTAAATTGTCATAAAGTTGTTTTTCTTTTTCCCCAGTAATATTACTTTAAATCTAGTCCTGATATATTACTTCCTAATATTGTGATTCGGGACATAATATGCACATTAGTAGGCCCCTCTCCTCTGTGAATTTGTCACTTCCAACATCCAGAACTGCTGATTACTGCTTCCCCTGAAGGCTTTGTGGCATCGTGCTGTAGAGAATGCCTGTCCTCTGCCCTGCTCAAACCCACATTTCTTCTATCAGCTCCTTCCCCTGGAGATAGGAGAACTCTTCCATTGGTATTTAATAAACCTTGGCTAATAATACCCTGTATTTACTTTACAGTTTGAAAAGTTTTTCCTATACCTTATCTTAGTTAGTCATTGTCATGACTTCTGAGATAAGTTGCTTCCTTTTTCAGGTTGGTTAGCTGAGTCTTAGAACAGTTAAGAGATTTACTATCGGATGATAGAGTCTGTTCTTGAAACCAGGTCTCCAGACAATAGGAAACTTTCTAAATACCCTAGATTCCTATGATCCTTTGTTTGGAAACTAATTTTTGCCAAAAAATATAGTATCTACTTTTAAAATACCCCAAAACCCTTCTACCTTTTCAAAATTATCACATGAAATCTCTCCTCCTTTACTGAAAGTACTGCTTGGGTAGGACTTACGTTTGTTGAAAAAGGAAAAGGTGGCAGCAAAGGGTCATCTCTATTATTCTTAGTCTCCATTGCCTTCCGTACTCTTGGTTTGTAAGACCAAACGAATGGCCACATAAGTTGGGATAGGATGGAATGAGTCAGAGGAATGAGGGTAAGAATCTGATCTCCATATCTTCTCCCTCTGCCTGCCTCACACAAAAATGGACAAATAAAGACATTCTTTGTAGTATGTTAAAAATGGAGCCCAGATCATAAAGTTCCTGCGTAGTAGCTTAGTGTTTTTCGAAATGCCATCCCTGAGTCTGCAGCACCAGCTTCTTCTGGTAGTTGAGTTCGAATCTGTGGGTCTCACGTCAGACCTGTGGAGTCAGAAACTCTGGGTGTGACCCAAGCACTCCACCCCCCACCCCCCAGGGATTCTGATCATGTTAAAGTTTGGGAAACACTGCTTTGGAGCTTAGTAAAGACATTCGTATTTTCTGTTGCAGAAATGAGCAATACAAAGCTGATGACCAGTTGATGGGAGACTGAGGCATAGAAAGGGACATTCGTTTTCACATAACAGATTAATTCATGAAAGAAAGGGTTATATATTCTTAAACTAGGGGGAAAAAGGGACTTTAAATAATTGTACTATAACATGTCAAAAGGCCTGATACTGTGCTACAAACCCAAGATTATTTCTCTGGAAGAAAACAAGAAAATATTTTATCTTTATACTGAGGTGTCTCACTTCCACTATTAAAAAGCCCTATGTCATGTGCTAAATAAGACAGCATGGTGTTCATATGCCTGTCTACTTCCATGTTTCCTGGCCAGTGTCCCATGACATTTGTGTTTAGTGTCAGTAAAGAGAGTTTAGTGTCAGAACACTATTGTTTGAGCAAAGTATACATAGGGCAATGCCTATGGTGGCATGAGGATGACTGATAGTGTGTGAAATTACAGAGAGAGTGAAGGATGTGGATGTCGTCTGGATGACTGAAGGAAGAGGTGGCCCATCTTCCCCTCCCACCTCCCAAGGCTTCTGCCAGCAACTTCACAAGCATGTCACACAGGAAATGAGTTTGAAAAATATATTGTTTGTTGTCATCAAAACACTACAGGGAATTTTATTAGCTTAAATGAGCTGGTAATTTTTTAAATAGAAGTTAAAAGCCTCAAGATTTCAGTGATCTTTCCATTCTCTTTTACAAAGGAAATCAGAATGTTACTCAAGAGTTCAGGGATCTGCTCCTCTGAACCATTCATTGGAAATAATCTACCAGCTAGGCCCTCATACTTGCCTTTATATTTACCCATAAACAGAACCTTCTTAGCACTAATCTAAACTCACCTCCTAGGACTCAGCAGTCTCTCCAGGCCTGTGAACATACCCTGGACAGACCTGGAATAAGTTTGACTCTGTAATTTGGGTTAATGAAGCAAACTGCCATTCACCTTGCTGAATTCCATTTGATGTCAGCTCTCTTAATTTGCAGAACAGAGTTCCCAGTAGAACCTGGGAGGCCATTCTCTACAGTTGCCCTGATGATTTTTTCCAGAAGAATTCTACCATCTTGAGGGAAGATGAGTATTCCAGTATAAAGTCAAGGATGACAGCTATAAACTATTCTTTGTGTCTTCATACAGCGTCAAGAACTAGAATCAGAAAACAAAAAACTGAAGAATGAGCTAAATGAGTTACGCAAGGCCCTTAGTGAGAAAAGTGCCCCAGAGGTGACTGCTCCAGGCGCACCAGCCTACCGTGTCCTCATGGAGCAGCTGACCTCTGTGAGTGAGGAACTTGATGTCCGCAAGGAAGAAGTTCTCATCTTAAGGTCTCAGCTGGTGAGCCAGAAAGAGGCCATCCAGCCCAAGGTAGGCAGGCACAAGTGGCTGAAGTGGGTGTGTGAGGGCTGGCCTCTATTTCTTCCTGTCCCTTCCCTCCAATTTATAATGCATAAAACACATAAGAGCATTTATAGTCTAATTGAAGATGTCATCATTTTAAAAAAAATCTCAATGTTGTTTTAAAACCATTGCAAATGCCAGTTGAAGTGAGCAAAAAACAAAAAAAATTGCAAATGATAAAAAAGTTTCATCTGTCACTTATGAGCAAAAGGCATTTAAAATTAGTCTTTTTGCAGTAATCAGGCCAAGATAAATTTAATCAAAGGTAAAATTCTATTAAACAGAAAAATGCATAAATTATCTTGCTTTGAGAAGGCATTAAATATCAAAATTTTTTGTAGAAAATAGCCTGTTTAACTGGAAAGGTAGCGTATGAGAAGGTTAGAAATGAGATCACTGAGTAGAAGTTACATGGATATGATTTCTGCTCACTGCAGGGAGTTCTATATAATAGAGAGAGTTGTCCCAGCTAGGAGGGGCTGTGTTTAGTGGTTCAACAGAAAGGACCTCCCTGGAAGGGAAAATGACCCTTTGAAGTCCTTCCCTAACCTCAAGTAATTTGAGACCGAATGTTGCCATGTGCTGGTGAGAAAGGGGCCTTTTTGTCCTTTGCCATCAGAGGGACTCTGAGTAATGGTCTTAAAACCTGGCCTGCGTCCCTGCCCATGTTCATGCAGTGGAGAGATGCCAAGAATCAGGCAGTCAGGTACCCCAGCCACATGGCATACCATACACAAAATGACTAGGATATATAATGAATTACTTGCCTGGAAGACTGGAGAGTACTCCTCTCAGGCCTGGGTACTTCTGTATGTGGTTAAGATATTGAACCTGGCCCTCTAATATTTGGATTTGATAAAGGCAGCTCATACTAGAGATCAACACAGATCTGGATAATGTCAAATTCTATTAAATAATCTTTGGGATAGGTGGGTGGATTCCAGTATCAAGTAGAGTAATATAAAGAAATGGGCTTCCTTATTCTAAAACAAATCACAAAACCCTTAAGTCTGAAGTGAGAAGAGTTCTAGAGGGGAATCTCTCCTTTGACTTGACCCTATACATTTCCCCTACCCCAGGGCTGTCTTAGCTTGGCTCCCTTGACTACCACTCTGGCCTGGCCTTGAAAAACAAGCCTCCCTTTGCATGCTAGCTGGAGCGGAGTCCAAAATCGGAATTCAGTCCCCTGGTTCCCCTGTGACAAACTGGTATTCTCACTAGAAACTTTAGTAAAGGTTAAGGGAAATGAAAAGAAAAATGAGCGAAGAGGCACAGAAACAATCCAGCTAACAGAGCACATGGCTCTGTTATTACACACTCCACGGGACAACTGCTCTCCAGCCCCGAATGGGCTGGCTCAGTCTAACCAAGGTCCCTGCTTCCTAAGCTCAGCCTACATGTGGCAGCAGGCTGTTCTTTCCTAGGAAAAATGCCCATGACTCACATGCCCTCTCAACCCCCAGACTGTTTGTCCCACTCAGTTTTTAGTCAGAAACGTCATTTCAGAACTCGTGATGAGTGAGTTTCAAAGTGGTGAGTGACGCCCAGTGGGCTAGGTGACGATGCATCCCAGCCACATGAGGGTTCTGCACCACCTCCATGAGCATTCTGGGAGGCCTTACTTGGACAAATGACCTATCAGGTCATTATTGTACCTCTCACAGACCTAGGATAAGAATTTTGCCCATATACATCAACAGAAGGGTCATTTTCTCACATACTCACAAATACTTTATAATTAGCAAAACCAAAGTAACTCAGGAAGAATTTCAAGCACTTGTTCCTGAGAATTAAGAGTTGCAATTACATAAATATATATTAATGTCCACCATATGCCAGTCCATGAATACTAATTTATTTACAGAATTAGCTATAGGAGATAAAACTCATGGTTATTTTTACAGTTAGCTTTTATCTGTTGTGATGGGACTCGCTGATAAAATTTATTTATGAAATTAAGACTTTATTGTTTTCTCCATTTATTTTTTGTGCTTGCTGACTTGTGATTTTCAGGATGACAAGGTAATTATAAACTTAAAATTTTTTAGTAAATACTTCTATTTAGTCCATTCCTAAGTGTGATGCCGCGCCCCAACCACCTCTTCTTAACTAAGACAGGCTGGATGAGGGAAGGACTGGCTGCTTAGTACCAGGACAGAGCAGACTAAGTAGCCTGGCTTTCCTACGGATTAGTTAACTAGATCAAGTTACCTATTTTACTAAAAGTTCAAAACCATACCATGTAGGTCCGGTCTCAGATATCAGAGAATACATGTAACATTATTTAATATAGAAACTGGGTCTTTGACAGTTATTACTTAAGACTTAAAATCTGAGTATGTCCCTTTACATAATAGAAAGATTTCCTGCCTTTCAGGGAAAGAGAAAAAATAAATTTTCTTTGAAATATGTACTAAAATATTTATTAAACACAACTAAGGAAATGCTATATGTGATGTTTATGGGAAAGGTTTTAAAATTCAATAAAATATAAGCTTCTTATTAATGACTTTATCAGAGTACATTTGTCTTCTCTAAGGATACAT
Organism: Manis javanica; assembly: GCF_040802235.1. Lineage (NCBI taxonomy): Eukaryota > Metazoa > Chordata > Mammalia > Pholidota > Manidae > Manis > Manis javanica. Next base: position 102,139,906 of record NC_133163.1, on the reverse strand, counting down.
TTATAAACTCACAAAAGGACAGGATTAAGAGAAAAGTGGGATTTTTTAAAAGGATGTTGTGTATAACACAGAAATTCAAAGTAACTATTTGTAGGCCTCTAGTTGGTATTAAACTTATCTTAGAACTGGTCTCTAAGATCATGGTTTTGACATGTATTATATTAACTCCATGTCATTGTGAGTGAGACCTGGCTGTACAGAAAACACTAATGAAGGATCCTACATATACTGTTTAGACAAGTAGAATAGGCCCTTAGGTTCTAAGTATATTATTTTTAGAGGCTATGGAGCAATGGTTCTTATTGTCTATTCTTACCCTGGTTTGAAAAAGAGAAAAGGTTGCTGAGTAGAAGCAAAGTTCTGAAATTGCATGGTTGTCAGACAGATTAAACCAAAAAGTAAGTAAAATGTTAGCAAAAAAAGTCCTTTTTATATAAAATCATTAGTAATTCTGACCTGCCAGATGTTTATTTCAAAAGCCTATGTACCTTGCTACACTGTAACAGAGGAAAACAGGAATTGAGTAACAGAAGGTGGGAGATGATTTCAAAGAGCTAAATCTCTTCCATTTATATATGTCTAAAGATGTGAGAAAATTCCAGTTTTGCTGAAGCATATCATCTGAAACACCTATTTTGTACCTATTTTTTAATGGAAAAATGAGCTTTATGTCAAACTTTCAGTGTTTTATTAAAGCATTTATTTTATTATAGCTGATTAGAAGAAGTAGAAAGAACAGCTTTGTACATTCCATTAAAGCCTCAGTGTCCTTACCTGGTTATTATTCTAATGCTGTATATACAATATACTTTATATATGAAAAGTATATATGTGTGTGTGTGTATCTGTGTATGTACACACACACATATATATGTACACATACATATACACATACATTAATATATACACACACACATATACTTTTTATATATAAAATTTCTGTATATACTGCATTAAAACAGCAACCAGGCAAGAACAATGAGCAACTATTTAATGTAATAAAGATACATTTCATATAATGTAGAACATACCTAGCAAGTTAGTGATTTTATTTACAGGGCAGTGGTGCTCTAGAATCTCACCACCTCTGCGGTGGAACAGTAGGGATTCTCAAGCGAGGGAATGAGGCACTTCTCTCTTCACTGCCTGTTTCCCATCTCCTCTGTAGCTGCACGGGGCTGTGTGGGGGTGGGGGAGGGTGGAGCCATAACCCCCCCCCGCCCCCCCGCTGTTCTGGAGGAGAGAAAGAAGTTGTATGTGGTCCAGATCTTTTGAGTTGACTCTTAGTGTGGAAATGTGTCATTCCCCTCTGCAGAATACAATGACAGATTCCACAGTACTTTTGGAAGATGTACAAAAAATGAAAGATAAAGGTGAAATCGCACAAGCATACATTGGTTTGAAAGAAACAAACAGGTAAGTTGATTCTCCTTTTATTCATTTTGGTTTAATCATATTTATCTTCAGTCTTCAAGCCAGCCTCTTGTACAGTAAGTCAAAGCAGTTATGCATCGACCTTCAAAGAGAAGCCAAGGTTTCTAATATATTCCCATTTAAAACCTCATCTGTAATACAGTGTAGCATTATTGATGAGAGGTATCAGATAAAACATTCTTTACATCAAGGGAACATGCTTCTGTACAAAGGTCTTAGCCCTGAGAGTTTGCCTTGAGAAGAACACTAGCTGCTCACTGTCGGGTGGTGCTGGGTACTGACTTCCACTTGGTATTCAGTGTGGTTATTTGTGAAGGGCAGTGAGGCAACTGCAGCTTTCAGTAACTGGAACTCGGTGTGGGAACTCAGTGTGGAGAGGAGAGAAGTATCTGGAACCACATCAGGGTGGACCATGTAATTCTAAAGGGTACCAGCACTTCTAGGATGGGACCCTGATATTTGAGACCAAGTTTTTGTTATGTTTCCCAAGGTGTTCTGAGAAAATCCTAACTCTGGTTTTATCCCAATTATTCTAAATATAAATGAAGTTCCGGGTGGCACTTAGCTCAGTCACTGTGTATGTAAGAGCCCTGGGTGGGTTGACCCAGATGGCAGCATTTACACAGTAATGAAATGACTGTACTTTCCTGAAAGTTTTCCCATTGCTGAGATTATCACAGAGTGAAGGCTCATTTCTAGAATTCTTTTAGCTTTCCTTCCACCCCCACATCTCAACAGAGCCTTTGTGCTATTAGACTGTGAATTTAAAGGACTGCATGATTAAAAGAATGTGGCTAGTGATGATCACAGAGAAAGACAATTCTGGAGATTTGGATTATCAGCATGTAGTCTAGGTGTCCTGATGCATAGTATCAGGATTGGTATACAGAAATACTTCTCAAACTAAAGAATATTGCCAGGCAAAATGTAAGGTACTTATCTTCTTTTACAGGCAAGAGTGGAGAATGCTTATAAAACTATTTGTTACACCTAAACTTTAGTTTGTGAATATAAATTATAAGCATCTCTTACATCTAAGGATGTGTTAGTTTAGAAAGAGCTACACTACACTGTTTATCTGTCCATGCAGCTGTTCAGCCACCGGAAGTGTATTACCTGCCTGCTTGATACAGGCCCTGTGCCACACACTGGGCATATAGCTGTAAGTAAGCCAGTCAAATGCAGTCCCTACTGTCACAGTTCATAGGCTGTTGGGAAAACATCCAAGAGAATTTGGACTTCACTCCATTTTTGAAAGATTTTAAGTAGGAGAATCATATGAGGGGATTTGAATTTTAGAAAGCTAGCCCTGGCTTTTATGTTAGAAAATAGATTTTAGTGGAACAAGAGTGAAAGCATAAAGACCAGCTAAGAGGCTATTACTACAAGCAAATGACTGACTGATTATGGTGACTTTGACTTGGTTGGTGGCAGCTGGGACTGAGAGAAATGGGGTACTTTGAGAGATACACAGGATGAGTCAGTAAGCCTTGTAGTTTATTGGATGTGTGGGGAAGGGATGGGGAATCGTTCAGGACGACCCTGAAGTGTCTGCTATGGGCAGTTGCTTGAATGTGATGATGCCGTTTTGTGATCCTGGGTGTGGGGTTTGGAGAAGTGCAGGGTGGAGATGATCAGTAGATTTACAAATACTGAATTTAAATTAAAGACATCCAAAGAGAGAAATCCATCAGGCAATTGAAAATACAGATGTGGAGCAGGAGAGCTGTATGGGCTGAGATACAAATTTTGAAATCATCACCATAGAATAATATAATTAAGACCATGCAAATATGTCAGTTCTCCAGGAAGACATGATAGATAGAAAATAGAAGAGCATTCTCTGGAATTTGTTTTATGTAAACATTGTATCAACAACAAATGTCTAAGAAGAGGAATAAGACCCTGGGCTCTGGAGGTGGGTAGCCCTGGGCTCCACTACTTGCCAGCTTCCTCTGCAATGGGCAAATGATACATGTTGGGTTACTGGGAGAACTAAATGAAATGAATCACATAGAAGGATTTAGAACAGTGTCTGACAGCAAACACTCAGTAATTTTATTTTTATACCAAATATATAGAAAAAGCCTGCAGGCAACCTTGTCAATATTATTTATTAATTGTACCTACTTTTAATAACCTAATGTCATCTCTAATATAAAAGCAGTTTCCCCAGATCTTAAAAATTTTTTTTGACCCCAAAATTTTTTAAAAATCATGTCATAAAGGCTGAGAACTTTGGGTATATTCTTATTTATATTATTTCTATAAGAATTTTTAAAAACATTTGAAAAATAGGCAGTCAGATTTTATTAAGCTAAAACAGGTTCCCACCCAGAAGACTTAAATTCCTGTTGAAAAGGATTGTGAAAATTGCCACACGAAGACAGTAGCCTGCGCTTTTGTTCTCTAAGTGTGTGACTGTCCGTGGTTAGTGTCTAATATAACATGTGACATATAAGATCACTCCTCTAGCTGAATAAAATGTTAAAAACAAATCTCTTTCTTGCCTTTTAAGTTGTTTCATGTTTTTCAGGAAAAGTAGCTCTAGATCCTTGGTTATTTTGTTTTAATTTCTACCTGTTTATGTGTGAGGTTACATGTTACCCATTTAAAAAAAAAATTAACCAACAATAAGTTTGTGGTAATGTGTAAAGTCATCTGTAATTAATAAAACCGTTTGTACTGACTTAGTAAAATAACGAATGACCACATGCTGTTCTTGGCTGCCGTCATCTCATCACCGTCCTGTGTCCTTTGTGTTCCTTTTGCATGGAAGACCGTCTGCTATGGATTGCCATGAGTTGAATGAGGATGGAGAGCTGTTGCTGGTTTATGAAGGGTTAAAACAAGCCAACAGGTTATATTTGTCACCTCAAAATAGAATGTTATTAATTTGTTGTTCTTACTAACAGTGGCCTCCTGGCTTTAACTTCTCTATTTTTTATATATTGTCTTCCTGGGTAAATTTCAGTAAAACAGAACATTAAACCAAACACCTTCTTAAAAACCTTCTCCACTAAAGGATACTTATTAAAGCTGAAATGCACTGATGGTGAACGTAAGAGTTTCTTCCCATAACCGAAGGACGCTGTCCAGAGTTTCCTTCAGATACTAAAATTTGTGAATATCTCACTAGGAGTTAAGAAAAGCAAAATCTTTCAACTAGAGCCCAGATTACTGTGGGAGAGAATAGTTAGTACCTATTACTTAACAATTTCTTATTTGGAATAATGATCAATTTTACAGATATATGTGCTTGTGGCTAATGTGGCTGCATTTTTATATATTATTATCATGCTGCCTAACAGCAGTATTAAGTACATGCTTTGGCATTATGGGTGGTTATTGTGAAATTCAAGTTTGTGAAACAGCATATCAAGAGAGTTCCCTGCATTGCTACAGTTCAGATTAACCACCCAAACTCAACATGTTAAATATGGTTAAGGAAAAGCAAATAAAATTGAAATGGCAATACCTTTCTAACTCAGATATGCATGTCTCAAAAATCTCATAAAATACCATTTTAGTGATTAAATTTAAAAAATATTAATATACTATTTGTTTAAGCAGCTTCTCTTTATTCTGCTTTGTTCTAATCTGAAACCATTGTCATTAACTTTGTGGTGTTATTGGTTCAAATCCTTTCAAAATTTTATAATCACTAAAATATTTAATCTTAACAATTTGCTTGCAAGGGCATCAACAAGCTTTGCCCAGAAGTTGTTAACCAAGGGGATTAGAATAAAAGAACATCTTTTCTTTCTTCATGTCAGTTAATTCCTATAACTCTGTTTTGTGTTTGGCAAAGGGGTTATCATAGAAGTGGGGGTGCATGGTAAAGGAAGGGTGCTCTTTCCTGCATTCTCACCACCAGTGCCCTCACCAGCTCACAAGCACAGCTGGTTTGTATATTTGCTGAGAAGCAGTAACTGCTTTGTTGGTCCTATTAATATTTATGTTCTAAAACCAGGTTTGTTAGGATTTTGTTACTAATGTGGAAGTTATGGGGAGAGAGAAGATATGTGTATATGAGATTTCAGAACTCTGTCTGGATTCAGGTAAATCTGTATAGATTTCAGAGTAGCACTGCAGCCTTTGTGGCCTTCAGAGATAAGAGTACAAAATAAAAATGGGACCCTGGTTGCACCCTCTGCCTGCAGTGAGTAATGCTGAAATTCTTAAAGGCGTTATTTACTTAGCTCAGCTTGTCATTTTATCCTCCGTAGTGCAGAGTTGTTTGTGACAAAGGTGTTGTGTTCGCCAGCCTAAGTGCTATTTGTTAAGTGTAACAAGCCAAGTAAAAGCGATGTCTTTAATCGACTGCTTCAGTCATCATTTCCTATAAACCTTTCAAAAGAGCTAAAACTTAACTATTTCTTAGGGCCCTTGAGAACTTTATATTTGTAGCAGAGTCCACAGTTCAGAAAAACAAATGTGAGAGCATTTGTTTCCATTTCTGGCCCTGTTTGAGTTGTTTGACTTTAATCGAGTCAGAAGTTGCACAGATGCTAAAGAGCTCCTACTTTCCTGCCCTTGCAAGTGAGCACAAAGCCTCACACTCACCAGAGAGGGACTTGAATGTCATCACCCTTTCCTGCCTGCATGGCTTCTCCGCAGGCTTCTGGAATCCCAGCTGCAGTCCCAGAAGAGGAGCCATGAGAATGAGGCAGAGGCCCTGCGCGGGGAGATCCAGAGCCTGAAGGAAGAGAACAACCGGCAGCAGCAGCTGCTGGCCCAGAACCTGCAGCTGCCCCCAGAGGCCCGCATCGAGGCCAGCCTACAGCACGAGATCACCCGGCTGACCAACGAAAACCTGGTAAGGGGAGTGCCCAGCCCTGCTGGTCAGTCCTCCTTGTTTCTTCCTGATCAAGCATGTCTTCCTTGCTGGGAAAAAGTCGTTGCCCCACACTTGTGACCTTGTTAACTCTAGCGAGGGCAGAGCAAGAAAAATATGGCTGTGCTGGTAGAAACGAAAAAGGCCTGCGCACAGGGTGTTTCTCACAGAAGGCTCTGGCACATCTGAGCGTTCTCAGACCTAACGTGGAGGGCCTGGAAGGTAACCTCCCAACTGTACGCTGGGCTTCCGATGTCCTCGAGAATTCAGGTGACCTGCTTCCCACTTCAGCTACAGATTCTCTGCCATTCAAGGAGGTTTGTTATTTGGTTGAAGCAACAGTGGCTGGGGACAAGAAATGTCCACCTTTGGTACCCACACAGCCACTCAGGCCACCCCAGCCTCCATCTCAAGCAGACAGGCAGGGCTTAGGGTCAGGGTCAGGGGAGGCGGTACAGGGCCATGTGGGGCTTTTGGTTGACACTGGATGGAGCTCCCAGGTCAGGGAGGGGGGCCATCAGGATCCAGGTTTATACATTTTTTTTTTCTTTCTAACAGAACTTGTACAGTGAATAAGGAGATTTTTTCCCCTTTTGCTGGATTCTGGATGTTGGCACAGAGTTCTATTTGTTTCTTTTTCTCTTCTCTTTCTTCTTATCTGTCTTTTACAGAATATGTTTTCTAAAATATTTCTCAGTCACAAAATAATTTTAAAAATCTAGTTTGATAAAATTTAAATAAAGTAAATTTATTAAATTGGAAGTCTTTGAAAATTAAAATTTCATATTTCTGTATAAAACCTATAGTGGCAGCCTGGTTTTGAGCAAAGCTATTGAACACTTATGGTGACCTGTTCTCTCTTTTTTTTTTAATGCAGGGTTTTAATGACCTATAAAGAATAGTTTGGATCTTCTCTGAAGATTTAACAATCTAAATTATCCTTTCATTACTCTATCATTCACCAAATTCACATTACAAGTGCTTTTGTAGTGTCATCTGTTCAATCACCTTTTATATTAATTAGAAGCAAAACCCAAAGGTTTTCTTTTCACAGTCTGTCCCTCTGAGGACAGCTTGCTCTGTGAGGCTCCATTGCGGGAATGGGAGAGGCAGGTGAGGGCATGAGTTTGGGCTTTTTTCAAAGTGACTAAAGTATCGCTACTGTGGAGGAAAATCTTCTGAATAGTGGAGTATTTTTGAAATGTCATCTCATATGCTTAAACTAACAATGCTTTCATGCCTTAGAATTGATAAATATACTGAATAATATAATAACAATTGATCAGTATAAATTCTGTGCTTATAAATAATTGTCTTAAAATACAAGGTGAAACCATGAAATAAAGATGCTTCTAGGTGGCAGATTCCCACGGTTTTTCACAAAGATGGGTAAGCGTTTTCCTTGAAACCTTATCTACAGTGTTATTTTTCTTGGCAAGTTTTCATAGTTAATATAAAAATAAACTAAGCTCCCAGATTCTAAGCTGGTAGAGTCTAGTTAGTAAGTTTGTCTGCATTTTAGGCAAACTCTTTGTAGGCCAGCTACTTCTCCTTACTCACTGGCGACAAATTCAGGAAAATGGATTGAAACTTAACTACAGGGAATGATGTACTTTTTCAAAATCATTGTAGTTTTTAAATCTTAATTGTGCATTTTTTTAGGAAACACTTGGGCAGAATATTAAAGCAGCAGTGGATCTGGGCTTAGTGTTCTTGGAAACTACCCTGTATAATCCACCCACTACGTACCCTCACCACACACAGAGATGATTTTTCTCCCTCCTGTGGTGAACACGCTTCCCAGGCCTTGCCCAGGCTGCCATTCACAGAAGGAAGGTACACAGCTTCTCGCCAGCCTCTCCAACTTCAAACAGGAGTGCCAGCATTGCCATTATTCTCACTTTCATTGTATTTGCCTTCCCTGTTCTTACCACTAGTGCTGGCAGCAAAAAAAGTACAGCAACTTGTGGGAGGTCTGAGGGGTGAGGTAAGAGCATTACCTGGGGAACATGAGCGACCGCTGTGTACCTGCTGGATGATGGCACCCTGGCCACAGCCCACTTCCTCTGAGCATGTGAAGATACATTAGAAGGTGGATCATTAGAATCATCTATACTAGAAAGATCAGAAAGCAATGGCAGGTGACAAATCGGAGACTGTTGAATATATGCTGTTCCATTATTGGCGTTTTAGAATACTTAAGTTGATTTTGCTGAGAAGTAGCATTCCCCTCAAAGACACAGAGAAAAACAAATATCCATTGTGCCTGTTTTTTCAGTATTTTGAGGAATTATATGCAGATGACCCTAAGAAGTATCAGTCATATCGGATTTCACTTTACAAACGGATGATTGTATGTAAACTCAAGAGTACTTTTCTGTTGTCTTCCTGCTACTTCTAGCCCTCCGTAACTCCAGAGCACTGCTGCCTGCCCCTTCCAGGAAGTCTGTTCAAAAACTTTCACCGTTTCTCCCCACAGCTGACTCTTAGCCAGTGGCGTCACCTCTATCAGTGTTCCGTGTCCACTGTCTTGTTTGGTTTGTTATTAACACCAGGCTTACAGTGTGATGGAAGCAAAATGCAATTTGAAGGACAAAGAAAAGCCAGTAAGCACAACTGAACGCTTTGAAATGGTAGCAACTATTCCCTTGAGTCGTTGGTCTAGTATCTAAATCTGCCCAGTCTACACTGAGGAATAAATGACTATTTGTATTTGTATTTTCCCCATAACCTGAATAATAACCACAGACATCACTGATTCATTGCCCTCCTAAGCTCCAAGTCTGCTGTTGTCCACTTTCTTAATCATCAATCCCTTAACCATACCTATGACTTCAGAAAATTCTAGATTAGAGAGCCAATTATCACAGAGTTTTTACCTCCTCCCTTTAATGTACTGCTTTTGTTTTCTCTTTTTGTATAAAGCATTTGAAATTATCCCCTTTTTTCTCTGTAAACAAAATTGTATCACCTATAAGATTTTATGGGCATTATGTCAAAAATCACAGGACTAATTTTAGCATTTCCCAAGGGTGGATCTCAGAGAGACAGTGCTTCATACACATGGATGTCAGTCAAAAGCCCTGACCTAATTTCAACCATTTTAAAAACTTCCCCCAAAACTTTTTGTGCATTCATCAAATTTATTTTGCCTATTCCCCCTCACAAGAAACCATTCCACTGGAATAGCAGTACATTTTGCAAGCATTTAATTATTTTACCCACTTGGAATCTGCTGGAAAAGACTACCTAGTGAGCCTGCTATCCATCACGCTGTAAAGGATTTTTACTACATTATGTATTTTAACATTTGGCTTTTATTGTAGTAGCATTTCCCATGCCTGCCTGTTTTAGCCAGGTGGTGGCTCCACCAATGAGCTTTTCAGGAGCTTTTACGTAAAACTAACATTGCTGTTCTGTGATTTTGTGTCTTACTGCCTTCTGTGCATTTTAGAAGGCCTGTGTTGATCTTTCTGCTGTATTTCTCATTTTGATCGTTAGGATTTGATGGAACAACTTGAAAAACAAGATAAGACTGTCCGGAAACTGAAAAAACAGCTGAAAGTATTTGCTAAAAAAATTGGTGAACTAGAAGGTATTTAAACACATTTTTATGGTAATTGCTGAATCTTGGTTTTGTGTTGCTGTACTAGTGCTCTAATAGATTTGCATGTGAATATTAGGGATGATAACAAAAATGACTTTCAGCGAACTGGCTTCTGTGAAGTAGAGATTTCCATTACTAGGTGGGAAAAAATATACTTTTCACAGTAGTAATAAGTTAGAAAGAGAGAGAAGTCATTCAACAAACATCTAATGACTATCTTTTATATGCCAGGCACTGTGTTAGACAGTAGAGCATAGAAGTCAAGCTCATAAATGCTGGAGTCAAGCTTCATAGGTTCAAATACTGGCTTTTCTACTATTAGTCATCAGATATTAGGCAACTTATTGAACCTCAGTTTTCCTACCTGTTAAATGGGAATGATAATGGTGTCTGTCAGAAATATGTGAGGATTAAATGAATTAAAATGCATAGTGCAGTTAGTAAAGCTCCTGACACATAGTAAATGCTATAGACAACTTATTATCACATTATTATTACTACTGTTGTTCTTAGTATTGGGGATACTAAAATGAGTATAAGACAAAGTCTGTTGTCCTCAAAAAACTTACCATCTGATGGAGAAAAAAAGCAAAAAATGAAATATGATTATCAATAAGTAAGATTTCTTTAAACATCTCATGGTTTACATATGATAGGAAAGCACCTTGAGAAATAATCAGATATCAGTTGTTGTTGAATACAAATGTATCTTGTCTTGTGGAGTAAGTAGTGTGTGTGTTCCTTCAGTAAGTGTTTATCCGGGTGCCAGGGATAGAGCAGTGAGCAGGGCTAATGTCAGATTCTAAGTTTGTTCCAACAGTGCTCTCAAGAGATTTAGAGAGACCCCCTTTGGACTGCCTGCAAACCTGTGTGAACTGTTGCCATTTTGACCAAAAATGATACTGTTCAGTCTGAGTACCCATCTGTTCTCCCAATTTCACCCAACATAATTTTTGTTTGGCTCTAAGGGTGACGATTCCCCATCACTGGGAATATTCAGAGCCAGCTACAATTAACTCTGGATGGTTTTCATTCTTCCAACAGCCAGACCTGTTGGTCTTCCTGCTTCTCTTGGTCAAGTCCTGCTCATCCTTGGAGACCAGAGTCATGATGTCACATCCTCAAGAGCAGTCTTTCCCAATCACCCAGACAGACCCAAGGCTCTGTCCTCTGTGTACCACAGTTTGGTTCATATTGCTTATAATTTTCACTGTCATATTTTTAGCTGTTTTTCTCTTTGAATTCCTGGTTTCCTCAATTAACTATGAGCTCCCTAAGCATGGGGACCGCCTCATATTTCCCCTCAATTTCACAGCACAGTGTCTGACCTATCATAATCATTCTACAAATGTTTGTTGAATGAACTAATGTTGTAAATGTTTAGAACAGCAACAGGGATAGCTACTTTAAAGAATACTCTCTTGGATGTACAAATGCTGAAACATTTATTTAGAAATCAAATTGCTTTTGCAGACATATTTTATATATAATCATTTAGCATTACATGATTAATATATTACATTAAACTTTGAACCTCCAAATCACACACATGTGGGCTCTAATGCCTATTGGCAGATCTTTAAAACTTCTTATTCAGAGAACCTTTCTGCTTTTAAATCGACACTGATTATGTCATGAGATGATGATTAGGCAGCAGAGTATTTGCTTGAAAGAACCAATTTTAAGGGTATTGTAAAATTCTTTTTTAAACTCCTAATGGTTCCTTTGCCATACATTAGTAAATTTTGATAAATAGAAAAGCCACTTATTAATTTAAGTTTTTATTCAGCTTCCCTTGATAAGTATATTTTTAATTGAAGAGATAGGTTAGAATATTTCAGTATGTCAGCAGTTTTAAGCCATCATCAATCAGGAATCAACCTCATCAGTTAAACTGTCAGCTAGCTGTGTTCTTAACTTTGTAAGTAGCATTTGAGAAAGCAACCCATAGATTAAACAAAAAAGATAAAATATTCTCGAGAAAAGTATTTTGAGTTAAATGATACATATCTAAAGAATAAAATGGAATGGTTATGTGACTTGAGTGCTTGCTGAGTGCTGTAGGGCCCACCCTTCCCCCAGGCTAGAGAATGAAGGATACAGGTCTTCTGACACTCCTCTTTCTGTCCTTTTATCCCCCCTGTTGTACAAGGTTGCCATGCAACAAAACACCTTTTAATAACTAGAGGTTTTCTTATATTTTTCTTTTAATATAATATACTTAAATTCTGGTTTAAAATAGCAAGACTCTTGCCATCTCATAGGTTACACTTAATTAAGGAGACTTTTAGAAGACAACAAAGGCTCTTTTTAATGCCAATGTATATAATTTTTAGCAGAAATTACAGGTAACCAGTGTTTCAAATTTGATCTTCTTTGTACTATATTTTAATTGTGGAGTGGGCATTCCATCTCAATTTTCATAGTCAGGGAATTTAGACCTAAAAGAATTGTAGGAATTAATTAATTATTAAATAAACAGTGAAAAAAGCAAAAACAAAAAAGTGGGGCCCAGAAATCATAAGTGACTTGCAAAGTGTCAGCCAGTTAGTGACCACACTGGGACTGGAACCCAAGCCTCTGAAGACCACTGATGTGTCTCTTTGTGTCATAGTTTCCAGCATGATTTCTCTACTTGTAGGAATTTGATTATCTCAATTAAACCTGAGAGCACAATCTTCCTGGTACCAATGGAAGGAAGAATAGGTTTTTAAAAATCTTCCAATTTCCTTTCCTTTTCAAGGACAAAAGGTTCAGGAATATTTTTCGCTGAAGTATAAAGAGCCTAGAAAATGGAAGCAGGAATTGCTTCAGCTCTTTCTAGAAGGATTTCTGTATGAGATGGAAATTGGACTAAATGACCCCAAGGACTTTGGGCTAGTGTCCTGGCTTCTTAAATAAATTGCTGTTTTATCTGTGAGTTTTTGTAGACTCAAATCTCTGGGGAAAATTCAAAGGCAGAGAGAAAATTTTTAATGAAAATATGGCAAATTTTTCTGACATCTTTGTACAGAACCAAAAATATCTTGAATAGAGGTTTTGCAAAAATAAAGTGAAACTTTATTTTAAACCATGAGATCTCAGTAAAAATAGTCACCATATTTCATAAATTCTCATGTGCATACTTTTTTCACATTTTAACAGCTCTGAAATTAAGTAAGATGTGTCTTTCAGCTGTGACAGGTTGCAGTTTAACTGGCAGTGTTTTTCCTTCTGTGGTAGTATATGAAGTCATGCTATATTGCATACCGAATGGTATAACTTAGATATACTGAAGTCAGTAGGTTTAAAACATTCTCTTTGGGTTATATGAAGTCCAGATATGTACCCTGATAAGCTTAGAAAGTTGAGTCTGTTTCCTCCCAGTTTCACCTCTTAGAATTATTTCTGTGGCTTAAAGTGACTAGTAACAGCTGCCCGGGATTTTATTCTCCTCTATTTTACATGCAGCATGTACAGGACCTGTGAGGGCCACTGTATGCTGATTCTGAGATCCTTGTGGTCTTGTGTTTAAACTGAATCCAGAAATAATTTATGCAGAACTAAAGCATTTGAATCTCCTGTCTCCTGTATAGAGGAATACATTTTACGATTAGTCCTGTGGCTTCTAGACTGCATCATGTATGTGAAACACTAGATGCCACAGCACTTATTTGTCCAATCACAATATGATCACTCTTTAGATATAGTGTTGATGGATGGCGGTGATTTTCAGCACTGACAGCCCTGGTGTGTGACGCTACGGCATGAAGTGGCAGGGTGTCACTAAGCTGTCTGCCACATAGGCAAGAGCACTTGCAGGTATTGGTGTTCTCTGTAATAACCTTGTCCTGTGGGACTGGCTTCCCAGCACTAACACAGGAAGCTGCTCAGAGCGACAGAAGCTCTACTGACACCTTATAGAATCAGCAACATGAAACTGTCTAATGTGTCTTCTGTTTGACAATGGTCTCTGAACTCAAACTTAATGTACCCCTAAATAGATTTATTACCTGCCCCCTTTCCTGTAAATAAAAGGAGAAAAACCCTGCTTACTAGCACTCTCTCCACAAACACCATCACAACTTGTGTCTTCCCTTCCCTTCCCTTCCATTGCCCATTCAATCCTCAATTTTAAAGTGAAATTGGAGACTCTCTATAACCCTTAGCATAATCCTACTCTAACAGCTGCTGTGGTCAGTAGTGCCCATTTCTGACATCTGAAAGAGTTATGGCCCAGTGGTTGTACTTTAATGGTTGCAACTTCATGATAAGATTTTTTATCAGTCTACTAAAAACAAACAAAAAACTGAATATTTAGGAAATCATATTAAATAGAGGTGTTTGATCTGTTCATGATTTCTGTGGGAATGAGGGTGGCAGGAGGTGCCTTAAGAGGCCTCTATGTCGTATTATAAGTTGTTCACAGAGATGGAAGTACAGCATGGAGAATATAGCCAATGATTCTGTAATATCTTCCTATGGTGACAGACAGTAACTGCACTAGTGGCAGTAAGGATTTAATAATGTGGGTAACTGTTGAACCACTGTGTTGTTTATTTGAAACTAATATAAGATTGTGTATCAACTAATCAACTATACATCAATAAACAGAAAGAGGACCCTGTAAAAAATAATACATTTCACTTAATCTAGTGTGAAGAAACCCTATTCTACCAGCTATCTTGAGATGGTTTGGACTAATTGCAATGATACATTCAAAGTAAATGTTCTATTTCTTTAATAACTACATTCATAGAGCTAAAGGTGAGGGGGAGTCTTTTGTGCTCTTGCTGCCTCTTTGTTATAGAATATTGCTTTTCCTTCTGTGACTTAAAAGCCCAAGTATCTTTCACCATTATCTTTCACCAATTGGTACTGATTAGTTAACCATGAAGTTATACCACTTATTTTGGGGACATTTAATTTTATTACAAAGTAAACTTCAATATAAAAAATGCTTTTGAATCAAGTAAAGTTCTTGGATGTTGACAGTAGCTAAGCACTGGTGGCTGTCAGAGTGACATCACCATATAATTTTGCCGTCTACCCACCCAATTTTAGTAGGAAAAATATTTACAGATGGGACAGGTAATTGTCTGTTGTTATAGAGTTCATTTGAAATTATAGGAACATGGAACTCTCATGTATTCTACCTGGAAAACATTTTCTTTTCCTTTCTGTTTCTCATGAAGTGGGCCAGATGGAAAACATATCTCCAGGACAGATCATTGATGAACCCATCCGTCCAGTCAACATTCCCAGGAAAGAAAAAGATTTCCAAGGAATGCTGGAATACAAGAAGGACGATGAGCAGAAACTTGTTAAGAATCTGATTCTGGGCAAGTATTTTCTGCATGGGGTAAAAGGTCTTTCTGGTACATATGTCAGTGGTGGGAAAGACTAGTTGATAATTTTTGAAATTTTCAACACTGGTTTCTTTAGTCTTTATTACATATTGTGCATTATTGAGCTGCAGTGGCATCCTGACTATGTCATACATTATTAGTCAGCTGCAGGGGGACTTGCCTAGGACCCACCCATAACGGGCCTTTGGGGCCAGGCCTTCCGAGCTCTGCTACATGTTAGAATAACCTGGTAAGTTTTTGAAAAGTACTGATGTATGGTCCCTACAGTAACCTAATTACACCAAAATCTCCCAAGGGAAGAGCCTGGCTATGTCTAGTATATATATTTTTTAACCTTTGAAGAGATTCTGAACTGTAGCCACAGTTGAACACTATTGCTCTGGACCATTGAAGTTCCTGCATTTCTATTTCTCCTTACTTACCTAGAAAGGTATATAACTAAATATCTCAAGAATGACAGTTCAGTAATAAGGAAGAAGTGAAAGAATTAAGGAAAACATCCCAGCAAAGAAAGGAGAGGGCTGGACAAATGAACTGATCATAGAAAAAGCATTTCAGAGCAGCAAAAGGCCTTCGAGATTGGGTGTGAGCCTGCTGGCTCTGCAAGAGGACTCTTTAGGGGAGGGTGGGAAATGATTAGTGAGTGCACACAGCCTGAAAGTTGTGAACAGAAAAAGCTAAAACCTGTCAGCCTTTGAATAGCATTCCTCCCCTCAGATGCCAGGGTAACAGCAATGTGATTGGCACTTACACCTGATTTAATGGTCTTAGGGTTCATGGCATTAAACTTAGTACTATATATATATAGGTACAGAGGCGCTTAAGTTTCAACATCTTCGTTTAGCAAAAATGTTAAGGAGCCACTGGTTTTTAAGCATGCTGTTAACAAAGATTCATCGATTTAGTGAGCACTTGTGATCTCTTAGCATGTGGGAAACATTTTCCAGGTACTGGGTAGTGAGCAAAGTCAAGTTCTCATTCTCATAGAGCTTACATTCCAGTGCTGGGGAGGGAACAGAGAAACAGAGAAGTATATATAGTTGGGTAAAAAGAATAAAGAGTGAAGACAGGTGTATTAGTTTACATAAAGTTGTCAGGAAAGTCCTCTTTGATAAGGTGATCTTTGGACAGAGACCAAAGGAAGGAAGGAAGTTACGCTGCTCTCTGAGGAAAGAACATTCCAGGACACAGTACATAGGCCCTGGGGTGGGGGCATGCCTGGCATGTTCAACCAACAGCAAGAAAGCCCAGTTTGCTGGAGCACAGGGAGGTGGGGAGGGAAACAAGGCCAGATCACACAGGCCGTATCAAGGATTTACAGGTTATAAATGAATGACAAGGGAAGCTACTCGGAAGATTTTTCAGGACTAGAGTGACATGATCTGACCTACATTTTCGTATAGAATTACTCTGGTGGTTATGTGGGAAATGTCCTGGTGGGGAGCAAGGGGTGAATCAGGGAGACCACTTTGGAAGCTGTCAGTACAATCCCAGGATGATGGATTGTACTAGATAAGGGTGGCGAGAAGAGGAGTAGTTGGGCTCTGGATGTGTTTTATCAATGAATTCAGGATTTGATGATGGATTAGAAATGTGGTGTGAGAAAAAGGAGTCAAGGATAATGACAAGGTTTGTAACCTGAGAATTCAGAAGACGGAACTGCCGTTTCCTGAGAGGGGGCCAGCTCCTGGCAGAGCAGGGTTCATAGGGAACCAAGAGTTTGGTTTGGGATAGGCTTAGCATGACGTGCCTGAGCAGAGAGGTCAAGAAGACAGTTGGTGACACGGAACTGGAATTCAGGGAAGAGTCAGAGCAAGAGATACAAATTTGAGAGTTGTCATTATATAGACAGCTAAGATTCACGTGTCCCCACCCTCAGGAATTTCTCTACTTCATGAGCTATTAAAATATTCTGTCTTAAATGACCTACTTACTCTGAATGATTCAACTCTTTCATGAGAATTGTGCTTTTATATCTCACAGTAGCATTCCTCATGAAGACTTTCAGTGTTACATAAGATTATATTTCCTCTTTTCTTTTTGCAGAACTGAAGCCACGTGGTGTAGCAGTTAATTTGATTCCAGGGTTACCAGCATATATCCTGTTTATGTGTGTTCGACATGCTGACTACCTGAATGATGATCAGAAAGTAAGGTCATTGCTAACGTCGACAATTAACAGCATCAAAAAAGTCTTAAAGGTCAGTTCATGTTCAACAAGATACTTGTAACAAATATTGATGATGACAGAATCTGCAAAAAGGTGTTTTTCCTTCCTTAGACTTGAACTAAGTTGCCATTTACAAAAATTACCCGTCTTCAGTGTTCACTTCCCTTGTAGGAAACATCATTTCTTGCAACATGTCTGTATGCCTTTTTCAAATCAGGGCTCAGGTGGAATGGCAGTCAAAATTGATATAACTGCATAGAATTGTGGAGTAAATTAAGCTTTTTCGTAGACAGAAATGCTCTGCTATGAGGTCTTACAACTAAATTAAAGGTATTTAGTGGAGTCCATATATAGAGAGAATCTGATGCTGTAGTTACAGTAGGTATTAAACACATTCAATAATACATAGTTCATTCATATAAAAAGATGTCTGATAAAATGTTAAAAATGTTCTTCCAACTTTTCTTCCCATTATTCTCCAACTCACCCCATAGTTTTCCTTCTTCTTTGAAATGCCTGGTTCCATGTGAGAAGCAACACACAGATACTTGGGGAAAAGGCAGCAAAATTATATAACAGAGCAGAAAGCCCTACATAACTCAGAAATCACTGAGTCATGCTGCATGACTCTCCTCTTGCCTCTCTAGAAAAGCAGTGAACTTATACTTAATTTTAACTCATGTGTTTTTGTGGGGAGCTAAGAGAATGTTCTCCAAGTACTTTGCTTTCTGATTATCCAACTTAATGACAACTTTTAGGATGGAGATAAATGGATAGTTAGTATGCCCAGTGGGCTCTCAAATCTAAGATGACTTTTATGTGCTATTTTTTTTAAGTATGGTAGAATATACATAACAGTATTTACCATCTAACCATTTTTTCAGTGCATAGTTCTGTGGAATTAAGTACATTCATGTTGTTGTGCAGCCACTGTCACCGTCCATCTCCAGAGCTTTCCCATCCTCCCTCACTGAAACTCAGCACTCAGCAACACCCTCCCTCCAGCCCCTGGTCATGAACTGTTGACAAATGCTGGTTCTCAGTCCCTACTGTACAGCTACTCTGTGTAGTTACATTCTTCAGTGGTTACTAAATCATGGACTTTCTGAAGAGTAACATTTAGAAATTAATGAATGTCTGCTGAATATAAGTCATTTAGGTTTTGGTGTGTGCATGCTGTATTGCACTTAGACTGCACTTAGGTTAACTCCTGCAAAGACAACAAAACCAAATCGTAGAGTTTTCTCCCTCTCATCATAATTGCAAAAAGACATTTATGTAATATGACTAATTATCATACCAAATTGTTAAGGATTAAAAAGGAGTGGGTAGTAGACATAATGCCCTTTTGATACTGTCTACACCCATGTGCCTGTCTCACAGCCCTGCTGTGAACTGAAGGGTGCTTGTCAGTGTCCCTGTGTTGATGAGGCAGCCAGTTGTTTGGCAGGTGCCCCAGTCCTGATGAAAAGCGTCTCTGCCACCCTGCACAGGACTTCCTCCACCCCATTCCTGATTCACTGCTTAGAAACTGTATCTTGTTCTTGACAAGATTTTTTATCTTACGTGGGTGTCTGCTTCACAATCTTTGTGATCCTTTTTTGTGCATTCAGTCCTGTCTGTTTCCCTTGGTGGCCCTGAGGGAAGTAAGTTTGGGTAAGCTGTGGCTTGGTAGATTTTTTTCCAGTTTAAAGGGATTGTTAAACTAACAGCAACAGAATGACTGGGCATCATTTTCTAATAGCAAACAACCAATGAACCCATGGTTGAAATTCTCTAGCAGTGATGTAAGACTTTATAATTGCAGTTTGTTTTATTTTTATAATTCCTTGTAATGGTAACTGAAGGAAATGGGCCTTCTGGTATCTGTTAGGTTTCTTTCAGATTGTTATTTCCCTAAAAAAGTTAATGGAGACGTATTCTCTCTCTCAGAAAAGAGGTGACGATTTTGAAACTGTCTCCTTCTGGCTCTCTAACACATGCCGATTTTTGCACTGCTTGAAGCAGTACAGTGGAGAAGAGGTAAGAAAACCTTGATTACCCAAACAGCATGCTACACTTTCTCTGACCTTCTCAAGGAAGAATTTTAAAGCACAAACTGTTTAATCATTTATTCATTTAGAAGCCTGAATTCCAAGCTGTCTTGACAATTCATAGTTTGTTTAATGTTTATTATTTAGGAAACAGTGAATGGTGAGCAACATAGATTCTGCTCTCTGAGAGTTTGTATTTTAAGAAAGCACAGAAGAAGTAAAATGAGCATTGGTCCAGGAATAGTTATCAGCAGGGATATTTTTTGTCAGTATGTGGAAGTGGGCTTTTCAAGGAATAGCATGGAAATATTGAACTATTTAAAGAAATTAATCAATTTTGGCCATGATATGTTAAAGGTGATCAAGCTTAGTTACATCTCTTTAGATTTGTCCAAATATTAGTTTTGCTTTTTGTTTGCAGCAATGTGTTTATGACTTTTAGACTTTGTATTTCAAAACTATGTAATATATTACTATTTATTAAGGGATACTAGTATGTATCAGACAGCACTTACTATACATTGTTATTTAATTCTACATCTCCATGAAGTAGGAATTATAACCCAATTTTACAGAAGAAAAACTGAAGCTCAGTGAAGTTATTCCATTTGCCCAAGCCCTCTCAGCCATAAAGAGCAGAGCTGGGATTCTGGGTCTGCACACCTCCAAGAGCCTGTGCCCCTAACCACTGCCCTGCACACCTCCCACCCTTTGACGGGAGGGCAGGTGGAGAAGCGGAGCAGTAGCACTTTGTGTACCCAGAGGCTGGGGGCGGAGGACTGTCCTGGCAAATGATGAGAAGTATGAGCAACATGTGGTCACTGAGAAGGTGGGACTGACGAGCCAGAATGAGGGCCGTTGAGGGTCCTCTGTCCCCACCTGTAGGCCACACTGATAAGTGGGCTGTTGTGGAGGCAGAGGCCCGCCGTGGGCAGGATCCATCAGGCAGGCAGCTGCCGGTGGCAGGCAGTGTCTGGCGAGTGCCAACCTGCGCAGTGGCTTTCCCCTGTGACCAGACCACCGAAGATGCCATTCTAAGTTCAGACTGAAAATCATGTACAGATACCATGAAATACAGGACAGGGAAATTTTTTTTTCACCAGTTTCTGTAGAAATTGGTCTATTTATGTATGCCCTTTAGGTGCAGTATTTATAAATAGGACTGTATTTAATGAATTACAGTTAAGAGATTAGTACTTTAGATAATGTAGCATTTGACAGTAAACCTGCTGCTTCATAAGTGAAAATACTCATTAATTTTTTTTTTCAAATTAAGTTACTACATCTTGTTTCACTGACATTGCTGTTGGAAAGGCTTAACTAGGTTGCCAAGTTTAGCTACTAGTCAAAGCTAGTAGGGAGTGGAGGGAGAATATGATGGAAATGAACACTCAGAGCACCAGAGGACACCTACCCTGGCATTTATGTGTGGGAGGGATGAACACTCTTCAGAGAGAAGAGAAGAGCAAGACGGTGCTGATAAAACAAGAGACTTAAATAGACAGAAAAGACGTTTTACTTCATGTTTATCATTAACTTTCCATTATGGCTCTAGGGCTTCATGAAACACAACACATCTCGCCAAAATGAACACTGCCTCACCAATTTTGACCTGGCTGAGTACCGACAGGTGCTAAGTGACTTGGCCATTCAGATCTACCAGCAGCTTGTGCGGGTGTTAGAGAACATCCTTCAGCCCATGATTGGTAAGACCCGGGCACTGTGACGTCAAGGTCTGTCTTCCTCATGTACCCACCACTAGGTGACCACCAGTGGCACATGTTTTGAGACATGTGTTCATGTATTCATGCAGAGATTATAAAGTAGTAAGACCCATCCTAAAATCAGCTGAGGAGCCCAGAACCCCAGCCATGACAACTTGGACACAGCACAGTGCTTCCACATGACTAAAACTTCCCCACTGCATAAGGCTTCCTCTTAAGACTGGGTTATCCTTCATACCCAGGAATAGACCTCATGCCTCATCCAGTTTTCAAAGACGCCTTAAACCTTGGCCTAGGACACCACTACTCAGGGCTTCTTAGGAGCCCATCTGAAAACAAAGAGGCTGAGGACGGTTTGCACTTTGTCAAGTAGGCTGCGGTAAAAGGGCCTGGAGGGGACCATGGCAGCAAGAATGGGCTCAGACCCTACACGCTGAGGGGGACATCTCCTAGACCCCCGGGAATTGTTAAAGGCAGTTTGGTTTAAAGTAGGTGTTTACCATTGGATGGGCAACTGGTGTGTGTGTGTGTGTTTCTATACATGTGTATTCTACATGGGTGATTCTATGTACCTCTCTTTATATGTGTCTTTTCATTCTGGGGGTATATTTGTGTATCATGCCTATATTCTTTTGGAATATGTAGCATGTGTGAAATAGAAATTAGAAGGTATGTACAAATTCAGGCTGCTAATTTTGAATGCATTGAATTAATTTTTTAACTTACCAAACTCTGTTGTCTTCAGGCAGATTATCAGCAGCCTGTTAAGGCTACTCCCTGCCGCCCTTTCTTTCCCCAGCCATGTGTTTTCCATATTTCCACAACTTCCTCATTTCCCTTCTATGGGCTCATCATATGTCATTTTCTATTTTAGGCCCACAACTAACCAACTAGGAACATAGAAGATTGAGGAGGCCATGGGAGATGGCAGTGATTTCAGTTGTCCCCAAAAAGGTCCTGAATTTAAAGCAACCTAGGTCAGCTAAAATGCAAGAGGTAACACAGATGCAAAGAAGGTCAGCTTCAGCCAGTCTTTCTTCTACTTTTGTGTACTTTTATTGGCTAAAGAAGTTTACCTCTAAGATATCCACTTTAAATCACTGCTCCCATGTTCCAGTGATTTAACAACAAACATTTTGTATCGGTATAGTTCTGTGGAAGCTGCATTTAGCCTAGGAGATATGAAAGTGATTGGGGATGGTCCCTGCTCTCAGGGGGCTCCCATGCAGCCAGGGGGCATAAGCCAAACTGTGTTCTCTGAAGGATCAGCGTTGCCCCAGGTGAGAAGACTGAGGTCTGCCTGCTCTTGTGGGAAGCTTGGGGCAAGGAAGGGCCTGGCTCGGCAGCCTCCGTCCCCAGCCTTCTTCAAGACCACCTAGTGGCCTGCTGTTCTTGCTGATTGATTTGTGTGCCCCTGGGGTTCACATATCCCTGGAGAATGCCCATCTTCTCCCCAATTGCTACATACCTCTCTCTCAAAAACCCTCCCAAGATAACCACATACTTGTACTATTACAAAGTTACTGCTTCATATTATAGGAAATGTACCTGATTAAGATTTCCTGATTTTATGGTAAGTTTTTACATTTAAGAATTATTCCTTCCTTACAGCTTAAAATATGGAAGCCCTTTTTTGTGAAGTTCCTTTCCCCTCTTTTGATGCTCAGATCATTTTCCTACATTGAGTGTGTGTGTGTGTGTGTGTGTGTGTGTTGGGCGGCATGTGCACGTGAGACAAGTTTCCTTCCATACCTTCTCTTCTGACACGTGAACTACTCCTGCAGTCTCGGGCATGCTGGAGCATGAAACCATTCAGGGCGTGTCTGGGGTGAAGCCCACAGGGCTGAGAAAGCGGACCTCGAGCATCGCTGACGAGGGCACCTACACACTGGACTCCATCCTCCGGCAGCTCAACTCTTTCCACTCGGTCATGTGTCAGCACGGCATGGACCCTGAGCTGATCAAGCAGGTCGTCAAGCAGATGTTCTACATCGTGGGGGCCATCACCCTGAACAACCTCCTCCTGCGGAAGGACATGTGCTCCTGGAGCAAAGGCATGCAGATCAGGTGAGCAAACGCTTGCACCTGTGCTGGGCTCTTCCCACTGCCCAGCTGCCTGCCAGCATGCGGCACGCTGAGGGCTTGTTTGAGGTCAGGTGCAGCTGGGACGACCAGACATGGAGCCACTTTCCCTTGCCTGGCTAGACTCCTGCATTTTTATTCACTGTGTCTCCTGGCTGGGCCTTTCAGCAGGTGCTGCTTGCCACTTGTTAGGGACCCTGCTCCACTGTGAAGCTAACTTGTCTGAAGGGAGTGGAGAAATGATGAGAAATACATAGAGAGGAGATAGCTGCTGCCTCTCCTTTTATGTCTGCTTTGAGTGTACAATAATAAATACCAAATTATAATGCAGATGTCTAATGTTTGCTCTCATAAATTTATTTTGACAAAATACCTTTTAATACCATTGGCAACAAGAACGTGTCTAATAGACCTTTTACTAACACTTGGAATATGCCCTTCTATATTTTAAGAAAAGCTGCACTCAATTTTATGCCCAGTTACTCCTCAGCATGTTATCATTATCTCATTATCACAATAGAGCTAATTGTTTTTTGCAAATAATTTATTTTAAAACAACTAGCATAGTCACCAGGAGGGGGGAAAAAAATTTCTCCTACAAAAGTCTCTAGTTAATCTCAAGAAACCTTGGCATTGTTTTCAATTTTCCATTCTGACCCACATCCATGGTAGTTAACATTAAGAAGACAATGCCTTCCACTCAGGTAGTAGAATTTATTTCTCCTCTATAAGCTTTGCTTGTACTTGGGAAGCATCTATGTAATATCATATTGCCTGGTTTCTAAGCTCTGATTGTGTGCCCATCTACCTTATTTATTTTCAGAAGCATTATCACTTGATTGGCCACCTTGAAACCTCAGCACCTGTGTGGTTTCTGTGTCTCCGAATCTGGGGTCTTTTGTCTCTTCCAACAGCCCACACTGGCCCTTCTGTCCTTCCATCCCTTCTGTCCTTCCATCCCTGAGCTTCCCCAGGCCACCGTCTCCATCGCCCAGACTCTTCCCTAAGGAGGGCTGCAGCACAAAGTCTGAGAGGAGGCTCTTGTCACTCAGCTCACTAACTTGGAGTTTGACTTAAGGAAAAGAGAGCACTTAACGGATCATCTGGTCTCACCTCTGAGGTTGTCAGAGGAGCTAGAAAGTGTTTTGGGTCAGCTGTTTAATAAGGACACAGCATGTGTCCTCTATTGTCTTTTAGCAAATCTTATTTCTTGACTTTTGCTATATTGGCTGTATTTCTTTCTTCCATTAAAGATAATATATTCTGTAGCCACTTACTCTTACATAATTAGAATTATAAACCTCATGACTATTTATAATACATTTTTAAGCACAGCTGACAAGATTTAAGGAAACTGAACAGAAATACTGCCTGTCATTTTCAGTGAAATTCCTGACACCAAAAATTAAGACATTTATGACAACATTCATAAATTTGCATTCTTTCTCTATTTTTTGGCATAGGTACAATGTCAGTCAACTGGAAGAATGGCTGCGTGACAAGAACCTGATGAACAGTGGGGCTAAAGAAACCCTGGAGCCGCTCATTCAGGCTGCTCAGCTTTTGCAAGTGAAAAAGAAAACAGATGACGACGCAGAAGCCATTTGCTCCATGTGCAATGCTTTAACTACTGCCCAGGTAAAGCCACTGTGCCTATTGCAAAATAATTTAACATTCATTAAGGGAAATATGTAGGCAAGCAGTCTTCTAGCTGTTGTTCTTCTCTCTAAACTAACTTCATGTGTGTCAGAGAAGATACCTGTATAGATCTGGAAAGAAGATTTTACTAGAAAGTAATACATAGCAGTACTAGTCACAGTCATCAACATCCGACATCCAGTAAGTACCTGTTGAGGGTCTGTGGTGTTCTGCATGATTTTCCAGGTGCAAGATACAGCCCTGAACTTTGAAAACAAAGTCTCTGCTGTCATGGGGTATATTGTCTATGGATTCTGTGGAGCCTATATTCCAAAGAATAATTTTCCATATTATTTGCTAATTGAATGATTCCTTAGATTTCTCTATTTTAACACACATAATTCTTGTTCTCTCAATTCAATAAATGACTAACTGAGCTCCCCTCTCAAGGCACCATACATGTTGAGGAGAGGAGGTGGCAGATTCTTCAAAAAATAAGGAACAGTTCCTGCCAAAAAGAACTTCTAGTTCAGTAAGGAAGACAGAGATACCCAGTTAATTCCAGTGTAAGAGGTTCTAGCAGATTCTATAGTAAGATGTCTAAGGGAAGTGCTGAGGGACAATGACTGTGTTCAGGGAAGGACCTTGAGTTAAGGAAGCAGGAGAAAGGAAGGTCATTTGAGGACAGTGGCAACAGCATGAGGGAAGGTCTAGACATAAACATGCCTGTTTTTCTTTTGCGCAGTTATTTCTGTGCTGACTCATGCACTTTCTTAATGTTCATCACATATCCCATAATATAGGTTATACACAGAACATGTGTAGAAAGCTGCTGGAGATACTCCAGGCACTGGTAACAATCACCACTTTGGGAGACTGGAAGGAGGAAGTGGGGGTACTTTCACTTTTCATATTATGTTCTTTTATACAGTTTGAATATTTTTCCAAATTTATATTGCTGCTTAAAGTGTATAAATATTACACTGGTACATTCTTATTGTAAAATTTCAAATAATAAAGTTAAATGTAACTTCAGACCAACTCCCTCCCCTCTTATCCTAACCCAGCCCTGAGTAAAAATGAAAACAGATCCTTTTAGATTTCCAGATTATAAGTACCCAATGTATATTTGAAAATATTGATCATTTTATCTCTCACAGATTGTCAAAGTATTGAATCTGTATACTCCAGTGAATGAGTTTGAAGAGAGAGTCTCTGTATCATTTATTCGTACTATACAGGTAAGATCTCCAAGGCTTTTCTTTTTCTTTGATTCACCAACACAGTCTTTTTGAATGGTAATTTTACAGTTTATTGAAGGATAATGTGGCTTTTATTATCTTATTTTTACAGTGCATTAACTTTTTGATAATAGCTTATTGGAAAAAGTGATTTCAAAACAAGTATAAACATTCTTCATTAATTGAGGACTCTGGTAGGATTTTTGGCAGGAGAAAAATATAGTTTCAAAGAACTGATGCTGGTTTTTTTTGTTTTGTTTCTTAATCTTCTCAGATGCGTTTACGAGACAGGAAGGACTCTCCCCAGCTGCTCATGGATGCCAAACACATCTTCCCTGTGACCTTTCCTTTTAACCCATCCTCCCTCGCACTGGAAACCATCCAGATTCCAGCCAGCCTGGGCCTGGGGTTCATTTCACGGGTCTGAAAGTGATGGGATGTCAAGGCAAACAGTGACAATACATTTCTTGCCTGAAATAAGAACCATTATTTCCAGAGAGCTACTGAAAACACATCTTTAAAGAGAAAGTACTGATTATCTTCCAAACAAGAGGTTATTAACGAGAAATCTACTTAGAATACTTCCACCACCCTGGGAAGAAAGATAGGCTCTTTGTGCTATGTTAGCGTTTTAGCAACAGTCATCCTTGATCAATTAGGTACCCTGAGTTTACATGCAGGCGAATGTCTAAAGGAAGGGGTGAAATGTGTCTTCACCTGCCAGAATTTATTTTAAATCCTCAGCACTGCATCTAAATGGTATAAAAAATGTAAATTCCAGATATGAGCTGCTGTTCGGAAGGCACCAGCAGAGAACCTCTGCACGACTGGAAGAACTAGAAGAAAATCTCCATTGAGTACGTAGCATATCAGTTTAGGCATCAGTTACATTGATATCGTCAAACTGGATCAAAAGAATAAACTGGCAATATGTAAAGTAACTGGTCAGACAACTTCCTTCTATGTGTCACTATCATATAGAGCTATTAAGAGAATGTTGGTTTGCTGTATAGCATAGAAGTCCATCTGCACTGTAGTTTACTGAGCATTTTAAATCGCTGCTACATACTGTGTTCTTTAAAATGTAAGTGATATTCTTATTAGGCACTACAACAGTAAGCTCTTTTATCAACTCTGTTTACAATTCAATCAGATGACAGTTTTAACTGGATGATGTGCAAATATCTACAGATTCACCTGCACAAGTAGCAGACACTGGAAGCCATGTAATAATATGACAAAAGGTTTGACATTTAGGGCTAGGATTAGACAAAGTGGCTATTGTTGATGTCATTGTTTATTCAGGATGTATGGTATTAATGTGCTCATTAATTTTCCCTGGGTGGATATCACATCAGGGTACAGTGTTCTGCGAAGTGATTTATTTTTAGTTTCCAGATCTGATTCCTGCACTGCCTATTTTCAGCCCTGACAGGTTTTCTTTCTTTTTCATAATTTATTAAGAACTAATCTCAGTCACTATCTAGAGAGCATTGTTAGAATATTCATGATTCAGATCTTGAAACTTTGATTATCCTGTAAATTATGCAAAAAAAGGTACATAATAAATCCCTAATTATATTCCTTTTTTTAGGCTTTGCAACTTCTATAAATGTTCTCAGTACCACTAGATACTTTAAAGAGCATCATATTAGAAATACTTTAAGACTTATATAAGAAATATAAGAAGATTGCTGACTTTTACAGAGGATTTGGTTCTGTAAATTTTCATTTTCAAATTCTAATTAAACATATTCTCCATTTTTCCTAGAAGTCTTAGACAATAATTCTTTCAGGTTGTGCAAAAGCAAATCTTTAGCTTTCAGTGAAACTCTGGTTCTGAATTACAATCTTAGATTTATATAATTTAACTTATACAATCTATAAAAAATGAGACCTTATTAAAACATGTGCAATATTATTAGTGGAAGTCAAACAGTTTCAAATCAATGGTAAAGATTGTTGTTAAGAGATAAATACTGTATGTTAACTTATTTGAGCCTCATTTGTACCATAAGAGGGATGGACAACTGGTTGTTAAAGGTCCCTTTCACATCTAAAATTATCTCCTCTTGGATCCTAGAGAAACCAGCTACAGTTACTCTGCCTGGTGGAAAGACTTCTTTGGTGCCTGTTAATTCTGAGGGATTAATAAACTAAAGTCATAAGTTTGTATAATTATAACCTTTCTTAAATGTACATGATGTATGTACATGCTTTTGAGGAAGTTAATTTTTATTGAATCATGGACTCTTTATTCAATTTGGATATATTTATTTATTTGCAAAACCAGCCCCAAACACTACTAATTCAATCAGATTCTCTCAGTTTTCCCTGGTTGTCAATGTAGTTTTCAATGAACAATGAACTCTTATAACCATTTGGTTAGTACTGACTGTGTTGGAGTCTAAGGGCATAGATGGGACTTGGGTAGGGGGGACGCTACAATGATGACCCTTGGTGTAGGCTGACTTCAGACCTGGAAACCCTCCTGGCCTTCCCCAGCAGAGCCCTGTGCAGCACATTCCATGGGGATCACATCTGCCATGGGTAGCCGGTATCCCCAAGTGTGTCTAGTCTGGGTCTTTCTCTCCTGTCTCCTGTCTTTCTGCTGTACAGTGTTGGAGCTTCTGTTCCACACCTGGGCCAGAATCTCCTGTTCAGGGATGACCAAAGATTCTGCTATTCCAGGGCTCCAACTTCCTCCTATGCCTACCCAGAATCCCATGTGGGGATCTGAATTACCTTCTCTTAGCTGCCTAAAGATCTTTACCTTAGCAAGTATACCTTACAACCCTGGAGCCCCAAGGCCTGGTAAATGCTTCTCTGTACTATTTTCTTGAGAATGCAACAGCATTCTGCTGACCATGGATTTTCTTTGGCCACTCTAAGGACTGCTCACCCTTCCCTCTCTTCATCCACAGTTTCTCACCCAGCTTCAAACACACTTCCACCAGCCTTCTGTCTGCCCATTTAGCTGTTCACTCTTGCCCTTCCCTCAGCTGAGCCATGTATCTCATGGCCTGCCTACGTGCCTCTCTGACTGCGTTCAAGGCAGTTGATGGAGTCAGTCCCTGTGCCCCTCCCGGCCTGCCTCGTGGCTTACCGTCAGGCTAATCTTTGCACAAGTTCTTGTGCTCACTTCCCTGCAGTACATCCTTTTACATCACTAATTTGCTTCTTCATAATTCCTCTGTGACATACAAATAGGAATTCAAGGAAAAATCTTGAAAGAACAACAGTTCATTGTCTTAATAGCTGCTTCTCAATAGCCCTCCTCCCCACTCACCCTTACATTCAGAGGCAGCTCACACCTTGGAATTGCAAAGCTGAAAAGTTACAAGCAATTTAACCTTCTTGCAGCTTTTCTTGGGTTAAAGCTTTAATCTGCTTGAGAGTAACTATGAAGGAGGGGGATGATAAATATGGGATAAAATCCACAAACTGTAGCCTCATGCCTCCTTTGGAAGTTCTGAAAATTCCCAGGTCTCTGACACTTCTTCTGTCAAGGGCAAAAGTACAAAAACATATATTCCAAAGCCAACTGAAAGGAGATTTTGGGGTTCAGGTCAGTATGTATGATTTGCTTTCTTTTATTTCAATGGCTAGTTGAGAGTTGGCACTTTCTGGGTAATTATGTAAAATATAAGTAAAATCTTTTAGTAACCCGGTGGAGGAAGCTATGGAAAATACCTTAGTTTATTAGAATCCCAGTACAGTGGTTCTTGTGAGAAATTACTTTCCAAGTAACCCTAGGTAAATGCGCCCCTGTCACCACCCTGAGAAATGCTCACAATATGTCTTCGCCGACAGACTGAAGTGCAGGATCACCAGTGTGTAGAGTTCCCCAAGAGGCAGAGTCCAGGGTCCTCTGGGGAACTTCCACGGTCAGGATAAAATAGACATTTGTGTGTGATCCTGAAACTCTCCTGTTGAAAGTAGTGTGGAGCAAACCTTGCACCCGCCTGTGCTTTGCTTCAGCGCGCTTCCTGAGGTACCTCCTTGCAGCCGCAGCAGCAGCAGAAGGTGGGAAGAGGAGCGTCTGCCGCCACTCCCCGGTGATCCATCACTCACTGCTGATCATTTGAGAGCGAGATGGAGTTGTGCCCCGCTGAGGAGCCGCCCTCTCTGTGCAGCAGAGGCAGCGTGGGCAGGTGAGGCAGGAGGCTTCGGAGAGTCGTGAGGTTACAGTCTGTTCCTCCCAGTACCTGTGGGGCACCTGGCCCAGCAAGAGGTGCCTTTGCCCTTACCGAAGTTGGCAACTGGCATATGGGAACCGAGAAGGTGCAGAGGACCCACCTCTTTGCGCTAACGAGATGAAGTACTCAGAGCTCAGTGGCTTTCTTCTGGTTAATAGTTACCTGCTGTAACCAGGTTTGACTTTTGTAAGGGGCCAGTGCTCCCTTGGAGGCTGTTCTGGTCATTAATTAGCAGCAGGCTGTCTCAACCTGACAGGAAGCAGCGAAGCCTCCCAAAAGTTAAGAGGAAGCTCACCCTCAAGCCTCACCCCTCAGAGTCACGTTAGAGCCACCAGGTGTGCTGTGCAGCCCGCAGAGAACCTGCAGCTGTAGGCCAAGCCTGGGTGCCTTCTAAGGACTGTCCCGGGGCAGGCCGTACACAGGTCCGTGTGCGCTGGATGTGACAGTGTGTGCATGCTGCCGTGTGTCCTTTGGAGCTAGGAGGTGTGCTGTGTGCATGCGCGTCAGAGAGGCTCTGTATCGCTGAGGCCTCTGTTCATGGATAAGTGCATCGGAATCTCTCCTCAGGCTGTGCTGGGAGGGCCGCCTTAACCCCTGCTCCCGTCCCTCCTAGAGCTGCCTTAAGTTCTCCAGAACTTTTCCTCGGTGAGGGGAGACCTTGCCTGGAGAGGTTATCTTGCCCTGTTCTCAAGGTTTAGGTTTTGGGAGGGTTTGGTTGGGTGTGCCTCCAGCCGCTGATTCCTTCCCTCCCTTCCTGCATGGCCCTCCCGCTCCAGGTACTTCCTTTCCATTCTGTTATTTCCAAACACGTGTTAGAACTCTGGGGCAGCAACAATCTCAGAGCCAATGAAATGTGGGCTTAGCGGGTGTTCCTGAGTTTGGGGGGCTCTGTGTCACAAGTATATGAACATATGGAAGAAATATAAGTTAGGTTTTTGGTAATACTAACGTGGCTTGTTTTCCATTGATATTTTCTTCATACAGGTAAAGGGTACAACTATAAAACCTTTCTTAGGTATTCTTTTTAAAAAATTTTTTTAAGAATCCTGTAATATAAAAGATTGAGTGAAAACAGAAAGAGTGCTATAAATTCTAATCCATTGTATTACTCTAAATGAAATCAACCTGAGTCACAGATTTCTCACTAGATCAGGAACAGAAAAATACTATGTAAAATACCTGCAAAAGTACATTTTATACATTTTTTATTTTAAAATTTGGTCTAGCTAAAATGTTCATCAGCTTAGCTTAATAGGTATTATTAGATTCATAAAATGTCAACATGACAACATTTCCTTAGTATTGTAATAATAATTGCTTGAAACATTTGAAAGAAAGATTTTTTGAGTTGAAACAGGTATATAATTCAATGCTAGGTCAGTACATTTTCATGCATTTTTCGGAGTCAATAGTTTCAAGTATTTTATTGTTACCATATGTTTAAAAACTTCAGCCTACATTTCAGGCTCCCTAAATCACTTGAGCCATTTAATTTTTTCCAACAAATGGTGAAATTTTCCTTGAAATATGGATATTTATGTTGTAACTTATGATTCCTAGTTGTGTATTTTTGTGGAATCCTAGAGTAACACTGACTTTTTTTGTCCTGGGAAAATTTTAATTGTTCTAACAGTGTTGCACAGAAATGAACTCATGACATTTAACATATTGTTATTTTAATTTGTTAATTTACTGTGAAATGGATATGCCTTCTAATTACAGTGAAATTTAACATTGCAGTTTTTCAAATATTGTTCCTTGTTGGATCTGGAGAAAGAATTCTACTTTGATCTGTATAGAAAAACATGATATATTTAATTTTTGAAAAATTCTAGGGTAAAATAGTCATCCATTAAAAAGGAAACAAAAGTACTGAGAAGTGAAAGGCATTATCAACCAACTCTAATTTAAACCAAACTGTCCCCAGCATGTCTCACATGGAATTTAAAAAAATATGTTAATAATTCACCTCACATCAACAAAAGCCTTTGAAACGTGGATTTTCACTAGGTCCTAGTGCTAAGATGAAAACCAAAACAATATCACATTGACATTTACACTCTAAATTTGTAGTTGTCTAATGTTGTACTTAGTAAATGTGTGTCATTAATTCTGTACTCCTAGCTATTGTAGAAAATTGTTCAAATAAAGATGGATGTAAAGGATTTTCATCAGTGTCTTATAAATAAACCCACTGCACATGTAACATGGGACATACACCAACACAGACCACATTCTTGGCTGTAGCACACACCTTTAAAGTTTAAAAGAATAGAAATCATACAGTGTATGCTCTCAGATGACAATAGCATTTAGCTAGAAATTGACCAAAAAACAGCTGGAAAATCCAGCTGTAGACTCAACAACATACTTCTGTTTAATACATGGGTTGAAGAAATCTCAAAGGAGAAGTTTCAAAATAGTCTGAACTAAATGAAAATGAAAATACAACTTATCCAAATTTGTGGGATGCAGTGAAAGAAGCACCTAAAGGGAAATTTATAGCATTGAATGCATATGTTTGAAAAGAAAAAAGACCTAAAATCTATTATGTAAACTTCCACTTTAGGAAACTAAAAAAAAAAAAAATAGAATTAAATGCGAAGTAAGCAGAGGAAGAAAAGAAATCATGAAAATTGGAGCAGCAATCAATGAAATTGAGGGCAGCAAATCAATAGAGAAGAATCAATAAAACCAAAAGCTGATACTTGGAAAGTTCAACAAAATTGATATGCCTCTAGCCAGGCTAAGAAAAAAGGCAGATAATACACAGTAGGTAAGTGGTCTCTTAAGTCTGGGAGGAACTGGGGGAAATGAGCATAGGGAGTGATAACCAAAGGGCATGGTGTTTTAAGGTGATGAAAGGGTTCAGGATTGACTCGTGGTAGTTTAACATACCTGTGAATATACTAAAACCACTGAGCTGTATACTTTAAATGGGGTAAAGTGTACAGTGTGAGAATCATATCTTAATATTTTCTTTTTTTAAGTAGACTTTTGGCTTCTATGGCAAAGTGAAGAGCTCAGCAAATTCTCTCCTAAAAAAGCAGGGACAACACTGGACGAAAGCATCAAAAACAACATTTATGGCTCTGTAAATTGAACAACAGCATACAACAAAGTAATAAAGGGTAAATCTGAAGTATCTGTGATGAGTTAAATGCATATTTTAATCCCTGAGGAACTACTAAAAATGAAGTCAAGAAATAGTTTTTTTTTAAGGTGGTAATTAAAAGGTACACTAAAAAAAATATCACCAAAAACATCAATAAATGAGAAACAGGAACAAAAGAGACATGAGCCATATAGAAAACAAAATGAGTCATAAAGTCAACCATATCAGTGATTACATTAAATGTAAATGGATTTATCACTTCCTATCAGAAGGCAGAGATTGTCACACTGGATTTTAAAAAAAAGAAAAGACCCAACTATATACTGTCTAAAAGAGACACACTTTGGATTCAAAGATATATATGGGTTGGGGAAAAAAGGGAGGAAAAAGATATGCCATAAAAAAAGTAACCATAACAGAGCTAGAGTGCTATACTAATACCTGTCAAACTTAGAAAAAAAAATCTAAAGGTAAAAGGACATTTCATAGTGATAAAAGTCAATTCAGTGGGAAAATACAATTATAGATACATACTGGGTAAATTAAGAGAAGCAGACAATTAGTGGAGGAGGCAATGGGAGGAGAAAAAAGAGGGCACACAAAAAGCAGAAATGCAGGAGAGTACCTGAGCCAGGTGGTGCCATGTGTAGATGCACAGACCACTGCTCAGTGCATGGAGAGACTGGCTCAGATCTTGGTAAGGGTTATTCCTCACCAGATCTCGATCTTAAGTGTTATATATCAGTTCCCATTCCACCATGACTTCTTGAAGTGTCTGCCCACTCCCCAACTTGCCCAGGTTACCCAAGGAGAGGTAGTCAGATATTGTTGCTGCCCAATATCCATTCTCCCTTCTGTCAGCCAAAAATTACCTTTCCCAGGCTCCTTTGCTTCTAGAGGTGGACATGTGACAAAGGAGCTTGAGAAGGAGCAGGACTGTGGGGAGCCATTTTCAACCCTGTGTTTGAAGGATACACCCAAGGATGGTGGAACCACAAAACAGAAGTTTCCTGGTCCCTGGCACTGAGATCACCACCCAACACAACTCCTGTGCCCATCTTCTATATGAGAAAGAAAGAAGCCTTGATGGAGCCTTCATTTAGAAAAAAAAAAAAAAGAAACATGCATGCACTGAATAGAACCCCAAGATACATGAAGCAAAAATTGATGAAATTGGGAGAAACTGACAATAGTAGCTGGAGCCATCAGTATCTCATTTCTCAATAATTAACAAAGCTAGACAGAAAATCATCCAGAATATAGTAGACTTGAAAACACTATCAACCAACTTGATCTACCAGACATTTATAGAACACTCTACCCTAGGACAGCACAGTCCACGTTCTTTTCAAGCATACACAGATCATTCTCCAGGACAAATGATATGTGAAACAATAAAGCAAGTTTATTACATTTAACAGTATTGACATCACACAAAGGATGTTTTCTGACCACAATGAAGAATGGAATTAAATTAGAAGTCAACAGAATCAAATTAAAAATTAATAACTGAAAGAAATTTGCAAAGTTCCCAAACATTTGGACATGAAATAAGACACTTCTAAATCACAGAGAAGAAATCACAAAGGAAATTAGGAAATATTTTGAACTGAAATAAAACAAAAATGCAATGTATCAAAATTTAGGGGATGTAACCAAAGCAAGTCATAGAAATTGATGGTTTTAAATGCCTTTATCAGAAAGGAAGATACGTCTCAAATCAATAACTTAAGATTTTACCTTAAGAACCTAGGAAAAAGAGAAGAGCAAATTAAACCCAAAACAAGCAGAAGGAAAGAAAGACTAGAGTTGAGGTCATTGAAAAAGGAGACAGAAAAACAAGAGAAAACCAAGCTAATGAAAAGATCAAGAAAATCGACAAACTTCTTTTCAGGTTGATCACAACAAAAAGAAAAGATACAAAATTAGGAATGAAAAGAGGGAATATCATTCCTGAACAGGGCTTGGAGTAAGACAAAGCATTTAACAAAATTCAACACCCATTCAATATATTTTTAAATCTCATAACACACTAGGAAAAGGAGGAACTTCTTCAGCTTGTCAAAGGACATCTATGAAAAAACCTACAGCCAACGTCATAGTTAATGGTAAAAAACTGGATACTTTCCCCTTGAAATTGAGAACAGGGCAAGGATCTGTCTTCTGACCACTGCTATGCGACATGGTACTAGAGGTTCTAGCCACCAGTTCTAGTACACCAATTCTAAGTCACCAAAGGGGGGATAAAGCTTAAAGGCACCCAGACTGAAAAGAAAGACATAAAAAAATTTATTTATTTGCAAATGACATTATCTTGTTTATGGAAAATTCCAAGAAATCTACAAAAAAAAAATTACTCGAACTAATAAAATGAATTGAGAAAAAGTCATAAGATCAACACACAATAATCAATTACATTTCTACTAATAATAAACAATCTGAAAATGGAATTAAAATTTTCATAGACACTTATAATAGCAAAAGAATAATATGCCTTGGAATCAATTTAATTTAAAAAGTGTAAGACTTGTACACTGAAAACTTCAGGACATTATGGACAGACATTCCATTCAATGAATTAGATTTGGTACTTTTAAAATGGCAATTCTCCCCAAATTGATCTGTGGATTCAACATAGTTCCTATTAAAATCTCAGTAGGCTTTTCTAAAGAAATTAACAAGCTAAAACTAAAATTTAGATGAAAATGCAAAGGATTCAGAATAGCCAAAACAACTTTGAAAAAGAAAAAGTTGGAGGAATTACATTTTCCAATTTCAAAGCTTACTTTGAAGCTGCAGTAATCGAGACAGATATGGTACTGGCATAGGTATCAACTTAAAAATCAGTGGAACAGAACGTACCATCCAGAAATTATGGTCAATTGATTTTTGACCAGGCTGTTAAGGCAATTCAACTCAATTCTTTTCAATAAATGATGCTAGAACAATTAAATACCTAAATGTTTTTTTTAAGATTAATTTAGGCCCTTACCTCAATAGCACACACAAAAATTAACCCAAAATGGATGATCACAGTCTTAACTGTAAGAGCTAAAACTATAAAACTCCTAGAAGAAAATCTTTATGACTTTAAGCTGGTAAAGATTTCTTACATACAACACCAAAAGCACGATCCATAAAAGAAAAAGAATTGATTGATTGGTTTCATCAAAATTCAAGTTTGCACTGCAAAGGACACCGTAAAGAAATGAAAAGACAAACCACATAGTGAGAGAAGATATTTGCAAATCATATACCTGATAGGAATCTGTGATCAAATTATATTAAGAAAGATGGTTGATTCAATGCTTGTACCTCCCCTTCCACCTGAAGTTCCAACAAATGATGATAAACTCAGAGGAGAATGGAAGAAGGGTGACGGCAAGAACATGGTGGAATATGAAAAACAGGTAGACAAGTGTCATCTGTTTTCTTAATCAAAGAAGGTGAAACACACTGGCAACCTAGTTTACAGGCAGAACTCTGAAAGACTTGCAAATGGGATTCAGGACAGCAAGTAACACTGAAAGTGGCATGAGATTAAAACTGGACCTATTGAAAAACTGCTTAAATAGCAGTTCAAGTGGACTGAGGACTTAGACATTTCACGAAAGAAAATACCAAAGTGGTCAATAAACAGGCATCATAGAAATGCAAACTGAAGCAACACACTCATCAAAGAGGCTAAAATTTAAAAAATTGACTATCAAGTGTTGGTGGGCAAGTAAGCAACTGAAATTCTCATACACTGTTGATACA
Organism: Manis javanica; assembly: GCF_040802235.1. Lineage (NCBI taxonomy): Eukaryota > Metazoa > Chordata > Mammalia > Pholidota > Manidae > Manis > Manis javanica. The sequence continues at coordinate 102,102,719 of NC_133163.1, read as the reverse complement.
AGTATAAATTGATGCATTGTTTAAAAACTAACAGTATCTACTAAAGTTGAGCATTCATACCTGTGATTCAGCAGTTCCACCCTTTTATATGCCCAACAGAAATGCATCAAAAGACCCATATAAAAACATTCATACACAATAGCCACAAAACTGGAACAACCCAAATATTTATCAATAGGAGAATGAATAAGTAAGTTGTAGAATATTTATGCAATGGTATACTACATAATAGCAAGCTACAGCTGCCTGTAATACCATGGTTAAATGTCATGTAAAAAGCCAATGCAAAAAGTTACACACATAATTCTGTTTATAAAAACATCTCAAACACATAAAACTAACCTATGGTTATAGAAATCGTAACAGTGGCTACCTCTGAGGTGTAATGACTTTAGGGATATTTAAAGTTTTGAGATGATAGAAATGTTCTGTCTGGATCTGGGTGGTAATTACTTGGGTGTGTTGATGTGTCCCATGTGTAAAAACACACTGAGCTGTACACTTATCATTTGTGCACTTTTTCTGTATATGTTATTCTTGACTAAAAATTTTACTTGAAGATAGAAGCAGACCTCTAGATTCCCATCTTAAAGCTGAGTAACCATCCCTACCCATTTTATGCCTTGTCTTTTTCTCTATGTTATTGTTCTGGACAATAGGTGCACAAAATTGAATGCATCAAAGTTCTCTTTCTGTGGCACCTATCACTATTGGGCTGTGCCAGGCTCTTAAAATTTTTTTGGTTCTCCTTTTTTCTCTATCCCGCATCTCATTTCCTTCAATCTCATAGATATCCACTCTTGCATATTTAGTGAATGACTTTGCAATTTATCATCCATATTTTCATACTCTTTTATCCATGAACAATATATAGTATTAGTTCTTTCAAGCTTTTAAATATATAGACTTGTGCTAGACATCTAGTCAACACTGTTTTTTGTATCTCTCTGAGTTGATATAGGTAGATCATGTCCATTTCCTACTAGCTACTGTAAAGTTTTAAAAGCATTGTATGTATATACTATTTTACTTATTCATTCTCTTATTAATGTATATTTGTTTCCTTCCCTTTGATATGTAACTGTTGTGATGGATATCTACTTATCTTTGAGTGACTGTGAGAATTTTTCTGTCTAAACTTATTTTCACTAAATATTCTCAAACAACTTTCTAGAATATTAGCATCAGTCTAGTTCCCATAGCTGTGTGGGCAAAAAAGTTATTTTCTCAAATCTAGGAAACATTTGATGTTGCCCAACCTAAATATTTTGCCAATCTGATGTGTGTAAAGTGGTATCTCATTTTCATCTGTATTTTTCTGATGACTAATAAAGCTGACATGTCTTTATATGCTAACTAGCCATTCGTGTGCCTCTATATGCCAACTATTAATTTTGTCAATTTTAAAAATTGGGAATTCCTATGTTTTCTTTAACCAGTTTATAATAGTTCTTTATATATTCTGGACTAGTATTATAGAAATTAATCATTTGTTGGTTGTTTAAGTTTCAAGACTATTTCCCAGTCTGTTGCCTTTCTTTATGAAAGGTGTTTTTCACTGAACAGAAATCTTTCATTTGATGGCAAATCCATCATTTTTTTCCCTTCTATGACCGTGCTACTTTGTATCTTAAGACATTCTTTCCCAACCCAATATTTAAAAGATATTATATCTCATTTTTTCTAATAATTTCCTGGTTTCACTTTTAAGTTTTAACCATTAATCCACCTGGAGTTTATTTTTGGATACATTATTTGCTATGGACTTTTCTTTTTTTTTCATATAATGGGCCCACCTATTAAATAATCTTTTCTTTCCCAGTCTGGTCCTCAAGACCTCCATACAATGCAGGGCCCTGGCAGTGGACTCCATTCTGTTCCATTATACATTCATCCTTTCCCTTATCACACAGTTTTAATGACTATGGCTTTGTGATACCCTTAATACATGGTAGGGTAAATTTCTCCTCTTTGGTCTTTGTTTTGAGAATTGTCTTGGTTAGCATGAACTTTTATTCCATATAAAATATAAAATCATACAATTTTCCAAAAGTTCTGCTAGAATATTTATTTCAATTACATTGGGCTAATACATTACTAAGTTGGGTGGAATTGACACTTTATAAATCCCATCCATGAAAATGGCATGTCTCCCCATTTATTCAGGCCTCTTTTTATGTCCTTGAAGCGAAGTTTAAACGCGTTCTCCATAAAGCCCGGGCGCATTTTTGTTACTGCAATCTCTGGAGACTTTTTATGTTCATTGGTAGTGTAAATATGTTATTTCCTATCTTACTTTCTATCGTATTTTCTAAACGGTTATTACTTACGTAAAGGAGCATCACTCACTTTTATTTGATGTTGCGTATGGTAACCTGGCTGAAATCTCTTTCAAGTTAATAGTTTCCTGATCCTCTGGTCCTCCGCTCTTCCCCAGCGAACACGCGGCGACCTCCGGACGCTCACGCCCGGGCCGGGCACGCCCCAGCGCACACCTGCTTCCTGCCTCCGGGCGCAGCGAATCCCCGCTCGGGCTGCGCGCGGCCGCGCGCTCGGACCCCGCAGGTGAGCCCCCGCCCCGCTGAGCACGAGCCCGAGGAGGCTCGCGCCCTGCCCGCCGTCGCCCGAGCCAGTCGCGGCGAGCGCTCGCCTGCCGGGAAGGACCGACCCGTGACCTGCCTCGCCGGGGCCGCAGCCCTGGGAGAGTTAGCGCCGGCCGCCGGGGAGCTTCTCCGCCAAGACGGCCAGGCGCTGATTGACGCGGCGCCGCGCCACGGTTCCCGCCCGGGGCCGCCCCGCCGCCCGCGCAGCCTCGAGCCTCGTCCCTCCGCGGCCCCGCGCCGCCCTGGCCTCTCGCCCATGGAGGTGGCCGCGCTGTACACGCAGGTAGGCAGTCGGCGCGACCCCGGGCCCGGCGCTAAGGCTGACTGTGCCCGGGCCGGGCCGCACCTGTGCGCGGGCGCGCGCGCCGCGAGAAGGGAGCCCCGGCCCCGGCCTCCGTCCGCGGGGAAGGCGCCCCCGAGGCCCTCGGGATGCGAGGACCGAGCGCCAGGGGCTGCCTCGCCGCCGAGTTTCCCGGCGTCCAGGGGTTGCGCGTCGAGCCCTGCGTCCCGCCGCCGCGCCTCTCGGCCTCCTCCCGAACCACAAATGGAATCTGAGTTGCCCACGGGGATGTAGTAATCTTAGACACGGGCAAATAATAGCACCCATGACCTCCCCGGTCTTCTTGGGAGCTCCTCTGAACAACTTGGCCCAGAAGCTTAGGACCTGGGAAGTCAGGATGCTCTCTAGAATTACCAGGTCTTCAAGATGTCTGCACGTGCGCTTAAGTTCATCTGAGGCCTGAAGGAGCAGCTACCTGGCTGTGGCCCAGGCCTCACCCATAGTGGAAGTGAGGGCCTCTGTGAGTTCAGGGGTCCTGATGTTGTCACAAGCTCTTCATCTAACGTTTGCAGGGTGCCTACAGTTTCTATAGCATCTTTCACATACATCCCGACTCTGGGAATCCCTCTAGAGTATTCCTCTAAAAACCTCCTCTTCCACTGGGCCACGCGTTCCGCCCCTTATCTGGAAAGGGCAGCTTTCTCACACCATGCCCACAATCTTCTGAGATAAGTTGGGTTAATTATTAGGACAAAACGTGTGAAAGTGTTGGCCCTTGTGTAAAAAACCTATTCGAGTAGCCATAAAGCTTGACCCTCTGACACCCTAGTGGAGGAAATCTGTGGTCCCCAATATTCAGATGAATGACACTGAAATCCATCCATTTCCCCCAACACATGCCCTAGCTTTATGTTTAAAAATGCTTTTGCCCTAGATAAGAAGGATAGTTGTAAGTTTTCAGTGGCCTAAGCAAACTTTTATCTTCTACTTTGCTTAATAATAGTACAAATACCACACTTTCCCTTCTAATGTGTTTCCATTAACTAGAGTTGTAAATGGACAGTGTTTGAACTGCTTCTGTTCCAGAACAGTTTCACCAGGGAGAATGTGAGCCATTAGTGACCCAGCAGTGGTTCTTAGGTCTTCACCTTACTGGAAGTAAAAGAAAATTCTTGAACATAGTATCTTGGAAGATACTTTGGAGGACAAAGGAAAGTGTTGGTAATTAACCTATTTTAAGCAACAATTTTTCCTGAAGCAAAAGTACACAGGTGTGAGCTCCCATCAATATTTCACAAATATTTATGAAATACCGGCTCTGTACCAGGTGCAGTGTAGGAGAACTGATAAGGAAGAGTTTTCTAGAGATGAGCTTGGATGGACTGAAAATCTGAGAATCCCAGAGCCAGAAGAATCCTTGATGGTCACCCTACACACTTTGTACCCAGCTAGGCACCTGTGTCCCTGTGCTGCCACCTCTCTTGTAGGTGGTCAGTCAGCTCCCACTTTGCCAGTTCCAGAGGTGGGATACTCTCCCATTGGAGTAGATGCCCGTTTAGGCTATACAGAGCTTGCTTGGTTAAAGAGTTATTAAACTGAGTCCACATATGTCGCCAGCAAACAGGATTGGCCTAAGTCAATGTTTGTGGCTAGGGCCCCTTGCCACATTTAACCCCCAGGGGCATTCTGCTTCCCTGTATTATCTTAGCCACACAATGTTTTAAAACAACCTGAAGCCCATTCTGTATCTAGAGGCAAATAGTGACCCTGCAACAGGGTGCCTGGTGGGCTGTCCACTCAGGGATCAAGTGTAGAAGCCAGTTCCTCTGTGATAGCCGAGCCCACCCCATGATCTCCTGGCAGCCCCACTCACCCAGTTTATGCTGCTGTTACCTGCCTGACCTCTGTCTAATCTCCCTTACTGCATATGCCTTGGAGACAGGCATATTATCTCCCATAAAGCATTTATTTAGCACTTTATGCATATAAAACATTATGCTTAGGGGAGGTTAAGATTTTTTTTAAGTAGTAGTCTTCCCTCTCAAGGAGTTTTCTGATTAATGAGAAATGTCAAGTAATTCTATCTGCTGAGGCCTACAAGACATGGAGGAGCCTGCTGGGCAATAGAGCTGAGATAGGCAGAGTTGTGGCTATCAAAGAGTTAGGTTGGGGCTCTATAGTCCAGATAAGATTTGGAGTGGGGGACAATCGGGGTAGTGTTTTAGGAAGTTGGGAATGCCAGCAGTGCCCATGGGGCTCTGTACCCCTGGACAGTGGCTGGAGTCAGGTAGCTGAATTCTCTGGTCATCCTAAGTGTCTAGGAAAGAATTTGGGCTGTGGTATTGGAAATGGAGGACGGAGGCAGAGCCCAGAGGGCAGGAGGAGGCAGGTGAGAATGCAGACATGTCCAGGTAGTGTGAGGGCGAGCAGGGAGCAAGGATGGCAGGGAGGTGAGCGTCTGGATGATTTGAGAGTAGGGTGTGCCATTGGCACAGCTAAGGATATCAGGAGGAGGAGAGATTTCTTAGGACAGTCACAAGGCAGATTTTGCACCTGCAGGGGTGGAGGTGGTGAGGGGGCCTCCAGAGGGCATTGCTCTGGCAGCTGGAGGATGGGCTGGGAGGCTTCTGCCCAGGAGTGGTAAGTGAGGCCCAGGCAGTGAGGACCTCACCAAGGGAGAGAAGGGCCGAGACCGGACACTGGGGAGTGCATCTGCTCAGGGCAGGAGAGGAGGCAGAGGGGCCGAGATAGAGCCCTCAGGGGAAAGAGGAGACGGAGAGCTGGCATCGGGAACCAGAGGACCAGGGCCTCCTCTGGGAGGAAGCCTGGTGAGGGTAGCAGTCGATGCTGGGCCAGGTGTAAAATGACCCATCTTGTTTCAAAAGCTCGTTGGCAATAAGCCTTAGAAATGTTCAGAGCATTTGACCTAGCAGTTCCACTGTTTGAAATCCCTCTGAGAAAAACCCCTGCCATGTTCAGACTCACTGTCAGCCCCGAGGTCCCGCCTCTTTGCATCACCGCCTGCTGCCCACTCCCGCTGGGCTCCTGCCCTGCCTGGCCTGCCTCCAGGCTGCAGCAGCCTCACCGCGCTGCGCCTCGGCACCCGCGGCTCCCTCTACTGGAAGTATCTGTTTGCTCTCCAGTGCCTGCACCTTCCAAATTCTGTGCGAGCTGAGAAATCTTGGCGGCCAGCCCCTCATCTGGGCACCCTTCACGGTGACTTGTAACAGCTCATTAACTCTCTGTCTCCCCTGTGGACCAAGAGTTCCTAGAGAACAGGGAGCAGTGGGGGCTCCACAAATGTTTGAGGTGTGCATGCACGAGTTTTCCTGCTTTCAGAGAGCTGTGGGCACGAGGAGGAGGATGCTTACTTTATCCTTGCAGTCGTGAGTACTTACGTGCCAGGCGCCGTCTTCAGGATCCTGTGTGCCTTCTTTCATTTAATCTGAATAAACGGTGCTATGTGTTAAATGTTGCTGTCCCGAGCTTAGTTCACCTCCTCCTGATGTCCGTAACTGTGCCAATGGCACCACCCTACTCTCAATCCGGTTCAGGTTAAGTAAGTTGCCTAAGGTTGCATAGAAGTGATGGAGGCTCGATTAAGAACCTGTGTTCTTAATACTTCCCTCTACCACAACCAACCTTAGTTCACCTTTAACACCTTCCTCCTGCTGCAGGGAGCTGACCTCTTCCCACACACAGAGGACTCTCAGGAAGCCCATGCACTTCATAGCGGCACGTTAGATACATATGTGTTCTTTCCTTCATGTAAGTAAGCTATTGGTAAAGCAATGAATGGAGAGTGAGGCGGTAGAGCTCTGCGGCATGCCTCTAGAGACTCAAGTTGTTCTTGCTAACCAATCAGGATTCAGGTATGACTGGCTTTAGCAACAGATTCACGAAATATATTATCCTTAAACTGTTTCTCTTGCTTGTACACGAGGAATTCATGAGACATCTTCACAGAAGTTCTGGTGAAACTCAGATGTGGAAGTTCAAAGAAGCATCTTGACTGGCAGTCCAGGGTCTCTGTCTAAAATAAGATCAAAGTTCAGTAGCTTTCCATTTGGCCATCTAAGCAGCTTTTAGACTTCTCTATATCATTAACAACTCTGGAAAATTAGATTTATCCATTATATATGGGTAGTTCAAAAGAGTTAAAAAATGACATAAAGACTAAAATACAACTTTTATTGGTTCAACGGAACACCTGGGGATTTGAATTCTTGTCCAGAGGATGCTTATGGAGGGCCAGCATGGGGAAGACATTATATTGGGTTCCAGGGCACAAAGATGAGGCCCTCGAGGCTCAGGTGCCGGTGGGGGTGGGGAGATGTGAAGTCATGCAGAGCCCTGGGGAAGGGGCCGAGAGAGCTCTAGAAAGGGAGCGTCTGTCCTGCCTGGCGGGCAGGGTGGCAGGGAAAGTGCCCCAGAGGAGGACAGTCTGGAGATGACTCGACTGCTCAGAGCAGTTTGCTCACCGGTGAGGAGAGGGGTGGCACTGGGGGTAGAAGGAACAGAAATGCACAGCACAGGGCCAAGGAAGAGCTTGGCATGTTCTAGAAACTGTTAGTGGTTTGGATGGCAGCAGGTAGAGGGTGGATTAAAAAGGGGTTGAGGCTCAAGTAGGAAAACTGGGGAGGCCAGCAGCTCCCCAGGCCTGGCTGTTCATCAGAATCCACAAGGGGGGACTTGTGAAGCTTCCTCTTGTCAGGCACCACCCATGGAGATTCTGATTCAGGTGTGGGTGAGGGAATCTGTGTGTCCACGGAAACCTGGTGCTCGACTAGCTTGAGGAGGCACTTGACTCAGCTGCCGGGGCAGGCGAGCTGACGATGGCCGGGGCAGTGGGGGCGGGAGGGCACGCCGGCGAGCCCTGTTTGAGGTGTAGGCTTCCCAGCGCCTGGTGACCACTCAGTTGTCGGGGCCGGGGAGCGGCGTGGCCCGGTTGTCTGACTCGGGCAGGAGAGTGGAGGAGGAAGGGCAGCAGGTTGGGGTGGGCATGGGATCGCTTGAGCTTGGAATTTGTGTGTCTGAGGGCATTTGGGGGCCAACATCTGGGAAGCAAACTGAACTGCGATCTAGACCTGTTGAGAGATCCGGGCCGGAGGGCTCCGTGTACAGGGACCAGGGTGCCAGGGAGCCATGAGAATGGATGAAAGTCCCCAGGAAGAGCCTGTCACTAGGAGAGGCTGGGAAGGACATGGAGGGATGGGGGGCATGTGGGGAGCCCTGGAAGGACCTGGAAGGACAGGCTGGCTGACCGGGAAGGGGGAGCAGCTAGAAGGAAACTCATGGCATTCCATATTTCCCGGAAAGTCTCCAAGCCCTTTCTGTGGCTGACGACAGAAGATGCCCTCAAACAGGCGGGCAGCATGAGAAAATGCCGCCCTCCTCTCATCTGAGCATGTGGGGCCGGCAGATCCGGCCTGTTCTGGAGGGCACAGCATGTCTAAGGGAGGGTCTCCTGAAGGCTTCATCTCATTTGGAGTCTCCCCTGAAGAGGGGCAGCGTCCCCAGGGAAGGCATGGGCGGTAGGCCTCTGCTCTCCTGGCCGGCCACAGGCCTGCCCCTGGGGCTGGCAGGCGGTCTGAGTCCCAGGCTCCTGGCCCACAGGAAGGAGTCACCCGGGGAGGTCATGTGAGAGCCAGTCCCATTGTTGGCGTGGACTGCGGTTGTTTGTCTAAATGCTGAGCAGTTAGGCCTTCCTCCACTTGGAGGGTTGCCTGTGGGCTGAGGAATGTGGGAAGGAGGGAGGGACAGAATGGGTGTAACTTTGTCGGGAACTGGGTAAACTTTGTCATATTTACTTAACAGGCTGGGTTTCAGTTGCTGGGCCCTGAGTGACTGGCTGCGTTGCCAGCATTGCTCCAGGCCTGGTGGGGCTTGGGAGGCCTGGGGAATCGGCTGAGGAGGCTATTTATGTTTCCTCCAGAAGAGAAGCAGACTTCTGGTTCCGTATGTCCTGTACTGCCAGCATGTCATACTACTGTGAGCTGAAACGAACCAAGGAAAACAGATCAGCCTGTGCACTCCTGACACTGGCTGCCTGAGAGTTCAGGCATCATTTCAAGTCCAGGTCATTGAATTATCTAGTGGTTCAAAGTAGGAGTCCCAGGCACTGGCTCCGTGGAGTCCAGGCTTTTGAGACCCTCTGCGTGTGGTGTTTGGTGAGTTACTGACCACTGGGCTTGAGTCAGGGGATCAGTAAAACAAAAGACTTGGATTGGCTTAGTGACTGTAACATTATTTTTTAGAGCCCCAGGCTTCCATGCAAGAACCCAAGGGACCTCGGCCTCAGCCCCCACCTCGGCTTCTACGAGAACACCCCCATGCTTCCCTGTTTCACACGGTGGCCTCTCGCCATTTCATTTGAAGTACGCTTTCTGCAGCTTTAAAAAGAACTTTGGCAGCAACTAGGAACGGACATCTTCCTGGGATCCTTTCAGGTCTAAAGTTCTGTAGTGACCAGTTCTTTATAAACTGGGATATCCCATTAATGACTTCAACTCTATGAGATTAACAGTCAATACTTGCAGTAGGAGACCTGGGATAGGGAATGGTAGCCCGTGGCAACTAGTGTGTGTGGGTGTGGGTGTGGGTGTGGGTGTCTATGTTCATGAGGCTTCCGACCACCTATTTGCCTAAGTGGTGTATCTAAGTGTGTGTCACTGCCCGTCTGTCATTCTCCCATTTGCTCTCTTTCTCTCCCAAATCTCCCCTGTCCCTTGCCACATTTCAGTGAGCTCTTGCTCTTGGCTAGCTTTCCAGGATTAAAGCAACCCTGATAACCTACCAAGTCATGGTGGATATCCAACCAGTGACACATATTTTTGTGTTTTTGTTAAGCGAGGCAATTTATTTTAACTAATGGATTACTAGATGTTCTTTAGTCTAGTGCTGGCACCTGCTCTTTGCTCTTTGTTTTACACATATTTTTTATTTCCTCCAGCATCTTACGGAAATTTTAAGCGTAACAACAGTTGTAAGAACTTTATTGTGAGCATCTGCCCCACCATCTAGATGTTAATCTGAACATTTTACCATATTTGTTGTATCATGTGTCTATCCATCTTTCTATCCTTCTGTCCAGCCCTCAGATCAGCTAATTTTTTTGAAACATTTTAGAGTAAATTGCCTGCATCGATACATGTCCTCCTAAATATTTTATTATGCATGTTGGGAAGAGTTCTATTTTGTTTAGTTCTTTGTGTAAAATTGCCAGACAATGAAAAACACAAATTTTAAGTCTTATTCTCCGAGGTTTGAAAAGTGCTGAACACCTGTGTAACCCAAACCCCATCAAGGTAGAGAAGATTGCCATGGTCCCAGAACATTCCCTGCATCCTGTTCCCTGTCATTCCCCAGCCCCACCTACCCCGAGAGGCAGCTAGTGTTCTGCTTTTTCCCACCTTACATTAGTTGTACGTGTTCTAGCTCTTTACCGAAAGGGACTCACATAGTATGTACTTGTTCATGTGATGTTTTTTTACCTCAGTCAGATGCTTTGGGAATTCATTCGTGTTCTCGCTTTTATCAGTAGTTGATTCTTCTTAGTGATAATTAGTATTCCATTGTATGAGTATACCACTGTTTTATTTGCCTTTTAATTCATCTCATATTAATGGACATCTAGTCTGTTTCCAGTTTGGGGGTCGTTATGAATAAACTCACTGTGAGCATTCATGTCTTTTTGAGGGTATATATTTGATATTTGCCTTTAAGGATTGTTTATGCTGCTTATGAAAGTAACATTCGCACATTATAGAATATACATAAAAATGTAATGGAGCAAATTAAAATGTTATGATTTTATTGCCCAGAATTTTTTGGTACCTGAAAACTTCTGAATTACGATCTCTCAACCCAAAGGAATATTTTCTCACAGTCAAAAGGCAACTGCAGACCACAGGCCAGCTGTTCGGCTGGTGCAGGTCCAGGTCATCATCTGCTCCTGATGTTTGCCCTCAGAAGCAGAGAATCACAGGGGCAGTATCTTGCTCATGTTTGTCCCTAGAGCCAAGGATGGTGCCTGGTGCCAAGTCAGTGCTCAGGGACTGACTGTATTTGAAAGGATGGCAGTCACTTAGGCAAAAGGTCTCCTAATGGCACAAACGTTCCCTGTCCCGGGAGTTTATGTGCTGTACAGTTACCCTCAGAGAGTCCGTTTGTCCCAGTGAGGGGCTGTGCCGAAGAGCAGGATTCCTTTGGCCTGTGGGTGTGTGCGGAGGTGACAGGGAAGGGCCACTGTAGGTGGAGGCCCTGGGCCAGCTTTCTCTTGGCAGTGAGGGTTAGGTGTGGGTGGCCCTTCAGACTTCACCCAGATCTGGGATCCTGGGCTCTTGAGCCTCTGGGTCAAGGAGCTTTCCTGGGTGCTGCCTAAAGTCTCCATATGTGTATCTCGCTGCTTGTTCCTTTTGTCTTGGTTGTATCGCTGGACGTCAGGGTATCCTGCAGGGGTGCCCTTGATAGAAACCACTGATATGCGAGCAGAGAGATGCAGATAAATGCATACACTCATGCAGCCCCAGGTTGGAGTGGCTGCGTTAGTAGGAAGACCACGATGACTAAGAGGAGATGGCTTTCCTTCTGGGTAAGCCAGCACCATGCCAGACATACGTCATAGATGCCTACAAAGTGTTAATGAATGAATGAACAAACAAATGAATGAACTGAAGGAGAATGTGAGATGTGGGGTCTGGGTGGGAGAGATTAAGATGCAGACAGCCAGTCATGTTCCTAGATGACAGCTGCAGTGTAAGGACATGGCGGTCACCTTGTCTTTATCGTGAGCAGCATTCAGGTGCCACTGGTGGCTTTTGGAGTGAGACCGCCCCTTTCCCAGAGTGTGAGTGTGGAGTACTGGATGCATGTGTTAGTCTTTGGGCTGCCATAACAATACACCTCAGCCTGGGCAGTTTAAATAGGAGACATTCTCTTTCTCATGGTTCCCGAAGCACAGAAGCCCAAGGTCAAGCTGCTGGCAGAGCTGGTGTCTGGCGAGGGCTTCTCCCCCTGGGCCCCTTCTCACTGCGTGTTCGCGAGGTCTCTCTTCAGCACGTATGGTGGGGATTAGGGCTTAAACGTAGGAATTTGAGGGGAGGACGCAATTCACTACATAGCAACATGGTTCTACCTGAAGACTTGTGTGTCAGTACTGAGCAGAGGTACCATTTGCATTGGGAATTGAGCGTGGCAGCTGTATCTGGACTTGTGCCTTTCCCCTGGAGGGGATCCTCGGCTGCTGACCAGTGTGGTAACTGTAAGAATGCTGTGATAACAATACTTCATAGCATTTTGCAAAGTACTTTCAACTACACAGTCTAATTTAGTCTTCCAGCAAACATATGAAGGTGTTGTTATACCCATTTTACGGATGAGGCACTAGAGGCTGAGTGTCTGACCCGGAGCCCCATCGTCCATCAGTGGCAAATCAAATCCCTCTGCTCCAGCTCTCATAGAAGGCACTCAGATTCTTCTGTCAAGGGACTCACAGATTTTCTTCTCAGGCTTTCAGTTTTCAAGGTGCTTTTGGGAGGCTTTGGGAATTCCATTGCCTATAAAAATCAAGCAGGTAAGTCTGATGCATTGCAGATATGCTAAAGATTACCTCATAAGCACAAATTCAGTAGAAGTGTTCCTAATGAGAGAACTGACCTAGTGGACAGAAGGAAATCTCCCTGAGTCTAATCCTCTAACAGTCTGTGTTTTTGTTTTTGAAGTGCTGGAATTAAGCTTGTCTTATTCTGTTGGTCAGTACAACAGGGTTTGGATTCCCAGTCCTGAAGAAGTTTGGAAGTCTGCTGAAATAGCGAAGGACTACAGAGTCGGCGACAGAGTCCTGCAACTCCTGCTGGAGGATGGAACGGTGAGGGTGCTTGCTAGCTATGGCCACCCTCATGGAAAGGGCAGCTGGGCTGCGTGCGGAGGGGGCTGGTGGTCCCCAGGAGGGTACGTGAGCTGGTGCTGTGGGTCCAGTCATGGGTTTGTACCATCCCCTTCCAACCCCACACTGCCTAATGAAGGCACCGAGTGTGCCTTCCACCCACAGGGTCTCTCTCTGTCAGGAGGGGCAGTACACAGGGCTCTGCCCTGTGCTGCATTTCCAGGGATTCAGCACTGTTAGGAGAATGTGGAAAGGTGGTTAGCCATTTTGGTTCAGGGGTCTCAGCACAGAGACTGGGCAAAGACGAGAAACTTGGAGGGAAATGACTTGAGCCCCAGGCATAAACTGGTAGAGAAAAACCAGATGGGGAGAGGAGGATAGAAGATAAAATGGGAGAGGAGGGTTTGGGAGGAGAACAGAGGGAGAGAAGGTCTGTGGGTGGATAGAAATCAATAAGAATTGGGACCAACAGGAGGAAGTGTGACAGGGTGATTAGGGGGGTGACGGGAGATGGGACAAGAGGGCAGGAGCTTTGGGTGACACCGAGGAGCCTGTGTGGGCAGGATGAGCTCCAGCGGCTGTTCCTGGGGTGCAGAATGCCTCTCAGAGGCTGGGCGTGTCTTTTGATGTCCAGCTTCTGCCTATTTTTGCCTCTGCTTTCAGCATCCGTCATCAGTTGTCCTTTCCCCCCGTAGCTGTAATGACATCCCACTGAATCCATAACTAGGGTCACCTTAAGTTTCTAGAATCAAGTATCTGCATGCAAAGCTGGACAAAGGTTCATGATCCACATGGATCTCAGAGTTGGTCTGGGGGAATATCATGTGAAATTAAAATGCAATTCCCAAGGCATGCAAATGGCATCTGGAGAGACAGGACACAGTATTCCCAATTAGACTGTCAGGGATTTGGGAGTCATTTCCTGAGATCCTGGGAAGGGAGATGAACGTAGTAGTAAGGGCACATCCTGTAAAATCAGATTATCTGTATTCATATCTTGCCACGGCCCTGTGCCAAGACTGTGCCAGTGAGCCCCTCACTTTCTCCATGTGTAGAATGCAGTAGATGGCATCACAGGGTTGCTGAAGATCAAATGAGATAATCCATGGGTGCATGTGCAAATGCAAGAGCCAGAGCGAGAGGATGCTGCTGTTCCCACTTAGCCTTTTCCGTCAGTAACTCCCGGCAGCACGTGCTGAGTGCCTCCTGTGCATGGTCAAGGTTCTGATCAGGGATCAGATGGCTTTGGCTGGGGAGTAAAAGTCTCCAGACAGCAGCTGCAATGGCTGTTCGCTGCTTCAGCAGGGCTTCAGGTGGTGACGTTCCTGGCCCTGACCTGGCTGCCCAGGTGAGGAGGGGGAGAGGGAGGCAGGAAAGAGGGCAGGCAGCCAGACCGCTCTTTGACTTAACTCTCTGTCTGTACCATGAGGGACAAAGCCTGTTTTGTGCAGGAAAATGTCATCTCTGCCTCCACCTGTCAGTCTGATGTCCTTCATGTTTTTTCCCATGCCCTCCTCCCCAAAGACTGTTCTGTTGATCTTTCTCTTTCTCTGATTCTCTCACACACACATACACACAACACACAGTGACTGAGCTGGAAAAGGAAGTTGTTGATTTAAAATAGATAACAGAAGAACTCAGACAGGGAAAGCAAAAATTATGTATGAGCAGCATTTTTCATGATTTTATTCTCAAAACAAAAGTATGGTGATTAAGAATATTTTGCCTGCAGCACTATTTACAATCTCCAAGAAATGGAAGCAACCTAAGTGTCCATCAGTAGATGAATCGATAAAGAAGATGTGGTGCATATACACAATGGAATATTATTCAGCCATAAGAAGAAAACAAATCCTACCATTTGCAACAACGTGGATGGAGCTAGAAGGTACTATGCTCAGGGAGATAAGCCAGGCAGAGAAAGACAAGTACCAAATGATTTCACTTATCTGTGGAACATAAGAACAAAGAAAAAACTGAAAGAACAAAACAGCAGCAGACCCACAGAACCCAAGAATGAACTAAGAGTTACCAAGGGAAAAAGGACTGGGGAGGATGGGTGGGAAGGGAGGGATAAGGGGGAAAGTGGGGCATTATGATTAGCACACATAATGTAGGCAGGGGGAGGGGGGACAAGGGAAAGGCAGTATATACAGAGAGGACAAGTAATGATTCTGTGGCATCTTACTATGCTGATGGACAGTGACTGTAATTGGGTATGTGGGGGGTACTTGATAATGGGGGGAGTCTGGTAACAATAATCAAGTAATTGTACATTAATGATATCAAAAAAATAATAATATGCTGCCTAACTGGACCCCTATCTTACACCGCTCACAAAAGTTAAGTCAAAATGGATTAAAGACTTAAATGTAAGACCTGAAGCCATGAAACTCGTGAAAGAAAACATAGGAATAAAAACTCCTTGACATGGATCTTAATAATGATGTTTTTGGGTGTGACACCTAAAGCACAAGCAACAACAACAAAAGGAAGTAGGGTGACTCCATCAAACTAAGAAGCTTCTGCTCAGCAAAAGAAACCATCAACTAAGTGGAAAGACAACCTAGGGAATAGGAAAACATCTTTGTAAAGTCTGTGTATCTGATAAGGGGCTAACATTCAAACATACGAAGAACTCATACAACTCAGTAGCAAAAAAACAACCCAATTGAAAAAATGGGCATATTTTTCCAAAGAAGACATACAGATGGCCGACAGGTACATGAAAAGCTAATCAAAATCACTAGTCATTAAGGAAATGCAAATCAAAACCACAATGATGTATCACCTCACACCAGTCTGAGTGGCTAACATCAGCAAGACAAGACGTAAGTGTGAAGAAAAGGGAACACTCATGTGCTGTTGGTGCAACTGTAAATGGGTGACACCATTGTGGAAAACATGGAGAATCCTCATAAAATTGAATTACCATATGATCCAGCAATTCCACTTCTGGGAATATATCCAAAGGAAACAAAAACACTAATTCAAAAAGATGTCTGCACCCCCACATTACTGCAGTATTATTTACAGTAGTCAGAATGTGGAAGCAACCTTAGTATCCATTGATAGGTGAAAGGATAAAGTTGTGGATATATACACAATAGAAGATTATTCATCCAATAAAAAATGAGGAAACCTTACCATTTGTGACAGCATGGATGGACCTTGAAGGCTTTGTGCTCAGTGACATAAACCAGAGAAAGACAAATAGTATATGATATCCCTTATATGTGGAATCTAAAACAAAACAAAAACTCAGAAAAAGATCAGACTGTGGTTACTGCCATAGGTGGAGAATGGAGGGAGGCAGAATAGGAGAATGGTGATCAAGGGGTACAAACTTCCAGTTATGAGTAAGTACTAGGGATGTAAGGCACAACGGGAGGGCAATAGCTAACACTGCTTGGAGTTACGTAGGACAGTTGTCAAGAGTGACTCCTAAGAGTTCTTCACTGCGAGGAGAAAGGTTTTCCTTTTTCTTCTTTCTTTTCATTGCATCTGTATGAGATGATGGGTGTCAACTGAGCCCAGTGTGGTGATCATTCCATAACATACACAAGTCAAACCATCATGCTGTATGCCTTAAGATTATACAGGATACATGTCAGCTATTTCTCAATAAAACGGGGAGAAAAAAATGTTCTGCTTGGGGCAGGTCCACAAATAGAGTTGCATTGCTGGCGGAGCAGGTAGCTGCTCTGAGGATGCGCACCTAGCTGTCTCCACGTAGACTGCCCTGAGCTGCTCTCCCCATGCAGAACAGGCCAGCAACCTGCAAGCCACCAAACCAACCCCGGTCAGCACTGGGCACCGGGACGCAGGCCTCAGAGCCCGACAGGCCCTACTGACTGTGGCCTTGGACGTGGAGCACAGCCTCTCAGCTGTTTCCTGAGTGAGTTAGGATAGTCGTGCCTTGGAAGGCAGCTCTTAGGATTAAGTGAAATGTCTAGTGCAGAGTGCTTGGCATAGGGTCTGCACGGGGGCACTTGCTAGGGGGCAGCTGGGCCACCTTGTAGAGCTGTTCCAGGGCCAGGTATCAAAAGGAGGGCAGTGTAGGAATGTAGAAGGTAAACAGTTTGCTGGGTGACCTTGCTCAAGTCACTTCCCCAAGATGTGAAGTCAAAGTGAAGGAAGTTAGAATAGGTAGGCATAGGTTCCTTGATGCTCTGACATTTAGAAGGCCCTGTTCTCTGGCATCAGCACCACAGGGCATGCTGGCTGGCCTTCATCCCACTGAGGCAGCTACTTTAGGAATACCAGGTGAGCTTCAGCAGGAGAGGCCCTCCTGGGCAAGTTACTAGCCCAGGGCGGGTGATGGGAACAGGCAGTCTTGCAGGGCAGCCATGACACACCACCACTCACGCGGGCTCCTTTGCATGCTTTTCATACCAAGTGTGTCAACTTCCAACAGAGATTCGGCAGTCTCAGAGCTGCCAAGAATCTTAGGGCACTGTGTCATTTTAGCAGCAGCATCGTGTTTTCAAACAAAAACTTCCATAGCACCCAAAATCTAAACTCTATGCAAGTGGAGCCCTTGTGGTAGAATTGGGCATGGGGTGGGTGTCTGGTTCCTGTCCATGGGGCTTCCCTGCCACCCTTCACTGAAGCCTCTGTAGCTCTGGGGACCCTGATCTGGTTCAGCTGGTTCAGCTAAAAGAAGAGAGGCCCAGAGAGGGTAAGTGACTTGCCCTAGGATACACAGCCAATGCCCTGGTCCCCTAGCTCCCACTTTCCAGGAGCCAGTCATGAAGATTATTTTCTCACTGCTCTGTATAAGTTTGTTTTTCAGTGTCAGGGATCACTCTGAAGTGGGGTGGCTAGAACGGAGGAGGGTGGTTCAGCAGAAGCATGCATCTTTTACTCCAGAACTTTCATTTCCCCCTTGTCCATAGGAACTGGACTATTCCATTGATCCAAAAGCCCTGCCTCCTCTTCGGAATCCCGACATCCTCGTGGGTGAGAACGACCTCACCGCCCTCAGCTATCTCCATGAGCCGGCCGTGCTCCACAACCTCAGAGTCCGCTTTGCAGAATCCAAGCTCATTTACACCTACAGTGGTAAGGAGCAAGACTCCAGGAGGGCAGGAATGACGATAAAACTTAAGTCCAGAGCCTCCTGATTACACTGCCATTAGTTTATATTAGAAATATCGACTTCTGTCAAAATGTGTAATCACACCTAAATGTTTGTCCAGACTTCTATCTAAAAGGTGCAGACATTTGATCTTCTAGAGTTTGTTATAAAAAGAAGTGTCTAGTTGGGGAGAATTTTCAGCAAAAACTACAATTGGACTACCAACAAAAATATGTGTGGATAAAGCTTGTGTTTGAATTTCCCATTGGATTTGATACATTTATTACTTATAAGGGGCAATGATATTATCATTATATTTACTTTGAGAATTGCTAAAGCCCTTCAGTTTCAGGGCATGTCCACCTGCCGTCTCACCTAACCCTCAGTCACCTGGAAGTGGAGATAGCGTTGGCAGGGAACTGAGATCTGTGACCTTAAGTGACCGGCCCAAAGCCACACGGAAGGTTTAATAAGGGGCAGGGCTGGGGTTTCAAAAGAACTTGGAGAAGTGAGTGGCAGTAAGAAACCCATCACGGCATCTGACATCTTTCCTCAGGAATTATTTTGGTGGCCATGAATCCTTACAAGCAGTTGCCGATATATGGAGATGCCATCATCCACGCCTACAGCGGGCAGAACATGGGTGATATGGACCCACACATATTTGCCGTGGCAGAAGAGGCATACAAGCAGATGGCCAGGTAGCCTCCCACCAGGCAGGGCTTCCCGTTCTTCCAGCGCTCCAGCACTTGCTGGGTCCTCACAGTGGAGGGGACGTACCCGGCTTGGTCTCACTGAAAGGGACCCTCAGATGGGAGGGGAACTGGGGGAGCAGACTGCCTCTGGTGAGCAGCAAATAAATGTTACATGTAACTTCTCTGAACTGAATTTCCTGGATTGTGCTCCTTCTAGGTGGTCAAAAGTCCATCTTAGCCATCTGGGAATAGCAGATGTTTGTCTTGAAGTGTATTTGGTTGGAGGAATATTGACTCATTCTTCATTGTGAGACATTTAAACTTTTTTACCCATCCAAGGCATCAGGGTCTGTGATAGATGAGCACAAGTTTTAGCTGTAGGAGATTTTGGCTTTTATCCTAATTTTGCTGCTTGCTTTTGGTATGCCCTTGTGGAGTTCTTGTTTGCTAGCAAACATTTATAAAAATCCTCCTTTGGACCAATGACCACGCACACTTGTTCTCATACATCACACTGAGTGTGCTCATCATAGCCTGTGATGGAGATGTCTGAGCAGCAAACTGGGATTTCAGACCTCCCAGCAAGTAGAAGGCAGAGCTGGGATTTGTGCTCAGATTTTTTGACTCTACATATAATTTCTTTTTCCCATAACTATCCTCTTTTGCTTCAATGTCCCCATCTGAATACTAGAAATAAAAATACCATCTTATCTTCCTAGATACTTGCAGTTTGCAAAAGAACTTTCACAGACAATGGTCCCCTCTGAGACTTACAACATCCCTGTAAAGTCCATTGAGGTGACAACATTCCTCCATTGCACAAATAGAAACCTGAGACGCAGGACCTGGACCTGCTAATTACTTACTGCATAGTTCTGGCACAGCACCTCACTCCCTCAGCTTTTGTGTCTTAATCTGTGAGCTGGATGCCCAAAGAATACCCATTCTAAGTTCCACTGCTTATAATCAGGAGAAAACAGTGGTAGTTTAAGCAAGGTAGAAGTGTGTGGTTCTCTCTTGCAGGGAAGTCTGCGCTAGCACAGCTTGTCTGCCAAATCGTCAGGGACCCAGTGCCTTCCAGCACCCCCGTCCCTAGTGTGGGACCCTTGTCCTCAGGGCCATGCTAGTACTTAGCTATCTCCTCCATTTTCTAGGTGACAGAGCTTCCAAGTGGAAGCATGTGCCCTTCCTGATTAAGGAGACTCCCCAGAAGCCCCTCAAAGCACGTCTGCTGAAAGCTCATTGGCCAGAACCTACTCACACAGTCCTGCATAGTTGCAAGGGAGGTTGGGATATGTAGTTTTTCCTATGGGCAGAACATGCCTGCTAAAAATTGGGGCGTAATTCCTAAGAAGGAAGGGAAAGATGAATACTGGGTAGAGAGTTGCCAACTAGTAACCCAGTTACCTTGGTTTCTGCCTTAAGTTTCTTTCCAGTTCTGAAACACTGGTTCTGGATTGATTTGCCATGGTTTCCTGTTGGTCTCCAGGGCATCTCCATGGTTAGAGTCCATGTCTTACACCTGATGGGCCAGGCTGCTCCTGGGCATCGGTGGTATGAGCTTGTTAGAGCTGCAAAGCAGAGCCAGGTCCAAGGTTGGTGAGCCAGTTTTCTGAGGTCTGGCTCGCTGTGACAGCAGAACCAAGCATAAGGCAAGCTTATGTCTGACTTGGGCTGGTTGGGAGTCAGGAGAGCCCAGCTTTTCTAACCCCAGCCCCATTCTACCTGGCCAAGGAGCATTGCGAGTGCCCTTCATCTCCTCAGAGTCTCAGCTTCCTCTCTTGGGCCAGGAGCTCTCTGTCTAAGGAACCCCTGCATTCACAGGGAGGCTCAGTCGGTACCCTGGGGCAGGTCACTTCCCCTTTCTGAGTCACTTTGTTTTCCTCATCTGTAAAGTGAATTATGTGGCATAGGATTTTTGTGAGGCTAAAATGAGAATCCCAGCAAAGTACTCACTGGGCACCTGGTGTGTAAGTGGTGCTAGATACAGAGAACAGCATTGGAATAAGGTTCTACTCTTATCATTTTACGACATGGGAAGTTCAATGCCTGTTTAAGATCTCTCAGTTAGGTAGCAGAGCATGCTGGCTTACTCAGCACATATGTTCCAAAGCATCTGTTGAATAATTGCTCTCCAGATGTCTTCAGAACATTTTTATATTTAAGTGGGAATACTGAGAAGGTGTCAGCCCAGGCTTGAGACTGCTGTTCTTAGAGGCCCATTTGCAGGGTAGGCCCATGGCCAGCTTCTGGGAACTTGGATTTCAGGAAGTTGATAGGAGTGGCTCACGGTACCTGAGCTATTTGCATGAACCATGTGGTTCAGGCTCAACACCTGCTTTCCTACTGGGCATCTGGAATTTTGGTATGTGCTCGGCAGAGGATGCCCATGTAATCAACCCTCAGCAGACACCCTGGGCACCAAGTCCCTAATGAGTCCCTGGTAGACAACATTTCCCATGCATTGTTACATCTTACTGCTGGAGGAATTAAGTGTGTCCTGTGCAGCTCCGCTGGGAGAAGGCTCGTGGAAGTTTATGCTCAGCTCCTTCTGGACTTGGCCCTGTGTGCCTTTTCCCTTTGCTGATTTGCTTTGTATCCATTTGGTGTAGTAAATCTTAGCCATGCCTGTGGCTGTGGACAGAGTTCTGTGAGTCCTCCTGGCAGTTTGTTGACCTGGGCTTGGTCTTGGGGACCCACAGTACAGGGGACGTAGCAGGAAACAAAGCTGGTGTTCAGCATGATCCCACAGAGAAAAGTACTAAAAGGAAATTCACTGGAAGGCTAACAAGTTACTTTAGAGTGATGAAACAAAGTTTCCCTTCTCCTGGCTTGTCTGCATTTTTCTTACTTGAGTAGTATATATTGCCTTTTTAATAGGAAGAAATGAACATATAAAAAATCCTTTGATTTCTTTGCTTTAGAAACAATAAAAATCAGTCAATAATTGTAAGCGGGGAGTCAGGAGCTGGAAAGACAGTGTCGGCTCGCTATGCCATGAGGTACTTCGCCACCGTCAGCAAGTCGAGCAGTAAAGCCCACGTGGAGGACAAGGTCCTGGCATCGAACCCCATCACCGAGGTGTGAGCCCTGCCAGCAGCGGGGGGCAGGGCAGGGTGCGGTGAGGGAGAGGGGGCTGCGTCTCTGTGTGTTGTCCTGACGAACCTGAGTTCCCACCCTGTAAAGACCAAAGAAGCGAGGGCAGGAAGGAGCCAGGCGGTCTGTTCTCCTGCGGGATTTGAAAGAGGTTAGGGCGGAGATTGCTGCTTCTAAGGTTCTCCTCTACCTGCCGGGCTAGAGATTCTGCCGTGAGTTTCAGAATATCCCCAGGGAAATTCCTCAACCACGGAAATCGCTGGTACACGGAGAGCAGTGGTGTTCTCCATCTGGCACAACTTTCCTGAGCTGGTTGTGAAATATTCAGGATTTTGTTTTTTTGAGAGCTCATTGTAAACCTTTGGTAGTTTGAAATCAGTCCTGGTGGGAGAATTTACACCTTACAAATCGGCAAAGCCGGGTGTCCAGGCTCCTCCTCCTCCTGAGAGCTGACACCCCAGCAGGTCCCTGACGGGGCCAGAGGGCCGCAAGTCCAGCCACTGAGGCACAGGGAGGGCCCAGAGGCCAACTCTGGGGCTTTGTGGACTGGGAAGAGGGTTGATTTGGATTTATTTGGAGCATAGCAAATAATTAAGAACATTAGATTTCTAGACCTGCCCTCTTGTTTTCTCAAAGCAAAATCACCAATGAATATTTATGAGATCATCTATTCTATTTAAGCCACTGGACCAGATAATATGGGAAGTAATGGAAAAGAATAAGATTCAGTCTCACCTCAAGATTCTCTGTAACAACATGGATGGGCCTGGAGGGTATTGTGCTCAGTGAAATAAGCCAGACAGAAAAAGACAAGTACCATGTGATTACACTTATATGTGGAATCTAAAAAAAATAAATGAACAAAACAGAAATAGGCTCACAGACACTGAGAAGGAATGGTGGTTGCCACGGGGGAGGGTAATATAGGTGAGTGAAATAGGTGAGGGGGATAAATAGGCACAGAAGCTTAATATGAATTAATCACAGGGATGAAGTACAGCATAGAGAATATAATCAAGAACTCTAACATCATTCTGTGTTGACAGATTATTAAATACACTAGTTGAGGTGAGCATTTGATAATGTAGTGAGCTGTAGAATCACTATGTTGTGTATTGAAACCAATGTACAGTCAACTATACAGAAAAAGAGAATTCTGTAACATAAGCATATTTTAAAGTTAAATAGAAACATAAGTCACAATCTAGTATAGCAATAGAAAGGTTGTCCAAAAGCACTGCTCAGCGGATAGATTTGAGTGATTATTTGTTTAGGGCTGGTCTTGCCCACTAGATGGTAAGCTCTACAAAGGCAGGGCTGAGTCTCTGTGGCTCACCCTTGCCTGCTGAGCACATGGCCCATGGCAGGTGCTCAGTAAATGTGTGTCGTCAGAAAGCATGGCAGTGTGGCCCTGGGGTTCAGGATGTGTGTACAGGAAGGGTACTTCTAGATGGAGGATGCTCAGGAAGGGGGAGGGGATGGCAGAGGAGAGACAGAATTCAAGAAGGGGAGTAAAAAGCAAAAATCATGCTCAGAGTGTGGAAGGGATGGGAGGGGGCGGTTTATGGTGGAGTGAAAAGTCTGTGTAGGGAAGTGGTAAGAGATAAGGATAGAAATACAGGTTGGATGAAGGATGTGGACTTTGAGCATCTATAATATTTGGGGCATGGGTGAGCTGAGGCACTTTATGTTATCTTATTTAATCCTTCCAACTCTGTAAGATGCATATTATTGCTCTATTACACATAGAGAAATTGAGACTTGGAAAGATGAAATAACTTTTCTAGCATTACACAGATAATAAAACAGGAATCTAGGGCCATGAAACACCAAAACCTGTACTCTTTCTGATCCTGATCCTGCTCAGAGTTTCCCAGCAAGACTGAGAGCATGTATGGCAGGCTAAGCCTTGGGCTGCTTTCCTCTGTCCCCCAACCTCCGTCTGCTAACCAGACCTTCCCCCAGCATACAGAGTTGTATTTTACTAAAACTGCCCCAATAATATTGATGCAAAGATCTTTTTATTGTTATTTCAAGAGAGTCCTGTGTTTTGCAGGCTGTTGGAAATGCGAAGACTACTCGCAATGACAATAGTAGTCGGTTTGGGAAATACACAGAAATCAGTTTTGATGAGAGAAATCAAATTATAGGAGCCAACATGAGAACTTACCTGCTGGAGAAATCCAGAGTTGTCTTTCAAGTAAGGATAAAAATGTTAGTTAAATTTCCTTTTTTCCAACCTTTTAAGTACTGTCTGCAATTATGGGCTCATTAGCCAACCAGCATTGTTTATTGTTCTGTGATGTGGGAATGGAGTTTCCTGACTTTTCATTTGCAGTTTGAGTTATTTTTTTCTGCTTCTTACAGACAAAAACTTGATATACCAGTGGAGTTACATGACTCCACTGAGGGAAAGATTACAGCTTTTAATTTGGGGTACTTAAAAGTTCCTTAGAGTATAACGATTAAGTTTATCTTTCTAGAACACAGAAACTGCTTGACACAGACAAAGCTGTTAGACTGGCTCTCCTTTCGGGAAGGGAACAGGATTAGAGCTAGTCAGAGAGAGCTTAAGAGAAAGGCTCTTCTGTTAGTAAAATGGAGGAAATTCTCATCATTGTGCCGAAGAGAGTCACAGTAAGCCTTCTATTGGCAGGAAGTTTCTTAAAAATTTCAGCTAGTATGAATGACATTATTCCCATTTCATGTAACGTTTAATAGCATTTAGTAACATCATCTCTGGGGGTCATTATTCGGAAGGTGATCTCGGGCCACCAGTTCTCCCTCTATGAGAGGAAGGGGCTGCTTATGAGCCAGCAGAGGGACAGGGAGGGTCACCTGGTTACTGACCCATGTGAATCAGTGGAGAGCAGAATTGCCAATCCAGATAAGCTCTCCCAAGAAAACTTCATCTTTTCACCTGTAAGGGGCTCGTGTAATTTCAGGACTTTTCTTTATTTTGCAGTCGGAAAATGAACGAAATTACCACATTTTCTATCAGCTTTGTGCATCTGCACAGCAGTTGGAATTTAAGCATCTTAAGTTGGGTACGTGACAGATGATGGTCGGAATTGTAGGGGTGTAAATTCTGGGTTAATTTCTTCTTCTTACAGTAACATGACTTAAAAAAAATATTCTGCCCAAAGACATAAGGTCCTTGTGTTTCAGGGGTAGAACTGATACATCTGAGAAGGTAGACACTCGGGTGGGGTGGGGACTCCAGAGTCGTTTCCAGAGCTCAGGGGTGACAGTGGGCACCTAGCCCGAACCATCTGCACAGGGCTGTGGACCACTGGGACTTACGTGAAGTCCCCAAACTTTTCTACCTAACTGAACTTCCTTGAATGGTCATTTTTCTAATATGTATGATGTGTTTCCTTGTTTTCAGGACAGAGTGCCTCTATCATAATTTGAACTTCCTTGATGACTCAGGGTCATCATTATTTGTAGTCATAAGTAATTATGCTTCAGCGATGACTGAGATGTAGAGCAAATGGCCCGACGCCTGTGCTGTCTCAGCCCCCCTGTCTTGGTGTTTATGCTGTGTCAGTAGATAGAATTGCCTAGTGTGTTGGAGTTGAATGCACACTCCCTAACCTTGGAGAAGTTGCTTACACTCGTGGCACCTGAGTTTCTTCAGATTTCCCATAAATATAATAATATCCATGCCTTCTGCCAAGCAGAATGTGAATAGCAAGCAGAAGAGCTTTCCGGAAGGTCATCTACTATTCAAATTTTAGATGTATATATGGTCCTTATCTTTATTGTGGTGATGATTTTATAAGGGTATACATACATCAAAATTGATCAAATTGTACATCTTAAATGTGTATGGTTTATTGTATATTCAATAAACCTCAGGAAAAGCTGTATAAAATTCTTAGGTATAATAACAAAAATCATGAACTTTGTAGTCGGGCCTGTGTTTACATTCTTGCCCTGACGTCAGCTGTGGGGCCCCAGCCTCAGCCTCATGTCTGTGACGTAGGAGTCGAAGGAGTGAGTGCAGTAGGGTGGGTCCTGTGCTCACTGTAGCACAGCAAGCATGACCTCCCTTCTTGCCTTTTGTAGCTTTTTCTTTTTCTCTTTCTCCTTTTCTTTTATTTTTCTTCTTGCTTTTTGCTTCTGGTAAACATGTATGTCCCAATTTCTGTGTCACACACATAACAACCTCTTGATTTCAGGGAGTGCGGAAGAATTTAATTACACGAGAATGGGAGGCAGTACTGTGATCGAGGGTGTGAATGACAGAGCCGACATGGCAGAGACCCGGAAGACCTTCACGCTCCTGGGTAAGTGGGAGCCTCCTATCCAAGGTGTGCCAAAAAAAAGGGGGGGTGGTCAGGGATGCCCAGCAGGCATGTGTTCTGAAGACTCCTAATAAATTCTAATTAGGGGGAGCATATTTGGAGACCAACTGGTCAAGAATGTGCTTTTCCCTTAAAAGATCTAAAAATTGGCTCCTCTGCCCTCAGGCTCTCTGGCTTTCTGTGAGAAACCTGGGCAATTTACACATTTTACAATAATGAGATAAACACACTTGGTACTGATGAACATTTTCTTAAAATAATTATAGTCATAATTTCAATCTTTGTATAATATACTGAGTGGGAACTTGGCGCATGAAGAGGGGACAGGCGGCCTAGCTCTGGAAGGGCTCCCAGAAGGCCTTGGTTCACGTCCACATTCCCAGTCTTTCCTTCCTGCCTTTACCCTCTAAATACCCTTTCCCACCTCTGTGAAGTTTCACCTCAAAAATTCAAACCCTAGTCAGTACGGCCCTAAGAATGCTGCCCTCTCTAAGACTCAGTCTCCTGACCTGCAGAATGGCCGTATTCCTTATCCACAGAGCTCCTATGACAACTAGAGAGGAAATGTGTGTGAAATGTATGTGCAAGCCCTGGCACCAGGCTGAGCCCATAGCAGGCACTTGCCAAGTATTACTGCTTGCCTTCCGTCTCTCTCTCTATGTTCCCTGTCGTCAAAGTCCTAACCATTCCTTGAGCAAAACCATCCCCTCTTCCATGAAACCTTCCATAATCATTAGAGATTAGCAGCAGCAATTTTTCCATTGTATCTCACAAATTAGATTATTTTCACAAATGTCCACCCCCACATGGCTGGGACTAGGGTTAGACAAGAGAGGCGACTAGGGCAGAACATGACAGGAGGCACGCAGGCACGCACTCTCAGGGTGGTGCCATGCAGGGCCGGCCGTCCGCTAGCTGCCTCATCCTGCTCCTGGCCCTGCACACCTGGCCTGGACGTTCTGACACAGCCCCCGGAAGTTCTGTGGGGACGGAGAGCACAGCAATCTCCTGCCTCCCGTGGCCTTCAAGGATGATGGTGCCCTCTGGGCAGGGTGGGAAGAGGTTGGGGCCATCCCACCTCTGTCCTTGCAGAGATCTTGGCATGTGGCTAACAGGGTGCCAGGGCCACTTGTCCCTGCTTACTTTGCATCAAGCCTGCAATTTAAAGACGCCAGCCTGATGACCTCTCTCTCCTCTGATGCCTGGCCTTCAGACCTCACCACTTAGTTCTTACGTGTCTGTTCTCATGTATTTGCTCCAGTGTTTTCCTGTGCCGTGACATCAGTCTGTGGCCTTGCACAGGTCAGTTACTGTCTCAGGGCTTCGGTTTCCCTATCTGTGTGCTGGGATAGTAATGAAAATATTCAGTTGTCTAATTATCTATTGCTGTTCCCCAAATCTTAGTGGCTTGAAATGATTTATTATCTTATTCTAAGATTCTGGGTTGGCTGGGCTCAGCTGGGCACCTCTCACCTGGGGACCCTTCCTATGACAGTGAAGGGCTGGGTCCTCTGAAGCGTTCTGTCACATGGGCTGGCATGGCTAGAACTACTGGGGGGCGGGCAGGTGTCTCTGCCCACATGGACTTCCTCATAGTCTCAGGGTGGACGCTGTTCCCAGGGTGGATGGATGGCACATGTTGTGGTTAGCTTCTCGCAGGCCCAGTTCCGGTTGGCTCATCAACTCTGCAGGCTTTTCATGAACCAGCCTGAGGTAACATATCATGTGGTCAAAAGCAAGTCACAGACGCCAGCTCAGGCTCACGACTCATGGGGAGGGAGCTGCATGGGTCATGAACACCAGTGGGGGGGTGCATTAGAGGCCATCTTTGAAGAGCAGCTGCTACAGTAGCTGTTGGGGTGTTGAGGATTAAGAGATACTGTCTGAAAGGGTTTATGAACTGTAGCATGCTGTATCAGTATGAGAGATCAGTACACATTTAATGAAAGCATGACCTCACTGCATGAATTGCTAGATGACATCCTAGGAGGCTGGCTGATTGCAACCCGTTTTTGTAAATGAAAGTTTTATTGAAACACAGATACACTTATCTGTTTAAGTATGGTCTATGGCTATTTTCATACTATAGTGGTGGCAGAGTTGAGTAATTGTGACATAGACTGTACAGTCTGCTAGCTCAGTAAAAAGCATTTGCTGACCCTTGTCCTAGATGGTAGAATGAGGATGGCTGATGGGTGCCATCAAGTTTTCTTGCAGTATAGAAAAGACGCACGGATGGAATTCATGAAGCTTCACCCCTGTGTGTCCAAACATGGAAGTCCTTTGGTGACCCTGTGCCAGGCGAAGGAGAAGTGTGAACAGAGCCTGGAGGTCCATTTCCTGTCCTCGGAACGGCATCACGCATGGAACCAGGGGGCCTCCCAGCCTTCGAGATTGCTGTTCTCTTGTGACCTGCACCGTCTGTGATCTTGTGCTCTGTGTTGATTTCAGGGCCTCTACACCTGTGCCATCCAACACAGTAGCCACTAGCCATAAGTGACTGTTGAGATTTCACTTTAATTAGATTGAAATAAACCTAAAAACTCACTTCTTCAGTTGCACGAGGCAGGTTTCACGTACTCATAACCACATGTGGCTGATAGCTGCCACAGGGTACAGGATGGATTTAGAGCATGTCCGTCACCTTGGAAGTTCTACCCAACAGCGTCTCCTAACAGTCAAAAGCCTTATCTATACCGCTTGTCCCGTCGGCTGTGCCCTCTTGCCTTTGTCTCAGTGTTACCTTAGATGGAGAGCTCCACGGGGGCAGACTGCCTGACTTGAATCATATATAGGCTTGTATAGCACACTTGGGCAGATCACCCCTTTTAAAAATGTAATCATAAATCAGTACTTGGTTGATTTTTCCATTGTTGTGGTTTGTTATGTAGATATATAGAGAAACGGGCATGGTTAGCAGCAAGGTTATCTAGCTCAGTACACAAATCCGTTTTATAATACGCCCAGGAAAAGGACCTCTGGAGTCTGCTCACACTTCTTGCATGGCCCAGGGCTGACCATCAGGGGACCTCTATTTAGACACCTTTAGACACACTGGGGTGAGCCCCACAGGTCTCTTCACATATTGCGGTGGTCACCAGAGTTAAACTGTTTAAATATGACATCCCCAGTACGATCGAAGCCTTCTCTACCTTCGTTTCCCCCTCCATAAATTGGGAACAATCCCAGTACTTCATATATAGTTGCAAGCACTCGATGAGGTGGTACACGGCAGGTGCTGGGGATTAGGGCCTGACAGAGCTCCATTCCTTTTCTCTTCCTCTTCTGCTCCTTAGACACCGTAGCTGCCCTTGAGGTTCCTTCCTGAGAAAGCAGAAGGGGATGCATTTTGATGAAAATCTCTTTTCCTTTGTTCTTTGGCTGACTCTCATTTAGTTCATCCTTTGACCATTAAGATCTCTGATAGGAAGAACATCCTGGAAAGAGTCAGGCCAAGCCTGGACCTCAGTCTCCAGGAACCTGACCACCGCTCTTCTCCCTGAAATCTGCCTCAGGCCCCAGCGCTGTCCTGGGCCGTCGCCTCACTCCAGATAACCGCTTACCTGCCGTCTTCAGAGCTCGCTTTCCCGTGACCGCTCTGGAGTCGCGCTTTCACTTTTGGCGGTTCTGGACGGCCTGGTTTCATTCTGGGCCCCATAGTGCGGGGGCCTGGGAGTGCCACGATGAAGATGCCAGAGCAGAGATTCCCAAACTTCATATTTTTAGTCGCTTTTCCTATCACTTGTCCTTCATCATGGCGGCAGCTGGGGGTTATTTCTGTTACAGGCATCTGTCCCTCAAATGGAGCTGTAAGCTCCGAGGGAAAGCAGCAAGTGCCTGGACTCAGACCGAGTTGTAGTCCCTGTACGTCTGGTTCAAAATTGTTTGTGACTTTTTGTTTAATCTTCGAAGCAGAGAAGACTATAGGTTTTGAAATTATTTAAGAACATGAACCAGCTGCAGTGGAAATATCCCGGGTGTCCTCGAGTGAGAGGCAGTGGGTGGCTGCCGCAGCTCTGACCTTGGCATTTGGGGTCTGCCGCTGAATGCTTGGAGGGAGCTGGGGAGTCCATTCTGGTTGCCATTCTAGTGAGGACCAGGGAGCCTGCGTCTCTGTGGGAATGAGCCTGCCCCACCTGCCCTGGTGTGTCTCCAAGCTGCCTGCCTCCCTGCAGCGTCCTTACACCACTGGGGCCTGCCCCGGTCCACTGCACTTGCACAGTGGGACCCTGACCTCGCAAAGCCCTGCTCGCACCTGGCAGGTCCTTCATTGTGATTTACGGGGTTCCGACACGGTCCTTCCAGGCAGCAGGTTTGGCTTATTTTTAGCTCCAGGAAATGTGCTAATGTCCTTCCAGTGACAGAATATGTTGCGTATTCATAACAAATATCCTGGCCCTATCAGTCAGGGTCCCAGTGGGAAATACAGGGCTGCTCAAACCAGGATAAAGGCGGAGGGCTTACTTATGAAGGGACCAACCACAGGGATGTGGGTGGGTCCAGGGGTATCATGGGGCAGTCAGAACCTGGGGTCAGCAGCACAGCTGTTGGGTGCACCTTCCCGTTTGGGCTGAGGGATCTTTCTGCGAGCCTGAAAAGAGAGCTGGGGAACCAAGCCAGGAACGCTGACCTTCCACAACACAGCCAGCCTAAGGCGGCTTTGCAGGGAAAGAGACAGGACGACACACCCAGCGCCTCTCTCCTCTGCCAGAGTCCCCTGTGGCCAAACCCAGCTAGAGGCTAGAGGCCATAAGAACCCACTGCCTTGGTCCAGACAGGTCAGCCCCTGGGGCAGAGAGCAGGGTGCAGAGCTGGAGAGGCAAATGGAATCCGTCCAGCACCCCACCATGGAAAGAATTCAGGGAGCTTGTGAGCAAAAAAGAAAAAAGGTACATTAAAAATAAAGCACAGAACACAGAGAAAACAAGTAGTGATTCTACAGCATCTTACTATGCTGATGGACAATGACTGTAATGGGGTTTGTGGGGGGGATTTGGTAAAGGGGGAAGCCTAGTAAACATAATGTTCTTCATGTAATTGTAGATTAATGATAGCAAAAGAAAAAAAGGAAAAAATAAAAATAAAGCACAGCACACAGAATAAATGAAACCTGACACCAAATGGTCCTTAGATACTAATTTTTGTGTTAAACTTCCTAGCAGCCATGGCACAAGGGGAAACCTTGTGGGTTTTCAAGTTCACATAGTGTGTCTGCGCAAGTCAAACTGGAAATAGTAGTGGCCCAGATTCTCTTGGGTCCACTCCACAGTCCGTATCCCAGCTCTGGGCTCTGATGACATGAGGCGGTCTTGAAAGAATTTAGGTGCTTATCTTACTAGTGATTAAGTAAGATAAAATGCAGTATTTCTAATTTAGGAAATTTTTTTTTCAGGTTTCAAGGAGGATTTTCAGATGGATGTTTTTAAGATCCTGGCAGCCATCCTACATCTGGGCAATGTGCAGATCATAGCCGTGGGCAATGAGAAATCCTCAGTTAGTGTAAGATACTTGTTTACTTCCCCCTTCCTGTGTTTGGAGGTTCATTAGTAGAATGTCTCATGGTCACCCTGCTTTTGCATTTTAGCACCAGGCACATCAGACCTAATGGAGAGAGCAATTTAACAGGAAGAAGGAAGCAAGGGTTTCTATAAGTTGCCTCCAAAGAATACATCTTTCCCTTCTAACAGTAGGGATGGAGGTGGAATGCATTCTCTGTGTGTTTTTCTTTCATTCAACAAAGTTTTACTGAGCATCCGCTATGGGCCAGGTGCTGTCATAGACTCTGGAGAACCAGCAGTGACCCAAAACAAGAGGCCTTTTGTGGAGCTAATGATCTGGGGGAAGGAAGGGGAGGGGAGGAGACCCAGTAAACAGTTGTAGGCTCTGCAGCTGGTGATGGCTTTTAACAAGGAAAATAAAGTAGAGTAGTGGGTGGAGAGGGGCCGTGCCTTTTGTAGAGGAAGCCTTTCCAGTATGGAGGCATTGGGCAGACGACTGAAGATGAGGAAGTGAACTGTGCCTTTAGCCCAGAGAAGAACATTCAAAGTAGAGGGACCAGCAAGTTCAAGGGCCCTCAGGCAGGAAGTGTTATTTGAAAAGTAGCAAAAAAGTCAGTATGTCCAAAGAGGAATGAGTGAAAGGAGGGGTGGTAGATGAAGCCAGAAAGTGTGTGTTGGGGGGCTGGGGGTGAGCTTAAGGGCACTGGATGGTTTTAAACAGTAGGGACACTGTCTACTTCTTGACACTCGCCAGAATCATACACCAATGGTGCTGCTTCCTCCCTGGAAATACATTCCTGTGTAAGTTTAGTGACAGATTTCTTTCTTAAATAGACACAAGGTGAGCTATGTGTGTGTGTCTTCCGCAACAGATATTTGGACTAGTGATTCTAGCAGGGGGTATGTGTTTGATTATTCTCCTGGATATCCACATGAAGAAGAAAATCATAGCAAAAAATTTCTTTGAAATGTAAAATCAACTTAGCTTTTTGTTAACATATCTTAGTCAACTCCAGTCGCCATAACAAAATAACACAGGCTGGGCAACTTGAACAATAGATGCCAATGCTCTCGCAGTCCTGGAGGAGGCTGGAAGTCCGACATCAGGGTGCCAGCATGGTTGAGTTCTGGTGAGGACCCTCCTCCTGGCTTGTAGACAGCCACCTTCTGGCTGTGTCCGTACATGCCGAGAGAGAGGAGGAGAGGGAGAGAGAGAGCTGATCACCTGGACACCTCCCCAGGTCCCCACCTCCAAATACCCTCACACATGGGAGTTAGGGTTTCAACATGGGAGGTTTGGGGGGAAATGAACATTCAGTCCATAATGATGTCTATATTCATGTTCCCCAAACACCTGACAGAAACAGTTGATGATCTAGTCCACCAGCAATTCCTCTGGTACCTGCGGGTTCAGAGGGAGACGGGAGCTGAGCAGAGTGGAGCACGTGCTTTTGGGCCCAGTCAGTCAGTCCTGTTGCCCTGTGCCCGGGAAATAATTCCCCTTCCCCTCTCAAGTGTCCCTACCAAGTGCCGCTCCATCTCCGCAGTGTCCCACCCTCACGGAGCTGGCCTGTTCTCAGAGGGCTGGGTGGTGTGGGGAGAGGTGACGGCCGGCCTGGGACAGGAATATAGTGTGTGTGCTGGGGCTTCTCCTCAGTGGGCTGGGTCATTTGCCTCAGGGAAATGGGCTTCTACACTTTTATACTCAAACTCCATAGACTAAAGATTTGATTTCCACCCAACAAAAGCCCTTGCACTGAACTCTGTCCTGTGAAGTTTGTTAGGAAGGTAGTATTTAAAACATACAGGAGTTAAAATTGATAGACTGAAAATACTTTGTCAATTTTAGGGGACACCTGGTACACAAAAGGTGTTGAATCTTCATAGAAAATTACCAGTCCTATACTTACTGGTCATTTTCTTTGGGACATACATACCATTCATTTGCATCAGGAACTTGAAATGTCAGGCAAATTCAGTCTGGGTGAATATTTTTAATTTGCTGTCTGTCCCTTTGCATGTCCCCTGAAACAGCTCGGGTAGCTGAATGGTGTTGACTCAGAAGGTTTAGTCCCTTTGTTGAAGGAAGGAAATCCGTGGCCCTGCCGGTCCCTCCCCAGTGAGGTCACTGAAGACAAGGTTCCTGCTGTGGGGAGCGGGTCAGCAGGGTGTGGGCGGACAGCAAGGAGGAGGCAGGACTTTTTAGATGGTTTGCTCCACCCTAACCCGGTGCTTTCTAAGTACAGTCATGTGGTTTCCTGATTGGCTGTCATGGGGTCCAAGATTAGCCTGCCTTGGAAATTTCCCCGCCTGAGAGGAATGACAGTGCTCAGTCAAATGGGGTCACATCTCCTTGGTACGTAGCACAGACCCCTCGTTCATGCTGGCTAAAGGCACACAGGCACTGTAGGGCGCTCTCAGCCCAGGCTTGGGAGAGAAGCAGGTCTCACTTGGTGTGTCCAGGACGTCTTCCACCATGGCCCTCATGTCGCTGAAAGGCCAGCTCAGTCAGAGCCCCACAGGTTGTCTGAGCACAACACGGGGGTGCCTCAGGGCCAGACCACTCCGGCAAACCCCGACTGCACAGGGGGTGCTGGGGGAGTGCGCGCATGACAGGCAGCCTGGGCTGCTGCAGAGGGCGGAGAGGCGCCTTGAGGCTGTGTCCACGTACAGGAGCGTCACTGCTGACTGTCCCTGGCCAGAAGAAAAGTCTGGTGAGACACTGCCCAGGACTGCCTGGTGCCGCTGCAGCGGCACCCTGCCACAGGCTGGTGCAGGCCCCAGGCCACTGCAGCCCCTCCTGCTTTCCGCCCAGGCCTGATCTGTCTTGGGGGCTGGTCCTTCCCGTGCCGGGGTGTCCTCAGCCCTCTCACAGGCCTGAGCCAAGGCTGACGGGCCCCGGCTGGGTGGGCTGGTGCTGGTTTGGATGGCCTGACAGCCTGACGGGGCCTGTGGTGTTTTGCAGGAAGGTGACAGTCACCTGAAGGTGTTCTGTGAGCTGCTCGGCCTGGAGAGCGGCCCAGTGGCCCAGTGGCTGTGCAGCCGCAGAATCGCCACAGCCTCTGAGACAGTGGTGAAGCCCTTGACCGGGCCTCAGGCCGTCAACGCCAGGGATGCACTGGCCAAGAAGATCTATGCACACCTGTTCAACTTCATAGTCGAGAGAATTAACCAAGCATTGCAGTTTTCAGGCAAGCAGCACACTTTTATTGGTGTTTTGGACATTTATGGGTAAGATTCTCTTTGGTGAGCCTGTCTTTCCTCATTTAAGTGTCGAATGCCCGGTAGTTTTAGATCATTTTGTTCTGATTTCTCCTCCATTTCCCCTGCTTAGAAAGTGTTCTCTGTTGTGCAGGTTTGGATGTTAAGCACAGCCTCCCGGGCAGCAGGGCCTTGTGTAGAGTGTACTCAGTGAGTGAGAATTAGGAGCGGCCAGTGTGAAATGCTCACCTGTGCCAGCCACCGTGCTCAGTGGCTCCCATGTACTTTCTTACTCTTCAAACAGCTGTGAGGTTATCCCCATTTTAGAGATGAGACAACCCAGGCTTAGAACGACTCGGTGACCTGATTGTGGTCACTCCGCTGTGTGAGGCTCTCACCCACCTGTTTCCCGACAAAGGCCTAGTGAGGTACGGATCCCTGACATGCCTCTTTTCACAAGGGAAATGACAGTCCCGGTAGTTCTGCGCCTTCCCCACGCCCACAGGGTCGGCGTGAACTTGGGCTCAGGCCTTTCAGCAAATCCTCTTCACACCTCAATCTTCCATGCTTGGATGATAAGGGCTGAGTGTTTGCCCCAGCCCTTCTTCCGGAATTCCACACTGGGGGACAGTTCCCACACTGGAGCCTTGTTCTTCCTCCTTCTCTCTGCCTAGTCCTGCTTTTCTAAATCGTGGGTCAAACTCATGCTAAAGATGCTTGTAGAATAATAGCCAGAGTGAGTGAGTGAGGACAGGCGTGGCTTCAACTGCCCAACCCTGACCCCCAGCCAGGCCCAGCCCTTGCTTCTCAGTGGGGAAAAGGGCAGGTTGTGCCTTGAGACGCACCTTCTCGGAGTATTCTGCCCAGCGTGGGGTGCCCCCCCACACCCTGTGCGAGCAGAGGGGAGAGCTGGGCTCTGGGGCTTTGTGGCCCTGCCTCTGCCTGCTGGGGGAAGGTGGGCAGAAGGGGCGGAGGGTCCACGGTGCTGCTGTGGGGCTTCACCCACGTAGAGAGAACCAGCTTTTCCCATAGCCGTCTAACGTGAGACAGTGCCTCAAGGGAGTTACTGTGTTTAATTTAGATTTTAAGTTAATACATGTGACTCCCACTTAATAGTACATGTCAACAGTTATAAAATAGCCATATATTGCCAGGACAATCTAGTAAATGATTTACCTTGTCTTGTTCTAAAGAAAGGAACTGAGTAGCCAGTAAAAATTTGAGTTGACTTTTAAAAAGAAATAGTCTGGCTTAACAATAGTCTCTTTTATTGTGGTGGAAATATGTGATTGTTATAGTATTCTGTCCTTTTCTTATCTTTAAAATGTCTTAAAAATAAAACACCCCTTATTTTAATAATATATTATTTCATTCATCCCACTATATTTATGTGCCAGCCACTGTATTGGGTGGGATTGGTGAACAGAATGGGTACGTGGTCCCTGCCCTCCTGGGACTTAAATTTTAGAAGAGGAGGCAGCAGGTAATCAGAGATTGAGATGATTTCTGTGCTGGGAATAGTAGATGGATGTGCTGGGGGTTAAGGGGGATGGAGGGGCATGGGGAGGGGCAGGGAGGGTGCAGGGGCGGCTGAGTACCAGCAGCAGTGAGTGCCGACAATGGCAGGTAGGCAGGAGTCAGATCCACAGGCCTGTAGGTAGACCACTGTGATAGGAATTTGAATTTTCAGCTCAATGGGTAAAGCTAAGCAGGAGTAATTGTAGGTCTGTGAGAACTTACTAGAGTATATTTAACATTTTAATTTTAAAATTAAATTCCTCTTTGGAAATTATAAAACTAATATGCTTGCTGCCACCCATGAATTAATGGCACCTCTCCAAACATATAAGCACCTCTCCTTAAGTAACAGTGCTACTGCCGGGCGAGGAACCATCCATGCCTTGCCCCAGCCTGTTTGTGTTTAGATGAGCCCTTGCCGTGCACACCCTGCCAGTTTGGAGAGAGCTGGGCTCAGTTTGACCTGGAAATAAGGCAGCTTCAAAGGAAGTTACCATCATTAAAAGTGATGAAAGCTGAAGCTGTAAGCTTTGAGGTCTCAATTCAGAACAAGATGAAGGCTTGTGGTTCCCCAGCCAGCAGGGTGTTGTTATGAGCCCTGGACCCCAAGCTGGAAAGTCCTGTCCTAGGTGGCAGAATCCTGGAAGCAAGCACTACAGCATAGCAGCTGTGTGGCCCCGAGGAAGTCAGAGAACTTCTCTGAACCCCAGTTTCTGCATCTGCAAGATAGGGCCAGCCTCTCGGGTTATCATGAAGATTAACTGGAAGAAATTGTGACGGCATCTCAACCATAGGCATCATTCAGATGTGAAGGGTTTAATAGCTAATTCCTTCTGGCATTTTAAGTCATAGATTGAGGTTTCTCCATGGCTTTTAAACTTTAGTTCTGAGTGCCTTTTAGAAGGCGCAGGTATAACAAGGCAGGAAAATACTTCCTGATGTTTGGTATTCTGCCCCTGCTCTACAAAGCCCTGCTTTTGCCCTGGCTGTGGAGCACAGTGAGGCCCTTTTGACCCTCCCCGAGGCCTCACCCTGGCCTGTCCGCAGTGTCCAGACAGGCCCCAGAGCCTCAGGACTATGCAGGGTGCATGTGGAATGGGCTGCCAAGAGCTGTGTGGGTTCTCCTGCTCCGAGTCACCCAGGAGCTTCCCAGGGGACAAGCCAGGCCCTCAGCCTGCCCAGGAATTCAAAGCTGAGCCAAGCTGGCTCAGTCAGGTGAGACTCCCAGGAAACCTACAAGTGGAGCTGGCAGGAACCTGTCAGGATTAGAGTAGTCAAGAGCCAAGCTTTGGAAGCACCAAGAGCTGTGGTCAGATTGTGTACGTGGCACCACCTGCTGACTACTGGCCTTTGTCTCCTCTGACTCTGACCCATGGGTGTGACGGTGCGGCTGGCAGGCCTCCACATAGGGCGGGGTAGTGAGGTGACAGGCGCCCCTGCCAGTACTGTGCTCGGCTCCCTCCCAGTGGGAGCGCTCATCCCGCCACGAGGTGAATTTGGTGCCCGTGTTTGTTCAGCCCACACCAAGTTTTACGGAGTGAAATAACTCACAGGAAAGTCCAGATTTCTGGCTTGTCTTGAGAACTGGGTGATCTAACACCCTGACCTGCCTTAATCCATGGTCACAGCAGCTGGAGCTGAGTAGCAGCTGCTTTGTAGGACAATCCTGCCTGCCTGGCCACCCTCCAGCCTGCTCCCCATTTCTGTCGTCTGCCTGCCTCCTCTCTGCTCTTGAGTTAGCAACTCCAGGGCCAGCTACTGACAGTCTGAAAATGAGGGCAGGCCGTGTCTGTCTTGGACCTTAAGGGGATCTGCTGGGCTGGGGGCTATGGAATGACCTTGCTTTTCTCCTCTAAGAGCTATGAAACACCCCTTGGGGAGGCAAAACCGTCCTGCCTCTCCCCTTGACAGGCAAACGGTGGGGAAGAGAAAACACCTTTGCTTTTTCACCAAAAGCAAAGGTGTCACAGTCAGGTGGGCTCCCAGCTGAGTCTGAGGCTCTGTGTGACCTTAGGCAAGTTTCTTAACCTCTCGGAGTCTTATTTCCTCCTGTGTAAAGTGAGGATAGTAGTGCAGATGGCAGTGTTGTTGTGTGGATTAAGTGATACACTGTCCTGTGATGTGCCTGTTTTAATGCCTGCCTCAGGGCAGGTGTTCTGTACATACCAGATTCCTTTCAGGGGCAACCTGGAAAAAGGTGATTTATAAACTGACTGCCAGGATATTAAAACCAGAAGTTTTGAGGCATATTTAAAACTTGCACAAAACATAGCAAACTTTTAAGCTGTACGTTTGTCAAAAAATACTTATCTGTAAATGAACCTATGTCCTTCAAGTTATATTTTAACTTGTTTAAACTGTATTTCAGCTTTGAAACCTTTGATGTGAACAGCTTTGAACAATTTTGCATCAATTATGCTAATGAAAAGCTGCAGCAGCAGTTTAACCTGGTAGGTAACTTTCCTGCCTTTTTGAATGTAGTTCTCAACCTTGTGCGTGAACTTGGAAAGAAGCACATTCAGGCGTCTTCCTCTTCAAATCTCCCATTAGTGAGGGAGCGGCACGCTGGCTCGCTTCGCCACCTGGTGGCCATGTCTTGAAACCGCACCTTCCCATCCTAGTGCATCTTTTTCCAACCACTTCCCAACTTCTAAGCTTGGGTCGTCTCACCTGCCATGCTTGGACACAGACCCTCTATGCATCCAGACCAAATAATTTAATTTCCTGGAGGCTCCACCGCCTTGTGATCCTCTGTATATTTTCTCATACTGTTCTTTCCCTGTCCCTTCAACTCCACCTGGCCACCTACTGCTTGCTTTTTGAAATTCAGCTTCTCACGCCAACCCTTGAGGAAAAGATAGTGCAACATCATGGAGAGCATGGGCTTTTGCTCAGCTTGACCTGTTTGAGCCGTAGCTCTCCCACCTCCTTCCTCTGGGACCTGGGCTCAGAGTGTCAGTGTCCTCATGATAACCAACAGGTCAATAGTATCTGCCTAGACTTGTTGTAAGAAAACCTAACATTGACTCATACTCAGTAAATGTTTCTTTTCTTTCCTTTTCCTTGCCCTGGAACTAATCCATGGATAAGCACTAAATTTCATCCCATTGAAAATTGTATTTTGTTAGCATTCTCAAGAATTCCTTGAAAGTTTAGCACTTAATAACTGCCATGAAGGTTTATTCCAAGTAGATATGCTGCGTAACCCACCTCAAGTCGGTCCGCCCCCTCTAGTACTGTGCTCTCTCTGGCCTGCAAGAGCTGTTTCATTCTCAACCTCCTGTTGGGCTTCCCTGGCGCTCCCACTGGGGTTCTTCTGTGAACGGCTGTCTCCTCACTGCCCTCCCCGTCCGGCCACCTGCAGCCAGGATGAGCCCGAGCCAGTCCTCTGGGAAGCCTTCCTGATACCCTTATGGCCTGGCCAAGTAGTGAACAAAGCCCTCCAAGCTGGCTGCTCGCACTGGCCCCGCAGCCAGCATTCTCGGGCAGCCTGGATCTGTCTTGGATAGCAGCCATGGTCTTGAGCAGGGAGGGGTTCCAGGGCCACCCTGAGTACATGCAGTGCAGCAAGTGACAGGATGTGGGGACCCAGTTGGACCAGGTGGGAGGATGATGGCTAGAGCGACGTTAGATCAGCGGCTTGCTCATAGGTAAGGGGTATTGCCTGCACCTCAGGGTCTTCCATAAACATTACAAATTAGTCATGCATCTGTGTTTTCCAAAATCTGATATCCTGGTCTTCAGAAGCACACTTTAATATTCTAACTTCTGAATTTGCAGCATGTCTTTAAACTTGAGCAAGAAGAATATATGAAGGAAGATATCCCTTGGACTCTGATAGATTTTTATGACAACCAACCAGTTATTGACCTGATTGAAGCAAAAATGGGCATTTTGGAGTTGCTGGATGAAGAATGCTTGGTAACTTTTAAAAATAATGTTTTCTAAAAAAAATAATAATAATAATAATAATAATGTTTTCTTCTGAGTAGTAACAAATGAGCATATTGCAAAGTGAATTTCTTTAATGCACATGTAAATCCCTGCTGCTATAATGGGTTGGCTATAATGCTAGGACTGCAGTCTATAGCAAGAGCCCTGAGGGCCAGGAGGGCCTCCCCCCCCTCAGCAGAAGCAGTCCATCCTTGGGTAACATGCATGACCTGTAAGGTCATGTCCAGCAAGGAGGACCCCTTTAAGGCTGTCCTAGGTGTATGTAGAGTGGACATGGAAACAGCAAGTGACCCCATGCCAGGTGTTAATGACTAACAAGGACTGAGTTTCCTTTCACTTCCTCATCTTCGTGAGTCATACATTGGGAGTAGCTGAAAAATCAGCACCACACAGTTGGAGAGGAGCGTCTCTAGGGGCTTGCCTGTTATTATTTTCCTTCAGGAGGAGCACCTGTTAGTGGGTCAGCCTCCCAGTGCCCTCATGGGGCCACGGGAACAAATAATTCCCAGGACAGTATTCATTGTTTGGTTTAAACATTGCATTTCGATGTTATACATAGATTTTATTTCTTTTCCGGAGATTTGTTTGTACCCAAAAAAGTGATCATAATGCTGAAGACTCACAGGCACTTTCTCCCTAGAATTTTCAATTCAGTGGTTCTCACAGATCAGCCTCTCTGGGGCCACCTGTGCCTCAGCGCCTGCAGAGATATAAGACTAAAGGGCTGGCTTCAGGGCTCAGCCTTCTGGACCTATCTACTCTGGGCAGAGTGCAGAGGCCAAGGTAGTCTCGAGGAGATGATTGTACCCGCTCTACACAGATACACCCTGGGGACACAGAGAAATATGAAGGAATCATTTGGACATAGTGGGTATTAAATTCACTGAGTTTGGGCTGGATATAATTGATAGCTTCAAAATTACCAGAATCAAGAACAAGTTTTCCATTAGCTTAATTTGAGGAGGTAAGAACTTAGTTCCAGGGAGTTGGTTATTAATTAGGCAATAAAACAAAGTAAAAGCTGTTTTCCAGAGGGGGGGGCGGTGGACTACATTTAGGTGCTAGTCTTTCCCCATTCAGCTGAATAAAAAATCACGTTCACATAATGCAATCCATGCTAGTTTTTTCTTGAACCCTTAGACATCTTTGGGAAGAAATAATAAAATACTGCCAATTTTGCAAAAATACAGTTCTTCATTCTTAAGTCATTATAGGATCATCTTTTAGTTTATAACATTTTGTTCTTCTAAAAGGACATTGATATATATTCACTTAAATGTCACTCTAACATGTTACGGTCAAGAACAAATTTATGCCTAGAACTGCTTTATAAAAGGAGCCACTTGACTCGGAGGTTCCAGCTCACCTTGTCCTCATTTAGGATTTAGTGCTTTTTCTCACCTCCGTTAATCTTTCACCTTCTTACCTGGTATTTGGTTTGCTTTTCTCTTCCAGTTACCACATGGAACTGATGAAAACTGGCTTCAAAAGCTGTATAATAACTTTGTCAACAAGAACCCTTTGTTTGAAAAACCCAGAATGTCAAATACATCCTTCATCATCCAGCACTTTGCGGATAAGGTACAGGGACGGTCCATTTGGGAGCAGGATGTCGGCTCGGCCCTGAAGCCAGACCTGCTTCCTGCTCCGACTCAAGTCACACCCAGCATGTAGCTTCGATGAAGGATACGTGTGTGTGCTTAACAATTTTTAATTTGTGTGTATCACAAAACATAGGAGTTTCAGCCAGACTGCTTTAAAGATAAACATGTTGCTTAGTGGATCTCATTTCTGATTTGGGATTTAGTGTGAATTCATTAGCCTTTTAGAAGTTTATTTTCTCTATGACATTGTGATCATCAAGACAGCATAATTGTATCCTATCATGAAAGCTACATCTTGTTTTGAGGTTTTCCTTTTTTATTAAGTTGTACTATATTTATTATAGTATTAACACAGTTTTACTCAAGATACTGCATTCTACAGGTGAACTTATTTTCTTCATTCATCTCCTTTTTTAAATGAAACAGATGTCACTTTAATAAAAAGAAATTTTTAAATTACATTACAGAAGACTAAGAAAATA
The DNA here is from genome assembly GCF_040802235.1 of Manis javanica. Taxonomy (NCBI): domain Eukaryota; kingdom Metazoa; phylum Chordata; class Mammalia; order Pholidota; family Manidae; genus Manis; species Manis javanica. The sequence goes on along the minus strand of NC_133163.1, from coordinate 102,060,512 downwards.
GAAGGAAGAAAAAATCACCATAACCACCTACCCTTACCATACAGTCTCATCTTGCTTCCCTTCCCTAAGGAAACTCATGTCCCCTGCCGTTGCCTGGTTGAATGTCACCATAGCGGCCTGGCCGGGGCCTGGGGGCTGTGGGAACAGCCTGCATGTGTCTGTCCCGCAGGCTAGTGCCATGGGTCAGAGTCACCTGGCTGTGCCAGTGGCTGAGGGGGCAGCGGAGGGGACAATGAGCTGGAGAGCTGTAATAACCTTCGAGGGCTAGAGTAGTGCTGTGAAATACGGTAGCATTTTAGTGCCCAGCGTTTTTCAGATTGGTTCCTGAAAAGCTGCATATGCTGTGAATGATGGCATATCAAGTTATATTTTCTAGTTGTTGTCCTTTCTATTTTCATGGTTGGGATCCCAGGGGGAAAGAAAAAAGGGATCATATCTCATTTGGGATTTACTTCAAGAAGCCGTCTTTCTGGTACCTAGTTTCTGTACATTTAGTTCTCTAACCTGCCACTTGCAAGAAGTCACTCATGAAAGAACTAACTATGTGGCATGTCGGGCGCCTTGCAGATCGGTGGGAGGAAACCACAGACGCAGTAAGGTTATTCTGGGTTCTCAGGTTACGTAGCCAAGGATATAAAGTCATTTAGTAAGTGAGGCAGCCATGCTTAGATGCAGCAAGTCAGCACATCTGCAGGTCGCCAGAGCTACCAGTAGAGGCATCAGCTACCCGACACTGTTCCCACAAATGGTCTCTCTGGATTGGAAACTTCTACATTTCTTATACCTTTTGCCCATTTAGACTAGTACCACCAGCCTGGAAGAATCTATACAACAGTCCAAAGTCTTCATTCACAAGGGAGAGTTTACATATAGCCAGTGTACCTGTTTCTTCACCTAAACTCTGCCCAGTAAGGACACCTCCTCACCCAGGGGGGAAAAGCAGAGCCCCTGTCCAGGAGTCTGTGAACACCCTCTTTGCCTCCAGATTCCAGCACACCCAAAAACCTGTTCTCTCACAGTGAATTTTTAAAATTTTATTTTTAACATACTTTTTAATTTATGAAGAATACTTGTCATGTAATAAAATATATAACCCAGAGGCATAAGTTATTAGGGTTTGAATGTTGAAGCAGCCACACTGGATATGTTGTTGTTTGAAGGGGTTGAGAAGCTTTACAAATCAGAGAGGGATGCAGGAGAGCTTTTCACAGCCCAGTTCAAGCAGTGCAAACATTTACCCACTCCAGACCTGACTTTAAGGGCTCTCGTGGCCCTTGAAAGCTCTTTGGTGAGCTGGCCATTTTTTATTTCCTTTCTGCCACATCAACGCTGATTTGGGAAAACATTTCTATTTGAACCTAAAAGACCCCTGAGCTCTTTTCTCCTCTTGATGGCTTCAAAGGCAAAGTGAGCCCCAAGTCTGGTCTTCTAAGGGGCGTGTATGTTAACTGCACACATTGCAGGGAATCACCAGTCACTGTGGCCAGAGGGAACTGACAGGTGAGTGCAAGGTGATCAGCAACTAGTGAGAAATCTAAGCAGTGACAGATGACATGTTCCCCAGCTTCCTATAATGGGGTTGCTGTGAGACATGGAAACTGAGTCTCTTTTTTGGAAGATTGTTTTCATAGCCCCTCCGTTAATTTTTCTTTAAGAAGAAAAATCTGTGGTTCTTAGGTACTGTCTGCTTTGCCTCTTTGGAAGTAATTAAGTCCTTTCTGTGCATAGGTAGAATATAAATGTGAAGGTTTCCTTGAGAAGAACAGAGATACTGTCTATGACATGCTGGTTGAAATATTGAGAGCAAGCAAGGTTTGTAAATTCCTAAGAGGGTAATTAATGTTTTCCTTACCTACTTGACATGGATCTGGATACATACAAAAATAGCCATTTTAGAATTGGGACTAGGTTGTGATCCTAGCTTTCAGAAAGCATACAAATCTCCATCGTCTGCAAAACCGAACCAAACATGCCAAAGCCCGAGAGGAAGGACAGCTAAGACAACCATTTAAAGAACCACAGTTCACATTTGATTTATTCATTCTCAAATATTTATATAGCACTCACCACGTGCCACGCATTGTCCTGGGTTCTGGGTGCAGCAACGAACAAGCAGACAGGGTTCCCGCCCTCGTGGAGCTGACTGTCCAGAGGCGGTGACGTTCCTGAACCGCGTCAGCAGCAAGCAGCGGCAGGCAGAGCTGAGTGTGCAGGGGACCCGAGGCAGGGCAGGGAGGCAGGGACGCAGAGACATGGGCACTGCTGCAGCGGCACCTGTGGATTTAGATTTAAGCTCCTCGAATCCACGGCTCTGTATGATGTAGTGTGTCACCAGAAGAATGACTTCTGGCTTTTTCTTTTTCTCTTTAAACATTTCTCATTAAAATTTGAGAATAAAGATACTTCATACGTGAGCCTTCATTTTGTGGCTATTAGGTTATTATATTTATCTTCTTCCTTTCAAAAGATTCTCAGTCCTTAGCTGTTCAAGTATTTTGAGAATTTCTCAAATGAATATGAGCACTTCTGTTAACAATCAAAAATAAACCTCAGGCCATGACAACTTCAGTTATTAAGACTAGTTTATCATAGGGAATTTAATGTGGAAACAGTCTGAATCTTGTGTACAAAATTAACTGACTTAATTCACCAGTCAGTTCCTCACCCTAAGTGTACCCTGGGGTCCAGTCTGGAAGGTGACCGCAGATCATGTGGGAGCACAGATGGGCCTCTCCACTGGGCACGTGTGCTCTGAGGCATGGGAAGTGCAGATCACTTGTTCCACGGGGCATACCAGCATGCATTAGGCAGGGATTCTTCCCCAAAGGAGATTCTCAGTGTTTGATTTAAAAGAAAAAAATGTGAGGCTCATTCTGAGGGAAGATAAGACATTTAAAGAAATAACTGATGCATGGTAGAAAATACTGAGTGCCTTAGAAGTGGTGCAAATAAAAAGATTAAGATTGTTCAGAGGAAATTGGAATTAATTCATGTTGGGGTATGAATCTTTTAACTATTTTTTTGCCCATAGTCTAAGCATGTGAAAGGGGTGGACCTGGAAAATATTTTGATAGGAACTTGAATACTGGGTGAGTTTGAATCTGCAGGGATGGACATAGGGCAGGAGGGAGGAGATTGCAGGTGCGGAAACCATGTGAGCCAGGCACTGGGCTGGGAGTAGTAAGTGTTGGTCACTTTCCACTTGCTGACTCTGAGTGCTTCCCACATGCAGACCGTCACACAGCTTTCCGCTCTGTCCCCATTCCTGGGAAAGAAGTCGTGGGTTGCCCCCAGTGAGGGTGACCCTCCTGTGGAATTGAGATTTGGCTGTGGAGACTGGCTGAGCTGACTTTACCCCCAGTGGTTCAGATGGGGCTGTTGTGACTGTTTATTTGGTCTGCAAGCGGAGGGCTCTGAAAGAACACTTTGGGACACTGAAGTCCTTTCTGTTCCTTCCAGTTTCATCTCTGTGCCAACTTTTTTCGAGAAAATCCGGTTCCTTCTTCCCCTTTCGGTTCAGCGATCACAGTTAAAGCTGCAAAGCAAGTCATCAAGCCAAACAGCAAGCAGCTGCGGACCACAGTGGGGAGCAAGGTACCCAGCGTGTCTGAGGGTGAGGGGGCCACGGGCACAGACCAGGCCCCCGGGGAACCAGGCCTGGACGTGGGCACTGAGCTGCTTCAAATGCAGTATGAATACAAATGCAAAGGAAAACAATAGCTCATCACCATCATACCTCAGTGTCCAAGGCTGCACATGCCAGAGTGAACCTCGCATCTGTACAGTGACTCTATCACTAAGGTCCCTGCTGTTCAGGAGCAGTTCTGTCCAGAACAGTAGGACATGCTGATAGTCACAATCATGGATTGAAACCTGTCCTAATACATGTTCATCCATGAAGTTAAATCATCCTCTTCTTTGGAAAAGTTGGGCCGTTTGTCTTTTTTTTTTGTTTTTTTTTGGCCTTGATGTAAGTGTTCAATTTCAGTACGTTTGTTCTCTAACCTTATTTTCTAGTTCCGCAGCTCTCTGTACTTGCTCATGGAGACCCTCAATGCAACCACACCCCACTATGTTCGATGCATCAAGCCAAACGATGAGAAGCTGCCCTTTGAGTAAGTGCTTATGTGCAGCAGAGAGGGAGACCCTGAGGAGGCTGTTGCCGTCATGTTGGAGAATTTGCTTATAATTGTCTTGAACTTTATGGTTTCTGAGTTTTCACATGATTCAAAACATTTCTGCCCTTTACCTGTAATGTTAGTACAACCCCCCCTGGCTGAGCCACCTCATCCCCAGGGTGAACAAGGGGGCTTGATCTGAAAGAACAGTCTGTAGTGAGAGTGTAGACTAAGAGAGCCAGAACATTTTCCTTGATGCTAAGAATTTGTGTGCACAATAGTGACCATAGTTAACAATACTGTTTTTGCAGATATGAAAGTTACTAAGAGACTAGACCTTACAAATCCTCATCCCAAGGGAAAAAATTCCCTAACTGTGTGGTGATGGATGTTAACTACACTTACACTGGTTATCATTTCATACTGTATACAAACACTGCGTCATTACATTGTAGACCTACAACTAATATAATGCTAATACCTTAATGTTTTTTTTCATTGTTTTTTACAAGGCTGTAAAGGAGAAGAGGTTTTGCCCTCAAACATGCCAGGGAATGTTAGACTTGTTCTCTGGGGCCCCGAGGAAAGGCCTCAGACCCGTGAGTGGAAGTTGTGAGGGTCTTTCAGGGCCTAGAGTGAGGGGGTGTCCAAGGGGCATGCACCCTGTCCGTGGAGGCAGTGAATGTGTCTATGGGTCGCCCAGGGATCAGACTTCAGCCACAGGGCCACATGTTGGGTGTCTTGTAAAAGGAACTCAAACCTGAAAACAGGAGCTTGGCTGAGATGACATGAATGTTTCTTCCACCCTGCTTGTCACTCAAAGCTCAAAGCAAAGGCCATTTCCCCGACAAGACCCCCTGTCACCGCCAATCAGTTGCTCCTTTCTCCATAAGCTCAGCAGAGCTTTCTGAACTCATTCACAGAGGTTCTGTTTTCCTTTGACACCCAACAGTTATTAAGGATCTGCCTGGTGCCAACAGGGGGAATGCATAGATCCTACTCCACAGGAGCTCATAGTCTAGGAAGGTCTGCCACTCTTTTTATGGGCATACTTATCAATTATGATGGCATAACTCATTATAAAATCATCTTCTTTAAGGTTTGACTCCAAAAGAATTGTTCAGCAGCTGCGAGCCTGTGGCGTTTTAGAAACAATTCGCATTAGCGCACAGAGCTATCCCTCCAGGTACACGTCGGTCCTTGTGTTTGGGGAAAAGCGCCCACCTTCTGGTCTGTGCTGACAGCCAAGGGGACTGGCTGCTTCACTTTGTCAGATACTCTCATAAGACACCCCAAGATTTTTCCCTCTGTGTGGTGGGAAGGCCAGAACTGGGTGATGCGCAGGCAGTGTGTGAGATGGAGGCTGCTTCCCTCCAACCCAATACCATGTCCACTGCTGGTGAAAGTCACCTGCTGCCTACCTGGTGCTCCCGGGAAGGCGGCTGGAGGGGGGGAGAAGACAGTTGTTGGAGGGGAGCATCGACAAAGACCATCCAGGGAGCAGACAGGCGTACTCGGGTGTCGGCGGCGGGGGCAGGGGTGTCACAGGCCTGTGCCATCTTCCCAGAACAGACTCCACCCCACCCCACCCCACCCCACCAGCAGCGGCAGGTCTGGCGGCTAGCCCCACAGACGTGATGTGCCTCCTCTCCGGCGCGCCTCCTTAGATTTCACTGTGACTTTCCAGGTGGACGTACCTTGAGTTCTACAGCCGCTATGGTGTCCTCATGACCAAGCAGGAGCTTTCATTCAGCGACAAAAAGGAAGTGTGCAAAGTGGTTTTGCACAGGCTCATCCAGGTCAGTCTTGCTCACCTCCTGGAATCGTGGACAGTTATGGCCTGTGTGGAGATGCTCACCTCCCAAATGGGTTTCTTCATCTTTGCCTCAGTGTCAGAACCATAACTGCCATAAAGAAGGAGGAGAATGTGCCCAAGCATTTCTGTGCTGAGAGGGTCAGAGCAGACACACTCCATGGGGGCATCATCTCCTGGCGGCAGGGACCCAGATTCAAACCCTGGCCACCTCAAGTGTCCTCCTGTCCTGCTGTGTCCCCCCCAGTCTAGGGGGCTGTCCCGGGCCTGGCGTCTATTACATGGTCTGCTGGGATGGTCACTGAGCCAGCTGGATTCCAGACGTGGCACTCAGTGTGGATTTAAGTTACTGCCAGAATGACGAGTGATGACGGACAGAGGAAGGGACTGTGTGATGATGGCCGGGAACGGGGGTGGGGAAGAAAACCCAAATGAAAACAGAGACCAAACCTTTGCAGGTTCTTCTGTTCTTTCTTGGAAACCACCTATAAGGCTGAAGCTCCCAAGAGGCCCAGCCGAGAAACACGGGGAAAGCACACACACACACCCACCATGGGGTTGTGCATCCCACAGATGCAAATCTTAACCTCAAGTCCATTTCGTCCCCCAAAGTGGCTTTAAGCAGACAAGTCAAAATGTGAATTTCCAGATCATGATCAGGATTTTTCTGCTTTATGGCAAAGAACAAATAGGTCAAAACAACAAAGGTTTTGGCATCTTCAAATCTGTAAACATTTTCCACATATTACAGAAAATATGAAAGATTTTATTTCTAATTCTATCATTTTTGTCTTCCAGGACTCTAATCAGTACCAATTTGGTAAAACCAAAATTTTCTTCAGAGCAGGACAAGTGGCTTATCTAGAGAAACTCAGATTAGATAAACTGAGACAGAGTTGTGTTATGATACAAAAGCACATCCGTGGCTGGCTCCAGAGGAAAAAATTCCTCCGAGAGAGACAAGCTGCCAGGATAATCCAGCAGTACTTCCGGGGTCAGCAAACCGTGAGGTATGTTGGAACCAAGGCAGAGGTGTGAAACTGTGTGGCTTTTCTTTGCTGATGGCCTCCAGGGAGACGGCCCGACAAGGGCCAAAGGCCTTTCTGCTTGGCCTGGTAATGCAGAGGTGTGTGTGTGCATGCCTTCTGGTGGCCACGCGCCTCAAGATGAGAAGGTGTCCTCAGGGACAGCTAACGCTGGCTCTGCCTGTGCCCCCACGTGGCAGAGATGATGACCAGGACCCTGAAGAGAGAAAGCAAGCCCTGATCAGAGTCAGAATTCCCAGTGAGAACAGATAGAAGGACTGGGCCCCTTGTCTGTAGGAACTGAAGATGCCTGAGACGTTCAGGGTCCTGGTGGAGCCCCTGAATAAATGCCATGAATAGCCACTGATCTGACCACCTGCCAGTGGTTGGGGGGGCCGACCGTGCCAGAGGGAATCCGTGGCAAGTTCCTGCCAGCAAACTTAGGGCCCCCTGGGAAGGCTGCTGCAGCCTCAGGGGGATGACTGAGTAGAGGGCAGCTCCTGCAGCCGTGCCCACCCCACCCCTCCAGTGCCCCCAGGAGTTCATGCTGGGCTGGCCAGTGAGGTGGGCATCCTTCCCGGATTGTGTCCTGTGTGCTCTGCGTGCTCCTTGGCATGCTGTGAGGATGGGCAAGAAGTCAGGTGCGTAAGGGTCTGGCTGTGTCTCAGAGCCTGACCTCTTCCTGAGCTTGAGGCTTCACCTCGGCAGCATCTGGGCTTCTCCATGTGAGAGGCAGACCACAGCCTTCATCTCGGCATGCCCAAACTGGACTTCCCATCCCAGCCACTGGTCCACTCCCCCAGGTGCCCATCTTACATGCAAATATATAAGCTAAGAGCAGCGGTCTCCAGGGCAGGAAACCCCAGTTATCTTCTCCCCCAGGCTCATGCTCACCTTCTTCTTGGGAATCACCGTGCCCTGACATTTCTACACCCTGCCTGCATCTCCTGTCTGTCCCATCGTCCCATCCCCACGCCGCCGCCCTGTAGTGGCCCTCATCTCGTGCCCTCTGCTCTTACAGCCCAGCCCCCACCTGTGCCTTTCCCTTCCATCTTCCTCAGGCAGGGCCGACCCGAGCCCACGCCCGCCTTCCATGTCTCCTGTGGGCTGTCTCCTGCAGAAGGGCTCTGTCTTTCACATGGTATTTGAGGCCCCTCCATGTCCTAGATGCATTCTTAGGAATGGAAGCCCTGTGGGGACAGGGGCCAAACTTGTCTGGCCATACTTGCTTCTGCACCTAGGATGCAGTAACATGGCTGTCACACAGTAGTTGTTCAATAAATACATTTTTGGATAACAAATGGCCCCATCTATTTTCCTAATTTCGCTGACAACTAATTTTCTCCATGTATCTTACATTCTAGCAATTCCAGACAGATTCTCTTTGTCTGAATTTTTCAGGCACAGCGAGGCCTCCATGCCCTCACTGGTCCCTCCACCTGAGAGGCCTTTTCCAGTCTCACTGTCTACAGAAATCCCACTTGTTAATCAAGGGCCGGCTCCCATGTCAGCCCTTCCCATGCAGAGCGGTAGCGCTTTAAGATCTCTCTTACAGATTTTTCATAGTTATTTTTCCTCATATCCCACTCAGCCGTTTGTAAGCCTGTCTGCCCTATGAGGTTGTAAACTCTGAAGGTAAGAATTTTGTCCTCCCCTCCAGCCTTTTAGACAGGAGTTGACAGTGTTTTTCTGTAAGAGCAAAACCTTTGGGCTTTCAGGGCCTTGCAGTTTCTCTCACAACTTCAGCTCTGCAGTTGTAGCCTGAAATCAGCCGTGGGCAGTGTGTAAATAGTGGGTGTGACTGTGTTGCAGTAAAACTTGACACTAACAGGTAGGAAGGCTGCAGATTTCGCTCCAGGCCGCTGTTTGCCAACCCCTGATCTAGAGCCTCCTGCTAGATTTCCTGCAGAATGCATGGCTAGATGAAGGCACGAGGGCAATGCCACAGCCAGCTTTGTGGTCACGTATGGTAAGCTGAGTAGAATAAACCACTTACAGAGTTTGATGTAGATTTGCAGAACATTTGACTACTCCACAGGAAGAAAGTGCTGCCTGAGCTGGGCGCACTCTAGGATAAGCCATCGCCCAGGATAACAGACGCTACTCTGCATTCTCTTTAACCTAGGAAAGCTGTTACTGCCACAGCCCTAAAGGAAGCCTGGGCAGCCATAATCCTTCAGAAGTACTGCCGTGGATATCTCGTTCGCAATTTGTACCAACTGATTCGGGTGGCCACCATCACCATCCAGGCCTACACCCGAGGATTCCTGGCAAGGAGGAGGTATCGAAAGGTGCGGCTGAGACCACATCTTTCCTGGGACATGGGTTTGCCAGGGCTCGTGTTATTTTTCACCAGCAGTAGTGAGATGGTTTCTCTGCGTGAAGGCCTTCCTGGAGAGTAGGGAGTTCTGGTATGTGGATGTCTGTTCGTACCTGTCTGCCACAGATAGGATTTGCTCATTGCCTCAGAAGTTCAGTTATAATAGGGCTCTATGAGTTGATTGCAAGGAATTCATATTTTACACTGGGAATATTTTGGTAGTTGTATTTCCCAACATTGGAGGAGTTGAGAGAAACAGTGGACGTCCAGTCTGCATTTCACAAACTCTTTGTTTTAAAGATGCTGGAGGAACACAAGGCTGTGATCCTTCAGAAGTATGCACGGGCGTGGCTGGCCAGACGCAGATTCCAGAATATCCGACGATTCGTGCTCAACATTCAGCTTACTTACAGGGTCCAGCGCTTGCAGAAAAAGCTAGAAGATCAGGTAGGTATTTAGAGCACATCTTTCATATTTGCTTATTCTAGCAGATTTATTTTGTTCTGGGCCAGGTCCTTAGCTATGCTTTTGAGATTTACGCCTATGTTAGGAGGTTCCAACAGTTTACATGGACCACATGAACTAGACAACAGGACACTGTAAGGCGCTGCTAAATATGGTTGTGTAGGTTGTACACTGCACAAGAGCAGTTGCCATAGAGGGCAACTGGGGCTGAAATCCAGCCTGGCTTTGCCTGCCAACCTGTGTGTCCTGGTAAAAGCTGGACTGCCTTGAGGCAGAGGTGCCTTCCTCAAATTTGCAGAGGTGCTGTCTGCATGCCAAACCATGCTCCCTCAGGACTGTGCTGGCTCAGGAGAGCTGCCATTTTCTAATTTGCCCAAAAGTCCATATGGTCCAGCTGCAGCCCTGCCTAGTTTGGGAATACTTCCCATACCATTCCCACTGGTAGGAAAAAAAATCCACATGCTCTCAGCCAGTGTGGGAGGGCTATGGAATATGCAGCATCCAAATCTATAAACCTCACTTCTGGCCTGTCTCAAATAATACCCTGATTCTCCCAAGGTGAGCACTAAACTTAGCCCTGAGCTATATTGTAAGGGTCCTTAGTAAAAGAATGAATGTGCAAAGAAGTAAACTTGAGGTTTTCATGCAATTTCCCCTCATTGTGCTATTGGTAACAGGCTGGCATGTTATATGGCTTGTGCACTGAAAACTAGTCCAGACCAGCTGGTAGCAGGGCCTGTGGGAGACCCAATGCTGCCTGGCTCCATTCTGCGTGCACCATCTGCTAGGGCTGCTGTAACTAACCGCCACAGACTGGGAGGCTTAAACAAGTCAGTTTCTCACACTTCTGGAGGCTGGAAGTCCAAGATCAGGAATTGGCAGGGTTGGTTCCTCCTGACTTGTCTGTCCTCAGCTTCTAGAAAATTGTCTCCTCCCTCCATCTTCACATCATCTTCCCTCTGTGTGTGTTTATGTCCTCATTTCGTCTTCTAACCAGTCACACTGGATTAGGGCCCATCCACGTGACCTTAATTATGTCCTTAAAGACCTTGCCTCCAGATATGGTCACATTCCAAAGTACTGGGTGTTAGGACTTATGTGAATTTGGTGTGTGTGGGAGGGGGCGGGGGGCAGTGGCAGACACAGTACAGCTGATGACCCTGGGGTTGCTCCAGGACTGACATGTCCCACACTGAAGGGGCCACCAGCTCAGGAAGACACTCACCTGACCAGCTGTGCCTCGCTGTTTTCACTGGGATGAAGATGCTCACACATGCCATTGCAGTGACATGTGCTCCGTGTAAATAAACCTCCGATTTAACATAGATGCCATGTTACAGGTTATGAGAAGCAAATGAAACAGCTTCTTTACTTGGGATGAACTTGTATGTGTCTGCTGGGTTTTTTTCTCTAGAACAAGGAGAACCACGGGTTAGTAGAGAAGCTGACCAGTCTGGCCGCTCTTCGGGCTGGTGACATGGAGAAGATTCAGAAACTGGAATCAGCCCTGGACAGAGCAGCCACCCACAGGCACAGCTACGAGGAGAACGGGAAGAGGTGCAGGGCCGCCATGGAAGAGGTCCGTGCTGGGCTGGCTGTGGGAATCCGTGCGAGGCCCCCCGTGGAAGGGGCCCTGGCTCAGCGCTGTCCCTGAAGCAGATTCCTGCAGAGCAGAGCAGGTTGTGCTGTTGGCTTCCATTACCTAAGGGAGCCTGCCTGCTGGGGGAGGGGAGAGCAGAGGCCTTGGGTCCAGGTGGGAGGAGAAGGCTCAGGCTTCAGGAAGCACAGCATAGTGTTCCCTCTTCTTTTCAACTTTTAAAGTGATGAAAGGCCAGAGAAGGAGCCCTGGGCAGATGCTTCCCTGTCTTCCAGGATGCTGGTCCCCTGAAGCTTGTCCACCTGGGGTGTCCCCTGAAGCAACTTCCCTGGAAGAGCAGTACAAAGCTTAGGGAAGGTTTTCATATCTGTGGTGGAGTACAAAGCAGTACATACAGAAATCCCATGTCTCCAGTTCAAATTTTGCTTTGCTGCTGCCTGGCTGGATGACCTTGGGCAAGTCACTTACCCTCTCTGAATTTCAGTTCCCTCATATGTAAAATGGGAATCACAAAAAGGGACTATGACAGAGTTGTGAGGGTAAAGCTGTCAGATGAAATGATTCAGCCAAATCCCTATCACAGAGCCCTGCACAAGCATGAGCTAATGTTCTCTAAAGAGAGGTCTTTATTACCATCCATTCTCCTGCGCTTCCCAAAGTCCTCCAGCACCCGGGCCAGGGCAGCCTGGAGCCCCAGGCATCATCTGCCCTCCCTGTGGCCCAGTGGCACCAACACGGTGCCCTGCCCACACTGCTGGTCACCAGCCATCAGCACCACGGGGTCCCCGGCCGCCAGACCAGCAGACACTTCACCAGGAAAAGCTAAAATCATAGAATTTCTGTCATGATCACACATCCTTCCTGAGCAGTAACAGTCCCAAAGTGTAAATCCACCTTCTACCAGAATTTATGTCATATATTAAGGATTTAAATTCGCTGACTGTCAAGAAGCTCAAGAACAGGATAGACAAGTTTCCTTAACTTTGAGGAGATCTTTGATTCCGTTCTTTCTCCCTGGTTTCAGCCATCACTGGGCTGGGGTGGGACCTGCTATCTGCTTAGTCATCTGGAGCCCTTGCATATGAAATAAATGCAGCATCCTGCAGTTGACTGGTGCTGATGTTGCCGACGGTTAGGAGCTGAGATCAAAAGAAAAATACAAATTTAAAAATACACAGCTTTACATCAAGAAAGACAATAATGACAGAACTTGAAATGAGATTTTCATCAAAGTTTTATTTTTTCTTCCCTGTGCTAGAAATTGGCAAAGCTACAAAAGCATAATTCAGAACTGGAAATACAAAAAGAGCAAATACAGCTAAAGCTTCAAGAGAAGACTGAAGAGTTGAAAGGTAAAGCCCAGCGTGGCCTGATACAGTGGTTCCCACCTTATCCCCGTGGGTATATTCCAAGCCCCCAGTGGGTGCCTGAAGTCGCAGGTGGTACCACACCCTAAGTATGCTATGCTCTTATACATTCCTACCTCTGATAAGGTTTAACTTATAAGTTAGGCACAGTAAGAGATTAACAACAATAACTGATGTAAAATAGAACAATTACAACAATATACTGTAATAAAAGTCAGTGAATTTGGTCTTTCTCAAAATATCTGACGGTGCTGGACTCACCGTTCTTCTTGTGATGATGTGAGATGAAGTGCCTCCATGATGAGGTGAAGTGAGGGAATGAAGTTGGCCCTGTGACGTAGTGTCAGGCTACAGTTGATATGTCAGAAGGAGGGTCATCCACTTCCAGACCACAGTTGGCCACGGGTAACTGAAGCTGTGGAAGGCAAAACCATGGATAGGAGGGGACTACTGTACATTCATACATGCACTCGTCCAGTCATTTGGGAAATAACTGTTGGGTGTGAACCGAGTGTTAGGTAGAATCAGGAATCTGGTGTATGCTGAGTATAGAAAGGTAATTTTGCTCTATAGAGAACAACCTTATTTAAATTATAGTAACTTTATCCTATGGATTCATCTGTTTTACTTCTATCTTTTGTCAGACAGCATAGCAGTCCCTGTCTCAGACCCTCCTGGGCCACTTGCAACGTACAGATGGTTGGGCCATGAGCCTGGAACTTCTCCATCAGCAGACGGGTGTGCCTGTCTGTGTGCATGTGGGTGTATCTGCGTGGTGTTGGCATGAGTGATTCAGACATCTGTGGGTTTTTTAATACTTTGGGGTGATCCTGATGCACAGTTGGTACTGGCATAATGTTTGTCGCTTGCCAAGGATTTGCAGTCAGATTTCAGATCTGTCTCAGTTGCTTGGCTTCAGCGGCATGCGCACCCTCTACAGCCGCCCGGGCCCTCAGTGAGGGCCCCGGCTTAGTGCCTGGGCCACGTCACCTCAGGCTGTTGGCTGCAGACTTTCATTTGGGGGTGTGGAGCCGCCACCCTAGCTCTGTCCATCTGTAGCTTTCCAACTCAAACGCTAATGCCGAGCACTTGCTAAACCCCAATAGGAACAGGAGCCTGGTGGCTCCTGATCAGGTCGTTTAAATTGCCACACTCAATCCCCTATCTTGTCCAGGGATCTTTTCCTTAAGCTCTAATGTGGGGGCAGCAAGGGCTGGGGATCTAGTCCCCACCTTTACACCAGGGTCCGGAGGAGCGCAGGAGCCCTGGGAACTTGGGGGTTCAGGTCAGAGTGTGGGAGGAGGAGGTGAACACCCTGGGTCCTGGCCAGCAGGGCAGGAAAGGTGGTTCAGACGCTGCCCTGGATGGGTATGCCCTCCTGCTCCAGAGGCTGCGTGCCCTCCACCCGGTCTGAGAAGTAATGGAGAGGGCCTTGGCGAACAGGGGGTCAGAGGTCTGTGAGTGAACCTTGACCCTGAATTAGGAAAGGGCTTACCTACCTCCACCTTTTTTACTGCAGTGAAAGAGAAGAGTGAAGAGTTGAAAGGCAAAGTCCTTCTGGGTGTTTGTTCTTTTTTCTAGCTAATGTCCCACAAGAAGATCCAAATTGCCACAGGTGTGCCCTGAAAGTCACATATTTGACAGCATTGATGTTTGGGTGGAGAATTTTATACCTCCTTCTAAAAAATGCCTGAGCACTCTCCCACCTGGTATCTACAAACTGCTTATCCTGTGGGTCCCCCTGCATATGGCAACTGATGTTTTGTGAAGAGCACCGTCGTTGCTTACCCTGTACCTGTGACCAAGGGATGTTACCAAATGTCGCTTCTCCTTTTTGAGATTCCGGCTTGGATACCATCCGTGCTCCTGGGAGGAGCAGCACATTTGGGCAGCCTCTTTAGCGCCTTTGCAGATGGCCCAGGACGGTCAGCAGCACACACCTGAAGCCACTCTGCAAGTGAATGGAGAGTTGAAACTGTATCAGATACACTGGTTCTATTAAGCTTCAGCATTTCCCTAGTGTTTCCTGGCTGACTCATAACATTCTGAGGCAGTCGTTTTGATTCAGGGATGTTTGGCAAACAATCCAACTGCTGGCTTTTTTTAAAAACCCAGGTTATGTGAAGTGTTCCTCTCATGACTTATGCCCCGGCTCCTGTCCAGGACAGGACTCAGAAACGGGGTGGAATTCAAGGAAAAGCTGTCAGCTAAGTCCAAACAGGGGTGTCAGGCTTTGATGGGCGGCATCTGTCATTCTGCTCCGGTGTCGGTGGCCACCTGTTGTGTGTGGATGTGTTGGGAACACACGGCTGTCAGAGCCACCGAATGTCCGCAAGCCCAGCGACTGTTTCCTAGATGTCCGGTGCCACTTTGTGGAGGAGACGCCTGTACGCAGAGGCAACAGCAGCTTGTTGGTACTTTCTCCTGCCCAGATGAAGACAGACACTTTGTTATTTCCTTGGTGTCATGAGTGAGTGGTTCTCAACCAAAGCACTTTTTGTTGCCCTCCACGGGGACATCTTGGAATGCATGGGGACATGTTTGGTTGTCACAGCTGGGGCACACGTGCTGCTGGCTTCCAGTAGGGAGAAGCCAGGGATGTGCTCAACGCCCTGAATGTGCAGCATGGTCCCCTCTGCACAGCAGAGATTATCTAGCCTGAAGCGCCCGCAGTGCTGAGATGGAGAGACCCTATCGTTGATTGATCATTTTCTTCCTACAGGGTTTCTGTTTACTTTTAAAAATAGTATTTATTGCCACAAGACCAATATGCTTTTTATAATCAAAACAAATTTTACTCAGACCAGTAAAAGTACTAAACATAATACTGTTTTGTAGTTTCCAACATGACAAATTTGTGAGAATTATTATTTTGAACCCCCCTTATCCATATTTCTAACTTATAAAAGTGACAGTTATACTCTCATCTCAAGTCCTGTTGGTTACACACAGCCCGTGATAAGGACATTCTTACTTTATGTATGACATGAAACAAGACTCTGGTTTGCAGACATATTTCAAAAAGCTTTCTCTTTTCACAGAAAAAATGGACAACCTCACCAAGCAACTCTTTGATGATGTGCAAAAAGAAGAAAGACAAAGAATGTATGAAATCTAGTTTGCCTTAAAGCTCCGTCTTTGTTCTCTCTCTGCTGTTTTATATTTTGCTTCTCAGCGTGGAGATAGCAGATTGCAAATACAGGAGAGTGAGGTGTGACTTTTTTCAGGAAGCAAGAGACTTTGAGATTTGTGAGAGCTCATTCCCAGAGTGTACCTTTCAGGCACTGCAGGTTGTACGGATATGGGTGCTCAAGCCCTGGAATTTCTTGCTTTCCCTTTATTGCTGAGACATTCAGACACTGCCCCCCTTTCAAATTCCATCAAGTCCAAGAAGTAAGATTATAGTGCAGGAAGTCAACCTCCCTCCCTTACCCCACCTGTTGTCTTTGTTAACCTGGTTCTTACACCCAGACAATAAGGGATGTAACCATCTCACAGAAATTAAGGCAGGTCCCCATGACCTTGTCCTGTGCTAGTCTCACCTTTTCCATCTCAATATCAAACCTTTGCTCATCTCTAAAGACTCTGATCTGTGCTCCTATCTCAAAGTTTTAGATCTCAAAGTAGGGATGTCTGGCAGGGCATTTGGGGGGATTTGAACATTCTTGGCATGTCTCTCTCCTGGGGTCTAGAAGGCTCAGGGCTGTATGGGGTAGGGGTGGGGGTAAGTTACACAACTTCTCTGTGCAGTTAGTTGCCAGAGAGCCTGGCTCTGGGTGGGGCCCAGAGTGAGGGAAGGGGATGTCTCTGAAGAGCTTCAAGGGTTCACAGATGCATAAAGTCTTTCATGATCCTATGTCAGTTTAAAAATAGAGATATTTGACTCTTTACCTTGAAAAGTCCATTCTTTAATTAACTCCAGGGCAAGAGCTCCGTTCTTGGCATCTCACCGTGATAGGGGCCCCTCTTGGGAGTGGTATTTCAAAGAGGGGCTCAGAGAGCCAGGCTGGGGCCAGGTTGCCTGGAGTTCTGCTGACCCACTCAGTGCTCAGCAGCACCCTCCCCTGGACCTCAGTCTGGCTCCTGGTCGACTGGCTGCAGAAATCCCCAGAGCCGTCACAGCCCTCGAGAAGCATACATACGCCCGCAATCTGTGGGTGCCTCCCAGTCAGTTCAGGCTGCGAGTCTCAGATTCTTTTTACACAGGCTTTCTGGTTGCAGTTTGCTTCTTCAGAGGTTTTGCTGGCCTCTTAGGAGCACTTTGGTTTTTTGAAAGACCTAACAACAAAGTTTAAAAGTATGTTAATATTTATAAAAGGAAATGAAACAAAAGCCTATTGGGAATGTGACTCTCTTCCTCTCAGTTTTTCTCTTTGAGCTATAAAAGCAAGTAATAAAATTGAGCTGACAACCTGGTGTATAGATTGATGACTTAATAAACTCATAGAGCCCCTGGGACTGACTGCTTCAGTTCTCGCTGAGCTCCTGTGGGCTGTGTCGGGCTGATCCAGGCCATGTATCTCTCCTTAGTTGTTTTCTTGGTCAGTCATCCTATGTTTAATTAATCAACCATCTCAGAAGGAATTGGGTTTCTGTGGACTTTGAGGAACCTAGATTTGGTTTATTGTAGACTGTTTGAAGGGCTGGGCCCTTTGACATATTAAATGGCTATATTAACTTGTTTAGAACCAAGCCAATACCTTCCAGGACCCTTAGAACCTGGTAGGGGCCAGGACTTGGCAGAAAGGGCCAAAGTCTTTGCTTAGGAAGTGGCCCCTCTAGGGAACTACATGGAACTGGGGTGGCTTCGGGAGTCCAGTGTCCCAGACACCACTAGATTTCCAAGTTTAGCCTTCCTATCCTGCGTTTCCTTTGCTGGACATTGTAGAGCCACACTTCTCAGATCTGAAGGTATAAGAAGCTTCCTTAACCTAAGGGGACCAGGAAGAGTCAGCTAAAAATAAGGCCTTTGTTTAGTGGAACTGTCACAATAGATCCTAATTAACTCATTGCGTCCTTTCCAGTCTTTCATTATTTTCAAAATGATGAATAGTTCTAATTCAGGATAAAGACTTTTGAGACAATTCTAAATAATTTTTTGCTGCCTAGACTTCTTGAAAAAAGTTTTGAATTGAAGACACAAGACTATGAAAAGCAGATCTGGTCTCTGAAAGAAGAAATTAAAGCTCTCAAGGATGAGAAAACACAGCTGCAGCATAGCCTGGAGGAAGAGCGCATTACCTGCGACCGCTTAAAGGAGGAGGTGGCCCGACTGAGCCAGCAGGCAAAGGTAGAGGTGCCTCTGGCTTTCAGAGGAGCTCTTTGCCCAAGTCCTCTGACCCGCTGGGGGGAGCAGGTGTGCATGTCCCCAGGATCAGACAGCTGATGGGCATCTGTAATGGTGAAAGTCAAAAGGACCCAATTCCTTCAGTTCTTCCAAGTATAAACCCCCAAGCTGCCTCTGACTTAGCAAGAATTGTTTTTCATATTTTAAAAGCCAGATTTTTAACTTTTTTGAAACTATATTTACATAAAGTTATTCAAATATGTTGACCTTGAGAATCCTTCCCAATTAAGTTATAAATTGGTGTGAGCCCTTATTTTACTATCCATCATATTGTTTATATATTTATAAATACATATATTAAAATCAAATTAACTTATCAGAATCTTACATTTTAAACTACTATCAGAAAATCCACAAAAGCAATCATCCATGCTTGCACAATCAAGGCTCAACTAAATTCCTTCCCTCCCAGAAAACACGAAAGTGTGTCCCTATGTTTTTAAATGCAAAGCATTTCAGTGTAAGGTTGAAAAGCTTTTGAGCTCTCACTAAATAAGTGAAACACACATTAGTAGAATGTTAAGATTATGTAGAGTTCTCTATAATTGCCTTAGCAAAGCCATGCATGGTTTAGAAGAGCTTTAGGAACCACGCATATGTTGCCTCTGAACTTTGTAGCAGAGCTGTTGCCGTTCTGTGGACCCTGGTTTTCTATTGTTTAAAAGTAAGGGATTGGCCTGTGGGCTCAGGAAGGACCATAACTTCCTATCACTGCTTCATTCTTGCTGGTCACATAAGGATGATGTCAATCTGGGAGTCATATCATGTGGCTAGTCTGTATCTTGGGAAATCATGTGGCTGTACTTGGATTGAAGCACCAATATTTGTCACTCACTTCTTCTTTGGGAGCCAAAACTGTGGCCCAAACTCTACAATGTGGTATATTAAGGAGAGTCTGACATTCAGAGAAACCAAGACCATCTTCAAGTTATACTTACAGTCTGTAAGTAAAGACACATATGTCTTGGAACATTCATTGAAATATTAAAAAGAGCATCACTTTGAGATTGTATGGTCCAGGGGCCCCCAACACCTTGCTACATGACTCCGAACATGCCATTTAACCTTTATGCAGCTTCAATTTTCCTGTCTGTATAAGATCACCTTACCCACATTATGGTCCCATTAAGAGGACTAGGTTATGTATGAAAAGTGAATAGTAAATATCTATTTGGCCTCCCTTCTCACTCTCTGTGGAAACAGAAGCTGTAGCCCTTAAACACTTAGAAAATATCAAGGAGGGGTTGTTCACCTCTGCATACCTCCCGTAGCTCCCACCGCCTGTGGTCCTTAAGCTGAGCTGCCAGGGTCCAGGTGGAACTCAGCCTCTTCCCCACAGCCAGAGCTGCCCCTCCGTGATAGCCAACTCCCAACCTCCCGGGCACTCCCTGGCCCTGCCACTGCACATATCTAAACCGAGCCAGAGCCCAGCCCTCAGTCACAAAGGTGGTGGCCTTGCCCACATCCCCAAAGATTTCATCATATAGTGAAAGAGGATTTAGCTCCTTTACTTTTGCTTCTCTTGGCTTCCCTTCCTCCCCACTTTACCCCAAGTTTATAGTAAAGTAGCTGTTTTTTCCTTTAGACGGTAAAACTAATTCTATTGATACAACCAAGGCGAACTGGTTTAAGTAACAATATTTTGAGCAGTTAAACATGCTTTAAGGTCATGATGTATGGGGCAGCAATGGTTTGACAAGATTTTAATTGGGAAACTGCAGTGAGGGTACCTTGCATAGAAACATGATACTGTAATAGTATTCCCTTTGTCTAACATAAATCATAATTGCTGTTTTTTCTTCACCTGTTACGGTCATTGCTGTGGTTCAGACAATCTCTGAATTTGAAAAAGAGATAGAACTACTTCAGACACAGAAGATAGATGTGGAAAAACATGTGCAGTCACAAAAACGGGAAATGCGAGGTAACAAAAATAGGAGTCACTGAGCCCACGGGGTGCAGGATGCATTTATCACAGGCATCACTGCTAAGGGAACTTGAGCAGTATGAGACTGGTTGGCTAGCTGGTTGGTTGAGTATTTGATAGGTTGAATAGCTAGTTGGCTTCATAGCTCATAGGTTGGTCTAGCTGGCAAGTTAGCTGATGGGATGGTTGCTGAAGATTGCGTGAAGCTAGTAAACTGGGCCCTAAGGAGGGAATGGAAGGAGAGAAATCACACAAAAATGTAATTTATTCCAACTCTGCCTTTTCCTCTCAGAAAAGATGTCAGAGATCACAAAACAACTTCTTGAAAGCTATGACATTGAAGATGTAAGAAGCAGGTAATTGTTTTGCATTTCCAAACATTCAGAAATATAGAACCCATGAGAGAGATGATAGATTTTCTTACATTCCTTATTTTCCAGGCTCTCTGTGGAAGATTTGGAACATTTAAATGAAGATGGTGAACTTTGGTTTGCTTATGAAGGACTAAAGAAAGCAACACGGTGAGAAACTGCCCCCTACCCCAAGTTCTTTTTGATCTTTCAGAGATAATAGCCTATTGGAAAGTCAGTTTATCTTACATCAAGTTGATACACAAAGTAAATTCTTTATGATGATCTAATAATGCCTGAAAATATTTATTTCAGAATTAAGTAATCAGTTTAGTAATGAGGAGCAGCCTCTTTATGGGATAAACTGTCGAAAAATTAAAAGCTATAAACTGTCCATTGAAAATTGATTATATCAGATAAGTTAGTCAGTGTTGCTATAGATATATAGATATGTTTAAATTTAATAAGTTTGCTGCATTTTTTTCCCATTTCATTCTAAAAACTTTATTTTTTGATCAGTTTTAGGTTCATAGCAAAATTGAGCACAAAGTCCAGAGATTCCTCTTCTACCTCCTACATGCCCCCCACCACACACACACAACCATTATCAACATGTCCCAGCAAAGTGGTGCATTTATTAAAATTGATGAACCTACATTGACACATTATCAACCAGAGTTGATAGTGTACATTAGGGTTCGTTCTTGGTGTCAGACATTCCAGGCATGTATTTTTACCATTGTTTCATGATACAGAAAATATTTTTTAACTACCATAGTAAAAATGTAACATCAATAATGTATAAAATAAAATTTCTTACTTTTAACTACATGTTAATGCCACATACTTGTTCCTGACTAGTTAAATGAATTTATTTTGTCCGTTTCTAATTCCATAACCTGTAACTCTGTGTACATAAGTAAACTTAATGTACTTTGTCCATGGCTCTAATTGTGAGTTTTCATAACTGCTGCAAGTGTGAGCACTCACAGTCATCAGCACAGGAGGAGAAAGACCATGTGTCTGATTTCTATTTTTTTATTTTTGTGCCTTAATTAAGATATAATTGTATATAGCATTGTGTAATCTTAAGTCTACAACATGACAGTTTGATATACCATGTGGTCAGTTTTTTGACCCCCTCTTAAAGTGTTTTAGAGAGCCACTTCCAGTCCCAGAAGGACTGCTATGAAAAGGAGATTGAAGCTTTGAACTTCAAAGTGGTGCATCTCAGTCAAGAAATCAATCACCTGCAGAAGTTATTTAGAGAAGAGAATGACATCAATGAAAGTATCCGTCATGAAGTTGCCAGGCTAACGTCAGAAAACATGGTACGGTCTGCGCCGTGGGCCCCTGTAGCAGCCGCTACCCTAGAGGTGTTCTAAGTTAGTGGTAAAATTCAATTTCCTGGCAGTAAAACGATGGATCAGAATTAACATTTTCCAGAAGTAAAATAACAGGGTCAGAAGATAAAACTATAAAATCACCCTAAGCTAGAGAGCACTTTGATTTGAGAGTGTGTTTGTTTACCAAAGGCGGGTCCAGATTCTGTGTGTGTGTGTGTGTGTGTGTGTGTATTTAAATCTGTGTGTTTTAAAACTAGCATAAACCCCTTGGAAAGTGACAAAAAACATTAAGGTAAAAGGATGACTCCCGAGACAGGTGTGAGTTCAGAAGGTCGGTCTGTCTGCCCGTTCTCCTCATCTCACCCTTTCAAGGACTTGCTCCAGGATGCCTGCTCGTGCCGACCGCCTTTGTCTCACTGCTGCCACGGAGAGACGCTTTAGGAGTCTCCTAAATGCTTAGGAGGGATGCTTTAGGAATCTCTTCACTCAAAAAGAAATCCCCTCCTTAGCCCCACATGCCCTGCAGCCACCACCCCATTCCTTAGGGGGAGCTGGACAGGCTTCTCCACGGCCCCCTAACTGTGATTTCTCCACTCACCCATTTACTCTGCAGCCGCCCCGTTCTGTCGTGGCCCCTACCACTAAGTGAATCTGCTGACACAAGGCTGAGCACAGAGGGTTCCTCTTCACCCTCATCTGAGTCTCCTGGCATTTGATGGCATTGACCACTCCCTCTCCTTCCTCCTTGATCTGTTGGCATCAGGACGCTGCGCTCTCCTAGGCTTCTCAGCCCCCTGCACGCTGCCCCTTCTCAGCTTCTTCACTGTCTCCTCCTCTGCCTAACCTGGGCGCATTAGGACACAGGGCTCTGTCAGCAGGTGAGGAGACGTGACCCTGGGCACAGCAGACATTGGAACAGTGGTTAAGGAACCTCATGTCTTTGTTTATTCTGTTGGTGAAACTTTATTGAGGAATATGCAGTGAGATCCAAAGTCTCAATCAAACAGGTATTCCGCATTTGAACTTCAGAGGCATGGGTGTTTGTATAACTTGGACAAGAGAAAATATCTTTTTACCTGACTGAGGGTGGAGGTGACCAACGTTTAAAGAAACATACAGATAGACCAGGACAAGGATACTGAAACACACTGGACAGTTCCAGACCTCCCCTAACAGAGCTGTACACAGCCTGGAACTCAGTGGGGCCCCTTTGAGATGATTTTGCTGTTCCTAGAGGAGGAGGTGTCTCTGGGCCTAAGAGGCGGGCTGCTGTTCCCTCACATCGTTGTCCTCACCATCATCCCTACTCCCCCAGTGTCAACTCAGGGGAGAATTCCAAATGCCTCCCGGACTCTACTTCCTCCTCTCCCCAGAGGCCTCAGTCACGGGGGGTGCAGCTGTGTGAGCACCACCCCGTGAGCATGCTTGTGACTGTACAGACCTTGAGGTGAAAGAACACAAAGCCGAGCGAGTCTGGCCCTCTTACACAGCTACACTAGGCGCATGGTCCATAGCATCAGACACTCCATAGTTTAGTTGGCTTCTGAGTAGCTCTGAGATTTTAGAGTTCATAGATGAAAGTAGAGATTCAAATATTCCTGATTCTTCTCTGAAGATGATCCCAGACTTCAAACAGCAAATTTCAGAACTGGAAAAACAGAAGCAAGATCTTGAGATCCGCCTGAATGAACAGACTGAAAACATGAAAGGTAACTGACCCCATCACGAACCCACTCGTAGAAAGTGGTTTCCTGTGTCCAGGAAATGACAGAAAAGAATTTGAGTGGGTCTCAAATTGTGGTTCTGTGGGCCAGGCAGGTGACACCGTGTGAGCAGAGTGCTGGGTGGAGGGAACGGCAAGGCGCACGGCATGTAAAGCGGCAACTGGTTGATGCCGAGGAGTGCGGGTCCCAGTGTTGCTTGATACTCCTGTTTTTAAGGAAAAGCCAGAAATCCAGATTTTTATGTGAAATATCACAATTTTAAAATAACAGCTTTAAGAAAAGTGTAAACCAAGCAAAATCTCTAGTTGGATACAGGTTAGAACCCCTGATAACTGAAAGCATGACCAAACCCAAATCCAAAGCAGCGGCCCGGCCCCGGAGTCACGGCGGTCCTTTCCACCGCAGGAAAACCAGAGGAATCGTCGAATCAGTTGGCCCACTGTCGAGAGGAGGAAGGAACGCAAAGGGAGTAAGTGTTAACGCATCTGCGCCTCAGGTTCACGCTCGTGTTATGCGCTGCTTTTCTGAAGTTGGGGGAGACACCAAGATATTAGCAAGGTGCTAATTAAGATGTATGATATATTGCCACTCATGAGGAAAAGAAGTACACGTGTGTGTACACGTACACACACACACACACACACACACACCACCACCACCACCACCACCCCCTACTCCACCCCCCACCCCCCCTACCACCCCCCTGGGAAAACATACAAGAAATAAAACATCACCTGCTTCCAGGGAGGGTAACCGAGTGACAGGGCAGGGAGGAGAGGGACCCAGCACTGTGCACCCTGTTAGACCCTTAGAGCATCATGCCATGCACGTGGGTTATCTGTTCAAAAAATTGACAAAATAAGATTGTGTGAGTGAGAACAGATTTTCTCCTAGTAGGCTATTTAGAATAAGGCTTAAAAGCTATGTTCGAAAAGAATCTTCACTGATAATCCCTCTAATTTACATCCTGACCAGCAGAGGGCCTGGGGCTCCCGTGAAGCCTCTTGAGGGAAGTGTTCGGCTTTGCTGCCAGCTTGCTGAGATACTTGATTTTTCAGAGGAATAAATGGACTCTCTACATCCTGGAGAGCATTTTTAGTCATGCAGTTTTACTGGCAGGAATGGGATGAAATGAGGGCCCCAAAAGCAGGAAAGAGTGAGACGCCACATTGGAATGCTTCTCATGGGCTTCTCCTCTCTTCCCTCCAGTCCCTGGCTTTTTGAGAGTCTGGTGCCCAGAGTGTTTACAGGCCATTGGTCATAGGGGTGTGAGTGGGTGTGGATGCCCTGTGGGAGCCCTCAAGGGTGCAGGTGGGGTGGGGCCAGAGTCCCTCATCAGGACGAGGAGACCAGGCAGTCCAGGAACAGTTTTATGCCCCAGCCAACTGTGATTTCCTTCCCCTGCTTCAAGGACTCCCCTGTTCCAGTACTGTAGGCATGCCTCATTTTATTTTGATACTTGCCATACTTGCAGTGGTCTGGAACCAAACCCACAATATCCCCGAGGTCTGCCTGTATTCACTTTACATATTACATTGGCCAGAGCATTTTCCAGTTTTGGAAACATCAGTGCTTGCTATGACAATGAATGACTTCTCCGCTGTGGTCAAACTGATAGCAAAATTCCCTCTATCCTTTCCTCAGGACCATAGAAACCCAAGATGAAATACACACCAAAGAAAAAGAGAAGCTGGTTGATAAGATTCAAGAAATTCAGGAGGCCAGTGAGCACCTGAAGAAACAATTTGAAACAGAAAGTGAAGTCAACAGTAGGTTCCAGCAGGAAGCATCTCGTCTTACTATGGAAAACAGGGTGAGAACTTCTAACATGCTGATAAATGGCTGCAGGTGTCACTGTAGTTATAATGATTCATTCACAAAGCCGGAAGCATACAGTGAACAGCTGGAGATCAAACCGTCTCCCTCAGAGCAGTCTGTTTCCTTATCTCAGAAGGCTGGTGGTCTCCGAACTTAGAGCCCACTGCAGGGGTGCTGGGGGAATCACAGAGGCCGCACCTCGCAGGTGTCTGGCAGAGTAACGGGAGACAAGAGAAGAGGACATGGTCCTGAGCACTGCCCCACGGGTGGCACCCTTAGCGGTGATGAGCCCTGCTCCAGAGCACGTTGAGGTTGATGGGCCAATATGTGAACTTCTCTGAGCAACACTTACCCCATTAAACATTACCCCCTTTCTTCAGAGGGTATGTCCTTCCTGCAGTTAGAGTCAAACTGTTCTTCTATGAAATGCTCACATAGTAGTTGACAAATTTTTTAAATTGTTAAAGTCTTTATCAAATTGTAAATGCACTTGTCAAAGTGAAATTTGGCAATTCTGTGTCAGTCCCTTGAAATTTTGTTGGTGTGTGAAACCCACAAGACTGAGAACCACCAAAGTGGCAGGTGAGACGCATTCCTGGGAGTCAGACACTCTCAGGGCGCTTCCTGGCCTGGCAGCCTGCAGACCGGGACCACGGGAGGGCTCGGCAGGCAGGCTGCCTGGACTTGTGCACAGGCCTGCTCCCCCTCACCAGGGCCCCCCATTTCCTGTCTCACAGGAAAACTATAATAGGGTAAAATCATATTTTGCAGTGTCAGAATTTAATTTCAAAGGGTAATTATATCCAAAATGAACATTCCACACAGGTTAACATTTAACAGGAAGTAACACTTTCCCATTGGGGGCATCTAGATGATGGCCAGCTATTTTGAGGAGGACATAACTTTCTCAGAGAATAGACTCCTCAGATCACACCAGAGAAGCAGCTGCCTGCCAAGCCTGTGTGAGAGGTGACCCTGCCCTCTGCAGCTGGGCCCACGTATGCCCCTTTGGTCTCAGTTGGAGCCAGTGGGAAAGGAGAGGGTAGGGGTGAGGGACATGGATGTGGCACATCTTGTCCCAAGTGGACCTTCACTCCCTAGCTGTGAGCAGGCGGCTCTGGGTGTTGTCAGTCCCTGAGTTGTGTGGGATTTGTGAGAATTTGTTTCTGATATGCTGGGAGTAGTGAGGTCCCTCAGTGCCCCTCCTCAGGAGCCCCCTGTGTGTGTGGCTTTGTTCCTAGGAGGGGACAGGCCCGGCCTGCTCCTTCCGCAGTGCACTGAGCTGGGGAGCAGTCATATCTACGGGTGCGTTCCATGAACTATCCCTGACCCAGTGAGCAGCCTCAGTGTTACAAATGAGTAGATGAATACAGAACAAACAAATATGACTTCTGTATATTAGGTGGTAGATTTCACCCACAAATAAGACTTGGCTGCGTTCGTGTCCTAGCGCCACCATAACAGACTACCACAACTGGGTGTCCTGGAACAACAGAAATTTGTTTCCTCACAGTTGTGGAGGCCAGAAGTCTAAATTCAAGGTGTCCCCAGGGCTATACTCCTCCAAAGTTTCTAGGGGAGAATCTGAGTCAAAGAAAATTTTCATTAACAAAAGAAAAAAAAACCTTTAGTGATCCTCTCACTATTTACCAAGGAAATTTAAGATGAAAACTTTTTATTTTTGCCTCTCCAATAATAGAGATCTTATGGTGCTGGTGAGAACATCTTGCAGTGGGCAGGGTCACACGTGGTTTCTGGGGATGTAATTGGGGTAAACTCTGTCCAGGGTGATTTGGAGGCAGATATGAATATTTAGTAGCACTTTCTCTTTGACTCAGTAATGCAACTTCTAAGAATCTAATCTAAGCACATAATCAGATACGTGGACAAAGATTCATATTCAGAGTATTCATCAAAGTGTTAAAGCAAAAAAAAAGAGGATATCCCATAATAGTGGGTAGATTATATTATTGTAAATTACATGACTTAGCCATTAAAATGACAGTGTGTGGATATTATGATGGGGGAAACATCTGTAATGTAATGAGAGGAAAATCTAGGATTTAAAACTTTATGTACAGTATAACCCCAATTTTTAAAAATGTGTATGTGCCACATTAGGAAAAAAGGAAGGAAGGAATAAAAACAAAACATAAACTGCAGTTTCTTCCAGGTTCTGGACGGATGAGTAGATTTTTTATTATTAGATATATTATAGCATGAACTCAAATAGGGGAGAAGAAACTGTACGCACACCCCCACTTGTAAAGGCAGGTAAAGTTCCTCAGGTGTTAGCTAGAGACACAAAGCCGACACTTCTCCCTCCCTCCGGGGAAAGGCAGACACGGGGCAGGACAGCACGGCCTCCTCCCCAGGCCCGAGAGTCCGCAGAGGCACACAGCTGTGGAGACTGCGTGGTGAGCATGGCTGGGTCAGAAAAGCCTGAGCGCCTTCGGTGGCAAAGCCCTTGGAATTCAGGAAGAACCTAAACACTCTGTGTTCTTTATAGGAAATATTTATAGGTAACCAGGACAGTCCTGGCTCCTGAGCCACACTCAGCCTGGACAAGACCACCCCCTTATCACAAAGGAAAGGCAAGACCAGGACCCAATTCTCTGAAGTTTTTCTTCTCCAGCTTCTCTGATATCAGAGAACCCATTCATATTTTTAAATCTCTCTGATAGGGATTACTTTATCAAGAGGAAAAATAAGATGAATCAGTATATCCATACAGTATTATATTATTGAGCAATAGAAAGGAGTGAAGTACTGGTACATGGTACAACACGGATAAACCTTGACAGCATTTAAGCTAAGTTATAGAAGCCAAACACAAAAGGCCACCTATTGTAAGACTTCAGTTATATTAAATGCCCAGAATAGGCAAATATATGGAGACAGAAAGAGTAGCAGTTGCCAAGGGCTAGAAGGGAAAAAAGGGGGACATGGGGATGACAGCTAAAAGTCAAGTTTTCTTTTTGGTGTGATAGAAATGTTCTGGAATTAAACAATGTCAATGGTTGCATAATCAACGGTCTAAAAACCACTGGGTGTACACTTACGTGGGTGGATGGTATGGCCTGTGCAGGAGAGCTCAGTAAAGCTGTTACTAAAAAATAGAGTAACATGCTTCTAAACTAATGTCCTTATTTCTTTTGATTTCTGTAGGATCTTGAAGAAGAGTTAGACATGAAGGACAGAGTGATTAAAAAGCTACAAGATCAAGTCAAGACTCTAACCAAGACAATTGAAAAAGGTAGGAAAGATAACATTTTACTGTTTTTTGAACTTTCAGCTAAGGGCAGTATGCACTGAAGTGTTTGCTTCCTAATCATCCAAGGTCTTTGAAACCCAAAGGAATGATTCTCAACTGAGGGGCTTTGGGGCTCAGTGATGGGCCAATGGAAAGACCCTCTGAGGCAGGAAGATGGCTCACCCCCTCAAATTATACCTGATATGCTCATGTAATTTTAAGGGATACCCCGTAGTGAATACTTTTAAAAATGAAAGTGTGAACAAGTTTCAAATCTAACCGCTTTGAAATTCACTTCCTCTTCCGGTTACATAGGATCAATATCCCAATTTCTGTTAGAAGGAAGTAGAGACCTAAGGAGCCAGACAGCAGTCCTGAGGGTGGACTGAACTTGAGCGTTCTCGTGAGCTCCTGTGAAAAGGACCCTCTCCCTTTCTTTCCCTCGTCTGCTTCAGTGTCAGTGAACTTTTCCGACGTCTCTCTTCTGATGCTCTTCACTCTCACTTCCTCTTCCTCCCAGCCTTTATCACTAAGGCTCTAGCTTCACCTGTCTGTCCCCTTTTCCATATTCATTTCTTTGAAGAGCTTGTTTATTGTTACTTGTTCAACTCTCACCTCAAATTTAAAATGTCCAAAGCTAACATGGAGATCTGTCCCTTTCAGTAATAAATGATATATTTTGGTCTAAGCTCAGGAAATGTCTGTCCTTCCCAAACCCCTCGTGTCCCTGTGCTAGAATGAATGAATGAAATACCATCTCTGCATAAAGATTTCCAAAATCCATGAGCTTCTGTGAAAAGGACCCTCTGTAATTGTAAGGAACACCCTTCTTTTCCCGAGTCCCCGCCCCTTTTTTGCCTCTAAGACTACCTCTTTTGCTTTCCTGTTACCAAACTCAATGTGTCCAAAGTGGAAAACATCAGATTATCTTCCTGTGTAAATTATCTATTGTCATGTAAGAAACTACCTCCAAATTTAGCAACTTAAAACAACAAACACTTAACAACACAGTGTCTGAGGGTCAAGAATCCAAGAGCAGCTTAGCTAAGTGGTTTTGGCTCCGAGTTGCAACCAAATTGTCAGCAGGGACATAGTCATCTGAAGGTTTACCTGGGGCTGGAACACCTGCTGTCAAGCTCATTCACATGGCTGTTGGCAGGAAGCCAGTATCTCCTGAGCACTCCATAGGTGGGATTAGCTTCCAGGGTCCCTGCAAAGAGCATGCCCAGATACAAGTCACAACACTTAAGAACACCCAAGATATGATGTCCTTATCAGCTATTTCTGCTTCATTCATGTCCTTCCCAGTCCAGTTAAAATTTACTGATCAGAGGTCATTCTTATTAACAGTGTTGCTTAGTAAAACAGTCGATTCAACCTCTACCAGTCTCCAAGGAAGCAGAGCAAGTAAATTCACAGACAGATTCTCCTGCAGTAGGAAGAATCTGTTAACTCTACCTGCGCTAATCTTTTTTTTACCCCCCAGAGCCATCTCACTTTTCTTGGCCAACTGGAGTGCTACCTTCAAAAAGCATTTTTCAACAGTTCTAGCCACCTCTATGTGAATTCTTATGGCCCTGTGTTAATGTCCTACAGCTGCTATAACAAATCGTCATTAGTGACATAAATGAACACAAATTTATTATCTAGAAGTCAGAAGTTCACAGTGGTTTCCACCGGGTTAAAATAAGTATGTCAGCAGGGCTGCATCCTTTATGGAGGCTTTAGGGGAGAATTCCCTTGCCTTTCCAGCTTCCAGAGGACACAGCATTTCTTGGCTTGGGGGCCCCTTCGTCCATCTTCCAAGTGAGCAACAAACATCTTCAAAAATCTTTCTGACTCTCTAGGCTCTGCTTCTGCTGTCACATCTCCTTCTTTCAGGAAAGACATGAATCTTTGGGAACTAGCAGGCAGACTGTGGCCACCCAAAGATGTTCATGTCCCAATCCCCGTAATATGTGAACATGTTACCTTACACGGCAAAGGGGTTTTTCAGATGTGATTAAGGATCTAAGATAGGGATCCAGTGTAATCACAAAAGACCTTATAAGAGAGAGGCAGGAATGCTGGATGGGAGAAGGAGCTGTGGCAATGGAAGCAGAGAGAGAGAAAGATGATGGAAGCAGAGGTCCGAGTGATGTGGCCACAAGCCAAGGAGGGTGGGCAGCCTCTAGAAGCTGGAGAAAGAAACCAGATGCTCCCCTGGAGCCTCACAAGGAACACAGCCCTGCTATCACTGTGAGTTTAGCCCTGAAGGCCCATTTCAGTCTTCTGACCTCTGACCTCCAGAACATAAAAAGTGTGTGGTGTGTTAAGCCACTAAGTTTGTGATAACTTGTTATAGCACGTAGGAAACCACTACAGCCCCCTTAGGACCATGCAGTTGGGCACTTTACACACCAGACGTTTCCTGAATCTTGTTTCCTTAACTATAGCGCTAGCCTCATGAAGACAGGAGCAACATCTTGGATTGCTTTCCTGCCCCTGCTGTGCTGGATGCATACCAGACACTCAAAGATTCCCTCACGAATAACCAGCCTTTTTAGCAGTAGCTGTATGCATTTATACACTCAGATAGGAATCACTACTAGAAGAAATTCTTCAGGATTAATAAAGTTTTCATTTTTCTGAGAGCCACAGGAGTTCATGCGCAAACCAGCCAGAATGGGGTAGAAAGAGAGTAGTCTCCTTAGAAAGCCTGTGGAAGTTGTTTTTGTTTATTTCATGGACTGTTTGCCTCTTCCTTACAGCCAGTGATGGGCACTCAGGACCCAAGGAGTACCTTGGAATGCTGGAATACAAGAGAGAAGACGAGGCCAAGCTCATTCAAAACCTCATTCTCGGTAGCGAAACCTGGAACTCTGCATACTCACTTTGTCTTTGAGAACTTGAACACCGGTCCTGGGGAGGAGGCGGTCCCTTCCCTCCGCTGCTTGACTCTCAGCCTCAGCACTGTCGGTCAGATAATTCACTGGCAGGGGGGGCTGTGCCCTGCGGCATCCTCGGCTTCTACCCTCGAGAAGCCAGTAGCAATGCCTAGTCATGACAATGAAAGTCTCCAGACACTGCCCAGGGTCCCATGGGAGCCAGAAGTACCCCCAGTTTAGCAGCACTGCCCTGTCCTCCTCCTCCCCCCTCCTTCCCAGGGTCTGGAGGCAGGCCCAGCTCCTTGTCCCTCCTTCTCAGCATGGCACCATGGCAGGAGCAACCCGTTTGACCTCTAGTGAGGAGTTTACTTGCAGGCAATACAATGGAGGCTCCCCAGCCACACCTCAGTTACAGGACTGTCCCAGTGTGTATCCTTAAGGGTTGGTGGTCTTAGAACCAGTCTTATACACTGTCTTCACCATGACAGCCACCTGGTTTTCTACAGGGAGGGAGACAAGGTGCCTTCCCAGCAGCTGCTCCCAACATCTCAGAGCAGAAAGCCAACATGTAACCTAACTTTCTTTTCTACCAATGGCCGCCCTCACAGCACATGAGCATCCTACCCTTTCTTTCCCACCTTCACTGGTACACAGCTGTGGGGCCTCTTCATTCCCTTGTCTTCTTGGAGCCATGGCAAGGTCTTTGCTTATCTTGATTTATCCTATAAAGTTTCTGTCTTCCCTTTACCCCTCTCTCTCCCTGCCATTCTTCTCTTCACGCCGAGGCCAGCGCGCCTCCTCTGCAGGATGTCGTGCACCTGTCTTCCCAACTTCAGGCAGGTGCATGCAGTCACCGGGATGGCATTCTGTCCTCATCACAGAGGCTGCAGTGGGGCATGTGTGGCACTGCAAATCTGAGATCCAGGGTCTCCACACCAGGAAGAAGTACAAATTCTATCTCTTATTCAGACTTTTAAAAAAGAGAAAGTACTTTGCAAATGAGAAGAGCAGTAGGTGGCACTTGTGTGTTTTTGACAAGAAAAGAGCCAGATTGAATCCCTCAAAGAGGAAAGACATCCCGCGCCTGCGGACGCAGCGCCAAGTGCAGAAGGCAAACAGCCCCGGCCTGCAGCCAGAGGCGCTCACCTCAAGGGCAGAGCTGACTGTCAGCTGGAATCCTCATCAACTCTTTCTGTTCCAGACCTGAAGCCCCGCGGAGTGGTGGTGAACATGATCCCAGGGCTGCCCGCTCACATCCTGTTCATGTGCGTCCGCTACACAGACTCTCTGAACGACGCCAACATGCTCAAGTCCCTCATGAACAGCACCATTAATGGCATCAAGCAGGTGGTCAAGGTAGGCACCGTGTCTGACATTGGCCCTTGATATTACGGTTCTTCAGGAACACCTTCACGAATGACCGGCTGCCCATATCTGCCCATCCCTAACCTCCGGTGTTGGTGAGCCCTGCAGTTCTTCAAAGCTGTCTGAGGCCCAGTCAGTGAAGGAAGCCAAGCTGTTAGGAAAAGCCAAGCTAGGTTAGGGGCTCCGAAGGCTAGGGACCAGCCCGAAGACCCCACAGCCTTTCCCAGGAGACTGCAGCCTGGCTGCAAAGTGACTCATCTCTTCCCTTTGTATTTAAATAATTCTTCTGTCTAAAACTGCATGATGTAATTTTATTTCCCATCCAGAAGAAAAGGGAGGAGTGAAATATAGATCCCTTATTTTTCATCCCCTTCCAAATGAGAAGCAGTGTTTGAGGTTGGAATATATTTGAATTTTTCAGTAGGGGAAGTCCTATCTCACTTTTAGTGAAATATATGTCCTAGTAGACTCATGACTAATTAAATCCTATTTTAAATACTCTAGAAAAAGAGAAGAATAAATGCATGAGAGGTCAGTGTATGGGTGATTTTTCCCTTTCCCCTCCCCCCCAAAATTTTTGTACCAAGAAGTCATTATTCACCACCAGTTGGGAGCATTTATTCTGTACTAGGTGCTTTATAGTCACTGTCTTAAGAGAGCCACCAGTGTCCTGGGAAGGAGCTTCCATAAATTGATGTTTTCTCTGTCTATATTTTCATAAATTGGGTTTCCTTATGACAAACTTGCATGGTGTCTGAGGCCATAGGCACAACATTTGCCCCATCTTGCCGCTCTGGAATGTTGAAATATTTAGAAACAGGAAGATGCATGGCGTGAATATAAATCCCTTCTCGCCAGCACCTTCCATCTCAGCTTCCCCAGTGTGGTCCTGCCCTCTGCCATTGTTGGTGCGCAGCACCTGTTCCTCCCCCTCCAGCGCACAGCGCACTCAAGCAGCCCTCACTCGGCCCGCACAGCCTAGTCGCTGCGCCTCTTATCCCACGCCCTGACGCCACAGTGCTTAGCCTGGTGGTCTCCATCCCTGCTCTTTGCAATCTAGCTTCTCCCCCATCACTCCTCAGAAGATCACCAGCAATTCCTCTTGCTAAATCCAATGGTATTTCCTTAATTTTTATTACCGTTAAATGGACCAAAGCATGAGGACCATCTCTTTGAAACCCTCATCCCATGTCTTTCAAATCTGGGGATGTTCTGGTTTTCCTCTTACCTTTCTGATCACTGTACCTCTGCCTTCTTTGTTCGTCTCCTTCCTGCCCCCTGTGTGGGAGTGCTCCCCACAACAGACTCCCTGGTACTGAGCTCCTGTCCTCCACCCCTTTCCTTCAGAGAGGACATCCTCCTGCTTCTCTCATGTTGTCTCAGCTGTCGTGGTTTTCCATCATCCCTCCATCCTCTGAGCTTTTTTAGCACAGTCTACGCCCATCCTGTGGCACCCAGCCACTCATTTAACTGTATCCTATGTATGTTATATCTGTCTTCCAAGTCAGAATGTGCACTTTGGAGAGCAGAGACTGAGACCAACATTTACGAGGCATTCCTGCAGGCCCTGACTCCAGCTTCGTAATAAGTGACATAATCTACGCAGAAATATTTGCAAATCATACCTGCTAAATAAATGTAATACAAACTTCACAAACTCCTTAGTGAATGAAAGAAGGGTTCCATTTGATCAACAGCCACCAGCTAACCAAACAGGCACCAAAATCACCAAATCCAACTTGGTGTTTTCTTGTTTTTTTTAAGGAACATTTAGAAGACTTCGAGATGCTGTCCTTTTGGCTTTCCAATACTTGTCATTTCCTCAACTGCCTGAAGCAGTACAGCGGAGAAGAGGTAGTGGGGGGTGCTTGCCTGCTCTGTGCTCTATGCTAACTGCCTGTGGGTACCCTCCTCATGAGCCAGAGCTCACCGGAGGGGTTAGGAATGTGCCCAGCTCCAGGGACAGCCTCTGCTCCAACTGGCTCTCTAGCTTCCTTTCCACCCAGGAGGCCAACTTCACGTACCTGGTTGGACAGAAGTCATAGACAAAAGACCTAGAAGTCTTAGACCTCGGTCATGGAGCCAGTCCTCAGTTCCCTTGAGTTTTAAATCAGTGGGGTAGATTAGATGGTTTTTAAGTTTCCTTCTGTTTATAAAATTCTGAAGTTACCAGTATTATGACTCTCAAATACAGGGTTTCATCCAGCATGCCTGTTTCTTCACAGCTGTTCTCTCTATAAGATTCTGATTGTTCCTCCATAATCCGTAAATCCTTTGTCATTCTGACTCTGCTCCCCAGGGGCTAACATCCTGAAGCAGGTCTCCACCTTCAAGTACTCACAGAGCAAAATTCCATTAACCTAATAACAAAGTGGCCTTCTAGGGTTTTCTTTGCTCTCCAAAATGATTGTACCATTTCATAGTTCCATGACTGTGAAGTTTCCAGCATCTCCTACCTTTCACCAAAACTTGGTCTTGGCAGACATCTTATTCTTTACCAGTCTCATGGATATAAAACAACACCTTGTTGATTTAAATTGCAAATACTTGATCACTAGTGAAGTCAAGCATCATTTCACGTGCTTACTGGTCATCTGGGTTTCCTTTTAAATTGCATACTGACGTGCATTCTTCATTTTTCTTAGAGGTGATTTTTATTCTTATTGACTTGTAAGTGGTGTTTATATATTATGCGCTTATCTTGTAATTTTCTTTATGTAGTCTTGTAATACACAATTTTTGAATTTTAATGTACTTAAATCTATTAATCCTTTTTTTTTATGATACATGTTTTAGTGTCTTCAGATTCTTCCCTGCCCTAAGATTATGGACTGATTATCTTCCTTGCTTCTAAATGCCTGTAATTCAAACTGAGCGTTCACAGTTACATTTTAATCTATTCATGATTGATTCATGAATGGCGTGGTTATTTATCTGTCCCAAGCTGATGTGTGAGGTAATGATCTATCTTCTTCTACATGGATAGTTCAGTTGTCCCAATGGAAGGAAAGTAAAAAAAATTCAAAAGTAATTCTACCAGTACTGTAGAACAAAAGGAGAAATAAGTAAATAAAATTCTACCTCTGGCTAAAAGTAATACAAAAATGAGGAGGAGGCCACAGACCAGTCCACTGGCATCTGTGAGACACTAATGAAAGAGGAGCATATCATTCAGCACCTTTTGTTTTCTGACCCTCCCTTTGTCCCCTTTCACCATGTATACAATATTCTTTTTCCTGAATATTTTTTCAGTTACTATATTTTTCTAAAATTTCAATGGTTCCTTTGCACCTCTGCCTCTTATCATAACATCTTCTTGTCTTAATGTTTTTATTTATCTCTTTGAACATATTAAACATATTGTATTAGTCTGCTTCAGCTGCTATAGCAAAACACTGCAGACTGGTAGACTTAAATAACAGAAACTTATTTTTTCATAGTTCTGGGGGCCAGAAGTCTGAGATCTAGGGTGCCAGCCTGGTTGGTTCCTGATGCGAGCTCGCTTCCTGGCTTGTAGATGGCTGCCTTATTGCTACCTGGCCTTTCCTTAGTGCATGGGGTTAGGGGGAGAAGGTCCTCACATGGCCTTTCCTTGATGCATGGGGTTTGAAGGACAGATTGAACTTTATAGTGTCTCTTATTACAAAGGCACTAATCCTATGCAATCAGGACCCCACCCTTAGGACCTCCTTTTACCTTAATTACTTTCTTAGAGGCCCCATCTTCAAAGAGAGCTACATGGAGGTTAGGGCTTCAGGGTATATGAATTTTGGGAGGATACAAACATTCAGTCTATAACACACATTTTAAAAAACTTCAGATTGCTCTATATTCTGCAATTACAAAAGCATGAAGCTTGTTGATTGCATCTACTAATCCCTTACAGAAGTTTGTCTCCTTGGTCGCTTTGCAGTTTTTTCAGTGAGCTTCTGTGGGAGTTGTCTGTTGTAGTCTGTGGGCTATGGGGGCACATGTCTGCAGGGGAGTCTGCAATGCAATGACAGTTACAGAAAATAAGCTCTATGTCAAACATGAATTCAGGTGATACTAATCAGACATTACATTTTGAAGTGTAGGATTTATAGTAGAAGTTGATTATAATGTTATTAGTAGAGAGAATATTTTAATGTCCTACATGTTTATATTATCCTAATGTTTATGTGCTCACGATTACTTACAGGAATTCATGAAGCATAATAGTCCACATCAGAATAAGAATTGCTTGAACAATTTTGACCTTTCAGAATACAGACAAATTCTTAGTGATGTGGCTATACGAATATATCATCAGTTCATTATCGTAATGGAAAATAACATTCAGCCAATAATCGGTAAGAAAAGAATTGATGGCCAAAAAATATTTATAGTAACATTGAGACCTTAAAAAGTAAATGTGGTATATGGAATGTGTGATTACAAAGAGTATAATTTTAAAACCAGGAAAATTTAGTTTAAATTTAGTATAAATGTCCACTTTTTAATTCTTTGATTGCTTGAAATGATTACACACATATAAGTACGTAGTTCGTAATTTTCTTTCTGTAAGGGTGATTTATCCTGAAGGGAAAATATTGGGAGAACCATTGCTACTTAGGTGACTGATCCTGGGTCTTAGCCAAGTATTTTTGAAATCTTAATGCCCCACTCAAATTCTTGTATACTTTCTTCAGTTTTCTGAAGTTTAAATATCTTAGGCTTTAAATGGTCCCAGACTGTGAATTATCATGCTAACCTGCTCTCTTCCCCATGAAGGTGAAACAAGAGATGCTCCAAGCCTAGTAGGGGAGCTGTTGGAAACAGCCATCCACCCCTTTCACCTCTACACCTGGTGCTCCCCAATCCTTGATTCCTCGCTTTCTCTGTCTTAACTCTTCCACTACTGACTCTTGTAGATGATGTCCCACCGCCTGAGACAGACACGTGAGAGCAGGGGAAAATGTTCTCTGGCTGTCCCCACTGTGTGTGCAAGAAAAGCTCCCATTTTTCTCTGTAGTGCCAGGCATGCTGGAGTATGAAAGCCTGCAAGGCATTTCTGGCCTGAAGCCCACAGGCTTCCGGAAGCGGTCATCTAGCATAGACGACACGGACACCTACACCATGACCTCTGTCCTGCAGCAGCTGAGCTATTTCTACAGCACCATGTGCCAGAACGGCCTGGACCCCGAGCTGGTGAGGCAGGCGGTGAAGCAGCTCTTCTTCTTGATCGGGGCCATCATGCTGAACAGCCTCTTCCTGCGCAAGGACATGTGCTCCTGCAGAAAAGGGATGCAAATCAGGTAAGAGCCAAAGGCCCCCCGCTACCCTGGAGAGGCTGGCTGGAAAGAGTGCTCTTAAATTCTGGGGCCACACAGCCCTGCCCCGTCCCGCACGAGCTTAGTCCCCAGCCCCTGCTCCCACCCCATGCCCACTTGACACTCAGGCCAAGTGGCTTTAACTGGGAACTAATAATTATATATTTTAAATTCTGGCCCTCTGTGGTTATCATATACTTAACTAGTGTTTATTGACCACCACTGCTGGGAATGGCATACCGGCTGGACGCAACAAGACACAAAGGAAGGAGCGATTTGGGTCCTGTCCTCAAGAAGCTCAAAAAGAGCTAAACAGCCATTCAAGGCAACCACAATTAAGTCACAAGCAAGTGATGTGGGATATACTTCAGAGAGAGGAGATTACTGTGGACAGAAAAGCTACAGAAGCCTGAGAGCTGTGCACTGTGATTTTACAAGGGAGAAGAACATTGCAGGCAGGGGAAATGAGGCAGGTGAAGGCACAGCCGTGGGCCCAAGGGAGTACCCTCCTGGGGCTGGCAGGGAAAGCCCTGTCCCGGTAAAGCAGGGTCATTTCGGGGAGCAGGACCACGGCAGAGCTATAGCTTGGATCCGGACCGCGAAGGGAATCCGGTTTGCCATGTGCCAACTCCTTGTTATCTCTGAATTGAGGAAACACACACTCTGGAGCTACGGCCTGAATAACATTCCCAGAGTACATAGTATGGGGCAGATATTTAAGATTTTTAAAAATATGTACAGGGTTTTGATACCTGTATGAGATATGAAAAGCTGGGGTCGGGCCGATGATAGTGATGCAAAGGAAGGTGTCAAAGGAAGGACCCTAAGCCAGGAAAACAATGTGAGGCACCCAGTACACCTCTCCAGCATCAGTAAAACTTCGAGTTGGCCATCTGCACAGAGCTGGCTGGCAAACTGCCATGACACCAGGTGGTCTGCAGGTAAGGGGGGCGTGCAGAAGGACTGGCCTTTGGGAGTCGTCTTCTCTCGTTTTGTTTATCACACAAGCTCTGAGCAGATGCTCTGTAGGCCTTGGAGGCAGGTTTAGCACTATTTAAAGTTAATCCATAAACCTAAATGTGCCACTAGAGCCTTTGCTAAACAAATCTCATTCCATCCGCGGGTCCCCAAGACTGAGTGAGGAAATGAGCAAGATGCATGGCTCTAGATAGGCAACATCTGTCCCCATAGGCATGCGGTACTGTTTCCTTTTACCAACTGAAAGTGGTCATCAGAGAAAGTAGTGCCTTCACCGTGCATCTCTCTGAGCGGCACGAGCATGCTAGAGGATTTGCTTGTCCGGATATTTATGAAGCTCCTGCCACGAGCAAAGCCCATAAGGATCAGACGTGGCTTTACAATGAAAACACAAGTAACAAAATAACAGAACATGAATACAAGTAGAAAATCAAGGCCACAGAAAAGAAAAATGAAACAGTGGACCAAGTACTTGAAAGCTGGCCCTGGGCTTTCTGGCTGCCAGGACACAAAGTACAACAGCCTCCGTTCTCTGGACCCACTGGGTGTGGTGAGGCCGACCAGTTCCTGGGAAGATACAGAGATTTTCTTAACACCTAATTATTTTTGTGTTCCTAGTCATCAATCATAACAGCACTATTTCCTGTGGAACTTTATCTGCAGTCTGCACAAGAGCACGCCGACAGGAGGTCTCTCTGTGGCTGCTTTGCTGGGTGACATTTGATACAAGCCTGTGTAGACTTTTCAGATAGTTCAGTTAGGGAGCCAGAATAATGGGACCCAAGTACATACAGTGCTTGCCGGCCTGAGGGAATCTGGGAGGAATACAAAAAGCAGTGATCTGGGTCTTAAAAGACAGGGAGGGTTTCAGCAGACCGAGGATTAGAGGAACAGCACAGGCCTCAGTGAAGGAAAATAGATGGCAGAGAATGAATGGCTTCCTTTGAGTGGAGCCCCAGGAGGGAGGCGAGCATCCAGAAAGATCGTTAGAAGGAGAAAGTGGAAGGTGAGCTGAGAAATGTGGGCTTTATAGTCCTAAGAAAGGGCAGCCACTACAGACTTTTTTTTCTTTTGCAGAGGGGTTTATGCTGTGAATTCAATTTCTTTAATAGTTGTAGGATTATTCAAGTTGCATATTTAATCTCAGATGAGTTTTGGTAGGTTTTGGTTTTCAAGGAATTGGTCCATTTTATCTAAGATGTGTTTATGTGCATGGAGCTTTCATAATATTTCCTTACTTATTTTTTGAATTTCTGTAGGATTTGTAGAGATTTTCCATGCTGGCAGAGAATCTTCTGTTCCTGTGTTGGTGATCTGTGCCCTCTTTTTCTTGATCAGTCTCTCTAGAGGTTTATCAACTTTGCCACTTTTCACTCTTTTCAAAGAACCAGTTTTTGCTTTCATTGATTTTTCTCTATTTTTAAAAAATTTAATTGATTTCTTTTATTGTCTTTATTATTTCATGCCTTCTGCTTACTTTGGATTTATTTTGCTCTTTTTCTAGTTTCTTAAGATAGAAGATTTGATTATGGACTTTGAGGCCTTTCTTTTCTAACATAAGCATTTAATGCTCTGAGTGTCTCTCTAAGCACTACTTTATTACACAAATTTTGATATGTTGTATTTTCATTTTGTTCCTATTTTCTAATTTCCCTTGAGTCTTGCTCTTTGACCCAAGGATTATTTGGAAGTATGTTGTGTAATTTCCCAGTGTTTAGAGACTTTCTTGTTACTTTTCTGTTACTGATTTTTAGTTTAATTCTGTATGATCAAAGAACATACTTTGTCAGTCAAACTCTTAGAAACAGAAGGTAGAATAGTGGTTGCCTGGGGCTAAAAAGACAGGGAAAAGGGGAATTGTTCAATGGTTCAGCTTTGCAAGATAAAAACGTTCTGGGCATCTGTTGTACAACATGAGCGTATAGTTGACACGCCTGTATTGCACACTAAAGAATGGTGAAAATGGTAAATCTTACATTATATGTTTTCTACCACAATAAAAAAAAATCTCGAAGTGCATACAGGTTGAAATATACCATAAATTATGATACCAGAGTCACCAACCATCTCACTTAACCTGAGACTTCACCAGGCTTGTTTTTAAAATAAAAACTAAATATTTTTACCTTAAAAGAATAACAAACGTTGCATGATTTCAGTTCTTTTTAAATTTGTTAAGATTTGCTTTTATGACCCAGAATATGGTGGGGGTTTTATGAATGTTCTACATGCAATTGAAAAGAGTGTGTATTCTGCTCTTGTTGGGTGGAATGTTCTATAAACATCAATTAGACTCTGTTTGTTGATGGCATTTTTCAGTTCTTCTATATTCTTGCTGATTTTCTATCTGTTAGTTCTGCTGATTACTGAGAGGAGTTCTGAAGTCTCCAGGGATAATTACGAATCTGTTTCCTCCTTTAATCTGTCAGGTTTTATTGCATGTATTTTGAGGCTCTGTGGTTAGGTGCACACACACTGAGAATTATTATGCCTTCTCGGTAAGCTGAGAGGCAGCATACATTTGGGTCTTGTATTTTTAATCAGGTCTGACAATCTATTCTTCTTAATTGGAGTGTTTAGACCATTTTAATTTAATGCAATTATTGATATATGTATAGGTATGTCTACCATTTTATTATTTTCTGTTTGTTCCTTAGAGTTTTTATTTCTCTAATTTCCTTTTTCTGCATTCCTTTGGGTTATTTGAACATTTCTTGGTACCCCTTTTTAATTTATCACTTGTGTTTTTACCATATATCGTTGTATCTTTTTTAGTGGTTGCTCCAGGAATTGCAGTAACATACTTAACTTTTTCAGTCTATTCAGAATCAGTATCTTACCACATCAAGAAGAATGTAAAAACCTTAACATCACATAGGCCTTTATATTCTCTCTAATTTATGTTGTATTTTTCTTATATATCTACATATATCAAAAACTTGGCCAAACAACATTATAATTTTTGTTTTAACCATTCACCATATTTGAAGAACCCAGAAGGAGAAGAATAGCCTATTACATTTACCCAGATATTTACCATTTCTGTTGCTCCTTCTTCATTCCTAATGCTCCAAGTCTCATTTTTACCCAAATCTCATTTTTATATAATTTCCTTTCTGCCTAAAGAAATCCTTTCAGTAGTCCTTTTAGGGATCTAGAAATCTGGGTTGACAGGTGTTTTTCACCACTTTAAAAATGTTTCACTTTTTCTGGCTTCCATGGTTCCTCATGCATGAGAAATGCATAATCACTTGAATTTTTGTTTCTCTACAATATGATGTGATTTACATCATACAAATTTACATACATATGATCCAATAAGATATGGTATGTCTGGATGTGAATTTCTTTGCTTTAGTCTCAGATTCCCTGAGCTTTTTGAATCTATACGTCTGTGCATGTCACAAAATTTGGGACATTTTCAGCCATTTCTATGATTCATCTTTCTCAATGAATCATACTTTATCCTTCTGGAACTTCAGTAACAGGAATGTTAGTCCTCTCATTATTGTTCCATGGGTCCCAAAAGTTCTGTTCTTTTTTTTTTTTCAGTTTTTTTCCTCTGTACTCTTTAAATTGGATATCTCTATTGATCTCTTCAAGTTCACTGAAGTTCTATCAGGGTCACTTCAGTTTCTTTCCTCTGTAACCTGTATTCTGCTGTTGAGCCCATTCAGTGAGTTCTTTTATTTCTGTTACTGTATTTTTCAGTTCTAAAATCTCCATTTGTTTTTCTTTGTATTTTCTATTTTTTTCTGAGACTTTACATGTTAAAATTTATTTCAGGACAGTTTGTCTTTACTTTTTGGAGCATTTTTATAATAGCTTCTTTTAAGTTTTTGTCAGATAATTCCAATGTCTATGTCATCTCAGAACTGACATCTATCAATTGTCTTGTTTAATGCCAATTGAGGTGTTCTCATTTCTTCATATGCCAAGTAATTTTGAATTGTCTCCTCAAAGCTTTTAACATTATACTATGAGACTCTGAGTCTTTGACTCTTACGGAGAATGTTGCTATTTCTATCGGAATGTTAATCAACCCACTTAAGTTCAGGTTGCAAGGTCTTTGTGGGCTGTGCGTCTCATGTCAGTTAAGTTTTCAAAGTCTTTGTAATACCATTTGGTTCCATCTTGTGTGGGACACACAGTGGCTGGCCTGAAACTTGGGTGGTCTCTATACCATAGTTCAGTTCTCAAAGTCTACATGTGCTGCTGAGAGTCAGAACCATGCATGGTCTCAGGGGTGTGCCCAGGAAGGAGTTCATGGACAACTGGAAAGGGTTGCTTTCCCAAGCCCCTCGTCTCCATAATACCCCTGGTACTTTTCAGATCCCTGGGGATCCTCTCTCTGGTCCCCCAGTCAGGAAACTAGGGCTTTACTTAACTCACTATGTGGCACGCTTTCTGCAAATGATCCCATCTGCATCAAGTAAATGGGCGTTCACCAGTCCTCTTGAACCGCAGCCCCTGCAGTCAGAGAAAGTCCCCCTCCTCAGAGTTCTGGGCTCCTGCTGACCCTGTTGCCACCGCCGCCACCACCAGGGGCTTATTTGGGGCTTGAACATGAAAGAATGAAGAAAAGGAAAAGGAGAAGAAAGAAAAGCAGGGGATTTCCACCCTCTCTCAGAGCATTAAGAAACCTCTTTTCAGCTCCTAGAGCCAGAACTGGAGGGCTCCTCCTGGAGCTTCATAGGCATCAGTGCTTACTGCTGAGCTCCAGTCTGCTCTGAGGTCAGGCCAGTGAGCAGCAGAGGGGCAAAACTGGTAAACTCACTGCTGATTTGCTGATACTTCAGGTTCTGGTCTTTCTTCCTAATCTACCTGCTACTATTTACTTTTCAAATAGCTGCTCCAGGCATTCCGTCCAGGCTTTCTGGCTGCATTTAGTAGGAGACACAAAGTGGAGTGTATTCTTACCAAGAACCAGAACTCTGCCACAAATTTTTGAGCAGGAGAATTCACATGCCCAAAACTCAGATTAAGAAAGGACCGTGGCAGGATTGAATAGGATTAGGATTCAATAGCCCACTAGGAATCTACTGTAATAAGAACTCAAACTAGGAACAGAATTGACAATGCAAAGATGGGGGGAGACAGTACAAGAGATGTTGATCTCATTACGTCCCTATGAAAAACATTACTTAGACATTATTGTGCTAATGTTATAAGCAAAGATAAGACTCCGTGGGGAGTTGGAAGCTAGTACTGACCTTAGAGATCACCTAGTTTTACACTCAATTTCTTAAAACAGCTTCACTGATACATAATTTTATAATGCCATAAAGTTTACCAATTTAAAATGAATAGTTCAATGGTTTTTGATATATTTGCAAAGTTTTGCACCCATGACCATAATGGAATTTTGGAACATTTCCATCACTTCAAAAAGAAACATTATAACCATTAGCAGCCACTCTTAGCCCTATCCAGTCTCCTCTCCCTCAATCACGAATATATTTTCTTTCTCTATAGATTTGCCTTATTTTGGACATTTTTTATAAATGGAATCATAAAATATGTTGTCTTTTATGACTTGCTTCTGTCACTTAGTGTAATGTTTTCACAGTTCATCCATGTGGTAGCATGTGTCAGTACCTCATTCCTTTTTATTACTGACTAATATCTCATTGTATGGTTATACCATGATTTGTTTAGCCATCGTTTGGTGAACATTTGTGGGGTTTTTTTCATTTTGGAGCTATTATAAGTGTTGAACACATGTATACACTTTTTTGTGTGGACATGCTTTCCATTCTCTTGATGTATATCTAGAAGT
Source organism: Manis javanica (assembly GCF_040802235.1). Taxonomy (NCBI): domain Eukaryota; kingdom Metazoa; phylum Chordata; class Mammalia; order Pholidota; family Manidae; genus Manis; species Manis javanica. The sequence goes on along the minus strand of NC_133163.1, from coordinate 102,015,762 downwards.
GAAATTGCTGGGCCATATGGTAGTTCTATGCTTAACATTTAGAGTAACTGCCAAATTGTTTTCCTTAGCAACTGTACCATTTTATATTCCCACTGGCAATGTATGAGGGTTCTCAACTCTCTCATTTACCCTGGGAGGTTGAGTAACTTTCAAGCTTACATAAAACCCATGCCTATTGACTCATAAAATGATGACAATTAGTGACAGAAACAAGAAGAAAAACCCCAGTGGACTGAAAGAAAGCCTTCTACCAATTTAGGGAAAGAATTAAACAAGTCTTTATGCTAGTTAAGTCTTCTCTTCAAATTTCACTATAATTTTTTCTTTTAGTAGATTTTCAAATCTATTAGTAAATAACTTTATAAATTATCACAGTCACTGTTCTTTGCTCAGATTTTCCCCAAAATTTATGACTATAGACCCTCACCCCAAGCATAGATCCTTAGAACCATGGATCATGAGAGCTGATCATCTGGTCCAACCCCCTCAAGTTACAAATGAAGGAACTGCTGGACTGTGGTCCTAAGCTCTCAGTGAACTCCGGTACCTTCTTGGTACCCACTGTGGGATTCAGCACCCTTCCCTAAAGTGTTCTAATGGACCACCCACTCTTCTCTGCTCCTCTGCCTTTTACTCCAGGTGCAACATCAGCTACTTAGAAGAATGGCTTAAAGAGAAGAATTTGCAAAATAGCTTGGCCAAGGAAACTTTGGAACCTCTCTCTCAGGCAGCCTGGTTGCTTCAGGTCAAGAAGACCACAGACAGTGATGCCAAGGAGATCTACGAGCGCTGTACCTCATTGTCTGCTGTGCAGGTGACCAGGCTTGCTCAGTGTTTCACTGATCTTCACCAACAGAATGTATAATTGGTGTCTCCTTTCCTAGCTTAGCCAGCCATGGGGTGCACCTGGGTCTCTGCTGCTCTTTGGGGAGCATATGTACCTTCCATGGCCCACCCTCTCGTTAATAAGCATTTATTAAATACGGACTCTAGGCCTTAAAACAGGAGTGCATATGACAAATTCCCTGCCCTTCTAAACTCACAGATGGCTATGTGTGTGTGAAGAGGCGGGTGATGGTGGGGGAAGGCAGGGAAGGAGGCTGGAAGTGGGGAATTCTCCTACAGCCCTCACATTATATGAATTGTCTTTGCTCCCCTCTATGTTCTTCTTACTTTGTTTTCTCTTTGCTTGGAAACAAATAACACATGGTTCCTAGAGCCAAATTACAGTATAAAAGAATTATATGCAGTTCCCAACAGTTCCAAAACCACCAGAACCGTTATTTCATGGACAGAGTTGTCCTTTTTCATGACCAAACACCGTCTTCTGTACTATTTGCAGATCGTAAAGATCCTTAATTCATATACACCTATAGATGACTTCGAAAAAAGAGTGACTCCATCCTTTGTTCGCAAAGTACAGGTGAGATTATTAAGGATGTGCTTTTCAAGTTTTAGATAAGAAATTGCTATTGAATTAATGTTATAGAAATCTGGATTAAAGTACATTCACCAAAATGCACAAAAGGTGCCCAGCAAAAGCAGCAGGAATTCTCCCCATCAAATTCCCTAGTTTTCAGAACCCATCTTAATCCTGGTGGGAAGGGAATGAAAACCCTCAAACTGTGCCTCGGTGCTGTGCTCTTTCAGTGCATCTGATTTTTTATCAGTCTTCAAGTACCAGGCAAGTGAGCCAAGGCTGGGTGGAAGCAGAAACCTCTGTACCCATTTTTCTCATTTTAATTCCTAAAGTTTCTTCCCCAATGAACTGGGGCAGCAGTTCTCAAAGTTTGGTTCAAGGATACACATCTGTGTGAGGCAGATTTTTCTTCATATGCTTCAACCAAAAAAACCTATCACAGTAGGGTGAAAGCATAACAGATTCGAGATTCCACCTGTCAGACATTAAAAAGATTTACAAAAATATGAAACAATACCAATCCTCACTAATTTTTCTGTTTTCAGAAATATTCTTCAATAAAAATATGTTAATATGTATTGAATTTGTTCTTATTTTAATGAATTGACAAATATTTTAAATTACTGTTACAGTAATTTACTTACTGATACGGTAGTATCAATAGTTGCTCTTTGGCGGCCTCAATAATTTTAAGAATTTTAAGAATATAAAGGTGTTCTGAGACAAAAAAAAATGTCCAAACCACTGATCTAAAAAAAAAAAAGATGAGTGTAATAAAAATGTAATACTTGAGATCTACTCATGTTTGAGCTTAGAATTATGCCATGAGAATAGATAAGAATGGAGAACAGAACGATATATAGTCAGTCTATTCCATGGGAAATTAACTTCTGAAAAGCCAGTTAGTATTCATGAGAGCTGGTCTAGAAGTCCTGGATAGACCATTTCACCTTGGAATTGTGCTATTAAAAAGCTGTTTTGTGTGTTATCTCCTGTGATTGTGAAAGCAAGCAGTTTTTCACTGGAGATAAGAGTTGTTGTGTTTCCCTTACTCTTGACTTCCAGAACTCAGCAGTGCAGAATGCGCTGATTTCCTTACTCATTTTTCCTGTGATTCTAATTTCAGGCTCTCCTGAACACCCGAGAGGATTCATCACAGCTGATGCTGGATACCAAATACCTCTTTCAAGTCACATTTCCTTTTACCCCCTCTCCCCATGCTCTGGAAATGATCCAGATTCCCAGCAGTTTCAAGCTAGGCTTTCTCAATAGATTATAGCAGAAGAGAGAGTAAGTGCACTTTTCCCCCAAAAGCTAAATGAAGATCCAATATGGGAGATGTGGTTTATTAATTGGAATTGGAATTGCTCTAGAATGTGTTTGAAGGAAGAAAATAAGAATTCTCTCAAATAAGCCACATTTTTTCTTGCTCACGGTGATGGAGCGGCCTCTGTCTTTTTGTAAGAATTAACACATAGCGGGTGTGGTTGGAAAGACCATGCCTACCTCTGGAATCTCAGCTGGCTTTTACCAGCATTCTTGGAAGGCTCCTGATTTCTCCCAGGTGCTTCTTGTCTGTATCCATCTTGGGACCGGGCTCCACCCAGAGGAAGCCAGATCTGGGGACGCAGCATCTCTAAGTGTTCTAAGGTGCATCCGTGAAGCCACAAGTGGGCTCCAGGGCCGAGTCTTCTAGGAAATAATCACATTTGGCCACCATGGCCTGTCCAAAGTCCTCTCACCACAAGTCTGCTGGGTGGGCTGGGGCAGGGGGCTCACTGATGCTTCTTTTTACTAAAAATGCTCCTACACAGAAAACATTATTTCAGACCCCTTGAATTTTAAAAGAGTATTCACTCTGAAATGAATCATATGAAGTACTCTTATGATAAATCTATCTAAAACTAATATATCATTAATGCTGAATTGCTACACCATTTATCATCTCTTCAGAGAGACCATTTCTTTACATTTTATCTCCCAAATATTTGCTGTAATTTTTCATTAATATCTTTCATAAAATTACTTTTTAAAGAAATACTTAGTTTAAAAAGGCGACCTAAATGATTTCCTCTCTCTTATCAGTATTCAAATATATTTTAAATTTTTCCCATAAAAATAACTGAAGAATTATGTCCATCCCTCCTTTCGAGAAACCTTCATTTCCCAAGTTTTATAGGAACTGTTTCTCATCCCTCAAACCTTCTCATTCCTTCCTTTCAGGACATGAGACATCATTTGTTAAGCAGTCCTAGCCTGTGGCCCCAGTGCCCTTCTGCCCACGCCAAGAATCCCAGCCAGACTTCTGTTTCCAACAGACTCATAGGCAATAGCAGTGATTCTGTAACATGGACATCTTTCTTAGGAGTAGAAATGATACATGATTATGAAATAATATCACCCTACTAAAATGTAACAGTGTTTTTTTATATTAGAAATAATTTAATTTTGTTCCTTCAGATACATGTGTATGAAGAAATGAAAAGTAGAACTTTGTAGTATTTTAATCAATAAAATTACCAAATGAACTGAGTCAGATTCCTTTAATTGCTAGACTGTATTTTCCTTAAGTGCACAAGTTTTATGCCTTTCTTTTAAGGGTCATACTTAAAGATGCTGGAATCTTTACAGATTCATAGTATCATAAGAAGTATATAAATTTTTTTAGTACATAAGAAGTAAATAAAAAGATATGTCCTAAGCCCTGGCTCAGGCTGTGTCACCATGGGCTCCCAACAGTGCCAGGATGAGGGGCTACTTGGCAGAGAGTTGGCTGGGTTCCTGATCCACATCCGTGGACTTCTCCATGTCCCTTCCAGACCCTCCCTACACTGCAGGGAGCCCGTCACCCTCAGGGTTCACAGCTGTTCTACAGCACTGACCCTGAGCTCTAAGCCACTAACATTACCCACTTCCTCTGCTGCCCCTTGAGCTTCTGGAGGGCGGGTCCATGTCTCACTCATCCCCACAGTCATCTTGATGCTGGGAAGATGGGAGAAAACCCCAGGTGCAAAGTCCCAGTGGGGGCGGCAGGATTTGGGGTGGGGGTGTTGGTCAGCCTTGGGAAGGAGTGGATCTTCTTTAGGGACCAGACAAGATTTGCAGAACTGATAAATTTACGCATGGAGAAGGGTGAAGAGACCGCCCACTCATCATCTTCATTGGTTCTGCAAAGCTGAAGATGGAGAGGGTGGCCACATGAATGAGGTGCTGGTGGAACAAGGACTGTGAAGAAGCAGGAGGTGCTGATAACAGTCATAGGTGGATGTAAAGATTGCTCAGTGGAGCCGGACATGGATTCACGGGGGTCAAACCTGCTGAACTCAGAGGCAGAGAAAGACGGAGAAGCTACTTAAGGGGTCCTGAGGGCACAGGGCAGGAGGGTGGGCACAAGGTGCAAGGGGTGAGTGAGTGACGCGGCGCGCAGTGTGAGCCCGGCTCTGCAGGGCGGAAGCCGCTGAGCTCTAATGCCCGGCTAAGGGGATCAGATGTGTCGCAGTTGCCCCGGCGCCTTAAAGCTGCAGCTCTAACTTCTTGCCTTCTTGCTGATCGATTCCAAGTGTTGACTCTATAGAAGGTATGTTTGTGTTCATTAAATTAGAATACTCCGGCTTTCTTAAATGCTTAGCAAAGCGTTCAGACGTACACATACCAAGGGGTTAACAGTGTCTCCCTGTGAGGTGGGAGCACAGGTGAGGGTGGTGATGGCTGTTCATCTGCTTGTTCTAAATTTTCTACAATTCACATGCATTTCTTTTGAAAGAATAAGATATTTTGTTTTTTAAATGTATTTAATCTTGGCATCAGGGAAAAAATTAAGCATCTTTAGAATCATTTAACCAGTTTTAAAAATTGATCAAGGTCAACAGAAAAGCCTCAGCGTGTGCCTTTATGGGATAGTAAAAGGTTGTTGACACTAAATATTAAATAGTCATAAGTCATGTGTATCAGTAGTTTATTCTTTTTTATTGCATGAACATTTCACAGTTTATCTAGTTTACTATTGGTGAGTTTTGGGTTTTTCCAGTTTGAGGCTCTTATGAACAAAGCTGCACCCTTATTCATGGTTTGTTTAGTTTTTTTTTTTTTTTGAGGATGTACATATCCATTTTTTGTGGAGTGTATGTTGAGTAGTGGAATTGCCAGCTCCCAGATTAGATGTATGTGTAACTTTAGCAGGTCCTATTAACCAGTTTTCCGAAGTGATTGTACCAATTTATGCTCCCATCAGTTCTGCATATCCTTGCCACACTGAAGATTGTCAGTCTTTTTAATTTTAGGTATTCTGGTGGTAGATAGTGATATTAGTGTGGTTTTAATGTGCATTTCTTTGGTAACTAATTATGTTGAAAGTCTCCTCATATGTTTATTGACCATATTTGCATGTGTGAAGTGTCCAAGCCTTTTGCCCATTTAAAAAATAATGCTTCTTCAGATATAATGCACATAAAACTCACTATGTTAAAGCATACATTCCAGTGCGTTTAGTATACTCACAAGGATGTGAATTATCTAATTCCAAAGCATTTCCATTATCGCCCAGAAAAACTCCATACCCATTAAGCAGTTACTCCCAATTCCCCCCTCCACCCACCCACTAGCAAGCTCTAATCTACTTTGTCTTTATGGATTTGCCTGTTCTGGATATTTCCTAAAAATAGAATCACAATTTTGTGGCCTTTTGTGTCTGGCATATTTCACTTAGCATAATATTGTCAAGGTTTGTCCATGCTGCAAGATATATCTGAACTTTATTCTTTTTTATTGCCAAATAACATTCTATTGTAGGGATATACAACATTTTGTTTATTCATCATTTGATGGACATTTGAGTTGTCTGCACTTTTTGGCTTCAGTGCTGCTACAAACATTCATGTACAAGTTTTCGTGTGAACATGTTTTCAATTGTCTTGAGTAAACACCTAGGAATGGATTTGATAGGTCATATGGTAACAACTCTGTTTAACTTTCTGAGTAACTGCCAAGGTGTTTTCCACAGCTGCTACATCGTTTTACATTCCCACCAGCAAAGTGTAAGGGTACTTTTTGCCCATTTGCCAATGAAGCATTATTTTAAAAGTAAAAACTGGATATCCAACAATAGAGGGTTGGTTTAATAAATCATGATATTTCATAGTATAGAATAATACTGGTTATTACCAAAAAAAAACAAAAAAAACCAAGCAGATCTATAAGTACGAACAGAATAAATTACGTGAGAAAAGTAGTTAACAGCCCACTTGTATAAATGTCAAAGCTTTCTCTATGGTGTCACAACAGTCTAGAAGCATATGCACCAAACTAAGGGGAGTGACCGCAAAGCAGGTAATGGGGACTTTAACTTTTGACATTCTATATTTGCATTCACTCTTTTAAAAATAAATATGGGGTGGTGGGGTTTTTGGTAATACTTAAGTCATGTATTTAGATGAAACATTTCAAAAAAATTTTGTGCTTGGCATAGGTTAGGGGAATGTTTGAAAAGGTCTCTGAACTCCTTCTACTGCAGAGAACTTCATCTACACTTGTTAAAATGAGGCATTCATATCATTTTCTTGTCAAAATGTTCACTGGAGCAGTGGATCTAACTGAAAAGATCCCTTATTGTAAAAAGTATTATTGACAGTCAATAGAATGTACTGAAATTAATTTTAGCTTATGATATAAATATCAAATGAAAACCATCAGGATATAAAAAAATAAACAGTGTACATGAACAGTGTGACCACCATGGCCCTAAAAATCTATTATTGCATATGGTAAAATGTGAGAAGGAGTCTTTCTGGGTAGTGGGATTACAGGGATTATTTTCTTCTTATGCCTTTTTGATTTTTCCAAACTTGTTACAATGGCCACATATAACATTTATGGTTTCAAAATACTATACCATTCCAAATTTAGTTTTTAGCTTGTCCATGTTTAATCAGATCTAAAATGCTAGCTCTGTCATGTGCTGTAAAGCTGGTATGATTCAAAACATTTGGCTCCACTAAAAAATGATTTCTAAGAATATGCACTGACATGTGAAGACACTATTAAGCAAAAAACTAAGGTTTAAAACTGTATATGGAACATAATTCCATTGTTTAAAAAAGTATATGCATATATGCTTATGAAGAAACTAGAAGAAAACAAACATCTAACAGAGGTCAGTTATTTGTTAGCAGAGGGCATGTAAGCAATTAATTTTCCTTCTTTATGTCCTTCTGTTTCCCATTATTTGAAATAAAACTGCACAACTCCTCATTTGAAAAAAATCTTTTTAATTCATTCTGGGAAGGAAAGCAGTGTCTTTATCCAGATTTCAAATATTGGCCATTCTTTCTACTTTTTTCTTGATCTCCCACAACTCCTCCCCTTCGGTTCCTCCTGTCTTCCATTCAGAGCTTGTTTCCTCTTCCCCAGAACAAGGTAAGTTGATCTTCCTGCTGTACATTCTCTCTCTGACCTACTTTTTGGAAGCACAAAAGCTGGAATAATCCGCTTACATGACGTTGCGCCCTTGCTGAAAAGCCCAGGGCTCCCCGTCCTGCTGCTGTTACTTGGAGTTCTCAGCACGACCTGGTGACCAGAGGCTCTGGCAGGCTTGGGCAGCACACGGGGGCAGCATTACTCGGCCCCCACTGCAGGCCAGGCCTAGTGGGCAGACCCTTTCATGTTCTTGGACTCACATTTTGTGACAAATCAGAGCAGCCTGATGGTGCTAGCTCCATGGTGTGGGTTGAGGAGTCCCCCTACATGCAAATTCAGGCTCCACTGCTGTCCTTGAACTTGTTAAATCCCTCAGCATTTCTGCAGCTATTAACACAGATGTCCTGCCTCCCTCCCAGGGTGGCTGTGAGGTCAGGACCAAGCACTCTGTGGTGGTCTCTCACCCTTAAGGGACTATCCTGTACTCCTTTGTTACTTACAGGTCTCAAAAACTATGCCAGCTGCCCCTTTGCTGTAGGAGTTCGGCCAATCCCCTAGTTCTCCATTCCCTCCCCAGCCCCAGGTGACCACTGCATGGTGCACATTCCCCCTCAGAGGTGTGCCCTCTGCCATCTGTCCCACAAATACATCCCTCTCAAATTTGGCTGTGTTGAAATGTTCAGACTAGTCCCCCAAGGTAACTTTATACTCAGGGTGTTATTTCTTTGAATCTTGACATGCCTGCTCTTTGGAACACCTGTCAAATTGGCACAGCTACGATGGCTGCTCCCAGCCATGCTCACATCTGTGTCCACCATCTCCAACAGTGGCACCATAACCCCTAGCCTCCCAAACAGAAACCTAGGAGGCTTTACACATCTCCACCGTGTCATCACATGTCACCAAGTCCAGCTCCTTTTTCTCCTTTGTGAGTATGGTCCACACCCAACCCACAGTGTTGCTGTAGTTCAGGCCTTCATCCTGTCGTGCTGACCTGTGACCACAGGCTCCCTTCTGCCGCATCTCCAGCCTCTCCTCCCCACCCCCTTCCCACTGGTGCTGCCCTCGCAGTCATAACTCCTATGGAGCACTCCTTACATTCCAGCCTTGAGCTAAGTGCTTTATGCTCTGTCTCTTGTAACTCCCCTGACAATACTGTGACAGTAGATTAAGATCCCCACTTGGGTGATTAGCAAACACAGATTCAGAGAGGTCAAATGCCTTGCCTAAGTAGTGGGGCCAGGATCCCATCAGCCAGAGCGAGCACCCTTAGCCACGGGCTTGGGTCTATCTGTTGACTTCTGGGTGCACGCCCAGACACCCTGGGTCGGTGGCTGCCAAATGTTTAATAAACGGGACGCATTCCTTACAGGAAACCAGCTCTACATTTCCTTGGCCTCATGGCACTCGCTGAGGTCAGGCTCCACCATTTCCTGACTCTCATCTTTATTCCCAAGTTTACCTTGGTTGAGAAATTTTTTTATTTAAGTTTTAAATTATAGTATCCATTATGACGTTTGCCATTATGAAGCCCCACAGGATTAATATTGTCCTGCAAAGATCAGTTGTATCCATGTCTGCAACCTGCCAAAATAACCAGTTAAACCTAAGTTCAGGAACCCTATTGTCTGATACCTTCTTACTGATTAAATAAATAAGCTAGTGTTGACCCAACATGCTGTGATAAGTCAAAGGTTACAGATTAATTGCTTCACTTTATCCCACATGTAGAAGTCTGAGCAACTACCATAATAAAAGGAAGATGAGATTTTAAAAGCCTCTTTCTGTTGGCTTTTCTCACACACATCCATCCATTTTCTGTCTCTTTTTCAGCTTCATCTTGGATAAAAGATGTGTGATCAGACGTTTCTAGTTAGTGTATTTGGCTCCTGTGACAAATGTTTCAAACATCGGCCTCTAAGACCAGTTTTCAAAAAATCTCAACAGCTCAGTTACTGTTCAACATGTGCAGAAATTGTAAGTATCAGTTTTTAAAAACTGAACTAGTCACTTCTTAAAACAATGTCTAATGGAAGGGTCTTGTGACAGATGAGGAACCATAGAATCCGTTTATACACACAAGCATTTTCAGCACAGGTAGGCTGAACAGGACAGCACAGCATGGCAGTTAGGGTGTGGACTCTGGTCTCTTAGCTCTTGGGTTCAAATCCTAGTTGTAGTCCTTGGTGGTGGTGTGCCAAAGGATCTCCCCTCTCACAGGAAGTCTGTTTTCCCATTCCTGTGAAACAGGAATCATATTGTTTATCCCATAGGGATTTATGAAAATCAAATGAGTTTATTTGACAATGTGTTTAAAACAATACCCAGTACAGGAAATGCTCAATGAATGTTTAGGCTGTTGTTATTTTTTAGGGCTAATGCTTTTTTTTTCTGTCTTCTACTAAGTCTGCTTGGCAAACAACCAAGCTAAAAAGGACTGGCAAATAAACAGCCTGAGAGGACTTTCCAAAGGCCCTGTGCCAGCTGTCCCTAGACATAGCTCTACTGAAGATTGACTCTGTAAGGCCTCAGTAGTGAGCAAAATTAAGTTCAAGGAAAAGTGCTCTTAGGCCTAAGGCTTCAGAGAGGGCTAGGGACTGAACACAAATTCTGACATTTTTCGAAGTACGCAAATTAATGTGAAGACGTGACTCAGCACGTCTTCAGACCTTCCAGAAAAAATACCCACAGCATGGCTGACACTCTAGAAATGAGTTGTCTCCAGGGATTTGCAAAGCTGTGCTCAGCAGCGCACACAGCCCCCACCTGCTCAGAAATGGCATAGCACCCTTCCCCAAAAGCCCGGAAGGAAACTCCCAATTATCAACACATTTACAAATTCAGGGATCAAAGAGAGGAAAGGCGACGTTTACATTTTATCCAGCTGAAGATGCAAAGGTAGTGTTCATCCTCCTGGTCCCAGGGCAACCCCTGACAGTAATTACATTAAAAAAATTATTCTCACACAGCAATTTTCTGGTATATGGCCCAGCATGACACACAGCTTTGGTACAGCAGAGTAATCCTGACGTCACAGGATGCAGGCTGCTTCTACCTGCATCATGCTGTGTTCTCAGCCTGGCTCTGCAAACTGTCCAACTGAGGGCGGTCAGTTCTTAAAATTAGCCTGCTTTCTGTTGGCCCTCCCCTCCTGGAGCCGTGCTATTTATTAATTTAGCTCTTCTGTGTTTTAAACCACTTCCTCTGTGAACAGAAGAGGCCAGAATTCCCATTGTCACGTCTTTGGTAGCATCACAGACGCTCCCCAGGCCAGAAGCCCTGACTGGAGATGTTCTCCAGGGATGTCACCAGCTGTCTCCAGTCCCAGCCCTCCAAATACTCCAGACAGCCTCTTTTGGCTGAAGAGACATCCAAATGACCAACAGCTAACTTTTATCCCAGTATTTGGGACTGTGTAGACACAGCCCCAGTGGACCCTTGTCATGAATAGAGGCAACCATGAAACTCAACCACTGTTGGGATGTAGCAGTCCTCAACCTTTCTGATCTCCAGCTTCTTTACTTAGAAGAAGGAGCTAAAACTAAAGTACATGAAGGCACTTTGCAAACTTCCCCAGCCATTAAAAAATTATGTGGCCTCAACTCTAGATGATAGACTCTCCAGGTTCAGGACGTTTGGGGTTTATTTTACATGGAGAACCTCCAGAAGAGGACACACACCAGTGTGAAGCTCCACTCACCCCAGATCTTCACGGGCAGGCAGACCCTGAGCGGGCACACATGTCCCACGATGGGCCAAGAGGTGCCAGCCTGAGGATGTGATGAAAAGATATTGTTTGGCCAAGCCGTTGAGATGATTCTTGTGGGAAGTGTCACGTAAATTACCCTGGTGTGTCAGGCTGCCTTAATAACCGCGAGCATATACTGTGCGTCCCCCACAGCTCTGAGTGCTCTGCACAGTCATTCCTGATGAGGACCTTAAGAAAGAGGTGTTGTATATTTACAAATGAGGAGCCTGAGACACAGAGAAGTTAAATAAATTACCCAAGGCCACACAGCACAGCCAGGATTTACCCCTAGGCAATCTCATGTAGATGGAGCCTGTGCTCTTAAAATTTTGCTCTACGAACCCTGAAACAGATGTAATATTTTTGCTTTCTAAATAGTGTATGTATCTAAAGCATTTATATTTATATTTATATACATATTTTTATATTTGTTTCGTGTGTATTTTATATATTGTGTCATACATCAATTTGATAAACAACTGAGCACCTACCATATACCAGTTACTATACTAAATACTAAAGATAAATAATGAATACATTTATACTGATGGGGAGGGAGAAGGGTCCTGCAGTTAATAAGCATCTGCCATGATACAGAGTCTAAGAGGTTCGCTCTCATTACCTTATTTCTCATAACAGCCCTGTGAAGTAGATTTTCCAGATAACTGAGGAGTTCAGCATCTAACCTCCAAAACAAGCATGTATACAGATCAATACAGATTACTTCCACCTTTTCTTAGAGAGCTGCCAGGCCTGCAAGTAAAGGCTGGATTCCTCAGGGAGGGACAGTGCATCAACAGGTTGGGGAAGGCACCCAGGGTTCTGCTTGCGAATGCTCACGCCGCAGTCTGCAAAGCCTTTTGACCTGCCTCCCCATTCTGCACACACATACACTCAAGGTCATGGAGAGAGAAAAAGGGAGAAGCCACCGGGTGGGTCCTCCACCCTGAAGTCCAGAGGGATGAAGCCGAATGAGCCAAACTGCCTGGGTCCAAGTCCTGCCTTTGCCTCTCTCTGGGAGTGTGACAGAAGCAAATCACTGAATCTTCCAGTGGCTCAGTTTCCTCCTTCATAAAATGGGGATGATACTAGTGTCCAGTCATCATGTTAATAGCCATTTGAGTTATTAATGGAAAGCACTTGGAACTGTGCCTGGCACTGCAGTGGACTGTTGGGAAGGGCTGATGCGCCTGCCCTAAAGCCGTTAAAAGCAAGTCCTGCAGAGCTGCAGCAACCTTTCATTCTCAGGTGCAGGTAGATGTCCAGAAAGTGACACACATCAGAGATCGCTGGGCGTAGGCCCAGAAGCCCCGGTCTGGGCCCCTATGTGCCCCGCCTCCCAGCCCTGCTGTCGTCTCCTTTTGCCGCCCCCAGGCCAAGGACTTAATTTCGGAGAGAAGAAAAGAAAAGCAAGACCAACAGCAGGCTTTCTAATGCCACAAAGAACTAAGAGGTTCTCACGCTCCATTAGTAGTTTTATTTTTGTAAAGTTAAGCCAACAGACGAGGAAAGTTTCCGCCTCTTGCGGGGAGGAGCAGGGATTAGGCCGTACATGGGTGGCGCAGGCCGGGCCCTCTCCTCTTTGCAGGTAGAAGCCCCTGGGCAGCGTTTCAAGCTCCAGGGAGGGGAGACCTGTGCGGGGGAGGCGGCGGGAAGGACTGTGTCCTTGGACGCCTCCTGGGGTGGGATCCAGTCTGGTCTGTCGCTAAGTGTGCGTCCTCCGTTGAGCCACGTCCCAACTCCAGCCTCGGTTTTCCCACTGGTCAAGTGGGCACAGGGCTCCGGCCTCCCCAGGGCGGTGTACGCAGCCGCGCAGCGCGGGAGTCGCCCGGGGCCAGGGCGCGCGCGGCGGGGGGAGGGGGAGGCGGCGGCCGCAGCCCGGCCCGCAGCTCCCGCGTCAGCGCCGGAGGGCGGGGCCGCGCTCGGGGGAGACCGCGGTGGAGCTGTGCCCGTGGCCGCTGGGCGCCCGCTCGCCCGCCGGCCCCCGCCGCCGCCGCCGCCGCCGCCGCTCACTCGCATCTCCGCTCCCCGCTTCCCTCCCCGCCGCGTCCCCGCGCGAAGATGGCAACCGACGCGCTGCACGAGAAGGAGACGCTGGCGTCGCTGAAGAGCGAGGCCGAGAGCCTCAAGGGCAAACTGGAGGAGGAGCGGGCCAAGCTGCACGACGTGGAGCGTGAGTGCGGGCCGGGGCGGGGGCTGCGCGCCGGGAGGCGGCCCGAGGGAGCGAGACGGGCGCCCGGCTCGCGGGAGAGGGGGCGGCCTGGGCCCGGGTGGCGGGCGCCGGGTGGGGTCCCAGCCAAGGGCCGCGGTGCCAGATCCCTCCGTCACCTGCCGGCAAGATGCAAACTGAGCGCAGCCCTGCCCTCCCCAATCGGAGCGCGGTGGCGGGGGCCGTGGTGGCAACGGAGGGAGCCCGTGTGGGCGCGGCCTGGGATATACTCCCGTTTTGTTCCTGAATCATTTGGCCTTCTCCACGTTGTGTCTTTTATCGGTTTTGCTTTTACAAGGAACCAGATCAGATTTAAAAGCTTATTTTTACAATTGTCCCCTTACTTGGGGGCGTAGAGCTGGGTGGGGGAAGGGAAGCAGAGGCACTTACCCAATCTATCCATTTAGTTCATTTAAGGTTGTTAAAGAAGCTTTCGGATGGATGCAGTGTGCTTGGCAGCAAAGAACACTAACAATCTTAAATAAACGTATGTTATTGGCCGCTGCCATTATTCAGAACCGGCTTTGTGATTTTTATGAGTGAGCAGGTAAACCGCCGGGTTGAAGGACTCTTGGCGGGGTCAATTTCCCTTTACTCGGTCAGATGGCTTATCCCCGGCAGCGCTTGGGCTTGGGGGAGGCTTGGGGGAGCGGCCTTAGCTGCGTACTTTTCAGCTGTGAGGGTGGCAGCTGCCTTTGCTGATCATGGCCTCCCCCTGGTGTCCTCCCACCTAGGCACTGTGCTCCTGCATTTCTGATTTGGTGCCACCCCCTTTAAATTCTGTTTGGAAAAGAAAAATAGGGTTCATGCTAGGTCCTTTAGCACGTGATTCTTTGAAAAATCACTTGATAGAGGCAGATAATCTGAATCTGCAGTGTGCTGTGCTTTTGTAGGGACCTCCTTTACATAGCAAGCAGGCTAAGCCCCTATATCATTCACAAATATGTCCGGTTACAATTATTACCTATAAACCCCAAATAAAGTAGTTAAGCAAATTAGGAGTTATTTTTCTTACACAATAAGAACAAGGATAGGTCACCACCAACTTTATTTAGATCAGCTGTCCATTGTGCCATTGCGGGTACCCCCATGATTATAATGTGATTACCACAGCTCCAAACATCAACCTCTGTATCCAGGGTAGGAAAAGGGGGGACTGTGGGCACAAGTCTGTTTTTCTTTATCACGAAAGCAAAAGTTTTTCCCAATAACTTCTTTCTCCCCAACAGATTTCTGTTTACACTTCATTGGCCAGAAGTAGGTCACATGGCTATTGGGAAGGCTGGGAAAGGGAGAACTGAGCTGGGCACATTGACCCCAAATAAAGTTGGGTTGTTTTACCAGGGGAGAAGTAAGGCCTGGATACTGGGGGCAAGGACAGGGTCAGCCCCATTTCCCTTTGCAAATGCCTGTACCCTGCAGATGATCATGACAATGCTCTAAGTGTGGTTTAATGCCTCAGGGCGGGCCATCTGATTTCTTCATTTTACATAAGGAAACGGAGGCAGGGCTTAGCTCCTAAGTGGTGGCCATCGGCCGGGGCCGTCAGACCTCCAGCCTAGCCTCAGTTCAGTTTTTTGGGTTTTTTGTTTGCTGAACCCCTTTGTACTCTCTGCAAGAGGGGGTTCTGTAGAAATTTTCTTACACAACGGTGCAGACTGTCCACTGTGATATTTTCAGCCTTTTCTGAAATTTGTAAATTGCCTTAAGGCAGAGAGATAGTCAAGATGCGGTTTTCAGCAAGGAACCCCTGTCCTGCCAAGGCTGCAGTGCCCTCAGAGGCCACAGTGGAAGGATCTATCCCCACCTGTGTATAAGTCAGAATCTTTGAGTTGTGGTCATGTACCCTTTATTTCCTCTGCAGCTTCTACACCGCTGCTCCTCCACTCCCACATAAAACGCTTGCCTATTTGAGGCGCCTGTCAGTCAGCTGACCTCCTTCTTCCCCTCCTCCCTGCCGCTGTCCTCTGACCTCCCAGCCAGGATCCCTCATTTCTTAAGGACTTTGGCGCATGGCTTGAGCCTTGCTTTTTACCCTAAACCCTGCCCCATCCCTGGTGTCTTCAGGGTCCCTGAGGGTGACCCTCCTAACACGCTGGCGCCTCACTCCGTCTCAGCCCCCTGGGGTCTTGTTAGCACTCGAACTGCTCTTCTTCCTCTGACCACAGTCTCCCGCGGAGATCTTCGCCGTCCCAGATCAGTGGGCTCTTCTCTCTGCTGGTCTCTCAGCCCCTTCCCGAGCTTACACGGCTTTGCATTTGGTGTTATACAGATGGCCCTGTAGCCCCTACCCTATTCAGGGAGACCTCTCTAGGCCATAAACCAAGGTGACTGAGTCATCCAAGTTTGCCTGAAACTCTCGTTTTTAAAATGGAAGGTCCTATATTCTGGGAAATCCTCCATTCCTGGGGAAACTGGGACGACTGCTCAGCCTTCTATTACCTCTGACTTGCCCAAATTTTGTCTTTAAGAAGTTAATACAACAAAACTGTAGAACATAAATTTGGAGGAAAAGTGAACTTTACCCATCTCCAGAACTTGATTTTTTTCTGCTCTTGTCCCTTTGGCCCTCAGACCAGTGACCATTCTGTTAGGCTCTCATCCCCAAGTTAGACCCTTGGCCAACATTAAATATAAGAACTGGCTTATATGGGTGACCTGTATGAGCCTGCATCGAACTCCACAGCCCCAGGCTCTGTGCCCCTTTTCCCCTTACTCCTCCAGAGCTTCCTACTTACTGCCTTCTCCTTACCTTCTACCATAGGTGAATGCCCCCTCACTGGATTCTCAGGCATTAGGAATATGGCTTGTGAAAGTTGCTGATTGCTGTTGTACAGATTTCCACAAACATGGTGGCTGAAAGCAACATAGAGTTTATTCTTTTACAGCTCTGGAGGTCAGAAGTCTAAAATGGGTCAGCAGGACTCCATTCCTTCTGGAGACTTTAGTGGGGAGTTAAATCTTTGCCTCTTCCAGCTTCTAGAGGCTGCCTGCATTCCTTGGCTTGTGGCCCCATGTCACACCAACCTCGTTCCTGTCATCACAACTCCATCTTTGGCCCTTGTGATTACATTGAGCTCCCCTGAATAACCCAGGATCATCTTCCCGTCTCATGATCCTTAACCTGATCACATCTGCAAGGCCCTCTTGCCATGTCAGCTGACATAGTCACAGGTTCTGGGGATCAGCACATGGTCATCTTTGGAGGACCTATCACACAGCTCTTAAAACTAGAGGAGTCATCTGCTTCATTCTTAGTCTTCAGGCACAAAAAGTTGTCTTCTCCCAACAACCCATCCTCTTATGGATGAGGAAGCAGCTAAGATCCAGGGAAGGGTTAAAGGATTCTCTGAGGTTCTGCAGCTACTCTAGAGAGAATGGAGAGCAGATACCAGGATTCAGGCTCCTAGTATAGCGCTCCTTCTTGCCATACTGGACCATGTCTCAGAAAGTTGAGATCTACATTTAAAAGGGGGGAAAAAAGGTAAATTCATGTGTATGTATGAAAAGGTGTCAATATTAAGTGAGGAAAAAAAAAGCAAGGTGCCAAAGAGTGTGTATAATATGATCTTACTAACTTCAGAAGAAATACTTGTATATGCATTAAATCTGTGGCAGGATACTACATGCTTATAGAAGTGAGTTTCCATACAGAGTCATCTTCCACATGCACCTACAACCATTGAGGGAGCAGAAAGAAATCTGCATTTCATTTCCTCTCCCCTACCTTTTGCTCTTCATTGATAATTATACGAGATAGCTAATGCAAAGGTGTCTAGAATACTGTCATAGTGAACTAATGCCCACTGTAGCAAATTTAGAAATATAGACAAAAATAAGTCATCCATAACCCCTACAGAAAGCCACATTTAATATTTTTATGCATTTCCTAACTTATATTTCTATATGTGTCCATTTTTTTTTTTGAGAGGGCATCTCTCATATTTATTGATCAAATGGTTGTTAACAACAATAAAATTCTGTATAGGGGACTCAGTGTACAATCATTAATCAACCCCAAGCCTAATTCTCAACAGTCTCCAATCTTCTGAAGCATAATGAACAAGTTCTTACATGGTGAACAAATTCTTACATAGTGAATAAGTTCTTACATGGTGAACAGTACAAGGGCAGTCATCACAGAAACTTTCGGTTTTGATCACGCATTATGAACTATATCAAATATGGATATTCCTTTGATTTTTATACTTGATTTATATGTGAATCCCACATTTCTCCCTTATTATTATTATTATTTTTTTTTTTTTAAATAAAATGCCGAAGTGGTAGGTAGATGCAAAGATAAAGGTAGAAAACATAGTTTAGTGCTGTAAGAGGGCAAATGTAGATGATCAGGTGTTTCCCTATAGACTAAGTATTAATCCAAGCTAGACAAGGGCAACAAAACATCCATGGATACGGAAGATTTCTCTCAAAATGGGGGTGGGGGTGAGGTTCTAAGCCTCACCTCTGTTGATCCCCAATTTCTCACCTGATGGCCCCCCTGTGACTGTGCCTATCTTAGGTTGTTCCTTCCTTGAGGAATCTTACCCATCTCTGGCTAACCAGTCATCTTCCCAGGCCATACAGGGAGATGTAAAGTTGGTAAGTGAGAGAGAAGCCATATTGTTTGAAAAGGTTAGCTTCTTACTTCTTTGCAGATTTATGCCCTGTGGCTTCTATGCCCAGCATTTGTCTTGAGGTATCTTTACCACTTGGAGGAATTACGATACTCGGTAAATTCGATATGAGGCACAAATTCTATTTAAGGGTTGTAATTAGGAAGGAAGAAGAAAAGCTATAGAGGTAGCAGACGGAAGAAAACATGGGAGGATTAATTATTTCTTTGACATATCTTCTTGTAGAGTAACTTAAGCATGTATAGGTTTTGAACTACTAACTAAATTGCGCACACCTATTAACATAATAGGAATACAGTTACATAAACAAAGCAGATCTATAATTACCAGCTATCTCCAGTGAAGCCAAGAAAACCAGTTAGGCACCCTAGGCATTTGTGAAAATTTGTCTATGATATGATGGATATTGTCCAACTGTACTTGAACAGTCTGAGAGAAATCAGACAAATTAAAGCAACCCATTTCTGGGAACTGTTCACATCCCATATGTTCTTTTAACCGTAGATAGTCTGTAGTTGTAAGATTTTGGAGCACTACAACTTGCACTTCTCCTAATTCTTGGTTGAGTTCCAACAGTATAGATCCAGTCAAATTTGTTGTTTTACTGTATGCACAGGCCAGCTTAGATATCTCCTTCTTCATTCCAATGGCAAGTCCAGGAAATGGTGGGATGGATGCAGCTACAACTGCAGCATCGCCTGGATCTTTGTGGAGGTTTTTTGATGATCATCTTCTGGTATGAGTCTTCCAGAGAGTGCTGATGTTGGAAGTTCTTCTTCATATCGTATCTTAGTTCATTTTCTGGGTAGCCAATTAGGCTTTGATCTTCTGTATAAAAACAAACAGACCCTTTGCCCACACTTTCATATGCCCTTTATGCCATTGTGTAGAACTCATTGGAGGTCACCACACAGGAACTGCTTTTTTTTTTTATTAAGAGAAAGTAATATTATCAGAAAAGTGTACCTCTATAGCCAATCATCTGATACCCTTTAAGTGATCAAAATTAAGGATATTTAAAGCATGCATTAATCTTTGATTTACCATTAGTTTTATCCTATCAAGGAGTAATCCCCCTTTTCTTTCTTTCTTTCTTTTTTTTTTCTTTAATCTTTAATCTACACTTACATGAAGAATACTATGTTTACTAGGCTCTCCCCTATACCAGGTCCCCCCTATAAACCACATTACAGTCACTGTCCATCAGCATAGCAAAATGTTGTAGAATCAGTACTTGTCCTCTCTGTGTTGTACACCCCTCCCCTTTCTCCCTCCCCCCCATGCATGCTAATCTTAATACCCCCTTTTTTCTCCCCCCCCTTATCCCTCCCTGCCCACCCATCCTCCCCAGTCCCTTTCCCTTTGGTACCTGTTAGTCCATTTTTGGGTTCTGTAATTCCGCTGCTGTTTTGTTCCTTCAGTTTTTCCTTTGTTCTTATATTCCTCAGATGAGTGAAATCATTTGGTATTTCTCTTTCTCTGCTTGGCTTATTTCCCTGAGCATAATACCCTCCAGCTCCATCCATGTTGCTGCAAATGGTAGGATTTGCCCTCTTCTTATGGCTGAGTAATATTCCATTGTGTATATGTACCACATCTTCTTTATCCATTCATCTACTGATGGACACTTAGGTTGCTTCCATTTCTTGGCTATTGTAACTAGTGCTGCGATAAACATAGGGGTGCATCTGTCTTTCTAAAACTTGATTGCTGCGTTCTTAGGGTAAATTCCTAGGAGTGGAATTCCTGAGTCAAATGGTAAGTCTATTTTGAGCATTTTGAGGAACCTCCATACTGCTTTCCACAATGGTTGAACTAATTTACATTCCCACCAGCAGTGTAGGAGGGTTCCCCTTTCTCCACAACCTCGCCAACATTTGTTGTTGTTTGTCTTTTGGATGGTAGCCATCCTTACTGGTGTGAGGTGATACCTCATTGTGGTTTTAATTTGCATTTCTCTGATAATTAGCGATGTGGAGCATCTTTTCATGTGTCTGTTGGCCATCTGTATTTCTTTTTTGGAGACCTGTCTGTTCAGTTCCTCTGCCCATTTTTTAATTGGATTATTTGTTTTTTGTTTGTTGTATATGTGTCCATATTTATAAGCACCCTTGGGATTGTACTAGATAGTTTGAACAGTTTTAACAGGATGACTAAATAGCATTTTGTAGTTCTTTTTAATATCAGTATTTAAAAATTGTTATTATTTAATATCAGTATATAAAAATTATATATATGGAACCATATAGTAGTCCATCTTATAGGCTGTGCCATAGCTTAACCCTTCTAACTTTTAACTGGGAAATTTAGCATAGGTTTTTCTCCTGTGGCTAATGTATGGTGTGGGGGCAATTCAAAAATCTCTGACAAATGCAAGTGAGGTAATGTGATTGTAGATGTTTTCCTTCCCTCCAGGTATTCAATGGTTTTATATACCTCCCACCCGATTCTGCCTTGGGGTAGAGTCAGATGGAATGAGTTTTTAAAAATTAGCTTTGGATGATTCTTCCTCCCTGACTCCTTTGATCTACCAAATAGTGGCCATCAAAAGACTATATTGGTGCAAAATTTAGAAGGTGATTCAAGATTTTTATTTTTAAGAAAAAGGAAAGGTAATTTTAATAAAATAGTGTACATTTCAAAATGTAAGTGCTTGGATGTTACAACCCTAGAAGACAGCAGATGAGCTGATGTGAGACTCTGCTCGTAGGTTCTCTGGACATGTGACCACTGCCCAAGTGAGCTGATGCAGGAGGGCGATGAACGATGAGGAGAGTTCCATGAGTGGTCTTGCCTCTTGAGAGTCATTTTCCAAAGTGACAGACAGCTCCTGATAAATACAGCAGGCTCCACTTTCATGTGCTATTACAAACACAACCTAATGGTTCTTTTTTTTTTCCCCTCCTTTTTCTTCCTCCTCCATTCTTTGTATGTTATAAATCATATTCTGTACTCTTTGTCTATTCCTTGGGTGACATCTGTTTAGCCCTTGGAATACTTCCATCTATAGGAGTCCCTCCAAAATGCACTGTAGAAGTGGTTTGTGGGAAGTAAATTCCCTCAGCTTTTTCTTATCTGAAAATTGTTCAATCCCTCCTTCAAATTTAAATGATGACCTTGCTGGGTAGATTATCCTTGGTTCAAGGCCTTTCTGTGTCATTGCATTAAATATATCACGCCACTCCCTTCTTGCCTGTAAGGTTTCTGCTGAGAAGTCTGTTGATAGCCTGATGGGTTTTCCTTTGTATGTGATATTTTTTCTCTCTCTAGCTGCTTTTAAAAGTCTGTCTTTATCCTTGATCTTTGCCATTTTAGTTATTATATGTCTTGATGTTGTCTTCCTTGGGTCCCTTGTGTTGGGAGATCTGTGCACCTCCATGGCTTGAGAGACTATCTCCTTCCCCAGATTGGGGAAGTTTTCAGCAATTACCTCCTCAATGACACTTTTATCCCTTTTTCTCTCTTCTTCTTCTTCTGGTACCCCTATAATGCGAATATTGTTCCATTTGGATTGGTCACACAGTTCTCTCAATATAATTTCATTCTTAGAGATGCTTTTTCCTCTCTGTGCCTCAGCTTCTTTGTATTCCTGTTCTCTAATTTCTATTCCATTCACTGTCTCTTCTACTACATCTAATCTGCTTTTAAATCCCTCCATTGTATGTTTAATTTCAGATATGGAATTTCTTAAATTCATTCCTGAGTTCTTGAATATTTTTCTGTACCTCCATAAGCATGTTTATGATTTTTATTTTGGATTCTCTTTCAGGCAGATTGGTGAGTTCAGTTTCATTTGTCCCTTTTTCTGGAGTTTGTGAGATTTTGGTCTGAACCATGTTCTTAGGACATTTCCTATTTCTGTGTGGTGCCCACTAGTGCCCAGAAGCTCCAGTCTCTGGAGCTGCTCAGCCCCTAGAGTGAGGCTGGGGGTCATAGGGAAGCAGAGCTGGTGCCTGAGGGGTGGAAAGGTCTGTTTCCTGATTCCCGTCTGCGGTGCCTGTCTGCAGTGTCTGAGCCAGTGGGCCGAGCACACAGGTGTAAGCCTCTGTGCTCGGCATCTCCAGCTGTAACATGCGGGGCTATCCTCCGACTGGCCTGATGCCAGCACAGTGACTGCCAGTTTGAGAGCCGGTGCCGGCAGGCTAGGAGGGAGGCGCAGCAGGCTGCGTGTCACCATGGGGTCCTCGGAGCTGAGCAGGCAGCCAGGGGGATGGAGCGCCTGAAGCTCCTCAAAGTTCCCAAGCAGCTGGGCGGAGCGCACCCAGACAACCTCGTCCAGCTCTCCCTCCCCCGCACAGCAAGCTCCGCACAAACCCCGTCCCTTCAGCAGCCCTGTTGCTGCTAGGAAGCTTAGCAGACCGCCCGCCTTTCCCACGTCGCAGAGCGGCCGGGTGTGGGTCCCATCCTCCACAAACGGCTGGAGTGTCAGTCTCTCCAGCACTCTACCTGTCCGAGCTCCTCAACCTCCAGAGCACCACACAAGGTAGGTTTCTGCTCCCAAAGCAGAGCTCCAGGGCCGGGTGTTCAGCAGTCCTAGGCCTCCGCCCCCTCCCTCCGCAGCCCCCCCCCCCCCCCCCCCCCCCCCCGCACTGTTTCTCTTCCTTGTGCAGGTTAGCTGGGGTGCAGGAAGGGCTCAGGTCCTGCCGGATTAAGGCCTTCGTTCCTGACCCTGTTTCGGGAGCTCTGCTCTGTTTGTGAGGTCTGTGTGCAGTCTGCAGCCTTCTTTCCTGTTGCTGTTTTAGGGTTAATTGTGTCAATTGACTATATTTTCATGCTATTTGTGGTTTTGGGAGGAGTTCTCTGTCTCACCTCTAATGCCACCATTTCGAGTCCTCTCTCAAGATCATTTTTTAAATCATTGTTTTCTCATTGAAGCCATCTCACTCATCTTTGAACTTATCTTCTGTATTTCCCAAGATGCTCACATGGTTCGTTTTCAGGGAAATTTGAGACTTGTCCACACTCGTGTCACTTTTTTCATGGTCCTATAGAGTGATGAGAAGGATTCTGCTGTTTATTTTCACTTTATGAAATTAGTGTGGTTTGGAATCATGTGTACTGACTGCACACTGTACATTTTACTTCAGGTTCATGTGCACAAGTGACAACATAAATAGCAAAATTATTCCCTGAAAGTTAAGAGGAAGTCATATTTTGATGAAAAGTTGATCTTTGCTGAAACCAGCATTACAGAGTATTTTCAAGGACCCATCTAGATAAAGTCACCACCCCCTGTTTTACAGAGGAGGGCACAGGCTCAAGAAAACATTTGTTGTGCCCCCGCCACAGGCCTCCTCCCCCTCTTCTGAGAAGTGAGAGGGTCGGCGCAGCTCGCTGGCCTGCACACTTGCTTCTGGACCTCGGGGACCAGTAGGCACAAAGTGTCCTCCCTCAACTGTGCACCAGCTCAGCTCTGCTCTAGTTCCTTCGGTGGGCTTCTAGGAGGCTTTTTGTCTGTGAAGGAAAGTAGGGGAGCATGAGGGAGAAGGGCTTGTGCAGCCTCAGATGGAAGTCTGAAAAGCCACTGCTCCTCACTGCGGCCGGACTACAGGCACCAGGCACAGGGTCAGCCCCGCGCTCTGGTGCCCTGCACAGGGTGCCCAGGGACCGTGCTCCGCAAAACTTGTTGAGTGTGTGTGCATAAGGTCCTTAGCCATTCTGAGCTTCAGTTTCCTTCTCTGTAAGTGGAGGTAAAGACTGTCCTCAAGCTGTGTGTAAATCTCTCGGCCCAGCACCTGTTCCCCGGGAGATAGGCAATAAATGGTGCTTTTGGCAACACATATTCAAACCCTTCAAAAGTGTGCTTTCTCTTTGATTCAGCAGTGCCACGCATTGGAATTCACCTAAGAAGGTACAGCAGTGCAAGGGTATCATGGCAGCCCTGGAGCAAAGTGTCTGCTTGTAGGGAATTTTTGGGTCATGGTATATCCATGCAATGGAATGTTATGCTGTCCTTTAAAATGGCAATGATATTTGACATGAAAAGACATCCATAAATATATCAGGTGACCAAACAAGCTCCCAGAATTGCACGTGGAGTATTATCTGCTCACACACATGGATATGTGTACACATATGCAGTGAAAAGGTCTGGAAAGATAAGACACCAAATGTTAAGAATAGTCAGGCTAAAAGAGAATTAAAAGTGATCATATATTTCTATTTTCTAATTATTTTCAGTAGGCATGCATTTACTTCTATAATTATATTAAAAGAAGTGAAGGGAAAAAAACCCTCTCCCTGTCTGTAATCTCCTCTCCCACTCTCCCATACTGATGGTCTAAACACCATCTCTAGCTTTCATGGCCCTTCCATTTCAAAACCCCTCTCTCTTCCAGGTTAGTTGTTTCTGATTTTGCAGTCCCCAGTCCCTAGTACTCCAAGTCTATGTCCTTGATTCCTGGCCTACCAGACACCTGTTAGGCACTTGAATTTGTTTTCCCAGTTAAATCTCAGAACACCACTGTGGATGAGGTCCATTTTACCCAACAACAAACAAAAATACATATCAAGAGGCCAGCTTCCCGCCTCCCCTCTCCTTTACTCCAACTCCTATGCATCCTTCATAAGCAGGTTCCTGTGATGTCTCCTGTGATAGCCGCACCTGCCAGCAGTCAGTCATGCTACCCTCTGCTCCCCTATGCATCTATAGCCACCTTCCTGCCACACGGCAGTTAGTACTTCTGTGGTGACCTGTCTGCCTCCTGCAGACTGTGGACTTAGAAAAGGGACTGTCTTATTCTTTCCTTCTTTTCTGTACCCAAGCATCTGGCACAGCGCTTGGCATATAGTAGGGGTTCTAGAAACAAAGCAGTAGACATATATTGGCCTCTATGTCCAGTTCTATCCCCCTCTGGAATTCCCGCCACGACTTTCAGTTTCTACTGATTCCCCACCTGCTCTTCATTCATCAGAAAAGAGCACTTCCCATCTTTATTTCCAACCAGCTCCTTTTTGAATTGCCTTTTTTGTGTTTCAGACATCACCAGTTTCTCAACCACAGATTATGGAATCCTCCCCTTTTCTGGCTCACCCCCTTGTCCAAGAAGCCTTCTTTCTGAGCCATCTCAGAGTTGTCTCTACTTCCACCTGTAGTGGGCATAACTCACCTGGCAAGCTTTGGAAATGGCAGGGTCCCCAGCTCTGCCCTGAGGATCCTGATTCCTTGGATCAAGAAACAAATGTGCATCCCACCCCAGTGCCAGGGAGTTTGCCGTGGTAAATTGAGGAACCACCTGGCAGCCGAAGCAGAGGTGATAGATGGAGGGATAGGGAGAAGTACAGGAAAAGGGGGAAGGGGCTTAAAAGTTATGTTGGGCCACCAAAAACTGCTGCTTAGGATTGCTACAACTGAATGAAATTTAATAAATACTAAGTATTTCATTTATTCTTTGAACAAATACCCAGTACCCACTGTGTGCCAGGCTTGAGTAATCGTCCCAACAATGCCATGAGGCAGGAGTGTAAGCAGCATGCTCCGGTTGCATAGCTCACCTGTGGCAGAGTGGGCCTTGGACCCAGGCAGCCTGAACCCAGCGCTGGGTGCCTGGACGCTCTGCTCTAGTTACGCTAAGGAGGGGGAGCAAGACAGCACCTCGTCCTCCTGCGCTTACCTTCCCAAGGGATTTCCTAATGGGCTATTAGATTCTAGTACATTCTTATTATAGAAATCAGTTGGGTGTTTTCATTTCTTTAAAAAAAATTAAATTCTGGAAGCATTGTCCCTCAGAGGACAAGGAGCCACACCTGCCCTGAATGGATCTCCCTGGCTCATTTTGAGGTGTTTTTTTTAACTTTATGGTATTCATTTTTTTAAACTCTTTAATTCAACCAATGTGGGCTTTGACAGATAGAAACAGGATGGAGTGGGTTGGGAATGAATCTATATGTGGGAAGGGAAAATGTAGTGAGAAGAACTAATTAATAGTTGGAATGTGTTCAGATTCACATTATGTAAGGAAGGACCTATTTTGGGTAGGTGAGTCATCTTTTTTTTTGTAAAGGGACATTAAATAAATAGCTATGGTTGTCCTAATGCTGAATTGGGGGAAGCAGCAATAATATCAATGTGAAATTTCAAAGTAAAATACTAAATAGAATATGCTCACAACTCTGAGCTGGTATAGGTTTATATAAAAGACCTATAAGAATTTAGAGAAATTCAGTCTGTTTTTACACTCCATTCAGTATGTTTTTAAGAATCTTTCTGTAAAGCACTAATGGGCCATTTGTGGCAATGAAGAATGTGGCTACAGAAGCAATGGCACAGTAATTGCACATTCATGTAGCACTTTTGTGGTTCAGAAAGTATTTTTTACAGTTTGAGTTTTCACAAAGAGTTTTAACCTGTTCCCTTCATCACAAAGGAATGAGGCAACTAGATGAAACCAAGACTTCTTGGGAAAGTGGCTGATTCCAGGGCTAGGAAGGGAAAGAACACGAGCCTGGGATAAAAAGTGCCCAGTGATTGATGGGGACCTGTCAGAAGGTCACGGGAGCCTGCTTAGTGGGGCCCCCACTGAGAAAATCAGGCCAGTTGAGCATCAAAATAAATAACAGTAAAGGGCTCTGACCTCTTGAACAAGATAAGAACCCATGAATCCTACTAATGTGAATGAATGATAAATACACTGGGGCGCAGGGAGAGCTCCTGTTTATGTTAGAAAGCCAGCTGAAACTGCACGGGGGATGATGAAATTAGAAAAACCACCACTTGCCAACCCTCATAATAACTGGTTCAGACAAGAATCATTAATGCACATCCAAACTAGGGTGTGCACGTCTGTGGAGTCAGAGGGTATTTATGTGGTTTCAGAATATGTCCCGACAAAATACTTTTTCATTTCAA
The DNA here is from genome assembly GCF_040802235.1 of Manis javanica. Classification (NCBI taxonomy): domain Eukaryota; kingdom Metazoa; phylum Chordata; class Mammalia; order Pholidota; family Manidae; genus Manis; species Manis javanica. The sequence goes on along the minus strand of NC_133163.1, from coordinate 101,988,486 downwards.
AAAGCAAAATGGCAACTGCAGTGGAGAAACCTGGCAGACGCCAGTGCAACCAGGTGACCAGGGTGAACATTGCTGTGGTGGCACTGGGGGCCAGCAGGTGCCTCCTGACAAGACCGCTGCCAACGGCAGCTCGGCAGGCGTCTGTGACGTGCCTGCCAAACGCACTGCCCCAGCCCGAGCCTGCGGAGGCGTCGACACGCCCAGGGTGGGAAACAAAATAACTGGAGACTAAAGAAACCCAGCAACTGAATGCAACCCATGATCTTGGGTTTTCTTTTGCTATAAAGATGTTGGGACAATGCAGAATATCTCAGTGAGGTCTGTGGATGAGGCGTGGTGTTGTTTCAGTGTTAATTTTCTGACTTAGGTAATTATACTGTGGTTATGTAAGAGTTCCATGTTTTTAGGAACTACACACTCAAGTGTTTATATAGAGGAGGAGGAGACCGGGGGAGGGAAGAGTTCCCCAGAAGGGCTGCTTTGTCACGGGGCCTCAACCTCAGAGTCGCCCCCTCTCAGCCCGGCTTCCGAGGAGAGGTGGGCACTTCCCCAGCAAGTTCTAGAGCTCCTGGGAAGGAATGAGGGCTCTGCCGGGTACCTCCCATGTTTCTCTGTCTGTGCTAAGATGTCACTTCTTTGCTGGGGGCTGTTCCTTGTTTCAAACACCCTTCTTCCTCCCACAACCTGCCTGGAGAAAGATCCAGCTGGGATGTTTGGTGGAAGAGGTGGAGGGGGGCCTGGGCTTCTCTTTCTGGTGCAGCCTCTAACCAGAAAGGGAGGGGCACTCCACAGGGGGACGAGCCACGTGATCCCCCAGCCTCAGTTTCCTCACCTTAGGATGTGAGGCCTGGACTGGATGGTCTTTGCCTGGAAACGTGGCTCCCTGTGACACTTACCAGTGACAGCCTCTGTAAGCCCCTCTAAGGCTCACCCATAGCCTCAGGAAAGAGGCTGATGCCCCAGCCCCTTCCTGGTGTAGGTAACCTTCTGTAGGTCATGTGTTCAGACTTTTAGAATATTGCTTTGATGTCTACTGACACTGTAAAGTTTTCAATAAACCCACAAGTGTACCATTTGGTGGTTCCTCATTCCTTTCCTGCAGTCCGTGAATGGAGCACCTACCATGTCCCAGCCTATGCTAGGCACAGGGGACGAGTCCGGGGTGCCAGGAATCATAGTGCCTGCTAGCAAGCAGCTTGGATGCACAATAAGGCGCCTGATGGGACCGTTTGTATAAAGTCACTTTTCCCTGTAACTAGAAAGTGGTAGGTTAAAGAACAGAAGGCCCAGCTTCACTCCCAGTTGGTTGTATGAACTTGTATTAGCCAGATCACCCTGGGAGCCTCCGTCTCCTCACCTGCTACGTGGGGATAGCAACCTCCCTCTGCTCCTGCCTTGCAGAGCTGTGGCCCTTCAACAGGAGAAGTCTACACAGTGCTTTACAAACACGAGGTAGTCTTGTCAGTAATCCCGCAACATGCATATATTGCAAACGCAAGGCCTTAAACACACAGAGAGAATGACAGTGCTGTCTCTGCCCTCGTATGAGCTTAAAAGAGCATCACAGGGCACAGTAGTAAAGAGCAGGAGACTCAAGCTGTGGCCACAGAGAAAGGCCAGTGCCTTCCATGTGCCAGCACATGGCTCAGAACCTGGTCCTTGGTAACGGAACTGACTGTGGCCTTGTACTCCCAGTGCACCAGGTGGCAGAGCGGGTCGAGGCCCTGGGGCAGTTTGTCATGAAGACCAGAAGGACCCTCAAAGGCCACGGGAACAAAGTTCTCTGCATGGACTGGTGCAAAGATAAGAGGAGGATCGTGAGCTCATCACAGGTACGTCACACCTGTTGTGTGACAGTGAGCGTGTTCCTGATCGTATAGCCAAGGGCACAAGGGAGCTGTCCTTTTCAAAAACCCTTTCTGATCATTATCACACTGGATTAGCATAGTTAAGAATTCTCTTGCATACTGTAGAACTTTACTAACGTGGGTAGATTTGGAATTGTAATAACTGAAGCATTATACATTATATTTGAAAAACCATTCAGAATTATTTCTTCCTGAGCATATTTCAAGGTCTTATTTGTGAGTGAAACCATTTTTAAAATAGTGGGGTTTTGTGTCTTTTTTTTTTTTTCCACAAATTGAGGGCCTTAGTGGTTGAGATTCCACCATGGTTCTTTCTATTTGTGTTGAGCAATTTTTATGCCTTAAAGAACAAATTTAAGATATATGTTCTGTGAAGTATGATTTCATCATTCATTTTATATAGTTGGCATATTTTTTTTTACATCTTATATATTAGTTATCTACTTCTGCATAAATCACATCAAAATTTAGCAACTTAAGACAACAAATATTTATTATCTTACATGGCTTCTGAGAGTCCGGAATTGGTTCTGGCCCAGGGGCTCATGAGGTTGCAGTGAAGATGCTGGTCGGGGCTGCGTCATCCAGCAGCTAAACTAAAGCGGAAAGTCACCTCCACAATGGCTCACTCATGTGGCTGTGGCTGGAGGCCCTAGTTCCTCACCACGTGGACCTTTCCGGGGGCTGTTTACGACAAGGCAGCTGGCCTCCCCCAGAGCAAGAGAGGGAGACAGAGGCAGAAGCCACCCTGCCTTTCATGTCCTGAGCTTAGGAGTGACATTCCGTCACTTCTGTATTCCACTGGTGACCCAGGGCAGCCCTGACACAATGAGGAAGGGCCTGTACAGGGGTCCGAACTTCAGAAAGCTGGCTCCTCCTCCTTCTCAGTACTTCTGTGTCTGTTTTGGGGTTACATGCATTGAACATAAAGCTATGAACAGAAGTTATATATTTTTCTGGCCGCTTGGGTTTTCCCCATCACTGCCTTTGGCCTTACTTTTTCAAAGGATGATTTGATCTTCTTTTATAGCCCTTTTAAGTATAAAAACTGTACATGCTCTAAGTAATCTACAAGCTTTAACATCTGAGTTTAATAGGACAGGTGTTATTAATCTCCTGTATTACCTACAATTCTAGTATTACCTACAAAAATTGCATTTTTTAATATTCATAAAAATTAATTTATTGCTTACATATTTTAACATGTTAACGAAACACCAGAAAGAGAACAAAGAAAAAGTTTTTTCTTCCACCACCCTGTACCAACCATTATGTGTGGTTTTAGAGCATTTTTTTTCTAGACTTTTTGTCAAATGCTCATTTTTGCAAAATGATTATCAAACATGTACTAAGTTGCTACCTATTCTTTCTGACTTTTTTATCCTTAAAAGTATGAGCTATGTTGAAATACTCTCATTAGGGAGGGCGGGAAGAGGGCACTCCATGCATTCTCCCCTGCTGCCGAGAGAGTAGAAGTGGGCTGGGGTATAGAGGAAACCAGCAAATAGCAAGAAGGCTCTGGAACAGACTTTGAGTGACTCAGAGCCACCCTTCTCCCTCAAAAGGCGGGAGATCAGTCAGGCCCTGACAGTGTGGGGTAGGGTTTGGGGTGGAGGCCCAGTCTCTGCTGTACCCAGGGTCCTGCACTCATGGAGGGGACCTCATTTAGGGTAATGAGACTGACTTTTGCCTTTTTCTCTCCAGAGCACACAGTGGATGGGCAGTGGGGACAGGCAGGTGGGGCTGTGGTGGGGGAAGTGGACCCTGGCTTGGGCAGTGCACTGAATCAGTTCTTCCCAGCAACTGGGGCCTCTGGGCATGAGGACCCCGAGGCACAGGCCTGCAGCTCCTGCTCTTTCTCTGCTCTGTTACCTCATCTACCCCACACATCATTTGGGCATTTAGCCAGAGAAATTAGACTGAAAGAACCATGTGCTTAGGAATCTGGACAGGCCCCAAGCTGCCGACTTTGACCTTGTTTCAGGGCCCCTCAGCCACATGCAGCATGAATATGGAAATATTCCATCTGATCATGTCAAGCAAGCAGCTATGTCACTTTAGATCATCAGACCTACCTTGTGCCCTTAAGTGGCATCCCCCCAGCCCCCTGTCACCTTGTTCACCAGATTTGACTCCAAATGGCTTGAGTGATTTAAAAAAATCAAGCCTGCTGTAGAGTCATCAGCCCTGAGATCGCAGGGGACCTGGAGGCTAAAGGCATCTGCTCAGCGGGCCTCTTCTGTCAGCTAGAGCCTGGGGGCCCAGTGACCCCACCCCACATTCTGGGCAGGTGGCTATGCTGTAGGGCCCAGGGCTCAGATGCATTTCTCTCTGGTAGGTTTGTGTTACAAATAGACGACATGGCAGTGAGTCCCACGTCCCTGAGTGGACTACAGCAGCAGCCACAGAGAAGGCGGCAGCACTGGCTGAGCTCTGCCGCCCAGAGCCTGCCCTGGACAGAGGTGCTCTCTGATTGCTGAACAGCTGCCCACAGGGACCCACTTCCGAACTCTTTCCTTTTTTCTTCCAGGACGGAAAGGTGATCGTGTGGGATTCCTTCACTACCAACAAGGTAAGGCCTTGTCCCAGCCACTGGGACACTTCAGGACCCCAGCCCTGTCCTCATCCCCACCAGACGCCCCCTGCTAGCGGTCACCCTGTCTCTCGGGAGCCTGTCTGCTGCCTGGGGATTGGACCCCGTGGGAGCGCATCGGTGTTCAGACACCTTTGCAGCCCACTGTGGCGCCATTCCTCTCGTGAGCTGAAACCCCAGCCCAGAGGAGAACGTGCAGAGCCACCATAGAGGTGCTAACAGTAAAACAGGGAACAGCGTGGCCTGGAAAACTTCTCACATTCACACACGCAACTGTACTTACTGTTTTACCAAATGATGACAAGAGGTACCCACATGCCTGGCTTTCTCTCCCCTCTCTGCGTTGACCAGGCTCCACAGCTCTGTGGACATGAGCAAATGGTAGCTGGGGAAGCTGAGCCTGCAGGGGGTTTGAACTGACTATCCTGTGACATCCTTGTACGTCTGGCCAACTCCAAATTAGACTTAAATTTTTTCTCTTAACTAAGGAAAAAGGCCCATATGTATAGATTGCATGCCTGCATCATGTTGGCATTTACATTAACAAGTATTTTATATTAAATTCAATTCTGAAATTTACTTAGAAAGACTTCCTTTTCACTACATAGAAAAGGAGACTTATATCTGTCTCAAACTGAGCAGTGTCCATATTCTGCGTTATTGAATGTGTTCACTAAATGCCGTGGTAAGCGGCTGTTAACTGATGTGATCAAGGCAGACCCCAGACCCGTCTTTCAGAGCAGAGTCCCTAATGGTTAGGTCCCAGGGGAATAATAAAAATGACTTCTTAGCAGTTTGCAAAGGGCTCTCCTCTACGTGACCTCCTTCCCTGCAGCCTCCGCACCTCCAGCACCCTTCAGCATCTTCAGGTGTGTGAGGGGTTTTGTTGCTTTTGTTTGTGCCTTAGCGTGTCACAGAGCACACACTGCCTGATATCTGAGGGGTTGTTCTGCCGTGTGTGGCCCCTGGCAGGGAGTGTACCCATGACTTGTAAGGAAAGGGGTGTAGGATGCCTTGTGCTGGAAGTGCCCACCTCAGCTCAGTACAGTAGATTATTCTTGGTCTCGGAAAGGCTGCTGAGCTGTGAGTGACAATGGCATTCTGACAGGCAGTATCAGGGCCTGCACTTCCCCGCAGAAACGCAGGGAAGAAGACCAGCCCTTGAAAGGACTTCAACAGTCATGTGGTCCCAGCTTCTCCCTGCACAGATGGAGAATGGGACTGAGGTAGGCCCAGTGGCTGCCCTGCACAGGGTTGCACAGCTTGCTTGTGTAAGAACCAGGAGCAGGGAAATACTACCACAGACTCAAAAGTTTGTGGACTGTGGCTCTGTTGTTTGCTTCTCAGCCTGCAAGAGAAGGGAGGTGACACGACCACCGGCCAGCAGCCAGGGACTGTTACACCTGGTTCTTACTGCTTCTCTTTTATCCCTGAGCGCAACTCAGGATCACCCCCTCCCCCCGCCCCCATCCAGACCTTCCAGGAATGGTTTTGGGACCCACAGAGGACAACGGCTCTTGTATACTCACACTTACACATGTAAAAAGTCATGTATATTGTTTTAAAGAAAACAAATGCCAGTATTCATTCAGAAGACTGAGGGGATTGTAACATTAAGAGAGAAGTAAAACATTATGGATATTTGTTACTGATGGAGATTTTTAACTTTTAGTATAGGTGACAAAATTTGGTTAATAATAGGGGAGCTGAGTCTCTCGTCAGTTCAAGCCTATCTTTACTCCATGCCACTGCCCTTTGAAACAATAATTTAATAGGAACTCCAGTGATTTTATTTTGAAAAACGAAATGTGAAGACATTTGTGTAGAAGCGCCCCTCGTTCATTCTGTGAACAGTGCGTCCTGTGTTTCAGGAGCACGCGGTCACGATGCCCTGCACGTGGGTGATGGCATGTGCATATGCCCCGTCAGGATGTGCCATTGCGTGTGGGTGAGTAGGGGCTGCAGCAGCTCTTCAGATTTCTTGTTAGCCATAAAATACTGTTTGTGGGCAAAACAAGTAAATAAGAACTTGTAATTTTTTGTTTACTGGTTAAGCAATGTCTCAAATTCCTCCCTGAACTTCATCAAAAGAGAAACCACAAAAATCTCTTTCATAATTATTTTCATTACAGACTGTCAGTGGTGTGAGTCTCAAACCTGTAGTCTTCACTCACAAATGCTGTTGGCCCCACTTGCATGAACTGGTGCAAACAATTTGGAAAGCTTGTTGGTAATAACATATCAGAAGCCTTCAAAAATGTATAACCTTTGATCTAATGATTCCATATCTGAGAACTTGTTTAAGGGAATGATCCAAAATACAGAAAAGCCATATGAACAGTAATAATTGTTGTAGCATTATTTAAAATAAAGCAAAAAAATGGTGGGGGGACTATATGCCTATCAAAGGAAATCATTAAGTGAATTGAGTAGAATATTATACAGATGTTAAAAAAGGGAAATGCAAAACTAGATTAAGTGAAAAGAACATCCAAGTTTCTAGAAAGATTGTGCTCTATTCTCTACTTTCCTGGAGTTCAGTGTAACAGTTGGCAGTGAAAACTGGAGCCAACATAAGATTCCATGTCCTTACGTTAAGCAACTGTGAGACCATTCAAAATATTTCTACAGTAAGATCCCAGCCATGTTTAGAAAAAAGGCATTAAAAAGGCTGTGATGAACTATATCAAAATTGCAATAGTAGTTCTTTCTGGATGATGGGACCATGGCGAGTGGTGGGGGGGGCAGTTTCTCATCTTTATAATTTCCTGTTTTCAATTTTTGAAAAATAAGCATATATTTTTACAATCAGAAGAGAGTTTTATTTCAAAAATGAAAATCCGAGGACTCCAAGCAAAAACTCTGGAGTCTTCTCCAGCCAGAGTCATAGCAGCCGTGGTTCCCAAAGTCCCTCCCATTGGGTTGCTGTTGTGGGGGCATCTTTCCACTCTGTCCACTTGTAGAGACCCTGTGTGCCTTTGGTACCCATGGTCATACATCTGCATTTCATACTTTCTAATTTTTTTAATAACTCATAAGTAGATTGTGTCCATTTTATCACTGAATGGTGATATTTATGTAAAATTCCTTCTCATTTACTTCCTGAAAAGATCTGAGGTGACCACAGTAAGAAACACAGATCTATTCCTATATATCTGTATAACATTTATTATATATATATATGTATGTGTGTGTGTATATACACACACACACACATTATAAGGTAAGCACACAGGAGTTCAGCCAGCTGTACAGTTAGAAGGCATTGTCCGCACAAGATTTCCCTCACCTCAGATATCAGCCACAAATTTGGGGACCCCCACAACCACGCCCAGGTCCACAATTTCCTTGAATGACTCACAGAACTCAGAAAGTGCTGTACTTAGGCTCCCAGTTTTATCAGTGAAAGGATACAAATTGGACCCAGCCGAAGGAAGAGGCCCGCAGAGCAGGGTCCAGGAGCAGTCCAGACCGGGAGCTTCCAGTTGTCCCCTCCCTGTAGGGTTGTGGTTGGCATTATGCTTCCTGGCCACAGTGTGTGACTGTACATGCCGAATATTTCCAACCAGGGGAACTTGCCTGAGCCTTTGGTGTCCAGAGTTTTTTACTGGGGCTCAATCACATTCTGCCCACATGGCTGACCTTCACTCTCCAGTCTCTCCTGGAGGTTTGGGCTGATGCTTGTAGTATCCACTTCCTCCAGAGCTCAGGACTCACAGGGTGTGTCTGGAAGCCCCCATTATAAATCGCACTGTTAGACTGGTGGCCAAAGCCCCCGGCAAACAAAGATACCCCATTCAGCAGGACATTCCAGGGGCTCAGTGACCCACTCCTAGGAGCCAAGGGCAAAGGTCAGACCTCTCATTAGGCAAGGTCAGTTCTTCACTACTCATTAGGAATAATAAACATTCTACATTTGTAAAAATTCTAGGGTAATATATTTCAAATTGGGCATGAATGTTTAGTGTATGCATAGAGTTGGGTAAGTTACATAATTTCTCAATATTTGATATTGAGATACCAGTTATCTGGTTCTAAATCACAAAAGAATATATCGGGTAGGTCCTTCTGTAATATACAGTGGACATGTTACCACAGGGAACAATGTCCTCAACAGTCATTTAGAAAACGGTTTTGTAGACTGTTTTTTATTTTAACCTCCCTGAGTGTAAATCCAGTGGAAAAGTTTCCCTGCGGGGGCAGCAAAAAAAAGAGCATTTTCACAAGGCCCGTGCGACGCTTCTGGTAACACCCGGTGTGAGTCCAGGGTAGAGGGGTGGCTGGCGCCTTCCTCTTGGGGCCATCTGTTCCCTGGGCTCCGGCACATGGCAGATGGTCAATACCCCTTATCCTCAGAGGCTGTCACGAAAACCAGAACAGAGGAAGTTCAGGGTGTGAACATTTGTGAAAGTATTTTTGTAGAATAGGGGATCCAGTGAATGAGGAGAGCACCACAAAGTAAACTGAGGAAGCCTGAATCCCCATCTTAGGTCAAAGCACCTTCTCCCCTACTCAGACCTCTCCCTGGAACTGCTGAGAGCAACTGGGATTAATTTGAGTTTCTAGTGGTGCTCTAACAAGGTGTTTCTCCGTCCTGGCTTTGTGACACGCCCGAACTCCACTACCACACAGACCAACACCTATGCCGCCCTCGCAACGTCTACAGGCAATAACGGGGCTATTTTTCTCTCTCTGCCTGACTGCTAGTCTATCTCAGTGGGTTCCAAACCTGAAAGCGAAAACTCCAACAGTTATTAACACAATCTCCTTCTTAAGAAAAAAGTGTTAATTGCTTTTACATATGTGTAAGTGTTTTTTAGTTGAGAGCCGTATCCTTAAAGTATTACAAACTTGCTCTGAGCAGCTATGTGCAAGGCACTGGACTGCATGTGCTCGGGGAACTCAAAGATGAGAAAACATAGCACCTGCTTCCAAGCAAGAAGAATATAGAACTAAAAATAACGACGACTTACTGAGCCCATATCACGGGTCAAGGGCCATTCTGAACTCTTAATGTAATCTTAACAACAGCCCCCTGTGGTAGGTGAGTGGGATCCACTCTATTCTATAGTTGAGGAAACTGAGGCTCAGAGAACCTAAAAAAAACATAACCAACATCATAACATGAGCTAAATACTAAAGCACAAATTCGACAGCAGATGCATCACACTGTAAAACTCTGCTTTCAGTGCAATGCAAATAACCCTAGGACTGAGTATTGCAACAGAGCTACAGAAATTACTCTGAAGCTTCAGCACGAGAGACCACATCCCACCATGAGGGTCGGGGAAACCCACCGTCCACAACACGCTTGTCATTGCCACGGCCTAACTGCAGGTCCTGCTCGCCGCGCAATGTGTGAACGAGCTTACCAAGGCTAATTACCGGCAAGGGACTTCCTAAGTCCTGCACCTGCACCTGCAAGCAGTCAGAAGGGCAAGGGGTCCCCTCGCTTCCCCAGGGCTGCAGGAGAGGCCATCCCTCCTAAATGCCATTCCTCCCCAAAAGGAAACAGGGCCCATGAGGAAGGCTGATTGCAGATCTGGGGCAGGAGAACAGTAAAGTGAGCCTTGGATATTTTCTTGTTCCAGAAAGGAAGGAAATGTTCAAGGACCAGTGGAGTCATATCAAACAGAAACAGCAGCTGCTTGAAGGGGCCCCCACTGTCCAAATTTGGGACAATTTGAGCATCCATGGACTAATGATAATAATGGATCATAAGACAACTTAAGAGAAGAAAGAACCCATGGGTGTACAGTTATACTGGGGGAAGGGATATTTGGCTTTACAGAAAAATATCAGCTAATAAATGCAGATGGGTTATCAAATTAGAAGGTTAGCATTTTGCACCCCTAAAGTAATATTTGGTTCAAACAAGGGTGATTATGCTGAAGCCATCGCATGGAAGGTTGTTGGGGAACAGGACATCTGCAGGTCTCAAAGTGTCACACCGCAAATTGCTAATTACAAACGAATCACCTTCACCGCAGAGACATCTGGTGGTTCCCACTTCAACCACACAATCCACTTGGCATCACCAATCTTGAGACAACAGACATCACAAGCCTCCTAAAGTGAAGCAGTAAGAAGTACACAATATCACCTTTATACTGCTATTGCCAAAAACATGATACTTGAGTAACCATTAGGAAACAGTGTGACAAACCCAGAGTGTGTGACATACTGTAAGACAAGTGACGTGAGATGTGTTGTCACAAACAACAAAAAAATAGGTGGAAGGTCTGTTGTAAATTAAAAGATCTTAAAAATCCATAAAAACCAAATGTAATGTGTGAACCTTGATTAGGCACAGGGGATGTCCCCATTGGGGAAGATTGACTATGGATGCCTTATGACATAGTGTTATAGAATTCATGTGAGTTTTCTCAGATGCGGTGATGATTCAGCTTTGTAGGAGAAATGTTCTTACTTTTATGAGATGTAAATTTGCAAATTGTTTTTAGATGTAAATTTGCAAATTGAAGTATTTAGATATAACATGTCCTGTCTGGTTTGCGTTCAAATGGTTTAGAACTTGCTCCCATAAATATGGCAAAATGTTAGGTTAGTGATCTGGTGTCCATTGTACTATTTTTCTTTGCAATTTACTGCACATTCAGAAACCTCCCAAGTAAAAATTAGGGGAAAGTTTATATGATGCTGCCAAAGGGAAACATTCTGAAAGGTTTGTGTGAATGGGAAAGTGTACTCTTATTCTGTTGCCCTATATTAACATTTGACATGCCTTTCTTCCTTGCCAGTGGTCTGGATAATAAGTGTTCTGTGTATCCACTGACGTTTGACAAAAATGAAAACATGGCTGCCAAAAAGAAGTCTGTTGCTATGCATACCAACTACCTGTCGGCCTGCAGCTTCACGAACTCTGACATGCAGGTAAATAAGCAGCCGCCTGGGGGACCACCCCCGCTGGAGAGCAGGGTATGTGGCAGAGAACTGAGGGGAATATAGCAGGGGAGGAAGCTTTTCCAGTGTCCCACTCGGTAGGATGGCTGTGCTCCAGCAGCTAGCTCTAAGGGAAAGCTCCTGTTGTTTCTCACTGGCTATTACTATTATTATAATTATTATTACTAATAAAATCAGAAGTGGGAAAAATCAGGGCTATTGTTGTTGACAGTTGAGATGAACTACACACCACATCAAACTCCTCCTCTGATTGACTTGGTGGGAGTGGAACAGGCAGCCTTCTGGGGTGGTGGTTTCAAGGTGCTTCTGTGTGTAAAGCTTTGCTCTGAGCTTCTGAGCTTCAGAGTTGTGCACTTTACATGTCTCACTGTACCTACTTCACACTCCTTTTTGAACAAATGCAAAAAGAAAAAGCTTCAGGTAGTGATCTACATTGAATAAACCACAAAGTGGAAACAACACAACTTCAACACATTGGCTAAGTTTTAACAAGTCTTAAATCATCCATAGTTTATTTATTCACATCTGTACAGCAAACCTTTGTAGATACTCACCACCCACATTGCCAGATACCACCGCGTTCCAGAGCTGGACTCGCACTCAGCCACTGCCCTCACTGAAACCTATCATAACTGAACAGTGAGGGAGTCTGAGAGCTCGGAGCAGAAGGGGTGGCCACAAGCTGGCTGCAAGCAGCTGCCTGAGCCGGCCTTGGAGGGTGGGAGTGCTGGGAGTACAGTGGAAGGTGGGCAGGGCCAGATCACAGGGCCCCTGAGTGTCTAGGCTGACTCTGTGGACAGGCAGGAGCCACTACAGGGGCTGGATCAGACTGGGGTTTGTTTTAAGGAGGAGAGCATTTAATTCAGATGAAGGCCCTCCATGACCTGCTCTGGTTTCAGCTGACTGATGCTGAAGGGCAGGCAAGCGTGGCCGGCAGCACGGAGACCAGGAGACTGGATATTTGTCGACTGCTGACCAGAGGAAGGGTGTTTGGACGAGGAGTGCATGTCTGCAGCTGTTTGCAACCAGTAGTCTTGCATACATGTACAGTAGGGGGCGCTGTGGCCCCAGGTGGCTGCAGTGGCCAGAATCAGATGTCTATGTGCCTGAGGAGCGGCCAAAGCTACAGGAGATGTTTAGTCCAAATGAGGAAAGGCTCAGAAGTTTGCAAGAACCAGTGAGTCGTCAATCTGCAGTCCCTCTCATAGAGACCTGTCACCCTTCCTCGCTGTTACCATAGATGCTGGGGTGGGGATGAAAGGGGCACCTGTACTGTGGAGAATGCTTTCTTCCTAGCAGGAATCTAGCTGAGTCAGCTTGCATCACATCCTGGCTCCACTGTGTTCCAGCTGGTCAGTCCCAAACAAGATTTTATTCTCCGTTTTGTCTTTCTCATGTGCACGTGAGGATAGTAATAAATTCCTCCCTCATAACGTTTTCTGAAGATTAAATGAGGTGATTTGTGTAAAATACACAAAGCTCCTGGCAAATATCAATAAATGTTAGCTCTTATTATTTTTTTATCATTAACACAAAAGCTTCTTGGATGATTCAAAGGCATGGCCTGGCTTGGGTACCTCTGAACTAATGAACCTCAAGCTTTCTTCCATTCTGGGATCTAGGATGAAAAAAGAAAAGCTCAAGTGGCTGCTGTAAGACTATGGTATAAAACCTGCAAATTTTCTACATTCCAGAATAAATGGCAGTGAGTTACTTAGAGGTCCTATTCAGTGCACTTATTGTAATGTCTGTTTTTTTTTTAATTTATTTTTACATACACTGGAAAGAAGATCACAAAAAATATAAAAAATATTTTAAAGTAGTTTTAAGTATCAAGAATTTATTGTAACTGTTAAAAACTATTCATTTCTTTGATTGAAGAATATGATGTGGGAAATTCCAAATTAAATAGCTAGACTGAGGTAGTTTAAAGCAGATTGTTTGGACCTGATGTCCCCCAAAAGATCAGAGATTATTGGTCCTTTGCAAGTGTTAGGGCAGGAATGGGGTGGAACATCCACTAGTGGGTGTGGGCCGGGAAAGATTGGAGGGAATTACAGCATATTATAAAATACAAGTACCCAGATTAAGACACAGTCCAAGTCTGTGTGTTTATAAACTATTATTACCAGCCTAGGTCATCTTGTCAGATGCACACAGGCCTCTCCAGGGAAGTCAAGCCTGGAGGGAGTCCCATGCAGAGATTCTGCAGCCTTGGAGATTCCCCCAGTTTGAGAGCTGTCCCCAGTAGGGGCTTTAAGGAGGGTCCTGGGGGCCACACCTAAGAAGCCTGAGAGCTACTCAGCTCATCCACCTCCTGCTCCAGGGAGGGGCTCCAGGGCAGCCTCACCGGGCTGCAGGGAGATCCTAGGCCTCCCCAAGCTGCCTGGCAGGAAACCCACTCCAAGGTGGTACAGCCAGCAGGCACAAGGCCAGGGTGGGAATAGGTTCCCCTCCTAAGAATGTGCTCCTTCTCTGCAGTAAAAGGGAGATTCTTTATCAGGGTTAGGCCTAGCATGCAAAAGAGAAGGGAAGAGAATAGGAAAGAAGGAGAGGAAATTGGAAATTGGAGGTGCAGCACAGCCTGGTCAGTGGGGGCGTTGAAGGCTAGCAGTCCTTAGGGCCTGGCTTCCGCTGTCTTCCTCAGCCGGTATCTCCACCCACTGAGGGCTCTCTGTTGTGCCACTTCCTGCATTGTCTTATCACTTCACCAGGCTGTCTGAGCAGCAGGAAGGTGGGGTGCAGGGAGACTCTGCTGTCCAATGCTTAACCTTTGTGGATCCCTCGCATGGCTGCTCAGGGCCAAGCCGGTCCCAGGGCTCCGTCATGCAGTCAGCTGGGTCCCTGACCCCTGAGTCTCCTCTGGCTTTCTTCCAACCCCGCAAAGGTATGGCCAGCCAGAGCCCAGGCCTCACACACAGGCAGTGACAAAAATTAAAGCTCCTGTTAACCTGCCGTGCCTCTTTCTAAGCACCCCATTGTTCCTCTCCCCACGTGGGCAGCCTTTGTTCTTTTAAGCTGCACAGAGGCTTCTCAAGGGGTTGCACTGACCTCAAGACAGAATTTTCTAAAATATACCCCTGATCTTCTCATCCTGCTCAGGCTTTCCACAGCTCCCTCTTTCCCACAACCCAAAGTCCTCACAGTCTACCAGGCACACCTTCACCTAGCATGCAGGCCTTCACCTGCAGGGCCCTCCCCGCCTGCCCTTCACCTGGCCAGCTCTCACTCAGTCTTGAAGAGCAGCTCAGATGTTGCCAGAATGGGTTTGGTGCCCTTCCCATGGGCCTGCCTGTATCTCAGCTCTGTGATCATCGTCTTGTCTGCCAAGACTCTCAGAAGAACTTGGCAATCCAGCATTGCTAAGTTTATTAGGTCTAAGTTTATTACTGCAGCAAGGGAGAACTCCAGCCTGACAGAATTTCCACAGCATCTCACAATGAAGAAATCAGGGAGGGGTACTTGGAAGGTTCCAGGATCTGGGCTGCGTGATTTCAAGGTGGGTCTTTGAGGTGGGATACTGGTTATGACATATTGGCTTTGAATTGATGAGCTGAGGGAGGTGAGGGTCTTGAAGCAAGTCTTGATGAGCAAGTTACGAGTCTGGAGAAGTAAGTTGATTCACTGTTTTATAGTCTTATATGGCAAGAGCACTTACTTCCTAGAGCAAGCAGCTGGGTTGCTTTTACTTGGTCTCAGTATCATCCGACATAGCACCAGGAAACTATGCTCAGTCCCAGAAAATCGTTTAACACAGGAACAGGGAATTAGGTTGGTTTCAGTCCACACTGCCAATCCTTTTAAACTGAGCTCCAGGAAAACAGAGACCAAGACAATCTTTCTGCAAACCGTAATGCCGAGCGGAGCGCCAGATGGCATCGGCACACAGCAAATGCTCATTGATCTGTGAGTGCATGAGTGTCCACACCTCTCAGCGGTCCTGGGAGCCTCTGGGCAGCACCCAGCTCTGGGAAGAAGCGGTGACAGGACAGTGTGTCGAACAAAATGCTGCCTCACCCAGTGGGATCCAGGGAGCAGTACTGGCATCACCGGAGTTGGTGAGAATTCTAGAATCTCAGACTCTCCCCAGACTCTCTCTGAGCCAGCAGCCAGATGACGGGGTGCACGTTACTTTCTGAGAAGCACCTCAGTTGTCTGGCCTGCACAGCAGTGGGTTTGGCTGCCTGTGGGAGCTGCTCAAGGTTCAACAAATGTTCTCAGAGCAGTTCCGCTGTGCCAGGGCAGGCGAGGGGCCTGCAAGTGTGTCAGGGAGGCCGCAGGGGTTTGTACTCCAGGAGGACAGGCACATAAACACACAGCTCGAGGACAGTGTGGGTGTCAAGAATGAACTTTCTCAGTGCAGGAAAAATGTCTCTGTGCTTGAATCAGATACAGCAAGGTGTGTGTCCACGTGTGTGTGTGAGCCGCATCCCTTTCCCTGTGGGTCTCTAAGCATGGACGGCAAATGATGAAAGCCATGGTGTGGGACATGCGCTCGGGCCAGTGCCAGCAGGCTTTCGAAACACATGAATCTGACATCAAAAGTGTCCGGTCAGTGAGTAGAATGTTCATGTTACTTCTCTGCTCTGCTGCTGTCCCCTGGC
Organism: Manis javanica; assembly: GCF_040802235.1. Lineage (NCBI taxonomy): Eukaryota > Metazoa > Chordata > Mammalia > Pholidota > Manidae > Manis > Manis javanica. The sequence continues at coordinate 101,972,497 of NC_133163.1, read as the reverse complement.
CTGGCGTAGTGGTTGGCCCAGGAACCACCTCCAGGCTGTTTACTTGGCTGAGAGAGGCCTCCCCAGCAAGGAGGGCTGATTCGTGGTGGAACTGAACAGAGCTCTAGAGCTCTTGAAGATTTTTAATCTAATTGTGCCAGGAACAATATTGTCTTCCTTAAGTCAGTATATTTCTCATTCATTCAGAACACCCTTCCTGTCCTTTCTGTGAGCAGATCCTGACGGCAAGCGGTGATGGGACATGTGCCCTGTGGGACGTGGAGAGCGGGCAGCTGCTGCAAAGCTTCCACGGGCATGGAGCTGACGTGCTCTGCTTGGACCTGGCCCCCTCAGAAACAGGAAACACCTTCGTGTCTGGGGTAAAGACCTAAGTAAAACCTCTAGGGGAGCTTTGTGTCCATGGGAGGCTTATGGCGGCAGTTCCTGCCATTTCTTGGGACTAGGCTGGACGCTTCCCTAGAAGGAGCTGCAGGAATTGTCCTCAGCTCACCACCGCCCCCCTATCTCCTGCAGCATTTAGCAGCACTTGGTGGGCTGTCACAGTGCTGGGCTGTGAGGGTCTCCAGATCTGCTGCTGACATCCTACATAGGGATCTAGAATGCTTTTCCAGTGTGAATGCTGTGACTCATGGTGCTAGTTTGCCATGTTTTTAAATGTCATTCCTCAAATAAACAGCAGAGTCAGCCCTGGAGAGCATTAGAAATGAGCCACAAGGGCAGTGACCCAGTCAGATGACTGCCGAGGTGGGGCAGCGGCCGTGCGGTCAGGGCCTGTGGCTTGTGGGATGCTCTCCCACCCACCTCACTAGTCGCCGTCCCCCCCCACCCCAGGGTACAGGAAATGGGGTATGGAAGGCTCTGGGTCAGGCAGACAAGGTGGCACAGAGAAGCACTAGCCCAGGAGTCAGGACACCTGGGTCTGGCTTTGCTACCTGACTAAATTTCCTCATCTGTAAATTGGACATAATGCAACTCAGATGCGAATTTTAAGCCATTACTTCTTCTGTGTGACTCCTGGGAGTCTACATTATGCTACCTAAGCCTGATAACAGGACTGCCCTGCAGGGATTCATCAGAGAGCTCCTGGAACCACAATAGTGTAGTGTAGAAACTTCATGTTTGTGGTTCTCTGGGTTGCATGGGGCAGCACAATGACGTGTTCACAGGGGTTGAGGCAGAAGCCCTGGGAGGTGACACGAGACACCCAGCTGACTGCTGGCAGGGCCATGATTTGGCCCCTAGTTTGCCGACCCCAACCTGGCCTAGGACTGGGGGTGCAGATAGTCTGGGGGCAGTGGTGCTCCCCCTTTGCAGGGCTGCTCCATACACTTGAGACAAAGTGGGGAAGTCCCTCTGTGTACCCACTGTTTACCTCCCCTCTGGGCTTAGGGAGGCAGAGGTTGGCGGGGGGCTGAGGGGCTCGCGGTTGGAAAGAACAAAATGAAGAGAAGAGAAATGCTCAGGATGGAGGTGAGAACGAGGCTCTGGAGGCTGGAAGGTTTACACCCACTCAGAAAGGTGAGAAAGAAGAAAACATGCTAAAAGTGGTGCTGGGGGCCTTCTGCTCCCCTTCCCACCCCAAGACCTAGTTCCAGCCTTACAAGTGCATCCCAGTAGAGGCCAGTGGCCTTAGGTGAAGCTAAGAAGAGCATGTTGTCAGCCATTTACCAATGGGAAATAAATGGTCTCTGTTCCATAATTGGAACTCATGCCTGCCTGTAGACAGTCCGTGCAGTGGCCATAACTCTGGGTAACTTTGCATTTGTAGGGTTGTGACAAGAAAGCCATGGTGTGGGACATGCGCTCGGGCCAGTGCGTGCAGGCTTTTGAAACACACGAATCTGACATCAACAGTGTCCGGTCAGTGAGTAGAATGTTCATGTTACTTCTCTGCTCTGCTGCTGTCCCCTGGCCTGGCGTAGTGGTTGGCCCAGGAACCACCTCCAGGCTGTTTACTTGGCTGAGAGAGGCCTCCCCAGCAAGGAGGGCTGATTCGTGGTGGAACTGAACAGAGCTCTAGAGCTCTTGAAGATTTTTAATTTAATTGCACCAGGAACAATATTATCTTCCTTAAGTCAGTATTTTTCTCATTCATTCAGTTACTCAGCAAATATCTATTGAGACTTACATGCTAGACATTATTTCAGGAACTGGGAATACAGTTGTGATCCACATAGACAAGGTCTCCACTCTCCTGCAGGAGACAAAACCAAGCACAAATAAACCAATGTACAATTTAATTTAAGATGCTGAAAAGTGCTGTGAAAGAAGTAAAACATGCTGGTGGGATGGCATGTGTTATTACTTAGAAGGCCTCTCTAAGAAAGGGATGTTTAAACTGAGGCCAGGATGATGAAAGAGCCGGGCTTGCAGAGAGCTGGGGGAAGCTGAGATACGGTAACCTAACCCAGGCCAGGTGACTGCTGGGGAGTTTTGAACTGGGAGGTTGGGGGTCACGTGGCTAACTGGATCTATGTTTTGCCTTTAAAAGATCACTCGGGCTTCTGTATGGAGAATAGATTTCAGGAAATCAAAAATGGAAGATGATGGCCAGTTAGAAAGCTGTGTGAATTCAAGAAGGAAATGTTGGTGGCTAGAATTAAAGAAGACATTGTGGAGACAGAACTGTCTGGGATTGTGAAGGGTCTGAGATTTTACCTTAGCTGCCAGCTGACAAATTAGGCTGCCACAGTTTCCAGGATGCTGGCAGAAGACACAAGACGCTTGGGCCAAAGGGGAAGGACAGTTATACCCATAGCAAAGGCCATACCCAGCATACCAGCTATTTGTGTGGGTTGCCTGAGCCCCACTCCACAGGGTGACGTGAGGAGAGCCAGATGACACCGTCACATGTGAGGGGTCACATTAGAAGAACCCCTGAGCTGAGGAAGCCCAAACCTTTATAAGGGGCAGTAAGCGGGGACCCACTTACTAGGAGAGGGAAGACTGGATGAAGTACAGGTAGGAGGTATTGGTTGCACATGGATTCTTGAGCCCTGTTTTGAGATAGTTAAGTTTGCGATGCCTGTTACACAACCAAATGGAGGCATTGAGTTGGTAGCAGGATCTGTGAACCAGATCCCAAGAGAGAAGTGGCATGTGAATTTGGAAGCCAGCACAGACAATACTTACGGTACACCCAAGAATCTTCATTATACTTGTTCCCCTTAAAAGCAAGAATGAAGTAAGAATGCTTATTTACTTCAGTAATAGAAGTGTTAGTAAGAATTCTCTAGCTCCCTGCCCTCAAACGTATAAGAGGGGAAAAGGAAAAAGACTGTCACTTTTTGCAAATGTGTGGTAATTACCTAGAAAATCAAAGGAAATCAATCCAGATATTAATACAGATAGTAAATGAAGTTAGTGAGAGGCAGGATAGAATATAAGACCACAAAAATAAATGAGATCTGCCCTGAATCCTCTTCCTCCAATCTACATCAGGCCTCAGTTTAGGCTTCCCTCTCTCTAGGAAGCCTTATCATTGAGAAGAGAATGGCTATAATAATAAGCATCATCATTTATTACTGAATGCTTTTTATTTGGCACCGTGCCAAAGTCTTTGCACATACCGTCTTGCTCAGTCACCACAGCAGGGAATGTGCATTCTCATCCTCACTGCTGGATGAGGACACTGAGTCTGGGCAGGCTGGAGTCACTTGCCATAGGTGTCCCATGTAGTAGGTGGTCAAGCAGAGATAGGCACAAGGCTCTGTAGATCAGATTCCAGGGTCTGTGTGTAAACCACTTTCTTATCCCTGAGCTCTGAGCCAATTCTTGGGAATGAAGTGTATGATCAACAGAAACTATGGTTGGGGGGGGGCCTGCTCTGTGTGGTACCTGGTGCAAATACTCGTATTATCTCGGTTACTCCTCACCAACACTCTGCAAGGTCGGTGTCTCTGTTGCCTATTTACAGGGAGGGAAACTAGAGGTCAGTGGGCCAGCCAGATGAGCCTCCCTTTCCAGCTTCCACAACAGGTGGTCCTGTGTCTCTGGACATAGAGGTTCTGATTCTGAGGGCCAACATGGGCCAACCTTCCCAGCTGGTTCTGACGGGCATGAGGGACTGGGAATCACCACTCTATGAAAGCTTTCCACCCAAACTTTGTCTCTGCAGATACTACCCGAGTGGAGATGCCTTTGCTTCAGGCTCAGATGATGCTACGGTATGTTTCTAAGTTATTGGAAGCCTTTTCTATTTGAAAGAGAGGCGTACTGACTTAATTTTATTTTTCAAAAATTAATTTTTTTCCTGATGGCAGAAGCAATGTGCATTTATTAAAGAAACCTGGAGGGGAGGGGAATTAGATTACCCTGCTTTTCCTACCCAAGAAAAGTGACAATTGAATGAATCCCTTGTTGTCTCTTTTCTTTTTAAAGAAAATGTCTTATAATTTGCTTTTTTCACTCAACAACAGATTCTGAACGTTTTCCCATGCCAATAAATATTTTTTTATATTGTGTTTTCTTAATGATTGAATAGTATTCCATGTTATAGACATGCCATCATTTATTGCACATACTCAATTTTTGGACATTTAGATTTTTCAAGGTTTTGTTTTTCTGTTAAAAACACTCTTATAAGTAAATATTTTTTGGTAGTTATTATTTCCTTATGATTCTCAGATATGAACCTGTTCCGTCAAAAATAGGCTTTTGCTACTAATTGCCAAGTTATATTGACCTAGTTTTCAAGAGAAATTCCTTCTTGTGCCCTCAGAATATCAAGTATCTTATTAAATAATGGGTTTCATCCTAATATGCAACTATAGAAAGAACTACTAAGGAGTACACTGAGAATTTTGATAATGAAAATTTAAACATCTGTATATCAAAAATATATATAACAAAATATAAAGGCATACATTTTGGAAAAATTCTTGCCATGTATATGACAGACCAAGTTGAAATCCTTCAGATATAAATGAGGTTACATAGTCACTAAGTTACACACCCCCAATAAAAAAAAAAAAAAAGGATAAAATGCAGGCTGTTTACAAGGCAATAAGTCCAGAATGGCAAATAAATGTCAAAATGTTTTCAAAGTCACCTGTATTCCAAGAAATGCAAGTTTAAGTGATTGGATGCTCATTTGCCTCTTGGGTTGGCAGAAAAACGCCTGGTGTAGAGATGGTCCAATAAAGGAGCCTTGCATGAGCTGGGGTCAGGACCACCAGCGCCGGCCTTCTGGAGGGCAGTCCTGAGATCTGAATCAAGAGCTCTCAAAACATCCCCACCCTTCGATCTGGTCATGCTATTTCTTAGAACAGTTCTCTTCTAAGGATTCTGTTCTTTTGCTATTCTAAGGAAAATATCAGAGATATGTATAAAGATTTTTATGTAAGAATAGTCATCGTTTATTATTTATATAAGAAAAATTAGATACAATCAAAACACCAGGGAATGGCTAAGTAGATTCTGATAAATCCACATGAGAAATATTCAACATCCATGTTAGTCATGGTTTTTGAAGATGATCTAATGATAAGAGAAAATGCTCATTAACATAGTGCTAATAGAATAATGAAACATCCACTCCATTTAAGTACACACATAAAATAGAAACAAGACTGAAGGAAATAGCCCAGATGTTAGTTAATACTTCTAGGACTTGGGGTGAGTTTTGTTTCCTTCTTTATGCTTTTCTGAGTTTTCCGGAGTTTTCTACAATAAACATGTATCCTTTATGAGAAAAAAAGAAGGGACTCATTTTTTGTTTTGATACCCAAAGAAGTCTTCTGCATTTGCTGTTTCCTTAAATCTCCACTGATCCATGAAGAGGAGTCAGGATTGAGGGAGAAAATACTAGGAGAAATAAACTAACGAGCTGTTTCCCTTACCGCTCAAACCAGAAAAGCCATCAACACCTGCCTACAGCTGTGTGGTCATCACTTCACCAAACCAGAGCCAGAAATAAGTACCTCTTTGTCCTTTTGTCACCCCAGTGTCGCCTCTACGACCTCCGGGCAGACAGGGAGGTTGCCATCTATTCCAAAGACAGTATCATATTTGGAGCATCCAGCGTGGACTTCTCCCTCAGTGGTAAGAATTTTTTTCAGAAACTTCCCCAGGACTGTAAAACAGGACCTAAATGAAACCCAGCTCCCTATAAAGCTTGCTCTCAGCTGAACTTCCCGTGGGCTGATAGGCTAAGTAATCTACATTTGCACCAGTTTTCCTCCATGACTCCCTACTTGACCCTGCCCAAAGCAGCCTCCCCCAGCCCCATTCACTTCAGGAGAAATGAAGGCTGTGCCCACCTAATGCTGTTGACAGTGATATGTCAAGACTTCACATCTGCAGTTCCTGTAAGCATTTCTTCCCCAGCCTTCCTTTCTCCCCTTTGTCCCTAAAGGGACTTTTTGCAGAGGTAGAGCGGGTGGCGCAAGAGTACCTTCCTAATGCCCTGAAGCTCATGGCTCCTCTGCCCTCCCAGCTGGGGAGGCTAGGCTGATAGGCTGTGTCGCTGAGCCACCCAGTTCCACAGCACACCCCCTGCCCTGCATCTGGTCCCTGGTCAGGCATGTCGCTACTGCTGCCTTGGAACGCCATTTCCCGTCTTTCTCTGCATGGCAGCTTCTTTCTTGGTCCTCAAGAGCCCACTTGGGTCACTCTCTGTGCAGTGCCCTCTTGATCCCCTGTCCTCTGGATCACATAGCACTTTAGACACAGCTAAGCACTCCATTATAGCCTTACCACATGGTGCTGCAGTGTGTCAGTTAGGTGCCTGCCTGCCCACCACCCCCAGTGAGTGAGTGACAGTCATGAAAAAAACAGGAAGGAAGGAACTGACTCAATAACCATTAGATCCTCCTGTTTTGAGGTCGCCTGCTGTTTGCTGGATACAATGATTATACCATCAACGTCTGGGATGTTCTTAAAGGGTCTCGAGTCTCCATCCTGTTTGGACATGAAAACCGTGTTAGTACTCTACGCGTTTCCCCTGATGGGACTGCTTTTTGCTCAGGATCATGGGATCATACCCTAAGAGTAAGAGAGAAGTTTTTCTATTTTACTCTGTGTATGAGAGGAGGAGTGATTGGCCTGCCTTATAGCAGAGGGGTTAGATGAGCAAGGATGGGCCAAAGCAGCTAAACAGAGCTCTAATTTCAGCACTGCCCATGGCCACAGAAGGAACAAATTGCCTGGGAGATAATGAGTCCCCCATCAGTGCAAGTGTTCAAGCATAGATTAAACAGTGCATCAGCATGCATGTTGTTGAGGGTCTGGGCGATCCAAAGGTTCCCTTTGATCTTAAAAGTCTGATTCTTCTGAGCTCAGACTTTAGTAAGCCACAGATTGCCACTCATCTCCCAGTAGTGAAGAGTTGTTATTCTGTGGAGAATTCCATCAGATTCTCAAAGAGCTCCATGACCTTGTTAATTGTTGATTCTCCAGGAATACCACCAATACAGCAATGCTAAGTTTATTGTTTACCACAGTATGGAAGACCACAAACATGACAGTCATAGTAGAATCCCAGACGGGGAGAGCAAGGGCAGATGTTCATGAGGTTTGGGGTATGGTTTAAGGCAGGTCTTTAGATGGAGGGATTTAATTAGGATTGGACACATTTGTGGCATAATACAGATGGTCCCCAACTTAAAATGGTTTGACTTACCATTTTCCAACTTTACAATGGTGTGAAAACAACATGCATTCATTCAGTAGAAACCGCTACTTTGAATTTTGAGTTTTTATCTGTTCCCTGGCTAGCGATATGTGGTATGATACTCCCGCAATGCCACTTAGCAGCAGCGAGCCCCCCATCAGCCACACCATCACAAGGGTAAACAACTGATACACTTAAAACCACCCTGTACCCAGACAACCATTCTGTTTTTCACTTTCGGTATAGCATTCAGTAAATTACATGAGGTATTCAACTCTTCATTATAAAAAAGGCTTTGTGCTAGATGATTTTTCCCAGCTGGAGACATTATAATGTAAGTGTTCTGAGCACATTAAAGGTAGGCTAAGGCTAAGCTAGCGATTAGGCTAATGTATTAAATACATTTTTGATTTATGATATTTTCAACTGATAATGGGTTTATCAGGATGTAATCCCATTGTTAAGGAAGACCTGTAGTTTAGGATTACTGGACACCAGGTATGGGGAGGGAGATGATTTCAAAGACAGTCTTAAAAAATAACCAGTCCTCTATAGCATCTTACAATGCTGATGGACAGTGACTGTAATGGGGTATGTGGTGGGGACTTGATAATGGGGAATGTAGTAACCACAATGTTGCTCATGTGAAACCTTCCTAAGATTGTATATCAGTGATACCTAAATAATAATAAAAAAGTAACCAGTCATTTGATGCTCTGTGTTGTCTTGAGAAAAGAAAATCTTTCCTAAGAAGGGTAGTTGGTAGTCTAATCTTAGGATAAATAGATAAAAAGATTTTTTGCCAAGTTCTTGAAACAAACAAAGAAGTTATTTTTGACTTCCTAGGCAAGAGGTCCCTGAATGTGTTGTCGAGTTAATGTACTCAGTGAGCTGTGTGGTGCAGGTGGTTTCAGTGTCCAACCTGAGAGTAACCAGTCCCTGCTAAGGAGGCCACAGGTGCCCCTCACATGTTTTAGCTAAGGGAAAGGGTGTCCAAAGAACCACCTTTGAGTTGTGGGGAGTAAAGTGTTATCCTTCCAAGACTTGTGAGTGTTCTACTTGGGATGGGTGGTGTGTGTATGTGTGTAACTGACTTTGATTTTCTCTCTTTAAACTCGTTTTATGAGTCATTAACTACTAAAGGGACTAAAAATTGTCTGTGTCTTTGCAGGTTTGGGCTTAATCATCTGCCCACGATGCACACATGGGTACCTAAGGATGGAATTTTAAATCGTCACATATAAATAGATCTTACTTCTGGAGAACATGAGGGTTGCTTGCAGCTTAGCTTAAAGGAGCAGCTCCACAGCTGAAAAGCTCACTAAGCAACTCCAATATGACTATTAAAACCACCACTGGAAAGATGCCAGTGTGCGCTTTCGCACTAGGAGAACACCTTCAAGTACAGTGTTTTTCATTTTGAACACTTTTTCAAATGTATTCATTTTTAATGTTATTCTCATAATACGAGTCTCAGCTCCATCTATTACCAATAGAATTCAGCATCACGTATGTCCCATATTATTTCCTTGAGTCAGATTTGTTTTGGGAGTACTTTAAAATCTGACCTTTCTCAGTGTGCACTGTGACTTTTGGAACCTTCTTCTAGATGTGCTGATCTTAATGGACTGTTTGAGGGCTGTGTTAATTAATTGGCCTGTCATAGAAGAAAATTCCAATTCCAAATGTTATTGGACAAAATCACTTTTTGAAAATATGTTTCTATTATAAGGGTATCTTTTTCAGTCTCATACTGTCTTATAAAACATTTTCATCTGTGTGAACTGCTATAAATGAAGTCGAGATATGCATAAAGTGGACAGGATGTTTGATTTATGAATTATGATGATATGGTCTATCACTGTATATCATTTGGACAGGACATTTTGTTTCATTTGAGGGAAAAGCTGAGTGCTGTTTGTGACACAAATGCTTCTCAGAACAACCAAAACCTTTCTCTGTGGGAACACAAAATAGTGAACTTATTTAAAAACCTATTAGTAATATTAGATGTATTAAGATGAGTAGTATCCAGTCAGGCTAAAGAGGATCTTGTCCATACCATACTCAGAAACTATAATATGTGGACTCATACTAGTCCATAAACTGTAGTCATATTTATTGCATTACAGATATAATTACATATACAGATTAATTGATAGGTCTCATGGGATAATGTCTTTGCTTCTCTTATAGTGAGAAAAAAATAGAAGATAACTGGTCTTTATTTGAAATTTAGTAATTCCTTCTGGAAGATACCAAGTGTTTTTGTTACAAGGATCCCTTTTCCTTTTTTTATTTTAGATGTCAAGGCTTATTGTTTTAGAAAACTCATTCGTAAAAATGGCATGCATTACTTAGAGAAATAAAAGGTCACCTCAGGCACCAAAAGCCATTCCTGTGAGGCTCACCCTGTGGGCAGTCTGGGATGTGACAGGCCAGGTCCTTGGGGTGCCCAAGGACGTATGTCCGGAGTTCCCCAGATCTCCTGTTCTCTTGGCCCACCTCCAACCTGGCCCTCCTCTTAGTAGCCGTGTTGGCTTTGCAGGCCCAGCCATAGGCCCTGCTGCTCAGAGAAGCCCTCCCCAGAGATGAGCCAGGCTCAGAGAGGTCTGTCAGTCACCAGGGAGGTCTGAACCTGGCACTTCTGGAAGCACCAAGGGCTTCCGGACATGCCTTCACTCAGACTACCTGTGATGAGCCAGTCAGTCAAAAATCAGCCAGTCCAGGTTTTTCCATCAATTCTTGTTAAACATTAGGGTTATATCTGGTCATCTGCTAAGCAAACTTTTACCAAGGGCTTAACTACACAGCAGGCCCTAGGGTAAAGAGTGAAATATGAAAGGTCCTTGCTTGCCTCCAGAGAGCCCAGAGGGAGGGACCGTGGTCCAGAGGGATGCTGTTTCAGCCATCTTCTCTCCCAGCCTTCTCCCTCCCCCAGTGGATTCCAGTCTGGGCAGGGGCCATGGGGTGTCCTGCCAGCTGCAAAAGCAGAAAGGTCCCAGAGTGTGTCCCAGGGTATTTCCAAGCTCTGCTCCCAGGATGTTACAGAGGTTGTGCCTAGCTCCTAGCTAGGATACCCTTCCCTCTTTCCCACAGACCCTTCAGTGTCTCTGCATTCTAACCTGGGCCTCCCAGAAGTAAAGGAAGACAGGACAAAGGAAACATCATCTAGACTCAGGGTCAGCAATTTCAAGGTTATGTGTTTGGAGAGAGAGAGAGCCTCTTCAGTATATGTACAAAATAGCCCATAACTTCCCAATTAAAAAGCTACAAAAAAAACTTTTTAACTATGAAAGTATTCCCTAGAATGCTCCCTTAGCCCCATGGGCAGTAAGCCACTTACAAGTATTTAATCTCACAGTAGGTGTTGTTTAGTATTTATTGATGAAATACTTGGTTTGGAATATACAGCACCATGTGGAAACTCCAGGTAATAAATTGTATTTTGCATATTGAAAATAGACTGAGTGGGGTTTTTTAATCAGTTTTCCTTTTTTTTAGAGGACTGGAGGGCATACCTACCAAGCCAGTTGTGGTGGAGGGCCCAAATGGGTGTACCCCCAGTGTGCACAGCCTGGACTGCCCCTCCCTAGGCAGAGAAGGGTTAGGCAGGAGGGGGTCGGGTAAGGTGTGCAGTGATGGGCAATCATGGGAAATACCTGTGAAGTGAAACCAGGGCAGGTGCTTTGCAGTAGGCAGCCAGCCAGCCTCAGGAAAAAGTGGGCCCAGCCGCCAGCCGTGTTCTGGAATGAGCCAGAAGCCAGCACTCCATGACCACTTCCCTCCTGCACACCTCCCTGGATTATAAGTGGCTTAAGAAGCAGCACAAGGTCATAAAGGCCCTCGCATCCTGGACCCTTGTAGTTGCTTGGCCAGCTGGCTGGAAGGTGGCATTGCTGACAGTAGGACTCGTGTCAGAGGAGGCCAGCCTGGTGACAAAGGATGTGCACCTATGTTCAGACCCAGCTCTACCACTCTTACAGGATACCTGACAATATCTGAATTTCCTAATTTCCTCATCTATAAAACAGAAGAGCACCGAAGTGCATAAGGCACCCACCTCGGCGTTTGGTACATAGTCAGCAAGGGTTAGAGCCCAGCTTCCCCCCTCCGTCTGTCCCCCCTCCTTCCTCCCCCTGCCCCCCTGTCCCTCCCTTTCCCCCCTCCTTGCCTCCTGGTTCCCCTGCTCCTTGCTCTTCTCTCTCTCTCCTTCCTCCCCCTCCATAAGCTGTCCCTGCTCATGCAGCCATTTAGTAATTATCAATCAGAGATTCATCTGGGCCAATGGTTCACTCTTTGGTCTTATGATCCCTCTGCACTCTTAAAAATTGGTAAGGACCCCAAGGAGGTTTTTGTTTGCATGGATTATATCTCTCAATATTTGCCATGTTAGAAATTAAAACTGAGAAAAGCTGTAGAACACAAGAATACAGAAGCACACACTCCCTTGGTCGCGCTTTTACCACACATCCGGAGCCTCCGGGTGACTCACCAGAGAATGAATTTTAAAGCCACACATACAAAACAAGACTATAATCATGAAAATTATTTTGACCTTGGAAGACCCCCTGAAAAGGTCTCAGGGACCCCCAGGTTGGGACCGTACTTTGAAAACAGCTGCTGGGGCTAACGCACCCTTCCCAGGCACCTCTCTATGGGAACTCCTGAGGCCAGGAAGGCCCTTGTAGGAGCGGGAAGAAGTCCGGGAGGCGATGAAGGTGACTGCGGAGAGGGGCTGAGGAAAGGCCCCCCCCACACGGCTGTGGGATGACCGCCGGTAGCGCGGGAGGTCCTGGAGTGGTGCAGAGGGGGAGGGGGAATGGCCAGAGACCGTGAGCCGCTGAAAATCTTTTCAAAGGAGGACACTTGGGGTCCTGGGAAGGCCCAGCGGTTAGATTAACTGGACTTGGGGTCACATCGCTGTCAAGTGGCTCCCCCCGAGCCTGGGAGAGCTGACTGAGCAGGAATTTGTAGATCTGCATTTACCAAAATTGGCTGTTGAGAAAATCATCCAGGTCAACAGCAGATTGAAAATACAGATCCTTAAATCCCCTCCCCTGGAGACCTAATCCAGGATGGGCAGGACTGAGTTGGGCCAGGAATTCTGGTGAGGGAAGTTGGGAAAAGCTGTCAGTGGATCCGTTTGCAAGGACATGAGGCTGAATTGCTCACCCTTTCACCGGTGGCAAGAGAGAGTAGGGTCACTCTTAAAGGCACACCAAGTCCCCTCATTCTCTAGGTCAGACCTGGCTGGAGCTACTGGCCTTCAGGACTGGTCAATTTCTACAGCAGGTGGACTCAGCAATTTCTGGTGAAAGAAATGAAAGTAATATGTTTGTGTCATTATGTAAAGGATGCAGACCCTCTCTAATGGGGAGATGGGCTCAGGAACAGTGCTCTGGTTAATCTAACCACATAAATGAATATGAAGAACTAAATGTAAATGTGATATGAGCATTTATGCAATGATTGTGACAGCAGGAAGTGCCCTCTTTGAACCCAAAGTTACCTAACCAACATGCCACTAGTGAACACTTAGCCTTGCCATAAACCAGGAACCATGAAGCCACCACTGTTCCCCACCTATCTGTTCCTAGGAACAGGCAGCCTCCTCTGGGTCTGTACCCAAGAGAAATGAAAACATGTCCACACAGAAACTTGAACACAGATGTTCGTAGCAACCCAAAGTGGAACCATTCAGATGTTCGACAATTGAAGAATGAATGAACAAAATGTGGTATATCCATACAAGGGGATATTATTCGACAGGAAAAAGGAAGAAGTACTGACTGGATACCACAACATAGATGAACCTTGAAAACATCATACTAAGTGAAAAAAGCCAGACACAAAGGATGACATAGTGTATGATTCCATTTTTATGAAATATCCAGAATAGGCAAGTCCATATAGACAGAAAGCAATAGGTGGTTACTTAGGAGTAGGAATGGGATGAACGGGTGAGACTGCTAATGGATATGAGGTGTTCTTGGAGGTAACGGAATTAAATTGTCATGATGGTTGCACAACTCTGAATATACTAAAAACCACTGAACTATACTTTAAAAGGGTGGATTTTATGGTATTTGAATTACATCAAAATAAAGCTATTAAAAATACAGATAGAAAAAATAGGCAGTCTGTAGCTATTTTAGGTATTAAAACAAGCCATATAGGTAACAGTCACCAAAATGTCACATTTTGGCTTTTGGACAAGTGAGTATGGTAACCCTGGTCAGTTCATACTAATAATAAAAGCTTTTCTGTAAAGAGCTTTTACTATGTGCCAGGTACTGTGCTGAGCACTTGGCATACACCAATCCTTGTAACAGCCCTATGATGCAGACAGTTTACCTCCATTTTTTAGGAGAGGAGATTGAGGCTAGGAAAGCTAAGCAATTACTCATGGTTGCATAACTTCTAAATGGCAGAGCCAGGATATTAACCAAGTCTAACTCAAACTGCTTCCTTACATCGTGTAGATTGGAAATTCTGTGTGGAGATTAATTATTCATTTGTTGTTTAGTTCCACTGAAAATTATTAAGAGTTAACCAATGGCAGGGCCAGAGGATTTGCCACTCACCCCCAAGTTACTCAAAACTCTAAGAAAAAAAAAACCTGTGCATTGCTAAAATATGTTCAAAAAGGTAAATTCATGACTATGAAAAAAAGACACAAACATATCAAAATTAAATTTAAAATTTATTTTTATTTTTTGAGAGGGCATCTCTCATATTTATTTATCAAATGGTTGTTAACAATAAAATTCTGTATAGGGGAGTCAATGCTCAATGCACAATCATTAATCCATCTCAAGCCTAATTCTCGTCAGTCTCGGATCTTGTGAAGCACAACGAACAAGTTCTTACATGGTGAACAAATTCTTACATAGTGAATAAATTCTTACATGGTGAACAGTACAAGGGCAGTCATCACAGAAACTTTCAGTTTTGATCACGCATTATGAACTACAAACAATCAGGTCAAATATGAATATTTGATTTTTTTTCAGGCGTACAACACAGTGATTCAACATTTATACACATGATAATTCTAGGTACCAGCTATCACCATACCAAGTTGTTACAATATTTTGACTATATTCCTTATGCTATACATTACATCCCGGTTACTTATTTATTTTACAATTGGAAGTGTGTATTTTTTTTTTGTTTTGTTTTTGTTTTTTTTTTTGTGAGGGCATCTCTCCTATTTATTGATCAAATGGTTGTTAACAACAGTAAAATTCTGTATAGGGGACTCAATGCGCAATCATTAATCAACCCCAATCCTAATTCTCAACAGTCTCCAATCTTCTGAAGCATAACGAATAAGTTCTTACATGGTGAACAAGTTCTTACATAGTGAATAAGTTCTTACATAGTGAACAGTGCAAAGGCAGTCATCACAGAAACTTTCGGTTTTGATGACGCATTATGAACTATAAACAATCGGGTCAAATATGAATATTCGTTTGATTTTTATACTTGATTTATATGTGAATCCCACATTTCTCCCTTATTATTTTTTTAATAAAATGCTGAAGTGGTAGGTAGATGCAAGATAAAGGTAGAAAACATAGTTTAGTGCTGTAAGAGGGCAAATGTAGATGATCAGGTGTGTGCCTGTAGACTATGTCTTAATCCAAGCTAGACAAGGGCAATAAAACATCCACGGATGCAGAAGATTTCTCTCAAAACAGGGGGGGTAAGGTTCTAAGCCTCACCTCTGTTGATCCCCAAATTCTCACCTGATGGCCCCCCTGCGACTGTGCCTGTCTTAGGTTGTTCCTCCCTTGAGGAATCTTACCCGTCTCTGGCTAACCAGTCATCTTCCGGGGCCATACAGGGAAATGTAAAGTTGGTAAGTGAGAGAGAAGCAATATTCAAAACATTTAACTGATTAATGAGGGAACCTGTAAGATGTCAAAATCAGTTCAAACATGAATCTGATGTAGATATTTATATTCCCTTCTGACAAAGTTCTTTCAGTTCACTGTAAAGAAATCGCACATTGGTAGATAGGCGTTCCACAGGACCATCAGCCAGCAACACCTTCCCGGGGAGAATTGCCCTGTTGCCCCACCCCTTTCCCTGCTGCAAGGGCCTCTTTGTTCACAGGGCTCAGAGTCAAGCACTGGGCAGCTGGGTTAAAGAACCTCCCTGACATCCACAGAGCACAGAATTTTGTCTGATTACTCAGTGTCTCGTCTGAAGTAGCTGCTCTTTGGAAGCATTCACATGGGACATGAGTATCTTCATTCTGTGTCCAAGGAAGTCCAGCCATATACCTCTTTCAAGATGTGCTTGTCACCAATTTTCCAATTCTGTTCTCTTCAAGGCCCTGACTATCCAGCCAAACCATTGGCAATTACCCTTGATTCAATGTAGATCTATACTCTGTACATCTCTCACCCCAGACATAGTGGACAGCCAAATATTGGCTTAAATTTCTGCTTACTCAGACACTGTTCCTCCACCACTGTCTTCACAGTGAGCCTTGAATGGGGCTTTAATGCTACAGCTGTCCACTTTCATGTGGTACCAGCATATCATATCAACCCATCTGTAATCCAGGCTTGAGTCTGTCTCCTTCAGTTAACTGGTCACAGCATCCCCTGGAGGCTTCAGGCCTGGTATGACGGAGGAAGCAAAGCAAAAGGAATTGGCGTTGCAGGTGTCTGAGCTATCTGCTCACGCAGTTTACTTGTACCTAATGCATGTGCCTGAGTTCAGTCTCTCATATACCATTTCCACTTGACAGATTGCTGCTGTAAACTCATAGGGTAGACAACATCAATATCATAATGCGATCTCAAGCTACATGGTCACCTGATGTCTAAAGTCATGCTCTACCAAGGCCCAGTAGCAAGCCAGAACCTGCTTCTCAGGAGAAGTTATCTGCAGAAAAGGACACAGATTTGCTTCACAACCATATAGGTCTGTTCCATAATTCTCCTATTGGTTCTTGCCAGAGGCTCTGAAGAGCATCCCTATTTGATACTTCAAGTATCTTTGGGTCTGCTAGGTCATAAGACCGAGTGGTAGAGCAGCTTATACTGATGCCTAAGTGTGCCGCACTCTCCTCACTCCACCAGCCCACAGAGGGATCGAAGTCACACACTCAAATGTGGTGTGTATTGTCTCCAAAATCAAAACAACCTACCAGGCCTTGTGACTATTTTTTCTTATAGATGATATAAGATGCAGCAACTCAGCTTCACCCTGGATGGGACAGTTCAACATGCTCCAGAGCACTGAACCCCCAGAAATTTCACTGCTGTTACCAATTCTGTATCAGTCTGGGTCCAGTCAGGAGAAAGAAGCAATAGGATTACATGAATAAGAAGTATTACCTATAACAGGGGACTGGGGTAATGAGGGACTGGTGAGTAAAAAGTAAAGATAACTCTAAGCAATATAGGAACGGTAGCTACAAGTAACAGCCACCAGCCTAATAGAGCTGAAGGTTCACTCAACTTCTCCTGTTAACAGCGATCATTAAACTATTGTGATGGCCTGTTTCTTTGTCGCATCACTAGACTGTAGTGTCCTTGGGAGTAGAGACCACATATCTAGTTTGTCCTTCATTATATCCCCAGTGCTAAACAGGGGAGGTCTAGCTGAAAAGACTGAATAAATATGAGTGAAGGGATGAATGAATACAGCTAATCTAGCAGCCTGAAAAATTATCCTGTTTTCTGTCACATGCCAGAACCCAAGAAAGGCATCTCCAACATGCACCTGGATGAGAGATGCTCATAATCCTCGCACCAGAGCTGGGCTGGGTGTGGACTGTCAACCTCTCCTTAAGAGGACGCAAGAGCCTACCCAACTTTTCCAGCCTGTCCCTTCTGAATTCTTAGCCTGGGGAGGCCGAGAGCTAAACAACCGCAAAAGTTCTCGCCCCGCGCCGGCCCGCTACGTGACCACGTGCACTCCGCAGGGCCTCGCTTGGGACCGGAACAGGTGCAGGTGGGATTCCCATCAAAGATTCCTCTCCGCACCTAGAAAAACAACTCCCGGGGCCGCGTGGAGTCGGGGCGGGGCGCTGCTGGGCCTAGAAAACCGGCCGGGGTCGGCGCCGGGCAGAGGCCGGGCTATGGCGGACGCGTTGACCGAGCGCACGGCGCGGCTGTTGGCCGACTACCTGGAGTACTGCGCCCGGGAGCCGGGCACCGCCGGGCGGCCGCCGTCCACACCCGAGGCCTCCGTGCTGCGCTCCGTGGCCGCCCAGGTACAGCAGCGCAACCACCAGTTCCTGTCCCAGTACCGCGACTACCGCGGCAACCGCGTCGAGCTGGTGGCGCAAACGGCCCGGGAGTTGGCAGAGGACCGCGGCGTCCTCAGCTGGGGCCGCGTGGTGGCGCTCGTGACCTTCGCGGGGACGCTGCTGGAGAGAACGCCGCGGGGCACCGACGGGTGTCCGAAGCCGGGCCCGAGGCGGGAGGCCGACGTTGACCCGGACTGCCGGTCCATGGTGGCCCTGCTGTGCGGTTGGCTCTCCGGGCAGCACGGCGCCTGGCTGGAGGCGAGCGGCGGCTGGGTGAGCGCGCGGGGCGCGGGGACCCCGGGCGGGGCGGGCAGCCCGGAACGGGACCCTGTGGGGCGTTGGTGGTGGCAGGACGGGGACACACGGTGGGAGGTCTGGCTTGCTCCCCTTGGCGGAGTCAGCCGGACAGAAGGCGGCCTTGCTAGGGGCTCACCGACTCGCTCCCAAGCAGCTTGAGGCTTAGGAGGCTCCCCCGTCAGGTCGGCGTATTTTATCATATAGGGATTCCCAAACTGTACAAGGTCAGCAGTGAGGTGACCCCGGCCAGGTGGGTTGTTTCTCCGCTATTCTGACCTCATAGCTCCGCAGACTGAAGGGCGCCAGCCTAAAACGTTAGAATGAAAATGCATTTGTTGTCCAGCCCCCACACCTCCTCTCAGATTCCAGGCCAAAGGTGTTGGTAGTGGGTGCCAGGCACCCAGGGATACTGACTCAAGTTCCTTAACTTCTAATCCACTCCGCCCAACCCTCAATCGGAGATACCAGGGGCTCTGGCTTTCAGCTGTAGGTCGTTGATCTCTGGTGCTGGCTAGGAGGGCAGGTCGTTGGCCTGCAGCTCCTGTACCCAGCTAATGCCATCCTTCAGGAAGAGGGTGGCGTGCCTCCTGGATTCTGAACTAGACCTGTTTCTTTCTTCTCTTCCTTACCGCAGTTAAGCAAAAATAGGTTATAGGAGAAACATTGCTGGACTACTAATGCTAGTGGCTTAAAAAAGTCCGAGGAACTAGGGAAGATGCCACAGAAAATTTAGCCTCCTGTTAGCAGTTTCCTATTAGACCTGTGGTGATGAATTGGGTTCTGTTTGCGGAAGAGAGGTAGTATCTGAATCAGAACCTTGACCTTATATAAACAATTTGAGGTGTTAGCATTAATCCCTGCATTCCTTGTGTGTGTTGGTCTTCCACCGTCCAGGCCTGTGGCCACCCAAGCTATTTGTCTTTACAAGGCCCCCCGAGGACCCTCTGCACTTAAAGAGAAAACTGACTAGGAGGGGGAAATCGCTTTGTTTGCATCTTTTGGCTAATCAACATTGACTAAGGAATAATCTTAACATGAAAAAGCCAAAATTCTCCAATTGAGTAACAGGAAATGCTCACACCTCTCCCAGCTGCAGTTAAAATGCCCCATTCTGGACTTCCTTTCCATTTTCATGAGTGAAGCATCTTGCTTTATTATCTAAGGTAATTAAGGATAACTTTCTAGTGATTTGAGTTTCCCAAATGGCATCTGCCCTTTGCTCAGGAAAGAACGTGAGACAGTAGTCGACCTTCCTCTTAGCTTTTTAAAGAAGTGAGTCAAAAGATGAGTATTCCTGCTCTAAGTGACAAAGTTCCCCATGTCCTCCTATTCCCTGTTGTACTGCTTTTTATATATCCTAACTCATCAGAGGTTCCTAATTACAGGTTGCCTATTGGTTAGTATTTCCTTTTTTTTTTTTGCTTTTTAAATTCAGCAGTTCTCTTACTGGTTAGTCTAGAGCCTGTGTGTTTTTATTGACTTCAGGTTTTGAGCATTTTGCAGCAGTCTGATTCTCTTCTCCTTCCCCCTTGTAGGATGGCTTTTGTCGCTTCTTCACACCCATGCTGCCATCACCTTGGAGACGAGGACTGGCCCAGGTTCTTCTGTCAGGCTTTATGGCAGCCATGTTAGTCTACTTCTGGAAGAAATCATTGTGAGTTCTAGAACTTGTAATCCCTTTTCACCTGCCTGTGATCAGCCAAACAAATCTGAGATGTGACAGAACAGAACAGAATTAAACCACTTTCTGAGACATTTGCACCTGCATTCATATGAGGAGTCCTGTGGGGATGATTCAGCCAGTGTTTTAACCCCTAATTCAGAGATGTTAGAACAAAGACACAAATGATTTTTTCTTTGAGTGGGGGAAATAGGGATTCTTATTGCTCCAAAGAATTTCACAAGAAGCCGCTATAGGAAATAGGGTGCTCTTTGCTTACATTTGGATAAGAGTGACTATGCCTCCCTGATCTCCACGATTTCATGGGCTACTGATGACTAATTTTTCAAGGCAGTGAGTCAGGGTGAAATTGTACCGAAGTCCTATTTTAACAAAGAGTGTAATATTAAAATTTTTTATAAGAAATTCTTTCTAAGTCCTTTGAAATCTGATTCCCGGGATTCCTAGGTTTCTAGAGTTAATTTATTTTTCTGACTTAAATTGTTAAGTATCTTTTAATTAACTTATGCATGTTTTAAAAAAAATGTTGGTTTCCTTGGGATTCAATAAGCCTTTCTTCCTAGGAGTAACTTGAATTGATGAGTTTCCTTTTTTATTGGTCCTTTAAATACAATGTATATATTTCTTTAAACATTTAATCAGCATTCAACTTCATAAAGTCTATCTCTTCTGTCAGCCTTATCACCTGCAAGGTGGTAGAGAGGAAAACTTTATCCTCTTAAGTTCAGTGACTTAGGCCTGTGAATTTAGTGGAAAAAGACATTAACAGGAGAAAAACATACAAAATATTATTTGTGCTTTTACAGGAGACAATAGAAAAGAAGTGAAAATCCCCCCAAAGTGGTTAAATACGGGGCTTACATGCCTCTTTAACAAAGAGTGATAACCATGGAGAAATACTACACAAAGGAAAGGGTTTGGGCTTTTAGGGGTGTATTGTGGGAAAGTGAGTAGGAAATATATGAGGGGAAACAAATGGAAGATAAGGATTATTCTAGTAAAGCTTGTAACAGCTTGTATTGGTGTTGACTCCCTTCTCCAGTGATGAGAGTATTCTCCCTCCCCTGGTACAAGAAAGCACATTTCTCATAGGAAATTGGGGCATGGGGATAAGAGTGCTGTTCCTGGAAGTGCCTCCAGCTCAAAATAACCAACATGCCAAAGTGGCATGTTTTGGGGTAACATGTTCTGATCCCTTTCAGTGGTTAGCAGTGCACACTGTTACTCTGTGTCTGGCCAGAATCTGTGTCCATCTGTCCTTCCTGAGCCCACACAGACCCAGCCAAGCTTGCCAGGCCCAAGAAGTGGTACTCTGGAGTGGGATGCCCCCCAGAGCTGCCAGTGGCTGTAGGGAAATGCCTGTGAGGAACGTGACAAGCGAGTGCTTGGCCACAACCGAAGCTGTTGCTGATGCTATTAGAATAAGCCTTGGACCAAAAGGAATGGATAAAATTATTCCAGATGGAAAAGGTAAGGTGACCAACCCAAATGATGTTCTTCTGAAACAAAGACGTTATGTACAGTAGGCAGAATGATGTTGGGCACGTCTAAGGCTCAGGGTAAAGAAGCAGAAAGTATCCCACAGCAGACATCGTCATCGTTGCTGGCTCCCTGATTCCTGTACTAACCTTTTTCACAAAGGGATTCAGTAAGCCTTTCTTCAAGGAAAACTTGGGATTCAAATTCATCCATAATTTCTGAGTCCTTCCAGGATCTGGAAAAGGGTTTTGAAATCTTGACGTGTCTTGACTTACGGAACTAAAGGACGGAAAATACTGCAAACTCAAAAGGTTATCTTTCTGTGTTCAAGGCCGTCTTTTCCAGTGAGTATAAATACATTGAGATAAGTTACTGACCTAGCTCCTATGCTAGTATAGATCTCAGGGATATCAAAATACTTAAAGAACTTGGCAGTGACCTCAAGGGTATTATGCAAGTGAAATAAGTCAGAGAAACACAAATATGTATCTTTTTTTTTATTTTGGTATCATTAATCTACAATTACATGAAGAACATTATGTTTACTAGGCTCCCTCCTTCACCAAATCCCCCCCCCACGTTTACAGTCACTGTCTATCAGCGTAGTAAGATGCTGCAGAATCCCTACCCGTCTTCTCTGTGTTGTACAGCCCTCCCTGAAATACATATCTTTGATAAGTGGATTCTTTAAAAAAAATAATAAAGCTCATAGTTACAGAGAACAGACTGGTAATTGCCAGAGGTAGGCGTGGAAGGTGGGAGAAATGGGTGAACTGTTTTTGTTTTTGCTTTTAGTTTAAATTATTACATAAAAAAATTAACGATGGGACAATTAATGACAGTGAGTTGGTGGAAGATTCAGTTCTCACCCAAAAGGTGGCAAATTCTGACAAAACCTGAGTTGAATAAGATTGGGCCTGTTCAATTTTGCTTATTTACTCCCAAAACAGATATGGATAATCAAATAGTAGTTTCTGATATGTCCAGATGGACCAAGTGCCAAGAGAGGAGATAATATTCTCAATTTAGCAAAGCAAGATATAAAAATGGGATAGAATGTCCTTCTCTTAAGAAGCCTAATCTTAGGAAATGCTCTTAGCAATCTTATACTCCATTTCCTGAACAAAATGAAGATTATGGTGGTTAAGGATATGGAAAGAAGACATTGAAGTCATTTGCAAGATAGTTGCAAGCAAGCCAGTTGCTTATATTGACCAATTCATTGCTGACATGCTGGGGTTAGCTGAGTTCACTAAGAGGGTCAATTGAAGTGGTTCTGGCAAACTGTTCAAGATAACTATGTAAACCCTGGAAAAATTTTGTTCATGGTTCGAACCCACGGGTGACTGAAGAAGCTGAGCACTCCAGTCAGGATGCCGTGTGTTAACTCTGCTTCGCCAAAGAAAATCTTACTGCAGGAGGTGATGCTCCAGAAATAAAGTTGGCCCTGTAGCTGACTGAATATCCACAAACACTGAGTGGCATGGAGTCCTCCAGCAATCAAATCTTTGCAGATTTATGGAGATCCCTCCATCTATACTAGCTGAAACTGCTGGCCTGAATCCCATTTCTGCATAATAGAACTAAGAAATTAGCATGACCGTGGGGAAAAACTACAGGCATTCTGTCTGAAAGGGCACTATTTTCAACTTTTTGGAGGAACTGGCTGTCCACATTTGGTTGGTTTCAGTAGTGTGCTGACTCCAGCAACTGAAACTGGAGCATTCTGCAGATTGATGCTGTGGCAAGCACTCAGTGATCTGGATAACACTGGCTGACCGCCACCGTCATGGCCACGGATGGTGTAGGTGGGGTGCTCCTTGTTGGGCAGATACTTCCTCTTTGAATCGCTGGGCTTGGCCTTCCATTTTGCATTTGCTTGAAATGCTACTGACAATTTAATGAAGGTAGTAAATACTTGGTTTCCCAAAAAAGTGCAGCATCCTTCCATGCTTTCCTGGCCCTTATGCTTGGACTTGTAAAACAGTCAGACGTGCTCAGCATTCCTCTTTGAAACATGTGGCTCTGCCTCATTGTTCTATCCCAGTGTGTTCTGTGCTATGGCAGAATAAGCTGATTTAACCTCCTGTTGCTGGATATGTTTGGGTGTTTCTCCTCTTACAAGAAACTGTTGCATGGAATTTTTATGGGAGAGAATTCTAGAAATAGAGTTACAGTTTATATGTATTAAAATTTGGCTACTACCGAATTATTCAAAATAAGTTCTACCAATCCAAACCTACACCAGCATAGAGAATGCTTTGCTCTTCACACTCTTGCCAATTTTAAATCATCCTACATTTTCACCCTTATGGCTTCTTCAGTTTGGGTCGTCTTTCAAGATGATAAAGGAAGTGTTCTATGTTCTCAATCACTGATCCATTCTGGAATTTTTTTTAGTGTAGTGTGAAGTAGGATTCCCTTCTTCTAAAAGGAGAGGTGGGGTAGATATTTCAGCATTATAGATAGATGGTACATTTTTTTCCCATACTGATTTGAATATAATCTCTATTTTGTTGACTTATCTTTTCCTCTACCAGTAGCACTGTCTTGGTTACTGTTTTTATGGCATGTTTGAATATCTGGTGGTATAAGTCTGATCTCTTAGCCCACAATTGTTCTTAAAAAAAAATCCTTGGCTATTTCTGTGAATTGTTTAAGGTGAATTCTCAAAACCAGTTTATAAAAAATCCATTAAGATACTGCTTTAGAATTTTGACCAGAATATGATTGCACTATAGATCAATTTGGAAATAAATAGTATCTTTATTGGGTCTACGGTTCTAAGAATATGAACTCCTTCATTTATTTAGTTCTTTTCTAGTTTTCTTCATATAGATCCTATGTTCTTCTCGGGTGTATTCCAACTCTTTGGGTTCTGTTGCTATTGGAAATGGAATCTGGAGAAGATGTTTTGCTTTCCCAGAAGCCATTTTCCCCGACGCCTCTGTTTTCTTATGATAAACTATGTCTCCTTTGTACGCCTCTGTTTTCTTATGATAAACTATGTCTCCTTTGTTCTTAGACCATGTGGTTCTACTAGTGTGGACTCCTCCACACCTTACCCCACCCCAGAACAAGGCCCAGACCTGGCCTAATGGAGCCCATTCCTATGTGAAGTTAACAAGACTCAATTCCAGGATTTCTGTGGACACCAATCGGGTGAGCATCTCTCTGTTGGGATATCTTCACTGCATGGAGAGAGGCTGCCTGAAAGAGAAGACCTCACAGAAGGACAGAGGGCAGAGATCTAGGGCAGGATGGAGTGTGGAGAAACAGTTCTGATGACTCACAATTTGGCTGAGCCTAAAACTACTTGGGACTCAATAGCTATTTCCTTTTCTGCTTAAACTGTTTTTGTTTCAAGTGGAAGTTCGAACCAGAGCCTGTTTCTCTGTTACATTTACTATTTATGGCTGCTGTGAAAAGAAATTTAATGTAGATTCCAAATCTGGCTATTTTGAGCTCTTATTATATCTAATGTTTCCTTCCCAACACTTACCTCTTGCTTTTTTCTTGGCTAATTTTCTAAGTTAGTGAATAGTAGGGATACTTTCATTTCTGGACTGTAGATGGCTGCCTTTTCTTCCAGCACTTTTGTCGCTGAGGCATTTTAGGAGGGAGGAGCTGTGGGGCCATTGCTCAGACTATGATTTAACGAAGGATCTCTCAGGTTCTTTGCATTAGACACACTTATGCTCATCCTCTGTGGTAAGAAGAAATACCCTGAAGGTGAGTAGCACTGCCAGTTCTGGGTGATAAAACACTCCAGTTTCTGACTAGAATATCTAGCCACAAGAGGTAAAAATATTTTTCTTATGTGGTAATCTTTGTCATTGTCTTTAGCATGTGGATTCTCATTCTTCAACTAAGCATTCTGGGATCGTAAGAGGAAGATGATCAACATGATAGAGCATGGATTAATGTGACAGTTCAAGGCGCTCTTGAGGTGCTGGGTTTGAAGTGAATTTTCTAGTGGTACCCATCAGCCTGTAAACCACTGGGTCCCTCACATTTTTGCCTGATATCCTAACCCTTATCTACTTGGAAGGACAATATACATTTGTTACTCTCTTCTAATTTTTCCTGAATTTGCAGCTTCTAGCTGGGCACTTCTAGGTAAATGCTATTTGCTCAGTCATCCTTTTTTTTTCCAACTGTACTTTCCCTGCAAACTTGGAGTCCTTTTGGACCCCATTCCTCGTCATCTCCCTTTGCTTTTCTCAACCCACCCCGCTATCACTTCTTTCCCGTCATTAATCAAACATTCTCTGTTCTTCAAGCAGCCCTCCCTTGCCCTAGAGTCCTTTATGACCCTAAAGCCTCCTTCCAGCTCTGACACTTCATCCTTACCTTCCCCAAATCCATCTTCAATTCTGCTACCTGGAGTAACTAGAAAAGTACTTCTTAGGGATGTGTCCTTATGGAAAATTCTTTATGTATTCCTTATGGCCTAAAATGGAACCAGTCCAACTCTCCTAGACAGGCATAGTCCTGCCAGTCTTATCACCTGGATTCATTTCGACCATCCTGTCTCTGAACCATTTTTTTTTTATCATGCCATTTCCTCAACACAACCACTCTTCCCATTCACCATTATCACTTGTTGGTATGATTCGGTGCCCACACTAAATCTTTCTTCAGTGAGGTCTCAAGAGAACATTTTCCCTCAGTGCTAAGTACCCTATGTACTCTACAGCTCTGGCTTATATTGCTGCCTTGTATTTTAGTTCTTACCACTCCCATTCCCTTCTCTCTTCTCCCTCAGATGGGCTGTAAATTATTCAAAGAAACACAAATCTGTCTTCTACTACCCGCTGCTCATTATCAACACAAAGCCAAGTGCATAAGGTGTTCACAATATTCAAGAATCTTCATTAGCTTTTTAAAAAATTGAGATAGTGACTTTAACAGGGCATGGGGGAGACTTGATAATATGGGTGAATGTAGTAACCACAATGTTTTTCATGTGAAAACTTTATAAGCGTGTATATCAATGATACCTTAATAAAAAATACTGAGGTATAAACTTCAGGAATACAACGATTCCGTATTTGTATATATTGCAAAACAATCACCACAATAAATCTAGTTAACATGCATCAGCATACTTAGTTACCGAATTTCTTTCTTGTTATAACTTAAGATTTCTTCTTAGAAACTTTTCAGTATGGTATTAATTACAGTCGCCATACTGTATATTACGTCCTCATGACTTATTGATTTTACAACTAGAACTTTGTACCTTTGATACCTTTCATCCATTTTTCCCACCTTCATCTCTGGCAACCACCGATCTATTTTTGGTATCTATGAGGTTGGTGTTATTTGTTGTCTATGCATTTGTTTGTATTTTTAAATTCCACATATAAGTGAAACAATACGTCTTTCTATGTCTGCTGCTTTCACTTAGTTTAATATCCTCAAGATCCATCCACATTGTTGCAAATGGCAATTTTTCATTCTTTATGGCTAAATAACATTTCATTGCATGTATGTACCACATCTTCTTTATCCATTCATCCATCAAGGAACATTTAAATCGTTTCCATATCTTGGCTGTTGTAAATAATGCTTCAGTGAACATGGGGGAGATGTATATATCTTTTTGAGTTAGTGTTTTGGTTTTCTTTGGATAAATACCCAGAAGAGGAATTGCTGGATCATATGGTAATACTGTTTTTACATATTTTAAAATAATTTTTATTTGAAGGATAGTTGATATACAATATTATATTAGTTTTAGGTGTACAACATAGTGATTTGACATTTATATACATTATGAAATGCTCACTGCAATAAGGTTAGTTACCATCTGCCACCACAGAAAGTTATTACAGTATTATTGATTGTATTTGCTATACTGTAATTTTCATTCCCATGATTTATTTATTTACAACTGGACATTTGTGACTTTAATCCCCTTTTACTATTTCACATATCCCATAGCCCCCTCCCCTCTGGAAGCCACCAGTTCTCTGTATGTATGAGTCTGTTTCTGATTTTTATTTGTATGTTTATAGATTTGTCTCATTTTTTAGATTTCACATATGAGTGAAATAATAGTATTTGTTTTTCTCTCTCTGACTTATTTTACTTAGCATGATACCCTCTAGGTCCATACATGTTGTGAATGGCAAGATTTGTTTTATAACTGGGTAATATTCTGTCATACATGTATACCACATATTCTTTATTAATCTACTAACGAACACTGAGGTTGCTTCCATATCTGGGCTCTTGTAAATATGCTGCAATAAACATAGGGGTGCGTGTATCTTTTCAAATTACTGGTTTTGTTTTCTTTGGGTAAATACTCAGAAGTGGAATTATTTGATCATAGGATATTTGTTTTTTGTTTGGGTTTTTTTTTTTTGTGTGTGTGTGTGTATACATATTTTCATTTTTATGTCGAAGTACATATAATAAAATGCACAGATCTTAGTGTACAGCTTGATAAATTTTGACAAGTGTATATATTCATGGAACCATCACCCAGATCAAGATATCAGACATTATCACTAATTTTTTTTGCCCATCACCTATTACACCAATCCATCCACCATCCCCCACGATGGTAACCATCAGTCTGTTCTCTGTATTTGAGTCTATTTCAATTTTGTTCATTTGTGGTATTTTTTCAACTCTATGTATAACTGAAATCATACAATATATGTCTTTAATTTATTTCACTTATCATGACACCCTGTAGGTCCATCTATGTTGTTGCAAATGACAAGATTTCATTTTTCATATGGCTGAGTAATACTCCATTGTGTGTATATATGCATATATATATGCATATATACACACACATACACATACACATATACCCACACCTGCTTTATCCATTCATCTATCCATGGACACTTAGGTTGCTTCCATATTCTGGCTATTGAATGAGGGATTTTGTTTTCTTCAGATAAATTTCCAAAAGTAGAATTGCTGGGTTATATGGCATTTCTATTTTTAATTTCTTGAGAAATGCCATACCGCTTTCCAAAGTGGCTGACCAATTTATAATCCCACCAGCAGTGTACAAGGGTTCCCTTTTCTCCACATCCTCACCCACACTTGTATATCATTTATTTTTGATATTAGCGATTCTGATTAGTGTTGGGTGATAGCTCATTGTGGTTTTGAATTTTCTGATGATTAGTGATATAGAATATCTTTTCATGTGCCCATTGGCTATCTGTATGTCTTTTGAAAAATGTATGCAGGTCTTCGACCCAATTTTTAATCAGATTATTTGTTTTTTGGTGTTGAGTTACATGAGTTCTTTATATGTTTTGGACCCTTACTGGATATATGATTTTCATATATATTCTCCCACACAGTAGGTTGCCTTTTTGTTTTGTTCATTTCCTTTTCTGTGCAAAAGCTTCTTAGTTTGATGTAGTCCCATTTGTTTTTGCTTTTGTTTCTCTTGCCTGGAGAGAAATAATCCAGAATAAGTTACTAATGCTGATGTTTAAGAGTTTACTGCCTGTTTTCTTTAAAGCATTTTATGGTTTCAGGTCTTATATGTAGGTCTTTAATCCATTTTGAGTTTGCTTTTGTATATGGTATAAGACAGTGATTCATTCTTTTACATGTCACTGTTCAGTTTTCCCAGCACCAATTAATAAACAGACTATTTTTCCCAATGTATATTATCACCTCATTTGTTATTAATTGAACATACAGGTGTAGGTTTGTTTCCAGACTCTCTCTTCTGTCCCACTGGTCTATATATCTGTTGTTGTGCAAGTACCATGCTGTTTTGATTACTGTAGCTTTGCAGTACAGTTTGAAATCAAGGCGTGTGATGCCTCCAGCTTTGTTCTTTCTCAAGATTGCTTGGGCTCTTTGGTTTTTTTGTGGTTCCATACAAATTTTAGGATGATTAGCTCTAGTTCAGTAAAAAAAAAATTAATTGGTATTTTAATAGGGATTGCATTGAACCTGTGGATTGCTTTGGGGTGTATGGATATTTTAACAAAGTTAATTCTTCCTATCCATGAGCATAGAATAACTTTCCATTTATTTGCATCATCTTCACTTTTTTTTCATAAATGTCTTATAGTTTTTAGGGATAGGTCTTTCACCACCTGGGTTAAATTTATTCCTAGGTTATTTTATAATTTTTGACACAAATGTAAATAGGATTGTTTCCTTAATTTCTCTTTCTGTTCACTATTTGTAGTAAATAGAATTTACTTCTTCCTTACCACTTTGGATGCCTTATATTTCTGTTTCTTGTCTGATTGCTATGGTTAGCACTTCATACGATGTTGAATAAGAATGGGAACAGGCATTCTTGTCTTGCTCCTGATCTTAGAGGAAAAGCTTTTAGCTTTTCATCATTGAATATGACGTTAACTGTGCATTTGTCATGTATGGCTTTTGTTATGTTGAAGTGTTCCCTCTAAACCCACTTTGTTGAGAAAGTTTATCATAAATGCATACTGAATTTTATCAATGCTTTTTTGGCATTTATTGAGATGAACATGGGTTTTATCCTTTCTTTTGTTAATGTGGTGTCTCATATTGATTTGTGGATAGTGTACCATCCTTGCATCCCTGGAATCCATTTGGTTGTGGTGAATGATCATTTTAATGTATTTCTTAATCCAGTATGCTAGTATTTTGAGGGTTTTTGCATCTATATTCATGTCTTTTTGTATACTGTCTTTGGTTTAGGTATCAAAGTGTGCTGACCTTGTAGAATGAACTTGGAAGCATTCCTTGCTCTTAAGCCTTTTGGCATAGTTTGAGAAGGATAGATATTAACTGTTCTTTAAATGTTTGGTAGAATTCTCTTGTGAAGCCTCTGGCTCTGGGATTTTGTGTGTTGGGAGTTTTGGATTACCAGTTCAATTTTGTTACTAGTAATCAGTCTGTTCAGATTTTCTGTTTCTTCCTGGTTCAGTCTTGGGAGATTGCATGTTTCTAGGAATTTATCCATTTCTCCTAGTTTGTCTAACTTGTTGGCATATGATTTTTCACACTAATCTCTTATAATTGAATTTCTGTGGTCAATTGCAACTTCTCTTTCATTTTCAATTTTGAGTCCACTCTTTTTTCTTGATGAGTCCAGCTGAAGGTTCATCAATATTATCTTTTCAAAGCAACAGCTCCTAGTTTCATTGATTCTTTCTTCTTCTTCTCCTTTTTGCCTCTATTTAATTTATTTCTGCACTGATCTTTATTATTTCCTCCCTTCTACTAGCTTTGGGCTTTATTTATTCTTTTTCTAGCCATTTTAGGTATGGGATTAGATTATTTGAGATTTTTCTTCATACTTGAAGTAAGCCTGTAACACTGAATTTCTGTTAGGACTGCTTTTTATGTATACCAAAGATTTTGCATTGTATTTATATTTTTGCTATTCTTCAAGTATTTTTTAATTTCCTCTTTAATTTCTTCATTGACCCACTGGATTTTTAGTAGCATGCTGTTTAACTTCCATGTGTTTTTTTTTTCCTTGTAATTTATTTCCAGTTTCAGACTGTTGTGGTTAGATAAGATGCTTAGTATGATTTTATACTTCTTAAATTTGCTAAGACTTGTTTTGTGGCTTAACACATCTGTTCTGGAGAATGTTCTATGTACATTTGAAAAGAATGTGTATTCTGCTATTTTGGACATGATGTTATGTGTATATATATATATATCTATTAGATCCATTTGTCTGAAGT
Source organism: Manis javanica (assembly GCF_040802235.1). NCBI lineage: Eukaryota > Metazoa > Chordata > Mammalia > Pholidota > Manidae > Manis > Manis javanica. Next base: position 101,941,469 of record NC_133163.1, on the reverse strand, counting down.
GTCGTTCAAAGCCAGTGTTTCCTTATTGATTTTTCTGTCTGGATATCTATCCATTTATATAAGTGGGGTGTTAAAGTTCCCAACTGTTATTTTATTACTGTCAATTGCTGCCTTCATGTCTGTTAATATTTGGTCTATGTAAGTGCTCCTCTATTGGGTCTATAGATATTTACAATTCTATCAACTTGTTAGATTGAGCCTTAATGTCCTTCTTCATCTCTTGTTATAGTCTTTGTTTTAAAGTCTATCTTGTCTGATATGTGTTGTTACTCGTCTTTTTTTTTCCATTCCTATTTCCATGGGATATCTTTTTCCTTCTCTTCACTTTCAGTCTGTATGTGTCTTTAGCTCCAAAGTGAGTTGCTTGTAGAAGGCATATATAGATGGGCCTTGTTTTTTTTATCCATTCAGTCACATTATATTTTTTGATAGGAGCATTTAGTCCATTTACATTTAATGTAATTATTAATAGGTAAGTATTCATTGACATTTTGTTCATTGTTTTCTGGTTGTTTCTGTCATTCTTCTCAGGTCCTTCTCTTGCTGTCTTCCCTTGTTCATGATGAACTTCTTCAGTGTTGTAGATGGATTCCTTTCTTTTTTATGTGTGTGATAGGTTTTTGGTTTGTGGTTACATTGTTTATATATGACATCTTTCTTATACAATAGTTTATATTAAGTTGAACACATTCTAACCGCACTACATTTTTAACTCTCTCTTCTCCATGTTTTATGTATATGATGTCTTTAACACATTTTTAGTGGTTTCCTTCATTTTTAGTAGTTGATTTTACTACTTTTGTCTTTTAACTGTCATACTAGCATTTAAGCAACTGGTCTACTACCTTGCTGTTTCTTTTTACCAGTGACATTTTTCTTCTTATAATTTACTCCTAGTTATGCCTTTAACATTTCTTCTAAGGCTAGTTTAGTGGTGGTAAACTACTTTAACCTGTGTGTTTCTGAGGTCTTTATTTCCCCTTTCACTCGGAATAATAACCCTGTTGGGTAGAGTATTCCTAGTTAGAGGTCTTTCAGTTTCAGCACTTTGATATTTCATGTCACTCCCTTCTGGCCTGTAGAATTTCTGCTGAAAAAAAAATCATCTGACAGCCTTATGGGGTTTCCCTTGTAGGTAACTGATAGCTTTTCTCTTGCTGCTATTAAGAGTCTCTCATTATCTTTTGATCTTTGCCATTTTAATTATAATGTGTCTTGGTGTGGACCTCCTTATGTTCATCTTGTTTGGGGCTCTCTTTGATTCCTGGACCCGGATGTCTGTTTCTGTCCCTAGTTAAGGAAGTTTTTAGCTATTATTTCTTTAAATAACTTTTCCATCCCTTTGTCGCTCTTCTCCTTCTGGGATTCCTATAATGTGAGTATTAGGATGTTTGATGTTGTTCCAGAGCTCTCTTAACCTATCCTGATTTCTTATTATTCTTTTTCTTTCTGCTGTTCAGATTGAGGGCTTTCAGTTACTGTCTTCTAAATCACTGATCCATTCTTCTGCATCTTCTAATCTGCTGTTGATTCCCTTTGGTGTATTTTTCATTTCATTTATTCAACTCAATCTGGTTCTTTTATATATTTCCATCTCTTTGTAGAGGTTCTCACTGAGTTCATTCATTCCTCTGAAGACTAGTGAACATCTTTATAACCATTAAACTCTTTGTCAAGTAGATTACTTAACTGTTTCAATTAGTTCTTTTTCTGAAGTTTTGTCATGTTCTCATTTAACTTCCTGTGTTTGTTTCTATAGGTTAAGTAAAAATGCTTCCTCTCCCAGTCTTTGATGTGTGACCTTGTGTAGGAATTCTCTTTGGTAGATTATGTGTGCCTGGTGGTTATGGCTGGCTGGTTGGAAACTGGATGGGCATGAACCAGGTGTCCTTTTGCCAGAGCTCACAAGCATGGGCCATGAATCTCCTGCATGATTTCCAGCCAGGACCATATTGGCAGGGCAGCTGGTGTTGAAAGGTCACAGTCCAGGGAGTTCCCAGTTGGTCACTGGGATGGGGCTTCTCTGATAGGGGAACTTGGGGAGGAGGGTCATGGGCCCAGGGTCTCCTGTGTGGGAGCTAGCCAGGGCCATGCTAATGGGGTGGCTGGTGGTGGATGTGTGCAATACAAGGGTCACCTGCATTGTTAACAGTCTGGGGCTGTGCAAACAGGGCAACTGGGGATAGAAGGGGTGCAGGCAATGTGAATCCATGTGAGCATTGCAATATATCACCTTGGTAGGACTGCTGGATCTCTGACAGGTGTATTGGGGGCTGGAAGGCTGCCTCTGCCACTTCTGGAGCTGTTTTGTTTTACCCTTACCCTGCTCCTATCCATATTATCAGTGTATGTGGGGAACATAATCAATGGCATTCATCCTGCTGCCATTCATGCTAGCAGTTTCAGGGGGGTGGGGGGACATAAACAATATTGCTCTCATTGTTCCTGCTCATGCTAGGAGTGTCTTGGGGGAACAGAAACAATGGAGGATTGCAAACTGTGGCACTCAACCTGTTCCCATAGCAGTGTTGGGTGGAATTGCAAACAATGGTGCTCACCAGCACCTCCAATCTCAAAGAGTTCCAGCAGTTCCTCTGCTGTTTGGTGGTCAGGGTTAAACCCCCCAACTCCTGGCTTGTTTCTGTGCTCCAGGGGTAGGCAAGTCTGTGCTTAGGTATCTCCATGATATCCCTCCCCACTGTGGAGCTGTGCTGGGAGTAGGTCTCCTTCCATTATCACGGCGCTGTCTCTCCTGACATTTTTAATGTCATTTTATCCCTAGTTGTGCAAGAGGTGTTCACACAGCCTCTGTTCTTCCTCAGGATGAATTGCTCTGTGTTGGTGTAAATTCGAAATGTACATATGGAGAAGGTGGGCTCAGGCTCTTTCTATGCTGCCATCTTAAGACCACCTCCCATAGGGTACTTCTATTTTGAATCTTTTGAAAACCCCCAATCTGTTTTCCATAGTGGCTATGCCAATTTACATTCCCACCAACAGTACATGAGGGTTCCCTTTTCTCAGCATCTACTCCAATGCTTCTTATTTCATGTATTTTTGACACAAACAATCCTGACTTGTATGAGATATCTCATTGTTATTTTGATTTGCATTTCCCTGATGATTAGTGATGTTGGCCATCTTTTAATGTATCTGTTGGTAATCTGTATGTCTTTGGAAAAATGTCTATTCAAGACACTTCGGACACCCCTTTTGTCCCCTGTTGCCCTGTTGGCTGCCGAGCCAGCCCTTTTTTGACTGAAAGTGGGATTTCTATGAGTACCAAGGTTAGGCCGGAAATGGTGTTGTGTAGGTAATGGGAGAATGAGCTGAACTGTGAGCTCCATGGGTGAAATTGGAGGTTTGCGGTGCTGGGCTGGAGGTCAGGGATGCATTCTAAGAAAGTTCTAAAAGTCTATGATCAGCTCCAACCTGAGAGTTGACTTAGCCATGGAAAACCTCATTGGATCATCACTGGATTGGACCATAACTGACATTCATAAAAATTCTTCCATCAAATACATCAGGGATGAAAATCTAATATATGCCTACCACTTCAGGAAAGTCACTGTTCCAGCAAACAGCAGATAAACTTGTTTCTTTGATCATCAAGCAGACACACTCCAGCTACCGACACACAGAGGAAAATGTCTACATCAGTTGTTTTCACATTACGTGTGTGACCCATAAGTAGGTTGTGAATCAATTCTGTGAGTCACAATGAACATATTTTTTAAAAACAAAATAAAATATAAAATATCAGCATGTTTTGCATGAATCCTTTGCCAGAATTGTGCAGTTGTGAGGAAATAATATGGTCAGTTTCAGTATATGAAAAGATAATTAATGGGGGGTTGTGACGAATAGCATATTTTAGCTAAGAAATGGTTTTTTTAATCATTTGTCTACTGGTATCTTGTTTGTCATAAAAACAAGGTTAATGTGCATGACTTACATGGTAAGTGTTATATTCAAGATGTGAATTCAGATGTTCAACCGAAATTCAGTTGCAAACTGCATGTTTTGGAAAGATACTATCTAAGCTGTGTACATATATGTGTCTGCATGTATTTTGAGTTAGTGACAATTACTTTAATCAAAATTACTTTTGAAATAGATCATTTCTTTTTTAAAAGAAAGAGAAATAAATGAAATATGCAGAAACAGGGTCCAAGCTCAACGACTGGATCTGAAAGTGTGAATAGTGACAATATTGAAGAAAAATATTGACTCTAATCTGCAAACTTTGACTTTGCTTGAGCCACATTTCAAGAAGAAAAAGTGCAAGACATTATAATGAAGGTTATTTCAAAGTTTCATTAAATGTGGAAAACCCTCTGAAAATGACAGACCTCAGTGTTATTTATAATAATATTCTTGCAAATGAAAGCTTAAAACCTTCAAAATTAAAAAGGCATTTAGAAATTCAGCACACTGAACTTTTCGATAAGCCTCTTGAAGTGTTTTCAAAGAAAGAAAAATGTAGTTATCAATACAATTTCCTGTACTACTACTGTTAGTGAGGCCTTATTGTCATTGTATCTAGTTGCATATTGTGTGGCAAAAGAGAAAATGGCTCACACAGCTGCTGAAAAAATTATTCTTGCACATGGAACACATTTGCATATGGTGTGCATGATTTTTTATGATAAGCCAGCTGATAAATTAAAAACTATATATAGTGATAACACAGTATCTCTTCAAATTTTATATTGTAAGGAAGTATTCCAGTTTTCTTTTTTTGCATGTAGCTGTTAAAACTGCTTTTGCTAAATCCCACAGATTGTGAACCATTGTGTTTGTTTTCACTTGTCACCACATATTTTTAATTTTGTCTTTGATATATACATTGACCCAGTGGTCATGCAGTAATGTATTTGTTTAGCCTCCATGTGTTCATGTTTTTTCCAGTTTTTTTTTTTTGTGTGTGTGATTGACATATAGTTTCATACCATTCTGGTCAGAAAAGATGCTTGATATTTCAATCTTAAATTTATTGATGTTTTTGTGACTAACATGTGATTTATGAAGGTCATTCCATGTGCACTTGAAAAGAATGTGTATTCTGTTGATCTAGAATGGAATGTTATGTATTTAACTGTTAAGTCCATGTGGTCTAATTTGTTATTCAATACCACTGTTCATTCAGACAGATAAATCAATAAGCTTCTATCCATTAATCTAAGTGGAGAATTAAAGTCCCTTGAAATTGTGTTACTGTCAATTTCTCCCTTTATATCTGTTAATATTTGCTTTATATATTTAAGTGCTCCTATGTGGGGTCCATAGATTTTTTTTTCTGAAGTATGTACTCATAGGATAAGGGGATAACATCCAAATGTTCATACATTTGGGTTCATACATATTTACAATTTTTATGCCCTTCTGTTGGGCTGATCCTGTTATCATTATGTAATGTGCTTCTTTGTCCTTTGTTACATTATTTGTTTTGATGTCTGTTTTGTCTAAGTAATGCTACCCCAGATTTTTCCATCTCCATTTGCATTGAATATTTTTTCAAACACTTCACTTTGAGTCTATATGTCTTTAGTCTGAAGTGAGTCTCTTGAAGGCAGCATATACGTGGATTTTTAAAAATTAAAGTATCATTAATATACAATCTTATGTTGGTTTCAAATGTACATCACATAGTTCAACAGTCCCCATGATAACTTATAGTGTAATTGTGATGTATTGTGCCCTTTATCCCCTCCTGCTCCTCCCCTCCCTCATCTGCTCCAACTCCTCCGCCTTGGTAACCACTAGTCACTTCTCAGTGTCTATGAGTCTACTGCTGTTCTGTTGATTCTGTTTTGCTTTGTTTTTATATTCCACAAATAAGTGAAATCATGTGGTATTTGTCTTTCTCCACCTGGCTTATTTCACTGAGCATAATACCTTCTAGATCCATCCATGTTGTCACAAATGGGAGGATTTCCTTTTATGGCTGAATAATATTCCATTGTGTATATGGACCACATCTTCTTTATCCATTCATCTACTGATAGACACTTAGGTTGCTTCCATATCTTGGCTATTGTAAACAGTGCAGCAGTAAACATAGGGATGCATATATCTTTTTGAATCAGGGATTTTGTTTTCTTCAGGTAAATTCCTAGAAGCAGAATTACTGGGCCAAATGGTATTTCTATTTTAAGTTTTTTGAGGAACCTCCATATTTCTTTCCACAGTGGCTGCACCAATTTGCATTCCCACCAACAGTGCAAGAGGGTTCCTATTTCTCTGCATCCTTGCCAACATTTGTTGTTTCTTGTCTTTTGGATGTTGACCATTCTAACTGGTGTAAGATGATATCTCCTTGTGATTTCAATTTGCATTTCCCTGATGACTAGTAATGTGGAGCATCTTTTCATGTGCTTGTTGACCATTTGTATTTCTTCTTGGAAGAAGTGTCTGTTCAGGTCCTCTGCCCAATTTTTAATCAGGTTATTTGGTTTTTGCGTGTTGAGGAATCAGGTTATTTGTTTTTTGGGTTTTGAGACATATGAGTTCTTTATATTTTGGATGTTATCCCCTTATCATATGAGTAGTTTACAAATATATTCTCCCATACTGTGGGATGCCTTTTTGTTCTGCAAATGGCATCCTTTGCTGTGCAGAAGCGTTTTCATTTAATGTAGTCCCACTTGTTCATTTTTTATTGTTTCCCTTACTTAAGGAGATGTGTCAAGGAAAAAATTGCTCATTCTTATATTCAAGAGATTTTTGCCTATGTTTTCTTCCAAGAGTTTTATGATTTCATGATGTACATTCAGGTCTTTGATCCGTTTTGAGTTAATTTTTTGTGTATGGAGTTAGACAATAATCCAGTTTCATTCTCCTAAATGTAGCTGTCCAGTTTTCCCAACACCAGTTGTTGAAGAGGCTATCTTTTCCCCATTGTATATTCATAGCTCCTTTATCATATATTGACCATATATGCTTGGGTTTATATCTGCACTCTCTATTGTATTCCATTGATCTATGGGTCTGATCTTGTGCCAGTACCAAATTGTTTTGATTACTGTAATTTTGTAGTAGAGCTTAAGTCAGGGAGCATCATCCCCTCAGCTTTGTTCTTCTTTCTCGTGATTGCTTTTGCTATTTGGGGTCCTTTGTGGTTCCATATGAATTTTAGAACTATTTATTCTAATTCATTGAAAAGTACTGTTGATATTTTGATAGGGATTGCATTGAATCTGTACATTGCTTTAGGCAGGATGGCCATTTTGACAATATTAATTCTTCCTATCCATAAGCATTTGATAGATTTCCATTTATTGGTGTCTTCTTTAACTTCTCTCATGAGTGTCTTGTAGTTTTCAGGGTATATGTCTTCCACCTCCTTGGTTAGGTTTATTCTTAAGTATTTTACTCTTTTTGATGCAACTGTAAATGGAGTTTTCTTCCTGATTTCTCTTTTTGCTAGTTCATTGTTAGTATATAGGAACACAGTGGGTTTCTGTGTATTTATTTTGTATCCTGCAACTTTGCTGAATTCAGTTATTCTAGTTGTTTTTTGGTGAATTCTTTAGGGTTTTCTAAGTACAATATAATGTCATCTGTAAACAGTGACAGTTTAACTTCTTCCTTAGCGATTTGGATGCCTTTCAATTCTTTGTGTTGTCTGATTGCTGTGGCTAGGACCTCTAGTACTTTGTTGAATAAAAGTGGTGAGAGCGGGCACCTGTCTTTTTCCCTTAAAGGAAAAGCTTTCAGCTTTTTGTTGTTAAGTATGATGTTGGCTATGGGTTTGTTGTTATGGCCTTTATTATGTTGAGGTACATACCCTCTGTACCTATTTTGTTGAGAGTTTTTATCATGAATGGTTGTTGAATATCATCAAATGCTTTTTCAGCCTCTATTGAGATGATCAATGTGGTTTTATCCTTCTTTTTGTTAATGTAGTGTATGATATTGATTTACAAATATAGTACTAATCCCTTGAATAAATCCCACTTGATCATGATGGATGATATTTTTAATGTATTATTAGATTTGGTTTGCTAAGATTTTGTTGAGTATTTTTGCACCTGTGTTCATCAGGGATATTGGTCTGTATGTAATTTTGTCTTTTTGTGTTGTCTTTGGTTTTGGTATTAGAGTAATACTGGGCTCAAAGAATGAGTTTGGAAGCATTTCCTCCTCTTCTACTTTTTGGAATACTTTAAGAAGGATGGGTATTAGCTCTTCTTTAAATGTTTTGCAGAATAGGGCTGTGAAGCCATCTGGAACTGGTGATTTGTTTTTGGTAGCTTTGTGATTACCAATTCAATGTCATGATCTTGTTTTTTTATCCATTCAGTCACACTATATATTTTCTTTTTTTGTTGTTGTTGCCAACATTTTTTTTTTGATATTGTTAATGTACAATTACTTGAACAACATTATGATTACTAGACTATCCCTACTATCAAGTCCCCACCACATACCCCATTACAGCCACTGTCCATCAGTGTAGTAAGATGCTATAGAATCATTGTCTTCTCTGCACACTATATATTTTCACTGGAGCATTTAGTCCATTTACATTTGAAGTAATTATTGCCATTTTGTTCATTGTTTTCTGGTTGCTGTCTAGTAGTTCTCTGTCCCTTCTCTTGCTCTCTTGTGATTTGATGACTTTCTTTAGTGTTATCCTTGTATTTATTTTTGTTTTTGTGTGTATGTTTCTATTACTGGTTTTTGGTTTGTTGTTACTTTGAGGTTCACAATTAACATCCTATGTGTATTAGTAGTCTGTATGAAGTAGAACATAGTTTAAGTTTGAACATATTTTAAAGAAGTATGTTTTTACCGCCTTTCATGTTTTATGTATGTGACATCATTTGCATCTTTTTATTTTGTGTATCCCTTGACTAATTTTTGTGCATGTAATTTTGTCTTTTGAATGTCATAGTAGCTTAATAAGTGATGTACCTTTATTATATGTTTGCTTCTACCAGTGAAATTCTTCCTTTCATAATTTTCTTCTAGTTATGGCTTTTTCTTTTCCATTTAAAGATGACCTATTAACATTTCTTCTAATGCCTGTTTTAGTGATGAACCCTCTTACTCTTGTTTGGGAAACTTTATCTCTCCTTCAGTTCTGAATGATAACTTTGCTTGGTAGAGTATTCTTGGTTATAGTGATTTCCTTTCAGTACATGCCACTTCCTTCTAGCCTGCAAAGTTTCTGCTAAAAAATCAGCTAATAACCTTAAGGATTTCCTTTGTATGGAACTATTTTCTCTTGCCACTTTTAAGGTTCTGTTTATCATTAACTTTTTTAATTGAAATATAGCTGACATACCATAGTATATTGGTTTCAGGTATACAACATGGTCTATAAAAATTATATACATTACTAAATGCTCACCATGATAACTGTAGTTACCAACATAAAGGATATCATAGTATTTTTCACTATATTCTTTATGCTGTACTTTCATCCTTGTAACTATTTATTACTTCAAGTTTGTACCTCTTTATCCCCTGAACCAATTTCACCCATACCCCATGGCCTGCCCTCTGCTGTGGCAACCACCAATCCATTCTGTTTTAGTGTATTTGTTTTGTTTGTTCATTTGTTTTTTAGACTGCACATATAAGTAAAATTATACAGCATTTTTCTTTCTCTGACTTCACTTAGCATAAATACCCTCTAGGTCCATCCATGTTGTTACAGATGGCAAGATTTCATTCTCTTTATGGCTGAGTAATATTCCATTTTATTTATGTACCACATCTTTCTCCATTCATCTATTCATAGACACTTTGGTTGCTTCCATATCTTGGCTATTGTAAATAATGCTGCAATGAATATAGGAGTGGATTTGTCTTTTCAATTGGTGTTTTTGTTTTCTTTGGGTAATTTACCAGAAATAGAATTACTGGTTATTTCTGTTTTTAGTTTTCTGAGGAACTTCCATACTGCTTTTCAGAGTGGCTGGACCAACTTACATTCCCACCAGCAGTGTAGGAGGATTCCCTTTTCTCCACATCCTCCCCAATCCATGTTATTTCTTGTCTTTTGAATAGTTACTATTCTGACTGGTGTGAGGGGATATCTCATTGTGATTCTGATTTGCATTTCCCTGATGATTAGTGATATGGAGCATCTTTTCATCTATTGGCTATCTGTATGTCTTCTTTGGAAAAATGCTTATTCAGTCCTCTGCCCATTTTTTAATCACTTTGTCATTTTGGTATTGTTTAATGAGTTATTTATATATAATTTTGGATATTAGCTACTTATGGGAGATCTCATTTACATATATCTTCTCCCATTCACTAGGTTACCTTTTCACTGTGGTCATAGTTTTCTTTGCTGTGCAGATGGTTTTTAGTTTGATATAATCACACTTGTTTTTGTTTCTCTTGCCTGGGAAGATATATCCAGAAAAAAAATTACTAATATCAATGTTCAAGAGTGTATTACCTATGTTTTCTGCAGAAGTTTTATGGTTTCAGGTCTTATATTTAGGTTTTTAAATGATTTTGGCTGTTTTTTGTGTTATCATTAATTTTTGTTATTGTAATGATGTCTTGACGTGGACCTCCTTGGGTTTATCTTCTTTGGGGCTTTCTGTGCTCCTAGACCTGGATGTCTGTTTCCTCCCCCTGGTTAAGGAAATTTTCTTCTATTGTTTCTTCAAATGTTTTCTGTCCCTTTCGCACTTCTTCTGGGACCCCTGTAATGTGAATGTTAGTAGGCTTGATGTTGTCCTAGAGGTTAAATTAACCTATTCTCACTTTAATTTCTATTTTTCTGTTCAGCTTGGGTACTTTCCACCCCGTCTTCCTAGTTGCTGAATCAGTCTTCTGCATCCTCTAATATGGTGATTCTCTCTAGTGTATTTTTCATTTCATTTATTGAATTCTTCAGCTCTGATTGGTTCTTTTTTCTATTTTATCTTTATGACATTTTCACTGCGTTCATCCACTCTTCCCTCAAGTTTAGTGTCTTTATAACCATTATGTTGAAACCTTTTTCAGGTAAATTGCTTTATCTCTCTTTTACTTTTTTTGTGTGACATTTTGTCATTTTCTTACATTAGGAACTTATTCTTCTGTTTCCTCATTTCTGACTCAGCATTTATTTCTGTGTAGTAGGTAGGTCAACTATCTCTCCTGGTCTTGAAGGTAGTGGCTTTATGTAGAAGGCATACTGAAAAGACTCAGTAGTATAATTCCCCCGTCCCCAGAACCAGGTGCTCAAGGGGAAGCCCTGGTGTGGGCTGCATGTGCCCACCTGTGGGGACTGGCCGTGACTGCTGTGGGTATGCTGGTGTGCAGGGCTGGCCCTCAGCTAGGCTGTCTGCAGTGACTAGCCTTGCCTTCATCTGCAGGAGCGCTGGTGGACAGGACTGGTATCTGGCATGGCTGTCTGAGAGGCCCAGCTGTAGCTGCTGCTTGTGTGCTGTGTGTAAGGGCTTAATTCCCCCTTCCCTGGGGCAGGAGCTGCTTTGAAGGAGCGCTGGTCCTGGTAGGTAGCCTGTTTTGGTGGGGCAGCAGTTGCTTTGGGGGGTATGCTGGTCCTGATAAAGTCTGTGCTCCAGGTGGGATGGAACTCACTTTGGAGGGCCACCTGCTGGGGTGAGCAGATGGGTGGAGCTGGTCTCAGGGGAATGACAGGGCAGGGCGAGTGGTAGCATGGTCAATAGGTCAGAACTGGCTTTCACAAGCATCCAGCCAGCTGGCAGGAAGGAAAGAAAACCTACCTGCCAGCACTTCTGTTCCCAGAGAAAGCCCCCGAGATCCCTGCCCCTTTGGCACAAACCTTAAAATTAGTCAATAAATCTCCTTAATGTGTAACCCAGGCACTTTTCAAATTGGCTTCTGTGCTAGGAATCAACCAAGTGATACAGCGTGCTGTCTCTTTGAGATGGAGCAACTGTTTCCCATAGCCTTTCTGGCTCTTCAGAGTGCAAGCGGTGTCCCCTGGTCTAGTTCCCTGGAAGCACTGCTGTAACCTCTAGATGTGTGTCAAACATGAAACTGGCCCTTAAGCCCAAAGCTCCAGGACTAACAAGTAGGCCTGTTTCACAGAGAGGATAGGGGTGGGTGTCAGTCCTATGTGTGCAGCACCCTGGGGGTGGTAGCCTGCCAAGCGCTGTCTCTCCAGCTGTTACAGTCTCATGGTACCCGGAAATGCAAGCCACCTCTCCACCAGCACCCCTCTTCCCCCCCACCAGAGCCTTATCATCAAGGGGCATCTTCTGGGCAGCATCCACAAAAACAAAGACACCTGATGTAAAAACGGGTTACCAGACCCGTAAGTGCTCCCATGTGAAAGATGCTGGTGCTCTGGAATGTGGCAGGAGAACCCCAAGATAGTGGCCACCATCCAAAGTGTCCGGAATGGCTTACTGCCAGTGCTTAGATGTGTGTTTACTTAGAAGCGTGCCTCCAGGCTGCAGCTATTAAGATAAGCTAATAGGTGTCTTTCCAGAAAGACTGAACTCACGGGAATGTTGCTCCTTTCTGTGCCCTGTGGTAGCTGTGTACAAACTCTTTCTCCATTGCATACAGTCCTGTGAGACCAGCCCAGGCAGTGTAGAGGTGTCCCGTGGAAGCAGCTGCAAAATTCAGGGCACAAGGGAAGAGCATAAGTTCCTTCTTGTAAACTGGATTGAGGCAGAGGAAGAGCACAAAGATTGTGTTCACCAGACTCCATTCTCTGGGAGCTGTTCCATATGCTTTTATGCATGTGACAAACTGGAAGCCTGCCCAGGCTAAAGCTCCTGGCCAAGCAAATAGGCCATTTTCTCAGAGTAAGGCTGTATGTCAGTCCGCTATGTGTGAGTACCCTGGGGGTGGTAGCCTCCCAGGAACTCTCTGATTGTTACAATCCCTGGGGGCCTAAGAAAACAAACCCCCTGTAGACCAGAGCCAAGCAATCAAGGGGCATCCTCTGGGCAGCAAGCTGCAAAAATGGGTCACCACACATGTATAGAAGCTTCCCTCTGAAAGATCCTCATGCTCTGGAGCACGGCAGAGAGGAACGCAAAGATGGTACTCACTGAAAAAGGAAAAGGAAAATAAGAAGAGAAAGAAGGTGGGAGATGATGCCAGCTTTAGCAAGGAAGGGGGTGAATGGGAAGCTGGTGCCCGCCAGCTTCTGTCCCCAGAGAGTATCCCTGCAGGCTATAGGGCCCCTGCCCCAAGGCTTCAGGAAAGGAGCCTCTTTATGTAAAGTCTGGGCTTTTCAAAGGGCTGCTTCTGCTGTTAAAATGAAGTAGACATACCTCTAAAAGTACAACATTCTGGGTACTTTACCTTGCAAACAAGCCTCTTGGTATTTAAAAGATACCAAAATAAGCTATTGAAGTCAGAGGCATTCTTTCATTGGGGTAACAGTTAATTCCAAAATAAACTTTGAAGATAAAAGTTAAGAAGTGGTTTCCTGGTCCTTTTAAAGACGCTTTGTTGCCACAAGGACATTTCAAAGGGACATGCAGGTGGGACATGCCCCAGCACTCGGGGTGGAGTAAGAGCGGCTGAACTGCCCCGTTTCAGAACACAGAGCTGCCTTCCTCTCCCAACTCCTTATCTGACTGCTGGACGGAACTGAGCAGTAATGAACTTGTCTGCTAAGTTTTTAATCTCTGGTGAACTGAGCATTATATACTTCTCATCCTCAAAGCAATCTTAATGTTTTTGTTTGTGTGTAATTTATTTTTATAATTTTTCTGTGGGAAAGAGTATTGACAAAAAAAACCACACATCTTTTCTTGCAAATAATAGGCAAATATGAGGTAACAGCTCACCAAAATAAATGTAATCATTGCCAAAACATGCATTTTATAGGACGGTCAGAGAAAAGAGAATTTGGGTGTTCTAATTTATCATTCTAACAGGGCAAAACCAGGATCCTTGGTCACCGAAGGTATACCTTACATTTCACAGTGACTCCTGAAGCTCTATCAAGGCGGATCAGGGAGATGAGGAACATGACATTTAGAGATGTGACGTCACTTGCCCAAAGATGATGCGTTTTAAGAATAATTTTTTTACATAACAGCCCAGACCCTGGCACATAACAAGTACTAAGTACCTTTTACATATTATATACTTCCATCTTCAAAACAATCTTATGTTGTAAATAGGTATATTTTAATAAGTAGGTTTTTTATTAAATATCTAGTTATTAAATTATTATAAAATTATTAACAGGCTTTTTTTCCCCTGATGAGGTAACATGTTACAAGGGGCTAATTTTAATTTGTCCAGTGTCATTCAATTAAAAAGTGTCAGAGCTGAGGTTACAGAAGGCAAGGTCAGGAGTCCAGCCCATTTTCTTAGTCGCCTCGCAGCCTGTCATTTGCTAATGGCTGTTGGGGAACCTCTGGGTGGTGACCATGTGTACAGCATTGTGTCTGAGATGTCTTGGAAGTTGGATTACATTGGTTCAAGAATTGGCCACTTACCAAAGTCACATGTCTTTGAGCAAGGCACTCAGCCTCTCAAAGTCTGTTTCCTCAAATAAGTGCAGCTCAGCATGGAGTGAATGCTGAATAAATGTTAATTAACCATCACAATTGTTGATAGTTGTGAAAGCAGGCAGGAGTAAATATACAGAGGAGGGCAGAGATAAAGGTAAAGAAGGGCAAAGGAGAATCATGAATAGTTCAAATAATTTAACTTTTTATTCTTGGTCAGTTTTGAAAAAGTTAAAAATTCCAAATTGATAATGCAAACTTTCAAATCAGAAAGCAGGAACTCACGGATAAAATAAAAAGTGGGGCCACAGCAATTTCTCCCTTGCTGGTTCAGATGAAAGAACTGTGCAATGACCAGTTAGTTCTCTGGGCCTTGAAATGGACCCATGATTAACACTGAGTCTTCAAAAATGTCCAGGGACTTGGCAATCAAATCCACGTCCAGAGCAAAGATATAATCCTGAACCTGGAAATGATGAGGTTTTGCTTCTGCACCGCGTACCTCAGACACTCCCTTTGTATTGTTTTAATGATGGCCAAGCGGAGCGACTTAACCTTCCTCCCCATCATCTCAAGGATCCCATTCTAGGTAACTAGCATTCAGCCCCTGCTATCGCACGCTTTCTCCTCCTGCTCAAGCCTCCAACACCTAGTCTCCCATCCTTATTCTCAGTTGAGGATCTTGCTTCTTATTTCTCTGAGAAAATGAAAACATCTGAATAGAACCACGGATGCCCTCTCCACATCTCCCCGATGCCGTGCGTCTGTGGGTCCTCTCGTCCTCTGCTCTTACTGCGGGTGAGCACCCTGCACCCCCCAAGGCCCACTCCTCCACACAGATATTAGGCCCATTCTTTCTTTCTGGAATTATTAAGTACTCCTTCTCTTGGATCATTCCCACATGCTGTTTCTCCTTAAAGGAAAAAAAAAAGAGTTAAACACAGATGAGTTATTGAATTACATTATTAATATTACTATTGTGATCATGGTATTGTGATTATAACTTTTAGTTTCTCATCTATAAATGATATATTAAAGTTATCAGAAATGAAATTATGATTCTTTAAATATTGTAATCATAAAAGTAGTGTGGTTATAGATGAACAAAATTGTTAAAATGTTGGTAACTGTTGAAACTAGGTAATGAGTACATGTGGGTTCACTTTACTCTTTCCTTTATTCTTGCGTATATTTGAAAACTCACATAGAATTGGTTTGAAAAAAAATCTCAATTCTACTTCTTCACCAGCTGTTAAATTCCTTTCTTCCCTTTATGGCACTACTCCTTCAAATACTATTGCCTTGAAATATGGCAAAACTCTCTTGAAACATACAAGTTAACTCCAATATTCCATCCAACTCTCTCAAACCCTCTTTACTCAGGCTACTATTTACTCAGGAATAGTAGTCTCCCCACTACTATTCCAGCAAAATTCTTTTTCGTAAGATCACTAATGACCTCCATATTGGTAAAGCCAATGGTCATTTCTCAGTCCTTTTCTTACATGACCCATTAGCAAGATTTGATAGCTGATCATTCTTTCCTCCTTGAAACACTTTCTCCGTCTGATTCCCGGGACTGCAGTCTGGTGGGGAGCTTGCAGTTGTCAAATAGTACCGATGTTATTCTTACCTCATTAACTCCGCTGACTGAATACTACTTCTGAAAACCAGACCATAGATTTGATTGCCATATGGTGCTTTGTATAAAGAAGGGACGTGTTCCCAGGCAAATGCAAATGCTGGCAGTTGGTCACAAGAGTGACGCTGGGCGTAAGGTCAGCATCATGGCGCTGTGTGCATCATTGCTTTTTTCTCTCAACTCGTAACTAATTGGACGTTCAAACAAAAGTGTGCCTGCACAGCACTCAAGTCATCCAAGAGATCCATCGTTCTGTGCACCTGCAGGGAGGTGGATTGCCTCAGAGGAGGCCATGAAGCCAAGAGACTGGCAGTGGCATCAGTTGTGGAAAGTGAAAGAGGTAAATGAAAATCTGTATGGCCTTGTGGGTAGCAACTCTTCAGTAACACCTGTATTTCTGAGAAGAGACTTCTGTGACTGGGGGGGAGGGAAAGGGACGAAGGAAAAAGACAACTGAAGGAAGGGTTTCCTGCATCTGCTTTGGGACTTCCCTGAAGATGCCCCTACTGGGCCATGGTTACACCCAGAGTCCCAAGTGCTAAGCACATGCTTCCCCCAATCTCTCACCAGCCTTTTTGTTTAATGCCAGCTTTTTAACTCACCCACTCACACCTTTAGTGGCAAGTCAGTGCCAGGAAGAGAAACCAAAACTTGTGGTATAGCACCACCTTCTGGAGAAGAAAGGCTGCCGACCTGCTGAATTATTAGAAAACAAAGCCTCACCTAAATAAGAAAGGTGCTCACTGCTTCAAATGCAGCAGCAGAGGCCCATTTCATCAAACACTATGAAAAACCATGGTAATATGGTATCACAAATGAAAATGACAATTCTCCAGCAACCAAAGCCAAAGATGCAGAATACTGTGATCTAACTGATCTGATAAAGCATAAAGAAACCCAGTGAGCTCCAGAAAACACAGAAAGGTGATTCAGTGAACTCAAAAATAAAATTATTGAACAGAAAGTATTTTGTCAATGAGATTGAAATTCTAAAAAACCAAATTTTGGAGATGAAGAATGCTTTAGAAAGCATTGGAAACAGAGCAGATTGTATGGAAGAGCGAATTAATGAGCTGGAGGATAGGATTCTAGAAATGATTCAGTGGAAGAAAGAACTAAGATCGTTAAAAAGTGAATAAATCCTATGAAATGAATTTTCAGGCTCCATTAGAAAAGCCACCATAAGAATAGCAAGTACACCAGAAGAGGGAGAAGACAGAGTTTGTTTTAAAAAATAATAGCTGAGAACTTCCCACACCTGGAGAAGAAACTGGATATACAAGTCTATGAATCTAATAGAACATGTTACTATCTCAACGAAAAAAGACCTTTTCCAAGACATTATATTAAAATTGTCAGAAGTTACCAGTAAAGAATTTTAAAGGTAGCCGTGGGAAATACAGACAATAACTTATAAAGGAACCCCCATTACACTATCAGCACATTTCTCAGAAGAAAAACTCTACAAGCCAGAAGAGAGTGGAATGACATATTCCAACTACTGAAAGATAGAAACTGCAGGCCAAGAATACTCTATCTGCAAAGTTATCCTTCAGCTATGAAGAAGAAATAAAGACTTTACCAAACAAACGCTGAGGGATTTTCCCAAACTATACGTGTCTTACAAGAAACGTGAAAGGAGCTCTTCAAGCTGAAACAAAAAGATGAAAGAACACAAACTCTGATTAAGGTGATAAACAATTAGAAAACTATATTTTAGAATACTGTATTTGAAGACTACAACATGAATGTTAAAGGGAAAGAGCATTGAAAATAATTATAGCTACTACAATTTGGTAATGAATTCACAGACTAAAGAGAATTCATGACATCAAAAATATAAAAGGAAAAGAGTAAAAGGATGGAACCTTTATAGGATGGAAAGTTTATAGGCAAATGAAAGTAAATTGTCAGCAGGGAGACGAATATTTATGGGTTATCTTATATAAACCTTATGGTAACAACAAAGCAAATATCTATAGCAGAGACACATCATGAAAAAGGGGAAGAAATAAACAAATCACCATGGAAAACCACCAACTTAAAAAGAAATTTAAGAAGCAGAGACAAAATAACCACAAGGCACAAGGTAAAATGGCAATAGAAGTTTTTATATATCAATAATCATCTTAAGTACAAATGGACGAAATTCACAGGTCAAAAGGCACAGACTGGCTGCATAGATAGATTTCTTTTTTTAAGACCTAACAATTTGTTGCCTACAGAAGAGTCATTTAAGTTCTCATAATGTATGACTTCGGAAATCAGCAAGGATTAACTCTGGGAGAGCTGGAGGATCGCGGGAGGTGGGTATCCACTCTTAGAGGGCCAGTGTGCTGTACTGATTGGTCTGAGACCCAAAACAAAAGCAGCAGTTTAAAAAGCAGCTGGATCATACGTGTAAGAGATACATATTGACTGCTTCTGGAATGTGTTCTGGAGAATGGGGATTTGCAGGAACTTTCTTTGGGGTAGGAGGGGTGACAGGCACAATTTTTCCTGCCCTCCTTCACCCTAGCTGAACAGATGCTGCAGGAATCAGTTCTGATACTATACCTACTCTGACCGCACCGCTTGCCCCGCCCCAGTGTTTTCCTATGGACTTGCCGCACCCAGCCTTTCTGCCCCTCAGGAACCTCTCTAGAGCAACCTCAACCCTGGAATTGGAGTAACTGGACTCACCCACCAGCATCCCTGCAGTACGTAAGTGGAATCAGTCAGGTAGCTGTGCCAGGAGTAAGCCCTCCCCACCAGTGTACCAACAATAGTCACAGGCAGCCAGGCTGAGGACAGGCTCCACCGACCAACATACCCATCAGGTCTGCAGCCAAGCCTTTCTGCCAGCTATGCAGTAGAGTGCCTTGCAAACCAGTGCACCCACAGTAATTGCAAAGAGTAATGACAGTCTGCTGAAGAGCAGCCCCAGCCACCACCAGGCACATAGTAGCTTCAGCCCAGCCACAATGGGAAGGTGCACACCGTTCACACAGTGAACATACCTGGAGCACCTAATTCTGGTGACCAGTGGATATCACACTATTGGATCCCACAGGATGCCTATTACATAAGACCACTGTTTTCTAGGTAGCCAGATCAGGCGTTGATCTTCTGTAATGACACAAACAAACCCTTTGCCCCACACCTTGATGTGACCTTTATACCATTATGAAGAACCTATTGGAGACCACCACACAGGAACTGCTCGTTTCGGAAAAGGAAATATCAGAAAAATGCACATCCATAGCTGATCGTTCATCACCTTTTAAAAGATCAAAGTTAAGAACATGTAAAGCATGCATCAATTGTTGATTTGCTGTTAATTTTATCATGTAAGGAAGTAATCCCCTTTTTTGTTTTGATAAATAATGCTTAAGAGTAAGATGACGACGTTCCACTAGAGTTTGACCTGTGGAATTGTAAGGAATGCCTGTTTTATGAGTGATGTTATATAACTGAAAAAAAATTTTTTAGCTTATAGGAGAGGTAAACTGGAGCGTTGTCAGTCAGCTTAAGAGAAAAAGCTTGAAACATTTTATCAGCAATACTTGAAACAAACAGCCACAAAATCATTTTCTTTAGTTTACTTAATTTTATGTAACCAATTACTGTTCTGCTGAAATTTAGTTCTTTATTAGTTTAGGAGTAATTAAACAGTGATTATAAATGACAAAAGACAAATGACAATGGTTAAAAATCTGATAAGAACTTACTGTAAGACAGTTGATATAAGGAAATTTGGACATTTCTGTAACATAAAACATTCAGTAATAAAGTTTAGCATTATTCCTTTTAACAGTGCTTTCCAGGTAAATATATATCAAATAAATAACTCAAATTAGTCAAATGTTTTCCCCAATGAGGAGAAAAAATTCCTCTGACATGTTCCAGGGGCCCTCTGGAAAATATCAGAGTTAACTAGAGGTAAAAGTACTTTTTTAAATTTGGTCTTGGGTAGCTGTCAAAAGTTTTTAAGGCACTTGCCTAAATAGAATTATAGTTACTAAATAACACTTATTATTTAACCAAAATGATAATAAGAAGGTTTAAAAGCAAATACAGAAGGTTACATAGTTACACAACAACACTTAGCTTAGTCTTTTTAATATTAAGATGTCATTTTCTTAAATACTCAGACAATTCATTGAGACTTTAAGCATAAGAAACTGTGTTTAAAAAACAATTAGAAAACTCTTTACAATCTGTCAGCATTAAAGGTAGACTAATAAACTTTTGTTCTTTTAACAAAAATTCTAGTCTTGTGTACTTTATATCAAGATTTATTTGCTTTAATTTCACATAGCATGACTATATCAATTTTTATAAACCTTTTACAACTTTCCTTTTATATTCAGTGTTTAAATAAACAGCTGTACTTTTGAGTACTTATCTTCTTTTGCTTTCAATGTAATGCATTTCTATTCCTTATACCTTCTCTTATTAAAACATACATTCTTTAGCATACAGAAATGTTTTCCTTATTATATTAAGTAGTTTTAATTAGAACTTAAAACTATTTGGTACCTTAACCTTCAGTGAACACTGAAAAACAGGCCATTTTAAACTGTTACACCACCTGAAAGGAAAGGAGCGACACACAGCAGCAATTCACCGGAGAGTTCCGCTTTATTAGGGAACAGTGCTGGGTTATATAGGAAAGGGCATAGGGTGATTGAGGTGTCACTTCTACGGGGCTGGTGGCTGTTGGCTAGGTGCTGGGATTGGGAGGGGGGGCGAGAGGTGATTGGGCTTCAGGTGGCGCCAACGGGAACTGAGGACCCGAAGAGAAGCCGGAAGTTTGCCATCTTACTGGTGGGGACCCTTCATTCCCCCCTTTCTCCTCTATGGGGTTGTGGACGTTGCTTTCTCTCTGGCTGCTTCCTGCTGAACAGGGGCGGAGAAGGGAGTGAGGGCTTGAGAATTGGGAGGAAAGGGTTGATAGGACTCCCCACAGAAAGGATGAGTAGATGTGGACTTCTTCACGTTTGGAAATCAATGAAGGTTCCCTGTAACCATAGGTCGAGGACCTGTTGATTCCAATGGTGCCAAGAGGATATGGGTGTCAGGAGCCAGGCGTCTGCAGCCATTGTTTCCAGGAACAGTTTCCAGTGGAGAGAGGGGTCCATCTCAGTGTGTGGCGAGGAGGTCACGTGAGGGTGAGGGATCTTCTGTGGCCAGAAGCTGGTAGTTCCTGAGTAAAAGCTGGTTGAAAGCTTGATTAGAGATTTTTCCGACTTGGCATTTGATGAACTTTATTATACAGGGTAAGAAGAGACAGGCAAGAAGAATGATTATTATGGGGCCTGCGATGGGCCACAGCTAGGTGAGGAGGAGGTTTGTTAGTATTGAAGAGAATGGGTTGGAATTGGAAGCAGAGTTGAGGCTGGAGGCAAGGTCGGTGAGTTTGGTAATGTCAGTTTCTACAATGCCGGATTCGTTGATGTAATAGCAGCACTCTTCCCAGAGGAAGATGCAGGTGCCGCCCGTCTTGGCTGTAAGCACATCTAGGGCCTGCCGGTTTTGAAGGGTGACTTTAGCTAGTGAAGTGACCTGTCTTTGGAGAGAGGCTAGGGAATCGGCGGTGGATGTCAGGGCTCCCTCAAGTTTGGCGTTGAGATCTCTAACTGCCTATAGAGAGTGACCCAAGGCTTCTCCCGAAAACCCTGCCCCAATGGCTGAGGTGATCAAAGAGATACCAAGCATGATGGGAAGGAAAGCAGCTCTTTTTGTGCACAAGGGAAAGGGAGGTTGGAGCTCAAGGAATTCTGCCATGCTGTAAAGTATAAGCTGTGGGATTAGGGTGACGAGAATGCAGGGTGTATCGGAGTTGGGAGGCAGTGAGTTGAAAAGACTTCCATTACACCAAAAGAAGTGTCCCGGTTGCGTAAAAGTCTTAGAGCCGGAGGTAGGGGTGTAGATAGAGAGGCAGTGAAGTGCGCTGGAGGTGGGTGGAGTTGGGCCTACACAGTGGTGGATGGTGAGATTATCTGAGTATTCTGGTTCCCATAGGGGTATGTCCGCCAGGGGGCAGAGGGGTTGTCTTTCTGCATGGAAGGAGTAGTTGGAAATATTAAGGGGCACGGCGGCCAGCAGTGGGCGCTGTAGTGATGCACACAAGAAACAATTGGCGGTGTTAAGGGTGTGGTTGAGAAAGATGGTGGTGTCCTGAATGAGCTGTAATGAAGAGTAGGAGAAATGGGAAGAGGGGTGGGGATAAGAAGATGAAGAGGCGCCGTCAAGAGTTTGGATAATGACTTTTTCGGAATGTCTGCTACCTGATGCAACTTGAGAGATCTGGGAATGAGAGGGAACATACTTTTGAGATATGAAGGGTACCGTGGGGTGTCAAAGACCCCCCGTAGTAAGCTGAGGCTGTGACTCTGGCGGCCCATCGAGTGTCCCAGGGATCTGGGATTAATAAGGAGAATGAGCCGTTGGGATATTTCATGAAATGGTTGGAGGAGTAATACTGTGGGTACTGGAAGTTACCCATGTAGTGAATGGTGCAAGACCAGTAGGGACATCTCCTGTAGGTATCTGGCCATCACCTGCAATAGGCTTGTCTTTGGTCATAGAGGAAGCAGAGGTAGGGAGAATAAGGGTAGCCGCTAGTGAACACTTCCGTGGCGGGAGGAAAGTAGAGGTATAAAGGCTCAGAGCAGCTTTTCAGAGGGCAGTCTGGTGTGGCAATGAGGGCAGTAACTTTTGTTTGATGCTGTGTGTAAGTCTGTCTGACTTTGAATCGCCATACAAAGGAGGCTGGGGTGGTGGGGAAGACAATAGGAATGAGGAAAAAAGCAAGAGAGCAGTAAAGGAGGAAAAAGTCATGATTTGGGTATGGATGGCAAAGGGGGTGAATGGGATTTTGGAGGAAAGAGGACAGTAAGGTCAGGAGTCTGGAGGGAGGGAGAGTCTGTAAACTTTTGTAGGTTAAGAGATCTTTTAGGTGATGTGGGGACAGAATGGTAAGGGGCGCCCTGAATGTCAGTTTATGAGCTGCCTTCTGCAAGAGCTGTCTAGCGGCTAATGCTCGTAGGCAGGGGGCCCATCCCTGAACTGTGGGGTCTAACTGCTTGGAGAGATAAGCTACTGGGGCAAAGGATGGGCCATAATATTGGCCTAGGACTCTTAGAGCGTGACTGGACCTCTCATGAATGTATAATGAGAAGGGCTTCGACAAATCAGGAAGATGGAGAGCTGGGGCTTCTACAAGGGCTTGATGGAGCTTAATGAAGGAGTGTCGGGGTGAGGAGGATAATGGTTTTTTAGGGGGGGGGCTCTTGCTGAGGTCGTATAGGGGTCTTGCCAACGGGGAGAAGTTAGGGATTTACGCTCTAAAATATCTAGACAGGCCTAGAAAGGAAAGGATTTCTGTCTTGGTTTTGGGAACAGGCAGGTCAGAGAGGAGCCATTTTCTATCTAAGGTAATGGACTTTCTTTGTTGAGATAGAAGGAATCTGAGGTAAGTGACAGGAGGGGAAGAGATTTGAGCTTTGACGGGGGATACTAGGTAACTTCTGGAAGCTAGAAGGTTAAGAAGGGAGGCAGTGTCAAGTTGAGAGTGTTCTCACGAGGGACTGCAGAGTAGAAGATTGTCCATGTATTGTAATAAGGTGGACTTGGAGTGATCATGATGAAACTGTTTGAGGTCCTGAGCTAGGACCTGTCTAAAAATATGGGGACTATCTCGGAAGGTTTGTGGCAAAACTGTCCAAGTGAGTTGTTCAGAATGTCTTGTGTATGGGTCTGTCCAGGTGCAGGGGTCTAGAGGAATAGAAAAATGGGTCTTTGAGATCTGGGACTGAGAAGTGGGAGGCCGAGGCAGGGATCTGCGATAAAAGGCTGTATGTATTTGGAACTAAGGAATGGATAGGGACAACGGCTATGTTGATGAGGCGAAGGTCTTGGACAAGGCGGAAAGATCCGTTGGTTTTTTTAACAGCTAATATGGGGGTATTAAATGGGAAGTGAGTGGGTCTGAGGTAATTTTTGTTTAAGAGATCTTGAATGATGGGTTGGAAGCCTATGAGGACTGAAGTGGTTAGGGAGTATTGGGCCTGACAGATATACTGAGAGGGATCACGTAATTTGATAGAGGCAGGGGGACATAGGGCTATGGAGGGGCTTGTAATTTCCCAAACTTTGGGATTTACAGGGTGTATGAGGGCTGAACCAGAGCTTTCATTGGGTAGAGGGGGTTTGTCGGCTATGAGGGCCATCAGAAAGGGAGTACTGGGGGCTGTGGGAGTGGATATAGTTATGGAAACGTGGAGGAGAGAAAGGATGTCCCGTCCTAGTAAAGGGATGGGACACTGGGGCATAACTAGGAAGGAGTGGGAGAAAGGTATGGGATTGTCTTGTATTGTGCAGAAAAGGTGGGGGGGTTTAATGGGAAAATCTATTTACTTCCTACCCCGACTATAGGAGTAATGGCTGGCGTGGTAGGGCCCTGGTATTCTCGCAAGACT
Organism: Manis javanica; assembly: GCF_040802235.1. Taxonomy (NCBI): domain Eukaryota; kingdom Metazoa; phylum Chordata; class Mammalia; order Pholidota; family Manidae; genus Manis; species Manis javanica. Next base: position 101,916,939 of record NC_133163.1, on the reverse strand, counting down.
GAGAAGGTGGCTCCTGTATCTAGGAGGAAGGAGATGGGGCGACCGTCTACTGTTAAAGTAACCCTGGGCTCCTGTTTGGTGATGGAAATGGTCGGGCGAGAAGCCCTCGGTCCCCGTCAATCTTCTTCTGCCAGCCCCACTACGGCGGGCTTAGGATGGGGGTTGTTCGTCCAGCCTCCCCTTCGGGTGGTTGGCAATCAGACCCCCAGTGGCCCTTTTTGTGTCATCTAGGGCATGGGGTGGTAGGAGATCTGGGAGAGGGGCATGCCCTTGACCAATTTCCCTCTTTTCCACACTTGAAACAAGCTCCTGGGGAGGGGACTTGTTTGTAGAGGGGCGCCCAGGTTGTGGTTTTATCAGCTGAGCCAACATTTGGAAATTGGCCTGATCAGCCTTTTGTTTACAGCGTTCTTTCTCCTCCTCCCGGTTATGGAAGACTTTAAAGGCCACTGTTAGGATCTCAGTCTGTGGGGTAGCGGGGCCCTGTTCTAACTTTTTGAGTTTAGCTTTAATGTTGGGGTAGCTTTGAGCTAGGAAGTATGTCATAAGGACATGTTTTCTTTCAGGTGTTTCTGGGTCTAGACTGGTATACTGTAATAGTGCTTGAGTGAGTCTGTCTAAGACCTCGGAGGGCGTTTCATCTCTCTTTTGAATTATGTCTTGGAGCTTTTGAAAATTGACTACTTTACGAGCTGCCTTTTTCAGACCTGCTATTAAGCAGGAGGCAAAAATATCTCGAGAGCGGAGACCTACGGCGGTGTTATAATTCCAGTGTGGGTCTTGTTCGGGGACAACAGTGGGGCTAGGGGGATAGGTGGGGTCAGTCCTGTGGGTTTCAGTAGCGTGCATTTGGGCAAAGTTCCAAACTCGTCTACACTCTTCAGGGAGGAGAGTATTGGCCAGGAGCATGAAAATGTCATGATGTGTGAGGCTGTAAGACTGGAGGGTCCATTGAAACTCCCTGATGTATGTCGTGGGATCAGTGGAAAAGGAACCTAGGCATTTGTCTAGTTGGGCTAAATCTCCTAAATGCCTTTGGATCTTGCTACCTCCAGGAGGGGGGCGATAATTTTGGCAGGCTCTCGGGACCAAGTCTGAGGGGGACTGAAGGGTTCTGGCTCAGTCTGTGGGGGAGTGACGTGGTCTAGCTGCGCCTATTCAAGCAGGTCCTGAAGTGCGGAAGGGGGGCAAAGAAAATAAAGAAAGATAGAATCAGACCCATGTGTTGCCAGCCTGCAGCCCAGCTGCTTGCCTCTGCTGCTTTAGTTGGGCTTGAACTCATGATTCTGAGGTTAAGAGTCCCATGCTCTACTAACTGAGCTACAGCAGGGCTCTAGTTAATTGCTTATGGAATGCGTAAACAGAATGTTCTTTGTTCTCCATTCCTGCCACATTGGCAAGGGGGGGAAGGGCATAATTAGAAGCAGGGGCAGTGTTTCTACACATCTTCAAGGTCTCCCTATTTTCAGAGTGAAGAGTCTTGGCTCATCGTCGAGGACAAGATATGTTTTTGTGGACAGATAACTTCCAAGGACTGCACCGGTTGTTCTCTAGCTTGTGCTTTCCCATGCTGCGTTCAGACATGGGGGAAGGTGCTTTCCCATTCTCTCTACAAACATGTGAGAAGACAAAGGCGGTCCCTAACAGGGGAGAAACAGGTGATGAGGGCAAAGACGGAGGAGGCCGCTGGGACCTAGTTAAAGGGGGGGCTGAAAGGCTCAGGCTTAATCTGCAGGGGACGAAGGCAGAGGAGGTGAGATGGGGGAGGAGATGGTGGGGGAGGAAGGGAGAAGGGCTGTTGTAGGAGAAGAAGGGGAAGGGAGTGAACGGGAGGCTTCTGCGGGGGTGGTGGCTTGCAGGCTAGGAGAACTTTGGAGGGGGCGGGGAGAGGAGGAGGCGGAAAGCTTCGATATAGGGAATCTCCTTCCATTTTTTCAGGCGCTGGCAGTAGTTAAAGAGATTGCGAGTGATGTTAGGATCAAGAGTTCCCCCTGCAGGCCATTGGTTGTTATTGTCTAGGGGGTATGTCGGCCAACCTTGGGAGCAGTATTTACGGAGAAGTTTTGGTTTTATATCAGGCGTCAGGGAGAGGGTAGCCAGATGCTTAAGCAGGCATTCAAGAGGTGAACTTTCAGGGAGGGATGAAGAGGCTCCCATGGCTAAAGGACAGAGAAGGAGACAAACAGGGGAAGACGAACGGAGATCCTCGGACTGAAGACAGACCGCAAGGAGACAAAGGGCGTCCCCGATGATCCTTGGTGGTCTGCGGAAACTTGTATATGAGTTGGAATTTCTTAGGAAGTGTTGGTCATCACCCAGACTTCCCTAAGAAGGCAGAGTGCTGGAGTCACGAGGTACCTAGCGCTAGGCGTTTTCGGCAAACAGAACAGATTTTGGCGGATGGAACAGAAGGAGGAGGGGGCGGGGAAAGGGAGTGTGCTCATCCGCAAAGGAGTCACCTCGTTTATGGCTGTTGGAGGGGGGGGCCTGAGGGTCCGCCGCAGCCGTGAAGGCCTGAGGCGGGGATTTATGGCTGTCAGAGGAGGGGCCTGAGGGTCCGCCGCAGCCGTGAAATCCTGAGGCAGGGAGAGTTCCCTCCTCATCCCCGAGCGTCAGGGCTTTGCCGGACGATCACGGTCAATGGCACTGCGATAGCTTGGGGAAGAGTGGCCCACTCCAGGGGGAAAACTTACCCAAAGGCCAGAGAGGAGTGGTGAGTGTGATGAGCCAGTGCCAGAAAAAGAGGACGAGGGCAAACTGCTGCTGGTGTCGGGGGGAAGACGGGGCCCAGTTGGGGTGTCCCGTCTCCCGGGTTTCGGCACCAATGAAAGGAAAGGAGCAACACATAGCAGCAATTCACTGGAGAGTTCCGCTTTATTAGGGAAAGGTGCTGGGTTATATAGGAAGGGGAATGAATTGATTGACGTGTCACTTCTACGGGGCTCGTGGCTGTTGGCTAGGTGCTGGGATTGGGAGGGGAGCGAGAGGTGATTGGGCTTCAGGTGGCGCCGGCGGGAACCAAGGACCCCGAAGAGAAGCCGGAAGTTTGCCATCTTACTGGTGGGGGCCCTTCACCAGCATTCTTCAGATTGATACATTTGTGAACATATTTTATCATTTTTGGAAATGTGCCTTACAGCACAATTTCTCATTAAGCATAAACTATGTCTTTATCACTTAGCAAAACTTTAAGAATTTTGGCTACCACAAAAATTCTCAGGCTGTTTGCAGATATATACTGTTATACATTAATACAGTATTATACTTAAGATGTTCATTTGCTACACTTGTTTACTTATTTTTAGCAACAATGCTAGATTACTTACAAAACATTTACCAAACATTAGACAAAGTCAAGCTTTTCTTTAAGCATCTTCTTGAAATATTTAACAAGTAACATCAACTTAAATAACTAAGTAAACTTCGGCAGCTGATAACTATAAGGACATGTCTGTTTCAGTTAAACTTAAATTAGCATTAGTGCTTAATATTTTTTATTAGATTTTCTGGAAGTTTTAGAATGCCCAATTTTCACAAGCATTTGTTTTTAAATCAATTTGTATTAATACTGATGCCGGGGTTCTTGTTTGCGGAGCCAAAGAATGAGCTTCACAAACAGTCAAGGTAGGAGAGTGAAAGGAAAGGAGCGACACATAGCAGCAATTCACCGGAGAGTTCCGCTTTATTAGGGAAAGGTGCTGGGTTATATAGGAAGGGGCATGAATTGATTGAGGTGTCACTTCTACGGGGCTGGTGGCTGTTGGCTAGGTGCTGGGATTGGGAGGGGGGCGAGAGGTGATTGGGCTTCAGGTGGCGCCGACGGGAACTGAGGACCCTGAAGAGAAGCCGGAAGTTTGCCATCTTACTGGTGGGGACCCTTCATTCCCCCCTTTCTCCTCTATGGGTTTGTGGATGTTGCTTTCTCTCTGGCTGCTTCCTGCTGAACAGGGGCGGAGAAGGGAGTGAGGGCTTGAGGATTGGGAGGAAAGGGTTGATAGGACTCCCCGCAGTAAGGACGAGTAGATGTGGACTTCTTCACGTTTGGAAATCAATGAAGGTTCCCTGTAACTATAGGTTGAGGACTTGTTGATTCTAATGGTGCCAAGAGGATATGGGTGTCAGGAGCCAGGCGTCTGCGGCCATTGTTTCCAGGAACAGTTTCCAGTGGAGAGACGGGTCCATCTCAGCGTGTGGTGAGGAGGTCACTTGAGGGTGAGAGATCTTCTGTGGCCAGAAGCTGATAGTTCCTGAGTAAAAGCTGGTTGAAAGCTTGATTAGAGATTTTTCCGACTTGGCATTTGATGAACTTTATTATACAGGGTAAGAAGAGACAGGCAAGAAGAATGATTATTATGGGGCCTGCAATGGGCCACAGCTAGGTGAGGGGGAGGTTTGTTAGTATTGAAGAGAATGGGTTGGAATTGGAAGCAGAGTTGAGGCTGGAGGCAAGGTCGGTGAGTTTGGTAATGTCAGTTTCTACAATGCCGGATTCGTTGATGTAATAGCAGCACTATTCCCAGAGGAAGACGCAGGTGCCGCCCTTCTCGGCTGTAAGGAGATCTAGGGCCCGCCGGTTTTGAAGGGTGACCTTAGCTAGCGAAGTGACCTGTCTTTGGAGAGAGGCTAGGGAATCGGCGGTGGATGTCAGGGCTCCCTCAAGTTTGGCGTTGAGATCTCTAACTGCCTATAGAGAGTGACCCAAGGCTTCTCCCGAAAACCCTGCCCCAATGGCTGAGGTGATCAAAGAGCTACTGACCATGATGGGAAGGAAAGCAGCTCTTTTTGTGCACAAGGGAAAGGGAGGTTGCAGCTCAAGGAATTCTGCCATGCTGTAAAGTGTTAACTGTGGGATTAGGGTGACGAGAATGCAGGGTGTATCGGAGTTGAGAGGCAGTGAGTTGAAAAGACTGCCATTACACCAAAAGAAGTGTCCTGGTTGCGTAAAAGTCTTAGAGCCGGAGGTAGGAGTGTAGATAGAGAGGCAGTGAAGTGCACTGGAGGGGGGTGGAGTTGGGCCTACACAGTGGTGGACGGTGAGATTATCTGCGTATTCTGGTTCCCATAGGGGTATGTCTGCCAGGGGGCAGAGGGGTTGTCTTTCTGCATGGAAGGAGTAGTTGGAAATATTAAGGGGCACGGCGGCCAGCAGTGGGCGCTGTAGTGATGCACACAAGAAACAATTGGCGGTGTTAAGGGTGTGGTTGAGAAAGATGGTGGTGTCCTGAATGAGCTGTAACGAAGAGTAGGAGAAATGGGAAGAGGGGTGGGGATAAGAAGATGAAGAGGCGCCGTCAAGAGTTTGGATAATGACTTTTTCGGAATGTCTGCTATCTGATGCAACTTGAGAGATCTGGGAATGAGAGGGAACATACTTTTGAGAGATATGAAGGGTACCGTGGGGGGTCGAGGACCCCCCCCCCCATAGTAAACTGAGGCTGTGACTCTGGCAGCTCATTAAGAGTCCCAGGGATCTGGGATTGATAAGGAGAATGAGCCGTTGGGATATTTCATGAAACGGTTGGAGGAGTAATACTGTGGGTACTGGAAGTTACTCATGTAGTGAATGGCACAAGACCAGTAGGGACATCTCTTGTAGGTGTCTGGCTATCGCCTGCAATAGGCTTGTTTTTGGTCATAGAGGAAGCAGAGTTAGGGAGAATAAGGGTAGCTGCTAGTGAGCACTTCGGTGGAGGGAGGAATGTGGAGGTATAAAGGCTCAGAGCAGCTTTTCAGAGGGCAGTCTGGTGTGGCAATGAGGGCAGTAACTTTTGTTTGATGCTGTGTGTAAGTCTGTCTGACTTTGAATCGCCATACAAAGGAGGCTGGGGTGGTGGGGAAGACAATAGGAATGAGGAAAAAAGCAAGAGAGCAGTAAAGGAGGAAAAAGTCATGATTTGGGTATGGATGGCAAAGGGGGTGAATGGGATTTTGGAGGAAAGAGGACAGTAAGGTCAGGAGTCTGGAGGGAGGGAGAGTCTGTAAACTTTTGTAGGTTAAGAGATCTTTTAGGTGATGTGGGGACAGAATGGTAAGGGGCGCCCTGAATGTCAGTTTATGAGCTGCCTTCTGCAAGAGCTGTCTAGCAGCTAATGCTCATAGGCAGGGGGCCCATCCCTGAACTGTGGGGTCTAACTGCTTGGAGAGATAAGCTACTGGGGCAAAGGATGGGCCATAATATTGGCTTAGGACTCCTAGACCTTGACTGGACCTCTCATGAATGTATAATGAGAAGGGCTTCGACAAATCAGGAAGATGGAGAGCTGGGGCTTCTACAAGGGCTTGATGGAGCTTAATGAAAGAGTGTCGGGGTGAGGAGGATAATGGTTTTTTAGGGGGGCTCTTGCTGAGGTCGTATAGGGGTCTTGCCAACAGGGAGCAGGTAGAAGTTATGGATCTATGCTCTAAAATATCTAGCTAGGCTTAGAAAGGAAAGGATTTCTGTCTTGGTTTTGGGAATGGGCAGGTCAGAGAGGAGCTATTTTCTGTCTAAGGTAATGGACTTTCTTTGTTGATATAGAAGGAATCTGAGTTAAGTGACAGAAGGGGAAGAGATTTGAGCTTTAACGGGGGATACTCGGTACCTTCTGGAAGCTAGAAGGTTAAGTAGGGAGGCAGTGTCAAGTTGAGACTATTCCCACGAGAGACTGCAGAGTAGAAGATTGTCTATGTATTATAAGGTGGACTTGGAGTGATCATGATGAAACTGTTTGAGGTCCTGAGCTAGGACCTGTCTAAAAATATGGGGACTATCTTGGAAGCTTTGTGGCAAAACTGTCCAAGTGAGTTGTTCAGAATGTCTTGTGTATGGGTCCATCCAGGTGAAGATGAAAAAATCATGGGAGCAGGGGTCTAGAGGGATAGAAAAATGGGTCTTTGAGATCTAGGACTGAGAAGTGGGATGCTGAGGCAGGGATCTGCGATAAAAGGCTGTATGGATTTGGAACTAAGAGATCGATAGGGACAATGGCCATGTTGATGAGGTGAAGGTCTTGGACAAGGCGGAAAGATCCGTTGGTTTTTTAACAGCTAATATGGGGGTATTAAATGGGGAGTGAGTGGGTCTGAGGTAATTTATGTTTAAGAGATCTTGAATGATGGGTTGGAGGCCTATGAGGGCTGAAGTGGTTAGGGGGTATTGGGCCTGACAGATATACTGAGAGGGATCACGTAATTTGATAGAGGCAGGGGGACAAAGGGCCACGGAGGGGCTTGTAATGTCCCAAACTTTGGGATTTACAGGGTGTATGAGGGTGGAACCGGAGCTTTCATTGGGTAGAGGGGTTTGTCAGCTATGAGGGCCATCAGAAAGGGAGTACTGGGGGCTGTGGGAGTGGATATAGTTATGGAAACGTGGAGGAGGGAAAGGTTATCTCGTCCTAGTAAAAGGGATGGGACACTGGGGCATAACCAGGAAGGAGTGGGAGAAAGGTATGGGACTGTCTAGGATTGTGCATAAAAGGGGGGAGGGTTTTAATGGGAAAATCTGTTTACCTCCTACCCCGACTATAGGAGTAATGGCTGGCGTGGTAGGGCCCCGGTATTCTCACAAGACTGAGAAGGTGGCTCCTGTATCTAGGAGGAAGGAGATGGGGCAACCATCTACTGTTAAAGTAACCCTGGGCTCCTGTTTGGTGATGGAAATGGTCGGGCGAGAAGCCCCCGGTCCCCATCAATCTTCTTCTGCCAGCCCCACTACGGCGGGCTTAGGATGGGGGTTGTTCATCCAGCTTCCCCTTCGGGTGGTTGGGCAATCAGACCCCCAGTGGCCCTTTTTGTGGCATCTGGGGCATGGGGTGGTAGGAGATCTGGGGGAAGGGCACACCCTTGACCAATGTCCCTCTTTTCCGCACTTGAAACAAGCTCCTGGGGTGGGGGCTTGTCTGTAGAGGGGCGCCCAGGTTGTGGTTTTATCAGCTGGGCCAACATCTGGAAATTGACCTGATCAGCCTTTTGTTTACAGCGTTCTTTCTCCTCCTCCCGGTTATGGAAGACTTTAAAGGCCACTGTTAGGATCTCAGTCTGTGGGGTAGCGGGGCCCTGTTCTAACTTTTTGAGTTTAGCTTTAATGTTGGGGTAGCTTTGAGCTAGGAAGTATGTCATAAGGACATGTTTTCCTTCAGGTGTTTCTGGGTCTAGGCTGGTATACTGTAATAGGGCTTGAGTGAGTATGTCTAAGACTTCGGAGGGCGTTTCATCTCTCTTTTGAATTATGTCTTGGAGCTTTTGAAAATTGACTACTTTACGAGCTGCCTTTTTCAGACCTGCTATTAAGCAGGAGGCAAAAATATCTCAAGAGCAGTGACCTACAGTGGTGTTATAATCCCAGTGTGGGTCTTGTTCGGGGACAGCAGTGGGGCCAGGGGGATAGGTGGGGTCAGTCCTGTGGGTTTTGGTAGCGTGCGTTTGGGAGAAGTCCCAAACTCGTCTACACTCTTCAGGGATGGGAGTATTGGCCAGGAGCATAAAAATGTCATGATGTGTGAGGCTGTAAGACTGGAGGGTCCATTGAAACTCCCTGATGTATGTCGTGGGATCAGTGGAAAAGGAACTTAGGCGTTTCTCTAGTTGAGCTAAATCTAAGGAGAAAGGGATGTGAACGCGCAGGATGCCTTTGGATCTTGCTACTTCCCAGAGGGGGGCGATAATTTTGGGAGGCTCTCCGGATGGAGTCTGAGGGGGACTGAAGGGTTCTGGCTCAGTCTGTGGGGGAGTGACGTGGTCTAGCCGCTCCTAGTCGAGCAGGTCCTGAAGTGCGGAAGGGGGGAAAGAAAATAAAGAAAGATAGAATCAGACCCACGTGTTGCCAGCCTGCAGCCCAGCTGCTTGCCTCTGCTGCTTTAGTTGGGCTTGAACTCATGATTCTGAGGTTAAGAGTCCCATGCTCTACTAACTGAGCTACAGCAGTGCTCCAGTTAATTGCTTATGAAATACGTAAACAGAATGTTCTTTGTTCTCCATTCCTGCCACATCGGCAAGTGGGGGAAGGGCATAGCTAGAAGCAGGGGCGGTGTTTCTACACATCTTTAAGGTCTCCCTATTTTCAGAGTGAGGAGTCTTGGCAAGATATGTTTTTGTGGACAGATAACTTCTAAGGACTGCACATGTTTTTGTGGACAGATAACTTCTAAGGACTGCACCGGTTTTTGTTTAGCTTGTGCTTTCTCATGCTGCGTTCAGACATGGGGGAAGGTGCTTTCCCATTCTCTCTACAAACATGTGAGAAGACAAAGGCGGTCCCTAACAGGGGAGAAACAGGTGATCAGGGCAAAGACGGAGGAGGCCCTTGGGACCTAGTTAAAGGGGGGCTGAAAGGCTCAGGCTTAATCTGCAGGGAATGAAGGTGGAGGAGGTGAGATGGGGGAGGAGATGGTTGGGGAGGAAGGGAGAAGGGCTGTTGTAGGAGAAGAAGGGGAAGGGAGTGAACGGGAGGCTTCTGTGGGGGTGGCAGCTTGCAGGCTAGTAGAACTTGGGAGGGGGCGGGGAGAGGAGGAGGCGGAAAGCTTTGATATAGGGAATCTCCTTCCATTTTTTCAGGTGCTGGCAGTAGTTAAAAAGATCGCGAGTGATGTTAGGATCAAGAGTTCCCCCTGCGGGCCATTGGTTGTTATTGTCTAGGGGGTATGTCGGCCAATCTTTGGAGCAATATTTATGGAGAAGTTTTGGTTTTATATCAGGCGTCAGGGAGAGGGTAGCCAGATGCCTAAGCAGGCATTCAAGAGGTGAACTTTCAGGGAGGGATGAGGAGGCTCCCATGGCTAAAGGACAGAGAAGGAGACAAAGAGGGGAAGACAAACAGAGATCCTCGGACTGGAAGCAGACCACAAGGAGAGAAAGGGCATCCCCGATGATCCTTGGTGGTCTGTGGAAACTCGTATACGAGTCGGAATTTCTTAGGAAGTGTGGGTCGTCACCCAGACTTCCCTAAGAAGGCAGAGTGCCGGAGTCACGAGGTACCTAGCGCTAGGCGTTCTCGGCGGACGGAACAGAAGGAGGAGGGGGGGAAAAGGGAGCATTCTCATCCACAAAGGAGTCACCTCGTTTATGGCTGTTGGAGGGGGGTGCCTGAGAGTCGGCCGTAGCCGTGAAGGCCTGAGGCGGGGATTTATGACTGTCGGAGGAGGGGCCTGAGCGTCGGCCACAGCCGTAAAGGCTTGAGGTGGGGATTTATGGCTGTTGGAAGAGGGGCCTGAGGGTCCGCTGCAGCCGTGAAGGCCTGAGGCGGGGAGAGTTCCCTCCTCATCCCCGAGCGTCAGGGCCTTGCTGGACGATCACGGTCAATGGCACTGCGATAACTCGGGGAAGAGTGGCCCACCCCGGAGAAATTTTGCTTAAAAACTTTCAGCACTGATGGAAGGGACGGTGAATGCGTTTATGACTGTCGGAGGAGGGGCCTGAGCGTCCGCCGCAACCGTAAAGTCTTGAGGCGGGAATTTATGGCTTTTGGAGGAGGGGCCTGAGGGTCTGCCGCAGCCTTGAAGGCCTGAGGCTGGGGAGTTCCCTCCTCATCCCCGAGCGTCAGGGCTTTGCCGGATGATCACGGTCAATGGCACTGCGATAGCTCGGGGAAGAGTGGCCCACTCCGGGGGGAAAACTTACCTAAAGGCCAGAGAGGAGTGGTGAGTGTGATGAGCCAGCGCCGGAAAAAGAGGACGAGGGCAAGCTGCTGCTGGTGTCGGGGGGAAGACGGGGCCCAGTTGGGGTGTCCCGTCTCCCGGGTTTCGGCACCAATGAAAGGAAAGGAGTGACACATAGCAGCAATTCACTGGAGAGTTCCGCTTTATTAGGGAAAGGTGCTGGGTTATATAGGAAGGGGCATGAATTGACTGAGGTGTCACTTCTACGGGGCTCGTGGCTGTTGGCTAGGTGCTGGGATTGGGAGGGGGGCGAGAGGTGATTGGGCTTCAGGTGGCACCAGCGGGAACTGAGGACCCCCCCGAAGAGAAGCCGGAAGTTTGCCATCTTACTGGTGGGGACCCTTCACTGATGCCGGGGTTCTTGTTTGTGGAGCCGAAGAATGAGCTTCACAAACAGTCAAGGTAGGAGAGTGAGGTACAGGCTTTTATTTAGAGATAAAGTGAAAGGACAGAGCTCCCAGCTCATGCCAGGAGGGGACAAGAGAGTCCATCGTTGGTGCTTTGTCTAGGGGGTTTTATAGGCAGTTGAGGATTTTTCGAGAACATGAAAAAACTTAGAGGTGGGGACTTGTTAAGTGGTCCCTGAATATTAAAAATTAACTTAGCTGTAAGGAATTTCCTGCCTTGATTTCTCTCTGGGTCCCTGGCGCCTTGGTCTGGGAGCATATCAAAAGGCTGCCTGCCCAGCCCCCAAGGTGGGCTGAGGTATTGTCTACTTGCTAAAGAAGCTTGCCGCTTGAACTTCCTGGGTGTTAAAATGCAATCTTGTCTTTAAGATGAAATTCTTCCTGCCTTTTACTATGCCGTCCCGTCTACATCTGGGTCTGCATGCTAAGTTAGTTGCTCAGTTTGCAAAATTACCTCCTCAGATCTGAAGGAGGAAAGACAGCACCTATGCCTGGGCCTTTTAGTATGCTAAAGTGAATCTTACACATGGTTACAAATGATTAGCATAATAAAACATGTGCTACCCTTCTTTATCTGGGGAACATTAACTGATCTCACTGAAGAATGATTCTAGAGCTCAATGTTTAACATACAGTTTTAGCAGGGGCGGTTTCCTTGCATGTAGTTACATTGCTCTGACTGCAAATATCCTGCCCTGCCCCCTCCGGAGGCTCTCACCCTACTCCGACTACATCCATGGTCCCTGTCTCAATACCATCCAGAGGTAGAAAACATTTTTCATTTACACATTTAGACACACAAACATACAGATTGAGACATAATGACTATAGTTAGCAACACTTTTCATAAAAGAACATATACACAGACAAACTGATACAAAGATTTGAGTTACTAATATTCAATTGCCTTCTTTCTTTTTAGCTTATTTGATTAAAAGTACTTCAGTTTTCAAGAATACACTCTAAGGGTGTGCAGTTTACATAACTGGGTTTAAGTTTAGATGGCCCTAGACTAAAAGGGCCGGTGAAGGCTCTGAACTGATAGGGACTGTGTGCGTCCAGGGGGCTGGAAATGAAATGCAAGTACAATTCTAGCACCAGCTACTTAAAGCCAGGCTGTATTGTAAAAGATAAATTTCTTCTATCTCAGGGAGTCTAGTTTAAGACTTCTTAATTTTCAAAGATAATGATGAACCCAATAAGAATAGATTTTCACTAAAAGAATTTAGAAAACCAATTGCATATTGTAGTAGTTCATGGGACTTTTGACTGTTTTCTTTCCTCATGGCAAAATATATTTAGCTGCATAACATTACATTGCATACTTCTTTCAGGGGCTAAGCCTCTCTAATCAGAGAGTTTGTATTGAGGCCAGGTTTGTGTACAGAAGACACTCCTTTTTTAGAGTTTAGGGATTGAATTGCTCCCAGTTAGTTTTCCTAGTTTTTTCTACCCGAGCTTTAGTCATTCCTTGAGAGGCCCCTGCCTGTCTGTTAATTGAAGGGACTGTGTGACTTTTCGCTGGTAGAGCCTTGATCCGAGTCACAAGCTTGCTCCACTTCCCTGGGCCTGCAGACAAGGAAATGCCTAGCTCCAGGATAACTGCCTCTAAGGAAAGGAGTCAATAGAACAGATTTATTTACATGTTGGTTTGAGGTTTCAGCTTGATTGCTTTACAGACTTCATTTACATACAGGAGAAAGTGGCCCAGGCCTAAGAGGACTGCATTGAATGGGGAGCAAGGTAAATTATTAAGAGTAAAGGTTTGTGTAAGTCAATTTTTGATAATTGAGCTTTTTGAATGTGTTGTTCTACCTACTTGAGATCTTCAGCTTTTAAGGTTAAGTCTCTAGGACTATTAAGATCTGAGGGTCTTTTCAAAGTATTGAAGAGATGTTGCAGTTTATAAGTAGGACTACTTAGTAACAGTCAGATCCAATTGATATCTCCTAATAATTTCTGAAAATCATTCAGTTTTAAGATGATCTCTCCTTATCTGAATTTTCTGAGGGATCATTGAATTTTCTTGAATTCTATTCCCAAAGTAATTCATTGGGTATTATATTTGTATTTTATCAGGAGCTATTTGTAAGCCCCATTGTTTTAATTCAGCTTCGGTCTCATTGAGAATAGTAGTAAGAGATAGATGTTTAGTAGAGTTATGACAATATCATCCATATAATGAATGATATAAACTAAGGGCCATTTCCCATGCATAGGCTGAAGAGCCCTATGCACATAATTTTGGCAAATTGTGGGGCTATTTCGCATTCCTTGAGGAAGTACTTTCCATTAGGATCTTTCTCATGGGGCCTGTAAGTCCGGGGAAGGGACAGTGAAAGCAAACTTCTCCCTGTCTGTTGTGTTTAAAGGAATTGTAAAAAAGCAATCTTTAAGGTCAATGATAGCCATGTTCCAGTCTTTTGGAATCATAGCAGAGAAGGGAGGCCTTGTTGTAAAGGTCCCATAGGTTTAAGAACTGCATTAATTTGCCTTAAGTCATGTAAGAGTCTCCAATTTCCTGACTTCTTTTTTATAACAAATATAGGGAATTTCACGGGCTCATGGAAAATTCTAATCTATCAAGATGAAGCTGTTCTTGAACTAACGTGTGTAAGGCTGCCAGTTTTTCTTTATTAGGGGGCTACTGATCCACCCAAACAGGTACAGGGATAATGTTTCCCTGTCTGTGAGCCTTTTTAAAATCTAATACATTACTCCCATCAGCTTGTCTGAGGGTTCCCTGTGGAGGCAACCGATTAACAATATTTTTTAATGTATTTGTGAAGTTGAGCAAAGTCCTTTTTAGAAGTTTTCACTCCTGATGTTTATAGGAGGGCATGGAGTAATTTTAAATAATCCTCCAATTTAGCTGCTTTAGTTTTATTTTGGCCCATTACAGTGTCCCTGACATCTCGATCCTGTCCCTACGTACACTTTCCTAGGAGTCTTACCAGATCGACGATCTTCGGAGCTTCCCCACTCTGAGGTTCAGGGTCCATGTTCGGGCGTCACTTGTCGGTCCCTCCCTGCCTCTGTCCCACAGATAAGGGAGGAGATGCAATGAGACATTGAAAATCTGAAAGGGCCAGCCAGGGGACTCAAGGCGTAAGCTCAGGAGTAATGCGGAGAAGGCACTTCTCGTATTTATTGAGCAAATGAACTTACAATGAACTTAAACATCATTATCTGGCCTTGAGTCTAGCACAAGGACGCAACGCTTCTTAAGGATACTGAAACCATGTGAGGGCAGCACCCCCGCCATGAGAACTGCTTTGGTTCTCATCATTCTATTTTTTATCACACATTAAGAGTTGTGGGAAAAACAATCAAGCCATGTGTATTTATGCATTTGATTTCTATATTACTTGAATTATGTATTAATCCCATTAATCCCACAGCAATCAGACATGAAAAAGAAATAAAATGCATCCAGATAGGTAAGAAATAAGTAAAACTGTCACTATTTGCAGATGACATGATACTATATACAGAAAACCCTAAAGACTTAACCAAAAAACTGTTAGAATAAATGAACTCACTAAAGTCACAGGACACAAAATCAATATACAAAAGTCTGTTGCATTTCTATATACAAATGACTAAAAGAAATTAAATTAATCCTATCTACAACTACATCAAACAGAATAAAATCCCTAGTAATAAATCTACCCAAAGAAGTGAAAGATCTATACTTTGAAAACTGTAAGATGCTGATGAAAAAAAAAACTGGAGGCAACACAAACAAATGGAAAGATATTCCATACTCATGTATAGGAATAATATTGTTTAAATGGCCATACTGCCCAAGGCAATCTATTGATTCAGTGCAATCTCTATCAAAATACCAGTGACATTTTTCACAGAACTAGAACAAATAGTCCTAACATTTGTATAAAATCACAAAAGACCCTGAATAGCCAAAGCAATCTTGAGAAAGAAGAACAGCATCATACTCCTTGATTTCAAACTACATTACAAAGCTATAGTAATCAAAACAGCATGGTACTTGCACAAGAACAGAGACATAATCAATGGAACAGAATAGAGTCAATAAATAAACCCACATCTATATGGTCAATTAATATATGACAAAGGAAGCAAGAATATATAATGGAGAAAAAGTCTTTTCAATAAATGGTGTTGGAAAAACTGGACAGCTATATGCAAAAGAATGAAACTGAATCACTGTTCTTATACCATACACAAAAATAAACTGAAAATGGATTACTGACCTAAATATAAGACCTAAAACCATAAAACTCCTTAAAAAAAGCACAGGTAGTAGACTCTTGAACATTGGCATTAATTTTTTTCTGGACGTATCTTCTAGGTGAGAGAGACAAAAGCAAAAATAAACATGTAGGATTACATCTAACCAAAAAACTTATGCACAGCAAAGGAAGTCAACAAAATGAAAAGGCAACAGAGGACGGGATTAAAGATGATGGCGTGAGAGGTGAGACAGAGGCCTGCTCCCAAAACCACATATAATATGAAAATATAATACAACTAATCCTGAAAGAGCAACAAGAAAGGCTATGCCAGATGGCATACACCTAGAGAAAAGAACAGACCTCACGGAAAAGGATAACATACCAAAGCAGTGATCTGAGAGGACCCAAGCCCTTCCCCTACCCCAGCTCACAGGTAGGAGGAAGAGAAATGGAGGCGGTGGAGGCCTAGGACTGCTGAACATGCAGCCCTGGAGATCTTCTCTGGGAGCACGAACCTACATTGCATGGTGCTCTAGAGATTAGTGGGGTTGGAAAACTAAGTCGGGAGGTATACTTGGAGAGACTGAGATTCCAGCCACTTGTGGAAAACAGGGATCCACATCCAGATGCTCTGGGACAAAATAAAGTCAGGCATTCTGAGAGACTTGCCTGCTAAAGGGGCAAGGCTTGGACAGACCTTGCTGCTCAGGAGAAAAGACAGGTGGACAAAATTGTCTGGGTGCACTCTGCCCAGCAGCTTGGGAACTTTTAGGAGCTTCAGGTGCTCCATTCCCATGGTTGGCTATGCAGTTCCAAGGCCCCCCACAGTGATACGCAACCTGCTGCACCTTCCTACTGGCCAGTCCCACAGGCTTGCAAACCAGCAGCCTCTGCCCTAGTGTCAGGCCAGCCAGAGGAAGGCCCCGCCTATGGCAGCTACAAATACAAAGCATAGAGGCTTACACCTATGAGCTTGGCCCACTAGTTCTGGTAGTGGAGGTAGGCACAGCAGCTGGGAATCAGGAAACAGCTCTTTCCTCCCCTAGGCACCAGCGCTTCTCCCCTGTGACACCTGATATCACACCAGGGGCTGAGTAGCTCCAGAAAGTAGAGCTTCTTGGCACTAGAGGGCGCCACATACAAATATGAAACATCAAAGGAACCTGGTTCAAACCCAAATCCCCAAACACCAGAAAAAGAGTCAGGTGAAACTGAATGCACCAATCTTCCTGAAAGACATTTCAAAATAAAAATCATGCTCATGGGGTCCAGAAAAATATTCAAGAACTCAGGGAAGAATTTCAGACAGAGATTTAATAATTATGGAATACAGTATCAGAAATGAAACATACAATGGAGGGATTTAAAAGCAGATTAGAAATAGTGGGGGAAACAGTAAATGGAACAGAAATTAGAGAAGAGGAATACAAAGAAGCAGAGGCACAGAGGAAAAAAAGAGGATCTCTAAGGATCTCTAGGAGTGAAAGAATATTAAGAGAGCTGTGCAACCAATCCAAACAGAACAATATTCGTATTATAGAAGTACCAGAAGACAAAGAGAGAGAAAAAGGGAAAGGAAGTGACTTTGAGGAGGTAATTGCTGAAAAATTCCCCAATCTGCGGAAGGACTTGTCTCTCAGGCCATGGACATGCATAGATCTCCCAACACAAGGGACCCAAGGAAGACAACACCAAGACATACAATAATTAAAATGGCAAAGATCAGGATAAGGACAGACTATTAAAAGCAGCCAGAGAGAGAAAAAAACATCACCAATAGATGAATGGATAGAAAAGATGTGGTACATACAGATAGTGGGATACTACTCAGCCATAAATAAAGAATGAGATCTTGCCATCCATTTGCAACAACATAGATGGACCTAGAGGGTATTATGCTAAGTGAAATGAGTCAAACAGAGAAAAACAAATACTACAATATTTTATTTCTATGTGGATTCGCAAAAACAAAACAAATCAACAAATAGATTTATAGCTGTTGAGAACAGACTGATAGTTGCCACAGGGCAGAGAGTGGGGGAATGAGTAAATAGAAGAAGGAGAGAAGAATTAGAATGTTTGATACCTTTATCTGGGTGATAATTACATGAGTGTATAAACATGTCAAAATTTATTGAGCTGTATGCTAACAATTGTGCATTTTATTGTATGTACCTCAATTAAAAATAAAGGAAGGCTGACACACACACACACACACACACACACACACACACACAAATTCCAATGGAATTTTTCATGGAATAGAACAAAAATTCTAACATTTGTTTGAATCCACAAAAGACCCAGTATAGCCAAAACAATCTTGAAAAAGAAACACACTGATTTCTAGCTATACTACAAAGTTGTAATGGTTAAAACAGTATGATATTGGCATAAAACACACACATAGACCAATGGAATGGAATAGAGCCAGAAATACACCTACACATATATAGTCAATTAATTTATGACAAAGGGGCCAAGAATATAGAGTAGGGAAAGGAGTTTTTCAACAGATGGGGTTGGGAAAACTGAACAGCTACATGCAAAAGAATGAAACTCAACCATTATCTAACAGAAACTAACTCTAAGTGGAATTAAAGACTTGAATTTAAGACCTGAAATTATAAAACTCCTGGAAAAGAACATAGGTAATAAACTCCTTGACACTGGTCATGGTAATGACTGGATTTTACATCAAAAGGAAAGCCAACTATGAGAGATTCTCAAGACGGCAGTGTGAGTAGGGTGACAGAAATCTCCTCCCAAAACCATATGTATTTTGAAAAACACAGCAAATACAACTATTCCTAAAAGAGTAACCAGAAGGTACAGTACAGCAGCCAGGCTACATCTACATCTGGGAGAACTCAGCAGCTCATGGAAAAGGGTAAGATACAAAGCCATGACCCAGCAGGACATGAGCACTCACCCCACCCCAGCTCACCAGTGGGAGGAAAAGAATCAGAGTGGGGAGGGAGTGGAAGCACAGGATTGCTAAATAACCAGCCCTAGTAATCTTCACTGGGGGGACAGGCACACATTGCATGGTGTACTGGATATGAGAGGAACAGAAGAGCAAAATCCAAGACTAAGACCACAAACAGGTTCCCACAGCTGGCTGCCCTGGGACAAAAGAAAAGCAGATGATTTAAAAGTCTTTCAGGGGCAAGGGTTTAACAGGTGGATAAAATAGTCCAGGCACACTCAGCCCAGCAGGCTGGGAGCTTTAAGGAACTTCAAGCATGCTATCCCCCTGGGTGGCGACGCAGCTCTGAAGTCCCTCATGGTGATAAGCACCCTGCCGTTCATTACCTCCCACCGGCACTGCAAGCAAACCAGCTGACCCGCCATTGCTGTGGAACAGCCAGGGAGCAGCCCTGTGAACAGCAACCACACAGAGACTTCTCCCTGTGTGTGGCTAACCAGCCCAGAGCCAGAGGCTACCCTCTGCGCGTTTGATTAGCACAGACAGTGGAGACTGGCACAGAGTCTGGAAAGCATAAAGGGGCTCTGTTTTTGTGGCGAACACATGCTGCTTGCATGCAACCCCCACCAGTGCCACTGCGGGGCCACCCCACCCATGGGAACTCAGGGGATTAACCCAGAGGGTGCTCCTTGTGTGCGGATAATCGGCACAGGCAGTGGAGAAGGGCAAGGCAACCAGCAAGCAGGAAGGGACTTTGTTCTCCCAGGTGACACAAATACCACTCACTGGAGACCACTCCCATCGCCTTTAAAAGGCAGAAGAATCTTGTTCAGTATAAAATCCTTCAAATAGAGAGGCCATGGTGAGACTGAAATCACCAATCTTCCTGAAAAAGAATTCAAATTAAAGTCATAACCATGCTGATGGAGTTCCAGACAAATATGTAAGAGCTAAGGGATGAATTCCGGAGGGAGATAACAGAAATGAAACAAACAATGGAAGGATTTAAAGCAGACTAGATGAGGTGGAAGAGACTGTTATGGAATAGAATTCAGAGAACAGGAATACTGAGAAGCTGAAGAAGAGAGAGATAAAAGGATCTCTATGAATGAAAGAATAATAAGAGAACTGTGTGACCAATCCAAATGGAACAATATTCGCATTATAGGGGTACCAGAAGAAGAAGACAGAGAAAAAGGATAGAAAGTGTCTTTGCAGAAATAATTGCTGAAAATTTCCCCAATTTGGGGAAGGAAATAGTCTCTCAGACCATGGAAGTCCACAGATCTCCCAACACAAGGGATCCAAGGAGGAAAACACCAAGACATAATAATTAAAATGGCAAAGATCAAAGAAAAGGACAGAGTATTAAAAGCAGCCAGAAAAAGTAAAAAGATCACATACAAAGGAAAACCCATCAGGCTATCATCAGACTTTTCAGCAGAAACCTTACAGGCCAGAAGAGAATGGCATGATATATTCAATGCAATGAAACACAAGGGCCTTGAACCAAGAATACTGTATCTAGCACAATTATCATTTAAATATGAAGGAGGGATTAAACAATTCCAAGACAAGCAAAAGTTGAGGAAATTTAGCTCCCACAAACCATCTTTACAATATATTTTAAAGGGACTGCTCTAGATGGAAGCACTCCTAAGGATGAATAGATATCATCAGAGAAAATAAAACCACAGCAAAGAAGTAGCCCAACCAATACTAACTAAAAATAAAATCAGCTATCCATAAAATCAGTCAAGGGAAACACAAAGAGTACAGAATAAAATACCTAACATATAAAGAGTGGATGAGGAAGAAAAAGAAGAGAGAGAAATAAAAAATCATCTGACTGTGTTTATAATAGTATAATAAGTGAAGTTAGATAGATAGTAAACAAGCTACCCCTAAACCTTTGGTAACCACGAATCCAAAGCCTGCAATGGCAGTAAGTACATATCTATTGATAATCACCCTAAAAGTAAATGGACTGAATGCACCAATCAAAAGACACAGAGTAATAGAATAGATAAAAAAGCAAGACCATTCTATATGCTGCCTACAAGAGACCCACGTAAAACCCAAAGATACACACAGACTAAAAGTGAAGGGATGGAAAAAGATATTTCATGCAAACAAGGAGAAAAAAGCAGGTGTTGCAGTACTAGAATCAGAGAAAATAGACTTCAAAACAAAGAAAGTAATGAGACAAATAAGGACATTATATAATGATAAAGGGGTCAGTCCAACAAGAGGATATAAGCATTATAAATATCTATGTATCCAACACAGGAGCACCTTCATATGTGAAACAAATACTAACAAAATTAAAGGAGGAACTAGAATGCAGTGCATTCATTTTAGGAGACTTCAACATACCACTCACTCCAAGGGACAGATCAACCAGACAGAAAATAAGTAAGGACACAGAGGCACTGAACAACACATTAGAACAAATGGGCCTAACAGATTTCTACAGAACTCTACACCCAAAAGCAGCAAGATATACATTCTTCTCAAATGCACATGGAACATTTTCCAGGATAGACCACATACTATGCCACAGAAAGAGTCTCAGTAAATTTAAAAAGACTGAAATTCTACCAACCAACTTCTCAGACCACAAAGGTATGAAACTAGAAATAAATTGTACAAAGCAAACAAAAAGGCTCACAAACACATAGAGGCTTAACAACATGCTCCTAAATAATCAATGGATCAATGACCAAATTAAAACAAATCAAGTAATATATGGAGACAAGTGAAAACAACAGCACAATGCCCCAACTTCTGTGGGACACAGTGAAGGCAGTTCTAAGAGGAACGTATATAGCAATCCAGGCCTATTTAAAGTAGGAAGAACAATCCCAAATGAATAGTCTAAAGTCACAGTTATTGAAACTGGAAAAAGAAGAACAAATGAGGCCCAAAGTCAGCAGAAGGAGGGACATAATAAAGATCAGAGAAGAGATGAATATAATTGAGAAAAATAAAACAATAGAAAAAATTAATGAAACCAATAGGTGGTTCTTTCAGAAAATAAACAAAATAAACCCCTAGCCAGACTTATTAAGATAAAAAGAGAATCTACACACATAAACAGAATCAGAAATCAGAAAGAAAAAATCACAATGTACATCACAGAAATACAAATAATTATTAGAGAATACTAAGAAATCTATATGCTAACAAACTGGATAACCTGGAAGAAATGGACAACTTTCTAGAAAAATACAACTTTCCAAGACTGACCAAGGAAGAAATAGAAAATCTAAACAGACCAATTATCAGCAATGAAACTGAATCAGTAATCAAAAAACCATCCAAGAACAAAACCCCTGGATCAGATGGATTCACCACTTAATTTTATCAGGCATTTAGAGAAGACATAATACCCATTCTCCTTAAAGTTTTCAAAAAAAGAGAACAGGAGAGAATAGTTCCAAACTCATTCTAAGAAGCCAGCATCACTCTAATACCAAAACCAGGCAAAGACACCACAAAAAAGAAAATCACACACCAATATCCTTGAAGAGCATAAGTGCAAAAATAGTCAACAAAATATTAGCAAACTGAATTAAAAAAATACATCAAAAGGATCATATCATGATCAAGTTGGATTGATCTCAGGGATGCAACATTAAAAAATCCATCAACATCATTGACCACATCAACAAAAAGGACAAAACCACATGATCATCTCCATAGATGCTGAAAAAGCAATTGACAAAATTCAACATCCATTCATGATAAAAATCTCTCAACAAAATGGGTATAGAGGACAAGTACCTCAACATAATAAAGGCCATATATGACAAACCCACAGCCTGCATCATACTTAACAGTAAGAAGCTGAAAGCTTTTCCCCTAAGATTGGGAACAAGACAAGGATGCCCACTTTCCCCACTACTATTCAACATAGTACTGGAGGTCCTAGCCACGGCAATTAGACAAAACAAAGAAATACAAGGAATCCAGATTGGTGAAGAAGAAGTCAAACTGTCACTATTTGCAGATGACATGATATTGTACATAAAAAACCCTAAAGACTCCACTCCAAAACTACTGGAACTAATATAAGAATTTAGCAAAGTTGCAGGGTACAAAATTAATACACAGAAATCTGTGGCTTTCCTATACACTAACAATGAACTAATAGAAAGAGAAATCAGGAAAACAATTCCATTCACAATAGCATCAAAAAGAATAAAATACCTAGGAATAAACCTAACCAAGGAAGTGAAAGACCTATACCCTGAAAACTACAAGACACTCTAGGAGAAATTAAAGAGGTCACTAACAAATGGAAACTCATCCCATGCTCCTGGCTAGGAAGAATTAATATCATCAAACTGGCCATCCTGCCCAAAGCAATATACAGATTTGATGCAATCCCTATCAAATTACCAACAGCATTCTTCAATGAACTGGAACAAACAGTTCAAAAATTCATATGGAACCATGAAAGACCCCTAATACCCAAAGCAGTCCTGAGAAGGAAGAATAAAGTGGGGGGGATCTCGCTCCCCAACTTCAAGCTCTACTACAAAACCACAGTAATCAAGACAATTTGGTACTGGCAGAAGAACAGAGCCATAGACCAGTGGAACAGAATAGAGACTCCAAACATTAACCCAAACATATATGGTCAATTAATATATGATAAAGGAGCCATGGACATACAATGGGGAAATGACAGTCTCTTCAACAGTTGGTGTTGGCAAAACTGGACAGCTACATGTAAGAGAATGAAACTGGATCATTGCCTAACCCAATACACAAAAGTAAATTCAAAATGGATTGAAGACCTGAATGTAAGTCATGAAACCATAAAACTCTTAGAAAAAACATAGGCAAAAGTCTCTTGGACATTAACATGAATGACTTCTTCATGAATATATTTCCCTGGGCAAGGAAAACAAAAGCAAAAATGAACAAGTGGGACTATATCAAGCTGAAAAGCTTCTGTACAGCAAAGGACACCACCAATAGAACGAAAAGGCATCCTACAGTATGGCAGAATATATTCATAAATGACAGATCCGATAAAGGGTTGACATACAAAATATATAAAGAGCTCCCACAACTCAACAAACAAAAAGCAAATAATCCAATTAAAAAATGGGCAGAGGAACTGAACAGACAGTTCTCCAAAGAAGAAATTCAAATGGCCAACAGACACATGAAAAGCTCCTCCACATCGCTTGTCATCACAGAAAGGCAGATTAAAACCACAATGAGATATCACCTCACACCAGTAAGGATCGCCACCATCCAAAAGACAAACAACAAATGTTGGTGAGATTGTGGAGAAAGGGGAACCCTCCTACACTGTTGGTGGAAATGTAACTTAGTTCAACCATTGTGGAAAGCAGTATGGAGGTTCCTCAAAATGCTTAAAATAGAAATACCATTTGACCCAGGAATTCCACTTCTAGGAATTTACCCTAAGAATGCAGCAGCCCAGTTTAAAAAAGACAGATGCACCCCTATGTTTATCGCAGCACTATTTACAATAGCCAAGAAATGGAAGCAACCTAAGTGTCCATCAGTAAATGAATGGATAAAGAAGAGGTGGTACATATACACAATGGAATATTATTCAGCCATAGGAAGAAAACAAATCCTACCATTTGCAACAACATGGATGGAGCTAGAGGGTATTATGCTCAGGAAATAAGCCAGGTGGAGAAAGACAAATACCAAATGATTTCACTCGTATGTGGAGTATAAGAACAAAGAAAAACTGATAGAACAAAACAGCAGCAGAATCACAGAACCCACAAATGGACTAACAGTTACCAAAGGGAAAGGGACTGGGGAGAATGGGTGGGAAGGGAGGGATAAGGGTGGTGAAAAAGAAAGGGGGCATTACAATTAGCATGTATAATACGTGGGGGGTACGGGGTGGGCTCTACAACACAGAGAAGACAAGTAGTGATTTTACAGCATCTTACTGCGCTGATGGACAGTGACTGTGAAGGGGTATGTGGGGGAGACTTGGTGAAGGGGGGAGCCTAGTAAACATAATATTCTTCATGTAATTGTAGATTAATGATAAAAAAAAAAGTGTGGATACAGGAGTGGGGAAACAAGACTTCTCTGAAATCTTTCCTCCACAGAGAAATTTAGAAAAATCGATCAGTTTTTTGACTTTATATTCCTTTTGCCCAGCAATTTTACTTTTAAGAATTTATCTTATAAATTCCATATATGCAAAATGCTATTTGTTCATGGATAGTCTTTAAGGATAACAAAGTATTAGAGGCCAAAAAATGTCTGTTGATCTGGGACTTGGCAAATAAGTTATGGTGTGTACACATGACAGAATATTAAGAAGCCATTTAAAAAATGGGCTGTTCTATATGTACTTACATGCAAAAACTTACAAAATATAGAGCAAAATCCTAAAAAGTAAATGTGGTATGCTATCACTTGTACTTTATAAAATAATTATATTCAGATACACACACACATGCTTGCCTACACACCCATGGAATGGGCAAGAAGACACCAACTAAATGTGAAGCTGTGGTGAGCGTTTTCCCCTACCTGCCTCTGGACAGTCTGTTAAAAGCCCTAAAAATCTTGCTTCAGCCCATGTAATTTTACTTCTACTAATCCATCCTGAAACACTGAAAAAGTTTTCTGTTCAAATGTGTCCAAAGAATTATCTATAATCAAGAAAAATTAGAAACAAGTACCATGTGTGTTGGCTGTGCCATTTAATAATACTCAGTTCTGCTCTACAGAACAAAACAACTGGATGGATGGGACTTAGGACATGTCAAGTATAGATCGTACACAAGCACGGAGCTAGTAAGACATGTTAGTTATAAACGAAGTAGAACACATATGGTCTAAACATAGATAGGAAGGGATCGAAGATTCAAGTGGTCACCTAGTACTCATGAGCACCCAAAATTGGCCACCCACTGCTGGTATCCATTCTGGATCAAAGTGTCTGCCTGAGACAGGGGAAGACAAGCTCCTGATACCCAAGAGGGGCTTTGACAAGAGATCTATGGCCAGGCATGCTTGCCCCTGCACTTCTCCAACAGAGCATGTGTGTACAGTCTCCAGGCCCCTTCCATCTCCCAAGTCCCGATGCCCATTCCCAGATCTGGTCCTCATGACCACATCATCAGCTGGGAATGGTGTGGAGGCAGAGAGAAAGATACAGGCTGTATGAATGTTGCCCAAGCCGGATCCAAATACTATAGTCTAATATATTCACCTACTGTCTTCTTTCCCTGGCTTCTTAGGGTGTTTGAGTAATTTATTAAGTCAATTTAAACAGCTTAATTTGGTCTGTGGGTCTGTTTATGTCTTCTAGGACAGTATCTTTGCAGGCCACAATAGCATCAAGATAATTTCCCACCACCACACTTACAGGAAATGATTAGGTAAATTCTCCTATATCCACATAACAAATTATCTATTTAAACTACAGTTACACAGTTTGAAATAACATAAGCATTGTTAATATTAATTGAAAAAATATAAATATGAACAGAATGTAATTAAAAATATCCTAATTTTATTGAAGGAAAAGGTTTTTTTATAAATATATGTATATACTTAAGGAAATGCACTAAAATGTTACCAAGTTATCTCCAAGGTAAGTATATACAGATGATCTTTAAATTTTTTAATATTTTTCATAAGTGTTACTTTTGTAATCTGGAAAAATTATAAACTTTTAAACATGCACAGAGAAGTTCAAGATTCAAGACAGCGGCATGAGAGGTGAGATGGAGAACTCCTCCCCAAACCACAAATAGCATGAAAATTGACACAACTAACCCTAAAACAGCAACAGGAAAGAAGGCTGCACCAGACTGCACGCAGACCTCACAAACAGAGCAGAGCTCCCGAAACAGGGTCAGGAACGAAGGCCTGAATCCGGTGGGACCCAAGCCCTTCCCCAGTTGGGAGGAAGAGAAACGGAGTGGGGAGGGGGTGGAGGCCTGGGACTGCTGAACACCCGGCCCTGGAGATCTGCTTTAGGAGCACAAACCTACCTTGTGTGTGGTGCTCTAGAGGTTGGGGAGCTCAGACAGGCGGAGTGCTTGAGAGACTTGGCATGCTTCCAGAGGAGGGGATCCACACCCTGCCGCTCTGGAAGGAGGGAAAGGCGGGTGGTCTGCGAGGCTTCCTAGCAGCGAGAGGGCTGCTGAGAGGGCGGGGTTGGTGCGGAGCTTGCTGCACAGGGGAGGGGAGAGCTGGACTAGGTTGTCTGGACGCGCTAGGCCAGGCTGCTTGGGAACTTAGAGGAGCTTCAGGTGCTCCATCCCCCTGGCTGCCTGTTTAGCTCCGAGGACCCCACGGTGACACGCATTCCCCCTAGGCTGCCGGCACTGGCTCTCAAACTGCCTACAACAGCTAGAGACGCCGAGCACAGAGCACAGAAGCTTACACCTGGGTGCTCGGCCCACTGGCTTGGACACTGCAGACAGGCACCGCAGACAGGAATCAGGAAACAGATCTTTCCTCTCCCCAGGCACAAGCTCTGCTTCCCTACAACCCCCAGCCTCACTCTAGGGGCTGAGCAGCTCCAGAGACTAGGGCTTCTGGGCACTAGTAGGCACCATACAGAAATAGGAACCGTCAAATGAACATGTTTCAGACCAAAATCTCACAAACCCCAGAAAAAGGGCCAAATGAAACTGAGCTCACCAATCTGCCTGAAAGAGAGTTCAAAATAAAAATCATAAACATGGACAATAGCCAAGAAATGGAAGCAACCTAAGGGTCTATCAGTAGATGAATGGATAAAGAAGAGGTGGTACATATACACAATGGAATATTATTCAGCCATAAGATGAAAACAAATCCTACCATTTGCAACAACATGGACGGAGCTAGAGGGTATTATGCTCAGTGAAATAAGCCAGGTGGAGAGAGACAAATACCAAATGATTTCACTCATCTGTGGAGCAAAAGAACAAAGCAAAAACTGAAGGAACAAAACAGCAGCAGACCCACAGAACCCAAGAATGGACTAACAGTTACCAAAGGGAAAGGGACTGGGGAGGATGGGTGGGAAGGGAGGGATAAGGGGGAAAAGGGGCATTACGATCAGAACACATAATATAGTGGGGTGGGACATGGAAAAGGCAGTATATACAGAGAACACAAGTAGTGATTCTATAGCATCTTACTACACTGATGGACAGCGACTGTAATGGGGCATATTGGGGGGACTTCATAATAGGGGGAGTCTAGTAACCATAATGTTGTTCAAGTAATTGCACATTAATGATATTAAAATGAAAAAAAAAATAACATAAAAGTGCAAACTTACCAACAAAAGCCAGGCACAAAAAGAAAAATATTTTATAATTCTACTTATGAGGTACACAGAGTGTGCAAATTCATAGAAATACCAAGTAGAGTAGTGGTCGCCAAGGGCTGAGAGGCTGGTGGATTGAGGAGTTAGTGTTTGACGGAAATAGAGTTTCAGTTTGAGATGATGTAAAAGTTCTGAAGATAGAAAGTGGTGACAGCTGGGCAGAACATGAATTACTTAAAGCCGCTGCACTGCACACTTAAAATGGCTAAAGTGCTAAAATGTATGTGTATTTTACCAGTTTTTTTTTAGACTGACCAATGTTCTTCCTCTTTCCTGTTTGGCTAAGTTTTTTTCTCTCTTTTGTCTGATTCATCTCTAACTCCATGGAACAGGTATCTGCTGCTAAGAATCTTCCAGGTTATGAGGAAAACAGATCAGCAACACACGGATGGAAAGCAAGACCAGGAAGGGGCAGACTGGGGGCTTGGGAAGCTGGCCTCTGTGCCCACCTGGTTCCCACCATCCCAGCCTCAGAATGTCCCATAAACACACCCCTCACACCACCACTTTCCTTCTCCCTCCATTTCCTAAAGGCCCTGGCATCATCGTATACTCGGCCCCCAACAGGCTTAGAAACCTTTCAGGAACAGAGTCCAAGGAGGCAAGAAAGCTAGTCAAGAGCAATACAGTCATTAACCTAAACTGCACACCCCTTTGACAATGCAATTCAGGATAATAAATTTGCCAGACCAGACCACATTTTCCGAGAACTTGTAACTGCTCTTGGGACTGCAGCTTAGAGCTTTCTGGGTCTGGAGGGCTGCACCTATGGAGCCCCAAAATTAAAGACCACCTGTAAATTATGGAAAGTTGGAGAACCCTAACAGCTGTAACTTAGCTCAAAACTAGTAAGCAAACCCCAGAACTATCAATTGAGCCTCACGGTTCCTGAGCCCCATTCATGCCTTCATTCATTCAAAAGATATTGAGTGCTTAGAATGTGCTAAGCACTGTTAGGGGACGGGGATACAGCAGTGAACAAAAACCGATGATTCCCTGCCTCGAAGCGCTTATAATCTAAGTGGAGGGATAGATAATATAAAAGAAGGATGTAACATGTTGCTGTACATGCTGGAAAGAAAAATCAAGCAGGGCAGGTGTATAGGAGTGATGGACATGGGTTATTTTATACACATTGGTCAGGCACAGGCTCTGTGATAAGGTGACGTTTGAACAGAGACTTTAAGAAGAGAGCAAGAAGGTGATGCAGCTCTCTGGGCCAAGAGCTTTCTAGGCAGAGAAAGCTAGTAAACTCCCCAAAGTGGGAGCCAGTATGGAGCCATGTAAGCTCAAGAAAGAGGGGTGGAGGCATGCCTTGTTGGCCTCAGTAAAGACTTTCACATTTACTCTGAGAAGCTGAGTCATTCAGATTTGGAGTAACTGGAGGAATGGCACGGTCTGACCTGTGATTTAAAAGGATTGCTCCGGCTGCTGCACTGAGAATAAACCATACAGGAGCCAGGGAAACCAGTTAGGATCCTATCACTATAATCCAGCCGACACATGGTAGAGCAGATCACATGGCAGTGGTGGACATGGTGAGAAGTGGACAGTTCTGGATATTGCCACAGGATTCACTGAGGGATTGGATGTGGGTTTTCAGAGTACAAGATGACTCCCAGGCTTTTGGTTTCCAAATGCTTGTTCATGGCAGGAGTGGAGCTGGGAGGCAATATGCACCACTCACAGCAAAAGCAGAAAGTGGACATGTCCTCGGTCTAGTCTTCAGAGATCTAAGAGCTGCATATGCTTCGGTAGCTCAGGCAAGGGTCTGGGCTTGTGAGGAAGGACCAAAAACTGGAGCCAGGATGACCAGTATGACTAGAACAGAAAGCCATCTGTAGGTCAAGGCTGGAAGTTAAGATGAAAGCAAAGTCAGGGTCAGAGTTCAGAGTGCCAGTCCAATTTGGGAGGCAAGGGCAGTAATTCAAACAAGAGCAATTACAATTTATGAAATACCAGGCATTATACTAAAAGGCTTTGTGTACATCTCATTTAATCCTTACAGTCCCATGAATTGGGTAGTCATTAGTCCTGTTTTACAAATGAGAATCAAGAGGCTGTGTAACCCATACAAGGCTGGTAAGCAGTAGAATAAAATTTTGACTTGTTTGGATCTGACTCTGAAGCATGTGTGCTTAAAGACTCAGCAATCCTGCAAGGTTCAATGATCTCGGCTGGCAGTTGAAGTCATCTCAAAGGTTTGAGTTAGGTGCGTATGTAAGTGCAGGTAGAAGCAGAGCCCAAGTACACAGACAAAAGTGGAGCAGAGTTTGTGGTTTAATGTGGGCATGAAGAAACAGGCTTGGACTGGAATTTGAACCAAAAGCCCAGGACCTGGCCCGGCACCACAATCACCCTGCTGCAGCAGCACCAAGAGCCTACACGGTATTGCAGACAGTTGTAATGGAAGGAAAGTGGTCTGCGTAGATAGAACTGTAAAACCAGCACTGCGTTATACCAAGGCATCAAAGCTAAGCAGGCAAATCCAATGGAATCTGACCGTTAGACCTCTGCTTTGGAACTGAGTCAGTGCTCCAGTGGGGGTGATCCAACCTAACCCTCCGTCTCTCTACTGTAAGATACTTGTTACATACCAACTGCTGGAAGAGCTCAGATACCCTTCTCTTTATCTGGCTAATTTAAGTATATTGCCCCAGGGACTATGAGGAAAGAGCTTGTCAAGTTCACACTGCTTTTTTAAAGGTAAACCTTAGGCTTTCAATACCTGTCTCCTTTCCTCCACCAAATAGCATGGGTGCACCGAACACGAAATTTCCTTCTCAATCTGCTTAAAAGGCACAGTAATTCACCCAAAGGAGCTATTACAGAAATGACATACAAACAGTATATATTAGCAGTACGGGTTAATCACTGTGGCTATTGTACTAATAGAATTCAACAAGGTGCCATCCTGTTCAGTTGTTCCAGGTAGGCTGTATTGTTAGGCTCAAGTAATTTGCATCTTCCAGTTAATAAGGAACTTTGGCCCATAGAGATGAGCAGCAAGTGAGTCTGTGGTGAAACTGGATCCAGAACTCAGATTATCTCAATTCCTAGTTTGTCCTTTTCCTTCTCTATCCATATTTTAATATAACACATTTGAATGATAAGCAATCTTACTATGAACAGGCACAGGGTAAAACTATGATCAACTAAGATACATGATAAAGCCATTTAGGCTTTTAT
The DNA here is from genome assembly GCF_040802235.1 of Manis javanica. Classification (NCBI taxonomy): domain Eukaryota; kingdom Metazoa; phylum Chordata; class Mammalia; order Pholidota; family Manidae; genus Manis; species Manis javanica. The sequence goes on along the minus strand of NC_133163.1, from coordinate 101,886,211 downwards.
CATATACATGGTAAAGCTATTAGTTTTGAATTCAATAGGAAATAGGAAATGAAAAGACTGACATTCAGAGGTAATTCGAAGGACATGCTGACCAGCCCACTAATTAAATGTGCTATATAATATACACCCACAGCATCTGAGAGAAAACAGTACTTTAAAATAAAACAATTTTATGAAGCAATACTATGTAGAACCTATTTAACCTAGAAGCAAAGGTGATATCATGTTGGATTTTGACATCAGCATTGATTCATAATGTACTTTTACTACTTAGATATAGGCCCGTGTAAATTATATAATAGGCTTAACCTTTATGGTTTAATCCACCTGTCCCCAAGATACAACCATTGCAACAGGAAATAAGAAACGAGACTCATCATCATTGAAGGACTGTCTAAGAATCCCTTAGGTGTAGTCAAGACCTTGTGCAGTTGTTTGGAACTGTAAATTCTAATTCCTATTGTAATTAAAGTAAACTAAAGACAAGAAGCCTGATAGGAGTAATTGAATGGAAAAGACTTGGTTTCTTGTGAGAGGATGAATAGAAACCCATCCTGCTGGCAGGAGTGTAAATCAGTACAATTGCTTGTAGACAGCAATATGGCATCTCATAGACTTGAAGATAGGCATTCTCTGTGACCCAGCATTTCTACTTCTAGCTATATACCCTGCAGACACTCATACATGTTCACAAAACTGTCACCGCAAACATGTTTGCAGGAGCAAGATTTTGAAAACAAATGTCATTTTAAAAATGGAAACATTGCAACACAGCAATTAAAATGGAATTAAGGCTACATGTATCAACATAGATTTCAGAGACTGGTTTAGTGAATAATGAGAAGTTGTAGAAAGATACGCTATGTGAGGTTTTGAAACAAGCAAAATAATAGGTTTATAGGTCATTTATAGTAAAAGTATAAAACTATGCAGAATGATAAAATTTAGAAGTGTCTGCCTCTGAGTAAAGTAGAAAGGAAATCAATATGGGAAGGTTAAGCAGAAAGAATACGTTGTATCTGCAGGTATTTATCTGATGCAAATCAACAACAGATGAACAAAGCAAGTGGTGTTGACATGTTTTTAAAAAAATTCTATACTCTTTCCTATATGCTTGAAATCTCATTTTTAAAAAATGGGGGGGGGGTGTTGTACTGGCTCCTTAAACTAAGCCTAATATATAAGCTTCAGAATAACTAAAAACTGTAATGATAACCCATCAACTCAGAGATGTCATTAGAAAAATTTAATGACACAGATTATCCCAAAAGTCTGACAGCTGCATGACAGCTGCAACATCCCTCTAAGTCAGAATTAGTCATTTAAAAAGTAAATTACACTTTGGATATAAGCAAGATTGCAGAACAGGAAGCCCCAGACCTCATTATCTACACTACCCAACACAATACTGACTTAATATATGGACCAAAAAGCCTTCACGAAAACTCCAGAAACCAGTTAGGAAGTCACAGTACACCAGACAACCTCAAAGTCAAAAACAGGTGTGCTGAAATGGGTAAGAAAAGCTGATTCATTTCAACCATGTCAGCCCCTTCCCCGAGCCAGCAGAGCTCGTGATTCTTAGGAAAAGCTCACCTGGAAGCTTCTCTCTTGGAGGGAAAAAAAGAACTATCATCTAACATCCAGCTCTTTGGGGAGTGCCTGGGAGCATGGTTTTAGTGTGGCCTGACTCACAGCACTACTTTGGATGCCTGGGGGTCCCTCAGAACAAGAGAGAGCTCAGAGCGCTGTTGCAATGCCAGGGAACCTGCAGTACCTCAGAGAGACACCAGATGGAGCAAAACACTAAACCTCCCCCAACCCCCAAATCAGTCCAAGGCAGGGGAAGTGTTTGCAAAGATGTACAGATGATACATCCCCATAAAAGGTTTGGGATGCCCCTAGAATCTCTAGCTGGAATGACTTGAGGAAGATTTTCCACAGTACAAAGTCAGTCTAAAAAAACAGGGAGAGGCAGCTGTTCTTTCAAATGCAAACATCGTAACAAAAATAACAAGGCACATGAAGAAACAGGGAAACAGCTCAATGAACAAATCTCCATTAACTGACCAAAAAGAAATGGGTATCTATGAATTACTAAAAAAGATTTCAAAATAATCATCTTAAACTGAAAGTGCTATGAGAACAGATAAACAACTATATAAAATGAAGGAAATGATGCATAAACAAAGTGAGAATAAAAGATATAAAAACTATTTTTAAAAAAAAACCAAATGGAAACTCTGGAGCTGAAGAATACAAGACCTGAATGGGAAAATTCATAGAGGCAATCAACATCTGACTTGATCAAGCAGAACAAAGAATCAATGAACTCATCATTTGAAATTATCAGAGAAACAAAAAAAAAAGAAAAAGTACAGACTGACTAAGCGACTTAAGGAGACACAATCAAGTGGACCAATGAGTATTACTAAGTGAAAAAAAAAAGTCTTTAAAGGATACACACTGTATCATTCCAACTATATGACATTCTGGAAAAGGCAAGACTATGGAGAAAATAAAAGGATCAGTGGTTTCCTGAGGTTAGTGGGAGAGGTGAGTATGCATAACACAAGAGGATTTTTCTGGCAGTGAAACTACTCTGATTCTACAATGGTAGGTACACGTAATTTATACATTTAGTCAAGTCTACAGCCATATACAACACCAAGAGTTAACTCTAACATGAACTATGAATTCTATATGTCAATGTAGGTATAACAAGTGTATGACTCTGGCAGGGGATGGATGGTGATAAGGGTGGAGGGTATGCATGTGTGGGGGCCTGGGTATATCAGAAATTTCTGGAACTTCTGCTTATTTTGCTGTGAACCTGTAACTGCTCTATAAAATAAAGCCTATTTTTTAAAAAGACCTCAAATAAACAATCTAACCTTTTAATTCAAGGAACTAGAAAAAGAAGAAAATCTAAACCCAAAATTATCAGAAGGAAATAAGAGCAGAAATAAGGTAGAGAAAAGAAAATCAACTTAGCTAGACTAAGAAAAAAGGCTCAAATTTAACATTAATCATAAATGAAAGAGACATAACTGATACAGAAGAGACCATAAGACAATATAATGAACAATCACATGCCAACAAATTGTATAACCCAGAATGGATACATTTCTAGAAGTGTGCAACTTAGAGAATGAATTGTGCAAACCTGTAACTAGTAAGGAGACTGAATCAATAACCAAAAACCTCCCAACAAAGAAAATCCCAGGACCAGATGGCTTCACTAGAGAAGTCTTACTTAATATTTTAAGAACTGACACCAATCTTCAAACTCTCCAAAAAAATTGGAGAATACTTCCGAAGTCATTATAAGTCCAGCATTATCTTGACACCAAAATCAAAGATATTATAAGAAAATTACAAGCCAATATATCTGATGAATATTGATATAAAAGCCCTCAAAAAAATATTAGCAAACAAAATCCAACACGTTAAAAGGATTCCTGCAACAGTGATTCAACATATGAAAATCAGTCAGTGTAATACACCACATTATCATAATGAAGAGCAAAAATCATGATTATCTCAATTGATGCAAAGCATTTAACAAAATTCAACACCCTATCATGATAAACTTAACAATAGTTGATTACTTCAACAAAATTTACATACATGAAAATCCACAGCCAAAATCATATCCAATGGTGAAAAACTCAAAGCTTCCACTCTAAGAACTTGCCTTTTTAAGGTAATGTGAGTACATATTTAAATTCACAATATCTAACCATGATAATCATCCAGAAAATATTTGCATTTTTAAAAGCTTTGTCAATTCAGATGGATCAATGAATAGGTCTTTGGGAAGGTAAAAGTCCAGATATTAATAAAACTGGCTATGTACAAAATATGGTAGACAAAAAAGTGAGGTTAAAGAATGGTTTTATATTTGAATAGGTAAAAGGGTAACTTCTTCAGCAAAGAAAAGATAATGTACTATAGCAAACACATTTAAAAGGAGGTTCTTCTGTGTCATTCAAAGCTTTTACATGAATAGTTTTGAAATATATACAAGCCTTATCCATTTTTATGTGTGAAGGTTAAGTCAACAAGAGATTCTTGTGTGGAGACCACCTTTTTCTTTTGAGTGTCTTAGCCCAATAATAGTTTAAGTTACAGCCACAATGTAAAGATGCTGGGAAGTGTTACTATGGTAAGATTCTGCTAGAAATTTTCATTCTAGCAGGTAATATTCACTAGTTAAAGAGGTAAACAGGAGCCGTTATTTGCTGGCCATGTTTTATTTTTCCTTTTTCTTCAAACAGGATAACCGAAGATACAGACAGAATTCAATAAAATAAAACAGATGAAGCAAATTCTAAGAGATTGAGATGCCACATGCTACATTTAACCTAATTTTATTCATGCTTGCCTTGGGATGGGGAATAGATCATTCAGTAAAAACATACAGTAAAAAACAAAATAAGTCTTATCATGTACACTTTTAAAACTACAATGATGATGTACCTTAATTACTTCCATGCACACAAGTCTAACATTACAGGTTGTTTTTTCTTTTTAAAAATAAACACAATTAAGACTTCTAGGAGCATTTTATAATAAAGTAATTCCTAATGTTTCTTTGTTGATAGATCAAGCACCTCCAAAATACAAATTCCTATACACAGTGAGCACTTTACTTAAAATGAATACTTAAGTTTAAGAACGTGGACAGCCTTAAGATAAGCTGACATTATATATATATTCAGCTAAGTGGGCAACAAACCATAGTGCCAAATGGAAAAAGTGTATTTGCAAATAAATTTCAAAAACTAACTTTTATAATTAAATATGGAAAATATACTGATTTGCTAAAATAAATAAGATGTGATGTAGTAACACTTCACTATAAAGAATGCATACCAGAACATTTATAAATGGTAAGTGAATCTTAACAATAGTTTACTACAATAAACGCTGGCTAACTACAAGTGCATATTGTGAAGCACTACGGGTGGTATATGTTTTGCCACATACTTTTGTTACCTTGAGGTAGATAACACATGTGTACCAAATTCGGCATTCATTTTTCAGTTGCTGCTGGTATCATGTGTTTTAAGAAATGTGTACAGTATGAAAAACTTGAAAATACTCATGAATGAAAAAATGTTTTAGGAAAAAAATAGTTATTTCCATGCAATTATGTACAGTCTCACTGTGTAAATTTCAAGGCAAGATTTGTTTCCTGTAAAACAGATCATTGTTCTATGAGAGAATGTTTTTTACTTGTCTTAGTGCATTTTTTTTTGTCTCCTCCTGCATTGCATTTTGCTCTATTCTTTATTTTTGTGTGCAAATGACATGCCAGTTAAAATGAAAGCCATCTCACATGTAGAAAAAAAGTCTGGATTTAAAAAATCAAGAATAAAATCCTTTCTAAATGACACCAATTGATTCAAGTAAAAAAAAAATGACTTAAAACACTAGGAATAAAAAAGACAAAACACATTTCATGAAGCATACAAAGAGAAATGTCTGCTGAGTGTTTTAGTTCAGATGTTTCAGAATGCTGCTATAGGTCTTATGAGGAATCTGAGGGGAAGATTTCATGGCAGAAGGTGTTAATGTGGCCTGTATTGACTTAAGTGGTGACCCAACAGGGCTGTGAAACTGCGGGATGCCTATAGATTCAAGCTGCTTGTTAAAGAGGAACTCCCCACTGCTGTTCAGAAATCCTTCCTCATTTCCTCTCTCTCCAAGCTTCCCATCCTCTATTGGCTCAGTTTCTACCATTTCAGTATCTTCTTTCCTGCTAAAGAACTTGTCCAAGTAACTGGTGTAAGTATTTTCCTTCTCTATTTGTTCATCCTTCCTTACCTCACAACAAAACTGATTTATAAGAAAACAGTCCTCCCCACCACCCATGAACTGGCTATCCCAAGAAGATTGGTACAAGGCTTCTAACTGAGCCAAATTTGCCATTCCTTTTTCCTGTTTTTCTTGGCTTACTGACTTTGGTATCAAACTTTTCAATTCTAGCTGGGACACTGAGCTATTCAAGTCATTTAATTTATCAACAACATCAGTAGGCTCATGTTGTGAACTAAGCTGAATAGTTCCTGCAATAAAGGAATCAAAATCAAATCCCTGATTCTTTTCCCTTTCTTTTTCAGCCAGCTGCTGTGATGCTTCCTCTAGAGCTATCTGGGCTTTAACCAATCCATTCCTTTCACATTTTGACTTGCCTTTCTTATCAGATTTTTCTTTGCTTTGTTCTTTCCAATTGGAAAGATCTATAATAAGCTTGGGTTCATAGTAATGGTTAACTTCACTCTCTCTCCAAACTAAGTTATCTAAATATGATGATGACCTTGTTTTGTAGTTACAAGTATGGCTACACTCCAGATCACAATATTTGTTTTCATGATGATCTGGGTACTGCCAACAGGGCTCAGTAGAGTAATTAGTATCAAAAGCAGGATCCTCCAAATACTTTTCACGATCCCCATCCAAATATTTTCGAGGATCGACTTGTACTTCTTCTTCATCAGTGACATCAGAGAGAGCTCTTGGGTCAAGCTGAACTTCATCAATATCAAAGTTGTTATGCACAGGCCAATCATGCTCTGAAAACTGACAATCATGGTACCTGAAAAAATTAATACATTAGTGTTAATCCAGGTCTAGGATTTCACTTTCAACTTCACTGAGTGCCTTTTAAGTGAAAGAACTGTGCTAGGTCTATGGGAGAATAATAGAAGTGTAAGCCATAAGCTCCCTTGCCCTCCAGGAATGTATAATCTTAATGGACAACTAAGATCTGTTACTATATAAACCAATATAAGGCAGTATTTGGTAATTACCAGTGATGTATGTAAATATAATAAAGCTCTGACTTCTCCAAAAACCAATTATTGTCTATGCTTAACTCTCTTCCTCAAACACAACTACAGATAAATATTTGAATAGCTGGCATGTCTACAGTTCAATTCCAACAGTTTCATACAGAGGAAAACCACTGTATGATTGTAAAATGCAGATCCCTAATCTCAATCAGGTCTCATACAGATTTCTCACTCTACTAGTCATAAAGGAGAATAGAAAAGGGGGAAAGCTTGCTGGAAATCACCACAACAAATAAAAAAAAGCTCTCCATGTGTATGTGCCACTGAATGTGGTATCCTCTTACTGACACATCACAGCAAGGTGACAGCATGCCCAGCAGAGGCAGTCTGAGACACACATGATGACTGTGGCATGGAGAGGAGGGAACAGAAGAGATGAGATGACTTAACTATGTGCAACAGAAAATGTAAAGATTGGAAGACTTTTGGGTGTATGTGGGAAGAATTATATGTAGGTGGTAGAAATGTTCACGTGGAGAAAAAAAACAGGCAATTGACTGGTGTGTGCTGAGGTATATTTTAGAAGGAAAAAAATTCAATGAATAAACTAATTTCAACATTAACTACTTCTTTAATTATTAACCACAATCATTTTTCTTTTAAACAAAAATACATGAATCCTGAAGTTTTAAGACTGTCATTAGTGATTCCCTAACCTGGCTAAATATCAAAACCACCCGAAGATTTTAAATAAAACTGACTCATTGTTATATGCCATCACACTACTTTGAGGGAGAATTGTATCTAAACTCCCCCAGAAATTTAGAAATCCTAAAAGGAGGCAAGAGAAGAAATTCTTTAACTAAAATGTATGTTATCCATTTTGATGTTTTATACTCTTCAATCTAGAAAAGTTCCTTACAGTGACCCTATGTTAAGCCTTCCAAAACTAATTTTATGTCATTAGGAGAACAGATTAGAATATAGCATATACCATGAAGCAAAATAATCTCTACCCTAAGACATAATGGATGATATATAAAAATGTGAGAAACTATGGAGATACCTTATTAAATAAGGTTGAGTCCTGTCATCCAACATCTTAAAAAAATTTGTGACATTCATAAAAACAAGTTTAAAATAGTTTAAGTAGTTTAAAACGGTTCAGATTTCTAAGCTTCGACCTTCACATTCAGAATACTTTATAATTTTATTGCCTAAACATGCCTTAATGGCTTTGAAATTGTTTCAAAGCATTTAACTTTTCCCATTATGTATATCTTAACCAGTAACTATTAAATATTTAAATTACATAAAGGTTATTCAAAGATATTTTAATATGTTTAGCAGAAAGCCAGAAAGACCATTACTACATTTTTCAGACTTCTACATAGTCTTATCATGTATAATTTAAAAATATAACTCACTGCATTATGGTTTACTGACAATACAATAAATGATATTTTTCTAATTTAGGATCAGTTTACCTTTCCCAGTTATAAATGTGACTGTGAGTTTCATCCATAAGCAAAATATCATCAACTTCATCTTCAATATGAAAAGGATGACTTGAAATTGGCTCATCCATTGGAAAAGAATATATGCTCATGTAAGGATGGGAAAGCGCCTCTTCTGCTGTCAACCTATCCATGGGGCTAAATGTCAAAATTTGTTCCAGGAAATCCAGTGCTGCAAAAGAAGGGGTAACATACCTTAACAGTACCAAAAGTCCACCAACCCACACAGTAAAGAAAGGGACTATACAATTAAAAGGTAAATTCATTTGTTTTGTCAGAGAAATAAAACTTACTGATTGACAGATTTTTTTTTAAAAAGACATTTGTTCAATAAATGCAGTAAATATCTGAAATATACCCCAATCCCATCTTATGGTCAGTTATGAAGAAAAATAAGGCATATATTAAGTTGAACCATATGAAGCTTCCATTTTTGTCAGTCAAAAATGGTTAAATAACAGCAACTTCATATCGCTCAACCTAACACATACAGGTTCTAATTTCAACTCTGCAGTTTACTAGCTTAACTGTATTACTAGCTGTGTAGGGCTGGACATGTTAAACTTGCTGAATTTCAACTTCTTCATGTATAAAACAGATATGCACAAAGATACCATATAAGGTATAAATTAAATGTAAAGTACAATATCTAGTGAGGAAAAGACCTTTGCCACTTCCTTCCCCATCTCTCTGACTAGCTGTTGTACTAATTTGTTGATCTCCGTTTCACTTCAGTCACCCTCCAGCACATCACACAATGTGCCTGATCATTTTAGGGCTGTAGGGGTGCAACCACACACTCAATGCTTCCCACTCACTCAGTCCTTAAGCCCCTCACCCAACCTGAACCACACTGTCAACAGCCTGAAGATTGCCCTTCCACCACCATATACCTGTATGCCTTATCATTTATACCAGTCTTCAACTTCATTTCCACCACCTCAGCTCCCTAGCCATACATTACTGATGAAAGCTAGAGGCAAAAATCACATATATATGTATCTGGCTCACTACAAATTTATACTGTGGAATTTCAATTTGACCTGGAATTCCAGCAATGTTCCAACACCATCTCTTTACACTCTCAATCTTCTCTTACCATTCTCAACAGACAAAAACCCACGTCACACTGATCTCAGTCCCTACTTCTTCACTATGGTCTGTCACATCCTTTTATCCTTACCTTCTGTCTCAAGGGAAAAGACAGTCCTTCTTTCTAAAACAAGCTGTACTCTAGAAAGGACCTTATTCTTAATTGCCAACTTCTCATTAACATGAACAATTTTATAGGCATTTACATTGACATTTAATATAGCCATTTATATTTTACAAAGTGCTTTCACATACATTATCTCATTCAATCCTCAAATCAATCCAATAAAGGTTAAAGAGAAGAAACTTAAGGCTCATTGCTACTCATGCCCCTCAGTGGTCTAGGACTGAGTTCTTTCCTGTTCTCCCCACCCACCTCCTCCTCCTTTCCCTCTTCCTATTATATTATCCTTATCTAAGACATCATTTCACAATACATCAAGTTGTTCTTTGACTTTGCAAGAGTCCATTTAAATTAACCCACGGTCCATGTATCTCAAGGCAATAAACTCTAAGGTACAGAGCTATGGACGGATGGCCCAGCACAATCACTACTCTCAGCAGGAACGAGGAGAGGTGTCCAAAGACACACGAGGAATATAGCATTTGTAAATTGTAGGCAGCAGGTGGAAACAGGAAGAGGCAAGGAAGAAATTAGCCAGGCTGAGCTCCAAAGTGTATGCATATCTAGAACATTTCCATCACTGTAAAAAAATTCTATCAGACAGCACTAGAGGTAATCACTCTATTTGCTACCAGAAAGTGTGCTAAGGAATACATGGTAAACAACAGAGAAAAGGAAGACAAGAGGTAATTATGGAGGGAAATTAAAATAGGGTATTCATCTAAAAACATTAACCAGAGTAGGGTTCCTAGAAGTCCAATGTGGTAATTCATATGTATTTAACCATGCTTGCTTCTTTGTCTCCATAGACCATGAACAGAGTGGGAGAAAAGAACATGTATTATTTTAAGTCCCCATTGTCTCAGAATGTGCTCTACCCAAAAATGAAACTCCAGCATTAATTGAGAAGAAACTGGTGTGGAGTATATGTCTATGTCTTTAGTCTCAGGAACTTTAGACGTTCTGCATTGCACTTTTATGTGGGCACAGTCTGCCACTTGTGCATGTCAAGGATCTTTGCCCAACAGTTAACTAACCCATTACAAAGACATTCATGCAACACATTATGAATAAATCCCAGCCATCAGCCAAATGTTCAAGTTTTCATGGCTAAGACGTGGTCTCCACCCTAGTAAGTGTAGGGAAAAAGATTCAAATTGAGCTAGACTGCAAATGCTTCAACAGCAATGTCTATTATTACTAGCTGTCTCTTTTGGAAAGACACAGCAATAGAAACAATGATTCAAAGGCGGATCCAGGTTATCTCTGAGCCATGTCTGTCAACCTGACTGAGCAGGGCCCACCTGTATAGGGTTTTAAAAACACAGATACCTGCCCTGCTCTCCATTCCACCTTTGGATTCTGACTTAATAGTCTGCAGGTTTAAAGAGCTCCCACACAGGACTCTGACACATAGCCAAATGCTAAGTGACTGCTGTTCAATTGTGAACACAGATGTTTTACAGCAGCTACAAGGTTAGGGAGCAAGATAGCCAGCAGGGGAATCTGATTATGAAGATAAACTTGGAGACCGGTTAGGAATGTAAAACTACTGAAAAGGAGGCCTACAAAATCTATTAAAATTAAGTACAGCTGCTTCCTTCTTATTTAGGCATTCACTATTTGAGTTCCAAGCATATTTGAGGGGGGAAAGACAATTTCATCATGATTTTGCCATATTTCATGCTCCTATTTCTCAAAACACTTGCTACACTTTGAAACACACTAACCTGAACCACATAAATAATCAGAGTGGGTGATATGAATAATGAATATATAATTAATACAAACTTTAAGATGTTTAGGAAACTATGTTATCTCTAACTTTTTGATTCATGCAAGAACTGTACAATCCTGACATTGATGTACCTTAATGCATGATTAATTTCTAACGATTTAAGACAAAATCAAGAAGAAAGGTATTGTTCATGCCTAATATTCTTTAAAAAATGTTATCTTATTACAGGTCATTACTACAAGAATTAAAGATTAATTGCTTTAGTAGTTAACAAAGTTTTGATTCTCTGCAGGTTCCTACTACTTCCAAGCTTGTACAAACTCATTTTCAGCACCTAATAATCCTAACACCAATCTGCAAACTCTTACATAATGTGTTTGCTCATATAGTTTTATTTTTTCTTCCATCTCTCCCTTGCTCTGGATCCTTTCCTTCTCTGCTATGCCCCCAAACCTTAATTTGCCCTTTCATATCTAAATCACATTCATACTCACACTTACCATACAACTATCACAGAATTCCACTCCAGCTTAGTGAGAGTCAATGATTCAATATCCTCACCTATTACTCTCATAATAAGACAGGTAAACTAGAAAAGTAGATGAAATTAGAACCAGGAGAGAGGGAGGGGTACACCTCCTGGAATCTGAAAAGTTATCCAAAGGAGCAAAGATCCTAGCTTCAGTATTTCAGGCCAAAAAAGGGAAAGTGAGAGTCAAAGTTTTAGATAAACCTTAAGTGTCTAAAAACTGCTCAGGAGAAAGATGCACACCTAAGGATAAAAAAACTAAAGCTTCTCTACATAAATTCTGTTTTCACACACACCAACACCATTACATGGTGATTACTCTTGAATCACAATACCTTCTCGACTAATTCCCGGAAGCAGCTGAGTTAAAGGTTTGTGTGGCTCAGTCATGTCATTTCTAATGTAAACTGGAATTACACTGAGAAGCTCCTGACGATCTTCCTCATGTACAACAGGAATAGATTCTAAAATCAGCTGCATCTGTTCAAGTTCATGTGCACCTGAGATTTAAAAAACAAAACAAAACACCAAATAGAGCATAAACAAACACATTCCTCAATGTTTCCTTATTTGGCAGTACACATTCTAAAGCTATAGGAAACTAACTTAAATATTGTAATGACCACTATGGGGAAAACGGTTTTACCCGAAACATTAATCAGCACGTTTCACTGCTTTGAATATTGTCAGTCTGCTCAAAAAGCATTAGCTATTTCAATTTCTGCTCACTGACCCGTTTAGTTTTAGGTGCTCTGTTTTCATAAAAAACTTACTCTTGAAATCTGGCTTCATATTAAGTTATCACAAAGTAGTGAAATAAACAATGAATTGGAATTCAAGAGATCTGGATTCTGGTCTTAGAGGTACCATTAATTAAATGGCTATAATTTTGGGATACTTAACATGATGGCTTGACATCATCATCAATAAAATGGAGAGTTGGACTAGATTTGCAAAATAACAAGTTTTATAGTCATGTATTAGGTTCAACTAACATTTCAGGACCACAATTAAAGAAATGAAAGGGAAAACTTTAGGCTAACTGGGTGACTAAAAAAATTCAATTTGCTTTTCCACTAATTTCTAGAAATTCATTCAACACTGAAATTTTTCCTTAGCTCCTTCTATCGAGCAAGGCACTTTAGTATATGGCTGTGAAACAGAACAGACTAAGTATCTGTCTTCATGGAGCTTACTATCTAGTGGACGAAGACATAATAATTCTATAAACATGTCAAATGGTGACAAATGATATGAAGAAAAATAAAGTAAGCTAAGGTGGATAGAAAGCACTGTTGGGGGCAGGGTTGTTAATTTACATAGGATGACCACAGAAGGTCCCAATGAAAAACTGAAAATGAAGGAAGTTAGGGAACACATCACATATTTACATGGAGGAAGGGAGTTCCAGGAAGACTGGAAAAGTCCCAAAGGCCAAGAGGACAGAGCAGGCTTGGTGTATCCAGGAAACAACCACTGGGCAAGTGTAGATGAAGTAGTGTGGCTCAGGGGAAGTAACAGAAGATGAGGTCAGAGTGTGAGTGTATCAGAATACACATAGTTTGCTTTATCCTGAATTTGATAGGAAACCAGTGCAGTTTTGAGCAGAGAAGTGACATGAATTGATTTTTGTTTTCAAAGAATTATACTATGGCTGCTAGGTGATAACTAGGCTACAGACAGCAAATACTGAAGCCGGGAAGTCAGTTAAAGGTCTTGCATTAGTCAGGACAGACATAATGGTTGTCTGAATTGGTGGGTAATGACAGAGATAATCACAAGCAATTAGGTTCTGGATATATTGTGAAGCAAGAGCCCACAGGATCTGTACTGACAGAAGTGAAGGATGATGCCAAGACTCTGGCCTGTGCAACTAGAAAGTGGATCTGGTTTACCAAGATGAAAAAGGCAGCACGAAGAGAAAATATGAGGGAGAGACACCAGCAGTTCAGTTTCGGATAGGTTAAATTTGAGATTCCATTAAATATCCAAATGGAGATTTTAAGTAAGACCAAAAAATAAAGGAAGGACAGTTCCTATAGGTTAAAAATACACAGATTTCCAATGAATGCTTAGTCCTTGTCTCTTATTGCTATGTTCATTTGAGGTCTAATAAACACTTAGATCTCCCTATGCTGGTTTTACCGAATGTTCATAAACCTACCAATAATGCATACAAGGAAGCTACAAGTGGATCTTTTATATCATTTCACAATCAATTCCCATTAATTAAATGTTTAAAGTTTACACAGGTTTAAGATCAAATCATGCTATTTAGTAGTGGGCTGTTAATTTAATTCTTTTTATTGCCACACCTGAACAATATCTCAAAATGCCAAATGAACATTCAAAAATACATTACGTACTTTTGTATGATCAATACAGCAGTAAGTTGACCCCAATTCATACAACTTGAAGCATGATCTAATGATTTTAAAACAAATTAAATTTTATTTTCCTGAGACAATATTCATTACTGTGGTAGCTTTAAAATATGTCCACAAATTCTTTGATACTTTTCCCTTCAAAGACTTAAATCCAATTCCCCTCCCCTTGAGTGTGAAGTATACTTAGATGACTCTCTTCTAACACATAAAATAAAGCTCAAATGATAGTGTGTAACTTTTGAGTCTAGGACACAAAAAGATATTCTGCATTTATGGTGAACTCATTTTTGAGAAGGGGATTAAGACAATTTAATGGAGAAAGAATAATCTTTTCAATAAATGGTGCTGGGATAACTGGATATCCACATGCAAAAAGAAAGGAGTTGAACCCCTACCGCATACCATACACAAAAATTACTTCAAAATGGATTATACACCTAAATTCAAAGTTAAAAACTATAAAACTCCTAGCGATTAGGCAATGGTTTCATAGATATGATACCAAAAGCATTAAGTGTCAAAAGAAAAAAATAGATAAACTGGACTGCATCAGAATTAAAAGCTTTTGTTTCAAAAGACACCTCCAGAATGGGAGAAAATACAAGCAAATCATCTATCTGATACACATATATCCAGCTTGTGTAAAGAACTACATCTCAATTATAAAAATACAAATAACCCAACTAAAAAATAGGCAACAGATCTTTGTAGGTATTTCTCCAGAAAAAGATATACAAATAGCCAATATACACATGCTCAACATCATTAGTCATTAGGGAAATGCAAATTAAAATCATAACAAGCTATTATTATTTCATATGCACTACTTTATATCAAAAAGACAGATAATAAGACAGACTATACTTTAAGTGTGAAAATGTGGATTAATTGGAACCTTCATATATTGCTACTGGGAATGTAAAGTGGTACAACTGCCCTGGAAAATGGTCTGGCATTTCCTCAAAAAGTTAAACAAAGTCATCATATGACACAGTAATTCCACTCTTCAGTATATACAAACCCAACAATATTGAAAACACTTCCAGAAAAACTGTACACTATATGTTAAATTCATCAAATTTCACTTAACCATATAGTTTCCAGTCTGTTTCCAGTACACTGCAGCATCATTTCTAATATCCAAAAAGGGCAAACAACCCAAATACCCATCAACTGATGGATAAACAAAATGTGACATATCCATACAATGGAATATTATCTGGCCATAAAAAGGTATCATGTACTATTACATATTATAAAATGGAGAAACCTTCAAAACATTATGGTAAGCGAAAGTGGACAATCACAAAGGCCACATGTTTTATGATTTTTTATATGAAATGTCCAGAATAGGCAAATCTATAAAAACGAAGTGGATTAGTGGTTGCTAGGAGCCAGAAAAAGGGAGAAATGGGAAGTGACTGCTAATGGCTACAGGGTATCTTTTAGGAGAGACAAAAATGTTCTAAAATTAGCTGGTTATATAATTCTGGGAATATGCTAACAAATACTGCACTGTACACTCTAAGTAGGTAAACTGTATGGTATGTTGATAGAACTTTAAAAAAAAATGAAGATTTCTCCTTGCTCCCTCTTTTGGATCATTCATTCTGGAGGAAGCCAGATGCCATATTGTGAAGACATTCACACAGTCCTAGGGAGAAGCCCACATGGTGAGGAACTGAGGCATCCTGCTAACAGTCATGTCAGCAAGCTATCTAGAAATGGATCCTCCTGCCACAGAAGCTTGCAGACAATTGCAGCCCCAACCAACATATTGACTAAACAAATCTGAGATAGAACCACCCAGCCAGAGCACCTCCAAATTCCTGATCCATAGAAACTGTGAGATAATAAATACAGCTATTGTACCACTTTACATTTCCACTAATAATGTATGAGGATTCCAATTTCTCCACAATCTCACCAACACTTACATAAAGTGCAGTCTGTTTTATTATCTGTCTTTTTGGATATGAAGTAGTATCCACTGTGGTTTTGATTTGCATTTCCATAATGACTAATGATGTTGAACATGAGTTTATCAGCCATTTGTTTATCTTCTTTGTAGAAGTATCTATTCACACATTTCCACTTAAGTCACTTAAGATATTTTGGATTTAAGCCATTATGTTTTGAAGTAATCTGTTGTGCAATAAATAATTCAATAATTATTTTATATATGCTGCATGATACTTGAATATCAGGAATATAACTCCAATCACAGTATTGTTCCTAGGAAAAAATTTCACTTAACCATATAGTTTCCAGGAATCACTGGTATTTTCTCATAGTTCTCTAAATTAAAATTTAATCATTATCACACATCACAGAATTTCAGGTAAATTTAGGGAAAAAAATTAGAGGATTGGTTAATGATATGTAAGTTGAGTACTGGCAACAAGCATCAACATAAAAAAAATTTAAGGGCATTTAGGCATACCATCCCTTCTTTAACAGTGCTCCTTTCTGCACCCTAATCTTGCTTTTACTAATCCTTCTTTTGTAAGCAGAACCTGCTCCATTCCCTTCCTTCTGCTCTTAGCACAATCTGGGAGTGGTGGGAGGTCCACTCCAGGACTGGTTAGAGAAAGAGTAACGTTAAAAGGGAAAAAAAGTCTAAATCACCATCACATTACTTCTCTAAAATATCTTCAGTACCCTACTACTGCGAAGTTTTTCAAAAGGAAACACCTCTGCCTAATTTCTAATTTCTGACTCCATCCTAACTGGTCATAAAAATCTTCATTATTAGACACCTTGTATTCATCTATTTTTTCTCACTGATTCATGAAAACACCAGGCTCATGCCCTTATATATATAAATACCTTTAAATAGATACCACTATTTCTGTCTTCCCATTAAAATTCTTCATTATTCTTATGCAGTTAAAAATCTTTTGACTTCTTTAATCCTGCCATTCCGGCCATCACTGATGAAGCCTCTCTAAGTTTGTAGCTCTTACAGTCTATACTAAGTAATTTTATATAAACTGATACTTTGCTTTATCATATTTGATGTTTTTCATGGATTAGTCACCTCTTCCCATCTTAACTAAATTCTCCCTTACACCTCTTCAGAACTCCCTCATAGCACCAACTCAACAAAAAAATTCACTTGTCTAGTTGTTTCTAGAAGTTCACAGCAGTCAGTCAACAAGATAAGGCAGTTCAAGCAACAGGTATCATAGGGGGCAAAGAAAGATTATTGGATTTTCAATGACAGCTAAAAAGTTTCACCAGGAAATAACAAACACTGACAGAACTAGGCAACTATATCATTTTACACAGATTACAAACAAGTATTATGAATCCATAAAATACAAAATTATGTTTTAAGAAATAAGACATATACAAAAGACACTAGAATTCTGACTGAATTTATTAAGTGAATAATTCAGTGAATATGTCAGTAAGTTTTTTCAATTTTTAAATATTAAGAGCACCATTTTATCTTTTCATTTTAATATTCCACACTAGTTTTAAATCATAGTAGGTAAATCTTGCTTCATAGATACATGCAAAATTATTTCTCTGCAATAATTTTTTTCCATATCTTTTTAAACTTCTAACCTGCAAAGAGGGTTTTACCAGTCAGCATTTCAGCAAAGATGCAGCCTGCAGCCCACATGTCAATGGCTTTAGTATAATTATTAGGAGAAAGTAAAAGACGTGGAGATCTGTACCATTTAGTAACCAATCCTTCAGAAAGATGACCCTGAAAAAGAATCAAAATCATAATATTTTACTTAAGCTGAGAACAGTACATAAGTCTTGATTCAAAAATTCTGTATCTAAAAAAACAAATTAAAAAACTTCATTTGTTTAATTCTAAAACAATACTGCTGATTTCTACACGTATCTTCAAGGCTCTTGCATTTTTGTGGCTGAATAGAGGTTAACTTCCCCTGGGATATATCATCTATAATATGATATTCACATGAAATCTGCTGACTACAAGAATTTAGTGTGTAAACTAGGCCATACATTCAAAACGTGTTCAAAATAGGAGCTGTTTTTCCCTTCCAAGTCTTCAGTTAATTAAGGAGCAGGTATGCTTCAAATCAATGAGAGAAAGGTTAGGGAAGAGCAGTGCTCCTTATAAACCAATGTCAGCCTCCTTATAGACAACCCAGGGGACAGGGACAATGCTCTATCCCATATTCCACTCCTCATCGGTTTTACTACTTTAGATTTATAAAGCATTTGACAAAAACATTTACACATATACTGCTTCATTTCATCCTCAAAGCAACCCTAAGAAATTGTGACGGCAGGTATTAACTCCATTTTATAGGGGCGATAACACTCACATAGATTAAGGAATCTGTCGTTATGTGGTTATAGCTTATTTGGATTAAAAGTGGTACTCAATTTTAGATAGTATAACTCCTAGTTCAGAGTTCTATCCACAACAGCTTACTGTTACCCATAAATAGGATGTGGTCATCCATTTCATTTTAGTACTCAACTTCTACGTTTGTTTTTTTAAAAAATAGGTTATACTTAATGTGAGGTAATACATGTGAAGATGATTTGTTTTAGACATGTGCAATGGGAAGCCAAGTAAGCAGGGCTCCTAGGGGTTCTTTATAACTGAAGCAACTCCACTTTTCTATTTTAAACATTAGGGTCCTACACACAATTTCATTTGAAAACTGAAAGACTACGGTTCAGCTCAGAAAATATAACTTCTTATAACTTCTTTTGCCTATAGCAAGGCAAATTGTTATCTAAGGCAGTTACTATGACTCCTTTTAGCTACTCTTAGTGCTTGTTTTATCTTTATGCAAATTTAGGTCTCAAACTAAATTAAGTTTGCCTAAAGAAGGCATAACAGAATAGTACAGGCTCAAAGGGACAAAAAACCTAAAAGCTGAAATAGCATCCTCCCTTACCTCAGACAGAACCACACTTCTGTCCTAAACACCTAAGAATATATCCTACTTTTAAATAAGGGACAATTTCAGTCATAATACATAAATAACCACATACTTTTAGAAATTTCCATTTAATTAGGACCCCACTCCACAACATAGGGTAATTGTGAAAATAGACCTGTATCAGAAAAAAACATACTATGTAAAGTTTAATATGATTAATTACAAATTCTGTCACAATGTACAAAGGATACATGTGCCTATTCCTGATGATGTTTATCAGTTTAAAGGTCTGTCTCAACTGGCTTTCCACATACCTTATGGGAATAATGGGGATCCATGATCCGCGCAAGACCAAAGTCACCTATCTTCAGCACCAAGTCTTCAGTATTAATGAAAAGATTAGCTGGTTTGAGATCTCTGTGCAGTACGTTTGCAGAGTGAATGTATTTGAGCCCACGTAGCAGCTGATACATGAAAAGCCTGGCATGCTCTTCCAGTAAAGGGCCCTGCTCCAGCACATTGGCCAAGTCTGTCTCCATGTACTCCTGAACAATGTAAACACTGTTCAATTCAGTAAGAGAGCCCACATCGTCTGTTAACTGGCTTCCACTAGGACCAAGAATTTCAAACACTTTCACAATGTTATCATGGTCAAGTCTTCTAATAATTTTGATTTCACGTAGAGCATGTTTGACACTCTGGGGATCAGTAAGGACAATTTTCTTGATGGCTACTCTTTTGTCACAGTCATTGTCTACAGCAGAAAAAACCAAGCCATTGCCTCCACAACCCAATGGTTTTAAGTCCATATACCTAGAGCCCAGATCAAATCCATGAATGTTCATGAGACTTTCAAATTTCTCTGCCATTTTGAAACCCTTACTATTGCCTCTTCCTTTCGAATTGTTGAACTTGTGTAAACAAGGAAGAAAACTGACATCAAAAGGAAAGATCTTTCAAAAAGGGAAAAGAAAAATAATTTTGCTTCCACAGCAAGATGGTTTCTCGGTGTTCATTGCATATGCCAACCAGGCCCGTTGAGTTCCCCTTAGATTTAAAGCTCAGAAAGCTCTACTCATACTGAGAATTAAAAAGATTGCAGTACTCATAGTTCAAGGGGCAGCAACTCTGCAGACATTTAAAAAAAACACTCAAGAAACTCAAACGGAATGAAATGACATACTATGCACTCAGATTTACTGTGCTAAACGATTTGACATTTAACAAAAATGTGAATAAATATGCACACACAAGCTTCTATGAACATTCTCCTCACAGTGCAGATACATTCAGTGTTGGACTGGTCCTGAGCAGCATCATTCTAAGGTGCCGGTAAGCACTATTTCCGTTTTGCTTCTTTTCTTCCTTTGTTGCTGTGTATTTCAACAGGAAGCCCTGGCAGCTGTTGGTTAACAGATGTCTTTTGTTAGTGATCAGGTGGCTCCAGCTCACCACAATCACAATCAAAGCTACCGTCCATCTTACTCTGATACAACCTGGGAGATGAGAAGAAAGAAGGGAAAGAGTTACCACTGCAGGAAATCCTCTTTTCTTCAACTTTGTAAAATGACATAAACTGGGTATTTTGCTATAAACTACTACAGATACATTATTTATTTATAGTCACTAAGTGGAAAGATTACCTTCAATCAGTAATAGCTACCCATGCTGTAAGCAATTCACATCTGTTGGCTCAGACTCCAGATCCCATCATACTAGATTCTTTTTAATATTTAGGCTCATTAAATTATATCATTTCTTAAATACCAACAAGTGAAGGAAGGAAGGTTCATAACATTTTTACAGAATTTTTTAGGATTTTTCTGAGGGGTAAAACATTAGTAACACTTCTCTCAAAGAACATATAATAAGCCTGCAATGTGTTTAGTTCATTAAATAACATGTTTACTTATTAACAATGCCTATCAGGATCCAATGAATAAAAATCCAGCAGCACAAAAGAAATTTGTAGAGCATTCTCTTTCATTTACAAAAGAGTGAACTTGAATGGTGAATAAACCATGTTTAACTTCATTGATAATCAGAAAAATCAAATTACCTCAAAAAGATAACATTTCAGGTTGGAAAAACATTTTTTAAGACTTTCTTATTATCAAGTCTGAGGAGGAATATGAAACAAAGGAACTTTTCAGACAATACTGGTGGGAGTTTAAATTACTAACAGAATATCAAGGAGCAATTTGGCATAAATAAATACATAAATGAATAAATAAACAGCATACCTATCACTTGGCAATTTTTCTACAAGGAACACTTCCTAGAGAAATGCTTGTAAATGAATATATAAATGTGCACTTTTTTTGGGGGGAGTGGTAATGGCAAAATAGTAACAGCCTAAGCTTTTAACAATAAGATGAGTTACATTCATACAGTGACTTACTATGTAATGCAAAAATGAATAGAAATGGTAGAAATCACCAAATATACACTAAATTTAAAAAGCAAACTGCAGACAGAAATGTGCATGCTAAAATCAGTCATCAGGTTCATAAACATGCAAAATAATGCTATTCTATGTGTGTGCACACATGTAGCAAAAGTATAAAAAACATACCAGACTGACAAGTAACAAAGCCATGGGAATAATTGCCTTGGGGAATGAGGGAAGGGATTAAGATGAGGGAGGGGTTACACAGTATGCTCCAACTTTATCTTTAATATTAGTGTTATTTTTTGGAAAAAAAAAAAAAGAAGTACGACAAATTAGTAAAATCTTAAAGCTGGGTGGTGTACATATGAAGAGTTCATCATACAGTGGGGGAAGACAGGCCAACAAATAAGCAACACACAGATGTCATATGGCAGTAAGTGGTATGGAAAAAATAAAACAGAGAAATGAGACAGGGAGGGTGAGTAGTGAATGCTCCAGTGACGTGATACTGGAGCAAAGTTCTAAAGGAGGAAGTAAGGGAGTAGGTAGGCCTTAGGGATGCTATGTGGGAATAACTACTAGACAGAGGGACTAGCATGTCTGAGAAACAATAGGCCAACATAGTAGCTCATTTACATGTATATGTCAATAAGCAAGTAATACAGCCTAACCCTTAAATGGAAAGGCCTTCTGTTGCTTACTTCTGAACTAAAACTTTGTATTAGGTGTATATACAGTGTTATTTTCTGAATGGATCTGAAGGGATTGGAAGTGCGACAGGTACAATATCCCTCTGTTCAAAGTGCTAATCATTAAAGGGCAATGAGAAACTGTATCAGTGTTTCTGGTAATAAATAAAGCAGCCCATTCTGAACCTGAAGATGTGACAACTTTCAGCAGGGAATCTGCCCTTCTTTCCTGCTAGCCGCACACTCCTACATACATACATGGAAATATGAAATTCTGAAAAATATAATAAGGTAACAGCACTTGCCTCAATCTAAGCAAATCTTTAATCCAAGAAATCCACAAATATTAAAAATGTTTGGCAATGGAATATTATTCAGCCATAAAAAGAAAACGAATCCTACCATTTGCAACAACATGGATGGAGCTAGAGGGTATTATGCTCAGTGAAATAAGCCAGGCGGAGAAAGACAAGTACCAAATGATTTCACTCATATGTGGGGTATAACAAAGAAAAAACTGAAGGAACAAAACAGCAGCAGAATCACAGAACCCAAGAATTGACTAACAGTTACCAAAGGGAAAGGGACTGGGGAGGATGGGTGGAAAGGGAGTGTTAAGGGGGTGGAAAAAGAAAGAGGGCATTACGATTATTAGCATGTATAATGTCGGGGAGGCACGGGGAGGGATGTGCAACACAGAAAAGACAAGTAGTGACTCTACAGCATTTTACTACGCTGATGGACAGTGACTTGGAGAAGGGGGGAGCCTAGTAAACATAATGCTCCTCATGTAATTGTAGATTAATGATACCAAAAGAAAAAAAATGTTTGACAATGGAGTATTATTCAGCCATAAAAAGAAAACAAATCCTACCATTTGCAACAACATGGATGGAGCTAGAGAGTATTAGGCTAGTGAAATAAGCCAGGCGGAGAAAGACAAGTACCAAATGATTTCACTCATCTGTGGAATATAAACACAAAGCAAAACTGAAGGAACAAAACAGCAGCAGACTCAAGACTCCAAGAAGGGACTAGTGATTACAAAAGGGTAGGGTTTGAGAAGGGTGGGCGGGGAGGGAGAAGGGGATTAAGGGGCACTATAATTCACAATCACAATATAGATAGGTGGTGAGGAAGACAGTACAGCATGGAGAAGACAAGTAATGACTCTACAGTATCTTACTATGCTAATAGTGATTGCAAAAGGGGAAAGGAGGACTTGGTAATATGGGTGAATGTTGAAACCACAATGTTGTTCATGTAAAACCTTCATAGACTGTGTATCAATGATACTTTAATAAAAAAAAATGAAAGAGAGAAACTGATGATACTAGTAACCCAGAGACTAGGTTGATAGATGATCCTCATGGCAACAGCTTTACTTAATAAAAATTGTTATTTACTATCCCTGAGTTCTTTTAATAAATATGAACACTTCTTGTATCTGCACAATATTGTGAAGGACATTAACAGCATAATAGCTTTCTTTCTTTTTACTGTAATAGATAATTTCTTCTGTTTGCAAGTTTGTGTCTACTTTTCAGAAACAAGCAAACTCCTAAAAATTCTATAGCTTATCAGTCTATTTACAGTAAACCATCTAGAAGTTAAAGTTTGCAAATAAACTTGAATTAAAAAAATACTTCTGATTTTAAAGGGTTTTAGTGGTGTGTCTCCCCCAACCCCCCAGTTTTTCCTACTTGTATACATCTTGCTCCCTACCAAATATCCTAGAAAAACAGTATTTTTCAAACGCTCCAGTATTTCTGAAATTTTTCATTTCTACTCTCTGCCTGAAATAGAATGTTTATTCACACCTAACCGTCTTGCCCAAATGTAGGCAATTCCTTAAAGCTCAATCAAGAAGAGTTTGACATGTTTTAAGTCTAGACGTAAGAACAGTAAAATCTCTAAGTACTCTCTTAAGCTTCTAGTTCATTAATAGAGCAATCAATCATAGTAGAGTGCAAATAATGCTTTGCCAAAAAACGCCACCACGATCATCTTACAGAACAGCACTATAGTAGGAACTGCAGCCAGATTATTAAAGTCATTAGTGAGAGACTCTAGAAGACCTCCCTCCACATCTGCCCCCTTTCAATTTCAGTGAGGCCAATAAGCATCGTCGACCATAAACAACTACAGAAATGACAATGTTTTTCAGAAATCTCAGTGACTGGTCAGCACTTACAGGGGTAGAAAGTAGGTACAAATTCATCCTGGGGAAGGCAGCAGAAAGTTGTGCCTAGGCTGAGAACTGCAGAATCCTCATTACAGATTCAGATGATGGCCACAAGCATACTGTAATTTACTGCATTTTGCATAGCTGTGTTTTTTACAAATTGAAGGTCTGTGGCAACCCTGCCTTGACCAAGTCTATTGGCATGATTTTCCAACAGCATTTGCCCATTCCACATCTCTGCCTCACATTTTGGTAATTCTCAAAATTATTTCAAACTTTCTCATTATTATTATTGTTTTTATTATGATGATCCGTTCTCAGTATTATAACTCACTGAAAGTTCAGATGATGGTTAGAATTTTTTAGTAATAAAGTATTTTTTTAGATGTAATGCTGTTGGACACTTAACAAATACAGTATAGCATAAACATAACTTTTATAGACACCAGGAAACCAAAAAATTCATTTGACTCACTTAATATTGAACTGGTCTGGAACCAAACCCACAATTACTATCTTCAAGGTATACCTGTATACTGAAAGCCTTGAACAGAATTTCTCTAAGTATGAGACCATTTTTAAGAGAGAAAATAATATTTATCAACAAAGCTGTAATTCCACTAGAAAGTGAGGACTGCACCAATAACAAGTTTTGGGGAAGAAAAGAAAAAAGAACAACTATTTACAATCACAGTGCTTGCTTGCTCAGTGATGTGCCCATTGCTGAGTATTACTCTTCAAAGTCCTTCAATATCCATTACATCAAAAAGCTACTGGAGTACTTTTTCATTCAGGAGCTTGGGAAGTAAGCCCACCTCAGTCAGTAAGCTCATCAGAAGATAATGTACCTCTGCATGATAAAGCAGATCCAATGCGTGTTTCCATTCAATCATGCTCCATTTGGCAAGTATTTGCTAATTACATATGTAGCTGTCAATATATTACGCACTGCGGATAAAGTGGTAAAGTAAAAACAGACTTGAGCCTTCCCACAGGAAGTTTATACTGTGGTTGGAGGCAAACAATAATAAACTAACAACAGGTAAAAGGGGGATGCAAAGGGGACAAGTGGTACCAAGGAATGCTATGAAAGCCTACACACTGGGGGACCTGACCTAATTGTTAGGTAGGTCAGGATGTGTGTCTCTGGAAGCCATAAAAAGACAGAGGCCTCCCATGCTCTTAGTGACCATGAAAACAGCTTCCTTCCTGTCACTGTAACCCTTACAGCAATTATATTCCAAATCCTGATGTCTCCAACCACCTCCATCTTTCAAATCAATCACGGAGCTCCCTGGACTGACTAAAGCATGCAAGTATAACTCAAGAGGACCAACAGTTTTCCAGTCAGAGCATCCTCCATCCACCGACCTCTGGAAATGTCCCATTTATACTATTTTCTCTACCACCTCTCATGTTTAACTTCATAAAAGCAAAGTTCAAGCCTCAGACTCATGAAAGATCTGGGGTTCCACATTCCTTTTGCACTTTCCACACACTTCAAGAAAAGGAAAGGAAAACTAAGGACAGAAACGTAATTGATCCTACCAATTTCTCTGCCTCCAAACATTACCCATTCCTACCAACCTCAGTTGTGCTGCTTGGAGAGGGATCATTAATTGAGTTTTAATTAGCTGGATCAAAGTTCTTTTGTTTTTATTAACAATTTGGTGCATAAAATGAAGCACACAGAATGATTTTTAAGAATGAAGTTGGCTTAAGCTTTACCTCTGGTCTTCTTTCAATGATCCACATAACATGGGATTAAAAGCTCTCTATGTAGCCTAGGCTGGGTACCAGCTTCCTACATTTCTAAGTGTGTTCCCTGAAACAGCATTAGCCACAATTGTCTCCTCAGGCACTCCTTTCTTCCCCCAAGATTCCCTCTTGCTTTCTGTCACTTGGCTTACCCCAACACCAAGAGAAAAACAAGTACTCTTGAGTCAAGCCTAAGTGTATGAAGTAGTTATAAAATACAAAGGGAAGAAATAAAAATAGGAGAATTAACTTCACTCTGCCCTATCAACTCCCCATTCTATAGAAAGTTGCTTTTCTTTCGCTTCTTTATCAGGAACTTCGACCTGTGTCAGAAAGGGAGTCAGATATGCAAAGCAAGTTTGAAGTGAAGGCCTTAAACATAGTTACTTTTCTGGTTTTCTCTTCCATTTTCCACTTTGCTTCTTCTAAGGTTAAAGCTGACATGGGTCATCTGGCTTGATCACATTCACTGACAGGTCTTCCCCTTTCCCCTCCTCAACAGCTCTTGCCTATTTTGCTCTTCTCAAGGGTCAAGTGAGTAATCTGAGTTAACTGGAATCCAGCCAGCCTCCATCTCCTGATGGAGATACTTCTGAAGAGAAGGGAAAGGTTGAGCTCTACTTATATTAACCTAAGACCATCTCCTAATACTGGCACACAGTGATGTTATAGCAAATTCAGTTTCCCTAAGATCATGTCCCCAGCTCTCATCAAAGCTACTAAGTTTCTAAAGCAGAGAAGGCCAAAGGCTACAACTTAACTGCTTACTCATATGCATTCTTGGCAAAGCCCTTGCTCCTAATGTAGGGTAGCCCAAAGAGTAATCAGGGACCCCTCTCAGGACTTATCTCAAGGAGGCTTATGTTGCAAACTAGTTTCAGTGAACCTCAAGAACCCAGCGTGGGGGGAGAGTTCCTTAAAACAAAAACACCAAAATCAGGCTTTGCCTATTAGTAACTACAATTAGCTACAAAGACAAACTTTCAAAGTCAAAGACAGAGGATTACATAGCTTCTAACAAAGTATCCAAAATTTTAAAAACTCCTCCCAACTGGTTCTTAAATTGTCCAAACCTTACCTTAAATATACTTTAACATAACCTTTACTTGCTTTTGGCCATTTAAAAAGCCATTATAAATAAGAGCCAGTGTGTGTATTTTAATGCTCTTCTCTAGTTGCTATTTACTCTAGGGTTTCCATATGGAAATACTGGACTTCACAGACCAGGTCAACTAGTCAAGGAATCTCAAAAGACCCAATTCTAAAAGTCTATGATCTATGAAGGTACAAGTCTTTCACTTCCCTGGTTTTTGTTTCCAAGCATTTATTATGGTGGTATGCCCAGAATGGGAGAAATGTGGTTGAAACTGCAGTACACTGATCATTAAAAAAAACATAATCCCTTCTACTAATCTTTTTTCAGGTAATTATAATATTTCTATACAAAACAGGTATTTTAAAGTAATTATTAATAACCCTTCATCCCCTATCTTCCTCTTGCTAAAGCCCTCGTTTTCAAGAATCCTCTCTTAACTGATGTTAAAGAAACACTGGAGCAATAAGTAAGTGGGAACATGTGGGTAAGCCTCTTTCTTCAAGTATGTCTGGACATCTGAGGATTCCCAGTGAAAATCATTTTTAGATGGAAGCTTTAAGCACCAGTGAGCTTCCCGCTTCCTTTCCCTCGGGCACACTGAATGGCAATGGTAGAGACTGCAGCTACTTCAACAGCTTGGATGGCAGCTATGTTAGACTTGTATGAACATGATTTAAACTCTTTTGCTTCCAACCCAAAATTATATATTTTACTTCTCCTCACACCTTATTGACCAAAGCAGGTCACACAGTCACACCTAATTCAAGGGAGTAGGGAAATGCAATCAACATGGTCCCAGAAGCAGACAACCAAGATGTTTGAACATATTTGACTAACAGAGCTTCAATTCTTCCATCCATCATATTTTTATTCAACAAAACCTTACCGAGTGCTTACCATATGCCAGGCATTGTTTTAGGCAGGGTCAAAATAGTTCTTAAAAAAAAAATAAAAAAGAACCACCAGACCTCATGGAGCACATGCTCCGAGAGATTCTTCCCTGTCCCACTAACATCTCTTTCTCCTCTTTTCTAATAGTGTTCTCCTTCCCTTGATTTTTGCCATTCTTCCTCAATCTAATCTAATCTCTGTTCTTCAGATCCTCTATTCTTCATTTTCCAGGGCACCATTCCCCACCCACTGTTGTAGCTGTGTCTTGTCTATTTAAAAGGTTTGGGACTAATGGGACTAAGTAGCTTTCCTGACATTTTCTGAGCATAGTAACTGGTACTCAGTAGGCACCTTAAGAACTGTACTGAAGAACTAAATGGAAACAGCATATTCTAGTACAAAGTAGAAAGTTTTACAAAGCTCTACACTCAATTTTTTCAGAATCTGATCATATTCTACTCTACCACAGGAAACACCAGTAATAATTCCTACATATGGCACTTTCCTTTCCAGGCATTCCCCCAGGAGCCTCACTCTGATGAAACAGGTCTGTCAGCACATGAAGAAGGCAATTGATTTGAACCACTCAGACTTGATAAGACAAAACTTCACCTTTTTTTGTTGAGGTAGTAAAGATGGATTGTGCCACTGAAATAGTGTCTTCCTATATTACTAGACAAGCAGGATTTTGTAAAAAGTCCTATCAGCCCATGTAATACCAAGTAGGTATCATGAAAATACATAAGACACTGACATTACTCAGATTTTACTATTCTTCAGTCCATCTTCCACGGCACCTAGTACTACAGCTTTCTAGACTGCACTTCAAATGTAACTGCTGTCATTTTTTAGCTAACCCTGGTGAAGGTCTGAAGGCCACATTATACAAGGTCATACAGAACATTTCTGGATACTCATCAAATGACAAGAATCAGACTTGATTGGACAGTCTTCAGTTTTAAAAAATGATTCAGAAAGAATGGCATATAAATTTTCGACAATATCCTTCCTCCTTCGTTTCTCATTTTCTTCAGATCTAAACAAAGCTTGTAAGATTAAAAAAATAGTGTAAGTTTTCTATCAGATTCACACTAGAGTTTAACACTACTGAAAAACTCCTATCTGATTTCACTAAGTCTGTATTTTAAAAAACAAATGAAACAATGAGTTAAAGGGATCTAATGTCCACTCCAGGACCTGTAGCTAAATTAGCTATACAATCAGAGCAGCTCTTGTTTTTAGGTCTCAGTTCCTTATCAGGAAAATGATTTAGCTAACCCACATGACTTCTATAGTTTCTTCCACCTTTAAAATTTTATAATTTTAATAACAAGCTCAGGATTTCCACTTCTGATTTGAATGTAGGAAGTTACAAGACACCGTTACTGTCACCCTATAAAACACAAGCAGGATAAGCTACAAAATCATAGTTCAAAAAAAAAAAATCAGAAAGCTAAGGATGCAAAGAAATCTAAATAAACTGAATTCTACAAAATGTCAAACCCTTCATAAGAGAAGAGACTATGGCAATTCTCATTCCTGACAAAGTGACAGGAGAACAAGAATTTTCCACTAACAGGATTATGAAGAAACCAGCCAAACTTACAACCAACTTTTAATGGCCTGCATGTGGATTCATATAACACATTAGAATTTGGAGGAGGCCCAGCTAAAAGTTACACCCGTCAACTCTCCCCCATGGGTCCTCACTGAGTGCAAAAGTTTGAAGGTAAGGCATAAAAGCTGACAATCTTATGAAGTGTATGGGCCTCCACCACATCCAAGGCAGCTGAAACGGGGGGTAGCTGAAACTAAAGATGGGGGACAAGACAGTAAACATGAGATAAATTCTTCAAAGGCATTGTGAGTAAAAGACAGCTACTCTTCCTAAGGCAAAGAAACAGGGCAAACACATGAGGTAAGACAAACCTGAGGTAGTACTGGTAAGGAAAGAAAATGTCCAAGCAGTCCAAAGAGCTGGTAGCTAGGCTAAAAAGCACAAAGAAGAAAGTTGACAGTGCAGACATATATGAAGAGAAAATGGACAAAAGTTTTCCAAAACTGATAAAAGACACCAACTCGCATACCCAGAAGCTGAATGAACAACAAGCAGGATAAATACAAAGACACTTACACCTAGGCCCATCGTACTCAAACTGTTGAAAATGGGGGGCAGCAGCAGTGGGAGGGGGAGCAACTCTTAAAAGCAACCAGGGAAAAGAGAAAGTATATACTAAGGATGAACAACAGAATGATGGCTGATTTATCACTAGGAGCAATGAAAGCCAGAAGACAACAGAGTATCATCTTTCAAGTGCCAGAAGAAAAAGTATCAACCCCAAATTCTCTATCTAGGAAAATATATTTCAAAAATGAAGATGAAATATAGACACTTCCAGAGACAAAAGTGGAAAAATTTGTTTCCATCAGACTTTCAAGACCTTACAAAAAATGTTCAAAGTTCTTTAGGTTTAAGAAAAGTTACACAAAACAGAACCCCACATCTGCAGAAAAGAACAATACCCAAAAAGGATAAGTAATCGAGAAATATAAAAAACTAAAAAAAAAAGACCTATCCATATGTTTAAATGTCTTTAAGAGACTTCGACTGTTTAAAGAAAAAAAAAAATGGGGTTCACAGCATATGTTAAGGTATAAACGTAAGACAAGAGCCCCAAATAGTGGAAGAATGTAAACTGAATCATGTAATTACAGGGTTCACAATATTAGCAAAGTAGTTTTTATTACTTAAAATGGACTGTGACAACAAATGAAAGGTTCATGGGTCATCTTTAAATACCTTCTTTACCTTTTGGGTATTATGTATACTTAATAACATGCCCATCAATGGGGAGTACAGGGAAGCAAAAAGAGAAAAAACTAAATAAATCACAAATTTTAAGTAATGATTTATTTTGCCAGGCAGTTTTTGTGTATTTTTACATCAATAGTAATACAAACTGATTAACATTTTAACATTTTAATACCACAGAAACATTGAAAATTACAAAGGAAATGTAAATTACCCATGTTAATCAATATATGTATTTTAATTGAAATAACTTGGAGGAGCTCTACTCTCTGCTGTAGAAGTATAGTTTCAAGATATTAAAACTTTTTATTATGGAATATGGCCCAAAAGCTCTAACTTGAGGATATAAATAAATATTTGGTGCATATTTATCACACATTATCAACAATTACAAAAGCAATTAATGAAAAAAAATTTTTATGTTATAAAGGAGGTCATAACATTGAATGTAAGAAGAGTTTTTTAAATATTTGAATTTTAAAAGAATATAAGGGACAGTAATAGCAAACTTGACTAATAATGTGAATTATTATTCACAGTGTGAAGCACTGTGCTAGGCACATACTCTTACACTAAATCCTAACAACACTGCAAAATGGGTTTTAAGATCTTTATTTTAGAGAACTTAAATATACATTCAAGATCACACATCAGTGAGATCTGAACCTCAGGTTTGTCAACAAAAGCCCATGATCTAGTCTCAAATAATAATGTTAAGTTTTTATTGACAAGAACAGTACATATGACTTCACTTATTTGCGGAGTCTAACAACAGAGCAAAACTGAAGGAAAAAAACTGCAGCAGACTCAGACTCCAAGAAGGGACTAGCGGCTACCATAGGGAATGGGTGGGGAAGGAGGGAGAAGGGGATTAAGGGGCACTAATTAGCAATCACAATACAGGTAGGTCATGGGGAAGGCAGTACAGCACAGAGCAGACAAGCAATGTCTCTGTAGTATCTTACTACGCTGACTGACTGCAATGGGGTGGGGGACTTGATAATATGGATGAATGTTGAAACCACAGTGTTATTCATGTGAAACCTTCCTAAGACTATACATCAAAGACACTTTAATTTAAAAAAAATAGTACATATCCCCCCATGCCTTTGAGAGTGAATTTCTTATAGAAAAAACATTCTTTTGCATAACCAAAATATAATCATCAAAATCAGGAAATTAACACTGGTATAATACTACCACCTAATATTCAGAGCCCATTTAAGTTTTGCAATTATATCAATAATGCACTTAAGAGCTAAAGGACCCAGTCCAGAATTACATATTGCATCGACTACAATGCAATCTTTAATGTACTTTTTCCCTTCAGTAATTTAGAGGAAACAAAGAAACATTTTACAGAGTCCACAAAAATTTACTGACCACTGCCAGGATACAGTGGAGAATAAGACAATTAAGGTTCTTCTGCTTCCAAAGAGTTTACATTCTAATCTGGAAATGTCAGGCAGCTGTTGCACACTGAGTGAGACCTCAACCTGGACAGGAGAAGATTCTTGACTCTGAGAAAGAATTCTCGACCACGTCAGACAAGTGTAGGTAAGAAACGAATTCACTAAGGCAAGAGTGGCAGTGAGTGGCAATAGCCACACAGGCAGCAGAGAGCAAGTAAGAACAGGAAGAGGAAAGGAAAGCTCATTGAACTGCTCAGCCAGTCACCTGGCGACGAGTGTCCACCTGAATCTGCACAGCATAGGAACTAAGCCCCTACCACCTGAGGAGTTGGGGAAGCCGCAGAGCACTGGATGGACTGAGATTATGTTCTGAGACCTTCCCAAAGGAAAAGAAAGGAGATTTGGCAGCAGGCTACTAAAGAGCATGATTGTACACCTATTGTCCTGCCTGGGTCACCCTGCAACGGGAACTTGCAAGCCCAAATCAGATATCTTAGGAGTCCCTTCGCTACTGTCTGAAGTAGAAAAGTGAGAGTGAAGACTTGTGCTTAAGTATAGAAAATTGAATAAAATAGCAAAGTAACAAAAATGCTTACCACTCAAAGAGCACAGAAACAAAACACAGTAAGTTGAGCAAAGTATTTAAGGCAAAAGGTACACACTAGCAGAAAGGGAAGTGCGGGGAACCTAAGTGGAGGCCTACTTAAGGGCTTAGGATTCTCTCTTAAGGCTTTCAAGAATGGGCAAAGGGATAGGAGAGTGGGGGGCCATAGGCTTGACTTGTAGTCTCAGGATGTCTATCCCCAGTAAGAGACATGCCACCATCCATAGTCTGTCCTTTAGATATTCTATTAAATAAGCTTAACACAAAGAATTTATTGATCCTGCTCTTCTCTAAGATAGTGGTTACCCTCAAGCAGTGGTGACATATCATTTCAGACTACTTACCCTGCCTTAAGATAGGGTCCATTATTGTCTGATTACCATAAAACACATTAGGAATCTTACCTCCTAACACCCTGGTTTTTTAAATGGAATCTTAGCCTTAAGATGGAGCCCCTCCTATTCTTACTATGCTACTTATGTCTCAGCATTTTTAATCACAGGCAGGAAAAATTAATCATGATGCTTGTCCCATGACCTAGGTCCCTGCCCTACCTCAGAAAGACTAACAAACAAGTTAGCTAATAACATAACTCCAGATTTGTCCAAGTACTATGATTGGGTGGCTGGAAAATGGACATCTAAGGAGCTGAAACGTTATAAGAATGTGTACCAGCATTGCTAAGAGATGGGAGAAGAGCATTCCAAATAGAGAAAACAGCAAATACAACCTAAAGCAGGACAGAACTTGGTGTTTTGGAGGAAAAAACAACAGTTGTAGCCACAGCAACCTGAGTGAAGGGAGTGGGGGCTGATATGGGGTAAGACTGAACAGGCAGAAAGGAACACATGAGGCAGGATTCTAAATTTTATAACTAAGAGCAAAGGAAAGCTCCTGAAGGATTTTAAGAAGACAACTGGCATAGTTTCATTTCCATTTTTAAAAAATTATTCTGGCTACTGGGAAGAGAATGGACTGAAGAAGATAATCAAGTAAAAGCAGAGACCAGTTAAAGCTATTTCAGTAGGCCATGTGAGATGACGGGGGCCAAGATGAGACTGGTAGAAATGAAGATATAAAATAGGAGACAGATTCAAATGATATTTTGGAGACCAAGAGAACATGGTGATGAATTAAATGCTGAGATGGGGATGACTAGGAGAACAATATGGGAGAAAGTTCTATTTTGGATATGTTAAGTCTATTTAGATATACCTATTAGATAACTAAGTGTAATATCAAGCCGTTGGATGCTGTGTCTTCTCCTCATGCAAGAAGACTAAACCAGGAACATTAATTTGAAAATTATCCACAGTTAGATAATATGTATAATACATTGAATGAGACCACCTAGGCAAAAAACTGAGAAAGAGAAAGAAAACAAAAAGCCAAAGACTTAACTCTTGAGATACACCAATAGTTAGAGTTAGGTTGAGATATAATGAGTTATAAGAAATATGTATCTGGTCACTCAGATGACCAAATATGTATTTCTCAAATATATGAGATCTTCCTGCACACTTTCTGTAAACGCTTCAGAGCTATAAAGGTCATATGGGTGTCTTGTTATATTAATGGGCAGTCTTTTGGACCACCTAAGGGCAGGGGCTGGTTGCCAGGAGAATCAACAAGATGATTAGCATTCTCAGCACCCAGCCCCTAACCCCTGGGAAAGGAGATGGCAGGGGTCTGAGGTTGAATCAGCCAATAGCCAATGACTTAATCAGTTATGACTGTGCAATGAAGCCTTCACAAAAATGCCTCAGGAGAAAAGCATTTTGCGCGCTTGCTCCCTCTTTTGCATCCTGCTTCCTTGAGAGAGCTTCCATGCTTGGGGAACCAGAACACTTCCACAGGCCACTAAGCCTGGCCCCAAGCACCATGAGGGCAGAAGCTCCTTTATTTGGGACCTTGCCCTACGTATTTCTTCATCTGGCTATTAACTTGTATTCTTTACAATGTCCTTTATTAAACTGGTAAATCTAAGTGTTTTCCCGAGTTCTGTGAACCACTCTAGGAAATTAATCAAACCTAAGCGGAAGGTTGTTGAAACCTCCCATCTGTAGCTGGTCAGTAACAGCCTGGGGCTTGCAAATGACATCTGGAGTGGAAAATGGAGGGTAGTCTGGTAGGATGGAGCCCTTAACCTGGGGAATATAGTGCTGTCTCCGGTCAGATGGCACCAGAATTGAGTGAATCCGCAGACACCCTGCCGGTACCATGAGAAAACACACACACAAGTGCACACAAACTGGGTCTGGGAACCCAAAAGGAGTCAGTGTCAGTATAGTAGAATCTGCCTGAAAGGATAGGTAGAGGGCAAAAGCCTGTAAAAAAAAAAAAGTACGGCAAGGTGTGAGGTAAGATAAAAACAAGCGTATGTGTCTCATAAGCTAATCAAAGTGGGTAAACAGGCAGGTAACAGTGGTCAAGTATCATCAATGATGCTAAAAGATTTCCTATAAGATGGATTTGGTAAGTGAAAATCACTGACAATCCTGAGCAGAGAAATTTCAGTGGTGAGATGATGACAGAAGTTAGTCTGGAGTAGGCTGAAGAGGAAAGGAAGCTGGACAAAGTACACAAAAACAACTCTTGAAAATTTGCTTGGAAGAAGATCAGAAAAATGAGACAGTAGGTAGAGAAGAATTCGTGGAATCAGTAGAGGGTTTTTAAGAGACTTCTGTATCTATGCTGTCCAATATGGTAGCTAACACCCACATATGGCTACTGAACAACTGAAATGTGGCCTGCATGACTGAGAAACTGAATTTTTAAAATATTTTTATTTAAAACACAGCTTATGACTACCCTACTGAGCAGTATAGCTCTAAAGCACATTTATATACTAATAAAGATGACCTAACAGAAAGGGAAAAATTCATAATAAAGCAAGAGATGAGTCCTTAAGAAGTCAAAAGGAATCTAGAGCACAAGTGGAGGAATCTACAAGGGATATTATAGGAATGAAGCAAGGGATGAAATTATAGTAACTGGTGGAAACCAGCAAGACTTAAAATCAGAATACATCTTAAGCCTGGTTGAAATTCTAAGCATAAAACTAAACTACAGAGGCTATAAAAGCTAAGCAGGAGGGGGACGAAAGGTAATTTAAATTTACTGAGTATGTAGTAAGTGTCAGACATTTTCTAAGTGATAAATTATTTCTGTTACTCAGAATCACTACCTCATTAGTATCATTTTAGAAACAACAGGTTTATGTATCTGATGTTCCAAAGAGGTAAGGAAACTTCACAGAAATCACACATTTAGTAAATGTCAAGATTTGGACTCAGGCCAGTCTGACTTAGTCTAGGATTAGAATCTTTCTACTGCACAGGTTGAGAGGTTAAGGACCACTCAGTGTTTCTGCACCTGGAAATAACAAATAGCCGACTGATCTGGAAGCTATCAAATGCCAAACATCCCTGGAGGTACCAACTGTCCAGAGGCAAAAACTGTCTCCTCAATGCTATCTACAAAATTATGAAGGGAACACTTATTTAATAGCTATTTTTAATTTCTAAAAATCCAAGTGAAAATATATTTATGGAAGCAACAGGAAAACACATTCTTGCAACTTTGATTTTCTATTTTGAATACAAGATTACCAATCAGAAAACTGTCATAGCTTTATAGTAACTACTAAGTAGCTGGTGGTATTAGAAAAGTAGGTAATTAGAAACCTACCATCTCTCCTATTTGTAAACGAAGAGGGAACTTATTAGACTAAACCTAATTAGTTGTATATTACAACTTAGATTTTAAATTTAGTGTGGGCAAAGATCATCTAGATTTGTGCTGTCTCATATAGTAACCACTAGCTACATGAAGCTATTTAAATGTAAATAAGTTAAAATTAAATAAAATTAAAAATTCAGTTCCTCAGGTGCACTAGCCACCTGTTAAGTCATCAATAGTCACATGTGGCTAGTGGTTATCTCATTGGATAGCACAGAATAGAACACTTTCATTATCAATGAAAATTCCATTGGACAGCGATTAGATCCACAAATCTCCTTCAATTTTCAGGAGGGCCAATGGAAAAAGCAACTCAAAAGACCTGAGTTTCCCACCCTCCTACACTGCTGGTGAGAATGTAAATTAGTTCAACCATTGTGGAAAGCAGTATGGAGGTTCCTCAAAAAACTCAAAATAGAAATACCATTTGACCCAGGAATTCCACTCCTAGGAATTTACCCTAAGAATGCAGGAGCCCAGTTTGAAAAAGACAGATGCACCCCTATGTTTATCGCAGCACTATTTACAATAGCCAAGAAATTGAAGCAACGTAAGTGTCCATCAGCAGATGAATGGATAAAGAGGAGGTGGTACATATACACAATGGAATATTATTCAGCCATAAGAAGAAAACAAATCCTATCATTTCCAATAACATGGATGGAGTTAGAGGGTATTATGCTCAGTGAAATAAGCCAGGTGGAGAAAGACAAGTATCAAATGATTTCACTCATCTGTGGAGTATAAGAAAAAACTGAAGAAACAAAACAGCAACAGACTCACAAAGCCCAAGAATGGACTAACGGTTACCAAAGGGAAAGGGACTGGGGAGGATGGGTGGGAAGGGAGGGATAGGGGGATAAAGGGACATTACGATCAGCACACGTAATGTAGCGAGTCGGGGGTGGGGGGGGGGCCGGACACGGGAAAGGCAATATATACAGAGAAGGCAAGTAATGATTCTATAGCATCTTACTACGCTGATGGACAGTGACTCTAATGGGGTATATGGGGGGGACGTGATAATAGGGGGAATCTAGTAAGCATAATGTTGTTCAAGTAACTGTACATTAATGACATCAAAAATTAAAATAAAAAAAGACCTGAGTTTTCCAAATCAGTCACTAATGAGCTGAGCAACTATGTATGCATTTGCTAGCAGTGCTTCCAGAAATGAATGTGCATTTGAATCACCAGGCAATCTTGTTAAAACGCAAATTCTAATTTAGCAGGTTTTGAGATGGGGTCGAGATTCTTCACTGCTAATGAATTCCCAAGTGATGCTAATACTGCTTACCAGTCCAGAAATCACATTTTAAGTGCCTTGGTCTTAGCTCTCTCTCGGCCTCGGTTTCCTCAACTGTCAAATGGCATATCTCGAGCAAGATAAGGTCCATGACCCCTCTGTAAACACTAATATTTTATAGTTTGTACAAAAGTAAATGCACAGAGATTCAGACTCTGCAAAAGCAATCTCTTCCTTGAAAGTAAACACTAGGATTCTAACAATTTTTGTGGTACTATTTTTCTTCCATGAAAAGACATCAAACTTAAATGAAAAATCACTGGGAAAATGTGATTTGAAATATAAACACTCCATCTCTGTACTTTTCAGAAATTGATTTAAAAGGCTGGCGTGTATGAAAGACAAACCTTTTAAAAGCTATCAGATGGGCATGTTGTATTTTCTAAATATGCAGTTCATGGAGGGAAAAAGACCAATGCTGGACTCCGCCCACACCAGTTACCTTAAAAACACCAGCTCCACAAGAAAACCAACTCCCTGGAAAAAGCCATTAACTACAATAACATTGTTGTTTTTGTTTTTGTAAAATCTCAGGGCTCTGAGCAATAAACTGACAAGATTCCCCCCAGTACCAGCAGGCTGTAAAGTAACAGCCCACAAAACACGCTGAAGGAGCTGAGGGGGCTGCCAACAATGCCACAAAAAATTTACTCTGAGGCATCTTCTTTCTGTTTTAACAGGGGCGCTGAGGGTTGAGCCCGCAATGTGAACAAGGAACTGGAGAGCAGTGGTGAGGCTCACAGTTTCATAAGGCAACACCTCAAAGAAAAGAGACAGGCTAAGGTATCCATCCAGTTTGTAAATTCTGAATCAAGCATGACAGCTAATTAACTATATTCTTAAAAAAATAAATGAATAAATTAAAAAAGGACACTGGAAATACATTTCAACCTCTAAGTTGATAGGATGCTTTGAAAACCTACAATACTTTTATTTTTGTATTTTATATTTCCTTTAGTAGAAAACATATTTCAAAGTTTGAATAAAATTTCACTGAAGTTCCTCTATGTAAGTCATACAATGCTCTTCCAAAATCTATCCAAAGATTTAATTCACAGTAACAGTATACTTTATTGTCCACAAAAGTCTTCAAATAAATTACTTTAAGGGAAATAGTAAAGAAAAACTAGAGGATAGTAGCTTTGTTTCTTTTATAAAAACAAACTGCTATTCTCAGTCTTTTCCTCAATCTTATTTTAAGTCAATCTGCTAAACAATGGCTTTTTTAAATGAGTCAATACATCTTATTAAATTACAATGTAAGTCTTAAATTTGGAACTGTACTTTCACTTATATTAAAAGACTGATGAAAAAGTGTCTCTAACAATATCTATTTCAAGTTTTATTAAAGCAGAAAATTTATCAGATCAGGAGAAAGCACTGTAGGTACAATTCCATCAGAGTGAAACGCTGCAACTTTACAACACTTGAACTAATTTCTAGATATTATAAAGATACCTTTTACCGTACCAATGAGAACATAAGGTTAATTTCTACCCACATTATAAAAGTACTATCTGTTCTTTGTAAATAATCTGTAACAAATCTCTCTCAATTTAACTAAAGAACTGCTAGTATCAAATATTTAATTGCAGCAACAGACCAGAAATTAATTTTACTCTCAACAAACATTACAAAATTCCACCTGTACAATATGTATCCTTTGAAAATGCAATTTAAGGAGCCATTACTACTTTTTTAGAGAAACTGGATACACTTGAAAGAGAGAGAGAATTATAATGTGGACAGAAATATTTCCTCTGTCATTTAAAAAAATACAGTGTATAAAAAAAGGGGCCACGTAGCAGTCCGTGGGCTGGATGAGTCATCACCCAACTCAAAACTTGCAGCACTTCTAAGCTTCCTCCTACCAGACCCCATCCCCTTTAGCAACGTACCCTGAGTCAGCAAACATTATTTTGTCAGTTACGAATTCTCACCACGCTTAAATGAACGTATGCAACCCTTTTAGTACTAACACTTGTCATTTTAGAACATGTGTTTTCTTCTAGTGTAAAACTGATTGATCTTCCATCTTCTCTAGATTCTTAATCATAGAAAGTAGCCAAATACTACTTTTAATCCTCTTTTTTCAAATAATTGAACTCCAAAATATGGTCATCTATAAAGGTTTTTATAAACACTTCTTATTTCCCACAGTTTTTTTCTGAACAGTAATACCTAGGTGATAAAACATATCCTGCTCAAATCTGGCATATTTCCTAGATGACTGCAATTACTGAATTTAGGACAGCAATAAGCAATTTTAGTTTCACAAGGCAATTCTTACTAAGTGATGTAACATATATGTGAAAAGACTTTACTCTCCTTGGCACATAGCAAGCCCTTCATAAACGTGTTTGAACAACTACTTGTTCAAGATGTTTTAGAGATGCTTCCACCGAATTCAAAGTTCTTTTTCAAACATTAAAATCTGGCATTTCGGGAGCTCCCTTTCTGGGCCAGGCCCCCTTTGGACTCTACATTCTTCTAGTCGGATTACTCTTCCCATTTCAGTTTCCCAAGGTTGAAAAGAGAGGATATGTCCAATCAGAACTTTATAAAATAACAAGGCTAGTAGAATCAAGTAATCAGAAAA
This sequence comes from Manis javanica, assembly GCF_040802235.1. Taxonomy (NCBI): domain Eukaryota; kingdom Metazoa; phylum Chordata; class Mammalia; order Pholidota; family Manidae; genus Manis; species Manis javanica. The sequence continues at coordinate 101,845,656 of NC_133163.1, read as the reverse complement.
TTAATTAATCTTAAGCTGTTTATGCCCCACTTTGTCCCGTTAAATTTTTTCCCCCTTGACTAAGCCTGACTTTTAAGGACATTTTTAGCACTGAAGAACATGAATTTTGCTCCAAATACAGCAGGCTTCTAATTCCACCTTATTAGTTCCCTTCACAGGATCTTTTTCAATGAGCAAGCAAAAAATAATAAATAAGTAAAGGGATAAAAAAGAGCTTGCTTCACGGAGCTCCCACATAATACCTGAACAAGTCGAGTCTTACTAAGCCCAATAACAAAAGGCGGCCCCAAACACCTTTACTTTTCAAAGCACCTCACCAAATCAGATAATGCACAGTGGAGTGAGGAGGCCTTTTTCAGTGAACTGACAAAACAAGTTTTCATTGGGTACTTAAAACAGACCACCGCTCAAAGGCCCGAACGCAGCTAAAGAAAGGCTGCGGGGCGTGACGGGGTTGGGGGCTTGGAGGTCAGGAATTAAGACTCGGACGAGTTTTCTGTACCTCACTTGTGGCTAGAACTCAAAACTTGGGCCGAGGACTTCTGGCCTCTGAAACCAGTCGGCTAAGTGGCGCGCGCTACGCAATCTGCCGGCTCCACCGGAGACTTTGCCCGGCCGGAGTCAGCTGAGGCCGAGTCACCGGAACGGGATGGGGGAGGCGGCCCGGGAGCAGATGGAAGGGCAGCGTGCCAGCAAGGCGAGACTCCCCGCCACCTCAGGCTCCCGGGCAGCCCCTCGCCCTCCGGCCCAGCCGGGCTCCGAACCTGCGGGACCGGCAACGGCACGCGGCCGGCACGCGTGGCCCCCTGGCTGGCGGGCACCGCCGGGCGCGGCCCGGCGGCCGGCGAGGGGCGTGCCGGGTGGGAGGGGCGCGCCGGCCTCTCCGCCGGCCCCACGCGCGGACCCCGGCCCGCCGCCCGCGAGCGCGCGCGGGGACGGTCTGGCCAGGCCCGAGCGGGCTGGCCGGCGGGCAAGCGGGCCGGAGACGGAACAAAAGCGCCTTTGTTGAGCGGCGGCCGCCGGAGGGTCACACACAATGGAGGAGGGAGCCGGCTCCGCCGCCGCCGGGCCCTCAGCGGCGCCCTCCCGAACCGCCCCGCCGGCGCGCCCAGCACGCGTACACACACACACACACTCACGGGACTTCTCCGACTCATCGAGGGAGTGTAGGGCCCGCGGACAGCCCCCGGTGTCGGCTGAGGTCTCCGGCTGTGCTGGCGGCAGCAGCGTCTCCAAGGCTCTCGCTTTGCCGCAGTCGCCGCCATGTAACCCCGACCCGCGAGAGAGGACGAGGGAGAGGGGGCGGGGCTCCTGCAACCACGCCCCCATGCGTCACAGGCTCACTCCACGGGTGCCCCCGCCTCCGCCCGGCCCCCAGCGCTTACACGCGCCGGAATTTCCAACGCGGTTGACTGCTCCGCGCGCCGCGGGGGTGTCAGGAGAGGCACGCGGGCTTCCCTGCCGTCTCTGGGGCCTGGGCCAGGCGGCCGGCGGGGAGGTGGACAATTGGGCCCTCTCTGGTCTGCTGTTTGCCCCAGCACCAGAGCACAAAGTGACGAAACTCTTTCGGTCGTTTACTGAGCATCTACTATTGGCAAGGCACTGGGAATTGCAAGGCCCTACAAGAGGAATTGGCCTTCTTTCCTGTACCCGGGATGGTCTGAGAACAAGACTGAACTTGAAGATGGATTGGCTAGAAGGCATTAGCCGACGTAAAGGCAAACGCATTAGAAGCCAAGTGCTGCTAACAAGGTCATTAATTTTGCCTGAGGGAATTGAGGAAGGCTTCTAAGTGAGGTCACCACGGGTGACCTTTTAGCTGCCTAAGAAGAAGCCAGTACAACCCGGGCGGGGGGAGGAGCAGGAGGGTGTTCCTGCGGAGGGAACTGTATGTGAGCAAAGACATGGAGGAGGAGTGTTGCTAGGAAAAGTTTCAATCAAGGAACAGAAAAAGATCACCTAACACTTGGCTAACCATGTATAGATTGGAAGAAAACAAAGAAAAAAGCTTGCCTATACCTATTAATCAACTGCCTATACCAATTAATCAACAGAACAATAAATAATCATATCCTTGTGCAAAATGGTATAAACAAAGCTGTCATCAGCACTGTCGAGAGACCACCTCCATCTGACTCTGTGTCCTGTCTCTCCATGCACCGACTCCATCTCATCCTTTTGGGCTTCACACCCCGCAGCTGGAGCTGGACTCTGGCAGAGGAGAGCCCCTGGCTTGCTGCAGGGATTGGGACTAGACCAATTTAACGGAAGCGTAGAAAATTTGGGAAGGAACGTACTGTGAGATGTAGTGGGAAACATACCTTCTTGGGCCCACTGGATGAAAAACAAACTTATTTAATCTTGTCTTATTGAGCCCAAGGAGCCATTTCACTATTTATGTGAAATTTATGTAGGTATTTATGAAGTTAGAGACTCAGGTCAACATATTTTTTCATATTTTAATCACCAAACTTTTGGCTACCCCTTATCCGTTATTATGCACAGCTTCAAACCTCAAGCGTGAAGCAAAGGCTGCCACAAAGGTAGCAAGAGTGGTTTGAAGTTAAGTAGTGAGAGGAAGAAAGCTTGAATGTTTTATCTTTCTTATATTTAAAACAATGCTATCTGAGTACTAGGGGCAAAGACAAGATGGTGAGTAGATAAAAACCAAGAGAAAGGGGAGGCTTGTGTTTCAACCACAAGATTTGTAATTTGTGGATAGAGCCTCTGCAGCAAGAGCTCCTTACCCACGACCACTATCCATTCCTACTGCCGCTGCTCTAGGCTTCTCTTGGATCCCTAAGACACCTTTTCCCCCCATCCATCAATATTTGATCACTAGGAGTCAGGGGAGAAGAATAAGTAACAAGTACTAGACTTTTCCTCAAGGAGCTTATAATGTAGTCAGCTCCTGACTTCTAGCAGAGCACCAAAATACCCTGTTGATAAGCAATGCCAGGTTTTTGCTTCCAGCAGACCACTATGTTGACAAAGTATTAACAGTGTCTCAAAGCTGCCTCAAGAGTAGGATAGTTACAAGATTTAGGGGATCTGGTTTAAGATAGGCCTCTCTGTAATAAAAGAGCACGATTGAGATTGGGCTAAATTTGTGACATAATTGCTTAGGATGGTGGACATTGGGAAAGGAGAATTTTGAAGTGAACAGTTGTTTAATAAACCCAATAAAATAGTCTGGTTGAGGAGAGGGTTATTTATGCTGATGAAGGCTAGCTCAGTCAGTATTCTGTTGTTCAGATAAATGGACTTTGAGGAAGTTACTGAAACTGCAATTAACTTATTTGCAACTTCATCATCTTGGGCAAGAATTTCTTGGAATTAAAGTCATGTTTATACAGAATGTAGTTTAACTTCTCAGTAGTTTTTCAAACTGTAAGTTAGTGATTAGCGAAAGCATTTTGGTGGATTACAACCTGCATTTTTTTCTTAATGAAATAGAGAAAAAAAACCTAGACAGCATTACTGGCAAGAAAGGGTAAACATTGTTCTGTGAAACTTTTGTTTCAGTTACATACTGTATTTCAACAAATCTAAAATGTCAGCAATTATGACATATCATTTTCTTAAGAAAGCGAAAAGTCTATCAGAATATGATATCCTATTGCTACATCCTGATTTCAGAGATTTTAAAATGGAATATTTCTTATAATTGATGAAATACAAGCATATGTTAATGTGCCAATTGGATCACAATGTAAAGTGTATTTCTATTTATTGCTCATTATTGCTATGAGCTATGCTATTGTTGAAAGAGTTTGAAACTACTGTCATCGTGGAGGAAAGCAGGAAAGGAACAGGTAAGTGCACCATAAGGCAGCAGGAGAGTCTTGCTTCCTGAGCAGAGATGCAAGTACCTGCTCTTGCTGGAAGGAGTAATTAATGAGGACTGGGGACATCAGGAAAGATTCAACTGGAAGAGAGAGTATTTGAGCTGGGCTTCATTCCATCAAGAAGGATCAGAAAAAAGACATTTCCCGATGAGAGAGCAGAATGGACAAAGCCATGAAAGTGCCAGGCACACTTTGGAAAATGGGAGAAGTCTGATAGGTCAAGGGGAATGAAGACAAGTTAGCACCAGATTCAGAGGGCCTCGATTGGATGCCAAAATTTAGGTTTTATGCTAAACGCAATAGGAGAGGAATTTAGCTGATGCAACTAATATTTTAGAATGATAATTCTGGCATGAATGGAAAAGGTAGATTAGATGAGCAAGAGAATGGTGAAAGGGAGAGGGTAGGAGAATACAGTGTTTCTTTCTGCCCTGCATCCAGTCTGCCTTACTCTGGGAATGATATCCTGATGTCCTTTAAAGAGCCACCTTTTCCTCTACAAGTCAGAATTCTTTCTATCACAGTGACAGAAAACCCAACCCAAACTCTGGTTTAACCATGAGACAAAGAGGAAGAATGTCTCTCTAGTAGGCACAGAAAGGGGATGACAATACAAGCAATATTCTTGGGGCAGAATCACTAGATGGTGAATGCTGAGATGAGTGAGAGGTAAATCCTGAGTCACCCAGTTGCTCCCACTTTGCCTATTTGAATTTAAATGTTCTCATTAGGCTACTTGTTATATATTTTTTCCAATTACCATCTTGTTATAAATATTGAAAATCGCAATACTGATTTTAAAACAGATTTTTAAAATACAGACTACTAACCTGGATGCCAATCCCTGATAATATTCTAATATAATCATTGAACACAGTGTGTTAGGGAATATGTAACAGTTAATATGGGTCATCATGGATTATTTTCAAGTAACTCATTATAAAGAAATACCACTTCCTTTCTTGTTAGAATTATTACATTGAACAAAGATGGTGGTCATTTCAAAAAGTCAAGACCACCTTTGTGGATAAGATGGTGAGATATGGGTTTCAATTATTGCAGAGAAAGGTCGAGTCAAAGAATGCTGATTAATGGAGTGACACTAATCTTGAGACCTCAAATTCTCAAGAAAAGCTGTTCAGATTTTTCCTCCTTTGTCCAGTCCTCAGTAATATTTTTATCAATGTTGTGAGTTGAGACATTTATCAGATTTAAGGAATTACAGCACTTGGAGAGATCATAATATGATAGGTAATAGAATAATGATTCAAAATCATGACTTCTTAAAAAAGAGGTGACATTTGGCTGTAACAACTGTAAAGTATATATGGGGTGAGTGCGTGAAATAGGTGAAGGGGAAGAAGAACAATCTCAATCATAACATAAATTAGACATGGGGATGAAAGTACAGCACAGAAAATACAGTCAGTAGTTCTGTAACAGTTCTTTCTGTGTTGACAGAGTAACTACACTAGTTGGGATGAGGATTTATATTGTATATATAACTGTTGAATCATTATTTTTATACTTGAAACCAATATAATATTGTATATCAACTATACTTCAATAAAACAAATTTTTAAACCATGTCTATCTAGCACCTGCCAACATTTGCAACTCTACAAAATCATTCATTTTTAATTTTTTTACTAATCCATATGCATTTAGTACATCAAAAACATTCACTCAAATAATATTGCTCTATAATAATGATGAAATTGGCTTATATAAGTAACCAATGTTTAGGTTCTAATAAATTCTAATAAAGTTTCCATCCCTTCTGCAAATAAATAAATGTATAATATCTTTGTTAAGAAAAATCACTGTGAAAAGGCCAGGATTTGTGAGACTTGGCTTGACCTGATAATATGACAATAAGTTACAGATATTTATGTAGTGTGAGCAGCCACGAGAAAACTAACAAAGCAGTCTGTATTAATGCAAAACAGTGTTCAAGTCACACAGGTACCGGACCTGAGCTGAAGCTCAGAATATCTGAACTTCTGTGTTCAACTCTACATGCCACATAAAAAGAGCTATCATCCATAACAAATTAGAATTCAGTAGAAAGAGACATCCAAGAAGAGTGTAAAAACTATGTACTCTGAAGAAAAGATAAGGGAATTGGGTCTGCTTAACCTGCAGTAAAGAGACTTGCTGAAGGGGTTGTTGGCAAAGGAAAGAATATATTATTCCACGTGGCTCTGGAGTTCAGATCTAAGACCGTCAGGACGACTATTACCAAGAGGAAGATTTTGGCTCAGCATAAGAAAAGACAGTTTTGAATATTGGAATTGAGCCATAGTGGACAGCACCTCCTGATGAAGTGAGCTCTACATCACTGGAAGCATTCAATCAGAAAACAATAGCCACCTGTCAGGGATGCTATAAAAGGAATCGATGGGTGTGTGTGTGTGTGCGTGTGTGTGTGTGTGTGAGTGAAGCGGCCTGCTGAGAGCTGAGAATGTCCAAGGTCTTCCCTACATTGAAGCTTCTGTGTGTCTGTTTTATACTTTTCATTTAACGTGATTGCTCTTCTAGGGTTTTTGAGAGTACACATTGTAGTTCAATTTGTAAACAAAGCATCTTTCCACCGAAGAAATTCACTGCGAAATACAGTTGATTCCTGCTGTTTATGATAGCTCTGTTCTAAGAAGTCACCGCAAACACTGAATTAGTGACTGCTGAACCATTGCTTCAAGAAATACAGGATTAGGTACCTGCAAGCCTTTGGTCACAACATTTTCACCAAACAATCAATACATAACCTTGTTTTATATGCATTTCTATTTAAAAACCCCTTATTTAATATATATTGTTGATTCATTAATATTGAACTCCTGGCCAACAGCAGTACGACCCCAACTGAATGAAGGTTATCTAACATACATATTTTCTCTGAAAGGAATATCACAGCTTGATCACAATTAGGGACAATGGCCAGCCATTTTAAACAGCTAAATCAGCAACAAAAATAAAAAATTATGGCACTATATAGACCACTGCATATAGGACACTTATTTGTAGTATGAGAGTTGAAACAAGAAGGCAGAGTGTCACCTCATTCAACCTCCATGGGAACATGTAGATAGGGCAACTGTGTATGTCACAAATGACTGTAAAAGTGATGAGTACTAATTTAGGGGTAGCAAATTTGGCAAGTAGACAATTTTGCAAGTAACAGTTGCAGATCATGAGGATTGACTAGCTAAAAATCAAGAAGAAAATGTTTTCAGTCAGAATCTACTGAAGTTGTATGTGAAGTTCTGTAAGAGACAGATCACTTGAATGCTTTTTGAAGTGGGAGACACCAGTAAATGAAAATCGAAGAATCCACATTTAACTTGATAGGGCAACAAAGAGCTTACTCCTTGGAAGAATGGTAATAGCATTATTTATCAAGGTTCTACTAAGTAACCTGTTTCAGGTAACCACTTTATGAACATATTCTCTTAGGCTGTGGTAAATGGATTTTGTAGAAAAACTGTAATAGCTACTTAAATTTTTTGACAAAACCTGACTTTCCTTGTAATAAAATCACTTTCTGAGACAAAAATCTATACACTTAATTTTTTAGTAGTAGTTATATAACTAAACATGTAAATGTACTAAGAAATTCCTATGTGGGGTAGTTTTATAAAACCAATAAAAGTTAAAGGATCCTCCCTATAAATCATCTGCCTTGGAAGTCAGTATTTTCTGGAAGGGAGATAAATGTGTATAAATGGTAGAATTAAACTAGTAATACAATAGGTCCCCATTCCCACCATGTCCTTTCCCCCCACCGCCCCACCCCACAAACATACAAACACACACACACCCTGTTTAAGAGGCACACAGACATAGTGACACCCTGCCTTTAGGGAAATCTTGTCCAAGGTTTTCTTATTTGTACTCTGTCCATCCTCCTCCTATCTTTTTTTTTTTTGGTATCATCAATCTACAATTACATGAGGAACATTATGTTTACTAGATTCCCCCCATCACCAAGTCCCCCCCACATACCCCATTACAGTCACTGTCCATCAGTGTAGTAAGATGCTGCAGAATCACTACTTGTCTTCTCTGTGTTGTGCAGCCCTCCTCGTGCCCCACCCCGACATTATACATGCTAATCATAGTGTCCCTTTTCTTCCCACACCCACCTTATCTCTCCCTTCCCACCCATCCTCTCCAGTCCCCTTCCCTTTGGTAACTCTTAGTCCATTCTTGGGTTCTGTGAGTCTGCTGCTGTTTTGTTCCTTCAGTTTTTTTCTTTGTTCTTATACTCCACAGATGAGTGAAATTATTCTTCCACCTGGCTTATTTCATTGAGCATAAGACCCTCTACTTCCATCCATGTTGTTGCAAATGGTAGGATTTGTTTTCTTCTTATGGATGAATAATATTCCATTGTGTATATGTACCATATCCTCTTTATCCATTCTACTGATGGACACTTAGGTTGCTTCCATTTCTTGGCTATTGTGAATAGTGCTGTGATAAACATAGGGGTGCATATGTCTTTTTCAAAATGGGCTGCTGCATTCTTAGGGTAAATTACTAGAAGTGGAATTCCTGGGTCAAATGGTATTTCTATTTTGAGTTTTTTGAGGAACCTCCATACTGCTATCCACAATGGTTGAACTAGTTTACATTCCCACCAGCAGTGTAGGAGGGTTCCCCTTTCTCCACAACCTCACCAACATTTGTTGTTGTTTGTCTTTTGGATGGTGGCGATCCTTACTGGTGTGAGGTGATATCTCATTGTGGTTTTAATTTGGATTTCTGTGATGATTACCAATGTGGAGCATCTTTTTATGTGTCTGTTGGCCATTTGAATTTCTTCTTTGGAGAACTGTCTGTTCAGTTCCTCTGCTCATTTTTTAATTGGATTATTTGCTTTTTGTTTGTTGAGTTGTGTGAGCTCTTTATATATTTTGTATGTCAACCCTTTATCGGATCTGTCATTTATGAATATATTCTCCCACACTGTAGGATGCCTTTTTGTTCTGTTGGTGGTGTCCTTTGCTGTACAGAAGCTTTTCAGTTTGATATAGTCCCACTTGTTCATTTTTGCTTTTGTTTTCCTTGCCCAGGGAAATATATTCATGAAGAAGTTGCTCATGTTAATGTCCAAGAGACTTTTGCCTGTTTTTTTCTCAGAGTTTTTTGGTTTCATGACTTACATTCAGGTCTTTAATCCATTTTTAATTTACTTTTGTGTATTGGGTTAGGCAATGATCCAGTTTCATTCTCTTACATGTAGCTGTCCAGTTTTGCCAACACCAACTGTTGAAGAGGCAGTCATTTCCCTATTGTTTTTCCATGGCTCCTTTATCATATACCAATTGACCATATATGTTTGGGTTAATATCTGGAGTCTCTATTCTGTTCCATTAGTCTGTGGGTCGGTTCTTGTGCCAGTTCCAAATTGTCTTGATTACTTTGGCTTTGTAGAAGAGCTTGAAGTTGAGAAGCAAGATCCCCCCTGCTTTATTCTTCCTTCTCAGGATTGCTTTGGCTATTTGGGGTCTTTTGTGGTTTCATATGAATTTTAAAACTATTTGTTCCAGTTCATTGAAGAATGCTATTGGTATTTTGATAGAGATTGCATTGAATCTGTAGATTGCTTTAGGTAGGATGGCCATTTTGACAATATTAATTCTTCCTAGCCAAGAGCATGGAATGAGTTTCCATTTGTTAGTGACCTCTTTAATTTCTCTTAAGAGTGTCTTGTAGTTTTCAGGGTATAGGTCTTTCACTTCCTTGGTTAGGTTTATTCCTAGGTATTTTATTCTTTTTGATGTTATTGTGAATGGAATTGTTTTCATCATTTCTCTTTCTGCTAGTTCATCATTAGTGTATAGGAAAGCAACAGATTTCTGTGTGTTAATTTTGTATCCTGCAACTTTGCTGAATTCCGATATTAGTTCTAGTAATTTTGGAGTGGAGTCTTTAGGATTTTTTATGTACAATGTCATGTCATCTGTAAATAATGACAGTTTGATTTCTTCTTTACCTATCTGGATGCCTTGTATTTCTTTGTTTTGTCTGGTTGCCGTGGCTAGGACCTCCAGTACTATGATGAATAACAGTGAGGATAGTGGGCATCCCTGTCTTGTTTCTGATCTTTGCGGAAAAGCTTTCAGCTTCTTGCTGTTAAGTATGATGTTGGCTGTGGGCTTGCCATATATGGCCTTTATTATGTTGAGGTACTTGCCCTCTATATCCATTTTGTTGAGAGATTTTATCATGAATGGATGTTGAATTTTGTTGAATGCTTTTTCAGTGTCTATGGAGATGATCATGCTGTTTTTGTCCTTCTTTTTGTTGATGTGGTGGATGATGTTGATGGATTTTCAAATGTAACATCCTTGCATCCCTGGGATGAATCCCACTTGATCATGGTGTATGATCCTCTTGATGTATTTTTGAATTCAGTTTGCTAATATTTTCTTGAGTATTTTTGCATCTATGTTCATCAGGGATATTGGCCTGTAATTTTACTCTTTGGTGGGGTCTTTGCCTGGTTTTGGTATTAGAGTGATGCTGTCTTCATAGAATGAGTTTGGAAGTATTCCCTCCTCTTCTCTTTTTTGGAAAACTTTAAGGAGAATGGGTATTATGTCTTCTCTGTATGTCTGATAAAATTCAGCAGTGAATCTATCTGGCCTGGGGATTTTGTTCTTGGGTAGTTTTTTGAATACCAATTCAATTTCGTTGCTGGTAAATGGTCTGTTTAGATTTTCTGTTTCTTGGTCAGTCTTGGAAGGTTGTATTTTTTCTACGAAGTTGTCCATTTCTTCTAGGTTTTCTAGCTTGTTGGCATATAGGTTTTCATAGTATTGTCTAATAATTCTTTGTATTTCTCTGGGTTCTGTTGTGATTTTTCCTTTCTCAATTCTGATTCTGTTGATGTGTGTAGATTCTCTTTTTCTCTTAATAAGTCTGGCTAGGGGTTTATGTATTTTGTTTATTTTCTCAAAGAACCAGCTCTTGGTTTCATTGATTTCTAATGTTTTATTCTTCTCAATTTTATTTATTTCATCTCTGATCTTTATTATATCCCTCCTTCTGCTGACTTTGGGCCTCATTTGTTCTTCTTTTTCCAGTTTCAATAATTGTGACTTTATTCATTTGGGATTGTTCTTCCTTCTTTAAATAGGCCTATATTGCTATATACTTTCCTCTTAGAACTGCCTTCACTGTGACCCACAGAAGTTGGGGCTTTGTGCTGTTGTTATCATTTGTCTCCATATATTGCTTGATCTCTATTTTAATTTGGTCATTGATCCATTGATTATTTATGAGCATGTTGTTAAGCCTCCATGTGTTTGTGAGCCTTTTTGCTTTCTTTGTACAATTTATTTCTAGTTTTATACCTTTGTGGTCTGAGAAGTTGGTAGGTAGAACTTCAATCTTTTTCAATTTACTGAGGCTCTTTTTGTGGCCTACCTAGTATGTGGTCTATTCTGGAAAATGTTCCATACACACTTGAGAAGAATGTGTATCCTGTTGCTTTTGGGTGTAGAGTTCTGTAGATGTCTGTTAGGTCCATGTGTTCTAGTGTGTTGTTCAGTGCCTCTGTGTCCTTACTTATTTTCTGTCTGGTGGGTCTGTCCTTTGGAGTGAGTGGTGTGTTGAAGTCTCCTAAAATGAATGCATTGAATTCCATTTCCTCCTTTAATTCTGTTAGTATTTCTTTCACATATGTCGGTGCTCCTGTATTGGGTGCATATATATTTATAATGGTTATATCCTCTTGTTGGACTTACCCATTTATCATTATGTAATGTCCTTCTTTATCTCTTGTTACTTTCTTTGTTTTGAAGTCTATTTTGTCTGATAAAAGTACTGCAACACCTGCTTTCTTCTCCCTATTGTTTGCATGCAATATCTTTTTCCATCCCTTGACTTTTAGTCTGCGTATGTCTTTGGGTTTGAGGTGAGTCTCTGGTAAGCAGCATATACATAGGTCTTGCTTTTTTATCCATTCTATTACTCTGTGTCTTTTGATTGGTGCATTCAGTCCATTTACATTTAGGGTGATTATTGGAAGATATGTACTTATTGCCATTGTAGGCTTTAGATTCATAGGTACCAAAGGTTCATGGGTAGCTTCTTTACTATCTAACCTTTTAACTTAACTCACTTATAGAGCTATTATAAACACAGTCTGATGATTCTTATTCCTCCTCCCTTCTTTATATGTTAGGTGTTTTATTCTGTACTCTTTTGTGTTTCCTTTGACTGGTTTTGTGAATAGTTGATTTTATTTTTTTGCCTTTAGTTAATATTTGGTTGGTCTGCTTTCCTTGGTGTGATTTTATTTCCTCTGGTGATATCTATGTAGCCTTAGGCATGCTTCCATCTAGAGCAGTCCCTTTAAAATATCCTGTAGAGGTGGTTTGTGGGAGGCAAATTCCCTCAACTTTTGCTTGTCTGGGAATTGTTTAATCCTCCTTCAAATCTAAATGATAATCGTGCTGGATACAGTATTCTTGGTTCAAGACCCTTCTGTTTCATTGCATTAAATATGTCATGCCATTCTCTTCCTGCTTGTAAGGTTTCTGCTGAGAAGTCTGATGGTAGCTTGATGGGTTTTCCTTTGTAGGTGACCTTTTTTCTGTCTCTGGCTGTCTTTAATACTCTGTCTTTGTCTTTGATCTTTGCCATTTTAATTATTATATGTCTTGGTGTTGTTCTTCTTGGGTCCCTTGTGTTGGGAGATCTGTTGGCTTCCATAGTCTGAGAGACTATTTCCTCCCCCAGTTTGGGGAAGTTTTCAGCAATTATTTCCTCAAAGACACTTTCTATCTCTTTTTCTCTCTTCTTCTTCTTCCGGTACCCTTATAATGTGAATATTGTTCCGTTTGGATTGGTCACACAGTTCTCTTAATATTCTTTTATTCTTGGAGATCCTTTCATCTCTCTCTGCCTCAACTTCTCTGTATTCCTGTTCTCTGATTTCTATTCCATTAATGGTCTCTTGCACCTCATCCAGTCTGCTCGTAAGTCCTTCCAGAGATTGTTTTATTTCTGTATTCTCCCTCCTAACTTGATCCTTTAGCCCTTGCAGAGTTCTCTGCATGTCCATCAGCATGGTTATGACCTTTCTTTTGAATTCTTTCTCAGAATTCTTTTGAATTCTTTGAAATCTGTCTCCCCCAGTCCTCTCTCAGGGGTTGTCCGGGTAATTCTGGACTGGACCAAATTATTCTGCCTTTTCATGGTGATAGAGGTCGTCTTGGGCAGGTGGTGCATTTGTCAGTTGGGCGAACAAATTACCTTCCTGCTTGATGGTCACCCTGCTCCTCTCCACTGCCCATTTTGGTTATCTGCACACCAGAAACAGCCCTTGGGGTAGCCCAGAGCCCTACAGGGAGAGGCAGGCATGCTGGGAATGCTCTCCTGTGAGAACAGCACCCCTTCGTGCTCTGCGCCAGCTTCCTCTGCTTGCTCTGAGCAGCTGCGCTCTGGCAGCGGCCTCTGAGTCTGGCCTGGGTGGCTGCGCACTGGGAGGAGACTCTGGGCAACTGCTGTGGGTGCGGCTGCTCTCCGGCTGCTCTGCTGCTGTAGCAGGGCTGCGCTGGAGGGGGAATGAACAGCAGGCTGTTTATCATCATGAGCAACTTCAGAGCTGCACTGCCTCCCAAGGGGCTGGGGCTCCTGAAGTTCCTCAGGATTCCCAACCTGCTGGGCTGAGAGTGCTGGGACGATTCTGTCCAGCTGTGAGGCCCCTGTCCCTTATAAGACTTTCAAAAAGCACTCGCTTTTCTTTTGTCACAGGGGAGCCGGCCTCAGGGACTGCTCGCAGATTTTGCTTTTTTGTTTCCCTAAAATCCAGCGCTCCATGCAATGTGTGTCTGTGCTCCCGGTGCAGATGACTAGGACTGAGTATTTAGCAGTATGGGCTTGCACTCCCTCCTCGCTCCAACTCCTTTCCTCCTGCCAGGGAGCTGGGATGGGGGAAGTGCTCGGGTACCGCTGAGCCATGGCTTGTATCTTACTCCTTCATGAGATGCTGAGTTCTCGCAGATGTAGATGTAGCCTTGCTGTTATACTGTATTCTCTGGTCTCTCTTTTAGGAATTGTTGTATTTGTTGTATTTTCAAAAATATGTATGGTTTTGGGAGGAGGTTTCCACTGCCCTACTCACACCGCCATCTTGGCTCCTCTCCCATCCTCCTCCTATCTTAAAAGCCCTGATAGCTTGAGGAGAACAGATGCTCCTACTCTTTCTGAAGATAGTCTTGTTTTTGCAACTTGAATCTCCTGAGATCACAAAATCTTCTATAACTGTGTTTGGTTTTTTAGAACAACCTGGGTCTCTGCCACATGACCTCCATAAAGAGAAGGAAAGAGTAGACAAACTGTCCCTCAGCCTATCTACTGGGAGTGTTAAGTCTTTTGTATTGTGGTGCCAAAGCTTTCATGATGCAAGGTCATTGCCTTTCTCTTTGTAGCTGTCTGTCATTTGGGGAAGAAAGTTACCATTATCTGTAACTCTAAGTAAACTTAGGCTGAAAATTTGTTTATACTGGGCAACCTGAGTTCTCAAGTTACCAACTAGTATATTATGTGGTTTTGTAGGCCTGCCACAATCTCATCACTCACCTTCTATTCGAGAAATCTTTTGCCAGCTGGTAGTGACCTCTACTAGAACATCCTTCCTTGAAAATATCGTCATCCCCAAAGGCTGGTATCCACCTCTGGATTCTGACTAAAGCCATCACTGTCTCCAGCAATACTAGGTGTAGTATTCTGAAAGGAAAGTGGCCAGGCCCTCAGGAGACCTAAGATTCGTCTGCCCATCCTGCCCATTGCAGACTGCCACAAGCCTCTGCCCACTTTGCCTCCCTAACCCCTTGCCCCACTCCCAGGGCATTACACAGGAGTCCCTGCTTGGAGACACCCCATGCTTCATTTAACACCGTGCTATTGCCCTCTTGAAATTCCAAACAACTTTATCTTTGAATTCATGTCTTGCAGTGCAGTTCGAGGGGACAGTGGAGCACGCATGTGAGCAGGAGATAGATGCCATATGCATGTTCACTATACCTTGCCACCCATGCACATAGTGTTCTCAGTCCCCCATGCATACAGAATTCTGGTGGATCCACGATGCATTGGAGTTCAGTAAAACAAGTAATCCCAAGGTGTGTTACATCCTCATCTGAGTAAGTGGGGCTGCTGATAGCTCTGAGAGGCCATCTTTTCCATCAGAACCAGAACTTGCTTTGAACATGAACAGGACACAGCAGTATTCTAAGAAACACAAAAGACCGAGGAACCCTATGGTCTCCTTTCTTTCTTGCCTTACTTCCCTGTATTAGCCAACCGCCTATACTGAAAACACTTCCTTTTCCTTTCAGTCCTTTCTTACTCCTCAGTAAGTCAAAGGTAGAGAGTGTTGGTAGGATGTGTGTGTCAGTAAGTGGAATAATACTGGTTAACTTTTCTGCAATGTTTGCACCATCTGGTTAAGAACAAAATATATATACATGTAAGAGCTACAAAACATAATTGTGTGATTTTGGCGATTTCACATAGGAATTAAATGTTCTTATCTTTGTATCTCAAACTGGTATTGCACAATATAAAAATTAATTATGAAATTCATGCTAGTAACTTAAATTTTTTTCCATGCTGAGAAAATATTAAAAAGTTATAATAGTTAATTATATGACTATCTAAATTAAAAACATCATGAGAAGTCAAGAGAGAGGGACCAGAAGAAAGGAAAAAAACTTTAACTGCATTTTTTTCCTACTTTTTGAAAAAGGGGCCCCCCATCATGATGCAGCCAACTTTGAGTGCCCCCTCACATGAAGAGTCCCAATAGCTGGACTCTGAAGAATGTGGATCAAGAGAAGACTCCCCATCTGCCTCCAACCCCTTCACTGGCAGGGGTAGGGCTGGAGAGTGAGGGACTATCTGCTCTGAGTATAAGGTACTCAAGGCTGCGCAGGGCCAGCCGCCCACACTCAGGAGCTGCATTTCCCATAGTAAACATACTGGCTTCATTACTGATGAGGTAGGAAGTGAGGCCGGAAGGAAGACCTCGTTCCACTGCTGGGGCACATTTTCCCACAGAAACAATGCTGTGGGTCACAGTTCTCCTTCTCTCATAGGCTGCATATGGGCTACTGGACTGCCAAGGTTGGCCTGAGAACCCAGCCAGTATTTGTCATGTTGTATCTCTGGGAAAATGCAAAAATTTCATGTTCAAACAACCAAGTTAAAAGCCAACTTAGGGAACCTAATTCAGTCATGCAGGGACTGTATGAGCCTTCCTCGCTCAGAAATGCTGAACACAGAGAGGACCCAGGTAAACAAAACGCTAATGAGAAGGAGGTCGTTTACAGTGAGAACTTCACTTTATTCTCTGATGGTATGAAGAGCCCCATCCCTCAGATCCTCAGCTTGAAGAACTTGACCCCAGTTTCACCAGGGCTGACTGGTCTCCAACAACCCATGCCCACCAGCCTAACCCCAGGACTGCACGTAACACAGGAAAACCATGGTGACTCAGACAAAAGATTCCTCCAGTCTGGCACTCTCTGACAACAATCATGAAAGTCTGGTTTATTCCTTGTAAAATCTAATGTTGAACATAGTGCCTGAAATATGGTGGTCCATCAGTAAATGTGTTGAAAATGAGATGGTTTTGAATATTGTAATTGCCCTCTATGGCATAAACTTCAGAAGGGTGAGGAAAGATTTCCTCCAAATAGCCACTTATTTAATCCTATTTTTAAATCAACTTTCTTCTTAGGGAAGTTATATGATTATTTTAGTTACCCTTTTCTATGACCTGATGAATCCACTACTCTTAAGGTTTCTGGGCAATATGAGATACATGATTCCAGGTATAGTTTAATTAGCATTTTACTATGTAAAGCTTTATGACTTTATTATTATAGCTCCAAGCTCATCTTCTTTTTTTTTATTTTTTATTTTAATAATACTCTAAAAAGACATCAATTTATTAATAACATCTTTTTAAGAAATAAAAAGAGGAAAGTTCCTTGCATATTATCCCTGTTACATATCTGTACCCCTATAATCTGTGGGGAGGAGGGGCTATTTAATCTGATCTATCCTTGCATTTTTTTTTTTTGAGAGGGCATCTCTCAGATTTATTGATCAAATGAATGTTAACAACAATAAAATTCTGTATAGGGGAGCCAATGTTCAATGTACAATCATTAATCCACCCCCAGTCTAATTCTCCAATCTTCTGAAGCATAACGAACAAGTTCTTACATGGTGAACAAATTCTTACATAGTGAATAAGTTCTTACACGGTGAACAGTACAAGGGCAGTCATCACAAAAACTTTCGGTTTTGATCACTCATTATGAACTATAAACAATCAGGTCAAATATGAATATTCGTTTGATTTTTATACTTGATTTATATGTGAATCCCACATTTCTCCCTTTATTATTATAATTATTATTTTTTAAAATAAAATGCTGAAGTGGTAGGTAGATGCAATATAAAGGTAGAAAACAGTTTAGTGTTGTAAGAGAGCAAATGTAGATGATCAGGTGTGTGCTTGTAGACTATGTGTTAATCCAAGCTAGACAAGGGCAATAAAACATCCACGGATGCAGAAGATTTCTCTCAAAACAGGGGGTGTGAGGTTCTAAGCCTCACCTCTGTTGACTCCCAATTTCTCACCTGATGGCCCCCTTGTGACTGTGCCTGTCTTAGGTTGTTCCTCCCTTGAGGGATCTTACCCTCTGGCTAACCAGTCATCTTCCGGGGCCATACAGGGAAATGTAAAGTTGGTAAGTGAGAGCAAGCTCATCTTCTTTTAACTGTACTTGATGTTAGGCTGGAGGAAGGAAAAACAAGGACATTCAAACAGAACAGAGAGATGCCATAGGGAGAGAATAGACCAGACCCCAAGGTCCGTGCCTTATATGGAAAGGCGACAGCTCTTCCTGAATTCCAACCTTCTAATGTGCCAACTAAGACCTGGATGTCAACCTCCTCCCTCCTGAAAGGAAAAAAAGTTTCTAGTTGTCTATTATGTCACCTGTAGCTAATCATACCTCTCCACACCCCCTAGGATAGCTTGCCCACTCCTCCCCCTCCTAATCCCTTATAAGTCCCCACCTCCCTGACCGGGTGTGACTTCCCCGGCCTGTAGTACCCAGACTGCGGAACATCACCCGGGAGTGGCATTCAAATAAACTGCCTGGCCCTTTGTTGCCTCTCCTCACCTGCTTATTTCGGCTAAAATTTATCTTACACTTGAGACTAACAGTCCTAAATGCCCTCATTCAAAATCATTACAGATGAAACGACACAATGGATGATCCATCCATTCACAGATCTTTGTGCAATTTATCTTTTCTTCACTTCAGATCCATCTGCATGGTGTTTACTCTCTAGAGAGCTTAAGGACATCTCAGCCCAATGACCTTTCTCATATGCCCACTCTCAGAGAGTCTGTGAAGTTTTAAGCAAGACAAGGCCCCCATCAGTAACCCTTGAGGGCTCCACTCTGAAATTGGAAGAATCTATCTGGTCTTGGCACCAAGAGTAATCAGCAGACCTGGGTGCTGGCTCCTGTTCTGCCATTTATTACTTGTTAGACTCCAAGCCAGTCATATAATCTTATCTTTAAAATGGTGTAAATAACAACTGCCTCATCTCACTTGCAGGGTTGTCCCAAGTTTTACATGAGATAATGTGTGTGAAAGCACTCTGAAAATGCTAAATAACTGTATAAATAAAGGGTGGTATTACTATTTCCATCCGAAAGCTTGCCTCTTTAAACCATGGCTTCCTGATGTTAAACCAACTCTTGTTTCATTCAATTCATTCCACAGATACTCTTTAAGTGCCAACTTTATCCAAGATATAACTTTCTCCCTACTTCCATGGCAATTTAGTTTGGAAGGGGTTTTTTCAATGTTTAATATGTGAATTGGTAGGAACTTTTTAAAAAGTGTTGGGTTCTTTGTTTTCATGCTAATTTATCCCTCAAAAATTGTGGTCAAGTAGTGAAGCATGAAACATGCTCAATCATGTTGCAGCAAGAATAGAAGACCAGAACAAAATCTCTGCCTTCATCTCCCCACAAAAAGCCGAGTGTCTCCTACTCTTGGTCTAGGAGAAACAGAAGGGAAGTTCAGAGTGGGTATAGCTCAGGTGACAGGGAGAAGGGGATGAGGAGTAACTATATAACTCCTCAAACCCAACAATCAGTATTATAATAAATAGATTTACTTACATGAAAGCAGTTTAAGGCCATCTAATTTAGCCTGTGGTCCATTCGGCAAATAAAAATTTCTTTCATTTTTAGAAGCCTCTGATGCAGGTTTCCAAAGGAAATATAACAGACAAACAATTCTTGGGGAAGAGGAAAAAAAACAAATTGTTAAAATGACTTCACTATAAAAAGCTAACCTTTTCAAACAATATGGCTTCTCTCTCACTTACCAACTTTCCATTTCCCTGTATGGCCCCGGAAGATGACTGGTTAGCCAGAGACGGGTAAGATTCCTCAAGGGAGGAACAACCTAAGACAGGCACAGTCGCAGGGGGGGCCATCAGGTGAGAAATCGGGGAACAACAGTGGTGAAGCTTAGAACCTCACCCTCCCCTGTTTTGAGAGAAAGCTTCTGCATCCGTGGATGTTTTATTGCCCTTCTCTAGCTCAGATTAACACATAGTCTACAGGCACACACCTGATCATCTACATTTGCTCTCTTACAACACTAAACTATGTGTTCTACCTTTATCTTGCATCTACCTACCACTTCAGCATTTTATTAAAAATAAAAATAATAATAATAATAATAAAGGGAGAAATGTGGGATCCACATATAAATCAAGTATAAAAATCAAACGAATATTCATATTTGACCTGATTGTTTATAGTTCATAATGCGTGATCAAAACCAAAAGTTTCTGTGATGAATGCCCTTGTACTGTTCACCATGTAAGAACTTAATTCACTATGTAAGAATTCGTTCACCATGTAAGAACTTGTTCATTATGCTTCAGAAGATTGGAGACTGACAAGAATTAGGCTTGAGATGGATTAATGATTGTGCATTGAGCATTGACCCCCCTATACAGAATTTTATTGTTGTTAACAACCGTTTGATCAATAAATATGAGAGATGCCCTCTCAAAAAAAAAATGACTTCACTATACAGCACGTTATGAAGTAGGGACAAGGAAGAGATTAAAATGAGTCTTTCTCTCCTCCCTCTGTGACTCAGAGATTAATCCTAAAAATAATCTTCATTCCAGTCTGGGGAAACTGAGCAATACTCACGTCTCCACATTCCAAGTTCTATGATGGTCTTGGAGAGGAAAGAGACAGAAGGAAGAAAGAGATAGGAAAGAGTAACTGTGCAAGATAATCTGTGAAAGGCTTAACCTATTCAGAGAGGTGAGGTGAAATTAAAAGACTATCTAGCTGTGATGAAATAGGCATTCTCTGTTCTTGCCCTATTCTGAAGTATGTTGTGTCAGCAAGGATGAAGCCTCAACTTGCCTTTATTGCTTTATCTCACACAAACTCTGCTGGTGACCCAGATGTTACTCATTCAAGTGAATTTTTGTCTTTCAACATCATTCCCTATTTTTTTTAATTGAGGTATAATTGATCATTCCCTTTTCTTTGAATCACAGCAGGACACTCTTTTTCAGGTGTTTTCTTAGTCACATTTAATTTATGTAAATATGTTCACTTTTTTTTAAAGCATTTCAAACTTACAGAAAAGTTGCACATACAGCAAAATGAACTTTTTTTTTACTTGAACAATTTAAGAGTAAGTTGCTGACATGATGCCCATGGTGGATATTGAGATAGACGGACCAGATGCCCTTCAAGAAAGGGCTCGTTGCCCAGCTGTGGGGACTATGGCCAGCACACCCACTGTCAGATGTCATTTCTTCAGGGTTTGCCCCATGCACAGAGATCCACCTTGCCCAAGGAGAAGCCTCTTTCTTGGGTGGTCCAAATACAACAACTTATCAAGGCGAGGATAGAAAGACCTGGCTATTTCAGCCCTGCACAGGACAACTTCAATAAGACACCCCAGTGGGGTTAGCTGAGCCCATCAGCCTCCTTCTCTGACCAATTTCTCCCTTTGCCCAAGCCTGTTGCTGTCCCCTCCCACCCACAGATGTTGATCCTAGTAATTATCCTGAACATTAAAGTCTGTCTCAGAGCCTGCTGAGACCCAGACTGCTGTAGTTGCAGCCAGGAGGGGTCTGAGAAAGCAGACAACAAGGTGGCCATTGGAGCTGGGTCAGTCAGCAGGCAGCTGAGGAATAATACCTCCTCACTGGCGATGGGCAGAGCACAGACAGCCCCTGGCACAAAGCAGACATCCCAGTATTAAAACTTGTACCAGTGGGGAATTGGGAGAATATACTAGTGAAAGAAAACGTATTAGCTTGGGCAGTATTTGGGGGAAATAGTAACTATAAGGACAATGGGGCTGGATGGTTATTGCTTAGCTCTATTGAAGCTGTAAGAAAAGAAAACAAAGCTGAAAGACAGACTAGCAAGCAACTGAAAGGCCTTAGGGCCTCTTTGGTAGCAGGTAAAGAGCCTTTCATAACCTGTGGCAGGAGGGCAAAGAAAGCTGAGGACCAGACTGATTTAAATCATCAGTGTAGCCAAGATCCAAAGAAGGTTAAACCACTAACTAAACTAGATCTGTTATGCCAAGGACAGGACTATGGTTGGGAAAGAATGAGACCTGACACATGAGATGGAGATATCTGAGTTGATGCCTCCCAAAATCTTGAATTCCCAGATTTCTCTTGACCCTGTTGGCCTGCAAAAGTGGGCCACCCTTTCCTACAAGAGTTACTCATTCCCCTCACTTGAGACAATGTTAAGGCCTCTCCCTGCAAGATAACATGTGACCCTCTGAATCTACCCCCCACTACCCTCTTGTCCACTAACTCTGTAACTATGGTTAAGTGATAGCATAATCCAGCTGGGGACATGCTAGGCCTGGTAAGGAAACCATAATCCTAAAGGAGCAAAAAGATCTAACTAGCATGGACTATAGGAAGTGGAGGAATACACATGGGACTAGATTCTGAGGGTACTTGATCAAGGGGTATAGAACATAACACTTTATGACAATTTGTGTGTACTATCCCAAAATGCAAGCTTTACCCTCTGACAAAGACCCCAGGAATTGGTGTGAAGTTGCTAGTAAGGTGGCTCCTATGAAGCATGGAAATGTGATGGCCCATGCTAAGTGAGGTCAAAATGCCATAAATATCTTAGCAGATGGTGAAGGATTAAAACACTAAGGGAAATAAAAAAGAATAAAATACCTAAGAGTGAATTTAACATGACACATCCACTGAAGTTAAAAAAAAAAAGTAAACTTAACAAAACATGTACAATGAAGACTATAAAATATTGTTGAAAAAAATAAAAGCCTAAATGAATGGAAAGATATCCTGTGTTCATTTATTGGAAAACTTAATGTGAAAATGGCAATAATCTCCACATAGCTCTATAGATTCATCAAAATCCACCCTGGCTTTTTTGCAGAAATTAACAAACTTATCTTAAAATTAATATGTAAATGCAAGGGACCCCAAATAGCTAAAACAATATTGTAAAAGAACAAAGATGGAGAGCTCAATTGCCAATTTTGAAACTTGGTACAAAGCTGCAGTAACCAAAACAATGTATTCCTGCCATAACGATAGACATATAAATCAAGAGACTGGAACTGAGAGTCCAGAAATGAACCCACACATTTCTGTGTGATAGATTGTCAACAAGAGTGCCGAACCAATTCTATGAGGAAAAGAACAGTTTTTTTCAACAAATGATGCTACGGCAACTAGATGTTCACATGCAAAAGAATGAAATTGGACCTTTATCTCATGCACTACACAAAAATTAACTCAAAATGGATCATAGACTTAAGTGTAAGAGCTAATATTAAATAAGTCTCAGGAAAAACTATAAGTTAAATTTTTGTGACCATGGATTAGGAAACAATTTCTTAGACATGACACCAAAAACATAATTGACCAAAGAAAAGTAGGCTAACTTGGACTTTGTCAAAAGCAAAAGTTTTAGTGCTTCAAAGAATACTATCAAAAAAAGGAAAAGACAACCCACAGAATAGCAGAAAACACTTGCAAATCATATCAGACAAGGGTCTAGTACCCAAAATATGTAAAAGAGAAAACAACCCGCTTTACTCAATAATAATTGGACAAGTAACCCAATTTAAAATAGGCAAAGATCAGGATACAGAATTAATACACAGAAATCTGTTGCATTCCTATACACTAACGATGAACTAACAGAAAGAGAAATCCAGAAAACAATTCCATTCACAATTGCATCAAAAAGAATAAAATACCTAGGAATAAACCTAATAAAGGAGGTGAAAGACCTATACTCTGAAAACTACAAAACACTCATGAGAGAAATCAAAGAAGATACCAATAAATGGAAACATATCCTGTGCTCATAGATAGGAAGAATTAATATTGTCAAAATGGCCATCCTGCCTAAAGCAATCTACAGATTCAGTGCAATCCCTATCAAAATACCAACAGCATTCTTCAATGAACTAGAGCAAATAGTTCTAAAATTCATATGGAACCACAAAAGACCCCAAATACGGATGTTAACAAGTGTTGGTGAGGATGTGGTGAAACTGGAACCCTCAGCCATTGCTGGTGGAATGTAAAATGGTACAGCCCATTTGAAAACCAGTGTGATAATTGCTTAAAACATGAAATATAAAGCTACTACTTGACCCAGCAAGTCTACTCTTAGGTATACATCCAAGAGAAATGAAAAAGTGTCCACAAGAAAATGTGTATGCAAGCATGTGTAGCAGCATTATTCCTAAGGGACAAAAAGTAGAAACAACCCACATATTCATCAACTGACAAATGGATACATTAAATATCCATACAATAGAATGCTACTTATTTATAAAAAGGATTTCCACTCTGACACATGCTACAACATGAATGAACCTTAAAAACATGCTGAATGAAGAAAAACAGACATAAAAGTCACACACTGTATGATTCCATTTATATGGCATGTCCAGAATAGGCAAATCCATGGAGACATAAAGTAAATTAGTGATTGCCGGGGGCCGTTGGTAGAGAATGAGGAGTGACTGTTAATTGGCACAGGATTACATTTTGGGGTTCTAAAAGTATTCTAAATTGATTGTGGTGATGGTTACACACCATGGAACACACACTTTGAGTTGTACACTTCCAAACGGTGATTTTTATGTATGTGAATGCTATCTTAATTTTTGAAAAAAGGGCCCAGGAAAGTGGGTATGCTGGTATGGATAGATTAAGTGAAGCCAGGAAACCCACCAGATGATGGTTCCATGGGAGGACCTGAAATTACCCTATCAAAGCGATAAAGAACGTGTAGGTGAAAGGGCATCAGACTCAGTATGAAATTCATAGCGGTGGCTCTGTTTTGCTGGTTGGACTGATGGTAGGAGACGCTCTTATAAAACTGAGCTCTGTATTATCAAGGGAGATAATACAACCCAGAAATAATTAAGACAGATGGCATCATGCACCTGTCAGAAGCTGTGTGGACGCAATTATGATAATGAATAGCAAGATCAAAGTGTCAACCGGGAGCCCCTGACCTGCAGAGTGTTATGGAGATAGTTAATAACACATGGCGTCACTTGCTGAAAAATAGAAGAGCAGCAGGTAAGGGTACTACTACTCAGTTTGTACAAGCAAAAGAAAACAAAGGGTGAAGGGATTGGGACTATTGGGGAACACAGTTTTTGTACACTGTTGAAATGAAGTTGATAAGAATCTGAGTTAGATTGTTACAAGATGTTAATTGTAATCTCCAGGGCAACCACTAAGAAACAACTAGATGTATATGTTTATTGTAAACGAAACAACATAATTCAAATGGTACATTGGAAAATGTCTTTTTAACACAAAAGAAGGAAACACTATAGGAATAGAGGAACAAAAAAAACATGGCATGTAGAAAACAAACTGGCAGATGAAAACCCCTCATATATAAAATGACTCCAGCAGTTGAGTCCTCTGTCACTGACCACATCAGTGCTAGTACAGTGGATTTGTAAATGAAGTGGCCGCAGTGGCAGAGACTGAGGCTGTTCTGGGCCCAGCGGCATGGGTTCCCACCTATCAGGGCTGCTCTAGTTACTGCCACTGCCAGACCGGCAAATAGTCAGCAGAAGAGACTGATGCTGAGCTCCTGAGCTCCTCAAGGAGACCAACCTACCAGCTGGTGGCAAGCTGACTACTTAGGGACCCTCCTACCCTGAAAGGGCCAGTGATTCATTCTGAGATAGGAATGGACACCCATTCTGGGTAAGGGCTTAAATGTCTTACCTTTAAGAACCCCCTGGGTTTCTACAATGTTTGATTCACCAGCAGGGGACCTCACATAGCATTCCATCAGACCAAGGAACCCAATTGATAGCAAAAAAAGGTGTGAGAGTGGCCCTATGATAATGGTATCACTTCCGCAGCACCCAATGCTCCTGGCCTGAGAGGGCCCTGCCTTGCTGAAGGTACATCAGAAGCGTCAGCTCAGATGCAGTGCTTAGTGAGCGCCGTCCTTCAGGATACATTAAACACATTGAATCAGAGATCTTCATGGGGTGCTTTGTCCCCAACAGGAAGAATACATGGGTCTGAGAAGCAAAATATGGGCATAGGAAAGGTATTGTTTATCATCACTCCCAGTGACCCTTAGGGGAATTTATGCTCTCTGTTCCTGCTATTCTGGACTCTACAGGATTAGAGGACCTGGTTCCTGAAAGGGTACTATTTCCACCATAGGATACAGCAAAAGTCCCCTGGAGTTACTAGCTGAAACTGCTGCCTGGGCACTTTGGGCTGCTAGTATTCAGGCAAAAGTGGGCTGGCAGCTGAGCAACAATCCTGACAGGGGTATTAACTCTGACATCAGAAGGAGGAAGGTCTGCTGTTACACAACAAAGGCAGGGAAGAATGGTTTAGCATCCAGATGATCTGCTTGGATGCTATTATTCCTGTGCCCAGCTGCAATGGCAAACAGATAATGTGACAAGGACACGGCTTCCAGGAACTCAGACCTCTCTGGAATGAGAATCTAGATCATGCTGCCAAGCCACCGCGGCCAAGACAAGTGGAAGCTGAGAATGACAGAAATTTAGAAAGGATGGTCAAGGGAGGAGGCTGTAAATTTCAATCCCAGCCCCTAGACCAGCTGTGGCAAAGAGGGCTGTAGTTTGTCCTATAAACGTTCCCCTTCAAAGTTTCCCCCAGTAGAAGAGGCTCATCAGAAACCTAGAGAAACTACTCCTCAACATAGATGAAGAAGTGAATCTGAGAGCAGCAGGGAAAGAACATGCAGATGAGCAACTGAGACTGCTGTTGGCAGGACTTCTTGTCCCAGCTACCTGAAGTGCTGTCAGCAAACAGCCTTCAGTTATCAGATCCTACAGCTGCAGAGAGCTGCCTCATTAAAGCTCACGTCCTTTTGGGGACAGCCCACACCCAGCGACTGATCAAGACATGGTGTAAAGCCCAGCCATTTCAGCTCCAGAGCTCACCGGGGGGTCAATTAAGGCTGCTGGGCCTTCCTCTCACGCAGCTTGCTTTTCCTTTCGTCTAAGCTTGCTTCCTTCTCTTCCCTGCCGCAGGTGTCAGTCCTCCAGGCACTCCCTAGTAAACATCCTGGACACTAAGCTGTGACTCAGCGTCTTCTTCCTGCAAAGCCTACACTGAAAATGCCCCGTCATCCCAACTCAATCATCCTTGTTTTTTCACTTACATGTAACTACTACCATCTCTGCCAGTGAGAAACCTGACTCTCATTATCTTTAATATGATTACTTACTTGTTCAGTCCTTCTACATCTTGCGTGGGCTCCCATGCCCTGAGCTGGCCCACCCCTGCCCAGTCACCCACCTCACCCTGGTCTCACTCTGACACCCTGTGCTGGATTGAACTTCCTTCACGGATGCCCCCCTCGCCCAGCTTGATCTCTGCACCCACGTTAGGCCCCCTCTTTTCTGCTCCCCTTCCCCTGCTCCATGTGGGTAGCTATCTTACCCTGTTGGGCTCCAACACCCAGCATCAGGTTGCCCCTCTGCAGGGACTCCATTCTCATGCTGCTCAGGAGGCCACACTGGTATCCCTTCCTTGTGGGGACACCTTCCACATCCCAGTCAGGCCACCCTCCACACAGAGGCCCTTCTCCTCACTCTTAGGCTCTGACACCCACACAGCCTGACTTCTTACCCAGATGCCCTCCTCACGCCTCTCAACCACTATGGTTCCACAGCCCTACTACAGACACCAAACTTGCTGGGCCCCATGTAATGGCTTTTGGACTGATTTGTGTCGGAAGGGGAGGGAAAAGAATGGGAAAGTAGAGGAAGAAGTGGCAGACCATTAATTCTTTTTTTTTTTTAGTTCATTTTTAATAGAATTACTTTTCTGAGATTCATTTCCCTTTCTGTTTTTGGCTAGATCTATTTCTATCATCAAGCCTGTTAAATTCATATGTGCTGGGAGAGCCAAAGCCGCCCGCTCAGCCCAGTCCTTATCTACGATGACCACCGTCTCCTCTACCAGAATCGCTACGGCTCACGCGGGCCAGTACATAACAGGTTGTTGAACTGAAAATTCCCCTCTCTCACCATTCTTTTCAGTGGGGGTTTCAGGATAATATTTAGATATGGGCATGCATGTTTCAATACTTCCAACTTCTTTTCCCTGTTTCCTTTTTTTGTTCTTCTTATCAGAACTCTGTTAATCTTGCTAGGTTACTTTAAATGGAATCTCAGTTGCCTCTAACTCTGCTAGACTTTTTCTCATAGGAAGATACTTCAAATGTCTTGAGTTATATAGACCTCAGGTGCCAGTAAGAATGGATTATTCACTTTTCTTCAAATGTGCCCCAAGCTGTTCTACCAGGGCGCCTTTATTCATCTGTCTAGCCACCCTCTCTTTGCTTCTCCAAAGGTCAAAGCCCTACATCCTACAAGGCACATTTCACATGCTACCTCTCACCAAAGCCTTTGCCGACATCCCAATTCTGGACCCCCACTGAATTTTGGATGTACCTCTGACATATATTATTTTCTGACATATTCTAATTACCATTCCTAGGAGACCAGAACCTAATCTCCTAGGTACAGATACCATTTCTTTTTCATCTCTTTACTCCCTGAAGGCTTTGCACATAGTAGAAGTTCCATACATGTTTGTTGAATTGAAACATAACAAAGGTTTATATAATTTATATTAAATCTCTACATAGTACACTCTTCAAAACAATTAAACTTCCCAGTAGTCCTATCTAGCATGAGACCTAAGTTTCTACCTCACATAAGAAGATGTTTACTTTTATCATCTAAAGGACAAGAAAGTGAAGATACTTATCTTTTCCAACATGATGCAATTGTGGTATTATTACACCAAAATATAAAATCTATTCTCCAAGCAAAGTCATATTTGCTTAAGGAAGTCTATATTTTTATACTGACCAAGTGGTACACCATTCTAACTTTGAAGTTATTAAATATTGACATTGTCTCTAGCATATGTGCATGACCTTGCATAGTGAATGAAAGCATTATTTTCACCTGCTGAGAGATGGCCCCAATTCCCCACTCCCCATTGGGATTATGTAACTACAGTAGGAGACCGACCTGCTTTTATACTGGTCTTAGCTGGATTCTCATAATCTGCTCTAATGTAGGACATTACCAAAATCTAGCCTGCTTTGTCATATTTTTTCTCCATTTAACTGAAAATATTGCAAGGGCTATCTTTAGATTGTAAACTCTTTGACTCAGAGGTGTCTTCTAAGTCTTTTGTATCCTTTTGTGTGTGATAATAGCACACTATGGATGTACAGTGAATGGTCACACTGAATTTGTCTCAGAGTGCTTGCCTTCCCTAGACTGTCACTACTAATCTTGCTGTGTTCAGGAGGCCAACACATAGACTTTTAGGGTTTTTCTCCTCTTCTTTGATGCTACTTCTTTAAGCTCTCTGTTTGTCCCTAGTGGCCTGACAGATGTGGCACCAGGTTTTTAGAGTTGGTAGTTTAAAGAATTTATGGTTCTCTTTATGTATCATGCCATGGAATTGGAAGGATTGGGTGGAGAAGGAAGGCTCGGGGACCATGAGAACATTTCCTGTATACCAATAGAACTCTTTCTGACAGATATCTGTAGTAGGCCGACTCATATTCCCTCAGGAGATGTCCATGTCCCAATCCCCAGACTCTGTGGATATTACCCTGTATGACATGGCAAAAAAGGACTTTGTAAGTGTGACTGATGATTTTGAGATGGGGAGATTATTCTGGATTATCTGGGCAAGTCCTAAATGTATGTAGGTGTATCCTTAGAATAAGAAGAGAGGGAGATTCGTCACACACAGAAGAGAAGGGGCAATATGACCATGGAGGCAGAGATTGGAGTGATGTGACCCAGGCCACGGAGTGTCTGCCAGCAGCCACTAGAAGCTGAAAGAGGCAATAAACAGATAGTCCCTACTGTCTCAGCTCAGCTGACACTGAGTGCTTCCTTTTAAGCAACCCAGTGAAACTGGTGGACTTTTGGCTTCCAGAAGTGTGAAAGAGTCCATTTTTGTTTAAGCCACCAAGATGGTAGAAATTTGTTACAGCAGTCACAGGAAACTAATACAGTAGCTTATAACTCAAATGATTCTATACTTTTTTTTTTCTGCTACCCTTCTCTAGCCTCCATCTATAAACTTAATTCCCATTTTATTCTTTCTTTGCTTCCTAATAGATTTTCCCTGTGGGTGTTTCTAAGAAAACAATCTTTCATATCCTTTTAAATTTCCTTAGATGTTATGTTCAAAACAATTTAATAAACATTTAATGACCATTTGCTATGTGTTCAGCATTGTTTAGAGACTTTGGAGGATCATAAAGAATAAACATAAATACCATCCTTAAGTAGCTATAAATTAATTGGGAAAGTTTACATACTATTATGAACCAGTGTGTGATAAAATGCAAAGATTAGTGCTCAAAGCAGGAAGTGCTGTAGAAATTCAGGAAAGGGAGTAAATAATCTGTGAGGGGGCTGAGGTAGATTGGATGGTTTTTATTGAATAGGCAGATTTTGAAGGTAGGTATTTGGACAAAAGGAGAAAGGAGTTTAGATTTCTTCTTTGCAGGTATAGAAGTGATCTAGGCTTTTCTTAAAATGCTTCAGAGGCATAAAACTTAGAACGTAAAATTCCCCTGTAATCCCACTACTCTCAGAAAAGAGCCTTCCCAACAATTATATATTCTTCCAGGTTATTTTTCTGTATATATAGTAATATGTTTATATAATTATTACAGACATGGGATCGTGCTGTACATTTTCTTCTGCAACCTGCCATTAAAGACTTTTGAGCAAAATGAAAAGGAAAACCATATTTTAAGGTGATTAATCTTTTGGCAACATGCACATAGATCTCCCTAATGCATTTTGATTATAGTGTGAACTGTACTGAGGAGAGAAATGCAAACAGAGAGAGGGGGCTGGGGGAGATGGAGAGGGAGAGGGAGAGACAGAGAGAGTAGCTAAAGGATGTTACAATAATCTGGGCAAACATTAGGGTAGGATCTACGACAATAACTGATAAAGTAAGGGGTTGGGGAATTTTCTTATTAAGGATCAGGAAATATGAATATATATTTCAAGATCTTGGACCACATAAATAAAAACTAACTCCTCCTTTTCTCTTTGAGAGAAGGAAAAAGATAAAAGATTCCACTTACCCACATTTTAAGATGGTCATATAATCTGACTGTAGTAATAGCAATCTACAAGGGAAGGCCTTTCTTTCTAAGCAGTAACAGCAGGGCTAAGTATTTTATATATAATGATGCATTTTCTGATTATAAAAGCATTTCATAATATAAAAGCATTTGTAGACAACATGGAAAATATTGAAAAGTAAAACACAAAATAAAATCACCCAGAATTCTTTCACTCAGCTATAACCACATGTATATTTTAGCTTATTTCCTTTCAGACATTTTCCTGCAAAGGAATGTGCATATGTATTTTTAAAATGAAACTGAGATAATACAAGATACTGCTTTGTGACATGATTTTTGCTTGACCACGTGTCATAAATATCTACCCATGTCTTTAAATATTCTTTTAAAAATCTTTGTTTTCCCAAACTGGCATTTTATTCTTCTTGTTTATTACAACAGTGATATAATTTCATTGTAAAAGATGCAAACAAACACAGAAGTGCTTAAAATAGAACATGAAAGTCTCCTCATAATGTCACCCCCCAGAGATACAGAGAATTGCTGGGGCTTGCTCATACCAGCTCACTGAGCTAATTGTATGCATCACTTTCCAAATCCATGTTCAGTAACTAGACATAGATACTTGAGATCAGCCACTACAGGAGTATTTAGACCATGGAAACTGGCAACACCACCTGTCGAGTTTTTTTTCCTGGAGAGCGGATTGTTAGTTAAACTTCTACCCATATATCACTAGGTGTATCCTCCTATACATTTTCTGCAAATTTAAATATTTGTTTACACACATATAGAAAACATCCAATTTTTCTCCCTCCCCCAGATTCATTGAAATATAACTGACATACAGTATTGTGTAAGTTTAAGTTGTACAGTGTAAAGATTTAATATATGTATATACCAAAAAATTATTACAATAATGTTAGTGAACACATCTATGACCTGAAATAGCTACAGTTTTTTATGCCTGTGGTGAGAACTTCTAAGATTAGCAACTTTCAAGTATATAATACAGTATTGTTAATTATATTCCCCCAGACAGTACATTAGATTCCCAGGACTTCTAACAGGAAGTTTGTACCTTTTCACCACTTTTACTTATTCTGTCCCCCACCTCCCATCCCTCAATCCCCTGGAAACCATCAGTCTGCTTTCTGTTTCTGTGAGTTTGATTTTTTAAGATCCCACATAAAGGTCAGATCATACAATATAATGCCCCCAAGGTCCACCATGCTGTACATAGCAGGACTTCCCTTTTTTATGGCTGAATAATATTCCACACTTTCTTTATCCATTCATCCATTAATGGACTTTTAGGTTATTTGCATGTTTGTTTTGGCAATTGTAAATACTGCTGCAATGAATATTGGGGTGTATGTAGATCTCTCTTTGAGATAATTATTTCATTTTCTTTGGATATGAATTCCAGAAGTGGATTTGCTGGATCATATATATAATAGTTCTATATTCCAATTTTTGAGGAACCTCCATACTGTAGAAGGCATCTAATTTTCTAACTGGCTTTGGCAATCCAACAATATATAATGCTCCTCGTTTCAGTACACATTCATCTACCTAATCCTAGCTATTTAGTATCTGCATAATTTATTTGAACAGTTCTCCATTGAAGGGAATTTTGGTGGTTCCAGTTTCTGGTTATTATAAACAAAGTTTCAGTGAACATTTTGTCCATATGTATTTATATATCTGTGAAATTGTTTCTGCCAGATAAATTTCTAGTCATAAAAATGAATCAAAAAGTATAAACATTCCATGGTTAGATAAATGTTTTGCCCCTCCAGAAGGGTGTCTTATTTATATGACAATGCCCTGGAAAACATAATTTAAATGATTGCATAGCATTTTAGTTCATGGATGTCTGATAACTTATTTGATCAATTCCCTACTATGGTGTTTCTGTTATTTCTCCTTTCTATAAATAATGCTACTATAGCATTATTTATAATGAACACCCCTGTACATCTTCATATGAGTCTCTTATTTTCCTAAGATAAATTCTTTGACATGGAAATATAAGTCAAAAGTAAGAATATTTTTACAACATTTAGATACATATTATCAGCTTTAGGTCAATATTGAAAAATAAGGTTGTTTTTACACATGTGCAGTCCATTAATATATAATAAAGGAGCCATGAATATACAATGGGGAAAAGGCAGCCTCTTCAATAACTGGTGTTAAGAAAACTAGACAGATACATGCAAGAGAATGAAACTGGATTACTAACTCCATACACAAAAGTAAACTCAAAATGGTCAAAGACCTAAATGTAAGATGTGAGACCATAAAACTTTTAGAAGAAGACATAGGCAAAAATCTCTTGAACATAAGCAAGGGCAGTTTTTTCCTGGACACATCTCCTCAGGCAAGGGAAACAAAATAAAAAATGAACAAGCGGGACTACACCAAACAAAAAAGTTTCTGTACAGCAAAGGATACCATCAGCAGAACAGAAGGACAACCTGCAGTATGGGAAAATAAATTCAAAATAATTTGTCTGATAAGGAGTTAATACCTAAAATATATAAAGAATTCATATGCCACAACACCAAAAGACAAATAGCCTGATTTTAAAATGGGCAGAAGACTTGAACAGACATTTCTCCAAAAAAGAAAAAGAGATGGTCAACCGGCACATGAAAAGATGCCGCTAAACATCAGGGGAATGCAAATCAAAACCACAATGAGGTACAACCTCAAACCAGTTAGAATGGCCACTATCAAAAAGGAATAAGAAGTGTTGGCAAGGATGTGGAGAAAAGGGGACCCTCCTACACTGTTGGTAGGAAGGTATATTGGTGCAGCTGCTACGGAAAGCAATATGGAGTTTCCTCAAAACACTAAAAGTAGAAATGCCATATGACTCAGTAATTCTACTTCTAGAAATTTACCCAAAGAAAACAAAATCCCTTATTCAAAAAAATATATGCACCCCTATGTTTATTGCCACATTATTTACAAGAGCCAAGATATGGAAGCAACCTAAGTGTCTATCAATAGATGATTGGATAAAGAAGATGTGATACAATACAGAATGAAATATTATTCAGCCATAAAAGGGAAAGAAATGCTGCCATTTGCAACAACTTGTATGGAATTAGAAGGTATTATGCTAAGTGAAATAAGCCAGGAGGATAAAAATTTATACTATTTAATTTCACTTATTTGTGTACTATAAAAACAAAGCAAAACAGAATGAACAAAACAGCAGTAGACTCATAGACACTGAGAAGTGACTGGTAGTTACCACCGGGGAAGGGGTTGGGGTGGGTGAGTGGGGAAAGTGAGGGGGATAAATGGACACAAAAATTCTCAGTCATAATATAAGTTGGTCCCAGGGATGGTAGTAAGGAACGGAAAATACAGTCAATGATTCTGTAACATCTCCCTATGTTGACAGATAGTAACTTCACTGGTGGGGGTGAGGATTTAATAATATGGATAACTGTTGAACCACTGTGTTGTATACTTGACAATATAAGATTGTATGTTATTTTTAAGAATTTACTTGATGCTAAATAGAATAGTTCTAATGACTAGTGTCTTCAGAATTAAGTCTGATGGCTGTCGAATAATCTTCAGGCTGGTTTCCCTTGAGTTACTTCTTTGTCATTTTAGACCTAGGATTCAATCTTATTCCCCCATCCAAATTTTATTTTTGTGTTAAGTAGCAAGTTAAAAGTATGTATGTGTGTGTTTGTATGTTGTAAAGTTAAACGCATCCACACATGAGTATGCATTTTGTTAACCTAAAATGTTACACTCATTTAAGGTAAGGGTTAACCTTGCCTGTCATTTCCTCAGAGTCAGGAAATAAATTGCAGTCGAGGAAATAAAATCTTCACTGGACTCTTTAGGGCAATTTCATCTTTTGGACTCCCTTCCTACCCCAAATTAAAGATTTCCCCAAAAAAGTAATAGTTATTTTATTTAAATGTATCACTTTATCAGTAGATACATAGAAATCAGAGTGCCTGTAACAGGTGAAAAATAGTTTCTTAGTGTTTGCCAGTCTTAAAATTCCCACCTTTTGTTATAATTGGGGGAAAAAAGAAACCAAATGAATAAATTCTTTTAAGTTTTGTTGTAAGGAATGTTTTGATCTCTATTCAAAATTAGTGTTTTTCAAATCTCTACTCTTTCACACTGGCCCTACCCACTGAGCCAATTTTTTGCTAAGGAAAAATGGGTAAGGGAATGTCTGTGTGTCCCGTTTTGCAGATGAATGAGGTCTCTTCGGGCATACCATCACCATCTTGTGGCCTTTAGCCATATTGCCGTTAAGGGTTTTAATACTGTAACGCTTTTCTGCAATTGCAAGCATGAAATACTGTGTATCTCCTTTTGGTAATTCCTCTGCAGATTAGATGAAATAGACCGAGAGCCAGATACAGCCAGCATGCCAGGGGTTCCCACCCTACTGTGAGATGCTATCTCTGCTTATGCTGTGTTCTCATAGGATTCTAAAACAATCAGTTGAATAAGGAAATCTAGTGACAAGATTTAATCATAGTGTTACTGTAAAGTGAAAGTGTTTTGTGTTTGAGCCAAATCTGTTTTAGTGGTTCCTTTGTATTTGTAAAAATATTGTTGGCAGTGGAGTCTGTCAATCTCCTAAATTTTCCTATCTTTGGTTATATTGTTGGAGTGATTTGCCTTTTTTGTTTCAGTGTGCTCCACCTGAGGATAAATTGTACTGTGTTCTCTTTCAAAAATGTTTTTTCCATTCTCTTCTCTTGTGGACAGTCCCTCCCTTTCTTCTGTCTCTTTCATCTATTTTTTCCTTCTTTTCACTCCTTCCTCATACTTCTTTTCAGTTTCTTTGACATCCTTGCAGCATGTCACTTTACCTATTCAGCTTCCTACTGACACCCACACCCACAGCACCCCTCCCCATGTGGTGTGACCTCTTTTTTTCCCCCCATTGCCTGTAATTCCTTCCCTCAGTTGGTGACATTCAGGCTCTGCCAGTGCTGAGGGCCCCAACCTCATCTGGTCTGAGGCATAGGTCTTTTAAGGACATAGCTCCCTGGTAACCCTTAAACTTCAGGGAGGGAGCTCATCCTTTGTATTCAAAGAATCCAGTCCCTAAACCTAACCTAATTCAAGAGGAAAGGTTTGAAAAGGACAACCTGTGCTTCAATCGGTATAGTTTCTGACTTACTTTCTTTTCTCTTTCTTTTTTTCAACACAAGTGCAAATTTTCATAGGAAAGGTACTGGGATCATTTTCAAGCTCACATTTTGGGTAGGAACAATTATTTACTTGTGCTTTGAGATTGATAAAAAAGTGAGGTAGATTAATGATAGTGAGAGGAAAGAGACTTGGGAGAAGGGCTTGCTATCATTCTGGAAAACAGCTTAAATTTTATTATGAGATGTATTTCTGTTTTTTTTTTTTTGATAGCCTGAAAACTCTTACTTGAAGTAATCGGCTTTACATTCAAATAGTTTTATAACTCCAATTGAGTAAAGAGAACTCCTATTAAAAGTATTTGAGGCTTTAAAGCTTTTCTCTTTCTTGGTTTAGTCCCTATTTTGGTGGACCACAATTCATAGATAATAACATTTTTGAGTGACTCTTCCAATTGTTGCTGTTGTTTAGCAAACTACCTCAAAACATGGTGGCATTATGCATGCCATGACAGCCACTTATTGTCTCCTGGACTATAATGGTAACAACAGAATTTCGTTTATTGGCCTAAGAACCCCAGATTTACTTACTCTTCAGAATCTTAAGACTTCTATAATCATAGAATCCTAGATACCAAATTAGTAGGAAAATAGTTGAATAAAGGATATATCCCTAAAGATAGTTTCACCCCATTTATTCTAAAACTAATAATGCTCACTGTAGAAAATTTATAAAACATAGAAAAGATCAAAATATCCTAGTTCCTTCCTTACCCATAGGATACATTCCAAGACCCCCAGTAGATGCCTGAAGCCACAGATGGTACCAAATCCTATGTATATTATGTTTTTCCTATATATACATACCTATGATAAAGTTTCATTTATAAACTAGGCACAGGAAGAGTTTAACAACAATAATTAATAATAAAATAGAATCATTGTAGTAATATGCTATGATAAAAGTTATGTGAATGTTCTCTCTCTCTTTCAAGATTGTTTTATTGTACTGTACCCACCCTTCTTGTGATGATGTGAGATGATAAAATGCCTCCGTGATGAGATGAATGATGTGGGCATCGTGACTTAGTGTTAGCTTACTACTGACCTGACTCTCTGTCACGAGATCTTCTGCTTCCAGCCCTCAGTTGACCAAGGGTACCTGAAACCCTGGAAAGTGAAACCTCAAATAAGGGAGAACTACTGTAAAATAAAATCTCAGCATGCAGAGCAAACTGCGCAGTACTAACATTTTGGTGTCCATCTATTTACAACGTTTTACTTCACTTCCATTTCAATGCAGTCACTTGGTAGAAAATTTGAATGATACAAAAAGGTACACAGTGAAAAGTGCCTCTCCTCCAGTCCCCTAGGTCCTCTCCTCTGAGCAAACACCCTTTCCAGCTTCTGCTGCAGCCCTCCACAGACAGTCTATCCGTTTTTGTGTGAGAAACACACATGTACATTTTAATGGTAGCTTTATGTACACACTGTTCAGTATATATATTCTTCCATATCAAACTTTAAAAACATTCCTCACTAAAATTGAGTGTGTGAGATATTGTAAACATCAAATAGTACTAAACTTAAAATATTCAGAGTTTGCATTATCATGACTAAGCGAGGATTGAATATGTTAGTACTGATTCACGAGCCTTATCCACAATTCTGAGATTCAAAAAACTCAGACATGGAAAGTTCTTTCATAACTCATTTGGTGGCAAATGCTGCCTCAAAATGATCTAAAGCTATTTAAAGTCTGGTTTATCCCTCTTAGTTTGAATTTTTGTATATTTAACCACAGAAATTTAATTTTGGTTATGGGGTGCTGCTCAGACCCAAGTGGATGTACTAAGTAATAAAGACTACATGCACTGTATTACCTTTCTAAAATCTGGGAAAATATCTGAAGTTTGAAACACATAATGATTCCAAGGGTTTTGGATAAAGGACTCTGTATCTGTATATAAAAAGCACTTAAGACTGTAATGGGGTTGTGGGGGGGACTTGGTGTAGGGGAGAGCCTAGCAAACATAATGTTCTTCATGTAATTGTAGATCAATGATAACAAAATTTTAAAAAAGCACCTAAAAACAGGCCTGGCATAAGGTATTATGTATTATCTGTTATTGTTATATCAGCTGAACCATAGAGTATATATTTTATTTTTCTTGGGGTTAATAATTACCTTGTTTTTTTCTGTTTTCTTAATTTTAACATGTCAATTAAAAACTTTATATACTAATTCAGAAAAATACACATTTGAAATATTCACACATACCAGATATAAATATACAAACCCCAAAGTGTACATATTTATAATTGTGCTAATATATTCCTTTATTGCATCTCACCATCCACCAAAATGCACGTTTCTGAGCACAGATACTTGATCTATTCTCTGTTCTATCCCCAGGACCTAGAATAGTTTCTGGCAAAGAGAAGGCACTTAAATCCGTGTTGGGTGAATAAACATAGCAGGCGTTCCGTTCGCTGGGTTTCTTCTCAGTTTGCTCTCTCTTGGAGCCTCTGTTCTCTTGCTCTGACCTAAATTAGCAGCGCTTTACGCTTGCAGGCCCAGTAAGCACCTTGGGAATTCCCTCTGCCTCTTCTCAGTCTTGGGTTTCCTGCCTCTAAAGCTTTTCTCTTTCTTGGTTTAGTCCCTATTTTGGTGGACCACAATTGATAGATAATAACATTTTTGAGTGACTCTTCCAATTGTTGCTGTTGTTTAGCAAACTACCTCAAAACATGGGGGCATTATGCATGCCACGACAGCCACTTATTGTCTCCTGGTGTCTGTGAGACAGGAATTTAGGAAAGGCTCAGCTAGGTGCATAGGGCCTGGGGTCTCTCACTGAGGTTGCATTCAGACCAGAGGTGGAACCCTAGGAGGTCTACAGTGGCTGAGGGCTGGTCAGGCATCTCTGTGTATCTTCAGGGCCTCTCCATTTGGTCTCTCTTCATGATCTAGTTTGAGCTTCTTCGCAGCATGGCAGCCTCAGTTAGACTGCTTACACAGAGCCTGGCTTCCACCGAATGTCATTATTCTTCCTTAGTACTTAATGACAGTTTGGTGGGTGTAGAATTCTAAAATGGATCGTTTTCCTTCAGGATTTTGTTTTCTAACAATTCTCCATTGCTTTCTAACTTTCAGAATTATCATTGAGAAGTCTAGTGCCATTTTAATTCCAGATCCTTTATATGTCAGCTGATTTTTCTTTCTAGCTTTTAAAAAGTTCTCTATACCCAGTGTTCTGAAACTTTATGTGAATTTAGGTAATAGATTTGATAAACTAAATGAGGTCTTACTTGGTTAAACTTTAGATTCTACTCAATGTTATGTCCTAGAAACTGGGTTCCCTCTCATTACTTCATTAATCTAGCTTGAATCATCCTGTCTTAGTCCATTCAGACTGCTTAACAAAATACCGCAGACTGAACAGTTTACAAATAACAGACATTTATTTCTCACAGTTCTGGAGGCTGGGAGATAGTTGGTTCACAAGCTTCTCAGGAGCTTCCCAGGTAGAATCTGAAACCTGCCTCCATATGCAGAGGGCAAAGAGAGACTGGAGAAAGAGGCAGGTCACTCTAGATTGGTATGTGCCAGTTTTAATAACCAGGGGAATTTATATATGAGGCTTGTCTTGAGTGGCTGCAAGATTAATAGATCACCACACTCACCCAGCAAATCTTAAAAGTTTATATATTCTTGACTGGATTCAGTCAAGTACACCATCCAGATGGGCTTAACACTACATCTGTATCTCAAGGTTGTATCCTTGAGGCAGCCTCTGGGAACAGGAAAGGCAAGGGGAACCCTCATTCCAAGGATTGGGGAGAGGTGAGAGCCTCTAACTGCTGCGGTCCAGCTCACATGTCAATGGGTGGTGGTGTCTTCTTGATGACCTCCCTCAACAGAAGTTCAAGGTCAAGATGCCAGCTTGGTTACATTCCGGTGAGAGCCCTCTTCCTGGTTCACAGCCAGTGCCATAGTTGCTGTAGCTCATGTGGTACAAGGCCCTAGGGGGTCTTTTTAGGTATTTGGAATTGCCTCCACATTTTTTTTTTAAGTTTTTTTTTTTTTGAGAGGGCATCTCTCATATTTATTGATCAAATGGTTGTTAACAACAATAAAATTCTGTATGGGGGGTCAATGCTCAATGTACAATCATTAATCCATCTCAAGCCTAATTCTCGTCAGTCTCCAATCTTCTGAAGCATAACGAACAAGTTCTTACATGGTGAACGAATTCTTACATAGTGAATAAATTCTTACATGGTGAACAGTACAAGGGCATTCATCACAGAAACTTTCGGTTTTGATCACGCATTATGAACTATAAACAATCAGGTCAAATATGAATATTCATTGATTTTTATACTTGATTTATATGTTGATCCCACATTTCTCCCTTTATTATTATTATTATTATTTTTATTTTTAATAAACTGCTGAAGTGGTAGGTAGATGCAAGATAAAGGTAGAAAACATAGTTTAGTGTTGTAAGAGAGCAATTGTAGATGATCAGGTGTGTGCCTGTAGACTATGTGTTAATCCAAGCTAGACAAGGGCAATAAACCATCCACGGATACAGAAGATTTCTCTCAAAGCAGGGGGGATGAGGTTCTGAGCCTCACCTCTGTTGATCCCCAATTTCTCACCTGATGGCCCCCCTGCGACTGTGCCTGTCTTAGGTTGTTCCTCCCTTGAGGAATCTTACCTGTCTCTGGCTAACCAGTCATCTTCCGGGGCCATACAGGGAAATGTAAAGTTGGTAAGTGAGAGAGAAGCCATATTGTTTGAAAAGGTTAGCTTTTTACTTCTTGGCAGATTTATGCAATGTGGCTTCTATGCCCAGCACTTGTCTCGAGGTATCTTTACCACCTGGAGGAATTATGATACTCGGTAACTTCGATATGAGGCACGAATTCTATTTAAGGGTTGTAATTAGGAAGGAAGAAGAAAAGCTATAGAGGTAGCATATGGAAGAAAACATGGGAGGATTGATTATTTCTTTGACATATCTTCTTGTAGAGTACCTTAAGTATGTACAGGTTTTAAACTACTAATTTGCACACACATATTAACATAATAGGAATACGGTGACATAAACAAAGCAAATCTATAATTAACATCCATCTCCAGTGAAGCCAAGAAAACCATTTAGGCACACTAGGCATTTGTGAAAATTTGTCTATGATATGATGGATATTGTCCAACTGTACTTGAACAGTCTGAGAAAAATCAGACAAATTAAAGCAGCCCATTTCTGGGATCTGTTCACTTCCCATATGTTCTTTTAACCGTAGATAGTCTATAGTCATAAGATTTTGGAGTGCTACAACTTGCACCCCTCCCAACTCCTGGTTGAGTTCCAACAGTACAGATCCGGTCAAATTCGTTGTCTCACTGTATGCACATGCCAGCCTAGACATCTCCCTCCTCATTCCAATGGCAAGTCCAGGAAACGGTGGGGTGGACGCAGCCACAACCGCAGCATCGCCCGGATCCCTGTGGAGGCTTTTTGATGATCATCCCCCGGCACGAGTCCTCCAGAGAGTGCTGATGCCAGAAGCTCCTCCTCATATCGTATCTTAGTTCATTTTCTGGGTATCCAAGCTAGGCCTTGATCTTCTGCATAGAAACAAACAGACCCTTTGCCCACACTTTGACATGCCCTCTATACCACTGTGCAGAACTCATTGGAGGTCAGCACACAGGGACTGCTTTTTTTTTTTTTATTAAGAGAAAGGAATATTATCAGAAAAGAGTACCTCCATAGCTGATCATCT
Organism: Manis javanica; assembly: GCF_040802235.1. Taxonomy (NCBI): domain Eukaryota; kingdom Metazoa; phylum Chordata; class Mammalia; order Pholidota; family Manidae; genus Manis; species Manis javanica. Next base: position 101,804,062 of record NC_133163.1, on the reverse strand, counting down.
GACACCCTTTAAGTGATCAACATTAAGGATATTTAAATGATGCGTTGATCTTTGATTTACCAATAGTTTTATCCTATCAAGGAGTAATCCCCCTTTTCTTTCTTTCTTTCTTTTTTTTTTTAATCTTTAATCTACACTTACATGAAGAATACTATGTTTACTATGCTCTCCCCTATATCAGGTCCCCCCTAACAACCACATTACGGTTACTGTCCATCAGCTTAGCAAAATGTTGTAGAATCCCTACTTGTCCTCTCTGTGCTGTGCAGCACATGTTCCCCTTTCTCCCTCCCCCCCCATGCATGCTAGTCTTAATACCCCCCTTCTTCTTCCCCCCCCTTATCCCTCCCTGCCCACCCATCCTCCCCAGTTCCTTTTCCTTTGGTACCTGTTAGTCCATTTTTGGGTTCTGTAATTCCACTGCTGTTTTGTTCCTTCAGTTTTTCCTTTGTTCTTACACTCCTCAGATGAGTGAAATCATTTGGTATTTCTTTTTCTCTGCTTGGCTTATTTCACTGAGCATAATATTCTCCAGCTCCATCCATGTTGCCGCAAATGGTTGGATTTTTCCACTTCTTATGGCTGAGTAGTATTCCATTGTGTATATGTACCACATCTTTATCCATTCATCTACCGATGGACATATAGGTTGCTTCCAATTCTTGGCTATTGTAAATAGTGCTGCGATAAACATAGGGGTGCATCTGTCTTTCTAAAACTTGATTGCTGCATTCTTAGGGTAAATTCCTAGGAGTGGAATTCCTGGGCCGAATGGTAGGTCTGTTTTGAGCATTTTGATGAACCTCCATACTGCTTTCCACAATGGTTGAACTAATTTACATTCCCACCAGCAGTGTAGGAGGGTTCCCCTTTCTCCACAGCCTCGCCAACATTTGTTGTTGTTTGTCTTTTGGATGGCAGCTATCCTTACTGGTGTGAAGTGATACCTCATTGTAGTTTTAATTTGCATTTCTCTGATAATTAGCGATGTGGAGCATCTTTTCATGTGTCTGTTGGCCATCTGTATTTCTTTTTTAGAGAACTGTCTGTTCAGTTCCTTTGCCCATTTTTTAATTGGGTTATTTGTTTTTTGTTTGTTGAGGCGTGTGAGCGCTTTATATATTCTGGATGTCAAGCCTTTATCGGATCTGTCATTTTCAAATATATTCTCCCATACTGTAGGGTTCCTTTTTGTTCTATTGATGGTGTCTTTTGCTGTACAGAAGCTTTTCAGCTTAATGTAGTCCCACTTGCTCATTTTTGCTGTTGTTTTCCTTGCCCGGGGAGATATGTTCAAGAAGAGGTCACTCATGTTTATGTCTAAGAGGTTTTTGCCTATGCTTTTTGCCAAGAGTTTAATGGTTTCATAACTTACATTCAGGTCTTTGATTCATTTTGAGTTTACCTTTGTATATGGGGTTAGACAATGGTCCAGTTTCATTCTCCTACATGTAGCTGTCCAGTTTTGCCAGCACCATCTGTTGAAGAGACTGTCATTTTGCCATTGTATGTCCATGGCTCCTTTATCAAATATTAATTGACCATATTTGTTTGGGTTAATGTCTGGAGTCTCTAATCTGTTCCACTGGTCTGTGGCTCTGTTCTTGTGCCAGTACCAAATTGTCTTGATTACGATGGCTTTGTAGTAGAGCTTGAAGTTGGGGAGTGAGATCCCCCCTACTTTATTCTTCTTTTTCAGGATTGCTTTGGCTATTCGGGGTCTTTGGTGTTTCCATATGAATTTTTGAATTATTTGTTCCAATTCATTGAAGAATGTTGCTGGTAATTTGAGAGGAATTGCATCAAATTTGTATATTGCTTTCGGCAGGATGGCCATTTTGACGATATTAATTCTTCCTAGCCATGAGCATGGGATGAGTTTCCATTTATTAGTGTCCCCTTTAATTTCTCTTAAGAGTGACTTGTAGTTTTCAGAGTATAAGTCTTTCACTTCTTTGGTTAGGTTTATTCCTAGGTATTTTATTCTTTTTGATGCAATGGTGAATGGAATTGTTTTCCTGATTTCTCTTTCTATTGGTTCATTGTTAGTGTATAGGAAAGCTACAGATTTCTGTGTGTTAATTTTGTATCCTGCAACTTTGCTGTATTCCGATATCAGTTCTAGTAGTTTTGGAGTGGAGTCTTTAGGGTTTTTTATGTACAGTATCATATCATCTGCAAATAGTGACAGTTTAACTTCTTCTTTACCAATCTGGATTCCTTGTATTTCTTTGTTTTGTCTGATTGCTGTGGCTAGGACCTCCAGTACTATGTTAAATAACAGTGGGGAGAGTGGGCATCCCTGTCTGGTTCCTGATCTCAGAGGAAAAGCTTTCAGCTTCTCGCTGTTCAGTATAATGCTGGTTGTGGGTTTATCATATATGGCCTTTATTATGTTGAGGTACTTGCCCTCTATTCCCATTTTGCTGAGAGTTTTTATCATGAATGGATGTTGAATTTTGTCAAATGCTTTTTCAGCATCTATGGAGATGATCATGTGGTTTTTGTCTTTCTTTTTGTTGATGTGGTGGATGATGTTGATGGATTTTCGAATGTTGTACCATCCTTGCATTCCTGGGATGAATCCCATTTGGTCATGGTGTATGATCCTTTTGATATACTGTTGAATTCTGTTTGCTAATATTTTATTGAGTATTTTTGCATCTACATTTATCAGGGATATTGGTCCGTAGTTTTCTTTTTTGGTGGGGTCCTTGCCTGGTTTTGGTATTAGGGTGATGTTGGCTTCACCCTAGAATGAGTTTGGGAGTATTCCCTCTTGTTCTATTTTTTGGAAAACTTTAAGGAGAATGGGTATTATGTCTTCTCTGTGTGTCTGATAAAATTCCGAGGTAAATCCATGCGGCCCTGGGGTTTTGTTCTTGGGTAGTTTTTTGATTACCGTTTCAATTTCTTTGCTCGTAATTGGTTTGTTTAACTTTTGTGTTTCTTCCTTGATCAGTCTTGGGAGGTTGTATTTTTCTAGGAAGTTGTCCATTTCTTCTAGGTTTTCCAGCTTGTTGGCATATAGGTTTTCATAGTAGTCTTTAATAATTCTTTGTATTTCTGTGGAGTCTGTCGTGATTTTTCCATTCTCATTTCTGATTCTGTTAATTTGTGTTGATTCTCTTTTTCTCTTAATAAGTTTGGCTAGAGGCTTATCTATTTTGTTTATTTTCTCAAAGAACCAGCTCTTGGTTTCGCTGATTTTTGCTATTGTTTTATTCTTCTCAATTTAGTTTATTTCTTCTCTGATCTTTATTATGTCCCCCCTTCTGCTGACTTTAGGCTTCATTTGTTCTTCTTTTTCCAGTTTCGATAATTGTGATGTTAGACTATTCATTTGGGATTGTTCTTCCTTCTTCAAGTGTGCCTGCATTGCTATATACTTTCCTCTTAAGACTGCTTTTGCTGCATCCCACAGAAGTTGGGGCTTTGTGTTGTTGCTGTCATTTGTTTCTATATATTCCTTGATCTCTATTTTGATTTGTTCATTGATCCATTGATTATTTAGTAGCATGTTGTTAAGCCTCCATGTGTTTGTGAGCCTTTTTGTTTTCTTTGTAGAATTTATTTCTAGTTTTATACCTTTGTGGTCTGAAAAATTGGTTGGTAGAATTTCAATATTTTGGAATTTACTGAGGCTCTTTTTGTGAGCTAGTATGTGGTCTATTCTGGAGAATGTTCCATGTGCACTTGAGAAGAATGTATATCCTGTTGCTTTTGGATTCAGAGTTCTATAGATGTCTATTAGGTCCATCTGTTCTAGTGTGTTGTTCAGTGCCTGTGTGTCCTTACTTATTTTCTGCCCAGTGGATCTATCCTTTTGGGTGAGTGGTGTGTTGAAGTCTCCTAAAATGAATGCATTGCAGTCTATTTCCCTCTTTAGTTCTGTTAGTATTTGCTTCACATATGCTGGTGCTCCTGTATTGGGTGCATATATATTTAGAATGGTTATATCCTCTTGTTGGACTGAGCCCTTTATCATTATGTAGTATCCTTCTTTATCTCTTGTTACTTTCTTTGTTTTGAAGTCTATTTTGTCTGATATTAGTACTGCAAGCCCTGCTTTCTTCTCACTGTTGTTTGCCTGAAATATGTTTTTCCATCCCTTGACTTTTAGTCTGTGCTTGTCTTTGGGTTTGAGGTGAGTTTCTTGTAAGCAGCATATAGATGGGTCTTGCTTTTTTATCCATTCTATTACTCTGTGTCTTTTGATTGGTGCATTAAGTCCATTTCCATTTAGGGTGACTACTGAGAGATATGTACTTATTGCCATTGCAGGCTTTAGATTCGTGGTTACCAAAGGTTCAAGGTTAGCTTCTTTTGTATCTTACTGCCTAACTTAGCTCGCTTATTGAGCTGTTATATAAACTGTCTGGAGATTCTTTTCTTCTCTCCCTTCTTATTCCTCCTCCTCCATTCTTCATATGTTGTGTGTTTTGTACTGTGCTCTTTTTAGGAGTGCTCCCATCTAGAGCAGTCCCTGTAGGATGCCCTGTAGAGGTGGTTAGTGGGAAGCAAAATCCCTCAGCTTTTGCTTGTCTGGGAATTGTTTAATCCTGCCATCATATTTAAATGATAGTCGTGCTGGATACAGTATCCTTGGTTCAAGGCCCTTCTGTTTCATTGCATTAAGTATGTCATGCCATTCTCTTCTGGCCTGTAGGGTTTCTGTTGAGAAGTCTGATGTTAGCCTGATGGGTTTTCCTTTATAGGTGACCTTTTTCTCTCTAGCTGCCTTTAAAACTCTTTCCTTGTCCTTGATCCTTGCCATTTTAATTACTATGTGTCTTGGTGTTGTCCTCCTTGGATCCTTTCTGTTGGGGGTTCTGTGTAATTCCATGGTCTGTTCGATTATTTCCTCCCCCAGTTTGGGGAAGTTTTCAGCAATTATTTCTTCAAAGAGACTTTCTATCCCTTTTCCTCTTTCTTCTTCTTCTGGTACCCCTATAATACGAATATTATTCCTTTTGGCTTGGTCACATAGTTCTCTTAGTGTTGTTTCATTCCTGGAGATCCTTTTATCTCTCTCTATGTCAGCTTCTATATGTTCCTGTTCTCTGGCTTGTTTTCCTTTAATGGCCTCTTGCATCTTATCCATTCTGCTTATAAATCCTTCCAGGGATTGTTTCCCTTCTGTGATCTCCTTCCTGACATCTGTGATCTCCCTCCGGACTTCATCCCATTGCTCTTGCATTTTTCTCTGCATCTCATCCCATTGCTCTTGCATTTTTCTCTGCATCTCTGTCAGCATGTTCATGATTTTTATTTTGAATTCTTTTTCAGGAGGACTGGTTAGGTCTGTCTCCTTCTCAGGTGTTGTCTCTGTGATCTTTGTCTGCCTGTAGTTTTGCCTTTTCATGGTGATAGAGATAGTTTGCAGAGCTGGTACGAGTGACCACTGGAAGAGCTTCCCGTCTTGTTGGTTTGTGGCCATCCTCTCCTGGGAGAATAGCGACCTCTAGTGGCTTATGCTTGTCAGCTGTGCACAGACAGGGCTTCTGCTACCTGCCCGTTTGCTATGGAGTTTATCTTCGCTGTTGCTGTGGGCGTGGCCTGGCTGGGGCTGCTCCTCCAAAGTGGTGGAGCCCCATTGGAGGGGGAGCGGCCAGGAGGCTATTTATCTCCATAAGGGGCCTCTGTGCTCCCTGTTGCCCAGGGGGTTAGAGTGCCCATAGATCCCCAGATTCCCTGCCTCTGGTCTAAGTGTCCTGTCCTGCCCCTTTAAGACTTCCAAGAAGCACTCTCCAAACCAAAACAACAACAGCAACAATGAGAGAGAGAACAGAAAAAAAAAAAAAAAAAGGAAAAAACACGCGATTTTTTTTTTTTTTCCTCAGGCGCCGGTCCTAGGCACCCGCTCACTGGTCCTGCTGCCCTGCCTCCATAGCACCGGGGTCCCTATCCCTTCAAGGCTTCCAAAAAGCACCCACCCACCGGTCCCGCAGGGAAAAACGCATGATATTCTTTGTCTTCAGGCACCGGTCCCAGGCACCTGCTCCCCAGTCCTGCTGCTCTGCCTCCCTAGCACTGGGGTCCCTGTCCCTTTAAGGCTTCCAAAAAGCACTCGCCAAAAAGAGAAAAAAAAAAAAAGGAGAAAGACACGCGATTTCCTCCATCCTCAGGCGCCAGTCTCAGGCAACTGCCCACCGGTCCCGCAGGAAAAATGCGCAATATTCTTTGCCCTCAGGCGCTGGTCCCAGGCACCCACTCACCAGTCCTGCTGCTCTGCCTCCCTAGCACCAGGGTCCCTGTCCCTTTAAGGCTTCCAAAAAGAACTCACCAAAAAGAGAAAAAAAAAGGGGAAAAACGCGCGATTTCCTCCGTCCTCAGGCGCCGGTCTCAAGCACCTGCCCTCCGGTCCCGCAGGGAAAAACACGGGATATTCTTTGTCCTCAGGCGCCGGTCCCAGGCACCCGCTCACCGGTCCCGCCGCCCTGCCTCCCTAGCACCGGGGTCCCTGTCCCTTTTAGGCTTCCAAAAAGCACTCGCAAAAAAGAGAGAAAAAAAAAAGGGGAAAAAAGCGCGATTTCCTCCGTCCTCAGGCGCCAGTCTCAGGCACCCGCCCACCGGTCCCGCAGGGAAAAATGCGCGACATTCTTTGTCCTCGGGCGCCGGTCCCAGGCACCCTCTCACTGGTCCTGCTGCTCTGCCCCCCTAGCACCGGGGTCCCTGTCCCTTTAAGCCTTCCAAAAAGCACTCGCCAAAAAGAGAAAAAAAAAAGGGGGAAAACACACGATTTCCTCCGTCCTCAGGCGCCAGTCTCAGGCACCCGCCCACCAGTCCCGCAGGGAAAAATGCGCGATATTCTTTGTCCTCAGGCGCTGGTCCCAGGCACCCCCTCACTGGTCCCACTGCCCTGCCTCCTTAGCAACAGGGTCCCTGTCCCTTTAAGGCTTCCAAAAAGCACTCACCAAAAAGAGAAAATAAAAAGGTGAAAAACGCGCGATTTCCTCTGTCCTCAGGCCCACTGGGTCCCGTAGGGCAAAACGCGCGATAATCTTTGTCCTCAGGCGCTGGTCCCAGGCACCCGCTCACCGGTCCCGCCACCCTGCCTCCCTAGTAATGGGGTCCCTGTCCCTTTAAGGCTTCCAAAAAGCACTCGCCAAAAAAAAAAAACCGCTCCGGTTTCTTTCCATCCGCCGGGAGCCGGGGGGAGGGGCGCGTGGGTACTGCCGGGCCAGGGCTTGTATCTTACCCCCTTCACAAGGTGCTGGGTTCTTGCAGGTGTGGATGTGGTCTGGATGTTGTCCTGTGTCCTCTGGTCTCTATTTTAGGAAGAGTTTTCTTTGTTATATTTTCATAGCTCTATGTGTTTTTGGGAGATTTCCACTGCTCTACTCATGCCGCCATCCTGGCTCCGCCGCCTCCATAAAGTTTTTAAGTGTTCCTATCTATCTACTCTTAAATCAATCACATTACACACAACTTTAGGGTTGATAACATAACCTGTTCCACCTCCTGCCCCTTTGAACCTTGTCAGGCACTCCTAATTGCAACTAAAATATGTTTCATGATCTCCAAACTAAAAATCCACTGTTGCTTGTTCAAGATCAAGACCCTCATATTGGCCTAATCAGTTAATAATTTATACAAGATGTACATTAAAAAAACCTGGAATATAAGCTTTCTAAAAAAGATCTAGTCTTTAAGGTGGGCAAATAAGTTCATTTCTTTGAGCTTCTGTAAAGCAAGAGGGCTTATTTAGCATGGATTTATGAAAATTCTATTACTGTCTGATTTTATAATACACGTTTGTAGCCACATTTCATAGCAAAATCAGACTTTCCCCATCAAAAGAAACAAGCCAAGGGAATCCTCTCTATATGTATTTTTCTAGCTGAAGGTTGCAATCCATTAGTAAATCAAGAAATCAGTTTAGGGGTTGCTGAAAGGAAAGGAGCGACACACAGCAGCAATTCACCGGAGAATTCCGCTTTATTAGGGAAAGGTGCTGGGTTATATAGGAAGGGGCATGAGCTGATTGAGGTGTCACTTCTACGGGGCTGGTGACTATTGGCTAGGTGCTGGGATTAGGGAGGGTGAGGGGAGAGTTCGCCATCTTACTGGTGGGGGCCCTTCATTCCCCCCTTTCTCCTCTATGGGGTTGTGGACGTTGCTTTCTCTCTGACTGCTTCCTGCTGAATGGGGGCGGAGAAGGGAGTGAGGGCTTGAGGATTGGGAGGAAAGGGTTGATAGGACTCCCCACAGTAAGGATGAGTAGATGTGGACTTCTTCAGGTTGGAAATCAATGAAGGTTCCCTGTAACCATAGGTCGAGGACTTGTTGATTCTAATGGTGCCAAGAGGATACAGGTGCTAGAAGCCAGGCGTCTTCGGCCATTGTTTCCAGGAACAGTTTCCAGCAGAGAGAGGGGTCCATCTCAGCATGTGGTGAGGAGGTCACCTGAGGGTGAGGGATCTTCTGTGGCCAGAAGCTGGTAGTTCCTGAGTAAAAGTTGGTTGAAAGTTTGATTAGAGATTTTTCCAACTTGGGATTTGATGAACTTTATTATACAGAGTAAGAAGAGACAGGCGAGAAGAATGATTATTATGGGGCCTGCAATGGGCCAGAGCCAGGTAAGGAAGGGGTTTGTTAGTATTGAAGAGAATGGGTTGGAATTGGAAGCAGAGTGGAGGCTGGAGGCAAGGTCGGTGAGTTTGGTAATGTCAGTTTCTACAATGCCGGATTCGTTGATGTAATAGCAGCACTCTTCTCGAAGGAAGATGCAGGGGCCGCCCTTTTTGGCTGTAAGCAGATCTAGGGCCCACCGGTTTAGAAGGGTGACTTTAGCTAGCGAAGTGACCTGTCTTTGGAGAGAGGCCAGGGAATCGGCAGTGGATGTCAGGGCTCCCTCAAGTTTGGCGTTGAGATCTCTAATTGCCCATAGAGAGTGACCCAAGGCTCCTCCCGAAAACCCTGCCCCAATGGCTGAGGTGGCTAGGGAAATACCGACCATAATGGGAAGGAAAGCAGCCCTTCTTGTGTGCAAGGGCAAGGGAGGTTGGAGCTCAAGGAATTCTGCCATGCCATTCAAGCTCTCTTAAACAAAAATTACCTCATACCCACTCACTCCCCGTTTAATACCCCCATATTAGCTGTTAAAAAAAAACCAATGGATCTTTCCGCCTTGTCCAAGACCTTTGTCTCATCAACATGGCCGTTGTCCCTATCCATCCCTTAGTTCCAAATCCATACACCCTTTTATCGCAGATCCCTGCCTCGGTCTCCCACTTCTCAGTCCTAGATCTCAAAGACGCATTTTTTCTATCCCTCTGGACCCCTCCTCCCAAGATTTTTTCGCCTTCACCTGGACGGACCCATACACAAGACATTTTGAACAACTCACTTTGACAGTTTTGCCACAAAGCTTCCGAGATAGTCCCCATATTTTTGGACAGGTCCTAGTTCAGGACCTCAAACCGTTTCATCATGATCACTCCGAGTCCACCTTATTACAATATGTGGACGATCTTCTACTCTGCAGTCCCTCATGGGAACAGTCTCAACTTGACACTGCCTCCCTACTTAACCTTCTAGCTTCCAGAGGTTACCAGGTATCCCACGTCGAAGCTCAAATCTCTTCCCCTTCTGTCACTTACCTTGGATTCCTTCTATCTCAACAAAGAAAGTCCATTACCTTGGACAGAAAACAGCTCCTCTCTGACCTGCCTGTTCCCAAAACCAAGACAGAAATCCTTTCCTTTCTAGGCCTGGCTGAGTATTTTAGAGCGTGGATCCCTAACTTCTCCCTATTGGCAAGACCCCTATACGACCTCAGCAAAGGCCCCCCTGCAAAACCATTATCATCCTTACCCCGACACTCCTTCGTTAAGCTCCATCAAGCCCTTGTGGAAGCCCCAGTTCTCCATCTTCCTGATTTGTCAAAGCCCTTCTCATTATACATTCATGAGAGGTCCAGTCAAGCTCTAGGAGTCCTAGGCCAATATTATGGCCCATCCTTTGCCCCAGTAGCTTATCTCTCCAAGCAATTAGTCCCCACAGTTTGGGGATCGGCTCCCTGCCTACGGGCATTAGCCGCTGGACAGCTCTTGCAGAAGGAAGCTCATAAACTGACATTCAGGGCGCCCCTTACCATTTTGTCCCCACATCACCTAAAAGATCTCTTAACCTACAAAAGTTTACAGACTCTCCCTCCCTCCAGACTCCTGACCTTACGGTCTTCTTTCCTCCAAAATCCCGTTCACCCCCTTTGCCATCCACACCCGAATCATGACTTTTTCCTCCTTTTCTGCTCTCTCGCTTTTTTTCCTCATTCCCTGCCATCCCAGCCTCCTTTGTATGGCGATTCAAAGTCAGACAGACTTACACACACCATCAAACAAAAATTACCGCCCTCATTGCCACATCAGACTGCCCTCTGAAAGGCTGCTCCAAGCCTTTATACCTCCAGTTTCCTCCCTCCACCGAAGTGTTCACTAGCAGCTACCTTTATTCTCCCTACCTCTGCTTCCTCTATGACCAAAAACAGGCCTGTTGCAGGCGATGGCCAGACATCTATGGGAGATGTCCCTACTGGTCTTGCGCCATTCACTACATGGGTAACTCCCGGTACCCACAGTATTACTCCTCCAACTGTTTCATAAAATATCCCAACAGCTCATTCTCCTTATCAATCCCAGGTCCCTGGGACTCTCGATGGGCCGCCGGAGTCACAGCCTCAGTTTACTATGGGGGGGGGGTCCTTGACCCCCCACGGTATATCTCTCGAAAGTATGTTCCCTCTGATTCCCAGATCTCTCAAGTTGCATCAGATATCGGACATTCCGAAAAAGTCATTAACCAAACTCTTGACGGGGCCTCTTCATCTTCATATCCCCGCCCCTCTTCCAATTTCTCCTACTCTTGGTTACAGTTGCAATACCCACCAGCATTAAAAACAAAACAAAAAGCTTAAATAGAATAAAATATAAGAGAATAGGAAATCTCAAACTGCATTTTAGTAGTAAGGGAAAGATTGTTTTGTGACATACTTATTTTAGTTTCGTATATAAAGTGTTTCCTGGGTTAGTGTGGAAAACTGAAGATCTTTCAGATATGCTGCTCTAAAGCTGCGATTGTCAAAGAGTGGTCCAAGTAGGCAGGGACCGTGGGTGTAGTCAGAGTAGGGTGAGGGACTCCGGAAAAAGACCCCTACCAGAACTCCATATTAAACAATTAAGCAAAGACGAAGTCACATTAATTCTCTAAAATAAAATATCAAACTAAGAATATAGTTAGTTTCTTCAATAAAGATTAGTTAAAACTAAAAAGCCAGGAGTAACTTAGCCTAGAATGTTTGAACATCTCCAAGATAAGAAAATACCTCAACATAGCCCATGTCTTGTTTGTGTCAATTGAATGAGGCTATTGTAAAATTTACTTTTGCCTGGTAAAAAGCCCAGTTTATCTTTAACTTTACCCAGATGCTGCTTTTCCTCCTCCAGCCCTAATCAAGTCAATAACTCAGCTCACCTAGAAAGCAAAACAAGCAGCCTTGACTAATATATTTCCAAATCAAGAAATTGCTACTCTGAGAAAGGATCAAAGCAGTAAATTTCTTGTTACTTCCTCTGCAAAAATAGTCTGGAAAACTGATAAGAAACTTAGTGTCTCTTGAAAAATAAACATTTAGAGACCATCTGGTAGATCAACATCCCTAGCTCTTTGTCTCTCAACTGCCTATAAATCCCCTAGACAACCCAAGCTAGGGGCTCTCTTGTCCCCTCCTGACTCACGCCAGGAGCTCTGTCTGTCCTCTCACTGTATCTCGTAATAAAAGTCTCTCTGGCTCTCCTACCTTAACAGTTTGCTAAGTTCATTCTTCGACTCCGCAAAGGAACCCCGGCGTCACAAGGAAGACCTTTTCAGGGAGTCTGAGAGGTCCTCTTATTCCTGATTTCATACATAGGTATGAAGCCAGATTTTTTTCACATGCTTCAACCAGAACATCTCAGGAAACTGAATGTAGAAGTAGGTATGAGAATTCAGCTGTCTTCTTTTAAGCCAGACATTGAAGATACTTCCAAAACTGTAAACAATTCCATTCCTCTAATTTGTTTAAGAAAAAAATGTAGCTGTTTAAAACTTAAAATGCTACTTATGTTAACCTGTTATTTTAAAATGAATTTTAAAATTTTGTTTCAACTAGTAATATACATAATCCACTGTGGGGAAAACTGCAATATTTTCAGAATTTCTCGCCTGGCCTTAGTACATCTCCATATCAATAGGTGTTTCCAAGGGGTGGTGAGTAGTTCTTGTCCATATCAATAGACGGTTAAAAGGTGGTTTGGAAGCCAGCTCAGCACTGGGACTGGAGAGGTGTGGTGGGGCCATTGCAGCTGCGTGGCGAGAGACAGGCGAGCAGAACTAGACAGACTGCTTGTAAGCAGTAAACGGGTTTCTCCATTTTATCTCTCCCCCTTTGACTGATTTCTGCTTTAAAGGTAATTTGCCCCTGGGTGGGAACATATTTCCTCCCAGGAATTACACCCACATAAACAAAAGCGCTTTGAGGTCTCAACAATTTGAGAAATATTGGTCAGTAAGAAACAAAAGACTTGAGGCCCAACTCACGACAGGTTCAACGTGGTCACGGGCCCTTCCAGGGAGCGCCCCAGGCACCACCCACTGCAAGACACCAGATGGGGCACGTCCCCGCCCCCGTTGAGTACCCTCACGAATAAGAAGAGATACAGATGAAAGGGCGGGGCTTGCCCGTCTCGTGGACAAATAAGATTCGAAAAGCGTTAGGATCAGGGTGCACGCGAAAACTAGGTTACAGAAGGAAAGTAATCATTTCGGGAAATCTTTGCGACACTGTCGTGCCTCGTTGGTTCCGTTTCCTAAAGGCAGACGCGAGGCCGCTCCCAGCCGAGACATCGGCGGATGTGTGCCGCAATGGCGGATATGGAGGATCTCTTCGGGAGCGACGCTGACAGCGACGCCGAACGTAAAGGTGGGATCCGCTGGGCTTCGGAGGAGGGCTGCCTGGAGGGGCTTCTGCGGCGGAAGCCCAAAAGCAGAGCGGTTCCGGGTGTGCAAACGCGCCGGCACTGCGAGGGGGCGGGGGCGCCTCCTCCACTCCTGCCCCAGCGCCCCCTACGCCCGGGCGGTGCCAGCCTCCCCGGTGGAGGAACACGGACGCAGAGTGTGCGCCTGGACGTTCTTGGTGTCCATGGAGCACGCAGTTCCTGGGAGCGTGTGGAGCAAAGCGGGCTGGGGGGCAGGAGTGGAGGCGCAGGCGAGCCTGCGCAGCCCCGGGAGAAACGCTGGGGTCCTGCCCTGTTCTGTCTTGCGCAGACCAACGCACATTAAGAAGTGTCTGTCAATGAATGGAGATGAGATGTTCAGAAATATGCGGACGGGACGGGCGACTGTGCAGAGGGGCTTGGAATGCCGTCTGGAATGAGATCAGAGCATGGCGTGATGGGGAGTTTGAGACGTCTGGGTGAGGAGACTGGGAAGGTTCCCGGCATAGGGCTAGGCGTTACCACCGGAGACTGTGCCTCGGAGAGCCAGTGCAGAAACTCTACATCTAAAATCTTGAGTCTGCGATATTCGATTGGGCAGCAAATGGGGTTTGTGTTTCGAGACGGGAGAGAGAAAGGGTTTGTTGATGAAATGAATGATGTTTATGGTGCATGAAAGTATTTCTGGCAGAAGAAGTGTGGATATTTCCATTTGAATTATGAATAGGAGTTATTTGAAGTGAGAAAAAGCCCAGTACCAAGTTCAGAATTCTTCGAATCCTCCAGGCTCAAAGTAACGTATCATTTTTCCTTAGCGAAGTGCGTTATCGTGGTGGTTCTTTTTTGCTTCCACTCCCATATATTGCTATTTTTAAGAGTGTAGTGAAGGGAGCATCATGTGGAAATCCAGTATGTAGGGCTCTGTCCAGATGAGTATCCAGGAGATCCTAGTGAGGATGAGTCTGGAAGTATAGAGTCCTGTATACTAACTCTTGTTCCCTACCTTTGCTGATGTTCTCATTTCCCTTTATTTTTACGTATCCATATCCCATTTACCCTTCAAGGCACAGTTCTTGTGAACCCTCTCATGACTCACTTCCCTGAAGTTGTTCACTCAATATGTTCATTAATTCCCTGTCATGTTCTAGCTACTTTGCTAGGTATTGGGGATATAATGATAAAAAGATGGTCTCTGCACATTGTCCTCCTTCCCCCCCCCATGCCCCATTACATTAATGTCTAATGCATATTTGAGGAATAATTAGATGGGTAGAAGTGACAGTTCATTAAGATGTTCCCTGCAATGCTTTTTCCCATTGCAAACCTAGTGTATGGGGAACTGATGTATGGAGATGGTTTCTTTTCTGGGCTTCTTGTTTACCTACTTGTAAGTCTGTTGCTTTCTTCCATCTTACCATAATTGGTAAGAAGATAGTGAGGACAGTGTGGTTCTGACAGGATAATTCCTGTTAGGCCTAGCACATTCATTATCTCCCTGAGCTAAGAGAGTTGTGGAAAGTAACTACACCAGACAAATTTCTTGGCATAACAATGGCTAGAATCCTTACTTAGGTCCAGTATGTTTCTTTCATGTATAAATGTGCCAGGTCATCTTTAATTTCTTTCAACAATATTTTGTAGTTTTTAAGGTATACCCACATTTGATAGACTAAATTTATTCCTAAGTATTTTATTCTTTTGGATACTATGGCAAGGGGAATTATTCATATCATTTTTGGATTGTTCATTGCTAGTATAAAGAAATATAACTGATTTGTTTGGTAATCTTGGATCTTACAGCCTTGGTGAATGTATTAGCTCTGTTTTTGTCTGTGGATATGTGGATTCTTTAGGATCTTTAACATACAAGATCATGTCATGTGTAAACAGATAGTTTTACCTCTTCCTTTCCAATTTGGATGCCTTTTATTTCTTTTTTTCTTGCCTAGTTGCTCTGACTAGAACGCCCTGTACAATGTTGAATACAAAAGAGGAGAGTGGATGTCTTTGTCTTGTTCCTGATCTTAGGGGGAAAGTATCTATACCTTCAGTATTACGTATGTTAGCTGTGGGGTTTTCACAGTTGCCCTTTATCAGGTTGAGGAAATTCACTTCTGTTCCTAATTTGTTGAGTGGTTTTATCATGAAAGGGTGTCAAATTTTGTCATATGCCTTTTCTGTATCAATTAAGATGATCACTTTTCTTTCTTTGTTAATATGGTGTTTCACTTTGAGTTTTGGATGTTGAACCACTGTTGTATATCTAAGGTAACTCCCACTTAGTCATGGTGTATATTTTTTTAACATGCTGCTGGATTTACTAGTATTTTTGTATTCTATATTTGCTTTTGTATTCATGTAGAGATACTAGTCTGCAGTTTTGTTTTTTTGTGACATCTTTGTCTGGCTTTGGTACTAGGGTATTATTGGCCTCATAGAATGAGTTAGGAGGTGTTCCTTATGTTTCAAGTTTTTGGAAGAGTTTGAGAAGGATAGGCATTAATTCTTTAACATTTGATAAGATGCATCTGTGAAGCTATCTGGTCCTGAACTTTTCTTAGTTGGAAATTTATTGATTGCTGTTTGAAATTCTACTTGTTATAGGTCTATTCAGATGTTCTGTTTTGTCTTGAGTCAGTTGTAGTTTGTGTGTTTCTGGGAATTGATCCATTTCCTCTAAATGATCTAATTTGCTGGCATGCAATTGTTTATAGTATTCTCTCTTAATCCTTATTATTTCTGGTAAGGTCAATAGTTAAGTCCCCACTTTCATTTTTGATTTCAGTAATTTAAATGTTCTCTTTTTTTCTTGGTCAGTCTAGCTAAAGATTTGTCAAATTTGTTCATGTTTTCAAAGAATGAACTTTTCTTTCATTGATTCTGTTTTTCTATTCTGTATTTCATTGATGTCTACTTTAATCTTTTTTGAAATTGAAGTATAGTTGATAGTCAATATTATATTGGTTTCAGGTGTGCAACATAGTGATTCAACACTTACATACATTACAAAATGCTCAATATGAGAAGTAGTTACCATCTGTCACCGTACAAAGTTACTACAGTATTACTGACTGTATTCCCGATGCTGTTCTTTTAATCCTGGTGACTTACTTATTTTATAATTAGAAATTTGTACCTCTTTTTCCCTTTCACTGTCTGACCCGTCCTCCCAACCACCAGTTTGTCCTCTGTATTTGAGTCTATTTCTAGTTCCTTAAAGTGAAAGGTTAGGTTATCAGTTTTAGATTTTTTAATGTAGGTGTTTACAGCTACAAATTTTCCTTTGAACACTACTTTCTCTGCATCCCTTAAGAATTGGTATGTTGTATTATCACTTAAAAGTATTTTCTAATTTTCCTCGTGATCTCTTCTTTGAGCCTTTGATTGTTTAAAAGTGCATTGTTTAATTTCCATGTATTTGGATTTTCCAGGTTTCCTTCTATTATTGAATTCAATTTTATTGCATTGTAGGCAGAAAAGATACTTGGTATGTTTTCAATCTTAAATTTATTGAAATCTTAAATTTAATGAACCTTTAAATTCATTTCTTTGCGTTCTTGCCAACGCTTATTTTATGTTTTTCCTTTTTTTTTTTTAACATAACCATCCCTGTTGGTGTCATAACATATGGTCTATCCTGGAGAATGTTCCAGGTGCACTTAGAAAGAATATATATTCTGTTGTTGGCTGGAGGGCTCTATTCATGTTTATTATGACTGCTTGGTTTATAAGTGTTCAAGTCTGGTGTTACCTTGTTGATCTTCTGTCTAGCTCTAGCCACTATTGAAAGTGAGGTATTTAAGTTTCCGTTTACTATTGTTGAGCTATTTCTCCTGTCAGTGTTCTATCAGTTTTTGTTTTTAGGTGCACATACATTTATAATTGTGAATCTTTAATGTGGGATTGATCCTTTTTTATCTCATAACAGTTTCATCTTAAGATGTATTTTGTCTGTTTGTATAACTGCTGTAACTCTCATTTGGTTATTATTTATATTGAATTCTTTTCCCATCTTTGCACTTTCAGCCTATTTGTGTATTTGGTTCTAAAGTGAGTCTCTTGTAGACAGATTATAGATGGGTCATTTTTTAAACCCTCTGTCAATGTCTTTTCACCAGAGAAGTTAATCCCTTTGACTTAATTACTGATAAGGAAGGACTTCTGCCATTTTGCTATTTGTTTTCTATATTTTCTATCTTTTTGTACCTCAGTTTCTCTATTACTGCCTTTTATGACTGATTTTCTTCTGGTGTACTGTTTTGATTCCCTTGTAATTAACATCTTAATTTATAACAATCTAACTTGGACTAATACCAACTTAATTTCAGTAGTATACAAAAACCTTTTTTCTGTATAGTTCCATCCCCTCTTGCATTTACATTGTTATGTCACAAATTATGTCTTTATACATTGCCCAGTGATGTGGATTTATAATCGTTTTCTGTAATTGCCTTGAAACCTAATAAAAGAAGAGGAGTTACTAACCAGAAATACATTAATACCAACTTCTATACTTACTTATTTAGTTACTACCAGTAATGTTTAAGGGTTTCATTTCTTTGCATCCTTGCTAACACTTATTTTATTATTTTATGTTTTTCCTTTTTTTTTTCTTTAACTTAGCCATCCCTGTTGGTGTCAAGTAGTATCTCATTGTGGCTTCAATGTGCATCTCTTTATGGTTAATAATGTTGATCATCTTTTCATGTGCTTGTTGGTCATTTGTATAACTTTACAGAAATGTCTATTCAAATCTTTTGTCAATTTTTTATTTGGGTTCTCTTTCTGTTGAGTTGTAAACATTCTTTATATATTTTGGCTATTAGACACTTGTTAGATACATCTTTTTGCAAATTTTTCTCCCATTCTCTAGGTTGTATTCTCACTTTCTTGATAATATCCTTTGTTGCAAGAAAGTTTTTCATTTTAGGTCCAATTTATCTATTTTTTTCTTTTGTTGAGCCTATCTCCTTCATATTTGAAGCATAGGTTTGCTGGGTATGGAATTCTTGGTTGACAGTCTTTTTCTTTCAGCACTTTGAATATGTCATCCCACTGCCTCCTGGTTTCCATGATTTCTGATGAGAAAGTTGTTACCCTTATTGAGGTTCCCTTGTGTGGGACAAATTGCTTCTCTTTT
The DNA here is from genome assembly GCF_040802235.1 of Manis javanica. Lineage (NCBI taxonomy): Eukaryota > Metazoa > Chordata > Mammalia > Pholidota > Manidae > Manis > Manis javanica. The sequence goes on along the minus strand of NC_133163.1, from coordinate 101,785,945 downwards.
GCTGCTTTCAGGATTCTTTTTGTCCTTTTCTTCAATAGTTTGATAATGGTATGTCTAGGAGTGGATCTCTATCCTATTTGGTGTTCTTTAAGCTTAGATGTGTAGGTTGATGTCTTTCATCACATTTGGGAAGTTTTGGGCCATTATTTCTTCAAATGTTATTTCTGCCCTTTTCTGTTCTTCTGGGACTCTTATTTGTGTATATCTTGGTACACTTGATGGTATTACACTGGATATTCTCGATTGACCTAACTTAAATTTTGCTGATTCTTTCTCCTTCCTGCTCATACCTGCTGTTTAGCTGCTTCAGTGAGTTTTTCATTTCAGTTACACTTTTCAATTCCAGAATTTCTGGGTTTTTTTTAAAGTATCTGTCTTTTTATTATTGGTATTCTCTATTTGGTAAGACACCATTTTCATTGGGCTTTTTCAGGGACACTTTATAGCTTTTTTTCAAATGTATGGTCCATACTTCCTTATTTCTTTGCATGCCTTTTTTAAGTAATAACTGGGTATTTTGAATTTTATGATGTGGCAACTTAGGAAATCATGTTCTGCCCCTTCCCTAGGGTTTGTTGCTGCTGTTTATTGTCATAATTATTATTTAGTGAGTCTTTTGAAGTAATTTTGTAATGTCTCTAATCTTTGTTATGTGTGTTCATTAAGTGTCTGTTCCTTTAATTAGTGGTCAGTTGGTAGTTGGAGAGAAATATCCTTAAATGCCTAGAATTTTAAAATACTCAGTGTATGCAGATTGGCTGTCTGTAACAAGTTGGGGCATGCTTTCAACACTCAAGCAGGCAGTTCACAACCTGTCTTTGCCTTCATTTCTTGCTTTCACAGAGCCTGAAGGTCAACCAGAAGTGAGGGCTTGGGACCTTTTCTTCCCCAAGTGTGTGCCCAGCACTGGGAAAGTGCATGGCCTACCAGATCTCTAGGAGAATGTGGGAGCTTTTAAAAGCTATTACTCCCCGTATTATACCCCTCTCTTTCCTCCCAGGCTTTTTTGTTAGTCTGTTGTTTGCCCCAACTGCTATCCATTGTCCCAAGCAGAGGCAACTAATATATTTGCCTGTAAACGTTTTTAACAAACACTCCCAGGTAATTGCCTCCGCACTGAGAGTGTTCCAAGTTAATGAAGTCAAACCCTTTGAACCAGTTCTTCAGTGATCCATCAGACAGATCAGAACTAACAACCGTGATGCTTTGTAAATGAGGTCATTTCTGCTTCCTCCAGTAGTGGTACATATACCAGAAATGCAAGCTGTTACCTTCAAGACACCATTGGACTGGGGAGCAGGTGAGGAGAGTGGGGATAAAAAAGCTAAGTTAAACACAACAAAGTTCTGTTTTCTTACAGAAATTCAGCTGTTTTTTCTTGTAAATATTCCCCTGGTTGTTGCAACTCTTGGTTAGTTTCCATAATGCAGAGAAAGTAGATTCTGACAGGTTTTTTTTTTTAACAAGGTTTTCCTGCTTTATGTCTGATGGACTTTCAGTGTTCCTTATTCTTTTTTGCTGACATCACCCTGTGTTTATATGTTCCAGTAGATTCTGATTCTGGATCAGACTCTGAGTCTGACCAAGAGAATGTTGCTTCTGGCAGTAATGCTTCTGGAAGTGAAAGTGATCAAGATGAAAGAGGTGATTCAGGAAAACCAAGTAATCAGGAACTGTTTGGAGAGGACAGTGAGGATGAGGGAGCTTCTCATCATAGTGGGAGTGACAATCACTCTGAAAGATCAGACAATAGATCAGAAGCTTCTGAGCGTTCTGACCGTGAAGACAATGACCCCTCAGATGTCGATCAGCACAGTGGATCAGAAGTCCATAATGATGATGAAGATGAAGGTCATAGATCAGATGGAGGGAGCCACCACTCAGATGCAGAGGGCTCTGAAAAAGCACAGTCAGATGATGAAAAATGGGGCAGAGAAGATAAAAGTGACCAGTCAGATGATGACAAAATTCAAAATTCTGATGATGAGGAGAGGGCGCAAGGATCTGATGAAGATAAGCTGCAGAATTCTGATGATGATGATGAGAAAATTCAGAACACAGATGATGAGGAGAGGCCTCAGCTTTCAGATGATGAGAGACAACCACTGTCTGAGGAGGAGAAGGCCAATTCTGATGATGAACAGCCAGCAGCTTCTGATAATGAGGATGAGAAACAGAATTCTGATGATGAGGAACAGCCACAGATGTCTGATGAGGAGAAAATGCAAAATTCTGATGATGAAAGGGCACAGGCCTCGGATGAAGAACACAGGCAGCATTCAGATGATGAAGAGGAACAGGACCATAAATCAGGTAATACATTTTTGGGAATCAAAATGGTTTGGCAGAAGCATCTAGATACAGCAGTGGGTCATTTATTCTTTTTGTATTCCCATCTTTGGTACCCTGTTTTTTCTCTTTTGTCCCACCATTTCAGTCTTTTCTAAATCCATACATTTTGTTGTTTTTTTTTTTTAAATTTTCTAATCCATTTATTATTTCTATCTACTCCATTTTCATTTGTTAATTGATGATAGGAAGAAAAATACTTAAAGAGGACAGTTTCAGAGGAAGATGTAGGGTGCTAGAGTAACTAGATAATGAATAGAGTTGGTTGTAGTTCTGTGGGCAGCCGGAGAGTATGCCTTAGGTAAAAATAGGTTTGCCTGGTGGAAAAAAAACACAGTACTGTTGAAACGTCCCCATAGGGGAGCTGTACTGCAGTGTGAACACTATGTTCCAGCGCACTTGTTTGTGATCCAAAATTTGATCATCCAGTGGTAATAAGGCTCCATGGAGTTTACTCCAACTAATCAAATTAACAAGAAACAAGTTTATAAACTCTGATACCCAAAATCGTTTGTTTCAAGAGGATCAGTTATTTCTCTCTTATTGTATCCTTTCCCTTGGGGAAAAATCTACCTTGGATGCCATATTCTAATAATCAGGAGGCTGCCTGGGGAGATTAACATCCAGGATACGAAAGAGCAGCTGGGTGGCCTCAGTGAGTTCTGACAGCTTGACACCTGCATCCTCCCCCTAGGAGATGTGCTGGGGTCACAATACTCGTTCCCTAAAGGCTACAGGAAACACACAGCCGAAGTTTGACTTCTGGACCCTCTCTTATCATAGCTGCTTATGTGCTATTCTGCTCAAGTTAACACATTCTTTATATAGAATATTAAAAACTCAGAGACCTTGTTTCTTTGTATTATACTGATTAGGTTGGAAGTCGTCCTGAAGTAATATCTGGATTGCTTCATTTCTGTAGGTAATTGCTTATAATTATATATTGATCTGATCTTAGCTTAAAATGTGAGGGGAGGGATTTTTTCCCATGTAGTACATGCCTCACAAGATACCATTCAGAACCATATTTTAGAATTATTTAAGAGAAGTGGTCAAAATATTTCCAGGTTTATATAGACTATAAGACTGCACTAAGTATCAGTAATCAGTTCTGGGTAGAGTTATTTGTACTGTTACCAGAATCATTAAGGCTCAAGTATTATTTCCCAAATACTAGCAGCCTAACATAAGACTAGGCTTGTAGTAGGAAATCTTGTATCTGGCCTTCCTAACTAGCTCTACAGATGTTCAGTTGATCTTCTGAACTTTACAATTAGGATAAACATTTTACTGTTCAGAAATAATGTTAAATTTATCTCTTTCATTGCAATATTTTTACCTCTTTTTTCCCTCTGTAATGAGTTGTGTATAAATTTAATCAGGAGTTTCAATACTGCTTTGCTCACTCTACCAAGTTTTTTTGCTTACAGAAACCAGTGTTGCTTTGATTAATTTTATTTTTAAATTCACGACAGTAAGTAGATTTTTATACATGTATGTATAGTTCTATTAATGTTAATGCACGTATAGATCATGTAACTACCACCACAGTCTGGATACAAAACAATTCTGTCACCCTAAAAAATTCCCTCCTTCTATCCCTGTAGTCACATCCTTCCCCCACCCTGACAGCTACGGATCTGTTTTGTTACTAAAGTTTGTCTTTTTGAGAATGTCATCAGATAAGTGGAATAATATGGTATGTACTCTTTTTATTTCACTTAGGCTTCTTGCATTTAGCATACTGCATTTGAGATTCATCCAAATTGTTACATGTATAATAGTTGATTCTTACTTATTACTGAGTAGTTTTCCATTGTATGGGTGTATCAGTTTATCTCTGATGTTGCTTTTAAAACACAAAATTCAAAGACATGATAAGACTGTGATTATGCAGAACCTCTCATTCTACTTTTACAGAATCTGCAAGAGGCAGTGATAGCGAAGATGAAGTTTTACGAATGAAGCGCAAGAACACAATCGCATCTGATTCAGAAATGGATAGTGACACTGAGGTACCAAAAGGTACTCCATGTATGTTCTTTTACATAGAGGTACACATACACATATACATATGTACATACAGATAGACATCCCTCTTTCTACATCTAACGGTAGTGTACTCCCAACACTGGGCATTTATCCCAGGCTGAAGGCCCACAGAAAAAGAGTGTGAATTCACTTAGTGTACGCAGGAAGTTGTACAGGTGTGAGAAACTGTTCCTGCTTAATTAGATGAAGAAGAACCTACTTCTTCGTCTGTAATTAGAGTGAATCTGTTGTTAGGGGGCTGGGGTTCTGGTTGAGGTAGAGGTGACAATGTCCATTCTGCAGTTTGAATCATGACAATTCCAGGGCAACTTGTTCTTAAGTTCTTCACAGGTTAATATCAGATGAAGACCCTGATTCTTCAAGCTATGGGTTAGGTCATAGGTTCCCAACCTTTTTTGGCTTAGTGGCCACTTTTTCAAAGAGTGATTTGATAACGCCCCCCTTAGGTGAATTGTACTATGCTATACATAAAACAAGGGCAGATTTTTTTCAAATTATTTTATTAGAAGGAATTAACAATATTAATGTATTGCTCAAAGTACAATCAAAATTTAAAAAATTTTAAAAGTATATATTATTTTTAAAAATGAATAAAGTCTTTATTAGTGAGAGGGTTGAGCTTGGTGAGATGACACTAATTTTTCGATGTTTGGTGTCATTTTTGTCGTCAGCAATCTTAAATCTCCACGTTCCACTATTGATAGTTTGTCTCTTTTCTTTGTTAATAGATTGCTGATTATGCTAAATCCTATTTCAGCTAAATATGATGATGGAAATGCAATGAAAAACTTACTGCTTCAACCCATAAGGCTGAATATAATATCGGAATGTGCCTTTGAAGCCAAAATTCTTGATATCAATTTTTAAATTTCAGTTTCAGTTCTTCATTTGTTGACAGTTCTATCAACCCCTCCAGTAGTGAGGCTTCTGCTACTTGTAGGTTCCAGGAAGGGTCTAGGGCCCCTTCTGGAATAATCATGCTGAGTAAATTCTGAATTGATTTTTAAAATCTTCTTTAAGTGCTTCCAAATGCTGGCTGTAAGCTGAATGTCGTCATCATTTGTTTCCACTGAAGAAGGATTTGGGAACTGATAAAATTGTCTTTGACTCAAATTTCTTTTGTGCAAGTCAAGTTTTGACATGAATGCAGAAATAGTTGCCTTCACTTTGATCAAATTCTGTGGAGTATTAAACCTTTCATTGCATTCATGCAAGTATTGCCCAAAGGGGCAGTGGCTGGTCCCCAACACCCCCTTAATAAGTTTTGGATTAAGAACACACCCTCAGATTTCTTCAGCACCCACAGGTGGGCAATGCCACCCCCGCTGGGAACCAGGGGGTTAGATGAAGAGTTTGTAAAAAACCCAGTGATCCAGGTAAGGTAGGTTTGTTGCAAGGATAAAAGATCTACCTGTTCATCTCTATGTATGACTATGTTTCAAATGGCTAATAACTATACAGTAAAGATGTTAGTATCAAAGTTAGAGAAAACATAATTTTGGTAGTTTGATTATGCACAACCATTATTATTATTTTTTTATTGAGGTATCATTCATATACAATTTTATGAAGGTTTCACATGAGCAACATTATGGTCACTACAGTCACCTGTATTATTGAGTCCCCCTCCCACCCCACCATAGTCACTGTCCATCAGCATAGCAAGATTCCAGAGTCACTGCTTGTCTTCTATGTGCTTCACTGTCTTCCCCATGACCTGCCCACACCGTGTGTACCAGTCATAATGCCCCTTAATCCCTTTCTTCCTCACAACTGTTATTATGCTACATGGTAGTTTGGAATTTATTCTAGTAGCTTATATAAATTATCATGAGTAACATAACTAAAGCAATCATTTGGAGGGTCAACCAGAGATCGAAAAGGAGAGAGCTGGACAGAATAGCAGGTTCTAGGATTTACTTTAAGATCTTTGAATCTATAACTAGTAGTTACATACCTAGACTTTGGAATATGACCTAAGTTATTTAGAGTCTTTCTGACTCCACTTTTCAACTATATGATTTTGGTCAAATTAATTACTTACTACACTTCCATTTTCTGATCTTTAAAGGAGAAGTGATACTAATCATCTTACGGGGTTGCCGTGAGAATTAGATATTAGATAATTAAATATGTCCTTTCATTTTGTTCACATTTATGGAGGATCTGTTTTGTACTAGTACTCTTCTGGGCACTGGAATGTAGCAATAATCAAAACAGAGAAAGACCTCTCCCTTGTAGAATTTACAGAGCAGGGTAGGGAGACTGACAGTAAAACAGTAAGTAAGTTAAATATATAGTGTGGTGATAAGAACTAAGAAGGAAATCAGGAAGGGACAGGAAAATTGGGGAGTGGAGTTGTAGTTTTGGTGATTTTATCATATAGATTAACTTTTCAGTGCTCTGACTTCCCTTGTCTCCTTGTCCTCTCTCTCTCTCTCTCTCTCTCTTTTTTTAATTTCACATTTAAAAAAATTAAGTCTTAATTGTTTTTAGAGCCGTTCAAGTTGCACAGCAAAGTTGAGGGGAAGGTACACAGATTCCCTATATACCCCGACGTGTGCATAGCCTCCTCCATTATCAGCATCCCCCTTCAGCCTGGGTCATTTGTAAAATTGATAAACCTATAATGACGCATCATTATCACTCAAAGTTCATGGTTTGCATTACAGGTCATTCTTGGTTATGTGCATCCCATGGGTTTGGACAAACGTATAATGCATCATTATGGTATCATGTAGAGTAATTCAGTGTCCTAAAAATTCTCTGTGCTCTGCCTATTCATCGAAAGAATCTCCTTAATCTCTGGCAACCACTTATCTTTTACCCTCTCCATAGTTTCTCCTTTTCCAGAAAGTCATATAGTTGGAATCATACAGAATGTAGCCTTTTCAGATTATCATCTTTCACTTAGTAATAGGCACTTAAATTTCCTCCATGTCTTTTCTTGGCTTGACAGCTCACTTCTTTTTTGCACTGAATAATATTCCATTGTTTGGATGTACCACAGTTTATCCATTCACCTACTGAAACACATCTTGGTTGCTTCCGGGTTTTGGCAATTTATGAATAAAGCTGCTATAAACATCTGTGTACAGATTTTTGTGTGGTCATGAATTTTTTCAAGTCCTTTGGTAAATACTAAAGAGCACAATTGCTTGAGTATATGTTAAGAGTTTATGATCAGTTTTGTAAGAAACTTGTCTTGCAAAGTGGCTGTTCCATTTGTGTTTCTACAAGCAGTGAATGGGAGTTCCTGTTGCTTACATTTTTGTCAGCATTTGATGTTAACAGTTTTCTGGATTTTGGCCATTCTAATAGGTTGTCTTTTCTTTTTCAGTGATCGGTCCTCCACCTTTTGTCAGTAACTCACTCTCATCATTTTATCACAGACCATGCCATTACCAAAAATTGCAGCCATTCTATAATCTCAGTTTTAAGCAGGCTTCTTTATGACCACTCTCCTATCTTTCTGTTCACCTACTTTTCTCCCCAACCATGGTTAATTGGTTTAATACAGATTATTGTTGTTATTTTGCTTAGGTGAAGTTCTGCGTGAGAGGAGGGAAGCCTGGATAAACACAGACCTATAATTTAAAACTTGAGGGGCAGTATAAAGAGCAGGCCTGCATGGAGTGCTTAAGGCACAAATCTGAGTATCTAGATAGATGTAGGAGGACATCTGGCTCCTGGGGAGTAAGGGAAAGTGGAAGAACAAGGATGCAGTAAATGAAGGGAGGAAGAAGTGCCTTTCACTGGATATGCCTCCTTCCCTCTCCACAGGCCTCTTATCAGATCTTTTGAGAGCCAGGCTCAGAGTTGTGTTTGGGTGGTTCCCTGGTGTGTGCTCCAGAAATCTTGTGATATGTTAATGTGATAGCTTTGGTGAATGCTACAGATATTAATTCTGTGCATTTTTCCATCTACATTGAAGATAACAGTGGAACCATGGATCTGTTTGGAGGTGCAGATGATATATCTTCAGGGAGTGATGGAGAAGATAAACCACCTACTCCAGGACAGCCTGTTGTAAGTAAATCACCAGTGTGAACCAGCTTTTATTCAAGCCTAAATGAAAGTTCCAGAGACTAACGGTCTCTGTTATGCCAAAAAGAGGAAGTTGATAATTAAATTGCACTATGAAAATCAATGGACAGATGACTTGTCTTAGGTATGTAGTGAACTCTTGGTTATAAGGGGAAGTAGAAATAACTGCCCTGGTATATCCATACCATGGAATGTGACTCAGCTTTAAAAAGATTGGACTATTAATACACATAACTTGAGTGAAGTTCCAGGGTATGCTGAGAAAAAGCCAATCCCAAAAGGTTGCTTTACTGTATGAGTCCACTTACATAACACACTTGAAATGACAAAATTATACAGGTGGAGAAGAGATCAGTGGGTGCCTGAGATTAAGAAGGGGTGAGGGCAAGAACAAAGTGGATGTGGCTGTGAAAGGGCAGCATGAATCCTTATGATGATGGAGATGTTCTGTTTCTGATGGTATAGGGTCAATTTCCTGGTTGTGATACTGTACTATAATTGTTTTCCTTTTTTTAAATTATTTTAAGTTGAGTATAGTTGATAAACAATATTTTATTGGTTTTAATTATAGAACATAGTTACTCAACAATTATATACATTATTAACTGCTTACCCCATCTAATGCAGTTACTGTCAACATAAAATGATGTTAACAGAACTATTGACTATATTCTCTATGCTGTACTTTCATCCCTGTGACTAATTTGTATTATTACTGAGATTTGTGCCTCTTTATCCCCTTCACCTATTTCACCCACCCACCCCTCCCCCATTTGTAAGATGTTATCAGTGGGGGAAAGGGGGGTTAAAAAAAAAAAAGATGTACTGCCCACCATGGGATTGGTGCCAGTGCCTTAAGAGACTAGACTACGAGGACCTATGATACAAGAACCATTGATTTAAATGTTTTTCTTGTTGAGGCCAAGAAGGGTGTGCTCTGTTGATAATCTACTCTGATTTTAATTGATAGAGTGACTTCACATTGAAATGCTGACTAATATCACACACAGTTTTGTTGGTGAATATGTGGAAGATAGATTTACCACAAAAAAGATATTTTCTTAATATTGATGCTTCAAACTGATCTTATATCCCATGATGTTTTTGGGGAGCTGGGTGGGTAGGGATGGGGATTGAGGGCTGCTTTAGCCCTAAAATGATGTCTCAGTAAGCTTCTTGCCTACCTGAGTAATTAAAGTGTAGAAGTTGAGGTCGACCATTTTTAAGGTCCAGTCAAGCTCTAAAATTCTGTGATTCTCTAACTAGGATGAAAATGGATTGCCTCCGGATCAGCAGGAGGAGGAGCCAATTCCCGAGACCAGAATTGAAGTAGAAATACCCAAAGTAAACACTGATTTAGGAAATGATTTGTATTTTGTTAAATTGCCCAACTTTCTCAGTGTAGAGCCCAGGTAAGAGGATTAGTTAAAAGTATTCCCAGATTTTGAGTAGAAATAAATGGAATGTTGTTTTTTTTCTTATTTTAATGAGGTGCCTAATCACAAATGGAAAAAACTGATCATGATTCTCTGAAAAAATTAGGCCTGACCTGTGATGGAAAAATTATGGCCTATTGGTAGAGGAGACTTTCAGTGCTTGTAGTTGTTTTTAGCTGTTTGGTACTTCCGACGAATTAACAGCCATCGCTGGTCTTGGGTATTTTTGCCCAGTGCAGCACTGAAAAGGCTGAAACCTAGAGTGGCGACGTTTGCTGGAGAAGCTGCAGCGTCCATTGTAGTAGCCATTGTGCATCTAGGAAAGCTCGTACTTTGGGACAACTAAACAGTGTTGTTGGGGATCATTCACTCAGTAACATGAAAGTTCTTGGGTGACTGAAATTTTTTTTTTCCCAAACAAAGCGATGTGAAAAGCTAGAGGATATGTGACCCATTCTTTGGAAGACGTTCATAGGAATAAAGAATACTGTGAATATTTAGCCTTGCTTTTACTTTATTTCAAGCAATATGTATTAATACCACATTTCAAGAAGCTGCAGTAATGGGAATACTTCTTGAAGTTGAACATGAAGATATTTGACCAATATGATTTTTAGTTACATTATGATTTTTTAGTATATGATGTGTGTTCATGTAGATGTTAATTGTATGGCAGTGATAATATTCCTTACAAAATATGATTGATACTTTATTTTAAAAACAATTTGTAGACCCTTTGATCCTCAGTATTACGAAGATGAATTTGAAGATGAGGAAATGCTGGATGAAGAAGGTCGAACCAGGTTAAAATTAAAGGTACCATTCCTTGCTTTACTCCTTCCTTTTTTCTTTTATAAAATAAAACCTAGGCATACTCATTTGACAGTTGAGCTTTTAAAAATGATTTTTTATGCTTACTGTTTTATCAATAAATGAATTTATCTGCCTTTCCAGAATATTTTTAGGAAGAAAATATATAGCTTTTTCTCTGTAAAGATGTCATTTTTCTGTGACTTTTCTCACTGTTACACTTTTTTGTTGCTTTTTAAAAGTTAATTAACTACTTTCATATGTACTGTGGGTTGACTTCTAGCAACTTTCTGCAAGAGGAAATTCCTTACAGTCTTTGATCTACGGATAAACAAATCCACAAAAGGAGAATTTATTACTAGTATCCAATACTTCACATTTGGCTCTTTTTGTATTCTTCTGATTGCTCTGGTTGACTATTAGGAGAGATTTTTATTGTACTAAATTCCTGTTAATGCTTTTTGATACCTTGTGCTGTCCAGTTATCTCTGTCCACGGAGGGCCTCTAATCTTCCTTTAATCAAGGAGGGTGTAGCTTAAGTAGATGCTTTGGAGCTGAGTTGTACCGAAGAACAGGAAGGATTTGAACTCAGGGTACTAAAACTAGAGCTTTAAAATGTAAAAGCATTTTAAAATCTTCAGTTTGAAAGATTTCCTGTAAATACTTAATTTTTTGGTGGATTTGTACATGGTGCTAGGATGTTAAGAAGTGGCAGTCTGGCATTCTTAGAAGTTGGGGGCTGAATTTTTAGAATAATTCCATCTCTTAAAGTGTGATAGGACTATGGTACCTAGGAACCTTGGTATAAGATGGTTTCTGTCCAAACTACATGGGCTTCCAAAGCTTTTCAGTGAAATTTCACTACTACTACTCACTCTTAATGAAAATGCAGATCAAATGAGAAAATGGAGATAAACAGGCACCAATAACTTGCTCAAGGTCATACAATTAGTTAGTAGACAGGTTTTTGTTTTGTTTTTCTGCTGTTCTTTTCCTTGCCCCTCCCTCTTGCCCCCACTAACCTGATATTTTTTCTTGGAACATGTAACATACCTATTGATTTAGGTTTGGCACTATCAATTTCTCATGCCTGTTTTTGTGCCTCTGGAATTATTCTGCTTTTCATTGTTTCCCATCAGTAAATAAATTAATGTGGTAGTTCCTTTTTTATTTGTTGATTTTTGCATTTTTCTCTTTTATCATGATACATCAGCAAGTATTGACATATCTATTATATTTTCAGACCACGTGATAGCAGACTGTAGTATAGGAATCAAAACTTAGAAATAAATATTTTACTCTGAAATCTTGGTGCTTAGAGTATGAAATATTTGTGTATAACAGGCTGCTGTCTTTTAAAACTTTGGGGTGTGATGGAAGGTAGCCCTGGACCCTTTGTTTCTTGAGCAGTGTTCTTGAGACTAGCTGACCTTTCTTGAAGAGTCAGTTGATGGTGTCATTAATTCTCTAATGAACAAGGAATCAGGTACAGTTTATGTGCCTCTATGAGGTCCTCTGTCTTTAGAACTACCTTAATGAGTCTTTCATTCCCAAGAGGAAAAGACCTAGCAGTACATCCTATCATAGCATTTTTATCATTTGAATCACCTTATATAATAGAAAGTATTTTTCAAAATGGCTTCTCTGTTAATAATTGCCCATATATGTTTGCATATTTATATGTGGCTAACTTATTCTATATGAGAGGAAAGGCAGGAATAGTGACGTTGTTTTGTTTCCTTGATTAATGAAAAGTTTAAACATACACGAATACAGTAAGAACAGTGTAATAAACTGATGCGCCCATCACTCACTTCAGTGGTTGTCAAGTTGGGCAATCTTGCTTCATCTATTTGTTTCCCATCCCACTTTACCCACTGTTTTGAAACAAATCTCAGGTATGAACGTCATATTTAATTCATGAATTTTATTGAGTTCTTTCATCAGCCAGCTTCATGGTTGGTTGTTTACTTAGTGAGGAATCAAGAAATAAAGGGAACAGGTGGGAGGGAACCATTAGGACCTGGTTGCAAAGACATCTCAGCTAACAGAGTGGAGAGCCAGAAAATCTAAGTGGGAATGGGAGCAGGTGCTTTTAGGGTTGTTGGTGGGAGAACAGGCATAGGGAAGCATGGGCTTAGATCTGTCAGTTTTCAAAATGTTGGCTTCTCTCTGTTGCCATCTTAATTCACATTCTATTTAGACATGTGAGTGTATCCTTTTTAAATTTTTGACCCTCATTTTGGTGTGTTTCCAGGATGCAGCAGTGATAAACTACGTGCATGTAGTGTTCTGTATTTTCCCAGAAGTTCTACTGGGCTTTTAATATCAATAACAGAGGTTTTCATTACAGGAACATCTTGAATGTTTTCTGGATTTGCTTGGTGTTTCCCCACATGCAGTTTAAATGAAAATAGACTCTAAACCTGCTCAAACCCGGGGTTTTAGTTTTCATAGGGTGCTTTTTCCTTACCATATGTGGAAGCTTCCCTATCTCCCTGGGCAATAAGCAGTTTTTTTTTTTATCCCACCTTTATATGGTTCTTAGCTCTGTCAGAGAACCTGCTTCACATAAGGAATCTCAGTTCTAAATTGCTACTTCATAAAGCTTCAAGCCTTATCTCCTGTCCTTGTAATTCTTACTGTGTCTTGAAACATCCCAAGGTTACTACAGAGGTAGCATCTGCTCAAATGCTCTGGCACTCAGGTCCCTCTGTGATCCTAACACTAGATGCGCAGAAATTCACTTAAGCCTATTTTTTTTCCTGTTGGAATTTTTTTTTTGAGGCATATTTTTTTATTAAGGTATTATTGATATACACTCTTATGAAGGTTTTACATGAAAAAACAATGTGGTTACTACACTTACCCATATCATTAAGTCCCTACCCCCACCCCATTGCAGTCACTGTCCATCAGTGTAGTAAGATGCTGCAGAGTCATTACTTGTCTTCTCCATGCTGTGCTACCATCCCAGTGACCTACCTGTGTTGTGATTGTGAATTACAGTGCCCGTTAATCCCCTTCTCCCTCCCTCCCCAGCCTCTCCTCTTTGGTAACCACTAGTCCCTTCTCGGTGTTTATGAGTCTACTGCTTTTTCTATTCCTTCTGTTTTGCTTTGTGTTTATACTCCACAAATGAGTGAAACCATTTGGTATTTATCTTTTTCCGCCTGATTTATTTCACTGAGCACAATACCCTCTAGATCCATCCATGTTGCAAATGGCAGGATTTCTTCTCTTTTTATGGCTGAATAATATTCCAGTGTAAGGCACTTGTGTTTTAAAACAGGTAGAAAATACTATACGATGGAGGATACGCCGGGATGAAGAAGGAAATGAAATTAAAGAAAGCAATGCTCGGATAGTGAAGTGGTCGGATGGCAGGTGAGCACAAAATACCTGAAGAGTATCGAAATACCCAGAATGTGGCTAGGAGGGATCAAGTTTTGGAATAAGACCTTATTTTGGGACTATCTGTTATTAAAGAATTTCCATTGTTGAATGGTCTGGCATTGCATAGAAAACCTGAGAGGAATAAATAGGTAGCTGAGGGTCATACAGCCTTGTGGAAGACATTAAAAGTGGCTGAAAAGGCAATCATCCTCTTTGGCTACAGCATAGTAGTTTGGAAAACTTAGACCAGCTCCCCTCCCCATTGCGTGCTGCCTACTCTAAGTGGCATGTTAGAAAAACTCCCTTTCGTGGGGAGGTAGTAGAGCCTGAATTAATATCACAGCATGTTTTACCTCTGTATACATTGTTTTTCACATCATGCCTTCGTTATTTTCTTTCCTTCTGAATTCTGTGCTAGGAAAGAAAGCAGCAGTTGAATCACATTTTAAGTGAAATAAAATGGTAGAATGAAAGCTTTGTGACTTTAACACATGAAGTGCCCCTTTTTTTCAGCATGTCTCTGCATTTAGGCAATGAAGTGTTTGATGTTTACAAAGCTCCACTGCAGGGCGATCACAACCACCTCTTCATAAGACAAGGTACTGGTCTACAGGGACAAGCCGTCTTTAAAACCAAACTCACATTCAGGTAACTATTCTAGCAACATACTATTTGTTAGAGTAAAAGAGGTGAAATAGGATGTTGTCCAGAATGCCTGCCTCCTGATTGGTGTAACTTCACAGTGTGGGTCACCAAGGCCCGAGGTCTGGTTCTCAGCGCTGAAGGTTTGTAGGCTGTTTTGTCAAGCCCATTTAAAGTTCCTGTTTCACAGGAACAGGTCATGCTAACCAAACTTAGAAGAGACTCGTATAGAAGCCAGAAAGTCAGTTTATTATAGTGTTTACTGTAACTGCCAAGAGGCTTAGAATGCTTGCTGGGCCGTGTGTCTTTTCCTGCTGAGACTAACTGGTAACTGGGGCTGTTAGAACGCATACAGTCAGAGGAGGGGCAGTGAGTTGGGTGTGAAGGCTGGGGTCAGCCTGTTTCATAGGCTGCTGCGTCCAGTACCACTCCAGGGATGTACCCCCCAGACAGCCCCAAACACTCGGGTCAGCTGGTAAGAGCATCCAGTCTAGACTGTGTAGGCACTACACTGAAATATTTGTATTTTTCTTTTTTCGATACTGAACAGGCCAGCCTCCTGGGCTAGTGTTTATTTTGAGACTTAGCTTTTCTGAGAATTTTAATAGTATAGGCTTTGGAATCAGAATGACCTGTATTTGAGTCTCATTTCCACTTAAGGAGACCTCGTGCAGCTTTCCCAATCTTTCTTTGCCTCAGTTTCTTAATATATAAAATGTAGTAGCTTTCTCATAGAATAGCCATGACAGTGAAGTCACATGACATGTAAAATACAAAGTTCCTTGCTTGGCACTTAGTATTCAGTAAATGCTGCTTGAGCCTATTCATTTAGCGTTACTACAGGGTGGTTGTGCTCTGTAAGGCCTTCTTTACTGCAGCTTTCCATCTCCCAATTTACTTGAGAGGTAAGGATGCTTCAGTGTGCCTTGATGAAAAAAGTTCAGAATCTGCCACCTAGTGTATTCAGTTCAGTGCCCTTGTCTGTATTTTCTAGATAATAGCAAATGGTCATGGCCTCTTGTTGGGATGTTGATCTGACTGGCTCACAAATGTATTTGGTAAACACTGAGACTTTTTTGCTCACTTCCTGCAGACCTCACTCTACAGACAGTGCCACGCACAGGAAGATGACCCTGTCACTTGCAGATAGATGTTCAAAAACACAGAAGATAAGAATCTTACCAATGGCTGGTCGTGATCCTGAATGTCAACGCACAGAAATGATTAAGGTATGTTTGCTAAGCTTTATCCTGGGACTTCTGGTATATTAAGAATAGCATTTCCCAAACCATTCATTACCTCTTATTGACCCACCTTTTCTTCTTCCAGCTGGCATGAACAGGGATTAATCTCCTGAGCATTTAGTGAACAGTAGGTGATATGGTAGTGGTTATAAAGCAGGTACAAGGGCTTGGGCTCTCTCCCCGCTGGTCCTACATGTTCAACAAACTGGCTGGTTTCAATGATGATTAAATCATATGTCTTGGTTTAGACACAGACGATTCTAAACCATCTGAACCATCTGTGGTTTAGAGTCTGTGTCAAAAATCAGTGGAAATGCTAGAGATTTAGTCTAAAATAGAATAAAAATAGACCACAAGTTTGAATGAGAGCATGCCTGAAACAGAATCGGGCAAAGAGTGGTTTGTGGTGTTTAAGGGCAGTTCATAACGTTCTACCTGGTAGAGTTTCAGATCTGACAGACCTGCCAACTAGACACACACTCGGTTTTGGGCTCATCCCTAAATGATGGAGTGTTTGCTTGTATTGACACCGTTGGCCCTTCATGCAGCATGTCCCTGGAGATGCCGAGTGCAGTGGGATAGGCTCAGGCATCTCCTCCGAGCTGGCTGGGTCCGGCTACTGCCCTGCCTGCGTCGTGCGATTTCATCCCTTTGTGCAACAGGGTACGGTGAGGCCGACACACTTGGGTTGCCTCGGGGCCTTGATTTCTGATCTCATGGTCAGGCCATGCTGAACGTTTTGGCCGTGGGCCCCTGCTTTTTCCTCCTTGTGTTTCATTCGTGGAGATCAACCAAACCACGTTCAGTAGCACAGCCAAACCCAGTGTTTAGAGGCATTGGCTTTGAAGACTGACTTCTCACTCCATTTCTCGCCTTTTCTCCTCCAGCCGAGGATGTTGGGGGAACTTGCAGACTCCAGTCTCAGCATTATTGGGGGACGCCCCTGGACCACCTACTCCCCAAGTCTGCATCTACTTCCCCAGCTTTTGTGGAAACGCACAACGAATCAGCTTGGTTGTTTTTAATCTCTGTCCTACTGACAGTGATTTTTACTCTGCATTCAGTACAACCACATACTCCTTATAGAAATGATTTGCTGCACAGAATGTCTAGCAACAGAATTAAGAGTCATATGCAGTAATACAGAACAATTAAATGAGGAATTCAAAGAAGTGCTAGAATATCCCTGACCTCTCGTACCTTTTCTCTGCCCTGTGAACCCCAGTGTGCGGAATGCCGGACAAACAGAAATACGTGGAGCCTCCTTGGGGGCTCGGACCCGCCCCTACTTGCACGTCCCCATCCTGTGGTCAGGGACCATGGGGGGTTCCCTGGGTGGAGGGGCCCCCACAGGGAGAGCGGGGCTGTGGGGGCTTCACGGCGGTTTGGTGGAGCCTGACCACATTGGGAGCAGTGAACAGGAACAGCCTCTGTCAGGCGTGCACCGGGCAGGGAGGAGGTGCCTCGGGCCGGCCGCGCAGGGGACGCTCGGCCCCCATGGCCAGGCCTGCGCCCATTCCGGTCGGGGGGCGGTGGGAGGGCGCCCCCGGCCTCGGCCCTGGCGCGGTGCCCTCACGCCTCGGGGCCGAACCAGCTGATTCCTGCGGACGGCGAGGGTGCGTGAAATGGGGAGAACCTGGGCTCTGAGGACCCGGGAAATACATGTTATTCTGGGCTGGGCATTTACAAGTTCTTATAATAAAGGTGGTTTCAAGTGGGCACTAAGATACTTCCTTTTCTTAAGCAGAGTTGTTTATTTGCTTCTTTTCAGAAAGAAGAAGAACGTTTAAGGGCTTCTATTCGCAGGGAATCTCAGCAGCGCCGAATGAGAGAGAAACAGCACCAGCGGGGGCTGAGTGCCAGTTACCTGGAACCTGATCGATACGACGAGGAGGAGGAGGGCGAGGAGTCCATCAGCTTGGCGGCCATTAAAAACCGATACAAGGGGGGCATTCGGGGTAAGCTTGTGCGGAAAGTAAATGTCCTTTCAAGGTTCACTTTTTTATAACTGCTTTTTCTTTATAACTGGTATACTCTGAATGCTCCACTGACATTTTATTTTTAAGGAGCCAGTGTTATTGAGGATATATTTAAAGGTCTAATGAATTTAGTCGTTGCAGAATTCTTTCAGGTGAGCCTGAACGGGTAGGAACTGCTGTTGCTCCTACTTACAGACGAGTCCCTTCAGCTTCTGCTTTCTGGAACTTTTCTCAATTTCTTTACTAATTGGGAATCAATGAGTTAAAGTTTTCAGAAAATACTTGTTGTTTCCTTTCAAAGTTCTCCTTTGCATATTCCCTTCTTTCACAACTAGCAAAATGGTTAACATTTATGGAACACATGCTGAATCCCAGGCAACACTCAGACTCTTCATATGCATCCTGTTTGATCTTTGTAACAGTGATCTTTGACCCAGCTACTATTATTGTCTTGTTCTTTTTTTTTAATTGAGGTGTGATTAACATACAACACTATATTAATTTTGGGTGTGCACCATAACAATTCAATATTTGTGTATATTGCAAAATGGTGAGCACAATAAATCTAATTAACTTGTCCCCATATATAGTTATGAAATTTTTTTCTTGTGATAGAAACTTTTAAGATCTGCTCTTTAGCAGATACACAATGCAGTACAGTTACCTATAGCCACCATGCTGTACATTACATTCCCTAGAACTTATTTTGTAACTGGAAGATTGTAACTTTTGACCCCCTTTACCCATTTTTCCCACCCCTTAGCTCCTGCCTCTGGCAGCCATCAATCTGTTCTCTTTTATCTATGAGCTGAGTGTTTTGTTTTTGTTTTTAGATTGACATATAAATGAGATCATACAGTATTTGTTTTTTCTGCTTGGCTTATTTCACTTGGCATAGTGCCCTCACAATCCATTTTTGTCTTGTTATTACTGAAGAAACAGAGACTTTGAGAGGTTGAGTAACTTGCCCAAAACACACAGTAAGTGGGCAGTTCTTGAACCAGGGTCGTCTGCCCTCTGAGGCATCTGTCTCAGCCACAATACTCGCCCCGACGTCTCCCCGCAGCCAGCAGCAAGACGACATGATGAAAAGCAAGCTGAACGTAACGATGGAAGTCTTGGGCTGGACTCCTGATTCTTTCTGTTTGAATCTCACTCAGTTCTGCCACTTTTTAGCTGGATGACTTGTGGAAAGTTAGAATACCTCACTTCTGTTGCATCATCAGGGGAGAAATAACCTATTAACAGTAGAATTTATAGCGTGATGTTTTGAGAATTAAATGATAAAATACGTATAAAGTACTTTACCCACCTCCTGACCCATAACAAGTACTAAATAAATGTTACCTAAAACTATTGTTACTGTTCTTACTCGTCAGCTTCAGGCAGGTGACATCATATCTCTGAACAATGTGTTCCCCATCTATAAATGGGGATCTAATCTTCCCCAGATTAGTTCCCCAGATAGAGTTTGGTAATCACTGTGCAATGTACAATATACCGTGGGTGACTGTGCATCCTAGTTTTTTCTCTGTTGAGTGATGCATTTTAAGAACACTCAGATATCCCCTTCCCTGACCATCCTATAAATCTCCTCTCTCCTTTTCTTGCAGTGACTGTATTTTTTATGGTGCACTCTTACACCCTTCCTTACCTACCTAGTAATTATTTGTAGAGTACAGAGACCTTTCCTTTCTCTTTTAGTGCTGATTTCTCACTGAAAAGATTAATTGTGTAAGTAAACCACATAAGAACTAAATAATAAACAAAAAATGAAGGATGTTTTAGGGAGAGAATTATATCATATTCAGCTCACCAGAGATTAAAAACTGAATAGACAACTTCATTAGCGTTCCGTTCTGTCCAGTGGTCAGAAAGGCAGAGAATGGGGAGAAGGGGCAGGCTTTGTGTTCTGAGGTGAGGGGGTTAGTCCTGGGCTAAAGTCAGCTGCTGCTCTTCTACCCCGCGGTTCCCCTGGGCTGGGGTGTCCGCACTGTTGATTGTTTGCATCTCCCTTTGAAACGTCCTCTTGGCAACAGAAAGGTTGCCAGGTCCTTTACAGAACCAGGAAACCACCTCTTGGTTTTATCTTCAAAGCCTGTTTTAGAATTAAGTATTAGTCCCATGAAAGAATGACTCAGGCTTTAGTAGCTTATTTTGGAAGAATTGTGGTGTGTGTGTCTTTTGTCACCTTGCACACAAGCCTTTTTAATATTTAAAAGTGTTCAGATGGGCCATTCTTGTCTTTGAGAGGGTAAGTGCTTTGTTTCAACATATCTAAATTTATATTTATCTTTAAATCAAAAAGGTTTTATTTGTTTTCTCTGGGAGAAATGTACAGAAGGAAGTAAAGACACTCATCAAGGAAAACCTAGGAATGAATTGATCCCTGTCTTTGAAAGTCAGTCACAGATCTTATTCCTTTGCTTTCAGAGGAACGTGCCAGAATCTATTCTTCAGACAGTGATGAGGGATCCGAAGAAGATAAGGCTCAAAGATTACTGAAAGCAAAGAAACTCACCAGTGATGAGGTAAAAACCAAATGTACTTAATTATAGGGGTTTACCCTGTGTGCCTGAGTCAACACCAGGAATGAAGAGGAGCCCCCAGCCCAGAAGCACAGACAGATGTCTGTATACTGTACTGAAACTCAGTGGCATAAATGCAGGTGTGCGAGTGGCCCAGAGGAGACTCTGACGCCTCTGACCTCTCACTGGGTGTTGAAAGTGTCATCTTGCAGGGCATGGCAGCCAGGGTGGGCATGCTGGGTGGGTAGAAAGGCCTGGGAGAAGAGGCCCGGGGCTCTGAGACCAAGGCCCAGCTGGACAGCTAGGAACTGTTCAGTGTGTGTAGATGAGAGGGTGTATCTCCTCCTTTTTGTCTTTCTTTTCAATATATTTTTTAAATTACAGAGATAATCCTTATGGTAGAAAAACTTGTGCTAAGAAAATTTTTTTTCTGATTGGTTTAGTTGACATACAGTATACAGTATTATACTGGCTTCAGGTATACAACATAGTGATTCAAGAATTATATACATTGCAGAAGCTCCTCAGGATGAGTATAGTTGCCATCTGTCATCCTACTGAGTCATCACAGTGTTATTGACTTTATTCCGTATGCTAAGCTTTTCACCCCATGACTTATTTATAATTGGAAATTGTACATTTTTATCCTCTTGCCCAATTTCACCAATCTTGTTTCCTTTTTATTTAGATGAAATAGTATTTGAAATAGTGTCAAGTAATTGAATAACTTAAACTTCCATCTATTATTGAAATAATAAAACTTATTCCAAAGTAATTTTAAAATATTTGAACTTATATTTTTAACAGTATCCTTTTCAAATTATAAGAGGATTGAGATATTTTACATCCTTTCTTTGATATATATTTGACATCTTATAGTTTCACGTGTACAACATTGAAATTGGTACATGTACATATTGTAAAATGATCAGCACTGTAAGTGTAGATAACTTCTATCACTACACATAATTACAAATTTTGTTTTCTTGTGATGAGAACTTTTAAGATTGGTGCTCTTAACAATTTTTGTTATCTATAATACAATATTAACTATAGTGACCATGCTGTACAATACATTCCAAAGACTTATTTATTTTTATCTTTTTAGATTTTTAAAAATCTTTGGTGTTCTTCGATTTTACTGTGGTGTCTATTGTGCATTTATTTTTATTTTTCTGATTGGAATTTGTTAGGCTTCCTCAATATGTAGTTTGGTATCTTTTTATCGTTCTGAAAATTTCTCAGCCATCAGTTCTTCTGTACTGTTAGTGGTGCTGTACCATTCACTCTCCTTTTTCCTTATGAAACTGATTAAATGCATGTTACCCTATCCTCTGTCATCCATGACTCTCAAACTAGTTTCATATTTTCCATGTCTTCGTCTCTGCATTCTGGGATGATTCTCCAGATCCTTTGTCCATTTTACTGCTGTTTTTAGCTGTGCCTAATTGCTGTTCATTGCTTTCCTTGGGTTCTTACTTTGTTTTAGTTTCCATCTCTAGAGGTTTAGTTGTTTTTTTTTTTCCAAATTTGCCATGTAAAAATGTATCGTTTTTACTTTCTTTTTTAAATGTTATTTTTTAACTTCCTGCTCCTAATTCACATATTCAGTTTCTTCTTTTAATGTCTTAAAAACTTTTTAGTCTACACATAAAATCTTTTATGTTTGATAATTCCAGTGTCTGAAATCTTTACACAAGTGCTTTTACTCCCTTTTACCTCTGCTGGCTCTGTTTCATGACTACTCACTTCTTCTCTGTGTTCTGTGATTAAATGATTGCTCAGATCAATGGGAATTTTTGAGGGACTGATGAGTTCTTCCAAAGGTGATTTATATTTTCCTCTGCTAGGTGCCTTGGGCATCAGCCACCTGGGATCACTTTAAATTATATTCTTGGAATAAGATCTTTTTTAGATACCTGGAAGTATGAGTTCTGACTTGTGGTGATGAATTTTCCTAGAAATATATTTGTTTTTGTTTTTAGTCCCCTGTCAATTAGTTCTAATGTTTGAGATCAGAAATTATGATCCTTGCAGTTATTTCATAATGGGGGTTGGCTGATTACCTCCCTCTGACCCAGTCTGGCCTGCCACCTGTTTTTCACATAAAGTTTTTTCAGAACTCACCCATTCTTCTTCATTTATGTGTCATCTGTGGATATTGTCCTGATATAGTGGCAAAGTTGAATAGTTGCAGCAGAAACTGTATGTCTTGCAAAGCCTAAGACATTTATTATCTGGCCTTTTACCAAAACTGTTCTAACGAGAAATGGGCCTGGGCTTACTTCTGCTTCACCTGTAGCTGAAGATGTCATCCTTTGAGATCTGCCCTTAGTCTGTTCCACTCGGCCTTTGTCTCCTGTCCTCGGCACCCTGCAAGGTCTAAAAACAAAAGCTCATGTTCACACAGTTGGTAAATGTCTTCAAGGGGAAAGCCTGCTTTAGTGCTACACTTATATCTCTGTGGGTTCTGTTTTCTTTTAATTTTTTGGCTTCCAATTATCCTATATTCTTGGAATCACACTGACTTGTTTATGTTTTCCCGTAATTACTTATTTTCAGTGGGAGGACTTTTCAAAGGATTGTTTTGCTGTATTGCAGGAAGTACATGTTGTGTTCTTGTTATCCATGGTTTTAATGAGTCTTGATGATTTTTGGCCATCTGTGAACTGTAAACTTCTGTGAGCTCTTTTCTCTTGTGAAAGAGAATTTCATTCTTATATTTCTGTCTGCTAATCACAGCATTTAATATTTCCAAATCCTTCCTGGAAGTGGCATATTATAGAAGGTAAGTAGATAGAAATTGTTAAATTACTCTGCATTGTTTTTGTTTTAAACATCTTAACAATGCATTTGTACTCTACTGAATTATTGGTAAGTGAGAATTCTGATCTAAGCACATACCATTTTATTTCTTGGCAAGCAGAAACTGTGAATGAAAATTGAGAAGTGCCACGGGACTTCTGTTTATTCCTGGTGTTCTCAGAAATGAGATTTTTTAATATGATTCATGAAATAGCCTTCTTCCAGGCTGGGCAGTTACAAACCTGAAAGTGTCTGACTTTAAGATGCCTGGTGAGTGCCTCCTGGCCGGCTGTTACAGGAGCTACCCGATGCCTTCCTCACCTAAATACTCTGTTAGGTTTTCCTGTGCCCTTCCCTTCCCCTTTCCTGACAACAGAGATTTTAATTCTGCCTGGACTTCCCCTGCCGCTGCCTCCCAATATTACCCCAGTCAAGCTGTGGCCATGGGTTACAATGGGAAAGAAGAGAAAATGGGTCCTACCTGCTCTAGATCCTTCTTATTTGTACATCAGATCCCACCCACATGCCTTGAGCCTGGGTATGCCTGAGATACAGGGGAGTTTTCAGATTTTAAGTTCCCATACCAGAGAGCCACTGTTACCATCAGAGCATTCCTAGATAGGGGAGAAAGTGCGGGAGCCTGGATTAGAGGGGACTGGCCTGTTGAATCCCGGGGCTACCCTGTACCCTTAGTATGTCCTTGAGCAGGCCGTCTCACATTTCTGAGTGTGTTTCCTCATGTGTTCAGTGGGCTTTTTGCTTGCTGCCTTGTGAAGTTGTATTATAGTAAATAACAGATATGAAAGTGGCTAAGTTGGTGACATGTAGTAGCTGAACAGTAAATACTAGTTCCCGTCCCCAACAGGGCCTAAGTTGCACAAAAGGAGCATAATAGAGCTTTTTATTCTCCCTTATTTTTGTAAGCAGTAGAAACGTTAGAAAACCTAAATTACTTCAAAGGCAGAAAAGTGGGTCAGACGAGAAACAGTAGAAGAGGGAAAGACTCGAGTGGAAAGAATCGTGAGGACAGTGGGGAGGAGAGGTTTACAGCCGGTCCTCAGCTTTCTTTCCTAAGGAGAGGGCTGCGGGCTGGGAGGTAGTCCTGCCGGCAGTGACTGGGTGCCCAGGGGGCTGCTTGCTCTCCCGTCTCTTTCCTCTCCCAGCTGTCCCTCATGGGGCCCCCACGCCCCTCCTGGCAACCCTCCCATACCTGTTAGAGGCTCTTCCCCTCTGTGTATGGGGCCGTCGGCGACTTGGAACTGGGAGAGTCCCAGCTTCCCCTCAGCGTGGATGTTTCCCGTGATTGGGATTCTGAACATACGTTTATCCTTAAACAGCACAGCTTTCAGCTGTGTGGGTCCACTTATATGCATATTTTTTTCAATAAATAATATTGGAAATATTTTGAAGATTTGTAACAATTTGAAAAAACATATTCTCTAGCTTACTTTATTATAAGAATATAGTATATAATGCATGTTACCTACAAAATATGTGTTAGTCAACTGTTGTGTCTTTGGTAAGGCTTGTAACCAACAGTAGGCTATTAGTAGTTAAAGATTTTGGGAAGTCGAAAGTTATACATGGATTTTCAAGTGTGCGGGGGTTGGTGCCCCTAATTCCTGCTTTATTCAGGGGTCAACTGTGTTTCCGTAGAAGCCTTGATATTCTTAGCATTGGTCTCATACTTTAAGACACCTTGATTTATGTGTATTCTTAGTTATTTTGGGGAGTTAAGTAAACTTTGGTAGCTGGTCTATTAGCATGGATCAAAATGTCTGAATTTTATAATTAGCCTTAAAAATAATTTGTTGGAAGACAATGGCAACTCATTGTTAACTGTGGGCTGCCTGGCCCTATATCTATATGGATCTGCATTTATAGCTATATGCAAACTTTCTTTTAATCTAATATGAGTATTTTTGCCATTTGTTGCATTTATACAATGGCACAGTGATTTATTCCAGCTAAGTTCAGTAGGGCAAAATCTCACATTCTGAAAAATTCCTTCACAAAAAGTGAGGTCTCCTGAAGAATACCACTGAAGAATAAAATAAAACAATTGTTTTATTCATCTGTTGAATGTTCTTATGAAAGCAGTTATTTTATTTTGGGTTTTCAGTGGGTTATTAAGTTCAGAGTTAATTTTGATTAAGCTTCCTAAGAAATACTCTGTTGGCTTTTATTTATTTATTTGTTTTTTTTTATTATGTTATCATTAATATATAGTTACATGAGCAACATTGTGGTTTTGAGATATTCCCCATCCCCATTATGAAGTCCCCACCACACACGCCTTTACAGTCACTGTCCATTACCATAGTAAGATGCTATAGAGTCACTACTTGTCTTCTCTGTGCTATACTGCCTACCCCATGCCCCTCCCCACACATTATGTGTGCTAATCATAATGACCCTTAATCCCCTTCTCTCTCCCTTCCCACCCATCTTCTCCAGTCCCTTTCCCTTTGGTAACTGTAGTCCTTTCTTGGCTTCTGTGAGTCTGCTGCTGTTTCAGTTTGTGCTTTGATATTTATACTCCACAGATGAGTGAAATCATTTGGTACTTGTCTTTCTCTGCCTGCCTTATTTCAGTGAGCATAATACTCTATAGCTCCATCCATGTTGTTGCAAATGGTAGGATTTGTTTTCTTTTTATGGCTGAATAATATTCTGTTGTGTATAGGTACCACATTTTTATCCATTCATCTACTGATGGACACTTAGGTTGCTTCCATTTCTTGGCTGTTGTAAATAGTGCTGTGATAAACATAGGGGCGCGTATGTCTTTTTGAATATGGAATCCTGTATCCTTAGGGTAAATTCCTAGAAGTAGAATGTATGGTTAAATGGTATTTCTAATTTGAGCTTTTCGAGGAACCTCCATACTGCTTTTCACAATGGTTGAACTAATTTACATTCCCAGCAGCAGTGTTGGAGGGTTCCCTTTTCTCCACATCCTTGCCAGCATTTGTTGTTGTTTGTCTTTTGGATGTTGGACATTCTAACCGGTGTTAGGTAATGTGGTTTTAATTTGCATTTCTCTGATGATAGTGATGTGGAGCATCTTTTCATGTGTCTGGTGGCCATCTGGAATTCTTCTTTGGAGAAGTATCTGTTCAGATCCTCTGCCCATTTTTTAATCGGGTTATTTGGTTTTTGTTTGTTGAGGTGCATGAGCTCTTTATATATTTTGGATGACAACCCCTTATCAGATATGTCATTTATGAATATATTCTCCCATACTGTAGGATGCCTTTTTGTTCTATTGATGGTGTCCTTTGCTGTACAGCAGCTTCTCAGCTTGATATAGTTCCACTTGTTCATTTTTGCTTTTGTTTCCCTTGCCTAGCAATATATGCTCATGAAAAAGTTGTTCATATTTATATTCAACAGAGTTTTGCCTATGTTTTCTTCTAAGAGTTTTATGGTTTCCTGACTTACATTCAGGTTTTTGATCCATTTCGAGTTTACTTTTATGTATGGGGATAGACAATAATCCTGTTTCACTTGGTTACATGTAGCTGTCCAGTTTTGCCAGTACCAGCTGTTGAAGACACTGTCATTTCTCCATTGTATATATACTGCTACTTTATCATATATTGATTGACCATATATGCTTGAGTGAATATCTGGACCCTCTGTTCTGTTCCACTGGTTTATGGGTCTGTTCTTGTGCCAGGACCAAATTGACTTGGTTACTGTGGCTTTGTAGTAGAGCTTGAAGTTTGGAACTATAATTCCCCCTGCTTCATTTTTACGTCTCAGGATTGCTTTGACCAGTCATTATCTTTGTGGCTCCATATGAATTTTAGAAGTATTTTTTGCCAGTTTGTTGAAAAAAGGTGTCAGTATTTTGATAGGGATTACATTGAATGTATAGATTGCCTTAGGAGGAATGGCATTTTTCACAATATTAATTCTTCCTACCCGAGAACATGGGATGAATTTCCATTTATTAGTGTCCTCTTTAATGTCTCTTAAGAGTGTCTTCTAGCTTTCAGGGTATAGGTCTTTCACTTCCTTGGTTAGGTTTATTCCTAGGTCTTTTATTCTTTTTGATGCAATTGTTAGTGGAGTTGTTTTACTGATTTCTGTTTCTGCTAGTTCATTGTTAGTGTGTAGGAGTGCAACAGTTTTCTGTCTATTAATTTTGTATCATGCAACTTTGCTGAATTCAGATATGTATGATTTTTTATGTACAATATGGCTAGAACCTCCAGTCCTATGTTGAATAAAAGCACGGAGGGTGGGAATCTTGGTCTTGTTCCCGATCTTAGAGGAAAAGCTTTCAGCTTCTCGCTGTTAAGTATGATGTTGGCTGTGGGTTTGTCATATATGGCCTTTATTATGTTGAGGAACCTGCCCTCTATACTCATTTTGTTGAGAGCTTTTTTCATGAAATGGCATTGAATTCTCTGTTGGCTTTATGATTTAAAAAGTTTTATCTTTCTAGGAGGGTGAACCTTCTGGAAAGAGAAAAGCAGAAGATGATGATAAACCAAATAAAAAGCATAAGAAGTACGTGATCAGTGATGAAGAGGAAGATGATGATGATTGAAGGAAAAATGTAAAAACTTTTTATATATTTTATTGTACAGTTTGTTTTATAAATATGATGTAAACATGAGTTATTTTGATTGCAATGAATTGATTTGCTTTTCTGTAATTTTAATTGTAATAAAAGGTTTTAAAATCAAGTCTGTGTTTGAGAAATTGACTTCGCAAAGTAAGTTGATATGTTAACACTTTATGTTGAGTCTTAGGTTTTTGTCACTTCCTGCTGCTGTTCCCTACCCCTTCCTTCCATCCTCCACAAAACAACCTCCTGGTCAGGGTCAGATGGGGTGAGTGAGGCATCTCCTTCCAGGGTGCTGAGTTTAAAGGGGCCTGAAGAGACCTTTGGACCTGCCTTTGTTTGCTAGAGCTGCTGTGACAAACTAATGCAGAGCAGGTGACTTAGAGCCAAAGAAATGTGTTTTCTTAGAGCTCCTGAGCCTGAATCCAGGTGTCAGCAGGACCACGAGATGCCTGACATGTCTAGGGAAGAATCCTCCTTTGCCTCGTCCTGGCTGTGGGGGTTCCCAGCAAACCCTTGGCTTGTGGCAGCCTAAGTCCAATCCCTGCCTCTGTCGTCACATGCCTCATTTCTCTGCGGTGTCTGCTCTGTGTCTCTGTATGTCTCCAGATCTCTCTTTGCTTATAAGGACACCAATATGGATTTAGGCCCAACCCTAATGCAGTGGGATCTCATCTTAACAAATTACATCTGCGAAAACCCTATTGCCAAATAAAGTCACATTCTGAGGTTCCGGATGAATGGAATTTCAGTGGGGCAAGGTCTCCCAATTCATACAACTACAGTAATCCGGATGAGTAATTTTGTAAAGAACATTAAAAAACTTAATGCAAAAAATCTGATATAGAAAATTTCAAAATTTTACATTAAAGACAGGATCTGACAGGCCTGGGATTAGTGTAAGACAAGTGAGAAGAACTGCACAAGTACAGCTGGCCCGAAGGCTCCCCTTCTTAAAATTTTATTTTGTTCATGGGTTTTTTACTTGGAGTTTAAAAAACATTGTATTACAGAATCACTTATCTTGATCCCTGGGATTCTGACACCCTCATATTTTACGCCCAAGGTGAGGACCTCACCTGTCAGCCTAGGCCCGGCCCTGTTCCTCACAGTCTGGTGGCTGGGTCCGCAGCTGAGCGCCCAAGGCAGACCCGTGGGAGAGATGCGTTACCTTGTTGGGTATTGCTTTTTATGAGCAGCATTGAAAGTCACATCCAAGTCCCCCGTGTTCTGTTCATTAGAAGCGAGTCACTAATGTGAGCCCATATTCAGAGGGAAATTTGACTCTTGATAGTTGGGATGGCAAAGAATTTGTGGAGACGTTTGGAATCCACCACACGCACACGTGGTCTTTGCGGAGGTGCTCTTCTAGCGCACTGACTGCTCTTCCCCTATGCGCGGACTCCACCCCACTTCCTCCCCAGAGCTGTCGGTGCACTCTGGGAGTGCTGGCTGTGGGGGGCTCACCCTGAAGCCTGATGCAGAGAAAGTGGGATGGAGAGAGAGTCACTTGCCTGACTGAAAAACTGTCTGTCCCTCGCTATTTCTTAGCTTACCGAATTGGAGCTCTTATGCCTGGCTTTTAAGAGCTTTCATTCTGTCTTTTCCAAGCTAAGAACTTCTGGGTTTTATTTGCTTGCTTGGTTTTACTTGCAGACATTGTTGTGCAGCTCTTGTTTCTCATCTCCAAACCCTCTCCTTCTAGCCTAACCTCAGCTGTGCTGGGGCCAAGCCCTGCCATCGCATGTCCGGTTTGCCAGCTCCCCCTATTAGGGGCGCTAGAGGAAGACTGGGAGCTTGCTCCTTCCTGTCTACTGCTGGAACTTTCCGGGGCTTCCTGTTGCCTTGCAGTTTGTCTAGGGGGCGCACCAGTGCTCGCTCACCTCAGGAGAGGCTGTTGCTCCCCCAGCAGCTCCATCTAATTTCCCCTCTCAGCAGCACTTGGAGAGCCGGCTTCTTTGTCCTCCCGAGAGCCAGAGCCGTCAGTACCAGCTGGGCACTTTCCCTCAGGTATGGGTGAGGGGCACCTGCCTCAGGTATGGGCGAGAGGCAGCTGCTTCTGTAAGTTTGCAAGTTTAATCACTCTACCTCTCCCCTTTGTTCCCTCACCTCTAGGAGTGGGAGTTGCTGTCTGAATTTGCCATTTCTGTGGTCCCTTAGAGTTTTCATTTTATACTTCTGTTAGCTAATCAACAACTTCAAACCTTATTTCAATTTCTGACAATTAAATTCTATCTGTATAGACTATTGGTTTGTTTCTGTTGCCCAACTGGGTCCTGAGTGGGTACTTCAAGAGGTAAATTCTCAGAGATGGAATCTGTAGATTGTTCTGGGCTGGACACAGGTCTGAGCTCCTCGCCAGTGGGAACAGGACGGCGGTGCCGTGATGGCTCAGGGGCCCCTTCGGTTGAGGGCTCACGCGGCTGCTGCTCTTGTCAGGCAGGGCTGAGGACTCTCAGGAGTGTGTTGTGGGGTGGATCCTCTGAGTGCCCTGAGCACTGACAGAGAGGCAATCACAAGCTTAGTTTTTTTAACATTCAGCTCAAGTCAGGGTCAGACCAGTGCGCTTTCCTAGCAGTCCCAGAAGAATCTCTCATACCTCGTAGTCAAAAGGACTGAGGTAGCTGTAAATCAAACACAGAACTAATTGTGTGCTTGCAGAATTACAGCATCACATGAATTCATAGCCCCTTCAGGTCTTTCGTGTGAAAGGGCATTGACTGAGAAAGAAGCTAAGGATGGGAGTGTCTGCTTGGAGTGCAATGAAGCTGAAGAACTCAAATTTTCTTGTCGCTCTGAGGCTCCCTGGCCTGTAAGCAGCAGCTTGGCTTCCCTGTGTGTGTGAGGAAATGAACATCTTGTGGGGACGGTCCCCATCGTCCTCAGGGCTCACTCCACCGAGTGCTGTTCGACCCACTTTCTGCCAGGAGACCCATCAGTAGGGGCCCCTCATTCTCTGGCCAAGAAGTTGCAAACTGACTGGAGGAGAAACAGCTTATACACCAAAAGAATTACAAGATTTTGCTAATGAATAGAGGCAGAAGCTTGGAGAACAGGTGTGGAAGTGGATTCTATGAATGTGAAATGAAGGCCAGGCGCTTTGGGGCCAAATGTACCGATGTGGGTATACTTTTCATATACCGTGATTTGGTGTATTCCATATTCTGGTACCTGGTTACTGAATAAAAAAACACAGTGGTGGCCTACATTTAATGAATCTGAGATGCCAAACCTTCCCTGGCATTATGTGGGGGAAATCCAAAACCTTAAGGAGACGAGAGTGCTGGAACAGATACATCTTGTGTGAGCGGCATGCTACCCCACAGCGTTTCCGAGTCCATCCCCTGCGAGCGCCCGCTTGAAGCAACAAACATTTACTGTGTCTCAAGGGGTCTGAGGGTCGGGAATGGCTTAGACAAGTGGTTCTGACTCGGTCTCCCATAAGGCTGCAGTCAAGTGGGCCGCTGAGCCCTGAGCTGAAGGCTTGTCTGGGGCTGACAAAAGTGTTTCCAAGGTGGCTCACTCACTCAGCTCTTGGCAGGAGGCCTCAGTTTGTCACCACAGGAGCTGTTCCAAGCAGTTCTGTTTCTTCACATCATGGCCGCTGGCTTCATCCAGAGCAAATGACCCAAGAGAGAAAGTAGAAGGCAGAAGAGCCCCTGTGCACTGTCTGACCCTTGGAAGTGAGGTTCTTTTCTGCTGGTCACATAGAACAACCATGACACAATGTTGGAGGGGACTGTGCGAGGGCGAGGGCATCAGAGGCAGGAATCAGTGGAAGCTGCTTGAAAGCTCCTATTACAGCAACGCTGCCTCCCACCCACCAACTCTGTCACTTACTCCTCCATCCACATTATGTCAGGCTCTGGAGGACTGGGCTCAAGGGGTCAGTTTGAGGTTGGTTAAATGGAGATGCGCTTTATGAATCTTGGCATTATGTTGAAGTGATGGGCTAAGGATTGTGTGAAGAACTTTAGTCAGGGATATTAATACTGTGCATTTTCTCTCAACATGGAAGATTTTATTGGGGCCATGGATCTGTTTGGAGACATAGACGACATTTCCTCAGAGAGTGATGGGGATGATCAACCACCTATTCCAGGGCAGCCTGTTGTAAGTATGATCACTGATCTCAACTGTTCCCAATGTTCAAAGCTGAGCAAGAAGTCCCAATGGCTGATGGATCTGTGTTTTTTTTGGAGAAAGGATATGGGTAACTAAGTAAGGGGTCTGAAACGTGATACGTGGGTGACTTTCTTAGCTATGTTGGGAATTTCTGGTTACTAGAGGACATAGACGGAACTGCTCAGGATGACGCTGAAGCCAAATTTTGGAGGCTGGACTGTGAGGACTCATCATTTGAAAACCTTTGATTTTAAAGTTTTTCTCATTCACACCTCTGCCCGGATGTGTGTGCTGTTTGCCGTTCTTCTCTGGTTGTAATAGTCAGTGCTGAAGGGCTGCGTGATTTCACTCTTGTGCTGCTGATTGTCTTATGCAAAGGAGGTATGTCAGCAACAAGTAGATATTTGTTCTGGTAATGCAGGCTAACGGATCTTGTTTCCCATGATGTCTTTTAATGGGAGAAAGGGTGAAATTTGAGGGAAGGGCCTGGCGTGGTAGCTGAATGCCTCATCCCTAACGTGGTGTTTAAATTTACTTCCTGTCAAACCTGATCTGCCTGGTGCGGGAGAAGAGCTAGAGCATTTTGAATGTCACTTCAAGGTCTCACATTCTGATTCCTCTTTTAGGCTGAAAGTGGAGAACCTCAGGACCAGCGTGGGGAAGAGCTGATTTCTGAAAGTAGAATAGAAATAGAAATTCCCAGTGTCAACTATGATTTAGGAAGTGAAATGTACTTGGTTAAACTACCCAGATTTCTCAGCGTAGAACCCAAGTAAGAGGACTGGTTAAAGACTTTTTTTCTTTCATGATGTTGAATAAAAAAATGTGGAATGTAAGTGTTCTTCTTATCATGAGTTGGTTAGTCACAAAGATAGGAGATATTTCATGTAACTTAAAAAAAAAGATTTAGAATTTGCTGTGGTAGGAAAATGATGAATTACTTCCCAGTGCAAGAGAGTTTTAAAGCTAATAATTGTAGCGTTTTGTCACTTTCTTATAAACAAATGCATCACAGTGGTGAAGGTATTGTTCACAAGTATTAAGCTGAAAAACCATAAAAAGAACAAGAAAGTTTGCTAGAGAAATGACAAATGTTCAATGGAAATGCCATTGTGAATGTAGAAAAGATAATCATTTCACACAATAGAATATTGTGATGGCTGTTATTCACATAACGTGCAGGAGTGCAAGCTCTTGTGTGACTTAATGTGACACTTTTCTTAAAACGTTTGGAAATTTAGATGTGTCACCTGTGCGTCAGAAGGGAAATTTCATCAAATGAAGAAGACAGAATTATTAGTCCCACTTGGATTTGATTTCCGGTAATAGGTTTTCAAATCAAGTTTCCACAAAGTATTAGTTTGCATACTTCCTTGAGGTTGTATTTGAAGTTATTTGTCTACTGTGATTTTTTTTAACATACTGGTTGTAAAGATGATTATTTTATGTAGTATTAATCATTTTCATTACTTATTTAAATATGGCTAATATGACATTAAAAAACAATTCGTAGGCCTTTTGAGCCTCAGTACTATGAAGATGAATTTGAAGATAAAGTTCTTGATGAGGAAGATAAAACCAGGTTAAAATTAAAGGTACTGTTTCATACTTCATTCTTTTTTTTAAGTTGTTTTATAAAATAAAACACTGGGATAACAACTTGAGACTTGAGCTTATGAAATGATCTTCTGTGTTTATTGTTAACAAATAACTGTTTAGAACAAGGAATTCAAAGTCTTTTCAGAAGTTTTTTCCTTCTTTTTTAATTTTGAAATCATTAATATACAATCACATGAGCAACACCGTGGTTACTAGATTCCCTGCATTTTCAAGTCCCCACCACCATACCCCATTACAGTCACTGTAAATGAGTGCTGTGATATGCTATAGTCACTACTTGTCTTCCCAGTGCTGTAATGCCTTCCCCGTGCCAACCCCCTAAGGTATGTGTGCTAATTGTAATGCCCTTATTCCCCTTATCCCTCCCTTGCCACCCATCTTCCCCAATCCCTTTCCCTTTGGTAACTGTTAGTCCATTCTTGGATTCTGTGAGTCTGCTGCTATTTTATTCCTTCAGTTTTTGCTTTGTTGTTATACTCCACAGATGAGTGAAATCATTTGGTACTTGTCTTTGCCTGGCTTATTTCACTGAGTATAATTCTCTCTAGCTCCATCCATTTTTTTCAGAATATTTTTAGAGGAGATGGTACATACCTTCTTTTTTTTTTTTATTTTAGAATAGTTTTTTTCCAGGTATCATTAATCTACAATTACATGAGCAACATTACTGTTACTAGACTTCCCTCATCCCCAAGTCCCCCCCACATACCCCATTACAGTCACTGTCCATCAGTGTAGTAAGATGCTATAGAATCACTTGTCTTCTCTGTGTTATGCAGCCCTTCCCATGCCCACCCCCCTATATTATGTCTGCTAATCTTAATGCCCCTTTTCCCCCCTCATCCCTCCCTTCCTACCCAACCTCCACAGTCCCTTTCCCTTTGGTAACTGTTAGTCCATTCTTGCGTTCTGTGAGTCTGCCACTGCTTTGTTCCTTCAGTTTTTTTCTTTGTTCTTATACTGGACAGATGAGTGAAATCATTTGATACATCTCTTTTTCTGCCTGGCTTATTTCACAGAGCATAATATCCTCTAGTTCCATCCATGTTGTTGCAAGTGGTAGGATTCATTTTCTTCTTATGGCTGAACAATATTCCATTCTGTGTACTTACCTCTTCTTCTTTATCCATTCATCTACTGATGGACACTTAGGTTGCCTCCATATCTTGGCTATTATAAATAGTGCTCTAATAAACATAGGGGTGCATATGTCTTTTTTCAAACTGGGCTGCTGCATTCTTAGGGTAAATTCCTAGGAGTGGAACTCCCGGGTCAAATGGTATTTGTATTTTTAGTTTTCTGAGGAATCTCTATACTGCTTTCCACAATGGTTAAACTAATTTACATCCCCACCAGCAGTGTAGGAGGGTTCCTCTTTCTCCGCATCCTCGCCAGCATTTATTGTTGTTTATCATTTGGATGGTGGCTATCCTTACTGGTGTGAGGTGATATCTCATTGTGCTTTTAATTTGCATTTCTCTGATGATGAGCGATGTGGAGCATCTTTTCATGTGCCTGTTGGCCATCTGAATTTCTTCTTTGGAGAAGTGGCTGTTCAGATCCTCTGCCCATTTTATAATCAGATTATTTGCTTTTTGTGTGTTGAGGTGTGTGAGCTCTTTATATATTTTGGATGTCAACCCTTTATCGGATACGTCATTTATGAATATATTCCCCCATACTGTAGGATGCCTTTTTGTTCTGTTGATGGTGTGCTTTGCTGTACAGAAGCTTTTCAGCTTGATATAGTTCCACTTACTCATTTTTGCTTTTGTTTCCCTTGCCCAGCGAGATATGTTCATGAAAAAGTTGCTCATGTTTATATGAAAGAGATTTTTGCCTATGTTTTTATATAAGAGTTTTATGGTTTCATGACTTACATTCAGGTCTTTGATTCATGTAGAATTTACTTTTGTGTATAGGGTTAGACAGTGATCCAGTTTCATTCTCTTACATGTAGGTGTCCAGTTTTGCTAACACTAGTTGTTGAAGAGACTGTCTTTTCCCCATTGTATGTCCATGCCTCCTTTATCATATATTAATTGACCATATATGTTTGGGTTATTATCTGAACTCTCTACTCTGTTCCCCTGGTCTGTGGCTCTGTCCTTGTGCCAGTACCAAATTGTCTTGATTACTGTGGCTTTGTAGAGTAGCTTGAAGTTTGGAAGCAAGATGTCCCCTGCTTTATTCTTCTTTCTCAGGATTGCTTTAGCTATTTGGGGTCTTTTGTGGTTTCCTATGAATTATAAAACTATTTGTTCCAGTTCGTTGAAGAATGCTGTTGATATTTTGATAGGGATTGCATAGAATCTGTGGATCGCTTTAGGCAGCATGGCCATTTTGACAATATTAATTCTTCCTAGCCAAGAGCATGGGATGAATTTCCATTTATTAGTGTCCTCTTCAATTTCTCTTAAGAGTGCCTTGTAGTTTTCAGGTATAGGTCTTTCACTTCTTTGGTTAGGTTTATTCCTAGGTATTTTATTCTTTTTGATGCAATTGTGAATGGAATTGATTTCCTGCCTTCACTGTCTGCTAGTTCATCATCAGTGTATAGGAAAGCAACAGATTTCTGTGTATTAATTTTGCATCCCGCCACTTTGATGAATTCAGATATTAGTTCTAGTAGTTTTGGTGTAGAGTCTTTAGGGATTTTTATATACAATATCATGTCATCTCCAAATAGTGACAGTTTGACTTCTTCTTTAGTAATCTGGATGCCTTGTATTTCTTTGTTTTGTCTGATTGCTGTGGCTCGGACCTCCAGTACTATGTTGAGTAGCAGTGGGGAGAGTGGCCACAAGATGTCTTGTTCCCAATCTGAGGTGAAAAGCTTTCAGCTCCTCACTGTTAAGTATAATGTTGGCTGTGGGCTTGTCATATATGGCCTTTATTATGTTTAGGTACTTTCCCTCTCTACCCATTTTGTTGAGAGTTTTTATCATGAGTGGATGTTGGATTTTGTTGAATGATTTTTCAGCATCTATGGAGATGATCATGTGGTTTTTGTCCTTTTTGTTGATGTGGTAGATGATGTTGATGTATCTTCGAAGGTTGTACCATCCTTGCATCCCTGAGATCAATCCCACTTGATTATGGTGTATGACCCTCTTGATGTATTTTGTAATTCATTTTGCTAATATTTTGTTGAATATTTTTGCATCTATGTTCATCAGGGATATTGGTCTCTAATTTTCTTTTTTTTGTGGGGTCTTTGCCTGGTTTTGGTATTAGAGTGATGCTGGCTTCTTAGAATGAGTTTGGAAGTATTCCCTCCCCTTCTATTTTTTGGAAATCTTTAAGGAGAATGGGTATTATGTCTCCTCTATATATCTGGTAAAATTCAGCGTTGAATCCCTCTGGCCCATGGGTTTTGTTGCCATTCTCTTCTGGCCTGTAGGGGCTCTTTTGAGAAGTCTGATGATAGCCTGATGGGTTTTCCTTTGTAGGTAATCCTTTTTCTCTCTCTGGCTGCCTTTTATACTCTGTCCTTGTCTTTGATCTTTGCCATTTTAATTATTATATGTCTTGGTGTTGTTGTCCTTGAGTCCCTGTGTTGGGAGATGTGTGGGCTTCCATGGTCTAAGAGACTGTTTCCTGCCTCAACTTTGGGAAGTTTCAGTAATTATTTCTTCAAAGACACTTTGTATCCCTTTTTCTCTCTCTTCTTCTTCTTCTGGTACCCCTATAATGCAAATATTGTTTCATTTGGATTGGTCAGACAGTTCTCTTATTCTTGCACTCCTAGAGGTCCTTTTATCTCTCTCTGCCTCAGCCTCTCTGTATTCCTGTTCTCTGATTTCTATTCCATTAAGAGTCTCTTGCATCTTGTCCAGTCTCCTCTTAAGACCGTCTGTTGATCGTTTCATTTCTGTAATCTCCCTCGTGACTTCATCCTTTACTTCTTGCATATTTCTCTGCAGGTCCATGAGCATGGTTATGACTTTTATTTTGAATTCTTTTTCAGGAAGATTGGTTATATCTATCTCACCAGGCCCTCTCTCTGGGGCTGTCTGAGTGACTTTTGACTGGCCCAGATTCTTCTGCCCTTTCTTGGCAATAGAAGTGGTTGTAGGCAGGTTGCACGTGTCTCAGCTGGGAGAACAAAGTCCTTCCATGCTTGCTGGTCACCTTGCCCTTCTCCGCTGCCTGCGTCTGTTACGGGCACACAGGGAGCAGTCTCTGGGATAATCTCCTGAGCTGCCATGGATGGGGCGGCCCTTGGGATAGCCTAGGGCACTGCAGGTGATTGCACACCAGCCGGGTGTGTTCTCCTATGAGAATGGCACCCCTTCATGCCTTCTGGACCTTGCTCCAGCTTCCGCTGCCTGTGCCATTTTCCCAAACACCGGGAGCAATGTCTGGGATAATCTCCTGAGGTGTCGTGGGCAGGGCAGCCCTCGGAATAGCTGAGGGCCTTGCAGGGTGTTGCAGACACGCTAGGTGTGTTCTTCTGCGAGAATGGAGCCCCTCTGTGCCTTCTGGACCTTGTTCTGGCTTCCTCTGTATGTACCGGGTAGTTGTGCCTTGACGGCAGCATCTGATTCTGTCCTGGTTATCTGCACACTGGGAGGAGACTCTGTTTTTGCTGTGGGTGGGTCTGTTTTCCGGCTGCTCCATAGCTGTGGCAGGTCAGCCAGTTTGCTTGCAGCACCGGCTATGGGGAATGAATGGTAGGCTGCTTATTACCATGAGGGGCTTTGGGGATGTGTTATCCTCCAGGGCGTTAAGGTGCCTGAAGTTCCTTAAGATTCCCAGCCTGCTGTGCTGAGTATGCCAGCATGATTTTTCCACCTGTTATGCCCTTGTGTCTTTAAGACTTTTAAAAAGTGCCTGCTTTTCTTTTGTCCCAGGGGAGGTGGCAATGGGGACCTGCTTGCATTCTCCATCTCGGAGTTTACTTTTCCATTTCCCTAATATCCAGTACGCCATGCAATGTGTGTCTGTCCTCCTGGTGCAGATTACTAGATTATCCCGGTGCAGAGTTAGTAGTCGTGTGCTTCCACTCCCTCCCCTGTCTGATTCTTTTCTTCCTGCTGGTGAGGTGGGATGTGGGGGGTGTGATTGGGTCCTGCTGGGTCACAGCTTTGTATCTTACCCTTTTCCTTGAGATGCTAAGTTCTCACAGATGTAGATGTAGCCTGGCTGTTGTACTGTATCTTCTGGTCTCTCTTTTAGGAATAGTTGTATTTGTAGCATTTTCAAAAATATATATGGTTTTTGGAGAATATTTCTGCCACCCTACTCACACTGCCATCTTGAGCCCCTTCCTGGTACACACCTTCTTTTAAACCACCAAAGAATTATTACGTACTTTTTTTTCGGCATTTCTAATTTTTCAACAGAATTAAAGATAAAAATTCTTGAAAATTGTTAACTATTTCCTTAAGGACAAATAATAATAGAGCTAGGTATTTGGAATTGCCTCCACATTTTATAGTGGATAGATCCTAGCAATTTTCCACAATAGAAATCTCTCAGATTCTATGTGGAAATTCAGAATATGCACAAAGATGAATCTTGTCATTAAGCTGTGCCTTTTAAGAAGGCCTGGGATGGCAAAACACAACCCCAGCTTCCACAGCGGTGTCCTCTTCTTTAGTGGGATTTTTTTTTAAGAGGGCATCTCTCATATTTATTGATCAAATGGTTTTTAACAGCAATAAAATTCTGTATAGGGTAGTCAGTGCTCAATGCACAATCATTAATCCACCCCAAGCCTAATTTTCGTCAGTCTTCAATCTTCTGAAGCATAATGAACAAGTTCTTACATGGTGAACAAATTCTTACATAGTGAATAAGTTCTTACATGGTGAACAGTACAAGGGCAGTCATCACAGAAACTTTCAGTTTTGATCACACATTATGAACTATAAACAATCAGTTCAAATATGAATATTCATTTGATTTTTATACTTGATTTATGTGGATCCCACATTTCTCCCTTTATTATTATTATTATTATTATTTTTAATAAAATGCTGAAGTGGTAGGTAGATGCAAGATAAAGGTAGAAAACATAGTTTAGTGTTGTAAGAGAGCAAATGTAGATGATCAGGTGTGAGCCTGTAGGCTACGTGTTAATCCAAGCTAGACAAGGGCAATAAAACATCCCCGGATGGAGAAGATTTCTCTCAGAACAGGGGAGGTGAAGTTCTAAGCCTCACCTCTGTTGATCCCCAATTTCTCACCTGATGGCCCCCCTGCGACTGTGCCTGTCTTAGGTTATTCCTCCCTTGAGGAATCTTACCCGTCTCTGGCTAACCAGTCATCTTCCGGGGCCATACAGGGAAATGTAAAGTTGGTAAGTGAGAGAGAAGCCTTATTGTTTGAAAAGGTTAGCTTTTTACTTCTTTGCAGATTTATGCCCTGTGACTTCTATGCCCAGCATTTGTCTTGAGGTAACTTTACCACTTGGAGGAATTATGATACTTGGTAAATTCGATATGAGGAACGAATTCTATTTAAGGGTTGTAATTAGGAAGGAAGAATAAAAGCTATAGAAGTAGCAGGCGGAAGAAAACATGGGAGGATTGATTATTTCTTTGACATATCTTCTTGTGGAGTAACTTAAGCATGTATAGGTTTTAAACTACTAATTAAATTGTGCACACACATTAACATAATAGGAATACAGTTACATAACCAAAGCAGATCTATAATTACCACCCATCCCAGTGAAACCAAGAAAACCAGTTAGGCATCATAGGCATTGTGAAAATTTATCTATGATATGATGGATATTGTCCAACTGTAGTTGAACGGTCTGAGAGAAATCAGACAAATTAAAACAACCCATTCCTGGGAACTGTTCACATCCCATATATTCCTTTAACAGTAGATAGTCTGTAATTGTAAGATTTTGGAGCGCTACAATTTGCACTTCTCCTAATTCTTGGTTGAGTTCCAACAGTATAGATCCAGTCAAATTTGTTGTTTTACTGTATGCACAGGCCAGCTTAGATATCTCCTTCTTCATTCCCATGGCAAGACCAGGAACCGGTGAGATGAATGCAGCTACAGTTGTAGCAGCGCCTGGATCTTTGTTGAGGTTTTTTGATGATCATTTTCTGGTATGAGTCTTCCAGAGAGCACTGATGTTGGAAGTTCTTCTTCATATCATATCTTAGTTCATATTCTGCATAGCCAAATTAGGCTTTGATCCACTGTATAAACACAAACAGACCCTTTGCTTACACTTTGATATGCCTTTTATACCATTGTGTAGAACTCCTTGGAGGTCACCACACAGGAACTGCCTTTTTTTTTTTTAAGAGAAAGGAATATTATCAGAAAAATGTACCTCCATAGCTGATCATCTGACACCCTTTAAGTGATCAAAATTAAGGATATTTAAAGCATACATTAATCATTGATTTACAGTTAGTTTTATGCTATCAAGGAGTAATCCGCCTTTTCTTTCTTTTTTTTTTTTATCATTAAACTACACTTACATGAAGAATATTATGTTTACTAGGCTCTCCCCTATACCAGGTCCCCCCTATAAACCCCTTTACAGTCACTGTCCATCAGCATAGCAAAATGTTGTAGAATCACTACTTGTTTTCTCTGTGCTGTACAGCCCTCCCCTTTCTCCCACCCACCCCCATTATGCATGCTAATATTAATACCCCCCTTCTTCTCCCCCCCTTATCCCTCCCTACCCACCCATCCTCCCCAGTTCCTTTTCCTATGGTACCTGCTAGTCCATTCTTGGGTTCTGTGATTCCGCTGCTGTTTTGTTCCTTCAGTTTTTCCTTTGTTCTTATACTCCACAGATGAGTGAAATCATTTGGTATTTCTCTTTCTCCACTTGGCATATTTCATTGAGCATAATACCCTCCAGCTCCATCCATGTTGCTGCAAATGGTTGGATTTGCCCTCTTCTTATGGCTGAGTAATATTCCATTGTGTATATGTACCACATCTTCTTTATCCATTCATCTATCGATGGACATTTAGGTTGCTTCCAATTCTTGGCTATTGTAAATAGTGCTGCAATAAACATAGGGGTGCATCTGTCTTTCTCAAACTTGATTGCTGCGTTCTTAGGGTAAATTCCTAGGAGTGGAATTCCTGGGTCAAATGGTAGGTCTGTTTTGAGCATTTTGATGAACCTCCATACTGCTTTCCACAATGGTTGAACTAACTTACATTCCCACCAGCAGTGTAGGAGGGATCCCCTTTCTCCACAGCTTCGCCAACATTTGTTGTTGTTTGTCTTTTGGATGGCAGCTATCCTTACTGGTGTGAGGTGATACCTCATTGTAGTTTTAATTTGCATTTCTCTGATAATTAGCGATGTGGAGCATCTTTTCATGTGTCTGGTAGCCATTTGTATTTCTTTTTTGGGGAACTGTCTGTTCAGTTCCTCTGCCCATTTTTTAATTGGGTTATTTGTTTTTTGTTTGTTGAGGTGTGTGAGCTCTTTATATATTCTGAACATCAAGCCTTTATTGGATCTGTCATTTACAAATATATTCTCTCATACTGTAGGGTTCCTTTTTGTTCTATTGATGGTGTCTTTTGCTGTACAGAAGCTTTTCAGCTTAATATAGTCCCACTTGTTCATTTTTGCTGTTGTTTTCCTTGCCCGGGGAGATATGTTCAAGAAGAGGTCACTCATGTTTATGTCTAAGAGGTTTTTGCCTATGTTTTTTTCTAAGAGTTTAATGGTTTCATGACTTACATTCAGGTCTTTGATCCATTTTGAGTTTACCTTTGTATATGGGGTTAGACAATGGTCCAGTTTCATTCTCCTACATGTAGTTGTCCATTTTTGCCAGCTCCATCTGTTGAAGAGACTGTCATTTTGCCATTGTATGTCCATGGCTCCTTTATCAAATATTAATTGACCATATATGTCGGGGTTAATGTCTGGATTCTCAAGTCTGTTCCACTGGTCTGTGGCTCTGTTCTTGTGCCAGTACCAAATTGTCTTGATTACTATGGCTTTATAGTAGAGCTTGAAGTTGGGGAGTGAGATCCCCCCGTACTTTATTCTTCTTTCTCAGGATTGCTTTGGCTATTCGGGGTCTTTGGTGTTTCCATATGAATTTTTGAATTTTTTGTTCCAGTTCATTGAAGAGTATTGCTGGTAGTTTGATAGGGATTGCATCAAATCTGTATATTGCTTTGGGCAGGATGGCCATTTTGACGATATTAATTCTTCCTAGCCATGAGCATGGGATGAGTTTCCATTTATTAGTGTCCCCTTTAATTTCTCTTAAGAGTGACTTGTAGTTTTCAGAGTATAAGTCTTTCACTTCTTTGGTTAGGTTTATTCCTAGGTATTTTATTCTTTTTTATGTAATTGTGAATGGAGTTGTTTTCCTGATTTCTCTTTCTGTTGGTTCATTGTTAGTGTATAGGAAAGCCACAGATTTCTGTGTTAATTTGGTATCCTGGAACTTTGCTGTATTCTGATATCAGCTCTAGTAGTTTTGGGGTGGAGTCTTTAGGGTTTTTTATGTGCAATATCATGTC
Organism: Manis javanica; assembly: GCF_040802235.1. Lineage (NCBI taxonomy): Eukaryota > Metazoa > Chordata > Mammalia > Pholidota > Manidae > Manis > Manis javanica. The sequence continues at coordinate 101,742,843 of NC_133163.1, read as the reverse complement.
ATCTGCAAATAGTGACAGTTTTAACTTCTTCTTTACCAATCTGGATTCCTTGTATTTCTTTGTTTTGTCTGATTGCCATGGCTAGGACCTCCAGTACTATGTTAAATAACAGTGGGGAGAGTGGGCATCCCTGTCTGGTTCCCGATCTCAGAGGAAAAGCTTTCAGCTTCTCGCTGTTCAGTATAATGTTGGCTGTGGGTTTATCATAAATGGCCTTTATTATGTTGAGGTACTTGCCCTCTGTTCCCATTTTGCTTAGAGTTTTTATCATGAATGGATGTTGAATTTTGTCAAATGCTTTTTCAGCATCTATGGACATGATCATGTGGTTTTTGTCTTTCTTTTTGTTGATGTGGTGGATGATGTTGATGGACTTTTGAATGTTGTACCATCCTTGCATCCCTGGAATGAATCCCACTTGGTCATGGTGTACGATCCTTTTGATGTATTTTTGAATTCGGTTTGCTAATATTTTCTTGAGTATTTTTGCATCTACGTTCATCAGGGATATTGGTCCGTAGTTTTCTTTTTTGGTGGGGTCTTTGCCTGGTTTTGGTATTAGGGTGATGTTGGCTTCATAGAATAAGTTTGGGAGTATTCCCTCCTCTTCTATTTTTTGGAAAACTTTAAGGAGAGTGGGTATTATGTCTTCCCTGTATGTCTGATAAAATTCTGAGGTGAATCTATCTGGCCCGGGGGTTTTGTTCTTTGGTAGTTTTTTGATTACCGCTTTGATTTCGTTGCTGATAATTGGTCTGTTTAGATTTTCTGTTTCTTTCTGGGTAAGTTTTGGAAGGTTGTATTTTTCTAGGAAGTTGTCCATTTCTCCTAGGTTTCCCAGCTTGTTAGCATATAGGTTTTCATAGTACTCTCTAATAATTCTTTGTATTTCTGTGTGGTCCATCGTGATTTTTCCTTTCTTGTTTCTGATTCTGTTGATTTGTGTTGACTCTCTTTTCCTCTTAATAAGTCTGGCTAGAGGCTCATCTATGTTGGTTATTTTCTCGAAGAACCAGCTCCTGGTTTCATTGATTTTTGCTATTGTTTTATTCTTCTCAATTTTATTTATTTCTTCTCTGATCTTTATTATGTCCCTCCTTCTGCTGACCTTAGGCCTCACTTGTTCTTCTTTTTCCAATTTCAATAATTGTGACATTAGACTATTCATTTGGGATTGTTCTTCCTTCTTTAAATATGCCTGGATTGCTATATACTTTCCTCTTAAGACTGCTTTTGCTGCGTCCCACAGTAGTTGGGGTTTTGTGTTGTTGTTGTCGTTTGTTTCCATATATTGCTGCATCTCCATTTTGATTTGGTCATTGATCCATTGATTATTTAGGAGCGTGTTGTTAAGCCTCCATGTGTTTGTGAGCCTTTTTGCTTTCTTTGTACAGTTTATTTCTAGTTTTATGCCTTTGTGGTCTGAAAAGTTGGTTGGTAGGATTTCAATCTTTTGGAATTTACTGAGGCTCTTTTTGTGGCCGAGTGTGTGGTCTATTCTGGAGAATGTTCCATGTGCACTTGAGAAGAATGTGTATCCTGTTGCTTTTGGATGTAGAGTTCTGTAGATGTCTATTAGGTCCATCTGTGCTAGTGTGTTGTCAGTGCCTCTGTGTCCTTACTTATTTTCTGTCTGGTGGATCTGTCCTTTGGAGTGAGTGGTGTGTTGTAGTCTCCCAGAATGAATGCATTGCATTCTTATTTCCTCCTTTAGTTCTGTTAGTATTTGTTTCAGATATGTTGGGTGCTCCTGTATTGGGTGCATATATATTTATAATGGTTATATCCTCTTGTTGGACTGAGCCCTTTATCATTATGTTATGTCCTTCTTTATCTTTTGTTACTTTCTTTATTTTGAAGTCTGTTTTGTCTGATACTAGAATTGCAACACCTGCTTTTTTCTCTCTGTTGTTTGCATGAAATATCTTTTTCCATCCCTTGACTTTAAGTCTTTGCATGTCTTTGGGTTTGAGGTGAGTCTCTTGTAAGCAGCATATGGATGGGTCTTGCTTTTTTATCCATTCTATTACTCTGTGTCTTTTGATTGGTGCATTCAGTCCATTTACATTTAGGGTGATTACTGAAAGGTGTGTACTCATTGCCATTGCAGGCTTTAAGTTTGTGGTTTCCAAAGGTTCAGGGTTAGCTTCTTTACTATCTTACTGTCTAACTTAACTTTCTTGTTGAGCTATCATAAACACAGTCTGATGATTCTTTATTTCTCTCCCTTCTTATTCCTCCTCCTCCCTTCTTCATATGTTGGGTGTTTTGTCCTGTGCTCTTTTTAGGAGTGCTCCCATCTAGAGCAGTCCCTGTAAGATGCCCTGTAGAGGTGGTTTGTGAGAAGCAAATTCCCTCAGCTTTTGCTTGTCTGGAAATTGCTTAATCCCGCCATCATATTTAAATGATAGTCATGCTGGATACAGTAGTCTTGGTTCGAGGCCCTTCGGTTTCATTGCATTAAGTGTATCATGCCATTCTCTTCTGGCCTGTAGGGTTTCTGTTGAGAAGTCTGATGATAGCCTGATGGGTTTTCCTTTGTAGGTCACCTTTTTTTTCTCTCTAGCTGCCTTTAATACTTTGTCCTTGTGTTTGATCTTTGCCATTTTAATTATTATGTGTCTTGGTGTTGCCCTCCTTGGATCCCTTGTCATGGGAGTTCTGTGCACTTCTGTGGTCTGAGAGGCCGTTTCCTCCCCTAGTGTGGAAGTTTTCAGCAATTATTTCTTCAAAGACACTTTCTATCCCTTTTTCTCTCTCATCTTCTTCTTGTACCCCTATAATGCAGATATTGTTCCATTTCGATTACTCACTCAGTTCTCTTAGAATTCTTTCATTCCTGGAGACCCTTTTATCTCTCTCTGCATCAGCTTCTCTGCATTCCTGTTCTCTGTTTTCTTGTCCATTAATGGTCTCTTACATCTCGTCCATTCTGTTTTGAAGTCCTTCCAGAGCTTGTTTTATTTCTGTATTCTTCTTCCTTAGTTCTTGCATATTTCTCTGCAAGTCCATCAAGATGGTTATGACTTTTGTTTTGAATTCTTTTTCAGGAAGACTGGTTAAATCTGTCTCCCCAGGTTCCTTCTCAGGGGAAGATGTAGCAGATGCTGATGCTGTCTGGGTTAGTCTTTTCTGGATCATATTTTTTTGCCTTTTCATGTTGACAGGTCCTATTGACTGTCAGCTGGGAGGGCCAAACTTTTCACTTGCTACTGGCCTTTCTTTACTGGGACAACTGCATCCCCTAGTGGCTTGTGTTTGGTAATTGCGTGTAGACTGGGTCTTTGTGTCTTGCCCGGCTGGTATGGAGGAAGCTCCCTTTCTGAGGGCGTGGCCAGCCTTAGGCTGCTTCTCTGCTTTCGTCGCGCCCCGGAGGGGTAATGGACGGGGGGCTGTTTGGCTGTTTACATCCATGAGGGGTCTCAGAGCTGCTGCCCAAGGGGTTAGTGCGCCCGGTTTTCCCTGTAATTTCCAGCTGCTGGCCTGTGACCTGTGTTGTTTCCATCCAGCTGTTGTGTCCCTGTCCCTTTAAGACTTTCAAAAAGCACTCACTTTTCTTTGTCACAGGGGCATCAGCTTCAGAACCTGCTCAGAGGTCTTTCTGTTCTGTTTCCCTAGCATTGGGGTCCCTGTCCCTTTAAGACATCCAAAAAGCACTCACCACCACAAAACAACAACAACAACAACAACAACAAAAAATGGCCGCTCACTTTCCTTTGTTCTCTGGTGCCAGCCTCTGGTACCCGCTCACCCTTCTTGCTACCCTGTTTCCCCAGTATCCAGGACCCCATGCATGCACTGTGTCTGCGCTCTGGTGCGGATGGCTAGGGCTGGGTGTTTAGCAGTCCTGGGCTCCCTCTCCCTCCCCGCTCCGACTCCTCTCCTCCCGCCGGGAGCTGGGGTGAGGGGTACTCAGGTCCCGCCGGGCCAGGGCTTGTATCTTACCCCTTTCACCAGGCACTGGGCTCTCGCACGTGTGGATGTAGTCTGGGTGTTGTCTTGTGTCTTCTGGTCTCTCTTTTAGGATTAGTTGTATTTGTTGTATTTTCAAAAATATATATGATTTTGGGAGGAAATTCCCACTGTCCTACTCATGCCGCCATTTTGGCTCTGCCTCTCTTTAGTGGGATTTTGCACGAGCTTCTGCCGCGGGTCCTGATGGTGGCAGTGGCCAGGATCAGTTTTTGTGCTACTTGTGTGATTTGGAGTTCTCTGCCATATGGGGAGATGCAGTGAATCTGAACAAAAAATAGGGCAAAGCACAGGTCTCAGGTTTGAGTTTGTTGTTGATCAATAGTATATTCTTTTTTTTTCATTACAGTACTTGTAAAAATATGGAACACTTCATGAATTTGCGTGTCATCCTTGTGCAGGGGCCAAGATAATCTTTTTTGTATCGTTCCAGTTTTAGTATATGTGCTGCCGAAGCGAGCACTCAAAAGTATATTCTTAAAAGAAATTTTTTTTAACAAATTACCCGGAACTTCCTTGTAGACTAATGGCCACTTCCTTCACTGGGCTCATAGCCCTTCCAGTGGCCCTGAAATAGGCAGATGGCTCAATTTTAACAGCCTACCTCATGTGGGCTCAAAGTCCCTCCCCTCCCCTGTGTAGCTTTTAAGGTGTCTGATACAACCCCCACCCTGCATTGTATTTACCTTCTTGCACTATGACTTGGAGCTCAGAAAGTTTTAGACAAAGGGTCTGGTTAGTTTAACCAGTATCTCTAGGATGGTTCAGTGTTGCCTAGTCAGCTGTTCTGTCACCTTATTCTGTCACTACCTATGAATCCTTGGTATGTTACTAAGTCACTTGAGCACACAAAAAACCCATGCCCCAGTCGCACTGGTTCTCTAAAGCCTTTGTGTTTTGAGCCAGGTAGAAAATACTATACGGTGGAGGATACGCCGGGATGAGGAAGGAAATAAAATTAAAGAAAGCAATGCTCGGATTGTGAAGTGGTCAGATGACAGGTGAGCACATAATATCTTAGGATGCCTGGGATGAATGAGCGGCCTTGCCTGGGAAACCTGAGAGAAATAAAGAGGGTTGAAATCATACAGTTTGTGACCTCATTCATATCTCCCTTACTGAGGTGAAAGCCTAACGTTAGCTGCCAGATCATTATAAATTTATATTCTTGAAAAATTGATTGTTTCACCAATGAAGTGGTAGAGATGGGGAAAATGATGATTATATTTCAAGTTGAAAGGAGGATGGATTTCACTACCTATTACTTTAAAATGAGATAGGTTAGATATTTAGTGTATCTTTTCTTCATTTTTCTTATGAATTCAGTATGAGGACAGGGTCCTGCAGTTCCCAGCATTTTAAGTAAAGCTGATAAGGCAGAATGGAAGCCATAGGTGAATCATGAAATAGGATTCACCGTAATAACCTGAAGTATTTCTCATTTCCAGCCTGTCCTTGCATTTAGGCAATGAAGTGTTCGATGTCTACAAAACCCCGCTGCAAGGCAATCTCAACCACCTGTTTGTTAGGGAAGCCACTGGTCTCCAAGGACAAGCCATCTTTAAATCCAAGCTCACCTTTCGGTAACTACTCATATTGCTGTATTGTTACTCGCAGCTAAAGAGCAGCAAGGCGGAGAGGTTGTGTGGAAAGCCCAGCTCAGCCCTGATTGACATGCTTTTGAAATGCAGCTCCCCAAGGACCACAGGCTGCTTCTGTTTCAGCTGTTACTGTCCCCCTGGGCTGTCCTGAAGGCCCTGCTATTGTGACTTGCCTCCTTGCTTTGACCTTCCTTCCAGTTTTCTTCAAGCAGAGGGGTTCATCTTTAGTTATAAATTTGTGCCTCCTGGCCTCTGCCACGCTCATGGAACTGAGACTTCATATCCTTTCTCCTCTGACTGTAGTTGGGGGTTTTCTCTGTAAAAGCCCTGGACCCAAGACGGCTGGTTAACCAGAGTCAGGAAAGATTCCTCAAGGGAGGAACAACCTAAGACAGGCACAGTCGCAGGGGGGCCATCAGGTGAGAAATTGGGGATCAACAGAGGTGAGGCTTAGAACCTCATCCCCCCTGTTTTGAGAGAAATCTTCCGCATCCGTGGATGTTTTGTTGCCCTTGCCTAGCTTGGATTAATACTTATATAGTCACAGACCTGATCATCTACACTTGCCCTCTTACAGCACTAAATTATGCTTTCTATCTTTATCTTGCATCTACCTACCACTTCAGCATTTTATTTAAAAAAATAAATAAGGGAGAAATGTAGGATTCACATATAAATCAGCTATAAAAATCAAATGAATAATCATATCTGACTTGATTGTTTATGGTTCACGATGCATGATCAAAACCGAAAGTTTCTGTGATATGACTGCCCTTGCACTGTTCACCATTTAAGAACTTATTCCCTATGTAAGAACTTGTTCGTTATGCTTCAGAAGATTGGAGACTGTTGAGAGTTAGCTTTGGGGTTGATTAATGATTGTGCATTGAGTCCCCTATACAGAATTTTATTGTTGGTAACAACTATTTGATCAATAAATATGAGAGATGCCCTCTCAAGAAAAAAAAAAAAAGTCCTGGACCCTACCTCCTGGTCTCCTGCCCCCCACCCTCTTCACCCCATCAGTGGCAGAGGAGGGATCTGCTGCGAGAGTCAGAGAAGGAGGAAGGTCCCGAGCGCCAGGACCTGTGGCCCTGCCTCCCTGCTCTGCTGAGGGCAGTGGTCATTTCCCACAGCTGCTTTTGCTTATTGGTAGGATGGCCTCCAAATGTTCTTAGCAAACCCATTTTCGTTCATGTCTTCGCAGACCTCATTCTGCAGACAGTGCCACCCACAGGAAGGTGACGCTGCCGCCTGCTGATAGGTGCTCAAGGACACACAAGATGAGGATCTTACCAATGCTCTGCCGTGATCCTGAACGTGAACGCAGAGGAATGATTAAGGTATGTTGGCTGAGCTTTATCCTGGGATTTTGGGGGCATTAAGAACTGTGCTTTCCACAGAGAGGACAAGTAGTGACTCCCCAGAATATGAATTCTCGATTTCTTATTGCCACGGCCATTTTACCTATTACAGCTCTCAGGGAGCCAGCTGCCCTGTGAGTGTCATTAACCAAGGAATGTCAGTGAGGCATCCAGGTGGTGAGGCACTCAGGTGCTCTCTCTTCAATCTGTGAGATTTCAGAGGGAAACTGTTAATGTAAAAAACGAAACCTTTGGCAGCTATCATCGGAAGTGATATAGGAAGATCAGAAGGCCGTTCCTGAGTCTTTCGACGCTGGTCTTGCCCTGTGAACCCCCATGTGCGGAATGCCGGACAGACGCCCGTTCCGGTCGGGGGGCGGTGGGAGGGCGCCCCCGGCCTCGGCCCTGGCGCGGTGCTCTCACGCCTCGGGGCCGAACCAGCTGATCCCTGCGGACGGCGAGGGCGCGTGAAATGGGGAGAACTGGGCTCTGAGGACCCGGGAAATACATGCTATTCTGGGCTGGGAATTTACAAGTTCTTATAATAAAGATGGTTTCAAGTGGGCACTAAGATACTTCCTGTCTTTAAGCTGAGTTGTTTATTTGCTTCTTTTCAGAAAGAAAAAGAACGTTTAAGGGCTTCTACTCGCAGGGAATCTCAGCAGGGCCGAATGAGAGAGAAACAGCACCAGCGGGGGCCAAGGGCCAGTTACCTGGAACCTGACGACGAGGAGGAGGAGGGCGAGGAGTCCATCAGCTTGGCGGCCATTAAAAACCGATACAAGGGGGGCATTCGGGGTAAGCTTGTGCGGAAAGTACATGTCCTTTCAAGGTTCACTTTTTTGTAACTGCTTTTTCTTTGTAACTTGGTATACTCCGAATGCTCCACTGGACATTTTATTTTTAAGGAGCCAGTGTTATTGAGGATATATTTAAAGGTCTAATGAATTTAGTCGTTGCAGAATTCTTTCAGGTGAGCCTGAACGGGTAGGAACTGCTGTTGCTCCTACTTACAGACGAGTCCCTTCAGCTTCTGCTTTCTGGTTTGAAGGTTTGCCAATTATATTTGGAACTTCTCTCAATTTTTTTATCACTAATTGGGAATCCAAAATTTAAAGTTTTCAGAAAATACTTGTTTCCTTTCAAAGTTCTCCTTTGCATATTCCCTTCTTTCACAACTAGCAAAATGGTTAATATTTATTTAACACATACTGAATCCCAGGCAACACTCAAACCCTTTATGTGCATCCTGTTTGATCCTTGTAACAGTGTTATGACCCAGCTACTATTACTGTCTTGTTCTTTTCTTTTTTAATTGAGGTGTGATTAACATACAACACTATATTAATTTTGGGTGTGCACCATAACAATTCCACATTTATATATATTGCAAAATGATGAGCACAATAAATCTAGTTAACTTGTCACCATATACAGTTATGAAATTTTTTTTGTGATAGAAACTTTTAAGATCTGTTCTCTAGCAGATACGCAGTGCAGTACAATTACCTATAGCCACCATGCTGTACGTTACATCCCTAGAACTTATTTTGTAACTGGAAGATTGTAATGTTTGACCTCCTTCACCCGTTTTTCCCACCCCTTAGCTCCTGCCTCTGGCAGCCATCAATCTGTTCTCTCTTATCTATGTTTTTGTTTTTAGATTGACGTATAAGTGAGATCATACAATATTTGTTTTTTTTCTGCTTGGCTTATTTCACTTGGCATAATGCCCTCACAGTCCATTTTTGTCTTGTTATTACTGAAGAAACAGAGACTTTGAGAGGTTTAGTGACTTACCGAAAACACACAGTAAGTGGGCAGTTCTTGAACCAGGGTTGTCTGCCCTCTGAGGCACCTGTCTCAGCCACAATACTTGCCCCGACGTCTCCCCGCAGCCAGCAGCAAGACAACATGCTGAAAAGCAAGCTGAACGTAACGATGGAAGTCTTGGGCTGGACTCTTGATTCTTTCTGTTTGAATCTCACTCAGTTCTGCCACTTTTTAGATGGTGACTTGTGGAAAGTTATAATACCTCGCTTCTGTTACCTCATCAGGGGAGAAATAACGTATTAACAGTAGAATTTATAGCATGAGGTTTTGAGAATTAAATGATAAAATACGTATAAAGTACTTTACCCATCTCCTGACCCATAACAAGTACTAAATAAATGTTACCTAAAACTGTTGTTACTGTTCTTGTCAGCTTCAGGCAAGTAATATCATATCTCTGAACAATGTGTTCCCCATCTATAAATGGGGCTCTAATCCTCCCCAGATTAGTTCCCCCAGATAGTTTTGGTAATCACTGTGCAATATACAGTATACCATGGGTGACCGTGCATCCTAGTTTTTTCCCTGTTGAGTGATACATTTTAAGAACACTCAGATATCCCCTTCCCTGATCATCCTATAAATCTCCTCTCTCCTTTTCTTGCAGTGACTGTATCTTTTATGGTGTACTCTTACACCCTTCCTTACCTACCTAGTAATTATTTGTAGAGTACAGAGACCTTTCCTTTCTCTTTTAGTGCTGATTTCTCACTGAAAAGATTAATTGTGTAAGTAAACCACATAAGAAGTAAATAAAAACAAAAAATGAAGGATGTTTTAGGGAGAGAATTATATCATATTCAGCTCACCAGAGATTAAAAACTGAATAGACAACTTCATTAGCGTTCCATTCTGTCCAGTGCTCAGAAAGGCAGAGAATGGGGAGAAGGGGCAGGCTTTGTGTTCTGAGGTGAGGGGGTTAGTCCTGGGCTAAAGTCAGCTGCTGCTCTTCTACCCCGCGGTTCCCCTGGGCTGGGGTGTCCGCACTGTTGATTGTTTGCATCTCCCTTTGAAATGTCCTCTTGGCAACAGAAAGGTTGCCAGGTCCTTTACAGAACCAGGAAACCACCTCTTGGTTTTATCTTCAAAGCCTGTTTTAGAATTAAGTATTAGTCCCATGAAAGAATGACTCAGGCTTTAGTAGCTTATTTTGGAAGAATTGTGGTGTGTCTTTTGTCACCTTGCACACAAGCCTTTTTAATATTTAAAAGTGATCAGATGGGCCATTCTTGTCTTTGAGAGGGTAAGTGCTTTGTTTCAACATATCTAAATTTATATTTATCTTTAAATCAAAAAGGTTTTATTTGTTTTCTCTGGGAGAAATGTACATAAGGAAGTAAAGACATTCATCAAGGAAAACCTAGGACTGAATTGATCTCTGTCTTTGAAAGTCAGTCACAGATCTTATTCCTTTGCTTTCAGAGGAACGTGCCAGAATCTCTTCTTCAGACAGTGATGAGGGATCCGAAGAAGATAAGGCTCAAAGATTACTGAAAGCAAAGAAACTCACCAGTGATGAGGTAAAAACCAAATGTACTTAATTATAGGGGTTTACCCTGTATGCCTGAGTCAACACCAGGAATGAAGAGGAGCCCCCAGCCCAGAAGCACAGACAGATGTCTGCATACTGTACTGAAACTCAGTGGCATAAATGCAGGTGTGCGAGTGGCCCAGAGGAGACTCTGACGCCTCTGACCTCTCACTGGGTGTTGAAAGTGTCATCTTGCAGGGCATGGCAGCCAGGGTGGGCATGCTGGGTGGGTGGAAAGGCCTGGGAGAAGAGGCCCAGGGCTCTGAGACCAAGGCCCAGCTGGACAGCTAGGAACTGTTCAGTGTGTGTAGATGAGAGGGTGTATCTCCTCCTTTTTGTCTTTTCCTTTTCAATATATTTTTTAAATTACAGAGAAAATCCTTATGGTAGAAAAACTTGTGCTAAGAAAATTTTTTTCTGATTGGTCTAGTTGACATACAGTATTATACTGGCTTCAGATACACAACATAGTGATTCAAGAATTATATACATTGCAGAAGCTCCTCAGGATGAGTATAGTTGCCATCTGTCATCCTACCGAGTCATCACAGCGTTATTGACTGTATTCTGTATGCTAAGCTTCTCATCCCCGTGACTTATTTATAATTGGAAATTGTACCTTTTTATCCTCTTCTCCAATTTCCCCAATTTTTTTTACTTTTTATTTAGATGAAATAGTATTTGAAATAGTGTCAAGTAATTGAGTAACTTAAACTTCCATCTATTATTGGAATAATAAAACTTATTCCAAAGTAATTTAAAAATATTTGAACTTATATTTTTAACAGTATCCTTTTCAAATTATAAGAGGACTGAGACATTTGAAGTCCTTTTTTTGAGATATAATTGACATATTATAGTTTCAGGTGTACAACATTGTGATTGGCATATGTACATGTACATATTGTAAAATGATCAGCACAGTAAGTGTAGATGACATCTGTCACCAAACATAATTACAAATTTTATTTTCTTGTGATGAGAACTTTTAAGATTGGTGCTCTTAACAATTTTCGTATATGTAATATGATATTAACTATAGTCATCATGCTGCACAATACATCCCGAGGACTTATTTATTTTTATCTTTTCAGATTTTTCAAATCTTTGGTGTTCTTGGATTTTACTGTGCTGCCTATTTTGCATATCTTTTTATTTTTCTGATTGGGATTCGTTAGGCTTCGTCAATATGTGGTTTCGTATCTTTCATCAGTTTTGAAAATTTCTCAGCCATCAGTTCTGTAGTGTTAGTGGTTCTGTACTATTCCCTTTCCTTTCTCTTTGTGAGACTGTGATTAAATCCATGTTACCCTGTCCTCTGTCCTCCGTGACTCTCAAACTATTCTCATATTTTCCATGTCTTCGTCTCTGCATTCTGGAATGATTCTCCAGATCCTTTGTCCATTTCATTGCTGTCTTTAGCTGTGCCTAATTTCTGTTCATTGCTTTCCTTGGGCTTTTACTTTGTTTTAGTTTCCATCTCTAGAGGTTTAGTTGTTTTTTTTTCAAATTGGCCATGTAAAAATGTATAGATTTTAGGTTCTTTTTTAAATTGGTCATTTTTAAAAGTCTTGCTCCTAATTCATATTTTCAGTTTCTCCTTTTTATGTCCTTAAAATTTTTTAGTCTACACATAGGGCTTTTATGTTTGATAATTCCAGTGTCTGAAATGTTTACACATGTGATTTTATTGTGTGTTACCTCTGCTGGCTCTCTTTAATGATGACTCACTTCTCTGTGTGTTCTGTGATTAAATGATTGCTCAGATCAACAGGACTTTTTGAGATCTAGATTGATGAGTTCTTCCAAAAATGATATATATTTGCCAGGTGCCTTGGGCATCAACCTCCTGGGATCACTTTAAATTATATTCTTGGAATAAGGTCTTTTTAGATACCTGGAAATATGAGTTCTGAATTGTGGTTATGAATTTTCCTAGAAATATTTTTATTTTTGTTTTTAGTTCCCGGTCAATTAGTTCTAACATTTGAGATTAGAAATTATGATCCTTGCAGTTATTTTAGATTGTGTGTTGGCTGATTACCTCCCTCTGACCCAATCTTGCCTGCTACCTGTTTTTCATTCTTCTTCATTTATGTGTTGTCTGTGTATGTTGTCCTGATATAGTGGCAGAGTTGAGTAGTTGCAACAGAACTGTATGTCTTGCAAAGTCTAAGACAATTATTATCTGGCCCTCTTCCAAAACTGTTCCTGACTCCTGCTTCAGAGAACTGGTCCTGGGCTTACTTCTGCTCCACCTGTAGCTGAAGATACCGTCCTTTGAGATCTGCCCTTAGTCTGTTCCACTCGGCCTTTGTCTCCTGTCCTCAGCACCCTGCAAGGTCTAAAAACAAAAGCTCATGTTCACACAGTTGGTAAATGTCTTCAAGGGGAAAGCCTGCTTTAGTGCTACACTTATATCTCTGTGGGTTCTGTTTTCTTTTAATTTTTTGGCTTCCAATTATCCTATATTCTTGGAATCACACTGACTTGTTTGTGTTTTCCCGTAATTAGTTATTTTCAGTGGGAGGACTTTTCAAAGGATTGTTTTGCTGTATTGCAGGAAGTACATGGTGTGTTCTTCTTATCCATGGTTTTAATGAGTCATGATGATATTTGGCCATCTGTGAACTGTATGTCAGCTTCTTTCTTACATATATATATATATATGCATGAATACAAATTTCATTCTTATATTACTGTTTGCTAATCACAACATTTAGTATTTCCAAATCCTTCCTGGAAGTGGCATATTATAGAGGGTAAGTAGATAGAAATTGTTAAATTACTCTGCATTGTTTTTGTTTTAAATGTCTTAACAATAAATTTGTAGTGTATTGAATTATTGGCAAATGAGAATCCTTAACTAAGCAGATACCATTTTACTTCTTGGCAAGCAAAAACTGTGAATGAAAATTGAGAAGTGCCACGGGACTTCTGTTTATTCCTGGTGTTCTCAGAAATGAGATTTTTTAATATGATTCATGAAATAGCCTTCTTCCAGGCTGGGCAGTTACAAACCTGAAAGTGTCTGACTTTAAGATGCCTGGTGAGTGCCTCCTGGCCGGCTGTTACAGGAGCTACCCGATGCCTTCCTCACCTAAATACTCTGTTAGGTTTTCCTGTGCCCTTCCCTTCCCCTTTCCTGACAACAGATATTTTACTTCTGCCTGGACTTCCCCTGCCGCTGCCTCCCAATATTACCCCAGTCAAGCTGTGGCCATGGGTTACAATGGGAAAGAAGAGAAAATGGGTCCTACCTGCTCTAGATCCTTCTTATTTGTACATCAGATCCCACCCACATGCCTTGAGCCTGGGTATGCCTGAGATACAGGGGAGTTTTCAGATTTTAAGTTCCCATACCAGAGAGCCACTGTTACCATCAGAGCATTCCTAGGTAAGGGAGAAAGGGCGGGAGCCTGGATTAGAGGGGACTGGCCTGTTGAATCCCGGGGCTACCCTGTACCCCTAGTATGTCCTTGAGTAGGCGGTCTCACATTTCTGAGTGTGTTTCCTCATGTGTTCAGTGGGCTTTTTGCTTGCTGCCTTGTGAAGTTGTATTATAGTAAATAACAGATATGAAAGTGGCTAACTCAGTGACATGTAGTAGCTGAACAGTAAATGCCAGTTGTCCTTCCCCAAAGGGACCTAAGTTGCAGAAAAGGAGCATAATAGAGCTTTTTATTCTCCCTTATTTTTGTAAGCAGTAGAAACTTTAGAAAACCTAAATTACTTCAAAGGCAGAAAAGTGGGTCAGACGAGAAACAGTAGAAGAGGGAAAGACTCGAGTGCAAAGAATCGTAAGGACAGTGGGGAGGAGAGGTTTACAGCCAGTCCTCAGCTTTCCTAAGGAGAGGGCTGCGGGCTGGGAGGTAGTCCTGCCGGCAGTGACTGGGTGCCCAGGGGGCTGCTTGCTCTCCCGTCTCTTTCCTCTCCCAGCTGTCCCTCATGGGGCCCCCACGCCCCTCCTGGCAACCCTCCCATACCTGTTAGAGGCTCTTCCCCTCTGTGTATGGGGCCGTCGGCAACTTGGAACTGGGAGAGTCCCAGCTTCCCCTCAGCGTGGATGTTTCTCGTGATTGGGATTCTGAACATACGTTTATCCTTAAACAGCACAGATTTCAACTGCGTGGGTCCACTTATATGCATATTTTTTTCAATAAATAATATTGTAAATATTTTGAAGATTTGTAACAATTTGAAAAAAAATATTCTCTAGCTTACTTTATTATAAGAATATAGTATATAATGCATGTTACCTACAAAATATGTGTTAGTCAACTGTTGTGTCTTTGGTAAGGCTTATAGTCAACAATAGGCTATTGTAGGTATGATTTTGGGAAGTCACAAGTTATACATGGATTTTCAAGTGTGTGGGGTTGGTGCCCCTAATTCCTGCGTTATTCAGGGGTCAACTGTGTTTCCCTAGAAGGCTTGATATTCTTACCGTTGATCTCTTATACTTTAAGACACTTTGTATTATGTGTATCCTTAGTTGTTTTGGCGAGTTAAGTAAACTTTGGTAGCTGGTTTATTAGCGTGGAACAAAATGTCTGACTTTTGTAAGTACTCTTAAAAATAATTTGTTGGAAGACAGTGGCAACTCATTGGTAACTGTGGGCTGCCTGGCCCTATGTCTATATGGATCTGCATTTATAGCTATATGCAAACTTTCTTTTAATCTAATATGAATATTTTTGCCATTTGTTGCATTTATACAATGGCACAGGTATGTATTCCAGCTAAGTTCAGTAGGGCAGAATCTCACATTCTGAAAAATTCCTTCACAAAATGTGAGGTCTCTTGAAGGGTCCCACTGGAGAATAAAATAAAACTATGGTTTTATTCATCTGTTGAATGTGCTTATTAAAGCCGTTATTTTATTTTGGGTTTTCAGTAGGTTATTAAGTTCAGAGCTAATTTTGGTAAATCTTCCTAAGAAATACTCTGTTGGCTTTTATTTATTTATGTATTTTTATTATGGTATCTTTAATACACAGTTACATGAGCAACATTGTGGTTACCAGATATTCCCCATTATCAAGTCTCCATGACATGCCCCATTACAGTCACTGTCCATTACCATAGTAAGATACTATAGAGTCACTACTTGACTTCTCTGAGCTATACCGCCTTCCCCATGCCCTTCTCCCCACATTATGTGTTCTAATCATAATGACCCTTAATCCCCTTATCTCTCCCTTCCCACCCATCCTCCCCAGTCCCTTTCCCTTTGGTAACTGTTAGTCCTTTCTTGGGTTCTGTGAGTCTGCTGCTATTTTGTTCCTTCAGTTTGTGCTTTGATATTATACTCCACAGATGAGTGAAATCATTTGGTACTTGTATTTCTCTGCATACCTTATTTCAGTGAGCATAATACTCTGTAGCTCCATCCATGTTGTTGCAAATGGTAGGATTTGTTTTCTTTTTATGGCTGAATAATATTCTGTTGTGTATAGGTACTACATCTTCTTTATCCATTCATCTACTGATGGACACCTAGGTTGCTTCCATTTCCTGGCTATTGTAAATAGTGCTGTGATAAACATAGGGGCACGTATGTCTTTTTGAATCTGGAATCCTGCATTCTTAGGGTAAAATCCCAGAAGTGGAATTCCTGAGTCAAATGGTATTTCTATTTTGAGCTTTGCGAGGAACCTCCATACTGCTTTCCACAATGGTTGAACTAAGTCACATTCCCAGCAGCAGTATAAGAGGGTTCCCCTTTCTCCACATCCTCGCCAGCATTTGTTGTTGTTTTTCTTTTGGATGTCGGCCATTCTAACTGGTGTGAGGTGGTATCTCATTGCAGTTTTAATTTGCATTTCTCTGATGATTAGTGATGTGGAGCATCTTTCATGTGCCTGTTGGCCATCTAGATTTCTTCTTTGGAGAAGTATCTTTTCAGATCCTCTCCTCATTTTTTAATCGGGTTATTTGTTTTTTGTTTGTTGAGGTGTGTGAGCTCTTTGTATATTTTGGATGTCAACCCCTTATTGGATATGTCATTTATAAATATATTCTCCCATACTGTGGGATGCCTTTTTGTTCTACCAATGGTGTCCTTTGCTGTACAGCAGCTTCTCAGCTTGATATAGTCCCACTTATTCATTTTTGCTTTTGTTTCCCTTGCCTGGGGATATATGCTCATGAAAATGTTGTTCATATTTATATTCAACAGAGTTTTATGGTTTCATGACTTACCTTCAGGTTTTTTATCCATTTCAAGTTTAGTTTTATGTATGTGGATAGACAGTAATCCAGTTTCATTTGGTTACATGTAGCTGTATAGTTTTGCCAACACCAGCTGTTGAAGAGACTGTCATTGCTCCATTGTTTATCTATGGCTCCTTTATCATATATTAATTGATCATATATGCTTAGGTTAATATCTGGACCCTCTGTTCTTTTCCACTGGTTTATGGGTCTGTTCTTCTGCCAGGACCAAATTGCCTTGGTTACTGTGGCTTTGTAGTAGAGCTTGACATTTGGAACCATATTTCCCCCTGCTTTATACTTCCTTTTCAGGATTGCTATGGTTGGTCATTATCTTGGTGGTTCCATATGAATTTTAGAACTATTTTTGCCAGTTTGTTGAATAAAGGTTCGGAATTTTGATAGGGATTGCATTGAACATATAGATTGCCTTAGGAGGGATGGCCATTTTGACAATATTAATTCTTCCTACCCAGGAACATGGGATGCATTTCCACTTATTAGTGTCCTCTTTAATTTCTCTTAAGAGGGTGTTGTGGTTTTCATGGTATAGGTCCTTCACTTCCTTGGTTAGGTTTATTCCTAGGTATTTTATTCTTTTTGATGCAATTGTTAATGGAGTTGTTTTACTGATTTCTCTTTCTGCTAGTTCATTGTTAGTGTGTAGGAGTGCAACTGATTTCTGTGTATTAATTTTGCATCCTGCAACTTTGCTGAATTCAGATATGTACAACTTTTTATGTACAATATGGCTGGGACCTCCAGTCCTATGTTGAATAAAAAAACAGAGAGTGGGAATCCTTGTCTTGTTCCCAATCTTAGAGGAAAAGCTTTCAGCTTCTCACTGTAAAGTATGATGTTGACTGTGGGTTTGTCATATATGGCCTTTATTATGTTGAGGTACCTGCCCTCTATACCCATTTTGTTGAGAGGTTTTTTCATGAATTGGTGTTGAATTCTCTGTTGGTTTTATGATTTAAAAAATTTTATCTTTTTAGGAGGGTGAACTTTCTGGAAAGAGAAAAGCAGAAGATGATGATAACCCAAATAAAAAGCATAAAAAGTACGTGATCAGTGATGAAGAGGGAGAAGATGATGATTGAAGTACAAGTATAAAAACATTTTATATATTTTATTGTACAGTTTGTTTTATAAATATGTAAACATGAGTTATTTTGATTGCAATGAATAGATTTGCTTTTCTGTAACTTTAATTGTAATAAAAGATTTTAAAATCAAGTCTGCATTTGAGAAATAGACTTCACAAACTAAGTTGATATGTTAACACCTTATGTTGAGTCTTAGGTTTTAGTGAATTCCTGCTGCTGTGCCCCCGCCCCTTCCTTCCATCCCCCACAAAATAAACTCCTGGTTCGGGTCAGATGGGGTGAGCAAGGCATCCCCTTCCAGGGTGCAGAGTTTAAAGAGGCTTGAAAAGACCTTTGGAACTGTCTTTGTTTGCTAAGGCTACGGTGACAAAGTACCACAGACCAGGTGGCTTAAAGCCACAGAAATGTGTTTTCTTAGAGCTCCTGAGCCTGAATCCAGGTGTCAGCAGGACCGCGAGCCGCCTGACACGTCTAGGGAAGAATCCTCCTTTGCCTCGTCCTGGCTGCGGGGGTTCCCAGCAAACCCTTTGCTCGTGGCAGCCTAAGTCCAATCCTGCCTCTGTCGTCACATGCCTCATTTCTCTGCGGTGTCTCCTCTGTGTCTCTGTGTGTCTCCAGATCTCTCTTTGCTTATAAGGACACCAATATGGATTTAGGCCCAACCCTAATGCAGTGGGATCTCATCTTAACAAATTACATCTGCGAAAACCCTATTGCCAAATAAAGTCACATTCTGAGGTTCTGGATGAATGGAATTTCAGTGGGGCAAGGGCTCCCGATTCATCCAACTACAGTAATCCGGATGAGTAATTTTGTAAAGAACATTAAAAAACTTAATGCAAAAAATATGTCATATATAAAATTTAACAATTTTACATTAAAGACAGGATCTGACAGGCCTGGGATTAGTGTAAGACAAGTGAGAAGAACTGCACAAGTACAGCTGGCCCGAAGGCTTCCCTTCTTAAAATTTTATTTTGTTCACGGGTTTTTTACTTGGAGTTTAAAAAACATTGTATTACAGAATCACATATCTTGATCCCTGGGATTCTGACACCCTCATATTTTACGCCCAAGGTGAGGACCTCACCTGTCAGCCTAGGCCCGGCCCTGTTCCTCACAGTCTGGTGGCTGGGTCCGCAGCTGAGCGCCCAAGGCAGACCCGTGGGAGAGATGCGTTACCTTGTTGGGTATTGCCTTTTATGAGCAGCATTGAAAGTCACATCCAAGTCCCCCGTGTTCTGTTCATTAGAAGCGAGTCACTAATGTGAGCCCAATATTCAGAGGGAAATTTGACTCTTGATAGTTGGGATGGCAAAGAATTTGTGGAGACGTTTGGAATCCACCACACGCACACGTGGTCTTTGCGGAGGTGCTCTTCTAGCGCACTGACTGCTCTTCCCCTATGCGCGGACTCCACCCCACTTCCTCCCCAGAGCTGTCGGTGCACTCTGGGAGTGCTGGCTGTGGGGGGCTCACCCTGAAGCCTGATGCAGAGAAAGTGGGATGGAGAGAGAGTCACTTGCCTGACTGAAAAACTGTCTGTCCCTTGCTATTTCTTAGCTTACCGAATTGGAGCTCTTATGCCTGGCTTTTAAGAGCTTTCATTCTGTCTTTTCCAAGCTAAGAACTTCTGGGTTTTATTTGCTTGCTTGGTTTTACTTGCAGACATTGTTGTGCAGCTCTTGTTTCTCATCTCCAAACCCTCTCCTTCTAGCCTAACCTCAGCTGTGCTGGGGCCAAGCCCTGCCATCGCATGTCCGGTTTGCCAGCTCCCCCTATTAGGGGCGCTAGAGGAAGACTGGGAGCTTGCTCCTTCCTGTCTACTGCTGGAACTTTCCGGGGCTTCCTGTTGCCTTGCAGTTTGTCTAGGGGGCGCACCAGTGCTCGCTCACCTCAGGAGAGGCTGTTGCTCCCCCAGCAGCTCCATCTAATTTCCCCTCTCAGCAGCACTTGGAGAGCCGGCTTCTTTGTCCTCCCGAGAGCCAGAGCCGTCAGTACCAGCTGGGCACTTTCCCTCAGGTATGGGTGAGGGGCACCTGCCTCAGGTATGGGCGAGAGGCAGCTGCTTCTGTAAGTTTGCAAGTTTAATCACTCTACCTCTCCCCTTTGTTCCCTCACCTCTAGGAGTGGGAGTTGCTGTCTGAATTTGCCATTTCTGTGGTCCCTTAGAGTTTTCATTTTATACTTCTGTTAGCTAATCAACAACTTCAAACCTTATTTCAATTTCTGACAATTAAATTCTATCTGTATAGACTATTGGTTTGTTTCTGTTGCCCAACTGGGTCCTGAGTGGGTACTTCAAGAGGTAAATTCTCAGAGATGGAATCTGTAGATTGTTCTGGGCTGGACACAGGTCTGAGCTCCTCGCCAGTGGGAACAGGACGGCGGTGCCGTGATGGCTCAGGGGCCCCTTCGGTTGAGGGCTCACGCGGCTGCTGCTCTTGTCAGGCAGGGCTGAGGACTCTCAGGAGTGTGTTGTGGGGTGGATCCTCTGAGTGCCCTGAGCACTGACAGAGAGGCAATCACAAGCTTAGTTTTTTTGACATTCAGCTCAAGTCAGGGTCAGACCAGTGCGCTTTCCTAGCAGTCCCAGAAGAATCTCTCATACCTCGTAGTCAAAAGGACTGAGGTAGCTGTAAATCAAACACAGAACTAATTGTGTGCTTGCAGAATTACAGCATCACATGAATTCATAGCCCCTTCAGGTCTTTCGTGTGAAAGGGCATTGACTGAGAAAGAAGCTAAGGATGGGGGTGTCTGCTTGGAGTGCAATGAAGCTGAAGAACTCAAATTTTCTTGTCGCTCTGAGGCTCCCTGGCCTGTAAGCAGCAGCTTGGCTTCCCTGTGTGTGTGAGGAAATGAACATCTTGTGGGGACGGTCCCCATCGTCCTCAGGGCTCACTCCACCGAGTGCTGTTCGACCCACTTTCTGCCAGGAGACCCATCAGTAGGGGCCCCTCATTCTCTGGCCAAGAAGTTGCAAACTGACTGGAGGAGAAACAGCTTAAACACCAAAAGAATTACAAGATTTTGCTAATGAATAGAGGCAGAAGCTTGGAGAACAGGTGTGGAAGTGGATTCTATGAATGTGAAATGAAGGCCAGGCACTTTGGGGCCAAATGTACCGATGTGGGTAAACTTTTCATATACTATGATTTGGTGTATTCCATATTCTGGTACTTGCTTAGTGAATAAAAAAACACAGTGGTGGCCTACATTTAATGAATCTGGGATGCCAAAGCTTTCCTGGCATTATGTGGAGGAAATCCAAAACCTTAAGGAGAAGGGAGTGTTGGAACACATACATCTTCTGTGAGCGGCATGCTACCCCACAGCTTTTCCGAGTCCATCCCCTGCGAGCGCCCGCTTGAAGCAACAAACATTCACTGTGTCTCAAGGGGTCTGAGGGTCGGGAATGGCTTAGGCAAGTGGTTCTGACTCGGTCTCCCATGAGGCTGCAGTCAAGTGGGTGGCTGAGCCATGAGCTGAAGGCTTGCCTGGGGCTGACAGAAGTGTTTCCAAGGTGGCTCACTCACTCAGCTCTTGGCAGGAGGCCTCAGTTTGTCACCACAGGAGCTGTTCCAAGCAGTTCTGTTTCTTCACATCATGGCCACTGGCTTCCTCCAGAGCAAGTGACCCAGGAGAGAAAGTGGAAGGCCGAAGAGCCCCAGTGTGCTGGCCGACCCTTGGAAGTGAGGTTCTTTTCTGCTGGTCACATAGAACAACCATGACACAATGTTGGAGGGGACTGTGCGAGGGCGAGGGCATCAGAGGCAGGAATCAGTGGAAGCTACTTGAAAGCTCCTATTACAGCAACGCTGCCTCCCACCCACCAACTCTGTCACTTACTCCTCCATCCACATTATGTCAGGCTCTGGAGGACTGGGCTCAAGGGGTCAGTTTGAGGTTGGTTAAATGGAGATGCGCTTTATGAATCTTGGCATTATGTTGAAGTGATTGGCTAAGGATTGTGTGAAGAACTTTAGTCAGGGATATTAATACTGTGCATTTTCTCTCAACATGGAAGATTTTATTGGGGCCATGGATCTGTTTGGAGACATAGATGACATTTCCTCAGAGAGTGACGGGGATGATCAACCACCTATTCCAGGGCAGCCTGTTGTAAGTATGATCACTGATCTCAACTGTTCCCAATGTTCAAAGCTGAGCAAGAAGTCCCAATGGCTGACGGATCTGAGTTTTATTTGGAGAAAGGATATGGGTAACTAAGTAAGGGGTCTGAAACGTGATACGTGGGTGACTTTCTTAGCTATGTTGGGAATTTCTGGTTACTAGAGGACATAGACGGAACTGCTCAGGATGACGCTGACGCCAAATTTTGGAGGCTGGACTGTGAGGACTCATCATTTGAAAACCTTTGATTTTAAAGTTTTTCTCATTCACACCTCTGCCCGGATGTGTGTGCTGTTTGCCGTTCTTCTCTGGTTGTAATAGTCAGTGCTGAAGGGCTGCGTGATTTCACTCTTGTGCTGCTGATTGTCTTATGCAAAGGAGGTATGTCAGCAACAAGTAGATATTTGTTCTGGTAATGCAGGCTAACGGATCTTGTTTCCCATGATGTCTTTTAATGGGAGAAAGGGTGAAATTTGAGGGAAGGGCCTGGCGTGGTAGCTGAATGCCTCATCCCCAACGTGGTGTTTAAATTTACTTCCTGTCAAACCTGATCTGCCTGGTGCGGGAGAAGAGCTAGAGCATTTTGAATGTCACTTCAAGGTCTCACATTCTGATTCCTCTTTTAGGCTGAAAGTGGAGAACCTCAGGACCAGCGTGGGGAAAAGCTGATTTCTGAAAGTAGAATAGAAATAGAAATTCCCAGTGTCAACTATGATTTAGGAAGTGAAATGTACTTGGTTAAACTACCCAGATTTCTCAGCGTAGAACCCAAGTAAGAGGACTGGTTAAAGACTTTTTTTCTTTCATGATGTTGAATAAAAAAATGTGGAATGTAAGTGTTCGTCTTATCATGAGTTGGTTAGTCACAAAGATAGGAGATATTTCATGTAACTTAAAAAAAAAGATTTAGAATTTGCTGTGGTAGGAAAATGATGAATTACTTCCCAGTGCAAGAGAGTTTTAAAGCTAATAATTGTAGCGTTTTGTCACTTTCTTATAAACAAATGCATCACAGTGGTGAAGGTATTGTTCACAAGTATTACGCTGAAAAACCATAAAAAGAACAAGAAAGTTTGCTAGAGAAATGACAAATGTTCAATGGAAATGCCATTGTGAATGTAGAAAAGATAATCATTTCACACAATAGAATATTGTGATGGCTGTTATTCACATAACGTGCAGGAGTGCAAGCTCTTGTGTGACTTAATGTGACACTTTTCTTAAAACGTTTGGAAATTTAGATGTGTCACCTGTGCGTCAGAAGGGAAATTTCATCAAATGAAGAAGACAGAATTATTAGTCCCACTTGGATTTGATTTCCGGTAATAGGTTTTCAAATCAAGTTTCCAGAAAGTATTAGTTTGCATACTTCCTTGAGGTTGTATTTGAAGTTATTTGTCTACTGTGATTTTTTTTAACATACTGGTTGTAAAGATGATTATTTTATGTAGTATTAATCATTTTCATTACTTATTTAAATATGGCTAATATGACATTAAAAAACAATTCGTAGGCCTTTTGAGCCTCAGTACTATGAAGATGAATTTGAAGATAAAGTTCTTGATGAGGAAGATAAAACCAGGTTAAAATTAAAGGTACCGTTTCATACTTCATTCTTTTTTTAAAGTTGTTTTATAAAATAAAACACTGGGATAACAACTTGAGACTTGAACTTATGAAATGATCTTCTGTGTTTACTGTTAACAAATAACTGTTTAGAGCAAGGAATTCAAAGTCTTTTCAGAAGTTTTTTCCTTCTTTTTTAATTTTGAAATCATTAATATACAATCACATGAGCAACATTGTGGCTACTAGATTTCCCCATTTTCAAGTCCCCACCACCGTACCCCATTACAGTCACTGTAAATGAGTGCTGTGATATGCTATAGTCACTACTTGTCTTCTCTGTGCTGTAATGCCTTCCCCGTGCCAACCCCCTAAGGTATGTGTGCTAATTGTAATGCCCTTATTCCCCTTATCCCTCCCTTGCCAGCCGTCTTCCCCAGTTCCTTTCCCTTTGGTAACTGTTAGTCCATTCTTGGGTTCTGTGTGTCTGCTGCTGTTTTGTTCCTTCAGTTTTTGCTTTGTTGTTATTCTCCACAGATGAGTGAAATCATTTGGTACTTGTCTTTGCCTGGCTTATTTCACTGGGCGTAATTCCCTCTAACTCCATCCATTTTTTTCAGAATATTTTTAGAGGAGAAGGTACATACCTTCTTTTTTTTCTTTCTTTAATATTATAATAGTTTTTTATTGGTTCCATTAATCTACAGTTATATGAGCAACATTATTGTTACTAAACTCCCCCCATCACCGAGTCCCCCCACATACCCCATTACAGTCACTGTCCATCAGCGTAGTAAGATGCTATACAATCACTTGTCTTCTCTGAGTTATATAGCCCTCCCCGTGCCCACCACCCTACATTATGCCTGCTAATCATATTGCCTCTTTTTCCCCATTATCCCTCCCTTCCTACCCAACCTCCACAGTCCCTTTCCCTTTAGTAACTGTTAGTCCATTCTTGGGTTCTGTAAGTCTCCTGCTGTTTTGTTCCTTCAGTTTTTTTCTTTGTTCTTGTATTGCACAGATGAGTGAAATCATTTGATATGTCTCTTTTTCTGCCTGGCTTATTTCACTGAGCATAATACCCTCTAGCTCCATCCATGTTGCTGCAAATGGTAGGATCTATTTTTTTCTTATAGCTGAGTAATATTTCATTGTGTATATGTACCACATCTTCTTTATCCATTCATCTACTGATGGACACTTAGGTTGCTTCCAGATCTTGGCTATTGTAAATAGGGCAGCGATAAACATAGGGGTGCATCTGTCTTTTTCAAACTGGGCTGCTGCATTCATAGGGTAAATTCCTAGAGGTGGAATTCCTGGGTCAAATGGTATTTTCTATTTTGAGCATTTTGAGGAACCTCCATACTGCTTTCCACAATGGTTGAACTAAGTCACATTCCCACCAGCAGTGTAGGAAGGTTCCCCTTTCTCCACAACCTCGCGAACTTTTGTTGTTGTTTGTCTTTTGGATGGTGGCCATCCTTACTGGTGTGAGATGATATCTCATTGTGGTTTTAATTTGCATTTCTCTGATGACAAGCAATGTGGAGCATCTTTTCATGTGTCTGTTGGCCATCTGAATTTCTTCTTTAGAGAACTGTCTATTCAGCTCTTCTGCCCATTTTTTAATTGGATTATTTGCATTTTGTTTGTTGAGGTGAGTGAGCTCTTTATATATTTTGGATGTCAACCCTGTATCGGATCTGTCATTTATGAATATATTCTCCCATCCTGTAGGATACCTTTTTGTTCTATTGATGGTGTCCTTTGCTGTACAGAAGCTTTTCAGCTTGATATAGTCCCACTTGTTCATTTTTGCTTTTGTTTTCCTTGCCCGGGAGATATGTTCAAGAAGAGGTCACTCATGTTTATGTCTAAGAGATTTTTGCGTATGTTTTTATCTAAGAGTTTTATGGTTTCATGACTTATGTTCAAGTCTTTGATCCATTTTGAATTTACTTTTGTGTATGGGGTTAGACAGTGATCCAGTTTCATTCTCTTACATGTAGCTGTCCAGTTTTGCCAGCACCATCTACTGAAGAGACTGTCATTTCCCCATTGTATGTCCATGGCCCCTTTATCGAATATTAGTTGACCATATATGTTTGGGTTAATGTTTGGAGTCTCTCTTCTGTTCCATTGGTCTGTGGCTCTGTTCTTGTGCCAGTACCAAATTGTCTTGATTACTGTGGCTTTGTAGTAGAGCTTGAAGTTGGGGAGCGAGATCCCCCCCACTTTATTCTTCCTTCTCAGGATTGCTTTTGCTATTCGGGGTCTTTGGTGTTTCCATATACATTTTTGAACTATTTGTTCTATTTCATTTAAGAATGCTGTTGGTAATTTGATAGGATGCATCAAATCTGTATATTGTTTTGGGCAGGTTGGCCATTTTGACAATATTAATTCTTCCTAGCCATGAGCATGGGATGAAATTCCATTTGTTAGTGACCTCTTTAATTTCTCTTAAGAGTGTCTTATAGTTTTCAGGGTATAGGTCTTTCACTTCCTTGGTTAGGTTTATTCCTAGGTATTTTATTCTTTTTGATGCTATTCTATACCCATTTTGTTGAGAGTTTTTATCATGAGTGGATGTTGGATTTTGTTGAATGCTTTTTCAGCATCTGTGGAGATGATTATGTGGTTTTTGTTCTTCTTTTTGTTGATGTGGTGGATGATGTTGATGGATCTTTGAATGTTGTACCATCCTTGCATCCCTGAGATCAATCCCACTTGATCATGGTGTATGATCCTCTTGATGTATTTTTGAATTTGTTTTGCTAATACTTTGTTGAGTATTTTTGCATCTATGTTCATCAGGGATATTGGTCTCCAATTTTCTTTTTTGTGTGTGGTGTCCTTGCCTGGTTTTTGTATTAGAGTGATGCTGGCTTCATAGAATGAGTTTGGCAGTATCCCTCCTCTTCTATTTTTTGAAAAACTTTAAGGATAATGGGTATTATGTCTCCTCTATATGTCTGATAAAATTCAGCGTTGAATCCATCTGGCCCAGGGGTTTTGTTTGGGGGTAGTTTTTTTCTTACAGATTCAATTTCATTGCTGGTAATTGGTCTGTTTAGATTTTCTGTTTCTTTCTTGGTCAGTCCTGGAAGGTCATGTTTTTCTAGGAAGTTGTCCATTTCTTCTAGGTTATCCTGCTTGTTAGCACAGAGATTTTCATAGTATTCTCTAATAATTCTTTGTATTTCTGTGTGTTCCGTCGTGATTTTTCCTTTCTCATTTCTGATTCTGTTGATGTGTGTTGATTCTCTTTTTCTGTTAGTAAGTCTGGCTCAGGGTTTATCTACTGTGTTCATTTTGTCAAAGAACCAGCTCTTGGTTTAGTTGATTTTTTCTATTGTTTTATTCTTCTCAATTTTATTCATTTATTATGTTCTTCCTTCTTCTGACTTTGGGCCTCGTTTGACCTTCTATTTCCAGTTTCAATAATTGTGACTTTACACTATTCATTTGGGATTGTTATTCCTTCTTTAAATAGGCCTGGATTGATGTATACTTTCCTCTTAGAACTGCCTTTGCTTCATCTCACAGAAGTTGGGGCTTTGTGCTGTTGTTGTCTTTTGTCTCCATGTATTGCTTGATTTCTATTTTAACTTGGTCATAGAGCCATTGGTTATTTAGGAGCATGTTGTTAAGCCTCCATGTGTTTGTGAGCCTTTTTGTTTTCTTGTACAATTTATTTCTAGTTTTATACCTTTGTGATCTGAGTAGTTAGTTGGTAGAATTTCAATCTTTTTGAATTTACTGAGGCTCTTTTTGTGGCCTACCTAGTATGTGGTCTATTCTGGAAAATGTTCCATGTGTACTTGAGAAGAATGTGTATCCTGCTGCTCTTGGGTGTAGAGTTCTGTGGATGTCTGTTAGGTCCGTGTGTTCTAGTATGTCTTCCAGTGCCTGTGTGTCCTTACTTATTTTCTGTCTGATTGATCTGTCCTTTGAAGTGAGTGGTGTGTTGAAGTCTCCCAAAATGAATGCATTGCATCCTATTTCCTCCTTTAGTTCCGTTAGTATTTGTTTCACATATGTTGGTGCTCCTGTGTTGGGTGCATAGATATTTATAATGGTGACATCCTCTTGTTGGACTGTCACCTTTATCATTATGTAATGTCCTTCTTTATCTCATGTTACTTTCTTTGTTTTGAATTCTATTTTCTCTGTTACAAGTACTGCAGTGCCTGCTTTTTTCTCCCTATTGTTTGCATGAAATATCTTTTTCCATTCCATCACTTTTGGGCTGTGTATGTCCGGGTTTAAAGTGAGTCTTTTGTAACCAGCATATAGATGGGTCTTGCTTTTTTATCCATTCTATTACTCTGTGTCTTTTGATTGGTGCATTCAGTGCATTTACGTTTAGGGTGATTATCGATAGATATTTACTTATTGCCATTGCAGGCTTTGTATTCGTGGTTACCAAGGTTCAAGGGTAGCTTCTTTACTATCTAACTGACTTAACTCTCTTATTAAGCTATTATAAACATAGTCTGATGATTCTTTCTTTCCCTTCTTATTATTCTTCCTTCATTATTTATATGTTAGGTGTTTTATTCTGTACTCTTTTGTGTTTCCTTTGACTGCTTTTGTGGATAGTTGATTTTATTTTTTGCCTTTACTTAGTATTTGGTTGGTCTGTTTTCTTTGCTGTGATTTTATTTTCTCTGGTGACATCTATTTAGCCTTAGGCATGCTTCCGTCTAGAGCAGTCCCTGTAAAATATCCTGCAGGGTTCGTTTGTGGGAGCCAAATTCCTTCAACTTTTGCTTGTCTGGCAATTGTTTAATCCCTCCTTCAAATCTAAATGATAATCATGCTGGATACAGTATTCTTCATTCAGGGCCCTTCTGTTTCATTGCATTAAATATATCATGCCATTCTCTTCTGGCCTGTAGGGTTTCTGTGGAGAAGTCTGATGATAGCCTGATGGGTTTTCCTTTGTAGGTAATCTTTTCACTCTCTCTGGCTGCCTTTAATACTCTGTCCTTGTCTTTGTTCTTTGCCATTTTAATTATGATATGTCTTGGTGTTGTCCTCCTTGAGTCCTTTGTGTTGGGAGATATGTGGGCTTCCATGGTCTGAGAGACTGTTTCCTTCCCCAGCTTGGGGAAGTTTTCAGCAGTTATTTCTTCAAAGACACGTTCTATCCCTTTTTTCTCTCTCTTCTTTTCTGGTACCTCTACAATGCAAATATTGTTTCATTTGGATTGGTCACACAGTTCTCTTATTCTTTCATTCCTAGAGATGCTTTTATCTCTCTCTGCCTCAGCTTCTCTGTATTCCTGTTCTCTGATTACTATTTCATTAACAGTATCTTGCATCTTGTCCAGTCTCCTTTAAGACCTTCTATTGATTGTTTCATTTCTGTTATCTCCCTCCAGACTTCATTCCTTAGCTCTTGCATATTTCTCTGCAGGTCCATCAGCATGGTTATGACTTTTATTTTAAATTCTTTTTCAGGAAGATTGGTTATATCTATCTCACCAGGCCCTCCCTCTGGGGTTGTCTGAGTGATTTTTGACTGGTCCAGATTCTTCTGCCCTTTC
This sequence comes from Manis javanica, assembly GCF_040802235.1. Classification (NCBI taxonomy): domain Eukaryota; kingdom Metazoa; phylum Chordata; class Mammalia; order Pholidota; family Manidae; genus Manis; species Manis javanica. The sequence continues at coordinate 101,713,953 of NC_133163.1, read as the reverse complement.
ATGGCAATAGAAGTGGTTCTAGGCAGGTGGTGCATGTGTCAGCTGGGAGAACAAAGTCCCTTCCTGCTTGCTGGTCACCTTGCCCTTCTCCACTGACTGTGTTGATTGCCTGCACACAGAGAGCAGTCTCTGGGATAATCTCCTGAGCTGCCATGGACGGGGCGGCCCTTGGGATAGCCTAGGGCACTGCAGGTGATTGCACACAAGCCAGGTGTATTTTCCTGCCAGAGTTGTGCCTCTTTATGCCTTCCGGAACTTGCTCCAGCTTCCACTGCCTATGCCATTTTCCCACACACCGGGAGCAATGTCTGGGATAATCTCCTGAGCTGTCATGGTTGAGGCAGCCCTAGGGATAGCTGAGGGCTCTGTGGTTAGTCACAGACACACCGGGTGTGTTCTTCTGTGAGAATGGTGCCCCTCCGTACCTTCCGGACCTTGCTCTGGCTACCTCTGTATGTACTGTGTAGTTGTGCCTCGGCAGCAGTGTCTGGTTCTGTTCTGGTTATCTGTGCGCTGGGAGGAAACTCTGTGTTTGCTGTGGTTGGGGCTGTTCTCTGGCTGCTCTGTGGCAGGTCAGCCGGTTTGCTTGCAGCGCCGGCCGTGGGGAATGAATGTCAGGCTGCTTATTGCCATGAGAGGCTTTGGGGCTGTGTTACCCCCCAGAGGGTTAAGGCGCCTGAAGTTCCTTAAGATTCCCAGCCTGCTGTGCTGAGTGTTCCAGGATGATTTTGTCCAGCTGTTAAGCCCTTGTGCCTTTAAGACTTTTAAAAAGCACCCACTTTTCTTTTGTCACAGGGGAGGTGGCTGTGGGGATCTGCTCGCAGTCTCCATCTTGGGGTTTACTTTTCTGTTTCTCTAATATGCAGTACACCATGCAATGTCTGTCTGTCCTCTTGGTGCAGATTACTAGATTATCCCGGTGTAGAGTTAGTAGTACTGTGCTTCCACTCCTTCCCCCCCCGATTCTTTTCTTCCCGCCGGTGAGCTGGGATTGGGGGGGTGTGCTTGGGTCCTGCTGGGTCATGGCTTTGTATCTTACCCTTTACCTTGAGATGCTGAGTTCTCGCAGATGTAGATGTAACCCAGATATTGTACTGTATCTTCTGGTCTCTCTTTTAGGAATAGTTGTATTTGTAGCATTTTCAAAAATATATATGGTTTTTGGAGAATATTTCTGCCACCCTACTCACACTGCCATCTTGAGCCCCTTCCCGGTACATACCTTCTTTTAAACACCGAAGAATTGTTACTTACTTTTTTTTTTTGGCATTTTTAATTTTTCAACAGAATTAAAGATAAAAATTCTTGAAAATTGTTAGCTATTTCTTTCAGGACAAATAATAATAGAGCTAGATATTTGGAATTGCCTCCACATTTTTTTTAAGTATGCTTTTTCAGCATCTGTGGAGATGATGATGTGGTTTTTGTCTTTCTTTTTGTTGATGTGGTGGATGATGTTGATGGATTTTCGAATGTTGTACCATCCTTGCATCCCTGGGATGAATCCCACTTGGTCATGGTGTATGATCCTTTTGATATACTGTTGAATTCTGTTTGCTAATATTTTATTGAGTATTTTTGCATCTACATTTATCAGGGATATTGGTCCCTAGTTTTCTTTTTTGGTGGGGTCTTTGCCTGGTTTTGGTATTGGGGTGATGTTGGCTTCATAGAATGAGTTTGGGAGTATTCCCTCCTCTTCTATTTTTTGGAAAACTATAAGGAGAATGGGTATTGTGTCTTCTCTGTGTGTCAGATAAAATTCTGAGGTAAATCCGTCCAGCCCCGGGGTTTTGTTCTTGGGTAGTTTTTTGATTACCGTTTCAATTTCTTTGCTCGCAATTGGTTTGTTTAACTTTTGTGTTTCTTCCTTGGTCAGTCTTGGGAGGTTGTATTTTTCTAGGAAGTTGTCCACTTCTTCTCAGTTTTCCAGCTTGTTGGCATATAGGTTTTCATAGTAGTCTTTAATAATTCTTTGTATTTCTGTGGAGTCTGTCGTGATTTTTCCGTTCTCATTCCTGATTCTGTTGATTTGTGTTGATTCTCTTTTTCTCTTAATAAATTTGGCTAGAGGCTTATCTATTTTGTTTATTTTCTCAAAGAACCAGCTCTTGGTTTCATTGATTTTTGCTATTGTTTTATTCTTCTCAATTTTGTTTATTTCTTCTCTGATCTTTATTATGTCCCTCCTTCTGCTGACTTTAGGCCTCATTTGTTCTTCTTTTTCCAGTTTCAATAGTTGTGATGTTCGACTATTCATTTGGGATTGTTCTTCCTTCTTGGTGTGCCTGGATCGCTATATACTTTCCTTTTAAGACTGCTTTCGCTGCATCCCACAGAAGTTGGGGCTTTGTGTTGTTGTTGTCATTTGTTTCTATATATTCCTTGATCTCTATTTTGATTTGTTCATTGATCCATTGATTATTTAGAAGCATGTTGTTAAGCCTCCATGTGTTTGTGAGCCTTTTTGTTTTCTTTGTAGAATTTATTTCTACTTTTATACCTTTGTGGTCTGAAAAATTGGTTGGTAGAATTTCAATATTTTGGAATTTACTGAGGCTCTTTTTGTGAGCTAGTATGTGGTCTATTCTGGAGAATGTTCCATGTGCACTTGAGAAGAATGTATATCCTGTTGCTTTTGGATGTGGAATTCTGTAGATGTCTGTTAGGTCCATCTGCTCTAGTGTGTTGTTCAATGCCTGTGTGTCCTTACTTATTTTCTGCCCGGTGGATCTATCCTTTGGGGTGAGTGGTGTGTTGAAGTCTCCTAAGATGAATGCATTGCAGTCTATTTCCCTCTTTAGTTCTGTTAGTATTTGTTTCACAAATGCTGTTGCTCCTGTGTTGGGTGCATATATATTTAGAATGGTTATATCCTCTTGTTGGACTGAGCCCTTTATCATTATGTAGTATCCTTCTTTATCTCTTGTAACTTTCTTTGTTTTGAAGTCTATTTTGTCTGATATTAGTACTGCAACCCCTGCTTTCTTCTCACTGTTGTTAGCCTGAAATATGTTTTTCCATCCTTTGACTTTTAGTCTGTGCTTGTCTTTGGGTTTGAGGTGAGTTTCTTGTAAGCAGCATGTAGATGGGTCTTGCTTTTTTATCCATTCTATTACTCTGTGTCTTTTGATTGGTGCATTAAGTCCATTTACATTTAGGGTGACTATTGAGAGATATGTACTTATTGCCATTGCAGGCTTTAGATTCGTGGTTACCAAAGGTTCAAGGTTAGCTTCTTTAGTATCTTACTGCCTAACTTAGCTCGCTTATTGAGCTGTTATATACACTGTCTGGAGATTCTTTTCTTCTCTACCTTCTTATTCCTCCTCCTCCATTCTTCATATGTTGTGTGTTTTGTTCTGTGCTCTTTTAGGAGTGCTCCCATCTAGAGCAGTCCCTGTAAGAGGTGGTTTGTGGGAAGCAAATTCCCTCAGCTTTTGCTTGTCTGGGAATTGTTTAATCCTGCCATCATATTTAAATGATAATCGTGCTGGATACAGTATCCTTGGTTCAAGGCCCTTCTGTTTCATTTCATTAAATATATCATGCCATTCTCTTCTGGCCTGTAGGGTTTCTGTCGAGAAGTCTGATGTTAGCCTGATGGGTTTTCCTTTATAGGTGACCTTTTTCTCTCTAGATGCCTTTGAAACTCTTTCCTTGTCCTTGATCCTTGCCATTTTAATTATTATGTGTCTTGGTGTTGTCCTCCTTGGATCCTTTCTTTTGGGGGTTCTGTGTATTTCTGTGGTCTGTTTGATTATTTCCTCCCCCAGTTTGGGGAAGTTTTCAGCAATTATTTCTTCAAAGAGACTTTCTATCCCTTTTCCTCTTTCTTCTTCTTCTGGTACCCCTATAATACGAATATTATTCCTTTTGGCTTGGTCACATAGTTCTCTTAGTGTTGTTTCATTCCTGGAGATCCTTTTATCTCTATGTCAGCTTCTATACGTTCCTGTTCTCTGGCTTCTATTCCTTCAATGGCCTCTTGCATCTTATCCATTCTGCTTATAAATCCTTCCAGGGATTGTTTCACTTCTGTGATCTCCTTCCTGACATCTGTGATCTCCCTCCGGACTTCATCCCATTGCTCTTGCATTTTTCTCTGCATCTCATCCCATTGCTCTTGCATTTTTCTCTGCATCTCTGTCAGCATGTTCATGATTTTTATTTTGAATTCTTTTTGAGGAGGACTGGTTAGGTCTGTCTCCTTCTCAGGTGTTGTCTCTGTGATCTTTGTCTGCCTGTAGTTTCGCCTTTTCATGGTAATAGAGATAGTTTGCAGAGCTGGTACAAGTGAAAGCTGGAAGAGCTTCCCTTCTTGTTGGTTTGTGGCCTTCCTCTCCTGGGAGAATAGCGACCTCTAGTGGCTTATGCTTGGCAGCTGTGCACAGACAGGGCTTCTGCTACCTGCCCGGTTGCTATGGAGTTTATCTCTGCTGTTGCTGTGGGCGTGGCCTGGCTGGGGCTGCTCCTCCAAAATGGTGGAGCCCCGTTGGAGGGGCAGTGGCCGGGAGGCCATTTATCTCCATAATGGGCCTCTGTGCTCCCTGTTGCCCAGGGGGTTAGAGTGCCCAGAGATCCCCAGATTTCCTGCCTCTGGGCTAAGTGTCCTGTCCTGCCCCTTTAAGACTTCCAAAAAGCACTCTCCAAACCAAAACAACAACAGCAACAACGAAAGAGGAAAAAAAAAAAAAAGGAAAAAACGCACGATTTTCTTTGTCCTCAGGTGCTGGTCTCAGGCACCCGCTCACCGGTCTTGCTGCCCTGTTTCCCTAGTATTGGGGTCCCTGTCCCTTTAAGGCTTCCAAAAAGCAGTCACAAAAAAAAAAGGGAAAAATGCGCAATTTTCTTTGTCCTCAGGTGCTGGTCTCAGGCACCCGCTCACCGGTCTTCCTGCCCTGTTTCCCTAGTATTGGGGTCCCTGTCCCTTTTAGGCTTCCAAAAAGCACTCGCCAAAAAAAGTAAAGGGAGAAACGCGCGATTATCTTTGTCCTCAGGCACTGGTCAGGCACCCACTCACCAGTCTTGCTGCCCTGTTTCCCTAGTATTGGGGTCCCTGTCCCTTTAAGGCTTCCAAAAAGCACTCGCCAAAAAAAAAAGGGAAAAATGCTCAATTTTCTTTGTCCTCAGGCGCCGGTCTCAGGCGCCTGCTCACCAAAAAAAAAAAAAAAAAAAAAACCACTCCAGTTTCGTTCCACCCTCCAGGAGCCGGGGGGAGGGGTGCTCAGGTCCCGCCGGGCTGGGGCTTGTATCTTACCCCCTTCGCGATGCGCTGGGTTCTCCCAGGTGTGGATGTGGTCTGGATGTTGTCCTGTGTCCTCTGGTCTCTATTTTAGGAAGACTTGTCTTTGTTATATTTTCATAATTCTATGTGGTTTTGGGAGGCGAGTTCCACTGCTCTACTCTCGCCGCCATCCTGGCTCCGCCTCTGCCTCCACATTTTATAGTGGATAGATCCTAGCAATTTTCCACAAGAGAAATCTCTCAGACTCCATGTGGAAATTCATAATATGCACAAAGAGGAATCTTGTCATTAGGCTGTGCCTTTTAAGAAGGCCTGGGATGGCAAAACGCTACCACAGCTTCCACAGGGGTGTCCTTTTCTTTAGTTGGATTTTGCACGAGCTTCTGCCACGGATCCCGATTGTGGCAGTGGACAGGATCAGTTTTTGTGCTACTTGTGTGGTTTCGAGTTCTCTGCCATATGGGAAGGTACAGTGAATCTGAACAGAAAAACAGGGCAAAGCACAAATCTCAGGTTTGAGTTTGTTGTTAATCAACAGTATATTCTTAAAAAAAATTTTTTTAAACACTTTATCTGGAACTTCCCTGTAGACTAATGGGCACTTCCTTCACTGGGCTCATAGCCCTTCCAGTGGACCTGCAATAGGCAGATGGCTCAGTTTTAACTGCCTACCTCATGTGGGCCCAAAGTCCCTCCCCTCCCCTCTGGAGCTCTTAAGGTGTCTGATACCACCTCCACCCTGCATTGTATTTAGCTTCCTCCACTGCTGTGACTTGGAGCTCAGAAAGATTTAAACAAAGGGTCTGGTTAGTTTAACCAGTATCTCTAGGATGGCTCAGTGTTGCCTAGTCAGCTGTTCTTCTGTCACCTTATTCCGTCACTACCTATGAATCCTTGGCTCGTGACTTAAGTCACTTGAGCACACAAAAAACCCATGCCCCCAGTCGCGCTGGTTCTCTAAAGCTTTTGTGTTTTGAGCCAGGTAGAAAATACTATACGGTGGAGGATACACCGTGATGAGGAAGGAAATAAAATTAAAGCAACGCTCGGATTGTGAAGTGGTCAGATGACAGGTGAGCACATAATATCTTAGGATGCCTGGGATGAGTCAGCGGCTTTGCCTGGGAAACCTGAGAGAAATAAAGAGGGTTAAAATCATACTGCTGCACTGGTGGGAGGCTTTAGAAGGGACCCAGTTTGTGTCCTCATTCATATCTCCCTTACTGAGGTGAAAGCCCAACGTTAGCTGCCAGATCATTATAAATTTATATTCTTGAAATATTGTTTCTGTTTCACCAATGAAGTGATAGAGATGGGGAAAATGATGATTATATTTCAAGTTGAAAGAAGGATGGATTTGACTACCTTTTACTTTAAAAGGAGATAGGTTAGTTATTAAATGTATCTTTTCTTCATTTTTCTTATGAATTCAGTATGAGGACAGGGTCTTGCAGTTCCCAGCATTTTAAGTAAAGCTGACAAGGCAGAATGGAAGCCATAGGATTCATGAAATATCCACTGTAATAACCTGAAGTATTTCTCATTTCCAGCCTGTCCTTGCATTTAGGCAATGAAGTGTTCGATGTCTACAAAACCCCACTGCAAGGCAATCTCAACCACCTGTTTGTTAGGGAAGCCACTGGTCTCCAAGGACAAGCCATCTTTAAATCCAAGCTCACCTTTCGGTAACTACTCGTATTGCTGTATTGTTACTCGCAGCTAAAGAGCAGCAAGGCGGAGAGGTTGTGTGGAAAGCCCAGCTCAACCCTGATTGACATGCTTTTGAAATGCAGCTCCCCAAGGACCACAGGCTGCTTCTGTTTCAGCTGTTACTGTCCCCCTGGGCTGTCTTGAAGGCCCTGCTATTGTGACTTGCCTCCTTGCTTTGACCTTCCTTCCAGTTTTCTTCAAGCAGAGGGGCTCATCTTTAGTTATAAATTTGTGCCTCCTGGCCTCTGCCACCCTCATGGAACTGAGACTTCATATCCTTTCTCCTCTGACTGTAGTTGGGGGTTTTCTCTGTAAAAGCCCTGGACCCTGCCACCTGGTCTCCTGTCCCCCACCCTCTTCATCCCATCAGCTCTCCCGGCAGGTGTGGCAGAGGAGGGATCTGCTGCGAGAGTCAGAGAAGGAGGAAGGTCCCGAGCGCCAGGACCTGTGGCCCTGCCTCCCTGCTCTGCTGAGGGCAGTGGTCATTTCCCACAGCTGCTTTTGCTTGTTGGTAGGATGGCCTCCAAATGTTCTTAGCAAACCCATTTTTGTCCATGTCCTCGCAGACCTCATTCTGCAGACAGTGCCACCCACAGGAAGGTGACGCTGCCGCCTGCTGATAGGTGCTCAAGGACACACAAGATGAGGATCTTACCAATGCTCTGCCGTGATCCTGAACGTGAACTCACAGGAATGATTAAGTATGTTGGCTGAGCTTTATCCTGGGATTTTTGGGGCATTAAGAACTGTGCTTTCCACAGAGAGGACAAGTAGTGACTCTCCAGACTATGAATTCTCGATTTCTTATTGCCACGGCCATTTTACCTGTTACAGCTCTCAGGGATCCTGCAGCCCCTGTGAGTGTCATTAACCAAGGAATGTCAGTGAGGCATCCAGGTGGTGAGGCGCTCAGGTGCTCTCTCTTCAATCTGTGAGATTTCAAATGGAAATTGTTAATTTAAAAAACGAAACCCTTGGCAGCTATCATCAGAAGTGATATAGGAAGGTCAGAAGGACGTTCCTGAGTCTTGTGACACTGGTCTTGCCCTGTGAACCCCCATGTGCGGAATGCTGGACAGACGGAAACACGTGGCGCCTCCCTGGGGGCTCGGACTGCCCAACGTGCACATCCCCGTCCTGTGGTCAGGGACCATGGGGGGTTCCCTGGGGGGAGGGGCCCGGTGGGGGCCCCACGGCAGTTTGGTGGAGCCTGAGCACGTCGGGCACAGTGAACAGGAACAGCTTCCGCTAGGCGTGTGCCAGGCAGGGAGGAGGCGCCTCGGGCCAGCTGCGCGACACTCGTCCCCCACCACCAGGCCTGTGCCCGTTCTGGTCGGGGGGGTGGTGGGAGGGCTCTCCCGGCCTCAGCCCTGGCCCAGTGCCCTCATGCCTCGGGTCCAAACTAGGTGATCCCTGCGGACGGCGATGGCGCGTGAAATTGGGAGAATTGGGCCCTGAGGACCCCGCACACACAGTAAGAGCAGGTTTAAGTGGGGACTCTAAACAGCTTGCTTCTTTACAGGAGGAGGAAGAATGTTCGGGGTGTTCTGCCCCCTGGGAGACAGCCTGTCTGTGGGAGAAGCGGAGCCGGCAGGGGCTGCGTGCCACCTACCAGGACACATGGAGCAAGGAGGCAGCAGACGCCCAGACAGCTGGTAACCCTTCCCCGGGGGCCTCAGGGTGGGTCAGGTGCGGAGAACCCATCTCATCATCTCAGGGCCGCAGGGCCGCTGCTACTCTGGCCTCATACTCACTGTCCTGCTGTTATTACCTAGGACAGCAGTACAAAGGGCTCTCTCTTATTTTTATTTTGTTTTTATTAGGTCCACCTTCCCACATGAAAGTTTAGCTAGGAAAATAAGAACCCCCCCAAAATTAAATTATTAATATCCTTATGGAGAGCAATGTGTAATAGGCACTTTGCCTGCTTATATAATGAAGGACCCAATATTTAAACTTTGTAGTTTCTTAAAATGTGTGTATAAAGCCTCTTAGGTATTTAAAAGTTATCAGACAATCTCTCTGAGAACAAAACCTCTCAAATCTAAGTCATTTCAGCATGTCTGGAAGTTATAGATACCTTCTCTTCAAAACTTTAAAAAAATTGTTGGCTCCACAAGGGAAAAATGTACAGTGGGAAGTAATATTCAGCCGAAGAAAAATTCAGGAATAAATGGGACTTAGCCTTTGCAGGTCCCTCCCGTGACCTGTGCTTTTCAGAGGAACAAGCCAGAATCTGTTCTCCAGGCAGTGACAAGGGACCAAGGAGCGGAGGCTCCAAGACAAGAGCACCGACAGCAAAGAAACCCACCAGCAGTGAGCTAGGACCAAAAGTATTCCACTTTTAGGGGTTCGCCCTGTTCCCAGCGGCCAACTCCCGGACTAAAGAGGAGCTCACAGCCCGGGCGCACAGACAGATGTCTACTCACATCCCTGAAGTCAGTGAGATAAATGCAGTAATAGGACCAGAGTAGCCCAGGGAGAATCTGACACCTGTTTTGGTTGGTGTTGGAAGGCCGCTCAGAGCAGGAGACCTCTCACTGGGTGCTGGAGTGTGTCATCTTGCAGGGCACGGCAGCCAGAGTGGCACACCAGGCAGGGGGAAAGGCCTGTGAGAAAAGGTGCTGGGCCCTGAGACACCAAGTCTCGACTGGGAGCCATGGGTAGTTCAGTGTGGCAGGCCGGGGGCCTGTCATGTTCACTGTGTAACTGGGGGGGTCTTTCTTGTTTGCATATCATAGTAGTTGAGATTTATTTCATTTCTGTTATTAAAATATTTTTCCTTTAAATATTTCCTTTTCCATATATATAAGATCAAAAGTGCAAAGAAACTTTAAGTCTTCTTGTACAAGTGAATCATTATGTTATTGCCCATATGCCATATTAATTCACTCAATGTTTTCTTAGCACCTGACATGCCTCACTGTAGGCTTTGGGGTTACACGCTGGGGTCACCAAAATGCTCACCTCTGTGAATGAACATCGCTCACTTGTGTAAGGGAGGCATTCATTTCTCATATAAAAATATATACATTTACAACTTTAAAGGCATGCTGGAAAAGTACATAAAAGACAAGCAGTCTCCCCAGGGTGCAGCCAAGATGGCGACGTGAGTAGGACAGTGGGAATCTCCTCCCAAAAACATATATATTTTTGAAAATACAACAAATACAACTAATCCTAAAAGAGGGACCAGAAGACACAGGACAACAGCCGGACTACATCCACACCTGCGAGAACCCAGTGCCGGGTGAAAGGGGTAAGATACAAGTCCCGGACCGGCGGGACTCAAGCGCCCCTTCACCCCAGCTCCCGGCGGGAGGAGAGGAGTCGGAGTGGGGAGGGAGAGGGAGCCCAGGGCTGCTGAACACCCAGCCCCAGCCATCCGCACCAGAGCACAGACACAGTGCATGCGTGGAGGGCTGGAAACTAGGGAAACAGGGAAGCAAGACCTCTGAGCAGGTCCCGAGCTGGCGCCCCTGTGACAAAGAAAAGCAAGTGTTTTTTGAAAGTCTTAAAGGGACAGGGACGCCACAGCTGGATGGAAGCTTCCCGGGTCAAAGTCCAGCAGCTGGAAATTCCAGGGAACCCCGGGCGCACTAACCACCTGGGCAACAGCTCTGAGACCCCTCATGGAGGTAAACAGGCAAACAGCCAAACAGCCCCCCTGTCCATTACACCTCCGGGGCCCCGCCAGAGCAGAGCAGCAGCCTGATGCCACGCTCACAGCAAGGGAGCTTCCTCCATACCAGCCAGGCAAGATACAGAGACCCAGTCTACGTGCAATTGCCCAACACAAGCCACTAGGGGTCGCAGTTGTCCCAGTAAAAAAAGGCCAGGAGCTAGCGGAAAGCCTTGGCCCTCCCAGCTGACAGAAAGTAAATAGCTTACCATTGCACCTATCAACATGAAAAGGCAAAAAAATTTGATACAGACAAGGCTAACCCACACAGCTTCGACATCTGCTACATCTTCCCCTGAGAAGGAACCTGGGGAGATAGATTTAACCAGTCTTCCCAAAAAAGAATTCAAAACAAAAGTCATAACCATCTTGATGGACTTGCAGAGAAATATGCAAGAACTAAGGAAGAAGAATACAGAAATAAAACAACCTCTGGAAGGACTTCAAAACAGAATGGACGAGATGTAAGAGACCATTAATGGACTAGAAAACAGAGAACAGGAATACAGAGAAGCTGATGCAGAGAGAGATAAAAGGATCTCCAGGAATGAAAGAATTTTAAGAGAACTGAGTGACCAATCGAAATGGAACAATATCTGCATTATAGGGGTACCAGAAGAAGGAGAGAGAAAAAGGGATAGAAAGAGTATTTGAAGAAATAATTGCTGAAAATTTCCCCAAACTGGGGGAGGAAATAATTGACCAGACCATGGAAGTGTACAGAACTCCCAACAGAAAGGATCCAAGGAGGACAACACCAAGACACATAATAAATAATGGCAAAGTTCAAGGACAAGGACAGAGTTTTAAAGGCAGCTAGAAAGAGGAAAAAGGTCACCTACAAAGGAAAACCCATCAGGCTATCATCAGACTTCTCAACAGAAACCCTACAGGCCAGAAGAGAATGGCATGATATACTTAATGCAATGAAACAGAAGGGCCTCGAACCAAGATTACTGTATCCAGCACGATTATCATTTAAATATGAAGGAGGGATTAAACAATTCCCAGACAAGCAAAAGTTGAGGGAATTTGCCTCCCACAAACCACCTCTACAGGGCATCTTACAAGGACTGCTCTAGAAGGGAGCACTCCTAAAAAGAGCACAGAACAAAACACCCAACATATGAAGAAGGGAGGAGGAGGAATAAGAAGGGAGAGAAATAAAGAATCATCAGACAGCGTTTATAATAGCTCAATAAGCGAGTTAAGTTAGACAGTAAGATAGTAAAGAAGCTAACCCTGAACCTTTGGTAACCACAAACTTAAAGCCTGCAATGGCAATAAGTACATACCTTTCAATAATCACCCTAAATGTAAATGGACTGAAAGACACAGAGTAATAGACACAGAGTAATAGAATGGATAAAAAAGCAAGACCCATCCATATGCTGCTTACAAGAGACTCACCTCAAACCCAAAGACATGCACAGACTTAAAGTCAAGGGATGGAAAAAGATATTGCATGCAAACAACAGAGAGAAAAAAGCAGGTGTTACAATACTAGTATCAGACAAAATAGACTTCAAAATAAAGAAAGTAACAGAAGATAAAGAAGGACATTACATAATGACAAAGGGCCCAGTCCAACAAGAGGATATAACCCTTATAAACATACATGCACCCAATACAGGAGCACCAACATATGTGAAACAAATACTAACAGAATTAAAGGAGAAAATAGAATGCAATGCATTCATTCTGGGAGATTTCAACACACCACTCACTCCAAAGGACAGGTCCACCAGACAGAAAATAAGTAAGGACACAGAGTCACTGAACAACACACTAGAACAGGCTCACAAACACATGGAGGCTTAACAACACACTCCTAAATAATCAATGGATCAATGACCAAATCAAAATGGAGATCCAGCAATATATGGAAACAAACGACGACAACAACACAAAGCCCCAACTACTGTGGGACGCAGCAAAAGCAGTCTTAAGAGGAAAGTATATAGCAATCCAGGCATATTTAAAGAAGGAAGAACAATCCCAAATGAATGGTCTAATGTCACAATTATCGAAATTGGAAAAAGAAGAACAAGTGAGGCCTAAGGTCAGCAGAAGGAGGGACATAATAAAGATCAGAGAAGAAATAAATAAAATTGAGAAGAATAAAACAATAGCAAAAATCAATGAAACCAAGAGCTGGTTCTTCGAGAAAATAACCAAAATAGGTGAGCCTCTAGCCAGACTTATTAAGAGGAAAAGAGAGTCAACACAAATCAACAGAATCAGAAACAAGAAAGGAAAAATCACGATGGACCACACAGAAATACAAAGAATTATTAGAGAGTACTATGAAAACATATGTGCTAACAAGCTGGGAAAACTAGGAGAAATGGACAACTTCCTAGAAAAATACAACCTTCCAAGGCTTACCCAGAAAGAAACAGAAAATCTGAACAGACCAATTACCCGCAACGAAGTCGAAGCGGTAATCAAAAAACTACCAAAGAACAAAACCCCCGGGCCAGATGGATTCACCTCAGAATTTTATCACACATACAGAGAAGACATAATACCCATTCTCCTTAAAGTTTTCCAAAAAATAGAAAGGAGGGGATACTCCCAAACTCATTCTATGAAGCCAACATCACCCTAATACCAAAACCAGGCAAAGACCCCACCAAAAAAGAAAACTACGGACCAATATCCCTGATGAACGTAGATGCAAAAATACTCAAGAAAATATTAGCAAACCGAATTCAAAAATACATCAAAAGGATCGTACACCATGACCAAGTGGGATTCACCCCAGGGATGCAAGGATGGTACAACATTTGAAAATCCATCAACATCATCCACCACATAAACAAAAAGAAAGACAAAAACCACATGATCATCTCCATAGATGCTGAAAAAGCATTCGATAAAATGCAACATCCATTCATGATAAAAACTCTCAACAAAATGGGTATAGAGGGCAAGTACCTCAACATAATAAAGGCCATATATGATAAACCCCACAGCCAACATCATACTGAACAGCGAGAACCTGAAAGCTTTTCCTCTGCGATCGGGAACAAGACAGGGATGCCCACTCTCCCCACTGTTATTTAACATAGTACTGGAGTCCTAGCCATGGCAATCAGACAAAACAAAGAAATACAAGGAATCCAGATTGGTAAAGAAGAAGTTAAACTGTCACTATATGCAGATGACATGATATTGTACATAAAAAACCCTAAAGACTCCACCCCAAAACTACTAGAGCTGATATCGGAATACAGCAAAGTTGCAGGATACAAAATTAACACACGGAAATCTGTGGCTTTCCTATACACTAACAATGAACCAATAGAAAGAGAAATCAGTAAAACAGCTTCATTCACAATTGCATCAAGAAGAATAAAATACCTAGGAATAAACCTAACCAAAGTGAAAGAGTTATACTCTGAAAACTACAAGTCACTCCTAAGAGAAATTAAAGGGGACACTAACAAATGGAAACTCATCCCATGCTCATGGCTAGGAAGAATTAATATCATCAAAATGGCCATCCTGCCCAAAGCAATATACAGATTCGATGCAGTCCCTATCAAATTACCAACAGCTTTCTTCAATGAACTGGAACAAATAGTTCAAAAATTCATATGGAAACACCAAAGACCCTGAATAGCTAAAGCAATCCTGAGAAGGAAGAATAAAGGTGGGGGTATCTCGCTCCCCAACTTCAAGCTCTACTACAAAGCCACAGTATTCAAGACAATTTGGTACTGGCACAAGAACGGAGCCACAGACCAATGGAACAGAAGAGAGACTCCAAACATTAACCCAAACATATATGGGCAACTAATATTTGATAAAGGGGCCATGGACATACAATGGGGAAATGACAGTCTCTTCAGTAGATGGTGCTGGCAAAACTGGACAGCTACATGTAGAAGAATGAAACTGGATCACTGTCTAACCCCATAAACAAAAGTAAATTCAAAATGGATCAAAGACTTGAATGTAAGTCATGAAACCATAAAACTCTTAGAAAAAAACTTAGAAAATCTCTTAGACATAAACATGAGTGACCTTTTCTTGAACATATCTCCCGGGCAAGGGAAACAAATGCAAAAATGAACAAATGGGACCATATCAAGCTGAAAAGCTTCTGTACAGCAAAGGACACCATCAATAGAACAAAAAGGTATCCTACAGTATGGGAGAATATATTCGAAAATGACAGATCCAATAAAGGGTTGACATACAAAATATATAAAGAGCTCACATACCTCAACAAACAAAAAGCAAATAATCCAATTAAAAAATGGGCAGAGGAGCTGAATAGACAGTTCTCTAAAGAAGAAATTCAGATGGCCAACAGACACATGAAAAGATGCTCCACATCGCTTGTCATCAGAGAAATGCAAATTAAAACCACAATGAGATATCATCTCACACCAGTAAGGATGGCTACCATCCAAAAGACAAACAACAACAAAAGTTGGCGAGGTTGTGGGGAAAGGGGAACCGTCCTACACTGCTGGTGGGAATGTAAATTAGTTCAACCATTGTGGAAAGCAGTATGGAGGTTCCTCAAAATGCTCAAAATAGAAATAACATTTGACCCAGGAATTCCACCTCTAGGAATTTTCCCTAAGAATGCAGCACTCCAGTTTGAAAAAGACAGATGCACCCCTATGTTTATCGCTGCACTATTTACAATAGCCAAGATATTGAAGCAACCTAAATGTCCATCAGTAGATGAATGGATAAAGAAGATGTGGTATATATACACAATGAAATATTACTCAGCCATAATAAGAAAACAAATCCTACCATTTGCAACAACATGGATGGAGCTAGAGGGTGTTATGCTCAGTGAAATAAGCCAGGCGGAGAAAGACAAGTACCAAATCATTTCACTCATATGTGGAGTATAAGAACAAAAGAAAACTGAAGGAACAAAACAGCAGCAGAAGCACAGAACCCAAGAATGGACTATAGTTACCAAAGGGAAAGGGACTGGGGAGGATGGGAGGGGAGGGAGGGATAAGGGCAGGAAGAAAAGAAAAAGGGGGCATTACGATTAACATGTATAGTGTTGGTGGGGGGCATGGGAGGGCTGTGCAACACAGAGAAGACAAGTAGTGATTTTACAGCATCTTACTATTTTGATGGACAGTGACTGTGAATGGGGATGTCGGGGGGACCTGGTGAAGGGGGGAGCCTAGTAAACATAATGTCCTTCATGTAATTGTAGATTAATGATACCAAAATTTAAAAAAATAAAAATAAATAAATAATAAATAAATAAAAGAAGATACACGATATCCTTATCAAAAACAAAAAAAAGACAAGCAGTCTTCCTTAAAAATCAACAAGTTTTAAAATGCTAAGTTTTAGATAAAGTGAAGTGCTGAGGAAACAGAGGAATGTATTTCAAGTAACATGGCAGGAATCCCTGCCAGCATGGGGTGAGAGGGAAACGTGCCTCTGTCCCCCCCACCCCCGCCCCACTGCCCAGGGGAAGGAAGCCTGGGCTCCGGCTGCCCAGCCTGTTAGCGACGGTCTGTGCGGACACAGGTCACCCCTGCCGGGCTCAGGTTCTGATGGGCAGCGCCGGCTTCCCCATCAGCTCACAACTACCATAGACAAAATTTCAAGAAATGTTCCATACTGAATGTTACATCTTGTCTCTTGTATCTGTTTAGGAGGTGAACCCTCCAGAAAGAGAAAAGCAGGGGGTGAAGAGGCAGAGGAAGACTGAAGCATACAGTGTGGACTTGTTACATACAGTTTCAACAGTTTGTTTTAAAACGATGAAGGAATTACTTCTTTTGGTTGAAATGATGAATTAAGTTCCTTTCATATAATCCTAGTTGTGAATAAAAAATGTGAAGCAAGTCTGTGACTTTAGAAAATTAGGTTTTCCCCCCAAAGACATGTTTATTTTGGTAGCTGCTCTGGTCTCAGGTTTCTGTGATTCCTGCTGCTCTGCTCCACTCCATGCCCCTGGCCTGGCCCCGAGGTGGGCTTAGGTTCAGCTCAGGTATTTCCTCCTCCAGGACGTCCTCCCTATCCTGCCTCGGTGGGTTCTAGGCAGGACATGTCTGCTGGCACGGTGCTAACTTTCCATCGACCACATCGCCCTGTGACCTTGTCAGAGCCAGTTAGCCCAGGAGGGCTCTGCTAAATGCTGTACAGGACCTACAAATTCTTTTTTTTGTAATTGCAGTAGTTGACACTGTATAGTGATTTGACACACACATTATGAAATGCTCACCATGATAAATCTGGTTAGCATTAGTCACTGTACAAGGTTATTATAAAGCTATTGACCATTGTTCCTATGCTGTACTTTTCATCCCAATGACTTATTTATAACTGGAAATTTGTACCTCCCAATCCCCTTTACCTGTTTTGCCCAACCCTGCCTCTCTGGCAACCATCAGTTCTCTGTATGTATGAGTCTATTTCTGGTTATTTTTGTTTGTTGGGTTTGTTTTTTAGATTCTACACAGAAGGGAAATCACATGGTATTTGTCTTTTTCTGACTTATTTCACTTAGCATAATACCCTCTAGGTCCATCCATATTGTTGCAAATGGCAAGATTTCATTTTTTTATGGCTTATATTATATTGGTATATGTACCATATCTTCTTTATCTGTTCATCTATTGATGGACACTGAGGTTGCTTCCAAATCTTGGCTATTATAAATAATGCTATAGTAACATTGGGATACATAATCTGAATTCACATTTTTGTTTTACCCAGAAGTGGAATGAATTAATGGGTCAAATGGCAGTTCTGTCTTTAATTTTTTGAGGAAACTCCACATTATTTTTCAGATGAACATTCTCATCAACAGTGTAGGAGGGTTCCTTTTTCTTCACATCCTCACCAACGTTTGCTATTCTTGCCTTTTTGATACTAGCCATTCTGACTGGTTTGAGGCAATACCTCATTGTGATTTTGATTTGCATTTCCCTTAATAGTAATGTGGAGCATCTTGTCACGTATTGGCCATCTGTAAGTCTTCTTTGGAAAAATATCTATTCATTCCCCTACCCACTTTTTAATTGGATTATTTGTGGGCTTTTTGGTGTTAAGTTGTATGAGTTCTTTATATACTTTGGATATTAATCCCTTGCTGGATATATTATTTGCAGTATATTCTCCCATTCGGTAGGTTGTCTTTTTGTTTTGTTGATGGTTTCCTTTGCTGTGCAGAAGCTTTGTAGTTTGATGTAGTACCACTTGTTTATTTTTGGTTTTGTTCCCCTTGCCTGTGGAGACATATCCAGAAAAAAGTTGCTAAGGTTAATGTCCAAGAGTTACTGCCTATGTTTTCTTTAGGAGTTTTATGTTTTCATGTCTTATAGGTTTTTAATCTATTTCATTTTTATTTTGTATATGGAATAAAAGTGGTCCACTTTCATTCTTTGTGTAGTGTCCAGTTTCCCCAATAGCATTTATTGAAGAGACTCTCTTTTTCCCCACTGTATATTCTTCTCTGCTTTTGTTGTATATTGAATTAAAGCATGGTTTTATTTCTGGGTTCTCTATTCTGTTCCACTGACCTATGAGTCTACTTTTGTGCCAGTACCATGCTGTTTTAGTTATTGTAGCTTTGTGCTATAGTTTGAAATCAGGGAGCATGATACATCCAACTTTGTTCTTCTTTCTCAAGACTGCTTTGGCTATTCAAGGTCTTTTGTGGCTCCATGAAAATTTTAGGATTATTTGTTCTAGTTTTGTAAAAAATGCCTTTGGTATTTTGATAGGCATTGCATTGAATCTCTAGATTACTTTGGGTAGAATGGACACTGTAACAGTATTACTTCTAATCCATGAGCATGATATACCTTTTCATTGTGTCATCTTTAATTTCTTTCATCAGTGTTTTATAGCTTTCAGAGTACAGGTCTTTCACCTCAGGTATTTTACTATTTTTGCTGCAATTGTAAATGGGATTTATTTTTAATTTTTTTCTGCTAGGGCATTTTTAGTATATAGAAATACAACATATTTCTGAATATTCATTTTTGTATCCTACAACTTTAGTGAATTCACTTAATCTAATAGTTTTTTAGTGGAATCCTTCAGGTTTTCTATTCATACTATCATGTCATCTGCAAATAGTGCAAGTTTTACTTTTACTTTACTGATTTGTTTTTAAATTTCTTTTTCTTGTCTGATTGCTGTGGCTAGGACTGCCAGTACTATGTTGAGTAAGAGTGGTGAGAGTAGACATCCTTATTCCTGATCTTAGGAGGAAAAGCTGAAAGCTTTTCACCATTGAGCATGATGTTAGCTGTGGTTTGTTACATATGGCCTTTATTATGTTGAGATATGTTCTCTCTTCTCTACCCATTTTTGTTGAGAGTTCTTGTGAATGGATGTTGAATTTTATCAAAGGCTTTTTCAGTATCTGTTGAGATCATCATATGATTTTTATCCTTCCTTTTGTTGATATGGTATATTATGTTGACTGATTTACAAATGTTGAACTACCCTTGCATCCTTGCATGATATAAATGCCACCTGATCATGGTGAATAATATTTTTCATGTTTTTGAAATTTGATTTGCTAATATCTTCTTGAGCTTCTGCACCTATGTTCATCAGGAATATTGGTCTGTAATTTTCGTTTTTTGTGGTGTCTGTCTGGTTTTGGTATCAGAGTTATGCTGGTCTTATAGAAAATTTGGAAGCATTACTTCCGCTTCTATTTTTTTGTACAGTTTCAGAAGGATATTAACTCTTAATGTTTAGGTAGAATTCACCTTTGAAGCCATCTAGTCATGTTTGTTGGGAGATTTTGATTACTGGTTCAATTTTGATACTAGTAATTGGTTTGTTCAGATTTTGTTTCTTCCTGTTCAGTCTTGGAAGATAATAATATATTTGTAGGAATTTATCTGTTTCTTCTAGGTTGTCCAACTTGTAAGCATATAATTTTCAGACTTCTCTTATATTTTGTATTTCTGTGGTGTTGGTTGTGACTTTTCCTTTTTATTTTTTGATATTGTTTTAGCCCTGTTTCTTGATGACTCTGGCTATTAAAGACTTAAAAATTTTGTTTATCTTTTCAAAGAACCAGCTCCTAGTTTCATTGATCCCTTCCATTGTGTTTGAAGTCTATTTCATTTGTTTCCACTCTCATCTTTATTTTCTTCCTTCTATTAACTTTGGGCTTTATTCTTTTTTCTAGGTTTTTCGGGTGTGAGGTTAGGTTGTGATTTTTCTTAATGTTGGCTTGTATTGCTATAAACTTCCATCTTAGAACTGCTTATGCTGCATTTTACAGATTTTGAACTGTTTTTCATTTGTCTCTGTATTTAATTTCCTCATTCCTTTCTTTGTTGACCCTTTGGCTGTTTAGTAGTGTGTTGATTAGCCTCCATGTTTGTTCTTTTTTTCTTTTGATTGATTTCTAGTTTCATACTTTTGTGATCAGAAAAGGTACTTAATACAATTTTGACCTTCTCTAATTGAGACTTTTGTGACCTAACGTGATCTACCCTGGAGAATGTTCCATGTTTTTGAAAAGATGGATACTCTGATTTTGGATGGAATATTTTGTGTATCTGTCTGCTAAGTCCATCTGTTCTAATGTGTCATTCAAACCATGGTATTTCTTTGTTGATTTTCTGTGTAGATGATCTGTCCAGTTGTTTAAGTAGAAGTCACTTACTATTACTGTATTACTGTCAATTTCTGCCTTTATGTCTGTTAGTATTTGCTTTATATATTAGGTGTTCTTCTTTTGGGTGCATAGATATTTACAATTATTATATCATGTTAGATTGATCCTTTTATCATTATATAATGCCTTTGTGTTTTGTTCCTTTGTTTTGAAGTCTACTTTGTCTGATATAAGTATTGCTACCCCAGTTTTTTTCCTTCACTTCCATTGGCATGGAATATCTTTTTCCATCCCTTCACTTTCAGTCTGAATGTGTCTTTAGATCTGAATAGGCTCTCTTGTATGCAGCATATAGATGGGTCTTGTTTTTTATCCATTCAGCTATCCTATGTCTTTTGATTGGAGCATTTAGTCCATTTACATTTAAAGTAGTTATTGATACGTATATATTGTCATTTTGTTGTTTTCTGGTTGTTTTGTAGTTCTTTTCTGTTATTTTTCTCTTGCTTTCTTCCCTTGTGTGTGATGACTTTCTTGTGTGTGATGGATTCCTTTCTCTTTATTTTTTGTGTACCTATTAGAGGTTTTTGGTTACCGTGACGCTCATACATAACATCCTATGTACATAGCAATCTGTATCAGGTTGATGGTTTAAGTTCAAACACATTCTAAAAGATTTTAAAATTATATCCTTCTCATGTTTTATGTATATGTCATAATTTACATTTTTATTTTGTGTACCCCTTGACTAATTTTTCTGTATACAATTGATTTTACTACTTTTGTCTTTTGAACTTCATACCAGCTTTATAAAGTGTTGACCTACTAATACTGTCTGGTTTTACCAGGGGAATCATTTTCCTTTCATAATTTTCTCACTTCTAGTTACAGCATTTTTTTTTTACTTAAAATAGTCCCTTTAAACATTTTTAATAGGGCAGGCTTAGTGGTGGTAAGCTCCTTGATCTTTTGTCTGGGAAACTCTTCATCTCTCCTTCAATTCTGAATGATAACCTTGCCAGGTAGAGTATTTGTGGTTGTACATTTTTCCTTTCATCACTTTGAATGTGTTGTCAACTCTCTTCTGGCCTGCAGTTTCTGTTGAAAAATCAGCTGATAGGCTTATGGGGTTTCCCTTCTATGTAACTAGGGCTTTTCTCTGACTGTTTTAAGATTCTATCTTTAATCTTTCTCATTTTAATTATATATAGCTTGGTGTGGATGTCCCTGGGTTGACCTTGTTTGGGACTCTCTGTGCTTCCTGGAACTGGATGTCTGTTTCCTTCAATAGGTTAGGGAACTTTTCAGCTATTATTTCTTCAAGTAAGTTTTCTACCCCTTTCTATTTTTCTTATGGGAGCTTTATGATGTGAATGTTAGTATGCTTGATGTTGTTCTAAAGGCCCCTTAAACTATTCCCATTAAAAGTTTTTTTTTCTTTTTGCTGTTCAGCTTGTGCTTTCCATTACCATGCCTTCCAGATCACTGGTCCATTCTGCATCCTCTATCTATTGACTCCCTCTAGTGTATTTTTATTTGTTATTGTATACTTTAGTAGGTTTTTAAAAATTTTCTCTCTTTGTTGAGGTTCTGAGTTTATCCATTCTCTCAAGTCTGGTGGGCATCTTTATTATTTTGAACTCTTTGTCAGGTAGATTGCTTAACCCCATCTCACTTAATACTTTTTTAAGTTTTGCCTTTTCATTTGGAGCATACTCGTCTCATTTTTTGTTTCTATGAATTAGGTGAAACAGGTACCTCTCTGTCTTGAAGTAGTTGTCTTGTGTAGGAACATCCTCTGTGTGGACTGCATGTGGGGGTACATCACATCTGCAACTGATATGGCTTAGAGGGACAGGGCACCCTAAGGTGGCAGGCTGGCTAATGTCTGGACTCTGCTCCTGTCTGCACTATGGAGGTGGAGGTGTGAACAGTGGTGCTCGCCAGCACCTCCAACACTGGAGAGAGTTCCAGCAGTTCCTCCACCATCTGGCAATTCTTGGGTTAGTAAATGGGTTTCCTTCTCTTATATTCCAGTTGCCCTTTATACTGTTTTCTCCCCCTGTGCCCAAGAGAGTGAATCTGTGCATGAGTTCCTCAGTGATCTCTCTCCCTAGTGCAGTTCCTAGCATTGGGGGTGGGGTTCCTGTTATTACCGTGTTTCCATTTCTCCTGCAGTTCTCTATGTGGTCTTTGTTGTGCAGAAGCTGTTTTAGCCCTCACTTCTTCAGGAGGAACTGCTGGGCAGTAGGTGTAGATTTGGTGTGTATGTGGGAGGAGGTGAGTTCAGTCTCTTCCTCCTATGCTTCCATCTTGGATCCCTACTCCTCCCTTTGACACTTTTAAAGCATAATTTCATGGTTATGTAGCAAACACATCCATAATAATTAGCACTAGCTCCCGAAAGGCAATTTTAGAGACTCATCCAGAATATGAGAAGTGCTAGCACAATTTAATCATAAGGTTGGCTGTTTTTTATAGGGGCTAGCCGTAAGACTCTGCCTATGTTTGCAAATAGGAGTGGGTAGGGGAATTGGGCTGTGATTTCTAAGGCTTCAATCATTGCAGACATGTAGGAAAGCTTAACGTTTGAAAGACAGAAGATATTTGGCAATTTTGGATCCACACATGTGGTCAGCCACCCCCATTAATTGGTACCTAAAAGAGGAGGATGCCACTGGACTGAGCATGAGGGCACTGTCTCCTCACGAACACAGTTCCTGGCACCATGTCCACACAAACTTGCAGGAGCTGGAGTTGCTTGATAACTCAAATGCCTGACCCTCCAACTCACCAAAGGGACAAGCATCAAGGCCTCCTGACATCCATCCTTGGGAGGCTAGCCAATATTAATGCTCAAGGGAGAGCTTTCATTCCCTGAGTTTCAGAACTCTGATAATTTTACACGATTTGACACTTATTGCTAGAAGTTTCTTCAAACCTATCATACCTCTCACTGATTTTCTCTCTTGGTGGAAATAGGTGAGTGATGAGATGTTTTGCTTTACTGTAAAAATAACATCCAGTTTATTAGCAGGATTGGGCCCCTTCGGGTCCAGAATGCACTGTATCATAGTACCTGTTTCTTCACATTTGTCAATTCAGTTCAATATTATGGACAGACCAGACTGAGTACTGACAATATTAGACTCAACTATATGAAATTCCTATTCCTTTGGGTAAAAATGGTCAAGTATTGACAATGTTATACAGTTTAACTTAATAGGGTGGGATAGAATAACTCAGGGAAATTTATAAACTTGTTCTTAAAGAGATATGTAAAGAATGAACTTTAGAACAAAGGAACTAAACAGATTTTTCAAGAAGTCCAAGTCTACAGGGATATTTGATAAACTTTATTGAAATTAATTACTCCACTTAGTGGTAAATTATAAATGCTTATAGTACAAAGTCTTCAAAAGAAACTTCAGTGTGCTATCATGAACTAGGTTAAAATTTAAATACCAGTATTATAAAATTCACTGCTTTAATATTTATAGAAACTGAAAAAATAAACATTTATAGCATTTTGGATATTTTAGTATTAAAAATGTTTAAATAACTGATTTCATAATAGAATAATGCACTGTTACAAAGATCATTTTCAATCTCTTGAGTATAATTAAAACTGATATAATTCATCCAAGACTGAAAAAAAATAGTAGGCATTTATTGAAATTACATAGGTTTTTATGCTGTGTATATATTTGCACATGTATAAATGCTATTCTTTTAAAATAATTCTTAAGCAGGCAGATCTAAAAAGTTGAAACTAAATCAAAAACTTTTTTTTTTGAGTGGAGGCAAAATTTAAACTTCTACAAATTGTCATATATACCCACTAAGAAGCACCCAGCACTTGTTCTTAAACCTTACTTTCCGATTGTATAAATATGGACCATGATATCTGACAGAAAAATTTTAGGTCAATTACTTTGCAGCAATTAAAACATACTGACTGTGTAGAAAGGGAGTTAAGGAGTTAAAGGGGTTAAACTTGACATATACGTTGTTTAAAGGGTGTCTGATTATCTTAAAAACTTATTAACTTGTACCACAATGTTAACAGCTGGTTGTGTTTAATACTCTTATTATCTATTCTTATCTATCCACTAGGGCAGGTGCCCTAAGCAGCATTCTTTATATGTCAGTAAAGGCTTTCTAAAATAGTTGGTAATGACTTAGAAGTAGTTTAATTTCTTTTTTCCCTAGGTAATCCCTAAGATAGGCTCCTCTGAATGATCAGACTGCAATTAAGAGTTTAACATTAATAAAATATTATAAATGTTTTATTATAAAAATTTGCTAGTTTCACTTTTTAAAGGGAAGAACTTATGGAGTTCAATTATAATGCAGGAAAGGCCCATATTAAAATGACATTATGTGTATAAACATCTATTTATAAATATATTTTCTCAATTTAAAAAGAGTGTTTTTTTTGGAAAGCAAGTCTTTTGGTGAGAAATATCTAGAAACAAGAATGCTCAGTGAGAGCTGATGGACAGTTCTAAAGGTGTTCAGAACCAAGGACTTGCAGCCCTCCTCTGAAGCAGCGACAGGAGTTGCTTGGGCACACCCATATGTTTGGTTCTTCTGAGTGCCATATCTTCCAGTTACTACTATTCAAAAGCGAAGTGGCTTGTGGGCGTTATGCAAGTGAAATAAATCAGACCAAGAAAGACAAATACTATATGATCTCATTTATATGAGAATCTATAAAAACTGAACTCACAGAAACAAGACCAAATTGGCAGTTGTCAGAGGCAGGAGTGAAGGGTGGGTGAAATGGGTGAAGGTCATCAAAAGGTAAACTTCCAGTTATAAGATAAATAAGTCCTGGTGATGGAGTATAGCATAGTGACTATAGTAATACTGTATTGTATATTTGAAGGTTGCTAAAAGAGTAGATAAGAGTAGATCTTAAAAATTCTTATCACAAGGAAAAATAATTTTTTAACTATGGGAGGTGACAGATAATAAATATACTTATTGTATTGATCATTTCATGATACATGCATACATCTAATCATTATGTTTATACCTTAAACTAATAGTTACTAATACAATGTATAATTCAATTATATCAATCAAACTTGAAAAAAATTTCTTTAAAAGCGAAGTGGCATTGTAAGGCAGTTGAACTGCAGAAAATCTTAGTTGGCAGAAACAGCATGATCCTCAGATCTCCTGAAAGGTAACAGTGGTTCCTGGTTTTATAAGGAAAAAGTAAGGCAGCTCTGGAAACACAGAACCAAAAGTGTAAGACTTTATGAAACCTCAGGAATCTTTTCAAGCTTACTTTAACAGCAGCAAGGGTTAAATATAATGTGCAATAGAATATGGCTAACATTTTATCAAAACATTTTTCTTTCATAATTTTTATTATACCATGGACTTCTCTTTTTAAATGAAAACACATCATATGCTGTCAAAAGGAAAATAATTTACAGAATTCTATTTACATGTAACTCTTCCAGAGTGCATTTATCACACAAAGCAGGTATATAGGTTATTTCATTCAAATAACAAGATTTTGCCATTTAATGAAAAAGATAATTCTCCTTAAAATCTCTTATAAATGGCTAATTTGTTAAAACACAAAATGTTTATTTGGTCTTTCAAATGACAGGCACCCTTAGAAAATGTATTTCACCTATACTTTAGATTTCTACTAGGCTTTAGCTACAAGTGTACAGCACCAAAATCCATTTTAATGATATCAATATTAGTTATTAATATTATTTTAATACATAAAATTGCATGTAGACATACTGGAAAAATTAGAACTTCAGACAAATATGAATATAAAGTTTATAAAATTAAAAGCTTTTAAAAAATAGCAATTTAAAAATGGAAAAAATTGTCTTTGATTAGATAACCAGGTGAAGTTTAAACTGATTTAGACTACAGACCTAAAGGTTTTAGAAAATCTTTGGTTTAAACATCAAGACTATTTCTCAAAGCTAATCTCTTAAAATATCAAAGCAATATAGACATACTTAAAATTACTAAAAGGTTAAGAGGTGCCACAATTTTAAAGATCAAAGTAAACATCAGTTTCCCCCTTATAATTACAATTATTGAAAGATTTTCTATATTCAGTTGGATGTGTTCATCTTTAAAGTTATTTATGAAGAAATCTTCAATTACAACAATGAACTATTGCAGCTCAAAACTGGAATGGTACAAGCAAAACAACTTCACAATTTGATAAGTATATGAAAAAGATACTACCATAAGTATGATACAGAATTTTAGTAGGGTCCCATCTATCCATATGAAAAAAAACTTAAGGGAGGAAGGGGTACTATTAACAATTTACCGACTTAAGAGGAGAGTGCGAGTGAGGGGGCCCTGCTGAAAGTGTATCGCTAGCCTAACACACCTGCTCCACGCTGACTCCTCCACCCTGCGGAAACAGTGCAGTCTCTCAAATCAAGTACACTTCCAAAGGTGTATATGAAAAGGAGAGAGAAACAGAGAGAGGGAGGGAAGGAGAGGCTTGATAACTTGGGTGTGGGGGGTATCAGTGGCCCATTAACTACAATGGAAAAATACAGTGACAAGTCAATCTTCGGCCCCTTTAAAACACTGGATACTAACTGAAAAAAAGCAAATGCTTCCAGTTCTTATAAGGGAAGCTTTGCCTGTTAAGAAAGCTCATTGCCAAAGTATACAAGAAGCTGCCTAGTTTATTAGACCAACCGTCCAGCCCAAGCTGAAGGAGCGGATATTTTGTAATCCAATTTTAAAAAGTTAATAAACTAACAGACCTCTCCCCATACTCTGAAATGAGATTCCTCCATTTAGAAAAATCTCCCTGTAAATGAATACAGGCAGGCCTGAATTTCTGAGCCAGGATCACTTAGATTCCTCCCGCCCATGCCCATCTTCTGTAGCTGGAATGCCTCTGCCATCTTCTGCTGCAGGGGCTGCCCAGGGATGGCAGGGATACAAGTCCAAGCCCTCTACTGCTGCTGGTTCTGGAGGCAGCCTTCCCACCACAGAACACTGCTCAGTTGTTCACTTTAATACTCAGAGAGAGAGGAAGACATCTTTTGTTATGACAAATAACTTTTACACAATACGGACAAAGAAGTACATGATGAAAGGAAACAAAATTAAGACTTACGAAGAATAGCAGTTTTCCTTATTGGTTAAAAAATTTCTAGCAAATGGTGATTAAATACTGCCTGGCATGTAGGAATGTTTCACTATACTGTGCAACACAATTTATATGCATGCTAGTTCCTAATTTACAGCAACCATCAGTTTAAATGACCACTTTGCATACTCCTCTAACTCCATGTTAGTTATCTTTGATTTCATGTGTTTAATAACAGCTTATTTTCTTTGACCCTAAATAACCAAGAATTGGCTGTAAACCTTTTATAGGCAAAGAAATAGCTTTCCTATTCAGATGCTTCTACTATGAGTTTTCACAAAAATAACACCCCATTATTAAAATGAAAACCTGTAATGAATTTAGACATAAACATAACTATACTTTAAAAAAAGTATGCAGCCCAGCCGAGCTGATGACTTCATTTAAAAAGCTCCAGGCATTGCTGAAACACGTAAGACAAGTGCAGCAGCCGGGGGTGCTCAGTGACCATCTTCCTTCCCCTAGAGGTCTACTTTTCTTCTAAACAGATTATCAGAGTTTGAGTTGTCTGTTTAAAAATTCTAGCATTTTGCTTTCTTGATAGAAGCAAAAAGCACACTCTTTGCCAAGTTTACGTATTCTAAAACATGGAAAAGTCTCCATGTCACAGAATAAGAAAAGCTTTGAAGTGCCTTGGTACCTAAGAGTGCAACAGTAATTCTGATACAGCAATATCCCTTTTTGATTTAAAAAAGATTGGTCCTTAAAGTGTTAATATTGTTCTGTAAAAATGACTTCCTAAACTTTTTTACAATTGTATTTTTCTATCCAATTCTCATCATAAACAATTCAAGTAAGCTAAATTAAAACTAATTTTAGCAGAAAGTAGAAATAATGCTTTAAAATACAAAATAACACCTACTGATTTTACAATTTGAAGCTGGTTAACAACTTAAACTAGAAAAAAGATATATGTAGTTAAAAAAAAAAATTTCCAGTCTTTTCCCTTCTACCCAGGAAAATGTTACATTTGATATCACCATCATGACCCTTGGTGACCTTCTTAAGTCTTCCAAAGATAATATCTTGGTTAACTTACTGGTGGTCTCCTTCAACTCGTCTCTTGCGAACTATGAGAAAAATAAAAGAAAGTATGTTAAACATCTATGTTAACTTGTACAATGTTAATTTGTTTGTAATAAACAAGTTCCCACATAATCCAGTTACAGCTGTAATAGAAATGAAGTGTCCATCTCCAGTTCACATGGCCATTAAAATAAAAAATTCACATTCTTCATCTTTGTCATATACCTGTTGAGAACTGAGGGGCTTCAAAAATCATAGGTAGTAAACTCTTTAACATCAGCATGAGTAATTTTTTTCTGGATACATCTCTCCAGGCAAGGGAATCAAAAGCGAAAATAAACAAGTGGGGCTACATCAAACTAAAAAGCTTCTGTACAGCTAAGGAAACCATCAACAAAACAAAAAGACAATTTACTGAATGGGAGAATATATTTGCAAATGATGTATCCAATAAGGGACTAATATCCAAAATACATAAAGAATTCATACAATTCAACACTAAAAAACCCCCAAATAATCTAATTAAAAAATGGGCAAAAGACCTGAATAGATATTTTCCAAAGAAGACTTACAGATGGCCAACAGATATATGAAAAGATGTTCTACATCACTAGTCATTAGGGAAATGCAGATCAAACCACAATGAGGTATCCCCTCATGCAGGCCAGAGCGGCTAATGCCAAGGCAAGAAGAAGTAAGTGTTGGCCAGGATAGGAAGGAAAGGGAACCCTCATACACTGCTGGTGGGAATGTAACCGGGTGCAGCCACTATGGAAAACAGTATGGATGTTTCTCAAAAAACTAAAAATAGAAATGCGATATGATCCAGCAATTCCATTCCTGGGAATGTACCCAAAGGTAACAAAATCACTAATTTGAAAAGATATATGCTTACTGCAGCATTCTGTTTATTGTAGTATTATTTAGAGTAGCCAAAATATGTAAGCAACCTAAGTGTCCACCAACAGATGAATGGATAAAAAAGATGTAGTACATAAATACAATGGAGTATTATTCAGCCATAAAAAAATGAAATCTTGCCATTTGCAACAACGTGATGGACCTAGAGGATATTATGCTAAATGAAATAGAGAAAAACAAATATATGATTGCATATACATGTGGAAGAAGAAAGAACAAATAAAACAGAAGTAGACCAGAGACCCAGACTGGTGGTTGCTGGGGTTGGGGGTGGGGTAGTAGGGAATGGGTGAAACAGGGGAAGGGGGAAAAATCAGAATGTTTGTTATTTTGATCTGGGTGATGGTTACATGAGTGTATAACACATGTCAAAATTCACTGAGCTATACACCAAGATTCGTGCATTTGCATATACCTCGATTAACAGCAGCAGCAAAGAACTGAGGGGCTTCCAAGTGAGAACTCTGCCCTAATTAGCTCAACTGTGCTCACACAGCAGCAATATCAGAAATCTAAAACAGAATGGTCACCAAGCGCCTTCAAGTCACTGTGCCTGTCTCATATGTTTATGAAAACAATGTATACCTCTATTAAAAAAAAAGAGTAATATATTATTGTGTTAAATTGTGAAGTGACATTCAGGTAGCTGGAACAGAAAGGACTAAAGGTAAGTATCTGCATGCTTTTCTGATTAGGCACTACAATGTTCTTAGTTTGTGAAAGAACAGATGAAACACATTTTTGTCATTTTTAAAGGTAAGTGCCTTGCTACTGTTCTTCAAATTTTTATTTTCATCTCCTACAAAATGAACTGGATTAGGATGCAACAAATGCAAAGTAATGTGATGAGGTCATAGCTGGCTCCCATGAACTTTGGCTGCCAAAGTGGTCAGCCTAGTTCAGCTGATGGAGTAGAGAAAGGTACATATATCTGAGGACATGCTGGCCTCTTCATGGACTGGTGACCTGAAACCACTAGGCTGTGCTCATAGCAGGGCAAGGTCTTCAACTTCAAGATCTTACTACCTTCACTCTCACCCATCAGCCACTGGAGAGCGTGTGCTGAGCCACCAGGTCAGGCTCCTCAGCACTGTGCCCAACTCCTATGCAGAGAGGACAGAAAGCACAGGTTTGGAGTCAGTGACAGACTGTGACTCAGGGCTCTGGCACTTTTTTGTCTTGTGCTCTTTGGTAAGTAAGTTAACCTCTCTGAGCCTCAACTCAACCTCTGTAATGGGAGAATAATGGTATCAGTACCTCATGGCCATGCAAGTAAAGGTACAATATGCTGCTTAGTGTAGTACTGAGAATGCAGTAAGTATATAATAAAGACTACTCAGCTTCATCATCCACCATGGGTTGGTCCTGCGGCCCTGGGCAGCCATCGTTTTAGGGGAAGGAAGCCAATTAACCTTTTATAGTTAGAAGACTTTTGTGTGTTACTGGTTTTGATAATATTATCAGTAAGCTCCTGTTTAAGTTAGATTGTTGGTCTATTAATCTTACGCTCTTCTGTTTATGGAAGCAGGTAGGATTGTGCAGGTAGGAACTGGCTGTGTAACAGAGAAATAAAGAGCCAATAGGTGCACCTGGCCTCTGGCCAAGCTACAGATACTCTGCTCATGATATTCTCTGATTGCTGGCTTTTCTGTTTGCTGGCCTTCAGTAATGAGACCTGACATTCAAGTGATGTGCATAAAAGCCTGTCTAGCCACTGGCTGGGTGCTGGCTAGAAAATAAAACCAGTAGGACTAAAGTATCAAGTTACCATGAATATCTTCATACTTATCTAATTAAGGATGACTGGCTCTAATTTTAGTCCACATTAATGAAAAACAAGTTCCATGTGTTTCCTGAGATATTAAGGAAAAAAACAAATGGAGACTTGAGTCCTCAAACACAAACCTAATTCATATATCAAACCAGATCATTCTTTGGGTAGAGCATTTCCAAGAAAATTTTGAATTGAAGCAGGGTTTGGATGTTATTGGCAAAACACGTTATTGAAAAATATGTTGTAAGCAGGATCTATAGGACAGAGTAGAGCAAACAAAAAATTGATTATGTAGTTAGCT
Organism: Manis javanica; assembly: GCF_040802235.1. NCBI lineage: Eukaryota > Metazoa > Chordata > Mammalia > Pholidota > Manidae > Manis > Manis javanica. The sequence goes on along the minus strand of NC_133163.1, from coordinate 101,682,531 downwards.
AGTGTAAGATAGTAATATGAGACTCGAAGTTCAACTGAATATTGCATGTATACCATATAAGCTTTTTGCTGTTATAGCTGCAGTACTTCTTAGCTGGAGAAATGGTGAGTAGGTAGGACTATTTCAATGAACAGTTGAGACTAAGAAAACAATGAGAGAGGGAAAGACATTATCAAAATCAGAATACCAAAGATGAGATAAAGCACTATTAGCAAGGTGAAGACAACATACTTGCCCAGGTGATTCTGTACAAGTTTCAAGTCTTGTTCCTTAATACCTCTTTCTGGTGTCTACATAGTAGACTGCACGTAAGAAAAACATATTCTTTACACTTGCCACCTTAATCTCTGGGCAGAATAGGGCAAAGTGTAGAGTGAAAAGAAAACCGAGCCAAGGGTGATGTGAGCACACCAACACAGAAGGTGGGGCAAAGAACCATTTCCAATTCCTCTTTCTCAGGTGGCCACTTAGCAATTCCTCAGTTCATCCTCTAGATGAAAGGCTTATAAATTGGGCCCAGTAACAATTCTTTGACAATTTCTTTCCAAAACCCACTCCAACAATAAGTTTGCAATACTTCATGATTAGTCAATTATGAGTAAGTCCTAACTAACCTCATTTCCTATCTCTAGAGGAGTAGTAAGAATAAAGGGTTTTTTTTTGAAGTATAATTTTAATCATGCATTCAGTGGCCTATAATGTCTCTTAAAGACCTCCCATAAAAAATCCAAAGAAATCAGTCCTTTAACCATGTAATTTTAGTGCCTTCTACCAGCATTCCCTCTCTGTCTGCTGACATCACATTTTTATTGTCAGCTTTAAGCAGCAAGTACTTGTTGGAAGGTTACTCTGGAGGCAGGACCCTGATACAAGGGTCAGTGCTCAAAACCTGCAGGCTGCTCTCAGCATATAAATATCTTGGCTTACTTCAAATTTGAGCTTGTGTCCATGCAATTCCCCACCCCAGGAATGTCCTTCTTCTCACTTCATGCCTGAGATCCATGTCTGAAAACCTTGTTTGGATCAGATGAAACACCGCTGGTTCTAGAGAGCTGCCAGCACAAAGCTGTTTGCTTTCCTCCAGCTCTGCTTTGTGTCGGTTCACAACTTCAGCATGGCCTCCTTATCCTCTATGACTTAGCCATGAACACTACTCAACTGCTCGGTGTCAGTTACTGTTTTCCTCTGTCCCCTCATCTTCGCTCTGCCCAAATCTGCTTTCTTTTTTTATAGAAATCTGGGCAAAGCACCCATCACACTAGGCAGAAGAGCACGGCTGGCGTCCCTGTTGCCCATGTGGGCTCTGTGTTGCTCCCTCGGGACAGCTGCTGGTGTTCCTGCCTGCTGGGAGGGACACAGGTGACAGAGGTGGCTGGGCTGCAAGGTTGCTGTGGGATCCTGGGAAAGCTAAGGCAGTTTCAGAAGACAGGAAAATGGAGGATACTTCTGGACTCAGTTTATGGCTTTTTGCCTATTACTTACCAGAAATCTACAACTTTGAGCAGAGTTCAAACTCTATCACTTTCTTTATTCACCTAATAAATCGTAATTAAGTACCTTATTTATTAAGTCAGACATGGTTTTAAGAGAGTTGTGGATTCGACATGGCTCCTTCCTTCAAAAACATGGAGTCTTTGAAAATAGACAATTACAATGAAGTATAACTAAGTTTAAAAAGTAGCTGCTTTATAGCCAATAATCTATATGTTCTTAAAGCTCTCCAAATATTTGTGAAGTTTGGCCAGACTTGAGAAATACTGTTCTAAAAGGCAGAACTAAATACCTGAAGGAAAAAAATAGGAGCCAATTTGTGAACCAAAACTAAAAGAATGTTGATCACTTTGCAAACCATATTGACAATCAACAATTCACCAAAACACACCACTTTTCTCTCTTAAAAAGCAAAAGGCCAAAATATCTATGGCAACTATAGTCATAAAGGACAGAATGGGTTTGAACCAACACTTTTCATAGTGATCTGGATTAAAGGAATGGAACTGTTATTTTTTTCTGCTCCAGGAACCTTAAAGAATGCAAACTCAAATATGACGAACGCTTAAAAGAACTGCATCACTTAAGGTCTTATTTAATTCTTGTCTTTTAAAGTATTTCAAGGACAATCACCAAACTTAAAAGGAGCCAATTTTTGGAAACATGTAAAAACAAAATGATAACCATCATATTCTTTAATTCAGCTTTGGCTGGAAAAGTTACTTCAGACAGAAGCACAAGCCTCAGCAGTCGAACCCAAGTCATGTAAGAATGGGAGCCCACTGACCTAACTGTGCAGGAGACAAGCAGCCCATCTGGGCTGTGTTAAGAACTCTGGGAAGAAGGCATACATACACATACCACTGACTGTAAGACTTGAGCTAAAACTATTATTATTCTATATTTTATCATATAAAATCGAATTTTTAATCAGAGCCTATTTGATTTAAAGGGCAAAAAACTTTCCTGTAATGTTGAAATCTTTGTTTTAATAGCTCCACAGGGTGACTTGCTACTGAACGAAATATTTGTTTTAGGAAGCATTTACTATAGTGCTTGTTGTAGAAAACTGTCCGCTTAAATATGTGTTACACTAAGCAGATTTTACCCACTAACCCAATAATCACTACAACCTTACTTCAACTCATCTCTAGTTCAATCAGTGTAAAAACAACCATGCAGTATTTAGAAACAAAGGCCAAGTAATCTTTCTTTCTTAAACTTTATTTTAAAGGTTAAAAAAAAAGTTCCTCCAACACATTAGCTTACTGATACAATCCAGAAATTCATTCTGATGTTGCATATAGTCTTACCTAAGTCATTGTTTTTTGTTACCGCATTAGCTGCCCTGGTTCGGGGTCCCTGTTGTGTAAACTGATACCCAAATTTAAGGATATTTGTATTTTCCTCAAGCATCTTGGCCATTTCCAATTCTACAGCGGTCCCCAACTGCTGCCTCTGGAACAATCAGAATTAAAGAACAGCATTAATAAAGTAGATCAAAATACTTTCAAGGTTAAGTCAAGACTAAAACATTCAGGTACATGCTAATTCTGTTGGTCTTTTAAAATTTCCCTAATTCTTAAAACACATAAGAGAAACAAAATTTTAGAGTTCAGTATATGATCACACATCAAAAAAGTGTAAATTTATACAAATGAGATACCATTATTATAGGGTGACTATAATAAAAAGAGACAATATTAAGCATTGGCAAGAATGTACCCTCAGACATGCTAGTAGCTATGTAAAAGGAGTGGTTGCTGTGGAAAACAATTTATCCACTCCTCAAAAAGTTAAACATAGAACTATCATATGACCTAGCAATCCCAGTCTTATGTACCTATCCACGAGAAATAAAATCTTATATTCACATAAAAGCTTAACATATGAATGTTCACAGCAGCATTACTTCTACTCTTCAAAAAGTAAAAACAAGCTAACTATAACAGATATTATTCAGCCATAAAAAATGAGTTAAGTACTGATACAGGCTATAATATGGGTGAACCTCCAGAATATTTCACTAAGTCAAAGAAAGCAGAAACAAAGACCACATGTTACACAATTCCATTTACATGAACTGTCCAAAACAGGCAAATATACAGAGACAAAAAATAGGTGAGTGGTTGCCTAGGTCTGGAAGGAGGAGTGAATAGGGAGGGACTGATAAGGCGCATGGGTTTCTTTGGGGGGGTGATGAAATGTTCTGGAACTAGACAGAGGTGATGGTTGCACAATTCTATGAATATGCTAAAAACTTACACCAAATACAGAAAATTAATGTTCTGCATGCCTCAAATATCTGCTCATCTCCTTTCAGGCCACCATCTCCCCAGGGGCTCCCTGAAAGCCCACCCGCCACAGTCTCCCGAGTTCCCCACTGGCACAGCACTGTGGTTGTGGCTTCCCAGTTACTGCTGGGGAACACCAACCTGGTTGTCAATCTTGAGCTCTATCAGTGTTTCATTATCTCTTAAGGCATCAATCAGTGCTAGAACCCCAACTCCTGTAATAAAGTTGGACTCCATATTTAAGCTCTTCAAATTTTTGTTCACTCTTAGCATATCTGCAAAAGCCTAAAAATTAAAGAAAAAAAATATTTGGAGATTGAAATTTGAGAGCACCTATTACACACTGTACATTGCAAACAAATGCACTAATTAACACAACTACCTTAGTATTTCTCATTAGACTGTTTTAGCTTGACACACTACCTCACAGGCCTCACATGTACCCTGTCACAATCTTTAGACTTTTTGTCACATGAAATTTTCTCCTGGTAACATTCTCTACTTCTGTTTACACTCATATGTTCATTCAGACCCTATGCTATGCTTTCTCCTGTGACTCTCACACTTCCTTAGTTTCTGTGTAGGACTATTTTCATCTCTCTTTGAAACTTTTCTTTCTTGGGTCCTGATGTTGCTGGGTCACTATGAAGCTAAAATGAGAGTAAATTATGGACCAATTTCCAAGGTAGAAACGAAAAGGACTGCCTAAGGCAGAAGGCCGGAAAACATCACGAGGAACTAGGACTGCAAGAGCACAAAGCCCATGGAGAAGAAGGGCTGAGTATCAAATTCCTGAAGGAAAGGTATGTCCTCAGTCTGCTTCCATTACATTGCTCACAGGGTGTGGTAGTGCTAGGCATTTGAACCGGTGCTTAACAAACAGTGTACTAATTACAGAAACCTGGAAGTGAGAAGAGGGGGATGAAGTGAGAGGGAAGTTAGAATACGAGTGTGAGTTCATATAAAACAGCCCCTTGGAGGGGTCAAAGCAAGGTCAAACTTTAGAAAATATGGGTAAGATCAAGTATAAAATTAAAGTCAAGTTAAAGAAAAGGCAATAGGGGGCAGGGATAGTGGAGAGAACTTGGGACAGATACCTATGCACTTGTATTTTCCATTAGTGACAACTAGCTATATGACCTGAACAAATAAATCCCTTACTCAACCATCTGTATGTATATTTATGCAATATCACCGATGGCCCATTATTTGGTAAGTATTGCTCTGTAGATTCAGGAATAAAACAAGTCCCTGCCTGATGGAACTTACATTCTAGTTGGGGGCCCATATAATCAACAAGTAAGCAAAATGTAATGTCAGATGGTAAAAAGGGCTGTGGAGGAAGGAAAAAGACAAAGTAGGGTAGATGGGTTGTGCTGGGGCTGGGGTTGTATTTATACAGGGTGGTCATGAAAGGCCTCACAAGAAGGTGACATTTGAGCAGAGACTCAAAGAAAAAAGTGAAACTGTGTGGGTATCTTTAGGGAGAAAGTTCTAGGCAAGGGGAACAAGCGTAAAGGCACTGAGTTGGGAGCACATATGGTATATGTGAAAAAGAGCATGAAGGCTGCATAGCTACAGCAGAAAGAAGGGGCAAGGAAGGGAGATGAGCGCTGCTCATGTAAGGCCTTAGAAGGCCATTGAAACATTCTGATTTTACATTCTCAATGGGTTAAGGAGGTGCTAGAAGGTTCTGAGTATAGGAATGGAATATTTACATTTTAAAAGAATCACTTTTGATGCTGTGTAAAGAGCTGACTTTGGAGTGGCAGCTCAAATGGAAATAATCCAGATTGGAGAAGACAGTGGCTTAGACCAGAGTAGTCATTGTGAAAATGGTGAGAAATGGTTGGATTCTAGAAATATTTTGAAGACAGGCCTGGATACACATTAAAGATTGTAAGAAAGGAGTGTCAAAGATGACTCCATTTCTTTTTTGTCTTGAGCAAATGAAAGAATGAAGTTGCCATTTAGTAAGATAGGACAGAGTGTGAGAGAAGCAGGTATGGGATGGAAGTCAGGAGTTTGGTTTAGAACTTAGAACTGAGATGTCTATTAGATATCCAAGTAAAGCTGTTAAATAGGTAGCTGGACATGAGTATGGAGTTCAAGAGAGAGGCACAAACTGGAGATAATAACATTGGTAGTAACAGGTAATAATATGGGTGTAAACAGAGAAGAGGGCCTAGGACTAAGCCCTGGGCCTCCAAAGCTTAGAGGTTGGGGAGATGAGGAACCAGCCCGGGCACCAGACAAGGGATGTCCAGTGAAGCGGGAGGAGAATCAAATGGGGGTAATATCCTCAAAGCCAAGTGAAGAAAAAGGTTCATACCATGACCAAGTGGGATTCACTCTAGGTCAGATAAGGAGAGTCATATATTAGGAAAATAGTGATGTTTACTAGAGTGAGCCAGGTATGAGGTTCTGTTTTAATATACAAAAATTAGTCAGTGTTAATAAAGGAAAAAATATTATAAAGGAAAAAAACCACATGACCATCTCAAAAGACACAGAAAAAGCATTTGACAAAATCCAACACTATTGATGTGTAAACAGAATCCTCTGCAGATGTTAAAAGAATGGTGTGGGACTTTATGTACTAATATGAAAAGATCTCTAAGATATGCTGTTGAGTGAAAAATTAACCTGCAGAACATGGCATATAGCATGACTTCATCTGTTTTAAAAAACTGTAAGGAAATACAGGAAAAAAAAAAAACACTCATAAACAAGTAGTCAGTGTATTGTCTATTAGCTAAGCATCAATTGGAAAAAAGGGAGTGAAATCCTGTTCATAAAATATGGCTAGCCACCTCTGTAACACCCTGGTACATAGTAATAATTTCAACATTATCAATAGTAAGCTTACTTACAAAAGCAACAGGGTCGTTGCTCCGGGTGGCTGCAAGACTGAAATACTTCACATGTGTGTTGGTTTCCAAAGCCTTCGCAAAATCTTTTAGGGTTGGAATTGGGATATTCTTGAAGACAATAATGTGAAATTAACATTCTAGTTTTCAGGAAATTCAGTCCATTAATCAAATATATTTATACTTACTTTTTTCATTAAGATATACTCAGAAATTTTATAAACACAACAGTCTACAAATGAAAACAATTCAGTCTCCTCCATATTATCTATTTGACTTCTCTATTATTATGGTACATTTATATAAACTACTACCTACAACAGAGTATTTCTCACCATTTCTCTAGCATTTAGGTTAAATTCTATTTTTTAAATTATTCATATTTATAAAAAATAAGTGCTTGAGTATTCAGAGTGGGTCCCCACTTCTCTAGAGACAGATGTGTGAGCCCACCTCTACTGAGTGTGATGCCCGAGGCGGATGACATGCTGTTCTCAGTCACTCAGTCTGAATCAGGTACTAAGAGAGATTGATCCCTACATTCCTTGAAATGTGGAAAGACAGGATTCTAGAAGTCACTTATTTCTCTCTAATACCAAGACTTTAATTCCCTGTAGCCTGGTTATTTTCACATCACTGTTGTTGATTTAGAGACAGAAATCATGAGGCCTGAATTGTTTTAAAATTAAGATTAGTATCAACTAATTAGCTTTCTCCAAGGTTTTCTTTCCTCCACTCACAGGAAGGAACAACCACTACTAAAGGAGCACAGACATCTTATTCCCCGGTCCTTGTAATTTCCAGATGCTCCCTCTGCCCCCAGTTCAGATAAATCAAAATTTTAAATGAGTAATTTGTAATGAAGCTATACATAATGGCCAATACCAAGAGACAGAATTACTCTTTGGTAATTAATTATTCCTATGCCCTCCTAATTCATTTCTTCTTTCTTTATCCCAAGGAACAGTTGCATTTTTTAAAGATCCCAGAAAGCCTACTTCTAGGTTTGTCTATTCAGGAGAAACAAAAACATATGTTCACATAAAACATTTATTCTATATGAATGTGTACAGTGGCTTTATTCATAATCATCCCAAACTGAAGCAACCCTTATGTCTACCAATTGCAGAATGGATAAACATATTGCCACATATTGTCCACTAGAATACTACTCAACAATACAAACAAATAAGCTACTGATACACACAACACAGATGACTCTCAAATGCAGTATGCTAAGTGAAAGAAACCAGACTCAAAAGGCTATGTACTGTATGATTCTATTTGTATGACATTATGAAGAAGGCAAAATGACAGGGAAAGAAAAATGCTCGGTGGTTGTCAGGGGCTAGAGCTGGGGCCAGAGAATGACGACAAAGAGGTGTGACATGTTCTAGATCTGACTGCTGTGGTGGTATGCAACTGTATGCACTTGTCCAAAGTCATATAATTGTACACTAGAAGGGGAGAAGTTGACTATACAGAAATTATACCTCAAGAAACTTGACTAAAAAAATCAAGACTAAATACTCTTAAAAGTAGGCGGTACTCTGGAAAACAGAGAGATTTATGCTGACAGTCTGTAAGAGTTACATTTTTATGTAATATTCCTTAAAAAGCAAGTCAGAAAAATACTGTAATGTTTCTAACTTCTAAAATGTGAAGGAATCTATGTTAGCATACTGTTAGGAGCAAAACCTTTACCTTCAGGTAGAAAAAATTATACCCTATCAAAACTGCTCAGCTCTCATGCAGGATACAACTGACCCAAAGCAATTCAAAACTTTGTCAGCTTATTAGCACACCTACCTTTATATTATTCAAATTAACTTCAACAAGATGAACATCATTTTCTTTAATTCTCTTTAAGCTCTCTTCCACATTGGTTGGATTTGGTGGCTCATCAAATACTGGAAGAATCTTTTCACCTTTTACCACATCTGTAGTAACAAATGAAAGGAGCAGGAGTCTCTCTGGCTGATGCTATTACAGCGGATGCATGTGGTTAGCCCACATCATATTCACACTCACACTCATACACACCTTCAGCTGAACTAAAAGTTTTCTCCCCATAATTGCTAAAAGAACCTTTATATATTGACATATTTCAGGCATGTAAATAAGAATTTATTGAATATATGCCAAACGTAATTCAACATTTGTTTGCAATGTGTTAGCCTTCAAAAATGAGTATTTTCACTGCCTCTTGGTATACTGCAAGATATCTTTATCACTAAAATATATTTGACAACCCTAATGATCCTGTTTATTTTTATCAATGTTTAAGATAAACTCCTAATGTGATGAAACCTAGTATCTCATGTCACTGTTTCTGAATTTGACTGGTAATTGCTGTAAAGGCAGTAAGAATCACAGACTTGAGGAATACCGTCTCGATGAGAAGAGAAAGGCGATGGAAGAGCACATTACCTCTTCCTTTCTTGGGTAGTACTACAAAGTAAGAAAGGCAGGGAGAAGAGTTAAAAATAGGGAGTGGGGAGACAGAGGGAGGTGATGGTACGCAGAAGAGCTACTGAGACAAAATTCCAAAAGTTACTGCCCTCCTTCACTTGGATCCCTGCCCTTCGCCATATATACAAACCATATCCACATACAGGGCCAGAATACAAGCCATGTGAAGTTGAAAAAGGACCTGGAAGCCTGGGCCCTCTAATGAGATATACATGTGCTTTGATGTGTGTGTGGAGGAGTATGAACACATGTGACAGGCAAATTTTTATGATAAATCTTCTGGGGAGACCACTCATAGATAGCATCAGATTCTCAAAGAGGCAAATGATCGCCACAATGTTGACAGTAATTGACACAGGAAGACTGACGGGGTCTCTGGTTTAGTTCTTCTCTTCTTCCCTCTAGCTTTTAGGAGCAAAATGCATCTTAAGACAAGGTATAATGTCTACTTACCCAGTAAATTCCCTCCAAGAGTATCCTTTTCTTTTCAACTCTTTCTCTCGCACGTGCATGTGCTCACACACACACATACACACCATTCTGAGGAGATCAACTCAGATAAGGTCTTAAAATTATTTTGCTGAGTACAGTGAGACAACGAATTTGACTGGATATGTACTGTTGGAACTCAACCAGGAGTTGGGAGGGGTGCAAGTTGTAGCACCCCAAAATCTCATGACTATAGACTATCTATGGTTAAAAGAACATATGGGATGTGAACAGATCCCAGAAATGGGCTGCTTTAATTTGTCTGATGGTTCAAGTACAGTTGGAAAATATCCATCATATCATAGATAAATTTTCACAAATGCCTAGGGTGCCTAAATGGTTTTCTTGGCTTCACTGGAGATGGCTGGTAATTATAGATTTGCTTTGTTTATGTCACCGTATTCCTATTATGTCAATATGTGTGTGCAAATTAGTTAGTAGTTTAAAACCTATACATACTTAAGGTACTATACAAGAAGATATGTCAAAGAAATAATCAATCCTCCCAAGTTTCCTTCATATGCTACATCTATAGCTTTTCTTCTTCCTTCCTAATTACAAACTTTAAATAGAATTCGTGCCTCATATCGAATTTACCGAGTATCATAATTCCTCCAGGTGGTAAAGATACCTCGAGACAAGTGCTGGGCATAGAAGCCACAGGGCATAAATCTGCAAAGAAGTAAAAAGCTAACCTTTGCAAACAATATGGCTTCTCTCTCACTTACCAACTTTACATTTCCCTGTATGGCCCCGGAAGATGACTGGTTAGCCAGAGACGGGTAAGATTCCTCAAGGGAGGAACAACCTAAGACAGGCACAGTCGCAGGGGGGCCATCAGGTGAGAATTTGGGGATCAACAGAGGTGAGGCTCAGAACCTCACCCCCCCTGCTTTGAGAGAAATCTTCTGCATCCGTGGATGTCTTGCTGCCCTTGTCTAGCCTGGATTAATACTTAGTCCATAGGCACACACCTGATCATCTGATCATCTACATTTGCCTTCTTACAGCACTAAACTATGTTTTCTACCTTTATCTTGCATCTACCTACCACTTCAGCATTTTATTAAAAATAAAAATAATAATAATAATAGGAGAAATGTGGGATCAACATATAAATCAAGTACAAAAATCAAATGAATATTCATATTTGACCTGATGGTTTATAGGTCATATTGCATGATCAAAACCGAAAGTTTCTGTGATGACTGCCCTTGTACTGTTCACCATGTAAGAATTTATTCACTCTGTAAGAATTCGTTCACCATGTAAGAACTTGTTCGTTATGCTTCAGAAGATTGGAGACTGACGAGAATTAGGCTTGAGATGGATTAATGATTGTACATTGAGCATTGACCCCCCTATACTGAATTTTATTGTTGTTAACAACCATTTGATCAATAAATATGAGAGATGCCCTCTCAAAAAAAAAAAAAAAAAAAAAAAAAAATTATTTTGCTGAGGACAGTTGAAAGATTTGGATATATTTAGCCTAGAAGTATATATTAACAGAAATATCTTTGTTTTCAGATCTATCTATAGAAGGAATGAAAAATTTCATGTTCTAGAAGGCTGGGTTAGAACCAGTGTAGATTGCCAGGAGGCAGAATTTGGTTTAATACCTGAAGGAGCTTCTTAACAGAGCTCTGCTGAAAGGACAAGGTGGGCTCTCCCTCATGCTAAGTTCAGCAAGGCAGTGTTCAAGATGGTAATCATGGATACAGAGAAGAGCTCCAACATTGAATGGAAAATTGAACAAGTTCTTCCTCAACTGCAAATTTTATAAAACCAAAAGATTTCTTTCCCCGATCTACAGAACATGTGTATTTAAGGAGCCTTGCTCCCTAATGAAATAATGGATTCAGTCAATGGGATGCTTAAACCATTAATAAAGGTTCATGTGGAGCTTTAAATGGATCAGGCTGTCAACATTTGAACCCACTCATCAATCTGAGCACCTTTCCCAAAGAGGAATGACCAGACCTAATATGTTTTCTAATGTGATTCAATCAGCACCTAGGAAGCATTCTTGCCAAAAATACAAAACCCAAAAAGCTGCACCTGAACACGATCAGGACTCAAGAAAATAAAAGTTTACAGAAACACAGGAGATAGAGAGACATGTAAAATGATACTACAAGGTTGCAATCAGCCAAATCCAGAATGTGGAAAATTCTACATGACAAGTAGTCTTCAAGAAATAAATGGCATAAAGGAGGAAAGAGTCTGAGGAGGACAGATGTTAAGAAGTTAAGAGGAACTGAAAACAAACAACAACAAATGCAGTGTGACCCTTATTTTGATCCTAATTTGAGCAAACCAGCTGCGAAATGATGTTTTTGAGAGAAGAGGGACATCTGAATGTGGACTGGGTATTAGATGATATGAAGGAATTATTTTAATTTTTAACTTTGATAGTGACATGGCAGTTATGTTAGAAGAAAGTCCTTCACTTGAGAGAGAGACATATGGAAATATTATAGGTGAAGTAATAGAAATGAACAGGATTTGCTTTAAAATATTCCAGGAGAAAAAGTGGAAGGGTTGGGGAGGGAGGCAGACAATAGATGAGGCAAGGTTGGTAACATGTTAAAAACAAAAACAAAAACAGCTGAAGCTGGTGATGGATGTATTTTACTCTTTTCTATTACATATGCTTGAACATTTCTACAATAAAAAAATTTTTAAAAGGGGAATGGCCAAGTTATAGGACATTCAGAAACTGGAATGTTATACAGACTTTTGAATGAGGTAAATTTTTAAGTATTAGCTAGGAAACATGATATACTGCTAAGTGATATACTGTAACAGCATAGGTTAAAGTTGTTATCACTGACTGTGTGTGACACTGAAGTTACTTTCTTAATTATTCTAAGACTTCAGTTCCCTCACATGCCAATTAAGCATAATAATAATACCAATTCACAGAACTACTGCATAGATTGAGAACAATTCACATTCAAGAACTATGCACAGAACATGACCCATAATCAGCATTCAAAAAAATCAGCCCATAGTAGTATTACTGAAAAATTAAGTTGTAAGAAGTATCTATAGTGTGGTCCCATTTTTCTTAAAAAAAAAAAATGACTATTAATGTATAACATGTACATATGTATAAGCTTGAATAAACATAGTACAAAGTCTAGAAGGATATATACAAAGTTGTTAACAGTTTGGGTTGGGGTAGGGACCTGGGGGGTGTAGAAGGCATGATTGTTATAAATAGAGAGACTTTTGCTTTTTACCTTGTACACTTAGGTATTGTTCAAATGTGCTACAAAAGTATGTATTACTTTGGTAATTTTAAAACATAAATAAATTTTTTTTAGAAAGCTTTGCTTTAGGCTATTTAATAGTTCATATCAGACCAAAAGCTTTATGGACTGAATAGTTCTGTGGTTCCTCCTGATCTGATTTTACAGTGCAGTTTGTCAACATTGTGGATTTCTTGATAATCAGTAACAGTGAAAATAAAATGTCAACAAAAGCCAAATTTAATTAGCTTTTATACTGTTTATCATTAGTATTATTTAGTGAGGATAAAATGGTTCCTGTTAAATTTCCTGACACATTAAGCATAAAATATTAATATGCTATTCTCAATAGTTTTCTATGTCAGTACCATCTAGCTGGAATCTTAGGCTTCAAGTACATACACATAATATTTGGTATGTATATACTGAGGTTGATACATGGAAAAAACAAAATGTATTTAACGAAGGATAGAATTCACAAAGCATTATACTCACTTGAAAAATTTTCTTGGTCGACACCATTACTACTTCCCACTATATTACAGAACTGTGTATTTGTTATCAAGTTGTGCATACCAAGAATAGCTACAAATATAGAAAAAGAAAATTACCTTTTATTTCATCAGTTTTAAACATAAAGAATTGATTTTATAACCAAAAATTTCTTATCTAAGTGATTTTAACATTTTCCTACTCAACTAAATACAGCTTTTGCAGCCAAAAAAATGAGAGACAATGTCCTTGTTATTTCCTCCCATACTTCTTAATTCAGACACATCCCTGGAGCCAGCCTAGCCCTAAATATAAGTCTGTGCTTAGCTCCATCTGGTGGCTAAGGGAGAAAACTGAAATGATTTATCTGTGGGGTTCATCCTTCTCACAAGGTTTCTAGGAACATGCAATAAAGGCAGATTTTCAAATTAACCTTCACTAATTTTACATTTCTTAACACTCATATTGTATTTTAGCTAAAAGAGAGTGCTAAAAGTAGTGTTGAATTCTCATAGTTAAGATTAAAGTAACATTCCTCATAAATGACACTGAGGAGAAATATACGTGGTTCGGGTTTTCGGTGCCCTTTTGCACACAAATGAGGCAAAAGCTGCAGTATGCCCCTGGCCATCCCACTCTGATGAATGCACCATTTACAAATCCATCATTCTTAGCCCTCCAAGACACAAGACATCGGCTCAGGCTGTGGCACCACACCGTGGCTGTCCCTTTCCTGGGCCCTTCCCAAAGAGCCATCATTGTTCATTTCAAACATATTAGTTCTTGGGGTTACTCGGTACTAGCTCTCCCCATCCATCATGTTTTTCTATATAGGAAAATATATGTGTGTGAAGGTAGGTGGGGTAGACTGGTCCAGAAAAGAAACTGGCAATGACTAACAGGGAGGTTTGGTGTGTCCCAAACACACTTTGGAAATGGGGTGAGTACAGCTCAGGACTGACTGTTTCATCTGCTTTTGTTATCCATCTTAGGGTCTTCTAATAAAATAGGACAGCAGTTGACCCTGGAGACTCTTTATCAGTGCTCAGATGGGACAGCTTCTAGCTGATCACCAGCTGATGAACAATACACCAAGATGGGGAAAGGTGTTAATACAATAAATTCCATTAGTATAAAAATTTCACCACTGAGGGAATTTAAAGAAATGAAATCCTTTATGTATCAGATTTCTAGTGTAAAAAACCAAATATATGGTCACTGATTCAACAGCACTTTGCTAAGCAAGGGAGGCATTTACACAATGTATATAGGTGTGTGCTGGCGTTCCCCTCCCTTCCACACTCATTCATAATCTCATTTGTTTTAGTAGATACCTGCGAGGTCACATAGTTCTGTATCAGAAGCACTTGTCAAAGCTTCTTCTAATTCTGGATCAAGAGATACTTTTTCTTCTGCAAAAGTCTGTATCGGTTTCTGTTTAGGGATAAATATTTTCCCTGTAAAATAAAGCAATCTGTTAATTCCACTACTATTGCTATGAACTCATTACCATTTTATCTTCTAAAAAAAATTATTAACAGTATGTACAATTCAAGCTGAAATAAAAAGTCAAGATAAACATCTACCATAATTTTGTTTCATCTTTGATATGTATTTATAAGTATCCAGAGTAATACCTTGGCCATACAAATTAGAATGGAAAAAAAAATCACATCAGAAATTTTATTTGTGAAAATAAAAACAGGTTCTTTTTGGAGCAGTTGTGAGTTACTCTACAAACACTGAATTAGAAGATAAATGAATGAAGGTATAAACAAAAAAAATCTGTAAAACTTTAAAAGGATTAAAAAAACCCTCATTCTAAGAATCCACTTACTTTTAAGCAAAAAATTGTTAGTCACTTGGGGTATGGCAATGGAATTATGATTCCAGAAATCTAAGTTCTAATTGCAAAGAAATTCCTGTATGTCCTGAGTTACTTGTATTCTGAAATTTGACCACTGTTCCTCTAAACCTCAATGGACACTATAAGAATTACCTTTTAACAAACTAGCTGTTGTAGAAACCTAAAATCTTTATTATTTGAAAATCAGTATTTCATTACCATATGTTCAAGGCAAGATTGAAAATATGAAGGGAATGGACAATGATGATACAGCTGCAGCACAGCTGACCAACAAGCTGTATTCACACTTGATAGGGATTAGTTACCAACACTGCCTCTGGGTTCTCTTCCAAGACAGGGAAAAATTCTCACTAAATGATCTGGAAAGGCCTATGTATGGATTTACAGAAGTGCCAATTCTTTTCTATCAGGAAACTCCCAGGAAAATATGAGACTATGTGGCCTGATGAATCCAATGCACTGTTCAAAGAAATGTTTGTGGGCTTATAATTAGTGTAGTGAGTGAGTACTGTGGGACTTCCTGCCCAAGGGATTATCAGTGTAACCATAGGGAATCCCTTCACAATATGGACTGCTACCAGGAATCTGGCCAAGGCTGCTCAGGTATTTTCTGCTTAAGCCTACCTAAAGGATCTTAATTTCTGATACTATGTTTTTTTATTTTTAGCATTTCCATTTGGTTCTTTTTAAAAAAATAGCTTGTGTCTTTGCTGAAATTCCCTGTTTCCGTATACTGTGCACCTTGTCCACCAGATTCTTCAGCATTTTTGTCTCAGTTATTTTAAAGTCCCTGACTGATGACACCAGTATCGGGGGCATCTCTGAGTCTCCCATTGACTGTTTATTTTCCTAAGTATGGTCACAGATGTCTTAAAGTCTCTGACTGTATGCTGGGCATTTTTGTATAAAAGTATAGCAGAGACTGGGGGAAATGATATTTATCCCCACAAAGGACCATATCCATTTGTTCAGGGCTTAATCAATATATTCTACAGTTGAGCTGAATCTGGGCTTTGTTGCAACTTTAGTTTAATTCAGTTACTCACTGGCTTCAAACATTTTGAGGACAGGATCAGGATTCTGTCTCTTCGGCAAGGCCTGGGTCTAGAACCCTAGTGAAGTTCTGGAGATCTGAGCTATCTCCTTTTTCGGAGTATGAATTGTGAGAGATTTCTCCCGATGTGTAACTCAGGCTGACAGCTATCTTGGTGAGAGGGGAGCTCTCGCGTTTTTCCAGTTCCACCTCCTGATTTTTGGGTTTGCCAGATCTTTCAGTCCCACTGTTGTCTTGTCTGCTCTACACTCTGTGAAGCTGGGGACAGCCTGGAAGGGATTTTTCTTTGCTCTCCTGCCTGTCCCTCAGTCTCTGCCAGCTGAAAGCATGTGCCTCAGGAATTTCCTCTCACACTGCTTCACTATCTTAGTTCTTGGAGTAGTATTCCCGGCACTACATAAAGACTTGGAGGAAAGAAGTGGGAGGTAGTGGGGTCTCACTGTCCCTAGGGCTGCATTGTCCAACAGGGCAGCCACTAGCCACACATGTGACTATTTAAGTTTAAAATAAAGTTAAAATTTCAGTTCCTCAAGTCACACTAGGCACATTTTAAGTACTTGATAGCTACATTTACTTGGCTAGTAGCTACCACACTGGTTAGCACAGATATTGAACATTTCCATCATGGCAGAAAGTGCTAGTGGACAGCACTGGTCTAGGGCTTTTCTGGATTCTAATCTGTCATGCCAGCCCATGCATGGTCATTAAGTTTGTTAAAGATTAGGCTGATTCCTCCTTACTTCTTTTTGCAGTGTTTTTCTCCTTTTCCCTATATTTTAGTCAGGAAAGAGAGCAGGAGTAGATTAACACTCCTACAGATGGCTTGTCACTTTCTGGAGTCATTTAGGTTTGTGTCCTCAAGTTCTCTGATGGTTTTAAAAAAATAAGAGTAGGCACTTACACTGCTTTCTTAGGTTATTATGGTGAGAATAATTGTCTCTTGCAACTCCTACATCTGAATCAGAAATCTTTCTGGTCAAGTATTTTCTTATTGAAAAAATGGCTCTTGGTCAATCCACAATGTATTTGTATTAGTGAGGATGTTTTCAACTGCATATAGCAGAATACCCAATTGAAAGTGGCTTACACTGGTGCCTCTCAAGTTTTAATGAGTGTCTCATTCACCAGGTGATCTCATTAAAGTACAGATTCTGATGCAGCAGGTCTGACATGGGACAAGGTTCTGCATTTCTAACCAGTCTCCCTGGTGATGCCAAACTGCTGATCCGCAGACCCCTTTTAAAGTAGGAGGGTTCAAACAAAAAGTATTTTTATAATCTCAGTTAAGTCCACAGGTAGGTGGTATTGGGTTAGCTCAATGTCAATTCTTTATTCTTATTTCCCCTGGAATTTCATGTGTGGGTACGCATGCATGCACACGCACACACGTAAGAGAGATAGAAACAGTCCTCTGAAAAAAACTAACAACCCATGAGGATTGGCTATACATTGATATTTTTGAAAAAGCTCCCTAGGTGATTCTGATTCTTAATTACTCAGGTTGAAGCACTGATCTGAATAATTACAGTTCTGAAAAGATTAGGATGAGTTACTTTCCTCTCCTTGAAATATAGTCAAAAAGCCCTGACTTATAATTTTTAATATTTGCATTTATTTGAATTAACAATGTCTTTAAAAAAGCATTTATTTTATCCTTTAGCAGACAGCATTCTGTCTAAATGACTTTAATTTCCTTATTTAACATAGCAAAGTCCAAAACTGGAATTTTTTAAAACTGAAATTACAATTCTTTACATTGTAGCAAATTAAGAAAATAAGCAATGAGTAGATCAGAAAAAAATCTCTCAGGTAAGACCAAAATGGCATGACCCTCAAACACAAAAATGAAACAAACAAAAACAGGGCTATGACTCTTGATAGCCAAGAATGTTAAAATAGCTCAGTAATGTTTCTGCTACTACAAAATGGCAGCTAAGGAAACAGAAGAAATCAAGATAAGAATTCTTGTAACAGTAAATTAAATGCATGGCATTTATCCAAACTCATGTTTATGCCAAAAGTGATGGTGGGGTGGGGAGAAGGAATCTCTTGCCAAAATCCTTGCTATTGTCACAAAATCAGTGAGAGATCCTGTGAAGCACATTAACAATTTTATTGCCAGGACCTTTCTTCACAAATCCTCATCTCTTCTGCTCTGATACCAAGTTATAGCTACTGCAAATGTTTAAGAATTATGTTAGTCACATCGTAGCTCCCATCCTGGCAGAGTATACAGTAAGTGTAGCAAGAAACAGAAATGGCTCTTATTTATATCATTCCTATAGAGAGGAAAGGCCTAACTAATTTTACTGTTTATATGTTTATATACCCTTTTGCAGAAAAGATTTAAGGAAACTAGGCCACTACAATCTCCAAAGGGCTTTGGGATATACCTTTTGACAGGAAACACAAACCTCAAACCAACCGAACCAATGGATGAGGAGCAGATGCTGGAAAGGCATTTTTGTTTTTACACAATGATACACATGATAACCTGCTCAATACTACAATATGATCATCAATACATGCTTATTTATTCAACAACTGTTTAGTGAGCCTGTGTACACTAGATAATGAGCTAGAAAGACATTCTAAGGACAGTAAGAGCTCCTTCACTTTGCAGAGATAGGATACTGGAGACATCTACTTGTGGCCAAGATGAGGATTAGCAACAGGGTTTACTTACATGCCTGAACAACCCCAAAACACACAAAATATATGAAAGAAGTTTTCAAGACACCAATCATCAGGCAACCAAGGACAGTGATCCCTGAGAGATGAGTAACAAAGTGAGCCCTGTTGACTGCCCAGCTTACTGCCTGCCTGGAGGAAGTGTCTAGGGTGCGGCAGAGGGAGCAGGAATGCAGGGCCTGGGAACATTCTGCATTGAGCAGACAGCTGAGGTCCAGGGTTTAGCATCTGCAGGACAGAGCACTGAAGGACAGAGTTACAGACATTGAGCTCTAGTCATCTGCAGAGGGCTGCCTATCAGTTTTTGGCAGAGTACCAATCAGCACATGTATGTGATGGAACTACCTTGGGCCAAGCTAAAAATCTGAAAGATTACAGGTGATAGTGCCTGTCCTCATGCAGGGTGGGGAATAGACCTGTTCCCCCAAGCCAGACAAAAACCTCGTAATTTACAGAGCACTGGGCAGGGACCTCAGAAGGGTCTTGCCACAGTAGCAGAGAAATAACAAATGTTCAAAGCAAGACCCTAAAGGATCAAACTGTTCTCAATCCCAGAATGAAATGCAAGATTTATATGGATACCAAAATATACAGCACCCAACAAGTTAAAATTCCTAATGTCTACATCCAATAAAAAATTATTAGCATGCAAAGACACAGGAAAATTCAATCTATAAGCAAAGAAAAATCAATCTTTCAAAACTAGTTTAGCAATGACAGATGTAAAATTAGCAGGTAAGGCCCAGACCAGCAAAGGCAGCACCTGGAGCAGCTTCAGCCTGCGTGCTCTTCCGCCTGCCCGCCCTCCGCAACCCTCACCTGGCCTGGGGTCTTTTCCCCTTCCTGCTCTTTATCCTCCAACCCCACTTCCTCCTCCACATGTCCATGGGGGGCCCCCTTGCCTTCCCACCCACCCCTATGCTCCTCTTACTGCCCCCAGCCTCCCACCTGCTCCCCTCTTCCCTTCTTGCCCTCAGTCACCTTGCACCTGCAGTTTCTGGCTTTCATCCCCACCAGAGACCAAAGACTTGATGACTCAAAGTTCAGCTCTCTAGACTACTGCTCAACATGGATACCAGTGTGATCAAAGGTGGTTTAAACATCACTCTCACTATCCAGCTACTTATGCATAGGAAGGAAATTGTCAGTATCACTGGAAAGAAAGGACAATCAGTTAAGAAGATGGTGCGTATATCAACATCTCTGAAGGGAACTGTCCTGAGAGGATTATCACTGTGGCTGGACCCACTAATGCCATCTTCAAAGCCTTTGTTATGATCACTGACAAACTGCAAGAAGATATTAGCAGCTCCATGAGCAATAGCACAGCTGCCAGTAGACCCCCAGTCACCCTGAGGCTGGTTCCTGCTAGTCAGTGTAGCTCTCCCACTGGAAAAGGTGGTTGCAAGATCAAGGAAATATGAGTACAGGAGCTCAGGTCCAGGTGGCAGGAGATATGCTCCCCAACTCAACTGAGTGGGCCATCACTATCGCCAGCATTCCAAAATCCATCAATGAGTGTGTGAAACAGATCTGTGTGGTCATGTTGGAATTCCTGCAGAAGGTGGTGACCATCCTGGACTGGCCCAAGCCATCCAGTTCTCTAGTCATCTTTGCAGGTGGTCAGGACAGATACAGCACAGAGGCAGAGGTAGTGGCAGCAAGAGCTTTCCTCACGCCACCCCCTCCATATGCCTCAACCCTGACCTAAGCGACCACCTCTAGAGGCCTATACCATTCAAGGACAGTATGCCATTCCACAGCCAGATTTGACCAAGGTGCACCAGTTGGCAATATAACAGTCTCACTTTCCCATGACGCATGACAACACTGGGCTCAGTGCAGGTTTGGATCCACATACTCAGAACTACTCCTGAACTCACCATTCCAAATGATCTGACTGGCTGCATAATTGGGAGTCAAGGCGCCAAAATCAGTGACATCTGTCAGATGTCTGGAGCACAGATCAAAACTGCAAACCCAATGAACAATCAACTGATAGGTAGGTTACCTTCACTGGATCGGCTGCCAGCATTAGCCTGGCTAAATTATCTGATGAATGTCAGGCTTCTCTTGGAGACGGGTGGCATGGGGAACAGCCATGACAATATAGATTCATCCATAATCCCTTTCTGCTGTTCACCACCAACCACGATCTATCTGCATAGATGCTGAACAGTTAGCAATTCCAGATTTTAAATAATTTGTAAATTTTCAGGTTCTACACACTTTATCATCTACTTGTGAATTTTTTAAATTAAAGCATTTTTATTCCTTGCTCTATTCAGTTGTTAATGCTGAGATCCATATTTAGTTTTATATGCTGATCCCTGTTTTGTTTTTTTCGGCTCATCTTTTTTTTTGTTTGTCATGAAAATATAAGAGTGGAATATTAATACATTTCAGTTTAGCTCTGTAATATTGGAAAATTTTCAAAAAAATTAAAAGATAGACTGGAATAAAATTAGTAGGTAAGGATATAATCAAAGCTGTTATAATTACATTCCATGGGTTCAAAAGTATAGTAGCGATACAGAAGATATGAAAAAAGAGAGAACAAATAATTGGTGGAATAAAGAGAAAAGACATGCTATGCTAGCACTAATCAAAAGAAAACAAGATTGGCTGTGTTAATATCAGACAATGTACATTTCAGAGTAAAGAATATTACAAGGGATAAAAGAGGTCATTTCATAATGACAAGATGGTCAATTTGTTAGAGCAGGTACACAGCTAGACATGAGCAGGGAGGAGGGGGACTCTAGCAGGTGTTTACATTAGGCTACATGCTTACTTACATTCTACACAGTTGTGTGAGCTGTTCTCGTGGGATGAAGGGACTGAGAATATAGATAACAGACTGGCCCATACTGGCTAGTTCCAACATGGAAGAGAAGTTCACCCAAACTTCACCCCAAAATATATACTCATTAACACAGCAAAATCATGTCTCCCTGCATCATGGCAGTTCTGAGGAGAACCAAACAGTCAAAAATCCCTCCACCTGGCATAAGGGTGAAGCAAGCCCCAACTCCAAAAATACTCCACCTTTTCCCTTTGAAACCTAACCCCACTTAGTGAATGTCTTGTCAATGGGTTTCAGCCCTGGGCAAATTCACTATGGATTCAGTGTGACCAAAGAAATAACCACAACACGTTCCTGGGGTGAAAGGGTTATACCCAGCTTTGTTCTCACAGTGGCAGGCCAGTCACTAAAATCCCATTCACTCAGAGCGAGTCTGCATGCAGCAAGCCAGTCTCTGCCTCTGGGCCCCTCTGTCTGCACAGCTGTCCTCTGGGCTTCTCTGCACAGTCGTCCCACACAGCCATCTGTGGGTAATACATGGCTGCTGACTCTATATAAAGAGCTCCACCCAGTGCTCTGGGTGCGACATGGTGGCACAGCTGCAAGGCTGCAGGAAAGCAGAGCAGAGGCTGGAGTGGTGGCAGCACCAAGGACAGCGGCCCAGAGGACAGCTGTGTGGGACGACTGTGCAGAGAGGCCCAGAGGATGGCTGTATGGGACGGCTGTGCAGGCAGAGTGGCCCAGAAGATGGCTGTGCAGGCAGAGAGCCCTGGAGGACAGCTGTGTGGGCAGAGGGGCCCAGAGGATGGCTGTGCGGACAGAGGGGCCCAGAGGATGGCTGTGTGGGCAGAGGAGCCCAGAGGCAGAGACCAGCTTACTGCATGCAGACTCGCTCTGAGTGAATGGGATTTTAGTGACTGACCTGCCACCTGGAAATAAAGTTGGGTATAACCCTTTCACCCCAAGAACGTTTTGCTGTCAATTTCTTTGGTCACATTGAATCCATAGCGAACTTGCCTGGGGCTGAAACTGAATGGTAAGACACCTCAGCAGAATCCCCTCTGGGTCTGCCCAAGTCCAACTCTCAGGTGTGTGTTTTTTGCTTTTCTCCATACTCTTATTTTCCAAATAAACTTTTAAAGCTTAACCACCTTTATGTCTCCTTGAATTCTTTCTCACAATGAGAACCAAGGACCTGTCTTCAGTAACAAATTCATCAAGAAAGCACAACAATCCTAAAATAAAAACAAGTAACAGAGTGTGGATAAATTCAAAGTTCCCGTGGCCAGGATTCTCACCTGGCCGTGGTTGGCTAGCTCACTGCACACGTGTGGGCAATACGTTGCTACTGACTCTATATAAAGAGCTCCACCCAGTGCTCTGGGCGACATGGTGGCACGGCTGCAAGGCTGTAGGAGAGGAGAGCAGAGTACAGGCTGGAGTGGTGGCAGTGCTGAAGACAGAGGCCCAGAGGATGGCTGTTCAGGCAGAGAGGCCCAGAGGCAGAGACCGGCTTGCTGCGTGTAGACACATTCTGAGTGGAGGAGATTTTAGTGACTGACCTGCCACCGTGGAAATAAAGTTGGGTATAACCCTTTCACCCCAAGAATGTTCTACTGTATTTCTTTGGTCACACTGAATCCATAGTGAACTTGCCTGGGGCTGAAACCCACTGGCAAGACAAAGAGCCTCAAAGTATATGATTTGGGGACCACTAAAAGCAGTATTCTATAGAATGTAAATTACATACAGAAATGTTTGAGGGGAAGGAAAATCCTGAGTGGGGATTGTTATCCAGAGAAAGTTTCCCTTAAAACAAGATCTTAACATGCAGGATAAAGATCCGTCCAGCTAACTCCTTGCCCCAAAGGAGTAATGAGTGACTCATTCAAAAGATACAGCAACCAGTCTGAAAAGGAGATGTCACCATATGCATGACTAATTTAAGCAGCCCATTTCAAGTATCAGCTTCACTGTGTAAGAAGACCCTTTTTAGAGGTATATAAGGTATATTTAAAATTCATAAGATATGAGCATAAAAATAAGAGCCAGTATTTATCTTGAACTTAGTGGAAAGCAAATGTTCACTGGCAGTTATACACTCCTATTGATTTAGGCACACAGTAACTGAAGGGTCCCCACCAGTAAGATGGCAAACTTCCGGCTTCTCTTCGGGGGTCCTCAGTTCCCGCCGGCGCCACCTGAAGCCCAATCACCTCTCGCCCCCCTCCCAGTCCCAGCACCTAGCCAACAGCCACCAGCCCCGTAGAAGTGACACCTCAATCAATTCATGCCCCTTCCTATATAACCCAGCACCTTTCCCTAATAAAGCGGAACTCTCCGGTGAATTGCTGCTATGTGTCGCTCCTTTCCTTTCATTGGTGCCGAAACCCGGGAGACGGGACACCCCAACTGGGCCCCGTCTTCCCCCAACACCAGCAGCAGCTTGCCCTCGTCCTCTTTTTCCGGCGCTGGCTCATCACACTCACCACTCCTCTCTGGCCTTTAGGTAAGTTTCCCCCTGGAGTGGGCCATTCTTCCCCGAGCTATCGCAGTGCCATTGACCGTGATCGTCCGGCAAGGCCCTGATGCTCGGGAATGAGGAGGGAACACTCCCCGCCTCAGGCCTTCACGGCTGCGGCGGACCCTCAGGCCCCTCCTCCAAAAGCCATAAATCCCCGCCTCAAGCCTTTACGGCTGCGGCGGGTGCTCAGGCCCTCCTCCAACAGTCAAACGCATTCACCATCCCTTCCATCAGTGCTGAAAGTTTTTAAGCAAAATTTCCCCGGGGTGGGCCACTCTTCCCCGAGCTATCGCAGTGCCATTGACCGTGATTGTCCGGCAAGGCCCTGACGCTCAGGGATGAGGAGGGAACTCTCCCCGCCTCAGGCCTTCACGGCTGCGGCGGAGCCTCAGGCCCCTCCCCAAACAGCCATAAATCCCCGCCTCAAGCCTTTACGGCTGCGGCGGACGCTCAAACCCCTCCTCCGACAGTCATAAATCCCCGCCTCAGGCCTTCACGGCTGTGGCTGACTCTCAGGCACTCCCCTCCAACAGCCATAAACGAGGTGACTCCTTTGTGGATGAGAACGCTCCCTTTTCCCCCCCTCCTCCTTCTGCTCCGTCCGCCGAAAACGCCTAGCGCTAGGTACCTCGTGACTCCGGCACTCTGCCTTCTTAGGGAAGTCTGGGTGACGACCCACACTTCCCAAGAAATTCCGACTCATATACGAGTTTCCGCAGACCACCAAGGATCATCAGGGACGCCCTTTGTCTCCTTGTGGTCTGCTTCCAGTCCGAGGATCTCTGTTCGTCTTCCCCTGTTTGTCTCCTTCTCTGTCCTTTAGCCATGGGAGCCTCCTCATCCCTCCCTGAAAGTTCACCTCTTGAATGCCTGCTTAAGCATCTGGCTACCCTCTCCCTGATGCCTGATATAAAACCAAAACTTCTCCGTAAATATTGCTCCCAAGATTGGCCGACATACCCCCTAGACAATAAAAACCAATGGCCTGCAGGGGGAACTCTTGATCCTAACATCACTCGCAATCTTTTTAACTACTGCCAGCGCCTGAAAAAATGGAAGGAGATTCCCTATATCGAAGCTTTCTGCCTCCTCCTCTCCCCGCCCCCTCCCAAGTTTTCCTAGCCTGCAAGCCGCCGCCCCCGCAGAAGCCTCCCGTTCACTCCCTTCCCCTTCTACAACAGCCCTTCTCCCTTCCTCCCCCACCATCTCCTCCCCCATCTCACCTCCTCCACCTTCATTCCCTGCAGATTAAGCCTGAGCCTTTCAGCCCCCCTTTAACTAGGTCCCAAGAGCCTCCTCCGTCTTTGCCCTCATCACCTGTTTCTCCCCTGTTAGGGACCACCTTTGTCTTCTCACATGTTTGTAGGGAGAATGGGAAAGCACCTTCCCCCATGTCTGAACGCAGCATGGGAAAGCACAAGCTAGAGAACAACCGGTGCAGTCCTTGGAAGTTATCTGTCCACAAAAACATATCTTGTCCTCGACGATGAGCCAAGACTCTTCACTCTGAAAATAGGGAGACCTTGAAGATGTGTAGAAACACCGCCCCTGTTTCTAGCTATGTCCTTCCCCCACTTGCCAATGTGGCAGGAATAGAAAACAACGCATTCCATAAGCAATTAACTGGAGCCCTGCTATAGCTCAGTAGAGCATGGGACTCTTAATTCAGAGTCATGAGTTCAAGCCCAACTAGAGCGGCAGAAGTAAGCAGCTGGGCTGCTAGCTGGCGACATGTGGGTCCGATTCTACCTTTCTTTATTTTCTTTGCCCCCCTTCTGCACTTCAGGACCTGCTCGACTAGGCACGGCTAGACCGCGTCACTCCCCCACAGACTGAGCCAGAACCCTTCAGTCCCCCTCAGACTCAGTCCCGAGAGCCTCCCAAAATTATCGCCCCCCTCCGGGAGGTAGCAGAATCCGAAGGCAGCGTGCGCGTTCACATCCCTTTCTCCTTAAGAGATTTAGCCCAACTAGAGAAACGCCTAAGTTCCTTTTCCACTGATCCCATGACATACATCAGGGAGTTTCAATACACCCTCCAGTCTTACAGCCTCACACATCATGACATATTCATGCTCCTGGCCAATACTCTCCTCCCTGAAGAGCGCAGACGAGTTTAGGACTTCGCCCAAATGCAGGCTACTGAAACCCACAGGACTGACCCCACCTATCCCCCTGGCCCCACTGCTGTCCCCGAACAAGACCCACACTGGAATTATAACACCGCCATGAGTCTCCGCTCTCGAGATATTTTTGCCTCCTGCTTAATAGCAGGTCTGAAAAGGGCAGCTTGTAAAGTAGTCAATTTTCAAAAGCTCCAAGACATAATTCAAAAGAGAGATGAAATCCCCTCCAAGTTCTTAGACAGACTCACTCAAGCCCTATTACAGTATACCAGCCTGGACCCAGAAACACCTGAAGGAAGACATGTCCTTATGACATACTTCCTAGCTCAAGGCTACCCCGACATTAAAGCTAAACTCAAAAAGTTAGAACAGGGCCCCGCTACCCCACAGACTGAGATCCTAACAGTGGCCTTTAAAGTCTTCCATAAGCGGGAGGAGGAGAAAGAATGCCGTAAACAAAAGGCTGATCAGGCCAATTTCCAGATGTTGGCCCAGCTGATAAAACCACAACCTGGGCGCCCCTCTACAAACAAGCCCCCCCAAGAGCTTGTTTCAAGTGCAGAAAAGAGGGACATTGGTCAAGGGCGTGCCCCTCCCCCAGATCTCCTACCACCCCATGCCCCAGATGCCACAAAAAGGGCCACTGGGGGTCTGATTGCCCAACCACCCGAAGGGGAGGCTGGACGAACAACCCCCTTCCTAAGCCCGCCGTAGTGGGGCTGGCAGAAGAAGATTGATGGGGCCCGGGGGCTTCTCGCCCAACCATTTCCATCACCAAACAGGAGCCCAGGGTTACTTTAACAGTAGACGGTCACCCCATCTCCTTCCTCCTAGATACAGGAGCCACCTTCTCAGTCTTGTGAGAATACCGGGGCCCTACCACGCCAGCCATTACTCCTATAGTCAGAGTAGGAGGTAAACAGATTTTCCCATTAAACCCCCCACCCACCCTTTTATGCACAATCCAAGACAATCCCATACCTTTCTCCCACTCCTTCCTGGTTATGCCCCAGTGTCCCATCCCTTTACTAGGACGAGACATCCTTTCCCTCCTCCACGTTTCCATAACTATATCCACTCCCACAGCCCCCAGTACTCCCTTTCTGATGGCCCTCATAGCCGACGACCCCCCTCTACCCAATGAAAGCTCCGGTTCTGCCCTCATACACCCTGTAAATCCCAAAGTTTGGGACATTACAAGCCCCTCCGTGGCCCTATGTCCCCCTGCCTCTATCAAATTATGTGACCCCTCTCAGTATATCTGTCAGGCCCAATACCCCCTAACCACTTCAGCCCTCATAGGCCTCCAACCCATCATTCAAGCAGACCCACTCACTCCCCATTTAATACCCCCATATTAGCTGTTAAAAAAACCAACGGATCTTGCCGCCTTGTCCAAGACCTTCGCCTCATCAACATAGCCATTGTCCCTATCCATCCCTTAGTTCCAAATCCACACAGCCTCAGCATCCCACTTCTCAGTCCTAGATCTCAAGGACCCATTTTTCTATCCCTCTAGACCCCTGCTCCCAAGATTTTTTCATCTTCACCTGGACGGACCCATACACAAGACATTCTGAACAACTCACCTGGACAGTTTTGCCACAAAGCTTCCGAGATAGTCCCCATATTTTTAGACAGGTAGGTCCTAGCTCAAGACCTCAAACAGTTTAATCATGATCACTCCAAGTCCACCTTATTATAATACATGGACAATCGTCTACTCTGCAGTCTCTCGTGAGAACAGTCTCAACTTGACACTGCCTCCCTACTTAACCTTCTAGTGTCCAGAAGTTACCGAGTATCCCCTGTCAAAGCTCAAATCTCTTCCCCTCCTGTCACTTACCTCAGATTCCTTCTATCTCAACAAAGAACGTCCATTACCTTACACAGAAAATGGCTCCTCTCTGACCTGCCCATTCCCAAAACCAAGACAGAAATCCTTTCCTTTCTAAGCCTGGCTAGATATTTTAGACCGTAAATCCCTAACTTCTCCCTGCTCCCTGTTGGCAAAACCCCTATACGACCTCAGCAAGAGCCCCCCCTAAAAAACCATTATCCTCCTCACCCCAACACTCCTTCATTAAGCTCCATCAAGCCCTTGTGGAAGCCCCAGCTCTCCATCTTCCTGATTTGTTGAAGCCCTTCTCATTATACATTCATGAGAGGTCCAGTCACGCTCTAAGAGTCCTAGGCCAATATTATGGCCCATCCTTTGCCCCAGTAGCTTATCTCTCCAAGCAATTAGACCCCACAGTTCAGGGATGGGCCCCCTGCCTACGAGCATTAGCCGCTAGACAGCTCTTGCAGAAAGAAGCTCATAAACTGACATTCAGAGCGTCCCTTACCATTCTGTCCCCGCATCACCTAAAAGATCTCTTAACCTACAAAAGTTTACAGACTCTCCCTCCCTCCAGACTCCTGACCTTACTGTCCTCTTTCCTCCAAAATCCCGTTCACCCCCTTTGGCCATCCATATCTGAATCATGACTTTTTCCTCCTTTACTGCTCTCTCGCTTTTTTTCCTCATTCCTATTGTCTTCCCCACCACCCCAGCCTCCTTTGTATGGCAATTCAAAGTCAGACAGACTTACACACAGCATCAAACAAAAGTTACTGCCCTCATTGCCACACCAGACTGCCCTCTGAAAAGCTGCTCTGAGCCTTTATACCTCCACTTTCCTCCCTCCACTGAAGTGTTCACTAGCAGCTACCCTTATTCTCCCTACCTCTGCTTCCTCTATGACCAAAAACAAGCCTATTGCAGGCGATGGCCAGATACCTACAGGAGATGTCCCTACTAGTCTTGCACCATTCACTACATAGGTAACTTCCAGTACCCACAGTATTACTCCTCCAACCGTTTCATGAAATATCCCAATGGCTCATTCTTCTTATCAATCCCAGATCCCTGGGACTCTCGATGGGCTGCCAGAGTCACAGCCTCAGTTTACTACGGGGGGTCCTCGACCCCCCACAGTACCCTTCATATCTCTCGAAAGTATGTTCTCTCTCATTCCCAGATCTCTCAAGTTGCATCAGATAGCAGACATTCCGAAAAAGTCATTATCCAAACTCTTGATAGTGCCTCTTCATCTTCTTATCCCCGCCCCTCTTCCCATTTCTCCTACTCTTCATTACAGCTCATTCAGGACACCACCATCTTTCTCAACCACACCCTTAACACCGCCAATTGTTTCTTGTGCGCATCACTACAGCGCCCACTGCTGGCCGCCGTGCCCCTTAATATTTCCAACTACTCCTTCCATGCAGAAAGACAACCCCTCTGCCCCCTGGCAGACATACCCCTATGGGAACCAGAATACTCAGATAATCTCACCATCCACCACTGTGTAGGTCCAACTCCACCCCCCTCCAGCGCACTTCACTGCCTCTCTATCTACACCCCTACCTCCGGCTCTAAGACTTTTACGCAACCAGGACACTTCTTTTAGTGTAATGGCAGTCTTTTCAACTCACTGCCTCTCAACTCCGATACACCCTGCATTCTCGTCACCCTAATCCCACAGTTAACAGTTTACAGCATGGCAGAATTCCTTGAGCTCCAACCTCCCTTGCCCTCGCGCACAAAAAGGGCTGCTTTCCTTCCCATCATGCTTGGTATCTCTTGGACCACCTCAGCCATTGGGGCAGGGTTTTCGGGAGAAGCCTTGGGTCACTCTCTATAGGCAGTTAGAGATCTCAACGCCAAACTTGAGGGATCCCTGACATCCACTGCCGATTCTCTAGCCTCTCTCCAAAGACAGGTCACTTCGCTAGCTAAAGTCACCCTTCAAAACCGGCGGGCCCTAGATCTGCTTACAGCCGAGAAGGGCGGCACCTGCGTCTTCCTCTGGGAAGAGTGCTGCTATTACATAAACGAATCTGGCATTGTAGAAACTGACATTACCAAACTCACCGACCTTGCCTCCAGTCTCCACTCTGCTTCCAATTCCAACCCATTCTCGTCAATACTAACAAACACCCTCCTCACCTGGCTCTGGCCCATTGCAGGCCCCATAATAATCATTCTTCTTGCCTGTCTCTTCTTACCCTGTGTAATAAAGTTCATCAAATGCCAAGTCGGAAAAATCTCTAATCAAGCTTTCAACCAGTTTTTACTCAGGAACTACCAGCTTCTGGCCACAGAAGATCCCTCACCCTCACGTGACCTCCTCACCACACGCTGAGATGGACCCCTCTCTCCACTGGAAACTGTTCCTGGAAACAATAGCCGCAGACGCCTGGCTCCTGACACCCATATCCTCTTGGCCAACCTATGGTTACAGGGAACCTTCATTGATTTCCAAACCTGAAGAAGTCCACATCTACTCGTCCTTACTGCGGGGAGTCCTATCAACCCTTTCCTCCCAATCCTCAAGCCCTCACTCCCTTCTCCGCCCCTGTTCAGCAGGAAGCAGCCAGAGAGAAAGCAACGTCCACAAACCCATAGAGGAGAAAGGGGAGAATGAAGGGTCCCCACCAGTAAGATGGCAAACTTCCGGCTTCTCTTCGGGGTCCTCAGTTCCCGCCGGCGCCACCTGAAGCCCAATCACCTCTCGCCCCCCTCCCAATCCCAGCACCTAGCCAACAGCCACCAGCCCCGTAGAAGTGACACCTCAATCAATTCATGCCCCTTCCTATATAACCCAGCACCTTTCCCTAATAAAGCGGAACTCTCCGGTGAATTGCTGCTATGTGTCGCTCCCTTCCTTTCAGTAACTACCATCCTTTTGGTTTACTAAAGGATCAGTTCTGTCTTTTCTTAAAAGAAATCATGTATTCAGCAAGGTGAGAGAAGCTTCTTTTAGTCTAAGAGCAATTATAGTAAGTTTTCTGGGAAGCTAAGGTAATTGTGAGTAACTTGGAAAGTATATGAGAAGTCCTCAATTTAAAGCAATCTGGTTAAATTCACCTTCCTAAGCAGGGTGGGGCAAAAGGGATTGTGGGGAGGAAACCTAACAGCATTCCTTTCTCAGGGAGGGGAAGGGAAAACAAAACAAAACGCTGGCTCTACCCTAAGGGTCAGGGGGAGAACTGGAGTGCTCTGCAAGTTAAGGGAGAAGTCCACGTGGGTGAGTGAGTGGCTTACACGGAATTCCCTGCTTCACCAGAGTGTAGCATACAAGGTGCAATATGGCTCTGATCCGTCTGTGAAATCAGGGGCACTCAGAGATAAAAAACTTAGGCTAGGAACAGACTCACAGACTCCAATAATGGACTAGCGGTTACTAGAGGGGAGAGGTGGGGGAGGGGGATTCAGGGGTATTATGATTGGCACACATGGTGTGGGGAGGTTTCAAGGGGAAGACAATGTAGCACAGAGAATGCAAATAGTGACTCTGTGGCATCTTACTACACTGATGGGCAGTGACTGCAATGGGGTATGGGGGAACACGATAACAGCAGTGAATGTAGTAACCATGTTGTTTCATGTGAAACCTTCATAAGAGTGTATATCAATAATACCTTAATAAAATTAATTAATTAATTTAAAAAAACCTTAAGCTAGGTAAGGGCAAAGTCTGATATCAGATTGGGGAGGGGAGCAAAACGTGTAAGAACTATTAAAGACTGCAAATTATTTCTTGCCAAATTCATGGCAAGGCTCTAAGCCTTATCTCTTGGAAACAGAATATTCAGCATATGTAAAAATGTAATGGGAAGTAATAATCAGCTATATAGTCAGCACTCTGCATTTTTACCATCCTCTGGAAGGAGAAAGAACTGGATGAACACTCTCCTTCACCCAATTCTTGGTCTCTGCCTCAGTTACATTATTTTGCAAAATTTCAAGGAGAAAGAGGTAAATGGCTTCCCAACATTTTAATCTATCTTCAAGTAAAAGAAATGTATACTAGAACTGGTTTTTTTTTAAATTTTCTTAAACATTTAGTTTCTCAACATTTTGAATGTTGCAGACTCATAGGAAAGACATTTCCTTTAATCTTTACCAACATTACTTGTTATCATGCCATTCTTACCATGAGCTTGTTAGATTTAGATGAACTTAACATGCATATTGTGTGGATTCTATTATAAATAATGCACTTAAAAACAACTCTAATACACCTATTGTCAATTGTGCCTTACTAGTTGCCTAATACCTTCTTGTTGCTATTAATAGAACTATACAATTAAAAGAAAATTTAGTAGTGTAGTACAAAATGTTCCCAAAATGCATCTGAAGGTATAATGCCTTGAATCTCAAGTAGGATTAATTCCTCCTTCTCAGATGTTGACATACACTTTTAATTCTGTGAAACGTACAATTATAAACAATCATTTCACAAATTACAAAATGAAATTACTCATTTATAACAACTCTCAAGTGTCCTTCTTAGTTGGTCAGGTCTTTAAAAACATTTCTAGATGATTCAGAAAGATAAAAGTTGCCATGAGTATTTAGTTTTTGTTTGTGGTCAAAAGGAAAAATCCCAAAATGTTCCATTTTCAGTTTTAAGAGGATTCCTTCTGTCATGCCAGTTCCATGTAATTTTATTTCCAGAAAGAGGGTATGCCTTTAATTCACATTCATTTAATTAATCTCAGAGTACGAGAAAGTACTTTAATGACTGGATTTAATGACTGGAAAATCCTTCAGTAGCTTCCAATTAAAAAAAAAAAAAAAGTGACTAGTCACTTGATTGATCTTTAAAAACAATTTACAATGAGAGATCACTATGTGAGAGAGACAATGATTTAGGCATATAACTCGGAAGGAGTTCAAGGACCTGAGTAACATGACAATAACATTCCCTGGTACAGAATAACACTGTTCTTGGGTACTGAACGTGGCTAAAAGTTATCTTAGGATGAAAAATGGCTTAGTTTAGAGACCAATGGAATGTTTACAGACTCTAATTAGCCCAAGAACACCAAAAAAGTGTCTTTGTTTTTTAATGTTCTCAAATTTCTTAATGAAGAACCAGAAGAACCTCTAACTGGGAAGGCATCCTCAATCTGAAAGTCCATCTCCTGTTAAATAAGCTATTAAGAAATTTGGGGTTCAACCCAGGTGTTCAGGGTAAAGAATCATGGGAGTGGCATCTGAAAAATAAGCTTCAGAGTTAAGGAGGGGAGTCACATTTAGTTTTGATTGGGAGGTATGCTAGTAAGATGTAGATTTTATTCTCAGGATCTTCTGGGACATGATCAAGATCTTGGGGATAAGACCCAAACAAAGGAAGACATAGTAGTGCCTAAGGAAACCAAAGCTAACTGTTTAAGGATGGGAGCCTAGGGTGGATTTGAGAAGACTAGAGCTGGCTTTTAGCTACATTTCAAAGGAGAGCTCGACAACCAAAGTTCTCCAATTGGTGAAGATTAATTTGCACTTCTTTAGGTCTCAGGCACTGTAACATGGCTTTTAAGCTTGACCCCACAGTCTAGGGTGGTAGTATTTGCTCCTATCAGATAGACCTGAAACTCAGTGACTCATTTCTGTGGTTTTGGACCACTCTCCCATGACAGAGAATGGATATCCCTTGTTTGGTAATAACATCACCCATATGATCCTTTACAATGATCACACTCTAAAGGTTTTTACAGTGATTTCACTACACCCATTAGCAAATATCATCCCCACAAACCTGTATGAAGTAGGCAGGCAAGGTAGAT
This sequence comes from Manis javanica, assembly GCF_040802235.1. Lineage (NCBI taxonomy): Eukaryota > Metazoa > Chordata > Mammalia > Pholidota > Manidae > Manis > Manis javanica. The sequence goes on along the minus strand of NC_133163.1, from coordinate 101,648,479 downwards.
AGCTAGACAGTATGATTCCTGTTATATCAATTTCAAAACAGGCAAAACTAATGTTTCATATTCCAAGCTATGATGGTGGTTACCTTTGGGAAGAAGAAAGGGCAAAGTGACAAGGGGAAGCATGAAGGGACCTTCCGGAGGTGCTGATAACGTCTTTACCTGGGCAGTAATTACATTGGTGTATCCATTGGCTCACTATATAATGCACTGAGTTGTATCCTTCTAATTTGTGCATTTTCTGTGAGCATTTTACACTTTAAAGTTATTTTAATGAATGCCACAATCTTAATCACTACTTCATAGCTGCTCACACGTACTATTTAACTAACACACATAGCTAAGAGACAGTAAACATACTGAGTTATTATAGAAAGAAAATCACTGACTATGAATGCAAAATTACTGGCTTTTTACTCAACTACTTGCATTTATTTCATGCTCATCTGAAACCCAAAGTAAGGAATAAATTTTAAGAGATTCTGAAACAAAAGCAACTGGGAAGCTTCCTGGGTCAGTTCAAGAAAAATGCAGCTCTTTAAATCTCTTCCTCATCACGTCTTATCATTTCTCCCCTCTGATATTTTCTTATTTTCCACAATTCTTCTCCACCTTCTTTCTTACTTCCTCTAAACCTCCAAGATCGTTTCCTAGGCAACTGGAGATTATGAAACAAGAGGAACTGGGAAGCTTCCTGGGTCAGTTTAGGACAAAGGCAGCTCTTTACATCTCTTATTTTCTCTTCTTATCCTCAAATTCTTTTTTTTTCCTGCCATCTCTTTTCCCCACTTCTCTCTCTCCCTGTCTATCTCCATTCTTCTTCCTAATTATACCCAGAAATCATTTTATGTAATGGTAAAAGGTGATGAACCAATACTTATTCTCAAATGTATGGGTTCCTATATAAACACAATTGGCACTATAAACAGTGTGTCCTCAGTATGGCTGTACACAAGAAAATAGAACCAGCAGTCTTTTCTATGAGAAATACAAAGGAACTGATATTTTTGCATATCTTTGTGATTCTCTACACTACAAAACTGCATTGGTTTCAATTCTTTTTCTGGCCCTGAACACAACGGGGACATGCCATACATATCTCTGACAGTTAATTTTATATGTCAGTTTGGCTGGACATGGTGCCCAGCTATTTAGTCAAGTATTATTCTGGATGTTTCTGTGATGGTGTTTTTTGATGAGATTAACATTTAAACCAGTGGACTTCGAGTGAAGCCATAATAGAAGAAAAACTGATCTACCCTAAGCAAGAGGGAATTGTGCCAACAGACTGCCTTTAGACTTGAACTACAACTCTTCCCTAGGCCTCCAGCCTACCAGCCTATCCTGCAGATTTTAGACTTAGTAAGCCTCCACAATCACATGAGTCAATACTTTAAATCTCCCTTCTTCTCTCTTCCTATAAACATACCCCCTTTGGACTCTGTATCTGTTTCTCTGGAGAACCCTAATACAAGAAGCAAAGGTAGTGATGTTCAACTAGAGATGAGGAGGAGGTGGGATCTACAGGAAGAAGAGTGGGTTTGGAGATGATAATTTCCAAAAGACTTAATGCAGACCTTATGGATTACCTCCCCAAAATTCATTCTTTAGCCTCCCTCTATTACAGAAGCTGGAATGCAAAAATGAATCTTCTAGCTTCCCTTGCAGCTAAGGGGTAGCCATGTGACAGAGTTGTGGCAAAATTCTTGAGAATGGCTTCCCTCCAAACAAAAAGCTAAAGCCTCACTAGAAAAAGCACTATGCACTAACCTTTCTGCCTGCCTTGGTTTAACGATTCAGATGTGAAAACAGTGCTGGAAGAGCTGCCACCCATTCTAGTGCTCCATAAACCATGTCCTAAATAAGAGTGCAAGTAGAATCTGGTTCTTAGGCCAACCTGTATTGAAAGCCAAAAAATGAAGCCTACTTCATGTTAAGTGTTATTACATATAGAACTTTAAAAAACAGTTATACTCAGTCTCCACGGAGGTTACCCAAGGTCAAACTCTGCAATAGGAGGGACTTGGACTAGAAAAATTCCTGAAAGCAATGATTATGAAGCATTAGCAATTAAAATGATTACTAAGACAAACTACATTTAAAAAGGGCCTTTGAAAATATAGCCTGAATTGTTTTATGACATTTTACCTCTAAGACACGAGTTAGAAGTGTTTTAACATCTTTACATTCTATAATGACCTAGTGAATCTAAAATTTTATTCCAGCACATTTTTAAATTTGTTACAGTAGAGAACTAAGAACTATTATACAAAGTCACTGTATAACAAATCTTACTAACAAAGCATTAAGAAGGAACTTATTGGCCAACTTGATGAATAACATAAGTGACATGCCAAATTACCTAAAACATTTTTAAGTGTCATATCTTAAGATCTACCTATAAAAAGAAAAATCAAGTGCTATCAGATAATGACTTTGAACTTCTGTGTTTACCTTTCTTTTCTCCAGTATAGGGCACATAGTCTTCTCTGTCCTTATGCTCCAATGCTTCCTTCTCCAGATATGACAGGAGATGTTCTCTATCAAATGGCCCCGTGGAGCACTTTGACGTCTGGTTCCTCTGCCGGAACCCTGCAGGCAGAAGGGCATTCTGCCAAAGAGAATGAATCAGCCATTATGACCCAAGTCAATGCCAATGCCACACGCTTCCACACATAACCCATGTAAGAAAGAATTACAGACTAGGATATTGTAACAGGAAGGGCAACAATGTAAAAGTTATCCAAATGTTTTTTATTACATAGAATTCACTTACATTATTAAAATTACACATTTTCTTCAGAAAGTATTCTACTGGAAGGAACATCTTTTACTTTTTAAATGTCCCAGGGTGGTAATAAAAAATAGCTTTCTTAATGCCTAATAACTGCTCAACATATATGTATACACAGAAAACAATTCTATTACAAAAGTATGTTAAATGACTATATACATCATTGTCCTTCATAATGACTTCTTTTCATTGTAAAGATGTTCTCATGATAAAAACATGCATACAATATGGTAGAACATCAGGATATTAATGTTTACTTGTTTTTAAATACAGTGTGAAAGGCTGAACTTGTGTGTGTATGTGTGTGTGTGTGTGTGTGTGTCCATCAGCACTAGGATGTATGTGCAGTAACCACTGTCATTGCTACTCATACAGGAAGGAGCCCCGACACATATTTGGAGCCAGAACAACATCCCTGGGTTTCTGTGGGTACAGTCTTTCTGAATGCATGGAGTGACTGACAGAGCAGGCATGGTGGGAGGCAATGGGTTTAAGTTGTCCCCTATAGTACCTACTCTCAATTTTCACTAAGCCCAGTAATAACAAGTGACGATTAGACAACATGAGCTCCATCCTTCTGCTTGTCCTAAGACAAAGAGGTAATATTGCCTTGTCTCACATTCCTAGGTATTCCTCTGCTTTGAAAATGGAAGGTACTCAGAGAAGTCACACAAAGGGGCAAACCCACTCTTGCAACATTTCCCAATATTGACAATGACACTGAATCTCATGGATGCTATAATTTTTCATTATAAAGGGAGATTTTATAGAGATAACAACAGCAAATATTAATTTTAAAACTATAAAATTTAGCACTCTAACTGGCCATTTGCTGAGACCCATAATTTCCATAAAATTCACCTTTGTGTTCTCCCCATGTAATGGTAAGCATTATACAGAAGGCCCACCCATAACAATAAAACACAAAGTAAGTCTATTTCTGACCCTGCATTGAGTTTTTTTTACACACAAAATTGTCCATGGGAATATAAAAAGGAAACACAAAATTTCTACCCACAGGCTTTGAAATCAAGATAAGAGCTACACATGAAAAATCTATTCCCTACCAACCACAAAGTCCTATCCATTTTTACTTGCTACAGACTCATTAGTCTGTTTACTTTTATTTACAGTGTCATTACTTGGTCCAAGCTATGATCCAAGTTGGCATAGAATACTACATTAGCCTCCCACCTGATATTCCTGGGTATCTACAGCCCTCACTCCCACCGCCTCATCTCACACACCCTCCCCATTCTATCCTTGTTCCTCCCTTGCATTTGCCATATGCTTTCTTCTACCAGAAGGACTTCCCTGGAATGCTCTGTCCATCCTTTGTTACTCATTGTTCAGTCTGCAGCTCCATTCCCCCACGGAAGGTTTTCTGACCTCCCATTATATGCTCTTGTGTTCATATGGCATGACTATTTGATTTAAATTGTCTAACTCCCCCCCCCCACTCCTACCAGCCTGTATCATGAGGGCAAGAACCACATTTGTTTTGTGTCTTCTTGACTCCCTAAGCTAGCATTGCACCTGGATCTATAGGCTGACTTTCAACTACTTATTGAATAAAGATTTGAGAATAGTTTTAAAGAAAAATGCTCATTAAGGCAAATGAATCAAAGTTACTTTTCTTCACCATCAATAAGGCATGTATGCACATCTTGCTGTTCCATGGTGGGAGTGATGAAGTCACACTGTTCCAACCACCTGCTCAAGTCCACGTGAAACATACAGGTGTTAAATGGTATGTTAGCTGGAATTGTGGCATCTTAAATATGGTCTTTGACAAAATAGGTGACAGCTAATTGGCTTTGCAGACCATAAACCCATGAACCAAGCTTTACAAAAAGTAATCTTAATCAGGTTAGTTAATGGGTCATAATTACTCAACAAACAGACAAAAATCTCATTAAAATGATTGCTACTAAAAAGTACATGTTTCTCTCTGCAGCAGAATTTTGTTGTATAGTCCCAGGTTTGGAAATGAAAAAATAGTTATTGCCTAGGCTGGCTGGCTGGCTTTTAGAGATAGATATCCCAAGAAAATGCAGTGTGTTACCAAATAATATATACTGAGTGCAGCACAAGGAAAGTACAATAGCCCTCCCAAATATTACAGGCACCACATACAGCCTTCAGCCACTCTGCTCTTGCCTATCTTCTGAGACTGTCAGTTACAGGCTGTTTCTCTGGCTGAAGTAGCTGCTACTATCCATGCCCTCTTTTCTTACCTGGCACTTTACTGGCACTCTCCAAAAACTTCACCCAATTAGTGGCATGCTGTCAATAAACACCACGGTTCTTATAGTTTCAACAGTACCCTGAGGTTGGGAGAGTTGGAACCAGGATTGGGGAGCTGGAAATACATCCAGAAGTTAGAACTCAAGCTTCCCCATACAAGAAGCAGGTCATGGATTTGCAACTAAGAAGACACAAACCATCAGCTTTCACACCTATAGCACAGTGCATCTGTCAACAGGACACTCACTGTAGTTTAACAGGAAGACCATTATTCTGCCGGGGACCAATCAGGCAGTGAGAGATCTAGTCTTAGTTCTTTCCCTAATTGCAATAACAGGGGCAAATCACCTAACTTTTGTTTCCCATCTGTAAAACAGAGGGCAAGTGCTAGATCAATGTTTTTCACCAGGAATGTTCCCCCAGGAGACAGTTGGCAATATCTGGAAATATATTTGCTTGTCACAGCTGGGGAGAGGGGGTATTAATCATATTTATTTTCTGTAATTTTAGGATGCTTTGACATCTTGCTAGTCCTGGAAAGACTGTCCCTCTAGGACTAGTTCATTCCTAGGGTAGCAAACAACACCCCCTTCCCTCCACCAGAGTGTCATTCCTGGGAAAACCAACTAATCCAGAGCCCATTCCCCAACCCCCTCCTTTCTCTCTCACACACCAAGCCAGCATTTCCCCTGCCCTAAATCATCCAGGCCAAGTACCAGCTAACTAGAGGCTACTCCTATACCCGAGCCCACTGAAATTATTCAAACTATCCAATCCTAAACTTGCTCAAACTTGCCCACCCTGTCTCACCCAATCCTTCCCTCAGATACTACCGTAAAGGTTCTGGACCATGCTTCTCCTTGCTCTTTTTCCCCTCCTGACCAACTTGGGTGCTTCCTTGTGTGGCCCTTTGTGTCATCATGTGCTTCCTGCTCTTGGGAACTGTCAATAATAAACTCTTCTTTCAAGGTAGTTGTCCCTATCTAAAATTTTAGGGTAACTGATTGAAAGAAAATCTCAGGTACGTTTTAAAACAGAAGGTGTGCTACTGACATGGATCAAGCAGAGGCCAGGGATGCTGTAAATAGTCCACAATGCACCTAGCAGCGCTTATAACAAAGAGGCATCCAGCCCCAGTGTCAATGGAGCCACAGCTGGGAACCTCTGGATTAGACAAGCTCTCATGCGTCTCCCAGTTCTACAACCACTTGATTCAAGTAGGTCTATAGGTTGAACTGCCTGTAGAAAATATTGCTGTGACATGATCAAGACATGTTATCCTGAGTTGGATATTAGACATATTTCCCTTATAGTCACAATTATCACTAAGAGTTTTTATCTACAGTACAAACACGTTATCCAAGTGCTGAAGTCATGCTGAGAACAGGAGTATAATTCTCAATAAAAATTCAAAAACATTCCAGCAGGAAATAAATATGTGGCAATAACAAGAACAATTTCACAAAATAAACTCTACCTTGATACCTAGAAGGCACTAAAAATCTGTGTCTCAGCATAAAGGAACATGGTAAAGAAAAGAAGCCTAACCAAAAAAACAAACAAACAAAACCACAATTAAAAAATGGGCAGAGGTTTACATGTGGACCAGAGCACCCTTAGAAGTTTCACCAGAAGGGTTAGCAGGGCTTAGGGGGGGCCTCTGCCATGGGTGCTTGTAGACATGGGCTTGAGGGACAAGGGGGAAAATAGACAGAGGACCTGGACAGACATTTTTCCAAATAAGACATACAGATGGCCAACAGGCACATGAAAAGATGATCCACATCGCTAATCATCAGGGATATGCAAATCAAAACCACAATGAGATATCACCTCATAGCAGTAAGAATGGCCACTGTTCTAAAGACAAGAAATGACAAGTGTTGGAGTAAAGAGAACCCTTTACTGTTGGTATAAAACGTAAACTGGTGCAGTAACTATGGAAGCAGTATGCAGGTTCCTCAAAAAACTAAAAACAGAAATACCATACAACCCAGTCATTCCACTTACAGGAATTTACCCCCAAAAAACAAAATCCTTAATTCAAAAAGATATATGCACCCCTATATTTATTGCTGCATTATTTACCACAGTCAAGATATGGAAGCAACCAAAGTATCCATCAACAGATGAATGGATAAAGAAGATGTGGTACATATATACAAAGGAATAGTATTCAGCCATAAAAAAGAAAGAAATCCTGCCATTTTCAACAATACGGATGGACATAGGGGGCTTTACACTTTGTTAAATAAGCCAGGCAGAGAAAGACAAATACCATATGATTTCACTTATATGTAGACTATAAAAACAAAACAAAACAAAATGAAGAGAACAGCAATAGACTCACAGACACTCACAAGTGATTGGTAGTTACAATGGGAGAAGGGTTGGGGTGGGTAGGTTAAACAGGGATAAAGAGGCACAAAAATCTCAATCATAATATACATTAGTCATGGGGATGAAAGTACAGCATACAGAATATAGTCAATAGTTCTGTAACATCTTTCTATGCTGACAGATAATATATTTGAAATCAACAGATTTCTATGTTGACTAGTTGGGGTGGGGATTTAATAAAGTATATAATTATGGAATCACTATGTTGTATACTTGAAACCAATATAATATTATACTATCAAATATACTTCAATTTTTAAAAGTGTATCAAAAAAAGGGAAAAGAAGCTTGGCAAATGACCATTATCTTCAGGTTAGGAGGCAATAACATTAGGGTTCTCCTTTCACTGCTTCTCCTCTCCTCCTCATGCATACCAGGGAATAACAAAGGGGTCAAGGGTCTCTATCTTAGCCTTGTGCAATTTATAAGACAAGTAACATGTACTTTGCAAATTAAAACATAAATATATATATTCAGGTCTGCTCCATATAGATTGCAGTTTTGCTGAGAGTCTACTTACATCTACCGGACCAATGACTACAAACTTACTCAATTTGGTCAACATCTTTCAGAAAGATAACAATTACATTTAAGGGCATGAAGAACCTTCTAGAGACACTAAACTGAAGCCATTATGATACAGAAGCTCTTAAGAGGCACAGAAGTTGGTATGCATCAAAGAGCTAATCATCTCCTGCATTTTACCAAAAACACTCCTCCCTGCTGGGAGAGAAAAGATTTCTTACAGGAAAGAACATTTCAGGAGATGTTTCAAAATAAAGATGTTGAAAAAAAATAGAACAGGCATGTCAGTAGGTAGAGATAAGGAGGCAGAAGCGGGGAATGTGGAGAGGTGGCAAAAAGTTCATTTGGATAAAGAGGAGGGGGGGTTGGGAGTACTAGGGAAAAGTCATGGAAAAAGCTCACTGCTCAGAGGCAGCTACTTAGTTTCAAAGAGCTTGAGAAGTTTATTTCATTAGCTCCTACCTCAGGATCAAGATCATCCAAAACAGTTTCCAGTTGTTTCAGTTCTGTTTCTGACAGATTCCCAAGGAGCTCATCTTCGTCTAGGTCCTTGTACTTCTCTAAGTCCTTCCGGAATGGTAGTGCCATGATTTGCAGTGGCCGAAGTCACTTATTTTTTGCTATTCAGTATAGACAGAAGTGAGTTTTACCTTTTTTTAAAGCTATGGAGAGAAGAAACAAACACATTTAAAATATTAAGTCATTTCCATCAACTTATATCTATTATTAGTCTAAATAAAATGTAATTTCCATGCATCATATATTCTTTAACCATATATCACACATCATCTTTGTGGATCACTCAATGCCTTTATCATTGTCTTCTGTTGATCAAAAAAAAAAATCAAGTAGGAAAAAAAGGAAGAAGAGGAAATAAAACTCAAATCCATTAAAACAGCTACTTGATAAAATTAGTAATTTCTGATAACCGAGTTTTGGGGGAAAGAACTTACAATATGTGCCAAAATAAAACTTTTCCATCAATGACTTTCAAATTATTGCTGCAAGAGTACTTTTTTCAAGCACAGTATATTTAAGGCATGTTTGTTTTATTGTATATAGTTTATGAGAATATTTTCTGACTCAATATTAATATGGGGGATATTAATATACTCCCCGTGTGAGGAATGGCATCTTGTAACTGGAAAAAATATTGTTTGAAAAGGTGCTTTAGAAAATTTTTTTGGAAAAGTTATTTTTAAAGGGAGAAAATACAGCATTCTGAAAATGTTTCAGTGCATTACTCTACACCATGTTGGGATATGTCACCCACTGATTGGCAAGGCTGGGCAGGAGGGTCTGATCTTGTCACTTCCTCACCATGGGGGTCTCACCCAAACACTATCGAGTTTCTCAACAAGCAACGTCTTTCCAGAGACAGCAGGACTGTTCTTTCAGAAAAGATACTTAAAACAAGAACCTACCCAAAGAGTGATGTAAAAATAAATACAAATTCTAGCCATAAATGTGGATCATTTGTTTCATGAAATGTTCCTATGTGAACAAGAAATAATCCTTAGTGATTTGGCTCAATTTTTCTTGGCTGCAAAACATCCAGTACTTCAAAGTTTTGACATATTTCCATTACCACCCACTTCACCCAAGGTTTCCCAAATTAATATTTTACCTAATATATTTTACTCCTCAAACCAGTAACATTTTATGGATCCTTTTAAGTGTTTTCATCTTCTAAGAAGAAAGGATGATTCACCACAGGGGTCTGTCAGCTAGTGATTTGACTAGCAACCACCTGGGTTGCAAATAACAAGCAAATTAAGAGAATACTTATGCAGATGTTAAACTGCAGGTCCCAGAAAGGGCTGGCTTACACCTGTTGACACCTGGTATCTCATCTGGTTTAGCAATTACCATGTATTTTTTTTTCTTTCTTTGGGGAACAAATTATTAACATTGCTGTCATTACTGAATTTGGTAAACCTCCATTTTGTACTTCCAACTTAAATATGGCAAGCTGACCAAGTATTCTGAGAGTGTATTTTCTCAAATATAATACAGTCTACAGAGAAGATTAATGGTTGGTATCAGCACTTCCAAATACATTAACCATCAAATGCAATTTTAAAGGTGAATAAAAAATAAGACCATTGTGGATAAAGTGAAGGTTCCTGTGGCCAGGATTCTCACCTGGCCCTGGTTGGCTAGCTCACTACACACATGTGGGCAATACGGTTATTGACTCTATATAAAGAGCCCTGCCTAGTGCTCTGTGCAACATGGTGGCACAGCTGCAAGGCTGCAGCAGAACAGAGCAGAGGCTGGAATAGTAGGAGCGCTTAGAACAGAGTCAGAGGAAGGCTATGGCTGTGCAGGCCAAGAGGGGATAGCTGTGTGGGCAGAAAGGCCCAGAGGCAGAGACCAGTTTGCTGCATGCAGACTCGACCTGAGTGAACGGGATTTTAGTGACTGACCTGCCACCGTGGAAATAAAGTTAGTATAACCCTTTCACCCCAGGAACGTTTTACTGTCATTGCTTTGGTCACATTGAATCCATAGTGAACTTGCCCAGGGCTGAAACCCACTGACAAGACAACCATCTGGAAAAAATACCCCCTAAATGAAAATATTTATGAAAATTACATGGTATTTTAGATAATGGTAAGAAAGTAAAAGAAGTACATGAATATGTACTAAGAGTAATTATTTAGCTTATCCTATTTTTTAATGTTGGGATAACCAATATAAAAAGATTTCAATGTGGTTTAATATAATTTATTTTTGAGGTTTATAATATATAATAAAGTCAATTACTTAGTCAATAAACATTTCAAAGAAATACATATTATTTTAATTACTTTGAGCATCACCTCTCTTTATTCTCAAAAGTGTTCCAGTATGGGCCATAAATTCAATGTTCATCCTACTAATAATGGACAATATAGTAGCAATGAATACTGGGGCAAAGGTGATGTTATATGCCCTCCAGGTTCTAGAAATCTGGAACAAGACATTTCTTGGAGTGACTTAATAGCTTAGTCTAATAGATCGCTCTTTATCCCAAAGTAAAAAAATCTGTCACACAAAGCAGGTTATAGTATTACTTAATAATAAAATGAACACCCTTGAATGCACCACCCAGCTTCAGAAAGAGACCGATACCAGTACTGTCATGTTCCCCTTCACAGTCGTATCTTCCTTCCTGAAAGCAGCAGCCACTGTACTGAAATCTGAATTGATCATTCTCTTCTTTCCTCTTTGGTTTAACCTTATACATAGCCCTAATAGCTTTAAGCTTTGTTTTTGCATTTTATATAAATGGACTCATACAGTAAGTATCTTTCCTGCTCTTTATCTTTCAGTATGTGACTTGCTTTTTTCCACTCAATATTGTTCTGAGTTCATGCTCATATAATGAGAGCTATACTTCCTTCATTTTTATTTCTATGTAGCATTCCATTGTATACACGAACATGTGAATTACTTGGGAATTCCTCTCTAGCTTTCTTCTATAAACAATCTTGTTACTTATTTCCTGGTATACATGTGCAAGAGTTTTCTCCAAGTTGTTCAAACTAGGAATGGAACTGCTGGGAAAAGGGTATGGTATTACTCAACTTTACTAGGTAATATAAAACTATTTTCAAAGTGGTTGTATCAATTTACATTCCTGAAGATTCAGTACATGACAATTCATGTTGTTCCTTGGTAACTGTTGGTATTAATGATATCCTTATCAATGTTGCCATATCCTTGTATACACCTCCATTTTAACCATAGGTTGTACGTAAGTATCTCCAAAACTTAAGGGTGTAACTGATGATATCAACATTAAATGGTAAGAGAATGCTTCCCAAAGAAGCAGAGAGAATACATATAGAATGGTGGTAACATAACTCAAGAAAGATAGCAGTAAGCATGCAGGTGTAAGACAGTGGCATTCATCAAGCAAGACTGGCTTTGTTCATTATGGTCAAGGGAAGCATGGTGTACTGACCAGCAGATGGAACTGGCTGATTCCCTGGTACTGAAAAGCATTAGGGGACCAAAGCCTGATGCCATGCAACATTTGCATCACCCCATGCTTCCCCTTTCTGTTTTCCATGCTTGCCAAGTAATCTAACTAAAACTTGGCTATTCACATAGCTTTTTCACTGAACATTAATACACTGACATTTGGCATATGTAACAATCTTTTATTAGTATGGTTAGCGTGTATCACTTTTTAAGAGACAGGGCACCTATTAGTGGATTGAAATTAGGTCTCTGCAAAGGTGAAACTGATGTTCACAACAATAAGTCCTATACTAGGGTTGTCTGGCCAGCTACTCCTAATGACACCTATCTCATGTCAAACCAACAATGACACTGTAATAGAGGTCATCATTCATTTGTGTCCCTTACTAGACTCTGTAAGTACCCTGAAGAGCAGAGTTTCTCCTGGATCTCATTCCTTACTGAGTTGACATCGCCAGGGACAGTACCTGGTGGCACACAGGTAAGCCAAATTTGGTTTAATTGGATCATATATCAGTCTCTCCTCTACCCCTTCCTTTTTCTGTAATTGCCTCATCATTCCCCAGTTACCTAGCATCCCTCTTGCTCCTTAACTTTATTCCTCTTATCACAATGGAAAAGACACAGTTAATTTGTCTTTGATATTTCTGTTAATCCTTTGCAGCCTCTGTACCTTTTCTTCCCTCAGGGTCAACCCATTTTGGCTTGATATTCATCATTCTCTGCTATTTAATCTTCCCCAGTTAAAACAAAAAACATCTGATTATCAGTCATCAGACCCCTGAAATTACATAATATTTACATATATAGAGTATGTATAATATTGTATGTAAGTCCTGATGAAAAACTGAATTTCTGAAGAGAGAACCAAGATGGTGGCGTGAGTAGAGCAGTGGAAATCTCCTCCCAAAACCATATATATTTTGAAAATACAACAAATACAACTAATCCTAAAAGAGAGAGACCAGAAGATACAGGACAACAGCCAGACTATATCCACACCCGCGAGAACCTAGCACCTTGCGAAGGGGGTAAGATACAAGCCACGGCCCAGCGGGACCTGAGCACCCCTCACCCCAGCTCCCGGCGGGAGGAGAGGAGTCGGAGCGGGGAGGGAGAGGGAGCCCAGGACTGCTGAATACTCAGCCCCAGCCATCCGCACCAGAGCGCAGACACAGTGCGTGCATGGGGTGCTGGAAACTAGGGAAGCAGGACAGTAAGACCTGTGAGCGGGTCCCTGCAGCTGGCGAACCCAGGACAAAGAAAAGCGAGTGTTTTTTGAAAGTCTTAAAGGGACAGGGACCCCAAAGCTGGATGGAAGTGCCCCGGGACACTTAGCCCAGAAGCTGGGAATCCCGGGGAACTCTGGGCACCTGAACCCCGCAGCGCAGCTTGGAGGCCCCTCACCACGATAAACAGCCTCCCGCCTGTTACCCCTCTGACACGGCTCCGCCATATTGGAGATGCAGCCTGAGGCAAGCCACGCCCCCAGCAACTGCAGAGCTAAATAAACTCCATAGCGGCCGGGCAAGATCAGAAGCCCCGTCTGCACACAGCTCCCCAGCACAAGCTGGTAGAGGCCGCTGTTCTCCCAGGAGAGGAAGGCCACAAACTGGCAAGAAGGGACTTTCTCTTACCCAACACATGCGCCAGCTCCCCACAAATATATCTATCGCCATGAAAAGGCAGAAGAAATTGATACAGACCAAGATCACAGAGGCAAACCCTGAGAAGGAGATAGACCTAACCAGTCTTCCTGAAAAAGAATTAAAAATAAAGCTCATAACCATGCTGATGGAGCTGCAGAGAAATATGCAAGAGCTAAGGGATGATGTCCAGAAGGACATTACAGAAATGAAACAATCTCTGGAAGGATTTATAAACAGAATGGATAAGATGCAAGAGGCCATTGATGGAATAGAAACCAGAGAACAGGAACGCATAGAAGCTGACGCAGAGAGAGATAAAAGGATCTCCAGGAATGAAGCAATATTAAGAGAACTGTGTGACCAATCCAAAAGGAACAATATCCGCATTATAGGGGTACCAGAAGAAGGAGAGAGAAAAAGGGATAGAAAGAGTATCTGAAGAAAGAATTGCTGAAAATTTCCCCAAACTGAGGGAGGAAATAATCGATCAGACCATGGAAGTGTACAGAACTCCCAACAGAAAGGATCCAAGGAAGACAACACCAAGACACCTAATAATTAAAATGGCAAAGATCAAGGACAAGGACAGAGTTTTAAAGGCAGCTAGAGAGAGGAAAAAGGTCACCTACAAAGGAAAACCCATCAGGCTATCATCAGACTTCTCAACAGAAACCTTACAGGCCAGAAGAGAATGGCATGATATATTAAATGCAATGAAACAGAAGGGCCTTGAACCAAGGATACTGTATCCAGCACGACTATCATTTAAATATGAAGGAGGGATTAAACAATTCCCAGACAAGCAAAAGTTGAGGGAATTTGCCTCCCACAAACGACCTCTACAGGGTATTTTAGAGGGACTGCTCTAGACGGGAGCACTTCTAAGATTAAATAGATGTCACCAGAGAAAATAAAATCACAGCAAAGAAAGCAGACCAACCAAATACTAACTAAAGGCAAAAAATATAATCAACTACCCACAAAAGCAGTTAAAGGAAGCACAAAAGAGCACAGAATAAAACAACCAAAATATAAAGAACAGAGGAGGAGGAATAAGAAGGGAGAAAAATAAAGAATGACCAGACAGTGTTCAAACTAGCTCAATAAGTGAGTAAAGTTAGACAGTAAGATACCAAGGAAGCTAACCTTGAACCTTTGGCAACCACGAATCTAAAGCCTGCAATGGCAATAAGTACCTATCTTTCAGTAATCACCCTAAATGTAAATGGACTGAATGCACCAATCAAAAGACACAGAATAATAGAATGGATAAAAAAGCAAGACCCATCTCTATGCTGCTTACAAGAGACTCACCTCAAACCCAAAGACTATAGGAACAAAGAAAGACTGAAGGAACAAAACAGCAGCAGAATCATAGAACCTAAGAATGGACTAACAGTTACCAAAGGAAAAGGGACTGGGGAGAAAGGGAGGGAAGGGAGGAATAAGGGTGAGGAAAAAGAAAAGGGACATTACGATTAGCATGTATAATGTGGGGGGGGGGACACGGGGAGGGCTGTGCAACACAGAGAAGACAAGTAGTGATTCTACAGCATCTTATTACACTGATGGACAGTACTGTAACGGGTTTGTGGGGGGGATTTGGTGAAGGGGGAACTCTAGTAAACATAATATTCTTCATGTAATTGTAGATTAATGACTACAAAATTAATTAATTAAAAAATGAAATTACTGGATCAAAAAAAACCTGAATTTCTTTTGGGTTAATTCTCCTCAGAAGGCATCAAGCCTCATTGTCTTTTTTTTCCTTTATCAAAGTATTGTTGATAAACTATCTTATATTGGTTTCAAGTATACAACACAGTGGTTCAACAGTTACCCGTATTATTAAATCCTCGTTCCCACTAGTACAGCTACTATCTGTCAACATAGGAAGATGTTACAGAATCACTGGCTATCTTCTCCACACTGTAGTACCATCCCCATGACCAACTTATATTATGATTGAGAAGTTTTGTGCCCCTTTATCCCCTCACCAAGCCTCATTCTTCAGATGTGCTATGTGCTAGACTTAAGACTGTGTACCTTGTCCTTACTGGCTTCTCCTAGGACCCTGGGTACTGAACCAATCTGACCTACAAGATCAGAGATTTTTTTTGCCTCAAGATTCCCAGATGAATGTTTTCCAATATATTTACTGTTCATTCAACAAATATTTTGAACATCTCCCATATCTGGAATTGACTTGTTTCAGATAATAGGCATCAACAGTATACAAGACAGACAAGTTCCCTGCTCTAATTTCTTTTAAAGGTGGCACCTGGACAAAAAACAATGAACAGAGGAATAGTATCAGATAACAATACTATGAGGAAAAAAATGGGGACAATGGTATGGGGAAGGTGAGAATCAGGAAGGCTACTTTTGAGTGACTCAGAAAGATTGTTCTGAAAGGTGACTTTTGAACAAGGGCTGAAAGATGCCTAGCAGCTCTTGCAGCCTGGGACTCGGCTAACGGCAGCAGTCTAGGTGAGAAACAGAGGCAGCTCTGCCTAAAGTTGTAGCCATGGAGATGGGAGGAAGTGCGTAAATGTGTGACGTATTGAAGGCAAGGCCAAAAGCATTTGTTCACAGATTGGATGTAAGGGGACAAGGATAAGAGATACATTAAGGGATAACTTCCACATTAATTTCAGCTAGTATAACATTCATAATATAAATATAAGATACAAATATTTTATAGTATGTATACAGAATCATCTTATATGATTTTATAATAATACATATCTATTTTTTATTCCGTATCTGTTTTTTCTGAAGGGCCAAACATGATCCTATGTCACCTATATTGCTGGGTCTTTTTTAGTATTTTCATAATGGTTCGTTTTCAGATCTACATTGTGAACTGTTCTAATATGATAATTTTGAACAAAAACATAGTAATAATAACCATTTAACTGAACAATATAAATAAACCAACTAAAAACTACTAAATAAAACGATTGCCGGCTATGGCCTTTAATACATTTGTAGGCTGACCCAAAACCTGTGTCTTTGTTAATACAATTTTTGATATCATCTTTTGCCAAAGAGCTGAGCCTAAAAAGTTAAAAAAGCAAATAACTTGTCATTATTTTCAAAGAAACATTACTCAATTATTGTCTCTAATTTATTTTCTTTCCAGTATCTTCAATGCTTATAGTCAAACTGCTAAAGAGATGGTCATGAATTGGAACCCAGCAATCAGAGGTTTCAAGATCTACACAGCCACCTTCCAACACTTAGTGCCTAGCTACTCCGACCTTGTCTCCTCTGATGGTCCAGTCCTCCACCCTACCTCAGCCCTACATTCTCATGGTTGTAATCCAGTCTCTATTTTTACCAGTAATTGTACCCCTTTGGAACATCCTTGATCCTCTCTGTGGAACGACTAGCAAAAACCCAACACTAACGAAAACTCCCTTCCTACTCCTTACCTGCAACAGGTGACAGATGAAGTGGGGGAAAAACAAACAAACTGATGGTCATATTTAATATTTATCACTACTAACATCAAAGATTGCTACCTAGTAATCCTCTTGCATTTCCCTAGGCCAGTCATTCTCCCATTTTTATATGATTATTTCACCTTCTTTCCCTCCATTTCTTATTACTCACTCTTAGATGAAGACTGTATTTTACCGAGAATGTAGAAGCAATCATAAAGGTATCTAAGCGCCCACCATTACATCTTCCAATCTACTGGCATCTATACCTACATACTGTACCTTTCATTTTGCTTTCATAAACTGTCCAGACTCTCATCTAAGGTCAATACTGCCTCTTGTGACCAGATCCCATCCCTGCTCATTTATGCAAGATTGCCCAGTAATTGTGCCCTTTCTCCACACTTGCCCAGGAGCACACAGGCTGTAATATATCTCCAAAATTAAAAACAAAATTTCCTTTAACTTCATACCCCTTCTAGAGGTTACCCTATGTCTTGACTCCTTTTTACAGCTACACTCCTTGAAAGAAAAATTCAGTACCCCTAGTTCTCTCCCTCTTACTCCCTCAAACCTTCTCCAATTTGGCTTTTGTCCCCAGCACTTCATTCCACCTGAACTGATGTGGTCAGCAATGACCTGCACAGTGCCAAACTAGCCATCAACTCTTACTCCTCACTTTATGAGACCTATCAGAAACAGCATTGGACAACAGATCATTCCTTTCATTCCAATCACTTTCTTCATGTGGCCTTGGGGACATTATTTTCTCTTGGTCCCTCTTTATCTCTCTGGCTGCCCCATCTCATTCTCCTTTATTGGCTACTCATCTTCCCTATCTTTAAATGTTGGAGTGGCCCCCAGTACTTAGTTCTTTGGACAGCTTCTCTTCTCTCTCATACTCTCTCCCTAGGTGATTTTATACATTGACAACTCTTGGATTTATATCTCCAACTTGACCTCTGTCCAACTTCAGACTTAAAAAATTTCTCAACTTGGATAGCTAACAAGTATCTCAAATGTCAATGTACAAATCAGACTATTAATTTGCTTACCCATAACTGCTCTTTTCATGTTTTCACCATTTAGTAAACAGCAACTCCATTCTTTTAGTTGCTTGAGCCAAAAATCTTGGAGTTAATGCTCACACTCCACATCTGATTCATCCAGCAAATTCTGTTGGCTCTACCTTTATTACATCATACTTAACACCTCCATTGCTTCCACTCTGATCCAAGTCATCATCTTTTACCTGGACTATTGCCAAAAGCCTCTCAGCTGGAGACCCTGTTCACAACCTAATGCCTATGCAGTCTATACTCTATCTTCTAGTATCAGAGCTATCTGATAAGTATATCACATCCTTAAGGTCTTTGCTTAAATGTCAACTGACTAGAGAGAACTTCCCTGTCTATTATATAAAAAATATCAACACCCACAGGCCCCCATCCCCCCACTGCACTAGGCAATTTCTTTTCTTAACCTGTATTTCCCTCTACATCATTATTTGATATGTTATATATTTATTGATTCTTGTCACTAAAATCTAAACTATATTTAAGCAGGGACTTTGTTTTGTTCAGTACTGCATCCTCAACAGAGAACTGATTGTGGCACATGCTAAATATTAAAAAATAGCCAATGTATGTAATTAATTGCAAGGATAACAGTAAACTTTTGAAAGTCACTTAAGTTAACCTGGAGTCATTCAAATTATTGAAATGTTAACTTCTTAACTTTATATGACAGTAACTTTGTTTAGATCAGATCTTTAAGTTAGGAAGCTGTTTAAGAAATAAAAAAATCAAGAATGCTTACTTCTTTTTTAAGCTAAGAATTAATAGGAAAGTTAACACTCAATTAAGATGCCTAACTCCATATTTTTAAACTTCTCATGTTAAACTGCTGAAATGGCCTAGTTTTCTTTAAAATTTAAAATACACATACACATCAACAAAGCTAAAATGAAAATGAATGATAACACCAACTACTCATAATGAAGTAGAGCAACTAAAACTCAATTGCTGGTGGAGTGCAATCTGATTCAACCACTTTGAAAAACTATTTAGCAGAATATACTAAAACTAAATATACTCGTATAATAATGACAGCAATTTCACTCCTAACTATATATCCAAGAGAAACAAACGTTTATATTAATAAAATAAGACATATAAAAGTGTTCATTACAGTTCTAGTCATAACATCCAAAAACTAGAAATGACCCAAAAATGTCTATTATGACGAGAAAATACAAATGAATGGTGGCATAGTCATAAAATAGAATACTACATAGTAATAAAGGGCAACTGCTGATACATGCAAAAACATGAATGAATCTCACATGCACCATGTTGAAAGGAATATAAAAAGCGAGGCATAAAATAATACATCTATAAGCTATCATGTATATGAAACTCAAAAACAGTAAAAAATAATCATGGGGTTGGAAATATAGCTACTGGGGGGGGAGCACTGATTAGTTAAGGACATCAGAGAACATTCTGGGGTGATAAAAATGTGCCATTATCGTCACTGGGTAGTATTTACACAAGTATATACATATATAGAAAATTTGTTAAGCTATCCACTTAAAATTTTCTCCCTTTAAGTTATACCTCAAAAAAAATTTAAATATATGTGCAAATAATTATATGTATTAGAAGTTGAGAATTAAAGTTCCCCCAAACACAGAAAAGACTGATTTTTCTGTAGTAGCCATGGTAACTAGTAAAAAACAAAAAGATCAACAATTTGCTTTTGCAAGCCAACTAATCACCATCTGCCTCTCACCTCTGAAGTTCAGCCAATCAGGAAAAGACTCACCCAGTAAACATTATTCTGAGTGCCAACCAACCAATCAACAGAGTCACCCAAACAATCATGCTTCTGTAGATGATGTCACTGCAGCCTTGGGAAGTTTGCCAGTCCCGGAAATGCACGCATCCCAAAAACCCTATGGAAGAAACTGGTCTCCTTGCTCAGAGAGACACTGTACCTAGCCAGCATAGCTCTCCTTTATTATAGTACTCAGTTCAGCTCTGTTTTTGTTTTAGGTATTGACTATGTAATCTCATGATTCTTTCATGCTAAAGAACTTTCAGTGATTAAATATATTTATTTTATATACATACATTTAATAAATAACATACATTTATCTTATATACATGTTATAAAAGTATTTCAATGTTGACACTATTAGATAATAGTAGGATCAAAATATTCCCTCTAGATAAATATCCATGTAATCTTTTGAACTGGATATGGTTCACCATTCAATAACTTCATTAAGTACATGCTTCAATTTGCTTTGGTTAAAAAATTCAAACCAACAAACTTTTTTCTCTTTTGTTTGGAACTAGCTTCAGAATTAATCTGGCAACAATCTTAAACCAAGTTATCTCTGCCTAGAGATTTTAACATTTAAAGCATCTAAATTCTCTCTTTAATGTTAGGCTTCAGTTTCATCTCTCCTGGTGTGAAGAACATTCTCTTTATGAGCTTGATTCTAGGTAACACTAATTTTAGCCAAAAAATGTACTTAGTGTCTACCATGTCCAAAGCACTATGCACAGTATTTACCACCTAAAAAATGAAAAACATTTTATTTTAGTTGTATATAGTGTATATTACTTACAGTAACACATTTTTAAGGGAAATAAATTGGATACTAAATCTGTCCTTCTGTCCACTGCCTTCATACAAAGGAGCCTAAAAGACATTACATTAAATAATGATTTTGCAGAGTTCTTGGGATGTTGTGGATGACCAGATGAGGGAGAGCATAGCTGAATGAGGCAGTTGTTTTCCAAACAGAAGTTTGAGAAAATGAATATTCTGTGTAAAATTTCCATGGAAACGAACCAACCCAAGAATGAGATTACCCAAGCACCCCTGTCTTCCCTGAGATTGCTACTGTCACCATCTTGAATTTAAAAAAATGAGATCTAAACATCCCCAAAACATAAGGTAAGAAAATTAAGTCTGAAGTGTGAGGACAGGCCAGAAAAACAAAGATAGGGCCAAGACAAAGAAGAGATTTAATTGGAAGCACGTTACTAAGGGCAACCTTAAAGTACAAAGAAGCCAGATCATTTCTGTGACTGTGAGAAGAAAATACTTCACAGGTTACTCATACCACTCCAAAACCAAGCTTTCAATAAGACTCTGCTGAGACTTTGTGCCTCCCATGTGAGTACCCCACTTCCTTTTCTGGCAACCTTTTCTCAAAGTCCAAACCAGCTCACAGTCCTAGGTCACCTCCACTCTCTTTATTCTTCTTGGTCAGGCTGCAGCATCAGACGTCCAAGGCCAGGTCAGAGAGGAACCCACTCTGCTACCACCGATGAGTGCCACTACAGCTGTACCCTTAGCACACCCAGCTTCTGAAAAACCAACTGCTCTTCAGTCTTTTTTTTTTTGGTTTGTTTAATAGACTGGGTAGACTAGGAAAGCTTTTCTAGAAGTTGTTGCAAACTCAAAAAATCTTAAAATGGAAATGACATCATACGAACAAATCTCTCAGGGTAATAACATTATAGAGCTCTTGATCTCCACTGGTTAACCTAAGAGCCTTGCACGAGTCACAGAGTGGACAAACCAAAGATGCGGTGGCCTGCAGGGAAAGCTTCTCAGTGCTCAGCATCAATCAAAGGGCTGAATCCCTGGCAAGTATATAATGGAGAGACTAATCTGAGGGTTTCTTTCTCTTTTTCTTCCAAAGGGAAGTATCACTATGACTCATTATTCCTCTTGCAAGAATTTTCTTAATCCACCAAGATGGTAAGCACTGAACAGAATACAAAACCTAAAATAAACTAGGCTAAGTCTAAAAGAAATCATACTAAGAGCAAGTTGAATTTTATGCAGTGAACAAAAGGTCAACGGTAACATCTTTCCTCAGTTTCATCAGTTCTGAACTTCCTGGGCTTCAGAACAGGTTTTTTTCCTTCATTCTGAAAAGCTCTCCTTCTCAACCTTACCAATTTTCCAATCTTAAAATCAGTACATAGTGGTATACATTTATTAAGTGCCTATTATATTTAATGCACTGTCCTGGGGTAGGGAGCATTGGACTAGAGGGAAGGACACTGGGAGAGGAAAAGGACCATGGGAGTGAGAGGAAAAGTATTTGCAGATCCTTGTTCTCTCCACTTTATAAATGCTTCTCAAACTGGAATTTAAAAGATTACAAGAATCAAAGACATGGCACAGATAGGGCTCAGAGACTATAATAGTCAATGGTAGATTTAATGTTAAATTTAAGTACAACTTAACACTTTTAATTTTCTTTTGATACATTGTTGCTGTCTCTCAACTTACAAAAATGATGACCAGCAAGTTGGGCATACAGTGAAAAGTAAACCTGATTTTCCCTCAGACCCTCTTCACCACCTTCCATCATTAGAACACAGCCTAAATGGTACCCTAAAAAGGATCCATCACTAGGATGTGTCTTTTCTCTATCTCTGCTCCCTTTTATATCCATGAGTGTGTAGAACCCTATCCTCTAGCAATGCTATATGTCAACAACTGTGCCATAATAAAGATTATGAAGTGCATCACTTCAATTGAAAATGCATTTATATAGAAAAATATGCCTCCAACCTAAGTGTCCATTAGTAGATGAATGGATAAAGATGTGGTACATATACACAATGGAATATTATTCAGCCATAAAAAGAAAACAAATCCTACATTTGCAATAACATGGAGGGAGCTAGAGGGTATGCTCAGTGAAATAAGCCAGGCAGAGAAAGACAAGTACCAAATGATTTCACTCATTTGTGGAGTGTAACAACAATGCAAAACTGACAGAACAAAATAGCAGTAGACTCAGACTCCAAGAAGGAAGTAGCAGTTACCAAAGGGAAGGAGATTAAGGGGCATTATAATTAGCACTCCCAACACAGGTAGGTCACGGGGAAGGCAGTAATGACTTTGGAGAGGACAAGTGATGACTCTATAGCATCTTACTACGCTGACAGACAGTGACTGAAATCAGGGTGGGGGGTGAGGATGTGATAATATGGGTGAATGTTGAAACCACAATGTTGTTCATGTGAAACTTCATAAGATTGTATATCAAAGTTAAAAAAAAATAGAAAAGAAAAGAAAAATATGCCTCAAAATGAGGAAACTATCCTGGGAGAAATCAACTGTTTGCAACAAAATGTGCCTAGGTGAAGGTGTATGTGGTTGTAATTAGCAATACTTGCAAACCTGATTAACAGTTAATAAGTTATCAAAATATCCTTTATGAAAGTTGTCTCAGCATTCTATAGACTTTAACAAGGTAAGGTCTTGGTAAAACATGGGAGGAAGCACTCTAAGGAATTATCACAACTAATCTAAACCACTAAAACAAGCTCACAGGATGGGGAAAATGCCAGAGAGGATATTTTTTATATGAAGACTGCCCACATCAATGATTATAAAATAAATACTAATATACACATAGTATACAGCTACTATTATTTGCATTATGTTTTTTGTATTTGTAATTGCAAAATAATGCATGATCTAGGCCAACATGTCAAGTAGTACAGTGGATAAATGTCTCAAATGAAAAATTCTTAAAGTGTCTCCCTGCTTGTCTCATTCTACTAATATTTTAATCCATCCACACCAGATGTTGTTTAGAATAATTTCTTTTCTAATAAAATTCTACTCCCTCCCTGCTCCTTTTGGGGAGGGTAGGTCTGGTTGGACTGTAATGGTGGTAAGATAGCAGCAAGTTTTTAAAATTTAATGGGAAAAACCTTCAACTTTAATAATAAATGGAAGTTCTCAATTTTAGCCAGACTGTATAACTCAAGCCCCTTCTCTTTGCTAAAATAAGGAAAATCCTCTCTTTCTTTAAACTGCCTGGTGCATACTTCTGAGTCTTTCCCAAAGATACAACAAAAATGTGACAAACTTAAGCACCTAACAGAACTCAATTCTTACTTGAGGAGGAAAAAAATCCAGAAGGAACACCAGAATTCTTAGGGTGAAAAAGCCTAGCACTTAGTTCCTAGCACTGAACTAGTCAGTAAGATGTACGGACTTGGGTTTCTGTGACTTTGAGCAAGTAACCTCACATCTCAGTTTCTTGGATTCAAAGAGGAATAGCCAAAATACAGCTCCTGGTATGACAATGGATGGGTCCACATCCACAATGGACACTGCCAAGGAGCCTTTTCCCCGGGAGACACAGATTCTGCCTCAGTCTTCAGGCAGCCACTGCTGCCAGATGCAAAATGGTGAGAGGATAAAGCCTGCTCACTTCAGCCCTGGGCTAAACCTCTCAGGTCTCTTCTGGCTCTAACAGAGTCCAATTTTAGGAAATGCTAGGAACAATATAGTGACTTGTCCTTGTCACTGCCAAGATGAACAGTACACAAACAGACAGGAAAAATATGAAAGCTGAATCATGCTAGATAAGCACAAAACAATAAAGTTAAAACTTTCCGGGAAGTGACTTGACAAACCAGAACAGATATATTAAACAACAAAAAAAGTAAATAATGAAGTCAAACTTAGGCCAATGTTGTTATGTACTAGAGAAACAGAAGTTAAAATTAGAACAGATGAATCTAACAGACATCTACAGAACTCTACAACCAAAAGCAGTAGGATACACATTCTTCTCAAGTGCACATGGAACATTTTCAAGAATAGATCACATACTAGGGAACAAAAAGAGCCTGAGTAAATTAAAAAAGATTGACATTGTACCAACCAGTTTCTCAGACCACAAAGGTATGAAACTAGAAATAAATTACACAAAGAAAATGAAAAATCCCACAAACACATGGAGGCTTCACAATATGCTCCTAAATAACCAATGGATCAATGACCAAATAAAAACAGAGATCAAGCAATATATGGAGACAAATAACAACAATAATTCAACATCGCAAAATCTGTGGGACGCAGTGAAGGCCATGGTAAGAGGAAAGTATATTGCAATACAGGCCTAGCTCAGGAAAGAAGAACAATTCCATATAAGCAGTCTAAACTCACAATTAATGAAACTAGAAAAAGAAGAACAAATGAGGCCCAAAGTTAGTAGAAGGAAGGACATAATAAAGATTAGAGCAGAAATAAATAAAATCGAGAAGAATAAAACAATACAAAGAATCAATGAAAGCAAGAGCTGGTTCTTTGAGAAAATAAACAAAACAGATAAACCCCTAGCCAGATTTACCAAGAAAAAAAGAGAGTCTACACATATAAACAGAATCAGAGATGAGAAAGGAAAAATCATGATGGACCCTACAGAAATACAAAGAATTATTAGAGAATACTATGAAAAATTATATGCTAACAAACTGGATAACCTAGAAGAAATAGACAACTTTCTAGAAAAATACAACCTTCCAAGGCTGACCAAGGAAGAAACAGAAAATCTGAACAGACCAATTATCAGCAATGAAATCGAACTGGTAATCAAAAAACTACCTAAGAACAAAATACTTGGACAAGATGGTTTCACCACTGAATTTTATCAAACATTTAGTGAAGACCTAATACCCATCCTCCTTAAAGTTTTCCAAAGAGTAGAAGAGGGAATACCACCAAACTCATTCTATGAGGCCAGCATCACTCTAATACCAAAACCAGGCAAAGACACCACAAAAAAAGAAAATTACAGGCCAATATCCCTGATGAACATAGATGAAAAAATTCTCAACAAAATGTTACATCAAAAAGATCATCCATCATGATCAAGTGGGATTTATTCCAGGGATGCAAGGATGGTACAACGTTCGAAAATCCATCAGCATCACCCACCACATCAACAAAAAGAAGGACAAAAACCACATGATCATCTCCATAGATGCTGAAAAAGCATGCAACAAAATTCAACATCCATTCATGATAAAAACTCTTAACAAAATGCATATACAGGGCAAGTACTTCAACATAATAAAGGTCATATATGACAGACCCACAGCCAACATTATACTTAACAGCGAGAAGCTGAAAACTTTTCCTTTAAGATCGGGAACAAGACAAGGATATCCACTTGTCCCACTTCTATTCAACACAGTACTGGAGGTCCTAGCCATGGCAATCAGACAACACAAAGAAATAAAAGGCATCCAGATTGGCAAGGAAGAAGTTAAACTGTCCCTCTTTGCAAATGACATGATATTGTACATAAAAACCCTAAAGAATCCATTCCAAAACTACCAGATCTAATATCTAAATTCAGCAAAGTTGCAGGATACAAAATTAATACACAGAAATCTGTGGCATTCCTATACACTAACAATGAAATAGCAGAGAGAGAAATCAGGAAAACAATTCCATTCACAATTGCGTCAAAAAGAATAAAATATCTAGGAATAAACCTAACTAAGGAAGTGAAAGAGCTATGCTCTGAAAACTACAAGACACTCATGAGAGAAATTAAAGAAGACACCAATAAATGGAAACATATTCTGTGCTCATGCATAGGAAGAATTAATATTATCAAAATAGCCATCTATCTATAGCAATCTATAGATTCAATGCGATTCCTATCAAAATACCAACAGCATTCTTCAACAAACTAGAGAAAATTGCTCTAAAATTCATATGGAACCACAAAAGACCTCAAATAGCCAAAGCAATTCTGAGAAGGAAGAATAAAGCTGGGGGATTATGCTCCCTAACTTCAAGCTTTACTACATAGCCACAGTAATCAAGACAATTTGGTACTGGCACAAGAACAGACCTGTAGACCAATGGAACAGACTAGAGAGCCCTGATATAAATCCAACCATATATGGTCAATTAATATACAATAAAGGAGCCATGGACATACAATGGGGAAATGACAGCCTCTTCAACAGCTGGTGTTGGCAAAACTGGACAGCTAAATGCAAGAGAATGAAACTGAATTATTGTTTAACCCCACACACAAAAGTAAACTCGAAATGGATTAAAGCCTTGAATGTAAGTCATGAAACCATAAAACTCTTAGAAGACAACACAGGCAAACATCTCCTGAATATAAGCATAAGCAACTTCCTCCTCAACGCATCTCCTCAAGCAAGGGAAACAAAAGCAAAAATGAACTCATGGGACTACATCAAACTAAAAAGTTTCTGTACAGCAAAGGACACCATCAACTGAACAAGAAGGCATCTTACAGTATGGGAGAATATATTTGTAAATGACATATCCGACAAGAGGTTAACATCCAAAATATATAAAGAACTTAGATGCCTCAACACCCAAAAAGCAAATAACCTGATTAACAAATGGGCAGAGGATATGAAGAGACAGTTCTCCAAAGAAGAAATTCAGATGGCCAACAGACACATGAAAAGATGCTCCACATCACTAATCATCAGGGAAATGCAAATTAAAACCACAATGAGATATCACCTCACACCAGTAAGGATGGCCAGCATCTAAAAGACTAAGAACAACAAATGCTGGCGAGGATGTGGAGAAAGGGGAACCCTCCTACACTGCTGGTGGAATGTAAGCTAGTTCAACCATTGTGAAAGCAATATGGAGGTTCCTCAAAAAACAAAAAATAGAAATATCATTTGACCTGGGAATCCCACTCCTTGGAATTTACCCAGATTCAGAAAGACATATGCACCCCTACGTTTATCGCAGAACTTTTTACAATAGTCAAGATATGGAAGCAACCTTAGTGTCCATCAGTAGATGAATGGATAAAGAAGAGGTGGTACATATACACAATGGAATACTATTTGGCCTTAAGAAAGAAACAAATTCTACCATTTGCAACAACATGGATGGAGCTGGAGGACATTATGCTCAGTGAAATAAGCCAGGTGGAGAATGCCAAATGCCAAATGATTTCCCTCATTTGTGGAGTATAACAACGAAGCAAAACAGAAGGGACAAAATAGCAGCAGACTCAGAGACTCCAAGAATGAACCAGTGGTTACCAAAGGGGAGGGAGGGAGAAGGGGACTGAGGGGTATTATGTTTAGTACACATGTGTGGGGGATCACGGGGAGAACAGTGTCGCACAGAGATGGCACATAGTGGATCTGTGGCATCTTGCTGCCCTGATGGACAGTGACTGCATTAGGGTACAGGTGGGGACTTGATAATATGGTAAATGTAGTCACCACATTGTTTTATCATGTGAAACCTTCATAAGAGTGTATATCAATCATACCTTAATAAAAAATTTTAAAAAAATACAAGTGGAAATGACCATATTTAATAAATGCTTTTCTGGAAAGTCACTAAATAAAGCAAGTTTCTACAGACCATTTTCTACTTTCCCATTAATAAAATAAGAAACATTTCTATTAAAACAGCCATTCCCAACACATCATAAATCATAGGAATAAATGTCAAAAAAATTTTAATCACAAAATTAAATATAAATTTTATTAATCCAGTAAAAATACTGGATTCATTTCTATCTTGTTCTTTATTTCATTCTCTCTTTTTTAAAAAAAAAATTGTAAGTTTCTAACCATTGTCTCTATTTTAATTAAATTTAAAACCAAGATACTCAAGAGTAAGACTGTACTGGAAGATATAATGAGGTAGGGCAGGGACATGGGGCAGCCATCATGATTAATTTTTCCTGCCTGTGATGAAAAATGCCAAAAATATAAATAGTATAGTAAGAACAAGAGGAACTACGTCTTAAGGCTCAAATTTCATTTTAAAAACCAAGGAGTTAGGAGGTAAGATTACTAATGTATTCTTTGGTAATCAGGCAATAATGGACCCTATGATAAGGCAAGGCCAGTAGTCCTAAATGATACGTCCCCACTGCTTAAGGGTAACTACTATCTTGGAGAAGAACAGGATCAAGAAATCCCTGTGCTAAGTTTATCTTACAGAATATCTAGAGGACAGACTATGGTTGATGACACAATGTCTCTCACTGGAGATAGACATCATGAGACCACATGTCAAACCATCCTCCCACACACTCCCCCATCCCCTCTGCCCTTTGCCCCATTCTTGAAAACCTTCAATAATTTGGAACCTTTTCTCCCTCTGTTTGTCCTTGCTCTCTACTGCCTGCATGGCTGCTGCCATTCACTACTACTATCGCTTTAATGAGTTCCTGCCTCACTAACACTGGAGAATACTTTCTCAATCAGGAAAATCAAGAACTCTCCCCCATCCAGGTTGAGGTTTCACCTAATGCACAGGGAGTGACCTCCCTAGATGCAGCTGCACAACAACAATTAGATAAAAAACTTTAGAATAGTTAAAACAGGTTAGGAAAACAGATTTAGAATTTGGGAAAGGGGCCTTTGGGAAACAGACTTCATAAAGGCTTTCATTTCAGATGTTGATAATCTTAAGGAATTTTAGAGGGATCACACAACCATATTATTCATGCATGTCTATTCTGCAATCTGGCCCACTTTTCTCCATTACCACAGAAACTGTAATGGTTAACAAGTGACCCCTAATGTCTTTCCAAATCTAAAAGTCTAAGATAACTCAGCTTTTAAAACAAGTGTCTTGGGAATAACTGCAAAGATACACAAGAACCAGAGACTAACCAGAGAGCTAAAGATATAGAAAGAGTATTCACTATATAACCAGTAGTGCCTTTCGAGTTTGGTATCATGCAATTTTATTTTTAGATTAAAAAACTCAATTGTTTGTTGCATTTTGATGCTATGTATGAAAAAAACAGTATCAAATATTGTCTCTGACTTCTAAATGATGCATGTCACACCAGGTAATATAAACAAATGCTTGGTAGAAAAGCAAAACAGCAATAATCATTAGCCACCAAAGAGTTCTATTAAGAGAATTTCAGAATACTGATTTTTAAAAAAACCCTAACATCTATAAGACCAATTGCAAAAATCATTTAAAGAGATATATAATTATATATTCCTTCAAAATTCACAGCTTGGAACCAAAGGCCCTATTTAACTGAAACTCTGAAACTGGGATTAAAGCTGGTTTGGGGGTGGTTTTTCCTTTTCCCTAAGGAATCTTCAAGAGAAAGAAGTAACTTTTCTGAAGTTCGGTGCAGGTCTTCAAAGCTTTGTTTCTGGACCCAGCCCCTCTCCCCTGCCCCACTTCCTGGAATGGTTCCAGTTACTAGTGAAATTTCTGGAGCCTAATAAAGAGAGGAAGTAAAAACAATGTTTTACCAAGCCCTCTCCCCAAGGGACAGCCAAATTCCTTGCTGACTCTAAACTCTTGGTTTTCCTGCTCAAATGATCTTGCTTATAGTCACCTGAATGTGCTTCCTGAAACAGTGCTTTTACATTCATTCATTTGCCTAGAATCTTTGTTAGGTGTTTATACTTTGATTTTCTCAGGTGATTTGGGTAAAACTCCAATTTCTTATTTTCACTAAGAATTACTAGGAATCCTCTGCTCTAATCAGGATGGCTGCCTCATTTGTTTCCCACAATGGTGTGCACTGCTCTTCAACAATCCTCCCTAACCCATCCCCAAATTTTACTTCTCCATCCTATTCCAACTCTGCACACCCTTCAAAGACCAGCATACATACATCCTCTGTGAAGCCTTTCCTAGTTCCTCCAACCCTACTTAGTCTCTTCCCTACTCTGAAGGTCAACAATGCTCAGGGTACACAGCACCACTTAGCCCCATTGATTCAGATGTCTGGTACCAATGGGTATGAATGCATGCTCCTCAATGGACCATGCCTCACTCCTCCATGTGAAGGCATTTCATACACACCTCTAGAGAAACAGCATACTTGTGACTTTGAGGGATACCACAGGTTTTACTCTCATCAATTTCAGGAGACTAGGTATATACCAAGCTTTGCTTGAGCAAATTAATTTTCAGACTACCACACAGCAGTTACAATGTTTGAAAAGGCACAAGCCTACAATTTGCATTACATGTCTTGATGTCTCAGGAAGAAAATGGGGAATATAGAACCAATCAAAGAGATCTGATAGGCCCTGGAGTTAGGGCATAATTCTCACCACACAGGTAATACCTCAGTAGAGAAAATGAGTTCCTTGGTCAACAGTTGGGCAAAAGGGAGCCATTCTTCAAGAAAATGGCACTGCCCCACCACCATGACCCTGTGGTCCCACATGTAGAGAACCTCATTCTTACTGAGGTACTGTAATATCCAGAAGAGGAATGGCAGCAATAACCAAGAGATGGGCTACTTGAAGTACTGTGTGGCAGCAAGGAGCAATGCCTATATCCCCATAACTCCCCACAAGTGATCTTAGGAAACAGGAAGGACAAGATGACTGCCCTCTACAGACGAGACAGCACTGAAGGTTTTCACAGGAAAAGTTACTTGGTATTACTGAACTATATGCTTAAATTGGATGAATTTTATGGTATGTGAATTATGCCTCATAATAAAATTGCTTAAAAAATTTGGTGACTTGAGCTGAAGTATTTGCATGTGGTGAAGCATAGGGCAGTCTAGTAAGAAGAAGGTATCACAGGTTTTTATTTGGATTTGATGACAAGGCACAAAACCTCTGGTACAAAAACTGAAATTTCATGATATTAAGTTAGAAGAGTTCCCTATAAATAATGAAAATTGAAATACAGCCTTTGAAAAATACATGTACACATGCAGTAAATGGCAGACCATATAAAACTACTGAATAATGAGGACCAACCATACAGCTGGCAGGGGTAGCTTTTGGGGAAGGAGGAATGGATGGGGATAGAAAGAAAAACAAATTAATATTTCAGATCAGTAACAGTTGAAAAAAGCAGAACTGATGAAAGGAAGACTTAGAAATCACTGCGATTGGCCAAGAAGGTTGGCTTACTGCCCCCAGGGTCATAGGGCCTGCTTTGCATAGGTTCTTTTAAAAAGCGCTTAAGGGCACTTTTTTCCTTTAGTAGCAAACAAGGAAAATCAAGACAGCCATACAGAAGTAAAAGGCAACTTAATTAAATGCAGAGGAGAGGGGGCTGCTGAGAGCTTAGTATAAGAATCCAAAACAGGAATTCAGGATAATATTTCTCCAATTAACTAACACCTATGACACCAATTATAAATTAAAAATTTTAAGTGACAGAAAAAAACTGTGTGTATTTTACTTAGATCTTGGAAACACATTTCATTCATTCCTAACCTGAGTTTCTCAAATTAACCAAGAGGTCATTTCCATATTCCAATACAATGAAAAGAAAAAGAATCAATTGTTATTTGCATACTTGCTGTATTCCAGGTACTGCACCTTTTATATCTCTTCATCATAACTCTGCAAAACATTACTATTCCCATTTCATACATGAAAAACTGAGGTTCAGAAGAATAAAAAGCCTGCCCAAAGACATATATAACTTCTTTCTCAAGATGTGAGATTTGAACCTGACCCTGAAATCCATGCTTTTTACACTATATCACACTCCCTCTACGAAACACTTTCTACGATGTTTTTATGTTACTACACATTACACATTAACAGCAGCAAATTACTGAAGTAACAGTAACTGGTAATAAGAAGTCACAGCTGGAGGCAAAAGAGAAGGAGAAACTATAAAGTAAAACAAAAGTGTGTAACAATTTAATCCAAGTACCATTAACCTATAAACTGTCAACCTCAGAAGGCAATTCAATAACAGAATAACTGACACACTCAATTATAAATTGTATGTCCTCCAAATCATCTTGATTGAGTTTGGAGGCATCCATTTAATTAATAAGACCAGAAAAAGCTTTGTGATATACTTTACAAAAAAAAGACATTCAAAATATATTTTTTGAAAGATTTCAATTTGTGACCTTGGGCAAGATAGTGAACTATCTTTTTTGTCCTGTTTTCTCATCTGTAAAATGAGCATAACAATAGTACCTATCTCATTAAATGAGTTAATATAAATCACTTAGAACCAATCTTGTTACAGGACAAGTGTTCATAGTATCAGCTAATAAAGTCATATTATCTTCAAAATTTGTTTTTAAGGAATACTTCATTACTTCATGCTAGGTAAATGAGGTATTTTACTATATTGTGATCCATGTAATACAGATAATTAATTGCAGAGATTGGGTGAGAGAGATGAAGACTAAAAAGGAGAATATAGAGAATATAAAAAAAAGTGAGAGATTGATATACACAAAGAAAACAGAACATGTTAAGTCACTTTGCCCACACTCCTATTGAGATTTATCTCACCATATTATATTCACTTGTGTAATATCTATCTTTACTATAGGCTCTAAGTTTGAAGGCAGGCACTTATTTTTATATTATCAGCCCAATATAGTGCCTGCAACATAGTAGACACTAATGTATAATAAAATAAGGTGAGGGGGATCAGTAAGCTTTGAGATCAACAATAGGAGTACTTGATTTTACCATATCCTATCCTAATTGGGATGGGGGTCAGAGTCAGAAAGCTCTATTATCCCTATTTGTTTATCTGATTATCAATATTATACTCCCCTATTCTTTCTGAACTAGGAAATTTGAAAAATGTTTTAAAAAGTTAATTTGCTCTAAAATTAGAAATCTTTCATATCATGGTAAAACTGATTCTAGTAATATTATTTTAAATATTAAAAATATTGCTCTAACTGGCCTGTTATCCCAAAAGTTAATCCTAATGGTCAAGTGGTCAGAGAGTCATAGCAACAAAGAGATACTAAATTAAGAGACACATAGTACTCTTAAAAAGGTAAGGCATGAGAAGTAAAAAGCTAACCTTTTCATACAATATTGCTTCTCTCTGACTTACCAACTTTACATTTCCCTGTATGGCCCCGGAAGATGACTGGTTAGCCAGAGATGGGTAAGATTCCTCGGGGGAGGAACAACCTAAGACAGGCACAGTCGCAGGGGGGCCATCAGGTGAGAAATTGGGGATCAACAGAGGTGAGGCTTAGAACCTCACCCCCACCCCTGTTTTGAGAGAAATCTTCCGCATCCGTGGATGTTTTGTTGCCCTTGTCTAGCTGATTAATACTTAGTCTATAGGCAAACACCTGATCATCTATATTTGCCCTCTTACAGCACTAAACTATGTTTTCTACCTTTATCTTGCATCTACCTACCACTTCAGCATTTTATTTAAAAAACCATTAATAATAATAATAATAATAATAATAAGGGAGAAATGTGGGATTCACATATAAATCAAGTATAAAACTCAAACGAATATTCATATTTGACCTGATTGTTTATAGTTCATAATGCATGATCAAAACCGAAAGTTTCTGTGATGACTGCCCTTGAACTGTTCACCATGTAAGAACTTATTCACTATGTTAAGAATTTGTTCACCATGTAAGAACTTGTTCGTTATGCTTCAGAAGATTGGAGACTGTTGAGAATTAGGCTTGGGGTTGATTAATGATTGTGCATTGAGTCCCCTATACAGAATTTCATTGCTGTTAACAACCATTTGATCAATAAATATGAGAGATGCCCTCCCCCCCCGCCAAAAAAAAAAAGGTAAGGCATGATCCCTTCCCTCTGACTTCTGGTACCAAAGTGAGCTTGTTTGGGGACGACCAGGCCTAAAACCCCTTGTCTGAGACCACCCTTACCCCAGGCCCTGTGAAGCACACAGACTGAGCAACCAAAATGATACCCACTTTATACAAGTTTGGTAGGGCAGGGGCAGGGGTAAGGGTGGGGGTGTACCCCAAGCCCAAGCAGGATAAATCAAAACCAATTCTTCTCCAGGAATCTGGAAAGCTGAGAAATAAAACCTAAGATGAGGGATCAAATATATTATCCAGTATGGAGACAGCAGCACAGCAGGCCAAAGTCGCATTTAGCTGAAGCTAAGAAAGCAAAAGCCAAGAGAAAGCAGAGAAAGCCAGTCCACAAAGGATAGAACGGACAGGGCTGGGGCTAGGGTGAGGGAGGAGGGCACTTGTCTCAGGTGCAGGGTTTAAGACAGCACCAAAAATCTCAGTTATCAAGATAGATAAACGTGCTATTTTCAAAAATCCAAATTAATGTTCTGGAATGAAGCAGAGGCACAGAAAGAAGCCGAAGAGTCCCTGCAAGCTGCAGACAGAGAAAAAGGTCAGGGGCTTTCTGAATGCATGCTCTGGACTCCAGCTGTACCTCCAGTTGCCTAGAGTACCAGCCCACCACAACTCCCAGCCCCCAGCAGACCTTCTGGTAAGCTAGTTTCAGTGAACTGGGTTCCCTGAGACCTAAGAACCTTGATACACGTAACTGGGGAAAATGAGACATACATGTAAAACTTTTTTTTAATCAAGGCAATATATAATTAACTGACAAAAGAATGGTACTGGCAATTAGTGCTACAAAAGTTCAGAGATCACTGTGGGTGGTCAGGGAAGGACAGATTTAGCTAAAAAGAGGGGGAGGAGAAGTACACACTAAGCTAGAAGATCAAAGTACATGCTCAAAAGGGTGGGAGGTAAGATGGGAAGGGAGCCAGGGAAAGGAAAGCAGGAAAATAAAGGAAAGACAGATCTTTACATACCCTGTATTACAGCCAAAGAAACAGTTTCATGCTTTTCTGCCTCCAGCCCTCAGATCACACTGTTCACTACACCTGAAATAGCCTTTCTCCCCTTTTCTCAGTTCAAATCCTTTCACATCTTTCAGGGACCAGTTCGAACATTTCTTTGAAGAGCTTTTCCTAATATCCTACTCAAAGGAGATACAGAGCTGAGCTGTTTTCCCAGTGGGAAAAGATAGAAAAAAGATATGGCAGATGGGAAGGTTAAGAGCTAAATGCAGTGACAATTCTCTTCTCTAGGGCAGAGCAAACTCTACCCGGGGAGTTCACTTGGGAAGTTGTCCACTGTCTTAAGAGAACAGGAAGCAACTGGCTTGACAAGGAGTTATGATGGGGGCCAAGAAAATGTCAAAGGAAAGGCAATGTAGAGGGTATACTAATGACTAACAGAAGCACTGAGCGGCGCTGAAGGCCTTGCAGAGGTGAAAATGTGCAAAGGTGCCGCAGCTGCTGACAGTATATGGTTCTGTTACTTTCTCCAAGAAGCTGCACATCTTAGGGATAGAGTGGACAAAATGGGGGATGGGGTGGGAGGAAGCTGGGCTTTCAAACTGTATACTTACTGATTTCCCAGTCAAATTAAGCTTTCTTCCTCACCCCCCATCCCACCCCCACCCACTCCCACCTTCCCACCAAACAGTTCTACTCACCAGTGGCCAGATTAAAGAAGAGGGAGAAGGGGAGGAAGAACAGTTCTTTAAGAATATTAACGTTACTAACTTGTGTTCATAATCACCCACCATGAACAAAAATAAATCTTGGGGTTATATCAAATCTTGTCATACTTGCCCCTGGGTAAGGGCTGCCTGATGCCGGACTTAATGTATACATTTGAGGGGTCTTCTCTTTTCACTGGTATGCTTATCAAGGAAATATTTCTTAACAACTTCCCATTAAAAGGATTAGCACAATACTCAGGGAACCAAAATATTTTGCTGGTTTTAATTATCCATATGGAAATCACCTACTTTATAATTATGATTAATAACATCATGCTCAAAAGGACTGCTGTGCTACAGGCTAAGGAATGACAATGATCTTACCTGCAAGTCTACATGCACATTAAATAATATATAAATGTCAGACAGTTGCTACTGGTTAAAAAATATTAACTAAAATTCTAGAAAGTGTTTTAAACACCAGAATACACTTCAAACAAATTCAACTTGTTATCACACTGTCATTCATTCCCATCTCTACTCAGCCGTTACTTTCTCCCAGCTTAGCATGTTTGCTTCCATTTTCTCACACACACACTTCAGGAACTGTGCTCACTTGTACACATTTGTAGTGATATTAGTGCTTAGATATGCCTACATCTGAAACTGTTTGTTGTAAAGGGTTATCTTTGTGTCTAAGTTACTTCCTTTTATAAGTTCATCTTGCTGTGTTTGTGCTCCCTTGTGAGTGAGCAGGTGTCCATGTCTGAACACATGTACCTGAGGGAGGGTATGTCTGTCTTTACAGGTCAAAAAGCATGCACATCTGTGAAGGAACTTTGCCTATAATATTTCAGTGATTCTCAAAACTATTAAGAGCATAAGGGTGAAAGAGGCCAGTCACAGAAGACTATATACATTGTAGGACTCTGTTGGTATGAAATGCCCAGAATAGGCAAATCCATAGACAGAAGGCAGATTAATGGGTGCCAAGGGCTGGCGAGCTGGAAGTGGGTAGTGGCTGCTAATGGGTAAAGGGTTTCTTTTTGGTATGATGAAAATGTTCTAAAATGGATTGTGGTGATGGTTGTATAACTCTGCTAAAATCCATTGACTTGTACACTTTCAATGGGTCAACTGTATGGTATGTGCATTATATTTCAATAAAGTTATGTATTAAAAAGAGAAAGAGAATAAGGAAACCAAAGTTGTCCTGCATTTCCATAAAAGGGTAACCTGTCTTTGAAAATCTTAACTCTGTTCTGCTTCTATTTTAATTGAGTTTTGGATTCAAGATCTCCCACTGCTAAGGCCCCTAGTGGACTCTTATCCCTCTCCAGTCTCATTTGTCTACTAACAAGGGTGACCCATACATGGGAGACAGTGTTCACTGGTTACCACTCAATGTCCAAACACAAGAGAACATGTACACTATGCTTACAACCATATAAATATATGTATGTGGATGAATAAAACCTGGAAGGAAATGAGGAAAAATTAAGTATTTACATTAGAGTGCTACGGTTGAGGTGACATTCTTTTAAAAATAATATTATCACTTTATTGTGTTAGTCAATAAAATCTGAAGAAAAAATACCAACAAGTCTCCTTGGACATTATGCCAAGACAAATTCAGGAATTGTGTCATTAAAGGATTGGACTGGAGTAGCGTAGTGGAAAGATGGAAACTAAAATGCATGGGTCATATATATCTATTTTGACCAAGTCAATAAACAAAATTATTAAGCTATTTACAGCTTGCTCTAATAGAGTCCTAGGTGATCTTCCTGGGCTTTAATTACCTTCCTCCTTTCCAATATCTGTCTGGCTTATGGGTAGGGTACAACTGCTACTGTACCAAGGTTGACTCCATTAACTCAACCCACAGGAAAGCCATTTAAACTTCAAATTCATTATCAGCATTCCTCCATCAGGAAATATATGGTAACCAGCCCTGCATCAATCTGTTTAGCTGCAGCCTGGAAGAGGTACATAAAGTGTTCTTGTATTTTTAAAGATTCAGGGCTCCGTGCTTAGGAACTAACAATATAAGCACACTAAAATACAAAGTTGCTCAGATGACTTTCAACTGAGACCAAGTCAATCTAACCAAGAAAGGCAAGTTTTTTAAATCTATGTTGCTGGAACAACTAGATATCTATCTGTACGAAGGGAATGTGAACCTAAACCCCTACCTCCCATCATAACACAAAAAATTAATTTGAGATGGATCACAGACCTCAGTGTAAAGTCTAGAACAACAAAGATTTGTAAGAAAACAGAATATCTTTGCAACCGTGGGCCAGACACAAAAAATGGTAACCATAAAACTAAGAATTCATAAAACAGACTTCATAAAATTAAAAATTTCTGATCATAACAAGATTAAGAAAATATATAGAAAAGTCACAGACTGGGTAAAAATATTGTCAATACATATATGTGGCAAAGGACTTGTACTCATATAAAGAACTTCTACAAACAAGAAAAAGATGAACGATCCAATGAAAAAACAGTCAAAAACTTAAGCAGGTACTTCACAAAAGAAGATATAGTATAGCTAATTAACACATAAAGCATGCAACATACTTAATCATCAAGAAAATGTACATTAGAACCATAATGAAGTACCATTTCACATCATTTAGTGTGGCTAAAATTAAAAAGGCTGACAGCATTAAAGTTGGTCAACATTAAAAATGTGCAGCAACTGAAACTCATACATAAACCACTCTGGAGAACTGTTTGGCAGTTTTTTAATAAAAGTTAAACATCCATTACCCTATGACTGGGTAATTCCACTCTTAGGTATTTAACAAGAGAAATAGAAACATATATCCACAAAAGACTCATAAAACAATGTTCATAACAACTTTACGCCTAATATCCCAAACCTGGAATAACCCAAATTATCCATCATGAGAAAAACAGATACATAAATTGGGGTATATTCTTATAATGGAATACTAATCATCAATAAAAAATTAAAAAAGAACAATCACTGATACACACAACACAGATAAATCTCAAAAACATCATGTTACATGAAGGAAGCCAGGTACAACAAAGCTGTATTACTGTATGACTCCATTTATGTTAAGTCCAAGACTTAGCAAAAACAAATCTATGACGCCAGTAGTATGGAGTCAGAAAGTGTTTGCTTTTGGAGGGTGGTGGCTGAGGGAAATGTCCAGAAGAGGCATGATAAAATGTTTTCTATATTGTTTTGGTAGATGTTATAGTGTATGAAATTGTCAGAACTCCTTGAACTGGATACTTAGACATGTGCATTTTACTGAATGCTAATTACACCTCAACAAAAAAAATGCAAAGTGGCATACAGGTTAGTGACTTTGTTTCAAATGAAATTCCAGAATACCACACATGCTACTTGAGATTATTCACATTTCTAGTCCTTCATTTTTGTAAATAACCTAAACGGATTACAGACACATAGATTGACATAAACGTATGTGTTCATGTTCAATTTCTCACAAACAGCAAATCGAGTTTGATTCTTCAATTTTTTTATGTACCTAATGGACTATTAGAGGTCCAGAAGAATTCTGTTTCCTATACTATTTATCTCTCAATGATTTTATAGTTGTGATTTTAGACGCTTTGAAGTAAAATTGATCAATAAGAAGTAAGGTATGTAAATCAAATGTCAGCAAGGAAGGCTGAGGTCTGGAGGATGAGAGTGTGTTAGCCACTATTACAGCCTGGAGAATAACGCCCTCAACTATTTTAATCAAAAGAGAAGCCATACATATTAGACTTATGAGCCACTGAAAAGCATGAAAAATAGTTTGCCAGCTAATCTGATCTTTAGAAGATAATAACAGCCTAAATAACAAGAGTAGATCACATTAGACTGGCATCTGAAAACATACTGAGCCCTTTCCCTCCTCCTGTTTTACTAGGTCTTCCCTAGTCTTTCTACCTTTTCATCTTTCCCCCTCCCTCTGTTGCTCCATCCCAGGTATATTTTTATCCCCATCACCTCTCACCCACCCTATGACACCGCTTAGATCTAATTAATATTCAGATATTCAGCTCACCCCGGGTTCCAAACAAATAAATTTACAAAATTGTACTGTATTCTATTGTAGGTATGTCACAAACACTCCAACAGTATAGACAGTTCAGCCTGGTGGGACAGGGATGGCCAATGAATGGGGGAAAAATGGTGACTCCAATTGTTTCCCACCCCACAACTGTAAAAGTTGAACTCCTACTGCACAGTTTTACTCCCTGTAGATGGCTCTTGCAGTGCTCTGAACTACAAACAAGCACACATGCCTAATCTCAGAGAGTAAATTCCCAGATAAAAAACATGTCTTACATGTCTGCATTCACCTCGAGTCTAAGACAGTGCCTTCTACAGGATGCGGCAAAACACATACTTGTTGAATTAGTGAGTTACCAAATTACTGTGAATGAGAAGAGTTGAGGGTGGAAGAGGAAGAGAAGAAGCTGAGAGAATACAGCACAGAAAGAGAAGGAAAGGAGAAAAAGGAAAAAAGAAAAAACATGAAGGAGAAAAAGAGGAAAAAAGAAAACTTGTGAAAGCGATTATTTTTGTTAGAGTGAACAAGATTATTTTTAAAAACTGACAGTTGGAAAAGCCATTAATATGCATCTAACATCACAGCTATCAGCAACAGTCTTTAAACTGTTATTATAAACACTTTAAAACATCTCCCAACCCTTGATATTCAAAGTGTGATCTCCCACAGCAACTACAGTATTCCCTTCTGACATGCACATTCTAGGTCCCCACTTCAAACCTACAAGATCCTGGGTGATTTATGCCCGTTAACATTTGAGAAGCACCACCTTCACCGTTCAAGTCCTTTCTGTTGTACTAAACCTCAGTTTTATTTAAATAGGCCAGTAGCTGGGACTCGAAAAATCCAATTAGCGTGAAACAAATAATTCTAATGGATTTCACCTGTATGTATTTAAATTAAGGTGGAGCTTTAATTAGAATAATTTGGCCTGGAGGGTATACCATGAAACTTTGGAATTAGTCATAAAAGTATGATTAAAGGAAATTGATCATTAGATCAGTAAAATCCTCAAGAAATCATCTGCCCCTTCATGCCAAGACCAGGACTTGGAATGACAAGTGTGGCCAAGGTTTCCTGAATAGATAAAATAAATGAACTTCTAAAATCTGAGATATTTAGGGCTGGAATAATCTTGGGGTCATCTGGTCCAGTAACCTCATTTAAAAATGAGCTAACTAGAACTGTGACATTCAAAAGTAAGCAAACTAAGAACATGTTTCAGATCTTACATTTTAATTCCCTTTTTATTCCTTTCATAGTAATGCGTTAGTAAGGAGATTCTATTATAACAAAAATGATTGTAGGCTCTTAAAGAAGCTGATGGGATAAAAAGTTGCCAAGAACCAGGAAGTAGAAACCAGCAAAGGCTGGACAAAATTATTTCTCTAAGCCTAATATATTTTTTTGACAGGCCAATTAAGCAGCTTAATCTGCCAAAAAGTTAATCTGAAGAATTCTCAGAAAAAGAAACATGAGCTGCACGAAAATGTTACAAACCAAGGGAGACCGCACATAACTAATTTAAATCTCCACAGGCCTATTTCCTGTTCAAGTATGACCTCCTGGGTAAGTTGTACTGCAGTGTTCACTACCAGATGACTTTTGGTTTGTAAGAGAAGCCAAGGGCAAGCTGGAAATGCGATTCTTAACTAAATATTTAAAAAGAAAAGAAAAGAAAAAAAAGCCTGCGGCTGTTTGTAATCATATTGCAGGCTTGCAGAGGAAATAAATACACCAATATCTGGAAGCAAAAAATACAACCACCCAGTCACGTCCTCAAACAACAAACTTCACAGCCCGATCCAGCTGTGCTGCACAGGAGCCAGGAATTTATTCTAAGATAGACCAAGACGGCGAATGCAAGACAAGCCAGATTTCAATCCAGAAAAAAATGGGTGTGCCCTCTTTTTTTTTTTTTTTTCTTTCCAACTTTCAACCAGCAGAAATCTTTGAAGAGTCCTGGTGAGAAAGCGCTCTTAAGGCAGTCGTCTGCTGAGTGACGCCTCGGCGGGTCGGAAGGGACGGGCAGGCAGGGCGAGCTCGCACTGCCGGTCCGAGCCCGGGGAGGACGGCCCTCAAGTGATTCATCAGCAACCGGGGGCTCGCGCGCCTCCCCGCGGGCGACGCCCAGCGCCCCGTGGCCCCCACCCGGGCCCGCTCGCCCCGAAGCAGCCCCCGGCGTCTCCCAGCTCCCGGAGAGCGACAGGCAGGGCCGGAGACCGTGCCGGCGGCAGGAAGACGGCAGTCCTTCCCTCCTCAGCCACCATGGCTGGTGCGACTCCCTCTGCCCGCGCCCGCAGACTGACTTCCTGGAAAGCACCGGGCTGGCCTTACCTGACTGGCACTCGCTGGGGCCACCGACCTCCTTCCCAGACCTACGGGGACAGCCTGCCCCTCGGTGACCAGCACCAGCCGGTATGCCCGTGTCTGCCTCCCAGGGAGTTGCCCGGTTCCACCGACAGCGGCGTCCCCACCTCTACCGCGCGGTCTGTGGGGTTGGGTCCCTCCGCCGCCGACGCGCGTGCGCACTCTCCGGGTCTCGGGGACTCCTGGGAGTTGTAGTTCGAGTGAGGGGGCGAAGCCCAGTGCAGACCCTGGGCTTCACAGTCGGCTGGATTGGAAGAGAGTGCGGACACCACCAGCCTGAAGCAACCCTCTCTACTAGTGGAAATATCTCCCCTCGACCTTTGGGAGCTATAAACAGCAACTAGAGCCTCTTTGGTATAGATTTCCTCTTTGATTTTGCTAAGGAGGCACATGAAGCCGGGCTCCTGTTGTACTCTTCGTTGCTAATGCAGGGAATGACATCGAGTCCTTGAGAGCTGTCATGAAAAACTGATAAGTAGACAAAGACGAAGAGTATAAGAGGGGCATAAATCAGGCGGATGTCATCTCAAGGGCGTAGTGACCTTAGTGACTTCCTTAGGCATTTAACTAGGGATGATGTCGCAGCAATAGTCCCTATATTCCCATCCACCCTCCTATTTCAGTTTCGAGCTCTACACCAGGCAGTGATGCTGGGCTAATGTGGATGGGAGAAAAAAAATAGAAGCGCTGCTCACAGTATAAGCCTGGAGCAGATGGGTAGTCTGGAGGGGAAGACAGAGCAGGAACACCCTCAGAGGAACAGTTCCATGGTGGCCTCTGAAATGGCTGCCTTTTGTGCAGGGCTCTGAGGAGCTGGAACAGTAATGGCTTAACACTCATTCAAGTCACCCACTGATTATTTTCCTGGCCTGCTCTATAGCAGTAAACCACTCACAAGAGTAAGGTTCAGGGTTGGTATACCTTTCAAAAAATGCAGCAGGAAGAGGACTAAAGTGCCCACTTGAGGTACATTCCAGCTACACCCAGTGTGGGAGCCTAATGGCTAATAGTTAAATCTCTTCTGGCATTTACTTCTTCCCTTCTGAGCAGGCAACACCCTAGGTAAAGTAAACACCCTGGAATTTCATGCAACTGGCACCCACTAATACCAGCAATGGAAATCACTGATGATTTGGAGTTAAAAAAAAAATGACCCTCCCAATTTGCAAAGAAACTTCTTAGAAGACTGTTTTGCCAATGGGTTTCAGCTCCAGACAAGTTCACTATGGATTCAATTAAACTGCAAAAATGACAGTGGATGTTCTTGGGGTGAAAGGGTTTATACCCAACTTTATTCCCATGATGGCAGGTCAATCACTAGAATCCCATCCACTCAGAGCAAGTCTGCATGCAGCAAGCCAGTCTCTGCCTCTGTCCTCGGTGCTGCCACTACTCCAGCCTCTGCAGCCCCGCAGCCCTGCAGCAGCCAGGAGCACTGGGTGGAGTTCTTTATATAGAGTCAAACAACATATGCCCACATGTGTGTAGTGAGCCAGCCGAGCAGGGCCAGGTGAGAATCCTGGCCATAGGAACCTTCACTTTCTCCACAAAGGCTGTCAACATTAAATCTTGTTGCCACTGAATCTTATTTTCTATAGCATCTCAGCGTGAATCAATTTCTCAAATGGCAATAACAGGTTTTTGAGAGCAACTTCCTACAGAATTCAGGTTCAACTAATATTTACTGAGTACTTAATCCACACCAAGCACCATCCAACACTTTATTTGTGAACATGTCATCCAATCCTCAAAACAACCCTGCAAAGAATATATTAGTGACCTCTATTTCTAGATGAGAAAACTAAGACAGAAAGATTAATTTGCAAAAGGTCACACAGCCAGTAATTGGAGATGCAGAAATAAAGCAGAGGTATCCTAACTCAAATTCTAGCATACTTTCTATTGTTGATCAGACAGAAATGTTTCCTAAATCTCATCAAATGCCTTAAAGTAAGATAATCTGTGACCATGTCCACAGTACTTGAAAAAACAAAAGTTCTCTAACACAGTCCAGGGAGTTGGTACTCTGACTGGATGAGATAAATATTTGGATTCATCTGATGGTTC
This sequence comes from Manis javanica, assembly GCF_040802235.1. NCBI lineage: Eukaryota > Metazoa > Chordata > Mammalia > Pholidota > Manidae > Manis > Manis javanica. The sequence continues at coordinate 101,603,863 of NC_133163.1, read as the reverse complement.
TCTATTTTATTGTAAGGTCATATATATAGGTATTCTGGCTTAACTTCAGATCTCTTGTGAATTCTTGCTATACCTCGGGGCATCACTCCTGAGGAAACTGACAAAATGGAGTTCCTCAACAAGCAAAGCAGAGTACCATGGCCACCCAGATATAGTTTGTTCTAAGGACTTTCTTCTGCACTACGACTTATTTTGTTTTGCTTCTTAGGCAGAAAGAGCTTTTAAAGCAGTGTCTGACTGGTTTAATCTATGCAGATTTCCTCCCTGACCTCCCAATAAGGGGTGTCAGACATACATTGAATATATTTTCTCTATAAGAGATGGACTAACTTTTTCACTTATTTATATAAATATATTTCTCAGGTTTCTATTCATTTTAAGTTTTTCCTGACTAATAGCTGAGTCTTACCTTAGTTCTCTTTTCTAAAATAATGTGATTTGATGCTGGATCTTTTTTCCCCTTGCTTCAGAAAAATGTCATATTGTAATCACAAGGCTCACAAACATGAATCTCCTAAACCCATGTACAATAAATACCACCTATGGAACCAAAGGCATTAAGAATAATGTCTGTATTGGATAACACTGTAGAAAATAGAACTTTCCTTGCTTCTTCCACTCTTGCTACAATCTACTAACACCAGCAGCCAGAACGATCTTTTTAAAACAAATCAGATCATGTCACCCCCTGCTCTAAACCACTCATGGCTTCCCATCACCACGCATAGTCCTTACCTGACTATTTTATGTCCTGCCATACTCACTCAGCTCATCATGCTGGCCAACATGAGGTTTCTCAATCCTGCCAAGTATATTCCCACCTCAAGGTCTTTGCACTACACAGAGAATGCTTTTCCTCCCCAATACTCCTAGCTCGTGCCCTCATTTGAGTGAAGGTTCTGCTCAAGTGTCATCTCTAAAGACTTTCTCTGACTGTCTTCCCCTTTCCCTTCTTTCCTTACTGTGTCTTCACATCACTTTCCTTGTGTACTTAGTGTAAACTTGAGGAGGACTCCATGTAGTTCATCCCTCTGTCCCCAGCTTCTGCAACAGCTCATGGCATAGAGTAGGCATTCTTTAAAATATTTGTAAATAAATGAATACTGAATCCTTCCCTCCCCCTCCTCTTATTTGGGGACACAGAACCAGAGGGTTCCCCTGTAAAAGCCAGCCAGTGACCTGATGCAGATATAAATAGCAGCTGTGAGAGACCTGGTGGAGCTCATCTGAAAATGGAGACAGAGCTCTCTCTTAAAAGGACTATAATTTATGTGTTGCCATTATTAGCTTATAGTTAGAAAAACACAATTTATTGAAGAGGGGGGAAACAGGGAAAACCTGAGAAATATATTTACATAAATAAATGAAAAAGTTAGTCCACTGAATGCCTGTGGTAGATTGAAATATTGTTTCCAAATATTTGCTGTCCTTTAAAGGAAAAAACAGCCCTACCCACTGCTGTGTGATGTGCAGTACCTCCTTGTAGACATTTTCAGGATTAGCTATGATCCAGTAATGAGTTTTTCCTTCTTTCTTCACCAAATGTTATCATATTGCAATTACAAAGCTTACAAGCATGGATCTTGATTTGGCCAATGAAATGTAAGGGGAGGTGACAATAGGGCAACTCTGAGTGGAAGCTTTAAGGGCCATTACTATTTCCCACTATTTTTCATTTGCTCCACCAAGAGAATGGCACACCCCAAGAGGGGCTGGTCCTTCTGCCTGGGTCCTAGAATGAGCAGTCACATGGGCAGCCTCAGCCAAAACACGGAGGCTGACATGTAATGTGAGGAGGAAGTAAAGTGAGATTTAGGTTTGTTTGTTATTGTACACTGACCTAGCAAGAGCTGACTACTGCAGTGCCTACTTGGTGAAAGGCGAGCCTCTGAAACACAAGTGGTATGGCACCCCTCCCCCATGCACTTAATCCTACCTCAAGTAATGGAAAACAGTTGAAGTTCCACATACTACAGAGAACAAATCTGAAACTGTTAGGTGAAATATTTGAATAAGGGACAGAGTACAGTTCCTGTTAGTTTTCAGGGTTCACTTAGAGTGAAAGTGATTGACAAAATAACACTGTAACTCTACTTAATGTATCGTAAACCCTAATTAGTGTTATCTTTAAACTTCTGGCCAGAGTAACTCAAAAAACCAGTCATGCTGAATCACCATATGCAAATGAAAGCTAGCAGCAATTTTCTTGTTATCAAAGGGTTCTTTTAGGAAATAGGTTCCTTGATATACTTAAGTATGTAAACAAAGAAACAAACAAACAAACATTTTATAGGGGAGCTGAGAAAACTGAAGCTAAAGACATAAACTTGGAAATAAAAGGTAAGACTTTAAATCCAGGGGCTTGGAGTTGGAGTCAGAGGAGACAAACACAATGGCTGGGGCATAAGATTTTATAGAAAGGATTCAAGCAGACTCTAGCTTGAAATATCCTTCCCCATTGCTCCATCTCTGCCTGTTAGAAGCCTCCTCATGTTTCACTGTCCATCTCAGATGCCTCTTCTCAATTAGACTTACCCAATGCCATCAGCTGGAATTAATTTTGCGGTTCCTCATATTTTCATACCCGATTATGCCTCCACTGGAGCACTGAATATACATTTCAGCCAAATGTCAAAGGGCTGAGAACAAAAATTTTCAGCTGAAGCCAAGGTTGCTGACAAATAACACTATCAAAGAATAAACTTCTAGGATTACACAAATATAACCAAAATTTTCTGACAAAATTAAAGCTATTATTTTAATATTCTTATTTAAACTGTTAGTGCTAAAATCATATAGTTTAACATTGTAGTATAGGAACAATAATTAATCCAGCATTGTTAGCTGTTAGACTCTCCTACAGTCACTATGGAGTCAAATTTTAGTGGGAGGTGAGTGGATGAACAAGATCCAGGTCCTAAATAAGAATTAAATCTTGGTTTTAAATTACAAATGCTTAGTACACTAAACATTTCGACAAAGAACAAAGCTAAAATGTAAGGTAATTTCTACTTATCCTTCCTTGTATTATTATTTAAATTTTTATAAACGTCAATTGACCAAAATATTGTACTGTTCTTATCTAGCTAATGAATTCTCTTTATATTTGTAATAAATGTCAACCTATTTACTTATTTATCTACTTGAAAGTTCTTAACACTTTTTAATTTTAATTTTTAATTCATTTTGAACATAAAATAAATCTTTCAAATCAGCAATTAGTATAGCATTTTACTTATCCGATGATTAACATATATTTATACTTGGATAGAATTTCAACTAAATAACATAGAGATTGATTTTTCATTCAAATTACATATAGAACACCTGCCTGTGTCTGAAAATGAATATTCATATAATAGCAAATCTAAATGATATACTTTGTTCTTATCAGTGACACTGTTGACTTATTAATATAAGAATAACCTTTATAAATGCATAAACACTAACCATTACAAAGTTCAAGGATGATGGAAATAGTATTGAAGTAGGTATTCCAAAAGTTAAGGCCCCAAACCCAGAAAGAGTTTTGGCCAAATACCAAGACTTTGTCTAATGTCACTTAAGATAGGATTAGCTTTTAGGCAGGCACAGTCTACTTGTTCACAGTTAAGCTTTTAGTCAACACCAAAGTCTTTTCCCGCACATGTCAGTTAAGTCATATTTTTCCTATTCTATCTTTTATAGATCATTTATTTGGGTTAAAAGTAGACAACTATACTGTTACTTCTATTAAATTTTGCTAAAGACTCAGTCAGTAGTCCATCAATATCACATTCAAATTACTGATAAACTGCTGATCAAAACATGGTAAGGAAAGAGTTGTGTGGTATCTACTAAGCCCTTCTGGTTGAAATTCTTCCATTCATTAGTATGTAGTTACAATCAAGAGTCAAAAAAGACTGTTTAAACCAGTCATTTAACTGTTCAGTTGCTCTGTTATGCAGCCTGCATTTCTCAAGAATGTGAGATTTTGTCAAATGTATTGCTGTAATTCAAATACACTGTGTTCTTTTGACTGTACTTTCATGACTCCTATCATTTATTCTAAGTGAATCTGTGTGCCTCTTAGGAACCACTGCTTTACTTGTAAGTGCTTATATAACACTAAAGTGGATAATACACATTTCTAAAATTTTGCTCAAGATTGCTAAATTCAGTAGTCTACAACTTGGAGATTCGCCCCCAACCCTCACCACCACACTTTGAGTTATGAACCTGCCTGATTTTCCTGCACCATCTTCCTTTCAGATTGGTTGGGCCCCAAGCATGACAGGTACACCTAGTTCCTACTCAGGTCCTGTGACATGTGAGACACTTGCTAGAGGCTCTGGGCATCTGATCATGTTCCCTGACCAGTGGGGACTGGGAAGTGGGGTAGCAGCTGGGGCAGAGAGGGTGTGGGCCACCTTTTTAAAGCCACAGAGGAAGGCTGACCGATTGAACTAAGAGATGTCTGTAACAGAGTTCAGTCTGACACACAACAGACCCAAAAGTCAAGGAGTTGCTCCAGAAGCCAGACTGCCAAATACAGAGGAAGGCACTCAGAAAGCAGAACAAGTACAAACAAGATCAACTATCGGGGAACTCAGAGAAGCAGAGCTAAATGAAAGAGTGGGTCAGGAGGAACTCCTAAGTCAGCTCGCCTGTTTACATTCAGTTACATTCAGTTACTGGAGGGATGGAGGAGGTAACCAAGACAGAAGGGAATGGACAATGGAAACACAAAATGAGTAAGATCCGGTCCTGCTTAAATTCCTGACATTGTCAGCATAAAATGGAGAACTTTGTTGGCATTAATATCCATGGATATTTACTTAGGTTAGAACTTAGGATAGTAATACCTCAGTAACCTCTATATGCCAGGTACTCTGCTGTTTTACACATGAATCCTCATAACAGTACTCTTGTTACTGCTGTGAAGTTTGATTATGATTACTGTTTTACAGGTGAAGAAACTTAGGCTAGGTAATTTGCAGAAATTCACACAGCTAATAGATGTGAGGTTTGAACTAGGCAAGTCTGACTCCAAAGTGCACACTTGTAATTTCCATTCATTACAGACTCATAGACGAAAAGAATCCTTTAAACAAAATAATTACTATACATTCTCGTCCATGAGAAGGTGTGAAGCTGCAAATATAGAAATTAAACATAGGCCTTCTATGCTTCCTCTTAGACCTCGTCATCAGTCTAAGTGACAGAGGTAGAGTTCAGCAAGAGGGCACGAAACAGGTTTTCTTGTTTTTCAGGCAAACTTTTAGAATGTAACTTTATTATTTTTCAGTGTTCCCTGTTATCAATCCAGCATAGCTTTAAAAAAGTAAATCCAAAGTTAATATAAAAAAATCAAGGTAAAATACTTAACCCATTTATCTGTATTTCTGTTCCTATCTATTCTAACAAATTTTAACTGTTTAGCAGAATGTGTGCACTTCTGTTTTAATAATGAGATCCCCTTTTTCCCTATGGCTGCTTCTAGTTGTCTATCTACTTCTTATCTTTTTAATAATAAGAGCATGTTTTAGTCCTTTCTGCAAATGTGCTTGTCTAATATGAGAATATGGTGCCCACCATTTATTTGAAAGAAACAATGTGTCTAAAAATTAGCCAGATTAAATCGATCTTTACTTTCATTTTAAAAGAACAGTTTATTAATTCCTAATGCTCTGCACATTTTCATTTGGAATTTTTATTCCAGACATAAATGAATGCATTGTATCTTTAAAAGCAGAAAGATGTTAATTGATTAAAACAGCATACATTTAGCTTAGCATTAGATCTGGGTGGCTAATTCCAAAGTGTCAGACATTGCACCTATTTGTGCCAACTGGGATGTTTATTAATTGCCAGGATAAAAGTATTTCATGCTTCACACATTTTGCTTTGTCATAGATTTTCCCCTATACAATGCTCAATTTCACATTTAAAAGGCAAATTGCTCTTTAATTCCCTAATACAATAAATGTCTACCTTTATTGAAAAGTTTCAAAATGAAAAATGAAACAATACAGTTATTTCAGTAACTATTTAACCGAATGTTGCCAATATAAGTTTAAACAGTTTACAAAGTGTTATTTCCTTCCTTCTCCTCAAAACAATACAGGTACACTTAAGGTCACACATTACAGGTACCAGAACTGGTAAAATATTACACACTGGTGGCATGCAAGTATTTTACATTCTAAAATGCAAAGAAAAATGCTGCTTGTTTGTTTTCCTTGAATAGAAGAAACAGAATTAATAAGATAAAGGTTTAATTAAATACAGATGTTATTCCATGAATATAGTGGTTTTTTAAAAACCAAAGTGGCAGGGATAATAATTTTAGGCTGGAATAATTTCTTTCTTAACTGAAGATTGTTGCTGGCAATGTTTGGTACTAAAATAAAATTTCCTTAAAGAGTACGTTTCTATCCATCTCATTTCAACATATGACCAATTTCTATTTATCTACATGGGAAATTTTTAATCCTGGGCCAGCTTTTCTCAATTGCACAGTGTACTTCTGATTGGCTTCCCTCTGTTTTATGCTGAGAAACATATGTGTACGTGCCCACTTGCATGCACACACATACGCGTGCATACACACACACTTTAAATGAAAGCCTATAAAAAGCATGCTGTGTTTACTGTGCTCAGTTTCCTTCTTTGCATTTCCTCCTCTCCTTCTCCATCAATTCTGAGGAGAAAAATATTTTTTTAAATATCCTTTCAGAAAAGGCTGCTCCTGCAGAACTGTTTTGAAGACAGAAAAAGAGCTGAAAGAGGAACAGGTAACTCTGCTTGTGCAATATCCAGGCCTCTTTCTCTGAACAAAGCCTTCTGAAGAGAGAGGGAGCTGCAAAGGAGGCATCACTAACCCACGTTCAGAGGCAATGGCAACAGCTTAGAGTCACAGGATTGTAACATCTGGGAGCTGGAAGGGGCCTTAGGAAGCATCTAATCCACCCACTTCATTTTACAGACAAAATGATGACAAGATAGATGGGAAGTTTTGCCCAAAGTCACATATAGCTGACATCCAAATCAGTATTATTTTCCAAAGATATCACAGGTGGCAAATGGGTCCTGGTAGGGCTGGAGGATAATTCAATTTAGGCAACATTTATTAAGCACCTATTATGTACATGGCATCTTACTAGATGCTACTGAAGACACAGAGATTGATGAGATAGTTCCTGCCTCTTAGTGCTTATGAAAGTCCTGTAAGGCCATGTTTTAATCCTTTTTAGCAGAAAAATACCAACTAGGGTGAACGTTGCTGGTGATAACAAGGCAGCTGCTGCCAGGGAGAGCTGATCTCACAAGTGACACTCCCTGCTTTGCTATGAGGGCTCGGGCTTGTTAGATAGTTGCTGGAGCACTAAGGACAGTCTTCGTGTCACACCTCAAGTCACACCCCATCTTACTCCCTGAGTGGTAACAGCTTCACAGGATGGCAGCAGTGCCCCAGGTCCTCCCCTCAATTCTTAACCACTGTTGGCTTCCCCTTTGTGTCCAGCCTTAGGCTCTTCACAAGGGTCCTAACCACATACCAAGTTACTGTCAAAGTTACCCCAGAAAATGCCCTTCCACATACACCACTGGTATATAACACCCCCTGGACCCCTATCAACCACCTCTCCTGCCTCTATGTGGAAAGTAAAATAATTCCAATCCCCTATGCCATACCATGCTTCAATCAATTCCCCATACTTGAAATGATGTGGAAGATGTAATTGTTGATCAGAAGAAAATAAAACAGATTCAAGAGGCAGTGGAAAACATTAGTGACAAGATAAGGAAGACTATCTCCCACTTCTGTGTAGCCCTTTCCAGTTTAGTGTTTTCATCCCATTATCTGATTATATTCTTACCACAATTCTGTGAGGTAGTTAGTGAAGATACTATTCCCATTATAATATAGCTGAAGAACCTTAGGCTCGAGAGACTAAGTGGCTTGGCCCCAAAGTCACCCAGCTAAGAAAGCATGGAGCCAAATGTCCAGGTTTCTTGACTCTAAATCCAGTGCTCTTCCCCCTAAATAGTCTATAATTATCAGGCAATTGAATGAATTGCCCATGATCATATACCTGCTAAGTGTTGGTGATGGGATTAGGAGTCAGTGTCCAGATCTGTTGGTATGGTGCCCTTCCACCATGCGAACTAGCAGAGCCAATGTGCTCAGAATGACTATCATGGAAGATGTCAGAGAAGAGTCTAGTCTCCTTCACTCTCCCCCAAGTCAATGATGCGTCACAAAACTGAGATAATGTCTGGTAAGTGTATGGCCTTCCTAGAGCAGTACCCAGAGACAGGTAACCAATTTAAACCCTGGAATAACTCCATCCACCTACTGAATGCTTAATCATTGTTGTGTGGGCAGAAAAGAAAGGGGTAAACCGAGCAGAGCTTACTTTTGCTCTTGAGCAAGTTAAAAATTTTAACTCCCATCTTCCTTCCCCACCTCTTAGCCCTTCCACTTTATTAAAATCCTAAACAATAAAACAAAGTCCAATGTGATCTAGAGTTGGGAGTAAGAAAACAATGAATAGACCCTTGAAATTCCGGGTACTTCTCTCTCTCCAGCTTGTTACTGGGAGGCCTGGCCATGATTTTCACATGGTGATTTTGATCCAGAAGGCTCAGGCTGATGCTTCCAAGCATTCTCACAGGTTTCTTTCGCATGTCTCAGTCCTCTACCTTTGAGGATGGCTGGGTGTGGCAGGGAAGTGGCAGGAAATAAAAGGAAGCTGCTACTGGAAAGCAGAGCTAAAACATTTCCTCTAATTCTCTGTTCACTAAAAGGAAAATAGTTACTATTGCATCATTAGTGGAAGAGAGGAAGGAGGCTTCAGGATCATGATTGAAAACCCAACTCCAGAAACAGTCCCAACTGAGTATAGGTACATACCACAGAACCCAGTATTCACAACTTACTGCAGCCTTCCCATTTCAGCTGATGCTATCAATACTTGAACTAAAAATGGTAAAACTTTGCAAAAAGGCACTCTACCCTCAGATCCAGAAACACATATCAAATTCTATTAATCCCAAATTCTTATATTTCCTGGCTCCTTCACAGTGCCTAGGAGAGGGCTAAGTACAGTGTATCTATGGAAAAGGAAATAGCTGCAAACTCCTTTTTAATTTAAAGGGCTATCTTACACTGAAAGCATGCTGACGCTTAACTTGGTTTCAAGTCTGAGTGTCTGAAATGTTCTCATGGCAGTTATTCAGAACACACTGGTTTCCCTAACGCTGGTGCCCTGCCAGGGGCCACGTCTGTCTGGAAGAGAAGCAGCTGTTCTTTTGGCTTGGTATGCCAGGCTTCCCTTAGGATGATTTTTCTGAGGAGTATAGGCATTGGTATGATTTCTGAGTTTTTAAATGGAGCTGGATGGGCTTTTATTATCAGATGAACTGCATGCCCTGAGATGGGTGAGCTGCATGAGGCCCTCCAGGTTAGTGATTCTCTCTAACCCAGGCCCATAGCAACTCTCAGAGGGGTAAAGTTAGAGGGTCCGGGAGACAGCACCCCTTCAATCTGTTGTCCAGCTTTAGCCAAATACCACTTGCAAATTTGGTGATATTTCAGTACAAAATATTTATGTACAACATACCCTACAATGATGGAAGGAAGGAGCTTAATTGTATTGATGAAGATGAAAGTGGTTCCATTTGCACCCTTTAGGTATATGGAGAGATTTGGTGCCTAAGCAGTGAAATGATTTCCAGGCTTCTAATACGTATTCTCTAAAAGTTATCTTCTATACATGCTGTGAAATTTGGTGGGTGGTGACTGAAGCTACAACTCCAGGGAATGATTTCACATTTAGCCTGGGCCTGAAGCAACTCTAAAAAGGAAATGGGAAATGGAGCTGGGAGAGAGCATCTCCCTTCAATCAGTGGTCCAGATGTAGCCACATACCTCATTAGATATTTGGCCACACACACACACACACACACACATTTATTTACATTATACCTTACCAAGATTAAAAGAAGGGATTTAATCATGCTAATGAGGATAAAACACCTTCCATTATAAACTTTAGGTAAATGGGGAGATGTAGTGCTGGACTAATGATATGATCTCTAGACTCCTAAAATTATCTCCTTTAAGTCATCATCCACATATGCTGTGATAGATATTGGTGCTATGAGCCTGCAAGTCCAGGTGAATGATTTTACACTTAGTGTGGGCCTGTACAAGTCTACAAGGGGAAGGTAGGTGGTCTGGGGAGAGATTATCTCCCTTCAATCAGTTGTCCAGATGTTGCCAAATATCTTGACATAATATTTGGCAAAATGCATACTTACAAAAATATTTTATATACATTATGCCTCATCATGATAGATGGTAAGGGATTAATCATGCTCAGGATCAAGAAAGGGCTTCTACTTACACACTTTGGGCAGATGGGAAAATAAAGTCCTAGGCTAATTAAATGATTTATAGGCTCCCAAAAATGTACATTTATCTTCTAATAGTTATCTTATATGTAAATATGTGAATACTCACGGAAATGTCACCTTTCAAGCTACTTAAAAAACACAGGAAATAAGATAAACTCATTAATAATAAATATTTGATTTCACAGACTCTATTACATGTGATTCAACTATCTTTCAAGCTAAAAACAGTGTTAAATTTTGATAATATTCCATTATCTTGCTTTAATACTATCAACAACTGTGGCACAATCACTGTCAAATTCTGATTTTGTTTTTCTTGCTTTCTGCCAGGGTTGGTTAGAAACTGCTTTAGTCTCGAGCCCCCAGCACCTTGGAACTGCAGGAAATACTCTGTAGAATCCAAGATTTCTTAGGAGTGAAGGCGAGAAAGAGAGAGAATGAGAAGAGAGAAAGACTTACTTGGTGGGCGTGTCAGGGACTTAGCACTTATGTATATATATGTGTAACAAATCTAAAGGGATAGGAGAAAAACACCTAAGACAAATGTTCTTCCCTTTTGCAACATGATAACCAGGACATATGTATACAAAAACAGAAGGGTCCACATTTCAACTCCTGGTGTGCTAGTGAATGTTTATCAACCAGCAACCTGGGGAAGAGTAATATGTGCCTAATTTCCATGGCCAATTTTGTAATATGTGTTTATCTGTAATATGTGTAATATGCAATATGTAATCTCCATGCCCTGATTTGTAATAGGTGCCTAATTCCCATGGGCCAATTTTAAATACCCATAGGAAGTACTGAACTTCTGAGTTAGAGAGACGTTCTGAGTTGGGAAGAGATATGTACTAGTATGCTATTATATAGTATTTCTGTCATATAGACACACTAGATATTATAATCTCAAGAGTAGAGGAAATAGTAAAATATATTTTGAGTATTTTGTTTTTAATGTAATTTATTTAATTGTAAGTTCATGTCATTTAGTTTTTAATAAGGGCTGTGTTTAACAACCAGTTTGCAAAATTCTTGAAAATTTAATAATCGGTAAGCCTGTAGGTGTTGGCTCCAACATCCCACACCTAAATAAGTAGGGGAGAAGAAAATATCAGACTGGAAACCATCAAATAATATTTACTATGTTTTATATATATATAGGGAGATGTAGTAGAAAACTAAAGGATTTTTAGGGTTCCAAACATGTCAACATGTTCTCATTATTACCTCAAAAAAAAAAAGTAAAATATTTTCAAGAAAAAGATGTTTCAAAGGATTTTAGAGATACAGGTGTGGGTACTTATAATAAAGGTAAATGTCTGACTTTTTAAAGGCTATCTACCTAAATAGTTTCCATGTGTTTTAGAAGATAACTAGAAGCAACTCAGGAACACTTGATTAATAAACGACTTCTGGTTTGGGCCCTTCTTCTGCCTAAGTAAGCAATCTTTTTAGCTCCAGTGTCACCAGCACAAGGCGTGTCACCTTTACAAGATTCAAATTTTCAGAGAAAAGCAGAAAAAAGAGAATGAGCTGGAAGGAAGGGAGGAGAGAAAGGAGGAAGGGAGAGGTGCCTGAGGAAGTGTCAGAGTGCCACCAATTACAGCTTCAGGCATTGACAGTTATCAAAGATTTGTGAGCTTGGGCCAAAGGCTGCAGTGACATGTCCCCTTAGTTCAGCATGACCCTATTGCACTGCTAAATGTGAGTAATACACACTGCCATGCAATCATCTGACTTGTACTGACACAGGCTTTGTCCTTGAGATGACAAACATCTGGATAAGTGATAATTCACCTTTTTCCTGATGCTTGCAAATGTCTGGATGGATTACCACATGTGGACAAAAATCTGTGTAATTAATTTGAATGTTCACATTTCACTCTGTGATCTTGTTATACTAAAGATAAAGCAATAAATGCTAAAATTTGCCAAAGTGATGCAATCATACATATCAGACAATCTTGATTAAGGTGCAATTATTACAGGTTTTTTAAAATCATTTTATTTAGTACTGTTTAAAAAGCTGCCCTCTTACTAAAATTTAAAAATTTCCCATCATGTCTGGAAAACTTTAAAACGGTTTTGTAAAATCTTATCCATTAAAGTCATGTTAAAGATCAAGTTTATGTTGAATAATCAGTAAAGGTAGGTGTACTAATTAATTTTGCCACCTAGTTTAGTCTAGCTTGAAGGTATATTTGTGGGTTAATATTTTATAGTTATTTGCTAATGCTGTGTTAAAGTATCATAATGCTGTCTCACTTTTATGAAGATGACACAACATATCTTCAATCCGTGGGGCATGTGCATTTAGTGACTCTTCTAGAACTAAGGGAGAATTTGTGCTAAATTGGTCACATTTTCTCACCCAGTAAAAGATTGGCAATACTAACTTATTATGTGGTCACAGAACACTTCTGAAGTATTTAGCCTAACTCAAAGCTATGCATGTAAACAGAGATAGGCCTCTATCATAATCACAATTACAAACACATTTACATACTACATTCCTTGCAGTGATTTAAAAAAAAAGCTCATGTAAGAAAGCAAGACAACCCAACATGGTAGTGGTTAAATCATTTTTGACTACTATCACCCACTAAGATCTGTGTAAGTCCACTGGTGCAAGCTGCCAGGGGTGTCCATAAGCAAATACAACAACAATACATATTAAAAAATCCAAGATAAATAGTGATAAAAAAGAATAACAATTAAGTTATTAGTTGTGTAGTTAACAGAGATGAGCAACCTTTGATAGAATGGTCCCGATGAGGAAGAAGAAGACTTTTTGCTTGTCTTTGAATGGCTGCCATGGTGAGAGTTCACTTCTTGCAGAAGTTTACCTCCGGTCTCCTTCAACACGCTTTTTACGAACTAGGTAAGAAGGAAAGGTTACAAAAGACAAATTGAAGGATATTACTTAAATTCCAAACAACAATAATCACATAGAATAGCAATCCCACATGCTTGAGGAGACAGTTATCTTAAATATCAGTACTCAATTATCCATGGCAATAAATGGCAATGATATAAAAATTAATCCAGTGTCTTGGGGAACTTACATTTAAAAAAAGCTATGTCTGATAGCTGGGAACTTGAATGTTAGTGATTTCCCATTTCTATGGAGTAGAAGGTCCAGAACAGACCCAAGAACCTGTGAACTTCTAAATATTTTCATGGTCATTTGTCCACAGTATGTCTTCTCAGCTTCTGTGCAACTCAGTCACCAACTGGCTTTAACTAACTTCCCAAGAAGACACATTCATGATCTGTTCATTTTGATTACAGCTTGAAGACGAGGAGCAGCTGCAAACAGAAGTTTAAAGTTTCTACATCTGTTTTAAATAAAAACTTGTATCAACCTCCAAGGAAGGTGTGATTCAGATGGCCAGCACACTCTGAGGTTAAGGTTCCCTTAAGTGAGTCCTTAATATCAAAGCAGTTGCCCCAGTTTCTGCCACCCACTTCTTCCCTTTCACCTCCCCACCTGCAGGTTCATCTGCAGATAGACGAGGGCTACTCTCACCTTCCTGGATTTGCAAAGAAGGTGCCCTGGCTGCAGTCCTGCAGTAACTCTCTGCTTTAACTAACCTACAGAAAAGTAAACAAAAGCTGTTGCCCACAGCTGCCACTCTTGGGGTTAGGATGGCTTCTCAGTTTACTTCAAACCTCATTCTGCCCATTTTTCTTTGGTTTCCAGGTAGTTTGGCTGCAGACTCCATGTGCTTTACTGAGGCGCCCAGTGCTGCCTCTACTCTTCCCCAAAGTCCTGCTTGCTGGGCTGCCCCCTTAGCTTGCCCTCTGTACCCCAGAAGCAAGCACTGCCCAATGCCCAGCCAGCCTCAGGGGGCCACACTGCACTTTGGCTGAGCTGCAGGTTCTTGGCTAAGCACATCTGGGTAGGGAACTGGACACTAATCTTTAGCTGCTCCCTTCTTGTTCTAATCCTTAGCTTCTGTCTTGTCCACAATCTGAATGCTCCCTGTGGCCAATTCTATACTTGGTGGAAAACCTTGTCCTGTTCCCCTGTACAGTCCCAAGAATGTCCACGATGTGGCATTCTGTCCCTGAACCTTAAACTGGGGACTGAGGCCTGCTATTGGCTGACTGCTTGCCAGGTGGACTATCTGATCCCGATGTCCCTTTGCCACGCTGCTTCAGGTGGCTGGGACATCCCCAGACCAAGGCTCCCCAGTCTGTGCCACTCTTCTGTGCTGTGGTTGACCAGGACATGCCTCACCCATCAATCCTAAGAGAAGAAATTCCACGGATCTTCAGCAAAGAGTAGGCAGCAGGAAAAATGAAAAAGGAACTAACTGAAAAACTATCTCTGAGTGTAACCATTATAACCTAGCTTCATTAGTTTACGTCACATGTAAATCACCAAAGTATCAGACATAACTGTATTTAAACTCAAGTATTTAAAACTCAGCCAGGGATCAAACATAAATGAACTGGGAATTTCCATGTCATTGCATCCATCTTCTGGGGCAGATAACAAATAACAACATCTAAGAAGTAGAACTAAAAACATGAAGGCAATCAAGCAAAAATTAAAGGCTGTCTGGAAAAAAGAACAAACAGTTCTTCTTGCGAGAATGATACAGTAAAACTTACAACACTGTGAAGCTGATAAGGATTCCTGTGACCATGTAGTATTGCGCCTTGATGAGAGGGGCGGACCCCAAAGGCCAGTGCAATGATATCTGTGACACAATATATCTGAAATAGAGGAATGAAAGGCCATGGTGCCCTTCCAATTGCTAATAGCACATATTATGGCTGCATTAATTACCCAGGTCATTATTCTTTGTGATGGCAGCTGCCACCCTTGTTCGAGGCCCTTGTTTGGTAAACTGATATCCAAATTTGAGGATCCTTGAATTCTCCTCGAGCACCTGGGCAATTTCCATCTCTACGGCTGTTCCCAGTAGCTGTCTCTGGTTGCAGGTGTGGACACATACACAGGACAACCGAGAAGGAAGAGGAAACAGTTACTTGCGTGGGAAAGATGCATGGCTACTTGGCTACTTATTGAACAAAGGCAAGGAAGCAAAAGTCTCAAATTGAAAGAACTAAAATCATTTGAGATTATTTCTCCCATACAGTCATTTGAGACCTGCTCCTTGTCTAGAAGCAAAATCCAACTGAATCTGCTGGCATGCTAAGCTCAAAAGACAGCAAATTATTTATGAAGGAAAACATGATTCCAGAAGTAAAATTAAAGCAAAAGTAGTATTTGGTGTTTCCAACTTACCTCAGTATCTGTGGTTTAAACAATGGGTGTTTTTTAAATAGTGAAACTGTCTTAGAGCAATCAATCCAATGACTGAATTTTCTATTCTGGGATCCATATGCAAAAACAACTGAGGACCATCACCCACAGGGGCATCAACAGGATGGGCATTCTCTCAGCAGAGCTGCACATCAGGAGATCCTGGAGAGGCTTTACTGTGGTTCGGACTATGACCAGGTGCATTATCAAACACTGAAGGGGTTCCTGGGCTACAGAAAAATCCCCATGTCTTTCAAGGTGGTGGGAACAAGTATTTTGTTTGTTTTTTAAGTTGAGACAGAATAACTACAAATTAAATATAGTTTTTAAAAATATGGGTATGTAAAGATAAATATTGAAAATTATATTTCCATAATTTGGTCATGAAAACATTTTAAAGTAAAAAATATAGGCTTGTTCAGAAAAAGCAAGCAAAGAGCTGTATAAAATATAAAAGGTCCCTCCCCTAATATTTTCATTCCTTAGAAAAAGCCAGTTTGGCATGTAGTATGTAGTCTTTTGAACATTTTCTATACATTCATATGTCTACATAATTACACCTACATCTATGGGTTTTTTTTCCACAAAAATGGATTATACTAGCAAAGCGTTCTAAAATATGTTTTTATTTTTCATTTAACATTAAGAACACCTTTTTATGTAGGTAAATATATGTCTACCTCAACTTATAAAGAGCTGCACAGCATTTCATTGCAGTAATGGAGAAAAATTTATTTAGCTAAGTCCTACTGACTTAATGTTACACTGCTTTCCATTTCTACTAATCCAAAGAATGCTGCAGTCAACTTCCCATGCATACATGGTACCTCCTGGGGCATTTCTGCAAGTGTGCCTGTGAGGTAAATTATAGTTGGGTCCAAGAGTAAGCAGGCTTCAAATTTTGATCTAATACTGACTTACACTCAAAGATTATGACCATTTTTACTCCTGCTAACAGCATTTGAGAGACTACGCTAGCCAACATGGGATATTATCAATCTTTTCCGTCTTTGTCAATCCAATAGGTGAATATTATTTCACTTTGTATTTATTTAATTGCTTTAATTTGCATTCCTTAAATTAAGAACAATATGTATTTGCATTTCTCTTTTTGCAAACTACCAATCTCTGTCATTTGTCCATTTTTCTATCAGCTTACAGTTCCTGCTTTTATTTTTCATTGATTTGTAAGTTTCTTATGTATTAGGAAATTAGCTCTTTGTCAAATGTGCTGAAAATGCTTTGCTCAGTTTGTCTTTTGACTGTCTTTTCGATTATAGAGACTTTTTTTTCATTTTCACATGGTTAAATTTATCAACTTTCTAGATTTTATACTGCATTTAGGAAGCCTTTCTTCTGTTTCATGATTTCATATATTTTAATATTTAAATCTTCATTTCATCTGGAATGAATTTTAGTATAAAAATTAAGGCAGACCCCAACTTCATTTTGTTTCAAAATACAAGTAAATTGTCTCACCATCATTTCCTTCATTCTTCCCTCACTGATTTGAACTACTACTTTGCTGCAAAATTCTCAGGTGTATGGGATGTGTTTCTGGACTCTGGTGCTCTGCCAAATCTATTTCTGTGCCATGCAATTTTGATTCCTTTGTAATATATTTTTTTAAATATACCTTTTGAAATTGGGAAATTTAAATATTGAGTCAATGAAGGAGAAAAGTTTATGGAGGAACTTCTGTATCCTAGGCAAGTTCTAGGCTTTTAACTCTCTGCTACTCTACATTCTTTTCATCCAGCAACCTATCAAACAAGTCTCTTCCCAAGAAATGCAAACGTGGTATTTCCAGTCAGACAATAACAATTCTGGGTATTATCAGCCAAGAGATTAGCATTCTAAGCAATGCATGTCTATGGGAAGGAGAGGCAGTGCAAAAGGGTTTTCGACCTCACAGTTTAATAAGCAACTTTGGTTCATGACACACTTTAGGATAGTGGGACTGTGTTAAGGATTGAGACTTGAGCCAAGGTCAGGGTTGCTGTAGCTGTGGTGTATGCCCCTGGATGGGCCAAAGTGGTGCTATACAAGGGCAGAAGGAGCTCATGTTGAATGTGGTTGACTGAGAGGGATGACATACCATCCTTGTACTTCCCCTTACAAATACCAAGCACTTGAGTCCTGCTGCGGGAAAAGTGGAAGTTCCTAGGGCCAGGAACCTTACCTGACCCTAAACTACTTGATGATGTAACTGGCTTACTGCTGGGCTACTGCTTCCACACCTGTAGGCAATGAACTATTACTGACTGAGTCACTATATAAAAAGCTCTGCCCAGTGCTCTTGGCGGAGGCAGAGACTGAAGAGGATTACGGACCTGCCGACTGTTGGAAGCAGATGTGATTCTACTGGTCGACCTATTGCTGGGAGAATAAAGTTGGATATAAACCCTTTTACCCCAAGAATGTTCCACTGTTATTTCCTGGTCTCACTGAATCCATAGTGAACTTGCCTGGAGCTGAAACCCTCAGGCAAGATGTGGGGTTCCTATGGCCAGGATCCTCACTGAACTTAAACCACCTGATGATGTAACTGGCCTGTTGCTAGGCTACTGCTTCCATACCTTTAGGCAATAAGCTATTATTGCACTATATAGAGAGCTCGGCCCAGTGCTCTGGGCGGAGGAAGAGACGCTAGTGCTCGACCTACTGCGGGGAGAACAAGCTGGGTAATAAACCCTTTCACCCCAAGAACGTTTTGCTGTCAATTTCTTTGGTCACACTGTATCCGTAGCAAACTTGCCTGGGGCTGAAACCCACTGGCAAGGCACAAGACACCCACACTTGTGTGACATGCAGAATGGGCATGCTGATGGCTATATAAAGGATGCGGGAGCTGAAGAAACATATTGGGAAGAGGCATATAAAAGAAGGGGAAGAAGTAATATAACATAGAGCATCTGTCTTTCTTAGCCTGAATCTTTTTATTTGAAGTCTTTTGTGTTGTGTAGACCCATGGCAACAAATGGGCACCAACATCTTATAATTTGTATATGTTCCCCTTTTAAGTCACTAAATACAGAAAAGAAAAAAGATGCAAGTTCAAGTATGCATTTCTTCACATCACCTTTTCTTTTTTTTAAGGGACCTTCTTTCTCTACTCATTTATTTAGCAGTTACCCATCTGTTTCATTAACAAATGGGCACCAACATCTTATAATTTGTATATGTTCCCCTTTTAAGTCACTAAATACAGAAAAGAAAAAAGATGCAAGTTCAAGTATGCATTTCTTCACATCACCTTTTCTTTTTTTTAAGGGACCTTCTTTCTCTACTCATTTATTTAGCAGTTACCCATCTGTTTCATTACAATGCATCACTGACTGTTCTTCTCACAGGGGACACCTGATTAAATCATTACATGTTTACCTGGCGCTTAGCCACAGCTGCAGCCCCAGGGGTGGATTCTCAGCAGGCCTTCATTTCAGGGCAGCTGTCTGCTGCAATGATGCTAAATAGGTCTCAGCTGTTGGTCCTGCCTGAGGAAACTGACTTAGAGATTATTCCAAATCCTTCATTATATAGATGAGGAAACTGAGGTGTATTCCTAATGGTCTATGAGTCAAGGACAAATTTTGTCTCTGAATTTCCTCATTCTTGGAATAAAGCAAAGAATTTTTCAGTTCCTCTAGAAAATCTTAATCCTTTTTCTTGTCATGATAAAGAGAAGCCATTTCAGAGGTATACTGAGGCATTGAAGTTGAACTCTTACCCAAACCCATTCTAGATGACTGAGGAGGGGTGATGAGCTGGATGAGTTAAAGGGATTTAAGAGGGCAAGTTCAGACTTTGTATTTCAGGGCATGCATTATAAAATGCTACTCTAATCTAAATTTTCAGGATTTTATCTCATTCACTAGGTGTAGGGTTGGTAGATTTAGCAAATAAAAATACAGAGCACCCAGTTAAAATTGAGTTTTAATAAATAACAAATACTTTGTTAGTATTAGTATATCCCAAATATTTTATGGGACATACATATACCAAAACTTATTTGTCATTTATTTGAAATTCAGATTTAACTGTACTTTATCAGACAACCCTAACTCAGTGGTTTCTTATAAGAAATTAGGAACAGAATATTTGGAACATTATTCAGATATGGGGTTTCACAATGACATAAACCAACATAAAAAGTTAAATACACTTTGGAATAAGGTATCCACTTCTGTCTCAGATCTTCTGGAAACATTTCCTGAGAGTTCTCTTGTTTGTGATACTCGTCTATTCAATAAATATCTCTGAGTTCTCCCTTCTTTTCTCTCACTTCCTATTTCTCACTCGCTGATTTTCCTACTCCCCCACTCCCTGATGGCTCTTTCTTAATTTATTAGCTACTGGACACACACCAAGATACACAGCATTGAGCTACTCCTGAGTGTGCATGCCCACATGTGCACATTTTTTGGGAAAGCTGTTTTGGTGATGCATCCCTTCTGGGGAGGGTGCGAGTGAAGGGAGGCCTGTCTCCTAGTGAGGTTCCCCTGCTCTGGAGGCAACAGGCTCAGGAGGTGTCCAGGGGCAGAGGACCTGCACTGAAACAGCTCACTTGTCCTGATTAGCAAAGAAGGAACGTAAGAACTGTTTGTGGGACCTGTTGGGGGTTTTGAGACTTTCAAAAAAGTCCCGGGTGGAACCCTGGGATTTTATTAGATCTTAGAGTATCTTGACTAGGGAATTTCCTGGGCGTGCTGGGGGCACTCAACAAGCATGGCTCCACCACCTCATGGAGAATGCTCACAGCACAAATCTCTTCACTCGCTCCTTCCTCTGGTCCATTCCAGGCCCTTTCTTCCCACTATATGGTGTCAAGACTTTAAAGATTCACTAAATCCCACTGCAGACAACTGGCTATAGCTAAAGGAGCAGGCGCAGCATTATGCTGAAAACTGAGAGCTGCTCTCTGTGCTTCAGAGCAGAGCAACCCCAGAGGAACTGCCAGCTGCTGCTGGAAAAAGAGGTCTTCAGGGTACAGGAAGTGGTGGCTGCAGGGAAAAGCAGATCGCTTTGGCTGTGGGTGGGATAGAGCTGAGATTGTGATCACACTATGGGTGTGGCCTGCTACTTGGACGCCTTCTAGAACCCGGCTTCCTTTAAATGGGCTCTGTGGCCAGCACCACACTGCAGAAGCCCGGTTCTGCTCTGTATTTCAGCTCTGGCAGCCTCCCACCAAGGACAAGGAGTCAGGGTCTGGGCATGGCTAGTGTCCTTTCTCCTTGTAGCCCTCGTCCTGTCCAGGGAGAGGCAACAGCAAGGCTGGGGCAGAGCTGCTCTGGGATTCCTGTTAGAAGGCAAGGCTGATGGCCGAACAAAGAGCTGTGAGGCCTCTGCCAGGCCCCCACCCCAGCCCTTCCCCTCTGGTGCCTGAGTAGCCAGGGGTTGGGGGGTGGCTGGTTCTCTATGTCTCAGGTGCCCCTCTGTGCCGCTGGTGAATTATTAACATGTTCTCCCACACACCCTCCAGACCACACACTGTTATAAAATAGAGGAAAGTCAAGACAGCGAACCAGATTGGCACAACTTTGTCTTTTAACTCACCCTGCCATGGCACTCTCCCCTTTCACACAGGGCCTGCCAGTTAGCTTACCTGGTTGTCTATCTTGATCTCTGTCAGGGTGTCGTTTTCTCTCAGCGCCTCTACCAGGGCCAGGATCCCAGTTCCAGTGACAAAATTGGACTCTATGTTTAGACTTTTCAAGGTCTTATTTACTTTCAGCATATCTGCAAAAGCCTTATTAAGCAAACAGAAATAGCCATTAGGGTTTCTAAAGATTTATTTACTAAACTGCCTGCCCCCAAATAAATACAGGTATTTTTTATAGTACTTGAAGAAAACAATAGTTAAATTGTACATGACTCCAATTAACAAAGATAATTTAAAACTGCAATAAAAATAGTTTAGTCCAGCAGCCCAGAATTAAATGAATTTCACATACCTGCAAAACTAAAAAACAGGTACTGACATAAGATCACAACTTCATTTTGTTAAGTAAGGACAATGAAAAACACCTACTACCATCTGTTATCATTGTCAATTGTTTTTTTGGAGCAAAGGCATTTTAACACTAGGAAAAATGTAGGAAGGGCATAATTTCACAATTATTTTATTTTATCCCTTTTACTATGAATGGATAAAAGCTTCACTGTTGATTAGCATTTGGGCACTACTGATTAAGTCACCTTATTTTGGGTCATTTATAAATCAGAATTCCTCAAAGTAACTTTTGGAACAAAATAACTACTCAGAGTGGCGAACCCATTGGACCTTTCCGAGTTCAAGACAGCAGACTGCACATACATGCGTACCTGATCCCATCCCATTGCTCGCAACATTTCCCACTGTTATGAAGAAAAGATAGAATTTTTAAGGGACTAGAACTCACAGTGCAAGGAAACAAAAAAGGAGGGCCATTATCTTGAAGAACTGCTGAAATACAGAAAGTAGAAAGATTGGAGAAACAAAGATAGTTGTTGCCTGAAATGCCAGAGGTAAGTCCCAACTAGGGCATTTCATTAAAGAGCTGCCTTAGGAACAGGTGAAACAACTAGGGTAGATGGAAAGCATGCCACCCCTTGAGAAAGAGCAATGCCAGTACAACTACCAATGAAAAATCTCTCATGAAGAGCGACTAGTGCAGGTGCTAGGACCTGAGGGATAAATATAGCATGGAAGAAAGGGAGGGGAGAAGCAGCTATGCCCAGGAATAAAATGCAGTGACATGTACCCCTCCCACAGAAATGCCCTCCTAACTGTAGCAGTTGTGGGGGGCTCCCAGGCTGCCTGCCTGCTCCTCATACACGTACTACAGAGAAGGCTGTTGGTCAGTTCATCTGCTTGCTTCGAAAAGCATTCATTCATTCATTCATTCATTCACTCAAATAAAGACTATTTATTGGGCTTCTACTGTGTGTCAGAAGCAGAGAAAGCAAAAATCCCTGCCCTAGGGAGCTTGTATTTGAGCAGGAGGATAGAACTGATAAATTAATAAATAAAATATATAGGCTGATAGACAGTGACAGATAAGGAAATAGAACAGAGCCACTCTTTTAAGGGAGAGGAGGTCTGTTGGTAAAACATATATACAGAACTGCAGAGGAAATTATCCTAGTTTACACAAAACAACCCTGTTCTCTATTCAGAAATATGAACAGGCAAAGAGTGACTGCCAGATGTATTAGTAACATTAACATCATGAAAGAGAAAAGCCAAGTTGGCCAAGTGAGATAATGTGTCTTGCCAATGGGTTTCAGCCCCGGGCAAGTTTGCTATGGATTTGGTGTGACCAAAGAAATGACAGGAGAACGTTTCTTTGGGGTGAAAGGGTTTATTACCCGGCTTGTTCTCCCTGCAGTAGGTTGAGCACTAGGTAGGTCGAGCACTAACATCTCTGCCTCCGCCCAGAGCACTGGCCGAGCTCTTTATATAGCGCAATAATAGCTTATTACCTAAAGCTGTGGAAGTGGTAGCCTAGCAACAGGCCAGTTACATCATCAGGTGGTTTAAGTTCAGTGAGGATCCTGGCCCATAGGAACCCAACTTCCCCACACATGCTATAGAGGCAACATAGATTTAGGGAATGGAACAAATACAAAAATTCTAATTGTTATTTTTCCCTTTCCCCTCCCCCTAAAAAATAAAAAGAACGATAAGACATTGCATCCATAAAATAGACTGGTTACTTTAAAAAAAAAAGAGCAATAAGAACAAGAAAATGTCTTGAAATTTTTAAATACTACATTTAAATAAAGAAAAGTAATAGACACCCAGAATTACAAAATGAGTTATGACTGAAGACCATTTGGTGAGTTAGAAGAGAAGGCTGAGGATATTTCTAAGAAAGAGTAAAAAGACAGCAATAAAAAATATGATAGAAATTTAAAGAGATAAGGAGGAAAGATACAGAAGTTCAACATTCATCTAGTAGGAATTTCAGGACCAAAAAAAAAAACAAATTAGAAAGAAGGAGAGAAATTATGAAATAATAGAGAAAGAAATTATATAAAATAATAGGGAAAAACTTCCTAGACTTGAAAAAAGCCATGAATCTTTATCTGAAAGAACCCACTGGATGCTCAGCAAAATGAACAAAAAAGACTCTTAGGTGGGTTCATAGAAGTGAAATTTCAGAACTCCAAGAGAAAAGAGAGAGTCCTAAAGGTTTCGGAAGAAAAGAATTAATTACTTACAAAGGAACAAGAATCAGACCAGCATTTGTCACTAGATTATAAAACCAATGAAAACAGACTTATGTATCAATATCACCAGATCACTGTAAATACCCGTGATAAGTTTTAAACCTGTGAAATCAATCTGTATACAAAACATAGAATATAATGATATAAAACGTATAGAGCTCAAATGTGTGAAAATAATGGAATAACTACAATTTAGAGGTAGAAGAGGAAGGGGGGATGGAAGGTAGAGTGAGAGAAAATAAAAAATTATCTAAGATGAGAAATACAAAATAAAAATGTGTCATTTTAATGGTTTGCTATCCTGGCTGCACATTAGTATGACCTGCAAATTAAAAAAAAATACCAATCCTCAGGACCCGCCCCAAATGAATTAAATCAGAACCTCAGGCTGTAGCCTGGTCAGCTGCATTTTTTAAAAGCTCTCCAGGTGACTGATGTTCAGCCAGGATTGACAACCACTTTATTTAAAGTCATGAAGACAAAAACTAAAAGAATGAAAAACAAATTGCTATGAGTGATTGCTCTGCAGAATAGAACAAGGAACTTCTAAATTGTTTTAAGGCAGAAAAGACATAAGGAAGAAGAGAAGGAATCTGATTTAGGAAAGAGCAGGATGTCTCAGCCTCTGCACTGCTGCCATTTGAGTCCAGAGAATTCTTCTTTGTGGAAGGTTGTCTTGTATGTCATAGGATGTTTGGGAACCTCTGAAACTGACTAGATGCCAACAGTACTCCTCCCAGTCATGACAACCAGAAATACCTTCAGACGTTGTGCAATGTCCCCTGGAGGGTAAAACTGCCGGGGAGAGAACCAGCAGACTAGAATAACCCCGTGTATTAGTCAAGCAGTTGCTTTAACTACAAAGAAAGTGCAAGGATTTGGACTGACAGTACTACACACCATGTAAACTGAAGTGCATTTATTCAGTGCTGGGTCTTTAATTAGAATTAAATGTACACGTTTTAATTAGAGCACCAGGAGGGAATGTATCAGGCCTTTCCTCATGGATGCTCAAAAAGTTTTAGGTTTGACATTCATTACTAGAATGACAAAATGTCAAAGCAATTAGACCTTTATTAAAAAGTTGCAGGACCTCCTGGCAAGTAGCCAGGATCTTGCCAATTTCTTTTAAACTTGAGAAAACACTTTTCTCATGCCGAACAAAACAGGGGAGACCCAGCCAAACATAACCCTGGGCTGTAGGCCCAAGTGCATTTCTGTTCAGCAAATATTTGAGCATCTATTATATGTGGTAGGGATAAAATTAGTAACACAAAAGCTAGATTTCTTAAATGTTATATAAATAATTAGAGTAGAAATACATTTTTAAAGAAAAGGTTTTGCTATCTGTACTTTACAGGATTGTATGGAAATGCAGTTTCCTGCCCTGTTCACACCTGCACCATCCAAAGGGTGGTCAAGAGAGATGTGTGGCTATTGAGCCCTTGAAAAATGGCTGGTCTCAATTGAGACGTGCTGTAAATATAAAACACACTTGTGCTATGTATGAAAAATAATGGGAAATATTACATTTTCAAATCACATTTTGAAATTATAATATTTTGGATATATAAATTTAAATATGTTATTAAAAATAATTCCATCTATTTCTTTTTTTTTAAATGGCTCCTAGAAAATTTATAATCACATATGCAGTTTCCATTTGTGGCTCTCATTTTATTTCTATGGGCAGTGTTGTCCTAAAATCTTGATTTTTATGTGGTATTACTCTTAACAATAACAGCATTTTTTTTTTTACGTATTTGGACCTTTTCTTTACATTGGCATTCAGTGCAGCAAGATCCATTGATACTCCCTGCCATAGATGTGGTTACATGGAAGTATTTGGGGCATGGTGAACAGATCATGATTACAGGTCATTTAAATTCACTTCCTGGCTTGCAAATGCCATGCAAACTTGGTTAAGTTACTCAACCTCTATGAGCTTCAGTTGCCTTATATGTAAAATGGGGATAATGCTATCTCACATACACATAGCTTGTCTACATTCACAGGAATCCCACAAGTGCCTCATTGGATCTGTTTCTGAGCCTTAAATAAAGTCTATTGAAGCTCTTTGTTTAAATGTTGTGAATTCTCAGCAGTGGGTTGTTCAGCCAGTTCAGCCATAACCACAAACTGAAGATTTCTATTGCCTGTGGGGTAATCAATCAACCAATTTTCAACCTACCAAAAGGTTCTTTCCTTTGGCATAGCTGCAAGGGGAACCATTGGGGGCAGCAAGGTGAGAGCTGGACTATATGAAGCCATCTAGGCATAAAGTCAAAGAGGCTTATCTCTTCATACCCTAAGGACAGCAATCATTCCTGACAATTGTGTGGTGTGCTTGTCACATGAAATGCATTCAACACATAGCTGCTGCATTAAAAATGCAAAGAGATTATTATATTTGGAATTTATTTAGTCCACTTAACATGTATCTAACCTAGAGTAAAAAAGTTAAGATTATTTACTAGTAGTGTTGACAAAGGACTGTGAACTATTTCCCATCCCTGCAATTTTACTGTAAATAACACATTAAATAGAAGTAACAAATCATTTCTCTTCTCCCTTTAGTCACTTACATACAGAATGCATTGTGAATATTTTTTTGCTTTACTGAAAACAAATCAATCAAAGGGCAGAGATTACATAAAATCATAAACAGATAAGAATCTTTAAATTGCTGATTTCACCTTTACCAATGATTTAGTTCTGCTATTTTTCTATTTCAATGATAGGTTTCAAATTCAAAGCTGCTTTCAATCTACAAATTTAGATAGGTAATAAGTGCTGGTTGAAAACATCAGTTTTATAGCTTAGTCCTTATTTTACATGAGTGCTTGTTTCAAATTTGCTGTTGTCACCATGGAAATATTCTCTATTGCTGAGAGGCTGGAGGGAACATTCATTCATTCATTTAACAAGCCTTTTTTTTCAAACATCTACTCTATACCAGCACCGTAATGGGTAGTGCTATTTTAGATCTTCTGAGAGACATGTTACTCTCAATCACATCATCAAGTCAAGAAAACTTTTGTTTTTCTAGCTTGATTCATGAACAGAGCATTAGGTGCCAAAGAGCCAAAGGCTGATGCTCAGACTCCTAATTACAGCCATATTTAGGCAAATGTATTACAGTGAAGCATTGCATGTACATATAGCATAGCTTGATGGTTAAACATCCTGGTTGTGGAACCAGGAAGACCTGCTGGTGCCACTTACTGGCTATGTTACCTTGGAAAAATTATTTAACCTCCATGAGCCTCAGATTATTAATCTGTTGAAGTGGGGACTAATAATATTACATAACTAACAGTATCGTGAGAATTAGGTGAGATGACATGCATAAAGCACAGTGGTTACTGACGGCAGTAACTAAGTACTCAAGAAATGTTAGCTGTTACCAGGAATGACACTGATGGTGGTAATGGCAGTAGCATTTACTCAGGTCAAGGGGCTTCCTTATTTAGCTGAATTATCTAAATTGCATAGAAGGAACAGGACTTTTGGTTGGTTATTTTTCTCATATTCTGGTTAACTGTGTCAAATAAAAAATGATCTGGTTGTTTGCAATATTAAAAGAATATTGTTAAAGTATTTTTGAAATATACTAATCCATTATAAAGATTAAAATGAAATATAGTTTAATATTTTTATATGTGCTGAGTTCCTCTAGGAGATAAGAGTCTTATAATATCCAATGACTGTGACAGAATGTTAATATACATGCAAAAGTTTCAGGAAATTTGTACCAAGTGCAGAACAAAATCTAAATATTTATTTAGTCAAGTGTCTAACCTAATCTTGTTTCTTTCTCCTAAAACGTTGGGCTAACAAAATTCAGTTAATTCAAAGAGCCCAACAGTGGGTTCTGCTTTACTGACTCATTATAATTAATTTTATTAACTGAGTAGAAAATACATTTACCATAATTTAAAATTCTTAATTGACAAAACAAATTAATATTTTCTAGTGGATTAAATATTTTCATGTTACATTTCTAAGAATTTTACTCACAATCGCCACAGGGTCATTGCTGCGGGTTGCAGCCAGGCTGAACTTCTTAACGTGAGTGTTGGTCTCCAGAGCTTTTGCAAATTCCTTCAGGGTTGGAATTGGAATGTTCTAAGAGGGGGAAGACACAGATGGTTGATAAATCATTCTTTACCACCCCCACCCCAAATGAAGGACCCACAGCTTTTGAATACTTTGTATGTTTAGATGACTAATTGCATGATATCCCCTCAAAACGACATTCATCAGCCCCCAGCAGCCAAGCCATCTCAAGTCAGTAACAACACTTAGTGTCCAATAAGGGAATCTTGCATAATGTGACATTCTGGCATCACCTTTCTGTTTCCTCTAAGAAATTATGCACACACCTTCCTCATTTCCTCTTCCATTTTCTATATTCTAGCCAGACTGAGCTACTTGCCATTCTTTTACTATACCGTGGTCTTTCTTTTTTTTGAGAGGGCATCTCTCATATTTATTGATCAAATGGTTGTTAACAACAATAAAATTCTGTATAGGGGACTCAATGCACAGTCATTAATCAACCCCAAGCTTATTTCTCAACAGTCTCCAATCTTCTGAAGCATAACGAACAAGTTCTTACATGGTGAACAAGTTTTTACCTAGTGAATAAGTTCTTACATGGTGAACAGTGCAAGGGCAGTCATATCACAGAAACTTTTGGTTTTGATCACGCATTATGAACTATAAACAATCAAGTCAGATATGATTATTCATTTCATTTTTATACTTGATTTATATGTGAATCCCACATTCCTCCCTTATTATTATTATTATTTTTTAATAAAATGCTGAAGTGTATGCCATGGTCTTTCTTACCTCCATACCTTTAGAGTTTTTCCCTTTATCCTTCTTTCTGATTCATTCCTACTCATTTTTAAAGACCGAGCAGAAGTAAGTCCTTCTTTGTTTATTGGCTCTACTAGGCAGGATAAAAAATTTCCTTACCGGCATTTCCATAACATTAGGGGGCCTACTGCATCACGTTGCAATTATTTGTTTAGTGTTTTTCTCCTAATATATGTTTTTCAGAATAAAGACCAAATGAATCTTACTACCTCTCCCACAGTACTTAGCACAGTACTGACCACTGGAAGGAGGCAATCTAGGGCGTACTAGAAGCTGACATACACCACAGACAAGCTCTGTGGCCATGTGCAACTCAACCTCTTTAAGTCCCACTAAAGATTAAATGAGATACAGTAGTCCCCCTTATCTCTGGGGAATATGTTCCAAGACCCCCAGTGGATGCTGGAAACCACAAATTGTACCACACCCTATATATGCAATGTTTGTTCCTATACATACATATCTATGTTAAAGTTTAATTTATAAATTAGGCACAGTAAGAGATTAACAGTAATAACTAATAAAATAGAACAATCATAACAACACGCTATAATAAAAGTTACATGAACTTCCTCTCTAAAAGTATCTTGGTGTATTGGACTCATCTTCCTTGTTCTTGTGATGATGTGAGATGATAAAATGCCTACATGATGAGATGAAGTGAGGTGAATGACATAGGCACTGTGATGCTGCATTAGGCCACTAGTGACCTTCTGACCATAGGTCAGAAGGAGGATCATCTGCTCCCAGACTATGGTTGGTTGTGGACACATGAAACTGCAGAGAGTGAAACCGTGGATAAGGCGAAACTACTGTAATGAATTTCAAGTATTTAGCAAAGGATCTGAGACACACTGAGTATTCAATATAAGTCAGCTATTATTATTACATGCTAGAAGTTGGCCCAATAAAAATTAACAAAATGGGTATCAGGCAATGTTTTCTTCCTCTCTTTCTCTCCCATACACACATTCTTACTTCCCCTACCTTTGAAATTAACACGACTTATTGCCAAATAGAATAAAGCAGAAGTGATAATGTGTGACTTCAGAGAATAGGTCATAAAAGGCACAGTGGCTTCCTATTGCTCTTTTTTTCTCTTTGATCACTAGTTCTGGGAGAAGCCAGCTCTAATGATGTGAGGACACTTGGGATGCCCTATGGAGAGGTCCATGTGGTAAGACATTGAGGCCTACTGCCAACAACATGAGGCCAGCATCTTAGAAGTGGATCCTTCTGCCCCAGTCAGGCCTTCAGGTGATTGCAGCCCTTGATGGCAGCTTCACTGTAGGCTCATTTGAGACCCTAAGTCACTCCCAGATTCCTGACACTCAAAAACCATGTGAAATAATAAATGTTTATTGTTTTAAGTCTCTAAGTTTAGGAGTAATTTATTACTCGGCAATAGATAACTAGTACACTATGTTTTTTTTAAAGGTATCATTGATATACAATCTTATGAAGGTTTCACACGAGCAACATTGTAGTTACTACATTCAACCATATTATCAAGTCTCCCCCACACCCCATTGCAGTTACTGTCCACCAGTGTAGTAAGATGCTATAGAGTCACTACTTGTCTTCTCCATAGTACATTATGTTTTTATACAAGTATTGTGATTCTTTTCAAAGAATTCTGAAAATCACTTTTTAAAATCCACTTCTTTTGAATAGGATATCTTGCCTCAAAGGCAGTGACTACAAAGGATTGGAAACAAGTGTGAAAGCAGGTACTCAGTCATCCCTGTAAATTTTCTGACCTCATGATAAATCAAGTGACCTATAATCACAATGAAATACCTTGATGTTGTTGAGGTTGACTTCTTGTAGGCTGGAATCATTGGCTTTCATCTGCTGCAGACTTATTTCAACGTTTGTGGGATTGGGTGGTTCCTCAAATATTGGCTTGACCCTTTCACCTTTGACCACATCTAAGATACAAGTTTTAATTTTAGAAAGAAAATGTAAGGGCGCCCCTGTCAAAATCAGAGACGACCTACCTCCAAAAATGATGTTTCTTCATATACTCTGATTCCAATAATACCCTAATATCAATGAAGGTTGGCTTATTTTCAACTAAGCAAGCATGGGAATGGTATGACTCCGAGTTACAGTTTCAAAGGTTGATATTTCTCAACTGCAATGAGAAGCCTCAGTGGCTAACACTCTATCAGGCCAAAAGTACAGGAGGTCCTGCAGCAAATTCCAATCCCAAAAAGAACATCCATGGGCAGTTATTGCTTCTCTATATGGGCCACTTTCGGTCTATAATGACTAAACCACAGAATCTGAGATGCAAGAAAGAAATACCAAGTATCTTGATTTCTAAAACCATAATACTCCTCTGGCCTCTTGACCATACCCCACACTCCTCTGATTTCCATTTTGGAGCTGTAGTTTTTAGGAGGGTATAGGAAGAGAAAAGGATGGAAAAGGAGAATAGAAGGATTCTCAAATGTAGCTAACAGAAAATGTTTGGAATATATGTAACATACAAAGAGCTAATATCCCAATATACACAGAACTTCCATAAATCAATAAGACAACCCAATTAAAAATGAACAAATAATACGATTAGAAGAATCTCTATTGCTCAACCAAAAAATGTAAAAAGTAATTAAACTCTG
Source organism: Manis javanica (assembly GCF_040802235.1). Taxonomy (NCBI): domain Eukaryota; kingdom Metazoa; phylum Chordata; class Mammalia; order Pholidota; family Manidae; genus Manis; species Manis javanica. The sequence continues at coordinate 101,572,459 of NC_133163.1, read as the reverse complement.
AAATTAAAAAACAAGATACCATTTGACTAGCAAAAACATGTGAAAAGAGATAACATTAAAAATTGGCAACAATGTGGAGAAAAAAATCAGCCTTATATACTGCTGGTGAGAATGTAAACTGGTACAAACTTTTTGGGAGAGTAATTTGGCATTATCCATCAAATTTAAAGCATAGATACTCTAGGACCCAGTAATTCTGTATCTAGAAATCTAATCTACAGGGAAAAAACAGCATGAATACATAGAGGCATATATTCAGGGATGTCCAAAGATGTACTACTTGTGACAGCAAGACATGAAATATAAACAAAATGTTTATCAATGTGAAAATGGTTAAGTAAGTTATAACATAATCATATAATAATACGCTATCCATTAGAAGAATGAGGTAAACATACACGTACTGATAAAAGAACAATTTGAAAAAAAGTTAATGAAAAATGAAATATGTAGATATAAATCTAACAAAATAGGTACAAAATCTATATGAGGACAATGATAAAACTCCATTGAAAGAAATCAGAGAAGAACCAAATGGAGAGAGATTGCATCTTTATGGGTAGATAGACTCAATATTGTCAAGCTGTCAATTCTTCCCAGCTTGATCTACAAATTCAATGCAATCCTAATCAAAATCCCAGTAAGTTATTTTACATATATCAGCAAACTGATTCTAAAGCTTATATGGAGAGGCAAAAGACCCAGAATAGCCAACATAATGTTAAAGAGAAGAACAAAGCTGGATGACTGACCCTATCTTACTTCAAGACTTAGCTTAAAGCTACAGTAATCAAGACAGTGTAGTATCGGTGAAAGAACAGACAAATAGATCAATGGAACAGAATAGAGAGCCCAGAAATAGATCCACATAAGTATAGTTAACTGATCTTTGATAAAGGTGCAAAGGCAATACAATGCAGGAATGATGGTCTTTTTGACAAATGGTGCTGGAACAACTAGACATTCACATGCAAAAAACGAATCTAGACACAGATCTTATACCCTTTACAAAAATTAACTCAGAATGGATCACAGACCTAAATACAAAATGCAAAACTATAAAATTACTTGATGGTAAAGAGAAGAAAATCTAGATGACATTGGTTTTGTCGAAGAATTTTTAGATACACCAAAGGCATGATCCATGAAAGTAAAAACTAATAAGCTGGACTTCATTCAAACTAAGATTTTTCTACTCTGTGAAAGATAATGTCAAGAGCATGAGGAGATGAGCCACAAAGTGGAAGACTATTTTCAAAATACATGTCTGATAAAGGATTGTTTATACAAAACATACCAAGAACTCTTAAAACTCAATAATAAGAAAACAGTCTGATTAAACAATGGTCAAAGACCTTAACAGATGCCTCACCAAAAAAGATGTACAGAGGGCAAATAAACATACCAAAACATGCTCCACATTTTCAGTCATCAGGGAAAGGCAAATTAAAACAAGATACCACTACACACCTATTAGAATGACAACAATCTGGAACACTGACAAAAAAGCAAATGCTGGTGAGGATGTGGAGCAACAGGAACTCTCATTTTTTGCTTCTGGGAATGCAAAATAGTACAAATTTAGAAGACAGTTTAGTGGTCTCCTTCAAAGAGAATAAAACATACTCATATCATAAGATCCAGCAATTATACTCCTTAATATTTACTCAAAGGAGTTGAAAACTTATATTATCACAAAAAACCTGCACACAGATGTTTACAGAATATTTCTTCATAATTTCACAAACTTGGGAGCAACCATGATGTCCTTCAGCAGGAGAATGAATGAATGCACTGTTGTTCATCCTTACAATACAATATTATTCAGTGCTGAAAAGAAATGAAATATCAAGCCATCAAAAGGCATGGAGGAAACTTAAATGCATACAACTAAGTGAAAGAAGCCAATCTGTAAGGCTACATACCATACGATTCCAACTATATGACATTCTAGAGACAAGAAAAGATCAATGGTTGCTGGAGGTTAGAGAGGAAGGACAGATGAATACGAAGAGTACAGAAGATTTTTAGCGCACTAAAACCATGCTGTACGATACCATAGCGGTGGATACATGGCATTATATGTTTGCCAAACCCATAGACTATTATAACAGCAAGAGTGAACCCTATTGTAAACTATGGACTTAGGGGGATAATGAAGTGTCAGTGTACTTCCATCAGTTGTAACATAGGTACCACTCTGGAGGAGGATACTGGTGACTGAGGGGGCTATGCATGAGTGGGGGCAGGGGGTACTGGGGAATCTGTACCTTCTACTCAATTTTGCTGTGAACCTAAAAAATTTAAGTCTTAAAAAAAGTTAATCGTACATATGTATATGAAAGCCCAGAATATTCTGCACCAGTCTCTTAATAGCAAACATGTTTTCTGAATGTTATCCTTGGATATTCAAGTTAGAAAAAACAGATATTTCAACTATATGCTTAAAAAAAAGGAGAGAATATTGCTCATTGTCCAGTAAATTGCCCACTATAAGTGATAGTTTATAAATATGCTGCTGAGACTAGAAAGCATCTGCCAAATCTCCTTCAAAGAGAATAAAATATATGTACGCTAAGAAAAGCTGTGTTGTTCTGTGAGCTTTTACAGCACCTAGATCACAGTGTGGCGAATTACCTGGTTATTTGTTGTTTTCACCATGGGTAGATAAGTTCCTTTGGGCAGAGACCATCTTTCTTCTTTCTATCTAAGCCTAAAACATTCCTGATAGATAGTAGGTATGAGTAGATGACTGACAAATGAGTGAAAGAGTCTAATAAACTGTACACTTCTCCAGGAAATGTTGACACAGAGGATATTGGTCTGTAACTTTCTGTGCCAGCATGTCTATGCCAGTGTGTCTTTCATCCTCTGCAAGAAGTGGGAATTCAAATTCTAATGACAAGCACCCATTAGAGACAAAAACACACTTGAATATAGAAGGGAGCTTATCACAAATACTACAGTTGATTAAAACATCATTAGAACAGGGAATTCTATTGGCATTCTGTGCTGACTATGCAACCCTTTCATCAGCAATTTTATCTTTTTACCAAACAGACCTACTAAGGGAGTTATGTTCTCGGCAAAACACACTGATTGGTACCAGTTATACTGCCAGACAGAGCTCCCATTAACAGCTACTGTATTCTGGTTTGAGTGCTTAAAGCCCAGTGATCCTTGGTGAGCTGACAGAATCCACCTCCAAAGCCTGCAAGACAGAAGTCTAGATACACTGACAGCCCAGTCAGCAGGCTTCTCTCCTACCAGCAATACCTGGAGGCTCCCAAGTTCACCAAACCACAGATTACACATCAACTTACTTCTCACAGGCACTTTGCCACCTGCAGTACTGGCTGTTTCTTCGTTAAACTTCGGATTATTGAGCAAATTGTGTACTCCAAGAACAGCTAAAAGCAAATATAATCAGTGAGTAAACATTAATTAGGAAAATATTTTAGGATGACCAAATTGTTAATTTGCCCCTTGAAGAATAATTCTTCATATCATAAAGATAATCTCCAGACCCTCCTTGTCTTGCACAGTGAGTGTTACATGTAGTGTTAAACAAATTTATTTAAAGAAAAAACCCTTCTTCCAAGACCACCAGCAATCTTCATGTCTTTCTACAACTATATGGTACATACGGAATCATTTAGGATCTGGGGGATAATGGCATAGTTATGTCCCCAAATTAGTGAAAACTTATGTAGACCTCCTAGTTAAGTAGACTCTCAACCTCTCAGTTTTCTCATCTGTAAAATGTGAGGCAAACAGAATTTTTAAAAAACTGAGTCTAAGGATATTTTATGATCTAACATTATGTAAATTATGGCATGCATTTTCCCAGAGGCAAACAGCAGAAGTATCATGGACCTCCTTCAAGGTAAGCCTCCCTATCTCAACTTTCAATACCATAAGTTGTTGTTCTTTCCAATCTAGAGCATCCAGGGTGAGAAAGAAGAGACATCAGCAATAAGAGGTCAAATAAGCAAACTGAGATTTTGAATTTCCTGTATTACGGGGAGCTTGCACCAGGAGGCAGCACTGTAAGCAAGAACCAGCACTGCCGGCGGGGAGGGTGGGGTGCGGTGGGAGGGCGGGGAGAGCGGCAGGCTGGAGCTGCAGCCGCCCACCCAGCTTCCCTTCGCTACTGAAATGACACAGGGGAGACTGGCCACCTGCAAGGAGGGTCCCAGAATAGACCATGTGTTGACAGGTGGCAGAGCAGTGTGTCAGAGCTCCTCATCAGCTGTACTGTAATCTCCGTACTGGAAGGAGGGAGGCAGCCGTCAGCAGCATGAGAAAGGGCAAATGTTTAGAGCCAGAAATCTCGGGGTTAAGGGTGGCACTCAGGGGCTGTGAGCCAGAGTTTGATAGGACTCTGTAACATACTACCCGTGTGACTTGGGAAGTTGCTACCTCTGAGCCTTAGGTTCCTCATCTGCAAAATAGTGTTCTAAGTGCTTCACAAATTCTTGTTAGGTAAGTAATAATTTGTGGCTGTGTTTCTGGCATTGTCTAGGGAGAAGATGCTCTATTTGATATACGTAGGCCCCTGAGACCATCCAACAAATATATCTTCCTTTGACTCCTAAGCAACTTCTAACTATAATTTGGCTCCCATTGCCAAGTTTTAATTTTTGTTTTATCTGTCTCCTGTGATTCTAGCTTGTGCATCAGTCACTGCTGCCTGTCTCCCATCTGACTGCTCCTCATGCACTGACAAGATCAAAACTCCAGGCCAGCTGTGCTGAGAATTAGCCTCTGAGTAGTGCCCATACTGAGACACAGCCACTCTGGGAGGTGCTGTCTTGGAGGTTGACTGCTGCCCCCTTGATGAACTGTCTGTCCTTCTGCGCTCTATATGCCACAGTAACATATGCAGGGCATCAATACTCTTTCTTATCTAAACCTCAGTGTCTGTCAGTTCATCTACTCATGGGTGTGCTCTTGATATTCCAGAAAGATCCACTCCCAGGCAGGCTTTCTCCTGAGTTCTGAGGAGCACCTGAGGAGGGAGTGAAGCTGAGTAAATATAAGTTGGTGTTCCATTAGGATCTTCCCCCTGGTTTTATTGCATGAGTCTCAGGATCTACTGTCTTCCAAATGATGGGTGTTTTTCTTTTCTCCTTTCTTAGGCATTTCCTGGGAATTCAAGCCCAGCCCCACATTCTCCCCTTGGGCAATTCCACGAGGTAACCCTTGGGAGGAGCAGGAACCAAAACAGATCCCTCCACAGCAACAAGGGGCTAAGAAAACTCATCACTGCAAAGCACCTTAACTGTGACTCCGCTGTCTCAGCTCCTGCAGTGACTTCCGAGAGAGATTCAAATGTACGAATTTAGTATTGACCACTGATATCAGCACAGAAGGAATGAAAACGTAGCTGAGATGGTAGGCATGCTATTAGAATAAGGAATAGATGATCCTCCTGGGAGGAAGAAGATTGATTATTATGATTACATGTCTTCCAAAGGAATGAAAATGTGAGAATTCTTGCAAGAGCTCATAGACTGTTTTTTACAGCACCTCTATCCTGTGGTGACCTAGTAACTCTAATAGTCCATGTTTACATCCATTTGGAAAACACATCCCATTAGTGCACAAATATGCTGGTATGTGCATGCAGTCTTTCTCAAAGACTATAGAATAAATGGGAGGGGCTTTGGGTAATTAGGTTGAGACACTTTTCATTACATATTCTTTTTTTGTTGTGGTTACATTCCAACACAAGTTTATTTACAAACACAGGAGGCAGGTTGCAGTGTGCAGACCCCTGAACTATCGCTATCTTAACTACATATTCCTTTACACTATTTGGGCTTTGTCTACGTGCATGTGTAACTAATTCAAGTACTAATAATGATAATTACTATTTTGTTGCTATTGTTAAGACAACTAGAAAAAGATAAGCAGATGGGGCTGAATATGGCTTTACTTACTGGATAAATGTAACAGTAAGTTACTCCTGCTCCCAGTTAGGCTACCAGGCCTGTTAGTGGGAATCAGAATGCAAAAGGGAAGGGCCAGAAGTTCACAGGAATTTTGTGATGATAAAATATGATACAAGGTCAAATATAAAGCTCCTTAGAAAGCATAAGGGCTGTTATTTTTATCGTTTAAGTTCTCAGCAGTCCTGAAGATTTATTTGCTTTGATTTCTCCAACTCTTGAGCTCTGTTGGGTGGGTATTACTGGGGCACTTTATAGCTGCTATACAGTTTTCCAGCAAAATAAGGTTTGCTCTGAGAGCTAAAGTCACTTGCATCAAGTCTTACAGCTACATATTGGCTGAAGTCAACCTGGCATTACAATGATCATCGCGGGTATGGAAAAGGCTGCTGCCATGGGGGCCAGTGCGTGCCTGGAGATCACAGGGCCAGACAGGGGAGTTTCCCAGAGCTGAGGACTAACCTGCAAGATCGTAGAGTTCAGTGTCCGAGGCACTGGCCAAAGCTTCTTCCAATTCTGGGTCAAGGGTCACTTTTTCTTCTTTGCGAGTTTCTATGGGCTTTTCCTTAGGTATAAAGACTCTCCCTTGAAATCAAAAGAAACACAAAAACCATTGTGTGCTGCTGTGTCACCGTGTGGTAAGTAGACCACCAGACAAGGCAGCTCTGGCTACAAGGGGCTGGATGGGTAAAGCCACTGCACATACGACTGGGATTCCTTAATGCAGGGTGATGCCACTATCAATGACCCCTGATTAGAGGAGGTGTCCTGCATTCTGCAGTAAGTACAGACATCTGAGGAGACCAGAGTCCTTCAGCATAATGGAAAAAAGTGGCGCCTATCTCCCTACCACTGATGGGCAGCATTGCCCTTAGACCTGAGGTAGAGGGCCCCTGCGGTGGGGCCCATACTTCGGAGGGCACGACTCCATTCCTCTTCTGCTGCAATCTCCTCCCTCCCACTCACCCACCAAAGAATGAGTCACGGGGCCAAAGGGACATTCCCGTCAGAATATAGACCACCTGCTGGCCCATACTCCAGGTGCCTGACCTGGGAGTTCCCTGCCCAAGAGCCCTGGGCCTCCTTCCAGGGCCTGTGTGAATCCTTCCCCATGTCCACCCTCCTGAAGGCAGGTCACACTGTTGGGGGATATGCCCCCAGACCAAGAGAAGGCCATCTGTGGGTGTGTATGGATGAAGCTGGGACATGTGGGCTGGGGTGTCATACATGTATGCCTGAAGCCCTAGCAAATAGGACAAACCCATATCCTTGTGTGAAACTTTTGTGAGTCTGAGAACACTGGCCTTCTAGGTATATTTGTAGGAGGATAGAACATATTTTAACAATTTGTTAGCTTTTAATTTTCTATAAAAAATGGCACTCAGACTTCTTTTTGTATTCTTCTCTTGGACCCTGCAAATATTGGGGGCAGAGGCCTCCAAACAGCCCCAGGGGGTCCTGAGGGATAAACTGGTAATGCCCCAGAGTTTCCTGCCTTCCACTGAGATGACAGCTCACTAGGAAGCTGTATTAGGGTTACTCAGACTAGTGCAGCCACCTCTCCAGAGCACACCAAAGCCTGACTGAAAAAGGAGAACTGAAGGTCGTCACACTTAGAGCTTGTGGAGGGCTGTGAGGAGTGAGCACTCTGTGCTTCCCACATACACGTTCGCTGTCACCATTTTCCGCTTCATCCTATCATGGAGATTCCATTTATTTTGCCCCCTGCTCTCCTCTGAATCTATGCCCTCCCTCCCCAGCCCAAACTTCTACACTGATGATTCCATCCTGGGAGGATGGCATGTTACCTGCTCTGAACGTCCAGCCAGGCCAATACGCCCATGTGCCCCATGTGCAGTGGCTCATAGAGGAAGACCCAGGACACTCTGGAGCCACCACAGCAATAGTCCAGACCTACTCATGCTCTTTCCCAATTTCTCCTGGCTTTTGACTCTTGGTTTCTCTCTTTTTTTGGAGCTGCTCTTACTTCTTGGCATGATCTTTGAAACTGGTCTCCTCTATTCTAATTTTGGAAATTCCCTAAAGACTCCCCCCTCCATTGCCTTCTCCTTGTCAGCTTGGATAGGATGGAGAGCGGCTCTGATGAATGAGAGCGTCTTGGATAGAATGAGAGCTTCAGCTGCTGAGGACCCAATCTGTCAGGTCTCCCTGGCGAGTGGGGCCCTGCCCACTCTTGTCGGAGAGGAAAGGGTTGGTTCCAAAGCCAGGAACTCGCCCTCATGAACAGCCTCCAGGAGACATCCCTGGTCACAAGGGCCACGTACTACCTGGTGGTTTACCACATCTTCAAATGGGTGGGCAGGTAAACAGGGGCCAGGCAGAGCTGGGCACCCCAAAGAGATCACTGCTTGTGGTCAGTCTCGGGTATCTGGCCACAAGCTCTCTACCATTGACCATCCTACCTCCTGCCTCAGCATCACATATGCTGCCACATTTCCCACAAGAAGGAAAATGCCCTGGGAAACAAAACAGGAGAATGGGCAGAAGATAACAATAAAAAAGATGAACCAGTTGGTATCATTTCAGACACTGGAGCTCATCCCAGGCTTCATTTTCAGTATCTGCAGCCTGCAGCATTTTCTTTCTGACTCAGATGATAATGGGTCCAGAGTCAAAATACGTTTCTAAGTTCCTCCTTCCCAGTACTATTCTAAACAGTAGGTGTATGGGTGACCCACAGCTATCAGCATTCAGGACAGCTGTGGCTGTACAGCCGTGCTGAGCAGCCAGCCAAACAGCAAGCTCTAAGTGAGTAAAGCTACCGTGGAGAGTTAAATGCAGCCCAGGAACCTGAGGGCCCAGAGCCCACGGCATTCAGAACTGAGGTTGCATGGCCTCTCCGCTGAGGCTTCCCACTGCTCCTAGACCATTCACTGGTCCTTCTGGGGCCTGTGGACTCCTCTCTCTGATCTTCCTGCCCTTTGCAAAACTTGCTCTCTGCTCATTCTGTTCAATCGTGTTGCTTCTCCACCTTTTCCAAAGCTACACAGTGTGGCTGTATATCCCTTTTGGGTCTCCGTTTATTCCTCAGATTGCTCCTGCATTCCCAACTCCCCCATGAACCATCTGTAGATTAATCTGGATCAAGAGGTAATTTCCCATTGCTGCCCCTCAGACCTCTACTCTGAGAATAGAAGACAACAGCTTTCTTATCCTGTCACTACCCTAATCCTGGATGTTAACTGGGATTTTATTGAAGATTTGACATTATTGTTCATTTTTCCATTCACAGTTAAATTAGTCCAATAGCAACTATGCTGCCATAGAAACGGCTCCATATTTCTATGGTAACCCTTGGCTATTTGCTCAATTTATCACTGTTCAACGTTACTTTATTAATGAAATGACATTATCAAGGGCGCACGATCCATCAGGCTTGTAGATTTAGAGAGACAGCGTGTTGCATAAGAGAAGGGGGAAGCATGCTGACATGTGCCGGCTGAGGCATGGTGCACCTGCTTCCCTGGGTCACAGTATGGGCGCTCATTTGGACCTGTATTTATTGGGTGCCTCTCCTGCACCAGTTTCTGTGCCAGGACGGCAGGGAGACACAGTGCCACTGCAGAGATTGCAATCTCATGTGGAAAACACACAAAATCCAAAGTAAATAAACAAAATGGTGGGCACTGTCATAGTGCTGTGAAAGTAACAAATGCGTGTGACCACAGAAAGGTGGGGTCTGTTTTAGACAGAGAGCTCAGGGAAAGCTTGAGGCCCAGGCATGTAAGCCAGGACGTGCAGAATGTGAGGAATGGGGATGTGGGTCAGAGGGAAGAGTCCATGAGAAGAGCCTGGGATAGGAAAAGGACTCAACAGGTTTGAAAACCAAATGAAGCCAGTGGGTCTGAGGCTTAGTGAGGGAAGGAGAGATGTAGTCAGAGACAGGCGGGGTGAGCTCTCCCAGGGCTTTGAGGGCCAGAGTAAGGATTTGAGACTTTAAGCAGGGAAGTGACATGATCTGATTTGTGTTTTAAAAAGATGATAATTAATATAAAATTATCAACAATTCAATTCATATCTATGGGCCCAACCTGTTGTCCATAGCTGAGGAACTTGGATGGGCTACTGGCACCCACTTTTCCTCCAAAGGGGAACTTAAGGTTGTGAGCTAAGGTGGAGGGTTTTCCTATCTTGGTTCTCAGCTCAGTCCTGGCATTGAGAAACATCCCTTTGCTCCTCAGAGCCGTCCCAGGTCTATCAGAGTCTATCTCCTACTGGCCCATGAGCTTCCTGAGGACAGGGAAGGGTCTCATTCCCTGTGGTCCCAGCACCTGACACATGGATCTGCAGAGAGGAGGTGCCTGGTAGGTGCCAGGTGAGTGAATGGCTGACTGCACTGGCCTCTGATGGCAATGTCCGAGGTTAGAGGTCTGGTGCTAGAGCCATCCTAGACGTGGAGTAGAAAGGCCTTGAGGGGCCTTCTGCAGTTGGTAAATCACCAGGCTCAGAGAAACACACCTATGCCTACGGACCCTCTTCAGGCACGATGCCACTTCACACTCCCAAAGCTTTTTCTTTGAGGCCTAAGATTTTTTTCATAGAACTAATTTAAGTACTATTACACTCTTTAAGTATTCATTCCATTAGCATACATATTCTGTCACAATTCTTTTTATTAAATTAATAAGCTTTATTTTTGGAGCAGTTTTAGGTTCACAGGGGCCAGTACAGAGAGTCCCCACATACTCCACTCCCATACTCACAACCTCCCTGTCTAACAACATCCTTCAGCAGAGGGTACGTTTGCTACGATGGCTAAACCTACACTGACACGTCATCACCACCCTGAGTCCGCAGCTCACATTAGGGGTCACCCTTGGTGGTGCACATTCTGTGGGTTGGACTAATGCACACCGACATGCATCCTCTAGGACAACACATGGGGAGCACTCAGTCCCAAGACACGGAGGTCCTTACCCTTCTTTTCTCCAGTGAAGGGCACAAAGTCTTCCCTGTCCTTCTGTTCCAAAGCTTCCTTCTCCAGGTACATGAGCAGATGCTCACGGTCAAACGGGCCGGTGGCTGCTTTCTGGGTCTGGTCTTTCTGCCGGAATCCAGCTGGCAGCAGGGCACTCTGAGGAGAGAGGAGTGTGAGCAGGAAGGGAGGGGTCTGCCTGACTGATACTGTGACCCTCCCCATCTCACCCCCCAGTGCACCTGCGGGAAGCAGGGGCAAGCATACCTGTGCAGAGGTGTAGGTATGAGCTGAGGGCTGGGATCTCCGGCACATCTCTGAGGCCCTACTTGCTCCAATACCCTGTGCTGGGAGGAGGCCTCCCAACAAGCACAGGTGGAACACAGTGGCTGGGGCAGCCGCCAAGCCCTCTGCAACTGCCTTTTTGAATGTGGTGGCAAAAGGCCATCTGCTTTTCATGGCCTCTTCCCTCACAGATCACACTTAGGTTTGGCCAGTCTGCACCCATCATGTTCCCCAGAAGGCACATGGGGACTCTGACAAGGAGCATTGGCTCTGCCCTCTTAGTTCTAACTTCTTTTTCTGGGAAAGTGAGTATTATGGTAGGTGTTGATAACTGCTTGATCAAGCTTAGAGATTCCTTCTTCAAGTTTAAAAAATACAGAATACTTTATTTTTTAAAGTAAATATGACATCCAAAGTATCTGCCATATCTGAATATTAAATAAATAGTGCTTAGTGACATCTTTATTTATCATCAAATCACTATTTTGGATGCCTCTGGTTCTAAGTTTAAGATAGTATCATCAGGGCTGAAGAAAGTACTCATTAAACAAACACTGTAACAAGCTACTTAGCTTTTCAAGAGCTCACAAAAGTATTAGAAGCTCCATTTAAATGTACCTGATATTATTGTTACAGTTATTCTAATCTACCCATTGTTGTGGGATCACCAGAGAGTTCAAGTTATTTATGCATTTTAAAGAAATGAGATATAAAAAATACCTGCATTTGGGGTTAAATATATGGTTTAAATGCCATCTCTGACACTTACTAGTATGAGAGCTTATGTAAATTACTTCTTCAAGTCTTTAGGAAATGGGAATAATACCATTTACCTCAAGGGCTTCTGTGCTAAGCAGACTATAATGACTCAGAGAAGAAACTTGGTTAGATTTGTTCTTTCTCTCTTTACTTTCTTTTTCTTTAAGTCAGATGAGTCCTTCCTCAAGCAATGGAAAACACTTTTCTCCATCTACAGTAAGCTGGCTTTTGAGAAATACATTTGCCATATCATATAGAAGTTACTGAGGTTCTTTTGAATCTGTAAAAGTAAGTGACCCCGAACCAACCAGAGGAAGAACACAGAATTTGCACTTGGAGCTAAGGGATTTCTGCACTACTGTTTAAGGATGAAGCCATGCATTTATCGTGTATCATTTTAACCACACTACGTCAGATCAGGTCACTAACCTTGGGATCTAGGTCATCAAGAACATTTTCCAACTGTTTCAGTTCCTCTTCTGAGAGTTTGCCAAGCAGCTCATCTTCATCAATGTTCTTGTATTTCTCCAGCTCTTTTTGAAAAGGGAGTGCCATGGCTTCTTATATGCCCTTCTCATGGGCCTTGAGCATTAAAGTGGGCCAGCTTCCTGAGACTTCAGAGTACTGCTAATAAGAAAGAGACTGTTACCTCCTTTCTGTAAACAGCACTTATCAACAGGAGACAGGGCTATGCTATCTGCCAAAGGATTCTCTCTATTGGACAAATGATGCAACAAAAAGGTACTATTACCTTCATCTGCAGGGCAACTTGACAACTTACAAAGTGTCTTCTTACTTATGTTTTTCAGTTATTTAGATCTTTACAAAAAGCCTGGAAGAGCAACCTGGACAGATTTTAATATCCCATTTTACAGATGGAGATTCTGAAGGTGAAGGGCTAAGTCCCTTGCTCGAGATGCCAAAGCTGGGGTGTGCTGGGCCTTCTGATTCCCAGGGTAGTGAGCAGCTTTCCACCCCACTACTCTGCCTCCTCCGGCTTTCCACAGAAAACAAGGAAGAACAATGTACTAATTGTAAGGCAGTTATAAGTGGCATACTTATGTCTTTTCAGGGAGAGAGTGATTGTGAAGAATACAAAATGGGGTTCATTCAGCAAAGAGTTTGGAAGGTCCATCTAAGAAAGCATTGTTTAGTGCTAAGCATTGTCTAGTCTAACTCCTCTGCAATTAAACTAAGCATGATTCTCAAATTCTGGCTATATACTTTACACTTTTCTCTTTTCTTCTTTCCTCATCTCCCATTCTTTCCAGTCCCATATCCTTTTTGGTTCCTTAGGCATCCTCCCTAATTCTTTATATTACTAGTCCATTCTCCTTTTGACCTCCTTTTTTCTACCTCCTACCTCCTAAACTTCCACTCAAAATGAAATTTTTATGAAATACCTTCTTTGTTGCAGAGGATTTTACAGATAATATACAGAAAGATAAAACTGCATTCAGGAAATAGCAATGTCCTGAACTGTTTCTCCTTATGTGGTATTAACATCAGTCAGACCTTTAAAAGCAATTAATATTTGCTGTATACCTACTGTTTGCCAGGCACAGCTCTAGAAAACTGGACTACAAAGATAATTATGACACCTTCCTCAAGGAGATCACAGCTCAGTGAGACACACAAACTGGAATAACACTACTTGGTAAATACTGTAACAGAAACAGCATATAAAGTAGACTTAAAAACACATGAGGAAATAATCACTGGGTAAGAGGAGCGGAGGTTGAGGGGAATCTGTGAAAAAGAGGTTGTGTTGGAGGCTTGAAGAGTCATAAGGGGGATATGGCTGGGGATGGGTCATTCCAGGTAAAAGGAACACTGGAAACAAAGGCACAAAGATAAGAAAGTAGATGATCTGTTGGTGACTGGTTGGTGTGGCTAAAGGGGAGAATTGGGGTGGGGGGGAAGAAATGAGATGCAGAAGGGACATGTGTGATGGGCGCTCCCTATGAATGAGCCTTGCTGAAGAACTGAAGCTTTATTCTGTTGGAGATGGGGAGCCACCAACTTTTAAGTAGAGGAATGATCTGAGAAGGCCTTTTTTTTTTTTAAATAAGGTAATGCAAAAGGTTAAGAATAAAGAATGGGTTGGCATAAAAAGAGATGTGTTGTAGGTGGACACTTAAGAGCTGTTAGAATTTTGCTTCTTTCCCCTTATTAATTCAACTGCTCACCATGTTCAAGTCTGTGGTTTTTTTCTATTTAGGGGTCTTTTCCATATACAATGTCACTCTCTTTCCCTTCAGAGACCTCCTGGGTCATATACACTTTGTTCTGGTCCCAGCTACCACCAATTCATCTTGTAACACTGGACAAGCATCTCAATTTGCCAGGCCCTTAACCATCAATCAAACCGGTTGAACTACCCTACTTAATGAACTCAAAGAATCACAGTTTCCCACATTTAACATTCTGAACTTGAGATGTGTTTTACAGTTGGTGGTCCTCCAATTACTGTTGGCCCAGCAACAGTCAAGAGGTACTTGTCCTTGCCTACCTGCACATAGGTATCAAAAGCATCTGCTTCACAACAAGCAGAAAGAGTGTCAGGGATTTGGAAAAAAACAGATACTTTTCAGAATCACAGAACACTCTTTTAAAACCTAATGGAGAGGTGGTGACTCGGGTGTGTTACCAATGCTCCCAAAAGAAGGTCCAGATTAAGCTAGTTCCACATAATTCTTGAGTGGGTTTAAGAGCTCAGCATTAATGGCTTTTAGTTCTTTCACAGATTTTAAAAAATTACTACTTTTGATGATACAGAGGAGATATTGTGTGGGAAAAAACAGAGATTGATAACTATGAGTCAAAAAGTGATTTAAAAAGTTGGACTCTGTGAAGAAATTTTAAGAATATTAACCAATTCATTTCACTTGCATTTTCCCTTTTTATGGATGCCCAGGGGTGACATATGGCTTCAAAAATCTAAGTATATTTATAGTAGCTTTATTTGAAATAGCCAAAAACTATAAACAACCAGAATGATCTTTAGTAGGTGAATGGATAAGCAAATTGTGGCATGCCCACATAATGGCATCTACTCAGAAATTGAGAGGAATGAACTATTGATACAGTATCAATGAACCTCAAAATAATTACACTGAATGAATGAAGCCAGACCCCAAAGAACATATGCAGTATGATTCCATTTATCTAGAATTCTAGAAAATGTAAACTAATCTATATGACAGAAAGAAATCAGTACTTGCTTAGAGATGGGAGCGAGGGAGGAAGGAGGAAGGGGAGGCGTGAGGAAACTTTTGGGGTTATGCATATGTTCACTGCTTTCATTGTGGTGATGGTTTCATATGTACATGCAGGTGTCAAAACTTATCACACTGTACACTTTAAACATGTGCAATTTAATGTATGTAAAATAAAGAATTTCAAAAATCTGTGTTTAAGTCTAAAACAGCTCTTCCAATAAAGTAAAAATTATATTTTTAAGAAAGCATATGGCATTTTTTTCTTAATGACACATAAAATATTGGTGTGTTTTATAATCAGTGGTATCTTAGAGCTGGTAAGGTTCGATCTGTATGTCTGTTTCAGGATTTTACAACTATACTCCAACTCCACATCTTCCCCTGAAAGAGATGTGCTCTCCTGATTTTCTAGATCATACCATTAATCTACCAGCCAGTCATTTCCAAAACTCAGACCACCCTTAGATTTTTCCCCACCTTTCTAGACTTGGTTAGCACCTCCTATAAATTCTTACTGCACAGTACTTTTTTTTTTAATTAAGGTATCATTGATATACAATCTTATGAAGGTTTCACATGAGCAACATTGTGGTTTCAACATTCACCCATATTATCAAGTCCACCACACACTCCATTGCAGTCACTGTCCATCACCACAGTAAGATGCTATAGAGTCATTACTTGTCTTCTCTGTGCTACACTGCCTTCCCTGTGACCTACCTATATTGTGAGTGGTAATTATAATGCCCTTAATCCCTTTCTCCCTCCCTCCCAACCCACCCTCCCCAATCCCTTCCCTTTGGTAAATGTTAGTCCCTTCTTGGAGTCTGTGAATCTGCTGCTATTTTGTTTCTTCAGCTTTGCTTTGTTGTTATAAGACACAAATGACGGGAATTATTTGGTACTTATCTTTCTCTGCCTGGTTTATTTCACTGAGTATAATACCCTCTAGCTCCATCCATGTTGTTGCAAATGGTAGGATTTGTTTTCTTTTTATGGCTGAATAATATTCCATTGTGCATATGTACCACTTCTTTATCCATTCAT
This sequence comes from Manis javanica, assembly GCF_040802235.1. Taxonomy (NCBI): domain Eukaryota; kingdom Metazoa; phylum Chordata; class Mammalia; order Pholidota; family Manidae; genus Manis; species Manis javanica. Next base: position 101,556,257 of record NC_133163.1, on the reverse strand, counting down.
CTACTGATGGACACTTAGGTTGCTACCACATCTTGCTAATGTAGAGTGCTGAGATAAACATAGGGGTGCATACGTCTTTTTGAATCAGGGATCTTGTTTTCTTCAGATAAATTCCTAGGAGTGGAATTCCTGGGTCAAATGGTATTTCTATTTTTAGTTTTTTGAGGAACCTTCATATTGCTTTCCACAAGGTTAAACTACTTTACATTCCCACCAACAGCATAGGAGGGTTCCCCTTTCTCCACATCCTCACCAGAATTTGTTGTTTCTTGTCTTTGGATGTTGACCATCCTAAGTGGTGTGAGGTGATATCTCACTGTGGTTTTAATTTGCATTTCCCTGGTAATTAGCAATGGAACATCTTTTCATGTGCCTGTAGGCCATCTGAATTTCTTCTTTGGAGAAGTGTCTCTTCATATCCTCCGCCCACTTTTTAATCAGGTTATTTGTTTTTTGGGTATTGAGGCATGTGAGCTCTTTATATATTTTGGATGTTAACCCCTTGTCAGATACGTCATTTACAAATATATTCTCCCATACTGTAGGATGCCTTTTTGTTCTGCTGATGGTGCCTTTGCTCTACAGAAGCTTTTTAGCTTGATGTAGTCCCATTTGCTCATTTTTGCTTTTGGTTCCCTTGCCCAAGGAGATGTGTTCAGGGAAAAGTTGCTCATGTTTATGTCAAGAGATTTTTGCCTGTATTTTCTTCTAAGAGTTTTATGGTTTTATGACTTATATTCAGTCTTTGATGCATTCTGAGTTTACTTTTGTGTATGGAGTTAGATAGTAATCCAGTTTCATTCTCTTGCACGTAGCTGTCCAGTTTTGCCAACACTATTTGTTGAAGAGGCTGTCATTTCCCCATTGTATGTCCATGGCTCTTTTATCATATATTAATTGACCATATATACTTGGGTTTATATCTGGGCTCTAGTCTGTTCCATTGATCTATGGGTCTGTTCTTATGCCAGTACCAAATTTTCTTGATTACTGTGGCTTAGTAGTAGAGCTTGAAGTCAGGGGGCATAATCCCCCCAGGTTTGTTCTTCCTTCTTAGGATTGCACAGCACTTTTTCACACTGTGACTTCTGGTCACTCTTGCTCTAGGCCTTTGTTCTTTTGGGCGTGGACGACTCTTATTGTATCTTGGAAGGCTTCTGTTCTTCCCTTTAAGCCACCAGAGTACCAGGATCAGATCATCTTTCTTCACACTGCTAATAAGCCACTTCCCTGGTTAAAGATTTACAATGGCTCCTTCTGGTCTACAGAATGAAATTCAAATAATCTAACATACAAAGGTCCAATAATTTGGCTTTGATCTGACCTTTCTGTTTTCTGTTTCATTACTTTCCCAGGGATCCCTCTACTCCAGCCAAAGAGGCTTATGAGTTCTTTCTGGTAGGCAGAATAATCCTCCCCTAAAGATGTTGGCATGCCAATTGCCATAACCTGGGAATAGGTTATTTTACATGGTAAAAGGGACGAGGTGGATTAAGTCAAGGATCTTAAAATAGAGAGATTACCCTGGATTATCTGAGTGGGCCCAGTGTAATCAGAAGGGCCATTAAAGGGTGGGAGACGGAGGTAGGAGAGTTGGAGAAGGAGATGCGGTGACAGAAGCAGAGGGTCAGAGTAATGTAGCTGCTGGCTTTGAAGATGGAGGAAGGGGCTGAGAGCCAAGAAATGTGGGTGGCCTCCTGAAGCTGGAAAAGGCAAGGAATTGGATTCTTTCCTTCAGGCTTCACAAGAATCAGACCTACTGGCACCTTGATATTAGCTCAGTGAAATCCATTTTGGGCTTTAACCTCTCAAACTGTAACATAATAAATTTGTGTTGTTTAAAGCCACTGAATTTTTGTCAGCAGCAAGAGGAAAGAAATACAGTCTCTTACCCATACACTTCCATTTCCTAAAGTAACTGTTCTGGATCTCTTCTGTTTGCCCCTTCCCCTCCCATCCTGCTGTGTACCCCGGGAAGATGATGTATTTACACTGCATCAATGGGCTCCTTTGCTTTCTGGCCCCTGTTTGACCAAGAAGAGGGCTCAGCAGGAAATTGGAGGGCAGGAAGAGAAGGAGGCTGGTCCAGAGGCCACATATCCTCTCAGACTGTCCTCTCCTTCAGCCGACTTCAGGCCTGGGAGTGTTTCCCTGCTGTGGTTAGGGTCAGATTTCTGCCTTGTTGGATTCCCTAAACCCTCCCTACGTCTTTGTAAATAGGCTTCTATTAACATTTTCTCAAATCAGTTGGTTTGAGTGTGTCCTCTGTTTCTTGTTGGGGCCTTGACTGTTAGAGTAATATTACTTGGAAGCCCTTCTCTAATCTTATTGCCTATTCATGTGGTCTGCTTTTGAGATCTGGCTCAAATCCCAGCTCTGTAGGACCACATAATGACAGAGCTAAGTGACGTCTTAAAGATCAACATCAATGGTGTTCCCCCTTTCTGATCATTCCTTCTTGGTCTCTTTTGGCAATTCCTCTTCCTGCACCTTAAATACTGGCATACCTTGTGGTCTTGTCTTATAACTTCTTTCCTTACATTACGGTTCTCTCTGAGGAACTCACTGCCTCCAAAGTTTTAATTATATTCCACATCCTGAAGATCCCCCCAATCCCTTTATCTTTATCTCAGACTTTGTTCCTGAGGGCTAGACCCATATATTTCAAATCTCCAAACTGACCTCCCTACCTGGTTGCCTCAGGCACCTCAGTTGTTAGAAGTATTCTCATCATTTTTCTCTCCAGCTTCTCTTCTAGAATTTCCTATTTCAGGAAGTTGGCCAAGAACCAAGGGAGTCATCCTTGACACCTTCTCTTCCTTGTCTCTTCCCTACCCATCAATCACCGCAACCTGTCCTTACCTGAACGTGTTAGAATACACCTACTTCACTGTCTGCATGGCCACATCCAGCCCTACTCACCCTGCCATACAAATGGCCAAAGTGATCTTTCTAACATAATTCTGCTCTAGTTACTTAAAATTCTCCAGTGGCTTTCCATTGCCTTGGGGATGAGGTTGTAATTCACAGTCTGGCTTCTGTCATCCTCAGCCACCTCCTCCTTCACTGCACTCCCCATCTCCTCCTGGCTGTAGCATCCTGGACCACTTCCAAGTCCTGGATCATGCTTGTCTGGACAGGGCCCCCTCCCCGCCATGGCTGACTGCTATCCTACTCCACTTTCAGTCTCAATGTAAGCTTCAATTCCTCAGGGAGGCCTTGTTCAGACACCCTGACAAGGTGTCACTTCCCGCCCCCATGGCACAGCTGAACACCCCTGGACACAGCTCTCCTTGACTTTACTACCATTGCTTGTTTTATCTCTGTCTTCCTTGCTAATCTCTGTGAGGGTGGGGACTCTATTAGTTTTAGGCACTTATAATCCTGGCTTCCAGTATAGGTCTTGAGCCAGAGTAGCCATAAAAAATATTGCACAACAAATGTCAAATGAAGGAAATGAGCTCAGAGAGGTGACATGTTCCACTGCTCCAGAGCTCACCCCACTAAGTCCCCTGCCTCCACTCTCCACTCTCTGTCACGGAACTTTCTGAGGCTGCCTAAGCCTGAGGAAGTTTTTCCTTTTCTTAAATTCACATTGTCTATGTAACTGACTTGGTGTTCATCCCTTGCCCTCTCAGTAAATTGTCTTATCGTGTATGTTACATATATGGCTCTCTCTCCAGCTACATCACAAATTCCCAGAGGGAAATGATAATATCAAAATTCTTTCATTCCTGGGCTTCTCAAGCTTGGATTTGTATATTCATTCAATAAATACCTGTTGAAAGCCAGCTTTTTCCTGATTCTGCTGGAACAACAGCAGTGGACAAAACATGATATCCTGTGCCCCAACTGAGCTTACACTTTAGGAAGGCAAGAGACGTTAGTTAAGTAGTTACAGATAAATTTAATACTGTGTAACAGTACCCATTAAACAAACTGTATATGTTGTGCCATTGTACCACTAAGTCTCAAAGCCAGAGGGAAGAACAATAGTACATCTTCTTGCAACATGACTTTGAGTTGAAGATTAGGGGGAGGGCTAGTTATTGCTTTTTAATAACAAATACAGATACACTGTGGAAGAGAACACAGCATTCACATAGCCTTTAAATCATACTGCAGATTTCTGGCTCATGGCTGGCCTGCTTTAGCCCTGACCTGGGCCCACAAAGGTTCACATTTGTTCTCTGTTAGCAATGCCTCAGTGGCAAGTTTGCAAGGCACAGCCACAGCCTCACCTGCAGCAGAGTGTCCATCCTACCACAAGCACTCAGCATACAGCTGAGTACTAAGGCACACACTGGGATGAAGCAAGGGCCCAAGCAGGTTTCCAGGAGTCAGGGTGGACATGTCCACTGGGCGCATTAGGAAAATGGAAAAGAGCAGTAAGAACTTGAGCTGAAGGCAGGATAATGAGGGCCCTTGACAACTCATCCTGTTACCAAACACACATGCCCTGGGAGGGAAAACACAGAGAATGGCTTTCTTTGCTTCTCTTTCCACTACCTTATTTGTGTAACTCTGTTATAAGAGGAACATCAGATACAGCCCAAAGTGCCCAGCCTTTGGCCTTGCCTACACACAAGGACTTAGAACCAAAGCCAAAACAAGCAGCCCTATTTATGAAACCCAACCAAACCAAAAACTAATTTTTATGAAAGAGCAAACAAAAATACACTGAAAAATCTAGTGAAAAGCTTTTTATATGGGCAAAACAGTACCATAAATTGCTTTGGAGTACATGAATTTCTAGGAAGGCTACACAGGACTGCTCACAGAAAGGACAGACACCACATTGGGAGCAGAGGGGGATCTGATTACAGAAGGGGGACTCAGGCTTCAACTATACTGGTGATGATTTATTCCCAAGTGGGGTTAGTTGGTAAGCATGAAGTTATCATTCTGTATTATATAGTTACAGTATTTCATAATGAGTTTTAAATAATCAGTGAACCAATTTGAACAAGAGCCAAATCTATATTTTCTAAAACTTGTAAATTAGAAGAAAATCAGCATATCAGTATATCCTCCAAGACAGGATGGATCCTGTATCCTGTATATTTAATTCCTTTCTAGCTGCTGGCAAACACAAAGATGGGTACAAAACACATAGCCTGTGTTTTGGAATCTAGCTATTTGAAGATGGCCCGGTCAAGTTTGTTTCTTTTTTTAAACAACCAAATGGTTCCTGCCGTATTCTGGGAAACACTTGCAGGAAATGAGGGATAGAGAAGGAGGAATTTCAGGCAAAAATATGACAAGGCAATTGTAAGAAACAAACTGAAAATGGAACAAGGAATAGATCTTATCAGAATGAAATTTATATCTGAGACTATTTGTTCTTAACTTCCCAATCTTACTAAGTGCCAGAGCCAGAGCTTAAACTGTGCTTAAAAACAGTCTCCTTTTAAACCAGTGTGCCCACTAGTGATCACCTCCTGCCAGGTTCAGAAGAGCACGGCCCAGCCAGCCCTGGGTCTGACAGTTACAGATCTGTGTGCAAGTGGCAACCTCTCCAAAACAGGCAAAGAACAGTATTATCTCAGAAAGTGGAGATGATGCTAAATGTGACAATGTGTGTACCAGGTGCAGTGGTCAAAGCTATTCGACCTAGCACATGCAGTCAAAGCTATTCCTCTTATGTCCTTGGTCTGGGGATAATCTTCTGTTCGGGGTATTCGTTGTACCTTGTCAGGATCTGTTGTATATGGAAAGGCAGCATCAGACCCTGGGTCAGCGTCGCTAGGAGTAGCAAGTTGCCACGTGTAGGCTGGCCAAAGTATGAGAGAGCTTTCTACCTGGGCAGGATATAGTCCAGAAGCTTCCTGGCTGGGACAGAACCCTATTAGCATGGAAGTCTTACTGTGTGCCTAGATTGACACCTGCTTTCTAATTCTCTTGGCAGGTCCTACTTCCTGCTGTGGCTTATCTCTTTGTCTGGCCCTATTCTCTGTCTTCTGAGGAGTTCCTGTTTCTTGACTTTTGTCTATATCCTTGCCTTCCATTTGGGCATGTGTATCTTATATTTTTTAACTGTCTATGGGTTCTAGCAATGTTCGGTCTCCTTGCCTTTCAGAAGTTATAGGCTTCTCCCTTCCTAACTGGCACAATGGGTTCCCTGCTTTCTGTGTTTTGATTCACGTGCCCTTTTGGCTTCTGCCTGTTTGTGCACTCTTTGACCCATTTATCTTGTTCCTTTCTCTGGCATCTGTATCCTAGCTTGGTTTTGATCAATGCTTTCTTATGACTTATGGATACTACATGCACCTTGACTGATGACTGTTTACCAACATGATATGTGAAATATTCAGCAACTGGTACAGAATGGGCACTGCTTGGTCAGAATGGTTGTCAGCTATAAACAACAAAAGTGGCTGCCCCTGCACATACTTGCTGAAGAACAGTCCAGTTCACTAGACTTGAGCCTTCCAATCGTTCTGATGAGAGGCCTCCTGGTTCTTTCTTAGGGCTGGTACCTCAGCTTTGCTCCTTACTCCTCATATCCAGGCTTGGCATGGCTAGCCTTGTACCCTGTTTTGTGACTTCCTGTAACCCACGAACCTAAGGCTGAACTGCAACTCCCCACCCTACCCAGCTGTCACTAGGGGAATCCAGAAGTGCTGGCAACACACATGAAAGAGATGGGGTAGCCTTGATGCCAAACAGAAGAGCAAAACATAAAAATGGACATATGTATATATTTCAGATATAGCAAAAATATCCTTGCAGCAAAAGATTTAAAATTAAGTGTTATGCCTTAAGAGTTGATTCTGTTTTCTTGTCCTGGTAATAGGGAGTCTCTTCTGCACATGCCTCCTATTGAACTTGCACACGTTTCTTTGAACTACTGATAGTCTGTAAGGAAAACATTTGGTTGCATGTGTTTTGCAAATAAAGGGAATGGGAAGAAACCCTGCAACTTCTGTCTGTCAGAAAGCTGGATCTGTTCGTTCCTCAAAACTCTCCTAACTCAAAAAAAACCACCACCTGGAACTTCCTTCTACATAGACAGGATCTTGAACACAGAGAGGAAAGGGACAGCACTTCCAGGATGGTTCTTGGGGAGGGGTAGAATTTCTACGGTTTGGGAATTTTTAATACCTTAATGATGGAGTTAGTGGATGCAGTGCCTTAAGAATAAATGACTGACTGTGGCCAAGATGAACCAAAAAGGGGACTTCCCCTGAGCCCACCCATACGTCCAATAGAACTTGAAGTCACAGATTCACTGCACCTGTCTATCACTAATCACATGGTCCTTTACAACCCTTCCTCCTTATTTATTTGTTATATTCATCTCCTCCCATTTTTCAATTTAAAAAGTTTAAATCTACAGAAAAGGCAAAAGAATAGTACAATCAACACCTGTATACCATTCTCTTTGACTCGCCCACTGGCATCATGTGCTACCTCCTTGGGCTTACCCTTATACTTCCCTTTTCCTGAGCCAGCTGAAAGTTGCAGATGTCATGACACTTTGCCTCTAATAGTCACACCTTGAAAGAATAAGGACAGTGTCCCACATAACCACAGTACCACTACTGCACCTAATTGAAAAGTAATCTCATAATATTATCTAATATGCAGTCCATATTCAAATTTGCCCAACTGTCTCTAAATCATCTTGTATAGCTATTTATTTCTGATCTAGGATCTGAAGTTCACATTTCCCAATTGGCTGTTACATCATTTGAATATTTTAATCTACAATACTCCCTCCCCTCACCCCCCAAACCCTCAGTTTTTTGGTAGTAACACGACATAGATAGTTATCACCTTATTGCACCCCAACAAGAGGCTCCTAATAGGTGCCGGTAAGCTTAGTCACTAGTCTAAGGCAATGACCTCCTGATCTCTCCATTGTAAGGACACCATTTCCCTAAGTAATCTAAGTGAGATATTTGGAAATAATGTGAAAATTCTGTTCTCCAACAACCTTTCACTCAAAGGTTTTACACCCATGGATGAATCCTGGCCTGAATCAGTTATGTTCAGGTCTGCAGAGTGCTGGCTTTCTGGTTCTCCCATTCTTCCTATTGTGTATATATTATTCAAACCCTGCCCATCACTATCCATCCTCTTTCCTCAATGTATGCAGTCTGGTTACTTCTTGCTGTGGCTCCCTCCCCACCTTCTTGCTGACCACATCTGCCCACTCTGGCCCAGCGCTGAGGTGCATTTGCTTCTCCCTTTCCATGTTGATCTCATCACTTCACTTTCAGCAAATTAAACAGAAAAGCAAACAACAACAACAAAAAACCCTGAAATGTCATTTGCCTACCAATTTGCAGTAATTTATGAAAGTTAAAACAGTGGTAATGCACATTTGTTGGCTTAGACATAGACAGGAGAGGAAGAGAGTAGAAGAAATCAGTTGTATTTTTAAAAATATCAGATTGCCTAAGCTCTGAAAAATCTTTCCTCCTCATTAGGGTAAAGCCACTTGTTCTGTCACAATCAGGCTTTTTGTAATGGTGTGGAGCAGAAGCACCCACATCTCTTCAGTTCTCTGCTAAGAGACTCTTGGAAGAACAGAGGTTTAGAAATCATTTCGCCCAAACGCCCCATTTTATGTGAAGAAAGAGGCTCAGAGAGGTGAAGGAACTTGCCCACAGTCCCTCAGCTCCTTAATGGTGGAACTAGGACAGGAACCTGTTTTTAAAATACCTCCTTCGATGTTTTTTTATTCCCTTCCAAAGTGCATCGTGATACAGATGTGCAATAAGCAAGATTAAGCCGCAGCACTCACCACCTCCCTCATTGCTAATTTGCATTTTGCCTGCATCACCTCCCCACCTTTGAATACTTTAAGTAAAAATTTCCATTAGGAGCCTTTTATTAATATTATTATTTTAAAATTGATCTGCATATCTGCAGACCAACATGGAAAAATTAGGAAGACTCAAGGGAGCATATGCTATAATTACTTTAATCAGGAAAAAAATAAGGGTCTGGAGGACCTGCATCAGGCCTCTCTCTGAATGCTTTCTCGGGCGCTGAAACGCCCTGCGGGTGACAGCTCCAGGGATCTTAGAAAAAGACGCCAGCTGGTGTCCACCCTTCCCCGCCGCCTCCTTTAGCCGTGCAGCGAGAGGCATTAGGCTCCAGGAGCGTGTCAAACGGTCGCAGGAGAGGAGAAAGTGGGGAACAAAGCCCAGCGTGGAAAAACCCAGCCCTGCTCGAGGACAGGAGACCGCGCCCTCACTGCAGCGGCCCGGCGGGCTGCCGAGGCTGCGGGGCCGCAGTGCGGGGCGCGGGACCCACACCGGGCAGGCGCCTCCCGCCCGCGCCGCACCGAGCAGCCCGCCCGGGCCGGGAGGCAAGAGGCGGCCCCGGCTCCACGCGCCCGCCCGGCCCCCCGATGCCGCGGAGCATCCTCCATCCCGCAGGGAGGGCGCAACCGTCCCCGCGCTGCGGGCAGTGGACGGCGGACTGCGGACAGCGCCCCGCCCGGGGCGGCCTTCACCCGCCCCGGCGCGCTCACCCGTCTGTGTGCCCATCCCGGAGCCGGCGGTGTGGGTCGGCGATCTGTCAGCCCCGAGGTAGCGGGGTCGGCCGAGCAGGGGCGGCGCCGTGGCCGGGGCGAGCGCGGCGATCAACAGGCGGCTCCGGGCCGGGCGCGGCGCCGGGGTGCGCGGCTGCTGCGGGGCAGGCTGGGAAGCGTAGTTCCGGGCCGCGCGGAGGCGGGACCCCTGCCCGTGGCCGCCGCCCTGGTATCCCCCCACCTCAACCCCCGCCGCCCCTCCTGCGGGTGTCCTTTTCCGGAATCTGCGTCCTGACCCCGTAACCGCTCTGCAGGAGAGGAGGATCTCAGCCTGGGGAAAAAGCTGTGCAGACTCTCTGGAGAAGCTCGGGGCTAATAATTGGGAGGGTGACAAAAGCAGTAGGGTGAGTGAGCATCTTTACGTGGAAGCCTTGTTAAGACTTAGGTTTTACTGGCTTTACGAGGGCCTGGGGGCGCAAGGAGGAATAGCTAGAATAGATGCCTGCAGGGACGGCAGTAGCAAGGTGGGATTTAGTGAGGCTGATGTGAAGTTTTGCGGTGAGGTTTTCAAGAGGCCACGCACACGCAGGGGCTTCATTAGTTGCGAGATTAGACAATTCATCTTAACCCAGCCTCAGCATCCTCATCTGTAAAATAGGCTTAAAGCTTGAAGACGTGCTGTGAGGGCTAAATGCGTATTAGGTGCATATGTGAAAGTACCTGTGTCTGGCACTGAGCACATCCTCAATAAAGGTTCCTCCCTTGGGATTCATAAGGGCGTTCTGGGCACACTCCCTGCCGGCAAATTCCTACATATGATGCTACACTAAAGATAGTCGGGCTTCATTGTGATGGATAAATAAATGTTAAAAGCCACAAGGGCTTGTTACTGACAGCAAGTTAGCCAATTCACATCATCCCTTACCACATACTAAGATGTCTTCTCTGCCAGGTTCTTGGGAGCTACAAGGAGAGAAAATACTGTTATTGTCTCTGAAGCATGGAAGTGGGTGTGGTGACAGAACAAATACTTGAATTACTAAAATACATGGCATATTGGGTTTACTTTACAGAAGCTTTTTCTAATTAGACATGGTCCATCTCCTTTTTGAACCCTTGCTGCTTACATCTAGTATAACCCTTGCTTATTGCACTTATATGGACGGTTTAAGGTAGGTTGAGTTTTGTAAGTAGCTTCTATGCAGTATTTCACATTGTGGTGAGATATGCATCTTAGAAATTTGGTGGGAGGAAAATGAGCCAAAGGAGTGAATGCAGCATTGGTAGTGTAATCACTGCAATAGGTAAAGGGTGAATGGAGGTGAAACAGCATCATAATCGGGCATGATCTGTGCAGTAATCATGTGGCCCCCCTCCAAAAAAATGTGCTCAATTTCACATTTGAAAATAACACCACTTTGCATTTGTGAAAATACTTTCCTATTTATGTTCTTATTTGATTTTTGCAACAACCTTTGAGCTGAAGAATGAGGATTTTTCTCCAGTTAGTTCTAAGAGGCACAGAGAAGTGATACCACTTAATTTAAGGTTGTCCAGCTGATTGGGAAGCCTATCTTTTTTCCTTCCACCCTGGGCACTCTAGGCCTTTGCCAAAGAGGCACTCTTAGCTCTGTCTTTCCTTTGTCACATTTTGAAACAGGGCCATACCTTCCCCAGAAGGTGATCTGAATCAGAAAATAATTAGCGAAGGCTCCTGGAATTAGCATGATGAGCAGTGGACACACAGGAGCTGCTGACTGAGAGACCAGTGTGGTTTCCACTATCAACTGTGATAATTGACTACGCTCTGGGCCTTCTCACCAGAATGATGAATCTGAGCTGGAAAGAGTTAACTGAAATACAGGTGTGACCAAACCAGCTTAAATTACATTTCCAAGTTTCCTGTACATTTGTTATTCCAAATGTCCTGTGTAACACACGTGATGTTTTTGTCTTTTTTTTTTTGAGAGGGCATCTCTCATATTTATTGATCAAATGGTTGTTAACAACAATAAAATTCTGTATAGGGGAGTCAATGCTCAGTGCACAATCATTAATCCATCTCAAGCCTAATTCTCATCAGTCTCCAATCTTCTGAAGCATAACAAACAAGTTCTTACATGGAGAACCAATTCTTATATAGTGAATAAGTTCTTACATGGTGAACAGTACAAGGGCAGTCATCACAGAAACTTTCGGTTTTGATCATGCATTATGAACTATAAACAATCAGGTCAAATATGAATATTTGTTTGATTTTTATACTTGATTTATATGTGAATCCCACATTTCTCCCTTTATTATTATTATTATTTTTATTTTTAATAAAATGCTGAAGTGGTAGGTAGATGCAAGATAAAGGTAGAAAACATAGTTTAGTGTTGTAAGAGAGCAATTGTAGATGATCAGGTGTGTGCCTATAGACTATGTGTTAATCCAAGCTAGACAAGGGCAATAAAACATCCACGGATGCAGAGAAGATTTCTCTCAAAACAGGGGGATTGAGGTTCTAAGCCTCACCACTGTTGATCCCCAATTTCTCACCTGATGGCCCCCCTGCGATTGTGCCTGTCTTAGGTTGTTCCTCCCTTGAGGAATCTTACCTGGCTCTGGCTAACCAGTCATCTTCCGGGGCCATACAGAGAGATGTAGAGTTGGTAAGTGAGAGAGAAGCCATATTGTTTGAAAAGGTTAGCTTTTTACTTCTTTGCAGATTTATGCCCTGTGGCTTCTATGCCCAGCATTTTGTCTTGAGGTATCTTTACCACTTGGAGGAATTATGATACTAGGTAAATTCGATATGAGGCACGAATTCTATTTAAGGGTTGTAATTAGAAAGGAAGAAGAAAAGCTATAGAGGTAGCAGACAGAAGAAAACATGGGAGGATTGATTATTTCTTTGACATATCTTCTTGTAGAGTAACTTCAGCATGTATAGGTTTTAACTACTAATTAAATTGCACACACACATTAACATAATAGAAATACAGTTACATAACCAAACCAGATCTATAATTACCAGCCATCTCCAGTGAAGCCAAGAAAACCAGTTAGGCACCTGAGGCATTTGTGAAATTTTGTCTATGATATGATGGATATTGTCCAACTGTACTTGAACAGTCTGAGAGAAATCACACAAATTAAAGCAATCCATTTCTGGGAACTGTTCACATCCCATATGTTCTTTTAACCGTAGATAGTCTGTAGTCATAAGATTTTGGAGCGCTACAACTTCCACTTCTCCTAATTCTTGGTTGAGTTCCAAAAGTATAGATCCAGTCAAATTTGTTGCTTTAATGAAAGCACAGGCCAGCTTAGATATCTCCTTCTTCATTCCCATGGCAAGTCCAAGAACTGGTGGGATGGATGCAGCTACAACTGCAGCATCGCCTGGATCTTTGTTGAGGTTTTTGATGATCATCTTCTGGTATGACTCTTCCAGAGAGTGCTGATGTTGGAAGTTCTTCTTCATATCGTATCTTAGTTCATTTTCTGGGTAGTCAAATTAGGCTTTGATCCACTGTATAAACACAAACAGACCCTTTGCCCTCACTTTGATATGCCCTTTATACCATTGTGTAGAACTCCATGGAGGTCACAACACAGGAACTGCATTTTTTTTTTAAGAGAAAGGAATATTATCAGAAGAGTGTACCTCCATAGCTGATCATCTGACACTGTTTAAGTGATCAAAATTAAGGATATTTAAAGCATGCATTAATCGTTGATTTACAGTTAGTTTAATCCTATCAAGGAGTAATCCCCCTTTTCTTTCTTTCTTTTTTTTATCTTTAATCTACACTTACATGAAGAATATTATGTTTACTAGGCTCTCCCCTATACGAGGTCCCCCCTATAAACCACTTTACAGTCACTGTCCTTCAGCATAGCAAAACGTTGTAGAATCACTACTTGTCTTCTCTGTGTTGTACAGCCCTCCCCCTTCTCCCTCCCCCCCATGCATTCTAATCTTAATACCGCCTTTCTTCTTCCCCCACCTTATCCTTCCCTACGCACCCATCCTCCCCAGTCCCTTTCCCTTTGGTACCTGTTAGTCCATTCTTGGGTTCTGTAATTCCACTGCTGTTTTGTTCCTTCAGTTTTTCCTTTGTTCCTATACTCCTCAGATGAGTGAAATCATTTGGTATTTCTCTTTCTCCGCTTGGCTTATTTCACTGAGCATAATACTCTCCAGCTCCATCCATGTTGCTGCAAATGGTTGGATTTTTCCACTTCTTATAGCTGAGTAGTATTCCATTGTGTATATGTACCACATCTTCTTTATCCATTCATCTACCGATGGACATTTAGGTTGCTTCCAATTCCTGGCTACTGTAAATAGTGCTGCAATAAACATAAGGGGTGCATATGTCTTTCTCAAACTTGATTGCTACGTTCTTAGGGTAAATTCCTAGGAGTGGAATTCCTGGGTCAAATGGTAGGTCTGTTTTGAGCATTTTGACGCACCTCCATACTGCTTTCCACAGTGGTTGAACTAATTTACATTCCCACCAGCAGTGTAGGAGGGTTCCCCTTTCTCCACAGCCTCGCCAACATTTGTTGTTGTTTTTCTTTTGGATGGCAGCCATCCTTACTGGTGTGAGGTGATACCTCATTGTAGTTTTAATTTGCTCTGATAATTAGCTATGTGGAGCATCTTTTCATGTGTCTGTTGGCCATCTGTATTTCTTTTTTGGAGAACTATCTGCTCAGTTCCTCTGCCCATTTTTTAATTGGATTATTTGTTTTTTGTTTGTCGAGGCGTGTGAGCTCTTTATATATTTTGGACGTCAAGCCTTTATCGGATCTGTCATTTACAAATATATTCTCCCATACTGTAGGGTTCCTTTTTGTTCTATTGATGGTGTCTTTTGCTGTACAGAAGCTTTTCAGCTTAATATAGTCCCACTTGTTCATTTTTGCTGTTGTTTTCCTTGCCCAGGAGATATGTTCAAGAAGAGGTCACTCATGTTTATGTCTAAGAGGTTTTTGCCTATGTTTTTTTCTAAGAGTTTTATGGTTTCATGACTTACATTCAGGTCTTTGATCCATTTTGAGTTTACTTTTGTGTATGGGGTTAGACAATGGTCCAGTTTCATTCTCCTACATGTAGCTGTCCAGTTTTGCCAGCACCATCTGTTGAAGAGACTGTTGTTTCGCCATTGTATGTCCATGGCTCCTTTATCAAATATTAATTGACCATATATGTTTGGGTTCATGTCTGGAGTCTCTAATCTGTTCCACTGGTCTGTGGCTCTGTTCTTGTGCCAGTACCAAATTGTCTTGGTTACTATGGCTTTATAATAGAGCTTGAAGTTGGGGAGTGAGATCCCCTCTACTTTATTCTTCTTTCTCAGGATTGCTTTGGGTATTCGGGGTCTTTGGTGTTTCCATGTGAATTTTTGAATTATTTGTTCCAGTTCATTGAAGAATGTTGCTGGTAATTTGATAGGGATTACATCAAATCTGTATATTGCTTTGGGCAGGATGGCCATTTTGACGATATTAATTCTTCCTAGCCATGAGCATGGGATGCGTTTCCATCTGTTAGTGTCCCCTTTAATTTCTCTTATGAGTGACTTGTAGTTTTCAGGGTATAGGTCTTTCACTTCTTTGGTTAGGTTTATTCCTAGATATTTTATTCTTTTTGATGCAATTGTGAATGGAATTGTTTTCCTGATTTCTCTTCCTTTTGGTTCATTGTTAGTGTATAGGAAAGCTACAGATTTCTGTGTGTTAATTTTGTATCCTGCAACTTTGCTGTATTCTGATATCAGTTCTAGTAGTTTTGGAGTGGAGTCTTTAGGGTTTTTTATGTACAGTATCATATCATCTGCAAATAGTGACAGTTTAACTTCTTCTTTACCAATCTGGATTCCTTGTATTTCTTTGTTTTGTCTGATTGCCGTGGCTAGGACCTCCAGTACTATGTTAAATAACAGTGGGGAGAGTGGTCATCCCTGTCTGGTTCCCGATCTCAGAGGAAATGCTTTCAGCTTCTCGCTGTTCAGTATAATGCTGGCTGTGGGTTTATCATATATGGCCTTTATTATGTTGAGGTACTTGCCCTCTATTCCCATTTTGATGAGAGTTTTTATCATGAATGGATGTTGAATTTTGTCAAATGCTTTTTCAGCATCTATGGAGATGATCATGTGGTTTTTGTCTTTCTTTTTGTTGATGTGGTGGATGATGTTGATGGATTTTCGAATGTTGTACCATCCTTGCATCCCTGGGATGAATCCCACTTGGTCATCGTGTATGATCCTTTTGATATGCTGTTGAATTCTGTTTGCTAATATTTTATTGAGTATTTTTGCATCTACATTCATCAGGGATATTGGTCTGTAATTTTCTTTTTTGGTGGGGTCTTTGCCTGGTTTTAGTATTAGGGTGATGTTGGCTTTATAGAATAAGTTTGGGAGTATTCCCTCCTCTTCTATTTTGTGGAACACTTTAAGGAGAATAGGTATTATGTCTTCTCTGTGTGTCTGATAAAATTCCGAGGTAAATCCGTCCGGCCCTGGGGTTTTGTTCTTGGGTAGTTTTTTGATTACCGTTTCAATTTCTTTGCTCGCAATTGGTTTGTTTAACTTTTGTGTTTCTTCCTTGGTCAGTCTTGGGAGGTTGTATTTTTCTAGGAAGTTGTCCATTTCTTCTAGGTTTTCCAGCTTGTTGGCATATAGGTTTTCATAGTAGTCTTTAATAATTCTTTGTATTTCTGTGGAGTCTGTCGTGATTTTTCTGTTCTCATTCCTGATTCTGTTGATTTGTGTTGATTCTCTTTTTCTCTTAATAAGTTTGGCTAGAGGCTTATCTATTTTGTTTATTTTCTCAAAGAACCAGCTATTGTTTTATTCTTCTCAATTTTGTTTATTTCTTCTCTGATCTTTATTATGTCCCTCCTTCTGCTGACTTTAGGCCTCATTTGTTCTTCTTTTTCCAGTTTCGATAATTGTGATGTTAGACTATTCATTTGGGATTGTTCTTCCTTCTTCAAGTGTGCCTGGATTGCTATATACTTTCCGCTTAAGACTGCTTTCGCTGCGTCCCACAGAAGTTGGGGCTTAGTGTTGTTGTTGTCATTTGTTTCTATATATTCCTTGATCTCTATTTTGATTTGTTCATTGATCCATTGATTATTTAGAAGCATGTTGTTAAGCCTCCATGTGTTTGTGAGCCTTTTTGTTTTCTTTGTAGAATTTATTTCTAGTTTTATACCTTTGTGGTCTGAAAAATTGGTTGGTAGAATTTCAATATTTTGGAATTTACTGAGGCTCTTTTTGTGAGCTAGTATGTGGTCTATTCTGGAGAATGTTCCATGTGCACTTGAGAAGAATGTATATCCTGTTGCTTTTGGATGTAGAGTTCCATAGATGTCTATTAGGTCCATCTGTTCTACTGTGTTGTTCAGTGCCTCTGTGTCCTTACTTATTTTCTGCCCAGTGGATCTATCCTTTGGGGTGAGTGGTGTGTTGATGTCTCCTAAAATGAATGCATTGCAGTCTATTTCCCTCTTTAGTTCTGTTAGTATTTGTTTCACATATGCTTGTGCTCCTGTGTTGGGTGCATATATATTTAGAATGGTTATATCCTCTTGTTGGACTGAGCCCTTTATCATTATGTAGTGTCCTTCTTTATCTCTTGTTACTTTCTTTGTTTTGAAGTCTATTTTGTCTGATATTAGTACTGCAACCCCTGCTTTCTTCTCACTGTTGTTTGCCTGAAATATGTTTTTCCTTCCCTTGACTTTTAGTCTGTGCATGTCTTTGGGTTTGAGGTGCATGTCTTGTAAGCAGCATATAGATGGGTCTTGCTTTTTTATCCATTCTATTACTCTGTGTCTTTTGATTGGTGCATTAAGTCCATTTACATTTAGGGTGACTATTGAGAGATATGTATTTATTGCCATTGCAGGCTTTAAATTTGTGGTTACCAAAGGTTCAGGGTTAGCCTCTTTAGTATCTTACTGCCTAACTTAGCTCGCTCATTGAGCTGTTATATACACTGTCTGGAGATTCTTTTCTTCTCTCCCTTCTTATTCCTCCTCCTCCATTCTTCATATGTTGTGTGTTTTGTTCTGTGCTCTTTTTAGGAGTGCTCCCATCTAGAACAGTCCCTGTAGGATGCCCTGTAGAGGTGGTTTGTGGGAAGCAAATTCCCTCAGCTTTTGCTTGTCTGGGAATTGTTTAATCCCACCATCATATTTAAATGATAATCGTGCTGGATACAGTATCCTTGGTTCATGTCCCTTCTGTTTCATTGCATTAAATATATCATGCCATTCTCTTCTGGCCTGTAGGGTTTCTGTCGAGAAGTCTGATGTTAGCCTGATGGGTTTTCCTTTATAGGTGACCTTTTTCTCTCTAGCTGCCTTTGAAACTCTTTCCTTGTCCTTGATCCTTGCCATTTTAATTATTATGTGTCTTGGTGTTGTCCTCCTTGAATCCTTTCGGTTGGGGGTTCTGTGTATTTTTGTGGTCTGTTCGATTATTTCCTCCCCCAGTTTGGGGAAGTTTTCAGCAATGATCTCTTCAAAGAGACTTTCTATCCCTTTTCCTCTTTCTTCTTCTTCTGGTACCCCTATAATACGAATATTATTCCTTTTGGATTGATCACATAGTTCTTTTAGTGTTGTTTTGTTCCTGGAGATCCTTTTATCTCTCTCTGTGTCAGCTTCTATACATTCCTGTTCTCTGGTTTCTATTCCTTCAGTGGCCTCTTGCATCTTATCCATTCTACTTATAAATCCTTCCAGTGTTTGTTTCACTTCTGTAATCTCCTTCCTTGCATCTCTGATCTCCCTCTGGACTTCATCCCTTAATTCTTGCATATTTCTCTACCTCTCTCTCAGCATTTTTATGATTTTTATTTTGAATTCTTTTTCAGGAAGACTGGTTAGGTCTGTGTCCTTCTCAGGTGTTGTCTCTGTGATCTTTGTCTGCCTGTAGTTTTGCCTTTTCATGGTAATAGAGATAGTTTTCAGAGCTGGTACGAGTGACAGCTGGAAGAGCTTTCCTTCTTGTTGGTTTGTGGCCTTCCTCTCCTGGGAGAATAGCGACGTCTAGTGGTTTGTGCTGGGCAGCTGTGCGCAGACAGGGCTTCTGCTTCCTGCCCGGCTGCTATGGAGTTTATCTCTGCTGTTGCGGTGGGCGTGGCCTGGCTCAGGCTGCTGCTCCAAAATGGTGGAGCCCCATTGGAGGGGGAGTGGCTGGGAGGCTACTTATCTCCGTAAGGGGCCTCTGTGCTCCCTGCTGCCCAGGGGGTCAGAGTGCCCAGAGAACCCGAGACTCCCTGCCTCTGGACCAAGTGTCCTGCCCTGCCCCTTTAAGACTTCCAAAAAGCACTCTCCAAACCAAAACAACAAGAGCAATAAAAAGAAATAAATAAATAAATTAATTAAATAATTTAAAAAAGAAAAAGAAAAAGAAAATAGCACAATTTTGTTTGTCCTCAGGTGCCAGTCTCAGGCACCCGCTCACTCGTCTTGCTTCCTTGTTTTCCTAGTATTGGGGTCCCTGTCCCTTTATGTCTTCCAAAAAGCACTGGCAAAAAAAAAAAAAAAAACAGTGGCCACTCCCGTTTCTTTGTTCTCCAGTGTCAGCCTCTGGCACCCGCTCACTGGTCCTGATGCCGTGTTTCCCTAGTATCCAGGACCCCACGCATGCACTGTGTCTGCGCTCTGGTCCGGAATCCTGGGCTGGGTGTGCAGCAGTTCTGGGCTCCCTCTCCCTCCCTGCTGACTCCACTCCTCCTGCCAGGAGGTGGGGCGAGGGGTGCTCAGGTCTCGCCAGGCTGGGACTTGTATCTTACCCCCTTCATGAGGCACTGGGTTCTCACAGGTGTGGATGTTGTCTGGATGTTGTCCTGTGTCGTCTGGTCTCTATTTTAGGAAAAGTTGTCTTTGTTATATTTTCATAGATATATGTGGTTTTGGGAGGAGATTTCTGCTGCTCTACTCCCACCACCATCTTGGCTCCGCCCTGTTTTTGGCTTTTTTATGTTGTGCATTTATTGAAAGTCATAGCCTTCTGTTAAATAAGAATAGTACTTCTTAAAGATCAGGCCAGCAGTTTTCTCAGAGAAAGCTGATGGTAGGCATATGCTGAAAATAATAAAGCAATTTTATTCAAATTGGAAGAAAGATTAGTAAAGGTTTGATGTAGCAATGATAGTCTGTAGTGTACTATCTTTCTCTTTGGTTTGGAAAAAAGTGTGTGTGATGAAATAAATGGAGAATTACTTCAGTCAAAGACTGTGAATGGAAATTGCCATATAAATGATTTCTTAAGTCAAAGTCATAAGCAAAGGTATAAGACCTATCCATCAGTCCCAGAGCCATGCATAAACTCCAGGAGGATGTTACACCAAACTAAAGAAAGTGAGTTGTGAAAATGAACTTCTAATCAGTCTGTCTGTACTGTGAGGGCTAGAAGCTGGTAGGTGTTAATGGATGAGTGAGGAGGGTAGAACACTTAACCTTTCTATTCTTAATGTTTAAACTTAATGGAAAGATATTATCATCTCTAGTCTGTTTAGTTCTTTGAATCTAATGTCTATGTCTAAAATTTTCTAAGGAAGAAAGGAGATCAGCCATGCCTATAATGTATTATTTGAAACTTATCATCATTTCTGGACCATATATCTTGTAGATATAACTTTTCAGCTTGCTTTTGGGAAAATGAAAATGAAAAATGGAAACAACTCCCAGAGCTGGAAGGGACCTTACTGATCACTTGGTCTAGTCTCTTCATGCAGATGAAGAAGCTGATACATCAACAGTAAATGTCACTTGATAGAAGGTAAAAAATTCTATGTGGCAGTTTTAATGAAGTATTTTCATTATTCACAATTGAATGCATAGCATACCTCATTAGGAACTTGTAGTGGATGCTGTTGCTTGCTTACTCAACATCTATTCCACCCTCTTCTTTATTCCTTATGGAAGACTGTACAGGTGTTCACCCATTAGGGAAGGTATCCCTATTACCTCTTAGAGGTACACTTCTACACCTATCATGGATAAGGGAATTGAATCCTCTTGACTGGCCAGTGAGAGATGAGAGGTGGACATGTGACCTAGTTCTGGCCAATGTGACATGAAGAGCAATCTGCTGAAAGTTGTCTGGGAAAAATTTACCTGCTCTTAAACAGACATATAGGGAAATACGCCACAGGTTCAGGATGTTGTTGAATCTGCCTGTGTAGTCTGAAACTGGAAGAGCCATCTTGGAGCTATCGGGATCCAGCCTTAGGACAAAACCAACAGACCAGTGATGGCAGCGTGGAGAGACAGAAAACCTGGGTGATGTGGTTGTTGAGCCAGGAAATCAATCACTGGTGCCACCCTACCAGGGGATTTCTGGTTGTATGAGGTCATAAATATCCTTATTGTTGAGCCCATTTGAGATGGAGTTTTCTGTTACTTGAAGCTGAAAGTATCCTAAGTGTTACAGATGAAATGTGAAAGCAGGTTCTTTGATTGGACTGAAGGACTACTTCTCACTGATAAAAGTAAATAACAACCATGAGCCACAGGCAAAGGATGGGGATGTTATTATGTAGTGGATGGAAGTATGCACTTTAACATCAGACAGACCTGGGTTTGAATGCAGATATTTACTGCCTGCTTAACTGTGCCCAAGTTTCTTTAATCTCTCCAAGCCTTACTTTCTTCATCTCTAGACTGGAGAGAATACTTATCACATGGGATTGTTACCCAAATTAAATAACTTGAGTCAAACATGTGCCAAAGGATATGGTGCCTAGTAAATGCTCCAGGAGTGACAAATATGTTGATGAAGTATGAATTAAGTCATATTTATAGTGTGATTAGCAGCAAGCATCTAAAAATGAATCACTTTATAATAGTGATCACGTTATAAAATATCACACTAGTGCAGTCAGCAAAATACAGAATGTGGGAAATCATATAGCAAATAACTCATTTCTTCAATAAAAACATTGCAAGAAAAATAAAACAGGGACAGCATATAGAAACACAGAAACATAGACAAATAACCACATGCAATGTATAGATCTTGATTTGAACAAAGCAGCTGTTATGTCATTTATGAGACAATTGAGGAAAATGTGAACATAGTATATTTGATTATATTTAAAATTTATTGGATCTGATAATGGTGTCATGTAATTGTTTCAAAGTTTCCCTATCTTTTGGAATGATATTACTGGGTATTAATGAAAAGATATTGAATATTTACAGAAGAAATAATATCTGGGGTTTACTTTTAAAATAATCCATTTGTTAGAGTGGTGATGAGGTGGCAGAGTGAGGATGTAGGTGAAACAAAATTAAGTTGATAATGGTTGAAGCTGAGTGATTTTAACCATTCTCTCTACATTTTAAAGTACAGTTTCATGGAGTATATTTCATATACCATAAACTCACCCTTTTAATGTGTGTAATCCAATGATTTTCAGAGATATGTTAACTATCACCCAATCTAACTTTAGAACTTTCTTAAAACCCCAAAAAGAAATCCCATACACATTAGCGGTCACTCCCTTCCAGACCCTGGCAACCACTAATCTAGTCTCTATCTTCTCTGAATTTGTTTATTTGGGACATTTTGCATAAATGGAATATATAACATGTGGTTTTCTGTCTGTCACCCTAAAGTTTCCAGGGTTCAACAGTGCTGTAGCTTGGATCAGTATTTCATTCTTTTTTTATGGCCAAATAACATTCCACTGTATGAATGCACCTCATTTTCTTTATTTGTCAGTTGAACGGACATTTAGGTTGCCTCCACATTTTGGCTTCTATGAATGATGCTGCTATGCACATTTGTGCACTAGTTTTTGCTTAGTCATAAGTTTTTACTTCTCTTGGGTATATAGCTATGAGTGGAATTGCTTGGTCACACGGCAACTTTATGTTTAGCATCTTGAGGAACTGCCAGTTTTCCAAAATAGCTGTGCCATTTTACATTATTACCAGTATTGTGTGAGGTTTCCAATTTCTCCACATCTTTGCCAACACTTGTTAATGTCTGTCTTTTTAAAGAAATTACAGCAATCCCAGTGAATGTGAAGTGGTATGCTATTACAATTTTGATGTGCATTTCTCTAAATGACTAACAATGTTGAACATTTTTTCACATTCTTATTGACCATTTTTATATCTTCTTTAGAGAAGTGTCTATTTAAAGCTTTTGCCTAGTTTTTAATTGGGCTGCCTTTTATTATTGATTTGTAACTGTTTTTTATATATATTCTGGTTATAAATCCCTTATCAGATATGTGATTTGCATATATATTCTCCCATTCCATGGATTGTTTTTTTTTCCTCTCACTTTCTTGATGGTATCCTTTTGTAAACACCCATTATCAGTTTGAGGAAGTTCCTGTCTATTCCTACTTTGATGCTTTTATCACAGGAGGTAGTTGGATTTCATCAAAAGACTTCTCTGTGTCAGGATGATCATACAGGGTTTTCCCCCTTACACTATTAATATGGTGTATTACATTTTCAAATGTTAAATAACTCTTCATTATTGGGATAAATTCCACCTAGTCATGGTATATAGTCTTTTTCATAGGTGATGGGATTCGGTTTGCTGGTATTTTGTTGAAAACTTTTGTGTACATACTCTTAAGAAATATTGGTCAGTTTTCTTTTAATGTGTTTGACTAGTTTTGGTATCAGAGTAATATTGGACTTATAGAATAAGTTAGGAAGTGTTCCTTCTTCTTCTGTTTTTTTGGAAATGTTTGTAAAGGGTTAGTATTACTTCTTTAAGTGTTTGGTAGAGTTAACCAATGAAGCCATTTAGGACTTGGCTTTTCTTTGCTGGAAATTAAAAAATTATTAATTCAATCTCTTTGCTTGTTCTACATCTACTCAGATTATGTATTTCTTCCTGAGTCAGGTTCATTAGTTTATGTTTTTCTAGAAATTTACCCATTTCATCTAAGTTACCTAGTTTGACATACAGTAGTTCATAATATTCACTTATTATCTTTTTTATTTCTGTAAGGTCAGTAGTGTTATTCCCATTTTCATTCCTAATTTTAGTATTTGAGTCTTCTCTCATTTTTTGTTGGCCAGTCTAGCTAAAGGTTTGTCCATTTTGTTGATTTTTTTCAAAGAGCCAACTTTTGGTTGTCTAAATTTTCTCCAATTGTTTTTCTAGTCTCCATTTAATTTATTTCTGCTATAATCTTTATTAGCTTCATCATGACCCAGATGGTCTCACTGGTGAATGCCACCAAGCATTTAAGGAAGAAGTTATAAAATCTCTGTGATCTCTTTCAGAAAATAGAAGTAGAGGGAACACTTCCCAATTATTTCTTTGAGGCCAGCATTACCCTAATACCAAAACCAGACAAAGACATTATAAGAAATACTGAGGTAAATATTGCTCATGGAAACAGATATAAAATTCTTCAACAAAACATTAATAGATTGAATCCAACACTGTACTGAAAGAATGATATACTGTGACCAAGTGAGATTTATTCCAGATATGCAAGTCTGGTTTAGCATTCAAAAAATCAATTAATGTAATCCATTGTATCCACAAACTTAAGAAAAAAAATCACGATTATATCAATAGGTACAGAAAAGGCATTTGACAAAATCCAACATTCATCATGATAAACCGTTCCCAGAAAACTAGGAATAGAGTGGAGCTGCCTCAGTATGATAAAAGACATCTATAAAAACTCTAGAACGGACATCATACTTAATGAATGGTGAGAAACTAGATGTTTTCCCTCTAAAATCAGAAACAAGGCAAGAATCTTGCCTCTCACTATTCCTATTCAACATTGTACTAGAAGTTGTAGTTGATGGAATAATACAAGAAGGGTGAGGGGAAGGTATATATAGATTGGGAAGGAAGAAATAAAACTTTGTTCATAGATGACATGATTGTGCATGTAGAAAATCCCAAAGAATCATTTTTAAAAGCCTCCTGGAACTAATGAGTGATTACAGCAAGGGTATAGGATACAAGGTCAGTATACAAAAGTCAATCGTCTTCCCCTAATTGGAATTTGAAATTAAAACTCAGCACCATTTGCATTAGCATCAAAAAAGAAAAATATATCTAGGCATATGTATAATATCTATGTGGGGGAAACAACAAAACTCTGATGAAAGAAATCAAAGAAAATATAAATAAATGGAGAGGTATTTCATGTTCATGGATAGGAAAACTTAATTTGATAGCATGTCAATTCTTCTTAACTTGACCTGTAGATACAATGCTACCCAGTCCAAATCCCAGTAAGTAATCTTGTAGATATCAACAAATTGATTCCAAAGTTATTTGGAGAGGCAAAAGACCGAAAATAGCCATACGATACTGAAGAAGAGCGTAGAGGATTTACACTACCCAACTTCAAGACTTCCTATAAAGCTACAGTAACCAAGACAATGTGGTATTGGTGAAATAATAGACAAATACTAGATCAGCAGAACAGAATAGAGAGCTCAGAAATAGACTCACACAAATATAGTTCATTTATCTTTGGCAAAGAAGCAAAGATAATTTAATGGAGAAAGGATAGTCTTTTAAACAAATGTTGCTGAAATAGCAGGACATTAACATGCAAAAGAATAAATCTAAACATAGGCTTTTCACTATTTAGAAAAGTTAACTCAAGATCAATCATAGACATAAATGCAAAACACAAAACTATAAAACTTACAGAAGATAACAAGGAAGAAAATCTAGATGACTGGATTTCTCAATGACGTTGTAGACACAACACCAAAGGGGATCCATTAAAGAAAAAGTTGGTAAGTGGGACTATGTTAAAGTCAAAAACTTCTGCTCTGAGAAAGACTCTGTTAAAGGAATGAAATGAAAGCTGCAGACTGGGAAAAATACTTGTTGGCAAAGATGTGGAGAAGTTGAAACCCACATACACTGCCAGCGGGAATGTAAAATAGTGCTGTGGAAAATTGTCTTGGTGTTGCGTCAGAAAGCTAAACATAGAATTACCATAGGACCCAGCAATTCCACTCCAAGGTATCTACCCAAGGAAACTGAAAGTGAGGACTTGAGCAGATGCTTATGCATTAATATTTATTGCAGCATTATTTACACAATGGCCAAAAGGTGGAAACAACCCAAGTGTCCATCAACAGATGAATGCACAAAAAAAATGTGATATAACTATATAATGGAATATTATTCAACCATAGAAAGGAATGAAGTTCTGATACATGCTGTAACATAGATGAACCTTAAGGACATTATAAGTGAAATAAGCCAGACACAAAAGGACAAATATTGTAAGTTTGCATTTACATGAAATACCTAGAATAGGAAAAT
This sequence comes from Manis javanica, assembly GCF_040802235.1. NCBI lineage: Eukaryota > Metazoa > Chordata > Mammalia > Pholidota > Manidae > Manis > Manis javanica. The sequence continues at coordinate 101,530,460 of NC_133163.1, read as the reverse complement.
TCATAGAGACAAACAGAAAATAAATTAGAGCTTACTAGGGGCTGGTGAGGCAGGAATAGGGAGTTACTGCTTAGTGGTTACAGTTTCTGGAGTTATGAAAAGTTTTAGAAATAGTGATGCTGGTTGTACAACATTGTGAATGTAACTAATGTCACTAAATTGCATACTTTAAAGTGGTTAATTTAATGTTTTATATTTTACACAATTTATAAAACTAATAATGTGATATGAATATGCAAAACACTAGTGAATTTTACACTTTAAAATAGATAAGTTGTATGGTATGTGAATTATTTCTCAATAAGACTTCTAAAATATACAATTATGTAAGTATAACACAATTTACTTATTATGCTGTTGATGCATAATTGATTATTTCCAGTTTTTTCTTATTCTGAATGATGCTGCAATGGACATTCTCACACATGTTTCCTGGTACACAGGTACAAGATTTCCAACAGGGCCTACAGTTTCTTGAATTGGAATTTCTGATTTGTAGAGAATGCACATGTATAGTTTTAGAAGATAATGGCAGACGCTTTTCAAAGTTTTTGTGCTAATTTTTACTCCTCCCAGCAGTGCATTGAATTCCAGTCTTTGCCAATAATTGGTTTTGCCAAACTTAACATTTGCCAATCTGGAGAGTGAGAAATAGTTACTCTTTGTGGTCTTACTGTGAATTTTTCTGATTATTAATGAGGTTGAATATCTTTTCATATGTTTATTCACCACTAGGATTTACTAATAATCCAATTTATAATTTGGATCATTTGTCATTGGATTATTTGCCTTTTTCTTATCATTATGTAGGAATTAGCTCTTTAAATATTCTGGATATTAGTCTTTGGTTGGTTATATATGTTACAAAGAAAACAATTTATGCAGTTTCTGAATTCAGATAGCCAGAATTCAAGTAATGACAAAAACCTAGTTTTCGGAATCCAGTTAGTTCCTGATTTTCATATAAAAAATAGCTCGAGGATTACACAGGATGAAATTTTACCATTTGAAGTAGTTGTGCTGATATATGAACTGTTTAATGAGTCTTTTTGACATTGGAAATATGTTTAGCCTTGTGGCCTCTTTTCTGTGATACTTACATATCCTTCCATGAAATAATTGCTTTGAATCCTTAATGAATTGTGATGCTGGAACTAATAACTGCTAAAGGAATGAAAATGCTTTCTCAGTGACAAGAACAGTAAAATACCTTTCAGTGGTGAATCAGTGTACTTCCACTTTCCAAGACACACAGCTCTTTGCAGTTCTGGAGTATCACACTTTCAATAAAGTGGAATATCTGAAGAGAAAAAAAAAATAGCTCGAGTTGGGTAATGAGAGAAAATTCAAACATTTCATTCAAATATTTTTGGTTCCTGGGATACCTGTGTCTCCTCTTAGTTTCCAATTTTTCTTTAAGATATTTTTTGTCAGAAATTCCTTATTTTAATATTGTCACAATTATCAATTTCTTTTATGAGTAATGCCTTTTTTTCTTACTAAATAAGTCCTTCCTTATCCTGAGATCCTAAAGGCATTGTTCTACATATTCTTCTAAAAGTTTAAAAGTTTCATCTTTACATTTAAGTCTGTAATCCATCTGGAATGAAATTTTGTCTGTGGCAGGAGGTAGAGATCGTCCACGCCAGATAACCAATCATCCTGATGTCATGTATTTCATAGACCATCCCCAGAGATCTACAATGCCACCTTTGTCATAGACAAAGTTCTCATATACTTGTGATTCTGTTTCTGGGTGCATTATTTGTGTCCATTGACCACTGATGAATTATCTTTTGTATGCACTGCTGGATTTAGCTTAATAATATTTTAAGGTTCTTATATCCATGTTCATGGGCATAATGCCTTCCTCAGCTGGCTTTGGTGATCATTATACCATAATATATATGGGATTGGGTATATGGTTTCACTATTAACTGGACTGGGGATTATTCCTGCTACTTCTGTTCTCTGAATTTACATACGACTGGATTGATATGTTCCCTGAAAGGTTGATAGAATCTTCCAAAAAGATCTTCTAATACTGATATTTTTTTGGTAGCAAGATATTTAACTCTGGTACTGATTCAATTTCTTTAATGGTTATAGAACTATTCAGACTTTCCATGTCTTTATATATTAGTTTAGGGAAGTTGTTCATGGTTCTAGCTTTCAAGTCCCTCTTGTTTTAATATGTAAGGCTAACCCTTCTTAAAAATTGCCAGCTCCATTATGAATTTCATTTAAAAAATTAATGTAAATTGTAAATACTTGCAGTAAGAGGACTTCATGTTAGTTTAGATTTCCAGTTCTTCAAAACCAAAACTCCAGATACGTACTTCTTCAACTTTACTAGATATTGTCACATAGCTCTTCAAAGTGGTTGCACCACATTATATTACCACCAACACTGTTGGAGAATTCCTGTTGTTTAACAATCATGCCAGTACTTAGAATTGTCCAGTTCTTTATTTTTTCTAGTTGTATGCCTGTGAAATTGTAGTTTTAAATTCAATTTTCTGCTTATTTGTAATTTTGAGCATCTTTCCCTAGGTTTTTTCACCATTAGAGTTTTGTCATATGTAAATTGCCTATTCATATCTTTTGACCGTATTTCTAGTGGGTGTTTGTCTTTTAATAACTTGTAGTCATTTTAACATATTCTAGATTATAATACTTTGTCAGTTATATGTATGCAAATATATGTTCCCATTTTACACCTTATCCATATTTTTAATAAGATTTTTAAGGTGCCTTTTGAGGCACATAGGTTTTTTTTTTTTTTACTAAAGTATCATTGATATACAATCTTGTGATGGTTTCATGTAACAACACTGTGGTTTCAACAGTCACCCACTTTATTAAGTCCTCACCCCTCTATTGCAGTCACTGTCCATCAGTGTAGTAAATTTTTCTACAGTCATTACTTGTCTTCTCCATGCTATACTGCCTTCCCTGTGACCTACCTATATTTTGATTGTGAATTATAGTGCCTCTTAATCTCCTTCTCCTGCCCTACCCACCTTCCCCAACCCCTCCCCTTTGGTAACCACTAGTTCCTTCTTGGAGTCTGTGAGTCTGCTGCTGTTTTGTTCCCTCAGTTTTGTTTTGTTTTGTTTTGTTTTGTTTTTATACTCCACAAATGAGTGAAGTCATTTGGTATTTGTCTTTTTCCGCTTGGCTTACTTCACTGAGCATAATACCCTCTAGCTCCTTCCATGTTGTTGCAAATAGTAGGATTTGTTTTCTTCTTATGGCTGAATAATATTCCATTGTGTATATGTACCACATTTTCTTTATCCATTCATCTACTGATGGAAACTTAGGTTGCTTTCATATCTTGGCTATTGTAAATCGGAGGCACATGTTGATGTATAAAATTTATCAATCTTTTTTCTTTTTGGTTTGTGGTTTTTGATATCTTGCCTAAGAAGTACTTTGCTATCCCAAGGTGGTAAAGATATTGCTCTTATAAGTGTTAAAGTTTGCCATTCCCAATTCTTTCTTTAATCAATCTGTAATTGATATTGGTATATGGTATAAGGCCATTCCCTTATACCATATATATATACCCTTATACCAGATATAACTTCATCCCCCCCCGCCCATGGATAACTAACTGTGCCAGCAGTATTTAGTGTCATAGATTAACTTCTCTGATCTGTACGGTCTGTTTCTGGGCTTCCTTTGCTGCCTATGTTAACATGTGTCAATCCCAGAATTACTACCGTAATGGTTTAGTTCTCATCACTGTATTTAAGTCTTGATGGTTGTGAAGGTATGTCCCCTTCCTCATTCTTCTTCAGGAATGTCTTGGCTCTTCTTGTCCTTTATTTTTCACATGAAGCTTAAGATAAGGCTGTCATGTCATTTGAAGAATCCTATAGAGATTTTGGTTGGAATTTCAATGGATTTATATACATATTAAGTTAAGAAGGAAATGATATTTTCATTAGTTTGTATCTTTCCATCCACAAATGTAGTGTATTTCTGCTTTTAAAAATATCTTTTCTATCCTTTAATAGTTTTATAATTTTCCATATAAAGCATGCTTATCTTTTGTTAAGCTTATTAAAAAAATATTTTTTTGGTATTTAGAAAGTCATCTTTTCCACAATTACATTTTCTGATTGATTGATGCAGTTGATAAGTGCATATTGATCTTGAGTCTTATTACTTCTGAAGTTTGAAAAGTTTCAGTGTAGACATTATCTGTACTGCCTGCAAACATTTTAGTATTGTCTATTATCGGTAAATAACAGTTTATTTCTCTTCAATCTTCGTTTCTCTTTCTCTCTCTTTTTCTTACTGCATTGACTAGGGCTTCCAGAACAAAATTAAGGTTTGCTCTGTGTTGTAGGTATGTACACATAAAACCAATGCAGGCATATCTTAGAGATATTGTGGGTGAGTCCCAGACCACTGCAATCAAGTGAATGTTGCAATAAAGCAAAGCAAATGAACTTTTTGGTTTCCCAGTGCATGCATAAGTTATGCTTACATTATACTCTTGTATACATTATACTATTAAGTGTGCAATGGCAATATATCTATAAAAAAGTATGTATCTTAATTACAAAATACTGCTAAAAAATGTTAACCTGAGCTTTCAGTGAGTTGTAATCACTGATCACAGATCACCATAACAAATATAATAAAGAAAAAGTTTGAAATATTGTGAGAATTACCAAAATGTGACACAGAGATACAAAGTGAGCAAATGCTATTGGAAAATAGCATCAACACATTTGCTCAACACAAGGTTGCCACAAATCTTCAATCTGTAAAAACGTAGTATCTGTGAAGCACAATAAAACATGGTATGCCTCTTGAAATTCTGGTTGAAGAATGAAAAATAAATACACAAAAAATTCTTTCTGAGCCACAAAATGTATATATTAATTTTTATTATGTGAATTAGGGAGAAACAGATATAAAATTCAGAAGAAAACTAGATATTTGGAAATAAACCAGACATCTAGGGAAAAACAACTCACAAATAACCCTATAAAATACCTAAGTATTCATTCAACATGTTTAATTTCTGAGACCTACAGGAAACTCAAGTGAAGATCACAAAAAAAAAATCATGGAGAAAATTATGAGAATTGTTTAGGATTTATTTCAGATCATTTTACATCTGTTTGGAGGTGTTTTAAGACACAGGATTTCTTATGGAGAAAATGAAAATAAGAAAGGACAGTTTAGAAATTTGCCCTAATAAGAGCAAAGTGGGATGGCCTTCAAATCTCTATACATTTTTGGTGGTAAATTTTTTTCCTGCATTTTAACATAGGCCTTGTCCGTATTATAAAGTGATTAAGTGATCATCACCTAACCTTTTCCCTACTTGGCGCGTTTTCTGCTCCTTACTTTAGGTACCCACTATTCTGTCTTTTGGTAATCTCTCAGTTCTCATCTTCCTGGTTCCTTATTTAAGTTTGTCTTTCCCCCTTTTAATACAGCACACTGTAGAATTTCCCAAGCTAGAGGAATCCTGAGACAAAAGGGGTTGCATGGTCAAATGAGTTTGGGAAATACAGTGCCAAGCAAAATCCAACAGCTTACTTTACTGCAAGACTTCTAGAGTCTTCATATTCTAATGTGTATTGTGAATCTCTACATGGGAAACGTAGCCTGCAGTGTTTCCCCAATAAATTGATCATTGAACCCTTTTCAAAGAATAGCTAATAATACCTCATATGACCCAGTTAATTAATCTTCAGATAAAAACTTCCAGTTCTTCAGTAAACTTTTCTTTAGTGGAAGGCATGTTATATGCTCTCTCACTACTGGGTTGTAAAGACTTTGAGGGCAATATCTTTTTTCTTTAAGTATTACTTGATGCTATTATTTATTGAAACTGGCATTCTGCCTCTTCTGTAGTTTCTGGAATGGGCATACTGGGTACCACCCAAGAGTTTGTGTATGGCAGACTTTTGCTAAATAACCCAGTTTAGCTTTCAGGATATTTTTACTACACCTCAATTCAACTAGTTTTGATGCTTTATTCGAGGCCCTGAGTTAGGCACTGCTGGTGCTAAAATGTGAGTAAGATCTAGTTACACCTCCCTGGAGTATGTGTAACAGAGATAAGACAAGTGCATAAAGTAAAACACAAGTTAAATGCTAAACAAGAGGTACCAACTACCTTGGGTTTCAATGGAGAAATAATGACAATTGGCAGCTGGATGAAGGAGACACATGGGAAGAATCAGTAAACATTTCTTGGATGATGCATCATTTGGGATGGGCCTTAAAATTTTTTTAATGTAGACAGAGTATTGGAAGAGTGATGTAACAGGTGGAGAATAGAGCAAATGGAGGCGTGAAGGTAGGAGTGAGGGACAGTTGCAAGTGGCTCTTTTTAGCAGGCCATGTAAGTGTATATATAGAGTGAGCTTTAGATGGGGTATAGGGGTATATATAAAATATATATAAAACTGTGTGTAATAAAAATGGGAATAATAGCTTCCGTGCCAGTGTGAGTTAACGGGGCTGTCGATGGAGAGCCACTGAAGAATTTTTGAGTGGGAACTTGATACAGGGACCACTTGCTCCTCTCGCGTCCTTTGTAGGGTCTCCAGAGCTCTAGTTCCTTTGCCTCTGTCCAGCACGGCAACGTATCAGGACTTCAGCCAGTGAATCAAACTGCCAGACTCCTGACCTGCCTGTAGAGTACCTTCTCTTGGAAAGCTGTCCAAAGGGCAACAGAAACCCGGGCATTAGATTCTAGTGAACGGCGCACCCGCTCCTCAGAATACTCTCAGAATCCAGAATGTGGAGAAGAGGGTGTTCAGATGAAGAACAGAGATAAGAGGTCATTGGTGGATTGAATGATAATACTCTGGGGAGTTCTGATTTCAGGATGTTAAAGAGGAAACAAGAAAAAAAGATGGGTGTAGAGAGTAAATCTAAGTAGTGATAATGGACTGTAGCTAGTCAGGCGTTCAGGCAGCCCAAGACTAAAGCTGGCACTGGGGTGCGGCGAAGGGTGAAACCCAACAGGAGGGTTAGTCTGAGGTCACCCCACCCACAAGGCCTTAGAAACTCTACCCCTCCTAGTGAAATGCTGGAAGGCCTGGCCCCTCCCGGCTGTTGAGATGGGCCTGGAGAAGCTTGTGTGTTTGACGTGGCCTTTGAGGTCATCAGGGTCGCGGGGGGGGCGGGTACCCTAGGCGTGGGAGAGCCTGAAGGTCTCAGAAAGCCGGCGCCCGCCGGGGAATCAATAAAGGAGGCAGAGCGAAGCCGTGGTGTTTTGCTGCGGTCAGGGCAGGGCTGTAACTCGGCTGTGCGCGGCGCAGGGTTCCCGCCCGGGCCTAGGACGGCAGGGACGGGCCCCTCCTAAGCCCCCGGCCGCGGGCTGGAGCGCGCCCCGGCTCCCGCCTCCGGGGCCCTTCCCGTCCCGGCGGGCAGGGAGGAGCGGCGGCGGTCGGCAGCAGCGGCCGGAGCTCTCTCTTCCTCCCGTTGCAGGTGAGCCCGGGGGAGCGGCAGGCGGAGGCGGGGGCGCGCGCCATGCAGCTTCCCGCCGCGGCCTCCAGCCCGCCGCCCCCGCCGAACCGCCGTCCGCAGCCCCTGTGAGGAGGAGGAGGAGGAAAGGCGGCGGAGGCGCCGCCCCCTTGGCGAGCTCCGCGACCTGGAGGCCTCCGCAGGACCCATGGCGGACTCGCCCGCTCTGCCCCTGCGGGAAGGCGGCCCCCGCGCGCCCCGGCCCTCGGCCCCTTCGCCGCCGCCGCGCTCGCGCCCCGGCTCCGAGGCCGAGGAGGCCGAGCTGTCGCTGAGCCTGGCCCGCACCAAGACCCGCTCGTACGGCAGCACGGCCAGCGTGCGGGCGCCGCTGGGCGCCGGCGTCATCGAGCGGCGTGTGGAGCACCGGGTCCGCGCCGGCGACACGCTGCAGGGCATCGCGCTCAAGTACGGAGTCTCGGTGAGCAGGGCGCGCGGCGGCGGGGGCCCCGGGGGTCGCGGAGGCAGCCGGCCGGCCCCGCGCGGCACGCGCTGGAGGTACCGCCGTGGTCGCCACGCCGGACCCGTAGCTGGAGGCGGGCCGCCGCGGCTCCCTCCCCGGGTAGGTGCATGGAGCTCCCGGTGCCCTGCCGGGACAGGGACCAGATCTGCCGTGTGAGGAAGGCCACAGAGGACCGGGGCTTTGGCACCGCTTGGAGCCACGGTCACCCGATTTTCAGCCCCTTTCATACTGTCTACTCAAAGCCGAACTGAGGTGTGGACCTGGGCAGAGTTATATTTTCTGTGTAAACAAGCGCTGTGATGAGTCAGGAAAGGAACAGTTGTTCCCTCAATCGATGGTTCTGGTTCTATCGATTGTTCTTTGTTTAGAAGTGAAATTATATCCCGGGGCACACTGGCAATTGTGAATGTGACACCCGTCGCTAAGCAGCCCCAAACTGTCTTCTAGGTGAGCCGGAAAGCTGTGTTCATTATACATTTATAAGTGTGTGTGTCTTGGGCATATTGCATTACACCTCTGGGAAGAACATGGAAACCTGAGGAAACATTGTTTCACTAAAATTTCTAATAAATAACTCTGAGCTATGTGATGGCTTTTTTACATTTGAGTTCTGTATAAGTTTTCAATATTCTTTCCTGAAGAAGCTTAGACAGCAATGGGAAGAAAGGTGATCTTATCTATATCTTTCTCTTAAAGTGAAACTCTTTCTGGCCCTGCACCACATGGGAGACTGAGTAATCTGTTTTGCTGGTACATAGATGTTTGCCTAGCAGGTTCTTCTATCATTGAAACAGTTTGAGAGCAGGGGTCTTGCTGTGCAGGTATGTACTGACATTATCATGCCATAGATAATCCCTTTCTGCCCTTTTGGGAATTTCTAAATGTGGACCGAGAAATACAGTTCTTCTGGGCATTGAAGGGGCCTGGTTTGGGTCAGAGCCAGAGGAAAGCAGAGTTGGGAAATATCAGTAGCTACCTTCTGCTGAATGATTGCTGTGTGCCAGGCATTGCATTTGTCCTGTTCCATCTTGTTCTTATTCAGTTTGGTTTTCCTAATAAGCTTTGGAGATAAGTGTAATTAAGGTTTATACTGTTTACAAGATGTATCATGTGTCTGCCAGTACCTACATCACTATTGTCTTGTATGGTACAAAACACTGTAGATATCTGTATTACTAACAGTAGATATAAAAAATGAAAATACAGTGTGAAAAAGAAATTCCTATTAATTTACAGGTGTAATGATTCATGCATTGATAATGAAGCATCAATATGATTGCTTTATGATAGCCTATGTAATTGATACCATTGCTTCATATAGACCAGCCTGTACACTAACGAATGGACCATTTAAAAATGCTTATGGTAAAAAAAAATGCTTATGGTATAGAGTATTATATTCATATTCATAATACAATATTGGACAGATCGTCTCCTTAATTTTTTTGGTAAATAACTCTATAGCTGTAAGTAGTCTATTGCAGGGTTTTTCAACCATAGGACTGAATAATTATTTTTTGTGGGGGGGGTTGTCCCATACATTCTAAGATGTTTAGCAGTATCTCTGACCTCTGCCTACAAGATGCCAGTATTACCTTCCCACCACCATCGAGTTATTGCCAAGTGCTCCCTGGGAAGAAACTCATTCTTTGTTGAAAACCAGTGGTTTATTACATGTATATCATTTACTTTGGGCCCTAAACTAGAGCTGATGAAGTTTTTAGAGACTCTTCCACTAGCTATATAGAACCAGTGAAGGTGATAATACTGTAACAGGGAAGTAATATTCCTGCATTCATTAGTATCTCCAAATATTAATTGAATTACTCATTGTAAATTGAGATTTTAGGTGGAAGCTACAAAGACAGAAAGGTTTCTTTTTTCCCTAAGTGAACAGAAAGAAGTCGTATGAATTAAGTTTCTAATACTGACTGCCAAGATCATCAACATATTTAAGTCATTGTTTAAAGGAGTAAGTGATGATATGTTGGAGATTTAGAGACCCAAAGCAGTGTACCTGGAAATGAAGTCGGTCCTGGCAAACATTTGACTTTAACATCCCATATGGGGCAAAAGCAGAGCAAAGCTCTGCAGTCCTACTTAGAGGAGCAGGAACTCTCAGGAAAGCCTGTCTGCTGCTGACAGCTCCCCAGCTCCCCAGCTGGGAGTCCAGGCAGGACTCAGTCTCTTGGTAGGGGTACTGATAAGAACCAGTAGTATTTTAGGCACTGAAGGTTTCCAGAACAGAGACTCTGATGAGGGGTGAACATAGAGACCCAATTGCCAACCCTGGATTACCAAGGAACAAATTGGAAACTGGTTATTTGAAGTGGTGTTCAACTGCTTGTAGCAGAGTACATCCCAAGGCATGTGAATAGATGTGTTCCTCAAATTTGACAGGAGAATGCCTTGGAACAGACTAGCTGACTTTAAACCTATTGGATCAGAATATCCAGAAAAGGAGCATGAAAAAAATATGAAAAAATCTTCATGTTTTACAAGCATGACTTCTTTGTTTTTCCCCAAAGCACTGTCCTTTCTTGGGTTTTTTGCACTTGCTATTTCATCTATATGAAACATTCTTTCCCTGATAGCTGCATGCAGGACCCACTTCATGGGTGTGTGACCTGGGCAGCCACCCAGAACCCCGTGCTTTAGCAGAGCCCTGCACTTGGTTTAATGCTCTTTCATTACCATCTTGAATGTTTAATAATTTGTGAACAAGGACCCTATTTTCACTTTTCACTGGGCTCTGCAGATTGTGTGACTTGTTTCCTCACTGCCTTCAAGTCTTTGCTTAAATGTCTCCTCCATGAAGCCTTCCGGACTACTTGCTTAAATGTCTCCTCCATGAGGCCTTCTGGACTACTCTGTCAAGTTGCAGCCGTCCTCCACACTTGCCCCCTCTCCCTGCCCCACCTTATATTCCCAGCAGCATTTATCATTCCTTCTGCTTTTTCTTTTTCTTTGTTTGCAGCTTCTATCTTTCTGGGTAATGACTAAATAAAAATTCATTCCCTCATGGAACTTTTATTTTAGTCAGAGGAGACAGTACGTAAACAAACAAAATATGTTGTATGTCAAGTACTGATGGGCGAAATGAAAGAAAATTAAGCAGGGAAAGGACATACAGCTGGTGGAAGGGCTGCCATTTAAAATGGTAGGGCCATGGAAGACCTCACTGAGGAGGTGGCGAGGGAGGGAGACATGCTGAGATCTCTGAAGGACATTCCACGGGGAAGGACCAGTGAGTAGTGCAAAGGCCCTAAGGTGGGAGCATATTGGCAAGTTCTGGGAATAGCAAGGCTGGTGCTTAGAATGCAGTGGGCTGTGTTTGGACCAGATCACTTAGGGCCTTAAAGGCCATTGTTAAGAACGGTGTTTTTCTCTGAGTGAGTTGGGAAGCCTTACAGGCGTTTGAGCAGAACAGTGACATAGATCTGATTTATGCACTAAAAGGATCACTCTGGCTGCTCCTTAAGAGAATAGGCTGTAGCAGGGAGTGCCAAGGCATCAAGGACAGATAGGATGGAGTTTGCAATCATGCAGGTGGGAAGATAGTAGCTTGAAACAAAGTAGTAGAGAGGGTAATGTAAGTGGTTGGATTCTAGATGATTTGTTGATATGCTACAAATTTTCTGCTTATTTGTTTACTATTTTGTTTGAATATCTCTTCCCAGGAGATAGGCCCAGGGATCCAGAAGGCTTCTCTATAGGAAAGAAAAATATGGACATTCCATGGGGAAGACAGTGTAGCACAGAGAAGGCAAATAGTGACTCTGTGGCATCTTACTACACTGATGGACAGTAACTGCAATGGGGTATGGGTGGGGACTTGATAATATGGGTAAGTGTGGTAACCACATTGTTTTTTCATGTGAAACCTTCATAAGAGTGTGTCTCAATAATACCTTAATAAAAAGAAAAAAGAAAAATGTGGGCATTCAAGAACATGGCCAGGTTTGACTACCTGATGGATCCCAGTTCTTCTGCTAGTGACTTAGAAAATATCTTAATGACCCGTCCCACCATTTGTTTTAAAGTCACTCATACATCTTGATAACTGACATGAATTATTATTTTTTACCTACTTATTATTGAGCCTGGTTTGTTTGAGGCCATGCTAGGTTTTGATGCTACAAGATAATATATGCTATCCTCTTTTTATTCTTGGTGAGTTTAATCAGCTGTGCTTTCAATGCCTGTAGCTGCTTGAGAAGCCAGGCTGCTTGTCTGATTCATTGCTGTATAGTCTGTGTCTAGTCTGAGTCTGGCACATCGTGGGCACCCCACATATGTGTGGACTTAAGCCACAGGAAAGCTTGACTGGTATGAAATCATGGGGTCCTGGAGTTGAGCAGACCCTGAAAGATAGTCCCCAGCTTGGGGGTTGAGTGAGAAGGTGCAGTCTGCTTGACTTGAATTGCAAAGTTTGATCTGAGGCTATGTCTTCAACCTACAGCAAGAAGACTGCTGGTTCTTGGTGCTGGTTCCCTCCTCTTCCACCAGCAGCAGGTCTTCACACCGAATTAAATACAGTTTTAGATTTGAGCATCTCTACCAGAGTTAGAGGCAATTGAGGAAGTGGGTCTGAGAAATTGAAACTATCTGGGCTGAGTTGAGAAACTGTTAAGTACAGTTGAGATATCAGACATGAACTTGCTTGGGTTGGATTTCCCTGGCTGTGCTTATCTCCACCAAGACATTAAGGCCACTTCCCGAACCCAAAATTGCAGATTTATGGCTACGGCTTTTGTGGCGATCCTAGTTCCTCTCAGTTGGATGTACGCTTCTGTAGCAAACAGTTCCAGGCAGCCACTGTGAACTCTTTGTTCAGAGACCCTGGAAAAACACAGAGAACAGCATAGAAACTGAAGGTGGGTAGAAGCCAGTGAGGGGACCTATTATTTGCATAAACTTTTTCTTCCTCTCTTTGCTTTGCTTGGCAACTTGCTGTCCTCTCCACTCTCCAGAGGCTACATTATCTCCAGCACTTCCTGACCAGTTTTATTCCCAGCGTCTTCTCTTTGTCTTGCAATGAGCTTCTGAGCCGAGTTGCTGCTTAACACTTCCCCTAACAGAAGTCACCTTGCTGAGAAAAGGTGAAATGATTGTCATTTTAGGGAGAACAAGTCTTGTGAGTTAGAAGTATAAATGCAGGTAAATCTGTCATGTTTATAACTTAAGCACCTGCTACTGGCAGAAATGTTGACCCTTGCTGGTGGAAGAGAACCATAAATAAACAGTGCCACCTGTAGTGGAAAGGTATGGTAAAGTAGCCTTTAGTAGTTTGGGGTCTTAATAAGATTCTCATGTATCCTTTTTTAAAACAGCTTTATTAAAGTATAATTTACATATGACAAAATTCATCCATAAGTGTAGATAGAATTCAAGGACTGTTAGTAAATTTACAGAGTTGCGCAACCACCACCACAATCCAATTTTAGAACAGTTACATCACCCTCAAAAGATCCCTGTGCCATTGCCCATTCCCTGTTCCCTTTTCCAGCCCTAGGCAACTAGGACTCTACTCTAATCTATAGCTTTGCCTTTTCTGGACATTTCGTTCTAATGGACTCTCATAAGTCTTCTGAAATAGCCTAGAGAAGAAATAAATCCGTTTCCCCTTTAGCACATGGCAATGGAGGAGTCTGATTGCCACCAACACCTAGAACTTAACAGTGGGATGGCAAAGCCAGTACTTGGTAGACAATGATCATGGGAGAATCCTTTCATGTTTAATTAAATGTTTTCTGTAAAATGATAATAATCATCAAATGAGAGTTTGTGTATGGATGAAAATATTCTGTAAGTCACAGTGCTGTGTAAATGTTACTTATTATGTATCTTGAGCTGTTTTTGGAAGAGTTTGTCTTTTTTAAGGAATGGAGGAAGAAAAAGATGTTACCTTCACAGGTAGGTGACCTGGTGAAACTGACCAGAGTAGCCTTCCAGAGAGTTCTTAGCTATGCCCAGCAGCTGCTGTTAAAATACGTTTTGGGGGGAAGTTTCCTGAGTTCTTTCCAAAGTGAATTCACCTTTACAAGATGTATTTACAGGAGAGTCATTTTAAATAAGTTGTTTTTAAGTTATTGGTTGCAATTTGTTCTACCTAATTTCCCCATGATTGACCTTGTGGCCATCCTGTTAACTTTTAATTATTTGTAATCTGTTTCTTAGTGACCAGGCAGTAAATTTCACTGGGTTGTGCTATTCAGTCCTGATAGGGAGAGACTTTTCCAACAAAGTATTTGATTACTGTACCTTCCCACTACTCACCTGGCCCCAAGAAGCTGGGTAGTTCTGGGTCACTTTGGAAAGGTCACACTTTCTATTCTCAGCACTAATTGCGTATTAGGAAATGTTGAACAGAAGGGTGGGAGAAATGGGTGAACTGGTTTGTCTTTTAGTTTAAGTACATTGGATTAAAAAAAAAAGCTCCAGGAGTTGGGTTTTATATTGAAGGCAACATGATTTCCCCAGAGGTAATCCCTTCTCTACCATCCATCCAAGGTCTGGCATGATCTGATCTAGTTTTAGAAGGACAACTCTAGCAGTAACATAGAGGAAAGATGATAGATTGTGGAGGGTGGGGGTAGGGGGTCACGGAGTCCTGTAAGAGCTCCATTTTACTGCCCTTTGCTTTATGTTTTCCCAGCACCACCTAAGACTGTGACAGTGAAAGAAAAATCACAACAGCAATTTTCAAGGGCTGTAAAAAATCAAATCCTTGTCATATCCAAAACTTGAGGCATCTATTTTTATTCTGTTTTTTTTAACATTGAAATTTGATGGCCTTTTATTGTAGTTGCAGTTAAGCATGCTAGAATGTGAACACACTGGACAGTTATCATTACCATAGTCATTGCAATTTGGTAATGCTGGAGTATCAAGGTTGAGATGGTTTCAAGCTTCCTTGACAAGTGTGTGTACTGGATGTGATACAATGAAGGCTCCTTTATTTTATCATGATGCCCACTCATTCATGGAAGAACACCAACCTTTAGAGACCTCTTCCTCATATTGAAAATTTTTAACTTTTTAACAAGATCTTTCAACACAAGGAGTCTAGTTCTAAACCTTTGAGGCAGACTGTTCAGAGGAATTACAAATTTTTGCACGATAGCTTCTTGGCTACTTTTATCCTTGGCAAAAAATAAATTAAAAAAATTTTTTATTGGATATTGGGAAATGTTAAGCAGAGGGCAGGTGGGAAAGCTACACAATTCTCCAGCTCTTCCTTGAACTGGATCATGAGTTTTCTTTGCTTTATGTGAGGTGAAATTTCCAGAACATTAGACCCATCTATGATCAGGTGAGTGTATAAAACATTCCTAAAACACCATTTCACTGTTGGATTATCTGCAGTCTCTTGTCTGTGCTACTGTGGTTTCCTCCATAACTGGGCTTCCCATTTCTACTAATGCCTTTTTCTTGTCGATCCATTTCCCACAATGCTGCCCACACGATCTTAACTGTAATCAGGTTATGTCACTCCCTTCCTTCACCCTCCAATAGCTTCTCATCACATTTAAAATAAAATCCACGCTCCTTACCGTGGCATCCAAGGCCCCGAGTGACTGGAGCTTGCTCCTTGCCCCCTATACTTCAGCCCCACCATTTTCTCCTGCTCTGGGGCATTGCCCCTGCTCTCTGGGCAGGAATGTGTGTGTGTGGCTCTGCATGGCTGGTTTCATTCCTTAACTTTACTATAGGTAGCAGAGTGTTGAGCCTGTGCAGTCGGTTCGAGCCATGGCTTGTAAAGGAGACCAAGTTAAGATGAAATTTACTACCTTTTTGAAAAAAAACCCTTAAAGCTGACACCTCAGGGCAGTGACAACATATATCCAGCTCGTCTTGTTTATATGACATATTCTTTGTAAATCCGTCCTTTGTGGGAGAAATATTTTATTGGGAGAAATTCCTACCTCCTTCCTTCTCATTTGCTGAATGCATGTTAGGATCTGCTCTTACCCATTGCTTTCTCACTTTAACCAAATTTAATGGTAATAGTTGCTAACATTTTTTTAGTGCTTCCTCTGTGCCACGAATTGTTTTAAATGCTTTACATGAATTAATGCATTTAATTTTCATAATGATTATATTGTGTGCAAGGTATACTGTTATTACTCTTACTTTACAGAAAAGAAAACAGACATAGAGAAAGATTAGAAAGTGCAAAGCCAGGATTTGAACCCAGAAAGTGTGGCCCCAGAGCCTGTTTCAAACTACAACTTTATGTTAAGTTCATTTACCTGTTTTCAACTTCAGACTCAAATCTACCCACCCTTACATTTGTTCCCACCTTGATTCTAACTATGGCTGGATATCCCTGATGTCCTTGAGCTGGCGTCCTGTGTATCATCTTAGAGTCGAGACCATAAAGGTCAAAGGACATCTTGAATGCTTGCTGACAACACTGAGCCAGAGATGGTGGGCACAGCTTCTGACCTGGAAGCTCACAGACTAGAGCTGCAGTTCTGCTGGTCATCAGTGAGCCCTGCCCTTCCCTCCCTGCAACTCCCTGCCTACACTCAGCCTTTGGCCCAGACCCCTTTCCTGTGCACCCTGTCGTAGCCTGACTGTGATGCTCCGTGTTGCTTTGAATGATAGATGTGGTGGTCAGGTCCTGCTGGGAAACAGAGTGGGCACAGAGGTATGGGCAGAGATCTTAATGCAGGGACATTTTCCAAAGCATGAGCAGGGTTAAGGGAACCCACAGGGATGGTGAGGCACTAGAGACCAGCAAAAGCAGGGAGACGTTGCCCCTCAGTCTGCAGTGCTGGCAAAGGGAGTGGTGTCCCTGACACCCACGAGACCCGTAGCCTCAGACCAGGGACACCTGGCAAGGGTCCGCAGTAAAGGAATGCAGCCGCTGAGTCACGGCGTGTCATTTTGCTGTTGCCTTCCTTTGGGCAGGAGGCTTTGGGTAGAATGGTACTTAAGAGGCCAGCCTCCTGGAGTTCAGAGCAGGCTCAAGAAGAGTGGGGAGCACCTCATTGGGAGGTGAGGGTGTGCTTAGAGGGAGAATAACCAAGAACAGATAACTTCCTGCCCCTTTCTGATTACTTCTCTGGGTTCATCCTCTATACCTGTTCCTCTGACCTGTATTCATCCATCCATCCATCCATCCATCCATCCACCCACCCGTCTGTCCATCCATCCCTCCATCCATCACTCCCTCCCTCCCAAGCACTTAGTGAGCACTAGACCTTTGTGAGACCCAGGGAAGCTATAGGAATACCGGTTGTTATCCTAAAGAAATTCATAGTTTCTGTTTGATGTTCCCAGCCCTGTCTCAGCAATCAGATCCCGGTGTTCCTATCTGTTTCTGTCATCCATCATTATTCCCAGAAAACAATGACTGTTAGCAGTTGTAGGCTACTGCCGCTAGGCACGTCGAAGGTCACTGTATTAGTGAGGGTTCTTTTATTTACAAGTGACTGAAAACCTAACTCAGATTGGCTTAAGCAAAAACAAAACACACACACATACATCAAAAATGGCATTTATTGGCTCATGGAACTGAAAACTAGAGTATTCTGGCTTCAGGTTCTTTTTTTTTTTTTTTTGAGAGGGCATCTCTCATATTTATTGATCAAATGGTTGTTAACAACAATAAAATTCTGTATAGGGGACTCAATGCTCAATGCACAATCATTAATCCACCCCAAGCCTAATTCTCGTCAGTCTCCAATCTTCTGAAGCATAACGAACAAGTTCTTACATGGTGAACAAGTTCTTACATAGTGAATAAGTTCTTACATGGTGAACAGAAACTTTCGATTTTGATCACGCATTATGAACTATAAACAATCAGGTCAAATATGAATATTCGTTTGATTTTTATACTTGATTTATATGTGGATCCCACATTTCTCCCTTTATTATTATTATTATTATTATTATTATTATTATTTTTAATAAAATGCTGAAGTGGTAGGTGGATGCACTGGCTTCAGGTTTTGATTCAGAAGTTTGATTGCTATTCTCCAAGGTGGCCTTGTTGTCAGGTTCCATGATGTGGCAGGATGGCTGCCACAACTCCAGGTCCATCTCTTCCTAGCCGAAAAATAAGAGGACCTTTCCCCTCCCAAATCCAGCAAAGGCCTCGTTGCATCTCTGCAATATTCTGAGATGGGACTGTGACGGATCATGAAAGGCAGAGCACTGTGATGTTCCAAAGAGCAGGGGCCTGGGCAGGGCTCAGGGGAAGCCCACACACTAAGGGCGGTGGAGGAGGTAGATTCTAGGTGGTAAAAACAGGGGTCACTAAAGGCAGATTAGGACATAACCTGAACCTGGTATGAATGAAGTATTCAAGTTATTTAAATCTTTCAAATCTAAGCCTGAGCATGACCAGAGATACTTAGGATTTTTCAAGTTTAAGTTTGTCTCTGAAATGCACCTGTCCATTCATGTTCTCTTTCTCACCCTTGCCTTCTCTTCTTTAACTAGAAAGCAGAACACAATGACCATCCCACCCTACACAAAAGATACTTTAATGTAGTATATTTACAAGAGAGAAAAGAAAGCTTTAAATGTGCTATTTGTGGGGATACGGCTTATAGTAGGAAAGCAGGAGGAGCAAGATCCATTTAATATTTGACTATTGTTTTTTCAGGCTCTTTGAAGTAGAAATCTAATTTTTTTCACTCATAATCAATTTGGCATTAAAGGATCCCCATAATTTGGTCCCATTAGTCATAAACTTTTATCCTGGTGTCTGCCAGACAGAAATTGTAGCTCATGCATTTAAAGAGCCATGTGCACTTGGTCAAATCAATCATTTCTTGTGCATCTTAATTTCTTCATTAGAAAAGAGAAATACCATCTACTGCCAGGTGCTCTGCTAAATTATATCTCCCTCCCTCCCCACTTCTTCCTTCTCTCTCTCCTTCATGGATATATATATATATCATATCTCCCCTATTTCTTTTTCTTCTCCCTTTCCTTCCTTCCTTCCTTCCATTCTTTTTCTCCCTCCCTCCCTCCTTCCTTTCTGTCTGCCATTCATTCTTTTTTCCTCTATGTAAGTATGTGTATAAACTCTCATTTAATCCTTCTGACAAACCTTATGAAGGGTAGATGATACTTGTTGTACACATGAGGAAACAGACTCAGTGAGAGAAGTAACAAGCTCATGTTCGGATAGTTCGTGTGGGTAGAGCTGGGAATTTGAAACCAGGCTGTCAGATTCCCAAGCCTGTGTGCTTGGCTATCGCACCAAACTGTCTCAGTTACACACCTCAACGGGTGAAAATCCGTGGAACAATGCATGGAAAGAATCTAACACAGAGCAAGTTCCCCAGCTAGCTGGGTTGTGACATCTGCATCTGCATTGTAGTACGGGGTGATGAACATTAGAGTGAGCTCTTTTCCACGGCGCTCAGAACCAGCAGTTTGAGTCCTGTCTGGACTTACCAGCATTGGGATATAGGTGTGCCACTTAACTCTTGAATTTCCATTTGTTCATTGTAAAAAGGAGATGATCATACCGAGATTGCAGTACTGTCATGAAGGGTACATGAGATAATGCATATAAATTCCATTCTCTCTCTCCCTCCCCTCCCTATATATCTGTGGTTTGGGAGAGGCATCCACAGGCTCTGAAAGAGTTTGAGGTTATAGAAACCTGTATTAAACTCTAGCTTCTTCATCTCGCAGTTGTGTGATGATTCCACGGTATGTAATCTCTGAGTTTTGTTTCTTTTATTTGTAAAGTGGATCTTCAAATATCTACTTAGTAGGGTAGAAAGAATGAGATTTTGTATGTAAAGTCCCCCTCATCTGCTTTCCTTACCTGTTCCACCTCTACCCATTCTCCAAGGACCATCTAAAGTCAAAAGAATCAAAATCAGAACCCACCATCTCCTTGCAGCCTTTCTTAATGACTGCAGCCTCAGTCCACACCATTCTTACAAATTCTCATTGTACTCATCTCTGTACCGTCTACTGTATCCATTATACTTACCAAACACAATTCTAGAGACAGTGGAAGCTCTCTGTATGTAGCAGTACTAGTAAATAAATAAATTTTAAAAAATCAGATAACATGAAGGTTAAAATAAGAATGGAATTTATTAAATCCTAAAAATGCTGCATTTTTTAACTTCAGGGATTTAAGGCTGCTTGGTAAAAGCTGCCTTTTGGGGTAAATAATATAGTGGAAGAAGATGAAAAGTTGTTTTTAAGTTGGGAAACAGAATTTCCTGACATTTCTTGGAATAACTGGAGGTATCTGGGGAGATGAATAAACTCAAATTAAGAATCTCAGATTCAGAGAAAGCATTGCACACATTTTACTCATGAATATTTTTAGTTCTGTGTTGTATGATAAGCTCTACTTCTGGATTTGTTTATATATAACTCTGTGTTCCCTTTTTTATATTTTAGATGGAGCAGATTAAAAGGGCAAATAAACTGTTTACCAATGATTGTATATTTCTGAAGAAAACTTTGAACATCCCAGTTATATCAGAGAAGCCTTTGTTGTTTAATGGACTTAACTCAATGGATTCTCCAGAAAATGAAACTGTTGATAGCAGTTTTTCTCATGAAGAGGAGCCAGTAGCAGCTAAGGAAGACCGCTCTCCTCCGAGTCCTCCGGGGGCCACCGTTCAGCCTGTACACCCTGAGGAAGTGTCAGCCAAAGATTTCCTGCAGAGACTAGACTTGCAGATTAAGTTGTCAACACAGGCAGCCAAGAAACTAAAAGAAGAAAGCAGGTAAAAATGTGCCGGTAAAATGTCAGAGGCTAAATAACTTTTAAGAAACCCTTCCTTGGCCAAATCTTTCTTTCTTTTTACTTTAATAAAAAGCTGTGTTTTAATTCTAGAAAACCCTGTTTTTATATATGAAGTCTAAACATTCTACATAGGGCTTTATCTATTTCAATGCTTCTTTTTTATTTATTTGCTTTTTATTTTGGTATCATTAATCTCCTCTTTTTTTTTAAGTCACTGTTATCATAAAACATTTGTTTCTTTGCTTTTGTTGCATAACTGTCTAGCTAGCAATTCTGGATAGCAGCCAAGCACAGACATCAAGTTGACCCCTTCAGAGAAGCCATGCCTTAGAGATTATTTGTGAAAAACTGAATCTTATACAATTTGTCAAAGACATTGTCCATTATTTGTTACCTGGTGTTTCTCTTGTGAGCTTTTTTCTTTGTTCTATAATTTGGTGTTAGGGCGAACCTTTCTCTCTTCTACGGAATTGGTTGCTTTTGTCCTTTATGATTCCGCAAATGGCACAACCTATGGTGTTTACTTTTCTGCCCTGCCTACCATGAAGATTGCCACTAAAATTAATGTTCAGTTCAACAACTACAATATTTCTATTTTAAAATATAAATATAGTTGATATACAATGTTCTATAATATTTCTTATGGTTAGTATATTGTATCCTTTTCCTTAAACTTGGTTTTTTATTTCTATTTTATTCATCTTAATATATGTATGCTGTTTGATGCCTCAAATCTTTTTGAGAAAGAGATGGAGTATTAAAAATATAAACAAATATAAACATGAATACAATCGTTTTATAATTTAATATACTTTAAGCATAATATAAAAATATAAATATATAATATGTACTACTGTTAATTTCAATAGCTGAGACACCAATAATGTAGACAATAAGATACACTTTAATGAGTATTTACATTTCATATAACTTTCAAGGCGTGTATGAATTATAAATTGATATACTTTTGCCTTTCTTTGGCAAGCGGATATTAAGTGGTATAGTAAGTATATGTGTTAGTTTTGTGGATATAGTTTTTAAACACTGATTTATGCTGAATTTCTTTTTTTCAGAGATGAAGAAAGTCTCTATGCAACTTCCCTCTATCACAGTTAGATGATCGGGGGCATAATCTAGCCTGGATTAAGAGATGGTTGGAGAATAAAGAAACCAACAACTGGGGATTCCAAAGCATCCTTTTTGGATCCTCATAGTGCACCTCTTTAAGACACAATTAAGTAGGTCTGCCTCCTGCAGTGGCAGGAAGTGATTAGTTACCTTTGGCTCTTATCATTTTATGTCTTTATGATGGCATGAAAGCAGAATTGTATCCTAAGACTCATTACTTTTATAGGTGGTGGTAGTTTTTAGACTAGCTTTTGTAAATACTAGTTGACATAAAGCATCAAAGACTATATACGTATTCTAGCTAAAAACAATGCTTAGCGCCTGAGAAATCCTAATTGCGTGAACAACATGGTTGCCGTTTAAGTAATGCTGATTTTGCTATGTGTTTATACTTAAGTGCTATATATATATATATTTCAATATGTATTACGCATTATGTATCTAATATAAAGAACCAAATTTTGTCTGCTATTTTGTAAAAAATACAAAAGTCTGAATGAGAAAATAAAGTATGTTTTCATATTTGAGTCTTCAATTTTTCTTCAGTGAAATTGATTTTTAAATTATATTTTTGAAACTGACAGAATCTCCTCCATTTTAATGGTTTTATTGGAATTTTGAAAGAAAAGCTTCAATAGTCTAAAAGCAAAGCAATTATGGTTGCTAGTAACCTTTGCACTTTTATAGTACTTGACCTGATGTGTTTCAGATAGGGTAAAAACAAGAAATACAATCAGAGGAAGATATAAGAAATACCATGCTCTGACACACTGGTGCATCCTAGTTTAGATTTCATTGATGAGTCAGTCATTTTATAGTGACTGAGCTCATTCAAATGGAGGGTTAGGTTTTTATTCACATTATATGTCTTACTTTTATTATATGTACAGGTTACAGCAGTAAACCTTAAGCAATATAATCTTAGCAATTAAATTTTGTTGGCTTCAATTTCTGTTCAAGTACCAGGTTAAATAAATCTTTAAGCTTCCTGAAAAATTCCCCATATTTTATCCCTCCCCAGTCACCTAAGGAGTGTGCTTTCTGTCGGGCAAAAAGGACCTGTGTTTCTCTTCTGATCTCCCCTGGCTTTCTCTTT
Organism: Manis javanica; assembly: GCF_040802235.1. Lineage (NCBI taxonomy): Eukaryota > Metazoa > Chordata > Mammalia > Pholidota > Manidae > Manis > Manis javanica. Next base: position 101,507,519 of record NC_133163.1, on the reverse strand, counting down.
CCCATCTTTCTCCTCCAGGCCTTCCATTAAGCAGGAAACAAGTGCCTTTAGGCGTTAGTGCTGCAGAGCTTGCAGAACCAGAATTGCACAGATCCAAGCCCCTAGGCCGACCAGCTGGCACAGGAATGGGAGACAGTAGCTGTCTGCCCTTGTCTTTAATTTCTTGTTTGTTCATAACATCTATAATCCCTTTTGTTCTTTCTCAGTTTTCCTCATGATAATGACATCTCCTGTTTTTATTTCCTTTATTTCCTGCACTCTTGGCTGTGGGTGATCTCATGACCATGCTTTGCTGTTCTGTTGCATTTTTCTTGCGTGTTTGTAGCCACTAGTACCTGAACTGCGGGGAGTTAGTTGGAAGAGGCGAAAACTAAGAGAAAAAAATAAAGGAAGGGAACAGTTGTGTATGTCAGAAAAGGCCCAGGCTTCCATGGCAGCCTAGGAACATTTTAAAAATATAGTTATCGTGCTGTTTAACATAAAATAATTTGAGATTATTTGAAATTTGAGAGCTTTTGAAAAGACATGAATATAAGAACACTATCCAAAACTTTAAACATAAACTGAAACTTGAAATTAAGACCACAATCTCAAAATAATTTTTTTGAGTATTTTACTTTTGCCTAAGGTATCTCTTAGCAATTTCTAGCCAAAATGTCTCTCCCCTTTTCAAAATGTTAAAATTTTTTAGTTTATCATGGCTGCAGTTAAACTCTCCTGCACTAGAGCACTTGAGTCCCTGCCTTGCAGAGAGTCACTGGGAGGATTGAGAGACAAGAAACCTGGGATCTGGTCCCTCCCAACATTACCAGTTCTCGGCCATACTATCCTGTGCCTGGGTTCTTTTTGTGAACCAGTCTCCTCATTTATCAAATGGGACCGATGATCTCCCTTTTGTCTTGGTTATCAGTAGGAATAATTAATATCAGTGTCTCAGAAAGCTGCAATAAACTGGAAGTAAATTTACTACTTTAAAAAAATACTACATAGAGACCTAGATAAATTATTGAAAAGTGAGTGGATAAAATATATCAGACACAGTCAGTTTTCTGTCTATGGCATAGAAGCAGCCTGTCTGGACCACAGGACATGGGTGAAGTAGTCAGTCGTGTTATCAAAGACGCCATTACAGCCAGTGTGCTTCAGCGCTTGTCATCAGGGCAGAGGCCTTTTTAGGTCCCTCTCCCAGTTCGCCAGTGAGGGCTGGCTTCGCTAGAACGTATTAAGTGAGGTTAGTTTTTGTGTGTGACAGGCTTTGGCTATTGCTGATTTTTGCAACTCTAGGGAGGGTGGGGAGGAGCAGCAGTGGTCTCCTACCCTTGAACAGTAGTCTCTTTTAAAATTTCCCTGGAAGTTCCCATTCTTTCCAAAAAGTGAATACCAAGTAGGGGCATTCAGGACAGAAGGCTGAAGTCATACAGCTAGTACACAAAGCATTATATTATCTTTATGATTTCCAACTGAAATATATGGAAACATATTTATGTAATTAATTTATACTGAATAATATTTTCAAAGTATTCTTTAGTTTGGCAACATTGCCCATTAACATCATCGGCGGACCACCGGCCCCTGTGTGTTGCTTTCAGGGCTGTGTCTGTGGTGGAGATTGAGGAAGAAGAATGCTAAGAGACCAAAGTTAATTCTTTTTTTTCTTCAGGGAAGCTCATCTACGAGCTCTGCTTCTCAGAGAAGGAAATGACTCTTCTGTTTCTACCCTACTGCCTGGCCTCTCACTCTCTGCTGAGAAACTTTGGCTTGGATCAGTTTCAGTTTAGGCAGCTCACATATGGCATGAATTTTTTCCTCGCTTTATGTAATGTGTATGACTTCATTTTTCTCCTTGAAGAGTACATAGATATCCCTCTTAGTAAACAAACTCAATGTCTGAAAACTCACTAATAGAAAATGTTAAGAGCGGGGGAAATAAATCCAGCAAATTCTTATGTTCCTTTTTGTGCTATCAGACCTGATAGCAGCCAGCAGGAGCAGCCAAAAAAGCATAGAGCTATGCTTTAAGCTATAGAGGCTTTGAGGAAATGTGAATTTATTTCAGCTCCCACAAGGGAACTGGTAGTGGAAATGACATCGTGTAACAGACATGTTCTATGAGGTGCTTTGGTACCCAGCATGCCTTGAAAAAAGCCCACTAATTCTTCAGGGGGTGCTTATGTGTGTGTTACAGTGGGAAAAAGGTTCAGTTTTAAGTTCAGTCCATTACAGGCTTTTTCAAAGCAACTTATCTCTGATTATAAAATGTAAATCTATCAGGAAATAAGGATTCTATATACAAAATCTCAGCTTACATACAACTTTACTTTTCAGAAAGTTTCTCTGGCCAGAAAGCTATGTTTTAACCACTTCTAAAAGGTTAACTACTATAAATTCAGCACTTCCTAATAATCCTTGGGTCAAAATAACTTTAATCACAGAATTAGAAGTGTTTTACTTTAAGCTATATTAGGTTTTCTGAAACAGTCTAAAGACGCCTGGATCGCCCTCTGTTTTTACAGGCTGCTGTAAATACGCTTGATGGCATTGGCTTCTTCTTTATCAAGGATGCCTTTCTCCACATAAGCATCAGCTTGTTGGTTGATGAAGTCCCTCATCTTTGAAAGGTCATAATCTGGAAAATATCATCAGAGTATCACAAGCAAAGATCAAGAAAGAGCAATCCCATTACAGTGATTACCATTAGCTAAGAAGCATTTTGTACAACTACCATGCAGTCTTTCACATTGGAAGACATTTGTGGTCTCAGCATTCGTGAGGTATTTTGCAGTTTAAAGTCATATTTACATGTATTATCGTATTTGCTTGTCGTCATCACGCCTGCGAGGTGTTGTTTGTGGTGGGAAGTGCCTCCCTCATCCGACCGCAGAGAACACTGGCTCAGGCTAGGGCTTTGCAGACCTTACACCCATTCCCTGTGGCTCCTGGGATGCAGCAGACTTGTATTCAGCAGGTCTGAGGTGGGACCCCAGGTTGTGTGCTTTAAACAAGTTTCCAGGTACTAGTGATGCCCCTGGCCCAGGACTCACATTTGAGGTAACAAGACCGTAAAGCTTAAGTACCTTGTTCAAGGTCACATGGGTAGTAAAAGTTACCATCAGAAGCAGACGTTTTGACTTTCTGACCTTACTAGTTACATTGAGTTTCTGTTGATCTGACAACCCACATTTTTTTCCTCCAAATTAAGAATTACCTTGATTTTCAGTGTTTGAATTCTGTGCATGGAGCAAAACCAAACTGTAACCTCCTTATGGTTCCTCTGACCTACTTACACAAAAATTCTATGTAAACCATCAAACCATCCACTAAAAATAAAGAGATCTCTAAGTAAGTAGGCTGCCTGTGTCATCTTTCTGAAAGCTTAAAAAAAACAAAAACTCACATCTTCCCTTGATTCTTTTTATGCTTATTGTTTCAAACAATGGAAAATACAGAAACATGAAAATGAAATTTAAGTCACCTGGTTTCTATTAATCATAAATAACCACAGTTGGCATTTTCTTTTTCTTTTAGCCTTTCAATACATCTCTCTCAACACAGAATTGTTGTGTATATTGTGTGTGTGTATATATATACACTTATAACTAGTTCCCTTCACTTAACTTTATACTGTGAGCATTAATATTCTTTAGTAACACCACTTTAAATGGCTACACACAATACATCCTATGGAGATACTAAAATTTATGGTACACATCCCTCATAGCTGGACATGTGTGTCTCCCACCCTCCAGACCGTCCGAGGCCAAGTTCCCTGAGGACGGTGTCATTTATCTTGGCCAGTGGCAGCACCTTGGAGCAGGGCCCTGCCTTCTTTCAGTTTGTAAAGGGCAGAGAAAGGAAAGACTGCAGCACAAAACACTCAGAACACTCCATGGCCACATTTAGCTAGTCTGAAGGGAACTGGGATCTGGGTCACTTGGGCATCCTGAAGGCCCTGCATGAAAGGAAAAGTAAGCACAAAGGCCTCTCGACAAGCACCAGGTGTTTATCATACCACAGTGAGCTGAGGTTTAGAGCCTATCTTCCGTCACGGAAGAGGGCATTTGTTCTCCATTAGATATGAGAATAAAAGAGAACTCTCAGCATCAAGCCCTTTACAACCAGCATCTTAATTGCTCCTCACAAAGCCCCACGAGGTCAGCATCCCCAGTTCAGAGGAAGAGACAGGACAGAGGAGGGAAGCCACTTGCCCAGGTCGTGGTGGAGGCAGGTTCTGAACCCAGGTCTGTCTGCAGTCACTGCTTTGACCACTCTACAGCCTTGAAGGAGTGAATGTGAAGCAGCTGAGTGCTGCAGACAGACATTCAGTAAGGGCTGGGGTCTCGTGTTGTTCTGTTCTCTCCCTTTCTCAGGCAGAAACTAGAGAATCAGGCTGAACATAGGTTTTGTGTGCACCTGATAGGCTGAATTCCAGACTGACTCAGAGGGCACGAAGAGCTGTCTCCTGATTATCATGGTTCAAATCAATACAGGCTCCTCAGAATCAGTGACAGGATCAACATCTTTGGTGGGACAAAAGGCAGACTCCCAAGGATGGACGTGATGAGGTCCAGGTGATTTGAATGGACAAACAGGAAATTATTTTGCTCTGTTTTGACATGGAAAAACTATCTTTATGACATAGCTACCACTGTGCATAGTGGGAAAGGCAGCCTGTGCAGAGGAAAGGCTGTCAGCTGCCTTTAGAGCACACAAGTCCACAGCAGCCTTGCTACCCTTATAAGAGATTTTAAGGTTGTTAGGCTCAAAAAAGATAAGGGCTGTGACTCACTTTTTAAGAAATACAGACTCCTTTATTAAGGTTTTGTAAGATTTTACCATCATTCACACTACCACATCACATGGACCTCCCTTTCCTGGATGTGGGAAGGACAGTCAGGTTACCCAGGCACCTGCCAGACAAAGGGCATCAGCAGACGAAGGTCAGAATAGCAAGACCTCCTGCCTACCCAGCGGCAGCCACTGCATTGGTCTTAGGACCTAGATTCTCACGACTTGGAGGGCGACCCAAGTCAAGCAGAGCACATCAGAAGGCAGTGGAGGAAAAGCTTTCTGCTTCTGCCTTCAGGAAGGTGACTGGGTGTCCCCCTTACTTCCTGGAGGCAGAAGGGAGCATCAGGCTCAACACGGTCCTCAGGATCCTCACCTGACTATAAACTACTTGATGATGTAACTGGCCTGCTGCTGGGCTACTGCTTCCACACCTGCAGACAATGAGCTATTACTGACTGAGTCACTATATAACGAGCTCTGCCCAGTGCTCTGGGCGGAGGCAGAGACTGAGGAGGATTGCAGACCCGTGGACTGCTGGATGCAGATATGACTCTAGTGCTCAATCTATCAGTGGGAGACTAAGGCTGGTATAAACCCTTTTACCCTAAGAATGTTCCATTGTCATCTTTCGGTCTCACCAGATCAAGAGTAAATTTGCCTGAGCTGAAACCCACTGACAAGATGCCCTCCATAGGCAAGCACCACAGTTCTGTGCTTCACTAGGTTGGCCGTTTCTGGAAGTGGAAGATTAAATTGCAAGCTGTTGCTGGTTCTGACCAGGGGTCTGATACATATGTTAATTACTGAAAGAAATACTCCAAATTGATAGACTACACAATTTATATTGGTTTCAGAATGTATTTTGGTACCTACTGTACTACACCGATTCTAAGGTAAACTTGTGTTTAAATTTTAAAGTCTTTGTAGTCACTGATGGCATGTTATAATTTTTCTTCTTTAGTAGTACATGAAATGGTGCATTTTTCAATGACAGATCTGATGAAATACCGTTCATGTGAATTATAATAGAACTGACAGCCTGGGAATTCCTATCATTTGAACATAAAGTGTGAAGACCTGGCAATTCTTTCCTTCTCACTCAACAGAGAAGATCATGGCTAAAGGGGGACTGAAAATACCTCTTATTCCCACTGTGCTCAATCTTAGCAGTTCTCAAACTTGGCTGTACAACAAAATGGTGAGGGGGTTAAAAAATACTGATGCCTGGGTCCTGCCCCTCAAGTTTTGGATTTAGTGATTGTGGATAAAGTGAAGGTTCCTGTAGCCAGAATTCTCCCTGGTCCTGGCTGGCTAGCTCACTACACACATGTGGGCCGTGCGTCATTATTGACTGTATAAAGAGCTCCACCCAGTGCTCTGACCAACACAGTGGCACGGCTGTAAGGCTGCAGGAGAGCAGAGACAAGACTGGAGTGACGGCAGCGCTGAAAACAGAGACTGAGATGGCTGTGTGAGCAGAGAGGCCCAGAGGCAGAGACCAGCTTGCTGCATGCAGACTCGCTCTGAGTGGACAGGATTCTAGGGATTGACCTGCCACTGTGAGAAAAAAGCTGGATATAAACCCTTTCACCCCAAGAATATTCCACTGTCATTTCTTTGGTCTCACTGAATCCATAGTGAACTTGTCCGGGGCTGAAACCCATTGGCAAGACAGTGATACTAAGGTGTGATCTGGCGTCAGGACATTTAGGGGCTCCACAGGTGATTTGAAGGCACTTCCAAGTTTGAAAAGCACTGCTTATCTCATTTTAAAAGCATCCCTTTGCAGTTGCTCTGGCCAGGCCCCTAGGAATCATTAAGCTCCTCTCCATGATTTTCTCTCGAATTTCTCCTTTTTTCTTTATTTCCTCTGACTTGCCTTGGTTTGAGCCCCATTATTTCTGCTCCAGATCCTTCCCTTGAATCTCTCTTCTGTGGTCTTTTTCAATCTGTAACCACACTGCTGCAAGGTAGATTTCTCAGCTCTTAACCTAATTGTGCCCTGATTTAGACTCTTGTGACTAAACTAACCTCCTCTGCAGGGTGCACAAGCTGCTCCCTGTGGCCTGGCCACTACCCACCTTCTGGGCCCTATGTGCAGGTCCTCCCCACAGACACACAGTGCCCCTGGGAAACGGAATGGCTCCAGTTCCCAGAATTTGTCCCTCTAGTTTAGTCCCTTTATGTCTTAGCACCTAGTGTTGCTCTGCCTCCATCTCTCCTCACTTGCCTTTCCACAAGGGTGTTCCTGGGGTTCTTTCTCCCCATGGTCTCTGCTCCCAAAGGAAAACATGCCCCCTCCTCTCCTCGTCACCACCATGCCTATCTGTGATAGCACCGAGCAGGGCCAGCCAGCCTTACTGATGCTGGAACCCCTGGGGTGGCCCGGGGGGCATGGGGTGCGGGGGAGGCTGCATCTTACCATCCTTCATGACTCTGTCACTCAGAGCAGAACAGAGTTTGGTTCTGTGTTTTAAGTAAATGCTTTTGGGACTCCAAGGTGCATTTAATATGTGCTCAGACAATGCTTTTGTTTAAAATACTCCAAGAAAAGGGCAAAATGTTGATGATTATTGAAGGTGGGTGATGGATATATGGGGATTCACTGTATTTTCTCTACTTTTGTTTCACATTTTCATAATAAAAATGTAAAAGAAAAGGCCTTTGCTTGAGAGGCTGATTGAGAAATAAGAGAAATGGAGGTTCTGTTGCCTTATGCCTCTGAGGGGCACCTAGAGTCTTTTTTTTTTGGATCTGTGCAGAAACTTTAGCCCAGTTTGGGATCTTCATTTAACAAGGGCCCCTGACAAATGGCTGAAATTCTGCAATTTACAGTCACACTAAATCCTTACCTTCTTTATTTCCTTTTTTGTTGTGTTTCTTCAACCATTCTATATTTTTTCTGATGGCTTCCAAATAGGCTTCTGTTTTCCCTGGAAAAGGCAAGAGCACTTGTATCAAGCACTCATAAAATACTACTGCATCTTTTTGAAAGCCCACCCTCTGGTTCCAAGCCATAATTGGATTTAACGAGGACTTGAGGAGTAGAGTCCCTAATGAGGTAGTGTGCATATCTGTGCGTGCAGGCAGGGAGATATCAAGGAGAGCGGGTGGCCTAAGGTTCCGGGAGAAGGGACCAGGCTAGTCAGTGTCAAGGAGCCACCCTCCCCACACACAAGTAAGTACAGCTTGATGTCCTGGCAGAAAAGAGTTTTGGTCAGTTCATTGGATAGGTGGGTCCCTATGATTTTTAAACTGTCATTTCTGGCTAGGGATGATTCTTACAAACTGAGGAGCATTATCAGGTCAAGAACTGAATCAGAGTGGCAGATACTTAAAAGACTCCAACATCAAATAATATTGTCACATAGGTTCAAATGTGTGGTTTTGTGAAGCTACAGTCTTCTGCCCAATCTGGTGGGGAGTGTGTAGAAGCAGAGATGAGGAGGCGACCCAGGCCTCATTTCAAGGTTTGGATGTGAACCTTAGAACTTGTCCTGGTAAAACTCCCCTGGGTATAAACATTCTCCAATGGGCCTCCAGTGTGGAGAGAGAATACCAGGCCATCGGTAAAGCACTGGCTCTGTGATGCCCTACGTGTATTGCTGTTGGCAAGTGGGTATTACCATCAGCTTAAAGACGAGGAAACTAAGGTCCAGAGAGACTAAGTGACTTGGCTGAGGCCATACAGGAAATAACAGAGATGGAATTTGGACTGTAGTCTTGCCAAGTTTCTGCTACCTGCACTACCTGAAAGGTAAGAACTGTCTGCACACAGGGACACTGAGGTAGCCCTGTTCTGTCTCAAGGAAATCAACCATCCTAGTAACCAAGTGAGGTCACTTGTGCAGAGTGTCTGCACCAGGAGGCCGGGTGGTCTGGAGAGTATTGGATGGCCTAGGAAAAGAGGCCTTCAAAGTCCAAGGGCTCTGCAGAAGCAATGGCTGTCATGGCTCAGTGTGGTGACCACTTGCTCTGAACCACCTTTGTGCCCTCTTGGTTTAGCTACCCGTCCTGTGTGCTTGCTGTGTGCCAGGGGCTGTGCTTGGCACTCCCAAATGCATCATTTCCTTTACTCTTCACAATGACCTTCTGAGGCAGTCCTATTTCACCACCATTTCACAGATGAAGAAACTGAGGCAGAGAGAGAAAGTAGTATGTTTAAGATTACATGGCTAGTAAGCAGTAGAGACAGGCTTGAGCCTGGGTACGTGTCTTGCCAGTGGGTTTCAGCCTCAGACAAGTTCATTATGGATTCAATGAGATTGAAAAAAGGACAATGGAACATTCTTGGGATGAAAGGGTTTATACCCAAGTTTATTCCCATGGTGGCAAGTCAAGCACTAGAATCCACCCACTCAGAGTGAGTCTGCATGCAGCAATCCGGTCTCTGCCTCTGGGCCTCTCTGCCCTGGCAGCCATCTCAGTCTCTGTCCTCAGTGCTGCCATCACTCCAGCCTCTGCTTTCCTGCAGCCAAGTCGCCCAGAGCACTGGGCAGAGCTCTTTATAAAGAGCCAAGAATAATGTATTGCCCTCATGTGTGTAGTGAGCAAGCTGATCAGGGCCAGGCAAGAATCCTGGCCATAGGAACCTTCACTTTCTCCACAGTACATCTGACTACAGTCCATGAACAATAACCCTGCTTTAAAATTTGCCGATATTCCAATTTCCACTATTGCTTTCCTCCTGAGCATCTTTCTTCCTGGCCTTGTAAGCCCAGTCCTGCCTCACCATTGGCACTCCATGTTATCAGGTCCCCAAAGAAGCAAAGAGAAGTTCTAGTGCAAAAAGGTGAGTGGGCAAGAGAAGAGATCCACAACTTTCAGCCCCTATTTATTTCAATCACCTGTGTAGAAAGAGTCTTGATTTCAGTGCTTTGTTTTTAGGAATCTTAGAGCAATGAAAGACCAATGTCCCCTGGCTGATGTTACAACATTACAGCACAGTGAATACAGGGAGCTCCACTGTTGCCTGCCTGCTGTCAACTGGATTTGGTAATGTACAAACTGTTCTTTATTTCAAATTAATTCAGTCAGAAAATGCATTTTGCCCAAGAAAAGAAATCTTAGTATAGACTATTTCTAAAGAATGCAATTGCATTATTTTCAAAGAATATTAAATCAAATGAATGGGTGTCACAGGGCTTGCTTTAATGAATAGATAATAATCCATCATTAGTGCATTAGATAATTAGGCTTCTGAAACTTTTGAGACTATATAAAAATAATCTTGTTTAAATTAATTTTAAGCATTCTTCCCACAATCATATCTATAATATCACATCATAATATAGAGAGATTATTTGTGAAAAGGAAAACTAGAGCTTAGTCTCTGTTTAAATATTACATTAAAAACTTTGAATTAGAGTAAAAAATGATTCTTTTACCATAGTTGATTCCCTACCCTCATGCCTCCTACGGGGAAAATGGAATTTCATATGGCCAGGATCCTCACCTGACGCTAAACTATTTAATGTTGTAATTGGCCTGCTGCTAGGCTACTGCTTCCACACCTGTAGGCAATAGGCTATTATTGACTGAGTCACTATATAAAGAGCTCTGCCCAGTGCTCTGAGGGGAAGCAGAGACAGAGGTGGGTTATGGACTTGCACACTTCTGACTGCGGACGTGATTCTAGTGCTTGACCTGTGGCTGTGTGGAAGTAGCTGATTATAAACGCTTTTACTCCAAGAACGCTCCATTGAAACCCTCAGGCAAGACATGCACTTATTCCAGATATGCTGATAGAGGAACCCTCAACCCATAATGCATAAAATTGGTAGGAAAATAGCCCAGCTTCCTTACTCCACAGGCACATTCCATACAGTCTCCCAGCCTTAGTGGGGCTGAGCCTGTTGCCCACAGATGAAGCCTGTTCATTACTATAATTTCTGTTGGCTTATTATCTTACCCTGTCTCATGTACCTATCCCCCCCAACTTCCTGGAGTCACCTCCCAATTAAACTTGACCTTACATCTTTCTCTCAGGATCTACTCCAGAAGAAACCCAACTTAAGGTGTTTGAAATAGGAGGTTCAGTAGCATATTGGGTTACTTTTTGCTTATAACCAATTACCTAAAAAAATGGTGTCGAATTTTAAGAAGTATGAAATGCATGAAAAGTAATTTTATGCACTATATTGACATTACCAACCCATAACAGAATGAGTTTGCTGCAGCTTCAAGAAAACCAGACTGCAATCCATTAAAAAACTACCTTGTGGATTATAACTTATATTAGGATAGTTTCTCCAATTTAAAACAGAACCCCCCCCAATCACCCTCATGCACCTTTTCTGCTTTATTTTTATCTATAGCACTTATTATTTTCTACCATATAATATGATTTATTTAAGTTTGCTTGTCTTCCTCCTTCAGAAATATTTCTTGTTTGCTGATGTACCCTCATGCCTAGAAGAAAGTCTGACACATAGTAGGCCTTTAATAAGTATTTGTTGAATGAGTGAATGGTTGAAGGCCTCTTTTATACAGAAGCCAAACTGTAATTAGAAGACTGCTCAGTGAGCATGGAATTGGAACGAGGGACAACACTTTTTTTTTAAAGTACAAATAGATTTCTTCCTTTAACTAGAAAGGACTACTTGAAAGACTTGAAATTTAATGAATTCTGAATTTAAATGATAGTTATATTAATTTAAAATAACTACAAATGTGCTATACATATGATAAGCATTTGTCATTCAATCTGTGGAGAGCTCTATAAAATAAGTGTTATTTCCATTTTACTCATGAGAGAACTGAGGCTCAGAGAGGTTAAGTGACATGCCCAAAGGGTCAGAGCTGAGTAAGGCTCGGAGTCTGGTCTTGAACTGTGGAGAAAGTAAAGGTTCCTGTGGCCAGGATTCTCGCCTGGCCCTGGTCGGCTTGCTCACTACACGGGTGTGGGCAGTACATTGTTACTGACTCTATTAAAAAGAGCTCCACCCAGTGCTCCAGCTGCTGCAGGGCTGCAGGGCTGCAAGGCTGCAGAGGCTGGGCTGGTGGTAGCACGGAGGACAGAGACTGAGACGGCTGTCGGGCTGCAGAGGCCCTGAGGCAGAGACTGGATTGCTGCATGCAGACTGCTCTGGGGTGGACGGAATTCTTGTGCTTGACCTGCCACCGTGGGAATAAAGTTGGATATAAACCTTTCACCCCAAGAACGTTCCATTGTCATTCTTTCAGTCTCACTGAATCCATAGTAAACTTGTCCAGGGCTGAAGCCCATTGGCAAGACATGAACCAAAATGAATCCCGAGACTCTAATGAGTGGAGCTGGGTAAAATTCACCTCTTACACTAATTTAATGCCTCTCATTTTTACCAAACTGGTCAAGAAGGCAGTGGTTTTCAAACTTGGCTATGCATTAGAATCCCTTAGGGGAGCTTTTAAAAATCTAAAACCCAGGTCACCCCTCATGTTAATTAAATCAGAGTATCTCGAGGTAAGGCCCAAACATTTTTTTTTTTTTTTAGTGATCCTGAGTTGATTCCAACATGGGGCAAAGTTTAGGAACGACTGCAACCAGTACAGAGACCTCCACTCATTTACTGGAGCACTGGTAACGAGAGGAGAGGGGAGTAAGATCAGGTGTTCATCTGCTCATGGAGAGAAGCAGCTGGTTCCTATTTACATTTTCTTTTCTCAGGAGCTGAAAAGCAAATCTTTTATTTATACAGTGTGCACTGAAAGCCCATGAGAGTCTACTTTGGAAAGCTGGACTGCTTTTTTCAAATTTATTTCAGCTTCCTTTGGAAAAAAATAGCTCATAGCTGAGGTAATAAGGCACAAGCCTTAAAACATATGCTAAGGCAGATGGGAAGAGGCCAAAGTCAAGGCGTAGTCCTGCTTTTCTGGCTATTCTGGATTTCAGCACTGCGAAAGAAATATCCTTCTTTATATATGAATTTGTCCTGACCCTGATATACTAGCCTGCTCTGCCCCCATTAAAAAAAAACAAAACACATCTATAGAAATCAATAGAGTAAACCTATTGAATACTGGACATACTAAAGATATTAGATTTTTTCAAAGAATGTTTATATAAATTAAGTTCGATACAATGTTTAAAATTTTGTATAAAAATTCCATGATTACAGTTTTGAAATGAATGAAACAAAGCAACTGATACCAGTATCATGGATGCCAGCATGGAATCCAGAGCCATCCGGTTCAAGAATTTCTGCACAATGATGACATTTTTCATTCCCAAAAGATGCAGCATGGAGTGTTGGGATGGGCACTAGATAGGGGTCAAGTGACATAAGTTCAAGACCCAGCTCCACCACTCTTCGGTGAAGAGATCTTGGGTGAGTTACATCATCTTCTAAGCCTTGGTTTACTTATTTGTAAATTAAGGGGTAAATTCCACAGAGAAGATTCATGGTTTCTCCATACGGGTATAAATTCTCTTTTGCTGTCCTTGGAAAACCTGTGTTGATGGTAGGTCTCCCATGCCTGCACTTAGCTTCTGTCACACTTGTTGACTCACAGGGGAGAAGGCTGGACTCATTGTTTTTGGACATTTCTAACAATGTCCTGGAGCTTGAATAAAGGCATGAATTTTCTCCTCTAATGTTCCTTTAAAAGTAAGAGCATCCACATGAGCTAGTCAACTTATTAATTTAATAGGTATTTTTTCTGGCTTCTATAAGGAAGATATGGGAATGACAGGATATTTAGGTGAAAGGTATCTTAGAGATCACTTTTTTAAACTTAATTCCATTATCTGGACATAAGCTTGACATACGATAGCACTGGAATGAGTTTATGGGTATCACAATGCTTATCTCATCCCTTGGATGATTTTTAAAAAGGTTTTGGTGACTCATAGAGCAGTAGTGAATGACTAAACATCAAATTGGCAAAAAGAACCACAATTAGATCATGGAATAAAGTTAAAGCACTTTTCTTGGTTCTCCAAAGAGCAATTTAGTTGAAAAATTAAGCAATTTTATAGATATGGTTGAAATTAGAATAAATTCAATTTCATTGGCATATCACTAAATTTAGGAATAGTTGAATTATTCAAATAACTGCACCAATTAGAAATCAGTATTTTAAGATATTATTTTTAATGAGTCCCCATAGAAAACAAAAGTTTAAATAAGCTAACTAAACTATATTCAAAGGTGAATGTGTCATTTTTCATCATTGGTAATTAAATCAGATTTTTGTACATTAAGCCTGAAATGAGATGCATTGCAAAGATGGTAAACATGCTTTGCAAACTGCAGAGTGATATAAATGTAGAGTATTATTTATTATTATTATTATTCCAATTTCTCACAGGATCCAGCACATACTTGGCATGGTTAATATTTGCTGTGGTTAATGGGGCCATCACCTCATGTTGCAAGACCATAAGACTCCTTATAGATATTCCTGCCAATGTGTCCTGCTTATAATTATTTCCTTAAATGGTTTTGGCTGGGCCACTACGTCACCCTTTGCTCTGCTCTGAAATGTCCTCCAACTAATTCTCTACTTTCAGAGAGAAAAGAAAGGGAGCCTATTCTACACACTGCTGACTCATCAATAAGGGACATCTGTGCATATGTACATGGCTTGTGTTATACCTGCCTACATATGTATTAAGAATTATTCTCAAGTCATTCCAAAGCTTGTTGTAGTCCTCAGAGGCAGTCATCAGTTCTTATATTCCTACCGTAGTTCCACTTCCTAGCATGGTGCCAGGCATGCCATCAGAATAAATATTTATTGCTGAAAAAATGTCTCAGGAAACCCAGTAAACCCTGCCTTCACTCACATGAATGGTTTCATTTTTCTGTGCAGAGACAATACGTGTTTTCTCAGTGGGTTTAATGACAGAGAAGCAAACAGACTTCGAAAAAAGTGCATGTAAAGCAAATGTGAATACAAAGGTATATGGAATATGTCCTTTGGGAATAAATTACATTTTTTTTTCAAGAAATATTGATTCTTGGCTTAAGATTAGGTTAGTGTTTTATAAACTGTACTTGAATCAGTGTTCTTTATTTCAGAGTAATGGGGTTCAGGTGTAGCATGGTCTCTAAATAATGGAAGGGGGGAACTCATTTTAGCCCCAAATCCCTACCCTCTTCCTGATGTTTCAGGAAAGCCATTACAAAGAATAACATTAAATGGTTGGAGTTTAACTCTCCTCTCTCCACATTATTATCTGATGCAAATTAAAAGAAATCTAACCTAATCTTTAGTCTCCAAAAACACTCACGTCCTAAATAGTTAATAGTGGGCTACGGAAAATCAACTCCTGCATATTCCTCATTTAGCTAATATTTTCCAGAAACAAGCAAAGAAACCTGTCAGCATCTATTCCTAGGGCTATTTGTACAGCAATAGAACATGTTGTCTTAAGCACTGAGCATGCTGACTCAGCAGGTCAAAGACCCGGGCCCATGGCTCGCTGTGTTTGGGGGAATTACAATCATTACACGGGTTGCTACTAGAGGAGATGAGTGAGGCATACTGGGTTTCTGCCGGGGTAGTGCTTTGTGCTGCCCGATTCCTGGTGTTCTCTCTCAGGCCCCAGGACCACTCTTCCTAGTTAACTCCCTTTCAGAAGCTTACTATTCATCTTCTGCCTCACATCCATTAGGTTAGCAACCATAAAAAAAACAGAGAATAAAAAGCGTTGATGAGAATGTGGAGAAATTGGAACCCTTACACACTCTTGGTGGGAATGTAAAATGGTGCAGTCACTGTGGAGAATAGTATGGTGGTCCTCAAAAAATTAAAAATAAAATCACCACATGATCCAGCAATGCCACTTCTGAGAATAATATCCCCCAAGAAAAAAATGAATGCAGGATCTTGAGGAAATATTTATAAACCCAGTTTAGAGTAGCATTATTCACAATAGCCAAAAGGTGGAAGCAACCCAAGTGCCCAGTGACAAATGGGTAGATAAACAAAATGTGGTGTATACATACAATGGAGTATTATTCAGCCTTAAAAAGGGAGGACATTCTGACCCATGCTACAACATGGATGAACCTTGAGAACATTATGCTAAATGGAATAAGCCAGTCACAGAAGACAAATACTGTAGAATTCCAATTATATGAGGTACCTAGAGCGTCAAAGTCATAAGGAAAAGTAAAATGGTGGCTGCCAAGGGCTGAAGAGGGAGGGGGAAAGGGGAGTCATTATTTAATGAGTACTGAATTTCAGTTTTGTAAAATGAAAAGAGTTCTGGAAATTGATGGCAGTGACAGTAGCACAATAATACGCATGCACTTAATACCATTGAAATGTACACTTAAAAATGGGTAAGGTGATGATTTTATATTCTGTGTATGTATTTTACCACCATTTAAAAAAGGTATTAAAGTTTACTGCTCATCCAAAGTGTACCTACAGTTGATTGGAAGTATCAAAGCAGTGTGACTGCTTTACAGGGTCAGCAAACATGACATGTATATCACCAATTCCCCCTTCCCATGGCCACGACAAACATCATTAATTTCCTCTTGAGCCCAGATGCAACATCATAACCATTCTCAATGGAGGCCACTACCAAATGTTGTGTTGGTGTGTCAGCTAGGTCAATGTAGGAGAAAATTGTGATGGTTGATGAAATCTATGCTAAAGAAAACAAGAGCACATAATATAAGACCTTATAAAACAGGAAAAATCAACATGAACTTGACATATTAAGAAAAAGTTTCTTTTCAGCTCTGTCTGAAAAAACTCCCAATAACTAAAACAGAAGCAGTATCTCCGGCCAGTATCACCACGCATTTGAACCCGTGTAATCCAGGTTCAGGGCTTTTCTACAAAAAAGGAACAGAACTATTTGAAGAGGAATTGATTTCAAGTCCCGTGACAGGAAAATTAGGAGTGGGTCTAGAATACCCTGTTGTTGCCAGAGAGCAAAGTTGCTGTAAAAACCACTGGGTTCAGTGCCAAAAGGGCAAAGGAGAAACCTATGGGGGGCTTCTACTGCCCAAGTTATACCAATTTAAGCAAAAAAAATCAGCAGCAGTAGCATCATCAACTGGACAACTTACAGAAATGGAAAAAGTTAATATTAAGTGTTAACAAAGGTAGTTGTAATATAAAAGGGAAACGGTTTAGAATTTTTTTGCTGTTACTGAGTTACAAGGCATTAAACACATAGCTAGTTTGTTTCTACTTAATACACAGACACTCTTAAGCATGGGTTTATTATCAGGTATGAATGTGAACCTGTTTCTATCTATAGCAGGACAGATTGGGAACCTGTAAATGGGCCAAGCAGTCCTTTCAAGATTAAGAGATATACCATGAACATGGTGGCTTTTATGGTCTCAGATTACAGCAAGGAATAAGCGAAGCCCATCAGTTAATTGCCACTAATGACTATACATAATAAACAACAAAAAGAGAGCCCAATGGTGCGTCTTCTGTATGTCACACTCTCTCACCTGCCCCAGGAGAGAGCAGTGACCTACTCTCTCAGCTTCCAGAGAAGGAAATCTCTAGATGACTCTACTAATGAGACACTGTAAGGTTCCAGTTACACCAAAGAGGTCAATATACCACAATGACAGAAAAATGAGGTAGGTTTAAGCCATCTGTTCACAACTTCTGGTAAAGACAGTGAGTTTCAGAAAAAGCATATATCTATCTGAGAGAGATGTAAAATTTCTGTGAGGTAACTAGCGCACTTTGTGATAAAAAGGGTTTGAACCACTGGACTGGGCAACTGGATCCCACATCCTGACCTGAATTCAATAGCAACTTAGAACTTGCAACCTGACATGGTCTTTTTCTTTAAGGGTATGGTAAAAGTTCTAAAATCCTAGGAAGAAGTAAGTTTTATATACTTATTTCACATATATTTACTAAGGCAGAGTAAAAATTGGACCCCAGGAACATGTCATAAGGATAAAAACATTAGTTTTGTAATTACTGGGCTAGCATAATATGTGCTTTTTTTTGGCTTTTTAAGGTATTTAGATTATTTACAGAAATTTGACATGGTCGATTTACAATTCTTAATCAAGTCCTTAAAATTATTTGTCATGGTGCAATCACAGTGAATGATTAAGGAAATTTGCTTTGTTAAATCCACAAATTTTGATGACTTTGTTGAATAAGTACTATGTGAGTATTTACAGGAGTGTTCATTATATTTAAAGAAAGACTGCTTAATTCATAAGATCATAAATTGGACATTAAACAATGCCAAAATGGTCATAGTGTTCCTCCCCAGGCACAAAAGCCCACTGGTCACTAAAGACCATCAAAAAATGAAACTAATTTGCCATTCTAGGAGACTCAGACATGAAAAATGATTGCTATTCAAATGAAAGATACAACATGCTGAATCTTTCCTATACAGATGGTACTGATTTCTCATGTTTGGTGGGGCTTGCCTTTCGGATCACCCTTCCAGATGTAGTGAAAGTTTCTGCTTCCCAGCTTCATTGCCAACCCAGAGCTGTCAACCGCATACCTTTTGGCACATCTGTCCTTCCTCCTGGGTTATCATCTTTTGTGGAATCCTTCAGGGTTCCATACTCCTTTTCCATCTTAGCTGCTTCTTCCTTGGTACTATCTGTTTCTTCATGACTCTTCTCAGACGGTGCTGTAATCAGATTGTGTGCTGTTGTTACAACTCTTTTCTTATCTATTAACTAATTCCTAATGTAGAAACAAACTCTATTGAAAAGGTACAGTTTGAGGTCAGATCATTTTTTTGAGCTGAGAAGCTTCTTATTGATTACATTGTCAACTCCCTTCCACCATTTCACAGAAGAGGAAACTGAGGCCTAGAAAGGGGAGAGATGTGCCTAAGGTCACTCACTGAATTAGCAGAAGAGTTGGGCCAACCTCCACCTTTCCAGATTCTAGTTTAGGGTTCTTTCCCTTCTGCCACACTGTGTCATGAGAGTGTGGATTCTTTTCCTTACTTTGATCCAAGTAGGCAACCAAGTAGGATATGACAGGATTCAAAGTAAACTTGAGTTTTCATTCCAAATTAAAATAACTCTTATAGTTGCCCTACCTATCCTTGATGTTGTATTTTTGAAGAACAGTTTATTGCTCAGAGTAGCACCTAAGAATTCAGGCAGATGGCAGTCCTGCTTTCCTTCTGCATTCTTCTTCATGCGTCCTTAGCCCTGGTCACCCCAATGCAAAGATGAGAATTGTACCCTTGTGGTCAAGAAGGGGTAACCATTGCTCACTTCTCACTTAAAAATAACTATATTTCTTTCTAGCAATCCTATATTGAATTAAAAAATCACAAACTTTAAAGTAGGCAAACCCTTGAAAACATCCTTATTGTCAATAAAATAGGGAACCTCAAGCAGCCTAACAATAGCTTTTTTTTTTTTACCATAGAAAAAAATAGGAAAGAATAAAGAAATAAATCAGTTATTCTCTCATTATGCAAAATATCCACTGCTAGAGCTGTGGTCTCTCTGTATATTTTGATGCACTTTTTTTCATACTTGTAGTACAATTTTGTTCCTTGCTTTTGTCAGTAATGTTATTATGAAAGGATGTTGCCACATTATTAAAAACTACTTGCAAACATCATTTTAAAGGGTTATGTATTATGCCATCAAATATAGGTACATAACTTCTGTGATAGGAGCATAAAATAAGTATGAGAACTGGAGATCTTTTCTCTTTCGCTCCTCCCTCCCCCTGTGAAAGCTTTGTACAGCTTGGCTCCATGGCGGTCACCATGCTAAGCAGGGTGATGGATGGGGATGCAGAAGGGAAGAAACCGAGAAAAGGGATAAATCATACTACACAGGGACACAGACTATCGCAGAGGGAAAGATGGATCTGGGAGGGGACAGCAAGTGGACAGGGCAGCAGAGAGTAGACAGATGACCAGGGGCAGTAGTCTGGAAAAATGGTGATATTGGGGAGAGGAAAAGAGACCAGGAGGAGAATTTTAGGAAGAATTGCTCAGTTTTGTGATGGAGTCCTCTCCTTTCCCCACCAGTCACTTCCTAAGAAGCTTCAGTAAAGATCTATATTTCTTTCAGTGCTTTTTGAGACCAGATTTTGGTGCTGAGACTAGACACAAAATAGCCAAGATTATAGCTACTTAATCCGATCAGAATCGTTAATTCTGATTTGAAAGCTTTAATTCTTTATCAGTGTTTATAGAAGGTCATTATTTACCATTCACAAGGGTTATTGTGCTAAAAGCTAGAAAAAGAGTTAAATAAATAAATCATACCTGGGAAAAGCTTGCTTTTATTGTCAGTAACATTTTTTTCTAGCTTATTCTTAGTCTGAAGAGCAATTGTTTCATCCAAGTTTTCTGGAGGAAGGAGGGGAAGAAATATAATTTTATTTCCTGAAAGATACCAAACTTTTACCAAAAATGTTTAGATCTTACCAGAAGTATCACAAAGCAATTCCACAGCATTAACACTGCTAATAAGATGCTTTGACATGAATTGTATTTCTAAAAATTATGGACTCTCGATATGGAAAGGCATACTATTTGAGATACTCAAGTTCAGCCTCCTGCTCAGTTAACTGCAAAAGCCCTTCTATATCTCTGTGACCACTGCTAGAACATGTCCAAAGTTGGGGCCTATAATGGGACCTCTGGTCTTGGCCTATTCAACACCTTCTGGAAACGACACCTTGATTTTCCTTTGGAGAACCCAGACCTCTTCCACTCTCAGCACATTCGGCTCACCTGGAGACTGAACAACCCAGGCCTGCCTCCTCAAGGTCTTCTACCCTTTGGGCTACAGTGATTGGTTCAAGGAGGAGCACATGACTCAAGCCAGGCCAATGAGATTCAATGTTAGTAGGACCATTGGGAGAAAGAGGCTCCTTCTGCTAGGATTGCTGTACTGTGAGGATGAGACTGGGGCTGTGCCAGCCATCTTGTTCCCATAAAGGAACAGTTTGGTATGAACCAACATAGGGAATGTCAGAGCTGCGAGATGGGGAGGGATAGATTCCTCACACTCTTGGTGAATTTCACAAACCTGATGCCAAGCTACCTCACCCCTTGACTTTTTAGTTACATAAGGCAACAAATCCCCTTTTCACTTAAATCAACAGTTGAATTTCCATCATTGAGGGTCCTCATTAATTCATGAGGCAGCCAATTCAATTGTTATGTGGTCTTAAGGGTGAGAATTTTCCTACTCATATTCAGCTGAAATCTGATTCTTGTTGTCATCTGAATTCTGCTCTTTGGAGTGACATCATGAAAGTGTTACAAAACAGGAAGCTACACTGTGACACCTTAAGGCAGACAATATATCAGAATTCACATTCTTTGTGATCAGTTATTCCATCAGCCACGTATCCATCTCACTAACAAGGCAGGCTTTGTTTTGCTATTTGCAAACAAGCATTTCTTTGTAATTCATCTATAAAAATTCCATTATTGCTCTATATTATTTCTCTCCAAGGAAAACTCCTCCTTCCACCCTACTCCACCCCTCTTTTGAGAAGAAAATCCGCATATTCTATTATATGATGCATTCTGTTTTCTTCTTTGGCATAGCAACTAGAACTGGCAACCTCTGTAGTCGCCAAACATTGTTGGGACCAGAACAGAGATGGATGTCTGGTCATTCCTTGTCACTCACTGAGAAAGGGAGACAGCAAGCTAATCAATCCTCTCTATTCTACCCATGCTGTTTGTGACTCTTTGGGGCCTGAGGTTGGACCTCCACCCTAGTAGAAGTCAAAGCCAATGTATTTATACAGAAAAATTCTTTAAAACATAACTCATTTTCCAATTGTAAAAATTATACATATATGCATACAACTTCTCATATGTTTGTGAAAATGAAAAAAACAGAAAATCATAAAGAAGAAAGCTAACATTTATTATGTCTAGATGTTTTGGTATATTTCCTCCCAACTTTCAATACATAAATCCATTTTTAAGCACCAATATTGTGGTCATATTCTAAGTGGCTTTAAGCTTTCAACAATATATCATGAACATTTCTCCATTACTGAGTCTTTGTAAACAATATTTATATTGTATAAGTAATAAGATATACAATTATTAAAACACGAACATTTAAAAATAAAATGTAAACAATCTATCATAAAAATAAATAATTAATTTTAGATATTCCCCTTTTATGGAGTATTTATTTCTACTGTTTCTAGAAACCAATGCTGTCCAATGGAACTTTTTGTAATGATGGAAACAGTTATTTCTATATTGTTCAATATGGTAGCCATCTGCTACATGTGGCAGTTGAGCACTTGAAATTTGCCCAGTGTAACTAAGAAACTAGACTTTAAATTTTGTTTAATGCTAGTTGCTTTTATTTAAATATCAATTTGTGGTTAGTGGCTACCATATTGGACAACACAACTATAAATAGTAGTGGAAATACCTACCTTGCACATAAGCCTTGTAGCATCTCCAATTTATTTCCCCTTTAGGATAAATAATGTCTTAAGTGTGGAATTTCTGAATCACAAGGTATTGATGTAAAACAATGCTTGATTTGAAACAAAGTCTCTGATCTACTGTTAAGTGAGTAAAGTAGGCCACAAAGCATGTAACAAGAACCCATTTTTTGCGAAAAAAGATGAAAGAAAGAAATGGCATACGTATATATGTGTGCACGCACACACCCACAGAGAAAAATATCTGGAACGATATATAAACCAGAATATTACCTGGGTGCTTGTATTATGAGTAATTTTTTACTTCTTTTTAACATCTTTTAGCATTGACTTTTTTAAAAACAGGCTCTTTTATAAAGAAGAAACAGTAAAACTATTTTCAAGTAGAAAAAAATTGAGTTTGTACAGAATAATTCTGTATTACTCTGTCCCAAGAGATTGTTCTCTTCTTTTTAATTCTCCTCCCATCAGAGATCAGAGTAAGGGGCCAAGAGGTCAAGTTACCCAAAGGATATCAGGGATGAATGGTATTTGTTAACAACTAAATGAAGCAAGAAAACCAAAGGCTTTTTTTCGTTTTAAATCAACCTTCATGGGGAATAAAAAACATCCAAACTTATCTATAAAGCTTGAGGACTCAAGGATCTGCAAACTTTTCTGTAAATATTTTTGGCTTTGTGGCCATATGGTCTCTGTTGCAACTACTCAGCCCTGCCATTGTGGTAGAAAATCAGCCAAAGATAGCACAAAAACAAACAAGCATGGCTGGTTCCAATAAAACTTCATTTATGGATTCTGAAATTTGAGTTTTATATGGTTTTCTTGTGTTGTGAAATACTGTTCTTTTGTTTTTTTTTTCAGCCATTTCAGAATGTAAAAGCCACTCTCAGCTTGTGTGCTATACAAAAATAGGTGGTGGGCCAGATTTACCTGGGCAGTAGTTTACTGTCCCATTGTAGATAACAAAGCCTTTTATTATACAAATACAGAAACTGAGGCACAGCAAGGTGAATGCCTTCCCCTGCAGCTGAGCTGGGACCAGAAGGCATAATTTCTGATGCCTGTTCAGTGCTCTTTTCATCCTTGCCACACAGACCTCACTGGTGAAAGTCAAGACTCCTTTAGTCCCTACTATCCAAACACGCAACTGAAAAAAAGTCAAACTTCAATAAAATTAGCTCCATGGGGATTATTAGAAAATGTTAGTAAGACAAAATATAGTAAATGTGAAATGTCTGTACTCCAGCTGGATCTATAAAGAGTTGAACACCCAGTTAATTTTATTTGTATGCATTATCAAGCTGGGCAGCTCTGGTTACCCAAATGATTTAGGCTATTTAGGGCATAAATTATCAAATTAGTGAGGTAATTATTGCCACATCTCTAATTTACTTTGCACAAGGAAAACCACCACAATAAAAATAACACAAACAGGATTCTCACCAAGGTAGGAAACACCTTCTTCTGGAGATATTGTGCCATATTTTACCATCATCTTCACAAAGTCAATGAGCGTTTTCATGATAGTAATCAGTGTTTCTTTTTCTTTTGCCTCCTTTTCTATATCAAAGGACAAAATAATAATTTTTTAAAAACAGAGTGTAGCCTCATCTTTCAATGTCAATTTATGAAGTACAGCATCTTATTGAAATATTTCCCCATTTATTCATCTGTTACATATGTTTAATTTACAAAAAGCCTAAGCCTTGATAGGGAATACAGAACACTATACAGGTGTACCAAAAGTTTTCAGATGGGCAATTATAACTCCTCCAAAAAGGTTTACTTTATTATTCTTTTCAAGAATCAAAAAGGTTTACTTTAAAATGTTTAATTAAGACAGTAGATGATAAAGAGAGTTTGCAATCCAAGATAATACGGACTCAAAGAGCAAGTTAGAAGATTGGTGACCCATTACATTTTCTTTACTCTGTCTTTCTGTTTTCGAGGGCAAGAACAAACTGTTTTCATTCATCAAACTTAGTATTTGAAAATAAGAAACACATGTATCTTTATTTTTTAAATGTAAGATGGATTTTTCTAATAGTGTATATTGCTTTCATTTGAAAGAATACATGCCTATAGTAAAATTATTCCAACAGTACAGAAATAAATAATAGGTGAAAGTAATATTCTCTAGCCACCCTCCACCCCCTGCCCCTGCCAAACCCCTTCTTCCTATACATAAGCACCGTTAACTGTTTCTTGGGAATTCCATGTTTGACATACTTTTCTGCATCTTGACAGAACAAGACAACCAATGATTCCATAGTAGTTCAGTGTATGTATCAATTCTAAAATCAGAAAAAAAAGTCTATTTCCATTGTTGAAGAAGAGAAAAACTGAGATGCTAGAAGAGTCCACTCTGCTGGGAGTGAAGAGGTCGGGGAGAGACCCTGGACAAGGGCTGGTAAATAACTTCAGCCATCATATATTTTTGTTCAAGGTCACATCCATATAGGTGTGCAGTATCGTGGTCATGCTTTTCACTGAGAAGAAGTGACTCACCAGGATGACAGAGGTTCTGATCTAGGCATCTGCCAACCAGTGGGGCTAGATGGCTCAGAATGGGCTTCAAGATGTACAAGCCCTGCAGACACCAGCAGAGGGACACTGCCATCTGGTCAAGGTCTGCATGTGAAGGAAAAGGATGTTCTCCAGAAATGCAAGCTCACTCTAAGGTCACTTCTTGGAGTAATATGCTACAGTTACTGAAATCTTTATTACAAATGTTCAATCCAGGGCTGAATCTTTGAACAGGGAGAGGGAAGGTCATAAGGCAGTGCAGGACATCCTGGAAAACAACAGAAAATCTGCCTATTACTATCATCCTTGTAGAGCAACTAAAAATAAACATGAACTGAAATCTTCAGGTAACTTATTTTGGTGCACATAGAAGAGAAAAGAGTAAGACATGTTAAGGACTTGCTTTTTTTTTTTTTTAATTCCCAAATGTTCCTGATCTGCTTTGAGTTCCTAACCTGCTTTGTAGTCCAATATTTAGTTCACTTTAACTCATTTGAGGATTGAAGCTGACAATGTCTAGAAAGCAAAGTTCCGAATCATTTAAAAAATGATAAATTATGTTTCACATTCCCACTAAGAGAAGAAAATGAAATTTTTAAAAAAAAAACAAGGAAAGATTTGCAGTAAGAGTTGAGGCTGGACTGGGTCAGGAAGGGACACTGATTCATCACCGCATCTTCAAAGGGCTCACTCTGATGCCCTAAACACAGCACAGGTTCAGTAACTGTTGGCTGAACAAATAAATGAGTCCTCTGTTAACAAGAAGATTAAATTATCCAGAAACCCCACCTTTCCTGAGTATTCTTTCCTAAATATTTCCATGACTAGTATATTTCTTTTGAAAAAAATTGTGAACTCTTTCCCCTGAGGTTACCATATATGTCATTGAGGATTGCCTTGGGAAACTGAAAACAGGAACAAAAAAACCCCACCCCTACATTTCCTGGAATTCACGTTTCTGTTCCACATGGTGAGAAAATATAGTGTTTACCTGAATCGATACTTGTCAGTAGTGCATAGAAATTTGGGAAGTATTGGAGTTCCTCAAAATTCTCATCACTGTAGGCTTTAGTTCTCCGTTCCAAGCCATTCGTCAAGGTTAAAGTGTTAGATACTGTTTCATCGTTTTGTCCATGAGGAAAACCATCTTGAATTGCTGCCACTGGCATCTTCATTTGGGCGGGGTGGGGGTGGGAGACCAGTAAAAAATAAACATTTTGTTAGCATTAATGACACTCCAACTTGATTCTTTCCTGTGTGGTGCCCTTGAATGTGAAGTATAAGAATACCTCCTCCTTGGCAAGCTTCTGCAGAATCATGCTCTTTTCTAGGCGTGTGGGCATCTAGCCACATGGGAAGGTCATTGGAAATCAGAGACAGGTGCTTTGCCAGAAGGCCCTGGCTCCCGCTCAGGGGAGAACAAACAGGGAATTTCTTAGTTTGAGCTCTGGCCAACTTCCCCTCCATCAGTCCTCATGACTGTCCTTGTAAAACTGCCTTAATCAAGGGCAGAGGCTTTGAGGTCATAGTCAGAATATCTAACACCAGCAGAACAGTCACACTCTGGGGACTGCTTAGTGACTGACATTTTAGGCGCTGTCTGGAGGGTGCACTAGATTCTTTCTCCCAGACCCGATATGTATTCAGTATTCCTCATCTTAGTTAATGATCCATTGTCTATTTGGTGGATTACACAGAAATTTAAGAGCCTTTCTTGCCTCTTCCTCTTCCTTTCCTCCATCTGATCTATCAGCAGCCTTGTTGGTCTCTCAAAATTGCTCCCAAATTTATAGATTTCTTTCTCTACTACCACACTCTGGTCCAAGCTACCTTTACCTCTTACCTGCTTATTTTTTTACATACATGTATGTGTGTGTGTGTGTGTGTTCTATTCTAGTGCTGTCCACTGCTTATAAGCAATCACATAAGTAGCAATGAATACATCTAGTGCCCAGATCTCGATTTCTAACTAGTTACCCACTACAAAGAACCAAGTGTCATCGAAGCAAAAACTAATTCCAAGACTGAGACAGAGAACATTAACTCTGAAGGATTATGCACCCTCACACTCATTGCAGTATTATTTATAATAGCCAAGACAAAGAAACAACCTAGGTATCTATCAGTGGATGAATGGAAAAGAAACTATGATATACATACATACACACATGATGGAATATTATTCAGCCATAAAAAGTTTACCTCCTACTTCCAATCTATTCCCCAACTGCATTTTTCCATGTTGTAGCCAAAGTTACCTTTTTAAAATAATGATCATGTAATGCTTTTGCTTAAAATCCTAGAGTGTTTTTCTATTGCTCTTATAAAGATCAGAGTCCAGTATGGCTCATAAGTCGCTGCCTAGTCCACCTCCCCATTCTCATTTTTCATTGCTCCCCCTGCGTACCAGCCACCTGTGTCCGCATTCTTCTCTACTTGCTGCCGAGCACATTCACAAGTTAACTCCTATTTAGCTTGCAGCTTTTGGCTCAAGATACTTCCTGAGGGAATCTTTCCCTCAGCCTCAGTCCAGGACAGATTGCTTTTTTGTGAGGTCTCAGAGAACCATGTTCATCTCTCAGAGCACTTAATGAAGGTGTAATTAAAATATATGACTATTTGAAGACCATCTACATCTTCCATTAGACCTTTAGCTTCATGAAAGAAGGGATTATGTCTTTTCAAATAAGCATTGTATCCCCAGTGCCTGGTTCATGGCTGGTACCTCAATAAATGTTTATTGAACTAATGTTTCATTTGCATTGACACATTTAGATAACACGAGTGAGCAGGTCAAGCATTTGGACATTTTACAGATGGACAAATAAAGAATACATAATGGCAGTGAAAGGTCATGAAAATAGCTATGTGTGTCAGTTTCAGTTCAGACTGGCAAGTGGGAGTGAGGATCATGCATTCTTTGATAAATCTAGGAAGATTTTTTTAGAGTGGGTGTATCTTTAAAAGCTGTTCAAAAAGATCAAAGCTGGTGGGGATTGGAAGTAGGGAGAGAAAAGGAGAGCTTTTGGCTATCTAGTAAAAAAAATCCAGACCCAATTTCTGTTTTCTAGCTTCCTCTAAAACAGATCCATAAGCCTACATACTCTTTTTCCTTGTATTTGGGATAGGATGTTGGAGGGGATGTGGAGGCATGGGGTCTGTGTGCTCCAGCGGAGAAAACCAGAGAGGTGAGGAGTCTGATACTCTCTTATATCCTCCTATGGTCAGCTCCATTAGAGTGTTAAAGGGAATTCAAGGAGGGGAAAAAGATTTCAGTAGCTTGGCTGAGGCCAAAGAAAGGATGAAGAGGCATAGTGTCCAGCAAGGGGAAGGAAAGCTGAATGACTAGTCCAAGTAAAAGATGACAGGCCTCTGTACCGATGAGCAGGAGGAAAAGCATAGGGTAGAACAGCCAGCCAGCATCAGGCAACTGGCTCTGGGGAATACAAAGTTGGTGCGACAGAGGATTAAATCAACCTGAGTTTCTTTTGGGCTCTGGGGGCAGGTGATGACCTTCTTTATGAACAGAAACTGGATACCAAAAGAGCTGTGAAATATTTGGTTGCAGTACACTGGGATTATACAAATAGTTGTTATGTAAAATAACCATTTCACATAATGTTATGTGTTAATTTACTGTGGGGTACAAGATGTAACCTTTACTTTGCAATATAATATAACCTTATCTTTGAGTTATTTTCAAAGTAGAGTTCACTTATAGCTTTTAACTTATTGGTATTTCACAAATAATATATTTTAAGTGGACTAACAATGTCACATATCCCAAATGTTCTTCGGTACCAAATAAGGTATTAATTATATACAGATTGTATTAATTGTATATAAATATAAGTAGACACACATCCATGCATGTGCATATACACACATCCATAAAATATGCATAAATGTTCACATATACATACCACTTTCTCTGGTATTTTTCCAGCCTGACTTTCAGTCTTGCCTTCAGGTTTACTGGGTTCCTCCTCATAATTGTTGGCTTCCTTGGAGATCAATTTTTGTAAAACCTCTGCTACTTCATCTTCCAGTGTGTGTGCCTGGCTCTCAGTGATCTGTTATGAAGAGTTAAGACATATGTAACTGTTATTCTCATTTTTGTGATTTAAAAAAATCTAGACTAAACTCTGTAGTTGAACACACATTTTTAGAAGATGAGAGAATCTTCTGGTCCCTCTTTCTGGAAAACCCTTGTTGATTCCTCTACTAGTTGCTGGCCATTATAGTGACTGCCCAGAACTGACCCGAACTGAGGAAGAGTTAAGCTGGATTGGTTAGAGATTTCCAAACACTGCATGACTGCTCACATTTTCTTCTCACATCGTACATCTTTTACTGCAGCTGGTTAAATACTAACCATCCTTTAACTTTAAACACCTCTTTCCCTGAAGCATTTTTTTTTATTGCCCAGCTAAATAAAGTCCATCCTCTGGCATATGCTGAACTGCTCTTACGGTTTTGCAGCTTGCATTATAGGCACGTGTGTACTTGTCTAGTTCCTCTGATAATGGTAAATTCATAGAGGCAAAGAATGGTATCTTACTCATTCCCAAAACCTGATATAAATGTAGATGCATTATAAACATCTGGCTACTTGAATCAGGTGGCTTGGTTTCTTAGCATATTCCAAACTGTACTAAAAATTAGGTTTATTCTCATACATGACTTACTAGGCCAAGATTCAGCAGTTTAGAAACGATCTTATCAAACACTCCTCTGTCATTTTCCTCATAAATCCTGGTAGCAATTTTCTGGACAATGTCTTCAGCAGTTAACGGAGTTCCGTCTAGTTGATGAAGGCCATCTGGATCATCTAGACAGAGCAATGACAGTTTCATGTCACAGTGATCACAGAGTACTTCATACTCTATAATCTATACCTTGCTTTTGTATCTCATATTATGTTTGGAATACATTTATAGTGTTGCTTGGTCTATATAGACTCTGGGTTTGAAATGATATTTGACTTCAAGTTAAGAACCTAGGATGATAATGGAAATTCTGAAAGCTTCGTAGGTATTAAGAGGAAGAAAGATCTGAAGACAGCATGAAAGGGCTCTCCATTTTTTATTCTCACTAATAATATAAACAGTATTCTACTTTTAACTTTTATTTTATGTTGTGTTTATATAGTATGCCATATTGTTCAAAGCACCCTTCTACATATTATATAATTTGATATTCCATTTCAACACAAGTAGACGTGATATTCACACATGCATTCCTTTGCTGGCAAATTCCTGGGCTGAGGGTGCAACAGATTTATAACAAAGCAACATGTAAATCTATGTAAATCTATGCAGAGAAGCTTATAAATATGTATCACTGGCTTTTCTGGGAATATATCAGGCAGTACCACTCCAGACTAAAGCAAGGGCCCATCCTGAGGGAAAAGGATGCAGTAGGGTAGGTGGCAAGAAAGCTCTGCTCCACATCCATGGGGAACTCCCAGCAATCAATTGGTCTTTTCTAACCTAAACTACATCAAGCAATATATTAATGTGTACAAGTTTACAAGGCATTTAACTCTCTTTCATCTCTAGGCAGATTGGAAATAGGAGAATTTTAGCCCCAGTAATACCACCTGTTATCCATATATCCTCGGACTATATTGTAAAGAAAGATAACAGGATTATCTATTTCATGGGATTGTTGTCAGATCAGATGAAATAAGATGCAAACATACCTTTTATATTGCAAAGTACTATATGAAAGCCAATGTACAATAAAGCTAATATTATTATATGCAGTGGATTTGTACCTGAAATAAAGTCATTGTCTTCTAGAGAAAATAGAAATGGAATCTCTGCCCAAATAATTCTGGTCACATTCACTCAAAGAAAGAAGAACCTAGTATTTCTATTCTGATTCTCTTTTTCTTCCATGGGTTTTGGGGATTCAAACAAAGAATTTCTCTTACGGACTTACTTCCAGATTCTGTGGAGATGGAGATATATGCAGCCTCAGGCAGAAATCTTGTTTGGAAAGAAGCTTAGGAAAATGAGTAGGGTGGTTAGATATGGAAGATTGCAAGTTCCCTGACAGTACATGATTGCTGAGCTGTCGGCCAGTCAGGAGCTGTCAACCCTTTAAGCCCTGTGTACCAAGGTGACTAATGAGCGGAGAAGCCCTAAGAAAAAGAACTATGAAGACTGCTCCCCTCCTGGCTGACTGAAAATTGGGTTCATCATCCATATTCTTAGGAGGAGAGACTCACTATCAACTGGGTCTGATTTTCCCATTTGTGGGTTGCAAGAGAAACTCTTGGGAATATGCGGAGTAGAAACTGCCTGGGTCTATGCTGAGGGAAAGAATTTATTTCTCTCCCCACTTAGCCCTCAGGATCTGTAAAAAAGAATATTGGTTGCCTGCAAGAGCTGGAAAATAACTGAAATGACTGTGTCAGTTCATTTACTTCACCACAGAGAAAACACTAGAAACATTCTGAAGAAATGGCCTCTTTTTTTTGCTGCACTGCTACATTCTCCTGAGCCAGGAACTTAGGCTTCCTCCCTGAGAGCTTTGTTAGATGGGGTTAATGGCTGGGCCCTTGGGCATTGTTCCTTGCCTTCCAGTAACTTCCCACTGCTCCTCTGAAATGGGCAGAATTACTCAGAATAACTTCTCCACTGCTTATGATGGGGTATTTCACCCTCTTGAATTGATCCTCAGAGGGAAGCCACACATGAGTTCAACAATTATAACTTTCTTAAAGCAGCTACAACGTTCTAAATGGATGTGAAAGGGCCATTTTCCAAGTTGTTACTTTCCCAGTTATGTTTTGAATCCTTACCATCTAATGTGACACTTGACATTCATTTGTTCAATATATTTTTATTGAAGTTTTAATATGGGCCAGAACAGAAAGAGAATGACAGATTAGGCATGGTCCCTAACTGCACAGAGCTTATTATCTAGTTCATAGTTGGAAACATAGTAATTGTTCAGTGAATATTTGTTTGGTGAATGCACACAGGAGCCCCAAAGCACTACTTCATAAAAGAAACTTGGAAAAAAGTTCTGAATCATATATACTGTAGAAACACTGCAAAGGAGAATTGAAGGGCCCTACACCATAAGCCCATTTGGAGGTTTCCTGAAGGTGTGAAAATACTTTGAAGAAGTTAGGCCCCCACACTCTCCTGGGATGTAAGTCTGCATGCCTCCGAGGTTCTAGTCACCTTCACAGTCCCAAATCCCCTTATTTCAGGAATTCCCAGTATAAAAGGAGACCAGGAATTCACTTGTATTCTAAGAATCTCCTCTATAATCTGAAGTGGACTTCAAATGACTCCTAGGGTAACTCAGAGCCCTCAGGCTAGTACTTTGTAGTTTGGAACCCATTTGGGGTTGTAATACAATGTTGAACAATTTAAAAATAAGTTACTCAAGTTAGTGGTTAGGTCACAAACAGATCTGTGCCTCTGCCTATATATATAACTAATCTGACCAACAAAATTCAGTCAAACAAACTTTAGAACTATATATATTTTTTATTAGATCAAATGATCACTTCAAAGTGGTTGAATCTGTTTTGTATGCAGCTATGCCCAGTGTCTATTTATTTCTGGGATAAATATTTTAGGTTAAAAATAGAATTCAGAAAAAAAATTCCCCTAGTATGAAATATGAAAGGTTTCAAAATATAAACCCCCACCCCATACATGCACAACACACTTCTGAGCTCTCCTCAGGCTATGAGAGCTGATGAAAGTCAAATTTAATTGGTAGTTGTTTTCTGGCAGAGATAATCAACATAATTCTCTGTAGCCATGGAACAGAATAGGGACATATAAGACCCATAGTAACTCCTAAGCACTCGTCCTCAGAATGGAAAACATGCTTTCTTCCTCAATGCCTAGGTATAATAGGTCACTGGTTCCCTCATATATTCTTTTATTTCTTCATTCATTCATTCACACAATGAATTCATGAGCATTCAGACACTGAGGCTACAATGTTTCTGTTCTAGTGAGGTTTTCAGTTTAGCTGAAGAGAAAGACATAAATCATAAGCAGTCACACTTAGGAATGTAAAATTGCAAACAGCATTAAATGCCATGAAGGAAAGAGACAAGGTTTCTATCAGATCACGTATGCTGGATGAAACTAGAAAAGTAGACAGGAACTAGTCCGTGCAGGACTATGGAAGCCCCATTAAGGAATTTGTTTTTCATCCCAGCAGAAATAGGAATTTACTAACAGGCTTTACACAAAAGAGGGACATATTCATGTTTTCCTGTTGAAAAGACCATTCTGACTACTATGAGTTGGACAGGGGACAAAGTAGATGCTGGAAGATGCATTAAAAGATATTGCTATAGGTCACTGAGACATGATTGGAGCTTGGACAAGGATGGTGGTAACTTGGAATAGAGAAAAAAATAATTGAGAGATGCAGGAGATGAAATTTACAAGATTGGTGGATTAGAATTTGAGAGGTGAGGAAAAAAAGGAATAGTTTGATTCCTAGATTTGTCTTGACATATGAGATAGGTAGTAGTATTTTTCCTGGAGAAAGAGCATTCCAACAAGGATAGGCTGTGAGGTGGACAGAGATTACGAGTTCAATCTTGGACAGGCTAAATATGAGGGGCTCCTTAGACTTCCAAGGGAAGATGTTAAATAGATAGACAGATATATATGTCCTTAGTTCAGAGGAGTCTGGGCTAGTGATATGAGATACTGGACCTAGATGGTAATTGAAGCCATGGAAAAGTTAGAACGGCCTAGGGAGAGAGGATATGGCTAAGAAGAGAACACTGAAAAGGAAGGTAATGGATATTTTGCATTGGATGGGGCACTGGTTTTTTTTTACTATTATGACATTTTATTTGTACTAAGTATGTTAAAATGAATAACACAAAATATAGATAGTAAATTTAAATTTTTTTCAAAGCAGCAGTAAAGAAACTTCAAAGAGAAAATAAAATTGGGCTGTGGTGGAGCAAGGGCCTCACACATTACCCATAAATTTGGGCTTTACTTCAATTTTGGTCATGACTAATTAAGGACTATAAGTGTATAAGAGAGATTTTTTAAATATAAGACTCTTGTTTCACCCATAATGGGAAAGACAGAGACAATAGGAAGCAAAAGTTCTTTTTCCTCATTTACCTTGGAATTTATGATCCGGTCCACTCTTAGTAGAATCATAATCATCATTCAGTTTTCGATTTTTGGTTGAATCAACATCTTCCACATTCAACTTATTATCATATGGAGACCTTATGGATTGTCTTTCTTTCTCAATTTTTTCCTTTTCTGTTATTGCCTTTAGCAGGTTCAAGTTATCAACAAAGGAATAATTGCTTTCACCTGACTTATTTTCTGGAAAAAAACCCCCAAGACCCAACACATCCATTTTAGTTAAGATTCTCATACCCTACATTATTTCAATTAATATCCATATAACTTATTTTTACCTGGAGGGTATGTTTTTTTAATCTTCTCTGCTTCTGCTTCAGCAATCTGTGAAGCAAACAGGTGATAGACTTAATTTTAAATCACTGCTTTACCATTTACCAAATATGACAGCTAATAATTTAGTCTCTATGGGATACAGTTTTCTTGTCTGTAAGTGTAGATAATAATTTCTATCTCTAAGCATTGTCATAAGAATTAAACGAGATTTTAAAAAGGCAGATGGTCTATAAATATTAATTCTGTTCTATAATTTTTAGCCATCTGTCACCAAAGATATTACAATATTAGTGACTATATTCCCTATGCTGCACTTCTCATCCACTGACTTACTTATTTTATAATTGGAATTTTGTGTCTCTTTATCCTCTTCACCTATTTTCCCCATCCCCTACACCCTCCCCCACCCCTATGGCACCAACAATTTGTTCTCTGTATTTGAATCACTTCCTGTTTTGTTTGTTCTTCTCCTATAATATTGGTGAAAAACAAATCGTTAATAAATTAGGCAGTCTTATAATTGAGTGGATGTGATATTGAGCTTACTGGGTTATTACAGAGTCAGCTCTGTGTATGATCAGAATCCTATGTATGTAATTGTCAGGAATTACCAAATTTTGGGTAATAGAAATTACCATAACTGTATTTCCCATTCTAATTTCTATAGATTTATTATTAAGTTTCTTAAGTTTGTGAATTCAAAATGGCTAAAATGTCACAACATAATTACATTAAATAATAATAACTAAAGTAAAATGTAATATCATTTATAATTTTACATTTGACCTACCTGTTCATTCAAAGGTCTTTCTGCACTTAATTCCCTATTATGTAGGGGTTTGTCTAGAATAAATACACACAAATATAAATTTAAGTGTGCATTGAAAAGACATGATATGTCTCATTACACAAAATCTTCAACAATGAAAAGCAAATATTAGGAGAAATATTTTTGAATGACTGCGAAATAAGAATGTATATTAACAAAGATAATCAAGATGACCCAATAATAATGATCACTATGTTGCCTTGCTCATTATCCTGGTGTATTTCCTGAGCTAATAACATTACACTCTTTATCTGACCAGGAAATCTAACATACAGTTCTAACACTTGGTTTACCAGCTGTTTTCAACTTGACAGAGCATAATTAGGGCTAGCATTATTGACACATTAAAAGCTCTTTTATCATACCCTGCACATACTATAAATAGAATATCTGACAAAGGTTGTAAAACAACTAGAAAAAAAGCCAAGCCACTTTATTAGGCAGAAAAGCTGCCTCCCCCCCATTTTCAAAATAAGGTATTTCAAAACAACCCATGTTATTGCTCTATCATTTAAAAAGTGAATGGGGAGAGGAAGCTGTCTTCTGTCTCTAAATTCGAACTGATTTCTCTGTCAATATGCATGGATACGATCAGATCAGAAAATGAGGCAAGGTGATTTACAGTTCACGTATTATGCTAAGCTTTACCTTCCGTGGCGAAATAAAAGAAAGGTGGGAAAGAAAGTGTTCACGTACCTTGGCTGCCTCCCGGTTTGGGGAAAGCTTGAACTGGGCTGCTGTGGAGCACCAACACCAGAATCCAAGTGCCGGTCCAAAGGAACCCCATTCTTCCGCGCTTGGCTTCAGAAACAGCCTGGTGCCTGGCTCCCGGCGCGGTAGCTTTGTTATGAATGAAAAGGAGTAAAAACAGGAAGAACTAAGAGGGCGGGTGCAGAGAGGGAGAGTGGCGGGGACTCGGATGCTGGGGGAGCTTCCCGAGGCTCGGGAGTAAAACGAGTAGAAAGGCTCAGGGCTCTGGGGAGTCAGGTCTTCAGGTGGAGGGGAGCGCTGTCCGCCCCTTGGGTGCTGAAGTTCCTGTGACGCGAAGCCGGCTGCGGATCCCCTAGGGCGTAGCCTTACTCTCGCTCCCTCCTTGAGAGGAAGTGAGGGAGGAGGCGCATGCTCCCTGCGAGACAGAGGCGGGAAGGGATGGCGTAAGCGGCTCCAGCGCTACTCCGATCCCCGAGAATGGAAAGGGGAGGGGCGATAGACTGGTTAGCGTATTTTCTGTGCCGCAGTCCTGATGGTGCTTCTGTGCTCAGGGTCACCTGGATTGCCATAAACTTGGACATCACTGTAGTAACCTTCCAAGTAAACGTTACCTCAAGAACCTAATGACTCCTCTGCCGGTGTACCTGTCAAGGAGAGAGCTAGATGACCTTGGTTGAGGGGATCTGTGGGATTATTCTGGGAAATCTGCTCCACAATCCCTTCTTTCCATTCCACCTGTACCCACAAGGATTCTTATATCCTCGAATTTTTATAACCTTAGAAAAGCCCTGCCTCTTGTGATTTGGGTTGATATATCAAGCATCCCTTGGTGTTCTCATTTGTGTCTCGGCTCTATGCAGTGTTTTGAATTGGGAAATTCAGAACATTCTTTCAAATAGATTGCTGCAACACACTCTCCTTGTCCTACATGCTGAAACAGAACTAAAAAAAAAATCGTTGCCTGTTCTCCTAAGAGTGAATGTCCCCCATCAGGTCTGTGGGCAGCAGGGGCCAGTTTCAATGTAAAATTTCCCCTTTCCCATCAAGAGGGAACTCCCTCCTCACTACAACCACTACAAAAGAAAAAAGAAAGAGAAAAAAAGCTGCACCTTATAAAATTCTGGATTCATTTATGCTTAAGGATCAGGATGTTGTGGCGGGTGGGGGGACTTAAAGAGACAGAATAGTCACGTAAAGCATTTTATATCATAACTAGGTCACGGAGGTACTTCCTATATTCTGAATATATTGCCAGAACCCTAAGATCATTGCATAAAAGGAACTATCGAAAGACTTTTAAACGATGAATACAAGCAACACTAATGTGAGTAGGGTGCTGAGTAAGCCCTTTAGTCTCTGATTTTTAAACAGAGCTTGGACCCTTTCCTTTAGACTGCAGCATGCTGGGAACCAGTCTGAATAATGACCAAAGAGAAGGATTCAGCACAATCGGGCCTTTGATTTCTGTACCCCTGCTATTCAAGGAGCAAGTTAGTCATTCAAGTACCTACAAACAAACAAACAAACTAATGAACAGATCTCCCTCATTCTGGAGGTTTTTAAGTTTGGAAGTCACTCGAATACTTTCTTTATGAATATAAAGCGTATTTTAATCTAACAGCTACCTCAAAACAAATAGCTGTTTCTTGGCAGTGATAACACAGTATTATTATCCCAGTATACTGCATTAACCATTTAAAATCCCAACTAAATAGAGGGTAAATTTCCTTAAATTCCTCTTCTCTGAAATAGAGATGGCAGAATTTGTTTACCTTATATTGTTATTGTGGAGATCAAATGGCACATATTTTGATTAAGTCATTTTGATGTCAGGAATATTTTGATACAGCCTACAAATTGTTGTGAAATGTCTTCAGCTTTTAAGAAATATTACTAAATATTATGTGACATAGCTATTCGCCAATGACATTCCTGGCATTCTGTTGATGACCTGATTCCTCAGCCTCACTCTGTTCTTTGTCCCTTCCTGACTCACCTCTCCCCTCCATGTTTGTTTGTAGTTGGGAAAGGCTCAGGATGGAATGAAGGATGAGCACATTGCATTGCTTGCCAAAAACAAAAAAAGGTATTTGACCTTTCTCTGACATCTGTACTCAAAGTGACCTTGTTAAATGGATACTAATCTAGGAACATGTTAAGTTTCTGATCAAATGAGCTGTGAAGCACTGAGTAACTGTAAGGCATGAATTAGTTTACATTCCTCAGTCTTCTGGATGTTTCCACTGGACTTAGTATAGGTCTATGAATGGCGTAATCCTAAATTTCATTTATTTACTTATTCATTTAACAGATGATTTTTTAACATTTGAAAT
The DNA here is from genome assembly GCF_040802235.1 of Manis javanica. Lineage (NCBI taxonomy): Eukaryota > Metazoa > Chordata > Mammalia > Pholidota > Manidae > Manis > Manis javanica. Next base: position 101,469,537 of record NC_133163.1, on the reverse strand, counting down.
ACACCAGGTATTGAGATCATTGTTGGGTATACAAAGACAAGTAAGATACGGTCTTACAGCCTAACAGGGAGAAAGGACTGTAATTATAACAACAATAACAACCCCCGCCACACTATTTACTGAATAGGTTTCATGTGCTATACATTGATCTCATTTAAATATAAGTGAATTAACCACAGGCATATATTATGGGTCTTCTGTTGTGTGTGCAGAGTTCAGGAGGGGCGTTTAAATGATGGAATGAATGGTCATGAAAGGTTTCAAAGAGATGTCTCTATTTTTTAATAATGAAGAGATTAAAATATTTGGTTATTGTATGTAAACACACTGTAACCATTGAATAATGTCCAATATGTTGAAATTATAAGACAAGTATCATTGACAGATCAGATAATCATGAAACAGTCAACATACAGTTAGTTCACAGTGGGTTTGTGAGTGCTGCGAGTACATGCATGAACACATACATGCGCTGACTGTCGTGTGCTCATTCACTGGTGGAAAAGATGCCTTTTGAGCTAAGTCTTGAAAATAGAGATACTTGAAGGATATTTTTATTTGTTACAGAAAAATTGTAATATTGTTATTTTATTGCAGAAAATTCCAAACACCAAAAGTAGAGCAAATATTGAAATGAACTCCCATGAATTCATTACCCAATGTCAATAATCATTAACTCATGACCACTCTTTTTATTTTATATTCCCAACTACTTTGTACACCCAATGGGTTATTTACCTATAAAAACCCCAAACTTCATATCATTTCATCCATAACTATGTTGGTATGTTTACCTATAAGATAAGGATCCTTTTTTCCCAACATTACTGTAATACTTTTATCATACTTCATAATAATAATATTATCTTATTATCATAAATATCCAGCCAGAGTTCAAATTTCCCCACTTGCCTTAAAAATATTTTTACAGTTGGTTTGCTTAGACCAGGATCCAAACACGGCCATGAATTGCATTTGGTTCGCATATGAGAGACACATATGAATGTACAATTGGGAAGGTAGGTGTTACAAGGTTTTCTTTGACTTTCCCGGACAAATTAGTTACTTCCTCAGAATACTGTGTATACTTCCAGTATAGCAGGTATCCCATTGTGCTGATTTTTGCACACATTTTCTCCTTCTTTAAAAAATAATAAACATGCATTGAAGGAAAAATTCTGAAAATATACATAAACAAAAATGGGGGAAAAATCAACTGATAGAGATTACCACTGCTGACTTTTGGTGAATGTCTTTTTGCAACATGTTTTTTTCAAGAGTGCAGTTTATAAAATTGTATCTCTCACTATGATTATCTGCTTAAATGTCTAGCTATCTATCCCACACAATTGTGAACTCCTCAAGGGAAATGATCTTGTCTTACTCATTTTTAATTTTTCAGCCATTCTTACAGCATCTGGACATCCATTTTCTTAAATAAGTGAATGAAGTGATGGAGTGTTGCCTGTTTACCTTCAGTCTTCAAATGCAGAGACCATGATGGCTGTCCTACATTGGAGGGGTTTGCAGTGCCAGGAGCTGCTAGTTCCTTAAGGAGCTGTTAGCCACTCTGCCAGTATGATTCTCCACTTAGCATTTCCTTTACAAAAGAGTAGTCTTGCAGCAGCAGTGTTCATGAAAGGCATAAGAGCAGAGAGCCAGAGCTGGCAGAGGCCCTCAAGCTACAGAGCTAGGGGAATGATCTGTTGCTGTTAAAGAGACTGACACAGGATACCAGCACTAGAGGTGGCTGCTGAGAGAGCTCCAAGTATAAGGAGACATGGAATCTGGAAATTCACCGTCAGAGGAAAGTTAAAATAACCAAGGAAATGGAAATGAGCAAATAAAAAGACAAATCAGGGAAAGTGAAGGCATGGAAATGGAAAGAAAAGGGTATATGAATAAAGAAGATGGGCCAGAATGACAAGATCTTACAGGTCATTTACAGAGTAAAAAGTGTCACACCTGAATCTGAAAGTGGACAGATGAATGTAGCTGGACAGCAAACTTTCCTTGTTGTTCACTTACTTTGCATCACGCTTGAACCAGATGGGGCCAATCACCTGCCCAAGGGCCGGGAGGAAGCTGTGAGATGCTATGATTGAAGGCTCCTCCCAGAGGAAGAAGCAGGGTAGAGCAGTTTCTCAGAAGGAATCAGGGTGAGGGTATAAGGAAAACAAAATAACAGTTGCTCACTACACTGTGGAATGTAGTACTTAAGATGGGTGAAAAATATCAGGTTGCCTATTAGCAGTGTGATTCCTATTACAAAAATTGTGTGAGTTTTTTATGGGTATGTGGGTTATATGTGTGTATGAGCACAAATAAAGTTATCTGAAGAATTTATTTCCCATAGTATTATTTATAGTGGTTGGTAGGATTTTTCCCTTGTTAATTGAGCAATTCTTAATTCCTTGAATTTTCAACATGAGTATGTATTAGTTTTATAATCAGAAAAAAACTCCAAAAAACAATATAATCTATGTAAATAATTTTATATACTACAAACATGTTCCATGATGTTTCAGACCACTGTAATGAATTACTTTCTTCTGTAATATAAGACTAGACTGTGATAAAGTCAGCAGAGGGGAAATTGAATCTGATGAGAAGGGTTTTTGTCTTCTGTGACATTGCTACTACTACTCGAATGCCATTTTAAACAATTTCCACAAAGCATTATCATTGCTCATATTGTCTTCTTATTGTGACCTCTTTGAGGGGAGAGACTAGTCAGGACTTATCCTTGTAACTCGGTGTCTGGCATATAGTAAAGAGATCAATAAATGCTTGTTGAATGGAGTTTTATCATCCCATAAATCTACCCATAGCAGCTGTGTTCTATAGACTTGGCACCTTTTTCCAAGCCACAGGTATACCTCAACAGCCAAGTGCACAGGACACCATTTCTTCCTGTCAGCCCTGCCCATCCCCTCTTTCCAGGGGCAAAGCTGCTCGGTGGTCAGGGGCATGCTTGAGATGGGCTAAGGCTTCCCAAAGGGCTCTACCCTCCAGCCTATCAGGCCCTGCTGCTGGCCTCTGTGGCGCTGACATTTAGGAACTGGGGATTACTCCAGCTCTTTTCCATATTTGGTGGTACAGTGTGGGAGTTGAGGGGCATAGATTTAGGGTACAAATTGGGATTCTTTCAGTAGGGCCCAGCCTTGGAGAATTTACTAAAATACTGAGGGCATGTGCTACCTCGTGGATCTTTACAAGGTACTAGCCATGCAAGGTGTGCTCAGTGTATGAAGCCAAGGCCATTCTTGACTCCCTTAGTGTGTAGTCAGGCTGGCCTTGAGTGAGCTACTCCAAACCCTTAGAAATGTTGGTCAGGGCCATCTAGGTTTTCCAAGGGAGAGGGTCTGCATCAGAAGTTTGACCTCTAGCTGCTGGAAGGCACTCTTCTCCAGTTTGTACAGAGATGGCAGAGTAACAGGTATACCAGTCATCCTGCCTGGACCTCGAGGTCAAGTAGAGGACAAGGTTGAGATGGGTACCCACTCACCCCCTCATGAATGTCCAGGAGGTTATGCAAGATGCCTGTTTAGTAGCACAGGAATGTGGCATGGCTAAAGGAGTTAATGGCTCTGTCCTAGATAAGGCAGTCCGTGAAATCACCGCTATCTGGGTCTCTTGTGATAGTTCAATATGACAGAAATTGGAATCCCTCTTTCATTAGGCATGGCAGGCATGGGCATGAATTATTTCTGACCTGCAGTCACCATGAGTGGAGATGACAGGCAAGTACCAAGAACCGTGTCCTAAAGGAGGTCTTGGTTGGAGTTATGGTAAATAGTATAAACCGGTCACCAAGCTGAGAGATCTGAGAGCAGGAACCAGAGCTCATAACTTAAAGGAACAGGAAAGCTGAGAAACTGATGAACTGAGCGCTAAGAAAGGGGCCTGTCTGAAGAATTTCTGACATGGCATGTAGGTCCCCACAGTGGCTTTTTGTGCAGCTCTTTTTCTGGTTTCCCTGGTTGTACCAGATGAATTAGAGGAACTAAAACGGACTGTCCAGGGTTGTGTAGAAATGGGCACTAGTATTTAACTCATAGCAGACCTCAGCTCTCCATTCTTCTTTATGAGCACAATGAGAGCTCCACAGGGCAGAAGAAATTCCACTTTAAGTTCTCATCTATGGATTCCAAGAGGGTCTACATCTTTTAGATTTCAGGCTGTATGATAGAGTATATCCTTTAGATCATCTGGGGCCTGGATGAGAGGACTCCAAGAGATCACCCTAGAGGTGAACCCAGCCATAGCAGTGAAAGCAACCTCTGCATAGTTGTATCAGCCCCTGTCTGACCCTGAGCTCTGCCAGGGGACTGAGGAGTCAGGGTCCAGATGTGGGTAGTCCACTCTCCCATGAACTAAAGTGACAGTCAGTTCTGTTTGTTCCTTGCCTTGGTTTTATGTCAAGTTGCCTGAGAGGGGGCTTCCTAAGCCCTTCTCTAAGATAAATGGTAGTCTAGAGACTGATGGGAATGAAGCATAGCCCCAAGTTGTGTTCTCACATGTCTGGTAGTGATGAGTTAGGCGCACTTCTAGGTGTGGCATGGGGGCCTCCTTGATGCATGAGGGTTTAATCCATTTATCTGACTCTTTGTGTCTGGAAGAAAAGGAATAACAAGAAATCTTGCTAGAGAGTTGAATCTTTTGAGGCAGTGTTGGGGGAAGAAAGGTGTAACCAGGCTCTTTTGGGAAATTCTCAAGTTCTCTACTTTGAGAAAAAGACAAGTCCTTAAATGGCTGATATGTCTCTACATTATTTGACTCCCCACTGCATCTCTGATTTCATCTTCTATAATCCTCCCCTTACTCTTTCTAATCTAACCACATTAGATTCCTTGCTGTTCCTTGAACACAGCAGGCTTGCTTCTGCCTCAGGGCCTTTGCTAGTGCTGTTCTCTCCTCGGAATGATCTTCCTTCAGATATTCCCCGGGCTCAGTCCCTTACATGCATCATATCTTTGCTTGTCTTATTCTTAGCAAGGCCTACTCCCCCAGGTTGGATTTCCTGGGAAGCAGACTCTGAATTGGAAATAGTGTGCAGGAAGTTTATTAGGGTACAGGCTACTCCCTGCTCTCCTATGAAACCTTTTATAGGCTGAAATGACATAAAGCAAAGAAGCAAAGAAATTACCATTAATTTATATGGGAAAATTTGGGGGCATTCCCAGACCCCAAAAGTAAATGCTCTTAGGCTTTTCTGGTAACTTAGGACACATCTTGTTAATAAATATACAAAATAAATCAGGATAAAGCACAGATGCTCACAGACACAGTTCAAAGCTATGGCATCTTGATGCTGAGATGCTGAGTGTGGTTCCTGGGGAAGGGAATTATTGCCCTCACTGCTTAGGGTACTGCTGCCTCTGTAACAGCTCTCTGCAGAACACAAGCTAAATGCTATTTTTACTTTTCACCTTTTTTGTCAAAGCAAAAATCCTCTTCAGATTTTCTTTTAGTTAGTGAAAACAGGTGCTAATTAACATAGGTCTTTCATAAAAGTGAAGTGGCATAAGGTAAACTTTCAAAAAGCAGGGGGTACCTACCTGCATGCTTTTGAATCGATACCGATGGAAGTGAAGGTCTGGGAAGGATACCAGATTTGGCAGAGGGAGAAGTTAAGCTGCAACAACAGTCTCAGTTGGAGCTTAAGCTAATCCCACAATGAGTTCTAAACATGAGATGACCCTTCAGAGCTGTCCTGAGTTGGGGTGAGAAGTGTAGGCCTTAATATACCCGTATAGATCAGTCATTGGGTATAGGCCTTTCCAGGAAGGAATCATGACCTTGGTTGATGTGGTTCTTTTTAGCAGCTGGGGGAATAAGCCCTTCAATACTAAAGTGGGTCTGAGGAGTGCATTTCAACATTCACATGTACCTTGATGCCCATATCTAAAGTTGTAACCCTGCCCCGAAACTCTCCCTCCCCACCCCACTGCCTTATATTTCTCCATTGCATTTATCACCTGACATAGTGTACAATTCACTTACTGATTTTTTTTTTATTATCCCTCTTCCCCAACTAGACTGTGAGATTTTTGTGGATATTTGTCTATATGCATTTTTTTTCATTTCTATATTTTAAGCATGTAGGATAGGGTCTAATATATATTGCTCAACACATACTGATGCCTGGCATATGATTTAATATGCTTTCCAGGGAAAAAGTACAGAGCTAGATAAGTAGAAAAAATAAGAATGGCCATTAGATGAATTACTGAATCTGGGTAATGAGTACACAGAGAACCAATATATTGTCTTCCCTAATCTTGTAACTATTTGAAATTTGTCATAATATAAAGCTTGAAAAGAAAAGGTTTGTTTTAAATTTACTGCTTACTGGTAGAGAGAGCAGTAAAAGCGACTGTTTTTCTTTCTGTTTTTTTTTTCTTCCCAAAGGTATTCAAAAAATACAATTAAACATCTTTCACAGTGGAAAAGAAAATCAATACCTTTGCTCTGGGGCTCCAAAGCCTACCCTCCAGCCATGCCTGTAGGTATGATGCTGCCACAGGGACCCCAAGGGACTTGGCCTCCAGTGCCCTTGTAGAGTTAGTAGTGCAATTTCAGTTTTCTTCTCCTAAGATGCTAACATTTTACAGACATTGGAGAATTAGGCCATCATTTCTTGCTAGACACTGCACAGACACAATTAGGACTGATGCATTCAGAGAAACTAAGAATGATTACTGGACTTGCGCTCCCATCAGTCACGGAGAGGTGGGTGGGCTGACTCTGGGGGAAAGCAGTTCCTTCTCTTCTGCTACCTCTACTCCAAACAAACACCCTAGAAAGGCCCCACATCATATGGCTCCTATGGCCTCTCTGACCCCATTTCCTTCCACTCGCCCCCAATCTCCTAAGCTCCAGCTATACTGGCCTCTGCTGTTCTGATGTGGCCAGATATGCCCTGACCTTGCTGCCTTTACAGTGACCTCCTCTTCTGCCTAGATAGTCTCCTCATAGCTCATATCCTTGCCTCCTCCAAGCCCTAGCTTCAATGTCACCTTCTCAGTGATGGGTTATTTAAAATTGTACCTACTTCTACCACCCCTGAACTCCCAACCCTAATACCCTTGCTCTCCTTTTCTGTTAAACCTTGATGTTTATTACTTTCAAATATACTAGATAATTTATTTATCTATCCTGAGTACCTATAATAGTGCCTGGCACATAAATAGTTATTGAAAAAAATTGAATGAATGAATGGAGCTCAGAGTCCTATGCTTCTCAGACAGTGTTTGTACATTTAAGATTTTTCAAGTCAGTCCTAGTTTGAACTCTGTTGCTGTCAATCTCTCTCTGCATTCCTTCCCCTGCTCCATATATGTACCCATCCAGTTCATATGTTAAAGCAACCAGAGTGGTATAGTGCTATAACTGTCAGACATTTAATGTAAGTATTGGGGTTTGTGTGTGTGTGTGTGTGTGTGTGTTTGATGTTTGGGCATTTGTCAACTTTTCAAAATCTGTAATTTGTTATAATTTCTTTGCTCACCTTTATACCTAATTTGGTATTGTTATTCTTTTTTCTAAGAAGGCCTCAAAAATTTTACAGACCTCCAAAAAACGGGTTCCTACCCTGCCCATATGCCTATGAATGAACTGTAGATAGTAAGTGAAACAAGTCAGGACACCTATTTTATTTGAAACATGTAATTGAACAGCTCTCACATTTGAATAGACCACATCATCTTGAGCACTGCGCTCAGCACAGTTCCTCTGAGAAGATGCTGAGTCTCTGACCCAACCTTTCTGGGAAGTATCAGTCTTTCATAGAGACTTGCAAAAATGAGTCTTTGCACTGATTGTTGAAGCCCTGTCCAGTCACTCTTCCCAGAATTCTCATTATATAGTCTTCATCAAATTTGATTAGGTCAAATGGTGACTAGTAACAACAGTGCTGCCAATTTCTCCCTCTGTGTTCATACTCAGAATGTCTAGAAGTTGAGTAGATTCATGTTACCCTTCTCTCATTTGCTCAAAGTTGGTATCATATTTCACTTTTAAAAAGTATGACAGTATTGGAAGCAGAGAATCCATTTTTAGAGCACAGAATGTCTTTCTTTTTAAAATGAAACTCAGAACCCACAGGGTTGAGCGTTAGAAGGACAATCAGCAGGTTGGCAGTACAAGAGTGCTGAGTGAACTATGCTTTCTCAACTTTCCCTTGCATCTGAGGTTCTCTGAGGAGCTCTCATTTTTAGAGGCCCCACTTCTTTCTGGCACTCCAAGGTGAACAGGAACACCTATGCATTTTGGTTAAGAGTTAGGAGCATGGGCACTGGAATGAGACATATGGAGGCCATCAGTAAATTCCTCAAACTCTCTATGCCTCCATTCATTCAATATTCTCACAGAGGCTTGTTTACATTTGTATATATTAATGGGCAAACACTGGGAATACACTAAGCAAGACAGCTGGGGCTTCTGCCCACATGATGCTTCCATTCTAGGGGGTACTAAGTGAATGTAGGGGAGACAGGTGCTCTTCTCAGATCCCCCTGCCTCCTCCACTGAAGACTGTCTTGTCCAGATTTATGCACCCTCTCAGGGGGTGGCCCATGGCCAAGACTAGCTCATGGGGACCTACAAAGGCCTGGCCCCTTTATCGCAGTTTGAGACAACTGTTAAGAGCCATCCCAGCCCCAGAGCTCTGACAGGCTTCTCTGAGACCTCAGTAACAGCTACGTTGCAGCCAGCTCCGCTCCTCCCCTAGACCACTGCTGCCTTCTTGTCTTAACAGGTGTGACTGCTGAGAAGAGGCCCCAAAAAAGCTTCTGCACACCACAGTACACTAAGAATTTTCAGAGAATTCAAGCTAACACAACAGACAGATAAATAAGCTGGCTACTATAGATTGCGATAAGTGAAGGAAGTAGAGTGATGTCATAGAGAACAGGGAAAAACAGCTTTAGCTCTGTGGAATAAGGGAAGGTCTCTTTTAGAGGCAGCATTTCAGCTGAGACCCAAAGGTGGAGACAGTACTCAGGAAAAGGGCCTATAAAGGAAATTTCCAGTCAGAGTGCTGAGCATGTTTAAAGACCCCCTTGAAGGTAAGGAGCTTTGAATTTGGGGAAGGGAAAGGAGACCAGTGTGGCTGGAGCAGAGTGAGCAAGAGGGAAAGTGCCAGGAGATAAGGCTGAAGATGTTGCCAGGGATCAGATTATTCAAGGCCTTGTGGGCCTCAGCAAGGACTTCGTATTTTATTCCAAAAGTATGGGAAGGTCTACAGGGTTTTTAAGTTAAAGAGACAAATATCTGTTGACCACCTTGAGCTACTTAGTTAGCTCCAGCTCTGCCCCAGGATGCCTCACAGAACTCATAGGAGCCCCATGTGTTAAATCTTAAAGGAAATACAGCAATACATCTGTCAGATATTACACCAACTAGTAGCTCAAGATGGTTAACAATTTCAACATTAAATTGAGCTTCATTCAACCTGATGATGTCATATCCTTGGGAATCTGGGTTTTAGCAGAGCTGTGAAAAAAACCAAGTACCACACAGAATCACTGTGAAATAGGCAGTGAGGGTGGCAGTGTGCCATCCAGTTTCAAAGTTATTTTAGAGAAAGAGGAGCCATCATCAGGCTTAAAGCTGGAAGACAGAATGAGCTCAGATACGTGTGAGCTTCCGTGACCTGGAGACGGGCCAATGCCATTACAGCCTTTCAAACCCCAAAGCTCTGGGTCTAATGCTTTCCCACAGTATGAAGTGACAGAGCAGCTTTACTCAAGCCGGCTCTGAATGTGGCTATGTTCCCCCGTCATATGCTGGTGCAATTTCAATCACAATAATTCTGCAAAAGAACTTTCTCTTCTGCAGATGACTTTCTTCAGAGGAACTAGAAAGGAGCAATTAAAAGTCATTTTTTGTTGTAAATCTCCATCGCCTGGGTGCTTCTTGACAGTAAAATCTCTGTCTGGTTGTTGGCTCGAACTAGAGCTCTAGTCTCCCATCAGGGTTATTTTTTTATTAAGGTATAATTAACATACAACATTATATTAGTTTCAGGTGTACAACATAATGATTTGATATTTGTATATATTGTGAACTGATCATGACAATAAATCTAGTTAACATCCATCACCATATGTAGTTTCAGATTTGTTTTCTTATGAAGAGAACTTTTAAGGTCTACTTTCTTAGCAACTTTCAAATAATCTGTATTATTAACTATAAAATAGAGTTGCCATGCTGTATATTATATCCCCATGACTTATAAGTGGAAGTACTTTTTGACTCCCTTCTCTCATTTCTCCCACCTCCTCTCTTCCACATCTGTTCTTTGTATCTGTGAGCTTGTTTTGTTTTGTTTTTTTAGATTCCCCATATAAATGAAATCATATGGTGTTTGTCTTTCATTATCTGACTTATTTTATTTAGCATAATGCCCTCAGGGTCCGTCTGTATTGTCACAAATGGCAAGATTTTGTTCTTTTTTATGGCTGAATAGTATTTCATATATATATATATATTACACACACACATACATACATAAATATTTATATCACATTTTCTTTATCCATTTATCCATTGGATATCTTGGCTATAGTAAACAATGCTACAATGAGCATGGGGTACATATATCTTTTCAAGTTAGTGTTTTTGTTTTCTTCAGTTAAATACCCAGAAGTAGAATTGCTGGATCATATAGTGGTTCTATTTTTAATTTTTTGAGGAGCCTCCATACTATTTTCCATAGTGGCTGCACCAATTTACATTCCTACCAACAGTAGTACACCAGGATCCCAATTTCCCCACATACTTGTGAACACTTGTTATTTCTTGTCTTTTTTTTTTTTTTTTAGATAATTATTTTTTATTGAAGGGTAGTTGACACACAGTATTACATTAGTTTCAGGTGTACAACACAGTGATTGAACATTTATATATATGATAATTCTAGGTACCAGCTATCACCATACCAAGTTGTTACAATATTTTGACTATATTCCTTATGCTATACATTACATCCCGGTTACTTATTTATTTTACAATTGGAAGTGTGTATATATATATATATATATTTTTGTTTTGTTTTGTTTTGTTTTGTTTTTGTGAGGGCATCTCTCATATTTATTGATCAAATGGTTGTTAACAACAATAAAATTCTGTATAGGGGGGTCAATGCTCAATGCACAATCCTTAATCCACCCCAAGCCTAATTTTCATCAGTCTCCAATCTTCTGAAGCATAACGAACAAGTTCTTACATGGAGAACAAATTCTTAGATAGTGAATAAGTTACATGGTGAACATTACAAGGGCAGTCATCACAGAAGCTTTCAGTTTTGCTCATGCATTATGAACTATAAACAGTTCAAATATGAATATTCATTTGATTTTTATACTTGATTTATATGTGGATACCACATTTCTCTCTTTATTATTATTATTTTTAATAAAATGCTGAAGTGGTAGGTAGATACAAGATAAAGGTAGAACACATAGTTTAGTGTTGTAAGAGAGCAAATGTACATGATCAGGTGTGTGCCTGTAGACTATGTGTTAATCCAAGCTAGACAAGGGCAATAAAACATCCACGTATGCAGAAGATTTCTCTCAGGACAGGGGGGGAGGTTCTAAGCCTCACCTCTGTTGATCCCCAATTTCTCACCTGATGGCCCCCCTGCGACTGTGCCTGTCTTAGGTTGTTCCTCCCTTGAGGAATCTTACCCGTCTCTGGCTAACCAGTCATCTTCTGGGGCCATACAGGGAAATGTTAAGTTGGTAAGTGAGAGAGAAGCCTTATTGTTTGAAAAGATTAGCTTTTTACTACTTTGCATATTTATGCCCTGTGGCTTCTATGCCCAGCATTTGTCTTGAGGTATCTTTACCACTTGGAAGAATTATGATACTCGGTAAATTCGATATGTGGCACGAATTCTATTTAAGGGTTGTAATTAGGAAGGAAGAAGAAAAGCTATAGAAGTAGCAGGTGGAAGAAAACCTGGGAAGATTGATTATTTCTTTGACATATCTTCTTGTAGAGTAACTTCAGCATGTATAGGTTTTAAACTACTAATTAAATTGTGCACACACATTAACATAATAGGAGTACAGTTACATAACCAAAGCATACCTGTAATTACCAGCCATCTCCAGTGGAACCAAGAAAACCAGTTAGGCACCTTAGGCATTTGTGAAAACTTATCTATGATATGGTGGATATTGTCCAACTGAACTTGAACAGTCTGAGAGAAATCAGACAAATTAAAACAACCCATTCCTGGGGACTGTTCACATCCCATATGCTCTTTTAACAGTAGATAGTCTGTAGTTGTAAGATTTTGGAGTGCTACAATTTGCACTTCTCCTAATTCTTCGTTGAGTTCCAACAGTATAGATCCAGTCAAATTTGTTGTTTTACTGTATGCACAGGCCAGCTTAGATATCTCCTTCTTCATTCCCAGGGCAAGTCCAGGAACCGGTGGGATGAGTGCATCTACACCTGTAGCAGTGCGTGGATCTTTGTTGGGGTTTTTTGATGATCATCTTCTGGCATGAGTCTTCCCGAGAGTGCTGATGTTGGAAGTTCTTTTTCATATCGTATCTTAGTTCATTTTTGGGATAGCCAAATTAGGCTTTGATCCTCTGTACAAACACAAACAGACCCTTTGCCTACACTTTTATATGCCCTTTATATCACTGTGTAGAACTCATTGGAGGTCACCACACAGGAACTGCTTTTTTTTTTTATCATCAATTACACTTACATGACGAATATTTTGTTTCTAGGCTCTCCCCTATGCCAGGTCCCCCCTATATACCCCTTTACACTCACTGTCCATCAGCATAGCAAAATGTTGTAGAATCACTACTTGTCTTCTCTGTGTTGTACAGCCCTCCCCTTTCTCCCACCCCCCCATGAATGCTAATCTTAATACCCCCTTTCTTCTTCCCCCACCTTATCCCTCCCTACCCACCCATCCTCCCCAGTCCCTTTCCCTTTGGTACCTGTTAGTCCATTCTTGGGTTCTGTGATTCTGTTGCTGTTTTGTTCCTTCAGTTTTTCCTTTGTTCTTATACTCCACAGATGAGTGAAATCATTTGGTATTTCTCTTTCTCCACTTGGCTTGTTTCACTGAGCATAATACCCTCCAGCTCCATCCATGTTGCTGCAAATGGTAGGATTTGCCCTTTTCTTATGGCTGAGTAGTATTCCATTGTGTATATGTACCACATCTTCTTTATCCATTCATCTATCGATGGACATTTAGGTTGCTTCCAATTCTTGGCTATTGTAAATAGTGCTGCGATAAACATAGGGGTGCATTGATCTTTCTCATACTTGATTGCTGCATTCTTAGGGTAAATTCCTAGGAGTGCAATTCCTGGATCAAATGGTATGTCTGTTTTGAGCATTTTGATGTACCTCCGTACTGTTTTCCACAATGGTTGAACTAATTTACATTCCCACCAACAGTGTAGGAGTGTTCCCCTTTCTCCACAGCCTCACCAACATTTGCTGTTGTTTGTCTTTTGGATGGCAGCCATCCTTACTGGTGTGAGGTGATACCTCATTGTAGTTTTAATTTGCATTTCTCTGATAATTAGCTATGTGGAGCATCTTTTCATGTGTCTGTTGGCCATCTGTATTTCTTTTTTGGAGAACTGTCTGTTCAGTTCCTCTGCCCATTTTTTAATTGGGTTATTTGTTTTTTGTTTGTTGAGGCGTGTGAGCTCTTTATATATTCTGGACGTCAAGCCTTTATCGGATCTGTCATTTTCAAATATATTCTCCCATACTGTAGGGTTCCTTTTTGTTCTATTGATGGTGTCTTTCACTGTACAGAAGCTTTTCAGCTTAATATAGTCCCACTTGTTCATTTTTGCTGTTGTTTTCCTTGCCCGGGGAGATATGTTCAAGAAGAGGTCACTCATGTTTATGTCTAAGAGGTTTTTGCCTATGTTTTTTCCAAGAGTTTAATGGTTTCATGACTTACATTCAGGTCTTTGATCCATTTTGAGTTTACTTTTGTGTATGGGGTTAGACAATGGTCCAGTTTCATTCTCCTACATGTAGCTGTCCAGTTTTGCCAGCACCATCTGTTGAAGAGACTGTCATTTTGCCATTGTATGTCCATGGCTCCTTTATCAAATATTAATTGACCATATATGTCGGGGTTAATGTCTGGATTCTCTAGTCTGTTCCATTGGTCTGTGGCTCTGTTCTTGTGCCAGTACCAAATTGTCTTGATTACTATGGCTTTATAATAGAGCTTGAAGTTGGGGATCGAGATCCCCCTACTTTATTCTTCTTTCTCAGGATTGCTTTGGGTATTTGGGGTCTTTGGTGGTTCCATATGAATTTTTGAATTATTTGTTCCAGTTCATTGAAGAATGTTGCTGGTAGTTTCATAGGTATTGCATCAAATCTATATATTGCTTTGGGCAGGATGGCCATTTTGACGATATTAATTCTTCCTAGCCACAAGCATGGGATGCATTTTCATCTGTTAGTGTCCCCTTTAATTTCTCTTAAGAGTGACTTGTAGTTTTCAGAGTATAAGTTTTTCACTTCTTTGGTTAGGTTTATTCCTAGGTATTTTATTTTTTTTGATGCAATTGTGAATGGAGTTGTTTTCCTGATTTCTCTTTCTGTTGGTTCATTGTTAGTGTATAGGAAAGCCACAGATTTCTGTGTGTTAATTTTGTATCCTGCTACTTTGCTGTATTCTGATATCAGTTCTAGTAGTTTTGGGGTGGAGTCTTTAGGGTTTTTTATGTACAGTATCATGTCATCTCCAAATAGTGACAGTTTAACTTCTTCTTTACCAATCTGGATTTCTTGTATTTCTTTGTTTTGTCTGATTGCCATGGCTAGGACCTCCAGTACTATGTTAAATAACAGTGGGGAGAGTGGGCATCCCTGTCTAGTTCCCGATCTCAGAGGAAAAGCTTTCAGCTTCTCGCTGTTCAATATAATGTTGGCTGTGGGTTTTTCATAGATGGCCTTTATTATGTTGAGGTACTTGCCCTCTATTCCCATTTTGCTGAGAGTTTTATCATGAACGGATGTTGAACTTTGTGAAATGCTTTTTCAGCATCTATGGAGACAATCATGTGGTTTTTGTCTTTGTTTTTGTTGATGTGGTGGATGATGTTGATGGACTTTCGAATGTTGTGCCATCCTTGCATTCCTGGGATGAATCCCACTTGGTCATGGTATATGATCCTTTTGATGTATTTTTGAATTCGGTTTGCTAATATTTTGTTGAGTATTTTTGCATCTACATTCATCAGGGATATTGGTCTGTAGTTTTCTTTTTTGGTGGGGTCTTTGCCTGGTTTTGGTATTAGAGTGATTTGATGTTAGCTTCATAGAATGAGTTTGGGTGTATCCTCTCCTCTTCTATTTTTTGGAAAACTTTAAGGAGAATGGGTATTATATCTTCCCTGTATGTCTGATAAAATTCCGAGGTAAATCCATCTGGCCCAGGGGTTTTGTTCTTTGGTAGTTTTTTGATTAC
Organism: Manis javanica; assembly: GCF_040802235.1. Lineage (NCBI taxonomy): Eukaryota > Metazoa > Chordata > Mammalia > Pholidota > Manidae > Manis > Manis javanica. The sequence goes on along the minus strand of NC_133163.1, from coordinate 101,454,044 downwards.
CGCTTCAATTTCGTTGCTGGTAATTGGTCTGTTTAGATTTTCTGTTTCTTTCTGGGTCAGTCTTGGAAGGTTGTATTTTTCTAGGAAGTTGTCCATTTCTCCTAGGTTTCCCAGCTTGTTAGCATATAGGTTTTCATAGTACTCTCTAATAATTCTTTGTATTTCTGTGGGGTCCGTCATGATTTTTCCTTTCTCGTTTCTGATACTGTTGATTTATGTTGACTCTCTTTTCCTCTTAATAAGTCTGGTTAGAGGCTTATCTATTTTGTTTATTTTCTTGAAGAACCAGCTCTTGGTTTCATTGATTTTTGCTATTGTTTTATTCTTCTCAATTTTATTTATTTCTTCTCTGATCTTTATTATGTCCCTCCTTCTGCTGACCTTAGGCCTCATTTGTTCTTCTTTTTCCAATTTCGATAATTGTGACATTAGACCATTCATTTGGGATTGTTCTTCCTTTTTTAAATATGCTTGGATTGCTATATACTTTCCTCTTAAGACTGCTTTTGCTGTGTCCCACAGAAGTTGGGGCTTAGTGTTGTTGTTGTCATTTGTTTCCATATATTGCTGGATCTCCATTTTGATTTGGTCATTGATCCACTGATTATTTAGGAGTGTGTTGTTAAGCCTCCATGTGTTTGTGAGCCTTTTTGCTTTCTTTGTACAGTTTATTTCTAGTTTTATGCCTTTGTGGTCTGAAAAGTTGGTTGGTAGGATTTCAATCTTTTGGAATTTACTGAGGCTCTTTTTGTGGCCTAGTATGTGGTCTATTCTGGAGAATGTTCCATGTGCACTTGAGAAGAATGTATATCCTGTTGCTTTCGGATGTAGAGTTCTGTAGATGTCTATTAGGTCCATCTGTTCTAGGGTGTTGTTCAGTGCCTCTGTGTCCTTACTTATTTTCTGTCTGGTGGATCTGTCCTTTGGAGTGAGTGGTGTGTTGAAGTCTCCTAGAATGAATGCATTGCATTCTATTTCCTCCTTTAGTTCTGTTAATATTTGTTTCAGGTATGTTGGTGCTCCTGTATTGGGTGCATATATATTTAGAATGGTTATATACCCTTGTTGGACTGAGCCCTTTATCATTATGTAATGTCCTTCTTTGTCTTTTGTTACTTTCTTTATTTTGAAGTCTGTTTTGTCTGATACCAGAATTGCAACACCTGCTTTCTTCTCTTTGTTGTTTGCATGAAATATCTTTTTCCATCCCTTGACTTTAAGTCTGTGCATGTCTTTGGGTTTGAGGTGAGTCTCTTGTAAGCAGCATATGGATGGATCTTGCTTTTTTATCCATTCTATTACTCTGTGTCTTTTGATTGGTGCATTCAGTCCATTTACATTTAGGGTGATTATTGAATGGTATGAACTTATTGCCATTGCAGGCTTTAAGTTTGTGGTTACCAAAGGTTCAGGGTTAGCTTCTTTACTATCTTACTGTCTAACTTAACTCGCTTGTTGAGCTATTATAAACGCGGTCTGATGATTCTTTATTTCTCTCCCTTCTTATTCCTCCTCCTCCCTTCTTCATATGTTGGGTGTTTTGTTCTGTGGTCTTTTTAGGAGTGCTCCCATCTAGAGCAGTCCCTGTAGGATGCCCTGAAGAGGTGGTTTGTGGGAGGCAAATTCCCTCAACTTTTGATTGTCTGGGAATTGTTTAATCCCTCCTTCATATTTAAGTGATATTCGTGCTGGATACAGTAGTCTTGGTTCAAGGCCCTTCTGTTTCATTGCATTAAGTATATTATGCCATTCTCTTCTGGCCTGTAGGGTTTCTGTTGAGAAGTCTGATGATAGCCTGACGGGTTTTCCTTTGTAGGTAACCTTTTTTTTCTCTCTGGCTGCCTTTAATACTTTGTCCTTGTGTTTGATCTTTGCCATTTTAATTATTATGTGTCTTGGTGTTGCCCTCCTTGGGTCCCTTGTCATGGGAGTTCTGTGTACCTCTGTGGTCTGAGAGGCCATTTCTTCCCCTACTTTGGGGAATTTTTCGGCAATTATTTCTTCAAAGACACTTTCTATCCCTTTTTCTCTCTCTTCTTCTTCTGGTATCCCTATAATGTGTATATTGTTCCTTTTCAATTGGTCACTCAGCTCTCTTAAAATTCTTTCATTCCTGGAGATCCTTTTATCTCTCTCTGCATCAGCTTCTCTGCATTCCTGTTCTCTGTTTTCTAGTCCATTAATGGTCTCTTGCATCTCGTCCATTCTGTTTTGAAGTCTTTCCAGAGCTTGTTTTTTTTCTGTATTCTCCTTCCTTAGTTCTTGCATATTTCTCTGCAAGTCCATCAGCATGGTTATGACTTTTGTTTTGAATTCTTTTTCAGGAAGACTGGCTAAATCTGTCTCCCCAGGTTCCTTCTCAGGGGAAGATGTAGCAGATGCCAAAGCTGTCTTGCTTAGTCTTGTCTGGATCATATTTTTTTGCCTTTTCATGTTGATCGGTGCTATTGACTGTCAGCTGGGAGGGCCAAACTTTTCACTTGCTCCTGGCCTTTCTTTACTGGGACAACTGCGACCCCTAGTGGCGTGTGTTGTGTAATTGCGTGTAGGCTGGGTTTTTGTGTCTTGCCCTGCCGAAGTGTAGGAATTTTCCTTTCTGCCTTTCTGTGGGCGTGTTTTGCCTTAGGCTGTTTCTCTGCTTTCGCAGCACCCGGAGGGGTAATGGACTGGGGGGGGGCTGTTTGGCTGTTTACCTCCATGAGGGGTCTCAGAGCTGTTGCCCAGGGGGTTAGTGCTCCCGGTTTTCCCTGTAATTTCCAGCCACTGGGCTGTGACCTGTGTTGTTTCCGTCTAGCTGTTAAATCCCTGTCCCTTTAAGACTTTCAAAAAGCCCTCGCTTTTCTTTGTCACAGGGGCATCAGCTTCGGCACCCGCTCAGAGGTCTTGCTGCCCTATTTCCCTAGTTTCCAGCCCTCCATGCATGCACTGTGTCTGTGCTCTGATGCGGGTGGCTGGGGCTGGGTGTTTAGCAGTCCTGGGCTTCCTCTCCCTCCCTCCGGGAGCTGGGGGGAGGTGTGCTCGGGTCCCGCTGGGCTGGGGCTTTTATCTTACCCATTTCACCAGGCGCTGGGCTCTCGCTGGTGTAGATGTAGTCTGGCTGTTGTCCTGTGTCTTCTGGTCTCTCTTTTAGGATTAGTTGTATTTGTTGTATTTTCAAAACTATATATGTTTTTGGGAGGAGATTCCCACTGTCCTACTCACTCTGCCATGTTGGCTCCGCCTCCCATTTCTTGTCTTTTTGAATCTAGCCATACAGACTGGTGTGACATGCTATCTCATTGGTTTTGATTTACATTTCCCTGATGATTAATAATGTTGGGCATCTTTTCATGTGCCTGTTGGCCATCTGTATGTCTTCTTTGGCAAAAGGTCTGTTCGGGTCCTCTGCCCATTTTTTAATTGGAATGTTTGTTTCCTTTTGCTTTTGAGTTGTATGAGTTCTTTATATGTTTTAGATATTAGCATCTTATATCAGATATATGATTGACCAATATGTTATCCCATACAGTAGGTTGCCTTTTTGATCTGTTGATGGTGTCCTTTGCTGTGCATAAGCTTTTTATTTTAATGTAGCCTCACTTGTTTATTTTTGCTTTAGTTCCCTCTGTTCTTGGTATTCAAATACAAAAAATTTTTACCAAGACCAGTGTCAAGTAGCTTATTGCCTACATTTTCTTCTAGGAGTTTTATAGTTTCAGGTCTTACATTCAAGGCTTTCTTTAATCCATTTTGAGTTGATTTTTACATATGGTGTAAGATCAGGGTCCACTTTTATTCTTCTGCATGTAGCTGTCCAGTTTTCATATCACAATTTATTGAAGAGACTGTCTTTTCCCCCTTGTATATTCTTGGCTCCTTTGTCACAAATTAATTGATTATTATATGTGTAGGTTTATTTCTGGGCTCTCCTGTGTTCTATGTGTCTGTTTTTATGCCAATGCCATACCATCTTAATTACTATAGCTTTGTAATCTAGCTTGAAATCAGGGAGTGTGATACCTGCAATTTTGTTCTTAAAAAGAAAAAAATTTAAAACACAATTTATGAATATCAAAAAATATCAAATATCTAGGAATATTATCGAGTGAAATATACAAGATCCCTGTGCTGAAATTGTAATGCATTGGGGAGAGAAATTTTAAAGGACCTGCATAAATGAAGAGAAAGGCCATGTTCATGTACTGGAAGAATTATTTTTGTTCAGATATCCATTTTTCTGTAACTGACCTATAAATTCATTGCTGTCCTAATCAAAATCCCAGCAGGCTCCTTTGAAGAAATTGATAAGCTCAGTCTTAAATTTATTTGGAAATGCAAAGGAATTGAATAGCCAAAACCATCTTGAAAAAGAACAAAGTTGGAGTTCTTGCAGTACCTAAGTTGGACATTTATCACAAAGTTAAATGATTAAGACAGTGTGATATTTCCTTAAGAAGGTAAATATCAATAGAACAGAATAGAGAATCCAGAAAAGACCCAAGGTGCCAAGTTAATTTAATAGAAAAATTGAAGTTTTTTTTTTTTTCTTAAGTTCATGTTCTTTTATTTTAAGAGAAGTACATAACACAAATAAGCTCAGAACATGTTCATTCCACAACTCAGTTTTCTGCTTGGAAAAAAAGACTCTTTCTAACCTCCTTTATAAATGATTTGCCTATGCACACCACTTTTGCGAATAAAATGGGATCATGAGAAAGGTGAGGACCAAGGTAACAGAACATACTGAAGACATCTCTCCTCAAATCTTCAAAGCTCTCTGCTTGTTTTGGTGCTCTTTTATTTTGCAAAGCATGAACTGGTGAGCCTTTAGCACCTTTAGGAATGCCAACTCTTTGGCAGAGTGGCTCAATAGTTATGTGAATAAGCTTGCAAATAGCAAGGGCTATTAGCTTATGTGATGCTGCATAGTATGGAGGCATCTGATCCATAATGTTCTGTGCATGCAACCAATCACCAATCTTCAACAAGGCTTCCAACAAACCAACTTTTTGGTTGTCAGGTGGCTTCTCTACTTTCTCCTCTTCTTTTTCCTTATCTTTCTCTCCCTCATCAATTTTTTTGGAAGACAATACAACCATTGTAAGTTTTCTAACAACTTGCTTAGCTTCCGCAATTTCTCGTTTGTGTTCATCCACAATGCAGTTATCAGCTGCTGCAGTTTTTTTTTAAATGAATGACACTGAGAAAACTGGATATGAGTATAAAAAAATAAATCTTGAACCTTATCTCATTCCATATACAAAAATTAATTCAGAATTAATAATAAGAGGGAGTATAGCTCAGTGGTGGAGATCAAAATGAGTAATAGATCATATGCTAAAAGCTGGAACTGTAAGTCTTTTAGAACTGTGTTGCTCAATACGGTAACCACTAGCTACATGTGACTGTGAGCACATGCGAAGTGGGAAAGAGTACATGCAGAGATCCTCCCTGACCTGTTCCAGTGAGGAGCAAGGAGGCCAGTGTGGCTGGAGTAGAGTGAGCAAGGGAGAGAGGAGTAGAAGGGGATGGAATGAAGTCAGAGAGGTAATAAAGGCAAGATCCGGTAGGTCACAGAAAGGAGTTGGGGATGTTTTCTAAATGATATGGAAGCCATAGGACAGCTTTGAGCAGAGGAGTGACAGACTCTGAGTTACCATTTTAAAATAAAAGGATCACTTCTGCTGCCATCTTGAGAGCAGACTGATTAGAGGAAACCCAGAAAGAAGAGAAGTGAGGCTGCTGTAGTCTAGGAGAGAGCTGAGGGCTGCCTGGACTAGGGTGGTAGCAATGGAAGTGATGAGAAATTATCAAATTCTAAAGCCAACAGAATTTGGTACCTAACCAGATGTGGGGTGTAAGATAGAAGTCAAAGATTGCTCAAGTAACTGGAAGGATGGAATTGTCATTAGTTGAGATGGGGAAAACTGAAAGAGAAACTGGTGTGTGTGTATATGTGCATGTGTGTTTCGCAGCAGCAGTGAATGGCTCCCAGGAACTCAGTTTTAGACACGTTAAGCTTGAGATGCCTAGTAGGTATCCAAATGGAGGTGCCCGGCAAACTTCTGGATATATGGGTCTTGAGTTCAGGGGAGAGGCCTATTTTGGAGATGTGAGTTTGGAAGTATGGATGGCATTTTAAGCCATGAAACTGAATGAAATTGCCATTTCAGTAAGTGTAGATTGAGAAGAGAAGAGACCCAACTAAACTCTGGAGCCCTCAAACACTTAGAAGTAAGATGAGGAGGAACCAGAAAAAGAGATACAGAGGAGCAGCCAAAGGACAGGAAGAGAGCCAGGCAAGTGGGGTGTCCTGGAAATCCAGGAAGAGAGCATTCCAAGGATGAGAGAGGGATCAACTAAAACAGATGTTGATGGGTCACATAAAATGACATCAAAGAAATTAATTTAGGATTTAGCAGCATGGAGGGCTCTGGTGGCCTTGAGAGCAGTCTCAGTTTGTGTGAGTGGGGGTTAAACCTGACTGGACCAGTTATAGAGGGAATCGGAGGAAAGTAACTGGGAACATTGAGTATAGCCATATCTTCCACTGAGTTTTCTTGTAGTGGCAAAGAGGGAAAGGAGTAGGGGCTGGAGAGAGGTTGGGATCAAGAGAGGTTTTTTGGTTTGTTTTTTGTTTTTGAAGATGGGAGAAATAACAAATATTTATTTGCATGTTAATGGGAGTAATCCAGTAGAGAGCAAAAATATTTTTTATTTAGGACAACGAGGAAAGAATTGCTGGAGCCATGTACTTAACTAGACAAGCAGGTAAAGGTCTAGCTAGCGACCAAGCAGACAGGCTGGCTGTAGTGTGGTCACTTCATTCATAGGAACAGGGGGAAGGCCCAGTGTTTGAGTGCATGTGCTGGTAGATGGGATGTGGTGGATGGCCTGTGGGAGTTCTTTTGTGATTGCTTAAGTTTCCTCAGTAAACAGGAAGCCAGGTCATCTACTGAAATTTGAAATAATGTTGCTATAAATAATTTAGTATGTGCCTTTTAAAACATACTTATGAGCCTTTCGGTTGAGATACATCTTAGTGGTAGAGATGTTGAACTATATAGAATGCAAATGGAATCAAATAGAATTTCTGGAATTAAATTTTTTTCTCATTTTAAAAGTAGAAAATACCAAAAAAAGTTTAAAGTAAATGACAATGATCTGTAACAAGGATCTGTAACAATGATCTCTCCTAGAAATAAGCATTATTAACATTGTAACATATTTTATATCAATGTTAATTTTTCAAAGTTATTAAGGCTAACAGGAAAGTAGAAGTCGATTTTATGTACAATTTGACTACAGTTATAAAAATGGTGCTCAGAGAAAAAAGGACCAGAAAGAAATATAATAATATGTTAACAGGTTATGTTGGTAAAAACGTATGTGATTTCCTTTCCCTATTTCAAAAAACTTCTCCCATCTGATGTTTTTGAAAAGTTAACATTGTAAGTTTGTTTTAAAAGAAACTATTTTTTGAAACAATCCTGAAAGAAAACTTCTAGAATTACCATACAACTGGTACTGAACCTAGAAAGTATTTGCCAAAACAATCCTACCTTTTCCATTCATGTGATATTGGACATCACTTTGTAGGACTGGGTTCACAAGGAAAGTACTCATGAAACAACAGAAGGCACTTTCTTCCAGGACAGTCTACTCAACATTTAGGAAATACTGCCACCAAGTGGATGGTAGAAATTTAGTTTTCATTCCTGCTGCTTCATATAGTAAGTCAGATAGACAAAAGGGTGTGTGTATGTGTCCAGGGAAACTTTGGGGGCTGAGGTTGAACCAGCAGGCTTAACTCTTAGACAGTTGCTCATATATATGTGAGCCAAGGAGGAAAGATGAAATACTAAAGAAGAGGTAAGCTCAAAGGAAATCTTTAAAAGACTGAACTGTACAACTAGTACACTGAGGAATGCCTCCTGACTCCAATTTTAGAATCTATCCTACGGAAATAATCATGGACGTACAAAGTTGTAATGTTGATGTTACAACGATTTAATGCTGGTGTTTATCATTTTTAAATATATATATATATATATATAAAAAACAAGAAAAACAAGAATGTAAATATCCAATGATTGAGGACTAACTGAATAAAAAAGGACACGTCTCGACAATGAACAGTTCTAGGTAGTGTGGCTCTAAATATCTTTGCAGTAGACATCTCTGTAACAAGCATTTTTGCTGTGAACATTCACCACATAACAAATTGGCTGTAGGGCAATTTTGCTATAAAAGATAAAATAATGAACAATAAAGAACAATAAAGAGGGACATTAAAAGGACATAATGGAATATGAAAAAAAATTTCCGTAAGGCAGTTTTTCCATATAAGATAAAATCATGAAAAACAAAAGAGGGACGTTCATTCAAAAGGACATAATGAAACATGAAAAATGATTTAAAAACTTTAAAGGCCTTTATTGTGAAATACAAATATTTAAATTCATTTAAAATGTGTGTAGAGTCATGGCAATACTGCACAACTGATATTAATCTGTGGGTTGATTTTAGGCATTTATTTTCAAAGTCTTTTGTTCATAGTATTATACTTTTTTTTTTTTTTACTTGTTAATTGTGTCCTCATTCAGCATCACACTTTTTCTTTTATTTTGCTAAAATTTCTTCCTTCATTAGGAGAGGTATCAGTTTCCAAAAACTACGATGTGTATTTGGGTCAACTTCAGAGTAAAGCAGCCAACTATTTTGCAGCCAGTTATTTGCAATGTAAGAGGAATTGCAATCAGGGACAAGCACACTATAGCAAAAGCCATAGGCAAGTCTGGAGAACAAAAGAGAGGACTGCTCTTTCACAAAGGCAAGAGGGGAGCTAGGAAGGGGTATTATAAAGAAAAAGTCCACTGGAGCAAACTGTAGTTGGGAGTTCAAAGTGTAGTAGCTTTTCATTGGCTGAGCGTGGTAGTCTCTCATTGGTTGTTGCTGGGCAAGGAGAAAATCTCTCCTCCTGTTGGGGTAGTAAAGTTGGCTTCCTTCTGTTGGGAATGCAAAGTACATCTTTTCCTTTGGGTCTGTAAAGGGCTCCAACCAATGATATGGCATGAGAGCTCGCTCTCTGGCCTCCCAACTCTATTTTAAATGAGGTTTCCCTAATCCATTTCACATTTATAACTGAGCTTTGTATTACATTGTGAAAGCCTTCTGCACTGTTGTTTGCTCTTGGCATATTGTCACATGCCTGTTGAGAGTCATTCCAAAGTTCTATGGGAAATGTGAAAGAAATGCTAAAATTGTAATGCATTTGTAACTGAGCTTTGTTATCACTGTAACTGAGATATTATCATTTTTTAGTACAGAACATAGAATGCAATCTGCCTCTACACTCTCTTATTTCACACTTCCAGTATGTTTTATGTCCGTATTTCCTATCAAGTCAATATACATAGTTGTTTCCATCCACTATTTTAAGACCACCATGTCTACTCATCACTGCATAGGCCATTTTGAGGACCAGTTAAGATTTATGTAATATAAAAATTGGAACTTTGTCAGTGGAGAAATGAAACCAAACTGATGTCTGGCTCTAATACATGAACCCTGTCAAAGGCAGTTGATTGGCCAATAGAGAAATGAAACCAGATTGTCAGCCAGTTATTTTATCTTTTATGGCAAAACTGTCTTATAGCCAATTAGTTTTGAGGCAAGAATATCTACTGCACGGTTGTGTACAGCAAAGATGTTTAGTGAGAAAACACAGGGCAATTAACTACTCTTTGACCATTAAAGTGGTATTAAAAATGTGTAGTGACTAGGATGATGTTTATGATATTTTTTTCAAGGAAAGATGCAGATCACAAAGTAGCATATGTCACCGATAGCTAAAAGACCATAAGGATACGCATCAAAATGTTTATAATAACAATAATAATTAACATATATTCAGTGTTTACTATGTGCCAGGCAGATTAAAATAGCTATCTTGGACCCACCCAGTCGTCTTCTCTTCTCCAATTTAGTCTTTCTAATGTTTCTCTGGGCTTCCATTCCTAGTCTTTTTGGGCCCTGAACCTCTTTGAAAGTCTGATCAAACATATGGACTCCAGAATGGTGTTTTTAAATACATAAAACAAAACACATTGCATTAAACAGGAAACAAATTGCACTGAAATACAGTTATTAAAATATTTAAAAAGCAATTTTGTGATATAGTAATATCTTCTTTCTTAGTGCATTAAGTAAGATATAGTAGAAGTCATAGTAATAATATAACTACAGGTATTAATAAATTATATTTCAAGATAATTGCACAACTATGATATATGAAAATATTTTTTATTTCTCTTGGTGACAATGTCACTGTGTTTTGTGGGCTATATGCATAATTGAAATAAATGTTAAATTGCAGTTAAAACTTAGTGACAATTAAGACACATTTATTTTCCTACCAATTGATTATAGGTTAAGAACCTCTGCTCCCTATTATCCAACCAGCTGTCTGATCATGTCATTCCCTTTTCAAACCCTTCAAATGGCTTCCCATCTCATTTAAATTCCTTACCCCAAGAAGATGTGGCCAGAGTTCCATTTCTTATCTCATTTACTACCATTTCCCACCAGTCCCCTTCTCACTCTCTGCCCTGCAGCTACACTGCCTTCTGCGTAGTTCTTTGAACACAAGCCAACACAGTCTTGGTCTTTGCTCTTGTTATTCTTTCTACCAGAACATTCGCCCCTTATATATTGGCAGGGCTTGCCTACTTATTAGGAGTTGACAAATTCCATAAAGAGGCAGACAATAAATATTTTAGGCTTTGTGGGCCATATCATCTCTGTTGCAACTTGTTGGCTCTACTGTGATAGTACAAAAGCAGCCATGAACAATGCATAAATGAAGGGGTGTGGCTGTGTTCCTATAATTGTTTACTTCTGGACACTGAAATTTGAATTACCTATCATTTTCATGTCATGAATTATTCTTTCAAAAATTTTTAAGCCATTTACAAATGTAAAAACCATTCTTAGCTCTTAGCTGTAAAAAGACAGACAGACAGTCAAATTTGGCCCACAGTTTGCCAACCAATGCCTTATATCACTCTGCTCTCTGTTCCAATGTGGCTTCGTGGAGCAGTCTTCACTGGCCACTCTATCCCAAATAGCTTTCCCCTTCTCTTCTCCCTCTATTCCTTTGCCTTGCTTTATTTTTCTTCACTAAACTCCTCCTGACCCAACATATATTTTTATTTGCTTCTTTTATATCTTTGTTCTAAGATGTAAACACCATGAGGCAGGGCCTTGGTTATTTTCTTTGCTGCTGTAACCCCACCTGTACCATAGTGCTGGGACAAAGTACAGACTCATATACTTGTTGAACGAATATTCAGTTTTGGTGTGATATTATGATTTATAATAAGAAATATATACATATATATTTGGTCTTCATCCCTGTTTCTGCTATAGAGCTCCTAAAACCTTTGGAATTTCCTAAGTGATGAAAATGACAGAGAATGTTATATTAATGAGATTACTTTTGGACCTGCAGCTAAGGATGGGGGCTGGTTGCTAGGGGATGCACCCATGTGATTAAAGGGTTGGAACTTTCAGTTTCACTGCCCTGACCTACTGGGAGAGGAGAGGAGATAGAGTTTGACGCAGATACCAAAGGCCAATGATTTAATCAATCATGGCTGTATACTGAAGCTTCCATAAAAATGCAAAAGGACAGGGTCCAAAGAGCCTTTGGTTTGGTGAATACATGGAGACTGGGGAGAGTGGTATTGCTCAGAGAGAACATGGATGCTCCATGCCCTTTCCTGATAGCTCGCAGTAGCTCCAGGCTAGAGGGGGTTCCCAGCTCTGGGCAAATTCACTCTGTAATTGGTGAGACTGAAAAATGACAATGGAATGTTGTGGGGTAAAAGAGTTTATACCAAGCTTTGTTCTCATGATGGCAGGTTGAGAGCTAGAATCACATCCACCTCCAGCAAGGCTGAATGCAGCAGGCCTGTCTCTGTCTTTACCTCTGCTCCAGGCTCTGCTTCTGCTCCAGGCTCTGCTCTGAGCACTGGGCAGAGCTCTTTATATAGCAACATAGACAATAATGGCTTATTGCCGGCATGTGTGCAAGCATGTGCCTGCATAGTAGGCCAAGTATTTCATCATTGTGTGTGCAAAGTGGGCAATTAGATTAGGATCAGGTGAGGATCCTGGCCATGGAATTTCCATTTTCCCTACACTGCAACCCTCCAGGATTCTCACCTTAAAAATCTATGCATCCTTAATCTTCCTTGATGGTCCCTGTGAGAAAAAGCTGGAACATTGTAACCAGATTCTACAACAGCTATAGAGGCTACAACAACATACAAATAACAATAGAAACTATGATGATGATATACAAATAACAACAGATGATATTCTTCCTCAAGCCTGAGGAGACTGACTGCCATCAAGTGGTTATTCAAGCCATGTTCAAACAAGCTCTATTCAGATAAGTTCATGACTGGCACTTTCCATGGGAGGCCAATAGCAGAACTGATAGAGAGCTCAGTGAACACTCAGCAAGCAGTGGTTTTTGCTGGGGTGTGAGTCCAGTCCATGAGAGACATTAGAGATTAACCTTAAGGGTGATAAGACACATGTTTTAATGACACCAACATAGGCAAATCCTGTCCATCAGGTAGGCTGTATGAAAGAGAGTGGTCCTATAATAAGATTGTGGCAGGAAGGGGGTTCTGTCTGGGTCTATTATAGCATACCTTTACCCCATTCCCTGTGGGGATTACTGAGGGGTGTATGTATAGTGTTACTGGAGACTGCATGTACTGGCTGTAAAGATAAAACAAAAGGATTGGCTTAAAGATGGCAGCATGAGAGGTGAGATGGAAACCTCCTCCCAAAATCACATATAATATGAAAATACAGCAAATACAACTAATCCGAAAAGTGTTGGGAGCGAATCTGTGGGCCTTTAGGCAGATTTGGTCACAAAAGCCTTAAGACAACAGCAACATTTGAGTAAAGTCTTTCCTGTAAAGTCAGCAACAATGAATCCATCCATGCATTAGAAACAAGTTTTCCCCTATTACCAAGAAGCGCATTTAGTGAACTCCTAGGTTAGAGCTAGTGGTTAGGTTACCTAGCAACATATGCATTTCTAAGTTAGAGCTAGTGGTTAGGCTACCTCGCAACATGTGCTTTTTCTGTCCTTTGTTAATCAAGAAACACCCTCTGCCCCAGGGGAAAGCCCCTCCCTTAAAACCTCCCTCCCAAGGGCCCCCACCCCCAAAATGGAGAACTCCCCGCTTCTCTTCCGGTCCTCTGTTCCTGCCGGCGCCAACCAAGACCCAATCACCCCTCTATACCTCCCCGCCGGCGCCACCTAAGGTCCAATTATCTCCTGACCCACCCCTTACTTGCTAACCTGTATAAATTGAGCCTGCAAACAATAAACTGTGCCAGCTTGATCAGACATCCTGTCTTGCTGGTCGTTCTTTGTGTCCCTTGCCCCATTCCTTTTTTTTTTTCAATTCTCTCCTCCAGGTCATCGACCCCCGTTGATAGTCCTGCAGGTCGGGACAGAAAAGAGAATGAAACTGGATTATTGTCTAACTCCATACACAAAAGTAAACTCGAAATGGATCAAAGAACTGAATATAAGTCCTGTAACTATAAAACTCTTAGAAGAAAACATAGGCAAAAATCTCTTGACTATAAACATGAGCAACTTTTTCCTGCACACATCTCCTAGGACAAGAGAAACAAAAGCAAAAATGAACAAATGGGACTACATCAAACTAAAAAGCTTCTGTACAGCAAAGAACATCATCAGTAGAACTAAAAGGCATCACACAGTATGGGAGAATACATTTTTAAATGACGTATATGCAAGGGGTTAACATTCAAAGTATATAAATAGCTCACATGCCTCAATACCCAAAAAGCAAATAATCTGATTAATAAATGGGTGGAGGATATGAACAGACACTTCTCCAAAGAAGAAACTTAGATGGCCAACAGGCACATGAAAAGATGCTCCGCATCGCTAATTATCAGGGAAATGCAAATTAAAACCACAGTGAGATATCACCTCACACCAGTTAGGCTGGCCAATGTCGAAAAGACAAAGAATGACAAATTCTGGTGAGGATGCAGAGAAAGGGGAACCCTCCTACACTGCTGGTGGGAATGTAAATTAGTTAAACTATTGTGAAAAGCAGCATGGAGATTCCTCAAAAAACTAAAAGTAGAAATACCATTTGATCCAGGAATTCCACTCCTAGGAACTTACCCAAAGAAAACAAGATCTCATATTCAAAAAGACGTATGTACCCCTATGTTTATCACAGCACTATTTACAATAGCCTAGATATGGAAGCAACCTAAGTGTCCATCAGTAGATGAATGGATAAAGAAGATGTGGTACATATATACATGGAATATTATTCAGCCATAAGAAGAAAACAAATCCTACCATTTGCAACAATATGGGTGGAGCTAGAGGGTATTATGCTCAGTGAAATAAGCCAGGTAGAGAAAGACAAATATCAAATGATTTCCCTCATTTCTGGAGTATAACAACGAAGCAAAACTGAAGTAACAAAACAGCAGCAGGCTCACAGACTCCAAGAAGGGACTAGTGGTTACCAAAGGGGAGGAGTGGGGGAGGGTGTTTGGGGAGGGAAGGAGAAGGGGATTGAGGGGTATTATGACTGGCACACATGGTGTGTGTGGGGGATCACGGGGAAGACAGTGTAGCACAAGACAATTAGTGACTCTGTGGCATCTTACTATGCTGATGGACAGTGACTCCAATGGGGTGTGGAGGGGACTTGATAATATGGGTGAATGTAGTAACGACAATGTTTTTCACATGAAACCTTAAAAAAAAATAATAAAAAGATAAAGCAAAACTCTCTGGTAAGATGCTCTTACCTTCTGGCTGTTTAGAATACACTACTATGATCCGTGGGGGCCACTATGTCATTACTACAGGAATACACAGGAGGCCAGCTTCCAGGCCTTGTCACCAGGGTGCTAGGAGGGCCAGCCATTGCTGGTCCATGCATCAAAATGTCAAAGGCCACACCCACAGAACAGAGTCTCTGGGATTTATTGCAATCAGTGCTGGTAGCAAGGTATTATTCCAGTGGACAAACCCTTGCTTCTACAATTTCTCCTTCATTTGTACTTGAAATTGTATAGGGAGACAGCAATGTGTGTTAGCATGTCTATGGGGTTCAGTACCCCCTTTCTAGGGTTTCTCATTCAAGTGCCGTAGCACTGCCCATAAGCAGACTGATTATCCCCATAGACTATTGGTGTCTGACTTCAGGCAAGATTTTAACAAACCATTATACCTCTCTATCATGCATTGCCTCAGTAGGATTATGTGGTACAAGAAACTTCCACTTTATCCCTAAGTGCTGCATTCATTCTCATAGTGTATGTCTAGTAAAGTGGGTGCTTTGATTGCTCTCAATTACCTGCAGTCATCCATAGGCTGCAAAGAGACACTCTAGGTCCATTTTGATTGTTCACTGGTCTGTGTGACATGCAGGAAAAGCAACCAGAAGTCCAGTAGCTGTGCCCACATAAGTCAAGGCATATTCATACCCTTCCATCATGAGCAGAGGACCAAAGTAGTCTATCTGCCACCTTACAAGGAGTATTAGCCCCTTAGTCATCATTCCAGGTTGTTGTGGGACTTGGCGTGTCGTGACCCTTCAAGGACTGAAGCAACACGCCCAAGGTCTTGATTCTTCTCTAGGCTTTATTGTCTAATCTCTCACGGTGGTTACAGCAGTTGTCGGGAAGCTCTCCTCCCTCCCGGCGGGCTCCCTTATATTCAGTCACCCAACCGATCCGGGACAGTATCATGCGTGACCTTTAAGCGGATAGGTGTCACGCGCCACTCTAAGCGGGCAGCACGAGCTGTGCATGGGTACGGAAGTCTGCTGGGCCAATCCCCAACAGGTAAGAGGGGAAAGGGTGGTGAGCAGGAAATGGGCGCCATCTTCTCCAGCTGGTGACGAGGCTAAAATACCAGGTCTTAGAACTACCACTGGGCAAGGGAGCTGCGGTGGATCAGCCCTGGGACCGAGCCCTGGCCAGGGGCCCGGCCCTCACATGGTGTAAGTTTATTTTAGAGCACACAATGCACTTCTTCTAGGCTCTGCTGACTTCTTCAAAGGTTAAAGGCAGGCCTCACCGATGGGATACAGCCCACATTGTCTTCTGCCCCACAACATTGGTTTAACCATTGGGCCATATCAGAGGCAGGCTTTCCTTCTACCCAACATATCTGGGCCATTTCATCGGCTTCATTGTTTCTTGGGGATGTCAGGGGCAAATGGTGTGTCAGAGGCAAATGATATACTGTAACTGTTTTAGTTTGACTAGAAGCCCATAAGTTTTGCCACAACTCTTGCCCTCAAAGGGATCAGTGACCAACCAACCAGTTGGCATGGTACCATGTTGTAGCTACAAAGTCAAGCCCCAATAACGGGCTCTGTAGCCAGCAAGTCATGTACACAGCAGCCAATTGTTTCTCTTATTAAGGTGTACCATACCTGTGTTCCTTTCCAGAATTGTGACCAGAACCCAAAAGGTTGGCAGGTTCACTTAGGCTTCTGCCAGAGGTCCCAGTCATAACTGTCTTCAGTCAAATGGATATCCAGCTTGCAGGGCCTTGATGGGTCTCTCACATTCAAGACTGCATGGCCTTGACTTCTTGATTTGCAGCAGCTAGGCAAAGGCATATGTTTAATCCCGGTCTCACCTGACACCCTTTCATAACCAAAAGGTATAGGGGCTTCAGAATTTGTGCCAAGTGTGGGATAAATGCTCTCCAGTAGGTTGAAAGACCCAAAACCTCTTGCAATAGTTTTACAGTTGTCTGTAAGAGAATCAGAAGTAAGCATGACATCATACACAGCATAAGATGCCTTATACCCAGTGGGATTTGGGCTTGTTCCACTCTGATAGCCTTACCCCAGTATCTGTCTATAACAGCAGGGGTCCTGGGAAACTGCTCAGGGTTGCCATAAATCAATGAGCATTCAGCTTCTGTGCCTAACAGAGCCAGGACACATCGTATATTCACTGGGGACCAATGAATTGCTATTTCAACATGTGGCCTCTGGCCCCCACCTTGTCCCCTAAGGTAGGTGCCTTGACCCTCCCCTCAGTCAAACTGTATAGCCCAATTGTCTTCCTGTGAGAGTCCAGTCAGGGTCAGCTCACTCTCCACCAGTAAGTCTTTTAGACATGCAGGCCAGACTTGTGGCTTTCTCTCCAGCTTCATTTCTTGGTCCTCACCTTAGCCAACCACTCAAATTTTAGGCTTCAGTTTAGGCTTCAGTTGTTGCCACAGCTCCAGTAAGATTTTATTTGACTTCCCATCCAATTTCTCTCTGTTTGCTCCTGCCTTTGTCAAATCAACCCACATCTGGGTCCTCATGAACTTCACGGGGCTCTTTAAACTCTTCCTCTGGGTAGGGGACCATACTCCCTTCTGTGCCCACATAACTTTAGCCTCCCCCAAATCTGCCACAGTATGGGTAACCACATTTATGGGTTGCCCTGAGGGGCAAGAATGGCCACTAGGGACCCAAAAAGGAGCAGGGGAGCTATTTGTACACCTTATCCCTCATCCCCACTGTAAACAGCTCCTCATCTGGGCCATATTTCTCTGGCTTATAGATGGCGCTTTTTATGCCCAACTTGCATAATACCTGCTGGAGCTTGGCATATATCTGCCCTCTAGAGGGGAAGATGGTAAGTCATCCTGATTGGGCCATACAGAGTAAAGTGCTGCCATAATCCTGCACTTTGAGAAGGAAGTGGTTTACTGGGGGTTGGTATGCATTTTGTAATCACTGCTGCAAGGCACGATGAGTTGTCAGTGAAGCTGGCTTTCCCATTTCTAACCCAGACAGAATAATCCCAGCCACCCCTACATCACAAAGGTGCAGGAGCCAGTCTGATATGGACCCAAAGGGTTTCTGCTGAAACCAGAAGCCCAAATCCACCAGCTCTACCTGTGTAAAGGGGCAGAACATGGTGTGCTCCATGACCTGGGTGGGGGCTGCACCTCTCCTGGAGGAACCCGCAGTTACTGAGTCTTTATTTTCTTAACTACTACCAGGAGGGATTTCAGCAGAGGAGGGGTTGGTGCCTTCAGCACCACCTCTACCTCCTCATTCTCTCCCAGCCTATCCCCCATCACTTCCAGAGATGATGGCAAATTCTACTGCTGCCCCATACAGCACTTCAATTTCAGTCACCACTACTTCCTTTATCTTCTCTACAGTGTTTTGCAGTGAATCCATCTCAACCAACAAATATTTTACCTCCTCCACAGCACTGCACAGCCTACATTCTTGTACTGCCCCTTCTTGTGCTTCTTGCAGGAGTACATCCTTCTCCTTTATGGCTTTCTTAATACTGTGACAAATAGCCATCCCATTACTTCCTCTGCTAGGTGGACACCCTGTTTCTTTAAGGATTTCTCAATCTCGTGGAGGGCCTCCACAACTGCCCCAGCCATCACCTCCACCCTCTCCCACTACTTGGGAGGAGCCCATTCCTCTAGGAAGACCACCACCTCAGACCGTGTGCCCAGTGGGGGACACCCAAGTATCTCTTTACCCATATGAGCATACTGCAGTATTTCCCCTGTACATAAGGGTAGCCTGTTGAAGCACCTCTCCCATAAGGGCAGTTTGTTCCATTTTTTGGTCTGCAGTGAATCCTGTTAACTATGCCAAAATATTGCTCTGGGCTGGAGGGGGCTCCCGGCTCTAGGCAAGTTCACTCTGGATTTGCTGAGACCAATAAGTGATGAAAGAATGTTGGTGGGGTAAAAGGGTTTATACCAAGTTTTATTCTCACAGTGGCAGGTTGAGTGACAGAATAATGTTTGACCCAGCAAGTCCATCTCTGGTTCTGTCTCAGCTCCAGGCCCTGCCTCTGTTCCAGGATCTGCCTTTGCCTCCAGCCTCTGTTCTGTTCCAAGTACTGGGTGGAGCTCTTTAAATAGCAATACAGGCAATAATGGCTTATTGCCAGCAGGTGTGTAAGCATCAGCTAACGGCAGTAGTCCTATTACATCATCAGGTAGATGAGGGTCAGTTGAGGATCCTGGCCATAGGAACTTCCATTTTCCCTATGCCCACTTTGAGCATTAGAGGAAATTTCTTCCTCCCCAACTAGGTGATTGGCCTTCTCTGAACATACCATGTGCCTTGTTGCTTCTGTTTTTATATGTGCTTTTCTCACTTCTTTGTCTGGTGAATACTTCAGAACATGGTCAAGTTAGGAATGATCAAGTAAAATGGAGAGGGTTCATAAAAAGGTTCCAGCAGGCATCTTATGGGCATCCAGAAAGAAAAGGCAATTGGGCCACACAAGGTCTTCACTAGGAGGTCCAAGGCCAGGGTCTACTAACTCCATTGTTAATGGCCTCTGATCTCTGCTTCCTGTTGTGCTTGATTTTGTTTCCTGCTAATCTCTGTAGCCCAGTCTTTCTGCTCATTTAGGCTTCCTCTGCTCCATAGTTTGGCCTGCTCTTGAGCTCACTTGAATCCCATCTTTACAAGATCTTTTAAATTCCACGCCACCATTATTCAACCAAAGATTTCTTATGTCCTAATTCCACATTCACAGTGCAAAGAATCTGATTGGTTCATCAGGCCAGTATGTTGATTCTCATGTGAACAGGTGTCTAGCCCTGATCCAACCAGCCGATGCAATCCTTTGTGGAGTCAGATGGGACAAACATGGTCAGTTAGGTTCCCCCTTTAGGCTGAGAAGTTAGATCAAGGCAATTTCAAAGAAAGGGGCATGATTTGGATTGGCATCTCAAAATATGTCTTATATTGGTGCAAGTAAACATTACTCCGTGGTTCTTTATACTATTATCAATACCACACATTGTATGTGACTTGTGGTTTTTGTATTTTTCCTACTTTATTAGAATCTCTGCTCCTTGAGGGCAAGATTTAGCACTGTATGACTTCAATGTGCTTCTGTTTATTTATCTGTAAAAAGGAATTCATAAAAGTTTCTAGGTAATTAGGTGCTATGTGCATTAAAGATAACAGCTCAGTAAATATCACCTATCAGTATTATCTCATCTTCTTTGTGGGTTCTTCAGTCTCCCTGTTCTGACATACCATTGGTAAGTAGCATTCAAAAATTTCTGTGTTTGTGGTTGAACTGAATTCTCAGTAGGTAAGTTATGAGTGGGTTTTGCCTTGGAGATATATGGGATCACTTCTTTCCCAAGAGTAATACTAATTGTGCCTTTTCTCTCCTAGTTATCTTGCTGTTCCATTTGTGGATGTCCACTTTCTAAGTCACAGCTCTTACATATTGTATATAAATTACTTTTTTACATATCTTTAATATGTACTAAATGGGTCCCTGAGTTCAGGGTTGACATTTTTCTGCCTTACTATCATGTTTATGGCCCTAGAGTCTTGCTTGGAGCCTGGCATGAAGGAGCCCAGTACTGAACCAGTATCTGATGTTCCAGTTTTGAGCTCATCTTCTAGGAGGACTGTAGACATATACCCAAGCTATAAAGTGTCAGGAAATATTATCCAAGACTTGTAAATGGGCAAAAGAAATATTGAAGGTCCTTTCAGTAGAGTGTTGGACATTGTTTGGTGGAATCTTAAGGGATTATGTGATTATATTTGATTTGCTACTGACTAGACTATTTTTTTCTTTTAAAAGCTTTATGATTTTATTTTTCACAGTTAGATCTACCTATAATTGATTTAAAAAAATTTTTTTGTATCATTACTCTACAGTTACATGAGGAACATTATGTTTACTAGACTCACCCCATCACCAAGTTCCCCCCACATTCCCCATTGCAATCATTGTCCATCAGCGTAGTAAGAGGTTGTAGAATCACTACTTGTCTTCTCTGTGTTGTACAGCCCTCCCCTTGCCCTCCCACATTATATATGCTAATCATAATGCCCCCTTTGTTTCCCCACCCCCTTATCCCTCCCTTCCCACCCGTCCTCCCCAGTCCTTTTCCACTTGGCAACTGTTAGTCCATTCTTGATTTCTGTGAGTCTTCTCATGTTTTGCTCCTTCAGGTTTTCCTTTGTTCTTATACTCCACAGATGAGTGAAATCATCTGATACTTGTCTTTCTCCACCTGGCTTATTTCACTGAGCATAATACCCTCCAGCTCCATCCATGATGTTGCAAATGGTAGGATTCGTTTGTTTTCTTCTTATGGCTGAATAATATTCCATTGTGTATATGTACCACATCTTCTTTATCCATTCATTTACTGATGGACGCTTAAGTTCCTTCCATTTCTTGGCTATTGCAAATAGTGCTGCGATAAACAGGGGTGCATTTGTCTTTTTCAAACTGGGCCGCTGTGTTCTTAGGGTAAATTCCTAGGAGTGGAATTCCTGGGTCAAATGGGACTAGACTATTTTAATACTCTGTTAGAGTAGAAGTTAAATTTTAGAAAAATAATTTAGCAATATTTATAGCTATATATATAATTATTCATAGCAATATAAATAATTCATGTTCATAGCAATGCAAATGAACTCTGTCAGGTAGAGAATGTAAATCTCTGTAAGTTAAATTCTCATTTGAACAGTTTTAACATCTTACTGGTTTCCTCACTAATGAGTGAGTTAAATAAAATCTTTGGCATAATTTCATTTTGTGTTTGCATGGAAGGAGTGCTTTTAACTCTTTGAAAAAGTATGTTTTAGTAGAAATAATGTGATAAATCTTACAATCACTTGATATCACTGGGGAGGAAAGATTTCACCCAGGAGGCAATTTTTAAGCAGGGCTTTAAGGAAAGAGTTGAATTAAGGTACAGTTGTGATTAGGGGAAAGGATGCCCCTAGATATGAATTGTTTCTTACTGGAAGGGACACAATGAGAAGGTACTGGTTTCTGTCCCCTTACCTCTCTTTAGGGTTGTGGTATTAGGGAGCCCACTTCTGACTGTAGTGGCCTATCCCTAACAGTACTTGGTGGTCTCAGTACCATAGTGTCTGGTTATTAGCTCGATTTATTTTTCTCTCAGTAGCCAGAAGAACATAGTAAATTCATTTTGTTCTCTAAGTTTAAGACTAGATCAACTTATTGCTCCCTATTTAAATTTTTTCTCCAGCACCATGCCAGTCAAACTAATTCATTTTTCAGAGGCATAGAATGGTCTGTTTACTACTCAGCAGGGCAGGCTTAGTTTTGGTAACTAAGTTTAAACTATTTTATAGTTCTTATTCCTTATGTCAATGTCACTAGCCTTTTATCCTATCAACCACTAACTTCCCCTCCCCATAGGGTGTAGGATTTTATTTTCGGAGATCTTGGGAAGATATGTGAGTTCTAAAATATTTGTGACATTTTTACTAATTCAATTTACATAATGTACCCCCAATACAGTTAATAAGTGCTTGGCTTAATAAGTGTTTCTTGAGTTCCTACTGTGTTCCAGGCATTTTGCCAGGATTTAGGAATAAACAAAACAGAAGCAAAGCTAAAAATATGAGTTAGGATTAGGAACAATTCTAACAGGGATCCAAAAAATGCTAGTTTAAACAAGATACAGGTTTATTTCTCTCTCATGTGAAAACCCAGATGTAGAAGCCCATGGCTGGTTAGGGGCCCCACAATTGTCTGGGACTCAGTGGAAAGCTCCAAGCTTTCTACTCTGCTCTCCTTATGGTTAAGCCTCATCCTCATGTTCTAAGATGCAGCTCCAGCTATTGCATCTCTATTTTCAGGAAACAGGATGGAGAAAGGAAGAATGAAGGCATAAAGGGTATGGTAGCTACCTTTCAAGGAAAATTTCCAGAAACTGCTATACATCTATCTCTTCTTCAGCTAACATCTCATTTGTCAGAACTTAGCCATATGACCAAATAACAACATGGTAGGCTTGAAATATACTTTTTTCCAGGCATTTATTTCCCAGCTAAAAACTTGAGATTCTAAAGAGGAGGAAACAGATAACGGAGAAAGCTATCAGCAATTGTTATCAAGACACAGTCCCTGCCCTTTACACAGATAAGGAAAGGGAATACCTTAGGAGTGCATAACAAAGGGATCTAATTCACACTGCACAAAGCTCCCCAGAGATGAGGGCTTCTGAACTGAATTTTTAGGAAGAGTAGGAATTAGTCAGGCAAAGGGTATGTGTGGTGATGGTGGTGAGGGGCTTTCTAGATAGGGGAAGTAGGGAGTTTCCAGAGGCTTTAAAGATCAAAAGATTTACTAGCACTTCAGTGGGGTTGCAACACGTACTTAGAGGTCAGGAATATGAAGTTGGAAAGATAAGTAGAGGTTAGGTCATGTCATGTCTGGTCACTTCAATGAGTTTATGAAACTACTAACCATTGATCTTTAAGGAAACCAGTTATACTTGTAGAACATCTTATTTTTCACAGTACAGTCATAAATAGTGCCTGCAAAGATATAAGCCATTTGCTACAATTCCTCTAAGATGACCAATCTTCTCAGATCCTAGCAACAAAAGAATTCAACTAGATCAAAACTTACCTTATTCACCTGCTTATAAGATTTATAAAGATTCATCCCTGCCTCCTCAAAAAAAGTACTTAAATATTATTGCTTTGTGTTCAGTGCATCCATATTAGAGATAAAAAGCAAAAGGCTTAAGATGGGAGTTAAATAATTGAGATTCTGAGATGTAGTTACCAAGAAGACAGTAATTTCATGCTGTCTGTAGCAGAGAAAGACATCTAGCTAGAATATAAAATTGTCCATTCTACAAATGGTATTCTTCTTAATTCAAACAAAGCAAAAATAACAGGTCAGAAGCTATAGAGATGATCAGAGGTAGAGTTTGGGTCTGTGATAAAGACAAAGAGGCTATAATTCCACCTATATTCCTTTGCAATATGGCTTTTCTGTTCCTACCGTTGAAAGGTGGAATTTATCTTCCACGTCCTTGAATCTGCACTGACCCTGTGACTTGTTTTGGCCAAGGAATGCAGCAGAAATGATTCTCTGTGTGACCTTCCAATGGCCTGAGCCTGCTGTGGAAGTCAGTTTAGCCTGTGGAGGATGAAAGGCCACTGGGAGGGGAATCAAGCACCCCAGCCAACAACTACCAACAACTGCCAACTGTGAGTCCATCTTGGACCTTCTAGCCCAGGTGACCCTTCAGCTGAATGCAGGTACATGAATAAGCCCGAGTGAAACCAGCAGAAGAAGGCCCCACCCAATTCACAGAGCACAATAAATAATAAATCGTTGTTCCAGGCCACTAAGTTTCAGGGTGCTTTGTTACATAGCAGTAGATAACTGAAATAAGGTAATTCCCTCAATATTTTAGGTTAAAATACATTACTGTTATAGTTTATGACTCAAAAGCAATGAAGACATTGCTATTATATCAATTTCAAGCTTAGTGTAATAGACTTTGTAAAATGAACTGGTATTAGGGAGTCAGGACTTTCATTGCTATCAACCAAAGTAGACAGCAACTTAAAGTATTAGACATCTGTAAGAAAACCGTAAGGTCTCCACAACTAGAGGAAATATTTCAAAATATGGGTATTAGGCTCCTTAAATAAACAAATGGGCTCACTTGAGAAATTCACTATTCAGAGACAGTTCACCAGTAAAGAACTGATAACAATAGACATATCAAAGATCAGCATTATGACACTCTAGAAATTCCAATTACTTCTAGGTTAGAATAAGAATGACTCAGATGATGCCCCTTGACACTTGAAGATAAAATCCTTGAATTCTGTGGTATGGTAGTCCTTTTCCAAGGTGACCCCAGTGATTCTCATTTCTTTGGGAACTACTCTCCCACACTAAATCATGGCTGGTCCAGGCATCCACTAAATATGGTGGAAGTGATGGGTGACTTCTAGGGCTAAGTTATAAAAGAAATTGCATTTTCCACCTTGATCTCTCTCTTAGGTAACTTGCTTTTGGGGCAGCCAGCTGCTGTGTTATGCAGCTCTATGGAGAGGACCACACAGTGAGGAACTGAGGCCTCCAGCCAGCTACTCAGGGCAACCTGCCAGCACACTCTCATGGCCCACTCAGATGACTGAAACTCTAGCTGACACTTCTTTTTCAAAAGCTCTATTGAGGATACAGTTTATATACTATTAAATTCACTAATTTTAAGCATACAGTTCAATGAATTTCTAGGAAATTTCAGAGTTGTGCACCATGACCACAATCTAATTTTAGAATATTTCCATCATGCCAAAAGAAACCTCATACCCATTAGTATTTACTTCCCACTTCACTACCAGCCTCAGGTAACTCCTAATCTATTTTCTGTGTCTATAGATTTGCCTTTTTAGAAAAATTAATTTAAATGGAATCATGTAATATGTGGTCTTTTGTGTCTAGCTTTAGTATCTAGCTGACATTTTGAGAGACTTTTACCAAAACCTCCCAATTAAGCCACTACGAATTCTTGATTCACAGAGTTAAGCAGACACTGTTTATTGTTGATTTTAGCTACTAAGTTTTGGGGTAATTTGTTATGCAGTAATAGATAAGTAGTACATGTGAGTATGTAATTACAGCTGGGAAACTAAGTCCCTTTGATATCCAATGTTGCATTAAACCCAACTATGAAGGTATAACACTTGTTATTAATAAAACTCATGGACACGGAAAATTATACCTTACAGTTGTATTTTCGTGATTTGCTAATGACACAAAACTGCTACTTTTCTTAAGTTTTGAAAGAAAGCCATTTCCAGGTCAGAAGAAAGAATCTCCTCTTTATTTTTAGGTCTGAGAAAAAGGTTAGATGAACAAGGAAGAAATGAAATTGTGGACAGTTACAAGGTGGTACAGCTGTTCTCGTGGCTGAGCTACTAAGGAAACTTGCCATATTAGTCTGAAATGAGTTTTAGTTGATCAGATTAGACAACAGAAGGCTCCACTGTAATTGCAGGAGACTTAACTACCCAGTTGCAACCTTGAGATGTTGCTATCAAGAAGTCATTTGAAGGATTCATGAGGGAGAGAGGAACAGGTAGATGCGGGTTTCTGAATTTGAGTCGATACCAAAATGAAGAAGGAAGAGGTTTACAATTTCACAACTATGTGAATGGGTCAAACTTTGTGGAATGCTGTCAAACAAGAGTAAATTGTGAAATGGTTTAAATAACGTGGAATTAATAATGCTCTTGACAGCAGGAATATAAATGATCGTCTGATGATGGTTTTGACTCAGTTTCTAATGCAGTGAGGGTTGAAGACTAAGAAACTCATCTTGAATCCAGTAGTAACAATGACTTTCAAGCTTTGAAATACTTCTTTAAGTTTTGAAGGTGAAGATTAAAATCTTTGACACTTAGAAACAGTGTTCATTTCTTGTTATACAGCTGTTCACAAAAGCACTACTTTGCTGTATGTTTTGTTCTAGTTTTTATTGAAAAGTTTGTCTATATGTGTTAAACCTTCTTGCAAATGAATGTATTTAAATTTATTGTATTTTAACTGCTTGTTTTATAACAATTTTTACGGATATATGCTGTATATACAGGAATTCTCTCAAATTTATTTGATACTGTGGCATGCTTCTTAGTTGCTAATACCTAGAGGCAGCATCAATATTTGCCTTCATGGAACTTCATGAGCAGTATAAGGCTTCATTTTACTGAACATTTGTGTGTGTATGTTTTGTTGTTTGCTCTATCTTCACTATTTTTTAGCTATGTGGTTTAGCACCTTTATTCATGCCTAAAGATACATAATTAAACATACAGAACCTGTGATTTCATAGAACCCAATATACCTACTGTACACAGTATATCATATTAGCATGAGCATGTAGTATTTCCCTCTACAAAACCACTATAAAATAATTTAAAGACTTTTCACAAATGCAAATTAAAACATGTATAATGAAAGGTACTTTTTATGCCACACATTTTTCTTGCTAAATTGGGTGTTCCTATTCACAGTCATATCTTGTATGTAAGCAAATCAAGTACTATGATTAAGGCACTGGGGAAAAAAAATATGATACTGATTCTTACTTGAAATACCTAAGACTCTAGTAGAAGAAACAGACATAAACCAATACTTTGTGATATGTGTGTTTCAAATGGAGGAAGCCTCAAAATGTTTGGGGGTGGACAAGGAAGGCTTTGCTGAGTAGGTGACTTTTAACTTATTTGTGGTTTATCAGATCAACAAGGGGAGGAAAGGCATTCCAGACAGAGCAAAGAGCATGAATCAAGACAAGGAAGTATAAAGAACACAGTATGCTCTGGAAACAGGAAATAGTTCCAAGTGGGACTGGAGCATAGTGGGTGGGAGGGAGCAGCCTGAGATAAGACAGGAAGATTAGGCAGAAACCAGAATGAATGGATTTGTCAGCCAAACTAAGAGGTTTAGACTTTCACTGGAGGGAGTGGGAATTTTAAGCAGAGGAATTTTTCTTTAAAAATATTTCTCTGGCTGTGGTGTGGTGGATGGATGAGAGAGCAAAGAGATGAAAAGCAAACTATTAGGAGGCTCTTACAGTAATTAAATGAGAGGTCTGAAATGAAGGTAAATGGTAGTGGTGATGATAAGGGACATAAATTAGGGATCTGGAAAAGGGACCCTTAGATACAGGCAAGAGAGAGAGAAAGGAGCCCAAGTGTCTCTCTGGTTTTTAATCTGCGGAACCGGGGATGGGGGTGGGGGGAACAGTTATGTCACTAAATGAAAAAGAAAAGGAAAATGCCTTAGGTCATTGGGGATGATTTTTGACTCCTCCTTCTGCTTGCCACTGAACAGATCACTAATCTCTGCCAGGCCTTTGCCTCCCATCTTCCCTACCCTTCTAATTATCCTTCTCAGTGCTACAAAGTCATCTTCCTAAAGCAGCTCTGATTGTGTGAATTTCGGCTCAGAAAAATTTGATGGACAACCCTAGGTCGCCTTGCAGAATGAAGCCTAAGCTTCTTAGTGAAGCATTCAAGACTCTCCAAGTTCAGGCAGGCCACAAACTACCTCCTGGGTACCTTTTTTGTTAACTATCACTTTCTTTCCCCACCCTATCCAGATATCCTCTGCTTCAAACATGCGTTTTGTTCTTCCACCACCTCTAAGCCTTAGCTAGTGGTACTTTCTCTATTTGAATGCACGGTTTCTTGTGCCATCTCAGCCTGCCAAAATTCTACCCAGTCCTTCCTGTCAGCGTTTCCATAGCACTTACCCATCCCCTTAGTCAAAACTATTTTTCCTTTTCTGTGGTGCATAGACTTCCGAGTCTCAATCACAACTTTTGGCGTTTTGCCTGGTTTTATAGACAGTTTTATCTTGGAATCCCTTCTACTCCCTTGCTGCAGTGACTAATGCACAGTATGGGCTCAAACATTTGTGATGACTTGACCTGGAGCAGAAATCTGATCCCTGTCTTAACCACTCAAAGTTTACAGACCGTCTGGAAAAACCAGGCGATTCTGCGAATCCATGACATCACACATGAAACGAATAGTCTAGAGGAGTCACCTGTCTTTAGAGGGCCCTTTCGCCATCTAGAACATCCGTGACAAAAGGTGGGAGCAAAATAATTTGCTGTCAGGAGTATGGCTTCTACAAACAGTTGCAAGATGACTTGTTTATGTAAAACGAAATATTTTATGCACCGTACTTTAAAAGAATCCTTAGTCATCTAAGATTTCCGAGGTGGATTTTTCCAGTGATGGGTTTCCTGAGGTCAGCTGCACTGACCATCACACATTGTATTCAGGAATGCATTAAAGTCAGCACAATGGACTCTTGGTGTGTCCCCTGTGCTGAATTGCTCAATGGCCCGGATCCGCCCGGGTCTTGCCCCGCGGCCGCCCCTGCCCCCACCGGCCGCAGGCGGGAGGCTCCAAGGGAACTCCCGCAGGTCTGCGCGCGCAATCCCAGGACGAGGCTCCGCGCCGCGCGCGCAATTGCCCTGGAAACCACTGCGCGCGCACGCGCACGCGGGGAGGGAGCAAGACTAGGCTAAGAGCTCAGTGGCGGGAGGAGGGGTTTACCCTTCCACTCCCCTGTCGCTCCCGGGAGGTGGGCGCGCGCCCCACCATCTCCTTCGGGCGGAGCGTCTCTTCCAGCACGCGCGCGGCTCGCGCGCTACCCCGGGCGTCCCCCTCACACGCACCCTTGCCCTCCCGCATTTGTGCGCCGGTGCAGCAGACAGCGGGAGCATCCGGGCACTTCCGCAGCCGATCGGCAATCCGGGCGGGGCGGCGGCGGTCGAGGAGCTCCCAAGGCTGGGACCTGGCGAGGGGAAGCCGGGAGGGGGGCGAGGCGTTAAGCCAGAGCCGCAGCGGCGCGGGTGCCGAGGGCGACGGAGGGGGAAGCGCTCTAGCTCGTCGCTCCTCTCGCGCATTCCCCTGGCCAGCCCGGGCTCCGGAGATGCATCTGCATCAGGTCCTCACCGGGGCTGTCAACCCTGGAGACAACTGCTACTCCGTGGGCAGCGTCGGGGACGTCCCCTTCACGGTGAGCGAAGTCCAGGAGCCCAGGGGGGAGACCGGGATCCGGACGCGGGGTCCAACACTCCCCGTCCCGGGCCCACGTCCACCCGAGAGGCTGCGAGGTGTTGGTGGGCCCCAGCCGCGCCCCCTGGGCAGCCCAAATTTCAGGGGGGCGGGGGGCGGCGCGTGGGACTGCGAGCCCTGCGGCTGGTGTGGGAAATTTCCCGTCTGGGAAGAGACTGTCCGCCCTCAGCAAACGGGCCCCGGGGGTGACTGGACTAGAAGGTTCCTCTCCTAGACTGCTCCGGGTCTGTGGTGGAGGAAGATGGTTGCAACCGCTGAAAACCCCAGAGCGTCCGTTTCGCACCTGCTGTCGCCTGCGTGGAGGCGAGGAGACTTGGTCTTGTCTGGGAGCGCGGAGGCGATGCTGCGCCTGGCTTCCCCTCGCGCTGTGTTAGGGCAGCGAGGATCCTCTGGAGCCTCTTCTTCTAAACCCGACCCTCAATCTCCTGATACGTAGGCTCTTAATTCCATTGAGAAAACAGAAAAATTCATTCTCTGTCCCTGAAAAATTTAGAATAGGGTTAGAGTGACAGCGGCCTGAAGAATTCTTACTTATCACGAGATCACAGGTTGGTAACCTTCCTAGGTGATATTTAATCCGTTCTCAAGGTAGGCTGGTTTGTCTGTTTTTAAACTAAAGCAATGGGAAAATTTTATGACATTGTTTTTCTTGTTTGTGCGAGTAAAGTGTATGTAAACAATAACGTTAGAACCTCTTTAAAATCCAATGAAATAGACATTTCTCAATGAGCTTGTATGGACCAGTACTTTTTGAGAATGAGATGTTAGTATGGCTAATTCAAACCAAGCCCTGGAGCTTCTTTTACCCAGATAGATTCACATGGATTAATGTGAGTTCCTTTTTTGTATTAAATTTATTCATAGTTCTTAGAAGGAACTGTAGGCGGTGAGACCTCAATTACATACACATTGTGATTGATAACCATTTTGCTTGATAAAATTGTAAAGAGGATAATGGTATGGTTTTTAGACAAGGGAAACACTTTAATCTGGTGTCTGCCCTCCAATAGCATGTTTTTAAAGCTGCAGAAATAAGAAAACCTCCAGCAAAACTGCAGAATCATGTAGCACAATGCATTCTGGAACAGAATTTACCTATCATTGTGATACATTTTGTGTACAATCTTGTGATAAGATTGCCTTTTGGCCATTTTAATTTTTAAATGTTATCAACTTGACTGTTTCAGTTTAGAATGAACCCTTTAAAAATATAATTTGCCTGACTTGTATTGTTACATCTATGCCCATCCATGGTGTTATCTGTGTTTTATGTCCATGTGACCTGAAAGATCCATATAGAATTGAGCTTGGACTTCAAGTGTATACAGAATCTTTGGGTAATAGAAGAAATTTTCCTCTCCCCAGATAGTGTAGGTGGGGAGGAAGTTCTTCAGGTTTCCCCAGATTTCTGTCATCAAGAAACAAATTTGGAACCTTGGGTTATTGCATATTTCCACACTATCATGGTGGTGGTAGTTTTCTGTATCCATTTGAAATTGAACGGTGTCTCTTTGCAGGGCTGGTGTGGAGGGCTAAACAGGTTCAGGTTCAGTCTGGAAAAGCCAGCGCAAGAACAGTTAGCACTGCGCAGGTGTGGTTATGCTGTAGGCTACTCCTGACCAGGTCCTTGGAATTATTTTCAGATCTTTTTCCACCTCCCTAAGTCAACCTGTCACCAAGTCTAGCTGACTCTGCAGTGTCTATCAGATTTACCTCTTTTCATGTCCTTAGTTACTACCTAATTGTAAAATGTTATTTGTATTACTGAATATAAAAGCTTCCAAACTGGTTTTCCTGGTATTCATCTCTGATCACTTCAGTTCATTCTTCATACAGCTGCTGGGATAATTTTCTTCAAATACCAGTTCACCATATTGTTTTTCGCTCAAGAATATGTAGTTGTTCCTAATAGCTGTTATGAAATTTAAACTTGTCAGATGTTCTTCTGCTGTCTTTGACTTTATATTCAACTATAGGTACTCCTCACCTTGGTCCCTCTGCTATAGACATACTAACTTTTCACTGTTAAGTCTATATTTTTATGTTGCAACAAAAGAATCTTTTATTTTCATATTCTCAGTATGACTCAAAATTTACCTGGTTTAGGATGGAACACTGTCTGTGACACTGATTACTTTGGCCCTTTGGCATTTACAAATCCCTGTTGCACACCATCTCATTTTAATATTAGTTTCGAATGCACTAATCCAGTTATAATTTTGCCATGAACTAGATATGACCTTTTGGACTCTGAACAAATTTGCTTAAAAAAATAGAGAACGAGCTGATTTCCAAGTACTCTCATCAACCAATAGTTATTTGAATGCCTATATTAATATAGTAAAAAAAATAAAGCTCTTTTATGTAGATTATGCCATTTATTTTGTGGCATACTCAGATGAAAAACTTTAGTTTGGGTCAGATGACTAAGAAGAGGATTAGCCAGGACTGGAATGGAGGTCTTGTGACTTCTGTGAAGGGCTTTTCTCTGTAGTATCTTTCTACCCTCTTACTGCTTTCTCAGAAGTGTGTGTGTGTGTGTGTGTGTGTGTGTGTGTAAGTGTAAGGCCTACACCTTTTCAAAACAGGGTAGGTCATTTATTTCAGTCTATAAACTGAAAGTTTTGAAAAGGAATTGTTCTAAAAGGATTTTGAAGTGTTTATGAAATTGTAATTGAAAAACAGTGTGTTAATATATTGCATGGTAAGCAGTAGGTGGTGTGATCAGCTGGGCTGTGATTGACTATTGGTTATGTCACCATGGCCCAACTGATGATTGACATGGCGATGCAACTTGCAGTGTACAGTTTGAGTGATATGAGTACTTTTAGTGGTAATATGTAAGCTAACACGGTTTCACTTGCGTTTTGTTAATTAGCAGTTTTTCAGAATACTCAACAGTGGTTGTATAAATATAGCTGTATATATCACCTTTTGATCATTCTGTTCTTTTTGATGTAAGATCTAAATTCTGGAAGTACTGTTATCCTGCAATAAGTCAGATCCCAGTTAGTCCAAGGAGGTGATCTTCTACCATGTATGAACTGAGTTGACGTTTGCTTTGCCATTGAGACATTTATTACTATCTTTTTATAGATAAGTGAATGTTTTACGGCATAATGCAACAGATAGTATAAATTTCTTCTTTATGTCATTACTTTTCTGAAAAATAGTCTTTAGTTTTCAAACTTTTCTGTAAGCATTAAAATATTAATTAAAAGGATGATGTATGTGATTATTAATTTGATAATTATCAAATTAATAATTTAATTTTTTTCACATTTTGGCATGCGTGTGGACTGTATTTTCAGGTGTATAGAGACAGTTGGTGCTGTTCCAGTCTGTTGTGAATTCAACACATTGATCACAGTTTATAAAAATTAATGTCATTTCCACTTTCAGGGAGCCTATAACACTGGCAGAGAGTAGGAATGATGCACATAATTATCATGTAAGGCAATGAATGAGATCATATATAGTTGGGAAGATAAAAGATTTCAAGAGGAAGATTGACATTTGGAAAGAGAGAGAGGTATAGGGCCTTTCTGGATGGCAAGAACAACAGTGTCAAAGAATATAAAGGACAAATTATTGATACGAAGGATAAATCATTGGGTGATTATTTCTTCACAAAGTGATTTTTAGAAAAAACACAGGGTTCTTTTAAATAGCAAAGACCCTTAGAATGTTGAAAAATATAATTTTCAAATTAAATATTTAGGCAAATTATATTTTTTCCATAGCTTTTTAGGAAGACATATCTGTATTGTGACATTGATTGACTTTTGCTGTTCTTTTGTTTTTTTCTTAAACTACCACCAGAAAGTTAGTAATGAATGAAACAACATTCACTTTAAAGTTAAAACATAATGTTATAAGACCTCTTTTTCTGGCATTTAGATATATTTTAGTTCCACTGTAGTATATAATAAGAGTCCAGTCCTAGAACTATGGCAACACTGAACTTTGAAAATGATCAGCCTTTTTGTACATTTAGCAAATATTTGTTAAACATGTAGGTCTGTGAGGCTCTATGGAGAATAACAAACAACAACAATAAAAAACATAGTTTTGATTTCAGAGTTTATTAAAGAAATGGAGGAAATGTTAATCTACTAGGAGAGTTAAGAAATGTGCTTACCCACAGCAGGCCAGCTGTGTAGTATTGGCACTTAAATGCTTGTGGGAATTCAGGAAAAATACGAGATTACTTTTGGCCAGGGGAACTGGGTTGCTGGCCAGAAAAATGCTTCTGTGCCGGGTGCTTATCAATAGGTTTAATAGCTCATGCAATTATTGACAACTTATGCTGAGAGCAAAGGGAAGGAAGTTAAGAATTGAGAGTAGACTTCTTTTCTAAGAGAAATTATCCTGTTTGTTCTTGGAGAGTAGCTTCTTGTTTATTTATATGATATCTTTCAGAGTTTGTGGGCTTGTGTCTGGTGTTAGCCTGTAGGTGAATATGAAGTTATGTAAGTTCTTACTTACATCCCTGTGTGGATTAGTCTTCCTGCTTATCAGTGAGAAGGCTCCTAGCAGCTACCAGAAACTCGTAGAGTCCTGAATAATGCCTGCCCAGAAATGAGAGGTCCAAGACCAAACACTTGTATCATCTTGGCTTAAACCTGTTTAGGTTTTCTATTTGTAAAATGATGTTCTTAAATTAGGTTATCTTTAAGTAGCAGACCCTGAATGAACATTTATGGACTTCTAGACATTTCCAAGGGAAACAAAGTGACTGTGGTGAAGTTACAGGTCTGGAGTCTATTGTATTTTGCCTCTCCACATGTATGTACATGACTACTGGTCAGACTTTACCCTCAGGGAGCCTGACCTCCTTTCTAGCCATGCAGAGTGTTTATGAAATAGGAGGTCTTCTTTTGGCTCACAGTCAAGGAGAAGGCCCTTGTTCAAGATCCTTGCATCTGGTAGATGGTGGTTGCCTGGGACTGTCATTTTGCAGTATGGAGTGGGAGATGGGGGCCAGTGTGATGGCGTTGAGGTTCTCTGCCCACTACATATATTAACTCCTTTACTTTCTGTTCTTAGAATTTTGGGTATTCCAAAGAAGACTTTAGAAATTATAATCACTGTCTTAACTTGGAACTTGAGAAATTTTTAGAACAAATCAGAGTCTAAGTATTTAATCACCAAAAAGAGCATGGGGTGTTGGGTTACAACCGCAGTGGCACAGTGGAAAACAAGTCATGCCCAACTAATTTAATCTTCTTCTGTGATAAAAAGCAAAGCAATATTTTAAAAGGAAATAATAGAGACTATCTAATTCAGATTTAATAAGGCTCTTGTAGCTTGTGGGTTATTTTTTTTTTTTTTTTTTTTTTTTTTGAGAGGGCATCTCTCATATTTATTGATCAAATGGTTGTTAACAACAATAAAATTCAGTATAGGGGGGTCAATGCTCAATGTACAATCATTAATCCATCTCAAGCCTAATTCTCGTCAGTCTCCAATCTTCTGAAGCATAACGAACAAGTTCTTACATGGTGAACGAATTCTTACATAGTGAATAAATTCTTACATGGTGAACAGTACAAGGGCAGTCATCACAGAAACTTTCGGTTTTGATCATGCAATATGACCTATAAACCATCAGGTCAAATATGAATATTCATTTGATTTTTGTACTTGATTTATATGTTGATCCCACATTTCTCCTATTATTATTATTATTTTTATTTTTAATAAAATGCTGAAGTGGTAGGTAGATGCAAGATAAAGGTAGAAAACATAGTTTAGTGCTGTAAGAAGGCAAATGTAGATGATCAGATGATCAGGTGTGTGCCTATGGACTAAGTATTAATCCAGGCTAGACAAGGGCAGCAAGACATCCACGGTTGTGGGTTATTTTTTAAGACAAGTTTGGAAGCCAGATATAGAAGTTTGAGAGTTTTCTATCTTTTTGAATTGGTAGAATTCTTTTGTATTAATTTTTGCTTTGGAACCTTAATCCATGATACAGCAAGATAGAACCTATTGTTGGGGGAGCAGGCACAACCTACACAGGTGACTATTTTATTCTCTTGGAGATAGCTCATGTTACCCTGGATTCGGTGTTTATGTGTAGAACCAATTGACTGTGCTTTTTATTTGCACACCTTCTCATTTCATGATTGCCAAGAGCTCCTTTAATGCTTCTCTCTCCTCCCATCCTAAATACCTAAACATTAAGAGGGTTATCCTATATCTATGTGATAGAGAAGTCATAAGATATAAAAGGTCACCAAATAGAGTGCAACTGTACGTGAAAATTTGTTGGAATGATTTGAAAGCCATGAATAATATTCTTTTAGATTATCATTGGAGATATGTTCCTTTAGGGTTACTTCCTCTAAAACTTGAGCCCTCTCAGGAATAATAATACTCAGTTTAACTCATACTAAGTCTTGATGTTTTCATCCTGTGATTTCAGGAGAAATCCAGGAAACTTTAGACTATATGGGCATTATGTAATGAGTCATGGATGGACCCCCAAAATGTATAAAAGTTTTGGCTTAGTCTCAGTTCAAAGATACACATAGCTTATATGGTAGCTGTAGTTCAAAACAAAATGCCAACATTTTCCTAGGAGTAATGACTGGCTTGTGATATGCTAGTAACTTCCTCATGTATCCTCTGGCCTTGACTGTATTGATACTTGGGATAATCTAATTAGGAGGAGATATTTGGATTATTATCCTATACTCTATGCATAGCATCTTCTATCATTCCTTTTATGTGGATGAATTCTCAGTGTTTTCAGCAAAGGCCATTTCCTCCATATACACAGGTGATTTTAAAATGGGAGTGATTTCCTCCCCTTAGGGGACATTTGGCAATATCTGGAGACATTTTTTATTGTTGTGATGGGGTTGGTGGGGTGGACTGGCATCTAGTGGAGAGAAGCCAGAGATCCTGATAAAAGTCCTACAATGCACAGGACAGCCCCCAACAATGAAGGATATTCAGCCCAAAATGTCAGTACTGTTCACGATGTGAGAAACCCTGATTAATACCCTAATTCCCATCCCCCTTATCTACTCAAAGGCATTGCTCTAGTGTTTCGCCTTTACTTTCCTATAAAATTGCTTTTTCTTCGTTATTGAAGTACTTTCTTCATTTAGCTTTCCTGCTTTTCTTCTGCTTCCCTTCACTGCTCCTTGTCAGCCAGATTCCAGAATCCTATATGCAGCTGTGTCTTTGGCTCTCTCTTGTTGTCTGATAGCTTGTCTGCATCTAAAAGTGATCTCAGAGACCCCATTCTCATAACATTCTGCTCCTCCAGCTTTCCCTAAATCAGGAAATGGCTACTGCATTTTTTTCTCCAGTTTCCTTGGAATCTTTCATTCTTTCATTTGTACATCATCTAATATCAGCAAATTCTGTTGACTGTGCCTTCAGAATGCATCCAGCATCTGACGACATGTCATGTTCTGTACTGCTGCCACCCTGGTCCAAGATGCCATCTCTTTCCAGGATTATGGCAATAAGCTCTTAACAGGTCTCCCTGCCTTGTCTGCCTTTAGTCTTATGGTCTTTCATTTTATTCTCAACATAGTCAGAATGACCCTTTTAACATATGAATCAAATCTTGTTAATCCCTTGTTTAAAACAAACTCAAATGACTTCTTTTTTCACTCAATGACCTGTGTGCCTTCAGTGCCCTTTTTGGCTATTTCTTTGGCACCTAGAACATAATTTTATGGTGGTACAAGAAAAGTACTCAAAAGTTAATAAACAGGGCACTTAGTGTAATACATAATGTTCTTATAGGAAACAGTGATTGCTTTTATAAGACATTTAAAAATAATACTTCTTTATAGGTTGATGGAATTAGGCCATATTTATATGAATAATATTTATAGGATAGGGCAGGTATAGTACATATAATACAATCCAGGTATAAAGTTTTGCTGGTCTGGTTTAATCTGAGGATGTATGTTAGTGTATTGAGAGGAATTGAAGACCCATCAAGTTCTCAAATTTCCCTTATTTATGCTTTTGAAAGACTTTAATACACAAAGAATTGGAGATTAATCTAGTACCTGGAATTTAGTAATTCTGCATTTTAAGAGTTACATGTTTTAACCATCAGCTGAGCTGGGCTTGGAATTGAAAACTGAGGAGTCTGCAAAGACATAATTGAGGTGGCTGCCACCCTTGGTGGTAAGCTGAACTCAGTCAAAGGAATACTCTTGGATAGAAGCAAGATTTTCTTTAGAAAGTAATTTTAAGAATGTGCAAATACATAGACAAAATTTTATGCTGGAAATTTTTGTATAGATAAAATCAAAAGCCCAATTTGGTCATTAAAAATGATAAGCAAACAAAAACCATAAAGAACTCAAAATTATTAATGGACTATCTACATTGTAAAAACATAATTCAAACATTGTTGAAATATAGAAAGAAAAAAGGAAAGTTTCCATTCCTCAGTAGAATTTTGATTAGTATAACTTCCTGGTTATTTTTTACTTAAAAAATTTGAGTACCTAGGCATTGTGCATATCTTCTAAGGTAAACCAGCTATTTAAAAGTCCACAGTGGATAAGAGGAGTTGGTTTAGGTTGTTTATAAACTGTAAAGTAGTTAAACTGGGGATCATCTACCGAAGTGGTGACTTTGGTTATAGATTAAGTGAACTGTATATCCTTCTTTCTGGCAGTATTTAATAGTGCCATTGTATGTGGTTGCTATATGGAAACAAGACAGTATTTTTTTGAAGGGATAGGATTAATATCTACCTTCTGTGTTAAATGGGTACATGAAATGAAATGTTTTTCAATTTAGATTTAGTTTAGGAAATTCAGCTCTAGAAATTAGAGAATTTAATCTAAGGCGCACAGCTAAACCTATGGCAGAATTAAGACTGGAGCCCAAGGCTCATGTGCCCTTGCAGATAATTTAAAAATGCAGAAGAAAGATAAAATCATTTGTAGTGGTATAATCCAGAGATAACCCCTCTTAACAACTTGGTAAGTTGGACTGAGGGTTCATGGTGGAGGCTTCGTATAAGATTTGAGAATATTTATCAGTACTTTTTTCTTGAATGAGTTTTGTATATTTATTTCTCTCAGAATTTACTCTTCTTTTGTGTAGGTGTTCAAATTTATTAGTCTAAGATTGTTCACAGCAACCTCATCTTTTTAAGGTCTGCAACATCTGTTGTACTGTTTCCTCTTTCATTACTACCATTGATTATTTTGTGCCTTTTTTTCTTCTACAGAAGTTAATCGACTTTATTAATCTTTAAAAATAACCCACTTCTAAGTTTTCTAGTTCTATGTTTATTTCTATTTCAGTAACCTGTATTCTTAATTTATTCTTTCCTGCTTTCAAACATTATTTGCATTGACCTTGCCATTTTCTCCCTAACTTGAGATAAGTGTTTAGTAGCTCATTCCAGTCTTTCTTTCTCATGTATGCACTTAAGAATGTAAGTTTTGTATTCTTAAGGCCTACTATATCTACATGCCACAAAGCTGTTTTTTAAATTACTAATTCATAAATAATTTAGAAGTGTGTTTCTAAATTTCCAAATAATGGGATATTTATAGTTATTATTCTGCTTACTAATTTCTTGCATAGCTGTCCAAACAACATACAATATATTCTGCCAACCCTTTTAAGCCTGTTGAAATTTCAGTTGGTCAATTTCTGTATGTGTTCCATGTGTGCTTAAAGAAAATGTGTGCTTTGCAATTGTTAGGTACAGTGTTCTGCATGTGTCCTTTAGGTCAAGTTTGTTCATCATGCTGTTAAATCTTCTAAAACTTTACTGCTTTTCTGTCTGCTTACTCATTTTCTTACTGAGATATATGCTAAAATCTAGGAGTGGATTTATCCCTATCTTCTTGTAGACTTAAAATTTTTGCTTAATTTATTTGTGATTACAAATATGAAAATGATTTTATCTTCCTGGTGAGGTGACTTATCATTATGAAACAATATTTTAAAAAAAACTCTAGTGATGCTTTCTGTAGTCTACCTCATCTGATGTTAATATAGTTTTTTCAGCGATCTTTTGGTTACCACTTTGAAGTTTATCTTTTTCAGCCCTTTTCTGTCAACTTCTCTATATAGTTACATTTCAGAACTGTGTCTTCTAAATATCCCATAGTTGTGTTAATTAGAACTTTAAATTCGTATTATTTATTTACTTATATTTAATGTAATTACTGGCATGTTTGTATTTAAATCCGTCATCTATTTGTCTCTTTTGTTCTTTCTCCCTTTTTCCCTCCTCTTTGGCCCCTTTTTTTTCATTCCATTTTTTCCCTCAGGTAGTCCTAAAGTTATACGTTCCATTTCTACTTTAGAACTTAAAACTTGCATTCTTAAATTATCACTTAACTTACCAAAGGTTGCTGAGGCTTTATGGTCCTTCTAGGCAATACAAGAACCCTTTGTATTGTTTTTTCTTTTTTCTTTTTTGATTATTGCTTATAATCTATCCTTTGGCGATGTCTCTTCATATTTATAAACCTTATAAGACATTATTATTGTTTTATGTAGTCAATGCTTACTTAGATTTACTTACATGTTTACTATTTGTTCTTTATTGCTTCCTGCATCTCTCACATACCATTTGGGGTCATTTTCTTTCATCCTGGAGAACTTCTTTTAGAATTTACTTTGGCATGGATATGTTGATGCTGTAATGTCATCTTTTTCAATCCTGTTTGGAACTTTTGAGATTTTTGAGTCTGAATTGATTTATTTCATCAAATCTGAAAAATATTCAGCTAATACCTCTTCAACTACTGCCTCTGCCCCACTAACCTCATAAGACTAATATATTAAACAGATATTAGACCTTTCACTGTATTTCTGTGTCTAATATCCTCTCCTGTATTTTCTCTTTATCCCTCTCTGCAGCGTTCTGGATGGTTTCTCCTAATCCATTTGCTAATCCTGTCTTCAGTCATGTCTGATGTGCTTTATTGTACTTGCTGCACCGGCTAGCACAAGGTTTTTCTCTTTCTTTTTGTAGATGTCCTTTATAAGATTGAGAAAGTTTCCCCTTACTCCTGTTCTGCTGCAAGTTTTTATCATGAAGGGATACTGAATATTGTCTGTTTTTTTCTCTTCCTCAATTGATACAATCATGTGGTTTTTCTTTGTAGACTGTTAATGTGGTAGGTTGTTAACTGGTTGTTGCAAATTGAGTCAACTTTGTATGACTGGTGTATTATCCTTTTTATATATGGCTGGATTCATTTTGCTAATATTATGGAGTGTTTTTTTGCATCTGCGTTCATTAAGGATATTGATATATAATTTTTTTTCCTTGTATTGTTTTTGTTTGGTTTTGATGTCATTGTAATGCTGTTTTCATAAAATGAGTTTGGAAGTGTTTCTTCCTCTTCTGTTTTCTGTCTGGTCATGTAGAATTGGTATGATTTATTCTGTAAATGTTAGTAGAATTTGCTAATGAAACCATCTGGCTGTCGGAATTTTATTTTCAGAAGGTTTTTACCTATACGTTTGATTTCTTTTGTACTTTGTGGTCTTGGAAGAATTGGTCTTTTTCAGCCATTTCATTGCCATACTTATGTGTATAGAGTTGTTTACAGTATTTCATTATTTTTTCTGTGTCAGTAAGGTTAGTACTGATATTCCCTTCTTTATTCTTAATATTGGTTATGTGTGTCTTCCCTGTTTTTCTTTGTCTTACTAGAGGTTTAGGTGTTCTGCTGATCTTTTTCAAAGAACCAGATTTTGATTTTATTCATATTTTCTTTTGTATTTCTGTTGTCAATTTAATTGATTTTTGCTCTTTATTGTTTCCTTCCTTTTGCATGCTTTAAATTTGTTTTGCTCTTTAGCTGATTTATCAAGGTAGAAGTTACATTACTGATTTGAGGGTGTTCACTTACACTGCTTTGAGCATTTTTATATCAGCCACTTAACATCTTTGATAATTTCAACATCTGTGTTAGTTGATTGTCTTTTCCCATGTGTTGAGATTTTCTTAGTTCTTTGCATGCTGAGTGATTTTGGGTTGTAACTGGATTTTTAAGAAGACTGTGTCATGGAATTCTAGGTCTTGTGTAAATCCTATGGAAAATGTTGGTATTTTTGTTTTAGCGGGCAGGCAGCCTGTTTGGTGAGGCCACGAGTGCTGGCTGAGCAGCCTTCTGTGGGTTGTAGTTTCAATGTCAGTTCCATTTTCAAAGCCTTTCCCATTGCTAGCTGGAGATGATCTGTGGATGTGCCGCCTCGTGGCCCAGAGAGGACTTGGGCAGCGGTCTCTCTTGTAGTTGAGTCCTCAGCAGTCTTTCTTGTGCTGTTTAAGGTATAACCCATGCAGGTGCTGCCTAGGGGTGAGCCCAGGAGTTTATTGACAAGCTTATTGGGCCACTTCCCTTTCTGTGATTTTTCTGGTACTTTATAGTTTCCTTGAGCTCCCCTCTGTGGTTCTCCTGCTGGGAAGTTGAGACTTTACTTGCCCTGCTCTGTGCTTTCTGTGACTTTGCCTGTGTTCTGTGCCAAGTAGCAGAGGATAGAGAAAGAAAAAAGAGCAACAGGTGTTCATCCCACTCTTCTGGGCTCAGAGCTCCTCACACTGGGGCTTGGTATTGCTTGGGGAGTAGGATGTGAGAAAATGGGAGGGAAAAAAGTATAAACAGTAAATTTTCCCTCTTTGTAAATTTAGTTTCTTTTCCCACTTACTGAGCCAAAAGTAAATAGCTTCTCCTGGAGCTCTCTTTTTTTGCTTCTTGGTATCATCCTACCTTCCGTTAAGCTTTCCGTTGGTACATTGGAGTTCAAATTACGATCTTCTTTCTTGGTTCACCTGCTGTTATTTACTTTTCAGAGTCCTCAAGGAGCTGCACCATGCATTTTGTCCATGTTTTATGGCTGCATCCAATGGGAGAAACATAATTTTTTGTGGTTCTTACTCAGACCTAGGACTATGATGCCATTTTTCATACCATCAAAAAATATCAAGGACCTAGCAATAAATCTAATAATGCATGAGAAAGCCTCTAAGGGCAAAATTAATAAAACTTTATTGAGATACCTAAATAAAGGGAGATAAATACCAGGTTTATGGATGAATACTCACTACTGTACAGATATCAATTATTTTCAAGTTGATTTATAGCTTTGATGTGTTCCCAGTCAAAATCTTAAGAGGATTTTGTAATTTGACAGAATAGGGCCAAGAATAGATGAGGTGACCTGGAAGAACAATAAAATGAGAGCACTTTTTCTATCAGTTTAAGACTTATG
The DNA here is from genome assembly GCF_040802235.1 of Manis javanica. Taxonomy (NCBI): domain Eukaryota; kingdom Metazoa; phylum Chordata; class Mammalia; order Pholidota; family Manidae; genus Manis; species Manis javanica. The sequence continues at coordinate 101,411,307 of NC_133163.1, read as the reverse complement.
AAGCTGTAGTCATTAAGTAGTGTGGTGGTGGCCTAACAAATACACCAAGTAACAAAAAACAGAACACCAGGAACAGACTCACACATTTATTGATGATTGATTTGTGTCAGAGAACATAGTGGAGCAGTATAGAATGGTTGATCTTTTCAGTCAGTGGTGCTGTAACATCTTGTATATATAGGAAATAAATAAAACTTGATCCCTAACTCACCTTATATACAAAATGAACTCCAGGTGGATTATAGATGTAGATGTGGAAGACAGAACAATAAAGATTTTAGAAGGCAATAAAAAAAAGTTCATTCATGACCTTCAGGTTGCAAAAAATTTCTTAAACAAAACACCAAATATACCTCAATTGCAGATGGAAATAAATGTATTTTGGAAGTAATGAGCCAGGTTTCTTTTATTGAAGAAGGAAGTTAAAAATACGGAAAGTAGGAAGGTTAGAATGAATCCTGTGGTATATATAATTGGATTAGAGGCATCAGTGTGACCTCATATATATGTGTGTGAACCCATGTGTGTATATATTGTGTGTTTATAGTATAATGTATGTTTCTGAATATATATGTGTATGTGTGTGTGTAAATATATATGTACATGTGTGTAAATATATATGTATATATATTTACATTATATATAAATACATATAAGTATATATATTTAGAGAGTGAGAGAGCAGTGATATATAGATATGGTGGGGATGTATGTGTGTCTTGGGGCATCATTGCTCTGAGCCTTTCAGTGGAGAGTTGAAAATGAGTGTGGGTGTTTACACCACACACAGACCACACACAAAAGCACGCACTCTCTCTTTCCTTATCTGCCAGCTGAGAGGACCTAGAAACAATGAAACCCCAGTAACAGTAACACATTCTGGCATCTAGATCTTGGTTTCTAAGTACTATTCTCTACTAAAATGAAATAACATTCCTTGGAGAAATAGCTGATTCTAGGCTGAAGCAGGGAAGACACAAAATAAGCCTGGAATTTCTTGTACAAGAACATAAGGAATTGCTCAAAGAATGATAACATGAAAAGAACACAGGAGATACTTTGAAGGGTTCCTACTGACTAAATCTGGGACATTTTGAGCATGAAAATAAGTGATAGTAATAGACTATAACCCTTTGAATGAAATAAGAATCCATGGTCTTTTGTAATATAAATAAGTACAAAAGTAAATAAGGGAAACTTCCTCATAGAGGAGAGCCAACTAATAATGAAATGGAATTAGAAGATTACCATTTGGCAACCATTGTAGTAATAATTGATTTAGGTAAGAATTGTCCAGTTGATATGAGAACTAGTGGGTTAAAGTCTGGTAAGTAACAGGATATTTACATAGCCTCAAAATATCTTCCTACAAGATACTTATTAATGACCAAGGACAAATAATAACTTTATGGAGGAGAAACCTGGCAGTTGTCACATCAAGGATCAAATTTAACATCACCAGAGATAGGGCAAATTGACAAATATGCTCTTTCTAAAATGCAGTGAAAGAACATGGTCACATTTCAGTGATATTTTTGCTCAAATGCATACCCTGAATCTAATCATGAGGAAGTATCAGACAAACCCAAATTTTGTGACATTCTGCAAAATAATTGGGATGTTCTCTTTAAAACTGTTAATGTCATGAAACATGAAGAAAGAATGGGGAACTATGTTAAAGGAGTCTAAGGAGACATGATAACTAAATACGTAATCTGGATTTTATTCTGCTATAAAGGACAACATTGCCAACAGTTGGGGAAATCTGAATAAGCTCTATGGATTAGATAATAGTGATGTATTGATAGTTACTGATTTTGATAATTATACTGTGTTTATATAAGAATTTTTTTATAGGACACACACTAGAGCATTAAGGAATAAAAGGAAATAACATCTGCAGCTTCACTCTCAAATGGCTCAGGAGAAAATATGTATATGGTTACATAGAGAAAAGGATAAAGCAAATGTGATAAGATACTGACATTTGGGGAATCAAGATAAGAGGTATACAGGAATTTTGTGTAACAATTCCTACAGCGTTTTGTAAGCTTGAAATTGTTACAATTAAAAATGAAAAGAAAATCAAGTACCATAAAAATAAAAGCTTGATAAACTGGACTACTTTAAAATTAGAACTTCAGTTTCTTAAATGTAATGTTAAGAGTGAAAATGCAAGCCATGGAGTTGGAGACGATAATTGCAATATATGTGTTTGACAAAGGACTAGTATGCAGAATATAAAAATATCTGCAAATCAATAAGAAAATGACTGAGACCTTAATAGAAAAATGGGTGAAAATCTTGAACAGGCACATTACAGAAAGAGAAAATTAAGTGACCAATAAATATGTGAAGATGGGCTCTACCTCATTAGTAATGGGGAATGCAAATGGAAATCAGGAACTACCCTTACATACTTACCATATTTACAAAAGATAATCTGACATGTCTAGTGATAGCAAGGATGTCCAGAAATGGGAATTCTCATACACTGCTAGTGAAAGTATTTATTAGTATAACTACTTTGGAAAATGATTGTATAAAAATATATAATATAAAAATCTTTATATACCAAAATTTAAGAAATGGGTACTCTGTGATCTATCAGTTTCTCTTCTGTAAATATATTCCAGAAAAACTCATGTATATATGCAGGATATCTCTACAGGAATGTTCCATGCAGCATTGTTTATAATAGGCAAACTGTCCATGGACATTAGAATGAATATATTGTGGTACGTATGAGGAAATATCAATAAATAACAAAAACGAATGAATCATAGCTGCATATACCACGAAAAGAGCAAGACACAAAGAGTCCGTTAACAGTATTTTATTTACACAAAGTTCTGAGAGCAGGCAAAACTAAACTGTAGTGTTCAGGCATGCATGCGGAGGTAGAAAAATGACAAAGGACAAGGAAGTGACTTCCTAAAAAGTCAGGGCAGTGCTACTTCTGATTGAGGGAGAGAAGTGTTCTTTGGAAGGGACACCTAGTCTTTTGGGTTGCTGTAAGTATTCTCTTCCTTTTTTCAGTGGTGATTACACATGCGTTCATTTAATTTATTCCTTGTGATATTTAATATACACCTCTAAACTTTTTTACAATGGTCTTAGAATTTTGTGAGGTAGTGGATATAGATATATGTGTATATTTTTTTGTCTGCTATTTTCAATGAGAATCTCAAGTCTTTGCAAATTAAAAAAAAGAAGTGATTATCCACCTCTTCCTTTCCTCTCTTCCCAGACAAAATGGAAACTTCATGTGGCAGAGACTGTTTTCTACCATATTATGCCTTGGTGTCTGGTCCATAGTATCTGCTCAGTAAACATTTGTTGACTTGAATCCCCAACAGTCATGCTGTAACTATTTGTTGAGAGTTAAAGGGAATAAGTTATTTCACAAATTACATTAAGTAACCGGGAATTAATTTTAAGAATACAAAGAGGAGTGGAAGACAAGTCTTCCAAGAATCTTGTAACACACATTGTATTACAGCTGAGCCTTGGATATCAGGAACTTGGTCAGCTTTGGGGACTGGTTATTCTGTCATTTGTGGGCTATGTGGCTCTTAAGTGTCTCAGCCTCTCTGTGTTGGATCCATTAAAATAGGTTTGTGTGAAGACCAGGGACCACCCTTTCCTCTGTGTACATACAACCCTTTTAGCTTTCGTGTCTGTTACTACCTGCTACATTTCTTGTAATTTCCTAACATTTCTTGTTAGTTGAATATCAAGGAAATGGAATCTGACCCAGTTGACTATTTTAAGCCAGGCCACATCATAGACTGTTGGCCTGTCTGTAGTTTTGGTAATAAATTCTTGGCCTTTGGGTTCAAATGTCAAACTCTGGTCCAGTCAGTTGTATGCAGTGGGTGTTGGTCATGTCATGTGATCTGCCAGAGCATTCAGAAGGACCTGTGGATGGGGCAGTTTTGTCTAGAAAGTTCTGTGAGTAAGATGGATAATATACTTGACATGATAAAACATAATTTTCCTATTATGGGATGTTTAGGCTGTTTCCTATTATGGATGTTATGGGATATTACTTTAGTGGTGCAATAAAGATCTTAGTCAATTGTAATGTTTGTTTATATGTGAATGTTTTCTTAGGATAGAGTTCTAGAAATAGACTCAATAAGTCAAAGTACTTAGATCTCTTATAGTCTCTTAATTCTATTACTGAATTGTTTCCCAGATAAGTTCTATGATTTTATACTGCAGTAGTATATGACAGTGACAGGTGTACCATACTCTTGCTCATTGCTTTTTTTTGTTCTTTATTTAAGGTTGAAAAAAGGACATTTGACTATCCAGTGCTCCAAAGCCACCTTATATCTAGGTACAGGCTTACCTTGGAGATATTGTAGTTTTGGTTCCAGACCAGTGCAGTACAGCAAGTCCGATGAATTTTTTGGTTTCCAAGTGCATATAAAAGTTATGTTTACACTATACTGTTGTCTTTTAATTGTGCAATGTCATGATGCCAAAAAAACCAATGTATATACCTTAGTAAAAAATAACATTATTGCTAAAAAGGCTCACCATCATCTGAGCTTTCAGCAAGTCTTGATCTTTTTGCTGGTGCAGGTCTTGCCTTGATGTTGATGGCTGCTGACTAATCAGGGTGTGGGTTGCTGAAGGTTGGGGTGACTGTGGCAGTTTCTTAAATTAATACAACAGTGAACTTTTGATCCCTCCTTTCACGAACAATTTCTCTGTAGCAGTCGATGCTGTTTGATAGCATTTTACCCAAATAAGAACTTGTTTCAAAATTGGAGTCAGTTCTCTCAAACCCTGCCACTGTTTTATCAACTTTTTGTTTGTGTAAATAGTTTAAATCCTTTGTTGTCATTTTGACAGTCTTCTCAGCATCTTTACCAAGACTATATTCCATCTCAAGAAACCACTTTCTTTGGTCATTTGTAAAAAGCATCTCCTCACCCCTTCAAATTTTATCATGAAATTGCAGCAATGCAGTTGCATCTTCAGGCTCCACTCCTAATTCTAGTTCTCTTGCTGCTTCCACCACATCTGCAGTGACCTCCTCCAATGAAGTCTTGAACACCTCAGAGTCATCCATGATGCTTAGAATCAACTTCTCCCAAACTCCTGTTAATGTTGATATTTTGACCTCCTCCCATGAACCATGAATGTTCTTAATTTCATTTAGAATGGTGAATATTTTCTGTAAGGTTTTCAACAGGCTTTGACTTTGCCCAGATCCATCAGAGGAATCATTGTTTATGGCAACGATAGCCTTATGAAATGTATTTCTTAAATAAGACTTGAAAGTTGAAATGACTTCTTGATCTCTGGGCTGTAGAATGGATGTTGGGTCAGCAGGCATGAAAACAACAGTAACCTCATACATCTCCATCAGAGCTCTTGGGTGACCAGGTACATGAGCAGTCATATTTTGAAAAGAATCCTTTTTTCTGAGAGGTAGATTTCAACAGTGGGTTTGAAATAACTAAACAATATAAACAGATGTGCTGTCATCCAGGCTTTGCTGTTCCATCTATAGATTTATAGAGGTGATTTATTTATAGGCAGAGTAGATTTAGCATGATTCTTAAGAGTCCTAGGATTTTTGAAATGGTAAATGAGCATTGGCTTTAACCGTCACCAGCTGTATTAGCCCCTAACACAACAGTTAGCCTGTTCTTTGAAGATTTGAAGCCAGACGTTGACTTATCTTTAGCTATGAAAGTTCTAGACAGACATTTTCCAATAGAAGGCTGTTTCTTCTGCTTTGAAAATCTGTTGTTTAGTGTAGTCACCTTCATTAATTATCTTCGCTAGATCTTCTAGATAACTCGCTGCAGCTTCTACACCAGCACTTACTGCTTCACCTTGTGCTTTTATGTTATGGAGATGTAAACCTCATGAACCTACCTCTGCTAGCTTCCAACTTTTTCTTCTCCAACTTTCTCCCTTCGCTCAGTCTATAGAATTAAAGAGAGGTAGTGCTTTGCTCTGAAATAGACTTTGGCTTAAGGGAATGTGATAGTTGGTTTGATTGTTTATCCAGACCCCCAAAACTTTCTCCCTATCATCAAAAAGTTTGTTTTGCTTCCTTACTATTCATTTGTTCACTGGTGTAGCACTTTTTAAAAAAATTTTGATATCGTTAATGTACAATTACTTGAACAACATTATGGTTACGAGACACCCCCTATTATCAAGTCCCCCCCACATACCCCATTCCAGTCACTGTCCATCAGCATAATAAGATGCTATAGAATCATTACTTGTCTTCTCTGTATATACTGCCTTCCCCATATGCCCACCCTCTACATTATGTGTGCTAATCGCAATGCCCCGTTTTCCCCCTTATCCATCCCTTCCCACCCATCCTCCCCAGTCCTTTCCCTTTGGTAACTGTTAGTCCATTCTTGGGTTCTGTGAGTCTGCTGCTGTTTTGTTCCTTCAGTTTTTGCTTTGTTCTTATACTCCACAGATGAGTGAAATCATTTGATACTTGTCTTTCTCCGCCTGGCTTATTTCACTGAGCATAATACCCTCCAGCTCCATCCATGTTGTTGCAAATGGTAGGATTTGTTTTCTTCTTATGGCTGAATAATATTCCACCCTGTATATGTACCACCTCTTCTGATGGACACTTAGGTTGCTTTCATTTCTTGGCTATTGTAAATAGTGCTGCGATAAACATAGGGGTGCATATGTCTTTCAAACTGGGCTGCTGCATTCTTAGGGTAAATTCCTAAGAGTGGAATTCCTGGGTCAAATGGTATTTCTATTTTGAGTTTTTTGAGGAACCTCCATACTGCTTTCCACAATGGTTGAACTAATTTACATTCCCACCAGCAGTGTAGGAGGGTTCCCTTTTCTCCACATCCTTGCCAACATTTGTTGTTGTTTGTCTTTTGGTGGAGTAGCACTTTTAATTTCCTTCAAGAACTTTACCTTTGCCTTCACAACTTCGTTAACCAGGCAAGAGCCCTAACTTTCGGATAGGGAGGCTTGGATAGGAAAGGGCAGAGAGAGGGGAATGGCTGATCAGTGGGTGTTCAGAACATATACACATTTACCCATTAAATTTTCTGTCTTATATAGTTGTGGTTAGTGGTGCCCCAAAACAATTACAATAGTCACATTAAAGGCCACTGATCACAGATCACCATAACAAATGTAATAATAAAAAAATTTGAAATACTGTGAGAATTGAGCAAATGAGCAAATGCCCTTGGGAAATGGTGCTGATAGACTTGCTCAATGCAGAGTTGCTATAAACCTTCATTTTGTAAAAAATGCTCAGTCTGCTAAGCACAATAAGATGAAGCTCAATAAAACAAAAAGTATGTCTGTACATATTCTGGGTCCCAAGAGATCACAGATAACTGACTGCTTTAATTACTAACTCTGTTTTACATCCTGTTTTGTTAGCTTGCTATCCTAGCATCCTCACTGTATTCTCCACTCTAATATCATGGCAAGTTCCACATTTTCTTTGAAGCCCTGCTCTGCTTCTAGTGGGGCAAAGGACAGATGAACTGGAGTAAAAGCAAGGTTTATTTCAGGGCACACATTGAACTATCAAGGAGGGGCATCTGGGCCTCAGAGTGATTGGAACTAAAATGCTGTTAGAATCAAGACTGCCTTCACTTAGGGATTTTATATACTTATCTCTTGAGTTCTTTATTGTTTTTGGATGTCTGATCCATTAGCTTCTCAAACTGTTGGTTTCAGTTTCAAGTTGTGCATGGTTCACTTACTTCCTTATTTCTGTATATGTTTGACTTTTCAGCTCAAATTTTCCTGCTAACTGGGTTTTTGGTTTAAATTCCTCAAAGTAGACTTTGGCTTAGCTCATCTTCTTCATCTCCCATCCTGTCAGCTCTGAGTAGGGACAAGAGTCATAAGATGAAGAATGTTTAGCTTGAGCTCTATGTAAACTAGTGCCCACTGGATTGTTTAATCTTTTTATCAGGTCTTTCTGAGGCAAATTTATGTAACACCAAATTATAGCTTAAAAGTTGAAAGAAGTCTCAGAAGTGATCTAGTCACAGTCTTACATTTGACTGATGAAAGAAACATATATAGAGAGATTGTGATTCACCCCTTGTTATAGTCAGTATTGGCATCTCTAGGTTCTCAGGAATGTACTCTTTTCATCATATTGAAGGTATTGGAAGTTTATTACAATTTAATAGCTTAATCATATTATTTGGGAAATACTTTTTTGAACACTATCAGGGCCATCTCCCTCAAAATATCAATATTTAGGTTAAAAGGTTAAATCATTTTCTGAAAATTTCCAGTGGTTAAAAATATTTGGAAGTTGTCAAACATTACATATTACTATTGCTACATAATCCAAAATATACTATTAACTTTAAAATTCTTTAAAATTCAAGATGTATTAAGACAAATTTAGAAACAAAATGTTGGGTCACTTATTTTCTCAAATTTCTAATAATTTAATGTCCAAACTATGTTCATTCTATTTCTTTAGAAGTAGAAAATTTATAAAAGTAGTATTTTACCTCATTATTCTTTATAAGGCAAATTGTTATATATCCCAAGCTTTAGAGAACAAATTTAGGCTGAAAGGTGACTATAAGTTTTTTTATACTGCTGGCCAGTCCAGTGGGCTTATTTTTGCCATTATTGCTATGATTTCCTTTACAAATTTTTGATAGTTAATACTTTGAATGGTTTGTTCTTAATGACTGACATAGAATAATTATTTAAGAGAGTTTTTTTTGGTTTTCACTTCCAGACTGTTTAGTGAGAATGCATGTAAGCTGAAGATAGAGCTGGTTTTGTAATGGTTAATTAGGGCAAGTTAATTAATTATTGCCCATTTCTATTTTCAAGGTCTCATTCCTTTCAGATATTACCAGCATCAGTAAATAAGTAAACTCCGTGTTTCTGTTCAGGGGTTTAGAAATAGGCTTAGTTTGCACTGCAGGTGTCTGTGTCCTCTTTAGCTTGGTATTTAGGAGATAGTTATAGCTCCACTCTATTTTGTTAGTAACTTATCAAAATTAGCTAGTTTTTGGCTGATATTAGAAAATAGATCCCTTTTAAATTGAACGTTTTAATTTTTAACTGAAGAACTTTCAGATCCATTGCTCCTCTGGGGCTCTTAGGAAAAAATTGAAACAGGTATCATTTTGTTTCTTACCACTTCCAAGCACTTGTAATGTTTTCTAAATTTTCTTTGGCCATAGTTTTCTTTTTACATATTACTAAGCTTTATCTTATGTTTCACTAGCATACCATGTGCAATTTGGCTCTTTTCTATTGCTACTTATAAGCAGTCTGTTAATTTTGCATTTCCTTTTGTGAGTTGTTTGAAAAGGAACTATCCCTTAGGTTACCACACAAGTCGTTATTATTAGTTTACTTCTGACATTGCTTCACCTGTGTTTGGCTTAAGACTGTTTAGGCTCTAAGCTTTTGCATATGATTTACTTTCTCATTTACTTATTCTGCTCATTCAACATTCTTGAGTGGACTTTAGCTGTTAGAATGATTGAAAAAAGTGTTTCTTAGATGTGCAGAAAAAAGAGCTTCTTATTCAAATTATACCCTTTTCCCTCTTTTGCTAACTGTAGAGTGGAGTTGTATCTGAATGATGGGAGGCTGATTTCTTTTGGGAGTGGTGGTAGTAGTTAATAATGGCAAGGGTTTGATTTTAGGTGTAGAAACTTGTAGAAAGGCAAATGAGGCTGATTGAATATATTGCTGGTAACAAATACTCTTATTTTGTAGACTTAAATTTTATTTTGAGAACTCTCATTAAGTATGTGTATTTTTTATACATAAATCTGAAGTTTCCTAGCAATCTATGAATTGGGCCTGTAAAATAGTCCATGGCCTATCGTGACCTATAAAACTTTTAAAATTAGAATTGTATATTACATAAAAATATTACCTCAATTATAAAAAATGAGTTATTCTTTCCTTAATATGTTTGGGCCTTAATGTATCTTTAATTTAGGCATTTTGTTAAAGAAAAACCTTGTTAGCTGTATATGACAAAGGGTAAACTTCCTTAATCTATAAGGAGCTCTTATAAACTATTTAGAATAATAAGACTAAAGACCCAGTTGAAAAATGGACCAATAACGTGAACGGTCAGTTTGCAGAGAAAGAAATGTAAGTGGTTGATAAATAAATGAAAAGATGCTCAATTTAGTTCCTTATAAAATACAGATTAAAACAACAGGGAGATGCCAAGTTTTGTTGGGTTGGGCAGATTAAAACATTTGATAATGATCAGGGTTGGTGAGGAAGTGGAGAAACAGGCACTTTAATACACATGGGGAATGCCATCTTTTTTGGGGGTACTTTGCAGTGGTTACTAATTTTAATGACTGACCCAGCAAGTTATGTCTTAGAATATATCCTGTGTGTATATTTGCTCACATATGCTTAATAGCATATATACATAGGTGTTTGTTGAAGCATATTTTGCCATGGTAAGAGACTAGAAGCTAAATTAATTATGGCAAAGCCAGAAAATGGAACACTCTGCAACTACTAGGAAGGATGAGGTAATTCCTTCTGTATTGATATTGAAAGTTCTTTAAAATATATTGTTAATTAAGTGGAAAAAAGTCCCAGAATTGTGTGTAGCATAACTTCTTTATGTTAGAAAATACTTATACATAGATACATTTGTATATACACTAAACATTTCAGGAAGGGTTCATAGGTAATTGATTGCTCCTCAGGAATAGGAGGGCTGGTCAAGTTTAAGGCAACTTAACTTTCCTGTTTAGTTTTTAAATTCAGTAACACGTGTTATTTTCTGTATTAAAAAAATTTATTACTGAAAACATTAAAATAAAAACATTAAAAATGGTTTGTTTGGTTTGTAGATGGCTTTAATGGATAAGTGATGTATAAAAGTTCTAGTTTATAAGGGACCCATTCAATAAGGAAATGTATTTGTCCATTTTAGAAATTCACTTTTAATTCTGAGAGTGTCATAAACAGGATTTTAATTAGGTGGCCAAAATGAAGAGAGGGAAAGGATATTTTCTTGGGAAATTTTTGTTAACCTGTGCTTTGTTTTCTTGGTTGTAAGACTTAGCACAGGTCAAGATTAGTCTCTTAAGACTATTTTCCGGAGGTAACTTTGTACAATAAAGTAACCACCGAAGTTCAGACAACCCTATCTCTTTAGGTTTTCATTTGTTTATAGAGCAAAGATCAGAGCAGAAATGAAGAATTTAAGTGAATTTTTGCAATTAACCATTTATGTAAGTAACTAACAAAAATTTGACCAAAAGAAAACAAAATGATAGAACATAGTCATTGGTGAAGTGAATTAAACAGTGTAGATACCAGAATCTGCCTCCCAGCCTCATATTTACCTTATGCCCAAGGTATTTAATTAAATTCTATGAACTTCCATTGCCTTATATTAAAGTGGGATTAATAACCAACTTCTCGGATTATTACAATCTTGATAAAAAGGGGTAACACTTTCAGTAGAATATTCCTGGTAGGACTACAGCACCTTGTTAAATTAGATAAACCTCTCAACATGCTTAATACCTCTTGATCCATCAGTGCCTTTCTTTTTCTTTTTAACTTTTATACATCTGTCAACAGTGGTCAACAGTGATCTCAAACCTTGACCCTGTTACTGACAGGATGTTAAAGCATCCAATTACTGCACAGAAAATTCCAGCATAATTATTTGTACTATATGTTCTCATAGGAAAGATCATGTTGGTATAAGATGTTAAAAAACTTGTTTCTTTACACTTTAATTTATCTAAGACTTAAAGGAAATCTGAGAAATTAGAACAGTGTTTGTGGGATATGAGTATTAGTTGTTGACTTTTCTGAAATTAATGTCTGAAAATATATGTGTTAAATGATTTGGGATTGCAAAGATGGATGTGGACCTTCTAGTACTACTAGGACATCTTAATAGAGTAGGGGTGAGGTGATGCTGTTACAAGAGCTGGAGCTGAATATTAATAAATATTATTTAAGGAGCAAGGAGCAAATGAATGCTCATCTATGAACTTGGACAAATCACTTATCCTTTCTGGGCCTCAGTTTCTCCATCTTTAAAAGGGGTCTGTGAAGAAAAAGTGTTTGTAAAGACCTTAGCAGACTCCTTGATCATAGTAGGCACTCAGTAAATGGTAAATTGCTAAGGAAGGCTTTGGTAGACTCCCTTCCAGGAGGTCTTCTAAATCCATGGTACTGTTAGTCTGGAAAATCAGCCAAAATATCTCTTTCCCAGAAAAGGTAAAGAATAGTAAGATTCCTCCTCCATTTTTTTGCAGGTGGTTATTGTGCAGTAGTTTAGGGCGTTCTTTTCTAGCCATGACCATGGGTATTATATAAGATTGTAGGCATTGCCTGTGGTTCCACAGGAAACCAGTACCAGACATAATTATTCCACTTTGCTGGGAATTACTAGTTTTGTAAGGGATTTGAGACCATTTTAGACTAGTAGTTTCTAAACTTTTGGTAGCTATATTCCACTGTATGGATATTTAGTAATTTATTTAACCACTCTCCTCCTGATGGATGGTATGATTGTTTTTAGAAGGCAGTGAATATCCTTCTACATGTATTTTGGCAAACTTTGAAAGTATACTTATAGGGTAAAATAGGGACTTGTTTGATCAAAGGGGTATATTGTATTTAAGATTTTGGTAGATATTGCCAAATTCTTTTATCCATGAAGATTCTGATTTAGTAAGTCTGGGGTGGGACCAAGCAGTCTGTATGTTTAACAAGTTCCTTAGGTGAATTTTGACACAGCCAGGTTTGAGAACTATTGCGGGATCAGAAAAATGGCAAGATTCTCTATAGCTAAGGAGTAATGGTAATGTCCCCTGGGAAAGATGAGGCAATTATGGATATCTAGGGAAGAGTAAGCATCCTTTTTCGTGACTAAGCAGTAAGAGTTTATCTGCCTATAGTAGCAGTTGCTAGGGATGGGCCCATGGTTAGGGATAATTATCTGGAGTATTTTAGGTTTATTGACATGTAATGTAGGGAAAAAGAGCATAAGAATTGTTAAGGACCTGAGCTTAAACATCTTACACTTAATAACTGTGAATTAATGAATTTGAATCTTTCTTTAAACAAAGAAGGTAATATCTTCCAGTTTGTTGCAAAGATGAAAGGGGGAGTGATATAACATCTATTGAGTACCTTCTGGCTTCTGCAGTATTTTGTGGCTGTTTCGGTCATGGCAGGCTGTCATTTAGTTGTGATTGGTGATACTTGGTCCTCTCCATTAGACTTATTGGGACCACATTTTATGATTTTTATTCCCAATCCCTAGTGCAGTTCTGTTTTTTTTATTTTTATTTATTTTTATTTATTTTTATTGACAGGTAGTTGACACACAGTATTACATTAGTTTCAGGTGTACAACACAGTGATTCAACATTTATATACATGATAATTCTAGCTACCAGCTATCACCATACAAAGTTGTTACAATATTTTGACTATATTCCTTATGCTATACATTACATCCCGGTTACTTATTTATTTTACAATTAGAAGTTTGTACTTTTTTTTTTGTTTGTTTTTTGAGAGGGCATCTCTCATATTTATTGATCAAATGGTTGTTAACAACAATAAAATTCTGTATAGGGGAGTCAATGCTCAATGCACAATCATTAATCCACCCCAAGCCTAATTTTCGTCAGTCTCCAATCTTCTGAAGCATAATGAACAAGTTCTTACATGGAGAACAAATTCTTACATAGTGAATAAGTTACATGGTGAACAGTACAAGGGCAGTCATCACAGAAACTTTCGGTTTTGATCATGCATTATGAACTATAAACAATCAGTTCAAATATGAATATTCATTTGATTTTTATACTTGATTTATGTGTGGATACCACATTTCTCTCTTTATTATTATTTTTAATAAAATGCTGAAGTGGTAGGTAGATACAAGATAAAGGTAGAAAACATAGTTTAGTGTTGTAAGAGAGCAAATGTAGATGATCAGGTGTGTGCCTGTAGACTATGTGTTAATCCAAGCTAGACAAGGGCAATAAAACATCCACGGATGCAGAAGATTTCTCTCAAAACAGGGGGGGTGAGGTTCTAAGCCTCACCTCTGTTGATCCCCAATTTCTTACCTGATGGCCCCCCTGCGACTGTGCCTGTCTTAGGTTGTTCCTCCCTTGAGGAATCTTACCCGTCTCTGGCTAACCAGTCATCTTCTGGGGCCATACAGGGAAATGTAAAGTTGGTAAGTGAGAGAGAAGCCTTATTGTTTGAAAAGGTTAGCTTTTTACTTCTTTGCATATTTAGTTCTGTTTTTTAAAATGAATAATGTGTGCTAAACACTGTGCAAGTAGATTTCCATTTAATTTTTACCATTAACCTGAGAGAAAAGTAGTATTTCTTCCATTTTACCACAAAGAAATGCTCAGAAAGCTTAAATAACTTACTTAAGACAATAAAGTATGGCAGAACCCAAATTGAAAATTCTGCATGTGTGATTCCAAACTAGGTAAATCTGTGCTCTTATCATCAATCCACTTTGTGGAGATAATGCTATAAAGCACTTTGGAAAGATTATTTTTGTTATTTTAATAATATAATTTTTTATTGAGTTCTTAAACATGTTAGTCTCAGGTGTACAACATAATGTTCATCAATAAGTTTACTTAACATTTGTCACCATACATATTTACAGAAAATTTTTTTCTTTGATGCGGATTAATAATATACAGATTAGCAGGGTAATACAAGTATTTATTCCGCCTATGCTCAATATTCCCTTTCAGTTTAGCTTTCTTGAATGCATGGTATAGCAAATCTGCCTTGTCTATAAGAGTACAAGTAGTTAATTTCATCCTGTGAGTGATTTTTTTCCCATGTTTCTTTTGCTTAAAATTCTGTTTTTCTTTTGGTGAACTTCTTGATATTTTTAATATGTAAGTTGAAGATGATTCATAGTAGTTATCGCAGGGTTTTGGCAACATTGGAAGTTTTAGTAACAAGTAGAAATAGTGTTTGACTTCCTTTCTGATCTTTATCTTCATTTTCTCTTTTGTTAGCAGTCATATGCGGACCTCTTCAGGGCAGGGGTCGTTGACTTAGATGTCATCACATGTCAGCCTTGGCTCTTGGATATGTTTTGTAGGACATTACCATATTGGTTAGTGCTGTAGAAATGGTGGGGGAAAAAATACCACTTCATAAATTATATATATATATATATATATATATATATATATATATATGTTTGGAAGAAAAAGAGAAATGTCCCCATCCTCTGTCCTTTATATCATTACAAAATTCACAAAGTTGCAAGACAGGAATAGCATACATCAAGAAGTGTGGCAATAGGAAGAAAAAGTGGTTTTACTCATTATAGTTATGCTGAACGAGGAAATTTTCCAGGAACTTAAATTAATATTGTATTATATTTTGTTTTTCAGACAATATAATTGTACTTGCCAATGTTTTTTTTTTATGTGAATCAGTTTATTTTTTATTTAATTTAATTTGTGTGTGTGTGAGATAGAGAGAGAGGGAAAAACCACTTTGGGTTAGTGTCCTTTCTCCCCCAGGCCTGGTGAGATGATTGAGGGGAAAGTGCAGGCAGACTGCACCATGGCTTCCCTTAGGCAGTTGATGAATTTAAGTTTAGTTTTTGCCTTAGTGCATATAATTTTGCCTAAGGGGTTCATGTGTATTTAACTAGCTCTTTAAGTTTTGTAGAATTGTGTTGGAAAATGCATCTGGTTTCCATCTTGATCTTTCTCAGGCCTTGTTTGAACCCTTTGAACCTGAAACACAATTGAAGCCTTCAATGCCTTATCATTTTCAGATGGAGGTTTTATTCTTTAGGGTTTACTGAGATGAGATTTGGAAAGAAATTCTGAACTGGAAAGATAACTTGTAGGAATAGAGGCTATAGTGCTTAAGAACTGGAAGAATCCTTTTTCCTGGAAGAAGCAGTTGTTTGATGAAAATGCATAGGGTGTCATCACCCCATTTTTTTTTGATGTAACTTTTAATGTTCTTACTTGTAAATTGATATTCTTAATATTCTTTCATTAACTTTTTATAAAATATGTCAGAATATACACTACAATGGCAATAAAATTAAGATAAACTATTAATCATGATACAAAAGTTACATTACATATAACATTTTTCTTTTTAGGCATATGGATCAGGCTGTGATATTGTTATTCTGGCAAGTGATTTCGAATGTGTGCAAATCATTCCTGGTGCTAAGCATGGAAACATCCAAGTCAGCTGTGTGGAGTGTTCCAACCAACAAGGAAGAGTAAGGGATTTAATTACTTTATTAAATGTCATCTTTTAATGTATTTAACAATCTTAGAATATTCTTCTCCTTTTCTACCAGGCTTGCCTACAGTTTTTTATTACTGTACCTTGCCTAGCTGGCTATATTAATTAATTTTCTGAGTAATAAATTTTATCAAGGATATATGAAATCATAATATTCATGGTGATAAATAGTAATCATGCAAATACATGCCAAATTATAAATTATGATCATTATACCATTCTACTGTCCCTCCCTGCTGCTTGTCTGAAGCTTTAATATTTGTATAAATTTACTACAATATGACAATCCAGTGATATAACTGACTTGCATCTTGGTTTTCTGATTTTTTTTCCCAGTTCTTTTTTTCATAAGCATGGCTTACCTTTTAGAAAACACTGAGAGTGTCAAATTTCTCTCATTAATTTTTATTGCTTATACTCCTAAGGCAAGCAGGGTAGCTTTAAACCTGCCTAGCATATAGTAGCTGTTCAGAAATGATTTTTAATAAATGCTGGTAATAATCTCAATAAGCAAACTTCTGGGAGCAAAGTTTTTTTCATATATAAGACCTTGGTGGTTAAACTATGTTTCTACTTTTCCTTACCTGGCTGAAGGTAAAGAAGGCAAAATTGTGACATCTTTGATTTATTGTCTTTATTTGCCATCTTCTTTTATTGCCTTTATCCCAGTCCTTGTGGTGATAACTTTCACATTTATGACTTTGTGTTAGCCATTTATAATCATCTATTCATTGATGGACATGTTCAACATGATCATTCATAACACTTTTATGTCTAAGTGTTACCTCAGCCAGCCATGTTAAGTAGCTGTCCCCCTACCATTGAAGATTAAAAACCTTTTCTTAGAAAGAAATATTAGATATTAAGTAAAAGTTAAAATCACTTTTTGTCATGCGGATGCACTGAAATCACAGCAGACCTCTTTTGCTGGCCTTGAAAGAATGTGTATCTACTATAGTTTTATAGGATGACCTACAGGTCCAGGGGTGACAGAAGGGATGGCTTTTGGGCTGTTCCCTGTAGTTGATTCCCTCTTGCCCAGAAGAGGATGAATTGGGAGCTGGCTTTCAAGGCACTATTGAAAAACTGAGAAGTAGCTTCTAAGAACACAGGGATTAATGTCCCTTCTTATTAGGTATGTATGTCCTTTCTTATTATTTATGTGACCTGGAGCAAAATTCTCCTGGCCCTGAATCTCTAGCTTCAGTCCTCTGGAGATATCTGTGTAGCCCTTTCTCCTCCATTGGTAGTGGATTTCTCTTTGATTTCTCCTTAGTCCATTTTTCTCTATTCCTTCTAGAAGGTTTTCCCAATTGGTGTTTTTCGTTTTGTGGTATAATTAATGTTACTTTATCTGATATATTTCTAATAAATGTTAACTCTTCGATGTCTTTCTGTACTTCTCATGGTTTTTGTATTATTTTCACTGGATTATAAAATATCTTTGTTAAAAAAAGTTATTTCTATATTTAAAAACTTAGAAAGGGTGATTTCACTGAAACCAATATAATATTGTGTATCACTGTATTCCAATAAATTAAAAAAAGAAAAAAGGATGATTTTTTTTGAATAGATCAAGCTTGTACTTGATATGTAAAATAAGGCCTGCTGAATTTTTGGTAACAGAGAAAGGATTTTAAGTTCAGTACTTTTCCAGTTATGTTTATGAAAGGGATAAACCATGAATACTGTCA
Organism: Manis javanica; assembly: GCF_040802235.1. Classification (NCBI taxonomy): domain Eukaryota; kingdom Metazoa; phylum Chordata; class Mammalia; order Pholidota; family Manidae; genus Manis; species Manis javanica. The sequence goes on along the minus strand of NC_133163.1, from coordinate 101,393,302 downwards.
GAATTGTATTACATGTAATCAGTTTATACATTTTTGTGAAAAGGAAGTTATCTTTATTTTCTCTTTTCCAAAATATTAATGCTTTGTTTTTTCTTTTTTAGATTGCAACTTCATATGGTAATGCTGTTTGTATTTTTGAGCCCTTGGGTATAAATTCTCATAAGAGAAATTGTGTAAGTATTAAATGATAGTAGAAAACTTTAAGAAGTTAGGTGAAGAATCCATTTGTTAACAATAAAGAGCCTCTTAGAAGCTGGTGCTGAAGGTGGTCTGGAATGTATGAAGATGGTCAGGTGCTTTATGGTAAGATCTTTTACATTCACTGGGAGTATACCCCCAGGCTTTTAAAAAAATCAGCTTTCTAGAATATTTCTAATTGAGAGTTAGTACCTTATTAATTGGTATCTACCCTAGTTGAACTATTACTTCTTGTCTAGATAACTAGCCTAGTCTCTGATACCTGTTTTCTAATCCCCTTTCTCTATTCGCAACAGTGCAGATCATGACATTTCTATGCTTAAAACTCTATAATGGCTCCTTATTTCTCTCAGATTCAAAGCCAGAAAGCCTTAGAATAGACCAGCCTATCTTCCTTCTCGCACCCACTTATTACCTCTCAGAGCTCATCTCATATATTTTTGTCTTCTGTGATATCACTCTATCCACATGAGTGTTTTTACTATTCTCAAATAGTTACCCCCCATCTCCTATAGGGCCTTTGAATTGGTTTTCTCCTCTGGAATGTTCTTAGGTCCAGGGCCAGCTCTTGCAGATCCTTTGTCTTTGCCTAGTGCCTTCTCAGAGGCGTCCACTTTACTGTCCTTTTAAAAATTGCTGCTTGCTTCTACTATCTTTATTCTACACCACCCCCATCGTTCTATTTTTAAACTTTTTTCTGTAGCACTTACCTTGTTTGTTTATTCACTGTTTGCTATTTAAAATGTAAGCTCCATGAGGGTAGGGAGTTTTGTTTCTTTTGTTCACTGATGCATCCCAAATACTTAGGAGAGTATCTGGAGCGTAAGTGCTCCTAAATATTTGTTAAATGAACAAGTTGGAGTCATAGGTAAACTCACTTATCAGCTAAGTGGTCTAGCATATTACATTGAGAACCACTCAGATTCATTCTGGGTGCTGTATTATATTTATTTTACTTAATACTTAGAAAATCCTATGTGGTTAGAATTATCAACCCCTTTAAAAATTAGAACTCCATCACCACTCAAAAATAGTCAAAATTGCCAATGTGAAATCTGAATGCCAAGAGTATATATTACCAGTAACTAAAAAAAATTTTTTTTGAGTGTACTCTTAAATGCATTGAAACAAGTGGTTTTGATATTTTTTATTAAATATATGTATTTAAATATTTTTTTACATCTCCAAAAAATAATTGAATTAAAATATTAGTCTTTTCCCTGATAGTATTAAGAAATGGATATCAAATTTTAGGTAAGAGTCATATATAGTACATACTAAAAATTCAGATTCAAGGGTTCCCCTCCACAAATTTCTGCTATGTAGTTGGTCTACAGATTGCGCTCTGAGGAATACTAAAGGAAAGAATGGTAGGGATGTCTGTAGTTTTAGGACTGATTTAATTACTACTTTAAAATAGACCTACTACTTTAATTACTACTTTAAAATAAGTTGTTTTAAAAATACTATTGTGACTCTTGTCAGCAATGGTAAAGTTTAAAAAATACCATATTTCCCTGATAAAACAATATAAAATTATGTTTGGATAATGAAATTTAGGTTTCACAATGTTATTTTAAATTCTACCTGTAGATAGTCATGAAATCTTGAACAAATAATTTGTTAAATATTTAAAAAATACTGTAAAGAGAGAGGTACGTGCCATTTATTTAATTGTTATTATTTGCCAAGCAGTTGATGTATACATTGTACTATACTTTGCAGCAGACATTTTATGTTTATGTGCTACAAAGAAATATATGCACTTTTTTCCTTTTTTTACTTAGATGTTGTATTTCATGGCAAAGGCCTTTGACTTTTAAATTTCAAATCTTTCCACTTTTTAGAATGGAAAGAGTAAGAAAAAAGGATGGAAAGTATTCAAATAAATATAGGTCAGGTTTGCAGATTTCATATATAGTTCAAATTTGTTGACTTTTTGGGAAGTATATCTAGTTTTGTTTTAGACATTGAGTCCATAGGATGATGATAATTTCCACTTCTTTCTAATGTGCATTTATTTTGTCATGAACATTATTGAACATTTATTGTGTATATCAGTCATTACAACACTGAGACACAAAGCTTATTAGGGCATAATTACCATGGCATAATTCCTGCCTTTGAAGAGTTGCAATTTAATAGGAGAGTCAGACATATAAACAAATAATAATTCAGTGTGATCAGCTTTATAATGGTAGAATGTAAAAAGTACTATGAGTGGTGCCAGGATGTCAGGAAAGGCTTCACAGTAGAAGTGACAATTTAGCTAGATCTTGATGTAAGCATAGGATTTTGCAGGTGAGGAGAGGAAAAGATATCCTAAGTAAGAATGTGTTTATAAACTTGAAGGAAGCCTGAGACATCATGTTTTGTGTGGACATGGTAAGCAGCTTGATAAGGCAGAATAAGTAGTAAGTGGAACCATTGAAAGTTACTTTAAAAACGGTAATGAAATATTTATATCTTTGTTTCAGATTATAAGGTCTTAAAGAAACTGATAAAATGGTAGTGTTTGTAGATATTATTTTAAAAATATCTTTTCTCTTCATCTGTTTCAGCAACTCAAGTGTCAGTGGCTTAAAACTGGACAGTTTTTTTTGAGTTCTGTGACATACAATTTAGCATGGGATCCTCAAGGTATTTAGCAATTATACTTAGAAATAAGAAAAATAAATACTTATTTTAAATGTATAATTATATTGTGATATAGTCTTCCATCATAAGAAAATGATTATTAGTATTTTTTCTTTTTCTAATGTGGGAGTATACTTTTTCTCCTTGGTATACACTGCTTTGTCCAGTACTTAGTTACTACTAGGTCTGTGCTCTTTTGCCCTGCCTGTGAATGTTTTATTCCAAGAAACAGTGATGATGTTTTCTTAGTTCAAATGTACTGCATTTACTTTTATTGTATTTATTAAGACAGAAAATAAGGTAAAACAAGACCAAAAACCCTACCTTTTGTTACTTGTGTTTCAGGAAATTGTTGTTTTTAATTTTGAAAGATTAGAAACCTCTACTGATAGTTGTCCCTTTTTATGTTCACAGTTAGGGTAATTTTTATATTCTGTGTAGAAAAACAAATGTCATTTATCTTTAGTTATGTTAGAAAAACAAATGTCATTTATCTTTAGTTATGTTTTATATCCTAGGAACATTCTATGTTGTATATACCAGTTTCTGGTTATTCTACTCTTATTTTTTTTTTAAGGAGATTTACCTGCCACACAGTAGCTCTTTGCCAATAAGCTTTTCTTTTTTGTTCTTAAGTGTCCCTCAAGAACTATTCTTTTTAGTCCAATGGATTCTTAGAACCTTTAAGTGGATATACCCCATGTGTTTTTCATAGACAATATTACTTATTTTTCACAGAATACATTATTATAAACTTAAATAGAAGCTTACATGTGCATTTCTTTCTCTAGGTAATCCTTGCTTATTCATCAGAACATTCTTTAATTTTCAGATAACAGATTGTTGACAGCAACTGATTCTGTTCAGTTGTGGGCTCCTCCAGGAGGTGACATTCTAGAAGAGGAAGAAGAAATTGATAATAAAATTCCTCCCATTTTAAATGATTGGAAGTGCATCTGGCAGTGCAAGTTAGTGTCTAACTCTGTTGTTATGTTCATTAATTTAAAAAAAGTTTCCTAAAATACGTTCCCTTTTACAATCATCGTAATTTTTTGATGGTGACATAGCCTTTAGAAGCTTAGAAAGTAGACTTCTTCTAACCCTAACCCTTAATAGTATAGTATCATCCTTTAACCTGTGCTACAGTTGATTGTTTGAAAAAGGGCAAAAATATTTTCATAGGAATAACCTCAGAACTTGGGTTGACAAGGCTGACACATAGGAATTACTCATTAATGGATAAGATGTGTATGGGAGGGGGAGGGGGAAGTTGTATTGAAAGTTGCCAGCCACTCTTTCAAGTGGAGGGATGGCTGTCTCTAACAATATGGATTCTGTGAAGGGGAGCAATTACGTGAGCTCAGTTTTTAACATGTTTTATTTAGGATGTTGGTGTGGGACATGTAGGTGGAGATAGCATTTATGCATGTTAATTGTATTCTTTGTAGCCTCAAAGTTTGGATTAGTTTTAATTAATTCATTTGTATTTTTAGGGAGGTGAAAACACCACACTCTTGTTCTGGTGATGATATGAAAATTTTATTTTGACCAACATATATATATATAGTATTTCAGATTTTTCAAATGCTATTTAACTTTTTTTTTTTACCTTAGAACTTCAGTATCTGTGTATTTGATGGAATGGTCCCCTGATGGTGAATATTTTGCTACTGCTGGAAAGGTAAAGGACCAAACAAAAAAAAATACCAATTAAAAATATTCTGTGTTTTTTTTCATTTTCAGCTTCCTCATCTGTAAAATTGGGATTATCCTACTCTGCAAGCTGGTCTCAGGATGAGTGATAAAAGATCTGATATGTTCCCCATAGGTAGTACGCACTTGGGAAATAGTGGCTATCATTATTATTATTTGAACTTTCTTTAAAATTAACATTTTTAAAAATTAATTTTTATGTTTAAAGAATAACATATGAACATAAGTTTAAAAGTAAAATAGTACTACTAGATTCACAATGAGAAGAACTCCCTTCTTCCTGCTCTTAATTCCTGTGTTCTAGAGGCAGTTTACTGTCAGATTGCATATTTTGGCATCTGCATCCATGTTTCTGAATAACTTGCTTATTTCTTGATACTTTTTCCTTTCAGTTTTATGCATTATCTTTTGCCTCCCTGTTGTGGAAGCTGAGACTTTAGTTCTCCAGCTAGTGTCCCTAGTCCCATCTCCACTTCTAGCACACACACACACATATACTTTCCTTCTCCTGTCTTCCTGATGTGGGTATCTCATAATATTTGGGTAAATTGGTACTTACTGTTTGGGTTATTAAGATTGTATAAACTATTCTTCACAGAATAATTATTTCAGAGGTCATAATTATTTTGTTTCACTGTTTACATAGTGTTTTATACACCTAATTCATCCATCCCCCAAACCTCTCACAGTCTTTGGATCTTCTCTCAGTTTAATGTCAGGTAGGAGGTATCCAGGCAATGTGTGTTCTGTGTGCTCCACTCTGGCTTAGTCGCTGTCCAAGTTCTCTTTTCTCTCTTTCTGGATCTCCCCTTATTCAGATGTGGATCCTTTTATACTCATCCTCTAATTTACTTCCCCCACCCTTCCATTTTTCCTTTCTTCATCTTTTTGTTTAAATTCTGGGAGATTTTTCAGCTTTAACTTTGAAATACTTTTCCGGCTATCACATTTTTAATTTCTAAGAATGATTATTCTATGTGTGTTCCTTTTTAAATTAGAAAATATTTCGTAAGTACAAAAGAATACATATAATATTTTTATATACAATATAACAAACTATACATGTACCCACTATCCAATTTGAGACAAAGAACATAAAACGAATGGGCTTCTTATCTTCCTGCTTGATCTCCTTCCTCCTTTCCTTCCTATTCAGACAACCAGAATCCTGAATTTCATTGCTTTTTTTTAATAGTTTCACATGTATAAATTCCCATAATGTTTAATTTGCATAGCTTTGAGCTTATAAAAATGATACCATACAGTTACCGAAATTCAGTTTCAAGATGTTTAAAAAGTAAGTTTGTGATAACAGCCATTATGTACTTTTTAGTTAATACATCAATAACAAAAAATTAGGTTTAAAAATTACATTTAAAAATCACAAGCTAAAGCTTAATTGTGTTTAATTGTTGTATGTAGAATTAAAACTTTCATATTCTGCTACAAAACAAGGATAGGTTTTCCAAGAACACCAGAATACATCCAAGGCTTTTTGAGTTTATCTTTGGTTGTAGAACACTCAGCTGAACTGTTCTGTGGCTCAATAATTAGTTGGCACAGAGGTAGTTGCTCAACAGTTGATAACATTATAGACAGGAAGACTGCACACTGTAGACAGGAAGACTGCAGTTGTGTGCAATATAGTAGCAAACTAGCTAATAACAATTTCAAAGTAGTGAGTGTAAAAGTGTTTTGAGATCTCTGCAGCAACTGGCATGTAATATTAAAACACCTGTGATTTCTGTTAGACAAAGTCACATCTACTGCTAATACTACTTTGGTGTATTGCTTCTAAACACGACTGAAATTTAGCATTTCCTTCAATTAGCAGTTATGAAAAAAGAGAAGTAGTTGTATTTCCCAGGCAAGTTGCTGGTATCTCTGAGCCTTCTCAGAAGTAGATCCTGAGACTAGGATTTGAGTGAAAGTAATCAATATGGGGAATGATCACAAAGAAATATACTGAATTTGAGGGAGGATGTGGAGGCTCGTAATAGAGGGTCTGTTCTCATGTAGGTGATGAACAAGCTTAAATCTCTGGGTAACTCTGGGAGCCAGTGTTCTTACAACATCATGTTCCTCACCCTTATCAGTCATTGGTTGAGGGCTGGTGAGGACAGAGTAGTAATTCTCAGTTCTCATAAACAACTCCTAGACCACCTCAGGCAAAGATATGTGGATACTGTTAGGTGGAACTAGCATACTGCAAGTGTTAAGGCATGAGAGGATACAGCTGATCTATCAAAAATATCTCTTATATCTTGAATTCTATTCATAGTCCCCTTGCGTCACAGGACCTCTGGAAAAGAACCTCTGGTCTGAAATCTGGACATTTTATTTTCTGAATTCCACATTTAGGTCTAAAATCCATGTGTAATAATTTTTAGGAAGAGCTCAACTTTCATTTTTGTTATATGGATATCCAGTTGTCCAGCACAATTTATTGAAAAGACTCTTCTTTCTCCATTGCCCTGCTTTTGTCATAAAACCAAATGTCCATATATGTTTGGGTCTGTTTCTGGGTTCTTTTCTCTAGCCCAGTGGTCTTTCCTTGTACCAGACCCTTGTCTTAGTTGTGATAGTTTTAAAATTATCTTGGTATCTTGTAGAGCAAGTCCTCACATCTTGTTTTTCTTTTTTAAGATTATCCATTCTTGGCCCTTGTTATTTTCATATAAATTTTAAAATGAGCTTGATAAGTTTTATAAAATAACCTCTTGTGTATTACATTGACTATAGATCAGTTTGGGTAGAACTGATATCTTTATATTTGAGTCTTCCCATGTATGAAAATGACATAGCCCTTCATTTATTTTAGATCTTTTTCTTTGTGTCAGTAATGTTTTATAATTTTCTGTGTAGAGGTTCTAATCATCTTTTGTAAGATTCATTCCTAGGTATTTGACATTTTTTTTTTTTTTTTTTGGTATTTGACATTTTTGATGTGATGTTATAAATTGCATCATTGTATAAATTTCATTTTCTTATTATTGCTGGTAAATAGAAATGCGATTAATTTTTGTATATTGGGTTTTATACCCAGCAGTCTTACTGAACTCATTTATTCTAAGTCTCCTGTAGATCCTTTCATATTTTTTAAGTGCATTATTATATGTGAATAAAGAGAGTTTTATTTCACCTTTTCTAACTCTGAAGTGTTTTTTATCTTTTTCTTGCTCCCAGTTTCAAAAGGATATCTTTAACTCTGTTACCACTAACTATGATGTATACTGAAGGTATTTACTATAGATAATCTTTTTCAGATAAAGGAACTTTTCTAGAATTTTTTAAAAAATCAGAAGTGACATTGAATCTTAGCAAATACTTCAGCATGTAATGAGACTATAATTTTTTCCCTTTTTTTCTCTTTTATTAAGTAATTAATATGATGAAATACATGGATTTATTTTCAAGTATTAAGTAAACCTTGTGTTTCTGGAATAATGCCAACTTGCTGGGTTTGGTTTGCTAATATTTTGCTTAGGATTTATGAGATCTGTAGAGAGATTTGGCAAATAATTTTTCCTTTTTTTATAATGTGTTTGACAGATTTTATTATCAGTGTTGCTGGTCTCATAAAATGGTTTGAAAAGTTCTCTTTTATGTGCTCTGAAAAAGTTCGTGCAAGATTGATGTAGTTTTATTCTTAAATATTAGCTGGTAAAGTCATCTGGACCAGATTTTCTTTGTGGGATTCAATTTTTTAAATAGATATAGGACTTCAGATTGTATTTTTTTTAATGTCAGTTTTGCTAAGTTATATTTATCTAGAATTTGGCAGTTTTATCTAAATTTTTAAATTTATTGACAAAGCTGTGCAAAACATCTTGTCTTTATAAAATCTGTAAAACATTTGTGATGATTTCCTTTCCATTTTTGATACTGGTTGTTTGTGCCTTCTCTCTTTTCTTGATTCATCTCATTAAAAGTTCTTCAGTTTTAATGAGACGGTTTTGTGGATCTATGCATTAACATGTTTTCTGTTTTATTAATTTCTATTTGTTTGTTTTTTTACTATTTGTTTTTCCCAACTTTTAAAACTGTATGTTCAGCCTTGTTTGCAGTATATACATTAACACTGTAGATTTCCCTCTAAGCTTAATTAGCTTTATCTCACAAGTCTTTTTTAATTCTGTACATTTTGATATGTATTATTTTCACTACTATTCTTAACATAAATTTTTCTAATTTTTATTGTGATCCTTTCTTTGATACATGGGTGTTCAGGAAACGGGTGAGTCAGATTCAGTTATTTTGCGGGTGGGGATAGATGATGCCGGGGTACTTTACAGGTGGTGACAGTTTTTGTTTTGCATTAAGTAAAACTTAAAAGTAGTTTGTAGTTAGAGTAATAACTACTGGTACTGTTATGACAGCAGCTACTAATTACTGGGCGTCATGTACCAGATACAGAGCTTTCACAAAGCCTGTGGGCAGGTCGTGCTCTCCTGTTCCACAGAAGAGGAAGCTGCAGCTCGAGAACTGGAGAATACAGAGCTAGTCAGAAGGCAGAGCTGGGATTTTTAACCCAGATGTGTTGGGTATCAAAGCACCACAGTAAGCTAGCTTTGTGTTTCACTGAGACAGTCTTTATTGGAAGGGCATTTGTGGGGATTCGTCAAGGCCTGGGTTAAGTGTGCGTTCTTACAGAAAATGTTCATAAAGCTTCTACCAGGCACCTGGGGGCAAACCCACTCTAACTAAATCCTCGGCTTGGAAGTTGTGCCACACAGATTAATGCCAGGTGGTCTCTTCCTTCCTCTCAGTGCGGGTGCAGATGGACTCTTCCTTACCATATCCCTTTCCAGAGAGTTTTGTCCTCCATTTCACCCTTCCCTAAAAGGATAAGCCCTAATGGTTTCCTTGAGGTTATGCAGGTTCCTTGAGGTTTCCTCATCTGGTTTCTCACCTTGTGTGGACTGTATGCAATGTCTCTGTGTAGCTACTTAAAACTGAAGCTGTATGCCTCTGGGTATTGGTAGATTCCCTATGACAGTCCAGTTCTTGCTTCAGCATTTGTTTACTATGGATTCTTGCCTGGAAAAATAGATGCAGTCAGAACAGAACTCTGACAAGCTCCTACCACCTACCTATGTTCACTTCCCTACATCTGTGCCTGTATGTACTGCCTCCCTTTGTGTTGTTGTGATTGGACTGTCCTTGCTCTTATATAAGGCCAATTCCTTCACTCATGTACTAGGTCCCATTTGGTTCAGGAACACCACTATTGCAATTGTCTCCTTTCTTCTCTATGGGTTTTCTCTTTTCCTTGGAGCATCACATTAGCATATATTACAGACTGAATGTGTCTTCCCAAATTCATATGTTGAAGCTCTAACCCCCAGTGTGATGGTATTTGGAGATGGGGCCTTTGGGAGGTAATTAAGGTTAGATGAGGTCATGAGGGTGCCTTTCATGATGAACAGAGAGTGGCCCTTGTAAGAAGAAAAACTAGAGAGCTTGCTTGCCCTTTCTCTGCCACGTGAAGATACAGTCAGGAAGGCAGCCGTCTTACAAGCCAGAAAGAGAGGTCTCACCAGAACTTGACCATGTGGCGCCCTGATCTCAGACTTCCCACCTCCAGAATGGTGAGAAATACATTTCTTTATTTAAGCCCCTCTAGTCTGTAGTGTTTTGTTATGGTGGCCCAAGCTGACTAATACAGCATAGTATCCAAACATGCGTGTAATCTTGTTCATTCTAAAATAAACAACAAAAACCCTCTCCTGACCTTCTCTCTCAGCTTCTGACACATTTCCCTGCCCAGTCTTGACAGTGTTGGTTGTAGCTGTTGTCTCCAAGGTTTTGTGCTGCATCCACTCTCCATCAATCCTCTGAAACTGTCATCAGTAAGTTCCTGTAACTGAATCCTCTGGTTAGTTCTTACTTAACCCATTAGCATGATTTAACACAATGGTTACTTCCTCCACTTAAGCAATTTTTTCAATTTACTTCTAGGACATAGCAGTCTCTTGATTTTCTAAGTAGCTCTCTGGTTGCCCCTCTAGTTTGCTAGTATCACCTCATCTCCCCTACTTTTAAATGTTGGAGTACTCAGGGCTTACTTCTCAGACCTGTCTTCTGACCGTACTCATTCTCTTGGCGATCTTATCTCATGGCTTCAAGTGCATTTAGATTTATGTCTTTTGCCTGTACCTCTGCTCTGATCTCCAGGCTTATATATGTAACTAATAAACATCTTCAAGGAAACATGTCTAAAATGGAACTCTTGATCTCTACCCCTGCCTCCACTCCAGTTCCCTAATGGCTCTACATTCAGAATATATTCACAATCTGCTTACTTCTTTACCCTCTCTGTAGTTATAATCTGGTTGAAGCCTCCATCACTTATCACTTGTATTAAATTCTTAATTGATCTTCCAGCTTTGGCTGTGTGTCTGTACAGTGTCTTTCCAAACCAGAAGCTAGAATGATTTTTAAAAAAAAATACAAGTCAGATTATGCCACTCAAAACTGTTGAAACATTTCCCATTTCATTCAGTAAAAGCTTAGTTCTTTATGATGATGGCTTACCAGGTTCCATACTTAGTGGATTCCCCCATCACTTTTACCTTACCTCCTGTTACACTCTTTCTTGCAAGCTTGACTCCAGCCACACTGCTTGTTTTTTTCTAAACACAGCTTTTACACTTGTTTTTCCCTCTACCTAGAGAATTCTTTACCCCAGAGACCTGCATGGTTTATCTCCCTTTAACTTCTTGAATGTCACCTCATCAGTGAGGCTGTCCCTAAGCATGCCTTTTAAAATTGCATCCCACTTCCCACTGACTTTCTCTTCCCCTTGCCTGCCTTTATTTTACTCATGACACTTGTCACTAGGAGTCTGCATTAGTTTGCTATTATTGCATAACAAACTACCTCAAACTTAAAACCACACATTTAACTTCCATGGGTAAAGTGTCTGGGCATGGTTTAGCTGGGTTTTCTGATCAGGGACTCTAAGGGCTGCAGTAATGGCATAAATTGGGCTGACTTCTTATCTGGAGACTTGACAAGGACAGAACCCTCTTCCAAGCTCATGCAGGTTGCTGGCAGAACTTATTTCTTTGCAGTTGCATGACTGAGGGCTTGGCTTTTTGCTGGCTGTTGGCTAGAAGCGTCCTTCATGAGCTGGGGCTGCCTGCAGTTCCTTGCCCTGTGGGCTTCCTCTTTCTTCCTTTTCTTTCCCTTCTCCTTTTCCCTCTCCCCCTTTGCCTGTTTCTGTCCCCCTCTTCCTCCTCCTCAATTAATAGAGCTACCTAAACAATTTGGCAAAGCAGAAAGTAAGGAGCCAAAGGAAAACAGGAGGAAAGTAAATAAAGATAAATAAATTGAAAGAAAAAAATTAAATAAGCTATATTTTTAAGAACAGCACTTAAAAATTTGATATGCCAGTCAGTCACCTATAAATTAAAAAACTAATATTTAATATTTCTAGATAGAATGAAGAGATGCAGGAGGAATTTTCCTCAGTATTTGAAAAGCAAGACTATTAAAGGGAAAGCTTACAAGAATCACAGGGAAAATAGTTTGAAAAATAATATAATTCTTGCCTTTGATCTCTAAAACTAGGCAGTCACCTTTGAAGCTCTAATCTTTAAAATCTAGTGTCATTACTCCTAATACTTGACTATGAAAATTTGCCATACCACAGATCTGTTCTTTTTTTTTGTTACTCTTGTTTTCTTAGGGTTACCATATACTCATGAATGATTAGTAAAATTATTCATTCTTGTGGTTTAATGAGTCCAAAGTACTATGACGCTATGATGATTTAATATAGGACCAATTCAGTGTGATCAGAGAGCTAGATTCATACAGGAATACAGCTTTATAACATTCCCAGTTAGTCATTGCTCTGCCATCAACTTGGCTATTGTGTATGCTATGCATCATTTGAAGCATGTTTTCTTACTACCTTCTTTTGAATAACATTAATGGCACAATGATTACGGGCAAGTATTTTATATACCTAAGTTTTCTTTAAGGCATGTACTTTGACATATATATTATCTGATGTACTTTTTGTCAAAGACCTGGTCAAAGAAAATGCATTTCAGAATTCTAGCAATCTATACTTACAAGGCACACAAAAATCTGTAATAGTTGTATTCACATAATGATAGACTTTCTCATATATATGTACACATACATACATATGTATGTACACATATAAATTTTGTCTCTTTGTATTGGATATTGCAGTTTTAAGGAAAAACTAACTTGAAATTATACCTGAAATTAGCAATTTACACATGTTCAGCAAATCTTTTCTAAATGCCACTGTATGTCCAGAACTGTTCTATGTCTGGCAGTCTCATGGTGAAGGGAACAAAGTTCCTGTCTACATGGAACTTAGCTTCTAATGAGGAAAGATGGAAAAAGCATTATGTATTAATAAATGCTATCCAGAAAATTAAGACAGGATGATGTAGTAGTGTGATTTGGTGTCTACAGAGTGAGTGGTCTTTAGGGAAGGCTTTTCTGGGGAAGTAACTTTAAACTAATAACTGAATAATAGGAAGGAGACAGTTGCATGAGTTCAGAGGAAGGAATTTTTGTCCAGGGAGACACCAAGTGCAAATGCTGTGAGATGAATTAGTAGGGCTTGTTAAAGAACAACTGAAAGCTGGAGTGTAGTGGCTAGATCAAAGTTTGACATGCATCCGGGTTAACATATCAAGTTGGATAAGATAGTCAAGAGGTCCCTGGAGAGGGCAGGGTTAGAGGTACAGAGTTTGCATTCATTATCCAAAAGATGTTGTTCTAAAGTCAGGGGGCTGGGCGAAATTAACTAGGGAGAAAATGTACGATGAAGATGAGAATGGGGCTCAGGATGAAATCCCAGAATCCTTGAACGGTAAGAAAATGGGGGGAAAAAAGTGGGAGAAACATATAAGGAATGCTGAGGTGTGGCCACTAAGATGGAAGAAAAACCAGGAGAATGTTACATTAGGGGAGTTGGAAAAAAAAGGTCAAGAAGGAGGGAATGGTTAATTATGTCAAATGACCTGTAATACACAGAGAAAGCAGTTCGGGTATGTGTCAAAAGGATAGGCCCACCTGTTTGTGCATAAATTAAAATATAAACTTAAGCACTTTTAGAATCATTGGATTTCAGCAATCTTTGGGATCACAGGAAGAAACTGAAATCTTTTTGGGTTAAGTCCACTTCTCTGCCTCTACCCAAGTTAGCATCTTCTTGTCTCAGGACCCTTACAGTGGTCTCCTAACATCTGCAGCCATCCTCTGCTCCTGTCTTCTCATAGCAGCTGGGGCCACCTGAACATACCATTGTTTTACTCTAACTCCTGTTTATAGGATGAAAAGCACAATCCTTACCATAGTCTGTGAGGTTCTGCTGTATGATCTGGTCCTGTGTTCCTCTCCAGCTTATTCCCACCTTGACTGATGACCTTTTAGAGCCTTGATCTTTACTGTTTTCAGGCCTGGGTATGAGCTGTTCTCTCTGTAGGGAACGCTTATCCTTCCCTATTCTTTGCCTGGCCATCTTCTATGTATCTTTCAACTCCAGTATAAATGCCATTTTTTTAAGGAAACTTCTCCCAGACAAGGTCAAGTCTCCCAGTTAAATATTCTCATATTATGCTTCTCATTTGTTGTGCTTACCATAATTGTAATTAAAACAATAATTTGTATCCTTATTTACTGTAGGCTCTGTGTAGTTAGGAAATATATTTTATTGTCTTTGTCTTTTCCTTTGCCCCAACTATATCCTCAGGAGTTCACATAGTGTCTGCATTCAATGAATACTTGTTTGAGTAAATCATGTGACTGTTCCATAGTGTACCGGCAGTTAAAATGACATTATTATCCATTTGTATGTTACAGACTAATGTTTTTAAAGTCTGAAATGGCCTGAAGCCCATTGAATTTGCTCAAAGTGAAATGTGGCTCTTTAATAAACTTGCATCTGGACATGACCAAGTGTAATATAATAATTGATTATTGTGAAATACATTAAAATGTAGTTTGATTGAAGTAAGAATAGTATATTGACATAAATTGTCTTTAAATGAGAAATGAACTGTTAAAATACTTACAAAAAATACTGTTTTCTAGATTCTTCTCTTCTAGAAAGAAGTGTGCTGTTGATTTCCCTCATATATTCTTCTTTTTATTAAAGTATAGTTGATATTCAGTCTTACATTGGTCTATACAACATATACAACATAGTGGTTCAGCAGTTACCCATATTATTAAATCCTCACCCCCACTAGTGCATTTACTGTCAACATAGGAAGATGTTACAGACTCATTGGCTGTATTCTCCTTGCTGTACTACCATCCCTGTGACCAACTCATATTATGATTGAGAGGTTTTTTACCCCTCATCCTACCTACCTACCCACCCACTCCAACCCCTCCCCAATGGTAACCACCAGTCACTTCACAGTTGCCTTTGAGTCTAGTGCTGTTTTGTTCATTTTGTTTTGTTTTGTTTTTAGATTCCATAAATAAGTGAAATCGTATGGTATTTGTATTTCTCCACTTGGTTTATTTCACTTAGTATAATATTCTCTAGGTCCATCCATGCTATTACAAATGGCAGTATTTCTTTCTGTTTTATGGCTGAATAATACTCCACAGTGTATATGTACTGCATCTTCTTTATCCATTCATCTGTTAATGGACACTTTGGTTGCTTCCCTATCTTAGCTATTATAAATAATGCAGCAGTAAACATAGGGGTGTGTATATCTTTTTGAATTAGGGATTTTGTTTTCTTCAGGTAAATCCCTAGAAGTGGAATTATTGGGTTGTATGGTATTTCTATTTTGAGTTTTTTGAGGAACCTGCATACTGCTTTCCATAGTGGCTGCACCAATTTCCATTCCCACCAACAGGGCAGGAGGGTTTCCCCTCATATATTCTTAAGGTTTCAGATTATCTCTTTAATGTTTCAGATTATTACCCAATGTTTGATGTTTGCCTCAGTTGTGTGTCACAACTGGCTGAACTTTGAGACTATTTTAGAATATATGTCTTTTGACAGGGTCACTTGGTACTTTAACATTATTAATGACCCATGAAGGGTAATCAGTATCCATTGTCTGAACATCTTCTCAATATTTAAAGAATTCTCATCCCTAATGAATCTGAAAGATGCCTTTGTTCTTCAAACAAAACCAAGTAATAAGCCTAAAAGCATATCCTCTCAAATGGGCAACTAGTTTTAAGCTCCTCAATGGTGGTTCTGTTGTATTCTCCAGAATACCTGTTATCTTCTTTCTTTGAATTTTTATTGTACACAGCCTTTACAATTGACTACTGAGTATTTTTTTTTATTGTATTAGTCATGTTCCTTAAGCTTCTTAAATTCGATTCTTCTAAGAGCTAAGTACTTCATAATTCTTATGGAAACAGAATGCCATATTGGTAAGGATCCTTTGGAGGTTAATAAAATATATCATGGATTTAAAAAACTTACTTCCTCACGTTTTGAGAAGATAACCACATCTAAGAAAGATCCTCTTGGTAAAAAAGAACAGATACTAACTTTGTAATGTTGGCATCCCCCCACCCCCGCCACAATCTGTTCTGCTTCTGATAATAAAGCCGTTTGTCTGACTTGATGAAACAGATGGTAGCTGGGTGATCTACCACTAGAAGGCGTTTTCCACCGCCTCTGCTACATATGACAGGATTTCAGTTCAGGTGTTGTGGGACTCAAATCCAATTACCTTGAGGATTTTAATGTTTCATTCATTGAGCACTTTTACTGGTAAGATCTATTTTTTTTATTAAGTGTGAGTTAAATTTTTCTTGGCCATAAGAGTATTTTAACTTTGAAACAGCTTAAAGTAAAGGCTTATTTATTAAAGAACTGTTTTTTCCCCATAAGACATACTTGGTTTAATCTTTAGCTCAAGAATTGCTTTTTCAATTTGCTGGCTAGGTGTTTGTTTAAATATTGTTTATGTTCATAAAGTTTATCTCAACATTTTCTTTAACAACTGATTTATTGTAAGATTTGAAAGTGATTTAAAATATTCTGTTTTCTTCAAAAACATTTCTTAATAGAGGTTTACCCTTTTGAGTAAAAAACTGGGCTTTCTAAGGGTGAGGTTAAGAATTTTCTGTTAATGATTTCTAATTTAATTCTTTATCGTTTTAGGGCTGTAGGCAATAACAGATGAGAGTGGAGCTGCTTCATTTGAAAGTGGGAGGCTGGGAATGGGAGAAGGGGCTAGAATGCAACCTGCTTATGGAGGCTCTCTGCCTTTCTTTATAACTTCTGAGGGCCTCTTAGGTACCTCTAGGGTTTTTATGGTACATAGTCTGAAACCACTGCCATAGATTATGCTGTAAATTTGGTTAGGTGAAAATGGTGCTAAAGGGAAGAAGGTATTTGGAGTAAGGCAACTAGTACATTGTTAGGTGGTTGTCTCAGACTAAGCACTTAAAGAGATTTGCTGTAATTCAAATATCCATATCCAAATAAATGAGATATTAGTGGAAACATATTATATAGTATAAACTGAAAATGACTAACAAAATGGTAAAAAACAAATGTTTGTCTAATCCAGATGAAATATTTGGATTTATACACACTTTCCAGGAATACATAATCTCATTGTTTCTTAGAGATTGAGATTTTTGCATAAATGAATTCATTTTATTTTTTTCCTTGTGTACTATGACCACTGAAGATAAATAAAGCACTACAAAATAGACATTTTCTGCTAAATAAGATGCAGTTATTTAGGCCTTTAGCAGAACTCTTAGAACTAAGTAAAATGATGAAGTCATTGCCTATTGTTAGACCTGTAAATATCTTTAGTGGGCTTGGAGGTGATTCCTGATAACTGCCTAGATGCCTTCTCATCATTTAGAGTAGGGGTCAGAAAACTGCTCCATGAGCTAAGAATGGGTTTTACATTTCTAAAGGGTTATAAGAAAAAAAAGCAAGAATAATCTGTGTGGTTGTGTTGTCCACAAAGCTGAACTTTACTACTATTTGGTCTTCTACAGGAAAAGTTTGCTGATTTCCTCACTTAGAGTAAGAAGCAATTCATATTTAAAAGGGTTTGTTTTACCCTTCCAGATCTCTTCAAAGAGGAAAGGAAGGATGAGAACTGTGGCTGATAACATGGTATCTTTCTTATCCAGGGGGTTAGCAGCTAGCTTCAGAATCTTTTCTCCATAGTGACACATGTGTATTTAAATGGGGATTAATTTGGCTTCCATCATTTATTGAAAACTACCATTAGGTAGAGAGGATTGATAATGAACAAACTCCATTTATTTTTCTATAATAATATTCTTTCAAGTAATAAATGTTATTTTAGATTTGATTTTGTACTATATATAGGTTATATGTTAATTTTTATATGTAGTTTAATTTTTAAAGCTTCTTCAAACCGCTTATTTTGTTATGTATATACAAATTAATTTTATCTTGACCTATATGTTTTTGCAGGATGATTGTCTTTTGAAAGTCTGGTATCCTATGACTGGTTGGAAGTCTTCGATTATACCTCAGGATCATCACGAAGTGAAAAGGAGACAGGCATCTACCCAGTTTTCCTTTGTTTATTTGGCACATCCCCGAGCTGTGACAGGTTTTTCATGGCGTAAAACTAGCAAGTATATGCCCAGGTTAGACAAATGTGTCACATAACTTCAATTTGTATATTTACATGTTTATAAAAATAGTGAAAACAAAGGTCACTTTACTGCATTAACATGGTGGCATAGGCTCTGGGTGTCAACTGCCTGAACTCAAATCCTGCTGTTAACTAGCTTCAGGGTGACTGATTGACTAAATTTCTTTTTATTTTATTTTATTTTATTATTTTTATTTGGGTATCATTAATATACAATCACATGGGCAACACTGTGGTTACTAGATTCCCCCATTATCAAGGCCCCACCTCATACCCCATTACAGTCACTGTCCATCAGTGTAGTGAGATGCTATAGATTGACTAAATTTCTTAAGCTCTTTATGCCTCAGTTTTTCTCTGTAGAATGAAGGTAGTAATAGTACCTACTTCAGAGAGTTGTTAAACTAAAATGTGTTAGTGCATGTGAATGCTTAGTATAGGCCTTTTCACAAAGTATGTCACAGGCAAAGTGAGCTGGTCTTGCTAGTGGTAGCGGGAGTAGAAGATTCTAGGAAGGAAATGTTTGTAACAGGAAAGCACACATAGGAGGGAAATAAAACAGGAATAAACTGCCAATAATACATATGGTGGGAAGGTATAGCCTATACAGTGAATAATGTTGTCAGGTGTTTCTCAGCTATCAACAGAGCCTTCTGAAAGGATTTATTTTGTTTTCCTCATTATTACAGTATCTCTTGTAAGTATTTAGAAGATTCAACAAACTACAAAACAGCTCACACAAATGATTCCTGTGTTATATATGCAGTTCTAAAAAAGCTTGCTTAGAAATCTGTTCATTCCTGAGGGAGGGTAATTTTATCTGCTTAATATATCTGAGAACTGTTGATACCTGATGGGCATGTGGCACGCATTATGGAAGTGCTCAGTAAGTGAATGATAGCATGAGGAATCTATACATTTTTGGAGTCTAAATAAAAGATTTATTCTGTTTAAGGTATTTGCACTCTTGAAAACATTTGCAAAATGCTTTACCTTTCACTGATACAGATTTTATGTAAGCATTTTTGTAAAGGGAGAATGAGTTTTGGTACTTTCCTAATAAGCAGTTAAATCACTTCAGCTGCTTGATGTAGTGACATTTTTGCTTATTTTAACTTAATAGAAATTGATTTATAGTTTGAAATTATATTCTCCTTATTATTTTTTATTATGAAGATACTCACTTGTTTACTTATTTATAACCATTTAGATTACAAGAAGAATGATACAAAATAACGCACCTAATATTCTCCTTATTATTTTTTATTATGAAGATACTCATTTGTTTACTTATTTATAACCATTTAGATTACAAGAAGAATGATACACAATAATGCACCTACTGCCATAAGCTGTGTATCAAATTACATTTAAAGATCTTTTATGGTCATTCTGTAATTTTCAGTGATTAGTTTTTCTTCTGCTGTTTAGTTTGTTTAAAGATACTACTATTCCTCTAGAGCCTAGTTCAAGCAGCAGATGTGTAATCTGGCATTAACTTCTGTTACCTTTGTCAAGACCGTATCCTGGTTTTTATGATGTTCACAGTGACACTGTGTATGATTTCAAGCTCTTTGATCACTCTTTCTCTGCGGTGTAATTTCTAAAGCATTTGGAAATATATTGTCATTTAGCTTAGCTGTTTAAGGCATGATCTAATGAACTAAGGTATGTCAGAGACAGTTAACCTTCCACCTCACAGGTGTGAGCAGGTAATACGTTGAGTTTGGTGAGAGTGTGAGATAGTCAGTGGAAATCCAATACTATTATTGGAAAAATAACTACACATAGTTCCGTAAGTCAGCACAAAACAAATTCCGTAAGTCAGCACTTCTTTGAGGTTTTTCCTGGCTACTCTTATCTGAGTAGGTTCCCTTTATTGTCAGGTCATACTGTTAGTTTTGTACTGATGTCATCCTTATGTATGGAGAACCAAATATTAAAAGTATTTTGTTAATTGATGGCATAGATATCCATAGTAACTTCTGTTTCTTTTTGTCTTTAGAGGTTCTGTCTGTAATGTGTTACTAACTTCATGCCATGATGGTGTCTGCCGGCTCTGGGCAGAAACCTTATTACCAGAAGATTGTCTTTTGGGTGAGCAGATTTGTGAGACTACCACTTCTAGCACGGCCAGCAACCTTACTCATGCTGGGAGAAACAAAGACAAAATACAACATGCTCTCGAGGTACTCTTATTATAAATGCTAAATGTTAGGAGTCTGGTGGGCATTCATAAGCTGAGATGCAGTAGTGCACATGGTACATTTAAAAACTAAATAAATAGCAATTGTCTTACTATTTTATTCTTGTAAAACTGTTCATTTTATGCCACTTAGAAGCCAAATACATTAGCAGTGGTTTCAGACATGTAGTCTAGGTAAATAACATAATTTTAATTCTGTCATTTTTGCCTGTCAAATGTGAAATTCTAAAGAAGTAAGCAGCTGTGATTAGTAAAACATGTAAAGGTCTTTGAAGTTGGTTTTAATTAAAATTATTTTGTTTCTGTTTCATGAGGATTAAACTTTTATTCTAATTAAAAATGATTACTTTGATCATTAGGAATAAAGATGTTATTAAGATATTAGACATAAGAGAGCTTTTATAATTGCTTTATAGTTTTCATGGTTTAATATTTTGACAGTGAAATAATTTTTTAATTTTTAAACATATGACAAAAAAGTGCTTTCTAGGAAATTAGATTATAGTATAAACTGTTGTATCATGATTAGAGAATAAAATGAGATAAACACATTATTGCATTATTGAAAATTACCAGAAATGTATTATACTAAGTAAATGTAGATTACTAATTTTCTTAATTTTTTATGTGACTGCTTTATTATGCAAAAAATAAATGCTTATTCTAAAGTAAGATTAGGAAAAACATATGGAATTTATAGTCCAACTACTCCAGTTACATGTGTATGTGTAGTTTTTCTTTATTTATAAGATCTGGATCATACAGTAATTTTATAACTTGCTGTTTATACTTACTATGTTATAAACATCTGTCTATGTTACTAATTATACTTTTACATTATACATTTGTATTACCCATTTAATGGTTGCATAGCCAAAATGTCTTTGCTTTTCAGCAATCAGAAATATTTTTTGGCTTTGATAGGCAAAGGATGAGATCCTTAGAAGTTTCATATGAAGTAGGCCTGCTCTGATACTATGATTGAGCACTATTTATACCTTTTTTTCCCAACATTTAAAGCATAAATGGAATTGAAAGCAAAAGTTAGAACAGTTAAAATTATATCTTGATGCTGATTGGAGTTTAGTGGGACAAAGTATTTACTTTACTAGATGTTTACAATCATTTATATGTACTTATGTAACATATTTTATCTTTAAATTACATATGAGTTTTTGGAGACCAAGGGCTTTTAGAACCTCCATGGTGCCTGATACTGTTTTTCAGGTGTTTGTGAAGTCGAATTACTAACTGCTGCATAAAAAAAAAAGAAAAAGCAAAAATATAAGTAAATATATGTGACCAGTGATTTGGCAAATTTTTGCTACCTTTTAATAATGTTATTAATACTGTTAAAAGTTGTTTTTAATAAAAAAAAATTGTCTGACCGAAGAGCTATTTTGTTTCTGACACCCTTTCCTACAAAACTCCTAACTGTAAGGTTCTACATACAGTTAAATTATACATTTTGTTCCTTTGGGAAAATAACCAGCCAATATTACACAGCCTTGCTAATCTAATTTAAAATAATGACAAATGCCAATGATCTCGTGAAAATCATTTGGTAGGCTTTTTGAAGTAGGAGCTCTCTTAATATCCATCTTAACCCTATTATAAGAAATAAGCAACTCCATAGCAGACAGAACAGAGGCAGAGGACACAAAGTAGAACTGATATGTTTTCCATATGAAGAGGGATAAGGAATGTGGAAATTGAAAGGAAAGACCAGGTGTGTTACTCTAACCAGAAAGAATTGAGGTGATGCTACATTTTATTTAATGAAATGTTAGAAACAAAGGAACTGAATAGGAAAATACTGTAAAGCATGGTATTGGAGGTAGGTTGAGTGACAGAATAAGCAAGTACCATGAGGTGGGGTTATGGAGCGGAGAAAAGATCATGCCTAGAGTGCATAGCCCATGTAGGAGTAGTCAGAAAAGTTCAGATAATTGAGTATGCTCGCAGAGAGCTTTTTTGTCATACAGACATGTCTCGATTTAAACAAATTCCATAAGTCAGCACTTCTTTGACGTCTTTCCTGGCTACTTTTACCTGAGTAGGTTCCCTTTATTGTCAGTTTCTGTGTCCTTTTTCTTCTTTATAATAGAGATCACACATTAGATTACTTCACTGTTTGGTTCTAAATGAGAATTTCTACTGGAAATATTCTTCCCAGTAGAAAGATTAGGGAGTTTTTTTTTTACTCATAATTGGTAAATTTCATCTCAGGACTGGAATATCCCTAGAAAACCAGACTTTGGACTCCTAATCTTAATAGAGGTTTCTGTAGATGATATTAGTAAGTATTGTTGAGCAATGACTTCTGCCTCGAATTATAAAATTTATAAGAACTATGGGAGATATATTCAGAATTATTCTACTATAGTTAAGAAAGTCTCATTTAAAATGGTCAGGTTTCACAGAGAGGAAAATCATAAAATCCTTAATAATAAAAAGGACTCTGATCGGAACTGATTAGATATTCAGAATTGGGGTTAGCAATTATTTTTATATTTTAGACAATCCACCATTTGAAAAATTTAAGAAAAGGACAAAGGAGGTCTTCTGTTCTTGTAACTCACACTGAGTTAATGCCTGACCAGATGGCAACACATGAAGTTCAAAGACACATTTCCCACCATGCAAATGCGCTGTGTCATTTTCACATTGCAGCAAGCATCAATCCTGCCACAGGTAAAGGATAGTAAAGTTTTATTTCTTATAAATATGCTGAAATAAGGTTAAGTAAATAGAAAAGTGGGACTACTTTTATAACCTGTTTTTAATTTCATGTTAATCTATGTTTCCTTTTAAAATACTTCTTCATTAGATATAAGATACCATTTCTTAAATTGGGACTGTGATTCTCAGGGAGTAACTTCAAGTAAGCTTTTTCGAGTACTGTTGTTTGTCTCAAATATAGCAAGGGCTCTACGCAAAGCAGAGCTGTAGCTGAGCCTGGAAACAAAAGTGGTGGCAGCCTGGTTAATTACTGTGATTTCCCTCCCTTTTATATTTACACTATTATTCTTTCTTCTTCACTCTTCTTTATAACTTTAAATATGTTTTCCTTGTTTTTCAACATAGTGGGTTTTCAACTGCCATTAACTTCTTGTCCTTCACTTAGGGGATGTTATTTTTTTCTTCTAACCTGATATTTTCTTTGCTCTTTTCCTCCCATGTGGTTGAGAAGTATTTTGCATCACGTTCAGTGTTGGCAAAAGCACATTTGAGAGCTTTTACGTAAAGGCATTGTTTTCTTACTGCATGAAAAAACATGTAAAGGCCTATAAATTTCATATTACATTGCTGGTAGAACTATATTTATATAAAGTTATAGTTATGCATCCTTGAAAAAGAAGTCCATTGCTTCAGAATGTAGAGGATTTTAATTTTAAATGCTTGTTTCTATAAAGATGACTGACGTTCAGTAAGTACAGTTCCAAAAGTCAGATCCTTAGAATGCTTCCCCACATTGTAGTAGTGACTCTTGATATGTGCTGTCCAGTATGGTAGCCACTAGCCACATGTAGTTATTTGAGCACTTGAAATGTGGCTGCCTTGCATATATTGGGTCAAATAAAATATATGATTAAAATTAAGGTAACCTATTTCTTTTTACCCTTTATAATGTGGCTACTACAATAAAAATTACCTATGTGCCTTACATTTGTGGTTTGCATTATATTTCTATTCAGTGCTGTGCTAGCTGATTAAATGTTACTTTGCTTACTGATCTGTACTTCCTGATTTACACTTTCGGATGTACCATGTTAATTGTATTCTAAGGTTGTTTTTATAATATGAGCTTGTTTTCAAATGTTGGTGGCTTTAGATTTTTTAACATTTTTAATATTTTTAAAAGAAACGAATTACTGACTGTGATGAATATCTAACTTCAGATAGATGCAGTTAGTGATAGTATGCAGTAAATTCAACATACACTAGAAAGCTTGACTTTTTAACTGTGTACACATAATTAAATGGAGTAGGGTCATAGGATTGTTCCCTATGGATAGATATTCTGTCAAATCATTTGGGTCTTAGGCACTGGATATGTTCCTCTGGCCATTGAGTCTTGCTTTCCAGCATATTTATTAACTTTCACCTTTTAACCAGTTTTCTCTATCTTCACCCTAACTTACTACATACTATTTAAAAAATCATTTTATAAAACTGTTTAACATCATGCATTTATAAGTGTGGTATGTAAATGCAATACTTAGGTTGACCACATTGATTGCTAAAAGCAAATAATTTTGCATTGTAGCCCTCTTCCTCTTCTCCACCTTTTCCTGAGGAAGAGTTTTGAATGTTCAGTAAACTGAAAGCATATACAGTGAATACCTATGTACCCTTTACCCAAATTCATCAGTTGTTAACGTCTTGTCATGTATACTTTTGTTCTCCCTCTTCTGCCCATTGTATTTATATCTGCTCCCTCCTCCCTTATTTTTGGCTGAGCCATTAGAAAATAAACTTGTTAACTGACATTAGCCTTTATCCACTAACTATATTACCACATTACCTAAATATTTAAAAATCTGTCTTCTCATAGAGGATTTCCTAATAACCACAATATTGTTACCACATGGAAGGAACATGGATAAAATATCATCTAATATAGAGTTCATATTAAAAGAGATTTTTTTATGCATTTGATGTTACTTCTCTTAAAACTCTAATCTAGAATCGTCCCCCTGTCTGTTACCAAAAAAAACAAAAAACAAACCATCAATCTCAAAAAAAAGCTGTCTCTGAGTTATTATTAACAATGCCTTACAGTCTAAATTTTTATTCATGATAAGATTTGGTAAAAATTTTTTGCAAGAATATAGGTACATAGGGGATGTACTATTTTATAGGACTGTTAAGTTACAAATCATATTTTATATAATTTGTTTCATTTTTATCAGAAAACTAGGACTGTCATTCAGGAATTGGAAAGAGAGAACAACTTGGAGCTTTATTTGACATTGATATTTGCTAATAGTACATTACTAGACTATCCTGTGCATTTTATCTCATTTCCCTTCTTTTTTCTTTCTGTTGAATGGATTATTTATAATATGAGTTAGAACTACAGAGATTAATTTTTTGAGTTATACTATTTATATGAACTAATCCATATTGTGAATTTCACTTACCCCAAATGGAGAAAATCTGCTGTATCTATAAGTTTGCCTGCCTTCCTGTGTTCTTTCTCACCATTATTTTCTCCCAGCTTTTTAGGAAAGTTTTAAACATTCAGAAAAGCTGGGAGAATAGTACAGTGAATGCTCATTTTCTCCATTTTGATTCAACACTTCATACTCTTGGTTTATTCCTTCTGTGTATATACATATATGTACATGTGCATGTTAAGTTTTTTCATAATCTTTTCAAAGTAAATTATATACATCATGGCACATCATCCATACATATTATAGCAAATATCTCCTAAGAACAAGGAGGTTCTCTCATAATCACAGTGTCATTATTTTACCTAAGAAAATTAGAAGTAATTTCATAATATCTAATATCCAGTTCATATTTAAATCTAAATTTCTGGAGTTATGTCAAAAGTGTCTTTTATAGATGCTTTTCTGTTTTTCTGTTTCCCCATCTCCCAACCAGGATTCAATAAGGTTTGAGCATTTGGTGCATTTGGTTTACCATTAAATTCCATTAATGTTTTTACAAATCCCAGCAGGTTATGTTGACATGTTTAGCACCTTTGCTGTGTAAGTATAGAATTATTCTTTATAAGCATTTGTCATATTTTTAAAGACATTAAAAATTCTTATTGAAATCTTGTCTTTTTTGTTTCCACAGATATTCCAAATGTCTTGGTTGGCACTGTATTTAATATTGATGATGGAAATGGGGGCTTTGTAGTTCATTGGTTAAACAACAAGGAGTTTAATTTTACATTATCTACTGAAACATTTATGCAGCAGTTACGAAAACTTTCTGAAAAGCAGGTAGATCATGAAAGTGACGAAGGAGATAGAGAAGATGAGGAACATTCACAGGAGGAAAGAGAGAGGGGTTTACATATGAAACTAGACCATGGTTAGTGACCTATGTTCATATATTACTTTTTTTGAGTTAACAACTTTATGTGATACAACTCTTAGTTTGTAATCCTTCCTTCTGCCTCCTTCCTTTTCACTTCTCCACTAATTCCGCAAACATTACTAACCGTCTTCTGTGGGCCATCTTCCATCTAACTCTGTGTGCTTTGTTATAACATTGCTTTGAGTTATGTGTTGCTTTGGAAGATGTGTCCTTTTTGGGGCAGCAGGTTTTGCTATGGTAAGAGTAATGATAGTGTAAATGAAATTTTGATTTCTCTGAAAGTACAAAATATAATAATGTTCAGTTCAGAACTGAAAATAGTTTCCTTCTTTTTTTTTCCTGCCTATTAATTGGAAAAGAAATTTATAGTTTCTTAAGATAGTATGCTGTTTTACACTATTGATAGTTTAGTATGTAAATGAATTTTTATAGTATTAGACTGTACTGATAAATTTATTTTCTGGTTCAGAATTATCCCTGGATAGAGAATCTGAGGCAGGTACAGGATCATCAGAACATGAAGATGGAGAAAGAGAGGGAAGTCCAAGAACCTATTCACGACCTAGTGTACCAATGCCACTGCCCACAGTCCTGCTTGATAGGAAGATTGAAATGCTGCTAGCTGAATGGAATAAGAATCCTGACATGCTTTTTACTATACACCCTGTAGATGGTACCTTTCTAGTGTGGCATGTAAAGTATTTGGATGAATATAATCCCGGAATATTTAGACAAGTCCAGGTATGTTTTACTGATGAAGCAATTATTAGATTTCCAAAAAAAAAAAAAGATGCTATTTAGATTAGCAGGTCTTCAGAAATACAGAAAGATTTTGTTTTTGGTAAGCAACTGAGAAGAGAAAACTTATTCTTACTACCAAAGGGAATCAATGACCACAAATTTTATAAACTGTTAGTTCAAATGAATTTTTGAACCTGGTTAAAAATTCAAATGAATTTTATAAACCAGGTTAAAATGAATTTGGCTTTGAAATATGACACTGAATATTTGAATATATGTGTATTGGGTTTTTTTCTGAGAATTCACAATATTTTGAGTAGGCTTAGGAGTGTGACTCAGGATGAGCTCTCCCTCCCCCAATTTTATTAACTAAATTTAGTTATCTTTATCTGTTACCTTTGTGAACTTGATTTATATACAGATTTGTGGTTGTGATCATTTAGATATAGAAGCAAAGCACTTGAAACTTTTTTTCCAGTCTTCTCTTAGGCAAATAAATAGAGATATGATATTATGTAACCAGAGGAAAGGGATTAGACCATAAAGAAGTTGGAAATGATATTTTTTGCTAGGAAGCTGAGATTTGACATTTTGAAAATGGAAGTATTTTTGGAAGGCTTTCTGAGAGGAGGTGAACTACTCACATTGAATCATATAATTTTGTTTTTCAGGTTTCTTTTTCTTCCCAGATTCCTGTTGCATTTCCTTCTGGTGATGCCAGCTCTCTTAGTAAAAATATCATGATGTATGCCTGTGTAAATTCTACAAAGGATTCTCACCACATTCTGTTACACCAAGAGATGATGGCTGTAGGCAGTCCTCACAGATCACAGCCACATTCTAGATCACATAGTACAAATATGAACATTTTAGCTCCCACAGTAATGATGGTCTCTAAACACATAGATGGTTCTTTAAATCAGTGGGCAGTCACTTTTGCTGATAAGTCTGCCTTTACCACTGTTCTGACTGTATCTCACAAATTTAGATATTGTGGTCATCGATTTCACCTCAATGACCTAGCATGTCATTCAGTTTTACCACTGTTACTGACATCATCTCATCATAATGCTTTGTTGACTCCTGAATCAGGCTGTCAGTGGGACTCAGACAATAAATTAAGTAGATTAATGGATCCTGTAAGACATATAAAAGGCTCCTTGAAACAACCTCTTAGAAATGCAGCAACACGTACATTTCATGACCCAAATGCAATCTACAGTGAACTTATTTTGTGGCGTGTAGACCCAATAGGACCTTTGTCATACACTGGAGGAGTATCAGAACTGGCTCGAATTAATTCTTTACACACTTCAGCCTTCTCAAATGTTGCTTGGCTTCCAACTCTTATTCCCAGTTATTGTCTTGGTAAGTGCTTCTTTTAATTGTGAAATTAATGAAAGCTTTACATTGCTACTTACCCACAAATGGTTTATGTTTGCCATTATTAGAAGGATTTTAACAAGTAGTCAGAATGTAGGCACTAGATTTATGTTTGGAATTTCTAGAAGTTTGTTTTTAATCTTTTCCCTCTGACTACTTATTTTCTATTGAATTTTTTTGTTAATAATTTTATATCCATTAATTTTATCTGTTTCATTATGATTCTGGACATGGGTATGCCTAAAAAAAGAAGTGTGAATATTGGTTTCCTGTATTTCAACCAATAATAAAAACAAACTATATGTTATAATGCAAAGCATTTACTTTCTCAGGCACATATTGTAATTCTGCAAGTGCTTGCTTTGTTGCTTCTGATGGCAAAAATCTGAGACTCTATCAAGCTGTGGTAGATGCAAGGAAATTACTGGATGAACTGTCAGATCCAGAATCTTCTGTAAGTATTTCCTAATCTTTATTAATATAGCTAAGCTGATAAGGAATTCTCTTTTAACTTGGCTAGGACTTCTGTTTGTTAGTTAGCATTTAGGGGAATGAGGATATATTTTGGGCTCTATGTGACAAATTTATTTTTTCTTGTGTGTTCCAAGGTATATGAATCAAAATTGTAGTCTACATCATGTATCAGCACATTTTACATTTGAGAAATAAATATGATTTTAAAAAATATCATAATTTCTTCTTGACGTTTTTCATTCTCTGGTTCTGCTAATATTTCTTTGTTTTACCTCACTTTATGTTTAAATTGGAAAATTGGAATTTTTCTGAGATTGATTCACTATTTTAAAAAAACCCAGTGGTTAGAATGTTATCAGTGGGTGGCAGTATCTTATTCTGGTAGGTCTGTATATGAACTGAAAGTCATGTATGTTAGTTAATATTCAGATTTGAATAGTGAATTTTCCACTTACCTGTAAAAACAAGGCTTTTTAAAAAACACCTGTTCTAATAAAAATGTTTCCAATATTGAAAATGAGAGACTGTTTTTGAGTGCCTAGTATGTACCCCTAGATATGCAGGGAATATGTTTATAATTTTCATCAGTATCTGTGTTTAAAGGGCTTTTAATTTAGTTGAGAGGAATTATTAATAAAAGGTTAAATAGCAGTTTAAGACAGAAGAGGTGTTTGAGGGTGGTATGTAATTAATTGCCAAACAGATGGCACTGGAAGCATTTCATAGTTTAGAGGAGAGAGATCAGATTAGGGCAGTCATAAAAATGTTCATTAAGGGGAATATTTGTTTAGTTTCTGACAGATGGATAAGATTTAGAAAGAAAAATCCTTTGTTTCTTCTTGAATGAGAAAATGACCTGAAAGTGTGGATACAGGAAGTACATGTACAAATAAGGTTTGTTCCAAAAACAGTGAGAAAACTAGCTGGACTGGAGTAAAAGGTTTGGCATAGAGAAAATCTAGAAAAGTAGCAGCTTAAAATTACAGAGTTGGAAGATACTTTAAAGGTCACCTAGTCTAACCAGCCATCTGTTGCTTTATTTCCATCCACCATGTTCTTGCCAATTTGTCATCTGGCTTCCAAGGAGGGGAACTTAACTGTAAATGCAGCTCATTCTGTCTTGGGAATTAACCTTAATATAATATTGAAATTAAATGTGTATTCCTTAAATTCTACTTGTTAGCCTTAGTTACATTTAGAATAAGTCTAGTATTTCTTGCATATGAGAGCACCTCAGATAGTAGAAAACTATCTTGTAACTCCTGAAACTTTTTTCCTCAAGCCAAACCTGTTTCTCCTCCACCCATACATTTCTCTGTTTTGTATTTCACCCTGGCTACTCTTGTCAGCAGTTTTCAGTTTGTCTGCACTCTGGGTATTGTAGGATAGCTAGAATATAGCAGTGTTATTATAGCTTTTCTCATTAGATGCTATTATGATTTGACCCTCATGCCACATTCTTTGTATGTCATTGATTCATATTGAGCTGACTCTCAAATATCCCAAAGTCATCCTTTACCAGTAAGCCATTCTGTATTTGTACATTTGAGTTTGGGGCCCAATGTAGGCTTATTTCCCCTATTATACTTCATCTTGCTAGGCTCAACCTAACAGTATAATCTTTTAGTATGTTTTGAGTCCAGATTCTGTTATTTGTGTTATTGCTTTATGACTTATATCATGAGCCTATTTGATGAATGTTGTTCTAGATCTTCATCTAAATCAATTGTAAAAATGTTAAACAGGACAGTATTAAGAAAGAGCCTATCACTGTACATTTGTCTCCACTTTTACTGTCTGACATATTTCTCCAGCTTATCCCTAGGATTTCCATGAGACAACTTGTCATGTACTTTGCTGAAATAAAATATACTCTGCCTACCAAATCTTAATGCAGCCAAAATAGGAAGTCAAATTTTAAAGAGTTGATTGCTTTAATGCTTAGTAGGCTGAATCTGAATGTATGTACCCTGATATTTCTTGATGACTAAAACGTACTAAATAGGCACGAAGTTTTTAAGTCAGATTTGCTGAAGTATGTTGTCTTCCATTTTGAAAATTAAAGTTTGCCTATTTTAGTCTTTTGACTGTGGCCTTCCCCAGAATTTCTGAGAGAATATCTTCTGTGGGTCATTGATTTCATTTGCAAAATTTCCCAGTAACCTGGAAATTGTTTCTGTATTATTTTTACAGAAAATATAAACTCATTTACAACAGACACATTCTTGGAATTTCTTTATTTATCTTGGTCTTCTACTCCCCTTTAACCAATGTACTATTTTTTCTAAGCATTTTTCATTTCTTTAAGTTAAAAAGAAATACTTTTTCACTATAGAAAACTTTCGGTTCTTTCAATTTTGCAAGCTAAATTCTTGAAATAGAAGACCAGAGACAAAGTAGGAGTTAGGAGTTCTTTATTCTCTGAATCTTTATTAACATTATATCAGCCTGTGTTAAAGGGCTTATCTTTTTCTTTATAATCGGAAAACAATAACTTACTCAGTGATTCAGTTAAGTTTTAAATAAATTTTTAATTTTAGAATAGTTTTAGGCTTAATAGAAAAGTTACAAACCCAGTACAGAGTTCTCATATACCCCACAGACTGTTTTCCCTATTTTAATATCTTATATTACCAGAATACATTTGTCACAAGTAAGATCCCATCTTTGGTATGGCACAATTAAACTTTAGACTTTATTATAAAGATGTAACTGGTTCTTTTTTTTATTAAGGTATCCTTGATATACAATCTTATAAAGGTTTCACATGAACAACATTGTGGTTTCAACATTCACCCATACTGAGTCCTCACAGCCACCCCTCCCCATTGTAGTCACTGTCTATCAGCATAGTAAGATGCTATAGAGTCATTTCTTGCCTTCTCTGTGCTGTACTGCCTTCCCTGTGACCTACCTATATTGTAATTATGAATTATAGCCCTCCTCTTTCCCCATCCACCCTTCCCATCCCCTCCCCTTTGGTAACCACTAGTCTCTCTCAGAGTCTGTGAGTCTGCTGCTGTTTTGTTCCTTAAGTTTTGTTTTGTTCTTATACTCAACAAAAGAGTAAAGTCATTTGGTACTTGTCTTTCTCTGCCTGGCTTATTTCACTGAGCATAATACCCTCTAGCTCTATCCATAAATATGCTGCAAATAATAGGATTTGTTTTCTTCTTATGACTGAATAATATTCCATTGTGTATATGTACCACATCTTCTTTATCCATTCATCTACTGTTGGACACTTAGGTTGCTTCCATATCTTGGCTATTGCAAATAGCTACAAAAAACATAGGGGTGCATATGTCTTTTTGAATCAGGGATCTTGTTTTCTTCAGGTAAATTCCTAGGAGTGAAATTACTGGGTCAGTGGTGTTTCTATTTTTGTTTTATGAGGAACCTCCATACTGCTTTCCACAACAG
Source organism: Manis javanica (assembly GCF_040802235.1). Classification (NCBI taxonomy): domain Eukaryota; kingdom Metazoa; phylum Chordata; class Mammalia; order Pholidota; family Manidae; genus Manis; species Manis javanica. Next base: position 101,360,833 of record NC_133163.1, on the reverse strand, counting down.
TTGAATGAGCTTAAATTCTGACCAACAGTGTAGGAGGGTTCCCCTTTCTCTGCATTCTTTCCAGCGTTTGTTGTTTCTTGTCATTTGGATGTTGGCAGTCCTAACTAGTGTGAGGTGATATCTTGTTGTGGTTTAATTTGCATTTCCCTGATTATTAGCAGTGTGGACGATCTTTATGTGTCTGTTGGCCATCTGAATTTCTTCTTTGGAGAAGTGTCTGTTCAGATCCTCTGCCCATTTTTAAATCAGATTGTTTAGGTTGTAAGTGTTGAGACATGTGAATTCTTTATATATTTTGGATGTTAACCCCTTATTGGATAAGTCGTTTATGAATATATTCTCTCATACTGTAGGATGCCTTTTTGTTCTGCTTATGGTATCCTTTGCTGTGCAGAGGCTTTTTAGTTTGATGTAGTCCCACTTGTTCATTTTTTATTTTGTTTCCCTGGCCTGGGAGATGTGTTCAGGAAAAATTTGCTCATGTTTATATTCAAGAGATTTTTGCCTATGTTTTCTTCTAAGAGTTTTATAGTTTCATGACTTCCATTCAGGTGTTTGATCCATTTCAGGTTTACTTTTGTGTATGGAGTTAGACAATAGTCCAGTTTCATTTTCTTATATGTATCTGTCCAGTGTTGCCAACACCAGTTGTTGAAGAGGCTGTCATTTCTGCTTTGTATATTCACGGCTCCTTTATTGTATATTAATTGGCCATGTATGTGTGGGTTTATGTGTAAGCTCTCTATTCCGTTCCATTGATCTATTGGTCTGTTCCTGTGCCAGTACCAAATTGTTTTGGTTACTTTGGCTTTGTGTAGAGCTTGAACCTAAAGGAGTGTAATCCCAGCTTTTTTCTTCCTTCTCAGGATTGCTTTGGATATTTTGGTCTTTTGTGGTTCCATATGAATTTTAAAGTTATTTGTTCTAGTTTGTTGAAGAATGCTGTTGGTAGTTTGATAGGCATTGCATTGAATCTGTAGATTGCTTTGGGCAGGATGGCCATTTTGACAATATTAATTCTTTCTATCCATGAGCACAGGATGTATTTCCATTTATTGATGTCTCTAATTTCTCTCATGAGTGTCTTGTAGTTTTTAGAGTATAGGTCATTCACCTTATTCATTAGGTTTATTCCTAAGTATTTTATTATTTTTGATGCAATTGTAAATAAGTTGTTTTCCTGATTTCTCTTTTTGCTAATTTGTTGTTAGTGTATATAGGAATGTAACAGATTTCTGTGTATTTATTTTGTATCCTGCAACTTTGCTGAATTCAGTTATTAGTTCTAATAGTTTTTTGGTGGAGTCTTTAGGGATTTCTTTGTATAATATCATGTCATCTCCAAACAGTGACAGTTTAACTTTTTCCTAATCACTTTGATGCCTTTTAATTCTTTGTGCTGGCTGACTGCTATGGCTAGGACCTCCAGTACTATGTTGGGAAAAGTGGTGAGAGTGGGCATCCTTGCCTTGTTCCTGATCTTAGAGGAAAAGCTTCTAGCTTCTTGCTGTTAAGTATGATGTTGGCTGTGGGTTTGTCATATATGGCCTTTATTATAACGTTGAAGTACTTACCTCTGTACCCATTTTGTTGAGAGTTTTTATCATGAATGGATATTGAATATTGTCAAATGCTTTTTCAGCATCTATTGAGTTGATCATGTTTTTTTCATCTTTTTTGTTAATGTGGTATATGACATTGATTTACAAATACTATACCATTCTTGCATACCTGGAATAAATCCCACTTGGTTATGATAGATGATTGTTTGTTTGTTATTACTATTTTTTTTTGGTATCAGTAATCTACAATTACATGAGCAACATTATGGTTACTAGCCCCCCCATCACCAAGTACCCCCCACAAACCCCATTATAGTCACTGTCCATCAGCATAGTAAAATGCTATAGAATCACTACTTGTCTTCTCTGTGTTATACAGCCCTCCCCATGCCCACCACCCTACATTATGTCTGCTAATCGTAATGCCCCTTTTTACCCCTTATTCCCTCCCTTCCCACCCACCCACCCTCCCCAGTCCCTTTCCTGTTAGTTCATTCTTGGGTTCTGTGAGTCTGCTGCTATTTTGTTCCTTCAGTTTTTTTCTTTGTTCTTATACTCCACATATGAGTGAAATCATTTGATACTTGTCTTTTTCTGCCTGGCTTATTTCACTGAGCATAATACCCTCTTGCTCCATCCATGTTGTTGCAAATTGGGTGATCTTTTTGATGTATTTTTGAATTCAGTTTGCTAATATTTTGCTGAGGATTTTTGTATCTGTGTTCATCAGGGATAATTGGTCAGTAATTTTCCTTTTTTGTGATGTCTTTGCTTGGTTTTGGTATTAGAGTGATGCTGGCCTCCTAGAATGAGTTTGGAAGTATTCCTTCCTCTTCTACTTTTTGGAAAACTTAAAGGAGGATAGGTATTAGCTCTTCCTTAAATGTTTGATAAAAGTCAATGGTGAAGCCATCTGGTCCAGGGATTTTGTTCTTAGGTAGTTTTTTGATTACCAATTCAATTTCATTGCTGGTAATATGTTCAGATTTTCTGTTTCTTCCTGGGTCAGTCTTGGAAGGTGGTATTTTTCTAGAAAGTTGTCCATTTCTTCTAGGTTATCAAATTTGTTAGCATATAATTTTTCATAATATTCTCTAATAATTCTTTGTATTTCCATGGTGTCTAGTGATATTTCCTTTCTCATTTCTGATTCTGTTTATGTGCATATACTTTCTTTTTTTCTTGATTTAATTGGCTAGGCATTTATCTATTTTGTTTATTTTCTCAAAGAACAGGTTCCTGGTTTCACTGATTCTTTCTATTGTTTTATTCTTTGCAATTGTATTTACTTTTACTCTGATCTTTATTATGTCCCTCTTACTGACTTTGGGCCTCATTTGTTCTTCTTTTTCTAGTTTCATTAATTGTGAGTTTAGACTGTTCATTTGGGATTGTTCTTGTTTCCTGAGGTAAGCCTCTATTGCTATATACTTTCCTCTTAGAACTGCGTTTGCTGTATCTCAAAGGTTTTGTTGAGTTGTTTCCATTTGTCTCCAAGTATTGCTTGATTTCTGTTTTAGTCATTGATACATGAATTATTTGGGAGCATACTGTTAAGTCTCCATGTACATGCAGCCTTTTTTGTTTTTTTTGCATAATTTATTTCTAGTTTCATACCTTTGTGGTCTGAGAAGCTGGTTGGCACAATTTCAATCTTTTGAATTTACTGAGACTCTTTTTATGGTCTGGTATATTGTCTATTCTGGAAAATGTTCCATATACACTTGAGAAGAATGTGTATCCTGCTGCTTTTGTGTGGAGTGTTCTATAGATGTCTGTTAGGCCCATCTGTTCTCATGTGTTGTTCTGTGTCTCTGCCTCCTTACTTGTTTTCTGTCTGGTGTGTCTTTTAGAGTGAGTGGTGTGTTGAAGTCTCCTAAAATGAATGTGTTACATTCTCTCTACCTCTAATTCTGTTAGTATTTGTTTCACATATTTGGGTGCTCCTATGTTGGGTGCATAGATATTTATAATGGTTATATTCTCTTGCTGGACTGACCTCTTTATCATTATGTAATTATGTCCTCTTTGTCTCTGGTTACTTTCTTTGTTTTGAAATCTATTTTGTCTGATGTAAGTATTGCTACTCCTGCTTTTTTCTCCCTATTAGTTGCATGAAATATTTCTTTCCGTCCCTTCACTTAAATCTGTGTATGTCTTTGGGTTTGAAGTGAGTCTCTTGTAGGCAGCATATAGACAGGTCTTGTTTTTTTATCCATTCAGTAACTATGTCTTTTGACTGGTGCATTCAGTCCATTTACATTTAGGGTGATTATTGATAGATATGTACTTATTGCCATTGCAGGCTTTAGATTTGTGGTTACCGAAGGTTCAAGGGCAGCTTCCTTACTATCTAACTGTCTATGTTAACTCACTTATCATTCTATTTCAAACAGAATCTAAAGGGTTTTTTTTCCCCTTCTTTTTCTTCCTTCTCTACTCTTTATAGATTAGGTTGAGGTCATATTCTGTACTCTTTGTGCATCCCTTGACTAACTTTGTGAGTAGTTGATTTAATTTTGTGTTTGCTTAGTAATTAATGGGTCTACTTCCTTTACTGTGGTTTTATTTTCTCTGGTGACAGCTATTTAGCCTTTGGAGTATTTCCATCTAGAGCAGTCCCTTTATGGTACCCTGTAGAAATGATTTGGTGGTGGTGAATTCCCTCAACTTTTGCTTATTTGGAAATTGTTTAATCCTGGCTTCAAATTTAAATGATAATCTTGCTGGGTAGTGTATTCTTGGTTTGAGGCCCTTCTGTTCCATTGCATTAAGCATATCATGACACTCCCTTCTGGCCTGTAAGATTTTTGCTGACAAGTCTACTGATAGCCTGATGGGCTTTCCTTTGTATGTGATCTTTTTTCTCTCTCTGGCTGCTTTCAGTACTCTCTCCTTGTCCTTGATCTTTGCCATTTTAATTATTATATGTCTTGGTGTTGTCTTTTTAGGGTTCCTTGTGTTGGGAGATCTTTGTACTTGCATGACCTGAGTAACTATTTCCTTCTCCAGATTGGGGAAGTTTTCAAGAATTATTTACTCAAAGACACTTTCTATCCCTTTTTCTCTCTTTTTCTTCTGGTACCCCTATACTGTGAATATTTTTCCATTTGGATTCGTTGCAAAGCACTCTTATTCTTTCATTCCTAGAGATCCTTTTTTCTCTCTGTTCCTTGGCTTGTTTTCCAGTTCTCTAATTTCCATTTCATTTACCATCCCCTCTACCTCATTAATCTGCTTTTAAATTCCTCCATTGTGTTTTTCATTTCAGATATTGTATTTTTCAAAATTTCTGTCTCTTTGTTGATATCCTCCCTCAGATCTTGAATATCTTTCTGTAGCTCTGTGAGCATGTTTATGCCTTTTATTTTGAAATCTTTATCAAGAATATTGGTGATTTCAATTTCACTAAGCTCTTTTTCTGGCATTGTTTTCTTATAATTTTGTTTGGACCAAATTCCTTTGCCGCTTCATTTTTTAGTGTTTCCTATGGAATAATAACTTTGTTTAGATTGTGCCCTCTACTGCCCAGAAGCTCAATTTCTTGTGCAGAGCCCCAGCTGTTGGTGAGCAGTGGGTGTGGTGCCTTTCTGTCTTGCTTGTAGTGGGCTGGGTGGGCCCTCAGCTGATTTCCCAGGAAGGGAAAATACTCTGTGAAGGTGCCGTGTGCCTGCAGCAATGGCAGGGTTTGCAGGCAAGTGGAACAGGCATCTACCAGGAAGAAAGAGCTCAGCTAGGATGGTTTCCTGTCTTCCCAGCGATAGCACCTGCCTCCAGTGCCAGATCTAGTGGTCCAAGTGGGTAGGGAGAAGCCTCTCTGCTGCCTCCCTGTAGCTGCCATGGGCAGGTCCACCCTCTGGCTGACCTGGCACAATGGCAGGGGCAGCAGGTGAGTGGCCCAGGGTCTACTAGGAGGAAGGAGCAGCAGCTGTGTACCCAAGTGGGCACTCTCAGGGCTGGGTTGCCAGCCAGGGAGATGGAATATCCGAAGCTCCTGAGAGTTGTCAACCTGCTGGGCTGAGTGTGCCAGTATGATTTTGTCCATCTGCCCTTTTTTCTGAGCAGCAGCTCTGTGTAATCTTTGCTCCTTTAGTTTCCTTCTTGCTGCTGGGAAGTCCTTCAAACTGTCTGCCTTTCTTTTGTCCCAGAGCTGCCAGTTGTGTATACCTGTTCTCCACAAGTGGCTGGAATCTCAGTCTCTCCGAGTATTCCACCCGTCTTTGCTTTCCAACTCCACTAATCTCCAGAGCAACATGTAATGTGGGTTCATGCTCCTGGAGCAGATCTCTGGGGCTGGGTGTTCAGCAGTCCTGGGCTTCTACTCCCTCCCCACTCTGTTTCTCTTCCTCCTGCCTGTGAGCTGGGGTCTGGGGTGGGCTTGGGTCCTGCCAGATCACGGCCTTTGCTACTGTACCCTTTTCTGTGAGGTCTTCTCTTTTCCCCAGATGTAGGCAGTGTGTTCTGCGATCTTCAGGTTGCTCCTTCAGGATTAGTTATATTTGCTGTATTTTCGTGTTTTATGTGATTTTGGGAGGAGATTTCTGCCTCACTTTTCACACCACCATCTTTTTTTCTGGCCTGATTTTTCTATTAATGTCCTTTTTGTGTTCCAGGATTCCTCCAGAAAACCACACTGTATTTAATCACATGTCTCCTTTGCCATGATCTGATATGGGACAGTTTTTCAGTTTTCTTCATCAAGTTTTTCTCATGACTTTGAGAGTTTTTCATGGTACTTGTCAGCTCTTTTTTGGAGTTTTCCCTTGTTTTGCATTTATCTGCTATTTTTCTTGTTAGACTGAAGTTATGAGTTTTTGGGAAGTATACCACATATGTGAAGTATTCTCACGTTGTGTAAGGGGTACATTCTACCAACATGGTAACTAGTATCCTCCCTCATTTTTTCCCCAGTCTTGCTAGATGTTTATTTTATTGATGTTTTCAAAGAATCAGCTGTTTCATTGAGCTCTTTGGGTTTTTTTTCATTTTCATTTATTATTTCTACCTTTTATTATTTCCTTCCTTATGCTTGTTCTTTTTTGGAGGTGTACTTTTCCTAGGTTTCATGGAAAAGACCTGAATGAAAAAATCAATAGGAGCTTGATTTTTCTAGGTTTCATGAGATAGGAACTTGATTTGAAAATTTTTTTTGTTTTCTAATATATGCATTTAGTGCTATAAGTTTACCTTTCACTACTGTTTTGTCATTTAGAGAAGTAATAGTTTCATTTGCATTCATTAATTACATGTTTTGATTTTCCTTGAGAATGGGTTATTTAGAAGTATGTTGTTTAGTTTCCAAGTGTTTAGAGATTTTCCTGTCATCTATCTCTTACTGATTTCTAGTTTGATTCCGTGGTGGTAGGAGAACATACTTGATGACTTCAATCCTTTTAAATTTATTGAGTTTTGTTTTTATGGCCCAGGACATGCTCTGTCTTAGTATATGTACCATGGCAAATTGTAAGAATATGTCCTGCTATTGTTAGGTGAGATAATCTATAAATGTCACTTAGCATCTGTTGTGGTTGGTGGTTTTGTTGAGTCTTCTAGATCTTTGCTGTTTTTCTAGTTCTGTCAATTGTTGTGAGATGGGTGTTAAAATCTCCAACTATAATTATGAATTGTACATTTCTCCTTCTAGTTCTATGAGTTTTTGTTTCACATATTCTGTTGCTTTTTTGTTTGCATATACATTTAATCTGAAATCAAAGTGTTAGCCAGGCCATGCTCTTACTGAAGGATCTCAGGGAAGACCCCTTCTTGCCTCTTCCTGCGTTCTGGGGGCTCCTGGCCATCTGTGGTGTTAATGCACTGGAAGCTGCAGTACTCTGCTCTCTGCCTTTGTCTTCAAAGGGCCTTCTCTCTGAGTGCCTCTGTGTGTCCTTTCCTCTTCTTATAAGGACACCAGATGTTTGATTTTGCCCTCACCTTAATCTAGTAGGACGTTATTGTGAACTAATTGTATCTGCAAACACTCTGTTTTCAAATAAGCTATTTTCAAATATTATATTCTGAGATTCTGGGTAGACATGAATTTTTTTGGCATGAGACTCTATTCAATCTACTATACTAACTGACTTTTTTTCTCATCAGTTATATGTGCAGTTGAATAGTCAGAATCCTCCAAAGTCTTTTGACCCTCCAAACTCTCTAGTGCCATGTTCACTTTTAGAGTCTCATGCTGTGAGGGGTTCTGAGATTTTTGCCTTTCTAAACTGTAGGCTACAGAGCCTTTCCCTTATTGTTTATTTTAAACTCTTGATCAATTTCCCATTATTTCTGCTCATCTTTTTTGTTTTTTTGTAAGTCAGATCAGTAATTCTCCTGGTTACTTCCTTCACTAATTATGAGTTGAAATATAGCAAGAAGTTGTCACATGCTGTCCTTGTCCTCAAATGAGATTTTTAGTAGGTGTTAAGTAGTGGCTAGCTTGTTTTCTATGAGAAACATGAAAAGATTTGAATTTTATTCTGTGAATCAAGAGGTGGATTTTTGGATAGGGAAGTAAAGTGGTTAATTTGCAGGATGTAGTATGGTAGGTAGTTACTGGAAGCATGGAGACAGGAGGAAAGGAAATCTATTGAGGTCTTCTAAGCATGTGGAAAAACGAACCAAGCTAGAGTGAGATTTGGTAAACAGGGGAAGAGAAGATTAGGGCTTAGTAGTTGGTAAAATATGGATATAAAAGAGACGATTCTAAGGTTTCTATTTTGTGTTGGTGGGTCCACTAGCTGTAACAAGGTATTTATGAGATTTGATGGTGGCTTAAGTTTGGAATATATATTGAGTGGGAGATAGCAAAGTGTAGTGTAGAAACTGTTTTACAGGCAATTGACAATAAATTACTAATGTTCCACATCAGGTACCAGTGTACATTTGGTATTTATTATTATGAAGACATTACTTGAAGTCATTAGACCTCTAAAGGCATAAATAATAATTAATGTTCATAAATGTGATCCTGAGTCATCAAGAAATTATTTAGGTTTAACAAACTGTTTATAAAGGAAGGGATTTAATTAAGATTAAAAAAATTTCCATCTGAAGTATTGAAGATATAGTTGTTTTGATGTCTAAAAGGAAAAGAAAACTTTGGGACTTTCTTGCCCAGTGATGCTAGGTTAGTGATATTCATTCGTTCAACAACTATTTAGTGAGTGCTTACAGTACTTTTAGTGAAGTATTCTATATACTGTTCAATGATTGAATAATGGGAGAAGGGCAGTCTGGCATTGAAATGTAGGGTGGTTTAGTATCTGTTGCTATTACTAAAAATAAGCCTTTTAAAGTAGGAACAATCTAAAGTGTAATTTCTTATTAATTTATTCAGTCTTTAATTTTTATTGAGGACCCATTGTGCATTAGCTGTAAGGTATGAAAAAAATAAATTTGAAATTGTAACAAGTGCTGAAGATATTAAAATGAACAGAAGTATTTCTTACCCCCAAGGACCTTACATCTACTGAGTAGAACAAATATGTAAGTATGGTATGTTAAAGTGCTATATCAGAGGGAAGAACAGGCTATCACAGGATTTGAAGCTTGCTTAATTGACCTTCATTTAACCAACTCACTGAATTCATTGATGTTGTTCATTCCTTCTGGAAAATATAAGACTGCTGCCTCTAGAAAGTAGGCTACCCTTAGTACATTGGTCCTTTTAATAGTAGCAATAACAAAGTCATGTAGTAATTATTGTGTGCTAGGCTCCCTTCTAACTGCGTTACAACTGTTAAGTCATTTAATCCTTCCAGAAACTCTAAGAAGATAATGTTATCATCCAGACTTCAGAGGTAAGAACTTCAGTACCATGTTGAATAGTAGTGGCGAGAGTAAGTTTTCTTGCTTGTTTCTAATCTTAGAGGAAAGCTTTCAGTCTTTTTCTGTTGAGTATGATGTTAGCTATGGGCTTCTCATATATGGTTTTTATTATGTGGCAGTAATTTCCTTCTATTCATAGTTTGTTGAGTGTTTTTATCCTGAAAGGATGTTGAATTTTATCACCATTAAATCAGTGTCTCTTTTGGAGAATGTGTGTCTAGGGCTTCCTATGCCACCGTTTGCTGATGTCACTTTTCTATCCTTCCTTGCTTTCTTACAGTCTATTCTTAGTGTAGTCAGAATGATATTTTTAATGTGGAATTTAGATTATGTTACTCTTCTGAGCCACTGTATGTATAGCAACTTGTAAGACCCTATTGACTCTACCTCCTACCTCCTATCCTGCTTCCCCTCCCTCTCTGATTCTGTATTTTTCCATCCCTTCTTTTGGTTTCTGCCACACTAGTCTCTTTGCTCATTCTGGAATATGCCCCACACTCTCCCTTAGAGTCTTTTCCTTACTGTTCTCTCTGCCTGGAATAACATGCCTCAGATAACACATGGCTTGTGTTCTTGCCTCCTTTAGGTCTTCAGTTGGGTGAGGCCTTCTGTCCACTCCTGCCCAATGCTTCCTGTTCACTTTCCCACTTTGTATTTCCCTTAGCACTTAGCACCATTGGACAGACAATTTGTTTTGCTTATTAACTTGTGTGCTGTTGGTCTTCATTTGAATGTAAGGTCAGGGCAATCCTATACCCCAGTGTCTGATACCTGCTGAGCATACTTAATAAGTATTTCTTGAGTAAATGAATAGATTAATGAATATTATGCTGAAAAATTTTATTACCTATGAAGGCAATGGAAAGTTACTCTACCAACTGGTACCTCATCAGCAGAGTATGAGAGCACATGTTTTTCATACCATGTTTTTCTTTCTTCTATCAAAGTCTTCACTGTTTTGAACTGATATCTAATTATTTTGATGGGTACATTTTTTATTACTGCAGAAATGTTTGCTCTGTGTTCTTAGTGGGAATATAGTATCTGAGAAAGAAGACCATACTAAGTAGGAGAAGCAACATGAAGACCTTTGCATTTTGTGGGGAAAGAACACCTTGGTAAAGGTCGCACTTTGTCAGAGACAGTCAGTACCACCTTGACCTAGTCTCTGTGTCAGGACCTAGGTAGGATGCTCATAAAGGTGTAAATGAGGAGAGTTCAGTGAAATGACTCCTTATAGAGGTGAGCACATGGTTAATCCACATGGGATAATAAAGCGCTTTTAGTCTATCAACAGGACGAAGCTGTTATTATCCTGTGGTAGACAAAATAATTGACCCCATGAAGATGTCCACATGCTAATTCTAAGAATCTATGAATATGTTACTTCACATGGTCAAAGAGACTGTGTAGATGAGAATAAATTAAGGACCTTGAAATGTAGAGATTATACTGGATTATCTGGGCGGACCCAGTTTAATCACATGAGTCCTTGAAAGCAAGGACTTTCTTGGCTGTGGTAAAAGGGACCTCAGACAAAAGAAGAATGGTCAGAGAAATTATGTTGCTGGCTTTGAAGGTGGCATAACGGCGCCATGAGCTAAAACATGTGGTCAGCCTCCTGAAGCTGGAAAAGGCAAGGAAGCAGACTCTCCCCTTGAGCCTCCAGGTAGGAAGGCAGCCCTGGTGACACTTTGATGTTAGTCTAGTGAGACTCAGGCCACACCTCTGACCTGCAGAATTCTGCAGACAATACATTTATGTTGTTTTAAGCCACCAAGTCTGTGGTAATTTTTTGCAGCAGCATTAAAAACTTATCTCTCTGTGCCTGAAGGGACAAGAAGAGAAGTAACAGTGCACCAGAGCCTGGTGAGAGCTAGAGCCGTAGAAGAGGAGCTGCGTGCTGGGAGAGGTAGCTGTGAAGGAAGGTAGTCACTGCCAGAACTGTGGTCAGCAAGCGGACTCAAACTGACTTCTGTCTCTTCCCTCCTATCTCTGGCCAGTGCCTCCCATTGACAGAATTCAACCTGAAGCTGAAGAGGGCCTGGTAGACAGGTGATAGTCCAAAAGTCGGCTTCTTGGGGCAGGAACAAGGCAGATGAGGATGGAGAAAGGGTCAAGGTATAGATGTAAATAAGAATAGCCAGCAAAGTCCACTCCTTTTACCTTTCAGCATCTATTCCTGTTCTTTATTTAGATGGAGAAACTTTTTATCTCCAACACAGGGAAAACACAGATTCCCATTTGGCATTTTATCATTTTGTAATGATGCCAGTTCAGTCACAGTCCCACTTGGAACCTAAATGGTAGTTGTTGCACCATCAGAACTTGTCACAGCAGGGAAACTGAGGAATAAGAGACAACATGAAGGGAAGCTGTCATAGCCTGCTTCTGTAGATTGTCAGAGAGCCTAAATCCCATACTCACAGCCTCCACCCACCACCAAACTCCTTTTTCCCTCACACTTTTGTCAGCACTTGGGTGTTTGCTGTGTTGGCCCAAACATTCTCCAGGATCCAAGTCCTTTGAGATCCTGTCTTTTTTAAGTTCCTGCTGTTTCCCATCAACTTTTTAAAATATTAGGTTATTGGACTACAAAAATTTTTGGGTTCCAGACGGTCTTTCTTGCCCTCATTTTGCAGTAACATACCAGGAGCAACCACCCTGACAAGTCACTTTTCTCTGCATATTTGTGAAATAGCACGAGTTCAAAATAGTTGGGGGGCAGTCTCAGCTCCCACTATAATGGAACTCTGACAGCTTCCCTGATGGAAATATTTGTTCCTTGAACAATAGCACCTTCCAGACAGACACATCAAGCCCAGGATTTTAAGGACAGAAGAGAAAAGTTTTTTTTATAGGTTGGTTACTAGGTGTAACAGGGAGAGGGGTTACTCCTACCTCTATCCTGTGGTTTGCAGACCTGGCTGTGGAAGAAATGGCATCTTATTAATTTAAGACATATACTGCAGTGTGGAGGACAGCACCCCAGCCTTATAGGGCATTGTTCCCCAGCTTGTGCTGTAACTTTAGTAGGCATTTGGCTGTTCTGGTAAGCCAGCTGCTCTAGGTAAAAGCCACTTGATTAACTAAAGTTTTGTGGGAGTAGAACTAGCATACTTCTTTCACATGGCTGGAACTAGGGTGGGTGAGGAGCTCACCTTGGGTAAAAAACTTTAGGAAGTGCCAAAAAACATGTAATCATGGTTAATATTATTTTAATGCAACATTGTAAGCAATCAGAATTAATGCAGAAAAATCTACGATGAACAAAATGCCAAATTAAATAAAGACAGGATCTAACAGTGTCATGATGAGCCACATTGAAGTCTGAAGAAGGAAGAATATGTACCTGTGGAGAAAGTGAAGGTTTCTGTGGCCAGGATTCTCACCTGGTCCTGGTTGGCTAGCTCACTACACACATGTGGGCAATATGTTGTTATTGACTCTATGTAAAGAGCTCCACCCAGTGCTCTGGGCCTCACAGCTGCAGGAGAGCCGAGACTGGAGTGGTGGCAGCTCTGAGGACAGGGACGGAGATGGCTGTGGGGGTGGAGAGGCCCAGAGGCAGAGACCAGCCTGCTGCATGCAGACTCGCTCTGATTGGACAGGATTCTAGAGATTGACCTGCCACCGTGGGAATAAAGTTGGGTATAAACTCTTTAACCCCAAGAACGTTCCACTGTCATTTTCTTCAGTCTCATTGAAATCCTGGTGAACTTGTCCGGGGCTGAAACCCATTGGCAAGACAGTACCTTACAAACATGTTGTTGTGTTTTCTTAATGGTTAATTTTCCCCCGGAACATTTAATTAGTTGTAAAGTATTGAAAATAGAAAGTAAGTGTATTAGAATTCACATTACTTTTTTTTTGTTGTTGTTGTTCCCATCCTCCCCACTCCTCACAGTATTTTTTTAAGTTTAAATATTTTACTTATCAAAAAACAATTTATTATAATTTTATTTTCATGGATTAATGAAAGCAAACTCTTCAATATTATCAAAATCTACTTAATTGCTTATCTAATTTCCAGTTGAGAGTTGTGAATTATATAGTAAGGGAAAGTAATTTTGAAAGTATGTTTGATGAGTATAAAATTTAATAAGAGGTATGAATATATTTCCTGTTTAAAAATGAATGGAAAAAAAAGAAATTGGAAATGTCTGCGTTAACAGATATGATATTACTTATTATTGGAAAAAGGGCATATCAAATAAAAATTAAGGAGATTATTAGTTTTCTACTACTGCTGTAACAAGTTACCACAAACTTGGTAACTTAAAACAACACACTAGTGTCCATTTTAACACACCTACTTTCAAAGTTTTCAATATTTTTCAACTACTTTAATGCTCTGGGAAAAAATTAACCATTGAAAAATACATAAAAACATGTCTGTGCAGTTTTGGCTTTTGCCTTAGATGCTAGTATGGCTCACCAGGATACTATTTGGATCCTGATGTTTTCTTCATGATCATTTTTGGGCATTAATTTTGATTTTGAAAAAATATTGCATTAGGATATTGTTTGGATCTTGATGTCTTGCCTAAGGGGGATTGCGCCTGGGGAAGTTCACACTGGATTCGGTGAGAACATTAGGGGTAAAAGAGTTTATACCAAGCTTTATTCTCAAGGCAGCAGGTTGAGTACTAGAATCACATCTGCCTCTGGGGCAGTCTGCATGCAGCAAGCCCTTCTCATTCTCTGCCTCTGGGAAGAGCACTGGGCAGAGCTCTTTATATAGTAAGATCCGCCTTATATCTTTGTCAATGGGTGTGTAAGCATTAGCATAGCAGTAGGCCAATTACATTTTCAAGTAGTGTAGGGGCAAGTGAGGATCCTTGCCATAGGCTTTTTCATTTTCTCTACACTTGATTATTGAGCTTTTGGTACAACTTTTAAGTTTTGTGCTCAGAGTGAGTACTTCACTCACTCCATACTAATCCTGGTCCTATCTCCCACTGTAAAGTGAATTGCTTGGCCAGTGGAAGGTGAGGTTGAGTGGGATTCTGTAGTGTTGAATAAGGCATTGGGTGACCCCATTTAGTTGTACTGCCAGTAGAAGAATTGTGGGCAGGAAAGGCAAATCCTTAGCTGGAATAGATATTTACTCCTGTGAAGGAATCTCAACCTTGGCTGCATATTGGAAGCGCCTGAGTAGCTTATAAAACACCTGATGATCAGATTGTATTCCAGGTCAATAAATCAAACTGAATGGGCCAGAAGCATCAGTGATTGTTAAAGCTCCCCAGGTGATTGAATGTGTAGCCAAGGCTGAGAATCATTGACTTAGACTTCTTAAACTTTAGTATGTAAACAAATCATCTAGAAATCTTGTTAAAATGTAACTATATTAGTTTTTGGGCCTGAGAGTCCGCTTGTATAAAAAGCTGTTGGATGCTGCTATTCCACTGACCACACCTTGAGTAGTAAAGATTCATGGCATGTTGGAGAAATTCCAGTGTTGTAGGCCACAGTTGAGTCCAGATTTAAATGAGCAAACCCAACAGACTGTTGACACCACTTGCAGCTGTCTGAGCTAACACTTTAAATCTTGGATCTTAAATCCAGAATCTCTCTCTACCCATAACAGTAAATTTAACCCTACCCAACCATGTATTTTGTCCCCCTTGGTCTGGTAACCTTAGAATCTATTCCCATACGTGCTCTCTGGAATCTGGTAACCTTGGTCTGATAACCTTAGAATCTATTCCCATACGTGCTCTCTGGAATCTGGTAACCTTGGTCGGGTAACCTTAGAATCTATTCCCATACGTGCTCTCTGGAATCTGCTGATAACAATGGCGGGAGCTGGGGGTCCTATGACTCCAGTGTATAAGCCATTTTCCCAGAGCTGACCTTGTACTCATACTCTTAGGCTAACCAGGGGTTCTGACACTTTTAGTAACCTGGGGGCAGTAAGAAGTAATGGAGGTGTGGTATGTTTATATCGCTGCACTATTTACAATAGCCAAGACATGGAAGCAATCTGAGTGTCCATCAGTAGATGAATGGATAAAGAAGATATGTGGTACATATACACAATGGAATATTATTCAGCCATAAAAAGAAAATAAATCCTACCATTTGAAACAACATGGATGTATCTAGAGGGTATTATGCTCAGTGAAGTAAGCCAGGTGGAGGAAGACAAGTACCAAATGATTTCACTCATTTGTGGAGTATAAAAACAAAGCAAAACTGAAGGAACAAAATAGCAATGGACTCATAGACACTGAGAAGGGACTAGTGGTTACCAAAGGGGAGGGGTTGGGAAAGATGGGTAGGGAGGGAGAAGAGGTTTAAGGGGCACTATAATTCACAGTCACAATATAGGTAGGTCCCAGGGAAGGCAGGACAGCATGGGGAAGACCATTAATGCCTCTGTAACATCTTACTACGCTGATAGTGACCACAATAGAGGGGGTGAAGAGTTGACAATATGGATGAATGTTGAAACCATTGTGCTGTTTATTTGAAACCATCATAAGATTATACATCAGGGAAGGAGCCAAGATGGCAGTGTGAGTAGGGCAGCGGAAATCTCCTCCCAAAACCATATATATTTTTGAAACTACAACAAATACAACTAATCCTAAAAGAGAGACCAGAAGATACAGTACAACAGCCAGCCTACATCTACATCTGCAAGAACTCAGCACCTTATGAAGAGGGTAAAATACCTGCAGAGAAATATGCAAGGGCTAAAGGATCAAGTTAGGAGGGAGAATACAGAAATAAAACAATCTCTGGAAGTACTTAAGAGTAGACTGGATGAGGTGAACACAGAAAAGCTGAGGTAGAGAGAGATAAAAGGATCTCAAGGAATGAAAGAATATTAAGAGAACTGTGTGACCAATCCAAATGGAACAATATTTGCATTATAGAGGTACCAGGAGAAGAAGAGAGAGAAAAAAGGATAGAAAGTGTCTTTGAAGAAATAATTGCTGAAAACTTCCCCAAACTGCGGGAGGAAATAGTCTCTCAGACCATGGAAGCCCACAGAACTCCCAACACAAGGGACCCAAGGAAGACAACACCAAGACACATAATAATAAAAATGGCAAAGATCAAGGACAAGGATAGAGTACTAAAGGCAGCTAGAGAGAGAAAAAGGTCACCTACAAAGGAAAACCCATCAGGCTATCATCAGACTTCTCAACAGAAACCTTACAGGCCAGAAGAGAATGGCATGATATATTTAATGCAATGAAACAGAAGGGCCTTGGGCCAAGAATACTATATCCAGCATGATTATCATTTAGATTTGAAGAAGGGATTAAACAATTGCCAGACGAGCAAAAGTTGAGGGAA
The DNA here is from genome assembly GCF_040802235.1 of Manis javanica. Lineage (NCBI taxonomy): Eukaryota > Metazoa > Chordata > Mammalia > Pholidota > Manidae > Manis > Manis javanica. The sequence goes on along the minus strand of NC_133163.1, from coordinate 101,344,133 downwards.
TTTGCCTCCCACAAACCACCTCTACAGGATATTTTAGAAGGACTGCTCTAGATGGAAGCACACCTAAGGCTAAATAGATGTCATCAGAGAAAATAAAATCACAGCAAAGAAAGCAGACCAACCAAATACTAACTAAAGGCAAAAAATAAAATCAATTACTCACAAAAGCAGTCAAAGGAAACACAAAAGAGCACAGAATAAAACACCTAACATATAAAGAATGGAGGGGGAGGAATAAGAAGGGAGAGAAATAAAGAATCATTAGTGTTTATAATAGCTCAATAAGTGAGTTAAGTTAGACAGTTAGATAGTAAAGAAGCTAACCTTGAACCTTTGGTAACCACGAATCTAAAGCCTGCAATGGCAATAAGTACATATCTTTCAATAACGACCTTAAATGTCAATGGACCGAATGCACCAATCAAAAGACAAAGAGTAATAGAATGGATAAAAAAGCAAGACCCATCTACATGCTGCTTACAAGAGACTCACCTCAAACCCAAAGACATACACAGACTAAAAGTCAAGGTATGGAAAAAGATATTTCATGCAAACAATAGGGAGAAAAAAGCAGGTGTTGCAGTACTACTATCAGACAAAATAGACTTTAAAACAAAGAAAGTGACAAGAGATAAAGAAGGACATTACATAATGAAAAAGGGGTCAACCCGACAAGAGGACATAACCATTATAAATATTTATACACCCAATACAGGAGCACTGACATATGTGAAACAAATACTAACAGAATTAAAGGAGAAAATAGAATTCAATGCATTCATCTTAGGAGACTTCAACATACCACTCACTCCAAAGGACAAATCCGCCGGAGAGAAAATAAGTAAAGACACAGAGGCACTGAACAACATACTAGAACAGGTGGACCTAATAGACATTTACAGAACTCTACACCCAAAAGCAGCAGGATACACATTCTTCTCAAGTGCACATGGAACATTTTCCAGAATAGACCACATACTAGACCACAAAAAGAGCCTCAGAAAATTAAAAATGATTGAAATTCTACCAACCAACTTGACAGACCACAAACATATAAAACTAGAAGAAATACATTATGCAAAGAAAGCAAAAATGCTCACAAACACATGCAGGCTTAACAACATGCTTCTAAATAATCAGTGGATCAATGACCAAATTAAAATAGAGATCAAGCAATATGTGGAGACAAATGACAACAGCACAAAGACCCAACTTCTGTGGGACGCAGTGAAGGCAGTTCTAAGAGGAAAGTATATAGCAATCCAGGCCAATTTAAAGAAGGATGAACAATCCCAAATGAATACTCTAAAGTCACAATTATTGAAATTGGAAAAAGAACAAATGTGGCCCAAAGTCAGTAAGAGGACATAATAAAGATCAGAGAAGAAATAAATAAAATTGAGAAGAATAAAACAATAGAAAAGATCAATGAAATCAAGAGCAGGTTCTCTGAGAAAGTAAACAAAATAGATAAACCCCTAGCCAGACTTCTAAGAGAAAAAGAGAATCTACACACATCAACAGAATCAGAAAGGAGAAAGGAAAAATCATGACAGACCCCATAGAAATACAAAGAATTATTAGAGAATACTATGAAAATCTATGTGCTAATAAGCTAGAAAATCTAGAAGAAATGGACAACTTCCTAGAAAAATAAAACCTTCTAAGACTGACCAAGGAAGAAACAGAAAATCTAAACACACCAATTACCAGCAACGAAATTGAATCGGTAATCAAGAAACTACCCAAGAGCAAAACCTCTGGGCTAGATGGATTTACTGTGGAATTTTATCGGACTTACAGAGAAGACATAATCCCCATTCTCCTTAAAGTTTTCCAAAAAATAGAAGAGGAGGGAATACTTCAAAACTCGTTCTATGAAGCCAGCATCACTCTAATAACAAAACCAGGCAAAGGCACCACCAAAAAAGAAAATTATAGACCAGTATACCTGATGAATGTAGATGCAAAAATACTCAACAAAATATTAGCAAACCAAATTCAAAAATACATCATTTTTTGGTACACCATGACCAATTGGGATTCATCCCAGGGATGCAAGGATGGTACAACATTCAAAAATCCATCAAGATCATCCACCACATCAACAAAAAGGACAAAAACCACATGATCATCTCCATAGATGCTGAAAAAGCATTCGACAAAATTCAACATCCATTCATGATAAAAACTCTCAACAAAATGGGTATAGAGGGCAAGTACCTCACCATAATAAAGGCCATATATGATAAATCCACAGCTAACATCATTCTTAACAGGGAGAAGCTGAAAGCTTTTCCTCTAAGATCGGAAACAAGACAGGGATACCCACTGTCCCCACTGTTATTCAACATAGTACTAGAGGTCCTAGCCACAGCAATCAGGCAAAACAAAGAAATATAAGGAATCCAGATTGGTAAAGAAGAAGTCAAACTGTCACTATTTACAGATGACATGATATTATACATAAAAAACCCTAAAGACTCCACTCCAAAACTACTAGAACTAATATCAGAATTCAGCAAAGTTACAGGATACAAAATTAATACACAGAAACCTGTTGCATTCCTACACACTAACAATGAACTAGCAGAAAGAGAAATCAGGAAAACAATTCCATTCACAATTGCATCAAAAAGAATAAAATACCTAGGAATAAAGCTAACCAAAGAAGTGAAAGACCTATACCCTGAAAACTACAAAGCACTCTTAAGAGAAATTAAAGAGGACACTAACAAATGGAAATTCATCCCATGCTCTTGGCCAGGAAGAATTAATATTGTCAAAATGGTCATCCTGCCTAAAGCAATCTACAGATTCAATGCAATCCCTATCAAAATACCAACAACATTCTTCAACGAACTGGAACAAATAGTTCAAAAAATCATATGGAACCACCAAAGACCCTGAATAGCCAAAGCAATCCTGAGAAGGAAAAATAAAGTGGGGGGGATCTCGCTCCCCAACTTCAAGCTCTACTACAAAGCCACAGTAATCAAGACAATTTGGTACTGGCACAAGAACAGAGCCACAGACCAGTGGAACAGAATAGAGACTCCAGATATTAATCCAAACATATATGGTCAATTAATATACAATAAAGGAGCCATGGACATGCAATGGGGAAATGACAGCCTCTTCAACAACTGGTGTTGGCAAAACTGGACAGCTACATGTAAGAGAATGAAACTGGATCATTGTCTAACCCCATACACAAAAGTAAATTCAAAATAGATCAAAGACCTGAATGTAAGTCATGGAACCATAAAACTCAGGAAGAAACGTAGGCAAAAATCTCTTGGACATAAACATAAGCGACTTCTTCATGAACATATCTCCCTGGGCAAGGGAAACAAAAGCAAAAATGAACAAGTGGGACTACATCAAGCTGAAAAGCTTCTGTACAGCAAAGGACACCATCAATAGAACAAAAAGGTATCCTACAGTATGGGAGAATATATTCATAAACGACATATCTGATAAAAGGTTGACATCCAAAATACATAAAAAGCTCAATCACCTCAACAAACAAAAAGCAAATAATCCAATTAAAAATTGGGCAGAGGAACTGAACAGACAGTTCTCCAAAGAAGAAATTCAGATGACCAACAGACACATGAAAAGATGCTCCACATTGCTAGTCATCAGAGAAATGCAAATTAAAACCACAATGAGATATCACCTCACACCAGTAAGGATGGCCACCATCCAAAAAACAAACAACAACAAATGTTGGTGAGGTTGTGGAGAAACAGGAACCCTCTTACACTGCTGGTGGGAATGTAAATTAGTTCAACCATTGTGGAAAGCAGTATGGAGGTTCCTCAAAAAAGCTCAAAATAGAAATACAATTTGACCCAGGAATTCTACTTCTAGGAATTTACCCTAAGAATGCAGCAGCCCAGTTTGAAAAAGACATATGCACCCCTATGTTTATCGCAGCGCTATTTACAATAGCCAAAAAATGGAAGCAATCTAAGTGTCCATCAGTAGATGAATGGATAAAGAAGATGTGGTACTTATACACTATGGAATATTATTCAGCCATAAGAAGAAAACAGATCCTACTATTTGCAACAACATGGATGGAGTTAGAGGGTATGATGCTCAGTGTCATAAGCCAGGCAGAAAAAGACAAGTGTGAAATGATTTCACTCATATGTGGAGTATAAGAACAAAGAAAAAACTGAAGGAACAAAACAGCAACAGCATCACAGAACCCAAGAATGGACTGACAGTTACCAAAGGGAAAGGGACTAGGGAGGATGGGTGGGAAGGGAAGGATAAGGAGGGGGAAGAAAGGGGGCCTTATGATTAACATGTATAATGGGGGTGGCACGGGGAGGTTTGTGCAACACAGAAGACAAGTAGTGATTCTACAGCATCTTACTACAGTGATGGACAGTGAGTGTAGTGGGGTTTGTGGGGGGGATTTGGTGATAGGGGGATTCTAGTAAACATAATGTTCCTCATATAATTGTAGATTAATGATACCAAAAAAAGAAGATTATATGTCAATGACATTGTAATTTTAAAAAAAAGTAAAGGAAGTGGTATTGGGGAGAATGGGCATCCTTTTGTGTTGGAACGTTTTCAGGTGAAGTTATTGAAAGGTTTTTATGCAAGAGAAGGCTGGTTGGAAGGAAGAAGGCAGACTGCTTTTTCAGTAAGAAGGTTTGGAGTTTGGGACCCAAAGTTAGGCTTTCTGTATTAGTTCACAAGACACAGAGTCCCACTTCTCAACCATTGCCCTTACCTTCTCTTTGGAGGGTTGTCATTTTAAATGGTATTGCAGTATCTGCAAACCTACTCATGGGTGTTGGGCTGGGTCCTCAAACAAGTCTGTCTTGGAACTTTAAGGCTGCAATGAAGAGATGTTACAAAAGAACTAGATGCTTTGAAGTTATACTATTTATATAACAGTACCTATTTTCTAACTGCTTTGTTATTTTTAAAAATGAAAATGAGTTTAGAAAGTTGAAGTGTTTCTGTGAATGTATGAATTATCAATGTCAGTCATTTAGAAGGGTCTTTAATGTCTGAAATGCTGTATCATGTTGACAGATTGAAAAGTTGTTGATGATTAACATTTTGTGCTTTTTATTTACAGAAACTTATCGGAGAAGTGTTTAATATTGTGAGCCAACAGTCTACCGCTAGACCCGGCTGCATTATTGAGCTCGATGCAATAGCGGACCAAGTAAAAACACACTTGTGAATTGCTCATATTAATATACTTTATCCCAGAGTGCCTTAAATGCATGTGATATATTTCATTCTCAGAATAATTTTCTTGTTTGATCCTAAGTAAAGCAAAATATAAAAAAAGACTTTACTCCCAAGGTAAAAAATTTAATCATTTAGGAATTATTCTTCTCCAGTTAAATTTGTATCTGTAGCCTTATTTCTTGTTTAAAGGTCATTTGAATCAGGGAAATCATGAGGGAAAATACAGTACAGCTGCACAGAGGCTTAGTTTGTGGTTTCTCTTTTTATATGATTACTGATTTCAACTCAGTAAATGATGACTTCAGCTCTAGAGTGTTTGCCTTCTTAGGCTGAATATTAGGTATTTTTATGAGACCCTTTAGAATGCAGATGAAAGTAGAATCAAAGTATAGATTCACTTTTTAATCACAGTTCTTCTGTGTTACTCTTGTTCTCTAACTACTACCTAGAAAGAAGGAGAACTACTTCTTTTAAGGAGTTTCTAAATCCCATTCCAGTCCTCAAGGTATTTGTTAAGATATTTTTTTCTTCAGGATCATGTTTATGGACTAAAGGATAGAACTAAGATATTAATTTCAAATATAAAAAAAAATACTAATTTTGGTTGGGAAGTTACTAATATTTTCAAACAAGGAAGTGAAGAAAGAGCAACCATATTTAAAAAGAAATGTAGAGTTATGTCATTTTTTTCCATGGTGTTTTATGCATTCTGTTGAGGAAAATGTAGTAATTTGCACCATGTAGAGAAATTACCTTACCAGCTCTTGGCAATAGAAGTGTGGCTGCCAGACTCAATTACTAATGCCTCCTAGGATATCCATAGCCTGTAATTTCTTTTTTCTACTCCTTAGGAATATGGGAGAAGAGTGAATTGGCTTCATTCCCATAAATGTCTTAATTTTTAATGGACTGGGTGTTAAATTCATTCCCACTTTAGCCCCTTCTTCCTTCTTTAACATGGGATATTAATGCAGACCACTCTTACCTAGCATTCTGCTTTTTACTTCATACTTGTTCCAGATTTTTCTCTTCTTGTTGAGGCTAATCTTTAACTCCAGAGCTGGTAAACTGCAAGCACTAAAAATGTCTTAGGCTTAAACAACAAAGTTTCAAAGTCACTCTAGGTTTGTGTGCAGTGTGCTATATGATTTCTAGATCCATGAAGACATCACTCTTACTTTTCTTTCAATTATTCTTCTCACTGGTGGAGGTGATCTTTTATACTATGAATGTGAAGAGATTTTTTTTGTTTCTATTTGGAGAGCCATAAAAATGTCCTATAACTTTCATAAAAATTCTGTAGGTTAACCTAACAGTTCTTTCATTTCCTTTTATTATGTAAGGAGGCTGATTTTCTTTATTTTCTATGAGTATCTCTAAGAGTATATGGCCCATCCATCCAGTGCCAAGATAATCATAGCTGCTTCCCTTCCTTGAAATCTGTGGGGCAGCCATCTAGTTGTCTTGACATACTTCCATAATCTACTTTTGTTTGGATTTAGCCTTCCCTTGAATTTCAGTTATCTTGGATTCTAAGTAGCCATTTGTCATTGTCTTTATTCTTTGTCTCTGTGTGGTCCAAAAACATGACCAGGTAGCCCAGCAGTAGTAGCTGACAGTGATGGTTCATCCATCCTTTTAGAAATCCTTGTTTCTTGCATGTAAATTTATTTAACCAAATGCGTGTCATCTCCCCTGGCTATTGTAGGATCCCTCATAATTCTCACTAAACAGACTTATTGCAAGTGCTTTGAGGACCTTTCTGGTTTTCCTTTTTTTTTGTTGTTCTCTAGTGAAATTAGAAAAACTAGCAGAGTCCAGAACTGGTGCTTGATGTAGTCAGCATGCATAGCCATCTGCAGCCAGTCATAAGACCTGGTATTTTTTAGCTCAAAGTAGTATAATAGCACTTAACCATGTTTTTTTGTTTTTTGTAGGTTTTCTTTCTTGAGAAACAAACCTGTTGATTTATTTTTATTAGAGCTCCTCATTTCCCCTAATGTCTGTAGCACCTTTGAAAGTAATTTTTTTGTGCCTACGTAGTCCTAAGGATTTTTTCTGTCACTTTTTCCTAATTAGTCAGTGAAGAATAGAAATTAGTAGATTCATTTCTTCTACATTAGTGTTTTTGGGGTGGTGGTGGGTGGAAGATAGGGAATTTCAAAGGTAAAACTGCATTTTGTTCATATTTGTAGTGTGGCTCAAATACACAGTTGCTTCATGTGTTTCAAGAAGACTTCATTATAGGATATAAACCACATAAGGAAGATACGGAGAAAAAGGAAACAGAAGTATTTTTTCAGCCATCACAAGGTACTTTTTAAAATATAGTCTTGAGTTTGATACCTTGATCTTAAATCTCCAAATTGTCATTGAGTATGAATCTTTATGTCAAAAGTCATAACTCTCATAATTTTTGGCAAATACACCAGTTATTTCTTTCAAAATTGCTTATTTGTAGGTGAAGAAGGCATGTGGGTGAAAATTACATTTTAAGAGACAATTTCACTGGTAATACAGACTTTTGCCAAGGAATGTTTTGCATGAAACCTAGTTTAATTGTTTTAAAAATTAATGTAATTGTCCAATTCTACAGTTAAATTGTTTTGATTGGTAGTAAGTTCCCCATGGTGTCTTAAGCAAACCAATTAATTTTAGTATCAGTTTTCAAAAGTTTCCAATCAGTTGCTGAAGACCGTTGGTGAATATGGGATTTTGGCCTGAAGACCGTTGGTGAATATGGGATGTAAGGCTTTATGTTGTATGATGTACCAGAAACCTCAGGTACCATATGAATTAAAGGGACCATATCATGGTTTTCCCCTCTGAAGTGTGGTATTTCTTTTTTCTTTTTGTGAAAGTAGTTTTCCATAAGACCTTTCAAGAGGAAACCATATGATGTTTAAACTTTATTACTTAGTTTAAAACATTCTCTTCAGAAGTTTTGACTTTGTTTTGAAACTGTCATGTTCTATTTGAATGTAGATCGTATTGAATATTTTCCATTTGAAAGTAGGAAAGACATGTCCTACTTTGAGAATTCAATTTCTATAATTAACATTTTTTAGTTTACAAAAGGTTTCTAGATACTTTATTTGGTTATAGATTTTAAGCATCTAGATGGACATATTTAATTTTCTTGGTATATCTTTTAACAATTATGTACAGACATTTAAAGAAAGTATTTCTACTGAATTTGTACAGTTGATTTCCTTTTCTTTGGTGGAAAAATCAGAATGAATTTCTGTGTTCTATGAGGCTTAACTCAAACATAATTTCACCCCTCACTAGTAATTTTTTTCCTTTTATGTATGTATTTTTCTTCATATATCAGAACTTTTCTCTTTTATAAGTTATTCAGTTTCATGTTCAGTTTTATTTCCCTGTTGCTACAGTACAGCTGTACTGCTTTACTATACAGTGTTTTTCTGTAGTAGTTCACCTTTATCTGGGCTAAACTTTTTTATATACTTTCCAGTAAACCTAGCTACTACTTATCATGCTATTTCCAACAGGAAATACATGTCAGACTACTAGAAAACGATGTTTAAACAAAGTTGATTTTTTTAAATAATATTTTTAATTGAAAAACTTATATTTAAAAATTCTTAATGTCCCTCTTTTGATAATTCTTTATGTCATTGTAAAATCAGGCCAAAAGTTTTCCCAATGCCTTTCTTGATTTTCCTGTATTTTTTGTGCATATTTTCTCTGATATTTTTCCTGATTGTAGCTATTTTCTGAAAAGACTTGATATGTGTATTTCTCCTCTTCCCTGTCCCTACCTTATTTACAGTTTTAATTAAAAATTCAATAAAAATTAATTTAATTTCTTTTAATTAAGAAAAATGCCAGTTATAGACAAAATTAGAGTGCATAGTAAGTGAGCTTCTCTATGCCCATTACTCAGATGAAGATTTTAATATTTTGTTACACTTGCTTTACCGACCTTCTTTTCTTTTCCTTTCTTCCTGAAATATTTTAAAGCAAGCCCAGCCATTATGTTTTTCACTTCAGTATACTTCCATATGCATTTCTAAAAGTGACTTCTTAATGTGACTGCTATTATCACACTGATAAAATAAAAAATTTCTCAGGATTGTGTAGTAACTAGACCATATTTACTTCCTTCAATTGTCTCAAAAATGTGGAGATTGTTTTTAATTTGTTTGGATCCATACCCAAACAAAGTCCACATTCTGTTTCATTGTTTATTAAGAGTCTTTTAATCTTAAGTGACTGCCCTTTATATTCTTATCTTGCCACTGATTGTTTTAGAGAGTTATTTAAAGGAATTTCTATGAATAGTTACTTGTGATGTCATTTAAAGTGTAGGTTAGCTTTGTAGACTTGATTAGATACAGGTTCAACTTCCTAGGTGATACTGTGTCCTTCATGGGATGTAGAAAGAACATACTGGAAGAATGTCTCATTTTTAGTGATGCTAATACTCGGAAGATTCACCTGGTGGCTCCAATGTAAATTTTGCCTACAATCTATTATCTCATGATTTCCTCCATTGATACTGTTGCTTTTGAATCAATTATTTTATTAAGGATTGTAAAATTATGATTTTCTAATAATATCAGTTCTCATATTTTTATTAGCTGGAAAACATTTGTAAATAAAAGCTTTCTCTTATTAACTGGAGCTATTTGACTACTTTGAAATACAGAGGTATTTCTAGGAAAGTCAGGCTAAGTGCTTAGTCTTTCTCCTTAATTGGCAATTTCAGAGGAAGGAGTTTATGCCCAAGTTACCACTGTGGTTACTGATGAGCTTATTATTGTTGTTGTTTGGCTTTTGTTTTCTTTTGAGCATCATTATGAACCCATTTGAGAAACTATATAAGAATAATATGCACACAGAGAAATATTCATATCACTCATGGATTTTTATGTACTTAGCATTTTCAATCAGTTTATTGTCATTATTCTTTTTAATGCTCTATATTAGGCTAATGAGGACCCTTTCTGAGTTGGTCCTGAGTCCTTTTGCTGCAACCTCATTATTCTTAATAGTTTACTTTCTTTCAGGCACAACATGATATCCCAGGCTTATCTTATAGATATCCTTTGCAAGAATGGAGTCATCCCTTCAAACAGATCCTTTAATGGGGCATGGTATTTAGAGGCCAAAATTTGAGCTCTAGCAATGATCATTCCAATGAATTGTCATTACAGTTTTCATTTTTAAAGAAAGTTTTTGTTGTCCTGTGTACATCTCATTTTCATATGTGAAGAAATGTAGTTGTCAACAGGGGAAACTATGTCTACAAATAATATCTTTTTATTAAAATTGTGTAAAATTGCTTTAAAAAAAGTATACCACCACCACCACTGCCTCTCCTCCTGTAACTTTTTTTCAGAAATGCTTTTTCATATAGGAAAAGCAAGGTAAATATTTATTTCATTATTTCCTATTAATTGCCAATTTTCCAAATAGGGAGTTAGTGCCCCAGTTACTTAAGGAGCATTAAAAGAGGCTGACTTGCACTCCTTTTCTCTCTCTTTATTTCTCTCCTTTTTCTCCTCCTTCCATTCTTTCCTCTGTTCTTTTTTATCCTTTCTTTTGTTTTCTGATGTGCCCTTTTTTCTGGTATTTTTATGAACTTGTGATTTTTATGGTTAAAGTATTTTAATAAATTATATTCTTACTTTTTGTTGCTCAGATTATCCCATCTTTGACCAATAGGCTTCCCCTCATGTTGGCTTTTGTGTACTTTTGATATAACCTCATTAGTCTTTGACAGCTACCTAACTTTTGGTACAAAAATTACATAAAACTGCTCATAACTGTCTCTTTTTCCCTGTTCCTTCTGATTTCTATAAATATTTTTTTGAAGTCTTTCTTTTAACCCTATAGAAACATTACTTAAGTATCCTTTTCTTTTTGAACAATAGGTTATCGCCCACCACCATTTTCAGAAAAGTTCTTTCTAGTTGTTATTGAAAAGGACAGCAATAATAACTCTATTCTCCATATGTGGCACCTTCATCTTAAATCTGTACAGGCATGTTTAGGTAAGCAATTATGTTAATTTTTTGCTGAGATGATGTGAAATAAATTCATTTTCCTGAATATCCTTTAGGTTGCTTAATTCCTTAAAATGAAGATCCAATGAACAATAAATGGAATTGCTGAATTGAAGTATGTATATGCCAAATATTTAATTACAAGGCCATAGCTCATTAGTAAAACAGGTCAATCTAAAAATAAAGTAGCCTATGGGCACATTAGATATATTGAAAAAAAATTTTTTTACTGTTTTTTCAATTAATATTTATTGAATACCTGTTTGGTATAAATGTATTCTAGATACTGTCTTTCTATAAATCAGTTTTGCCCATAGAATTAATATTGTACTATAGTGTTGATTAATACACACTGCCATCTGATACAGTGTACATTAGCTTTAGCATCACTCATAGAAGCATATATCCTATTTAGAAAAATAGAATTGGCATCTGAAGCTCATAAGCAGAACTTTTTATAGAATATTATTTAGCCATACTTTTGCTATACACATTCATATTAATTTCTTAGGAAATTAGAAAATCTGTAGTATGAAGCAAAGAAGTTGATAATGGATCTTTCTTTTTAAAACAAACATTTATTTTCTGAGAGATAATTGTTAAAGAACTGTACAGACAGCCATATCAAACTGAATCTATTTTAAACTGGTGAACTCAAAATATTTGAGAGGTTTAAAAAGATTTATTACTTCTGGTGATTATGTAATTTAACTGAGTTTATATGAATTAAACATTTAATACAGTAAACTAGTAATATGTATACATAATTTGTTTCCTCTGTAATCCACATCGTCACATAGCTGTTTAAACAGCAGTTCTAACTGGGCCATGAACTGGCATTAGAAAAGACAAATGACTCGATAGAACCTTTACCTGTGCCTAGTTGAGCCTAATCCTCCAAGGCAGCAGGAATCTGAAAGTTTGTTTAAAGCCTTTGCAGTTAATTCTTGGTGTTACATATTGTTTCACAGAAATGAGAGAGTAGAGGTATCTAAACCAGCTCGTCAGGAAGAGAATACAACATAGTATTTTCTGGAGTTGGGCACACAGGCAAGAGTGGTTCTGAAGAGAGTAATAGAGTTAGTAACAGATACTTGTGGTAGGACAGGAATTATGTGATACCTTCCGTCCCACTGCTTATGAGGGAAGTGTCCCACTGCTGTTATAGTTAATGTAGAGTTGCTTGCTTACTTTGTTTGTGATGGCAGTAAAAGATCACAAATGCTAAATAGAGGCAAACAAATAGTATGCTCTCTTCAGCTATGACAGCGGCTGTACTTTGGTTCTAACTTATGCAGCAGATTTAACATAGAGCATATTGCCATTAGAGCGAATGCTTGAGTGTATCAGTCTGTTGAAAATCCTGGCAGAGGGTAAAATGAAGGCTTAAATTTAGATGGGGAAAGAGCACATTGAGTGCCTTCTAAGTGCTAGATACTTTTATGTGTGTGTTAGATATTATCCCTAGTTTACTAATGGAGTAATATTAAGCAACTGGATCAAGTCTAACATCGAGTGTGCCACTGAACCAAGTTTCAGAATCAGTTCTTCTGGCTCTAAAGCTTTACTCTTTTTTTCCTGCTCTTACTTTATTTCATAGCATGAGATATACATTAGAAAATTACCTGGTTTACAGGAAGTGAAATGAAGTAGTTCAACCTTATTTTACAGGTGAGAACATAACCAGAGATGGTGAAGTGCCTTGCTTAGGGAATCATATCTATATAGTGATAAGAGCCAGGAATAGTACTTTTGTCTTACAACTACTGATTTAAGTTTGTAGTTTATTCCATTTTATAAGAATGTTTTTATATTTCATTTTGAGTGGTCGATCTGCCATTATAAAATGGATTGACATATTTATCATCCACCAGAAGCAAAAGGGGACTGATTATTCTCAGTATTTGGATGCTTCTTGAGATGTACAGAGCCATGAGACATTATCCTTGCTCTTGATGGACTCGTAGCCTGATGGGGGCAAACAAACACACAAATAAGTAATTGTAAAGCAAAGTGTCCCTCACATATATAGAAGCACAGATAACTGAATCTGCTTAGAGATTTACACTCCACTCTAATGTGAAAGCTGGAGACTGGAAGATCAAAGTCAATATGCCTTATAAAAGCCAGTCAACTAATGTTAACTTAAATTTGTTTGGAACTTTTATTTTATTTTACTTTTTTGTATTTGTTCTGGAAATCATTATCTTACTTCAGCACTTGATAGTATTTTAGAGTCTTCTCTGCCACTAGCTAATTCTATGACCTCAGGAAAACAATTTAGCTCTCTGAGTTTAAATTTCTTCTACTAAATGAGGCAATATCTGTTATTTCTCTGAGTTTAATTCATGATCCATCTGTTTTTTGAAATATCTGGGTTGGTTATTAATGCAGATTTCTGGTATCTACCCCCAAAACAAATGAATCAGTATTCCTGTGGTTAAGCCCAGGAATCTTGATGTCAACAAGTTCCTCAAACTTTTGATATGTTTCATTGGTTGAGAACATTGGACTAGATAATTTAAGTTTTCTCTGATTCTTCACTGACAGTGTCCTTGTTAGGACATTGGTGATGCTAAGAAAGAATAAAATAGTTAAAAAAAGAAGTCTATCAAGGTAACTGAGGAAAAGTCTGAAAATTGACCTCGTCTCGAAAGTGGTTTTAAAAAACCATGTTTCTTAAATGGTAAACTATTATTCTAGTTCGTATATGTAGTGATGATAGTAACATATTTCGTACTTCTTAAATTTGTTTTCAAAGCTAAGGCTTCAGAAGGTGTTTCATCAGAAGGTCTACTTTCAGTGCCCGAACAGAAGAATGTAGACTCTTCTCCAGAAACCTCTCCCAGTGTGAGCCCCATGCCACATTCTTCATCAATTGCCAATCTTCAAACGGCTAGTAAACTCATTCTGAGTTCTAGACTGGTATATAGCCAACCTGTTGATCTCCCAGAAGGAGTTGAAGTAATAAGAGCAACACCTTCAGCAGGTAAAGTATTGTTAAGACCAGGTGATTGTAGCTCAGAACAATCTTCACTGGGTAAAATGGATGAACTCCAATGGTTGACATTGAAATAAAGACTTAATTTTAAGTAGTGATACATGTGTTTAGAAACAAGTTATTATTAGAAATAATTTCCTGTAATAAATGTAATCAGCTTGACAGAAAATGGTAGAAATATTTTAATGTGAGGTTTCTTGCCTGTACTATGATTTCCTATAAATAGGAATACTGTGATAGTAAAACTGCAAAGAACAAATATGTTCATTTGAAAGTCATTGAAGTTTTTTTTAAATTCAGGCTTCTCATCCACATAGTACTAGTCTTGTCTCACTTTTTTTGTTTGAACAGGAGTTGGTAGATACTTTGGGGAAAAAAATACAGGATACAAGGTTATAGTTTGGCTAGCCTAGAATGATACTTGAGTTTAATACGGTGAATAAAATAGTTTGGAGGGCAGGACTGGCAGCTGTATTTAAAACGATCTGTCACTTGTGGAATTGTAATTGAGGAGTTCCTAGAATAGTATTTTTGGGAACCAAAAGTGGAAATTCAAAGCTATTTCAGTGAATGGTGAATAATTTTGAGTATGAGAGAGTTCTTAATGCATCCCTAAGACTGGATTGAATTGAGTTGGACAGGTCGCAATGAGAGTTTTGTGGCAGATGCAGACCTAGGCCAGTTTTTGAATTTTTCAAAATATTTGGTAAACTTGGGATATACTCAGCTAAGTTTATTGAAATTAATAATATTAAGTTATATTTGCAGGGGCTTTATGAGATGCTTTCCCATGTCTTATTTGATAGGAACACTCCAAGGGAAAGAGTAACATGATCTCTGTTATTTAGATGGAACAGCCTCAGATGTTTAAGTAGCTTTCATACTGTTATGAAGGTACTGATGCACAGGAATTTGAATGGACAAGTCTTCTGATCCCAGTCTTTATCATGTTATTCTCATGTTATAGCTGACAGTGTTAGTCTTTGGCTGTCAGTAATAAATATGAGGGTTCTGGCTCAATGTTAGGAGAGCATGAATTAAACCTGGTAGAAAGGAGGCTTTAGCTGTCTGGAAACATTTTGATGGTAAGAGTAGATCTGAGGTATGAATTATTAGAGGGTTGGTGAGGGGCATTTGAAGGGCAAACTGTATTGGCTACTTAAGCATTTATGATGAAAGTGATTAAAGTTGTAGAATGGAAGTCCAGTGAGGGATGTGGCAAGGGCATATATAAATTGGAGCCAGTAACATTTATTGATTAAGGGTTAACTTGTTTCATTGCCTTCGAGTTTTATGTAATGAAATATTTGCCTCATTTAAACTTAGTTACCTAAAAAAATTAAATAATTATTATAACATTTGATTTCTCTATTAGGCTGTTTTAAGACTTCTATAGATACCTTGGCCAATGGACAGTTAGTGTAGGATACTAGTTAAGGGGGGACTGAAAGTTGTTCTAAAGCTCATGTGGCTTTGGATTTATCACATTCTAGAATTTGATGATTAGCATATTATTTTGTGGTTCTGTTATTATGACTATTTGCGTTTCCTTTTTTTAAGGCCATCTGAGTTCTTCTTCAATTTATCCAGTGTGCCTTGCACCTTATTTAGTGGTTACAACTTGTTCTGATAATAAAGTACGCTTCTGGAAATGCAGTATGGAAACCAACCTACAGTGTAAAAGTGATGAGAAGGAAACCTTTCATTGGAGGAGATGGCCCTTGATGAATGATGAAGGAGAAGATAATAGCAGTACAGTGAGCATTGTGGGAAGACCAGTTGCTGTTAGCTGTTCATACACAGGTCGCCTTGCAGTGGCTTACAAACAACCTATCCATCAGAATGGTTTTGTTTCTAAAGAATTTTCCATGCATGTTTGCATATTTGAATGTGAATCTACAGGAGGGTCAGAATGGGTTTTAGAACAAACAATTCATCTTGACGATTTGGTCAAGGTTGGAAGTGTACTTGATTCCAGGGTCAGTGTAGACAGTAATCTATTTGTGTACAGCAAATCAGATGCACTTTTGAGCAAGGATAGATACCTTATTCCGAATATCAAACATTTAGTACATTTGGACTGGGTATCAAAAGAAGATGGCTCCCACATTCTCACAGTGGGAGTTGGTGCTAACATCTTCATGTACGGGCGGCTCTCCGGAATTGTGACTGAGCAAATCAATAGCAAGGATGGAGTGGCTGTCATTACTTTACCACTAGGTGGTAGCATCAAGCAGGGAGTTAGATCAAGATGGGTTCTTCTTAGATCTATAGACTTAGTGTCCTCTGTTGATGGTACACCTTCACTGCCTGTTTCTCTCTCTTGGGTAAGAGATGGGATATTGGTAGTGGGAATGGATTGTGAAATGCATGTATATGCACAGTGGAAGCACGCTGTCAAATTTGGAGACAGTGAAGTTGGTAGTCCTGATGCAGAAGAGATAGCAATACAAGATCATTCTGCTTTTAAATCTAGTATGTTGTCAAGGAAAAGTATTGTTGAAGGAACAGCTATTGCTGACGATGTTTTTAGTTCTCCAACCGTAGTTCAAGATGGTGGCTTATTTGAGGCTGCGCATGTACTCTCCCCCACCCTTCCCCAGTATCATCCAACTCAACTGTTAGAATTGATGGATTTAGGGAAGGTCCGCAGAGCTAAAGCTATCCTCTCTCATTTAGTAAAGTGTATTGCAGGAGAAGTTGCAATAGTTAGAGATGCTGATGCTGGAGAAGGGACTAAGCGACATCTCTCTCGAACCATTAGTGTAAGTGGCAGTACAGCAAAGGATACAGTCACCATAGGAAAAGATGGTACTCGAGATTATACTGAGATAGATTCCATTCCTCCACTGCCATTATATGCATTGCTTGCTGCAGATCAAGATACAACTTACAGAATTTCAGAAGAAAGTACAAAAGTACAACAGAGCTATGAAGATCGTACCAAAAGTCAACCAGAGGATCAGTATTCAGAGCTGTTCCAAATCCAGGATATAACAACAGATGATATTGACTTTGAGCCAGAAAAGAGAGAAAACAAATCAAAAGTAATAAATCTTTCTCAGTATGGACCAGCTTACTTTGGCCAAGAGCATGCTAGGGTACTTTCCAGTCATCTTATGCACTCAAGTCTACCAGGCCTTACCCGTTTGGAGCAGATGTTCCTTGTAGCTTTGGCTGATACAGTGGCTACCACCAGTACTGAGCTGGATGAAAGCAGAGATAAGACTTACTCAGGTAAGCTCATTAAAATTTATAAGGTTATCATTAATAGAACTATTTGTAAAATCTACATAATGACTCACATATGCAGTCTTTCTTTAAACCTTGCAGGGAAAAGACCTCTCTAGTAGACAGTTACTATTACATAGTCTGATAATAGTAAAGTAAAAGATAATAAAATTAATAGTAAAGTACAAAAATAGTAAAAATAGAAAGACAGTTGGGAAGGTCTCTGACTTGCACAAACAACTTCATTGATTTTTGATATCTGAGTGCATTTTCCCATGAGATTTTACACTGAAATGTTTGATTTCAGGTATATAGTCTTCTGTTTTTCCAAACAGATTGATTCCTATGGTTTATTTTTATTTTACTTTTAGTGTTAATGGCCCACTTGTAAATTTTGCTGTTGAACTGTGAGGCTTACCTCATGGGCTCAACTTGTTCATCTTCCCATTCCTAGGAATAAATTTTTTGCAGTTACCCAATTTTCTCCAAAAAGTTTCTTTTTGAAGAAGAGGTTTTATTAATTTTAACATGACATGTGGTTCATTTAATTTATTCTGTTACCAGAAAGTTTTTGACTGCCTCCTGAAATAGATTCCATTCTCTTATATGCAGATAGTTAAAGGTAATATGTTGATTGTAAATGGTAGCTTTAGCAAAGGAAACTGAAAAGTATCGATCATTCATTCATTCAGTACATATTGTGGAAGAGTGAACAATTGCTATATGCCAGATTCTTTATGTACTTTATCATATTTAATTATCACAACAATCTTTCAGTAGGTAGCTATTATTATACTTAATTTTATAGATGAAGAACCGATCCTTAGGGAGATTGTAACATAAAAGATCACATAGGCAGTAAGTGGCAGAGCTAGGGTTAATAAATTGGTAAAGCATTGCTTCTAAGCCTGTATTCTTTTAACTATTTGGCAAAATTTCCAAATTTAAGGAAAAAAGACTCTTTCTCAAAGCCACCTGGCATAATCTCATCATACAGCCTTTATAATACATTCCCAGAGTTGTCCCTTCTATAGATTCAAATAACTAGAGACCTCAAAAGGTTGTGCCTACGACCTTTTTCCTAACCATGTTAATTAAAAAAAAATCCTAATCATTATGAGGTCGTATGTAGTAGAGTAAGATTCTCCCAGAATAGGCTTAAAGCCTTTGTTGTAAACTTAATATATACTAGAGTTTTTACTCTAGGACATTAAGAAAATAGACGTACAACAATCCATGAAAAATAGTTTAAACTTTCTGATACAAAACTGTATCATTGGCTAGGCAATATAAAAATGGTTCATCCAGGTCACAGTGGTAGGTAAGGCAGGAATGGATGTCTCTGTTTCACAGGGTGGTAAACTGAAGCTCAGATATTAAATAAATTGCACATCTCAGGAAGTGGATTCTAACGAAATCTTGCCATTTATTCAGATGAGACAATTTAGAGGCATTCCTGACTGCTTTCTCTCATACCCCATATCCAGTCTATTGGCAAATGCGACCAGTTTTACTCTATCCAGAACCCGGTCACTTCTCATCACCTCTCCTGTTAGCTCTTTGTTCAAATCACTGCTGCCTCCTGCCTGACTATTGACAGAGTCTTCTAAAGTGTGTCATTCTTGTTACCTCAGCTTGTTTTGCACACAATTGATTCTTTTAAAACAAAATCATGTTGAATCTCTCTACTTAGCATATACCAGTGGCTTCCCATCTCAATTTAGAATAAAAGCCAACTCCTGTGACCTGGGCTCACTCACTCTACTACACTGGCTTCCTTGCTGTCCCACAAACACACTGTAAGCACATTTCTTGTCTCAGGATTGTTGCACATACTGTTTCCTCTGTGGAGAATGCTCCTCTTCTAGATTTATGCATGGCTTATTCTCTTAACTCCTCAAATTTCTGTGAAATGTCATCATATTAGAAACATTTTTTCCCTGACCACACTATATAAAACAGAACCCTCTTACTCCAGCACTTCTTTCTCTCAATCCTGCTTTATTTCTCTCCATAACAACTTTCCATTAGATATAATATTGTTTCCTGTTTAGCTCCTAAAATGTAAGCACCATGAGAGTACAGACTGCCTTATTCACTGCCAAATCCCCAATGCCTAAACTGTGCCTTGCATGTAGTAAATGCTTAAACTGTTGAATGAATAAATAAATGAATGGATAAATGAGTAGAGCTAAATGGGAAGTAGAGCTGGAGCTTGAGTATTGACAATTTAAAACATTTTATTTTCTTCTAGAAAATACTTGATTTAACACTGAGTAATTCCCTAAGAGGCGTGACTGGGCTTGATTCTATTAGTACTTCTGCATTGCTTTTATCCGACAGTGGTTTATAGTTATGTTTAAACTTGCCACACTTTGATACATTTTTGTTCAACTCTTGATTAAGTACATTTGTGGACTTAAGGTTAAGGTTTAACCTTAACCTTGTACCACTAGCCTAGGGAATCAAATTTCAAATGTTTCATTGTACAGTATTTCAGTTGTGCTAACGAGCCTAGGAAATGTTACCTATTATAAATATTCTCTACATGAATTCAGATGGGGTTTAAAAATTATAAGTAAGTATAGTTAATATTTTAAAATTGGATTTCAAAATTTCTTTCCTTTTTATTTATTATGAGTAGCTTTAAGTACTATTGTTACCTGTATTAATAGATAATTACATTTTCCCCGATAATTTTTCATTTGGGAGTTTTAGTATTTACATGTGTTTTTTATAAAGATATTTTTTTATAAAGTTATTAAAGTTTTCACTAAGGAATACACTAAAAATGTCATATGTGTATAAATTATTACTACCAAATTTAGTGTTTATTTTCTACTTTTGTATTGGTTAGTGAGCCTGCTACAGTCCTTTCTCCTTAAATACATTTTCTGTCTACAGGAAGAGACACATTAGATGAGTGCGGTTTGAGGTACTTACTAGCTATGCGCTTGCACTCGTGCCTTTTGACATCGCTGCCTCCTTTATACCGAGTACAACTACTCCATCAAGGTATTAACTCCCTGTATGAGCCTTTGCACAGCTTTTATTTTCTATTAAATTGGTTGGTGCATTCATATTTATGTGTAAGCTTTAGGTAAACCATTATATGCATACTTATCATTAGCCTTAAGATCTTCCTGTCACATAGTATCCACTTACTGGTTTTTCTCTCTAGCTTTCAGCTCTACTCTGAGTTTTGCTCATCAGTCTCATTTTCTCAGACTTTATACACTAAAGTCATTGTAGCTTAGGTATGCTTGAGGTTGTAACCCAAAGTGGTCCCTAATTTCCTTGACAACTGGTGTCTTTTCTTTAAAAATTATGTAAAATTCGTCCTACATGTTATTATTTATACTTATCTTAGTGTAAGTATTATGTTCTAAGTTATCTGCTCACAAGTAAAGCAGATGTTCCAGGGATATCTGCCTTACAGTAATCCAGTAGATTTGCATACTTCCAGCACACTGCCACATACCCTAATTTGAGACATAAGGATTTATATCAGCCCCCTAATTTGCAGATTAAAATATCAAAACTATAAAGTGACCTCACCAAGATATAGGGCTATTTATTAGTAGAGTTGGAATTAGAATCCCAGTCCAGTGTAGTGAAGACTGTTCATTTTGAAACCAACGTCCTGGATGCAGCCCCTTACAATATGCATTAGTATTGTAGGACTTAAAATACCAGGCTTTGTAGTTATTCTTAACGATAGCACTTACCTTTACCTTCAATAAATGGTCTATGAAAATATGATTCTAAACAGCTGTCTAATATGCTGTCTGTATTCATCTATTCAGTCTTTTATTTTTGAAACATTTTGTGTGTGGAGGTTCTATTTGAATTATTACTGTAATGAATAACCTTATAACCTTGCATATAAATATATGTGTGTGTGTGTATATATATATATATATTTATATATATATCTGATTATTTCCTCATGGTAGTTTTCCAGCAGCAAAATTACTGAATCAGAAGACTAGAAATAACTCTTGATAAGTATTGCCGTAGTCAGAAAGACCTTTGCTCATTTGCATTCCCAGAAGCAATGTTTGATGATGCCAAAATTCAACCCAATGGCCAACTTTTGATATTATCATTTTAAACAACCTATGCCCTTTGGATAGATTTAAAGGATGGTTTTTCAAGGTTCTTTTAATTTAGTTTTAAGTGGTAGTCACATTGCCTCCAGAGATCTCAAACACCTCAATTTCTAAAGTTTTGTCAAATTCCATTTTACCTTTGATACTGTTAAAACACTGGAGATGAGAAGTGGCTGGTGCATTGTAGGTGATGGTCATGGGCACAATTTTTAGGAAAAAAGTTTAGCCAGCATATATAGAGAAAAGTTAAGAACAGAGATAAACTGCAAAGAACAGCTAGCCACTGGTAGGCAAACAGAAGGAAGTGTCTGTTGGTGCATCTATTCTTTTTCTTCCTAATACCTTTCTTTGTCTCTAATAGTTAGGTTTCAAATACATTCACAGTTCTCTTAATCTTGCTTTCTGACCCTCATTCTCATGACGTGCCTGTATGGTTTGTTTGTTTGTTTGTTTCCTTGTAATCATACCAAAAATTTAATTAATCAAATTTCATGTAAGGGTCTGTAATTTTATATATTTTGGATTATTCTATTATATAATAAATTTCATATCATTAAAAGTATGCATCTTGTATTACTTTACAATAGCAATTTCTAAAGCAAAATGTTACTTGTTAGATATAGTAATTATTTCTTAAATCAATGATTTAAATAATGAGAAAAGCCTTTTAAGTTCTGAAAACTACAAATTGATGTTGCTAAATTTTTTCCATTTTTCCCCCTAAATTTATAGCAGCAGTCAAAGCATGTTGGATTTATTTTGTGATACGATTTCAAACACAGTTGTATATAAATATTAGGAAATGGGAAAATGTAAGAGACATGAGATTATTATTCAAAATGGTCATGATTTTTCCTTTAATACTTTTTAAAGGAACTGTTGTAAAGCAGTAATTATTAGAAAAGCTTTAAATTATATGGGAAACCTATATAGTAGTTGTTAATGAAAAAATATGTAGTGATATTGATGGCTTGTAACACTGAGAGACCTGTGTTGTATTGTGACTATCATTGACCACAGACATTTCTTTGTGTCCAACATGGGCTCAGATAGATGACGACCTCACTGATCGGTTCTCTTTCCTAGGCTTCTCTGAGTTTTCCCCAGCATTTCCATTGGCTGTCACAACTCTGTGGGGTTCACTTCCCTTATTTTCCTCTTTACCTGCTCTAAGTAAAATGTTATTGGTAGATAAACTTTTGTAAAATATATTTTTTGTTGGAGTATAGTTGATACACAATATTATGTTGAGTTCAAGTATACAACATAGTGATTTCAACAGTTAAATACATTATTAAATCCTCACCCCCACTAGTGCAGTTATTGTCAACATAGGAAAATGTTACAGAATCATTGGCTATATTCTCCATGCTGTACGTCTATCCCTGTGACCAACTTATATTATGATTGAGAATTTTTGTGCCCTTTTAGCTCCCTCACACTTCCTGCCCATCCACCCCAACCCCTCCCCCGTGGTAACCACCAGTCATTTCTCAGTGTCTATGAGTCTACTGCTATTTGTTTTGTTTTTAGATTCCACATATAAGTGAAATCATATGGGTATTTGTCTTTCTCTGCCTGGCTTATTTCACTTAGCATAATACCTTCTAAGTCCATCCATCTTGTTGTAAATGGCAGGATTTATTTCTTTTTTATGGCTGATCCATTGTACTATATGTACCACATCTTTATCTATTCATCTGTTGGCACTTTGGTTGCTTCCATATCTTGGCTATTGTAAATGTGGCAGTAGAAAGGCGTGCATATATCTTTTCTGATCACATAGAAGTGGAATTACTGAGTTGTATGGTATTTCTATTTTTAGTTTTTTGAGGACCCTCCATACTGCTTATAGTGGCAGTACCAATATACATTCCCCGCCAACAGTGTAGGAGGATTGCCCTTTCTCCACATCCTCATGAAAACTTGTTATATCTTGCCTTTTGGATAGTGGCAATTCTGATTGGTGTGAGGTGATATCTTACTGTGGTTTTTGATTTGCATTTCCCTGATGATTAGAGATGCAGAGCATCATTTCATGTGCCTGCTGGCTATCTGTATTTCTTTGAAAAAATGTCTATTCAGGACCTCCACCCATTTTTTAATTGGATTATTTGTTTTTTTGGTGTTGAGGCACCTGAGCTCTTTATATATTTTGGATATAAGCCCCTTATCAGGTAAGTCATGAATATATTCTCCCATACTGTAGGCTGCCTTTTTGTTTTCATGATGGGTCCTTCGCTGTACAGAAGTTTTTTAGTTTAATGTAGTCCCACTTGTTCATTTTTTATTTTGTTTCCCTTGCCTGGGAAGACATGTCCAGAAAAAAATTATTCATGCTTATGTTGAAGAGATTTTTGCCTATATTTTCTTCTAAGAATTTTAATGTTTCATGTCTTATATTTAGGTCTTTAATCCATTTTGCGTTTACTTTTGTGTATGGTGTAGAGAATAATCTAGTTTCATTATTTTGAATATAGCTGTCCAGTTTTCCCAACACAAGTTATTGAAGGTGCTGTCTTTTCCCCTTTACATATTCATGGCTTCTTTATCATATATTAATTGACCATATATGCAGGGGTTTATATCTGGACTCTCTCTCCTGTTCCATTGATCTATGGGTCTATTCTTGTGCCAGCACTGTACTGTTTTGATTACTGTAACTTTGTAGTAGAGTTTGAAGTCAGGGAGCATAATACTCCCAGCTTTGTTCTTTCTTGGGATTTTTTTGGCTATTTGGGGTCTTTTGTGGTTCCATATGAATTTTAGTACTATTCTAGTTCATTGAAAATGCCATTGGTATTTTGATAGGGATTGCATTGAATCTGTAAATTGTTTTGGGCAGCATGACCATTTGACAATGTGAATTCTTCCTATCCATGAACATGGGATAGATTTCCATTTATTTGTGTCCTCTTCAGTTTCTTTCATCAGTGTTTCATACTTTTCAGAGTACAGGTCTTTTACCTCCTTTGTTAGGTTTATTCCTAGGTATTTTATTCTTTCTGAAATTGTAAATTGAATTGTTTTCTTGATTTCTTTCTGCTAGTTTGTTGTTATTATTTGGAATGCAACAGGTTTCTGTATATTGATGTTGTATCCCTTGACTTTGCTGAATTTGTTGTTAAACTATTGAGAAACTCATTTGTACTGTCAAGTCTGATGGTGTCTTTTTTTTTTTTTTTTTTTTAGAAATAACCTATTTCTTACTTTGAGACAATTACAGATTCACATGTAGTTGTAAGAAATAGCACAAAGAGATCTGCTGTGCTCTCCAATTTCCCCCAATGGTAACATATTGCAAAACTATAGTACAGTATTACAACTAGGATACAGAGATTATGCAGTTAAGATACAGAACATTTCCATCAGTGCAAGGATCCCTTATGCTGCCTTTAATAGCCACGCACCTATTTCCTTCCCATCCTCACCCTCTCCTTAGCCCCAGGCAACTACTTATCTGTTCTTTCCATTTGTTTGATTTTTGTCATCTCAAGAATGTTATATAAATGGAATCATACAGCATATAACCTTTGGATTTTTTACTTAACACAGTTCTCTGGAATTCATCCAGGTTGTTCATGTATCAATAGTTTGGTCCTTTTGTGGCTGAGTAGCACCACAGTTTGATTAGCCACTCACCAGTTGAAGGATAACTGAATTGTTTTTGGCTTTCTCCATATGACCCAGCATCCTCTGCATCCTTGCCAACATTTGTTGTTCCTTGTCTTTTTGATGTTGGCCATCTAACTGGTGTGAGGTCATATGTCATTGTGGTTTTAATTTGCATTTCTTTGATGATTAGCGATATGGAGCATCTTTTCATATGCCTGTTGGCCGTCTGAATTTCTAGGTACTATAAACATTCATGTACAGGCTTTGCTGTAATCATTAGTTATCAATTATCTGTGACATATTGCCCAAGTGCAATTGTTGGGTCATATGGTAGCTGCATATTTAATTTATTTTTTATTTTTTATTAAGGTATTATTGATATAAAATCTTATATTCAGGTTTCACATGAGCAACATTGTGGTTACTACATTCCCCCTATTACCAAGTCCCCACCACACACCCCATTACAGTCACTGTCCATGAGCATAGTAAGATGCTTTAGAGTCACTACATGTCTGCTCTGTGCTATACTTCCTTCCCTGTGCTCCCCCTATATTATGTTAATCACAATACCCCTTAATCCCCTTATCCCACCTTTCCCACCCGCCCTTCCCAGTCCCTTTCCCTATGGTAACTGTTAGTCCATTCTTGGGTTCTGTATGTTGCTGTTTTGTTCCTTCAGTTTTTACTTTGTTGATGAGTGAAATCGTTTGGTACTTGCCTTTCTCTGCCTGGCTTATTTCACTGGGGCATAATACCCTCTAGCTCCATCCATGTTATTGCAAATGTAGCATTTGTGTTCTTCCTATGAATGAATAATATTCCATTGTGTGTATGTACCACATCTTTATCTATTCATTACTGATGGACACTAAGGTTGCTTCCATTTCTTGGCTATTGTAAATAGTGCTGCAATAAACATAGGGGTGCATATGTCTCTTAGAATCTGTGATCCTGTTTGCTTAGGGTAAATTCCTAGGAGAGGAATTCCTGAGTCAAATGATATTTCTATTTTTAGTTTTTTGAGGAACCTCCATACTGCTTTCCACAATGGTTGAACTAATATACATTCCCACCAGCAGTGTAGGAGGGTTCCCCTTTCTCCACATCCTCGCCAACATTTGTTGTTTCTTGTTTTTTCGATGTTGGCCATCCTAACTGGTGTGAGGTGATATGTCATTGTGGTTTTAATTTGCATTTCTCTGAAGTGGAGCATCTTTTCATGTGCCTGTTGGCCATCTGAATTTCTTCTTTGGAGAAGTGTCTGTTCAGATCCTCTGCCCATTTTTTTAATTGGAGTATTTGCTTTTTGGGTGTTGAGGCATGTGACCTTCTTATATATTTTGGATGTCAACCCCTTATCAGATAGTCATTTATGAATATATTCTCCCATACTGTAGGATGCCTTTTTGATCTACTGATGGTGTCCTTTGCTGTACAGAAGACTTTTAGTTTGACGTTATCCCCCTGTTCATTTTTGCTATTGTTGTTTCCTTTGCCTGAGGAGATATATTCATGAAAAAGTTGCTCATGTTAATATACAAGAGTTTTGCCTGTGTTTTCTTTTAGTTTTATGGTTTCATGATTTACATTCAGGTCTTTGATCCATTTTGAGTTTACTTTTGTGTCTGGAGTTAGTAATATAGTTTCATTCTCTTATATGTAGCTGTCCAGTTTTGCCATCACTAGTTGTTGGAAGAGGCTGTCATTTCCCCATTGTATGTTCATGGCTCCTTATCATATATTAATTGGCCATATATGTGCAGGTTTATATCTGGGCTCTCTATTCTATACCATTGATCTATGGCTCTGTTCTGGTGCCAGTACCAAATTGTCTTGATTATTGTGTCTTTGTAGTAGAGCTTGAAGTTGAGGAGCATAATAACCCCCGCTTTATTCTTCCTTCTCAGGATTGCTTTGGCTATTTGAGGTCTTTTGTGGTTCCATATGAATTTTAGAACTGTTTGTTCTAGTTTGTTGAAGAATGCTGTCAGTATTTTGATAGGGATTGCACTGAATCTGTAGATTGCTTTAGGCAGGATGGCCATTTTGACAATATTAATTTTTCCTACCCAAGAGCACAGGATGTATTTCCATTTATTAGTGTCCTTTTTAATTTCTCTCAAGAGTGCCTTGTAGTTTTCAGGGTATAGGTTTTTCACTTCCTTGGTTAAGTTTATTCCTAGGTATTTTATTCTTTTTGATGCAATTGTAAATGGAGTTGTTTTCCTGATTTCTCTTTCTGCTAGTTCATTGTTAGTGTGTAGGAATGCAACAGATTTCTCTCTATTAATTTTGTATCCTGCAACTTTGCTGAGTTCAGATATGTACAATTTTTTAATGTACAGTATCATGTCATCTGCAAACAGTGACAGCTTAACTTTTTCCTTACCAATCTGGATGCCTTTTATTTCTTTGTGTTGTCTGATTGCTGTGGTTAGGACCTCCAGTACTATGTTGAATTAAAGCAGGGAGAGTGGGCATCCTTGTCTTGTTCCCTATCTTAGAGGAAAAGCTTTCAGCTTTTCACTGTTAAGTATGATGTTGGCTATGGGTTTGTCATATATGGCCTTTATTATGTTGAGGTACTTGCCCTCTATACCTATTTTATTGAGAGTTTTTATCATGAATGGGTGTTGAATTTTGTTGAATGCTTTTTCAGCATCTACGGAGATGATCATGTGATTTTTGTCCTTCTTTTTATTGATATAGTGGATGATGTTGATGGATTTTCAAATGTTGTCCCATCATTGCATCCCTGAGATGAATCCCACTTGATCATGGTGTATGATCTTCTTGATGTATTTTTGAATTTGGTTTGCTAATATTTTGTGGAGTGTTTTTGCATCTATATTCATCAGCAATATTGGTCTGTAGTTTTCTTTTTTTGCAGTGTCTTCGCCTGGTTTTGTTATTAGAATGACAGCTATTTAGCCTTGGGAGCACTTCCATCTAGAGCAGTCCCTTTAAAAATACTGTTTAGATGGTTTGTGGGAGGTAAATTCCCTCAACTCTTGCTTATCTGGGAATTGTTTAATCTATCCTTCAAATTTAAATGATAATCTAGCTGGGTAGAATTCTTGGTTCAAGGCCTTTCTGTGTCATTACATTGAATATATCATGCCACCTGATGGTGTCATTAAACTCATTTTCTTGCCTTTGAATACAGCCTAAATCCCTGCCTGTCTTCTACCAGGCAAGAAGAATTTACCATCAGTATTAGGCAGGTTTAAACTACTTTTAACAAACACACTAAAAGGTAGAGGAATGTGCTTCCTGACTATTACAGCCTGAAACTCTTAGGAAATCTAGCGCTTACTTGGAAGTGATATTTAGCTGCTTTGCCAGGGGGGTGAATGGAGCAGTTTTCAGTATTCAGGACTAAAGAATATGGTCCGCAACCAAGTCACATTGTGAATAATAACACTCAAGGACATTAGCCAAGGTACTTTGACTTGACCAAAGATTTCATTATTGATAAGTTTGAAGTGTGTATATAAGTATGGCTTGATACTCAGATACCTTTCTTTCCAGTGGCTAAGTCTTAGTGTCTGTATTTTTGTAAGGAAAATAAAATAGCATTATGTTTGGAGAAAAGATAGGGATTTTGATTGTGAGTATTTTGTCACTCATCTTATATTTAGACACTTATAGTTTAGAATCCTGAATAATGAAAGACTCCCTTGCATCCCTTTTTTTTCTGCTTGAAATTTTTCTAGAATTAATGAATACATGATTTTGTGGAAAATTGCTTTTGTTCTTTTTTGATAAAATTCTGAAGATTATTATTTTGTATTTCAAATTCAGGTGTGTCCACTTGCCATTTTGCCTGGGCTTTTCATTCTGAGGCTGAGGAAGAACTGATTAACATGATTCCAGCAATTCAGAGAGGGGACCCTCAGTGGTCTGAGTTAAGAGCTATGGGAATAGGTTGGTGGGTCAGGAATATTAACACTCTTCGAAGATGCATTGAAAAGGTAACTTTACTTCATTGGATATTAAAATTTAAAAAAAAAGTATTTTCTTAAAGGGTAAAATATTTTATTTTCCAGAAAACCTGTAGTGCAAAATTAATTTGTTCGTCTTGAGATCTTGAGAATTTTTTAGATAAAAATTTTTTGTAGATTCCAAAACTTGACCTTTATAAAATTTCCATGCAGTATATCAGTTGTCTTTTACCATATATACTGAGTTTATAGTATTTATGAAATCAGCTGAGGTGTGTTATAGTTTAAGAAAATATAAAATTCTAAATTTAGGAAATAAACTTAAATTCTTATCAGCTGTATGCATTATATAGGAAAATCATTCTTTTTATATTAAGGATCCTCTGCATGGCTAGTTTAATAAATAGCAAACTTCCTTTGCATACTTAAAATGTCATTTGATAAAAAGTTTTGATCTGTGTGCATTTGAAGAACATATTTGTGGCAGCAAATTAAACATGGTATACATTTATTGGGACAAGTTTTGGGGATAAATTTTCTGGTAGATTTTAGAAAAGTTTCTGTTAAGCCTTTAGAAAAAAGTTTGTCAGTGGAAGCTGTAAGTTCTTTCAGTACTGCAGAAACTCTATTACTGAGTACCTACTGTATGCCAGTTTTGGTGTTTGTTACTTTTCATAAATTATTTCATGTGAAATAATGTAACCTTCTACACTTTCCACCTGATGGAACTAAGACTCAGAGAGTTAAATAAAGTGTCCAAATTCCCTTCATTTATAAGTGTTAGATTTAGTTTGTGTCCTTTCTACTCTGTCAGGGTTAGGAAAGGAGAATTCTCATTCATGGTTTGCTTTTAGGAGTCCATTGACTTTCCTAGAATGCAGTTGATGATACTACATCTGTGAAGTATGAATTTAATTTCTCCCAAGAGGAATTTGTTCTTCTACAATGGTAGTACTCAAATTTTAAGGTTAGAGAATCACTGAAAAACTTATTTAAAATGCATGTCCTCCATTCCCACTCCCAGAGATTTTCATTTGGTAGCCACAGGGTGGTAGGGCTGTGGCATCATCATCTTTATTAGCATCATACGATTCTGGTGTTCATTGTCCTCAGATCACAGTTTGAAATGTGAATATAAAAGGGTCATTTTTCTGCTACATGTAATGCAGCCAATAAGATATCAGCAATTCTTTTCTCAAAATAGACACAAATGTAAGAAGGAATTTTTTCTCCTACAGCTAGCAAGTGTAGTTTTTCATGTGTAGGGAAAGTTAATTGTTATATATCATGTAAATAACATAGTAGCTACATTAAATTTTTTATCCCAAAGCAGTAGGAAAAAAGAGGACATATTTTACCTAAAATGTTTCAGATGTTGCCTAGAAAGATCTCTTTAATTTCTTGCCAACAAAGGGTGTCATTACAATTGAGAATTTCTGATACCTATATTTATTTCCACAAATAATTTATCTCTTTAAATTAAATCGAAGGGACATGTAATTTCTGTGCCTTGAGATACGTATTATAAATCCTTAGCTGAAGATGAATAAAAATTCTTCAGAGGTTACTAAACATTGAAATACTAAGATAAATGATTGGAGGCAGAGAAAATACTATAAAGGGAAAATAAATAAAAGTGTATTAAGAGTAAGGCATTTTTGTGATAAAATTTTAGTTATTTTCCCCCTTGTCTTCCATGCCTAGTGGCTTCCTGCTTAACCATCAGTACATGTGAACTAATAAAACATCCAGTATTTTTTATTTCTATGGCTCTTAGCTTACTGATTTTGTAGAGGTGATCTCAGTATCTTTGAGAAATATGGTATTAGTCTGTATTAGTGTTGTGTTCAAAACAGTATGATTAAATACAATGTTACTGGCTAATGATTTTAAACAAACTGTTGATTAACTGTATAAATTCAGCTTTGGTTATTTGGCTCAAAGGAGGTTATTATTTGGAAATTTTGTGTTCATAGAGACTTTTTCTCATGGAATTTCTAAGAATTAAAATTTGTAAATGCCTTAAAATAATGGAGGTTTAGCCTTCTGTATTTTAATTACATGCCAGAAAGAATATGTCAGTCCTTCAGAATTATCAAAGTTTGAGTGAGAAATAACAGAAAAATATGTTTTCTAAGAAGAAAAAAACTAGAACACTTATTTTTGTATTTTTATAATGTTTTAAATGTGTATCAATATTTATTCACAGATGTCTATATCAAAATTAGTTGAAAGAGCTTCTTCAAATTGTGAAATCATATACCACATATACCATAGAAGTTAGCATTTTAACTTTTATAAAATATTGAATGTAGTTTGTTTAATTTTCAAGAAAAATATCAAATCTGTTGAATATTCTGCCTTCTTTTATGTTTCCTCTTAGTTTTATTACTTGGACTCTAATCCCTTTTCTATCCCTTACTGTGTGACCTTAGGCAGTTCACTTAATCTCTCTGTGTCTCAGTCACCTCATATGTAAAATGGGAATAATAATAGTACCTCATGGATTGCAGTGATTCAAATAAGATAAATGAAAGGTACTTAGACTGGTGCCTGGTACTTGGTAAGTAATCAATAAATGCTAGTGACTATTATTACTTTTATTATAATTACTAGCATGCAAATGGTTGTCTCTAGGAGCATTTATTATAAATTACTGGAGATTGTGGAATAAAACCAACTTTTGCCATCTCCATAGTTCTGTCAGCTATGGAATTAACAACATTAATTGTTGATTAACTGGTTGTAATTCTTTTATCAAATAGTTAATTTAACTTAGTATTATCATTTAGGTTGCCAAAGCCTCTTTTCAAAGAAACAATGATGCCTTGGATGCTGCATTGTTCTACCTTTCGATGAAGAAGAAAGCAGTAGTGTGGGGTCTGTTTAGGTAAATTGCCTCAACACTTAACATGATTTAATGGAATGAAGATTGTGCTGTGAGTCTGAAACCTGATACGTTTAAAACTATTTCAATAGATGAACTTGATCAGATCAGCTTACTTCTTTGTGCCCTCATTCCTTTATCTGCAAAAAATAGGTACAATATCGATTGTGCCTGAACCTAAAGAATGGGATATTGTGAAAAAAAAGTTACAACAGCACTTTGGAAAGTAAAAAATGCTCTTGTTTCCTATTTATATGTATGTAAGGTATTTTGAGCTTTTCTTATTAGAAAAGGTGAAGAGAAGCTAGATAACAAAAACCTATTAGTTCTTCTTTTAGATGGATGTTGGAAGTTATTTTCTATTTTCACATATTCTATAAAAGATTCAAGATATTTTAGGTTTGACTTAACTACTGATGTTTGTGCTCTGGTTTCCAGGTCACAGCATGATGAAAAAATGACCACTTTTTTCAGCCACAACTTTAATGAAGATCGATGGCGGAAAGCTGCTTTGAAAAATGCTTTCTCTTTACTGGGAAAACAGCGCTTTGAACAATCTGCTGCTTTTTTCTTGTTAGCTGGTTCATTGAAAGATGCCATAGAGGTATAAATAAGAAAACATGCTATGAAATACTTTTAAGAGATTGAAAACACACAAAGGTTGTAGAGAAGATTGTAATATTTTGTCATATGTTTGTAAGGGAATAACTACAGATTTACTGAACAGTGGCACTGTGATAATTGAAATGATAAATAAATTCAAGTGAAAAACATAAATGAAAAATTTTATACGGGGGATATTCCATTTCATGATAAATATATTTCAAGTATAAATGTATTAAAAATGATAGAAAATGGTTTATGAATATTTTCTTCCTGGCTGTCTTGTGATTCTGGACTATTTAATGAAGTATATAGAGATCACAATCTCACTTTGTTGTAGAGAGGCAGATACTTTGAGTTCTTTTCCTTCTAAATGAAATTCATAAATAAACTGAAATTGCATTTTGTACTGTTTTGCAATGTCTTAGATATTAGAAAATGAATGAAGAGGAAAACTGAGTTTTTTGATATGTAACTGACAGCTGATTAAGAAACTAATTGCAACTGTTTCTGTTTATTTATGAGATCCTTCTCTTAGGGCGGCACTTATTTTCATTATGAACAATCCAAACAAGGTGAAGGAAAACTAGAATTGCAAATGATACATGATAGAGGAAATGGGAAAGATTAAACAAACTGGAAGTCCTTTACATTTTGAACTTAGTCATAGTTTCACAATTTTCTCAGGTGTATGACTTTTTTTTTTGAAATTAGCAAATATTTATAATTATGAGATGGGAAGTCCAGCCTAGAAGACACTCAGGTGAAGAAGAGAAATATTAATTTACTGAGAGATGCTCATATTGCCTGAATGACCTCAAATTCTTAAGATGAGTAGTTACATTAGAATATAAATTCACAGAGCATAAAAATAGAATATGTGGCTTTATTTCATAAGTTATTATCTATGTAAATAAAAGGCTCTTTTATGCTAGTAATTATGTTTACAGTGTATGGAAATATATTTGGAAATAAGAGGAACTGGTGTATATGAATTTAAATATCATAAGTGATATTTAATTTAAAAATTAATGTTATTAACTTAAATTGACCTAAGTTTGAGATGATGTTGATATTCTTTGTTTATGCTTACTTTACAAATATATTTCTAGGCTAGAAGTTATTGAGTTCTAGTTTCTTACTTTTCTTCTTGCTGTTACTTGATCTCTGATGAAGCAGTCATTTAACTACCCCTCATTGTCTCAACCTTTGGGCCTCTTCCCTCCACTATTAGAATATAAATGGTAGATAATTTCAGGATATCGATGGGATATTTCATATGTCTAAATACTTATCATTAAATAAGAAGTTCTTAATATTTCAATTTGCAGGTATGTCTTGAAAAAATGGAAGATACTCAGTTAGCCATGGTTATTGCCCGTTTATATGAATCTGAAATTGAGACCTCATCCACTTATATATCCATCCTAAATGAGAAGATATTGGGTTGCCAAAAAGATGGCTCAGGATTTGATTGCAAAAGATTACATCCTGATCCTTTTCTGCGTAGTCTTGCGTATTGGGTAATGAAAGATTATACCCGAGCCTTGGACACGTTATTGGAACAAACACCAAAGGAGGATGATGAGTATCAAGGTAGGGCATTTGTAGGGTTCTCTTTTTCTTTTTTAAAAGAAGACAGTTTCTGAGCTAATGTTCACTTAGATTAAAGATGTAAAACCTAAGAGTAATCATTACCAGATTGACTTTTCAATTTTGAGAAATTATCATCAAGATTTCTTATGTGGCTAGAGGATTAGTCACAAGTGAATCTAACGTTATGTTATAATGTGAGTGGTACACGTTTTTACTTGCATAGTTATCTATTGGGATATATAAGATAAGATTACCATACTATTCTGATTTCATTTTAGACTGAAGCATACAGAATATTTCCGTGTTATACAGTTCTTTCCATATAATCATATAGCCAGTATTTTTTAAAGTAGAAATTTTAGGTATTATTGGTTTAGTGCCTGGGTCTGGAAAAACTGATCTTGTATCGTAAGCTTTCTTTACTCTTAGTTGTCCCAAATAATTTTTAAAAATTTAAAGCACCTGGAGAGTATTTATCAGCATTGTTTGTAATAATTTAAAAACATGGAACATTTTAAATATTCATCAATAAAATAAGTTAATTAAAATATATCCATACTATAGAAGTGTGCCATTAAAAAATGAGGTAGATTGATTTGTTAATATGTGCTGTATTGCTAAGTGAAAAAAGTAAGATGCAGAACAATGTGATTTTATATATGTATGTCACACATACGCACACACACAACATACAACATACATTTTTGTCTCTCCCTTTCCCATTTCTGTTTTCTGGAATAAATCACAAGAAACTAAATACTAGTCCCTCATTACTTTTTGGGAATAGAAGTGAGGACATAAAAGCTTTTAATTTTTGGTTTGTACTTTCCATAGTTATAATTTTCTAGCCCACATTTTGTCACTATTTTTAATACTAAAAGCTTCCTGAGTCACCCAGGTAATTTTAATAAAATGCACATTTTTATAGAAGGAATGTTCTGTTTTTTTCTTAATGTTTCCATGTTAATTTTTAAAAACTTGTTATTGTGGAAAGTCTCAACTGTATATAAAAGAGTGAATGATATAAAGAAGGTCTGTGAGCCCATCACCCAGCTTCAGTAGTGATCAACCTAATGTATGCCCATCCTTTTTACTCACCCCCCGACTCCCAACATAGATTTACTTTCAAGTAAATTGCAATGTATTGTTTTTTCTATAAATATTTCAACATGCATCTCTAAAAAAATAAGGACTCTTACAAAAAAACAGCATGTATCATTGTAATAGGATTTTATCAATAATCATCAGATACACAGTGTTCAAATTTCCCTGTTTGTCTCATAAAATCTTACTCTAAAGTTAAGTTATATAACTAGCCAAATGAGGCCTATATGTTGTGAGATTGGTTGCAGTGTCTTTTATGTCTACTTTAATCTATGGTTTTTCCTCCTTCCTTTTTTCTCCTTGCAATTTATTTGTTAAAGTCAGGTGGTTTATCCCGCAGTTTCTCACTTTTTGGGTTTTTTTGGTTGTTCCCCTTTTTGTCATTTCATGTGTGTTTTTTTCCCCCATATTCTCAGTATTTCTTGTAAATTAATAATTCATATTCTAGAGGCTTTTATCAGATTTTTGGTAGAAATAGTTCATGGGTGCTGTGGAGTACTTCTATCAGGGAACTTAAAGCATTGGCTTTTGTTTTTTGTTACAATACCAGCTACCAATGATCATTGCCTAGATCCTTTCTTTCTATTTATAAAACGATGATATTCTAATACTGTCATTGTGTCCTTCCCTTATGAGCTGGACTAATTTTCTGGAGTGTAGTCTCCCTTGGCCAGGGAGATTACTGCTTTGAATACTGTGAAGTCCAGTAGTATGTGTAGTGAAGGGAACATACATGTTTGATTCTTTCTATTTATTTACCAGTTTACAAAATAACAACTTGGTTCAATAGCATCTTACAAAGGTTACCCATTAGCTTTTGTTTTAAAAAGTTATTTGAACTCATAGGTTTAGACAGATTCATTTAATCCATTTGCAGTTTATTGGCATGGAGGCTCAGATTATCCCATCTTTAACCAGTGGGAACCTCTTCAACTTCTTGAATCCTTTTGACGCTATTCCCTGGCAAAATCTTTCAGGCTCATCTTGTACATTTCCTGCCCCATAGAATCTGGAAATGGCCATTCCTCCAAAGAATCCTGGTTCCCTTTAGTGGTAAATAACATTTAGAGACCACAGCCTGGGCATAGAGATCCTCATTGCTCCTGGCTTGATCAGTGAATGGAATTATGGTTATTTCAGTGAATGGAATTATGAAGAAAAAAATTTTTTAACTGAGAATTCATGAATTCACACTGAAATCTCTATTTCAAATATAATTTATGGGGTTCTTAGATTTCACATTTGTGTCATAATGAAAAGCTTGAATTCTCATGTCATTAATGGCATTAATGACTATATGAATATAGTAGTTTCAGAATGTTTTTTCAGAATAATATTTTTTCATAACAACATGATAACTGAAAACAGTTTAAGCTTTTTTTTTTTAGTAGTTATTTTTGTTTTTATTATATTCCACTAAGGATATACAGTCAAATCATTTATTTTAAATTTACTTTATAGTTCCTCTTTATGTGGTTATGCTGTGAACTGGATACACAGAATCATTTATTTAATTTTGCTTTTTGTGATTTAAAAAAAAATTTAGTTGTGTTTTAAAATTATATAAAGTGTTAACATGGTTTTGAAATAAAATATATAAAAACCAAGAGAAATCAACTTCTTTCCTGACCTCTCTACCGTATTCTTCCCTCCCTTTTTTAGGAAACCAAATAAAAATAAAAATCATGTGTTTTTACTTCCATTTAAAAAGTATAAGCAATATTTCAGTATCCTTTATTTTGAGGCAATACTGACATTTTATTCTTTTGTAATGTAATTACAAATTAACAACATTCTTGATTGTATCTGTTTGATGTCTGTAGTTATCATCAAGTCTTGTAACCCAATGGTGTTTAGTTTCTACAACTACCTTCGAACTCATCCTTTGCTTATTCGAAGAAACCTTGCATCTCCTGAAGGAACTTTGGCAACATTAGGCCTCAAAACTGAAAAAAACTTTGTTGATAAAATTAACCTTATAGAAAGAAAATTATTCTTTACCACAGCAAATGCTCATTTTAAAGTTGGATGCCCTGTTTTAGCCTTGGAGGTGCTCTCCAAAATTCCAAAAGTTACCAAAATATCTGCCTTACCTGTAAGAAAAGATCAGCCTGACTTCATTTTTAAAAAGATGGGTGATGTACCTTCAGAATCAGAAACTCTGAGTGATGGCATTGCTTGGTCATCACAGTTTGACTGGAGTCAGCCAATAGTAAAAGTCGATGAGGAACCTCTCAATCTTGACTGGGGTGAAGAGCATGATAGTGCCTTAGAAGAAGAGGAAGAAGATGCTGTTGGTTTAACAATGAAGAGTACAGATGTTAGGGAAAAAGATAGACTAGATCAGAAAGCCTCAGACCCTAATGTGTTATTGACTCCTCAGGAAGAGGAGTTTCTTGAAGGAGATACTGAAGTTGATGTGATTGCTGAACAACTGAAATTCAGGGCGTGTTTAAAGATCCTTATGACTGAACTACGAACACTGGCTACAGGTTATGAAGTAGATGGAGGAAAACTCAGATTTCAACTCTATAACTGGCTTGAAAAGGAAATTGCTGCCTTGCATGAGATATGTAATCATGAATCAGTTATTAAAGAATATGTTAGTAAAACATGTGCCAAAGTAGAGGGTGATCTTCTGGGCCGTGAAGAAATGGTGGGCAAACCAGATATTGGTTCCTATGAACGCCACCAAATAGAAAGACGGAGATTGCAGGCTAAACGAGAGCACGCAGAAACACGAAAGTTGTGGTTGCAGAAAAATCAAGATCTCCTCAGAGTGTTTCTTAGTTATTGTAGCCTTC
Source organism: Manis javanica (assembly GCF_040802235.1). Lineage (NCBI taxonomy): Eukaryota > Metazoa > Chordata > Mammalia > Pholidota > Manidae > Manis > Manis javanica. The sequence continues at coordinate 101,305,969 of NC_133163.1, read as the reverse complement.
ATGGGGCTCAAGGTGGTGGACTGGCTTCAGTAAGGATGGAGCTCAAATTTTTGCTACAAGAATCACAGCAGGTATGAACTTCACTTCTATTTTCAGTCTTGGTTATTTTAATAATTTCTGTACCTCTTCCAGTTACAGGTACACTCTTTTTACTAATTAATCTATATATGTTCAGCACCTCTCTTGTTAGAAGGCAGATACTTACCTTGTGCATGGGTGTTTTTAGACTAAAGCTGTGGTAATTAGGAGTAGGTATAAAATGTTGAGGCCACAGCTGTGTCATGCTCACCTTTGTATCTTCTGCATCTGGCAGAGTACCTGGTACAGAGTGGATGCTCAGTACATTTTTGTAGAGTGTGTGAATAAGTTCATGAATTGCATTTATTTATTCATGTTTATCGTGAGTATTTTTATCATATAGTTAGTAATTGTTTTTTTCTCCTTCATTTTGACTACTTGAAAAAAACCAATCCACTGTCACCCACAGGAAACCACAGTGAAGCAGCTGCAGTCCCCACTGCCCTTGCCTACCACTCTGCCTCTGCTTTCAGCAAGTATTGCTTCGACAAAAACAGTCATAGCTAATCCTGTATTGTACTTGAATAATCACATCCACGATATACTTTATACTATTGTTCAGATGAAAACACCACCTCATCCCAGTATTGGAGATGTGAAGGTAATGTAAAGTTTATGAGCGTTTGATATTGTGCACAATGTGAAGGTAAACAGGCTATACATGTATTCCAGTCTGTATTTAGAGGAAGTATTTTGAAGTGCTCGTATGTGCTGCCTTCTCAGTCCTGATCAGGTCAAGGCTATTTGTCTAATGAATTTAATTTGAAAGTAAGCATCCTTCTTACTCCTGAAAAAAATAATTGTCTTCCTTTAAGACAGACAAGTCTATTTTTGGATATAAAATTAAGTTTCTAGACAGTATTCTTGACACTTAATATTCCTTTGGATCATCCATTCCCCTTAAATGAACCATTAAATTGGAAATATTTATGACTATTTGCTTACATGCCAAGATGTTACAAAAATATAAGTTTAGGGAGTATCTTTCAGAGAACCATGATTGTTAAATAGTCCAGAAAAAGTATCCTTGTTACTGTTTTCCTGATATTTGTGTTTGTTGGAGGCTGTGCAGTAGTTAGGGGCAAAGTTTCAGCAGAGTAACCCCAAATAAAATCTATGCCCTGTGCTGAAAACTTAAAAATGGGTAGATTCTAAGAAACACTAGGGAACTTGGCAGTATCCGGAGAGCTGCCTAGACTCCTGCTCTGCTGGCACAAGTGTGTTTGTGCTATGCTTTTTTAATTCCAGTGGCTGATGTTATTTCAGGTCCTGAACATTTTTATTTTGTATTTCTTTTGTTTGAAAGGCGCAGTCAAAGATACTACCAGAGGGTAGTACATTCTTCTGGAAGGACTCCAGATTTACTAGTCACATCTACCTATCAGAGACTTCTGCTCCATAACATGAATTAATCTGTATCAGCATTTTTATCAGAGATTATGTAAATTATTGTTAGGTAAATTGGACATATAGAAAAGGCATTAAATGCATATAAATTCTAAGTAAACATTTCCATTTCCAGTTTCTAGAAATTTGGGTAAGGCATTCAAAGAGTATGAAACTATTCCTGAGATCCCTTCAAAGCTTAAAATTTTGAGTCTGAAAATATAGATTCATTATGGCATTTAGGGTGTGGTTTTTATATTATGTTGATAATTTTTAAACTTCCTAAATTTAAAATTCTGAGACCACACATTATTCATAAGTACTAAGTAAATTACTTGCTTTTTAAAAAATCAGCCATTTCACACTGTGATTGATGTATTTTCTAAATATTTAATTCATTATTTTGAAAAGATCAAATGTTTTCTTCAAGGGGAATTTCATATGGTAAGTTTAAATAAAAGCTCTGAAAATTCTGTGCTTATTTTGGTCCTGCTTTTTTTCCCTCAAATATTACTATTTAAGCTAATCATTAACAGGCTGGGATAGACCCAGTAATAAGAAAATTGGCCCTTTGCTCAGGGCCTGGTTAATGGCAGGCTCACAGTAAGTATTTGATGAAGATGTGTCTGAATTAGTTTTGTTGTGGTCCTGCATATTAAATTAGCTGAGTGTTTTTTGACATTTTAAAGTAGAGTTAGTGGTCACATATTGGATCTAACCTTATTTGTGATATTGCTAGAATCTGGAGTATTTTCTGATCTCTTAAGATATTGCTATTGTATAGAAATGCTAGTATAACATATAATTGTGGCTGTTTTGATTTTAGGTGCACACACTTCACTCATTGGCAGCATCACTTTCTGCATCAATTTACCAAGCATTATGTGACAGTCACAGCTACAGGTAAAACAAACAAAACAGGTACCCAAAATAGTATTAATACAGCAAAGACACTAAACTGTTACAGAGTTATATTAAGGTTCTGTTTCCTAGAGATTGAAAAATCCTCAGCTATGACTATTATATATACTTAATAGGTGACAGGGAATAAGAAATAGCTGTTTAGATTAGCTTCCACCTAGTAACAACAGAGACTTATGGAAAATGACAGATAGTAAATGGAAATAATCATCATTGTCATCTTTTTTGTTTTCAAGAAAAGAAGTGTTCATTATCCATTTCACATTTTTTCTTTCCCCTGAGGAACTGTTCCTTTTCACATTGGATTAGCTTCTTTTGTTTAACTGGTTTTCAGTTGAAAGAGGAAATACTTTTGAAAAATGAAAAAGTATACCCCTAATATTGAGTCACTAAAGTCGATTTTACTTAGGCATTTACCTATAATATAAAAGTCCTTGGAAGTGATATCAATTAGAAGTAATGTTTGAATTTTTCTAAATGTCAAATTGCCCTTATCAGTGTGTACTTTTCTTTTTAATGACTAGGACAGTATACTTACTAGCAGTAGGAAGTTGAATCACTTGGGAAGATGACCCAGATTTAAGTGAATTATATTAATAAATGAAAAGTTTGTAATGTAAATAGAATCACATTAAATTTATATTTAGCATATGTCTAGATTATTTTTCTTGTAAATTTAGAAGCGCTTTTGTGAGATTAGATATTACATAAGGAATTACTCCCTCAAAATGGCCCGTTGTTCAATTTTAGCTTAATAAAGCCATACATAGGTAAGTAACTCCAAAGACTTAGATGTGTAAATAAGGGAAAAAGAGATAGTTGACTGTGGTCATCTTAGTGATCAAAGATGACTTTTTTGATATCAGCCACTGTTTAAAATGGTACCAATGAGAATTGAAATAGTTTTTTTTTTTACTGTGCATTTTCTAGTCCTTAGTCTGTGATTTACTCTTAGGGGAATCAACTTTTCTTAATGCTTTTGTATTTTCTCCAATATTGAACAAAGGGAAGTAAGTATTTAGGTACATTAGGCTTTAGGATTAGGTATTTCTAAAATGTGATTCTCTAGATTTCAGTTCATATTTTAATTCAGAGCTAAGCTTGTACAGAGCTAAGAAGTGCAACAAAACCTTTGTCTAATATATCCTAGTACCAACATTAGTCTCCTTACCTCAGATTTTTTAAAAAATAAAAATGGGTGAATATAGAAAAGATGTAAACATATTAAATGCATCTGGAAAAGATTTTAAAAGGCTAAATGTCATGTGCACAACAGAGTAAAATTTGGTAGTTTGATATTTTATTTTAAAAACTGTCAATAAAGATTTATGACTAATTTCAAGAACTTTTTAAAATAAATTCTTATTAGAATAGTAAACTCAGTTTTAAGAGTTTTATTTTATTGTAATCATATAAAATAAACATGTATAAAGTGCAGTTGCATGTTACCTCTGTTAAGACGACACATAAATGAACCTTGCTTGTGTTAGCAGTCAGACGGAAGGAAACCAGTTCACAGGAATGGCTTACCAAGGACTTCTTTTAAGTGACCGTCGAAGGCTGCGGACGGAAAGCATTGAAGAACACGCAACACCAAATTCTTCTCCTGCTCAGTGGCCTGGTGAGAACTTAAGTTTTTGCTGGTTTTTTTTTTAATCTTCTATTTGGCAATTCCTTTTTAAAAAGCTACTAACTGATTCCTGATTGTTATTCTTTGTGGATTTGGTGAATAGTTTCTTATTTGTTTTTGGTGTTGCTTTCTGCCTTGGATTAAGAATTCTTAGCTGCTGTAATGTCTGAAGACTCAGAAAGTTAAGACTTCAAAAACCAGCTGTGTTGCTCAACATAAAAAAGCAAGGTTAATATCCTTCAGAAGGGTGAGCACATCACCTTACTTATCCTCAGAAATTCTGAATTCGAGTCTTTGCAGTATCAGAGAGCTATTTTCTTAGCTGTATCAAAGAAAACAGTTACTCTCAAGAGTGTGAGTTTAGGTACTTGGGTAGGAGTGGCCACTCTATGGCACCAAGGTCATGCTGTCTGCCATTCCTTCTTCCTCTTGTTAGCTTTCTCACTCTCCACACCTTCTCCACTCTCTTTCAACACACTTACCTAGTCGGATGTGGCATTTAATTTTTTCTCTACTTGCTTTATAACTCTGAGTTTACATGTCAATGATTATTGTGAAGAGTGACAGTAGGAAGAAGTGACAGTGTCAGTGTGTGGATTTAAAATTAATTTATGCATGCTTCTAGAAATACATTTCTGTTTTAGCTTTTTATTGAGATAATTTCAGACTTGAAAGAGTTGGAAAAATAGTATGAAGAATTTTTGTATAATCTTCACTCTCATACCCCCTAATGTTAACATTTACCATATTTGCTTTATCATTCATTCCTTCTCTTTCTCCCACTCAGTTACCTAATGTATATGTATATATATGTATTTCTGAAATATTTGGAGAGTAATGTCCAAATGTCAATGAAGTTTTATATCTAAACATATTAGTGTCTTTCATAAAAAGGCATTCTTTTACATAACCATAGCACAATTATCAAATTCAGCATCTTAACATCATTATAACTTTCTTCTAATCTGTCTTTTAAAATCTCACCAGCCGTCCCACAAATATATTCCACATAACATTTAGTTACAGTGTTTCAGTTGTCTCCTCCATATGGAGTAGTTCTCATTCTTTCCTTGTCTCTCATGACTTTGACATTTTTGAGGAGTATTAGCCCTTATTTTTCAGAAATTCTCTCAATTTGGGTTATTCTGATGTTTTCTTAGTTTAGAATAACTTTCTTGGGTTATTCTGATCTTTTATTAGATTCAGGTTATATATTTTTGGCAGAGATATCACCCAAGAGATACTGTGCCCTTCTCAGTACAAAATTTCTAGAGGCGTATGACATCAGTTGGTCCCATTACTAGTAACGTTAACTTTGATCATTTCATAAGGGAGTTTTTGCCAGATTTTTTCCTTTGTAAAATTACCATTTCTTTTTCCTTGGCAATTACTATCATTTGAAGAGATAGTTTGTGACTGTGAAAAAGATACTTTTACCCACTAATTTCAGCATCCAGTGATGAGACTTGCCCGAATCAGATATTGCTGTGAGGGTTACTAAGATGGTGACTTTCCAATTCTATCAGTCCTTCTATTTATAAGTGGAAATTGAACTGTAAGGAAGAGCTATCTCCTCTCCCCTTTTTATTTATTTATTCACTCATCTATTACATCAATATAGATTAATGGACTCATTTTATTTTATAGGTTATATTCATTCCTATCATTTATTTTGTTGCTCAAATTATGGATATATATATTTTTTGTATAATATAGACATATAATTTTGGTTAAATTGGAAATGTGGGTGATTTTTCTTCTGGAGCTTTGTGCTGATACACTTCTTATGATATCATATGTCCTTACAGGTGTGAGCTCACTTATCAGTCTCTTGAGCTCAGCCCAAGATGAAGACCAGCCCAAACTGAACTTTCTGCTGTGCGAAGCTGTTGTTGCTGTTTACTTGAGTTTATTGATACATGCGCTCGCCACAAACTCCTCCAGTGAATTGTTTCGGCTTGCAGCCCACCCATTAAATAATCGAATGTGGGCTGCTGTTTTTGGAGGGGGTGTGAAACTTGTTGTAAAACCTCAAAAACAATCAGAAAACATTTCAGGTAAGATGAATTTAATGCCAGTAAATAAATGTAAATAATTTCCTGTGTTAGGGTAAAGATTTTTTACCCTAACACAGGAAATTACTTACATTTAAATGTAATTTGAATATTTAAAAAATTTTTATTTTGAAAATCAGTGATTTTAAAGTATTACCAGTCTTGTTAGGATAGTAAGTAACTAAACTCATGTTTAGAATAAAAAATACAGTTTCACTGTAACATGTTTTGGTAAATCAGAGCAAATTTGAGGGGGATAAAAAACAAATAGAGGAAAGGTAAAGTAAAGGTAAGTGAGGAGGTAATGTTAAGGAATGAGGGCATGGAAGAAGGATAGCTTTAAATAAATCCTCATAATATTTACAGAGCATACCAGCAATTGGCTTCAGGTTGTAGTTATGTACAAGATAGTTTCAATCATGCTCATATTTAAAATTCCATCTCGTATGTGTGTATTCTTCCCTTTTGAACTAGAATATGTTTTTCATTCCACCTTTTAAGATAGTAGGATATGGTGAGATGTAGACTCATGCCATAGGAAAGGTTTCCATTTTTGTGCTGAAACATAGAAATTATCTTAACTTATCCTTAGAAATGGTCACATTTCAGATGGGGAAGAAGTGCACAATGAGTGTAAATAGCACAGGTTCTAAGCTGTGTTCTTACTGCCCAAGATTGAATTAAACAGTTAGGTTCCTATATAGTCAAAGTAAGGGAGGAGATATTACCAACTCCCATTGCTTCTTCTCCCATTATATGTGGATCTTAATCTTTATCTTCCTACCTAGTTGTAGTCTACTTTAAATTTAAAACTTTCCCCTCCAAATCACTTCTTTCTCTTCCTGAATTTTCTGTTACTTTTTCATGATAATTCATTCATCAAATCATCCATGCTTAAAACCCCTGAGTAAACATTTGTGTTTACACTCACTTAACACCTATTGTATGCTAGGCCATGTTCTAGGCTTTGGGAACATGGGAGTGAATAAAACAGATAAATCCTTTACCTTTATGAAGCTTACATCTATTGGAGGTAAACACACAATAAACAAATTAACAAAAAGAATAATAATTCAGGTATGAGAAGAACTATGACAGAAATAAAGCAGAGTTAGTGGAGAGTGATGACGGGATGGGTACAGTTAGGATGGTCAGAAGTCTGGGATCGCACCATGCAGATATCTGGGGCCAGAGTATTCTGGGTAGATGGAGCAGTGACTGCAAAGGTCATGAGATACAGGCCTGAGGAGGCCAGAAAAGCTGTCATGCACCAAGGGTGTGCAGTTAGAGATGAGGCAAGAAAAGTAGCTGGGGGTGGGGTTTTTAGGGTTTTGTAGACCATGGTAATGGGATTTCATTGTTGTTCTAAAGTAAACTAGGAAGCTACTGGAAGGTTTTAAGCAGAGGAGTCACATAATCTGAGTTAGGTTTTCAAAACACCCACTTTAGCTGCTATGTAGGGAATAGACTGCAAGAAGAATGAAAGTAGGGAGCCCATGTGGGAGGCTGTTGTAGTCACTTAATAATGGCGGGTCACCATCAGGAATGAACAGAGAGACAAAATGCTGTGCAGCCATTCAACAGAGTGTTACTCAGCCATGAAGAGGAATGAAGTACTAATACATGCAACAAACGGCATGGACCTCAAAAATACTATGCTAAGTGAAAGAAGCCAGACACAAAAGGCCACACACACTGTATGATTCCATTTATATGGAATATCCGGGATAGGTAAATCATGGAGACAGAAAGCAGGATTGGTGGTTCTAGGGGCTGGGATGAGGAAGGTGTGGGGAGTGACTACTTAATGGGTATGGGTTTTCATTTAGGGTGATGAGAATACTTTGGAACTAGATAGAGATGGTGCTTGTGCAACAGTGTGGATGTACTAAATGCCACTGAATGAGACACTTTAAAATCTTTAACTGTGCATAAATTTTACATTAATTTAAAAAAAGATAACATGGCTTAGCCTACGGGGGTAGTCATGAAGAGTGAAAAGTGGTCATATTCTGGACAATTTACGGGTTTGCTGATGACTTGTGTGTGGAATATGGGAGCAAGAAGAGTTGAGGTAGAATTATCATTTTCTGTGATGGGGAGTTTAGGGAGGAGCAGGTTGACTTCTACTTTCTGGTCCTCCCTTATCCAGTTCCTGACTTCTTCTGGTAATCCTTTTTTGTATTCCTTATATCTAGCCCTTCCTCTCAGTCACTACCACCCATCATTTAAACCATACTACCTCAGGCCCTGTTTATGTCCTCTTCCATCTGCCTCTGTAATTCATCAAGTAAACCTTACCTCACCACGTGGCTAGCTCAAGACGTTTTAGTGAGAATCACTCATAGGATAAGCTCCCAGCTTCATATCCACAGACTAGTCCTAGCCTAGTTCTACACCATCCTGGTTATTCCCCCCACTGATGCCTGCCTGACAGGTAGTTCGCTGCTTATTCACCCAAACCCTTGGTCACTTGTTTCTGTTGTCCCTTCCTCTTCTTACATGGAGCTTCTGCCCTTCTTTTTCAAGGCATACTTTACATCCTACATATTCAGTGACTCTTTCTCAAACAACATAGCCAGAAATAATCACTCAAGCATTCTCTTTACTATTTATTGAATCTACCATTTATTAAATACATTGTACATAGAATGACTTTAATCCCCATTCTCTATAGCACATAGGCTGCTCCATGGCAAGATGTCCTTTTATGCTCTATCTTCATCTACATTTTTTTTTTGAGAGGGCATCTCTCATATTTATTGATCAAATGCTTGTTAACAACAATAAAGTTCAGTATGGGGGGGTCAATGCTCAATGTACAATCATTAATCCATCTCAAGCATAATTCTCGTCAGTATCCAATCTTCTGAAGCATAACGAACAAGTTCTTACATGGTGAACGAATTCTTACTTAGTGAATGAATTCTTACATGGTGAACAGTACAAGGGCATTCATCACAGAAACTTTCGGTTTTGATCACGCATTATGAACTATAAACAATCAGGTCAAATATGAATATTCGTTGGATTTTTATACTTGATTTATATGTTGATCCTACATTTCTCCCTTTATTATTATTATTTTTATTTTTATTTTTAATAAAATGCTGAAGTGGTAGGTAGATGCAAGATAAAGGTAGAAAACATAGCTTAGTGCTGTAAGAGGGCAGATGTAGATGATCAGGTCTGTGCCTATAGACTAAGTATTAATCCAAGCTAGACAAGGGCAGCAAAACATCCACAGATGCAGAAGATTTCTCTCAAAACAGGGGGGATGAGGTTCTGAGCCTCACCTCTGTTGATCCCCAATTTCTCACCTGATGGCCCCCCTGCGACTGTGCCTGTCTTGGGTTGTTCCTCCCTTGAGGAATCTGACCCGTCTCTGGCTAACCAGTCATCTTCCGGGGCCATACAGGGAAATGTAAAGTTGGTAAGTGAGAGAGAAGCCATATTGTTTGCAAAGGTTAGCTTTTTACTTCTTTGCAGATTTATGCCCTGTGGCTTCTATGCCCAGCACTTGTCTCGAGGTATCTTTACCACCTGGAGGAATTATGATACTCGGTAACTTCGATATGAGGCACGAATTCTATTTAAGGGTTGTAATTAGGAAGGAAGAAGAAAAGCTATAGAGGTAGCATATGGAAGAAAACATGCGAGGATTGATTATTTCTTTGACATATCTTCTCGTAGAGTACCTTAAGTATGTATAGGTTTTAAACTACTAACTAATTTGCCCACACATATTAACATAATAGGAATACGGTGACATAAACAAAGCAAATCTATAATAACCGTCCATCTCCAGTGAAGCCAAGAAAACCGCTTAGGCACCCTAGGCATTTGTGAAAATTTGTCTATGATATGATGGGTATTGTGCAACTGTACTTTAACAGTCTGAGAGAAATCAGACAAATTAAAGCAGCCCATTTCTGGGATCTGTTCACATCCCATATGTTCTTTTAACCGTAGATAGTCTATAGTCATAAGATTTTAGAGTGCTACAACTTGCACCCCTCCCAACTCCTGGTTGAGTTCCAATAGTACAGATCCGGTCAAATTCGTTGTCTCACTGTATGCACATGCCAGCCTAGACATCTCCCTCCTCATTCCAATGGCAAATCCAGGAAACTGTGGGGTGGACGCAGCCACAACCGCAGCATCGCCCGGATCCCTGTGGAGGCCTTTTGATGATCATCGCCTGGCACGAGTCCTCCAGAGAGTGCTGATGCCGGAAGCTCCTCCTCATATCGTATCTTAGTTCATTTTCTGGGTATCCAAGCTAGGCCTTGATCTTCTGCATAGAAACAAACAGACCCTTTGCCCACACTTTGACATGCCCTCTATACCACTGTGCAGAACTCATTAGAGGTCAGCACACAGGGACTGCTTTTTTTTTTTTTTTATTAAGAGAAAGGAATATTATTAGAAAAGAGTACCTCCATAGCTGATCATCTGACACCCTTTAAGTGATCAACATTAAGGATATTTAAAGCATGCGTTGATCTTTGATTTACCAATAGTTTTATCCTATCAAGGAGTAACCCCCTTTTCTTTCTTTCTCTCTTTTTTTTTTAATCTTTAATCTACACTTACATAAAGAATAATATGTTTACTATGCTCTCCCCTATATCAGGTCCCCCCTAACAACCACATTACGGTTACTGTCCATCAGCTTAGCAAAATGTTGTAGAATCACTACTTGTCCTCTCTGTGTTGTGCAGCCCACCCTCCCCTTTCTCCCTCCCCCCCATGCATGCTAATCTTAATACCCCCCTTCTTCTTCCTCCCCCTTATCCCTCCCTGCCCATCTGTCCTCCCCAGTTCCTTTCCCTTTGGTACCTGTTAGTCCATTTTTGGGTTCTGTAATTCCGCTGCTGTTTTGTTCCTTCAGTTTTTCCTTTGTTCTTATACTCCTCAGATGAGTGAAATCATTTGGTATTTCTCTTTCTCCACTTGGCTTATTTCACTGAGCATAATACTCTCCAGCTCCATCCATGTTGCTGCAAATGGTTGGATTTTTCCACTTCTTATGGCTGAGTAGTATTCCCTTGTGTATATGTACCACATCTTTATCCATTCATCTACCGATGGACATTTAGGTTGCTTCCAATTTTGGCTATTGTAAATAGTGCTGCGATAAACATAGGGGTGCATCTGTCTTTCTCAAACTTCATTGCTGCGTTCTTAGGGTAAATTCCTAGGAGTGGAATTCCTGGGTCAAATGGTAGGTCTGTTTTGAGCATTTTGATGAACCTCCATACTGCTTTCCACAATGGTTGAACTAATTTACATTCCCACCAGCAGTGTAGGAGGGTTCCCCTTTCTCCACAGCCTCGCCAACATTTGTTGTTGTTTGTCTTTTGGATGGCAGCTATCCTTACTGGTGTGAGGTGATACCTCATTGTAGTTTTAATTTGCATTTCTCTGATAATTAGCGATGTGGAGCATCTTTTCATGTGTCTGTTGGCCATCTGTATTTCTTTTTTAGAGAACTGTCTGTTCAGTTCCTCTGCCCATTTTTTAATTGGGTTATTTGTTTTTTGTTTGTTGAGGCGTGTGAGCTCTTTATATATTCTGGACGTCAAGCCTTTATCGGATCTGTCATTTTCAAATATATTCTCCCATACTGTAGGGTTCCTTTTTGTTCTATTGATGGTGTCTTTCGCTGTACAGAAGCTTTTCCGCTTAATGTAGTCCCACTTGCTCATTTTTGCTGTTCTTTTCCTTGCCCAGGGAGATATGTTCAAGAAGAGGTCACTCATGTTTATGTCTAAGAGGTTTTTGCCTATGTTTTTTTCCAAGAGTTTAATGGTTTCATGACTTACATTCAGGTCTTTGATCCATTTTGAGTTTACCTTTGTATATGGGGTTAGACAATGGTCCAGTTTCATTCTCCTACATGTAGCTGTCCAGTTTTGCCAACACCATCTGTTGAAGAGACTGTCATTTTGCCATTGTATGTCCATTGCTCCTTTATCAAATATTAATTGACCATATGTGTTTGGGTTAATGTCCGGAGTCTCTAATCTGTTCCACTGGTCTGTGGCTCTGGTGCCAGTACCAAATTGTCTTGATTACTATGGCTTTGTAGTAGAGCTTGAAGTTGGGGAGTGAGATCCCGCCTACTTTATACTTCTTTTTCAGGATTGCTTTGGCTATTTGGGGTCTTTGGTGTTTCCATATGAATTTTTGAATTATTTGTTCCAATTCATTGAAGAATGTTGCTGGTAATTTGAGAGGGATTGCATCAAATCTGTATATTGCTTTGGGCAGGATGGCCGTTTTGACGATATTAATTCTTCCTAGCCATGAGCATGGGATGAGTTTCCATTTGTTAGTGTCCCCTTTAATTTGTCTTAAGAGTGACTTGTAGTTTTCAGAGTATAAGTCTTTCACTTCTTTGGTTAGGTTTATTCCTAGGTATTTTATTCTTTTTGATGCAATGGTGAATGGAATTGTTTTCCTGATTTCTCTTTCTATTGATTCATTGTTAGTGTATAGGAAAGCTACAGATTTCTGTGTGTTAATTTTGTATCCTGCAACTTTGCTTTATTCTGATATCAGTTCTAGTAGTTTTGGAGTGGAGTCTTTAGGGTTTTTTATGTACAGTATCATATCATCTGCAAATAGTGACAGTTTAACTTCTTCTTTACCAATCTGGATTCCTTGTATTTCTTTGTTTTGTCTGATTGCCATGGCTAGGACCTCCAGTACTATGTTAAATAACAGTGGGGAGAGCGGGCATCCCTGTCTGGTTCCCGATCTCAGAGGAAATGCTTTCAGCTTCTCGCTGTTCAGTATAATGCTGGCTGTGGGTTTATCATATATGGCCTTTATTATGTTGAGGTACTTGCCCTCTATTCCCATTTTGCTGAGAGTTTTTATCATGAATGGATGTTGAATTTTGTCAAATGCTTTTTCAGCATCTATGGAGATGATCATGTGGTTTTTGTCTTTCTTTTTGTTGATGTGGTGGATGATGTTGATGGATTTTCGAATGTTGTACCATCCTTGCATCCCTGGGATGAATCCCACTTGGTCATCGTGTGTGATCGTTTTGATATGCTGTTGAATTCTGTTTCCTAATATTTTATTGAGTATTTTTGCATCTACATTCATCAGGGATATTGGTCTGTAATTTTCTTTTTTGGTGGGGTCTTTGCCTGGTTTTGGTATTAGGGTGATGTTGGCCTCATTGAATGAGTTTGGGAGTATTCCCTCTTGTTCTATTTTTTGGAACACTTTAAGGAGAATGGGTATTATGTCTTCTCTGTGTGTCTGATAAAATTCCGATGTAAATCTGTCCGGCCCTGGGGTTTTGTTCTTGGGTAGTTTTTTGATTACCGTTTCAATTTCTTTGCTCGCAATTGGTTTGTTTAACTTTTGTGTTTCTTCCTTGGTCAGTCTTGGGAGGTTGTATTTTTCTAGGAAGTTGTCCATTTCTTCTAGGTTTTCCAGCTTGTTGGCATATAGGTTTTCATAGTAGTCTTTAATAATTCTTTGTATTTCTGTGGGGTGTGTCATGATTTTTCCATTCTCATTTCTGATTATGTTGATTTGTGTTGATTCTCTTTTTCCCTTAATAAGTTTGGCTAGAGGCTTATCTATTTTGTTTATTTTCTCAAAGAACCAGCTCTTGGTTTTGTTGATTTTTCTATTGTTTTCTTCTTCTCAATTTTGTTTATTTCTTCTCTGATCTTTATTATGTCCCTCCTTCTGCTGACTTCAGGCCTCATTTGTTCTTCTTTTTCCAGTTTCGATAATTGTGATGTTAGACTATTCATTTGGGATTGTTCTTCCTTCTTCAAGTGTGCCTGGATTGCTATATACTTTCCTCTTAAGACTGCTTTCACTGCGTCCCACAGAAGTTGGGGCTTTGTGTTGTTGTTGTCATTTGTTTCTATATATTCCTTGATATCTATTTTGATTTGTTCATTGATCCATTGATTATTTAGTAGCATGTTGTTAAGCCTCCATGTGTTTGTGAGCCTTTTTGTTTTCTTTGTAGAATTTATTTCTACTTTTATACCTTTGTGGTCTGAAAAATTGGTTGGTAGAATTTCAATATTTTGGAATTTACTGAGGCTCTTTTTGTGAGCTAGTATGTGGTCTATTCTGGAGAATGTTCCATGTGCACTTGAGAAGAATGTATATCCTGTTGCTTTTGGATTCAGAGTTCTATAGATGTCTATTAGGTCCATCTGTTCTAGTGTGTTGTTCAGTGCCTGTGTGTCCTTACTTATTTTCTGCCCGGTGGATCTATCCTTTGGGGTGAGTGGTGTGTTGAAGTCTCCTAAAATGAATGCATTGCAGTCTATTTCCCTCTTTAGTTATGTTTGTATTTGCTTCACATATGCTGGTGCTCCTGTGTTGGGTGCATATATATTTAGAATGGTTATATCCTTTTGTTGGACTGAGCCCTTTATCATTATGTAGTATCCTTCTTTATCTCTTGTTACTTTCTTTGTTTTGAAGTCTATTTTGTCTGGTATTAGTACTGCAACCCCTGCTTTCTTCTCACTGTTGTTTGCCTGAAATATGTTTTTCCATCCCTTGGCTTTTAGTCTATACTTGTCTTTGGGTTTAAGGTGAGTTTCTTGTAAGCAGCATATAGATGGGTCTTGCTTTTTTATCCATTCTATTACTCTGTGTCTTTTGATTGGTGCATTAAGTCCATTTACATTTAGGGTGACTATTGAGAGATATGTACTTATTGCCATTTCAGTCTTTAGATTCGTGGTTACCAAAGGTTCAAGGTTAGCTTCTTTAGTATCTTACTGCCTAACTTAGCTCGCTTATTGAGCTGTTATATACACTGTCTGGAGATTCTTTTCTTCTCTCCCTTCTTATTCCTCCTCCTCCATTCTTCATATGTTGTGTGTTTTGTTCTGTGCTCTTTTTAGGGGTGCTCCCATCTAGAGCAGTCCCTGTAGGATGCCCTGTAGAGGTGGCTTGTGGGAAGCAAAATCCCTCAGCTTTTGCTTGTCTGGGAATTGTTTAATCCCGCCATGATATTTAAATGATAGTCGTGCTGGATACAGTATCCTTGGTTCAAGGCCCTTCTGTTTCATTGCATTAAGTATATCATGCCATTCTCTTCTGGCCTGTAGGGTTTCTGGGTTTCTGTCGAGAAGTCTGATGTTAGCCTGATGGGTTTTCCTTTATAGGTGACCTTTTTCTCTCTAGCTGC
This sequence comes from Manis javanica, assembly GCF_040802235.1. Taxonomy (NCBI): domain Eukaryota; kingdom Metazoa; phylum Chordata; class Mammalia; order Pholidota; family Manidae; genus Manis; species Manis javanica. The sequence continues at coordinate 101,290,707 of NC_133163.1, read as the reverse complement.
CTTTAAAACTCTTTCCTTGTCCTTGATCCTTGCCATTTTAATTACTATGTGTCCTTGGATCCTTTCTGTTGGGGTTTCTGTGTAATTCCATGGTCTGTTCAATTATTCCCTCCCCCAGTTTGGGAAGTTTTCAACAATTATTTCTTCATAGAGACTTTCTATCCCTTTTCCTCTTTCTTCTTCTTCTGGTACCCCTATAATATGAATATTATTCCTTTTGGATTGGTCACATAGTTCTCTTAGTGTTGTTTCATTCCTGGAGATCCTTTTATCTCTCTCTATGTCAGCTTCTATACTTTTCTGTTCTCTGGCTTCTATTCCTTCAATGGCCTCTTGCATTTTATCCATTCTGCTTATAAATCCTTCCAGGGATTTTTTCACTTCTGTGATCTCCTTCCTGACATCTGTTATCTCCCTCCAGACTTCATCCCATTGCTCTTGCATTTTTCTCTGCATCTCATCCCATTGCTCTTGCATTTTTCTCTGCATCTCTGTCAGCATGTTCATGATTTTTATTTTGAATTCTTTTTGAGGAGGACTGGTTAGGTCTGTCTCCTTCTCAGGTGTTGTCTCTGTGATCTTTGTCTGCCTGTAGTTTTGCCTTTTCATGGTGATAGAGATAGTTTGCAGACGTGGTACGAGTGACCGCTGGAAGAGCTTCCCTTCTTGTTGGTTTGTGGCCTTTCTCTCCTGGGAGAATAGCGACCTCTAGTGGCTTATGCTTGTCAGCTGTGTGCAGACAGGGCTTCTGCTACCTGTCGGTTTGCAATGGAGTTTATCTCCGCTCTTGCTGTGGGCGTGGCCTGGCTGGGGCTGCTCCTCCAAAGTGGTGGAGCCCTGTTGGAGGGCAAGCGGCTGGGAGGCTATTTATCTCCTTAAGGGGCCTCTGTGCTCCCTCTTGCCCAGGGGGTTAGAGTGCCCAGAGATCTCCAGATTCCCTGCCTCTGGTCTAAGTGTCCTGTCTTTCCCCTTTAAGACTTCCAAAAAGCACTCTCCAAACCAAAACAACAACAGCAACAATGAGAGAGGGAACAGAAAAAAAAAAGGAAAAAACACGCAATTTTTTTTTTTTTTCCTCAGGCACCGGTCCCAGGCACCTGCTCACTGGTCCTGCTGCCCTGCCTCCCTAGCACCAGGGTCCCTGTCCCTTCAAGGCTTCCGAAAAGCACCTGCCCACCGGTCCCGCAGGGAAAAACACGTGATATTCTTTGTCTTCAGGTGTCGGTCCCAGGCTCCCGCTCACCGGTCCTGCTGCTCTGCCTCCCTAGCACTGGGGTCCCTGTCCCTTTAAGGCTTCCAAAAAGCAATCGCCAAAAAGAGGAAAAAAAAAGGGGAAAAACGCGCGATTTCCTCCATCCTCAGGCGCCGGTCTCAGGCACCTGCCCTCCGGTCCCGCAGGGAAAAACACGGGATATTCTTTGTCCTCAGGCGCCGGTCCCAGGCACCCGCTCACCGGTCCCGCCACCCTGCCTCCCTAGCACCAGGGTCCCTGTCTCTTTAAGGCTTCCAAAAAAGCACTCGCCAAAAAGAGAAAAAAAAAAAGGGGGGGAAACGCGCGATTTCCTCCGTCCTCAGGTGCCGGTATCAGGCATCCGCCCACCGGTCCTGCAGGGAAAAACGCGCGATATCCTTTATCCTCAGGCGCCGGTCCCAGGCACCTGCTCACCGGTCCTGCTGCTCTGCCTCTCTAGCACTGGGGTCCCTGTCCCTTTAAGGCTTCCCAAAAGCACTCGCCAAAAAGAGAAAAAAAAGGGGGAAACGCGCAATTTCCTCCGTCCTCAGGCACCGGTCTCAGGCACCCACCCACCGGTTCCGTAGGGAACAACGCGTGATAATCTTTGTCCTCAGGCGCCGGTCCCAGGCACCCGCTCACCGGTCCCGCCGCCCTGCCTCCCTAGCAATGGGGTCCCTGTCCCTTTAAGGCTTCCAAAAAGCACTCGCCAAAAAAAAAAACGCTCCGGTTTCTTTCCACCCACCGGGAGCCGGGGGGAGGGGCACTCGGGTCCCGCTGGGCCGGTGCTTGTATCTTACCCCCTTCGCAAGGTGCTGGGTTCTTGCAGGTGTGGATGTGGTCTGGATGTTGTCCTGTGTCCTCTGGTCTCTATTTTAGGAAGAGTTTTTTTTGTTATATTTTCATAGCTCTGTGTGTTTTTGGGAGGAGATTTCCACTGCTCTACTCACGCCGCCATCCTCTTCATCTACATTTTTTCTACAATTGGTGGAAAACTGATGCAGTAACTTGAAAAGTTTCCAAGCACAGATGTGGTAATTTAGTCTAGACTAAAACATGGCAAGAGTAGGATGAAAAGAAAGATTAATTATTTGAATCCATAATGGTAAATAAGTGCTGGTTGTTTTCTTCTATCTTTATTTAGCACCTCCTGTTCCTTCTGAAGACATAGATAAACATCGTAGGAGATTTAATATGCGAATGCTGGTCCCTGGAAGACCTGTAAAAGATGCTACCCCACCACCAGTGCCTGCAGAAAGACCGTCTTACAAGGAAAAGTTTATTCCTCCTGAACTTAGTATGTGGGATTATTTTGTTGCAAAGGTAAGGGGTATGAGAAGGCCAAGACTTTTATACATGTCTGTTTTATTAACTCTTGTATAACCATCACATTAGAATATTGGGGTATCTCCTGGGTTGAATCACCATAGTTTATACATTTAATCTCTCAAATCCAGAAATGAATTCATGATTGATATGGATGAGACAAACTAAAATTGTGGGGGATTTAGGTTGTCTTGCCTGAAGGTTTCAGCCCCAGGCAAGTTCACTAGGATTCAGTGAGACTTAGAAATGATAACAGAATGCTCTTGGGGTCAAAGGGTTTATACCCGGCTGTATTCTCCTGGCAATAGGTTGAGCACTGGAATCATGTCTGCATCCAACAATCTGCAAGTCCATAATCCTCCTCCTTCTCTCCCCAGAGCACTGGGCAGAGCTCCTTATATAGTGATTCAGTCAATAATAGCTCATTGCCTATGGGTGTGGAAGCAGTAGCCTAGCAGCAGGCCAGTTACATTATCAAGTAGTTTAGGTTCAGGTGAGGATCCTGGCCATAGGAACTTCTATTTTCCCCACACAGGTATAAACCAAAAGTCAGTTACTAACATATGATCAGTGTCATCCTTTTCTTTGGACTGAAGTACTTGTTTCTATTATCCAAGTTGCCTTCATTTGATTATCAATAGTTACGTTAGTCAGCATGGAATTAGAGCAGAAGGAGATGGATGGATATTTGGGAGTTTCATCAGGCCATGGTGTGGCCAGATGACATACTTTATCTGGGGATCAGAATACTCATGGTGACTAGATCCATTATAATCCCATTATGTACCATGCTGGGTGCATGCTAATACTTGCTTTTCTGTAATTCTCTTTTTCAAGCAATCACCTTCCACATTTCCTTCTTTACGTGTGTTCACACTGTTCTCACCTTGCTGTGTGTGCAAATAACAAATACATCTTGTGTCATGCCTCCTCCCATTTTAAAGTTTTTATTAGAACTCATCTAAGAGTTCTTGAGGTGCTCATCTCACTGTTTTTGGTAAGTTAAGCTCATCCTTAAAAAGTCTTTCATGGTGAATTTTGAACAAGTTTTGTTTTTTTCTACCTAAAGAGTTGAGTCATGCTAGTGGTTCTCCAAGTGTGGCCCCAGAACCATCAGAATTAACATCATCTGGGAACTTGTGAGAAATGCAAATCATTGGGTCCTACCTCAGACCTACTGATTCAGAAAATCTGGAAGTGGGAACCAACAACTTGTGTTTTAACAAGTCCTCCAGGTGATGCTGATGTATGCTGAAGTTTGAAAGCCTGTGGGTTAGGCAAATTGTGAGTGCATATTTCTAGTCTTGCACTCTTTGAGGATTCCAATTTATGCTTCCAGGATCATTCGGGCTTATCCCTGGAGGCTGCTGACTGGGTTGTATTTAATTGTTTTAAGCTAATGAAGTACTCTTAAAAACATAGAGGCAGTTCCCCCCATCTTTCTAATTTGAAAATTTTCTTTGTCATTATGAAAGCCCATTGCATCATTAATGTGAATGATAGCAACACTAAGATTTGTAAACAGTAACATGCCAACTTAACTTCCTTTTTAAAAAAATGTTTCTCTCTAATTAATATAAATATTGAAAATTGAGAAAATGCAAAAATACGTAAAGAAGGAATAAAAGCACTCATCTACCCAAAGATAACACTTGGCAAATTTGCTTCTATTCTTTACCCTCATATTTTAAAAACTATATCACTGTATTGGTGTATGTAGTTTTTATATTTGACTTTTTCAGTTGACATTACTAGATAAACAATTTGTCATACCATTAAAAATGTATCACAGCTGTCATTCAAAAAAAACTTTTTTTATGGAAAACATATACAAAAGTAGAGATAATAGCATGTGAGTCCTTATCTACTGTGGGGAAAATGAAAGTTCCTATGGCCAGGATTCTCAACTGAACCTAAACTACTTGATGATGTAACTGGCCTGCTAGACTACTGCTTCCACACCCTAGTCAATGAGCTATTATTGACTTGAGTCACTATATAAAGGGATCTGCCCAGTGCGCTGGGGAGAGGCAGAGACAGAGGATTATGGACCTGCAGACTGCTGGATGCAGATGTGATTCTAGTGCTCAACCTACTGAAGTGATAATAAATCTGGTATAAACCCTTTTACCCCAAGAACATTCCATTGTCATTTCTTGGTCTCAGCGAATCCACAGTGAACTTGCCTGGGACTGAAAACCTCAGGTGAGATAGCTTCTATCATCTGGTTTCAAAAATTACCAACTCATGTGCAATCTTATATTTATACTTCTTCCCACTCCTCAGATTGTTTGAAAGCAAATCCAGACATCATAAAATTTCATAAGTATTTCATTATTCTTAAAATGAAGGATTTTGAACAGAACCACACTAGCATTATCTTACACATACAACACACACACACACACACACACACTTCCTTAGTATTACTTATCCAGAGTGTTCACATTTTCCTAATTTTACCATAAATGCTTTGAACAATTGTTAAATCAGATTCAAAATAAGATTCATATATTGCAGTTGATAGATAGGTCATAAGTCTCTTAATCTATAGGTTTCACCTCTATCTCTTTCTTTTAAATTTATCTTTTTTTTTCCCTCAAGAGAATTTGTCCTATAGACAGTGGGTTTTGCTGATGGCATGTTTTGTTTGTTCTTCTGAACATGTTCCTTGGATTCCTGTATTTCCTGTTGCAGCTTTTTTTTTATCAGATTGGATAGGGAAAGGGGAGTGTGGGATTACTTCCTAGGAGTAATATTTCCTATGAAGTATATTTCCGTCAGGAAGCATTCTTTTTCTGATGTTAGTTGATGATCTTTGCCAAAATCCCTTGCTTCAATGGGGGTTTTTTAATTATGATAGTAATCTCATTTATTCTTCATTTATTTGCTGAAATACTTCCCTTGATCGCCTGAAATACATTTTGAATGAGAAAGACAGGATAAATGTTTTATTCTTTGGTTTTTATGTACCAGTTTTCAAAGAGATGAGTTGATTCTCTAGCATCCTTCAAAGGAGGCCAGTGAATTTTGTTTTTGTTTAGTCACTAGTTGTGTCAAGATCTTCTGGATTTAAACATACTTTATGTGCTTTGATCCATTGCTGTTACTCTGTGGATGCCCAGGATAACCTAATCTATCTTTGCCAGTGAGAGCCTCTCCAGTCTGGCTCCTGGATTTTTTTGAGAATTATTCCAGTAGGTTTTAAGTTTTCTTCCCTTCTAGTTTAAGTTATTCTGGGTTACTGTAGTACATTTCTTGCCCCAGACTGGGAACAACCATTTCTCCAAAGAGCCTGGTCCCTTTTTGTGAGAAATGATATTTGAAAACCAGTCAAGGTGTAGGGGCTGCCCCTGGTCACTGGGTCCATCATTGTCTATAGGTAAGATTCATTTCTAATGACCAAATAACTCTTACATCTGATGAATATGCTGTAGTTTATATAATCATTTGCTTATCAGATATTAGTTATATTTTTTTTTTCACTTTTAGATAAGCCTTACTATCTTTTCATATAAGCCTTGTTTGTGTTCTGATTTTACATTTAGAAGTACTGTGTCAGAGGTATAAACCTAAATAAGGTTTTTGAAAATATTTCCAGATTGATTTCTACTTTCTTGAGAACAGTGAGTGTATCTGACTTCACCCTTATTAAGTATTGCTTTTTTGTTTTTGTTAATTTGATGAATTAAATCATTTTTATTTCCTACTGATGACTTCAAAACATTTAATGAACTTACTGCCATTTGATTTTCTACTTTGAGGAATTAACTGTTCATATTCTTAACTAAATTGTCAAATGGGAGTATAGTGTTTTTCCTTACTTTTTTAATGGACTCTCTAAGGATATTATCAATTTATTTTACTTGTGACACTTTTTTTATGCCTTTTAATTTTGTTTATGATGTTTTTGACATAAAAGTTTTAAAAAGTTTTCTTATAACTATCTGTACTTGGATTTGTTATGTTTTCTTAAGTAGAGCAGGTCCTTTCCATCAATAAATGTTTATTTTTATCATTTTATTCTCCTCCTCCTGTTTATTCTTCCTTGTCTTCCTTTTCCTCCCCCTGTTTACTCTTAATTATATTTACCTAATAAAGTGAGGAGCAGCCTTGTTGCCCTTTTTACCTTCTATCCCCACACATAGCTAACTTTCTTTCCTCCCACTGACATGTTTTCTTGGTCTTAAATTAGTTTTTTATACATATATTTTTGGACTGTGTTTTTCCATCAGTTGCTAGACTGCAATTAATATCCACTAAGAAATGGTATCTTTCACTTTAAAAAGATTTCTCAGCTAATCTTCCTATTTTTTCTTCCCAATGAATTTTAGAATCATTATTAAGTTTCAAAAAAGAGAAAGAAATCCCCATGGGGATTTTTACTGCAGTTACTTAAAAGTTCTAAATTAATTTGTAAAGAATTATAGTTTTTACATGTTTTGGTCTCATGTGTTTTAGAAGGATTTGTGATCTCCTTCACTATAGCTCTCTCACGGTTTTCATAAAGTTTTTCCTTTGCTATTTTTAAATTTTTCAATGTATCTTTTTAAAAGGACTTTTCTGACTAGTTATGATACATAAGAAAAATACTTGATTTCTAAAAGTATGTGTTGTATTTAGCTAATCAATTATTTTATTGACTAAAAATTTCACCTGGTTTTCTTAACTCTTCTAGGTCTAATATCATTCATTTTTGAAAGAAAATTTTTATTAGACACCATTTAACATGTTCACTATTAAGTTAGGACAAAAATAACCCAATTATATGTTTAGAAAATAACTTTTATCTTTTATTGCAGCCGTTTCTCCCTTTGTCTGATAGCGGCGTTGTATATGATTCTGATGAAAGCATTCATAGTGATGAAGAAGAAGATGGTGCCTTTTTTTCAGATACACAAATTCAGGAGCACCAAGACCCAAATTCCTATAGGTAAATAAGGCTTTTCCCTGTTCCTTTTTTCTTTTTGCCTTTTTTTTTTTTTGTAGAAAATATTGACTTACTAATTTAAAATAACATTACTAATATGAATTTATACATGAACTGACTGTCATTTTCAGGCTGGGAATTCTGTAACTTTGTGGTTAATAGCTAGACAGTAGAGTACTTATTCCACATCCAGTTTCAAAAAATAGCTTATGCAGAGTGCAAATACAAACATTTTTAGTGAGAAAAAAAACATAATTTATTGATGTGCTATTAGAACTTAATCTATAACCCATTGATGTGCTATTAGATTCCATGTGACTGTGTGGTAAATCTTTTTCCATTAGGTAATTTTCAAATATTCCAAGTGAGATACATTGTTGCATATCTTTTACCTTCAGAGACTACAGAGGTGCTATTTTTGTATAGTAAGTTAGGAAAAAAAATCTTTCTTTTGGACTGGGCACCCAATAATCAATTGACAAGAATCATTACTATGCTTCTCTCATGGCTGTGTTTTTCAATAAAGGAGAATTTTTTTTGTCCCAACAGCTGGGCTCTTCTGCATTTGACAATGGTTAAGTTAGCACTTCACAACGTCAAGAATTTCTTTCCCATTGCTGGATTGGAATTTTCTGGTGAGTTTGGAATTTGAAATTTTATGTTACTAAATATAACATTACCATTAAGTTTCTCTTCACAAAAATCTATATGAAAGAGCATTTGGTGCTAAAAAACATACTGCATTGGAGATTTTATGAGCCCTTGTTTATTTTAGACTCTAGTCTATCGTTTTAATTCATAGCAAAAATCACTGACTACCTAGAAGGTTGAAAGAAAAAGCAGGAGCAGCTGGACATTTTTTGGTTCATTGTAGATAACTGGCCTGTTTTATTAAAAGCATTAAGAATCCAAATGGTATTTGAGTCCCATTTTCAGGTTTATGTGTATTTTCAGAGATTTTGGCTGTAAGAATTCAGATTTTGTAAATATGTGGGTTATGATCAACATTCTTTATCAGTAAAATAACACATTCTGTCACCTTTTAGAGTTGCCTGTAACATCGCCATTAGGTACTGCTGTGATTAAAAACTTGGAGAACTGGGAACAGATCTTACAAGAGAAAATGGATCAGTTTGAAGGCCCACCCCCTAACTATATCAACACATACCCAACTGACCTTTCAGTAGGAGCTGGACCAGCTATTCTTCGAAATAAAGCAATGCTAGAACCTGAAAACACTCCATTCAAGTAAGAACGTCCTTCAGTGCTGATCCCTAAAGTATAGCTTAGTTTAACCTTTCTGGAAGACAGTTTGGCAAAATGCCAGCAGCCTTCAAAACAGTCACAACTTGGAACCTGGAATCCTATTTCCAGCAGTATACTTGAGGAAAACATCAGAAATCAGAAGAGAGCATTATTTTTCCCAGTGTTGCCTATAATTTAATAGACATATTACTTTTATAATCAGAAGAAAAACTTGTATTGTTAAAACATTATTTCAAGAACTTTTACAAAAATATTTTGGCATAGTAATCTACATATGCAAACAAAGTGCTGCTGACCTTGTGGCAATAATTTAACAGTGAACACATAAAGGTTTTTTATTGATGTTTTGATCTTCTACCTGCCCATCTTGGCCCATTTAATAAGCAGCATGCTTTTTTTTTAAGACAGCTGTCCGTGATTAACAGTGTTGCTCATAAGCTCGAAGAAACAAGGCTTTTTTAAGCTTGTTAGGCTGTTAAAACTGAAATCTGTGACTTTATAATCATTGGTGATGTGCTGTAACCAACAGAACCAACCAACTGTATAATTTAAAAAGAGAATAGTAAGAGATTCATTTGACTATCAGCTCAGCCTGTTCATACAGAGAATATGTAATTAGGCAGTTAATTGCTAGATGAAGGAATGGTATTTAGAAGAACTAAAAATTAAAAGTAAAATAAATTGTAAAATTTTATTGAGCTTAATTCTGTATCTTCTTTGCAATATTTAATGGAGGTTTAAAAAATCTGCAAATATGAAACACACTTTCTGTAGTTAAAATAGTGTGATATGTTAATTTTTTTAATAGATCCCGGGATTCTTCTGCACTTCCGGTCAAACGACTTTGGCATTTCCTTGTTAAACAAGACGTCCTTCAAGAGACATTTATTAGATATATTTTTACTAAGAAAAGAAAGCAGAGCGAGGTATTTGGAAAAATCTTTCTGTTGTAATTTTTGTTTAATTTTTCTTTAACATTTCTAATGAAGTCAGTCCTTGATTTTTTTTTTGAAATTTACTTTTCCATTAGAATTTATCTTACTGTCTTCATACATTACGGGTGGTAATTTACCAAACTACAATGAATTCTTTTAAGATAAAAACTTACAATCTTTATTTCATAATAATGAAACAACATAGTTCCCTTGATAAATCAGGTATAATCAAGTGAAAGTTGGTACTTCCTTTGTAATATTTGCCATTGGGCTTTTTGGTGTAATAAACATGGTGATGGATGGTTTGGGGAACTTGATATATAAATGAGTGTGTTCTATATTAAGATTCTCTGAATATCACTTAATTCAAAATGTAACATAGCCACTTAAAAGCATTTTATTTATTTTGCATTTAGAAATGAACAACATAAACTTTAGAAGCAAGAAATTCAGGATAATTTTGTGAGAGAATAAACTAAGGAAATATATACACAATCAAAGTTTGCTGTTACAAAGTGAGGCAGAGGTTCTGCATTGCATGGTGATTTTTAAGCTAAATATAAATTAGTAACATAATGACATATAGGGCTCAAGAATCAGGAAGTTGGGAGACTGGCACTATAGAACTTAAAATGGTCTCTTCCCTATAAAAATAAGGGGTACACAGATCCTTTAAATGAACATTTCAGTCCATTTGGCCATTTTAAGAGGTAATGGGCAATCTGGAGAGTGTTCCGAGTAGAGTGTCAGCATTAAAGATTTGGCAAACAAAATCTGTAAGAAAAGAAAAATGAATTATATTTTACTTAGAAAAGTGAAAACCTAGAGGGACAGTCTACATGCCTCGTTTTCCAAGGTAAAATACTGAAATGCTTCTCCCTTTCCATTAAACCTACTGGACTCATTCTTCTCAGAAGTCATCCACTTACCTAGATGGTAACTGTAGTCAGCCTTTGTCAACAGTCATTTATTTTCTCTATGCATTTGAAAAGTATCTAAATGAAGAAGAAGGGGAATGAGCTACAGAGATTCTTTTCAATCTTAACAAGCTTTTTTGATGACAAAAGACACTGATGATATTGAAATTATTGATGTCAAATTTGTTAGGGAAATCACCTAGCCAAATTCTTTTCCTACTTCATTTAATCCACTGTTCATAGCATTTCCTGTTTCCTACAGCATTTGCTGTGTCCAAATTCCGTAAAATGTAGGAATCTAAGAAATAGATTTAAAATAAAAGATACTTGCTCAGTCAGGGCTCTGTTATTTACCAAAAGCCAGTTCATTGACAGGCCAATTTTCCAAGTGTTCTTCAAATTATTAAATGTAATGATTTATTGAAAATGGGCTTTGATTATTCATGAGGTTTGTGGCCATTTGATTCAGTTGGGTTGTGAGAGCCTCAGAGCACTGTGGGAGGCCACGCATCCCGGCTGCTTGGACCCTTAGACTCGTCTTGCCCTTCAGGGTCTGTTCTCTCCTCTCGGATTTCCTCTTCCTTTACTGACCTTCCCCCTCCCTCTGCCCCTCAGTTTCCCCTTCGTTAGGCCCCTCATTCTCTGTGTTCTTGGGATCAGCAGCCTGTGCTGTGTATTCTCTTCAGTTTTTCTGTCGGAAGAGGGTCTCCATGAACAGACAGATGGGACGGAGATAAAGGGAGCATTTCTTAAATTGTTGAGTAAGCATTGATTATCTCTAGGGAAGCAAAGTTCATGGATGGGAATTTGGGTGGGAGGAAGAATTTTCATCCTGTGCCCTTTTGTACCTTTTGAATTTTAAATCATTGAATGAAATTACTGTTTTGTCCAGTGCTGTCCAACAGAACTTGTGTGATATGGACATCAAATCTGTTTTGTACCATATACAGTGGTCACCAGCCACATGCGGTTATTCTAGCACTTGAAATGTGGCTAGCATGATTGAGGGACTGAATTTTTAATTTTGTTTAACTTAAATTTAGATAGTCACATATGGTCAGTGGCTACCATATGGAAGAGCACAGATCTACTGGAGAACTGTTTTCACTGAAGAAAAAAATTATGACAAAAATGTTAAAGCTGTTAAGACAAAATAAAAACTGGCCACTAAGTTCAGGAATATGAAACATTACAACTACCCACCCATTGAGTGATTTATCATTTTAAATTGTTAAGTAGGATTTTGGCAATAATTTGATAAATTCAATGAATTGATTAGTTGGTAAAATTGGCAAAGTAATTCTTAAAATGCTAAAATCCTTATTTTTAAAATTTGTTTTAAAAAATTCTGAGAAATGCTGACATTTTAGATATTGATGAGATATTTTTACTCATTGAATATGTTCAAGAAGAATATTTCACAAAACAAATTTTTGTGAAGTCAATAAATGTGGCAAACTCAGCTAGTTGGTTAAAAGACAAATAGGTCCTTCAGCAGTTTGGCCTTTTGCTGAGTGGGCCCCTGCCCACATCCGCCACCCTCTCACTGTCAGCTGGGGCAGCCCTAGGGCAGGCCTGGGAGGCATGGTCAGAGTAGCCCTGTTTGGCTGAAAGTGAAGCAGTCACTTTAAGTGGTATTAGGAGAAATGTATTGTTCTATTCAAACCTTCAAAGGTTTCCCCTGCAGAGCAGAAATACTACTTTTGATTATAGCCATCGCTAGTGACTCTGTCATCAACCCAGGAGTAGGTTGTGTTCTTTCTTTCCCGTGCCTCATTTTATCAAATATGTATTTACTTATAAGGAGAAAAATCATGAGATTAGTAAATGGTTAACAAGAATTCTAATCCCTGACTCTTCATGGGTATATTCCTTATGAGTAAGAGTGAAATAAATGTTGGTACTGTGAATCTGTGTTTAGGACTAAGTAGTTTTAATATGTATTTGAAATAAAACCCTACAGGATAAGAATCTATGTAGTGTAGAATACATGTGTTCATGCAAGTAGGTTTTATTTTTAGAGATTGCAGTTTAAGTTAGAACTTTAAATTACATGGCTGGTATACAAATAACTGATTTTTATTTTGAAGTAGATTTTATGTGTATAATAATCACATTAACTGTAATTTTGCCTCTTTGTGTTGTTTCTGATGACATGTTTTACTCAGTTTAATTTCTTTGGTGCTTTTAAAAGGAAAGGTTGCAAATTCATTTTTGCCGTCTTTAAGTGATGGAGTGACCATTTCAGTTTGAAATTTTTCATTGTCTTTAAGAGTTCATTTCATGCATGTGTTTCTGTTTGTGGCGGTGTGGCGTTACTTAGTCTGTGGAAGAACATGTGGAGCAGGTCAAACGAAACCTCGTAGCAGACGATTGCCGCATCGAGGTAGCGTTCCGAGCTCTTGTATTTAGCTCATTCTTTGAAGTTCAAGGAGCTAACCCCTCATCTCTAATACTAACCATGCCCTGCCCAGCGGGCTAAGTGCTCCCACACACCGGAGGAGCACAGAGTAGGAGATGCTCTGCCCCACCTGGCTCCATCTTCTTGCAACTGGTTCTTTTCTTTCTTGCTTCCTGTCCCATCTTCACTTCTGCCTCTTTTTCTAACCTGTTCTTAAACGTGTTTGTTTTGATTCTGCCTCTTCTTTCTTTACCATCATCTTTGACCCTAAGCCATACAGTCCTCTCACCAGTCTCCTTTATTCCTAACTCTTCTTTCCAACTTCTCCTTATTCCTATCTCACCACCCTTATTTAAAAGTATCTCATTCTTATGTGATTCCTTTGTCTTTCTATATCTTTTCCTTCCACTCTGTGCCTCTTAATGTGTATAGATTCTTACTGGAGTGTCTTACCACACTTTTGGAAGAGATAGAGGGACATTGCTATTATAAATGCTAATGAAAACTATGTTAGCTCTCTTCCATGACAGTTAATTGGTATCCTATAATCACAATGGAAATCTTTATAATTGGGGTGATTATAGGGCATAGGAAAATTTAAGCTAATTCCAAAGCTAATTTTTGACATACTGAAGTTACTGCCTTTTCTCTTGCTGCTGCTTCTACATTTTCTTCTCCTTCTTTTAAGTTTTGTGGGGTATGTGTATGTCTACATGGAGTTACACTGTGACAACTAAAACTGCTGACTAATATTTGTAGGTTGAAGCTGATCTCGGCTATCCAGGTGGAAAGGCAAAAATCATTCATAAGGAATCGGATATGATCATGGCATTTGCTATTAATAAGGTAAAAGCTTTCATCGTTACCAAGAATGTACTTCTTTTTAGTGAAATTGCTTAAATTTCACTATGCCTTTGCTTTACAGGCAAACTTTAATGAAATTGTTCTTGCTTCAACACATGATGTACAAGAACTTGATGTTACTTCTCTACTGGCCTGTCAGTCATATATATGGATTGGAGAAGAATTTGACAGAGAATCCAAAAGGTTTGTTTGTCTTATGCAGTCAATTTGAAATGTAGTTGTACTCAAACAGAGCCCATTGAATGCTTATGTACATGATATGAATGGCCTTGAAAAGTACATATATATCTCTTTTCCTTCATTTGGTTAGGAGATGAATCCAAATGAAAGGAAAGAGATATGTATATATCATACGAGACAAACATAATTGGCTTAACTGCCAATAAAAGGCTCTGCTTACATCTGTGAACAGATTACTCCTGCTTCTTCCATTAGACCCTGAGCTAATCATAGTGTTGAGTCAGAATACTCCCCAACACCAAAGCCTAATGCTAACAACTGCCACTTTGACATTTAACCCCAAAGAAATGTCAGGAATCATACAATATTGAGTAAATTCAGCTAATCTGGAGAATTAAAGCAAAAAGCAGAGTAGCACCAATGTATTAATTAGACTGATTAATAAGTCTCATTTGCTGACTAATTTTTGGTGTTTCTTCTTGATTATCACCTTGTAAGCATACCTTTTTTTCCCAATCGAAATGTAGACAACTTTTACTTCTCAGTAAAGCTGTGGATACTGCATCAAGAGTGGTTTACACACATTCCTATTTTGGGAATTTTCCTCCATGTTTACCCTCGCTCTGACTTTTCTCCAGACTCTTGGAAATTTTATGTGCTTGGGAATGGTGCTGTGATAGCCTCTCTCCTTGTTCTGTTTTCTATTTTTTTAGTATATAATTTAACTAGGTTTCGGTATCATACTTCAGAATAGATGTAACCACGTAATACAGTTCATCATAAAAATTACTTTAACAGTTTTTTAAATTAAGCTATCATTGATATACAATCTTATGAAGGTTTCACATGTGCAACATTGTGATTTCAACATTCACCACCCCCCCACCCCCGCAACACACACCCCATAGCAATCACTGTGCATCAGTGTAATAAGATGCTGTAGCCATTACTTGTCTTCTCCGTGTGATACTGCCTTCCCCATGACCTACCTATATTATGACTGCAAATTGTAATGCCCCTTGATCTCCTTCTCCCTCCCCCCTTACCTACACTCCCTGTCTCCTTCTCTTTGGTAACTGCTAGTCCCTTCTTGGAGTCTCTAAGTCTCCTGCTGATTTGTTCTTTCAGTTTTGCTTTTTTGTTATACTACACAAATGAGTGAAATCATTTGGTACTTGTATTTCTCTGCCTGGCTTATTTCACTGAGCATAATACCCTCTAGCTCCATCCATGTTGTTGCAAATGGTAGGACTTACTTTTTTCTTATGGCTGAGTAATATTCCATTGTGTGTATGTACCACATCTTCTTTATCCATTCATCTACTGATGGACAGTTAGGTTGCTTCCATATCTTAGTTATTGTAAATAGTGCTGCAATAAACATAGGGGTGCATATGTCTTTTTGAATCTGAGAAGTTGTTTTCTTTGGGTAAATTCCTAAGAGTGGAATTCCTGGGTCAAATGATATTTCTATTTTTAGTTTTTTGAGGGACCTCCAACAGTGGTTGAACTGGTTTATATTCTCACCAGCAGTGTAGAGGGTTCCCCTTTCTCTGCATCTTCACCCGGATTTGTTGTTCCTAGTCTTTTCTATGTTGGCCATCCTAACTGGTGTGAGGTGATGTCTCATTGTGGTTTTAATTTGCATTTCCCTGATTATGAGCTATCTTTTCATGTGCCTGTTGGCCATCTGAATACCTTCTTTGGAGAAATGTCTGCTCAGATCCTCCACCCATTTTTTTAATCGGGTTATTTGTATTTTGGATGTTAAGGCATGTGAACTCTATATTTTTTGGATGTTAACCCTTTATCAGATATGTCATTTATGAATATATCCTCCCATACTGTAGGATGCCTTTTTCTTCTACTGATGGTGTCCTTTGCTGCACAGAGGCTTTTTAGTTTGATGTAGTCCCATTTGTTCATTTTTGCTTTGTTTCCCTTGCCCTAGGAAATGTGTTCAGGAAAAAGTTGCTCATGTTTATATTCAAGAGAGTTTTGCCTATGTTTTCTTCTATGAGTTTTATGGTTTTATGACTTACATTCATGTCTTTGATCCATTTTGAGTTTACTTTTGTGTATGGAGTTAGACAGTAATCCAGTTTCATTCTCTTACATGTAGCTTCTGGTTTTGCCAACACCAGTTGTTGAAGAGGCTGTCATTTCCTCATTGTATATCCATACTCCTTTATTGTGTATTAATTGGCCATCCCTTCACTTTTAGTCTGTGTATGTCTTTGGGTTTGAAGTGAGTCTTTTGTAGGCAATATACAGATGGGTCTTGTTTTTATATACATTCTGTAACTCTGTGTCTTTGGTGCATTCAGTCCATTTACATTTAGGGTGGTTTTGTACTTATTGCCATTGCAGCCTTTAGATTCATGGTTACCAAAGGTTCAAAGGCACCTTCCTTACTATCTAATAGTCTAACTTAACTCACTTATTATGATATTTCAAACACAATCTAAAGGTTCTTTCTTCCTCTCTCCCTATTTCTTCTTCCTCCTCCACTCTATATATATTAGGTGTTATATTCTGTACTCCTTGTGTATCCCTTGAGTGACTTTGTGGGTAGTTGATTTAAATTTGCATTTGCTTAGTAATTGATTGATAATTTCCTTTACTGTAGTTTTATTTTCTCTGGTGACAGCTATTTAGCCTTAGGGTCAATTCCATATATAGCATTCCTTCTAAAATACACTGTAGAGATGGTTTGTGGGTGGTAAATTCCCTCACCTTTTGCTTATCTGGAAATTGTTTAATCCCTGCTTCAGATTTAAATGATAATCTTGCCAGGTAGAGTATTCTTGGTTGGAGGCCCTTCTGTTTTATTGCATTAAATATATCATGCCACTGCCTGTAAGGTTTCTGTTGAGAAGTCTGATGATTGCCTGATGGGCTTTCCTTTGTAGGTGATCTTTTTTTCTCTCTGGTTGCTTTTAATACTCTGCCCTTGTCCTTGATCTTTGCCATTTTAATTATATGTCTTGGCGTTGTCTTCCTAGGGTTCCTTGTGTTGGGAGAGCTCTGTACTTTTATGACCTGAGACACTATTCCAGCAATTATTTCCTCCAAGAGACTTTCTATGCCTTTTTCTCTCTTCTTCTTCTTCTGGTACCCCTATAAGGCAAATATTGTTCCATTTGGATTGGTTGCAGAGTTATCTTACTATTTCATTCCTAGAGATCCTTTTTTCTCTCTGTACCTCAGCTTCTTTGTTTTCCTGTTCTCTAATTTCTATTTCATTTACCATTTCCTTTACCTCATCTGATCTGCTTTTAAATTCCTCTGTTGTCTGTTTCATTTTAGATACTGTATTTTTCAAAGTTTCTTTCTTGAAGTCCTCCCTGAGATATAGAATATTTTTCTATAGCTCTGTGAGCATTCTTATGATTTTTATTTTGAAATCTTTATTTAGAAGATTGGTGATTTATGGCATTTGAATTCTTAGCCCTCTTTCTGGCATTTGAATTCATGTTTTTGTACAAAATTTTTTTGCCGTTTCATTCTAGTGATTCCTATGGAATAATAAGTTTGTGTTGGCAGCACCCTCTAGTGCCCAGAAGCTCTATTCTGTGGAGCTGCCGAGCACCTGTAGTAATGGCAGGGGTTGCAGGCTTTCAGCGCAGGCACCTGCTGGGAGGAAAGAGCTCTTTCCTGCCTTCCCTGCTGCAGTGCCTGCCTCCACTGCTAGGGCCAGTGGTCTGTACATGCAGGGAGGAGCCTCTGCATTACACCCCTGTAGCTACATAGGCTGGTCTGCCCTCCAGCTGTCCTGGTACGATGGTGGGGCAGCACGTGTGCAGACCAGTCCCAGCCAGGAAGAAGGAGCAGCAGGCTACATATTGCAGTGGGGAGGCCTTGGGGCTGTGTTGCCAGTCAGGAGATGTCTGAAGCTTCTGAAAATTCCCAACCTGTTGGGCTGAGTGAACCAGGACGATTTTGTCCACTAGCCCTTTCTCCTGAGCAGCAAGCTCTGTGTAACCTTTGCCCTTTTAGCACCCTCCTTGCTGTTGGGAAATCTTTCTTTTGTCCCAGGGGCCTGGTTGTGCATACCTGTTCTCCACAAGCAACTGGAATCTCAGTTTCTCCCCACAATTCTGCCCATCTTTGCTTTCCAACCCCTCTAATCTCCAGAGCACCATGTAATGTGGGTTTGTGCTCCTGGAGCAGATCTCCAGGGCCGGGTGTTCAGCAGTCCTGGGCTTCTATTCCCTCCCCACTCTGTTTCTCTTCCTTCTGCCTGTAGCTGGGGTCAGGGATGGGCTTGGGTTCTGCCAGATGTGGCTTTGCTACTTTACCCTATTCTCTGAGGTCTTCTCTTTTTCCCAGATATAGGCAGTCTGTTCTGCAGTCTTTGGGTTGCTCTTTCAGGATTAGTTGTATTTGCTGTATTTTCATGTTGTATGTGGTTTTGGGAGGAGGTTTCTGCTTCACTTCTCACGCTGCCATCTTTTTCTGGAATCAAAACCATGTTAACATTTTTAAATGATGATTATTAGTACTTCACTTTAAGGAATATTTAAACTCAGGTTTCTTTAAAATGTATGAATTTGGTACATGGGTTCTCTGTACTTGAAGAGAACATAGAATCTTTTGCTATACATGATAAAAAGAAAATTTGTGTTAAGTACTAATTATGTAACAATGAAATTGCCCCTGAACATTAAATTTATATTTTG
Organism: Manis javanica; assembly: GCF_040802235.1. NCBI lineage: Eukaryota > Metazoa > Chordata > Mammalia > Pholidota > Manidae > Manis > Manis javanica. Next base: position 101,271,975 of record NC_133163.1, on the reverse strand, counting down.
CCTAAAGGGAAAAAGTTAACCAGTGTTAAAATTGGCTATGATTAGGTCTTGTACCAAAGTTTTTTCATGGATATTTATTCACCTTTTTAAAATAAAGACTGTCCTGTAGTACATAAGAAGCTCAGTAACTGGAATTTGTGTTAAAAGAATATGGGACTTTCAAAGTAATACACAAATATTTTTCACAGTTCAGATGATATTGATTATCGTGGTTCTACTACAACTCTTTATCAACCCAGTGCGACATCCTATTCAGCAAGCCCGGTGCATCCACCTTCATCTCTGCCATGGCTGGGCAGTGGACAGACTAGCACCGGTGCTAGTGTGGTATGTCATTTTCTCTTAGGTGTGGTTTTTGGAAATGACCTCGCTCAAAAATAAGTTGCAATCACTTTGACATAGGAAGGACCTAAAGATGAGGACAATGACCAACCATACTGATAATTGCTAACATGTTGTGAATTTCTTTTGTCAAGTGCACACTTTTTCTCACAATAACCCTAGATGGTTGTGAGAAATTATCTTACAAGCATTATCACTTATAGATGAGCACACTGAGAGGCACAGAGTAGTAAAGCAGAGACAAAGAGGAATTCATGTCTACTGAAGGTGTTTGAAAAGTGCCTCAACAATGTCATTGTTAGTCACTGACACTGAGAAGGGGTCCCATTCTCAAGTTCTCAAGTTCTGAAGAATCTGGAGATACTCCTGATTGTCCTCAGGGGAGGGGCCCTGGGAGGAGAATTCCCTACCACTGAATGAAGCTGTTTAGCATCCTCACAGTCCAGACAGGCCAGGGCTATGCCAGTAAGTAACTGTGCTTCTGCAGCCTTTTCTGACAAGTGTCATATGTTAAGTGGCTTAGAAAATCCACAGCCAGGTTTATTTCAGTAATAATACAATTATAAGAGAATAAATATTATCATAATTAGAGTTGGCCTGAAGCATATCCTTCCTCATCTCTTCTGTTATATATAAAGTAAATTCATTTCTTATCTTCCTCTAAAGCTTATGAAAAGGAACCTACATAATGTTAAGAGAATGACTTCACACCCAGTCCATCAATACTGTAAGTATGATCCAGGGATAGAAGTGGCCTCTCTGTCATTTTGCAGTTGAGTTACAGGAATGGAAAAAACTGTAACTCTTTCTCTAGATTTTTCATTGAGTATTATCTGGTTTTCCTTTTGTGTTTCAGATCTTACAGGTGCTCAGGATGGCAGTGTACGTATGTTTGAATGGACACGGCCTCAGCAACTTGTCTGTTTCCGTCAAGCTGGCAATGCAAGAGTTACAAGACTGTATTTTAATTCACAAGGCAATAAGGTTAGTTCTTGGAGGTTACTGCTAAATTCATCTGAAAATAATTATGGATATTTATGAGTAAATAGTGAAATACATCTAAAAACAAACTCAATGATTCTGGATTTAAGCTGAGCAGGCAATTTGTTAGTGTTTGCAGACCCCCTTTGGCTCCCAGTAAAAGCATATCCACAAGATTTTGTATGGCTCATGAACTGTCCACATGAAGATACTGAGTGCTTGTAAGGGTTAAGAAGTGTGTTTCTGTTGTGTCAGCTGGTGGTTACCTGTAAGCTCAGTCATGCACCTGGGAGGAGCCTTCCAGTTTCTTACTAAATTCTCTTACAGAAATTTGAAGGAAGATAGTGAAATACGTGCATGAAAGCATTGAAAAGGTGGCAAGATATTTGTAGTACTTGGACTTTGTTGGGAACTAGAGCAACAGAAACATAGGTATTGGCAGAATGTTAGTTAAGTGAGGTGTGGATGACTCTTGCTTCTGTACGTATGATTTTACCTTTGATGTAGATAGTAAGGTGCTGTCTTTAATATTCATACCATTCTTACAGTGTGGTGTTGCAGATGGAGAGGGTTTTCTGAGTATCTGGCAAGTAAACCAAACTGCATCAAATCCTAAACCTTACATGGTAAGTATCACTCAGCATTCCCAGAACATACACAGAGGTCACTTTGTTTATGAAGTGTCTGTTTTGGACAGTGAATCCCATTGGTGGACGTGTTGGGAAAGGGACAGTTCTATCTAGCACCCCAACCCTGCATAGCACCCTTCATTGCTCTAGTTTCAGACTGCAGTGACTAAAAAGCAAAAAAAAGTGCCTTGCTTTTCATAGCCTCTTTAGGTGACCATTATATATGAAAATTTCCAGGGGCTTTCCCTTGTGTGTGGTCCTCTTCAGGATACATTTTTATTACATTCCTGTCCATTTTGAAAACTTGAACTTCCTTGTGATAGAATTTTGTAGTGATTCATTTTAGGTACTAAAGTAAGTATGAAACAGTTTCCATGTATTACAATTTGCTCTAGAATCTTGCTTACTAGACTATAAATTAACCAATCCCAATAGGCACTTCACTCATTAATCCAAATTATATTAAAACCCTTGTTGAAGCATTATCTTCATTTGGTGATGCTATTCTATGCAGAAGTTTGAGATTCATAAATGCTGATTTTTCTTTTCTATACTATACACATGTTCTTGATTATGTGTATGAGACAAGATATTTCTCCTACATTATTGCACTATGGGTTATCATGAAGTCTTTCTAAAAAATGGAAGTGCTCTTGAATTTATCCCTTTGTCTTTAGTCAGATTTAACCTTGATAATCCCAAACAGAAAAGTATCTTTTTATTTAAAAATACTCTAACATTCCCCTTTTGGGTCATCACTTCCAAACTTCTATTTATCCACCCGAATCAACAAGGAAAGTCATGTTTGGCACAGGGAATAGTTTCTACAGTCCTTGGAACATCCTTAGGAGCTGTGTTGGGCAGATGTCAACCTGTAGATTATTTGTGGGACCACTTTTGACCTTGTTTTTACTATTGCTAAGGCTCTTCACTTGGTGAGGCAGGGAACACAGTGGTAAGGAAGAGGGGTGTATTTAGTTGCAAAGTTAATTTGACTTCAGTCCTTCACACCACTAAGACTAGGTTTGCATATAAGAGTTTTCCTCCTTAGGCTTTTGTTAAGATTTATGTTGTTATTTAAAGTTTTAAGTTTATTATTTTAAATATGTTTGAGATCATTAGCACTAACATTGTGTGATTAGGCCTGTAGTGTAGTTTAAATGGCTTGGTTAAGTTCATGTACTTGGTATCCTATTCCTTTGTTACATAATCTAAAAAAACATAACCTTTGATTCCAAGTTCTTACCAACTCTTCCAGTTCTAAAAATTATTGGACATTAGCCAAATAACAGCAAATAACAGCTTATCCTCTTACCACTTATTCTTCATTCTAGATTTTTTAATCTAGAATTTAAAACAGATGTCGTTTCTTAGCATATAATGTGGTCTATTACCAGCAGAACTGCAAGTTTGTACAATACGGGTTGTATTGGGCTTTCAGAGAACATCAGCTGCACTTTGTGTTTCATAGAGTTGGCAGTGCCACAGTAAGGCCACAAGTGACTTTGCCTTTATTACCTCTTCAAGTCTGGTTGCCACATCTGGACAGTCCAATGACAATAGGTATGTTGACAGCAAAATAATAAGTAAACTTGCAGCAGAAAGGTTGTTAGAAAGTATGGATTTCTGTTAAGTATGGTATTTCCACCTTAGGAATATAAAGGCTTTCTTTGTTACCTAATTCTTATCTCAAGAGTAGTTTTCCTAAACAAAAAGAGAAAAAACTGACTCCTACAGTAGTTTATCAGTAAGCATGTTTAATTTTTAGGTGAAAGCTATTCATTTTTAAAAAATTGCTGTTAGTACTGCAGGTTCTTGAGAGTCTGTAGCCATACTCACATTTTCTTTGATCTCACCTTGTTTTCATCAACCACACATGCCCATGGACACCGTGACTCATGCCCCTGCGGGTATAGAAGCATCCCTTCTACTCAGGAAACCATGTCTCAATCTCCTTGGAGTGGGAATGGCAGAGAAACAGGGCTGGGGCTGAGAAGGGGCAGACACAGGTGGGACCATGTGACACAGAACTGTGTAGTTTGAAAAGGGTAAACTTAGATACCCGCCAGCCTCATCCCTCATTTTAGTCGAGAACTGCTCTGTAAATGTGAGTGAACAAAAAAGATAAGATGTAATAATATTTGAAGGCATAATTTTGTCCCTAGTAATTATTTAGACCTATTGTTTATGTTTTTTTTGTTATTTGTTTCTTTATAAGAAATATTTGCCTCTGGGACACATTGATATCACCTGGAAACAGCCTCATTCATGGTGAGTTAAGGTCTGTGATTTTTAATAGACTATGAAGGAATGCTTTCCAGGTTTTATTTTAACTAGTAAATCCACTGTTTATTCAGATTGAAAATAAAGAAGTATTTAGAATGAATAAAATTCTAAAGTTAACTAGAATACCTGGCTACCCTGCTGAGGTAAATATGTATGATTATAGAAAGCCAGCCAGCCTAGAATAGTCTCTGTATTGTATTCTGTTCAGAAAATATGATATGGATATTGGTGCTACTCATAAGGCTGTGGAAAGAATTGCAAAGTATTCACAGAGCTCAATAGAAACAAGATATTTTAAAGAATTAAAACTAGCCATAAAATAAAAGTTAACTATGACAAGAGCAAGAAATATGAACAATCATAGTATTTAATTATTCCTGTTGTTTAAGACAGTATTTTCCAAATTGCTGTCTTAAAGATCTCTCACTCCTGTACTGCTGCCAAAAGAGGGCTCCAGGCTCCAGGTTTGGGTTAAACATAGCTAGGTGGATTTTTTCACAGAAAGAATTCTCAGTGTTTTTTCTGTGCTGATGTGCATTTTGAAAGGTATAGTTATTTTCCAGTGAACAATTATTAACACCTCTTAAAGATCTGCCACATACTAGTTGAAGGCTTTAATCATATTAAAATGCAGAAATTCCTGGGAAGGATAACTCCTTAACTTGTAGCTGGTAATTCTCATACTAGTTATTACCTGAAAAGAACTTCTGATGGGGCCATATGGGCAGGAGCTAGGACCAGGTGATACTTGTCATGGGTGGGCATTAATGAGGTGGCTGCGTGTATCACTGAGAAGCGTGGTCTCCTGCATTTTGCTTCTATGTACTTCTTATGAGAGAGCAAAGTTAGTTTGGGTGTAAGATTTAAACTTCAATGTGTATATGTGTGTTTTCATATTGAGATTGTGGATATTAATTTTTTTTTCTGTAATTGCTTGGTATGGTTTTTAATACTTTGATCATATGATTATAGAAATTAGAATGAAAAATGTGTCTATTTCTGTGTTATTTAAATGTGCATTTAATAAACATTATCAGAATTGCCCAGATAGAAATTGTTTGGGAAAGGCTCTTGCTGTTTTTCTTCTTCAGGTTTCACATGCCATGATCATGGTGCCACGGTACTTCAGTATGCACCAAAACAACAACTCCTAATTTCTGGCGGTAGGAAAGGATGTGTGTGCATTTTTGACATCAGGCAGAGACAGCTGATTCACACATTCCAGGCACATGACTCAGCTATTAAGGCTCTGGCTCTGGATCCCTGTGAGGAACATTTTATTACAGGTTCAGCAGAAGGTAACATAAAGGTGAGTCAGTACAGGAGGTTGGAATGTGTTAAATACTATGTCAGCTGCCAAAACTAAGGAGGGGGCTGGGGGAACCCACTGCACTGTGGAACGAGCATAAAGTGAAGTTTTGTTGAGAAGGCTCTCCCTCCCCACCGCAGTCCTCTCTTCTGGTGGTCCGTCGAAACTGTTATGGTCCGGAAAACAGATGCATCAAGTTCCTTACACTCTCATGTTATTAAAAAAGCTCTAAAGAACTCTGTTTTGAGTAAAGTATATGAATTCAGTTAATGCATATGTTTTTTTTTTAGTGACATTAGATTGGCTTCTCAGAACCTCCTCCTCTCTGCCCACCTCTGCCCTTCGTACCTGACTGTTTTGTGTAGTTGAGGTGAAGTTTCTGGATAAGTGAGATAGTACTATTCTTCCTATTGCTGTAGGGTCTAGTTTAGTGTTAGGAACACATTTAATTGAATTAACTCAAATATTTAATGGAATTAGAGATGGGGCAAATACAGTTAACACGAAACTAAGAGGACATAGAGAAATTTGGAAGGAGGGACAGTGAATTTTAAGTATGGTACATGAATGTGAATAGTATTATTTCCAGTTAGATAAGCTGTTAGGAAAGAGGCCATGGATGGGAAGGTTGGGCTTTAATGAAATCAGTTGGGCCAGGGGAACAGAAGTCAAGGCCGTGATTTTGTCTTGGGTCTCTCTTTTCAATGACTTTCTTTTTGTTTTCCGTTTTTCTTTTAAACTAGGTTTGGAGATTGACAGGCCATGGCCTAATTCATTCATTTAAGAACGAACATGCTAAACAGTCCATATTCAGAAACCTTGGGGCTGGAGTCATGCAGATTGACATCACCCAGGGCAGTCGGATCTTCTCCTGTGGGGCAGATGGGACGCTGAAAACAAGGGTTTTGCCCAATGCTTTTAACATCCCCAATAGAATTCTTGACATTCTATAGACTTCAGGATTGGAGCTTTATTTTTATAAACCTTTCAGTTAAAAAGCACACTGTAGTAATTAATAGGCATTTCTGCTTTCCAAGCAGTTTAACACATCAAAAACAATACAGAGAATCTCTGTGTAGAATTTGAATCTGATCCCAGCTGAGTGATATGCTGAGCATTGCCTATACAATGCAGGTTGTTAGAATGACTGTGCATGTACTTTATCATGCTGACATACTTAAAAAATATCAAACCTAGTATTGTATAAAGGATAGCTATCCTTTACAGCATTTAGCAAACCTGATTCAGAAAACTTTGAAGGTTACATGTTAGTATATTAGTAAGTTCTACTAAAGAGAAGGACCTTTGTACCAACTTAAGAAAATGTTGCTGATTCAGGTTTTTCTGCCAATTCTTCCCACTGACTGAAGCATGCCTGCAGTTTCCTTTATTAAATGAAGGATAGTCATAAGGATTTAGAAGCTCTAGATCACCAGAAACACTTTCTAAGCTGTGGAGCAGTGTGCAGTGACTAGTTCTTTGCAGTGAGAGGTCATTTCCATTCTTTCCTGCTGAATATTTTTCCTGTTAGTGTTTATACTGAGCTAGTACTGTAACTTGCAAATGAGTGCAAATTTAAATGCAATGTTTTCCTCACAATTTGCACTCCCATTTTTTGGACTGCTAATTTTTTCTATTTATATATTTGCCTTCATGTTAGGAATGTAGTATGTAAACATGACATACCAGTTTTAGTACTACTTTTTTTTTCATGTATTCAAGATTAAATATCCACAACATTTTAAGGCTATGTTGAAACTATGAATAGAGCATTTCATATCATAATTTAAATGAGTGTTAGGCTTTTTGTGGCCAGTTAATAGTTGATGAGATTGGTGATATTTATTACCACATCCTATTGTATAAACTATGCAGAGTTAAATATTATTTGCTTGTAAAATATTAGCCAATGTTGTTGTTTTATGTATGTACCTCCTTGGTTATGACCAAAAATATGTTCTTGATATTGAAACCAATGTCTGTGTGTTTAAATGTTTACCAGCAAATTGTCCCAACATGTTAATAAGAATGTTGAATGCCTGTGCGATAAATAGTAAAATATAATGGCATAAAAGCACCTTTCTCTGAAGGTGATGTGATGTTTGAGCCGTGAAATACATATGTAAAAGAAAAATAAATGTTATTTGTTAAGAGTTTTACCTTAGCTTGGTCTGGCATTCTTTGGTAATCTTTTTTAACAGTTGAGATCATTTTAAATTTGATAAAATGTTTAACTGTTAGAGAATTTTAAGCCATTAGTTTAGTCATTCACAAAAACTTAAACTGAGTACCTTCTATATTGGAAGCCATTCTAAGAAATGGAATATAGTGGTGAGCTAGACAGAGAAGGCAGGGTTGGGGTTTAGTTGGATTAAGAACTAACCTCGCTGTACCTTCTCATTTATTAAGTGCTGATTTTGGTGCTGACACTGGGGAAGGAGCTGAGCTGGAAATAATGCTTATGTGGAATGGTGAGGGGAGGAGGGAGGGTGTGTGAGTACATAGGAACACAAATTTGATGAAAAGTGTGACACAGACATAAACACTTACTACAGTTGAGTACACAGTAAGCTGTATATGTTATATTCTCTCCATCATTGTATATACCACTATACTAAAATAGTACTAGCTGATTCAGTCAGAATCTGAAAGACAATAGAATTTTAAAACTGAAATTCAAATATTTTATCTTTATGGCAGCTGCCACCTTTTGTGGGCTATTGCTTTATAGTAATCTTAATCTGTCAGGCACCACCCTAATTTCTACGTTTCTGTGAAATTTTAAAAACTTTTTAGATTTATCAAATAGTTGAACCAATACTACAGAGAATTTCTGCTTACTCTCTGTTCCAATTTCCCTTATTAACACTTTGCAGTAATGTGATACATTTGTTAAACTAATGAACCATTATTAACCAAAGTTCATGAATTAAGCTCTACCCTTTGTGCTGTATGGTTTTGTGGTTTTTGACAAATTCATAATATCATGTATCACCATTATAGAATCTTACAGAATAGTCTCATTGCTTGAAAGTCCTCTATGTTCACCTATTCATTCTCCTCTCAAGCTCCACCCAAACTCCTGGCAACTTCTTATTGTTTTATTAAATCTATAGTTTTGCCTTTTCTAGATTGTCATATAGTTGGAATCTTATATTATGCAGCCATTTCACATTGGTTTCTTTCACTTAGCACTATACATTAAATTTCTTTTGTATTTTTCTCTGGCTTGATAACTTTTCTATCACTAAATAATATTCTATGTATGGCTTTACCACAGTTTGGCCATTCGCCTATTGAAGAACATCATGGTTGCTTCCAGTTTTTCACAATTATGAATAAAATTGCAATAAATATTCATGTGCATTTTTTGTGTGGCTATAAGTTTTCCACTGAAAGAGAGAGATGCTACATGTTATGGTTAAGGCCATGTTAAGCTCTGTGAAAAACTGCCAAACTGTCTTCCAAAGTGGTTGTACTATCTTGTATCCCCACCAGCAATGACTGAGTTCTGCCGAGTTTTTGAATTCTGAGATGTCCCATTACACAACCTCATCAGGATTTGGTTTTGTCAGTGTTTTGGATCTTAGCCATTATAAAAGGTGTAGTAGTATCTCATTTTAATTTGTAATTACCCAGTGACGTGATGATGTTAAATATCTTCATTTGTTTATTTGCCATCTGTATCTTTGGGGGAGCCCTTTTGTCCTATTTTTTAATTGAGTTGCTTTCTTACTGTTGAGTTTTAGGAGTTCTTTGTATATTTAGGATACAAATTCTTTCAGATAAATGTTTGGAGATATTTTCTCCCAGTCTGGGGCTTGGCTTTTCATTCCCTTAACATTGTCTTTTGCAGACCATATGTTTTTTAATTTTAGTGAATTCCAACTTAAAATCCTCTCCATTAGTTCATCCACAGTAATCCAACCAGCCACTGTTGACAGCCAGGCTGAGGGCTGCCCTGCCCACCAGCATATCCATAGAGACTGCAACCAAGCCTTTCACCCAGATGTACTAGGAGGGAGTCTTGCAAACCAGTGCACCCCAGTAGTAGTGCTAGTCATTGCTGACAGCCATTTACTGGCCAGCCCCCTTGCTGTCGTCATAGCTCAGCTCAGCTACAACTGAAGGTTGCATGTAGCCCACACAGGGGACACCCCTGGAACACCTGGTTCTGGTGAATTCTGTGGTGTTATTGGGCCCCACAGAATTCTACACAAGGCCACCACTTTCAAGACAAGGAGACATAGTTGACCTACATAGTACACAGAAGCACAGAGACCCAAAGTGAGGAGGCAAAGGAGTATGTTCCAAGTGAAAGAATACAACAAAGTTCCAGAAAAAATATTAAACAAAACAGAGATAAGCAATGTACTTGATAAACAGTTCAAAGTAATGGTATAAAGATGCTTACCAGACTGGAGAGAAGAATGGAAACCAGCCAGAGCTGAAGAATACAACTTAAATGAAAAAAAAAAAAAAACCCTAGAAGGAATAGCAGACTACAGAATGCAAAAGAATACATCAGTGATCTGTAAGATGGTAGTGGAAAGCAACCAAGTGGTACGCCAACAAGAAAAAAGAACTTTAAAATCTGAGAGGTTAAGATGTCTCTATGACAACTTCAAGTGAAACAACATTCACATTATGGGGGTCCCAGAAGGAAAAAGGACAGGAAGCCTATTTGAAGAAATAATAGCAGAAAGTTCTTAAACTGGAACAGTGAACACATCCACGTCCAGGAAGCAGAGAGAGCCCCAAACAAGATGGATCCAAAGAGGTTCGTGCCAAGATACATAATTAAAATATTAAACACAACAAGAGAAGAGCAAACAGTCATGTACAAGGGAAACCCCATGAGGCTATCAGCTGGTTTTTCAACAGAAACTTTGCAGGCCAAGAAGGGAGTGGCATGACATATTCAAAGTGCTGAAAGGAAAAAAAAAACTTACAACCAAGAATACCCAGCTAAGTTATCATTCAGAACTGAAGGAGGGATGAAGAGTTTCCCAAACAGAAGTTACAGGAATTCACTTCACCATGATTAAGATGGCCTTAGAAGAAATGTTAAAGGGACTTCTTTAAGAGGAAAAAGCCATAACTAGAAGGAAGAAAAATTATAAAAGGGAATGATTTCACTGGTAAAAGCAAACTGTAGTAAAAGTGGTAGATCAATCACTTAAAAGCTACTTTGAAGGTTAAAAAACCCAAGCAATAAAATCTATACCTACAAGTCAGTTATGGGAATAACTGGTGTAAAAAGACATTATATGCATAAAACATGGAGGAGGAGAAATAAAAATGTAGTGCTGTTAGAATGCTTTTGAACTTAAGTGGTCATCAATTAAACATAGACTGATATACATAGGATGTCATATACCCAAAACCTATAATACACAAAAAAATAAAGAGAAAGGAACCTAGTATAACAAAATCATAGAACGAAAGAGAGCAAGAGAACAAAAAACTATGAAAACAACCAGAAACAACTTAAAAGTGGTAATCACTCTAAAAGTCAATAATCACTCTAAATATAAATGGACTAAGTGCTCCCATCAAAAGACAGAGTGACTGAGTGGGTTAAAAAGACCCATCTATATTCTGGCTCCAAGAGACTCATTTCAGACCTAAAGATAACACAGACTGAAAGTGAATGAATGGAAAAAGACAGTCCACGAAAAAGAAAAAAAAAAAAAGCTGGGGTAGCAATACTCAACAAAATAGACCTCAAAACAAAAAATGTAATGAGAGACAAAGAAGGGTGTTATATAATGATAAAGGGATCCATCAAGAGGACATTAAAGTTGTAAATGTCTATGTATCCAACATAGGAACTAAATATATAAAGCATATATTAACAACATAAAGGGAGAAATATTAACAACATAAAGGGAGAAATAGTTACATAATAATAGTAGTAATACAATAATAATAAAATCAATATCCCACTTATATCAATGGATAGATCATCCAGACAAAATCAATAAGGAAATCATGGCTTTCAACAACATATTAGACCATATGGACTTAACATCTATACAGAACATTCTATCCAGAAACAGAATGCACATTCTTTTCAAATGCACATGGAACAGTCTCCAGGTCAGACCACGCCTTAGGTTACTAAACGACCGATGGGTAATGAAGAAAGCAAAAGGAAAATCAAAAAGTACTTGGAGAGCAATGAAAACAGAAACACAGTGGTTCAGAATCTTTTAAGATGCAGCAAAAGCAGGTCTAAGAGGGAACTAAAGTCATCACACACAGCAGAAGAGAGCAAAAGAAGAAGAACAACTGCAACCAGAAAATTTTTTAAAGTGGCAATAGGTATATATTTATCAATAATTACTCTAAATGTAAATGGACAATTTTCCAATCAAAAGACAGAGGGTGACTATATAGATTAAAAAGATCTATCTTTATTCTTTTTAGTGATAAACTAGCAATACAGGCCTACTGCATGAAACAATAAAAATCTCAATCTAAACTTACACCTAAAGAACTAGAAAAAGAACAAATAGCCCAAAGTTAATAGAAAGAATAAAATAATAAAGATCAGAGTGGATTTAATGAAATAGAGACAAAAAAAAGATGAAACTAAGAACTGTTTCTTTGAAAAGACAAAATTGCTAAACCTTTTGCTAGACACACTGAGAAAAAGATTCAAATAAATTCAGAAATGAAAGGTATTACAACTGACACTAGAGAAATACAAATAAGAGATTATGAAAAATATGCCAATAAATTGGAAAACTTAGAAGTGTCTAAATTCCTAGAAACATAAAATCTTCCAAGACTGAATCTGGAAGAAATAGAAAATCTGAACAGGCCAATTATTAGCAATGAAATGGAAGCAGTAACAACTCCCAATAAACAAAAGTCCAGGACCAGATAGCTTTACAGGCAAATTCTGCCATTTAAAGAAGAGTTGACACCTCTCTTACTCAAACTTTCTAAAAAATTAAACAGGAAGGAAAGCTTCCAAATTCATTCTATGAAGCCAGCATCACCCTAGTACCGAAACCAAAGAAAAAAAAAGACCAATATCCCTCATGAACATAGATGCAAAAATTTCAACAAAATATTAGTAAACCAAATTTAAAAATACATGAAAAGAATTATTAACCATGGTTAAGTAGGGTTTGTTATCTATATTTATGAATCTATTTTGTTCATCTTTTTAGATTTCATATATAAGAAATCATATGGTATTCTTCTGCCTGGCTTATTTCACTTAGCATAATACCCTCTAGGTCCACCCATGTTGTTGCAATGGCAAGATTTCATTTTGTATGACTAATATTTCATTGTATATCTGTACAACATCTTTTTTAATCCATCCACCTATTGATAGGTATTTAGGTTGCTTCCATATTTTGACTATTGTAAATAATGCTAGTATAAACATAAAAGTGCATGTGTCTTTCCAAATCAGTGATTTTGTTTTCTTTGGGTACTTTCCTGGAAGTAGAATTGCTGTATTGTATGGGATTTCTGTTTTTAGTTTTCTGAAAAACCTCCATACTGCTTTCCGTAGTGGCTATACCCATTTATAATCTCATCACGTAGAAGGGTTCCCTTTTCTACACATCCTGGCCAACACTCGTTATTTCTCATCTTGTTGACATTAGCCATTTTGATTAGTACTTGTTTAAATACATTAAAAGGCAGAAAGAATCTGACTGGGGAAAAGTAAGACCCAAATATAAGCTTCCTACAAGAAAAACAATATGATACTGACAGATTAAAAGTAAAGGCACGGGAAAAGACATACTATGCTAATATGAACAAAAAGCAACCTGGAGTGCCTATGTTACTATTAGCCAAAGTATATTCTTGAGCAAATAGAGGAGTGGGTAGAAAGAGAAAGCAAACAAATAGAGGGTGGCATCTTCTGTCACATGGGCCAGATTGCTGATATTTCATTGCCAGACCCCCAGGAGCAAGAAAGACCAAGACAAAGATATAAAAGGACTAGCCATTTGTGTGTGTGTCTTTAGCCCTTCTTACTGTCCTAGAAAGGTTGAAGAAGCCAAAAAGAATGGGAGGATCCTAGCCATTCTCTCTGACATGCAGGAAAGAATAGTTGCTGACAGTGTAGGCTCTGGTTTCAGACTTTCTGAATTTGAATCCCAATCTCATCACTTACAAGCTAAGCAACAGTGGTTGAGTTCCTTAATCTCTTCTCATCTGGCAAACTGGTATAGTAAGATTTATACCCTGTGGGCTTCCCATGAAGATTACATGACTTAATACTTATGAAGCATTTAGTAAACCTGGCACACAGTAAGCACTCGATAAATTTGAACTATGATGTTGACACTGATGTTGCCACTACTCTAGTATTCATGTGTATTCTAGGTGTTGGAGAAAGTGAAAAAAGTATTGCACCCTATGTGTGCAACAATCTTTAAGTTGACACAGTGACTCCCTTCCTGTAGGAGTGGCCAATAAAATGTTCTTAAGAATAAGTCCCATTTGGGGATCAAGACTTAACCCAGGTGATTAAGGAAAAAACTCAGTTTTCTACCTCTATTCTCATAGTGCTATAACACTGTCAATACTTTTGACATATGGGCGTCCTGTGATTCAGCTCAATTCTGATACTATCTATCTGGAGACAGCAACAGGTCCCACAGGCTAAGGGCTCAGTCCTACAAGACACCACTTTCCCCTCCAGATGCCAATCACAAGTCCGAGTTGTTACCTGTGACCAACCAGCTAAGATTGGAGGTCCCAATCACTCCCTCCTTGGGTTCAACTGATTTGCTGGAGTGGCATGGAAACATTTTACTCACTAGATCATTTATTTATTATAAAAGGATGTGACTCAGGAACATCCAGGTGGAAGAGATGCGAAGGGTAAGGTATGGGGAAAGGGCTTGGAACTCCCCCGCCCTCTAGAGGTCACTGCTGTCCCTGCACCACATGTTCACCAACCCAGAAGCTCTCTGAACCCCATCCTTTTGGGTTTTTATGGAGGCCTCATTTCACAGGCATGACTGATGAAATCATCAGCCATTGGTGACTGGTTAACCTCCAGCTCCCCTCCCCATTGCTGAAATTGGGGTGGGAAAGTTCCAACCCTTTAATCATGGTTGGGTCCCTTGGCAGCCAGCACCCATCCTTAGGTTACCTAAGTGCTTTCCAGAGTTGTCTCATTAACAACAACAACAACAAAAGACAACTTTATGGCTCTTATCACAGGAAATTCCAAGCACTTTAGGTACTCTGTGTTAGAAAAGGGCATGAAGGTCAAATATATATTCATCACAAATCACTATTATCCTATGAAGGGTTGGCAAGCTGGCTGGAGGTGAAAACCCACACAACCACCTGTTTTGGTACGGTCTGCAAGCGAAGGATGGTTTTTACATTCTTAAGTAGTTTTAAAAAAATCAAAAGAAAAACAGCTACAACACCAGAATTAAGTAGTTGCAACAGAGCAACCCACAAAGCCTAGAATATTATCAGGCCTTTTATAGAAAAAAAAAATTTGCCAGTGAGCTTGATTTAAGCCCTCCTTGATTTTCCCCTGTATTTCCAAGTGACCACAAACACCAACTGCCATTTGGAAGCGGCCAAGCCCACCACCCACGGCAGATTCCCAGTCTTTCCTCGCCTGGGTTCTCACCTCGGTATGGTGGCCTTCCTTTGCTGGGAGTTTAACCTTCTTTAGAGCTTGGCAGCTCTGGTTTTCCAGTGCAGGGCCTGGGTCTCAGCTTGGTCTGCCTGCGTTCTGCAGGAGAGGAGCGCCTCTCTGTGTGCTAAGGGCGCACGGGGCTTTCCAAGCTTTCTGTTGCTAATTAACTGCTCTCAGCTTTTTATTATCTTTTTCCAGAGGGCCAGGCAAGCTTAGCAATAGCCACCTGGTTTTATTATCCTCTTCATCCCTGTTTCTCCATAATTCCCAAACATCTGAAGCATAACATGAGCAACTGTATTCCTTTCCACTGGTACTCTGGTTTGTCACCAATGAAAGTTTTAACAATTGGACTTGTCCAATTGTCCCAGTAGCTCAATCTACTACCAGTGATGGGGTCCTCGTCATAAACAGGTGGTGAAAGATCCAGCTTCCAGACCCCATCTCAGTGTCTTCTTTCTGGGACCTCACCTGTTTAGGGTTGCCAAATTTAGCAAATAAAAATACAGGACTCCTGGGTAACTTTGAATTTCAGACAAATAATTTTTTAGTATAAATATATCCTGTGCCGTACCTGGGACATAGTCATACTAAAAAAAAAATTGTTTTTTATCTGAAATTCAAATTTAGCTGGGATCCTATATTTCATCTGGCAACTCTACAATAGGCTGGGAAGCAAACTCTAAGATGGCGTTTAGCCAGCAGGATGTCATTAAACAATGCTCTTAGTTCAACACTTGTGGAAAGGAGCAGAAAGAAGCAGGAAGGGCAAAGGGAATGTCACCCAGTGATGCGGGCCCAGTGTCAGGTTTGGCCGAGCCCTGTGGAGCTCTGGCCCCTAGAGCAGGTCAGAGCGGGATGGAGCTGTCTAAGCGTTTATACTCGCATTGGCCACTGGAGGAGGCGGTGCGCCCAGGTGACGCGAGTCTGCAGCTGAGGCAGTTCGTAAAGGGGCTAACAGCTGACGGCTATGTGCAGACAGAACTCCCAACCCCAAGGGTGAGAAGTGTTTCCTGAAGGGGAACCCAAGGCAGTGAGTGCATCAGGGTGTCCACCACATTTGTAGAGAAGATTAGAACATTGAATAGAATAGATGACATTTAAGGACACTTCTACTTGAGCATCTATGAGTAAGTGAAATAATGTGTGCAAATTGCCTGGAAGAGACATGCGTATAGATGGGAAGCACCAAATAGCAGCCACTTCTCTAGTGAGAACTGTGGGTCTGGACGTGCCCAGCCGTGGGGGTAGTTCTTTGAGTAACGAGCAGTGCTGGGCTTGGGCATGTTTATCTACCTCCCAGAAGGTGACGAGTGGCATCATTGTGTTGAGAACTTCTCTGACTATGGTGGGTTTGACATATTCCTCTAGATCCAGCTTTTTAAAAAGGAATGCTTAAGAAAAGTTCAAAATTCATTTTCCAGTTACAGAGACTAGATCATTCCTTTGGGAGTGGCAGAGGGAGGTGGGAAATATGGTCATGAAGTCAGGAAACTTAAACTGTCACTTAAACTGTGATGTTGAGTGAGTTACTCTTAGTTTCTGGTCTCATTTTCTTGGACTTTAAAATGAGAGTGGTGGATTAGGTGTTCTGTAAATGTCCCATCCAGTGTTGACCTTTTATAACCCTGGCAAGGGAGTTTGAGACATCTGATGATGTCAGATTGTTGGTTACAAGAGTCTAACAATTTTAGAATTAGTATTTCTCATTTTAGGAGTAGTTTAACCACCACTCCTTAAGTAGCTCAGTATTTGAGCCTGATATTAGCAGATTTCTTGGTGGGAAATGTAATGACAGATTAATTTCATTCTTATTTTAAATCTTACAGTGAATGGCTGTAAGAATGGATATCTTAACATCACCTTCAAGGTCTGAATAGTCCAATTAAAGGGCCAAGACTGCTACTTGTGGACTTTCCTTCATTTTCCTTTGTGGTATTTTAATTACAGAAGTCATCAGCAGTGAATACCTGGGCTGCCCAGTAACTGAGACACTTTGAGGGAAGGTTATAAGGAAGCTCTATAGGTCAAGGCAACAGGTGTGTTTCCATTCTTTGGGGGGTAGTTTCATTGTAAATTTGTTGTATGAATGACCCAGGACCATTTTTTGGTGGCGTGAATTGTGAACTACCTAATCAAACAGACCAGCAGGTAGAAACTGCTGATGCTGAATCCCTGACCCATTTCTGCAGCCCTTGCATAAGGCCATAACAACAATGAGCTCACCCTGGTTCCCTGTAGGGACAAACTATAAAAGTAATAACTATAATTCATCAAGAATTGGATCATTTCCAGAGCATTTCTTATTTCACATTAAAAAAAAGTAGATACTATTATCTACATTTTACATAGGAAACAAAAGCTCTCAGGGATTAAGAGACTTGCCTCAATTCACACAAATCCAGTTTTTAAAAAATGTTCTCTCTTGCAACTTTTAACCCAAAATGTTATGTCCTTTTTTGGTTGCTTTGCCTCTGCCAGTAAATCAGCAAATCGTCATTGCATTTATATCTATGAGTATCTAGTTCTAGTTACTAGTTTTATATTTTTTGTATTTTCCTATAGAGAAAAACATAATCCATATCAATGATTTTTCAGTATTCAGAAGGAGCTAGCAAATTGCAAGAGATTCAGCAGAGAAACAGCCAATATAATTCTACCACACACTGTTTTTGGTTGTTTTTTTTTTTTAAATATTACATGTCAGTTAACATGAGGTAACAGTAGCAATACACTTGTTTCAACATGTGACTCTGTTCAGCAGTGATTATTTTATTGACTAATTAGATTAAAGAGAAATAAAGCACAACCAGAAACAAGACAGTCATTCTAATTCATTTTGTTCAGAATTGTTCAGAATCTGTGGTTACAGATTGGAAATTATGACTTTGAATAATGTGACACACCAGGTCACAGCGGCGGATGGAAACTGGAAAGCCCTGTCATGCACTTCTCCTTCAGATGTTTTGGCATCAAATAGTCATAACCAAAGTGTTCTCTCCCCAGTTGGAAAACGACAGCTGGCTCTACAAGAATCTTGGTGTCTCATTTGCCTTTCACCCTACAACCTTGAAGAAAATAAGACCATGCAGGTGCCTGAGATCCAAACTCCTCATTTAAAAACTCTCACCCCAAAAGCTCTTTCTCTGTCCTAACACCTGTGCTCAATGAGGCACTGAGTCTGTAACCTCCTGCTGGCTTCAGTCGTACACATTATCACTTTGAAAGAGAATGCTTTGAAATAGGGTCCAGCTTATCTCTGAGGTTGGAAGGGATGGTTTTATTGACTTGCCAGTGGGGTGGAAATTATCTACTTTAGATTAAAGAAGATAGAGAATTATCTGCTTTGATTCTGACATCAGCAGTGCAGATACTTGGAAAGTGCTTTAAAGCAACTTTGTTATAAATGACAGTGTAAACTGCTAAAAAGATATCTTGACTTAAAAATATTTGGTTATACATTCTATTTTAGCAGTGAGCTCTTTTTTTTAAAGACAGTACTATTTGCAAGAAAAAATGAATAAAAGCATAATTCTTTTCACTTTGTAAAGACAAACTTTCATCCATATTATAAAATTACCCATTAAATGCTGGTCAAATGCAGTTGTCCTTACATTATTCCCTGCTATAGCCAAAAGAAAAAAAAAGAAAAAAGAAAAAAAAAATTCCAGTTTGAGCTTCTCTAGTAGTGAGGACATGATTCCTTACCCACAACTAGGGCAACCAAGATAGCTCAGATACCAAAAGGAATATATGCTAATTCAGTAACCTCATTTGATTGCTACCATATATACAATTAGTATTGTATATATTACTATTACTGATATGACTGTTACTATGAAATCATATTCATATTCAGGTCCCCTGTATCCATAAATAGCAATATTTATATTTACATACTTTAAAAGAAGACTAGCATTCATTAGGCACATTGATCTTGAACATGAAACTCTATTTTACTTTGTTATAAAACATGAATTTGAAAAGAGTATTTTTTAAGTTGTAACATGACACAACCAGTCTAATTAAAAAGTGGGGGGAAAGTTTCAAATACCCATTATTTTGAGAACACAACAATAAAATGTCCCTAATAGTTGCCTAGGTATTTTCAGGGGGTGGGGAGGTTTAAATATTTAAACCTGTAAATCCCCTAAGTTTTAAAATGCTTCTATTAAGATGCTATCATTCAGGACTTGGCCCCTGAGAATGGAGGGGACCCAGTGAAGAAGTTCCGGAAGCTCTCCACCAACACAAACATGAATTCAGTGAGGGCAAATGGATGAAAAATTTTAAAGAGTTTCCCTGGGTCCCATTCCTGGCTGCAGGACCCAGTGACTTCCACTCTTCTCAGTGACCCTGCTTGGACCTCAGCACAGAGCTAAAGGATGTCTGAACAACTGAACTGGCAAAAAACATATGCATTTAAGCACATTTAGGAGCAAGCTAAACTGGATTTTCTCCTGGCATCCAGGGGGAACAGATCACATCCTTTAAAACAGTATTAGGGAAAGAACAGCTCACTAACTGCTTTTTGGGAGGGCCACATAATTTTATGGTGTTCTCATCTTTCCCTTCTTCCAAAAACTTGAGCCATATAAATGACCACTTCTAAGTCTGGACCAAAACAAAATGTAACAAACAGGCTGTGGTGAATCGGCCCTTCCAAGAATCAGACTCACTTTCTATTCCAGGTCGCAGTCAGCCAGCTTTGGCTGTGAAGGTCCACAGGATGAGTGTTTTAGGGTTTCTGAGCCACTTCTCAACTTTCTTGCAAGGACTCGACTCTGCCATTGTAAAGCAAAAGTACTCACATACTGTAACACATAACCAGATGTGTGTGACTCCGTTCCAGGAATGCTTTATTCACAAAAACAGGGGATGGGCTGGCTTTGGCTCAAGGGCCATCGTTGGCCATCTTGTTATAGATAATAACCACAAATGGTGCCTCTCTTCCGGAAACTGCAAAATGCTTCCCAGGGTTCTAGCCAGATTAATGCCCACTCACACAATATTTAGTACTCTGACTATAGATCCGTAGCTGTGGAAAAAGGGGCCAGTGTGGCCTGAGGGGTCAGTTTCTGACCCACAGCCACATCTCAGCAGGGTAAGAAATTGACGGGAACCTGTTTCTGTTTCATTAGGAAACCTGAGCATGTGGCTGTCTGGCTTTTGCTAATCTTGGCTACCAGGAGCTGAGGATAACAGCCACTGTGGCGCTGGGGTGGCAGGTGCAGGTACACACTGTGGGTCACATGGCCCCTCAGCAGCCTTAAAGGGCCCACGCAGCTTCCCAAGTTACCAAATGTAAGGCCGCACTAAGGAATTCATTGCTCAAGGAATTGAGCCTGTCAACTCTGAGGTAAATTTCCTCAGCAAGTGGCTGAAGATCAAATGTATGAAAATTGTGAAAGCAGGAACAGCTAAGAATCACAGCATTTACCAAGAGGGAATCTTCCCGGTCATGTTAGCTGGCCCTTTCACATTACCAGTGGGGAAAAAAACAGGACCCCCAGAGGGAGAGGAAATTTGCCCAGCTGATTTGTGGAGGAATCACTAAATCTCAACTGTCTTGACTTCCAATCTGTTGCTATTTTCTCTCAAGGAGTCTGAATCTCAAGGGGGTTCCCTGACCATATAAATAAATACTCATGTCATGAGATTATGACAGTTAAGTATCTGGCTACCCTTAAAGGCATGTTTTCTTTGGGATATAAATTGTTCCAGGGAATATCTGAAATTTACTAATGGGAATAGAGTGCATTCCATCACTGCTTCAAGGGAGCTCACAAAAACTGCACAGGATAAAGCATTAAATGGCCATCTTCCCATGAATATAAATGCTGGTCTCTCATATTGTATGACAACATGGCAAGAACGGACTGGGAAGTTCTTAAATCAAAGTTTGCATTGATCTGTTTCCCTCCTAACAAATCAAAGGCAAATGTTATCCTCGTATCTTTGGTGTCCGTGACATAGAGGATCCCTCGGGCAATGAAGGCATTGCCAGCCTTGGATTTGGGGTAGGTGGTATTGATGTGCTGTGCCACAGAGAATGTCCTCTCGTCCAGCTGTGCCACGAGAATGCTCGAGCCATCCACACTTGAAGCATAGATAATCCAAAGGCCCTTTTCATCTACAGCTAAACTGAAGTAAGTCTTGGAATTCGCAAAGAGGTATTTTCGATCAAAATAAAAGGCGTTTTCAAGCTTCAGAGTTTGTGATGTTTCTTGGCCAAATTCAAATCTGAAATGTATAAAAAGTAAATATAAGTCACCATTTTTGTGGACAAAGGTGTTTTTTTTGAAGTCTCCTCTATGAAAGTGGGGTGTGGCCAGGGATTCTGCATTTTCTAAGTTCCAGGGCATGCCGATTCTACTGGCTGCCCCAAATGCTCTGAGCAGCAAGGCTGTAAAGGATGGTGACTACAGCTCAGTGACCACCTACAAACCATGTGACCCCAGGAAACTCTCTCGACCTCGTGAATCCTCTGGTGCTTGCTGGCCTCATGAAATGCCTGCTCAGAGATTCTTAGAGAGCTGCAAGGGACCTCAAAAGATGATCTAAAACAATCCTTTAATTTTAACAAGTGATAAAGGAGAAGTGACTGGCCCAGGTATATGAATAAGTAGCAGAGCCAGAGTATGAATTTAAGTTTTAAACTCTAAACTTGGGGATTTTCCCTCTACTCCATGCTGGAGTTTTAAGACAAAAATTTCACAGCAGTCTAAATTAAGAAAGTCACCAGCTGAGAAGAGATGTAACAAACTCATGGCTGTGAAGTCAATTTTCTTGTCAGTGGTAAGTGGCTGGGTGAATTAAGCTGCAAGATGGAATCCCATCTCCTCAGCTCCTTGGAGGCCGTCTGATTTGGCAGACTACAAAGCTAGACCGTATCAAAAGTGGATTAAGATTCAAAGGTATCCAACTGCAGGAATGAAAATTTAGGAACACTAGGCGAAAAGAAAATAAGAACACTAGAGGGCGCCATTGAGCAGCAGAAGAAATGAGAACGGAGTGCCCTCCAGGCAGATATGCGCTGGAGCATAACAAACGTGGAGCCGATTAACAAGCCGTTTGAAAAGAAGTAGTTTGAAAAGAAACCACATTAGAGGAGGGCTTGAGAAGGCCCTGCCTGCCCATCTCAGCTCCCCAGTTTCTCCTTCCTTTGAATGCCTGGAATTTGGGACTGCCGTTTGGTCCACTGGAACCATCGGTCCGGCGCTGGCACCCAGCAGCCGTGTTTCTTGATGGAGACTTATCTCTCCCAGCAAGAAAAGGCTCTAAATCTGGTCTGTCTGCCTCTCCTCCCCGCCTCCACCGGCCCCACCCCCACACACAGCTCCTCCCTGCAACCGGTGGCCAGCCTAGAGCAGGGCCTGGCACAGGTCCTAACCGGTGCATTTCACAGGCTTAGCTTCCTCAGAAGATTCTCTGTTTTAGAATGGCCATCCTTTTTCTGGGGCTCATTCACCTCAGAAGCCCCCTGCACCCCATCCCCATGTAACACAGATGGCAGCAGGGAGCCTCGGGATTAAATGAGGGTGCTGACTTCTGAACAGGGGCTGGGTGGGTGGTCTTTCTCTGTTAGCACAGGCTCTGTCCAGATGAGGTGGCCTGGAGCTGTTGAGGTGATGAGGGAGTTCGGCAGTGGGGGGATGACAGGCAAAGGACGAGGCCCTCCTGGCCATGCTGACATGTGTCTTTGGGGTGGGTTGAACTGTTGTTATATGAGGAGACCTGCCCCCATCCTAACCCAGCGCTCTGATGCCAACAAGGCTGCGGAGGCTGCCCTCACTGTGGGGGGAGGGGAGGGAGAGAGAGGGACCCAAGAAGCCCTCAAGACCCTTGTCACTTGTTTTGAATGCCCAGGACTACGGCTTCCATAATACTGGAATTATTTCAGATGCGGGTACAGCTGGAGGGCGGCACGGGCTCTTGTCCACATTCACTGTCACTGAGGACGTGGAGGCTCTTGTCCACAGCCACAGAGTGGGAAGGTGGAAGACCCTGAATGGGTTCACTTCTCCCTTGGTTGGCCTGAGATGACCTGCTTCTGTCTCCAACGCCCAGAATGTGATTTCTCCTTGAGCCATGAAGCCCAATTCAGCAGTCCTGTGGGGAGCCGGGGAGACCCGGCTGCGGCCCGTGCACAGTCTGCCCAGGGGACCACCTTCCTTCCCCTCAGGAAAGCAGGCGGAGGAGGAGAGGGCCTGACCAGGGCCCGTCAGGATGACAGGCCAGCCGGGAGGCAGAGACGCCTGACTTTGCGTTGCAGTCACGTCTTCAGTGACCTCGGCTGTGACGTGAAATTCTTCACACCCAACATACTTCAAAAGAAATCCTTTTCCAGGATGTGACACCATCCTGCCAGAAGGGGTGCTGGGTTCTAGGTGCTTCCTTCCTCAACAGCTGAGAGAGCCGCAGCCTTGTCCCTCTAGGCCTGCTGCCCTCCGGCTCTGCCCTCACTCTTGGTGTCTGGATCAGCAGCCGTGCAGAGCCCAGGCAGGGGCTGGGTCACGGGGTGCACCCTTCATGTCCTGTGGCTCACCCAGTCAGCAAACCCCGACTGACCTCTGACTGTGGCCAGGCCCTAGGACGCAGAGATGATGGAACCTCAGTCCTTATGCCTGCGTAGCCAGTGGTGGACTAAAGAGCTGCTGTCTGGCCCGCGTGAGGAGGCGCTGCGCGGCCCGGAGCAGGGCAGCTGTGGCCCAGCAGACTCACCTCACTATGGTGTTGGAGCCTCCTTTGTGGTAGTAGAAAGCGTTGTTGTGAACAGCATGCCCGCAGCCGTGGAAATAGTACGGGAGGTGGATGAGCACGTAGCTGCCGTTCAGCAGGGAGGGCTGGTCTTTGAATTCCTTCACCCTGATGCCTGCAGGAGGGAAGCCAGGAAGAGACCGTCACGGCTTGGGCGTGAGTCGGGGGAGGAAGCTCAAAGGAGGGAAGTAGAGAGTGAGGTCCCGCAAGGGTCCTTGTCTAGTTTGCAGTCTTGGACTGGCAAAGTCAAAGTTCAGTCCTCTTCTATGGATTCCTGAGCCGTCTGCCAAACATGGTAACCACAGTTGGCTTTGTTCCTTCCAGGAAACCTGTATAACACCCCCCCCCCCTCCACCACCACACACACACACACACACACACACACTGTTTACAAAGTGGTCTATCAGACAGACAGGCCCACACCAGAAACAGCATGTACGGGGTGCTCGGGCAGTCACTGCCTGCCTCGTCCCGCACTGCATGGCAGCCACTGCCAGTCCCCAGTGGTCCTTTCCCTCTGGACCCGTGCGCAGTCATTACCAGATGACGCTTTAGACTTAATGAAATGAAGCCGTGGAGTGCAGCTGTTGCTCTGACCCGGGAGTCTGGCCAGACCCCTTCTGGAGTGAGGCCACTGCTACCACCCCTGGCAATCCCTGACCATCCCTGTGTGGACCCAGGATGACTGGGGTCAAGCTCAGGTGCACTGTGCCTGCAAGAGGGCCTTCCCCTTCTCCCCTGGGCCCTCTGCTCAACAGATACCTGAGAAAGATGGCCAGAAGAAGGCCATCAGTCATAATGCTGTTTGTTTCCTTTGATAACTTTGCCTAAAATTGGTGAGTCTACACTGGGGGTGCCCTGGTCAAATCCCTGTGACCTGAACTGCAAAGCTTGTCACCAGCGTGCTCAACCAAGGAAAGCATTCTGCCTTTAGAAAGCATTCTTACCTGTGTTTTTGCAAATAAAGAGCAGTTTGTTATGCCAATTCGCCAGGATTTCAGACACACAGAAATGGAATAGGCTGAAGGTAGGCAACAGGTGAAAGGAGCCATTGCAGCAGACTTGGACCACCTGCCAAGTGAAAGTACCTGAAAAATGTTCAGTCACCCAGATGCGCTCCTCGCTCTTGTTAGCCGACTCTCTCATCCAAGTCCCAAATGTCTCTGTGACTTTTAATACTTGTGTTGGCTTTCCGATGGAAGCAATCATGGATTCTACCAGAAGAGAAAGGAAAGGTGCTCACCTACCCATTATGACAGTAAGGCTTCCAGTTTCTGAATTTCAAAACAGGCTGCTTTGTTTCCATACCTGTGAGTGGGGAGTGGCGTTCACTGCCTTTCTCACCAGCTTTGCCAGCCAAGGTGTCATCATTTGGTACAGCGCACATCTCACCTAAACAACAGTAACAACAATGAGGAGCTGGCATGACGAGACTTGCATAACTTTATAACTGGTGCTTTCTCCCATCTCATTCCACCTCATTCCAGACTCTAGTCCCATACACATCCCTTACAATAGGCCCACCTAGTGCTTAGGTTGCTTAAACAAGTCTTACACTTCCGAATTTTCTGCCCCGCTTTGTGAGTTCCCAGCAAGCTTTCCATGACCACGGTTGCTGAGATAATATAATCCCAAGAGGAAGTCAGAACAAGGGCAACAAGCGGCCTGAGTCAGCTGCTCAAGCCCTCTGCAATCTGCGGGAAAGAGGGGCTTCCTGGCACTCTCCTGGCCCCCCTGGGCAGGTGGTATCACTATCACAGGTGTCATTTTTCTACAAGCATTTTCGCTTTCAGAGAAGCTGGTGGGACCC
This sequence comes from Manis javanica, assembly GCF_040802235.1. Classification (NCBI taxonomy): domain Eukaryota; kingdom Metazoa; phylum Chordata; class Mammalia; order Pholidota; family Manidae; genus Manis; species Manis javanica. The sequence goes on along the minus strand of NC_133163.1, from coordinate 101,246,215 downwards.
CATGGTGGGGTGGCCCACTTTATCCTGTCTTCCTGGACTTTCAGAGGAAGGGCTCACAGAGAGAAGGCGTCCCAGGCAGCCTGGGCCGGGGGCGTGTGAGTCCCCACCCCCACTGCCCACCTGTCTCTCCTTGCAGGCCTGTGGGACTTAGGTCTTTGGTTCATGGTTGGTTTGAGGATACACCTGAACTGGAAGTCATCCTCTGGTTTGTCATGGTTCGCCTTAACAAATGGGCATAACTCAGGCCTTTGGGTGGAGAGGAGGTTTGGAGCGGCAGAAGCAGGGCAAGAGGTGGAAGGATCATGGCCACTGCGCAGATGAGACGAAGTGGCTTGGCTGAGGTAAGGACCCTGGTCTGGGGCAGGCTGGGGCAAATCTGGCTTCCCGGGAAAAGCCAGGCCCACTTGCCTAGTCGAATTCCGAGGGGTTCAAATCACTCGTGGTTGCTAGATAGAAAGGAGCACATGCATCATCACTAGAGAAGCTCCCAGAACAATCTGGAGAGGTTTGTTTATCAGCAAAAATGGGCACAGGACTCACCATGACCTCTGAACGTCTTTCTAGCTGGGTGAGCCTGTGTTTCCCTAAAGGCTCCTGATGAGAGCGATCTCAGGGATCTGATATGATCCTCCACATGCAATCCTGCTGCCTGAGTTTCTGCTTAAGAACTTGGGCTTTAAACAAGAAAGGGGCAGAGAGTAGCTCTGTTCTTTGCCTGAAGAAAGGGCTCCCATTACCTGTGGGAGGAGGGGGTGGCTAAAGACATGGAATTGGAGCAGGAAAGAGGGCCAAGTTCATGTGCAGGATGCCTGGTAACCGAGGGCTCATTTCCCTGATCCATGAGATAGAATGGAAGATAATGGCCCCTCATTTAAAGCAGTTGTCACAACTCTGGGTCCCAGCCCCTGCTGCTAGCCTCTTACAGATGGGCTAGGCAGAGCAGGGTGCTTCTCCAGGCCCCTGCTGTCACTGGCTGACAGCGCCCTCTGCAAATTAGAATTCCACAAAAGCTCAGGTCAGCCGTCTCTGCTGAGAGGGGTCTGCTCAGCTCATTCTCCAAGGGAAGCTGAACAAAGGGCCGAAGCTAACGGAGGGGGTGGTGCTGCCGGTCAGGGAAGGAGCGGCTCAGCTGTGATTATCAAGGCACTAAGTGCTGAATTATAATCAGGCTCCACTGACTGGGGTGGGAAGATGGTGACATCTCTGAAAGCATAGATTCGCCCACTCTGACAGCTGGGTGTGTGCTGCCAAGATGTCTTCCAGAAAGGACAGTGCAGCGAGGGGAACTAAAGACCATTTAGGAAAGGGGCGGTGAAATCCACGGCAGGTGTGGCAGAAGCTCCAGTAAGGACCCTCCTGTTGGCCCCGAAGTGCCCGCAAGCTGTGCCTCCTCATGCCTCAGCAGGGGCGGGTCCCAGGTCGCCCCTCTGGGGAGGCGTTCTAACATCACCTAGAAGTATTTCCCATTAATATGGCCCTTGGTTTCTGATGACCTTTCAATCCATGGCCATCCCTCTCACAAAGCAAGTCCTCTTGGCCTGCCAGAGATCAGGTGCTCTTTGCCCTTGGTGAGCTTAGTCTCAGAGCATGAATTCCCATCTCCGAAGGGCAGGAGCCCTAGGAGCAGGGCCTTTACAGTCAGGTAGACCTGGGTTTGAATCCTAGCATGTCACTTTCTAACTGAGTGACCTTGGGAAAGCTGCTTAGCTCCTTGGGTTCCAGTCTTGTAACTGTGAGTGAGAATTAAGTGGCCTAAGCCCTAGCACTGTGCTTGGCACATTATCAGCCCTTGGCACATTGTCAGTGATGATGGCAGAACGGCAGTCTTTGTGGGGAGTTCACCAGTCTGAACTTCCCCACACTTCCTCAGCATCAGTCAGGATGTCCACGCTCCAACAATGAACAGCTTGGCCTTCAACACTGTTTCAGGGGAGAAGGATGGTGGATTTTGCAAGGAAGCAGAACAGTCTGGTGATAAATGAAGAGAAATGGATGAGGGAAGGGGGTGGGAGGCCCAGTTCTAAACCTGCCATCAGTCCTCAACCCTGGGGCAGACTGTTCAGGCTTCCCATGAGCATGTTGCAATGGGGAACTCTTGCTTTGAGCAAAATCTCCTGCCTCTATGTAAAAAAATCTGGTTGCAAAGACTGGGTTAAGCCCAGGAGTTTGGGATCACTAGCTGAAGAGCTGGTCTCCCTGGACCAGGCTTGGTGACCTGGGCACTGGCCGTTGGACATGTTTGGTTGCCGAGGGCCTTTGGACCTTCTGCTTCCAGGGGGTCCTGGAGGACCCGGAGGGCCGGGGGGCCCAGGCGGGCCAGGTGGGCCAGGTGGGCCTTGGTCACCTTTGGCACCTGGAGAGAGAGGGAAAGACGGAGAGAGAGAGACTGATTAAAGAGCCATGAACAAAGACAGGTTTCACATAAGGGAAAAGGAGAATGAGCGGCCCCAGGGTGGCTGCTGAGCTCCCACTTCCCAGGCACCTCATCTATCTATTCTAGCACTTGTCCATGCAGGGTTGCAGAGACAGCTCTAGCAGGTGTTGAGTTCCAACTAGTTCTAGGACTGTGCTACAAATTTATAAATCTCCTCCCCATTGTACTTCCCAAGTACTCTGTGAGATACAGCTTTAGTAGTCACTCAGTGGCCTGAGTCTTAGGGAAGTTCAGGGATTTATTTGCTCAAGGTCACAACCAGAATAGGGCTGGGCCTCATCTCAGCTGTGTCCCACTGTAAAGCTCCTCCTGTTTTCGTTGGCCTACGTTTACGGATCTCAACGCTGATGGCTTGTTAGAATCCCCTAAAGAGCTCTAATACAGTTTCTGGGCCCGATCCCAGATCAATTAGATCAAAATAGTGTGAAGGTTGGTCATCTGTTTTTTTCTAAAGCCTCCTCATGTGCTGCAAGGTCTGAGAAGCACTGCTCTGGGTGGCAAAGGAAATCAGGGTCCTGCTGTGTGACCCTGGGCAGGTGGCCCAACCCTCTGAGTCTGTTTCTTCATTTGCAGATTGAGTCTCTACTCCCTGTCCTGCCTTGGGAGAATCCACTGAGGTCACTGGGCGAGTGCTCCGCCAGCTGGAATCCCTCCACCCCTCTAACTTCAGGTGGTCAATGTGGGTACAGCCCTTTGCAGGGGCCACTGGTGGTGGAGCTCTCATAAAGCAGGCTGGGCTATTCAGCGCTTTGCGCCTACCCTCCTGTTCTGGGCTGGCTGGGGATCTAAAGTCTCTTAAGCTGCCTCTTCCCCGCCAGACCAAATAAGTCTTTTCAGCCTTTCTAGAGAGGGGAAGCAGGGGTCAAGAGGCAGGAGGTGGGGCGAGGCCCACTCCAAAGGCGTAGAGATCTATAGGCGGGGCAGACAGGATCCAGCCCTCCTAGGCCTTCTCTGCCCTCTGTTCAGGGGACACGCCCAGCTCTCCCCTGGTCTCTGGAACCGGGTAACTCAAGGGTGTTGCTTTTCTGAATGGTTTGTCATCATCCCTCACTTGAGCAGTACTATAGGGGAGTGAAATATTCCGGATGTGTAGATTTCCCATATTAGTGAAGCATAACAAGACCTTATATTTTTGAAGCATATTCACATATATATATATATATGATCCTGTCAAAATGCTTTCTAAATTTCATGCATTTTGCATAGAAATCTTCCTGTTTATGAAACAAAGCATGTAAACCCAATCTTATCTTTCCTCAATGCTTTGGTCCCTGTGCAGTGCCTAGCAAATAACAGGTGCTCAATAAATTTTGAACAGATGGATGGGAGTCTGACTCCAGGACCCTGTTCTGAACCTCTGTCACCAGCTTCTTGAGGACAGAAGTCATGTCTTAATCATTTTCATATTCACATTCCTAGCTAGTAGCCAAGTCCCTAATTTGTAAATGGTGCTCTCTGATATTTAAAACATGTTTATTGACTATATTAACAGGATGATAGTTATATTTTTATGATATAAATGGTCTCCAAAGTATCGTGCTTTTAAAATTCTTCTGCCTCCTCCTCCCCCATGACCATCTGCTGTCACCTCCTCTCCTACCACATGATTATCTTTCTGTGGTTTGTTGCATCCCATGGATGCCAAATACCTGCTTTGAACCTAGGCTGGAAACCAGACAAAGATCAGCAGCCATGTCTGCCCTGACTATGTCGGACAGCTGAGGTTAAGGGCCTGAGGATGGCCCTACCTTGTCTGTGAAGAGAAGGCCGGTGCTTTCTGCCAGCTGTCTTAGGAATCTTAAGTTGCTTGCTTACTTGTCTTGTTGTGAATTGGGCTGGAATTAATAGATATCTGGAAAAAGCATGCTTCCTTCATCCTAATTCAATCCAATCATGATATTTAGACCTGAATTTTCCAAGCTCAGATTCGGTCTCACTAACTTTGGGGCACCACTCACAGTTTTCTCCTCTTTGGGAGCAGGGAACTCTAACACAGGCTGCAGAGCAGACGGACACATAGGCAGAAAAGGAGAGGGGACTCAGGGGGACCTTTGTGCTGGAAACCAGGCTGGCTCCCAGACCCTTTCACCCCGGGAAAGTGCCCGGGCAGCAGCGCCCGCCGTACCTGTGGTGAGCACATCGTTGGATGCGTCCCCTTTGTCTCCCTTGTCACCCTTCTGCCCCGCCGGTCCCTCATTTCCGGTCAAGCCCAGCTCACCAGGGTCTCCCTTTTCCCCTGGAGTTCCAATGGCTCCAGGTAGCCCTGGGGAAAGAAGGGGTTCATTAGCCTGTTGCGCCAGAAATTCTGGCACTCCGCTCTGTAAAGTCGTTGTTCGTGCTTTTAAGGTGAGGCAGTTTCAATCACCAAACATGTAACACTTCATCACCACTTTAGAAGAGCAGCACAACTACAAGTTCATTAAAGAATAGTACTTGCAGGTGGCTCTGGTGAATATTTTTACAGATACTTGGTTGGGCCAACATGTTGGAGAGATGAGGGAGCCACGGAGAGGCAACTTCAGCAAGAGCAGAAGGAAGGTAGGGCCCAGTTGGAAGTCTCGTGTGGGGACGGATGGCGCCCTCGGGGAGTGGGGTGGAGGGGGCTGGAATGGTGGGTGTTGTCATCCTCTTTATTTGGTTTCTATCTCACAACCTACTAGACGGGTAGGCTGGTCAGTAACCCTTACTCTCATTTTATAGGACTTAGAACTAAGGCCTGCAATGGTTATAACTGATGCTATCAAGTGAACAGCAAAGATCTGAGTCCATCTCCAATCCCCTTTCTGTGACAGTCTAACGTGAAATGCTTTCAGTCAAAGTAACAAACAGGTGAAGTTGCTTTGGGACTAGCATTAAAGGGGATGGTGATAGCGTGAATAAATGCAGCAGGTAAAATCCGCCTCTACTCCTGGGGAGCCATCACTGCAGAACTGCAGTCCTGCCACACGCAGCTAGAGGTGGTCCAGACGTGTGCAGTGACTTGTCTCGGCACTGGACTTCAGGCAGCGCAGCATTCTAATCCCTGGGAGAAAGGAAGCCAGCCAGCGAGGTGCAGATATGATTGCCCTGGCTTGCTGCCTGGCGGGTGGTTTCTAGACAGCACCACTGGAGGGGAACCCAAACAGAGCCTACAGTTTCACTGAGACGAGGAGGCAAAAACCAGAGTTTGGGGAGACAGAGGTGGCTGCAGTTCGTGAGGGAGAGTATGTGAGAGGAGGCAGTGGCATAGAAAGGGTTCTGGAGAATTTCAAAGGGATGTCCTTGAGTCTGGCTGAGCAATGATCTGTGTAGGGTGAAACTCTACAAGGCAGAAAAGAATGGCCAGAAAGAAGATATTATACAACTCTGAGAGCTTGCACAGGGGAAGGAAGGGTATCATTCTCACCAGTCAAAGCAGAGACATCTCAGAAAATGATGGGGTATTGGGTAGAGTTCCTGGAAAAGTCTTGTCTTAGTAGTGAGGCTTTATTAGCCAGAGGGTAAAGACTGCTGTGGCTCCTTCTTAACAAAGCTTAAATACAAGTTTCAAAAAGATCAAGTTGAGCTGTAAGTAGTTTAACTGAATGCCAGAGGAGTCTAACATTTGAACCATTCAGTTAATGTAAGGCAGCATATTAACAGTTTAAGCAAAAATCATATGATCATTTCAGCAGAAGCAGAAAAGGTGTTTGATAAACTTCCATACCCATTCTTAACAAAAATCCTCATCTAACAAGAAATAGAAGGAAACTTCCTCAATCTGAAAAAGGACATCTATGAAAAACCCTATAGTTTACATCATCTTTAATGGCAAAAGACAAAATGCTTTTTGCTTAAGATCAGGAACAAGACAAGGGTATCTACTTTCATCACTTTATGTCACAACTTTCATCACTTTATTTCACAACTTTCATCACTTTATTTCACACTGTACTGTAGGTCCTAGCCAGTGCTATAAAGCAAGGTAAAAGAAAAGGCAAACAGATTTGAAAGAATGAATTAAAATTGTCTTTATGTGCAGGTGACATGATTGTTTATGTAGAAAAATCTCAAGGAGTCTATAAAAAAAGTTATTCATGAGCACGTAGGGATACTGGGGCCTTGAGAGGGAAAGTGATTGCTTAATATAATACAAAGATACGGTCAGATAAAACTCAATTAGTATGATACACTACCTCTATTGCAGGTGCTATTTGCTCATTTAGACAATGGATTCCTGGAGACACTGCTCAGTAGACATAATGCTCAAAGTGGCAGAGATTTCAGGGAGTAGAGAACACCGGGAGGTATGTGTTAGCAGAAGTAAATCTTTAGTTTCTCTCAACCTCTATAACCAAGAGGGCTTAGGATACACTGTTTTTTCTAATTACCCTGCCAGTCTTCATGCCCCTTTTGTGCTCTGGCTAAGTGATGCCTCTTCACCCCTCTCCTTTGCCCCCTCTATTTGGCCAGTCCCCATTCTCCGACTGTCCTCTTTGCATGGCAACTGTCCACCCTCCAGATTGAAAACTGAAACTGGATGCCCTGTCCCCTGCCCCTCAATTCCTACAGCCCCATAGGATTCCAGTATGACCATCCCAAGGGAGTCATAGACTTCTGGATTGGGAGGCACCTATTAGTGGTCATTTAGTTCAACCTCCCATCCAACACTAAAAACATTTCTATTCGACTAGCTCTTCTCAAGCCCTCTCAGCAATGGGGAGGCCATTACATCACATTGCACCACAGACTGTATTAGAATACTCTGCATTGCCATCAAACGCAAGTATTCTGTAAAATATACATCCAGAGCTCTTAGCACATTTCCTTTTTCTTGGGGGAGTAATAAATACTCAAAATGGTTTCTGCTCTTCCAAAGTCAAGACCCCCTGCACAGACCATCCCGAGGCAGAGAGCAGTGTAAGAAAGAACCTTAAAATGTTGACACTATTAAAAAATGCACTGAACAAAGAAACATTCTCTAGATTTCAGCCAACCATAAAAAAACATCTCAGTGGACAGACACCATGAAATCCAGCTGTTGCAGAGGCAGAGGCCCCAGGCTCCCTGCCTCTGCCAGCAGTGGTCTTGGGTGGGTGCTGTGCCCTGACGGAGGGGCTGGGGCACAGTGAAGAGCAGGGGAAGGCCCCCCATTAGCAGCACTTGCTCTGCTGTGGATTGGGGAGCAGGGGGGCCCAATCATGCCTCTTGGGTGGGACATGGCTGATAATGCCTCTCTTAGAACAGCACCAAAAGCCCCCAGCTCTGTGTCATCCCTGCCCACAGTCATTAGGACATCTTGCTGGAAAGTGTTCGCTCATTTAAGAGCCCTTAATCAGGCACCTCTGCATGAGAAGATGTTCTTTTGTCAGTATATTAAACAGGCAATTGGGCACATTATCTGAAGGGCACAAAAGCCTAGAACATTGCCATGGAATCTAGTTGGCACAATGCACCACATATAACCGACACCTTCTGAAGGTTTCAGATGACCCGGACTCAGCAATGCTCGGGGAAATGATACCTTCTCATTACTTCAGGGCTTCCTTTTTCAGGCATTTATTTCAGTCACAAAGAGCCTTATGCATCATCATCATCCGATTTCCCCTTTTCTTTTACTCCTTCCTTTTGTGCCTTTTATTTTCTTTCTCAAAATGGCCAGGTGTGAAATAGGAAAATGTTCACACGGTAATGCAGCGTTGTAAGGCAGCCCCCGCATGGGCAGGTCCGAAAGCTAAAGATATTAAAGACCTTTACTTAATGATGTATTTTGACTCTTTGCTGGGTGTGCAAGATTATTTCTAAGTTTTCGTTAAGAAAGGGTGGGGGACAGATGGTAACTACACGTATCATGGTGAGCATTTAGGAATGTATACAATTGCTGAAGCCCTATGTTGTACACCTGAAATTAATATAATGTATATCAACTATATTTCAATTTTTAAAAAAAGAAAGGGTGGGGGAACAACATGTCTATGTACAGTCTGACTTTGCCCTCTTCCCACCATCACCTCTGAGAAAGTTCCCTTCACCGCCTTGGCCACGCACTGGCCGAGGTGTGTCAGAAGTACAATATCATCTAACCACATGTGCCATCAGACCACCCATGTGTGGCATTTTCTACCCTGCCCCGATTCAGCAATGCACTGTGACACTGTTACACTGCGTAGCCTGGACCCTGGCACCGTTTGTCTCGTGATACCTGGCAGGCTTCGAGTCAGCGCATTCTGCCAGAGAAGAAAGGCCAGATTCTGCTTGTCTAACTTGTGTGCTAAAAGTGGCTCTCTGCTATTTTCCTTCCTGGTGGCACCCACTCAGAACAAACCATGTCTCCAGCTTTAGAGCTGTGTGATGTCCCTGGGGTCAACTCCATCATCTCTGCAGCAGGGGGTGAGGGAGGACATCTTATTTCTGGTAGAACCATCTGTCACCCACGGGGTTGGGGGAGAGGGAGCTCAAAACCCAGTCCCGAGACTGCGATGAGTAAAGAGGAGGACAGTTATTTCTGTTTTCATGGGGATTTGATTTTCAGAGAAGAAAATCATTAGCTCTTAAGTGAGATAGAGACTGGTGGAGAGAAAGAAAATGCTTGGTTTTGAGGCAAATGTTATAGGAGATGCTGGTTGCAAAATTGACCTTTGAGTCTCTTGAATTCTGTACAAATCTAAGCTGGTGTTTTCAGTAATATGGGCATTTTCCCTTAGATTTCCTTTTGATCTAAAATCAAGTTTATATATATACATATATATACATATATATATATATGTATATATATATACATATATATATACTAATTTGATCCTCCTAATCACACTATGAGGTTGATACTATTATTGTTTGCATTTTACAGATGAGGCAACTGTGGCATAGATTCAGTAACTCACCCAACGGCAAATAGCTAGTAAGTGGGAGAGAGTCAGGACCCAAGCCAGGCCATGAGGCTCAGGTGCCATGCTGGCCCACCATTGTTCTCAGCATTCCTAAGGTAAGAAGCTGGATCTGATCACCAGAGGGTCATCGTTGATACTTCAGTCTCCCGGGAACAGTGGTCAGGCTGGAGCTCCGCTCTGCCTCCATCCGTCAGTCTTCTTCTAGGGATCACAGTGGCTCCCAGCTGCCTCCTGCAGACATGGAGCTGAAGCCCCTGGCCCACCCTGAGCTAGCCTGAGTCCCCTCCAGTACCCGGGGCCAGCCCCCATCACAGTCTCTCTGGGCTGCGCCTTTCTGTTTGCCCCTGCAGGGCCCTCCTTACTTCCCCTCTGTTTATCGCCAAGATGTTGTCCACACTTCTCTTTTTTGTCCATTACACTTAGCTCTATTACACAATCCATCCTCTACAAAGGGTCCTATTTGTTCATTATCTGTACAGGAAAGTTCAGCTTTTTCTTCTGGCAGTATTGTCTGCTGTGCATAATAAAGCAGTCTTCATTTCAGAATAGCCAGCTATCAAGTACGTACTGTGTGCAAGATCCATTTTCTCTTTCAACTGGAAGGGAAGCCCTTATGGGTAGAAACTATGTTCTGTTCTCATTCATCAGCTATTTATTGAGTCTCAGCTGGGGCTGGCTGAGAGCTGTGCCAAGTAAGAGAATATATGACATAGTCTTTGCTTCATAGACAAACACACTAGCACAGGCTATTTAGAAACCGGGAGCCATGGGACCATTGTTGGAACCTGCCCTCTTCAGTCTACAAATGAGAAGCCCAAGGCCCAAAGGGGAAGCAACCTGCCCAAGGCCTCAGAGCCAGTCAGGAACTGAGGCAGGTGCTTCCCTCTGCCCTAGGAGCAGGGGACAGGAGGCAGCTGACTTCTGTCTGCCTGGCAGGTGATTATTCCTTGAACAGCGTGTTCTTGCACACGTCCTGCAGGTCTGAGGTTGGAGGGGGTAGCCCTGCCTTCTTCCATAGTTAAAGCACCAGTTCCAGAGGCTTCTGTCCAGCCTGCCCCTGCCCCATGGCACCTCTAATAATGCCAGCCTCACATCTCAGGTCCAACCCCCTCAAGCCTGGAAGGTTAGTGTAGTCGTGTTTAAGAGCAGGGGTCCAGGAGTCAGAGAGCCCTGGATTCAAGTCCTGCCTCCACTTATTAGCTTTTGGAAATTGGACAAATTATGTCCATTCAATCAACAGTGACTCTACTGCCCTCCTTTGCTGGGTGTTCCGGGCCCTGGAAGTTGGAACTAAGCAAGACAGACATGACCCATTTCTCATGGACTTACATTCTTCCCAGGGAGTCAGACCATGCACACATCAACAAGCAAACACAGGGAGAGAATTCCAGTGAGGCATTATGTGCTTTGAAAGAAAGCAGGAATGTGACTAAGTTGGTGAGTTGGTGTGAGTAAAATTGTAACATGTCGGGAATACCTTGCCTGGCTTTAGTACATCTGCATATCAATAGGTGTTCAGAGGTTGAAAGAGGTATGGGCTTTAGTGCATTTGCATCATTCCTCAGGGGTGGAGAGAAGTTCATCTCATATCAATGGGTAATTACCTGGGCAACAGAGGGCTCATCTGTACCTGAGAGGTGAGGAGGAGGGCCGGTTTTGCTTCTGCTGGAGTAGGAAAGAGAGAGATGGGCCAGACTACAGTTTTATAAGCAATAAATGGGTTTTAAATTTTATTTCTCCCTTTGACTGATTTCCGTTTTTAGAGGTATTTTACCCCAGGATTTCCTTTCCCCGGATTTACAGTCGGGCTAGACACAGAAGCCAGGGACACCCTGGATGAGGAAGTGACACATGAGCTGAGGCCTGCACCATGGGAAGGAACAGCCACAGGAAGGGCAGGGAGCGGGAATTCTAGGCAGTGGGCAGAGCAGGGCAAAGGCCCTGAGACAGGGATGGGTGGTCTCGGCCTGTTTGAGAAACAGAAAGATAAACCTTCTTCAGCTGCAAAAAATATGGCTAACAAAAATATCCATCTCCTTAGGGTTGTTGTTGGAGACTAAATAAGTGAAGTACCTAGTGGCACACCTAACGATGCATGCTGGCTATTCACTACTATTGTTCAGAGGACCTCTGCTAGAGGGCACAGTCCAGCCGGGTCCTACCTCAGTCAGCACAGTCTCTCTTGCCTATTTTTGGAAAAAGCACCTCTTTCTGGAATGCATGCCTACTCCTTCCCTCTCCTACCTCTGCCTGGCCAAACACACTGATCCTGAACTCTCGGCTGAAATAATGGCCCTTCCTTCTTCACTGTCAATGGCCCTGGCCCAGCAGGTCACTTCCTGTGTGAGACCCTGCAGTGCCTTCTGGGGAACTGACAGGGCGACGCAGACTGTTGATATGAGGGCTGGGAACAGCCTGGCTCCTGCCCCCAGCCTCCCCTCCCTGCACGCCTGCCTCCCTGAGCTGCCCTGCAGGGCCTGTGCAAGGGTGTGCACTCTACCTGGGCCGCCCTCTGCCGGGCTCTCATCCTTCAAGCTTGACCTCAGACGTTACTCCCCGCTACCTGGCCCTCCCCCTCTGTACTCTATCTCCTAACACCCTGTTCTTATAAATCTATATGACTGTTGGCTATTAATGTCTAACTTCCACCAAAAAAGGAAAGTTTCAGAACAGGGGCTGCATCTGTTTTGTTTCCCCACTAGTGCTTGTAACCTGCTCAGTAAATATTTGCTGATGGACGCTCCCACCCTCTCCTGGTGTTCCTCCTGCCACTCGGTCCTCTCAGGCCCTGGCCTCCTCTGCCAGCTCATCCCTTTCTCCTTGGTCACCAGGTGGCGTGGCTTCCCAAGGCTCCCCCCAGCTCCCTCTCCTGTTAGCTCCTTCCCTAAGTGGACCATCTCCTTGGGTGACTCCTTGAAGTATTCCTTTAGCTCCTAGTCCCTTCTGACTGCAGGTGACATCTCCTCCCAGATGTTTCAAGGCATCTTAAACTCAGCACAACCCGAGTTACGCCCTGACTCTCCCTGAACCGGAGTCAGGGCAGGGCTCCCGAGCTCAGGAAGAGCAAGCAGGCAGGACGGAGTCCTCGCGTCGGTCTTGGTGCCTCCCTCCCTGCGGCCCTCGTTATCCAGCCTCTACCAGGTGCTGCTCATTTGACCCCTAACTATCACTCAGCTCCATCTTCCTTTCCATACCCCTGCCTGCAGTCCCTTCCACCTGCACGCTGAGCAGCTTCTGAACTCTCCGGCCTCCACTCTTGCTGCCCACCTGCTCCTTCCACCGTGCTCTCTGTGCAGCAGCCACAGTGGATTTGAGAAGGGAAGATCTGATCACATCACTCTCTCCATCTGAAACTCCTCAGTGGTTTCTCACTACTCTCAGAATAAAAACAATTCCCCTCTGCAGCCCTGCCAGCTCTGGTCTCTTACGCTGCTCCCTGCGGGAACACTGCGTGCTGCCCTGGGGAGGAGGGCGGTGGAGGGCAAGCACAGCCCTGGGGCTTCAGCAGGGTGACCAGGGACAGCACAGCCCTTGCTCTGGAGTCTGATGGTCCAGGCCAGAATCTGAGTTGGCCTGGGGCTGAGCGATGCTTCCAGCAACCTCTCCACAGAGCCCAGGTCAGAGCGTGAAGGGGCGCAGAGCAGGCCTCCCTGGGATGCACCTCCTTGGCGCGTGGATTGTTTACAGTTGAAGACATCAAGACGCTGAGAGCTCAAGAGGAACTTTGACCCCTCCCTTAATTATCTAGAAAAACCTAAATGGGGGATCTTTACCAGAATGTTTACACCAGAGATAGATTTTATTTGAGTGACCCATCTGTGCGGGCAAACATGCAATCACTAGGCATCTGCCCTGCTTACTGCCCTCCTCCCCTCTGAAACCCTCACCCCACTCCTTAGTTCAAGATGGCACCTATGCCTCATTTTACTTTTCTGTTGTTGAACGTCTTCTGTATGTGGGGTTCCTGCACATGCAAAATTAAATTTGATTTCTGTTCTATTAATCTGTCTCTTGTCAGTATGATTCTAAGACCAGCAAGAGAACCTTGAAGGGTAGAGGAAAATATTTCCTCCCTAAGGTAAGCGACCTTTGACTTGATACATATAGAATGATGGTTAGTCTCCCCTGCTCCTGGCCTGCAGCACAGATTCCCAGCCGAGGGCCTTGGTGACTCAAATTCTAACCTCAGTCTTAGAGGAGGCTTCAGGTTCTGTTCTGATGTTACTGACCCCAGGAGGCCTCCCGACCGGCAGACGGCTGCGAAGGAGGGCCTGTGTCTTTGCTGCAGTTCCTATGAATCTCAGGAAATCAAGGAAATCAGCCTCCATCAGTGAGCAGCAGCCACCACATCTCCTCCTCACCCCTCTGCTGCGGGCTCCTCCTCCTCCCCTCCTTCCCTCCCTCCTGCCGGCCCTCAGCGCAGCTGCCAGGTGACCCTCTAACGGATGTGTAGGGGCAGGTCTCTGCTCTGCTGCAGATCTTCCCCATCTTGCTCTGCACACAGACCGCAGTTCCTAAAGTGTCCAGGGCTGATCTCATTGGCCTTGTCACCTCTCTGGTCTCAACTGACCGCTCCCACCATCCTCTTCTCTGTCTGGCTTCCTTGCTGCTCCTCTGACTCTGGACTTCATGCTCTGCCGGAACTTTTCTCTCCTCTAGACTCCATGTTGTCCCCCCTCACCTCCTCCAGGTGTTTGCTTCTCAGGGGGCCTGACCTGGCCCCCCAAATCTACAGTTAAACCCCAACCCGCACACACTTCCTATCCTCCTTGCTCAATTTTTTCTCTTTAGCATTTGGCACCATGTGACCGACAATATATTCTGCTTATTTACCTAGTTTATTGCCAATGTGCCCAGACTAGAATGTACGGTTCATGAAGGAAGGATTTTGTTAGCTCTCTTGTTTCTGGATTTTCAAGATGTAGGACAGTCCCTACCAGATCAATACCTGCTACCTGCTGTGTAACTGAGGGGACTTGTTCTTCTTTGCCCTCACTGGGTTGTGGGCTCTGCATGCTAAACACATTTCTTCCAAGATCTGCCTCAAGCCTTTTTGAAAACCCCCCCTTTCCTACCTGCCCCACACCCAGTGCTAGTGTGGCAGACTCCACCATTCACAGTTGGCCTTCCTAATACTCGCTGCTGTATTGTCCGGACTGATCACATTTCTGGGGGCCTCCCAGGATAAACCCAGTGTCTGCATACTGACGAGCATAATTATCTGATGCTGATGTTCATTTATAATTACAATTATTATCCAACATGTAAGGACCCATTACTACTCCGTAATTCCAGCTGCAATTGCGAACCTACTGAGGACTGAGCCGACTCGGACTGCGTGTCCCCTTTTTCAGAGAGGCCGACCCCAGAGAACACGAGCATGCAGGCTTGGCCAAGTGGAGGAGCCGCCCAATAATTGTCTCCCCTTCCACTGGTTCTCACATAAACTGATTACAAGAATAAGAGCAGAGAGGCTGGAAGGGGTTACTGTGCTGTCTAGAAGAATTTTCTAGTAGTTCTTTCAGTCCAGGGCCTGTCCAGGTGAGATGGGGAAGCAGAGCCAGGAAGTTGAAAATAAACAAGAGGATGTGGTGGAGCCTCCCCCTCCCTCGTGGCGACGAGCCCGGCATCCTAGGAGCCTCCTAAGGGGTCTCTACTTCCTGCACTTGAGCCTGTGCCGTTTTTCTTCAGGGGTTCTCCATGGACACCCCTGGGCTGGGGCTCAGAGCCCTTTGGAACCCTGTCCCCCAGCCTCCTGCTGGGCCCTGCATGAGCAACCTGCTTCTCACTGCTCCCTGGACACATCTGACACCTTGGTGCCTCCAAGCCTTTGCTTGAGTGATGGCAGTGCTGTCACAGCAGGGCAGAAGTCCCTGGTTGATGCCAGCCATAGCTTTGTAAAAACAAGACTTGTTGGGCAGGAGGAGGCACTGGGAGGGCAGGACAGGAGCTGCCTCTTGAAAGGACTTGGGTTATCAGCACATACAGCCACGATGCAGCCCACGGAGTGCCCCTCCCCAGGGCTGCCCGCTCCCTCCCTTCCACCCGTGGGTCTGCATCAGAGCAAGGAGAAGGGTGGCAATCATTTCCCAGGGAGACTGCATCTCTATTTGGATATAAATCTTTGTCAGTGTTGGACCAAAAAGAATGCCCTGGGAATGCCAGAACACAGCAGCTTCCGGGCAAGAGTTAAACCAGCCTTGCATGCAGAGAGGCAGCACTTTATCCCCACTGCACCCAGCTTTGGCCCAACAAAAAGGCAATAATGGAGATAAACAATAAAGAAATTAGTTGAAGAGATGACAAAATACCCATTTTCCCTCTTTTTCCATTTGCTCCTTTTTCGCCTTTTGGGCCCTGGGGACCAGGCTGTCCATCTGATCCATTGTGCCCTGGTAAGCCGCCAACTCCTGGAGGTCCTGCATCAAAACACAGGAAACGGCAACATTTAAACACATCTTCACTGAAGTTAGCACGATTTCCTTTAGCTGGTGTGAGCGGGCAGGCATTGCTGCCTTGTCCATATTTCTCCTGCTTCTTCCCTTCCTTCCCTAGGTTTGCTGTCACCTGAAGCAGTGACAGTTGGGGAATGGTGATGGCAGGTTGTCAGGTGGGAAGGCACAGGAGAGCTTGTGACTAGGGTAGAGGGAAGAAGGGGACACGGTCCTAGTCAGGCTGCCTCCAGACTCCTCCCCTTTTCCCACCTCAGTCCCTTTTGAGGGATCCTGGGAAACTAGCCACTCAGGTCTTCCCCATGAACTAGGAAAATCCATGAGCTCTTACCTGGTGGGCCAGGGGGTCCTACAACAGAAAAAGAAATTTAGATAATCAACATGGATGGAAGTAAGCAAAGCCAGCACCACAACCCAAAACACAGAGTGCCTTCTCTCGCTTAAAATATAGCAATCATCTGCTGGCCCTAAGGAACTGCCCCATGCCTTTTATCTAGAACTCAGTATATTTGCCCAAAAGATCCTTAAAAGGAACTCAACAAAGACCCATTTACCAATCAAAACCACTTTAGCTTAAGTTTCAATGGCCCAAGAATCATTTCTGAGCAAGTTTCACTACAGATTCTAAAATCAGTCATTGCTCAATGCAATCAACTTAATTAAAGAAGTCTTGGTGATAAAGCAGGTGGGCACTAGCAGAGCCCTGACAGCGGAAGTGTCATAGCTGGCAGAGCTGTCATTGCAGGGCTGAGGTCTGGCTGTCACGAGAGCAGGCCCCAGGGCTCCTGTCGGCCAGTGTGTCTCCTTTGGGCTGCAGAGGGTTGTTGAGGGCAGAAGCTGGTTCTCTGGGTCTCTGTTTTATTGCATGAAATGGCCTGAGGAAAATCGAGGGCCCAGATTAGGTAATAAATACCTTCCTTAGTGTGTAATTATCCAAAGGATCTAAGGAGTTTAGATGAATCATTTACACATAATCTAACAAAACAATTTTGCTTCCACAAAGAGGAGAGTCTTATTGTTAATTATTCTACTTAAGCCCTCAGCCAGTCAATGAGGTGGTGATGTGAGCAGCTGAGGTCCTTCTATTGTTTCCAGACCATATGTAGTGATTACCAATAATGGAGTGGGAGGGTCTTTTTATAAATACAAGCCTATGACAGAAAACCATTGACTAAGCACTTACTATTGCACCCAAACCTACCAACAAGCAGAAATGTTGGTCCCTGTGTCTGCTGTGTTTACAACCTACCTGGAGAAAGTAGACATTTGAACCACAAGGAAATATGAGGGAGCTCTAAAGAAACAACCCCCCCCCCCCCCAGAGAGGTATGGGGCTGTCTGGGCAGTGGCAGTCTGAGAAGGACTCCAGAGAGGAGGGCCTTAAACTGTGGCGCAGGGGGAGGCATGGGTCTGAGATGGCAGCAGGGTCTAGGGCTCCGCATCCCAGGCCAGGGGCCAGCAGGAGCAAAGGTACAGAGGAGGGAACTTAAACCATTCAGGGTGAGGAAAGGTGGAAGAAAGGCCAGCCTGGCATGAATAAAGAGGGAGCTGAGTACGGACTTGGTGGGGTGGATGTGGGGCAGCAGGATCTGAATGCCCAGCAGAAAGGTACAGATGGGCAATGCAAAGCCATAGGGAGCTATAGTATATTCCTCAGCAGGGGGATAACTGTGAAATCCCTGTGTATTTGAGATCATCTCTGTAGATGGAAGTTGAATAGAATTAGGGAATGAGGTGAGAGACAGAGAGAGAGAGAGCTGGAGAGAAAATATTCAGTCTGTGTTGTTAAAATGAGGAGCAAGGTTGTAGATAAATGTGGTTGATGACTGTAGAGCTGTAGAGAAGGCTAGATATGCAAGAGGTATCTCAGCAGAAGAATGAGCAGGGCTCCATGTCTGACTGGGTAGGAGGCGAAAGAGGATGACTCTCCAGTGAGAGTCAAACAATGAATGTCTGAAGGTATGCTTTCTAAGTCCTACTTGGGGCAAAAAATGATTTGCTGAAAATGGTACCGAGTTTTCTAGGGGCAATATAGCCTGTGGCTACAGGACTTGACCACCAGATGGCGGGCGTGCACACACGCACGTGTACACACACATGTAATGGGATAATGTGGACAGTTGACAGAGGTTAGAAGAAATCAGTTACCATTCCTGATTATAGATGGAGCAAATTCAGATGTGCAAATTTAGAAAAAAGGTAAACAAGCAAGCATCAACTGTATATAGTGGGTTTCAAGAGTTCTCAGAACTGTCCATTAACCATTTCCATGCAGCAGGAGTGTTGGAGAAAGGATCTGACTGGAGCTGCATATTTAAGACATTAGTCATGGCCAAGGCTGTCGCTCTGGTGAAGTGTTTAGATTAGGGTTTCCTGACACTGACCCAGGTCCATGATGTCCTATGGCTACAGTTCTTAGTCATTTGTGTCCATACATCACCTAGCGTGCTTGTTAAAATGCAGATGCCTGCACCCCATCTGGAGATTCTAATTCAGGTTAGGTTTAGAGTGAGGCTCAGGAACCAGCATTTTTACCAAGTACCACAGGGAAGCAGATGGTCCTCAGTCTCCCCAACCTGATATGAAAATTTTCAGGGAAAAGATTCAGTCGCTATCAGCAGATCCCCAAAGGGGTCCCTGACCCTAGAAAGGTTGAGAGCTGTTAGTCTTGAGGCAAGAATAAAATGTCTGAGCCAAGTTCTGGGAGGAAGACAGAGGGAGACATGCCCCACTTGGAGGGAGCCCGGTGACTGAGGCCGCTCTTTCTCTCACCAGGGAGGAGAGTGACCTGAAGGTGTGGGCAGCAAGCCGGCAGCCCTGAAACTTCCGGAGGAGAGAATTTCAGAAGAGAAAGGATGGCAAGCAGTTCCAGAGAGCTCAGAAGCACAGTTCTACAAGCCTCTGCCACAGTGTCCTCTCAGGATGGCAGCAGAACTCCCAAGGGCCCCTTTTGCCTGGAAAAAACCCCAAATGTGTATCATTATCATGTCAAATGTCAAATAGTATGTGTCAGGAAACCATTTTTCAGGATGTTTTCTCCCCTTCTTGAATAACAGACCCCCAGAATATGTGGACAGTCGCATCTGTGTTGACACTGTCTACAGGGCTGGTTTCCTGGGCCTGCCACCACTGCGGCTAACAGCACCCCATGTTCAGAAGGTGCCCCTCTGCCCCCCTCTGTCTGAAGCTGCCAATTCAGTCTTGAGTCCTGAGTCCTGTCTCCTCCCCACCCCAAGCCAGGCAGCATGGCTTAGTCCAAGGCATCCACTCACTTTGCACCTCATACTTTTCACACCTGAGTTTTAATTGAAGAGCTTTCTGTGTAACAGGAGGCCTAATTTCAAGCTGGCATGAAAGGAGAAGGTGCTGGCTTTGAAAAGCATTTTGAGGTGCCAAAGAAAAACCTCCTCAACCCATTTCCAGCGTGGATGGGATCCCCACCCCCGTCAATCTCCCCTGAGTGGTCTCAGTAGCTCCATCTCCCATTCACTGAATAGCCCAGCTTCCCTTCGATCACTATAAAAATAAAAAGCAAGAGGCTTTTCCTCTGCCTCTCAGCAGGGCTTTTGTGTCTGTAATTCCATCCATCTGATCATTTCTCCAGCACTCATTACTGTCACACATGGGAACTCTGAAAAGGGACTTCCAGAGATGGAAGAAAGTGCTTTGCCACAAGAGTTTCAGAATAAAGGGCCAAGCTGTTCTGAAGATACTTAGTTTTCTCTGAGGGCCAAAATACAACATGAGTAACCCAACTAGCATTTCCCAAGAGGCCACAGGATTACAGCTTTTCTCTCTGAGGCCAAACTAAGCAAATAAGGGGTAGACTCCGGTCAGCGTACCTCAGGGAAGCATCTTTCTTACCAGCCCACCACCCCATTTAATCACTTTCATAAATCACAGGTTTAATCATTGAACAAACTCATGTTGACCTCATGCAGGCAGACAATGAGAGGTACTGGGAAGAACACTACAGAAGAGGTGGGTCCTCAGGATACACATGGGCAAGGTTCTCAGCCTCCCCCAGGGCAGCCCTGGGAAGTGTGAAGCACTTCCCCAGAGCCTGGGGCCATAGATTGAGGAGACACAACAAAAGCTTCAGATAGCTTCAAAGTCTTGTGGTTATCTTTTAAAGTCCAGGAGGTGTGCATTTACTCAATAATAGACTTTTAATGAAACATAGTCCCTCCATTTCCTTAGAATGCTCTACCCTCTTCAGAGGGAATGGAAGTGCTTTGTCTGAAATCAGGCTCTGCAGGCTCATCCTTGGGCCTAGCCCCGATGTGTGTTTTGGAGCGCAGGCAATGAATTCCGTGACTGTTCTGGGGTCTGTGTTTTAACTTGTCCCCAGCCACTGAAGGCAAAAAACAGGTACCCCTCCCTTCAGGCAAGAGGCGGGACTCTGTCAGACTCAGGTGTTGGTAATCATATCAGCCCTCCAAGCCATGCCCCACCAGCCATTCTGTGTCCCTAGGCTTGATATGCCTCTTGGTTGAGTCTCTCCATCCTCCTATTAGCCCTTGATTCATTGAGCAGAAGGACCACCCCACATAACACACAGTAGACATCACTCAGAGAGCTCTTTACAAAAAGTGTTTTCTTGATTAATTAACACTTCATTTCTAGAGCTTCATTTGTAGAGAAAATGAAAGTTTCATGGCTAGGATCCTCACCTGACCCTGGTCTGCTTGCTCACTGTGCATGTGCGATGCTCACAGGCACAGGATTGCACACGTGTGGGCAATAAGTTATTATTGACTCTATATAAAGAGCTCTGCCCAGGACTGAGGGGCTGTGAGGCAGTGGAGAGGCCTGAAGCTGAAACCCAGTGACAAAACAATTGGTGACATCGGCAGGATTTGCTGCAGACCCAAAAAAACAAAATGAAACAGAATAAGCTGCCTCCATGGAGGGGTGCTTCAGCGGGCTGCCCTTATAGCTGGGAGAATACTGCAGGAACCTCTGATGGATGAGGAGGAATTTAGGCATCCTCTAGTGGGTATGTGGACCAAGGTGGCTTTATTCCTAAAGGAGTGGGCCCCTCCCCTGGACTGGGGAGAAGTCAAGCTGATGCCTGAGGCAGTGATAGAGGCCCTCCACAAGGTTGGCAGATCCTTAGAGAAACAGAGGGCCTGCAAGGTGGTGGGAAGTGTGGCTTGGCTATTCCTTACTGTATTAAAAAAGGCCATGTAGGAGAAGGATGAGCTTTTGTGAGGAGCATGAGAAGAGGCAGCTTGAGAATGTAAGCTGCGAGATGCTAAGGAGGAAAAAGATTTTTTGGAGAATGAGAAGGTATCACAGTAAGGCACTGAGAAAAAGGTAAAGGCCATGAAGGAGTAGGACATGCTCCTCTGAGAAGCATGAGAAGAGGCAGCATGAGAATGCTATCTGCAAGGTACTACAGAAGAGGTAAAAATTATGATGACTGAGCTGGCATCACTATAAGGTGCTGTGGAGATGGTAAAGGATGTAATGGTAGCACAAGAAGAGACAGCACAGGACCACAGGCTGCAAGGTGCTGTGGGGAAGGTGAAGGATGTCATGGTGCCATTAGTCCCAGAAATGGAGGAGGAGTTGGGGTTTGACAAGGGGGTGGGGGTGGTACCAGTTGAAAGCCCACCCAATTGTAGTAAAAAAAAATAAAGACACAGCAACTGTGGGTTCCTCTAGGAGAGGTACAACCCCCTCTCAGTTCGTGGAACACTCTATGCTCTGCCCCTTTATGCAGGATGAACTGGTAGATTTGGGCTCCTGGCTTTGACAGAAGCCCTTGGAATAGATATCACCTTGACTCCTGCATCTTTGGGATGTAGGTGATGATGGGAATATTCTGTCCAGGTTAGAAATGGGAAAACTGGCTTCCCTGTAAACTCACCCTGCCCTGTAGCAGTGACTGCAAAATGCACATCAGACCCCCCAAAATCACTCCTCAATTGGATTGTGTCTGCACTTTATGATGTATGGCCTAATCAGGGTGATTTACAATCTTCCCCGGCTAGATGGCAGACATATGCTGAGCTCCAATAGGTGTTATGAGAGTTGGGGCATGAAAAAGGCCATTTATTGTCCAGAGAATTATGGCCTAGGAGGAGCCTTTTACTGCAGGGATGAGAAGTGTGGTGCTTCAAACTGCCCCCTTTGTCCCTCTTTGGGGCCCTAGTGGCTATTCTTGACTCTCACTTAGGATAGCCAATAAGTGAGGTTACTCATATAGTAACAGACTTGGGAGAGGCTGAAGCAATGAAAGCATGGAAGACAATATGGTCTGCTACTCAGAAGAAGAGTTTAAAGGGCTCTGTGAAAGTCATGAGGACCCAAATGTGGGTTGATTTGATAAAGGCAGGGGCAGACAAACAGAGAGAAATTATATGGAAAGTTGAATAAAATCTTACTGGAGCTCTGGCAGCAATTGAAAGCAGAACAGTGGTTTCATCAGTTGGCTAAAGCAAGGACCAAGAAATGGAAGCCAGAGACAAAGCCACAAACCCGGCCTGTCTGGCTACAGGACTTTCTGCTGAAGAGTGAGCCAATCCCACCTGGACCCTCACAGGAAGATGATTGGGTGATATGGTTTGACTGAGAGGAGGGTCAAGGCACCCACCTTGGGGGACCTGGTGGGGACTAGAAGCCACATGTTAGAATATCAGTTCATTGGTCCTCAGTGAATATGCAATGTGTCCTCGCTCTGTTAACACAAGAGGTAAATGCTCTCTGATTTATGGCAACCCTGAGCAGCTTTCTGGGACCCCCACTGTTATAAATGGATACTGGGGTAAGGCTATTAGAGTGAAACAAGCCCAAATCCCATTGGGAATAGAGCATCTAATACTGTGTATGATGTTATGCTTACTTCTGATTCTCTTTAAGACAAATGTGACATTACTGCCAGAGGTTTTGGGTCTTGTAGGCTACTGGAGAGTGCTTATCCTGCACTTAGCACAAATTCTAGGGCCCTTATACCATTTGGTATGAGAGGGTGTCAGGTGAGGCTGGGATGAAACATGTGCAATTGCCTTTGCCATTGCAAACAGACAGTCAAGGCTGTGCAGGCCTTTAGTGAGACAGACCCATCAAGGTTCTGTGAGCTGGATATCCATGGGTCTGAAAACAGCTGTGGCTGGGATCTCTTGTAGTGAGTTGTAGGCCATTTGCTTCTGGCATCCCCACGAAATGATGAGGCAGATGAACTGGTCCAGGTACCTTGGCTAGAAGGAAAGCTTGCCTTGGGGCAGAAGACAGTATGGGCTGTAGCTCATTGGTGGGGCCTGCCTTTGACCACTGAAGAAGTCAGAGAGCCTGGAAGGAGTGCATTGTGTAACTGAGTCCTACAGCAGCCTAGAGCCTCTGTTCAATGGATGTGGCCTTGGACATTTTGACACATAGACCAGTTATGGCTGGCCATCCTAATACCTTGAGGACAAGGCCTGGAAGCTCACAATGGTGTACCCTAAACAGCTTGAAAATAGGAGCATCTTATTAGGGAGTTTTGCTTTATCATTAAGGTCAGTGCATGTGCCACCAGTAGCACTACATATAGACCTCTCAGTAACCCCCACAGGGAGAGGGGTAAGGGTAATGGTATACTAGACTCATATGGAACACCCTGCCTGTCATAGTCCTATCACAGAGCCACTCTCTTGCATGCATTCTACCTGACAGACAAGATTGGCTTCTGTTGGTGTCATTAAAACATTTGTCTTTTCACCCTTAAGGTTAATCTCCTCTAATGTCTGTGTGGATTGGGCAACACCCTAGCAAAAGCTTCTGCTTGCTTGGTGTGCATGCAAAGTGTAAATCATGAACTCATCTGAGTAGAACTGGTTTGAATACAGTTGGAATGACCACTTGGTGACAACTGATATCCTCAGGCTTGAGGATTATCATAATTTCTGTTGTTATCTGTATCATAATTACTGATGTTATTTGTGTATTCTTGTAGCCTCTATTGTTATTGTGGAATCTGGTTACAATGTTCCAGCTTTCTTGCACAGGGACCATCACAGAAGATTGATGGCACATAGACTGTGAGGTGAGAATCCTGGAGGGGTGGAGTGTTAAGAAAATGGAATTTCTATGGCCAGGATTCTCACCTGACCCTGGTCTGCTTGCCCTCTGCACATGTGCAATGCTTGCAGGCACAGGCATGCACAGGTGTGGGCAATAAGTTATTATTGATGCTATATGATGAGCTCCACCTGTGGGGCTGCAGGGCTCCAAGGTGGCAGAGAGGCCTGGGGCTGTAACCCACGGGTGAGACACCATTCATGCCATATATATGATGTAGGAAAATAATTACTTCTCATAAGAGAATATTACCATCAGTAAGGTCTTTTTCCTTTCTTTCTCTTCCCTTTCAAGAACTAATGGGAATAAGGAAAACATCTATGGAGCCAGTTCAAGTACCATATATTTCTAGCCTAAGACCTAGTAATTTTCCATGGCTATTTTCTAAGGCAATACCGAAAATATTAGTTTGCATAATTATATTGCAATTGACTTTCAGCCCATTAAAGACATCTGATAGAAGCAAATCAACATGCATTTTTATAACCTAAATGTTCCTAAGTGTTCATTCTGCCCTGGCCCTTTGTCTAGCATATGTATTCGTGGTGTGAGCGGCTCTTGGTCTGTGAAGAGCAAGCCTACCTGTCAGGCAGATGCCCCTGGTGCTGTTGCATAGGTCCACCATCACTCGGATCTGCAAGGAGAGAGGGTGGTTAACAGCAGCACATGAGGCAATGGGCCCTGAACTTACCCTTTTTGAAAATGAGAAGAGAGCAATTATAAATATTTATGAAGTAATTTTAAGAGAATGCACAGAAGTCTGAGGAGAAGTTAACCTAAAACTAAAAAGAAAACCCATAGAAGATCTAAAGATATATGATATTAGCTCTTCTATCAACATTGTCAAACTGAATCTCCTTGATTTTGACAAATCAAAAACTCTGGATACCTAGAGGTCTTTGAAATATAAGGGTTTACTGAGCCTTTGCAGATGCAGCCAGTTAAGGACTAAGTCCTGGAGAGGAAGTTTCTGTGTCACCAGCAGCAAGGCCAGTTACAGAAACAACCTGTCGGTTTCAAGAAATGGGGGACATCGATGAGGGGTCTCAAGGAAAGAAAGTTCTTTAAATGTAAATTGGCTGCAGATAAGGAAGGTGGGCTAAGGTGAAGCAGGGCAAGCCTGAGGCTAGATGGTCAGTCCATAGAGAAGGCATGTGGATTGGCTGTTGATGACGACCAGACATTGGTCACACACAAGCGGGATCCACTGGTCCTGGGAACCTTCTAAATGCTTATTGAAATGACTTCATCCAGGAACATGGAATTTCTGGTTAGCTACAGCCTGTGGTTATTGGCTGATTACCTTTCCTTGTCTCCTTCATTCTCTGGACCTTCCATCATTTAATTTAGGACATTTCAGAATTTTTCCTTATTGTTTCCCCATTCATCATGATATTTCATAGAAATCATCACTGATGAATGTCTTTTGTGAAGTTAAGCATGTTTAAAATGGCCCTTCTATGTTCAGGGCACTGTCCCACAATGCTAGGAAAAGTCAATTCCCATGGAGGAAGGAAATTTAAAGGTAATGTTGCATGAGATGAGACGTCGTCCCAGACCAATTGTGGGCAACAAGAGAGTGAGAACGAGAGAGAACCATCAGCCAACCCCTGTCAAGGATCTTCAGTTTTCTTTTAAAGGGTATCTTCTTCTGGAAAGGCATAGGTGGCTGATTCAATCCACTGAGCAAGCATAATGTTGGCTGGGGTTTGGTTCTGGGCTTGCATGACTGGGGATAACAACCAAGTATAAAGTTTAGATAAAATAATACCAAGCAAAATTAAAAGTAGGGCAACAAATACAATCTGAAAGATGGTCTTATCCCATGAGCCTCATGATTCGAACCATCATTTTGATATCTCCTTAATTGGGGTTGGATCACTCAGGGCCCTTAGTTTTGTAATAGCAATAACACAATTAAACAAATTCTAAAAATTTTATGATGTGCTTGGGTTTCAGATTTCTGTAGCCTGTTTGCCCACTTGTTTAGAACAACAGGAAAGGACATAGAAGGAATATAGATTAGGGTGATTTTGAATCTTCGGAATATACAGGCCTGGTCTGCACTATTGGGTCAAAGCAGTCAGCTTCAAGATGTCAGTGGCTTCTCTCCCTACTTGGGCAGAGTTTGAGGTCAGAGATGGGAGTGCTGGACCATTCAGGTGGATTAGCCTTTTTTAGGTAGGAACTGTAGATCCAGGAGTAAATGCCCTGGAGCTTGGCTTCACGGGGATTAACAAGAACTACTTGGAACAGATCTTTACAGTGAGGTTGCAAAAACTTTTGTGATGTCTTTCTCAGTTTACAAAATCTCCAGGTTGGGTTCTGTGGGGGTGGAAGGCCACTCTCTTTGTTACTGTAAAATTATTGTTTTACTAAAAGAGTGATTTTTGTTAATAGCTTTAGGTAGATCTTGGCAATAAATGAGAATTCCCCCTTTTATAACTAAAGAGTCTAGGACCCCTGGGGGAAGATGCATAGGTCTTCCTCATTTCAAAGGGGGAAAGCTTACGTTGGAAAAGAACTATAAGGAAGATTTTTGACCAGGGAACTTTTAAGACTTCCATAAAATTGACTGAGTCTTTATAATTCTGTTTATACTTTTTACTAACCCAGAGGATTGTGGATGGTATGTGTAATGAAAATGTTGGCAAGATGGCACATACCTGCCAGATAGTTTCTTCACTAAAACAAGTTCCCCTATCACTATGTAGAATAGAATGGGTTCCCTAAGTTGATAAAATTTTCTCTATAGGTACTTGAGCTACAGGAGTGGCAGTGGCGTGGTGAACAGGGAAAACTTCAGCATATTCAGAAAACACACATACAGTAACAAGAACCTATTGATAACCCATACTAAGTGGCAGTTGAATGAAGTCCAGCTGCAGGTGTTCAAAGAGTCCAGAGGAATGGGGGTAAAAACAAGACTTTGCCAGGGAGCGGGGTGGAACTATGTGGCCATCTTGGATTTCCCATAACCCTAATAATTTTACAACCATCTCAGTCCATTTTAATTTCCCTGATTCAGGATACGTCGGCATGTTGCAAGGACATCAGGATGGCAAAAGTCTGGCAACAACGGGTGTTTTTGTTTTCTGTCTTAGAGTTTCGGTAGAAGCAGAATGGGCTTGATCCATACGTACTAAAATTTTTATGGATTCTGTTAATTCTGCCATTGCATGAAAATCAGAAGGACATTTCCCTGGTTTTCAGGTTCAAGTCTTTCATTGTAACCCTCGATTTTGATGACAACAATTTCAGAAGGTATGAGGATAATTACAAGGGAGTACACCATACACCAGAACCTATCACATTTCTAGGAATTCCACATAATATCTACAACACTTATATACCTATACAAATATACAGAAGGCTTACTATTACTTCTTATTTGACAGTGTTTTAGAATTCGATTGGGAAATTCGTGAAAAAGTATAAAAAATAGGTGTTTTTTTGTTTGGTCGGTTTTAAACACTTGGTTGAATAGAATACTATGAAGCAATACCTATTTATCTGTTTAACTGTTTAAAGTGACAAAGACTTCATGGGAAAATACAAAAGGTTACATAGTTGCTAGCAAAACTTAGCTCTTTTAATATGAAGAAGACTCAGTTTTCTTAAGTAATCAAACATCTGATGATGAAGATACCATCACAAAGCACAGAATTTTGTTTTCTGGCAATTACTTTAAGAGCAAAGAGAAAACTCACAGTCTCTAATTTTCCAGAGCAGACTAATAGTCCAAGGGAACTTTGCCTTTTTAACAGAGAGAAAACTAGATTTTAATTTTGCTCCAACTTACTTTTGGTATTAAAATCATTTCAAATAAGTTCATCTTAATCTTAGCCAGCTTGATTACACATTAAAATTCTTTTCCCAACATTTCTTTTTACAAACATTCCACAACTTTTACTTTTTACATTCAGATTTTCTCCTAAATCTTCCCTCTTTAAATAACCAGCCTCACTTTCTTAAATTTTGTTCTCATTAATCTACAATTACATACAGAACATTATGTTTACTAGGCTCCCCCCTTCACCAAGTCCCCCCAACAATCCCCATTACAGTCATTGTCCATCAGAGTAGTAAGATGCTGTAGAATCACTACTTGTCTTCTCTGTGTTGTACAGCCCTCCCCATGACCCCCCCGAACATTATACATGCTAATCATAATGCCCTCTTTCTTCCCCCCTCCCCGCCCTTATCCCTCCCTTCTCACCCATCCTCCCCAGTCCCTTTCCCTTTGGTAACTGTTGGTCCATTCTTGGGTTCTGTGATTCTGCTGCTGTTTTGTTCCTTCAGTTTTTCTTTGTTCTTATATTCCACATATGAGTGAAATCATTTGGTACTTGTCTTTGAGTGCATTGCATTCTATTTCCTCCTTTAATTCTGTTAGTATTTGTTTCACATATGCTGGTGCTCCTGTGTTGGGTGCATATATATTTATAATGGTTATATCCTCTTGTTGGACTGACCCCTTTATCATTATGTAATGTCCTTCTTTATCTCTTGTTACTTTCTTTGTTTTGAAGTCTATTTTGTCTGATACTAGTACTGCAACAACTGCTTTTTTCTCCCTGTTGTTTGCATGAAATATCTTTTTCCATCCCTTGACTTTTAGTCTGTGCATGTCTTTGGATTTGAGATGAGTTTCTTGTAAGCAGCATATAGATGGATCTTGCTTTTTTTTTTTTTTGAGAGGGCATCTCTCATATTTATTGATCAAATGGTTGTTAACAACAATAAAATTCAGTATAGGGGGGTCAATGCTCAATGTACAATCATAAATCCATCTCAAACCTAATTCTCGTCAGTCTCCAATCTTCTGAAGCATAACGAACAAGTTCTTACATGGTGAATGAATTCTTACATAGTGAATAAATTCTTACATGGTGAACAGTGCAAGGGCAGTCATCACAGAAACATTCGGTTTTGATTACACATTATGAACTATAAACAATCAGGTCAAATATGAATATTCGTTTGATTTTTATACTTGATTTATATGGGATCTTGCTTTTTTATCCGTTCTATTACTTTGTGTCTTTTGATTGGTGCATTCAGTCCATTTACATTTAGGGTGATTACTGAAAGATATGTACTTATTGCCATTGCAGGCTTCAGATTTGTGGTTACCAAAGGTTCAAGGTTAGCTTCTTTAGTATCTTTCTGTCTAACTTGCTTATTGAGCTATAATAAACACTGTCTGATGATTCTTTATTTCTCTCCCTTCTTATTCCTCCTCCTCCATTCTTTATATGTTGGGTGTTTTATTCTGTGCTCTTTTGTGTTTCCTTTGACTGCTTTTGTGGGTAGTTGATTTTATTTTTTGCCTTTAGTTAGTATTTAGTTGGTCTGCTTTCTTTGCTGTGATTTTATTTTCTCTGGTGACATCTATTTAGCCTTAGGAGTGCTCCCATCTAGAGCAGTCCCTCTAAAATACCCTGTAGAGGTGATTTGTGGGAGGTAAATTCCCTCAACTTTTGCTTGTCTAGGAATTGTTTAATTCCTCCTTCATATTTAAATGATAATCATGCTGGATACAGTATTCTTGGTTCAAGGCCCTTCTGTCTCATCGCATTAAATATATCATGCCATTGTCTTCTGGCCTGTAAGGTTTCTCCTGTTGGGAGTTCTGTGTACTTCTATGTCTGAGCGACTATTTCCTCCCCCAGTTTGGGGAAGTTTTCAGCAATTATTTCTTCAAATACACTTTCTATCCCTTTTTCTCTCTCTTCTTCTTCTGGTACCCCTATAATGCGGATATTGTTCCTTTTGAGTTGGTCACATGGTTCTCTTAATATTATTTCATTCCTGGTGATCCTTTTATCTCTCTCTGCATCAGCTTCTATGCGTTCCTGTTCTCTGGTTTCTAATCCATCAATGGCCTCTTGCATCTTATCTATTCTGCTTTTAAATCCTTCCAGAGATTGTTTTATTTCTGTATTCTCCCTCCTTAGCTCTTGCATATTTCTCTGCAAGTCCATCAGCATGGTTATGACCTTAATTTTAAATTATTTTTCAGGAAGATTGGTTAGGTCTATCTCTTCAGATTCCTTTTCAGGGGAGACTGCCTGGGTTAATATGGTCTGTATCAAATTCTTCTGCCTTTTCATGGCGATATAGATAGTTGTGGGTAGTTGGCATGTGTCAGCTGGGAGAACGTCCCTTCTTGCTAGTTTGTGGCCTTCCTCTCCTGGGAGAATGGCAACCTCTAGCTGCTTGTGCTGGGCAGTTGCGCACAGATGGGGTTTCTGATTCTTGCCTGGCCACTGTGAAGGAAGCTCCATGCATGGTTGCTATGGGTGTAGCCACTCTCAGGCTGCTGCTGTGCTATGGTGGGGCCATGCCAGAGCAGGATTGGGTGGGAGGCTGTTTATCACTGTGAGGGGCCTCGGAGCTGTGCTGCCGCCCAGGGGGTTAGAGCGCCCGAGTTCCCCAGGTTCCCAGCTACTGAGCTGATTGTGCCGGGATGCCTCCATCCAGCTGTGGGGTCCCTATCCCCTTAAGACTTTCAAGAAGCACTTGCTTTTCTTTGTCCCAGGGTTGCTGGCTGCGGGGACCCACTCGCAGGTTTTACTGTCCCGTTTCCCTAGTATCCAGCACCCCACGCACTGTGTGTCTGTGTTCCTGGTGCGGATGGCTAGGGCTGGGTATTTAGCAGTCCTGGGCTCCCTCTTCCTCCCTGCTCCGACTCCTCTCCTCCCGCCAGGGAGCTGGGGTGGGAATGGGGGCGCTCTGGTTCCACCGGGCTGCAGCTTGTATCTTACCCCCTTCATGAAGTGCAGGGTTCTCGCAGGTATAGATGTGGTCTGGCTGTTGTCCTGTATCTTCTGGTCTCTCTTTTCGTAATAGTTGTATTTTCAAAAATATATATGTTTTTGGGAGGAGATTTCTGCTGCTCTACTCACGCTGCCATCTTGGCTCCTCCCCCCTCTCACTTTTCATACAAAATTACTTCATTTTCCCTCAACAAAATGCATTTCCTTTACTCATACCTTCTTTTACTGGAAGCACACATCTTACTTTTCTTGTACACAGTACACAGAGATGTTTCCCTTGTTATTTCCAGTGGCTTTGATCACACTTATGAGAATTCTTAGTTTTTATAAAACTTAATTTCTGGTGAAAATTAAGTAGTAACTAATTGTGAACTGTTACACCACTCTTTGGAGTGGCAAATTTATGAATACATTTCATAATTTGTAGAACATGCCTTTCTTCATAGTATAATCTTTCAGTAAAGCTCAAATCTCCCAACAGATTCAAATTTATCTTCAGTTTCAAAGTATACTTAATATTGATAGCTCTAAAGACAAGTCTCTTTCTAAGAAATCAACAAAATCAAGCTAGCTTTAATATTGAAAATTACCCTAGATCACATGAGCTTAAAAAAACATTTGGGTTTCTATTATATTTCTGAGATTTATAAAGATAAAATAAGCACTTAATTTAAAAGTGCTTATTTTTAAACCAATTAAATAGAGCTCTTTACAAATTAACTTTAGCAATACTATCTGGGGCAGAAAAATCTCACATATTCACAACACATACGTATAGATATACTTGAATATTCAGCAGACCCAAACACAGATGTTATAGTTATTGACATTTGTAGGGAAAACACCTAAGATTGACATTTGTCCTTAACAAGCAACCTTATAGACACTGTAGTTTCCATAAGCAAGGGTGCTTCTATAACAGTTTGTATTTTAAAAAGGCTTCCTTATCCATTGTTTTCAGTCTTAGGAATTGAGGATGATCTAGGTAATAGTTATAGGTAGATTCTGACATGTTTTTAGTCTTATTTTTCTGGTTTTGCAAAAATCAGGAAGATAAGGACAGTTGCTGTCAACTCAAAGAATTGGGTTGTAATTAAAGTATAACTTTATCCACTTACATTATCTTCAGTTTGCTTCTTTATATAGTCCCAATTTTACCTTAGGGAAGAAGACCTTAAAAAATCCTATCAGGTCCTAAATAGCAAATAACTATATAGAAGTTGGACTTTTCTTTTTTAAACTACACAGCTGCTAAATAAATATCTTGTGAGTTTTCAGCCAGGACCAACGTTAAATATTTTTGGCAAAACTGAATGACATCACTTGGGTGTAAGACAGGTCCCCAAAAAGGGTGCAAATGGTACCACCTTCCCCAAATCCAGAGCCACTCCCAAAGACAGCTAAGAGAAAGAAACAAGAACCTGTATCCCCCAGAAATGCAGAAAGCCAAACACAGTTTTATGAGATAAAACAGGACAAGCAAGAAGGCGATAGCTATTTCTGGATGAGAAAGATCCTTAAGCAATGTGTCTGGATCTGGAAAGGAAGAGACAGCATTAAATGTTATTTCCTTTTTTGACTGGACATTTCAGAAAGAGATTCAGGAGAGCTATTTCTAAGAAGAGTTTTCACTCTTTGTGGGCTTCTGCCAATTTTTCCAGGACCCTCTCTATAGGCTTCAGTATCTACCAGAATTTCTCCTTGCTATTTAAGGGAATAATATAGCAGCTGTCAGAAACCCCTCAACTCCTTCAGCATGAGGGGCCCAGATGGGGCTGCCTGTAAGGCCATTAATGTAGCAGACTTTTGTTTGTGCCCATGTAGGCTTTTTGGAGTTGAAATACAATTCAAATGGTCACTGGAATGAATACTCAGAGGAGGAAAGGGGAGCAATCAGTTTTGTAATCTGTTGTTTGTTTGGTTTAGGTACCTAATATCTTTAATTTCTCATTAGTTTTTATAACGGAATTTTGAAGAATTTGCTTTCAAGTGCACTTCTTAAATGATTTTATCTATTTGGAATGTCCTCATAATGGCTGTAATTACTCTAGGTTGTAATTCCCCTGAGGGCTGGCAGCAGTTTGGTAGGACCTACTCACAAATGGAGTTTTAACCCACATTCTGTCCAACCGTATCTGGCTGCAAATGGGGTGTAACTCACATTTGTGTTCTGTCATAGGGTTTCCAAACTGATGGTTAGTAAGTAACTTCTCAGGATTCAAAACAAGCTTGGTAAGATTTTGCTGTTTTTGCTAGACATTCACAGCTGCCAGAACCATAGTGTTTAGTGCTGGGTGCACTTGACTCCTTAGAATTTGAAGGATCTGATTAGTTAGTGTATTTGTACAAAACAAGACAGCTAATATCATCAGAAGCCAAATCAAAAGTACCCCATTTGGGGAATTGCAAAGACATATTGAAGGGTCCCCACCAGTAAGATGGCAAACTTCCGGCTTCTCTTTGGGGTCCTCAGTTCCCGCCGGCGCCACCTGAAGCCCAATCACCTCTCGCCCCCCTCCCAATCCCAGCACCTAGCCAACAGCCACCAGCCCCGTAGAAGTGACACCTCAATCAATTCATGCCCCTTCCTATATAACCCAGCACCTTTCCCTAATAAAGCGGAACTCTCCGGTGAATTGCTGCTATGTGTCGCTCTTTTCCTTTCACATATCATATTTAGTAATGTTAATCCTTTTAGATAAAAACATGCACAATTCAGCCCGGTATTTCATTTTTATTTTTTTGGACCTTTTTAAAAAAATTAATCTTTTAATCATTATTTTATTATTTTTAAACTGAAGTATAGTTAACATACATTAGTTTCAAGTATACAACATAGTGGTTCAACAGTTATCCATGTTATTAAGTGCTTAACCCAATGTAGTTCCAGGGGGAAGGGTGTTCTTGGACTGGGGAGAATCCCCTACAAAACTGGTTAAAACAAAATAAGTCAAGGGAAAGGGTAGATTGGGAGAAACTTGCTCGAAATTGCTGGCTAGGCCCAGCCCCATTTATCTCCTCTGGCTGCCACTCACACTCTGCCACCTTAGCACACTCTACTTCCCACCCACCCCTTCTGGGAGGAACTCCATTGGCAGGTCCTTGGTGATTGGCAGATGTCTGACCAATTACATGCCAGGAATGGAGGGGAAGAGAGAAGAGCCATTATCTTTCCACCCCTTACCCTGGAGGCTGCAGAAGACTGCAGTGGTAAATACCAATTGATATGTAAATGACTAAGGCAACATGGAAGACCTGTTCTGGATTACAAATAACAATTGATATGTAAATGGTTAAGGCAATTCTGGAAATTCTGTAATTTACCCCACAATCCACCTGTCCAAAATCAAAATTCTCAATTCACAATCTACTTGCCCCCAATCTTCCACAATGGCCCTTGTATGAGAAAACTGTAGCACTGCAACCAGACTAATAACATACAATAACACCAGAAATACAGGAAGCAATAAAGGCATGACAATCCTCAAGCCCGAGGATCCAACTGGGTTCAAAGTCATACTCAGATTCTAAGTCCATAGCTTGCCCATTCACAGAAGGCCAGCAGCTGAACCAGTATGGAGCTCCCTGAACACTCAGCAAACAGCAGCTGTACCCACGGCGCAGGCCCCATCTGCAAGGACTTTGGAAGAAAATAACCTTAAGGGCAATAAGATACATGTTTTAATGACACCAGCATAGGCAAATCCTGTCCATCTGGTAGGATGCATGCAAGAGAGTGGTCCTGTGATCAAGGACAGTGGCAGGAATGGGGTCTCTTCCTGGTCTCGTACACCAGACTTTCACCTCCCTCCCTGTGGGAGTTATGGATGGGTCAATATAATGGGCTATGGGAGGCACATGAACTGGGCAGAAAGACAAAACTTTCCTGTCAGATGCTCTTACTGCCCAGCCATTTTGGGTACATTATCTTGATTTTTGACGGCAACTCTGCTGTTACTCCAGGAGCACACAGGAGGCCAGCTTATGGGCCTTGTCCCCAAGGGGCCTGAAGGGCCAGCCTTCGCTGGTCCATGTGTTGAAATGTCCAGCACCACGTCCACTCAACAGAGTCTCCAGGGTTTACCACTGCTCTGCTGCCCATACACCAGCTTCAAGAGTTCCTCTTTGGTTTGCACGTGTAGATGTATAGGAGGGGCAACAGTGTGTGTTAGCATTTCTAAAGGGCTCAATGCCCCCTCTGGAGCTTTTCAAATGCCATAGCACTGTCCACAAGCAGACTGACCAGCTCCTTAGACTGTTGGTGTCTGACTTAAGGCCAGATTTCAACAAACCATTGTACCTCTCTATCATGCCTGCCCCCAGTAGGGTTATATGGTACATGAAACTTCCACTATTCCTAATTGTTGCACCCATTCTTATAATGCATGTCCAGTAAAGTGGGTGTCTTGACCACTTTCAATCACCTGCGGCTGGCCATAGGCTGCAAAGGGATGTTGTAGGCTCCTTTTGGTCATTTTCTGATCTAAACAACATGCAGGAAATGCAACCAACAGTCCAGTAAGTGTGTCCACACAAGTCATGGTATACTGGTACCCTTCTGATATGGACAGAGGCCAAATATAGTCTATCTGCCACCTGATGAGGGGTATCAGCCTCTTAACTATTATCCCATGTGGCTGCAGGACTCGGTGTAAGTTCTTGTTAGAGCACACAAGGCACTCTTTCTGGGCTCTTCTGACTTCTTTGAAGGTCAAAGGCAAGCCCCACCTACAGGCTTTTTGCCCCACATTGTATTTTGCCCCACGTGCAACGAACGCTGATGTAACCTGTGGGCTACTCAGAGGCAGGCTTTCCTTCTAGTGAGTGCACCTGGGCCAGTGTGTCAGCTTCATCATTCCCAAAGGCAAATGGCCAGTCACATGATAATACAGTGAATGTGTTAGTCTGACCAGAGGCCCATAGGTATTGTGACAACTCTTACCCCCAAAGCGGCTTGTGGCTAACCATCCAGTTGGCATGGTACCATGCCAGTAGTCACAGGGTAGGACCCCACTGGACAGCCCAGCTGTTCATGCAGAAGATTATTGGGGAGGGCTGCTGGGTGACCACGAGCCATACTGCCCGCAGTTCTGCCCATTGACTGCTCTGCCCCTCCCCATTCTCTATCCGTATTGTCTCAGTCTTAGGATGGAAAGTCACAGCCCTCCACTTTGGGGTCTTCTCATAACTGGAACCATTTGTATAGCAAGCATCTTCACATATAGGGGCTCTTCTGTCCCAATGAGGGCTCTTTGTTACTAATGGCTCCAAAGCAAGTTCTTCCTGCTTTCCACTGGTGTATGTCACTGGCTCCAATAAGTGTTGGAGTTCTCCACTTAAAGAGCTAGTGGAGAACGCACTACACTGGTGTAAATATGCACCCCATTTGGCCAGTGTGCTCATCTGTGCCACACCACTTCATGGCCTTTGGGTCCAGTCTTGCCCACATCCCATGAAGGGATGGGTGCTTATTACCTCAGTTGGAGCTGTTCCAGTGATGGGCTCTATAGACAGCAAGGCATGGTACACAGCAGCCAGTTGTTTCTCTAGCAAGGTGTACCAGCCAATGCACCTTTCCATAGTTGTGACCAGAATCCAATAGGTTGGCGTGTCCGTTCAAGCCTTGGCCAAAGGCCCCATCCATAACTGTCTTTGGTTACATGAACATGTAGCTCACAGGGCTTTGATGGGTCCTTCACACTCAAGGCCTACACAGCCTTGACTGCTTGCTTAGCAGTGGTAAAGACAGATGCACATGTTTCATCCCAGTCCTACCTGATGCCCTTTTCTACCAACCAGTATACAGACTTCAGAATTTGTGCCAAATACAGGATAAACACTCTTCAGTAGCCCAAAAGACCCCAAAACTCCTGTAACAATGCCTCAGTGGTAGGGGTAAGGAAAGCCTGGACTATATCTATGTTTGCTTCTAGGATAACTTTAGTCTTACCTGACCAGACAACTCCCAAGAACTTTTCTGACGAACCAGGTCCCTGAACCTTGGTGCTGTGCACAGCCCCTCCTTTTTCCTGTTACAGCAGTCTAGGAACTGCCCCTTCTAAATCTGCAAGATAATCAGATGTGAGCGTAATATCATCAATATAATGATACAGCCACACTGTTGGCAGTTTCTCCCAGGCTGCCAAGTCCTGGGGTACAAGTCAATAACAAATGGTGGGACTGTGGAGGTAGTCCCATGGAAGGACAGTGAATGTCCACTGCCGGCCTTCCCACATGAAGGCAAACTGTTCCTGACTTTCTTGTGCTATGTCAATAGAGAAGAAAGCATTAGCAAAGTCCACAACAAAATGATACGTCCCTAACACATGACTGAGGGTGTCCATAAGGGCTACTATAGAGGAGACAGCAGCATGCAGAGGGGGTGTGACTTCACGCAATTCTCTGTAATCCAGTCATACTCTAGGAGCTATCTGACCTTTTCACTGTCATACAAGGGAATTAAAAGGACTATGAGTAAATTAAAAGAGCTTATGATGCCCACCTTCTCTAGCTCCTGTAGAATTTCTCCAATTTCCTTGTGCTCCCCCCCAAGGGAATTTATATTGCTTAGTATTTGTCACCCACCAAGGTGCAGGCAGAGCTACAAGTGGGTGCTTCAGCATGCCCCTCAGAACTGCTTTTACCATGTACCCTCAGTCTGAACTCACCTGCAGTGGTCTATAAGCACAGGCCCTGAACGATATCCACCCCCAAAATATATTCAGGGATGGGAGAAATATACACAGTATACTCTTTTGAAGGTAAATACCCTATTCCCAAAGGGTTTTGGGTTTTCTTCACTCTAATTGCCTTACCCCCATAGCCATCTATCACACAGGAGTCCCAGGAAACCATTCAATGTTGCCACAAATCAGAGAACATTCAGCGCCTGTGTCCACCAGTGCCAGGACATGCTGTACACTCACTGGGGACCAATGAATTTCTAATTCTACACATGGTTTGCAACATGTCCCGCAAGGTGAGAGCCTTGACAACCCTCCCAGTCAAACTGCAATGCCCAATTGCTCTCCTGTGGGGGTGGGGCCCCAGTCGGCTCTGAGTACTCTCCCCCAAGAAGTCCTGAAGGCACAGGGGCCAGACATGGGGCTTTGCCTCCTGGCTTCCATGTCTTGGGCCTCAGTGGCTGCAACTGCTGCTCTGGCTTTAATTGCTGCCACAGCTCTAGCAAGATTCTATTGGGCTGTCCATCAGGTTTTTCTTTCACTGCCCCTGCTTTATCAAATCAACCCATATCTGGGTCCTTGAGACCTTCATGCGGCTCTCTGAACCTCTTATTTCAGTCACAGAGTGTATTTCCTTCCATGCTCTTATTATGTCAACCTTCCCCAGATCTGCTATAGTACAAGTAACCTCACTTATGGGTTGCCCTGTGTGGGGGGCAAGAATAGTCAATAGGGATCCAAAAAGGGATGGGGGAGCTGTAAGGAGCACCAGGTTTCTCATCCCCATGGTGAACAGCTCACTGGGGTCCTGAGGGTGTCTATATTGTAGATGATATTTTTCATGCTGTAGTCCCACTTGTTTATTTTTTGCTTTTGTTTCCCTTGTCTGGGAGATGTATCCAATAAAAAATCACTCATGCTTAAAGTTCCAGAGATTCCTGTCTCTTTTCTTCTAAGAGTTCTATAGTTTCATGTCTACATTTTGGTCTTTGGTCCATTTCAAGTTTACTTTTGTGTATGGTGATAGACAGTGATTCAGTTTCATTCTCTTGCATGTAGCTGTCCAGTTTTCCCACCATTTTCCAATTCTATATTCTTGCCTTCTTTGTCATATATTAATTGACTATATATGAATGGGTTTATTTCTGGGCTCTATTATGTGCTACTGATCCATGTATCTAGTTGTGTGCCAGTACCACAGTGCTTTAATTACTTAAGCTTTGTAGTATAGCCTGACATCATGGAGCATGAGTCCCCCAGCTTTGTTTTTCATTTCTCAGGATTTCTTTGGTTATTTGGGGTCTTTTGTTCCATGTAAATTTTAGGCTTCTTTGCTCTAGTTCATTGAAAAATTCCACTGGCATTTTGATGAGGATTGTACCCAATCTGAAATTGATACAATTTCAATCTTCTCAAATTTACTGAGACTTGTTTTGTCTCCTAACATATGATTTATTCTGGAGAATGCCTATGTGCATTTGTATTCTGTTGCTTTTGGGTGACATGTTCTGTTACATACCTACTAAGTCCATCTGGTCTTTTTCATTTTCTGTCTGGATAATCTATTCATTGATGTAGATGAGCTGTTAAAGTCTCCTGTTATGTTGCTATCAACTTCTCCTTTTAGGTCTG
Source organism: Manis javanica (assembly GCF_040802235.1). Classification (NCBI taxonomy): domain Eukaryota; kingdom Metazoa; phylum Chordata; class Mammalia; order Pholidota; family Manidae; genus Manis; species Manis javanica. Next base: position 101,207,320 of record NC_133163.1, on the reverse strand, counting down.
TTAGCATTTGCTTTATATATTTAGGTACTTTTATGTTAAGTACATGGGTATTTACAATAGTTAAATCCTCTTGTTGGACTGATCCCGCTATCATTACGTAATGTCCTTCTTTATCTCTTGTTACTTTCTTTGTTTTGAAGTCCATTTTGCCTGATGCCTGATGTAAGTGTCGCTACTCCTGCTTTTTTCTCTTTTCTGTTTGTATGGAATATCTTTTCCATTCCTTCACTTTCAGCCTATATGTGTTTTAATGTCTGAAATGAGTCTCTTGTAGGCCGCATATAGATGGTCTTGTTTCTTTATCCACTCACACACCATATGTCTTTTGATTGGTGCATTTAGTCCATTTACATTTAAAGTAATTATTGATAGGTATGTATTTATTGCTATTTAGCTCATTGTTTTCTGGTTGTTTTTGCAGTTCCTCTCTGTTCCTATCTTCTTCTCTTGTTCTCTTCCCATGTGATTTGGTGATTTTCTTTAGTGTTATGCTTGGATTGCTTTCTTTTTACATTTTGTTCCACTATAGCTTTAGGTTTGTGGTTACCATAAGGTTCATATACATCTTCCTATAAATATAACAGTCTATATTCAGTTGGTTGATCAATTTCAAACACATTCTAAAAGTGTCTTTTTTATTCTTATTCCTCCTCCACACTTTATGTATATGATGCATAATTTACATCTTTTTGTTTTGTATGTCTCTTGATTTATTTTGTGTATAAGTAATTTTTCTACTTTTTTTCTTGAACTTCATACTTATTTTGTAAGTGAATGGTCTACTACCTTTACTACAGATTTATTTTCACTGATGAAAAACACTTAAACTTCTTAAACTTAAAAACATTTTCATCTGAAGTAGTCCCTTTAACATATCCTGTAAGACCAGTTCAGTGATGATGAATTCTTTTAACCTTCATTTATCTTTTAATCTCACCTTCAAATCTGAATGAAAACCTTGCTGGTGCAGAGTACTCTTGGTTGTAGATTTTTCCCTTTCAGCACTTTGAATATTTCATGCCATGCCCTTTTGATCTGTAAAGTTTCTGTGGAGAAATCTGCTAATAGCCTTATGGAATTTCCCCTGTAGATAACTGACTGGTTTTCTCTTGCTACTTTAAAGATTCTCTCTTTATCTTTCATCTCTGCCATCTTAATTACTATTTGTTTTAGTGTGAACATCCTTGTTAGGGGCTCTCTGCAATTCCAGGACCTGGATGTCTATTTCCTTTCCCAGATTGGGGAAGTTTTCAGCTTCTATTTCTTCAAATAGACTTTCCACCCCTTTGTCTGTCTCTTCTCCTTCTGGGACTCCTATTATGCAAATATTGTTTCATTTGGAGTTGCCACAGAGCTCTCTTAGCATCTTCTCATTTTTAGAAATTCTTGTTTCTATTCCTCAGCTTGGTTAATTGCCACCACCCTATAATCCAGCTCACTGACCCATTTACTGACACCTGTATCCTGCTATTCATTGCCTGTATTGTATTTTTAATTTCAGGTACTGTATTTTTCAACTCTGATGGCTCTTTTTAAATATTTTCTTTTTATTGAAGTTCTAGCTGGATCATCGATTCTTTCCCTAGTTCAGTGAGCATCTTTCTGACCATTATTATGAATATGTTACCAGGAAGATTGCTTATCTCTATTTAGCAATTTTTCTGGTATTTTGTCTTGTCCTTTTATTTGGTACATATTCCTCTGTCTCTTCATTTTGTCTGGGTCTCCATATTCTTCCTTTCTATTTGACAGATCAGCTATGCCTCCTGGTTTGAAAGTAGAGTTTTATGTAGTAGGCATCCTGTGGAAGCACAAAACCACTTGCTTATTAGAGTCTAGTTCTCTGTTGTGGCCAAGCCATGCCTGCTGTTGGTGGGTGGTGGGTGAGACCTACTTTTCTACCTATCTGCCAGGAATGGTAGATCCTGACTCCTAGCCTCCGTGTGTCCTTTGTGTGATGTTTGGTGTTTCTGCTGGTATGCATTGTAGGTGGGGCCATCCTCTGCCGCTCTGTCAGCAATGGCCCACTACTGCTGGGCTAAGCATGTTGGGTGGGGCAGGTCTGAGGGAGTTTCCAGTGCTGAGCTAGTGGGACAGATGGGAGTTTCAGAGCTGTAGCCTGCAAGCATCTGGCCAACTGGACTGAGGGTGGGCTGGAAAAGTATCATCTACCTGTCCTTTCTCCTCTAGAGAGCTTCATCAGGCCCCCACCCCTCCAGCACACTTCCTTAGGGTAGCAAATCTTTCAAACTGCTGCCCCTGTGTTGAGTTTCAGAGAGACCAAGTTGCTGGTCCTCTACAAGCAACTGGAGTCTGGTCCTCCCCACACGCTGCCCCACACACAGTGCTCCAACTCTCCCCAGTGTTCAGCTCCATTACTCTTCAAATCCCAATGCAATGGGAACTTATCTTCCCAGAGCAGATCCCCAGGGCCAGGTGTGCTGGGTTCCTGAGTATTTATTCTCTTCCCACTCTACCCTCTCCCTCCCCCTTGTTGGCTAGGATGGGGGAAGAGCTTGGATCACAATTGATCATGGCTCTGCCCCTTTATCCTTCTTAATGTGGTCTTCTTACCAGGTGTAGATGGTTTATTCTGCAGTCTTCAGGTCTTTACCTGTTTTCAGGATTAGTTGTATTTGCTGTAGTTGCTTCCTTGGTCTGTACATGTAGGAGGTCATCACAGCAACCTCTTATTCTGCCATCTTCCTCTGACCCAGCCCCGTATTTCCTATGCATAATACTGGCCAGGATTTCTGAAAGGGAGCCAGGGGAAATTTTGGAGTTTTGACTTCCCATGATTTAGGTGGTTGCTCTCAGTTGACCGAATGCTTTGGGCCAGTGTGTTGTTTTGAGTGCTATTTCCGAGTCCCACCAATGGGTCATTGGCTACTCTCTTACATGTCTTGGATGTTCTGAACATCACTTGATATTCCGGGTTGCTCGAAGTGCTGGAAGACCAAAACCTTATAATGCACTTTCTGGATGAGCTAAAAAGATGCTCCTTCTAACTTAGGAATGAGGTATGTCCTTCTGCAGGAAGCCCTGTGAGACTCACTACACATCATGGGCCAATGTTTTGACTCTTCTGCAAAGTCTTCTAGTTACCCAAAAGGGCCAGAAAGAGTAGTTGTCTATTTTCTTTGGGGTGATTTCACTCTCATTCAGTTTCATTTGAGAACTAAGGATATTTAATTAACCAAGAACAAATTTAATCCAAATTGAACTTGTACTGAATGGCTACATAAAATAACATTATGGCTCACTTATTTCAGATGAAGTAATAAAATAAGCAGAACAACAGAATATATCTAGATAAATAGTTGCTGGTGTAAAGCACAACACAATAAAACCAGATTTGAAAGCATCCCCTCAAACTCACCAGCTTCAGATTGGCAGTTAAGCCTCAAATGTCCAGGATGGTCACTTACAGATTATCAGAACAGAGGGGTCCAATAAAGCCAAAACAAAGCCACAACCATGAGTTGTGGGTGCATAGTCCAAAGCTTCAGAGGGGCTGAGAAGAAAAGGAGGGATTCACCTCAATCGATGGGTCACAAGAGGACCTCCTACAGGTGCCTGTACTTCAGTGTTGAGGAAATGGTGTCCTTTTCTGCTCCTCGGATGATCGGGTCCTATTGCTGCCACCAGGTGACAAATCACAAACTCTAGAGACTGAGAGAGCTCTAAAACAGAAGAGGTTATTCAGCCTTCACAGATGCAGCCAAATGAAGGACTGACTCCTGGTCAGGAACTTTCTGCCTCTCCAGCAGCAAGGCCAGTAAACAGAAACAACTTGTCTGCCAGACTGAAGAAACTGGGCACATTTATGAATCTCAAGGAAAGAAAATCCTTTAAATTCACATTGGTTACAGATAAGGAAGGTGGAAGGTGGGCTAACACAAAGTGGGGAAAGTCCAGGGATAGGTGGTCGGTCCATAGAGAAGGCTGGTGAATTGTTATTGACAGTCAGACACTGGTCATGTGCAAGGGAGATGCAATGGTTCCGGGAACCTTCTAGATGCTTGTTGAAATGCCTTTATTCAGGAATGTGCAGTTTCTGGTTAGCTACAGCCTGTGGTTATTAGTTGATTACCGTCCCTTGTCTCTCTCTCTCATTATGTCTCCCTTATGTCACTTCATTTAGGACATTTCAGAATTTTTCCTTATCAATTTCTATCAAACTCTGAGAAGACAGAGGATGGTGAAGGAATTGCCAAATCCAATTTTCAAGGCTGTAAAGGGCTGGATCCCCAAGGTCTGAAGGGCTCCATCTGTGTGGCTCAATATCAATTATTAAATAAATTGATTAATTCAGGGTTGGCTGACTTAGTGGCCAGGAGCAAACACTTAACTAGGTGGGTGAGCCTGGGGCAAGGTACTTTAACTCTTCACACTTTGGTTTTCTCTGACAATGTAAATAAAATAAGGACTTGTCTGAGCTCTGTCCCTGGTATGGGGAGACCGCCCCAGGTGGTAGTAATTCTCTTGCTATGTGGACAGTGCCTGCTCATCACTGGATGGCTACCTATGGTGGGTGGGCACTGCAGTGCGGTCTTAGCCTGGTACTGGTTTCCGCACAGCCACTTTGCAGTCCCTTCCGTTATCAATTCTCCACACTGCTCCTGATGAGCATCATGAAACCCACAGCTGATCAGGTCATCCCTCATTTAAACACTTTTGTGATTCCTTTCTGCTCTAAACATAGAGCAAAATTCCTTCTTCACTGGGTTCATCTGACACCAATCCCTCCTTGTTTTCTGTCCTCCAACTATGCTTTACCTCAGTTTGCTCATATGTAAAATGGAGATAGTAATAGTGTTTTTTCTTAGGATTGTTGTGAAGATTAAGTGAAATTACTATTTGTGAAGTTCCTAGAATAGTGCCCAGTATGTAGGAAGCACACATGGAAATGTTTTCTGTTTTGTGGAGGCAGCAGAGAGTGTGGCTAGATGCGTGGATTCGGAAGTGACACTCTGTTCAAATCATAGCTTTGCCACTCACAAGCAGTGTAACCTTGCGGAAGTTACTTAACCTCTCTGTGCTGCAGTGTCCTTGTCTGTAAATAGAGTTAATAGCACTTATCTTTACAGCATGGTCACATGGATTAAGGGAGTGAATACATGCAACACACTTAGAACAGGGCCCGGCACATGATAAACATACTCCATGCTATTTTGTTTTCATGCTTCCTTGAATGTGCCAGGTATGACTTAATAAATTTTATCAATTTACCATCCAAGAATTTTCAGTTTATACATACAGCAATTTTTAGACCCAAATAATGTAGCACTTCAAAACTCTGGGGAGAACACCTATTAAGAAATGGAGTTGAGACAGCTGAATAAACATCTGGGGGAAACAAAAAGTTGAAGCTCTGCTTTATTCCTTATACCAAATAAGCGAATTAAGTAGTATGGATCAAACATTTTAAAGTGAAAAAGAAACTAGTAAAAGTACTGGAAGAAAACTTGGAAAAAATAATCCTAATGACATTAGGGTAAGAAAGACTATTCTAAGAAAGAAACAACCCCCATACCACATATAAGAAGAACGTGATAAATTTGACTGTCTAATAATTTAAAATTTCTACTAGAGGTAAAATACTACAAACAATAACAAAGGAGAAATATAAACTTAGAAAAGTAATTGCAGAGGGCTACTATATAAAGAGCTGTTACAAAGCAATAAAGAAAAAGAAACCAAAAGAAAAATGGGCAATAGACCTAAACAGGAAGTTCAGAGAAAGAAAAGAGGGCCTCGTCTTCACTTATAGTTAAATAAATAAATTCAGGCAATGAAATACTATTTTCATCTTTGGTCTATAAATGAAAAGACTAACAAGGCATATATTACAAGGGTGCTGGGAAAGTAGCACTCTCATATCCTGTTTGTGGAAAAGTAAAGGGATACCAATCTCTTTGGAGGACATTTTGGCAATATCGACTAGAATTTAAATGGATCTAATTTTGATCCATCAATTACACGTTGGGATTTATGCTACAATACGCTCATGTATGTGTGAAAAGATAGTTCTTGTGGAAATGTGGGCAAGAGCAAAAAGTAGAAACAATCTTGATGCTTATCAGTGATCCCGGTTAAATAAAGTGTAGCATATCTATATAATGAAATACCACGAAAAAGAATAATTTTAAATCTATAGGGCTAATATTGAAAGATCTCCAAGATAAATGAAAAAATGCAAAGTACAGAGCAGCACGTATAACATACTTCCATTTATATAAAAAAGTGGTGCACACACAAATGCTTCTCTATCCTTCTCTCCTGCTACTTTCAAGGTTCCCTCTTTATCTTTCTAGAGTATTTCTGGAGAGAAACCTAAACAACCTCAAGTGAAGGTGAGTGGAGGCCAGAATGAGAAGGAGCTGAACTAAGCATGATATCCCCTTTTGTTTTATTCAAAAATGTCTGATTACTTTTCAATTAAACTCTTTTTAGAAGTACATATTTTGGTTTAAGGGGAAAAGCTGTTCTGTCTTCTACCCAGGTTTGTTCTGTTTGCTAGGAGATCCAGAGAAAAACTTGCACTGGATTTACTTTTTGTCAAGTATGTCAGCAGGTATTTATTGGCTGCTCTAGAAATTTATTGTGAAATGTATCATACATATCACAAATATACAAAATGGGTACAAACAATTTATAGATAAATAACAAAACAAACATCTCTCTACCAACCTCCAGCTAAAGAACTGGAAGCTTAGCAACAACGCCTTGCACCATCCTAGGTGCTTGTCCCCAAAACATACCCTTCCCTCCCGGCCGGACAACTCTCTGAGCTGAAGTATACTGGGCAGTAGTACTCTCCCTTTTGTGCAGATCAGAGCATAGAGGCTTAGATAGGTGACGTCCTTTATTCAAGGTCACACCGCTTGCTCGTTAGCAGAGTTGGACTCAACTCCAGGTTTCCTGATTCTAGGTCTACCGCACTTTCTTTTATGGCTCGGATAATTATCTTAATGTAACAAGACAGAAAAAATTTCAATTCACTGTTTTTAGTCATTTTCATAAATGCATGTAATCAGCTGCAGTACAGACAAAATTGATTGTCTTAAAAAATGTATGATTGCTCATTGAGAGGACCATTAAAGATTTCACAATGCTTCATTTGTTGCTGGGGGATCACAGCAGGAGTAGTTTGAAACAACTCGAGCATCAGTAAGGAAAATTAGTCTTTTATTTTCCTGCTCATCACTAGTCTGAGATAGGCACAGCTTCCGTAAAAAACCATGAAGAAGTTTTTATTTCCTGATCTTTTGGTTTCATTTATATGCTAAATGTCAATTTAGATATTTACCAGTAAATTGTATTCATCTTCACCTGGGAATATTCTTTTAACAAACTTGAGCTGCAAGATTGCATCAAAGTGAAACATGGTATGGAAACATAAGAAAGGCAGAAACATTTTTTTCTGATGACAATGATTAAGAATTTGGATGAAAATAAGAAAATTTAAAATAGAAAGTTACACAATCTAGATTGTCAAATTAAATTGGTTTGTGATTCAGGGAGAGAAAAGAGAGAATGCAAGCTTTATGTGAACTAAAACATTGTCTAATGACCCAGCTTTCCTTGGGAACCCAAATATCACACCTTCACAATCATCCTGTCACTTGGAATAATTTGGACAGATCTCTGTTGCTTCTGAGGTAGGGCAGGGACATGGGACAAGCATTGTGATTAATGTTTCCTGCCTATGATGAAAAATGCCAAGATGTAAATAGATTAGTAAGAACAGGAGGGACTCTGCCTTAAGGCTAAGATTCCATTTTAAAAATCATGAAGTTAGGAGGTAAGTTCCTAACATATTCTTTGGTAATCACCCAACAACCTATCTTAAGGCAGGGCAAGCAGTCCTAACTGGTATGGTCCCAGTGCTTGAGGGTAACTACTCTCTTGGAGAAGAACAGGATCAATAAATTCCTTGTGCTAAGTTTATCTTACAGAATTATCCAGAGGACTGGTTGTGGGTGTTGGCAATGTCTCTCACCTCGACCCTCGCCCCATTCTCAAAAGCCTTAAAAGACAGAATTCTAAGCCTTTGAGGGCACCTCCTCTCCGAGGTCGCCTGTACACCCCTTTCTTTGAGTGTGTACATTTTACCTTATATGAAGACTTCTCACTGCTCACATTGCTGCCTTTTGTCTCTGCACTTTTCCAGTGTAAAGCGTCTTTGTTATTTTGCTATTTCATTCCATTTTTTAGACTTAAGCACAAATCTTCACTCTCTCTGTCCTACTTCAGACAAGTAGGGAAGGGCTACTGCGATCTCTGATTTGGGCTTGCAAATACCCATCACCTGGGTGACCTGGATAGGACCGCAGCTGTATGACCATGCTCTCTCTCCTTTCTTTTTCTTTGGGAAGTTCTAAGAACATAATCTCATGCCATCCAGTGCTCTGCAGCTCCCCCAAATCCTGGGGTGGCAGGGAATTAGTTCTCATGCCGGGCAGATTCAAGCAGACCCTGGACGCCAGGTGACTCTGGCTTCAGGAATTGGCAAGGGATTTGTCCTATGCTGAGCAGGAGTTCAATGAGCTCCCCATCCCTCCTGTTCTTCCTTGCTCTCTGCTGCCTGCAAGCAAGGCAGCTGCCATTCCCTGCTATTCGTGCTGTAGTGAATTCCTTCCTTACCTACACTCGTCAGACCTTCTCAAGAATTATTTCTCAGAGTCAAGAATCCTTCCCCCTGCCTGGGTTGAGGTTTCTCCTAGTGCATGGGAGAGCGGGCTGTAGCTGCCCAACAACACTTCTAGACAAACGAACACAGAATGAACTAGAATAGCTGTCTAGTCCAGTAATTTTAAAATTGTTCATTAGTCATAAGATTTTTCTTTTTCCCACATAAATTGCCAAACCTCAAAATATAAAACAAATAAAAATGGAGCTACTCTGGGTGAACTAGGGTAGGACTGGCATTAGTTACTTAACTGTCAAATGAGACGTTTGGACAAAACAGCTGATTTCAAACTGCTCCCACTGGGGATGGATGGATACCCAGAAGCCAAGAGTCAGGGGAGGAGAGATGAGAAAGCTCAGGTCCAGAGAAAGCAAGTAGCATGGCTGACCCAGGCTCACCCAGCTGCCTTCCAGAGCTGAGTGCTATTTTCCTCCACATCTACTTTGCCATTCTGTTCAGCCTTTGCAGGAATTGTCTGAATTCAACTTGAAATGCAAATTTTTGCTTCAGTTTACTTTGAATACAAACAAGATTACATTTTTACTAGTTCAAAATGCATCCATTTCAAGAATTATTTTTTTTGTGTGCAAGAGAGAAAGGGTTAATCAAAAGTGTTTCTCATCCGAATGAATGGAGCTAAATGCAGTGAGCTGCCACTGTGCACCTGAACACAAAACTTTGGTGGTTGGCCGGCTGCCCTCTTGAGCTCCCTCTCTTTAACCTTTTACTCTCAGGACTGATTCATGAAAAAGTAAGAGAGCAAAGTTGGCTGTGGTCACCAGCTTGCTTTGGTTTGCATGTTGCTAAAAATGTGTCCTGCCATGGCTTCTCTGAAGTTCTCTAAGTGTAGATTCTGGTTTGCTAGCTGAAACACTACTTACATTCCAAGTCATCTTTCAGATCTGATCTATTTTACAACTTAAATCCATTTCTCTTAGATAATTGAATAGTCTTGATGGCTCTTCTTAATTATACAAATTGCTGTTCTTATGTGCATACAAGTAGTCCTTTTGAAACAGCTCCAGGTTGCTGATAATCAGTCTGCCTTTGACTGAGATTTCTTGGCCTGCAGAGATGGGCTATGAATGTGGTGGCCCAGCTGTTGGAGGGTTAGACCACAGGTGCTGAAGTAATCCTTCATGGGGGTCTGGAAATGGAGTCAGCCACCTTGGACTCATCCCTGTGAGAGGCCCAAATTCACACTGATGCCAAGACATGGTGACGACAGTCTGCAAACTGCAATGGGAAGGTGGGGTTTGCCTTGTATGGGGGTGAAATTCTCAGTCATAACCTTTCTCATGCAGACCCACAGGAAGATCAGCTAAAGGTCCAAGCATTTGACAACGGAAGTGAGAAAGGCCTGGCCAATGGCTTGGGTGCTGAGCACTCCTGCCTGTCTTTCCTTGTTAGGCAGAAAAAAAGATATAAGTGGGATGGAGAGAGAATAAGCCAAGTAAAGCCCACTAAAAGGGACTCAAAGAGTTAACCAGTTAGAACTAGAAAGCCAGAAAAGACTCACAGAATTAATGAGTTAATCAGTTGAAGCTCCAAAGGCCAGGAGTAACTTGGAAATCCAGATATTCCCCAGAAAAAGAAAGGTATCTGAGCCCAGCCCATATTTGGGTCAATAAGATCACGCCATTGTAAGATTTACTTTAGCCTGCTGAAAGGCCCAGCTTATTCTTTAACTTAACCTGTATGCTGCTTTTTTTTTTTTCCTCCTCCAGCCCCCAGTCAAGTAATTTGCAACCTGGGCAGGAGACAAGCAAGAGATTAATTTTCCAAACAAACCCATGTATAAACAGCATAGTAAAAACAGGACGGATTCCATCTTAAAGCTAAGATTGCATTTTTAAAACCCAGGCAGTTAGGAAGTGAGATTCTTAACATATTCTTTAGCCAATGGACAACAACTCAGCCCACCTTGAGGGCAGGGCAGGCAGTCTTGATTGATATGTTCAATCAAGATGGAAGCTGCTATCCTGGGAAGGAACCAGATCTGTAAATTTCTTGTTAATTTTGCAGAATTAACCTGAAGGACTAATAATAGAAGTGAAGAGACTTAATGTCTCTCATTAAAGATAAACATCTTGAGACCACTCAACAAGTCTACATCCCCTATCCCTTTGTCACATTCCTAAAATAATCCTTAAAAGGGGGAGCCCCCAATCTTTCAGGGTATGCCTCTCTTGGAGGTTGCCTGCTCTTTCTAAAGTGCATAACCTTAAATTAAACTTTTTCTTAACCTTTCAGGGTGTGCCTCTCTCTGAGTCTCAATGCTATTCTAATGCTGGGAAAGGGAATGGATGAGTGAACTGGGCATAACAGGAAAAGAATCAAATAGTCCCTACAAACAAGAGCCTGTCTGGTTGAGAAGCCAGAGTAACACATGAAAAGGCTTGCCAACAACCAGCCACATGTTGATGCTGCTGCACTCAGAAGACCACAGTCAGTTTGCCTGTACTTTTCTCAACCATTCAGGGCGCCCCTCATTTCTTAGATGCCTGCAGTTTTTCTCTCTCTAAGTGCATAACTTTAAATAAAACTTTTACTCTGCTTCACTACTGTGTCTCTGCCCTTCAATTCTTTGTTGCGATTGGGACAAGAACCAAGGAAAATATACAATGCCCCCTAATATCCTGACTGGGGTCCTCAGAGACCAGCTAAATCCTGCCCCCCAACTTTCCCAAAGACCTCTATCTCCACTGACTGTGGCCTCCTGAGTCCAGCAGCATCAACATGTGGCTGGTGGTTGGCAAGCCTTTTCATGTGTTACTCTGGCTTCTCAACCAGACAGGCTCTTGTTGGTAGCGACTATTTGATTCTTTTCCTGCTGTGCCGAGTTGACTCATCCATTCCCTTTCCCAGCATTAGAATGGCATTGAGCACAATATAGGTACTCAGTAAATACTTCCATTATTGATTACTCACTCAACTGGGAGAGGAATGTGCTCCTCAACCGACAATATTATTCCTTTCTGGCCAACAGTAACATTGTTTATGTGAACTGGACATCTAGTATGTGGTTACCTGTTTCTCTTTGTGCCTGCTTACTTAGGATGATTTTATTTTGTCAGACACTCCACTAATCCCTAGAATATAGTTGTTTGAAGAAGCTAAGGCTATCCTATTAGGATTGTGGGTAAAACTGAAACATTTCCAAAACTTGCCTGGCCTTAGTGCATTGCCATATCAATAGGTGTTTCCAAAAGGTGGAAAGAAGTAGTCCATCTCCACATCAATAGGTAAGTACAAGGGGGACCAAGGACATATCTGGACCAGAGAGGTTGGGTGGGGTCCCTTCTTGCAACCAGGTTGTGAGACACACAGGAGAGCAGAAGTGGATGGCTGCTTGTAAGCAATAAATGGGTTTCTCCCACTTTATTTCACCCCTTGGCTGATTTTGGTTTCCAAGGTATTTTGCCCTGGGTTGGGAAATTTCCCCTGCCAGAGTTATACTTGGCAGTATCAGTAGGACTTCTGAACCTGAAATCTGTCTTCATGGGTGCAACCCTGAGGTGGGCTGCCCCTAGAGATGGTGGTGAGATACACAGAGCCACCCCTGTGGATGGGGAGGCCCCAGTGGCTTCAGTGGTGGAGGGTGCAGCTTCACCTAGGAGCCCCCATGTGGGGGGCTTCCAGCTGAGGAGGTCCTAGTGGGGAACTGGTCTAGGGTAAAGAACCTCCAGAAGGGGAGAAGGATGGAGACACCAGAAACTGGAATTAGCCCTCTGTGAGATAGAAGACTGCTTAGAGGCCCTGAGTGGCTGTGTAGCAGCCAGGATTGTGGGATGTCTGTTTATCAAGATAGTGGAAAGGGTTATCAAGGAGAGAGACACACTTTGGTGTCACCTGGAGGAGCTGGGTGATGACCTATGGGATGCCCTTAAGAAAGAGAGACAGTTATTGAGAAGACAGGTCAGGTTCCTGGAAGATACATTAGCAGTGAGGGGGCGGGGGGGAGCAGGAGAATCCACATTGCAAGAGGCCGTGGGGGAGGCGAAGGAAAGACTGGTACCTTCAGCCCTGGAGATGGTAGAGGAGATGTCCAGAGAGGATGAGGGGGTGGGGCTGAGGGCTGATCTGTTGCTGAGGCCACCGCCTGAGGCACCAGATTCTCCCATATTAAAGGCCTGCCAGGTTGTAATTAAGAAAATAAAAACACAACAACCGTGAGTTCCTCGGTGGGAGGAGCTTCCCTCTCTCCAGGTTGTGAAGCACTCCATGCTCTGCTCCTATACCCAGGATGAGCTGGTGGACATGAGCGTCCAGTTTTGGCAGAAGCCATCGGGACCTCTGCCTACATGGCTTTTGCGTCTCTGGGATATGGAAGTGGAAAACATTGTTATGTTGGGTCCTGAAATGAGTAGAATGGCTTCCAAGATGACTTACCCTTCCCTCTGGTAGCAGTTACAAAGTGCCTGTCACACCCCAGGGAATCAGGAACTTCTGAATTGGCTGACATCAGCCATCAGGGCAGTTTGGCCTAATCAGGGTGATTTATCATACTTACCCACTAGCTGGAAAATGTATGCAGAGCTCCAGCAGGTGTTATAGGAGCTGGGCATGAAAAATATCGCCTATAATATGGACCTGTAGGGCCCTGGTAAGGAGTCATTCATCACAGGAATGAGAAATCTGGTGCTCCACACAGCTCCCCCATCTCTCTTTGGGTCCATGGTGACTATTTTGCCCCCCACATAGGGCAACCCATAAATGAGGCTGCTCATACTTTAGCAGATCTGGGGAGGTTGAAACAATAAGAGCCTGGAAAGAAGTATGGGCTACGACTGAAAGGAGAGGTGCAAAGGTCTTGAGGTCTTGAGGACCCAGATGTGGGTTGATTTGATAAAGCCCGGGGTAGTAAAAGGAAAACTTGATGGGCAGCCCAATAGGATCTTGTTAGAACTGTGGCACCAATTAAAGCCAGAAGGGCAGTTCCAGCTGCTGAGGTCCAGGATACGGAAGATGGAGGCAAAGCCCCATGTCTGCCCTGCATCACTACAGGAATTCCTCAAGGATAGTACTCAGGCTCTGCCTGGGCCCTCACACCCAAAGGATGATGACTGGATGTTGCAGTTTGACTGGGGGTGTGGTGATCAAGGTCCCCACCTTGGGGGACATGGTGGGGACGAGAGGCCACATGGAGAATTAGATATTCATTGGTCCCTTGTGAATGGTCCTGGTGCTGGTGGACACAGGAGCTGAATGTTCTTTGATTTATGGCAAACCTGAGTGTTTTCCTGGGACCCCTGCTGTGATAGATGGCTACGGGGGTAAGGTAATTAGAGGGAAGAAAGTCCAAATCCTATTGGAGATGGGGCATTTACCCCCAAAGGAGTATATTGTGTACATTTCTCCCATCCCTGAATATATTTTGGGGGTGGATATCCTGCAGGGCCTGTGATTACAGACCACTGCAGGGGAGTGCCGACTGAGGGTACGTGTGGTAAAGGCAGTTCTGAGGGGACATGCTCAGCACCAATCTGTAATTCTGCCTGTACCTTGGTGGTGACAAATACTAAGCAGTATAAATTGCCTGGGGAGGGAGCACAAGGAAATTGGAGAAACTCTAAAGGAGTTGGAGAAGGTGGGCATCATAAAGCCCACTCATAGTCCTTTTAATTCCCCAGGGTGGACAGTGGAAAAACCAAACGGCTCCTGGCACATGACTGCACATGGGAAGGCCGGCAGTGGATATTTACTGTCCTTCCATAGCAATACCTCACAGTCCCAGCATTTATCATGGACTTGTAGCCCAGGACTTGGCCACATGGAAGAAACCACAAATGGTGTGGCTGTATCACCACAAGGATGATATCATGCTCACGTCTGATTATCTTGCAGATTTAGAAGGGGCAGTTCCTAGGATGCTGCAACATCTACAGGAGAAAGGATGGGCTGTGCACAGCACCAAGGTTCAGGGACCTGGTTTGTCTGTAAAGTTCTTGGGGGTTGTCTGGTCAGGTAAAACTAAAGTTATCCCAGAAGCAGTCTTAGATAAGATCCAGGCTTTCCCTACCCCTGCCGGCCTTCCCACATGAAGGCAAACTGTTCCTGCCTTTCCTGTACCATGTCAATAGAAAAGAAAGCATTAGCAAGGTCCATGACAGAATGATATGTCCCTAGTTCATGACTGAGGGTGTCCATGAGGACTGCTATAGAGGGGACAGCAGCATGCAGAGGGGGTGTGATTTTATTCAATTCCTTGTAATCCACAGTCATATGGATTAGTCAATGCCTACAACTGTGGCATTTTTACAGGAGTTTTGGGGTCTTTTGGGCTACTGGAGAGTGTTTATCCTGTACTTGGCACAAATTCTGAGGCCCATATACTGGTTGGCAGAAAAGAGCATAAAGTGGGACTGGGATGAAACATGTGCATCTGCCTTTACCACTGCTAAGCGAGCAGTCAAGGCTGTGCAGGCCTTGAGTGTAGTGCACTCATCAGGGCCCTGTGAGCTAGATGTCCATGTAACTGAAGATGGTTATGGATGGGGTCTTTGGCCAAGGCTTGAATGGACACACCGACCTGTTGGATTCTAGTCACAACAATGTAAAGGAGCAGAGGTCTGGGATACCTTGATAGAGAAGCAACTGGCTTCTGTGTACCATGCCTTGCTGGCTACAGAGCCCAATACTGGAACAGCTCCAACCGAGGTAATAACCACCTATCCCATCACAGGGTGGGTGCAAGATTGGTAGATTCCTACACTGACCAAATGGGGTGCCTATTTACAGTAGCGTAGTGCCCTCTCTAATAGCCCCGTAAGTGGAGAACTCCAACGCTTACTGGGGCCAGTGATGTATACCAGTGGAAAGCAGGAAGAACTTTCTTCTTGCTTTTGAGCCATTGGTAGCTGAGAGTACTTATCAGGAGGGAAAAGCCCCTGTGCCTGAAGATGCTTGGTATACAGATGGCTGCAGTTGTAGGCAGCCCCTGGAGTGGAGGGCTATAGCTTTCTAACCTAAGATCGACACAATATGGACAGAGGACAGAGAGGGGAAGAGCAGCCAATGGGCTAAGGTGCGGGCAGTATGGCTCGTGGTCACCCAGGAGCCTTTCCCTATAGTTGTCTGCACTGACAGCTGGGCTGTCAGAGCTTGACCCTGTGGCTACTGACATGGTACCAAGCCGACTGGATGGTCACCAGCCCCTTTGGGGGCAAGAGTTGTAGCAAGACCTATGGGCCTCTGGTCAGACTAAGACAGTTATTGTGTATCATATGACAGGCCGTTTGCCTTTGGCATCCCCAGGGAATGATGAAGCAGACACATTGGCCCAGGTGCATTGGCTAGAAGGAAAGCCTGCCTCTGATGTAGCCCAATGATTACATCAGCATTTGCTGCATGCCAGGCAAAAGACAATGTGGGCTCTAGCCCATCAGTGGGGCTTGCCGTTTACCTTTGAAGAAGTCAGAAGAGGCCAGAAGGAGTGTCTTGTGTGCTCTAAGAGGGCCTTACATCAAGTCCCGCAGCAACACAGGACAATAGCAAAGGGGCTGATACCCCTTGTCAGGTGGCAGATAGACTTTATATATATATTGGACCTCTGCCCAATATCAGAAGGATATCAGTATGCCATGACTTGTGTGGACAGTTACTGGCCTGTTGGTTGCTTTTCCTGCACATCGTGCACATCGGCAAACCACCAAAAGGGGCCTAGAGCATCTCTTTGCAGCCTATGGCCGGCCGCAGGTGTTGAGAGTTATCAAGGCACCCACTTTACTGGACATGCATTACAAGAATGGGTGCAGCAATCAGGAATAAAGTGGAAGTTTCATATACCATATAACCCTACTAGGGCAGGCATGATAGAGAGGTATAATGTTTGTTGAAATCTTGCCTGAAGTTGGACACCAATCGTCTAAGGAACTGGTCAGATCCCTTATGGACAGTGCTAAGGTGTTTGAATGAGAAGCCCTGAAAAGGAGCCTTGAGCCCTGTGGATATGCTAATACACATTGCTGCCTCTCCTATACAACTGTGTGTGCAAATCAAAGAGGAGTTATTGAAGACAGGGTACGGCCAGCAGAGCAACATCCTGCTGCCAGCCCCAAATGCATTAAACCCTGGAGACTCTGTTGAGTGGACGTAACCCTGGACATTTTGACACCTAGACCAGCAATGGCTGGCCCTTCTGGCACCTAGGGGAAAAGGCCTGGAAGCTGGCCTCCTGTGTGTTCCTGGAGTAACAGTAGGGTGGCCCCCAAAGATCATGGTAGTGTACCCAAAATGTCCAGGAGAAAAGAGCATCTTACAGAGAAATTTTGTTTTATCTTTATAGGCAGGGCATGTACCTCCCATAGCCCTATATATTGACCCATCTGTAACTCCCACAGGGAGGGAGGTGAAAGTCTGGTGTGCTAGACCAGGATGATACCACATTCCTGCCACTCTCCTATCACAGGACCGCTCTCTTGCATGCATCCTACTTGATGGACAAGATTTGCCTATGCTGGTGTCATTAAAACATGTATCTTATTGCCCTTAAGGCTATTTTCTTCTACAGTCTGTGAGGCCTTGACTGGCCCCCTGGCTGCAGCTGCCGTGTGATGATTGCTCTGAACTCCCTATCTGTTCACCTACTGACCGCCTGTGGAATGGGTGAGCTATGGACTAAATCTGCATAGGACTTTGAACTTCACTGAATCCTCTGTCTTGAGAATCATGATGATTTTATTGCTGTTGTTACTGTATGTTATTAGTCTGGTTACAGTGTTCCAGTTTCCTCACATGGGGGCCATTATGGAAGATGGGGAGTGAGTCGATTGTGAGGTGAGATTTCTGGAGGGGTGGGCTGTGGGTAAAATTACAACATTTCCAGAGTCTCTCACCAGGTCTTAGTGCATCTCCATATCAGTTGGTGTTTCTAAGGGGTGGAGAGAAGTAGTCCGTCTCCATATCAATAAGTAATTACAAGGGGGAGGGAGGGCATATTGGACTGGAGAGATTGGGTGGGGCTCCTTTTTGCAGCTGGGTTGCGAGAGACACGGACAAGCAGAAGTGGATGACTGCTTGTAAGCAGTAAATGGGTTTTTCCTACTTTATTTCTCCCTTTGACTGATTTTGCTTTCAAAGGTATTTTGCCCCGGGCTGGGAAGATGTAATCCCCCACAGAGTTACAGGGTCCCTGAAATATGGCTGTCCCCCTCCCACCCACACCAACATTACAGCAATACCAGAAGTAACTGATGTGCCCTAGTCTGTAGGGTATTAACACAAATCTTTCATGCTCTTGATAGGAGCACCTACATAAGCTCTGCACCCAGTTTGTTAGGGCTGGGTCAGCCAGGCAGATACTGGGATGCTGACATGTCAAGGAATCTCAAACATCAATAAAAATGCAAGGCCATGGAGCAAACATGATGCTCATTAGCTCCTCTTGCTTTGCTAAATTTTTTAGAGTTGGGGTGGAGGTCAGCCTGCCCTCCAGGGAACAAGGGTTGGAATACTTATCATAAGGCATTTCTTTTGCGTAGTAGGGACCTCAGGGCTGAACTGAATTGCTGGAGACAGTGCAGCCTCCCATAGCCCTCCTTCTCGCCCCACCTCACTGTCCAGATTCTCTAATAAAATGCTGAACAAATAATTAGTAAGTGTTGGCTTGGAGTCCACCTACAAACCTTGGCCAGACCTTTTGAATGAAAAGGCAGGGGAGTCACAGGAGTGGAAGCAGCTTGGGCTGGGCTCAGGCCTCCTCAACAATCCCAGCTGGAAGGGGTGGTTCCAGCAAATGCCCTCACCCAATGCCTTCTGCAAAATTACTTTCAGCTGGTATTAGGGCCTTGGGGGACAGCCCAGCGTCACATTTATTAACACTAGGGACATATGAAAATATGAAAATGCACAATGGGAATCCCTGATGGAGCATTTTCTCCCCTAGGTGTGCACTGAGGTGTCTTCAGGCTCTGACCCCAGGTCAAACAGCGGCAGTGGATGACTATTGTCTCCTCTTGACCACACAGGACCCTGCACAAGCTCCCCAGCCCCTTGATAAAATAGGACTCATGACAGTACTTACCCCAGGGAGCAGCTATGAGGGAATCATTCTGAGAACAACTGTATGTTCATACTGGTGTTATAAAGATACTGTTTCAGGATTTGCCTGTAAGTCAGTTGACTCTCCTTTTGGAAAATCATCAATTCACACTATTTTAATAAAAGTATTTAACTAAAGTCTAATTACTAGTTTCAAAATATAAATGGAGTAGGATTTACAGAAATAGCCAGCTACTACTCAGTAGCGCCCTAATATAACTATTCTATCCACTAACTACATGCTTCCATTGGTCATTATAACCCCATCCTAAACCTCTCCCTCTCCCACCAGGCACCAACCCAGCTCTCAGCCTTGTCCTGTGGGCAGTTCTAGTGGCTGCCTCCCAGGAATGGCTGGTCCTCTAGCTTTTCCTCCTGTTGACTGGTCGGATGGGAGCTGCTGGCAGCAAGGACCATGCTCACACCAACAGGCTGACCAAGCTCCAGAACTACAAATGCTGGGCCCATCTGGGGCAGCTGAGAACACGCTCTCCCAGCATCTCCTGTGCTTATACCTTTCTTTCTTTCCAAGGTCAGAGATAGACACAAATACAGAGACAATGTGATTATTATCATATCTACTTATACTGCATCTCGTCCTAAGACAGTTCTCACTCAGCCATAAAAAAAGAGAAAATAGTAACTAAAACTCAAGTTACTAATCTCAAATCCTTGCCCATACTTTAAGAAGTTGTGTTGTAGTGAATTGCCTATTTTCAAGTCCAGTAAGGTTACAACTTATTCTGGCCGACTATTTCTTAAAGAGGAAAGCCTTTTTTTAAAAAAAATCTCTGTATATTTTAAACACATGCAAATGTAATGGAATAGTTTTCAAATGAAATTATATGTAACTATGAAAGCACAGATGGCTATTGGATCTTGAGATCTTGAGGTAGGGTAGAACATTCTAAACATAAGAACAAAAGAAGAACCCATAAATGAGAGGCTTTATAGATCTGACTACATTAAAATGAAAAATTTTCAATGCCTCTCCCCATAAAATACCCTATAAACAAAATTAAAAGGCAGGTAACACCCAACACTGAAAGGTGCAGTGTAAAGAACGTTAGCTTTGATGTCAGACACAGTTTCATCTTATCTGAATTCCAATTTCTGTACTCACTGGCTCTGTGACCTCAGACAGAATGATTAACTTCTCTAAGCTCAGTGACCTGTTTGTAAAATGGGAACAATTGTAATGATGAAAATAGTGACTACCACACAGGGTTATCAGGATAAGGACCTCTTTGACATACAAATCTAAAGCTCTTAGCATAGCACCTGACAAAATGTAAGTTCTCAATAAATGTTATAATCATTAGTAAGGCAAAGTGCTAAAACATGCATAATACACAAAAAGTTAATAACCTTCCTTTTTAATAAGGGTATTTATAAATTAGTAAGAAAAATATTTTAAAAACAATTAAAAAATGAGCTAAAACATGATGGAAAAATCTAGTACAATAAAAAATGTCAAATCACCAGTAAACATATGAAGAACATGCACCCTCACCATAATCAAATACCTGCAACACCCTCCCTGGTGTTAGCCATCCAACCTGTCCTGGGGTCAGGCCCTCCTCTTTTAAACCTTAAACTACCACCAATGATTCTCCAATTTAGAATGTATTAGAATCAACTAGAGGGCAATTTACATACAGATCCCCAGGCTCAATATTCATTGATTCTGACTCAGGAGATCCTCAGTCAGCACAGAGCCCAAACATCAGCATTTTAAACAGATGCTCCCAGGGCTTTTTGATGCAGATGGCCCCTGCATATACTTTGAGAAATTCTACTATGTACCATCAAAAACAAGGGCCTGTTCCAATATCTTCCAGGTTCTGTAATTTCTTTTTCCCCTCTCCCAGAAAACTCCCTTTGAGTTTAGATCTTGAGAACAGAGCCCTGACTAAGAGGTGGGGCTATTTTTGTTCTACTCCTGATGACTCTTCAGTAGTTAAAAACTCAACAAAACAAAAAGGACAGGGGTAACTTTTCCATAGGCCACCATGCCACATTAACTTATTAACTTGCAAAATAATTTTAAAATTAGTCTTCATACCTTTCTGTATTTTTAGATTTGCTATAATGGACACATTAATGATCATACAACAGTTATTCAACCCCTAGTCATTCTCTCACATCATGTATCATCCTGGCTGTAGCATGGGTGGGTGGTAGCCAGTCTGTCCTTCAGTCCCAGGTTGGAGATGTTCATATGTGGTTACACAGCATCCCACACTTTACCCATCAAGGTACTTATGTCATTGTGTGGTTACTTGTTTGTTCTCCATTTAGCATTTGAGGGCAGGAGAGGTATATATCTTGCTTATTTTTATAACCTTAATGCAAAGCCTACAGCCTTCCACATAGTAAGCTGAGAATGAGTAAATTCTTCATTCCTCAGCAGGAAAGAGAAATGGTCACTTTCCCTTTCTGAGCATCCTGTATTCAAACTGGATTATCCTCTGTTCTTTTTGTGTTTCCTCTGATTTATTATTTGAGTGCTAAACAGACAGTAGGTTGAAATATGTTGCTTCTGGGATGATTAGACATGTGGAATTTACCCAAGGCTGTGTATTGCTTCTTCTTGGTAATTAAAGGGTGCCTAATTGAGCTATAGCACCCAAAAGAAGGTAAAAATCACAATGTTGGCATCCATTAGAAAATTACCAGGCCTGCAAAGAAACAGGGAAACATAACCCACAATAAGAAAAAAAAAAATCAGTTGAAACCCACCCAGGAATGGCATAAATGAAGGGATTAGTAGACAAAGACAATAAAAATATTATTTTAACTGCATTCCAAGTGTTCAAAGAGCTAGAGGAGAGATTGAAAATATTAAATAGAAACATAAAAAATATAAAAAACATTCAATTCAAACTTCTTGAAATGAAAATTAGAACATCTGAGATGAAAAATACAGTGAATGGGGCTAAGAGCAGATTAGACATTGCAGAGGAAAGATTAATGAACTTGAAGACACAGCAATAAAAACTAGTCAAAATGAAACACATGGAGAAAAACACTTACAAAGTAGACTGATCATCAGTGAGCTGTGGGGCAATTTCAAATAACCTAATGCATTGCAATTAGAGTACCTAGCTGTCAGGGAGGGCAGAAAAACATTTGAAGAAATAATGGCAGAAAACTTTCCAAAATTTAAAGAAAACTATAAACCTGTATCTCCAACAAGCTCAATAAAATCCATGCACAAGAAACATGCATAAAATGATGCTAAGGCATATCATAATAAACTGCTTAAAACATTCAATAAAGGGAAAATCTTAGAGGCTGCCATAGGAAAAAAAGGCACAATCCATATGGAGGAACAAAGACAAGGATAATAGCAAACTTCTGATTGGAAACAATGCAAGTGAGAAGATTCAAGACTTAAAATAATTTTCAGTAACGAAGGCAAAGACTTTTCAGACATTTTTATGTCTACCTGTATCATGCTTGAGCTAAAATGAACCACCTAGTGTTGGAGAGCCTTCTTTCCTCCTCCCCGTCCTTGCCTTCTAAAGTCCTGCCCATCCATCCTGGCTTGGCCCAAATGCCAACTCCCTCTTAAAGTCTTTCCTAATTGCCCACTGGATTTTATTCTTACTTCTGTTAGGATCCTACTCTCTTTGTGTCATAGTGTTTGAGACTTGTGTCTTCCCTCCCACTAGCCAATAAATTCCTTAGGGGCTCCTTTCTTCTTCTTCCTCATCACCCACAGTGTGCACCCACACTTCCCAGAACAGGCACTTAGCATCTGGTATATTGACTTACATATTACTGGGTTGCTAAAAATTTCTTTTAAACTTTCCAAGATATTTCTAACTGATTTAAAAGTATTTACTCATCAGCAAACACTTGATAAGTTTCTATGCTTATAAAGGTAAGAAAAAATCTCTGTGTATGAAAGTCTTGCAATATAGTTAATTGATTTAATTTGGTTGTTTATAAAAGAACTAAAAAAGAATGTCTGGATTTAATAAGGAATGGATAGGCTCTTGGTTAGATCTTCCCTTTGTCCAAGTAATGAATATTCTCATGCTCAGCATCTCCAGCTGTCACCTTCTCCATGAGGCCTTCCCCACCCACGTGACTTATAATGGCAGCATCCTCTTCCCTTTCCCTAGTCCTCATGGCTGTTTCATTGTTCTCCATAGCAGCTATCAACTTCTAATGTGGTAGATAACTTGTTTATTTACTTTGTTTTTTGTCTGCCCCTTCCCCCAGAACATAAAGTCTAAGAGGATGAAGATTTGCATGTTTTGTTCATACTGTTTCTTGTGTACCCACAGTAGTGCCTGGGACATAGTAGGTGCTCAGTAACTACATGTTGAATGAATGAATGAATCACTAACAGGTAGTGTGGGTCTGTACATCAGTCTGACCAATACCTGACACCATCTTCTATTCATTGTGTAGCATGAATTCTGAGGAAGGACCTAAAAAAAAAAACAAACTCCAGGACCCACCTTCAAAATGCTTAGCATGGCAAGAAACCAGATTCAGAAACTGGCATACAGATTGGCTTAGATTTGCACTTGCTGAGTGTGGATAAACTCATCAGGGAAGAGGTGTTCATCAAATACCTCACCAGAGTCATAGCAAAGAACAGTGAAATGTATTTAAGAGACAAGGTGACTAAAGGTGACAAATTAGACCAAAACTGTACACAGACAAAGTTTCATTTATGCGATAGACATAAATAAGTGCAAAGTGAGTTAGGGGAGGAAGAGATAAGTGTTTTGAAGTGAGCTGAGAATCACTTGTCTCCCTCAGGCCTCTAATGAAAAACTTCAGAGTTTTCTGAAGCTGGAGTGCTGCTGGAATAATCTTTCCCTGACTGTTAACTATAATATTTTGTGTTCACATTGTTCCCTTCAACAAGCATCTTCAGATAACCTCTGATTTTTATCTAAGCATTTTTATCCTCGCCTAGTAGGCAGAAAAGCGTACATAAACCATAGTTCAATAACTTGTCTGATATTGGGGGAATGGACAAAGAATTAAGCTATTATCCCAAAACACTGCCTGTGGCATTGTTTGTACATAGCAAAAACATTTGTGAAGATATTTTTGTCAACCCACTGCCTGCTCAGCCCCTCCTCCCTCAGTGCAGGGAGCTGCTACCAGGGGTCACTCCAGGAAACATTTGGAGGAGGTCCTGAAGGGTGAGATGCTCATCCACAAAACAATGTGGACGCTACTGGCATTGGAACACTGGCTGGATGGGACCATCGTTCTGATTTAGTCAATGAAAGAATCAATGCATGAGTTCATGTCGGACATGAGTAAGAATATTTGCAAGTTATGCTTAGTATATAATTAAGTTCCCCAAATTGACATTCAAAATACATTCTCTCCTTTTGGACCCACTAATCACTACCTGGGAAACAGCACTGACTTTAGAGGTCTGTGTGTTTCCCAGGCATCCAAGAGTGCAAACTTCAGAGTCATCCTAGAATCTGCCCTTTTTCTAGCAAGTTCTGTTGATTGAACCTGGACTGTTTTTTGCAAGGCCTTAAAATTCGATGAAGCACAGAAAGGAAACATTTAAGAAATACTGAAGTATCAGTAATAACAAGCAAACACACACTGAGTTCTAGGCACCATGCTAAGGACTTCCCATGGATTATTGAACTGCATCCTTACGGTAACACCTGTGGTACATACTGCCATCATCGTCTTCTACAGATGAGGGAACTGAGGCATGGAACAACAGAGAATGGGGAACCTGTCAGAGTTCACACAGCTACTAGGAGAGCCAGAAGTAATGTTGTTATGTGTCTAGGGCTCTTTATAAAGGTTTTGGGGTCTGCCTTTTACTTTTTAGGCTTGTAAAGACCTCTCTTATGCAGAAGACATTTCTTCTTAGAAGCAGGATATTCTCCGTTCCTTAAATACTCTTTCATTCCTCAGTTTTACTTCTCTCATTTATTCCTCTCTTTCCATCTCATGTTCAGTCTCAAGACAAATTCAGCATCCTCACTTCTGAACTAAGCCACTGCAGCATTTCCGAATTCTGTCTATGAAGCCACCATCCTTCAGTGTGGGCCAGATGGCTTTTTCTTTCTTATATCTAATTTGTTACCAAGTTTGATTCATTTTTCTCTCTTGATATTTCTAAGATACATATTTTCTTTCCATTTCTGATGCCACCGCCTTAGCCAGACATGAATCGTTTCTTGTGTGGACGAAAGCAATACTGTAACTTCCTAGCTTTCATGTGGTCTCCCCTCTATCTGGTCCTTCCTGCATTGCACCACCAGACCAGTCCTATAAAGCCACTTTCTTTGTGATTCCCTCCAGTAAAGAACCTCTAATGCTCCCAATTGCCCATCAGATTTATTCTCAGCTTCTCAGAAGTAGAAATTCGAGGTTGTCTCTCATCTGGCCAACCTCAGATCCCTTCTCTGCAGCCCAAACTCCCCAGTGCGAGAAAACTTCTTCTCTTCCAGCTTTGTACCGTTTTCATTTCAGTCCCTAGACCTTGGCTCAAGTTATTATGTGCACTTGCCTCCCCAAATCTCAGCAACCCTAAGTTGCCCATTTCAAGTCCTGTCTCCTCCATGAAACCTTACTTCCTCTCTCTAGTGAGGACTGATCGTCTCTCTTGGCTGCACCCGTGCTTATCACACAGCTCACTTTAAAGGTCTTTGTGTTCACAGGGATTGATTCCAAGACCCTCAAGTGCTGCCTATGAGGGGACAGCATTTTCCATCTTTGAGGGAAAAGGATTCCAGACTCCAATACTCACCCACTAAATTGCTGAAAAACGAGGGAATTATTTTACAGTTGCCAGCTCATCATTTTGGCTTGAGGACAGTTATCCATAATGCATTCCCAAGTACTTCCTAGTTTTTACATACAGTCCAGGCAGGGTCTCCCAAATTCCCAGCACCTTGGTGAGTACAAGAAACCTATTTCTGAGTAGCAAGTGAAGGGGTTACTCTATTACATTTAGAACAAACTTCACAAATTGCATTTTAAATGATCTTTTGTTAGCCTTGTTTTAACTCTACCTTTCAATAAAGAAAATTGTGTCTTGAGTTTTAAACTAGAAGAAAATTGTATATACTTAAAACATAGAGCTGTTAAAACCCAAAGTGTTACATAAAAGCAACTGATGGGCTGAAAAATGCTCCCTTTGTAGCAGAATCACAGGCTAAAAGCTTCAGCTTGTTTCACACAACCTGACCTTTAGTCTGTAGATAAAATGCATGTAAATTAAGCTTGAATGTCAACTAGATTTGGGCAAGGATTTCTGTTTTGGGAGGGAGGGAGGGGAGTCTGAGGAATGTAGAGAAAAAAAGAGTATCTTTTTTTTACTCCCAGATAAGTGTTTTATCAGATCTAAAAACTGTCCTGATAGTTTCTACATAGCTAACCATATCCTGGAGAACATGAGACCCTAAGAAGTAAATTGTTCTCCTTTCTTAAAAGTTGTTTTTGCTTTACCTTCCACTCACATTTTGTCAATTTCTCAAATGAAAGCATCCACAACTTTTTTTCTGGATTACCACCAACAGGAGTCAACAGAAGTTAACAACAGCGGAGCCAGTCAGGAAGGGGGTAAAGACGGCTCCCTCTTCGTGGGTGTCAGACCTTGTCGTCTCGGTGGCCACACAGAAGGGGTGTGAACCCAGGATATCCTGAACCATCAAAGAAGCCCAGTTGCCCTATCAAGACTAACTCTGTTTTGTTCTCAGTGACACGGTGGATTAGGTCGGTGTGATGCCCATCTAGACTTTAAGGGGTCACATTTTATCCTGAAGCAGCAGCTGATAGAAGGACATTATCAATAGACCATCTGGCATTCTGAAGGACTTAGAGGTAAAGAGTAAACCTAGAAACAAGATGCTGAGAGCATGGAGCAAAAAGGACTAAAGATAAAGTCATGCTGGTTAGTCTTAATAAAAGCAACAATGAAAACACTTACTGGGAACCTGAGTATACCAGGCACTGCATTTCACTTCCATCATTTCCCTCCTAACAACCCTATGAGGTGCACACTGTTCTCTCCATCTTGCCGGTGAGGAAACTGAGGCTTGGGGAAGTTAAAAACCTTGCCCAAGGTCACTCAGCTACCAAGCTGTGGGTCCAGCATGTGAACCTGCCTGACTCCCAGGCCCATACTGCTTACCAGCACAGCACACCTCAAGGAGGCAGCAGGGAGACAGAATTTGGCTGGGGATCTGACAGTCAAGAAGGAATGCCAGGTTGTTCAAGTGAAGGGCAGGCACGCCCTAGCTGAGGGAGGCAGCAGCATCTTGTGGAGCCACAGGAGATGCTGAGAGAGAGGCGCTGGGCAGGATGAACAACAGCCCCTTGGCACTGGACCCATGGTCTGAGAAGTTGTTCTGGAATCACCCAGAAAGGGCCCTCTGCCTCAGGGTCTCAGCTGAGTGGCCTAGTGGGTGGTGCCCCTAAACGATGGGCTGGGCTGGTGGATTCTGCCAGCTCCCCAGAGCACGGTGGCACTTTTCTGGGGAGATACATGGCTTTGAATTCTAAATCCATTTCACCCCTGGCATAGTGGTGGTGAAGGCTGAAGGAAAGGCAGGAAACAGCAGATAAAGATGAGAGTGGACAATTTACCAGCCCCTAGAAGGTCCATCCTGCTCAGGTTGTAAATACCAGCTAGCCTGCTACTGTGGCCCTCCCCTCTGCTGCCTTGACCAGGAAGAGACTAGGGGCTGTTTAATAACTCCAGGATCTGGAAACAGGTCCAAGTGGTTTACCTGTATAAACAAGATAATGTATAAATTCATGTGGTCAACACAACCGTTCTCGTGGGTCCCGGTGCTCAGTCTTGACCCACCTGTTTCTTACATCTGTCCCTAGATAATCATGACAACTATATGTCCACATTGAATGTTTTGGGTGTGCTTTTTTGCATGTGTGCAAATATGTATTGATAAAGAAAGTGTCTAAAGGTTGTAGCTAAAGGGCCAGCTCTCTCCTGTCTTCCTTAACGTACCATCATGATGTGATACACAAATCAGGATGATGGGTGTGTTCACAATACCAAGAGCAGACACAGTCTTGGCAGAGCTGTAGCTTCCTTCAAGTTGGCTCCTACCCTTAACTCCCACCTGGAGACAGCTTCTGACATGCAAACCAACCACAGTGTAAGGTGTGCCATTCCAGGCGCTCATGTGCACATGGTGTCATGAGGAAGGCACAGAAACCCACCTCTCAGGCTCTGCGTGTGGGCCAACACGGGGCTGTCCTTTTTTGTTCAGTTGTATCAAGCCTCTCATCTCTCATCATGGCCCACTCCAGGCTGCAGGACCTAGAGGGGTATCAGTCTCTCCCCTTCAGCTGAAGAGAACAGATGGGGTGTGAAACAAGGCATAGATATGGGGTTAATGACTGCTTAAAGATGTCCCGACACTAACTACTCTTAACTTGGGAAGCTAGCCTAGAAGGAGCAAGGCTTGGTGGCCGACTCAGCCTGGCAGCCTTCCCTAGGGTAGAACCACACTTTCCGGTCAGCTCTGTCCTGGAGTCTGTCTCTTTGCAGGAAGTCTTAAAACCTAGGGTGAACCCCACGCTAAAACAACCCTGATTTAGTAGCCTGGGTTTTCCAAAGGAACAGCCCCTAGTGCCTCTCTGCTCCAGTAGAGCCTAAGTCTGAATGAAATATTGATTTTGTAAAGAACAAGAAGAAAATGTTTTAGGCTTCATGGGCCATATGGTCTGTGTTACAATTACTCAAATATGCTGCTGCCATGTGAAAATAGCCCCAGACAATGTGTAAACAAGTGGGCATGGTTGTATTCCAACAAAACTTTATTTGTGGTTACTGAAATTTGAATTTCATATAATGTTCTTGTGTTATGAAATATTCTTCTTTTGATTTTTTTCCCTAACCACTTACAAATGTAAAAATCATTCTTACTTCATGGGCTGTACAAAAAACAAGTAGTAAGATTGATTTGGCCATTGGCTATAGTTTGTTGATCCCTGGTCTAAATCCTCAGCTTTTATACTGTCTGGAAGTGACCCAGTAAAAGGGTAGAAAAGAGAGGTAATCCCGGCACAGCCAGTTTAGTGCCTTCAAGGAAATACAGCATCCATGCAAACAGGATCTGCAACTACAGGTAATACAGTTTTTCCTGTATAAACAAGATAATGTATAAATCCATATATATTGACCTCATAGCAGTCATCAGGAAAAGCTCTGTTACAATAATGCATTACTGCTTAACATAGCTGGAATCTCTTCCTTGAGAACTAATAACCTCAGAATTGGAGCACACACTTCTGAAAAGTCACAGTGATGGGAGATCTCCATCTGCCAAAGGCAGAGTTGATGTTCAGAAACAGCCAAAAAAACAAAACATAATGAAACCCAACCCAAACCAAATGCAGAAAACCATCTCCACTCAACCAAAAATAACAATAACAATGGCGCAGTTACTATTATCCTTTCAGAATCAGGCTGGGAAATAAGTGGGGAGGAGGGGCTGGGGGCGCCTACATAAAGCCATTTTTGTTCAAAGCCATTCATAATTCTAAGATGAGACTGCTGTAACCTAAGCTTGGAAGTCCTACCATGGCCTCTGACATGGGAGCATTGTTTGGCCAACACCCTGTCAGACAATTTAAAAAATTTTTTTAAATTTTTGTTAATATTTAAAATCCAAGAGATATTATTTATATAAAAGTTTTTATTTTTTTACTTCTCTTTGCAAAATCAAAGATCAGGCTCACTGGGCTCCTGCTCTTGTACAGTAGCATTGGCAAGAGCCTCCCCTTTAGAAAGAGCACATGAATCTCAGTCCCTACCACGCCCTATTGCCTTCCAGCTTGGTGCCAGCTGCCATGTAGCCTTGTGCTTATGGCCTTTTCACTCACAATAAGAGTAACACAATTACATGGTTCGAAAGTCAAAATAATGTACAAAGCTATACAGTGAAAGGCTCCACCCTACCTTATCCCCACCCTCCCTAAGTATTGTTAATTTCTTCACATATTTTTCCCTTTTTTCCTTACACACAGTAATACAATATATATATTTTTTCTTGCTTTCTTCACTTAAAAGATATTAATTGATCCAATAGTAGTATACAGAGAATTTCCTCATTCTTGTTTCACAGCTGCCTTGTATCCCAGTGGGTGGATAGGTCAGTTTATTTAGTTCTGTATTGACGGACACAGGTTGTTAGTCTTCCACTTTTACAAACATTCTGGGTTGAACGATGTACATGTCATTTCATAGGTGATTAAGTCGGTTGTGCAGGATAAATTCCCACAACTGAAACTGCTGGGCCAGAGGATAAATATGCTCTTGACCTTTTTAGGTATTACCAAATTGCCTTCTCTAAGGTTGTGCCATCTTGCACTCCAAACAGCAGTTCAAGAGCATGTATTTCCCTTCAGCTTCCCCAACAGAATGTATTATCAAATGTTTTACTTTTGTCATTCTGACAGGTAAAAATTCTGTTTCAACGTGGCTGTGATTTGCAAGAAATCTTTCCCCACATGTTTGAGACACCTATGTTTCTTTTCTTGGTCTATTCCATTGTCCTACTGGATTCCTCTTTCTGCTGCTGATTTTCATATTAAATTCTTGATTTTTTTTTTCCTGTCAGTTTCTAGGAATGCTATGTATATATTCAGAAGATAAGCTGTGTATCTATGACCTGATACATAGCTGCAAATTCTTTTCCAGTCTGTCATTTATCTTTTATCTTTGTTTATGGTATGTGCATGCGTGCGTGTGTCCTGGTTATTGTTTGCCACGCAGCCATCTTTTTTGGTTTTGTTGTGTTTATTAAGTGTAGCTTTATTTATTTATTTATTTATTTATTTATTTATTTATTTATTTATTTATTTATTTATTTATTCATTCATTCATTCATTCATTCATTTGCTGTTTGCTTCTAGCTTTTGAGTTACAGTTTGAAAGAAAAATCTCTCCCATTCTAAGATTAAAACTGATTTTACCCATATTGTCTCCTAGTAATTTTAGTTTCTTACATCACATTCTTAAAAAATGTAAATCTTTGATCCACTCAGAGCTCGTCAAGGCACACATTGTGTGAAGTACAAACTTTTTCCTGCTTAGGTGCTTGAACCCAGATTTTGGGCAGGATGATGAAGCTACCAGAACATCGATAAAGGTGAGACCTGAAGAATGGGATGGGAGAGCAGCTGATGAAGGAGAAGTGGGGCGGGGATGGCGGCGGAGACTAAAACAAAGCAGCATCTTCTGTAGGAGTTGCTGGCAGATGGGTTCCCGTTACTGGTCTAGCTCAGTAGTACCCAGGGCCCCTTTTATTACTTTTCTTTGAAGTACCCACTTTCATTTAAAGATTTAATGTGTTCAGCCAGTACCAAACTAAATGTGCTTCAGTAATAATTAGTTATGTTGCCCTTTTAACAAACTCATTTACAGCTGCCAATCAGTTTCTGGTCAGAATGTGCTAACCAGAATTACCATGCTGAGCTGGTGTACTCTGAGCCAAAAACACAGAACTTGGAAGGATCAGTTAGTTTGAGGGGGCTCATCTTGGATAAATGAGCCATTTTCAAAGGCTTTCTGAAATGCTGACATTGGTTTGAATACAGCTTATTTCTTTGTTCCTAGATGTCTAAGGAAGTGGGACCTCAGTGGGGGACCCCTGATCTCACCCTCATTCAAGACCTATTAGTGCTCTATGAAAGGGCATGGGAAAGTGCAGACATCCCCCACAGAAACGTGCACAGCAACCTCCATGATATATACTTCATAGTTCTCTTACTAACTTTTCTCCTAGAGATGCCTTGTGACAGGTCCTTTAAAAAATTGTTCCCTCAGGTACATAATTCCCTGAGAAAAACATAGTAAAGATGAGAAAAGATTGCAAAGGTGAATGGTAAGAATAATTCTACAATAAAGTAAAAGGGCTTTTCAGTAGTAAAACTGGTTTCTCTGCCTGGAGCAGAGGCCTCATGAGGAACCAGTAAGAGTGAGATGCTTATCACAGCTCCCCATCATCAGGAAGCCATGCCAAGATCCTTTCTGTGGGTAAGTGGGCACCCACCCCCAGGCTGCACCCCAATAATTAATTCAGAACCTCTGGGGGTGAGACCTAGGTATCAGTCATGTGTAAAACTCCTCATATGGTTTCAAGATGCAGTCACTGCCCTAGAACTACTTCAAGTGTGGTCCTCAGACCAGCAGCTTTGGTATCAGTGGGTGCTTCTTAGAAATGCAGAATCTCAGGCCCCACCTTAGACCTTCTGAATCAGAATCTGCATTTTAACAAGATCCCCAAGATATTCATGTGCACATGAAAGTTAGAGAAGCAGTGGTCGAGAGAAGCATTTCTCAAAGTGGAGGACCATCTGCATCAAACTCACCAAGAGGATGGAAGGGTTGGGGGATGGGGCTGTGGGGAAAATGGACATTCCTATGGCCAGGATCCTCACCTGACCCTAAACTACTTGATGATACAATTGGCCTACTGCTAGGCTACTGCTTCCACACCCATAGGCAAGAAGCTATTATTGACCGTATTGCAGAGGCAGAGACAGAGGAGGATTACGGACCTGCAGATGGCTGGATGTAGACGTGATTCTAGTGCTTGACCTACCTCCAGGAGAATAAAGCTGGGTATAAACCCTTTTATCCCAGGAATGTTCATTCCATTGTCATTTTTTGGTCTCACTGAATTCACAGTGAGTTTACCCAAGGCTGAAACCCTCAGACAAGACAAGGGGTCAGGGGACTTCTTAAGAAAACAAATTCTGGAGATTATAAATCTGAGGGCAGGGCCCTGGAATCTGCATTTTTAGGGTGTTCCCAGGTGATCCCTAAGCTTACTGTTTGAGAACTACTCCCAAGAGGAAAGCCAGAATCTGGCAGTTGCTTTTTTCCAGCCTGTAAGGAAATTCCTTCAATGACTCTAAAAGGTCAAAGCACACCCACTGCAAATTGGGGATGAGTTGGTGATAATCTGCAAATGCCTCTCAACCCTAACAAATGTGGTGTTTCTGGTCTTTGAACTGTAGCAGAGTGGGTGGTGATAGTTAAACCTAGCTTTTAGATTGACACAATAATGGGTCTCTTCCCTCTCTTGTGTTAGTGACTGAACAGGCTGCAGTTTGGATACATAAGCTTCTACCTAAAAAGCAGGATTAAAAATATAAAATGTTGATGCTCAAATGTACCCTTCTTGGAGGGTTTCAAAAAAGCCTCAAAATGCAGAGTAGAGAGCCCAGTGAGAGAGCTAATTTCCCTCAGGAAATTTCTTCATTTCACAGAGGTCTTTGAAATTTTTGCTTGGGCCCAGATTTTTAAATGATAACATGGGTAAAAAATGATGCCAGGTGTAGAAAAACTGATCTCTCTTAAAAGATGTGTTTGCAGTGTGTAGTACTTCCACATAGTTTAAAAAAGCATTTCGGCTCATGAAAGATATTTTAAAAGCTTCTATAAGAGAAGCTTTAAGTGGATTTATCTTCAAAACACCGAGGATTCTGAAGTATGGCTCACACTTGACTTGAAGCGACAGAACTGAAATCTTTGTCATTATAAAGTGAAATCAGATCGTTGTGGTTGTAATAGATAATGGAATGGGGAACTGCAATGTGATCTAAATGTAATGGTTAGATAATTATTGAGTTAAAAATCAGCAAAAGCAAAGAAACTTAAAACTGGAAAAGAGATTTTTGAGGATTTGCTTTAAAGATTATCTTTAGGGCAGTGTTTCTCAAATATTTTGGGGCGAATGCAATTGAGTCCTTCCGAAAATCTAATGAAAGGCTATGGATTCTCCCCAGCTGCACACGTTCCCCTGAGTGCGCATACTGGCAATTTCTGGCTTTCCATAGACTCCGTGGAGCCGCTATTTAGAAACTCAGTTTTGACACTGAATTTTAAGAAAATTGCTGTATATTAACGTCTCCTGTTTGGAACCACTTTAGGTCCAGGAACAACTTTCTCAGCATCAAGGTCCCAGGAGGCCGTAAAATTAGGGCTGATTGTTTTCACTTAAACCAAGACAATTAACTCAGCAATCTCATGGGGATAGGTGAAGGCGTGGTGAAAAGCAGGACTGCTGGATTTTGCCAGGAAAAGAATCCCATTATTGAAAAAGCCTGCGCTCTTTCAGAAATACCTTTCAGGGCTCTCAGAGGGCCCCAGTGAGGTGCACAGGTGATGCCCAGTGTCCGCTGCAGCTCCCTTCACACCAGAAAGGGACAACTTTTGTCCAAAGTTGGGAAGGAAAGTAGGCTCTTTAAAACATGGCCAATGCCCCACATTTACCCTCAGACTCAATGACGTAAGAGGTGAAAGGCTTACCCAGTCACCCCCACCCCACTTCATAGATAAGGAAACTGACCCCAGAGGGCTAAAGTGCTTGCCACGGTGACATCCCCCGGCGGGCTTACACCCAGGGTCTTCTCCCCCCAGCACCTCGCCATCTGGCCAGGGAAGGAGAGGGCTCTCTTTCCACACTGCCCGCCGCCCACCCCGGCGGGGGCGCTACGGGGAGCCGAGCCGCCGCCTACCGGCACCATGGAGTAGGTCATCATCATCATCATGTCGTGGCTCTCGGCGCGGATGTGCGGCGCGGCCTCCCCGGCGTGGCTGCGCTTGTTGCGCGCGGCGCTCACGGGGTCCGGGACTGGGGCGAGCGCCCCGCGGGGCGCGCGATTCAGCTCGGCCAGGAAGGAGCGCAGGGCGCCGTCCTCGCGCTGCTCGCGGCCCAGCTGATCCTCCAGCGCCCGCAGCGCCGCGCTCAGCCCGCGCCACTGGCACAGCACGAACACGGTGGCCGCAGCATTGAGCGCCGAGAGCAGCGCCACGGCCGCCAGGGCGCCACGCAGTGCCCAGCCCGCACCCCCGCGGCTTCTCTCCACGCCTCGGGCCATGCTCTGCTCTCCTCGAGCTCCAGGGTTCGGCATCCCCCGCCCGGGCAGCCTTTATACACCACGGGCCGGCTGTGGGCTGGTGGCAGCGCCGTGAGTCACGCCGCCCTTTGGCCTGGCTGGCGGGGTGCGTTGGGGACAGTAGTACCGGTGGCGCCCGAGCAGCCCGGTGGGACAGGCCGGCAGAGAGAAGAGGAGCCGGTGGAGACAGACTGTGGAGGGGGGGCGCGCAGGGCTCCCGCTCCCGCTGCCGGGCCAAGCAAACCAGCCCAACCGCCTTTCCCTTTCCTTCCCCGCTGCCCTGCCCATGGGCATTGCCCTGGCCCAGACAGGCAGAGCGAGGGCCAGACTGAGGGGGAGAGCAGGAATTCTTCTGGCCTGAGAAGTGGCTGGATTCCACCTCCTCCTCCGCCCATGCCGATCTCCCTGGAGAAGGATCAGCAGGCTCAGATACCAAGGCAGCGCCCACTGCCCTGGGAGGTCTGCTGCTGGGCCAGGGCTTCTCCTTCCCGTAGTCACAGGGCCCCGTGTGGCCGCCAAAGACCCCACCAGGCTTTCCAAGGAGCAGGATGGATACACAGGGAGACAATGGCTTTGGATGGTTAAAAAGTCCACCCATCAGAACCAGAAAAGCCTATCCCTGCCTGGCAAGCAGGAGTCATTAGGGAAGGGAGATTTGTGACAGGATGTGACAGGTGGAGAACTCACCGTGAGACCCATACCCAGAAGAGAGCAGGGTAATGAGAAAAAAACCCCAAAGTGGAAATCAGGAGATGTGGTTCTGACCCCCTTCTGCCACTGCCAGTATGTATGTCCCCTGCCTCCCCCCCCACCCCCACCACCACCACACGGGACTGATCCTCAGGTGATTTCTGGCTGCAGGACTGGGGCTCTGGTCAGGCACCTCTGGACCTTATGTAGCCTGCCGTGCATGAGGGAGCAGTTACCTTATGCCTCCTAGTTACCTCTTCACACCCCTCTCCCTTTCCTGAAGGGCCACTGTCCCCCAAATGCAGAGTCACTTCTCAGTCTCCTCAGAGGACCACCTTGCTCCCTTCCTTCTCAGCTTGCCCCAGAACAGCTCTGCCTCCTGGGGCTCCAAGGCCTACAGGAGGTATGGGAAGGCCCCAACCAGAAGCCAAGATTGCTGTTTCCACTATCTGATTATCTCACAAGAGGAAGTGGCTCTCCTTGCTATCAAGTCAGCTGGAGCTGTCAAGGATTTATGCTGACAGTCTGGATTCCTAAGTTTTATTTGGGACATTGGCCAACTTCCATATTCTTAGAAGATCATCCAGGTTGAGGTGGAATTAGAAAAGCCTGAAGGGTGGGGTGGTTCCTGAAGATCTCCAAGGATGGCAACATGATGTCTAGGAACAGATGGAGGTGATACAACTTTGTCCATTTCCTCCCAACTCTGACATTACTCTGATCTATTTGGAGAATTGCTATATATCCTTTCTCCTTTCACCCAGGCATAGGTTGCCCATTGTCAGGCTTAAGATTGATGGGAGAAGCCACAGAGAGACAAGAGTTGGGAGTCAGCCCCTGTAAGATCTTCATTTAATTCACTAAAAACCTCCTGAGCATCTAGTGTGTGTCAGGCACAGTTGGAGGTACAGAAATGAACTAGGCAAGCAGCCTGCAGTGTGAGTACTTGGAGTCCCACGGAGCCTCGTTAACTTTTCTTTATCCTAATATTCATTATAATTACTGTTGCCTAGCCATCAGTCACTAATGTCCACAGTCAGCAACAAAGTATACAGTTCCTGAGGTTAGAAGCCACATCTTGTTTGACCCTGTCTCACCCAACACCTAGCCCAGTCCCCCAGCTTGAAATAGCCATTCAGTGACTACCTGTTGAATGAGTGAACAAAAATGAATGAATGTAAGGCTTTACAGTGAGGGCATGTCTATGTGGTGTAGTGTGTGTAGTGTGTAGTGGTGGTAGGGCTTAAGAACAAGCTGCTTATGCTCTAGAACTGGTCCACCTTCCTCGGAAGGCTGCCTGTCCGATGGTAGAGACAGTGAGTGTCACCTGACCTCCCCGGGCAGTCCCTGTGGCTCAGAGTTGTTAGCCAGTAGAAGGAGTGGACTATAGATCTACTTGCAGCCAGCCACAATTTATCTGACAACCTCAGGCCAAGAGGTTGCCCCTCCTGGGATGCAGAACTCAAAGGCTTGTGGTGTAGACTGTGGGCTGGATGGGTGGAGTCCCTGAGATATTGTAGTGGGGCCAAGAGAGAAGCAGAAAGAGGGTAAAGGAAAAGCCAGATTCCTTTTCTGCCTGATCCTTCTCCCAAGTCTCTCCAAGTCTCTCTGTGTAGGAAAGTGGTATTTTACAAGAAAGGAGAAGCGTGGGGCATATTGACACAAAGCAGATATCTTCACCCTCCCTCACCCCAAGATGGCTGTTTCCAAGCACTTGGCCTTGCCCTGGTCTCTTCCCACTTCCTCCTCAGTCCTCTCTGTGCACCTTCTCTGCACACAGCTCCACTCATGGACTTTTCTCCTTCTGTGTACTGTCTCAGAGTTGCCCCTGTTGAAGGCCCAGCTCAGAGCCCCCTTCCTCACCAAGCTTTGTCTTCCATGCCCGCCACAAGCTCTCCCTCCTGAACTCTGCCAGTGCCAGGGACTCAGAGGTTATGAGCATGGGTTTTGGCATCAGAGAGCTCTGAGTCTGAAAACACTTTTTAACTTTGTGACTTTGGGTGTGTTATTCAACTTTTCTATGGACACTCTAAGCATATATATTTCATAGGTTGAGATGATTTAATGAGAAAATATGTGTAAAGCACTTGGCATATAGCAAATGCTCAGACACCCACACCGTGCCTTCTGCTGTTGACCAACATCTTAGTTCTTCCAGCTCTTTAGCTGGGTTATAGTACGCTTAAG
Source organism: Manis javanica (assembly GCF_040802235.1). Lineage (NCBI taxonomy): Eukaryota > Metazoa > Chordata > Mammalia > Pholidota > Manidae > Manis > Manis javanica. The sequence goes on along the minus strand of NC_133163.1, from coordinate 101,169,816 downwards.
TAAAAGACCTCTCTTCACTGTGTCCTTCACATCAAGAGCTTGTGCCAAGTAGGAATATTTGATTAATTAACCAATTTATAGCTAATCACACTTTATTGATGCTTTTTGAGGAACAGAACTTTTGAATGCATCGTAAACTTGGCCTCTTGTGAGTACAGTGGTTTTGAGATTGATTAGATGCAAACCTTCCATCTCTGGTTTCAGTCTAATCCTCCTGCAACTTCTTGAGGGACAGATACATCTATGTGGACTTCCTTGCCTAGTATTTCTCAGGATAGGCCTGCTTACTATTAAAAAAATTAGTTATTAATCTGGCCTGTTTTGTTGACATAAGGAGTTCAAGATACAGTGAGGACATGGGGAGATATTTGACTTTCCTCTCCTGGAGACCAAACAAGTCAAGAACATTGTGTGTTCTCTTTACAATGAGAAGTAGTTTTTCCATTAAAAGGCAGATGCTTCATTTCCAAAGGCTAAATTGAATGGTCCTTAAAAATGATTCCAGCTGGTTAACTTTAGGGCCCTGGCAAAGAAAATCCAATTCAAGAATACACTCCAATTAAAAATTCCACAGCATTAATTCATTAATGATTAATGAATGATTAATTCCACAATCACTTCTTGATGGTGAAGTGACTAATTTTCATTTACTCAAAGGCCTGGTGCTTGGCTTTTGGGTTCTCTGGGATGAGGCTGGCAGCTGTGCTGTGACTTCTGGTGGCACTTTGCTGCCTCCCCACCCCGACCCTTCTTCCTGGCCAGAGGTTAGGAGGAAACTCTCTGTAACAGTTGCTATCATGTACATCTTCCACCCAACTGCCTCTGGTTTTAACTCCCCATTTCTGCATTTTAACCCCAAGAAACTTCAATTCACCCAACCAAAGTCAGCAGTTCTTTCTCTTGGTTCATTCACACATTCATTCCTCTATCCATTCATTCAACAAATTGGGTGCTTACCGTCTCCTAGGAACTGTCCTAGAAGCTAGTAATAGGGTGGAGAGCAAAGCCAGGCACCATCCCTGCCTCCCTGAAGCTGTGATCCAAGTAGGGAGACATACTCACCAAGGAATCACAGACGCGAGGGTATGATTCTCAATGAGGTGATGAGATAGGTGCCCTGAAGGAAAGGAGTGTGACTCTGTGAAATCACATCACTGGGGAACCTCTCTGGATGTGGGCTGTAGGGTTAGAGAAAGCTTCCCTGAGGAACTGATGGCACTTGGGCTGGAACCCGAAGATGAGCGGTCATGAACTCAGGGAAGGTATGGGCAGGAGAGCAGGCAGGGGGGACAGTATGTGAGGGGCTCAATGCCAGGGGGCACCGTGGTTTATTTGAGGAGCCATAGGAAGGTGGCTGTGGCTGCAGCACAGAGAGTGCTGAGAGCAAGGAGGGAAAGGGAGTGAGGCTGCAGGCTGGGTTAGGGGGAGGGCTCTGGGGGTGGGACCCGCAGGATTGAGTTTTTATTGTAAGACCGATGGGAAGTCAGTGAGGGGTTTTAAGTGTGTGTGTGTGTGTGTGTGTGTGTGTGTGTGTGTGTGTGTGTGTGTGTGTGTGTTGGGGGAAAGGAACATAGGGTTGGTGGATGGCAGATTTTCATTTTCAAAGATTACTCTTGGTTGTGAGGAGATTTGCAGTGGCTTCTGTTACTACAGAAACTATGCATGATCTCTGACGTGCACCAGACTAAACCACCCTTTAAACCCATCTTTCTAGATGAAATAAGAAAATACTGAGTTCTAGAAAATGCCACTTTCTCTTTCATTGCCATTTAAAGATAGTTGAAAAATAGAGCCATGATTAACATTTATATGATTTGGCTAATCTTGATACTAGCTGGGGTTTTTGTATAATACCCAGGTTATTTGCATTTAATGAGATGTCAGCCTTGGGTGCTTCAAGATGAGAGCACCAAATCAGCTTAGCTCTAGGGTTGGGAGTAAGAATAGATGATAATGCTTCCCTTTTGAGGTTTCGGTCTAGGTTAGGCAGGCAACAACAGATTTCCACCTATTAGAGTTGCTATCTTAGAACTTTGAGTCACTCAGTCATTGGTAGACGGGGAGCTGTCCAAGGTTGTACTGGGGTGCTATTTCAAACACCCCTCTGGCTTTTCTGTCCTCTCCTTCTTTCCTCCACTTGCAATACACATACGCCTTCCACCCCAACTCATCCTGCCCTCCCTGTGTATGGAAGCCAGCTGTCACAGGTTGGGTTCTTTGAAACAGGAATTTTGGGTGCAAGATGTTCATTAGGGATCAGCATCTGTGAAGAAAAGAGAGAGGAAGCAGGATTGGGCAGAAGGAGAAGTCCACTTCAGTGCAGTCCTGCAAAGCCTCAGCAGCTGGCTGGGAGCTCTGGACTGAGTATTGTGTCATGGTGTGCTGTGTCAGGCCAGAATGGCTGGGCTTCCTCCCTAGTCTCACTCAGTCACAGGGGCAGATGTAGGCTGCCCCAGGAAGGGTGTGGCCTTGGGCTAGGGGGCTCTCGAAGCTGAGGCATACCCTGACCTCACTCCCTGCAGCTGGGCAGCAAGTCTTTCCTTGAGCGGGCACGGGGAACACATCTTTATGTCTACCACATCAGCCACCCAATTAGTGTCAGTAATAGGTCTTTAAATTCCAATTTTAGTAGATTTTAAATTGTAACCATATTGGAACATGGGGAGAAGCCCTTTTTCACCTGAGTGATGGCCTTTCAGTAAATAAAAAAGTGATTTTTTTCAGAAACTGAATGAAAATAAGAAAAGCTCAAGTGGCTTTGAAAGGACTCAATCCATGGAAGTAAGCTAATTCTGCAAAGTCCCACTTAAGAAACTTGAGCCACTGTTTTTGAAAAGACAGACAAAGCCTTATATATTTAGAGCACTTCAGTTCTCAAAGTACTTTCTTAATGTCATGTGAGCCCTATAATAAGCCTGTGAAAGTGATCAGAGCAGGTCTTATAACCTTATAACCATTTCACAGATGAGAAAGCAAGGTTTCCGAAGCTTGAGCCACTTGCCCAAAGTCGTACTGTTGAAACCTCATCAGCATTCATCCACGCACTCTTCATCAAAGGTGGGAACTTTGTGGCCCAAATTTTAGGCCAGTCAGGAATGCTCAAGATGATGGCTAGGAAGTGGAAAAAAAGGGCAGGGAAAGGATTCAAATGGATGAAATCGACAAGGGCTTAGAGTGTCACTTGGATCCAAGGCTTAAAAACAAAGGTGGGGCAAGTACTAAATGCTAGAATGTGTAAACTAGGCAAGAGAGAGAAAGCCAGTCCCCAGTCTGGCATTTTATGTAGGTCCAGAGAGAGCAATGATGTCAGAATGTGATTTCCTGGAGACCAGGTAGGGGAACTGCCATCTCTGCATCTCAGAGATGAATATGGAACCTGAAAGAAAGGTGAATTTGGGGTCTGAGAGACCAAGATCTTTCCAACTTGGAGTCAGAAGCCAGAGTGACAAACAAGATTTGATTAGATGCTAACCTCTCTAGCAGCTAAGTGGGGGAGCTCAAAAGGGATTCCTGCCAATATCAAGTCTGGAGATGGTGCTCATCTGCAGAGCCAGGGGACTGGAGGACCGCCCCCAGCCAGAGGGAATGCAGGTCAGACCACAGACCTTGAACTGAGTTGTTTTCTATTTTTTTTTTTTTCAGAGATGCACACAACTGTGGTACTGAGTTCTGTTTCTCCTACCCTTTCTTCTTCCCTCCTTCCCTTCATCCCTTTGTCCCTTCCTGCCTCCCTCCCTCTCTTTCTTTCTCTTTTTTCTTTTCTTTTACATTCTCACAAAGCATTAGGAATGAATTATTATTGTGTATCATTTTCCCTTTTTTTTCTTTAAAAAATTTTATTTTATTGTGGTAAGACACTTAACATGAGATTTATCCTCAACCAATTTTTAAGTATACCATATGGTATTGTTGATTGTAGCTACGGTGTTGTACAGAGATCTCTAGAAGTTCCTCACTTGCCTAACTAAAACATTATGTCCTTTGATTAGCAACTCCACAGCTCGCCCTCACCCCAGTCCCTGGCAACCACTATGCCAGTCTTTGAGTCTGTGAATTTGACTCTATTAGATACCTGAATTTTCATCTACAACAGTAATACAGCTCCTTTTGGTCTCCTGGACCCAATTTCAATGTGTGCAGTGGGGGCAGGGGAGGTGTCCCTATGCACACTGCCAAGTAATTCTCAAACACCAGGGTATCCAAGAACCCAACTCAATTCTGATGCTATCTGCCTAGAGACAGCACCAGATTCCCCAGGTTAAGGGCTCCATCCTACAAGAATGCCCTCCACCCCCACCCACTCCAGACACTGGTCACAAGTCCCAGGCAGATACCGGTGCTACTGACCAACTGGCTACAGGATTGGAGGTTCAATAAATTTGTTACAGCAGCTCACAGAACAGGAAAACATTTGTGTTCAGCAGTTTAATAAAGGATACTGTAAAGCATACAAGTTAACAGACATACAAAGTGATACATAGGGCAAGGCCCCAAATAAAGAAGCTTCTATCCTTGTGGAGCTTGGGGCCTGGCTCAGTGGCACATGGAAGCTTGCTAGTTCCCCAAGCATGGAAGCTCTCTACAACAAAGAAGCAGGATCCAAGAGGCCAATATGCTCTTTTCCTGGGTTTCTGTGAGGGCCTCATTGCACAATCATGATTGAGTAAATCATTGGCCATTGGCTGATTCACCCTCCAGCCCTTTCCCTTGGGTGGGGTCCAAAATCTCTTATCAACATGACACAAGACACCCATTTCATCCTCAAGGCTGTGAAGTGTTTTTAGGAACTGTAGTTGAAGACCAAGTACACCTGGGAAATATATATTTGGTCATATGAATGAACAAATATGTATTTCTTGTAACTCATTACATCTCAATCCCTCATTGAAGTGAAATCATACAATATGTGTCTTTCTATGATAGGCTTATTTTACTTAGCATAATGTCCTCAAGGTTCATTCATGTTGTCTTATACTTCAGAATTCCTTTCTTTTTAAAGGCTAAAAAATATTCCATTGTATGTGTATACCACATACTCTTTTTCTATTCATCTGTTAATGAACATTTGGATTATTGTGAATAGTGCTGCAATGAACATAGGGACATGAGTATCTCTTCAAAATCCTGATTTCAACTGTTTTGGATAAATACCTACAGGTGGGATTGCTGGATCATGTAATAGTTCTATTTTTAATTTTTTGAGAAAACTTTGAAAAATTTTAAAAGTCATTTTTCATAGTAGCAGCACCATTTTATAGTCCCACCAACAGCATAAAAGGCCTCCAATTTCTCCACAACCTCACCAACACTTGCCTTTTTTTTCTTGCTAATAGCCATCCTGACAGGTGTGAGGTGATGTCTCATAGTGGTTTTGACTGCATTTTCCTGATGATTAATAATGTTGGCCATTTTTTCATATACCTGTTGGCCCTTTGCATGTCCTCTTTGGAGAAATGTCTATTCAACTCTAACCTATGTGTAGTCGATAATAATTGAATTATTAGATTTTTTTGCTATTGAGTTGTAGGAGTTCCTTATACATTTTGGAGATTACTCCCTTATAAGCTATATGGTTGGCAACTATTTTCTCCCGTTTCATATGTTGCCTTTTCACTCTGTTGATTTTTTTTTTCTGTGTGGAAGCTTTTTAGTTTGATGTAGTTCCACTTGTCTATTTTTGCTTTTCCTGCCTGTGCTTTTGGTCTTACATCCATGAAATCATTACCAAGCAATGTCGTAAAGCTTTTTCCACTGTATTTTCTTCTAGGAGTTTTACAGTTTACATCTTACTTCTAAGTCTTTAATTCAGTTTGAGTTGATTTTTGTGTATTGGTGTAAAATAGGGGCCCAATTTCATTCCTCTGCATATTTATATCCAGTTTTTTTCCCACCATTTATTGAAGAGACCACTTGTTGGAAAAGATCATTTTCTCATTGTGTATTTTTGGCAGCCTTGTCAAAAGATCAGTTGATCATCTATGTGTGGATTTATTTCTGTTCTATTGGTCCATATGGGTGTCTTTGTGTCAGTACCATACTGTTTTGATTGCTGGAGCTTTGTAATATATGTTGAAATCAGGAAATATGATACCTCCAGGTTTTTTGTTCCTTCTCAAGGTTGATTTGTCTATTCATGGTTCCATATGAGTTCTAGAATTGTTTTTTCTATTTCTGTAAAAACTGACATTGGTATTTTGATAGGGTTTTCTCTGAATCTGTAGACAACTTTGGATCATATGGACATTTAAATAATGTTAAGTCTTCCAATCCATGGACATGAGATGTCTTTCCATTTGTTTGTGTTTTCTTTTACTTCTTTCACCAATGTTTTATAGTTTTCAGTGTGTAAGTCTTTCACCTCTTTAGCTAAGTTTATTCCTAAATAATGTATTTTATATTCATTTTAGTGCAATTGTAAATGTGACTGCTTTCCTGTATTCCTTTTCAAGGAGTTTGTTGGTAGTGTATAGAAACAGAACTGATTTTTTTCTATATTGTTTATGTACACTTACTTGAACAACATTATGGTTACTAGACTCCCCCTATTATCAAGTCCCCCCCACATACCCCATTACAGTCACTGTCCATCAGTGTAGTAAGATGCTATAGAATCATTACTTGTCTTCTCTGTATATTCTGCCTTTCCCATATCCCCCGCCACTACATTATGTGTGCCCCTTCCCACCCATCCTCCCCAGTCCCTTTCCCTTTGGTACCTGTTAGTCCATTCTTGGGTTCTGTGAGTCTGCTGCTGTTTTGTTCCTTCAGTTTTTTTCTTTGTTCTAATACTCCACAGATGAGTGAAATCATTTAATACTTATCTTTCTCTGCCTGGCTTATTTCACTGAGCATAATACCCACTAGCTCCATCCATGTTGTTGCAAATGGTAGGATTTATTTTCTTCTTATGGCTGAATAATATTCCATTGTGTTTATATACCACATCTTCTTTATCCATTCATCTACTGATGGACGCTTAGGTTGTTTCCATTTCTTGGCTACTGTAAATAGTGCTGTGATAAACATAGGGTTGCATCTGTCTTTTTCAAACTGGGCTTCTGCATTTTTAGGGTAAATTCCTAGGAGTGGAATTCCTGGGTCAAATGGTATTTCTATTTTGAATTTTTTGAAGAACCTCCATACCACTTTCCACAATGGTTGAACTAGTTTACATTCCCACCCGCAGTAGAAACACAACTAATTTTTATATGTTGATTTTGTGTCTTTCAACTTTGCTGAATTTATTAGTTCTAATAGTTTTTATGTAGTCTTTACTGTTTTCTATATATAAGATCATGTTGTCTGCAAACAGGGACAATTTTATTTCTTCCTTTCTGATTTTGGATGCCTTATATTTATTTTCTTATGTTCTATTTGTTCTAGCGAGGACTTTCAGTGCTATGTTGAATAAAAGTGGTAAAAGTAGGCATCCTAGCCTTGTTCTTGGTCATACAGGAAAAACTTTGAGTTCTTCACCATTAACATGTTAGTTGTTGGCTTCTCATATATGGCCTTATTATACTGAGGAACGTTCTTTCTATTTCTAATTTGCTGAGAGTTTTTATCATGGAAGGGTGTTGAATTTCCTCAAAAGCTTTTTTTTTTTGCATCCATTGAGATGAGCATGTGATTTTTAGCCTTTATTCTGTTAATGTGGCATATCATCCTTGCATACCAGGGATAAATTCCAATTGGTTATGGCATATGCTTTTTAAAATTGTGCTGTTGGATTCAATTTACTAGTTTTTTTTGAGGATTTTTGCATCTATATTCATCAGGGATATTGATTGGCCTGTAGTTTTTTTTGTTTTTTGGTTTTTTGGTGTATTTGTCTACCTTTAGTGTCAGGGTAATGCTGGCCTCATAAAATAAGTGTGGAAGGTGTTCCTCCCTTTTCAATCTTTTGGAAGAGTTTGAGAAATATTGGCATTAATTCTTTGTTAAATGTTTGGTAGAGAAGCTATCTGGTTCTGGCCTTTTTTTGTTAAGAGAATTTTGAGTACTAATTCAATCTGTATACTAGCTGTAGGTCTGTTAAGATTTTCTGTATTTTCATGATTCAGTTTTGGTAGGTTGTGTGTTTCTAGGAATTTATCCATTTCTTGCAGGTATCCATGTTGGTTCATGATTGTTCATAGTAGTCTCTTATGATTCTTTTTATTTCTGGGGCTTCAGTGGTAACATCTCCTCTTTATTACTGATTTTGAGTCTTCTTTTTCTCTTAGTTTAGTGAAGTGTTTATTAATTTTGTCTATCTTGTTCAAAGAAACAACCTTAGTTTGATTGTTTTCTTCCTACTGATTTCCTATTCTCTATTCTATTTATGTCTGCTCTAATCTTTGTTATTTTCTTCTTTTTGCTACTTTTGGTTTAGTTTGTTCTTTTTCTAGTTAGATTGTTTATTTGGAATCTTTCTTCTTTTTTAGTGTAGGCATTTATCTCATAAACATGCATCCTGATGTTTCTTTTGCTACTTCTGACAAATTTTGGTATATTGTGTTTTTGTTTGCCTTGAGACATTTTCTATTTTCCATTTTGATTTCTTCTTTGAACTAATTGTTGTTTAAGAGTGTGTTGTTTCATTCCCACATATTTGTGAATTTGCTAGTTTTCCTTCTGGTATTTATTTCTAGTTTCACTCCATTATGGTCTGAAAAGATACTCGGTATGATTCCAATTTCCTTAAATTTGTTAAGACTTATTTTGTGACCTACCATGTGATCTACCCTGGAGCAAGTCCCATGTGTAATTGAGAAGAATGTTCTGCTATTGGATAAAATTTTTGGTATATGTCTGTTAGATTAATTTGGTCTGCAGTGTTGCCATCATTGAAAGTTCTATCCATCATTGAAGTCTCCTACTGTTGTATTGCTGTTTCTCCCTTAATTTCTGTCAATGTCTGTTTTATATATTGACGTGCTCTAATGTTGGGAGCATAATTATATCTTCCTGGTAGATTGATCCTTTTTATCCTAATATAGTATCCTTCTTTGTCTCTTGAGATAGTTTTTGACCTAAAGTTTATTTTGTGTGGTATAACCACTTCTGCTTTCTCTTGGTTACCATTTGTATGGAATATCTTTTTCCATCCCTTCACTTCAGCCTATGTGTGTCCTATACTGAGGTTTTTGTAGACAACATAGAGTTGGGTCTTGTTTTCTTTTCCATCCAACCACTCTATGTCTTTTGATTGGAGGGTTTAATCCATTTACATTTAAAGTAATTATTTTTAGGGCAGGATTTGCTAATTCCCTTTTGTTAATTGTTTTCTGTCAGTCTTGTAGTTCTTTCATCTGTCTTTTCCTCTCTTGCTGTGTTTCTTTGGGTTTTATTGGTTTATTTGGTATTGATATTCTTTGATTCCTTTTTTTTCTTTGTGTAAATTCTGTAGGTATTTTTTTGTGTCTTTGTTACTTAGAGGCTTATATAAATTGCCTCGTAATTTTAAAAGTCTGTTTTAAGCTGATAAAACAGTATTTTAAGCTGTTCAATCATATAAAATCTAGTTTAACTTCTCCAACACACTTTATGTTATTGTTATCAGATGTACATCTATTCATATCATTTAACTTTTAACACTTTTTTAGTTGTAACTATTTTTAGCAATTTTGTCTTTTTTATACTGGAATTAAAAATGATTTAGCCACCACCCTTATGGTAATACAGTATTTTTTATTTATGCATATATTTACCTTCACCAACACATTTCATACTTTCTTATGCTATTGTGCTACTGTTTGGTGCCTTTCATTAAGAACTCCATTTACTATTTCTTGTAAGGAGGTCTAGTGGTGGTGAACTCCCTCAGCTTTTGCTTGTCTGGGAAGTATTTCTCCTTCATTTTTGAAGGACAGTTTTACCAGGTATCAAATTCTTAGTTCGCAGTTTTGTTTTTTTCTTTGAGCACCTTGAATATATCATACCACTCCCTTCTGGTCAGCAAGGTCTCTGCTGAGGAATTGTTGATAGTCTTATGGTCATGCCCTTGTATGTGACGTTACTTTTCGCTTACTGCTTTCAAAATTCCCTGACTTTGAACAATTTGATTATAATGTGTCTGGGTGTGGGTTTTGTGTTTGTGTTGGGGGGGGGTGGGATGTTTCATCTTATTTGGTATTTTTTGGGCCTTTTGGAGTTGGGTTTCCATTTCCTTCCTTAGATTTGGAAAATATTTAGCCATTATTTCTTTGAACAACCTTCCCGTCCTTTTTCTGTTTTCTCCTTCAGGGATTCCTGTAACACAAATACTGACCTGTTTGGTGATGTCCCGTAAGCTCCCTAATGTTCTACCTCTTTTTCATTCTTTTTTCCTTTTTTCTCCTTGGAGTGAATCATTTCTAATGATTTATCTTCTAGTTCACTGATCTTCTGCTGATCTAGTCTGTCATTGAACCTCTTTAGTAAATTTTTCATTTCTGCTATTCAGCTCCATGTTCTTCAGCTCCATGATTTGTTTGGCCCTTTTAAAAAATATTTTTTGTCTCTTTGATTTCAAAAAGTATGTCATTTTGTTAATGTATTATTCTCAACTTCAGTGGGTATCTTTAGGACAGTTACTTTGAATTTTCTGTCAAGTAGATAATATAAGGTAGTATTTTGGAGGCTTATATTGTTCCCTTGTTGTGACATCTTCTTAACTCCGTGATGTCTGTGCATTAGACAAAGCAGCCACTTCTCCCAGTTTTCACAGACTGGTCTCAAACAAGAGAAGAAACCCACCAATCAGCCTAATGAGATATTTTTGGAGCCTTTCAATATTTTGTACTAATCCAACCCACTTTCCCTGTTCTTGGGGCAGTCTCCAAGTACCCCAGGTATCTGGGTCCTGTCAGTGCACCAACGCAAGTGAGACTGAAGGCAGTTCCTTGGGTGGCCCCAGAAAAGTTGAATCACTGGACACTCTGCCCAGCTCTTCTCCCTCCCACTCCACTCCCCAGTATCTGGGAACTGGGTTTTGTTTTATTGTGTCTGCTTGCTCTGTGCTGAACAAGGAATGGGTATTCTGGTGATCTTCAACCCAAATCTGTGTCTCTGTTCTCGCTAGCCCCTAGGTGGCTAAATTATGCCAGGACACATCAGCACTCCAAGATAGATAAATCAGAAGTTGTACGTTGTGAAGCTCTCAGAAAAGTTGTGGTATTAGAAGCCTGGACCAACTCCTTCCCTCAATGGGGAGAAGCAGGCAGCTGTGGTTTTTGCCCACTCACTCTGTACTGAGCAAAGAGGGAGAGCCATGGCATTTAGTGGTCCAAGTCAATATCTCTTTTCTGCCCTCAGCCGCTAGACCCTGTTGGACCCATTAGAACTCCAAGACTGGCAAGACAGAAGCCAGTTCCCTGGAGAGCCCCCTTGGAAAAGCTGGGTTACTGGATTGTGAACCAACTCTTTCCATCCCTTGGGAGTACCAGTACCTGGGAGCTGGTGGATCTGTTCCTGATCATATGGTGCTGTGTCAGGGATAGGAATTCTGGCAGCTTCAGAGAGTCTGGTTTCATGTTTTCTGGGGTTTATGAAAACCTTTCAGTTTCTGGATTTATCACAAAGAACTTGCCCATGAATTGTTGCTGAACTAGTGTGTTTATGGGGGAAAAAGGGGTCTTCCTATTCTACTATCTTGCTGAACTCAGTCTGAGATGACTTCTTGGATGGTACCCATGCTGCTTTCTTAAAGCTATGCACATAAGCACCTGGTCTCCAAACTGCCCATTCTCTGTAATCAGAAGAAGAAGCTAGTATCTGGGCAGCAGTAGATGTCCTAGCAAAGGGTCCCAGCTGGATGAGAGGGAGGGGAGTTGTATAGGTGCACTGAATTCAATCTGTAGTTCTGAGACTGAGAGATGTGAGAAAACTGGGGAATGAGAATCTTCCTCTTGAGACATTGATAGGGTGAATAATACCCACCACTTTGGGGTCTGCCCCCCTCTTAAGTCATCCCAGTAGCTGGCACTGTGCCCAAAGAGCAGACAAAAACAAACAAACACTACCATATTCTCTAAGTTGTCTAGCAATACTCATAGAGTAGGCTTGAATAAAATCAAACCACTGGAGAACAATGACAACATTAAAAATAATAAGGACATCAGGATTTACAGATTCCAGCAAAGAAAAAAAAGACATTCTGGAAACAAAAGACAAGATATGCAGACAAATTAAATAGATTAAAAAGAGAGTAATACTTCAGTAATAGAAAGTAAATTTCCCAAGCTAAAAAAAAAAAAATTCTTGAGTCTGTTGATTGGAAGGTTTTGGCAAGTTCTGGGTAAGACAAGTGAGTCATAGCTTGGTAATTCCTGATGTCTAAGGATAAAAAGTAAATCTTACAATTTTCCAGAAAGAAAGTGCACGTTTCTTATAGAGGAAGAGGAATCATAGAGGCAACAACTTTCTCTTTTATTGGACTTGACACAGAGAAGATTGAGGTGAATCATGTAAAGATTACTAAGAAAAAGAAACACTGCCTACTAAGAATCCAGTAGCAGGACATTACTTCTCTGTCAGAGGGAAAGAACAGATGTGAGGATATGCAAGGATTCAAAGGAAATAGCACCCACATCTTCTACCAGAGAAAAAGATGCAAACATTAAATGAATCACTTTAAAGGCTTCAAGATGGAGGGAGAATAAAAAAGGGAAAGAATAGTGAAGAGTAAGGATCCTTACCATATATAATTAGTTACATTTGGATGGATAATAATAGACTGTCTAGGAATAGAAATGCTTGAAATAGAAGAGACATATATCAAGGGAAAGGTTAATAATAGCGAGGAACTAAAAGTACTGAAGGGGGAAAAGGGGAAGTAAAAGTGTGCACAGGTCTCATGTTGGTGTGTGAGAGTGGGAAGTGAAGGCCTTCTAAAGGTCTCATCCTGCAGAGGAGGGAGACTAGCAGGAAAAAAGAGAATTTGGGGGAAATGATTAGACTCTCAGCTTCACTAATGGGTCTGACTATGTGGGACAAAAAGAAGGAGGCAACTGGTAGAATGAGAAAAAAAAGAGCAGAGCTCCCAAATCAACAAGGAAAATAAAAGAATTGAATAGCAACTTGAGCTAACTAGTTAATCAAAGAAATGTAGGTGAGATGAAATGAGTAATAAATAAAATAGCAGAAAGAAGTTACTAATGATATCTTTGCTAAATACGAGGCGTACTCTTTAGTCTGCAAGTTGACCTTATTTGACCTGTCTGCAGCCTTCCCTGCTCTCCTTCACTCCCTCCTTTCGGACACTCCTCCCTCTTGGCTTCTGGGATGTTACTTCCTTCTAGTTTTCCTCATACTTTGCTGTCCATTCCTTCTCGGCTGCTTTCAACCGCTCTTCAGCCTCTGTTCCCCTTCACTGCTCATGCTCCTCAGGGTTTTGCCCTGCATCCTCTCTCTAAGACTCTCTCTTGGTGATTTCACCCCCTTCCAAAGCCCTGTCCGTCACCTGCCATGGATGATGGCTCCCAGCCTCTGTCTGCAGCTGAGGCCACTCAGGGACAACTACCAATGGTGCCGCTCCACTTGGAAGCCTCAATTCAACATGTCCCAATTTTCCTCAAGTCTCCTGCTCCTCTATTGCCTAAAAACAAAACAAAACAAAAGCCTCTATCAAGTTAATGGAAGAAAGTATCATACCATTTTATGTTTTTATTGCTTTATTGGTGATAGCAAGATTTTTTTCACATTGTATTGATCAATTCTATATATATGGGCATGTATATATGCAAATCCTTTCCTACTTGATATTCCTTATACCCCTTCCTTCCTCTCTGACCTATGCCTTAATTTGGGTCCTTATCACACCTCATTATCAACCAAATTACTTCGACTTTCCTGCGTGTTCCTCCTGTTTCTGGCCTGCTAGTTTATACACTCAAACTCAGTTCTCCAATGTAAGTGATATGTTTATGATACAAATCTGATCTTGTAAAATATCATTGGCTTAAAATATTTCATTGGCTTCCTGTTGCCTTCAAAGTGAAAACCAAGCTCTCTGGCATGGCCCATACAGGGCCCTGCAGGGTCTGAATACCGGTCCCCTCCCCCAGCTATATTTTCATCATTCCACCCTGTGCCTTATATTCCCTCTTCCAGCTTCTGGGAGCTGCCTGCCTGCTCCTTCCTTGCTCCATGCCATTGCAGTTCTCATCTCTCAGCCTTTTCTGCCCCTTTCCCTTTCTCGAGCTGGCTAACTTTAATTCATTCTTGAAAACCTACCTCTGATGTTCCCTCTGGAAAGTCTTCCTCACCCCTGACCCCACCTCCCCAGGAAGGCTAGCTGCAATTGTGTTTACCCAGCCTAGTGTACATCCTATCATCTTATAATCTACTTTTTACCTATCTTCCTGCCAGTCTGTGAGCAACTTGAGGACAGGCCTACATCTTGCTCGGCATTATATCCTCAGAACTCAATGCATGCCTAGCATACAGCAGACATTCAATGCATCTTGGGATGACTGAGTGAATATGAGGTAAAATGAAATACCCTCACCATAGTTCCTGAGAACCTTCCTTCCTGACCACAGGATTCATTCACTGAAGGGGGAGTAATCAGTTCCAGGCCACTTGCCCTTCTGCCCGGTGAGAGAGGGTGCTCCCTTGAGAGACTTTCTGCATTGCAGGTTGTGTTCAAAGAGGGCTCTCTGCACTGCTTCCTTGTAAGATTTCCCTCTTTGGCCCTGGCCTTGTTGACCTTCCTGTTGCATTTCTTGGGGAGTATTACTAAGACTCATATCTTCCCCCAAAGGCCCTCCTGGTTTTATAAGAGGCCCCAAGCCCAGATATCCACACAGACACTGTAAATGGGCCAAAGTCCCAGCTCATGTTGGTGTTCCCTGCCCTTGCTATTTGCCATAGCTCGGTTCCTGCTGAGTTTGGGTGGGGTTGTACGTGTTGAAGCTGGAGCCTCCTGATACAGCTTTAGGGTGTCAGGGTGGACTAAGGGCTGCGATGGTCAAGAGCCCAGCACCTGGAGGCAGGCCGAGGCAAGGACATGGCTCAGACTCGTTTGGGAGAGTATTGGGGGTCTGAAGAGAAACAGACCCAATAGGATGAATATATAAACAAATACAGAGAATGTATGTATATATGTACATGCACACACACACTTTTTTTTTTAAGGTATTGGCTCAGTGTGATTATGGAAGCTGACAAGATGTGCATGGTGAATGGGTCAGCTGGAGAACTAGGAGATTGGCAGGCTTGAAATACAGGAGGAACCAGTGTTTAGTTTTGAGTGCCAAGGCAGGGAAAAGCCAGTGCCCCAGTCTAGGGCAGGCAGGCAGCAGGAGTTCTCTGTGGCTCGAGGGAGGGTCAGCCTTCTTGTTCTATGGAGTCCTTCACTGGACTGGATGAGGCTAACCCACATTAGGGAAGGCAATCTGCTTTACTCAGTTCACCAATTTAAATGTTAATCTCATCCAAGAAAACACTCACAGAAACACCCAGAATAATGTCTGACCCAATATTTGGGCACCCCATGGCCCAGTTGACACATAAAATTAATTATCTCAGGGGGTAATAGGGTGAGCAGGTATCCCCTAATCCTGCTATTGGGGACACATATAAGCCCCACACACACATTCAGCCCTACCCTCTGGCTTAGGCTTCCTAGATAGGGTGATTCAACTCCCTAGGAATCATTTTGGTAGTTTTATGGAGGCATTTGTCACAATCACAATTTGTCACAGTGATGGGACCAGGGGTGCCACTGGCATTTAGTGGATGGGAGCAGAGATGTTGAATGTTCTGTGGTGGTTAAGGCTGTCTGTGCCGACACACAGGACTTTCAGTCATCTTACTGGGTGTTCATGTCCATGAAAACCTTGTTTATAATTGTGTCCAATATTGAACTCCATTTTGCATATAAACATGAAGGATTTTTTTGCAATTTTAACATAAACTGAATTTTTCAGGAATGCAAAATTGGGTGAAGGTGGTATATTCTGTTCAGGACTTTACTGAGGGCTGTTCACCATTCTGGAAAATCATCTCATGAGTAGCAATGCCCATCACAGCATTTGAGTGGCCCTTAAAGTGCAGGCGAATCTGTGTGCCTTTATACCTATTGCATTCATGGTGATTCTGCACATAGGTGTAGACATCTAACTACTTATTAGGTCTTGTGGTGTAGTTTGTACACATTTTTCCATGTATTGAAATACTTAATATTTTACTATAAAATTAGTTTTTTTGTTCCTTAATTATAATACAAAGAGTGCATTATATTTATTTTTTTGGAATTACAGATTTTTGAGGAACAATTTTGTGTATGAGCCATTATATTATCTATGGTTTTCATTTAAGCATAGCAAAGGGAGAGTTACAAATTATTTGTTATAAAAAGGTGCATTGGGTCTATTGTGGCTGAGAGCCACTATTCTAAGCAAGCCAGTGCCTTTGAAGAAATGCTCATCTGTCTGTTGGGCCCCAGCCTGGCCCCAAAGGGCCTGTGTTCAGTTGAGGAAGTTGGGTCCCCAAGAATCTTATCTTCCACCTTGAGGAAACTTCAGAAATTAATGAGTTCCTAAGCAACTGGCTGATGTGCCTTACTCTTCAGTGCCACCAAGGAACTTCTTTGTTCAACCTGGGGATGGAGGGATCAAGAAGCTTTATACCTAGTTCCTCCCAAGAGCTTACGTGCTCTGCCTCCTCTGTGAAGGCCACCTGGATCAGCTCCACCTCAAAGAACCTCTCTCTCCCCTCCTCTGATCTGCCTATACTTGCTCAACTTCACTTTTCATGAGTTTATTTCTTATCTCTTCATATGGATTCTAAATTCCTTAAAGGGAGAGATTGATGTGTCTTATGTCCTAAGGTACTCGTTAAGAAAGTGAAATGAATGAATAGAATAGTGAAATGAATGAATACATAATTTGGGGGGGATAATAGATGGATCTACCAATTTAATCCCAATGTTTTTGGAAATCAAATGGAGGGAACTGTTTGGTGCTTTCTACTCAGCCAGCTCACCAGCTGAACCCCTTGTGGTGCCTTGGGCTTCAGTCAGGAATTTAATGAGTCCTGGCACCTGATCCTGGAAGGAACGGAGAACAACAGTGAGCACGAGCAGGAGAGATCTGGGCTGTCACCAGCCTGACATATGGTGCCATGTCCAGGGCTGGACAAAGCTCTAGGTTACTTTACTTCTAAATGTTAGATGTGTTTATTCTTCCAAGATGCGAGATGATTAAGACCTTTGTATTGACTGACTGAAACAAAAAAATATGAGCTACTTTTAGATGATTAGTGATCTATACAAAGTAGTTGGAGATGCAGTGGACGTAGGGAATAGCATCCTGGATTTGGATTCAAAAGATCATGTTTGATCCCTGACTTTTACACCAACTAGCTCTGTGGCCATAGACAAGCCAGTTCATATTTCCATATTTCCAGTTGACAAGTCTGTGAGTCACTGAAATGTGGTAAAAAACCCTAAAGGAAGCAGCCTGGCAGAAGCAGCTACACCATGAAGCTAAAGATGCTGGGGCGTTAAGGCCCCTCACTGCCCCGGCTCCCTTTCTGAGGCCCTATGCCTCATGTTGTCAGCTGCTATGACTACCCTAACCCTGGGTCTCCTGTTAAGGTTTCTTCCAGGTCAAAAATTCTGTGTTTCTGGCCAATGGGCTTGAGGAAGGCCATTTCCTGTTACACAATGCTATCCAGTTTTATACCTCACTATTTTGAGTCTTAAGGACAATGCTGTGTCACAGCTACATGTATGACACAATGTACCTCTGACACAGCATTGTTGCTTTCTTTAGGAACTTAGCACCATTTTGGACAACTCTGATAAAGAAAAATAACCAGAGTGGAATTCTAGATCTGTGGGATTTGCTGGTATATTTAAACCACATTCTACATTTTATTAGAGTTGAGAATTCTCCCAAGCAAAATTGCTTTTACTGTAAGATCCATGTCATGTTCCTATTAGTTTGTTCAAATAGCATTTCTTATTGTCCAGGAATTCCTGACACTCTAACATTGTAGATGCATATTTCTCTTCCTTCACTTTCCTGGAAGAGCTTTGCCTCTGGCCCCTTGGAACTGTTGCTGGGAGGTGCTGGGTGAACTATGCATTGAGCTAATAGTGTTCAGTAAAACAGGTCCTTACCCAGTAGCGTCCTAATTTGGACACCTACCCTAATCAAACCAGGAAAAGTGGTGGGGTGGTGGGGCTAGGGTATTCTATTCATTACTGGCTGGATTAATATGAGGGTCAAGCCCCATGGTTACACATTTGGTGCTGGAAGGCTCCCATGCTACAGAGCATCTCCTGCGTGGTGATGCTGATGCCTCCCGTTCTACTCTTTAAAATTAATTTCTTAGGGGACTTGATGAATTTTTTTTCCCCATGGGACATCTGCATTTTAATTCTTTACAAAGCATTGAATGTGAGTTAGTCAGCTGGCTCCTTCCCACCGAAGAGCAGCGTCCTACAGAAGGAGTTTCTCAGCAGGCAGGGAAGGAGTGGGGAAGGAGCGGGCTGAAGAAGGCCAGGCAACCACAGGCCACCCGAGGGCCGGGTCTCCTGGGACGGGATGGCCAAGTGGTAGGGGTGTGGGGAGAGGTCCAGAGAAGGTAGCCTGGGAGGCCCCTGGAAGAGAAAGTAAGAGGAGGGCAGAAAGTCCACTTCCTTCTTTCGACTGGGTGAGCTGAGGCCTGTCCAGGGTCCTCGGGGCTCCAGCAGTCATTCCGTAGGAAGAAAGCCCTGAATTCCCTGGGGCCATTATTGAGACTTGGTTGTTTAGAACTCTGTTAGCAGCAGGTTAGGGACAGTTCCGCCAGAAGCAGGATGTGTTGCCTGCAGACGTGTAACTCAAGGAAGTATCCTATTTCCTAAGAGATACTGGTTACAGACTCAGGGAGCTGAAGGGGGCTCCACAGCAGGAGAGAAACTCAGGGGTCCTTCAATCAGCAACTGAGACCCAGAGGGACAGGGACTTGCCCAAGGCCACCCGCTGCGCCAGCTTCATCCAGAGTTGTTGCCATTAAATGTACTTGTAAAACCTGCTGGGGGAGGTTGGGGAGGGAGGGTGGCAAACAGTTTGTCAAGCATTAGATTATGGCAAGTTCTCAAAGAATTCTCTATTTTAGCAGAAATTTAAAACATAGTGACTGAAGGGGACCTTGGATAAATCTTTCAGCAATTTGGTGGTGTTACTGAGTGACATTTGAGTATTTTCAGTTGGCTTTTCCTGTTTGGATGGCTAACAGGAGCAGTGGCAACGAAGTCTTCCACAAAACTTTCAAGAACAAAGCAGTTTCTTTCTCTAAACAGGATACAAAAAGAGAGGCATTTGCATAAAGTAGCTCTCCATTAATTACCACCCGTGCTTCCAGGTCAGGTAGGGGCTGCACGGTTCCCAGAAAGCCTCTGCTTGTTCTCCATTGACTCAGCAGGAGATCAGGGAGGAATACTGTGCCAGGCAATTAGGGCACCTTCCTCTGAACGGGTCAGGGACCTCAAAACTCACGGCGCGTTCCCTGCACTGTGAGGCAGGAAGGCACCCACGGGGCTCCGCTCCATCTGCTTCTAGTCCAGGAAGCAGCCCTCTACCTCCATGCTGGAAAGGCCACTCCCACCTCTCTCCAGCGGATGAGCATGCTCTTTGACTTTGGGCCTGTCAGGAATCTCACGGATCAGATTTCATTTTTAAATAGCATCTCTTTCCATGTAGTTCACAGGATGCTCCTGGGTTTCTCTCCTTTCCTCCCAGGGAGCTCATCTGGGCTCCTCCCCATCTCCAGGAGGGCCTTGGCCTCCCCTCTTCTGGAGAGGGTCAAGCCTGCCTGCACACTCTCATGGGGCCAGAGGATGAGGCCCTAGTGCCGCCCATCTGCCCTGTTTATGTCTGTTCCATTTGGCAGAAGTTCACTGAGGATTGACTCTGGACTAGTCCTGAGCACTTGGCCCTGGGAACACCTGCTATCTGACCTTGTGGAGCTTATAGACTGGGGCAGGATTCAGCTTTGAGGACGGGACAGGGTGGGGCTGAGAGGGACCTCAGGAGAGAGGGGGGATGATGAAGACCACATGTCTCCCCAGACAGAAGTGCCTCTCAGGCTTGGTGGGACCAGAGAGACCTTCAGGAATTGCCCGTGACCCCAGACAGAGCATCTGGAAATGTCACATCCTTCCTGCTCATCTGGCACCTGACCATGTGCTGTTTTGTGCCCAGCTGTTGCTTGCTGTTGTCTGTGAGCTCTTGCCTCTGTCGGTGGAGAAGCCTCTTCAGGGCAGCGCCACAGAATGCCATCTGCTTTCCCCAGCACTGACTCACCCCTGGGCTGGGGTGGAAGCAGGCACTCCACAGGTACCTGGCAAGCACACTCCTTCAGGGGGAGTCAGACAGCTGCAGGCAGGGGTAGGGCTCATGCCCCTACTGCCTTCCCTTGGTCCCCTTCTCCCAGGGCATGGCTCTTGACAACTGACTTGCTCCCCGACCTAAGGCCAATGGCCCAATAATGTGCTGCTTG
The DNA here is from genome assembly GCF_040802235.1 of Manis javanica. NCBI lineage: Eukaryota > Metazoa > Chordata > Mammalia > Pholidota > Manidae > Manis > Manis javanica. The sequence continues at coordinate 101,149,359 of NC_133163.1, read as the reverse complement.
CAGTGGGCAGATGACCCAGTGGTGAGCAGGACAGAGCTGTGGACTGTGTCTTCTCTCAGAGGGGAAAGAGCACTTGGAGGGGAAATGTGGGTTCAGCCCACAGGCCTCCCAGTGCATATCAACTTGTCTCCACAAAAGGGGAAAATGCGGTCTACCTCTGAGCATTGTGAAGATTAAAAATTAATGTGCATGAAAAAATGGTTAATGTTTGCTTGTTGTGTCATGGCCTATAGATTTCCCATCCATGGTCTCATTTGAACCTCATAGTAGGGCAGTGTTATTATTGTTTCCATTTCACAGATGAAAACCTGAGGTTCAGAGAGTGTAAATGACCTACTGGAGATCACACAGCTATTAAGAGGTAGAACTGGGTCTGGAGCTCAGCCTGACTTCAGCTGCCTATCTGAAAGTACAGCTGAAACATGTACAGTCATGTGAGGTTTCAAAGTCCTTTCATTCTTATTCTTCCTAGGGGAATGTATAAATGCAAAGCGTTGATATATGTGAAACATCTAGGGCATGACTTTCACGAGACTCCTGTAGCCAGCGAGGAAGTGAGTGCTTGGTAATTGTGTGAATCCAGCCATTCAACTGACATCACTTCTGGGTGACAATGACCAGTTAGAAGGGTTATGTAAGACACGTCTATAAGAATATTTACAAGGTGTAATGAGAAGCTCTAGTGAGATATTTTGGTCATTTTACTAATCATGAAAGTGTTTGTAAGAATTGTATATGCTTCTGCAACTGACAGAATCTGCTTATATTTTCAGAAAACTTTGTTATGAACAAATCTAAATTAGTCTTTAATGTCTGGTTTCAGATGCTTTAAGTGGTGCATCTGAGAACAGGCATGGATTACAGTGTTTACAGAGAAATGGTTGAATATTCTATTAATAACTATTAAAATCTGTTAGACTCGGGCTAAGCTTAATATATCTAATTATAATAACATAAGGTAAACATATTCTATCTTTGACCTGATTAAGGGAGAGGGCATAAGGGTGAGAGTCTTGGGCTGAGCTTGGAAAGGAACAGCTATAGTTTGGCCAGTGGGAACAGAAGTTGCACAAGGCAAGAATGGGGTGGACTGGGAGACCCAAGGGCAAAGCCTGGCAAAGTGCTTGGCTCCTCATAGCTGGGCAATAAATGCAGAGGGACTGGGTTCTGTCCATCACCTTCAACTCTACAGGCTACATCTCAGAGTGTTTCCTGTGGAATTTCCAGAAGAAAACTAGTGGGGTCAGCTTAGGGGAATATGTGCTTAATAGTGGAATATTGGACATGCTGGAACAATGCACACTGGATGACCAACAAATGCTTTTCATGACAGGAGATGTGGTTCCAATGACCAGTTGTTTATTGAGTGAATGTCAGTGCAAATCATAACAAATCCATTCTAGCCATGACAGCCACAGGAAGGACAAAAGAATGGAGTGCCCCTGATCCCATGAAAGGGGTCACTGGAATCTGTGCACCCTAGAACCTAGAATGAGAGGACTCTGATATCCCTGCCCCACAACTAGCCAAGGCTGAGCCAGGGGACGCCTGAGGCCACGGAGGTCTGGGCATCCATGGGCCTATCCTCTCCCATGGAGATCCCTCACCCACGTGGGGTCATGTGCAGGGTGTGGGTAATGTGATTCCGGGATGGGACACTGGCTCCTGACAGAAGGACAAATGCACACAACCGGAACCTGTCACTGGTCAACCCATCAAGCTAGATAAATCCCTGGAGTCTAAACAGGACTCCAGCAGAATACTGTTCCATGTTCTGGCAGGGATCAGGAAGACGTTAGAGTGCGGGGCTAAGAGCTGGTCCTTGGAATTGAACAAAAGTGTCCTGTGCCTCAGCTTTGCCATCAACTGAATGACTTAGAATGGTGGCTTCGTTTCTTAGAGCCTGTTTCTTCATCTTCATTGTAAAGTAGGGGTGGCATTAGAGCTTGTTAGGCTGGGGAGGGTAGTGAAGTAGATACTGCAGAGTACTGTGCCTGACACAGGGCACTTACTACAGCAAAGCAGCACCCTGGCCGCTGCAGCCTCGTGGAGGTAGCTAAGCAGGGCACCCCAGAAGTGTCCTCTCATTTAAAGGTAGATCTGGATCCTAGACATGCGGCAATTCCTGAAGCTTCTTCTTAAAGGTGTGGGGTAGATGGAAGGGCACAGTTTAGGTCCCCAGCTATGTCAAAGTACAAAACCTCCATTTTTACTTTTTCTGCCCCAGATTCTTTCAAAGGCAGCACAGAACTGTGGATGGCACTGGGTCAAGGGTCAGGAAAACTAGGACTGGCTCTGCCATTCCCTGGCTGGGTGACCCTGGACAAGTCCTGTCAACTGCCAAAGCCTGGGTTTCTTCATTTGTAGATTGGAGCAAGGCTGTCTGCTTTGTTTGCCACAAGGTCAAATCCAACCTCATTATTAGCCTGGCATTCGAGCTCCTTCCATCCTAGTCCCTGACCTTATCTCCCATAACTCCTCTTTATGTCCACACAGCCCTTCCAGGCCAAATCTTTCTTCACATTTCCTCCATACCCAGACAGAACCTTCTTGCCCAAGTCTGTGTGTGTCTAAATTCTATATACATTTGCAGCCCCTGCAGCATCTAGCACAGGGGCTTGCATAAAATAGGTGATTATTTTGTCAGTCAGGATTAGGTTTGGTTACATGTGACAGGAAAACTAAAATAGTAGTAATTTAAACAAGATAGAAATTATTTCTCTCATATGACAAAGAGGTTCAGCTGAAGACAGCCCAGGGCTGAAATGATGGCTCCGGGTGTCAGGGACCTGTGCTCCTTTTCTCTTGCTGCTCCACCCCTAGAGCCTGTCACCTCAGGGTCCACTGTGGCTGCCACGCTTTGGAATCTTACTCTCATTCAGCCAGTAGGAAAGGGGAGAAAGAAGGCAAGGGTATATTCTCCCCTTTAAGAAGGCTTCCTGGATGTTACACATATTTCTGCTCATATCTTATTGGCTAGCAGTTAGTCACATGGTCATTCTAGCTGCAAGAGAGGCTGGAGAATACAGTTTTTACCTGGTTATACTGCCATTTCTCATAAAGTTGATAGGGAAGAGGGGAAGAATAAGTACTGACATAACCATTTAATTGTTTCTGCCAAAGTTACTTACAAAATAGGAGAAGTCACTATCAAGTTTAAAGCCTCATATAACATATGAGATTATGATTACAAAAACACTTACCTTGTTTGAAATGATACAGATGTCCTTATCTTTAGGTTGGAAACAGCCTGATTCTCCTTCAACTCTGATGGGAATGTAGTGACATGTTTTTTTACAGAATGATAATTCAGAGCTGTAAGTGAGGTTGATTATTGGTCCTTGCCCTTATGACCACATTGTGTTGAAGGAAACTGAACTCCAGAGAGGCTAAGTGATTTGCCTGTGGTCACATAGCAGATCACTGTAGGAGCCAGGACTAGAACTTGTTTCTGGACTCCATCAACCCTTGCCCTGCTCTTCTTTGATGAGTGGCTCACTCAGGTTCTGGAAGCTTGTGTTCTGTGGGCCTGCCAGTCCTGGCTGGGGATCCTGCTTGTCCAACACCTTTGGAGACAGATCTAGGTCACTGTGCTGCCAGCTGCATTCCTGCTAGCACACAGTTCAAAAAGCCTTCATTCTGGAGAGAGGGAAACATCAAGAAACAGAGAAGACAGTGTTTTGCTAAAAGCAAAAAATTGGCACCTTTTCTTTGAACCTAGAAGGTACAGGTTCCTGAATGAGGCACTGAAGGGGGATAGAGAAGCATAGGACATGGTTGTTATCCTTGAAGATTTGGATTTATAGATTCATTCTTCTTTGTATTCATTCATTAAAAACTTATTTTTTGAGCATCTACTACAGGTAGACACTGGGTCCAGCACTGGAGATACAATAGTAAACTGTGCAGATATGGTTCCTGCTCTGAAACTGCTGATACTCTAGTGGAGTAGAGAGACCAGTGAATAGGCAACTGCAAAATGGAATTAAAAGTTGGTCATGGGGAGGGGACAGAGTACGCTGGGTATATCACCTAGACAGGCACTTTGTGGGGAGTCAAGTTTTAGTGGGTGAGGTGACACTGAAGTGAGACCTGAAGACTGAGTATGTGTAGGCCAAGCCAGTGCTGTGGAGGGCATGGCGGGCGGGAAGGAACAGTATTCCAGACAGAATGTCCAAGAGTGTGTGTGTGAGTCTCTGAGAGGGCTTCATCACGACCAGAGGGCGGCAGGCCTCAGTGACAGTGGTGGAAGGTGGGGGGAAAGAATGCTGGGAAATGTGACTGGAAAGGTGGGCAAAGACCAGTGAATGAAGGAATTCCAAGGGCCTTTTGAAGGATTTATATTTTATCTTGGAGCCAGGGGATTAAAGGGCTTGAGGCGGATTTGTATTTTAGAAAGAGTCCTCTGAGCTTAGGGTAGGGTGGAGAACGGGTTGGAGGGACAGGTCCAGAAGCAGGGAGACCATTGAGGAGGGTGCTGCCCTGGTGAAATGGTGCCGAAAGGTGGAGAGAAGTTGATGAAGTTGAGATATCTTTGAGAGGTGCCATTACAATGTGACTAGATGTAAATAAGGAATGAGAAAGGAGGAGGAAACCAACACTCAGGAAGAAAAAAATTAAAACAACAAAGACAGATGCTAACCAACAAAGCCAGAGAATAAGAGCTGGTATCTGGGAAGAAAATGGTGGCATGACCATGTGTTTCAAGGAAGGGATAATTGCCATGGCATAAAAAGATGTTGGAGGGCTCCCTGGAAGAGCTGGCATTGCAGCTGGGCCTTATAATTGGTGAGTGGAGAGGACATTCCAGGCTGAACAATAATGCAAGTCAGAGTTGAGGCAGACCAGTATGCGGCTTGTTTGGCAGATGGTTTGGTCTTGCTTTTCTGGGACAGCCACAGAGAGCTGGTTCTCAGGGGGTGCAACTAAAACTCTTGCTGAAGGGAGGGCCTGGGGAGATGAATCTCACTGTTTTCCCAGAGTGGTACAGAGTTCTTCCTGTGCCCCAAGGCCACTCATGTTGAAACCTCAAGGGGTCTGCACACCACTAGACAGCCCAGCATGACCCAAACCCCACAGATCCCAGCTGCCACCAGGAGGAAGACAGAAAGTCCTCCTTCCTCAGAGGAATGCTTTTATGCTGGTGAGCTTTCTGCAGGGACCCAGATGCCTATCTTGAGAGCTGCTGTCCCAGTGTGTTGCTTTACTATTTCTAGGTCCCTGCAGAGCCCCTGCTTAGCAGTCTGCAGTGTGAGTGAGGCTGTGACCCATTAAGGACTGCTTGAACTCAATGCTGTGTAAGACACAGCTTAGCAGCTTGGTGTATGGAGCACCCTCTTTGGCCCCAGGAAGTGAATCTCTTCCTAGGTACCATGCCCTGCCTCAGCACCCTGTTCCACACCTCTGGGATTGACCCTAGCCTGAATGCTGATGGCACCCTGGTCCCACCTTCTTGGGCTCAAAACCTGCAGGTGTCTCCCACTTTGGCCCAGCATCTAGGCTCTGTCATGGACTCTAAGGACTGTTGCAATCTTTTCAGGGACCCCTTTCTAGGGTTACTGACACTGACCTGTAAGGCATAAAATTATAACCTCTAATTGACCAGTAGCACCGCCTGAGGGCCTCCAGTGTTCTGCTGCTGGGCTGGACTCTTTCCCATGTCATATTGAATGCACACAACACTCTTGCAAAGCACATGTTATTATCCCCATTTTACCAAAGGAGAAACTGAGGGATATTAAATGACTGTCCAAGGACATCCCGTATGTCCACTGTCCTACACATCTTATGTGCGAGTCAGAGAAGTCCAGGAGATAATAATTGAGGGCAGGTATTGTACTAGGCATCTGGCAGATGCTACATTTTATTTTCACCAGGAGCGTATCCAGAAAAGTACTGTTGAGTTTTTACAAATGAGAAAACAGCCTCAGGGAGGTTAAGTACTTATTCCAAGTTCACATAGCCAGCAAGCTGCAGAAGCAGGACCCAAACCTAAGTCTGCCTGACATGAAAGTCTCCTCTCTTTACCTCTCCAGGTCCTAAGCCTGCAGGCAAGGTTGAACGTCTCTAGTTGAGCCTCCTTTCCTGAATCAGGGTTCCAACAGTCAAGTAAGAAAGCACAGTGATTTAGGGAAATACTTACATGGACACCCATCCCAACCTACTCTTGTGATCCAGAAATGATTGAAAGCTCCACATGGCACCGTGCTACCACTCTATTTTCTCAGTCCTGCCCACTCCATGCCACACGGTCACGGCTCCTGGGGTTTGGGCGCATGGCCCCAGCTTGGGTGATGCCTGCACTCTGCTCCCCCCACCCACAACCTCCTGTTGGAAGGCCAAGACTACTCACTCCGACTTGATTCCGTTCGGATGAGTCACTAAGGGTAAAACAAAGAAGAGAAGCCCTATTCCCTTGCTTGATAAAATGAACCCACCTACATTTTGACTTCTTTTTGTTCTGAAATGACAGTGTGCGATGACTCAGAATTATCACACTCAAAGGGACTACTTTGTATTTTTCTTGAAAATGCAGGGACAACGTGTGAATAAATGAGCTGAAAATGGCTCATGAAGGGAGGGAAGAATGACCTCTGGGCACATCAGTGCAGAGTGGAGGCTGAATGAGTGTGCGGGAACGGGAGGGAACAGAAGTTCCTTGGCAGAGAGGAGAGCTGAGAGAAAGCAGATGTGCGGGCCAAGCAGTGAAGCCCTTCACGGCCCCTCAGTGGCAAAATCTGAAGAAGGACCCACCAATTCCCAAGCCTGCTTGACTCAAAGCCAAGCACATTCACAGGAGGCTGGAGGGAGGGGAGGAAAGCCATTCTCAAAAGAACCATCAAATGTGTAGTGTCGAGGGCTGTAGAACTTTCTGTATATAATACCAGAGAGCCTCTTCACACTTAACAGCCTGACTAGGGGCAAATAAGGGACTGGGAGAGGGACAGAGTGTCTGGGAGCCAAGTCTCAAGTTGCAGTACTCCTTTCAGGAGGAATGAGCTGAGAGGATCTAATTTACAGCCTGCCCTTCAAACATGGAGTCACTGGCCCCTTGCCCAGTACCTGCAGCTCAGCAGCTCAGTTCTGGCATTTCCCAGGGCCTTGGCTCCTGGTGGAGGGGAAAAGGATAGAATTGGAAGCCAGAAAAGTTCACGCTTTCTCCAGCATAGTGCTGGTCTAGGACAAAACTCTCAACCTGTCTCAGACTGTTTCCTCTGAGGAAATAGGAAGTGATGGTGTCTTGCCAATGGGTTTCAGCCCTGGGCAAGTTCACTATAGATTCAGTGTGACCAAAGAAATTGACAGCAAAATATTCTTTGGGGTGAAAGGGTTATACCCAACTTTATTTCCAGGTGGTAGGTCAGTCACTAGAATCCCGTTCACTCAGAGTGAGTCTGCATGCAGTAAGCTGGTCTCTGCCTCTGGGCTCCTCTGTCCGCACAGCCGTCCTCTGGGCCTCTGTCCTTGGCGCTGCCACCACTCCAGCCTCTGCTCTGCTCTCCTGCAGCCTTGCAGCCATGCCACCATATCACGCTCAGAGCACTGGGCAGAGCTCTTTTTATAGAGTCAACAGCTGTGTATTGCCTACAGGTGTGCCGTGAGCTAGTCAACTAGGGCCAGGTGAGACTCCTGACCACAGGAACTCTCATTTTATCCACAGATGGCTATTACCTACCTCAGAGGATGGTTATGAGATATGGTTAGGAGGATGAGATGAGATAATGTATGAAATGAGAAGTGCTCCGTTAGCTGTAAGATGCTATACGAGTGGTAGTTATTATTGTGTCTACAGACATAGCAGACTTAACATATTCTGGCAGACCTGATGTCAAACCAGAAATCCAAGACAATGGGGGCATTCCATTCCATTCCCTCACCTCTGAAAACACAGTGCAATTGGAAATGCATTTACTGAGAGTGGAAAGTTTTTTGCAGAGCTTCCCTTCCTTTGCAATGAACTCCAGGCTTCCAGTGGTGCTGGAAGGAGGCCTTTAGGAAGCTGCTGGGGGAAAGCTGGCCTCCAGTGTGGTTGCTATGAAATTCCACTTTTAGCTCTGTTCTGTGAGCATCTCCATTCCAATTACTTGCACCATTACAAAGGGTGTAAAGACAGGAAAGTGTTTTCTTTTTTCATAGCATTAGGTTTTGATAAAATAATGTTACCATTTTTTAACACAAAAGTCCACACAGGAGCTGATAATGGGTGATAATTTAGAGCTGGAAGGGAATTGGAAGACCATCCAGTTCAACTCTGAAGTTTTCCAGATAAAGATTTGAGGCACCAGCAGGAGAACTGTTATTCCCTGGGTCTCACATTTGAGTCAATAAGCTGGGATTGATCCCCAGGTGTTTCGACTTGTAGTCATGCTCCTTCCCTTACCCCAGGGTCAAAAAACTCAGGTGTTTTCAGGGTCCAAGAAGGTGAGGAGGAGGGTAAGATGATAGGAAGTGGTGGGATGTTCAGTTCAGTTTTCTTTAAGTTTATTCTGTTTGGGGTTTGCTGAGCCACTTGAATCTGTAAATTTATGTCTTTCACTAAATTTACGAGCTCTTCAGCCATTCATTTTTGAAAACAATTTTCCACACCAATCTTTTTCTGTCCCTTAAGAACTACAGTGGCATTTAGGTACAATATTTGAATGATTTAAATTCTAACATCTCACCCATGTTCCTTAATTTTATTTTTCTATTTAATCAAACACATGGTAAGCCTGGTTTAAGTAAGAATATGGCTGAGACTAAAAATGTATAATTAAAAAAAAAAGAACTACAGTGACATGAATATTAGACCTTTTGGTATTGTTCCACTGTTGCTTCTGGTTTCAAGGCTTTTGCTGTGGTGTTTGTGCTCTGCACATGCAATTCACAGCTTGGAGGTCAGCCCAGGACTGATGTTCATTCATATATGGAATCCCTTTCTCCCACTGTTCCCTCTCCAGGATTCCCTCGTGCTCTTCAGCTCCCAGAATCACCTTTCCCTGGTCTCATTGCTAGAAAAATGGTTCCTTTCAGTTACAGCGCTGATGGTGGTGCAAAGTTTCATGCCACTGGGTCTGCACTCAGGGCGAAGTGGCAAGAGAAAAACCAGTGAGGACCCCTTTCATATTATTCACATAACAAGGACCCCTTTTTAAGGTTTCTCTCTCCAGAGGAATAGATTTGCCCATCAAGGATTTTTAGGTGCCCAGGCCGCTGCCATAGTGGTGGCAGCAGTGGAGTTATGGGGCTGCACTGGCCTCGAGGTGGAGCTGAGAGAGGAAATATATGAGAAGAAGAACAAGGATTTTCCCCACACACTCTGGCTAGCAGGGGCCCCTTTTCCTTGTTGCTGTCCGTGACTGCTTTACGTTTCATGATCAGCTCACCCTGTGTCAAAGCCAGGAGAAAATTCTAGGAAACTAACTCCTACCATACTGGTTATTCATCAAGTGTTTATTTCTTTTCCTAATCCACCTGATTTTACTTACTTTTTAGAATCTTCAGTTAATTGCTTTTTTTTTTTTTTTTTAGTATTTGTTCAGAGCGTTTAGTTGTATCCGTTTGGTTGGAGCCAGAAGTCTAGCAACACACTTGGAATCCATTTCCTTTGGTTGGTGCCTCTCTGGGACTTCCTGGCAAAGGCCCAAGGATACAATCTGTAGGAATCTTCCATCTCCTGGTCTGATGGTGCCAGGCCAAGGAGTCCAAGTTTTCTGTCTGATTCAGGTAGATATTTGACATAGATATTCACTCAACAAAAGTGTATTGGATGCCCCTATATACTATATCTTGGGGAAACAAAAATGGCTAAAATATGGTGCCTGCCCTTAAGGAGCTCACAGCCTGGTGAAATAACAGGAATTTAAACTAGAAATTTAGGATCCAAGCTTGAAATCTTTCTCAAGGCCTCTCATGTGCCCCAGACCCACAACATATTGTTGGAGAGCCCTTGTCAGGCTGGTTCGGGCCTTTTTACAAAACATCCTTTGATTATGTCTGTCCTTTAAGTGGACCAACAGCAAAGCACTTCTGCAAAACATTATACAAAAAGTGCTACTTTTAGTTTCATCAACTGCACAAAATGCCAAAATTATTCCATGTAACAGTGTTCCTGCCTACAAAAACATGGTCGTGGAGAACACAGTTTGGTTTGGGGCTCCAGAACTCAGAAGGGAAGTGAAGACACTCGAGAGTGTCCAGGGTATCACTTGGAATGGAAGAAGGATGGAATCTGATATTTTTAAATAGGAGGGGGAGAGGCTGAGTCCCTCTGCTAAGCAGATACTACTTCATAAGGAAAACTAACTATTTCTCCAGTCCACCTCTGCCGTCTTTTTTCTTTGAATGTGCTTACATTCTCTTTCTATGTCAAAGTAATGCCAGAGCATTGAATCTGAGAATGGAAATAAAAAACAGGAGGAAGGGAAAGGGTCAGCTATTCAGCTAGGAAAAGCAGATGCCATGTGTCAGCAAGGGTGCTCTATTAGTTACCTTACCATCTTTAAGGTAATCCATCAAGCCTTTGTGATGAGTTTAGACTCCTATATGGTAGACAGGAGACTGAGACTCAAGGGTGATGTGATTTCCTTAAGGACTCAAGTGAAATGTAGATCAGAACCCAGGTCTCCCACATATGGGTTCTGTTTTACCCCTGCCCCAGCCTCGAAGACTTTGGGGGTCTGCATATGTCCCCTTCTCATACCACTAGAGCCACAGCAGTCTTCTATGTGGCAGGCAGGTCATTTTGGGGAGGAGTTTGGGGAAAAGAGACCCTACCACTGATAGTGGGATCTGGGGGCTCATGAGAGAGAAGAAATCCCCTGGGAAACCAGACCCCTGGGTTCCAGAACTTCCATCTCCTTGGAGTATAACAGAGCAACTACTCCTGCCCTTCTCTAAAAAATAAAAAATCCAGAAGCTGGCCAAGAAATAAAGGAAGAAAATGTGAAGTGCCAGAGGGATCATTTTCCAGGACACCTTACTCTGAACCAGAGGAGGAGTTAGGGTTGGAGGACTAATAGTTTGGTGGGAACCAGCAGCAGCAGAGTAGGAGAGTCATCCCTCCTCGGCCCCACCAGGCCTCAGGGCTGGGCTGGCTCAGAGGAGAGCTGGGGGCATCAAGGCAGAAGGCGCCCCTCCGTTCCACGTGGTCCACAAGGTGCAGCCTCTCCTCCTCCGAAGGGAACATGAGTGGGACTTTTCCTTGCCAGTCTCCTTTATGGCTCCCATTCTCTTCCCATCTCATAGCCTCTTTCTAATTTCATAGCTGGAGAAAGGAAATGAACACTGCATGAGCCCCAACGGTGGGCACTTAATATTCACTGGTCTCGCAGCACATTTGGTGCAATGTAGATACTCAATAGATGTTAGCTTTTATGCTTAGTGTCTCCATCTCCTTCATTTTACTAGTCTCCAGTGGGCGACTGCCCAGTCTCATGACCACTGAAGAGGGCAGGCAAGAACAAACGGCAAGTGTGAAAACGAGGCCAGTGTTAGGGCGAATCACACACATTCTCCAGGGCTCTCCTCTCCTAAGGCCCTGTGTCTGTGCGGAGACCACGGCAACGTGAGTGGGAGGTGAAACAGAAAGATACCGGGAAGCCTATGGAAACTGGGGGCTTCAGCAGCATGTCTTGGCACCCGTTTGCACCCCAAACGTCTTTAAAAGTCAGCTCATACTTGTTCCAGAGCAAGAGGCCTTTCACACGATTGTGATGTTCTGTTCCACATGTGACTAATGTTTAATCTCTGAAGCTCTCAATTAGTCATGAGCTAATCCTCTAAAAAAGTCATGGTAAGCCCACATACAATTATATTCCTCTGCAAAGTAAAAGGAAGGTTGCCTGAGACCACTTGTCCCCACCAGACAAACAAGGTCTCAGCCCAAACCTGAAGGTTTGTGAAGCCAATAGATTCCCTAGAGAGGCACCATGTCCTTTTGATTTTTCTGCACATTATATTTTGAATGCCATTTCCCCATCTCCTTTCCCTCCTACCACTGTCCTGGCTGGGTCCCTATACCTTTTGCCATAAAATCCCAGCAGGCTCCCTGCTACCACTGCAAACACAACCAACCATGGTTCTTCATGAAACGTGTGCTTTTGTTGGTTCCAAAAGACCTTAGTGGCCTTTCACTGCACATAGGAAAAGTCTAGCCTTGGTAATCAAAACCACAGCGGCTTGCTTTTCCAAACATCTCTCCTACTTCCTTTGAAGTGAATCCCACCTTCAACCCAACCAGTTTACATACTCCTATTCAAATATGCCTAGACTTTTCCAAGCTTCCCAGCCTTTTCCCTGCTCATGACGGCCCTCCCCTTCTCAGCCCTCACCCCTAATGGGAGATCACCCTTTCTTCAAAGATGGGCTCTAGGCTGACCACCTGCGCTCTAGGCAATTCCCTCCTCCTCTGCAATTACACCTTTGATTGCTTCGACTCCTCATGCCCTGTGTAATCATCCTGTATTGTTAACAGTCTTTATATGTCTGTAATTTGCTTCCTCCCATGGATGTGGCATCACTGTGCCACACTTTCTCACAGAATAGGTGCTTAATATTCTATTGTACAATCTACTAGAGCTTTGAAATTTCATATAAAGATGGCTTTGTCATTGAAAATGTTTTCTTATTTCCACTGGAGATTTAGGGCCCCTGGAGATGGTAGGAGAAAAAGAGATAGAGGGTTTTCTTTTTAAACCTATTTGTCTTTCCTGTGCATATTATATAATCTCTAATGATTTCCAATGTTAAAGAAATAGTCCCTCTGAACCCTTTAAATGATTCAGACATTGAAATGATTCACCAGTTTGAAACTGGTGTGACCCTTTAGAAACAGTTTTAAAAAGAAAAAGAAGTGGGACAGGGATTCAAGATGGCGGTGTGAGAGAGAGTGCATCAATGATACCTTAATAAAAAACAGAGAGAGAAGGAAAAGAAGTGGAAACCAGATATTGACTCTTTTGAGGGAAAAATAAACTGGCCACACTTATTTTTTCAATATCCTGGGGTAATAAAAGAGAATACCCACAAAATGGGGGTCTCTTTTGTGTATTTGATAGCAAACGACGACCTGGACATGCTAGGAAATGACTACATTTCAGGGAAGGATCCTGCCATGTTTCAGGGGACAAAAATGAAGTATTTGCCCATGATTAAATCACACTGTTGATGCCTCCCCAGGATCTAGGTTTCATCTCTGTCTGAATTCTACCAGGCTCTTGCTGGGCAGAAGTCACAGTGCTGCAACCAGCACGACTCACCTGAGCATTCCTCTTAAGAAGCAGAGACTTATGGATTTAATTCCTACCATGGGGATCCTGAGTGGGTCAGCGCTTCTTTGTCTGACTTTACATTTCAGCACCTCCCACTGAATGGCTTCGACTGACCAGAATGCTCTCTGCTTCCCAGCTTCTCCAGATCTTACCTCCAGCTCTGTGCTCAACATTGACCTGCTGCAGTAGTTTGCTATGCTATGTAATAAATCACCACAAACCGAGGGTCCTAAAACATCATAAGTTTACTATCTTATGAGGGTCTGGAGTCCAGGTAGAGGTTAGCTGGGTCCTCCACTTGGTCTCACCAGATTGAAATCAAAGTGTTGCCTGGGGCTGGTTTTCTTCCAAGCTCACTGCTTGTTAAGCTCAGTTCTAGCTCCAAGGTGCCATCTGCCATTCCCTGTCACGTGGCCCTCTCCACAGTATGGCAGAGTGCTTCTCCAAGGCCAGCAGGAGAGCATCTCTGCTGCCTGGAAGGACTCTGACTTCTGGCCTTTAGAGGGTTCACCTGATTAGTTCAGGCCCACCTGGGATAATCTCCCTTTTAATTAAGTCAAAGTCAACTGATTAGGAACCTTGACTGTATGTATAAAATCCCTTTTGCCATCTAAGGTAACATAATCAGAGGAGTGAAACTGTATCATATTTACAAGTCCTGCTCACTCTCAAGGGGAGAGGATTGTACAGGCTTGTGCACCAGGGGGCTGGAATCTTGGGGGCTATCTTAGAATTCTGTCTACTGCATCTACACCCCTCATGTCCTAGGTCAATGGAGCTCAGTCTTCCTTTAGTGTTTTGGCAGAATAGGTCCCAGATCACTTCCTCCATCATTCCTGAGCCCTTCTCTCATGGTGGCTGCCTGGCTTTCCCCTCTGACTCCCCACTACAGATCCTCTTTCACCCTCTTATCACCCCTCCCCAGTGTACCTAGTGAGCTGATGCAAGCGTTGCCTCCTTTGTGTCTCTCCTCCCTTCCTCCTTCCCCACTCCCTTCCCCCAAGCAGATTCAGGTACTGTCTGTGCTCCCTAAGACCCCATAAAGGCCTCTGTGCCAGCACTTGCTGCTCTCTGGTTGACTTGTGAATCCCCTCAGGGCAGGGATTGTTATGTCCATTCCCATCATCCCAGAGCCCAGACACATACTAGGTGCTCAGTAAAGTTTGACTCGGTGAATGGAACACCCATGAGCAGACCAGCAGAGTATGTGGGGACACAGGGAGTGTCTTCAGCTGGCCCAGAGCATGGGGGTATCAAGACAGCATGGAGGGCAGTGAGCAGCTCCTTACATTTCATGCGTCAAGTCATGCACCTCGAAGCACTCTTGTGTTTAAGGTGGGCTATGTGTATTTTCATATGTCTATGCTGCTTATGTTCTTATTAGTAATGACAATAGTAAGAATGATTACTGCTTATTTAAGGGTTCCTGTGTGCCAGGACATATATCTTTTTAAAGAGGGTCTGAATTTGGTTTTGAGACAACCCTAACTCAATGAGTGTTTTCTCCATTTTTCCCTGCGAAGTTTCTCCTAGTCATAACATAGGCCATACCCTTACGAATCTATTCTCAGGAATCATCCAAAATCACATTTTCCTGTAATGTACCCATCATACTCATGGGTGATAAAAGCAGCTGCCCCTGGAGGAGTAGTAAACTATTTAGAAATGCAGTCCTTGTATAGCTCACCTTCCAGAGTTTATGCTCATGCACGTCTTAAAAAATAAAACTTGACCATTATGCTGAGAATTTTCTCTTGAAAGGGTACAGGAGTGTTACCCTGTCACTGGGAAATTTCATGGTTTATAGGGATTCTCTTAGAAGACCTTCTAAGAGTGATAAGTCCAATCATTTCCAATCTGTTTGTCTTTCAACAAGACAAAACTATGGAAATCATGTTTAGAAAATGCAGAAAATATAAAGAGAATAAACATTCCCCATAATCTCACCACCCACTGAAAACCACTGCTAACATGACTTAGGTTGGGAAAAAATAGGGAGAGAGTTTTACTCCTGGGAAAGGACTGCTGTTCTCCTTTACAACTTGGTGGCAAACATTAGCTTAGTGATGCTGTGTTGAGAAAAAGCACAAGTCCTGTGAAGGTGATTTTGTTTGGCAAGATTTACTTTCTGACTGGCACCTTAAGGGAGATGAACAGGGAGAAAGTGTGATTTCCACAATACCTCCAAGGCAAGGGCTGCACTTGTGCAAATCCAGTGCTAGGGAGAGGGCCAAGTGGGAACTTCAACTCAACATTTATTGAGCCCTCAATATATCTCCCAATTTATATTAATAAATATAATAATATTTATTAACATTAATAAAAATGTTAGTTTTTGAAATCACTAAGTAAATACAATGTCAATATTTATTTTAGACAAGCTTGTCCTTAGAGCACACTTGAGGTTTCCAACGACTGCTTCCACCCCGCTCCTATATGTTTTTCCCTGGCATTATTTCTCTAGACTTTTCCGCTCTAATTGGTGAGCTCAGAAGGGCTAAGGCACTCTGACTACCCTCAAAACACCCATCCCACCTTTTTCATTCGAACACCCCCTGCATGCTGCACCCTGCTCTTTCCTTTGCACTTGCTGCATAATCCATTCACTCCCTGTGACCCTAGGCTCTACCTGTCCACTCTCAGCCTGAGATCCTCAGGCTCCTTGGGGACATGTCCTCTTACTGACCTGCTAACATACACAACTGCCTCTCAAAGCATCGTCAAGTCTCTCTCCATCTTGGCCCCTTTGTCCCCTTCCACTGACTCCTACCCTCTAACCAACCCCCTTCGTCAGTCACCTAGAAGGGCCATCTCTTCAGTCATTGGCCATCTCTGTGCACACACAACCAGCTGGTTTTCACCTCCTTGTCTTTGTTCAGACTGTTTCCACCACCAGGGAGGCAGGTGCTTTAAAAGCACATGCCTGAGTCTCCTTCTTGCCACCTCCAAGCGCCCACGTGTTTAGGATGGGCACTTGTGTAGTTTCGTGTGTCTATGTTGTTTATGTTATTAGTACTGACAATAATAAGGATGATGACTGCTTATTTAAGGATTACTGTGTGCCAGGACATACATTTTTTTAAAAAAGGGAATAGGCAGAAAAAGGAGAGTATTTCATAATACTAAGGGGCTGTGGTTGGAGGGGTGTCAAGAAACAGCACTCCCAACCCTCCAAATCCCTCCCTTGCCCAGCCTGTCATGCCTAAGTCTTTTAATAGGAGTACATGTCCTTGGGGAGTGAAAGCTCTCACCCTTATCTCCTTCAGCCCTCCCCCTGCCTCCCACCCCACCCCCACTTAGTGCAAAGACTTCTGGGAACGGCAACATTCTAAGCTGTTAACAGCCGAAGCCTTACCAGAGGATCCTGTCCCGCAGTGACAGTTGGCTGAAGACAGTGACAGGGAGAGGTCCTTCAGAAATGGGTTGGGAGTGAGAAGGGGAGGGAAGGGGAAGACCAGTCTCGGGAAGAGGCAGACTCCAGTCAGAACTCCTTCCGGCCTACTCGCTGAGTGCGCTGTACCGAGTTGAGAGCCTCACTCCTTCCTTAGCCATTCCTGCATGCCTCTGAGAGGGTCTGCTGGGCTTGGCCCTACAGGGGACCCAGAGATGAGTCAGACATGGATCCTGCCCTAGAGGGGCTTTCTGTCTAGTGGTAGAATGTGCCAAGTCCCATAGCAGAGGCAATTTGAAGGACCATGAGGCTTCAGGAGAGAGAAAGAGGCAGGCTGGACATCAAGGAAGGCCTGCCAGAGGAGGTGGCATTTGAGCTGGACCTCGGATTATGACAGGGAACTTTCCACAGGCGAAGACTAGAGATGGTACTAGTTCTGGTAATGGACACCTTTAGTCCAAGACTGATCTGTAGGGGGGAGCTGGAGAAGGGCAAGGAGGAGGCCAAGGGGACTCTAGGCACACACTCTAGTAAGAGGACCCCAAGGATGACACCTGGCCTGCTTTAACATTTTGCCGAATGTTGCCCAGATGAAAACAGACCCCTGTTTATAGGGAGTAACGTCTAAAAGCTGAGAACTCAGGGATGAAATGACAAGTGCAAGTGCTCTCTGAGGGTGGTCAGGCTGCCTGTTTGGAAGAGTCTGTAGATAGAGGTGAGAAAGAAGAGGTCTGGATGGGGATGCGGTGGTCAATGAGTTGCTTGATGAGAACCATAGAAATGTCAGGAAGGGGCAACTAGATGATAATATAAAGACAAAAGGGGAAACGTTTTTAAGAAGTCTACACTTTAATTATCGAATCCAGTTCTTCCTTTTCCCTTTGTTGCTGCTTTAGAATTGAAGCCCCACCATTTTGTGGAGATTGCAACAGGATGTTTCTCAGCAGGGAAATCATTCCCCAAATCCTACTTTTAAAAATGTTTGTACAACTTTGAAGAACAATTTTTATTTCATCTTTCGAGGCATCATACCCTTTAGACTTCTGTTTTTAAGCTCAAACATAACCAGTATTTCCCCCGGATTCTAGTCATTCCAAACGGGCCGCATTTAGCCAGCAGTAAGGCTAGTCTTGAAAAGACAAAGCAATACAATGATACATTGTAGAAAAGAAGCTAGCAGATAAATCAGGGCTGGTCAGTCAAAGGATGAAGAGCACAAGACTCAGGCCTTGGGAGAGCAGTAGCATATCTTGGATAAGGCAGGCAGGCAGGCATGGTGGGTCAGCCAGAGCAGCAGGGTCAGCACACAGGCCTGTGGTCCGTGATCCTAAGAGCCCTGTGGAGCAGGGAGGGGAAATCCATTCTCTACTTGACCTTTTATATACCTAGCTTGGTGGGGGCAGACTTAGTCTTGGAGGTGTAGACCCTGCATCCAGGAGGAGGTGAATTCTGTGTCTGATGACCTCAGGACCAGAAGGCTAGTTGACCTATATTGGAAAAGAACCATTGCACCCTCTCAGTTTTATACTCAGTGTCTGCCCTTTGGGCAAGAACTACCATAGAATAGTATAAATAATCTCAGGATATCAGAGATGGGGAGGCAAATGACCAGGGGCAAATGCCAAATCCAGTGTGACAAATTGCCTTTGGGGATTTTCCCACATCAGCATTCTTTTGGCCTCCAAACTCAATCTTTCCAGCCTTGTCTGCCTCCTGTAAGTTGCCTCAGAAGTTCGGCTTTCCTTCACCTGTGCCAAGCTCAAGTGAAATGCTTCTAACCCTTAATGTGGCAGGTCCCTTTGAACCTGATGTCTCTGCTGACAGCTTCCCGGCCACATAACCTGAGCATTATCTCCCTGGGGGAAGGTAGTTCCCCTCCTTAGCTTTGTCTTCACTTCTCTTCACCTTTCCCTCCTGCTGTTTCTCTGATCACATTTTACTGGCACACTTCACCTTCAATCTTATAGGTGTTGAAACTCTTGACTGTTTTGCGGGGGTGGGGTGATGATTTTCTTAAAGGAAATGTTCTTATTGTATTTTTTAAACAAAAAAACAGTTGCACTAACAGGAATCCCCAATCCTTTGCTACACTAAAAAGGCAGAGAGGATAGATATAATTTGGGGAAAAGGCTGTTCCTTGTAGGAGGGAAAAGCAGGATGAGCCTGGTTCCAAGTGTAGGGCTAGAAGAGAAGCTGGTGGTGTTCCTGCCCGGACTCTGCAGGGCTCTGGCACAGGAGGTTCCAGAACTCCAGGCCCGGCAGGTGTGGTGGAGGCAGCGGGGCAAGGGGCAGCCTCATCCAGTGCCGCCACAAGTGGCTCAAACCGCTTTTTAGTGTGCCCACCCATTTGCCCTGGAGGTGATCTATAAAAACTGGTGAAAAGCGCCAAAGTGATTTCTAGAGAGTCTTAGCTCTCAACGACAAGCTGATGGACGGTTCGTGGCCCTTGTTGTTTGCTGGGTTTGGGATACGGGCCTAGAGCACTCAGTAACTTACCTAGAAAAGTGCTGGGAGACTCCAGAGAAGCCTAGACAGGGAGAGAGCCAGTTGAGCTGAGATCATGGAGTTGCCTTTTAAGGACTCCTTAGGGGTCACTTCCGCCTCAAAACCCTCTTGATGAATTCCTAAGAAGAAAAGACTACAAAGTTTTACTCAAACTGGGCTCAAGACCAGGCGGCTCAGGCCTCCCAGGTGGAGGAGTCTATTTGTGGCGGCTTGGTCGGTCCTGCCTCAGTGACTGCTTCTCCCCACTCCCTGCTCCTCAGATTGGCTCTGCATTCTCCTGCCTTCACACAGAAGCAGCTGTATCAACTAAAGCCCTCTCATCTCCATGTCTGCCTAGTGAAATGCTACCTCTCCTGTCTGGCCCAGCTCAAATGTCACCACTTCCATAGAACCTTTCTGATGTTGGGAGTCCACATCCCTTCTGGGCTCACTGACCATTTGGTTGGACACTGCCCTAGACTCTTGAAGGCTTGGGGAGCGTGCTAGTGAAGGTCATCTTGTCTCCCCATGCTGGGTGTAAGCTACAAGGAAAAGGAAGATTGCTGAGCTCCAAGGTCCTAAGTCAGAATGTGGCATTTAATTTTCCAGCCATTAAATTCCTTTAAGAGGGGCTCCTTCTTGCTCTTTCTCTGGGGAAGTGCCTGAAAGAGCTCCTCATGGCCTTATCTTGGCTGAGGTCTGCAGTGAGGTCTGCAGATGCCAGATTTGGACAGTGGTGGCATGGCATCCCTGACCACATGGCCCTTCTTTCCCATCCTCCAGCTGACTTGATGAAAGGCCACTTTGGGAAGAGCTCTGTCCTAAGAGCCACTAAGAACTGTGGAGGGAAGGGAGTAGGGGAGGAAAGAAAAATGTCGCAATTCTTGGATGATACAGCGTAGCAACTGGCCACTGGGGGATGAGAATGGGTGACAGAACCTTTCTCTTTGGGGCCAACAACATGCCTGGCTGCAGGGTATGGAGGCTGGAACATCTGTCCTCTGGGCAGCAGTTCCTATGGCCGACTCGCCTGGTTGGGGGCATGGATGAGTGGGTTATTTGCTCAGCAGAAAGCCATGTAAACCGGGAAGCAAAAGGAACCCTGGGAATAGCAGGAAATCCAGTTGCCGTCAGACAGGTTCCACAAACCATGGAAGAGAGTACTTGGGGTGCAAAAGGAAGGGCACTTTGTTTTTGCAAAAGGCTCTTTACCTCTCTATAGAGGCTTCTAAGGCAGAGGACTGAGGGAGCCAGAAAATGCCCTTGCTGATTTCCGAGAAACCTACATGGAACCCGCAGATGGGGGCCTGGCCCCAGTTACCTCCCTCCCCAGCTCCCCACTATCCAGCCATTCCAGCAAGCTCACATTTGCAGTCCACTCAGGCCTTATTTTCTATGTTGAAGAAAAACAGGGATCCAGTATT
Source organism: Manis javanica (assembly GCF_040802235.1). Lineage (NCBI taxonomy): Eukaryota > Metazoa > Chordata > Mammalia > Pholidota > Manidae > Manis > Manis javanica. Next base: position 101,128,810 of record NC_133163.1, on the reverse strand, counting down.
CCAGGGGAGATTCTTTGCCCCAGACCTAGCTCCTTTTTCTCACTTCCCCACACATTAACCCTTTCTCAGGCACCACTAAACTGGGTCATTCATTGAGCAATTTTGAGTCAACAAACTACCAATGCTGAGAGTTCCTGAAAAAGCAAGGATCCAATGATGCAGAAACAAATGATAGCACAAGCTCGATGACTGTGGAAGGGAATGTTCTGGACCAGTATTCAATAAAGGAATCCTTTAAATTTCATCCTAGCAATGGCAGAGCTGGAGGAGTCCTTACAAACCATCTATTCCATTTTTCCCTCTCCTTAGGCAAGTGCTCCCCTTTTACAGATGAGAAAGTAAAGTGAGTTGTAGTTGGGGATGAGACACTTAGTTCTAGGAGCTAAGCCAGGGTGAGAAACCAAGTTTTCCTGATTCCCACATGACCGCTAGAATACGTGTCTGGATTTATTTAATTTCAGTGAGACACACGAGCTTTTAAAACACAAGCTCATGACATATCTCCAACTAAACACTTTAACATAACATGCACCATGGAATGCATATGTCTTTGCTTTTGATTGTTACCCAAGGGCACATATGGGAGGGAGATACCAGTGTAACTTGTCAAACTTGTCAGTATGACAGTTAAAACATTAACCTCTTACACTTCATTTTTCATGACATGGGCTCCAAAAAGCTTTATCTTACAAGCCCTAAAAAGGATAAGCCAAAAATGCTGAGGAATTTGAATGGCATTTGGGCATTAAATCTCAATTTATAGTCAGTAGACGGATACCCTTATACTACCAACTGAGGCAAAACCCAAATAGGAAGGGCCACTTAATTCTACACTACCCTAAACGACCGCTGCCCCCAGGTGGAGGGTCCTCCCTGGACCTTAATGTGATGCTCCCCTCTAGCTCCTGTGCTGCTCTCGGGGCAGGGTTCCATGCCTGGGGACAGGGAGCTGGATTTGGAAGGTCCTCTCTCTCTGCCTCCCATTCTTCAAGACCCAGTTCAAATGTCTTCTCTGTGAAGCTTTCCTGAGTCCTCCCCTCGTTCCTCACAGAGGCCCAAATCATCTCCTAATGTCCCCATGGTGCCACACGACTGCCCCACAGTATCCCTTACAGGTACACTATAAAGGGACGCTTCTAGGTCTCCACCAGCCCTAGAGGTATTGTTTGCAATTCCTGATCTTCCAGCCTCACAGGCTGTTAGGAGAATCTTAGTGCAGGTCTGATTCACTGGAGGCCAGAGCATTGAACAGGGAGGTGAGGCAGGGGGCAGGCAGAGGTGACATTTGCAGGAAAGCCCTGTTGAAGTCATGGGGGTTGAGGTGTGGACCATGAGAACCTGGGCCTTGGCACTAACCCCTGGGTTGCAGGAAGAGAAGCCCCTCTGTTAGGGGACTGACAGGCGAGGCTACAGCAGCAGCTTAGAGTCACACAATCAGGAAGGCATTAATCACTGGAGGCAACAGCCATTATTACAAAGGAGAAAATGGCGCTCTACTCCATGTACCACCGGGTAGGCCGACCATGCTGGGCCAAGGCTGCCATTGTTTGTCTTGAGGCTTGCCTGTTGGGAAAGAGGGCTTGCCATAACCCTGATCTGGGGCAAGCAGGGTTGGGAGAGGGCTGGCTGGGGTTTTGGAGACTGGGCCTCTCTCTTGCCTTGGCTCTGCCACTAACTAGTTGGTGGCATGGGCAAATCTGCTCCCTTGGAAAGAGCCCCAGAATAATCCAGATTAAATAATATGAATTCTAAAATTCCTCCCAGGCTTAAATGTCTGGGATCCCAGGACTGCATGATCTTAATTTCCACCACAAACCTGTTCATTGCTGTCTCTAGGAAGGAGGTGTACACAAAATTTGTGTTTTATGTCTCTCTGAAAACAGTTTATTCAGAAAGACTTGGCTTCCCACTTATCTTTAAGGTGGGCCTCACAGTAAAAAATTCACAGGTTGTGACTCCTAACCAGGGAAGCCAAACCAGAAATAAGTTTCCTCAGGAGCTCAAAAAAACACTTTATTTAAAATAATTTTTAAAAACTGTACCTTGGGAGGCATATAAACATTAGTTTCAGGACAGTGGTTCCTGAAAATTTATTTAAAAATGGAATATAAAAAATAAATGAGGGTGGGGGGCAGGTAGGGTACCCACAAGGGACAGCATTTTTTTCTTTTTCTAAGTAAAGACTTGGAGAGAAAAACCCCAACTCTGATCTATGATCTGCCATCTTCCGCAAGAGCATTTTAATACCAAAAAAGGAGGATATATAGTCTCGGCATAAGGGAAGTCCTTTCCACTAAATTGCAGGAAAGTCCTGTTGAAGTCATGGGGGTGGAGCCATGAATTTAGCTCTTTGAAAAAAGTACCTCATTGTCCCTTTTTCAGCGAGTTTACCATAGGATATGGGTCCATGGACTGGCCCTGGGGGGTCACCCATTTAGAGGTGACAGTGGCATCTGATGGTCAGTGATCCACACTGCGAAGAAGCGACAGTGAACGTTGTGTGCCATCTTGACCTGGATAAAAGGTGCACTTACAGAAGCATGTCAAATCTACATTCATTCTTCTCTATTTCAAAACCTCCAGTCTCAGTGGAAGGACATACTTTTCCTCGGCTCTCTCAAGGCCTCTTCCACCATACCCGCTGCCCAGAGTCTGACATAGATGCCCCTCTCATCTCTGCTCCCTCCCGCCCTAGAAACGTGTGGTCTCCGTCCTGCCCTTCTCCTTCCAAGCCCCTCTTTCCTCTCTGCCCTCTGGCTTCCAGACTCACTTTTCTGGAAACAACTGAAAGCTTGAGAAATGCTTCTGGAAACCCAGGGGCCTTTCCTTGGCTGTCCTTGAGCCCCACCTGTCTGTGGTGGTTAAAATGCTCCCTGCTCCTGGACACCTCCTTTCCCCTTTCTTCCGTGGGTAATTTGGACACATGATACTGTGTTACTTGTCTTTTCTCACCCTTCTCTCCACTCCCCAAACTCCTCCACTGCTGGAGCGTTCCCCAGAGCCTGTCAGATAGGGACGAGACAGCGCTGGCCCTGCGGCACTGTATCTTCCCAGGAAAGGTGTGCACTCTGAGACTACCTCAGGCATGTCCATAGGAATGGAGGAAGCATCATTCTTCCTCAGTTTGGACTTTTTTCCTCTGTTGCTTGAGAGGACTGGGATGTTGATACAATATGGTCTCTGCCTCCATAGGGCTCCACAGCTCCTGGTGGGGTTGGGGCTTCAGCTACCTGGAGGCAAGGCGATCTGGCAGGGACTCCTCCAGAGAGGGCCAGTGGTGGGGGTGGGGGTGGGGGGATGGGGAAGTGGGTGAAGGAAGATCCCTGGCGGAACTGAGACAAAAGCAGCCAGGGTAACGCTGTTCTGGACTCCTGCATAATGCTGTGGTTAATGCTTCACTTGCCCTTCTGAATCACCCTGGCATTATCAACAAAGAATAATGCATGGCCCTTCCGGGAGTAAAAAGCATTTAGTAGCGCTTCACAAAAAATTCTTTTGTAAATATCGTGTCCTACCTCAAAATTATTTTTTTCTTTAAAAAAAGAACGTTGTTAATTCACTCCAAGCCCACTCAGCCACTGAAGAATTTAGAGTATTCAGCTAGAGAGCTTTGTAATGAACAAATAGCTCAATTATTCTAGTTCATTATACAATGTATCAGACATTCTTTGGCATCCAGGAATTAAAGCACATTTTCTCTGGTAAATGGCAATAATATTTGAAGACATATCTTATACAAGTGGTTCTTGACTAAATGTAGTTCCACTTAAAAAAAAAAGTTTTTCACATGATTTAACCTCTTGTAGTCTGATGTCAGCTGGCTCATTCAAGGGGATGGATATAGCTCAAACTTGTAAATTTCATGTTTAAAATAATCTGTGCAAATCTGCAGTTACACTGTTTTGCACCAGGCATTAAATCCCTAAAGCTTGTTCCCATAGCTCAAGAGATTATCTGGGCCCCCTTCCTGTATGTAATCCAGTGCGCCACCTGAGGCAGACCTTTCTACACAAGAGCATCATGGCCCCTGGAGCACTCAGTGGCAGCACTCCCAGCAAGCCCCTCAGTGCTGGGCAGAGGGCCAGAGGGTCTGGTGTCTGAGGATGAGGCCTATGACCACAAAAGGGCCTCCATCAGAGAAAATGGCTTCTCCTGAGAAGAGCGCTGCACTTCACCCACGAGGAAGACCTTGGCCTTTCTCCCAGTGTAAATGTACAGGCACCATGTCTTCCCCACCACCTCCGCCCACGATCCTTTGTGCAATTTAGAAAAAGGTGTCCCATCTGGATGGACACAAAGCTTAGCAAGGATGCAGGGGCTTGATTTCACTCCCACCTGTCCCCTGCACTTGAGGGCCCAAGCCAAGGAGGCTTTCCTTTGGTTTTTAACAGCATTCTCCCTGGACAACCCCCTCTCTGATTCAAAGGAGGAAGGTTAGGTGCCAATCTGTAGAAGATATAATTTGCCAGTTTAGATTAGCTCAAAGCTTTCCATAGATTTTTTGGATCTATAAGGCCCCTTGCCAGTCTGAGCCATTCCCACTGCTGCATGGTGGAGGGCTGGGCAAGATGATTTCCAAGATTCTAGCAATGTATTAGTAACTATGTAGGCCAGTGGTGGTGACAAAATTAGGACCTACAGGGAGCTGGGGTTGAAAGTGGTGTTATAAAACTGTTGCTACTACAGTATGATCTGTGCAGGGCCAATAAATAATCTGGTTGGGGATGATTTCTCTCTTTGCGCATGGCAGGGATTAAGAAGTGAGTGATTAAATCTGTGCTATTTGGTTGTTAGTCTGGTCCAAAGAAGTCCAGTGCCTCTGCCCACCTTTTCCAGTTCTCTCCTCTTCTACTGCCAAATTTCTTGAAAGAAGAGTTCGCACTTGCTGTCCCAGCAGCGCCTTTGCCCACCACCAACCGAGGCAAGAGCAGCCAGGTGTTCCCAATTACTGAAGCCGCTGGACTTTTCTTGCTTTTCCAACCATTTGCCAGTGTAAAGCATTCTAAGCTGATGGTTTATCTTTCCTGTTTTTACACTGCCCTCCTTGGACCCCAGTTAAATGACCCCCTCCTGTTTCTCCAACTCTCGTGGCTTCTTTTTGGCTTCTTCATTGGTTCCAAAGCTGAGGGTATCCCTCAGGGTTCTAGCCTGGGCATTCTCCCCTGAATTCCAGCCCTTCTTTTGGAGATGTGACTAGTCCTGGCATTTCCCTTAGGATGGCTATGGAACTGATGCCCGGATTTGTATCTTCAGGTCTTGTTTATTTCCACACCTCATATTTCTAACTGCTGCCTGTCCTGCCAGCCCCTTGATATGTTCGAAGCCATTGTCTTCCCCTTCTATTTTGCTACTCCTCTGGCTTCTGCAGTATGAAGGGCAAGGACTTTGGGGTCACATCCCTAGGTTAGAATCCTGGTTCTATGCTTTTTCATGTAGCCTTTGAAGCAAGATTTCCTTTCTCATGTTCCATGAATGCTACCAATGCTTGGTCTTCAATAAGCACGTTAAATGTTGGTCCCCTTGCCCACTTCTTATTAGCACGAACACTTTCCCTCTGAAATGGGCTTACCTCACTCCCAGGTGGGTCCTGGCAAACTGAACAGTTATCTCAAGTAAGTAGAAACTCTGAGAAGTTAGAGTGTGGGCATATAGAGGCCAGGACCAGCCAGGGAGGACAGTGTTTGAAAGATGGTTTTGCAATCACCTAGTTGTTTAAGGATGTACTTTCCCTTCCCCTACACCCCCCCAAATCCATGTCAGTTCTTCTGAATCACCTCTCACATTGGTCCCCTCCTTCCCACCTTGAGGGGAAATTACGTGGGTCTGTGCGGCCAGCCCTCAGCCTTCAGGCTCTGCTGGCCCAGTCTCCCCTGCCCATCACCACTGCCCAAAGCACAGCTCCTGATCATGTGAATTCTCTGCTTAAAAACCTTCAGTACCCTTGCCTCTGATTCCATACCTTTCATTTTCAAGGATTTTTATAATCTGCTGCCAATCACAAGGCATACTGGGACCAAAATGACACAGAATCTGGCGGCAGGGGGCGGGGAGGAGAGCTGGTGTCCTACACAATGACATCCAATCTAGAGCTTGGGGTCTGTGGTTTTGGGCCCTGGTGATGCTCAAAGTGATGTGGGTGCTTCACCTGCACCTAGGTGCTGGGCTCTAGTCCTCAAGGCAAGGAGCAAGTCCCAGCTAGAGGAGCAAAGCCTGTGCCCCACTGAAGCAGTTTTAGAAGTGAAAACAGCACTAGTGGACCCGTTGGAAATCTACAGAGTCAGGAAATGGAGGCAAAAATCCCATCCCCTATGTGCAGAGCAACATGACGGGGGAAGGGGAGGGAAGAAAGCAACACTGTAATCCGGACTTAGGGCAGCAAGATGAATTCTAGACTCTGAAGGCAGAACCTCAGATGCTTGCTCCTTGGTTTTAGGTGAGAATCTTGTAAACATTGCTTGCTTAATTGGTTTAACACACCTCACTAGCCTCATGTTCTTCCAGAGGTTCCTATGAAAGTTCTCTACATCAGTTGGAATTCTGACCAAGACAGAAGACAGACGGGCAGTGTTTTGGTCATCCATCTCCATCTTAGGCACTGGGCATTGTATTTAGCCAGTGCATGGAAACAGTTTTTCAATTCACCTGTAGAATTAGGAATAATAAGGGACTCCTAACACATTGTCATTTGGTCAAATGGCATTCTTTTTCCACTTTAAAGAACTGAAACTCCCTCCAGCTCAGAAGCATTAAATGAAAAGTCCACCATATGCTGAGAACATAGCTGCCCCACCACAATCCCAGTCCTCTGACTGCTCTTTGCGGCTTCTATGCAGGCATCTCCTGGATCACATTCTCTGTTTATTCTTCGTGTTATTAATAGCTAACATTTACTGAGTGCTTACTGTATGTCAGGCACTGTACAAAGGGAAACACATTGTCTCATTTTAGGTGGTTCCTAGGAAACTGAGAAGGAATGGGAAATAGAAACTCAAGAGTTCGGGGAGTGTGGGCTCTTGCAGGCTGGGACCAGCCAGGGAGGATGGCCTTCGAGAGATGTTTTGCAACTCAACCTCAGTTTCACACCTGCTGTGTGAACCTCCACTCAGGGGTGGATCTGACATTGAGCCGCAGGAAAGGGGCACGGGGGGAGGCCTTGGGGGTTCTTCTCACTGGACCCTCACCAGCCCTGCTGGTGTGTGCAGGATACTGGAGCTCTGGAAGAGAGCCTTTGCCAGCAACCCCAGCCCCCTGAGGCTCAGTGCTGACATTCCTTCACTAGGACAAGCTTTCACTCCTTGATGTACTGGACAGAGGCCTAAAGTGCAAACAGCTGTTGAAACGGTGATGGGTTTGCCTCCCTTTTACGGGAAGAGATTAAGCTGGAAAGATTTTTGGCAAGGGATGGGGAGAGGATGCCCAGGGATCCTGGCTGCTGGAGGAGAGTGGGGAGAACAGGGGCCCAGGGGGCATCTGAGCACTTGGCAGCCAAACCTGCCACAGAGCATTGCCAAAGGCCCTGCGGCACCCACCCCGCCAGGCACAGGATGGTGGCTTACAGCCTCATGTGAGAAGAAGACAAGAATGGTGACAAGAAGAGCCAGGTTCACAACCCTGTTGATGAGAGCCTGACTCTTGGAACACAGAGCCTGGGGCAGGAGTAGCCTGGAAGAGCTGCTGTGAGCCCAGAATGTCCCAGGAGTCACACAAGCAGTGGCCTGGTTACCTACTCACACAGGGACCCCTTTTCCGAAATTCATGATTTGAGAAAGAATCTTTTTAAGAATTATTTTTGCAAATGCATATACAGTGTAACAAGGCATTGGAATTGTAAAGATTTGTGCGTTCAGTCAATAAAACATAAATTATCTTCACTGAAAAGAATAAAGCACCAGGAAAGAGGGACTAGCCCAGATGACCCAGCATGTCTGATTACCAGAAAACTGAACCCCCTGCCTCTCCCTCCATGAACCAAAACCCTCAGTTCTACAGCAAGAAACCATTTCAGAACAACCCCTTCCTGCTTAGTTTACTTTCCATTCCTCTGAGAGTGCAAGAAGGAAGCTGGAATACAGGTGTGTGTGTGTGTAGAGGGGGCGGTGGCAGGGAGAGGTGTCACCACTGTATTCCAGATCCCTTTGTCATGTTGAAAGTTGTCCAAAAGGCTGGGAGATGGCAGGGTGCCCTCATCAACAGCGAGCCAGATGCCAAGTGGAAGGCCAGCTGGGAGGGTAAAGGACATGGAGATCTTGATTTGAACAAATGGCCAGTACCAAGGGTTCAGGAAATGGAGGTGGGGTGTCCAGTCAGAGGGGCAAAGACCAGACTCCGGGCAGAGAGGCAGCTGTTACCACTGAGAACAGTCTGAGTTCACCAGGGGGCGAGCTTGTGGGCCAGGGGTTCAGACCAGAGTTTCTGTTTCCAGTAGGTAGTGGGGATGGAAGGTGAGGGCAGCAAGTGGCCAGTAAGAGCAGAAAAACCAGCAAAGGGGACAAATGAATGCTGTCTGTGCAGCACCCTGACTGTGCCAAAGAGGAATGGGCATGGAGCTGAGTGCTTACTGCACAGCTACATGAATGCTATTTGTGCAACAGGCTGAGTGTGCCAAAGAGGAATGGGCATGGAGCCAAGACCTTCTTACTGCACAGCTACAGGAATGCTGTCTGTGCAGCAGGCTGAGTGTGCCAAAGAGGAGAGTGAGTGTGGAGCCGAGACCTTCTTACTGCACAGCTACATGAATGCTGTCTGTGCAGCAGGCTGAGTGTGCCAAATGGAAATGGTCATGGAGTTGAGTGCCTACTCCACAGCTGACCCAGAACAAGGAAATGAGCACAGGTGAAGCTGGGCACCCAGTGGTAGAGCCTTAAATGCAAGAGTCCCAGTTTCAGCAGGGCTATCCCAAGGGGTATGGGGCTGGGTAGAATCTGACTTGAGAAGCAACTATAAACTCTAAGGGTCAGCTCTGGGGCACTGAGGACCAAATTAGACTACTGAGGGTTGTGGGGGTCGGAGGCAGTGAGTTGGTAGCACATGTTTGGACAGTGGGTGGAGCTGTGGCTGCTTGAATAAGATTCCTGTCTCAAGACATGATTGCTCTTGGAAGGAGGTAGGATGGAGAGCCCAGTTAGCTGTCAGGACCTGAGGCATACCAGGGAAGGTAGGGATGGGCACCTGAGACAAAGGTTCACTATCCTGTCAAAACTCACCACCTAATTACTAAGTGCAACGGGCATCAGCAGCCCAGGGACAGGAAGATGAGTAAGACATGGTACTTACTCTTGAGAGGTTCCTGACTTTTTAGGAGAGATAAGCTAGAGAAAAATGGAGTCTCCAGTGTGCAGAGTTCAGCTCTGCAACCCAGCTGAACCTGAGAGGGGTCGGTGGGAGATGCGAAAAATACAGAGATAGATCCAAGAAAGACATGGAAATCAAAGCTGGGATCAGGAGGTCCACTGACCGCTGATGGCAAACCAGTGGCGCATTTTTAATTCTTTGCACAGCTTATATACACAGGCTCACTTCTGTGAGTGTCACCCACAGTGATCTCACTCCCAGACTGTTCTCTCAAATCCAGCTCTTCTCTCACATCTGGCTCTCCATCCAGTGCCTTGAGATGGTTTGTCAAATTCATGGTGCTTTTAAATTATCACATGGAAGCAGCTTCAATTAGTTACATTTACTCCAAGAATACCTTTGAGCTTACATGTACAATTACCCCCAAAATACTGTTTATCTTACATATATATATATAAAATCTAGTCATCCATGGACTATTTCACTGAGGCACCCCACCTCCAAGAAGCACACAGTCGGAATTTCCCATAAGTTGCCAATGAAATCAGCTGGCAATCTGGACCTGATTTGGGTCAGAGATCAAGAAGGTAGTGCTTCTGTTTCCATTTAGTTTTAACTCTGAATCATTGAGAGAATCAGAAGTCAATTTAATTATTATTTGGAAGCTTTAACTGAATGACAGGTGGAAGGGGGCAAGAGGGCATTTGAAAGTGGGGTAGAACTTGGTCAGGGTGGTATTAGGGCAAAGATGTTTGGGACCAAGAGAGGAGGAGAGGGGCCTGGACAGCCTGTGTGGTAACAGGTGCCTTCTGCGGAGCTGCAGTACAATGTCAGAGCTGCAGCTGCCCAAGAACCTGAGGAGGCTCACAGCGTCCTCAAGGAAGCAGCACTGGGAAAAGTCCCAAGTTCAAGTGGGCTGAGTTTCCTGGTTGCTTCCAAAGAGGCCTGCCCGGATTTGCCAGAGAACACGCCACATCAAGGCTCACGCTGCTTTAGCAGGGCCTCTTGGAAACAGTCATGCCAACCCCATGGCAGTTGTTAGCCACCTTCTTTCTTGGCTGAAAAGCCTGTCATTTTTTTCTTAAAGGGTATATTTTCATTATTTTGCCTGGGGTTGGTGTCTGGGACTGGGAAGGATAGGCTAGGCATGGAAAGGAAAACTGACACATTTTTTAGGTCATTCCCTAAAGGCCTATTTTTTGTCTGGATGCCGTTTCTTTTTGGATGAGTTATGTGGGAGGAACACGTGGTGGCAAAACCCATTCCTGTTGATCCTGCCCTCTTCTGACACCACCCCATGGATGGAAACAATGGGCAGGATGAACTGAAAGCTTTCTGTGCTGGAATTGTCCTCAGCAAGACTGGGACAGCACCTCTCGTCCCCTCAAGAGGCCTCCTAGGAGCGTACTCTTGACTCTTCCACTGCTTTCCTCTCTCAAGAGGTTACAGATGTGAGGGGTCAACTTCTTGCTTATACATAAACCAATGTATCTCCTGTGCAGAGATCCCTGACTTTTACTTCCCTCTCAGTGATTTTCATCAACTCTCCACTGGCTTCCCATTCCATGTTTACAAATCAACAAATCTCCTGCAGAACGAAAACAGTTGGGAAACTCTGAATGTGGCGGAGGTGATGGTGTCCGCAGCATAGGCAACATGTGAACATTTGCTCTTCTTGAGGAGGATTCCCCTTAGGCTACCTGTCTGGCCAATGGGTTTCAGCCCCAGGCAAGTTCACTCTTGATTCAGTGAGACCAAACAAGGACAGTGGAATGTTCTCGGGCAAAAGGGTTTATACCCAAATTTACTCCCACGGTGGCAGGTCAAGCACTAGAATCCCACCCACCTCAGAGCAAGTCTGCAGCAGCAAGTCCATCTCTGCCTCCAGGCCTCTCCACCTCCACAGCTGCCCTGGTCTCTGTCCACCACTCCAGCCTCTGCTATCCTGCAGCCGTGCAGCCCAGAGCACTGGGCAGAGCTCTTTATATACAGTCAATAATAACATATTGCCCACACATGCACAGTGAGCAAGCCGACCATGGTCAGGTGAGAATCCTGGCCATAGGAACTATCCTTTTCTGTACACTACCAAAGGCCTGGGGCCCATACACAGTGGACTGTGGACATGCATGCTGATCAGAGCACACTTGGCTTTGAAATGTGATGGATTGAGTGAAATAAGAAGCACTTTGTGCCCTGCCAGTTGAAGACTGTGGTTCAGACAGGAATTAACCTTTGAGGGGGGAAATAACCAAAAAAACACAAATGGCTGAAGACAGAACAGTTAATTTTAGTGCTTCTTGTCTTTACCTTAGCCCATGTCACTTACAGGTGTCTGTCTGTCCCAGGCTTGAGAGGTGGTGTTCAGAGGGGTGGAGAAGGGAGGGCACTTACCTGCAGATGAGAGGTGGCTGGAAGGAACATACAGGTAGAGGAGAGAGACACAGGGGCGGATGGACTCAGAGGTGGGTTGGAGAAGAGAGAAGAGAATGGAGACTAGTTTGATTTATGAGAATTTTGCTCCGTTTAATTGCACTTTGCTAAAACAAAATAGTTGGCTTATAAGTGTGTTGCAATTAGTAATTATCCCTGTCTTGCCAATGGGTTTCAGTCCTGGCAAGTTCACTATGGATTCAGTGTGACCAAAGAAATGACAGTAGAACGTCATTCCTGGAGGGGGGTTGCTAGAGCTCCTGGAATGGCAGGCTGGCTTCCAGAGTGCTGGCACGACCAGAGCCCTGGGGAAGCCATTCTTCCTGTGGTAGGGTGGGGAGGGTGGGGAGAGAGAAAGGATGGGCGTTCCAGGAGGAGAGAAGGAGCAGAGAGTTGTTACAGCTACATTTTCCTGGACAGTCAGATGAGGCCCATTACTGGTGGCAGGTACAAGAGCAAGTCTTCCCTGCTCACTTTCATGATTTACTGAGTCTGGCCTGACTCCTTAGGTGATTCTTGGAGATGTATACCCCACAAGCTGGGGAGCAATCTGGATGGGGAGTAAGGTGTCTTGAGGCACGTTTGCTGAGGAGGGCTGTGATAACACATGCCAGAATGGAAACAGGAAATGTGATGTCTTAAGGCCTCCCTCACTGCAAGGCGGAGGTGAGTCCAGGAGGAGCAGGTGCAGTCAGGGAAGCCAAATATAACCAGGCACGTGGAGGCCCGCTTGTCATGGATCCAGGTCTCCATGACTCTCAGGTCTTCTCTTTGTGTGCCAGAAATCCCAGTGGATTGCAACCAAGATTTTTGAGTCCAGAGAGCCCATCAGCACTAGGGTATGCTTGGCCTCATGCCTCCAGCCAGGATGAGCAGCTGTCACCGGGGAGAGAAGACCCTCTGCTGCCTCCCCTTGTGCCTCCCAACACTGCTCCAGAGTTTAACTTGAGGCAGTTGCGTTTTGATGCCTTCCACTGCCCAAACCCTACTTTTTAACAGTAGCCTCTGGGCTGGATGGCTGAAAGGTGATTTCTCCAGAGCAGGCCCTCCTCCGTTTCCTCTTGGTGTTCTGGCTTCTAAGAGTAGCTTTCTGCCTAGCACATGGCATCTGGCAAAGTAAAATTGCTTGGAAAAAGCTATCTTGTTTGGTACTGGTTGAGCTTCTACTAGCTGCTCTAAGCTGCATGCAGAGGTCCTTCTGGAGAGGATGCGGAACACTTGAAGCAGTCTCCATTCTATCTACCAGATCATGCTCCTCTATAGGCCATTTGGCCTATTCTGGAAGAGTTTCCTGGAGAAATAGGGACAGAGCTGCAGGCCACTCATTGGAAGCGTCTCAGGATAGGAGCGGATCCTTCCTACCTCCTAGCTAAAGATGGGGCTGAGTGAGCCATCCTAGAAATGGGGTCTTGGAGACACTCTGCAGCCAGGAGAGGCAAGTCCTGGGGGAATTACTGGGAGCTGGGAAGTAGGCAATAGATGGTATCAGGATCTTTAGGTGCTCAGTTGGGAGTGGCACCAGGGAACACTGGGTTCCCCAAAGGCACCTGCAGTGGCAGCTACTTCTGCAGAGGATGACTGGGGGCTTGACGTCTCTCAGTGTACCATCTCCTGATCTGGAGACAGGAGCCCAGTGTTCTGGGTTTCACCCAAAGATCCTGATACCATCTGTTGCCTACTGTTTCCAGCTGTTCCCCCATTTCTAAGATTGGGAGGTGGAGCTTACATGGGCCGGGCAACTTCCTAGAAGTGGTGGGGTCAGGGTGTGGTCTGCCACTCTACAGAGCCCAAAACACCAGCAGACCACATTAATTGGTGCAAACAGTTATATCCATGCACAATTTTTTTTTCAAAGCTTCAAGTTGGGACATCTGTAGGCAGAGCTCTCATGGATCCAAGACATATTTCCCTCAGCCACATAATATTGACAACTGGGTGGGTCCCTCACAGACCAGTGCATTTCCCTACCCCCACTCAGGTGGTGGGAGCCTGCAGTCGGCCAATGACTGTATCTAGAATGATGCATGCATCACTTCCTGATATGCAAGAGGTGGCCAAAAGACAGGTGTGGGGCCTCATGTCCCAAAGGCAGAAGCTAAGAATCCAAAGCAAATGGCGACAAGGCAAGGACACAGCCAAACAGAGCCAAAGAAGTAGAGAGACCAGGACGGATGGATAAGATGGGCAGCCTTTATTTTAGATTGACGTCCAAAAACAAATGTCTGCAGAATAGGCTCCTTTGGAGGGAATCAGGCATGGGGGTATAGGGCCTACTTCCTAGCTCCCAGTAGTAGTTTAAGCCCCTCAGCCCCATCCCTCCTGCTCTTTTTCTCCTCTGACTTAGAGCTGAAGAAAAGCATTTGATTGTGTTCTAAATGCAAGAGCCCTGTACAGAGGACTTGGAATTAGGGAAAGAAAGTAGACGGTGGTTTCTGTCTCCAAGAACATTCAAGTTTGAGTCCATGGCCTCCTCAGCCTCCTGGTCCTCTATCTCATTCAACCAGCATTTCCTAAGTACTGACTCAGAAATTTTTCTCTTGCCTTCTCCTATCCCTGATTTCTCCATCTCAGATTCCTTCCTTTTCTGCCTCCATTTCTCTCTCAAAAAATAGGCAAAAAAGGGAAGTTGGGGGATTAGAAAGAAAAAAGAGACTTTAAGGGAAAATGTATGCTTAGTTGGCATACCTGAGATTATTCTGTGATGTGACACTGAAATGCTATGTGTCCATTTTACTCATAGCTTGCACTGGGGAAAGTCAGTGTTTCATTTTACATAAAGGAATTCTGCTGAGCATCAGCCCCATCTCATTTACACAGGCTGTAATTTTTTTTACTGCTATACAGCTCTAAACAGATTTCAACTGCTTATGGGTCTTTCATAAGCAGACTGCTAGTCTGACAGTGACCAGAGCTGAAGAGTGAATGAGAACCAGACCTCTTCATCCTACCTGATGCTCCCACCCCCACCTCCAGCCCTGGCTCTACCTTCTCCCACACAGAGTGTTCATCCCTAGATGCCAAAGACATGAAGTCTTCTATAAAGGCAAACTCTTTGCAGACTAGTAAAGGAAGAAAAAGAAAATCTAAGATCCTGCTCTTTCTACCTCTTGTCTTGATTTTTAATTCTCATGTCTTTGATCCCTCATTTGATTGATTGCTTCTCCCCATAGATGGGTCCAAAGAGGCCAGTGAAGGATGGAAGGAGAAGAGAAAGGAGGGCTGGAGGAAGGAGCTGTATGTATGGAGTTGTTCAGTGAAGGGCTGTGTCTAACTTTATCTTGCTCCCAAGTATCTCCCATCCTACCTGTTAAGGAATTCAATGCCACATTCCTTTGCATCTTAAAGGAATTTAAGAGTCTTTCCTTTGAAAATATATTCTTAAAATGCAAATGTCCTTGGGAAGGGTGATACTTAGGTGACAGTTAATTTGAAGGGAGTGGGTCTCAACTGGCAGAGTTACCGCCAAGAGGAGAGAAAGAGAACCCCAAAGCTACACTTCACCTACTTAACCAATTGTATTTTCTCCCATCTCCTAGTTAATGTTGTATCTGAGTACAAGGGAGAAAATAAAAGGCAGATTTGTATACAAGCCCCCTCCCCCTAGCACATGCACACCTGGACCGGAGGCAGTGACCATTGTTTGCTCATGAAAACATCTGGCTGAAGGCTAAGATCACTTCAGATTTCCAACTTACATTTTCCTAGGTGTAGCAGTTTTCTCTTAATTTTCCTTTGGGAAAAGACTGAAGTAGTTCCCTAATCCCCAAATGTCTTCATACTCCAAACTGCACTCAAGTTTGCCAGGGACACGTGTATGTAACTCAACGCTCACAGCACCTGTCTAGGACCCCGGCAAGGAGTCAAAGTTTCAGAGAACCTCACAGTGATGCAAGTCCCTCACAGGGAACGCACGGCATTACTCTCTACCCATGGGAGCAGACGCGGAAATCCTTTCTTCTCCTTATGCTCAGTTCCTATTTGTGATTAGTAATTGGCTTCTCTTGGTACGTTCTGATCTATTACAGAAGCCAAACATTCAGAGGGGAAACTGAAATGACAAAATTTGGTTATAATTTATGTTGGCCCCTGACATATATATTTTTTTTTAATGATTTGGTCTCTAAGCAACTGATCTCTTAGCAACAAGAAGCACCTTTATAAAAGATGGCACACAAAGAGTGACTGCCAGAAAAGCCACCCGGTTCTTAAACAGCCGTGCATCATTAGCAAAACTCACCAGCTCCGAGTGCAAAAACTAGAAGTGACCAGCAGACCCAGGTAACCTTGATATTTGCACATTTTCCTGAAAAAAAAAAAAAAAAACTCATGCAACTATTGAAAAGAACAAAATACTTTGAAATATGTTTATTTTTGAGGTCTTATTACTTGGTCTTGGCTAACTTAACAGAATGTATTAGATAACTGCTTCTTGATTTTTTTGTACAAAGTTGGACATGAATTTTGTGATCAAAGAGCTCACTCAAAATTTCGCTGACATGAGGATGAAGCAGGGGAGACAATCTACCCTATCTGAGTTCGTTTCTGCAGGTTTTAATTTGAAGGGAAAAATCCACACTGGCAAAATTGGAGTGTGCAGACTGTCACTCCCAGTTGTATGCATGTGTATTTTCTAGTGTATTTTTAAACTGCTAAAATATGTAAAGAGTAGCAAAATTATTTGCCTTCGAAACTTCAGCTTTTTAATCCAGAGTCAATTTCAGTAGCAAGTGATGGTCTTTTGTTGCAAATATCCAAGGACTGGATATTTTTCTTTTCTCTCTTTCATAGCCCAAAAGCAAGGATTTTTCTGTCTATTTTCATTCCCGTAAGAAAAGATTCATTCCTAACATAAAAATAGGAGAAATTTCAGCCATCACTACCTTGTTTGCTTTTTTTAGGTATCCAGGAGTTTAAGACTAAATGTCTGCTAGAAAATTGGAGATGAGGAACAATTGTTTCTCATCTGTACCCCTTCAATTAAGACTGTGTAATTATAAACTCACTTTGGGGTACTCAGCTGCATAAAAGAGATTTTGTGAGAGCAAAATAAAAATCTCCCTAATTAAGCTTGGAAAGGACATTACATAGAGATATCACAGACCTAAACAGACTTCAGAAAATTGTAGTTCCAATAACGACAAGTTGGGACGGTGACACTTTTGTTTTTACAAGAATTGCATGTGCCACTTATCTTTAAATTGAACTGTATGCTGACATCTTCTCGGAACCAGAAAACAGGATGCTTTGTCTAAATACAGAACTTGGCAGTGGGTCAGGGCATTCAAAATCAGGACAATCCCAGAAAATTTGGGACTTACAGTTGCTCTACTATGAAAAAGCTCTTTAGTACAATATGATTACACTTGATTTCAAAAGCTGCTATGACTTGTATTTCTGTTAACCGCTACCAACTTCAGGCAGAAAGAATTCCTTCTTGTGATTGCTTTGCTCGGAAGTTAGCAACGTGAGTATTTTAAGTTGAATTGTAGAAACTTCTTAAAAACCAATGTATTCTGAAAGATTTGTCCTTTCAAGCTAAAGATTTTATGTACTACTTATTGCAGTGTGGTTATTGTAGAAACATGTCTGAGGCTTTAAGTAAGGAACTTGGATAAATACATAGGGGATAATTTGTGTTGGCTGTGCCTGGATACACTTCCAATTTTAAGTGTGCCATAGTCTCCTAGATATGAAGGGGATTTAAAATAGGCAAAGAGATGGTAACATTTATATTGCAGGTGGCAGCTAAGTTTCTGCGGGGGGGGGTCTTTGTTTTTTTCAAATCCAGTCACTGGGTCCTTTGAGATCCATGTTGTCTGAGTTTTATCTATGCATAAGGAAACAAAGTGGGGGGTGGTGACAGCATGTAGAGCTTGTCATTTTGGCTATCTTAACAACCAGGATGACAATTGACCAAGACTGAAAAGCTATTGCAAGATTTGAAATAGACAATGAAATACTCCCAATAGACTGGCCACTATAGACTAAGCCCACTCATTCTCTGCTGGGATTAGTTACTTCTGTGACACACACATACACATGAATGTTGTCAATATCAATCATAAACCAGGAGATCAAAATGAGACTCTCCATTAGTGGGGCTTCCCAGGAAAAAGGATAGCTTTAATTTCATGAATGAGACTTTCTATCATAATCCCTATTTGGTATCTTAAAATCCTAGGCAAAATCTGATGACTATTTTCCTCCAAACCTTGGGCTGGAGTTGGGCTGGTGGGGGTGAGGGTGTGTGTGGGAGGGGGTAGACCCACAGCTGGTGGCAGACCACATCCCAAACAGTTCTACTCTGTGGGAGGGAGGTCCAGGCTGCAAAGGAACCTGATTACTATGGACACCTTAATATCTGAATTGAAATGATCAGGGAGGAACTTGATCAATGACTACTTTTAACAGAAAAATTGTAACCCTCCTAAGTGAGTCATGTTTGGCATAATTTGGTCTTTCTCTGGTGAGAGGGAAGAAAGAAAAGACCTGTGGAGCAGCCACTATGGGCTAGGCACTTTGCAATGTGTGGTTCTATTTAATCCTCACAACAGCCGTGCAAAGGCATCAGCATCTCCATTTACACGTGTAAACAAACTTCAGTACTTTGCCAATGTGCCAGCTAAACCCTGAATGGCCACACTGGGGTTTAAACCCAGGGCCAGTCTGACTCCTCAGCCTATGTGCTTTCCTTGGGCCACAATGGCACAAGCAACTGTTTAAAACTGATGTTCGAAGAGTCCCTCTGGTCTTTGTAAAGCCAAAGCTCTGACTAGTCGGGCTTGTGGTGCAGATTCAGGCATCTTTTCACAGAAGACTGGCTCCCGGTGGTGCTGGGTGGGCAGCTCAGATGCTGCATATTCAATGGCTGCGACAGGCTATGAACTGGAGGCAGGTCCGCAGCTGGGTGGAGGCAGCAGTGGCCACAGGACGTGTGGCTATTCCTTACCATGGTGTAAATCCCAAGTGAAGTGGGGTAGGACTCTTTGAGGTACTTTTTCTGTGAGAACAGAGCCTGAGACAGGGCTCCTCAGGAGGTATCCCTGACCACAACAGGTAGAGAGGAAGCCAAACCAAGATTCAGAATGCGTCAAGTGACATGCCGCCACATTAAGGTGGCTGGAAAGAGAACCCAGGTATGGCTGGGGTGAGGGAAGGTGAAAAGATGCTACAGAAAACAGAGCTTTCTCCCCAGGACGTGGCTTCAAAGGTGCAGGATGGCAGTGCCCTCTCCTCTGTGGTTCTAAAGCCTCCTGCTAGGGCTTCTTCTCTTGGAACCCCTCCTGCCTAGCAGGAGTTCATGCTTTCTCTTTCACTAGAGCTTTGCTGGTTGCTCCATTAAAAAAAAAAAAAAACCTCTGGCTAATATTGCCCTCTTTTCAAATGTACCAAGTAACATAGGGATCTACGACAAAGTGATCAATCTTATTTCATTTTAAAAACCTCCCTGAAACACTTTGGAAAGGAAAAGACTTGCAAGGGAGTGAGGGGCAGAGCAGCACTGACTGGCCCTGGAGCCAACCCCTCTACACCTCCCCATTTCTTTTGATCCTTGCATCAGCTGATTCTGGGACTAGAAGAGTCTTGCCCAGACAGTTCATGTAAGTGGGACTTGAACTCAGGTCTTCTGAGTGGAAACCATGTGGCTCTTTCCTACAGTACAGTATACACAGTCACATACAGATTCTAAGACCTGGGGTAGATCCAGAAAGGTTTATGGCTGGAGGTGACGTGACCTGGCTTGAAGCTGGAGTGACCATCAGTGAATACCAGGGGCAGCTCTTCACCTGCTACATGTGCGTTTATTACCCCCAGAAGAGGGACTAACACGCCGACAAGGGCAAGAGGCAACCTCCCAGTTCTTTCTCCAATTCCTCTCTGCTAGAAAATAACTATGGGTAATCCCTCTAATTGCAAGTCAGTGGGCTGGCGTACAACTTAGAAAGTCTAAAAAGAATGCTAGTCATAGGTTCTATTATTTTTGTACAAAACTAAACATTTTTGTGCACAAGTATCCAAGTAATTCGAATGTCTCACTTCCAGAATTCTTGTCTCCAACTGGACGTGGCTACCCTTTTTGAATTCCTGCCTAATGTGTGGTGCTATAACATATATGGTCAGTGTGCTGATACCACACACCCACCATGGGCAGCATGAGCCAAATTCCCCCCCTCTCTATAGTGCACAGAACGTCTCCTCTCATTTGGCATCTGTGGGTGGAAGAAGAGGGCCACTTTACTCACTGTATTTATTAAAAAGCATATTATTCTTAATTAGGGAGCTGACTTAGAGATTGCTTAATTTAGACTTCTCATTTGGAGGTGAGGGAACGGGGTTGAAGTGACCTGCCCAAGATCTATGCAGCTAGTCTTAGTAAGGGACAGAGCTCAGCTCTCTTGATTCCCAGTCTAGTGCTCCTTCCTCTGTGTAACACAATAAATGTTAACACCTAAGAAGGGGATGAAATGACAAACTATTACCCCTATTTTACAGATAGAAAAACTGAGGGCATAATTCAGTTTAGGGACAACTGTGACTCCAAAAGTATGAAAATGATTAAATCCATGAAAGTGACTTAAAAGGTCCTCAGGATTAATCATTTTATTCTCTCCGCTGGATATAAATATGCAGAGTCCAGTGAACACACCGGAGTATCCACAGGCTATTCAGTCTGTTGATCACATAATTTCTCCCTTCTATGAAAAGTAAGGAAGGAGGGAGAAAAATGGTCCCTACTGTTATGAAGCGTAGTGCTCAAACAGATTATGCGTTTATGGAATCCCTTTAAAAAGGGAAACTGGTGTATAACTGCATGTCAGAACTGTCAACAGCCAAGCCCCATACCAAATATTGATAACAAAGGGTATACTGTAAGCAGTTTTCCCTGTGGACTTTCCTCCTTTTGGACCAAGATTTTTTGGGGTGGGTAAGATTATTACAACTCCCACACTTGAGTCTGGTCTACCCTAGAAGAAACTCTAGCAAACATACCCTGATACGCAGAGGCAATTATGGAGACTATAATTCTGATCATAATTCTGCACAGGAAGGTGGTAACTCACATGGATTGAGTTCTCTGTGCCAAGTTCTGTGCTAGGATCTTTCCGTAGGTTTCCTTATTTAATGTTTATAGCCTCTGATGTCAGTATTCTGAGTGCTATTTTCCAGATGCGGAAGCTGAATCCCCTGCACTTCAGGGTTCTGCCAAAGGGGGCAACACCACAAAGTGGTATTTACTCACATGTATTTACTTACTGCACTTAAATGATGTGTCTGGTACTGGACTGGTTGCTGGTGATATTAAGTAAGACATGGCCCTTGTCTTGAAGCAGCTTGCAGCCTAATGATACTCATTTCCAGTTAATGTGGGAGCTTCTGCCTCCCTCTCAGAGCTAGTTTAATAGCAAGTAAGATATTTACTAAGTAAATTCTAAAAAATTTACTCTAGAACATACATCTTGCAAGTTGGAAAGGCTTAGAGAAGAAGAAATCCTCAGAGAGGAAAATAGAGGGTTATGGTTTACCATGAGGGGGAAAATTGAAGATTGACAGAACGTTGACTTTCATGACATGTAGAATAAAATGGGCAAAAGCATGGAGGAAAGAATGATCAGGCCAGATAACAGGGCTGGCAAACCTTGGATTTCTTTTATTGGCTGAAGGAGTTACATATTGAGGAATCCTATGAATGATGAAGTTGGTGATACATGACACTGGCAGAAAACCTTAAAAAAGCAGACAAAGGAGTTTGGATTTAGTGAATAGAAAATGGAGAGCCAATACAAAGTCTACTGATGTAGGCTCCTGGTTTCTGAGCATCACTAGATTGTGGACACCTGTGGCAAAAAGTGTCAGAGGAAAAGATTTTTGCCCATGTATCACTGACCCTGACCGAGGAACACTACAAACTAGAAGATCAGCCTTTTGAAATCTTTGAACTAGTCAAGAATGGACTGAGGCAGCGCTGGCCTGGGCAATAGCTGCAGAGGATAGAGCCCAACCCAAGACAAGTTTAGGGCAAACAATGAGCACAGCTTGGTGATGAGATGGGAGAAGGGAAAGAGGAAAGAAAACCAAAAAGGGCGGAGGTACCCTTAGAAGTCAGAGAATTTTTTAGCTACCTGTTCAGGTAGAATGATGGTGAGCTTATTTTCAACAAGGTTTAGATATTGTCAATATGCTTATCCAAGTGGAGAGGTTTCCTTGCAAATGTTAACTATGTTCCCCAAAGTATAAATTAGGACATACTGGGACTAAGAGAGGATTTGCACTTTTCTGAGAGTAAAGAGAATTGTTGGAGGTAAGGAGGAAGAGGGGGGAAATCTGGAAAACATTTAGATGCTAAACTACTAGAATTTCCAAGCTATTTTTGATGACTTTCTGGGGACAGGAGGGTTGGTAGGACTGTCCTAGAAAACCCAGGGAACCTGGAGAACATACCTTTAGAGCCATTGGCAGACCTGATGAGAGAAGTCTTGCTCTTAGCCAGCGTCTGAAAGAGTGCCTCTAAGAATGGGTGTGGAGAGCAGCAAAATAGAAGATTTCAGTCTGCAGACTGGTGACCCTGGGTGATTAACGAGAAGAGGTAGGAATCAGGACAGAAGACAGATAATAGGTGACCAGAGACTTGAGAAGAGAGCCTGAAGCAAACTGGGTCACACAATTCCAAGATGTTCTCTGCTAAGGCAGCAGAGAAGTAAAAATTGCTTAGACTTGCAAACCATTCATCAGACAGGTGAGAGAGAGGTCACAGATACCCTCAAAAAGTGGTGTGGGTGAAATAGGAAGCTGGGAAACCAGACTGGGTGGTAGGTGCTGGGGGTGAAATATCAGAGCCCAGCTAGGCCTCTTGACCTGCAAGCCCATGTGCTGCATGAGTGCAAGGTCAGTCAGCCTAAAACCTTGGCCCTCAGCAGACATCCATTGTGAAATCTAGCTGTGTGCCTGCATCAGCCCAGCAAGAGCCCGGCTGGGGTAGGAGGAAAAAGCCTGGACTTTGTAATCAGATAGACAAATTTTAATCCTTCCTCAGACAGAAATCTACTACGAGGCCATATCAAGGAGATTTTATCTCTATTTCTTCATCCTTAAAATGGAACTAATTCTACTTATCTCACAAGGCTTTTTTTTTTCTTGTAAAGACTAAAATGGGATAAAATATGTGTAACTGGAGAGAGGTGTTTAGTAAATGCCGACTTCCCTAGAACAGGGGATCATTTAACTGTGTTACTTGGAGTTCTTCAGACATTCCCCAAAGTTGTTTTGAAGGTGTGGGGCGGGTTCTGGAGAGGTAGACAGAAGCTGATAGGATGATAGCAACCACAGCCTCACCAGAGCACTGGGGTCCCATGAAAATTTTTGTTTAAAAAGGTGAGGGAAGCAGACACAAAACTACTGGGACTAGTAAGGAATTTAGCAAGGTTTCAGGATACAAGGTTAATATACAAAATTCACTTTTATTCTTAATATGCTAGTAGCAATCAGTTGAAAAATAAAACTTTAAAAACCAATACAGTGGTACCAGAAAACATAACATACTAAGGAATAAACCCAACAAAAGATGTCTAAGACCTCTACACTCAAAAGGATAAAACATTTTATTGAAGTCCTAATAAATGGTGAGATACATCATATATACGATATAAGACTCAATATTGCTAAGGTGGCAATTCTGTGTTAGTGATTGTTCTGCAGAGCCAACAAACTGCCAATAAAATTCCAGCAGACTTTCATTTGTTTTTTGTAGAATTCCACAAGATGATTTCTAAAATTTATAGAGAAATGCAAAAGACCTAGAATAACCAAAATATGTCAATTAGGGACTTTTGAGAATCAGGCAGAAAGACTGGATTAGATATGCAAGAGATTTATAGGGGAAAATGACTGGGAAGGTTAAAAGGAAAGGGAACAGCATTGGGCAAGGAAGCTGTCAGACCCCAATGCAGGTCTGACACCTGTGGAAGGACAGTGGGAAGGAAGAATTGTATGGAAAAGACTTGAGACCCCAGTGTACTTCTGAGAGAGTTTTGGCTAGGAATGGAGTGTTCAAAGGCTGCTTGTTGGAAGAGCCTTGCATTGGATGGAATGAGCTACCACTAGTACCCCCACCATACTTAGTGATTGGTTAACAGCTACCCAGAGATACGGGCCTTTCTTGGTGGTGAATGCTTAGGGTGGGGCTGTCAACTATATTCGCAATAGCAGTTACTTTTGAAGGAGATCTGAGCAGCATACCTCCAAGGGCACAACATAAAGTAATTTTTAAAAAGAAAAAAGTTGGAAGACTCATCTTCTAACTTGCCAACTCTACCTTTATATATCAAGGCTTACTGTAAAGTTACAGTAATCAAAAGAGTTTGGTATTGGTAAAAAATAAACATCCAGATCAGTGGAACAGAATAGAGAGTCCAGAAGGATTCCCACATATGTATTGGCAATTTTTAAAAAAGGTATCAAGGCAGTTGAATGGAGAAAGGAGAATCTTTTCAACAAATGGTATGAGATCAGCTGGATATCCTTAAATAGGGAGAGGGGACACCCCCTTCCTCATCAACCCTTACCTCACACCATACACAAATTTACTCAAAATGGATCAGAGACCTAAATGTAAAACCTAAGACTATTAAACTTCAAGAAGAAAACAGGAGAAAAATCTTTGTGACCTTCAAGTGGCAAAGTTTTCTTAGAACACAACAAAAGCATGAGCCACAAAAGAAAACTAGATAAGTGGACTTCATTAAAAATAAAAGACTTGTGATTTTTCAATAGACAGTAAAAAAATAAAGCACACCACAGACAAGGAAAAAATATTTGAAACATGTATATCAATAGACAAAGAACTCGAATCCAGAATACATATATTTTAAAAACTGTTAAAAATCCAGTAAGACAAGCCAATTTTTAAAAATAGCAAAGATTTGACCAAACACTTCACAAAAGAAGAAATATGAATGGCCAGAGCTCACTAAAAAAATGTTCAAAATCATTAGTAATTAGAGAAATGCAAATTAAAATCACAGATACCTCTGGAATTGCTAACATTCAAAGACTGGCACATACCAAATGTGAGAATGTGAAGCAACTGAAACTCACCTGCACTACGGGTGGGAATGCCGTGGTACTTTGAGAGATAATTTGGCAGTTTCTTATGTCAAACATATACCTGCCACACAACATGCAGCCATTCTGCTCCTGTGCACTTGTGTTCACAGGAGCCTTATTTGAAAAAGCCAAAGACACTGGGGAACAACTCAAATGTTCATTAGCTAGTGAACGGGAAAACTGAGCTATCACTATACAACAGCAAGATGAAGGGACACACTGTTGACATGAACAGGAATGAATCTGAAAATCAATGTGCTGAGTAAAGAAGGCAGACAGGTACCGACTGTATGCTTACACTGATAACAAAATTCTAGTAAAAACAAACTGAGGAAGAGTGACAGGAAGCCGCTCAGTCTGGAGACAGGGTGGAGGAAGGGGTGGATGACAAAAGGGTGATGAAAACGTCTTGATTTTGGTGATGGTTTCACAAGCGTGTGTATATATATATATGTTAAACTCATTAAATTGTGCGTTTTAAATATTTATGAGGCTCATTGTATTTCAATTATGATTCCATAAAGTGGTTTTAAAGGGAAGGAAGGAGAGAGGCAGGGTCTGATGTTACTAATGCAACCCTGTCTATACGATAAAAAGACATGAAGAGTGTCTTAGAAGGAACTTAGGAGAAGTGAGTCTGGTACTTTGCTTTCCTATTTGTCTCTTCAGTATCTGCCGTTCCCCTCCGGGTAAGGGAGGAAGGAGAGGGAGAAGCAGGCAACACCTCGTGCCGACCAGCCGTCGCGTTGACGGCGGGGTCCGCGCTAGGAGCGCCCGTCCCTCGGACAGGGGAGCAGGCAGGCCGGCCGAACCGGCGATCGCAAGGCAGTCACAAGGGGCTTGGCGCTCAGATGGCAGTCGCACTACGGGCTTAAGGCTCCGCTGGCATCATTCTGAAATGCTTAACAATCTTTATCTTTGAATTTGTGTTTTGTGAGCGAAGTCGGATGGGACAGGGGAGCGCCAGAACTTGGACGATCGGCCCACGCAAGGCGGCGTCTCCTGCGTCTGCCTCTGGACGGTTCTCCGCTGCCGGCTCCTCCTCCGTCCCCGCCCACTGAACCCTGCTGCCCTCTGCAGGGTGGTGGCCTGGGCGTGACCGTGGGGACTGCGTCACAGGGTGGGGGTCCCACGCACCTGTGAAGGTCTGCATTTACCCCATGAGTATTCCAGTACCCCCGGAGACCAGCATTCAATGGAAAATCAAACATACTATGATAAGTGGACAGAAAGACCACGGAAAAAACAGAAAAGTCCTTTTTCCTGCTCTGGAACAAGGTGCTCCACATTTTTATTCTGCAGCTGGGCTGCAAGTTCTGTCCTCAGCCCCAACCACCTGAGATCACCACAGTCGTTCCCCACTTGGCCTGTCCAGGGTGCTCCCACTGTGGATCGCCACAAGGAGAGAAGCTGGACTCCTTGGGCTGCCTCCAGCTTCCTGCCACCCCCAGGGAAAAGATTTGGTTCAGTTCACCCTGCCCAGGAGTGACCGAGACAGAAGCCCTGAATGTAGGGCAAACCTTGCTCCCCAGAGCAGGGCGTGTGTCGGGAGAACCAGGGGAGTCCTGCTCATGAGGTTCTTCTGGATGCACACTCCTTGTTCTTTGATTTCCTCTCCAGTGTGGAATAAGGGGTGAAAGTCCCAATCTGGTGTTTTGAAAAAAGTAACTATGACATCAGCCACATCCACAGAGTAGTAAAATGATTCAGGCTCACTTTCAGTGCCTTGCCTTTCCTTCCAGAATGAGTGCTCCTAGTCAGACAATGATCCACCCACAGCAAAAGACCAGAATTTAGCCATCACGGCTTAGTTAGTAGTGGCACCTCTTTTTGTCTTGTCAGTTTGTTCTTTGTCCCCAGCTTTCTCCACACAACCCAGGGCCACTTTAGAAGTAAACATAAACTTGGAAAGGTCCACTAAATGAGTCAGGGTGTGATAGAAATTTTGGACTAATCCTTGACTCCATGGTTGGAGAATGGATTGGCAGAAGCTCGGCCACCTCCATCTATGGGAGTAGGGAAGTGCTTTTCCTTCAGTTCTATGTGAGGGCCTCTCATCCAGCCCTTCTCTGAGGCAGAATGAAGCAGGATAATCGTCAAGGACACTGGTTGGGAAGAGAGTAGGCCTGGGTTCTAAGCTCTTGTCACTAATGCTCTGGGAGACCTTGGAGACACACGTGGTTTGACCTCTTAGGGTATGCTAACGTTCGCCCTGCTCTCTCAGCGAATGTGCAAGAACCTTTCAACAAGAGGAAAGCTTTGTGTGCATAACGTGACATGTGAGAGCATTATCACATACTCTCTCTGCCCTTCTCTGAGCCCGGAAGATAAGGGTTGTGTCTGGGAGGTTTGGGGTTGGTTGGGTGGTTTTGCCAAAGGAAAGCTAAGTCTCTTCCCAGCTGAGTCTGGGCGGCTCGGCTGGGCTGACTCAGTGAAAGAGCAGAGGCTTACTGTGTCTGTGCACAAAGGAAATACACAATTCTTCTCCGCACTGCAGGAAACTAGATTTGCTTTGTCTCTGAGACTACAACTAGGTTTATCAAGACTGGTCATATTTGCGAGTCCTTAGCCTGACTTTCAGCTCATTGGGCAGTGGAATAGATCTAAGAGCTACTAAGGTCAGGAGGATAACAATCAGTACATCATAATTGGGTGGAATGGAGAACGCTTGCCCCTCTGAAAGGGAAAATGGAGGGAGTGTTGCCACAAGGGAATGTGAGTCCAGTTGGCCAAATCTTCTTGAGTTTTTCTCAACAGAGGCCTAAATCTGGACTTTAAAATTTTAAGATATCCAGAATTTTCAATAATGGCAGCAAAAGCAAATTTCAACACAGTGTAAGCCAAAATGAAGCAGGTGATGCCAGAAATTTCAGTTAGGGCAGGGAAGTGCATCTGCAAGGCAGTCTGGTGTCCTGCTTCCTGCAGAAAGCCCTGCGAGGAAGCAAGATCCCAAAGCACCTCTATCCACCACTTCCTGCCCGGGCTTCTGCTTTTTGGTGTCTTCTCTGTCCTGCCTGCTGGGACTTCATCTCTGCGGGAGGGGGAAGCATGGAGCCCTGCTCCTCTAACACATTCCTTTCCAAAGCCATTATTGTGGTCAGTCCTTGCCCACCCCTACAGGGCCTGGATTTTGAAACTCAAAAGCCAGAAAAATATTTTTTCCTTCTGCATTCTGCTTCCCTGAGGCAATGAAAAAGGCTCAGCTGACTTCATGAGGAGAGGAGATAAAGGGGTAACCAGATAACACTAGCTAGCCTGCTCCCAGCCCTGGGCTGAGACTGCAGGAAGAAACACTCGCACACCATCTCACAGGCCCAGGCGGGCGTGGTGTGCTCTGGAGGTTAGGACTCGTTTGGTAGAGCTGGGTGGAGTGTAGGGTAAGTGGCAGGGGAGGAGACTGGAAAGGCAGATGAAAGAGGACTTACCTTAAAAAAATTAAATTGGCTCAGATGTCTAACTGCTTGTTATTTTTGTAAAGTTGGTAACTCAGTTCTACATCTGTTTTGTGTAATTTATCGTCTATGCACTTCAAAGTGACAAAGAGGGCTCAGAAGCCAGAGTCTGGAAAGCACGTTCATAGCTTGGGTGGTCTTGACCACTACAATGTATCCAAAGCTGATCCTGGTTGAACTCACTTGAAGATATTAAGTAACCACAGACTTCACCGAATGGTGTGTCACTGTGTCCCTGTGCCTCCTTGCTATTCCAGGAACTGCTACTGGTTTCTGCCTGCCCTCCCCTGACACCAGCTTGTGGTCCCTGCTTCCCCAGGCTCCATCTCTTACTGATACCTGAGGACCCTGTTTCCCTGTCTGCTCTCTCAAGTAGAGGATGTGCTTTCAATCATAAATCAGCCAAGGTCAAGGCTGGGAGCTGGGGTTCGTGTCTTCCAGGGTGCTGCCTCAGGACTGTTACTCCTTTTTTCTTTCTGAAGAACTGAAACTTCCTTGAGGTTCTCACTCTCCACCCACTTACCATCTCCCCTTGTCACTGAAGGCTTTAGATTCCTTCTCCATGTCTCCCTCTTCACCCAATCGCCCTAAGCAGCCCAGTGTCCTTGTACCTGATCTCAGCAACAGTCTGGTTGGTGAGATCCATGACAATGGCACCCTCAATGATGTTCCCCCTTCACCCCAACAGACTCCCATGGGCACAGCTGGGATCTTGTTATCATCAGAATTTGCACCTGAAATCCCATTTTCTCACTGCCACCTTCCGGCTTGTTTGCTTAAGTCTATCACCTCACTGCAAAAGTTCTCCATCTTCAACAAGATCTCCAAGCCAGTGGTTCCTCCACTTTCTCTATGTCCATGAACCTCCTCCTATCATTACTTCCTTCTGTATCCACTTTAGAGGTCATAGTTCTTCCCTCAGGGTCCTAAAAATATTACTAAATCCATTGTGCCCTCTCCATCGTCCTTACCTGGCAACAGCCCAAAGACTTATTCATGACTGTACCTGAGTAGGTCAGTATTACCGGTGAGTTTGACCCAACTGGATATTTGAGATGGGTCTAACTTCATGTTCTCCAACCTCATCTGGGCACTTCTACCAGGCTTTTCTAGAAGCTTCTGCACATTCACAATTGCAATTTCATTTCTTCTTCGCAGAGCTTTATGCTTGCAACCCCTTTACTCCCAGAGGAGACGCTTGGCAGAGCACCTCAGTCAGCTGCATTTCACCAGTCCTCTCCTCCCATGTACATTACAACGGGCCACACGTCTCTCCTCCAGCCCAGGCCAGCCCCTCCACATGGGTACACCAATTCCATTAGGTATACTTTCTTCTTCCCAAACCATCAGCCTCTCCCAGAATCCCTGGGATGCTCCCCAACAGCCTCAAGTGTATGCTAGCGTCCTCTGTAACAAAGCCAAGCAAGCAAAGCTTCCCTGAACTCCACGCCTTCCTCAAGCCCTCCCCATTCTACCTACTCTTCAGTCACAGCCAAGCATTTTAGGGGTTATGCATAGGCATGCCTCCACACTATCTCCTCTTCTCCTTTCCTGCCTGGGTTCCTACTTCACCACTTTGCAGAAACTGCTCTTGCTGGGGACACAATAGCTTCTTTGCTTTATCCAATATAAATTTTCTGCCTTCACGTGACTTGCCCTCCCAGCAGCATGTGATGCAGTTAACTGTTTCTTTCCTCTTAAAACACATTCTCCTCTCGGCTTTGGTGATAAAATGCTTTTTTTGAATCTTCTTTATCCCTTCTGATTACTGTTTCTTAGCATCTATTTCTCTCAAATAACAGCTGAATTTGGGGGCAGGATGCTGGGCAGTAAGAGACTGGCCAGAATGAGAGGACTCTAGTACTTTCCCCATCATCCTCCCAAATCCTACATTCTTGAGTTCTTTGGGAGCGCCTCTCACACCGCGCTCTCCCTTGGCCAGCTCATCTTCTCCCAAGACCTTCAATGCCATCTCTAGCTTGGTGTCATCTTTGCTGAATCCTTACATTTCTCTATTGCAAAACTGTAATTACATACTTATTTGAGGGATACCTGCGTTATTGTTTCCCCTTCTAGAGCTGTGGGCTCCAGGAGGGTGGGCAGACTTCTTTATTCACCACTGCCATGATCCATTGGGTCAGCCTACAAAAATGAAAGCTCCAGGTTCAGTGCTGACTCAGGGCCCCACTCTGCCTCCTGCCAAACAAAGCAAACATCTGCCTTCCCGGGATTGCCTGAAGGTTAGAACTTGTCGTTGCAGCCTTTTCTCCAGATTAAGTGTACAGCTAGCTGTCTTTTCTTTTTGTAGAACAGGAAGTCCAGATGTTTTCTTTTGCCAAACATGGGGGAATCCTGTATCAATAAGAATAAAACTAGCATTGAGGGGTGCACAGGTCTTCACGTTTTTATGCAGAGAAGTGACATGGCAGGCTACTTTGGAAAGCTATCAGCAGTAAGGAAGGAAAATTGGGGGAAGGAGAGAGCGGGGCAGGGACATTGGTGTGACTGTGTTCCAGGGGTAGGCTGATGAAAGCCTTAGCGTACAGGCGGCACTGAGAATAGAAAGTGAGGGAGAAGCAAGACTTTCGGAGCTCAAATAGTTGAATTTGGGGGCAGGATGGTGCACAGTGAGAGACTGCCTAGAATCAGAGGACTCTTGTACTGTCCCCATCATCCTCTCCAGTGAACCCTCAAATGCATGCTCTTCTTTGCCTTGGAGGACCTGCCCCACACTTAACTCCTTTGAATCCTAGTCTTCCACCCTGGTCTCTGTGAAGCACCCCTTGATTACCTCAGGGAGAATGACTTTCCCTCCTGGTTACCCCCACAGCTCTTTGCTCAAATGTCAATATTATTGCTGCTTGATACAACACAAGTACTCCTGCAGTTGACTATATCAAGGCATTGTGCCATCTGTGATTAAATAGCTACTTCAAACTAAAAAAAAGTCCTTAAGTTGAAAGAAGCATATTTACTGTCTTTATTTCCTTAACCAAAATCAACTTCCCATTTTTTAAAAACAAATTCTGGTGGCATATGTTAATAATGCTTATTACTCATTTTTCTGATAAGATTTATATAAGGATCTTGGATGAAGATGATTCAGGCCTGCTCCTTCCTTTGGTTTCAGAGTACAATCTCTCAACTCCAGAGTAGCCTGAGACAGCAACTCTGAGCTTCTAAAGGACCCTTGCATCCTGAAAACTCATGGTGATCTCAGCCTATTCCAATTAACCGCTTCACAAGCTATTTGTGTGTGCCTGCTTTTAAAAGGGGCCAGACATTTCTAGTCACACTTGACACATATTATAACATGGCTTAACTCAAATATGCTCTGGGATGGCTTACACAGACTTCGTCATATTTAAATGCTTCTCCTAAAATTTCCCAAACTCAACAAAGGTTTCAACAAAGGTCCTTTAAGGCAAACAAAGGTTCCTTTAGGAGCAATGCCTGCTGTGAAAACACTCAAAATACATCTGAATTCATGTCCTGTGCCATCACCAAGAGCATGCGGCCACTTCGTTCCAGTAAAACCCCAACACTTAGGCAAAACAAGTGAGACCATCTCTTAGGAGACAGTTTCTGATGCCCATCTCCTTCATTTGATCAGTCAATCCCTTTGCTGTTCCACCCACGGAATTTTCATGCTCCTTTTCGGTGGAGTTTATCACATAAAGCTCTTGCTATTTTTACTTGTATTTATGTCTTTCTAACTGCCTCATGAGCTCCTTAAAGGCAGAGATGATATTCTCCTATGTCCTTCCTACCTGCCCCCGACCGACCCACGTTGGAATTCTAACATCATGCCTTCACTTGGAGTTCAGCGTTCTAGAAAAGTTAAGGCATGAATGAATCATAAACATAATTCAGGTAATTTTTTTCTCATGAAATGGATCACCCGTCTTTTGCCCACACTGACAGCCCTCAGCCTCTTCTCTGCCCATGCTTCCTGGCTTCCTATAGTTTTTCCCCGTCTGTCTGGCATTTCTCTCCACCTCTAATGAGCTTCCCAATATGCTGCAACCTTGGCATCTGCACCATCACGCCCTCTTTGGACTCATTTTTAAAGCTGTTTAATAAGGCTCGTTCCACAATATAGTACTCCTCCCCTTGGAGAACTGTCCTTCTAGAAGCTCCCAGTTTCTCCAGCCCCAGTAGCACTGCCCACTAATCCCAACCTGTGGCAACTCTATAAGAAAGCCTTAGGAAGTCTCCCTCAGTAGAGAAGCCGGCTGCCCTGGGACAAAAAGAAGCTATATGCAGTGTTCAATTCAACTCCAAAAATTCCCCTTGAAACTGAGTAACTGAACAAAATGTGGTCTCTCTCTGGGTATTTTCTTTACACCATCTTCCCTTGCCATAGCCAAAAGGCTGCAGCTATCTGGAATTATTCTGGATTTTAAGTGTTTGCCAGAAACTGATCCTTGTATAATGCATAAACCATTATTTTTCAAGCAAAAAAGAATTTTTTGTTGTTTGCTTTAGTGATTACTTGATCCTCAGTCCTAGCATGCCAGGCATGTTTATCTCCTCGACTGATCACACCATCCTCTGAATGCCGGTAGGGCAGGGATTGTCAGCCCCATTTTACAGATGCACAATCTGGGGCTGGGAGACAGATTTTGTGATTCTCCTGAACTGCCACACCTTGTGAATGGTGGTGGTGGTGGTTGGGGGTCGGGGAAGACGGGTATTTAGGCCACAACTTCCCAACAGTTTGGCACTTTCTCAAGCTTTTGTCAAATTTGTCATTAGCAGCATTTGCTGTGGCCAACTTTGGCTCGTTGGACATCTAGTCATCCACTTGAGCTGTCTGCCCTATTCTTTTGAACTCAGACTCTTCTAATTGAATAAATTGGATTTACATTTGAAAGACAAAAAACACTTTTATAGTCCTCTTAGTTTTTGTGAATCTTTCAAACAATTTCAACAGGCCCCTCTTAGAATTTCAGGGTAGGCAACAGATGAATACGTACTGAGTGCCTCCTCATTAGCTCTTCAGTGGGCACCAGGAAGCTGCTGCGGGTTGGGTTACAATGGGGAATGGAGTCAGGGAAGGACAAGGGGGCAGGAGGGCCTGGAATCCAGCCCAAATGCCACTGAAGGGACACCTTTTCCAAAGTGGACTCCCCAGAGGTGGAGGCTTTTTCCAAATCACACAAACGTGCCACATAGGCTATTAGGGGTCCCGTGGGGACAGAGGTGGGGAAGAAAGGCAGGGGAGGAGAGGCAATCAAACAAGCCACATGCTTAAAAGCACCTAGTTACATTGGAAAAAAGACATGCTAGACATCACCAGGGATGTCCACCAAGTGCTGACTGTGGTCATGGGCAATAAAGGAAAACAAAGGCAGGATTGGTGACTGCAGGCTGGGGACATCTGGAAAGCTTTGTGGAGAAGAAACAGTGATTTGGAAAGCATGCAATTCCAGCTAAAAGGAGGGTAAAACAGACCCATTTCCTGGCAGGGCCCCAGAGTCCTGCCTGATCAAGGAGCTGCCAGGCCTTTGGAAGTAGGTAGCATATAAAATGATAGCTACCCCAGGACAAAGGACGGAGAGAAGAAAGCAAGAGGCAGCAGAAAGGATGAGAACACGCTTCTGAGCCACCCTGCCTGGGCCTGAGTCCTGTTCTACCACTGAGTCCTGGGTGAACCCGGGCAAGCTGCTGCTAGTTTCTGGGCTTCAGCGTTAGTTCCTGCCTTCTAGAGCTGTCACAAGAACTCAGGGAGAATCCTATCTGCAGAGTGCTTAGAACAGTACGTGGCACAAAGTAAGCACTCAGTAGGTGTGCAATATTATTATGATCACATATGCCTATAAATATATGCATAGGTATACATTCACTGAGATGTACACACATGCATACACAAAATGCCTGTTGTGATCCACAAATAGCATTAACACCCATAGATTGAGAGTTACTGTATTTTAAAAGACACCACAAAAAGTCAGGGAAAAAGGACTTGACTTTCAAATGTTGCTGTTGTTTTTACATGGTTAGCATTTTGGGATAACATTTGGAAGAAAATATTGCAGTGAAAATGTTTGGGCCTGATCCTGGTGCCCTGGGCTCAGATACTGGAGCACAGTGTCTAAGTGGCCAAGGCCTGTTTGGATTCCTCACACCATAGCACGGAGGCACTACTCCTACTGGCTACCAAGCCTAGAACCCACAGTCCTTTGAGCTGCAGCCTTCCCAGAGGTGGCTGTGGTCCAGGCCCTGGGGATTGTGAGAGGCTAGTCCCATTGCTAAGGGGAATTTCCAGAGTGGCTCTCCTCACCCTTACAGAATCCCCACCTGCTCTATCCGGCCCCGAACTGAAGGGCACACAGAGGCCTGCTATTAAGTCCAGCCCAGAAGTGTAATAAGTTGGGACCATCAACCCCAACTCTTGATGAAGTATGGACTCTTGGGCAAATTACTTAATCTCTCCAAGCCTCACCTGTAAAATGAATATGAGAATAAAATCTATATGGGACTGACTGTGAGGTGTAATGTAATGAAGAAAAACTTGGCATTCAATAAAAGGTAGCCATTCGAATCATTAATATCTGTGACCACTGTAGTATTGATGCTGCAGGCAGAAAGGGGTGGCTAGTGCTGAAAGCATGTTTGAGATGCACATATAATTAAGGGGATCATAAAATGTATTACCCAATGGGGTGCTTGTGAGGGTAAAGGGAGTGCTATTAATAATGGCACTAGGACAGCAAGCACAAAGTGGGACCATCTGGGGCCAAGCAGTGTCTGAGTCTCACCCACTGCCCAGCCCTCATCTCCAGTGCCAACCTGACTACACCTCCTTCTTCAAAACATAGTTCTAGGTGAAATATTTTTCTCCTCGTTGACATGTCTTTGAAAAGGATTTTTTTTACAATGAACATTAGCTATCGCTTATTGGGGAATGAATACATACTAGCCACTGTACAAGGTGGTTTAAGGCCAAGAGCTGTAAGGTCCTCAAAACAGCCATGGGAGGTAGGTGTTACCTCCACTACACAGCAGTGGAACCTGAGGCCCAGGGAGGTTAGGTAACTTGCCCAACCAAGGGTGCAGGTCTATTAAATGGTATACTGGGGATTTACCACATAAGCCATAGTCTGTGATCTTCACTGGATCAGAAAGTTTAGAGGTGGACCCAGAATGATTTATGTGGGGTCGTTGCTCCCACCCCTCACTTGCTGGACTTATGGGGTGGATGCCAACATGTGTATCTTCTTTCCATATATTTACCAATTCCCAAACCCTCGGGTCAGAGAACTGAGCTGAATAACCATTGCTGCCTCTGATTTTCACAGCAGGGAAGCTTCATAAATAAAGGTTATTAAACACACTCCTGGTTTCTTTGTAAATGGAATCTTGTGCCTAAGTTTTCCTAAGACCTAAAGATTGGTTTAAGCTGGCAGGTTTTATCCTTGTTTTTTCCATTTTGATTTTTCAGGTTGGGGGACAGAGGTCAGGAAGAGAGTATCACTAGACCCCATTCACTAGTGATATAGATACTTCTGAAACCCGCTTTGGCTTCTGCCGTGGTGGTACACATACACTGCCTTCCCCAGTAAGAACCTGTTGGTGGGAAACGGTAACTCTGAATGTGTGATTCCATGTGAGCAAAGGTAGGGCTCCCGTAAAACTGGGAAATGATAGTCAGAACTTGGCTGAATTACTTGGGAAACTATAATTTCTGGGGCCATAGTTTTCAGAAGGATGGTTCCCATGGCCTAAGAAAATGACTGCCTCCTGTCACCCTGGTGTGAGTGTGAAAGCATTCTTTGGCAAGCACATTACCCATCCAGCATTACAGAGCCTGTCCCCTCCAGGGTGCTTGTCCAGAAGGCATCGCATCCCCTCTATCATTGTCCTAGCAAGCGTGAGGTTTCCTCTGCACCTCCTAGCTGATTTCTTAGGACCATTGATAATAGCTTCCACATAGAACTTGGGATCAAGAGCAGGCAAGTCACAGATTTTGTCTCAACTGAACTTGGGCCTCAAGTACAGTTTCCATCCTGGGGCAGAGGGCTTCCAAACTTTCAAAAGTGGTATTGACACTAGTCCTGTGGAGTGGGAACATGGGAAAGCCTCCCTCCTCACCCACTCGCAAGCAAAATGGACTGAAAAAGAAATCTATTCTTAAATACTCTGTTGAGTAAAAATTCCTTTAAGCTACTTTAATTGGGTTTTTATGTAGTCAGGGATTCTTCTTTGTGTCTCATGTCATGGGTGGCTCTGGTGAGAAATGGTAGAAGCCACTTCAGGTGAGCCCCCCTACACATGAGGCCAGGTCCCCATTCCACTCCCCTGGCAGGTCACCAAGCCATGTGAGGATTTACAGCCCAGCTGTTGCAGAGACCCTTGGCACAAATAATGTCTGCTCCAATTACTGGAATAATGCCTGTATGATTTGGAAAGAGGGAGCTTGCCTGCTTTTGGTAAAAGCATTGTCTTCTTAAGCATCAGCACCTTTGCACACACTGTTCCTTCTCCCTGGAATAAGTCGTGCCTTTGCCATTTCTTCTGCAAACACCTCTATCTTTAAGCATCAGTTTAAGGGGGTGCTGACCTCATCTGGGGTATCACTCCCATAGGACCCTTCAGGTTCCCTTTGACAGGCTGTGTCTTGATTTTATACTTACAAATTCAAGGCCTGCCTTTCCTACTGGTTCATGAGCCTTTGGGATAGGGCCAGTTGACCAAGGTCCTCACACGCCCATCACCTGGCACATCAACAGCTTTTATCAACTCTTACTACATCCTAGATATTCTAAGGGCCTTATGTGTTTTATATCATTTCCTCTTCATAGTTACCTTATCAAGAAACACTATTTCCCCCACTCTTCTGATGAACAAATTGAGGCAGAGCTGTAACGGTAAATGCACACAGTGAGAGGGGGTCCCCCTGAACCCAGGAAGGCAAAGGGCCTGAGGAGGACTACAGGAGCAGCTTTTGAGTTTCGTCTGTCCATTCTTTTCCCATTCTCTCGACCTGCAATGCCTTTCCCTCAACCTGATACCTTGCAGAACACTCCTCCTCCTTGGAGGCCTCCTCTTTGGACCATACCCAGGCTTCCCAGGATGATCACTGTCTGTTCTCTTCCCATGGTTGTTTATGCCTGTGCTTGAATACTTGTGATCTGACTTATATTAACAGTAAAGTAAGAATATTAACTTCTATTAACAGGTGAGACTTTGTTGTCCAAATTAACTCCTTGAGGGCAAGACTTGTTTTGCTCAGTGCTATATTCCCAGAGCCTATAACAGTGGCTGGGACATTATAGATGTTAAGTTTTTGGAGTGATCATAGTAGTCTGTATGTGCTCCATGAGACGGGACCCTGCACGGCAGGAGCCCAGACATCCCACGACCCTTGATGCCCACTGAGGGTGAAGTGTAGCCACGGACGGTGTCCACATGAGGTATGAGGTGGGACACAGATGGGATTTCAGGATATCAGACGTGCCCCTTACTCTGCCCTTTACACTAGTCCCATTGGCTGCAAAATCTACCACCTTATCAAGGCTTCACCTGTAGATTTGAGGTCCAGGTGAAATGTAAAGTGAGTAAGGGAAACTACATTCACTTACACCCTGAAAATCACATTCTACTGGTCAGTGAAGGTTGTTTTGATCTGGAAAGAGCCTCTGGGACATGGAGAACCTGAGGTGGAAGGTGGAGAAAGGAACTGGACCCAGGAGCTGCTAATTTGAAGTCTGTGGATTGGCCGTGGCCAGGGGGTCCAGAACCCAGAACCATATCCAAAGCACCGCACGTTGATTCCTGAGTGTGCTTCTCCAGAATGCAGGTCCACAGCTTACATGTGACTCTCAGAACAGGTGTAGGGATGTAAAGAGAATGAGAAGAGTGAGAGAAGATGGCCACAGCCGGTCATATACACCCCAGGCCCCCCGACAGCCACCCTTAGCTCTGGGCGCCTGGGCCTACAGGCTTCACTGGGGGTGCAAGGCGACAGTGCGAAAGGAAAGAACTGAGAGAAGAGGGCAAGGGCCCTGGGGAGAGTCCAGAGGAGAGTCTAAGATAAAGGGCAGGAATGTTGGGCATCAAACACAGAGCTAGAAGGGGTCATGTGGCCCAACTGCCTTGTTTTACAGATAAGGAAAGGTCTTCCAGAGAGATTAAGTAACCCCAAGCACTTGGGGTCAGCCAGTGACTCCCTGGCCAGAGATGGGCCCTGCTCTAGGGTATCTCTGCGGCCTCACAGGTTGTTCATTAAACAACAGATAAGCTTGAAGGGAACAGCCAGCAGTGCTGCTGTTATCTGACTGTTTGGGTGGTGGCTGTGGGCTGCTGCAATGTTGGAACTTGGCGTTTCGAATGGCAGATGCAATAAACATTCCTCTGAGGACGTGAATGCATCATTCTTTGATGACCCCAGACCTAAAAACCTTAAGCTGCTAACTGTTCATTCACTTCGCCAACATTTACTGAGCACTTCCTAGGCCCACGGGGGCTACGGAGAGGAGCAGGGTGGGAGGCTTTTTGATAATGACAAAAGAGGCTGCAGGGTGCTCTGTACAGGAGGTGGGTGGTCACCAGCCTGACAAGAGCTTGTCACAGGATCCAAAGTAAGGCCACCTGCAGCCCCAGTGTGGTGAATCTTGGACACCAAGGCTCAGGGAGGGCCCGAATCTTACCACAGGGAAGAGGTTCTGTGGCCTCTCTGGCTAGCGGCAGCAAGGCAGCTCTGGGCAGCCCTACCCGGGGCCTCCACTGCTGCTCTCAGAGGTGTGGGGTCACACAACTCCATGTGCCACAGAGACGTCAAAGCCGGAGGAATGACAGCCCCCAGCAGGGGTGCCAGGCCCCAGAGAGATAGCTTTAATCTTTCCTTCAGTGCTGTGAGGGAGAATTCCCCTCCTCAGCTGGGGCTTGGGAGATGAATGGGGTCACAGAGCTGGTTAGCCATGGAGCTGAGACCTGACCTCAGCCCCAACCCCGAATGCCACTCTTGTGACCCTGTCACTTCTGCCTTTTCCCTCAGGTTAAAAGTCAAAACTGGACTGAAAAGTCTCACAGCCTCATTTCCTCTGAGGCCAGACAAAATGTCGGGTTTTGTAAAACTGAACTGAAAAGTGAAGTTGGCGGAGAGATGGGAAACCTCTTAGCGAAAGGACTTCTCCATGGGAACAGTGCCCTGACTGGCCCGTTCTGCCTCCTCCACAAGACAGGCTCAGCCTGCTCATAAGAAGATGTATTTGGGTATCAGGCAGCCCCTGTATAATACAATCTGAGGACCTGGTAGGCCTACGGTGCCAAAACACACCCTTCCCTATTCTTGTGGCTGGAAAACCCTTTAATGATCAAGATCTGTAGTCGCTGCTGATGATATTTTAAAACAAGCTCTCCTGGGAGAGGTCATCAGATAGAGCCCTTTGGGAAGACAATGGATTATGTGTCTGAAGGACAAGGGGACACCCTTAGAGGGGCACAGATGAGAACTATGGTCAAAGGGCAGCCAGGCCTGCTAGTGGTTGACCCGGAAGCTATTGTGAAGAAAGGTGCATTTCCACAAACACATCTTAAAGCCGTGGGACCTCAAAGATGGGTAACAGCCGCAGCCCTGCCCATGCCCGGGAGTTTTAGGTCTGCACGCTTGTGTGAAATGGGAGTTTTGGCAGCCTCTGCACTTACCAAAGGGGGAAACTTGCCTTCCATGCACTGTCAATAGTCTTCCTGTGTGGCTGGAATGCTACTGGTTGAGAGTCTCCCAGCAGTGCCCTAAGGGGGAGGACAGGCCAACTACAAAATCTTTATCCACCCAGGTTTCCTTTATTGGCCCCTAGTGTTCCTCCTGCCCCAGAACAAGAATTCCCAGGGACTCACTTGGAAGCTTGCTGGGAAGAAGGACAAGACCTCCAGGGTCATGACGCCAGTGCCAGGGCCTGGAAATCAGACTACCAAAGGTGCACACAGGTAAACCTTTCCCACTTTTAAGTAACTGCTGACAAATGACCTTACTTCCCCAAATCTCATGTGGTTGGTTCATTTTTCAAGGGGGAGAACTGCACTATTAGAATATCTCAGTTTCTTTCCAGGTCTGATACCCCATGTTTCCTTGACATAGAAGTTCATGGGCAACTCTGCCTGTCATTCTAGAGACCTGTGGCTTTCACACCATGGCCTGGCTTACAGCACCTTCTTCAGAACTTGCCTGACGCCTCTCATATCTGAACCTAGTCCAAATGTAGCATCTTGCTCTGATGGGGTCCTTAATAAATGTCTCTTTAATGAAACCATCCACGACTCTGAGTTACACAGTGACTTGGCCATCCCGCGTACAAGTGTCCTAGGACCTGCATCAAAGGCAGAGGGGGATTGGGTATTTATACCAAGTAAGAGAAGCCTTAGGGAAGGAGAGGAGGAAGCAGACTTCTCCTGGGGGTGGCCCATGGGGCAGAGCAGACAGGCTGGGGAGACATGAGGGGGAACAGCTCCCAGGCAGGATGCCTGTGGGCCGGTGAGGAGCCAGAGGGTGGGCGGACCGAGCCAGGAAACAAGGCCGGGGGAGGGCGAATCTGGAGCCCATGCAGTCAGCTAGAGGTGAGGAAGGGCTTTCACAGGGGTCTGATGTGCCGAGAGCAGCTGGAAGCAGTCTGGCAGCGGTGTGCCACAAGGACCAGAAGGGAAGGTCTGGGACGAAGGGCCCTGGGGGGGTTACGATGGGGAGTGACATCTGGACAAAGACGGAAACACTGCAAACTCAGGCAACACATTCGTACTGAGCACCTACAAAGGCCTGGACACCATTCTAGGAGTGGGGTACAGTCGTGAAGGAGACACAAATCCCCAGCCTTGGGGAACGCAGCTTCTAAGAGAAGAAACAGGAGGGAGATGACTTTATTTAATAATGTCCCATTTTATTGTGTAAGGGATTTGAGTAAACTTACAAAAATGCTCAGCTCCAGAAAATAATATGATTCTCTCTGTTGTCCTTAACAAAAACATCTCTTTGAATGAGCTGTGTGTGGCGAATCTTATAAATTCAATCAGGGTCTGCCGACAGCCTGACCCCAAAGCGTGATGAGGCAAAGGCCACTGCAGAAAGCACACAACTAGGTCAAAGTGTGCAGCTCCGCAGAGGTCACGGCGGTACTCAGACACTAAGTTAAGGCTGCAATGGGCTGGAGTCTAGATTGGGCCACAGGGAGATGTTTTGTTTGGCATTATGCCTCATAGATTGAGAGAAAGGCGATGCTCTGTAATGTGCCACCCATCTGTCTACCTCCTCATTTGTTCAGTTGTACAGCCCTTGAAGGCATCAGATCTGGGGCCTGCTAAGAGTGGGTTGAGGATCAACCAGTAATGCCCTGTGGATTTTCCGCAATGGGGGCCTTTGAAAACAACTGGTTATTTGAGAGTTTGAGGTAACTTTTGGCAATAGTCTAGAAGGCAGCTATGAATTTGCCCTCAACCAACCCCTGCGAATATGCTTTCTTTGATCATGAGCAGAGGGCAGGGTTAAGTCAATGTTAGGGGAAGGGCCAAAAGGTCAAAATCCAGGGAAGTAACTTGGGTCAGGGACAAATACATTTTTAGGAACTATTCCTAGAACTTTGTGACTGGACATGTTTAGACTAGGATGGTGGATGCATAGGGATAGGAAAGTCGGGGGAAGCAGTTGAATAAAAAAAGAAAAACAAGATTTTGAAACCAAGTGACTGAGAAATTGAGTAAGAAGATTGGGGTCGGAGGAGGAGGTTAGGAAGTCCATGGATTTGGTTTCAGACATATGTGCAGAGTGATGTCTCACGTCCAGTGGTGATGGAGTTAGAGCAGACAGTACTAAGAAGGGAACAGGGGGTGCACAGCACCCCCACAGCAGCGAGAGCAGAAGTCAGGAAAATTAATGAGTTCTCAAAAGGAGTATAAAGCCTATAAGGTGAAAAGCTTCTAGGCTGGGGACTGCAGAAGGACTAGGAACAGGTGCTGGGGTGTAAGAAGGGCCAGTGGGTGAAAAGTAAAGGCCCACCACAGCTGTAGGCGAGCAGATACAAGAGGAAAGAGTGGCACAGTGGGTCCAAGGCCACAGAGTGAGGTCAAGAACAAATACGGAGGGGAAAGTGTGCACTAGCAGTAGGAAGGTAACCTCGGGCACACTGATATCATGAGTGTGGTGGAAGCGGAAGTCAGGAGTTGAGGAAATGGATAGAAAAGAGATGGAAATAGGAGGCATGAGTTTTTTATTTGGAAGAAAAAAGCTAACCTTCAAGATGAAGAGGCCAGAGATGTAGAAGGAAAACAAGGAGAAGCTGGTATCGTGGCATCCAGGAAAGGAAACAGGCACGTCGTGAGGGGAAAGAGAAAGGGTCGTTTGGATCAGGGGTATCAACTTTCAGCTCTAACAGGATACCACTTGCTTGGACATTTTGACATTAGCTTGCCTTACCACTTGCTTTGAGGCTTAGTTTCCTTATCTGTAAAATGGAGGTAAAACATTGAACTTATTCCAGGTCATTGTGATGACTGAGCCATAACGCAGGTAGAGCACATGGAGAAACATCCCAGAGCAGAGTGAAACTAATGCTGCAGCCATCAGAACTTCTCCACCCTCTTCTAGGAACCATTGCTACTACATCTGTGTTGTTTCCCCTCTTATAAAACAGGAACAATAACTGTTAAAACCCGGGAAAAAATTACTTTTCAGAGATTCTTGCCTTTTGGGCACACTCCAACTTTTACCTTCCTCCACACTGTTGTGACATCCCAGCCATATGCCTGTTTGTTCCTCAAAGATGCTGGCACTTAGCAAACACCAGCCTCTTCTGATCTCCGGCTAGCTCTTGGGCTACTTCTCCCCTACCCTCTTTGTAAACTCATCTTTTCTTTTTTAAGTACGGGTAATACACTTTTTTAAAATTAAGGTATCATTGATATATAATCTTATGAATGTTTCACTTGAGCATGAAAAACACTGTGGTTACAACATTCACCCATATTATCAAGTCCCCCCCACCCCATTGCAATCACTGTCCATCAGTGTAGTAAGATGCCACAGAGTCACTATGTCTTCTCTGTGCTGTACTGCCTTCCCTGTGACCTATCTATAATGTGGGTGTTAATTATAATGCCCCTTAATTCCCTTCTCCCTCCCTTCCCACCCCTACCCCTTTGGGAACCGCTAGTCCCTTCTTGGAGTCTGTGAGTCTGCTGCTGTTCTGTTCCTTCAGTTTTGCTTTGTTGTTATACTCCACAAATAGTGAAATCATTTGGTACTTGTCTTTCTCTGCCTGGCTTATTCCACTGAGCATAACACCCTCTAGCTCCATCCATGTTGTTGCAAATGGTAGGATTTGGTAAACTCATCTTTTCT
This sequence comes from Manis javanica, assembly GCF_040802235.1. NCBI lineage: Eukaryota > Metazoa > Chordata > Mammalia > Pholidota > Manidae > Manis > Manis javanica. The sequence goes on along the minus strand of NC_133163.1, from coordinate 101,085,202 downwards.
TACAAGATTTATCCTCCTTTAGTCTGCCATTAAATCTTTTGTCCTTCAAGACACCCTGCTCAGTCTCTGTGGTTTCCATAGCCTGTATATTAGCTCAGACTGTGTATCCCCACCGGGATGTTTCAACAATTCCTCAGAGTCAACATTTCTAAAAGTTAAAAGAACTCCCCACACGTCAAAACTGATCCTAGCTCAGAAAATGGCATATCACCCATCCAGCTCCATGGTCTGGAAACTTAGGCATCATATTTAGCATTTCTCCCCCTATATCATTGGCTTTAAATCATGGCAGTCATGGCAACTCACCCAAGTATTTCTCGAACCTGTCCACTTGTCTCCATTTCCATCTCCCAAGACTACAGTATCTCCCTCTGTTATCTGAAAAAATCTGGAAGCTTCCCAGCTGGCCTGCCTTCACCCATGCCAACCACCTCCCCCAACACACATCACATTCTCCCGCTGCTGCTAGACTTATTTGGACTTTCAAAACACAAATATGATTTTGTGGACCCCTTGCTTAAAGCCCTCTAGTGCTTTCTCATTTCTCTTCGGAATAATTCTAACATCTTTAATGTGCCTACAAGGCTTTGCACAGGTGTCCCCTACCACCTTCTCCAGCCCCACACAAGTCCCCTGGCTCTCTGAGCCCCAGGTCACCAGCCTTCTTTCTGAACCTTGCTGACTCTTCTTTCTGCTTAGCATCACACTCACCCTGCCCCTGCTCGCGCCCTCCCAGGCCCCCAGTCCCACTCCAAAGCCCCTCCCTGGGACAGGACACTCTGCAGCCAGAAGCCTTACTGCCTCCAATTGGAAATTCTCATTCACTTGGGGAACCATTCAATAAGGGTCTGTACCTCCTCCTCCAAGATCCTGTCTGTCAGTCCTTGCAGGCTGAGGTCATGCGGTCTTGCTCCTTGCAGCAGCTCTGGGAGACAGCCCCCTGGGGGGACCTAAATCAGAAGGTGCTGTAGGAAGAACCAAGGTGGTTGGGTCACATTTTTCTGGGGGTGCAGACATGAAAGAGGGGCAGAGCGGTTGTTCTGGAGAGAATGACAGGGAGGGCAGGCTTGACATCTGGCCTTCAGACCCAGGGTGTCTGGATCTGCTCCCCACTGCACAGGTCAACGCATGCTGCAAGGTCAGATTGGTAGGGTTTGGCTGGGATGAACAGCACTCTTGCCAGCCTAGGGCTGTACCGGAACATCTGGGAGCCTCTCCTGGCACCACGGGGCCCAGAGTGTGTCCTGGCCTCAAGGCATCAGGACACCCAGGCCCTGCTGTATTCCCAGTGGCTTTTGCCCTGGCTCACACTGGGGACTCTGGGTATAGGGCTGGCATTTCCTCACCCTGCGGTTGTAGGGCAGTAAGTGAAGGCACTAGGATACCTGTGGGCCCATGCAGCACAGGACCACAGGCCTGGTTCATCAGGAGGCCACAGCCCCAGCTGATGCCAGGCCCAGTGTGGGTGCCCCAGCAAGGGAAGGTGAGGACCACTGTGCAAACAGATGCCTGGAGACCCAAGCATCGAGATGGCCTTTGAGGGTGCATGGCACTTGAGAGCCATGTGTGTATGTATGTTCGGGGATAAGTGGAGGGGGTTTCTGGTACAGGGGACACATAAGCAACCCCTATGAAGCCCTACATTCCTGTACCACTGCTCAAAAGCCTCTGTTTAACCTGTGTGGCCCATCAGGATGTTCTACTGAACAGGAAAACCAGTGGGTAAGGAGCAGACAATCTCAAAGGACATCTTCAGCTGTGACATTCAGAGGTCTCAAAAGCTGACTCCTTTAAAGGGAATCTTTCTGAATTGCCTGGGAACATAAATGATTGAAATGTCCCTGACTGTGGGGACCAAATGAATTCCATAATAGGCAGCAAAATGGCATGATTAAGAGCATGGGCTCCGGGGACAGACGGCATGGACTCCAGTATCGGCTCTGCCACAGACAAGCTGGGTGCCCAAGGGAAAGCTATTCCTCCCACCTCAGTCTCCTCCTCTGTGAAATGGGGATCATCACACTTTACTCATAGGGTTGTATGAGGATGAATAGCTTAATATTTGTAAAGTGTCTGAAACAATGTCTGCCCGATAGCAAATGCTTTTAAGCATTTAAAAAAATCTTATCCTGTTGGGTCTTTAAAGAGTACTCATTTGGGCATCTTCCATCTTCATGACATAATTTTGAGGAAAATGAGGAACCAGGCTCTTAGCCCCATTAAACATTTAGCCATCCAGGTGCCCCTCACTTTGCGCAGTAGTGCAGGATCATACAAATGGCCATGCAAACCGGAACTGTACCAAGCAATCTTAAAAATCAAGAGAAAACAATGTGACTGCTCCATGACATTTAAAAACTTCTGTTAAAACATTAAAACCTCTCTTACTGTGGGTCTTAAATGTATAGGGAAATGCAAAAATTAGCTAAACCGATACACTTTAGTTTAAAATATGAAAAACACTGCAATTCTCAAAGTGTTTTCTTTGTTAAAAAAACATTCTTACGAAGGGTTGAACAGTTCTTGCCACCTTCTCTTTGTATAGCTTACAATACAAAGGGTGCATCTTTTCTACGCCTTTGTGAATAGTCATGCTCCTTTATAAACTTGCACCAGCTTCCAACATTGTATCCTTTGTGCTTTCAACACTGTGAAATATCTCTAAGGGTTTCTTCAGTGTGAAGTTTTTGCCAACCCCTGGGATATCTTCCTCCTCTTTGTTACGACCACTTTCTTCACTTACACTTCTAATGTTGGTTTCAGGTTTCATCAATAAACAGAAACCTTGAGAGTCCTGGCTGTCAGAAAGTCACAGGGAGCTTACTCAGAATGATGTAAAATTACACTCTGGAAATTAAAAGCCTAAAAACTTCACCTATTCTCAACCAGCTACTCATCAACAAAGGGATCCAATGATAACAGACACATTGCTGAATTTTCAGTCTCAACTTATACAAACATTTTTTAAACTGCCCAAGGTATGTGCAGATGTTTCCAGTGCCTTGCCCTTAACTGTTTATGGTGGAATAAGAGAATGAGTAAAGTAGCAGAATGAATTCAACCATATTGTGAAATTTCTGTAGTTGCCAGAAATGGGTCTTTTTTTTTTCTTCAAATTGAGGTATGTACTTGATATATATTATATTGGTCTCAAGGGTACAGCACAGTGATAGGACAATTATACATTAGAAAATGCTCGCCATGATAAATGTAGTTGCCATCTGTCACCATACAAAGATAGAATATTATTGACTGTATTCCTTATGCTGTACTTTTCATCCCCCATTATTTATTTATTTGTTTTATAATTGGAAGTTTGTACCTCTTTACCCCCTTCACCTATTTCATCCCCTATCCCCCTTCCTTATGGCAACCATCAGTTTGCTCCTTGTATTTAGAGGCTATTTGTTTTGTTAACTTTTTTTACATTCCACATATAAGTGAAATCATTTGGTATTTGCCTCTACTGTCTGACTCATTTCACTTAGCATAATCCCCTCTAGGTCCATCCATCTTGCTGCAAACAGCAAGATTTTATTCTTTTTCATGGCGCAGTAATAGTCCATTGTATATATGTACCACCTTTTCTTTATACTTCTATTAGTGGACACTTAGATTGCTTCCATATCTTGGCTATCATAAACAATGCTTCAATAAACATAAACTTTTCAAATTTAGTCATTCAGGGATTTGGGGGACAAATATCCAGAAGTGCAACTACTGGGTCATATGGCATTTCTATTTTTAATTTTTTTGTGGAACCTCCATACTGATTTCCATAGAGGCTGCACCAGTTTACATTTCCACCAACATGCAAGAAGGCTCCCTTTTCTTCACATCTTTGCCAACATTCCTTATAAAAATGTGCCTTTGTTGGAGAGTTAAGACCTTACATAGACTGGGGGAGAAGTATAATTAGATAAGCTTAAAGAATCTGACAGAATTTATGGCTTCTTTCCCCTAAAAGTGCACATGAGAAGGTTCAACACTTTCTGCAGCATTTTGGGGAGTTCACAGAGCCCTGAGATCCAATTAGAAGCCCTGTTTAACAATCTGGAATTTCATTTCTAGACAAAACTCAGCCCAAATCTGTTTCAGAGCCATTGTCAGTCCTGGAGACTAAGGGCACTTTCCAAGGGGAGGTAAGCCTTGGGGAAGACACCTGGCACTGGGAACTGCATTGAATGGTTGCCCTTTCCTTGCTGTACAAGTTCATTCACTCTAGGTCTCTTCAACAAACTACCATCCCTGCAACTCTCTTCTGAGAGCATGGGTATGAGAAAATCTTACTGAGAAAACAGACTCCATGTTACATGGTTGAAAAACACGACGGACCAGCAAATCAGACTGCACGCTATCCTGCAGAGAGAGGTAGCTGCTTCAGGGGGTGGGGTTGCTGAGTGGCATCCTATTCTGTCCACTCTTTCTCTTTCTCCTCTCCCTTTATTCTTCCTCTCCCATTCTCCTTTCCCACTACCTCTGACATTGGCCCCATGGGCACTGCTTAATCCAGCCCATGGTGCGAGAGATTTTAAACCTCATTAACGCCAAGAGAAAAAAATTAACCTAAGTGAGTCACGTTGAAGTCAATACACAACCAGATAGGAGGCTATAAGAACACCGCAAAGATGCCCAACAAACATGTTGCAGCTAGAGAAGCTTCTTTGGTAGAAGCAATTTTGAGTAAGGAAGAGGGTTGGGGATTGCATATTATTTCAAATTGATTTGGCCTCAAGGGAAAAAGGACTGCCTAAACAATATCTGCTGATGAAGTCACGGAATGACTCCACCTTGGAAGTGAGCTTCATTTGCTTGTATTTTGGTAAGAAATGTGCCTCTCAATTGTGAATTCAGTCACTCTACCCACTCAAGGGCAAGATGATAAGGTTCTATCAGACCAAGCGTCCAAATGAACCTGCGACTCTAGCAAGGTCAGAAATGCTGCATTCAAGCCAAAAGACCTCCCTTGGGCTTGCTTGTTTTGACTTGTAACCACAAATTTGTCTTGTCTAGGTGTCCAATCACATTATAAAACAGCACGCCAGACTCTACAGTACAGTATCCTCTGAAGCAAGGGGAGTCCTAGATGTCCCTTGTGGGGGATTCTCTCAATTTTCTGCCCCTCTGATTTCTGTAGGACTTTAAACTGCTTCCCCTGAGACTAAAGAACACAAGATGGTTTTGGAAATGCTGAACCCAACGCATTATAACATCACCAGCATGGTGTCCGAAGTCGTGCCAGTTGCCGCCATGCCAGTCCTGCTGCTCACTGGCTTTCTAATCTTGGTTTGGAATTACAAGGATACATCCTCCATACCAGGTCAGTCAGTCATTTGGTTACCTAGCTAAGGAAGCAGTTTACTTGAGAATTTGGTTCATGAGGGTAAAGAAATTTTTGCAAAAGGACAAAGAGCAAACCTAGGGAGATGGCTGAAGCCCATTGCAATGTGAGCAGATTTTTATACCAATTGTGTGCACATTTTAAATGAAAGCATTTTAAAAATATCTTAGAAAATCCCTTCCAGTCTGCACTTTGCTTTGGTAAAGTAGACGTGGCACAAGTATCTTGTAAGGTATATTTAGATGGGTTGGAGCAAAGCAGAATTAGAGGTGTTTTGTTTGTTTAATTTTTTGTTTTTATTCAAATTCATTCCACTTTTGTTCTGGAGGTAAAAATGTGTCTGGAATGCCTTCTGTGCTCGTTTCCTTCTCCCTCCCACTTTGCCTTATCCATGCCTTCTGCCCTCCCCCTTTCTTGAACTGATTCCTTCTCCTTATCATCCCCCTCTTCATTTTCTTTCACGCCTGGAGTAGAAGTGATGGTGACGTGACCACCCTAAGGGCCAGATGGGACCTGGGCAATGGGAGAAGAATGGGGACCCACAGATCCCTTGGCACATCATAACTGATAGACTCTTCAACAAGGTCTGTGGGTCAATCAAAAGTAGAGTATAATTACCCAGATAATCCCAGTAGAAACCCCCACCACTCCACACTATTGGATTAATTCGGAATTATCAGAAATATCAGGCCATTTCTTGAGTTTTCAGCACAAGCTCCTCACGGCAGGCATCTGTCCCCAGTCCCAGGAGAGATCCAACATGGCTTTATTTCAAGACCGTGGTCAATACACACTTTAAGTGTGCTGGGCCTCGTCACAGTGTGGTTTAGAGCAGGAGTGTGGGGCTGGGGCAAAGGGCCCTGTGTTTGCATTCTTTATTTTATTTTTATTTATGTTTTATTGAAGTAAAGCTTATATACAATATTACATTGGCTTCAAGTACACAACATAGTGATTCAACAGTTATCTACATTGTTAGGTTCCCACCCCAAATAGTGTAGTCACTATCTCTCAAGACAGAAAGATGTTACAGAATTATTGACTATATTCTCTATGCTGTACTTTCATCCCCATGACTTACATTACAATTGGGATTCTGTCCATTTAATGCAGCCTCTATCCACTCCACCTATTTCCCCCACCCACCCCAACCCCTCCTCCATGGGTTCTTTAAAAATTGCCAGGGAACTGCTGTTTCTCTGTCTGATTCAGGCTCGAATTTTAGGATACTTTAAGGCCCAATTTAATGGCATGCTTAGTTAATTTTGTTCTCCACTCCCTGATGGGGTCTGAAGGAAGACTCTTGCATGGTCTTTAACATGAACCCTTTCCCCACCAGTGCCCCTTCCTCACTGAATTTCACCTCCACAGTGGGGTCCCAGGTCAGGGTCCCTGAGGGATGGGGGTAAGGTGGACAATTGTGACAAGCACTCCCTATGGCCCCCACCCCACCACCACCACCACTGAGATGTTCCTGCTGCAGTGGTGGGAGAGCTCTCCGGGGCCTTTGAGTGAGGGCGGCCTTTAGGAAGCAGGAGGGGGAACTGGCCTCCCTAAAGCTCTGGACCCGGAGCCCAGCGAGGCAGCTCACCCTGCCCACCACTGCTGGGCCTGGGACATCATGCTCTCATCCAAGGCTGGTTAGGTTACATGGTACCATGGTTCTCAGCCTCTCAGCCCGGTCTGAAGTGTGACCCCTGTGTTGATATTTTCTTTTTTAATTCCTGGGTTGCAAGCCATGGATATGAGCCCAACCCCTCCATTTGACAGACGGGAGACGGCGCCCCAGAGAGGCTAGCTGCCTTGCCCAGGCACACCTTTATGGCAAGTGTGAGAAACCACGGAGTTCCATGTGCCCATTTTACATGTGAAGGGTTAATGTCCAGAGACAGAAATGGCTTGTCAGCATCTCAGCTGGAAGGAAGGTGGGGTTGGTGGGTGGGGGACAGCCAGGGAGTTCTAAATCACAGGCAGATGATCATTTTGCTAGCCAGGGAGTAAGCAGTCCTTGCTTTCCCTCTGAAAATGTGAGGTCTGGTCAGGGTGCTCTCGCAGCCCAGACAGAGAGCCGGGAGTTCCTGGCTGGGGAAGGCACGGTTGGGGGAGTGGCCCTTACCAGGGTTCTTGCTGACAGATACTTCCCAACCCCTTTGGCTGGTGCCTTCGAATCCCTGACTCTCTGGGTTCTTGGTTTTATGGGTTCAGAGAAGCTCAGGGTCAGTGAATGCCAAAGGAAACTAAGACAGTGTAAGGATTAAAGCCCTTATGTAAGTTAAAATTTTCAAAGCCATTTCACACCCATTTTCACTTTGACCCTCACAGCACTCTGGTGAGACAGGTGTGTTAATGCTTATTTTACAGACAAAGATACTGAGATTTAAAGAGAGTAGATGTCACACAGCTAGTAAGTGATGAAACCAGGACTCAAATCTAAGCTTCTCCAACCAAAATACGATTTCCTGCGAGGCCCTGCTATGTCAGGTTCTGGGTAGGCAGAGGGCCAAGTGCTATGCAAAGATGACACCCACAGGCAGGTGACTTTGTGCCAGGGATGGGTGGGACAGTCTAGGGGAGAAGAGAGTCATTCCTATTTGGGCGTTTTGTAAGTTTTAACTCTGGGAAATTGCCACAAGTTCACTGATCTCTGTCCAGGACTCACAGGTACCTGGCTCCTGGTAGCTCTCCTTTCCCAAGGATGCACAGCTATGCCCATCCTTCCAAATGGGCCCTCTCTCTGCCTCTCTCTGCCCTGGGCACCACATCCCTGGAGTGGGGCACTGGGAAAAGGACATGGCAACACATTTCCCTTTTTCTCATTAGAAAGCTATCTCACAGAGAAGGGCATAAATAAATACGTCATCACAGTCCAGGACTAGAAATAAGTCATTAGCGGCTTCCCAGAAACGTCTCTGGCACCTTTTCAATCACATCCTCTATCTCTCGACCCCAGAGGTAAACACTTCTATTTCATGACAAACTCCCCTGTTTTTATGGTTTTGCCACCTAATTTCCCATCCCTAAACATACAGGTTCATTTTGCTTGATTTTAAATGTCTTAGCAATCGAATTCTACATTACTTATTCCCTTCTCCCTTGCTTCTTTAGCTCAATATTGTCCTTGTAAGACTCGTCCACGTTGGGGCATGCAGCTACAGTTCAGATGGTACGCAGTTACTAGGACATCTCATGGTTTGAAAATCGGTTCTACCTCTGAGGGACAGCATAACCGGGCTGTTGTGAGGATCCATGTGCACAGGTTTCTCTCGGGTGTTTACCTAGCATGGAATGCAGCGGCTCTTGATTAGGACAGTGGGTGGGAGGTCCCAGCTGTTGGCTTCATGGAGACTGTCTGTACAAAAGTACAGTGAAGTATTTACTGCCCCTCTCAGGGGGTGATAGAGCATCCTGCAATCACTGCGTGCCTAGATAAGCATTCCCAAGTCTAAGAAGCAGAGAGCATTTAATGCAGCTGCAACCAGAATATTTCCCTAATATCCTACCAAAGTTTCTTTGCTCCTAGAGCATTCTTCACTCCAACTATAAATATGTAAATATACATGTAAAGGAAAGGATCGCATTGTGTTCTAGTTCTTTGATGCTGTGCTTTTCCCCATACACTCTTCTCTCCTGCCCAGGGCCCTTATGGGGACCTAGTTATATTCATCATACCATCTTCTATAGATATTAACAAAGACCTTTACTTTCAAAGAAAAAAAAAGCTGACAGTCTTGTCCACATTAACCCAACTATTGCAAAGTTAAGGACTGAATCTTGTTTGCCAAATTTGGGACTAAACATCCAATTTAGATGATTCAAGCCAAAGCTTAGGTTATCTAAATTATTACACAATTCTTGCCCATGTTGTGAGAGTACTATCTCACATAGTTGTGTGAATTTCAGCTTCATAACTATTTCACTGCCAGAAGGGAATCAAAGGAGAAAGACTTAGAAAAGCAACTACTTAACAATAAAACTCTTAAAACCATTCCAAAAGGTTTTTATCTGACGCTTTGCCACCATTGGTAAAATCAAGCTATCAAGTTTGCTCTCTGATACAAGCAACAGCAAATGCCCCAGTGTTTCACTGCCTTCTTGTTTTTTACTGTTCTGCTATCGTCTATATAGGGTCGCGGCCACTGATCTTGAGTGAGACAACAACACTGGACTCAAACTCTAGTCTAGACACTGATCAGACTCACTGCCTGATTTCCTCAATTCTTTGCTTATTTTTGCCTAGTGAGATTTAGTTAAGATTCTTAAACTGAGTCCGTCTTGAAGGAAAAAAGAGAAATGGGTATTCTTTGGACATTGTCTTTGCAGATCATGTTCCTCTCAGCTGAAAAGATTAAAGTGCACCAAAAGTACAACCTAATTCTAACTCCCCATTCTGTCAACCGAGGCATTCAGACCAAAAAGTTTCATGCAGTACCAGGCAGCCAACCAGATCTGTCAGCACGTCATTCCTCCTGGCTTCCTTGCTTATAACTAGATGGACTGATTGACCTGCATCTGAAACTCACTGACATCATTTAACATGGCAAGAAAACCATATACCCCTCCCGGGGTCATTCAGACGGAAATGACTGGGACCAAATGGAACAAGTGTGGTGCAGACACTGAGCTGTTTTTTACTTATAGAGGGGTGAAGAGCCTTGTGTTGAGCTTGTTTTTAAATCTTTTTTTTTTCTTTTAGTAACAGATATACATCAGAAAATGTTGAACATTTAGATATAAAAGTATAAAAGAACAAGGGCTGTAACCTAAAGCAGTCGCTTTTTTTGGGCATTGCTACAATTCTGACTGTGATCCGATGACTTTCCTAGGGCCTGGCTACTGTATGGGAATTGGGCCCCTCATTTCCCACTGGAGGTTCCTGAGGATGGGGATCGGCAGCGCCTGCAACTACTACAACAAGATGTATGGAGAGTTCATGAGAGTCTGGGTATGCGGAGAGGAAACACTCATTATTAGCAAGTGAGTCTGTTCATAATCTCAGACATATTTTGGAAATCAAGGCTGGGGTATTTTCTATAAAAAAAAACAGACTAACATATTTTAATATCTTGACATCTTTGTTTCTAAGGCTATGCTTGTACAACTTAAACAAAGGTGAGCAATTCCACTGAAAACCTAACACTAGACAAGTGGAGTAACCGGGCTTGGCCTGAAGCCTGAGATGCATAGATAAAGAATTCTGGAGAGTTGGGAGATGATTCAAAATCTCTCTGAGTAGTGAATGTGGACACTTAGAATCCAGATGGTTTGGTTTGAAACAAGATAACTTTAGGGAGAGGCATTATCTTTTCTCCTTTGCTAAGATTTTGGTTTTCTCTCTCCAAGTAAGGATTTTAAAACAAAACAAAATGAAAAACACCTGAGACAAAGAAATCTGACTATCCCAGTTAGCTAATGCATTTCTAATGCCAGGCTACTGAACACCCCCAGAGGGTAAATGACAGAGAAGAGAGGCCATTCACAGGCTCCTATCCTACTTTCGGCTCTGAGCCAGTGTCTCAGTTTGAGCAGTCTTAAATCAATCAGGAACAATATTGCCTATTAAGATAAATGGTGCCCTCCTGTTGTTATATTTTCTGGATAACTTTAGCAGATTGTTTTCACTCCAGGGTTAACCAAATAGGGATAGACTGTGAAGAGCTAGCTTTGTGAAATACTGATTTTCTTACTGATCATAGAAAATGGAAAATTTCAAAGAGCATATTTCACTAGGCTTTCAGCTATATTTACTAGATTTTTAGCAAAACTATCTCCCAACATTGTCTCATTAATGAGTTTTTATATTTACAATCCCTGACAGAGCTTTACCCACAAACTAAGATTGATCAGGGTCTTTTATTGACTTATTAGAATTATTTGTTCAAACACATAGACCACTGCTCAGAAGTAAGTGAAGGGTTGCTGGGAACTACATTGGTTTCTTTCAGGCCAACCTTACATACATTTCATAAAATAACCATGGTATCCTCAAAGCCCAATTCTTTGAACCAAATATCTGAAAGAAGGAAGTGGGGTAGTGGGGGAAATGTGTTATCCTTCCAAGTATTTCAAACAATCCCATAATGTTATTTTGGACCCATCTAACACCTCAGTTTTCTTTTTTTTTTTTTCTGTTTTATTCAGCTTGGTGTTGTAGCACTTTCAAGGCTAGCGAAGGAAGACCATGTTTATACAACTAAGCATAAATAGCTGCCATGGAAATGTCATTTCATTAGGCTTATTGTGAAACACTCTAATGCAGTGGTTCTCAAAATGTGGTCACTCAACCAGCAGCATCAACACACCTGGGAAATGCACATTGTGGGGTACCACTCTGCCCACTAAATAGGACACCTGGGGGTCAGGCCCAGTGATGCTTTCCCAAGCCCTCCAGTGATGCCCAGGCAAGCTCAAGTGTGAGAATCCCTGCTTAGCTGCTAGACCATCCTGATGCTTGGATTTTACTTCTCTTAGGCTACTGAGCTCTGATCAGCAAATTAAAGTGGATTTGTTATGTTCTCATTTTAAAAATCAATACTTTACTCACTTTTGCAACTGATGGCAGTCTCAAAAATGTCCTGTGACTGATGTCATTTGGATATGGGGGGCTGGACAATCTCTCCTGCTCTTCCATCCCCCAGCATGGCCAGTTGCCTTCCGACCTGTTTAAGTCAGCACCTGCCTTCCCTGTCACCTACTCCCCTCAGCAGAGACACAGGTTATTAAGCCAAAAGGATGTCTGCCTGCAGTTCAGAATCAAGAGCGCTGCTTCTCCCCCTGGCTGCACATCCAAGTCTCCCAGGAAGCTTTTAAAAACCCCAATGCCATGGTCACACCCCAGCTTCTAGACTCTCTGGGGATGGGGTGCAGGCATCAGTAGTGTTCAGAGCTTCCCAGGTGACTCCAGTGTGTTATTGGGTTTGAGAAAGGCGAGAAGGAAAGAAGCTTCCAGGGCAGGGGGACCTTCCCTGGGGTTCGGGAAACAGCTTAGCAGGGCTGGAGAGGTTCTGTCTCACTCTTACCCCTAAGTCGAACTCAGGCGGTAGTAGTGTAAGATTAGAAGTGGACTGAAGAATGATGCCTGGGAGACGGGACCAGAACTGAGCAGAAGTCACCTGCAGGTCCCCAGATACATTCCTGGAAGACCAGAGCCAGTTCCTGAGGCAGGATCCTCATGACAGTGCAGGGTGGCACGGACCACTCCACTGTCTTAAGTAGGAAAGTGACCTTGTGACCCTGACCAGGTCAGGTGCTGATGCTCCCTGGAGATACGCACGCAACCCCTCCCACCCTTCCCCCAGCTGCCACTGCTTTTCTCTCCTGTCCTCTCAGGCTTTTCACTGGTTGGAGCCTCCGTGTTCTCTTTAATTGCCTCCCAGCCACTCAGTTTTGTTGTGCAGGGCTGAGCTCCCCTTGGAAATAAGACGTATTTGTCCCCGTCGCCTTCCCTTGCCTGCTCTTCAGGTCCTTCCAGAACTACCTGTACCTCTTGAAAAGACCCCATTGGACCTCAGAAAGCTTCTTATTTTTATTTGAATAGTTTGTCAGATTTTTTTCTTTTGAAAAGTTTTGAGAACTGTAATCATTTTAACTGTAGAAATTGTGTAGCCCAACTTTTCCAACCAGTTTAGCCCCGCAGTGGTGGGGGCCGCAGAGCTTCTGGGGGCTGGGTGGGCATCAGAGGCCTGGGTGCTGCAGGGGGCTGCCTGAGCAACTCGGGGCTTTGGGGGCAGGTCCCTCTGGTCATCTGCAGGTAAATGTATGATTCCCTGCCAGGTAAGGCCTAAATTAATGATGGTCTTCAGACTTGTGCATGACACTGTATGTTCAGCATATATATTAGTTTTTGTCATGAATACAAAAAAAACAGGGTGAATTAGCAATTAACATGTTGTTAGTCTTATTTGCACATCTGTTAGTAATTAACATACTAATTAGGGTTATTTGTAGATCTGTTTTAATCATGTGTAAAGTTATAGGGAATTCATCTTTTCTTTCAATATAACATTTATTGAACATTTACTATATACTAAGCACTGGATGATACTAACTTACTGTAGTCATTATTGGCTCTCCATTCATTCATTAAATAAACATTTATTGAGAACTTATATATACCAGATGTAGTGAACAAATTATCCAAAATCCCTATGAAGAAGTATATTGTTATATTGTCACTGTACCAACAATAAACATGGAAAACATATATCAGTAGGGTGACCAACTGTCCTGGTTTGCCTGGGGGTAGGTGGCTTCCCATCATGTGGGACTCTTAATGCTAAAACTAGGACAGTCCCAGGCAAACCAGGATGGCTGCTTACACTATTATCAGGTAGATTTGTGTTATACAGAGAAATAAATTAGGGAAGGAGAATGGAGAGGACCAGTTGCGGGGATAGAAGTGCAATGGTAAACAGGTAGTGGACGCAGCCTTCCCTAAGAAGACAGCATTTGAATAACGATCTAAAGGAGGTGAGGGAATGAGTCATGCAGATATCTAGAGGTAAAGCAATCCAGGAAGAAGGAACAGCAAGTATAAAGGCACTGAGGTAAGAGCCTGTCTTAAATGTTCAGGGAACACCAGGATACTCTGTGGCCAGTGGAAGAATTGTGGAGATGATATTAGAGAGACAATAGGAGACCCAGTCACTGAGCCTTGCAGGCTATTGTAAGAGCACTGGCTTTTGTCCTGCATGCAATGGGAGGCTATTGAAGAGGTTGAGCAGAAGAGCGCCATACCTGACTCATTCATGTTTCAGCAGAATTAGTCTAGCTTCTCTGATGAGAATAGGTACTAAGGGCATAAAGGATGGATGCAGAGATAGGAGTTAGGCAAGAGATGATGGTGGCTGGTCCAGGTGGGAGAAGTACAGGCGATAAGATGATGCAGTGCAACTCTGGGCATACTTTGAAACAAAGCCAATTAGTGCTGACAGATTAGATGTTATGTGAGAGTCGTGGTGGTAGCAGTTCCTGCCTTGGATACCTGGGACAATGAGGATATCATTACTCAAGCAGGTGGAGCAAGTTTGGGATAGGGAGGAATCAGAATTCCATTGTGGATATTTTGACTTGACAAGCCTAGTGGGCAGCAGAGTGGGATGTCTGAGCTTTCAGACCTTCCACCATAGTCAAAAACTAGTAAAGGAGGCTGACAAGGACAGCTAGAGAAGGGAAAACCAGTAGAGTGGGGTGGTCTCAAAGCCAGGTGATGAATGCATCTCAGGAAGGATGGAATTGTCAACCATTCCAAATAGAGTGGTTGGATGTGAGTGCACGTGAGATTTCAGCATTGCATTTAACAACAGAGGTCATGGGTGCCGTTAGCAATCAATTCAATGGAGGGATGGGGGCAAAATCTGACCATAGCAGAGAATGGGGGAGAGGAACCAGAGGCAGAAGATATAGACAACTCTTCCCAAGAATTTACCATAAAGGTGGCAGAGAAATAAAAGAGAGCTAGGAAGTGATATGTGGTTCAAGGAGTTTTTGTTAAGATAGGAGAAATTACAGCATGTGTGTTGTGATGGCAATGATGAATTATAGAGGAAAACTACTGATGGAGGAGAAAGGAGGAGTGTGCTGGGTGAGAAGGGGGTCTGGGTGACAAGTGGAGTTGGCCTGGAACGGGGAGATGGAAGTTTATGCACAGTATCTGGAAGGAAAGTTGACTGTATGGGCCCAGATACAGTGAATGGAGCTTGCGGAGATTATAGTTGTCTCTTTTTTCTTAGTAAAATAGGAAATACAACCTTTAGCTGAGACTGTGGAGGGTGGAAGTGGAACCTTTGAGGAGAGAGGATGTGGGCAATAATCATCTAAGAGAGAGAGTGAATGCACTACAGACAGGTGGTTAGACTGCCAGCTGCACTGAGGGTCCCCTTGAATTTAATGGAGACCCACCAGTGTGCGTGTGCGTTCGTGCATGTGTGTGTGTTGTGCATATATGTGCCCATGTGCATGTATGGTGCAGCCAGAAGCAAGAATAGAGTAAGCTGAGTTGGATTTGGCCAAGGTTGAGGTAATTATGACAAAATAAGGAGAGAGTAGACGTTGAAGCTGCATGAAAGGGGGTGATATTAATGACTGACAATAAAATATTTTTTCAACTTTTTACAAAGAAAATGTTCAAATGAACACGAAAGTTGAAACAGTCATCCTCCCACTTTCCCCCATGACAGTGACCTTTTGAAGAGCCCAGGTCATTGTCTCACAGACTGTCCCATATTGCAAATTTCTATCGTTTCATTATGGTGTCATGTAACCTATTTCCTTGTTCCTTGTATTTCTTATAAACTGAAAATTAAGCCTTAGGGCCCATTTATATTCAGCCTGCTTTTTGTAATATTTTCCGGGTTGTACCAGGCACTTCACGTTGCATCCTATCTGGAGAGAAGGAAAGGTGGTCCCACTATTAGTGATGCTAAATATGATGGCTTGGTTAGGGGAGTTACACTCAGATCTCTCCATTATAAAGCTTGTTTTGCTCTTGAGGTGACCCCAGAATTTCAGCTGGATAAGTGAGGATGTTAGAGGGGCGAAGGACAGTGAGAAGGCAGTAAGACTGTTGGAGCCTGAGAGTCAGGCACCAAACAGGCCTACACAAGGCAAGTGTTTTTTTACAATGTTTGGTACCAATTCCTCCATTAATCATCTTCTCCATATTTCTAGCGCTCGTCACTCTTGACCCTGGCACAGATGTGTGCATTCTTTAAATTCAGAACTGGAGGGTGGCTTCCTCCTCACCACCTGAGAACCCAAGTAGCTTCTGAGGCCACTTCCTGGCCACTTTTCATTTTGAATAGAAAATAGGTTTGCCATCTTTGGAGATGTCGTTTGACTTCAGTCATGTTTAAACGAGAACAATGACCCCAGTAACCAACATACGCTACCCACTGTCCTTTCTGAGGTTGGAAACTCGCCTGGCTTCTCTTAAGAGGTGAGAAATCCTCATTCTTCCAGGCAGTAAGTAGTACACCTCCCTCAACGGGGCCACAGGCCGGCCCACAGGGCAAAGGCCAGGTCTCTACCGGTGTCCTGACTGCCCAGAGAGCTCTGGGCTGGGGGCCCTAGCTCTTCACTTTCCCAATTTGTTCTGGTTAGAAAGCCAGCCTACCTTTGCCTAAAAAGGCCCTGTTTTAAATTGCTCAGCAGCCGCCAGTCAGGCTTCACTTGCTGTCACGTTTCTGCCTTGCCAAGTCTGAGCCTCTAACTCAAAATAACTGAGATGTTGGCGCCCCCTACAGGACACATTGATTTTAAAAATTAGCTCACAGTTTGGGGTTTCATGTTCTCTTTTAACTTGATTAGTAATTCCTCAAAATAAAATGGACAAGCCAGTGTGGTTAATGCAAGATGCAAAATCTCTAGGGTCAGAGCAAAAAAATAGTGTTCTGCTTTAAGTTCTAAGCACTTAAAAGTTTTAGATACAAACCTGTGAACTAAGAGTATACAAATTTCCTTTTGGCTTTAATTATAGAATGAGGTAGGGAAGGTAAGAAAAGCTGGAGTTCTGAGATCTGTTCAATAAGAATTTCAGTCCTTTCTATAGCATGATTTTTCTATACGGGATAAAATTTTAGTTCTTTCAGTCAAATTAAATCCCTGGACTACAAATAGGAGCATCTGGATTTTTGCTTTTGATTTTGTTGCTAGGAAGAAGAAAACTTGTCCAAAAAAGGCCCAGGATCATTTGATGAATATTATCTGGAATCAAATTAAGAGAACATTGACTTAATGGAGAGAATTTTAATTTGAAGATAAGATTTTTTTTTCCCTGAAATACATATTAAGGAAATAGTTTGCTCATATAATAACATTCTGTTTTCATTCTTGGCAATGCCATTATTTCAGGGCTTTCTTTTAAAATTTAAAAGGACTATGGAATCTGTGAGGGTTTGGCTAATACTTAAGCCGCAACCTCATCTACTCAGCAGAGCAGGGCTCCTCTGGCCCAGTGTCTTCAATGGGAATGTGTGACCACAGGCATGAGCTGGGCCCCTCATCAAGGCAGAGTCATCCTTACAGGAGCTGAGAGTCCATTTGAGAGTGAGAAGCAAGTGTTAAGACCACTCCAGCCCAGTGTAAGAACCAGTTGCATATACTGGCAGCCACTTCCATCCAGTTAAGTGTTCAGAAAACCCCCAGAGTATGAGAATTTGCAGTAGAGAAACAAAATTTCAGTGGAGAAGTGGGGGGGAGGAAGGACCAAAGATGTAGTGAACATACAAAAACTTGGATAATTAAGTTCACAAAAAAAAAAAACAGCATCTAAAGATAATATCAATGATGTTTTATGCTTCTAAAATTTGCACAATTGGGCACTATGCAGTTACTTTCCATCTTCTATCTCTTGCACACATGAAAAACGTGCAGCTTATCCCTCCTTTACAGTATACCAGCAAGATGTTTATAAATATATTTTGCTTTCTTGAAATAATGGGCATATTTTATTTCTATTACTGTGCTCAAATGTTTGGTCCCTTTCTAATTTTATGGTCTGTGCCTCTGAACTCCACTCCAACCTCCACTCTGAGTTCAGGGATGTGGCATAATTTATAATCCTCACATGGATAAATCTCGAGGGGATCTATTTCAACCTACGTAGCAGACCTGGGCCATTTAGTTCTCGAGCCCCAAAGTCAAGGGTCACATCACCTTAGCTCTGCCTGTGGCAGCTCCCCACCAGAGCATGCACAGTGGCAGCTTTTATACATGGCCTGGCTCCTACCCTGTGAACTCAGCCAAAAGGCAGACCAATGGCAGATGGCCCTGAGTCAGCTTTCTTCCTGTGCCCCATAGTTGCCCTGCAGGAAACCTCTACTCCTTCTCTCCCAACCTCTCTGCCCCTTTTTGATTCCCAAACCCTGTTCTCTTTTTCTCATTATCTCCAAGAAAAATGGTTATTAATTTGAGTATACTCAAGTGGAAGTTACTTGAAGTTGCAGAAGAATATATGGAGAGAAGTAAATCTGCCTCTGCTTACATTTTACTAAGGGAATTTGCATTTGGCCATGGCAGCCACACATGATTACAGACCTTGTATTCTGAAGAGCCTGTTACCGCACCCCAGAGAGGAGTCTGGGTAATGTATGTACTTAGACATGCTTCGTTAGCGTAGGCAGGCAGAGGGTGACTGATGATGGAGACTTGTTTGTGCCTGGCATTAACTCTGTGGTCCTCTATGTACCTTGATCTCTTTGCTACTCAGCGGTGCAGGGATGGTTGAGGGCCCCGCACCTCAGAGGTTGCACACTCCAGCTTTATGCACGTAAAGGCTGGACTGTGCAGGGAGGTGGTTGAGACACGAACTCTTTCCTCACTCACTCACCATAACCAGGCACCCCTGTGGGTGAGGATCTGGGGGTCTGGCTGCCTGTACCTCCTTTCCATCCTGTTTTATCTGCCATATATTGTCACTTTTCTGACTTCCTTCTATATCCTTTAGATATTTAGAAAACATTTGATTTCTCCAAGTGGTGTTTGTGTCTGATCTATACCTGCAATATGATATTGGCATTTATGAAAACAACAGGCACATAAACACCACATGTCCTGTTTATCATCCTCTCTGTCCTCAGACAGACACCACCCCACCTGACTTTGTGGCCCCACCACCTACCTCGCCCACCCCATACAGAGGGTTAGCCGCACAGCTTATTAGCGCGTGCCATCTTTGACTTGGGTTCCCTAACCCACGCTGTTTGTGGCCACAGCCCTCACTCAGCCCCCGTCCAGGTAGCCTGCTTCCCTCCGAGCCCTGCACTCACCTCCTGTCGGGCCTCAGCCCCTTCCCACAGGAAATACAGTCACCCACAGCATTTCTTAATTTTTCTCTTGGTAGTTGAAAAATATTTATTTCATCTACTCCACATCTCTCAACTTTATAAATTCCCAACATATTTCTTTTCTCCTAAAGCCCCGTTTTGGCTAAGCACTCCTCCAGGGGTCCTCTCCTCCCCAAATCCTCACAGGCAGCATTCATTCCAGATCTTTCCCCTCCGCCCTCCCTTATGTTGCTTGTACCCAACATCCAGTAAACCCCTACCACTTATTCTGAAAATAATAATTATCCCTTTATCCTTTATCCTTTTGATGATTAAAGCAATTAAATTATCCATTTAGCCTTTCAATGCCATAGGCTAACTTCTAAGCAGTTTAAATAAAACATCTCAACAAAGTGAATCTCCCTCTACAGAAGAAATCTGTACTGTTGTCCCAAGAAGATAATGTTCTCTTCACATGTGTAAGCCCCTATGACTTCATCACCTAGAGTTTCTTAACTGTTTAGAACCCTCAGTGCCTCATCAGGCCGCAAGTGGAGTAGGATATGCTGGCCAGAAGCAGCTCCCAGAAGGGGAAGTGGGTGGGGAGGGAGAGACAGAGGCAGCCTCCTCCTCCTGAGGATCGCTGAAGGCGGTGGGGATGGAGGCAGAACAGTGAGGAGGACCCAGGGACTTCAGAAGCCTGGGTTACTGGCAAGGTCCCAGTGGTGCAACATCAAGGGCTATTAAATGGCTCACCATATACAATAATAACTTGGGAGAATTCGGTGATCCTGAAGACCTTGATGTGTCATGAATGCAGAGGCCCAAGATAGCAGCCTGTCACCAAGATAGTCACCACTGCAGACAGGCTTCAGGACCCCCCCCCCCCAGCCCACAAAGCCCCAGGCCAGGAGAGCACAGGAGAGGTCCTTCAAGACCAGAATGACACCCCACTGGAGGGACGAGGCCTGATTAGAGACTCTGGCATGGGTGGTACTAGATGGAATTGCTGGTTGCAAACTAAAGAGATAAAACTTAGAAATTCCACTGACACTCCATTCCAGACTCACTCCTGCATGGGTAGCACTGTCTGGAGTGGGGCTGGACGGTAGCTGGGGGCCTGGGGGTGTGGAGAGGTCAGTGTTCTAAAACCTTGCAGCTCTAACCCCAGTAGCAGGTAGCACTTTGGTGACTTGGGGTTAGAAAAGAAAGGGAAATAAGGAGTGAGTGAGTGAGTGAGTGAGTGAGTGAGTGAGTGAGTGAGTGAGTGTGTGTGTGTGTGTGTGTGTGTGTGTGTGTTTTATCTTTCATGATGCTCATATAGGGAGTCAGTAGGTAGAAATGTTTCAACTGGAGTGGGATGTTCTTATGTGAACAGAAATGTTTATTCACCCTGAATATTGGAAATCATGCACTGCATTTAGAGCAACATGAATGCACTAAGAGAGCCACCTGGTCATCAAAACCATCACCATGAGTTCTCTTGACCCTAACAAATTAACACCAAGGTTTGCTTTCTCTGAAGGTCCTCAGGTATGTTCCATGTAATGAAGCACAATCACTACGTCTCCCGATTTGGCAGCAAACTGGGGTTGCAGTGCATCGGCATGCACGAAAATGGCATCATATTTAACAATAATCCAGCCCTCTGGAAAGCTGTTCGACCTTTCTTTATAAAAGGTAATCAGATGCCTGGTTATAGTCTGCTCTTTTGTCTATGAATGTACTTTTTTTAAAAAAATCATTTTTAAATTCTGTTGCTTCACAGTTTTGAAGTAATAAGAGCTAACATTCATTATACATTTACTATATAGTAGGCACCAGTCTAAGCCCTCGATATTTTGATCCCACAGCAACCCCATGTGGCAAATACTTTTATCACCTGCATTTTACAAATGAGAAAACTGAGGCATAAAGAGGTTAAATAAGTAGCCCAAGGTTCCAACATGAGTAAATGGTGGTCCAGGAGTCTACATTTTTAACTACCACAAATTTCACTCCTCCTGTTGCTACGTAAAGCGATTTCATGGATGTGAAGAAGAGGCGGAGCTCTGTACTTAGGATCATTCCAACTAACAATTCAGTGTTTCAGCTACAAGTTCGATTTAAACATAGCTAAATGATATGTTTGCTCATTGACTGACATCCCAGGTGCTTAAACAGAAAGCAATCTGTAAATAAAATTAAAGGATTTTAGTCCTTCTCAGTTCTGGACAATTTCAGGGGGCTATTATGCTGCCTACTACTCATGTTGAGGCAGATCAATTCTCTTATGCCTAACAAAATTACAGGATGGATTAATGGGAAGAGTATAGGATTCAGGATTATAGGTTGTGGGTTCGAGTTCCAGCTTTGCCACTTTATATGAATGACCTCAGACAAGTCACTTAGCCTCTCTGAGCTTCATTTCCCTTATCCACAAAAGGTGACTAAATACTATAGAACTTGAATTCAAGGGTTATTGCAAAGAGTAAGTGAAATAATGCTATAAGAGCCTATAGAAATACATATTTTTTTACTTTATCATTTGGCCCAGGTGTATTAGGAATACATGAACTAGTATAGTATTCAGGAGAAGTTAACTTTCACATACCAGCATCCTCTACCCCGCTACGCACGAATAGAATCTTAAAGTTCACCCAATTATTTAACAACTGTGTTCTCATCATTGAACAAGTGCCCAGAATACAATGATAAACAAGACATGATCCTCGCCCTTGACGAATTTATGACTGGGAGAGGGGGCAGAGTGGCAGGTCAATAATCACCAAATAATGCCCTAGGTGATGTACTGCACTAGAGGCACGTGCAGAGCGCTACAGAGCAGACAAATGGGCAGCGTGAGGTACACTACAGGATCAGGGAGAGCGGGGGGTCCTTTCCAGAGGAGTGGATGCTTATGATGAATTTTGAAAAAAGAGAAAGACTACCTAAATTAAGAAAGTGTGACAAGGACAGAGTCCATGGAAGAAAGAACAGGACACTCCCAGGGGAGAAGGACAGGTCAGCACTACATGTCCAGAGAACCGTAAGCAGGCCCTTGTGCCTGGCGTGGGTGCATGCGGGTGTGAGGCCGAGGCAGGCCCACCAAGACTCCCGCGCTAAGCCACGGGGCTGAGCTCATCTCAAGAGCCATGCGAAATCATCCAAGATTTTAAGCAAAATTTTAGAAAAACTCCCCTGGCAGCAGGGTGAACAGTAGAAGGAAGCATGACTGTGCGAAGAAGAAAGTTCAGAGCTACTGTGGTGATGCTGGGTGGAGTGAGGGCAAGGGACCAGTTTAAGGGATGTTAAAAGAGGAGAACTACAGCACTTGGAAACTGATCAGAACAACTCTGACTTCTTTAGATTAGCCCTATGTATGGAAGATCAGGTTTTCTAATAATGATGTAATACACTGGACCCAAATTAAATGCCAAAAGTAGGGGGCTAATTACTTACTGACAGTTGACTGCTGTGACTGACATTTTTAGTAATCAGTGAGGGGACCAAGCATTTCTTGATGAATCTCCTTTAGAGTTTCCTTCCTGGTTGGTTTTCCTGACGTAGCAGAAAGTTTGGAATAGGTTTGGTATACAAAGTAGTGACATTAATGAAGGTATTGACTGGGTGTGTCTATGGAGAAACAGTTAGGCTACTTAGGCAATGGCCCTTTCTGGAGGAATGAAAGTGGAGGGGCAAGAAATAGTCCGGGTTTCCTGAAACTGCAAAGAGAGTTGTCTATGGTGATGGAATTTGCTAATCACTTGCTCATTTATTTTTTTATATTTTTATTTTTTAGCCTGGAAAAGATTAACGTTTCAGCACAAAATAATTAAAAGCATTTTTTTAATTTTAAAAACCATGTCTACATCACACCACTTCCTATAAGCAATGGTATTTTGTTTATAAGTTTGAAATGTGGCTTCAAGCTCTTAGACGTAGAGGTAAATCATTCTTACACCTGGGAGAAAACCACCGATGATATTCAAAGCCAATCCTTCTATTCAAAGGGTTATGAGTCATGAAGGAATTATTTGTCCCACTTGTGGTGTGGTAGATACCCAGGAAACAGCATACTGGCCTCTCACATCTGCCCTGTCCTTCCTACAGTCAGAAAGTATGCTACAACCCAACTTTCCTTTTTACATGCAAGTAGAAAGCCTAAGAGTCTAGGGCCTCACCAGGACTCCTTTCTTATTTACAAAGTTTGCCCTCAGGGGCTTCTGCAGCACAACTGATGTCCTTTTTTTTTTAAAGAGAGAATTTTGCCTACAAAGTTCCCCAGGATTTTCTAGTGCATTTCAAAGATTCTGACTTTAACAGTAAATCTGAATCATAAAAGACATAAAAAAAGAGAGATCACTTATAAAGAAAACTTAAACTTAGAACAAAGAGAGAAAGGGGAACTTTAAGTGTTAAACAACAGATCACCTACTAGCTGCTCAGATCAGGAGCAAAAGGTAAGATGAGAGCCAGTTCACTGTTTTCATTCATTCCTTCATCCATCCATCTGTCCATTCATTCCTGTTTGACAACCGGGCTTTGAGGGCCGTCAGTTCTATGGACTTGACATAACAAGGCTAATAGGAGATTGTCACTACCCTTAAAAGAATCCCCAGTCCAGTGCGGAGAGCTGCTAAACAAAGAATTGCTTAGCTCATGAGACACTGGTTGAGTAGAATAAATCTGGAAGTAGTTTAAAGAGAAACCAAAATTAAGAGAAGGGCAGTTTCAATTATTTACAAGACTAGCATTTTAAACATATAAACTAGCATTAAATAGGAAGCATCTTAGACCTTAGTCAAGGTCCAATTTGACCAGTTCTACAGCGGTATCCTGCCACCTGTTGAAACATAAACTAAACATCGCACTGGCCAAATCCAAGCCTTCTTTAGAGGAAATATATACAATAAATATGAAAAACCACTGATTTGTGACTTGTGACCATAAGTACTAGTTGTTTCATTTGCAATCTCACAAATTTGCCAAAGCATGAAGAAAAGTTGTATTTTGAATAGTATGTTTAAAATAAGAATCATTTGTTCGATCGTTCGTTCATTTTGAACCTTAAAGGTGATACATGCTTGTAGAAAATCAGGAGACTACAGAAAAGTATTTTTAAAATAAGAAAATTTCTACCCAGCTATTGAATAAAAAATTGTGGCCAGTTAAGCCCCAAACATAAAAAGCCAGAATTGCCTGATTGTACATGCCCTAGAGTTTGTGATGGCTCAGTCTCCAATGTGCTTCCTTCAGCTCTGTCCGGCCCCGGCCTTGTGCGCATGGTGACAGTTTGTGTTGAATCCATTACAACACACCTGGACAGGTTGGAGGAGGTCAGCAATGAGTTGGGCTACGTCGACGTATTGACCCTCATGCGGCGCATCATGCTGGACACTTCCAACGTCCTCTTCCTGAGGATCCCCTTGGACGGTAGTGGAATTTTCATTCTTATGACTTAACATTCTGCCTTTTGGTGAATAAGGGGATGAGGAAGATAGCTGACTCAAGCAAAGATGCATTGCTTCTTAAACAAGCATTGCTCTTGTTTAAACATCTTTTCCTAGTGTGTCTGCCTTGTTCACTTATGTTATAAATTTCTGTAAAGTAGGGGCCATCTTCTATTTCTTTTGTGTCTCTCCTCATTGCTCTAGGAAATAGGATTCTGCCCACAGTCAAAACTTTACAAAGGTGATCAGTTCATTTGGTCATTAATGTATCCTACAACCAATCAAACTGATATATTTAACTATTTCCAATCATTCTTTTGGGCATAAGCTGTATATGCACACATGTATACATATACACACACACACACACACACACACACACACACATACACAAATACCCTCCCTCAAAGCTACTAAGTGTGAAAACTTTGTCTATATGATGATAATGGTGTGGTTGCTGGAAATGTTGACAATATCTACCATTGATTTAGTACCTACCATGTACCAAGCAGTTTAAAAAGTTGCTTTATGTATAGGTTGTCATTTCACATTCATAACAACCCTGGCAAGATGTCTCACTCAAAAAACTAGTTTCCTCGCTGTGCTATAGAAATAAATATTAAAACACACACCTAAAACTCTACCACCACCCAAAACCAAACATGAATCATTTGGACTAATTCCATTCCACTGTTGCCCAGCAAATGCAATTTTTCTGAATTAATTTCTAGCAGTGTTCATTGATTTGCACATTCATTTGACAAATATTTATTAATTGCCTAATGATGTCGAGCACTGTTCTAGGTCCTGGGGATAGAGCAGTGAACAAGGCAGATGAAGTCTTTGCCTTTAAGGAGCTCACACCCCAATGGGGATGTGGACACGAAGCGAAGTTAGTACCTCACAGTGTGAGGTAGTAGTAAGCACCTTAAAGTAAAGCAATACCAGGCGAGGCAATAGAAGTGAAGGGGGAGGTCAGTGGGCAGGGCAGGGCTATTATTAGATGGTTAGGAAAGCACTCTTCAGAGAGGACATCTGATCACAAGCCTAAATGACAGGAGGCCATGAGCCACGTGCAGGTCTTAGGGAGGAATATTACAGGCACAAGAACAAGGCACAATTTTAACACTTGACCAAACCTGCGAAGCTGTAACCTGCAGCCTGATTTACCACATTTGGGCAAAAAGATGGGTTGTCCACCCTCCCTCCCTCTTCTTCAGCTCACCTTGTCTCATCTCACCTGCTCTTTAATTACTCCTTACGAGAGTCATAAAAACCTCATCTGATCGCCATTTGCATGGGAGACCCCATTCATGCTGAGGACTTTTAGGCACACCCTCCTGCCTGATCCCCTTTCAGACAGGGACTCTGACCCCAGCTTGCCTGTTCTACACACATCTCTCCCAAGGTTAGGCAAGTGCATGTTTAATAAGTGCCCGCTCCTTGGTGTCCCACTAGCCCTGTTCTTAAGAAGGACCAAGTAGAGGGAATTGTCAGTATGTTATCTAATAAGTACAGACTGTGATGCCAAGAACCTGCATAACCCTTCTCCTCACCCAGAGCTGTTTATTTACCTTCTCCTCACCCAGGCCTTGTTAAACTCTCAGTTGGCCTAAGGGACCTAGTGCCACAAAGCGGAAAGGGTATTGCCCTGAGTTCAGATAGAACCAGGCTCTAGCCTAAGGGCCTGTCTACTACACTGGCTCTATGGTATTAGGCAAGCTTTTTAATTTCTATGAACTGCAGTTTCTCCATCTACAAAGTGATGATGAAACCTAGCAAGATTGTAAAGATTAAATGAGGTCTCTTTCATAAAGCACCTTGCATGGGGGCTAGTATTTAACAGTTGAAAACAAATGCCCATTCCCTTCCTTTTTGGATAATTTTCTAAAAAAGCAGGGGTTTTCTTTCCCTTAGCATTCAACTTAATTAAAGAACATTCATAAAGAGCTGACTGTGCATAAAGTTCAGAACAAGGCATTAGAGATACTGAGACTAATTCTACACTCTGGACCAAAATATAAACAGGAAAATGATGTGGCTTTTTGCCCTCCCAGGTACCAGAATTTATGCCGTAACAGCCATAATTACTTCTGCTCTTCTCATTGCCCATTGCCCAGAAACAGAGCAGAGAGTTGGAGTCTCAGCAAAAGAGGGGCACATGAGATTCTAGGCTGTGTCTCTAACACAAACCCGAAAACTGGCAAATCTCTGGTTAACTTGGCTGGTTTAGAGGCCCGACAGAATAAATTAGCGTTGATTTGTCTAATAGTGCTCACATGGCTGAAATGCACACTGAAAGGGGAACCCTGCCCAGCTTAGACCACAAGACTGGTAGGAGAGTCGGAATCTTCTCTGCTCAGCGTGCCTTTCTCAGATTCACAGTTTTTGCTCAAATGCTTTTTTTTTTCTCCCCAGGAAGGGCCCTCGTGGCTAAAATCCGTGGTTACTTTGAAGCATGGCAAGCTCTCCTTCTCAAACCAGACATCTTCTTTAAGATTTCTTGGCTATACAAAAAGTATGAGAAGTCTGTGTAAGTAACACATGTTCAGGAAATTTGTCAGTGAGATCAGGGATTGATGTTGGGTGTGTCTTTGCTGTTGTTGGCCACCCTGTCACTGTTTCTGCTCCCCAGAGCCTACAGAGGGGCTGTTGACTGAGTGCCTGGTGAAACACTTCTTACAGTAATTTGGCTGCGTGTGGTCAGACCAAAGAGTAAAGGAAGCCTTTGGCGCAGGCATTTTTTTCAGCAGGGGGACTAAGTGTGCGGTCTGAGAGCTCCATCTCTGGAACTAGCACGCTGTAGTGTATTTTGAGTTGAAGACAAGGGTTGTCTGACCCTATCACTATTATCTGTCCAAATTCCCTTTGCATGTCTGGAAAAATGGAAACAATCATTTTATAGCTGTGTTGATTCTGAATAAATTTAACATAATCCAACTTTCAATAGAAACTAGCAATAGTCACAAAAGAAGTTTTTCATAATGAACATAATGAACTTCAATAAATTGTGGGGTTTTTTTAGTTATGTATCTTGTGATTTGGGGGGGAACCTGAAACTGCCGTTAAATGGCTTTGCTTTGGTCTTAGGCTAGCCTAGCAGAAAACTGGACAAATGCCCAATGACCTACAGGCTAATCAATGGGTTTTCCGAATGTAAGTAGCCAGCCATTAGAAACTGCCACTTCTAACCACCAGTGGAAAGCCCATAGGGTCTAGAGACAGACAGACCTGGTTTGTATCCTTTCTCTACCACCTAGTAACTAAATGGCCTTGGGAAGTTATTTAAAGTAAAATATAACCTACCTTCCACAGTGGGTATATAGCTTAATGAGATCTATATGCAGGGCAATTAGCACAGAGCATGACCCATAATAGGCCCTAAATGTTAGTTTTTCTCTTCCCTCTGTTCATATCTTCCCCAGATGTCCCTGGCCATCTAAACTCTCCATCTCTAAAAGTCCCCAGATTTGTTTCAAGATCTAGCTTTATCTCGCTTGTGTATTTTGAAGTTCAATACCTGACCCTCTGCCACACTGTAAAAATGCACATACATATTTATGTGGCCAGTCATTCAAGAAATATTTACTTAGTGTTTACTGTCTGGCAAAACCTTCAAGATATGAGAGTAAACATCAAGAATGATCTTGATCACTTGAGTTTACTTTCTAGAACAGGAATTGCAAACTCAGTAGTCTTTAGTGCTAGGCCAGTACGGGACTGGGTGGATATGAGACAACAGGAAATGGAGGGGCCTGTGTCCAACTGGAGAGTGCAGGCCCCCACACCACCCCCCGACAGACATTCCCTGGTTTGGGCTATAATTTAAACACCGTGCTGGCCGAATTGAAAACCCAAAAATATGATTGATTCAGCCTTTTGGTACCAGTTTTTAATCCTCAACTAGACTTAAAGGTTTTGGCTTTGCCATCAGTACCGAGAAATCTTAACTAACCGGTTCCTAACATGAAATATAATACATATGTAATTTGAGGACATTTGTGAAGAATTAAGTATAAATTCAGTCATTCATGAGCACTAACAGACCTCAATTAAAGCAGATCACTTTATTGAAACAATGGAAAACGAATTCATTTTTCTAGATGTCTTAACTGAGAACAGATAGATAACATTCCCCCCCTTTTTTTCCAGCAAGGATATGAAAGATGCCATGGAAATTCTGGTAGAAGAAAAAAGACGCAGGATTTCCTCAGCAGAGAAACTGGAAGACTGTATGGATTTTGCCACTGAGTTGATTTTTGCAGAGGTAATGGCCTGAACTAACCGTAATGGCCTGAACTAACATATGTGTATGACCGTGTACAGGTGTGTTGTAAAAATCCCCTCTTGAAATTGTTGCCTATTTCTGCTTCAAGTATTTGCTCTAGCGCTTCTCTAACGGCCCAACTCAAAGAGCCTACTCATTAGGAGTTTTGTTAAGGCTGACCTTTACGATCGAAACTACTCTGCATCCCCACGATACAAAATGTGAAAAGCCGGGCGGCCAGCCAAAGACAGGAAATACGTAGATAATTGGCTACCTTGTTCAGCTTTCAGCTGAAGATTGTCATGAAAACAATGTCCACAGTCGATTACAAAGACATGTAATTCCTATGATTTCATTTTGTTGGAGGTTTTGATCCTCGAGAGTCACCTCCCCTCCTTTCTGAAATTTGGGTTCACTTTTCCCATGTTTCTCCTCCTCCAATTCTCCAGAAGCGCGGTGATCTGACAAGGGAGAACGTGAACCAGTGCATTCTGGAAATGATGATCGCAGCTCCCGACACCATGTCTGTCAGCGTGTTCTTCATGCTCTTTCTCATTGCCCAGCACCCCAAGGTGGAAGAGGCAATAATGAAGGAAATCCAGACCGTTGTTGGTGAGAATTTATCAAGTGAATAAGAGCTTAGAACCCAGTTCCTTCTGCATGTCAGCTTATGTCCTAAGGATCTGATATCAAACAAAACCTTTATGATAATCCACCGAGAGTACAACAGACCTAGTCATTTTGTCACAGTTTGATTAGGCCAGAAAGGTTGAAAAGATAGTTATTTCCCTGTTTTAACTGTAAAAGTAATACATGCTTGTTGAAAACATTCAAACAACAAAGAGATGCATAAAGCAGACAGTGAGATCTTTCAGTCCCTTCCTTCTCTACCCATTCCCCAGGGAGAAACCACTCAATAGTTTACTGTGTGTTCTTCAAGGTCTTTTTGTGCACAAAAAGTTACCAATGGCTGTATCTGTCTGTTTTAAAACAACATGGCATCAAGTACAATGTTCTGCCTGCCTTATCAGTGAGGAAAGGCTTTTCTGCGGGCAGCCCCGGGAAAATGGCTATTGTTTACAGCAGTGTTTCCGGGTTCAAGCAGTCCACCCACAAATGAACTTCCAGTTGGTGGCAGGAGGAGGAGGAGAGGGTGACAGCAAAGGCACGGGAGTGGCCGGTTTCCTTCTACCCCCAAAAGCAGTGATGTGGCGCCTCTTCCCCTGCCCTCTCCTCCTCCTCTGCAGGGGAGCCCTGGGTCCCTGCTCAGCTCTTCCCGGCACCGCCTCTCCCCTGCTCTGCCGCTGCTTCACTGTTACTCTGCCACCTGCTCTTGACGTCACCACCCTTCCCCAGAAACACTGCACATTTGGAGGAAATCAGAACTGCTCTCTGGGAGAAAACAGAATCCCCGTTATTTGGAATGTTCTTCCCATGGATAATCTTTTTAGGAACACTTTTCTGGCATGTGTGAAGTGATAGCAATGCCATAGACCTTTCTCGCTTGGCCTTACACAATCCCTGTGACACAAATTATTTGGTCATGGAAAGGCACCATCTTTTAAAAACCGTCTGAGTGCTACTTGAAATAGTTGACAGTAAGGGGCAATTTCACAGAAGGGTTAGATGTGTGAAAGAAGGGGTCTACAGATGTGTTGCTGTAGGTGGGAAATTGCCTGGTAAGGTAGGTAGCAAGGAGCCAGATTCCAGAATGTTTTCTCAAGCATCCCCTGTCAGGTTACAGGTTCTGTGCCAGGTGGGGCTTACAGGCAGGTGGAAAAAAGAGAACCCAACAAGCGAGTGGAGTGGAGAGAGAGCTGTGGGATGGTGGAGTTCAGGGAACAAGGGGAAAACTGCTTTTGAGACCATAAGCCTCTAATACAATTTCCTGGAGAGGTAAAAAGTGTTTGTGCCCTGTGATGTTCCCCTGACACTTCTTAAGAGACTTCTGCAAAGATGGAGAAGCAGCGGAAAGCCATTTGTACATATGTTTGTGCTCCCTCAAGATACACGTGCATGGCAATTACTTCCTAGGGTCAGCTTTTGGCTGCTTTCTCTGTCACCTTCCCACCTACCTCTCCACCCCAATTAAACATGCCCTATGAGACTCTTGAGTGTACAAGGAGCAGTAGCTGAAGAGCAGGGCAGATAGAGTTCTGACCAAATGAGATTTTTCCTCAATGCTGCACTTGCACAGGGGACAGGGCTGCCTCAGGACGCTGGGCTGATGTTGATTCTGCAGAAGTGGTAGCCTGCTTGAGGACGCTCTGAAGTTTTGCCAGTTTGGGGAGTAATCGGAGACTCTCTGACCAGTGTTGAGCCAACCTGAGACAGTAGGGGGGTGCCCAGCACACCCTCAGCTGATCTGAGGCACCTATATTTCTGTGGTGGGGAGAAGGGGTTCTTGTCACTCTACTGCAACAAGTAGCTCTTAATGAGATGGATAGCAGGGACTGTCAGTGACATGCTTGGGACAATGTCTGCACTGGTAACCCCAGGAGAAAATTCACTGAAACCAATTAAATTCACCATCTCACTTTGACTACAGAAGCAGTGAATATCC
Source organism: Manis javanica (assembly GCF_040802235.1). NCBI lineage: Eukaryota > Metazoa > Chordata > Mammalia > Pholidota > Manidae > Manis > Manis javanica. The sequence continues at coordinate 101,053,839 of NC_133163.1, read as the reverse complement.
CCAGGGATTTAGAGTAGGGGACAAAACTCAAAGACCTCAGAAGTCAGGCAGATAAACGCTTGAAGCAGATTGGGTAGGGGCACATGAGACTAGAGGGTGGATGGCCCTCTAACGGGTTCACTGGCCACTCAGCTTCAGCCCGTTGTTGTCAAGCAGAGATATGGGTCCAGTGTTACCAGCTTTTCTGATTTTTCTATGATATACCCTAGGTTTTAAGATACCTGGCTTCAAATCTGTGGACCAAACATATTTGGCCCAGGTTGCTGGTTTATATTAGAAATATGTATTTTTTGCCAACCCAGAGCAAACTGTTCTGTGGAAACTAAAGTTTTAATGCCCATCACTTATTGAAACTAACATTACCTTGTCCTTTTTATCTGCTTCCACAGGTGAAAGAGACATAAGGATTGATGATGTGCAAAAATTAAAAATGGTAGAAAATTTTATTTATGAGAGCATGCGGTACCAGCCTGTCGTGGACTTGGTCATGCGCAAAGCCTTACAGGACGATGTCATTGATGGCTACCGGGTGAAAAAGGGGACAAACATTATCCTGAATATTGGAAGAATGCATAGACTCGAGTTTTTCCCCAAGCCCAATGAATTCACTCTTGAAAACTTTGCGAAGAATGTAAGAGCCCTTCTTTAAAACCAAGTGTGCCACTCTTGAAAACGCCAGCTGTTCATGCCCACTCTGATTCTGTGTTTGCACCATGCACATTTCCATTCCATTTACCTCCACCTCCCCACTGCCCCCTGGGGCGTGTTTCCCCTGGCTTGAAATGTGGCTGCCATATTCATCCTCAGGCCAGCTCTGGGTCTCCAGCTCTGGGAAGTGTCCACATGGTGGCCACACCACAGGTCAAAAGCTGAAAAATCAAGGCCCTTAAATTTGGCTAAAATGAGATGAATTTTGTTTAACCCAACCAACCCTCTTTTCCATTTAAACTTATCACTTTGTCACCATGTAGATTCATCTACAGCACCATCTAAGCCAAGGAATGTCCCTTTTTGCTTCAGACAGAAATCAAATGGGACCAAAAGATTTGACTTCTGCAGTCTGCCTTTGGTTCAACAAATGGCCCCATGCACACTAGGTCCCATTTGAAATAGTAATTAGAAGAACTTCAGCTTTTTCTTTTCTATCATTGAAGTATACTGGAGATTCTGCTTCCATCATGTCAAATTATAGGCAATGATGTTCATTAACCTGAATTATCTAGATAGTTCCCTCACTCCTCTTTTTTTTCCATTTGCATATGGTGAGAAAGACATGATCTTAATTAATCCAGTTCTCTAATTCTGTTCCTATATGAGCAACCCATGCCATGTTGACAACTGGTCAAAAAAACTTATTGAGCATCTACTATGTGCCAGGCACTACTTAAGTTCAGATGCAGACAAAACTGACACATGAGGGCCCCATTACTTTTCTGCATTCCTAAAAATACTTTGATGCTCAGCACTAATAAACCAGGATTGCATATCTTTGCCTGAATTTGTCCCTTGTCATCAGGCTATAGGGCATTGCACAAAAACAGTCTTTGCCTTGGCTGCTTGCAGAAGAACAGTAAAGCTGTGGTCGTCCCACAGAGCTGGTTGAGTATGCTGACACTGGCTGCAGTAAGATGATCTGCATTGTGTTACCCTAGCACATGCACGTGAAAAGCAAAATTGGGGACTGCCTGAGGTTAGGCATACATCACAAAGGGTGAATCAAAGTGGATGGCGAAAAAGGCATATTTGAGTTGCAGTCATTCATCTCAGTGAAGGAGCATTCTGACTGACCAATGTTTTCAGGGTGAATCAGAGATGCATGTCTCTAGCCTTTAATACCTGCCTAACTCTCTGATCATTCTCACAGGTTCCTTACAGGTATTTTCAGCCGTTTGGTTTTGGGCCCCGAAGCTGTGCGGGAAAGTACATCGCCATGGTGATGATGAAAGTCATCCTGGTTACAGTTCTGAGACGATTCCATGTGAAGACATTGAAAGGAAATTGTGTTGAAAACATACAGAAAAGAAATGACTTGTCCTTGCACCCAGATGAGACTTGCAGCACGCTGGAAATGATTTTCACCCCAAGAAACCCAGACAAGCGCCTCAAACACTAAAGAAGGATGGCCAGTACCTACTCTGGAGGTACATCTCTCATCGGTAGTTAGCCTGGAAACCACCCATCTCTGCCAGGCAGTGTCACCCTCAGCGAACGTTCCATGGCATTTTGCAGGCATTCCTCCTGTGGGTTGTCTGCAAGTGAGGAGAGACCGGTCATCTGATCTTGTCCGAACCAGAGAACCAGACTGCCAGAGGCCAAGAGTTTGCAGGGGAAAAGGTCAGTGAGAAAACTACAACCCTGAAGGCCCAATGCCATGGAACATGCATTGGAAAAGATCAGTGAAATATGTCTGGCTTTCCACAGAATCTCCACTGCCCTGCCCTGTGAGCATTTTATATCTGGGGCAGAAGCACACACGTTGATTAGAAAGGCCAGGGTACCTGGGTACTTGGGGCCAAACATACCTGCTAGTGTGAATAAAAGTGCTTTGATTTGGCTTTTGGTATGGCTAAGGACTGCCACATTTTATAATCTTTGGAGAAATGTGTACAAATTCAGCATTTGCCTTTTCCTATGATTTTTATCCAATCAGCAGCTCTTGATTATCCACATGTGATTGTCTGTGACAAAGGTTAAATCAGAGGCTATCCTTACCCAGTCTCTCAATTCACACCTCAGGCATTTACCCCTGCTACAATAGTTGTAGATTCAAGTAATAAAAGGTAATTTAGTGATAGCTTGAGTGAAATATAATTAGGACTATATATCTGCTATGGGAAAAAAAATTTCAAATGATGCATTTCAAATTCAAATAAAAACTCTTGTTTTATGGTTGCATTATTAGTTGGCTCCATTAGGGCTGCTAACCAAGAGATAACTTTAAAACACGGCATCTATTAACTCTTTTAATGGCTTCAGTGATTTGGCGGAGGGGAAGCCCTCTAAGTATATACCTAATTCTACATCCCCCTGGGTTCAAACTCCTAAGGAGCACCCACCCCTTCTGTTCCATCATCCTTCGCCCTCAGCAGTTTTTCCCTCCCTTTCTTCTGCAGGACCCCAAAAGCCAAAGGCAACAGAGCAAAAAAAACATGGTCAGTGTAGAACCCCTGCAATCATTTTTTATCCTACCTCAGATTGAACAAATTACCTTACAGATCTAACAGTTATCTAGTTTACTGAATCATTATATGGATGAAACACATACCTTGGAGCACATTCCCTCTCTAGAGGGAATCAAATGAGTTAATTTTCCAAATACCTCTTTGTGTTATACAGTCAGTATGACTATATTTACCGGATACCAATTTAAAAACTGAAAAACTAATTTCACTTAATTAACTCATTAAAAATACGTAAATGTTTGCCATTGAATCAACTGCCAACTCAACATCTGAATTGTCTTTTCAACGAACTGTGTGGCAATAGGGCAACAGCTGAGTATAAAATGACGGTGTAAGCTCCTTGGGAGAAGGGGCCCTTTTCTCTCCTTTGTGTTCCATCCCCAGCCCCCATTCTGACACCACCCAGACTCTCAAGGTCAGGACTGAATGGACACTCCTGCCTGCTCTAGCTGACCCCAGAATCAAGTAAAAGAGGAGGCAGGCGTTCTAAGAGTTCAAGTTCAACCTTTGAACTTGGAATTATTTGGATCATCTAAATGGTCCAAACATACACAGAAACACACCTTTGTACTTAGTATGTCTGTTAGGCCTAGACAATCATCTAAATAATTCAGACCCCTGAAAGAAAGGCCAGGATTTGAGATTTAATGTATCCAGGTTAATTCACTCGACAGTTATTAACGCTCACTGTACTTCGCCTCTGCTGGAGCCGCACAGCAGAGGAGAAACAGACTTTGGGTGAGTGTACTGCACCCATCCAGTCCCCTTGGAACACCTGCTGTATGTCACATGCACGTATGTAGTCAAGGCCTATGTCTGTACAGTCAAAGTGAAATGAAAGGTTGATAGCGTTGTTTAGAGACAAAGCAGATACAAAAATTGCTGGGGGGAAAGCCAGGGTGGTGGGGGAAGGACAGAAAGAAGGGAAGTGCTTGTTTGAATGCTCCAAGAAAACTCTCCCAGAATCAAATTACCTGGGTAATTGTTCAGCTTCTCACTCTGCTTGGCCTGTATTGACAAACCCCATATGTTTGTATAGATTTGGTCTAAAGAACTTAGAATACCACTGAGTTTTCCTTAGACTGAACATATGTTTGAAAATCCTGTTTCCAGAATTTTGCCTCATTGTTAAGTACTTAATTATCACTCTTGAATATGCTGTGGACTGTTCTCACCCATTCCCAAAGAAGTAAGTTTTCAGTGAAATGCATGCTCTATCTCTGTCAAGTTGTGATGACAATTGTACCCTCCTGTCCTTGGGTGTACTGGACATCCCCATCTGCCCTGACATCCCTCTCTTCTCTGTCTAAAGTGGAGACGAATCACATTCAAGGACAGCCCACATGATGAGAAATGTCAGTTGGAAGTTGTCACTTTTTATTTCTAAGCAGTGCTGTGGACTAGTTGTGGTGTTAGTATTCCATGTAAGCCAACTGAAAGAAATGCTAGCTGGACCCTCCTCAATCTCCTTTATCATTTGGGCTCTGGGACTGAATCTCTTGCCCCTACTTGCAGAAAAACTTGCTAAATTAAACTTTGTCAGGGTAATGAGCTGAATGGAATTTGTGGTGCTTTCACTTGGACTTCACTCAAGTCAAGACCTCAACCCTCCAAGGGCTCAACCCAGACAGGACTTCCCTGAGAGAACTCCCTCATTTCCTCTCTGCAGCATATAGCAGGACTTGCCTACAGGGAGTCAAGGGCCATACCCTGTTCCCATCAGCGCAACCGGACAAGCAGCATGCATTTAGGCAAGGCAGCCTGGTCACCATGCCCAGCCCACTAGGTATAAACTCTGCCCCGCTCTCCCAGCAAGAAAGCACTTCAAAATGCAAAACAAATGACAATCATTTTAAGAATATAATTGTAAGAATTATTATAAGAATAACCTTGAAGCACATGGGCTTCCTTGTCACACCTAGCTAACTCAGATAGATGAGTAGCTGAGAATACATCACCCATCTGCCTCTTTCCCATTCTAGTTTACTGTGAAAGTATTCATTCCTTTGGACCAAGAAAATAGTAACTGTAGTTACTTTCTTAATATACTAAGCCTTTACATAATCATTTCATTTAATTTTCCCAGCAATGGTAGAAGGCAGATATTGTCCCCATTGTACAGGTAAATTTCCCCATCCATCCATTTGTATCCCTTTGTTACCTGTTTGGTAAAGTTTCTCTCTCCTACCCACATGTACTCCAACACACATGGTCAATGTCTCAGGTGCCGTTATCAAAACCTCCACTCCATTTTTCTTCATATCTGCTTAACTTATGAAGCATAGCTAAGGCTCAAAATGTTATCTTCCCTCCCAACATAGGTTTTTTGTTTATCCAGAGAATTTCCCAAAATAACTACAGGTATCAGCAAGCTAGGTCTGTAGGAGAGGAGGGGGGAAGGATGTGGTGGCTTCCAGATTCCCCTAAAATGACAGCACCTACTTCACCCACACATGAAGTGGTCCTACCTGTACAGTGGTACCTACATTGTAAGGGGACCCAAATCAGAATGTTTAGAGGAGCCAGGCAGATAGCATAAACTAGATGATCAGGCCAGCTGTAAGTGGAACTTCTGAGAGAAAGGGAGAATGCCACACCTAAAGGCATTCAAGTTCAATGCTCTTAAAACACAGTGCCAACCAAAATCCTCCCTGAGCTGGGTGGGCCATGGTTTAAGGCCTCTAACATCAATCCCTTTCACATCCATCATTTCATTTGCACTCCCTGTCCACCCAAACACCCAATGAGAAAGGCAGAGAAATTTCCATTTCACCAATGGGGAAACAGGGAGGTCCAGTGGTTTGTTCTGTGCTGTGCATTAAGAGCCACATCTAGGACTCCCCCCAGGAGATCCCAGCTCCAAGTCCAGGAGCTGTTTGACTTCACCCAGCCCAATTTCCCTTCATAGCTGTGCATCTTCTGAAGAATCTGAGCCTCAGTGGACCCATCTGTAAATACGGGTTCCAGCAGAGGAGTTCTACAGTCATTTCCAGTGCTCTCATTTTACACTGTTTCACTTCATAAACATAAGATCATTTTTCCCCTTTGTATCTCAGCTCTGATAATAAACTGAATGTATAAGACAATCTCATTTTCAGATCAAACATGCAATTTGGTCACTGAAGGATCTGGGCACCCACTGTGCACCCAACTGGCTGACGGCAAGCTCCAAACACTAACAGGTCTGCATGTAGCCCTAACTTACTGTGGCTGCAGGGGCACGAGGATGTTCATGGAACACATTTCACTCACAAATAATCACTTTATGCCCTATTTGAAAGTATGGGCAAACCAAAGGCATTGCTGAACAAGTCATCTTTTTTCCTGAATGACCTTGGTTTCATACACAAACAAATTGATCACTAATTGCTCACTATTACCTCCCTTCCCTGCTGAAATGAACACCTTCCCTGGCCAATGCCACTTGCCCTGTGCAGCTTGCTGCTTTCACTGCTCATAGAGTTCTAGAAGCAATCAAATAAGCAGAGCAGCAAACTCTTTAGAGAAATCCCTGCCCATGACAGTGAAGGAGCGGCTGACATATCTCTGTGGGTGCTCCTTGGGGCAAGAGTGAAGAGAAAAGAATTGTTATAAATCATTAAGATGCCACAACCAAGAGCTCTCCACCACCAAGTGCTTACCACAGCCAGGTTAGCTCATGTAAACCTTACAACAGTTATGCAAGCTATTCCCCACTCTGCAGAGGATTAAAGATTCTCAAAGAGTAGCTTGCCCACACTCTCTTAGCTGGAAATCTGAACCCCCTGACTTATCCCCAAATCTAAGATTTTTTTCCTGTATGCTACACCCACTAAACATGGGATTTGGTCCTTTGTAAAATAAAATGTAGTAGAAATATAAATGTTTGTAAGTTTTCTTTGGTATGGGTATTAAAATTGGGGGACAGAGTGGCAGAAAATCAGGTACTGAGAATACTGACGAATGTTTGCCCCTTAGCTCTGACCAGCTATGTCATCATGGGAATAAGTCCCAAACCAGTGCCTTGGGCCTTTGGTGCCTCTCCAACCACCAGCCAGCAGTGGTTGATCTGGCTATACAAGGAGTCCAGGTAAATCATTCACTATGTTTTCCTAGCCCTTCATGTTTTATTCACCTTAGTGTCTGACACACGGCATGGCCACAATACATTTTGATGGGTGAATGAGGGAAGAATCTTTGCACCAATAAGAGAAGTTCTAATAGATTCACAAAACTAATTGGTATCACTCGCACACATTTTATAACAGGAATCAGCCTGAGACACTGAACGAACTGGCTACACATTTTAAAACAAAAACAGAGCCAACCACAGGGAGCCTGGCACTTCTCTCAGGGGTCCTGGGGAGGGGTTCCTGCTCATTCCAGAGCTGGACTGCATGGAACTTAGGGCCCTCCTGCCCCTTGAGATTCCACAGTCTCTGGGTTGGTGAGGACATGAACGTTTTTCTCATGGAAGCCAAAAAGCTGATCCTATGAAATGCACAGCCTCAAAGAGTCCGTCTTTCAGAAGCATGTCTCCTAGCTTAACAATCCGCCCACATGCATAAGGACCGTGAATATGGTATTTTGCCCTTGATGATCACATGTGCTGCCCACTTATTACCAAGAGAGGTAACACTGTGCATATTTTGTAAATCTATTTACAAATAAATCAAAACAGCACATTTCATCATATTTCAATACAATTGTCCCTGGTTCTCCTTCTTGGGTCTCATTCTATTCCTACTTCTCATGGGTGGTTTGCAGGGCCTTCCACGCAAGGGCTCAGCAGCACTGCTCAGCCGGTCTCATGTTGAGCACCGAGGCCTCTGCTTGGGGGCTTTTGTGGGACCTGCCCTGTGTCCCGGCCCCACACCTGCCGCCCTCTCCCAGAGGGTTTGCTTTTTGTCCTTTCTTCTTCCTCTGCAGACCCACCTGCCACATTTCCTCACTCTTTCCGAACCTCTGTTACCTCCCTCGTCTTGCTATTACAATCCCCAGTCCCCTCTCCAAATCGCTCTGGGCAGCAGTCCCCAGCGCAGCAGCCTCACAGGCCCTTTTGTTCTGAGCTGGGGAGGCTGCGGTACCCACTCCCTCCTACAGGCTCTTGCCCAGAGGCGGGGTGGCTCTTCCTCCCTGAATCAGTTTCCTGGGGCTGCTATAGCAAATTACCAAAAGCTGGGAGGATTAAAACATCAGAAATGTATTCTCTCACAGTTCTTCAGGCCAAAGGTGGAAATCAAGGCATCTGCCGGGCCACGCTACTTCAAACACTCTTGGGGAGAATCCTTCCTGGCCTTTCCAGCTTTTCCTTGGCCTCCTTGACTTGTAGCCCCATCCCTCTAATCTCTGGCTCTGCAGTCACATTGCCTCCTCCTCTCTGGTCTGTTGTAACCCTTCCTCTGTGTCATCAGGAAAATTATTATTTGATTAGAGCCCACCCAGGTAATCCAGGGTGATCTCATCAAGATTCTTAACTGCATCTACAAAGACTCTTTTTTCCAAATAAGGTCAGATCCACAGATTCCAGGGCTTTGGATGTAGACATATGTTTTGGGGGCTGTCACTCAAGCCACTTCACTCCCCAGGATGTGACTGACAGTTCACACTTTCTAGAGCCATGTTTCCTAAACCTGAATGTACATCTGAGTCACCTGGAGATTCTGTTACCCTGTGGACCTTGACTTGGTCGGTCTGGGCAGGGCCTGAGATTCTGCATTTCTAACAAGCCTCCAGGTCATTCTGAAGCCCAGGCAGGCAGTCCAAGGTTAGCAAAGTATGAGGGGCGTGGCCCACTGAGCAGCACCAGCCTGGAGCCCGTCAGGATGGAGACTCTCAGACCCCACCCAGACCTGCTGAGCCTGACTCTGCACAGCAACAAGATCCCTAAGCACTCTGGTTGCATGTTAAGACCAGTCTGGAAGATTTTTATCCTTTTGCATTACACTCAAGACCTCTCTCCTGGAAGGAAATTAACCCCAGCCTCTCTTGCACTCAGTTCTATTGCACAAATGGTCTCACCCTAAGCTGTCAGCCAGGCAGCCATTTGTCCCCAGACTGTGAAAATCATGCTGTATGGTTCATGAGCCACAGCAGTCATGATGCACAGTAGCTACCACACAGGTCTTGTCCTGCTCAAAAAAATCATGACAAACTCTCCCGGGAATCCTGTCTTTCTTCCTCCTCCCTCTTCCGGGATCAGTGGTCCTTCAAATAGTTCATTTTGAAGAAAAGACTGGTCCTGATCTTGCCTTAAGAGGTCTGTCTACCCTTTTCTCCACATCAAAGTAAAACTATGTCAACTTAAAGAAAATTTCCGAAACCAACTTTATAAATCTCCAAATCAAGTCTCTCTCTAAAGCTTAAATAACCTTGATCTTCCAATAAAAATAATTTATTCCTGGGGTTTGGGGTGAGGAAGTGAGGTCAGAGAAGGAGACTTCATTGGGGAAATCACTAGAGGATTTACAGGTAGAGGTTTGGGTTGAAAGGTCATTAGACTCATATAATCTAATGCCTCATTTTGCAAGTGAGAAAACAGGTCTAGAGACAATACCCACCACCCTGGGAGGTGGCCTTCCTGGGACTAAAACCCAGGTCTTTTGACTTTTGTTCCACTGTTTTTAAAACTGACCTTTAGTTCCTCCATGCTGTCTCCACCCTATGTCAAGAGACCAAGCAGACTAGATTTGCCAGCAGAGCAAACAATCTTAAACAGCTTATCCTAAGACATTTCTTTTTGTCAGATAACAGGTCCCAGTTTGAGGTCTGGGTAATACACCACCCCCTCAACCGCACAAAGTCCTCACTCTCATTGAAGATGCTCTGCCAACAAGCTGGAGGAAAGCCCCGCTAGCCTCATATCTGCCAGCAGGGGGCAGACGTGGACAAGTTTGTCAGCTTTGAAGGCTGACGGGTCCCAGCAGAGGGAAGGACAAGCCTGCCTTGGCTTCCAGCAGAGCCTCCCACCAAAGTGGGCTGCCAGATGGAGACCAGCAGTAAGAAGTCAGTATGATTGGTTGTACTATCTAGAAAAATGAAAATACTCATAAATGCTCATTTCAGATAGCTTAGTGCCTAAGCTGGCTGGCTCCAGACAGGACACTTGAGTTTCGATCATCACCAGGCCATCAAAGAGCTGTGACCTTGGGGAAGTTACTCTCTATACTTGGTTTCCCCACTTGAAAATGAAGGAAACCATAGTGCCCCCCCTACGGGGGCTGAGGGTCCCGAATTCAAACCTGCCTGCCACATATTAAGTACTTGGTGTGTATAAGCCAGCAGTTAATGGCGATTTTATTTTAACTTATCCCTTAAATAAATATTTATTGAGCACCTACTCTGCATAAGGCCCTAAGCCAGGTGTTAAGGATATAGAATGAATAAGACACTTCTTTAAAATAAAAAATTACTATTACTATCTCATCTATTTTTATCTTTTATATATTATAACAGTAACTGTACAACCTCTTTGATTTCTTTTATTGTCCTTGTCATAGGGAAGCCCAGCAGCAAATCTGAAAGCCAATTTGGGCTGCTGTTTTGTCCACTGGGCCAGTCGATTTGCATTCTTCTTCTTGGTTGGCTCTCATGGTCTATTTATATTCCTATTTTAGTAAGTCACTATATAAATCTTTGGCCTGCTCTGCTCTGTGCAGGGGTGTGGGCTTGCTGCTTTACTGACGGGAAGCACTAGCCAGATACTGGAGCACTTCGGGAAAAGAAGGGTTCCAGCCTGAAAAAACATATTTACAGGTACGGAAGTGACTAACAGGGCCTGAAGGAAAGGAGGACAAGGCAGAAACAGCAACAGTCAAAACATCCCTGAGAAAGATAGGACAGGGGCTCTGACGGAATAAAGAGAAAAGCAGGTGAAAATACGGACACTGCCCAGGGCCACCTCCCACGGGAGCAGAGACGAGAAAAGAGGGAAGGCAGTGGAGGTGTGCACCGCACAGCACAGGGTAGGGGAAAAGTTGCTCTGTATCCATTTCAAAGGCGTTGGGGGAAGAACCAGCAATAGGTATTCCAACAGGACATAAAGATGGGCAGGGGGCAGAAATCACTGTCCGCAGAGTGGGGGAAGTGCAGGGTCAGTTGGCTGTAAGCTGGCCTGGGGTCACGGATGTTCACAAACACACACACAATCCCACCAAGCCCACCATCCCCACCTCCAATGAGCCAGTGTGCACGTAGGGCCGCCATTAGCCTTGCTCAGCACATTTTGAAGAGGTGTGCAGATGGGCTGGCACACATGACCTGAAAGAAGAAAAGGAACAAAAGAAAAATTGCTGATTGTGTCAAAGGAGAAGTGAGCTGACCTTGCTGGACCAAACAACTCCCAATGTTTCTTCCGAAAACTAAGCAGACCCCACAAATGTGCGTACCTCTGTGGGCCAAGTGGTATGGGCTGGAGCCATAAATTGGAGACCGCCAAAATGTTTATCAGTTAGAGAATAGATAAACTGTGTTTTCATACAGCAACAAGAATGAACATACGACAACTATCCAAAACAATATGGATGAATCTCAAACAAAATGCCGAATGAAAGAAGCCAAATGCAAAAGAATGCTGGATGTATGTTTGTCTTTATGTAAAGATAAAAGACAGGTAGAACTACTGTGTGAGAAGCCAGGGTGTAGTTACCCTTGGGGATCGTGACTGGAAGGGGGCACAGGTTTGTTTCTGGGGTGCTGGCCATGTTCTGTTTCTTAATCTGCTGTTTACAGGCATATATGTTCACTTTGTGAAAATTCATTTGAGCTGTGCATTTTTCTATAAGTACATTAGATTTCAATAGAAAGTAAAAGCAGACAACACAAGCAGGTCTTGGGGTCCCAACATAGAAGATCCCAGGGTGAGCAGCAGGCCATGCAGCACCTCCTCCAATGCTACCAAACTGGGGTGGCAAGTAACCAGGGAGTGAAGCGTGGCCACCAGCCCAGCAGCTGGCTCCTCAGGGTAGTCAGCCGACTCACCCATACATCAAGAGGTGGTTGGAATTAAGAAACTAAGCAGGACCACGGCACCTGCTGTTGTGTAAGTGCTGGTTGAGAGCGGCAACAGAGCTAGATTGTCTGGATCTGAACTTCAGCCCCACTGCGTGATCTAGTAATATGACCCCTGGGTCAGTGCCTTAAACACTGGACCTCAGTTTCCATATCAGTAAAACTGGGGTAATGATAGGATCAAATACATTAAATTTGGAACCACGTCTGGCACAAAGTAGTGATCAGACTTTGGTTCTGTTATGACTGTGTGCCAGCATCTTTGATCATCATATCCATGATACACAGTAGACTCCAGAATTAAATGATTTATTTCAGTGAGGCCACATGCCAAGTAAATGCACAATAGAGATTTGAACTCAAGGTCCACTTGGTTCCAAAGTGCATAATCTAAGGCTTCTCAACAAAGAGGGAAAATTTTCTCCCAGAAACAAGGAAATAGAATTAATAACACAAGGAAAATTATTCAAATGCAAGGAAAAATATAAGACTTTGGAATAAGCAAAGGACAATCCTAGATAGCCTTTCAATGGGATGCTAACGCCTTCTCAAAATATCTAATTCCATGGAGGCTCTGTGCCTTTCATTGCCTTTGAGTTATCTTACAACTCTAAAAATTATAAATAAGTGATAGCAAGGCAAAGAATCCATGTCTAAAGACATGCAAATAAATTCTGCAACTGCCTCCCCAAATAATAAAGCAAGTTTCCAGTCCATATATAAAGTTACTTCAATCCTTTACCCCATACAAATTTGTGGTTCTTTTGATTTCCCCTTTGAACCGATTACAACATCACACCAGTTCCCTCATTCAATGAGAGAGTTAACTAAAACCTTTGACATGTGTTCATTTTACATGGGTATGAGAATCATTACTTTTTCCCCCCCTAACACACAGGAAGAGGACAGGTGCCGATCATGGCCCTGGGGTTTCCTGAGGAAGGCCCACGCTACTGCAATCTGCTGGCAGAATGCCAGGTGGCCTTCACGGGGCAGGTGTGAGGCCAAGGCCCCAGGTCTGGCCCTGTGTTCTGTTTCCTGACCAGAGCTGGCAAGGGCAATGGAAGACTGGCTGGACCTTAAGGAACTCTGCTCAGCCTGAAAGCAGTTAACGGTGGGGGTGGATTCTGACAAAGCCAGGGCTGTGGAAACCCTTTCAGGCTGCCTAGTGGCTCAGGGGCCTGTAGGTCTGAGAGGCATAAATGCTGGATCCTGGTTAAGTCCATTTCCTAGATCTGTGACCTAAACAAGTTTTTAAACTCCCCAACTTTCATTTCCGCCTCTTTAAAATGTGGATATTACCATAGGACCTACCTTTCTGGTGGGGAGAGGGATGTGAAAATCAAGGTAATGCGTATGAGCTGTCAACACCAGCTCTGCCCTTAGCATGTGACAAAGGGCAGCTATTTTCAGTGTCATCACACTAGGAAACTGCAGCTCCTGGTGGAGAACACAGTGAGGAAATGCTCGCTGCTCTAGGGTTTTTGTATCAGTGGAGTATTATTTACTTCTACTATTTCTCTTGACACGAAAGAGGCATTGTAACCCCACACTGGGTAAAATATAACCCAATCTAAAAACAAGTCAAATTCTCTTTATCAAAGCAAGAAATACTTCACAATTGTTAACTATGTGAACACAGGTGAATAAAGGATTTCTTTTAAGAGATAAAGTAGCTAGGGATGGGAATAATAATGGCTGGCGTTTGTTGAACATTTGCTCTCTGCTAGGCATTTTCCCTAGGGTTTTTGGCATTTTCACTCTTCATGATAACCTCATGAGGCTGGGAAGCGTTAGCTCCCTTTTCTGGTTGGGAATTGAAGTAGATCTGAGGTTTAAACCCAGCTAAGACAATCAGCCCCTCTGGGTACAGAGCGTCCTGGGGGCCTGATCCTGGATCCTAGGCTGTGAGGATGTCTGTCTAGAATGGTGGGGCTTCGGTGCCCACAGAGCCTCTAGGGGGTGCTGTCCAGCCAGAATTTGAAAACAACTGATGCTAAAAAAGGTCAGATATTTTATCCATCCGCTCAACAAACATTTATCAAGGACCTATTATGTGGCAGGCACTGTTCTAGGCTGAATCAAACAGGCAGAATCCCTGCTGTCATTGAGCTGAAATTTCAGTTAGATACTAAACATAATAAGTAAAGTATATAGTATGTTACATAGGGCTAAGTTCTGTAGAGAAAATTAAAGGAGAGAGAGGATTTGGAGCGCCAGGGATGGGGTAACGGGTACGAACTCACTGATTGCGGTCAGGGAAGGCCTCAGTCAGGGGTCACTTGTGCAAAGACTAAAGCTCGGTGGGACAGTGAGCCGTGCGGCTGTCTGGGGCAGAGCAGGGGGCAAACCCTGTAAAGGCCTGAGGTGACAGCGAGCGTGGCGTGCTTGAGAAACTCCTGGGGGGCGCTGAGGCTACACCAGAGTGGATGAGAACAAGCTGTCAGAGACGAAGCTGGAGAGTGGCAGGAGATAGATATCAGGGTCTTCTCTGCTCAGGGAGATGGGGAAGGGTCTGAGCAGACCAATCACATGACCTCCCTTACAGAAGAACTGCTCTGGCCCCTCCATGTGTGATGAAATGTGGTAGGGCAAGGGAGAAGCGGAGAGGCCCCTTAAGCCAACTGCAGAGATTCAGACAAGACCTGATGGTAGACTGGGGCAGAGTGGTAGCTGGACACGTTTGGGGGGTAAGGCCACTGGGATTTGGGAGCCGTCAGAACCCACTGAGGCTACCCTTTTAGGGCTGACTCATCCAGTGTGGGCCATGACCCCAGTAACCTTTCCTGGAAAGCCTGCTCTTGGTGTTGCCAGGATAACAGAGCCCAGCAGCCATGGAGATACCTTCCTGGCTTGCCCAAGGTCAGGGCACTGCTCCAGCTTTTCCTCTCTAGGCTACTTCCCCTTAGATTTCCCTCAGGATTGAGGCAAATGCCACCAGGAGCCATATTCCAGTTCCTATTGCTACCTTGAAAACCACCCCAAAACTTAGTAACATGAAACAATTATTTTTATGCTCTTGGATTCTGTGGGTCAGTAACTCAGGGCTACATAAGGATGGCTTGTCTCTGCCCCATTATGTCTGGGGCCCCAGTTGGGAAAACTCAATTTCTGGGGGAACTGGAGTCACCCGGAGGTGTCCTCACTCACATTCTGGCCTTGGTGCTGGTTGCTGGCCGGGACCGCAGCTGCCTGTTGGCCACAACATCTACCCAGGGCCCCTCCCTACGGTGTGTCTGTGTGGCCTGGGCTTCCAGTCATGGCGGCGACTTACAGAGGCTTGTACATATGTACCCAAGGCCTAGACATGCAGCAGCCACCTTGCAAGGAAGGGGTCACCCATAAACAAGGTCGCACAGGAAGACGGCAGAGCCAGGATGGAAAGAACTGGAACCACTGAATCAATCTGAAGCACTCTGATTTCCTGTTCAGTGGAAAATACAAATACATTTTCTGTTTTGTTTAGACCAGTTTGAACTGGGGTTTTCTGTTATCATCACTAAAACGGATACAGATCTCCTAAACGGCCACTACTCTGGTGGGCCGCACACTTTTAGGAAGGGAGCCAGTCGGAGTCACCACAGTGCTGACAAGTCCTGCTGCCTCACAGAGCGACTGCGGCCGGGGCCACAGCCATTGGTGCCATGAGCCTGGGAGCCCCAAGCTCGGCTGCTTTATCCATAAAGGCAAGGAATCCAACCTTCGCAATTATCAAGAACTTACACCCAGGGGCAGGTGGGGGGAGAAGGTAGTTCTGATGTGGGGTAACTTGATGATGGCAAACAAAAACCCAAAAAAAAAAAAAACCCTAGAGGAGAGAAACCCCTTCCGATGTGGCTCTGTCACGGACTCGGAGGGAGCTGCCTGCCTTCAGCCTGTACATGATACCCGCAGATGCTGCCAGTGCCCCGGATACATCACCAGACTTTCCAGGGCTCTACCAACCTCAAGCTGCCAATCTGTATGCCTGGGCCTGGGGCTTTTTTTCCAGAACTGTGGAAATCCCCTCAGCTCACATGCAGGGAAGTTCCAAAAGTGCCAGGAATGAACACCCCCACATAGCAACCCTGAATCCATGCTCTGGAAGTGGCTGTATAAAGGCCCCAGACCTCTCACCCCCTGTGGGGCCTTCTGAGGGGTGGTTTGACACCGTTTTCCAGAGCTCCCCCGGGGGCCTCTGCCCACCATGACAGCTGGCACAGCCATACTCCCTCTGTTGACGGCCCCCTTCCCTGTATCATGCACCTGCTGGTGTTCTTGGCCACTCCCAAAACAATTACTTGTGCTCCAATCTTTGTCTCAGCGCCTCTTTCTGGGGGGCCCCCACACTGAGGCAGCGATCGCAGGGGAGTGGTCAGGAAATGCGGGCGGTGTGGGGGTGATGTGACAATCTAGCCACAGTCTTCTCTCTAGTGGGAAACACTGGAGGCAAGAAACTAAGGCTTTTGAGAATCGCCCACTGGGAGATGAGCCTCCTGAGTTTTCAAGGCCCACTGGTTCATGGTGAGTGCCCGCTGGGTGAGGCCTTCTGCACCTATAGGTGTTGGGACACCATCAGTGGGGTTCTGATTACCACCACAGCGGCACCCTTGGGTGGCATTCTGCACTGACAATCCACGCATCCGCCCAGCCCCCATCTCCCTGCAGCTGAGGGAACCTCTCAGCAGTGATCAGCATCCAGAATGATCCTCTTTTGTTCTTACCCATTCAATGTGTTTATTTTCAAGATTGCGTTTGTGGAAAGCATTTAAACAGCGCCATTTAGAAGAAAACAAAAGTCACCAGATGGAAAAATAGAATAAAAAACCTGCACACAAAAAAAATTCCCCAAGCGGTACAGGCAGGGCAGAGGGGGTTATTGTCGTCCTGCTGCTGGGGTAATGCAGCTGTGTTGGAAGAGCTCTCTGCTTTTGATAGCCTAGAATTTTCAAGAGAACTGAACACAGGTCAACAGAATTCTATGCTTCACTCCTTGAGAAAGTTCGACAAACCTTTCCTCCTCCCTCCAGTAAAGACAGAAGAACAGTTACTAGGATTACCATGTATACTAAATTATAAACCACAAGCAACTTTTTCTTAGAATAATGCCTTCCAGTTGGCCTGTACCTTATATGGCCGGGCCTTGTTCTCCAGAGCCAAGCAATACCCTTAGCCGCAGGCTGGCTGCAAAGCCAGACCGATATGAAGGCGTGAGCAATGGCAGCTGCTTCCGAGGATGAGACCAGCATCGCCTCCTATCCCCTCAAGAAATCAAGAAAACCAAACTGGCTTTGCCCTTTGCCATGCCACTCCCAAACACAACATGATTTTGCGTAATAGTGGTTGAAAAACTTCAGCAATATGTCAAGGGTGGCAGGAAGGCCAACTTTCAGACACAAGGAGGCCTTGGTCATTGCTTCTCCCTCACCTTTCATCCTCCCAGTGGCCAACACAGAGACAGGAAAGTGGGTAGTGTGAACAGGTGCATGAGTCAGGACTGGCGCTCTGGGTCCTGTGAGGAGAAGTCATATCAATTTTCTCTGGACTGATCTTACCTGGGCTCCTGGTCCCCACATGCAGACACAGGATGTAACTGCCTGGGGCATTCCCCCGCATGCCCAGAAGAGGTAATCTGTTCCCAGGCAGCGGCCATGGACGTTGTGTAGCATGGCGGCCCTGGCAGTGGGAGGGGAACATTGCTATACAGTCAGGCAGTCCCCACCCTGCCATTTATTAACCATGGCGCTCAGGATTTATTTAACCTCTCTGACCCTCAATTTCTCTATCTGCAAATAGTAGCTCCTACCTTTTAAAACACTAGTGCCTAACACATCATAAGCTCTCGATAAAAGGCAGCTCCAATTACCACTGAGGGAATATGGCTGTGGTTTCTAACACTTGTGAGCAAGTATGGGCTCATAACAGCTGTTCCCACAATTGTCATTTTTAGGGGCTGTAACTGTGGGTTTTAGAGCAATGATGACTCTTAGAGAACCCAACTGGGATTGCACATTAAGAAGCAAATCACATTAAGAGTGCCATGTTGGGCCCCGGGTGGATGACTAGGACAGCCAGAAAGCATGTGGAAAGTTACCAGAAGGTCCAGCTGTCATTAAGAGGGCTTCCCAGGGGAACAGCTCAGTTGGCCTGATAAGGATGCAGGAGCCAGAGGAAAAGGCACACAGGCTCTAACAGACAGAACTCTAAGCCCTGGAGCAGAGCCCTCACAAGCAGATTTCATTAGCCACAAAGTCACAAGGAAGAACTTACAGAGGACGAAAGAGGCTGAAGACAGCAGGCAAAGCTGTGTCCGTTTCTTACGCATGTCCTGAGCTCAGCCCTGATGGAGCACAGTGTCCCCAGGGGGCTTCCCCAAGCCCTGCTGCACCACGATTCATGTTTCTAAAGCATTACTCTAAACCTTATTCAATAACACTACTTTCCTTTCCACCCCTTTCAGGCATACAGAATGGCCACACATGGCTGAGAAACACCAACAGTGCCTTAGTGAGAAAACTCCAGAAACAGGGAGGATTCTTT
This sequence comes from Manis javanica, assembly GCF_040802235.1. Classification (NCBI taxonomy): domain Eukaryota; kingdom Metazoa; phylum Chordata; class Mammalia; order Pholidota; family Manidae; genus Manis; species Manis javanica. The sequence goes on along the minus strand of NC_133163.1, from coordinate 101,035,150 downwards.
GAGAAAAAGAAGTAAACTAGAGATTTCTTTTGGCGGGGCTGTGGAATAGACTACTGTACTGTAAGTCTACATAACACATTTACTCCATTCCAGCAAGCAAGCCACACCCTTTACAAACTGCTTGCTGTTGTCTCCTTGTTACTGCCATGTGCCACACCTGAAATGACCTTCCCAGTTCATGCATGTGCTGTCATGAGAAGAGTACATTTTCTGGAGCAGAAAAGAACCAGGTTCAAGCCCTGCTCATACTTACCTAGCTGTGGGTCTCTTTCCTTATATGGAGAATGAGTATGATGGTACCCACCTCATGAGGATTCAGCGAGGTAACATCTGGCCCCCAGGTTCTACAGTTTAGCAGCCAAGCCATGAAAGATTCTCCTTGCCAAGTCACAGCCAAACCACAGTCAGCTAAATGAGCTCAGGGAGCTGAATTCGTTCACTGGACTCCAAGTCTGTAGCAGGGGCCCTAAGGATGGGGAGAGGGGGCAGCAGGAAGGGACCTCCTGTGATGTCATAAACACTAGGGAGGGGCAGGAGGATAATGACAGTGGGAGAGAGTCTTCCTTGCATCCAGTCTCCCTTCTTCCCCAGAATTAGACATTCTGGGGAGGTGGCTCTGTGCCCAGATAAAAAACTGTTTCCAGGGAGGAGCCAAGATGGCGGTGTGAGTAGAGCAGCAGAAATCTCCTCCCAAAACCATATATATTTTTGAAAATACAACAAATACAACTATCCCTAAAAGAGAGACCAAAAGATACAGTACAACAACCAGGCTACATCTACACCTGCGAGAACCCAGCGCCTCACGAAGGGGGTAAGATACAAGCCGCAGCCCGGCGGGACCCGAGCACCCCAAACCCCAGGTCCCGGCGAGAGGAGAGGAGTCAGAGCAGGGAGGGAGAGGGAGCCCAGGACTGCTAAACACCCAGCCCCAGCCATCCGCACCAGAGCGCAGACACAGTGCATACGTGGGGTGCTGGAAACTAGGGAAACAGGACAGCAAGACCTGTGAGCGGGTCCCTGCAGCTGGCATCCCTGGGACAAAGAAAAGTGAGTGCTTTTTGAAAGTCTTAAAGGGACAGGGACCCCACACCTGGACGGAAGCGCCCCAGCACATTTAGCCCAGCAGCTGGGAATCCTGGGGAACTCTGGGTGCCCTAACCCCTGAGCTGCAGTACAGCTCTGAGGCCCCTCACAGTGGTAAAGAGCCTCCCGCCCATTCCCCCTCTGACATGGCGTCGCCATAGTGGAGCAGCAGCCTGAGGCCAGCCACGCCCACAGCAACTGTGGAGTTTAACTCCACTAGGGGTTGCTGTTCTCCCAGGAGAAGAAGGCCACAAACTAGCAAGAAGGGACGTTCTCCGAGCCAACACACATGCCAACTCCCCACAACTATCTCTATTGTCATGAAAAGGCAGAAGAATTTGATCCAGACCAAAATAACACAGACAACCTCTGAGAAGGAGCTTGGAGAGATAGACCTAAGCAATCTTCCTGAAAAAGAATTCAAAATAAAGGTCATAACCATGCTGATGGAGCTGCAGAAAAAAATACAAGAGCTAATGGACAAAGTAGGGAGGGAGACTACAAAAACAAAACAATCTATGGAAGGATTTAAAAGCAGAATGGATGGGATGCAAGAGGCCATTAATGGAACAGAAACCAGAGAACAGGAATGCATAGAAGCTGACACAGAGAGAGATAAAAGGATCTCCAGGAATGAAACAATATTAAGAGAACTGTGTGACCAATCCAAAGGAATAATATCTGCATTACAGGGGTACCAGAAGAAGAAGAGAGAGAAAAAGGGATAGAAAGTGTCTTTGAAGAAATAATTGCTGAAAACTTCCCCAAACTGGGGGAGGAAATAATCGATCAGATCACAGAAGTACACAGAACTCCCAACAGGAGGGACCCAAGGAGGACAACACCAAGACACATAATAATTAAAATGGCAAAGATCAAGGACACGGACAGAGTTTTAAAGGCAGCTAGAGAGAGGAAAAAGGTCACCTACAAAGGAAAACCCATCAGGCTCTCATCAGACTTCTCAACAGAAACCCTACAGGCCAGAAGAGAATGGCATGATATATTTAATGCAATGAAACAGAAGGGCCTTGAACCAAGAATGCTGTATCCAGCACAATTATCATTTCAATATAAAGGAGGGATTAAACAATTCCCAAACAAGCAAAAGTTGAGGGAATTTGCCTCCCATAAACCACCTCTACAGGGTATTGTAGAGGGACTTCTCTAGATGGGAGCACTGCTAAGGCTAAATAGATGTCACCAGAGAATATAAAATCACAGCAAAGAAAGCGGAACAACCAAATACTAACTAAAGGCAAAAAATAAAATCAACTACCCACAAAGGCAGTTAAAGGAAACACAAAAGAGCACAGAATAAAACACCCAACATATAAAGAATAGAGGTGGAGGAATAAGAAGGCAGAGAAATAAAGAATGATCAGATAGTGTCTATAATAGCTCAATAAGCAAGTTAAGTTAGGCAGTAAGATACTAAAGAAGCTAACCTTGAACCTTTGGTAACCACAAATCTAAAGCCTGAAATGGAAATAAGTACATAACTTCTAATAATCACCCTAAATGTAAATGGACTGAATGCACCAATCAAAAGACACAGAGTAATAGAATGGATAAAAAAGTAAGACCCATCTATATGCTGCTTACAAGAGACTCACCTCAAACCCAAAGACATGCACAGATTAAAAGTCAAGGGATGGAAAAAGATATATCATGCAAACAACAGGGAGAAAAAAGCATTTGTTGCAGTACTAGCATCAGACAAAATAGACTTCAAAACAAAGAAAGTAACATGAGATAAAGAAGGACATCACATAATGATAAAGGGGTTAGTCCAACAAGAGGATATAACCATTATAAATATATATGCACCCAACACAGGAGCACCAGCATATGTGAAACAAATACTCACAGAACTAAAGGGGGAAATAGAATGCAGTGCATTCATTTTAGGAGAATTCAACACACCACTCACTCCAAAGGATAGATCAACCAGACAGAAAATAAGTAAGGACACAGAGGCACTGAACAACACACTAGAACAGATGGACCTAATAGACATCTATAGAACTCTACACCCAAAAGCAACAGGATACACATTCTTCTCAAGTGCACATGGAACATTCTCCAGAACAGACCACATACTAGGCCACAAAAAGAGCCTCAGTAAATTCCAAAAGACTGAAATCCTACCAACCAACTTTTCAGACCACAAAGGTATAAAACTAGAAATTAATTGTACCAAGAAAGCAAAAAGGCTCACAAACACATGGAGGCTTAACAATACGCTTCTAAATAGTCAATGGATTAATGACCAAATTAAAATAGAGATCCAGCAATATATGGAAATAAATGACAACAACACAGAGCCCCAACTTCTGTAGGAGGCAGCGAAAGCAGTCTTAAGAGGAAAGTATATAGCAATCCAGGCATATTTAAAGAAGGAATAACAAACCCAAATGAATAGTCTAACATCACAGTTACCAAATTGGAAAAAGAAGAACAAATGAGGCCTAAACTCAGCAGAAGGAGGGACATAATAAAGATAAGAGAAGAATAAAACAATAGAAAAAAATCAATGAAATCAAGAGCTTGTTCTTTGAGAAAATAAACAAAATAGATAAGCCGCTAGCCAGACTTATTAAGAGAAAAAGAGAATCAATATACATCAACAGAATCAGAAACAAGAAAGGAAATATCACAGCGGACCCCACAGAAATACAAAGAATTATTAGAGAACACTATGAAAACCTATATACTAACAAGCAGGAACACCTAGAAGAAATGGACAACTTCCTAGAAAAATACAACTTTCCAAGATAGACCAGGGAAGAAACACAAAATCTAAACAAACCAATTACCAGCAAAGAAATTGAAGCGGTAATCAAAAAACTACCCAGGAACAAAACCCACAGGCCAGATGGATTTACCTCAGAATTTTATCAGACATACAGAGAAGACATAATACCCATTCTTCTTAAAGTTTTTGAAATAATAGAGGAGGAGAGAATACTCCCAAACTCATTCTATGAAGCTGACATCACCCTAATACCAAAACCAGGCAAAGACCCCACCAAAAAAGAAAATTACAGACCAATATCCCTGATGAACATAGATGCAAAAATCCTCAACAAAATATTAGCAAATTGAAATCAAAAATACATCAAAAGGATCATACACCATGACCAAGTGGGATTCATCCCAGGGATGCAAGGTTGGTACAACATTCGAAAATCCATCAACATCATCTACCACCTAAATAAAAATAAAGACAAAAACCACATGATCATTTCAGTAGAGAAGCATTCGAGAAAATTCAACATCCATTCATGATAAAAACTCTCAACAAAATGGGTATAGACGGCAAGTACCTCAACATAATAAAGGCCATATAAGATAAACCCACCGCTAACATCATACCAAACAGCGAGAGGGTGAAAGCTTTTCCTCTGATATCGGGAACAAGACAGGGATGCCCACTCTCCCCACTGTTATTCAACATAGTACTGGAGGTCCTAGCCACGGCAATTAGACAAAACAAAGAAATACAAGGAATCCAGACTGGTAAAGAAGAAGTCAAACTGTCACTATTTGCAGATGACATGGTATTGTACATAAAAAACCCTAAAAACTCCACTCCTAAACTACTAGAACTAATATTGGAATTCAGCAAAGTTGCAGGATACAAAATTAACACAGAAATCTGTGGCTTTCCTATACACTAACAATGAACTAATAGAAAGAGAAATCAGGAAAACAATTCCATTCACAATTGCATCAAAAAGAATAAAATACCTAGGAATAAACCTAACCACGGAAGTGAAAGACGTATACCCTGAAAACTATAAGACACTCTTAAGAGAAATTAAAGAGGACACTAACAAATGGAAAGTCATCCCATGCTCTTGGCTAGGAAGAAATTAATATCGTCAAAATGGCCATCCTGCCCAAAGCAATATACAGATTTGATGCAATCCCTATCAAATTACCAACAACATTCTTCAATGAACTGGAACAAATAGTTCAAAAATTCATATGGAAACACCAAAGACCCCGAATAGCCAAAGCAATCCTGAGAAGGAAGAATAAAGTGGGGGGGATCTCCCTCCCCAACTCCAAGCTTTACTACAAAGCCACAGTAATCTAGACAATTTGGTACTGACACAAGAACAGAGCCACAGACCAGTGGAACAGAATAGAGACTCCAGACATTAACCCAAACATATATGGTCAATTAATATTCGATAAAGGAGCCATGGGCATACAATGGGGAAATGACAGTCTCTTCAACAGATGGTGCTGGCAAAACTGGACAGCTACATGTAAGAGAATGAAACTGGATCACTGTCTAACCCCAAACACAAAAGTAAATTCGAAATGGATCAAAGACCTGAATGTAAGTCATGAAACCATAAAACTCTTAGAAAAAAACATAGGCAAAAATCTCTTGGACATAAACATGAGCGACTTCTTCATGAACATATCTCCCCTGGGCAAGGGAAACAAAAGCAAAAATGAACAAGTGGGACTATATCAAGCTGAAAAGCTTCTGTACAGCAAAGGACACCATCAATAGAACAAAAAGGAACCCTACAGTATGGGAGAATATATACATCAATGACAAGTCCGATAAAGGGTTGACATCCAAAATATATGAAGAGCTCACACACCTCAACAAACAAAAAACAAAAAATCCAAATAAAAAATGGACAGAGGAGCTGAACAGACAGTTCTCCAAAGAAGAAATTCAGATGGCCAAGAGACACATGAAAAGATGCTCCCCATTGCTAGTCATCAGAGAAATACAAATTAAAACCACAATGAGATATCACCTCAAACCACTAAGGATCACTACCATCTAAAAGACAAACAACAACAAATGTTGGGGAGGATGTGGAGAAAGGGAAACCCTCCTACACTGCTGGTGGGAATGTAAATTAGTTCAACCATTGTGGAAAGCAGTATGGAGATTCCTCAAAAAGCTCAAAATAGACATACCATTTGACCCAGGAATTCCACTTCTAGGAATTTACCCTAAGAATGCAGCAGCCCAGTTTTAAAAAGACAGATGCACCCCTATGTTTATCGCAGCACTATTTACAGTAGCCAAGAAATGGAAGCAACCTAAGTGTCCATCAGTAGATGAATGGATAAAGAAGATGTGGTACATATACACAATGGAATATTATTCAGCCATAAGAAGAAAACAAATCCTACCATTTGCAACAACATGGATGGAGCTAGAGGGTATTAGGCTCAGTGAAATAAGCCAGGCAGAGAAAGACAAGTACCAAATGATTTCACTCATATGTGGAGTATAAGAACAAAGAAAAACTGAAGAAACAAAACAGCAGCAGAATCACAGAACCCAATAATGGACGAATAGTTACCAAAGGGAAAAGGACTGGGGAGAATGGGAGGGAATGGAGGGATAAGGGCGGGGAAAAAGAAAGTGGGCATTATGATTAGCATGTACAATATGGGGGGGCATGGGGAGGGCTGTGCAACACAGAGAAGACAAGTAGTTATTCTACAGCATCTTACTACACTGATGGACAGTGACTGTAATGGGGTTGGGGGGGCGGACTTGGTGAAGGGGGGAGCCTAGTAAACATAATGTTCTTCTTGTAATTGTAGATTAATGATAACAAAATAAAAAATAATAATTAAAAAAAAATGTTTCCTAGCCTACCCTGCAGAGAAAGATGGCCACGTAAGTAAATCCTGGCAATGGTATGTTGGCATAAGTTATTGAATGAGACATTTAGGAAAGCACCTTAAAAGAGCAGCTGACTCAACTGGAAGGCCCTTTGGCATTTCCTCCTTTATTCTTGCTACCTGGGGCTCAGACTTGGTGACAGGAAATGGAGAGGCCACCTTGGGACTATGAGATGACCCTGAGGATGGGAGCACAGAAAGATAAAAGGTATCTGGGATGATGATGTCCATCTCCAGATTCATTTTATGTGGGAGAAAAATAAAGCCCTATCACTTGTTATCTCAGGCCTGTTACTAGGATAGTGTGGCAGCCAGCTCCCAGATCGGCGGCCACTGATCCTTACCCCTGGTATTCGTGCTCGGTGTGATCCTTTCCCACATGAAGCTGGCTTGTGTAGCCAGCTTACACAGGATAAAGCCGACCTGCATAACCAACAGGATATTGAGGAAATAATGTTGTATGACTTCTGAGGCTAGGTCATAAAAGACATGGTAGATTCTGCCTGGCTTTCTCTTGGATCATTTGCTCTGGGATAAGTCAGCTGCCACATCATGAGAGCACGTACAGAGCCTGATGAAACAGTCCATGCAGCAAAGAGCTGAGGCCCCCCACCAACAACCAGCATCAGTTTGCCAGCCATGGGGGTGAATGACTAGAAGCAGGTTCTCTGGCTCATCAAGCCTTTAGATGACTGAGACCCCAGGCACATCTGGCTGCAATCTCAATACAGAGCTCCAGCCAGGACTACCAGGTAAGCTGCTCCTGAATTTTTGACCCACAAAAATTGTGAGATAACATTTATTGTTTTAAAACACAAAGTTTGTTACACAGCAATAGATACTTAATACACAAACATACTTAATTCCTGACTCCTAATTTGGCACGAACACATCTGACGCCCGAATGGTCCATACTTTGTACCCCACCAAAGCCCCATGCTTAGAGGCAAAGCAGGCCTCCCTTCTGCTACCTCCTCCTCAACATATGTGCAACACTGGGCATTCCTCCTATGGATCAGACACGGATGCCAGCTGTAATCAAAGAAGCAAGCCTACTCCATTCTACTTAAGGAGTGCTCTCTGCCAGCTTTCTCCTCCCAACTTGCCCAGGTGCAAGAGTTCACACCACGTTGCCGCTAGGTATCCACACCCTACCATCTGTCATATAGTGGGCCTGCCAGTATTTCCGGACACCCTGAATGGCAGTGCCCAGGTGAATTACCTGGTGATGAGAAAAGCCTGGGAGAGCAGAGAGGAGCCCCCCAGCTAACCGCCTCTGTGGACTCTCCTTGCTGGCCTCACTCAGTAGACAACTAGACTTGATCATTAAAGCTGGCTCCCTCGGGATTGCGGGAACAGAGAAACTGAGCTGGAAGACAGAAGATGCCTGCGTCTCTTCCCGGCGTATCCTCTCCAGCTGTCCTCACCGAGGCCATGAAGGTTGCACCAGTCTGAGGGGTCAGCAAATATGCCCACACAATGCTGGAAAGAACTTCTTCTTACACTGAGCTCTTTGAAAGAGAACCAGGGACGCACTGCTGCTTCTGTTCTGATTCTGTAATGGATCCTGTCACCTCCCAGAAGCATCTGACTTTTCTAACTACCATTTTGGCAAGGAAGGAAGGTCCTTAGGAGAAAAATGAAAACAAAAGTGCTGAGCATGGGATGGGATTGGGGAGAACATCAATTAAGTTTTGAACATATGACTGGAATAAAAATTGTACTCAGGGTTTTTCAGAGAAAACAAAACCAATAGGATGAGCTTTGTTATAAGGAACTGGTTCATACAATTATGGAGGCTGAGGAGTCCCATAATCTGCCAGGAAATTCCAGTTCAAGTCCAAAGGCCTAAGAACTGGGAGCGTAAATGGTGTAAGTCCCAGTCGGAGGGCAGAAGAAAAGCAGTGTCTTAGCTCAAGCAGATACAGAAACAGAATTCCACCTTCCTCCATCTTTTGTCATCTTCAGGCACTCAGCAGGGTAGATGATGCCCACCCACACTGGGCAGGGCAATCTCCTTTACCCAGTTCAGCAACTTAAGTGCTAATCTCTTCTGGACACACCCTCACAGACATACCCAGGAATAATGCTTAACCAGATATCTGCGCATCCCATGACATAGTCAAGTGGACACATAAAATTAATTTCACATAAACAGAAGTTTGTTTATGGAGCACATGACCCTCCCTGCCTCACACCCAATGCTCTAGGTGCAAGGACCTCTGTACAAGCCATGCTATTTTCTCTTTTTCTGTGCTCCTTAGCCCAGAATGGTCTTTTCTCAACTTTGTATTTAGCTAAGTCCTACTCCTGCTTAAGATTCAGTCTAATCAACATCTTGGATTATGTTAGGATTCAGTCTGGACAGTTCCCCATAAAACCCAACCCTCTTACTCACTGTGCACTGTTCCCATGACACTTCATGCACCAGTCATCAGTCTTGTGTCATGGACTCCACATGTATCCATCTCCCCCACTGCTCTGAGCATTTCTTAGGACAGGAGCTTCACCTAAATCACTTAAGTATTCCTAGCCCCTACCTATAATCTAGAACCTAGAACAGTGCCTAGCAAATAGCAGATGCTCAATAAATGTGTGCTGAGTGAGTAAATGATTGAATCAGTGAATGAATATGTGATATGCTCGGCACAGTGCAATACCATCAAAGCCACTGTTTTTCATTAAGCCAAAAACTTTGCCTTCAGGTGATACTTGAGAACTGCTGCCTCGCCCTGTGATTTCCTACTCTTAACACTGGCCTCAGTGCCCACCACTCTCAGCAGCAAGAATTGCATTTCACTTCATTTTTCTACTTCAAATAAATCAGCTTCGATGACTCCCCAGAGCCATGGGAAATTCAATCTCAATCACATTTGGCAGTGTCAAAGTATAATTTTCAAAATCCTGAAAATGTAATTTTCATGTAAATATATAAGGAGCTTGTATCAAAAGATTTACATAATTAATTAATGAGGAAATGCAGAATAAAAAAGTTGGCTCAAAAGATGACACAAGAAAATGGTATGTAAAAAGAGTTAGTGATAGAAAGGGAGATATGATTGCTAAGTTAGCTACAAAATTAGTTAATGCCCTACACAGCAGTAAAACCACAGCTCTTGTGGTTACCTTCTTGAGCAAACAGAAACATTTGCATTTCAACCAGGCACAAATCATTCATCTGTCTTCAGTTCTCTACAAGCTAATATTGAACTTTTAATAGAGTCTGGGCCTTAATAACCAGAAAGAATAAGCTCAACAAAGTTACCTTCCTGTAGAGAAGGCAAGTGGACTCCATGCTGGCAATAATTCTACCAAAAAAGAGGTCAAATGAGAAAGAGTTAAGGTGAAGCTTGGGAATTATACATTTAAAACAAATGTGAAAATGAGACTAAATTAGCTTTAGATAAAATGTGTATACATGCAGGGGAGCAGTCCAGGGCAATGTGACCTGGTGAATAAAGGACAAAAAAAGATTGTAACAAGGATGCCAGTGCCCACGTGTCTGCAAAAAAGAGAAGAAACAAAAGCCCTGGTGTTTTCACATACTGATCTGATGAAAAGACTAACAGTTTATATTTGGGCAAATGCCCAAAATGAGTCTTGATGAAGTATTAACTAAGGGGTTTGTTGGGAGTATAGGATATGTGCCCAGATCCTCCCCTGTGAAATTCTCTGCTAGAATAACTGTCTGCATAAGAGAAAACTCTTAAGAGCGAAATAAAACTGAGCTTTGTACTCCTTCCCCTCCGACTGTTCCCCCAAACCTAAAAGGCAGCGCAGACTCAGAGCCGCTTTACTCACCGGCTGACTTTAGCCAGGAGCCAGCGGGGAAATCAGAGGCCCTTGCCTCTTGAAGGAAGCTTTGCATGCGCTTGCCATGCAGAAGTGGGAAATGCAAGAGCTTCGGAAACCAAAAATTTGGTGACAAAACCATCTGAAGTGAAGGGCAATGAACTAAGAAGCTTAACAGACATATTCTCACAGTTTGGGAGGCTGGGAAGTCCCAGATCAAGGCACCAGCAGATTCAGTTTTTTTGGTGAGAGCCTCTTCCAGGCTTGCACGTGGCTGCTTCCCAGTCCATCCTCACATAGGGAAAGGAAGCCCTGGGGGTCTCTTCCTCTTCAGATAAGGGCACTAATCTCATCCAGGGGGCTCCACCCCTCATGGCCTCGTAGAAACCTAATTACCTCTGAACACCCCAGCTCCAAATACCATACCAGCTTTAACATACAGACTGCGGGGGGACACAAACATCCTGTAGGTAATGCCATCTGATCCTAAAGGTTTTAAATGAGGAATTGTGATCCTGTACCTCACCCAGAGCTTACCAAAGTTAACATTTTGATACCTGATCTGATTTTTTAAATTTCCCTGTTGTTGGATATTTAGGAAGATGTTTTCATTTTCTCTACTTAAAAAAAATTCTGTAATGATTGTTTCCTTTTGATAAATTCCTAGAAGTAGACCCAGAGTTAAAGGAGCATGCACATTAGAAGGCTCTTGAAACATGCTGCCAGATGTGCCAAATGTCTCTTGTAAGAAAGGCTATCTCAGCACAACTCACTTACACTGAGTCTTACTGTTACAGTATTATTTTTTGTTTACAGAAAAGAGCACATATAATGTATACTGATTAAACTTCAATTTAAAAAACAAAGAAAACCAGTACATGCATATAATAAAATATTCTCTAAGCACAGAAATGTGTGCACCCTTGCTGCCACCTTCCAATCCCTGTCCTCAAAGGGAAAAAGGGGGAAAGAACGGAGAGAGACTGGGTGAGGTCAACCACTGACCACATATTTTCCCCAAATGTTAGCCTCTGCCTGCTGCCTCCACTGACCCTCTCCAGTCTGGTGCCACCACAGGCCGGGTGAGGTCATCACTCCCATGTTCCAAGCTTGGCCTTTTAGACTTTGCTCATCTTCACTATTCTAAGGCAGTTGAAAATTCCCTTTCTACCACCTATTTTCTTATTTTAACAGGATTTGATATTCCCTGAGTACCAGTCCTGGCTAAGAAACTAGAGAAAAGGAAGATTAAAGTTTGTAAACCCTATTAGATCTCTGACTACAATGTGATCTGCTAGATCTTTCCCAAGCCAAATGTCTAGGGCCGTATTTGAGAAGACTACCTCTGTGAGGCAAGTCTCCTCTGGCATCAGCAGAGGACTTTGCCCTTTGTAGTCTTGACCCCAGGAAATATATTTTATCTCCATTCTAGACTAGATCTCTAGGGGCTGGGAGCCAGGAGAGGCAGAGGCCCTGTTGGGTGCCCCTCAAGTACTATGTGTGACTGGAGGGAGAGCCGCGGGTCGGGAGCTGTTCTGAGTAGACCAGACCAGACAGCTTTGGTTCTACCTGCCAGCAACCTCACTCTCTGGCAAACCCACCTTCCTGAACCCTCAGTGGGTATTGCAGAGATGAAGAAAACACACCACCCAAAGTGGATTCATCACCGTCCTGCACAGACCCATTTATTCCAGAGACACATTCCCCAATAGCCACTCCGGTGTCACAGGGATCATTACAAGCCAACACTGCCCAGGAGGGGGCAGACCCTCTGACGGTGTTTCTTTCAAAGGTCTTCCCCTCGTGATCACAGGTGCCCTGTACAAAGCCTCAGCAGCTCTCTTCCTTCCCTCTCCCCACCAAAACCCCAGGCCAAAGACTCTTTCCCACCCTGTTCCTTAGACTTCTTAGGTTCAGCTTCATGCCTTGGCCCTTATCCTATCTGGTCTCTAAGACCGTAACTTCCTTTCTCATTTAGCAAAGATGTAAGACTGCCGGCTCCATTACACTATTCAGACTTGTCACATATGGAAGTCACCAAATGATATTTCCATTTCCCAGTTTTCCATAGACTTTATGGGTCTGGTGATATGTTTAAGTACTATGTTTTTCAGGGATATATCTGGCATAGAACTGGGATTTTTGATTGTGCAAAGAAGATGTCATTGTTAACATACTGATTTTTTTTTAGGTGGTTTCATTTTTATCCTCCATTTCTAGCAAAATTATCATCTGACAACAATTTCTTACATATCTTAATATGATTGCTCTTAGACCTCATGCCTATAAATCCAGACTAATTTGCATCATCAAATGAAATGATGTGGTGTTTTAATGGATACCCAATTAGCCTATCTTTAGACCTGTGTTTCTATTTTATGAGTCTGTATAAAATGATGTAAGATTCAGCATATAGCCACATCTCTTTGGAATACTTTCTAGATTGTTTCCTTACAAATTTTGTATGCTTGTGCTTTAATTCCAGTCAAAGTCGTTCCATTGTCTGAGAGACATCTACGCTGGACAAGTATATCACCAGACATACTAACATTTAGGTTGAAGCTTTCCTTTGGGCAAACAACTTACCAATTGCAGCTGGAGGGTGTTTTCTGAACTGTCATGTCCCCAGCCCTGAGTAAGAACAAGGGATGAAAAAGTTGAATAAGGATCTTGGCACTAGAATGTGGACCAGATGAAGGGCCTGGAAATATGGATGGAGAAATACGGCCACCTTGAAATGACTGAAATTCTCTGACCAGAGAACCAGAAAGGAGGTCAAGATGTGGCTGATACTGCGTCCACAAGCAGCCCGTTGGACATGCCAGCCCAAACCCTGGCCATCCTGACAGAGGTTCCTGGGAACACAACAGAACCTCCCTCAGCACCACATCCTGCAACTGTTTCTGCAAGGGGGGCCAGAGAGACCCAGTTCACACTCCCCTACATCCCCCCATCATGCTCAGCTGAAGATACGACTCTCTCTATGGGAAGCCAGCAGAGACATCTGCCCCTTCCTGAAAGTTCTGGGGTCCCACTTCCACCCCACCTCCAACTGAATATAGACATTCCCTATGCTTGGCTGGCTCTGCCCCCAGACTGTTCCATGGTGCTATTCAAAGCAAATGAACAAGTAGCTTTTAGGGCCAAGGAACATACTAGGCTCATTGGGAAGCCCCAACAGCTCCTACTGAAATTAGAGCGGCCCATGACACAGATTTGTTCATTTTTAATCCTGATCTGCTATCAATTGTGAGACTGTAAGCAAGTCACTTCACTTCTCTGAGACCCCCATTTCTTCACCTGTAAAATGTAAATGATACCACTTGGGGACATGGGGCATACTGAATTTATGCACAAAAGAAGTATTACGAAAACACCCAATACCATTATTGGTCTGGCAATATGTTGATGCTAGCTTTGAACAGTTTGTATTACTTTCTAAAAATAAAAATGGCTGTTAAGAAAATTTTATGAGAATTCATCTTTCCACTTGTGTAATTTTCACAAAAACTCTGGAAGTGTTAGCATGTAAACAATGCCGGGTACTCATTTTCTTTATAAATATCTATAATTGAAATCAGCTCTATGAAACAGAACAAACCCAAGTAAATTATAGGCACGTGATTAATTACAAAATGTCTCATTAACAAAAACTTATGTAAATCTGAATTAGGAATGTAAAGAGCATCCTTGAACTTTTTGGCCCATTTCTTCAAGCTTAATTGCAAAAGTCTTAAGAACCATACAACCATTCCCACCCCCTGAGCTACCCTCCATGTCAAGAACGAGAACAGAGAATGAGCCAAATGGAAGTCCTGGGGATGCCCATGCTCAAACAGTGGGGAAGGGGTGCTTGAAGGCACTGGCAATCAAAGAAAGAAAAATTAAAACTACCAGAATAGCTAAAATTAAAAGGACCCAAAACACTGAATGTAGATGAGGATGTGAAACAACCAAAACTCTCACAGATTTGCTGGTGGGAGTGTAAATGGTGCAGCTTTGGAAAGGTTAGTTTCCTACATGGCTGAACACGCTTCTACTGTACTTCCACACCTAGCTCTTTGCCCAAGAGAAATGACAATGTATCTCCACAAAAAAGACTTACACTAGAATATTCATAGCTGCTTTATTCATAACAGTCAACAGCAGAATACAACCCAAACTTCCACCCCCAGGAAAGTGGATCAATGAATTGTGGCCTAGTTTCAAGATGGACTAACTACTCTGCGGTAAATAGAAACAAAGTACTGATGTAAGACAGATGAATTTCAAAGACATTATGCTGAGCAAAAGAAACCAGTCATATTAATTTGTTTATATTAAGTTCTACAAAAAACAAAACTATAGTAAAAAAAAAAAAACAGAAAAGTGGTTGGCCCTAAGTGAATTGACTAAAAAGGGACATGAGGGAATTTTCTGAGGGTGATGAAATGTCCTATGCTTTAACAAGAGAATGGGTGCGTGTGTGTGTTCATTTGTCAAAATACATCAGATTGTACACATAATTTGTGCATTTCACTCCTGAAGAGTAACTGAAAACAAATGGTGAACTCTAGTTAGTAGGCTTGCTTTTCTCACTGGCATAAGTTAGAAATTCTGAAAATACTTTCTGTGTATTCTAGACTAGAGCAAATGAATAAATAAATATATTAAGGGGAATGGGAGCCAGGTTTCTTACTGTCAGAGTCACAAATATGCTGAAGGAGAAGACTGGATGCTCTCTGAGATTATGGATTGGAATTGGAGGTATTGGAATGAATGCATGCTTTTCAGTAGGTAATAGTAAACAAATATATTTGATAGTCCTGTCCACTGAGAGCACCTAGAAGCAATGACACGCGTGGCACGGAGCACATCTGACACTTAGAGCTTTCTTTCTAACTACCACTCTTCTCTAAAATGAAATCTTGTATTCAGACTGGGGTATGAAAAGCACAAGAGGAGTGTGGAACATCCTACTGCACCAGAAAACAAGGATATACTAAATTAGTAGTTAAAAATACTCAGGGTCAGCTTGAAAGAACTGAAGGAACTCCCACTGACCAAATCTGGGATAATTTGAGCATCAATGATAATAATATATTATATTCCCCTGAATAAAGTAAGAATCCATGAAATCACACTATTAAAAACACATACATACATAAGCAGGGGGAAAGATTAAGGTTTTCCTTATGGAAAAATACTAATAAATACATAAGGAATGATGGAATTAGAAAATTATCTGTAAATATTAAAATAAGTTCAATGAGAATGAAAGTTAGCTAAGGAAGTAGTCTCAGAGTATTTTCCTATGAATTACTCATTACTTATAAAGGGGAAAATGGTAACTTTACAGCAGAAAAATTTGGCAGACACCACCCATTCCAGTTACTATGGCTACATAACAAATTACCCCTAAACTCAGCACCATTAAACAGCCATGTATTATGCTCATGGATTCTGGGAACTAGGAATTTGGACACGGAACACCAGGGATGACTTGTCTCTGATCCATGGTGTCAGGGAACTCACCTGGGAAACCTGAAGTCTGCAGGCTGGAATCAGCTGAAGGCCGCTTTACTCACACCCCTGCAGGTGATGTTATGCATCCCTGGGAGCTTCCCATCCTCTCACTGTGGCTAGTTTGGGCTTCCTCACAGGATGGTGGCTGCCCAGATTCACCACTAGAAAGTTCTACTTGTCACACTGTAATTAATACGTGGCTTATGAGAGATAGTTAGAGACTATATGAACACACCATCTCTCAATCATGCCTTTGTCCACTTTGCCCTCAGACCAACCAGTGTGAGTTCCTCCCGGCTCTACCCTTACTCCTGCACCTCCACAAGTGTCCCCTCCGTTGAAAGAATCCTCCAAAGCCAGCAGGCTTCTTTAAATTAACTAAACAGTTTCTCCTCAGGAGCTACATATTTTGAAAAGAGACCGGTTGATCTACAGCATTACTACAGTGATCTGCCACTTTCAGAGTCTTTCTTGTCTTCTTATCTAATCTTAAAACGACCCCAGGGAGCAGGTGTTATGGTCCTCATTTTACAGGTGAGAAAACTGAGATCAGAGAGGTCTGATGGCTTTCTGAGGCTTCTGTTCATGCAGATTATAAAGGCTTCTCTGTGCATCTTCAGTCAATCAAATAACCTGTAGAGCAAGGCTCTCCCCTGTTTTGTGTGAAAATCTACCTAGGAGGAAAATGACAGTGCCATTTCTTTCAGACGTCAGGAGAAGGCAGAAATAAACTCCACAAAACCATAGGAGAGGAACTGAGACAGATATGCAGAACTCTCAAAGAGACCCTGCTAGAACCTCTTGAGTTGAGTTCTTAAAGGAAGTCAGGCTGGATAGTACTTGGTTAGGGAAAAAAGATCAGATTTGTCTATTTATTCAGAATGGGTTTTTTTTTTCACTCTTTAGATATATCTTTGGTAAAAATTTCCACTGTTTTATATAATGAAGTTTTGCTTTGTTTTTTACAAAGAGGAATCTATTTTTATAGAGCTGGAATATTGTGAGGCTAATTTTGCATCTCAAAGAGCAGGTGCTCTGGAGGGAGGCAAGTGAATCTCTGTCGCCACCTAGTGGAAACTTTTTTATGGGACCCTGCAGAGGTGGCTGGGAGTGGGTGCTTGGAGCCCCCAGCCACATCACACACCAAGGACAGTAATGTGACAGCCAATGAGAAGCCAGAGCAGTCTTGGCAGGCTTACAATTGTCATTTCTGATTAGAAGCACACCATATTTAAAAGATCTTGAAAAACTACTTGTAGTTTAGAATAAAGCATCACAAATTGAACACACACTCTCATCCAATCTGTGTATCATGTTCCTCTTGTGTTTTCTAATGTTATTCTCACATTTTCTCTCAACCATACTTATACTTTGTTGACTTAAATATTCAGATCCAGTGATTGTACCTGAGCTGACCATCTAAACCTGAATCACTTGATTGCTCTGGCCTTCAAACCTTTGCCTAAATGTGTGCTCTTTCTCCAGCTACTACTTTCAAAATGTTTTTTAAATTAACCCTTTCTGCCTACTGTCACATTCCAATTCTGGTCTTTGTCACTGAGTTCTGGATTCCTTCATTTATTCAAAGCATTTTGACTGGGCACCAACTGCTGGTGTTATGCAGCCACAGCCCTAGGTATGGACATTTATTTCTAAATGGGACCCAGCAGAGACGGTGCCTCCTATGGACCCGGGAGAGGATGTGTTTGCAGAAGGTTTCAGGTGAAATTGGGCAGCTCACATAGAGAAGGATGGGTGGCTTCCTTGTGGGCTTCCTGACATGGATTCTTTCCAGCTCAATCCACCATGCCTCCTCTTCAGCCTGACTTCTGTCCTTCATTCCTGACTCAAAAACTTTCAAAGTTCCCTCCTTCACCCATTTAGCTCATCCATTTCTGTAGTCAATCCAGAATCTACATTGCTCTGTGCACAGAGCTACAGATGGGGTGAGATCCAGTCCTGGCTTCAAGGATCTCAGCAGGAAGGAGACAGGCCAGCAGACCCACCAGTGTGGAGAGAGCTGCCCAGGGTGGAGGGTGGGGGGATAATGGGTGCTTTGGGGGCCCAGGAGGGGCTGAGCAATTCTACTGGTCATCAGGGAGCCCTGGCCAGGGGAGGTTCCAACAGAAGGCTGCATTCACACTGGACCTTGAAGTTAAGTAGAAGTTTACCAGCTGGAGGTGAGGGAAATTGAGGCAGGCAGCCTTCCAGGCAGAGAGAACTACAGGTGGAAAGGCACAGAGGAATGGAAGAGTATAGGGTTCAGGGATGGCAGTCCTTCTACATGGCCAGAGAGGAGGCACATGGCTAGCATGACAGTGACCCAGATTCTAATTGTATCACTGGATGTGATAGCCATATGTTCATTCCTACTACATGGATTTACTGTCCCTGACGTGTCCTAAGGAAATAGACTAATAATAAGATTTGAAATGAATGAATCCCCATAGTCACTTCTGATCTCACTTCACATGCCGCTGCACTGATATGGCTGGGGCTGGATGGGGCCTAGCAGTCACTGGCAAACAGGCTCCAGGAGCATGGCCCACATGCACAGTGTGGCCCGAACTGTGCCTGACGAATGAGGTGCTGATTGCCCCGGCTGCAGGAATGTTGGCAGCCGATGGCCCAGACGAGCCTTCCTCCAGGACTTGCTCTCAGTTGAAGGGAGCTGCCCCATGCAACAGAATGATCCACTCCCACAGATAACCCGCGTCCCATGGTGGATGCAGGGAACAAAGCTTGGGCTCCTTGCCTTGATACAGAACAAATCTGAAGGCTCATCCCAGCCCCAGGGCCCCCAGTGGGGTTGACTGAGCCCATCATCACACCTGCACCACAACTCAGCTTCTCCTCCTTCCCGGTCCTGCTTCCTTCACTCCACCACAGGTGTGGATCCCAAGAGCACTCCCCAGTAATGCTCTCTGCACACAAATCTCTGTCTGAGAATCTGTTTCCCAGAGGACCCGATCTGCAACAGATAGCTTAGGGAGACAGGTTCCCATTCAAACAAAACCTGCTAGTTTCAGCATAGTTTGAGAAAGACCGTGTCCATCAGAAGGAACTTGGTCAGCCATGGAAGCCCCTTAGAGGTAGTCACTAGCAGTGCTCACCCAACGCTGTGCTGGCACCACTGTGTTAGGAGCTCACAAGCTCAGCTTCGCCCAGCAGGACTCCCTCCTAGGGAGATGGATGTGGAGGGCTGCTGGAATCTGGTGGCAGTGCATGAAAACCACATTCAGTAACCAACTCCTCTCTGCCCTTGGTCATGCTCCTCAGGAGACATTCTGGAACATCTGCCGTTTTGTGTCCCTCATCTGCAGAGAGTGTGCCTGAGTGCGCAGTCCATCTGGCAGTTACAATCTCTTCTTTTCAATCAGCATATTGCCATTCATGCTTAGAGTCAGTCTCTTGCAAACCCTGTTAGCCCTGGGTGGACAGACCAGCGCTGAGACAGCAAGGAGGACGTGTGTCCAAGACTACAAAGTACAGGGCAAAACTTGGATGACAGTCAGTTCGCCATGGCAGCACCCATCTGGGGGCCCACAGTAGACAGACAATTCACTTTTTCTTATGATATCTCCACCTCAACTTTCAAATGTCTGTAGACCTCGCTCAGAGGGCACCAAGAAACAGTTTTTCTTCGCCCAGTGTACCCCCCTTCACAGCCCAGACTCTCTAGGAAACAGACCTCTCTCCCCCCCCCAGAGGTCAGGGGTGATGACTGGGAAGCTTTTTCACAAGGAAAGGAAACTAAAGGAGTTGAGAGTTCACACCCCTGCATGAACCGTGACTGATGTCCCATTGTGAGGAGATGTTGCAGGAGATACTTTTGGAATAAAGGAGGTGGTTTGGGCAGTAACTGCTTTCTGACTTCATTTTAAAACTTCAGTAGTAAAGTGTCTGATACTATAAACAAGCAGTCAATCAAAATCGTGTCTGCCTGTCCTGCTTGGTGTCACTGAGAGACATCCACTTGGCTTCCAGTGCCTGCAAGCAGCCGGCCAGGAGGCCAGGCTATTACCCTCCAGATCCTATCTTTGAAAGAATGGAATTTTAAGTAGACATTTCCTGTCTCTCACAGTCTTGGTGTTTCTGTGGCAAGGAGTGGGGGGGCATTTGCCAAGTCTCTGCTTTTGCAAATTAACCTCAAAATGGAATCAGGGGACTTGCTCTCATCTCTGTGCCTCCTTTATGTCCTCCCTAAAGTCCTCCGTGACACACTCACCCCTCCCTGGATGTGGGGCCCTGGGTGAACCCAAGGACAACGTGCAGCCTTTGGTCACCTGGTCAGTCCCCCAGCCAAGGTCTACATGTCAGCTGGACCTAGTGACATTACTTCAGGGCGCCGGCAAGGCCTGTCTCTGAGCGGCTGTGCCACGGGAGAGCTCCAGGCACATGCCCGAGCCCCTCTCGTGTCTTAAGGAAAGGAGGCTAATGGAGCAAAGGCAGCAGAGCTCAGACCTGGTTCCTGGACCAGCACCCTCACACCAGGACGTCTACCGAGCTGCTTCCACCTGTGTGCTGGTCCACCACATACTCAGTCAACCAGTGTTCATGGAGCTGGGTTCACAAAGAGGAGCTGGAACAAGCACTGGTGCTGAGTGGGGTGGAGCTGTGGACAGGCACACACAGGAGGACGTGATGGCGCATGAACCCAGTGTCTGCAGCAGGCCTCAGCTCCAGGATGACGGAGAGGACTCAGAGAGGCCAGATGAAGGGGGCCACAGACAAACGTCCCCACCTTGCACCTTGAACAAAGGCTGGCATTCACTCAGCCTCCAGTCCCTAAAAGAGAGGATTGGTGAGGCCAGCCAGGACTGGCTAACATGCAGGGCCCAGTGCAAAGTCAAAATACGAGGCCCTTTGCTCAAAAAATATGAATTTCAAGACAGTGACAGCTGACCATTAAACCAAGCACAGGCCCTTCTGAGGACAGGACCCGGTGGCTGCACAGAGGACATGCCCATGAAGCTGGCCTGCTGCCATTCAACTTCACCACTTCATTCACAAAGCCAAACAATGCCAGACCCCCACAACCTAGTCCAGACCCCTCCTGAATACACAAGGAAGCTAAGGGCCCAAGAGATGAAATGACTCGTCCACAATCTCACAGCGGGTCAGTGGCAGCTGAGTCTTCTAGAAAACAGCCTTGCCCTGCTTTTGCCCATCGAAATTATATCATTGGAGTTGTCTATTTGCTGTCTGCTCATTTACTTCCTAAAGCTGACTATGTATAAGATGAAAAGAAAATTTACCTCTTTTAAACATCAAACAAGGTCAAACTGTCCAGCCAACACTGCCAGTTCTCTCAGGCCCCCCTGAGGAGTTTCCTAAGCAAGCACTTTGACCATCCACACACCTCACAGGGACACTGTGGACGAGAAGAGGAAAGCAGAGGGATCCTAATTTTGGAGCTGCAGGGGTCTGAAGTCACACCAGACTCCCCCAGAGCACTCAGAGGTCCTTGAGGGAAGCGGGAACCCTGAAGGGGGTGCCAAGAGCTGGTGGGCCAGCGGGGGAGGTTAATAAAGTAGTAAAATCCAGTAGTCCCCAGGAACGGGATCTCCTGGGTCTCTCAGCCTGCTGAGGCCCCAGTGGTCCCGTACAGCACTGCTGTGGGGAAGCCTGTAGAAGCGCCTCAGAGCAGGGGCTCAAAGGAGAGGCTGCCACTGTCGCCGAAGCCCCTTCCTGCTGGCTTCTGACAGCTGGCAGGCTTCCTCAGGTGTGGCTGCCTCCCTGTCTCTGCCCCCGCATCATTGAAATGCTCTTGGTGCCTTTCAATGACAAGACACCCCTGTGAGTGGCTTCTGCACACACCTGCTCCCCTTCCAAGTCAGCCAGGAACCCTCACAGGGCAGCTTCCCAGTGCCTTTCCCCAGAACACCCACCTCCCTGCCCCTCACGCAGCCGTTTTCCACTTTGTCCTGGACACACAGGTGACATTTTCTTGTCATGCTGACGAAGGGCTTTGTGATTTGAGGGAGTATGTTCTCCATACAGATCCCACCTGGTGGTATTTATGACCCTGTTGACTCACATGACTCCAGAAATCCTGTCTCCCCATTGCCCACAGGGAATATCCAAGCTTCTTAGCATGTCTTCCAAGCAGTGTGTGCAACATGGCCTCACTGCCTTTCCAGCTCACATCTCACTGCACTCTCCTCCTTGCACGTCTCATATCCCCACCCCCACCCCGGCCCCACTCCTGCTGACACCTAATTTAAAAGCCCCACTGTGCCCAGACATTGTCTCCCTAGCCAGTGCCTCTCCTTTGGGCAGCTCTCCCCACCCACAGGGACCTGTCATGCCTTTGTGGCCCTTCTGCGCTAGCCTGGGACTCTCCCCCAGAGCAGGCCTCTCCCTGCGGCCGTGACACAAGCCCGTGTTCTGGAGCCTCTTGGGGCAGGGAATACATCCTGGTCATTGCTGTGCACTCCCCAGGGCTGGAGAGAGTGTGGACGAGTGTTGTTGGATCGGTGAGATGGAATAACTAGGTAACTAAGAATCCCACACGTGCACATCTCCACTCCCTGCATTTCACACCCAACATTTTTGAAAAACAGAAAAAGGGAGAAAGGCCTATTGTCTCATCTGAGGGCTTCAGCCCCAGGCAAGTCACTCTGGACTTGGTGAGACCAAAAAATGACAACAGAGTGTTGAGAGTAAAAGGGTTTATACCCAGGTTTATTCTTGTAGCAGATCAAATGGTAGAATCCTATTCTGCCTCAGGGCAGGTCTGCATGCAGCAAGCCCTCTCCACCACCTCGCAGCCCCACAGCACTGGACAGACCTCTTCATGGAGAGTCAATAATAGCTCACTGCTCACACGTGTACAAGCCTGCACCCACAAGCACTGCATGTGCCCAGTGGGCAAGCAGACCAGGGTCAGGTGAGGATCCTGGCCATGGAACTCCCATTTTCCCTACACCAATACACACACATTCCTGTGCTCAAACCAGCATTTGGGAAGTAAGCAGAAGCCGGAGGTGCTCTTCCGCACCCGCCGCAGCACCCACACCAGCCAGCGTATGCACACTGCATGGCCTTCCCTGGGCTCCGCGAGAAATTCTTCATTCCCAAGGCAGATTTCACTACCTCTGCAGTTTCTCTGATGGTTTATGAGGTCACAGGGAGTGGTCACACCACAGAGCTCTCAGCACTTCCTGGGAAAAATCCCTGCAGCTTTTGCACTGCTAGGCCAAGCCCAGCACCAGCCCTTGGGACCCCTTGTTTCCGCCTCACTTCCCCAGGCGCTTGGCACTTCCCACAGCTTGTCCTGAGCAACCTCTCCTTCCGGGCAGCCCTGCCTCTGAACCTGTATATCTAAACTATTGCTCTCTGGTGGCAGACAAACCCGATAGAGTTCCAGCAGAGGACACGGGAATGTCAGAAACCACGCACAGCAAGCCAGGATGAGTGCTGAGTTCTGGACAGTGAGTCCTTCTGGGAAGAGAGGAAGGGGTGGGGGCTTTTACTTAGCCATACTGTTTTATTTCTCTAAAGCAAGGGCAGGGGGTTTAAAGTCAATGTAGCAAATAGGAAGGGGGTTCGTTTTGGGCTGTCGTATTATGTGTTTCACAATATAAATTTTTTTTAAAGAACAAAAGCCCTTGGGGTTGTATGTACCAGCATCAGGCAGCAGTAGGACCCCCAGGCGCTCTGCTCATTCTTAGGGGTGGGGACCATTCCATCTCAGCTTGCTCCCCAAATCAGCTCTCCAGGCCTCTCTGCTCTGCTCTTCCCCTGCCCAGCCCGGGTCCCCTGCTGCCGCTCCCCTCCAGGCAGCAGCTGCACCCTCCTTACCTCCTTGAGCCCAAACAGCTCTCCTTCCAAGACCACGTCTGGCCCCACCGGCCCCAAACTTCTTCCCCAGTCCAGCACACTCTTGCCTTCTTCATAGTGGCCCTCGGGCTGCTTAGAGTTGCCAGGCCACCAGAGCCTGTAGTGAAAATTAAGAAAGGGAGCACCTACAGAAGCTGCAACCACTCCTGGCTTCTCAAGGGGAGAATTACCCGCAGAGCTCGCTGTCTGCGATGTGGGCCAGCTGGGCTTTGGCCTGTGCTCCTGGTTTCGGGATTCTGCCTGGACAGCCTTTTTACTTCCTGGGCTGGCGCACCTGGATCTCAGCCCCACCTGGGAAAGGGACCAGTGGGACGAGGAGACGTGCTGGGTGCCAGCTCCACAAAAGCCAGTCAGGCTTACCTCTCATGGGGACCTCCTGGACCTCACTATCTGCCCCGTGGTGAGGAAGCACCTCCTGAGGGCAGGTCCCAAACCAGGGGTGCGCTCCCGCATTCTCCTCTGCATCCTGCTCTTTGGGATCCTCCTCTTTGGCCTGATTCTTCTTTCTCGCCCTCTTTCTATGAAATAAGATGACAGTTCTTCCCCACTTTGCTGGCACCAAAAGGGGCTGTGACCACATAATACATGTAATAGCCCAGTGAGTTTTCACAGACTGGACACACCTGTGAAATGAGCTCACAGGTCAGGAAAGAACAGGAACAGATCCCAGGAGCCCTGCCCAGAACCTCTTCTCAGCACCACCCCCACCCCCACCCCCTCCACAGGTGGGGGCTATCCTGACTTCTAACAGCACAGAGGACTCGTGCTGTTTGGTACTTCACCTAAGGGGAATCACAGAGTGTCAACTCTTTTGCATCTGGTTACTTTTGCTCCAAATTGTGCACATGAGTTTCACCCATGTTATTTCTTGTAATTATAGTTCTTTATTCTCATTATTGCATAGAATTCCATTGTGATACTAGGGTACATTTTATGCATGCACCCTCTAGACTATTACAAATAGTGCTGTTTTGCAAGGAGGGCTTTTTTTTTAATTATTGTGGTAAAAAGAAAACAAACACAGGTTTACCCTCTTAGCAATCAAGTGTACAGTACAGTGTTGTTAACTGCATGTACATTACTATACAATAGACCCCTAAAGCTTTTTCATCTTGCAAAGCTGAAATGCTATACCCATTGAACAACGCATTTCCCCTCCCTGCAGCCTCTGGCAACCACCACACATCCTATTGCTAAGATTGTGACTACTGTAGATACCTCATATAAGTGGGTCAGGTAGTATTTGTTCTTTTTGTGACTGGCTGATTTCACCGAGCATATTTTCCTCCGTGTTCATCCACACTGTAGCATATGACAAGATTTCCTTTTTAAGTCTGAATAATACTTCGTTGCATAAATTTCTTTATCCATTCATCCTTCAACAGATGTGTAGGTTCCTTCTACATCTTGACTATTTTGAATAATGCTGCAGTGCACATAGGTGTGCAAATATCTCTTTGAAATTCTGTTTTCAATTCTTCTGGATAGATGCACAAAAGTGGGATTACTGGATTACATGATAGTTCTACTTTTAGTTTTTTGGAAGACCTTCGTACTGTTTTCCATAGCAGCTGTACTATTTTCATTCCCATTAACAGCACACAAGGGTTCCAAGTTCTCCACAACCTCACCAACACTTGCTGTTTGTTTCTTTGATAGTAGCCGTCCTAACAGGTAGGAGGTGACATCTCTGTGGTTTTGACTTGCATTTCCGTGGTGCCTAGTGATATTGGGCGTCCTTCTTGTGCCTGTTGGCCATTCATATATCTTCTTTGAAGAAATGTCTATTCAAGTCCCTTGCGCATTTTTTTTGTTTTTGTTGTCGTTATTAAGTTGGAGGAATTACGTATTTTGAATTTAAAATACACGTTAATATATTGGATTTTATACATATAAGTTTTTACATACAAATATATATATATATGCATATTTGGATCTTATCTATTTTGGATTTATCAGGTATATGGTTTGCAAATACTTTCTTCCATTCTGTAGATTGCCTTTTCACTCTCATTTCCTTTGCTGCACAGAATATTTTTTTTAATTTGATGTAGTCCCATTTGCTTTTGTTACTTGTGCTTTTAATGTCATATCCAAGAAATCATTGCCCATCCCAATGTCATGAAAACTTCTCCCTATGTTTTCTTCTAGGAATTTTATAGTTTTAGGTCTTACATTTAGGTCATTAATTCACTTGAGTTAATTTTTGTATATGGTGTAAAGTAAGAGTCCATTCTCATTCTTTTGCATGTGAATATCCCGTTTCCTAAAACCATGTGTTGGAGAGACTGTCCTTTCTCTATTATGTAGTCTTGGCACCCTTGTTAAAAATCCTTTGACCATATCTTCAAGGAGTTTATTTCTGGGCTCTCTATTCTGTTCCAGTAGTCTATATGTCTGTCCTTCTGCCGGTGCCATTCTGTTTTGGTTACTGTAGCTTTGTAATATATTTTGAAACCAGGAAGTATGAGGCCTCCAGCTTTGTTTTTCTTTCTTGAAATTGATTGTTTTGGTTAGTCAGGGTTCCTTGAGATTCCATATGAAATGTAAGATTTTTCTTTCTGTTTCTACCAAAAAAGTGCCATTTTGACTTCAGTAGGAATTGCCCTGAATCTGTAGATTGCTTAGGTAAGTACAGAACTTCTCTTTCCACTTTCTCTCTTGAGCTAAGAGATCTGTCATTATTAAATTGAACAGGTAACACCCATTAACACACCAACACAGATTCCTGTAGCAAAGGGAATTGCTACAGGTTGGTATTGGTATGAGAGCTGGAATTGAGCCCAGGAGGGACTGGAGCCTCTGGGAAGCAAAGAAAAGGCAGTGGAGACTCCTAGATAAGAGGTGAGCAGAGGAGAGCAGAGCTGATGAGGGGCTATGTAGACTCCGGTTTCCTGTTTCCCAAACTCCCATCCATGGAGTATCACCAGCATGATTTTTGTCATATTCTAGTACCAGCTGCACTATTATTGACTCCATTTTTCTAAAAACTAATATATTTTAAAGGAAATTTTAAAACTTTAAATACCAACTAGAATCATTTGCCATAAATAGAATGTAACTGTAGAAAACAAATCCAATGAAAACAATAGCATGTTGTTTAAATCTAACTAAATAGTTGTCTGCCAAAGGATGCCAGCCTGGGTCCTATTTTGCCTCTTAGAGATTAGCATGAATTAGGGAGGTGTGGAAAACATTACCACCACACTAAATATCTCCTTGATACAATTACAAAGATTAGGAAACAATTAAAAAAAGAATAATTCTCTCATCCTGTGATTTAATTTTATGTTGGGTTGATGTACCACCTAAAATTACCTCCCACACCTCCAGTGGAACATGTCCTTCAGTGAAGAAATTCTTAAGTAGAACATCAAGTTTTGTCTTGTTTTGTGAAAAGAGCCCAAAGCTCTACCCCAGAGAAGCCATGAACAATGCAGGTGGTAGCTGAGAAGGGAATCTGGACCATTCTAGAGAGGCAGAAGTGCAGAGGGCCATTAGAGGCAACACAGAGTGCAGCCCAGGAAGCACAAACAACTTGAATCTCTGTGATTAGCTTTCCTAAGAAGTTTGTGGGGAAAGCAAGAGCCATTTAAAGGTTAGAGAAAAGAAAGGGAGCTAGTAGATTCTAAGAATCTTGGCTTCAGCTCTCTCTTCATTTGTCTCTCTTCCTTCTATTTTTTCTCTTCCTTTCCCCTTACTCTCTCTTGATTCATTCACCCTACCTCTGATTATAGCCTACATCCTAATGTGCATGAAGTAGCTAAATAGGATGCATTTGAACAGCATCAGTCAAAGATGATGGTTAATGGTTGCAGGGAAAATGAAAGTTCCTGTGGCCAGGACCCTCACCTGACCCTACTTCTTGATGATGTAATTGGCCTACTGTGTAGGCTAATGCTTACACACCCTTTGTCAAGGAGCCATTATTGCTGGTATTACTATATAAAGAGGTCTGCCCAGTGCTCTGCCAGGAGGCAGAGAGGGAGTTGGGTTTGCTGCATGCAGACTGCCCCAGAGGCAGACATGATTCCAGCACTCCACTCACCACTGTGAGAATAAAGCTTGGTAGAAACACTTTGTCTCACCTGAGGGTTTCAGGCCCAGGCAAGTTCACTAAGG
The DNA here is from genome assembly GCF_040802235.1 of Manis javanica. Taxonomy (NCBI): domain Eukaryota; kingdom Metazoa; phylum Chordata; class Mammalia; order Pholidota; family Manidae; genus Manis; species Manis javanica. The sequence continues at coordinate 101,007,124 of NC_133163.1, read as the reverse complement.
ATTCAGTGAGACAGAGAAATAACAACGGGAATGTTGTTGGGATAGAAAAGTTTATACCCAGCTGTATTCTCATGGTAGTAGGTCGAGCACTAGAATCACAACTGCATCCAGCAGTCTGCAGGTCCAAAATCCACCTCCATCTCTGCCTCCACCCAGAGCACTGGGCAGAGCTCTTTACATAGTGACTCAGTCAATAACAGCTTATGCCTATGGGTGTGGAAGCAGTAGTCTAGCAGTAGGCCAGTTACATCATCAAGTAGTTTAGGGTCAGGTGAAGATCTGGCCATAGGAACTTCCGTTTCCCCCATACCCTTTTAAGCTTTATGTTCCCTTGTTGTTATTTTGTCTCACCAAATCCAGAGTGAACCTGCCCAGGAGTAATTCCCCTCAGGCAAGACAATGGTTAATCTTGGTGTCTTGCCAATGGGTTTCAGCCCCAGGCAAGTTCACTCTTGATTTGGTAAGACTGAAAATGACAATAGAATATTCTTGGGTGAAAGGGTTTATTCTCAACTTTATTTTCACAGTGTCAGGTCAAGTGCTAGAACCCATCCACCACAGAGCAGTCTGCATGCAGCAAGCTGGCTGGTCTCTGCCCCCAGGCCTCCCTGCCCCAAGGCCATCTCAGTTTCTGTTCTTGGGGCTGCCACCACCCCAGCCTCTGCTCTCCTGCAGCCGCGCAGCCCAGAGCACTGGGCAGAGCTCTTTATATAGAGTCAGTAATAGTATACGGCCACACGTGTGTAGAGCAAGCCTACCAGAGTCAAGTGAGAATCCTGACTGTACAAACTTTCATTTTTTGTACACTCCACCCCTTCAGGATTCTCACCTCTCAATCTATGTGCCCTCAATCTTCCACAATGGCCCCTGAATGAGAAAGCTGGAACATTGTAACCAAATTCCACATTAACAACAGAGACTATGACAAGATACAAGTAACAAAAACTATGATACAGAAAAATTATAGTAACCCTCAAGCCTGAGGAGATCCATTGCCACCAAGTGGTCATCCCAGCTATATTCAAACCAGTTCTACTCAGATGAGTTAACCAAAAGGACCATGGGTGGGCCTTACAATACCCACCTTCTCCAACCTCTCCAGCAGAAAGTCTTGCAGACATACATGCTGGACTTGTGGCTCTGTCTCTGGCCCTGCTTCTTTGTCCTCAGCAGCCAGAACTGCTGCTCTGGTTTCAACTGTTGCCGCAACTCCGAAAAGATTCTATTTGACTTTCCATCCAGTTTCTTTCTTTCTGCTCCTGCCTTTATCAAATCAACTCACATGTGGGTCCTCATGACCTTCATGGGGCCCTTTTAATTCTTTCTCCAAGTAGTGGACCAGATTTCCTCCTGTGCTTTCATTGCTTCAACCTCTCCCAAGTCTGCTACTGCACAGGTAACTTCACTTATGGGCCATCCTAAGTGAGGGGCAGGAATGGCCACTAGGGGCCCCAAGAGAGACGAGGGAGCCAATTGAAGCACCACATCTTTCATTCCCGCTGTAAAAGGCTCCACAGCATGGGGAGGAGGCTGCACCTCTCCTGGAGGAAACCGCAGTTGCTGCATCTTTATTTTCTTTACTATAACCAGGTGGGCTTTCAACCAGCTTTCTTTCAACCAAGCAGGGGTCGATGCCTTCAGAACCAGCAGGGCCTCCAACCCAACCTGTTCATCAAACCTCAGCTCCTCCTTCATTTCTGGGGCTGACAGCCCCACGACATCCTTTACCTGCCCCCTGACACCTCACAGCCTGCATTCTCGTGCTGCTGCTTCTCATGCTACCACGACATCCTTTACCATCCCCACAGCACCTTGCAGTGACACCATTTCAGTCATCAGCAAATTTTTTACCTCCTCTGTGGCACCTCACAGCTCACATTCTCGTGCTGCCTCTTCTTGGGCTTCCTGCAGGAGAACGTCTTTCTCCCCTATGGTCTTTCTTAACATTGTGAAAAGAAAACACCCCACAGTTCCTGCAGCCTTGTGAGCACTCTGCTTCTTTAAGGAATCCCCCATTTTACTGAGGGCCATCTTTACTGCCTCAGGTGTCACCTCTGCCTCTCCCCAGTCTTGGGGTGGGGCCCAGGCTTCAAGGAGGCAAGTCACCTCAGACCACACGTCCACTGGGAGACACTCGAAGGTCTCCCCACCCATAGGGGCAGCCTGCTGAAACACTCCTCCCGTGAGGGCAGCCTGTTCTGTTTATTTGTTCCACTGCCAACATCACCAATTGTCTTGCCAATGGGTTTCAGCCCCAGGCAAGTTCACATTGATTCGGTGAGACTGGAAAATGACAATGGAACATTCTTGGGTTTATATCCAACTTTATTCCCACAGTGGCAGGTCAAATGCTAGAATCCCGTCTACCTCAGAGCGAGTCTGCGTGCAGCAAGCCAGTCTCTGCCTCTGGGCCTCTCTGACCCCACAGCCAACTCGGTCTGTCCTCGGGGCTGCCACCACACCAGCCTCTGCTCTCCTGCAGCCCTGCAGCCCAGAGCACTGGGTGGAGCTCTTTTTATATAGAGTCAGTAATAATGTATTGCCCACACTAGTGTAGTGAGGAAGTCAACCAGGGTCAGGTGAGAATCCTGGTCAGAGGAACTGTCATTTTCTCTACACTTGGGAAATATAGAATCTAAATGCCACAAATAAACAGACTAAAACCTTGACTCCCTTGAATGAAAAAATTTATTTCTGTATAGCAAAAAACACCATTAAACATTTGACACAAAAACAACTGGAAAATATTTACAATTAAGTAACAATCCAGAGGTTAATATCTCTATCACACAAAAAGAGCTCCTATAAAACAATATGAAAATAAACAAATGGCTCAACAGGAAAATGGACAAGAAACTTTTCAAAGGAAGAAATGCGCATGGCTAATACATATAAGGAAACAGTCTTTCTAGCTATCAGAGAAATTAAAATGAAAGCAAGATGTTATGTTGGACCTCTCATATTGGGAACATGCAAAGACCTGATGATATCAGGTGGTGGCAGCGTCTAATAAAAAAGAGCATTTTCATACCTTGTGCTTTTTTTAACATCTTTAGAAGACAATCTGATAAAGTTTATACTCTGATTCACAGATTCACTTTTAAGAATCTATCCTATGGAAATACACACATTCAAGAATATTTGTACAAAGATACATGTTACAATGCTATTAATAGTGGTGCACAATTACAGGTGTCCTTAATGTCTACCAATAGGGGAATTTTATATATTTTACAGAGTATTTGTACCATGGGATACTATGCATTCTATCGAAAGAGTGGTAAAGAACTGTATGTGCTATGAAAACAGGAAATCGCAAGACATAATGTATAAATTCATATGTATATACCCCAAATGAGATCGCAGCATTTACAGAATGGTGAACTAAGTGTATTTTATTTAATAATCAGTGTTTACATGGTTAGTATTTTTCAACTTATATACTTCTGCATATTCACGCTATTCCAGCATTTACAGTGCAGTGTAGGGATATATTTGAACATCCCTTTTGAATTGCCTTCTAATGGTTAGATTTCATGACTTTCATGTTTTTAAATCCTCTCCTTTCATGATCTGTTTCAATCTGGAAAATACCCAAAAGTCCCACAATGACAAGATAGTTGTAAACACAATTTGTTACGTTTCTATCTTGAAATTTTGCTGTGTGACAGGTGATGTGCTGTGTCCAGCTCACAAGGCAAACTTCCCAAAGAACAGCACCTACAGAGCCCAGTATAAAGGAAGCTCACAGTGGCCTGGGCTGTGATAATCACCACCACCTCTGGAGGCTCATGAGAGGCTTCACGTAATAAGCCTGGCCTACAGACCCTCTCTGTCCACACATTTGTCTGTGCTGGACCTATTCTAGATCGTGTCACACACACAGAAAAACATCGAGGGAATTATACCTGAGGATTGAGGGTGGAAGGACAGGAGCTTGATAGGGACTTTATTTCATGTGTAAACTCTTATATCACTTAAGTATTTTCAATAAATATGTACCAACTCGATTTAAAATATTTTCATGGATGGAACACTACCACCCAGAAACAGTGACTCAACAAACATTACAGTAAGTGTTTCTGCCCAATGGGTGATCTCTTTTCTGCTTAGACTCAAAATGGAAGTTACTCTTGCCATCAAGGGAACCCAGTACAATGTCCCAGCACCAACACACTGGCAGCAGAACATAGAGCGTTCGAATTAAGCAGGTGTAGGCACAAAACTGCAGCACCATAAATAAAGAAAAGGAAGCTATCATGGAGTAATAAACAGCCAAGAAAAGCAAGCACTTAGCAAAAAGCATTTTTGAAAGATGCAATCTTTCAATGATGGAGGGTGCATTTAAAAAGATCTTAGAGCAAGTAAGAGAAAATCATTTTCTAGATGCTTTTGAAAGTAGTTTCCACCATATTATTCTCTACATTCATTCCTTGCTGCTTTTCCACAGTATCTATTGCAATCTGAAATCATTTTGATTATTTGTCCACTTACTTTTTGTTTGTGTCTCTCCCCTATAGAATGAAAGTTCACAGGAGTGGGGACCATATCTGTCAATCACAGCCTATGGAAAAGTATAGGTGCTCAATTAATTTGTTGGATAAATGGATTGATGAATGACAATAATAGTAAAGATCCTTATACAAGGAAATAATCTCAGAACAACCTATTGTGGGACAAAAATAGAGCAGAAAGCTCCTTAGAGATCAAAAAGCCTGCAGGACACAAGAAGAGAAATTTGGCAGATTGTAGAGATGACTTGGCTAAGGGTTGTCAGCAGTACCTTAGTGAAGAGAAATTACAAATTAATACCTTAGCTTTACTGCCCAGATTAATACCTAAAACTTACAACTTGTTATGTATACATATGCTCATATTAAATGTAGTATAAACTGAATAGATTTTTTAATTTGTAAGTTTGGAGTTTGGAGTTCAGAAAGAGCATGGGATTAGGGCCAGATCAATCTGGATATGAAATCCAGCCCCACCAGTATGGAGGAGACCATGTGGTCCTGATTAGAACGAACTGTTGGGAAATATTTATGAGACAATTGAGGAGATTTGAACACTGATAGAAAGTGGATGGTTTTAAGGAGTTGTTCACTTGGAGCGGTAGTGCTAACAGTATTGTGACTATATATATTTCTTTTAATTTTTTTATTTTGATATCATTAATGTACAATTACTTGAACAACATTATGGTTACTGGACTCCCCCATTATCAAGTCCCCCCCACATGCCCCATTACAGTCACTGTCCATCAGCAAAGTAAGATGCTATAGAATCACTACTTGTCTTCTCTGTATATACTTTGTGGCTATACTTTTTAAAAGTCCTCATCAGTGGAGACATGCATTGTGGATGAAATGGTATAATGTCTGGGATTTGCCTCAGAACAATTAGGGAGAGGCTGCATAGGTGAATAGGTAAAACAAGACTGCCTGTGAATTGATGGTTGTTGAAGCTGGGTGTTGACTGCATGGGACTTTACCATTCTATTTCCTCCACTTTCATATCAATTCAAAATTTTTTCATAATCAAAAATTAAAAAAACAAGCTTGTATGTGTATACTTTAGAAAAACACTAATTGACTCTGGGTAAGTTTCAAACCTGTTCTGTGCCTCAGTTTCCTCACCTGTAAAATTAGGATAATAATAATCATAATAATTATAAACCTATAGATCGCTATGAGGTTTAAATAATGTAATACAGATATCAAACATAACAGTAACCAGCACAAAGTCAGGGCTCATAAATACTAGCAATTATTGACATTAATATCTTTAGAGAGAAGAAAGCATAGATAAAATCTGGACACATACGTCCCAAAATGTTAACAATCTAGGTGGAGGGATCATGGATGATTTTAATGTTCTTTATTTTGTTTAACTATATTTTCTGATATTTTTAACAGTGAATATGGATTACTTGTATAATAAAAATTAAGCCAGAATGCTGTCTCAAAACCTTTTATGAATGAAATGAAAACCTTTTATGAACAAAAGTTTAATGAACATGAAATTGGATTAATCATTAATTAAAAGCTAGCAAGGATCAAGCAAAAATGAACAAGTCACAGGAAGAGAGGTGGGGCCAGGTCCAGGGAAGCAGACAAGTCTGGAAGTGTCAGCGAGCCCCTCCGAGAGGAAAGAGGCGTCTGAGTCTCTTAAGGACTGCCTGCCCTGCACAGCAGTCCTCTCTGCTTCCTTGTTCTTTTCCTCCATTACAAAGGTTCAGCCTGTGCCTGGCCTTTTACTCCCAACGTATGTTCGTTCTCTTTAGAAGAAAGTAGCCTCCTGAACCGCTTCAACTGGCACACTCCCAAGGACAGCTCCCAAACCCACATCTCCAGCCCCACCTCTGCCCAGTCTGTGTCCCGCTGCCTACAGAACGATTTCAGCTTGGCACTGTTCATTTTCACCTTCAATCTCAATATATCTATACGGGCAGAAATCCTCTCCCACCCCCACAGTGATGCACCGCTGCCCTTCCAATTCCTTTGGGCCTCCAATCTCCAGGGCAAAAAACCTCCCTCTCCTTCTGCTCTCACAATTGACAACATCTATATAGTAGCTTATTATGTACCAGGCACTGGAGAGAGAAAGATGAAAATATGTGAGCTCTGCTCTAAAGAGTCAAGTCCTTGTGCCAATATCCCTGCCTGGAGGGTCCTTTGATCATTCTCCTCTCAGCAAACTCCTATTCACCCTTCAAAGCCCAGTCATGTGTTACTTCTTTTGTGATACCTTTTCCAACTCTTCAGCTGAGGCCTCAGCTTGGCACCTGTTGCCTTGTATTATGATTACTTGCTGTGAAAGAGGTTGCCAATTGCCCCTCAATATTTAGTAGTAGCCCCTTTTCTCTCATAGCAATAGACTCACTAAATTTTAGCCTAAGAAGTAACCTCCCAGAACAAAGACTACATATCCCAGCCTCCCTTGCAGTTAGCTGTGGTCAAATTCCAGTCAAGAAGATGTGAAAGAAAGTGAGATAGAGAATTCCAGCGAGAAACTTTAAAGGGGAGGTTTATGGTTTTCTTTCCCATTTCCTCCATCCTTCTCATTAGACCAGAGATGTAGTATAATTCATTGCTGTTCAGGCAGATGAGGGCAACCCCTGATAGAACAGAGTCACCACACCAATTGTGGGATGCCTACCTCCTGCCTGTTGAGTAGAAGAGAAATAAACCATTTTATTTAAGCCACTATTATTCTGTGCTTCTGCAATGGGCAGCTAAACCTATTTTTTTAAATTATATATTTGCCTACCTTTGATTCCTACCCACCACCCTGGCAAGGTAACATATATATTTCTTGAAGATTGTACACACGTGTAATTAGAGTCTCTGAACAAGAGGGGGAAAAGCATGACACAGAAGGAATATTTGAGACTTTTCCAACAACTGATGAAAAATCTCAAGCCACAGATGCAAGAATATGTATGAACTCCAAGTAGAGTAAATACAAAGAAAACTACAGTTATACACCTATATACATATCATGATGAAACTGCTGAAAACCAAGACAAAGAAAAAAATCTTGAAAGCAGTCAGGAAAACACACACACACACACACACACACACACACACACACACACACACACACACTCATCTGCCCAGTGCTTGGCACAGAGCCAGTCCTTGAAAAATACTGGTAGGATGAGTGAATGATGGCTTGGGTGAGTTTTGGATAGACTAAGAGCACACTGGTGCTCAGCATGCTGTGGTAGAAACAACACTGGAATGGGTATCAGGAGACCTGAGTTCTAATTCCAGCTCTGCCTTAAGGAGCAGTGGGAAACTGGGCAGCCACTTCACCCTCCAGACCTCTGCTTCCTTGGTATAAAATGAAGGATCCAGAATTTCTGCTCCTGATGATGGCACAGTAGCTTGTTACCCACCAGCCATTCCACTGAGGACATCTCAAAAAGCTAGACAAGATATAAAAGCCAAAAAAAAAAAACAAGAAAAAATGTTTAAAAAGTATTGAAGAAAGACTTTGGCATCTAGGACCTGAGTAGACAAGATCTCAGAGAGGAGAACCCATTGAAATGAGTGGGACAATCTGCCAGCACTTTGCCCTGCAAGGTTCTTGTTGATTCACACGTAGACCAGGGTGAGCGGATAGGAGGTCAAGCAGGAAGAGGGGCCGAAGAGTTCAGGAAGGAGCCTTAGCTCTCAGCAGCTGCACAGCATTGAGGAGGCAAAAGGTGGGTTGTGTCCAAAATGTTTCCCTTGCCCTGGAAGCTCCAAATGTTCTAATTTAAAGTAAAATCTAGTAGGGCATGAATATGTGTTGTAATCTCTGAAGTAATCACTGACAGAAAAATAAAAGAATGTGTCGTAACAAGCTCATAAAGGAGGAAAGGGAATGATAAAAATCTTTGATCTATTCATAATCCATGGAGACAGAACACACATCTGTGGTTACCAGGGACAAGGGGAGGGGAAAAGGGGAGCTTGAGCTGAAGGGGGTATGAGCATTCCTTTTAGGGAGAGGAGAATGTTTTGAAACTAGAGAGAGGTGGTGGTCACACACCAGTGTGAGTGTACTAATGCCACTGGGTTGTGCAGTTTATGGTATGTGAATTTCACTTCAATAAAAACTTCAAAATACAAAAATGTTGAGAATGCCCAACTTACCCAAAAGAAGGCAAGAAAAAAAAAAGGTAATACAGAAAATACAGAAAAAAGGTAGCACGAAAGAAAATAAGAGAGGGATGGTAAAAATAAGCCCAAGATATCAATAATTACATCAAATGTAAGTCAAATGTGAATTACATCAATCAAAAGACAGAAATCATCACAACACCCAACTGTACACTGCTTATAAAAGACAATTTTAACATCAGGATACAAGAAGGTCAAGTGAAGGAAGGAAAAAGATAAACCATATCAGCCTAAATCTAAGGAAAACCATAGAGCTGAACTAATATCAGAAAGTAGAGTTTCAGACAGGAAGCATTTCTAGAAGTAAAGAGAAACAACTCATAAAGATAAAAACTCATTCACCAGGAAGGCAGAGCAATCCTAAATTCAGCTGCAACTTCTAGCACAGCTTCAAAAATACAAAGCGAAATCTGATAGAATTTAAGAGAAATCGGCACTCCAGAGTCATGGTGGAAGATTTAATATGCCTCTCTCAGTATCTGATAGAACAAGCAGGGGGGAAAAAAAACCATGAAATATCCAAGATTTGAATACAAACCATACAAACAATCTAAAAAGATTAAAAAGAATGTTGCACCCAGCAACAGTAGAAGACACAGTTTTCTCCAAGTTTATCAAAGTGGATAAAGTGGATCATTCTTAGGGCCATCACTCAAGTCTCAATACAATTCAAAGGACTGAAATCCTACAGAGTATGTACTCTGACCACAGTAGAGTTTTGCAAGAATCGATAACAAAAAGATAACAAGAAAACCCCCAATGTTTGGATATTAAGCAACATACTTCTAAAATGAGGAGGCTCGAACAGAGGCTCCTGCAGGGCCCTTCAAAGATTGATGGCCCCTGAGTCTGAGGGACTCATTTGCCAAGTTTCCACTTCACGCTGAGCAGTGCAGGCCATATGGCAATTTTTCCTCATGTCTCAGAGGCTAATGGGATTGTCAGCCTTTGCCACATTCTTTCTGAGAGAGAGAGAAATTCCCTGGGCAGAATGGGATGAGTTCCTTCTTGCTGTCCTTCCTGCTGCCTCCCAAAGTCTGCAGGAGGCATTCACGCACCCCAAGAACCACTTTTCCCACGTGGGGACTATGTCACATCACCAGGAAAACTTCCACAGACCTTCCAGATTCCTGTGAGGCTCTCCCAGCACAGTGACAGCAGCCACTCCAACTGGTAGGCTGCTCACAGGAGACGCAGCATCAGCCACCCAGGAAGGGGTGCCGGACTGTGCACAGACTCCTCAGGCAGAACGCAACAAGGCCAAGAGACTGACGGCTTGGGGACATCATTCTCTGAACCCTCAGAGTTGGGCCACTTGTGGCCACCTTGCATGGGCTTCTGAAAGTGGCTGAAAGCCAGATAAAACTGGCATCCCCTGATCGGAGGGGTAAGCAAGGGCTGCTGTAGACCATCCCCCAAACTGACTGGAGCTCTCTTCAGTCACCGGGGCCAGCCCTGCCCCTGGTGGCCAGCCCAGCACTCCTTTACACTAGGGTAAACATGACTGATAACATTTAAGAGGCAGCCAAACCTCATTCGCTCACCATACATCTATTGAGCTCCTATTACATGCCAGGTCCTCTACTAGAACCTAGTGTTACAAAGAAGAATCATACAGATTTAAAACTAAGAGAGTTAAATTTTAAAGTGTTTCAAAGGATATCCACCAAGACTGTCGCATGGATGGCTCTGCAGTCCGTCATCTTCCTGAAACAAGAGCGTGCACTATGGCGAACCCTAGAGCTCAGAGGGGTGCAGGTCTTACAGCTCCACAGTAAAAACCAAGGAGTGGCCTTCCCCCATCACCATCCCCAGAACCAGGGCCCCTGCATCCTAAGTTACAGGAAGCAGACATTTCCAGAGACCCTCTAAAAACAGACATATGGATAAGGGGCACGTGCACTTAGTAACAACAGGCCAAGCCCCGAGCACCCACGAATTCATGTTATCTGTGCTGTAACAAAGCCTCCTGGTGCCAGGGGTCATGCGTGACCTGGAGGGCTCACATCATTCTCAGGCAGCGTTGTACTTACATTTTCACAAACGGACAAAAGGAGCAGCAGACATGTTTCTGTGGAAGAACAAGGAGGAGAGCTGGTGCTTGGAGTGATGGCTGTAGGGACCAGTGTGAGGAGAGGGTAAAGCAGAGGCCAGAGAGCTGGGGTAGGAAGCAAGGGACCACCAGCCTTCCCCCGAGGTCTGCTGGGCCAGCTCTGGGCTTATCTGTGGGCAGCTGTCCCTCAATAGCCCTCTACCCGAACCTCTGCCCCTCCAGGCCCCACTGACCTGTGGCTCTGCACCCAGAGACTGGGGCCCACTCAGATTACCAGCAGGTTGACCGCCTCAGCTCTGGAGCCAGGTCACCCTGCAGCCACAAAGCTGACTTGCAGCAATGCTGCCTAGATGAGGTGACAGGCAGCAGAGGAAGAAGAGGTCTCCCGGGAAGGAATACACCCTTCCTCCACCCCTTCCCTGTCCTCCGCCCGCCAGTTTCCTCTGCAGTTGTGCGATAATACACACACACACAGCTAGGCCCACACACGTGTGCCCATGCACACACACAGGTGTACACACCAAATGCAGAGCTGAGCCCTGACACCTAGCTGGCAGCTCTGGGTGTTGCCCACATGAAAGTGTGCACTTCCAGTTTAGTTTCCCTGAGGCTCCTGGCACTGGGGCCCAGGAAAGGGCACAAACATCTCTTCCTGCAGGGTGGGGCAGAGGCTCCCCCGGAGATCAGCAGCCAATCCACGCAGGCAGGCGGAGATGACCAGCTCCTTCCCAGCGCCCCTGGTGCCTGTGGACTCCTTCACCACTCCTCTCCGCCCTAGGAAGAGTAGGCCAACCTGGCTACTCTGTGCCAGCCCCCACTGCCCACGGAATGGGTGAGTGACAACCTTCTAAAGTGAGTAAAGAAGACAGATGGCCCCCTCTGTGAGAAGAAATCCCTTTGGGACAGCCAAAGGGGAAGGAAATTAATATTCACTTCCTACGGGCCACGCATTTTCACATATGGTCTCAGCAACCAGTCAGGTGGGTAATAGTTTCCAGTTTTACCCAAAGGGGAACTGAGGCCCACAGATGCTACCTATGCAACTTGCCCAAAGTCCCAGAACTACTGAGGAGGGTGGGGGTGGGGCTTAACTCAGATCACCCTGATGGGCTGAAAACAAAGGCCTGAAGGCCAATGTAGTGATTTGGGAAAGAGTGTGCAGAAAGGGCAGAGTGAGTAGAGAGGCAAGGCTAGAGGCATCTGGGTTTATTTTTAAGAGCTTAAAATTCTAAAAGAAAGGAATGCATATATGGAACATGTGACATTTATGGTAATTTCAAAAAATAATAGATCCCTCCTCCTCTGAGTGAACCCCCCGCCCCCACGCAGGAGGAGTCCAGACACTTGAGCCCATGAGGGAATAGCTGTGTGACCTTGGACAAGCCACTTAGTCCTTTGGAAAGAGGCAGACTGGAGAGAGCCCAGAAATGAGCTGGCAGAGGGAGGAAACTGGCGGCTGCCAATGTGAATGAGAAATGCTGAGGGCGTGGATGTGGAAGGGCAGAAGGAAGCAGACATCTGGGAAGGGGGTACAGGGCATAAGGGCTGAGAGCAGTGGGCAGGCAGAGCAAGCATGGCCGAGCTGGCCACCTGGGAGCTGGGGACAGAGAGGCACTCAGTTATCACCTCCATGTTGCTAAGACCTTGTCTGATACCACCCAGGGCCTGGGACCCAGGAGGTGTTCAGTGATGAGTTAGGAAAAGAGCACAGAAGAAATGGACTCTTGTGCTTAAATGAAAAATGTAGGTGTCTAAAGGTTCCTGAAAGGCTAGTGTCTGGGGGCCCAGAACAGTGCTGGCATAGGTGGATGTTCAATATATCTATTTATTTATAGGATGAATTAATAAATCAGTAGATCTAATTTCTGACCCAACCCTGCTTCTCTGGATCTCGTTTTCATCATCTGTAAATTGAAGAGCTTGTATTGGACAACCTCCGGGTCAGATGCTCTGCGGCCCCAAGGTGGAGGGTCCACTGGCCAGAGGTCATCCTGTCATGGAGGAGAGTAGGATCCACACCAAGAGACCAAGAGGTCAGCCCAGGGGTCACGAATCCTTTTTCAGGAAGGGGTAGTGAGTAACCACTAGGCTGAACACAAGAGATGGTTCAGAAACCTTCTCCAAGCTCTCGTTTTCTCTCTCTCCCTCTCTCCTCTCTGTGTCTGTCTCTCTCTGTCTCTCTTGTGCATGTGCGCACATTCCCCCCACCGCACACACACCCCCTCTCATCTCCCAGTTTGCCCTTACCAGACCAGCAACAGTTTCAGCCTGACATGTCAGTTTAGGAAGATCTAATCGCTGGTCCCCAACAGCTCCTCAAAGACTCCTGTGTGCGGCCTGAATGTGAGCCCCGTTTCCCACCTTTTCCTCCTGCATCCCATCCTTCACCCATGCCCACCGCTCATCAAGCCTCCCACAGTGCCAGAGGGACATGGGCAGGTGCCAGCCTCAAACCCCTCCCCAGCACTTAAGAGCTGGCTGACTAGGCAGTCATTTAACCACTACGACTCCATTTCCTCATCTGTGAAATTAGGTGATAATGCCTGCCCGCAGGCTTTTGCAAAATTACATGAGAGAGTGAACACAGAGAACACTGCCTGCTGTGCAGGGGTACGGCAATAGGGAAGAGAGACCAGGCCCAGCTCCCGCTACAACAAGGACAAGTGGGGATTCACAGCCAGGGGGCACAGTGAGGGGTCAGTGGGTGGAAAAATTACTGAGAGGAAGTAATAAGGGGTATTAAGCATAGTGGGATTCTTGCTAAAGCGACTTCACAGGATTCTTGCTGAAGGCAGGCCAGGGCTAGCAGGTACCAAACATGGCAGATGAGGAATTTGGTCATATATTCAGACGATTAGATATCAAGGTTGGGGGATTCTCTCTAAACTGACTTACTGGTATTCTTACTAAAACTGGGCTTAGCAAGAACGGACATGGAAGCCCAAGATCAAGGCCTAATCAAAGAGGGGTGCAGGAAAGCCGAAAGTTTGGTTAAGAAGAGAATCTTGGTCACCTACCATGACACTCCAGCTAACAGGAAACCAGACACGGGCCTTAGTATTCTGAGTCCTCAAAATAACCCTGGAAGGCAGGGCCAGAATCCTCACACCCGTTTCACCAATCAGGAAATGAACAGGTTAAGCACCCTGCCCAAAGTCAGACAGCTCAGTGGAGCTGGGATTTTAACGCAGAAGGTCTGGCTCCAAAGCCCATAGACATGCTCCAAATCGCCAGATGACATGGCTTCTTACCTTTTTCATTCTTTGCTGTATTTCATGCAGAATTACTCTCTCCATCACCAATCTGGGGCACAGAGACCCAAAGCGGGGGCTCTCACACCATCCTGCTTTACAGTGGACCATGCCTTCATATCCTTAATGGTTACTCTGGGGCCTGCAAAGATAAGCCATTGTAATGGACGCACCATAATGTGATTTGACCAACAAAAACATTGGTACACAAAAGAAGAAACCAGAGCAGATTTCTGCATTAGTTTCTATTTTTGTTGTGTTCTGCTTTTGTTTGATAATAAGCAGGGAGAGACTAAGCTTGAGCACTTATCTGCAGCAAGAATGTTTTATTACCAGGGCCTGGAAAACAAAATGAGTTTTAATTTCTTCCAATTTTATTTCAACTTTGCCAAAGGACATCTGTGCTCATGGGCTTGGAACCCATAATACACAGCTAACACTTTCCAATAATTTTCTTTTGATAATTCCTCTGACAGTGTGAAGAAAAGGGCCCAAACACGGATAAAACATCACATGATGATACTTTCCCAATTCTATGTGGCAAACTGACACTTTCCTTTCTCTACAGAGATAATAGGAGGAAGAAAATGACTTATCAGAATGGAAAAGCGGTGGACGAGGCATCCGAGAACTCTGGATCTCATCCTGGCTGCTCTCTAGCTGTGCGACCTGGGGTGGGTCAGACCTCTCCGGGTTTCTGTTTACAGACTGGGAAAGGAGACGCTTACACTACCTGATCCCCAAAGTCCCTCCCAACTCTGAAATTTCCTGAGTCTCTGATACAATATGGTGCCAGGAGACCTTCATAGTGTCACATTTTAACTTTGTACCTAGTTTAAGTCAACTAGTTAACATAGGGGGGAAATCCACAATTAATTGTACACATTTATGAACATTAAACAAGGCAACATTCATGCCAGGGATTCCCCCATGACAGGTGACATAAGTGAGGTCATAGAGCTGAGCAAATAGACAATAGGGAGCAGTGGAGACAGTGGTGTTTCTGAAGGTGACAACTGTGAAAATGAGGGCCCAATGTGACCAGATTTGGATTTTTCAAAAGATAAAAGTCTAGGTTTTTATGTGAGATTCCTCAATTTTTATAGGTAGCAAGCATACTTGGACAAGACCCCCTTCAGCAAATCCTGGGATACATGTGCTGGGTCCCCATGCACTTCTCTGCTCCCAGAGCACCCTGTATTTCCTCTGTCAGGAAGAGCATTCATTCTGTTTACTGATCTGCCTCTCCCCTGGGCCCAGAACATCTGAAGGTCACGGTATCTATGTTAGTCTTGAGTAGCGTATTGTCAATAGTCTAGGGAACAAAGGAATCTTATTATTTACAACTAGAACCTCATAAAACATCACAGACTGCATGGCTTAAACAACAGAAATTTATTTCCTCACATTCTGGAGGCTGGAAAGCCCAAGGTGAAGGCTCTAGCAGAGTTTAATTTTGGGGGAGAGCTCTCCCCCTAGTTTGCAGACAGCCGCCCTCTTGCTGCGTCCCCCCACCCCTCCCTGGCCTTTCCTCGGTGCGTTTCTTACAGGGACGCTGATCATCTCAGGTCAGGGTTCCACCCTTATGACCTCATATAACCTTGCTTACTTCCTTAGAAGTAAGTACAGCCACACTGAGGGCTAGGGTTTCAACATATGAATTTTGGGGGTACACAAACTTTCTGTCTATAACCCTCACCTAATTCCAAACCACAAGAATTTACTGAAGGGATGGGGGAGGGAAAGGACAGAAAACTGAGTCTGGAGGGCAAGTGAGACAGGAGATGGAGACCGAGGCTCTCAGCCAGGCTTGCCAGGCCCTTGTGCTTCCCGAGCAGCCTGCACTTCCTTGAGCCAAGGCTGCTACAGGAGGGCACCCCCTCTCCTCACCTTGCTAATGCCCCTCATTCTTCCTGGACTCACTTTGCTGAGTGATGGGCTCTCCCAGGGCTGCAACCCTGAGTTTCCTACTGAGGCACATGCCAATCTGGCTGGGCCACCTCCAGTATCCATAGGCATTGTCTCCCTTCCTTACAACGAAGCTACCAGGGAGACATAATATCCTCACTTTCCTAATGAGAAAACTCAGGCCCAGGCCAGTGGAGTAACAGGTCCAAGGGCACATGGCTAGCCAGTGGCAGGGCCCAGATTCAAACCCCCGTCTGCTTGGCAATGAGGCCTCTGCCCCACCCCCTGAGCATCACTGCTTTCCTGTCACCCACATCTCCACCAGGTACCCAGTCCCTGACCTAGAACTTTCAAATGGCAGGAGCCAAAACCTGAACCCCAAAATAATGCCTACCTGGAGTCAGTCCTCACATTCCCCAAACTCCACCCTTTCCAAAGGAAACCACCTCAGGCCCTTGCTGATGACCATTTCCAGGCTTAGCAGGCTGCAAGTAGGAAGTGATCCATTGGAAGTGGCTTCTGGGGTCCCGGCGAAATCTCCTCACTCAGACACGGTTTCTTAGCACTGTTTCCTGATGCTTGGAATTCCATTTTTGGAGCTTCTGAAATCCAACCCTGAGGATAAAGGCTGACTAATCATCAAAATCACTTAGAAAGCTTTTTAAAAAATGTAATGAAGAAGTTCACTCATTTCCCCTATAGAAGTAATAAGTATTTATTGTAAAAGTTTGAACAATATAAAAGATATAAGGAAGAAAATACAACTCATCTGATTCTACCTTGTGATAACTATTCCTGATACATCAATGACACAGATTCATGCATTTCTTTATGTATATATTGTACATACATAAACTTTTATGAGGTCTTATCATACCTTCTGTTTTTACTGCTACCTCAAAGTGTGCCCTTTTACCCACAGTCCTTGGCCTAGGTTGTCTATGTTAACAACCCTTCTTTATGTCCATCAATCATACATAGACATGCGGACAGGTATAGACTGATGATGGCAGTGATGATGATGTTGATGAGAGGTTGAAAAGGGAGGTACAGCTTATTCTTTGATACACTTCTCTCACTCTTGGTGTTCTCATTTAACAATACCTATGGGCACATCTCTTAGTCATCTTTTCTAAAACTGCACAATATTCCATAATGCTGATCATCACAACTCATTAAACTATTACCCTATTGATGGAACTTTATGTCCTATTTTTGTCACTAGGAATAGCATTGCAATAAGTATCTTAGGACATATCTGTCTCTGCACACTGCTTTTACTCTGTGAAAGAGAGTCTCTGGAATGGAATTGCTAGATTGAAATGATGCATGTTTTTAATTTTAATTGGTAATGCCAGATTGTTTGCCAAAACGGTGTAGCAATCTACATCTCCACCCATAGCACATAACTGTACTCTCCCTGCTTCCCACCAGGGGCAGTGTTATCCCTCTAATTTAGTCTCTCAGATGGGTGGGCAGTGATAAGCATTGTTACTTTTGTTGTGTTTCCCTGTCTACCGGAGAGCTCAAGCATCTTTCAATGTTCATTTGTCATTTGGGTTTGACATAAAACTGCTAACTGTCCTTCTCCAGCAACCTTGGCAGACACATGTTAGAGATGGAGGGGCACCAAATAGAAGGAACCTGGGTTCCTGAATCTCTGCGGAGAAGAGGTGCAGGCCAGACAGGACTCCCCACTGTGGACTGCAGATGAGTGAGGAACTCATTTCTATTGTGATGAGCCATAGAGAGAGACGGGTTTCTACACAGAGCTGTGAGAGGTGCCCTAAGACACCCACCACCTGACATATGCAGTACAACTATTTTCCCCAAGCTATTGTTTGTGCATTGACTTTGCTCATAGTAAAATTTAAATTTTTAAATGCCTATATATTCTTGTACTCTTGCATTTTATAGCTTCTATATTTTCTGTCTAAAATGGTCTGTTGGAAGCTTTTCAGAAATACAGATTCTAAGATACATCTTAGAAAATTCTCCTATATGCAGACTGGAGTGGGGCCAGGAAATCTAGATATTTTTAAGACTCCCTGGGGGATTTTACAACTTTCCCAGGATTGAGAGTATTGCTTAGGCCATGAAGGCTACAGCCCCTCCCACAATGGAAGTGACTCTGGGGGCAGTGACTGGCCTGTCACCCACTGATGCTTTTGCAAATAAGCTTGCCTGTCTTCTCAGGTAAGC
The DNA here is from genome assembly GCF_040802235.1 of Manis javanica. NCBI lineage: Eukaryota > Metazoa > Chordata > Mammalia > Pholidota > Manidae > Manis > Manis javanica. The sequence goes on along the minus strand of NC_133163.1, from coordinate 100,989,041 downwards.
TTACCTTCTTCCCTGTAGACTCCTAGAGGCATCTGGAGAAAGCCTAACAGGAAGCTGTGTGTCAGCCCATCATTGTGGGGAGTTCAAACCCTGACTTCCCCACTTGCTAATGTGTACCCGTGGGCTAGAAACAGCTTCTCTGGGCCTCCTTTCTCCTTCCTTACAAAATGGGGTGGTTATAATTCCTACTTTGTGATACGAATACTGACTGAACTTTCAGGGTCAAGGCAAAGATAAAGATACATGTAAAAATATTTATTCCTAAGCCTGGCACATAGGAGCAGCCTATGTTATTATTACAAGAATAACAAGAAATTGTTATTATTAACTCTGGGTTAGAGAGATGCTAAAGACCTTGCTAATTTACAATTTGCCTGGGGATAGTTCTGCTGGACGTCTTCAGGCACTAAATCTTTCCAATTAAAGAAATGCAAATTAGAAACATTCATTATGCTTGTGTGTGTGTGTATGTGTGTGTGGTGTAATTAAAGAGCAATTCGCTTTACTAACATAAGAAATATTCCAAAAATTCTGACTCTCTTAAAGCTCACTTTAGTTCTGTGGATGCTATATTAGCATATTTGCACACATGTGTGTGTTTGTGAGATACAGTGTATTTGTGTGCATGCATGTGTGCAAAAAGCTTTAGATTAAGTGTAAGGAATGCCAGCTCTTCAGAAAAAAATTTTGGGTGCCATGACCGTGATTCATGAATAACTGCTCAGGGTGATTCCTGACTAAATCTACCAAAAAACAACTGCCAACATTACCTTAGGGAGCTCATATCTACTGAGAGCCTACGCCATGCCAGACCGTGTGCTAAGAGTGTTACTTGCTATTTCATTCACCCCTTAAATAAGCTCAGGACCTTGTGTGTGAGGCTCAGAGAGGCTAAGTAAATTGCCCACAGCTGCACAGCTATGAAAGGGGAAAGTCAGGATGTGAACCCGGGGACATTTTCTTTTGGGGAATAATAGAAATTTTTCTGAAATTAGATCATGTGAGGCTTGCACAACTAAATATATGCACAAGTTCTGTTACATATTTCAAAATGGTGAACTTTATGATATGTAAATTATATCTCAAAAGAGCTGTTTAAAAAGAAAGTGCACCCAGGTCTGCCTGACTTGAGGTTTAAAAACCTGGCTTTCATGTGCATCACCTTGTCCAAACCACACCCCTCCCTGTCCCAACATCACACTGTAACTCTGAAAATCCCACAGGCCTACAGGGTGGGGAGGGAGGGATAAACAAAGCCAGAAATCACCTTTGGCATCAGGCCAGACTGTCAGCAAAACCACAGGGGTTAAGGGTGGGTATCAAGGTCAGGACCAGAGTCAGGACATGTGAGAGAGCAGCGCCTTCCAGGACAGCGGTGCCCTTCCATGCTCGTCAAAACCCCCACAAAAACCTTCACAAAGCCCACTCACAAAGCAGGCTTGCTAGCCTCTGTTTAAAACTCAAATCTGATCTTGTGGAGCCCACTAGAAGCCCTCCGCAGCTCTGCTTCGCCTTTAGCAATACACACAAAGACTTTATCGTGAAACCTAAGACCACGAGACCCCTACACTCCAGCACAGAGACTGCATGGGCAGCCCCTGGCCGCAAGGGAGCGCTCAGGTGTGCATATTTCTGCCCACAGTGCTCCTTGTCCACCTGATGGATCCTACTTAACCCAGCTTCTCTGAAGGTGCCCTCTGCCCCTCCCCATGGCCTTCGGCCCTGGTTTCCACTTACTTTTCCTTCACATTTTTATTTTAGCATTTTTCATGCTACTGAGACAGGGACCATGGGCTTAGACAGAGCAGGGTGAGGGCCTCTGGAAAAAGCAAGGCAAGATATTTACAGTCAAAGCAATGTAACAATGTAAAGTTCCTATTGAAACTCTATGTTCGGCTTTATGCAAAGTCAGGGTCACACTAATTCTCTAGGATAAAGATACTAGACGAAGAATATAGACATCTCAGTGAGATCAGTTAAAGGTCAAAAGGCCAGGAGCAACTTGGCCTGGAATGTTTGAGTGTTCTGCAAGGGTATCTCAGCATAACCCATGACTTCACTGTAAACAGCCCTAGCAAACAGACAACAACCCAGACCACCTTGAGGGCAGGGCAGGTGGTACAAGTCCACACCCTAAGCCCTCAGTTCCCAAAAGTCTTCAACTGCCTATAAATCCCCTAGACAACACACCACCCTGGGTTCTCTGGTTCCCTCCTGGCATAAGCCAGGAGCTCTTTCCTCTCACTTTATTTCTAAATAAAAGCCTCTCCCTGGCTCTCCTACCTTGACTGTTTGCTAAGTTCATTCTTCGACTCCGCAAACAAGAACCCCAGCATCACTATACTGGCCAGGCATTTCTTGCCCCCTTCCCCTCTCTCCACAGCACTGTCATTACAGACCCACAAAACCAACTGCCCGCTTTTCAGTTACTGGAACAGTTACTGAAAAGAAGCTACAAGCCAAGGAAAAGAAGCAGATACAAGGTCTCCACCTATTCACCTAGAAGCAGGACATAAATCTGTGAAGGTGTCGCCTTCCAATCCCTACCAGGACAGACAGAAGTTAATCACCAGAGACAACTCTAAGCCCTCATCAACCCAGATCCAGCATAAGAGGAACCTACGTAACAAACTTTACTAACTGGTCCTTATCTTCCATTAGTTGCCCCATATATTTGCCTTCCCATAATTTGCCACCCTAGGAACTCAAAGTCCTTTTCCTTTGTCTTGTCACTTCTCTAAAAAAAAGTGTTTTTGTTGTTAAGATGCTATATAAGCACAAGTTCCAGCCATCCCTTTGAGTTACTCACCTCGGGGCACTCTGTGTGCATGCGCATGCTGGTAAGGGGTTAACCTGTCTTCTGGCAGCCTAATTTCCCAGGCCCAGCCAATGAACCTAAGATGGGTAGAGAGAAAAAAGACATTTTTCCTCTTCTCCAAAGGCCAGATTTGATGTCGTGATCTTGTCCTCCAGACTGGCCTCATCCCCTGCTGTGGCATAACTCCCATCCTGTTATATCAGGCAGAAAACCACAAGCAGTGTAGACGACTTCCTCTCCCTTGTATCCCCATTTCCAAGTCATCATTTCCAACTCCAGAACCTGCCTCCTTCTCTCCAGCTCCACCACACCAACCTAGTTTATTGTATCTCACCTGGACCCTGGCCTCCCTACACATGCTCTTGGCCCCTCCAACCTTCCTCCGCACAGCAGCCACAGATGTTACTGGAAAAGAGCTCTGACCATGGGTCCCTGCTGCTGCTGAAAATATCCCTGGCTCCCCCTTGCTCCCAGGAGGAAGACAACCCCCTTACCTCCCCAGCACAGTGGGTAACACTCTCCCTCGCACTCTAAGACCAGTTGCTCTTTGGCCTTTTGGGGACCCTTAATACACCACATTCCCTCCCACCACAGAACCTGGACAAGCTGTTCCTTTGCCAGATGGCTTTTTACACCAAGGGCTCCCATACAGATAGTGACCTCTTGACCTTCCTTAAGATCCAGCTTGGTCACCACTTCTTCAGAAAAGCCTTTCCTGACCCGGCCTCTCGGATGAGGTCAGCTCTCCCTAACCAGTGCTCTCCTGGTACCGTGTGCCTCTCCGTGGAATCACTGAAGGGTACCTAGTCCAGCTTAGGTTCCTTTGCATGTAACAGAAACCCATGTACAGTGACTTAACCACAGAGTTTATATTTCTCTGACATACCAGAAGTGCAAATGCAGGAAGTCCAGGCCTGGTGTGGCAACTCCAGTTTGTCATCAGGGCCTATAGCTCCTTTTCACACCCCACTCCACCATTCGGACAGGAGGCTTCCAAAGTCACCTTAGGGCTCCCTGCCTGATGAAGTTCCAACTATTGTCTTAGCGCTCTAAGCATCAGCAACATAGGCCAAAACAATAAATAAATAAAGGCCTCTTCTCCCTTAAAAGAGACTTCCTGGAAGTGACACATGGCACTTCCATTTATAGCTCATTGTCCAGAATGGTCACACTTGGCTACAAGTTATATGGTCACACTTGGCTACAAGGGATGCTGGGGAATATGTCTTTCACTCAGGTGGTAATGTGGCCACTAAAAAGGAGTCGTTAAGGTGGCCTCTTCTTATAAAATTATTCCAGAAAGTAAATGAACATGAAATGGTAGGTTATCATCATCTTGCAACCTTCAGCAAATTAATGGGTTGAGGCACTGAGCATCTAGTATAGGAGAAAAAGGGGGGAAAACAGACATTCTGTGCCTCCTGATGGAAGAACACATGCCACCGATGACCCAGCTAAAACCGCCAGATATGAGCTTGACCAAACCTCTGGCAATCAGCAAAATCAAGACTGAGAAACACTATAGGTCAAACAGATCAGGTTCTTCAAAAGCAAATGTAAGAAGAAGAAAGCTCCAGGGGAATCTGCCATTTAAAAGGGATTCAAGAGGTGGATCAGACTTTTTTTCAGAGCAAAATTAAACTTTAGTGTCTAGGAACGCACAATGGAGGTGACAAAACTGTAAAGCTAGGCAAGGAGGTGATTACCATAGAGGTCAGGCTCATGCCTACGATGCAGGAGGTTGCCGTTGGGACAGGGTATGGGGAAGGCTTCTGGAGCAGCTGGCAGAGTTTTGTGTCTTCCTCTCATAGTAATGAGAAGGATGTTTGTCCGTAACAGTTCACTAAGCTATCATTCATTTTAGGTGCTATTTTCCTATTTGCATTTTGTTTTACAATGAAAGGGTTAAAATGAGCCAAAGAAATGTTTTTCATTAAAAGGTACTGCAGCCTTCAACCAAGTATGCCAGAAGAAAATGTAAAAGGGCAGCAAGGGACTCACTATAATCAAGAAATAACTGAAGAAATTTCTCCCTGAAGATGCTCTCAACAAGGCTGTGGAAAGGATGTAAAATCGGCTATACAAGACTAATCCCTACAGAGACAGTTTCTACAGGGCCTTGTGACTTAGAAGGCTGAGTGCTTAAGCTATTGCCAAAGAGTTGCTCAGGGAAACCTCAGCCAGGGCCAGGAAGGGCTCTGTTTCCTGATAAAGGAGGAGGCCTCCTGGTGTAGCCAGTCATCCAGTGAGTCAGGGAACCTGAGTTCCCACTTTAACTCAGCTACTGCCTCCCTCCGTGACCTTGAGTGAGTCACCTAAACTCTGTGTGTCACCCAAAGTCAGTGTCTCTATCAGCCAAATGGAGAGGGAATGTCGAATGAAGTAATCTAGAATCCCTTCTAGCTCCAATTTTATATAATTTTAATGACGCTAAAGCAGAATTTCTCAGAGGGTGATCTGTCGATCACCTGTATTAGAAACACTGGTTATTGAAAAGGCAGATTCTTTGGCCCCATCCCAAACCCAGTGAGCCAGACTTTCTGGGGATGAGACCCTGGAATCTGTTTTTGTTCCAAGGACCCATGTGTTTCTAATATACACTAATTTGAAGGCCACTATTCTAAGGTATTGTTCAGGTAAAAGAGGGTCGTAAGGACCTCCCATCTCTTAAACTCCTCCTACATGTCAAGCGCCTTGCCAAGGCACTTTGATTATATATGTACATGTGATCTCATTTTATATAATAACTCATCAATCTTCAGAGCTATGTAGTGAAGAAGATGGTGTCCCTATCCTGCAGAGGAAGAAGATGAAGCTAAGAGAGTCTCAGTCACAGAGCTAGTAAGTGACAGATCTGTCTGAATTGGAGGGCTTCTTTCAAGTTAAGAAGGGAAGGAGGGAACTAAAGTCCCTAAGAAAGCATCCCAGGTTTGGAAAGATCTAGCTGGGTGGACCTGCTATGCTCTCAGCACAGGACGCACTCTGGAAAATGCTCTTTCCTTTACTAATATAAAGAGAAGGGAGAGGAGGGTAATGGGAAGGACATGTGGAGGAATAAGGCCAAAGTTAGGTCTTTCCCTTTATTAATATGACATCCATCAAAAGATAGATAAACGCTTGAAGTTTTTGATGCAGCAAAATATGTAGCCAGGAAGATCTTAAAGTCAAATAGCGTAACTATAGAGAACAAAACAGCCAGGAATAGCTTTCGATTCTTGGAGGCAAAGGAATACACTGATATGCTGAGTTCCTTAAAAGTTGCTATAAAATGCAATCTTCAAGTACAGGGACTACATTCCTAGTCTGGAAGCAGATGATCCTCCTTCTGACCTATCATTAGAAGGTCAGTAGTTGCCTAACCCTGCTCACGATGCCTATGTAATTCACCTCACTTCATATCATCACGTAGGCATTGTATCAGCTCCCATCATCACACGGAGAAGCATGGTGAGTATGGTACAATAAGATATTTTGAAAGAAAAAGACCACATTCACATAACTTTTATTATAGTATATGATTATAATCATACTATTTTATTATTAGTTATTGCTGATAATCTCTTACTGTGCCTAATTTATAAATCAAACTTCATCAAAAGTGTGTATGTATAGGAAAAAACAGTATATATGGGCTGAGGTACTGTCTTTGGTTTCAGGCATCTACTGGGGGTCTTAGAACAATCCCCCAAAGATTAAGAGGGGATTCTTTTTTTTATAATTAAGGTATCATTAATATACAATCTTATGAAGGCTTCACATGAGCAACATTGCGGTTACTACATTCACTCATATTATCGAGCCCCCCGACACCCACCACAGTCACTGTCCATCAGTGTAGTAAGATGCCACAGTGTCACTATTTGTCTTATAAGAGGGGATTATTGTACTTGTGATTGGCATCTCAAGTGGAGGACAGTCTCGTGGGGCTGAGCCGTTAGCCTGTGGGATCTGATGCTCTCCCCAGGTAGATAGTGTCAGAATCTAATTAAATTGTAAGACACTGGTGCCACAGAATTCCTTGGTGTGGGAAAAGCCCCCACACATCTGGCAGCAGAGTATGGAGATTGTAGCAGCAGTGGAAGAGGAAAGGAGACACAAGGGAGGAGAAGTGAATTTTTCCAACACAGAAGAGAAGATGGTCACTCTCTTAAAGGTGAAACTGACAAAAATGAAACAAGCCAAGTCCCAACCAAGGGCACACCCATGGCGGGGGAAGTGGAATCTGCTTCCAAACACCTGTTAAAAATGTTTAAGTAAATCACAGGGTGGAAGGGGCTGCAGTGTAGGTGGTGCCCAGCTCTCTGGGCAGGGGAACGAGATTTCAGAGAGACTCTGGCAGCCAGAGTCAGGGTGTGGGGGCAGTGGGGCAAATGGAGCAGCCACCAAGTGTCAGCCACTGAGCTAGACACACCTCTGCCCTCAGGGAGCTTGTCAAGCCAGTGGGAAGCCAGTCACAAAGAGGAGAGGCTAAGAGACAAGAAGGGATGGTAGAATGGGAACTGCAAAGCAAGATAAGGAAAAAGTCCCTCCAATAAACAAAGGAATGAGCTGTCCTCACGTCCAGGGCTTCCAGGGAAGTGAGTTGTCAAGAAGTAAACTGGACTCTGAGGGGCACAGGCGAGCAAAGACACACCTTACAGCATTGCCAGCCTGCCAACTGAAGAGGAGAGTTCCCCCAAGGGGTGCAAGTCTGCAAAGGGCCAGACCAGGGATGGAGCAGGACAAGATTAAAGAGTGGGTAAATTGTCTCATAGGTAACAGCTATCGAAAGATTATGACTAGCATACCTCGTATACATCCCAGATCCATGCGTCCTGTCTCTACAAAGAAGTACAATAGAAGCACAGCCCAAACTGTCAAAATTATCAACAAAAGAATTGAGTCATTTACTTCTGTGTCTCCAGTTGGTAACTCCCAGCAACATGTCTTGAATCCCTTTTTTTGTGCCTTCTCTCCCTCCAGCATACTTCTCCCCTTCCTCTTCCTTCTCCCTCCCTGAACTTTATTAAACAAATCACCTTCAACTTTCTGGCTAAGCACCTCCCCTCCGTGCCCTCTACCCAGTCTCTCCATTCCAATCTTTCTGCTTAACCTAAGTTCAGGAACCTTCTGACCAATGGGAACTTCCTAATCAAAGAGGGTAGGGAGCGAAAGTAGAAGCCGTAAAGACAGCGTTCTCCTAATCAAGAGGAGGAAGGGAATGTTCAAGTCTAACTATCTCTTACCGCTCCACTGCCAGATGGGGTAATGAGGAAATAGTGGAGTTTTAGGCATATGTTCACAATTATTGATCTGACTCTGAAATGTTGAGTATTCCAAAAGATCCTGATTATTATGATCCAGACAGAGAGAACACGACACAGATGTACACAAAACCAGGGTCAGGTAGATAGGATATGACACAATGTTTTGAAGGTTTGGGAGCCATGGATGGCTGGACAAATTCAATGAGCAGAGGGCTAGTGTGGGAGAGTGGTGAGCAGAGACGCTGTGCGTCATCAGAGCCAGGCATGGAAGGTGGCAAGGGATCAGTAACACCAAAGAGAAATCTAAATTTTTGTGATTTGTCTGAAGGTTAACAAGTCATGAATCAACATTTCCAAGTAAACATTTCAAGCTGCATATCTAGGTTCGACAGTGATACAAATGAAGGAGTTACATTTGTATTTTCATTCAAATCTATTCTATTTTTTTACTTTAGACATAATTTCAGACTGCGAGAATAGCTAGTTATTTTGTAGAATGTCCTCATTTTGGGTTTGTCTGATGTTTTGTCACCATTAGAATCAGCTTATGCCCTTTTGGTAGGAATGCCACATAAGTGATGCTGAGTTCTTCTCAGTGTCTAACATCAGAAGGCAGTACATTTTCATTCAAAAATAAAATATATTGTATGTGGTGGTTGTCGTGAGAATGATTCTGCAGAAATTATGTTTAACTATAAAAATGACAACCAAAAGCCCCCAAAGGAACCATAGCCAGAACAATTGTGAACAATGGAGTTGTTTTCCTAAATGACACCAGAGCCTGGGGCTGTTTTCTTCCTGTCTTCAGAAATTTTTCTGTGTGTCTGATCCTGAGTGCATGTAACCCCCTCATTTGCCCTTTAAAACTTTTTAAGTCATGTAATTTAAGGAACAGAAATCTTTATGATATATCCATAAAATGGAATGTTATGCAGCCATCAAGATGATGAAAAGGTAGGAATCATATGACTAGATGTGAAAAGATGTCCAGAAAAGGGTTTTAAAAACAGGGTACAGAGCAGTAGGCATATCCCATTTTTGTAACAAAACCATGAGGGAGGGAGGGGCTCCCTAAATATATACCTAACAGTAGTGATTTCTGGGATGTGAGATCATAGGTGAATTTCAGATTTCACTGTCATCTGTCTATATTTCTGAATAATTAGGATTTTTATAAGTATTATTATTCTTACGATTAGTACAAGCAAGTAAGATGCTTCCACTTTGGAAAAAAATACGCTTGTAAAGCAGATCTTGGGAGCTTGGTGGCACCTCCTCAGAAGCTCATCCTTCGTCTTCGGTGTCCTAACAGAAGCCCTCACTGCCTGCACCCCTACAAAAGAAAGGACTCCCTCCATTTTCCAGCTGGCACCTGACAATCTCCAGGCGCTACTCCCAACATTGCCTGCTGCCCACCTCTTAGAGGAAGGGGTCTCCTTACACCTCTCTGGAGAAAAGGGGCCTGTCTTCCACCTCCCTCTGACCCCTGGCTTCCTTCCCTATAGAGAAGTTCAGAGCTCTCTCCCTAAGCCCTCCGCCCACTCCCAGTCTAACTCCCCAGCAGGAGTCTGGCCCTGTTAGCTGTTAGCTGCACCGCCTCTCCACCTTGGTCGGCTTCCCCTCCCCACCCTCTAACAGCGCTCTTAAATGCACACCAAAGCCAGTGGTGGCTTTGTCTTTCCTGTCCTGGAAGGCTCCTCTGCAGCATCTAATACCTGCCACGGGGCCTTCCTGAAACACGCTTTTCCACAGCTTTTCCACGGCTTCTGGGACAGGCTGCATCTCCAGCCTTCCTCTCTCCTCTGCAAACCCTCCCAAATGGGCAGGCCTTCCCCTGGATGATCTCAGCTATGTCAGAGATTCATCAGCTACCCTTCACACCGCCAAGGGCTATCACGTGGGTTAGAGAAGCACACTGACATTTTCATTTCCAGTCACTTACCTGCTAAGTCCAACTACTTCTACTGCTGACATACCTTATTATAGACTGAATGTATGTGTCCCCTCCAAAATTCGTATATGTAAACTCTAACCCTTAATACCTGTGATGGTATCAGAAGGTGGGGCCTTTGGGAAGTGATTAAGTTTAGATGAGGCTGGGAGGCTGGAGCCCCGTCATGGCTTTAGTGTCCTCACAAGAAAAGAGGACACCAGAGCTTGTGTGATGAACCACGAAGAAGGCAGCGATCTGCACGCCAAGAAGACAGTCCTCCAGAACCACATTCGCCAGCTCCTTGATCTGGGACACCCCAGCCTCCCAAACTGTGCAAGATGAATGTCTGTTGTCTCCCCAGCTGTGGCATTTTGTTTTGGCAGCCCGAGCAGAACAAGACATGCCCATCAAGGCTCCCGGCCGGCTCCCTCCACCCTGCTGCCGCCGCCCTGGTTCAGTTGGGCCTCTGTCCTTGCGGGAGCTGTGACAAAAGCCTCCTCCCTCAGCCGAATTGCCCACTTTCACAGACTCTCCCTCAAGCTGAGATGGAATTCTCTTCCTGAAACACAGCCCTGAAACTATGTCATTCCTGTGCTCAAAACCAAAATTCACATTTCCCAAAAGCCATTCCCTAGTTCTGCCAGATATTAATAGCTAAGTAAGTAAAATTTAAAAAGGGTGGTGGTGGTGGTGCAATGCCCAAATTGACTTTGACTTTTTGAGAAACATTGAATTAAACCAAGTTCAACAGGTTCTTTACTGTAGATCTCATCAGAGCCCTCCATAGGCTTCTTTCTCCAAGTGAAGTTTTAGTGCATTTTTCTCTCAAACTTATTTGATTCCAGAGTTCTTTTTTTTTTTGCAGAACATTCATGCTCAGGAAAGATCCTTGTAGAGGGGCCACAAGATGGAAGGAACCCAGGTCCCCGAATCACTGCTTTGAGCTGCTCAGGAGAGCAACCCTACCAGAAATACCAGCAATGGACCATCAAATGGGTGAGAAACACACTCGTATTGTGTTCAGCCACTTAAACTTAAGGGTTGTTTTTAATAGCAGTTAGTCTATGCTGCCTAATGCAGAATGCATGGGGTTATCTGCCAAAGAATAGATTATCTTTTTCAGTCTGGGAAGTTTTTGTCATGAACAATAATAGGCCACATGGACTGCAGCCTTATTAAGGGTCCAACACTGTGATAAGCATTTTGCAAACAACTTATTTAATCCTCTTCACCACCCAGTAGAATAAATACTATCATTGCCTTATTTCACAGACAAAGAAACTAAAGTTTAAAGAGGTTAAACACTTGGAGACAGGAGGTCCAGGCCAAAGAGATGTTTCCATGTGAAAACAGATCTCAGATGTTTCATCTAGAAATGAGTCTGGATCCTTGATTATAATGACACTGAGGTCCTGCTTTCTAAGCTCAGGTTTTGAGGGCAGAAAAGCTGGGTTTCTGGGGCAGTGTGTAAGTTACCTAGACCAACAGAACATCTAGATGACTGACTGACTTTCAGTCCTTTTGCTTAAACCAGTGGTTCCTCCCCCAGGGACGTCTGACTATACCTGTAGACAATTTTTGTTATCATAATAGTGAGGTGCTTCTGAAAGAGCCCCTCTGTGGCCCAGGATGCTGTTAAAAATTTGTACCATGCACAGGACTGCCTCCTACCACAAAAATTCTGTGGCCCAAAACATCTCAGTGCCAAGGCTTAGAAATCTGACGTAGACATCTCTTGTATCACCGACACAGCTTAAACTGTCCCGACTAAATCCACACTCTGGCTTGGAATAAGAAGCATGCTTGAAAACTCTGTTTTCAACACCTAAAAGAGCAAGAAAAGCAGTGGCCAACAAATGACTTTTAGTGCTCAATAGCCAAGGCTCACTGTGGGAGGGAGTCCAGCCCAGAGAAGACTGGCCCTGGGTACAGAATGTGGTTTGGAAAGACCTCAGGAACAAAATATGGTGGCAGAATAAAAATTCTATTGAAAGAATGCCAAACTTTTTGGTTTCCTAGTAACATAATTTTCCTGAGATTTCTCTTGTATTTGAATTTGCAGCATTCCTACACCTATTTTAAATCAAGGCAACAAAAGAATAAAATTTTTTAAATGACATAACAGAATCAGAGCTTCCTGGGGGGAAAGGCAAACCTAAGTGACATCTGGTCCACCCCCTGCCCACCCACCTGGTGTATAGTTCCACTGTTTCAATACCATATGATTGCAGGGTAAGAATGTCATCGTCACAAGGATCCTGTTGCATTTCCAGCATATTCTGTCAGAAAGATCTTCCCAGGGACAGAAACTTGCTTCTTGGAACTCTCTGCTTGTTGCCCCTAATTCAGTCCATTGTCAGAAGTTGGGGATAGTGGGAGGAATGGATACAAAGAAGACAAGATAGGATGGAAAGTATCCTTCAATGGAAGTGTTCTGGGTCCCACATGCTGTGCTTGACACTTTATGCACATTATTTCTAATCCTCCAACAATTTTTCATAGCAACCTCGGGTTAATGATCATGCACAGCCTCCTGCCTCTGCCTGTCAACTCATTTCTAGATGAAACATCTGAGATCTGTTTTCACATGGAACATCCTTTGGCACCCTGTTCATTCATTCAGCACATATTTACTGAGCAACTACAAAGTGCTAGGCTTATGCCAGATATTGAGGATACAATTGTGGGCAGGTTGACCTCTCAGGACAGCAGAACTACCACATACTATTGGCAAGGGAAGCCTTTGATCTGGGTGGCTGTTATTATTTTCAGCACCAAAAATTCCCAGGTCAGCACCTATAGTGGCCTACAACATCAGGGACCCATCCCGGAGGAAGTGACGTCTAACTGGGAGGTGGACTGAGATACCAAGGGCGTCACCAGGTGACGGGACCAGGGGGTGTTGCAGGCAGAGGGAGGGGCCTGTGTAACACCACGAGGGCACTGAGGGCACCAAAAACAGGCCTCCGAGGTGAGGATCTGGGAGAGGCAAGAGCAATGCCAAGAGAGTCCAGACGTCGTGGGTCCCACTGGTGATGCAAAGGATCTGGGTCTCAGCCATGATGGGTGTCCCATGAAAACAGGAGCATGGCTGAGCTCTGCATCAGGATGGATACAAGAGAAAATAGGACACAGGAGCCAGAAGACTTCCACACACGGCTACAACAGGCTGTGGAAGTAGGTAGGATCACAAGGAGTGGGCTGTCGAGGGAATTTCACCTAGAATGCAAGGAGAGGGAGGCCCCTAAATCACATCTGACTTACATACACCCGGCCCTTTGGTACAAGAGTTCATGAGCATCAAGAGCGTTGTTGCATTACCACTGGCCCCTCAAAAAGAGTTTGAAAGCAACGTGTTTAAAGAGAATAATTTCCCTAAGTGGTGGAACTTCAGGTACCATGGCAGGTTATTGGGGCCACGCTTGGTAGCGGGGGGAGGGGGCATTTTGGCACCTTCCACATCGCAGTCCTGGCCAGCAGCTCACTCCCTGTGCCCCACTGGTGCCCTGTGAGGTCCTGACCTCCCACAGTGCCCTCTGGGACAGCCGGATGCCCTCCTGGCTGGCAGCAATCTCATCACCTATCCCTGAGCAAGTGTGACAGCAACAGAAAACAAATTGTACTAAGAAGCCTCTAAATGAACCAAGGGAAACCGTGTATAATTCTGTGTTTTTGCCAGTACTCCTGGAAAGAAGGGAGGTTGACTTTCCCTATGAGTTTTACATCTGGAGACTAAATGAAAACAGACTTAAACAATTGCACAGAAGCTTCATAATCTCCTGGAAATCTCTTGAAAAGCTATGTGAAGTAAACATGGAAATTAAAAGAAAAAAAAACAGTTCACTGAAAAATAATTTGCAGTTTGAGTGCTGCAAGCAAAAAAAAAAGATTTACATCACATATACTTTCATTTCAGGCTCATCTTGTTAAAATATCATTGTATCATTGTCTTTGTTAACTTTTTTTGTTTTTAAACACAGAACAAGAACAGGCCTATGTTATGCCTGCTAGGAGAGTTTTTTGGGCACTTGTCTTATATGTACCCACTTCCCCATCCTCAAATCTAGCTAATATTCTCCTTAACAATGAAAGGGTCCCATTTCTTCCTATATCCCCAGCAGACCTAAGACCATACCTCATAGGTAGTAGGTGCAAGATAAGAACCCACAAATCTGAGGGGACCATGGGGGCAGGCATCAGTGTGGCCTCTGCCTCAGGAAAAAGGCTCCTGGGGCAGCCCTGTCAAGAGGGCACCTGTTCGGGATGCCGTTTGACAGCAGGAATCAGGCCATAAGTAGCTTTATATCTCTAGTCTTTAGAACCCAGAAGGCACTTAGCAAATATTTGATGTAAGAGGCCAGGCATCAGGGCCAGGATAAAGAACATTTATACATCAGGGCAAATATGACAAATACAGGCTTTTTCCCCCTTGCCATCAGGGAGCTCCAGGCCAGAGGATCAGCATCCTTCTGAATGCTAGTGTAACACAGCCCTCCCTGGGGAAAGACACAGGAGAGTTTCCAGGATCTTCATTCCTGGTGGCTGAACAACGTGGGCAAGATGTATAAACCAGCTCTTTGATGCCTGGAGCCTCAGAACTGTCCTTGAAGCCTCAGTTCAGATCCTCTATCTGAATATACTTAACTGTTACATTTTTCTAGGAGGAGCTCTGGGGGAAAGACAGATTTGGGTTTCAGCCAAAACTTCACCACTTACCAGCCTGTGTGATCTTGGACAAATAACTTAGCCTTTCTGAGCCTCCATTTCCTCATCTGTAAAATGGAGATCAAATTTAGTAATATCTCTGTCATTGGGAAATCTTGACACCTGTAAAGCACAGTGCTTAGCACATAGCAAGCACTCAATGAATTTCCCAAAGGCAGGAGAGGCTTACACAGGGTGGGCCCTGGCCAAAATGGTGAGGAGGGAGGCGTCTGTCCCAAAGCCCTCTCACTGCTCCTTTCCCCTGCAGGGAGTCCACGCAGATGGCCCAACCTCTGGAGTGACGGGAGGACTGACTGGGAGTATAGGGAGTGGTGCAGAAGCTGGAACAGGGCCAGGCGGGGTTAAGGGGCACCAAGCAGCAGGGTGGCCTGATCCTCGGTGTCAGGGCTAGGGGCTGGGGTGCCGAGTGACGGTTGTAGAGGCCATCCCAGGGAGAGCCCTACAGGGACCTGCCTGTGAAGGGAGGGTACTTGCTGATGTAGAGGGGAGCACTGGGGCTACAGCCCCAGGGGAACTGTCAGGCAGTTTCCAGGGCCCTGTCCAGGAAAGCGGGGGCTCTGGGTGGAGCTCCCTTGGGAGGAGAGGCTACTGTGCAGCCAGTGCTTGTCCACCAGGGTTTGCTCCAAGTCCCCAGGCAGTTGGATTGGGAATCAGGAGTGACTGCTCCTGCCCGCCCGCTTCTGACTTCCTCACTGACCACCCTCTCCATGCCTCCCCGAGCCCCCAGGCGGCCACACTCACACTCCCTGCTCAGGCCCTTCATCTCCCCAGCTGCTGCCCCCGCCCAGGATGCCCTTCCCTGTGTCCTCACCCACTGGCTCACTCACTGCATACACCTCTGCCCGTTGTCACATCCCCCGAGAGAACTTCCCTGTCTGCCCATGTAAAGTATCATGACTGCCCCCACCCCCATCACTCTCCAGCCCCATTATTTTCTCCACAAAACTTATGTGACCCGTGCATATGGGTGGACTTGCTGTCCATCTCCTATTCCACAGCATATGCTCCATGAGCACAGGGATTGTGTTCACTCGAGTATCTCCGGTCTCGCCAGATGCCTGACACCTGAGCAGCTGACAGCTCAGTAAGTATTTGATGAATGAGTGGGTGAACGAGGGAGCAAGTGAAGGGCCAGCTCCCATCTGCGGGCAGGTGAAGGACACTAACATTGTGCACTGGCCCAGAACTGTCCAGAACCGAGCCAGGACCTCATGAAGGACCTAAGTACTAGCTGCCAGGGTGGTGGGAACAGGCAGGGGAGGGTAGAGAAGGCAGGCGCTCACCGTGGGACTCCCACATACCTTCAAGTACCCACCCAGGGATAGTGTCATTGGGAGGCTTGTACTCTGAAGGCTCCCTTGGGCTCTGGCAGTGTGAATCACCTGGGGGAACTGCAGATGCTGTGGCCAGCAGGGGAGAAGGTATCGAGCTGTCTGGCTCACCCAAGTCATACACCTCGAGTCCTTTCGTGCCTGCTTATCAAGCTAACTCCAATAACAACCAAAGGGTCATTTATGCAGACAAGTCATTAGAGAAATTTCAGAATTTTAAGTCATCATTTCAATAGCATTACCGAGATAAATGACAGCTTGTGGCAAGAGCTTGGATGGAGACCTTGACCACAGGCTGGGGTTTCTTCTCTCTAGTGCTTAAAGTTTGCTGTCTGGCAAAGAACGCAGAAAGCAGGGTATCATTAGAGTGAACAATTCATGACACGAAACGCATGAATGTCCAGGCCCCACCCAGAAGCCCATGGTCATGGCGATTGCCTGATCTGCTCTTGGCAGAACCCATTGAGAAGAATTATTTTGGTACCAAGAACACATTTCTCCAGCTCCCGTCCATAGGTGGGGAGAAATGGCAAACGTCCCAGAACCAAGCAGGCTCCCCGACTGGCAAGTGTGACAGAAAGCTCACCCACAGCACTCGCCAGCATCTGGGAAGCCTTGAAGGGAGGTTCCTTAGAGAAGCACTGAGGTTTTCCAGAGGAGGGTGGGGCACAGTGGTGATAATAGGGAAGGGGAGCAAGGAAAACAAGACAGCCCATTCTGAAAGTGTGAACAGCAAGGAGTGGTTGCAAGAGGCAACCCCTGTGGGGCGGGTCACCGGTCCCTCTGTTACAGCCACGCCTTGCCTGCCTGTTGCCCCCCAGGGCACTGAACCTGTCCGCAGCCATGATGAGTTACAGCAAAACCCCATTCCCATGAAAAAGTTGCATCTGCAGTGTTCACCTGAACAGGATTTGATCTATGCCTGGAAAGTATTTTCACTTATGTGGGCCTCAAAGTTGTCATCAACATCCACCATAACTGGAAAGGGAATGGAGTTTCCACCTCAGCTCTCCCACTTAGCTGTGTGACCCTGGCCAAGCTTATGAACCTCCCTGAGCCTCAGCTTCTTCATTTTCAAAATAAGGGAACTTTATGTCCATGGGGTTGTTTTATCAGGATTAAATATGATTAAATTAAATTGTGTACTAAAGGATCTAGAAAATACCTGGGAGTGCTCACTAAATATCACTTTTCCTAACTGCCTCATTGTTTTGCCTGCTAAATCATATTATATTACTTTGTAGTGGATTATTACTTCTTTTAACTTCTAGTCTAGACTGCCCTTTTTAGTTTCTTGTATTTTGTTTTAGAGAATATAGAGTGTGTTCAGTTTTTAGTTATAATAAAACTATGTGTTGGAACCAGCCCAGTCTAACACTCTCAAATGCTAGAGTGATTTGAGGGACATTCATTCTCCCATGAGTTCATTTATTCCCCCACCTTGTTCTGAAAGTATTTTGAGGGAACTTACAAAAATAAATACAGCAGGTTACAAAGAGATAAGATTAGTTGTTACAAGTTGGTCACAAAGTCTGTCCTGAGCTTCCTAGAAGCCAAAGCAATGACAGAAAGCCAAGCAATGGTAAGATCCATAGTTTGCAAGACACCAGTTGCTTCCAAGAAACAGAATTTTTCCTGCATTAAGCTCTAATGAACTGTGTCCCATACTCAACAGTATCTCTATAGAAGAGTTCCTTTTAACCAGCCTGTTTATTGGTACAAAGCAGGGCACCACACCTGGGGGCTGCTCAAGAAAGCCCCAAGTAAGGTGGGTTTCTGTTGGTCTGGCTTGATCCTGGGCTGGGATTTTACTCAGAGGAACCAATGAAAAGTACATCTGTCCCAGTTACAATAGATGCATAACAAACTACCCCAAAACTTCATAGCTCACAATTACCATTTTATCTTGCTTACAATTTTGTGGGCCAGGAATTTGGACAGGGTACAGCAGGGACAGGGTACAAAGGATGATGCTTTATTTTTGCATCACACATGTCGGGGGAGGCTCATCTAGGGAAACTCAAAAGCTGTTATTTGGATGCATCTTCACTTACATGTCTGGTGGCTGATATGGCTGTTGGCTGGGACAGGCGTGCTCACACATGGCCTTTCCATGTGGCCAAGGCTTCTGCACTGCATGAAGGCCTCAGGGTAGTCAGAATTCCTACATGGCAGCTCCAGGCTCCAAAGGGTATCCCAGAGAACCAGAGAGAAGCTGACTAGTATTTTCTGGCCCAGCCTCAGAAGTTATACAAAGTCCCTTTCACTGCATCCAGTGGGTTACAAGCAAGTCACAAGCCCATCCAAACTGTGGGGAGAGGACATAGACCCCATTTCTTGATAGGAAGCCCATCAAGGTCACATTGTAGAATAGGATGTGGATGGGACAGATTGCTGCTGCCATCTCTGGAATATAAAATCTACCACTTTATCCTTAATGTGTCACCTACCAATACTATATCCTGCAACCAGGCTATTGATAAGAATTGAGTAGACCTAAGGGTTTAAAGGGTATCCTGGTTTCAAGCACCAGGTGAGGAGATCTTGGCTTGGTCTAAAAGGGTAAGCAGCAGGTTTTAGAGTCACAGCAACTGTACACTAAATAGGTCAAGAGATCTGGGTCCCTACTTACATTATTCTGCTCAGGTTGCCTTAACAAAACTACCATGGACTGGGTGCTTAAACAACAGACATATATTTCCTCACAGGTCTGGAGGCTGGGAAAACTGAGATCAAGGTGCCAGCATGGTTGGGTGCTGGGGAGAGCTCTGCCCTTGGGTTGCAGATGGCTCACTGTGCACACATGACCTCTTATTTGTGTGAGCACAGGGAGAGAGACAGAGAGAAAGCTCTGTGGTGTCTCTTCTTATAATGGCACTAATTCCACCCTAAGGCCCCCCACCCATGACCTCACCTAGCCCTAATTATCTCCCCCAGTGACCCTATCTCCAAATACCATCACATTGGGGGTTAGGACCTCAACATATGAAACATTCAGCCCATAACACTGTGGTTAAAGACATGCCAGCATGCAGTGGAAAATGACATCAATTCCTGAATATTTCCATATATCTGGAGTCTTTAATCAAGTAGACAAATTGCTCACAAACACATGACATTTTCACTTTCTTTCCAACTTAGTCTTATAGCTAAAACTCAAGCCAAAGACTATGACATAGATATAAATAGACCCAGAGCATCATTATATATAATTTGGAAAGGATTTCACTGGCATACATCTGTAAGCAGTTCAGGAACACTTTCAAGCTGTGTTTACATGATATGAAACATCTGGATGAAAACTGAAAAAAATAATCAATTTGGATTGGAAACAAAACAGAAGTACAAATCTCAGTGCACTGGCGCTTGGAATACTTGATGCAGAGCTGATCCTCATACCCCAAGAAGGAGATAATGGTGCACGAGAAGGGCCACTGAAATGGTCAAGGAGCAAAAGAGGCTTCCGTGGGAAGGCAGACTTTAAAAAAAGAACTTTATTCTGAAAATGGGATAGGAAGGGATGAAATCAAAGACTGTGAAAATCATGAAGAATATAAATCTCAAAGAGCCAAACTGCTGAAACCAGGAGCTTTGAAGCTTGAAGGCAATGATTTCAGTACAACTGAAAACCTAATAAATCCCTGCTATCAGGGAAAGGGGCATCCAGGAAACTCAAGCTTCTAGATAGCCAATGATTTATTCTTTTAAGCATCACAACCTATTTCCTCTCTTTCAGGCAGAAAGCTTACCAAAATGTACTTATTCCCCGCCTCCTTAAGAGAAGCACTCTACCCAGATCACCAGGGCCCTGTGTCTACAGTAATCACATCAGACACCCTCAAGCCCCAGTGCTGCTGCCAAAAGACCCCATGGCTCCAAAACACTTTAGTTCTTCTCTCTGATTTTTCAGAGTTCTTCTATTTTCCCTTGCCATCCTTTCTCAGCTTTTTTTTCTTGCAGAATGACTTAGGAGAGTTTCCCTTAGAGGCAGACCCTGAGATAAGGACTGCAGGACAAGTTGTTTGTTTGGGAGATGATTCCAGGAAGCACCAGTAGGGGCTGGGAATATGATGGGCCTGGAAGGCAGCCATACAGGTGCATTACCTACCCGTGAGAGCTCCTTCCCCCTGGGGGCAGATAGGGCTCAGGGCACTGCGACCTCTAGAAGACTGTGCAGAGCCACCCCACACGAGGGGCAGGAACCTAGATTTTATCCCAAGATCCTGCCTGTCACTCTTCAAGGGCTGCTCCGCTTAGCTCCCTGGCATTTCCAGAAGGCTGCAGGTGTTTGCAGTAGCACACCAGCAGGATGTGGGGGAAGGTGAGTGCAGACGGGATGTGGGCAAAGACAGAAGCTACTCCACTGTGGCTCTGGTGCTGCCCAGAGTGGCCACTCCACCCCTCCTTCTGTTCTCACACCAGACAGAATTTGGGGTAAATAAAGAAAACTAGACTATGCATGAGAGCCTTAGGGATTTTCTTCTGAGCTGAAGATATCTTTTCCAGTAGCTGAGGGGACTTTACTTTCTGACTTCTCCTTGTTCTTGGTTATATTCTTAATATAAGAATTTAAACTTATATATTTAAACTTATAAACTACTTGTAAGGCAACCAGTAGTTTTTAAAAAATTGTTTTGGCTATTCAAACATATCCTATCAAATTAAGTTTTGAAGCAAAGAGTCTGCAAAAGGCAGATTGTATCAGGCAAACTCCCTGGAGATGGAAAAAGATTTATTCATGTTACTTCAACTAATAGGAAATGGCCACACCTTAAGAAGAGTAAGACAAGGTTGGGGTACTGTCCAAAGGACACACTAGTGCAAGTGGGGAAATTGAGGCATACCCCAAGCATGCTGGTTTACATACTCACTATGCAGGGTAGAGCCAAAAGGGAAACTGTGGATCAGTGGATATGCAGGAGCCAATGTGCGCTGGAGGACAGGTTACAAAGGGTTACAAACTGATCCTCTCCCTTGTCTTGTCGGGTGGATGGGACTGGGTCAGGACAGACTCGGGCCTTAACAAGGAAGCAGGGGGCATGTTGAAGGCATACAGATGGCACGCTGAATGTCCTCAAAACTGGTATCTGAAGAGAGCTAGGATAGGCAGTCCTGACTTACTTAGAGTCAGATATCAAGTTCATCAACAGTCAGGACAAAAATCCAGGTGTCTTCACTCCACCACAGCAGAAATTACCCAACATTTAGTGGTCCAGAGGCAAAGCCAAGAAGAGGATGCGGATTCCAGGAACACCAGGGCATGCGGGCCAGAAGTTCCCATGAGGATATTTCTGGGCAGATGGGCCCAAGGCCAACCCAGAGAGTCAAAACCTCCAGCCAACACAGCCAGGCATGCCGGCTGGCAGGAAGGAGATAGGCCTTATGCCGGGGAAAGGAGGGCAAGAAGCCCACTCACCAGGGACGGGGCTGCAGGGACAGAGCCAGAGAAATTAAATATGGGGCAAGGCAGGAAGCAGGGAGAGATTGAAATTGGGTGGTCGTGGGATGACCCCATCACTGCTTAGACTTTGGCTAGTGTTTTATACATATTCCAGGCTCTCTTATGAGCGGAGAGCGGAGCAGGCTGGTACAGACACGAGCTGTCAGCTGAAAATGAGGGAGCTTGAGCTCTGGCTTGGGTGGTGTGGGGTTTGGGCAGGGCTGCAGACAGTGTTGCTGCAGCCATCAAGACTCAGGTAAAGAGCTGGGAAGACAGAGAGAGCGCAGATTTGCAAAGGAAAGGGTAAAATCAAGACACTTGTGGAAGAAATAACATTAAAATTCGGTGGGACTGTGGATGCCAAAGTGAAAGTAAGACAAAATCAGGGAACTAATTTGAAGACTACTAGCCTGGGGATCGGAGAGCTGTTAGCATACTGGGTGACAGGGGAGACTTTGGGAAGATGTGATTGTTCAGAATTGAGCGTGGGCATTGCTCTGACTCCACCCTCCACTCTGTACCGAGGAGAGGAGAGCACAGCACAAGGGTGTTAGGACCCGCTGTCCAAGGCTGTCCCCTTTGTGTGGTCACACTCCACTCCTGTTCATTCCTGCAGCAGTATCAAGGCACAAGGGAAGGAGGCAGGTGTCTGCTACACTTGTTTTCTGGGACAGAAACCCAATACTTGATCCTTGGACTTAAAGAGTTCAAGAAAAATTAAAGTATGAGTCAGGAATGTGAAGGGTGAACTGAGTTTCTGGATTCTTGACAGTTATGTGACTTGACGAAATCCACATTGGAAGAAAGTAACACAGAATTTGAAAGGAAAGAAGAATATAATAAGCCAACTGGAAATATGATGTCAATGTGTCTGTTTGGGGGGAGGATTTGTTCATTTGAATAAGGTCATTGTGACTCAAACATTGTATTGTAATGACGTTATCCTGAAAGAGCTTCAATAAATCTAACAGCTCATGAATGTCTAAATTACACAAAATTGGAAAGATCTAAAGGTTGATAAGATCCAAAGAGAGCAAAGATTGATGCTGACAACCGAAGGAGCAAGTCATTGAAACACTGGGAACGCCCCTGGGATGATATGTGTTACTGGTTTGAATTAAAGTAAATTTGATATTCTTGGCTATGGGAGGATTTCCCATCTATGCCGTAATGTTTGAGGTGTTAAGATGCTCATATCCATAGTCAAGAGGCCATGGAAGTAATAGAGATAGGCCCAGGGGTCCTGCCAAGGAGTGACTTTAATTTATGGCTTTCTTCAGAGAATTATCAAAAGCTGATGACAACCATGAATCAGAACCTGGGCTTGAAAGAGACCTCACTTGGAAGCATTGACGCCTTTACCCAGGCAGATTGGCTGTGACCACAGAAGGGAGGGATCGTTAAAGAACAATGTGAGGGAAGGCATAGTGGGAAAGAAAATGATAGCTAGAGAGGAGAGATAACTAGAAAGTTTGAGAATCCAGGAGAGAAAGGGGGGATAGGGAGCCCAAGGAAGTGTTGACGAGATGAAGAAATTAAAAGGAGGGATTGGTCAAGTCCTGCTTTTGAGGATTCCATTCCAGGTGGAGAAGGGTTGATGGAACACTCCCAAGTGTAGAAGCAGATGGAAATTGGATGTAGGGAAGGCATAAAGGAGCATGGTGATATGATGGGCTTCCTGAACTAGGGCTGGAGACAGGGTTCAAGTTCCATTCCTGTCCCTAACTTACGGCAAGCCACCCCGTCTTTCTGGGCTTGTTTGTCTGTATCTAACATGATGGGGTTAGACTAGGTGACCTAAAACATTCTCTCCCTCTTCTACAGCCCTCAGTTCAACATAGATGTTATGAAACCAGAGACTTACATAAATGGAACCTTCCAGATCAGAACATGTATTTAGATTTTCTAAGTAAAAAATCCCTTGAAAGGAGGAAAGAACGGTTCCACTCAACACTTGGCGAGCAGTATTTGTTCTGTAAAATAATTAGTGAATAAGCATTATCAAACTGAGCTGTCATAATTACAAGATAATTGAAAGAGAAAAAGAACTTAGGAGATTCAGTTTTCCCTCCAGTAGGTCAGAAGAGTGATTAACATAAACTTAGGTGGGTGGCTAACAAAGATATTTGCAGGAGGAGAGCTAACATCAAATGAAAAGAGAGCTGGGCTAGGGGTCAGGAGCCTTGAGTTCTAGTCCCAACTCTGCCACTTCCAAGATTTGGGCACGTCATTCCCCTTCCATGCTCCAACTTCCAAAGGAACCCTAATGATCATAGATTCCAGTCTCCTACAATATGGTCACCTACATGTAATCATTAAAACAGTGTTTCTTCTTTCAGTGTGTCTGTAATAATAAGGTCCAAGTAGCAAAGCAGAAGCTATTCCACATATTTTTAAAACAACAATGCAGGGAACTGGCTACAGAGGTAATGGAAATGCTGAGCAGCCCTACAGAGGATAGTGAAGCAACTAGAAATTAGAAACAGCAGGAAGCCACTGCCACTCTGGGCTGGAGAGGCAACAGGGAGGGGGGTGCTGTTGCCTGAGTCACGGACTGTGATCATCTGGTAGAAGCTGCAACCACAGTAGGTCCATCTAGTAGGAGCTGAAGCCATGGAGATGCAGCCACGGTCAGAGATGCTGAGATCTCAGGGGTACAGGATTAGAGAGAATGTTCCAGTCAGTCCTTCTCCTGGCCTCCCATCTTCTGCAGTGCCTCACGTTGGCTTGATCCTGCTAGAAACCAGCTAGCACAGAAGCCTGGCAAATGCAGCCTGCAGGGGTCAGCTCCTCATCCATACAGAGCAGGGGAAGGGCAAGCAATGGATCTGAGGACAAGCCGGTCAGGACTGGCACAAGGTTTCCAAACTCCACATTCTTGTGACATCTACCTAAATATAGGTCCTGTATCAGCCTAGAGTCTAGGTCTTCACACATTTGAGGGCACCCATCCTACCATACCTTGCTTTCTTTTTTCCCTAGCCTGACACTTAAACTTCCTCATTCAAGATATATGAAAGATTTAGACATAAGGATGTTCACTGATGCTGTCGATTATAGCAGAAAATTGGAAACAACCTAAATGCCCAACAACAAAGGATTGTCTAGATACATAATGGGACACCCATACAATGGAACACTATACAGTTACTAAAAACCATGTTGCCAAGAGAAGATGGAATGATGTTTGCGACGTGTTAAAAGGAAGCTACAAAAGCAGAATGCTATCCACACAAGGGAAATTTTTCAAAAGATATGTTAAGAGTTATGAAATTATGAACGGGTTTTTACTTTTTCTACAGAGATGCTGCTTTTGAAATAAGGAATAGGGAACAATTGAAGCTTATTTTTGCCAGCCAGAAAGAAATAGGAAAAACCCCCTCTTTCAAGGCTGTCTTCCAGCATCTTATTCTGCCAGATGGATATGAAGTCGGTTCAGGCCCCACTGTGTAGCTTGCCTAGAACCCCGAGGAGGCCACCGTGGCTCTGGGCAGAAGCTTCTTTGGTGCCAGCATTCACCTTGAGACGCACTATTAGGAATAGGGCTGTCCTGGCCAACCTCTCCTCCCGAAGTACCAAGGGCCATTTCTGCCTGAAAAAGTGTCAGGTCCAGAGCCCTGGGGGTATTTTGCAGCAGAGCAGCAGCCCTTGCTCCTGAGAGGAGCTTCCCTTCCTCCTCCCCAGGCTGCCTGCGAAGGTTTGCAGACAGCTCCCTTTCCATCCCGCAGGAGGAGTCAGGCGCAGGAGTCATAGCGCTGGCTCGGATTAAAGGAGTATTATTGTGCTAGCAGAAATGGATCTATTTTATTATCTGTTTCTTGACACCTTACATATAGAGAGGCTTTTCCCACCTGACAGGCAAGTTCCTTAGGAAGCCAACAATTTCGTAGCTGATGCTAAGAAATGACCAATAAGTTACAAATGCATGTTTCTGAAGAGCAGCAGCCAAGCTGAGAAGATGTAGTGGAAACACTGAGGAAAGTGGTTTATAACCCCAGATTCTAGATTCAAGTCTGCAAAGTGATGCCATTCTTCTAAAAATATACAGAGGAACTACAGAAATCCTTTCCCCTTTTCTAACAGCTTTTTCTTTTGTCCTTCCCTTTTTTTTTAAGAAATATACTAGGAATGGTTTGTAAGGGAGATTCACCACCTCAGATTTCACTATTTCGTCAGGGGTGATAGTTGTGAGATATTATTTTAAGGACTTCCTCCTCCTATACAGATTTTTCCACACTGGGAGGACAGATAAGGTATGTTCTACTAATGTTCCTCATTAAACACACATGCGTGCCAGCGGTCATTTCCCTTTGTCTTGCTATCCCATGACAACAGATTGCATATCATAGGAAATTGGAATGGAGAGCTTATTTAGTTTGGATCTCTCTTCTCCATTGTTTAATTCCACATTCAGTTTTTCATTCTATGTCTGCCTCCTTTTGCAGAAATACACTATGACTGCATACAGGAACAGATAAATGCGTAGGTATTGTTTATCTACAGACTCACCTCATAGACTTCTCAGGAGCACTTTGACCAGCCTCCCCCCACCCGCAACATTTTATCTCTGGGCTGAGATGTACTAGTTACTCAGTAAAGAATGGAAGATTGATGGGCCTATATGTGTCGCAAGTGTGCACCCCCAGGATTTTGTTTACTGTTGGTCAAGTTCCAGTAGTGAGATGGCTCCTTTCCTTTATTGCCATGATGCATAGATGCCTCAGTGGGATTTTGTCCCCCTCACCCTTCAACGCAGACCACCTGTCCATTAAAATAAACAAACAAAAACAAAAAATTGCCAGGAAAGGAGGCCTAAGGGAACAGAGAAAGTTTCACATTTCCTGTTGTTGAATTTAGGCCTGGCCTTTAGAGGAAGCTGGATGCCTCTTCAATCCACTATGCTCTGTTCTCTGACATTATCGTCATTGTTTTTCCTTAAGACTGCAAAGCTACGATGGCAAACTTTTAAAGTGACTTGAGTATCAACTTTTACCCAAATGTTACTGTTCCTTTTTTCTTGTCACATAACAGTGTGTGATTTTTAAATATTTTGTTTTCTAAGTGGGATCCATTAGCTCTAAGAACTAACATTCTTTCCATTGATCAAACATTAAGTGTGTGCCAGGCATTGGGTAATAGCTTCCACACTCATTATTCCATTTATTCCCTTACAACCACCCTATGAAGGTGATGCCAACACATGAGGAAACTGAAGGAGGGTGAGCCATTTGCCCAAGATCACACATCTAGAACAAGGCTCTTTTGACCATTCCGTTGAAATCCACCCAGCTTTTATCAACCAGAGTCCATGAGTTTCGTCATCCAGAAAACGTTTTCTGAGAACATAGAGCAGACTTTTATTTGCACCCTGTGAAGCCAATACCTTCACTAAAGGAGGCAGACCCCACGTAGCTGGCAGGTCCAATTCACCTGTGACAGGCTACCCTGCTATGAGCAGGTCTGGACATCAGATAGCCCTGATTTCAAGACCCAGCTCACACACTTTCTGGTCTTGAGACCACAGGAAAGTTATCTACCCTCTCTGAGACTACAAATGGGGGGAAACAGTATAGGCTGAATTCTATGAAATTGCCAACTTTCAACCAGTTTTGACCTCCAAAAAAGCATTTTCAAATGTTCAACCTCAATTCTTCAATGTATCAGTGTACAGATTAGAGTGAAATGGTAAACAAAAAATGGCACTTTTTTAGTGGACTTTCTCTTCCTAATTTCATTGTGTTCAGGTCATTAAAGTTAGTTTGCATGCTCTGTGTGCGCACTTAATATGCGGAGAAGCCCGTTATGTAAGTGTTGGAGCTGATAATTCAGGGAGCCAATAGGCTGCATCCGTAATAAAAAATTAACAACAAAGGATCTCCTGAGGCCTTATGCTCCGTGCATTTTCCCCCTAGTTTAGTTTCTTAATTACTAAATAAATTCTCAAATACTTATTTTCAGAAAGTCGGAGGGAGTTATCGAGGAAGTCCAGCACTGTGTTGAAGACAAAGCAACGGTTTTAAATTCAATTCTTGCCCTTTGAGCCGGGGACGCGAAGAGACCCAGCTCCTTGACTTGGCAGGGCGGGCTGGCCTCGGGCGCAAGCGCGGGCTCCCGACGGTCGCAACCAGCTCCCCGGCGGCTCGCCCAACCTGCCGCCCACGCCGGGAGAAGAGCTCGGCTTTACATTACCTGCGCTGTGCTCCTCGGTGCCAGGCCCAGCTCTTGGCCCCTCACGTGAATTATCTTATTTACTCCCCTACAGCATTCCGGACGAAAGGGAACTGTCCTTTCCCCCCATTTGGCAAGTGAGGAAACTGACACAGGGAGGTTGAGTCCGTTGCTCAAGTTGTCCGACCGGTGGAGTCGGACTCGAACCCTGGCAGCCCCAGAACTCATTATGAACCTCTCCTTTTCTTACTTGGCTAGAGGTGCTTTTTCGCCTAAACATCCTCTAAACTCGGCCACCCTGAAGACAAGGGACTCGGCCTTGCCACCCGCATTATTACCTCGCCGCGCTCCCCAAGTCCAATTCTCCCGCGGGTAGGAGGAGCGGCGCCGCCCCCGGGCTACTTAACCCCAGTCTGGAGCCCGCCGGGCGCCGGACGCTCCCGCTCCTCCCTGCTCGCGCCTCCCCGGCCTCCTCCCCGCGCTCTCGCGGCGCGCCCCCACCCTCTGCCCGGCGCTCGCCTCGCGCGCAGGCACCGGCCGGCGGGCGTCGGGAGCGGGGCGCGGGTGGCGCTCGCCTCCGCGGAGCCGCCCCCTGGCCGCGGCCGCCGCTCGCTGCCCAGCCTGTGCCGCCGGGGCTTGCTGCCGCCCGGCTGCCCGCACTGAGTGCGCCGCGGGACGCCGGCCCCGAGCGCCCCGCAGACGGACGGGCGGCTGTGGACGCCCGGCCAGCAGCCCGCAGCATGGATTCGGATTCCGGGGAGCAGAGCGAGGGCGAGACCGTGATCGCCGCAGGTACAGGGGGGCCGCGGCAGCCCAGCCGAGGGCTGGGGCCGGGAGGAGGGGAGGCCGGGCAGGAAATCGCGAGTATTAATCTGAGCTGCCGGGCGGGAGGCCGATCCCAGCAGCCTGTCCCTTCCAGGCCGGGACTGGGGCTCGCTCCGCTCGGGGAGTTTGCTCCGCGGCTTCCTCCCCCGTCGCACTTGGACGCGCGGGAGGGAGAGGAGGTGCGTCTGCGTCCGGCTCTCAGCGTTGCTGGCTTCTGCAGCGGGCTCGGGTCTCCCGGGCTGGGTGGGGGTGGGGAAGGGCTCGGGAAAACTGCGCCCTGTAGTTTGCTGCAGCGAAGGTTGCAACACATCTGCCTTTTGAAATAACTTTCCGAGCGTCAGGCCCGTCCTCGACTCCGGGGTCCCGGGGACGCTGCGGAACAGGTGACCGGGTCCGGGGGCGTGACAGGGTACTTCGGGAAGGAAAGGCCCCGCGGGCGGGCGAGCAGGGGTCGAACCACAGCTAGAGGCTGCGGTTCCCGAGGCTGCCTTAGACGAGCCAGTGGAGAAGCGTTCTCCCATCGCTGCCCCGCGCAGGAGGAGGAGGTCCCAGCGGAGGGGTCCGCGAATACGGACGCAGAGGGGGCACGAGCGCGGCTTCGCCTTTAAGAGGCGCGGCTGGCTTTTCACAATCGATAGTTATCGAAGCAATGAGTGGATGCTTACTTAGGAAAAATGAATGTCCTCCCCCGCCTCTCCCTGATACTGAGCAACAGGAGGAAGCCACCCACAGTCTTGGGTCGACTTACCTCCGGGCTCAGCCTACCTCCACCACCCGCCGCCCACCGATCCACCCACGCAGGACCCCATCGCCCTTCCTGCGTGTCCGAGGTTCCTGGTACCCGCGCGGCTCCGAAGGCTAGCGCCAGCCGGCAGACCTGTGACTTGAGATCTGGGACCCTTCTGGGACAGCCCTGAGGTCCCGGCTAGTCCCCACTCTTCGCAGTGTTAGACCAGGGTCTTAAGGGTGGGGAGCAAGTGCCAGAAGGCAGGATCAGCCCAGACGTGGGTGTAGGAAAGGCAGGCTCCGGAACCAGGCGGGACAGCGCCAGGCGCCGCGTCAAGGGCCCTACGTATATTATTCCCCTTCATCGCCACCCCACCTAGCCAGGAGGTTATATGTGCATTTTATAAAGGTTCAGAGAGGCTAAGTGACTTGCCCAAGTCTCACAGCCAGGGAGTAGCCCAGAGCCAAGTGACTCCCTTTCCACTGCATCATACCCCTCAGCTTCTCACAGAGCAGCTGTGGGCAACCCCTCTGGGTGGGTGGAAGGGAGGAAGCTGATAGGAAGGGTAGCATGGCCGATGCCCAAGCATGAGGCTTCCTGTGTGTGTGCAGGGCCACCTGCTTTGTGTGGGCATGTGTAGGTATATAATTAATAACCGCGAGCCCTTTGCCTACCTGTGTGTTTCTGTGACTATGAAGAACCAAGATTTTGTTTCACAGGTGGCCTGTGGATCTCCTCACGTCATTTAAAGGTTCCAGGGGGTGTTTTGTGTGTATGTCCAGAGCTCTAAAAAGGAGGGTGGGGGAACAATGACAATGACTCTCTCAAAATCCCAGGAATATCCTCTCCCTGCCCCCACTGTCAGTTGATGGAGAGCGAGGAGGGGGATAGGGGGCTTAGAGGAAGAGGAGGTGAGAAGGAGGAGGGGGAGGGAGGAGATACTCCAGAAGAGTTGACACTTCGGTGAAAGGAGACAGAAGGGGTTCTTAACGGCCCTGTTGCTGCTCCCTGCAGCCTGCCCAGCCCAGAGCTTCCCTTACGTGTTCCGTCTGTTTGCATCAGAAAGCTTCTGCACAGCCAGCAGCAGACATTACCACTGAGGTCAGATGGGTCCCAGGAAGAACAGGGCAGCCAGCTCCTGGGAGCTGTCACCATTTGTTTGCACCTTACACTTTTCTGAAGTCATTTCTCTTTTCCTTATGTGCATGAATCTCACAAGTTGAACATTTCTTTGAATGTCACAAGCCATTCTGCTAAATGACATTCAGTCTCACTCATTGTTTTCAGTTTTAAAGTATTCTTCATGAGAAAGCTTCAGAGCTAGATGCTAATTTATCACCTTGCTGTGGCTGCATCCTGTCAAATGGAAACCCTTGTTGCAGCTTCTGATATGAGTTGAATGACAGGTATGTTATCTGTAGGGGTTGACCTCTGTCTGTATAAGGAATGTGGTATTCATCTGTGGACCTATATCTGTGCAAGCTGGATGGGGTTGTAACTGAGAAGGGCAGCAAAGTAAGGGGAATGCCTCTGAGTAATCGTGTGTGTGTGTGTGTGTGTGTGTGTGTGCACGTGCGTGCCTACCTCACGAGGACTGCTTCCTCCTTAGAGCCCTTCCCTTCCCCAACTTTTGCAGAGTCCTGCCATAAGCCAGATCTTATTAAGGTCAAGAGCCAGGACTCTGGAATCAGAAAGATCTGTGTTTCAGTCTCTACCTGATGGATGAGTTATTTAACCTCTCCAAGCCTGGTTCCCACTTTGTAAAATGGGAATAAAAATAGTACCACAGAGAGGTCATGAGGATTAAATAAAATTACACATGAAAGGCATTCCTGGTAATCATGTGGTTTTGGTAAATGGTAGCTGCTATTTTGATTATCACCTGACTGGATTATTTGTTGTAAGAATACTGCTAAATAATGTACCCTGTGCTTTGTAAAATGTAAACCACTAGGCATGTGTAAAACAATTAGTATTGTTGTTATTATTGTCACATTAATAGAACTGCAAATAGAAGTTTGTTTTGAATTTTCTCCTTTGTATTCCCATTCTCTCTCTACTATGGGGGGGGGGTGTTTGCATGTAGGTTTGTTTGCTTGTTTCTGGGAGGTTATTTTTAATTTACCTCTTCTTATCCTCATCACCTTCCAGCTTAAGGCATGAAGATGAGGCCATTCAGACCCACTGCTTCCACCACCCTTTCTTCCAGCTCTAGGGAAAGTTGTAAAAAGCAATTTACCCCATCCACATGCTAAACTGGAGATTAGCCACTTCCATGCCACTTCAAATAGAAGAGGGAGTAATTTCCACCCCCGTGCCCCACCACTGCTGAACCTTTTCCCTTCAAGGTAGCAGGAGGCACAGCAGGTACGCACCATCCTCCCATTTTGCCCATCTCGATCACTGACCTGGCCACAAATTGGCAGAGGAATGAGGAAATCAAGGAGCCACCTCTTCTTCTCTATACCCCTCTCAAGAGACTTTCCCACATATCTCCCCAGCGCCTGCTGTGCAAACTTCTCATGGCACAGTACCCTTCACAGGACAAGGAAGGGGGTGTGAGATTTGGCTCCATCTGTATTTTCTGTTTTTCAGGAAGCACGGGATGATGCTTCTGTGTCATTCTGCTGCCAGCAGCTCTCCTCTGCCTTTCTGTCATTTATAGTTCTTTCTACAATCAGGAAAGAGGCAGAGTTTATGGAACACTGGATTCATTCCAGAGACCCTCACTTGGCAGTCTCTTCTTTGGCAAGCCCACCATCCATCTCTCAGAAATCCTAGAGCTTCGTGTATTATTAACTCAACAGTGATGGAGAGTCTTTCTTAAGAAGCAACAAGCGAGTAAACATGAGCAGTGTCAGCTTTTTCCCTTTCTGGCTTGTAAGACCAAGATAGTCTGCCCAGCTGATGGCAGACAAGCCCTCCCACCCACAGTGAGATGGTCCGGGGCAGTCACGCAGAAAGGGTGTCCTTGCAGCTGCAGAGGTGCTGCAGAGAAGCATGTCCACGCGATGGAGTCGGGATTGGTAAGGGAACTTCGAGACAATAAAAGAAGTGGGGAAACAGCAGGCCCCTAACTTTGCCCTTCCCGTCCTTCCCATCCTCTAGGTCCTAAGCTTGTTCCATGTGAACAAAATGCAAGAAGGAGATAGGATTCAATAGGCGGCCCAGAGGAGGAAAGGTTGTAGAAGTCAGACACCACTTGAGCAAAGACATAAATAAATAGGGCGGCAACTGAGTGGAGAGCACGTACTGGAGAGAGCTGGGAAACATGATTGTGGGAGGACCACTGTAAGAGGGTTGTAATAACTTGGTCCTGATAGTACCAAAGGAGCCCCCACTGAGCTGATTCTTGAGAGATGTTACCCCGCCAAGAGCTGGGTTTTCAGCTGCCACATCTGGCAGACATGAGGTGCGGGGCCTGCTCAGGTGGGAGCCTCAGCTGCCAGGATGTGGCCCCAGTGCGGAGGGGTGGGAGCTGTAAGGTGAGGCGGAAGAGGAAGGACACAAGTGCCATTCCAGAGAAGTAGCAGAAGTTGGTGGCAGATCGTACAAAAGCAGTGGAAGGAGACTGGCACATTGAGTTGGGTGAGGGCAGGGAGCTGCAGGAGACGGGCTCCCCTCCCCTCCCCTCCCCTCCCAAGGCCTCCCAGCCCCCCACTTCCATCAGGCACTTGGCAGCGATGTTTCACTTAAGGCACTTGCCCCCGTAGACAGGGAATCAGGCTGAGGCACTGGTTTCAAGGGATTGTGAGATTCTGGGGTTTGTTGGTTCTCGTTGTCAGGCTCCTCCTGGAGGCTGTTCAGTAACCTTTGTCAGCTGACAGAGCGACAAATCGATGGGCTGGCTGACTGCGGGCAGGAGCCAGCTGGGATGATGTGCCACGGGGCTATTAGTCATGGTCCCACGTCTTGCTCCCGTTTGTGGACCTCTTCAGGGGCTTCTGTCTTGTCCACACAGTGGGCTGCCACTGCTTTGAGGGTCAGGACCTTGTCTTATGCTTTCATGTTCTTGAGATTTTTCTGAAAAAGTAAGTGACTGAACATCACCAGGAGCCTCCTGAGAGCTCTGCCCTCAGTGGCTAGACAGGCCGCTGGAAACCTGCCCTACAAAGTGGGACTGCCAAAGTTTTCCTTCAATGTTTTGTTTTGTTTCGGTGGTTTAAGATTTCCCGCACAGTCTGGGATCCTGTATTGGGAAGTGTGGGAATGTGAAGAGATAGGACACAGTTCACCTCATCCTCCAGGGCTTGAGACCAGATGGAGTAGGGAGATTGAGATGAGACGCATATACTGCTGGCCACCGCCTAAGCCAGTGCAGGAAGACTCCTGGCCCCTTGTCCTGGGACTACACCCCGGCCACGTCTCTGCTTTTACGTTCTCAACACCAGCCACTTTCTGTTGTTTGCTTTGTAGTTATTCCTGTACATATCTCAACACTTGTACTAGATTGTTAGCTCCCTGAGGATGAGAACTGGGTCTTTTTCACCTGTGTTACCTCCCACCACCACCATCCATGGGCCCAAACACAGTGGTAGGTCATTAGCTGGCTGGAATGGCCGGATGCATGTATAAAGGGATGTATGGATTGATGGATGTATGGTGGTGCTGTAGGCTGGTTCCCTGGGAAGCTGACTCTGAGATGAAGGTTAGCATGTGGCAGTTTATTGGGACTGCTCTTAGGATCAGTACCTGTGGGGGAGAAGGGGACGGGAGGGATGCTGGATGGGGTCCACCAAGAAGCTGGGCTGCAGTGCAGACCCAACAGTAGCCCCGAGCTGTGGGGCTAGAATGGTCCTTCAGAACTGCTCTGAGTTGGGGAGAGGGGCCAGGCCTTTATGTCCCCTGCCATAATGATCAGTCATAAGATGCAAGGAATGGGGTGTGACCTTGGGTGAAGCTGTTCCCTTCATCTGAGGGCTGTCTGCAGGCAGCACCCCCAGCAGCCTGTAGAGGGCTTGGTCCTTTGTTCCTGAAGGGGAAGCTGGCCTCATGTGGCAGCATCCATAGCAAGTGTCCTTCCAAACTCTTCAGGTTTCCTTACAGATGGCAGCCCTGTCTGCTGGCAGAGTTCAGGGGATACTCATCGAGCTGTAAACCTTATCTAGACCTATTATGGTAATTCAGATTGCCAGATAAAATTAGCCATTCTAGATCCCATAGCTCTGCACCTAGTTGTTCATTCCACACCCTCCAGCAGATACTGGCTGGTCATCTGGTGTGTGTTCAAGGTAGTGTAGGGTGCTCTGGTAGCGTACAGAAATGGAATTAGATGCCCTGCCCTCAAAAGGCTTGCAGCCATATTAGGGACTGAAAACATCCACCCCAAACTGAATCTGCAAGACTGGGTGCCATCAGCCATAAACTGCAGGACTTGGAACAGGAGGCATCGTGGTTTGGAGTTTTGGTGGGAAGGCTTCATGCAGGAGAGGGACCTTGAGGATAGCCTTGGAGGAGTGAAAGATTTAAGTGAGGGAGAAGAAAGTGACTAAGGGAGACAGAGAAGGTAGCAAGGCCAGGCACCCCTAGGGGCCCCCTCAGAGAGCAAATGGCGAAGAGGGCTGTCATGCTCAAAACATGAAGTTGGGTATGGGGGTGTAGGTCATAGCCAACATGTACATTTCTGGAGAGAGAGTGTGTCTGGGTATGTAAACGTAAAGCTCTTTTTCCTATGTTAATTTTTCTCTTAAAAAATATGGCAGCTGCTTTTTTATTTGTCAGCAAAACCAAATTATAGTCACACTTTCCATTAGCACTTTTCTCTAACTGGTTCATTTTCTCCAGAGTTACCACTGGCTCCCGCTTGAGTTCACGTGTAAATCTCTCTAGAGATACTCTATACGTAATTTTGTTTTGTTTTTCAGTCACTTGGCTTCAAACTCTTTATGTAAAATGTCAGTGTAGGTGGGTATTTGGGTTGTATTCTGTACAACTGTAGAAATAAAAGATAGAAAAGAAGAATTTTAAAGAAGTAACAACCCTATCAAAAAATATGAGTGATTAAGGCATGCCAAATATATATATATATTTTATACATCAGAAATGCGCTTTTTAGGCAACTGCATGGCACAAATTCTGAGCCTGCTTTAGAACAACCCTCACATTCATATTGGGTTTCCTAAACACCACTGCCTGGGAATAAATTTGAGACTGTTCATGGAAAATCTACTAGTGTGCAGACTATGAAAATGGAAGGCTTGACAGCACAGAAAGTGCTAGACACACCCTAATAGAAACCAGTATTTTGTAACTCAGTTCTCCAGAAAAAAAAGTAGACACTTTGTTGGTGTCCAAGTATGTTTGTTTAAACTATTGGAAAACCACAGAAGCAGCCACTAGCTTCTAGGTTCTCTTCTCAAAAGTAAAATATGCTTTCGGTGAAACTATTCTGACCCTGAAATGAAGCATTTTGATGATACATAGCTTTATGGAGACTCCCAATTGATTTGTTTTTTTACTAGAGGCATCCAATTTCATGTGCAGGAGGAAATACTGTAAAGGGCCGTTCTAGCGAGCACATGTCCCACGTTCTTGATACGGGGCCTGTGGGTTATGCTGGGAAGGTCAACAGCGCCTTGGGTGCAGCATATGGAAGGGAGGTGGTCGGGGCCGGGTGCAGGGCAGGCTTCCGCAGCAGCTCTCTCCTACCACACGGAGGCTGGCTCCTTACTTTTCTTGGGATAATACTGAGAAAGAGAAGAAAACTGGGGTTGCCGGTACAGAGTAAAAGACAATAGGGTTGAAGAAGTTGTGGAAAACATCCAACAGGATAAGAAACTGTGAGCATGGTCTTTGCCAGCCAAAGTCCAGCCCCAGAGGGCTAGTACTGAATGTAAATTAATAGTGGTTTTGAATTCTTAATATATTTATTTTATATTAATTAAGCACATACAATGTATTTGAGACTGGGTTAGCTGCGTATATGGTATTAAACCCTTATATATAGCAGCCTTCTGGGTAAGGAACACTAAAGAGCCCCATTTTAGACCAGGAAACTGAGGCACAGAGAAGTTAACTAACTTGCTCAAAGTGCAGCTTGTCAGTGGGTAGGAAGCCTGACTACAGCGTAACTCCCCAAATGGTGCTCTCACACCAGACAGGCCATGGGGTGAGGTTGCTGGATGCTACCAAGCTCTTCATTCCCCACCAGCAAAGGAGCCCAGAACCCTGCCCCATGAGTTCCCTTCCTTAGGATCCCTCTGCTAGGTTAGCATTATACCTCCAGAAGGCCCTGTGGAAAGCGGCAGACATTACCTACATGAACCCAGTAGCAAGGTTGGCTGGCCCAGGGCTGGCGAGGGGTGGTTTGGGAAAGAAAATGGGGAGAGCAGCCTAGAGCTGCCCTGGGGGAGAAGGTCCTGGTGCAACTGACAGCCACGCCATCTCTGGGGTCGTGGGCCTCATGGGCCCTGGTGACTGGTGTGGCAACACTGGGAGGACAGGAGGATTGAAAGTCAGAGTTTGATAAATCCCTCTATAGGCTGTATTTAAGCTGGGTCCTAAGCCATTTCTTTCCACTCCAGCATGTAGAATCGTTTTAGATACAGAATCCCCAGGAAAACCCTAAGCCTCGGGCCAAGAACCTGGGATTCAAAGCTAGATGACTTGGGGTTGCCTTTCCAGCGCTGTCTCTTACTTAGTGCTTTTTAGAAACATTTTTTTCTTACCAAAGGAATGCAGGCTTGTGGTGAATATGTGAAAACAGGACAAAGAAGAAAATTAGATTGAACCCTAAGAATAAATGTGCTTTTCCAAAAGAAAGAGTGTAGTCCAAAAGCAATCCTGGAAGATGCAGGAGAGCTTTATGGGGCTTGGGGGTGGGGTGGGGGGCAAGCTTTATAACAGAACAGGAGTCGCCTTTCTGAAATGTGTACCTGGGGACACTAAAAGCATCTGGCTACATTGCCAGTCAGTGTCCGACCCACAGCTAGAGGCAGAATCCTCTGGTTCTCTTTCCTTCTCCCAAAACATATATGATTTTCAAAAACAATCAGAGGTATTCTGGGTTTGGGGATGTGAAAAGGACCCCTGCACTGTTTCCTTCTAACACCTCCCACTGTGTTCTTGCTGGCCCTTCCCTTCTTCGCCTCTCCTGAAGTTTATCCCTCCCAGGCACGTCTACCCAGAGGTCAGACCCCCACAGGCGCATACCAGGCCCTTCCCATGTGTGTGGCCCACTTTCTCAGTCAGGAGAGCCCTACAGGGGGCCCCAAGAAGACTTTTACATCTTTTAATACCCAAGACATATTCTTGGTAGGTTTTAGAGAAGGCCAGTGAGAACTGCAAAGGTTAATTTACTTTGAGCTTAATAGCTACCAGCTTCAGATAAATAGATGTATTGGCCTAGTGTTCTGACTATGTTCTATCTTTGATTTTTTATTTTTGTAAAGAAACAGAGGTATTTGTTCATCTGTGTTAGCCTCTCTACCCTCGCAATTTAACTTTGTAATTCAGTTATTCAATCTCAGTCAAACAAAGCAAGCAGAGCTAAGTTAACACAGAATCAACTTTTTAGAGAGCCTAGAGCAGTATCTGATGGGCACTAAACCTGAATTTTCTTAACTTTTTTGACCATATAATCACTTTTGTTCCCTTTTCTGACTATATAATCCTAGTTTCCCTGCACCCTTCCTCAGCTGCTCCCCCTGAACCCTTCATCAATGCCCTTGTCCTACCTGTGTCTCCTAAGGCTGAACACTTGGCCTTGTTCATTTCTAATGATGTACTTTCACTGGGAAGAGATCACCACTTACAGCACAAGGCCCAAGATTCCCAAGGCTGAGGAATAGCCCAGCCCCCTCCAAAGTAAGAATCCCACCCTTCAAAGGTCTCTGGGCTTCTCTGCCTCACTGTCCAGCAGACACTCCAACTCATCACCTCCGCACCCAGGCCTTTGTCTTTCACTCACCTGTTCCCAAATCACCTGGTGGCTTTAACAAGTCATTTAAAGTCAAATACTGTGAAGTCATGAGAACAATTAAATGTCCTACACATGTGATCTTATGGCAAAACCAGGACATAGATATTATTATTCTCAGTTTATAGATGAAGAAACAGACTCAGATTAAATTATCCTAAATCATAAAGTAAGTGGTAGATTTTCACTATTTAAAACTGTCCCCCCTCAAAAGGAGGACACAAACAAACTCAAATATCCAACCTAAACAGACAATTTTAACATTCAGTCAAATAGTTATTGAAAAATTATATACATAATACATTTCCACACAATGGATATTATTCAGCTGTTAAGAAAAATTAATTTGAACAACATATAAGGAAGTGTTTAATGTATAAAAAAGGAGGTCATAATGTATAAAAAAAAGCCTGATACATCTGTGATCCCAGTTTTGCTCTGTACATGCACATACACACACATTCTCTGTATGTATATTTATTATTACACATACAGACACGCCCTACACATACACCCTCTTTTTATATAGAGAAGGGGAGGAAACACCCTCACATTCACACACACAAACATTTAAAACAAATTTTATTGCTGGGACAGAATTAACCACTCTATATGATGAGTTTATAGGTAATTTTAATTTCCTTCTCTGTACTCTCCTCCAGATTTTCCTCAGTAAGTATGTATCACTGTCAGCAGGAAATGTTATTTTAAAAGCAACAACCACGGGAGGCCCAGCGGCCTAGCCCACTGCTCATCCTTCTGCCTCTGGCAGTTCGGTCCCAGGTCCCTCCATCATCTTCCTTGAGTCTTGCTCTTCCCTCACTTCGCAGTGACCCTCATCCCCCTCAGACCAGGCCTCTGAGGGTCCCTCTCCTGGCCCCTCCTGAACCCCCTCTTCCTGCTCACCCAGTGCCCTGGCTTTGGCTCTCACCTCTCTCTGGTGCCTCCACCCCATCACCTTCCCCTCTGAGCCCGCGAGGCCAGGAGGACAAAGTGCAGGCAGTGGGGGTGGGTAATGAGCAGATCCATTTGAGGCCTGTGATCAGACCAGCCGGGGGCACCAGAGCCTTCCCCACCAAACGGACCTGGCGGGTGAGCTTGCTGACTTCGCCCTTTCGGCTTGCTCTCCAGCTGTATGAGCCACTGGCATCCCGGGCCCTCCCTCCCTCCATGACTCTGTCCCCAACCCCTACCTGTTCTTTCAGTTTCCACTTTTTCATATATACATTGATTTTCTGTCTTTATTATTCTTGCAATTAGAAAAAAGGGGAGGGGGCATTTAAAATTCTGTTATTTTAGGATTATTAGCTTTTAGGAGGGATTGGTCTGCCACTACCCACATCAGTCTGCCATTCCAAAAAAATTCATTATTGAGGAGTCATATGATATTTAATATAATGTGTATCTATTTCTGAAGGAATTAGATATTTAACTGAGGATTTCTTATGCACCTTGGAGCTGAAAATAAGAGATATCATGGCCCCAGTATTCTTTACTGCCTCCCTATCTACACTTTATTCTCCTTTAGTCCATCGAGCAGGGGTAGCCCCATCGAGAAGAAAGTGGGGAACAGAAGTTCTCACCTTTTAGGTTCACATTTATCAGGGTTTTTAACCTAGTTTTAAATTAGTCCCAACCATCCTTAATGTTGGGTATTCCTCATCAACCAGGATTTTGCTTTCTTGTTTTGCTTTGCTTTCTTGATTTATATTATGAAAAATGATTATTTTTATCCCTTTTTAGATACAAAAATAGAATATATATTGATTATGCATTGACTCCCTTCTAAAAAAGCTTCTTCCATTAAAAAAACACTTAAGTGTCAAGTGGAAAGCAGTATCAGTTGCCTTTTAAGCAGCTGTATCTCCTTATTAGTTACAAATGAGTAAACATGACCGCTGTGATCTTTAAAGGAGAGGGCAGAGAACATGAAAGACAGACTGACTGAGACAGGAGAGAAAGCAGACGTTTGTGCCCAGAATGATGGTCAGCACATCCTAAGACCAGCACATATAGTGAGCACCCAGGCATTATTTCCAGAGAGCTGGTACCAAA
Organism: Manis javanica; assembly: GCF_040802235.1. Classification (NCBI taxonomy): domain Eukaryota; kingdom Metazoa; phylum Chordata; class Mammalia; order Pholidota; family Manidae; genus Manis; species Manis javanica. The sequence continues at coordinate 100,948,856 of NC_133163.1, read as the reverse complement.
CACCCTCTTCCCCGGGCTTTCTCTTCACCCCAGGAGGGAGGTCAGTGATGGGCAGAGGTTTCTGTGCAGGGTGAAGAAGTCTGATTCCAACCATCCTTGGTTGGTTGATTGTTTCATTTGTGTTAAAAAACAAATATCTCCACATACAAATAGCTCTGCCAGATTGTCATAATACAAGAGGGGCTAAGGTCTGAGCAAAACCTGAAGAGGGTGAAGATTAGTGGTAAACAGGAACTGAGACTGCCATCCTACCAGCAGGGTGTGGGGCCAGGACAGGGCTAAGAGCAGCCGGCCAGGCGTGTGGCAGTGAAGCCAGAGGGACAGGGTGCCACCAGACAGGCGCATTCTCTTGAGAGTCACTTGTCCTGTAGTGGGTCTGCCAGTCACGGCTGCCCCAGCCTTCTGGGGCCTTTCCTTCTGGAGGGCAGCACCTCTTAACTTTAATGTCAACAGAGGCTGGCTCGCAAGTGGGCCTCCTGACCTCTCACTCCCACCCCAAAGCAGGTGCTCCCCCTGACTTCCCTTCCGCCCTGTCTCCCTGGCCCCAGGTCTCTGCCTCATTCGTGGTGCTTCCCTTCCCTGCAGCTTCTCCCAGCCAAGGGCTCCTCTCTTTCCTCTGCCTCAAGCCCCCACCTGCCCCACAAGCCCTCCTGGGCAGCAGAGGGATGAAGGCAGTAGAAACTCTGAGACCTGTGGCCATGGCTGGACACTGGCCATGAAGTGAAGATCATAAAAGCTGCCAGAGAGAAAAACCAGGCCCTTACCAATGTACTGGTTTTCTAAATAGCAACACCGAGAGCTAAACAGTGGCACAATGCCACTGAAGTCTTAAGGTGAATGATTTCCGACGAAGTTCTGAACCCAAACTATCAATCAAGTGTGCAGGCGGAATAAAGTCATTGTAAGACGTGTTAGAGCTAAAAACAAGATTACCTTATCATGTCCCTTCCTTAGGGAGCTGCTAGATGGGGACCATTCAGCCGAGGCCCCCAGGCCATGTCTGGCCTGCCCCCTGTGTTTATATTGCTACCAGCAAAGAGCACTTTTACTTTCTTATGTTCGATTACATTTTAAATGGTTATGTGAGTACCTGGACCCATTTTGTCTTTTGGCCCATTATTCTCTGTTCCTTTAAGGTAGTTTGCTGATGTCTGTGCTACTCAAAGTGTTCACTGAAATGGGGCACAAGTTAAGAAAGAGGGAGCCATGAGATCCAAAGAACACGAGACGGACACCTGAGAGAGGGGGTGAAGGTTGGAGAGATGACCAGGGTGTCAGCTTGAAACAGGTGTAGAGGGAGATGCACCCAGATTTGAGCCAGGGTGCAAAGAATGCCCAGAGTCCTCAAGAAATAAAAATGAAGTGGTGGATTAGTTGATGTGCTTGAGCCTATCGAGAGGAGTTTTATATTCCGCTGGGAACTTTGGGAGGAACTCAGTGCTAGACAGGAAACTAACCAAAAGAAAAAACAAGGCAGTGTTTACCTCCTGGGAAAACAAGATGAATAAGAAAGGAAATGCAGTCATGGAAGTGATAGAACATACCTGACTCAGCTATGAGTGGGTCTAAATCACAGTCACGTAATCACTGAAGTCTGATATAACTAATTATTAAAATAGAACCAAATTAGAAAGTGGAAGGATAAATGAATGAAGAGAGCTTAATTCTCACCTTCCTTAATAGGAAATTAAAAGCAAATGAAATCAAGACCTAAACAGTATAAACATGTAATTTAAATATAGAGAGGTAATTATTAGTTGCAACAGCTAAAATGTTCAAAGTATTTTGCTTCTAAGGAGCCAGCAATAGAAGTAGGCCGGAGGATGCTGCATTTTGTTAAAAGCATTACAGAATGACTTGACTTTTAAAATAATGTAGCTGTATTATTTTGAAAATAGATATTTAAAGTAACAAAATTAAAAAGAAGAGTGAATGATCATCCCGAGGAGTAACGTCCTGGTGACCATGCCCGGTGGTGGTGGCCTCAGGCCCCTAGGTGGAGGGTCCCAGGGCCACATTAGCTCTGATTGTCATTTATTGTTCCTGACATGAGTGTGAATACATTTCAATAAAATGTCAAGACTGATAGCCATTCATTCAAGCAATGCACATTCTGTGTTTCTTTCCTGGCTGGAGCTGGCCAGATGAATACATCATGATTCCTGCCCTCAAAGACTTCACAGACTGGTGAGATATAAAGTCACTCATTCCAGCTGATAAGAATATACTAGAGGGAAAGGTGATTGCAGAGAAAAGTGCTCAGAGGTCAGAAATCTTTCACTGGAGCCCTGGAGGTTGAATAGGAATTGGGGGAGGTGGGGTAAGGGAGGAGCAGATGTCCAAGCACAGGGGAACAGAATATTCAGAGGCACAGAGGGGACCCAGGCATGATAAAGCCAGGTACAGGTGACATCTGCGTGTGACCTGGAAGTGGGAGCTCAAGGGTTTATGTAGAGGATGAAGCTGAAGAGGTGAGCAGAAGACGGAGCACCGTTCAGTGACCCAGCATTCCAGGAGAAAGAGTTTGGACTTTGTCTTCCCTCATGACATCATTTTCTGGGCCAACCAGTCACTATTGAATTTTGAGATCAGTATTTACTATTGAGCTTCTCCCATGTGCCAGGTGTATCATGATGAACACAGTCCAGGTCTCCCTCTCCTGAAACAAACCAGTGAAGCCAGGTGAAAGGTCCTTGAATAAGCCCCACACGGGGAGTTTGTCCTGGATAAAGGGAGGCTTCAGGGGAGGGGTGGGAGGGAGGGCAGCAGGGGGGTTGGATCTGGGGGAAAGATGCACAAGGGCAAAATGGGTGACACTTTCTCTTTGGGCAGCGTCGGAATGACAGGGATGGGAGGCCTAGTGGGAAGAACTGGCTCTGGGGCTTTGGACACAACTCCCATACGCAGCTGTGTCAGCACAGGGTGGCCAGTGGGGGCTGGCAGTCTGCAGCCTGGTTTGTGGGCACTGAGGCCAGCACTGTGAGAGGCCTTAGGTGGAGCCTGCTGACCACCTGCTCTCCGGTGAGCACAGGCTGAGGCTTGAGTCAAGGATCCCAAGATACTGGGGGAGGGGAAGGCATTTTAGAGAGAAGCCAGAGAGCTGGAAGGCTGGAGGCTCCAAGGGCATTCCCTGGGCTTCTCCAGGGGAGGGAAAAGCAGGCCTTCCACTGCTGAAGCACAGCAGTTGCAGAGCCGGGAGAGGGCTCAGTTTCAGTGTGAAAAGGAAAGCTGATAATCGGTCCCACAGGCATTGGCTCACATCTCATGTACACCCAGTGCTGTTATTGGATTTAAAACTTCAATTTCTGATTCTGAAGAAGGTACTATTAAATTGAGAATGTAAAACAAATGATCACAATCATGGTCCAGCTCCCTCATTTAATAGATGGAGAAGCCAGGAAGGCTTGGGCCCACTGCACACAGTGAGTGCATGGTGGCGGGGGTGGACAGCAGGGGCAGGCCGGGGGGCCCTGCTGCAGCTCAGTGGCTATAGGCAGGCCCACAGTCGGCTATCCGATTTTCCATACAGGGTTTTCCCTGTCCTGGGGGAGTGACTCATGGCCATAGCACTAGCATCCTGACCCCACAGGACACCTATTGTCAGCATCCTGGAGTGACTAAACCCAGTGAGTTGATCTGAAACGGTGAAACCTCCTGTACTGTCTTATATAACCATGAAGTATAAATAATTTTATTTGGAGGTGCTTATTGCTTTTGAGACAAATATGAAGAAAGTTTAATCTAGAAAGGGAGCCTCAGAGAGGCACATTTATGAGGGCCTTCCAAGAAGGCAAGTGCCCCCTGCTCACTGGGCTCTCCCTCTTCCACGGTACCAGTGGGACACCCCCAGCTCAGGGTGGCTCCTCAGAGTCAGGGTCCCAGCAAGCTTAGGAGTCCAACCTCACAGGATCTTGCAAATGAGCGAAAAGCTGCCATCCCACCTCTCATCTGCATACTAAAACCCCCAACGCTGTCATTCCCTGGGCCATACAGTGGCCATGGCACCAGTGGATATCCAAAATGTGGTTTGGCTCATGTCTCAGATCTCAAATCCATGAACAAAATAACAATTACTAGAGAATGTACGTAAGGCTGTTTTAAGTATTTATTACATGTGCATCTTTCCTGCTGTTCTACTTTCAAATTGACTAAAATCCAAACACGTTATACAAAAGTTATATTTCACTAAAAAAAAAATTAAGTAGAACATTGAGCAAGGCATGGTGCTGTCTGCCAAATCGTCTCCCATCCAGAAGTGCCTTCTGGTCTCTTCTCCCTCATGTGTTCCCACCTCTCTAGCTTAGCTAACCCATTATCCTTCTTTTTGTAAAGCTTGCTAAGCTGAGGGTTAACATGTTAGTGTATTAATCCCAATATAGCACCTTCCAAGAGCTTCAGCCCTTCAGATTTAAATACCCACTATCTCAGGCCATATTTTGTTTGTTTTTCCCAATATAGACTGCAGTTTGTTCCATTTTATTGCCCGCTTTTTTTTTTAACGTTTCAGGTTTTATTTCTACACTCCAAAAATTGAAGAATTCCAAAGATTGACATTTATATTACATCAGTCTATTTACTAATCTCACATATTACCAAGTTGGCATCCTTCCACAGCTCTGAGTGCAGCGTCCTACCAATGCCCTTGTTAGCAGTCTGGTGGCTTGAGCCTGGGTGTTTGAGCACCTGCAGTGGTGAAGAGTTTGGGAGCTGCCAGCAGGAAGAGAGGATCACCCAGGGAGGCAGACGTGGCCTGAGCTATTCTGATCTCCAACAGCTCCTGAGTATTAAAATAGCTGGTGAGCGTGAATGGGGAGGTTCTGGGGGTGGCAGGAGGGATGGGTGCTCCTGCATGGAGAGAGGGTTCCTGCTGGAACTGAATGCTGAGGGCGGGGTTGATGTAGCTGGCACCCCTGATGCTGCTTGTAGGGGTGCAAGTAGGCAGCTCTGTGGGAAAGGCAAGGGGTAGACCTTGTGCAGAGTTCAGAAGGCTTTTGAATGCATTTGGTTCAGCCTGCACTTTGTAAATAGGCACTTCATTCCAGTGTGTGTCCTGAACAAGAGCATCTGGGCCTCAAACAATGAGAAATAACACACTAAATCATTCATTCAATCATTCATTTAACTGGCATTTAGTGAACAATATCTGTATGGTGGACACTGCCCCTAGTTGTGAGGATGCATAGGACCTCTGAACATCAGTCCTATAAGAACTCAGCACCAACCGCAGTGCAGCATGGGAAAAGGACTGCGCCATAGTTGGGTGTGAGGCCCACCCTTCGTGGAAAGACATGAGGCATGGCCAGGGGCTTCTGCAGGAGGAGGCCTTCAGCTGGAACAGACAATCTGTCACTGTGCCTCTTCCACCTGGGCAAGTCCACTGGATGCAGCTACAGGCACAGAGGGCAAGGGCAGCCAGGGGCAGGGTACCACCTACAGGGAGAGCCAACTTGATTTCTGGTACTTAATTTCTGGTAACCAATTATCCTTCTTTTTTTTAAGCTTGCTAAGCTGAGGGTTAACATGTTAGTGTATTAATCCCAGTACAGCACCTTGCAAGAGCTTCAGCCCTTTAGGCTTAAATACTCAGTCTCAGGCCATATTTTGTTTGTTTTTCTCATCTGCCTCTCTGCAGCCAGCTGGGTGAGGGTGGAGCCATCCTTGTGAAGGGGTGAGCCACCAGTTGGCTTCTGATTTCAGCATGTCCTCTGAATGACAATAGATGAACAGGCCTCTGGGTGGGCAGAGTTGGGGGACTGTCTGTGGGGCTTCCTCTCATTGTCACCTGCCATCTTCCAGCTTATGAAGAAGCATTAAAAGGGAATCCTGCTATGTACCAATAGAGATCTTTAGACACACTTCCTCCATCATGTAGCCTGGTGCTGGGTTATTGGTTATTTTCTGCAGACCCTTTATAGCAAACACTGGAAACAGTAAAAATCTATCAAGAGAGGACTGTTATAGGAAATGGTGGCACATGCTGTCACCAAAAAATGATTATGTAGTACATTTATTGACATGAAAGATATCCTCAGAGTGTGGATCGAAAATGCATATTAGAAAATAGTGTTCATAGATCCCATGCTTGTCAATATTAAAGTGCATATGTCTGGGAGAATGTTAGGAAGATGCACAGTGGGAATGTGGGGGACTCATTTTCTTCCTTTAGCTTATCTGTCTGTTCTGACTTTTCTCAGTGCTCATATGTCATTTTTTATAAAATAATCATTAAAGACAGAACATATTTTGAGAATTAGCTCCTCAGTGTCCCCTCTTACAATAAAACAAGGAGAATAATATTGAAAATTATGCCAGTGGATGGTGTTTATCACTTTATTCCTGAGAGTGATCTACCATTTAGAGTGACTGCCTACTTTGTGGACACTCTAGGAAAAGGAAAGAAAAATCTGGAGAGCTTAAAATAGTTATTAAATAAAAAGTTTTAAGTATCTGTTGTTTTAGGGGGTTATGCTCTTCTATACATGAATAAATATTAAAGAGGTCACTCCTTCCCACTCTCAAAATACACAAGCCACTTTACATGACTTTATAGGCAAGTTTTGCTAAACATTCAAAAAATAGTTAATCTTTGTCTTATACAGTCTCAGAGAATAGAAAGAAAAAGCTACCCAATCCATTTTATGAGGATAGTTTACTCTGACATTAAAATCAGACAAGAACCTTCCTAGGAAAAAGCTATAGACCAATGTTACCTTTGAGCATATTTATAAAATGCTAATACAATATTTACTAATAGAATTCTTCAATATATTAAATAATGTATGCATTATGACCAGGAAAGGCTTATCCTGGGAAAGCAATAATTTAAATCAAAAAGTCTTAATAATTGGTTAAATTCACATATTAAAAACAGTAAACCATATGAGAGTCTCAATACGTACATAGGAAGTGCTTGATAAAATTAGGTACACATAAAATTTCTATCTTCAAACAAACAAAAGCTTAGCAAAATAGTAACAGAAGGAAGATTCCTTAACTTGATTTAAAAAAACCTACAGCAGACAATTTATATGGTAGGGAAATTTTAGAGACAATTCTGTTAAAGTCTGGAACAAGACAGGGACGCCAAATAACATCCTTATTCTTCAACATTATACTGGAGATTCTCACCCGTGCAATAAGGCAAGAAGAAGAAATAGGAGGTAGAAGAAAACAATCATTCTGTGCAGGCAGTGTAGCTGTCCACATGAAAAAAATCAAAGAGATGTTACATAAAATCTGTTAGAACTAATAACAGAATTCAGCAAAATTTCTCAACTGGAGATAAGTATATAGGAATCAGTTGGGTTCCTATTATCATTAATAATCATTTAGAAACTATGATAGAAAAAGAATTATAGTAGCAACTCAAACTATATGGTACCTAGAAGTAAATCTAATGAAAGATGTAAGAGCTTTATGGAGATGACAATAAAACATTATTGAAGTCACAGAAGAAGATCTGACTAAATGGAGAGATATATCGTGTTAATGGATGGGAAGCCTAATATCATAATACCAATTTACCTGAGATTAATATATGGTGTTCATAGCATTTGGCCAAATGATCCTAAAATTCATATGGAAGAGTTAAAGGCAAGAATAGTCAAGACAATTCCTAAGAAGAATAAAATGGGGGGTTGGGGGAAACTTCATAACTCATCAATGGGACAGAATAAAAAACTCAGGCCCATGTGCTATGGAAACTTGATAAGAAAAAGCTTGCCTAACAGGTCATTAGCAGAAGGATGAACTATTCAATAAATTGAATAAATTGGGAGGGGAAAAAGATACCTCATACAATATGCACAAATAAATTCCAGATGGATTAAGATCTAAATGTGAAAAGCAAAACTTTAAAACTTTTGGGAATTATACGAGACTCATTTATCACTTCAAGCAGGAAAGCATTTTTCAACATGAGATACAAAAGCCAATAACCATAAAGGAAAACATTGATAAATTTGACTATGTTAAAATTTTTAATTGCTGTACAACTAAAGACACCATAATAAAGTTAAAAGTTAATGCTATAGACTGAGAGGAGATCATTGAAACTTGTTTGATGAGCTGAGGATTAGAATCCATAATATATTAATAGCTCCTACAGATTAGCCAGAAAAAGACATACAGTCCAATGGGACATGGGGGGTAGATGAGTAAATTATATAAACAAGCAATTCACAGATAAAAAACCTAAATGCTCAATATACACAAAAATATATTGAATCTCACTAGCAATCAGATAAATGTGTATTAAAACAAGATACCATTTTCTACCTATCAGATTGGCAAAAAATTAAAAGGTAGATTATTTAAAGTGGACTATTTGAAGTGTTGATGAGGAAGTGGAACTACAGGAACTCATACACTACTGCTGTGAGTGAAAATTAGTACAATTTCACTGGAAAGCAACTGACAGTCTCTGTAGAGGACTTGGCAATTGAGTTCTAGGTGTAGAACCTGGGAGACTGTTGTGTGTGTGCACAAAGAGATAACATCTGTGGACTTTTTTGCTTGCAGAAAGTGGAAAGAATTGTCCTTCAACAGGAAACATAGGTATATAGTGTATACATAAAAGCAACTGAATGACTCAATTAGGTAAATCTTGAAAGCACCATGTTGAATGAAGAGTTGCAGAAGACCATGTAGTATGGCACCTTTATCTGAAGTTTAAAAAACACTCTAGGCAATACAGTGTCTATGCATGCGTACTCATGAGGCAGGAGTATAAAAACAAAGATGAGACAAAAACACATTGACTTCCCAAGTGCGGTTAGATCTGGAGACATAGAAAGAGTGTGTTGAAAACTTCACGTCACTGTCTCTGAGGACAAAATATTAATATTTGTTCCATCAGCAGGATGGCCACACAAGTAGAGTTTGTTATATTTTTCTGTGTTGTCTATATACTTGAAATGCATCATGGTTTTTAAAGAATTCTCCCGCTAGCGGGGTGGGGGAAGCCTGTCTAAGCTCCATCCTAAAGTGGGCAGTAATTCAAAAAACATTTGAACTGACACTTGTTACCTCTTGAATGTCAGTTGGGTGTGGCAGATTGAAGCACAGGACTCTGGGGCAGCCTGCGGGTCTGAATCCAGCTCTGCCACTTCCTAAATGGTAGCCTCAGACAAGCTGTTTAAGCTCTCTTTGCAGTGGTTTCCTTGAATGTAAAACCTGCTGCTGGTGGTGATGAGGATATCAGTGCCTTCTCATAGAGTTATTGCAAGGCGATGATGAGTTACTGCGCACACACCCTACAGAAGTGGATTCTATTATTATTATACCTGAATGTGATATGCCATTCAGAGAGACGCCAGTTGCTTGTTAGTTGCAAGTGGGGGAGGGGATGAATAAACTTTGTTGAAAGAAATCATGTAAGTAGATGTTTTTAGTGATGGTTGCTCTTCCACTGCAATGAGACAAAAATATCTCTCAGATCTCTAAAATTAACCTGTTGAGTTGGAAATGATTCACCCCCGCCCTCCCTGCTGGTTTCACAAGTATCTGCTTCAGTTAGCGCTGGTAAATAAAATTATCTCTCATTCACTTCTCAGAGCTGGCTGTAAAATCACTATGAAAAGCAAAACCAATATATAAAGCTGTTGTAATATATAGCATTTCCTCCAAAAATGAAAGATACATCTACCTTCAAGTTTTGGTGAATGTGTGGTATTTTTATCACTTAATAAGACTGGCTTTTTTGTATTAAAAAAAAATTGATGAAATACAAATCTCTTTGCTGGGTGGGAATTTAAATTGATGTCTATTTAATGTCTCAAATAAATGAAAAATCACAGTCATTAGTGAGCCCAGGACAATTTTCTGAAAGCAGAATCCACAAAGGCAGAGATTGTAGGCCTTGTCTGGAGAGATTGTAGGCCTTGTCTGGAGTCGCTTTGAACTTGGGCAGAACTGCAGCTCTGCTACTTACTGGCCTTGGCTTTGAGTGAACTACTTAAATCTGCTGTGTCTGTTTCCTCATCTGTAAAATGGTACTGATAGTCCCTCTTTTGCATAACTCATGTGAGGATCAACTACATGGTATATACTATCTCGGGTACATAATTTGTGCTCAATAATTAACATGATCTCTGACATGGTAATTAACTAATTCCTCAATGCTGATGGGTGGGTGGATTGGGAGGGTCTACAAGATGAGATAATGCACTGGAAGGTCTTACCTGTAGGAGACCCTGCCAATCTCTCTCCACTTCACCTAAAATAACAAGTCATTTCAGGCCCAGGAATTTTTTGGAATGAAAAAAACCTGGTCTTCATTTTAAAGATGTTGAAAGGCTGCTTTTGAAGTGCAATTATTCAATGCAAGGTATTGCAATGAATAGAGTTTGCTTTCCAGTAAGAAGCCTGTTTTGACTATTGCTTGTGTATGACCTTGCACAACACCCTAAAATGTCCAATAGAACTAGGAAATTTCATCACGCTTGGTCTCCCCAAAACACCTGAATCCACGTTCCTGACCACTGGAAGAATGAATCTCTAGGACTGAGCAGCCACCAAGGGCAAAGCCAAAACTCAGTGCCTGCACCCAGGCCTCAGCCAAAGGCAAGATCTTGGAGACACCCAAGCACAAGCTGGAGGCAGAACAACTGCCACATGGTAAAGGGGGTGCAGACTACCTAATGCGACACCCCCTCCTCTGCATTTGGTTGTCGACTGGGGGAGAGGGTAGAAGGAAGAAAGGCAACTCAGCCTTTCTTCCTTCTACCCTCTCCCCCAGTTCTACTAGACCCAAGCCTGCCTCTCACTTCCTACCATCTTTTAGTAGGAGGGGCAGTTTGGTGGTGGGCCAAAATGGGAGGAAAGAGAATCCCTAGGAGGGATACACTGTGGCTCTGACCAAATTGATTCCCAGCAAGCTGTGAATAGAGACTACACTTTAACCAGCTAAACAGCTATTTGCATTTTAAAGGAATAACCTATTTATCCGAACCAAGATCCCTAAACGACTAATATTTAGGGAAGATGGGACTTTTCACCATCGTTTGCTTGATGGAAAGGGACAGGGTTTGATGGGAAAATGGGAAGCTCAGGGTAGGGCAGGCTGAGTTTGAGATGCCTACTGGACAGGCTCCTGTGGCCTTCTCCACCCAGATGCCCCCAGGGCACCTGGACCTCAGCGGGTCAGGACTGAATCCATCTTCCCCACATGCTCCCAGATGCCTGTCAGTTGGTGGTGCGTAATGTCCCCAACGCCCATCCCTCAAGCTAGGAGAAACCCTCAGCATGTTCTCGACTCATCCTCTCCCCCAGCCGCCATGCAGGTGGTTATTTACTGTCACCCACAGGACCAGGTAAGATCAAAATCACAGTGTGTTTAACTGTCTTGCTAATTGCCTCAGCTTCCTACTGCCTTGAGGAATATCTCAAGGCATGTAAAAGTGTTTGAAATCCATATTTCAAATCATCTTATTAGAGTTTTTGAAATTTTTATGGCCCATTTCTTGTCAGATCTGATTAGATCATTACTTTGCCGTATAATTTGGCTGCAGGACAAGTCCTACAACGCGGAGGATAATCGTCTGTCGTGCCCACGCTGCTCACTCGTGCTGGCATGATTAGTGCATTGCCTTGGGTCCTCGGTGTCATTTCTTGCAGGAATCTTTTGAAAGTGGTCCATTTTGTGAGGGTTAGTTTAGTTAGAACCAAATAATATCATCAGTGAGTCTGTTTAACCAAGCACACATAAACATGTGCTGAAATAAATCAAAACTGCTGAACAGGAAGCAAGTGGGAGATACACTAAATACCCTTAAACCCCGGGTGAGTGAGGGACCTTCTCCTCTTCTCTTAGCATGCCACACACCGGTGGGCCGTGAACTTAACCTGTATGTTAAATATTAGTATTTATCTCATTTAGAAAACAAGGAAACAAATACAGGTTCTAATGTTTTCATTTTGCATGCCCTATAGTGAAGCCTGGCAGAGGCTGCTGTCCTCCAAGTCTTGGTGACCCCACCCACAGGACCCACAAGCTGCTTGCTTTTTATTGCAGGTGGTGGAAATTTGGGGACCTCGGTGCCAGCAGCAGGGGGCTGCCCAGAGGATATATCCTCATGGAGGGTGGCTCTCTTAGAGAGTGGAGGAGAGGCCAGACCCAAGAAGGCCATAGGATGTGCTGGATTAACCTGCAGTCAGAAAAATCCATTTCCTAAGCCAACCATGTCATCTCAATTTTATTGTGATGCCTTTTACAGTATCCCAAAATACTTTTCTTAAGTCTCAAAAATGCCATCTCATTCAAGTATGAAAGGAGTTAGACCAACAAAAGGCATTTTTCATGAGCTTCTAAACTTTGATCGTTTCTCCCTGTGGGGAGGGATCAAGGTCTCTGTTTGTCCCTGACTCAGCGGCCCACCATCCCTGATGATCTCATTTCACTGGACCTCCTCCAGTGCTGTTCTTTCTTTAATATTACAGCAGCATACAAACCAGTTTTATACAAGGGAAGGAAAATGGTTTCCAGTTTGACTCCCCTGGAGATGCAACAACTCAGTCTTTCTGGAATCCACAACTGGGTTAGGTTTGCATTTCAAAACACTACTTAAGGTTCCTTAATAGCTTTGTCCCCACAGCTCCACAGGGACAACCAAGAATTGAAGCAGAGGCAAAGCCTTCCCTAGGTGTTTTATCATTGTCTTAGATACCCCATCCTGCAGACTACCTCACCCTCTCCAATCAACCCCTTGCTCATCGGTCATCAGGACAGACAAGGAAGAGGGGAGAGGGTGACACCCTCCCCACTGGCTCCTGGCCTTTGTCAGTAGTGAAGGATGGATTGTGAGTGGCAAGACCAGTCCAGTCACATTTTCTGGGTGCATGTGCAGATGTCAAGGATGGGTGGTCATCAAGAAAGTTCAACGTCTTGCCAATGGGTTTCAGCCCCAGGAAAGTTCACTCTTGATTCAGTAGGACTGAAAAATGACAATGGAACGTTCTTGGGGTGAAAAGGTTTATACACAAATCTATTCCCATGGTGGGAGGTCAAGTGCTAGAATCCCGTCCACCTCAGAGTGAGTCCGCATGCAGCAAACCGGTCTCTGCCTCTGGGCCTCTCCGCCCCCGCAGCCATCTCAGTCTCTGTCCTCGGCGCTGCCACCACTCCAGCCTCTGCTCTCCTACAGTCGTGCAGCTGTGCAACCCAGAGCACTGGGTGGAGCTCTTTATATAGAATAAATAATAACTCATTGCCCACATGTGTGCAGTGAGCAAGCCAACCAGGGTCAGGTGAGAACCCTGGCCATAGGAACTGTCATTTTCTCTACATTCAAATTCAAAGTAGTTTATGAGGCTGCTCCAATCTCAAGGAGGCTTGCTTGAACTTTCTTTCCAACAGTTACATGTTCAGTGATTGAGTGCGAGAAACCTGGACTGCCACTAAACTCACCCTCTGCCCCTCCCCATGCCCGGAGAACTCTCCGCCTACCTCCCTTGTGCTCTGGGTCTCTTGCTTTGACAGATGGTGCCTATTAAGCACCACAGATTGGTTTTCTCTGGGTCCCATCTCCAGTGTTTAACTTCTGCTGAACACTTTTAGCTAACTCCTCCTTGCCATCATCTTAAGCTGATTACAGAAGTGAAGTGACATTGTGTGTACACTGGCTATTAAGATAATCTCCAGTTTTGTAATACTAATGCAGCTGTCCATACTCGCCTAACCAGAAGTGGAGAGTTGCAGAGTCCTGCGAGTAAGGAGAGAAGAGCTGGGTCTGCACTAGTCCCTCTACTGCAGCACATCCTGGGCCGACGCTCAACCTCCTCTTGGGCTGTAGCTGATGGCTCAGAGCCCATCATTTCTCATAAGCATCATTTATTTTTCCCAGAACTTATTACCTTGCTGGAGCTCATCTGCCTCTTTTCTGCCCACTCACCCAGATTGGTAAGATCTTCCTGCTGTTTATCACCACTAGCTTGGCATTTCACCATCTGGGGGAGCTTAAAGTTTTCTAGAAATATGGAAACATCACTTGTATTATGGCTGAACAATCACTTAGAGAAGCATCAACTCGGCCTGGCCCCAGTACTGTTCCATGCAGTGAAGGGCCCACTTACATTGCCTCTTGCTTTCTTTCTCCAAACCAGTTCACTACCACTGTCACGCCATTCTCCCCACATAATTTTGGTACTTTTCCTTTCACTGTAAATGTCCTAAGAGTGCTTATTCTTAGAGCCCTGACTTCACATTCCTTTCAGTTTAGCCCCACTGTCAATCTTGGTTTAAGGAAGCCATTCTCGAAGGGTAAATTTTGCAGCCTCTTCAATCTAGTCTCATTGTGCTGGCCAAGTGTGCTATACAGTAGCAGCATGATCATGTCCTTGTGTGCACTCTCAGAGATTCTGAGTTACTGTGAATGACCCATTACCTTTCATGGTTAGGGAATGGGAACTTCTGTACAAACATGGTTAAGAGAATTACCCCTGGCCAAAAGAGCCTCCCTAAGACTTGTACACAGGAATAAGAGAACAGTTTTTGCCGAGCTCTAACTTACATCTCTTGGTGATTCCCCAAAACAACATGTGCCCACTAGTTGGGCCTGTTTCCCCAAATACCCCAAGTGTGCTCCTGACCTTGGCTCCCAAAGCTCCTCTCTTGCTCTCGGCCTGCAGTGTTCCTCCCTGGCGGGTCACCGTCATGGCCCTCTACAGAAGGCTGAAGCAGGAGGCTGGATGGGAAGAAGCAAGCCCAAGATTTCCATGTGCAAAAAAGTCTTGAAAAGGACAGCCTCACCGGCTCTCCCTCCGTGCACACACTCCCTTTAATCGTGCATGTGTGTTAGAACAGTGGTGTCTCCCCACCCTCCCCCACTATCTCGGGAGTTGTAAAAGTTGATCAGAGTGTCTTTATTTCTCTTTGTCCTGTCCCAGCATTTCCCATAATGTACACCACAGAATGTAGTGTTTACATGCACATATATATGCATGTATGTTTGTACAAATTATGTAAGGTCCAGGAAGGACCTTTGAGGAGTGGTAGACTAAACAAAACTACACAGGTATCTTTACTGCAGGACTTCTCAATGCCTTTAAAAAGCTACCTGGTATGGCAAATCATCAAGGGCCAGCCATAATAAATAGTCTTCTACAACCCTATTTAACTGACCACAGAGCCTTCTTTCCTAGAGCATCTGCGGGACCAGCGTTCTACCGGATACACATGGGGGCTGGTCATGATCACTGGACCCTACGTGCAGCATGTCAGAATCACAGAGGGAGCGTGGCTTACTAGCTCAACTCTAGATGATTTTGATGCTGGCCGTCTCGGGAGAGTGTGCAGATCAACTTTGTTGTTCTTTGTTGCTTTTCCCTAAAATTTTCCTGATGATTTTGATGACCCATAACACTTGGGTTCCTCTGCTCTAGGCTCTTCATCTTCAAGGCTTTAGATATGCTGTATCTGTGATCCTTCTGAGCCCTCACCATAGAAACTTATACCCCAAATCCCATTGTAGGTAAAAAACACCTTCTTATATAATGGAGATGGCTGAAAACATCAGGAAAACCACCCAAAGCCTTGGTGATTTGGGGAAAATTATTGGCCCTTATCTATGACTTTAGAAACCACTTCCAAATATCATAGCCATCCCCATCTATCCACATGCAAGTCCACCCTTGGCTCCCTACAGCTGTTCTCACTCATGCTAATTTGAGCTACTCCAACTTTCTGTACATTGTTTCATTTGTCTGTATCTCACACCCCTGCACTGCCATATTCAGAGTGGGACCCAACTGAATACTTTTTGGGAGATTTCCCCTTTAGCACTTCATACAGAGCCAAACTAATAGTAAAGGCTCAATAACTGCAAAGAAACCAAGGAACAAAGGGACTTTGGCCTAAAATGGATAAAAAGGAATTAAGGTTGACTCTAGAATTAAAAAGCAAGTCGAGAGGGTTGGCAAACATGGGTGTACAGCCTACCTGCTGAGATGATAGTGCCTTAAATATTGGGTATGTATTATATTCTTCCAGCATTTGAAATTTTTTCTTTGTTATTTCTCTGTGTTCTTCATTTCTTAGGTCAATGATATATGCATCACTAATGGCTCAGGAAGAGGGTGACCAACTTGTCCCAATTTGCCTGGAACTTTACCAGTTTTAGGAATGAACATCTGCTATTTGGGAAACCCCTCAATCCTGGTGCACTAGGGTAGCTGGTCACTACTCTGAAGACAGAGTTCACTGAACAAATAAATTTGGGAAATGCTACATCACAATTCTACCCACCTGAATTAGTTTTCTGTTGCTACTGTAACAAATTAAAGGGTTAAAACAGCATAAATTTATCATCTTACAGCTCTGGAGCTCAGAAATCCTGAATGGGTTTATAGGACTAAAATCAGCATTTCAGTGGGGCTGCATTTTTATCCTGGAGGCTCTCGGGAAGAATCCATTCCCTTGCCTTTTCCAGCTTCTAGAAGTGGCTCACATTTCCTGGCTGGTGGCTCCCTCCTCCATTTTCAAAGCTGACATCATTTGACCATCTGCTTTCCCCCTTGCACCCCCTTCTCTGACTCTCAGTCTTGCCTGCTTCCCTCTTTCACTTAAAATGACCCTTGTGATTACACTGTGCTCCCTGAATAAACCAGGATAATCTCTCCATCCAAACTCCTTTAATGACATCCACAAAGTCTTTTTTGCCAGGTAAGGTAACACACAGGTTCCAGGGACTAGTCTATGGACATCTTTAGGTGGCCATTATTCTGCCTACCATCCCTACCCCTCTCTGAGAGTTGATAAAACCCCTTAATGTATTAAAGGAGTACTTTTTAAACCTCCCAGGAAAGGAATCTATTTAACATTGCTTAACGCAGCATTTTCTAAGCTTATTTGATCAAGAAAATTTTTATTCTCCCACAAGAAAACACCTCTTGACATCTCATGGAATGCTGCCACTCTTACCAAAGAGGATTCAGACGAGTGTGTACAACACCAAGAGTCCAGGGACTTTCCATGTGTTGTGCAGACAAGGAGAGTTTTGAGGGAATCAATTCATAGATCCAATTCCTCTCACTTCAATACATATACTCTTCTCTAAACTTAGCTGCCTGAGAAACAACC
Organism: Manis javanica; assembly: GCF_040802235.1. Lineage (NCBI taxonomy): Eukaryota > Metazoa > Chordata > Mammalia > Pholidota > Manidae > Manis > Manis javanica. The sequence goes on along the minus strand of NC_133163.1, from coordinate 100,931,782 downwards.
TGAGGTCAAAGAATGGTTGACCTTCCTTCTTTCCACTGTTTCAGTCATGGAGTTCTCACTAAAGAGGCTTACTGGACAACCTATTACCCAGGGGTGCAAAACCTCCCTGGTCAAACAAAGGGATGATGTGAAGCTCTGGCAATGCCTCTTTTAATCAAGGTGATATAACCTTTCATTAGAGGTGTATTGCCAATAAAACTTTAATTTTTATGTTTACTAAGTATCAAAATTTTAATACTTTATATTGTACTCAAAGTAATTAAAATGTAACTCAGGAAGAAATGGAATCTTCTGTCAATTTAAATCTCAATTTATACGCATCCTTTGGCTGTAGGAAATTACCATGAATTGAGCAAATAAAACATTTTTTAAGCATAAAAATGTAAGTTAAAATTCTCTGGGTGTCACAGAATAGAGATACAATTTCAAAGAGAAAAAAGAAAATGTCCTTGGTCCTGTCATTTTTAAATTGACAATAATGGGTGTTACATCACTGTAGTATTTGTTATATTGAACACATTTAAAAGAATGATTTAATGGGTTAATTTTAAAATATCAGTATGTATAATACCTAGAAATTCTACTTACAAATTATAACTAATCTTAAGGTGAAAAATACTTGCTGTCAAAAGAATATGCAAGAAAGTATATAGTGTTTCAAATGCTTCTGGAAGTATATAAACAAAAGTTATGATGGCCACTGCTCCAGAGAAAAATGTTCGGGAAAGAGCAGTGTTTAGAACCAGGCCAGCAGGGAAACCCCAGGAAAAATGCCAGCTTCCTTCAGCTATTAGGGTTAAGCCATGAAGTACCTGGCGCAAAGCCGGCATGCCCTTCATTCCACCAATATGGGCCAGGAGCCCCCAGTGCGCTAGGCCCTGGATGTGCAGGAGGGCTTAAACACAAATCCCTGCTCTCACAGAGCTTATGTTCTAGTGGACACATATTTATTTGATCCGTTGCTTCTGTATAAACGCATGTTTGCTGCATTTCCAGAAAGCCTTTTAAAATACCTTATTTTCAGGCATTTTTTAGGAGCTGTGTCTACAGAGAAATGACTCGTTTTTGTATTCCAAAAGGGACCCATCTAGATTCCCTTGTTCCTGCCAGAAAAAATCACCTGAGGAGGCATATACTAATTTCAGTGATAGGGCCACTACTCAGAGAAGTCTTTAATTCCTCTGGAATTGACTTCAAAACATACAGCACCATCTTCTGAACATCCTCCATGCTTGTAAATACTTGTGTTTGGGGGACAAACTTTAATGTTTTTGGAACAAAGGTTGTTCACACAAAAGTCAAGTGACTAGAGTAGGTGGTCAAACTGAGCAAGAATATTATTTGTCACAAACTCTGGAGGGCATTAATCAGGCAGGCAGGCTTACTCACGGTAGAGTCAAGTCATACCTGCCCATGCTGGGATCACTTGGCTCTGAAATTGCTTGGAGATTTAATGGACTCAAATTTTAGGGAGAGAGCTTCCTGGGGCTGGGGAGGCCATAGCACCCACTGCTTTAGTACTGCTGATGCTGTCACAGTGACCCCCTTCTAGGGGCCGTAGCTGGAAGAAGTCCAAGAGGAGAAATAGCTATCCCGGAAGAACCCAGGGCTGAGAGAACAACACTGGGGCAGTCATGAGGGGGCACACAGGTGGAGGGAGCACCTGGGCCTGTGTCTAAATTGTGTTAGAGTGTTCACTGAGTCTGTCTGCAACATTAATCATGCTGTCCACTGAGGATGTGAGTCCAGGATGGACAGAGGGGGTGGGGTACAAGATGGGAAGGATAGACAAGGATTGCAGAAGCTGGCATGTATGGCCATCTGCCTATCACATATCACTTCTGTGTGGCCAGAGCACTGGACAAAAGCTCTAGGGATTCTAGAGAGCCCTCAGTTAACAAAGGAAATTTTTTATTTTTTAGTATAAGTGCACTGTATTTTACTACTTTCTCCTTCTGCAATATTTTTTTGATATTTTACTTTGGAGACACCATTCCACCTGCGTCTAGAACCGAGCTAGGTGCTGTGGGAAACATTGTCTCTGCCCTCAGGCAACTTGAATCTCCTTGAGAAGATTAAAAATAACGTGCATACATACTACAGAGTATTTCACTTCAAATATTAGCTATCAGCTAATTGGTGACTTCATGGAATATTTCATCAACTCTAATGACACCACCAATTGTAAGATGCTGTTTTATGTGCTCTTAAGAAAGAAAGTGCTGCCAATTCAGTTGTGAATGATTGCTTTCTTATTACTTAGAATTTTTTATGTATTGAAAGTTCCTTTTTAGACTTAGACATAATGTTATTTTTTAACATATATTGCTCTCATGAATTCATAAACTGGAAAATAGTAGGGAAATAAATTGACTTTGGTTTTTCTAAACTTCTTTACAACTTAGAGTTATTGATGTCTATGTGTCCAAAGTGCTGTTCTCTAAGCCAAACTAGGGCACTGGTGAGGCAACATATCCTGCAGAGCGCTCTTGACTTGCCAAAATCTCTGGCTCCTATTGTGTAAACTGATGCACACACAGGTAGTAACAACCACAGCACAACTGTCACCTGGCAACAGTGACTATAAGACATTCCAATTTCCAAGATATCAAGCATGAAAAAAATACGTCTTAGACTCATGAAATATGGATTCTGAGACTCAAAGAGACTACCAGGATCAACTACCCATGTCTGCCCTGGGAATGGGATTGGTATTGGTGCTACATCCTTGTCATTAAACAATAATTTATTCCTAGATAACTTGCAAAACTGGTTTCCAGTGCAACAGCCATTGTGGGGAGTTCTGTGAGCTAAGAGTCAGGAAGTCTTTATGCATAAGAAAGGTCCAAAAAGGTGAGATTTGGCCAGAACAGAGGAGACCACTTCCAGAGAGGAAAGAGGTCAGTAAGGAAAGTTCAAGAGGGCAGACAAGCATGACATGTGGAGAGGACAGTGGAGCAACCCTGGGCTGGGATTGGGTTTAGTTAGGGAGCTGTGGGCTATAAAGGAATGTTCTTAGAGCAAAGAACATAAGTTCAAATGAGTGTGTTTCACTTTCAGAAACATAATAATGGTTCTCATATTTCTCTAACTTTTCTTTCTCTCCTTACCATAGGTCCCGATGTTTTCAGTTCAAAGAGCCTTGCCCTTCAAGCTCAGAAGAAGATTCTGAGCAAAATAGCCAGCAAAACTGTGGCCAACATGTTGATTGATGACACCAGCAGTGAAATCTTTGATGAGCTCTACAAAGTCACCAAAGAGCACACCCACAACAAGAAGGAAGCCCACAAGATCATGAAAGACTTAATCAAGGTGGCAATCAAAATTGGGATCCTGTACCGGAACAACCAGTTCAGCCAGGAGGAGGTTGTCATTGTGGAAAAGTTCAGGAAGAAGCTGAACCAGACCGCCATGACTATCGTCAGTTTCTATGAGGTGGAATACACCTTTGATAGGAACGTGCTCTCCAAGCTCCTACATGAATGCAAGGACCTGGTGCATGAACTGGTGCAGCGACACCTGACGCCCAGGACCCACGGGCGCATCAACCATGTCTTTGACCACTTTGCTGATGTGGAGTTCCTCTCTGCCCTTTATAATCTGGATGGAGACTGTAGGTCCAACCTCAAGAGGATCTGTGAAGGAATCAATAAATTGCTGGATGAGAAAGTCCTTTGAATGCCTTTCCTCCTTCTGGACTTCGCTGCAGTCAAGTTACAGCACCCAAAATGGTCCAGTTGAGAATCAAGAAAACAAAAAGAAACCCTTGTCAAAGACACCCATGTTCTGTCCTAGTCACCTATCTGATGTTGATGCTGAATTAAGCTCAGATGTGTTTATCCCCTGAGCTTGCTGATGAGGCCTGCACTTAAAAACACCTTGCTGGCAAGCCCAAAAGATATTTCATCTATTCTAGGCAGCAAGGCTGCCCTGCTCATCAAGATGGGCTCAGTCCATCTTGTGGAGTGGAAGGTGCTCTGGACCAGGAATTGGAGGATATGGATTTGGTTCCCAGCTCCAGTAGTTACAACGCCATCTTCTGCATCCAGGAACCATGATGGCTGCCTGCCTGCCTCCCAGGGCTGCTAGGAGGATCAGATGAGATGATGTATGTTCATGCTTTTGAAAACTCTAATGTAAGGTCTTACTATTTTCTCCTCAGAGTGTGAGAGGGATCAACCTGGATCTAGACTATTAAGCAGCAGAGAAGAACAATAGTATCTAATGGGCTGGGTTTGCAATCTGTCTCTAGGTGTGCTGTTTCATACAAAATAAAAATGAATCCAAAGGTGTGAAAAAGAAGAGCTGCAAATTGAAAAAATGTTTTTGAAAAGCTGTGTTTTTTAGGTCCTCAATGTGCAGGTTTATGATCCTGCAGAGGTAAACTTTCCTGGAGTGGGTGGAAGGAAAGTTTCCCCAATAACACAGAAACAGAGAACTGTGCTCCCCCTGTAGGACCAGCCTTCCCCCATCTACAGCATCTGTGAGGCACGGGAAGGGTTTACTCTGGCATGCACCGGAGAGTTGGACAGAATGAATCCCTATCTGGCTTTCTTGGCCTTTCACAGTAATTTTGTGGTGTTTTCTCTGGTTCGTTAATAAATTGAAACTACCCTTCAAACAACAGGTTTTGGAGTTGTGATTCAAAAATAAAATTCCTTGGAGTTAGATACAGTGTTAAGAATAAAGGGTATGAAAGGAACATAAAATGAAGAGTAAGGGAAAGCCTACCCCCAGGCCCTAAGGGTAAGAAACCCCAGCGGGAGCACCCATGGGGTGGGGCCTGCATCCTGGGTCACTGGGCAGCCAGCTCCTCGACATGGTGACTGCCTTCTCTGGGTGTCTCTCAGGCTTGCTTTAACACTGGATTCTGATTCTTTTCATCATAATCTTAACAGACATCAGAACAATATATTTACTGCCTTTCATGTTGTCTAGAGGACACATACCACATTAGACTTGCTCTCCCTACATCACCTCCTATCCTGCTATGTTTCTCTTGTATTGGGTGACAATTTAAAAATACCACTTTAGTTCATCCCCATGGGTTCATCCCATCCTCTGGTCTCTCTCTGACAGGGGCATCAAGAAATGGATTTGTGGGAGGGTATAAGCAACATGCCCTGAACTGACAGTGGCCATTCAATCTTAACTGGCTCCCATGTCAACCTGAGTGAACCATCCAGTTAAGTTCTTCAGCCACCAGCTCACAAAATTAGTTCATAGGAAGGATGTCCAGTAAGGAATAGGGAATAGTCAGCCTCTGTTCCCCACATCTGACAAACATGACCTAGCCCCTCCTCGAAGACCCAAGAACTGGACAGTAATGCCTGTGCACATCTGCACTGGGCAGGTTGTTGGTCATCCAGGCAGTGCTCGTGAGAATGGCCTGATAGGCAGCAAAGCAGCCCAGCACATTTTCACATACAGAGTCCTCAATGCCCACCTTGGTGTACTCTTCTGGTTAAGGACTGCTTTCTAACTTGAGGGATGGTTCTACTAGCAGGTCCTTTTGCCCTTAAGTAGGTGAACCTATCCAGTCAAATCAGACCCAAAAGGAATGGGTGGAACTGTCATCTTTTCATCTGCAACAGGGCAGGGAAGCAGGCAGGATCCCCAGCCAAAAAGGTGTCAGGCTCTCCCCACTCTACAGGCCACAGCACAGCAGTGGCGGCAGAGGCGGGCTAAGCAGGTTCTGACAGCTCATGAGTCCCTAAGGAAACTGGGTCCTCCTTGTTCTGACCAGAGAAGACTCAGCACTTCCACCAGCAGGTCTCAGCAAGTGCAACAGCAGAGTGTAGACCAGAACACAGTCTATGGTTTTGGGCTTCCCCCCAAGACAGACAAGGGGCTCACTGGCTACAGCAGAGCCAGCTGGGTTATCTCAAGCTCATCAGCAGTAGCCAGGGAGAGCTGGGCTACCCACCACACCTCTAAAAATAACCAAACCCAATCCCAGGTGTATACCTTTCAAATATACAATTGGCAGTAAATTCAAGTGATAACTGCATCTCCTGAACCAGCTGAAAAGCTTGCAAATTTCAAGTGCTTAACATGACAATCTAGAAACCAAAGGAACAATTTCATTCTTGGTTTATCCTGAGGACTCTAACATCATGTAGTGGCCCTGAAAAGCTGTTTAGGGTGAAAAAGATAGGACAGAGGCCAGCAAGTGCTTTCAAAACTAGGACTCCATAGATGTGTATTTGTGCTCAGAACTACACAAAATTTTCAGTAATGAGAATCCACAAAAGTAAAGTTAGAATATTTTCATTTCCTAGCACCTGAAAGAAAACTGATTTCAAAAGAAGCAACAGCACTCAACTGATCACGCCCCAGACAACTTCAGAGTAATGCCTGGCTCAGCACATCAGGGGAAGAGACAGGACTCACACTTTTAAGGAGAGGGGAGCAGAAGCAGCTTGCCTCAGTCATCTGGAAACACCGGTGGGTGTTCAGCCACCCCTGAGCACTCAGCCCTGTCCCCAAGGGAGGACACGAGGGACTTGTGCTGAAGCTCCTGGCCTCCCCCAGTTCTGAATCCTTCTTCGTGTACCTGAACCCTGCAAAAACACACTGACTGCCGGCTGGTTCTGCCATGTGTCTGTGTCACTCTTCGTCCCTGTGTTCGCATCTGTGAGTCTTGACACCCTCAGCAATTCCAGGTCTCTGCTCAATGACAAGTCAAAACGAAAAGACTTCTCCATCTGTGCTTCTCCTCCAAACTCCCATCTCCCCCATCTGTACATTTTTCAGAAGCAAAAATCAGTACATTCACTGGCTGCTCAATGGACTTCTTGTATCCATTTATAAAGAAAAGGAAGGATCTCAAATCAGGCTTACATGCCCTCTACCCCATTAGTTTTTTTGTTTGTTTTTCAATTCAACGTGGCTCCAGATGTCAAGAGCAAAACCAATCACTGGAATTCTAGAACAGCCAACTTTGGCTACGAGAACACTGCATCAGCAGCTGTCTGGTAATGGACTGGGATGCTGACACTGGAGTCATGGATCATATGGTCTTGAAGAAGAGGCTCCCTCCGGCCCTCCCAACTCAGAATTGTATGATCACTTTCCCTCCTTTAGTCTCAGTGGACTATGGGGCCCACCTCCTGTCTCTCCTAAGAAGGTCTTGCTTATTAGCGGAAAAGACTCTTCTACAACCCTCTTCCTCAAAATGGCATCTAGGAATCCCTGAGAGTTTGTGGTGGTGGGAGGGAGAGAAAAGTGGCCATGAGTTCTAAAAGGAGTTTTAGGTTTTTGTTTCATTCTGACTTTAAAAAAAAATCAAAATCGACGTAAGTACCTTCTGAAGCTAGTGGCACGACTACAGCCAGGTATACATCTAGCTTCAGGGTCTAAGTATCTCTTCATGTTTACAATGTCATTCATGTTAACTGGTCAACTCAAGTGAAAGAATTAAACTGAATGTATTTCTCCAATTAGGCCTGGCATCCCCTAGAGGTCTGCAGGCATAGCTTAGGGGTCTGTGAATTCTCAATTTTAAGAAAGGTTGCTACAACATATGGAAATGTAGGCTTGCATGCAGATAATGTCACTCTGCCCTTGATGGTGACTCATGCGTCGGGGCTCAAAGATTAATGGGTGAACCAGTGTCTGGGAGACACACAGGCCTGCTGCAGAAAGAGGTGGGCTCCCACATGTCCCGACCACCCTTTGAAACTGTCCAGGAAAAGTGACTACATATAAATCAAAGAACTGACCAACTGTCTTGGCAATCCTACTAATAAATCTCAAAGGTAGAAGAGAGGCCACTGCTGGACACACCGGCCACTGGTCCTCCCAAGGAAGGGAATAGAGGAGAAACCTTAAAAAGCCTCCTTGCAAAGAAAAGTCACCTGTACCCGCTCACTCTGTCTCAGCTCCAGCTTCATCTGGAGTGCAGAGTCCCAGGCATCAAGAGTGTGTGTGGTTCCGGGATCCCAGGCACTAATTCATTGGCTGAATTTAAGGCATGTGGCACCCAGATCCTGGTGGCATGGAATTCCTCCCAGCTGCGGAAAAGGAATCAGCCAGAGCAAGCACTCTCTCACCTCCCACCCCCACCCCCACAGTACCATTGCACCAAGTCCTTTTCCTTCCTTTGCTGGGGCTGGGCCAAGGTCTCTGCAGAGGAAGGGTCCTGGCCACCCACCCAGGCAGCCAGGCCCCCCAGGCTGTGACAGAGTTCCTCTTTGCTGACTACTAAGGCCATTCTGGACCAGTGCCTAGGACAAGGGTGTCTGGTGTTTGGCTCCCAAGGAGGAGCTGGGTGGGAGCCAGAGCTTGGCACAGAGCAAGTGCTGGAGGCTGGTGGGGAAGCAGCAATTCGGTTATGTTGTAGAGGGGAAGGAGCATTCTTCCAGGTCCTGTCACTTGGGAGGAGGAGCCTGTGGCTGGTCCCCCCAGTGACTGGCCTTCTTCCACCTCTCCCCACCAAAAGGGTCATATTCCCTCAGTAACAGGATGGGCTGCCCCTGCTCTACAAAAACAGTTACAACTTGATTTTAGAAATAGATTTTTGGATTTGGTTTTAGGGAGACAAGGAAGATGGATGTGCTACATTTTGTTTTCAGCTTTCATAGGCAGCTCAAAGTGTAGAACATGGAACGAGCCACAAGTCAGAAGGTTTCGTCTTAGCTCCCCTACTACCTGGGAATTTCCTTTCACTTTGCCTCTCCTGGGCCTCAGGTGCCTCAGCTGTAAACAGAGTTGCACCATGTATCTAAGAATCCTTCCAGTTCCATAGGTCTGTCTTCTGAACATCTTAGGAGAGAAGCTCTGGGTGTTTCAGTGTCATAGGTTGCTCAGAAGGGAAGCTATTCATTATTTAAATGAAGCAATAGCTTCCAAATAGACTGAGAAACGACTCCTCAGTGATCTCCTTCAGGACTTTGAATCGTGAATCTAAGTTCATGATTTCTGAGAGGAAGAGCATTAAGCCAGAAAATGCAAGGTAAAACCGGGACCCCATACAGACCAGAGAACTGGACAGTGTAGGCCCAAGTAGTCAGTCTCCAGCTTAGCTGGTGCTGGCAGTACTTCAATGTCAGGACCGACCCTCTCCTGAGACATACATTTCAAATTGAAGTGTGTCAGACTCCATAACATATCTCTGTAGAGATAAGAGAGTAGTGAGCAAAGTCATTATATAAGTCATTACTAAGTTGTGTCAAATATCATAAGAAATCATCAAATTGTTTTTAAATATATTAATAAAGCCATCCCACCAACAAATGGGCTATTTTATGGGCTTTTCAGATCTTTTTCTTCCCCCTGTACTGTATGAAACATATTTCATGTTCCTTTACCAAGCGTAAAGGAACCATGCACCCTTATGTGGTGGACACACTGCCACCGCGCTACTGAAAGAGCACTATCTTTACCCATATATAAAACAACATTCTCTGGAACATCTTTAACGTGTCTTTAGTGTTTTATGCACCCATGCTATGAAATAACTTTTTAAAAAACCAGCTTTGTTGAGAAATAATTCACAAAACACACTATTCACCCATTTAATGTGTAAAATTTAGTGGATTTTGGTATATTCAGGTATGTGCAACCATAACCACACTCAATTTTAGAACATTTTCAGCACCTCAAGAGGCTCAGTACCCTTTAGCTATCACTTCACTCCCCTCAGACCTTATTAGCAATGTAAAAGTTACTCTTCATCCCCACAAGTATCACAATACTTGTGTATCACAACATTGGCGTTGAGATTCAGAGCAAGCCAATCTCAATGACGTGCGTGACTAAGATTCATTGCGATGAACCAGGTTGATCTCATCAGCTGTGTTGTTCCCATGAGAACAGGCCTCATCAGCCTCTTAACAAGGTGGTCTCTGTGGGGAGGCAGATTCAGTGAAGGGTGTGGACGACGGGGCTGACCGTGAGATGCCTAAGGTTGGCAACTCCCTCATCAGCCTCCTGCTCTGTCAATGGATGCAGTCAGTGGCTGTGCACTGTAGAAGCTCAGGCATCATGTGAGCAGAGGGGCTCAAAGCATGGACCGTGAACCACCTGTATTGAATTCCTGGACGGTTCCTTTAAAAATATAGAATCCTGGGGTCCACCCCCAGAACTACCTGAGCCAAATCTCTGGAGATGGAGCTTGGGAATATGCAGTTGTGAAAAGGCTCCCTAGTGATTTTTCACATTTGTAAAGTTTGCTGACCCCAATATAGAGGATATAACTTGAAATCCTTTGCATCTCTATGCTTCTCAAAGGATTAATTCCCTTCTGAATTGTTTGCATTTTCTGCCTGTTCCAGCTTTGAAACTGAGTCCATCTCATTCTCCCTTTGTGTCCATGAGGCACCCCCTGAGTACTTAAGGTTCTCTTCATATATTCCATTACCCTGGGGCTGTCACAAGCCCTATTCTCCAGTTGCAAGTACCCAAAGGATGGAAATACCAGTGAGAGGCAGGGTTATTACTCTTGGAACCTAGAGGTCAAAGGGGACAGAAAGAATACCTGCCTTTCAGCTAGTGGAGAAATCATCTTAAAGTTGAACCCAGGCTCAGAGCAGCCAGCCCGAGGAACCTGGAGCACACAGACACAGAAGAGAGGCCCCCAGGCACAGGAAAGCTTGGGTCCACGTGGTTGCAAGTTGATTGGGGCTACCCAAACCCTTCGGGAGTCCCTATCCAAGCTTTCTTTAAGCAAAGGGGAGCTGTTTTTTTGTCAGAATAAAGGGGATTCCACTCAGAAAGAGACCTTACAGCTCATGATGCAGAAAAGGAATGAGGGGTCTCCAGGCCTGCTGTGGGGGATGAGTGCTCACAGGCTTTCCCCAAAAGCCAAGTCCCCCTCTCTGGGACCCCTAGCACAAGGCAGGACTACAGGTGCTGGTGTACCACGCCCTTCCAGTCCTAGGTTGCAGGTCCTGTGAGGCCCTACAGAAGTGGGGCTTGCCCCACACCTCCTGCCTCTGACAGTGGCAGCTCTTTTCTGGAGGGACCAACCAGGTGACAGTTCAGGTTATCAGGCCATACCCTGACTATTCACCAAACTCAAGTGCGTAGAAATCAATCTCCCCATTCTAAGTAGATGGAGGCCCCTTTTCTCATCATTTATTTGTCAGGGGCAGGGAACTTGGTTTCCCTCTTGCTTCTCCACATGTCAGGCACATTCACTTTTTCTCCCGCCTATTTTTCTACTGTAGTTTACCTAACATAAAATTTACCATCTTTACTATTTTTAAGTGTACAGTTCAGTGGTATTAAATGCATTCACTTGTGCAACCTTCATGACCATCCATCTTCAGAAATTCTTTTCATCTCATACAACTGAAACTCTGTACCCATTAAACAATAGCTCCCCATTCCCCTCCCCCTAGCCCTTGGCAACCACCATTCTATTTTCTGTTTCTGATTTTGACTAAGAATCTCATGTATTTATCTTTTTGTGATTTATTTCATTAGCATGATGTCCTCAAGATTCATCCATGTTGTAGTATATATGAGAATTTCCTTCTTTTAAGGCTGTACAATATTCCACTGCACATATATATTGTGTATTTATTCATCATGCATTTGGGTTGCTAACACGTTTAGCTATTATGAATATTACTGCTGTGAACATGGGTGCACAAGTACCTCTTTGAGACCCCGCTTTCAATTATTTTGGGGATATACCCAGAAGTGGAATTGCTGGATGATATGGTAATTCTATTTTTAATCTTTTGAGAAACCACTATACTGTTTTCCATGGCAGCTATACCATTTCACATTGTGATCAACAGTGCACAATGTTCTAATTTCTCCACATCCTCACCAATATTTGTTATTTTCTCTTTTTTTTGATAGTAGCCATCCTAATGGGTATGAGATAGCATTTCATTGTGGTTTTTGACTATTTCCTTAATAGTGATGTTAAGCATCTTTCATATGCTTATTGGCCATTTGTATATCTTCTTTGGAGAAACATCTACTCTTGAATTGCACTGATTTTCTTGTTGAGTTTTAGGAATTCTCTATATATTCTGGATATTCTTCCTTATCAGATGTAAGATTTGCAAATACTTTCTCCCATTCTATTGGTTGCCTTTTTACTCTGTTGGTAGTGTCTTTTGACACAAAGAATTTTCAAGTTCTCATGAAATCCAACTTCTTCCTCTGTTGACTGTGCCTTTGGTGTCATACTGAAGACATCATTTCCAAATCCAATACCATGAAGTTTTTGCCCTATGTTTTCTTCTAAGAATTTTATAGTTTTAGGTCTTACATGTAGGTCTTTGAGCTAAATCAAAGTTAATTCAAAAGTTCTCTTTATTGGAGTTCTTATTACACAAGTCTTTCACCTCCTTGGTGAATTCCTATTCTTTTTAATGCTATTGTAAATGGAACTGTTTCCATAATTTCCTTTTCAGATTGTTCATTGTTAGTGTATGGAAATGAAACTGATTTTTGTGTACTGACTTTGTGCCATGCTACTTTGCTGAATTCATCTCTAAGTTGTAACAGGGTTACTGTGTGGAATCTTTAGGGTTTTCTACATGTAAGGTCGTATCATCTGTGAACAGAGATAATCTGACTTCTCCTTTTCCAATCTGGATGCGCTTTCTTTCTTTCTCTTGCCTAACTGTTGTAGTTACAACTTCCAGTACTGTGTTGAATACACGTAGCAAAGGCAGGCATTCTTGCCTTGTTCATCTTAGAGGAAAAGCTTTGACTTTCACTGAGTGTGATGTTAACTGTGTCGTATAGGACTTCCGTTATGTTAAGGTAGTTCCCTTCTATTCCTAGCTTGTTGAGTGTTTTTACTTTGAAAGGGTGCAGAATTTTGTCAAATGCTTTTTTTGTGTCAGCTGAGATGATCATGTGGTTTTCTTCTTCATCCTGTTAATGTTTTATATTACCCTGATTTTCATAGGTTGAACCATGTTTAAATTTCAGGATTTCAGGAATAAATCCCACTTGGTCATGGTGTACAATCTCTTTATAAGCTGATGGATTCTGTTTGCTAGTATTTTGTTGAAGATTTTTACATATTCACAAGGGATATTGATTCATTTTTTTTGTTGTTGTAGTCTTTGGATTTGGTGTCAGGATAATAATGCTGGTCTCATAGAATGAGTTAGAAAGTGTTCCTTTCTCTTCAGTTGTTTGGGAGAATTTGAAAAGTATTGGTATTCACTCTTTTTTAAATGTTTGGCAGAATTCACCAGTGGAGCCATGAAGCCTAGAGATTTTCTCTTTCAGATTTTTTTTTATGAGAGACTTAATCTCCTTCCTATTTATCGGTCTGTTTAGATTTTCTATTTCTTTATTATTAATCTTGGTAGGTTTTGTGTTTCTAAAAAATTGCCCATTTTCATCTGTTATCCAATTTGTTGGTGTACAACTGTTCATAGTACTCCCTTGTATCACAAATAGCATGTATCTTACATGTACCATTTTTATTTCTGTAGAATTGATAGTAATATCCCCCACTTTCATTTCTGATTTTAGTAATTTGAGTCTTTTTCTTAGTACCTCTAACTAGAGACTTGTCAATTCTGTTGATCTTTCAAAGAACCAATTTTTGGTTTCACTTATTTTCTCTATTGTTTGTATATTCTCAATTTTATCTCTGCTCTAATCATCATTTTCATTCCTTCTGCTAGCTTTGGATTTAATTTGTTCTTTCCTAGTTCTTTACGTTGTAAGCTTAGGTTGTTGATTTGCAATCTTCTTTCTTAATGTAAGCATTTATAGCTATATAGTTTTCCCTTTATCACTATATCCCCCAAGGTTTGGCTTGTGTTTTTGTTTTCATTCATTTCTAGGTTTGCAAATTTCCCTTGTGAGTTCTTTGTGTTCTATTTTTAAAAGCATGTTGTCCATTGCACTATGTTCAAGTTTGTTGATTCTTTATTCTACTTGCTCAAGTCTGTCTCTGAATCCCTATAGTGAATTTTTCATTTCAGTTATTGTGTCTTTTTAGCTCTTGGAATTTTTTTTTTTTTGGTTCACTTTTAGGTTTTCTATATATTGATATTTCTACTTTGCTCCTACATCATTTTCTTGACCTTCTCTGAATCTTCCTTTAGTTCTTTGAGCATCATTAAGACAGTTGTTTCAAACTCATCTTGTAACTCTGCCATCAAGTCTATTTCAGGCACAGTTTCTGTTGACTTTTTTTCCTTTGAATGGGACATCCTTTACTATTTCTTTGCATAACTGGTGATTTTTTGTTGTTGAAAACCAGACATCTGACAATCTAATAATGTGGTAACTCTGGCAATCAAGATTCTCTCCCTCCCCAGGATTTTCTAGTTTTTTTTCTACTGTTCTTATTGTTTTTTTTAATTGTTGTAGACTGTCTCTGTGCCAAGGATCAGCTTGAAGTATAAACATAAGGTCTTCTCATGTGTTTTCTGAGCCTGCACTCTACCCTGGTCATGCACAGCCATTTTCTAATTTTCCCCATATATACAATGGCTTTTTCAATGTCCCACTGTTTAATAGCTGACTCTCAAAAGGGAAAAGAGAGAAATATGAAGAAGGGCATCAGCCCTTTAAATCCCCTACAAGACACTACAGCTGGAGGAGGAGGGGAGAGGCTTGCAACAGTGGTGGAAGGTGCAAAAGCAACGGTCACCTGCCTCTTTGCACCTCTGTGATCAGAAGAGGCAATCACTGATCAGAGCACAGATCCCTGATAGTTGGAGGTCAGGGACTTTCCACCCTGGTTCCTCAAAGGTATGCACAAACTATTATAGGAACATGTGCACAGCTGCCCACCATGTGGGTAGGGATGAAGGATGGGTAGCTGCTACTCTGCTAAGAGCTGAAGTTCACCAAAATTAACGAGCCAAGCCTCCCTCTAGGAGTTGCAAGCCTTGACAGACTCCAGAGTTCTAAAATAGTTGTATCATATTTTGCCAGTACAATTGTCTAGCTGAGGAGACAGATTCTTGGTGCTTCCTACTCAACCACTGCCCCAGAGTCCTCAATGACACATTCACTCTGGGTTCTCCTGCCTCCTCACCCCGTGTGCTATCATGGCTATTTATGTGTGACCTCTAGCTGTCCTGCTCCACCCCATGAATGGGTTAAAAACCTTTGAAAGGCACATTAATTCTGCTCAGCAATGGGCATCAGCCACAGGTCAGGATTCATTAGTCCAGGGGAACAAAGACCAACCTCTATAAATCTAACTCCTCCTCTTCTCCTTTTTGCAATCATATACCCTTTCATATTGTTGCCCAATTTTGCAATAAAAACCCCAAGAAAAGGAGAGGAATATTCATGCTATGTGTATATGTACAGACATGTGGGGCATAACCACCTTCTTTTCTAATTTCCAAAACTATAGCAAAATTTTTTTCATTTTTTAAAGTCAAATGCAGTTGCCAAGTTTTCCAAAACTCTGAATTAACTACAAACAACAGGACTGCTTGAAAGATTCTTGGCAAACTTAATATATCCAACAACTTTAACAAGGAAAATCAGCTCACAGGCCTGCATGCTTGATGCCTTGGAGCCTGGAGTAGGTACCCTGACCACCACTGGTGGGGGGCCAAAGTGGTGATGTTTCGATTCCCACCTCTCCCCCTTGCTGCCTGTCACCCTCTGAGTGATGTTGGTCTCATTTCTGGACTATTTACTACTGTGCTCATGTGAGAAGAGACTGTAGGCCCCGGCACCCAGGAGAGGGCTGCTGACTGGGCTGCTAAGCCAGGCCTTTGTAGGGAACAGGTTTCCCCTGACTCTCCTCCCCCACCTTGTAAATGCCCAGGAAGAAAAGGCCAACAGGGGAGTGGGTGACCCTCACAGTCCATGGCTGGCCAATTCCTCACTTGCCTGTGAGTTCCCAGAGGAAATGCAAACAAATCAGACCACACTTGGCTGCTGACCAATGAATCTTTGAACTTCTTCAAAAAAAAGTCTTAACTTTGGTTCTGACCCAAATCTTTTGCTCCAGCATAAAAACTACTGGGCCTCAAGTCCGTCTGTTTAGGGAAACAGTGTGTCTGTGGCATTTGAATAAGAGTGTTAATCTCAGAAATGGTCCCTTGAGTTCCATGAGGATCTATAGTGAGTTACTGTGCCTCACCTTCAACCTCCAAACCTTCCTGAATATCTAGTGTGTTTCCCTATATGCCTTACAGTGATTGTTGGGTATATTTGCTTGTGAAGGTTCCTAACTCCACCTTCTTTCTTTGTAAGCCAATTGTTCTTTGTAAGAGAGACCAGAAGTTGCTGAGTTTCCACTGAAACCAGGATGAGAGCAAGAACAAACTCCCTAGCGGAGGCATTTAAAAGGTATTAACCACTGGTATTCACTATCCAAAGTGTTCCTTGAGCTACCACCATTACAAAAAAAAATTGGAGTTAGCAATACTTGTTAACCCATTTCCGTAACTGCTCCCTTAATTAACACCTTCAAAAAGTCAGAACAAACTGTTCATTTTCACCTGAATGATTTCACAATAGATGGGAACCAACTGCATTTCAGAACTGATTTTCTTTTATGGCACACTTTTAGATGCGTCACAGGGCATTGAGTGTAAAAAAATAACACTTTTGTTACTCTAGAAGTGTCAGTATGAATTCATATGTACATAAATGTGCTGGGTCTAGTATTTTAGACCACAACCAAATCATTTATAAAGATGGACATCATAACTTGAGAAAATATAGATGTTCTAAAATGCCTACTCCTTGCATTCCCTATTCAGGTATACTTTCTTTTTAGACTGGTGGCAATATACATAAAATCGTCTCCTTCCCACCAAGAAGACTTACTTTAGTCACCCATAAAGCAATTTCATATTCTATTATAATATTTGTGGATTAAATGTGACACTTGACCTCATTTTGTTCTGTTTTTATTTTTTTCTTACCATTCATACATATATTTACATGGAAACATCTAAAATTGGCCAAAGCTCTGTTGAAACAGACAAATTATGAGAGCAGATGAAGTAGTATACTCATTTATGGTGCTGTAACTTTCTAAAGCACTAAGAAGTCAATTCTTCATACAAAGACAATACTGCTGGTGTTCATGTTTATATCAAATCATAAATGAATGTGTTGAATGCCTATTTTGAGTAATGGCTACTCTTAGGGGAAGAATCCCTCTCCATAAATAACTTTGTTTGACATTACTCCTTCCTCTAAGTCATTTCTGGATGGCTGTTTAAGGGGGGACTGGCCCTGCAGTGAGGCAGCCACGGCTGCATATAAACGGGTGTGCTCATTGTCACCTGCCCAGGTAGAGTGGTTTCTCTTGTTCCTGGGTTGTAAGCATGTCCTATCTCAGGCTGCACTGAACTCTCTTACATTGCTGGTGGGAATGTAATGGTGCAGTCACTGTGGGAAACAGTGTGGCAGTTTCTCAAAAACTTTCACATAGTTACCATATGATCCTGCAATTCCACGTAGGTATATACCCAGGAAAACTGAAAACATACATTTATGTCAAAATGTGTACATAAATGTTCATATTCTTTGTAATTACTCGTAATAGCCAAAAAGTGGAAACAATCCAGATGGCCATCAACTCAAGTGGACAAACAAAATATGACACATCCATACAATGGAGTACTATCTGGTCATAAAAAGGAATGAAGAATTGTTACATGCTACAACATGGATGAACCTGGAATACATTATGCTAAATGAAAGAAGCCAGACTCAAAAGGCTATATAAGCTATTATTCCATTTTTACAAAATGTCCAGAAAAATGTCCAGAATAGGCAAATCCAAAGAGACAGAAAGAATATTAGTGGTTGCCAGTGGCTGTGGGGAGGGGGAAAGTGGGACTGCTAATAGGCACAAGGTTTCTTTTTGGGTTGACGGAAATTAGTGGTGATGATTGTACAACATAGGTAATATACTAAAAACCACAGAACTGTACACTTTAAAATGATAGTTTTTATGTTATGTGAATTATATATCAATTTAAAAAATGCTAAAATTTAGGCAGTATAGTCTTCAGAAAATAGTATCAACACTTTCAAACTTATTATCTACAAAATGCAACTTCAAAGAAGACTGCAGACAATTTTAAGAAAAAAAAATCAGTAAGATATATCTGCGTTCTTTAGAAAAAAACACCTGTGATGTGTTGGGAACAGAAATGGCTAAGAAATGGGAATATAGTCCAAGAAAATAATTCTGCTTATGTAACCTGTTAAATGGTCAGAAAGTCAATATAAAGACATTTGCTTTTGCTTTGATGTAAACGTATTTGTGTTATATTTTTTCCAAAACTTTATTGGAAATGGCTTTTTATTTTATCTATTTTATTAATCCACCAATATAATAAACCAATTTGTTGATAAATGAAAATTTCGAAAACGTTATAATTTAAATAATATTTAAAGTTCCCATTCACTTAGATACCACCATAAATTAGTCACCCTGCTTAGAAAGAAACAGTCCTTTGCACCCCAAAGAACCAAGATACTACACATCCTTCCTGAGGAGGTCTCCTCTGAACACCCTGTGGGGGTCTTAAAGTTACCTGTTACTCCACTTCCATAAACTATGCCATCCAGTTGTTCCTCCAAACCAGGAACTCCCCAAGGGCAAGGACCCAGTATCATTACCCAGGAGCTAGCACTGTGACTGATCTATAAAAGGCTCTCAAATGATGATAAACGGAAAGAAGGGAGGAAGGAAGAAATGTTGAAGTGTTGTCAGCTCTGGATGTCCAACAGAGAAAAGATTACCCCCACTTGCCAATTCTGTGCTGTGATCCTGCAACCCCACTCCTCCAAGGGTCTCCCCCTGTGGTCTCTATCAAAGGTTCCAAGGAGAACTATGCAAAGCCTGACTTAACAACTGGTGCCCACTCCACCTCCTCACTAGGCTTCTGGAACTGTCAGTCACGCCATCTCCTCTCCTAACCAGATAGTAAAATCTCCCATCAGACCTCAGTCAACAGGCACTGCCCCTGAACTCTGGTCCTGCAGCCCTGGAGTTGCTCCTTGCACTGTGAACAGGAGCTGATGATCTGACGATTCTACACTACACCCTGTTGGAAGCAGTGAGGGCGCACTGGCTGAGAAACTTTATATTCAGAGGGTCTCAAGTTGACATGGCTGAAATAATTCATTAACTTAAAAAAGGTCTTTCAATTGGAAAGGATTAAAGATGGCAGAGTGAGAGGAGAGACAGAGGCTTCCTCCTAAAACTGGATACAATTAGAAAATTTAATTGGCGCCACTAATCCTGAGAGAGCAACAGGAAAGAGCAGGCCTCAGACTGCACACACTGGAAGAAAAGAGCAGACCTCAGCGAAGGGGATAACCTACCAGAGCTGTGGCTCCGCGGGACCCGAGCCCCTCCCCCACCCCACCTCACCAGCGGGAGGAAGACAAAGGAGCAGGGAGCGAGTGGAAGGCTTGGGACTGTTGAATACCTAGCTCCGGAGATCTGCTCTGGGAGCACAAACCTACATTTCATGGTGCTTTCATGAGACACGCATGACTACCGGGTTGGAAAGTTAATACAGGCAGAGTTCCTGGGGAGACTGGGATTCAGGCTGCTTGTGGAAAGCAGGGATCCATATCTGGCTGGTCTGGGACAAAAACTTATACCTGTGTGCCCGCCCCACTGGCTCAGGCAGTGGAGACAGGCACCGCAGCCAGGAGGCGGGGAACAGCTCTTTCCTACCCCCAGGCACCAGTACCGCTCCCCTGCCACCCCCAAAATTGCTTCAGGGGCTCAGCAGCTGCAGAATAGAGCTTCTGGACACTACAGGGCAACATATACAAACATGAAACACCAAAGGAACCTTGTCCAGAGTAAAATTGTTAATACAACTCCCGAGAAAGATTTAAATGATATGGACCTCGTGACTCTTCCTGAAAGGGAGTTCAAAATAAAAATAATCAACATCCTAATGGATGTACGGAAAGACATCCAAGAACTCAGGAATGAATTCAAGTCAGAGATCGAATCGTTAAAGAACACGATGGAGGGTATTAAAAGCAGGCTGAATACGGTGGAGGAGACAATAAGTGAAATAGAAACTAGAGAAGAGGAATACAAAGAAGCTGAGGCACAGAGAGAAAAAAGGATCTCTAAAAATGAAAGAATACTGAGAGAACTGTGTGACTAATCCGAGCAAAACAATATTCACATTATAGGGATACCAGAAGAAGAAGAGAGAGAAAAAGGGATAGAAAGTGTCTTTGAGGAGGTCATTGCTGAAAACTTCCCCAATATGGGGAAGGAGATAGTCTCTCAGGCCATGGAGATCCACAGATCCCCCTACACAAGGGACCCAAGGAAGACAACAGCAAGACACATAGTAATTAAAACGGGAAAGATCAAGGATAAGGACAGACTGTTAAAGGCAGCCAGAGGCAGAAATAAGATAACATACAAAGGAAAGCCCATCAGACTAACAACAGACTTCTCAGCAGAACCCTTACAGGCCAGAAGGGAGAGGCATGATGTGTTTAATGCCATGAAGCAGAAGGGCCTGGAACCAAGATTACTTTATCCGGTGAGGTTACCATTTAAATTTGAAGGAGGGATTAAACAATTTCCAGATAAGCAAAAGCTGAGAGAATTTACCTCCCACAAACCACTCTGCAGTCTATTTTGGAGGGACTGCTATAGATGGAAGTGTTCCTAGGGTTGGATAGCTGTCACCAGCGGTAGTAAAATCATGGTAGGGAGGGTGGAGCAGCTGATTGCGAGGCAAATGCAAAATTAAATTGACTATCCCCAAAACCAATCAAGGGATAGACAAAAAGTACAGAATTTGATACCTAATATATAAAGAATGAAGGAGGAAGAAGAAGGAGGAAAAATAGAAAAGAACCTTTAGATTGTGTTTGTAACAGCATATACTAAGTGAGTTAAGTTAGACTCTTAGATAGTAAGGAAAGTAATCTGGCACCTTTGGTAACCACAAATCTAAAGCCTGAAATGGCAATAAGTACATACCTATCGATAATCACCCTAAATGTAAATGGACTGAATGCACCAATCAAAAGACATAGAGTCACTGAATGGATAAAAAAACAAGACCCATCTATATGCTGCTTACAAGAGACTCACCTCAAACCCAAAGACATGCACAGAATAAAAGACAAGGGATGGAAAAAGATATTTCATGCAAACAATAGGGAGAAAAAAGCATTTGTTGCAGTACTAGCATCAGACAAAATAGACTTCAAAACAAAGAAAGTAACAAGAGATAAAGGACATTACATAATGATAAAGGGCTCAGTCCAACAAGAGGATATAACCATTATAAATATATATGCACCCAATACAGGAGCACCAGCATATGTGAAACAAATACTCACAGAACTAAAGGAGAAAATAGACTGCAATGCATTCATTTTAGGAGACTTCAACACACCACTCACTCCAAAGGACAGACTGACCAGACAGAAAATAAGTAAGGACACAGAGGCACTGAACAACACACTAGAACAGATGGACCTAATAGACATCTATAGAACTCTACACCCAAAAGCAACAGGATACACATTCTTCTCAAGTGCACATGGAACATTCTCCAGAACAGACCACATACTAGGCCACAAAAAGAGCCTCAGTAAATTCCAAAAGACTGAAATCCTACCAACCAACTTTCAGATCACAAAGGTATAAAACTAGAAATTAATTGTACCAAGAAAGCAAAAAGGCTCACAAACACATGGAGGCTTAACAATACGCTTCTAAATAGTCAATGGATTAATGACCAAATTAAAATAGAGATCCAGCAATATATGGAAATAAATGACAACACAAAGCCCCAACTTCTGTAGGAGGCAGCGAAAGCAGTCTTAAGAGGAAAGTATATAGCAATCCAGGCATATTTAAAGAAGGAATAACAAACCCAAATGAATAGTCTAACATCACAGTTACCAAATTGGAAAAAGAAGAACAAATGAGGTCTAAAGTCAGCAGAAGGAGGGACATAATAAAGATCAGAGAATAAACAAACAAAATTGAGAAGAATAAAACAATAGAAAAAATCAATGAAACCAAGAGCTGGTTCTTTGAGAGAATAAACAAAATAGATAAACCTCTAGCCAGACTTATTAAGAGAAAAAGAGAATCAACACACATCAACATTATCAGAAATGAGAAAGGAAACATCACAACGGACCCAACAGAAATACAAAGAATTATTAGAGACTACTATGAAAACCTATATGCTAAGAAGCTGGAAAACCTAGAAGAAATGGACAACTTCCTAGAGAAATACAACCTTCCAAGACTGACCAAGGAAGAAACACAAAATCTAAACAAACCAATTACCAGCAAAGAAATTGAAGCAGTAATCAAAAAACTACCCAAGAGTAAAACCCCTGGGCCAGATGGATTTACCTCGGAATTTTATCAGACATACAGAGAAGATATAATACCCATTCTCCTTAAAGTTTTCCAAAAAATAGAAGAGGAAGGAGTACACCCAAACTCATTCTATGAAGCCAACATCACCCTAATACCAAAACCAGGCAAAGACCCCACCAAAAAAGAAAATTACAGACCAATATCCCTGATGAACATAGATGCAAAAATACTGAATAAAATATTAGCAAACCAAATTCAAAAATATATCAAAAGGATCATACACCACGACCAAGTGGGATTCATCCCAGGGATGCATGGATGGTACAACATTCGAAAATCCATCATCATCATCCACCACATCAACAAAAAGAAAGACAAAAACCACATGATCATCTCCATAGATGCTGAAAAAGCATTTGACAAAATTCAACATCCATTCATGATAAAAACTCTCAGCAAAATGGGTATAGAGGGCATGTACCTCAACATAATAAAGTCCGTATACGATAAACCCACAGCCAACATCATACTGAACAGCGAGAAGCTGAAAGCTTTTCCTCTGAGATCAGGAACAAGACAGGGATGCCCACTCTCCCCACTGTTATTCAACATAGTACTGGAGGTCCTAGACACGGCAATCAGACAAAACAAAGAAATACAAGGAATCCAGATTGGTAAGGAACAAGTTAAACTGTCATTATTTGCAGATGATATTGTACATAAAAAACCCTAAAGACTCCACTCCTAAACTACTAGAACTAATATTGGAATTCAGCAAAGTTGCAGAATACAAAATTAACACACAGAAATCTGTGCCTATACACTAACAATGAGCCAATAGAAAGAGAAATCAGGAAAACAATTCCATTCACCATTGCATCAAAAAGAATAAAATACCTAGGAATAAACCTAACCAAGGAAGTAAAAGACGTATACCCTGAAAACTATAAGACACTCTTAAGAGAAATTAAAGAGGACACTAACAAATGGAAACTCATCTCATGCTCGTGGCTAGGAAGAATTAATATAGTCAAAATGGCCATCCTGCCCAAAGCAATACAGATTTGATGCAATCCCTATCAAATTACCAACAACATTCTTCAACGAACTGGAACAAATAGTTCAAAAATTCATATGGAAACACCAAAGACCCCGATTAGCCAAAGCAATCCTGAGAAAGAAGAATAAAGTGGCCGGGATCTCACTCCCCAACTTCAAGCTCTACTACAAAGCCATAGTAATCAAGACAATTTGGTACTGGCACAAGAACAGAGCCACAGACCAGTGGAACAGACTAGAGACTCCAGACATTAACCCAAACATATATGGTCAATTAATATTCGATAAAGGAGCCATGGGCATACAATGGGGAAATGACAGTCTCTTCACCAGACGGTGCTGGCAAAACTGGACAGCTAAGAGAATGAAACTGAACCAATGTCTAACCCCATACACAAAAGTAAATTCAAAATGGATCAAAGACCTGAATGTAAGTCATGAAACCATAAAACTCTTAGAAAAAAACATAGGCAAAAATCTCTTTGGTGTGAACATTAGCGACTTCATGACTATATCTCCCCAGGCAAGGAAAACAAAAGCAAAAATGAACAAGTGGGACTATATCAAGCTGAAAAGCTTCTGCACAGCAAAGGACACCATCAATAGAACAAAAAGGTACCCTACAGTATGGGAGAACATTTTTGTAAATGACAGATCCCATAAATGCTTGACATCCAAAATATATAAAGAGCTCACACACCTCAACAAACAAAAAGCAAACAATCCATTTAAAAAATGGGCAGAGGAGCTGAACAGACAATTCACCAAAGAAGAAATTCAGATGGCCAACAGACACATGAAAAGATGCTCCACATCGCTAGTTATCAGAGAAATGCAAATTAAAACCACAATGAGATATCACCTCACACCAGTAAGGATGGCTACCATCCAAAAGACAAACAACAACAAATGTTGGCGAGGTTGCAGAGAAAGGGGAACCCTCCTACACTGCTGGTGGGAATGTAAATTAGTTCAACCATTGTGGAAAGCACTATGGAGGTTCCTCAAAATGCTCAAAATAGACTTACCATTTGACCCAGGAATTCCACTTCTAGGAATTTACTCTAAGGATGCAGCACTCCAGTTTGAAAAAGACAGATGCACCCCTATGTTTATCGCAGCACTATTTACAATAGCCAAGAAATGGAAGCAACCTAAGTGTCCATCAGTAGATGAATGGATAAAGAAGATGTGGTGTACGTATACACAATGGAATATTATTCAGCCATAAGAAGAAAACAAATCCTACCATTTGCAACAACATGGATGGAGCTAGAGGGTATTATGCTCAGTGAAATAAGCCAGGCGGAGAAAAACAAATACCAAATGATTTCACTCATCTGTGGAGTATAAGAACAAAAGAAAAACTGAAGGAACAAAACAGCAGCAGAATCACAGAACCCAAGAATGGACTAACAGTTACCGAAGGGAAAGAGACTGGGGAGAATGGGAGGGTAGGGAGGGATAAGGGTGGGGAAGAAGAAAGGAGGTATTATGATTAGCATGTATAATGTGGGGATGGGGGAAAGGGAAGGGCTTTCCAACACAGAGAAGACAAGTAGTGATTCTACAACATCTTACTATGCTGATGGACAGTGACTGTAATGGGGTTTGTGGGGGGGACTTGGGGTAGGGGAGAGCCTACATAATGTTCTTCAAAAAAATTAAAATTAATTAATTAATTTTAAAAAATAAAGGTCTTTCACATATATAAATAAAGAAGTTAATTTCAAATATGTTTATTTCATTAAATAATATATGTACCTATGTGCATGTGTATGTTTATGTATATCTGTATATGGTGAATTAATCTGCTTAACACTCATTTTTATAAACTCATTTTTGGTGATAATTACTTTTCTAATACCAAAAAAAAAAGTGTACAATCAATTATCAATGATAAAGTTGTTGAAAACAGTTTCTTTCTGGCTTCACAACTGCCTGCTTCTGTTAAATTAAATAATGCTTTATTTCCTGACCCAACTGCCAAATTAATCTAACATACAAATTACTATAGTTTCTTAATTTTCTTTAGACTAGGTGGACTTTTCAGCATTCAGACTGGCTTCAAATCTGGAAGTAACCAAGAAAAGCAAAAGTGAAATGTCTCTCTCTCCAGCAGAAAAAGCAGCTCCTCCCTGTGACAGGCTTGTCAATCTGCTCACAGAAAGAAGTTATGGCACCTTCCAGTTGGCAGAACTCCCAAAGAACCAGCTGCTCCTCAGCAAAGCCACAAGGTATAGAAGGGAAAAAAGGGAAAATGAAGTAATAGACAGGGGATGGATATTCAAGGACGATCATAAAATCTCTAAGTCCTAACTCAACTGCTAGTTATCTGTACAGTCTTGTGCAAGTCACTTAAGTGCTCTGGGCCTGTTTCTTCATCAATAAAATAGGAAAATTAAATCAACAGTTTCAGGAGATTAGGCACACAATAGTGTTTAGAACAGCTTCTGACCCAGTAGCACTCCGTAAGTGTTTTTCTTATTGTTGTGATGACAAATCACTTTTCCTTCAATATCTTCAGGGAGTGGAGAACCACTGAAAATAGGAGATAAATTATATGGAGAGGTAAGGTTGAAAGGTATGTGCAGTCTACAAGATGGGAATCCCCTAATGTGGGCGAGGAGGTTATAAATTAATTACACACTACTTTAAGACAGAAAGGACAACTAGGTTTCATTTCAAGTGCAACTCAGATTAATTCGTGGTGGAATCCAGGGTCAGGGGCGATGTGACTGATTGTAACGTCTGCCCTGATCTGAGAAGACAAAGTGATGGCAGGGCCACGCCTGACGTTCTATGCACAAAGGACACACTTGCAATGACTTTTGCAGCCAACTTCAACATGAGAAATTCAGACAAGTAACAGTACTTAAACCAAGAAATAATAATCTAATTGAGAATCACTTCATTTAAAATGAAATTCTCTAACAAGGAAAAATTCCAATACTGAAAGACCCAGAACATTACAGGGTAAACTCTTCAGGGATATCCTACTTTACTGACTTATCCCCCTGAAATCTAAGGAAGAGGTTGACAATGAGACTGTTGGACAGCCCAGGAGCTGACAACATTTCAACATTAGTAAGTTTGATGTCCACAGAAGGAAACTTTATTTAAAAAACAACAACCCTCTCCTGGCACAGCCCAGCCCCCCTCCCTGAAAAAAACCCTCTTATACACAACCAAATCAGCAGTTCAAAGTCTACAGTATTCGCCTACAAAGAACATTCCCAAATACCACTCCCAGGGCTGGGGAGAGTTCAGTTGGGCTGGCCTACCCGGAGTTCTTAGCTTGGGCTGCTCCAGCAAAGGCCTCTGGCTTGTGCCCTCCTGGCCTGTCCAGCAGTGTCTGTTGATGCAATTCTTCAGAGAATGGGAAGATTCTCTGCTTTCTGAAACCAAAATTTCAGCTGCCACAATCAGGGGCTGTTCCTTTTGAAACTCACTACATTTCCTAGTTATAGGTACATTATCTTTAATAACCTGGCCAAACCTAAAACATACAAAGGAAGGCTCTGTGTCTACACAGAGTGACACATGCCTCTTCCTTCCAAATTCTGTAATAATTTTGATCAAGTGCATCAGGAGTTTCCTAGAACAGATCAGAAAAATGTCCTTCATAGATTTAAAACCTATTCTGACCAAAAGTAACAAGGACTGGACTTAACCTCCTGCCTTAAACAACATGGAAACTGGAAAATTTATATGAAATCATGATTTTTAGACATGAAAAACAACCAGCACAAGACTTTGATTTCTTTCAAACAAGTCAAGCCCTGTGATTGTCCCAGCTTATACCCTGAAGCAAGTTCCAGGGCACAGGATAAGGGAGGAAAAATCCTAAGACTTCAGGGAGGCCAGGGTGGCCAGAATTTGCTATGGAAATCTCACTTCCATCAGCACAAGTGGCCTCATGATACAGAAGTAGAATCCTCAGAAGGGTATGGCCTTGAAAGGCACAAATTAACCCTAAAGACTGCTCTGGCCCCAGCCTAATAAAGCTTAAAGGCAGGTCCTGAAATGATCAAACTGATGCCTAGTAACTTGACTGTGCACTAGGACAAACTCCAGCACTGTGAAGACCCAGCACCCAGTCAGGTGAAATTCACAGTATCTGGCATCTGGTAAAAAATTACCAGGCAGAGAAAAAGGCAGAAAAATATAACCAATAACCAGGAAAAAGTAAATCAATACAAACGGACACAGAAATGATGGAGATGCCGGAATTATCCAACAAGGACATTACAATACCTGTTAAAAATATATTCCATATATTTAAAAAGCAGGAGAAAACACGAGCATGATAAAGAAAGAAACTGAAGATATAGAAAAGATCTAAATGGAATCTCTGGAAATGAAATATATTATATCTGAGTTGAAGAACAGATTAATAGCAGTTTGGACAAAGGTAAGTTAGATATAGAAAAGAGACAAAGACAAAAAGAAATAGATGCTAATCTATTCTGGAAGAACAAATTCTTCTAGAAGTGGAAGGGAAATTCTTCCTTTTAAAAAGACATAATTCTCTCAGAATTGCTATTAAAGTTTAAGGATAATGGATTTAATGTTGGCATTAGCAGGAAGGAAGGTAGAGAATAAACACATTGTTTTTTCCAGATTGATCTTTATAGGACCATAAATTGAGATCTTGGTTGAAAATTAGGTTAAAGACAATACTGCCCAATAGAAATATAATGCAGTCACACATGTAAATTAATATTTTCTAGTAGCCATATTAAAAATAAAAATAGGTAAAATTAATTTTGATGTTTTATTTAGTCTAATATAAATAATAATTTCAGTATCATTTAATAGAAAAATTATTTTACTCTTTTTGCACTAAGTCTTTGAAATCCAATGCTTATTTTATACTTAGAACACATCTCAATTCTTACTGGCCACAAGTCAAAAAAAACAGCCAGATGAAGAGGTATATAGTGCAAAGTCCAAATGGGTACTGAGCACATGAACTCCTGTCCCCAAGGAACTGGGGTGCATCATCAACATGGAAGTTCATCAATCCTGTTTTTCAAAAGACTTTTTAGAGCTTAATTTCCAGTCCCCCAACCACCCTTCCCCTTCCCTGAGGTAGGTGTGTGCGGCTGAAAGTCCCAACTCTAATCACTTGGTATTTCTGGTGACCAGCCCACCCTCCTATCTAGGGACCCCACTCTAAGCCACCTCATTAGCATAAATTCAGATGTGCTCAAAAAGACTCCATATGAATAACAAAAGACACAACATTTATGGAGATGAAGATTATCTACACAATCCAATATTTGGGTTCAAATCATTTCATCTCACAGCTCAAGTAACTCTTCTATTTAACCCCTTCAACCATTAATCAGTCTACTAAGATGAAAAAATAAATTCTTGTACATTGGTTTATCATCAATGGCAAACAGCTTGTTCCACTCACATTAAATTCTGTGGTAGCTATTCAAACCAAATGCTTCCCTCTAAAAATACATAAGCTTTGCCTCTGTCACTTTCCACTTGTCACACGACATAAGAAGCAGAGATGTACAATTAAATAGATTAAGTCCTTTTCTCTCACTGATATACAAATAACCTCGGGGCTCTAGTCTCTACCCATCTGACACATGTCCTACCAGATCTCTTCAGGGAAAAACTTCCTGAGGTCAGCCATTGAATGGTGTTGGCAATGCAATGTTTTGGAGAAAGAGAAACTACTCATTCACTTAGAAAAATAGTTTTAAATAACTAAAGGAAATTGATTTTTCCATAGAAAGAAGCCTACAATCTAGCTGCAACCACTTACAAGGACCCACTATTTTTTCAGCATTACAGGTGTTGCATGAAATTCATGGTATATGATATCACCTGCATTTTCCCCACATCAAGTCCCATCTTTTCTGCATCCAGGCCAATCTTTAGGTTCTCAGGGTTCTCTGGACTCATTTTGGTATCCTCCCACCATGGATATAAGCACCTACAATAAGGCTTCCTGCGTGATGCATATCAAACCATTTCCTTGTAAGTAACTCCTTTCCCTGCTGCTTTATCCCAGAGGAAATAAAGTTCTTTCCCAACTTTCGTGCTGCTGTTGACCTTATTAATGTATAGTTGCCCCTCCCATAGTGCTCACCTTTCTAAAGACATAGGTGATGCTAACTTAGATGGTAGATCTTCCTTGTCATATTCATTAGTTCCCTATCTTTAATTTCACTGATCAAATGTCCACTGCTGTCTCAGAACAAGTTCTTATAAGATCAGTATGGCTTTATGGATACCTGCCATAATACAGAGAAGTCCTCCTCCTCCAAGTCATAACTTCAGTCTGTGACCACACTGTATTTGTACAGAGATCTCTTACACAGCATGGCAAGTTCCTGGAAGACTTAGCCTTTAGGCTGGTAAGGGTCTCACAGGGCAGTCATGCAACCTTTCTCCCACCTCATACAAACTGCCATAAGCCATTTTTACCTGAACCCCTTTCTGCTGATTTATGTCTATAAACTAGATCAGATCACTTTTCTTTACTTCTGGGAGAGCCACAGGATTACTAAAATCAGTCTCTGGATACTACATGGTTTCAGATTACTTATTTTTGAAGGGCCAGGTCTCTTTAGACATGCATTCAATAAACTGAGAGCCTATAACCAAGTATCTATTATGTACCAGGCAAAAGGAACATGAAAATAGATGTTCTCTAACCATAAAAATTTCATAGTCTCTAATCATTATGCACACACATAAACAAGTAATTTTTATACAACCATTAACACTGGCCTATTCAGCTGCAAGAGCCCCTTCTTTTCAATTACTGCAATGGGTGTGCTGCATTTAAACCTCCTTTTACCTTCAGGGCCTCAAAAATGGGGCTTCAAATCTCAGAACTTTTTTCCTGCTATACAAGTAGCCAAGAAGAAGCTAAATCAGTGAGACTTTAATGCCATTTCTAATCTAGCTTTGTGCTTTAGGCTACACAATGCAGAGACGACCAGGAGACTCAGTCTTTGGTCACTGAGCCTCCATCTGACTTACCTTATTTCTTGCATTGTGAGGCAACTGCAAGGAGAGGACATTATAGAAACAGAACACTCCGCTTTGAATGTTCTGGTCAAGCTAGGATGAAAGCAGGGAATATGCACAGGCGCCTGAGGATCAATCCATGCTCTAAGCTGTTTAAAGCCTACAAAGTGCTCTCTGAACATCATACAGGAACAGCAATATCTTTACTTTTAACAAATTAGACCAGATTCTTGGGGGCTGTAATGAGACTCTTTTCATCCATTCCAATTGCTTCTGCTCTTTTCAGCTAATGCCTATCAAATTACTGAATGTCATTATTTTTCAGCTATTTGAATAATAAAAAATAAAGAACAGTATAGATCACTTTGTATTTATTACATGTTTAAATGAATTTTTTCAAATTACAGAATTCAACTCCAAAATAAGGTAATTAATGCCTGTTATTCACTTGTATTTTTCCTTCCTAATATTTTAACACAGCAAAACATCTTAAAGACGTGTCTAGGTTCAGTACACTTTCAGTGGCTCATAATCATAAAAGACCACATTTATCAATAAGAAACAAGACAAAGAGCTCAATATTTTAAAGTATTACTAACATAAAATAAAGGAAAAAATAAAATACTGCATTTTCACCACAATTGTTTTGGTAGATGACAGTACAGTATTGTTTAAAATAATGCTCTTCCTCAGCCTACGCTGTGGCATGCTTGGCACTTAGCACTTGGTAACTGCTCAGCTTATCTACACTTCCCTTAGAAGGACTCTTGCTCAGGATCCGCTTTCCCAAGCCTGACCTGCCTGCCTCCACACGGACTATGCTGGTGGGAGCCTGATCCTTCTTCCTTCACCTGTTCTTAAGGCTTTCCTGTCTTGTCTGCCTTTATTCTACCCAATTCACACCTGCTGCCGCCTGCACTGTCAGGGCAGATGCCCAGGACAGAACTCACACAGTTGGGTAGCACACCCACCACCGCTTTTACTCCAGATGCTGACCTTTCACTTGGCTAAATTATGACTATAAGGTAGAGATGACCCATCCACAAAAATATCTACAATGTAAAAAAAGATGGTGGTGCCTGACTTAGAACTTAAAACATTGAGTTAGTTTAGGCAGAATATAACTGCTGTGATATTCTTTAAAATCTACTCTGTCTTACTATTACTATTTGTTTTTAAAACCATAAAAATATAAAAATTGTAAACATTCCACTGAACATTTCAGTATAAACCTTGCTACCCTAATTTTTATTTAGTGGGTTCAGAAAAAACAAGAGTGACACCACATTCCCTCTAGAAGACCCCATGCTCCCAGGCCTAACCTGCCATTACCTATCTTCCACCATTACACAGTTTTGTCAGCCAAGCATTTCTTTCATGACAACCTGCTGCCACTCATGAATACCCTTGCAACACAGTAGCACAGCAGCTCATTGTAATCTCTCCCAAAGAGCTGCCCATCTGCCTGCTGGGCACCTTATTCCCACTGCTCCCCACCTGACCCAGCTTTGGCGATCACCCAAACACACACAAGTAAGGACACAAAAACCTGGAGCACCTTCTTTGCCACACACTGCATTCCTCCACAAAGTGAGAAGGCACTTCCTGTCTCTTTGTCAGATAATAGCAGAATCAGGTGGGCCAGGGGGTTCTGCTAACAGAGGTAGGAATAACGCGGAAGCTGATGAGTCTAGCCACCAGGGTCCACACTCCCAGTGACAGCACATTCCCTTCACCATGGCACTGTTGGGAGCTTGAAGATGAATCTGATCTTCTGATCTTCTACTGAAAAGGAGAGACCTATACAGGAAATCCCAGTCACTTATCATTGCTCTTGTAGCAAGGTTTTACGGTGTTATGTTTTTAAAGGCATGAAATCACTAGGTATTACATTTGTTTTAAATCAGTAACTTAAAGATTAACTTTTAAAAACACTGCTTTTGTTTTTAGGGAGGAATACACTAGACACAAATGACTAATGAAACCTACCAGCTCTAGGGAATCCCTTTAGCATCTTTATCAGCTATGATTAATGATAACTTAAATTAGAATTCCACACCTGGGTGACAAAAAGTACCGATTAACCAGAGTATTAACGGCAATGACTTAAAATTATATTATCCAAATAGTTTCCATGGTGAAGTGTCAGAAAAAGTGAAATAAGAAATATTTTCCACAGCACCATAGGTTTTATAAAATACTATTTCAGTTTTTAACATTAATATACAATCTCAAAATTCCAGTCCATCATTCATATTAGGCTTACCCTCTTCTTTCACTGATAATAGTTCTGACAGAAGCCAAACAGGGACAGCTATAACATGAAAATAATATATTGTACTGAAGACCCTGTATGATCCACTTAGTCACGGCTTCAGCTGTATCCATGGGGAGTATTGTATTTAAAGGCCAGGAAGGATGGTTTTGTCATTTACACTCTAATTACAAATTTTAAGTTGTCAAAGGACCCAAGCGGTAACTGACTAAGATATCTGCCATAACTAGAAAGTCCTTTTACATCTGTGTGCTTTACTATTGTGTGCTCTTATAGAGTTTTGTTTCTGTATGATAATATTATGTAAATAACTGAATTTTTAAAATAAGAATGAAGTGATTCACTCTAAATTCTGAATTTAATAACAAATGCAAGTGGAAAACAAATTTTGTAGCCAAATTATATGCAATTATTTGTAAAAGCTGTATCAGAGATTGCATCCCCCCAATATCTAGCATGCTCACAGATCTCCTGAACTGTTAGTGTGTGCTGTGCCAACTTAGTTCAACACTAATCTAAGCTAAACATACTTGAAAGTAATGACTTCCTACCAAAAAGCATACACTGCACTCCAAAGCCAAATATGAATTAGGTTTGGGATTATCAATTCCATGTCTCGTCTCTAACAATGCAGAGAACTGAGTCTTGGCTTTACCACCAATCAGGTAGCATTAGAGTATATTTGCTATAAAATCACTTATAACAAAATAAATATTTTCAGTCCCTCTACACCAAGTGATATATAAATCAATAGCAGTTTATAACATTAGCTTAGGTCACTTTTTGGGACCTAAACATACTGTACAATCCTGAGTAAAAAGTTAAGGATACAGTTTTTGGGGGAAGTTTCTTGATCAGGAATAAAGAAAACACATTAAAACAATAGTTTGTAATAATCCCTATTTCATCAGCAGTACCATGAGTACTTTTTACTTTGGTAAATAAATTTATCTATGTAAACCATTTATTTTGATGCAGTAAAATATAAGCACAGCTGCTGCTAGGATCCCTCCATCACCTTTTGACATTGATACAGTAAATAGTCAGGAAGAGTAGAGCAGGAAGATCTGAACCACAGGGCTAATACATCACCATGAACTCGGAAATGTAGCAAGCAGGGGATGGATGGAAGCAGCTGACAAGCCAACAGCCCTTCATTACCTATAACAAAAGGAGAATTAAAAATCCTTTAATACAAAAGGACTTTCATAGACATTTCTCCAAAGATACCAAGTGGCCAATAAGCACATAAAAAGATATTCAACAACACTGGTCATTAAGGAAATGCAAATTAAAACCACAGTGAAATACTACTTCACACCCATTAAGATGGCAAATATAAAATAAATAAATAAAGCTATTGATGAGGATGTGAAGAAATTATCATTTTGCATTGCTACTGGGAATGTAAATGGAATAGTTACTATGGAAAACGATATGGCAATTTCTCCAAAAATTAAATAGTTACTATATGATCCAGCAATTCTAGTTCTGGGTATATAACCAAAAGAACTGAAAGCTGGGACCTGAACACAGATATTTGTACACCCATATTCACAACAGCATTATTCACAACAGACAAAAGGTGGAAGCAATCCAAATGTCCATTGACAGATGAATGGATAAACAAAACCTGGTGTATGGAATGGTATTGAGTCTTTAAAAGGAAGGAAATTTTGATGCATGTTACAAGATGGATCAACCTTGAAGACATTATGCTAAGTGAAATAAGCTGAACAGTGTTTGCCAGGAGCTGGAGAGAGGGGGATGGGAAGTTTGTGTTTAACAGGTACAGAGTTTTAGTTAGCAAGAAGGAAAATCTCTGCAGATGACGGTGGCAATGGCTGTACAACAACATGAATACACACTTACCTAATAAAGTCTGAACAACATTTTCATCAGGAAGATACTCATAACAGGAAATGTAACTCTAACAAATCTGACACTTGTAAAGGTTGATTTGTGTTCTAACTGTGAGAAAGTCCCTATAAATTCAGGATTGCCTTTTCATAACTCTACGAACCTATAATTTCAACAACATGAAGTCTTAGTTCCTGTTGCAGGGTCCTCAGGACAGAAGGCAGAGCAGCTTGAGATTCTGACATTTTTACATTTTGCTTCACATCATTTGCGTAGGACAACCAGAGTTTGCCAAAGTTTTCAGTTGAGATTTTCAATGGTCTGAAAATAATTTTTAAAATTAGATTTATGTCCAAAAGAATGGAAGTATTCTAAACAAATAAACAAATACATTTCAAATAACTACTGGGAAGAAACATAATTATTGTAAATCTAGGGCCTACAATATTTAGGTTTTTAAACCTAGTAAGTAGAATGTTTACCATCACCCTCCAACGTGATGAAAATACTGAAGGCAGGGGCTATCACTAAAGTGCAAATGTCTTTTCAATAAATCACCCAGTTCTCCCCTTTTCTTAGTATTAATCACTTCAGTAAAATTTTACCAAGTAACGTCAGGAATCACTCAAATATAAAACTTCTCTTTCACGCATACTTTGGATTTGGGAATGAGACACTCTATCAAACACATATACAAGAGTATGAATACAAAGACCCAGCACCTTAAGTAAATTAAGACCAAGAGACAGAATTTTAACAAATGTACTTTTGAGATGTTCATGAGACTGAAGATCAAATAGTTAATACTGGGTATCTCTAGGGGTAGAATTATAAGAAATTTTCATATTTTACTTGTATTTTTCAATAGCATTTGAATTTTTTTAAAACTATGTGTTGGTTTTATGATTCAGAAAATATTTTTTAAAAACAGAGGATTTTATTAATAATCACTGAAGAACTATTTGTATTATATAATGGTCACCATGGGATATACCTTCATAATCACTGAATTTAAGTCTGTGAAGGCTGGATTCTATCTTCTAATGCACCATGGGCATATTTACATACTCTGACTGACTAAGACATGCTTTTACTAAAACATTTTAAAGACTAGCAAAAATTACAGCAGTAGAGTGTGTGGAGGTTAAAAAAATGTTTACAGTTTCATTGATATTCTGTATCCTTGGTCCAGGCATCTTCATTTTAAAAGATGTTTTAGTACAGTACAATATATCCATAAAACTAAATGACAGTAGAGGAGTTAATAGACTGCTTTCAATTATTTTGGTAACACTGTAGTGCCTGGTATAACACAACTTACTGTATGTCTAATAAATGTTTAATGACTTTGTTGAGTAGTTCTCTTTCAGATCTCTAAAGCTTAATGAACAGATTTTATGAAATAATTAATCAAATAAAAGAAATACAAATGAGAGAAACTTGGAAAAGCTTAAAAAAAAAAGCCATGCAGAATCACTGAAGTTCCTTCAGTTTAAACAGTAATACCACTTTCAGAAATTTTCCAAGATCACTAACCAACCCCATCCTAAATTGGGTCCCTTATTATAACTACTCATTGTACCATTTACTTCCTCACATAGCACAATTCAAATTATACATGCATTTACATGACTACTCAATTATCTCCTCCCTAGACTGATGCTCTCTAAGGGTAGGGACTGTACCTCGTTTTGAATTAGCAGAGCACTCAGCATAGAGCTTCTGCCTAGAGAAAAGGCCTAATACGTATTTGCTGAAAGAATGAATAACCTGAATTAAAATTCCAGAAAATATTTACCTAATGAAATCTAATAGTGATAAGTTTACTGAAAATTCAAGCTGAACAGAATGAGTGTCCATCATTTGGTAATTTATAAAACCAGTAAGACTGCCTTCTGTAAAAGGTTTTTCCATCTGCACACTATACTGAAAGTTTTTGGTGCTTTCTGCTTCTCTTACAGGCAAGCAGCATCCAGGTTGCTCAGTGATCTGTAAGCAAAAATAAAAAAAAGTGTTCCAGAAGGGGTCAATACAGACTATTGTATGAATA
Organism: Manis javanica; assembly: GCF_040802235.1. Lineage (NCBI taxonomy): Eukaryota > Metazoa > Chordata > Mammalia > Pholidota > Manidae > Manis > Manis javanica. The sequence continues at coordinate 100,895,266 of NC_133163.1, read as the reverse complement.
CCAATTTTCTATTAAAGTTAAGTGGTACAAAAGCACACCACTGTGAGACATTAATAACAAACCACATTATGAAAGTGACTGACAACTTCACTTGAGAAAAATCCACTGGCAGAGATAACTAAAAAATAATAGTACGCAGGTCAAAACTATGTAATAAATGGCATTAAAATGAAAACTCTATAAATAAATTTAACACCAAAAAAGTTACTTAACTCTAATCCTGTGGTTCTCAATCCTTGTTAGGGCACCCAGATTTTTAGGACTAGGAAAGTTAAAAAAAAAAAATACAGGTGTCTTTCCTTCTTACGCTATATCCTTAATTCAAGCTCTGGCAGTAAAGCTCAGACAATGGGATTGGATTTTTTTAAGTTCCACAGGTGATTCTAATGCACATCTAGGTCAGGAACTTCCCTGGTCAGTGGCCCCATTAGTTCATAGAACGATCTGATCTGGTTTTGTGGAATACTGATCTACTGGTCAAATCTCTTTACAACTCCACCAAGGACATCCACACAATAACGCAACTAAGCATACATGCAGAAATCACAACAGCAGTCTGCTGGGAGCTGGGGAGCAACCCAACTGATGCCTGAGCACTCAGTACATAATAATCAATCAGTGAGAGAAAAAGGCAATAGACAGCAAACACATTTATCTTTCAATATTCTTACTCCTTGATGTTCTGCTTTGTTAACTTGAGGATTTTGTCTCAGTGTGTATGGCAAAAGTGAATGAGACATTTGAAGAGTTCAGGTTAACAGAAAAGACACAGTGAAAACAACACATGTGCCATGTACTGTTGTAAGCATTTTTAGATATTAACTCACAGCAACAGGAACACACTATCAATACCTTCATTTCCTATGAGAGGAAATTCAAAGCCACAGAAGTTACATAACCCGACGACATAACATAGCTAATAAACAGCAGAAGCAAGATTTAAAGCCAAGCAGTCTGAGTCAAAAGTCTACATTTTTAACTGCTATGCTCCATAGAAACTTACTTTTGTATTTATGACCTTTTCCAACACAATCTTTATTATGTTTCCTTGTCTCTTTTGAATAATTTGTCCCTACTAAAAATAAAAAAACCTGTCTCATCTTTACTTTTTTTATTGAAGAGGAAAGGATATGGAAGAAATTTATAAACCATCAGAAGAGCCAACAGCAGAAACAGAAAGTAAACATTGTCCATTTAAGGCAGAAAAAAGAAACCACTTACTGTCTTACCTGGAAATTTTCTGCAGGAGCAATTTCTAAGTTAGCACTTTTCAATTCCGAACCACTCTTATTAGAAACTAACCAGACAATCAATAAACAATCCTCCTTCCAAATTTTGTAAGAAGATACTGATACGGTTTCATTATTACAGACCTCTACAACATCCGAATACATGTGCTCAGTAGTATCTTCCAACAAGGAAGAAGCTAAAGAGATTTCACTGGCAACAGAGGCTGCAGTGGCTTGAGGAGGGTGAAAAATTTCCATGTTATCAGCAAACAAAGAAGGTTTAGGTGTAGAGAGGCTGCAATTTGCAAGTTTCTCAACCAAGGGCAGTTCTGTGAGTGACTCAGAATCCAAAAGTTCTGAATTAAGAGAAAATGTACTTAATTCTTTGTCTTCTCTATCCTGCAAAGTATTCAAACAATAATCTTCGCAAATTGCACTTGATGAAGAACTAAAGGAAGGACAGCTCATATTATGAGCACTGATTGTTTCTTCACTTTTGGTTTCCTTGACTTTTGATTTCCTTCTGAACTTGTGAGAGACAGTATCTGCTTTTCCCAGCTGCAAAAGTAAAACAATAATATAAAAATAAATCATTCAACTAGTATGAGTTTTAAACATTTCTCTGTAATTTCAAATGAGCAATCTGCTAACTTGCTACAGTTCTATCTATAAAACACAGATTAACATAGAATCAGAGATGAATAATATATTAAACCCTAAAATTCTGACAGCTACATAATTTTAAACCATTAGCTAAATCTTATTTCTCATTAAAAACACATAAAATCAATCAGAAAAAGAAATAAGGTCAAAAAGTCAATCGTGAATAATTCTAAAAACTTGTTAGATTTCAGAATACCAAAGTACAAAACTGAACAAACCAAGACCAGGGAGAAACCTAGCCATTTATTGAGTTTCTAGAGTTGTCCTGCAGAAGTTAAGATACCCTCAAATACAGCAAAGGCTCAAACTCCGGTTCTGTAATCTATAATAATCATGATTCTTCGGTTGGTGTGTTAATGAATGGGAAAAAAACTAGTTTTACCTCGAGTCATCTGGCAGTGGCTGACACACACACAGCGGGAGAGAATTCTTTAAGTGACTAGTGACATTTGCTACAGACTCAGGAGACGGGAATGGCAGATCTGCCATCCTTGAGCTAACCCTCCTGAGGAATGGTCTCTGAATCTCTGTAAGAAGAGTGATGGCTCAAGTGTCCCCGTGGCTCACAAAGTTCTACCTAGAATCCATGCAGCAGATTGGCATGCTCTATGAGCATGTCTCCATCTTCCTGGGGGCCTTAACAGTGGGTGGCCCCCTTCACATGATTCTAGTTAACCAGAATTCTAGGTCCCCTCTACACCCACTCAAGTCCCTCAAGTTCTAACAAGTCTTCCAACTCTTAGCAGTTGAGTTTATCTTATCTTTCAACTCAGAAGTCATTAAGAAAGAACTAACGTTCTATTAAAACAAAAACAAACACAAGTGAGGAAGGGTGGGTGGAGTGGGTGAAGAACTTCATTTCCAGTAGCTGTGGAACTCAAGCGAGCTGTGTTAGACTTTTGGATACCATTCCTTAGGTCACTGATGCTCTGGCTTTATTTTTGTTGGTTGGTTGTTTGGCCTTTTTTCGTGTGCTTTATTTTGGATATTTTCTTTTTTTTTATCTTCAAGTTTAATGATCTTTTCTTCTGTTCTAATTTGCTGCTAGTTAGAAGCTACATAAGCCAGAAGACACTGGAGTGAAATCTTTGTTCAAACACTTATAAAGAAAAGAAACCATCAACCTAGAATTTCATTACCCAGAGAAAATATCCTTTAAAAAATCAAGGTGGGGGGGCAGAGCCAGGATGGTGGCGTGAGTAGAGCAGTGGAAATCTCCTCCCAAAAACACATAGAGCTATGAAAACATAACAAAGAAAAATCTTCCTAAAATAGAGACCTCAGGACACAGGACAACATCCAGACCACATCCACACCTGCAAGAACCCAGCGCCTTGCGAAGGATGTAAAATACAAGCCCCGGCCCGGCAGGATCTGAGCACCCCTCCCCCCGGCTCCCGGCGGGTGGAAAGAAACCGGAGCGGTTTTTTTTTTTTTTTTTTTGGCGAGTGCTTTTTGGAAGCCTTAAAGGGACAGGGACCCCGGTGCTAGGGAGGCAGGGTGGCGGGACCGGTGAGCAGGTGCCTGGGACCAGCGCCTGAGGACAAAGAATATCCCACGTTTTTCACTGCGGGACCTGTGGGCGGGTGCCTGAGACCGGCGCCTGAGGACGGATGAAATCGCGCGTTTTTCCCCTTTTTTTTTTTCTCTTTTTGGCGAGCGCTTTTTAGAAGCCTTAAAGGGACAGGGGCCCCGGTGCTAGGGAGGCAGGGCGGCGGGACTGGTGAGCGGGTGCCTGGGACCGGCGCCTGAGGACAAAGAATATCGCGCGTTTTTCCCTGCGGGACCGGTGCGCGGGTGCTTTTTGGAAGCCTTGAAGGGACAGGGACCCTGGTGCTAGGGAGGCAGGGCAGCAGGACCAGTGAGCGGGTGCCTGGGACCGACATCTGAGGACAAAAAAAAATCGCGTGTTTTTTCTTTTTTGTGTGTGTGTGTGTTCCCTCTCTCATTGGTGCTGTTGTTGTTTTGATTTCGAGAGTGCTTTTTGGAAGTCATAAAGGGGCAGGACAGGTCACTTAGACCAGAGGCAGGGAATCTGGGGATCTCTAGGCACTCTAACCCCCTGGGCAGCAGGGAGCACAGAGGCCCCTTACGGACATAAATAGCCTCCCGGCCGCTCCCCCTTCAACGGGGCTCCACCATTTTGGAGGAGCAACCCCAGCCAGGACAAGCCCACAGCAACAGCAGAGATAAACCCCATAGCAACCGGGCAGGAAGCAGAAGCCCTGTCTGCACACAGCTGCCCAGCACAAGCCACTAGAGGTCGCTATACTCCCAGGAGAGGAAGGCCACAAACCAACAAGAAGGGAAGCCCTTCCAGTGGTCACTTGTACCAGCTCTGCAAACTATCTCTATCACCATGAAAAGACAAAACTACAGGCAGACAAAGATCACAGAGACAACACCTGAGAAGGAGACAGACCTAACCAGTCCTCCTGAAAAAGAATTCAAAATAAAAATCATGAACATGTTGATAGAGATGCAGAGAAAAATGCAAGAGCAATGGGATGAGATGCAGAGAAAAATGCAAAAGCAGTGGGATGAAGTCCGGAGGGAGATCACAGATGTCAGGAAGGAGATCACAGAAGTGAAACAATCCCTGGAAGGATTTATAAGGAGAATGGATAAGATGCAAGAGGCCACTGAAGGAATAGAAGCCAGAGAACAGGAACGTATAGAAGCTGACATAGAGAGAGATAAAAGGATCTCCAGGAATGATACAACACTAAGAGAACTATGTGACCAAGCCAAAATGAATAATATTCGTATTATAGGGATACCAGAAGAAAAGAACGAGGAAAAGGGATAGAAAGTCTCTTTGAAGAAATAATTGCTGAAAACTTCCCCAAACTGGGGGAGGAAATAATCGAACAGACCACGGAATTACACAGAACCCCCAACAGAAAGGATCCATGGAGAACAACACCAAGACACATAGTAATTAAAATGGCAAGGATCATGGACAAGGAAACAGTTTTAAAGGCAGCTAGAGAGAAAAAGGTCACCTATAAAGGAAAACCCATCAGGCTAACATCAGACTTCTTGACAGAAACCCTACAGGCCAGAAGAGAATGGCATGATATACTTAATGCAATGAAACAGAAGGGCCTTGAACCAAGGATACTGTATCCAGCACGACTATCATTTAAATACGATGGCGGGATTAAACAATTCCCAGACAAGCAAAAGCTGAGGGAATTTGCTTCCCACAAACCACCTCTACAGGGCATCCTACAGGGACTGCTCTAGATGGGAGCACCCCTAAAAAGAGCACAGAACAAAACACACAACATATGAAGAATGGAGGAGGAGGAATAAGAAGGGAGAGAAGAAAAGAATCTCCAGACAGTGTATATAACAGCTCAATAAGCGAGCTAAGTTAGGCAGTAAGATACTAAAGAAGCTAACCTTGAACCTTTGGTAACCACAAATCTAAAGCCTGAAATGGAAATAAGTACATATCTCTCAATAGTCACCCTAAATGTAAATGGACTTAATACACCAATCAAAAGACACAGAGTAATAGAATGGGTAAAAAAGCAAGACCCATCTATATGCTGCTTACAAGAAACTCACCTTAAACCCAAAGATAAGCATAGACTAAAAGTCAAGGGATGGAAAAACATATTTCAGGCAAACAACAGTGAGAAGAAAGCAGGGGTTGCAGTACTAATATCAGACAAAATAGACTTCAAAACAAAGAAAGTCACAAGAGATAAAGAAGGATACTACATAATGATAAAGGGCTCAGTCCAACAAGAGGATATAACCATTCTAAATATATATGCACCCAATACAGGAGCACCAGCATATGTGAAGCAAATACTAACAGAACTAAAGAGGGAAATAGACTGCAATGCATTCATTTTAGGAGACTTCAACACACCACTCACCCCAAAGGATAGATCCACCGGGCAGAATATAAGTAAGGACACACAGGCACTGAACAACACACTAGAACAGATGGACCTAATAGACATCTATAGAACTCTACATCCAAAAGCAACAGGATATACATTCTTCTCAAGTGCACATGGAACATTCTCCAGAATAGACCACATACTAGCTCACAAAAAGAGCCTCAGTAAATTCCAAAAGATTGAAATTCTACCAACCAATTTTTCAGACCACAAAGGTATAAAACTAGAAATAAATTCTACAAAGAAAACAAATAGGCTCACAAACACATGGAGGCTTAACAACATGCTACTAAATAATCAATGGATCAATGAACAAATCAAAATAGAGATCAAGGAATATATAGAAACAAATGACAACAACAACACTAAGCCCCAACTTCTGTGGTACGCAGCAAAGGCAGTCTTAAGAGGAAAGTATATAGCAATCCAGGCACACTTAAAGAAGGAAGAACAATTCCAAATGAATAGTCTAACATCACAATTATCGAAACTGGAATAAGAAGAACAAATGAGGCCTAAAGTCAGCAGAAGGAGGGACATAATAAAGATCAGAGAAAAAATAAACAAAATTGAGAAGAATAAAACAATAGCAAAAATCAACGAAACCAAGAGCTGGTTCTTTGAGAAAATAAACAAAATAGATAAGCCTCTAGCCAAACTTATTAAGAGAAAAAGAGAATCAACACAAATCAACATAATCAGAAATGAGAATGGAAAAATCACGACAGACTCCACAGAAATACAAAGAATTATTAAAGACTACTATGAAAACCTATATGCCAACAAGCTGGAAAACCTAGAAGAAATGGACAACTTCCTAGAAAAATACAACCTCCCAAGACTGACCAAGGAAGAAACACAAAAGTTAAACAAACCAATTACGAGCAAAGAAATTGAAACGGTAATCAAAAAACTACCCAAGAACAAAACCCCGGGGCCGGACGGACTTACCTCGGAATTTTATCAGACACACAGACAAGACATAATACCCATTCTCCTTAAAGTGTCCCAAAAAATAGAAGAAGAGGGAATACTCCCAAACTCATTCTATGAAGCCAACATCACCCTAATACCAAAACCAGGCAAAGACCCCACCAAAAAAGAAAATTACAGACCAATATCCCTGATGAATGTAGATGCAAAAATACTCAATAAAATATTAGCAAACAGAATTCAACAGTATATCAAAAGGATCATACACCATGACCAAGTGGGGTTCATCCCAGGGATGAAAGGATGGTACAACATTCGAAAATCCATCAACATCATCTACCACATCAACAAAAAGAAAGACAAAAACCACATGATCATCTCCATAGATGCTGAAAAAGCATTTGACAAAATTCAACATCCATTCATGATAAAAACTCCCAGCAAAATGGGAATAGAGGGCAAGTACCTCAACATAATAAAGGCCATATATGATAAAACCCACAGCCAGCATTATACTGAACAGCGAGAAGCTGAAAGCATTTCCACTGAGATCTGGAACCAGACAGGGATGCCCACTCTCCCCACTGTTATTTAACATAGTACTGGAGGTCCTAGCCACGGCAATCAGACAAAACAAAGAAATACAAGGAATCCAGATTGGTAAAGAAGAAGTTAAACTGTCACTATTTGCAGATGATATGATACTGTACATAAAAAACCCTAAAGACTCCACTCCAAAACTACTAGAACTGATATCGGAATACAGCAAAGTTGCAGGATACAAAATTAACACACAGAAATCTGTAGCTTTCCTATACACTAACAATGAACCAATAGAAAGAGAAATCAGGAAAACAATTCCATTCACCATTGCATCAAAAAGAATAAAATACCTAGGAATAAACCTAACCAAAGAAGTGAAAGACTTATACTCTGAAAACTACAACTCACTCTTAAGAGAAATTAAAGGGGACACTATTAAATGGAAACTCATCCCATGCTCATGGCTAGGAAGAATTAATATCGTCAAAATGGCCATCCTGCCCAAAGCAATATACAGATTTGATGCAATCCCTCTCAAATTACCAGCAACATTCTTCAATGAATTGGAACAAATAATTCAAAAATTCATATGGAAACAACAAAGACCCCGAATAGCCAAAGCAATCCTGAAAAAGAAGAATAAAGTAGGGGGGATCTCACTCCCCAACTTCAAGCTCTACTACAAAGCCATAGTAATCAAGACAATTTGGTACTGGCACAAGAACAGAGCCACAGACCAGTGGAACAGATTAGAGACCCCAGAAATTAACCCAAACATGTATGGTCGATTAATATTTGATAAAGGAGCCATGGACATACAATGGCAAAATGACAGTCTCTTCAACAGATGGTGCTGGCAAAACTGGACAGCTACATGTAGGAGAATGAAACTGGACCATTGTCTAACCCCATATACAAAGGTAAACTCAAAATGGATCAAAGACCTGAATGTAAGTCATGAAACCATTAAACTCTTGGAAAAAAACATAGGCAAAAACCTCTTAGACATAAACATGAGTGACCTCTTCTTGAACATATCTCCCCGGGCAAGGAAAACAACAGCAAAAATGAGCAAGTGGGACTACATTAAGCTGAAAAGCTTCTGTACAGCGAAAGACACCATCAATAGAACAACAAAAACCCCTACAGAATGGGAGAGTATATTTGAAAATGACAGATCCGATAAAGGCTTGACGTCCAGAATATATAAAGAGCTCACACGCCTCAACAAACAAAAAACAAATAACTCAATTAAAAAATGGGCAGAGGAACTGAACAGACAGTTCTCTAAAAAAGAAATACAGATGGCCAAGAGACACATGAAAAGATGCTCCACATCGCTAATTATCAGAGAAATGCAAATTAAAACTACAATGAGGTATCACCTCACACCAGTAAGGATAGCTGCCATCCAAAAGACAAACAACAACAAATGTTGGCGAGGCTGTGGAGAAAGGGGAACCCTCCTACACTGCTGGTGGGAATGTAAATTAGTTCAACCATTGTGGAAAGCAGTATGGAGGTTCATCAAAATGCTCAAAACAGACCTACCATTTGACCCAGGAATTCCACTCCTAGGAATTTACCCTAAGAACGCAGCAATCAAGTTTGAGAAAGACAGATGCACCCCTATGTTTATCGCAGCACTATTTACAATAGCCAAGAATTGGAAGCAACCTAAGTGTCCATCAGTAGATGAATGGATAAAGAAGATGTGGTACATATACACAATGGAATACTACTGAGCCATAAGAAGTGGAAAAATCCAACCATTTGCAGCAACATGGATGGAGCTGGAGAGTATTATGCTCAGTGAAATAAGCCAAGCGGAAAAAGAGAAATACCAAATGATTCCACTCATCTGAGGAGTATAGGAACAAAGAAAAACTGAAGGAACAAAACAGCAGCGGAATTACAGAACCCAAAAATGGACTAACAGGTACCAAAGGGAAAGGAACTGGGGAGGATGGGTGGGCAGGGAGGGATAAGGGGGGGGGAATAAGAAGGGGGGTATTAAGATTAGCATGCATGGGGGGAAGGGAGAAAGGGGAGGGTGGGCTGCACAACACAGAGAGGACACGTAGTGACTCTACAACATTTTGCTAAGCTGATGGACAGTAACCGTAATGTGGTTGTTAGGGTGACCTGATATAGGGGAGAGCATAGTAAACATAGTATTCTTCATGTACGTGCAGATCAAAAATTAAAAAAAAAAAAAGAAAGAAAGAAAGAAAGAAAGAAAAGGGGGATTACTCCTTGATAGGATAAAACTATTGGTAAATCAAAGATCAAAGCGTGCTTTAAATATCCTTAATGTTGATCACTTAAAGGGTGTCAGATGATCAGCTATGGAGGTACTCTTTTCTGATAATATTCCTTTCTCTTAATAAAAAAAAAAAAAAAAGCAGTTACTGTGTGCTGACCTCCAATGAGTTCTGCACAGTCGTATAGAGGGCATGTCAAAGTGTGGGCAAAAGGTCTGTTTGTTTCTATGCAGAAGATCAAGGCCTAGCTTGGATACCCAGAAAATGAACTAAGATACGATATGAGGAGGAGCTTCCGGCATCAGCACTCTCTGGAGGACTTGTGCCGGGGGATGATCATCAAAAAGCTTCCACAGGGATCCGGACGATGTTGCGGTTTTGGCTGCATCCAGCCCACCGTCTCCTGGACTTGCCATAGGAATGAGGAGGGAGATGTCTAGGCTGGCATGTTCATACAGTGAGACAACGTATTTGACCGGATCTGTACTGTTGGAACTCAACCAGGAGTTGGGAGGGGTGCAAGTTGTAGCACTCCAAAATCTTATGACTATAGACTATCTACGGTTAAAAGAACATATGGGATGTGAACAGATCCCAGAAATGGGCTGCTTTAATTTGTCTGACTTCTCTCAGACTGTTCAAGTACAGTTGGACAATATCCATCATATCATAGACAAATTTTCACAAATGCCTAGGGTGCCTAAATGGTTTTCTTGGCTTCACTGGAGATGGATGGTAATTATAGATTTGCTTTGTTTATGTCACCGTATTCCTATTATGTCAATATGTGTGTGCAAATTAGATAGTAGTTTAAAACCTATACATACTTAAGGTACTCTACAAGAAGATATGTCAAAGAAATAATCAATCCTCCCATGTTTCCTTCCATATGCTACATCTATAGCTTTTCTTCTTCCTTCCTAATTACAATCCTTAAATAGAATTCGTGCCTCATATCGAATTTACCGAGTATCATAATTCCTCCAGGTGGTAAAGATACCTCGAGACAAGTGCTGGGCATAGAAGCCACAGGGCATAAATCTGCAAAGAAGTAAAAAGCTAACCTTTACAAACAATATGGCTTCTCTCTCACTTACCAACTTTACATTTCCCTGTATGGCCCCGGAAGATGACTGGTTAGCCAGAGACGGGTAAGATTCCTCGAGGGAGGAACAACCTAAGACAGGCACAGTCGCAGGGGGCCATCAGGTGAGAATTTGGGGATCAACAGAGGTGAGGCTCAGAACCTCACCCCCCCTGCTTTGAGAGAAATCTTCTGCATCCGTGGATGTTTTGCTGCCCTTGTCTAGCCTGGATTAATACTTAGTCCATAGGCACACACCTGATCATCTGATCATCTACATTTGCCCTCTTATAGCACTAAACTATGTTTTCTACCTTTATCTTGCATCTACCTACCACTTCAGCATTTTATTAAAAATAAAAATAATAAAAATAATAAAGGGAGAAATGTGGGATCAACATATAAATCAAGTACAAAAATCAAACGAATATTCATATTTGACCTGATTGTTTATAGGTCATAATGTGTGATCAAAACCGAAAGTTTCTGTGATGAATGCCCTTGTACTGTTCACCATGTAAGAATTTATTCACTATGTAAGAATTCGTTCACCATGTAAGAACTTGTTCGTTATGCTTCAGAAGATTGGAGACTGACGAGAATTAGGCTTGAGATGGTGAAGGCACAGTCGCAGGGGGGCCATCAGGTGAGAAATTGGGGATCAATAGAGGTGAGGCTTAGAACCTCCCCCACCTGTTCTGAGAGAAATCTTCTGCATACGTGGATGTTTTATTGCCCTTGTCTAGCTTGGATTAACACATAGTGTACAGGCACACACCTGATCATCTACATTTGCTCTCTTACAACACTAAACTATGTTTTCTACCTTTATCTTGTATCTACCTACCACTTCAGCATTTTATTAAAAATAATAATAATAAAGAGAGAAATGTGGTATCCACATATAAATCAAGTATAAAAATTCAATGAATATTCGTATTTGAACTGACTGTTTATAGTTCATAATGCATGAGCAAAACCGAAAGCTTCTGTGATGACTGCCCTTGTAATGTTTACCATGTAACTTATTCACTATGTAAGAATTTGTACTCCATGTAAGAACTTGTTTGTTATGCTTCAGAAGATTGGAGACTGACAAAAATTAGGCTTGGGGTGGATTAAGGATTGTGCATTGAGCATTGACCCCCCTATACAGAATTTTATTGTTGTTAACAACCATTTGATCAATAAATATGAGAGATGCCCTCACAAAAAAAATATATATATATATGTATATATATATATATATATACACACACACTTCCAATTGTAAAATAAATAAGTAACCGGGATGTAATGTATAGCATAAGGAATATAGTCAAAATACTGTAACAAGTTGGTATGGTGATAGCTGGTACCTAGAATTATCATGTACATAAATGTTTAATCACTGTGTTGTACACCTGAAACTAATGTAATACTGTGTGTCAACTAACCTTCAATAAAAATAATTATCTAAAAAAAAAAAATCAAGGTGAAATAAAAGATAAAGGTGGGAGAAAAAGAAACTTGATTCATACAGTAAACAATTTAAAATTAAATGAACTCAAAGTGGACCACAGACCTAAAAATTAAGCTAAAGTGAAATATATCAACATAGCCTTGATCTATATAACTGAAAACCTCGAATACTAGAAAAATTGGAAGAGAATAGGATTGCTAGAGAAAAGCAGCCATCCGAAAGGATGCATGATACAGATGGAGCATATCCAGTCAGTGCCAATCCTGTCTGCCTTGCCCTAGTGACCAAAGAAAATCTGGGATGGAGGGGTACTTCAGGGTCCTATAAACTTAAAACAGTGAAATACACTCCAGTTTTTCTTGACTATTTCAGTGATAGCCAGGGAGAAAAGCAAGGGAGTATCACAAAAAGGATTTAGCATAACTTAAATGGAGAAACACACTAGTTACATTTCTGATTTCAAGCCCACCGCAAAATACTCTGGAGATTAACTTGCTTTCCTAAATGTTCTCCTAAGAAAGACTCTACCTGAAAGCTATGCCCTCTGCCAAGAAGGCAGGAATCCTTCAGCACCAGCAGTGAGGTTCACAGATCAGAGCTCCACAGAGTGGGTGCCCTCTGACACTTGATGCACTGAGAACTTGCCCCATCAGTGCCAGAACACCCACTGGTACCCTCACCACAGCCTGCTGGAACAATGCAAAGACCCAACAGCAGTCACTCTGCTGCGGAACTGTAAATGTTGACTGAGACCGCATTGAGATATGTTCTTATTAACATTTGTAGGCTGAATTTGTTTTTTCTTAGAAGTGACTATCAAGTCTGACAGAAATGGGGTCTGGAAAAGAGAGAAACACTGGCAGAGTGCTGCTTAGTGTCTGGCCTAGTGTGGTCAGAAATGGAGGGAAAATTTCACCCAGGCAGAGGAGGGTGAAAGAACTGAGATGATGTAAAACTTAAAAAAAATGAAGCTCTAATCACAGTTTTGCACTAGGCATGTTCATCAGCCCACCACACGAAAACTTAGATGAAATTCTACAGATGCTCAAAAATAGAACCTATCCTTCACTCCAATTTTTCATTCTTTTACTGTAAGAATAATATATCAGCATAGAAGTTTTGAAAATCATCATAATCATAATCCCTGAATATCATTTTCATTTTTGTATAATTCCTTTCAGTTTCTTATCTTCTTAATAATTATAAATAGTAATTAACTTTATATTATGCTTTTTTGCTCAATATGTCATTTTTTATTTTACAATGCAGTATTTATTTTTTAATGGTTGGGTAATACTCTGAGCTATGTACCCAATTCACCTACTGTTAGACACTTAAATTGATTCCTCTTTTTTACTATTAAAAATACGATTTTGAGAAGTACTTTTTCCATAGGCATATTAATACTGTTGAGCTATTATTATTGACAATATTTTCATCAAGCCCTTCCCAATTGAGAACTGTCATATCCACCCACAGGGGTAAGAATACCCATGGTCATACTTGTAACTTTATTTGGACCCTGACCCTTGCCCTAAGGTGACTGGATGAAAAAGACATCTGACTCAAGCTAAGCTGATCAGATTTCTCTTATAGAAACATAAAGTGTCACTGCCGGCTCAACCTGGGGAAGCCATTTCCCAGCATGTATACAGATGACAGCCAAGAGTTTTGGTATGGCTAGTTTTTTGTACAAAACAGGACACACAGATTCTCAGCAGAATATAACTGATTACTTACCAAACTGATGGTACTTTCTGATCCTAGCCCAACAAATAACGATGATGCCAGCAGCTGCTTTTCTTTATCCTCTTTAGATTGGGCAAGGACATGAGATTGATCCCTGTTTGTTATAGTTTGATCTATATTTTCCATCATTTTACTCTCTTGAGGAATAGATGGAGCTTCAGTTTCATCACCAGTTTTGCCTTCCTTCTTGGGAAGATAGCCCTCTTTCCCCCACAATTTCTTTATTCCTTCCAGTTTCAAGCTATTTGTCCTAAGGAGATTGACAATGAAATCAAGTCAATTTAAATAACTGCTAAGTAGTTACTTTCTTGAGGCATTTTTAAAAATACATCACTGCCATAGCCTTTTAGAAACAGCTTTCATATTAGACTCTATATGCTGGAAGTAAATCTTTATCTCTAGATTTTATTCTAGTTACAGCTAGCCTCCCCCACACCCTCCAGCCGAAGGATTAGGGCAACAGAACTCTAGACTTAGTTAAAATTTTCAGATCATTTAATTGCTTGAATAAATTGTCCAAAAATAGTACTGTAAATTAGCTCCCTTCCCTTTGACTTAAAAAATTTCTTTTTAATTCTGATGGGTTAAAGACCAGAAATGACTCTTAAGTTTCTTAACTCTAATCACTTAATGAAGTTAACTCTACATTAGTTCACTAAATAAAATGCTGTCAAAAGCAAAAAACAAAAAACATTCAAATCCACTTTTAATATAAACTTCCTTTTAATCCAAAATGTTTTCCTAATGTGAACACTAGCTACACTTTCAACTATTATAACTGTACTTTTATTTTAAAAGTAAGACTTTGGTAAAAGCATGAAGGTTAGGAGTTTTTTATACCTGACCCTTTTATACCTGAGATGAAGAAGAATTAAAGTAGTGATAAAATTTGGACTCACCTACTGTTGTCCCAAAAGTTACAACTGTGAATCTGGAGTGACTATCATAATCATAAGTGCAGAGTGAAACAGCCAAAGACTGCCTCTATTGTTTTCATATGAGAACTATGTATCCTTGCTTATTTAAGCATCCCTGTCAAGGTCCAAAATAGCATTTTTAAAATCTGTATTAAAAAATAGGCAGATCATGAAATGAATCTAAAAGAAAGACTCAGAAATATTCATACTCATGAGTATTCCCTTCTGGTTTGTTGGAATCATGATCTATTTGATTTTCTGTGTTATGCCATAAATGAAAACAGGTAGCTATACTTTTTATGAGTGAAGAACTAATGCTATTAAGTACTAACTGGCTGAAAGAAAATCTGAATGTTAATAAAGAATGCCCAACAAGGAATTAGTCCATTCCTCTTAAATGAATTTTACTGCTGAATGTTCCTTTACAAATATCTTCATTTATCCCTCTTTTTTAGATACCAAGAGTTTTCTAACAAGGTTTTTTAAAATAAAAACTGTTAGCTATCTGTCAAATCTCTTAGAAGAAAACTGGGTGCCTTTGCAAAGGCAGATCCAAAAATGGTCAACGGAACCACTACAATGACCCTCAGCATCTATAGCATGCTCAGCGGCAGCAGCCTAAAGGGATTCATGAATGCCCACAACACAGTTACAGTGTTTCTGTAATGCCATTTACCAGAATATATCTTTTAATTATTAAGGAAAAGAAAAGGCAAATCTCCAAGTTTTACTAGCAAATGATTAAATACTAGTTTAAAAAAAAAAAGGCAGGTGTGCTGAGGACTGAGATGCTCCGTCAGATTCCCTTTCAATAAAGGACTTGCTGCCCCATCTGCTGGGAATGCAGCCCCCTCAGGGATCGCTTTAGTGGCAGAGGGCCACCTCACCAAAGATTGCACCCCTTCCTGGGAGAGCCCACATACAGTGACTGGTGAACAGAAGTACAGAGTCCTGGCCACCCATCTTGGCCCAACTCAGGACAACTCTCAAGGGCCACTTAGCTTCGGGGATCCCAACAGGGTCAGCAGAGGCTGTCGCTGGCACTGCATTGCACTGTGACCTCTTCCTCTGCCCAAACCTGCTTCTTCCCCTTCCTCCCATAGGGCACTCCCAAAGGCACTCCGTAAGATTCTTCATGCTAAATGCCATCTGGGAATGGCCTTCCCAGGGAACCCAACACAACAACATGAAAAATGGCAAAGAAGAAGAAAGCCTAAAAGGAGCCACAAGCTATCTTAAAGGATTTTCTGGCTTATTTCATCTGCATACATGCCTATTACCAATGTATTTTCTGTCATGCATTACATATAGATAGTCTAAAAAGCAGAATAAATAAGAGTAGCAGAGGGCCATTTCATATACAAAATATGCCTCTTTATGATATGACAAATATTGTAAAAGAAGTCTTTTTAAATATAGCCATCTTTGCCTGGATTTTGACAATAATTTTAACAATAATAATTTGTGGTTTTATATGGTATATATAGCTTTATATTGTTTTTAATCAGACCCTTCAAAAACAGGTGTAAATGCTGGCCAAGCAACCTTCAAAAGATTAGGGATATACTTTAATTCAGCTCTAAAGAATTCCCACTGAGGTATGGTGCTGCCACCTAATAGGGAGTAAGGTAAGAAATTATAAATTGGGTTTGCTACTACCTTATTCTCAGTTTGCCACAGACTGCAGAACACTGTCTCCTCTCTAGAGGTGATTTACCTCACCAACTACCACACAGGCTCCTAATCTCAAATAATGAGTGAGCTGTAGTCCCCTTTGGAAAGAAATTTTAAATTTACACTTCATGTTCTATTTTGTGATAATACAGCATACATACAATCCCTTAGCAGCTCTGCAAGATGTTATTTCTCTGAGGGTAGTACATGTGTGTGTATGATTTACAAGGCACTGTCAAGTCTCCCAGATCCTAGTTCAATACTAAAAAAGCAGATGCTGTCATCTGTTGTGCAGGTGAAAGGGACTAAATCGCCTCGCTGGGTTTGGAGGGTTCCTGTCTCTCCTTCCCTTGCCTCTCTGGTTCCTGTCTGGAGCACTTAATTGCTATCCCCTTCACCAACACAAACTGTATCTGTTCCCCATGCTAGGAACAGCAAAATTAAATGTCTAGGAAAGCAGAGGGCATCAACAGAGCAGGAAAAAGAAGCTAAGAAAGAGAATTTGAACTCAGGCCATTTTATTCAGCATATCCTTCTACATTCCTCATGATCTACATGTCATTCTTCTGATAAATACTTTGTCATTTTTTCACTGGAAGACTGACAAATGCAAATATGGACATAAAATAAGGTGACTGACTCTTTAATGAACATATGAGAACTCAAAATTCAAATGTCATCTTTCAAAGTTGTCACCTTTGAGATTTTATTGCATTTATTACAATGCTGCCATTACTGTTTTTGAACTCTTTTAGAAGAAGCTCCTTTACAAACAAGAAAGTCATTTTCATTCCTTCATGTCATATCAGTATACTGACCAAGGCTATCCAGATTGATCACTAACTTGGTAAATTCAGCCTTTGGGTAACAATTAAACAATGATATTATTACTAATAGTAGCAGCTGCCATTTATCAATTACTATGTACTAGGCTGTATGAGGCACTTTACATACATTAATTCATTTTACTAACTTCTGTTTCTAAAAGTAACTTATTTATATTTCCAGAATCAAAATCTACCTAAAATGGATTAAGACTTGGCTCCACATAAGGCATTTAGACAAATGCACCACCAATTTTCAAAGTGGTTGACAAGAAGCTCTGAAAGCATTTAGAGCAAAGTAAATGTCTTCCTCAAGTAAAGTCAGTCACCTTACTTTATGTTCATCTCCGTATTTGTCAATTTTCCAATGAGATGGTTATAAGAAGTAGATTACAAAGAATGTAGAATGTTGTGCTGAATACTCACCCGGGTATATAAGTTCTGATGTGCATATATCCTATGCTGTCTTGGAAGCGAGCAAGCTCTTTTCAAGTGTAAGGACAGACTGTACAACATCAACACCTTCAGAGCAATAAACAGAAACAACAGCCCATGCAGAATTTAGCTTTCAGGAACCCTTCTACATTCAAAGACATTTAAACATTCCCATGTTTACAATTTTAGTAAGAAAGGAACTTACTCTTTCAGCCCTGTCTCTGCACTATTCCCAGATACATCTGAACCAAGAGAAATGCCAGCAGGAGACTGTCGTCCAGTGAAGCCAGATGAAGAAAATGAGAGTCCATATGGTTCAAAATTGAGGACTAGAATTTTAAAACAATAACAGAGGTTCATACTTAAAACAAAGCAAAATTTATGAAAAACAGCAAAAATTACCAAAGTTACCATTCACTATAGAAACAATTGAAGACTAGAAGCCAGTACATTTTTTAAACTAGAAGGGACTTTGGTAATTATCTAATCAAATATTTAAAGTAATAATAGTAAGACAGCTATGATTTATTATCATAGCTAAGTCTACTACAGTCTTCATATTATTAGCTGAATAACAGTCCTTCATTTTTATCTTTTTACCTTTTTCAACTGCCTTTAGAAGTTATACAAAGGATGCAATTAAGGACAACTGACAAACCAGTTCTACTGAAAAGCTGCTCTTATGCAAAAAGGTTTAATGGACTATGAATGAAGAGATGACCATGTTTTTGCTTAACAAAATGCTCTCAGGCACATTCCTGTACCAAATGGATTGATGGGAGCCCTTGATGTGAAATCTTTCTACTGACAAAGAACAAGGTTCACTGAGGTTCAGATTCCTTTGACTGTGTATACCTAAATGAATTCAATCAGAGCCATGAAAATTCATATTGTTATTGATAGAACAGATACTAATACCCACTCTCCTCCTCTAAGTAATAAACCCTTGGTTCTTAGCTAGGTACATGGCCATCCAGAAATGAAACTTTTCCAGATTCCTTTGCCATGTGACTAAGTTCTGCCCAGTGAAATTATGCACACATTTTGTGAACAACTTCTGGGAAAAATCCCCCCATTTATCAATTACTATGTACTAGGCTATATGAGGCACTTTAAAAATCCTGGGAAAAATCCTCCCAGAAGAAAAAAAACACCTTTTTTCTCTCCTTTCTTTCATATTCATGAAGCCATCATCAATCCTAGGCTGCCTACCTCTGGATTTCTTTAATAGGAAATAGCAATAATCTTCTGCCTCATATAAGGCTCTCCTTTGTTTATTTGTTCTCTAATATGTTATTCAGGTGAAACTAATCCTAACTGGCTCATTTATCTTTTCGGACTGTCTGTATTATAATACAAAGGGCCTTCTGCAATCATAAAAAAAATCTCAGAAAATATAAATGTGAACTTCTGTAATTAGCCTTATTTTACAAATGAGGAAACTGGAAAAGAGTCTGCCACACATTTACCCGAGCTTACAAACATAGGAAATGACAGAGCCAGGTAAGAAATCAGGTACACTGATGCCAGAGCTGCACTCTCAGCCACTGTATTATACTGTCTCCTCCAAGGAAATAACACGGAATCCCAAGAATACTAAATAACTGCCAAGTTTAATGCTTAGGGCTGTTAGCTAAGTGGATGATACAGAAGAATCAATGTGCAGTAGAAAATAATAATGGCCTAACTAATAATTAGGAGAACTGAGTTCTTGATGTAGGCTGGGTATTAACTAGATTATATGAACTAGATATTAATTTGTTAAGTGAAGGGTTTGTACTACATCAGTAGTTTCCAAATGCTGATTTGATAACTAGGATTAAACTGACTTCATAGAATCTCCCATGGACTTTTTTATACATACAGCCAAGATTTCCCAGAGGTGACTATAAGGGTCAAAGATTTTTAAGAATTAACTAGCTGTACAAGAGCATGTATACGTGTAGGGAGCAGGAGGAGAAAAATGACATGCAGAAAGAATGAGGAAAAGCAAGATGGCTAAATGCAACTTAATGAATATGCACAAGTTAACCAGATGAAAAGAAAGCATGAGCTGGGGGTAGAGAGGGTCCTTACGAGGTGCCAAGTTATTGAAAGTAATCCAGGTGAGAGATAAAATACAAACTATCCTGGGCCTAAGTGAGTAATTCAATATTTAACCTGCTTGTATCTTTCATGACTTTAGAGTCTTGATTATATGCACACTCCTTCCCTATCCCACCTTGTACTGCAGTTCCTTTATATTTTGATCACTTGGCTATACATCTCTGACCATCTCCAGCTGTTTTGTTTTGTTTTTTGAAAGATAATAATCTCAATTTGACATGGTTTTCTAAAAGCCACAGTTCTACAAATAGAAGATTATACTGCTATTTTCCCTTACTACTGGTTTTATCTACTTGGGGCTAAAACATCTTCAAATAATGTTTTAATAGAATAATTCACACTGACTCTTTAATGCTTTCCTTGGGTGGCAACTGGTAATTAGTTTGTTCCCCACCATCTCATCTATTTTTGCCAATTCTTGGTATCTTACAATACTCTCCTAAGGTTTATTCTTATATACTTGGCATTTTTCTAGAAAAGAGCTAAGAATCATTTTCATAAAAGTGACATTTAACTACTACTCTCTGCAAATGATTTATAAAAATCTCAAATAAAGTCAGTATCAGAACTGATTGATACTTGAAGGATCCCAGAATTTAGCAACTTTTCAGGCAGAAAATACCTAATTTTCCCCTACCCTTTACTTTCTGTCTGAAAGTCAGTCCAATTCTAAGATACATAATTTTATAATGTATTCCTCAAGTATTCATTAAGCACTTGCTATGTCCTGTCTTGTAGCTGATTTCCTTTTCCATGATATGACACAGTCTAAGCTCATGAAATCTCAATTTTATTTTAGAGAACTTTTGAAAAATAGATTTTGGAGGAGAGAGGAAGAGCCTAACTTGAGAGCTTAACTCCATTTCTATTGATGGTTCAATGTATAAAAATGTACTTGGCAAAGGAATGCATTAGCTTGAGGAATTCCAGGCTATCTATTGTATTTGCATCAGCCATTTAACTAATTTTAAGGAAGAAGAGAGGCAGTGCCCAGAATGAGGCTCCTTGTCCTATACCTCCCCTTTCCTACCCTATCCCTGAATTATAGTAATAGCAACCAATGGCCCCCAGACATTTGAAAATAAGGTGATATGGCATTTGGATCATATGTCCCACTCTGGAACTCCAGTTTCATTCCATGCCCTGGATGCCACAGGGTCTGTAGACATACACATAATCACAGGTCAAGCAATGGTAATTCAAAACTTTATTTTCTCCCCCACATATATTCTATTAATATATGAGGATTTAATGGAAAGGAAATTGATTACCCTTTGAAAGGAATTTTAATTTTCTAGGCCATTAGGTACCACTGTGCTAAGCAATATGTCAAAAACCTTAAAAGAGCAAATATTTCTACAAAAAGATAACATCCAGCCTATTATTAAGTGTTTATACTTTTTGGTCTCATTTTAGGATCAACCTTTTGGTTGTAATCATATGGCTAGCACAGAAAATAATTACTCAACAAAATCATTAAACAATGAATAAAAAAAAGGGACATTTCAACATTGAACTTTTTAGTATGAACAATCTGAACTCCTTTATAAATAATATTCAATTGTCTTCCTTTATTCATATACATACTTCCCATCCACCAACCAAATACCTCAATGACTTTATCTCTTTACCAAAATCATGACAGAAGACCTCCCTGACAGTTTACATTTCACAAATGTAAAGTTATTCTTTCCTCTTTCTGAGCTATTTCTAACTTCACACTGACCAGATATTTTGTTGGAGGAAGCATTCTAACACAAACATGATATATAAAACTTCTCAGAATGAAAATGAAACTCACTAGTCCATAGTAACCACAGTTTTTCTGAAATTCTTCTGCAGATATGCTCACACTAGTATAGTCAGCCCTCCAGCACAGTGATCAACATCATAATTCTACCTTTAAGTTCTCTTAAAATTCCAGGATGGCTGTCATATTTCAGGCACTACACATACAGAGCCTATGACTTTGGAAACACCTTAAGGCTACATTTTTTCTAGCTATCCAAAGGCCTATTAGGATAAACAAGTCACAAGCAGATTTCAAGATAATAAAAGCAAATATTATTAGTTATTTACTTATATGACTATAATATCAATTGCATAAAAAAGTCATCCTACAATCTAGCTTCTTATAAACCCATGAAAAATTACCTTTTTCCTGAGAAAGCTTTTCCTCCTGCCGTTGGTGGTGAGGTTTGTAAGGTGCTGCCCCCTGAGTGAGTTCTTCAGCCACAAAACCATCCAGAAAAGATAAGGAAGCATCTATCTATATTAAAATGGAGCAAAAGTTAGGGATTAAAAACATTTATAGGAAAGAGTAGATTGTACATTCACATAAGTAATTTCAGCCCTATATCCTAAAAACAATTAAGTGAAAATCAGAATTTCCATTCTAAAACTGTTACCCAACTCTCTAGCTTTCTGAATCATCTATACCAAATCATTCAGCTAAGAATTTAACAATGTAAATTATTTGCAGTTATTCTTAATTTCACTGCAATGCAAAATACATTTTTGAGCATCCAATATGTTAAGGCATCATTTCACAGGCTCTGATTGAGAAAAAGAAAGAATTCCTACCATTATGAGACTTGTAACCTATTAAAGGAAAAGATACACACTATGAGCTAGGGTGTCTGCATTTGTTGGCTGCTTGGAGCTAAAACCAGGTATTGGCAAGTTCCTTCTGGAAGCTCCAGAGAATAAGTTCTTGTCTCTTCCAGCTTCTAGAGGCTGCCAGCACTCCCATGGCTTGTGGCCACTTGACTCCAATCTCTGCTTCTGTGATTACTTTGCCTTCTCTTCTCTGACCTCTTGCCTTACTAAGGACTCAAGGGTGATTATGTCATGACCACTCAGATAATTCAGGATAATCTCCCTATTGCAAAATCCCTAACTTAACAACACCTATAAAGTTCCTTTTACCATATAAGGTAACATATGCACAGGTTCCAGGGATAAGATGTGGACATCTTATGCAGCCTCCAACAGTGACTCTGATTGAACTATCCTATCGCCTTCTATCTAAATGTTTTTCACAAATCTATGGAAAATTAATTAATTTCAGCAAGAATAGAAAGGCACAGAGTCATTAAAAGAAAAGAAATAAGAGATGAAGAAAGAGTAAAGGGAGAAGAAGTAAAGAAAAAATGTGGGGAAAAGGAAAAGTGAGATATACACAAGAGGATATAGCAGTAATGACCTTAGAAACTATAGATTTGCTTCTCCTGATTTAGCTAAGTGTACGCAAACAGCTCAGATAATTTAGAACAGCAGGTAATTCTCAAACATTTAAGTGCCATGTCACACTCTGCATTTGGAAAGAGTTAGTTTTAATAAGATTCTTAAGAGATGAAGTTTTGTCATCATCATAATCTACTGGGGCAAAGGAGAAGTATAGTTACTTTCTAGTTTAATACTATGTATAGCAAGTTTATTCATCATTTCAATAAACATCTCTAAAATGCCTACAAATGTTAAAGCAAGGCCTGTGACTCTGAGGTCTTAAAAGAATGAACAAAGTTTCAAAATAAATACAAGCCATGAAAATTTTAGTCAGAATTAGTGGGAAAACTACCCACCCTCTCCTCTTTCTTAACTGTACATCTATAACACATACAAATTTGAACAAATCTGGCTTCCTTTTGGAAGTTTTCTGATTTACACCAATCTGAGGAAAAGATTGGTATGAATTTAGAGGGTGAACAGTAGCTGAGAATTTGGGGTTAAAAGGAGTGGTGGCTGAAAGTAGGTGGGAGAAGGAAAGACAAGTGATCAGATTCCAAATAGTAAAGCATTTAGATAGTAGAGGAACAAAATAAACTGCAGAATTTTTTTTTATATTCTCAAATAGAATAATAAAATATGACAAAGAAGTTCAAAAGAGACAAAAAATTAAACATTCTTGAATTATTATATATTAAGAGATTGCCACAGAAAATAAATCCGTTCACTGCAGTTCTCCAGAAGAGACAACACTTCTATTCCTGACTATTCAGGATTACTACTGAACAAAAGCTCTCAAATTCTCTCTCATACTACTGTGTGAAAAACTCCAACTTTCATCTTACATGCTACAGAAACTCTATTTAGATATATTACAGCTATATCACAAATGCAAGAATTATTCTGCTTGAAGACAGTGCAGTTTTTAAAAAGACAGAACGCAAATGTCTTACCACCAAGTCTTCACAACTCTTATCAACTGGAAGCAAGCTCCTCATGAGTTCCACATTCTCATGCAAATGTTTTAATTCAAATGCATGCTGTCTTATACAAGTATCCAAAGATACAGTAAATTCCTGGATTAACCTCTCAACTATGTTAGAAGAGTGTGCTTGGGGTGTCAACTTGGTCACAGCAGCAATTAACCAGGCTTTGGTTTCTGAAGAAATGGAGTCATTCATAAGTAACTTGTAGAGCTTAATTATAACTTCCTCTGGTGTTTCCTTATCTAAGAGGTAGGAATACTCCCCTAACACCTATGATTAAAACAAAGATATATTTATATACAAATATCAACTTATACAGTAAACTATACTTGGAAATCTAAACAAAGTGCCTACAGCTACAGTGCATTTAATCTAGATTAAACATATTCTATGATTATGAGACAAAGATATAATTGTACATTTTAGGTTCAAAATTATACCAAGAATTGGAACTCAATATAAAAATGTTTTCCACATCTATATCACTAACAATAAAGCAGCATACCTTTACAAGTTAGCTCTCTTCTAAACTTACAGGTTTTGTGTTAGTTTTACAAGCACTGTCACATTGTTACTATTTTCCAGTAAGCAGTTAAACAAGTGGTTCTCACATGCCAGTATGCGTAGCAGTCAAAGGGGGTCTATTACATAAAAATACAGATTTCTGGGCCCTACCTCCAGATATTCTGATTTAGTATGGCTGTGGTGGGATCTACAATACACATTTTGAAAAAGCATCAGCTGATTCTGATGTAGATGACCCACAAAAGAGACTTGGAGGAACACTGATGTTACACATCCTTTTTCTAACATCTAGCTTATTCAGGTGATATATAATGCTATTGGTCTAAGAATTCTTAATAAACTGATAATTAATGAAGTGTGATATCTTTCCTAAGTAGTATTTAAGAAGTCTTTTCATGTCTTTGGTGTAATATTGGTACCAACAAGAAAAAAAAAAGGAAGGTGAAGTGATAGGCAAGGGAAGATTCAGAGCTAGCAACAAGAGGAGGAAAAAAAAGAAATAGGACTAAATAGTAAGATAATTTATATAGTAAGATATTAAGATATTTCATAAATAAATTAAAGATTAAGGGTAATGAGATTAAGATATTCTTTAAATAGTAAGATAATTTTTGAATGGTTCAATAAAAGGTGGAAGATAGCTCCAGAAGAGCAGATAACCTAATCCCAAATCAAAAACCAATGGACTTACTGCCTGGGAAAACAGCGTAGATGCTTTTTACCCCTATTCTCCCCACTATGTACACTTAGAAATGTGATGTTATATATAAAACATACATTTAAAAACTCTGAGAAGTGGAGGAAAAAAGGAAGGTCACTAAGGACCTGGAGACTGAAGGAATAATACAGTATGTGTCTGTTGCCTCGTACACCCGACACCGGGTACTAGAGAGTCAGCAACTTGGAAATATCAATGAGCACAGACAAAAACGCCCCAAGAAAAGCCCTCCCTCTAGCCAAAGATCCAAGAAGACAGAAAATATTTAGACAATAACCCTTGCAATCCTGTCAAGCTCCATACCAGAAAAAACTGCAGACTCACCCACACCAGCAAAAGGCTAGTAGGGAGCCAAGACTTCCACCACTACCAGGCTTTAAGAGGCACCCCAATAGCCCCAAAAGGGTAGTTGGTGATGGTAAAGTCTGAGTGGGAAGCCAGGACTTTCACCCCCACCAAGCTGAAGAGAGGCTCACTACTCGGCAGTGTCCGTGAAGACTACACAGGAAGTGTGAACTTCACCTCCACCCACGTATTAAAGAGCCGTCCCTGCCCCTCTCTGTTGGACTCGTGTCAGGAGAAACCTAGTGGAGAGTCAGCACCTTCCCCACTGCTCAGCAATAATGAGGCCACCCCTCCACAGTGTCAGTGAAGACCACATACTTAGAGATTTCAACACCCCTTTCTCAACAATATCACTAAAAGAACTTAATCAACATTTACACAACACACCACCCAGCAATAGCAGTGTACCTATTCTCTTCAAGCACCCATTGAACATATAAAAAAACAGACCATATCTTAGGCCATAAAACAAACCTCAACAAATTTAATAGAACTGAAATCATAGGGTATTTTCTCTGAAAACAATGGAATCAAACTAGAATTCAGTAACAGGAAAGATAACAGGAAATTTTCCAAACACTTAAAAACTAAACAACACTCTTCTACACAGTTTTCCCAGAAAAAAAGAGGAAAGAACACTTCCAACTCATTTATGGAGCCAGTATTACCTTGATACCAAAGCCAAACAGACTAGAAAAAAATGAAAACTACAGACCAATATCCCTCATGAATAGAGATGCATAAATGCTTAAAAACATCTTAAGAAATCTACAAAAAAAATCATAGTTTAAAAATGAATTCAGCAAGATTGCAGAGTGTTAAGTCCAAAATATAAAAATCTACTGCATCTGTATATACTTGCAACAAATATGTGGAAACCAAAATTTAAAATATATTTACTACCACTCTACAGAAAAATGAAACATGTAATTATAAATCTAGAAAACATGTTCATAATTTGTATGCTGTAGAAATAAAAACACTCTAAATATATGCAGTGACATATATTCATATATTCATGTTTATGGAGGGAAAAAAACGAATGGCCACCAAATATAATAACCCACTTAGGCAAGGATTATATCAATGCTAAAACTTACATTGCTTTGACAGTTGAGGAAAAGATGATCACACACCTCACAGAATCACCTCACAGATCAGTTATAAATTACTAAGGAGAAAGGCTACCTTTCTTTAACAATGGAGAGATCTGATGGTCACCATCTTAACCAAGTAAAAAAACGTACAATCATCAGTAATCAGAGGAACTGTCATTACATGCAACCTGATGATGAGGTGGGAAGTACACAATACTGCCAACATAGTCTTGCTAAAAATGTTTAACTGACCCAGAAATAATCAAACAAATTCAGAACAGTGGACATTCTATAAGTCAATAGTATTCATCCAAAAAAAAATGAAAGTCATGAAAACAACAAGAAATTTTATAATCATAAAATAAAAGGGGCTAAAAGGACATTAACTAAATGCAATTTGTGAACCCCGACTGGATTTGGGACTGAGAGGAATAGAATAACAGCCAAAAGAGACATTTTTTGGAGAACTGGATAAACCTAACTATGGATTGTGTATTAGGTGGTATTAATGAATTAATGTTACATTTCTTAGGTGTAATAACGGTTTTATGGTTATCTAGAACAATGTCACTCTTAGGAGATTCATATTAAACTTTTTATCGGTGAAGTTTCATGTCTGCAACTAAATTTTAAATGGTTCAGGAAAACAGGCTGTATGTACACAGGCAGACCTAGATATAGATAGAGATGTAGATATAGTAAAGCAAGGTGGTTAAAAATATTAACTGGGAATCTAAATGAGAAGTGCAGAGGTATTTGTTATACTAGTCTTTCAACTCTCCATATAGATACGAACACAAAAATCTTAAATAAAAGTCTAGGTAAAACTTCAGTTAACATGCTATGTGGCAAAACTCTAAAACATTAAAATGTGCATATCCTACAGACCCAGCAGCTATACTCCATAAAGAAACACTCACTTACATGCACAGAAAGAATACACAAAGGTGATGAAAATATGTGATTACATGTGACTGTATTTCATAAAGTTGCACCCTTCATCTGCAGAGATGGTCTCCTTTGCTGACTCTGATGAAGCAGGCGGCTATGGTGGGAGGCCCACACGGCAAGAAACTGAGGGCAGCTCTAGGAGCTAAACGTGGCCTGCAGTTGAGTCTGATCCTCAAACCCTGAGTCCTATAGTTGCAAGAAACTTATTTCTGCCTACAACCACACGTGAGCTTGAATGTGGATCCTTCAGGAGTCCAGCTTCAATGAGATGGCAGCCCAGCCAACACTTTGACTGCAACGCTGAGAAACCCTAAGCAGAGAACCCAGCTAAGTCATGCCTAGACTCCTGACCCACAAAAACTGTGAGGTAATACATTTGTGTTATTTAAAGCACTGAGTTTGTGGTAAGTTATTATGCAGCAATAGAAAACTAATACAACACAGATACATGAGCATTCACATTCAAATACAGGTTGACACAGAAAACACAACAAATGTATCGCAGATACAGATATTTAAACAAATACCCACATTTAAAAGACTAGACAAGTGAGATGGCAGGAAGAATGAAGATTTGTAGATAGCTAAGTGACTGAAGGTAGACAGTGGGAAGGAAAACTGACAGCTGAAGGAGCCAGCTGAGCAGAGCAGAATGATTTCAAAGGAAATACATTGTTAGCATTTGATTTTATAAAAAATAATGTCATAAACATACATGATCTAATGTAATTTGCTCACCCAACTCATAACTTGAAGAAATCTCTGTGGATAGAACACATTTTCCACATCTAGTAAAGTGAGATAAGACTGAACTGCATAAAGCCTTAATTGTTGATCTTCAGTTTCATCATCAAAACCTACAAACAAATTGATACATCGTTTTAATTTTCATTAAATTCTCTAAGGACTCTGTAATAAAAACATTTAATTTTAAAATCCTTACAGAATGCAATAATTCACTAACCTTCTGCTAGTAGTCTTAGGAAGTTATTGGGAATATCAGGATGCATTACATCTCCTCCCACAGAAAACACAGCATTCATTGTCTGAATAAACCATGCATTATCAGGAGCATATGTGTCCACAGTGTTAAGAACAATTACAGTTCTAAATACCATTGATTAAAATTATCTTTTCTGTATCAACCTTTTAGAAAATAACAATTCATCCTAGTTCAGCATTTTTACCTTTAACTTCTGCCAATAAATGTTCCATACTCACTTTATATAAAACAGGTATTCAGTAAAAGCTTATTTAATAAACTTAATAAACTGAGTTCATGTTGCTTTATCTAGCATGATGCCTTGCACATAACAGCCACCCAAAAAACGTGAAATAACTGAAAGAAATGTTCCAGCTAACTACAGACAAATCAGTCATGGAAAAAAATATATATCTGAGAGGCTAAATGTTGTGGTGTGCCTGCTTAAACAAATTAACCTGTTTTCCACTATTCATTTTCAGATCTAAAATTCTATTATTCTGCTGGTTAGAGCTATAGCACTGGTAGGATGCAACTACATTTAAGCAATTTCTAAGATAATTTGATTAACATTATTCACTCACTCTTTCTTAGATTTAAACAACAGACATCTTAAAAAGAATGGGATTCCCTTGTGATCTGTAAAGGTCCCCCGACTTGTGAAAAATAAATGTGAAGGAAAGTAACATGTGAATAGAATCTTCACCTACTTTATTGTGACAATTTTCAATATAAACAATAATGCAAAGGATAAATTTTAGCATCCTGATCCCTCTCCACCCCTGGAACAAACCAACAAGAACTTACTCAGAAAAGAAAGTCAAGGACAGCCAAGATCTGAAAGGAATCAAGCAGAGGCTCCTATAGTCTCCTGCTTATAATATTGACCAACAGAATGAAAAGAACCAAGAAAAAAGCCATCCGTTAAGTATCTCTACACAGATTTTGGTTTTTCACAATGAGAGCGACTTGAATATCAGGAATGGAAGTTATAGCTGGGTCTCTGGACTCAACTTGCAGTGACATGTCTATACCAACCATTTTAAAGTTACCATGTAACTAAAGGTATTCTCAGACTCATGGTCCAAACAAAGGATATTTCTCAGCCAGCTCAGCTATTTTGCCAACCAAATTCACGATAATATACTCCTCTCTGCTCTGATGTAAATATTCGAGCATTTTCTGGACAATCACTGTTATATTCTGTGCATTTGTAATTCTGTAAAGAAGTTCCAGGGTCTATTTAAGAAAGAGAAATTGAAATGGTATTATAAAACTATACATGATAACACCAGTAACTACAGCAACATATAGGTTTATAACATAGTTAATTCTCCCACATTTACATAGATCCACTGGACAGTCAGTTAATAGGCGCTGGAGAAATGTACATTTTAACTGAAATAAAACTTAAGAAAAGCAAAATTATTGTCAAAAAATTAATGATGATCTTTTACTACGCTGATGGACAGTGACTGCAATGGGGTTTGTGTGGGGGACTTGATAATATGGGTGAATGTAGTAACCACAATGTTGCTCATGTGAAACCTTCAAAAGATTATATATCAATGATACCTTAATAAATAATAAAAAAAAAAGAATGATGATCAATTCCAAAGTCTAACAGCCTTCAATTAATATAAACAATTATGATCTGACATTCCTACATAACAGGCCATGTAAAGACTAAAAAGTTAAATGGTTTATAATCTATTATCTAAAAATATAACAGCTTCTTAAAGCTATGACTTATGCCTGTGTATACACACATACATCCACATATAACAAACTGTATTTTCCACACTATCCAAACAGAAAACAACACTTAGGTGTGTTTGTCAGATGAGCAAATAGCCCCAAAAGGAAGGACAAAGGTTGGTGGCTCAAGTGCTTCAATGCCTAGCACAGCCTACGTTCAGAACCTCATATATAATGAAAGAATCATTTTATATATTTCTCAGTGCTGAGGAATATGATTCTTGCCACCTCAAGTAAGATGAAAACATCAAAGTAAGCTCCCATTTGGCTGGCTTTCTAAGACCCTACATTAAGGTTCTAAAAGTATCATTATTCCCAGAGATCAATATGAGACAAAGGGTAAAACTTAAGAAAGTATCATTTACTGGTGTTTTAGGATCAACAAGATTAGCTGCAAGAGAATTTCCACATATCCTACTTGTCAAACTTGTTCAAACTATCTTTACTGCTCTTTCTAATTTTTCAATCCTTAGTCATACTTCAAGTAGAAAGAAAACAGATTTTGAGCTGTTTCAGTTCATTCTTAACTCTATTTAAAATCGGTAAATACAAAGGTCCCCCCATCAATAGCTTTCAGTATATGAAGCTGCTTCAGACATGCTCCCTTAGACCCTAAATTGTACGTTATATTTTTGTAAATAATCTACACCACATTTATTTCCTACTCTAAGACCATGAACTTATGCATTTCCAGGACTGAATGGGGTATGGGATTAGGAATTCCATGACTAGAGGTCTTTTCTCTTAGCCCCCTCTTGCCTTCTTTCTCTCCGTATTAAAGAAAGGTAATCAAACAGGTAAAAGGGGAGTCCATCCCCAAGAAACAGGTTTCTCCATACCTAAAGACCAAAGTTCTTGTCATATAATTACTGAAAGAGGTCAGAAGTGACTGTGGTATTGAGAAGACAGTACTATAGTGCCTTCCTGGGGCACCACCGATACTCAGTACCTTCCCTAAAGAATTCAAATCACTTTTCTCAACACAGGTAATGGATCAAACAGATCTCATTTTTAAATGAAGTCCAATAATTAAATACACCAATAAGAAAACTGTACTTAGTCAACTCTGTTCAATTTAGTAGTCAACCACACAAAGAAAATGCATGTTCTGTATCTGTTCCAAGTGCAAGTGCTGTGTAATTATTGTTATTGTCCCTTGACACCTTCTCACTTTTTCTACTATACTTACACAGAGAAAACTGCAAACTTCCCAGATGATTCAAGGCAAGTGACAATTTTCAGAAGATCAAAAGGATGACTGCAAATATATATATGTTTATATATATATATATATATATATATATATATATATGCAGATGGCAACTTCTCAAAAATGGTTCAAAAAGTACCTTTCAAAATTCAAAATGTATTATCTTTTAAAAATTATAATAGTTTAATACAATACAGTGTTCTTTCAATAAACTGCCTTTAAGTAATTTAGATGTTTACTAGATTCTTTGTATCTTTATTACTTTTAAAATCAGAAATAAAACTATCCACTCTTCTTAACTGGGTCCCATATGCCATTTTAAATGATGGTAATAGGAGTGATTTCTCTATATAAGAATGAAAAGAAATATTATGTTGACACTGAAGCAATTTAACAGAAGGAAAAAGTTGCAAAAATTAAATGAACTAAACACCTTTACGTCCAAGAAGCTCAAATTATTTTAGGGATATCTTTACTAATTCTTTCAATATTTCTACATATTTAATAGTGACTGCATTAGCCCATTTTAGAGATGTTAACAAGAACAATGAAAAAATACTGATCGAAATTTACATTTTAAAATTATACTAATAGGAGGACCTGGGAATAAAATTCAGGTCTCCTATCGGTACAGTTCTTGGACCAAAAAGATACTGATGAATACATACAGATAATTAAACCTAACTCCTCCAACTCATGATTTAAAACCATTCCTATGGATGCTGACACAAGTACTTTTTAGATGAGTTCCTTAAAGCTTAGTAGAGAGAATAAAATGCACTCAAAAGATAAAATACATGTGTGTGTACACACACCCACATACATACTGCCCACCATTTTCTCTCCATGATACCAACAAAATGTTTAAAATTTGTAACACCTCATGTACACTATTAAAAGTACCAGTTTACCTCTCTTTTAATAATGGGATCAGGATGGTCTAAGCATTCAATTATTGTCATCTGGTGTTGAAGAGCCAAAGTGGGATCCTGTTGGATAACATAGGTAAGAGCCTTCAGTCCTAGAAGTAAAGATTATAAAAGTAACTTGAAAGAAATACCCAGCAAATTTCAAAAGGTCTCTTGTTCTAAAGAACCAATCATCTTACCTAAATATTTGAGATTTATTTTAGGTGAGAGAACAAATTTTCCAATGCACTTGGCAGCCTTCTCAAGTAATTCTGATTTAGGATAAATAGAATAGACTGTATGTACACATTCAAACAGAATAGCTAGACAAAGAAAATATAAAATGTCAGGAATCATGTTAAGGCATAATAAAAGAACAAATCTGGGTAGAACTAATAAAAAAAAACAAACTACTGGAAGGTCAGTTTTAATTAAAATTCTTATTTATGAAAATATTTCAAAGACATGAACTTTACTGTTTCAGGCTTACATAATTACTAGGATTATGTTATCACAATACAATTTAAAGAAAATTATATATGTTAGTAGGTAAGAATGACACATTCATTCACACAGTTCAGTTATTTACTGAACACCTCCTTTGTGCCAGGCATTTTCTAGTATAGATACAACAGTGAACAAGAGAGACAAAAACTCCTGCCCTCAAGAAGCTCACATTCTAAGGGAAATATAAGTAATACACAGCTGACCCTTGAACAACACAGGTTTAAACTGCGTGGGTCCACTTACAGGTGGATATATTTTCAATAAATACATCGGAAAATTTTTTGGAGATTGGTTAAGAATTTGAAAAAAATTCACAGACAAACCATGTAGCCCATAAATATCGAAAAAATTAAGAAAAAGCTAGGTATGTCATGGATGCATAAGACCTATGTTGATACTTGCCTACTTTATCATTTACTACCATAAATAGACACATCTATTATAAAAAGTTAAAAGTTATCCAATCTTACACAAACACAGACTGTACACAGCACCATTCTCAGTTAAGAGAAACATAAACCAACCTAAAGATGCAGTATTAAATGATAACTATATAACTATGTACCATAGATTGAGGTCTGCAGCTGTGGTTGCCCACCATTTCAAGATAAGTGAATCCAACATAAGTACCATTGTAAAAATAGAAAAGGAAATTCATGAAGCTGTTGCTGCAGCTCCACCAGCAGATGCAACATTACACTTTTTACGAAATACCTTATCTCATATTGAAAATGCAGCTTTTATGTGATACGGCATTACTGTAAGAAACACATACCTACAGAATCTAATATGATTCGAGAAAAAGTGAAGTAATTAAATGACAACTTAAGGCAAAGAAGCTAAACTGGAGACTTCAATACCAGCAAAGGATGGTTTATAATTTTAGACAGAAGTTTAGCTTTCAAAATGTCAAGACAACAGGATAAAGTTTCTGTAACCAAGAGGCACCAGACAAGTTCCCAGATGCCATTAAGAAAATCACTGAGAAGGATAACTGCCTGAACAGGTTGATAATGCAGATGAAAGTACCCTATTCTCGGGGGGAAAAAAATGCCACAAAGGACATTCATTAGTAAGAAAGAGAAGTGAGCTCCAGAATTTAAAGCAGGAAGGGATAGGCTAACTCCACTGTTCTGTGTAAATACAGTCAGGTTTACAATCAGGACTGCCCGTATTTATAAAGCTGCTAACCCCCAAGCCTGGAAGGGAAGAGATAAACACCAGATCTGTCTTTTGCTGCACAACAAAAAGGCCTGGACGAGAACCCTTTTCCTGGACTGATTCCATCAATGCACTGTCCTTGAAGTCAGAAGTATCTTACAACTGAGGGACTGCTTTTTCAAGTTCCTTTGATATTGGACAATACCCCAGGGCACCCAGAAATCAATGAGTTCAACACCATAGGTGGTAAAGTAGTTCACTTGCTCCCAATACATCTCTAATTCAGTCTCTAGACCAGGGGGTCATTAGAACCTTTAAGGCTCATTATACACGATAGATACTCTATGGAAAGGACTGTCAATGCTATGGAGGAGAATACCAACAGAGGGAACATCATTAAAGTCTGTAAAGATTACACCTTTGAACATGCCATCATTCTATAGAAAAAGCTGTGAAAGTCATCAAGCCCAAAACAATAAATTCCTGCTGGAGAAAATGTGCCCAGATGTTGTACATGACTTCCCAGGATTTATGACAGAGCCAGTCCAGGAAATCATGAAAAAGGTTGTAGATATGGAAAAAAAAAAAAAAAAAGGTGGGGAGTGAAGGGTTTCAAGATATGGATCCTAGTGAAATTCAAGAGCAGACACCACAGCAGAGGAATTAACAGATGACAACTTGATGGAGATGAGTGCTTCCAAACCAGTGCTAGACAATGAGGAAGATTATATAGAAGGAGCACCAGAAAACAAACTGACAGACAATATGGCAAAAGGGTTTCAATTATTCAAGACATTTTATTTATTTTTGGACTGGATTCTTCTATGGTATAGGCACTGAAACTAAAGCAAATGGAGGAAGAAAAACTGGTACCATATAGAAACCTTTTTAGAGAAATGAAAAAGCATTCAAGTCAGAAAATACAATTTGTTTCTGTAAAGTTACATCAAATGGCCCGCCTCTCCTGCTACCTCCTCCTCCCCTTCTGCCTCTGCCACCAGATAGGAAAACCAACCCCTCTTCTTTCTCCTCCTCAGGCTATTCAACATGAGGACGACAAGGATGAAGACCTTTATGATGACTCACTTCCACTTAATGAATAGTAAATAATGATCATGCTATACACTTAATAAATTTATGTTATATATGTGTGTGAAAATCTAATATATAGCAAGAACTGTATATGAATTTTGTGTCACCACCATCATTGTGGAGAACATCACATATGAGCCTTGATGGCAGTGGATGGCCTATCCCTACACAGACATAAATTGAGTGATATTTAATATAACATTAACACTGTGTTCATTTTCTTCCTACTTAGTAACTTTGCTTTCAAAGAATTATATTACCACTCAGTATGCCTCTGTCCTAATTGGAGAAACTGCTTATCAGGTAAGTGTTGTTTTTTTTTAAGTAACTATGTTTCCAATACTGTATTATAAATATGACTTTAATACTGTATGCCATAAAAATTGTATAACAATTCATTAGTGTACAGGCTAGGCTACTGTGAAGCAATTGTATGGATTATTCTAGGCTACCATAAAGCTATCATATTGCTGCCTTTTCATTATTGATGCATAAATCACTATTGATGCATGAATCATACATGTAATTAAAGATGTATTTTTCACATTATCTTTTCACTTTTTGATGTCTAGCACTAGTGCATATACCATCTACAGTGTTTTGTATCATGAAAGAAAATACTGACATTAGGTACTGACAGACAATTCATCTTCTAACAGATGATGTAAATTTATGGTATTGATAAATACAGTACAGTACTATAAAACAGATTATTTTCTTTTCTCTTTAGCTTACTGTAAGAATACAGTATAAAAAATATGTGTTAATCAACTGTTTATATTATCAGTAAAGCCTCCACTCAACTAAAAGCTTCCAGGCTATTAGTAAAAGTTTTTGAGGAGTCAAAGTTATATAGATTTTCGAATGCATGAGAGGTTGGCACCCCTAATTTCTGCACTGCTCAAGGGTCAGCTGTATTTATTGTTCCGATAAATAGATATTTCCAACACCCCTTGAATGCTTTACCATAATTTATTTTCAGGCATTTTCCATCACTTATACACGG
Source organism: Manis javanica (assembly GCF_040802235.1). Taxonomy (NCBI): domain Eukaryota; kingdom Metazoa; phylum Chordata; class Mammalia; order Pholidota; family Manidae; genus Manis; species Manis javanica. Next base: position 100,858,989 of record NC_133163.1, on the reverse strand, counting down.
AAACCATGTATATCATTTATTTCAATGTGGTTTATTTCAATATAATCATTTTAGGATACTCTAGCATTTATTTCAAAGTAGAGCCACTACTCAAAAATCTTAAAGTCACTTCTTTAAAATTAACCTCAAAGAACGTAGCATAATCTAGTGTTCAAATTTTACTTTCTAATATTGTCAAAGATTTGATAACTACGACAGATGACCAAAGTGGTTACTGAAATATTTTTCAAACTCTTTTAAAGAGTGTGAGCAAGAAGCTGGAGCTTTGCCATGGTAAACAATCATCAAGGTACCATTAAGTCCTGCAGATCCTAGGGAATCACAGTATGAGAAAAAATCAGCAGATTGAAAATCAGCAGAAAATCAGATTTAAAAACTGTTCTTCTACAAATTGAAGCATATCAAGTGTCCTTAATACCGTAACTCCTTTTCTATTTCCAAAAGCTTAAAACATTAAGAGTCAGACACTTCAAGATAGATCTTGAATATTCAACCAGCTATGTTTTACACTGCTTAAGTTGCCTACCAACTGATGCATACATAAATTTTGTGCAAAAAGCTTTATATAAACCCTTTCTGTAGAAGGAGAGAGAGAAATCAGAAATAGAAATTTCTCTTTAAGAAGGGAACTGACTTTAAAGGAAAACCTACAAAGTAAAGTAATGAACCTACAAAAAAGGTACTCTGTATAGTCATATGCTGTGCTGTAAAAATGTCTTTATTCCATGTTGCGAGAAAGGTTGACTTTATGACTTCATGAACTAAACAGAGAGATCTTTGGTTAATAATCAACTAAAGCAAGAGTAGGCAAACCACCACTAAATCCAGCCCTCGGCCTATTTTTATAAGCCTGTGAACTAAGAATGGTTTTTAGATTTTTTTAATTGACATGTATTAGTTTCAAGTGTACAATTACATTTTTTAAAGGTTTTAAAAAAGCAAAACAAACCAAAAAAGGCTATTTGACAGAAACCTATGTAACTACAAAGCCTAAAATATTTACTATCTGCCCCCTTTTTAGAAAGTTTGCCAAACCCTGAACTAATGGGACAGTCCTAAGTAAAATTTAAAATGATGATGTTGCATTTCTACTCTGACATATTTTCCTTTATGGATTCCTGCCATACAGAACTCTCCTGCTAACAAACTGTTTTACAATGAAATCTCATTATTCATCTAAAACCTACTTTTATATTTACATGCTCATAAGATTTCTGGAAAGCCAGTATAGATAAAATAAATAATTCAAAAATTATACTTAGAGTAAACTTATACATAAATTAGTGGAAAATGAACTTAATGGGTTTTAAATTTTTCCCACTAGCGCTGTAAGTTCCTTTATTCTCTAACTCCACAAAAACCTGGGTATAAGTCCATAAATGAAAAAGCAGCCACTCTGCTGCCTCCTTGCTCAATGGCCAAAATAAAGTGCTTCTGAGGATTTCTAAATGTAAAAACACAATGTAGAGCTCTGTTTACTCTTCCAGGGCAGCCCAGATCCTAACCAAAATATCATCCAGTAGAAAGTACCAAATTAAAATTAATAATGTTCTAATTGTGACACTGTGGCTTTACCACAGATATTGTGGGTTGGATCATGCACAAAATTTGAAGAAGTTCTATTGATACTTTATTTTCTGGACTAGACTCTATTTTTTGTTTTAAATAAATATATCTCTATTGACACCACTCTGGCAGGGAGATGGGAGTTCTACGGGGTAGAAGCATAAGTTCTCCATTCTGCCTCCTTTGACACTTGGATGGGGAGACAATCCTGGTTCCTCCTGGGTGGGGGTTGGGAGTATTTGCTGATACCACTTACCTGAGAGAGGGAAGGGCACCTTGTTACTGCTCCCTGTGCGGCCTCCACTGACACCGAGGAGGTGACCTCAGTGTCCCTGACCACTGGTGAAAGCCCCAACTCTCCACTAGGCTTCCTCTAACAGCACCCCAGTGAAGAGGGAAGTGATACCCCATTAACTCCCTTCTCATGCATAATGTGAAATCCAGGCTACTCATGTCATCTCCACTGACAATGTAAGTAGGGGTGGGCGGGCCTTAACACCTGGCAGGGACAAAATTCTGATGCCCCCTCTTGGCTTCTCTGCCACCATGCCAGTGAGAGAGTTGGGCACCTTGCTACACCTGCTAAGGGTAGAAATCTTGGCTCTCCACTTAGCTTTTGCTGCCATGGGTGCCATAGTTCATTTTCTGTGGGGCTTGGCTGGAATAGAAGAGCTATTGTCTAAGAGTTTTCTATTTGCTAGCTTACCCTTTTCTTCCTGGCCCTTTGGCTAGAGAGCAGATTTTTCTTGGGGTGTTTTTGTCTGTGCCTGTTGGCATTTGCAGGTTGTTGGCTCTCCAGGGCTCAGCCTGGGGAGTATGAGGCAAAAAGAAACCCAGGGTACTCCCCATGGTGCAGCTCCTTGTATCCCAAGACCCCTAACCAGTCTGCCTTTGTTGTTCTACCTTTCAGTTTTATGTTTATTTGACATATAATACCCAGGATATTTAGGTGCACTGAGCGGGGGAAAAAAACAGGGAAAAAAGTATTTCTAGCTGCTTCTGATGGTTCTGTCCCTTTCATATAATTCTCCCAATTTACTTAATAGTTCACTTAAAATGCCATTCTCATCTATCAGTACCCTGCCCAAAGATCTTCTTTACCCCTGTATTTATAAAGTCCAAACTCATGTGGCTGCCATGAGAGGGCTCTGCAGTGTGGCTTTTCCACTCTTCTGCTGAGTCATCTATTCAGCCTGGTCAGTCAGTGTTTACTGAAACTGATCTTATCCCCACTTCTGCACCCTCACGTTCCCTCTGCCTAGCACCCTTGGACAACCTTTCTGGCTATCTGAAACCTACCTACCTTTCAGGGTCCTATTGTGTGCCCTTACGTGTGCGCTCAGGCCCACAGTGATCTGAACCGCCTCTGGACCCCTATAATATTGATTCCCTAAACCATCCTTTTGCATTCTGCCTTACTCGTGTAACGTTTTCACAAATAAGTTATCTCTTTCATTACATTGTAAATTCCTTGAAAAGAAAGATTACAGCTTACATTTCTTCATATTCTCTGTACCATTTTATACAATGCCTGGCACAAAGTAGATACTCAATAAATGTCTTTGATGTGATTTATATCTTAATATGACACTAAGGTAAGTTATAATGATGGGACTTCCATAAAAATGTGGTTTAGTATTGACTGAAACCCAATCAGATAACTGATAAAAGTAAAATAACCTCCTCTTTTTAATGCAATTAAAACATATAACTTACTGATTAACCCAGTACCAAATACTGGGATAGACACAACCCCTGCCCTTATGAACTTTGTAATTTAAAATTCACATTCTTAAGCAATAAAATATTTATACTGGGTTACCAGAGAACACTCTACCATTGATAAAATCAACATAAGTTATGAATCTATACAAATACAGGGAAAAAAGGATAATAATGTAAAGATGAATAAAGGAAATAAAACAACAGAAAAGAAACTGCAAGGTGTCTGTGGCAGGGTAACACAATGGACTGACAGCCTACAAAGAAACAAATTATTGGTGCTGGTTCCAGCAATCTTAGTAAGAACATCCTAGTGGAAAACATTAAAAAATATTTCCTCAGGTATACAGTATTCTCCACATCAAAAGGAACAGGTAACAGTGGTTATCTCCAAAAAAGGGGACTGGGGTGGTGGGTAATAAGGGTCAAAAGGACACTTATTGTACACTGTCTACATTTTTGTACATTTTGAATTTTGAACCATGAGCATATACTACCTATTCAAAAAAATTTTTTTAATTAAGGTTGAAATGTCAATTACAAAAAAAAATTCTACAAAAAAAAGGGAAAGCAGATTCTTAACTGATCTTAACTAGAATTCTGTAAGAGCCTTTCAAACCTTTATCCTAAACACTGGTTCTATCTCAAGCAAAATTTTTTAACTTACTTTAGCTGTCTGCAAAGACTGATAACTTCTCTGGATCTTCTGACAGCTCCCAGCCAAACCACCTGCCTCAATAAGGGCTATCCTTATCTCTGGCCCCTTATTCTTCTCTTTACACAGCAGGGTCCTACATAATATCAACTGTTCATTATACTGATAAGAGCGGGGACTGTGTCTACCTTATTCTTCCTTTAATCCCCCATACTTAGCATAGAGGAATGCATAAGTCAATCAACTTTTGCCTCAATTTGTACCTAGTTTACAAATCAAGTTTTTATTTTGTAGACATTCAGTAAATACTGGATGAACAAATGAATAAACCACTTTTATTGCCTTAATTATCATTTATACATGCAAAATGTAATGCCATCCTTCAAAATTTACTATCCCAATTCATTACCATGTGTATTATTTTTCCTGTACTAGTTCTTTGAACACAATCCTTTCTCCTTATGCCTACTGTATATCTGTTAAGCACTTTTCTTACAGCTAAACTAGTTTAATTTCTGCCCTCTAGTCTACCTTCCACTTCTACAGTCACTGTTCTTAAAGATCCACAGTTTACCACTGTCTGGAAGCACAATTGATGCTCTTCATCCCCTACTTTATGGTATTTTACCAGATTAAGAAATTACTTTTCATTTAAGTTATATCTCTCAATACCTCTTCTACTGCTCTTCTCCAAAGCATGAATATGTCAACTGTTTTACTTCTACCTTCTAAATATCTCCAAATATCCCACTTTCTTCACTGAGCTTCTCAGATTGATCAAAAAAAGAGTTCGCAAAGGACACCATCAATAGAACAAAAAGACATCCTACAGTATGGGAGAATCTATTCATAAATGACAGATCCAATAAAGGGTTGACATCCAAAATATATAAAGAGCTCACACACCTCAACAAACAAAAAGCAAATAATCCAATTAAAAAATGGGCAGAGGAGCTCAACAGACAGTTCTCCAAAGAAGAAATTCAGATGGCCAAAAGACACATGAAAAGATGCTCCACATCACTAGTCATCAGAGAAATGCAAATTAAAACCACAATGAGATATCACCTCACACCAGTTATGATGGCCACCATCCAAAAGACAAACAACAACAAATGTTGGCGAGGTTGTGGAGAAACGGGAACCCTCCTACACTGCTGGTGGGAATGTAAATTAGTTTAACCATTGTGGAAAGCAGAATGGAGGTTCCTCAAAAAGCTCAAAATAGAAATACCATTTGACCCAGGAATTCCACTCCTAGGAATTTACCCTAAGAATACAGGAGCCATTTGAAAAAGACATATGCACCCCTATGTTTATCGCAGCACTATTTATAATAGCCAAGAAATGGAAGCAACCTAAGTGTCCATCAGTAGATGAATGGATAAAGAAGATGAGGTACATATACACAATGGAATATTATTCAGCCATAAGAAGAAAACAAATCCTACCATTTGCAACAACATGGATGGAGCTAGAGGGTATGTTCAGTGAAATAAGCCAGGCGGAGGAAGACAAGTACCAAATAATTTTACTCATCTGTGGAGTATAAGAACAAAGAAAAAACTGAAGGAGCAAAACACCAGAAGACCCACAGAACCCAAGAATGGACTAACAGTTACCAAATGGAAAAGGACTGGGGAGGATGGGTGGGAAGGCGGGGAAAAAAGAAAGGGGGCATTATGATTAGCATGTATAATGTGAGCGGGGGGCACAGGGAGGGCTGTACAACACAGAGAAGACAGTAGTGATTCTACAGTATCTTACTATGCTGATGGACAATGACTGCAATAGGGAATGTGGGGGGAACTTGGTGATGGGCGGAGCCTAGTAAACATAATGTTCCTCATGTAATTGTAGATTAATGATACCAAAATAAAAAATAAAAAAGAAGAGTTCCTCTCTGAGGCTATTAAAATTGGAAGTTTTTTGGTTACTCTTCTCAGTTCTTCACCTTCTTCCTCCAACTTACTCTTGTCTCCTAACACTGAATTACTTTTTTAAATTATACGTAACATACATAGCTATTCTCTTCACAAAATACTACATTATTATCTCACATGTCCTATATATCCTTATCTATATCTTACTCATCCTTCAGTTGTCTTCTTAAACATCAGTTTTTTTCAGAAAAACCTTCTCTGTTCTCTTCAGCTAAGACTAACTGCTACATTCTCCCACATCACCCAATAGCTTTCCTTTCTAACACTGATGACACCTGTCCTTTTCCATCAATCTAATCTGTGAGATCAATGATAATACTGTTTTATTCATAGCTGTACTCCAAGCATCTTGCATGAGGCCTGACAAATAACATAATAATTTAAGGAATATTTGATTACTAACTGACAGACTGACTTAAGGACTATCCTCTTAAAGATGGAATTGATCTACTGGGTTAACTTCACAGTCAGTTAGATGCTTGATGAACATCTTCAATAAAGAGATAATTTCTCTTAAAAGAGAACATCTTTTAAAACAGAGACAATTAAAATAATGAATGTAGGTCAACATTTAAAACAGTGACATAATTTCAAGTTATTTTTATTAGTTATTCAATGCATCCATTGAAAAATAACCAGAGAACCACCTTAAAATTAACAATAAAATTATATCAGAATTTATAGTATTCTAACACAAATTTAGCTATAATATTAAAAACACCATTAGTCATTAGAGTAGTATTTATATGCGTTACCTACCATATGTGACATTGTGATTTAACTCAGCTCTTCGTAAGGATTCATCAAGAACATCATACATTAATTCACTTGTCCTGTTTAAAAGATATTTTATTTGCAGTAGAATTATAGTATTATAACCCAATAAAACAAAGTTTTTCAAACTTCTGTATCTTTATAACTGAGGATCTACAGAAAAGAAGTGAAAGAAATTCATTTTATGAAGTTATGGGCATTTCACTTCTTAAAGACTGAATTTGCTCTTTTTCATGAGTTTAACTTCCTGCTTTATCAATACTGACTAAACAATGAAGAGATAAACATGTCAACCAATTCTTTCCTCAATCTGTACCTACTTTATAAATCAGGTTTTGTTTTGTTAAACATACTACCTTTTTAAATTTTCTAGGTAATAAAATATCTCTACCTGTTTCAAGTTACTACAGTAATGCCTCACACATTCAATTTATTCCAGACAGTATATTATGTGTATTTTAACCATACAGCTTTTAAAATAGTCTAGCTCAAATACTAGTTCTTCTTTAAGCAGCACTAAGTTCTTCAGAAAAAAATTTTAACTTTCATTTATGATAAATACAAAGAAGTTACATTTTGTAGAATTAACAGATTTGTACCATTCCTATATCTTTATGGTCATTGATTACAGTTACAGTAACTAGACTGAGGTAGATACTGTAAGAAAATACAGTACTTTATAGAGCACTAGAACTCTGGCCCCAAGCCTAGACGTCCTCTCCAAGATGCCAGTGTGAAAACTACAGTTTCTCAGCTGGTATTTCTGTATGTTTTACAAATTCAAAAAGCATTAATAGAAAAAAAACTACTGTCCAAAAGAGTCTTGCAGAGAAACTACCATAAAACAAACAAAAAGATAAAAATAATCTAGAGCTACCCAGATTACATTATCATGCATATTACATTTTTTTCAGGAAACTTTTTTCCAAAGATACAGCTATAATATTAAGTTTGAAGTACATGTACTTTTCTTCTATCTTGACTGAAGTACAAATATCTAGTGAGAATCCAGAAGCATATTCTGAAATCCCTCATTTTACTGTGCAAGCATTTCTTTCATAGGTAATAATTATACAGTAGACATTACAACCTCCCACCCACCCAAAATTTGGTAATACTCCACCTAGATTACAGTCTGGTTTCTCAATTTAAAAGCTAATGTCTGACATAAAAGTCGTAATTAACCACATTAAATGTGGAAACATTTGCAGACATGATCAAGCTAGATGTTAACCTAAGAAACAATACTATAATACACACAAAAAATTCCAGCAAAAGATGCAAAAAAAACACAAATATAAGAAAATACTTCTAGTAAATTAATTATTTCAATTAAATATATTAGAATTCTGTTATAAAATAACATTTTTACTTTGTTACATTGAGATAATCTTGTCTTAAGAAATATAAGATTTATGTTGATGTAAAATCTTATTGCAGTTGGGACAACAAAGGAGAAAACATTGTCTCACATTATTAAAGGAGTTTCTCTCTATTCATTTCACTGAGCCCAATTTCTATTTAACTCTACTCTTTGAAGGTAAGCACTCTCTTACTCATCTTTGTATGTGCTCCCCAAATTCATCCATGAAGGAAAGCAGAAGATGATGAGTTAATGAATTTAGTAAATACACTAAATGTCTCCAAAGTTACTTTGTGACAATGTATTATGTTAGATCTTTTTAGACCAGTGAGGTCTGGATGCATAGTATGAAATCCGTAATTTTAAAACAGAATTCCAGTGAACTCCAACTATAGTTCCACAACAGGATAGGCTGGGTTATATAAAACAAAATACAATTAGGACAAAGATTTTTAATGTGTGTTACTCTATCACTTCCAGGTTTCACCCTAGCTTTCAATCAGCCTAGGGGTTGAGACTGATAGACACAGAAAAAAGTGACACAGCAATACCAAGAATGATACAGACCAATTAGTGCTCATCAGGAGCTCATGGGCAGACCGAGCTGACATGATGCTGACGAGGCAATAGGAGGAGCAACAGCCTGCAGGACAATCCCTTTGTAGGTAGGCTAAAGAATCAGAATATAAACGTACCCTACTGCCTAAAAAACAACTATATCTCATAAAGTCAGAAAACTGATGAGCAAATGTTTTCTTAAGACAGAAATACATCAAAGACTCAAGCCATGGTCCTTGTTCTCAAGGTAACTCAAATCTAGTTGGATTTGCTCTCAAACAGTTCAGAAAAAAATTTTAAAACAAAAACAATAAATGTGAAAACATGGACATAAAGACAGAGCAAATGCAAATAATTGATGAATCCATATAAAAGGTATAAGGGAGCTCCTTGTACTATCCTTGGAATTTTTCTATAAAATTGAAAAACTACAGCAAAATAAAAAGTTACAAAAAATAAACAAAATTGAACAGACACCTATAAAAAGCTTAATATAAATGACTGGCTCAAAGAGTTAATTCTAGCAAATGAATTAAGAAGGTTAGAGTGCTCACATCCAACCAGAGCAAGAGTCAGCAAATTAGTCCACAGGCCTAATCTGACTGGATATGTTTCTGTATGGCTTCAGATTAAGAATGGTTTTTACATGTTTAAATGGTTGGAAAAGAAACCAAAAGAATATTTCATCACATTCAAAGATGATATGAAATTCAAGTTTTAACATCCATAGAAAGTATTTATTAGAACATAGCTGTGCTCATTCATATACATACTGCCTACAGCTGCTTTTGAGCTATACAACAGCAGAGTTGAATGGTTGCAACAGACAACATACAGCTCATAAAGTCTAAAATACTTATTATCTGGCCCATTACAGAAAAAATTTCCAAGCCCCTAAACTAGAATCATTAAGAAAGGATCAAAAATATGGAGCTTCAGACCCTTTCACTATAAGCAGAATTTAGATAAACAGCCAGGATTACCCCAGCAACCTGTATTTATATACTTCTTACAATGATTTATCTATCACTATTAAGCCAATTAAGCATTGGGGCAATCAGGCTTATCATGAAACCTCTAGCTTACTAAAACCTAACACTATCAAATTTACTTAGAATCATTTACCTTTGGTCATCTTTCCCTAGAAGTCCTAATATTCTCAAGAGCTGAATTTGTAGCCATGGTGCTGGCACACTGTGGTAGTTGAAATCTACTGGGAGCTTTCCTCCAACTACTTGCTTCAAAATTGTAACAAAACTTCCAGTCAAGTCTTTATATCCAGAGGAATTTTCCTACATTCAAAAACAAAACAAAACAAAAACTTACCATTAGTAATAATGTCTTATCAAATACAAAATAGACCTGGATAAAATGTCATATAAATCTAATTTAATACATGCTAACATAGATGTTTCCTGTAATGTTCATACTCACACATGTAATGAAACAATAATCTGTTTAATTATCTTCCATGATGAAACTCCTCTGCCTACCCAATCCAAAACTGAATCATCCCTCAAAAAGCTTTCACCACTTCCTACCTGTCCCCCACACAATCTAAAGACATTTCAAAAGTTCTTATAATTACATCTAATATAGAACCTTTAATAGCCAATACCAGTAATTAAATAAAAAAGTGAAAAGAACTGGCAGAGAGTAAAGGGGCAGTAATATCTCTCCTGGTGATGAAAATCAGGGCCTGTTTGCGATCTCTGAAATTTGTAAGAAAGACTTTATGTAAATGAGCTCAATGTGCTCCGCATAGAAGAGCACAGGGCATATAGGCAAGACTACTCAAACATTCAAACCCCCCAGAATCAGTGACTCAGCCTACTAAAAATTAATTAACCCTACAGTATTTAAACATGTTTGTGTTTCTGAATCAGTGTACCTTGATTATCTGACTAATCTCTTGGACTGGGAAAATTAAATACACATTCCTCAAAATGAACATTACATTCTTCATTATAATTTTTATTATTACCAAGGACAAATTTTTGGAAGGGAAATAATAGCTCTTTCAAAGTTTAGTAAGTGTTAGAGGAAAAAACAGATGTAATACCAAATATTTATTTATACCATGCTATTTTGGAACAAACTTACATAAATATGAAAACAACCTTTAGTTCTATAATTTTCAACTCAATTCAACAGTATATTCCATTTTGTCAGGAGGTACTCATGAAATCTCTCACAAATAGATTCTTTTGGATACAAAGGGTTATAGGCAATACACTAGAGCTGAATTAGTACAAACCCATATCACGATTTAGAAAATTTTACCATACCATTCAAGCCTCCCTCATTTGACACAGTATCAATGTATGGAATTAACACTGTAGTCTATACCTTGCATCACCCTCACCAGCTCCCCTTATTTCTGTAAGCTGAAGTTGTATAAAAGAGAGTCTGCTTGAAAAACCACAAATCTGAAAATTTCATTCTCCTTCCATAGCCACCATTTTTCTGTGCTTTTTTAGTAACATGAAAAACTTGAGGCATTTAAAAAAAAAAAAAGACTAGTTCTGTAATGTGCCTACAATTCATGCTATCAACAACTGGCAAAAATTATGCCAATAATAAAAACTTGAACTGTTAATTATTTTACCAAAAAACTCTTAGTTTTCTCTTAATTTCATAATTATATTTTTCTAATGGTAACTGCTCAGTACCGGTGAAATTCCCAACTTACCTTAATCATCCTAAGGTATATGTGCAAAGAAGCAGCCATGACCCCAACATCTCTATCACAAAGTGCTTTCCGAAACTTAATGTGGATATGCTGTACTTGATTAGGAGCAATGAGATGGAATTTGTACAATGCCAGAACAGCTTTTCTTCGAATAATCTCCCTAAAGATAAAAAGTGAAATCTAAACAAACCATCTGAATCATCAGGCATTTAGTTTGAAATATTTTGGACCAGATGATTTCAAAGTATCAGCTATTACTTAAATATAAAAAGAGAGAATTATTCATTTATTATTAGTTTCTTTATTCTAATACACCAATCTATAAAAAGTAGCTATACCTAGGAGGTAAAATTTCAAGAGGATTTAACTATGTTATACGTTTCTCTAGTTATGGAATATTTTGGTAACAAGCACACAATATATATATATTTTTTTGAGAGGGCACCTCTCGTATTTATTGATCAAATGGTTGTTTACAACAATAAAATTCTGTATAGGGGACTCAATGCACAATCATTAATCAACCCCAAGCCCAGTCTCCAATCTTCTGAAGCATAACAAACAAGTTCTTACATGGCGAACAAGTTCTTACATAGTGAGTAAGTTCTTACATGGTGAACAGTGCAAGGGCAGTCATATCACAGAAACTTTCGGTTCTGATCACGCATCATGAACTATAAACAACCAAGTCAGATATGATTACTCATTTGATTTTTATACATGATTTATATGTGAATCTCACATTTCTCCCTTATTTTATTTTATTTTTTTAAATAAAATGCTGAATTGGTAGGTAGATGCAAGATAAAGATGAAAAGCATAAGTTAGTGCTGTAAGAGGGCAAATGTATGATCAGGTCTGTGCCTATAGACTAAGTATTAATCCAAGCTAGACAAAGGCAACAAAACATCCATGGATGCAGAAGATTTCTCTCAAAACAGGGGGTGAGGTTCTAAGCCTCACCTCCGCTGACCCCCAATTTCTCACCTGATGGCCCCCCTGCGACTGTGCCTTCTTAGGTTGTTCCTCCCTCGAGGAATCTTACCCGTCTCTGGCTAACCAGCCGTCTTCCGGGGCCATACAGGGAAATGTAAATTTGGTGAGAGAGAAGCAATATTCTTTGAAAAGGTTAGCTTTTTACTTCCTTGCAGATTTATGCCCTGTGGCTTCTATGCCCAGCACTTATCTTGAGGTATCTTTACCACTTGGAAGAATTATGATACACCGTAATTTTAAATATGAGGCACGAATTCTACTAAAGGGCTGTAATTAGGAAGGAAGAAGAAAAGCTATAGAAGTAGCAGACAGAAGAAAACATGGGAAGATTGATTATTTCTTTGACATAACTTCTTGTAGAGTATAGGTTTTAACAAACTACTAATTAGATTGCATACACACATTAACAGAATAGGAATACAGATACATCATACAATACTTTTGAAACCAGAAAAAACAACAAAGATAAACAGATTCCTTAATTCCCTAATTCTATTTTTGAAAGCCATTTCTGTATAAATTTGGAAAAGAATCAACATTAAGTTTAAATCAGTAAGGGGTAATTTCGGCTAGTAATACTGAACAGTCTCTTTATTAAAATTAAAAGTCTCTCTAACATTCCAGATATTCATATTTTTTTTATATCATAGGCAAACATACTCCAAATATATTAAAGGGGCAGGAGAGTACAGGAGAAACTCAAATTTAAAGATGTTATTCCTCTCCTTGTCCAGCTCATGTTTCAAAAACCTCATTACAATGAAAGTATGCACTAGTCTTGCTCTAAATTTGTAACAGATAATGTCTAGCACACAAGAAGCAAAAGTAAAGAGTTGCTATCCTATATTAATAATGTGATTTTCAAGAAAGTATACTCCTTGTTACTTTCTTATGCCTATTCCTACATGTTCCATTATTTGCAGACTATGCTGGCAGTGCTCACAACAGCAGCAAATGGCACAAGAGCCAGTATTTCCTTTTATTAGGGTTCTAAATATGTATTTGTTACCTAAAATCATAGAATCTCAAAATTGAGATTATTCAATCAACCCTCTGTGTTCTGCTCAAGAATATCTTTTATAAGATTCCTAACAATGATCATCCAGTTTCTGCTAAATTTTATTAACAAGCAACTCACTACCTTCAGATTAACTAGATTTGTCATTGGTATTAATACTATGATGACTGTACACTACATCCCAATGTATTGTAATTGAGTGTTTACCAATATTAGAGTTAGGTAAACGACATAAGGAAAAAGAATACAAACTCTGAACAGGCTCCAGAATCCCCAGGCCTGGTGTGGTGGTGGTACTAACTCAAGACATCAAGAGACCTAGATTCGGGCTCTAGGTCTGGCATGCTGAAATACAGCCAGGGATTCTCAAGTCAAAACCAAGCCCTCACTCACATCTTCTTTGTGATACCTACTGGCCTACCTGTATCTCTATCCCATATTCTTTAGCTCTTTATAGCATGGAGTTCAGAATGGCTGTAACTACAGAGCAGCTTTTCAAAAAATCTAAACTCTAATTAGTAGAAGACAGGAGAGATGAGGATTTGAAATAAAATGGGAAGCAATAAGGAAAAAACTGAAAGGGTAACTGGGAAGCAACAGGAAAAAATTTAATCCTCAGAAGTATTCCATACAAAGGGTCAGTAAGTATGATTACCACAAAACAGTAAATGGTAAGGAAAAATTTTATAAAAATATGCTCTGCTATGACCACATCAACCTATGATTATCCAAGAAAAGCTAATCATTTAGTTTCAGTAATTAATCTTCTATATTCATCATTCGTTTTAAACACAGATTTGACATAGACAAAACATCACAACAAGTCTGGAAAACTTACTCTATAATTCTTAAAGTTACTCTATAATTCTTAGTCAAAGTTATTATTTTAGCTAGACAACTGGTCCAAGATTTCTTAAAGAATACAAACTGTAGACAATTTATAATCTTAGAACACTAAAAATACTGACTTGAACATATGAAGTATGTTACTCATAAAGTATGAGTAACAAAAAAACTCTTTATCAAGAATGTACGTATAACTAAAATACTGTGATCACAAAGGAAAAATGGAAAATGACTGCAACTTTTTCCTAGCTTTAAAGGTAATGAAATTAGGAGTCTTGGTCAAAAACAAAATAATTCCAAGTGTGGAGAAAAAGTAAGTCAAGCTATTAAGGGAGGCAGTTAAGGAATCTTACAAGATAGGATAAGCAGTATACTACAACTTAGGGTTTTATTTGGATATATTATGCTACAAGAATTTGAATGCTGCTATTTTGCTGTAAAAGCAACCCCAACACACTGAAGCTCTCTACATTCAGAGCACTTGAACCTTTCCCAAATGCTTTCCATTATTTCACTTGATCTTCAAAACGACTTTGTGAGAACTAAGGTGCTTCAATCAACCCCATACAGGCAAGGGAAAAACTGGGCCACTGCTGTTAGTGGTACTGTTAGTAGTACCAAAGGTCCCTGACACACAGCCTCATTGCCTCTCAGTTTAGAAAGCTGCCTAACATTTTTTTAAACCCACACAAAAATAAAGGATGATGCCATCAGGGATTTTTGCATAATGTCTGGCAGTCAAAGAATATGCTCTACCCTGGTAGCATTAAGTTAAACTTGGAATAAATTTTTTAGTATAAATTTTTATTTTAAAATATATAGTGTACATACCTATCCACAAAGAATTTACTTACTTAGAATGTTGAAGTTTATCTTCTATTAATGGAAGAACAGCTGGAATCATTTCTTGAGGGAAAATCTGGCTGACGACCGTAAGTGCCATACATACTTCCACCAGGTTAGTGCTCTGTAAGTCCTGACATAATTATTAAGCAAAGAAAACATTCAGTGCAAATTTTGAAAGTAGGGATAGCTGGCTCAACATTGCAATGATCCTACATACCATACTAATGGTTTTCTACCAACTTTGTAATTATAATAACTTGGTGCATTCAAGCTTATCTCATATTTTATAAGAATATCCCTCTTTCATTTGTCTACATAGAGTCAACAGATAAATACAGCCAAAAGCAACTGATCCAAAAGGAAACTGTATTTCTGCTCTGACACTGGCCAAAGCAGTCTCCTTTTATTACATATACAGCATTTGGAAACTTTTCCAAACTAGTAACAAAGCAATTCTATGAATTTTTCTTGTTAATCAGTAATACAAGTAGAAGGTTAAAAGGAAGTAATTCTCATATACAATAAAACCCATGTGTTCAAATATACTTATATATGTACAAATTTATAAATCATTCTAATAGAACCAAAAAAATATATTTTTTAAAGCTTGGAAAAATTTAAGCTACTAGTAACCTTTAATAGAGTATATTCACAAAGTACTATATACATACACAAAAACTTATCTGTCAAAAGAGTGACACAGATAAACTTGAAAAAGCTCAACAATTCAATTATACATTATTACCAATTTGATTAACATTTAACAGGAAAAATATCATGTGGATTAAATTGTGTTTTTATTATCTATACAGTTCATTTACCCAATTATATTCTATTCTCCTTTAAAATGATTTTTAGAATTTAAAAGACTTCAATTACTCAGTGTATATCTATATCCTTTCAGAACAGATCCCAGAGAAAAAGACAACAGCAAGAAAAGTATTAAGTTCTGTTACTATCCTCATTTTACAGGTGCAGAAACTGATCTAAAAGATCTTCCTAAGCCCATTCTGTAAGCCTACCTTCTTACAAAAACAGCTAATTCAATATAATTGGGGAGAAATGACAGATGCTTGCAGGAATAATCAAGACTTAATACAAATTCACACAAAATACAGTACCTTTACAACTGTATTCACAAGGAGAAGCAACAGCTCATGACTTTCATGGAGAAATAAGGAAACAGCCAAATAACCTACAAAATTTGAGGGGAAAAGTCTCATTAGCTGCTAAAATTTAACTTTTCCCAAGAAGTTAAACATAACAATAATATATTCCAAAATTTAAGTGTCAAAGATACCAATGACAGGTAAACATAAAAACAAGCTGCAAAATATATAGTTCAAAAACTTAAGCAAGGAAGATTTCAGGTGTTTTTTATTCCAAAATCTTTCAAAATTATATATTTCACAGGATATGCCTGAAATGGAAAAGAGGCTCCACATATCAATTTAAAGTTCTATAAATGACATTAGGAATATATGCCTCTATCTTCTGTGCAAATCTCAACACAATTAATCAAAACATTTCTAACACTTTCTAGAATAATCTATATAGCCTGCTTTCCCTTTGTGTAAGAAAGAGTATGTGAATGTGTACCCACGCATTTGCTTGTTTTGCAAAAAGAAACAATGGGAAGATTAATCAGAAACTAATGAAAATAGTTACCTACAGAGATTGTTAAGGGGCAATCTGGGTAGGGGCTAGAGATGAAAGTAAGACTTCTCTGATTATATCTTTTTAAAAGATATCACAATAAAATGACTCTTAAGGTCTCCTTTAATAAGCCTCCATAACTATGAAATAACACATGCACAAGGCCATTCACTGTTATAAGAGCAAAAAATAAAAACCAACCCATACATACCAATAGGGAACTGGCTGAAAACATATAGTTATTCAGAAACTACTAGTTACTACAGTTAACAGTGAGTTCTATTTGTATTTATTGAATGAGCTACCGATTACCAACCCATGCGATGTAAATCATATATTAAGCCATAAACAATCCCTTATTTTCTCCATTTGAAGATACACTATTGAATGATTAACAGTTGTTGAGGAAGGAAACACTGACTACCACACTAAATGCACTCATTGATTTGAATAAGCATTTTTATTTTAATAATATTAAAACATAAAAAAGTACATCTTAAGATTGAGGAAATACATTATTAAGAAAAATGCTATGTGGCTGGAATCTAAACGCTCCATGTCATTTTCCTATCACCCTTCACACTGATGACATTTATTTTAGCATGGGTCAAGGACATTATAAGCCTCATCTCGTTTAATCCTTGCAACTCTATGAGGTCAGTATTCTTATAATCCCCAATACAATAATGAGAGATGCAAAAAGCCAACTGCCCAAGGTCTACAGCTATTATATGGTGGAGCCAGGACTCAACCCCAACAGCAGGAGTTAGTTCATGTTTTTAACTCCTATGCTGTCCTGTCTCTCCATACAGTCTATCTAGGGGCCCTAATCCCTGATTCCCATCCTCATTGTTTTTCATTCGTCTCAATTCACTCAGCCCTTTCACTAGGGATCCTAATGTTAACTATCCTCATCATTATCCAGCATCCACACTGTCTGTATGTGTCGGGGAACATGGGAAAACTATTAGAAACTTCCTATTCTCACAACCAAGAAGCAGCAGTGTGACCCACTGCAGTATGTTCACTGAAGGTCCGAGGAGCAGAACCATTACTCCCACAATCCTGAGAGAAAAAAGCACTACCATAGCTAAGAAAGAGATGAGTAAAACCCTGGAGAGCATTTAAAGTGGAGCCTAAGTCTTACCAGTTGCTGAAACTCGTCTGGCTAAGGTAACACCCATACCCGAGTCACCAGTATCAAGGTACAAGATGATCAAAAACTTAAGACCATCTCAATGAAACCTTAATTCTATGTTACAAAAAAACACCCTGTTTTGATAATCCAGAAACAGGGAGAAAGATATTCAGTGACTCAAAACTGAAAAAGGTTTCAGGAAAACAAAGAACTACGATTATGAAGTACATTTAATGTGACTGAGGGCAAAGTATACGGTAAGAATATAGGCACTGACTAGTAGAAATTTGGGTTCACACTCTAGCTCTACCATTTATCAGCTCTATGATTTTAGGCAAGTGACTTAATCCTTCTCAGCCTCAGCTTTCTCCTCTGTAAAATGAAATACATCTCACAACATAAAGCACCTAACGTAATGCCTAACTTAATAGGTACTGAAATGTATTTATTCAAAAATATTCATATAAAAAACAAGAAGGTATTCATCATAAAAAGCACAAAAGCTAACCTTACAAATCTCAGGACAGTGGATGAGGCAATAGTACTAGAGTGAAGACATATAAATGGTTTACATGCTTTCTTGAAAAAACAACTTCCACTCATAGCACACATATAGAACATCTGATACTTGCAGATAAATGTCTCTCTAGCTGGCAAAAATATTTTCCCAAGGAAGATCATGAACCTCAATAATAATGATTCTTCAGGTCTCCTTTAAGATAAGCCTCCATAACTATGAAATAACACATGTACAAGGTTATTCATTATTTATAAGAGCAAAAAATAAAAAATCCCATATGTTCACCCATAAAGGACCTGACTGAAAAAACTATGGTACATTCATCTGCCCAATGAAAATTATGCAACTGTATAAAAGTTATCAAGTGTCAAAACGAGGTATAAAATAATGTATACAGCATGCTGTCTCTTGTTTAAGAAAGAGTATGTGAATGTGTACCCATGCATTTGCTTGTTGTCCAGAAAAAAAACAAAAGAAAGATTAATCAGAAACTAATTAAAAGTTATCTACAGGGGTAAGGTACAAATTGCATAGGAGCTACAGATGAAAGTGAAGACTTCTCTGATTACATCTTTTTATAAGATCTAATTTTGAACCATGTTAATGCTTTACATGTTTTTAAAATTAAATTAAATTTAAAAATTACATGGAAGTCTAAGAAGCAGAATATATCAATAGTTGTACAAAATAACTGTACCACCATCCATCTAATATTTACTATCTATTGTTTTCAAAATGTCCTACCTTTAGGAGTCTTAGAATTAGTTTGGGAGCTAAGACATCAATATATGAAAAGATATGGTAACAGATGGTAGGAGCCACCTGAGTAATCACAGAAGAGTTAAACTTGACTTGGAATATGGAAAGGGAAAGACAGAGAACATTCTACCTGGAGGGAAGAATACAAATCTAGAAGACAGAGGGTATTTTGGACAGAGTGAGGTTCAACAGGCAGAATATTGGAATCTTTACCAAGCTATATCCCACCCCAACTCCATCTGACAGTACAGGTTAATATGACTTGTGAAGAATGTTGGTCCTTGTAACATGATACTATCAACTCCTTTGAATAAAGAATATGTTCCACTGCTATGTTAGTCTAAAATGATTGCTTCTTGGGGTTCTGATATAAAATTGAACCTATGAACAGAAAATTTAAAATCCCTGATAAGATTTTTGCTAATAGCCCTTAAGGTTGATTACAGAGACGAAATTTTTAAAAGATACCTCTAATCTTCATAGCTAACATTTGTGAAACTGAAAACAGGATTTAAAATGACTCAGGTCAATTTCAGTTTTTATCCTATAAAAATAATATTTGTTTAATTCATTAAACTGATGAAGTCAGACATACTTTTTAAAATCAGTTTTACTAAGGTATGATTTACATACAAGAGAATTCACCCACCTTATGAACTTTTAAGTGTATATAGCTCAATGAGTTTGACAAATATATATATATATATATATATATATATATATAGTCATCTAACCACCATCAAAAGAAGAAGCAATTTTTAATCTTCTCCATAATTCCAAAATGCTATGAATCAGGAAAACACATTTCATTCATAGGTTTTGAGTTTCTGAAGTGTTATCTTTTAAAGCTTTAGAAATTCCAAGACAATATTCTAAAAACATACTAAATACCTGCACTTCATTTTATATAGTAGCTGGAACTTTAAGGACAGCATTAAGTATTAAAGTCTTAAACACATACATACCTACTCTTTTTTCTAAAAGGTTTCCTTGTTGTGCCAACTTGATTGCATGTATATAGCCAAAGGAAGCATCATATCCAAGCATTTCACAATATATAAGTCTCACCATACATTCCTTCATCATTTTCTGAAAAGCAAAATATATGTAGAGTAACTAAATACACAAATAGAATGTTTTGATTTTTTCTATTATGTTGTACTATTTAACAGGGGAATTCTTTAATCCTGGCACTGAATAGCATATATTATAAATTAATCACCTGAAGTCAGATTTTATAAATAAAAGTTGCTCCCAAACTTAACGACCAACAATATTTATTTTAGTAAAATATTTTAAAGAATATTTAATGTTGCATTCATATACATATACACACACACATCACATGTATAATATACACATGCGTATATTATATACAAGCAAATATGAAGAGTTTAAAAAGAAGTCAGAGGAAAATCCTAGGGGAATAAGATTTAATTCAGGTCACTTGTGTTTAAAGCGATAGAAGAAAATTCATTAGCACATTAATTATGACTACTAAAAACTGAGAAAACAAGCTTAAAAGATACTGGAAGTCTTTCTTCAAAGGTTTCTACATCAATTAGGAGTCAAAGTGTTCATTGAAGCCAGAAAGTATCAACCCTGGTTTTCTAACAGTTTACCTCAGAGTTTTTCAAAAGTCATTGAACTTCATTTAAGTAAAATTATATCGTAAACTTTGTTATTCTCTTATTTTTGGAGATGAAAGTACATTCCCCAATGTAGGAATTCATTTTATAATTTCTTTGTCATCCAACCTCTACACCACCACCTAATGGGACAGACCACTCTGCCCAGAGTTGGACAGCCACAATATAAAATCTTCCTTCCAAACTCTGCCTTCCTAACTTCTACTATTTATCTTGGCTCTGCCCACGTCAGATTTATGCCTCGTAGCAAGACAAATTATATTTACTGATGCCATTTACAGAAAATGGAAGTCAAAGAAAATAAAAACAGAGAAACCATTTCAGCTTAACATTTCTACCAAGTTCGATGATTTTACACATACACACACGTATACATATCTATACACACAAACATATATACATGTAAATACATCAGATTATGTTTTGGGTGTCATTTGTCCACATATTATTATGTTCACAAAAGAAATCCATTCTCTCAGACTTTGTAAGTGTTGTTCATGTACATGATCATGTATTCCTGCAAAATGAGCACCCCAATATTTTTATTAGAAGGAAAACATTCCCACAATGACTTACACACAAAAGGCACTTACTAAATATTTGTTAAGTAAATGTTGCTTGGAAAACTTCATTGTATGTTAACTACATGAAAATTAAAAGAAAAAAAAACTAAGTTTTATGTAGTGACATTCCTCCAGCATCCCACATGTAGTGGCTGCTCATTAAATAGTTGCTGAATGAATGCTGTTTGAAAAATCAAATTATACATCCTAACCTTTTCCCAGTACATAACATTCAACAGTAAGATCAGCACTGGAGTCCCAGGGGTACTGCCACATTTATGAAATTATCATCCTTTGGCACTGAATTGACATCAGTAAAGCAAGTCTTGCTCTAGGGCAACCAGTCAGTAATAAAATAAAGTTCATATTTGACTTGCTATCACCCATAACTGATTTGGACTACGGTAAGTCAGATTTTAGCAACGGATCAATTAGAGGCCACCATCAAGTCCATAGTGGGCCCAATTTCAAATTCAAAATATGCTGGCACTGCCTATGCAAACGTACCAGTGTTGTCGTAGGAGCAGAAACAGTTGCTTTCAGATTACTCAGCTCCTGCTGAATTAATTTCTCTTCCTCCTGAAAAGGTGAAAATAATTAAATGCATGAGTAACTGTCTTTTTCAACTGTAACTGCTTTTTAAAGGGAAAAAATGTTATCTATAGTACTTTAACAAAAAAGAAACATTATTTTAAAAGGGAGTTATAAAAATGATGTGCTTAAGATTTGCCTAAAGGCATTTCTCCAACTCTCAGAATCATTCCTGGGGAGAATAAATATTTCCAGGCTAACCCATTATTCCCTTTTCTTAGCTCAGTTACCAACTCCTTAAGGACAGGTTAGCAGAAAATGGAATTTTTATGAAAATTAATGGAGAGAGTAGAAAAGATATCCTTCATGTACTGGTCCAGGATAAGATTCTCACACCTTTCCCTTCAAAGTAAAAAGTCTTCATGGGATAGAGAAATAGGGTAAAAATGCAGAAACAGAAATCTGTTTTTTTTTCTTAAACTATATTCTTCTTCTCTATCCCATCTTATTCCTCACATCCCTTCCTTCACTTCCTGTCTTTCTCTCACACACAATAAATACACCAATGTGGGCACTTTTACTGTTTGCATTGTATTTCACTCTAAGCTCTTGAAAATTGGCCTCACTTTTGGTTAACCTAATGCTATCTTTAAATTACACATTGAATGAGCAGATGTCCATTAAGTGGCTAATCAAGAAACACTAGTGAAGTACTGCCACATTCAGATACTCCATATACAGTTTCAAACTGCAAAATAAGACCAAAAATACTTATTTTGTTTCATCCAACATCTCATAAAAATTACCAAAGGACAAAACATTCAGACAAACAATATTGTCCACAAATGATTTCTGAATGTGAAGCAGAAATATAGCATCCAGTATAGCATCACCTTATTTCAGTTTAAAAAGAACATTTTATACCCTCTGAGCACGTTCCTTCTTTCTTTGTCTTCTCTTCTCTCCTGGCACTTATATTTCATTGCATATTGCTTATACTTGTCTTCAGCCCAAGTGAATGATCAATTCCTTGAGAAAAGGAAAGGCGTTTTTACTCTGTTTCTCAGTGTCTACCACATAACCTCTCCCATAAATATCTTTGATCAAATTATAACTTAACACACGATCTTTTTTAAAGATATAAACTAAGCTTTGAATCAGTATCTCACATAATCCGTGTAAGATAACTAACCAAAAGTCTGTAGGAACTTGGTCACTTCCATTAGTGCTCATTTTCAAAGCTGAGGCAGACTTACTCAGCAAATTTTGGGAGAAGTATGCTTTTTCTCTACCTAACTCGTTGGTCTAACCTAAGAAACTCAAGTTCCCTAAATATACTCAACAACAGGTTCAGATGGCAGGGTCCGCTCCAGGGTGTGTCATGTTGCAGCTGAATAAACTGGGAAGAGAAAAGAACTGAAGGAGCAGGAAATGAAACTTTGCAAAAGATGAACAATGCTGACACTTCCACCACACTTGATATTTTCACACGCTCGATACCTCAATTATAAAAATAACCTATAAAATATGCATTGGTAATTTTCCACTCCAGCATTCAGAAAACACACGGAGGCTCAAAGATCAAAGAGATTCGCCCCAGATACAACTGTGCACACCCGGCCTCCCGTTGTCCGTGGGGCAGAAAGTGACGCGAGAAGTCGGACTAAGGCCGGACCCACACGCGCGCAGGCCCCGAGCCTCGCCGGAGGGGCGACCCCCGAAGGCTGGTCTCCAGACCCGGGCCTCCCAGCGCGCGGGCCTCCTCGGGGCGCCCCGACCTCCCGGCCCAGCGGGCACCTACGTGCTTGGAGGTGAGCGAGGTGATGCCGCGGACGAGGCCCCCCAGCCGCGAGGAAAAGGCCGCTTTGGCGGCCGCGGGTCCCCCAGCCGAATGGTTCTGCAGGAAGAGTCCCGGCAGCGCCGTCAGCGTCTTCTCCACGATGTCGCTCATCGCCGTCGCCGCCGCCGCCGCCGCCGCCCGCCCTGCGGTCTTCACCGGACCTCATGCCCGGGCCCTGCTCCGCAGCCGGCCCGGCCTCCGTAGGCACTTCCTGTTTGTTTGAAGAAGAAATCTTTATTCGCGTCCCTCGTGGACAAGCACAGTGTTGTTCTCGAGAGAGGCCGCGAGAGGGCGCGAGAGTCCGCTGGGGGAACCGCTAGTCCAGCTTGCGCGCAGAGGTTGACCGCGTGTGGAGAAATTGGACCTGACGCTCCCGGTTTCGATGGCAACTCCCGGATCCCGCGCGTTTCTGGATCCTCCTGAGGGAGCAGCTCAGGCCCGACCTTCTTCCCCTTCTTCCTCCAAGCTCTCCCTTTCGCCGCCTCTGAGCCGCCCAAGCCGGCCTCGGCAGGTGCACACTTCTGGCCACCGCTCATGGTCTACGGAACCACGAGCAATCCGCCCGCCTCCCTCCACGGCACCCTGAGGGGCGGAGTAGACGTGGGTCCCCGGCGCCACGCGCGGCCCCGGCGGTGCTGGAGACCCTGGTGGTGTGGGGTGATCATCCTGCCGGGTACAGGGCCCGCCAGGTAGGGGCACTGGAGTCCGCCGTGTCTTCCCATCCACCCCTGTCCTGGGATTTGAAGAGGCCGAGGTCGGGCGGCCACCCCGCGGCCCCAGCCCACTCCTACTCGGCAGGTGGAAGGGTCACTGACCTGGAGCGGAGTTCGCCGGCCTGGCAGAAAAGGCTCGGCCTCCCTGCCCTACCCTCACAGCGCTCCAGTCTTTTCCATGTTAGAACTGAGCGCAGTTGCACTGCACAAACATTCATCTCCTTCCAGCGAGGATCTCTCATTCACTATTACCCCAGCTTCTGCCTAGATCAGAATCTAGTACCCTGGTTCGCAAAATGGGGTCTCGGTGATTTCTGAGGGCTCCTTCCAGGGGGTCCACGAAGTCAAATTATACTCATGATATTTAAATGCCATTTGCCGTTTTCACTCTCATCCTCTCAGGAATATACAGACATGTTTTCCAAAGGATGGATGACAACATTGCTCTATTGACTGATGAAATATGTGCTTGAGTTTTCTAGGATCTTCTAAGGTTTAGGCTATAAATATGTGCATTTTTAGAAATTAACTCAGTTTTTCCTCAGTACTTCTAGTGTGCTCTTACAAGCTATCTTCATTTACACCTAATCTCTATAACCTCATTAATCATCCAATAAAAGGTGTTTTGAAGTCCCTAAATTGTCCTTGCAGCTTTGCAGAAGCACAGGAAGAAAGTCCATTTTGTTGAGTTGTTTTGCTAGAATATATTTTAATTTATTGAAAACTTTTCTAAATATTTAAATATTGCCTAAAACTGGTATTCTTTAAGAATTTAATATTTTATTCTAAAATAAAATTTTGTTTATAGCTTTTTTTAAATTTTAGGAACTTTCATTGACTTACAAAAGGGAGATTAGAAGAGTTGCTTTATTAACTCTCCCACATCTAAAGATGCTGAAAAAAAAATTAATTGACCTCAGTATCAGAGGATTCTCTGACTCAGGTAAAGTGAAGAATCTTGGTGAAACTGTAATTAAGAAAATATGACAAAAGCTGCTTTTCTTTGGCTTTAGAGATATTAATAATTCACCTTATTTGACTTAACAGAACATTTTCAGGCATTACTATGGTACCAGTTAAGTTGAGGCACCAGTTTGAGACCAATCATCGAGTTGAAAGGAAAGGTGTGGATAAAATGAAAGTTCCTGTGGCCAGGATTCTCACCTGGCCCTAGTTAGCTAGCTCACTACCCATGTGTGGGCAATGCATCATTATTGACTCTATATAGAGAGCCCTGCCCAGTGCTCTGGGCACCACGGTGGCACGGCTGCAAAGCTGCAGGAGAGAAGAGCAGAGGCCCAGAGGACGGCTGTGCAGGCCGAGAGGCCCAGAGGCAGAGACCAGCTCGCTACATGCAGACTCGCTCTGAGTGAACGACATTTCAGTCACTGACCTGCCACCATGGAAATAAAGTTGGCTATAACCCTTTCACCCCAAGAATGTTCTACTGTCATTTCTTTGGTCACCTTGAATCCATAGTGAACTTGCCCCAGGCTGAAACCCATTGGCAAGACAAAAGAGAATTGAATATTTTAAACATGATAAGCTCTTTAAAAGCCAAAGCTTTTTTGTTACCACTTTTCAAACTAGAAATGAAAAACCCACTGAAGCATTTTAAAGGTTAAATTACTGTATTGCTGGTCTGAGAAGGGTGTGTGATAGCTGAGAGACTAATAAAGTCTTTATGTTACTGAGTGAAGAATGCCTGCTAGACGAAAAATCAAAGAAATCACTCTATTGACTGATGAAATGTATGCTTGAGTTTTTTAGGCTCTTCTAAAAAGTAGTGCTACTTACTGCTACAGAAAGCAGTGACTCACCAAATTAGAAATTTAGTTGCGAACATAAAGACTGAGTTAACAATCTCATTTACAGAATTACACTGCTTTTAAGATGGACAAGAACTCTATAATGATAAATGTAGCTAGACTCATTGCTCTGCTTGTATCTAATGTTAGCACTATCCAGTGTTGGCATTAACTAATTCTTGCAGAAGATATTTTATATGAATACTTGGCAATAAACACAAGTGGTGCAGAAATAAAGCACTGAACAATTTTTTTTTAAATCTCATAGTTTATCCTGGAACAACTGTGTGATATTTGCACAAATGGTATAAAAACAATACTGGGCAAAACTGCTGGTGGCTTGGCACAAACCAAGGCAGAGGCTGCAAACTACTCCTCACCACCACACATTCACATTAAAAGAGGGGAAAAAGAGCCAGTTTCCCATAAGGATATCTTTAATGAAGCAGTAAGAAATCTTAATTTTATTAAATCTCGACCACTGAGGACATTTCTTTTACATAGATGGTGTGTGGCAAAATGGGAAGTATACATAAAAGTTGTGATACACGACCAAGATTTCTCAAGGAAAAGCACTAAAAAAAGATAAACCAGCTGATTTTCTGCATGGAACACAATTTTCAATTGAAATAATGATCAAGAAGCAGTGGTTTTCTTGAAAATGAATAGGGATTCTGTCACTTCAGGAAAATAACCAGTAGTATCTGTTGCCCCTGATAAAATTTGAGCTTTCAAGTGAAAATTAGAATTTTGAAAAATATGTATCTACCACTAGGAATTTGATAATTTCCCGTATGCAAGAACTGTTTGATAAGATTGGTGGTGATATTAATTTTGATATTGTCTAAATGTGTCAACATTTGGAAGATCTCAGTGCATGATGTTATATATAAAATTATGCACAAACTAAAGAACCATTAAAAGTATAGATGTATGATTTTAATGTAACCACACAGGAAGAATACACTGATATTTTCAAATTCCACATTGCAACAGACCTTTAAGCAACTACTTCATGTTGAGTTTTGTGTTGTTTCAAAGAGGAATGTCCACAATTTTTTGAAAAAACTGTTAAAATACTCTTTCTCCCAAACTGCCTATCTGTGTGAGACCAGGTTTTCTTCAAAAACTTCTAGCAAAATAACAACCCTGTGGTAGGCTGTTAATGTCTCCCAAGAACATGTCCATGTTCTAATCTTTTGAACTTGTGAATGTTACCTTAGATAGTAAAACTTGTGCAGATGTGATTGTTAAGGATCGTGTGATACAGAGATTATCCTGGATTTATCCCAATGGGTCCTAAATGCTATCAAAATGTCCTTATAAGAGAGAGGCAGAAGGCTACTATCTAGCGTACACAAAAGAAAAGAAAATGTGAGATAGAAGCAGATGGGAACAATTGAAACCCTCCGAAGCTGAAGAGGTAAGGGACACATTTTCCTCAAGAGCCTCCACAGGGAGCGCTTCCCTGCCCGCACCTTGATTTCACTCCCATGAAACTGATGTTGAACTTCTGGCCTCCAGAACTGTAAGGAAATACATTTCTGTTGTTTTGAGCCACCGACTTTCTGGTAATTTGTCACAGCAGCCCAGAAAACAAGTATAAACCCCAAAGCAACAAATTAAATGCAGAGCCAGGTGTAAGAATCGAGCTATTTTATATTAAGCCTGACAGTAAAAAGATTTGCAAAATTGTAAGACAATGCAATTTATGTCACTAATTTATTTGTTTTTCATTTTTTGAAAATGTCGATAATATGTACTGAGTATATTGTTGCTATTTTAAAATCAAGTAATAGCTTAACATTTTTCTCCATTTTACTTTGTAATACAGTAAATATCTATAGATATAACCTATATAAACAGAAGTTTTGGAGGTCCTTCATAATTTTTTCTTTTTTTATTGAAGCATAGTTGATATACAATTTTACATTGGTTTCAAGTATACAACACAGTGGTTCAACAGTTACCCATATTATTAAATTCTTACCCCGATTAGTGTAATTACTGTCAACACAGGAAGATGTTACAGAATCATTGGCTATATTCTCCATGCTTTGCTACCATGCCTATGGCCAGCTTATATTATGATTGAGAATTTTTGTGCCCTTTTATCCCTTGACCCTCTTCCACTCACCCACCCCAACCCCTCCCCCATGGTAACCACCAGTCACTTCTCAGTGTCTACGAACCTACTGCTATTTTGTTCATTTGTCTTGTTTTGTTTTTATATTCCACAAATAAGTGAAATTATATGGTACTTGCCTTTCTCCACCTGACTTATTTCACTTAGCATAGTACCCTCTAGGTCTATCCATACTGTCACAAATGGCAGGATTTCTTTCTTTTTTATGGCTGAATACTGGTCCTGGATAAGCATGTAGAGGGATCTAAGGCCAAAAAGTTTGTAAACTGCTTATCTAGTACATTGTAGGTACTCAATTATTTATTGAAGTAATCATTATATTTATCATTCAGTCACATCAATTGATATATTCGTTTAGGCCAGTGCACAGCAAAAGAGTTTAGTGGTAAGGTGAATGGCTGCAAGAGAAGACAGGAGAGTTCTTAGAAAAAAGAAAAATATGGAAAAAAAGACAAAATTACCTCCAACTGACCAGATTATGAAGGAGGCGTCACTTGCACAGCCTCCCACCCTGGGACCCAGGCATAAAGATCATCGAGTCCCCACCGATTCCAACATTCCTCCTCCAGCTTCTCCCTCACAAAGCTGAAAATTGGAAATAGAGCCAAAAAACAAAGGCCAAAAGCCCAGAACTGAAATGTCTGATAGGAAAAGCTATAGAATACTGTAGCCGGACTTGCTAAGATTTAGAATTATAGACTGTGAGAACTGGAAGGAAATTCGGAGGTCATCTACACATCCATTCACCTAATTTTGTAGAAAAGGATTCTGATACTTAGACTGTCGAAGCTACTTGACCAGGGCCACACAACCTTAGGGGAAGAATGGAAATGGCAGTCCTAAATCTAGACTCTGAGCCTGGAACGTTCCTGCTATGCTCTCAGGGTACTGACAGTGAAGAGGTTGCCTGTGGCTTCCTGTTTTGAGACTCAGCTCCAAGGCCTGCCCTGAAATGAAGCGGGTGTGGATGTTCTCTTTCAAGCTTATAATTTTAGGCTGTCCATTTTTTTCTGTAAATATGGGCTCTTCTTTCTTCTTTTCCCGACCCCACCTGTGTCCCAGGTAATTTCACTCAGAATGACACACTGTCACAGGGATTGAACTTGTTAAATTAAACCCTCTGGGACTGGATTTCCTCTGTCTCTTTTTCTAGTGAGGGAGGAAAGTGGCCCTCATTGAGTTGAAAATGCATCAGACAAGTAACTGTACATTTTAAGAACGTGCAGTGGTCCTAGGACAGCAGTAGAGCAAACTAGTTTATTCCCCACAAGAATATAATGTGGAAAAAAGCAAAGGTTTCATAAGTCCACTTCCTCGGCTTCCATTTTAAAAACTTTTACTTTGAATAGATGTTAAATTCACTATTCAAAATTCAAAATGTACAAAAGTTATACTGAAAATCTTCCTTCCTTCCCATCCCCCAGCCACCCACTTCCCTTCCCTAGAAGCAACCCCTATGATCTATTTCTTCAGAAAGATTTATATATAAACAGCTTTCACTTTGAAGACTAATATTCCACCTCATGCCCACTTCCCTTCAAGGTATATCGCTAGGGACTCATTCCTTCATGTAATATTTTTCTGGAAACTTCCACCCTCAGCTCGATAGAACTATTGAAGACAAGACACACTCACTTACTCTAAGGTTGCCATGCCGTCTGAGGAACATGCCTGGGAACTACCTGAAAGCAGTGTTCCAGGACACACACACCCACGGCCCCATTCTCACCCTCTATCCTCTGCCAGATTCCCCGAGGCTCCAAGTCATACATCTATTTCCCAAGCCCTTCAACTTCTAACTTCATTTAACTTTCTTCATCCCCTTGCTCCTTGGGTTTAACGTTTGACAATGTTTTCCCTGCAAAGCCCTTGTCAGCTCTTACCAATAATTCTGATTTTCCACTCTAGCTAAATTGCCTTAATTTACCCTCATAGCTTGCTTAAGACACCGTCATTGCTCCATTTCCCTTGCCACCATCTTGCTTTGTACCGCATCTTTGTCCTAGATTGTAAAAATCTTCTAAATAGTGACCCACCACCACCAATTTCTTCTCTTTTTTTTGGCCAACCCTTGAGAGGAAGCTTTCTGTCTCAGAAATCTGATTATATTATTCTCAGTTCAAAAAAGTGTAATGGATAAAATACAGTTCAAATAAAATTCTTAATTCAAAATAGTGTACTGGATAAAACACAAACACCTCACCAGGGGATCTAGCACCTGATGACTTTCCTACTGCCCATCTCCCAAGACTCCTGTACCAGGCTTAGGTCAGCATGTTTGGTGTCTGCGATATTGAGATGCTGACAGGTGCCTGAATGTGCCATGCTTTTAACTCCTAGTATGTTTGCATTCGCTGACTGCCTGGAATATTCTTTCACTATTAAGTGGAAACTTCCACTGCCTGGAATATTCTTTCACTATTAAGTGGAAACTTTCACTATTTTTTAAAGCAGAACTCAAGCATCACTTCCTCTATGAAGCCTTCCCTGCCCCATGTTTGTGTCTTATATAACCTCTTCTAAAATTGAATTGAAATGACCTATTTGTATGTCTTTCTCCCTTATTAGAACTGAGTTTTCATAGATTAGGAGCATGTTTTTTATCCTCAACTCTAGCTCAGGATGTGTATTTAGTGTCAGGGAAAGATATTCATGATATGTTGGTATAATTGAAGGAAACAGGTATAAAACATGTGTGTATGGTTTGAGTCCATCTTTACCAAAATACATGTCAATCTCACACTTATCACAATTTGTAAATATGAAATTATTGCCTGATGTATTTAATTTCTTTCCCCATTAAGCTGAATCTCCTTGAGGACAGGGACCATGTGTTCACCACCATTTGCCCAGTGCCTGACACAATACCTGGCACTCACTAAGCACTCATTTTATATTTCTTAAATGAAGAGTATGGTGGGAAGGAAAGGTGTGCATAGAAAAATATCTGGAAGCATAAATACCCAAGTGTTTAAGGTGGTTGCCTAGGATGTTGGAATTCTGATTACTCTATGTTTTTCTTTATACTTCTTGGTATTTATTGAATTTTTGAAAATGATAATATATTAATTTTATAATCACAAGGAAAATTAAAACTATTTTAGGAAGAAAGGAGGGAAGTAGGAACTCAGAGGCCCACTGAGGCCCCAACTCTACCTTCACTGTCAGGGTAGATGATATGAGTTTGCCTCAGATGTGGGACATGTGGGAGCTGAGAGTGTCAGAGATTAAAACAGGAGCAGAGGACAAATTATGAGAAAAAGGTGCTAGGAGGGCAACTGGTTGTTTGTTCTGTGGTACTGGCAATAATCTGTGGGAATAGATGTACCTAGCTATGGCCCTCTATTTGTCCCAAAGTCAAACCAGTTCATTTCTCCCAGCATTTTTGTTTCTCATCTGCTAATATATATTCATTGTAAAAAGTATTCTGTGGCTAAATTAATTGGAAAATGCTGCATATTTGTATTCTATTCACAATCCTGCTTTTAGCAGTGTGCAATGCAGCTTGGCCTATTCATGACCCTGTGAAATCCTGTGATAAAGATGTTTATTTAATTTTGTTTAACTCAGTATTTCCCAAACATTTTTAAAGAACGATACAAATGTTTACCAAGCAACAATGTAGTATCTCATAGAAAACTTCAAAGATGGATTTCAAGGCAGGACTTCTCACATGATGAAGAAGGATCGGCAGATCCTCTCTGTTGAAAACATATATAAAACAAACCTATCAAAAACATTCATTTCAGAGCTCTAGAAATCAATCAAAAGCACACAGCAAATTGAGAAGTGTCCATTCACGTTGAAGTACTATGCACCAGATAAGAGGAGAGGGAATCTGTGGCATTCTCCCTGGGGCTGCTTCTCTATGCCCCATCCCACTCTGGGCTTGGTAGGTGCTATAACCTACAGCATGGATGGAGCAAGCCATGAAAACCAACAGTTTCATTGCTGGAGGGGGCTCACCTGATCTGGAGACAAATGTGAAAAATCCAATGGCATCTGCTAATCTGAGATTGCAGTCATGATTGGGGTAAGCAATAGATCAAGGATTAGCCAGTAATTTAAAAGAGAAATAAGGAAATAGATAGCCATGGATAGAGGCTTTCCATTTATCCCTGGCTGGCCAGAGGCTGCATGCACACACAAAAGAGACACAACAGAGCCTGTTGGAAAGTAAAAGTTAGGCAGACTTGCAAACTGCCTAAAATATGAAAGTTCTCCCCAAGCCACACATGTATCTATTGGCAGAAGATGGAAGTCTTACTGGCACTGGGTGTTTGAGCACAGCCTCTAACCAACCACTAGCTATGCAAACACAAGGATGACTCCTAGGAATCCACACACATCAGTGAGGACACAGTAGATTCAGTGATAGACTTAGTGATAGATTTAGAAGCTAGACCCATAGATTTAGTCCAGGCAAGTTACTAAACAAAAACCAGCAACAACTATCTTTGGAGGGAGAAATCAGAAATCAGATTTGTTGCAGGATTTTATCTAAAATGTCCAGCTTTCAACAACAAATTATGAGAATTTCAAAGAAGCAGGAAAGTATGACTATACTCAGGAAAAAAAGTGGTTAATAGAAACTGTTTCTGAGTGGGCCCACATGTTGAATTTAGCAGATAAAAACTTCAAAGAAGTTATTATAAATATGTTCAAAGAACTAAAGAAAATCATGTTTACAGAATTAAAGAATATATGACAATGACGTAGATAATCTCAATAAAAAACATTCAATCTAGTAAAAGAAAAAGAACCTAAAGGGGCTTCTGAAGCTGAAAAATGTAATAGTTGGGAATTCAGGAGAGGATTTCAACAGCAGATTTGAGATGGCAGAAGAAATAATCCATGAACTTAGGGTAGATCAATAGAAATCATTCAATCTTTAAATCAGAGAGAAAAAAGAATAAAAAATAGAGCCTCAGAAATCTGTGGGATGCCATTGAAAATATCAACATACAACTGCTGAACCACTGCATTGTGTATTTGAAACCAATATAAGATTGTGTATCAACAATACTTCAATTAAAAATATATATATCAGTGGTGGAGCCAGGATGGCAGCATGAGTAGAGCAGTGGAATCTCCTCCCAAAAACATATATATATTTGAAAATACAACAAAGATAACTTCCTAAAAGAGAGACCAGAAGACACAGGACAACAGCCAGACTACATCCACACCTGCGAGAACCCAGTGCCTCGCAAAGGGGATAGATAAAAGCCGCAGCCCAGCGGGACCCGAGTGCCCCACACCCCAGCTCCCGGTGGGAGAAGAGGAGTCGGAGCGGGGAAGAACAGGGAGCCCAGGACTGCTGAACACCCAGCCCTAGCCATCCAGACCAGAGTGCAGACACAGTGCATGCGTGGGGTGGATACTAGGGAAACAGGACAGTAAGACCTGTGAGTGGGTCCCCGCAGCTGGTGCTCCGTGGACAAAGAAAAGCGAGTGCTTTTTGGAAGTCTTAAAGGGACAGGGACCCCACCGCCGGACAGAAGCTTCCTGGGTCATTTACCTCAGCAGCAGGGAATCATGGGGAACTCCAGGCACCCTAAACCCCTGGATAGCAGGGCAGCTCAGAGGCTCCTCACAGAGATAAACAGCCTCCCAGCCGTTTCCCCTCCGACGCAGCTCTGCCATATCAGAGCAGCAGCCTGAGGCAGGCCACTCCCACAGCAACAGTGGAGATAAACTCCATTGTGGCTGGGCAAGAATCAGAAGCCCCATCTGCATGCAGCTGCCCAGCACAAGCCACTAGAGGTCGCTGTTATCCCAGGAGAGGAAGGACACAAACCAACAAGAAGGGACATTCTCCCAGCTGTCGCTCGTGCCAGCTCTGCAAACTATCTCTATCGCCATGAAAAGGCAAAATTTGAGGCAGACAAAGATCACAGAGACAACACCTGAGAAGGAGACAGACTTAACCAGTCTTCCTGAAAAATAATTGAAAATAAAAATCATAAACATGCTGATGGACATGCAGAGAAATATACAAAAGCTAAGGGATGACGTCCGGAGAGAGATTACAGACATCTGGAGGGAGATTACAGAAGTGAAACAAACTCTGAAAGGATTTATAAGCAGAATGGATAAGATGCAAGAGGCCATTGATGGAATAGAAACCAGACAACAGAAACACATAGAAGCTGACACAGAGAAAGATAAAAGGATCTCCAGGAATGAAATAATATTAAGAGAACTGTGTGACCAATCCAAAAGGAACAATATCCACATTATAGGGGTACCAGAAGAAGAAGAGAGAGAAAAAGGGATAGAAAGTGTCTTTGAAGAAATCATTGCTGAAAACGTCCCCAAACATGGGGGAGGAAATAATTGATCAGACCACAGAAATACACAGAACTCCCAACAGAGAGGACCCAAGGAGGACAACACCAAGACACATAATAATTAAAATGGCAAAGATCAAGGACAAGGGCAGAGTTTTAAAGGCAGCTAGAGAGAAGAAAAAGGTCACCTACAAAGGAAAACCCATCAGGCTATTATAAGACTTCTCAGCAGAAACCTTACAGGCCAGAAGAGAATGGCATGATATATTTAATGCAACGGAAGGGCCTTGAACCAAGGATACTGTATCCAGTCCTATTATCATTTAAATATAAAGGAGGGATTAAACAATTCCCAGACAAGCAAAAGTTGAGGGAATTTGCCTCCCACAAACCACATCTACAGGGTATTCTAGGGACTATTCTAGACAGGAGCACTCCTAAGACTAAACAGATGTTACCAGAGAAAATAAAATTACAACAAAGAAAGCAAACCAACCAAATACTAACTAAAGGCAAAAAATAAAATCAACTACCCACAAAAAGCAGTTAAAGGAAACACTAAAGAGCACAGAATAAAACAACCAACATATAAAGAATGGAGGAGGAGGAATAAGAAGGAAGATAAGAAAAGAATCTCCAAACAGTGTATATGAAAGCTCAATAAGCGAGCTAAGTTAGGCAGTAAGATACTAAAGAAGCTAACCTTGAACCTTTGGCAACCATGAATCTAAAGCCTGCAATGGCAATAAGTACATAGCTTTCAATAGTCTCCCTAAATGTAAATGGGCTGAATGCACCAATAAAAAGACACAGAGTAATAGAATGGATAAAAAAGCAAGACCCATCTATATGCTGCTTACAAGAAACTCACCTCAAACCCAAAGACATGCACAGACTAAAAGTCAAGGGATGGAAAAACATATTTCAAGCAAACAACAGAGAGAAGAAAGCAGGGGTTGCAGTACTAGTTTCAGACAAAATAGACTTCAAAACAAAGAAAGTAACCAGAGATACAGGACACTAAATAATGATAAAGGGCTCAGTCAATCAAAAGAATATAACCATTCTAAATATATATGTACCCAACACAGGAGCACCAGCATATGTGAAACAAATACTAACAGAACTAAAGGGGGAAATAGAATGCAATTCATTCATTTTAGGAGACTTCAACACACCACTCACCCCAAAGGATAGATCCTCTGGGCAGAAAATAAGTAAGGACATGGAGGCACTGAACAACACACTAGAACAGATGGACCTAATAGACATCTATAGAACTCTACATCCAAAAGGAACAGGATATACATTCTTCTCAAGTGCACATGGAACACTCTCCAGAATAGACCACATACGAGCTCACAAAAAGAGCCTCAGTAAATTCCAAAAGATTGAAATCCTACCAACCAACTTTTCAGATCACAAAGGTATAAAACTAGAAATAAATTGTACAAAGAAAAAAAAAGGCTCACAAACACATGGAGGCTTAACAACATGCTCCTAGATAATCAGTGGATCAACGAACAAATTAAAATAGAGATCAAGGAATATATGGAAACAAATGACAACAACAACACAAAGCCCCAACTTCTGCAGGACTCAGCAAACACAGTCTTAAGAGGAAAGTATATAGCAATCCAGGCACACTTAAAGAAGGAAGAACAATTCCAAATGAATAGTCCAAAATCATAATTATCAAAACTGGAAAAAGAAGAACAAATGGGGCCTAAAGTCAGCAGAAGGAGGGACATAATAAAGATCAGAGAAGAAATAAACAAAATTGTGAAGAATAAAACAATAGAAAAAATCAATGAAACCAAGAGCTGGTTCTTTGAGAGAATAAACAAAATAGATAAGCCTCTAGCCAGACTTATTAAGAGAAAAAGAGAATCCACACACATCAACAGAATCAGAAATGAGAATGGAAAAATCACGAAATACTCCATAGAAATACAAAGAAGTATTAAAGACTATTATGAAAACCTATATGCTAAGAAGCTGAAAAACCTAGAAGAAATGGACAACTCCCTAGAAAAATACAACCTTCCAAGACTGACCAAAGAAGAAACACAAAAGTTAAACAAACCAATTGCAAGCAAAGAAATTGAAGCGGTAATCAAGAAACTACCCAAGAACAGAACCGCTGGGCCGGACGGATTTACCTCGAAATTTTATCAGACATACAGAGAAGACATAATACCCATTCTCCTTAAAGTGTTCCACAAAATAGCAGAAGAGGGAATACTCCCAAACTCATTCTATGAAGCCAACATCACCCTAATACCAAAACCAGGCAAAGACCCCACCAAAAAAGAAAATTACAGACCAATATCCCTGATGAATGTAGATGCAAAAATACTCAATAAAATATAAGCAAACAGAATTCAACAGTATATCAAAAGTATCATACACCATGACCAAGTGGGATTCATCCCAGGGATGCAAGGATGGTACAACATTCGAAAATCCATCAACATCATCCACAACATCAACAAAAAGAAAGACAAAAACCACATGATCATCTCCATAGATGCTGAAAAAGCATTTGACAAAATTCAACATCCATTCATGATAAAAACTCTCAGCAAAATGGGAATAGAGGGCAAGTACCTCAACATAATAAAGGCCATATATGATAAACCCACAGCCAGCATTATACTGAACAATGAGAAGCTGAAAGCATTTCCTCTGAGATCGGGAACCAGACAGGGATGCCCACTCTCCCCACTGTTATTTAACATAGTACTGGAGGTCCTAGCCACGGCAATCAGACAAAACAAAGAAATACAAGGAATCCAGATTGGTAAAGAAGAAGTTAAACTGTCACTATTTGCAGATGATATGATACTGTACATAAAAAACCCTAAAGACTCCACTCCAAAACTACTAGAACTGATATCGGAATACAGCAAAGTTGCAGGATACAAAATTAACACACAGAAATCTGTAGCTTTCCTATACAATAACAATGAATCAATAGAAAGAGAAATCAGGAAAAGAATTCCATTCACAATTGCATCAAAAAGAATAAAATACCTAGGAATAAACCTAACCAAAGAAGTGAAAGACCTATACCCTGAAAACTACAAGACACTCAGGAGAGAAATTAAAGAAGACACTAACAAATGGAAAATCATCCCATGCTCTTGGCTAGGAAGAATTAATATCATCAACATGGCCATCCTGCCCAAAGCAATATACAGATTTGATGCAATCCCCATCAAATTACCAGCAATATTCTTCAATGAACTGGAACAAATAGTTCAAAAATTCATATGGAAACACTAAAGACTCCAAATAGCCAAAGCAATCCTGAGAAAGAAAAATAATGTAGGGGGGATCTCACTCCCCAACTTCAAGCTCTACTACAAAGCCACAGTAATCAAGACAATTTGGTACTGGCACAAGAACAGACCCACAGACCAATGGAACAGATTAGAGACTCCAGACATTAACCCAAACATATATGGTCAATTAATATTTGATAAAGGAGCCATGGACATACAATGGCAAAATGACAGTCTCTCCAACAGATGGTGCTGGCAAAACTGGACAGCTACATGTAAGAGAATGAAACTGGACCAATGTCTAACCCCATACACAAAAGTAAATTTGAAATGGATCAAAGACCTGAATGTAAGTCATGAAACCATAAAACTCTTAGAAAAAAACATAGGCAAAGATCTCTTGGACATAAACATTAGTGACTTCTTCATGAACATATCTCCCCAGGCAAGGAGAGCAAAAGCAAAAATGAACAAGTGGGACTATATCAAGCTGAAAAGCTTCTGTACAGCAAAAGACACCATCAATAGACCAAAAAGGCATCCTACAGTATGGGAGAGTATATTTGTAAATGACAGATCCGATAAAGGCTTGACATCCAAAATACATAAAGAGCTCATGCACCTCAACAAACAAAAAGCAAATAATCCAATTAAAAAATGTGCAGAGGAACTGAACAGACAGTTCTCCAAAAAAGAAATTCAGATGGCCAACAGACACATGAAAAGATGCTCCACATCGCTAGTTATCAGAGAAATGCAAATTAAAACCACAATGAGATATCACCTCACACCAGTAAGGATGGCTACCATCCAAAAGACAAATGACAACAAATGTTGGCAAGGTTGCAGAGAAAGAGGAACCCTCCTACACTGCTCGTGGGAATGTAAATTAGTTCAACCATTGTGGAAAGCACTATGGAGATTCCTCAAAATGCTCAAAATAGACTTACCATTTGACCCAGGAATTCCACTTCTCAGAATTTACCCTAAGGATGCAGCACTCCAGTTTGAAAAAGACAGACACACCCCTATGTTTATTGCAGCACTATTTACAATAGCTAAGAAATGGAAGCAACCTAAGTGTCCATCAGTAGATGAATGGATAAAGAAGATATGGTACATATATACGATGGAATATTATTCAGCCATAAGAAGAAAACAAACCCTACCATTTGCAACAACATGGATGGAGCTAGAGGGTATTATGCTCAGTGAAATAAGCCAAGTGGAGAAAAACAAATACCAAATGATTTCACTCATCTGTGAAATATAAGAACAAAAGAAAAACCAAAGGAACAAAACAGCAGCAGAATCACAGAACCCAAGAATGGACTAACAGTTACCAAAGGGAAAGAGACTGGGGAGAATGGGAGGGTAGGGAGGGATAAGGGCAGGGAAGAAGAAAGGAGGTATTATGATTAGCATGTATAATGTGGGGATGGGGGAAAGGGGAGGGCTTTGCAACACAGAGAAGACAAGTAGTGATTCTACAACATCTTACTATGCTGATGGACAGTGACTGTAATGGGGTTTGTGGGGGGGACTTGGTGTAGGGGAGAGCCTAGTAAACATAATATTCCTCATGTAATTGTAGATTAATGATAAAAAAGGGGGGGATTACTCCCTGATAGGATAAAATTAACTGCAAATCAATGATTAATGCATGCTTTACATATCCTTAATTTTGATCTTTTAAAGGGTGTCGGGTGATCAGCTATGGAAGTACATTTTTCTGATAATATTTCTTTCTCTTAAAAAAAAAAGCAGTTTCTATGTGGTGGTCTCCAATAGGTTCTTCACAATAGTATAAAGGTCATATCAAAGTGTGGGCACAGGGTTTGTTTGTGTTTATACAGAGGATCAAAGCCTAATTTGCCTACCCAGAAAACAAATTAAGATACGGTATGAAGAAGAACTTCCAACATCAACATCCTCTGGAAGAGTCATTCCGAAGATGATCATCAGAATACTTCAACAAAGACCCTGGCGCTGTTGCAGTTGTAGCTGCATTCATCCCGCCAGTTCCTGGACTGGCCATTGGAATGAAGAAGGAGATACCTAAGCTGGCCTGTGCATACAGTAAAACAACAAATTTGACTGAAACTATATTGTCAGAACTCAACCAAGAATTAGGAGAAGTGCAAGTTGCAGTGCTCCAAAATCTTGCGACTATAGACTATCTACTGTTAAAAGAACATATGGGATGTGAACAGTTCCCAGGAATGTGTTGTTTTAATTTGTCTGATTTTTCTCAAACTATTCAAATTCAGTTAGATAATATCCATTATATTATTGATAAGTTTTCACAAATGCCTAGGGTACCTAACTGGTTTTCTTGGTTTCACTGACTATGGCTGGTAATTGTAGGTCTGCTTTTGTTATGTATCTGTATTCCTATTCTGTTAATGTGTGTATGCAATTTAATTAGTAGTTGTTAAAACCTATACATGCTTATGTTACTCTACAAGAAATTATGTCAAATAAATAATCAATCTTCCCATGTTTTCTTCCGTCTGCTACTTCTAAAGCTTTTCTTCTTCCTTCCTAATTACAACCCGTTAGT
Organism: Manis javanica; assembly: GCF_040802235.1. Lineage (NCBI taxonomy): Eukaryota > Metazoa > Chordata > Mammalia > Pholidota > Manidae > Manis > Manis javanica. Next base: position 100,818,544 of record NC_133163.1, on the reverse strand, counting down.
AGAATTCGTGCCTCATATTTAAAATTACCAAGTATCATAATTCTTCCAAGTGGTAAAGATACCTCAAGACAAATGCTGGGCATAGAAGCCACAGGGCATAAATCTGCAAAGAAGTAAAAAGCTAACCTCTTCAAACAATATTGCTTCTCTCTCACTTACCAACTTTACATTTCCATGTATGGCCCCGGAAGACAGCTGGTTAGCCAGAGACGGGTAAGATTCCTCAAGGGAGGAACAACCTAAGACAGGCACAGTCTCAGGGGGGCCATCAGGTGAGAAATTGGGAATCAACAGAGGTGAGGCTTAGAACCTCACCACCACCACCCTGTTTTGAGAGAAATCTGCATCCGTGGATGTTTTGTTGCCCTTGTCCAGCTTGGATTAATACTTAGGCTATAGGGACAGACTTGATCATCTACATTTGCCCTCTTACAGCACTAACTTATGCTTTTCATCTTTATCTTGCATCTACCTACCACTTCAGCATTTTATTTTAAAAAAATTAGGGAGAAATGTGGGATCCACATATAAATCAAGTATAAAAATCAAATGAATAATCATATCTGACTTGATTGTTCATAGTGATCAAAACCCAAAGTTTCTGTGATGACTGCCCTTGCACTGTTCACCATGTAAGAACTTATTCCCTATGTAAGAACTTGTTCACCATGTAAGAACTTGTTCGTTATGCTTCAGAAGATTGGAGACTGTTGAGAATTAGGCTTGGGGTTGATTAATGATTGTGCATTGAGTCCCCTATACAGAATTTTATTGTTGTTAGCAACCATTTGATCAATAAATATGAGAGATGCCCTCTCAAAAAAAAAATATATATATATATATCAGCATACATCTAACAGGAGTCCCAGAAGAAAAGGAGAAAAGGGGGTAGTAAGAATACTTAAAGAAATAAAAGCTGAAAACTTCTCACACTGATAAAAAATATGAAGAGAAAATATTCAAAAAGCAAGAGAAGCACAATTTATCATTTAAAAGGAAAAATCAGTTCAATTAATGGCTGACTTCTCATTGAAAATAGTGGGGGCCAAAAGGCAGCAGAGTAATATAATCAAAAGAGCTGAAAAATAAAAGATTATATATCCAGGAAAACTGAACTTAAAATGAAAGTGAAGGTCTTCATTTCTTTATGAAAGCTCCCATGTCATGTAAAACTTTCATTGAATAAATGTGTATTTTTTCTCCTGTTTTAAAAAAAAAGGAAAGTGAACTAAAAACATTTCAAGATAATCAAAAAAATTGTTACTAGCAAACTGGCTTTAGGAGAAATATTAAAGAAATTTCTTCAGGCTCATAGGAAGTGACAGGAGACAATAATTCAAACTGTACAAAGAAATGAAGAGCACAGGAGATGATAAATACATGGATAAATATAAAAGATTAAAATATATATTTTCTTTTTTCTAAGAACTCCTTTAAAAGACAAAAGTTTGTGTAAAGTAAATCATAACAGTGTATTTTGGGGTTAAAGAGATATAATACGTATGACAATAATAACACACTGAAAGGAGCAGTAAATGGAACTATTTTGCAGCAAGATTTCTATATTTTACTGGAATGTTATTTTTCCAGTTACTATTAATCTGAAATAGATTGTGGCAAATTAAGATGCATATATATGCACTTATATTTTAATTCCTAGAGCAACTACTTAGACAACTCCAAAAACATAGTAAAAAATTAACACAGACATTAAAATAGGATACAAAAGTCTTTATTAAACATAAGAAAAGACAGTAGAAGAGGAACAGAGGAGCAAAAAGAAATGTGGCTTATAGAAAACATAGCAAAATGACAGACATAAGTCCACCCATATTTATATTAAATCTGAATGAGCTATTTCCTCCATTTTTTTTAACGTGGTATATTGCATTGATTGATTTTTATATGTTGAGTTATCTTCACATTCCAGAAATAAATCTCACTTGGTCATAAAAGTTATATGAATGTGGTCTCTCCCACTCTCTCTCTCAAAATATCTGATTGTACCATATTTACCCTCCTTCTTGTGATGGTACAAGACGATAAAATGTCTGTATGATGAGATGAAGTGAGGTGATTGATGTGGGCATTGTGACGGAGGGCTGCTATTGACCTGCTAATGATAGGTCAGAAGGAAAATCATCTGCTTCCAGACGGTAGATAACCACAGGTAACTGAAACTGCAGAAAGCAAAACTACAGGTAAATCGGGACTGCTCTAATCCTTTTCATTCCTATGGCATCATCTGTAATGTCCCCTCTTTCATTTCTGGTTTTTTGTTATTTGGGTCTTCTCTTTTTTTTTTCTTAGTCGATCTAGCTAACGGTTTATCAACTTTGTTGATCTTTTTGAAGAATAAATTTTGGTTTCAGTGATTTTACTATTTTTCAACTCTCCATTGCATTTCAACTCTCCAACTGCTCAAATCTTTATTAGGTCCTTTTTTTCTGTCAGCTTTGGGTTTCGTTTTCTCTTCTTTTTCTAGTCCCTTAATGTGTACAGTTAGGCTATTGATTTGATATACTTTTTGTTTTTTATTGTATTTGTTTATAGTTACAAACTTCCCTCTTAGCAAGATTTGCTGTATCTCCTAAGTTGTGGTATATTGTGTTTCATTTTCATTCATCCCAAGGTATTTTTCTAATCTCCTTGTGATTTCTTCTTTGACCTGTTAGTTGTTTAAGAGTGTGTTGTTTAATTTACCACATATTTCCAGTTTTCCTTCTGTTAATGTTTTCTAGTTTCATTCCATTGTGGTCAAAAAAATATTTTGCAATTGTGTATGATTTCAATATTTTTAAATGTATTAAGGTTTGTGTTGTAGCCTAACATATACTCTAACCTCGAGACTATTCCATCTGCACTTGTGAAGAACATGTATTTTGTTGTTGGGTAGAGTGTTTTGTATATGTCTGTCAGGTCTATTTGGTGTATAGTGTTATTCAAGGCCTCTATTTCATTACTAATCTTCTGTCTGGTTTTCTATCCATTATTGAAAGTGGATATTGAAGTCTCCAATTATTATTGTAGCATTGTATATCTCCTTTCAGTTTTGTCAATTTTTGCTTCTGTTGATAGGTAGATCTAAGTGAATGGATAGATATTTCATGTTCATAGATTGGAAAAAGTCAATATTGTTAAGATGGTAATTTTCCCTAAATTAATCTATAGATTTTATGCAAAACTACAGCAGCCTTTTTGGCACAAGTAGATAAGCATATCCTAAATTTTATATACAATATCCAAAGCAATTTTGAAAAAGAAGAGCAAAGCTTTTTAGCACATTTGGCAAGATAACCCTCAATTTTATGTAGACTACTCACAACAATTTTGAAAAAGAATAACAAAACTAGATGACTTACGAGTTGGATTAATTACAATAGTAATTTTGAAACTTATTATAAACCTATAGTAATCAAGAGCATGGTATCAGTATAAGGATAGGCTTATATATTAATGAAACAGAATTGAAAATCAGGAATAAATTCTTACATTTATGGTCAATTGATTTTACATGATGTAGCCAAGTCAGTTCAATGGAAAAAGAACAGTCTTTTCAACAATCTGATGATGGACTTATATAAAAAAAAATACACAGAACTCCTATAACATAGTAACAAGACTAATAATCCAATTTAAAAATGAGGGAGACACTTGAAGGCACACTTCATCAAAGAATATATATGAATACCTACAAAGCACTTAAAAAGATGGTCAACATTATTAGTCATTGGGGAAGTACAACCACAGTAAGGCAGCATTATACAACCACTAGGGCTGTAATTAGAAAGATATAGACAATACCAAGTACTGGAGAGGATGTGGGAAAATCTTCATATATTGCTGATAGGAATGTAAAATGGAACAGCCACATTGTAAACCAGCTTGGTAGTTTTTGTAAAAACTAAACAAATTAGAGGCAGAGCCAAGATGGCGGCGTGAGTAGAGCAGTGGAAATCTCCCAAAAACACATAGAGCTATGAAAATATAACAAAGAAAAATCTTCCTAAAATAGAGACCACAGGACACAGGACAACATCCAGACCACATCCACACCTGCAAGAACCCAGCGCCTTGCAAAGGGGGTAAGATACAAGCCCTGGCCCAGCGGGACCCGAGCGCCCCTCCCCCCAGCTCCCGGCGGTTGGAAAGATACCGGAGCAGTTTTTTTTTTTTTTGGCGAGTGCTTTATGGAAGCCTTAAAGGGACAGGGACCCCGTTGCTAGGGAGGCAGGGTGGCGGGACCGGTGAGTGGGTGCCTGGGACCGGCACTTGAGGACGGAGGAAATCGCGCATTTTTCCCCTTTTTTTTTCTCTTTTTGGCGAGTGCTTTTTGGAAGCCTTAAAGGGACAGGGACCCCGGTGCTAGGGAGGCAGGGCGGTGGGACTGGTGAGTGGGTGCCTGGGACCGGCGCCTGAGGACAAAGAATATCCTGCATTTTTCCCTGCGGGACCGGTGGGCGGGTGCCTGAGACTGGCACTTGAGGACGGAGGAAATCGTGCGTTTTTCCCCTTTTTTTTCCTATTTTCGGTGAGTGCTTTTTGGAAGCCTTAAAGGGACAGGGACCCCGGTGCTAGGGAGGCAGGGTGGTGGGACTGGTGAGTGGGTGCCTGGGACTGGCGCCTGAGGGCAAAGAATATCCTGCATTTTTCCCTGCGGGACCGATGGGCGGATGCCTGAGATCGGCAACTGAGGACGGAGGAAATCGCGCGTTTCTCCCCTTTTTTTTTCTCTTTTTGGCGAGTGCTATTTGGAAGCCTTAAAGGGACAGGGAACCTGGTGCTAGGGAGGCAGGGCGGCGGGACTGGTGAGCGGGTGCCTGGGACCGGCGCCTGAGGACAAAGAATATCGTGCGTTTTTCCCTGCGGGACCAGTGGGCGGGTGCGTTTTGGAAACCTTGAAGGGACAGGGACCCTGGTGCTAGGGAGGCAGGGCAGCAGGACCAGTGAGCAGGTGCCTGGGACTGGCACCTGAGGACAAAAAAAAATCAAGTGTTTTTTCCTCGTTTTTTTTTTTTTTTTTTCTGTTCCCTCTCTCATTGTTGCTGTTGTTGTTTTGGTTTGGAGAGTGCTTTTTGGAAGTCTTAAAGGGGCAGGACAGGTCACTTAGACCAGAGGCAGGGAATCTGGGGATCTCTGGGCACTCTAACCCCCTGGGCAGCAGGGAGCACAGAGGCCCCTTACGGAGATAAATAGCCTCCCAGCTGCTCTCCCTCCAATGAGGCTCCACCACTTTGGAGGAGCACCCCAGCCAGGCCACGCCCACAGCAACAGTGGAGAGAAACCCCATAGCAACTGGGCAGGAAGCAGAAGCCCTGTCTGCACACAGCTGCCCAGCACAAGCCACTAGAGGTCGCTATTCTCCCAGGTGAGGAAGGCCACAAACGAACAAGAAGGGAAGCTCTTCCAGCGGTAACTTGTACCAGCTCTGCACACTATCTCTATCACCATGAAAAGACAAAACTACAGGCAGACAAAGATCACAGAGACAACACCTGAGGAGACAGACCTAACCAGTCCTCCTGAAAAAGAATTCAAAATAAAAATTATGAACATGCTGACAGAGATGCAGAGAAAAATGCAAGAGCAATGGGATGAGATGCAGAGAAAAATGCAAGAGCAGTGGGATGAAGTCCGGAGGGAGATCACAGATGTCAGGAAGGAGATCACAGAAGTGAAACAATCCCTGGAAGGATTTATAAGCAGAATGGATAAGATGCAAGAGGCCATTGAAGGAATAGAAGCCAGAGAACAGGAACATATAGAAGCTGACATAGAGAGAGATAAAAGGATCTCCAGGAATGAAACAACACTAAGAGAACTATGTGACCAAGCCAAAAGGAATAATATTCGTATTATAGGGATACCAGAAGAAGAAGAAAGAGGAAAAAGGATAGAAAGTCTCTTTGAAGAAATAATTGCTGAAAACTTCCACAAACTGGGGGAGGAAATAATCGAACAGACCATGGATTACACAGAACCCCAAACAGAAAGGATCCAAGGAGAACAACACCAAGACACATAGTAATTAAAATGGCAAGGATCAAGGACAAGGAAAGAGTTTTAAAGGCAGCTAGAGAGAAAAAGGTCACCTATAAAGGAAAACCCATCAGGCTAACATCAGACTTCTCGACAGAAACCCTACAGGCCAGAAGAGAATGGCATGATATACTTAATGCAATGAAACAGAAGGGCCTTGAACCAAGGATACTGTATCCAGCACGACTATCATTTAAATATGATGGCGGGATTAAACAATTCCCAGACATGCAAAAGCTGAGGGAATTTGCTTCCCACAAACCACCTCTACAGGGCATCCTACAGGGACTGCTCTAAGTGGCAGCACCCCTAAAAAGAGCACAGAACAAAACACCCAACATATGAAGAATAGAGGAGGAGGAATAAGAAGGGAGAGAAGAAAAGAATCTCCAGACAGTGTATATAACAGCTCAATAAGCGAGCTAAGTTAGGCAGTAAGATACTAAAGAAGCTAACCTTGAACCTTTGGTAACAACGAATCTAAAGCCTGCAATGGCAGTAAGTACATATGTCTCAATAGTCACCCTAAATGTAAATGGACTTAATGCACCAATCAAAAGACACAGAGTAATAGAATGGATAAAAAAGCAAGACCCATCTATATGCTGCTTACAAGAAACTCACCTTAAACCCAAAGATAAGCATAGACTAAAAGTCAAGGGATGGAAAAACATATTTTAGGAAAACAACAGTGAGAAGAAAGCAGGGGTTGCAGTACTAATATCAGACAAAATAGACTTCAAAACAAAGAAAGTAACAAGAGATAAAGAAGGACACTACATAATGATAAAGAGCTCAGTCCAACAAGAGGATATAACCATTCTAAATATATATGCACCCAATACAGGAGCACCAGCATATGTGAAGCAAATACTAACAGAACTAAAGAGGGAAATAGACTGCAATGCATTCATTTTGAGAGACTTCAACACACCACTCACCCCGAAGGATAGATCCACTGGGCAGAAAATAAGTAAGGACACAGAGGCACTGAACAACACCCTAGAACAGATGGACCTAATAGACATCTATAGAACTCTACATCCAAAAGCAACAGGATATACATTCTTCTCAAGTGCACATGGAACATTCTCCAGAATAGACCACATACTAGCTCACAAAAAGAGCCTCAGTAAACTCCAAAGTATTGAAATCCTACCAACCAATTTTTCAGACCACAAAGGTATAAAAGTAGAAATAAATTCTACAAAGAAAACAAAAAGGCTCACAAACACATGGAGGCTTAACAACATGCTACTAAATAATCAATGGATCAATGAACAAATCAAAATAGAGATCAAGGAATACATAGAAACAAATGACAACAACAACACTAAGCCCCAACTTCTGTGGGACGCAGCGAAAGCAGTCTTAAGAGGAAAGTATATAGCAATCCAGGCACACTTGAAGAAGGAAGAACAATCCCAAATGAATAGTCTAACATCACAATTATCAAAACTGGAAAAAGAAGAACAAATGAGGCCTAAAGTCAGCAGAAGGAGGGACATAATAAAGATCAGAGAAGAAATAAACAAAATTGAGAAGAATAAAACAATAGCAAAAATCAACGAAAACAAGAGCTGGTTCTTCGAGAAAATAAACAAAATAGGTAAGCCTCTAACCCAACTTATTAAGAGAAAAAGAGAATCAACACAAATCAACATAATCAGAAATGAGAATGGAAAAATCACGACAGACTCCACAGAAATACAAAGAATTATTAACGACTACTATGAAAACCTATATGCCAACAAGCTGGAAAACCTAGAAGAAATGGACAACTTCCTAGAAAAATACAACCTCCCAAGACTGACCAAGGAAGAAACACAAAAGTTAAACAAACCAATTACAAGCAAAGAAATTGAAAGGGTAATCAAAAAACTACCCAAGAACAAAACCTCGGGGCCGGACGGATTTACCTCGGAATTTTATCAGACACACAGACAAGACATAATACCCATTCTCCTTAAAGTGTTCCACAAATTAGAAGAGGGAATACTCCCAAACTCATTCTATGAAGCCAACATCACCCTAATACCAAAACCAGGCAAAGACCCCACCAAAAAAGAAAATTACAGACCAATATCCCTGATGAATGTAGATGCAAAAATACTCAATAAAATATTAGCAAACAGAATTCAACAGTATATCAAAAGTATCATACACCATGACCAAGTGGGATTCATCCCAGGGATGCAAGGATGGTACAACATTCGAAAATCCATCAACATCATCCACAACATCAACAAAAAGAAAGACAAAAACCACATGATCATCTCCATAGATGCTGAAAAAGCATTTGACAAAATTCAACATCCATTCATGATAAAAACTCTCAGCAAAATGGGAATAGAGGGCAAGTACCTCAACATAATAAAGGCCATATATGATAAACCCACAGCCAGAATTATACTGAACAACGAGAAGCTGAGAGTATTTCCTCTGAGATCGGGAACCAGACAGGGATGCCCACTCTCCCCACTGTTATTTAACATAGTACTGGAGGTCCTAGCCACGGCAATCAGACAAAACAAAGAAATACAAGGAATCCAGATTGGTAAAGAAGAAGTTAAACTGTCACTATTTGCAGATGATATGATACTGTACATAAAAAACCCTAAAGACTCCACTCCAAAACTACTAGAACTGATATCAGAATACAGCAATGTTGCAGGATACAAAATTAACACACAGAAATCTGTAGCTTTCCTATACACTAACAATGAGTCAATAGAAAGAGAAATAAGAAAAACAATTCCATTCACCATTGCATCAAAAAGAATAAAATACCTAGGAGTAAACCTAACCAAAGAAGTGAAAGACTTATACTCTGAAAACTACAAGTCACTCTTAAGAGAAATTAAAGGGGACACTAATAAATGGAAACTCATCCCATGCTCATGGCTAGGAAGAATTAATATCGTCAAAATGGCCATCCTGCCCAAAGCAATATACAGATTTGATGCAATCCCTCTCAAATTACCAGCAACATTCTTCAATGAATTGGAACAAATAATTCAAAAATTCATATGGAAACACCAAAGACCCCGAATAGCCAAAGCAATCCTGAAAAAGAAGAATAAAGTAGGGGGGATCTCACTCCCCAACTTCAAGCTCTACTACAAAGCCATAGTAATCAAGACAATTTGGTACTGGCACAAGAACAGAGCCACAGACCAGTGGAACAGATTAGAGACTCCAGACATTAACCCAAACATATATGGTCAATTAATATTTGATAAAGGAGCCATGGACATACAATGGCAAAATGACAGTCTCTTCAACAGATGGTGCTGGCAAAACTGGACAGCTACATGTAGGAGAATGAAACTGGACCTTTGTCTAACCCCATATACAAAGGTAAACTCAAAATGGATCAAAGACCTGAATGTAAGTCATGAAACCATTAAACTCTTGGAAAAAAACATAGGCAAAAACCTCTTAGACATAAACATGAGTGACCTCTTCTTGAACATATCTCCCCGGGCAAGGAAAACAACAGCAAAAATGAGCAAGTGGGACTACATTAAGCTGAAAAGCTTCTGTACAGCAAAAGACACCATCAATAGAACAAAAAGGAACCCTACAGTATGGGAGAATATATTTGAAAATGACACATCCGATAAAGGCTTGACGTCCAGAATATATAAAGAGCTCACACGCCTCAACAAACAAAAAACAAATAACCCAATTAAAAAATGGGCAGAGGAACTGAACAGACAGTTCTCTAAAAAAGAAATACAGATGGCCAAGAGACACATGAAAAGATGCTCCACATCGCTAATTATCAGAGAAATGCAAATTAAAACTACAATGAGGTATCACCTCACACCAGTAAGGATAGCTGCCATCCAAAAGACAAACAACAACAAATGTTGGCGAGGCTGTGGAGAAAGGGGAACCCTCCTACACTGCTGGTGGGAATGTAAATTAGTTCAACCATTGTGGAAAGCAGTATGGAGGTGCATCAAAATGCTCAAAACAGACCTACCATTTGACCCAGGAATTCCACTCCTAGGAATTTACCCTAAGAACGCAGCAATCAAGTTTGAGAAAGACAGATGCACCCCTATGTTTATCGCAGCACTATTTACAATAGCCAAGAATTGGAAGCAACCTAAATGTCCATCGGTAGATGAATGGATAAAGAAGATGTGGTACATATACACAATGGAATACTACTCAGCCATATGAAGTGGAAAAATCCAACCATTTGCAGCAACATGGATGGAGCTGGAGAGTATTATGCTCAGTGAAATAAGCCAAGCGGAGAAAGAGAAATACCAAATGATTTCACTCATCTGAGGAGTATAGGAACAAAGGAAAAACTGAAGGAACAAAAGAGCAGCGGAATTACAGTACCCAAAACTGGACTAACAGGTACCAAAGGGAAAGGAACTGGGGAGGGTGGGTGGGCAGGGAGGGATAAGGGGGGGGAAGAAATAGGGGGGTGTTAAGATTAGCATGCATGGGGGGGAGGGAGAAAGGGGAGGGTGGGCTGCACAACACAGAGAGGACAAGTAGTGACTCTACAACATTTTGCTAAGCTGATGGACAGTATCCGTAATGTGGTTGTTAGGGTGACCTGATATAGGGGAGAGCATAGTAAACATAGTATTCTTCATGTACGTGTAGATTAAAAATTAAAAAAAAAAAAAGAAAGAAAGAAAGAAAGAAAGAAAAGGGGGATTACTCCTTGATAGGATAAAACTATTGGTAAATCAAAGATCAACATGTGCTTTAAATATCCTTAATGTTGATCACTTAAAGGGTGTCAGATGATCAGCTATGGAGGTACTCTTTTCTGATAATATTCCTTTCTCTTAATAAAAAAAAAAAAAAAAAAAAGCAGTTACTGTGTGCTGACCTCCAATGAGTTCTGCACAGTCGTATAGAGGGCATGTCAAAGTGTGGGCAAAGGGTCTGTTTGTTTCTATGCAGAAGATCAAGGCCTAGCTTGGATACCCAGAAAATGAACCAAGATACGATATGAGGAGGAGCTTCCGGCATCAGCACTCTCTGGAGGACTTGTGCCGGGGGATGATCATCAAAAAGCTTCCACAGGGATCCGGACGATGTTGCGGTTTTGGCTGCATCCAGCCCACCGTCTCCTGGACTTGCCATAGGAATGAGGAGGGAGATGTCTAGGCTGGCATGTGCATACAGTGAGACAACGAATTTGACCAGATCTGTACTGTTGGAAATCAACCAGGAGTTGGGAGGGGTGCAAGTTGTAGCACTCCAAAATCTTATGACTATAGACTATCTACGGTTAAAAGAACATATGGGATGTGAACAGATCCCAGAAATGGGCTGCTTTAATTTGTCTGATTTCTCTCAGACTGTTCAAGTACAGTTGGACAATATCCATCATATCATAGACAAATTTTCACAAATGCCTAGGGTGCCTAAATGGTTTTCTTGGCTTCACTGGAGATGGATGGTAATTATAGATTTGCTTTGTGTATGTCACCGTATTCCTATTATGTTAATATGTGTGTGCAAATTAGATAGTAGTTTAAAACCTATACATACTTAAGGTACTCTACAAGAAGATATGTCAAAGAAATAATCAATCCTCCCATGTTTCCTTCCATATGCTACATCTATAGCTTTTCTTCTTCCTTCCTAATTACAATCCTTAAATAGAATTTGTGCCTCATATCGAATTTACTGAGTATCATAATTCCTCCAGGTGGTAAAGATACCTCGAGACAAGTGCTGGGCATAGAAGCCACAGGGCATAAATCTGCAAAGAAGTAAAAAGCTAACCTTTACAAACAATATGGCTTCTCTCTCACTTACCAACTTTACATTTCCCTGTATGGCCCCGGAAGATGACTGGTTAGCCAGAGACGGGTAAGATTCCTCGAGGGAGGAACAACCTAAGACAGGCACAGTCGCAGGGGGGCCATCAGGTGAGAATTTGGGGATCAACAGAGGTGAGGCTCAGAACCTCACCCCCCCTGCTTTGAGAGAAATCTTCTGCATCCGTGGATTTCTTGCTGCCCTTGTCTAGCCTGGATTAATACTTAGTCCATAGGCACACACCTGATCATCTGATCATCTACATTTGCCCTCTTACAGCACTAAACTATGTTTTCTACCTTTATCTTGCATCTACCTACCACTTCAGCATTTTATTAAAAATAAAAATAATAATAATAATAATAAAGGGAGAAATGTGGGATCAACATATAAATCAAGTACAAAAATCAAATGAATATTCATATTTGACATGATTGTTTATAGGTCATAATGCGTGATCAAAACCGAAAGTTTCTGTGATGAATGCCCTTGTACTGTTCACCATGTAAGAATTTATTCACTATGTAAGAATTCGTTCACCATGTAAGAACTTGTTCGTTATGCTTCAGAAGATTGGAGACTGACGAGAATTAAACTTGAGATGGATTAATGATTTTACATTGAGCATTGACCCCCTATACTGAACTTTATTGTTGTTAACAACCATTTGATCAATAAATATGAGAGATGCCCTCTCAAAAAAAAAAAAGTATATTATAAATTTCAAAGTTTCCAAGAGACTAAACCTTAAATGTTCTCACTACAGAAAAGAAATGACAGTTATGTGATGGTGATGGAGGTGTTCACTCACCCTACGGTGATAATCAAATTGCAATATATAAACATATCAAATCAGCACATTGTATACCTTAAACTTGCACAATGTTATGTGTCAACTGTATCTCAATAAACGAAAAAAACTATTTAAAAAAATCAAACGAATAATCATAATTGACCTGATTGTTTATAGTTCATGATGCATGATCAAAACCGAAAGTTTCTGTGATGACTGCCCTTGCACTGTTCACCATGTAAGAACTTACTCACTATGTAAGAACTTGTTCACCATGTAAGAACTTGTTCGTTATGCTTCAGAAGATTGGAGACTGTTGAGAATTAGGCTTGGGGTTGATTAATGATTGTGCATTGAGTTCCCTATACAGAATTTTATTGTTGTTAACAACCATATGATCAATAAATATGAGAGATGCCCTCAAAAAAAAAATGTTTGGTTTACAGGAAATAGGTGAAGGGGATTAAGAGGTACAAGCTTCCAGTTATAAAATAAATAAGTCATAGGGATGAAAAATACAGCATTGGGAATATAATTAATAATATTGTTAATAGCTTTGTATGGTGACACATGGTAACTACTCTAGTGAACATTTAACAATGTATATAAATATTAAATTACTATGTTGTACAACTGAAACTAATACAGTATTATATGTTAACTATACTTCAGTTTAAAACAAATAAATTAATTTTTAAAAAGGAAAAAAAAAAACTAAACAAATTTCCATATGAGACAGAAATTTCACTAATAGGTCTACCCAAGAGAAATGGAAATATATGTTCATATAAAGACTTGCACGTAAATGTTCATAGCAACATAACCATAATAGCCAAAAGCTGGAAACAACCCAGATGTCCATCAGCTGATGGATAAGCAAAATGTAACATATCCATACAATGGACTATTTTCAGCTGCTAAAAGGAATGAAGCACTGATGCATGCTACAGCATGGACGAACTTTGAAAACATTATGCTAAGTGAAAGAATCTATTTACAAAACACTACATATTATACGATTAAGTTTATATGATATGACTAGAAAAGGCAAATCTGTAGAGACAGATATTAAATCAGTAGTTTCCTGAAACTGGAAGTGAAATTAAGGATTGACTACAGATACTCAAAGGGGAACTTTATGGGTTTTTGGAAATGTTCTATCTAAATCTAGATTGTGACAGAGGTTGAACAGTGCTATAAATTTATGAAACATCATTGACTGTACATTTTAAATGGATGAATTTTATAGTATGAAAATTATATTTCAATAAAACTAGATTGTTTAAATGAATTTTAGATATGTTCCTCCATTATTGATTATTTGTTACAGCTCTCTCTGTGGGTTTAGTGACCAGAGATGCATGCAGAAATAGAAAGAATTTGTTCAGAAAAATTCATACATTGAGGAGATGATCAGAGAAAAACTGCAAGGGAGAAGCCTTAGGACTGGCCAGAAGTTGGTCAGGAAACTCTCAGGTTGAAAGGCCAGGCCTTGAAAAAGAGACACACGGGACAGAGTTGAAGGGACTGCAGCGTTTGGGCTTTAAGCAACTTTAAAAAACACAGTTCCACCCTCATGCCCAAGGGGGCGCCAGAGGAGCAAGCCCAAGCTGTAACTGCAAACGTTCCCAGCCCCAATCAGCAGGGCACTATCCTGGGTTCATTCAAAACTTGACCCAGGTTCTTCAGAGACCAGGACTCTCAATTTCCTTTTATTTTCTTTCTTGGGAGGGAGATGGAATTTGCCTGAAGGTGGCTCCCTTTTAAGTCTGAAAATGTGGCAGGAAGAGCCAAGTGAGGCCCTGTGACTCTCTCTAGGGGAGAGGCAGTGATTACAGCCAAAGGAAACTGCCTTAAGAGGAGCTTTTTCGGAATGACACATGCTATTTTCTTCCTCTCCCTCCGTGACTCAGATTCACATTTCACACAGACCTTTGACTATGTTTTCTTTCCTCTGCCTTGACTGCTAGCCAGCAGACTATGTCCACAGTGTTTTCCCACTCCTGCTCCACAGTCTGAATCAACCTGGTGAAATCATTTGCTGGAAGAGATCTATGTTTACCAGGTAAATTCCTCTACAACAAATACCTTTGTAATGAAAATCTGTATTTAACCAAATGTCCCCCATAGCCCAGCTTATGTCTAACTAATTCAAGCCATCATCAATGAAACAAAATTCTAATCCATACCATGTATTTGAACAGTCCAGTGAAGCTTACTTGTAAAAAAATAGTTGACCTGTAATACTTTCTTTTCCCCATGGAGCTTGAAAAATAAGTAGAGGCAAAAACAGAATCCCCTCCATACTTAGAGAGTATTTTCCCACAGACCCTTCTTTTAAAAACACAGTTCCCAGGGAATGTTTGTAAGGACTTTTCCCAATAGTCTACCCAATCCTGGACAAGAAAGAGAAACAGGCTCTAGGTTCGATAAGCAGGGATCTTCTCAGAAGGAAATCATGGGAACTTTCTCAATATTCAAGCAGACCCTGATCCAGAGCATGGTAGAAAGTGATCAAGGGATCAGAAATGAATCAAGCTAAAGAAAACAGACGTAGCATTCCAAAGAGGTGATAGTACTGTCAAGGCCTGAGGCCATACTAATGTACTAATGAGAGTCAAGTCTTTAAAAATACAGTACCTATATCATATGACAGAATTAATTACATCAATCATTCTTAACAGACAGCTAAGAGCAAGATGTTCCTCAAAGGGCATTATAGCTGGGGGAAACCATCTCCTCCCTTCCCCAGCTCCATAAAATAGAAACTTCCACTTCTTCAAAACTGTGAAGAGCATTCGCCTTCCTGCTGATTCCCCCTCAGCAGTTCCCAAGTAGCAGCGACTCTGACTGGGCACTGGGGAGGAATTGAGCCTGCTCGGCTCCTTCTACGCCTTCTCCGGGAACTAACTGCCCACCAGACGGGTGCATCAGCCCTGAGCCCCCCCCCCACACACACACACACGTGTGTACCCACCCCTGCCTCCCCAGGTCTGAGATGGGAGTATCTGGATGTCTGGTTATAAGCTGTGACCTGTGGCTCCTCCACCTTGGCTTCACCCCCCATCAAAGCTACCACTTCTCTTTCCATGAGTATGATTCATGTGTCTGTTTCTCAGAAGATTCTGAATACAGAAGCGGTAAGACCTGTGGTTTATTGACCTCTGCATGGCCCCCAAACCAAGACTTTAAGTAGCCATGCCACTGAACAGTTTGAAAACTAGTGAGTAGCCCAAAGAAATGACTCCAGCAGGAGACTGAATTCACCATCTGCCCTTAAGCAAGGGCTGAGCTCCTCAGTCAGCAAGGGGGCCATCTCTTCAGAAGAGAATGCAGCTTGAGGGGCTTGCACATGGGGCAGTGAGGCACCAAGAGACAACTTCCCAGGAGCCCGGAGTAGGGAGACCAGCCTCACTGCCAGGTTCCCTCGTGTCTGAAGTGTGAAGTAGTGGCAAGGGCCCCAGATTGGGACCCACAAGATTTGTGTTGAATCCCAGCTCTTTTCAGATGTGCAGCCTTCACCATTTTGAGCCTCAGTTTCCTTATTTATGAAAGAACATAAATATCATTTCTACCTACTCTGTAGGGTTACTGTCAGGATCACATTATATCATGTATTTGGTGTTCTCATATACTGGAAAGCATGATAGAAATACAAGGTAGTATGAAAAAAATGATAAGGAGAAGGTACTTAAAGATATTTCGGGGTGGAAGTGCTGGGTATTTGTTCCTCCAGATCCACTCCACTCTGATCTGTGTCCAGGAGGCTGAACTTCTTGAACTGCATCCGTGGGCTCCTTCACCTTCCGGCTGCTGGTCGTGTTTCATCAATGAGGAGCAACAGAGGGCTTGCAGAGGTTGCTGTTGGGCTGATTGGATTAGGTTCCCCAGTATCCTCACTGCTTCTCCTCAGGCTGGCTGCCCCTCTCTAAGGAGGGCACAACTCAAGTCCAACTGCCTTCTCCAGTGTTGTGAAAAACACAAATACTCCAGTCCTACCCCAAACCTACAGACACGTAGCAGAAACTCTGGGGTGAGGCCCAGCAATTTCTGTTTCACCAAGGCCTCCAGGTGGTTCTGATGCATGCAAAGTTTGAGAACCGCTGCTGTGACTAATTAGTCCCTTTGCTTGCTACTAACCCTGGGACACTGTGCAATCCCGTGTTGGTTCCCCCCAACCCTGCTTATCTTTATAAATAATCCTTTTATTATACTTACCTTAAATTACTAATTTTGAGTGTGCCATCATTTCCTGCAGGACCCTCACATTGTCTACTAGAGGCTTCTTGGGATCTCAAAAATAAGACAACTACCTGCTTTGTATTCTGCCTGTGAAAAGGACAGGCCCACTAGCCAACGTGAAAGAAAAAACCTGCCACTGGAATAGCCAAGGAAGGAGATCTAGTTACAGATCATCCCCAAGTCCTTTAGTGTAACATTTGCAGTGGGTCTGTGTTTCAGGGAATGTCTCCATTTGGTGAACTAAGAAATGATGTAACATCCTCGTGAGACACAGGACTGAAATCTGAGGTTTTTGTGTGGGCTTGGGCTGTAATGTTTGGTTTCTACCAAGGGCTTTAGTCTGAAGAAGGAAAATGCTAAAATAAGTTGCTACTTGCAAAGGGACACTTCTGGAATTTCTTTCCTTTGGCTAAGACCAAACTATAAGGAACTATACCCATATCATTTATTTTTTATCCAATATAAAAGTTGTATGTGCCAAGATAGAACATTCTAGCAGCTGTAAAGAACAAACAAGTTCAAAGGGTCAGTCTGACTAAAGTGAACAGTGCCTCAGACAAAGACAGACTGTTTATAAGCATTCGTTTCCTCGGGTCTCTTGTCATAGGGGCCCTCCTTGTTTCCAGGACAGAAATCTGAGACAGAAATACTCAACAGAGCTCAGGAAGGGAGTCTAGAGTAAAATTAAGAAGACTCACTCCAGGAGGTCATTTCCTTTGAAAATGTAAAGGTTAAGAAGGCTGGAGTCAGGGTAAGAAAGATACTTTAGGAAAACTTAACCCAAACTGCTAAGCTAACCCAGATTTTTCTTGCCTTTGTGGATTATATCTATCGCTTTTGCCTTGAAATAAAGAAACAAGTGTTCAAAATAGCACCTCTTATTTATGCCTTATGATTCATTAATTTAACCAGTAAGAGCTGAATTCTGAAAAATGGTGGATGAGGCAGGCTAAGCTCGTCTTCAAATTCTTTCCTTAATCCACTTTTAAAAACAATTTCCCTCTTTGCCCAGCAGCCCACCTCCAGCCCCCCACCGCACACACACACACACACACCCTCAAGCTGTAAGCTGTCCATTCACAGCCCACTACTTGAACAACCTTCCCAGGTTTCCCCATCTTTGAACTTTTCCAGAGCACCCTCAGAATTTAAAGGAACAGGGTCCTTATTCCTCAGGGTAGCCTTTTGCTAATGGGCACTGGCTTACCCTAGAAACCCTTTTGCCTAAAGCAGCCCAATAGTGTGGACTGATGTCCAGGACAGAAGGCCTTGCCACTTAGTGGCTGGGTGATCTTGGGAAAGTCACAGGAAAGATACAAGGAACCGTAGATTCTTGGGGTTGGGATCAGTGAAAGGCACCAGTGCTTGAATATATAGTTTAATACTTTACTGAGCTGGTATCCATCTTCTATTTAGTTGTCGACTGAAAATCATTTCTGCCCCTTATTGAGCACCAGCTGTAGAGCCAAGACCTGTGCTAGGCATGTGCTGTACATTGTCACTAATTCAGAAAGCAACCCAGCGAAGTAGTTAACAGTAGCCCCATTTTAAAGATGTGGAACTGAGACTAGATAGAGTGACGTAGTCCAAGTAAGGGTTTGACTAACAAAAACAATAACACTGATTTTTAGAAGTACATTTATGTGTTCCAGTTTATGTAATTTCAGCTTATCCCCTTGGCAACCCTGTTAGGTAATGTGAGAATTTAAGGCTCTGTTAGAGTTGCTTCTTGACAAGGAGACAGACTTCCAAAGTGGGTTGTTAAGGTGTTCTCTGTCGGGGAGAAGTTGGACAGCCTGATACTCTTGTTCCACATCTGAACCGACCAACTTTGATGGGGCGAAGCCTAGGGAAGCTACAATTCCCAACCTAACAACTAGGTGGCCACTTAACTGCACCCAGAGGGGACAGATGAGAAAAACAACTCTGGCCCCAGAGACAGGATGGTCCCAAAGCGGCAGTAAACCAAATTAGGTTTTTTTCTAGGAACCTTTCCAGATATATAATGGTTAGGAGGCTCTGAGTATTCTGAAATACACTATGATTGGCATTAGACTTAAAATAAAATATTTTATCCTCCATCTTGCGACTTCTTGATATTATTCTCTCCTTTCTTTCTTCTCCCTCATCCCTTTGAATTTAGGAGAGAGGCACAAAGCCAGATTCTGATGGGCCCGTGATTGAAACACACTGACTTCAAGTGTCCCAAGGGGCAGGGAGTTTATAGGCAGATTAGTAGCTCTCCAGCTGGAAATTTTAAAAGAGACTGAGCTTACTGTCTTATGAAACAGAACACTCTCACACATATTTCAAGAAAATTTGGAAACTTCTGTGTCAGATCAGATCAAGATTCATGCAAATAAATATCCTTTCCTTGACAATTACTGCTAATGAAGTTGTGTACGTGCCTCCAGACATTTTTTCCTAACTACACTCTAGCATATGTTTCTTTATAAAAAGAAAAACTAACATTTCCAAATAATCCTTAAAACTTTACTATAAAAAAGACTACTGATTAAACCATGACACCTGTTAACCTCACTCCACATTCTTTTCTCTTTCTTTGAACACTTACAGTTTTGGTAAAATTGTGTTCAATTATTTCTTATTTTATCTTTTAAAAATAATTAGTCTTAGTTTATTTTGGCCTCCTGAATCTTTAAGTGTTATTGGCATTTCTGCTACAAAGGTATGTTTGCCAATTCCTACCAACTTTCTTTTACCCTTTCAAATTGCCAATTTGATCACTCAGTCTAGGTTGTACTTTTTAGATTAATTTGTAACTTTTGAAACATATGTTGCTCTATTTTATTACTGTTGCTTCCTTGGCCTCAAGCACTACTAATTTTAGGTGGAATTAGCACACTTTGCTGTTGTTCATTCTATTACTTCCATGGAAGTTCTGTGACCTTCCTACTGGACTCATTCTTTAACATTTGTACACCCTGACAGGTTAAAATCAGAGATGAAAAAATAAATAGCTGTTTTGGAGACCACAGAGAACAACTTCAGCCTACACACTAGCATTATGTAAGTATAAAAACAAAATAATGAATGTGAAAGCCTTTTGAAAAATACAGAAATATACCATGCAAGTGTAATATTTGGCTTGACTTCAAGTGGAAACCAAGAACTTCTGAAATAATGGCTTTTTAGGATTTACCAAATGCCTTGGATCAATTATCTGAGGAAAGAGCTTAGAGACATATAACTTGCATGGATTCTTAAACTAGTTAAATACGCTAGTTTGTTTACTTACAAGTGTCCTGGCTACTATTGTGAGTTAACACATTTTAGTAACAGAGCAATAGAAAAATGCTTTTTTTTTACACTAACCTAGAGATTCCAACAAGTAACAGGGTACATAAATCAGCACAAAGTCTTCAAAGTGGATGGCCTCACTTAAGACAGAGTCAGTGTAATGTGGTTTTTCTATTAGCTTGGCTATAAAGTTGGCTATTAACTTAGCACTTAATTGGATCCTCCTACAGTGGAATCATAAGAGCATTCAGTCCTGCAGGCTAGAGAACATGTTGTACCTGTTGAATAGTATTTAAGGTACTTGAAAAGTCTGGCTATAATTGAGTAATGACTAAACACTACTTTATTATATCAGACTTTTAGAGGTATAGGCATGGTTTCTGCCTACACAGAATTGTGTCTGAAGGGCTTTGTCTGAATCGTAGCTCCACCGTTTACAACCCACATGGCTTTGGTTATATATTTTTGCCTTTATGGGCCTCAGTTTCTTCATCTGTATAATGAGGGTAACAGTGTCTGTCTTTCTTATTTCACAGAATTATAAGAATTCAGTTAGACACAACACAGAAAAGAGCTTTAGAGGCTTAAGCACTATACAAACATTAGTTACAATTACCCAGTGTTTACCAATGAGGAAGCTGAGGCCCAGAGAAGCCTGACTGATTTGGCCAAGGACTTAGGGTGGCGGAGTTAGATTTAGAATGTAGATTTCCAAGGCCTCTTTTCTTTGCAGTATATCAATCAGTACTGTTGTTTGTTTGGGGTGCTTATTTTTTTTTCTTTTTTTTTTACATTTTATATAAACTAAGGTCTCCATCCATGACTCATCTGCATACAATTTATTAGCCAGCTATAAAAAGCCATTAAAATTTAACTTTAAGTTTGTTAGAAGCTAGATTTAATTACTGTGTATGTGGAGATGCATTACTGAACTTCTAGCTAAAGCTGTAACTAGGCTAGTCTCTGAAGGAAAAAGGTTTTTGTTTTTATTTTGCATGTCAGTACTTGGCTCGAACTGCTGTTTTTATGGGAGTCACATGATGATAATCTAAACCCTAAATCTAATTACAAGGAAGAATCTACAAAACAAACTCAGACCTTGTATGAAAGCCAAAACTTTCATCGTAGTTTCATGGTCTTTATAAAATAACTGTTTCACCTTCACGCTAATATATGTTCCAAATCTATAATTTTGCCATTAACATTAAAAGGACCAGTTGTGGCCTCAAAGATTTCTTATTCTAATATTTTTGTCTCAGAGACAAAATCTGAGACAAATAAATGATAAAAAATAATCATTTATTAATACTGTATGAAAATAGCAAAGGCATTTTTTGTTTTAAATAAAGCTATTCTGAGTTATCCTTTATACTTAAAATTTATGATGAATTTGAACTATTAATGTCTAAAATTGGCTTATAACTAAACTCCTATGTTCTAGAATTCAGATTTATAGGAAAAGACTAGATCAATATTTATATTTCCAGCTACAGTCACATGAAGATTTGGAGCTAGTTTCTTTTCCACAGAAAAAAAACACATAAAGACATATTCATATTGGGGTCTTATTAAGGAATGTCTCTCAAAGTCTTTGTGAGTTTATAGTAGTTTAATTTTACAGTGTTCTGCAATGTATATATAGATACAAATGCATAGAGCTTACATCTAAAGATCTGGGCTCATGCCCTGCTGATCTTGAGCAAGATAGTAGGCCTCTCTAAATCTCAATTTTCTGTCTTTTAAGTGGGTTGTTACAGGATTCCCAAAACTTGTAAGATTTTTAAGGGGGTGAGGGGTTGGTAGGTAACTGAAATAATCTAGAAAAGCTATTGTTTCAAAGCTAGAAGGTTTTTTAATCTATAAAGAGGTAAACACTTGACTACAAATTGTTATCACCCTTTATTCTGGTGAGATGACCCGACTGGGTCATTTACAAAAAATAAAATTCATAGCCTCCCTGGGTCACGGAGAGCACTCTGAGGAAACCTAAGTGCAGATGCTGTCAGTGGAGAACTTGGGCTAAGGATTCTTATTGGTAACGCAGCTGTGGTTAGCTTCTGAGCCTGTGCCTGCTTTGCTGCTTTTGAGGGGGAGGCAACATTCTTCTTTCCATACAAATCTAACTGGCTTAGGGCAGCCCTGTTGCTTGTTCCTGGGAAAATCTGTATTTTTGCTGGAGAAGGTGCTATCCAAAAAGCTGAAGCTGAGGTCCTGGAATCAGCAGGGTGTTCATCTAGAAAGTGAGGACAATAAAACTTACCTTGGAACATGGGTTTGGGAATTAAGTAAGCCAGGGCATGTAAGACTCCTGGCACATAACAGATACTCAGTAAATGGTACCCATTATGAATACGTTCAGTATTGTTTTTCTAAGTCTTACCATGCCCTCTTCCTCTGGCAGATATCAGAGGAGGTGGCAGAAAGCTGGAAAACACACAGTGGGCAGCCCTACACAGGTGCCAGCTGTAGGGTTCCACCCTCCTCCTTGGACGTGCACCTGCAAACCTTGGCCAGGGCTCTGGGTGGCAGCTGGACAGGGCTGACGGCAGTGAGAACCAAAAGCGGTCTGTACACCTAGCATCTTCCCCGGATCAGCCCCAGGAGACATATGACCTGCAGTTCAGCCGAAATGTGGGCAGAGAACGTGCATTTGGTCCCTAGTTTACATTGGCTTCCATTCCCCTATTGAAGCTTCAAACAGAAGAGATGCAGCAACACAAGGCAAGGGACAGTACTGCCGGGGAGCATGCCAGGGACAGTGCTTTTTTGATACTATCTGATTGTTTTAACCTCCAGTAAATATTCTGCCCTTTGAGTAAATGACAACTGGAGTAGGATGATGCTGAGCACCATCTTCCAGGAGTTAAACAGATGTGAGTCATGGGGGGCTTGGGGTAATGGAAGCATATGGAAGTTTCCTCTGATTATTCATTTCAGGAAATAGTAAGCAAGGTGAGCCACAGAGTAAAAAGGGGCAGCAGGTATGAACTGGCCTTCTAGAGGAGTGGTGATGGGATGGAGTAGCCAGGCGGCGTGGAGAGCCACGGGATGTCTATGATCACAGTTTAAATGGAGTCCCGTCAGCATGGCTGTGTGTTTTTTCCCAACACCTTCAAGTGTGAATTAGGCAGAGCTGAATCTAATTAGAGAGGACTTGCTGGACAAATACTATGAAAGAAGAGAGGTACAAAGAAACTGGGGGTGCATACAAGGATCATGAATAGAAGTTGGGTAAGGAGGGAAGTAAGGATACTTCCTTAAGGATTTCTTAAGCAAAATTTGGCATTGTAATTACAAATCTTTTTTTTCTGGTGTTCAACAGCAGGACATTTCCTTGCCATTTTCCCACTTTACCTTCTTTATTCCCACTTTTTTTTCCTTCTCTTTTCACAGTTTAAAAGGTAAGTTTAATAAGGTCTTATTACTTCTTTGTCCAGAGAGAGAGAGGGAGAAAGAGAGATATTCCTCTCAGGGCAGATTCTTGTATTTCTGGCAAAGAAAGAGTTAAATGGTGTTCTTTGGAAGTCCTTTAACATTATCCAGATTTGGCTTAGAGATAGGATTATGCTGATGTCCTTTATTTTTCTCCTTAATTTACAAAGAGCTCTCTTATCTCAGACATTCTGGTGCTTTTTGGAATTTTCTAAGTAATGCAGCCTATTACTGAGCAATTTTTTGGAAGAGCTGCAATCTGACCCTTAAACTGGGGCAGGATTCTAACACAATAGAAGCCTCCTGCCAGACCTTCTGCTCAGGTTCCTAACAGGAATACCCTTCTCATCAGAATGGCTGCAGGAGATTGGATGACAGAGGCCATTCTATCAGTTTATTGTGCTGGTCTTTACCTACCGGAAAACTATCTTAAAATGATTGCTTTACAAATGCAATGACACAGCAGTCTGTTTTCAACAAAATGTTCAATAAGCTCCTTGCTCAGAATATTTGCCCTGGCAATTCCAGAGGGGCTCTAGATGGTACAAGCAGTTGACAAAGGCACAGAAAGGACAGAGAATAATAGAATCTGCCAGATTTTGAAATTCAGCAAAGTGAAAATGACCCACTAAAATATCCAGCATCCTGCCTTGCTGGAAGAGACCTCAAATGGTCTCCCTGTTCATTTTTCTGCCTCTACACAGACAGTTTAGAGAAAGAGCTTTCTGCCCTCTTGGAAATTAGGTCTAATGTTCTGTCAATGCCTCAGGAATTGTTTGAAGTTGATCTTATGTTTATCAAAGGCGACCCTCTCCTTCCCACCTCTCCTTATTTGCCCAACTTCCCCTCATTTCTCTACTGCCCAGATGTCCTCCATGGAATGTTGCTGGAGCGACATTGTAGAGAGATTACACAGAATCTCAAAGACTACATAAGAGCTAAAAATATAGCCACAGGAGAAATTAATACCGGTACAGAGATGTTCTTCCTGCTAAACATATTGCATAGAGGGTTCTGTAAGACTGAGCAGAGGAAAGAGGAAAGAGCAGATTGGAGATGCTGGTGACACGAGAACAGGAGAGGGGAGAAAGAAGAACAAAGGAGGCAGAAAGAATCCACTAGGTAGGGGGAACACAGAGCTCACACCATCCTCAAGCCTCTGAACTCAGAAGAGCAGGGGGAAGGACAGTATAATTCCAGCAAACTGAAAGTATATGAAAGGAAGTTTGTAAAATAAAGATCAAAGTTAGCATACGAGAATAAAGTTCTTTTCAGAGAGGGGAGTATCAGGTAGTCGCGCAAGTAGTCACTGTGGTAAACTGAAGTTTTAATGCAGTGTAAACTGCTGAGAACAGTTTCATGAGAGTATGTGATTCCTATGGCCAATTACTAAAAGGAAAGTATATTTATACTTCAGGTACAATTACACTATGGCCAAAAAAATATAGAAAAGAGATTTGTTTAAAATGTGACTTGGACTCGTGCTCTTACACCTATCCATGTCATAGAATGTGGGCAGTGAACTTGGGGCAACACTCATTCCCCTCTGCATGCATCCCACCCATAAGGAATCTGTTGGCGTTCTGCAATAACTTGGAGGCAGGAAGACAGTTTATTAACGGACACCACGTATGGGAATTGGAAGGACGAAGGAACTGGAGGAAGAAGCACCGCTAAGGCATGGGTTGGACATACAGAGAGCAGAGTGGCCTAGATGGAACAGCAATCTTGTTAGGGCCTAGACTCTTTCTAGTAGAATTTCTTGAGCATAGAAACTGCTAATACCTAGCCTACCTTGTGATTAAAAGGAGCTTACACAACCCCATTTGCAGTCTTAGGTTTCTGGGGAAACATTACCACCCAATCCTCATTCTCTTCTGACAAACATACAGGATATCTTTCTCTGAGTCAGGATAAAGACAGTAGCAGGCCCTATTATGTCTTTGTCTCCCACCCCCACAAGACTATTTCAGAAAGTATCATTAAGGGTAGCAATCAGGATAGTGAACTAAGGTTGGAAGAATTATATTCTGCATCTTCAGACTACCTGGGGAAGAAAACCACCAGGGTAAACTATTTCTGTTTCATATTCCAAATTTGTTCCATGACTCGATTCAACCTTTTTTCTTAATTGGGCCTGCCCTTCCTGATCATATCCAGCTCCTTCAGTGAAACCTCACCTTTGTCATCCACAGTGAACACCATGTTGGGTTTCCCATATAGTGTTCTTTTGAAATTTACCAAGTTAATTTCACTCCTGCTTTGGATGCTTATCTTTGGCTGCTTTGCCTTATCTAAAGGTTGAGCAAGGTTCCAGTCAAAAGAAAGGCCCTCTTTTGTTGGCTGGAAGACTGAGCTTTCTTTCCCATGTAGTTCAGGTAAATATTCCTGCTGCCAGGTCTTTAGGCAGTTTTCACAGCCACAATTCTCTGCTTATCCTCTGTGTCCAACCAAAAGAGAAAACAAACAAAAATTCTAGGCTACCTAACTGGCCTCAATACCAGGACCTGATGACTTATGAGGTCTGACCTCAGTTGAGGTTCAGAGTCCTGTGGCTTTTGCCTCTACCTTCACATCCATCCAAACAAGTTAAGCAACATTCATGTCTCCATTTTACCAGGTCATTGTGTAAGGAGAAGCACAGAGGGAGGACTGAAACCTTTTGCCTTGAGGCTAAAACCCTTCAACCTCCACTTCAAACACAGCCAACGAGACTGAGCAAAAAACATCTTCCACAGCTACCTGCCAGGTGTTATAACATGGGAAGTCAGGCACAGCTTCTTTGTATGAAGCAGAAATGTTCTGGTTCTTGAGATGGGAAAGCAATCTTAGGAGAGCCGGTCTTGCACTTCCAAAACTCAAATTCGGAGTGTCTAATACACAGTGCCCACCTATGCTATGGAGCTAAGAGAAATTTGTCTTTTTGTTTGTATGGAAAAATTAAAGAATACCGATTTATATTTTAGGTACATATCAATGACCAAATAATACATCCGAAATACAGCCCATCGTATTTCTCTTGATTTTCAAAATATTCAGCTAGGTTTCATTTTCAGTAGTTCCCCTTAACTCAAATATACTCCTAGCATTACATCCATACTTTATTACTTGACTTTTATTTTTTTGCTATTAATAGGTTTATAGTTTAACTACATCTGTTCCTGTTATTATAACATCCCTATCTAAGTTTGGAAGAATGAAGGATATATAGAAGAAATGTCTTATTTTAAAACAACGATAAAGGTCGTAACTTTCAGTCAATGAAAAGACCTTTCCTCCTACTCCAAATGTATAAAAATAAAGTGCATATAAACAACAGAACAATTAACTTCTTAGATAGATTCAAAATCAAGAGAGGGAAATCCTTAGATGGCAAACTGCAGCAGAAACTAAAAGCTGTAGTAACAGCAAGTGAGCAACAAGGCAGCCAACGTGTTAGATGCCTTTGCATAAATCGGAAAATGGACTATCCTCTGAGTAGATGCACCCTCGTGGGTGCAGGACGTGGTGAGTGGAGCTCAAGCTTGGTTTCACCCCTACACACCACCTTGCCTCATTGCCCTTGTGTAGGACATAACCCGCACAACTGTGCTCAATGCCATTGACAGGAGCAGAGCTACCTCACTCGAAGGGGCTTTGAAATTGGTACTAGGATTTGGGGCTAAGGGATAGAGTTTAAAGGCATATATGAAGAGAGGACATTAAGTCTTAGCTCCACAAAAGACAGAGCGGATTGTACACCCACGCTCATAGCAGCATTATTCTCAATAGTCAAAAGGCAGAAGGAACCCAAGTATCCGTCAAGAAATGAATGGATAAACAAAATGTAATATATACAGACAATAGAATGTTATTCAACCTTTAGAAAGAAGGAAATTCTGACACAGGCTAGAACAGGGATGAACCTTGAGGACATTATGCTGAATGAAATAATCCAGCCACAGAAAGACAATACTATATGATTCCACTTATAAGGTACTTAAAATAGTAAAGTTCATAGACATAAAACAAAATGGTAGTTTCCAGGGACTGGGGAAAGGGAGGAATAAGGAGTCACTTTTTAATGGAGTTTCACTTTAGGAAGATAAAAGGCTTGGAAATGGATGGTAGTAATGATAGCACAACAATGTGAACATAATGTCACTGAATTAAAAATGGTTAAGATGTTAAAATTTTATATTATATATATCTTACCACAATTTTAAAAAAATAAAAAATTATTTGGAAATAGGTGCAAGATGGCAGCAAATTCTGAACTCACCTCCTCCCATGGGCACACCAAATGTACAACTACATATGGATCATTTCCTTCTGAAAAGATCTGAAAACTGAATGAACTGCTCCCCACAATAAAGGATGAAAGGACCACAACAAGATGGGTAGAGAGGCAGAGATATGGTTTCACAAAAAAAAAACCTACCCTTGGCATGGCAACACACAATGGGGAGGGATCTCATCAGGCAGGCACTTTTTTCCAAGAAGTGAGGGGTTGGTGCCCCACATTGGGCAACCTGGCCCCTGAGATCTGCACCAGTGAGACAAGCCTCTAGAACATCTGGCTTGGAAAACCAATGGGGCTGACATCCAAGGGTCCCAAATGTTACAAGAAACAGACAGTCCTCTTGGAAGGCTCACATGTGATCTCACTTGCCCTGAGACCCAGCAAAAATGCAGAAGTTTGAAAAGCACCTAGACCATATGTGAGAAAGATTCATTTGCTTCTCTGGGGGCACCAGCTGGAGCGAAGGGGGACAATTGAGATTTTCCCCAGAGATGGAGGCACTGGTGGACAACATTGTTGCACTCTCTGCATAGCCTGCTAGCACAGGTGGGTGAGTTCAAATGCGGCACCTTCCTGCCACCTTGCTGTGACAGGCAGGAGTGAGCAGGTTTAGCATTTGCTGAGGCCAGAGAACGTGGGCAGTTACTCCCACAGTACTGGCTGGGGCTGGCAAATGCAAGCAGTCGCAACATTCTCCTGCTCTCAGCCTAAAACCTTTGGGCATGCACACTCAAAACATGTTCCTATTTGCCTTTTTGAAGCCCTAAGTGTTACCTGCTCTCCACACTCTCAAGCTGTCCTATTAAATCTACTGGGTATGTGCAAACCACACTAAGGACACCCTTGATCACCTGTCCCTGGTGGTCAAGAGAGTTGGCATTCCAGATCTCCATGAAACTATAACAATCAGAAAGTTCTTGGCAGGTCACCACCCTCAGGATACTGCACAGACAGGAGACTTAAACACAAACCCACTCTTCCTGTGAAAAAGGCCTATTAGCCTAAAGTTTCAGCTGGAGGGATAGGCTTCAGGTTTCCCACACACCTAGAGGCTAAGGAGGCTTTTCCATGGAATATAACCAGAGAGACACCATTCTTTGTATGCCTCATTGGCCTCACTACGGCTTGATGAGATTTCTCAGAAAAGAATTTGTACATTTATCTGGAGCCCCAATTTTTGCAACTGTCACCCAGAGGATACCTCCATATCTCCTGGTCTGGAGACCAGCAGGGATTATGATTGTAGCACCATAGGAATGTATGTATTTGCATACTTTTAAAGCTGCTACCTGAGGTTCTGGCTTCCAGTCAACCTGAAATTAGGTGCTAAATGAGATTCCTCCCCTACGATCACTGGCAGATCTTGGTACACACTCAACTACAGGGGCATAATAGGAATAAATCAAGTGGTTTAGATAATCACAAAGGTTCAAGAGACAACCAAGAGCTGGGACAAGGTTGAATGAGAAGGATCATTAACTACACAAGGCCATTCCTTCAACACAGAGAGGTGTTGCTTCATCTACATAGAAACAGAGAGTCAAGCAAAATGAGGGAACAGAGAAATAAGTTTTAAATGAAATAATAAGACAAAGCCTCAGAAAAAGACATTAATGACACAGAGATAGTTAATCTACCAAATAAAGAATTCAAAGTAATGGTTATAACAATGCTCACCAACTTGGGAGAAGAATGAATGAAGACAGTGAAATTTTCAACAAAGAGCTAGAAACATAATAAAGTACCAAACAGAAGCCACAGAGCTGAAGAATACAATAACTGCATTGGAAGATACACTAGAGGAGTTCAAGAGCAAACTGAATGAAGTAGAAGAGATATGCAAGTCGGAAGATAAAGCAATGGAATTCATCCACACAGAACAGTAAAAAGATAAAAGATTTTACAAAATTAAGATAAGGGACCTCTGGAACAACATTAAGTGGAATAATATTCACATGATAGTGGTCCCAGAAGTATGAGAGAGAGAGACAGAAAGGGACATAAAAATTATTTGAAAAAATAGTGGCTAAAAACTTCCCTAATATAGGGAAGGAAACAGACATGCAGGTTCAGGAAGCCCAGAAAGTTCCAATAAGATGAATCCAAAGAGAGCCACACCAAGACACATTATAATTAAAATGTTGAATGTAAAAGAGGGAAGCTTAAAAGCAGCAAGAGAAAGGGAAAATTGTTACATACAAAGGAAACCTCATAGGGCCTATCAGCAGATTTCCCAGCAAAAACTTTGCAAGACAGAAGGGAGTGGCATGACATATTCAAAGTACAAAAGGAAAAAGCTTCCAGTCAGAAAGATGCTACCTGGCAAGATTACCATTCAGATTTGAAGTAGAGATGAGGAGTTTTCCAGACAAGCAAAAGCTAAGCTAAAGAGGTCGGTCTACTTTTTACTACTAAACCAGCCTTACAAGAATAATTAAAGGAAATTCTTTAAGCTGAAAAGAAGTGACACTAATTAATAACAAGAAAACATGAAAAGAAAAACTTCACTGGAAAAGGTAAATATATAGTGAAGGTAGTGGATTAATCACTTATAAAACTACTAAGAAGGTTTGAAAACAACAGCAGTAAAACTAACTAAAACTACAATAATGTAAGGGATGCCTTAAACAAAAAGATATGAAAATTGACATCAAATGCATAAAACACAGAAGAGGGTAGCAAAAATGCAAAGTTATTACACACACACACACACACACACACATACACAATGGACTATTATTCAGCCATAAAAAGGAGGAAATGCTATCATTTGTGACAACATTGATAGACCATGAAATAAGTCAGATAGGGAAAAACATACTGTATGATCTCACTTATATGTGGAATCAAAAAAAATAAAATAAAACAATTCATAGAACTAGGGAATAGAATGGTGGTTACTAGGGCCTGGGGGATGGGAAAAATGGGGAAATAGTGATCAAAGGGTACAAACTTCCAGTTATAAGATGAGTATATTCTGAGGATCTAATATTCAGCATGGTAACTATAGTTAACAACACTCTATTATATACTTATGTGAGGTAATGGATGTCTTAACTAGCCTTATTGTAGTAATAATTTTGCAATATATACCTTATAAATCATCACATTGTACACCTTAAACTTACACAATGTCATATGTCAATTATATCTCAATAAAAATGGAAAATAAAAATAAATACTTTGAAGGGCAGGCATTCAGTTTTTATAAAAACAAAGACAGTGTCAAGAATATGAGAAAACAAACCACAGACCAGGAGAAAATATTTGCAAAAGACACATCTGATAAAGGACTGTTATTCAAAATATACAAAGAACACTTAAAACTCAATAATAAGAATACAAACATAGGCAAAAGACCTGAACAGAGATGTCTCACCAAAAAAGAAATACAGATGGCAAATTAGCATATGGAAACATGCTAAACGTGATATGTCATTAGGGAATTGCAAATTAAAACAATGAGATAGCAGTACACACCTATTAGAATGGGCAAAATCCAAAACACTGACAACACCAAATGCTGACAAGGATGTAGAGTAATCAGAACTCTCAGTCACTACTGATGGGAATGCAAAATGGTACAGCCACTTTAGAAGACAGTTTGGCAGTTTCTTACAAAAACTAAACATAATCCTACCACATGAGCCAGTAATCACTCTCCTTGGTATCTCTACCAAAAGGAGCTGAAAATATGTCCACACAAAAACCTACAGACAGATCCTTACACAGTTTATTCATAACTGCCAAAACTTAGAAGCAACCAAATGTCTTTCAGTAGATGAATGGATAAATAAACCGTAGTACATCCACACAATGGAATGCTCTTCAGTGCTAAAAAGAAATGAGCCATCAAGCCATGAAAAGACATGCAGAATCTTAAATGATATTACAAAATGAAAGAAGCCAACCTGAGAAGGTGACATACTTTATAAATACAATTATATGACATTCTGGAAAAGGTAAAATGATGGAGACAGTAAAAAGATCAGTGGTTGCCAAGGCGGGGAGGAGGTATGGATGAATAGGCAGAGCACAGGGGACTTTTAGGACAATGTAACTATTCCATATGATATTACAATGATGGATACAAGTTGTTATACATTTACCAAAACGTATGTAACATACAACACCAAGAGTGAACCCTAATGTGAACTATAGTCTTTGGATGATAATGATATGTTTTACAGATTGTAATAAATGTACACTATGGTTTGGGAGGTCAATAGTAAGAGAGGTTGTAGGTATGCAGGGACAGAGGATACATGAGAACTCTCTTTACTTCCCACTGTAAATCTACAATGCTCTAAAAAAAATAAAATTTATTCATTGTTTTTTTAAACTGCCAGAAAGAAAAATAGAAAATACCTGTGAGAATGACATCTGAAAGATAATAAGACTTCTTATCAAAACAGTAGATTTCAGAAGACAATGGATTAATATCTTCAAAATGCTGAGGGAAAATAATGGAAAGGTTATGAAATCTATAACTTAATTAATAAAGAAGTCAAAATAAGGACTTCTTTATACATTTAAAGACTAAGGCAACTTACTTACCAGACCATCTTTGAAAGAACTACTCTGTTTCCTATTTGGGAAAAATGAAATAAAAAACATAACAAGTTCCTATTGGCCAAATATAGGAGGAAAAAAGTAAGCATCAAATAGAATATTAGATTAAAGACACACTGACTATATAAAAATCCACAAATTCATAATTACAGAACCAAAAAGTGAACAAGACAAAGCAAGCACACACCATTTGCACACATTGGTACTATTGAAACATATGATATAAATACTTACTTTGAAAATTGGCAATTAAAAATAATTAAGAATTTATCCTGCCTTTCCTGAATGAGTTATATACTTACATAACAAAATAGTTGATGAAAGAAATTTCTTTATAAAATAACTTTAGTTAATAAATATAAAACAAAGGTAGAATTAGAAAATCTCCAACTTTCAAGCTGATGAAAGCTGATACAGGCACACCTCATCAATGGGTGAAAACACTAAGTAAAAGGTTGATGGAGATCAGACTCGCTCTCTGAACTGACTGAATGATCTTAGCATCACTGATAATGACACACAAGCTAAGCCTTCTTATTTGATAAAAAATGAAGTACAATGTATGGCACCAACTCTGAAGTATTTTTATCAAAAACATTAACCTAACTGAGACTCTAACTTTGCCGCTCTTAACCTAGTTTCCAATGACAGGAATAAGGGATAGAGGAATAAGTTAGATGATCCCATGGGGGAGCAGACAAATTCAGAATGTGGGACATACTCCAAGACAACTCATCTAATTTATGCTGTAAGTCAATGCATGTGTACAAAAAGGAGGCTGTAGTAGATCACTGTTCTCAACCAGAGATAATTTTGTCCTCAGAGGGACATTTAACAATGTCTGGAGACAGTTTTGATTGTCACAATCTGAGAACTGCTACTGGAATCTGGGGAGTAGAGGCTGAGGATGCTGCTAAACACCCCACAATACACAGGATGGCCCCGCAAGAATTACCTCCAAGATATCAGCAGTGCCACTGCTGAGAAGCCCTATACTAAAAGAAATTGAAAAGACACAACAACCTAATTTAGCATGTGGATTTTATTTGGATCCTGATGTAAACAAACCAAAACCTCCAAAAGGTGTTTTTGAGGCAATCAGGGAAATCTGAATATAGACTTGGCATTAGATGATACTAAAGAATTTTTGTTGGGATGATATTGGTATTGTATATGGTATATAGGGAAATGTAATTTTTAAAGATGCATATCAATGTATGTGAGGATAAAATGGCATGAGGTCTAGGATTTTCCTTAAAATATTTCAGCAAAAAAGGAATAGATTATATAAGTATGGCAAAATATTAATAATTCTAGAATTTTGCTGATGGCTTTGTGAGAGCTCCCCATATATTTGTGTATATATGATAAAAAATTTTCATTTAAACACAAATGATATTCTTCAGAAAGAAAGAATTTAACCCATCAAGAAAAAAGAATAGGAAAGAGACAATGATTATTATTCATGGAGGAATCCAATTGCACTCTGAGGACCCTCTGCTCAGACTGGAATGAGCATGGCGAACAGCTGGTGCCCGCACAGATCCTCAGCATGATGAACTGCATGGGGTCCAGGCCCTCTAATCTGTAATGCAGTAAGAAGAAACAAGGCCTTCATGCTCACCAAAAGATACTGTATCTGGGGAAAAAAATGTATTTCAGTGGATTCATTCTAGTTCAGAAGCTATGGTTATACATATTTGGTGAAGAACAAGATTTTTCTCACTTCATTTTTATAGCAGAGGCTTTTGAGAAATCTGGATACTCCAAAAACATTTCAGCATCAGGAAAAATCATTGAGCTAACAAGGAAAGAATCTTTTAATTTGCCTTTGTTTCCCTATATTTTCAGAGACTGTCATTTTTCATATCTCAGTTTA
Source organism: Manis javanica (assembly GCF_040802235.1). Lineage (NCBI taxonomy): Eukaryota > Metazoa > Chordata > Mammalia > Pholidota > Manidae > Manis > Manis javanica. Next base: position 100,784,236 of record NC_133163.1, on the reverse strand, counting down.
TTTGATGACTGAACCTCTCAGAATATTAGGGCTAAGTTGATTTGTTTTATTTCCTTTAGTTCATTATCATGTAAGGACCAAAATGACCTCATTAGTGTGGGTACAGGGATGGGTGTGTTCCTCATGATTGGTGGTGACATTGGTGGAAAGTCAAAACCACACTTGTACTGGCTAAATGGAATACTACTGTCTGCTGGAAAGCAGCTGTGGAAAAAATAATTCACTTGTTACTGTATGGACCACAGTCTGAGTGAATTTCAGTGGTGCATTGGGTTGCATAATGGCCCCCTCACTGATATATCCAAATTCCAATTCCTGGTACCTGTGAATGTGACCTTGTTTCACATTCTTTGCAGGATCTTTGCAGATGTAATTAGGAATCTTGGGGCAAGATTATCCCAGATTTAGGGATAGGTCCTAAATCCAAAGGCTGTGGTCCTTATAAGGAAAAGAGAAAGAGATGTGAGACACAAGGAAATATCTATATGAAGACTGGGATAGAAACTGGAGTTATACAGCTACAACCCCAAGAATATCAAGGATTGCTAGCCACCACCAGAGAGAGGAATAAGGCATGGAACAGATTCTCCCTCCAAGCTTCCAGGAAGAACCAACCCTGCCAACACCTTGATTTTAGGCTCTGCCCCAAGAACAGTGAGACAATACATTTCTGTTATTTTAAATAACCCAGTTTGTGGTAATTTGTTACGGCAGCCCAAGGAAATTAGTGCAACTGATATGGGGCAGATTCTCACAGAAATATGCTGATGAATTAAAACAAATGACCCAGATTCTCAGATAGCCTTCATTTGGTCCTTCATCCACTAATTTTCTTATTTATTCATTCACCAAATATCTGTTTATTATGTACTTGGCTCTAAAATATGACTGGGACTCTTTAGATTCTTTGACACATTCTTATCCTGGATAAATTTGATTACTGCTAACTCTATAGGTGGGGCAAAATTTACCATACATATCTTGTACTTCACTTTGAAAGGGCTGTTATATTCAGGATTCTTCATAAATTACCTTTGCATTCTGTCTAATAGTTGGCTAAAAATGGAAATTAACAAGATGTAAATATGGGACTTTTCTGTTTTCTCAGAAATTCCTTTAAGGCCACAAAAGTGAAGACAAAGGACAATAAATACTCCCATTTTGGGAGGAAACATTCTCGATACATCTGTGCAGAATTTACAAAATGATTAACACTTACCTTCATGTAATCTACACCCGAGAAAAGAGGAGGCTAGAAAAGGAGTCATTGAAAGGGATTCACAGAAGCAAAGGGTGTTGAGATTTTTTTCTTCTTGGGAACACTTCTTACAGCTGTGCCAAGTGTACATTGCACAACTACAGGGGGCATTATTCATCACAGTCACTGGGAACATCTATAGTTTTATAATAATTTTCCAGCAGGTGGCAGTAACGTATCTTGAGGAGTAAAGTCCTTCTCCTAGCTCACACAAGGTCATATGGACCAGTAAAGGCTCTGCTCCCTTTCCATCTCCCTCATGCCAAGTATATAGAGTTCCACAAGGCTCTTCATAGATAGTGGGATTGCCTGCAACAGGAGAAACTAGCTTCTCATTCCCTACCTGAATGCTGGCTAAGTTATAGAAACTCTTAGGCCTGCCCCAAGCTCCTTACTATCAGAGCAGAGCCTTGAGAGTCCTGGTAGAGCCTGATAAGTGGCCCAGAAGTCTTAAGCTTGATGCCTGCTCTTTATCTGGAGAAGTCTGAAGGCAGGAGACTGGCTGGAGGTACCATGACAGCAAGACAAGGAGAGGGGAGTTAGAACTGGTCACACTGTACTTCTGCCACATGCCATGGCAAGAGTGCATGAATTCCCAGGCCAGGAACACACCCTGGATACAGGTAGCCAAGTGTAAGCTGTATGAAAGAATCTTGTCTGAGGGAACTGACCTGAGTGACAGCATCCTCCACTCTGTCAAAAAGGGGGATGTACAGCTAGAGGACAGAACAGGTGAAGGGAGGTCACCCAGAGAAAAGATCACCTTTGGCACAGAAAGGTATATGGAGGTCTACCACAGATTTGCCAAGAAACCCATAGAAGTGCCCCACAAAGGAGAGACATATGGTCTCCTGCTCTTACAAGGGCATTCCACAGCCAAGAGAAAACTATAAATAGCACCAGCCATCGCCTCTTTACCTGTCATCCATTCATGCCTCCCCACTCTGGATGAGTCAGAGGCTGCAAAAGAACACAAGGAACAAGTAAAAACTAAGCCACGTTCCACCTCCCCTTTCTCCACATGGGTTCCCAAGGAACCATTCAAGCCTAAGGAATTACTTCTCACAGAACCGTTTTGTTCTGTCTGCAAGAGAACCTAGATTTTTATTTGGTAGTCTTCTCTTCCCCATACAACTCATGTGCATTAGGGGAGGCTAAACATCACACTAATAACCCACTCTCCTTCACCCCAGCACTAGTTCTTATACTCTGAAAACTATAAAACATTGTTAAAATTTAAAAGATCTAAATAGATGGAAAGGCATCTCATGTTCATGAGCCAAACACTTCATATTGCTAATAGTAAGCAATTCTCCTCAAACTGAACTACAGATTTAGCACAATCCCTATTAAAATAAAAACTGGCTTTTTTGCAGAAATTGACAAGTGGATTCTAAGTTTCATAGAGAAATGTAAGAATCCCAGAATCAACAGAACAACCTCAAAGAAGGACAAAGTTGGAGGACTCCAACTTTGATTTCAAAATGTACTACAGAGTTACAGTAATCAAGACAGTGTGGTACTGGTATAAGAACAGACATATAAGATCAACAGAATAGAATTGAAAGCCCAGAAATAAACCCTCACATTTACAGTCAATTGATTTTATCTATGTTGCCAAGACAATTTAATGGGGAAAGAATAGTCTCTTCAACAAATGGTGCCAGGACAACTGGATATTCACATGCAAACAATTAAATTGGACTCCTTTTCACACCATACACAAAAATTAACATAAGATGGATCATAGACAGATTACAAAAACCAAAATTATGAAACTCTGAAAGAAAATACAGGGATAAATCTTCATGACATCAGATTTGGCAGTGGTTTCTTGGATATGATACCAAAGCACACACGACAAAAGAGAGAAGTGAGTAAGGTGAACTTTATCAACACTTAGAGCATTTGTGCCGAAGGCTTTCATCAGGAAGGTGAAAAGACAACCCACAGAAAGGGAGAAAATATTTACAAATTAGGTATCTGATAAGGGAGTTGTATCAAAAATGTATAAAGAACTCAGAAAAAATGTTTTTAATAGGCAAATGATAGAAATAGATATTTCTCCAAAAACAATGTATAAATGGTCAATAAGTACATGAAAAGATGTTCAACATCATTTGCCATTAAAAAAATGCAAATCAGAGCCACAGTGAAATACCTCTTCACAGTCACTAGGGTGACTATAATAATAATAATAATAAGACAGATGATAATTATTGATGAGATCAAGAAATCAGAATCTCACATACTTCTGGTAGGAATAAAAAAGTTGCAGAAACTTCAGAAAACAGTATGGCAGTTCCTTAAAAAGTTAAGCATACACATGACCCAGCAATTCTACTACTAGGTATACAAGAGAAATGAAAAATATGTCCAGACAAAAACTCATATGCTAATGAGGACCAAGTTTTCTTGGTGGAGCAGGGATGAAAATATTCATAGCAACATTATGCATTATAGCCAAAAAGCAGAAACAACCCAAAAGTTAATTAGGTGATGAACAGATAAAATGTGGCATACCCAATCACAAAAGGGAATGAAGTACTGATATATGTGATAACATGGATGAATCTTGAAAACATTATGCTATGTGAAGGAAGCCAGTCACAATAGCCCATATATTATATAATTTCATGTATATGAAATGTCTGGAATTGGCAAATTTATAGCAATAGAAAGTAGAGTAGTGGTTGCTTAGGACCAGGGGCTTGGGAGAATGGGGAATGGCTGCTAATGAGTACCAAGTTTTCTTGGTGGAGCAGGGATGAAAATGTTCTAAAACTGACTATAATGATCAATGGTTGAACAACTCTGTGAATATACTAAACCACTCAACTGTTCACTTTAAATAGGTGAATAATGTGTTAATTATATTCTCCGTAAAGTTGTTATACACATTTTTTTTTATTACTGGTCTATCCCCAGAGCTGCAATTTAATTAGATTGAGGCATCAGTAATTTTAAAAACTTCTCAGATGATCCAAATGTGCAATAAAGCTTGAGAACCACTGACCTGAGCTAATCATAGTTTGCCAGGGAGTGGTTTGGGCATAGGCATGTGTGCAACTCTGACCAATGAGACATAAGAAATGTCTGTAGGGTTTTTGGGACAGCTTTCTATAAGAGTTATAGAAAGAAAGAAAAAAGCTCCTCTTCTTTTGAACATTATGTCTGCAATTACAGCACCTGTATTGCAGCCGTGAAAGGAGTTAGTCCAAGGGCAAAGCTGACACACTGAGGATAGCAGGAAAGAAATATGTAAAAGAACCTGAGACTTTGATGACTTAATGGAACTGCTGAATGAAGCAAACCTTGAGTCATCGGAATTCTGGACTTCTTATAATGTGAAATAAATTTCCTTATTTTTTAAATCTCTTTGAGTTGGGTTTTCTGTTACTTGCAGACCAAAGTATCCTCACATACTGAGGAGCATTTAAGGGTGGACAGAGAAGTAGGGAGAAAATCAGAGGAGTATAGTATCATAAAAGCCAAATATAAAGAATAGTTGCAAAGGAAGGAATAGTTAACAGTGAACTGTTTCAAAGCAATTAAGATGAGGTTAAGAGTAATATGAAATCCAAATCATTTTGGCTTCCACAGATATAACAGGACATTGGCAGAGAAGAACTCTGAATATAGACCTATACCATCCAATACAGTATCTGAAAGCCATGAGCCTGTCTTTAAGTTTAAATTAATTAGAATCAAATAAAATTTAAAATTCACATTCTTAGTAACATTAGCCACACTTCAATTGCTCAACACAGTATCAGGCAAATGTAAAACATTTCCATCATCACAAACAATTTTATTGGACAGCATTGACCTAAACAATTTGGAACCTCTGACTCTTAAGCATTTTGAATCCCAAAGTCAGGTCTGTTATTTCTTAGTTACCTTTCTCTCCCCAAACCCTAATCTTTGGGGAGCAACTACTGCCCTATCCATCTTATTTTTCAGGGATAAACATAGTTAGTCACTCATTCTTTCTTTCTGTGCTACATAGTTCCAGATCCACCCTCCATTTTTTTCTACCTGCTCTGTACCCAGGAGACGAATCTGTGGCTTGCTTCCTTCTCATTTCTTGTTGGGTTTGGCCAGTGGAATGCCCAGCAGGTCAGAAGGAGGAGAGAGATAGGATATTTATGCCCTGACCCACTCCCTGAAGGATTGTTGTGCATTATGCATGTCCCTCCATCAAAGGTCTCAGCCCCAGTCAGGTAGCCCTCTTCGCAGATCCCTCTTTCTCCAGGATCAGTCTATTTCCAAATCCTCTCACTCACCACTGTAAGTCTTGGAATGTTCCAGGGAGCCCAGCTGTTTCCAGTCCTAGATACTACACTTTCCTTGTGATTTTCCTGTGACATGACCCCAACTTTAGAAATATTCCCTTTATTAAAGTCACCCCTAATTATTATCATTTGAGTGTATGATGGGACCCTAATAGACTTTCTTATATTCATTAATTCTCCAAGAATATGGGCCTATAAGTAGGGTGATCAACCCTCTCAGTTTTCCCAAGATTAAGTAGTTTCCCAATACAAGGGACTTTCAGTGCTAAAATCAGGACAGTCTCAAGAAAACAGAGGTGTTTGATTACCCTTCATGTAAGTGTCTTTTAATGTCATATTTATCTATATGCTAGTCTTAAAAAAATTCCTGATTGTAAATAATTGTCTCCTTTATTAAACTACCTGTTTAATTCTTGCTCCTCTCTACTTAATTGGTTTTATATTGGGAGCTACTGGTTTCTGTCAGATTTTTCCCATCTACTTGCATTCAGTGCCTTTGTTCTTTGCAGTTTTATGGCTTCATAACTAGTGGTGTTTTATTTCAATTATGGGAAGAAGTCATGCATGGTACCTGTCTGGAGATACAAACCTTATAGTATTTTTAAATGTTCCCTTAAGATTGGGTTTATGGAAGTAAAATCTGGGTGTTGTTTTTTTTTTACTGCTGCACTTCTTGGGATCTGTAAGTAACCATTCATCCAGTGTGATCAGAGTCTGAAAGTTTCTCAGTTATTTGTGGTGTACATAAAGAGAACACCAAACTTGCTTTAGGTATACAAGTATTTTACTGAAAGTGTAAAGTGACTTCAGCTCACTCAACCTGTACCACCCAGGGTGTCGGCTCCCAGTTAAAATATATCCTCTGTAGAGAAAAGGGAACCCTTGAGCACTGTTGGTAGGAATGTAAATTGCTTCAGCCACTATGGAAAAGAGTTTGGAGGTTCTTCAAAAAATTAAAAATAGAAATAATATACAACTCACTAATTCCACCTCTGAATATTTACCTGAAGAAAACAAAATCATTATTCTAGAAAGCTGTATGCACCCCTATGTTTACTGGAGCATTATTTACAATAGCCAAGATATGGAAGCAACCTAAATGTCCATTGACAGTTGAATAGATAAAGAAGATGTGATACACACACACAGACACACACACACACATACCTACAATGAACTATTACTCAACCATTAAAAAAATGAAATCTTGCCATTTGTGACTACATGGATGGAACTGAAAGGTTTATGCTAAGTGAAATAAGACAAAGATAAACATCACATGATTTTACTTATATGTGGAATCTAAAAAAAATAGAAAAAATGAACAAACAAAACAGAAATAGGGTCATAAATACAGAGAACTAGTTGTTGTCACAAAATAGAAGGGTGGAAGGATAGGAGAAATAAGTGAAGAGGATAAAGAGGTATAAATTTCCAATTATAAAATAAGTAAGTCACAGGGATGAAAACTACAGCATAGGGAATATAGCCAATAACATTGTAATAACTTTGTATGGTGACTGTAACTATACTTATCATGGTGAGCATTATATAATGTATATAATTTTTTAATCACTATGCATACACATGAAAACAATATAATATTGTATATCAACTATACTTCATTTTTTATAAAAAGACAGGAAAAAAAGCATAAATATCCTCTAAATGGATGCCATGTTTGCTTAGGGCTATTCTGAGATGTGGAGTATGGATTTGGGCCCAAAGTCTAAGACCCCAGAACTATATAAGCAGGAGCTGAGCTGACATGAGCTGTGCTAAAGGTGAATATGAGGTTAAACAAAATTATGGAGGCCTGGGAATGACAAATGCTCCCTTCCCTGGAAAGACTGCCCAATGACCTGCCTGATTCTTCCTGACACTAATGGTATCATCTACTCAAAAGATCAAGTCACACTACTTTATGGAATTTCTGTTAGGAAGAAAATCTTGATTTTCTACTCTGTGACACTTCCTTTTTATTTTTTTCCCCTATTCCCAAAATAGAGGCTTTTCATTTCCTGTCTCTTCTCTGTTTGCTGACTTCTGAAACTTCTACTACCTATCAGACCAGCTGATCAACAAACATCTGTGTCTGTGGTACTATGCTGGAAGATGTATAAAAATTCCAGGAGCCGGAAACCCTTCCAATAGTGCAAACTCTCAGGGAAGGGGGAAATTGTTTCTTCCCAGAAACTTAGTAAAGCTTAACTTCACTCACAATTCAAGTTACCCACCCCACTCTGTAGTTCTTAACCCTAATTGCGTATTTTTTTTAGTGTTGATTTTTTTGGGGGTGTGGGGATTTTTTTTAAGAATTGTTGATATACAATCTTGTATTGGTTTCACATATACGACACAGTGGTTCCACAGTTACCCATATTATTAAATCTTCACCCCCACCAGTGCGGTTACTCTGTCAACATAGGAAGATGTTACGGAATCATTGGCTATATTCTCCATGCTGCACTACTACCCTGATAGCATACTAAAATCACCTGAGAAGTTTCTTACTTCCAGACAATTAAGTCAGACTTTCCAGCATTTGAGGCCCCCAGGGCAGTTATTTTTTAAAGCTCTAAGTGATTCCAGGGTGCAGACAAAGTTAAGAATCCCAACCTTACTTTACAAATAGAAGTGCATAGGGAGGGTATGCCTGTCTCTACTGCATAAGCAGAAATTATTGATCAACCTAAGAAACCCATGGAGAGACTTTCACTCTCTTTGTTTCTCACCATACAAAAAAAATAAGCCAACCCTGCTCAGCATACACCAACTGACTGACGCAGCACATTCCCGACAGCCACTGTCCCAAGGTCAGTTAGTCCTATGCTTCACCCACATGCGGGCACAGGCACAGCTGTCTTTGTAAAAAGTAGTGGACTAGGAGACAATAGACGTGGATTTGAACCTCACTCTGTCCCTAACTAATTGTGAGGCATGAGGCAAGTCATTTACCATCTCTGAGACTGTAAAAAGATGATTTAACTCTCTGGCCTATCTACTTTATACATTTGTATGAAGATGAAATGAACAATGAAAGCAATCATAAACCATAAATTGCCATATCAAGATAACAACATGACTGTGTACTTAAGAGCCCCGGACATAACAGAGCCCTTCCCTTCTTTTCTCTAGGTAGCTCTTTGCAGTTTTCCCTTCGTTCACAAGGGACGGCATATAGAAAAAGAGGTGGAGAAAGGCAGGCATATGTACAAGGGTGCATCTTATGCAGTATTTACAAAGGAATACCATGCACCCATTAAAAAAATGAGATAGCTCCATATGTCACACAGAGAACAACGTTAATGATACATGGTAGATGAAAAATGTAAGTTGTAGCACAGTATGCAGGGTACGATCTCACTTAAAAAATATGTAAGAATATATTAACGCATGAAAAATGTCTAGAAGGATACATTTCAATCTGTTAACACCAGGATTGATTGAGAGGAAAACTGTTTTTTCCTTTGTACATTTCTGTAAAATTTGAAAGTTTCATGATGAGCATTTATCATTTCCATAATTTTAAAATACATATTAAAGTGCAAGTTGAGGGGAAGGAGAGATGGTGAGCGTAAGGTTAGTAAAGAGTCAAAGAAAATGTAATTGCCTTAAAGTTGCCTGAATGCCTGGACCCAGACAAAGCATGCTTCAAGGTGAGGAGGAGTCCAAAAATGTGCAGTGCTCACAGTCTATTATCAACAAGTTTAAGAATTCACATAGAAGATAAGAGGTGGCAGAGGGTTAAAAATGATTTTTGTTAGGTTCTGATTTTTAAAAAGGAGAAAAATATAGCTTATGGAAATTGCATACTACAAAGCTTGGGTCAGATCAAGAAAGTCTATAATGAATTACCAAACGGTTTGTTTGGAACATTTAAAAAGGCATGTGGTGAGCAGCAGCAGGTGACATGGATTCATTAAGAACAAACCATGACAAATCACCTGTTTTCTTTTTGGTAGGATAACTGGATTACTAGCTCAGGGGAATATCACAGACTTAGTGTATCTTGACCTCAGCAAAGCTTTTCACAAAGTCTCGTCCAACATCATTTTGAAAAATATACAAAATGCAAATTGTTAAGTGATTCATGGCTAGTTAAGTATCATATCCATATATCTGGATATGTATATCCAGTTTGGCCCTGTTCTCTTTTATATTTTTCTCAGCAACCTTGGTAGAGACATTGAAGGCAGGAAGCCTTACCAAGTTCTCAGATGACACAAAGATGGAAGGACTAGCCATTAGCTAAAACACAAAATCTACATTCAAGATATTCTTAGTTTACTTAAATGTATAACTTACACCAGCAAAATAATTAACATGTTACAGAATTAGAAATTTCAGTTTGTGTAAGAAAGTCTTCTTAACTACAGTCATCCAGCAATGGATTAGGCAACAGTTTCTCAGTCAGAAATATTGGTGGGGGTAGGAGATTGGCCCATCAAATGTTTCTGCAGATACAAAATCATTTGATTCCAACTAGAAAATTAACAAAACACACTAAATACTAGTGGATTTCAAATATAGTGGAAGACAGTTTATGACATATTTGTTTTCATAAGAAACACAGACCCCGAACAGAACCTTTTAAGAATCAGTAGGTAGTTATAGATGCATGAATGAGAATTGGTCATTCCAGGCTGTCATAAAGCATAGCAATAAGACTAACATGAGATTTTCCAGATTCAGGAAGTGGCTGGCCTGGCTATGCCTTAGGTGAGTTAAAGAAAACAAGGCTGGGGCAGATAATGGAGGATCTGAAACAAGGAAAGAGGTTTATACTTTGTACAACAGAGAAGGGATAAGTCAGGCTCTGCTTGCAAGCATCAGAAACCAGTTCTGGAAAACTTCAAGAAAGGAGTTTATTGGAAAGATATCAGGAGCTCCAGAATCAGTGTTAAGGCTAGAGAACCAGGTTTGGAAACATCAGAAAGCAAGGTGGCCTCCACAGGCTAAAAAGCAGGAGCCAGTAGAGTGGTCCTGAAGCCGGTCAGAGCACATGTTAGGATGAATGAATACACAACTATGTTTAATCTTTTTATCACACTGCTAAGGGTTCAAATAAGGGAATAGAGTGTTCTGGAGCCCTACTTTGTAGCTGAAGAAGATGTTACTGGATTAACAGTTCTTTCAGACTATGCAATGGGAAAAAATAGTTCCCCAAAAGACAATTGAGGTGTGAAGGAGAAATAAATTTCGGTGAAGGGCACACAAAAAACAATGAAAGCAGAAAACAATTCCATTCACAATTGAAATTTGAAGCATCAAAAAGAATAAAATACCTAGGAATAAACCTAATCAAGGAAGTGAAAGACCTATACCCTGAAAACTATAAGACACTATTAAGAGAAATTAAAGAGGATACTAACAAATGGAAACTCATCCCATGCTTTTGGCTAGGAAGAATTAATATTGTCAAAATGGCCATACTGCCTAAAGCAATCTACAGATTCAATGCAATACCTATCAAAATACCAACAGCATTTTTCAACAAACTGGAACAAATAGCTTTAAAATTCATATGGAACCACAAAAGATCCTGAATAGCCAAAGCAATCCTGAGAAGGAAGAATAAAGCAGGGGGATCTCGCTTCCCAACTTCAAGCTCTACTACAAAAGCCACAGTAATCAAGACAATTTGGTACTGGCACAAGAACAGACCCACAGACTAGTGGAACAGAATAGAGACTCCAGACATTAACCCAAACATATATGGTCAATTAATATATGATAAAGGAGCCATGGACATACAATGGGGAAATGACAGCCTCTTCAACAGTTGGTGCTGGCAAAACTGGACAGCTACATGTAAGAGAATGAAACTAGATCACTGTCTAACTCCATACACAAAAGCAAATTCGAAATGGATCAAAGACCTGAATGTAAGTCATAAAACCATAAAACTCTTAGAAAGAAACATAGGCAAAAATCTCTTGGACATAAACATGAGTGACTTCTTCATGAACATATCTCCCTGGGCAAGGGAAACAAAAGCAAAAATGAGCAAGTGGGACTATATCAAGCTGAAAAGCTTCTGTACAGCAAAGGACACCATCAATAGAACAAAAAGGCATTCTACAGTATGGGAGAATATATTCATAATTGACATATCCGATAAAGGGTTGACATCCAAAATATATAAAGAGCTCATGCACCTCAACAAACAAAAAGTAAATAATCCAATTAAAAAATGGGCAGAGGAGCTGAACAGACAGTTCTCCAAAGAAGAAATGCAGATGACCAACAGACACATGAAAAGATGCTCCACATCGCTAGTTATCAGAGAAATGCAAATTAAAACCACAATGAGATATCACCTCACACCAGTAAGGATTACCACCATCCAAAAGACAAACAACAACAAATGTTGGCGAGGTTGTGGAGAAAGGGGAACTCAACTCTCCTACACTGTTGGTGGGAATATAAATTAGTTCAACCATTGTGGAAAGCAGTATGGAGATTCCTCAAAAAACTCAAAATAGAAATACCATTTGACCCAGGAATTCCACTCCTAGGAATTTACCCTAAGAAAGCAGCAGCCCAGTTTAAAAAATACAGATGCACCCCTATGTTTATCACAGCACTGTTTACAATAGCCAAGAAATGGAAGCAACCTAAGTGCCCATCAGTAGATGAATAGATAAAGAAGATGTGGTACTTATACACAATGGAATATTATTCAGCCATAAGAAGAAAACAAATCCTACCATTTTGCAACAACATGGATGGAGCTAGAGGGTATTATGCTCAGTGAAATAAGCCAGGCAGAGAAAGACAAGTATCAAATGATTTCACTCATCTGTGGAGTATAAGAACAAAGAAAAACTGAAGGAACAAAACAGCAGCAGAATCACAGAACCCAAGAATGGACTAACAGTTACCAAAGGGAAAGGGACTGGGGAGGATGGGTGGGAAAGGAGGGATAAGGAGGTGTGGGGGGAAGAAAGGCGGCATTATGATTAGCATGTATAATGTAGGGGGGTGCACGGGGAGGGCTGTAAACAGAGAGAAGACAAGTAGTGATTCTACAGCATCTTACTATGCTGATGGACAGTGACTGTAATGGGGTATGTGGGGGGAACTTGGTGATGGGACGAGTCTAGTAAACGTAATGTTCCTCATGTAATTGTAAATTAATGATACCAAAAAAAAAAAAACAATGAAAGCTCACTATTGGCACCATTGGAGGTTTGAGCAAGGTATCAGTGTGATGAAAATAGTACCATAGGGAGATTTGGCATTTTATAAATGGACTGGAGGAATGAAAATCTAAAGGTGGGGGATGGAGGATGAATAGGTGGAACACAGAGGATTTTTAAGGCAGTGAAAATACTCTGCTTGATACTATAATGATGGATACATGTCATTGTACATGAATCCAAACCTACAGAGTGTTTACCACCAAGAGTAAACTCTGATATTAACTGTGAACTTTGGGTGATTATGATGTGTCGATGTAGGTTCATCAATTGTAACAAACTTAAACACTGTGGTAGGGGATGCTGATAATCGGGGAAACTGCATATACGCAGAGGAATGGGGTATATAGGAAATCTCTGTACCTTCCTGTCAATTTTACTTTGAATCTAAAACTGTTCTTAAAAAAATGAACTATTTTTTTAAAAATCTAAAGGCAGATGGTGAGTTCTTCAGGCTTAGAGGATGGCAATGAGAATAAGAGAAATGATGTTCAAAGTAAAAACAGTAAGTCTTGATAACTGCTTACATGTTAAAGAAAAGGAAAGTAAAGAGTCAAAGAAAACTAAATGATCCCCTTTGAGATTGAAAAAAGAGAGTTTGGAGGTGAAGATAATGCTCAGTGTTGAAGTTAGCTCATGGTGAAAATGAGCAGTAGAGAGTAAGAAGACTAAGTAGGCCAAGAGGACTTGGAGATACATAAGAGGTTTTGATGGTGAAGACAATTGAAGTCAGAGCAGATTTTCTTAGAAAATATGTACAGGAGTGAGCAGAAGTGGAGAAAACTCCCCCCGTAATTGTGAGAAAAAAGGGACCCTCCCTAAAAAAGGAATCAGTGGAAGAGGCTTTAGGGATTTAGAATGGTAACTTCTGCATTATGAACTTTTTGCCATAAGCAATATTACACTTTTCCATTTTTATTCCTGATCCCATTTGCTCCCTCTGCTCCAGGCACCCACTCTAATTATATGTCCTTAAATATGTATATATTCCTGTAAAATATGTAGGGCTTTGTGTGGTTGAAAGTAAATAAATGACATCATGCTGGAGAAATCATTTTTTCACTCACCACATTATGTTGCTGTAAGTAAAGAAAGCCAAATTGCTCTTTGGAAATGGCTGTAACAGCAGACCATGAGAATTCCCTTTTCTACACATAATTTACCAATAGATGATAATATTTAATTTGTGTAGGTTTGATGGATACGAAGTTGTATCTCATCAACTGAAGTTAGTTTTCTTCCTAGTGAGTTTGAAAATCCTTAAGATTTCAGGTTTCTCCAATAAACTGCTTGACTGTATCCTCTCCTCATCTTTTTCTTTTAAGTTTCCTTCTATTTGTTGATTTGCAGGAGTATCATTTGTCAACTAGAACTGTGCAGTCCAATACAGCAGCCACTAACTACTCATCACCATTAACTATTCAGACATGAACTTTTGGGTACATGAAATATGGCTAGTGCAAAATCACAGCTACTGTAAGTATAAAATACCAAATTTCAAAGACTCAGTACAAAACAAAGTAAAATATCTCATTAATAATTGCTATATTAACTATCTGAAATGATAGAGTTTTATTGTGTTAAATAAATGTGCTTTTTAAATTAATTTTACCTATTTGTTTTTACTTTTTATAATCTTTTTAAATTACATGCATGGCTTGCATTATGTTACTATTGGACATGCTATTCTAGAATATTAATTCTTAGTTGGCTTTAGACATTGAAAATATCTTCTCTCACTGTTCCCTCCATCTTAAGTTTGTTCATAGTATCTTTCATGAAATTCATCCACTTTTCACTGGGCTACCACAATGCGCAACTCTGGGGAAGGCATTCGCATCAGTGTCTGTGTAAAAGGCATCTCTGGAGTTGGGCAGTGGATAACATATGAAGCCACTCGCTCTTATGTTTTGTATTTGTGGATTACACTTTTGCATATTGCTAAAGAAGTCCTTCCCCACTATCAGACCACAATGATATTTTCCTTGTATTATTTTTATGATTAAAAAACAGGATAGTGTTGTATCATAAAGAAGCCATAAAAAAGAGTGGTTTATCATGCCAGAAAAATGCAGATTTTAGCTAAAAAGGGGGATGATGGAGGAAATCATTTATATTGGATTTTATGATTTTGACAGCAGTGTTTTTTTTGTACCTATGTTTTGGATAGGCAAACGTTAAAATTTGCATTCCAAAGAACGTGTTAACAGATGGTGGGGAAGTCAGGCCACAAGCATACTAAATGACAAGCTGATTCCTGAATATCTGCTGAAGTTAATTTTCACAATAGGTAAAAAATCTTGATGTGGATCCGAAAAGGCGGTAATTGCAAAGATCATAAGATAATGTTTGTGTTTATACTTATATCATTCTAAAACATCATTTTTGGCACATCACTTACTTACTCTGGGAAGTCAACAGGTCTCCATTCCCTATCAGATCAAATCCAAACTGCTCAAATCTGTCAGTAAAGCCACCTAAAAACTGGCTCTGTCCAGTTCTTATGTCTCATCTCCCCAACTGGTTGTATATTCTACATAGATAGATACCATGTTTCACACTCATTCCTCCTCATCAGCATCCTAGATGTCATTGTTAAAAACTGCAGCGTCAGGCAAATAGGACACTATCTTTCTTAAGATAACTAAAATTTACAAATTATTTGAGTAAATGCTCTGTGCTAACCATAAAATGGCTAAAATTCATTTGAGCAATTATTCTCCCCTTGAAGTAACTCACCTACCCTCATACAAAGAAAAATGCCAATGGCAGAAGCAAGTAGAAAATAACATGTTCAAAATGAGATATCAAATGATAAGTATTTAAAAGTTGAGGTCAGCCTCAGAACTGCTAATATACCCATTACAACCACAGAAATATAGGCTTATAGCAATAAGTATTGTAGTCTTCTTCAAACTCTCATTCAAGAAAGAAGTTAAAAGGTTACCAAAAGTCAAAGGTAATGGGGATTGATTTACCTCAGACCATGTTTAGGATGTTTAGAGATTGAAGTCATTCATTCTTGATTAATATTGGGGATTTCATCTCACTTGAGGAATTTATTATAGTTAAGTCTAAATTAAAAGCTGACCCTTCTTTTAACTCAGCCCCTAGCTATAGGTTTAATTAAGACTGTGTGAGTGTATAATTTTCATTTTCAAGAGTTTGTGATACTTGTAGTACAAGTCTGGGCATTAATTTAGGAAAACCAAATGTTTTTGATCCATTGCCTGACAGTTACAACTTCAATGTCTATTGAAAAATTTGCAGAGGCAAGAATTTGTCTTTCAACATTATATTTCACATTTAAAAAACTGCATTTCCCGAGGCAAAATTGAAAGTTACACAATTTTTTTAGATTCAGCTGTGATTTTTCCCAAATTCAATACTTGCTTGGGTTCACTCCCTCTGGATTCATTCTCCTTGCTAAAGTACATTCCTTACTTGTTCTTTCATAAGGGTCTATGGATAAAAAACCCTCTTAGTATTTGTACATCTGAAAAAGCCTTTTGCCCTTACTCTTCAATGGTAACTAATCATGGTAATCACTTTTATTTTGACAATTATTAAAAATTAAATCATACATTCATGCAGTCATAATGAAGCCTCCTCACACTGGAAATGTTATTCTACCATTTCTAGCATTTATCTTTGCTGACGAGAGATCTGATTGTTTTTCCTCTCTAGTCAATCTCCTATTAGTTTTAGGAGACATTTTTCTTTTTCACTGATGTTCTCCCATATCGCTAGCAGGTCTAGGTGTTAGTATTTTTAAACTCCAGCTCAAACATAAATGTGCTCTTTATGAATTTTATTTATTTTTTTGTTAGAGAGTTTCTCCTCAGCAAGAATTATATGGTATCCTATGAGCACCAGGGTGATGCAAGCCTCTGTATGAGATGGTTTCATTGTTGCTTATGCCTGAGCTCTATGGATTTCACACATTCTTATATTTATTTCTTGGCCTTGGACAGTCCAAATTCATGGTGACTCCCACTCTGAGTAGCTCCTGAGGTTTCCATCACTTGCACATCAGCTTGTTTCCTTCCATGACAAGTCGGTTCACACCTGCAACAACTCTGGGCTTTTGAGCTTTCCTAGTCCCCATCCTTGGGCAGTGTGATAATTTCCCAGCTTCCTGCAGGCACAGGGCCAGCAGCCCCCAGCTCCCGATCCTAGGCTTGTCCGACCCAAAAGCACTGATCAGTCTGTTTCCTGCTACTGGCAGCAAACCTTCAACTCCTCCCTGCTGTGTTTACAGGTTTCTTTTGAGCTTTTGAGCTCAGGTATATATTTCTTAGTTTTTCTTTTTAATCCAGCCTTTCTGTGTGTAGATGGGGGGCAAAAAAAATTACTCAGTTCACCATTCTGACTGGATCCCTCCACATTACCTTTTTCAGTTTGGTGTAAATGATCTTGAGAAACTAGAGGGTAGATCCAAGAACAGATGTTAGCTGGGGCATTCTGTCTGTTTACCTTTCCATGCTGGAAGTTCTTAGCCACAAAATCCATAGAAACTAAATTGGAAGAGTTTTCCTTCACTCAGAGAAGGTAACTTTAGGACCATAATAAAATGTGAAGATGTCCTATTAAAAATGACCTTTGTATGACAATAGAAGCATACAAAAGCATTGGTCTGGCAATTATAGATGGGTTCAAGTAGAAAACCGGTCTGAGGACCAAAAAAATTTCTGAGATCAATCATTTCATCCTGATTATTCCTGTCAGTTAAGACCAAAAGAAAAGAGAGTAAAAGCCAATCCTCACATCATAACTAACGCAATGAATGATAAGTAGTCATTTGTTGAATGAGATCATGTCTAGCCCAAGGAGAAGCCTGTCAATCTCATATTGTGGTCCATGTTTGATCAGGTCTGTGTTTTTAAGTGCACAAATACCAGAATTCAATCTAAGATTTACATGTTGCTGCCTCAGTGTCTTCAGTCTGCAGCTTTGAAGTTGTATCTGTTGGTCCACAGGGCATCTGGACTTTGAGGTCTATAAAAAATTTATCAAAAATATTCTCAACCTTATTTGATATAAATAAATAAATACAAACTAAGAAAGCTTTGAAGTATAGTTGTATACCTATAAAATCACCAAAAAAAATCAACACATGAGACTAATGAAATCCATATTCAAATCTTGCTGATAAACTCCTATAATTGTTTTGGAAAATAATATAGTAACATAGGTAGCAGAAACCATAATGTTTATTTCTCAAAACAACTAAGACCACTTATAGGAGTTTATGCTATGGAAATAATTCAACAGAAAATTTATGTGCATGAAGCTGTTTATATATAATAGTGAAAAACCAGAAACGAGTTATTAAGTTACACTCTTTCAAGTTTTGAGCCATCTTAAGTAATGGTGATTTATTGAGAGATAATAACATGCCTTATAGGACTGACACATAGTGCCAGAACTGGGAAGTCTTAAAGTTTAAGACATTAAGTTTTATTGTCATTACCAAAGCAACATTAATCTCTCAATTCCAACTCTGGTACTCTGCTTTTAAGAAGACTTGGATACTTTTAAACTCTGCTTTTACTCTTCCTACTACTACCAAATTGTTTCTCTTACGTGTCAAGTTCAAACGCCCTAAAAAGAATGCTCTTATTCAGATATTCTTGATTGTTTTAGACATTCACTATGCACTATGGAGGGGTATTTGTTGGGCAGAGAATTTACACAAGACTACATCATAGATCTCTGATCAGGGTCCATTGTCCACAATGCTGGTCCAATTAATAGTAGCAAGGGTGCAAGTTCATACAATACATGATTTTCTTAATCATGAGATTACATTATTTTTGCAACCTGAAAGATAAAATAAAAAGTTTATTAATGAACATTGCTTAGTTATACACTTAATAAGTTGTATTAATTGTCGATTTTTAAAAAATAAAAACATTACTATGTTCAACTTAATTCATATTTGCAGAGAGACTTCTGAAATTAGGAAATATCATAGCCCAGCAAAGAGAGACTTCATTACATACCAATTAAGGAGATTCTATAATAAGAAAATATAGTGCATTCATTTCTCATTTTGGGTCTTAATAAATCTGTTCCTAATATGAATCCTCAAACTGCAGCTATAGAAAAAGACAAACACTTGCCAGATAGGCAGAAAGAATGCCAAGAGACATTTACGCATACTGTGCCAGAGCAAAAACGTGTCTAGAAAAGAGTTGCCAGCGTTAAGCAAGAGCAAGATAAAAATAAACTTATGAAGAACATTAAGGGTGAACAAGATAAAAGAAAACACTAGCTATGCAAATATACTCAGCAAAGAAAACAGTAATGAAGGAACATGGCACACTAAATGCAGTCTGGAACATACAACACGGAGAATAGAGAATATATACTAGTTCTTTGTACTGGCATGTTTATAATAAAGTAAGAATTTATTATAAAGTGATAAATGACAAAATGAGATTTATAGAAGAGAGATCATAGAATTTAGGAGACAAATTAACATTTTATCAGTCAGGGTCCAATCAGGAGCCAGAAACCATACTAGTTATTTTAACTGAAGGAGTTAAAGAATTATTGACTGCATACTACAGAATTAAAGAGGGAAAAAGAGAACACAAAGATTATAGGTAGATATAGATGTATATATATCGCAAGAAGAAGCTTTCACCCCTGGGGCTAGGGCATAAAGGGAAGAGGTTAGAATAATTAGGACTTAGAAGCTTTGAGGGGGGCCTCAAAGAATTGCGTACCAGAGCTCTGAGAAGAGAGCGTCTGTCGTCTCTGGGGGCAGAGGAGGGGCTCTGCGGAATTGGGACCCAGACCCCTGAGGAAGAGGAGTGGCCAGCTGCTGCTGGAGTCCTTGAGGGGCTGTGATGAGACTGGTTCTGCAAATGTTAACTTGTGACTGTGAACCGGACTGTGTGGCTGACTGTGCTGCTCCTGGATCAAAGTGGCACAGCCAAGGTGAAGAGGTGAGGCTGGGGTGCCACTGAAAACCAGGAAACCAACAGGAAAGGAGGAAATCCCTTCTCCTTCTTCCAGCCTTTAACTCTCCCTCACTCTTCCTATTGGAAGCACCTCACAGAGAGAAACAGAAATGTAGGTTGAATGGTCCCAGCTCCAGCATCCCAGAACAATATAGAAGGGTGGGTATGGAGGTTAAAGACAATATTTAATAATTGGTACAAAGACCAAAATAATATCATTACAGGATTAATAAATAAATATGAAACAGCAAGAAATAGATCTAAGGACAGGATCAATGTTTGTTTAGCTCACCACTATATACCCAGTGCCTACTACATGCCTGGCCCACAGCAGGCACCCGGTAAATACTGAAGTAAGGAATGAATGAATGCTCACTATCACCAAGGAGCAAACTCACATGGTTTTTGTGAAGGTACAGTTGATTCTAACAGTAAACAATTTGAACCACTTTTTTACTGTTTTCTTTGAGAATGGCTTCTCCTATCATGCTGGTGGACATTATAGCCAGCAGAAAAGCCATCAGTTGTAGCCTGATCCTGAATAGCCAAAATAGACCATAACAGAAACTTAGAATTATCCTCTGTCTTAAGGAAGACATGAAAGAAGTAAATACACACTGACAATAATATATGAAGTGTTCTCAGTCTGCATTGTCAGTCATGAATCTTATTGACATAGACTGTATTTCAAATTTTTTTCCTGTGGTGTTCTTTACCCTCATTCTAATATAATAGTATCCTCTTTTTTTTCCTGCAGTGTGATTTTTTACCAATTATTACTATCAATGATACTTCCTTGTTATTCTATAATATTGTGTATTTTGCAGAAGAAACAAAAAGCAATCAAGGGCTTCTTTTGTGGATTATTTTAATGTGTACTTTTAAGCCTTAGGAGGTTTTTTTTATCATTCCAATGCATTCTGTTTCAAAACTGAACTTCATTGTAGTACATAATTTGTCACAATTCAGGGACTGCTTCATTGTTTCACAATTATAATGCTTCATAGAATTTATTGAGTTTTGGGGTCTGTTTCCCCATCTGAAGGATACTAAATCAGAAATCAAAATTTCATATTTAACTGTTTTTTCACCCTCCTGGAATTTATACAAATTCTGTTCACTTAGCACTTGACAGAAACAAACATCAATCAGTTGTATCGATATTTTTTACTTTAAAATTCTTCTGTGGCAAAGCTGTTTTGAGCAGGGATATTTTAACATCAGTAATTACAACAGAATATTTGCACAAAAAAGTCATCACACACAAATGTGCAATTGCATATTAGCAAATGATAAATTGAGGGGAAAGGAAGACTTGGAAGAGAAGAAAAATGGAGGAAGAGGAATAGGAAGAAATATTCTTCTACCACAATTACCAGATAAAGACACCATTTCTGCTATGAATCCCTTTGCTACTTGGCCATGGAACTCCTTGAAAATTGGGGGGAGGTCATTTGAGTCACCCTATCCCCCATCTCTCCGTACCTGGGATGGTAAGTCACAGCCCAGCTCACCACTAAGCTTAGAGCTTCAGGGGAGAGGAAGCACAAATGTATCTAGAGCCACTGCCTACTCTTTCCATCTGACAAGTTTCTCTTTTCTTTATCCTTTCCTGTTTCTCTGTTCTTTCTAGAAAGAACTTGTGGAAATTTCTCCTCTGATCTTAGGAATTCTGGTGTTGGCCAGCATAGGTATTTAGCATTTCAAGGGTATTTCTCCCTAAGTTCTTGAGTGAAAAGGATTCCTGCTACTCAGACTGTCTCTCAAACTTGCCCAATATTGCACAACTGGTAAAGGATAGACGCTGGCGTCATGATGAACTGTTGATTTTTCTGATAGCCCCCAAACCACCTGCAGGTATATTGATCACTCGTGGTCTGAGAATCACCGTTTCAGAACTTTTGTGGAAGGCTATCACTCACCTTTGAGGGTAAGGACTCCATCATGTCCACTGTTGTATCCCCAATATCTAAAACAGTACCTGGAACATACTCAGTGCCCAATAAATATTATTTGTTCTCTGTTTATTCTTTTGCTAGTGGAATTTAACCTGCATGTTCTATTTTAGTTTGAGAGCTCCTTGAATGCTAGGACTATGAGAAAGCTATCTTCCAGAGAACTCTATATCAAATCCATGAGCTACTCATTGAATGTTTATTATTTAGTGGACAAAATTCAAGGAAAAAAATATTTCAGTATTATGAATAATTTATTATAAAGTTTTAGCAAGAAATAAGCAGTGTGAAAAAGGTTGACACCAGAAAACTATATGGCAATTCCAAAAACAATTATACATAGAACTGCCATATGATGCAGCAATTTCACTTCTGGATATATACCCAAGAGAACTGAAAGCAGAGATACCAACAGATATGAACAGATCAATGTTTATAGCAATATCATTCACAATAGCCAAAAGGTGAAAGCAACCCAAATGTCTATCAACAGATAAATAGATTTTTTTAATGTAATGGAATATTATTCAGCTTTAAAAAGGAATGAAATTCTGATGCATGCTATAACATGAATCAACCCTGAAGACACTTCACTAAGTGAAATAAGCTAGCCACAAAAGATAAATACTGCATAATTTCACCTACATGAGATAGCTAGAGTTAGTCACATTTATGGACCTGTAGAACGGTGGTTGCCAGGGACTGGGGGAAATGAGGAATGAAGACTTATTATTTAATGAGCATGAAGTTTCAGTTTTGAGAAGATGAGAAAGTTCTGGAGATGGATGGTGGATGTAATTAGTACCTCTAAGCTGTACACTTAAAAATAGTTAAAATGGTAAATTTTATGTTACTTCTTTTTTAACCACAAAAAATTGAAAAATGAAGAATTGTTTTTAAATTTTCTAATATTGTTTTAGTTCTTTATTTGTACACTGGAATTGAATAACCCATTTCTCCTCCTCAGTGGTTCTCAAAGTGTGGTCCAGGGAACGTCGGAGGTCTCCAGTACCTTTTGAGGAAGTTCATGAAGTCAAAACTATTTTCATAATAATAGTAAGATGTTATTTGCCCTTCTTTCCTTTCATTTGCTCATGAGTGAATAGTGGAATTCTGCAGAGGTCATATGATGTGTAGTATGAACTTGTAGGAAAGAGTAAATGCAGAAGCAGAGATGAGGATTCATCTGTTTCTATTAAGCCAGACATTAAAGAGATTTTTTTAAATGTGAAACAGTGCCACTCTTCTCACAAAATATTTTTGTTTTGGAAAGTATAGTTATTTTCAAATATATGTAATTTATATTAACATGTAATAGAGTTATTATTTTTAATGAATTATTAAGTATTTTTAAAGTTTCTCCACTTTAATTTCTAATATAGAAAATAGTAATAGATAAAACCTACATAAACAAAAGCTCTTTGGGGTCCTCCATATTTTTTAAGAGGGGTTCTGAGACACAAAACTTTGAGAATCACTGGTCCAGTTTATAGGGTGATCAGATTAAACCCACTAAGATGCAAGCAAATGAATTTTCCTATCCTAAAATTCTATCCATTACTCAGGTTAATCAAGGATTAGCCAACCATTTCTAAATTCAGATAACCCAAAAATTATCTGTGGACATAAAAGTTATGTCAAATGTGGGTTAAATAATACTTGCTGATAAATAATTCTGAATCTGCAAACTTCTGGGCCTGACTTCATTGCTACTAATCAAAATCCATGCCTTACGACGAGGATAGTAATTGAATATCCTAACATAAATTAGGGGTTTGGAAGAAATGTACTCTTTAGTTATGCACCTTATTTGTTCTGTGGTCACTTAAACATAACCCACTAACTACAGAGTTCTTAGTCTACTTAGACATGCCATTTAAAATCCATTATTCAGCAGTATAATTCACAAAGGCTGTATAAAGACTAGTTATGCAATAATGACATCAGAAATACAGTCACAGTTTAAGATGTGTCATTCAGTCTTCTCTGTAATCTGTATAACCATGTTTTGCTTTCTGAAAGATCTCTAAGAAAAGATGTTACTGGTAAATGTTGTCTGAAATGAAATGTCTTAATTTTTTTTCTTTGTAGGAAATCAATTCTTATCAAACCACCTATTGGCATAGTGGTTAAAAAAATTAACTTGGGATGTAGACAGACTCTCATTCCAGTCTCAGCTCAGATACTCAGCAGCTGTGTAACCTCTGGCAAATTGCTTATGCTCTTTAAATCTCAATTTACCTATTAGTAAAATAGAGATACTAATACCTTAGCTCAATGGATTAAGTAAGAATTAAATTAAGTAATGGATAAAAAGCAAATATCCTAGTGCTGGATCCATACAAAGCATCCAATCAATATTAGCTACTATTTCAAATGCTGCTGTGGGCCTCCATTACACTATTGAGGTAGCTCTAACTAGAAGTAATAGTAACCACTAGCCTTCTTGTTATTTTTCCCTTCCTTAGGACATGCAGACTAACAATACTAAGAACCAAAGAAAGGGAAGAGTGAGCACTCTTCTGTCTGTCCTCTAAAAGCAAAGGACACCCAGAGAAGAGGATTAAGCCAAGTCATGTCTCTTGTTAGCCCCATTTCATCAATTCTAAAGTGAACATTTATTTCACATTATAACACTTCTGCAATTAGGATATTTCTTACAATTGATGGTACTGCATTGCTAACGTGGCATGCTTTATTTCGTTTCTTATTTTATTTTATTTTTTTTTTATGAAGGTATCATTGATATACAATCTTATGAAGGTTTCACATGAGCAACATTGTGGTTACAGCATTCATCCATATTATCAAGTCCCCACACATACCCCATTGTAATCACTGTCCATCAACATAATAAGATGCTATAGAGTCACTACTTGTCTTCTCTGTGCTATCCTGCCTTCCCATGACCCCCCTATATTATGTGTGTTAATCATAATGCCCTTTAATCCTCTTTTCCCTCCCTCCCCACCCAACCTTCCCCACCCTCTTCCCTTTGGTTTTTTCCTTTCTTAATGCTCAATAAAATAATGGCAAATCTTATAATTCAAGGCATCTTAGATTTAATGAAATAAAGTAATTGTGCTTTCTATTAAAAAATACTAACTATACCAACTAATACTAACTAAATACGAACTAAAAAATACCAACACCCAAACAGTCCCCCAAAGTGCATCCTTTATCACTGTACTTATCACACTGTCTTGTAATCTTTGTACCCAGGCCTCAGCCCTAACAGGCTTATCATCTGGCACAAAGATGTCACTGTTGGTTGAATGACTGCATGCATGGGCTATATCTGACCTTATCATCACTAATACTGTGAGTCTGAAAAAGTGTAGCCAGAGGGAGGCTATTTCTCCTTTCTTGGAATCCAAGTCTCTAATTAACAGAGTCTGTGTTGCTCATACTTGGTTCATGCATTTCTCATCTATTCGACTATAGTGTAAGCACCTCAAGATAAGGACTTTCTGAGTTGATAAATGTTTTGCCTTCCCTATAGTGCTAGTGACCTCGCATATGTTTTGAGATCAGTTGTCTAGAGCTTGTTTTATTATATGAGGAGTTATGACCATATTCCTGAAGTGTGATTCCCCCTAGAATCTTGGGTAGGGGTTGTTTGAATTCCTAGGCTACTCTAACAATTCAGATCACCAAAAGCCTCTTCCTGTACTACTACTGGTTATTAATGGACCTTTTGTCTGTTGATCAGGAGAGTCAAAAATCATGAACTACAGAGTAGATGGTCTCTTGCACAGCTGATGTTGGTGTACAACGCACAGCCCTTCTGATCCTTTTTGATCAGTTCTGTGGTCCTTTTCCCAGCTTCTACATGGCCTCCAATGAAGCTCCTTTGCCAATATTAACAGAAATTCAGAATTGCCTGGGGGAGCCATAGCCATTGATTGACTGGTGCCCAAATATGAAAACCCAGCTTCTTTGCCTCAAGGCCAGATAAATCCTGAGATGTAATTTATGCCCTAGATCTCCCCATCAAATCAGTCCAAGGCCAAGAACTTCAGAAATTGCACCTGTGCTTAGCTTGTTCCCCCCCACTTCCCTATCCTACTTACCCTACTCCCTTTTAAAGGTGTCCATGAGGCAAAGGGAATCTGGATTTGATAGTGTTTGGGTTTTAGCATGCAATTAATGGGGGAAATTTTCCATGTTCCATGATTTAAAAGTTTACAGTATACTAAATCCTTATTCTTCATCCTGGGTACATTGTTTTGAAATTCACATTGAGCAATATAAAACCATCTACAAAACCAGAAGCCTGCCTGCCCTGACCTTTAGGAGAACACATCTGCCCTGAGCAGAATGTCACTTAAACTGGTTAGAAATAAGGAAACAAGAGCATGGCAAACAATAAGAACTAGCCAAATAACATTTCATAATCAATTCATTGTATTTAATTACAGGCGATATTTATCTAATTTTATTTTTCACAATGTCTGGCTGTTTTGCAGAGCATCTTAGTGGCTTTTTTGTATTAAACAATAGTGCAAACCAAGTTGAATAATTACCTGGTGCTATCCAACATAGAGTCCACATTTTGATAAAATTGCTAAAGATCACATGACAGAAATGCATCCTCAAACAGGGCATAATTCCTCTCATTGCATCCCTTGGAATACTCTGGAATCTCGAAAAACAAATCTCAGGATCCATTCTAATAAATGGAACTGTTATACAAGATTATCTACTTTGGCTAGCAGTTTCACAAATTTGTTCTGAATTTCTTTAAAGCTTCTTGGTCTGGTAGATAGTAATGCAAACGGGGAAAAGAGCCCAGGCCTTGAAGTGAGACAACTCTGGGACTGAATTTTTGTTCTTCTCTTTCTTTAACAGCCTTCGTCAAGTTGTCTGATCTTCCTGGGCTTCAGTTTCATGTCCTCAACAAAACTGTTATAAAGAGATCAATGAGATGATATGTATTTGGTGGAGCAGTGATTTGAACTGTTAATCTGCATCTTGCTCAGGCTGCTGTAGGTATTTTTGCCTCCCACCCCACCCCATCCAAGAAAAATAGCCAAGTCAGCCACAAGGAGTAGCTAATGGCCTTAACCTTGCAAGGCCAGAATTAAAAGTTGCCTGACACTCAGAACACAACTTTCAGTCTGGTCTTTGAGGTGATACAGCTGGACTGTCCCAGATGGTAGGAGACACCAAGAGTTGGGAGAAGTGGACCAACACTAGAGAGAAGCTATTTGGGGACCACCTCCCCATGTTTAGGGGGATGCATTTATGGGTTTCCAGTCAGGGGCATGTAGTTGGATCCAGGGCTTCTAATGATGAGGCTTCTGTGCTATGTCTCAGGCGCAACATGCGTAGCCTGGACTTCAAGGCTCTAATTTTAGATCTCTGGCCCAGGTGTTGCTCAGAAGTACTGTCATCATCCACCCACAAAGACAGCACCACCTATAGACTTGGGTGAGATGAGTTCCCACCCTAGGTCTCACTCACACTGGCCCTGGTCTGGCCTTCAATGGGCTGCATCCCTCTTTATGAGACAAGAGGTCTGCAAGGGACATGTACACCTGGAGCCCACAACTCACTCATTTACACCATGCCCCACATATTTGAGGCCCCAGAATTCCCAACCTGAGTGCCTTGAAACTGCTTCCAGATCTGCACCTTCCTGAAGATAGCCATGCCCCTAGTGCACACCCTCACTTAAGAAACAGTCAAAATGTGACCTTGTGACAGGGATGGGGATTGGTGAACAGAGCTTGGAAGTGCTGGCTGGACTATTTACATACACGCATGCAAGTTCCCTTATTGCACAAGACAAAGCTGTGGTAGGGAAAGAAAGAGGGCAGACCACCTTTCCTTACACTGCTGCATTCAGAACTCCAAGAAGTCCCTAATTTCTAAATTTCAGACCAGGCTTTCCAGTTTGTTATTTGTCAAGATAGAGTAATAGAACCTATTTGATTTAATAGCTTGATTTATAACTTTAAAATATTTAACATATGTTATATGAACCTCCATGTGTATTCTTGTCCTAAGCTCTGTAAATATTAGGTTCTTTCCTGGGCTTTATAAATATTAAGGGTGGCCTGGGCCAGGGTCAAAGCACTTGGGTGATGAACACCTACCAGTTATAGCTAGTGTGATCTGAAGACCAGAGGGCCCATCTCAGAATATTCTGGAGTGTTAGAACCCTGGGAAAGTACAGACATCCCTAATAACTGCCCCTCCCCCAAAAGTAAACATGACAAATCCTAGATTTCTCATTTCCCTTGACCAAGGTGGCTCATAGTTACATTTAATTTCATTTAGAACAAAATAGGGCAGGGATTTTTGTGTATCTTATTCACTGCTCTGCTTTATCCCTAGCAGGTAGAATGGTGCCAGCACATTTTTATTGAATGAATAGATTCTTGCTTCCAGTGCCAAGAGCCAAACTCATGCCTGCCACTTGTGTAAACTCCCTGGCTTTGTGCTGCCACAGTGTCAAGTACTTATTTTTGCCAAACACCATATAATACTTACTTGTATCTAATTTGTCAGATGAGCCTAGAATACCCTGTTGATTTACTCAATTGTTTTAGCACCATTAGCACTGTCTGCTGGGCCAAGACTACTAAATACCCTGCCTGCCATGTTTGCTCACTTTTTGTCATAAATCCTCAGGGCATTTTCTGACAGAGCCCCTATCTATTAAAAATTCAGTTTCTTAGAGAATGGACTAACAGTTAGTGAAGGGAAAGGGACTGGGGAGGACGGGTGGGAAGGGAGGGATAAGGGCAGGAAAAAAGAAAGGGGGCATTATGATTAACATGTATAGTGTGGGGGGGGCACAGGGAGGGCTGTGCAACACAAAGAAAACAAGTAGTGATTTTACAGCATCTTACTATGTTGATGAGCAGTGACTGTGAATGGGTATGTGGGGAGGACTTGGTGAAGGGGGGAACCTAGTAAACATAATGCCCTTCATGTAATTGTAGATTAATGATACCAAAATAAAATTAATAAATAAAAATTCAGTTTCTTGGGCCCTGTATGTGAAAACAATTATGTTTCAGAGACCAGAGCCTAGGGTTCTAGATCCTTCTCCATCCAAATGTGGCTTTCCTGCCCTTCACAGTACAGTTCTGTACACTGGTTGTGTCCACATTTAACATAGTACCTGCCTTCTCTCCCATCATAGATGCAATCCCAGAGTTATACATCCTACTTACCAATTTGACCAGGTGTCTATACAACAGATACACCCTTCGATCTCTGGGCCAGAAAGTGATACTCCTACTGTCCCCATTCAGGACACTTTATTCAGGGAGGAGTTATGTATATATATAAAGAATGAGTCCATCTAAAAACAACCTCCTTTTTTTTAGTACTGTTTTAAAGGCTCCTTTAAGTTTCCATGTAGCTCTGTGTTTCTCAGCCCCTGCAGTTTGTTGAGCACACTCCTGTTCTCCAAGGACTAAAAACCATATGGTCACCCTGTTGTTGGGCTGTAATCACAATCACAGCTACAATTTTATTTGTCTGAGTTTGACCTTTTTCTGTATGTGTTCACTAGCATACTGATTTAGCAACACTGAAATTCTATTGGAGGCTCTTTGCAGGCAAGAACTGTACCTTTTGGTTCTGTATCCCCAGGACTTAGCACCCCGCCTTGTGGGTGGTATTGTTCAGTGAAATCCCTCCTAGAGATAGGTTCCGTCAAGAACTGTAAAGGGTCTGAGTTTTCCCTACTTGCAAGTTAAGATAGTCTGTCACAGTTTCATGGACGCTTGTGGAAGACATGAGACACCTGGTTTAGAGACAAAAATCATTTATTACTCACATCAATAGTAGTAGCTAGTGTATCCGCATTTTTAAAAGCCAGTTCCCCAGGACCTAGTTTCCACAGGGCAATGCAAATGGAGACAGTTTACACATGTACATGAAAAGCTCTCAGCTTAGAGAACCTGAAAATTCATTTTTCTTTGCAGAGTTTTTATGGTTTTATTTAACACAAATAAAATTTGCACATGAGCTGTCTATTCATTTTCTCACTGTGCAGTCTGGCATTGGGATTGGTGATTCATGGTTATCTGGGCTTCTCTTTCCACAATGGCTTTGCAGTTCTTGGAGGAAATGTTATGAGAAATCTAAGCACAGTAAGATTTGCTGCACAGCAGCAGTACTTCCATACTTTTTATGTTGTAGACCAGAAACTTCTAGAAGCCACTGGGCAGCATGTGCATCATTTTCTTGTTGCTTCCATAACCAATGTTCGGCACCAAGATCTGGCACTTGTTGTTGATGCTTAATTTTGACATGTTAGTCTGATTGGTGCTGGATGAATTTCTTGGTCTTCTTTTTGAAGATCTAGGGCTTCATGGGGGTGTCTGAGAATAGTAATGATGTTGGGTTAGAGATGGCTGCCACCTCCCCTGAATCTTTTATAAAGGGCAGTTGACATGTCTTTCTTTGTTCCAGAGGGACACACTATCACTATCAAACATCCTTGAAAAGGTACTCTGTAAAAAAAACGCCACCGGTGCCTCACTTGTAACACTTGCAGAAATGTGAGGGGCCCATGGAAAGGTGTCTCCATGGGTGGCTGAAATGAAACACAGGTGGCAGCAGCCTGGAGTTCACACGCCCCTGCCCACCTCGACTTCACAAGCCTCCAAGGGCAAACAATTTTTTCAGTGTTTCACAAATACATTGCTTCTTCCAGCTCTACTTGTTGGGTGGTCCAGTACTCCCTACCTTGAATGTCATCTCCCTACTTCTCTTACTATGTAAGTATTATTCATCCTACTAGGTCAGATTCTAATGCCACCTCTCCCATAAAGCATTGTCTAACCAGCCCAACTCACAGTGATTTCTTCTTGACCAATATTATGGAGTGATAATTACCTACATCAATCATATTGTTATTTATGCAATAACAATAACAATCAACAAACTCTGACACTTGTGTATTGTGTTACCTTTGAAAAGTGTTTTTATAAAAACGATTTCCTTTGACCTTCATAGGAATCTGTGAGACATGCAAAAGAATACATTATTTTCAATTTATAGATGAGGAAAAACTAAACTTCAGAAACTTGCCTAAGGTCACCTAGTTAATAAATAGATCATTGGGTTTAGAATTACTTTCCAGGCTCACAATGTTACATTATGCCACTTCCTGTTACTGTTTAAACTTCCAAATGGCTTTATGTCACATGGTGTTACATCTCAGAGACTTGATAGCTGCCCTCTGGTCAAAAATTAGGGGAGGAGGGTAGAGTTACAGCTGAGTCTAGTTGTTGAGTCCTGCGTCAGACAAACCTGCTATGCAGAGAATTTTGAGGTTGCTTCTACTTCTGGAACATGAACTAAACTACATTTCTCAGGTTCCCTTGCTCTAGGTGAAAGCATATGACTGAGTTCTAGCCAATGGAATGTGAACAAAAGTGATGTCACTACTTCCAGGTCTGGCTGTGAAACATCCTGTTTAGTCTTCCATGCTCTCTTTCCATCACTCCAGGCCGGTTGATGATGGGGAGATCTTGAAGCTACAACATGCTTAAGCCCCAAGATGGACTGTGTACATGAGTCACTGCGTAGAGATGAGCTGCACAAGACAGCCACCTAATAAAGACCATCCACTTTGCACTTTGCCCCAGCAAGAAACAAATGTTATTGTGTTACATCACTGTGATATAGGGGTTGTTAAACCAATTACTCTTCTGTAATACACTCAAGATTAAATCCCACACTGCATTTAACCAATCTGAAGTGACCTTCTGCATGGTATATAGCATCTATTCACCAATTTGTAAAATGGAAATAGCAAAAATAATAGCTATCTCATAGGATGCTTGTGAGGATTAAAAGAAATAACATACACAAATGACTTAGTGTCTGGCACATAATTATAAATGCTATTTAGTCAATAAATATTGACTATTCATGTTAATATTTCTAACATATTTCTGCTGCTTCCAAACAGAATTTCAAATTTCCAGTTTTTTCAACTTGGAGAAAAGAGAGTGCTTTGTCTCACCCTAATTACGTTATGACAACAAGAATGAGAATAGCTCAGGGTTAGAGTTAGTTTGCATGCAGACCTTGCCTTCTGGGTGACATGCCAGTCTATCTTTTCCTGCCCCTGTGGATTTTTCATTTTCAGTGAGAAATAGCCAGGGGACAAAACACAACATTTACATAAAGCTATTGCCACTGCAAAAAAAAAAAAACCTATCAAAATCTTCTGAAATGCTCTGAATATCATTCTAGAAATATGTATTTCTAACTAAAGGTTATATTTGATAATGCTTAGTCTGAATGTCCACAATGAATTAATCACTTTTGTGGTTGGGTCATTTGGAATCAGACAATTCAATCTGTCCTGTAAAAAATCTATTCCTGGGTGATAATGATTTGTCAATGTAGTTTCATCAAATGTAAGAAACATAAGGCTCATGGGAGATGTTGACAATGGTTATGCATGTGGGAGTCGGGGCAGGAGTATCTGGGAACTCTACTTTCCACTCCGTTTTGCTGTGAACCTAAAACTGCTCTAAAAAATGAGGTCTCTTAAATTCTATTCACCCCTACTAAATTGAACTTCCCATTGTTAACACTTGGTCTAATGGGATGATTATATTATTAAAAAGAGATTAAAACAGTTTTGTCTTTAAATGATTGACACAATGTATCCCAAGTACTTTTTTTTCTCTAGTCAATGGCAACAGGAGCTGGAAATACAGATTGAGCCAGCTCTCTGACACTTAGGAAGCTGATGACAGGACACAGATAGGCTTGTCACAGCTGATTTCATTTTATGACTTGTGTTAATGTATCCAGCGCATCCACCCTTGCAGTGGTTCAGGGAATTAAAAAAAAGGAATCCCCAAGGGTTGCTCAGCAAGAACATTCTTGCATGAGCAGAATGGGAAAATAAAGAGCATTTCTTTGATAATTTTGCTTGGTGGCCCAGATTTAAATAACTGTCGCAGAATATAGAATACTTTTCATTCATCCTATTGTCAGTGATCCTGCCGCCTGCTCTCACCTTTTACTGAAAAAATAAACTTGGAAAAAGCTGTGGACTCTGAAATTAATCATCCTGGGTTTGAATTTCAGCTTGATGCCTTGGCCAGGTTATTTAACTTTTCACAGATTTGCTCCCTTATCTGTAAAATGGAAGTAGGATAGCACCAATCAATGGTGAGTACCTAGGAACTGTTTTGTTGCTTTGTTGTCGTTAACTAAGATTAAGAAACAGCTTCGATACAAATTTGAATAAAGAAAGCACAACACTTTAAAAACTCCTGAGGTATTAGCCATAAAACTGGTAAAAAGATTTTAATACAAGTAATCCATTTGTTAATCTCCCCAACCTCTTGCAAACTCCTTTACCCTTCTAACACTGAAAGATACAGTTTTGGAATATATAATATTTTATCAAAACATACTATTTTACCATATTATTAAGAAACTATGAACACGGAACTGCTTGCATGCTTTTCTAGCTGCTTACCATTATATAACTAGCCTGTTGAGAGATTTATAAATGTATGAAAATCAAAAATAATTTCTATTTTCACTTTAAAATTAATTTATTACACAGTCATATTAAAAAAGCTTCCAATAAAATTATATAAAATACCATGTAAAGTTATAATTTAATAACTTTTATCTGATCAAGGTACCAAAAGGTTTGACCCAGTCCAGGTTAATCTCTATTACACAGAGCATAGTGGAACCTAAGGCAGATTTGGTTAAAAGTTTGGTACTTTCTACAAACTCAGAGAAACCCAAAACCTTGGTTTAACTTAGAACTGATCTAGTCTAGTTCCTCCAGAAATCCTCCAATGAGAAATTTACCTAAGACAAGTTAAAATCACACCAGTGAGCCAGGTCTAGATCAGGAATTAGAATTTTTCACTTTGGTGTATTCTACCTTCATTATTTTAAAAAAAGACTAAAATATTTTTTAATCCAAGATGTAGCAGATAGAAATACACAATAGTCCATTTTCTCCCATACACTGCCCAGCCTGTAGCAGTTAGTTGGAGCCATGTGACTAATTCTGGTCAATGGCTGTGAAATTGGAATTGATGTGTATCACTTCCAGGCAGAGGCGGAAAAAAAGCAGGTTCCAGATTTTCTACATTTTCTTCTTTTTCCACTCTGACTCAAGTGGTCTCATAGGTCCCTGAGTGCAAATGTGGAGCAAAACCTATTGTCCACCTGCCTGTAACAGTGTGGAGGTGAGAAAAGAATTTTTGTTGTGTTAAGCTACTGAGATGAGGGGGTTGTTTGTTACAACTTAATATAGTCTGTCCTAATTCACAGCCGTGCCCTAAATGCAACATGTTCTTTCACTCCTTGTGCTTTTGCACATAACTGTTTCCAGTGCAACAAAGTTCCTTGCACCTTAGCCATCAATCCAACTCCTATTAATACTTCAAGATCCAACCCAAATATCTTCTGTCTAATGAAAGGCAGCATGGCATACAGAGGAAAGAGTATGTGTTTCAGACATTGCTTAAACTCAGGTTCAAATGTGGGTGCCATCTCTTTCAAGCTAAGAAACTTCGGGAAAGTTACCTAACTTTACCCTGCTCAAGTTTCCTCATCTACATAAAGTAAGGAAAATAACTTCATTGGGGGGTGGTGAGATGAAATAACATAGGGTCTATAAATTGCTTAGCACAGTGTTTGACACATAGAGGAGAAAAGTCAATACTACCTATATGATTATGCCCAGGCCACCACCCTTGCTAAATTCAGATGTGTTTTCCTCTAGGTTCCCATAGCATCTCCATCATAACACTTCCTGTATTTTTCTGCATGCATGTCTATATCCTCCATTATTCTATAAATAATTAGAAGTCAGTGGCATTGTTTGATTTTGTTCACAGTTCTAGTCCTAGCACCTAGAATACTGTTCGGCAATAGTAAGCGCTCCACTAATATGTGCTAAATAAATTCATCTTGATGTGCTCAGCTCAACCAATCCCCAATAAATGTCTGATTGATTGGATGAATAGAACAATAAACAAAGCAACTAATGAATAAATGATTACTCCTTGCCTTTCCCCATAATAAATTAAATTTTTTTAGGGAAACCATTTTAACCTACTTTCGATAAGCTTTCACTGAGATTTTACTGACTTGCCAAAGCATTTGCTTTCAATTGAGCCCACACCTGTCCTTCCCCACCCGGGTGGGTTTGGAGCCAGGTGTCTTCCTGATCTTTCTCTCCAGCCTTGAGTAAGTGGTGGGGCCTCGCAGAGGAGTTCTGAGATGGCACAGTTCAGACGTCATTAGGGTATTTTGTGTTCCCATTGGCATTTAGTATTTTACTGAAGATTTTTATTGTAATAAGTGTGTTTTAACTGCAAAGTATAGTAAATATGTTAATGGTTTTAGGGCCTTATATTTTTATGAGCTATGGATGCACTGCGTATAATGCATGCCTGGCATGCACACATTATTATATTGTGCTAAATGAAGCCTACTGGAACCTCAGCTTAACATTTAATAATTTAATATGCAACTTTACAAATGTCCCAGCCAGTTGTTTTATTGCTGGTCACCAGATATGCAAGCTTTTAATGTGTATTCCTTCTTGAATCTCACTTTTGTCCTGCCATCCTTCCTAAGACACCTTGGTTTCATTAGCCGGCCAGTATCTTTACTGTACAGATAAATAGATCTAGTCGTTTCTAAACAATAACTTCTATTATTGAGTTTAAGGAAGTTAAAAAATAAAACCAAACCTGCTGCTTGTAGGTACAAGATGTCAATTGTCAATTCTCAGGAAAGCATCTGCCAGAAGTAGTCTGTTCTGTACTCCTGGCAGCAGCAATGACAATAAAAGCCTCACCCCAACCATGTCCTGGAAACGCCCAGTTTCCATCCTGGAACAGCAGAGCACTGCATTTGCACTCAGACTTCACTATCTACACTGAGACTGTTTGTAAAATACAGTAAAGATGACTACACTGAGTGTTAAATATATGCCAGACATTGTGCTGCACATTTTATGTGTTCATTTACTCACTGCAGCATTTTTATAAGGTAGGTACTTGTATTATCACCCTTATTTTATAGATAAGGAAACTGAGGTTTTAAATGCTTTAGGTAACTTGGCTAATGTCACAGTGATTCAATTGCAATGAATTCAGCTGCAAGAAGTAAAAACTTAGATGGAGTGGCTTATACCAGTGTCTCTCAAATGTTAATGTGCATAAGAATCATTTGGGTTCTTGTTAAAATACAGATTCCATTTCAGTAGGTTTTGGGGGTGGGGAGTGAGATTCTGAATTTTTAGTAAGCAACTGAGTGATTCCATTGCTGGATTGTAGACCATTTTTCGAGAAGGAAGTGTTTAACCACAAGAATACTTACTGTTTACTTAGTGAGAAGTTTGGAGGTAGGCAGTTCAAGGATTGATTGAGCAGCTCTACAACATCCTTCAGGGCACAGACTCTTTCCATCTTTCTGATGTGTCATCATAAGTAAGCTGATATTTTGATCTTAGGTAATTTCCTCATGGTCACAAGATGGCCATCATTGCTCCAAGTGTCACATTTGCATGTGGCTACAAACAATCCACTCTGAGACTGGACACATTGACAACTTAAAAAAAAAATCTAACAAGGAAGACATGGGGTTGTGTGGAAATGGAGGTGGGGGACATGGAGGGTAAAAAATCTGGTGGATAGGCATTAAACAGTGCCCACCATAGCTAAGAAATAGTGTAGTCAGGATTCAATCCCATGTGTCTAAAGCTACACGTCTGTTGAATTAACTGTAGCTGCTGTCATCTCAGAAGGCAAGCCAACAATGTGATTGTCCTAAACATGCTCAGCTCTGATGACTTGTACCATGCCAGCCTGAAGAATGAATGCCGTACAAAAAAAGGAATGGATCTGTTTGGAACTAGAGGTGACAAGCCAAATAAGCACTAGCTAGTTACAAAGATTCTGCTCAGTAGAGACTGTTCTTCCATGGGTCAGAGACTCTTCAGCTGGATTAGATGTTCACATAAAAATATCCCATAAAATGATTTATCTGGACTCCATGCTTATGATGAAAATTTCTGATTTTTCATTAGATCTGCCAGGTAGTCAGACACCAGGAGAATGGGAGGCAGAGGTCCACTGGTGAGTCTACACAGGTTACTAATTCTCAGAGAGTATGTAGTTCCCATTGGAAATAAGTACTTGGACAGAAAGAAGAGTTTAGAGACATACCCATGTCCAAATTGAAACTTATTGTGCAATAAAAGTAGAACCGCAAATCACTTATGAAAGAAACAAATTATTTAGGAGATGTGGGGAAAACTGGCTCCCCATTTGGGGCAAAAAAATTATTTAATTAAGATACCATTGATACACAATCTTGCGAAGGTTTCACATGAACAATATTGTGGTTTCAACATTCACCCACATTATCAAGTCCCCCCACTGACTCCATTGCAGTCACTGTCCATCAGCATGGTAAGATGCTATAGAGTCACTACCTGTCTTCTCCATGCTGTACTGCCTTCCCTGTGACCTACCTCTATTGTGATTGTGAATTACAGTGCATTTGGGGAAAATTTTTAAGCAAAATTTCAAAAAGGCAGTGAGATATCAGATTACATGGGTTAGACTAGTCTCTCAGGGAACATGGAGGAGGATGTTCACTGAAGCCTTGTTTCTGGTGCTGGGGACCTGGAGGTAACCTGGGCGGCCGTTAGTGAGGGAGTGAGCAGGGTGGATGCCGTGGATTACATGTACCCTATAACAACAAGGACAGATCTTCAAAACACAGTACTTGGTGACAAAAGACACAGAATAAAATATTGTTCATACAAATGAAAAAATACAAGCCCATAAAATAATACACAACTTGCACAAACATTCAAATAAAAAGATACACATTAAATACACTGAATTACATATGGGGATGTGGAATGAGAGTAAAGCATGATGATCAAAAGGAATGGATGGATGGATATATAAACAGGACAGAGGGTTCCTGGTAGGACCAATAATAATAACATGCCAGTAACTGAAGAATGTCATTACCCCACCTTCTGCACAGGAGAGCCAAATAAATTAATCAGCACATGCATAAATTATATATACAGACTTATTTACCCATATACACATATATGCAGCCTCAGGGCTGCAAAGCTGAGTCAGAGCCCAGGCGTGAGACCATCAAAGCCTGCTCCCCTGACTAAGCCACCTTCCTATTTCACAGCCAGCATGTATCTCTCTCACTACAGCCATACGATTGGGAGATTTTAATTATTAAAGTTGGATAGCATCTTTCTGTTTAATTAGACTTCATCCTTTCCTTCAGACAGGAGTTATACATGTTCACTTCTATTTCTACTCAGTTACTATTTCTTTGACTAGCTAAGTTCTTCAGTTAATGGAAAGAGACTGTTAGTATGTTCTCATTTGCATTAATAGTTTTCATATTGTCGCTATTACTGCTATAGATAATTCTCTTGGTCAATGTAGATTTTTTTGATGTGAGGTAGATAACCTTTTCTGTTTTTTAGAAATCACTTCTGATATTTGAGGGATAGCATTTGAGGTGAAGACGCTATAAATAGAAAACTAGCTCACTGGATTGTAAACTGGCATTTGAAATGGAAAAAAAAGGCGGGGGAGGGGAGAGAAATGTGTCCTTAAGTGGAAGAGAATGTTTGCACAGGAGGCCAACCTAACCTTGATACTAGGATTTAACCCTTTGCTCCCAGGGACATTAAATAGGTTAATTTGTAACCAATTGAAATCAAAGGGTTAAAGGGGGTAAAATTATGAAAATTCCTAGGTCAAGTTTGAATTTGGAAAATCTGTAATCTAAAGGGCTAGGCAAAATGTCAAGCCTGGCTTTTTAAAAAGATAAGTTGTAAGATGTATTATCAACATATTTAAGGAAAACAGCTACACAAAGAGCGCTATTAAAATATCTCCTTGGAAGAAAAATCCAAGTGAATATACAAATGCTTTCATAACAACCAGCAGAGAACTTAGAACAGCTAGAAATGTAAGTGCCTGCATGGTGTGCTTGCTTTTTATAGCTTCAGTGTGGCTCTCAAATAACATGACTTTGCAGCTTCATGCTTTCTTCTTAAAATGTCATTTATATGCGTGCAGGTGTAGCTTACTGCTGGTGACTGGTGTTCCAGTTTGCCTCTAGGCTAGTCTGGCTGGGAATGAATTTTGCAGATGCCAGATACTCCAGGCTCTTATCTCAGATAAAATGTAGGACCCTAAAGGCAACATCCATGACAATTCTAATTGCATGCCCTCAGGACAAAATCTGAACAAAGTCACAGCAGTTCTAGAAATAGAAAGTGGAATCAATCCAATCAAAATGCCAATATAAGGAAATAATTCAATAAAGGGAGTTCTCAGAGGAAGCATGTTTTCCTAGACAAATAGAGAAATATTTGAAACCAGGATTACTAAATTGTAAGGAGTAGCCTGGGAAAGATGTGCTCCTTTGGGATTCTAGTCAAAGACCAAGATTTATTACATTATATAACCAATTGCTGAAAAAAACGATACTCCAGGCACTGTCATTTGTCTACTTGTGCTTTCCAGTTTGAGAATGAAATTTGAAAAGGGAAGGAAAGGCATAGAGATTATTAAGGGAAGCCAACTGTAAGAAGTAATTTTGAGAAGATTCTGCCTTGCATCTATTCTCCAGGATTTAGGCAGAGAAACTGCTATAAATAAGGTGATTATTTAATTTATCATTCACATATTTTGAGTATGAAATGGAACAGTTACTAAATATGCAAGAGCAATTGGTGTATCCCAGGACTGTCCCAGAAAACTGCATGTATGGATACCCTAAATGTAAGCAATATTATTTTGAGGCACTAGAAGATGCTTAGCTGATACCTGAATTACATGAATCACAGTTTCGGTTCTGACTCTGTATTCCTTTGACTTACACCAACAAGGGGTTGGCTCAGTTTCCACAAAGCTACTCCTGGGAGAAGTAATCACTAAGTTATTTATATCTTAACATGAATGAACTTCAGACCCTTCCCAGAGGGCAAGTTGGGAGGGAGAAGAAAAGACAGTCTGTAGAATTCTGGACTATGTTTGGCTGAGAAAAAGTAAAACATGAGGGAAGCTGGAGGGCTCTGAGGATGCCCTGGCCATAAGACCCATTCTCAACCCAGACAAACATCCACAAGGAACCACAGTTGCCAGCCAAGCCTCCTCAGCCTGAAGGATCTATCTCATCTAGTCTACCCCTCCAGGATTCTTGCCTCACAGTCTACGCACCCTCAATCTTCCATGTGAATGATAAATTAAATAGGCGAGAAAGCTGGAACCTTGTAACCAGATTCCACAACAGCAACAGGATAACAAAAATTATAGTAATATTCAAATCAGTTTACTCAAATGAGATCACGACTCGCGCTTTCCATGGCAGAAATCAATCTTCCTCAGGGGTCACTGTTTGAGAAAGCTGGAGCCTTGTAACCAGATTTCACAACAGCAACAGAGGATAACAACAAAAATAATAATAATAATAGCCATCTTCAAGCCTGAGGAGATTGATTGCCACACAGTGGTCATTCCAACTGAATTCAAACCAGTTCCAGTTTGCAATTTGCACTTTCCACAGGAGGCTGGTAGCAGAACTGATAGGTAGCTCCATACATACCCAGTAAGCAGCAGTTTTTGCTAGGGTGTGTGTCCAATCCACAAAGAAATTAGAGGAGATTAACCTTAAGGGTGATAAAATGCATGTTTTAATGACACTAACATAGGCAAAACTTGTCCATTAGGTAGAATGCATGCAAGAGAGTGGTCCTGTGATAGGACCACGGCAGGAAGGGGGTCCCATCCAGATCTAGTATACCATAACCTTTACTCCTTTCTCTGTAGGGGGGTTGCCAAGGCATCTATGTATAGTGCTACTGGAGGTGCATGCACTAGTCATAAGGATAAAACTCCCTGGTAAGATGAGCAAGATATTATTCTAGTGGCCAAACCTCGGCTTCAACAATTCCTCCTTGTTTGTAGCTGAAGTTGTAAGTTGTATAGGGGAGACAGCAATGTGTGTTAGCCTGTATATGGGGCTCAATGTCCCTTTCCAGGGCTTCTCATTCAAACACCACAGCACTGTCCATAAGCAGACTGACCATGCCCATAGACCATTGGTGTCTGACTTCAGGCCAGATTTTAACAAACCATTGTACCTCTCTGTCATGCTATATGGTACATGAAACTTCCACTTTATTCCCAAGTTCAGCACCCATCTTATGATGCATGTCCAGTAAAGTGGGTGCCTTTATCACTTTTGATTACCTGTGGTCAGCCATAGGCTGCAAAGAGATGCTCTAGGCCTCTTTTGGTCATTTGTTGGTCTGTGCCACATGCAAGAAAAGCAACCAGAAGTCCAGTAGCTGTGTCCACATAAGTTATGGCATATCAATACCCTTCTGATATGGGCAGAGGTCCAATACAGTCTATCTGCCACCTGACAAGGGATATCAACCCTATAATCCTGGGTTGCTGTGGAACTCAGTGTAAGTCCCTTTTAGAGCACACAATACACTCCTGCTGGGCTCTGCTGACTTCTTCAAAGGTTAAAGGCAGAACCCATTGAGGGGCTACAGCCCACATTGTTTTCTTCCCTGCATGCAACAAACGTTGATGTAACCATTGGGCCAGCAGCCTTTCCTCTGGCCAACATACCTGGGCCAGTTCATCTGTTTCAGCATTTTCTGGGAATGCCAGCTGCAAATGGCCTGTCACATGATATACTATAACTGTTTTAGCCAGACTACAGGCCCATAAGTCTTGCCACAACTCTTGCCCCCAAAGGGGTCAGTGACCAAATGGTGCCGTGTTGGTAGCCACAGGGTCAAGCCTCACTGATGGCTCAGCTGTCAGGGCAGACAACTATAGGGGAGGGCTCCTGTGTGATCACGAGCCTTACTGCCTGCAACTCTGCCCATTAACTGCTCTTCCCCTCACCATCTTCCATCCCTATTGTCTCAGTCTAAAGATGGAAAGCTACGGCCCTCCATTCCAGGGGCTGCACATGGCTGGAGCCGTCTGTGTACCATGCATCTTCCGACATAGGGGTTCTTCCTTCCTGATAAGGGCTCTCTCATACTAATGGCTCTAAAGCAAGTTCTTCCTGCTTTTCATTGGTGTATTA
This sequence comes from Manis javanica, assembly GCF_040802235.1. NCBI lineage: Eukaryota > Metazoa > Chordata > Mammalia > Pholidota > Manidae > Manis > Manis javanica. The sequence goes on along the minus strand of NC_133163.1, from coordinate 100,742,407 downwards.
ACACTGGCCCCAATAAGCGTTGGAGTTCTCCATTCAATGGGGCTAGTAAAGAGGGCACTACACTGCTGTAGGTATGTGCCCCATTTGGCCAGTGTAGGCCTCTGGGCCATGCCACTCCATGGCTTTTGGTCCATCTTGTACCCACCCCTTGATGGGATAGGTGGTTCTGACCTGTATTGGGGCTGTGATGGGTTCCACAGCCAGCAAGGTATGGTACATAGCAGCCAATTGTTTCTCTGTTAAGGTATACCATACCTCTGCTCCTTTCCAGAGTTGAGACCAGGAGCCAATAGGTTAGCAAGTTCATTTAAGCCACTGCCAGAGATCCCAGCCATAACTGTTTTTTTGGTCACATGGACATCCAGCTCACACAACCTTGATGGGTCTATACAGTCAATGCCTACACAACCTTGATTGTCTGTTTTGCAGTGGTAAAAGTGCACATGTCTCTTCCCAGTCCCACCTGATGTCCTTTTGTACCAAACAGTATAAGGGTTTCAGAATTTGTACCAAGTGCAGTATAAACACTCTCCAGTAGCCTTAAAGACCCAAAAACTCCTGCAATAATGTCACAGTTGTCTGTAAGAGAATCAGAAGTAAGCAAAATATCATACACAGGATTAAATGCCCTACAGCCAAATGGGATTTGTCTCATTCTGATAGTCTTAGCCCTGTATCCATCTATAACAGCAGGGGTCCTGGGAAACCACTCAGGGTTGCCATAAATTAGTGAGCATCCAGCTCCTGTGTCTACCAGATCTAGGACACATACATTCACTGAGGACCAGTGAATTAATATTTTTACATGTGGCCTTTGGTTCCCACCTGGTCCCTAAGATGGGTACCTCGATCCTCCCCTCAGTCAAATTGTATCACCCAGTCTGTGAGGGTCCAGGTGAGGTCAGCTCACTCTCCAGCAGGAAGTCCTGCAGGCACACAGGCCAGACCTGTGGCTTTGTCTCCAGCTTCCATTTCTTGGTCCTCAATGGTCAAAACTGTTGCTCCAGCTTCAATTGTTGCCACAGTTGCTCCAGTAAGTACATCTGCCATCTAGCAAGGGAAGATGGTAAGTCACTCTGATTGGGCCATAAAGTGCAAAATGTGGCCATTACCCACTTGAGAAGTGAATGATTCTCTGGGGTCGGGTGTGCATTCTGCAGTCACTGCCACAATGCAGGATGAGTTGTCAGAGGAGCCAGCTTTACCATCTCTGATCCAGACAGAATGATACCATCCACCCCTACATCCCAAAGGCACAGGAGCCAAGCTGACATGGATTCTAAGGGTTTCTGCTGAAAATTGAAGCCCAAATCCATCAGCTCCACCTGTGTATAGGGATGGAGCATAGAGTGTTCCACCACCTGGGAAGGGGGCTTCACCTCTTCTGGAAGAACCTGCAGTTGCTGCATCTTTATTTTCTTGACTACAAATGGACAGGCTTTCAATAGAGGAGGGGCTAGTGCCTCTGGCACCACCTCTACCGCCTTGTTCTCCCCCAGCTCCCCCATCATTCCCAGGGCTCATGGCAGCTCTCTTGCCATTCCATAGAGTGCCTCCTCTGCTATATCCTTTATCTTTTCCACAATGCCTCTATCTCAGTCTTCAACAGCTCTCTTAGCTTCGCCTCAATACCTCGCAGCTGGCGTTCTTATGCTGCCTCTTCTCATGCTTCTCACAGGAGTATGTCTTTCTCCTTCATGACCTTTGCCTCTTTCACAGCGCCTTGCAGTGACACCATCTCATTCTGCAAAGAATCATTTACCTCCTCCACATCACCTCACAGCTTGTGTTTTCACACTGCCTCTTCTCGTGCTTCTCACAGGAGTATGTCCTTCTCTTCCATGGCCTTTACCTCTTCCACAGCGCCTTGCAGTGACACCATCTCATTCTTCAATCAATCTTTACCTCCTCCATAGCATCTCACAGCCTGCATTCTTGTGCCGCCTCTTCTCATGCTACGATTACATCCTTTGCCTTCTCCATTGCACCTGACAGCAATGCCATCTCAATAATCAGTTAATTTTTTTCCTCCTTTGTGACCTTTACCTCTTCTCATGCTTCTTGCAGGAGTGTGTTCTTCTCCTTTATGGCCCTTCTTAACACTGTGAGGAATAGCTAACCCACAGTTCCTGTCACCATGCAAGTACTCTGTTTCTCCAAGGACCTCCCTATTTTGCAGAGGGCCTCCTCTTCTGCCTCAGGCTTCCCCTCCTTCTCCCCCAAGTCCTGGGGAGGGGCCCACTCCTCTAGGAGGATCACCAGCTTGGACCATATGATCATTGTGGGATGCCTGGGTATCTCCCCACCCATAGGGACAGCCCACCGAAGTACTCCTCCCATGAGGGCAACTTATTCTGTTTTTTGGTCTGCAGCAAATCCTGCCAACTATGCCAAATATCTTGTTGGAGGGTCTTGCCCCAAGCAAGTTCACTCTGGATTTGATGAGATTGAATAATGAGAATGGGACATTGTGGGTAAAAGGGTTTATACCAAGATTTATTCTCATGGTGGGAGGTCAAGTGCTAGAATATCATGTCTGCAATATAATTTAAGACCCCTTCCTCACTTAGCTCCAGCTCTAGTGGTCCCCTTGCAGCATTCCTGTCTCAGGGCCTTTGCACTCACTGTACTCTCTGCCTAGACCACTCTTCTCTTAGCTGTATGCATGGTTTGCTCCCTCCTTTTCTTCAAATTAATGCTCAAATAGCATGTTCTCAGTGAGGCCTTTCCTGACCACTTTATTTAGAATTCAGTGCCCATGACCACCCACACTTCTCTCTATCCCCAACTTGATTTGTCTGTTTAGTATTTATCCCTTTCTAACATACTTCTAACACAATTTATTTACTGATTTTGTCTGCCTCCCCAGTTAGAATGTGAGCTGTGAGGACAAGGATTTAGATTTGTTTGTTCACTTCTATAGCCAGTGGTGTGCTCATAAATGTTTAACAATCAGCTTTTTCGGGGAGGGGGGGTCGGGAGTGGGGATGCCCTGATTTGCAGCATTTGCCAATTTCTGTGGTATAAATACTCCTGCTATGACCAATTTCAAGCCACCAATAAGAAGTTACTGAACACGGATTTGGGAAGAGATACGCATAATTGGTTGTAATTCAATCCAGCTCCAGCACACTACCAGCTGAAGCCCAGCTCCTAAAGCACTTTGAATTCTCCCAACAGCATTTCCCACACTTCCTCTTGATAAGAATCACCTGTGGCTCTTAAAACTTAACCAGACTACCTAAATAATCTCCTCTCCTGTGGATTCTGATTAAGAGGATCTGGGATGGGGACTGGAAATTTACATTTTTAAATATCCTAAGTGCTTCTTATTATCAACATAGCTCAATTCACATCCACCTTCCAAATTAGGTTAGTCCTTCCAAACCTGTAGAGCAGCCTTGGGCCAGAGAAGATGGAAACTAGTCCATTATCCAAGCAAAGGTAGAACAACTCAGATGAGAAAACTCCTAAGACCCTTCTAGTCACCTATTTTTTTCCTGTCTTTCCAGAGGACAAGGAAACATGAGAACACTGTCCCCATGTTTTGAATCTAGCCTTACAATGGTCCCAGTTCTCTAATGCAACAGGTATGAAATACCACTGAAATGGAAAGATATATAAAAGACTGTTTCAAGAATGATGTTTAAAAAAGAAACATTTTTTCTTTTGAAAATATTTACAATTTCTGTATTCATTTGTAGGGAAAATGGAAGTTCCATGGAGTCTCACCAGACCCTGGCCTGCTTGCCCACTGTGCACATGCAATGCTTATAGGTGCATGGTTGCACACATGTTGGCAATGGGCTGTCACTGACTCTATACAAACAGCTCTGCCCAGTGCTCTGGGGCTGCAAGGTGCAAGGTCCAGAGACGGAGACCAGCTTGCTGCATGCAGACTACCCTGGAGGTGGATGAGATTCTAGCGCTAGACCTGCCATCAGAGAGTAAAGCTTGATGTAAGACCTTTTAACAAAAAAACATTCCATTGTCATTTTTCAGTCTCACTGAATCCAGAGTGAACTTGCCCAGGGCAGAAACCCTCAGGGGAGACATCATTAAAACTGAAGAGAGATTATGCAATAACTTATATTAGTATTTTAGGGCAATAGGTTTGCTTTCTGGTGGACATGGCATCCAAACTAAGGCCCAAAGGAGGAGTGGGTGTTATCCAGGTTAAGGCACAGGTGGTAGGAAACAGGTATTCCAGGAAGGAAGAACAGGATGCTCAAAGACCAGGAGGTAAGAGAGACATGGATGGATTCTACAACAGAAAGTTCAGTATGACTAGAATAATCAGTGAGATCAAGAAAATGAAAAGAGCTGAGACTGGAGGAGAAAGTTTGGGCCAAGTTTTTCATTATTTAAAGTATGTGCTCTTCCTTTTTCAATTAGCTGAAAGTAACAGATTACCCAAATGCTCATAAGCAAAGACTGGTAATAAATTATAGTATATTCATAAAATGGAATACTCTATAGCAATCAAACTGACTTACAACCATATGCAACAAGATAGGTGAACTTCACAAATGTAATTGAGAGAAAAGCAAGATACAAAAGAGTATAAATTCTATGATTCTAATTATCTGAAGTTTAAGAAAAGACAAAGTTAGTATGTGGTAATAGAAGTCAGAAAGCAATTCCAACAGGTACATGAAAAGGTATTCAACATCTCTATTTATCAAGGAATTGCAAATTAAAACTGCAATGAGCTATCACTTTACACTTGTTAGAATGGCTATTATTAAAAGGACAAGAAACAACCGGTACTGGCCAGGGTGTAGAGCCTTGTGCATTACTGGTGGGAATGTAAATTGGTACAACCATTATGGAGAACAATATGGAGGTTCCTCAAAAAATCAAAAATCGAACTACCACATGATCCAGCAATTCTACTTCTGGATAGATATCCCAAATAAATTATCACTATCTCAAAGAGATATCTGCACTCCAAGTTCATCACAGCACTATTCACAATAGCCAAGACATGGAAACAACTTAAGTATCTGCCAGTAAATGAATGGATAAAGAAAATGTGGCATATATATATAAATACATACAATGGAATATTTTAAACCATAAAAAGGGGAAATCCTGCCATGAACAACATAAAGCTTGAGTGCATTATGCTAAGTAAAATAACTCATAGAGACAAATACTATATGATCTCACCTGTATGCGGAGTCTAGAAAAGTTGAACTCATGGAAATCGAGATCAGATATGTGGTTTCCAGGGGCTGTGGGATGGGAGAAATACAGAAAGGTTGGTCAAAGGGTACAAAGTTGCAGTTATAAAATGAAAAAGTTCTGGCAATTCTATTGTACAGCACGGTGACTATAGTTAACAATACTGTATTTGATACTTGCAAGTTGCTAAGAAAGTAAATTGCAAATGTTTTCACCTCAAAAAAAAATGTAACCATATGAGGTAATGAGTTAACTAACCTTATTGTGGTAATCATTTCACAAGATATCTATATCAAGTCATTTTAAACCTATATAATGTTATATTTCGATTATATCTCAATAACACTGGAGGGGAAATAATGCAGTTACTCTTGGAAACAAATAGTAGCTTAGAAGGGAACACAGAAAAACTTCTAGGGAGCCAGTAATGCTCAGTTTCTTGGTTGGGTTCTGGCTACACAGATGTGTGGAGTTTGTGAAAGCTCATCAAGATGTATGCTTACAATATGCGCCCTTTCCCATCTATGTATTATACTTCAAGAAAAAGTTATAGAATAAATAGCACTCCTTTATCTGAAAAAACTGTAAAATACTTCTCTCATTCTTTCCTATTCCCTCTGCTCCACCCTTTCATTAATTAAATTCTAAATTCATGGCCTAATGTCTGTATCTTGTGACAGTGGGTCACTACCCTAAAAACACTTCGGTTTAAATTGATGTTCCCATCTCAATTAGAAACAACCAATTGAGGGGCTAGAAATGACTGGCTGCAGCTGCAGACTGGATCCCACACTAATGTCTAGACTGGGCTGGCAATGTCACATGACCCTATCATTGCCATCTCTGGTATGTACACCTGACATAGAATGCTAAATGCTAAGTGTAGGTTAATGAAAAACAAGGAAAAGCAGGGGGGAATGCTTAAACCCGTCAAGGACTATTAATGAGAAAATATACTTATATACTTTATATTTTTTCAGCAGAGAATTCATGGGGGTCGGCCTACACATTGTTATGAATGTAACATACCTGCCAAATCAGACCGTTGATAAAATATTGACTTAAGATGTTAATTTATTTTTGTGAGTTAGTGTCTATTGACTTGGGGAAAACAAGGCAGTTGTTTATGACTAAAAATTTCCTTATTCATCCTGCACATAATAGGGGCTCAGTATACTTTCATTGAATAGTGCTGTAAGTCAAGAATTCTCAGTCTGTTTCCCCCTGAGCAGCTAATAAGTTCATAGACTTATGGCAGATTAGAGCCAGAAAGGTCATGTGGAATGTACTCTGTTATATGATAAATGGCACTCTAGCTTGAAAATATTCTTGTGCATCAAAAAGTATCTGATTGCATTTACTTGCTGTGGATGATAGTTTATTAATATGGAGGCTTCTATAAATAAGCAACTTTGGTTTTTAAAGCTCAGTATGCTTAGAGATAATACTGTAGTTCCCAAGCAAAAAAAAAACAAACATGTCAATTAATTCATCTGGAGCCAGAGGGGGATTAGAGTAAGGTGTGATTCAATCTGCTATGCCTAGGAAGATGGATATGGGCTAGAGTTTGCCTTTCCCAGCAACATCTAAAATCAACCACTGGCCCCCTGAAGTCATGCTGATTTACACAGACAATAGCACCTCTTGTTAATGCGTCAACATCAAGAACAATATAATTCTAGGTTACAGTAGGTTACTTCTAGAAATTTCATTATAAAACAATTCATTCATACAAAAGAATTCATATATATATATATACATATATATGGTCTATCTAAAAGGTTATGTTAGATATGTATCAGGTTATCTTTATTTTTAGTGTGGAAATAAGTCAGGAAGGAAAAAAGTACAAGCTATTATCAGGGACTCACTTGGTAGATTCAGAAAGTTGCATAACTTTAAAAAAATTTATTTCTGGCGTTTTATAATTCTTAAGACCCAAAAGAATCATCTTAATATTGAATCTGCAACTTAAATTTCTTCCTTCTTATTACCAGTGAGGAGACTCTCATATTTTTAGGTAAGTCAAAATACAAAGAATTGATTTTTTAAAAATTAGATCCAGCAGTTCCTCGAAGACTAGATTTGTTTAAGCTTTAGAATACACTTCAGAGGTAATTTAGTTGAACCCAACAAAATTCAAACCACAGTCCTCTTAATTATTGACAAAAATTTTTCTTAATGTAGCACTCATTTATTGAGCATGTATAATGATACAAATGGGAATCCAACTGACAGATTCCTGGTGCTTCCTACTCTGCCATCTTTCCACAATCCTATTTGATTGGGTTTAAGTTCCTGTTCCATATCTTCTGAGAGGTTTTATGTGAACAATCTGACCTCTAAATTTCCTCATCTGCAAAATGGGAATAATTTATCTCCTAAAATTGCTTCAGATGAGTTAAATTAAATTAATTAATGTATACAGTGCAGAACACAGGTGTAAATGAAAGACTTAAAATAATAACAGTTTATAAGACATTATTATTAAACTTTGCATGGTTTTGCATTCAAGAAATTATCTTGCTGAGAATTTAAAAGATTTCCTAAGAGAGAGTGAGAACCTGAATTTTGGTCTATCACCTTGGGTCACATGCTGCTCCACAACTGTGAGCTTCATGAAATTCTTTTTCCTAATATTAGCAGCTGTCATCTTCTGTACTCCCTATGGTTCATGTTAATATTTAAATTCACCTCTTATGTAGGAAGCTTCTACTATGTGATTGACTCTGTGATTGATAAGACCCCAGCAGGGAGGCAGTTCTAATGCCGGGGTTTTTGTTCACAGAGCCCAAGAGCGAGTTTCACAAACACTCAAGTAGAAGAGCAAGGTACAGGCTTTTATTTAGAAATAAAGCGAGAGGACAGAGCTCCCGGCTCACACCAGGAGGGGACAAGAGTCCGTGGTTGGCTCATTGTTTAGGGGTTTTATGCACGGTTGAGGGTATTCAGGAATAAGAGTAAAGGGTTAGGGGTGCAGACTTGTTGAGTGGTCCTAGAATGCTCATTCTTGATGAGTAACAGAAGAAATTTTCTGCTCTGATTCTTTCTCAAGATAGCAGTTTCCCTCTGGGAGAATGTCAATTAAGACCCCCTACCCTGCCCCCAAGGTGGGCTGGGTTGTTGCCTGTTTGCTGAAGTTAAGTATCTTACTTAACTTCTTGGGCTGTTTATAGTTGGGCTTGCTTACTAAATTAGTCTTTTTCCTAGGTTGCAGATTACTTGGTTAGGATCAGAGAAGGAAATATAGCACATAGTACGGTTAAAATAAGCTGGGCCTTTTAGCAGGGTAAGGTAAATTTTACAGTGTCATGATTTAAATTGATACAGTGAAGTCACGGGTTATGCTGAGACACTTTTCTTTATCTGCAGAACACTCAAACATTCCAGGCCAAGTTGCTGCTGGCTTTTTTGAGTTTTAACTGATCTCACTGAAGATGTCTATATTGCTAGAAATTGGAACTCTTGTACACTGTTGGTGAGAATCTAAAATGGAGCAACCACTACAGAAAACAGTGTGGAGATTCCTCAAAAGAGTAAAAAATAGAACTACCATGTGATTTAACAATCCCACTTCTCGGTATATATCCAAAAGACTTGAAGTCAGGTTCTCAAAGTTATCTGCACTCCCACGTTCATCACAGCACCATTCACAATAGTCAAGACATGGAAGCAACCCAAATGTCTATAGGATAAATGGATTTTTTAAAAGTGTGGTCTACATATTCAGTGTAATATTATTTAACCTTAAAAAAGATAGAAATCCTGCTCTTTGCAAAAACACAGATGAACCCAGAGGACATTATACTAAGTGAAATAAGCTGGGCTCAGAAAGACAAATAACCACATGAATCCAAACAGTCAAACTCATAGAAGCAAAAAATAGAATGGTGATTGCTAGGGGCTGAGGGGTGAGGGAGCAAGGTGGTGGTGTTCAAAGGGTACAACGTTTCAATTACACAAGATAGTAAGTTCTTGAGATTTAATGTACTACGTTGTGACTAGAATTAAAATACTGTATTGTATACTTGAAATTTGATAAGAGGGTAGATCTGAATGTAAGCCTTATCACCACACATACACAAAAGAAAATGGTAATTATGTGGAAGTGATGGGTATATTAATTAGTTTGATTGTGGTGATCCAATGAATACATATAAAGGCATCAAATTATATACCTTATACATATACAATTCTTGTATGTCAATTATACCTCAATAGAGCTGTTTAAAAAAAAAAGAGTGAAAAGCACATTGTTTCCTAGAAGTTGTGTTCAGGGGTAGATACCAATCGCAACAATACAACCACTAAATGAAAACTGGTAGGATAATTTTTTCCACTTTCAGAGAAGAGGAAAAAGAGGGATAAGATCTGGCCTTGAGCCTTCTTGACTAGAAACTCAGAAATTCTTTGAGTCTGAGTTTACTAGTAATAAGGAGTTGATTTCTCTATACCAGTAGTTCCCAACTCTGGCTGCACACTAGAATCACTTAGTCAGCTTTTAAAATATACTGATATCCAACTCTACTCCAAACCAAATAAATCAGAATTTCTTGGTGATAAGATTTGGGTATAGGATCTTTTTTGGTATCCATTTATATTTTTATAGCTTTTTTTGTATCTGGCTATAATAAACTGTAGACATGTAAAGTTTATGAGAGTTTTTCATGTAAGTATACATTTGTGAAACCATTCCCACAATCAAATTTTTTCCATCATCTCCTAAAATTTCCTTATGTAGTCATTTATTCCATCCCTCCATCTACATCCTCCCAGGGAACCACTGATCTGCTTTCGGAGACTATAAGGTAAGATTATATTTTCTGGAATTTTTTATAATGGAATCATCAACTATATACTCTTTTCTGTCTGGCTTCTTTCACTCAGATGAATGATTTTGAGATTCATCTGCATTGAATGTGCACCAATGGTTCACTCCTCTTTATTGCTGAGTAATATTTCTTATGTTTCTATTACATTTTGTTTATTAATTCACTTGTTGGTGGATATTTGGATTGTTTACTGTTCTGGACTATTACAAATAAAGTAGGTTTAGACAACCATGAACAAATTTTTACATGGACATATGCTTTCATTCTTGGGTAAATACCTAGGAATTAAATGGCTGGATCATAAAGGGTCAGCTTTCCAAAGTAGCAGTATTTTGCATTCCTACCAACAGTGTATGAAAGTTCTGTTTTCTCCATATCATTGACAACACTTGGTATAATCAACTTTTTCATTTGAGCCATTTTAGTAGGTATCTAGTATTTTAAATTTGCATTTCTATAATGATTAATGGTGTTAAGCATCTTTTCATAAGCTTATTTGCTATATATGTATATATTTTTTCCTTTGGTGAATTATCTTTCAAATAATTTTCATTTTTTTAATTGAGATTTTTGTCATCTTATTAAGTTATAAGAGTTCCTTATATATTCTGGAAAAAAGTCTTCATTGGATATATGTTTTGCAAATATTTTCTCCCAGTCTGTTGCTAAGTTTTCATTCTCTTCACAGTATCTTTCAAAGAACAGAAGTTTTTCATTTTGATGAAACCAATTTACTGATTTTTATTCTTCTATAGTTTGTTTTTCATTTAAGAAACCTTGCCTAACACAAGGTTACTAAGATTTTCTCCTATGTTTTCTCTTGGAAATGTTTTAGTTTTAGCCCTTGTATTTAGGTCTGTTTGCTATTTCAAGTTACGTTTAGAACATGGCATGAGGTAATAATTGAAATTCACTTTGGGGGTGTCTTGCCAATGGGTTTCAGCCCCAGGCAAGTTCACTATGGATTCAGTGTGACCAAAGAAATAACAGTAGAACATTCTTGGGATGAAACGGTTATATGCAACTTTATTTCCATGGTGGCAGCTCAATCACTAAAATCCCATCTACTCAGAGCGAGTCTGCACACAGCAAGCCAGTCTCTGCCTCTGGGCCTTTCTGCCTGCACAGCTGTCCTCTGGGCCTCTGTCCTGGGCACTGCCACCACAAGAGTCTCTGCTCTGGGTAAAGGCTGCTCTGCTCTCCTGCAGCCTTGCAGTGGTCCACCATGTTGCCCAGAGCACTGGGCAGAGTTCTTTATATAGAGTCAATAGCAACGTATTGCCCACACGTGTGTAGTGAGTTAGCCAACCAGGGCCAGGTGAGAATCCTGACCACAGGAACTTTCATTTTTTCCTCACTCCACTCCTCCAGGATTCTCTCTTCTCAATCTATGTGCCCTCAATCCTTTGCAATGGTCCCTGTGGGAGAAAGCTGGAGCATTGTAACCAACAGAGGCTACAATATATAAATAACAAAAATTATGACAAATTATAATAACCCTCAAACTCGAGGAGATCCATTGCACCCTGCCTGTATTCAAACCAGTTCTAACAAATTATAACAACCCTCAAGCCTGAGGAGATCCATTGCCGCCAAGTGGTCATCCTGGCTGTATTCAAATCAGTTCTACTCAAAGGAGTTAGCCAAAAGGACCATGGGTGGGCCTTACAATACCCACCTTCTCCAGCATCTCCAGCAAAAAGTCTTGCAGACACACAGGCCAATCTTGTTGCTTTATCTCTGCCTTCTGCTTCATCCTCAACAGTCGGAACCGCTGCTCCAGTCTCAATCGCCACAGCTCCAGTCCAATTTCTTTCTGTCTGCTCCTACCTTTTCAAACCAACCCACATCTGGGTCCTCGTGACCTTCACAGGGCCCTTTAAATCCCTCCTTCGAGAAGCAGACCATATTTCCTTTTGTGCTTGAGCCTGAGGATAGAAGCAGAGCATGGAGTGCTCCACACCCGAGGAGGGGGCTGCACCTCTCCTGAAAGAACCCATGGTTGCCGAGTCCTTCTGGCTTTCCACCAGTTTTCAACCAGGTGGGGTCTCAACTGAGGAGAGGCTGATGCCTCCAGCACCAGCAGGGCCTTCACCCCCACCTGTTTGTCAAACCTCTGCTCCTCATTTCTGGGGCTGACAGCTCCACTACATCCTTCCCTTGGCCCACGGCACCTGGCAGCCTGCGTGCTGCTGCTCCTTGTGCTGCTCTTGCTCAGGCCTTTCCTTCACCTGCCCCAAGGCACCTGGAAGCCTGCACTCCCACACTGCTTCTCCTCATGCCGCTCCTTCTCGGGCCGCTGCTTCTTTTCATGCTGCTTCCTCTCGGGCCACAGCACTTCATAGCGATGCTGTTTCAGTCAGCTTTCTCTTGGGGTGGACCCCAGTACTCCACCCCTTCACAGTAACACATGTCCAAAGGGGACACTCGAATGTCTCCCTATCCATAGATGCAGCCTGCTGAAACACTCCTTCCATGAGGGCAGCCTGTTCTTTTTCCTTGATCACCAGTGAATCCTGCCAACTACGCCAATTGTCTTGCCAATGGGTTTCAGCCCCAGGCAAGTTCACTATGGATTCAGTATGACCAACGAAATGACAGTGGAACGTTCTTGGGTGAAAGGGTCATACCCAACTTTATTTCCACAGTGGCAGCTCAATCACTAAAATCCCATCAACTCAGAGCGAGCCTACATGCAACAAGCCAGTCTCTGCCTCAGGCCTCTCTGCCCACACAGCCTTCCTCTGGGCCTCTCTGCCCACACAGCATAAGGGGTTTTTAAAATTTTAACTTTACAGATGACTCTAATATGCAGACAGAGATAAGGAAGGTTGCTCTAAATGACTAGTTCTGAAGATTCAGTATGCATCAGAATTGCTTAGGGGGCTTATTAAAACAGATTGCTGGGCCTCACTCTCAGAGTTTCTGCTTCAGTATGTATGGAGAACTTTGCATTTTTCACAGTTCCTAGGTAATGTTGATATGGCTGGTCCAGAGCCACATTTACAGAATCCCGATTAAGGCAAAGTTTATCAACTATGGCTATATATTAGAATCACCTGAGGAACTTGAAAAAGTATGCTACACAGCCAGAGTAGTGTATTCAGACCATTGAAATTTAGGATCTGCATGGGGAGGTGAGGAGCAGTGGAATGCAGGCATCAGTATCCTTTAAAAGTCTTCTACGTGAGTCTAATAAGTAGTCAACATTGAGAATCACTGCTCTATGCTGAAGTAGTTCTCCAGATTGACTAAGAATGTCCTTGAGGCTCATTACCAACACTTCGTGTCTGCTGATGAGGTTCTCTGAATGACTTAATGCACTGGGGGGGGGGGGGCGCGGGGGGTTCTAGCTCCTCCTCCTGTCATCAACCTAGCAGCTCCTTTTGTAAAATGGACCCAATATTTCTTCTTACTTCCTAGAGTACAGAAAGGTTCTGACAATCTGTAAAATTCTTTTACCACTAGAAAAAATATCCCATCAAATAAACACCTAATGTTTAGAAATTAAAACTGTCTTTAATCTAATGATGCTTGTTACCCATCTTTTTTTAGGGAAGAAAAATACTAACTAAAAATTATCTAGATATCCTTTATATTACCTAATACTTACAGGGAAATTCATGTGTAACAGAGGTATACTCCAAATAACCTTTAACAACCTTTCCAATAGTAAAAGTCATTAAATAAGAATTCTTAATTGGCCATGAATCCTCCCATTTTCCTTCACTTCATCCTGCACAGGGACACTGACCAAGGAGAAACCATCTTGGCAGAAGAACTATAACAAACAGTGCTGACACTGGATTGCAGCAATAACACAGCTTTCTATTTCTCTTCTCCTTCACCTCCTCCCCTCCTCCTTGTACTTTTAAAATATTTTTTCAGAGTAATTTTACCCACATGTGGGGAAGCTGGGGTTCCTATGGCCAGGATCCTCACTGAACTTAAACCACCTGATGATGTAACTGGCCTGTTGCTGGGCTGCCGCTTCCACACCTTTAGGCAATAAGCTATAAATTGCGCTATATAGAGAGCTCAGCCCAGTGCTCTGGGCAGAGGCAGAGACGCTAGTGCTCGACCTACCGCCGCAGAACAAGCTGGGTAATAAACCCTTTCACCCTAAGAACGTTTTGCTGTTGATTTCTTTGGTCACAGTGAATCCATAGCGAACTTGCCTGGGGCTGAAATTCATTGGCAGGACACCACATTACAAATCATGTAATTTTTACAATAATCATGTGAGGCAGGCAGAACAGGAATTATAACCGTGCACATTTTTCAGCTGAGAAAACTAAAACAGGCAAAGAGGGATTGCACAAGGAACTAGCCTGTCATACAGGTTCTTTGGCTGCAAGTACAGAATTTTCTCCCATTGAAGGGAAGGAAAAGTGGGCAAAAATGTAGATCTCCAGCCAGCCTCAGGATCCACCTTAGAGATTCACTAGGCAAGAAGGGAATTCACTGGCAAGATTCACTGTGAGCAGAAGGGAGTATGCAGAGACGAAGTCATCTAGTCTGTTACAGTCATTTTACAAAAAAGGAAACTTGCTTGCCCTAAGCAGCTGGAAAGTGTGAATGGAGTCTAGGATTAACAAGCAGGAGACCTGAGTTCTGACATCTTGTGCCACTAAGCTTTGGACAATCCACTTAGCCATCAACCGACAGACATTTGCACTTGGATGTCCCACAGAGATTTCAAACTCATGTCCAAAATATTTCCCTCCCTCACTAACCACTCCCTGCACACACACACACACACACACACACACACACATCCCGCCACAAACATGCACACATCTCCTCTTATCATCTCAATAGATGGCCCAGGGCAGGATTCTGGGAATCACCCTCTCCTTCATATCTGACATCTTCTCAGTTAGCAAATTCTGTTACAAATCCTTCCAATCCAACTCCTCCTCTCCATTTCTTACGCCACTGTCTCAGGTCAGGCCCTCACTACCCCTGGCCTGGGTTAGATTACTACAGGCGTCTAATGGGCATCCTGGCTTCTACTCTTGCCCTCTTTCAATCCATCTGCCACCCTACCTGCCAACACACAGAGCTTTCTAAAACAGAAATGGTCACTGCTTTACTTATGTTTAATTTACTCTCCACCACCAACTGGATGAAGCCTAAAGTCTCAAGCAGGACATCCCAATCTATTTGTGATTTATCCTCTGCTCTCTTCCCTCACTTCATCTTTCACCACTCATAACTTCAGCCAAATCTAAGTTTTGCAGTTCCTCCAATGTCACCTTTGGCTTTGACATTAATGGTTCACTCTTCAGGGAAGTCTCCCCTTCCCCTACCCATTGCCTAGCTAAAAGTAACTCATGCTTTTAGAATCAGCTTAGACTGGAATTTTTCTGGCTCCCCTTTTATATATCCCTTTGATATTCCCATAGCATCTTGTACAAACAAAAGAGTCAGCATTCACCCAGCACTGTGTTTGCTTGCCCCTCTATATCCCTCACTAAACTTAGAGCTGTGGAATGGCAGGGACAGCATCTTCTTCAGTGTTTGGTATTGAATATTCATCCAACAAATATTTGAGGACCTACTTTACACCAAATGTTCTAAGTGTAAGGGATATCACAGTGCACAAAGACAATCCTTGCTGTCAAGTGGGAAGCAACATCATTAAAAAATGAACAGTCGTATAAGACAATATTCTAGCTAAAAGTGCTTTGCAGAGAATTAATATAAATTGTGTGACATGAAAGTGATTGGGTGGCTACTTTAGGCTGGGTATGTTAGAAGTTCCCTCTGGGGAAGTGACATTTAAGCTGATAAGTAAATGCCAAAGAGCCAGGTGTTCAGAGAGAAAAGCATTCCAGCAGGGAGAACTATCAGTACAAAGTTAAGGACTAAAGGTGGCCCATGTGGCTTAAAGCAAGCATGGTAAAGTAGTGGAGATGGTGTCAGAAAAGGCAGGAACCTTATTAAGTAAACTTTGTAGGCCAGAGTATTGAATTCGTTCTAAGTGTGATGGGACGACATGTGATTTATATTTCTTAAAAATTCTGTCTAGGACTGCTATGTGGATAATGGGCTGTCTGGAGTGGAAATAGAGACTAGTTTGAGGCAGAGAAAGGTGGGCGGCCTGGAGAGGGTAGTCACAGAGGTTTTGGACAAAGTGGATTGATTTGGGATATATGTATGTGAGTGTCAGGCCTGCCGGCGGGCAGGTGAATTAAAACTCGCAGCCCAAAGATTTTTTTTTGGCTGGAGCACGTGGATAGTAAAGAGAGCAGGCGCTCGGCGGCTTTAAGAGTTGGAGGGCCTGGAAAAAGTCCGTTCGCCTCCTTGGGCTCGGGGGAAAGCTCAGGTTCGGCAGCGGCAGAGAGCCACGCCCAGCCCGCCGCCGGTGGACCGCCAGCGAGCGGACGCACCAGGAACCCGGCTGGCGGCGCGCACGGGCCGGAGCCTCCACGTGCCCGCGCCGGGGTTTCCGCGTCCTCGGGGAGGGGCCGGAAGAGGAAGTCGTCGCGGCAGTGGCGGCCGCACCAACAGCCGCGGCCACAGGCAAGCCCAGCCGCGCGCCCCAGCCCGGCCGGCCACCGAGGGCAGCGCCGTGGCGGGACCCCGAGTCGGCCAGCACGTAGTAGCGCGGCGGCGCCACCGAGCGCCCTCCAGCCCGATGGGGCCGCAGCGGCCACTGCCCGCCGCCGCCGCCGCAGCTGCCCTGCTCTGGGGCTTCCTGCTCCCGCTGGTAAGGGGGGCGGGCGGGCGCTCGGGCCTCCCCGGGGCGGGGCCGGGGCTCCCTTCCCTTCCCCTTCCCTTTCTCCTCCCCACCCCCGGGACCCCGCCTGGCCTCTCCTCGGCCGGCGGCTCTGGTGTTCCTTCCCTTCCCCTGCCCTCCTATTACTGCCTTTCCTTCCAGCCTCTGCTCTTTCACCCTCTAAGAGCCGCCCTTCCGCAACCCCATTCCTTTCCTTTGAAGCCCCCCCGAAGTAACTGCCCCCAAGAAAGCACTCTGTCTACGAAGCCCTTTCTGCTACACTGACCTCGATGCTTCTCTGTAGTTTGGCGCGGGTTCCGGGCCATTTTAACTGACCTCTGTCTGAATTGAGTAGTCCAGCCTTTCTTACAACTTCTTAACCTCTTTCCCTCTCGGGAAGAAGAAGAAAATAATATACATGTTCCCACTGTGTTTCGTGGTTCCAGGACTGCGCTTTGAATTAATTGCTCCAATACAGAGTGTTTTCCTTCTTCATCCTCTTCTATGGTTCCTGTTTCACCTTAGGGCCCGTTTGATTCAACCTTGGTGGGCGGGGCTTGGGGTATTTTTTTAAAGACACAACCGAAGTATAGGGCCTTTAATGGTTTTCCGTTCTCTGTCTAGATTAAAGGGAAGGGGGGTCGACTAAGTAACAGTACCAAATAATGTGTTCAGAAGTTTGCTTTCCTACTTATATAAAAATTCAACATCAGGCCAATGGAGTTTCAGAGGTGTTCAGGATGCCACTGTAGAGTGTTTCAGTTTTTGTTTCTTGGAAATTTCACTTAGTTTCAGGTTGAAATCTTTTACTAACACTACAGAATTGGAGCGTATGCCTCTCTAGTTCTTTCCATTAGAGTGTAAATTCTCTGAAAGAATGTGTTTTGCATACTGTCCAATTTAAAGAATCACTATTAGTGAAAATACTCAGGCAAGTGTCTTCAACCTTTATTAAGAAACCAAAATCAAAGCCTAAAATGGTTACGTGCCTTTGGTGTATTCATAACTTTACTAGGCAACATTAGGAACATGAATGAGATCATGTATCTAAAAAATTGCTTTGGTGGGAGGGAAGTACAGTATAAAGAGAAACAAAAATAGCAGTATTCGGTCTGAATCTTTGAGGTGTTTTTTTCCTTGTAATATGTCCAAAAGATAACAATTTGGTATTTTTGTGCTCATTTCATAGCTAATGTAGGGAAATGTCTTCTATATCACATTCCCACTAATCTATTATCAACACTAATAATTAACCTAAAACAAATCCATTGCTCATAAACTCACCCTTTATCAAAAGCTCTGAACCCTTTCGTTAGAAAAATGTAAGCTGAATTTTTTTTTTTTCAGTTTCTGTTTCTTGCAAATTTCATACAATTTCAAGGGCTTCACAAATCTAAAGGTTATCCCTGTTCTAAATTGTAGCTAGCCTGTCTCTCCCCCACATCCTAGATTTTATTCTTTTCCTGTTGCACGTATGTATGTCGTATCTCACCATATTAGTCTTGGAGTTCGGACACCTCAGTCCTGGGGTGGTTGTGGGGACTTAGTAACATTCTTTCTTTCACTCCGCAGCTATTTAGTGTGCATCTGATACATGCAAGGCACTTTGCTGGTGACTGAATAAACTAAGGGATCTGTTGCTGTTCCAAGTCATTACTAATTTTTCTGATTCTTGTTGCTTTCTCAATAGGTTTGTTTTCTTCTTAACCCTTCCTTTTAATTTGCTGTAGTGATCTCTTTCTCATTCCTTTCCTTTTCTGGGGAACTCAAAAAAATCTGGTATCCTTTCCTCAGCAGGAGCCCTCTATCCTGCTTGCTTACTGGGTATGTAGTTCCTTTCCTCCACCGCTATCTGAACTGTTGATGGGTGTCTGTGGGGGGTTTTGTTTTACCATCCCTCCACCCCCAAGCCCTTGTTTATTCCTCTTCCTTAACTTAAAATTCTGGGTGGCCTCAGAGTTCATTTGAACTAATGATGCCAGCTTAATCATTTCATTTCTCCTTTCTGGCCTGCCAGGCCTCTTTCTCCTTAGTCGTGTAAGAACAGGGCCAACATCCTCATCTAGAGGCAGCACAGAAACCAGAAGTCCCAACCATATCCTTGTAGAAGAGGTAGAGGATTTAGTATTAGAAAAGCCCTTCGACATTACATAGCTTACCCTCATCTTGTCATCTTCCCGTCAGAGTGCCCCACTGTGTACACTGAACTCAAGCTACAGCATGTCTGGCTGTTTTATGATGTGTAAACCCGTTAAACATTTACTTCTAGAAATAGTGCCTGGCAGGTAGTTAATTCTCTCTTGGCCTTGCCATAATTACATTTGACACCCATCCTTCTCCAGTGCGGTCCCTGCCTCTGGTTCCACCTGTTAGACCCTCATTTCACTGTGACATTTGGACCTTATCACAGTTCTGTTTCAGAGAGAGTAAGTGAAGTTTAGCAGCCTATTTCCTAAAATTGCTTCAAAGTTCTCAGAAGAATCCTGAGTCTCATAATGGTTTTTAAAAGTTCTGTTCATTGTTTAATTACTTTACACAGTTTGAAGTGTATATAGCCACATCTTGAACTTATTACAGTGAAGGGGTAATCAGGATCCCAGCAGAAAAATCTCTGGCAGAAATCTATGTTCCTCTAGTATACTGTACCAACTCAAGGAATTGTCTTTAATTCCTTCTCTTCTGCCCTCCTCTCTCAATCTCCTGGAGAAATTAAAGACATGCTGAGCTGTTTGCCCCACCACCCCATTCATATGTTGAAGCATTAATCCCAGTCAGATGGTATTTGGAGATGGGGACTGTAGGAGATCATTAGGTTTAGATGAGGTTAGAGGGTGGTTCCCTTGTGATGGGGTTGGTGCTCTTATAAGAAAAGGTACTTGAGAGGTGACTCTCCCTTTCCCCTAACCATCAGGTAAAGACACAGTGAAAAGGAGGCCATCTATAAGCCAGAAACAAAGCTCTCATCAGAAACCAGCCATGCTGGCACCTTTATCTTGGACTTCTAGTTTCCAGACTCTTGAGAAAATACATTTCTGTGTAAGTTACATACACTCTGGTATTTTGTTATGGCAGCCCACACTGACAAAGACAGATTTGGGTACCAGGAGTGGGGTGCTGCTGTATAAACACCTAAATGTGTAACATTGTAACTGGTTAATGGGTAGAAACTAGAAGAGATTTGAGTTGCATGTTAGAGAGATGGATGTTAAGGATGATTCTGCTGAGGTCTCAGATGGAAGTGAGAACATGTTACTGGAAACTAGAGGAATGGCAGTCCCTGTTATAAAAGTGGCAAAGAACTTGACTAAACTGTGTTAGAGTGTTTTGTGGAAGGAAGAATTGTGAGCAATGAAACTGAATATTTAGCTGAGGAGATTTTTAAACAAAGTTGTTGATGAAGCAGTTTGGTTCCTTCTGAATGCTCATAATAAAATGCAGAAGGAGAGAGAGAACTTGAAGGAGTTATTAAGGAAAAAGGAACCAGAATTTGAAGATTTGGAAAATTCTCAGCCTATCCATATTGCAAAAAAAAAAAAAATGAAAATGTTAGTTCTGAAAAGAACACCAAGAGTGGCTGAAAAACCATTTGATAGAGTTTATGGGATTAGATGAGCAGAAACACAGTTTGAACTGAAGGGGACAAATAAATGGACTGAAACGAGAAAGTCTGTGGATGAACTGACAGGATGGGATAATGGAGGTATGTGGCTGTGATGGTGCACTGTTCTTCAAGAAGAGGGAGAAATGACCCCAGGGGCAATTCAGAGATCAGGACCAGTGCCTCAGTTTCAACTAGCCTGTGACTTTTAGGGAGCCTCGAGGGTGGGACTCCACAGAGTGCTGGGAGTGACTCTGCTACCCTAGGAGACCTGAAAGGTGGAACACTGAACCAAAAATGAATATTCTTGAGCCTTAAGAGCTAATGGAATTGGTCTCGCTAGGTTTTGGACTTCCTGGATGCAGCTGTTGTCAGGCAGCTGTGTCTAGGGAGGTCTCTCCCTGTTCTCTAGATGAAACTCAACCTGGATGGGGGGCGGGGGAGTCTTGACTCTGAAGGAGAATTCTCAAACAGATCAGACAAGTGTAGGTAAGGAAGGTATTCATTAAAGAGAGTAGCAGCGAATGGCAGCTGCGGTGCAGGCAGCAGAGAGCAAGAAAGACAGAGGGAGGAAAGGGAAGTCATTGAACTCCTCAGCATAGGGTGAATCCTTTGCCAACCCCTGAAGCCAGGGTCCCCTGGCATCCAGTGTCCACTTGAATCTGCACAGCATGGGAACTAAGCCCCTATCACCCCAGGGTTTGGGGGAGCCGCAGAGCATGAGATGATGTTTTGAGAACTTCCCAAAGGCAAAGAAAGGAGATTTGGGGGCAGGCTACTAAAGAGCGTGATTGTACAGCTGCAGTCCTGTCTGGGTCACTCAGGCAACAGGAGCGTGCAAGCCCAAATCAGAGGCCTCAGGAGCTCTTCCCTACTGTCTGAAGTAGGACAGAGAGAGTGAAGACTTGTGCTTAAGTCTAGAAAATAAAATGAAATAGCGACGTAACAAAGATGCTTACTACTGGGAAAAGGGGTCTCATTAATCTTCCAAGAGGCTTGGAAGAGCACAGAGATAAAATGCAGTAAGTTTAGCAGCAAGAAGTCTTTACTTAAGGCTAAGTACACACTCGAAGAAAAGGGAGTATGGGAAACTCAGAAAGGAGGCACACTTTAAAGACCTATAATTCTGTCTTTTAAGGCTTTCAAGAATGGGACAACGGCCCGGGGAGGGCGTGGGCATAGACTTGACATGTGGTCTCAAGATGTCTATCTCCAGTGAGAGATAATGTCATTATCCATAATCCTGTAGATATTCTGTCAGATAAACTTAACACAAGGAATTTATTGATCCTGTTCTTCTCCAAGATAATGGTTACCCTCGAGCTGTGGAGACATCATTTAGGACTACTTGCTCTGCCTTAAGATAGGATAGGTTATTGGATGATTACCATAAAAATATTTTAGAAATTTTATCTCCCAACTCTGGTTTTTACAATGGAATCTTAGCCTTAAGATGTTCTTACTTTACTATTTACATGTCAGCATTTAAATCATAGGCAGAAAAAAATTATGATGCTTGTCCCATGTCCCTGCTCTACCTCACCAGTACTGCTTTCTTCCTTCTACCTTTTGGAATGGGAATGTCTATTCTATGCCTGTCCTGCCATGGTATTAGGAAGCACGAACTCGTTTGGTTTTGCAGGTTCACAGCTGGCAAGGAATTTTGTCTCAGTAAGAATCATACCTTGAGTCTCACACATAGCAGATTTAGCTGATATTTAAATGAGACTTTAGACTTCAGAATTTGATGCTGGAATGAGTTCAGATTTTGGGGGGTTCGGATGGAATAAATGTATTTTGCATGGGAGAACGACATCAATTGGGGGGTGCCAGGAGCAGAATGCTGTGGACTGGATTGTGTGCCCTTTCAAATTCTTACACTGAAGCCCTAACCCCCTGTGTGATGACCTTTGGAGATGGGGCCTTTAGGACATAATTAGGCTTAGATGAGGTCACCAGGGTGGAGCCTTCCTGATGGAATTTTTACATTGGTCTTGCACTCCCTCCCTACCAAGAGAAAGCAGACGTCCACAAGGCACGAAGAGAACTCTTATCAGAAATTCACCGTGCTGGCACCTCGATCTTGGACTTCTAGGCTCCAGACTGTGAAAACATAAATTTCTGTTGTTTAAGCCACCCAGTCTGTGGTATTTTGTTATGGCAGCCCAACCTTAGATGTGCTAGTTTTATCACATTCCTCCTTTAACTTCCAAATTCTTCTCATGTTTTCTTTTACCTTCTCTCCTCTGAGCTGTCTCTGTGGATTCTGCTTCCCATTGTCTGCTTCCTAAGTCACTGATGGTCATGTTATCTCCTTCCCAAAGTTCAGAACCTATACATACATAGCCTTTGAAACTCAAAGTAATCCTGAGAAGTTTCAGAAAGATAATGACTTGTCCTAGATTATATAGAAGGTCATGAAAAGAGGACTAGAACCCAGGGTTTCCAGACATTTCTTGATATTTTCCCAATAAGTTGTGCAACAATGATTTTTTGTATGAATCAAAACTAGATTACAAGGCTGAATAAATTTGTGAATGTATTCAAAAGAAAAGGTTTAAAGATAGAAATCCTGTTTATTATATTTTTGGTAAGTTGCTTGTCATTAAAATTGGACCCTGAAATTGGGTCTTTTTATAAAAATGTAGACCATAAAGCCCCTAGGTACAGTCCCTGACCCTAAAATACTAAGTTTTTAAAAAATTGATTGCCTTTAGGCCAGAATGCCAAACTTTACCATGCACTATGGTCTTAAATCAACACTGATTTGTGCATTTAAATGTGCCTGGCCTTGTATACATTTGAGTTTGTGAAATACAGTGTAAATCATAAATTCTCAAACAGTTGAGAGACATCATTCAGTAATAAGATTGCTTAGGGAAAACCAGGAAGAAGGCTGGATCTAGGTAACAAGTAAAATGTAAGCCACAGGAAGGGGAAACCCTACCTGACTCTTTCTCTGCTGTCTCTCCTAGCACCTCATAGACTGCAGAGTATTGAATGAATGAATGGTTACCTGGTCCCCACCCTGGACCTTAGTACCTCTTAGCCTGTATGTTACATGTCTCCAGATTCTCCAAATGCCAGAAATGATCCTGGCTCTCCTTTTTCCATGGCCCATAGACTTCTCTGGCTCTCTGTAAATCCATATTTGATGCCCTAGCTCCCTCTGAGCCACTAATTAAGTAATTAAGATCGCACTTAATCTCCCTAGGTCTGGTTCTAGTCATTTTCAGTGCATCATTTCCATAAAGCTTTAGTACTGGAAGTAGGAGATAAACAGCATAGATTGTCTTGATTATATAATTTATTAGGGACGAAAGAGCCATAGAAAATAGATAAATAAGAGTGAGTGATCAAAAAGTTATTTTGGCCTGACTTTGTAATATGTGTTGTTCAGACAGACCACCCCAACTCTGCCTTTTCTGTGAAGTCAGACCCCTTTGAACTCTGGCTATATTGCTATTGACTTAAAACTCACATCTGTGTAATATGAAGGATGTTTGTAAAGAAAGGGATACCTCTTACATTGCCATGATGTAAGGGTAGGGGGTAGGTGACTTGCTTCTTAACATTTATCCTCAGTGATAACATCACAACTTTATATCCTCTGGCTTAGGAATACAGATTTTTTAAAAATTGCTAGTTCTCAATACAAATAAATTATTTATTAACAAAATTTGCTCCAGAACCCCAGCTCTCATATTTGATGTCTAAAAATTCAGAAGTGGCTTAATTTGATTTGCAGATTTTATGAAGATTGCAGGGGGTTTAATTGGAGAGAGAATTGCAGTCATAGACACACACTGCCCCTTGAAACTGAAGGATTAAGTATATCTAATGGATAACAGTATAGATGACATGAACCAGGTTTAATTAACCAGACTAGAGGTGGGTGGGGAAACTGGGTGCATATATACTGAAGAGTTTTGAAGAAACGTAAGGATAAAGTGAGGGAAGTGCTCACCAAAACATGAATGTTGGCTGTTCCAGCAGACTGCAGGTATACTCACCTCTTGAGGAGCTTGCCCGGAGGACCCCAGTAATGTCTAGAAGACTGGTGAGTTTCACTGCTCTTCATGACAAATTCTGTAACCATGTACCCTGTGAACATGAGAGTATCATCTGGAAGCTTGTTTCATGATCGTGGGTCCCACCTAAGACCTGCTGGATCAGAATGTGTATTTTAATGAGAATGTTAAAGTTCAAGAATCACTGATCTATAATAAAGGGTAAGAAATTCTTGCATAGAGTACTGTTGAGCATACTCTCCATGAAAAAAGAATCATGCTTGACTAATCTGTAAGGTTTCCTAAGAGATTGAAATACCTACATGGGTAAAGGTTAACACTGCATTATTCAGACCTTAATGTTGATCAGGTAAAATCAGCCAAGAAACAGAATCCTGGCAGATCCAGAGGATGGCACGGATACATGGTGGGGAGGGGTGGGGGGGGGTGTCATATGTTAGATATATTTTTTAGCTCGAGAATTGTTATTTTTACTTTCTTTGTACAGTTTATTTCTAGTTTTATGCCTTTGTGGTCTGAAAAGTTGGTTGGTAGGATTTCAATCTTTTGGAATTTACTGAGGCTCTTTTTGTGGCCTAGTATGTGGTCTATTCTGGAGAATGTTCCATGTGCACTTGAGAAGAATGTGTATCCTGTTGCTTTTGGATGTAGAGTTCTATAGATGTCTATTAGGTCCATCTGTTCTAGTGTGTTGTCAGTGCCTCTGTGTCCTTACCTATTTTCTGTCTGGTGGATCTGTCCTTTGGAGTGAGTGGTGTGTTGAAGTCTCCCAAAATGAATGCATTGCATTCTATTTCCTCCTTTAATTCTGTTAGTATTTGTTTCACATATGTTGGTGCTCCTGTATTGGGTGCATATATATTTATAATGGTTATATCGTCTTGTTGGACTGAACCCTTTATCATTATGTAAAGTCCTTCTTTATCTTTTGTTACTTTCTTTATTTAGAAGTCTATTTTGTCTGATATTAGTATTGCAACAGCTGCTTTTTTCTCTCTGCTGTTTGCATGAAATATCTTTTTCCATCTCTTGACTTTAAGTCTGTGCATGTCTTTGGGTTTGAGGTGAGTCTCTTGTAAGCAACATATGGATGGGTCTTGCTTTTTTATCCATTCTGTTACTCTGTGTCTTTTGATTGGTGCATTCAATACATTTACGTTTAGGGTGATTATTGAAAGGTATGTAGTTATTGCCATTGCAGGCTTTAAGTTTGTGGTTACCAAAGGTTCAAGGTTAGCTTCTTTACTATCTTACTGTCTAACTTAACTCGCCTATTGAGCTGTTATAAACACGGTCTGATGATTCTTTATTTCTCTCCCTTCTTATCCCTCCTCCTCCCTTCTTCATATGTTGGGTGTTTTGTTCTGTGCTCTTTTTAGGAGTGCTCCCATCTAGAGCAGTCCTTGTAGAGGTGGTTTGTGGGAGGCAAATTCCCTCAACTTTTGCTTGTCTGGGAATTGTTTAATCCCTCCTTCATATTTAAATGATAATTGTGCTGGATACAGTATTTTTGGTTCGAGGCCCTTCTGTTTCATTGCATTAAATATATCATGCCATTCTCTTCTGGCCTGTAGGGTTTCTGTTGAGAAGTCTGATGATAGCCTGATGGGTTTTCCTTTGTAGGTGACCTTTTTTTTCTCTCTGGCTGCCTTTAATACTCTGTCCTTGTCTTTGATCTTTGCCATTTTAATTATTATGTGTCTTGGTGTTGCCCTCCTTGGATTCCTTGTCATGGGAGTTCTGTGTACCTCTGTGGTCTGAGAGGCCATTTCCTCCCCTAGTTTGGGGAAGTTTTCAGCAATTATTTCTTCAAAGACACTTTCTATCCCTTTTTGTATCTCTTCTTCCGGTACCCCTATAATATGGATATTGTTCCATTTCGATTGGTCACACAGTTCTCTTAGAATTCTTTCATTCCTGGAGATCCTTTTATCTCTCTCTGCATCAGCTTCTCTGCGTTCCTGTTCTCTGTTTTCTAGTCCATTAACGGTCTCTTGCATCTCGTCCACTCTGCTTTGAAGTCCTTCGAGATTGTTTTATTTCTGTACTCTCCCTCCTTAGTTCTTGCATATTTCTCTGCAGATCTATCAGCATGGTTATGACTTTTGTTTTGAATTCTTTTTCAGGAAGATTGATTAAATCTATCTCCCCAGGTTCCTTCTCAGGGGAAGATGTAGAAGATGTCGAAGATGTCCGGGTTAGTCTTGTCTGGATCAAATGTTTTTGCCTTTTCATGTTGATAGGTGCAGTGGTATGCTATTGACTGGTCTGACAGCTGGGAGAGCCAAGACTCTTTCCACTTGCTCCTGGCCTTCCTTTACTGGGACAACTGCGACCTCTAGTGGCTTGTGTTGGGCAACTGCGTGTAGACTGGGTCTCTGTATCTTGCCCGGCCAGTATGGAGGAAGCTCCCTTGCTGTGGGTATGGCCAGCCTCAGGCTGCTGCTATGCTGTGGCAGGGCCCCGGAGGGGTAATGGATGGGGGGCTGTTTGGCTGTTTACTTCCGTGAGGGGTCTCAGAGCTGTTGCCCAGGGGGGTTAGTGCGCCCAGAGTTCCCTGGAATTTCCAGCTGCTGAACTGTGACCCGGGATGCTTCCATCCAGTTTTGGGGTCCCTGTCCCTTTAAGACTTTCAAAAAGCACTCGCTTTTCTTTGTCCAGGGGCGCCGGCTATGGAACCTGCTCACAGGTCTTACTGTCCTGCTTCCCTAGTTTCCAGCACCCCACACATGCACTGTGTGTCTGCGCTCTGGTGTGGATGGCTAGGGCTGGTTTAGCAGTCCTGGGCTCCCTCTCCCTCCCCGCTCCGACTCCTCTCCTCCCGCCGGGAGCTGGGGTGAGGAGCCTTGAGTCCCGCTGGTCTGCGGCTTGAGTCTTACCCTTTTCACCAGGTGCTGGGTTCTTGCAGGTGTGGACGTAGTCTGGCTGTTGTCCTGTGTCTTCTGGTCTCTCTTTTAGGGATAGTTGTATTTGTTGTATTTTCAAAAATATATATGTTTTTGGGAGGAGATTCCCACTGTCCTACTCATGCCACCATCTTGGCTCCGCCTCGAGAATTGTTATTTTTAAAGGAATATGTGAAGACTTGAATTTGGAAAACAGATCTGATTCTGGAAGATAGCTTTTGAAGGAGAAAGGAGGATAGAAAACAAACCAAGCCCATGAACAAAGGTCAAAGAAGAATCCTCTAACTGTGCTATGAGCTCCCTGTTGGTTAATATTGGGCTGGTGAGTCAGTATCAGGAGGCTGTTGGAACAGAGGCCAGGAATTCAAATACCCGTGATTGGAACTTCCAAGAGACTGGAGTGTAAAGCATAATGTAGCCCCAAGAGACAGGGACACAAAGGTCAGTAAAAGATTGACTCGGTGTAAGCATGCTGATAAAATAAAGCTTCTCATACCTGTCCCTCTGTTTAAGGTCTGGTTGGTCTGGGGAAATGGGGGATGTAGTATGCCTGCAAGAATGGGAGTGTCTTTTGTGCCATTACAGTTCTTTTTCAGGCTTTTGGTGACCAGTTGACAGTTGTCATACCAAAACGAGGAGAAAAGTGATCAAAGGAATAGGCAACTATCTAACATTAAGATAGACTTAAACATCAACAGTCTTTGATTTGAGAACGTGATACGGAATGAGATTCAAGTCAAGTCATCTGGATAAAGTAAGTTAAGAATTGTTCATGAACAGCAGGCATTCCTAGCTGAGGTAAATTTGAGTCAGAAAAAGAAGTACTCCTCCTCACGTGAGCTAGTAAGATTGCTTCCCTTGCATGTGAAGATCAAGTAAGATGTGGAATCACAAAGGCAGTGGTGTGAGATTGATGATTGGATGGCTCTGAAGAACACTTGATTCCGTGGCCAGTGGTTGTAGGAACTCGTGTGAAGAGGGAGGATTTGGGGTGAGCAGTAAGGAAAAATTGTTAGAGGGAAAGGAATTTTTTGAAGATTTAGAGTCCTAGAATTGGGATTATTTGGAAGAGTATATGGAAAAAATCTGGAGTTTGGGATATTTAGAATGTATGTGGAAGGAACTAATTGGATGAGAGGAATTTGAGTGATAGTAAGAGACCCATGCCAGTATCATGGAAGAGAGGCAGGTAATCAGACAATGCAGAGATATATGTGACCAGTGTTAAAACTTGAGGGTGCTGGTTGGGCACTAAGAGGTGCCTGGGGATCTAGCTGCATGAAGGAACTTGAAGTTGATAGCAGAGACGAAAAACTGTTCACCTGTGTTTTGGAGAGTTTGATTCTAATCCTGGCCACAGGGAACAATTCATTTTGATCATTTTGGACCTGTTTGAGCTATAAAATGAAAGTCCTTGTGTCTTGCCAACGGGTTTCAGCCCCGGGCAAGTTCACTATGGATTCAGCGAGATCAAGGAACCACAATGGAATGTTCTCAAGGTGAAAGGGTTTATTACCCTGCTTGTTCTGGCAATAGGTTGAGCACTAGAATTTCGTCTGCATCCAACAGTCTGCAGTTCTGTAATCTTCCTTTGTCTTTGCCTCCGCCTAGAGCACTGGGCAGGGCTCTTGACATAGTGACTCATTAATAATAGCTAATTGCCTAGGGTGTGGAAACAGTAGCCTAGCAGCAGGCCAGTTACATCATCAAGTAGTTTAGGTTCAGGTGAGGATCCTGGCCATAGAAACTTTCACTTTATCCACACCTAGATTATGTTATTTCTAAATCCCTTAAATTTAAGCTCTTAATACTAACCACTTTTACTAAGCATTTTCATGACTGATTGAAAGTACAAAAAAATTTTTTTTAAAGGTTGAGTACTCACATAGGACCACATACATACATACTTGGAAGATGTAAAGGAAAGCACCCTGCCCTGCCACCATAGGGTCTTGTCAGAAGACCTCATACTAGTATGGATGGACCATTAGTCTCACTTAATTTGGTACCTGCAGTTTTTGATGGGGCACTGAGTTGGAAGCCTTTTTTCCTATGCTTCCCAACTTAATTGACCCACAGCGATGTTGTCTCTACTACAATGTTCTCTTTCAGCCTTGCCACTCAAGTTGTGGTCTATCGAGGAGCAGCATCAGTGTCACCTGGGAGCTTGTTAGAAATGCAGACTCTCACCCTCCTCCCAGTCCTGCTGAATCAGAATCTGCATTTTAATATGATCACCAAGTGATTTGTATGCACATTAAATCTTGAGAGGCACTATTTCTATAGCTGTAGTTCTGAAACTTTAATAAATATCAGAATCTCCCAAAGGGCTTGTTAAAAATAAACTGCCCAAGGTTTCTGATTCACTAACTAGAATAGGGCCCAAGAATTTGCATTTCTAATACCCTAAGAACTACCAAAGCCTTTACTAGAGGCTGACTCTAATCACATTCTGTTTAATTACCCATTTCAGGTTTGTTTTTAGCCTTCCCAGTAAGACTATAATTTGTTTTAATGTCTCTTTTTCTTTTTTGCGGGGAGGGAAGGGGGTGGAGGGAAGAGCAGCTTTATTGAAATACAGTCCACATACCACACAGCTCATACATTTAAAGGATACAGTTCAGTGGCTTTCAGTTTTTAGTGTATTCACAGATATGTGCAACCATTACCACAATCAATTTAAAAATATTTACATCACCTCAAAAAGAAACCAAATAGGTGGAGCACAGAGGATTTTTAGGACCCTAAAGCTATTCTGTATTGGTGGATATGTGTCATTATACATTTGCCGAAACTTAGAGAATGTGCAACACCAAGCGTGAACCGTAAATGTAAACTGTGGACTTTGGGTGGTAACAATGTGCCAATGTAGGTTCACTGATTGTAACAGATGTACCACTCTAGTATAGATGTTGATATGAGAGAGGCTGTGCATGTGTGTGGTAAAGGGGTGTGTGGGAACTCTATTTCCTGCTCAGTTGTGCTGTGACCCTAAAGCTGACCTAAAAAATAAAGTCTATTGTTTACAAAAGAAAAGACAGCCCGTAGCCTTCAGTTATCATCATGTCGGCACATTCCACCAAACCCTAGGCAGCCACTAATCATCTTCTGTTTCTTCTGTGTAGTACACATCCTTGGCAGGAGGCTAGGTGTATTATTAAAAATGATAGTTACCATTGGTTAAGAGCTTAGTATGTGCAAACAGTTGCATCATTTAACTTAATCTTCATGACAGCTGTATGAGATCTGGACATTTATTGTCATCTCAAAGTGGAGGATGTTGAAGCTGAACACAGGTTAAATGACTTATAAGATAGCCAGTAAATGTTTTGTGAAACATTGCCATTCCCTCCCAGGTCTCTAATACAAAGCTTATGATACCTACTGTTAATAAACTAAATTTTTGAAGCTGTACAATCCCTGAGAAATTTTAGTAAGATATAAAACATAGTGGATATGCTGAAGTTGTTTGGGTATGTTAGCTTGCTCCTGGAACTTGCATGTCCTACATTCAATATTAATACTTCTCTCTTTTATACTAATCTTCAACTCAAATTTGTGTTTGCCCTAGTAATTCCTATATCAATGAGTTTTGCTTTTATGGAAAATATATTGTACAGAAAATTTTTCAACAAGCTACAGAGCAATATACATAGTATTATCCCACATGTGTGAAATAAACAATATAGATATTTGAGAGATAATTATCTTGACTATGCATAGACAGTGTCTGGAAAGATATAAAAGAAACACCTGAGTGTGACTGTGCAAGCCAGGATCAGAGGAGTGTATACCTTTCTGTTTTGTTTGTATGTTTTTTCCTTTGTTTCTCTCCAATCTTTTCACATCCTCACCTTTGCCTTTGTTTTCCCCTCACTACCCCCACCCTTTTTTTAAAAAGTAGCCTGGTATCTCTTCCTACATCTTTCTTCAAGCTTACAGAAATGTATATATACACACAGGGAACTTTGGGGTCATTATTTTTATAGAGTTACAGTATAAATAGCTCCCTGGAATTTTTCCCACTGTGGACATATGTTTCTGCAAGTAGATGTAGTTTCTTTTATAATAGGTGTGTACTATGCACACCATAATGTAATGGATTCCTTAATGGTAGAAGTTGTGGGGTTTTTTTGTTTGTTTTTTTGGTGTTTTTTTTAAAATAACAAATAATATTGCAGTGAATATCCATATACATTTATCTGTGTGCATTTGTGCAATACATCTGTAGGATATGAATCAGGATTTATGTATTAAACATTTTTATTGATACTGCTGTTGTTGTAGATAGCACTTCAGCAATGTGCAGTTAGGATCCAAATCCTGGTCTAAATACCATTCTTCAGAAGGACCTTTCTAGAATGGCTGGTCCCAGGTCTGTGGCAGGTCAAGGATAAAGTCAGCCTAGAATACCTTGTGCCAAAAGAACAAGGAAGTTCTCAAAAACTAATAAGGTCTTGTCAAAAGGATATGATATGGAATATTATTCAGCCATAAGAAGAAAACAAATCCTACCATTTGCAACAACATGGATGGAGCTAGAGGGTATTATGTTCAGTGAAATCAGCCAGGCAAAGAAAGACAAGTACCAAATGATTTCACTCATATGTGGAGTATAAGAACAAAGAAAAACTGAAGGAACAAAACAGCAGCAGAATCACAGAATCCAAGAATGGACTAACAGTTACCAAAGGGAAAGGAACTGGGCAGGAGGGGTGGGAAGGGAGGGATAAGGGCAGGGAAAAAGAAAGGGGGCCTTACGATTAGCATGTATAATGTGGAGGGGCATAGGGAGGGATGTGCAACACAGAGAAGACAAATAGTCTACAGTATTTTACTACACTGATGGACAGTGACTGTAATGGGGTTTGTGGGGGGGGACTTGGTGAAAGGGGGAGTCTAGTAACCATAATGTTTTTCATGTAATTATAGATTAATGATAAAAAAATGAATAAAAAATACATTTAAAAAGGATATGAAGAGCCAGCTGGAAAAGGCTGTACTGGCCACATGTGGGACAGTTTGAAAATCAAGTGAATAGTTGAAATTATACTACATTCTAGTTTTAAAAATGAGTGAGTCTCTAGTGATGCTAAAAAAATGTGGTAGAGAGATGAAAGCTCTCCTTTGAAGAAGAATACTAACTAATAACTGTAGAAGGAACGACATTATCATAAAACATTCACCATTTCACAACCCCAGTGTAATATGCAAAATTAAGTTCTGGCATGGATCATCATTGATGTAAAAATACTAGGTGAATGTCCTGATGTAATGTGCTCTTTTGTCGAACTGTTCACATGGTGCTGCAGATTACTTGCTGTGGATAAAGTGAAGGTTCCTGTGGCCAGGATTCTCACCTGGCCCTGGTTGGCTGGCTCACTACATTGGTGTGGGCAGTACGTTATTACTGACTCTATATAAAGAGCTCCACCCAGTGCTCTGGGTGACATGGTGGCACAGTTGCAAGGCTGCAGGAGAGCAGACAAGACTGGAATGGTGGCAGTTCCAAGGACAGAGGCTGAGATTGGCTGCAGGGTAGAGAGGCTCAGAGGCAGAGCCCGGCTTGCTGCATGCAGACTCGCTCTGAGTGGACAGGATTCTAGTGACTGACCTGCCACCATGGGAATAAAGTAGGGTATAACCCTTTCACCCCAAGAACATTCCACTGTCATTTCTTTGGTCTCATTGAATCCATAGTGAACTTGTCTGGGGCTGAAACCCATTGGCAAGACACTTGCCAATCACTAAGGGAAAAAATAGGTAACTTTACACTAGAGAAATGTTACTACTACTTAAACAAAATAATTGAACCCAGCATGACTAATGGTTAGGCGTCCTGACATAATGTGCTCTTCTGTTGAATGCAGTAAGTACCCAATTCATATAAGGAGTATTCTTTTACAAAATGTTTCACCTGAACATAATCAGCCCCCATGATTATCTGCGGGATTATCCCCTGTAGTTAAAATTGTAGATGATTCTACAGTATGGCTTTAGGAAAGTTATGTTAGTAACTTCTCTGAGTCTCAGAGCCCTCCTTAGTAAAGAACAGTGATATAAAAATCAGATAAATATGTGAAAATAACCTGAATATACTTGTTTAGTTTGTATAGTTTGTTTATAACCTAAAAATAGTTTGGTATATATAGTAAGAATTTACCATATTGGTTTATCACTGCTGACAGAATCTATTCGGGGCCACCAAATATATAGCTGAATGAAAACAACATTTCTGTTTTCCAAAAGTCATTATCTTTTCTGTGTAATTTGATGGCATGTTTTATGAATTTCCTACACCTGCTTAGATCCATAAGCTAATGAAGCTTGGAATATACCAGAAAGCTTTCTAATGGCAAATATTAAAGGGATGTTTTAGGGAGGAGAGCACAGATTAGAGTGTTTCTCTACTCTAGAAATTTAGATTGGCTTGTATGAAATTACCAATTTTATAGCTGAAAAATGGTCAAGTATCAGCAATTTCATGTGGCTTGACCTAGTGCATCCTTTAGTGGTAGAAGCTTTATACAACTGTCTCTTTTTTTTTTATTTAATTTAATTTTTTTTATTTTGCTATCATTAATCTACAATTACATGAAGAAAATTATGTTTAATAGGCTCCCCCCTTCACCAAGTCCCCCCCACATACCCTTTCACAGTCACTGTCCATCAGCATAGTAAGATGCTGTAAAATCACTACTTGTCTTCTCTGTGTTGCACAGCCCTCCCCCCCCACACACTATACATGTTAATCGTAATGCCCCCTTTTTTTCCCACCCTTATCCCTCCCTTCCCACCCGTCCTCCCCAGTCCTTTTCCCTTTGGTAACTGTTAGTCCATTCTTGGGCTCTGTGCTTCTGCTGCTGTTTTGTTCCTTTAGTTTTTCCTTTGTTCCTATACTCCACGTATGAGTGAAATCATTTGGTACTTGTCTTTCTCTGCCTGGCTTAATTCACTGAGCATAATACCCTCTAGCTCCATCCATGTTGTTGCAAATGGTAGAATTTGTTTCCTTCTTATGGCCGAGTAATATTCCATTGTGTATATGTACCACATCTTCTTTATCCATTCATCTACTGATGGACACTTAGGTTGCTTCCATATCTTGGCTGTTGTAAATAGTGCAGTGATAAACATAGGGGTGCATCTGTCTTTTTCAAACTGGAGTGCTGCATTCTTAGGGTAAATTCCTAGAAGTGGAATTCCTGGGTCAAAAGGTATTTCTATTTTGAGCATTCTGAGGAACCTCCATACTGCTTTCCACAATGGTTGAACTAATTTACATTCCCACCAGCAGTGTAGGAGGGTTCCCCTTTCTCCACAACCTCACCAACATTTGTTGTTTGTCTTTTCGATGATGGCGATCCTTACTGGTGTGAGGTGATATCTCATTGTTTTTTAATTTGCATTTCTCTGATGATTAGCGATGTGGAGCATCTTTTCATGTGCCTGTTGGCCATCTGAATTTCTTCTTTAGAGAACTGTCTATTCAGCTCCTCTGCCCATTTTTTAATTGGATTATTTGCTTTTTGTTTGTATACAACTGTCTTTTTTGCTAAGCAATCTTTTCTCCCTTATGTTTTTGGGAAAGGTTTGCTTAAAGGAGAGAGGAAGGGTTTGAATTGATCCAAGTTTAAAGTTGAATTGTGATGTGGAGTTGTATTCTGATTGTCTTAGAATGTTATTCTTTTAATCACTTTTTACCTCTCTTTTCTTTCCAGGTAGTGGGAAATGAGGCAAAAGGAAAAAATATTTTCTAACTCTTTTTCCTTACTTTAAATTCTGGATTGGTCTTTTTGAATAGGCAGTTGCAGCATCTTGAAAACTTGAAAATTCCAATTTCTCTGATTCTCTTCTGAAGATAGCATTTAGGAATAATAACGTACCCTTTCTTTACCCTAGTTACTTGTAGAAAATGTAAAGTAACACAGTTGAGAGATTTTAAGAGCATTTTCTTTTATGGAACATCATCTCCTAAGAGATTGGTAAAGAAAATTTCAGGCTGCAAAAAGAGTATTGAAGTTACCGCATCATAGCAAGAATCCTCCCTGGGTTAAGGCCCTTTTAACAAGGGCCATAATTGAATCCTCATAAGAAAGTCTGGTCATCTTTAAAGAATGTGTCTGGACAAATGTGTATAGTTTCAGTATTTCCTCAAACAAGAGGAAATAAATCCATTAGAAGTCATGCCCTCTTAAGGAAATAGAGTCACACCTGTATTTAATAGCTTTATTAATACCTTAATTGTTGGCAAGCCAAATTATTGCCAGTGTGAACATTATTGTTGGTGTCCTAGACAGCTGCTCAGGAAGCAATCCTGCATGCGTCTGGAAATGGCACCCCTTTACCATCTAAGGACTACTGCATACTGTATAATCCTCACTGGACAGCTCTTCCACATACCCTAGAAAATGCAGTAAGTAAATCAGTTACTATTTATTTGTAGACATAAACATACTGAGAGGTGAGAATAAATGGTTGTTACATTTCAGTGTATGAACTAGGTATAATATATGATGAATAATAAATAATAATTATTGCTTTTGCTTAAATTTCTCTCTGTGGGAAAAACAGAGTTTTTAAAAATATTTATCTCAAACCCTGATTGTCATAAAGTATTTGTATTTTGAAAGAACCTTGTATTAAACCAGTATCAGTACTTTGTTACTGAAAACATTTATTGTGAAATATGACATTTATCATGTTAAAGATATTTCTTCTTTTCAGACTTCCATTAGTTTGATGAATCTGACTGCCACGCCACTGTGCAACCTTTCTGATATTCCTCCTAGTGGAATAAAGAACAAGGCAGTTGTGGTACAGTGGGGAAACTGCCATTTTCTTGAAAAAGCCAGAATTGCACAAACAGGAGGTGCTGAAGCATTGTTGGTTGCCAATAACAGTGTCCTCGTAAGTTATAAAACTATGTTAACTTTTGAGCTCATGGTAACAGATTTCATGGGAATTGAACTATCTTCTTTGTATGTTTTTTAGGATCTGAATTTTGAATAATCTGATGATAGGATTCTTTTTAGATAAACATTCTGGTTATGATAGACATTAGTAGGGAAATTTCATAGTTACTTTCCTATTCCTAAAGTAGACAAGATTTCATTAGGAACAAATACACACATGTGTGTGTGTGTGTGTGTGTGGTATACATGCACATATATATATATATGCATGCACATGAATATATAATCAGTTTAAGTTTATGCTAAAGGAATTTCAGTTTAAGAATTATTACTATAATATTGAGAGAAGACATGAAACTGTTTATAACTTTAAACATATATATGTAATGGAATAATTTGTATTTTATTCTGTATATATGCTAGTAGTTTCCCATAGTTTTCATAATATGTGTTTTTTTGT
Organism: Manis javanica; assembly: GCF_040802235.1. Classification (NCBI taxonomy): domain Eukaryota; kingdom Metazoa; phylum Chordata; class Mammalia; order Pholidota; family Manidae; genus Manis; species Manis javanica. The sequence continues at coordinate 100,705,754 of NC_133163.1, read as the reverse complement.
TTGTTTGTTTTAGTTTCCTCCCTCAGGGAACAAATCTGAATTTCATGATGTGAAAATACTGATTACATTTATAAACCGCAAAGACTTTAAGGATATGAAGCAGGTAAACTAGTAATAACATATTAGACAAGATTTATAAATAGTACAGCTCTTTACTTTTAACCACTGATATTTAAGTTATTACATATGCTCTATTTGCTACCAAGAAGTTAAAAGGCCTCTCAAGTCTTTATTGACAAGTATTCACCTCCCATCTAACACAAGGTGTCTCAGAGCCCTGCCTTCAGAAAGGGTATATTTATTTGACTTCTTAAAAAAAATCTCTCTGTCAAAATTTGTCTTAATTTTAAATCCTAGAATAATATGTGAATGTGTAGAACACTACATTGTAAAGATTTAATAAGACAAAGCATAGCCTCATTATTTTGACAAGAGAATATATCATATTGTCAAAAACAGTTCTAGTATTCTTGACTGATGTATAGTGTCCATTCCAGATTAAATTGGAATATTGCTGCTATACACTGTAATAGAAAGAAAACAAATTTTGATGTTTTATCTAATTTCTTCTTTCAGACACTCGGAGATAACATTACTGTGAAAATGTATAGTCCATCATGGCCTAACTTTGACTATACTATGGTGGTTATTTTTGTAATTGCTGTGTTCACGGTGGCATTAGGAGGATACTGGAGTGGACTAATTGAATTGTAAGTTTAATTAAACTTCAGTGTTTTTGTGATAAATGGCTAAGAAATTGTTTGATAATCATTTTCATCATGTAAAAATATTTAAAATTCTACCTATTCTCAGAATATATAGTGCAGATAAAGTCAGTTTACAGTTTGCCCTCACATAGGGCATTTAACTTTTCACTAGGAAGAAGAGAGTCATGGGTTCCTCTGACTCTTCTCCTAGCAGGAAATCATTGAAATTCCAGCAAACAGTCCTGTTAATTAAAAGACTTAGTTATGTCTCCTAGAAAAGGTGAAGATATTTAGTGTCCTAATGTGCCTATTTATTAAGAAAATAAGCATGAGAAGGTGAGGGGTGTTTTTGGGTCTTCCTGAGTTCAGTTATTAGAGTGTGACCTCATCATTCTATTTAATGCTTTAGGAATTCTAAGGATATTAAGAATGTCTGTGTTTTAATTTAATATAGAAATTCCAAATGTACATAAAATTGAGGTTTACCCATATGATAACCTAAACTGAATCTTCTTACAGTTTTGTACCTTTGGCTTCAGATTGAAGAAGGCAATATAGGAGGATCATTTCATACTTGTAACTTTTAATTTTAAAATGTGCCCAGAGCATATTATTTCATGTATCAAGGACCATTTATTCACCTTTGAATTGATCTATAAGTTCCATTAAAAAGGGCTTATTTGCAACTAAATGAAGCTAAGCTTGTTTGTGATTATTTAAAATACTAAAATTTGGTTGACTTAGATCAAGAGAAGAAGAATCTTAGGGTTTAACAAGTATAGGTTCCTTGAGTATTGAGCTTTAAATTACTAAATGCAAGTCCTTTTGCTTTTTAAAACATTAAGATATAACTGATAACACATTATATTAATTTCAGGTATATAACATGATTTGATGTTAGTTATCACATGAATTTAAAATTCATGTGAATAAGCATTGTTTTTTTCTTTATTATTAATTTTTAGAAAGCATAGTATGTAAGAAGATCTCCAAGATCACTTTTAGATTATTTGGTGAAAGTTTATGCAAATAATTACCAAAAGCTACTGATTCATTGAAAATGCTTTCCCATTTAATATAGATTCTCACTATACTCCCATTAGTATGTAAATTATTTCTTCTCTGCAAATAGTGCTTCTCAAACTGTAATGTGCATACTAGAGTTGGGATGGAGGCCAAGATTCTGCATTTTTAACAAGTTCCCAAGTGATTTTGCGACCCATGGACCACAGTCAGATTTAGCAAAGAAAGTCTCATGTACATTCAGGGCAGGCTGCTCCTCAAGAAAATTGGAGGTGCGAGAGGAGTCATAAAGCTTTTTTATTCATAAAGAAATGCTGATAGGCAAAAACAAAGAATGTATTGCTTCCAACAGCCAGATTGGGAGAGATGTCCTTTACCTGCAGGATTATGGATTTTGAAATTGAAGTGAATGATTCCAAGAGTAAAATAAAGTTAGAACTAAGTGTGTGTGTGTAGGAGGGAGCTGACAGTATAAAGAGAATGTGAATCAATAATAGAAAGAAAAAAGTTCCATAGAAAGTAGAATTATTAAGAACTTAATGATCGTTTGCAACAACATGGATGGACTTTGAAGGCATTGTGCTAAGTGAAATTAGTCAGGGAAAGACAAATACCATATAATCTCACTGATATGTGGAGTCTAAGGAAAAAAAAAAAAACAGGCTCATCAATGCAGAGAACAGATTGATGGTTACCAGGGACAGGAAGGTGAGGGGTAGGGAGTGACAAAATGGGTGAAAGTGGTCAAAAGATACAAATTTCCAGTTATAAAATAAATAAGTCATGGGGGTGTAATGTACAGCTTGGTGGCTATAGTGGAAATACTATATTACCACTATATTTGAAAGTTATTTCAATATTTGTACATTTGAAAGTTACCAAGAAAATAGATGTTAAAAGTTCTCATCAAAAGAAAAAGGTGTAAATTGTGATGGTTGTTAACTGTTCTTATTTGGGTGATCATTTTGCAACATTACAAATATCAAATCATGTTATATACCTGAAATTAATATAATGTATATAAGTTATATCTTAATGTTTTAAAAAGCAAAAGGACTTGCATTTAGTAAGTAAAGAGAGTTAGATTGAAAAAGAAATGGAAAGAGAATAAGGCTAGTTAGGGAAGGAAAACTTTGCCAGAATAGAACTTCATAACCCAAAATTACCCTGCCAAATGAAAGATGTACCTTACACAAAAGGGAAAGATACCTTGGTTCCATAAAAAGACTTTTAAGTAGAGAGTTAGTCTTACTGTAATGAGATCACCAGTCCTTGGGCTTCATAAGCTCAAGATAGCATGGAAGGAAGCTTAGTTTCCCACTGCATGTGGCTCTTGAGCTGATATAAGAGTACAATTTTTTTAAAAGACAAATTGTATTTTAACCTGATATAAATCTAGTATATGTTTTCCCTTCAAGAAATTGCCTGGTGCTTTTTAGTATGCTAAATGTGAATATATGTCTTTCATTATTATGGCTTATATCTTTACTCTGATAAAAATGTCCTTAAATATATTGTTTACAATGATAGCTACCAAAGGTTGGTACCTTTTTCCCAGTAAGTTACCACTTTCATTGAAACTTCTGTTATCATCCGGCTGTACAATTTTGGGGAGGTGCTGGTGTGTCTCTCTCCCTGCTCTTTCCCCAGGCAGCCACCCTAGCATCAACAGATGCTTAATATAGTGGCCATCCCAGTCAACAGTTTTCTAGTAAGTGGCATGTTGGTTAAATAAGCAGTTTGGCTAATGTATAGTTTAATAGAAATAAACTGTTTTTTAACCTAAAGTTTGTATTGAGCCCTGATCTGATGGAGGGATCAGGGTGTATGCAAAGGGAACAGAGTTTAGTAGACCAGAGTTGAAGGGAGCTAGAAAAGTATGTAGTGGATTACGTATTACTGGGAGGAAGCAATGATATGACAGAACAGACTGTTCAACAAAGGACACTTGTGACTCTTTCCTTTTCATTTTCTCTCTCTCTTTTATTAGCTGTGTGGCCTAGCCAGGGTTGTTGGGAGAATTAGAAACAAAATTTTGCTATCTTAAATCAAGGTAGGGCAAAGCTACGTTTTGAACATCTTTTGAATCCTTCATAATAACATTGTTGAGCATAGAACAGGCATATAATAAATACTGAGTTGGCTGATAGAAGAATTTAGTGTTTACATTTAAGAGAAGCTAGTTATAGAAGTACTACTTTACTGTAAGTTGGTAATATTAAGTGTGTAAAAAGAATTGCTTATCATTTGAAACTTACTGCATCAATATGGTTTCCTAATTAGATAATATGAGCATCCACAAACATTAATTTGCTTACATAAAATGTCATCTCTTTCAACAGTTCTGCCTCCAGAAAAAATGCTCTTTCACAAGTTAATGGTTTATAACATCATCTCTGGAGGGTAGAATTATAGGGAGTTTTTACTTTCTGGATTAACTTTTTCTTTTTAAAAGTACATTACTTTGTAGTTAGGCACAAATTTAAGTTGGTGTTAGAGACAGATTTTTAAAATAAGTGTACTTGGCAGAGATTTGCTGAAGTTCCTGTATGTTTTTGCAGGGAAAACATGAAGGCAGTGACAAATGCCGAAGATAGAGAAATGAGGAGAAAGAAGGAAGAATATTTAACTTTCAGTCCTCTAACAGTTGTAATATTTGTGGTCATCTGCTGTGTTATGATGGTCTTACTTTATTTCTTCTACAAGTGGTTGGGTAAGAAGTCATCTTTTTTATCTGCTATTTTTAGCACAGTCTTTTCATTTGCTGTGCCAGGTGTACCTTTTCTTTTAAGGCATTCTACCTGGAAAAATATAAGTGAATAGTTAAAAAGTGACACTAACTTCTCTGTCAGAAGTATTAGATCACCATTACTCTAGAGTAAAAAATACACCAATTAAAAATTTACTATAGTTTGAAATAAGAATACTTCTTCATGGATGACTTGAAGAATTGCTGTGGTCCTGAAGTTCCCCTCTCTGCAGATAAAGCATGATAGCCCAGTATCTAAGCAGCAGACTTAGGATTTCTTGGTGGCTATATTTAGTTACATGAAATAGAAAATTATTCAAATTACTGATTTATTGTTTCTGCTTACCCCAAAAGTGTAGTTTGTCTTTTTGTTAGTGTACAAATCGAAAGATTGTATCGCTCAAAGTTTGTTTCACTTTGGGTAACAGGATCATACTACCTAAAGAAACACAGGTCCTTGCTTGTGGTCTAGAGAGTAACTGACACTTTCCCTTTAAGAGTAAAGATAGCATCTGCAGTAGTTCACCCATCCCCTGGACAGTCGTAGTCGTTTATAGGATGAAAATTTGCCGTTTGTGGCCAATGTGTAGCACAAAGAGAAGGGAGACCATAGAAAAGAGAGAGAGTGCTTAATGAGAACTAGCAAAAAACCCTTTGTAAAAACCACCATAGGCTTCAGTGAATATTTGGAGAACATTAGCATAATTTTCTGGATTAGAAAATTGAGATCCTTAGGCTAGTTTCAGCTTACTTTTCAATTTCTCCTTCCTGTGGCAACAATTTAAAAACTAGATCTATGACATATATTTCCAATCAGAGAAAATAATTCTTTTAACCATGACTCATATTTCAATCTCACTGGGAGAGTGGATGCTAAAATATTTGTATTATGTTGTCATTGTGCAACCAATTTTTCTCAGCCTTCAGTAGTTTGTGTCTGACCCTCAGTAGATGTATTAGTGGTCTTTGATAGAAACAAGAGATTCCTCTACTGTACTCTAAAGCATATTTTAATTTTTGGTAAGAAATTTCCTTAAACTCTTCCTATTTAAAAAGTTGACCTGTTTATAAATGTAATTATTGATATAGGATGAAAATCTTTATACTTCATGGTTATCCTAGGACATAAGATTTAATTATGATTCTGTATTAAAGTCTGTATGACATCACAATGTCTGTATGATAATGCAAGATTTAATGTGCCCCTGAATTGCTCCTTATAGCTAAAATTGCTGGCATTTCTCAATATATTAAATGTACCAAATTACTAAGGTTCCCCTTACCATTTTACGTTAAGCCATGATCAAGAAAGAAACTAAAGATAGGTCTAGTAACCAAATTCTTTCTCATGCCTAGTCATTTTTCTTAAATATAACATTGAATGAGACACCGAAACCTCTGTTAAGGCCTCAAGAGCAGGAGTCCACTGGCATTTTAAAACTTGGGTTGGAGACTTTTGATAGATGACTTACCAAACTCAACTTGGCAGTCTTTGACTGTCTGTCTTACCACTCATGTTACCACATATAGCCAATAATAAAAATAACAAATAAGAAGAGACTAAAAAAGTAATTTGTCCAAGATCGCCAGTTAAAAAGTGGCTATTCCTGATTTACTGTCTCCAGTCTTACTTATGGAATAGTTAACAATTTTCTATAGTTATATAGAATTTGAAAATTTAATGAATATGAAAAATTCAGGTAATACTGTATTTCCATTGTGAAATTTTGTGAAAGCTCAAAAAACAAATACTTTTATTTTACAACAGTAAAAAGATCAAATACTTTTAATTTTAAATAATTCTCAAGTAAGTATAACTAGTATAAAAAAGCATTTGTAAATTTTGACTACCTTATTATCATACCCTAACATGGATTAAATGGATTTTGTTTTACCAGCGGTCAAAATAGAGGTAATACCACCATAGGAAAATGTAGATAACATGGTTAAATGTTTAAGGTAGGTGTCAGTTCTCATCCTTAAGCTGCATTTTAAAAAGCATTTATAATGGTTTATTAATTCTCCCATTCCTTACATTTAAATTAAATTCTGCAAATGTCTGCAGCTCACTTCATAGACATTTACAAACATGTCAGTTTGAATCATTGAACCATAGAAAATAGAGATCCAGCTTCAGCCCTTAACAATCTAACCAATGTTAATGGAACTAAAACAACACAGAAAATACACACTCTTAAATAAAACTCAAGATCTAATTATTTGCAGCTTAGTAACCAATTCATATTATAGTATGCTCACTGTATTGAAAGTGTCATGATCCAATAAGAAAGGTAAAGAATTAATATTGCTTGTATAAATATTTTTTATCACATTTCCTTCTGTTCTCATATAATGCAGTGTCTTGTTTTTTTCTAGTTTATGTTATGATAACAATTTTCTGCATTGCATCAGCAATGAGCCTGTACAACTGTCTCGCTGCACTAATTCATAAGATACCTTGTGGACAATGCACGTATGTATCTTTCATGAGAAATCCTATAATGTTGGCTTTTGTGATTCAAACAATGCTTTGTAGTTAGAAGGAAAAGTAGAAGTGTTCTTTTAAACCTGTGCAGTCTAATTTGCATGTAACTATTTAAATTTAAATTACTTAAATAAAATAAAAAATTCATTCTCATTAGCCACATTTCAGGTGCTAAATAACCACATGTGGCTCGTGGTTACTATATTGGACAGCACAGACATACATTTATTTCACCACAGAAAGTTCTGTTAAACTGATAAAAATTTTATTCCATAACATTTGTTGTATTTAACATCAAGACTTTAAACATATTATAATAGCTTTCTTGTGACTGTGGTTAACATTTGTCATTGCTTACATTAAGTGAACATTGCCTTTCATCTACAGGGTGAACTGACCTATTTCAATCTGATTTTAGGATTGTGTGTCGTGGCAAAAGCATTGAAGTGAGGCGTATTTTTCTCTCTGGACTATGCATAGCAATAGCTGTTGTTTGGGCCGTATATCGGAATGAAGATAGGTATGAGTGCTCATATTTTGGATTAGATTAAAGAAGGATTATTTTATATCTCACCTTGATAATTATTCATTGTGATTATTATGGGTTTGTTTGTTTTTGTTTTTATCCCAAACTTTAGTCTTGAAACAAGCTAAATAAATTCTTAAATAAGCAAATCTTATGTTGATGGGTTTAAGGTCATGTAGAGAAGGAAATATGAATATGATTTAACCATCGAAGCTGAAATAGGCATCAAAACCACGAAATTGGCGTCATTATGGCATAGCCACACAATGAAGTACAATGTAGTAGTAAAGTATAAAGAGGATCTCTAGGAATTGATATGCAGTGTTTTCCAGGATATATATTTTAACTGAATAAAGCAAACTGCAAAAGAGTATCTAGAGTATGCTGCCCTTCAAGTAAGAAAGAAGGAGATAGAGAAAATATAGAGGTGTCTGTCCATTTGCAGGAACACTAACCAGAAAAATATATATTTAATATTATTTAATGGTTTATTAATAAAATTATTAAAGCCCAAAAGGATTTAATGGCCTAAAATTTGACAGCAAGGTTCATATGATTTTAGGAAGCTTCAAGTGTGATAATCAATTGATAATTATGCATATCAGTGTCTTATACAATAGGTTATATAGCTCTCATTTCTTTTATGATTTAGCTATCTGGACATATATTAACACCAATATCCTTTGTTATGAGCTTCCTTTCTAAGAAGAGACTGTGTGTGTGTGTGTGTGTGTGTGTGTACAAAGATTAAAGATAAATATTCCCTTTGATACAGATCCTTCTGAGGAGCCTTTCAACTTTTTCTTAGTGTAATAGTATTCATTATTCTACTAGGATAATAAATTACTAAGTATGAAGAATATGAGAGGTTTTTTTATCATTATAATTGCTGCTTAATAATAGAATGGTCATATGATAGCAGTTGAACAGTATTACTTTAGTGATATTTTCATTTGAAAAGTTCCATCTACCAATAACTCTAAATAATAGAGTAACTTATTTTGGTTTTAGGTGGGCTTGGATTTTACAGGATGTCTTGGGGATTGCTTTCTGTCTGAATTTAATTAAAACACTGAAGTTACCCAACTTTAAGGTAAAGTTCACTACTTTGCTAGGTAAAATAATTTTTTCTTTTAAAAACAATTTGATTAAGATATAATTTACATAAAATACGCCCATTTTAAGTGTATAGTTCATTGGAATTTTTAAAATGTATAACTTTATAATCACCACCTCAATCAGTTGTAGAACATTTCTCATCTTTTCAAAAATTCCGTTTGCCCTTTTGCAGTCAGAACTAGTCGAATCCCCAGCTCTAGAGAACACTAATTTGTTAGCTAAAATATTTTTAATCATTCATATAATATGCCAAATTCATCAATTCCTAACAGGACTAAATATCAGAAAAATATTTATTTCTTCAATTCGGTGATCTTTTTTTTTCCTTAAAAAGAATGGGATAAAGAAGGTAAAAGTTTCGATATGATAATGTAGAATTAAACTACACATAGTAATAACCATTAAATGCCTTAAAAAATAATGTTCAAATATATGTTCGTGTTTATTTGTACTTGCAAAATAATATAATCTCTTAATTTAGATATAGAAAGTTTGACTTTTAACTTTGTTTCTTTTTTCAACAGTCATGTGTGATACTTCTAGGTCTTCTGCTCCTCTATGATGTATTTTTTGTTTTCCTAACACCATTCATCACAAAGGTATGATATTTTTTCAATCCATGAGAAACATGCTAAAAGATGAGAATCTTAAACATTGCTCTTAGGTTATTGATTTTGTAGATGTTTACCATTGAGTGGGCTCTAATTCTCTTAAGAAAATTGTCCTTGAAATTGACCTTTTAATAGAGTCATTCTGCTAAATAAAAAATATCTTCCTTCCTAACTGGTATAAACATGAGAATGTCTATAAATTTTCTTCTGGCCCTTTTTAAAGTAACTTTTCATATTATAAAAGAATAAATGTTTGCTATAGACAATATATAGACAGCAAAAAGAATGAAAATGGGTCATTTACTACTTTGATTTCTGTAGCCCTAATTTGAGACTAAGAAAGAGCACCACACCAGAAATCTGAAGACCTAAAGTGTAGCTCTGCAACCTTGTAACCCTGGGCAAGTCATGTAGCCCTCTGTGCTTCTTTCCTAATCCATCCTGTGAGGAGTACTGCTAGCATTCCATCCCCTTACTTGGAACTGACAGAACTCAACCTAACCTGCCTATACCAAAAAGGTCCTATCTATCCAACCTGTGTGTAGAGGCCAGAATGGGGCTGGCCTCAGGAGAAATTCACCATAGGAGCACCTGCCCTCCTTTTCTGCTTCTGTCCATTTGTTCATTGTCTCAGAGTGGCTTTTTCCATGAGAGTACAATCATAGTAGCTGGCAGCTTCTAGGTCTTCTGTTCCCCGCTCTGCTACTAGCTCCTCAGTGAAATGGCAGTGCCATTGCCAGAATGAGGAAGAGGTGTTGGGTGAGTGGTAGTCCATCATATTTGCCCAGTTCTTCTGCCTGGTCCTTATTCCTATCTCATGAATATTTTATTAATTATTGCTTAATTCTCCCACCTTCTCCATTGTGAATCTTGCTTTATAACTTTATGTCATTTCTTTATCCTTTGTCACTCTCACATATTTATAATTTATAGTGATGTTATAATCACTACTTTTTTCCCCATTCGTTCTTAATCCATCTTTAGCCTCTACCATCTGTGAAATCACTGTAAAACTCTGTACTTCTGATATTTGCTATGGTTTAAAACAAACATGTGTCCTATTGAGCAGCTAAAATTGCAAGTAGGTAACAAATGTAGTTAACTGCGTCAGGTTAAGCTACCTTTCAAACCATTTTACTATCACCTTTCTGTGCCTTAATAATGAGCCACTTGACTCATTAACTTCACTGAGCAAAAGTAACCTTAAAAAGTATAGAACTACAAGAATGGACTAACAGTTACCAAAGGGAAAAGGACTGGGGAGGACAGGTGGGAAGGGAGGGATAAGAGGGGGGAAAAAAGAAAGGGGGCATTATGATTAGCATGTATAATGTGTGTGGGGGTACGGGGAGGGCTGTACAACACAGAGAAGATAAGTAGTGATTCTACAACATCTTACTACGCTGATGGACAGTGACTGCAATGGGGAATGTGGGGGGAACTTGGTGATGAGGGGAGTCTAGTAAACATAATGTTCCTCATGTAAGTGTAGAGTAATGATACCAAAATTAAAAAAAATTTTTAATCAAGTATAGAGCTAGGATTATAGATTATAATAAAATTATTATATTAAGACTTTTTTTAAAAATACTGGGTAAAGCTCTTTTAGCTTGTGTCAAATTATTTGGTTCAAAAAACGTTTCTGTAAGTCATTCCATCAGAGATCCCGTAATGAAAGCAAAGAATTCTCAACAAAGCCATTTTCATAAGTCAGCAGATAGTTGTAGCATATGATACATGTATTACACAGTGGATATAGGTATACGATATAACTAAACTTTTTTTTTTTAATTTCCATTCTGTTTTAACACTTGTATCACTTCATAAACACCAGTCATGTCTGCCAGCAAACTATATCCATTCCTCACACAAAAGTTTCAGCATTTTAAAGGTGCAGGTAATAATGTCTTCAAGCCCCCTTTTTTTGGGCTTTGGGAATTTCTCATCTTTTTTTCCATCTTAGTTCCCACTGACAAGGAATGTGATTTCTAGTAATCTGATCTGGTGGAAAAGATTGAAGTGCTTTTTGGAGTTCACTGTTGCAGATTTTCTTTAACTCTTTTCAGTCTGGTTTGTTTTTATTAAGGCTGTAGACCTGATTTTAGTAGGTAACTCAAAGTGAAAATCCAATACATAATTTCTGATTTTTGTGGTTTTTCACTGAGCATTTCAAGGATTAAATATTAGACATTGTAAATGTGTTCTTGACCTGATATTAGACTTCTGAGTTTGCAAAGCTGGTCTCTATAGGAGTAAAGGCAGTAAGAGCCTATCCTCATTTTTCTTCATCCACCATGGTACCTGATACAGTATCTTACAAATGATAGTTACTCAGATGTCTTTGAATGTGTGAGAGGATGTCAAACACTGTCTTCAGTTAACTGTTTTGAATAACAATTAGAAAATGAACCAAAATGAACTCTTTATCTCGTAATGGAATTACATCACAGGAGTTTGCTATAAGGAAGAATATTGAATATTAGCTTATTTTTCCTAAATTCCTGTGACTTAACCCTTCTGTAATCTGAAGCTTAACATGAGGTAAAGATTTCTGTAGCTAGGAATTTTATCCTTCTTTCTTCTTAGCTCAGGTATCAGTGAAGTCCTTTTAAAAATACTCGTAATTTCTCCTATGAACTCCACCCACATGGAAAATATTACAGTTAGACAATCAAATTTTCCTAAAATTCAGGGTTTTTTTTATCTTCCCACTACCTGTTTTGGTAATATATTTATCATAATGTGAAGCATAAGATGGGTGCTTATGCACTCTTAACTCACTACCTCAAAATGTTTCCCTCTGCACAACAGACTTGGCTGTCAGGAGAGAACTTTTCAATGAACTCCTCACACAGCCCACATAAAAAGACCTTAGCCAGACACTCAGCTTAGCCAGAAATTCAGCTAAGGTTATTGTTTTGATTGGGACATAAAAAGCAGGCAGGGCTGAAATTGGACAGGAGTCAGGCTAGAGAAGGTTCTCAAGTTCTTTAGGGCTAGGTCTTTTCAAGTTTGGCTTCATTGTTTTGTTATTGTGGTGAGTAGCCATAAATGCAAATGTGTATTTATTCAAGTAAAGTTATTATGTGTATTACATATCTAAATATAAAAATGTTTATAATATTTTGTGTCCCTATTCATTGTTATTGCTAAATATGAGTAATGACACATTGTATATGGCACAACATAACTAAAAACACTTAATAGCCCATTAAAACTGCTAGACATTTGGTTGTTAGTACAAATCAGTGCTCAAAGCTTCCACTTGAATAATCTGTCTGTGGTTTGTCTATTAGCTTCTGGTAAATTATTGGGCTCTGACAAAGGAAGGAGTGTGGTAGGTGAATTTTCTTTTAGATGACTCCAATTTTTGCTATCTGCAGAGACTTTTTTAGGAAAAAGCAGTCTATAGCCCATGTTTCATCAGTTTACAGTAGGCCATAAGCCATGGGGTCAAATCATTCTTGAGTACTGGCAGATTATTCTCTTTAAATGATTGGATAATTTATTTCATCTTCTTTCTCAATTTTAGAATGGTGAGAGCATCATGGTTGAACTTGCAGCTGGACCTTTTGGAAATAATGAAAAGGTAGGGATGGCAATTAAATAGAAATAGCTGCCAGTGTATGTATGTGTGTCCAGTTGATAATTTTGCCTTCCTGTGTAATTCATTGGTCATGTAGTGCATGTTAAGGTATTGTAAAAACCTATTTTCTCACAAAATACAGCCCTTTTCTTAGTTATTCAAATTATCAAATACCTATTGACTTGGGTTTCATCCTAGAATGATGGAAACTTGGTGGAAGCCACTGCTCAACCCTCAGCTCCCCATGAGAAAGTAAGGATTGTATTTCAGATAAGTTCATTGGACTTTAAATCATACCCTCTGAGACAAGACTCTTCTTTGGGGGGAAAAATCCAGATTGCCAAAAAAAAAAATCCCAAAAAACAAAAAAAAACCTCTTTCAAGGCCTGAGTCCTGTTTTGGGTAAAATGGGAAAATAAGGTTAGATGTGGGGATACTGGATTAATTCTTTTAACCCTACATGTGTGTGGGTTTCATTTTTCCAGAACTACATATCTATTTCTTTCAAGCTTTCTATGCATTCAGAGTATATGTATGTCTAGTTTATGTTCTCTGACTTGAAGTTCTTCTAAAATGTCAATTAAAAAAATTTTTAACTATTCTAATGTCATTCTTTCCCTTTCTAAAGTTATGGGTAAAGATTCCTAAGAGGTTTATTGGTGGCCCTTTTTTTTTTTTTCTATTTACAGTTACCAGTAGTCATCAGGGTACCAAAGCTGGCCTATTTCTCAGTAATGAGTGTTTGTCTCATGCCAGTTTCAGTATTGGGTTTTGGAGACATTATTGTACCAGGTAAGCAATTGTTTGTAATAACTTTAGGGAAAATATACTGATGGTTTAAAACTGTCGAATGTATGGTATCCATTAAAAATTACCCAGTCTGTATTAACTATTTCTGGCTAAAGGTGGGATCAATGGCAAAGATAGAAGAAAAGCATTTTGAGGGGCAGAAGATAAAGCCCAATGGTAATAACCAAAGTGTATCTCCCATGGCTCAGATAGAGAAAGCAACTAGTGTCAGATTGTCTTTCTTCCCCAAGAAACTGTGTGTGTGTTTGTGTGTGTGTGTGTGTGTGTGTGTGTGTGTGTGTAAAACTCTTAAAAGTTGAATTAATTATACCAAATGTATTAGTTTCTATTACTTTTATTTTAAAATAAGAGTCGTGCCTTAAGAACACTAGACAAGGTCATGCTCGAGGAGAAACAGTGGAACACCATCTTTTATCGGGCACTAGAATACAAAAAGTACACCATGTGGTAGAATCTGTCACCTTCTCCTAGTGTGCCTTCTCTGACAGTGATTGCAGTTCTGCATTATTTTCCTCACTGGGGTACCTGTAGAATAAATTTAATCCCAACTCAGTAGAAGTAATTAATAATATTTCTCGATTACCTGAGAACTTGTTGTTTCTCACTTTCCTTACAGTTGCCCTGTGTACAAACTGTCTGTGGATGAGTAAAGAGTACTGGTTTTTCTGAAAAAGCCAAGACAGGCAAAGAGAGAGAAGCTAACAGTGCTGCCTTGTGAGTTGGCACGGCAAAGTCCACTGTAGCAACTCTCTCCATTCACATAACTGATAAAGTAGAAAAAACATTCTATTGAGTAATCGTAAGGTTCCTTGAATATCTTTAAACTTACCCCCACTTTTCCAATTGCACACCAAGAGTTGTATAAAATCTTGTATATAGCACTTAGCATAGAACTGGAAAACAGTATACAAATACTACATTCCTGAAGTAAATGTTGAAGGTTCCAAACAGAAATATTTCCTCTAAGCACAGAGTTAACTCTGAAAGCTAAATTCTTATTTAGGGGAGAGAAGCACCACTTTTTTATAACACATAGAAATGTGATTAAGTAGCAAATACAGTAAAAATAATAAGGAACTTAGTTGATTAGTTATGTAAGGATCAAAGTTAATTAATTCAAACAAAAAGATAAAAAAATTATTTTATGATATTTAAGTAGTTAAATGTCAGTCTGTTTTATAATAAATAGTGTTTCCTAAGTATAATCTGAGATTTCTTCTTTGGAAAGGTTCAACTCTTAAGGGAAATTGGTAATAAAAGGGATTGCTTCTGTGTACTTGCATGTTTTCAAATGAGAGCTTATATTTCATTGTTATTTGAACACTTCATATTTAAATTCCAAATACTTTTACTCTGCTAGGAAGGAAGACTTCTTTGAAATTTGAAATTGCCTTTCTTGACACCCTTTCAATACATTTTTTTAATGATACATTAAAAATTTTTCCTTAACACTATAGACCAAGTGGACCTAACAGACATACAGAACATTCCATCTGACAACAGAAGAATGCACATACTTCTCAAGGACACACAAGACATTTTCTAGAATAGATCAGATCATATGTTAGGCCACGAAACAAATCTTAGCAAATTTAAGATTGAAATCATAGCAAGTATATTCTCTGATAGTATAAAATTAGAAATCAATAACAAGAAGAAAACTGGAAAATTTACAAACACATGGAAGTTAAACAACACACTTATGAACGACCATTGGATCAAAGAAAAAACTAAAAGAGAAATAAAGTATCTTGAGACAAATGAAAAGAGAAGCACATTTCAAAACTTAGGGAATGCAACAAAAGCAGTTCTATGAGGGAAGCTTATAGCAATAAACACCTACATCAAGAAAATAGAAGGATCTCAAATAAACCATCTAACTTAACACCTAAAGGAATTAGAAAAAGAACAAACTAAGCCCAAAGTTAGCAGAAGGAAGCGAGTAATAGTGTAGAACAGAAATAGAGAACAGGAAAACAATAGAAAAGACTAACAAACCAAGAGTTAGTTCTTTACAAAGTTAAACAAAATTTGCAAAACTTTAGCTAGTCTAACAAGCTTAGGACCCAAATCAATAAAATTATAAACGAAAGAGGAGGCATTACAACTGCTACCACAGAAATATAAAAGTTTTCTCCATAACATGGAATATTAAGCAGCTAATAAAAATCATGTATTTAAAGGTTGTTTAGTGGCTTGAGAAAATGTTTAAAATGTGGTATTAAGTTTTTAAAAAAGCATATAAAATTTTATCAGAATTTGAGGTACTTTAATGTTCTTCTGATGCAAAAAGGAAGGTTAAAAACAATGCAGCATGTACTTACTAGTGCCATAATTAACAGTTGAATTTGTGTTGCTGTTATTTTTTTAAATAATGTAAGGGGGGCTTTTTTGGTTTGTTTGTTTTTTTAGGCTTATTGATTGCATATTGTAGAAGATTTGATGTTCAGACTGGTTCTTCTTCTATATACTATGTTTCCTCCACAATTGGTAATTTTTTGTTTTCTCTTTTTTTCATATTGTCTGTAAGAAAAGGTAGAAGTCTAAAAATTAGAAGTCCTAGATTCTAATTCTTTACCATTAATTAATAAGACAAGCTTTTTTCTGTCAAAAAGGGATATTTATACTTTACTTTCTATATCACAAGGTTTTTGAGGTTTAAAAAAGAAATTATATTTGAGAGAAAAACATTAGGTTCTGAATATATAAAACGTTTATTAGAGCACCTGGCACACAAGTAGTCAGTAAATTGTATAATACTGGATTTTTAAAAAATACTGTATTTAGAACTATTTCTGTACGTGACTTTATGGCACAATACTATATTATCCTGGGACAGCAGACGTAGTCCTGTTTCTAGTGAGAACACACAAGAACAGGAAGTCAGCCAAAAAATACTACTTGTGAACATATCGTAGATGTTTCAAAGTCCATGCACCAAAGTTCTTTATTCTTAGCTAAATGGCCTGCACCAGAGCCATGTAGCTACTATTCTAGCAAGGTTTTCAAGTCCACAGTGAAATTAAATCCAGTAAATTAGAAGTGTCCATTAGCAGTAGCAAAGAGTATTGGCAGGTACCTGACAGCAAGAAAGAGCAGCTGAGTGAAAAAATGAAAAAGAGAAAGGAAAAAAAAAGCCTTTAAAGAAATAAGAAAAATGGCCTGAGGCCATTAAGTTTGGTACTCTGTAAGGGCATTAACATAATAGAGTCCAGATATCAGGTGACAGAATGAAAGAAAAGGCAGACAATAGGACTGTCAAATCTATGTAACTTTGGGCAACTCATGGAACTTACATGGACCTCCATTGCCTCACCTATAAAAGGAGGAGTTAGATTAACTTGTCTGTAAAGGCACTTCGTGCGCAAGTGTTCTAAGACCCTGTGTTCATAATGGGACCCTGAGTCATTGAGATCAAATGAGTTTTGGTATGCACTTGTTGAAGAAGCCCAAGAAGTATATAATCAATATTAGGGATATTTTTCAAAGCATCCTTTAGTACCTACAGGTACAGATTTTAATTATCTAAAATATGGAACTACTCAACATCCCTAATTGAGACTTTCTTGTATTATTATCTTTATCAGTGACTAGTGATTAGCATAATTATAATTGAAATACCAGTTTCCAAATTTTCAAAAGCTTTGTGGACTGTCATTCCCAATTACTGTCTAGGAAAATAATGAAATTATGAAAAGCAGTCATAGGGCAAAAACATCTTCAGAAATATTTGAAAACCAGTACTTCAGTGAGGCAGTTAAAATCCACCTTTGGAAGCCTGTAGAAATGACTAATACTTGGTATTCTTCTTGCAGCCTATGCTATTGGCATGATACTTACATTTGTTGTTCTGGTGCTGATGAAAAAGGGGCAACCTGCTCTCCTCTATTTAGTACCTTGCACGCTTATTACTGCCTCCATTGTTGCATGGAGGCGTAAGGAAATGAAAAAGTTCTGGAAGGGCAATGGCTATCAGGTATGTGCTTATATTTTGGTTACCAAGTTATTTTATGCCATAGTTCACTGATTAACTTTGGGAACTGCCTGTTAAATATCAAAGCTAATACGTGCCCCTAAGTTACCTTGGAGACTGTCAGGATCTCCTAAGTTTTTTCCACTACTGCCCTCTTACTGTCCACCTGCTGCATCATCAGTTCTCATCCCCACTGCAATCTAATGCCAAAGTCCTGGTGATTCAAGGTAAAACTACCAAGAAGCAGTAGGAGGGTATCAGGGAAAACTGAAACAGCGTTTCAACATGAGTTTTCAAAATCCACACAAAAGGAGACTTCAAAAGATTAAAGTCTAGTTTTAGGTACTAAATTTTGAGACTCTGACATTAGCTATTTATAGTAAGAGAACTAAAGTTTTGCAGATAGAAAGTGTACTTTCTCCAGAATCTAAATTGACCTATGTTAAATAGGGTACTCCAGATTTAAATAGGTCAAGATTGACTTTTATGTGCAATTTCTAGAACAGAGAAAATCTTGCTACCAAAATGTTATGTTTGAGTTGTTTCTTCATTAAAGTAAAAACCATTTTCTTCTTTTCCTAAATGTTCTTAGTATTCCTGTAAAGTTTATTTGCACTGAAATTAAAGAGCATTGTGAAACCCTAGCCTATTGAGGTCAGGGTTATGGCATTGATCCCTTTATGAGGCAGGTAGTTCTGCTTTGCCCTATTAAAACAAACTCCCCTCGTCCATCCACGCTCATACATGTTTGTCAGTGGTCACATGAACAAAAATAGAGACTTTGGGTGGATGGCTATAATTCTGTTAGTAGATAAACAGTTCAAAGTTCAGATCCATCATGTGGTTGGTCTGTAGTGTCATCTTTATGTAACAAGAGGTGATTAACACATTGAGTTAGACTCCAATAATTAGAAAAAGCACAGATCTAGAATTCTTTGGGGTATGTCTTATAATTCTTTTGAGATTTGAATAAAAGAATAATACCTGCCTTGCCTACCTCACAATGCCATTGTCTCAACTGATACTTCTGCACACAGAATTAGTTTATGGCCACAGGGTTCTTGACTAAACTGGTAAGACAGCTTGTAACTTTTCCATGAAAAGGACACCCACATAGAGTTTCTTCTTTTTATAGATTTTTTTAAAATAAAAATACATCCTTCAAGACACACTCTACTTCTGGCCTTTGAAAGTCACATCCCACAAAGTGTTCTTTGTCGTCATGTTTTTAAAATAGTTTTATATTTCTTCATTTATAAATGTTTATCAAGCAGTTCTATGAGTCAGGTACTATTTTCGGTGCTGATGATACAAGAAGAACAAGTTAGAAACAGGCCTACTCTCACGGCCTCTTGAAAGTTAGAGTCTAGTGGAGCAAGCAGATAGAGTCCCTAACAGGCACGTGGGACAAATGTATTAGAGCACTGAGTGTTACAGTAGGATGCCATGGAAGCTGGCGGTAGGGCACCCAATGCTTATGGTTTCAAGACAGTCCGAGATGGCTGGGAGAAGGCTTCTTAAAGAGTGTTAAATTTATCTTGAGACATTAAGACCAAGCCATCTGTTCTGTACTGAGGAAATCATGTCTTCATAGTCCAGAGGGAAAAGAGCATGGAATGTTCTAAGAACAGAAATGAAATTTAGGATAACTACAATATTGAGTAAGAGTAGGGGAGCTGTAGGAAATGAAAACTGGAGAAAGAAGCAAGGGAAGAGCTTGTACAGTCTTCTAAGTCACATTAAAGAGTTTCGACTTTATCCCAAGGGCATTGGAGACCATTTAAGGGTTTTAAGAATTGTAGAAAAGAGATTGAAGGAGGAAGCAAAATTTGAGGCAGCTATTGGAATGAGAAAGGGTAGTAGCCAGAATTAGTGAGGCAGTGAGGTTGAGAGTAGTGGCAGTCAAGAGAAATTTAGAGGCATAATTAATGGGATCTGGTAATAGATTTGATGCAGAGGTAGGAGAAGGAAGTGGGGTCCAGGTTTCTTTTCTGGCTTGAGTAACTGAAAAGGAGGATGGTGATACAATTCAGGGATAAAGGAGGACAACAGGTTTGAGGAGGAAAATGAATTCGTTGTTGAATGTGTTAAATATTGGACAAGAATTCAATGTTGGACATTTTGAAGTACCTGGAGGCCCACCGGAAGAGAGAAATACTGGGCAGTTGTATAAATGTCTCCTGATATGCAGGAGACAGAAACTTGGGAATATCATTAGCATACTCAGTAAATGAGTGAGCACTGTGAGCAAGCAATTTTAGCATTGACAATATCTTTAAAATGGTTAGAATTTAAATTGGGGACTGTTAGAACACATTTGCTATCTTACAGAATTAAGTATGTTCCTTGTTATTTTTCATCACCAGCATTTTATCTTTACAAAATTTTCCTTCCCCTTTAATATGGATTTTAAAGTACTTTATTATAACAATCTCTGCTTGTTGTAGAAAACTGAAAATGTGGAAAAGTACAAGAAAATTAAGTCCACTCATAGTCCCACCACTTATATACACTCTCATTTGCATGTACCATACTTGAACATTTCCTTTCACCTGGTAATTTCTCTTCAGGGGATTATCTGGAAAATGATTAAAAACGTGGGCAAAACTGATGTGAAAAGATGTTCATCAGAGTAATTCTGATCATCTTTGTTCTACTATAATGTCTTACAGATTAATGTTATTGACAGTTAATGAATTAAAAGTTTTACATGCATTCTAACTCTTTTACATACTGTATTCTTTTTCTTTTAGTGTTTTAATTACAAAGCTGTAGATGTTTGTCTTTTATAAACATATAATACAGAATTGTCTAAAGTAAACATAGTAAACGCAGGTCCTTTTCTAACTATTACACATACACACACACCCCTACCATGAAGCGGCAGCTACTTTGAATGGTTTTGTGTGGAGCTGCCAGATCTTTTTACACCAACACACACAACAAATAGTTGATGATTTAGAGATGACATTTCTTTGGAAATTTTCCCCAGCTTGTTTTTTTCTGTTCTGGTATTAGCACCTTTTCTCCTTTCTGTCTTCATGGTGTTTACTGAGGAAGAGGGATGCTAGGTAAGGAAGGAATTCAACTAAGAGATGCATCTTTATTCCCTATGAACAGATGCAATGCTGTGGACCATCCAAATTTCATTCTTAAAAATCATGATCTTTAAAAAATTATGATTCTGCTTCACAGCAACTACCTTTAAAGGGAATGATCATTGCAGCTGGACAGAAACAGCAGTAAATAGCCTGCATAAGGGCAGACTCCAGGGCCTTTACCACATGACACAGAAGCTAAGTAAGGCCATTGTAGGAATATCCATTTAAATGTGTCTGAAAAGATAGGACAATGTGGGTTGTACACCTCTCACTTTTGTAGTGCGGTGTCATTATTTCATATGTAAAGACATTCAGAACATAAAATAACCTGTAATTTTATAAACTTTTAATGAAAAGCCTGGAGTCTGGTGCCAGACTGCTTCCGTCTGGACTTTGGTTTGTTAATGATTAGCCGTGGGGCCTTAGGCAAGTTATGTAGATTCTTGGTGCCTCAGTTCCTTCCAGGGTAAAATGGGATAATTGTCATCCTACTTCAGAGGGTTGTTTTAAATATGCAGATTGCCTGAAATGGTGCCTGGCAGCATATCACAAGCACTATAAATGTATTTGCTGTTATTATTTGTAGGAATTGAGGTTTTTTGTTTTGACTTATTTGTTGGTTTGTTTATTATTTTTCAGTTCACCAACTAGATTTCCATTTTCCTGGTTTGGATATTACAACTTTGGGTCTTTGCTAAATCTGGTTCCTTTAATTTATTTGTAAAAGGATTTAACACTTATCACATGCCTCAGAGAAAAAATTCTGTTAAACATGACTGTCTTACCATTGTGCACTAAATGGTAAAATATGAAGAATGTACATGTGCTAAAATTTTAGGCAAGCTAGTTGTGGAGTATTATAAATCAGTTCTGGCAAATTCCTTAATCTCTTAAAACTGTCTCCTCATTCATAAAGATTGGACCTATAGGCAGGTAGGAAAAATGTAATCCATAGTGGTGGGTTAGTTCAAGGGCTGGTGAGACAGGTGGATGTAGAAATCAGGTTAAGGCTAGGAAGAAGCTTCGGAAATAGAACAGGGAACCTTAACAAGCCTGGTAAAAATAGAGGGTCTGAACCCATTATAGGATAGGCCTGAGGGTCATCCCTGAAGACAACTGTCAGGCAGTGACTGGTTCATCTCTTAGGCTAACAGTGTAATGACCTTCTCCCTTTCCCTTCCCCTGCTTCCAGTATCTCCAGTGTTGCCAGTCTCTATTTCCAGAATATTTATGTTAACTCCCAACTCAAAATCATCCTTCTCCAAGTTGATATCTAAGAGTTCTCTGGTCGAAATTAGGTTCACCATTCCCCATATTTCTTTTAAATTTTGCACTTAAATGGTTATTAACACATCTGCTTTGTATAGGTATGTATGCCTCCCTTACAAGTTACTAGCTCTTAGGCAACCATAGGGCTGATAGTGTTGCATACTCATTAATTCTCAGTTAATGTTACTGAAATTCTTCATGCAAAACAACTATAATGTTCAGTTCATAATCCACTGACCTTTAATCACTTTAGTTTGTGTGTGTATAAGCTTCCTGATTTTGCTTTAGAGGCCCCCATAAAATTACCAAAATTGTTAAAGGTATTGTAAAATTGAGGCACTTTTAAAATGTTGAACTAGGCTTCTGTCTCTACAATCTTTGGTCATTTTTTGCAAGAGCCAAACATTATTGCCACTGTTTTGAAGTAACTAAGTATAAAACAAGTAATATAAAATAGTTACAATCTAACATAATGACACATTTGTTTATGCTGTTAGTCATTTCATTCCAACGCCTGATAATTGGAGTTGCATACAAGAATAGTGGTGGTAAAAAAGCAGGATTTTTTTACCACTGGAGACTTAAAAAGCCCTGACAGCCTTTTTATTTTGTTTACAAAGGGCAAGTTTTTACCTTGTCTGCTGCTTAAGCTTATAGACTTCATAGAAATACTTTAGCATTTTACTTGGAGTCCTTAGCTCTTTTTGTGAATTTCTTTTATCAAAAGAAGTACTGTTTAAAGGATTTCACTAAAATAATACTATTTTGGAAATCTTAACTATGTATTCTTTTCTATAATTCAAAGCTATTTATACTTTATTTTTCATGAACTTTTTTTGTAGAGTGCTTCAAGAGCTACAGTATTTCCATTTGTTTGATTTTACTTGGTCTTTGTTCTAATTAGAGTAAATAAAAGTGTTTTTCTCTAAAGAGAAAAATCGAGAGTGGTATAGTTACTTCAGCATATAGAACAAATAAGAGAATTTGTCATCATTTTAGGGGATTTTTTTGTTTCTCATACCTAATCAGTGGAGTTAAATTTATACAATTTCCAATGGGCCATTTTACTTTGGGTGGGAAATAAGTTTTCAGTTTGTTTATATCTAGTAAACAGTGGGTTTGTCTCTGTTAAATGTCACTAGTGCTTCTAATTATTTTTAGAAGTCACAGGCTGTAACTGACAAGTCAGAATCCAGAGATACTTAGAACTCTGTAGCCACTATCCAGTTACACTGCCTTAATGAGAGTTTTATTAGACTTCCTGGAGATTAGTTCAGTTATAAACAGAGCTATCTGTAAATGGTAGGTTATCTGACCCAATTTCAGAGGATGTCTTTCCAAATTGAGTTTACCTATTTACCTATTGTTAATGAAAAACAATTTATACCAATTTTGCCAGTTAATTGTATTACCTGTACTCATTTTTGTTGTGTTTTTAAAAACCCATTACAAGTTTGCCTTTATGTTTCTATATTGTTTTTACTGAAAAGGCAGTAAAGAAAAGTAAATGAAGAGTAGAGATGCTTACTTCACAATAAGTTGACTTTGAAAGTGTGGTGGTGTATTTTTTTAAACTAATACATTTCTATGTTTAAGGATTACATTCCAGTGCCAGTGAGGTACCTGAGGATTAGGGAAGAAAAGACATGTTACGACTTAGGGTATGGAGGCTGTTATTTCTTTAGGTTACAGTTGCCAGGGTAAGCAAGTCCTGGGGAAGAAAGAGGGTTTCCCCACCTTGCATTTTGCTCAGGCTGCTCCAGTTCTCTATACCCACAGCTCTCATCTCTTATACCCAAAGTTTCTAAATTGCTAGAAGAAAAGGGGCTAAATATATCTTACCTCTCTCCTTTAAATTGTGCTTAAAATCAATTCTTCAGCAACTTCATTTTAAGTTTCATGTAGTGAAATGCTTAATAAATATTTTACCTATCTTGATGTGGTTTTTTTTCCCCCCTAGAATATGCTATAAACAGGAAACTACCTTAATTTAGGGGCTATCTTTGGCAAATAAAGGACCTCAAAACTGTTTGGGGACTTAAGATGACTCAGAGTATCGGCAGGTTTGGGTTTTATAAGCTGTCTCCATTACTGGAGACCGTGTTCAGCTGAAAGCCTCTACTCGTGTTGTATTCTTCTTGTCTGGCAAGTCCAGAGGCCCCATTTGGAAATCATTCCTCACTCTGCTTCCTTTTCCAAAAAAACTCTAAAGCTTTTAGAATCAGTTTACAAAAATAGGAACATTTACTCTGCTGGCCTTTCCCTCTTCTAATTCTTCATAAAAGAGAAGGAAAAATGCCTCATCACAATACCAAATTTTAATCACTAATCTAAAAATCTTTGACAGTCTTCAGAAAGTACTTTTTTTCTATTTTTAAGTAATTTTATCTGAGAACAGTGTAGAAACACTAGAAACATTCAAGCACTTTTTCCTTCATTCCAAATACAAAAAGATTTTTATGAAAATATGGGCAGAGTTGAAGTGATCATTTGAGAAAAGCTTAACTAGTAATTACTCTAAAATAGTCTATAGCAAATGTATTCTTGATATTTTGTTTTCAGACATCATTTGACTTTTAAGTACCTTCAGTTCATTTGTGTTTAGTAGAAATTTCTGTCATACAGTGTTTCCAAAATTCCATATATCATTCTTAAATTATCGTAAGGTCAGTTTCAAGGTGTCAGCCAGTTTACACTGCCCTGAACCAGCAGGTCTTCTCACAGTGACTTGGGGGGCCATTTTCAGTTTTTCCATCTCTAGGAATAGGCATCTGCCTGGAATAGTGCCCTGGAGTAGCATCAGGAATATCTTCCTTTTGTGGTGGAGTTCCCACTGCCATGAAGGGCAATATTTATATTGGAAAATGGCAACAGTGGAAGATCCAGAGAAAGTAGTTACCATATTGTCCCTGAATCAAATGATAGGGCTTCCTGAGAGGTTCGATGTCGCCTTGACCATGTGTCCTTAGGAGCTGGAATGTTGAGCCAGTACATTGCTCCTAAAAGAATGCACACTGTCTTTTAAAAAACGAAGACAAAAACCAAGAATCTTTTTGCCAAATCAGTGAATATTGAGGGCAAATTGAAAATGTACATTTCCTAACATCTTTTATTTATGCCTAGATGATGGACCATCTGGACTATGCTACAAATGAAGAAAGTCCTGTAACTGCTAGTGAACAGATTGCCCAACAGTAATATTATGTGGACCTGCAATAATGTGTCAATTGATTTTCCTACAAATAGAGTTCAACTTTTTAAACTGACCTTTGAATTGACAGTCTGAAAGAAACTTCAGTGATATGATGGCAGATATATATATTTTTAAGAGCTGGTACTGACAATTACAGCATAAATAGTTGAAATACATTTGCTTTTAACTATGTTAAAGTTGTGCCTTCACATTAAATAAAAGCATATAGTCTGTGTAATTTTCAAGATGTATTATATACAGTATATTTTTCTAAAAAAGATCTTGACCCACCCTGTACTTTTCTTACTGAAATCTGTTTCTTTCAATTCTAATGATAGATAAAAGTATTTCTGTCAAAGTGAGTTTCAACAGATTTTACTGTAAAGAATTATGCAAATTTTATGCTGTATAGAAGTAACTGTTTAAGACCGTGCAAGAAGGCAGTTCCAACAATGAAATTATGCACACTTTATCACCACAGAATTTAGAAATATATAACTTGGGGATATATATAGATACATATTTTTGTAGCATAAGTTTAAAAAAATCTGCCTTTTTGAAACTTGAGAAGCTAGATTACTAGACTGCATATGTATTATATTGAAATATTTTTCAAGGTGTAGAGAAACATATAGAACTAGTCATTAAGAGCACACAGAAACTGAAATCCAGTTTTCAGTGGTCTGCTGTTTCCTTGAAGACGTAACTTAAATTTCCACACTAACATTCAATTTCACTATGGTATTTCTGATCTCTGTTTGGTTCTGTTGATGTTAGGCTTGGTAGTTTGTACAAGTTACTTAACAAATTATGTATTAATACATATGGTTTGTTGTTTGAGTGAAACATCCCTGAACCCCCAACACCACTTTTTTCCCCCTGATTCCCACTCCTTTCCCCATAGGAAAGCACAGTTAACCTTTTAATACTTTGGTAGTGGATGGCTTACTAATATATAAAGTGGAAACAAAAGACAGGAGACTGGGTTTTTCAGTTTAATTACAAGAGTGAGTAAATCGTCTTACCTCAAGACACCTGCATCGTCATCTGTCAAATGAGTAGTAGGTTAGACTAATTAAGCACTCTTGTACCTTTTAACTTGAAAAACACCTTTCTCATTTGCTATAAATCTCAGATGTGGCCTTGGACATTATCCTGGGAGTCAGATTCTGTCAAATCTTTCCATTCTCTTTTTATTTTCTTTAAGAAATTCCCAAATGACAAGTGATTGCAAAGGCATCAGGATTGTACATTTCTCTGTAAATAATGTACAAGATTAGTGAACAATATTTATGGTCTTTCATTTAAAGCCAATTCAACTGCTTAAGACATAAAACTAAGGCCTTTTTATGCAGATCAGACCTTTGATGTTTGTACTGAATTTAGCATTTTAGGAAATTAGATGCTTTTGTTTAATTGTTCACCTTTACTGAGTAGATTGCAGATAGAGAGTCTCCCTTGAGAGGCCCACCTTCTACTTAAGTACCTTTAGGGGTCCTTTGGTTTATGGCAAGTGACCTGTCTGACAAGTAAGGGTTAATCTTCATTTTGCCTGAATATCAAGTTTGAATTTTTTCCAAAGAATCTAATTTATTTGGCAGACTGAAGAACAGATTAAGTGCCATCTTAAAGCTCCAACTATATTTTCATTTATAATATCAATAAAGTATTTGCCAAAGTATAGCTTTTCTAGTAAAATTTTCTGCACTCTCATCCCAGCTTTATGACTTCAAAAGCTTCAACCACATTTTATTTAGAATGCTAAAGAAAATTGTGCATTAAAAATCTGAAACCTTAGTTCTTTGATACAAATTCTATTTTATCCAAGCTCAAGTTGTCAAGGAGGTAAAACTGTTCTACTTTGCTCTTCAAATCTTATTAAATAGAAATACAAAGTCAAATTCCTTAAGTTTCTCCATCCTTAATATTAACGTTATATTGCACTTAAACAATCCTTCCAGCAATGTAGCAGAAAATATTTAAGAAAAATAAAGTACAGAGATATTTTGGAAATCAAAATGGACAAAGGATAAGATGAAAATTTGACTTTAAGAGGCTGTAGAATTCTTCCTTTCTTGCATTCCCACCATCACTAACTTAAAGGGAAAGAGAAGTTGCTTTTTTCCTAAACATGTCTTTAAAACAAAAAGATAAATATTGTATTATTACTTATTTCAAGAAAAACCGCAATTACTTCTTAGAAATTCCCTATGAACATTTCTGTAGCTTATCAAAGAATTAAATATCTCAAAATCTAATTAAATGATTTTACTTCAATTTAGTCAGCAAAGAAAAATAGGTTTGTTAGGAAAGATCTTGATACTCTAATACATTATATTCTTCTACTTTGTATATTTTCTTTTTTTTTAGATTAGCAACACCTTAGTAGAATCTTCAGATTCTACTAGAGAATTTTATCCTCTCTGATGTTGCCATTCAGATTTTAGTTACATGTTCATAGAGATTTTGGTGAAATGATATACTTACTGTAAATACAAATTACCTTTCCAGTTTCCTTTGCTCTTTCAATTTCTGCCTTAGGTGTGAGCAAACATTATTTTTACATTTGACTAAAAATATTTTTTTAACCTAATTTCTAAAATTTCTGCCTCATTTCAACCAATGAGATTTCAAAAATACAAGAATTGCATTTCAGACCAACAGAACGCACTAATTTAAAAGGCTTCATATTTTCACATTCAGGAAAAAAGTTTCACTTATTCAAGATGATGCCAAATAACCAGTTCTACACTTAGGGAAATTTATTTTCAGTACTCCATTTATCTCAGGATAATTCTAAAAGGGGGTTGGAGAGGGTAATGTAAATAAAATAAAAATACTGAATATAAATCACTTTATACTTCCTGGAAGAAAGACACTCTATAAATTCAAGAGATGTGAATCAAATTAGCCTTCTGGAATTTGAAAGAAGTGTATAGTATTTATGATTTTGATTACTGAATTTTCAAAGTAAACAAAGTGACTGACAGTAATATGCAGGCCATATTATAGCAAAGACCATATATGTAAATTTCCTTGTTTAATGTTTCCATACTGAAGGTTAGCCTTTGTATCTGAAAATGTTCACTGAGGAAAAAATTATTTTTTAAACTAAATTTTTAGAGTAGTCCCACATTATTGGCAATTAGGGGGCAACTAAAAAAAGATGTAGAATATTTAAACATTTCTTCGATTAGGCATAAAAGGTATTGTTTAATACAACTTAAGTTCCTTTAGAATATAGATTTTTTTTTTAAATCTCTAAAATGTATCTGGTTAGCTTGCAGGATTTCCCAGTAGGACAAGTCAATGTAAATTAGGTAGTTTTTGCCTATTTTACACCTGTTGTATTTTGTTCAAGTGAGAACCTTTTTAAAATATATCATTGAATTTTTACTTCTTAGATGATGATTTGAGTGGAATTCTTTTTTTTAACACTTTGATATGTAAGTTAGTGTAAAGTAATAGTTTTATAACACTACTAGACCTTACTTTTTTATGGAACATGATTTAAAATTTAAAATTTTTTCAAGTGTTAATTCAGCTGTGCTTTGAAACTTCTTTACGTGCCAATACTGACAAGAGAAATAATTTTTTAAGTATTGAATTCACTATGGTATTGAATAAATTCTATTTTAAAATAAAAGTTGAATTTATTTTATTTTGAATGGTAAAAATTGAAAATGAACTAAAAGTGTACTAGAGTGTATTCACATGAGGTACAAATGATAATTTAGTGAGATGTGGAGTGACTTAAAATCTGACTATCCATAAATCCTAGATTCCGTAAGTGTCATTCACTGAAAATTTATATTGATACCTAAGAGTCCTTAAATATTTATTGAATTTATATATAGATTTTTTTTTTACCAAGAAATTATCCTCTCTCTTGTGTGGAACATTCTTGGCATTTGTACTTTTGCCAATGTTGGTCACACAAATTACCAAGATGCCTGCTGCCATTCTGCTATCTTTTTGACTCATGAGGTTGGCCCAGATACGTAGCTGTAGTGCATTTGTCTCGACCACATATTGAGGAAGTCGTGTTCCCTTCATGCCCTGCTGCATAGGAAGCTGGTTTCGCTCCCCAGGGTCCATATATCTGGAAAAATGGATAAGAAACTGGCAAGTGTGTCCCTAGGAAAAGAGGGAGAAAGATGGCTAGGGCACAGGGGTAGGAGGGAGACTTATTTTTCACGATATACTCTTCTATCTGTTGCATTTTCTGTTATATTTTATTAAGATGAAAGATATAAATGATAAGTCTATTGAATTATTTTCCTCTTAGGTAGTCACACTACACTAACAGATGGTTAAATAGTAATTTATTCAAATTTTCTTCAGATAGTAAGCCTTGTAAGCAGTCTAGTGTTATCTAGTGGGAGTAAAGGGAGAAATATTTAGTCAACTGCCAAGTTTGTCTTAAAATTAATGTTCTCTAAAAATTTATAATAGCTTGAAATTCATTTTGTCTTGTTAGAAGATAGGACTAAATTTTATGTTAAGATCATTTCCATTTCTGTAATCCCATGAAGACTCAAGTCTAGATCAGTAGTTTCTGACTTGATATTTCCTGTGACCCTTATCCAAATGACCCATAACAAATTAAATTAAAAATAAAGCAAAAGTAAAAATAATGGATCACTTGGAAAGCATTAACACTAACAATTGAAAACAATGGCAACACTGATGGTAACAAAGTTTTGGAAAAAATTTTGGAAATTTCAACTACTAGCATATGAGCTCTCAAAATACACTTTGCACTCACAGCAATAGCCAGACTTAGCAGAATTCTGTAGAGAGAGCACTGCTACCTGTAGTAAGACACTAATTCTTAACAGCTCTTTGAGTAAGGCACTCATTCTTTTTTTTTTCCTGGTAATAGAAGTATTCTTTTGAAAAGTTTTATTTCACATCGTGTGTTTTTTTAATTAGAGTGTCGTTGATATACTATCTTACGAAGGTTTCACATTAGCAACATAGCAGTTTCAGCATTCACCCTATTATCAAGTCCTCACCTCCCCCTTTGTAGTCACTGTCCATCAGTGTAGTAAGAGCCTATAGAGTCATTACTTGTCTTCATGCTGTACTGTCTTCCCCATGACCTACCTATATTGTGAGTGCTAATTATAATGCCCCTCAGTCCCCTTCTTACTCCCTCCCCGCCCATTCTCCCCCACCCCTACCCTTTGGTAACAGCTAGTCCCTTCTTGGAGTCTGTGAGTCTGCTGCTATTTTGTTCCTTCAGTTTTGCTTCATTGTTATACTCCACAAATGAGTGAAATCATTTGGTACTTTCTTTCTCCCACCTGGCTTATTTCACTGAGCATAATATCCTCCAGCTCCATCCATGTTGAGTAAGACACTCATTCTCAAGAGTCTCAAAAGGTTATGGGTAAATAGTCTTAGCTGAAAATGAAAGTCTATAGTTTGATATGCCAGTCTGTTAAAAACAATTTTCCAATTTAGGTAAGTTACTTCCCTAGATAGATGGAAAAGGTATCAGTTGGGTTCTAATTATACCGACTAAAAGGCTCTGGTAGCTATGGAAAGCCAAGTAATTTTTTTACAAATGAAAAGTGCTTCATCCACAAATTTTAAGTGCTTGGAACACTTTTAAGTTGAAGCCCTCACCTTTTACTTTCTCTGTAAGATCCACTCCAGCTCCTTTCACTGCAGAGAGAATAAAATATACAAATGGAATTGCCAAGTCCTCTCCATCCTCTTCCAAATGTCTCTCAAAGAATCCAGGTACTCACCATTCCCACTGCCACTAATTCAGTTTAATTCATCCACACTGTAACTCTTAATTGGTCTTACAGACACTAATTTTGCTCTCGATCCCCCTTCCACATCACAGCCAGTAATCTTAACAAAATGAAAAATCTGATCATTGAACTTAAGGGCTTTAAAAAAACTTTTAACAGAACCAAATTTGTCTAAGAATAGTCTAGATTTCACAAGAAATATTAAGCAGACTTCAAGTACTTTATTCTTTTTTCAATACTGCTCCATAAAAGCTAAGAGCATAATATTTAAAGGACATCTCAGTGAAGGTGATTCTCAAAGGGACTAAGCCAGTGTGGTCTAATTATTGTGTAGTCTTTCAGTGACTTGACTAAGGCTGGCAAAGAGGATGTGTCATAAACCAGTAGTGGTTTTCAGTTTTTGCATTCCTACCCCCTAAAATTTTTTGAAAAAAAATTCCATCTATACTTTAAAAGTTGATATCAAGAATATTTCATATTTTAATGTAAATAGTTGCAAAGCCTGCACTTAATATTTTAAATATGGATACTTTATAAACTGTTATATTACTTCAAAGTATATTTAACAGAACCTAAATATACCACCATTTATACATGTAAAAACTCTTCATTGGTTATACAGCTTATGTTCCTTTTTCTCTTTGAATAATTCCATTCCCAGAGTGACTTCCTATTTTAAAACTGAAAACCTTTAAATGATCATTTACATATTGTGAAATTATTTATTAAAATGTTTTGTGACATAAAGGTCTGAGTAATAAAAAAATAACAAATTCCTTCTCCTTTATTACAATTATTGATATGTAACAAACCAAAAATGGTAAATTATACATTTTAATAACTATTAAGTATGAGAAAATATATATATATATTAAAGAATTTATTTTTTTTTAAAGTCTAGATTCCTTAACATGGTTTTTAAGCCCTGACTAGCCTCTGTTCCTTTCCAACTTCATCTCTGTCATTTTCCTCTCCTTCACCTGTCCCCTTACATTCCTCTCCCTAGGAAACTCTTCTGTCACAGTGCCACCTCCCACACCCAGCCATTCCCTACTGACTCTTCAAATCTCAGTTTTGGAATTACTGTTTGGACTGGGAAGAGACAAATGTAGGAAGAACAAGTCAAACAATTCCTTTACAGAGTTTTATTATAAATGGAAGGAGAGAAATGTGTCAATAAAGAAGTTAGGACTTGAAGGGAGCTTGATGGGGAGGAATAACAGCATATTTGAATGCTGATGGGAATCCAGTAAAAAGGGAAACTCTGATGATGTAGGAAAGAGATCAGAGAATCGCCTAAGAGTATTTCCTTACATAGGCCAGGGATAATAAGCTTTAGTTTGAAAAGAAAAAGTTATCTTTAACAAGTGAGAGAGTAATTATTACAGGGACAGTTTCTTTTTTGTTTTTGGTATCATTAATAAGCAATTACATGAGCAACATTGTGATTACTAGATTTCCCCCCATTATCAAGGTAGGGACAGGTTCTAAATGTGTGATCCCTGGTTGAGCAACACCGTCACTTGGGAACCTGTTTACAATGCAAAATTTTGGTCCCCACCACAGACCTCACCAGAAACTTTGAGGATGGGGTGCAGCAATCTTGCTTTTAACAAGCTTTACAGGTAATTATTTTGCATGCTAAAATTTGAGACCCAGTGTATCAAACTCATCTGGAAAGCTTGTTGAATGTCAGATTCCTGCACCCCTTTCTCAGATTTTCTAATTCAGTTCTGGGGTGGAATCTAACCAAAAATTTCCATTTCTAGTAAGTTCTCAGGTAAAACTGGCCTGGGGTCTACACTTTGAGAACTGGTCTAGGGAAATAGTATGATATAGTTGCAAGAGCCTATCATGAGGTTTGTGATCTTAAATTTAAAATGATCGTGCTGCTGTGCGTGTATCTGTGTGTATGTTTCTTCAGCCACATTCAGTTACACAGGTGCATTACTGAATTGAAGCAGGGATGTGATTTAGCCAAGCAAGTTCAAGAATGTAAAAGAGGAATGAGGGATTTTAGAGTATATGTGAAGGAGTGAATATAATTAAATACCCATGAAATTTTAGCTGGGTAACGAAGTTTGTGAGGGTTTGAGGGGGTGAATGATAGTGAAATGGTGTTAGGATAAATTCATTATAGGTTCCTAAAGTGCTGAATGATTGTTGAATTTGGGATATTAGAAATTGGAGAGATGGGCAGTGGTGGTCCAAGTGGATTGTTAGAAATTGAAATTATGAGGAATTGCCCTTACTGGTGATGATGACAAGGTCAATGTAAGGTTCCCAGATAAAATATAGGATGCCCATTTAAAAATTTGAATTTCAGATAAACAATGGATATTTTTAGTATAAATATGTTCCAAAGTATACTTAGGATATACATTATATGTGTGTAAATATATAATAGCTTATTCACAGTAGTGGTCAATGTCCATCTGTTGTGGGTAGTCACTCTGTGGGTCATTTTCAGTCTAGTAATCTTTGTCCTTCAATTTTGAGAAATTTTCTTAAATTATTTCATTTATTATTTTTTCCCCTACATTTTCTTTGTTCTTTCTGGAATCCCTAATATTTTGATGTGCCTTCTGGACTACTTGTCTTAACTTTCTTAAATATTCTACCTCATTTTTTTTGGCTCTGTTATTTGGAAGATTCTTTAACGTGAGCTTCCAACTTTTTTTTTTCTGCTAACATGTTTTCAATTTCTAAGAGCCCTTTTTTGCTCTCTGACCCTTTGTTTTTTACAGTATCCTACTGCTATTTCATCAATACCATATATTCTCTTAACTCTCTGAAAATACTGATAGGGGTTTTGTTTGCTTGTTTTTGAAATTGTTCTATATACAGCCACTGTTTTCTTCCAATTCCAAATTTGTGTGTTATATCTTAAACTGTTTCTTCAGAGGAAAGGTAATCTTTAATTTTCTGCTCATGTTTAAGAGTGAAAGACTAAAAATCCAGTTGGGTACTCTGAGCACATAAGTAGAGATTATTACATGAGAGGTACACTGTAGGATGATGTGGTCTGCTGGTGGGAACCCTCAATGTTAGTATCTTCAAGTGTTTTCTCTAAAACTGATCTGATTCTTCAAAAAATTATCTTCCAATCTCCTGGAGTCATGTGGTTAGGGAAAGTTTTGAGAGTCTCAGCATTCCATACGCAAGCATTCACTCAAATACCATTTTCAGTGTGTGACCCATGCATGCCCTCAATTGTGACTGGTATTCTCCAGGCCAGAGACCCCATTTTACTCTCTTGAAAGAAAAAACATCCAGTTTCCTGCCAGAGGGAGGGAAACTTGCCCAGTTACAGGAAGTAGAGGAGGAGGTCCATGGCTCTTCATAAATGAGAGTATTAGAAAATAACCATTCTGTAATCCCAAAGGAATTAATTGCTTCAGGCAGTGATCATCAGTGCATGAAACCATTAAGGGAGAGGAGGGCTTATGCTGCCAGCACCTGGACCCATTGATAAAGCCTAGCATTGATAGTAGTGGGACAGCCAGATGTTGTAGGCCTTTCACACAATGCAGTATGAAGCACAAAGTTACCATGAAGTGTTCTTGCAAAGAAAAGATAACCTGGAATCTAATCAAATCTAGAGCACAAACTTCCGACTAAGGGAATATGGAGGATGAAGGAACAAGTTAAATGACACTCAAGGGAGAAAACTTACAAATACAGAATCTGCAATGTTCTAAAGGGCACCTGAGCTGATTCTCATAATAAATCAATAGCATACAGGAAAAAAGTGAGGAAGGAAAGCTGCTCTAAATTAAAAGAAACTTCTGTGATATGATGCCCAAATCCCTTGTGATGACTTTGAATCCCAATTCAAGAAACCAACTAAACAAGACATTTGTGAGCCAATGGGGAAAATTTGGTTATGAGCTGGATATGAGACAATACCAAATAATTGTTGGGGTTTTTTTTTAGAGGTACTAATGGCATCATGTCCATTTTTTAAACAAATACATGTTGCACTATAGAGGAGCAAAGTGACATGATGTCTAAGATTTCCTTTAAAATAAGTCAGCTTCAGCTAAGAAAAAAAGGGAAAAAAGAACAGATCAAACAAATGCAGTAAAACTTGATAGTCACTGAATCTAGGTGATGGGTGTTCGTTATGTATGAAATTTTTCATTAACCTCTTTGAAACTGTTCTTTCATGGAGTTTTACAAGGGAGCAAAATGAGATGTGTATTCAATTCATCACCTTTCACATGCCCCTCTCATGTTTTACTCTTTTCTTCAGGTACTTGTAATCATTTGGTAGCACTTACTTGTATTTAAATATTATTGAAGGCACAGAGCCAATTAATCCAATCATCAGCTGGTTGCTTATTTATATTATGCTTACACATTTTAGTTTTACCTAACAGCATTATCTGTACTTGGCTTCTATGAGCTTGAAGTATTGTATGTTAAGATCAGCTACCTGAATGTTATCCCTTTGAGATTTTCATGAAACAAGATGAAAATCTCTTAAGAATAGTGAGGCAAGTATACACATACTGATACACATAAACACCTATGTACACTTACAGTAACTCCATTTTAGTGCCATTTAACTTGCATTATAAGGCCTTCTTTAGATAACCTTATAATGTTAAAGTCTTAGTAAATGGTTATTAAGTTAGGAGATATATGTTAGCAATGTTAATTAGAGTAGAAAAATGATATCCAATATAAGAAAATTCGATCTTTTTTGAGATGCCTTGTTTTTAATTGTTTAACAATATCCTATGTAAAGAAAATGTTTTTTTTAGCAACCCAGAATAATTATCAAAGCAAACAGCTTAAGTGTCAAGCTAGATAATCCAGCTTAAAAAGATTTACCTTTTTATATATTTTACTACTTGGGTGAGCTCCAAAACATTCATGTGTCCGTGGAAATGAATAACAATTCACAACTAGAACCACCAATTAATAATTTAAAAACTGACTGTGGAAATTAAAATCTATAGCACAGTCTCCTTATCTCTAACATCCAAAATCACTTATGTGTACAACCTGATTGCTCATCCCTTAGTTTTACATGCCTAAGTCTCAGCCTCACACTGAAATTTAGGGATTTATTTTTTTACATAAACCTCATAGTTTGTTGGTTTTATCACTTTCTCAGGAAGTAGTTGAATCAAATGATTTAGGGAGAGCTACACCATCCAAATCAGTTGTAGGAAATTACCATTGTTCATCACAGTTTGATACAGCCTCATACCCCTCTAAACCCTGTCTCCAGCCAAAGTAATCCATTCATTATATACTCACGTGTGCTTCAGACTCAGCAATAACATTCGTCATCAACACAAAGGCTTTGCTAAATTCAAAGGGGAATTTGTCTCTGTGGTTACTGGTAATTTGTTCTAGCTTTTGCCCAAATCTAGTCACTTGGGGCAAAGTTTTAAAACTTTTCAAGAAGAGACGTTTTTTTTCCTTTAAAAAAAACTAGGGTCAAAATGGTTATAAAAAATATTTATTACTTGTATATTGTGTATCTAATTAGCATTTTTGCATACAGATAAACTTGAGGAAGGTTGATTTCCATCCTCTCAATTATTGCCGGGCACTGGACTGTACTAAACTGTTGGAGTTAGAGATTAACGTTTGAAACATTCCAGGTATTTCTGGTTGTCATTTTATACACTTTCCTCTTGCAAACCAGGTTAATTCTTTTGAAAGAATGCCTAAGGAAGAAAATCCATTAATCCTCTATCCAAAGTACAGCAAAATGTGTTGGAACTGGTTTAATCACTCTCTGCTTATATAAACAAAGGATTAGCCAAGCATTTATGAGTGGCTTATTTTAAAAGTGATAGGGAAATTTTACATAAAATAGGCATTTCATATATTGGCTCCTTTTTTAAATTGTTTTGATGCTTTAATTGATATTGTTTTAATGTTGGCTGGCATCGTAAATTATTCCTCTTAAATTTTGAGACATGGCCTCCCTTTCTCAGTTGCCCAGGAACTTAAACTGGTAGCAAATCCATTCAGGGAAAAGTCAGAGTCTGATTAATGTGGAAACAATCAGACAAGCCAGCTATTTGGACCTCGTGAAGTAAACAATCCTTGGTTAGCTGATTAAATACATAGTTTGAGGAAGAGATTTTGTAAATACCTGAATCACAGATAATCTGTTCTATATTATTGGTGACAGATTTCTCAATTGTGTTTTACTGTCACAAGAGGTACTAAGAGCATAAGAGTTAAGGGCATAAACTAGAATTAGACTGTTCTGTTGAAACCCTGGCCCTGCCCTGTGCCTCAGTTTCCTCCTGGGGTATAATAATAATAATATCTAGCTGATAGAGTTGAGAAGATTTAATAAATCAAGACATGTGAAGTGAGTAGAACAGACAAATAGAAACCATGTGACAAATGCCAGCTGTTCAGTGGAAGAGGGTAGGGACTCTTGCTTTCAAATTGTTCTACTACAGAGCCTGCTATCTGAACATAAACCTCTCTGCTTGTGTGGATGTGAAACATGTGTGTGAAACACGTTTTAAATAATGTAGGGAGTCATAAAACCTGGCTACTGTCAGAAATAGTAATCATTCTTATAAATTACACTACTTATTAGTCACTTCATATAAACTTACAATAAACTTGTATAATTAAACCTATATAAGCACTCTAAAAATATATTTTCTAGGTTAAAATGAAGACTATCATTAAAAAACCTAAAAGCTCAGAGGATCTACAAATGGTTAAGATGGCTGCTTTACAACTGCCATATCCCTACTACAGCTGTTTATGAGTTTAAATCAACAAAATGTGCCTCTGAAAGTTTCTAATTGTAAGTGCAACACCAAGTTTGAACAAATTTAAGTTAACAAAGATGAAATTATGGAGCTAATCATTGACATTTTTTGGATTGACTGAGCTTTGTTTTTGTTTTTTCAAATCCATTTCTCCTCTCTACTGTTTGGGAGCCATATAATCTATTTCTATTTTCATACTTCTTAATCTTAATTTTTAATGTGTTTATGAAACTTAAAGTCTAAAACACTGTGACTTCTCTACCTTCTTCCAAAACAGTGAATGGGCAGTGGAATGATGGGTCTTGGATTCTTGTTTGCATACTATGCAAAATATTTTTTAAACTCCTATGGCTAGGTGCATGTTAACTAGACTTACTGCACATATATTGAATCATTATGTTGTACACCTGGAACTACTAATATATAACAATTATATCTCAATAAAAAATCAATATAAAAATCTATTTAACTCATATTTTTCATCATGATTTCAAATATTTGCAAAAATGTAATTACCAGAATATTGCAAGTTTAGAAATTTTAAAATACAAATTTTCTCACTTAGACTTTAAATATCATAATGTTATGCTATCCATAAGCCTTCATTAAAGAAAGTTAAAAATCTTCAAAAATAGGAAATTTTATGTCCTTTTTTGTTCTTAATTTCTATTCTACTTTCCCCATATGACTTTTTTAAAATTAATGGACTTTATTTTTAGAGCAGTCCTGTATGTACAGAAAAATTGAATGTAAACTACAGATAAGCCCCATATACATTCACATCGTTCACTCAGTTTCCCTTGTTATTGACATCTTATATTAATGTGGTGTGCTTGTCATAACTGATAAGCCAGTGTTGATATGTGATTATTAGTTAAAGTCCATAATTTACATTAGGATTCACTTTGTGATGTGTATTCACTGGGTTTTGACAAATGTAAAATGACATGTGCCCACATTATAACATCATACAGAATAGTTTCACTGCCCTAAAATTACTTTGTGCTCCATGTAGTCATCCCTCTCTCCCAAATCTTTGACAATCACTGATCTTTTTACTGTTTCCATAGTTTTTCCTTTTCCAGGTGTCATATAGTTGGAATCAAACAGTATGTAGTCCTTCATATTGGCTTCTTTCTCTTAGCAATATTCATTCAAGATTCCTCCCTGTATTTTCATGGCATGATAACTCATTTCTTTATATCACATAATAATATTCCATCATGTGGATGTACCACAGTTTGTTTATCCAATTATTGAGGGACATTTTGATTCCTTCAAATATTTGGCAATTATAAATAAGACTGCTGTTAACATCCATGTGTGGGTTTCTATGTAACAAAAGTTTTCACCTCATCTGAGTAAATACCAAGGAGCACAATTGCTGGACCTTTTCAGAAAAGCATGTTTAATTTTTGTCATACTAGCTTCCAAAGTCTCAGCACCATTTTGCATTCCCACCAGCATGAATAAGAGCTCCTGGTGCTCCACATTCTTCTCAGCATTGGGCATTATAGATATTTGGAATTTTTGCCATTCTAACGGGTATGTAATGGTAACTTATTGTTCTGATTTGCAATTTCCTGACAACATCTGATGTTGAACCTCTTTTCATATGCTTATTTGTTGTCCATATATCTTCTTCATTGATGTGTGTGTTCAGATCTTTTGCCTTCTCTTATTATCTTTTATCTTAATATGTTTTAGTTGGGTTTGATTTCTTTTAGTTGAGTTTTAAGATTTCTTTGTAAATCTGGATAGTAGGCCTTTATCAGATATATCTTGCAAATATTTCCTCCTAGTCTGTAGCTTGTCTTTTCATTCTCTTAACAGTATCTTTCACAGAACAGAATTTTAAATTTTATTGGAGGCCAATGTACTAATTTTATTTCTTTCATGGGTCATGCTTTTGATCTTGTATCTAAAAAGTCATTGCCAACTCAAGATCACCTAGATTTTCTTCCATGTTATCTTCTAGGAATTTTATGTTTTACATTTAGATTTATGATACATTCTGAGTTTATTTTGTGATGGTCTTTTGTGTAAGGTCTGTGCATAGATTCTTTTTTCCCCCATGTGGATGTCTAATTGTTCCAGCACCATTTGTTTGGAAAAGACTGTCCTTTCTTCTTTAAAATACCTTTGCTCCTTTGACAAAGATCAGCTGACCATATTTATATGGGTCTGTTTCTAGGCTCCTCATTCTATTCCATTGATCTGTTTGTCTATTCTTTCACCAATACCACATTGTTTTAATTATTGTAGCTTTGTAGTAAGTCTTGAAGCCTGTCTGTCTTCAATTTTGTTCTCCTTCAGTATTGTATTGGATGTTCTGGGTCTTATGTTTCTCCATACCAACTTTAGATTCAGTTTTCTGATAGCCACAAAATAACTTGTTGGAATTTTGATTGGCATTGTGTGGAATCTACAGATCAAGTTGGGAAGACTAATATCTTGACAATATTGAGTCTTCTTATCTACATAGATGGAGTATCTTTCTCTCCATTTAATTTAGAGCTTCTTTGATTTTTTTCATCAGTTTTGTACTTTTCCACATGTGAATCTTGCATACATTTTGTTAGATTTATACCTAAGTATTTCATTATTTTGGTGATAATATAAATAGTATTGTGCTTTAATTTCAATTGTTCATTTCCCATATGACTTTACCAGAATAAAAAGATTTTTGCTTGAAAATATTATTGATCACTATTATTATTATTATTATTCTCTACAACAAAGTTATGCACACATAAGTAGATTGAAACATTAAGATGGAAGATGAGTTCTGTTAGTCATGATTCTTTAGAGAAACAAAACTGATATACATGTATATAATTTATTATAAGGGATTGGCTCATGCAATTACGGAGTCTGAGAAATCCCACTGTCTTCTGTCTGCAAGCTGGAAACTTAGGAAAGCTGGTGGTGTACTTCTGAGACTCAGGGGCTGAGGGGGTATTCCCAGTCAAGGACAGAAGACTAGCTCAAGCAGTCAGGCAGAGTAAATTCTCCCCTTCTTCTGTCTTTTTGTTTTATTAGGCTCTCAACAGATTGGATGATACCCCATCCACAGTGGAGAAGGCAAACTGCTTTATTCAGTTCAGCAATTCAAATGCTAATCTCATCCAGAAACACCCCCACAGATACACCTAGAAATAATGTTCAATCTGGGCACTCCATGTTGCAGTCAAACTGACACATAAAATTAAGCATAATGGAGGTAATCAGAGCTAGTGTTCTAAGGCAGTGGTCCTCAGACTGGGGTATGTATGCCCATGGTGATATACAAAGCCTTCCCAAGGATATGGATAGTATTGTATTAATGGAATTGATGTTTAAGGAATTTCTTTTACAGCTGACCCTTAAACAATGAGAGAGTTAGGAGCACCAACCCCTACACAGTCTAAAATCCACATGTAGTTTTTGACTTCCCCAAAATCTAAACTACTAATAACCTACTGTTGACCAGAAGTCATACAGGTAACATAAACATTTTGTATGTTGTATGTATATATATATATACACACTGCATTCTTACATAAAGTAAGCTAGAGGAAAGAATGTTTTTTGAAATTGTTGCAAATCTCCAAAAGTGTTTCCAATACACTTATTGAAAAAAATATGCATATAAGTGGACCTGTCAAACCTGTGTTGTTCAAGGGTCAAATATATAAGGGTAATTTTATTTCATGTTTCTCTTACTCCCACTTTCCTAAAGGATATCTCACAGTTGTCTGTACAGACCACCGACAGTAAGAAACTGGACACTTAGAAGCTAAGGCCAATGTAGTTTAGGACAAAAGAGTCAGGTTTAGGACAAAATGTTTCAGGAATTAGGCACAAACAGTAGCACAAGGGTGAGAGCAATGCAAGGGAGTAATCTAGTGCACACTGTGATCCACAGGAGATGTTCAACAAATATAATGTGTAAATGGATGGTTAACTGATTACACAGTATAATATGAGACACAGACTTCCAGTTTCTACTCCACCTCCTATAACACTTCGTTATGTAGGACTAGCACCTTTCCTTAATCTGATATGAAACTCTGCATACCCGAATTCAAGGACAGAGTTAACATCTTAAGAATCTGGCCTATCAGAGGGTTTTTTTTTTTTCTTCAGCATATATTGAATGACTCCTACATATGTGTCATCAAGCTAAGGTACACCCATAAGTAAAATAGGATAGGATACACTGGTGAATAAGATTGGATAAGGTTTCGATCCTTGAAAGTTTAGTGGCTGGAAGCAAGGCAATTGGCAAATTGGTAACTAGAGCACAGTGAGATAAAAGGTAAAACAGGGATATATACAGGGCACAATGGGAGCATACAGGGGGAGCACCTAACTCAGACTGGGTATGCTGCGGGGAGAATTAAAATTCTTGAAAGAAGGGACTTTCAAACTGGCCATTTGATGATGATGGGAAGGAGG
Source organism: Manis javanica (assembly GCF_040802235.1). NCBI lineage: Eukaryota > Metazoa > Chordata > Mammalia > Pholidota > Manidae > Manis > Manis javanica. The sequence goes on along the minus strand of NC_133163.1, from coordinate 100,663,630 downwards.
CTAAGAGAAGTGATTAGATATAAGACTGGAAAAATAAGAGGGGGTCAGATACTAAGGAATTTGGACTTGTTATAAGAGCATTAAGAGCCACTGAAGGATTGTTACATACATAAAAGACTTAGGATTATTCTTATTAAATTAATTCTAAGGAAGAGGCAGTTTGGGTTTATCACTGGAGTCCCAGTCTCTTCACTTAAATGGGTTGATATGACATGGTTATGCCTCTCTGCCTTGGTTTGGGTGTTCTCTTTATCTGGAACCCCTTCTGTAAATACCCTTCCAATTCTTCCCACAAGACTTACATTCTATTGCCTCGAAGCTTTCTAAATATCCCCAAATGGTGATTACACTCTACCAATCATAGTGCCTTATTTCTAGGACAGTTTTACAAGTTATATATTGCTCTATAACACATTATCCCAAAATTTAGTAACCCAAAAGAACAAAAAACACTTTTAATTTCTCACAGTTCCCAAGAATCAGAGACTTGGGAGTGGCTTAACTGGGTGATTCTGCCTCAGAATTTTCATGAGGTTATAAGATGTCTGTGGGGGTGCAGTCATCTGACATCTTGTCTGGGGTTGAAGGAGGTACTTTCAGGATGGCTTACCCACATGGCTGGCAAGTTGGTACTGGCTATTGGCAGGAGGTCTCAGTTCCTTGTGACACATACTTCTTCAAAGAGTTGCTTGAGTGTCCGCATGGCATGGCAGCTGGTTTCCCCCAAAGTGACTGATCTAAAAGAGCAGGTAGAAGCCAAAATGTCTTTCATGACCAAGACTTAAAAGTCAGACATTATCATTTTTAAATATCTCATTGATTACACAGGTCAACCCTATCCACATGGGAGGAGACTACACAAGGGTGAGAACACCTGGAAGTGAGGAACATAGAGGGCCCTACTGGAGGTTGCCTAACAGCAGTGATAACATTTATCTTCATTATCAGTTAGACTTGTATCTATCTCTGTCCCACTATACCAGTGTTTCTCACCCTTTTGTGCATTATCACTCCCTAATTATGTTTCCCCTAATTGTACTCCCCCCTTCATGAAATTCTAATGTTTACTTATGTACTATATACATATCTATGCTTTATATATAAAAAGAGTAATATTTTTCACACACACACATTCCCCATCAATTCTCACTTGCTTGAAGGGGGAGATATCCCTGCCTTTGATGTTGAGAAGGCACGCACTAGGCGGAGAGCTAAAAAAAAAATCCAAGAGTTGGCTGCTTCTCATCTTCCTCCAGGAGGAAGAACTTGGGCAACACTTGCCCCCCACATGATTCCCTGAGACAAAACCGTTTGTCCTGTCTTTCCTCTGAGGTGCTTGTCACTCTTAGGAATTAAGTTCTCCTGGCTGCCAATGAGGACCTCAGTTCTCTGATACGTTTTAAAAATCAGAGTTTTGCAGATTGATCTGGATTTTTCTTGCTGTTAGAATGAGAATGATATTCTCTTGTGGCTCTGTACATCCTAAGAGGAAGCAGAACTCCTCTCTTTCACTTTTAATACATGCAAATAATCAAAGCGGTGTTCATGCACTAAGTGTTCTCTGACTCCTAACACCTGCTAAGGCTATGTCTGTAGCTGACAGTGTCTCACGTGTTTTTTCATTTTCCCAGAGTTTGTACTGTGCTTGCTGTCCTCATGTATCTGACATTTACAGAGCCCTTACTATGTTCCCGCATTGTTCTAGGTATATGGGCTCATTTCAAACCATCCCTAACTTCCCTCTTTCCTTTTAACACCACATCCAATTTGGCAGGTGATCATTTGGTTCTGCCTTCAAAATACACCCAGTTCTTTTCAAAACTAACAGTGGCCTTAACAAGGGCCCAGCAACTGCATTTATCTCAGAGAAATTATGTTATTTTCATAGAGGAAACTTGTACACAAATGTTCATAGCAGCTTTGTAGTTGACCCAAACCTGGGCAAAACCCAGATGTACTTCAAAAGGTGAATGGACAGACTGTGGTACATCCATACTGTGGGGTGCTGCTTGGCAATGAAGAGGAACAAACTGTTGGTGCAAGCAATAACTTAGATGAATCTCTGACAAACTATGCTGAGTAAGAAGGCCAGACTCAAGAGGGCACATACTGTCTGATTTCATTTATATAACAATTGTGACTGCATAATTATAGAGATAGAGTACAGATTAGTGGCTGTCAGAGATTAGGGATGAGAGGGGAGAGTGTGGCTATAAAGAGATGACATGAGGGATTTCATGGTGATGGTACAGTTCAGCATCTTGATTGTTGTGGTGGTCATTCCAGCCTACATGTGATAAAACTGTGTAGAGCAACACACAATAAGTGCATGTATAACTGGTGACATCTGAGTAAACTCTATGGATTGTGCCAATGTCAGTTTCTTGGTTTCGATATTGTGCTGTGCTTATAGGAGATGTTGGAGTAATGGCTGGGGGAGGGGGACATGGGACTTCTCTGCATTTCTTTTCAAACTCCTGTGAATGTATAATCATTTCACAATAAAAAGTTTAAAATACAAAAAATAGTACCATGCCTTTTCATCTTTTTATCCCTCATAGTACCTTATTGACATACTGCTATAAACAGAGCATAGTAGCAAATGTTTGTTAAATTGTTGCAAACAATTGGGCAAGGACGGGGAGGAGAATGAATGTGTGATCCAATGAGAGTGGGAAATAGAGATGTGTGGGTAAAATTGCAATATTTCCAGAACCTCTCACCTGGCCTTAGTGAATCTCCGTATCAGCAGGTGTTTCCAAGGGGTGGAGAGAAGCAGTCCATCTCCATTGATTACAAGGATGATTACAAGGGTGGGTGGACCAAGGGTGTATCTGAACTGGAGAGGTTTGGTGGGATGTCCCGCTTTTGCAGCCAGGTCACAAGAGACATGGGTGAGCAGAAGTGGATTACTTCTTATGAGCAATAAATGAGTTTCCCCCACTTTATTTCTCCCTTTGACTAATTTTGCCTTCAAAGGTTATTTGCCCTGGGCTGGGAACATATTTTCCCCCAAGAGTTACACCTGGAAATCTGTCTTCATGGGTGTGACACTTGGGTGGGCTGCCCCTAGAGATGGAGGGGAGATACCCGGAAACCACCCTGTGGATGGTGAGGAGGCTCCAGTGGCTGCCTCAATGGGGGATAATGACTCACCCTTACCTTTGGCAATGGTGGAGGGTGCAGCTTCCCCCAGGAGTCCCATATCCATGGGGTTTCCACTTGGGGAGCCCCTAGTGGGGAATTGGTTCAGGGTAAAGCACATCCTAGATGGGTGGGCCCTTCCTCAGAATTGGGGAAGGGTAGAGACACCGGAAGCAGTGGAGTTAGCCCTCCATGAGATAGAAGACTGCTTAGAGGCCCTGAGTGGCCATGAGGCAGCTGGGATTTGGGGATGTTTGTTTCTTGAGATAGTTGAAAGGGTTATTGAAGAGAGTGACATACTCTGGCTTCACTTGGAGGAGCTGGGTGATGACCTATGGGATGCCCTTAAGAAAGAGAGACAGTTGGCAAGAAGACAGGTTGCGCTCCTGCAAGATATGTTAGCAGTGAGGGAAGGGGCAGCAGGAGAATCTGCACTGTAGGAGGCTGTAGGGGAGTGGGATGAAGGAGTGGCGCCTTCAGCCCAGAAGATTCTCGGGGAGATGTTGAGAGGATGAGGGGCTGGGGCCAAGGGCTGATCTGTTGCTAAGGCCACCATCCACGGCACGAGGCCCTCCCACATTAAAGGCCTGCCCAGTTGTAATTAAGAAAATAAAAATGCAAGAACTGCAGGCTCCTCACGGGGAGGAGTAGCCCCATTCCCAGGTTGTGGAGCACTCCACATTCCGCCCCTATACCCAGGATGAGTTGGACGTGAGCATCTGGTTTTGGCAGAAGCCGTTGGAACCTCTGCCTGCATGGCTTTGGTGTCTTTGTGATATGGGAGAGGAAAACATTGTCATGTTGGGATCTGAAGTGGGTACACTGGCTTCCATGATGACTCACCCTTCCCTCCTGCAGCAGCTGCAAAGTGCCCATCACACCTCAGGGAATATGTGCTTCTGGATTGGCTGATAGCAGCCATCAGGGGAGTTTGGCCTAACTGGGGTGATTTACCATACTTATCCACTAGCTGTAAAATGTATGCAAAGCTCCAGTAGGTGTTACAGGAGTTGGGCATGAAAAATGTCATCTACAGTATGGGTACCCACACCCTGCCCAAGGCCCTGATGAGGAGCTGTTCATCATAGGAATGAGAAATCTGATACTCCATACAGCTCCCCCATCTCTCTTTGGGTCCCTAGTGACTATTCTTGCCCCCCACATAGGGCAACACATAAGTGAGCCTACTCAGACTTTAGCAGATGTGGGAGAGGCTGAAACATAAGTGCATAGAAGGAAATATGGGCTATGACTGACAGGAGAGGTTTAAAGGACCCCATGAAGGTGTCAAAGACTCAGATGTGGGATGATTTTATAAAGGTGGCGGTAGTGAAAAAAAACTTTGATGGAGAGCCCAGTAGGATCTTGTTAGAACTGTGGCACCAATTAAAGCCAGAGCAGCAGTTCCAGTCGCTGAGATCCAGGACATGGAAGCCAGAGGCAAGGCCCCATGTCCTGCCTATATCCCTGCAAGACCTCTTGGGGGACAGCACTCAGGCTCCGCCTGGGCCTCACCCCCACAGGAGAATGATTGGGCATTGCAATTTGACTGGGGAGGGGGATTAAGGCCCCCACCTTGGGAGATGTGGTGGGGACCAGAGGCCACATATAGAATTAGCAATTCATTGGTCCCCTGTGAATGTACAATGTGTCCTGGTGCTGGTGGACACAGGAACTGAATGTTTTCTGATTTATGGCAAACCTGAGTGTTTTCCTGGGACCCCTGCCTGCTGTGATAAATGGCTATGGAGGTAAGGCAATTAGAGTGAAGAAAGCCCACTGGGGATAGGGCATTTACTCCCAAAGGAGTATACTGCGTACATTTCTCCCAGACCTGAATATATTTTGGGGTTCAATATTCTGCAGGGTCTGTGGTTACAGACCACTTACTTGCAGATGAGTTCAGACTGATGGCACATGTGGTAAAGGCAGTTCTGAGGGGACATGCTAAGCACCCACCTGTAGCTCTACCTGTACCTCAGCAGGTGACAAATACTAAGCAGTATAAATTGCCTAGGGGACACAAAGAAATTGGAGGAACTCTACAGGAGTTGGAGAAGGTGGGTATCATAAAGTCCATAGTCCTTTTAATTCACCAGTGTGGCCAGTGGAAAAGCCGGACATGGATATAACTGTGGATTACAAGGGATTGAATAAAATCACACCCCCTTTGCATGCTGCTGTCCCCTCTATAGCAGCCCTTCTGGACACCCTCAGTCAAGAACTAGGGATGTATCACCATGTCATGGACCTTGCTAATGCTTTCCTCTCTGTTGACATAGCACAGGGGAGTCAGGAACAGTCTACCTTCATGTGGGAAGGCCTGCAGTGGACATTCACTGTCCTTCCACAGGGATACCTCCACAGTCACACCATCTGTCATTGACTTGTAGCCCAGGCCTTGGTCACATGGAAGAAATCACAAATGGTGTGGTTGTATCACTACATTGATGATATCATGCTCACATGTGATTCTCTTTCAGATATAGAAAGGGCAGTTCCCAGACTGCTGCAATATCTACAGGAGAAAGGATGGGCTGTGAACAGCACCAAGGTTCAGGGACCTGCTTTGTCTGTAAAGTGCTTGGGGGTTGTCAGGTTGGGTAAAACTAAAGTTATCCTAGAAGCAGTCATAGAGAAGGTCCAGGCTTTCCTTACCCCTACTACTGTGGCAGTCTTCCAAGAGTCTTTGGGTCTTTTGGGCTACTGGAGAGTGTTTATCCCACACTTGGCACAAATTCTGAAGCCCTTATACCAGTTGGTATGAAAGGGCATCAGGTGGGACTAGAATGAGACATGTACAGCTGCTTATACTGCTGCTAAGTGAGTAGTCAAGGCCATACAGGCCTTGAGTGTAATGGACTCATCAAGGCCCTGTGAGCTAGATGTTCATATAACTGAAGATGGTTATGGATGGGGCCTTTGGCAGCGGCTTGAACAGCATGCCAACCTATTGGATTCTGGTCACAACTATGGAAATGAGCAGAGGTCCGGTACACCTTAATAGAAAAGCAACTGGCTGCTGTGTTTTATGCCTTGCTGGCTATGGAGCCTGTCAGTGGAACAGCTCCAACCAAGGTAATAACCACCGATCCCATTGTGGGATGGGTGCAAGACTGGACCCAAAGGCCATGGAGTGGTGTGGCACAGACACCTACACTGGCCAAATGGGGCACATATTTACAGCAGTGTAGCACATTTTCCACTAGCCCCTTAAGTGGAGAACTCCAACGTTTATTAGGGCCAGTGACCTACACCAATGGAAAGCAGGAAGAACTTGCTTTTGAGCCATTGGTAGCTGAGAGTCCTTACTAGGAGGGAAATGTCCCTATACCTGAAGATGATTGATATACAGATGGCTCCAGTCATGGGCAGCCCCTGAAGTGGAGGGCTGTGGCTTTCCATCCTAAGACTGAGACAATATGGATGGAGGATGGAGAGGGGAAGAGCAGCCAATGGGCTGACTTGCAGGCAGTATGGCTCATGATCACCCAGTAGCCCTCCCCTATAGTTGTCTGCACTGACAACTGGGCCATCTATTGGGGCTTGACCTTGTGGCCATCAACATGGTACCATGCCAACTGGATGGTTGGTCACCAGCCCTTTTGGGGGCAAGAGTTATGGTAAGACATATGTATGGGCCTCTGGTCAGACTAAGACAGTTACCGTGTATCATGTGACTGGCCATTTGCCTTTGTCATCCCCAGGGAATGATGAAGCAGTTACATTGGTCCAGGTGCATTGGCTAGAATGATAGCCCAATGGTTACATCAGCATTTGCTGCAAGAGGGGCAAAAGACAATGTGAGGTAGTCTGTCAGTGGGGCCTGCTATTGACCTTTGAAGAAGTCAGCCAAGCCCAGAAGAAGTGCCTGTGTGCTCTAAAAGGGACTTACACTGAGTCCCGCAACAACATGGGACAATAGTAAAGTGGCCAATACCACTTGTCAGGTGGCAGATAGACAATATTGGGCCTCTTCCCATATCAGAAGGATATTGGTAGACTATGACTTGTGTGGACACAGCTACTGGCCTACTGGTTGCTTTTCCTGCACATTGTGCAGATTAGCAAATGACCAGAAAGGGCCTAGAGCATCTCTTTCCAGCCTATGGCCAGCTGCAGGTGACTGAGAGTGATCAAGTCACCCATTTCACTGGGCATGTGATACAAGAGTGGGTGCAGCAATTAGGAATAAAGTGGAAGTTCAAGTTTCATGTATCATATCACTGGGGCAGGCATGATAGAGAGGTACAATTTTTTGTTGAAATATGGCCTGAAGTTAGACACTAATAGTCTATGGGGCTGGTCATTTCACTTATGGATAGTAATACAGTGTTTGAATGAGAAGCCCCAAAAATGAGCCTTCAGCCCTGTGGACATTCTTGCATACATTGCTGCCTCTCCTATACAACTCTATGTGGAAACCAAAGAGGAGTTATTGAAGCCAGGATATGACCAGTGGAGCACCATCTTGCTGCCAGCCTCAACTGCATTATACCATGGATACTCTGTTGAATGGATATTTCAACAAATGGATCAGCAATGGCTGGCCCTTCTGGCATCTCAGGGAAAAGGCCTGGAAGCTGGCCTCCTGTGTGTACCTGAAGTAATAGCAGAGTGGCCCCTAATGATCTTGGTAGTGTACCCAAAACCTCTGGGAGGTAAGAGCATCTTACAGGGAAGTTTTATTTTATCTTTATAGCCAGTGCATGTACCTCTCATAGTCCTATATACTGACCCATCTCTCCCACAGAAGTGGGGTGAAGGTCTGTTACTAGACCAGGACAAGAACCCATTCCTGCCACTGTCCTATCACAGGACCGCTCTCTTGCATGCATCCTACCTAATGGATAAGATTTGCCTATGCTGTTGTCATTAAAACATGTATCTTATTGCCCTTAAGGTTATTTTCTTCTACAGTCCCTGTGACTGGGACCTTCCCTGTAGTTGCAGCTGCTGCATGATGAGTGCTCTGGACTTCCTATCTGTTCAGCTACTGGCTGCCTGTGGAATGGGTGAGCGATGGACTTAATCTGCATAGGATTTTGAACCTAGCTGAATCCTCTGGCTTAAGGATTATCATGATTTTATTGCTGTTGTTATTATATGTTATTAGTCTGGTTACAGTGCTCCAGCTTTCTCACACAGGGGACATTGCAGAAGATTGGGAATGAGCAGTTTGTGAGGCGAGATTTCTGGAGGGGTGGGCTGTGGATAAATTGCAGTATTTCCAGAATCTCTTTCCTGGCCTTAGAGCCTCTCTATGTCAATAGGTGTTTCTAAGGGGTGGAGAGAAAGAATCCACTTCCATATCAATATTATAAGGCGGAGCGAAGGCATATCTGGACCACAGAGGTGTGGTGGGGTCCTTTTGCAGCTAGGTTGGTAGAGACATGGGCAAGCAGAAGTAGATGACTGCTTGTTAGCAATAAACGGGTTTCTCCCACTTTATTTCTCCCTTTGACTCATTTCAGCTTCAGAGGTTATTTGCCCCAGGCTGGGAACATATTTTCCCCCTGGAGTTACAAGATGCCATAGACTAAAATGAAAACAGAGCTCCTATGTGAAAGATGTGAGAGAGTGAGCATTTAATGAACATTTTTTGAAATACTCAATTTATCCAACTCGTTCATCACTGAACATTGAATAGGATTGTTCCTGACATATTCTTAGGAACTCAGTTCTTTTTTTTAAATAAATATATTCATCCTCCAGAATTGATTGCTCACTGAGTCAGCATATGTGAATTTCAGGGCTTCTCATTACCTGTAAATTAGGATTTTTTTTCATTAATTTAGTTAAGGAATAATCCTATTCCCCATTTCTAACTCTAAACTAAATACTCCAATTTATCAAGAGTTCTGGAGATCAAATGTTATGGAGCTATTCTTGTTTCCTTCCTACATCATCCAAGCAAGAGGTGAAGCACTTGTGGCTATGAAAAACCAGAGTCACAAAGATTGAGGAAAACAAAGCACTCTTATTTCATTGTATTTTGATTTTCTGGTTTGTCTCCACCTTCTAGATTATAAATTCCTTAAAGGCCCAGCTGAGATCCAGAAAACAAACATTATTCAATGTAAGCATAAATTAGCCAAGATCCCTGCCCCAAGGGGCTGGTAATTTAGTAGGGAAGTTATGCCACCTGTAGTAAAATTTTTTTAACCTTTGTCCTGCTGGACCTGTCAGATAGGGAAGGAACACCTAATACCTCAAGACTGATTATAAGCATGACCAAAGCTTGCTAGGGAAAACCATGGGTGGGTCACATTTGCTGGAGAGAATATCCTACTTCAGTGAATTGTGGGTGGTAACATTTAAGAGGTTATAGTTGTGCTGAAAGAAGCCAGACCTACCTTGCTCCCCAAAAGAGTAGAATATTGTATAAATCCATTATATAAGACCCTAGACTATGCAAATTTTTCTGTGGTGAGAGGAAAGCAGGTCAGTAGCTACTAAGGGGTGGGGTTTGGAGGGAGGGATTATAAAGGACAGGAGAAACTTGGGGGTGATATATATATGTTCACTGTCTTGATTATAATTTTATAGGTGTACACATTTGTCAATACTTGGCAAATTGTACATTTAAATATGTGAGGTGATTTTATGTCAATTATTCCTCAATAAAGCTGTTTTTTAAAAAGAGGTAAGAGAGTGGGTCAGAAGATAGATAAAATAGAGATAAGATCATAGTGATTCAGAAGGTATTTAAGTTTTTTGGAAGTAGGAAGGTGCTGTGTCAAAAGCAACATTTAGTTAACTATCACTACTGGTCAGAACTGGGTTGATGTGATAGCAAAGGAAAAGGAAAGACAGAAGGGTCACGTATGAAGCTAGAGAACAACCTAGTCTTCGGTTAAGGTGTGTGATGTGTGTGTGTCTGCGGCCCATATCTGTGGAGGGAAAGGACGGTGCCTCTAGTTAAACCCAGGAGAATTTTTGCTGGCATAAAGAGGGGAAGTTAAAGGAAGACCATGACTCGGGCCATGATGATGATTCTGCATTTTGGACGAGGTGACAGTAATATTCAAGGTCTCTACCCTAATTGGGACAGAGGAGTCTGGGAAACATTGCTGGAGGGCGCAGGCACAAGCCAGGCCCAGCTAAATGCGGTGAGCCCATGCTCGAACTCCCGGCTGAATCCCGGCCACCTGGAACCTTAACCCTCAACTACTGCTCCCTCGAGTTCCATTCCCAGAGCTGAGAGATGTTTGTGCAAGTCCCGCCTGGGAATCCAAAGGAGAACGGGGGAGAACACCCCACCCATCCAACGCTACTTGGCGGGCTGGGGTTGCGCGCGCTCGTGCCCGGCGACTGCGCGCGGCGCGCAGGGAGGCGGCCTAGAAGTGAGGGAACGCGCGCCCTTCACGTGACCCGGCCCGCGGGCGGCGACGCAGACGACGCGCCCCTCACGTGGTCTGTCTCCAACCCCGTCGCCTGCGGAGGCGGGCGCGGGCGCGTCCCTGTGGCGGGTCACCCGGAGGAGTTGGTCGTACAATTATGAAAGACTCGGCTTCTGCTGCTAGCGCCGGAGCTGAGTTAGTTCTGAGAAGGTTTCCCTGGGCTGTCCTTGTCCGGCGGCCTCTGCTGCCGCCTCCGGAGACGCTTCCCGATAGATGGCTGCAGGCCGCGGAGGAGGAGGTGGTGGAGTTGCTGCCCTTCCGGAGTCCGCCCCGTGAGGAGAATGGTACTAGACCCACGCAGGCCCGGGGGTTGGGGGGGATGACCCTGGGGGTAGCGGGCTGGGAAGGGGCAGGACTCGGCAGGCAAGTGTTTGTAGGAAGCCGCGCTTCCTGGGGCGAAGGACCCCCCGCATGCCTTGATGCTTCCGGACTTGCCCTGGCGGGACGGGAGTGAAGTTCGTTTCGGGGTGAGGGGCAGGAAGCAGGTAGCCACCCGGCGCTCCAGCCCGTCGCGGGAACCGCCTGAGCGCAGACCCGGCTGCAGCGAGGGCCCCGGAGGCGGCGGAGGCGCGAGCCCGGGAGTACCTGGTTGAACTGAGAGGCCGCAGCTCGCCAGACGCAGCGCTCAGTCTCCCAGCGCCGCATCTCCGGGGAGCGCGCTTCTCCTGGCGCCAGTTGCTGGCAGATAAGGAAGCCAAATGCTGTGCTCAAGTTCGGCGTGGAAAGGGAGGGAGACTTGGGAGGGAACAAAAAAGGAATAGAGGGCACGGGGTTGGAGCGCTGCCTGGTTTGCTGCGCAGCAGATACTCCACAGGTACATTTTACTTCTGGAGCCAGCGGGGAGGGATTTGACGGTATTGACCGTAGATCTGCTTTGTAAATTTCCTTAGCAAGAATTCACGATTTTACTGCGGCGCAGTTGTAGGTAGCGAGGCGGTGTTTTGTCCAGATTTTATGTCGAACTACCTCATCCATTGCCCTAGAGAAGGGTTTGGTCGTGTTTTAAACCGAAGGTGCAGTGTGGAGAGAGGGATGTGGTGCATTGCAGCTTCTAGTAGGGCTTTTTTGTTAGAGCCAGGAATCAAATTTAGAGAGTTCTTACAAAGAAAGTCATTTAGGTCTGGGATTTGAACAGCGGGTGTGGGGTAGGTATTTCTGCTCAGTACTTGAACTTGATAGGCTTCATGCAAACAACTCTCTGCTGGAGTTTGGCAGGTTTTATTTCTCTAGAAGCTAATTCCAGTGACATACAAAACGGAAACGACATGGTTGTGCTTTGAATTTATAGTGCGCTTTCCAGTATTTCCTACCTTCTGTGGTAATTAAAGGCAGTAAAAACGTCACTTCACCTTTTCTAATTTTAAAAGAAAGTGTTAAGTACCTCTACGGACGCTGAAATTTTAAATGTATTAGCAGATTTTAAGAGAACCTATTTTGGTAGGGGGAAAGTTGAATCAAAGTGCTTTTTGTTTAAAAAACATCATTAATACCGACTCTTAAGTGTTGTGTCTTTTAGATGGTAAATAGCATAGATTTGAAATAACATTTCAGTATTTTGAAAAATTTTTTTAGATACGTTAGAAAATGGAAATGAAGATGACTCACCATGTTCAAAGCCATTGCTCCCTAATATTTTATTAAAATAACCATTGATTGTTTATAGTTCATGATGCGTGATCAAAACCGAAAGTTTCTGTGATGTGACTGCCCTTGCACTGTTCACCATATAAGAACTTATTCACTATGTAAGAACTTGTTCATCATGTAAGAACTTGTTCGTTACGCTTTAGAAGATTGGAGACTGTTGAGAATTAGGCTTGGGGTTGATTAATGATTGTGCATTGAGTCCCCTATACAGAATTTTATTGTTGTTAACAACCATTTGATCAATAAATATGAGAGATGCCCTCTCAAAAAAAAAAATGTCGTAACATCTACCTCCTAGGCCCTTTGAGAGGATTCTCAGAAAATTTAATTTTGTTTTTAAGTTGTATGTGTTGAAATAAATTTGAAGTCAAAATAAAAAAAAAAATGACCAGACAACTTTGTATCTGGTGACTATCTAGTGAAAGTCTGTATTTTCTTAGTCTTATGTCAGGTGCTTTTAAATCCAGCCTCTTAATGTCTTACTGGCTACATACTTTGAAACTTAGCCTTCAAAAAATTAAGATGTGGTCTGAGTTGCTCCTGTTTCTGTTATCTTTCCATTTATGTCCAGTTTCTGTTATAACAGATGGACTCCCCTGAGTTTGTATACATAAATTGTGCACAGTATTTGGCACCTAGTATGATCTCAGTATTGGTTGTACATCCTGTTTAACAATCCTGTTGATTCTACAGAGAGAAATTTTCACTTTAAACTTTGAAATTAAGAGTCTGCTTGAGTCCTGGCTGTGATTGAGTTGTTTGATTTTTCTTTACAATTTCCAATTAAGTTATACTGAAACCTTAGGATAATCTAAGACTGAGGTTCTTTAACAATGGTAATTTGTTAAGCATCCTCAACTTCTAGGTCAACGCTGTGATCTAAAAGTTCACGTACAATTCTTACTGTAAACTTTTACTTTAAGGCATTTACTTCTGGTAATCAGTTACTTTGTTGCTAAAAGAAAGCATCCGTATTCTTCTGCAATTCTAAAAAGCTTAAACACCAGTCAACTGACCAAAAACAATACAAAATACCAAGAACTGCTCTTTAAAAAACTGGAGTTAATCAAATTTGTACAAAATTATCTACCATGGCTACTGGAAATATTTATTTTATTCATTTGGCAATCATTTGTTTAGTGTTTAATATATTCCAAGCACTATGGGAGGCCCTGGAGTGGCAAAGATAATGATAGACAAGTTTCCCGCTCTCAAACAGCTTAAGTTCTAGTTATTTTTAAAAGCTCTACCTGTCCATTGTCAATGGAAGATGCATACATTACTTCATAAAACAAACATTTAGTGTCTACTATGTTGCAGGAGCTGTGACTTTTAATAGTCTTGAAGAGCATATGATTTGCAAAAGACAAAGGATAGTGTGATACTATTGCATAGATTACTGTGAAAGTACAGAGTAATCAGAAGGGAAAGTCTGGGTAGACTTGCGAAGGAGCTAATAGCAGAGGTGAGTCTTACAGAGTCAGTAGGAATTTGAATTAACCTGGAAATAGGGGTATTGAATATGTGGTTTGAGTCTAAGGGAACTGAGCTTGAGAAGAGCATCTGCAGCATATTCTGTGAACTACTGTTTGGAATGAGCGGAATATGGGATGATTTGGGGTACTGGTGGGAGTGTTATAAAGATAAGCAAGGACCAGATTTCTGAGGGCATTGTATGTCATACAAAGGAATTGGAGTTTTATTCCGGAGATGTTGGGGATCCACTTAAGGAAACAATGTGGAGGGTGAATAGGTGTGTGTATGAAAAGCATAAAAAGGAGGCTATAGCCTAAAAGCATGTGTATGAAAAGCATAAAAAGAAGGCTCAAAATGTTGAGGGCTTGAAATAAAGTAGAAAAAAAGAAGAAACAGATTGAGATGTTTAGGGAGTTAGAATACTCAGAACTTGATACTTTCGTGGAGGGTTTTGTGTGTGTGTGCCCGCATGTGCATGTGTGCTTGTGCAAATGTCCATAACAAGAGCCATACATAAAGTTAAATATGTAATAGTTGAAATCGTAACTGTAAACGTGCAAATGTAATACTTAAAGACAATACTTAAATGTGCATTTTTGGGTTTGAAGGTCTGTTGCAAAATTTAAGTTTAAGATATTTTTGAGCATAGATGTTTTTGATATTCTTTCTCTTTAACATTCTGATATGGGAAATTTCAAACATATAAAGCTATGATTCTAAATGAATCACTATATACCCATAACCAATTTCAACAGTTTGAAACATGTGAATTTTATTTCTAATATTATCCTCCCAAGAATCCCTCAACTGGTGGTTTAAAAGCAAATCCTAGACATATTTTTGTCTATAAATGCTTCATTGTGTGTATCTCTAAAAAGATAAGGACTCTTACATCCATAGTACTATTAGCACACATAAGAAAAATTAATAATTCTTTAAAACATTAAATATTCAGATGTTTTTTATTTGGTTTGTTTGAATCAGGATTCAAAGAATCCACACAGCAGTTGGTTGATAATAAGTTTTTCAGTGTCTAGTACCCCTCCTTTTTTTTTTTTTTTTGTCTTGTCATTTACCATTTATTTAATGAAAAAAATTCAGATCATTTGCCCTGTAAAGTTTCCCACAGTTTGGATTTTGTGAATGCATTTGTATAGTTGTGTGCAACATGTCCTTTCTCCTATTTCCTGTGACCTAATGGTTAATCTAAAGACTTGATCAGATTCTAGTTTGATATTTTGGCAGGAATACTTAACAGGTAGTGCTGTGTACTTGGGATTGCATCACAGTAAGAGGCCCATGCTGTCTGGTTTTCTTTTTTGGATATTAAGTTTAACCTGTGGAGTGGTGGTGTCAGCTGCCTGATCTTTCAGTTTTGAATTTCTCTGTCAGATAACGTGTTAGAAGTAGCTGTTAGGAAAGAGTATAAAACCTAAATGTGATTTATTCCCACTAAGATGTTTAACATTTTAACAGTAAGGTATTAACAAAGGGCCACGTGGTGGAAGCTGCTCAGGCTGAGGGTGGGGATGGGGAAATTAATAAGGGCCTGACTATACCTGTTTGAGTTTTTTTTAACCTACCAATAAGAATAAGACAAATGTAAAAGAAAGATATAACGGGCTTAGGCAACGTCTGGGGAAGACTGTGAACCCTGTAGTACTCAGCCAATGAGGAACCAGGGGAGGGACTCGTGCACTAGGAGATAAATTATTGGCGCCAAACTCCCCAGGTGTGCCTGCCCACCAGACATCCGATTGTGCAAGACCATCATTAAAGCCTCGCTCGACCCGCTGTTCTCTTTGTCTCCGTGTCCACTTATTAAATTTGGACCAGTGAGTGTGTTTCTCACAATTCGGGGGCTCGTCCGGGATCCTCTTGCCTGTGCGAGGTGGGGGCCCAAGCGGAGTGGGAAGACGCGTCCCGCCCGGCTTTGGGCGGCCCGCTTTGTCTGGGCATCTCACCTTTGCATGGAAGCCGAGGGGAGACCCGAGACTGTTGTGCAGAGACAGCGTGACCGACACAGGGGAGAAAACGCAGGCACTGCGGCAACCAGGCAACCTCGTGCACGAGCAAAGGTAGAAAAATTGGGCTATAAGTACTGCCTTGGTGGTTGGGCATTTTTCAGAGGTCGAGTGTGTGTGGCTGAGATGTGTAATCTCGGGGTGTGTGCAAGAAACTTCCATTATGGGGGGGTTGAGTACACAGAGGACTCAGACACAGGGACCTCTTGAAGGATGGGAAGTACAAATTCTAGGCCTAGGGAAGCAGAGAAAGGGAACCAGATGAGCTCCCTTAGAATTCACCCCAGATAGCCTGCTGGGGTGAATGTTGCGATACTGGGAGGATGCCTCCTGTACCGGGTTAAGGACAAACAAGATGATCAAATTTTGCTGTTTTGTCTGGATTAAAGTTATATCAGATGAAAACTGCCTTTGCCAGGTTTGAGTTATTTTTTTATGGTAATAAAGCTTCCAGTTCACCTGAGGAATCTGTTAGTTACCAAGGGCACTTCCCCTATTTCCCCTCAACACCAGGGAAGGGAAAGAGACCTCCCAGGACAAGCCCTGGTGTTGGGAGAGCGTTGTGTGTTTTCCTCAGTCCCTTTCCCCACCGCAGTCGCAGCGGGGTTGAGGGACAGGGACACAGCGGTGAGGCGGAGTGAGAGTTTTGTTTGGAGTTACTCCTGGAGAGAGAAAGTGAGGTCGCCTCAGCAGGGAGGGGCACCCTGAGAGGTTGGAAAGAGAAAGTTTGAAGTTAAGAGGTTGTGCACTTTGAGGGTGCTGGCGGCCTCAGAGAGAGGAGTGCCCCAGGGGTTGGGGGTTCCCTTTTTAAGGATTCTTTAGGAGTGTGGCAGGCACCTGGAGGTGTAGACTTGTTAGGTGGTCTCAAGTATCTTAGTGAGACATTATATTTCTTATCAGTCCTCTGGGTAATTCTGCAAAATTAGCTTTAACACAAGAAATGTACTGCCTTTAGTCCCCTCCCAGGATAGCAGCTTCCTGGTTTGGGAGCATATCAGGCACTAGCTGCCCTTCTTCCAAGGGGGGCAGAGTTATTGTCTGTTTGCTAATGATTAAGTTGAGAATCCTGCTTCTTGACCTCCTGGGTATTAAAATGCAATCTTTGGGATGAAATCTTTGCTATGTGGCTTACAGCTGCACCTGCATGCCAAATTGATTGCCTGGGTTGCAGACTATTTGGGGTCAGAAAGAAAAAAAATAAATAGCATATAGGTAAGTTAAAAAAATAAGAAAAAAGAAGAGGCTGGGCCTGTATGATTAACATAATAAAGACAGGCTGTGCTGAGTTACCCTCCTTTATCTGAGGAATATTCAAACATTCCAGGCCAAGTTGCTCCTGTCTTTTTGAGCTTTAATTAACTCTGGGTCTTTTTAGTGGAGTTTCATGGCCTTTTTCTCTTTCCACCCCACTCATATCTCATATCAACAGGCATTCAGAGGTGGAAAGAAGTATGGCTTTAGTTCATTTGCATCTTTCCTCAGGGGTGGAGAGAAATTCATCTCCATATCAATGGGTGATTACCTGGGCAACGGAGGGGGCTTACCTGTACCTGAGAGGTGAGGTGGAGGGCTGGTTTTCAGCTGATACTGGAACCTGAAAGCGAGAAACAGTCCCAGACTGCAGCTTGTGAGTAGTAAATAGATTTTAAACTTTATTTCTCCCTTTGATTTCAGTTTTTAGAGGTATTTTGCCCCAGGATTTCCTCTCCCCGGACTTAACAATGTAAAAAGGACTTAGAGTTTCCCCTTGCCTTCTGGAGAGTCCACCAGGAATCCCAAGACGTTTCCATTGAGAGAGGTCCCACTAGGACAAGGGGAAATTTGTTAATGCTCCCCTCACGGGTACTGAGGTGAGAAGTTTTAAGCATTGCTAGAAGATCCCCTTGGCCTAGTGGACCCACTAGATCAATTCCTGAGACCTAATATGTATACTTAGGTTGAACTGATGTCCATCATGAATATCCTATTCCCTGGTGGTGGTGGTGGGGTGATCAGGAGAGCTGCTGTGTCCATTTGGGAACAAAAACACCCACCGGGCCAGGGTGTCCAGTCAGCGGAACAAAAGTTCCCAAATGTAGATCCTAAATGGGGTAATAATAATCTAGAGGATAGAATTAAAATGCAGGATCTTCGAGGGCTAATTATAAAGGGAATTAGGGAATCCGCCCCAAGATCTCAAAATGTTTCTAAGGTGTTTGAAGTCCAATGGGAAAAGGAAGAGACCCCAACTGCATTTTCATAGAGACTCAGGGACCAGATGAGAAAATATTCAGAACTTGACCCAGAAGCTCAGGTAGGACAGGATCTTTTAAAAGTCAATTTTGTAATCAAAAATTGGCCAGCTATATCTAAGAAATTACAGAATTTAGATGGATGGAATGAAAAACCTAGAGAAGAATTACTGAGAGAAGCCCAAAAAGTGTTAGAAGAGAGGCTCGAAGCTTGTATTTCAAATTGTTGGAGGGAGAGCCAGACCCTCTCCAATGGACCCAGCGGAACTGCAAATTCTAGAGAAATTGAAAGCAATCCTTAGTCACCACCCCAGTCCTGGCACTCCTATCATTAGAGAAGCTGTTTTCACTAGTTTGTTACTGTTGAACAAGGTTCTCTGTAGGGTTTTGACCCAAGCCTGGGGAGGAAAGAAACAAACAGTAGCCTTTATGTCTAAACTGTTGGACCCAGTCTCTTGAGGAGGGACTGAATGCGTTTAGGCCATTGCAGCCACGACCTTACTGGTGGAAGAGAGCAGGAAATTAACTTGGAGGAACCCTCACGGTCAGTAGTCCTCACCAGATTCGGGTCATACTTAACTTAATCAGTGGGTTGGGTGCTGGCTAATAGATTCTACTTGAAAAAGATGACCTGATCTTAACCGCAGACACCTGTCTCAATCCGACCAGCTACTTATGTGCAGGAGAAGCTGAAGGCCAGTCAGAATTGAGCCATAGTTACATAGCCCTCATAGAATATCAGACTTGGAGTAATCCATACCTTTGGAAAAATTTGGACAGAAAGAGGCCTTATGCACAGTAAAGGAAAGGAATTAATTCATGGGGAATAATTAAGGAGGTTCTGGAAAATCTTGTACTTCCAGGTGAGATTTCTATAACGCATGTGAATGGTCACCAGAAAGGAAGTTCTTCTGAAGCTACGGGTAATAGGATTGCTGATGTAGTTGCTAAAGAGGCTGCATCTGAGGATGAAATTAGATTTTTGAACCTCACCCCAAATATCCGTAAAATCTCATTGATCCCAAAGTTTTCCAAGAAGGAGATTAAGAAGCTACAGGAGGTGGGGGCATCTCGAGATGAGAAAGGGCAGTGGACGTTACCAGATGGGAGAGAAATGATGGGCCAGCCTATTATGAAAGAGCTGATGAACATGTTACATAGGAGGAGCCATTGGGGTCCTCAGGCGATGTGTGATGCTTTGCTAAAGGTTTATGGGTGTATTAGTATTTACACCTTTACTAAACAGGTTTGTAAGAGCTGCATAACATGCCAAAGAATTACTAAGAAGTGTATGAGAAAGCCAGTATCTGGAGAGAGACTCCCAGGAATAAGACCATTCCAAAGTATTCAGATTGACTTTACTGAGATGCGGAAAGTGGGAAAGCTTAAATATTTAGTAGTGATTGTTGACCATCTCACTGGATGGGTGGAGGCCCACTCATTAGCAGGATCAGTGATAAAGTTACTTTTAGAGCAAGTTATTCCTAGGTTTGACTTAACAGAAAATGTTGATTCAGATAATGGGAGTCATTTTACTTCAAAAGTACTACAGGGAATAATGATTATTATGAGCTACCATATCTGGGAAGGGCAACAGACTTGCCCACTATGGAAACAAAAGATCAGTTTTTAAGAGAATATGTGCTGGCCATGTCTTCTAACTTCTCTCAAGCTGAAAGGACTCCTGACCCAGACTCCCCCGCTTGAGTTCTTCGCTCACTGCTTCCAGCCTAGAGATCTGGTGTTAGTAAAATCCTGGAAAGAAGATGGACTCCAGCCAACTGGGAAGGCCCCGCCCAAGTGCTCCTGATCACGGAGACTGCAGTGAGGACGGCTGAAAAGGGTTGGACTCATTACACCAAAGAAACTGATCTGGGGACAAAACAGAATTGGCAGGTGTCCCAGGTGGCGAACCAACCCTTAAGGCTGAAACTAAAAAGAACCTAAAATGCTAACTTTTTTCCTAACTGTATTTCACAGGCAAGTCACAGGAAGCCCTAAAATGGGAAGAACTCCTGGTTATCCTGTCAAACTGGTAATCAATATTACTAAAACATCAAGCCCCAAACCATTAGGTTTGATGCTTGTCAGATTCTCTCTTGTGGTGACCTAAATGACCAAAAAGAGCTTTCTGGAGATAATAAGTATCTCTGTCCTGAATAGACAAATCTTAATAGAATAAAAAGACAATAGGCCCCCATGTCCAAGGTGGAGCAGTGTTTGGTAAACTACCCAGTTTCAAGGGTGGACGGCCCCTCATGCAGCAGAAAAATCTTTAAAAAGAAAGCTCCACTTAGCTAAAGGAATTCCTCCTGACAATTGCCAGGACAGATAGTGTAACCCCCTTTTATTAAGTATACATAAACCTCAAGACTTAGACTCAGACCCTGTAATTGTCCCTCATGTTTACGGACTCAGTGCAGATCTCATTGGAGTAGATCCCGTGGGAAGGTTTGGTCTTAATTTAATCAAAGGCAAGACTTCACCCATAGTGACCACCCCCAATCCTGAGAGAAATAACAAGCCAGAGCTTCCCCATAATGACCCTAGACTAGTTACTGAAACAGAGATAAAATATCTAAAACAGACTCTTGAAATAGAGACAGGTTATGGAGACACCAATGCCTGGGTAGAGTGGGTTAAATTCTCAGTACTCACTTCGAATAAAAGCGATTTTTACGCATGTGCTGCTGGATGGCCACAGGTGTAGGTGGTCCTGGTCCCTCTCTGTTGGGACACAGACCCCACTGAGATGAACTGCATGTTGGCCCTGTACCAGGACAAGGACGCTTGGGGAAATGAGACTTGCAGGGGCTTGTCTTTACTCTTTCATGCACTAAAGAAGTCAGACCCGAGGGCAATCCCCTCTTTTTCTATAGGGAAGATGAATCACTCCTCATGCCTCTCTAGGCAAGGGGAAGGTTTCAAAACTCCTGTGGGGAACTACTGACTTGTACCCATGTCCTAAATGTCTCTAAAGAGGGCAACTTCTCGAAATTATGCATCCCCTGAGTGAATGTTTGGTGGTACTGTGGAAAGGGGAACCTGCGCTACTCGTTGCCACCCACCTGGATTAGGACTTGTGCTTTAGTCTAATTGGCCATTCCATTTACCCTGGCATTTCTCTCCACACCCAATGAAAACAAAAATTTTTTTCATAGAAGTTATAGATCATTACAAGGCACCACTTTAGCTAATGAATTAGCTGAAAACTGGCACCAGTGACCCTTTTATAGACTGGTTGGAAAGATGGTTTGGAAAATAGAAAGGTATAGTTGCCTGTTTTGACATCCCTTGTTACAGTTGCGAGACTTAACTGCTATAGGATGCTGTATCATCCCTTTTGTGAGAGACTTGACCCAAAAGCTTATAAAGGCAGCCATAAACAAGCAAATACCTATGACCTACACCCAAAATAATCTTATTAGAAGAAAATTTGAACTATGAGGAAGAGAGTAAAAAGCTATTAGAGAAATTTGAGAAAGGACCAAGCGTAAATTATAATACATTACTGGGAATATAATCAGAAATTCTTAAATAAAAAGAGGGGAGAACTGTTAGGAAAGTATAAACCTAAATGTGATTTATTCCCACTAGGATGTTTAACATTTTAACAGTAAGGTATTAACAAAGGGTCACATGGTGGAAGCTGCTCAGGCTGAGGGTGGGGGTGGGGGAATTGATAAGGGCCTGGCTATACCTGTTTGAGTTTTTTTTAACCTACCAATAAGAATAAGACAAATGTAAAAGAAAGATATAACGGGCTTAGGCAACGTCTGGGGAAGACTGTGAACCCTGTAGTACTCAGCCAATGAGGAACCAGGGGAGGGACTCGCGCACTAGGAGATAAATTATTGGCGCCAAACTCCCCAGGTGTGCCTGCCCACCAGATACCCGATCTTGCAAGATCGTCATTAAAGCCTCGCTCGGCTATTCTCTTTGTCTCTGTGTCCACTTATTGAATTTGGACCAGTGAGTGTGTTTCTCACAGTAGCCATTGATGATTGTTGTCATTGATCATTATTTCATTCTGGGTTTCTCTTTCTCCTTTCTTTTTGGGGAACCTTTCATCATACAGTTAAATTTTAGTCTCATATGGCTGTTTTAAGTTTGGTACCTGGAGGCAAAATTCAAGTTGGGATTAGTTTAGAATATGAACATCATTTGGTTATCTGTGGAGATCTGAACTGAGTCATTAATGTGAATGTATATAAAAGAACTTAGATGTGTGTCACTTTTAGAAGGGGCTTTGCAATTATTAGATTAGTTTGAATATGAATGAAATGTTTGACTTGGAGAATTGGATTTCTTCTAGTTTATCTTTATAAAAAATGGTTGACTCTAATTTGTCCTGGGAGTTCTGTGTGCTTCTGTGGTCTGAGAGGCCATTTCCTCCCCCAGTTTGGGGAAATTTTCCGCAATTATTTCTTCAAAGACATTTTCTATCCCTTTTTCTCTCTCTTCTTCTCTGGTACTCCTATAATGTGAATATTGTTCCATTTTGATTGGTCACACAGTTCTCTTAATATTCTTTCATTCCTGGAGATCCTTTTATCTCTCTGCGTCAGCTTCTCTGATTTCTAGTCCATTTATGGTCTCTTGCATCTCGTCCATTCTGCTTTGAAGTCCTTCCAGAGATTGTTTTATTTCTGTATTCTCCTTCCTTATCTCTTGCATGTTTCTCCCCTTCGCGAGGCACTGGGTTCTCACGGGTGTGGATGTAGTCTGGCTGTTGTCCTGTATCTTCTGGTCTCTCTTTTAGGGATAGTTGCATTTGTTGTATTTTCAAAAACATGTTTTTGGGAGGAGATTCCCACTGTCCTACTCAGGCTGCCATCTTGGCTCCGCCAGTTGGCTCTAATTTGAATTCAGTTAGTACTTAACGGGTATTTTGTTGTCCCTTTGGTTCAGTTCATCTTGGATTTAGAAAATACTCTATTTTTTTTAGTGTGTTTAGTTTCCTAACCATTTAAAGGCTTTTGAACCTTGTTTAAATTTTGATGTGTGAAGGTAAGCTCTTTTAAGTTAGTAGGCTTGGCTCTTGACCTAAGCATCTTTGCCAAGTGACACTCTTTCATTAGCATCATTGTTAACCTTCTCTGTCTGTAAAAGGCAAATGATAATCTTTCCTCTACTTGACCTCAGAGTAATATCAGGATTCTGTGAAACACCGTTTGTCCCTTGTTGTATCAAGAAAACATGTTAATAACTTAACACTTCAACTGTCTAGTTGTCAGACTTCTGGAAACCTCAACCTTTGGAAACCCAGCTTTTCATGGAAAGAAAAAAAAGCTTTTGAGCCAAGCAGTTATTAGGCATATAGCAACCTTGAGCCTAGAGATCACTGAATAGAAAATAATGTGCAAAGTGAAATTTAGTAGGTTTAGTTATCTACTTTCCTTTGACAGTTTGGTGGTACATTGGGAATGACAGAATTATCTGAGAAGCAGACAGTTACTATGAGGAGGAAACTGGAAAAACATTGACTAGAAAGATGGGACTCTAAATTACCCTTCTGTATGTGAACGGTCTTCCTTTTCTTTAAGTATAATTTACCATCCCCAATACCTAGAAGGGACTTTAACTAAGAAAAGTGTGTAATAGACTGTAGACAAATTTTCAAAATCGTAGTTAACATGTACTAGCATTTAGCTGGGACCATGTTCTAAATGCTTTCTTTACATATGTCAATTACATATATTACTCTCTCAAGAAAAGTCCATGACAAATATACATTGTTTTTTTTCCTCTGTTTGTATAGGAATGGAGAAGCAAAATCACTCACCAGAGGTCACAAGGGCAATAACTGGTAGAGTAGGTATTGACTTGCCAAATTTTAGGAACTTGAAGAAGGATCTTGATATTCAAGGGCATGTATATTTGTGAGATCTCAGGTGTTAAGTAAAAAAGTTAAGGTCATTTAAAAAATGTGTTACCTTTAAAACATTTTTGTTATATCATACTCTCTTCAAATGGTATAACACCTACTAGAATTTCCTTTATTACCAAATTTCTGTGTAATAACCTTAGGTAGGTTATTCATAACTCAGGTGCATACACTGTATTTTGATGAAATGCAGGGACTTACTAGTCTGTTAGAATCTGTAGTAGGTCAAAAAAGTCATTAATTTAGATAGATTTCTGTGATGGGTAGAACTCCTTAAAAACTGTAGAAACCTGTCATGAGTGTACCAACATCATCTTACTACGAAGAGGTGGAGAATAGGTTGATATGGTTTATTTGCAATATGAAGGCTTGAGTTTTGTAATACAGAATGTCCTTATATTTTCTTTAGATGTCTCTTTTTCAGGTTAATATTTGTGGCAGGATCTGAAAACATCAGTGAACTTGATATATGTAATGGATCCATTTAATTCAGTGGCTTCTGTTGCTTTGTGAAAATTATTTTATTAGATAACAAGGAGCTGGTAATACAAATGAAGAATTTAAATTGTACTCTTTGAGTACAGGTGCTCAAATTTTTTAAATTAAAGTTTATAGTTTGAGTTTTTGGTAATTGTTTTTTTGTTACATAATTCACATAATGAAAGTGTGATCATAATATAGCAGATATCCATATACTTAATACCCAGCTTAAGAAATAAGTACTACATAGAATATTTTAAGAAAAAAGATAAAATTGAAACCTCCCATGTACCCCATCAAGATCCCATTCTACTTTCCACTTCTGCAGTCATAACTACCCCAAGTTTAGCCTTTATTGTTCATGCTTTTTGTGTGTGTGTATGTATGCTTTTGTAGTCACAAAGAGTGTATATACATAGTTTTTTTGGTAGTACTAAGCTTTATATATATGGAATTATATACATCTCTTTATAGACCTTGTTTTTTTCTTTTTAATCAACATTAGGTTTTGGGGATTTATTCATACATACAAGGTCTAGTTCATTCCTGTTAGCTGCAATTTACTGTTACTGTGGACATGTAGGTTCTTTGCAGTTTTTACAAATAATGCATCATTCTTATGTGTGTCATCTTATGAACAAGTGTGAGAATTTTTCTGGAATGTATGTATCTAGCAGTTTAATTGAGGGTCATAGGGTAGGTGCATCTTCAACTGTAAGGATATTGCCAAAATGTTGACCAAAGTAGTTCTGTGGTTTACACTCCCTATAGAAGTATATTAAGAGTTCCTATTTTCTTCAACATCTTTGCCAACACTTAGTTTACTAGATTCTTTTATTTTGCCAGGCTCATGAATCTGAGAAATAGTTGCGTATTGTTTTAATTTGCATGTCCCTTGCCACTAATAATATTGAGTGTTATTTCAGGTTACAAGTTTTGTGTTAATGGTTGTCTCCTTTCTGGTTACTTGCCTGTGTATAACCTTTGCTCAGTTCCCTGTTGTATTATCTTTTTCTTACTTGTAGTTCTTTATGAATCCTGGATACCATTCTTTTTATGAGCTGCAAGTATTTTCTCCAATCTGTAGCTTTTTGATTTTTGATTTTGTTATTGGCAGGCTGCTTATTCTTAGGTTGTTGATGTACATTGATTTTTAATTTTAGTGTAATTTATCAGTATTTTCTTTAGAGCATGTACTTTTTCATATCCCGAGGTCATAAAGTTTTGCTCTTTGCATTTAAAAAAAAATTTTTTTTAGGAGAGCAAGGTATAAGCTTTTATTTAGAAATAAAGTGAGAGGAAAGAGCTCCTGGCTCATGCCGGGAAGGGACAGGAGAGCCCCTGCTCTTTGCATTTTATTTTGATCATTCTGGTATTTCTTTTTGGATCTAGTGTGAGAGTTTATATACATATAGTTTAATATTTCATATTTTCTCCTGATTTGTATTGCCCTATCATGCACCAGATTTCCTTACATGCAAGTTTGTTTCTAAGCAGGTCATTCCATTCTTCTGTTTGCCTTCCTTTGTGTCAATTCATTTATTTTGATTTTTTGGCAACATACTTATCTTTTTAATCCTGAGAAGATGAGTTTTGATCCCTTTTCATTTTACTAATACTTCTTTATATGAAAATGAATTACTCTAGGTAAGACTTTGTCTAGAATACCTGAGGGAAAAAATACTGTTTGAGTTAAGTTGAGGTTGGTGACTTTTTAAACTGTGTGGCAAGTCTTCAGTTATTTAAAATCATGGACACCATTGTATGGTATGATAGCAACTGGTCACACTTCTCTTTGTCAAACATTTTTTTTTTGCAATTCATTCTTTTTAATTAGAACATTTCAAACCCACAGGAAAGTTGAAAGAATAATGCAACAAATACCCATATATTCCTTTACCTAGACTCAACAACTGACAAGTTTTCACCATACCTCACTTCGTATATATATATATATATACATATATATACATACACCTTATATGTATACATATACATTTATTTGTACACTTCTCTTTATCCAACCATCCCAAACTGGGATTTCCATATCATGACATTTTGCCCTTAAAAATTTCAGCTTACATCTCTCAAGGACAAGAACATTCTCCTACATAAGCACAACACCATGATCACACCTAGGGAAATCAACAGTACAATAAATCACAAACATTGAGTCCATACTCAGATTTCCCAAACTGTCCCCAAAATGTCCATCATAGCAGATTATTCTGGGATCCGGAATCCAGTCAGAGTGTAAGCTCTGCATTTGGCTGTCAAATCTCTACTTTTCTCCAGTGTAGACTCCTCCACTGTCTCATTCTGATATTGATGGTACTGGGTCGTTTAACAAGCCTAGGCTATTTGTCCTGCAGAATGTCCCATATTCTTGATGAATGACTATTTTCTTGGGATTAGATTCAGGTGACATTCCTGACAAGACCACATATAGGCTGTGATGTGCGTCTTCCACTGCATCTCATCTCAGGAGACACAAGTCAGGCCACTTCATGATTGGCAATGCTAAGGTACAGCTATTAGTTAAGGTGAGACTACCATTGTAGTCTTCACTGCAACAGTATATTTCTCTCCCTGCTATTATAAATGGTCTGTTGGTAATACTTTGAAAAAAAGTGAATATCCTATTCCCCAACAACCATCTTACCCAATGGCTTCAGCATCCATTAGTGATTCTTAGCTTAATCTGCCATTACATGGAGGGCTTCAAAATGGGAATTTTTCTAATTCTGTCATTATTTCTACACTTATTTGTTGACACTGTTTTATAAAGAACAGTTTTCCTCTTCCCACCCACCCCCTTTTTTCTGTCTCCTTGTCTTTTAAACTGTCACTATGGATTTACAGATTTTTTTTTTCATTTCCCCTGCTATAATCCAATATCATTTGGGGTCAGGAGATGGGGTGATCATAATGGGTTTTCTCTGAAGGGAGCATCTTCAAGTTGCCTCCTACATCCTTTCCATATAATCCCATTTATCTTGGTGCAGTTTCCTACTTTGTGACACAAGGTGCTCTAGGCCAACCTGTGCTTTCCTTGCCTCTGACTTGGAATCAGCATCTCTCCATGGAGCCTGATGTTTTTAGTAGGACATGGTACTTAGAAACCAAAATCCAGGTGCTACGTGTGCTCTCAACTTCAGTTTTTTTTTTTTGAGAGGGCATCTCTCATATTTATTGATCAAATGGTTGTTAACAATAAAATTCTGTATAGGGGAGTCAATGCTCAATGCACAATCATTAATCCACCCCAAGCCTAATTCTCGTCAGTCTCCAATCTTCTGAAGCATAACGAACAAGTTTTTACATGGTGAACAAATTCTTACATAGGGAATAAGTTCTTACATGGTGAACAGTACAAGGGCACTCATCACAGAAACTTTCGGTTTTGATCATGCATTATGAACTATAAACAGTCAGGTCAAATATGAATATTTGTTTGATTTTTATACTTGATTTATATGTGGATCCCACATTTCTCCCGTTATTATTATTATTATTATTTTTAATAAAATGCTGAAGTGGTAGGTAGATGCAAGATAAAGGTAGAAAACATAGTTTAGTGTTGTAAGAGAGCAAATGTAGATGATCAGGTGTGTGCCTGTAGACTATGTGTTAATCCAAGCTAGACAAGGGCAATAAAATGTCCACGGATGCAGAAGATTTCTCTCAAAATGGGGGGTAATGTTCTAAGCCTCACCTCTGTTGATCCCCAATTTCTCACCTGATGGCCCCCCTGCGACTGTGCCTGTCTTAGGTTGTTCCTCCCTTGAGGAATCTTACCCATCTCTGGCTAACCAGTCATCTTCCAGGGCTATACAGGGAAATGTAAAGTTGGTAAGTGAGAGAGAAGCCATATTGTTTGAAAAGGTTAGCTTTTTACTTCTTTGCAGATTTATGCCCTGTGGCTTCTATGCCCAGCATTTGTCTTGAGGTATCTTTACCACTTGGAGGAATTATGATACTCAGTAAATTCGATATGAGGCACAAATTCTATTTAAGGGTTGTAATTAGGAAGGAAGAAGAAAAGCTATAGAAGTAGCAGATGGAAGAAAACTTGGGAAGATTGATTATTTCTTTGACATATCTTCTTGTAGAGTAACATAAGCATGTGTAGGTTTAAACTACTAATTAAATTGCATATACACATTAACATAGGAATACAGCTACATAACCAAAGCAGACCTACAATTACCAGCCATCTCCAGTGAAACCAAAAAAAACCAGTTAGGCACCCTAGGCATTTGTGGAAACTTATCAATGGTATGATGGATATTGTCTAACTGAATTTGAATAGTTTGAGAAAAATCAGATAAATTTAAACAACACATTCCTGGGAATTGTTCACATCCCATATGTTCTTTTAACAGTAGATAGTCTATAGTCACAAGATTTTGGAGCACTGCAACTTGCACTTCTCCTAATTCTTGGTTGAGTTCCGATAGTATAGATCCAATCAAATTTGTTGTTTTACTGTATGCACAGGCCAGCTTAGATATCTCCTTCATTCCAATGGCAAGTCCAGGAACTGGTGGGATGAATACAGCTACAACTGCAACAGCGCCAGGGTCTTTGTTGAAGTTTTTGATGATCATCTTCTGGAATGACTCTTCCAGAGAATGTTGATGTTGGAAGTTCTTCATATCGTATCTTAATTCGTTTTCTGGGTAGCCAAATTTGGCTTTGATCCTCTGTATGAACACAAACAAACCCTTTGCCCACACTTTGATATGCCCTTTATACCATTGTGAAGAACTTACTGAAGATCACCGCACAGGAACTGCCTTTTTTTTTTTTTTTAAGAGAAAGGAATATTATCAGAAAAATGTATTAACATAGCTGATCATCTGACACCCTTTAAATGATCCAAATTAAGTATATTTAAAGCATGCATTAATCGTTGATTTACAGTTTTATCCTATCAGGGAGTTATACCCCTTTTCTTTTTTTTTTTTGTTATCATTAATCTACAATTACATGAAGAATATTATGTTTACTAGGCTCTCCCCTATATCAGGTTCCCCCCACAAACCCCTTTACAGTCACTGTCCATCAGCATAGCAAAATGTTGTAGAATCATTACTTGTCTTCTCTGTGTTGTACAGCTCTCCCCTTTCTCCCACCCCCCCATTATGCATGCTAATCATAATACACCCTTTCTTCTACCCCCCCTTATCCCTCCCTACCCACCCATCCTCCCCAGTCCCTTTCCCTTTGGTACCTGTTAGTCCATTCTTGGGTTCTGTGATTCTGCTGCTGTTTTGTTCTTCAGTTTTTCCTTTGTTCTTATACTCCACAGATGTGTGAAATCATTTGGTATTTCTCTTTCTCTGCTTGGCTTATATCACTGAGCATAATACCCTCTAGCTCCATCCATGTTGTTGCAAATGGTAGGATTTGTTTTCTTCTTATGGCTGAGTAATATTCCATTGTGTATTTGTACCATATCTTCTTTATCCATTCATCTACTGATGGACACTTAGGTTGCTTCCAATTCTTGGCTATTGTAAATAGTGCTGTGATAAACATAGGGGTGCATCTGTCTTTTTCAAACTTGATTGCTGCGTTCTTAGGGTAGATTCCTAGGAGTGGAATTCCTGGGTCAAATGTTAAGTCTATTTTGAGCATTTTGAGGAACCTCGATACTGCTTTCCACAATGGTTGAACTAATTTACATTCCCACCAGCAGTGTAGGAGGATTCCCCTTTCTCCACAACCTCGCCAACATTTGTTGTTGTTTGTGTTTTGGATGGTAGCCATCCTTACTGGTGTGAGGTGATACCTCTTTGTGGTTTTAATTTGCATTTCTCTGATAATTAGTGATGTGGAGCATCTTTTCATGTGTCTGTTGGCCATCTGTATTTCTTTTTTAGAGAACTGTCTGTTCAGTTCCTCTGCCCATATTTTGATTGGATTATTTGTTTTTTGTTTGTTGAGGTGGGTGAGCTCTTTATATATTTTGGACATCAAGCCTTTATCGGATCTGTCATTTACAAATATATTCTCCCATACTCTAGGGTACCTTTTTGTTCCATTGATGGTGTCTTACTGTACAGAAGCTTTTCAGCTTAATATAGTCCCACTTGTTCATTTTTGCTGTTGTTTTCCTTGCCCGGGGAGATATGTTCAAGAAGAGGTCACTCATTTTTATGTCTAAGAGGTTTTTGCCTATGTTTTTTTCTAAGAGTTTTATGGTTTCATGACTTACATTCACGTCTTTGATCCATTTTGAATATACTTTTGTGTATGGGGTTAGACAGTGGTCCGGTTTCATTCTCATACATGTAGCTGTCCAGTTTTGCCAGCACCATCTGTTGAAGAGACTGTCATTTTCCCATTGTATGTCCATGGCTCCTTTATCAAATATTAATTGACCATATATGTTTGGGTTAATGTCTAGAGTCTCTAATCTGTTCCACGGGTCTGTGGCTCTGTTCTTGGTGCCAGTACCAAATTGTCTTGATTACTATGGCTTTGTAGTAGAGCTTGAAGTTGGGGAGTGAGATCCCCCCTACTTTATTCTTCTTTCTCAGGGTTGCTTTGGCTATTCGGGGTCTTTGGTGTTTCCATATGAATTTTTGAATTATTTGTTCCAGTTCATTGAAGAATGTTGCTGGTAATTTGATAGGGATTGCATCAAATCTGTATATTGCTTTGGGCAGGATGGCCATTTTGACGATATTAATTCTTCCTAGCCAGGAGGATGGGATGAGTTTCCATTTGTTAGTGTCCCCTTTAATTTCTCTTAAGAGTGACTTGTAGTTTTCAGGGTATAGGTCTTTCACTTCTTTGGTTAGGTTTATTCCTAGGTATTTTATTCTTTATGATGCAATTGTGGATGGAGTTGTTTTCCTGATTTCTCTTTCTGTTGGTTCTTTGTTAGTATATAGGAAAGCCACAGATTTCTGTGTGTTAATTTTGTATCCTGCAACTTTGCTGCATTCCAATATCAGTTCTAGCAGTTTTTGAGTGGAGTCTTTGGGGTTTTTTATGTACAATATCATGTCATCTGCAAATAGTGACAGTTTAACTTCTTCTTTACCAATCTGGATTCCTTGTATTTCTTTGTTTTGTCTGATTGCCGTGGATAGGACCTGCAGTACTATGTTAAATAACAGTGGGGAGAGTGGGCATCCCTGTCTTGTTCCCGATCTCAGAGGAAAAGCTTTCAGCTTCTCGCTGTTCAGTATAATGTTGACTGTGGGTTTATCATATATGGCCTTTATTATGTTGAGGTACTTGCCCTCTATACCCATTTTGCTGAGAGTTTTTATCATGAATGGATGTTGAATTTTGTCAAATGCTTTTTCAGCATCCAAGGAGATAATCATGTGGTTTTTGTCTTTCTTTTTGTTGATGTGGTAGATGATGTTGATGGATTTTCGAATGTTGTACCATCCTTGCATCCCTCAGATGAATCCCACTTGGTCATGGTGTATGATCCTTTTGATTTATTTTTGAATTTGGTTTGCTAATATTTTGAGTATTTTTGCATGTACATTCATCAGCGATATTGGTCTGGAATTTTCCTTTTTGGTGGGTCTTTGCCTGGTTTTGGTATTAGGGTGATGTTGGCTTCATAGAATGAGTTTGGGAGTATTCCCTCCTCTTCTATTTTTTGGATCAATTTCAGTTTTACAATGCAATTTTAAACCAGTATGTTTCTAGGCCTCTGCTACCCATTCCTGGGATTACTGAGGCATTATGAGGCCTGAGAGCAATTGCATCATGATGCCAGAAGATGGTTAAACCTTCTTCCTGAGATGAGCTCCACTTTGGTCACCTTTCAAAAGCTGAAGGGTGATCCAAGCCTTCATTTGAGCTTACCCAAGAGATTTGTCTACACTGTGTTAAGTAACTTGCCCCACCCTCCTAAGAATACGAAGTCATAAGACGTTTTTGAACCCCACCCAAGAAAGAGAGAAGAATATTCTAAATCAGCTTTCATTTCTGAAAAACCTGGAGTTAGAGACTGATTTACTCTCCTGTGTCACTGTATTTTCATGGATGGGCATGTGTAAATTTTCTGAGCCTCGATTGTCTTTTCTTGTCCCCAGGAAAAATGTATTTCATGTAATAACTTACTCATATTGCTTTGTTTTCCATTCTGGAGTCTGGAAGTCCAGTATCAGTGTACCATCATGGCTGGGTGAAGCCCCTCTTCCAGGTTGCAAACTTTTCACTGTGCCTCACATGGTGTGAAAGGACTCTTTGGCAAGGATTTTCTATCCCATAAATCTAGCAATATTGGGTTGTTAAACAGTCAGGGTAGCCATCACCATGAGGTCAGCAGAAAAGCCAAACCAACAGAAAATGAGATTGGATGTAGTAGGGTCCCTCTTTACAAAAATAGTCTTGATCTGAATTTGATTCAGTTTAATATTTTAATATGTAATATTTATCAAGTGTCATTCCTCAGAGGCTTTTCTTCTCTTTTTTTTAAAATTTTTATTAAGGTTTTACTGATACACACTCTTAAGAAGATTTCACATGAAAAAACAATGTGGTTACTACATTCATCCATATTATCAAGTCCCCACTCAT
Source organism: Manis javanica (assembly GCF_040802235.1). Lineage (NCBI taxonomy): Eukaryota > Metazoa > Chordata > Mammalia > Pholidota > Manidae > Manis > Manis javanica. The sequence continues at coordinate 100,630,779 of NC_133163.1, read as the reverse complement.
ACCCCAATGCAGTCACTGTCCATCAGTGTAGTAAGATTCCACAGATTCACTGTTTGCCTTCTCTGTGCTCCACTGTTTTCCCCGTGACCCCCCACACCATGTGTACTAAACATAATATGCCTCAGTCCCCTTCTCCCTCCCTCCCCACGCGCCCTTCCACACCCCTCCCTTTTGGTAACCACTAGTTCCTTCTTGGAGTCTCAGAGGCTTTTCACCAGTCTTTAAAACCCCCTGAGTGGGTTCATATCTTAACTATAAATAATATCTAATTATTAGTAAATTAGTTAAGTAGTTGGCAGCCAATTAACAGAACTCTACAGGAAGGGCCTGTAAGAGTGCCAGAAGGTCAAATGAGTTGGATTCTGATGGTGGAATTAAGAGAGTGCCAGCCAAGTCCCCATTTTGCTTTGGGCTGGTCTTAATGTTTTTTCGTCGTTGTCTGTGCCATTGTTGGCAGCATGTTGACCTGTGCACAGATTTATCACATAACTAGAAATTTCTAGGTCTCTAAGTGTCAATTTTTTTAAGCATATGCATTTTATTATTATGTGGAGCCCTTTTAATTTGATTGCCTTTTCTTTTGAGTATGGGTCACATATTCCTGTTTCCTCTTATATGTAGTAATTTTGGATTGTATCATAGAAGTTGTGAATGTGACCTTGTAGAGAGACTCTGGGTTCTGTTACCGGCCTCTGAAGAGTCGATTTTTTTTTTAGTAGTTGTGTGGACTGAATCTTTGTTTCCCCTCAGAGTCCATTATTGAAGCCCTAACCTTTTATGTGATTGTATTTGGGGATGGGACCTTTGGGAAGTAATTAGGGTTAGATGAGGTCATGAGGATAAGTCCCTTACAAGAAGAAACCCCAGAGAGCTTGCTCTCTCTCTGCACCACATGATGACAGTGAGAAGATGGCTCCCTGCAACCCAAGTTGAGAGCTCCTACCAGAAGAAACTGACCCTACTGGTACCTTGATCTTAGATTCTAGTCTCTAAAACTGTAAGAAAATGAATTTTGGCGGTGTAATCCACCCAGTCTTATGGTATTTGTTATGGTAGTCTGAGCAGACTCAGAAATCAGATTCCAAACTCTGTCTCCTTCATTGGGTAAAAAAATACCTTGTTATTTTATTCTTAACTGGGCTGCCTGGAGTCTGCCCTGTTTAATATGCAGCATTTAGGGCTCCCTTTCTGTGACTCTCTCCTTCGCAGGTTTTTCCCACCACTTTTCAGCTGCTTTTATCACCTTGAATTTAGTATTCTTCAAGCCAGTAAGATAGGGATTTCTAATGGAGTTTCAGTTCCTCAATAGGTATGGAGACAACAAGCCTTAAAAGATGTTAAACTCAGTCAGTGCTGCTCCTTTATTCCATGTATAGACTCCATCCAGTTTCTGCCTGCTTTTTGTTACTCTTCAGTGCCTTTAAGTAGTTGTTTTTATTTTTAGTTAGTCCAGAGTTTATGGTTGTTATCTATGGGAGGCTCCTTTCCAATGTTAAGAGGGTCATGGAGTGTTTGTCATTGTAAAAATGGGTTGATTTCCACACGTTACCTTGAGGTAGAATTTTTAAAGTAATATTTACTCCATCCCTCATCCCCCCAATTTTTGCCATCAGCATCTACCCAGAAAGAATGTGCTGGCATTGATACAGTTGATGAATAAGATATGATTAGAGGGTTTATTTATAGTGTATGATCCCCTTATTGCTGAGATAAGAATTTGTAATTTATGGAGTTTTTAAGCATTGTTGAGATTTGACTATGTGCCAGGTATAATGTTAAAACACCTTGCATGCATCATTTTGTTTAATCTTCAGAGCAACATTGTGAGGTAGGTACTGTTATTAACTTATTTTACAGGTAAGGAAACAGAAGTACAGAAACTTGCTTAAGGTTGTATAGATAGAAAGCAACAAAGCTAAAATTCTAACTGGTTAATCTGACTGCAAAATTTGCTCTTTAACCACTGAAGATTACTACATGATCTTTTAAGTTTCCTTCTTGTGCTAACATTCTGTGATAATAGCTGGTTTTTACTTTAGAACATTTAAGTTTAGGAATTACCAGTTTTGTGTTTATAGTGTGCCACCTCTTGGTAAAATTCAGTAATGCAGCCTAGCAAAAGAAGTGAAGTAGAAAAATAGGAGTTTATGTATGTATTTATAATCCAGAACACATTTGATTGGGTAACTGATGACAGAGCAGAAATGCAGAATTTCAGAAATTGCAGAAACCCATCATGGGACGGATTTACAACTATCAGCTGGGGTATGTGACTATCAGGTAGTGAAGCCAGTACCTAATGTAATAAAATGAAGAAGGCCTTAAACAGCAAGAATGCTGTGTGTGGGGAGAATATATTTGATGATTACACAAATGGAATTGAGAGGCAGTAAGCCCTTGAAATAAATAATATTGATGAATAATTAAGGTGGGGAAACTGTAGGAGATAGTCTTAAAATATGCTAATGTCACTGTATGTCCTTGTAGGCACAGAATTTGGTAGAAATTGTGAGTATCAAAGTGACATGATATAAGTGCCTGTTGGCAAACATTTTTAGTAAAGTTTTGATTGGATTTGCCAGTTAAAAACTTACATGAAAGGCTTGAGATTGTGAAGGAATAGTACTAGCTGTTTATTTATATTTATTTTTAAAATGAATGATAAAAGGAAACCAGCATGTGAACAAGATGTGCACTACTGTTTTTGAGTAGTTTCATCTTTTATAAAATACAAAAATGAGTGCTAAAGGTAACTAAAGTGTCTAAGGTTAGTGGGACTAGAAAAAAGACCATTATTTCTGGAAAAAAGCTAGATATATGTACTCAAATACTGAATTTTTTGCTCAGTATTGTTTAGGTTTTTGGTTACATCCATATTGTTTATTTAAATGCTTTTTCTGTTGAAATTCCTGCAGGAAAAATAACTCGAATATGTGCATCTAAAACTTTTTTTCTCCCTCGTTGAAAAGCAACTCTTAATACAAGGATGTGCTAGGACAGTAGAACTCAGTAGAAGGGATGTTAGAGTCCAAAAAAGCAGCAGTATAGGGGAAGAATTGATGGGCTTGGCACGTGCTTGTTGAATTGAATTGACCCAGTGGGAACATACAAGACCCATTCTTTTGTCAGATTTCGGTTAGCAGACTATGCCATGTGGGCCATACCTGGCTAAAACCTATTTTGTATGCCTTGAGCTAGGAATGGTTCTTACATTTTTTAAGGGTTGAGAAATAAAACAGGGAATAGATGGTATGTGGTCCAGAAAGCCTAAAATATTTAATCATCTGGCCCTTCATAGATAAAATTTGCCTACCTGTCCCCCCTCCCCCTGACATTTAGAGTATAGCCCTGCTTTTCTAAGTGGGGAAATTGAAGGAAGTATCAGTTTAAGGGAAAAGTGTTCATTTATACCCTGATAAGTTGCACATGTTGTTGGAAAATAATTGTAGAGGTGAATTTGAAGAAAGGATGAAAAACCAGGACTATATCTAATGTATAGTGTTTATTTTTTGTAAGGCATCATGCTAAAGTAAAGGATTAGGAATATACATCTGTTGTATCCATTCCTTTACTAGTTCAGACTCCCATTGCCCCTCCCTCAAAATTGTGATGGCTCTAGCTTTTACTTGTCTCCCTGCCAGATTAATCTTCCCATAGAGATTTCTGGTCATTTTTTATGTTAAATGCTACTTGGGATTCATTTTTTCCCCTTAATATAACTATCTCTTAAAATGTCAGTGAAAATGCTTTTCTTTACATGTTGCAGGATGGCATATGCTGTGAAAAGTGTATACTTGAGATTCATTTTTAGGAATATTTCAATTAATATCCAGAGTTTTGGAAGCCAGCATTTAGAGTTAACTGGAGTATTAGTTCATTGTTGTAGAGCAATCATTTTGAAATCTATTGATCTAATTCCTCCATCTCTGTCCCCACCCGGGTTTGAATAAGGGTTGCTTCAGGCAGGCTATTGCTGAGGAGCAGAATAGGAAAAAGAAAAGGAGAAAAGCTAATACTGGTTAGCAGTAGTTAGTAATTAGCAATAACTTCTAGGGGAAGCTTGTTAGCCATTCTGTTCTTTCTGTTTTTTTCCATCATCAGAAAATACATACATAGTGATCACATAGGAATTTCCTTTTTGAAAGTAATTAATATATCTACTCGTTAGTTTTCAAAGAAGATATTTAAAAGGTGGCTTTTTAAAAGCATATCATCAATGATTTTGAAATGCTCATCTCAAATTTTTCTTAGTAGAGGCTTTGTCAGTAGAATCAGAAATAGGGAAACTATTAGCTGTGTGATTTTGCACAATTCCCTAACTTCTAGGTTTAAGTCTCTGCATCAGCAGGGTGGGAATACTGATAGTAACTCAATTCATAGGATTACTATGAGCATAGAATGAGTTGATAATGTATAATACATTTAAAACAGTACCTGACAAATTCTGTATCTACTAATTAATTGATCTATTATTGTTACATGCACTTTGGGCAAAAGTTTACAAAAGATACAATGTCAACAATGCTTTTAGGCAACTTTTTAAATGTGGATTGGTAAACTATAAATGTCTAGCAGTAGAGAAGTCAGAGTTTTGGTTTTCTCTGTGTGCAGTGACTCCTGTAACTGGTCCCCTTGTGGGACTTTGGGAGCATCATTGCCTATGAGGTTGTACAAGAGATAACTGGTTTTTGAGGCATGAGGCAAGGGCCAGATCCTGTACCTGTTCAGTGTGTATCTTGTCACTTTGCACTTGAGCTGTCTGCTGCATGGTTGATTGAAGGGCTCCCACCAAAGAGGAAGAGTTGATGCTGCCAGCAGCCTGTGATTCCCTGATCTGTTTTTCTAAGGTCTGTGCCAAGTGACCTATGGTATCGTGGGAGTCTGTCTCTAGTTGTTGACCTAAGAAGATTCCTCTTGTGGGCTTCGTACTCCTTTAACCTTCGTTTGTTGTACAAAGCAATTTAAAAACAACCCTCAGGGAATTTACATTTGAAAAGATATGGCTCAAGGTGTTTTGTAAGTATAAACTTGTAACTGTAATGTAATGTAACTTGGAATGTTCTACTTCTGACCTAAATTAACTGTATTTAAGTTTTTTTTATCTTCCTGTTGTGAAGTTTCACTAATACATATCTAGATGTGGGTTTCTTTTTAAAAATTCTGCTTGAGAATTCAGTTTTCAGAATCTCTGAATTGGTGTTTTTCATCAGTTTTGGGAAATTCTTATCATCTCTTTAAATATTGCCTTTGCCATTCTTTCCTTTTTCTCTATGTAGAACTCTTGATTAAACTTACATTGACCTCTGTTTTACATGTCTCTCAACAATCCTCTTACCTTTTTTTTTTTTTTTTTTTGAGAGGGCATCTCTCATATTTATTGATCAAATGGTTGTTAACAACAATAAAATTCAGTATAGGGGGGTCAACGCTCAATGTACAATCATTAATCCATCTCAAGCCTAATTCTCGTCAGTCTCCAATCTTCTGAAGCATAACGAACAAGTTCTTACATGGTGAACAAATTCTTACATGGTGAACAGTACAAGGGCAGTCATCACAGAAATTTTCGGTTTTGATCATGCAATATGACCTATAAACAATCAGGTCAAATATGAATATTCGTTTGATTTTTGTACTTGATTTATATGTTGATCCCACATTTCTCCTATTGTTATTTTTATTTTTATTTTTAATAAAATGCTGAAGTGGTAGGTAGAAAACATAGTTTAGTGCTGTAAGAAGGCAAATGTAGATGATCAGATGATCAGGTGTGTGCCTATGGACTAAGTATTAATCCAGGCTAGACAAGGGCAGCAAGACATCCACGGATGCAGAAGATTTCTCTCAAAGCAGGGGGGGTGAGGTTCTGAGCCTCACCTCTGTTGACCCCCAAATTCTCACCTGATGGCCCCCCTGCGACTGTGCCTGTCTTAGGTTGTTCCTCCCTTGAGGAATCTTACCCGTCTCTGGCTAACCAATCATCTTCCGGGGCCATACAGGGAAATGTAAAGTTGGTAAGTGAGAGAGAAGCCATATTGTTTGCAAAGGTTAGCTTATTTTACTTCTTTGCAGATTTATGCCTTGTGGCTTCTATGCCCAGCACTTGTCTCGAGGTATCTTTACCACCTGGAGGAATTATGATACTCGGTAAATTCGATATGAGGCACGAATTCTATTTAAGGGTTGTAATTAGGAAGGAAGAAGAAAAGCTATAGATGTAGCATATGAAGGAAACATGGGAGGATTGATTATTTCTTTGACATATCTTCTTGTATAGTACCTTAAGTATGTATAGGTTTTAAACTACTAACTAATTTGCACACACATATTAACATAATAGGAATACGGTGACATAAACAAAGCAAATCTATAATTACCATCCATCTCCAGTGAAGCCAAGAAAACCATTTAGGCACCCTAGGCATTTGTGAAAATTTATCTATGATATGATGGATATTGTCCAACTGTACTTGAACCATCAGACAAATTAAAGCAGCCCATTTCTGGGATCTGTTCACATCCCGTATGTTCTTTTAACCATAGATAGTCTATAGTCATGAGATTTTGGAGTGCTACAACTTGCACCCCTCCCAACTCCTGGTTGAGTTCCAACAGTACAGATCCGGTCAAATTCGTTGTCTCACTGTATGCACATGCCAGCCTAGACATCTCCCTCCTCATTCCTATGGCAAGTCCAGGAAACGGTGGGCTGGATGCAGCCACAACCGCAGCATCGTCCGGATCCCTGTAGAGGCTTTTTGATGATCATCCCCCGGCACAAGTCCTCCAGAGAGTGCTGATGCCGGAAGCTCCTCCTCATATCGTATCTTAGTTCATTTTCTGGGAATCCAAGCTAGGCCTTGATCTTCTGCATAGAAACAAACAGACCCTTTGCCCACACTTTGACATGCCCTCTATACCACTGTGCAGAACTCATTGGAGGTCAGCACACAGTAACTGCTTTTTTTTTTTTTTTTTTTAATTAAGAGAAAGGAATATTATCAGAAAAGAGTACCTCCATAGCTGATAATCTGACACCCTTTAAGTGATCAACATTAAGGATATTTAAAGCATGCGTTGATCTTTGATTTACCAATAGTTTTATCCTGTTAAGGAGTAATCCCCCTTTTCTTTCTTTCTTTCTTTTTTTTTTTTTTTTTTAAATTTTTAATCTACACTTACATGAAGAATACTATGTTTACTATGCTCTCCCCTATATCAGGTCCCCCCTAACAACCACATTACCGTTACTGTCCATCAGCTTAGCAAAATGTTGTAGAGTCACTACTTGTCCTCTGTGTGTTGTGCAGCCCACCCTCCCCTTTCTCCCATCCCCCATGCATGCTAATCTTAATACCCCCCTTCTTCTTCCCCCCCCCGTATCCCTCCCTGCCCACCCATCCTCCCCAGTTCCTTTCCCTTTGGTACCTGTTAGTCCATTTTTGGGTTCTGTAATTCTGCTGCTGTTTTGTTCCTTCAGTTTTTCCTTTGTTCCTATACTCCTCAGATGAGTGAAATCATTTGGTATTTTTCTTTCTCCACTTGGCTTATTTCACTGAGCATAATACTCTCCAGCTCCATCCATGTTGCTGCAAATGGTTGGATTTTTCCACTTCTTATGGCTGAGTTGTATTCCATTGTGTATATGTACCACATCTTCTTTATCCATTCATCTACCGATGGACATTTAGGTTGCTTCCAATTCTTGGCTATTGTAAATAGTGCTGCGATAAACATAGGAGTGCATCTGTCTTTCTCAAACTTGATTGCTGCGTTCTTAGGGTAAATTCCTAGGAGTGGAATTCCTGGGTCAAATGGTAGGTCTGTTTTGAGCATTTTGATGCACCTCCATACTGCTTTCCACAATGGTTGAACTAATTTACATTCCCACCAGCAGTGTAGGAGGGTTCCCCTTTCTCCACAGCCTCGCCAACATTTGTTGTTGTTTGTCTTTTGGATGGCAGCTATCCTTACTGGTGTGAGGTGATACCTCATGGTTGTTTTAATTTGCATTTCTCTGATAATTAGCGATGTGGAGCATCTTTTCATGTGTCTCTTGGCCATCTGTATTTCTTTTTTGGAGAACTGTCTGTTCAGTTCCTCTGCCCATTTTTTAATTGGGTTATTTGTTTTATGTTTGTTGAGGCGTGTGAGCTCTTTATATATTCTGGACGTCAAGCCTTTATCGGATGTGTCATTTTCAAATATATTCTCCCATACTGTAGGGTTCCTTTCTGTTCTATTGATGGTGTCTTTCACTGTACAGAAGCTTTTCAGCTTAATGTAGTCCCACTTGCTCATTTTTGCTGTTGTTTTCCTTGCCCGGGGAGATATGTTCAAGAAGAGATCACTCATGTTTATGTCTAAGAGGTTTTTGCCTATGTTTTTTTCCAAGAGTTTAATGGTTTCATGACTTACATTCAGGTCTTTGATCCATTTTGAGTTTACCTTTGTATATGGGGTTAGACAATGGTCAAGTTTCATTCTCCTACATGTAGCTGGCCAATTTTGCCAGCACCATCTGTTGAAGAGACTGTCATTTTGCCATTGTATGTCCATGGCTCCTTTATCAAATATTAATTGACCATATATGTTTGGGTTAATTTCTGGGGTCTCTAATCTGTTCCACTGGTCTGTGGCTCTGTTCTTGTGCCAGTACCAAATTGTCTTGATAACTATGGCTTTGTAGTAGAGCTTGAAGTTGGGGAGTGAGATCCCCCCTACTTTATTCTTCTTTTTCAGGATTGCTTTGGCTATTCGGGGTCTTTGGTGTTTCCATATGAATTTTTGAATTATTTGTTCCAATTCATTGAAGAATGTTGCTGGTAATTTGAGAGGGATTGCATCAAATCTGTATATTGCTTTGGGCAGGATGGCCATTTTGACGATATTAATTCTTCCTAGCCATGAGCATGGGATGAGTTTCCATTTATTAGTGTCCCCTTTAATTTCTCTTAAGAGTGACTTGTAGTTTTCAGAGTATAAGTCTTTCACTTCTTTGGTTAGGTTTATTCCTAGGTATTTTATTCTTTTTGATGCAATGGTGAATGGAATTGTTTTCCTGATTTCTCTTTCTATTGATTCGTTGTTAGTGTATAGGAAAGCTACAGATTTCTGTGTGTTAATTTTGTATCCTGCAACTTTGCTGTATTCTGATATCAGTTCTAGTAGTTTTGGAGTGGAGTCTTTAGGGTTTTTTTATGTACAGTATCATATCATCTGCAAATAGTGACAGTTTAACTTCTTCTTTACCAATCTGGATTCCTTGTATTTCTTTGTTTTGTCTGATTGCCGTGGCTAGGACCTCCAGTACTATGTTAAATAACAGTGGGGAGAGCGGGCATCCCTGTCTGGTTCCCGATCTCAGAGGAAATGCTTTCAGCTTCTCGCTGTTCAGTATAATGCTGGTTGTGGGTTTATCATATATGGCCTTTATTATGTTGAGGTACTTGCCCTCTATTCCCATTTTGCTGAGAGTTTTTATCATGAATGGATGTTGAATTTTGTCAAATGCTTTTTCAGCATCTATGGAGATGATCATGTGGTTTTTGTCTTTCTTTTTGTTGATGTGGTGGATGATGTTGATGGATTTTTGAATGTTGTACCATCCTTGCATCCCTGGGATGAACCCCACTTGGTCATGGTGTATGATCCTTTTGATATACTGTTGAATTCTGTTTGCTAATATTTTGTTGAGTATTTTTGCATCTACATTCATCAGGGATATTGGTCTGTAATTTTCTTTTTTGGTGGGGTCTTTGCCTGGTTTTGGTATTAGGGTGATGTTGGCCTCATAGAATGAGTTTGGGAGTATTCCCTCTTCTTCTATTTTGTGGAACACTTTAAGGAGAATGGGTATTATGTCTTGTCTGTGTGTCTGATAAAATTCTGAGGTAAATCCGTCCGGCCCCGGGGTTTTGTTCTTGGGTAGTTTTTTGATTACTGTTTCAATTTCTTTGCTTGTAATTGGTTTGTTTAACTTTTGTGTTTCTTCCTTGGTCAGTCTTGGGAGGTTGTATTTTTCTAGGAAGTTGTCCATTTCTTCTAGGTTTTCCAGCTTGTTGGCATATAGGTTTTCATAGTAGTCTTTAATAATTCTTTGTATTTCTGTGGAGTCTGTCGTGATTTTTCCATTCTCATTTCTGATTATGTTGATTTGTGTTGACTCTCTTTTTCTCTTAATAAGTTGGGCTAGAGGCTTATCTATTTTGTTTATTTTCTCAAAGAACCAGCTCTTGGTTTCGTTGATTTTTGCTATTGTTTTATTCTTCTCAATTTTGTTTATTTCTTCTCTGATCTTTATTATGTCCCTCCTTCTGCTGACTTTAGGCCTCCTTTGTTCTTCTTTTTCCAGTTTTAATAATTGTGATGTTAGACTATTCATTTGGGATTGTTCTTCCTTCTTCAAGTGTGCCTGGATTGCTATATACTTTCCTCTTAAGACTGCTTTCGCTGCATCCCACAGAAGTTGGGGCTTAGTGTTGTTGTTGTCATTTGTTTCTATATATTCCTTGATGTCTATTTTGATTTGTTCATTGATCCATTGATTATTTAGTAGCATGTTGTTAAGCCTCCATGTGTTTGTGAGCCTTTTTGTTTTCTTTGTAGAATTTATTTCTACTTTCATACCTTTGTGGTCTGAAAAATTGGTTGGTAGAATTTCAATATTTTGGAATTTACTGAGGCTCTTTTTGTGAGCTAGTATGTGGTCTATTCTGGAGAATGTTCCATGTGCACTTGAGAAGAATGTATATCCTGTTGCTTTTGGATGTAGAGTTCTATAGATGTCTGTTAGGTCCATCTGTTCTAGTGTGTTGTTCAGTGCCTGTGTGTCTTTACTTATTTTCTGCCCGGTGGATCTATCCTTTGGGGTGTGTGGTGTGTTGAAGTCTCCTACAATGAATGCATTGCAGTGTATTTCCCTCTTTAGTTCTGTTAGTATTTGCTTCACATATGCTGGTGCTCCTGTATTGGGTGCATATATATTTAGAATGCTTATATCCTCTTGTTGGACTGAGCCCTTTATCATTATGTAGTCGCCTTCTTTATCTCTTGTTACTTTCTTTGTTTTGAAGTCTATTTTGTCTGATATTAGTACTGCAACCCCTGCTTTCTTCTCACTGTTGTTTGCCTGAAATATGTTTTTCCATCCCTTGACTTTTAGTCTATGCTTATCTTTGGGTTTAAGGTGAGTTTCTTGTAAGCAGCATATAGATGGGTCTTGCTTTTTTACCCATTCTATTACTCTGTGTCTTTTGATTGGTGCATTAAGTCCATTTACATTTAGGGTGACTATTGAGAGATATGTACTTATTGCCATTGCAGGCTGTAGATTCGTGGTTACCAAAGGTTCAAGGTTAGCCTCTTTAGTATCTTACTGCCTAACTTAGCTCGCTTATTGAGCTGTTCTATACACTGTGTGGAGATTCTTTTCTTCTCTCCCTTCTTATTCCTCCTCCTCCATTCTTCATATGTTGGGTGTTTTGTTCTGTGCTCTTTTTAGGGGTGCTCCCATCTAGAGCAGTCCCTGTAGGATGCCCTGTAGAGGTGGTTTGTGGGAGGCAAATTCCCTCAGCTTTTGCTTGTCTGGGAATTGTTTAATCCCACCATCATATTTAAATGATAGTCATGCTGGATACAGTATCCTTGGTTCAAGGCCCTTCTGTTTCATTGCATTAAGTATATCATGCCATTCTCTTCTGGCCTGTAGGGTTTCTGTTGAGAAGTCTGATGTTAGCCTGATGGGTTTTCCTTTATAGGTGACCTTTTTCTCTCTAGCTGCCTTTAAAACTCTTTCCTTGTCCTTGATCCTTGCCATTTTAATTACTATGTGTCTTGGTGTTGTCCTCCTTGGATCCTTTCTGTTGGGGGTTCTGTGTAATTCCATGGTCTGTTCGATTATTTCCTCCCCCAGTTTGGGGAAGTTTTCAGCAATTATTTCTTCAAAGAGACTTTCTATCCCTTTTCCTCTTTCTTCCTCTTCTGGTATCCCTGTAATACGAATATTATTCCTTTTGTATTGGTCACATATTTCTCTTAGTGTTGTTTCATTCCTGGAGATCCTTTTATCTCTCTCTATGTCAGCTTCTATACGTTCCTGTTCTCTGGCTTCTATTCCTTCAATGGCCTCTTGCATCTTATCCATTCTGCTTATAAATCCTTCCAGGGATTGTTTCACTTTTGTGATCTCCTTCCTGACATCTGTGATCTCCCTCCGGACTTCATCCCACTGCTCTTGCATTTTTCTCTGCATCTCATCCCAGTGCTCTTGCATTTTTCTCTGCATCTCTGTCAGCATGTTCATGATTTTTATTTTGAATTCTTTTTCAGGAGGACTAGTTAGGTCTGTCTCCTCAGGTGTTGTCTCTGTGATCTTTGTCTGCCTGTAGTTTTGCCTTTTCATGGTGATAGATATAGTTTGCAGAGCTGGTACAAGTGACCGCTGGAAGAGCTTCCCTTCTTGTTGGTTTGTAGCCTTTTCCTGGGAGAATAGCGACCTCTAGTTGCTTGTGCTGGGCAGCTGTGCGCAGACAGGGCTTCTGCTTCCTGCCCAGTTGCTTTGGGGTTTATCTCCGCTGTTGCTGTGGGCTTGGCCTGGCTGGGGCTGTTCCTCCAAAATGGTGGAGCCCCGTTGGAGGGGGAGCGGCCAGGAGGCTATTTATCTCCGTAAGGGGTCTCTGTGCTCCCTGCTGCCCAGGGAGTTAGAGTGCCCAGAGATCCCCAGATTCCCTGCCTCTGGTCTAAGTGACCTGTCCTGCCCCTTTAAGACTTCCAAAAAGCACTCTCCAAACCAAAACAACAGCAACAATGAGAGAGGGAACAGAAAGAAAGAAAAAAAAAAAAAAAAGGAAAAAACAAGCGATTTTTTTTTTCTTTTTTTTTGTCCTCAGGTGCCAGTCCCAGGCACCCGCTCACTAGTCCTGCTGCCCTGTCTACCTAGCACCAGGGTCCCTGTCCTTTCAAGGCTTCCAAAAAGCACCCACCCACCGGTCCCGCAGGGAAGGAACGCTCGATATTCTTTGTCCTCAGGCACTAGTCCCAGGCACCCGCTCACCAGTCCCGCCACCCTGCCTCCCTAGCACCGGGGTCCCTGTCCCTTTTAGGCTTCCAAAAAGCACTCACAGAAAAGAGAAAAAAAAAAGGGGAAAAAACGCGCGACTTCCTCTGTCCTCAAGTGCCGGTCTTAGGCACCCGCCCACCGGTCCCGCAGGGAAAAACGTGGGATATTCTTTGTCCTCAGGCGCCGGTCCCAGGCACCCGCTCACCAGTCCCGCCACCCTGCCTCCCTAGCACGGGGGTCCCTGTCCCTTTAAGGCTTCCAAAAAGCGCTCGCCAAAAAGAGAAAAAAAAAGGGGAAAAACGCGCGATTTCCTCTGTCCTCGGGCACCGGTCTCAGGCACCCGCTCGCCGGTCCCACAGGGAGAAACGCGGGATATTCTTTGTCCTCAGGTGCCGGTCCCAAGCACCTGCTCACCGGTCCCGCCACCCTGCCTCCCTAGCAACGGGGGCCCGTCCCTTTAAGGCTTCCAAAAAGCGCTCGCCAAAAAAAAAAACCGCTCCGGTTTCTTTCCACCCGCCGGGAGCCGGGGGGAGGGGCGCTCGGGTCCCGCCGGGCCGGGGCTTGTATCTTACCCCCTTCGCAAGGCGCTGGGTTCTTGCAGGTGTGGATGTGGTCTGGATGTTGTCCTGTGTCCTGTGGTCTCTATTTTAGGAAGATTTTTCTTTGTTATATTTTCATAGCTCTATGTGTTTTTGGGAGGAGATTTCCACTGCTCTACTCACGCCGCCATCCTGGCTCCCAACAATCCTCTTACCTTTTAAACAGCTTTTATGTGGTATAATGCACATACTGTAAAATTTACTATTTAAAAGTGTACAGATTTGATTGTTATTAATACGTTTATTTTCTTTTATAACCACCACAATCCAGTTTTAGAACACTTCTATCTCTTCACAGATTTCCTTGTACTTATTAGCAGTTTCTCTCTGCTCCTACTCTCAGCCCCAGGCAGTTACTAAACTTACTGTTCTGTAGTTTTGCCTTTTCTAGAAATTTCACATAAATGGATTTATATAGTCTTGTGTGCCTGGCTTTATCCACTTAGCATAATGTTTTTGAGGTCCAGCAATGTTGTAAATTATCCTTAACTTGTTATTCTTTATTGCTAAATTGTGTACTGTTGTGTGAATATTTTACTATTTAGCTATTTTGATGCTTTTAGAAACATACAAGTACAAGCCTGTGTGGACATATTTTCATTTTTCTAAGGAAAATACTTAAGAGTGGAATTGCTGGGTCATATATAAGTTTATGTTTAACTTTTTAATAAATGACCAAGCTTTTCCCTCCCAAATGTTTGAACCATTCTACATTCCTCCTGGGAAAACATGAGTGTTCCAGTTTATTCTTGCCAATACTTGGTATTGTTAGCCTTTGCTTATAGCCCTTCTAGTGGTAGTGAAATGGTATCTCACTGTAATTTTTAATTTGCATTTCCCTAAGGGCCAATGAAGTTGAGCATCTTTTCATATGCTTATTTGGTAAAATAAGCATATTTCAGTAAAATGAGTATATCCTCTTTGGTGAAATGTCTCTCCATGACTTTTGCCTGTTGGCTAATTGGACTGTGTTTTTTTATCTGTTGAGTTTTCAGAGTTCTTTATATTATCTGGACATAAGTCTTATAATATGAATATATACCACCGTCAGGTGGAGTATTCTATAAATTCCATCAGGTCACATTGGCTGATAATGTTAAGTCTGCTCTCTCCTTGCTGGTATGTTGCCTAATTGTCCTATCAAAAAAGGGAGGAGAAAAAAAGAGGATGTAAATTGCACAAGGTTGCATTTTATAGCATTTATCTACTCCCATATATTCCTAAGTCCTCCCCAAAACATCTTCCTATTTTGTAAAGAGTTTGTTTAACACAACTCCTTAAAGAGTTCCACTGTATTCTTAATTAACAAAATTGTTCATGCCGTGTCCACCTTTGCCCATCTTTCATTCACATGGTAGACTTTAGGTATATGCTTATGAACTGCAAATGATTTAAATAAAACTTTATATAATTGATACTAAAACCATCTGGGTGCTTCTCAGTGCATGTATATTTCCATTATTCCAGTATGTTATTTGAATATGTTAAATGTCTAGTTCTAGTATCTGATTTTGGTGGACTTCAGTACCATAGTGTAACAGCACTGAGCTGCAGTCATTCATTATGAGTTGTTTCTGAATAGCTCACGGGAGAAATTACAAACAAAGCTTTGTCTTGCTTTATACTATTTTTATCTGAATTTCAATAATAAATGACCAACCAGTAAGAATATAGCAATAAGTACAATCATTAGTCTGCGTTTTTGTTTTGAACAAACTAGTTCTGATTTTCTAATAGAGAAAAACAACTTTTTAAATGACAAATCATAGTATAATTTCAGTGCTATACCTAAATCCTGTGTTTTTTAAATAATAAGAGCATAATGAAAATTTTAGCAGTAGGTTAGGTTGATTTGAGTAGAAATTCAACCTCACATCACATGTCAGAGCAGCACGACCAAATGATATTTTTTTCACGGTACAAGCAGAAGTAACATGAATAAATGTCTTTTCACTTACAGATGCTCTGCCTAGTTTTGGTATATATGATTGTGGAGTGGGGTAAGAGGCCAGTATAAAAAAATACACCAGCAGTTTAACTGCATGGCCAGATCTCTCATTCTCAGGGTAGTGCTCTAAATGTGATCCTGGGTACTGTTCCATAGCTCTTTCATTGCATGAGGGAGTAGGGAGGATGGGGATTGCATTTTTAAATAGCGTAAGGCTCACTGAGAAGGGGACATTTGTTCAAAGACCTGAAGGAGGTGATAGAATGCAAGTGATGCAGGATGCAGAGATTTAGAGCACTAGGACCTTAAAGGTTATTGTAAGGATTTGGGCTTTTATAAAAGTCCTAAGTAAAATGTGAAGGTGTTGGAGAGCTCTGAGCAGAGAAGTGACATATGATGTATTTTAAAAGGATTATTTTATCTCTCTTGAGGAATAGACTGTAAGGTGGCAAGGGTGGCATGAGTGGCTTCTGCAGTAAGCCAGGCAAGAGGTGATGATAGCTTGGATCAAAATAGTAGCAGTAGAAGTATAAGAAGTGGTTGGGTTCTGAATGTGTTTTCAAAGCAAGCTGACATATTTTGCTCATGGAATTACATAGGAAGTGTATAAGAGGGGGAAATCAAGATGTCACCAAGATTTTTGCCTAAAAAAAGAATAGAACTGGAAGAATAGAGTTGCCATTTACTGATATGGGGAAAACTGCATGAGAAATGAGTGTTTGGGTGAAAGATCGATTTTGGCCCTGTGAAGTTTAAGATGATTGTTAGACATCAAAGTGAAGCTGTGGGTTAGGTAGTTGGATATATGAGCAAGAAGGTCAGGGAAGGATCTGGCATGGAGATATAAATTTGGGAGTCATCCAACTTTATTGATGGTAAACTAGGCGGGAGCACTAAAAGAGTGAATATAATTGGAAAAAAGAAATTCAAGGTCTGAGTGAATATAGTTGGAAAGAAGTAGTCCAGAAACTGGGGAGAAGAGAAGGAATCAACAAGGAGATAAATGGAATGGCCAGTGAAGGGAAGAAAACCACACTAAGTGATGAAGATTTTTAAAGAAGATGAGAATGATCAACTTTGTTAAATGCTGCTGATGTATCAATGGAGTTGAGTCCTAAAAATTGACCTTTGGATTTAGAGAACATTATTGGTCATTTTGTTTGGTACTTACTTCAAGAGAGTGGTTGGCTTTAAAGCCTGACTAGTGGGTTTTGGGAAGAGAAGAAAAGAGGGAAATATCTTTTTCTAAAGGTCTTTACTGTAGGTGGATATGAAAACAGAGTGTTGGCTTGAGAGGGAAGTGGAGTCAAAGTTTGTTGTGTTTTGTTTTCTTTAATGGAAAGAATAATTGGGTATTGCATGCTGATAGGAATGAATTAGTAAAGAAGGGAAAAATTAAGGGAGCATTGGTGGAGAGTGTGCTTTAGTTAGTGAAGGATGTGGGATTTAGGGCACAGGAGGAGTGGTTGGATTTGTATAGGAGTGCACATGTTCACAGGAGGGAAGGAAGAATGTATGGGACTAGATAATCATTGGTGGATACATGGAATAGAAGTTTGTAGAAGTTTTCTTGTTGCTTCAGTTTTTTCAGTGAAATGGAATGTAAGGTTATCAGTTGAGAATGAGAATGGGGAAGGAGGGTTGGAGGTTTGAGGGGGAGATATGTGAAATCCTACAGGAGAGTGAGAAAATGGTCCAGGAAAATATAGTGTGATTGTTGGGTATCATTAAGGGGCGTTTGAGGTTTGTGGTCAGGGTTTTAAAGTGAAACCAGAGGACATTGTTTTGCTTTTCTTAAGTCATGTTAATAGTACATTGGCAGTATATGGGTAGAAGCTGGGAATTGGATTGAATCAGGGTTGGGTTTGCCAGGTATATTCTAGATGTTAAACATGAGTACTAGTACAAAGAGGCAAGAAAGATTCCTACCTTATTTTTTCCTGAGAGGGATGTAGGGGAAGCAAAATCTTAAAAGGAATACCAGATTTTATAGAATAAGAAGGCGGTGGAGGGGCTATGCTAAATGAGCTTTAGGGTATAAGAGCATTTTGCTGATGAAGGGCCCTAAGTTCCAGCAGGCATTTTGTGATTTTTAGGATTTTTTATTATCAGGGATCATTTGTCATTTGCTCCTACTTAAAGGAGAACTATTGACCTAGGAAATGGACATTTTGAATGGAGAGACAGAATTTTGGAACCGGAATTAGAGGACTCTGGGGGATGAACTCTAAGGTTTATGATTAGGGTACCTGAAAGAGCTGAGAGGAACCTGCAAAACTTCATCCTTCATAATTTTGCCTAGAATATCACTCCTCCTAGAGGTTTCCTTTTGGAATATAAGCTCTTCCTTTTTATGCAGTCCTAGTGATCTATATATGTCTATCTACACACACACACACACACACTCTCTCTCTCTCTCTCTCTCTCTCTCTCTCTCTCTCTCTCTCTCTCTCTCTCTCTCTCTCTCTCTCTGTAGAGCCCGAGATCTTAGATCTACTCAATACTAATTTATGGAATTTTGCCTATCTTAGTATATAATGCCACATCCCTTTTTAGTCAGTCAACAGTAGCAGGATAGTGAGTTTAGGGATTCAGACAGAAGCCTAAGTAGAGATATAAAAAATTAATTTTTTTAATCTTTTAAATTTGAAATAATTTCAGGCATTAAATAAGGGAAGTGTGTTAATCTTTCATTGTGATCCTAGGTTTGTCTTAGCTCCCTATTATCCATTTTTTGCTTTATGTGTTTAAGCTATTTGGTGATGTATATTTAAAATCGTTAATAGCAATCTGGTGAGTCAAACATTTCTAATCATGTAATAACATGCACTATTGCTATTGATGCTTAGTATCTATTTTTTTCTATTATATTTCTTTTGATGAGAATCTGTTTCATGTCTTTTTCTATCCCTGTACCATTAACCATTCTATGTCCTTATGCTTTAGGTATTTATCTTAGAAGTAGAATATAGTTAGGTTTCTTTTTTTTTTAAAGTTAAGTCTGACAACCACTTTTAATTGGCTTTTAAAAGGTAGGAATCACACTTATCTCTCTGGCGGTTTTTGGCTCACAGTAGAAATCTCAAACTCTGGTTACTGGAAGCAACAGTATCTGCTCGGCACCACACTGGACTTAAATGGAGTGATTCTAATTTTGGTGTGCTGCGATCAGTAAGCATGTAGTAAATACATAATATTTAGTAAATTGAAAAAAGTTAAGTAGTATAGAACTAGTTCTTTATATAATCTAGTGATAAAAATATGTATCAGTACATTATTTCCTTGTAAGTAGGCTAATTTATAAACCATCTTTTAAAACTTTCTGTTTTAGTCCCAGAAATCCTGGATAGAAAGCACTTTGACCAAGAGGGAATGTGTATATATTATACCAAGTTCCAAAGACCCTCACAGGTAAGCATACCTTTGTTTTCTTCTAGAAATTTTGATGTAAATTATATTGCTTTTTATTTACTAAAAACAAAGTATTAATTATTTGTAGTTACTGCCAATTTTTGTGCTTACTGTTAATTACTTTCTTTTAGGATTGGGGGAAGGAGATAATAGCAAGATACCAGTATTCTGGAGTTCTTAATGACATTTGCAGCATAAAACCTCTTCTTCAGAGGGTGCCCCATCTCTAAAATCCATTAAATCACACTGGTGTATAACAAAGACAAGGCAGTGAGGCTTTCTTTTTCAGTGGATTCACTGATGTTGAGAACTTACAAAATGTTTGCATATCTGTTTACTGGACATCTGTTGAGTACACAATGCTATGGTTCAAGCCAAAGAAACCAATATGAACCTAATAGTTGCTCTTTTGTTTGCCAAAATATAGATCAGCACCTGCTGGAAAACTAGCATTGGAGACTGCAAGTATCTGATTGTCTTTCAGGTCATTAAAATAACTTACCAGTAGAAAAAAAATTTTAAGTAAAGGACATTAGCTAAAAACGAAAGAAAAGGTTGACCTTTTGAGGTATTAACTGAAGAAACATTTTTTTCCTAGAATTTCTTTTTTCTGAGGACAGAAAGTAGGAGAAAGCTTAAAAGGGCAAATCAAAGATGCAGTTACTTCCTAGCCTACAGCTCACCTCTCTTCATAAGCACTTAGGAAAAATTAATTGGCAAAGGAACTTAGAAGATTTTTGGATCTTCTTACCTTTCCCAACTCCTATCAAACTTTTTTCTCAATCCAGCTTCCTTTTCTGTGACTTTTACTTCCTTTTGATGTATGGCTCTTCTAAAAACATAACCAAATAATTTTTTATTAACTGGTGTGTTTTGAATTATTGCATCTGTCATTATTGTTCAGAGTGGGTACTCAGTCAATATTTGTTGAATAGAGTTTTCTAAGCTTCTGTTACATTTCATAAACCTACTGTTTGAATTCAACATATGTCTTCAGCAGAAAAAAAAATTCCCTATTTTGAGTATATCTCTCACTTAAATTTCCGTTGTAAGAGTAATGTTAATATACATGATAAGTTCTGAAAACTTTAAAAGAGTAGATTGGTTCAGTACTCAGTTTCAATATGTCAAGACAGTCATTATTAACATGTCGGTGTGTTTATTTTTGATATTCATACATAGCTTTTGCTTTAAAATATTACTATATTCAGTTTATATGTAAAATATTACATCTGCTTTTTAATAGAATATTATAGTAAATGTTTTTTCATATTATAGATATTTTGTACGAATGCTAGTTAATATTCTGTTAGCTACTACTACAATTGGTATACCTATTCACTATTAGGCATTTGAGTTTTCAGTTTTTAGCCATTATAAATTAAAATTAGGCCATAATGATCTTAGTGAATAAAACTTTTTATATTTAAAGTTTTCCCTTATTATATGCAATGCCAGAAGTTTTCCAAAACAATTAATGCAGTATACATTATAACCAGTAGTGATGAGAATACCTGCTTTGGTGAATATTGACAAGAGTAACATTTTCCATCATCTGATAGCTAGAAAATAGAATATCTTAAATTTGTATCTCTTTTACTATTGAGAAAACTACTAAGATTATGATTGAGAAAACATTCGTATCCATGTTTTTTAATATTCCTTTTTTATGTGAATTCTGTAAAATGTCATTTCAGAGGCATTATAATAGACAACCTTAATGTCTCTTCTAATCGTTATTATGATTTATTTGAATTGCTTACTAATTATTAAAGATATGTTTTGTTACAATGTAAACATCACATTTCTTGACCAGTATGGATAAATGACATTTCTAAGGTCAAATAGCTTTTTAATTCATAAAGATGGGACTAAAATTTAGATTTCTTTGTTCAGTGTGCCAGTTCTAAGATAAGATATTGTTCTTTCATTAAGTGAAAATTATAGTTTTCTTTAAAGAAATATATAGGTTGTATTATTATTAAGGAGTTTATTTTCTTTAATTTTATTAATTTCATTTTGCAATTGAAATAATGAAAGTGCTCAATATATGTTAAAAGAAATCTCATACTGTTATTAAATAACCTTGGTTGTAGCAATCCATGCAAGACATAATTTACAGACACAGCTGATCATTTCTTTCAGTAGTAGTTGAATTGTAAAACTAATCTTTTATGAATAGGTTAGTATGTGAATTTACAAGGTACCAACAGTTTTAAGTGAAAGTCTCCTTCTACCACTGTGCGTGCCTTTACTGTAAGTTCCCCTTCCTAAAGAAAACCAGTGTTAACCTATTCCTTGGAATACCTTCCAGAAATAGTGAGATACAGTCTTCTCATGTCCAAGTAGATGTATGTTTACTTCTTTTCTCTTTTAAAATACATACTGTTTAGCCTATTGGGTTTGTTTCTTGGCAGCAGCCACTTTGTCCTTTATTGTTATATCCTTTTTAGTTACATGTCTGAAACAATTTCTTCTAGTAGTCCCTTACTGATGGAAGTTTTAGCTATTCTGTTCTTTTTTCCTTTTAAAAAAATGCTATAGTGAATAACCTTATACATTAATTATTTCACACATATGCTACAGATTATTTTTTAGCCTAAATTTTTAGTATAGGAATTAGAATTTGAGGAGTCTACATATTTCATTTTGATGAGTATTGCCAAATTGTCCTCTATAGAGAACAGTTACATCAATTTATATTCCCACCAACAAATCGAGACTACCTTTCTCTGTATTTTTGCTAAAATACTGTCTTAAAGAATTAAAAAAAGTCTTTTCTAATCAAATGCCTTTTCATATGTATGTTTTTACTGTGAATTGTCTATTCATGTTTTCCTTTTTTGATTTGATAAAGCTCTTTATATATCAGGGACACTAACCTGTCTGCAAGTATTTTTTCTCACTTTATCTTTAGACTTTATCAGTGGCTTATTTTTGCCCTGAAGAAATTTTGTATTTTTATGTGGTTAAATCTGTCAGTCGTCTTCCCTCTTACAATTTCTTAATTTTATGTCACACTAATTGTATTTAAAATATGGAAGCTATGTGAATTAAAAAAATAGTTATTTGAATGTATGAATCAATGTATAAAGGTATAAAGGTATAAAATTAAACAATATATAATTTTCCTTTCTTTTGTACTTTTATATAGATTTTACATAGTTTAAACTAAAAAAATTTTTTCCATTTAAGTTATACATTTACCTTGTTTTATAGATGTCTTCCAGGATGTCAAATTTGTCAGCAGCTTGTCAGGTAAGTTTAAGAACATATCTCCACTACATAAATTTTGAAAAATGAAACTGATCTATTAGAAGTGTAAGTAAGAATACAGTGGGATAAAATTCACATGCCATTATGTTTGAGAGTTTGTAAACTCCTTATACTTGGGAGTTTGTAAAGGATTAGAAAAGGCTGCTTGATATTCAAGTGCAGCTGCCAAAGCAGGGTTCTAAAGTTGAATGTGAATTGGTTGGGTAAAGACTGAGGGAAAGGGATTTTAGGCAGAGAGAACAAGATGTGAGAAAGCCTGACAGTGAAAATATGGTTCCGTTAGGAAACTGCAAAATGTGTGGAATGTAAGATGGCTGTTGGAGAGATCTGAAACTGGAGAACTAAGTAGAGGCCAGATCATTTAAACTCTTTGTGTACTGTGTTACATAGTTTTGATTTCATGTGAAAAGGCTGTTATATAAGGAAGTAACATGCTCCGCTTTCCGCTGTTCCTCCCTCCCTCCCTTCCTCCTTTTGCAGTTGACGTTTTGAGGAGATTGGATTGGGAGGGGGAAAAAAACTTTTGAAAGTTTGGAGTAGTTCTGGCAAAAAATGAAAGTCTAAATTAAGACAGTGGCTATAATGATGAAGAGAAGTAGACATACTTGAAGGGATTGATGAGATACTTGATATTGTTCCACGGGTCACTCACATTCTTTTCTGTTTGTTCCTCCCAGTCTTTTCTCTCAGTGTTTCATCTTGGATGTATTCTCTTGCTTTTTCCGAGTTTACTGGTTTTCTGTTTTTCTGGTGTCTAATAGTTGTAAATTCCTCCCTACTTTCATTTCCGATATTATCTATAGATGTTTTAGTTAGCCATTAAAAAAAAGTATTTTGCAAGTTCCTCATCATGTTCATGCTTTTTTCCTCTACTTTCCTGAGCATACTCTTAAAGTTACATCTTATTTATAAAAATAGCTTTTTCATGTCCTTTTTTTTTTTTTTTTTTTTTTTGCTAATTCTGTGATCTCTGTACAATTTCAGGGTCTTCATTTAGTGATTTTTTCAGTTGTATTTTCCTGCCTCTATGTATGTCTAGTAATTTTTGATGGGTGCTACACACTGAATTTTGTATTTTGGGGTGCTGGATTTTGTCATATTCCATTAGGGAGTTTTGGCCCTATTTGAGCATGCAGTTAAGTTACTTTGAATCAGTCTGATCCTTTCAAGACTTCATTTTGTCAGGGTATATGTGGTCTAGGTCTAATTTAGCCCTTCTAATTACTGTTCTAAGGACCATATTATAGGCCTTCAGTATCATGAAATCTGTTCACTCTGGCTAGTGGAAACTATCTGTTCCCTGCCCTTTATGAATTTCAGTCGTTATTTGGCCTACGGCTGTATAGGCTATAAGGAGATACGTTTGCATATATCTGGTACTCTTCTATGTAGGTCTCTCCTCTTGTTTTCTGCCCCACAAACTCTAGCTCCTGTGTCTTATACAAACTCTGTTAAGATTTTTTTATATCAAATCAGTGAGACTGCCTGGCTTCATTGGGTTCCTGCTTCCTCCATAGTGGTACAGTAAGTGATTCTCGGTAGAATGCAAACCCTTTCTCTGCCCCTGGCCCCAGTCCACCCTTGTTATCACTATAGATTAGTTTACATATTCTTGAATTCTATATACTGGCTACTTTGGTTCAGCATGATGATTTTGAGATTCACCCATATTGTTGTGTCTTTTAGTGGTTGATTCTGTTGTTGAATACTGTGCTATTACACAGCTATAACTCATTATGTAGATGTCCTACACTAAATTTAGATGACTGTGTCATCAAATGCTAATGTATTTGTACTACTTCAGTGCTATGTAAAGGTAGTAGTTTATTGATATCCTAAAATTAAAGAGTCAAATTATTTTCGTATTCTTCATTGGTTCATTCAAGTTCAGTTTTTCACTGACCAGTTTTTTGAAAGGTGTTTTTAAAATGTCATTTTTTCCCTGAAGGTGTTTTTGTGGTCGCTTGGTCAAGCAACATGCTTGTTTTACTGCAAGTCTTGCCATGAAATACTCAGATGTGAAATTGGGTGACCATTTTAATCAGACATTAGAAGAATGGTCTGTGGAAAAGCATACAGAACAGAGCCCAACGGATGCTTATGGAGTCATAAATTTTCAAGGGGGTTCTCACTCCTACAGAGCTAAGGTATTTGATTTTTTACTTCATTACTCTTGTTATCTAAACAATATTATTATCTGATGATTTATATCACACTATCAAAATTATTTCTGTATATATTTTGAAATTATATAGGTGCATACAAATACAGAGTTGTTGTATCTTCTTGGTGAATTGAACCTTTTATCATTATAAAATGTCCTACCTCTTCATTTTCCTTGATAAAATCTGCTTTTTCTGAATTCAGTATATCTAAGTTTGTTTCTTCCCTTTTAAGTTTTCCTTATGTTTAAAAGGTATCTTTTTAAGTAGCATGTAATTTTTTTTAAGTTTAGTCTATTATCTCACTTTTTCTTAATTACCTTTTCTTATGTGTCTTTGGATCAAGCATTTTTTATTATTTCCTTTCTTCCTTATTAGCATATTATTTGTACATTATTTTTCAATCTTATAATAACACTGTAAGATACATTTAAAGTAGTTATTCTTATATATTAGTATTTTTACTACTTCCTAGGCAATGTAAGAACCTTTAGAATACTTGCAACTGCATTTATTTCCTTCATGACTACGTGCTTCTCTTGCATGCATTTTACTTTTGTATTTTAAACACCCAAAATATAATTATTATTTATTTAGACTCCCCAACATTTTACTTTTTATGTTGTCCTGCCTGCCTCCCTACATTGATGGGAAAACCAGTGCCAAATGGTGGGTCTACTTCTCCCAACTTGTCCTGTTCTCCTGGATCCTGCTCCTGCAATTTCTCATAGCCTTGGTTGCTCTCTGATGCCTTAAAACAGATGTTAGTTTCTTTAGTTCCCAGGAGGCAGAGCCAGTCCAAAATAACCGAGTCCATCATTGTCTGAAGTGGAATTCCTTATTTGTTCCTAAGATAATTTTTTTTTTATTTAAATTTCAACTGTTTTCCAAACACTACTTTATGTACCCAAGTGTAAGTCTGGGGAGAAGAAATCCTGGGGCAAAATACTCTAAAAATCGAAATCAAAGGGGGAAATAAAGTTTAAAACCTGTTTATTGCTTACAAAGTGCAGTCCAGGGCCATCTCCTCTGCTCCTGAAGAAGCAAGCCAGCAAGTCAGCCCCTCCCTTTAAACTCTCAGGTTCAGACACGCCCTTGGTTGCCCAGGTAGTTACCCATTGACATGGAGATGAACTTCTCTCCACCCCTGAGGATATGCAAATACACTAACACCAGGCGAGATACTCTGGAAATGTTACAACAATTTTACACACATCAAGTATAATAATCAGTTAAAACAAAACAAATACAAAAACATTTAATGTAGAGTAAGTATCCTTATAAAGCATATTTAAGGGACTCTGGAGTCTGCTCAGTTTTGTAGAAATCTGGTATTTTGGGATATTTTTCATTGGCGTTTGATCTCTGTAAAGGAATGAACAGTATATTATTTTTCTAAGAACATATTTTAGAGACGATTAATAATACATTCCTTCCAACATCTGAATATTTCATATTTCTTACAAACTAAATCATACAGGTCCTTTAGAAAAAGAGAATGAATCAGAATGGTCATAGCAAGTAAGTTTTGTAATGTCACTTAACAGAAAGATAGTATTTTTTTTAGTAAGGTATCATTGATACACACTCTTATGAAGGTTTCACAAGAAAAACAATGTGGTTACTATGTTCACTGTTATTATCAAGTCCCCCCCCCATACCAATACAGTCATTGTCCATCAGTGTAGTAAGTTGCCAGAGTCCCTGCTTGTCTCTCTGTGCTACATTGTCTTCCTCGTGAACCCCCACACACCCTGTGTACCAATTATAATGCTCCTCAATCCCCTTCTCTCTCGTTCCCCACCCACCTTCCCCTACCCCTCCCCTTTGGTAACTGCTAGTTGCTTCTTGGAGTCTATGAGTCTGCTGCTCTCCACCCCTTCAGTTTTGCATCGTTGCTGTACTTCACAAATGAGGGAAATCATTTGGTACCTGTCTTTCTCCGCCTGGCTTATTTCACTGAGCATAATATCCTCTAGCTCCATCCATATTGTTGCAAATGGTAGGATTTGTTTTCTTCTTATGGCTAAATAGTTTTCCATTGTGTATATGTACCACCTTTTCTTTATCCATTGCTCTACTGATGGACACTTAGGTTGCTTCCATATCTTGGCTGTTATAAAATAGTGCTGCAGTGAACAGGAGTGCATATGTCTTTTTGAATCTGAGATCTTGTTTTCTTCGGGTAAATTCCTAGGAGTGGAGTTCCTCGGTCAAATGGTATTTCTATTTTTAGTTTTTTGAGGAACCTCCATATTGCTTTCCACAAAGGTTTAACTAATTTACATTCCCACCAGCAGTGTAGGAGGGCTTCCCTTTCTCCACATCTTCACCAGCATTTGTTCCTAGGCTTTTCTGTGCTGGCCGTCCTAATTGGTGTGAGGTGATATCTCATTGTAGTTTTAATTTGCATTTCCCTGATAATTAGCGATGTGAAGCATTTTTTCATGTGCCTGTTGACCATCTGAATTTCTTCTTTGGAGAAGTGTCTGTTATATCCTCTGCCCATTTTTCAATTGGGTTATTTGCTTTTTGGGTTGTTGACGCATGTGAGTTCTTTATATATTTTGGATGTTAACCCCTTGTCAGATACGTCATTCACAAATGTTCTCCCATACAGTAGGATGCCCTTCTTGGAGTCTGTGAGTCTGCTGCTTTTTATTCCTTCAGTTTTGCTTCATTGTTATGCTCCACAAATGAGGGAAATCATTTGGTATTTGTCTTTCTCTGCCTGACTTACTTCACTGAGCATAATACCATCTGGCTCCATCCATGTTGTTGCAAATGGTAGGATTTGTTTCAGAAAGATAGTATTTTTAATCTGTCAAAGCAGAGAAAGTTATTCCACAGATGGTGATACCTTATTTTCTGTAGAATGATATTTCAAAAATTAATCTGATAAAACCCTCTGAACACCTTGAAATACTGAGTAAAATTTTTAAGAATTATTTTCAGTAATTTGTGGATCAAATCACTATTATCCATTGAACCAAAACAATCACCCATACTAAAAATACCTGTTATTTTATTTCATAGTTGCAATGCTATTATAAGTGGATCAGATCATTGAAAAAACTTTCAAACAGGTGATTGCATATTAGCCTCTCTTAATGGCAAGAGTCAGAAGGCTCCATTTTTTTCAACCATTCTTTTTCCTTTTTCCCATCTTGATAGCCAGTCTTAATACTTCTCACTAATGCATATTCATAAACAAGATAGTAAATACTGTGGATAAATTTGAATTTTGGATGAATGGCAGTTGAGCATATATTTAAGATGTTTTTATATAAACATTTATGTCTTTATTTTAAATTAAAAATTTTTGAGTCCACTACCTATGCAGCACTTAGATTTTCCAGCTTAAAAATCATTTGCCATTGCTTACTCCTTGGAGTGTAAATACATTAAAAATGAACTATGGAATCTACTTTTGAATAATTGAAATGAAATTTTTAAAAGTTGTATAATGTTGCATTATGAAACCTATTAACATATTTAATTATTTTGTCCTTTTGAAAACTTTTTTTAGTATGTGAGACTATCATATGACACCAAACCTGAAGTCATTCTGCAACTTCTGCTGAAAGAATGGCAGATGGAATTACCCAAACTTGTTATCTCTGTACATGGTGGCATGCAGAAATTTGAGCTTCACCCAAGAATCAAGCAGCTGCTTGGAAAGGGTCTTATTAAAGCTGCAGTTACAACCGGAGCCTGGATTTTAACTGGAGGAGTAAATACAGGTAATAAAATGATTATAAAAGGCATACCTTGAAGATAGTACTGGATTTGGTTCCAGACCATTACAATAAAGTGATTCAAATGAATTTTTTGATATCCTAATGCATACGAAAGTTATATTATGCTATATTGTAGTCTATTAAGTGTGCAATAGCAGTGTCTAAAAAAAATGTAATATATTTTTACTGCTAAAAAATGCTAACCATAATCTGAGCATTCAGCACGTTAAAATCACTGATTACAGATCACCTTAACAAAATAATAATGAAAAAGTTTGAAATATTATCAGAATTACCAAAATGTGACACAGAGACACAAAGTGAGCCAATGCTGTCTGGAAAATGGTGACAATAGACTTGCATGTTGCAGGTTTCCACAAACCTTCAGTTTGCAGAAAGTTCACTGTCTGCTAAGTACAGTAAATGAAGTGTAATAAAACAAGGTATGCCTGTACCACTTTTCTTAGTGTGTTCGTAAATTTTACATAATGTCAATTAGATACATGAAATAACAGTCAACACATAATACAAATATAGTCAGTGTTGTTAAATAATCTACAGTTCCTAGGTATAAATGGTAACTGTAAAGGTATTTGGTCTTCAACTTTTAAAAAAATAATAGAGCCGATGTTGGCAATCTGTGGCTTCATGTACCAAATCCAGCCTACTCCTTTTTTTTGTACATAAAAGTCTATTGGAGCACAGCCACACTCATTTATTTTTGTATTGTCTATGGCTATTTCTGTGCTACAACAGCAAAGGTGAATCACTGTGACAGAGGCTGTGTATGCTTTGCAAAGCCTAAGATATTTGCTGTTTGGCCCTTTACCTAAAAAGTTGCTGACCCCTACTTTGGAGCAGTGTTACTTCTGTTACTTTCTCTCATCAAACTGACAGAAGAATAGCAATTCATTGTCTAGGCAGTGGTAAGAAGTAGAAGTAGATCTCAAAATTATTTTTTAATACACTGTGATCATTCTAAATCTACCCTGTCACATACACAGGTTTGATATAAGGAAGGCAAATTAACTTTAATATCCAAAGTAAAACATAGTTATTACTTAAACCAGCTTATAAACATTTAATTCATTATCAACAACTGTTTTCAAACCTCATTGTATGTCAGGCTTTTGTGGCTGTTGAAAATGTATCACTCCATAATACAAGTAAAATACTTACCCTTGTGGTGCTTATATTCTAGTGGGGGAGAGGCAGACAAGAAACAACTAAATAACGTATGATATGTTAGAGGACAAGTGCTGTGGAGACACATAAAATGATGAGGGATAGCAAGGGATGGTGGAGGGGGCTTCATTGATAAGGTGACATTGAGTAGTAAAGGAAGGAAATGAGGGAGCAAGATAATAATGGGGACAGAGCATTTAAAGGAGAAGAAATGACTGGTGTGTTGGAAGAACAGTAAGAAGGGACCAGTGTAGCTTGAGTGGAATGAGCAAGGAGTGTTAGTTGATAAAGTCAAAGTTACAAGAGTGTGGTGGTGGCAGGGCTTGGACAGTGTGGTGTGATGAATAGTAGGGGCAATAGGCAGATCATTATATAAAGCCAGTTAGGCCATGAAAAGCACTTTGGCATTTACTCTGAATGAGAAGTGAAGGTTTTACGCAGATAATTGACAAGAGCAAAGGTTACATGTATGGTGTTTTGAAAGTAGACTGTAAACAGGCAAGGCAGCAGTTAGAAGACCAGTGAAAATGATATTTCCATATGAGATGTGATGCATTATAAAAATCAAAAGTGAGACACTGAATGATACATTGGTTTGCTAGGGCTGCTATAACAAAATATCACAAATTGGGTAGCTTAAACAAAAGAAATTAACTTTCTCATAATTTGGGAGATCCAAGATTAAGATGTTGCTGGGTTTGGTTCCTCCTGAGGTCTCTCTTCTTGGCTTACAGATGGCCATCTCCTCACTGTACTCTTGTGGCTTTCCTTCTGTACACATGCAATTCTGGTGTCTCTTTTTGTGTTCAGATTTCCTCTTCCCATTATAAGAACACCAGTGAGATTCAATTAGGGCCCACCCTAATGGCCTAATTTTAATGATAACCTCTGTAAATGACCTATCTCCAAATAGTCACATTCTGAGGTACTGGGATTAGAATTGCAGCATATGAGTTTTGGGGAGAATACAGTTCAGCTCATAACAAGTGATAATGAGGAGTTTGAGTTGTCTTTTCCATTTTTCTCCTAATTTTTTATTTAATTGGACAACTTTTATAGTTTGGATATGTGTGTGTGTTTGCCTACAGCTCTGAGCCATTAGATACTGTTTAGGGCAGTAGCAAAAACTATATTTACCTACATGATAAGAGAGGGCTAGGTCTAATAACATGGTAAAAGTTAGTTTTACATGTGTTTGAGGCAGTTGTGGCATTGTGGGGTTTTTTTCTTTTTGCTCCTTACGTTTTCTTTTGGACTTTATTGCCTTTTATTGTGTTACGTGTAAAGAAAAATGTCACAAATTGTTACAGGTGGAGCACAGGATTGTTCTGTTAGTGAATTAAATTTTGTATGAATAGGTGTTGCAAAACATGTTGGTGATGCCCTCAAAGAACATGCTTCCAGATCATCTCGGAAGATTTGCACTATTGGAATAGCTCCATGGGGAGTGATAGAAAACAGAAATGATCTTGTTGGGAGAGATGTAAGAATGACTTTTTAAATTTCTTATATTTGAACTTGTGTAAACAAAATTACAACAAGAATAGTGCAAGGCAATTTAAAATATTCATGATCATATCACACTTCTCAAAGTATAAAAAGTATCTTCCAAAGGTTTTCTTCTGATCCTTTTGAAAATGCATTCATAAATATAAATAATTGTCATTATACTTAGTAAATTTTTGTTTGTGCCTTTTTTGTATAACTATTTCATACCTTTACCATATCATGCCAGTCTTTGTTATTAAATTTTTAATGACTAGCTGACATTAAGAATTAAGTTTATTGTCATGAAGAGTAGTAATTAAATGTTAGTGTGTCATTTGAATAAGTTAAAGATGCAAATTTGTTACAGGCATTTATTAAAGGTTCTACTTAGGCTAGAAAAATAGCAGTATGACATTTGATTGCTTTTACTCAGTGTCCTTTATATATTGTTCTTTGTTGACTAATAACCTAATAGTTTCTTTCCATTATTTATTTACTTTTTTGTTGCTGCTGCTTTGCATGTGATGATGAAACATACTCTGCAGCAGGGGTCTAAATATAATTGTATAGTTCAACCATTATTGATTAATCTTTAGCTGCTTAAAAGCTTGTGCTTTTTGATAAATTCTTTGACATTTTTATTTGTTGCTATTTGTAAGTTGAATTTTATCTCTTGCCTTTAAAAGTTATTTCAAAGTTTATTTTTACTTTATGTTATATTGTATTTAATCCTACCCATTAATTCTTAGTTTGCTGTTGTTTAGGTGGTTGCTCCTTATCAAACCTTATTGAACCCTCTGAGCAAATTGAATGTTCTAAACAATCTACATTCCCATTTCATATTGGTGGATGACGGCACTGTTGGAAAGTATGGGGCAGAAGTCAGACTGAGAAGAGAACTTGAAAAAACTATTAATCAGCAAAGAATTCATGCTAGTAAGGGAATTTATAAGTTTGTTATTGTTGAAATTATTCTGGGCTGTATTAAATGCCAACAATATTCTAAAAAGGTAGAATGTTCTTTGAAGTGCTTATTTCCCTATGTAGCAAGGTAACATACAAAACAACCAAGAATGACTGACCTTAGACAAAATACGACCCAGGAAAAGAAGTGTGAGGTCAAACAGGATCATCAGATATTGAGACCAAGCCACAAAGATTCATCAGAAACTCTGTTTCTAATGTACCACGTTGCAGTCCAAAGAATTCAGAAATATACTTAATTTGTGATATATTCAAATATGTGACTTTGAAAGTCAACGTTGAGGAAGAAACAAACTTTACTGCAAAGTAAGAATCACCTTGCTTGAAGTTTTTAACATAAGTAGGTATCACATTTAGGTAGTAGCTGTGTCTTAAAAGTTGATATTCTTGACACTGGTCTTCCTTTCTAACCAACCAAACTTTTTGATTCAACAGTTAGATTTTTATTTCAAAAAGAAGAAATTTTATAATCCTAGGACACCAAGAAGGTGAGCACCCTGATAAAGTAAAATAGAAATACAAAATTCCTGTTTTGTCTCTGAGATTGTGATGGAGTCATAACATCTCCTAAAAATTAGGAATGTTTTAGAGTCCTAGCTTCTTATATTTTGGATTCTCTCACTGCATTGCAGTAAAAACAAAAAATTGGCATTCTTCACTGAATTTTTTCTGGTCTTGGATTTTATTGATTGGTCCCATTTATATAATCCTGATTCTGTCATTAATTTTTAATTAATGTCTCAAATGCATTTGGAATCAGAACTACACATCAAAAAAATTTAATGAATAAAAACATACATTAGAAGGTCAACTCATTCAACACTAAAAAATAAAAAGCAAACAACCAAATGGTGTAAATTTCTTGTCAAGACTTCAATTATGAAATATAGCCAATTATTCTTACTTTTCAGTGAATATATAATTTTAGTGTGTACTTAATTATATTGGATTTGCTAATTTTGTCATTTAGGACAGACTAAGTCAATGCAAAGGTAATGTTTTCATTTATTTATTCAAGAGTAGTATGTTGAGTGCTTAAAATGAACTCAACACAGTCTTTTAAGAAATTGTATTTTGGCTTTTTATTTTTATTTTGTTTCTGATTGACTAAAACATAAGGTTAAATTACTGAATTTTGCCTAACATTTTACTTTTTTTAGGAATTGGTCAAGGTGTCCCTGTAGTGGCACTTATTTTTGAAGGTGGGCCCAATGTTATCCTCACAGTTTTAGAATACCTTCAGGAAAGTCCTCCTGTTCCAGTTGTTGTATGTGAAGGAACAGGTAGAGCTGCAGATCTACTAGCATACATTCATAAACAAACAGAAGAAGGAGGGTAAGTGTGTGATTATAGCAAGTTTTTAATACTTTTAATAACTTTATATAAAGTCTTGTGATTTTTAGAATATTAGATTCATTTCAGTATTTTATGAATATGAAAATTTCAAGTTTAAAGCAGGACTTTATTAATCCTGAGGAAATAGATTGCCTGTTACAGGAATGAATTAAAATGTAACCGTTTTTGTAAAGAACAGCTGTGCAAGATCTGACAAACAGAGACGTGTATCTTTTGACCCAGGTAGTTCAATTTCTGAGAATTGTCCCTGCAGATGCACAGTGTGGAATAACATAATATATAAAATTGCTCATACACTGTTGTTTGTAGTAGTAAAAGATTGAAACAAAACAGAACATCTATCAAGGGGACTAGATAAATAAATAATGGTTTATCTGTACAATGGAATGGTTTGTAGCTGAGTTAATTTAGTACCTGTATATTAGAGTTGAGGAAATTACCAAAATATATAGATGGAGAAAGGAAGATAAAGAGTAGCATATATATTGTGCCATTTTTTATTTTTTTTTTATTTTTTTTTTTTTGAGAAGGTGTCTTTCATATTTATTGATCAAATAGTTATTAACAACAATAAAATTCTGTACAGGGGACTCAATGCACGATCATTAATCAACCCCAAGCCTAATTCTCAACAGTCTCCAATCTTCTGAAGCATAACGAACAAGTTCTTACATGGTGAACAAGTTCTTACATAGTGAATAAGTTCTTACATGGTGAACAGTGCAAGGGCAGTCATATCACAGAAACTTTTGGTTTTGATCACGCATCATGAACTATAAACAGTCAAGTCAGATATGATTATTCATTTGATTTTTATTATTGTGCTATTTTTTACATTTAAAAAAGAAAAGGCAGGGATAATTATTTTTATACACAGAGATCCTAGAAAGTTATACAGACTAATAGTTCCTTGAAAGCAGTTGAGATGAAACTGGGCAGATGAAAGGCAATGAGAAGGAAACTTTGACTATGAATTTTCACATTTCTGTATTTTATATTATATCGTTTTTGAGTTATGTAAATATATTATCAGTGGAGAAAAATAAAAATGAGAATGTGTTCATGTTTAAGACATTAGGGCCAAAATACTGCTTTATACACCATGATATCTTAAAATGTATCTTTAGATAATACCTGACAAAATGTGAGTGGCAACATATACCTTGTTAAAAAATTCAAAATAATTCGAAGCAAAAGCACTCTATTCCATTTTTTCCCCTTTATTACTTATAGTGGGAGTCTCCTGAAGGAGAAGCTCTCACCCAGGATCAAGTATTTAATATTACCATGGTACCTTAAAAGGTCTTACATGGATTCCGCCTACTTAATGTTAGGTTCTACAAATAACGGAAATTGAAATCAGTGAATTAAATTGGTTCCTCTTACTCCAGGAATCTGCCTGACGCAGCAGAGCCTGATATTATTTCAACTATCAAAAAAACATTTAACTTTGGCCAGAGTGAAGCAGTTCACTTATTTCAAACACTGATGGAGTGCATGAAAAGAAAAGAGCTCGTAAGTAGATTTTAGCAAAATAAGCCTTTTTATTTCATTCAAAGAACATTCTATGTTAGTGAAATAGTTTGTTTTTAATTAGGATTTAACATTTAAAGTGTTTTTTAACCATGTAAAGATGTCATTTGTTGTTTTGTTCAAGCTAAGAGATAGTGTAGAAGGATTATAGTTGTTATATAGTACTGAGACATGTATTTATACTTCTCTTTTAGGAAGTTTCATAACTAGGCCTTAACAGATTATGCCCAGGATCAAGGAGGGACTCTGTTTTACTAATGGCTTCTGTAAAACTAATTTGGAAAAAAAATTAAACTATTTTACTCAGTGATTGCTCATATTCAGTTAAAGATCAGGGCTCTTTAATTTCAGTCATCTAAACACAGTCTGAAGTTTTAAGAGAAAAAAATTTTTAACTGCTATATACCAGATAGATAACATAGTTTGATTTGCTGTTTTCTTTCATTAATTTCATTTTATCCATTGAAGTTAGTTGAAAATTTGTAGTGGGGTTATAACATTTTTATTTTTTTTAATGTTATTAAATAAAAACCTCTCAGGTGTTGCTACACTTCAAATAATTTAAATAAATTTCTAGTGATAGGATTGAACAAATCAGTTTTCATTCAAGAACACATACATAACTTGAACTGAGTAAGTGTTCATTACAGAGAAGGAGCAGAAGGATTTGCTCAGATAAGCAATTTATAGCCACAGCCCATACATTGCTTACTCTAGTAAGGACATAAGATAGGTCAAAAAATGAGTATACTTGCCATTTTATTTGCTATAAAGTCTTTTAATTTTTTTGTTTTTTTTGGTTGAAGTGAAGTTACTTCTGATCCCCAGAAATTTTACCTCCCATGTTGTTTGAAATCACTTCCTATTTTATGTGGCTTATGCTTTTACTTTTAAAATATAAAGGCATAATAGTATGAATTAATCTTTAAATAGATCACTGTTTTTCACATTGGATCAGATGAACATCAAGATATAGACATAGCAATACTTACTGCACTACTTAAAGGTAAGATTTAAAAAATTTTTTTATTTGTAAGCTTTTTCATTTGTAGCCTACTTGCATAAGATAGGACCTTTTAATTTGGCTAAATGGCAACTGAATTTTTCAAAAATTTTCTTTGTGAAAGATATAATTAATGTTAGCTTTCTTTGACAGTAAGTTAGCTTTTGTATTTATCTTATAGAATTTCTTTTTTAACTTATAGCAGGAGTTAAGCCACCAGACCGTTTAATTATCCTGTCAAGAATATGTCACATTTTTAATTGGCTGAAAAAATAAGTGTTTAAAGGTAATAAGGTACCAGTTAATATAAATTAAAGATAGTGTTCTTAAGCATGCTCTTTTCATTCTGAAGAGAAATCTGAAAAGAAAACTAGTGTTATTTTCTAGGACTAAGGCGTTAATACCCCTGCACATTCAACTGTTTTCCTTTCATTATGTTGCCAAAGACATCCAAATAGTACAATAGTGAAAAATCTTTTCAAAAATTAGAAACTAAGATGGTGTCCCATCCAGGTACTCAAAGTCTAAGAATGCAATGAGGTGGCAGAAACAGAGCAAGAGGGCACTGTCTTCTTGTCATCCACAAGAATTTCCCAAATTATTAGACTACAATAAATTTCCAATAGATTAAACATTTAAAAAATACTATAATGTAACGTATTTCCATCATCTTGAGAACAAGAGATCAAAAGTAGTAGGAAACCCAGAAGCCAATAAAGGTGTAAAGAGCAATAAATGGATTGCATAAAAATAAAAAAAAACAACACTGAACATTTGTCATATATTTTCTTTGTGATAGCCACTGCTTTAGTTGTTTACATTGTTTATCTCATTTTATCCTTGAAACAGCCCTAAAGAGGCTGCTTTCCTATTATTTTCCTCATTTTATAGATGAGGAAACTAAGGAACAGGAATGTGGAGGGATCATAAAGAACTGTTACAAGTTAGTAATAAAAAGATGAATACCTCATGGAAAGATGAGTCAATTTATGTAAATGATATTAGCAGAATAAAACAAATGCTTGAGGATAATGTGGAAAGACTGTCAATTTTTTAAAAAGTAAGTTGTTTAAAAAGCATTTTACCCCCCTACTGGATATTCTTAAAACTTTGATGGGTGGTATAACCTTTCTGGAATACATTTTGGCATTGTATCAACAGCTTTAAAGTAGATATCCTTCTCCCCAGCAGTTTGGCTTCTACAAAATCATCCTAAATAATCAAACATGCACAAAAATATACTCACAAAAAAATTCAAAATAACTGAATGTCCATTAATTAGAGTACTTACTGAATAAATTTTAGTTCACTTTAAAAGGTATTTATATATGTATGTGATATTAAGGTGCATAAAGTAGTCTACTGACTGCTTTGTATAGTGTGATCCACTTTTGCATAAACAGTTTAACATATATGAATGAATTTGTATATGCACAGAAAAGCACCTGTAAGGATAGTTGTATAATAACAGTTGGTACTATCTCTGTGATAGAAACATATCATCTTTGCTTTCTTCTCACTGTTCTGCATTCTTAATTGTTTGCAATGAACGAGGCTGTGTCTTTTCTATAGTTGGAAAAAAGGTCCTCAACCCTGAGGGGTAACCTTATCTCTCTGAGGTAGACTACCTCTGAACAGTGGCTGACACCAGCTGTGTAAGTTAATTAAAAGGGAATGGGGAGAATTTATCAATGTTCACATTTTTATGGAGATAAATTAATTGAACTTGTCGACTACTTTATTCACTTAGGCACTAATGCATCTGCATTTGACCAGCTCATCCTTACTTTGGCGTGGGATAGAGTTGACATTGCCAAAAATCATGTATTTGTTTATGGACAGCAGTGGCTGGTATGTAAATATATATAATATAACTAAATTAAACTAATAACTAAGAACTGTGATCTGTTTAACATTTTACCGTCTGCCAAAAGTACAAAATTAGTTCAGCCAAACATTTCTACAACATTCGGATCCAGTTGGGGCTTAATAAGTTATATTTGCTTCTTAATAAAACTTTGTTTTTTATAGGGTAAAGATCTCTAAAAATCGTAGAACTGAAAGTAGTCTTAAATAGTGCTCTGTGTATTTTTGTTCATAAGGGATATTGGCATGTAAATTTCATTTCTTGGGGTGTCCTTGTCTGGTTTTGGTATCAGTAATGCTGGTCTGATAAAATGAGTTTCGAAGCATTCTGTATGGTTCCATTTTTTGGAAGAATTTGAGAAGCATTGGTATTAATTCTTTGAATGTTTGGTAGAATTCACTCATGAAGCTGTCTGATCCTTCACTTTTGTTTCTTGGAAGGTTTCTGATTACTGATTCACTCTCTTTACTAGTAATCAGTCTGTTCAGATTTTCTATTTCACCATGATTCAGTCATGGTGTGTTGCTGGACATTTATCCATTTCTTCTAGGCTATCCACTTTGTTGGCATGTGCTTGTTCAACATAGTCTCATGATCGTCTGCATGTCTGTTTTATCAGTTGTAACTTCACTTTATTTCTCTCTCTTCTTCATTCCTATATCATGTGTTTCTACCCTGATTTTTGTTATATCCTTTTTTCTAACTAATTTTGGTTTCACTTGTTCTTTTTCTAGTTATATAAAGTACAGTTAGGTTGTTCTTTGGAGACACTTCTTGTTTATTGAGGGAGGCATTTGTTGCTATGAACTTGATTCACTCTTAGTACTGTTTTTGCTCTGTCCCAGAGCTTTGATATATTGCATTTCCATTTGTATTTGTCTGAAGGTATTTTTTTATTTCTCTTTGATTTCTTCTTTGACCCATTTGTTGTTTAATCTCCATATTTGTGAATTTTTCAGTTTTCTTCATGTAAGTAATTTCTAGTTTTATACCATCATGGTTGGAAAAGATGCTTGATATGAATTCAGTCTGCTTGAATTTATTGAGACTTATTTTGTGCCCTATCATGACTTATCCTGGAGAATGTTCCATGTGTACTTCAGAAGCATATGTATTCTGCTGCTTTTGCATGGAGTGTTGTGTATCTCTCGATTAAGTCCATCTGATCTAACATGTCATTTAGGGATGATACTTGCTTATTGATTTTTTTGTCTCGATTTATTCATTGATGTAAGTGGCATTATTTACAATAGCCAGGAATTGAAACAACCTGCCTATTGATGGATGGGTAAAGAAATTATGATGTGTGTGTGTGTGTGTGTGCACACACACACGTATGAATATTATTTGGCCATATAAAAAATAATGAAATCTTGCCATTTGTGACAAAATGGATGGGACTCTAGGTCATTGTGCTAAGGGAAAAACTACTATTGCATGATTTCCTTTATATGTGGAATTAAAAAATATCAAGCTCAGTGATACAGAGAACAGATTGGTGATTGTCAAAGGTTGGGGGGTTAGGGAGAAATGGGTGAAAGGTATTAAGAAGTTAAAAAGAAAAACAATAGTGCTCTGTTCAAGAGAACTCATTACAGTGTTCTGAGGTGGTTAGGTCAGTTCCTTTTGCAGTCTCCCTATCTTGCTAAATGGCAACGACACCTTCCCAGTTTCTGAGACAAACTTTAATGTCATTTTTTACTCTTCTCTTTCTCAGATATTCCAATCCACTTCCATTTGTAAATCTTTTCGTATCTACTTTCAAAATACCCATTTTTTTTTATACTGTCAATCTATAGTCACCCTTCTGTATTGTTTAATAGCATCCCATTTACTCTCATTCTTTCTTTTTATACACAGAAGATGAATCATATTCACCCAAAACATAGTCTTAGGGCCTTAAGATGGCCTACAAGGCTTATAAAGGCTTTACATCACCTGCCCTCTTATTACCTTTCTTACCTTACATTTTACATCTCCTTTTCTCTCTTTTATGTAGCTGTGTTGACCTTGTTGTTCTTAAAACATATCAAGGATGTGCCTAACTCTAAGCTTTGTACTTTATGTTTTTTCTGGAACGTTATTCCCCTAGATATGTACCTCGGCTTGCTTCCTTTTCTCTTTCTGACTTCTAACTAAATGTTCTCTCCATAGGTAGGCTTTTATTGTCCATCCTATTTCAATAGCAGCTCCCTATGACAGCACTTTTTATGTTCTCTGCCTTTTCTTCTTAGCATTTATCATTACTTGATAAACGATGTACTTCTAGGTATTTATCTACTCCTAGAGGGTAAGTTTTATGGAAGTACAAGTAGTTTTCAGTTTTCTTCACTGCTGTATTCACAGCCTGGCACACCGTAAGTGCTTGGCAGATTTTTGTTACATGTCTGAGTCATTTAAAGGCTGGGGAACTTAAATGTTCATCTGTACCTTGGAGTATTACCCAACCTTTACAAAACATGACCTACATCTTTTCTATCTCTATAATGTAAACAGCAAATTGCATAAAAGTGTCCTTAATATGATCTTAATTATGGCAATTTCTATTTATTAATATACACATTCACGCATATCTATATGTACTGTGTGGTCATAGAATCTTTCTGGAAATTTAATATGGAATATGACTTCAGAGATAAGGGGAAGAGGAGAGAAAATTTTATTTTACACTATTTTGTGGTTGTTTTTTTTTAAACTATGGGAGTGTATTTCCTAAATAATAGTAATTTCAAAAACCAATTTATGCGGATTAAAGATGGCGGCATGAGAGAGTATATATCAATGATACCTTCATTTTTAAAAAAAGCTAAAACTCACTGCCATAAGAAAAAATAAATTACTGAGGTCACCTTCCTTAAAAAAAATCTGTTTAGTCACTTCCTCTCCTACAGGACTACAGAGGAAGCAGTTGATGTTAATCAGCTGTGATAAAACTCCAACAGTAAACCTACCTTTTATTCCCTTGAATAATTTCATTAGATTTTTGGTTTCCTCAGATGTAAAGTCCTGGAGAAAGCTTTTCTCTTTTATGTATAAGTGGTTCAACTTTCTGAGCAATGTAATCTGTTTGATTTTGTGCTCTTGTGTGCTAAACATTGAATTTGCAGGACAGTGTTACTGTTTTTTATTCTTGATTGCTAAGAGTTCAGTATTCATTGAATGAGCTAGGAAATGCTATTTACAAAGCAGATTTTTTTTTTTTAGCTGAATCTTTTTTCACAGAAATGAAAATTTTGTTAAACTTAGTTTTAGGAAAGTGGTCATAAACTCAAACAGATAGAATAGTTCTTTTTTGAAACAAAAGTTTTGTTACTCCCTTCATATTATATGAATGAAATTTCATAAATACTACACACATTTTTTGAAAAACAATAAAATGCCCTAATTATAATAAAGACACAGAAATGAAAGTGATTTATAAAAATAATACATATTTCAATATGGAGATGCTCAAGAATGGCAACATATATAAGATATAGTTAAGTAATCAGATGCTTGCTCTTATACATAGAATCGGTATAAGTGCTACACTTTGAGTGCAGACCAATATAGGAATATTGTTGTTAACTTAAATTCCACTAGAAGACGAAACACCTCTTATGAGTATGGACAAGAAAAAAACAGAGAGAAAAAGATGGCAGTGTGAGAGGAGAGACAGAGGCTTCGTCCTAAAACTGGATACAATTAGAAAATATAGTTGTTGCAACTAATCCTGACAGATCAACAGGAAAGAGGACGGCGCCAGACTGCATACACCTGGAGAAAAGAGCAGACCTCACCAAACGGGTGATAAGTCTGGCTAGGAGTTTATCTGTTTTTATTTTATCAAATAACCAGCTAGTGTTTTCATTTATTTATTTTTCTATTGTTTTATTCTTCTCTATTTCTGCTCTGAAGTTTATCGTGTCCTTCCTTCTACTAACTTGGGCTTTATTTGTGCTTTTTCTAGTTGCTTTAATTGTGAATTTAGACTGTTTATTTGGGATTGTTCTTTTTTGAGGTAAGCCTGTACTGCTGTGTACTTTCTCTTAGAACTTCCTTCACTGCATTTCACAGGCTTTGGGCTTTTGAGTATTTGTTTTCATTTGTCTCCATGTATTGCTTGATTTCTGTTTTAACTTGGTCATTGATCCTCTGATTATTTAGAAGCATGTTGTTTAGCCTCCATGTATTTGTAGGTTTTTTTGTTTGTGTACATTTATTTCTAGTTTCATACCATTGTAGTTTGAGAAGCTACTTGTTACAATTTCAATCTTTTTGAATTGATTGAGGCTTTTTTTCTGGCCTACTGTGTGATCTGTTCTGCAAAATATTCCATGTACACTGCAGAAGAATGTGTATCCTGCTGCTTTTGGGTGGATGTTCTGTTAAGTCCATCTGGTCTAATGTATTGTTCAGTGCCTCTGTTTCCTTATTTACTTTCTGTCTGCTTTTAATGCTCTCTCCTTATCCTTGACCTTTGCTATTTAATTATTATATATTTTGGTGCTGTCTTCCTGGAGTTCCTTTTGTTAGGGGGTCTCTGCACTTCTATGACCTAGTTGCCTATTTCCTTCCCCAGATTGCGAATGGTTTTAACAATTATTTCCTCAAAGAGAGTTTCTATCCCTTTGTCTCTCTCTTCTCCTTCTGGTACCCCTAGTATGTGAATATTGTTCCATTTGGATTGGTCACACAGCTCTCTTTATTATTCTTTCATTCCTAGAGATCCTTTTTTCTCTCTGTTCTTCAGCTTCTTTGTTTTCTTGTTGTCTAACTTCTGTTTCATTTACTATTTCC
This sequence comes from Manis javanica, assembly GCF_040802235.1. NCBI lineage: Eukaryota > Metazoa > Chordata > Mammalia > Pholidota > Manidae > Manis > Manis javanica. The sequence continues at coordinate 100,588,388 of NC_133163.1, read as the reverse complement.
TCTACATGTTCTAATCTCTTAAATCTCTCCATTGTATGTTTCATTTCAGATAATGTATTCTTCAGCTCTGAGTGGCTCTTTTTCAGGTCTTACATCTGTTGAAGTCCTCCCTGAGATCATGAATATTTTCCTGTGGATCTGTGAGCATGTTTATGACTTTTACTTTGAAATCTTTATCAAGAAGATTGGTGCTCTGTTTCATTTAGTCCTCTTTTTGGTGTCTTGTAGTTTGTTTGGAACATATTCCTCTGCCTTCTCATTTTTTCAGGATTTCTGTTTCTTTGTATTAGATAGCTCTGCTCTGCTTTCTGGCCTGTGGAGTAATAGCTTTATGAAGGAGGTGTCCTCTGATGTCCAGAAGCTCAAGATTCTTTACTGTCTAGTGTGGGAGCCCCAGCTGTTGATGTGCAGTAGGTGGGGCTGCCTTTCTGTCTGATTTCTGTAGTGGTCTGAGTCTGGGTGGGCAGATTGCTTCAGCTGTGCCTTTATGATGAGCACAGAAGTCTGCTGGAATCTCCGTGGGTGGGGCTGCCACTCTTTCTGGCCTGCAGCAGTGGCAGGGCTGCAGTGTTAGGGGTGAATGGGCTGATGTGCGGCTCTGCCCAGATGTGATGCTCAGCACCGGGCTTGGATATCCACAGGGAGGAAGGAGCTCTTGGGGCTGGCTCTTGCAGGTACCTCCTTGTTTGGGCTGAAATGGAGCTGAGAAAGCTGGGAGAAGTCCCCTCTGCCTGCCAGGCAGCAAAGTATGACACTACTGCTGGGCCAAGTGAGTTGTCTCCTGGCAGCTCATGCAGGGAGGGGCCTGAGGGCTGCATTGCCAGTAATGGGGATGGATTACCTTGGGCTCCCAAGAGTTCCTGACCTGTTAGACCGAGTGAGGGCTGTGGAGGTATTATCCATCTGCCCTTTCTCCTGAGAAGAGAGCTCCATCCAACACGTGCCCCTCTGGCACCCCTCTTGCTACTGGTAAGTCTTTAAAACTGCCCGCTTTGCTTTTGTCTTGGACTGGTGGAGTGTGCCTGTTCTTCATAAGCTGCTGAGATCTCAGCCTGCCCCAGTGTTCCACCTGTCCTGATGTCCAGTCCCAGTTATCATCAGAACTCCATGTAATGTGGGCTTGTGCTCCTGGAGCAGATCTCCAGAGCCAGATGTTCAGGGATCCTGGGCTCCTACCTGCTCCATGCTCCATTCCTCTTTCTCCTGCCTGTGGACAGGAGTGGGGGAGGGCTTGGGTTCCGCTGGATCACAGCTTTGCCACTTCACCCTCTTCTGTGACATCTTCTCTTCTTCCTCAGATGTAGGTGGTCTGTTCTGCAGTCTTCAGTTTGTTTTCAGGTTTAGTTGTATTTGCTGTATTTTTGTGATTTTTTGTGATTTGGGGAGGAGATTTCCACCTTGCCTTCCTACTCCATTATCTTTTTCTCTGCCTCTCAGCATTACATTCATAATAAATTACTTGGGCCTTATTTTTAAGTGCAATACCGAAGTATTTCCCTCATTATGATAGAGAACTGACTGGTGAAAAAAACACAGAAAATATGTCTTCCATCTTAAAATCCCATCATGTATAAGGTATGAATTTAGTCTAGACTCTTAAAAAGAACTTAGAGACCATATCCTTTGCTAAGTGATGGAAATAAAGGATAGATTGGAGGAAAATGGTAATAGAAGCAACTGTAGAGAAGTTATATAGTTGTATGATAAACTTCTGAAGACAGAATTAGAATTAGATTGAAAAACAACAGGTAAAAAACCGCAGTGATTTTGGTATTGATTTTCACCACAAAGTTTTTATCGTATGGAACCAAAATACTAAATATATAAATAATAATCTGATATATACCTATATCTCAATAATATTAAATATATAGTCAGTTAACAAAATAAACTTTATTACTGATACTCTGAAATCTTTCTATTTGTTTCCTCATTAAATTAATAGTATTTGGTTCAGAGTCTGAAATCTTGGAAGAGTCTTAAAAACTTAAAAGGGATAGCTACAAATGCTGACTGATACATATATGTTCATTATATTTAAACTCAAATGTCTCAGTTTGTACTATTGTTAAGACATGATTTTTTTTTCTCAAATGGTGAATAATTTCTGTTAAAGTTCTAGAGAAAAGTACCATCTTGTCTGACTTACATGGTAGCTGTTTTTTTTGGAAAGTGCATTATACAACAAACCATGACAGAAGACTTTGTGTTTATATGTAAAGAATTATTACTAGATTTTCACTCATGAGCATCTAAAAAGATAATAGAAAGTTATGTGAGATATGGGACAATTCCTTTTTGGGTGAGAGTGTCTGGCATATTGCATGATTTCTGGTATCCTTTAAATGTTAGTAATAGCCCCCAGTTACTGAAATGATCCTTCCCAAAAACCTGTCCTAAACATTGAGAACCATTACTCTTAGGTATTTTTCCCCCAAATTTACTTGATGATGGATTCTTTCTTGTTTATCCCTCGCTCTAACACTTGTTCTCCTACAGAACAGTGTTTATGGAATGTTCTTTGGGGAATGTTGCTCTACAGATCTTCTAAACTGTTCCTTTAAGTCCAAGCCTTTTACTTTTTCCCATCTTCTTAATTTGTTCTAAAGCTGTTTGGGAACAAAAGGTATAAATAAATCCCAAGGACTTGTATTTAGAACTGTTTGTATAATTAGAATATGTGAAATGTATTTAATTGTGTTATGTTACTCTTTTAGGTTGGATCTTTGGAACAAGCCATGCTTGATGCTCTTGTAATGGATAGAGTTGCTTTTGTAAAACTTCTCATTGAAAATGGAGTAAGCATGCATAAATTCCTTACCATTCCTAGACTGGAAGAACTTTACAACACTGTAAGTGTATGTTAAAATTCTTTGTTGACTTAAGTTTACCATCTTTGGAATATGTCATTTTACGTGAACATAATCCAATCCTATTGGTAAAACCTCTAATGTCTTGCCAGATTACGGGGAAAAATTACAGCCAGTCTTATATGTATTGGTAAAAATGATAGTCTGAGACCTTTTCCCTTGTTCTAGAGACCTCCCCTATCACCTTAGCCATCTGGAAAGGGACAAACTGCTAAGAGTCTTGTCTCCCTTTCCCTCCCCTCACCTCTTTTTAAAACTATAGGGTCAACTTCTTAATTGTGGAGTCATTAAATTTCTTTCATATTTTTCTTTGTGGTTACCTGTTATACCAGATTTCTTTTGACTTCTTTGCCTAAAGGAGAAATTGCACATTAGTTTTACTTTTCTCCTTTTTGATTTTTATATTCATGATTTGACATTGTGGTATCTTCCTTTTAACTTATATACTGTTTTTCATTTTTCTTCTAATGAGCTCCTGAAAACTATCTTCACAAAGTCTTATGTCATTTCAAATTCTCTGTTACTAGCATTGAAGAGGGTAATACTACCCTTCTTACCGGTTTTCCAAATTACCAACATGAATTTAATTGAGCTATATTTTGAGGAGCCTATGACCAACTCCTGGCTTTCTAACTTTGACTTCTTTGAAAACCTCTGTCTGTGCATTCATCATTGTCTGCCTATTTATCTCCTCCTTTTCATTCCTAATATCTTTGTGCTACTCAGTCATTTATAGTCTATACTACAGTAATCTAATCTTTTTGTCTACTCTTTCTTTAATTCTTTATGCTAATTTTTCTTACAGTCACATATTTTACTATATCTTTCCCCAGATTAAAACTTTTTATGACTCCCTAATGTGTATAGAATACCCGAACCCTTAGCTTCATTTTCAAAGCTTTCCAGCTTTTGAAATTTTGCCCCAGCTACAGCTCTTAGTTGGCCTTTTAATTCCTGTCCCCACTTCCCCATACTGGATGTTTCAACTACATTGTCTATGTAGTATTTCTCCAAAATACACATTTTGTATTTTCTGGGTACTCAGTGCTGGTCTGTGTTTTTCTTCTAACTACTCCCCACTTAACTGAACTTTATTCATTTAGAACCTAGTTCAAATCCCATGCCACTGCCACTGTGAAGCCCAATGGCATAGTTAGTTAAGTACAATGTATCTTCCCCTGTGGATTGTGTTTGTTTTGAGTAGGGATTCTATCTTTATCTTCCCCTATTTTTTTCCTTTAATAGTGTCTAGCACAGTTATATTGAAACTTTGTTGGCATTCTGCTGTCTCCAGGAAAGACATAAAAATGAAAGGATTATTCATTGTGATGAAGTAAGGTATATCCCTGAAATATAAAGCAAATCTAAAACAATAAAAATTAAAATTGATCCCATTAGCAAGGCAAGTAATTTTTTTAATTGTATAACTCAAGGTTGTTTTAATAGTCATTTTCAACATCAATTATTGATAAAATTTAGAAAAGTTTAGGGGATTATAACATGATAAAGCAGTGGCTGTCATTTTTTGGAATCAGGATCCTATTACATATAAATTATTGAGGGCTTGAAAGAGCTGTTCTAAAGAGGTTTTGTTGGTGTTGATAATTACCATATTAGAATGTAAAACCAAGAAATTTTTAAAATATTAATTTGCTTTTAAATAACAGTAATAAACCCATTACATGTTAACATAAATACCATTTTTCAAGAAACAAAAAAATAGAGTAGAATAGTTTTATGTGTACATATCTCTAAAGTCTGGCTTCGTGGGAGGGGCAGCTGGATTCTCTTATTTGCCTTTGAATTGAATCTCATATCACACATCAAGAAGCCTCTGGAAAACTCCCCTGAACACTGAGAGAATGAGAATGAAAAAATGAAATAACACCTTAACATGATTCTAAAAATACTTCTGATCTTATGGACCCCCTGAAAAGGCCTTGGGGCTTTCAAGGGTTGCCAGACCACACTTTGAGAACTGCTGTGTTAAAATATATTTATTTTTACATATAAGCTATGTTTAAGGAATAGATATTAATGCATTAAGATAGAGTTCCAAAACTGCATTTTTCTGTGATGAATATAGTGTTAGAGAAAATGAAGTGAAACTTCTTACTGTGTAAAAACATGAAGTGCTTCGTATTAACTTGGAAGACACATTTATTTTTAGAAGTTAACACATGGTGGAGAATGGACAGAGAAAACTCATCTCCTGAATAGATAGACAACATATTGTAAAAAGAAGACAGCAAAGTTAGGTAAAATATAGTTTACGTGCAGTGTCAGTTATAGTCATCTTTAGATATTACATAGAATATGTAAGTCAAAACTATGAAAGGAAATGACACTGTTTTCAAAGAAATAATAAGTTTACCTGGTTCAGTTTGAAAATGTATTGCCAAGTAAATGTGATCAAAATGGAAAAGTTGATTGAATTGATTACTATCTATAATAACCTCTCATTAAAAAACTAACAACAACACAAGGGTGGGAGAAAAATGCCGTTTGATATTTCTTTTAAACAAAAAAGAAACGAAATTAAGTCTCTTGATTTGTGTTACATAGAATTCACTGCAGTAACTTTCAGGTAGGCCAAAGCACTGTCTGAAAAGTTTAGAAGAATACATTTTGGTCTGTTTCAGTATTGATGGGGGATATACACTCTTGGTAGTTTTTCAAAATACAGGATACCATCAAAATAAGATTACTCTAAAAATAAAACTTGTGTTTAACCTACTCTAATAATATACATAAATGGAAGTAAGATAATAGGGAAGAGATGGCTTATATCAATGTTAAAAGTTTGTTACCCAAAATGTCTAAAGTATTGGTACAACTTGATCATTAGTGTCAGAAACCAAAGTACAGACATTTAACAAGAACGAAGGGAATTTTTACCTCCATTATCAATGTAAGAAATGTAAATTACATGTAGGATATGATTGTGAAGCTTGAATGTTTGCATGACTTACAGAAAACAAAAACTGATGAGTTTTTACATGATTAAGAACATAAGAAATTATACATCATGTTGAAGACAAATATGATATGAAATGTTTTTTTTCTTTGTTCCATTTTATGATCATAATTTAACTTAAAAACAGTATAATTTGTGCAAGAGGTTCATGAAAGTCCTATAAGAGAAAGGGAAATTAAATTACTTTAGAAGAAACATAATAATTTGCTCTAATTTTTCTCCTTAAAAGAAACAAGGTCCAACTAATCCAATGCTATTTCATCTTGTTCGAGATGTCAAACAGGTAAGAGGTTATTTTGTTTTTGAAGTGTTATTTTAAAAAATCATACTTCATCTGTTTCCAAAAACATTTAAATACATCTTTCAAATAGCAATAGAATGGCAGTTTTAGAACAAGATAAAATAAGAGCTAAATTTGTGGTAACAAATAAAAATATCAGAAATCAAGAAAGGGAGAATTTTAATAAACTTGAGATCAAGTTTCCTCAGCTTCCACACAAACAAGATAGAGTGTGATGAATTTCATAATGCTCATTAGTACATAAAGGAAAATCATTGATAGAATGTATCATTTTTCTCTGTGTTGAGCAGAAGTTTGTTTCCTGGGCATTTTGAAGTCACTGAATAAGGAAACTGAGGGAAACACTGGATGGTGATGTTGGCAGATTTTGCCAATAAAAACGCATCCGCACTTGCATGCTCTGTCTCTGCTTTTAATATCCAGTATTGATAGTGACTGAATATGTAAAGCCATTCTGTAGTGACTAAACTTGATGCACTTATGTTCTTCTGCTCTTCTATTGGAATTCTTTGTGAATTGATAGTCTAATTATTTATTAAAAGTTTTACAGCCATTTAAATTACTGATATCTGATAGTGTTTTTCTTGAGGAAAGGTACTCATTTAATTAATTGAAGTATTATTTAAGTTTCTGAACTAAAATGTTAATCTGTTTTCTCTCTCTGTGGATTTGCCTATTCTGCATATTTCACATTGATTTGTTTTTTTATTTAAATAAAGCTTTATTTTTTTCTTCCCCAGAAAGCTTCAGGAATGGGGGTCACGTTCAGTCCAGGAATTTCTAAAAACACATTTCCATTATGATTTACTTATGTGGGTTAGCAGTAAGAACTGTAGTTGTTCATTTTAGAAACAAAGTAAGATTTGGTAAATATCAACTATTTTCATATTGGTGGCTATATTAAGAAGCCAAATATGTTAGTCTCTGTAAGTGAAAAATCCTAAAGTAATGGCAGTAATTGAGTATTTTCTGATTGAAATTAGTATGTTGAATTTTGTAACAGTTATTTATATACTTTGAGAAATTGCTTATCATGATTTTTAAGATAACACATTATTTTTCTTAATTTAAATATTTCCCATTCAAGTGGCCTCATATCATAATGGTAATGAATAAAACTAAGAATATCATACATGACATCCTCAATCATAAAACATTCTGAGGTTGCTTTGCTTGAGATAAAATAAAAACAAAAATCTTGCATTTAAGATGAAAATAAGATTCTTGATTAATTTTTTAAATTGGAGATTTAAAGAATATAGCTATCTAGAAATTAGAAACTTCACCTATGAAACCAAAGTATAAAAAGCATAAGCATTTTTAGAAAGTTCTAAGTTCAGGAACTTAGAATTAGGGAAATGAAAAGAATGGTTATGGTAGGAGGGAAGAATTGGTTAATATATGTAAGTTATCTGATGATTAAACCCTTTTACGATTACTTAATGAAATTAACCAGTTATTTGATTATGAATCAGGTAATCTTTCCAAACTCACAAATTGGTTTATGTTTTAAAAGTTTATTTGTGAATTGATGTTCTGTGAAAATGGAGTTTTAACAGTGGAGCCCGAAACAATGTTCTAAGTGGAAGTTAAATCCTAGGCAACACCGTAGAAACTCATACAACCTATAATATAACCAATGTAATTTTGTTTTAAAAATACAATTGTTTATGGGCCCACCTGGAAGCTAAACTAACATTTATAGCATTATTTTTGTAGGAAAATGTAATATTTGATATATGCCACAATGAAAAAGGAATTGGCTCTTAGAGAAGTTCCTTTGCCTCTGCATATGGAGTGTTAGGACAGTGCAGAGTTAAATTATCTTCCAGCTGTAAGCGTAACTCCTGTCCTGAGCGACACCATTGAGACCGAAACTGAAGAATCCTCTCCTACAAAAAGAAATGGAGAAACAGGTCACTCTCTGCTCTTTTAAAGATAGCTGCTGGCTATCCCAGCTTCCTCTATTAAGTAAACATTTGTCATTTTTGGAGAGTAGGCACATTCCTAGGCCTGGCATAGAAATATTGAGAGATACTACCTTGTCTATTTAAAATTTATGTTTTGTTTCCAGGGAAATCTTCCTCCAGGATATAAGATCACTCTAATTGATATAGGACTTGTTATTGAATATCTTATGGGAGGAACCTATAGATGCACCTACACTCGGAAACGTTTTCGATTAATATATAATAGTCTTGGCGGAAATAATCGGGTATGTAGTATTTTAGGGAATGTTTATATATGTACTTGAAAATTAACTGTACACTTTGAAAGTTAAAAATTACTTAAATTGGAATGGTGAAAGTAGCAGTGTCTTTTAAATATGAGATTTTCAACCAACAATACTTGGAAATGTTTTATAGTTGAAATCCTGAACAAATCATATTTTATGTGTGTTTGTATACATACACATCTATTCATATTTATAAATTGATTCTTGGATTTTTATAGCATATCAGCATATTTAAATATGTAAAAACAAATAAGCCTTCATTTTCAGAGGTCTGGCCGAAATACCTCCAGCAGCACTCCTCAGTTGAGAAAGAGTCATGAGTCTTTCGGCAATAGGGCAGATAAAAAGGAAAAAATGAGGCATAATCACTTCATCAAAACAGCACAGCCCTACCGACCAAAGGTATGTTTGTTTAAATGTTACCCTTTCTGGATTTTGGAATTTGTTCTTTCTAAATTAATTAGTATTATGAAACAAAACACTACTTCTTTTAGTAAGAATTAATCTTTTGTTTTTAAATATAGTGTATCTTTGATTCATTTTCCTTTATACAAAAAGATACTCATTGAGAGTTAATGACTGTGTTCAGTTTTTGTTTAGCTATAATAACCAAATTTTAAAGGCTGTTCTGATAAATACTAATTGCCTCCTTTTATTCCATTATTACTTAATGAGATAAATATGTTTTCCAAACTTTCATTAAAACCTTGTCATATTAGATACTAGTTGACATATATAGGCCCTTTCTTTAATCTTAGAAAACTGTTACAAAGACATTTTTTGGAAATATCATTTCTACTAAATGAATTTTTAGCTATAATAAAAATCAAATACGTATTTGTGCAGTTATATGAAGTTGAGGAGCATACCGGAGATTTTATAAAAATTACGTTAAGTGTCGTATGGCCTTAAAATGAGCGTTACCACATTTATTTTCCCTTGAAGATTGATACAGCTGTTGAAGAAGGGAAGAAAAAAAGAACCAAAGATGAAATTGTAGATATTGATGATCCAGAAGCCAAGCGCTTTCCTTATCCACTCAATGAACTGTTAATTTGGGCTTGCCTTATGAAGAGGCAGGTCATGGCCCGTTTTTTATGGCAGCATGGTGAAGAATCAATGGCTAAAGCATTAGTTGCCTGTAAGATCTATCGTTCAATGGCATATGAAGCAAAGCAGAGTGACTTAGTAGATGATACTTCAGAAGAATTGAAACAGTATTCTAAGTAAGTTTATTTGACACATTTAAAAAATACAAAATATATTGAGTTTAAATGGAGGGTATAAGGCCATGCACTAAATGGGGATATATATATATATTATGTATAATTTTGTATTTTATGTACAATTTTACTGGTACAATTAAGAGAAGACCATTTAAAAATACACTATGTATTTTTTCAATTCAGAAAGAAACTTTGATGCCTATGCATGTAAAAAGAAAGAGGTTATTATATTCTTTGTAATTAAAGAGTTAAATATTTCAACAAGAAAGGAAAGCCAGAAGTCAATTTAATAATTGCACATAGTGGTAGTTAGATTAGGAGAAGGTCCATTTGAAGTGGTAAAGAAAGGAAGAAAGTGTGATTTGAGCTGTGTTTTAAGGAAATTAATTGAATGCAATGGGAATGGCATTTCAGATGGTTGAACTGCATACATAGAATAAACAAATTTATAGAGGTTTAGTTTACCTAGGGGAGTAATGGAATGTTTATCTGGAAAGGTAGTTTGTAGGAAGCTTAATAATAGAGAAAAGGGCCTACCCCGCCCCATACCATCCCCCTCCCCGTGCACATGAGCTGTCTTTGAAAGAGAGTAAGAGTTGTTACTGAAAATACCTTAAGCAGGAATCCTGTGGTCAGTTATTGAGCATTAAAGATTCAGATGTTTTTCATGATTGGGTTAGCCCCATTCACATTATTCCTCTTAACTGGTACCAATATTTTTCTGTTTGAAATAGTATAGAGACTTTTTGAACAAAGATCTGAACATTGTCAGTTTTGATTTCCTGTGAGGAGGGGGGAAGTGCTCTGGAGTCACCTTCTCAGTCTTGTTCTTAATATGACATTTTAATAATTTTGTTATTTCCATATAGTACAGATATCTGAAAACAGAGATTCCAATGCCTCCCAATTCCTTGTGTGAAAATATTAAAAACTTGAATGCATATGAGTAAATTTAAGAACCTGAGTATGTTTTTTGACTTTTATCTTTTGATAGTGATTTTGGTCAACTGGCAGTTGAATTACTAGAACAGTCCTTCAGACAAGATGAAACCATGGCTATGAAATTGCTCACTTACGAACTGAAAAACTGGAGTAATTCCACCTGCCTTAAGTTAGCAGTTTCTTCAAGACTTAGACCTTTTGTAGCCCACACCTGTACACAAATGTTGTTATCCGATATGTGGATGGGAAGGCTGAATATGAGGAAAAATTCCTGGTACAAGGTATACCAGAAATAATTTGATGTGAAGTTTGTGATTAGATAAAAACAACAGAGGAATTAACCCAGATGTATAGTAAAATGCCTTGATTTATGAAGGGGTGGTGGGGATGGCAGTGTTGGCATTTTCTCCCAAGTAACATAAAAAGACCTCTTCTTTCCTCCGGTTCTTCACTCTGAATCCTTTTCAGGTGTGGTGTATGATTGCTTCCCCTATCTGAGCTAGAAAGGGCAACAAATGGAAGGTGTTTACAGCCCTGAGTAGCCATGAAAAAAGTTGCTGCTTTATAAAAAGATGATTCCCACATTTTAAAATTTGGGCCCTGTTTACTAATTAATAATCTGTTGCTTTTAATTTACTTTAAGTGTACTGGATATACCTAGTTTTTATGGATAAGAATTTGGGTAAAATGTTGACAGGTACTTTTGGTTTCATCATAGTGAGAGTATCACTTTACATTTTCCTTCTCATTATCTTGTATCTTAAAAGTAGAAGGCAGAAATCAGGCAAGTAATTTAACCATTGGCCACTGTAAGTGGATAACAAATACTAATCATCTACTAAAAATAATGGTGAAAGATTAGCCAGTAGAAACCCTGATACACAATAATTTCTTTGTCCTTTAGGGTTTTGCCAGGTATACATAAAATTTTAGAAATAAACTTTTGTTTATAGAGGCTTGAATTGAGTAATCATGAACACACTTGCAAGAGATTTAGAGCAAAATGAAGCACACAGAAACTTCATAAGACTTGAATTTTATTTTAAAAAAATGTATATTCTGAACAAATTTTAATCTGATTTTTTTAAAGGACAAGTCTATAATTATTGAATGTTTTCTATATCCTCATATCATAATACTCCAATGTTTTGTTACTCAATATAATTCAATATGGGCCTCTTTAAATATAAAAGTAATAAATGAAGTTTTGTTTTTCTGTGCTACCATAGGCAAAATGGTTAACTAGTAATCAGGATATGTAATACCTTTTTATTCCTTTTACTGTATTCTTAAAGGTCTTTATTTTTATTGAAGTATAGTTAATATACAATCTTATATTGGCTTCAGATACACAGCACAGTGGTTCAACAGTTACCCATATTAAATCCTCACCCCTGCTAGTACAGTTACTGTCTGTCAACATAGGGAGATGTTACAGAATCATTTGCTATATTCTTCATGCTGTCCTTCCATCCCCATGGAAGGTCATTAACTTTAAAATGTAAACTTATTTCTTTCTAAAAATTTTAGGTCATATTAAGCATTTTAGTTCCACCTGCCATACTAATGCTAGAATATAAAACTAAGGCTGAAATGTCCCATATTCCACAATCTCAAGATGCCCATCAGATGACAATGGAAGACAGTGAAAACAACTTCCAAAACATAACAGAAGAGATTCCCATGGTAAGGAGGAAAAAATTTTTGAAGTAAATATAAACTTATTATGAATAAATGTATAATAAATGTTGTTTTTATTTTAGGAAGTATTTAAGGAAGTGAGAATACTGGGCAGTACTGAAGGAAAGAATGAAATGGAGATACAAATAAAATCAAAAAAGCTTCCGATCACACGGAAGTTTTATGCTTTTTATCATGCACCAATTGTAAAATTCTGGTTTAACACGGTATGTTTTTAAATTGTATGAGCATAATGTTTTTAACCTTTAGGGGTCCTTTAATTTGCATTCATGTGAATGTTTGAAAATGAACAAGCCAGGTGGCTATAGGAATTTCTCTTATTTATTTATTGCAGTAGAACTTTTGATATAACTCGGAGCACTCAAAAGCCATTTTCCATAAGAGCAGTAAGTTTGGCTTAGTTTCATCCAAATTGCCATCATATAGAATGATAAACACTAAGAAATCTTAGTTCTAATTGGAAGTAAAAGTTTACTAAACAAATATTTGGTGACCATATGCCTTGATAAGTAGGTAACAGAAAATAATCTGCTAAGAATATTGGTAAATATTAACCAAAAGGAACTCTGATACACAATTGTAATTTCTTTGTTTTTGCATTTTGCAGATAATGTGTAAAATTTTGGAAATAAAGCTTTTTTACAGTGTTAATGGTGAAGGGAAATCTAGGTGAAGACAATTCGTAGTTTCATTTATCAGTTGTATAATAGCTTATTTCTTTAATCATGTTACGGTACATGTTTATTTGCCACCTAATGCTTTTCTTTGCTTTATGGAAGAACATATTTACCAGATTAGGGAACATATATATCCAAAAGGGATGGACTCACCTGAAGAAGTACATGAGATTAGCTTCTACTTTTAACTAGGGGCTGTGGGAATGAGTTTTTACTCCCCTTCCCAGGAAAATGGCTTAACTTGTTTTTAATTTTGTTTTTTTCATTCATAATGATTAGGGTTTTTTTAGATTGCCTAAGTATACAGATAGCTTTATGCTGAAAAGAACATTTGAGGATTTGTTCCTTCAACCATTGCTTTCTCACCCATACACATGTCCATTAACCTGAAACTGCATTTCCTCCCCAATATGAACATTTTCTTATTCCTTCTTATTCAGTTGTTGAAATTGCATAGAGTTACCTAATCCCCACATTCTGTCCCCACTAATGGAAATTTTGTAGGTTTCCTGCATTTGCATTCATGTGAATAACTCCTTAAAAATGGACAACCCAGGTGGTTATAGGAATTTCTCATCTTTATTGCAGTTCACTGACCTTCTCTTCCATAGCTTAGATCAAGGATGTGGCTTGTTTTAAAACTGGTAGAGGCAAGGAGAGTGTTGAGAAGATTCTTAGCCACGGTTGTTCAGTGGTCAAAAAGTCTGGGTTTTCTTCTGAAATGAAATGGCTCTTTAAATGTTATTTCACAAAGACTTTATCACCTCCCTATGATCTTTTTTTTGGTTATGAACATCAAAGGTGGGATGTTCCCTTACCTAGTAAAAATGCTTTTCATATCTGTTTCCATTTCATGGGATTCAATCTCAGTGACTGGTTGCTAAGAAAATACTAGTTGTCTTTCTGAGGAATGCTGTTTAGTTGGGGGAGGGAGAAGACAAGTAATACATGTTTCTTGATGATGATCGTGGTAAATTTCTATAGTAAATTTAATAGATACTTTAGGTATAATACAAATTAAAATTTTGTGGCCTGTGTTGAGAACATAAACCTGGTATTATAAAATTCTTCTTCTGGGAAGTACTAAAAAGTCAACAGAGTTCCAGAAAAAATTAATTTGTAACTCTGGGGACCATTCATATTTTTATTGATAAATGCAATATCCTCACTGGATAAGAGTGGCTTCTAAAACTGTTTTAATGATTGAAGCTAGGATGTAGTTCCAAGGGCTTCATTTAGTCTTTTTGTATATGCTTAAAATTTATCATAGTAAAAGTTTTATTTTTCAATCAATTCTATTCATATTTTGTATTTTCTTTTTTATTAGTTGGCATACTTAGGATTTCTGATGCTTTATACATTTGTGGTTCTTGTACAAATGGAACGATTACCCTCAGTTCAAGAATGGATTGTTATTGCTTATATTTTTACTTATGCTATTGAGAAAGTCCGTGAGGTATGTCTTTAGTTTCTGCTACCAGTAACTCACTATATATGGATATATTGTTGTGTTTTCTTTTGGGGATGTATGTGCATATGCGTCTGTGCTGTTCACAATTTCAATAGGTGATGTCATTATACAAATGTGGAGCAAGTTTATTTTTACTGTTACAAAAATCATGGCTAAAGAGTAGAGACCAGTATGTTATTAACTTTTTTCACAGTTAGAGAGTGATTTGTCTCAGAAATGTAGCCTAGGTGTGTTTGATTTCCTTTCATATTTATGCTCTCTGCCACTCTTCAAAAAGTATTAAATATACATGTAGTCAATCAGGTAAGTAAATTATGAATACGTTATTTTGTCTTACATTGTACTGCACACTGAAGTGAACTCTGTTGCCCATTGAGTTGTTATTTGGATTTAGATCCATGTGCCTTGTCAGGGTTTTCAATTTAAATTGTAAATTTTCTAAGATCCTGATTTTTAAAATGTTTTTTCCTTAATTAAATTTATATCTTTCTATTGAAACTAGTAGCTACATAGTTATTTTGTAGCACACTTTCTTAAATACTTCTGAATTAATTGGTGTCTCTGGTTTATATTTAGAGAATACATGAATTACAAAAATAAATATAAGACATTGTACTTCCCTTCCCACCTAGGTGTTATAGGAATTTATCTTATTAAATAGCTTAACGCATTTTAAGTTCCTCTGAGTGCCATGGTTCATATGTTTATAAAATCTGTTGTTTTACCAACATGTTTGAAGAAATTAAGTTGTTAAATGATAAAAGCAGGTTATAAATTTTTAAAAATATTCATAAAACAGCTCTGCAAGGACTTATGAGATAGTAATAAGATTGGCTGCCTCTTTTAGTAAGGGGACTTAACTGGCTAAAGGGGAAGAGTGGAAAGTAGACTTCAGTATTTACTTTTTGATTAACTGTGATTTTGAAGCTATAAATTTATTAGTATTCCCTGCAAAATAATGTATATTTAAACATTTTTGTATTCAAGACAAAAGTACAGCTGCTTAAATCCATTGAGTTGTTTTCTTTCTGCAAATAAGGCACCTTTGGAAGATCCTACCAGGATGTCCTCATGTTGTTTCAATGAAAAGTAAAACAACTTCTCAAAAATATCTCACATTCCCAGTCTAGGGAATTCTGTTCTAATCCAAGATTTTCAGCATTCAGAGGAATTTAAAATGATTTTAGTATATATTAAAATGAACACACATATATATATATGTGTATGTGTGTGTGTGTGTATATATATATATACACATATATAATATATGAATAAAATGAGGATTGAAAAGTATCTGTCTCTGATGTCTTACTGAATCATTAGTGATCAAATGCCAAGATGATAAAAAAAATACTTTGAAATACTAAAAGATATATACAGTTTGTATATACTTAAATACTGATACATGTTTTAGTAGGAAGAAATTGATTAAACATTTTTTTAACTTTTAGGTCTTTATGTCTGAAGCTGGGAAAATAAGCCAGAAGATTAAAGTGTGGTTTAGCGATTACTTCAATATCAGTGATACAATTGCCATAATTTCTTTCTTCATTGGATTTGGGCTAAGATTTGGAGCAAAATGGAACTTTGAAAATGCATATGATAATCATGTTTTTGTGGCTGGAAGATTAATTTACTGTCTTAACATAATATTTTGGTATGTGCGTTTGCTAGATTTTCTAGCTGTAAATCAACAGGCAGGACCTTATGTAATGATGATTGGAAAAATGGTAAGTTGAGAGCCGTCTGATAGTACTAGTACTCTTGGGTTTATTAGTATTTTTTCTTAAAAGCATAAAAATGTACTGTTAATATAGTTTTACTTGAACCAGAGAATGTTACTTAATGTTTATTTGCCTCATAATATCGATCATTCCTAAGCATACTAACTTTTGAAGAAAATATTTAATAGGATATGTTAGGAAAACGGTATTTTGTTTTATCTTGAAATGATTTAATTTTTAAACGCTATTTTCTAAGACTGAGATTAGAAAAAATATGAACTTGTTAGCTCTAGTCATTGGATTTCTTTTTATCTCCCCTGACACTACCCTAAACTAATCCATTATCATCTGGCACCTGCAGGAGTCTAGTAATCTATTTACTCATAACCGCTCTGGCCTGTCTTCAGTCTACACTATCCCTAGAGTAATTTCAAAATGCAAATCTGAATATGTCATTTCCTGTGCTTAAAAAATATTTTAATGGTTTTACAGTGACTCCAAGAGATCAGAGTACTTAATGAAACCCTTAAGTCCTGTCCAGTTTGGCTGTTGCTTTTAATTCTTCTTTTTTTTTAACATTTAATTTTGAGATAATTACAGATTCACTTACACCCTCTACCTAGTTTCTTCTGAAAGTAGTATCTTCCTTGTTTTCATTTAAAGTCTCATCTCTTAACCATTTTTGACCACTTATCTGTGCTCTAGTCACATAGGCCTTTTATATTTTCTCTAACACATTCCCTACCTTAGCTCATGTACTTCTTTTTGCCTGGAATGATCAACCTCATCAACCCTATACTCGTACCTACCCTTAGCTTTTTGACTATCATAGGCTTATTTTTCAGTTCTCAGCTCCAACATAATTTTTTTTCATGGAGGCTTTTTGATCTCTTCCAGCTAGATCAGTTTTATTTTCTATATAATTTTATGATGTTACTTCCTACAGAATGTCTATCTCTGTGTCTCGCTCTATTTTAAACTATATTCTTATTGGATTATTTATATTCTTCTCTAGAATATAAACTTCTTGGAGTAGGAATCATGTCTGATTTTGTTCACCTTTATGTCTCTAGTACTTATCACAGTGCCTGTCACATAGTAGGTTCTCTTTAGTAAATATTGGTTGGTTGGATGGATGGATAAAGCTATTACAAGTAGAAAAAAAATACTGAAAATTCATTGTATTTTAATAGGTTGATTCCTTTTTTCTCTTATTTTTATATCCCTGGCAGCAGATTATAAATTTAAAAACTAATCATTCACCAAATAGTTTTTAATGTTTATTATATTCCCACTGCTATGCAAGACAATGGAAGAAGTATTAGGATATTGCCTCTGAACTTTGTGAAACCACATTTCTCTTTTTGTCTTTACCAGTCCTGTAGGTTTTTTTTTTTTTTGGTATCATTAATCTACAATTACATGAGTAATATTATGTTTACTAGGCTCCCCCCTTCACCAAGTCCCCCACACAAACCCCATTACAGTCACTGTCCATCAGTGTAGTAAGATGCTGTAGAGTCACTACTTGTCTTCTCTGTGTTGCACAGCCCTCCCCGTGCCTCCCCCCACATTATACATGCTAATCGTAGTGCCCCTTTTCTTCCCCCCCATATCCCTCTCCTGTAGTTATTTTTAATAATTTTATAATCTAACTTGAAACCTGTCCTACATAAAGTATTTTAGGAAATGTGAGATATTAGTAAACTATTAATGTGGTTTATTAATTAAATTAATGAGTAGTGGATATAACGTTTCATAGAAAGAGATAAATCTTTGGAGACTTTTATAAAAGGAATGGGATGTGAGTTGTTCTTCAAAAGCTTAAGACATAAGAGTAAAAAAGCACAGCCTGACTGGAATTTTTTTATGATAAGGAGTAGTTAATAAGTAGTCAAATTGGATAGGCAGGGCATAGCCTGGATTATACAGAACATTGGAAACTGGGCCTTTAAAGAAGAAAAATAATAGGGGAACCATTGAAGAATTCTCCCCACCCCAAATTTGATTTTTCTTTTCCGTAAGAGGAATGCGTTGATGTTTCTTTGTTGTTTATTACCTTCACAGAGTGACTTTTCAATGTATGCATGTTGAAAGCTAGTCAGATTGTTAGGATGATTTCCAGCCAGTGATAGCAGTCTGAGAAAGTTTCACAAAATGTTTTCATGCTTAAGTCCAACCTGCCGTACTAATCTTGTCCCATTAATATGCTTTGTAAGACAATGTTAGTTAAACAAATACTATCTATGTTTTATGTCTTTAGGAACCTCTTTCCTCCTGTCTTCATTGATCTAGACTATTTTTTAATATGGGAGTTACTTTTCCTGATAGAACATGCCCAATATTTTGCTCTTTCTCATAAGCTTCATCCACTGGCAGGTTTTGTTTTTTATATATACATGTTGGGTTTAATATGCACTTCCTTATGCATTGAACTGAAAAATTTTAAATGTATTGGGTCAACTCCTACCATAAAATACTTGTATTTTCTATAGTAAAAAAGGCATACACTATTACACTATTGCTTTTTTTAAAGTAAGTATTCTAAGATTAGTATTCATTGTAGAAAATATTAGCAGGTACTAATATCAAAAGACATCCAGTTTTAACAGTTTGATGTTTAGCTTTCCATTCTTCAAAACATGTTTGAATATATGTGTTTCCGTCAGACTTCACATGAATAAATATACATAATGGTTTTATCAGTATAGTCTTATATGTGCTATTTCTCAATTCTTTTTAAATACCTACCCCCCTTTAATATAAAAATCTATTCCTAGAGTTTCTGAAACTCTTTTCCTTGATCTGGGAAAATCACTGCGTTCAAAATTAAATTTATCTTCTGAGTAAGAATAACTCCATTAGCTCACAGGATTATCAGCACTACTTTGCATCATGAAAACAAGATCTTTAAGTTTTCAAAATATGAAGTTTTATTGTTTTATTTGCTTTTTCACTTTTCTAGGAAAATGCATCCTATTTCCCCCCATTAGGAATTACTGATTTATTATTTATCATATCAAAACAAGTACTCATTTTTCATCCATTTTACATTCTTTCATAAAGTGATAGTATTTCCAGGAAAAGTAGGAGAGTTGAGGCTTTTGGGGAAGAATTGGTTTTATCCTAACTTTAGCATGCAAAAAGGCATTCCAGGTCTCATTGCCTACCAGATTATTTAGTGACTTAGTTGTATTGGGTTAATTTAATGGTAGTGTACAATAAGTGAGAAGTGCAGGAAGTGAAGTGAATAGCCATAATGAAAGATGGAAATGGGAAAGTAGAGGAAGCCAAGAAAAAGTGGGGCTATCTGAATTGCTGTCTGAATCTTGCCTCTAATTTGCTCCCAACACTCCTGCCAATTCTCCCATCCTGGTTACAGGGAGCTTGAATATATATTTCATTTTCTTCATCTGTGATGTTCTTTAGAACCACCCTTCACCAGCATTATGTCTTTCACCTCTTAACTGGTCATTTATCACATCATTATGTTTTATGCTAATGCCATCTTCCCTTTCAACCCCCTCAGAATTTTCATAATGGTCAATGTTCTAATCATCTGCTTAAAAGGAGATGATGCTGCAGAGTAAAGAAATCCTTCATTGAAGTAAACTTATAAATAATGAATAATGGAGATGAGTTTTATAGTAGTAGATTCCTAGAGTAACTTAACATTCTTTTATTGTTGTGTATTATGTGCCATGCATTATACTAAGCTGAGACTACAAAGATGAGTAAGACATGGTCCAGATCCTCATGGAACTCATATCTAGTGTACATGACAAACAAATGACAAGATACATAGCTACAGGAAAATACAGTGAACTTGTGTGAAGACCAGAGAGCTAGTAGCTAATTCTGTCATGAAGGCTTTCACAAAGAATACAGTACTTGAAAAAGTTTAGAAAATAGGAGTTTATCATGATCAGGGAATTTCTGATTAGAGAGAACAGCCTTGAAGATATAAAAGATTAAAATAGAAGAAATCTTCCTCACAGTTGAAATCTTTAATAGAGATCAGAAAAATGATCTCTACATTTACATGATAAATGATAAACATTTCCTACTTGCTCCATATACCTATACAGTCAAGCTAGGATCCTCATTCTAGATATGAGGAAATGGAATATTAAAATACTTCTAATTAAGTTTGAATCAAGTATAACAAAAGTGTTTAAATAGGCTTTATGTGAAAAAGTATGAAATACAGAGACCTTTATGAATCATCAACCATAGACCTTGAATAATTTTAGGGTCACTTATGTACAGGTTTGGGTTTTGTTTTAAATTTTTGACCTGGGCTTTTTCTTTAATTTCAGATAAATATTTGGATTTCAGAATATATCAAATGCCATGAATGATGATGTTTGATGAATTATTTGCCTTTTAAAATCTTTCATCCCAAGCTTTTGTTTAATGAAAACATACATTCATTCAATAATCCTCTTAAACACTCAAGGCATTACTTGGCTATTTTACAAATAAGAAAACTGAATCTTTTGGGGGGGGTATTAGGACTTTTGCTTGAAAGTCACAGAGACTCAACTCTAATGAAAATTTATTGGAAAATATCACAATTTCAAAGATGAAGGATTAAGTCTAAATGATTATATATAAGTAAATATTTTCTATCTAGGCTGGACTTACTGTCCTTTTTACCTTTCACATTCCTGGTTTCCATTTCTACTCTCACTATATATTCATTAAAAAATTTATGAAAATGTCATAATAATTTCTCTTAGGTTGATTTGTTATTGTAATTGTTGGTTCATAGTAGATGAAAGTACAGACGTATTATTAATGTAAAGGAGTTTCTGCATGGGGCTTTTCCCAGTAGATTATTATTCATGGATGAATATCACATATTGCTAGAGTGAGACAATTCAGTTTTTTAGATGTAAATGCTGAGCAGTTGTACACCTAAATAAAAAGAAAGTTTTATTATACTTTATCACTTCTTTGAATTCCTGAAAAATGCCAAAATTTATACTGTGATTTAATAATAAAATTATTTTTTAGTTTTTTATTAAGTGAGAGCTCAGTTAGGCTCTTTTTTCAATTTTGTTTCAATTAAAGAATTGCAAACTACCCGACTTGGAAAAGGATTTGTTAACCAGGTTTCACTTATTTTTTCTACACCCATACTGATAATTTAGTTTATTGTTTTGTTTAGCAACTAAGAGGTTTTCACAGCCTAGAGCAAGGCACCATGGTAAGGTTCAGGAAGGAAAAGAAGAATGCCTTTCTCGTGATGTGAGGAAAAAAGCAATTATCAAAGGGAGGTAAAAAGAGAGTCTATACCTCCAGTATAAGAAGAGAGCATTTTTAGGAAGGAGCAGTTACGGAAACTGATTCCCTAAATCTGTCCATGTGTCTATATCTCTTCAAAATCTTCATAGACTCAAGATAGGCAGACCTCTAGTTTGATCCATTGATATGATTCATTTTATATAGAAGATACCCATGACTTGCCTAACTTCACAGATCAATTTTTACAGTCTGTTTGATGTTAAGGTTTATGTAGTGATATTTTCCTGAATGCTAATATTAGAAATAAAAAATAAAACACAAAGATTCTAGTTATCTATTACAATATTATAAACTTTTTTAAGGTGAAAAATTGTACTTGTGTTTAAATTCCTATGTATTTTAACAATGTTCGTTTTTTAACAGGTGGCCAATATGTTCTACATTGTAGTGATTATGGCTCTTGTATTACTTAGTTTTGGTGTTCCCAGAAAGGCAATACTTTATCCTCGTGAAGCACCATCTTGGACTCTTGCTAAAGATATAGTTTTTCAGCCATACTGGATGATTTTTGGTGAAGTCTATGCATATGAAATAGATGGTAAGGATGTATGTTCACACATTCATAATTTAGGTATGTTTTAAAGTCAGAATCGCACTATAGTAATGGGATTTTCACAAGACAAACTTTTACTGACCCAAGCCCTCCCACAATGAATTTGTTAATCCCAGAAGAAACATAACAAAAACTAATTGAAAAAAAGTGTTTTAGAATTTTTTTAGCTACAAATAATGGAAATCTGGCTTGAACTGGCTTATGCAATAAGGACGCTAGTTAGCTCACATAACAGAAAATTCAGAGGTAGAGTGGTCTGTAGGGTTTGTTAATTTATAGCTAAGGACACCTGTTCTTTTTTATCACATTGTTCTGTAATCATAGGGTCTGATTCATATAGGTTTCCCTTATGATTGTTAACACTCTCACTAGCAACAGGATGAAAAAAACAGTTTTCCATGGTTTTCTTAAGGGGAAAAAGTCCCTTTCCGAGAAGGCCCCCTAATGAACCTGTTTTTTCATCTCATTAGCTCAAAGTGGCCTCAGCCTACCTATCTTTTGACATAAAGCAAGGGTAATGGGATTATGTTGATTAGTTAAAACCAATCATGGTGGATTAGATAAATTCTTGAATTGTAAAATTCAACTGTGAATACATTCTCTGCATAAGGTAATACTTTTTTATTGCTTTAATTAATGAGACAAGATAACTTGTGAACATAAATAATGGCTGCCAACGTTCAGGGATGTTCTGCTGACCTCCACATATGTATTATAGACTCTTCATTTTGTTAGTTTGCTGTTGATCTTTCTTGCTTTTTCTCTCCTGTTTTACTTCATTCTTCCCTCACCCCACCTATTTATAGGGATTAGGTCAGAAGATAGCCACATAGTGGTCATCAGTTGTTAGCAGAGGTTGATTGAAACAATGAGGTTTTACTAGCCTGGTCAAATTCTGTGTTTAGTATCATTTCCTCTTGTTCAGCATCATTTCCAGGTTTTCATTGCTCTATTTGTGATACGGCTCTAGTTTAGTTGTTTAATAAAGTATTGGATGTAAGTTTTTATTCTCCTGCATTCTCTTTCTTGGGTATTTGTTTCATCCAACTTACTTGAATAGAATGGAAATAGATTCAAAAAAATGTTTAAGGCTGAAAGTGTTACCAGTCCAAGCTCATTCCACTTGCTGCATGATAGGCCAATAAATTGAGACAAAAGATGTTGGGGCAAAGAAAGCAACTTTATTCAGAAAGCCAGCAGACCGAGAAGATGGTGGACTAGTGTCCTAAAGCACCATCTTAACTCAGGGTTAATTTCAAGATTCTTTTATGCTGGGGAAAGGGGAAGCTTTGGTTAGTTGACCTATGGACCTATGCCTGGTCGCTATGTTCCTGTAAATCTTTGCCAAGGCAATCATTATTTTCACACATATTTCCAAAGCTGCTCTGGGGAGGCAAGCTTTAGGTAAGGGACTATTTGCAGAAATTTAAACTAAACAAAATTCCTTTTGATGGTTAACAAGCCTACATGCAGGGCTGAACAGAAGCCTTTTTTCCCTTTTTATTTTGGCCCAAAGGTTAAAATAGCAAAGGAGACAAATACAGTATGGAGGAAGAGATGCCACGCTTTCTGTGTTACAGTTTCTCACTGTCAGTGATCCATTCTACAATCTTGTGGAATCTGGGACAAAGGGATGACATCATCTCTCATCTGACTACCTCCTGCTGGATGGGGTTAGTGAGGGGTGACTGCGGAGCCTGTGGAGCGCTGCATCTCCTTAGTAGTGTCAGTAGTCTGAGCTATTTTTAAAACAAACTTTGGTTAAATAGACCATGAAAGAGTTTGGCCATTATGCAAATAAGTAAGACAGTAAGAACAGTGAGACCAATCTTAAGCATTTCCCCTAGGATTGAGAGAATCTTGTGGGGAACCCACAAAAAGAGCCAAGTTCGTATGGGTCCCTAGTTTGTTTTCATAAATATTGGCAACTTTGAAGTTCCAAGGGTAGGGTGGTATAGAAAACAGTCCGTGCCTTTGAGATTTAAAGTTTCACCATACAGAAGTTAAGCTGACAGATGGCTTTATCAGTTTGAATTCCCTGGTGATCTTTGAGTGCCCACACAGCAACAGGCATAAAGATTCTCTAAATATGGGCTGTTGTGGCTATTTGTCTGAATTCTGTATCAGGTCGTCTCTTCAGTTTCAGGACTTCAGGGCTTCTGTTCTCAGTGATTCTACATCAAAAGGATGGGAGGAAATTGGAAACATTGGTTTGGAGAGTCATAATCTGATATCTGAGGAAAGCAGAATAGTTCATAATCCAGTCCAGTTTAACAAATCCTCAAAGATAACCAGAACTAAAATCTTAAAGGTGTGCTACTGAAACAATTTTTCTCTATCAGCTCATCCTCATTTTTACCAAAGATAACCACTTGTTTGCAAATTAAGTCCAACATACTTGATCCAGTTATTTTTATAAGTTCAGTAAGAATAGTGTTACTCTTTTAAATCTACTTTGCTGGAACTTTTCATAAGGAATCTCAGATTGAACTTTGGTTAGGAAAGCCAAGCCAAGAAGTTTGCCAGCAATACCTATAGATTTGGGGGAATTCCTCTCTTTTCTAAGTTCTCAAATTATCCTGAGGTTCCTGCTCCTGCCAGAAAGTAAACTTGCTTACTCAATTGGCAAGGCTGCTGGGAACTCTGCAAGCAAGGTATCAGGCTGAATATTTTCAGGGGGCTTCATTGGCTCCATAAAGTTAACCTTAGACCCGTAAAGCTGTCTGGCCACATCTGAGTCTGTGTACCTCTCTTTTTCAAATATGACATTCCAGTCAAAGCCTTGGTAATATAACCAAAGTTTCCAATTATACCGTCATAAGGAAACAGATTTTCTGAACTATCTAAACAATTATATTGCTATAAAAATATTAAGAGTTTTTGAATTCTGGAGAGATCAGATAGGGAGAAAAAGATAAATGTTTCATACTCTGCTTACAAAGATGTAATTTGCCAAAGTGCCTTGAAGTCATAGCAGGCTTAAGGAGTTTCCTTAGATCTGGAAAAGCAAACATTTGAGAACCAGCAGTTTTAAACAAGTCATAAAAATTACCATCACTTAAATCTGTTCCAATCTTAGCTTGACTGTACATAAAATTCCTAAGATACCTTTTTCACAAACCTGCAATTTCTGTATCTATTTAGGTTTGCTCTACTTGTTTCCTTTTTGTCTGAACAGTCATTTTACTGTAAGACAAAATTACTCTCATTTTTTTCCTTCAAAAAAAACACATCCCCATTCCTCATATCTTTTTTTTATAGCAACACAGGTCTGACTTTCCTTAACCCTTAAAAACTTTAATCCATTTTCTTATCAGTCATCATAATATCCTTCTCTTCATTACTTTTTCAGTCTTTTTCCTTCAGTCTCAGGCAATGGTGGGTTGTATTTACATATCAAGGACATGATAAGATTCATGACTTCAAAGCACAAAGAATGTAAATTTTCCCCTTCTGAATCAGCTTTTTGTAACAACTTTTCATGGAGCTATTTGCATATTAAGGCCTTTGCTTTTATATATTTTTTAATGATTTTATGTAATGGGAATGTTCCTCCTAATGGCCATTGATTTTGCAACAACAGGGAGTATTGTGGCCAGGCTGTATTATTTTTTTTAAGTTACTTTTTTTTTCTTTTTCATTGGTTCATAACTAAAAATTCCCCAACTTTGCAAAATATATCCTAGAGGGGGCTGCAAGGTGAAACAGAGCTGCTACTACCTGTTATTCATGGCTAGAACCTTTAACAAGGGATTAATCCAAACAAAGTCACCAAGACACAAAGTTTCAAAGACATACAATCACAGGACATAAAAGTGTCTCTCAAGCTATTAAGGGAAAAGTCTCATCAAAACCAACTTCCACTGAAGCCAAACCAAATACAAAAGAGAGAATACCCTGGTACCGCTGCAAGTGAGCTCAGCTGTTTACGAGATGTTTCATAAATCCAAAGCCTAGTTCCCTTCATTACAAGGGTTAAAGAACCATGGGCCAGCAACACCTGATCAGTGGCCAAACACTGGGGACTGTCCCTTAGACAAAATGTTCACAGGCTGCTGCTGGACAGTTTCCAAGAGAGGCCACCAGCCAGGGGCTGATGAGCCATTGGTGAAACTTCCATTTAGGGCCATCCATTCAGGACAGTCCCATCTGGGTCACCAGTTTGTCACCAAAGCAAGCAAACCTAGGTCTGCTTTCCTGATGGACAATAAAGCCAGACTCATCAGGCTGCAGTAAAAGAAAGCAGGCCATGCAAGGAGAACATGTAGTTAATAAAGCTCAAGGTCTTGAACTTCTATTGGCTTATAATCAAGGGTTTTTAAAGGCAAAACCATAGGAAAGGGTTGCAGGGTGTGTGATCACCTCATACCCATTCTTCTGATTGGTCAGTGATGAGATGAACAGGGAATTGTTTCAGGAATCTTAGCTACCAGTCTGGTGGGGGTCTAAGTTCCGGTAAAACATCTCAAGGATATATGTGAGTCAATAGATTTATCTAAAGCCTTGAGAGGGGAGTAAGAGTCCTGTATCTATTTAGTTTGCTTTACCTTGGTTTGTAAACTCCCATATTCTGAAATCTCCAATTACTCAGTTTAGTTCCCACATTTGGGTCATAATTGAGGGACTTGGCTTCTCTGTAATGAGAAGTCTGAGGGGGCTTCATCCTGTGCATCTACAAAAGGATCTTATATATCAGTTTGCCTATAAAATCATTTATTTGAAAGAAAAGGTACAGCTGTTAAGAGAATTTTAATGGTGTATATATTTTTAAATGCTTACTAAACACCAAGTGGTAAGTGTATTATAAATATTTATATAAAACATCACTAATTCATGATTATTGAATTCTAATTCTGGCCCTGCATAGAAGATTTCATTACACAGCCACTCCACACTGACCATGTCCAGCAGGAAGTAGTCAGATGAGAGATGATGTCCCTTTGTCCCTGATCACACAAGATTGTGATGGGTATTAAAGCTCTTCCCTTCTTTCTTTGTATTCAGCTGTGTTTGGGCTTTAGAAGCATAGCACGTTGGGTAATGAAAAGCAAGGAATTCAAATCCAGTCATATATTTGAGAGACACTAAACCACTCCTTCGACTCTCTTTTGCGACATACGTAAACTCAGTAATCTTTATGTTTGTAAATTTAGTACGAGTTTATGATACTCTTTTATGGTTTAGTTATTTTTCTTACAGAAATGTTAAGAGTGTCGCTGAATCTGGGAATTTTACTCTTGTTAATGCTCCTCAAGCTAAGCCCCTGCCTTGAAGGATAGACATAACACAGAAGTTGTACCTCCTCATCTGGAATAGAGTGGTAGTACACCTCTACCCCTCACAAAATTCTTCTGTGTTAGAATACTTTCAAGTGGTGGTCCCATGGCTGCCTGCCCAGAAGCTTTTGTTAGAATCTGTGAAGCAGATTTATACATAATCAAAACGTCCTTCAAACGAGCATAAATACTAATTAGAAGTAAGTCACTGGTGAATTACTATGTTTTAATTTTTGTTTCTTTCTAAAGTGTGTGCAAATGATTCCACTATCAAGGAAATCTGTGGTCCCGGGACGTGGTTGACTCCATTTCTTCAAGCGGTCTACCTCTTTGTACAGTATATCATTATGGTCAATCTTCTTATTGCATTTTTCAAGTAAGAATTTTACTCAGTTACTTATTGTAATGAGGTCATTTAATATACTGTTATACACATTTTGAAGGAAATACACCAAATTTAAAACCTAAAAATTTTGTTGAGACTTTAATTACTAAAATTATCTTTGAAAATGGCAAATAAGAAGGCATGCTTTTTCAAATCAAATGAGTTCTAAATTTTGAGACCTTATTATCTTCTAACATGCAGTTCTTTTATAAATTTAACCTTTATTAGGATTTTTACTAAGTTGCCAAGGAGTACATTTAATACATAAAACAGAAAGGCAAATAGAAAACTCATCAGTAATCTCAGTCTTGACATTTTGGTGTATATCTTTGCATCATTTTTTATGAATATGGACCATTTTCTTTTCAGTAGTATTCTTATATTTTATATATCCAACATTAATAAATATTCCTCCCCAGTTTATTTTTAATGGTTACCTGGTATTCAGTGATACAGAGTATAAATTTTTAAGCCAGTGTTGCTTAATTCATTGTATGTTTTTTGTTCCCCAAAACTACATATTGTGATTACATTTTTTATTAATCGTAAGTATTTCCTTAGAATGTTTTTCCTTAAAGGAGAACTGCTCAGTATATGTATTTTTAGGATCATTCACATTTAAGTCAAAATAGGGCTGTGTCCCCAAATCTCTGCTAATAGGTATTGTTATTTTTAATGATTGTTAATTTGATAGTACATAAAAAGATTTTTACTTTTTTGTACTTTTTTTATGACTACTAAAATCGAATCTTTTTTCATGTTTTTGTTCTTTATATATAATTTTAAAACCTTTAAGTAATTTCTCTACCCATGTTTCTGGGAGTTTATAATTAAGATCCTCAACAATACTGAACTTGTGCGTTATACTGCTGCATGTATTTTTTCCAGTTTCTTGTTTGTATTTGTCTTGTTTATGGTAGGGTACTCTTTTCAATCCTTATTTGAAAAACGGTTACAATAAAATCTTTAGTATTTAAAACTTTAAAATATTCTTAGCTAAGGTTGTTGTATTTTTATTCTTATTCAAGCAATGTGTATTTACAAGTGAAGGCAATTTCTAATATTGTATGGAAGTACCAACGTTACCATTTTATTATGGCTTATCATGAGAAACCAGTTCTGCCTCCACCACTTATAATTCTCAGCCATATAGTTTCTCTGTTTTGCTGTATATGTAAAAGAAGAAAAAAAGATAAGACTTCAGATGGACCAAGTAAGTAAAATATGTTAAGGCAAATGTGTTTATCACTTATCAGTATTACACTGAGGTATTACTTATACTCAGAAACTTAATTGGTTAATGTTATAATAAAGGTTCTTGTTGGGTTCACCTAAACATAAAAGAATTTTAAATAACTATAATATCTATAAAGGTGAATTTAGTATTAAGCTTCCTTTTGAATGTGGCGTTTCCATTTGTTTTTGTTAAAATGGTAATGTAAACCATAGCACTTGCTGTTCTGCATACCATTTTTACTGTTCTTTAAGCAGTATCTCTTAATAGTACATTCTCTTCATTACATGAGACTAATCACCATATCAAACTGTGCTTACAACTTTATAATAGCTTCTTCTTGTACCAGGTCAGTTCTTAAATTCCTCTACCTGTGTATGTTAGGGAGAGGTATGAGAGAGAGTTCTAGGGGAAGGGTGTATTATAGAAAAAAGAAATTAGAACAGGAGGAAGTACCTGAACTATTTTGCTTAGCTCACACTGTGAGTGAAGAAGAAAATAGAAATACTTGTCTAGTGCTTTAGAAATACAGCAGTAAAAAGAGGAAAAAATTGCAAATGATACATACAATCTTACGAACCTGGAATAATTCACAAAACTTACAAGCTAAAGTTTGGCATCTTGAGAGTCTTCAGTAATTTTTTTCCCTTTTTTCTCCTTAGAACTTTTTTTAACGGAAGAAGATCAGAAAAAACTTCATGATTTTGAAGAGCAGTGTGTTGAAATGTATTTTAATGAAAAAGATGACAAATTCCATTCTGGAAGTGAAGAAAGAATTCGTGTCACTTTTGAAAGGTTCTGAAGCTCTTTAATTATAATTGGTTTTATGTCAGAGGCTTTTCTCTTATACATGGTATCTTATCTCTGCCACCAAATGCAATGGTGTATTTTCCCCCTACATATATGTATAACAGTAACAATATTTTACAAGCAGTAATAGTAGTATAACTTCATTCGGGTACTGGACCTGATTCCATTGTGTGTAAATATGTGGGAGGGAGTCTTCCCACATATACTTAACCAAGCAATTCTCGAATACCAGCAAGGTGTTGAAGAGCTCAGCTCAATTCTGATGCCGTCTGCCCAGAGATAGCACCAGATTCCCAGGCTAAGGGGTCCATCCTACAAGACTGCCCTCCACTCCCACCCCACTCCAGATACCGGTCGCAAGCCTCAGGCAGTTACCTGTGCTTCTGACCTACTGGCTACAGATTGGAGGTTCCCATGACCTCCCCCTTAGGTTCCATTAATTTGCTAGAGCAGCTCACAGAACTCATGAAAATGCTTAGGTTTACCAGTTTAATAAAGGATACAAGTTAACAACCGGATGAAGAGAGAGATAGGACAAGGTCCCAAGTAAGGGAACTTCTATCCTTGTGAAGCTTGGGGCGGGCCTGGCTTGGTGGCACACGCAGGCGTTGTTGTTCCCCAAGCATAGAAGCTCTCTCTGACCAAGAAGCAGGATGCAACCAAGCAGAGCAGGTAGAGTAGAGAGAGCTCTTCTCATGGGTTTTTGAGGGCTTCATTGTATGGTTATCATTAAATTTTTGGCCGTTAGCTGATCCAACCTCTGGTCCAAAAGTCTCTCATTAACATGACAAAACACCCGTTTCAAACACCTCTAAGATTGCAGTGTTTTCAGGAACCGTGGATGAAGACCAAATATACCTGGGAAGTAATATATTTAGTCTTAAGAATGACCAAATATATATTTCTTATAACTCATTATATGACACGTGGTCATTGTTTAGTTAATGCTTGTCAAACAAGTTCAGGAATAGTTTTATGTTATATTCTGGGAGACAGGTCAGTTCTTCTAATACTTCATGTAAATCAATCTCAGGTTTTTTTGACCCTCATTACAGAGGGCAAGGAAAAATTAATCTTGGTGGAGAAAAGTAAAGCTGTCCTCAGTATTTTAAAGCATTTGTTTCTTTCCATTGACTTTGCTACATTCTGGAAATATGTTTTTTGTATAGTTACAATATGCTAACGATACTTCTGTGTGTGTGTAGCTATATACACATTTGTTCTTTGGTGTTACTTTGATGTGGGGAAATTGGAATAAATAGCCTATGGAATAAAAACGTTTTTTAAAATCTTGCATTTTATGTAATAGGATTAGCACAGGAATAGGGTCCTTCTTATAAGGTGTGCCTTGTATAAATAAATAACCATACCTTATTTTATATTTACCTTGTTTGAATGCATGTAAAACTTCTTTCTTTTTACCATTTATTGAGGTTACAAAAAGGATTTCTAAAACATTAATTTTTAATAGTAAAAAGCCTTTGTTTCCCCAACAGAGTGGAGCAGATGTGCATTCAGATTAAAGAAGTTGGAGATCGTGTCAACTATATAAAAAGATCACTGCAGTCATTAGATTCTCAAATTGGTCATTTGCAAGATCTTTCAGCCCTGACTGTAGATACATTAAAAACACTTACTGCTCAGAAAGCTTCAGAAGCTAGTAAAGTTCACAATGAAATTACACGAGAATTGAGCATTTCCAAACATTTAGCTCAAAACCTTATTGATGATGGTCCAGTAAGACCTTCTGTGTGGAAAAAGCACAGTGTTGTAAATACCCTTAGCTCCTCTCTTCCTCAAGGTGATCTTGAAAGTAATAATCCTTTTCTTGGTAATATTTTTATAAGAGATGAAAAAGATACCCAGTGCCACATATTTGGTCAGGATTTACCTGTAGTACCCCAGAGAAAAGAATTCCATTTTCCAGAGGCTGGTTCCTCTTGTGGTGCCTTATTCCCAAGTGCTGTTTCCCCTCCAGAACTGCGGAAGAGACTCCATGGGGTAGAAACCTTAAAGATGTTTAATAAAACTCAGAAACTAGGCAGCTCATCTAACAGCACACCCCATCTGTCATCCCCACCAACCAAAGCTTTTGTCAGCACGCCATCCCAGCCCAGTTGCAAGAGGCACTTGGAAACTGTAACCAAAGATCAAGAAACTGTTGGCTCAAAATCTGCAGAAGGAGATACTATCGAGTTTGGAGCCTTCATAGGTAAGTTTGACACTGATATTTGTATAGCAATGTTACTTACCTTTAATTATAATTGTCACTTTAGAAATAAAAACAAGTAACTAATTAATAAAACCATGTACTTGTGTGATAAGTGGACTATCTTTTCACAGAATATAGTTCTAAATTAAAATTATCACTTTAGAAATAAAAATAAGTAACTAATTAATAAAACCCTGTACTTGTGTGATAAGTGGACTATCTTTTCACAGAATATAGTTCTAAATTTTTTTAAGAAAGGAATCAGAAGTGGGGGAAATAGATTAAATTAGGTTTTAAGAGTTATATTGGTACATATGTCTTTGGTGTAATTTGCTGTAATAACAGTTATATAGAAAACTTACTTGGACTGGGTCTTAATAACTTAAAGATCTTCTGTTGAATTGGTCAACTTTTGTTGAAAGAACCTGAGTGATTAATAAGTGTTGGATACTTGGGTAAAATAGAAAGGTGCACAGGATGCTAGAAATGACTGGAAAGGAGCAGTGTCTTATAAATTGACCGTAACAGCTACATGTAAGAGAATGAAACTGGATTATTGTCTAACCCCAAACAAAAAAGTAAACTCAGAATGGATCAAAGACCTGAATGTAAGTCATGAAACCATACAACTCTTAGAAAAAACATAGGCAAAAAATCTTTTGGACATAAACATGAGCAACTTCTTCATGAATGTATCTCCCTGGGCAAGGGAAACAAAAGCAAAAATGAACAAGTGTGACTGTATAAAACTAAAAAGCTTCTGTACAGCAAAGGACACCATCAGTAGAACAAAAAGGCATCCTACGGTATGGGAGAATATATTCATAAATTACATATCTGATAAAGGATTGACATCCAAAATATATAAAGAGCTCACGCACCTCAACACCCAAAAAACAAATAACCCGATTAAAAAATGGGCAGAGGATCTGAGCAGACACTTCTCCAAAGAAGAAATTCAGATGGCCAACAGGCACGTGAAAGATGCTCCACATTCCTAATCATCAGAGAAATGCAAATTAAAACCACAGTGAGATACCACCTCACACCAGTTAGGATGGGCACCATCCAAAAGACAACAAATGTTGGCAAGGATGTGGAGAAAGGGGAGCCCTTCTACACTGCTGGTGGGAATGTAAATTCAACCATTGAGGAAAGCAGTATGGAGGTTCCTCAAAAAATTAAAAATATAAATACCATTTGACCCAGGAATTCCACTCCTAGGAATTTACCCTAAGAATGCAGGAACCCAGTTTGAAGAAGACATATGCACCCCTGTGTTTATTGCAGCACTATTTATAATAACCAAGAAATGGAAGCAACCTAAGTGTCCATCAGTAGATGAATGGATAAAGAAGATGTGGTACATATATACACAACGGAATATTATTCAGCCATAAGAAGAAAACAAATCCTACCATTTGCAACAACATGGATGGAGCTAGACGGTATTATGCTCAGTGAAATAAGCCAGGCGGAGAAAGACAAGTATAAAATTATTTCACTCATGTGGAGTATAAGAACAAAGAAAAAACTGAAGGAACAAAACAGCAGCAGACTCACAGAACCCAAGAATGGACTAACAGTTACCAAAGGGAAAGGGGCTGGGGAGGATGGGTGGGAAGGGAGGGACAAGGGGAAAAATGGGGCATTATGATTAGCAGACATAATGTGGGGGAGGGCTGTACAACACAGAGAAGACAAGCAGTGATTCTACAGCTTCTTACTATGCTGATGGACAGTGACTGTAATGGGGTTTGTGGTGGGAACTTGATAATGGGGGGAGTCTAGTAACCATAATGTTGCTCATGTAATTGTTCTTTAAGGATACCAAAATAAATAAATAAAAATTGAGTGACCATACAATTTTTCTTCCAAACCAGTGCACTTTTGAGAGTGAAAGTATGCACTGCTCATAATTACATTAGGACAATAGGGAAAGCCAGGACTCTACTGGAAATGAGTATTTATGGTCGATCCACTTACATACCCAGAGAAGAGAGCATTTCAGAAAGAAATGATTCATTCTTAGATCTCTGATATTTGAAGTAAAAGAAAAAGATGTGAAAATATGTTTATTATTGTTAAAGGCAACAATGACCTATTAATGACTTTAGTGAAAAGTGTTTCAGTGAAGGAAATGGTAGAGGGAGAAGCCAGATCATAGTGAAATAAAGTGCAAATAGGAGGAGGGGACATACAGAGGGTAACTGGGGTGCTAGTCTAAAAAGCTTGGCAGTGAAGGCCACAGAAAGAAATAACTAATATTGTGTTTCATATGTTTAAGGTTTTTTATTTGCTTTGTTTTTAGTTAATGGTAGAGACTTTAGTATTTAAATATCAACCATATGCCATACAAAGGGAAAGGTGAAGAGGGAAGGCTTCATAGAGGTAGGTAGGCCCCTAAGATTTGGGAGATTATACTGCTCTAACAGTCTTACTGTTATATTATTAAGATTAAAGTATTTAACAAAGAATTCTTAGCATCTTGGGTTGTTTGTGGACATAGCCAGGATGTTCCAGGTATGAATGAGGCCCTCTGTCTCTTCAGGTTTGAATTTTTCTATTAGGTGGGTTTCTAACCTAACCTTGTCTTTAATGTTTATTTGAATTTTTCTGACTTAGAAATTTACCTAGTCATGGAACATGTATAGAGATTGTTCAGAGAATATGGCATGTCCATGTAAAATATATATGTTAAGGCCAACCCTATTAAGTTATCTAGGTATTAAGCATGCTGATCTCTGCTGCTAGGCTCTATGGAGTTCACTCTGGAGACAGCTTTGCCTACCTAAGGTCTGTCCCAGTTTATCTTTTAAAAACACATTCTAGTTTATTTGTTAATATATTGTCACTGGGATGGAAATACATATATATGAATACCTATACGTATTTTTATCTGTATCTGATATGTCTATATATATATAATATATATATCTATAATAAATGTAATATACTGTATGTATAATGCTTTTTTATTATTAATAATAAAAATTATTATCCCCCTTTTTGTCCTTTAAAATTTCAAGCAATTCACTTTGTGTCACATACTGGATCATGTGTTTTCAGTATTTGTCAGAAGAGCTACAGGAAATTCCCTCTACCTCTTCCTTCACTGAAACAATTTTCATCAAAGTGAAAGAGCCATCAAAACTACTTGAAAAACAGTATACATCACTTGTGTGTATAGACTTTAGGCAATGACATTGTTTTAATTAAAAAGAACAAGTATTTTTTCTAATTTTTTTGTTGTTTTTGCTTTTTAAGGACACAAAGATACCGTGAATTACTTACAGAGGTTTAGAGAAACATCAAAGATAAAAGAAATATCCGTAAGTAAATCCTTATTACCAGCATGATTCAGTTTTACCTAATTGTTTTGGAGTTTAGTTCAAAATAGAATTAAATATTTTTTTCAGTAAAAGTAAAATTTTAGCAGAGACTCTCATCAACATAATGATCCCAAGTATTTGAATCTATTCACAATTTGAAAAAATGATAAGTCATTTGAGGAATATGAAAAAATGTACAAATAGCTTGCATTTTTACAAACATCACCTACTTTATGTTTCTCGTTTTAAGAATGCTTCTCCCATATTCTTTTGAAAAAAATACTTACTGGGCTCAACTCTTTCCCAGACCCAAAAAGTTTTTTAGAACATAACCATAGCTCTCAAAGAACCCCTAGTATAATAGTAAAAAGCCAAATATGCCAGTAACTACAATATCATGTGCAAGTATAAGATAATCAATAAATGTTTGTTGAATAAATTTAAAAATGTATAGAACCACTGGCAAAAAAGGTGTGTTTCCTGGCTGAAAATTAGTTCTAATTTCTTAACCATTGGCTTTCACAAATAACAACTATTTAGAGCTTTAAGAGTAATTATATAGCTACCCAGAGAATTAAGAAGACCTGGAAAAGTGTTAAGTTTTCTGTCCCTTAAAGAACTTCAAGTTATAGAAATAATCAAGTGACAAAGCTAAAACAATGTTTTCCTAAAGCTAAAGCCAAGGAAATGATAATGATACAATATGAGAGTTTCTCTGAATTATTGTTCCTGATATGATCCATAGTTAATTGTTTTAATTGTCATCAGTTCACTGAGTGCCTTACATATAAGAGGTAGAATCAAGTGCATTTTGATGGTAAAAATGCTAACACTAGTATTATTTTTAATACCATATGTTTTGGTTAAAGCTTTGTAGTAAAATGAATAACTTAGTTTAATGCCTATTAACTAGATTTTGTTAAGTTGGGATTTAATATTTAAATAAATGCAAATTGTATAATGATTACATGGGGTTCTTTTTCTTCCCATATATTGCTCTTCAAGTTTGCATTTCTTATCTCAAATAGGACCAGCAGAATGGTGTAAGAAATAAAATTATGGAGTATTCAGAGATGCCTGAATAGCAGGTTAAGTCTCTTCAGGATACGTGGGAGTCAGAAAGTCAGCTTAAAATATATATATGCCTTTAGACAGAGGAAGTAGGTGTAAGTTCAGGTTACAAATTATAAGCCTATAATTTGCATGGTGTTTTCTAACCATTTTAATTCTGTGTCATACTTCTAAAGGGCTGAATTTTCCATTATATATAATGATGTAGCTGAGTCAATGTGTTGAGAGCATATAGTTAGCCTTAGCTGACACATGACAATGAAAAGAAAAAAAGCAAAGAAATGAGAAAAAGTAATAAGAAATTGAAAGAAGAACAGGCATATCTCTACCAAAGTTGGTTTTATAATTGTTAAAATGTAGGCATAAATATACCATTTTACACATACCTTGAAGCCCACCCATCAGTCATACACTAGAATTTCTGTCGTAGATGGTTTTATGAAACTGATGTGTCATTGCATCAAGGGGAGTATATTAATGGAAAGTATATAAATAAGACAAACAATAAGTAGCTGGAACTGGTTCTAAAAGAAACAACCAAAATCAGAAAAGAAATAAGAGTTGCTTTGAGACTGCAGGAAAAAACTAGCATTCTTTTGCTTGGCTGTGTAAGTAGTTGTAATGTGAGGAGTATGAAGCATCAAAGGTAGAAAAGCTTAATTTTCTTGAGATGTAAGCTAAATTTGTTTAATGAGAAGTAAAGGTTTACTGTGGTAGTAACAGTTTAAAACTCATTGTTTCTGAGAAATAGCAGAGATTTGGAAATATTTTTTAGTTGGATAATAGTGTGACTTGTCTATAGTCAAGGAAACAATGTGAAGATATCAGATCTTACCCATATTAGTTTAATGTAAATCACTAGTTCATCTGAAAAAAAACAAATAGGTGAAAAGAAGAAAGTAAGGGAGAATTAGCTATTAGATATTAAAATACCGGTAGAACAGTTGAAACATGAATATTTAGTGAAACATTTGGACAACTCTGTAATAACTCTTCTAGAAATAAGAATTTATTTAATAAGGAGGGTTGGATTAGAAATTGATGAGAAAGGAAATGACCTTGTCAGTAAATACAAATTAGACAGTTGGGTTTGAATTTGTAAAAGTCTGTTTTATGTTCTCATATCATTTTATAAACTCAGATGAATTCCAGATTTAAATGCAAAAATTCAAATCATAAAAATAACTTAAGAAAATAGAAACATTAAGTCAGTAAAGCCAGGAGGGCTTTCTAAACATAAAGAACAGAAAATATTAAGGAAAGGATGTAGAGATTAAAGTACCTAAAATGTAAAGGATAGATAAATCAAAACAAATTTTTAAAAAAATTGAAATTTGATAATGATCAAATAGATCTTAGTTATATAAATAGCTCATGCAATTAGGAAGCTACCAAAACCTCCTAAAAGAAATTGCTCCTTTACTCCTTCACTCTACAAATCATTAGTATCACTGTGTGTTAGTATAAGATAGCTTTTCCTTTTTGGTGTGAATTGATAAATGTTTTATAGTTTACCCATTTCCTATTTTTTCCCCCAAATTTTAATGAACTTATATTACTGTGAAAAAGTTCATTCAAATATATTTATGAAAAATAAGTAGGATATTTTGATGTAGTTTTTCAGATTGACATTGAAGAAAATAACTGATCTGTAATATACCCTTTGGTGTCTAGGTAGAATAAAGCATATTAAGCTAAATGGATCTAGAGACTGTTTAGAACAATGGTTTGAAATTCAGTTTTTTTTTTAATCGTATATATCTACAATATGCAGAATGATATTCCTTCTGAAAGCATTCTGAAACATGAGAGTTCTCATGCTGGATTTACTGAGTGTCACAAAACTTCTGTTCCTCTTCATTCAGAACAAGGTGAGTATTTTGACTGTGGTAATTGTTAACAAACATACTCATTTAAGCTTTAAATGAATTTTATGTATGTTACACACCTGAGCAGTTAATGTTTCAGAAGTCAGGAAATTCAGATTCTAGTCCATTATTGTTGCTGTAACCTTGAATAAAACACAATCCTAATATTCTAACTTTTTTGTGAATTGTTTAGTCCCTAAAGATGAAATGTAAAGATTTTTTTTACAAATCTGCTGATTTTAAGTTTTACAAATGTATCTGTTGTGTTTTAGTCTGTATAGTCATGTAATCAACATATTTTTCTTTTGAATTTAACTTTGAAAAGTAGCTAATACATTTAATTCAAAATTAAAATACTCACACACACGCACACAAGCACTTTGACAATCAATCTGCCTCTCTTTCCAGCCCCACATGTAACCACTGTTATTTTTGTTTATGCTGTAGAGTTTCATGCTTATTTAATCACATATGACAGTACAGTCTTTCTTGCCTCTCATTTTTACACAAAAGGTGTGTACCATATATGCTGTTCACCTTTAATTTTTTACTTAAAAACGAAATGGCCTGGAGATGTTTCTATATCATACTTTATGAGTTGCAGTTATATATGCACGTAAGCTTATTATTATTCACCTTTTCAGTTATGTGCATATAACCTGTATTAGGTTCCTTAAGAAAAACAGCACTACCTTGTCTCCCTCACCATCATTTCCCTTTCATTCTCTTTTGGTAAGGCAGTATCAAGTTGGGTTTATTCCAGGAGTGCAAGCTGGTTTAACATTCAGAAATAGAGTTAATGCTGGTAGTAACAGATTGAAGGAGAAAAATCATATGATCATCTCAATAACTGCAGAAAAGGCATTTGATGAAATTCCATTCATCTAATATCCATTCGTGATTAAAACTCAACAAAGTTAGAATAAGGTGGAGTTTCTTACCACAGATAACATACTTCATAATGAAATACTGAAAATCAAGATGGGGAACAAAACAAGGATTCTGGCTGCTACCATTTCTATTTAACATTCTAGCCAGAGAAATAAGGGAAGAAAGAAAAATAAAATGACAGAAGGATTAGGAGGGAAGAACTAAAACTCATTATTTTCAGATAACATGGATCTCATTTCTAAATTTAGCATGCTTACAATTTTGCATCTTCATATTTCAGTTTTAGGCAATTTTTGTTGACCCCCAACTAAAGAAAGCAAGGATTGTACTCTTTTTTTTCCCCCCCTGTCTCTGTGTTTCCAAAAGGCATGCATGCTCGCATGTACACGTCATTACCCATTTCCACCTACATCGTTACATCATAGTTTTAGTTAGGTCAACACTGGAGTCTTTGTTATTTGACTAAATTTCTTTAAGACATTCAAGTATATAATACAATTTGTCAGTTTCATCAACATGAAAGAGTTTTGCTCAGTGTTTTGATGTACTTCAGTCTGGCCTTTTTGCCCTCTGTACCTGAAATACAACCTCTGTTCTAAGATTTGCCTTTGCCATTCATTCTGAGGTTTTCCTTAATTGTATCATAAAGTTGTAAATTCTAAGTTAACTTACAGTTAAACATCCTGATTTTAATTTTTTTTAAACAAGCTTAATTCTAAAGTTTGTTCAGGATAAACAACATTCAACAAAAGTGTCATCTTAAGTCAGGGGAAGAAAGATGAACTATTCTATTTTTCCTTTACTGTAAAATTATGTATGTGTAAGATTATTAATTGCAACATTGTTATAAGAAGAAATTGAAATTGGACCAAAGGTCCCTCAGTAGGAGTTTGGTTACAAACACACACATACACAAACACACAATATACCCTGGAAGGATACACAAGAAGTTTGGGAGCTGGGGAAAAACAATACTTTTTCCATCCTACTCTTGTTTTTTTATTATTGCCTTTTTACAAAAGTAAATGAATAATTTTGATGTCCTACCAGGAAATACATTGGCCTCATGTAACTCTTATGTTTGGCAGTGTTAGGGACAGAGTAAGTTATCTTATAAAAGTTATACTATGCCTGGAAACACTTTGTGTTTGGTTAGTTGGTATTTTTTGAAATTTTATTTGTGTAACTTATCAATTTTTAAAAATTTCCTTTAAGTGGAAAGAAGCAGTAGAAGGCCATCTACAGAAGAAACTCATGAAGTAGATTCCAAAGCAGCTTTATTGCCGGTTTGTACATTTCAATTAAACAAATGCATATTTTTAAATACTTACTTGTTAGAGAAGAGCTAAAATATGGTGCTTTTTATTTGAAATTGTGTCAAGCTTTCAAAAAATGTTTTACCTTAGAAAACTGACAGCATGGTAGCAGTTATAGACAACTGCTACCTGTAATAACTTCTTACTGTAGTGAATAGTCAGCAATTTTTAAAGAAAAATTCATGCCAAAAAAAGGCACAAATCTCTCTTTGAATTGAAACTACTTGTATGAAGTCATTCCCTGCCAACTGAGGTAATTTTAATTTTACAAAAACTCTAATAAAGCAGACTCTGGCAAGTAAGACAAGTAGCCTGAGGGAAAGCAGAAAAATTGTTCCTTTAAAGTCAAGTATAGAAATCAATACTTGTAATTATGATTTAGAATCACCAAGAACATATTAACTTACATTCTGCTCTACAGAAATAGATTGTATTGTTAGAAATTATATTTTTTAAAAAACAATTTCAATGGGGAAAGGGGGTGAAAACAGTTTCACAGAAATAGTTTTTTCTGGAAGGATCCATCCTGAACCTTTGCTGCACAATATTACCCCAAATAAAGTTCCTTTGAAGATGACCTTACAATGCCAAATAACAAAACTCACAGGAGTGAACTTGCACAAATAATATTAGACCTCTAATAACATAAGATAGTAGAATAATTGGTTACAGATTATAAAATAAGTATGACTAAATTGACTAAAGCCTTAAAGTATTACAAATATGAAAAAAAGAAAAGATACTTTTTGTTCATGTTTGTTTTTGACTAAAAAACTGACAAATTTGAAAAAAAATTAGAAATAAAAAATAACTCCGTGGGTATTAAAATAGTAATTAGGCACAGCTGAACAGAGAATTAGTCAATTGGACCAGAACATAATGTAGAATTATAATTAAAAGGAAAATGTATTAAAGATAAAGAGACATGGAAAGTAGATCTGAATTGGCTTCAAGAGAGTAGACAGAATTTGAAGAGACTATACCTGGCTTAGAATTTTCCAAATCGAGGGACTATAAGAAGATTCAAATTCAGGATGCATAAAACTGTAGAATAAAACTGTAAGCATATACACACAGAAAAAAGCCTTCAATGAAATGTGCCTAAATGTTAATTGAATTCTTTGTTCACAGTTTGCATGATTTTAGTTTTTCTCTTTACGCTTTGTTTTTCTTTTAACAACAGGCACATACTATTTCTAGAGTCATAGACAATGCATCTGTATTTTAAGAAAGTAAAATTGTCATCAGAAACAATTAAAGAACTAGCTAGACTATCATTGTATTGTAGGAAATTATACTCTTGAAATTATTTCATTTTGTGGAATGGCCTTGTAATTATATCCATTTACTAGTTCAATTGTATGAAACAAGGATTTCATATTAATTTTTCAGCCCTTCATTCTTAAAACACACCATAGGAAACAATGGGTTTAAAAGATATGCTTCATGTAGAGATTTTTTTCTTCAACTTTTTGTTCGTTTGTTTTTGACTAAAGGATTGGTTACAAGATAGACCATCAAACAGAGAAATGTAAGTAAGCCTTTTTTCATCATTAGCCTGAGAAGTATCAGTTATTGAACATTGTATTTTTTGTTTGTGTCATCACTTTAGCACTCCTTTATCTATGCATGATGATTATTTTAGAATCTTCTGTCTTCTCATAGAAGAGATTGGGGAACTCATTTATTATGGATTGTTCTATACACTTAAATTTATAATTGTATATAGTTATACTATAATTATAGCTATACTATAATTTCAGCTGTACCAAAATTTCCTTATGATATGATATAATGTTTACTTCTATTTCCAATTTGTTTTTGAATAAGTTGTTCAAAGACCTAGTTTGACACTTTAGTTTTGCACTTGTTTAACTTCTCTGCCCATCACTGTAGTCAACAAACCTTGCACCTGCTTTGATAATTAGAGCAGTAATGTGCAATATACATTAGAAAGCCTGCATACAGGGGGATCCACTAGAATGCTGATCTGATCATCCAGAACCAAAAGTGGAAACAAAAGTCAGCCTAACAGGTGACCATCCCCAGAAAGTAAACATTTTTATTAGAGCTTAAACATAAAAATGACGAATCAAAGATAGTCTCTGTTTCCAGCCTGGGAATTAGTATTTTAGGTTTTCCAAGGGCAATTTTTAGTCTTGCTTGGATATCCATTTGATACATGAAACATAATATAGTTATCCTCTGATATGAATAACTTAAGAAGGGAAGCAAATTTGAGGGAAATTATTATTCCATAGTTTTTTCCCATTTCCTTCTTAGCATCAGAAACAGACATGAATATATAGAGAAAAAAATAATCTAGATGCCACATGTATATGCAGTTCAAATTCTTTGGGTATCATGACCCTGAATAGCATTTGGAAGACCTATCTATAATCAGATTTCTTTAGAGAATAATGTCTTTTACAACCAAAACCAAAGGATGTAAATACAGAATAGGTACTCCAAGTTGATGTTAACTTGGCTAACAAGAGAGTATTGTCTTACAGAAAACTCACCCATTGAAGTACCCAGGAAGGTGGAGTTGGTCAGCACTCCAGGGTGGGGGGAGGCTGAGAAAAGAGTAGTTTATCAGCAGCAGACAAAGAGATCAAACTAGAATCAGAATACTTCCTATAAGAAAATATTTGTCATTAAGTACAGGCATATATTAGAAACAGGGAACATCAGGATCAGATAGAATATTAAGAGGTAGAAAGAAATTACAGAGGTCTTCTACTCCTTTTGATCTAGTCCCTTCAGTCCTGAGCAAGTCCACATAGCTGTATGT
Source organism: Manis javanica (assembly GCF_040802235.1). NCBI lineage: Eukaryota > Metazoa > Chordata > Mammalia > Pholidota > Manidae > Manis > Manis javanica. The sequence continues at coordinate 100,545,211 of NC_133163.1, read as the reverse complement.
TGGAGGAACTAAGCCTCTAATCCATTTTTCTTGATTTCTATTGCATCTCTCAGTTCCACTAAACCTAATTCTGTGATTTGCACTGGAATCCATGGAATTAATGGAACCTCCACTTTGTACCAGTACGCATTGTTAAAAAAATGTATATTCAACATTGGAAAAAAATTTTTTCAACACTAGAAATTGAGTTTTGCAAAATGCATCTGTTTGCTGTTCCCTTGGTTCTTTGCCCATTAATTCTATTGAGGTATTCTTAGAATCCTGGGAAGTTATTTCAAGACATTGTTACAGTACTGGCATGAATCTCCACAAACTGAGAAGTCATGGTGTATTTTATTCTTGGTACTGAACTTTCAGTTTGGCTCTAAACTACTAATAAGACTTACGGAGGCATAAACTGGAGGTACAAGTTGTGAATGTGGCACTGGCATAAGGGAAATGGCAAATATTCAAACAAAAGTGAATCTGAACCTTAGAATTCCTTTAATAATGTTAAATAGTCATAGTAACCTAATAAAATAAAAAATTCTGTGGTAGCCCAGACTAAAATTGTGACACAACTTATATTTTTTGGTGTTTCTTAGGCCATCTGAAGAAGGACCATTAAATGGTGAGTCCGTATAGTAGATTTAATTGAAAAAATGAGACTAATGTATGATACATTATAGCAAATACCACATTATCCTAGGTAAGAAGTTTTGAAGTTGTTTGAAAAAGCCAAAGTAGTAAAAAATTCTTCCTTCAGGTAGTTCCCTTCAAAATAAATGTTACACAAACACGTGAACTTACCACGTGAATAAAAATCTCTCTACTGTCTTCCTACCTCCCTTCATCCCTTCTACCCAGCCTGCTCCTTTCTTACAGTCCCTGTTTTGGTGAATGATACTCTTGAGTCAGCTAGGTGAAACCTGAAGCATTATTCTTAACCCCTTCACCATGCATTCACAAAGTCCAATTATATTTACCTCTTAAATCTATTTCTAGAATCAGTCCTCCTCTATGCATCCCACTGCTGCTTTCAGTTCAGTCTTAATCATTTTTTAAACCTTTTATTGAAATGCAGGATGTACACACAGAAAAATGCAGATAAATTCCACCTCAGTGAACTCCAAGGAGCACACCCATGTGTGATTAGCATGCAGATCACGAAACAGAATATCACTAAATGCCCCAGCTCCTTTTGTCCTCTTATTAAAACCTCTTTACCTAAATAACACAATAGATTAGTTTTACTTGTGTGTGTGTACAAAATACATAAACGGCATCATAAAATATGTACTCTTTTGTGTCTGGCTTCTTCCTCCTAACATGTTATGAGATTGTCATCACTATTACTGTGTATAGTATGGTTTGTGCATTCTCACTACTATACAATATTTCCTTGTTGAATATATTGAATTTATCCATTCTGCTATTTGATTAGCAGAAGTAGCTTCCAGTGTATGACTATTGTGAATAGTGCTACTGAAAGCATTCTTGTTCATGTTGTTTGGAAAAAATATCTTAGGTATTTTCTGTTGGGTATATACCTGCTAGGTGGTGGGGTATGCATATATTCACACTCAGTTACTGCCAAATAGATTTTCAAAGTGGTTATGCCAATGTGGGCTCCCCTTCAATCTTTCTTCTATTCTGCCACCAAAATTACTCCTCCAAAAGATCCGTTCTTGTCACTCTGCTTTACATGTTCCCACTATCATTGGATAAAATTCAGTGTCCTTCTTAGTATGGCGTATTTGCCTCTCAATTTGGTATTCTGTGCTTCTATAGCTTTATTCTCTACAGGTGTATCTGTACTCTTGTTTGTTAATTTGCAGTTTTGGTTGCATATGTGAATACTTGTATAGAATTACTTGTATCATGACACATACCTTTAGAATTAGAATATTTGGGAGTGAGATTTGCATATCTGTACATTGAAAAACCCCCACAGGTGATTCTGACATACATGTAACTACTCTATTTTGCGCTTCCTCTGAGACAGCTTTCAACCTCTCTTCAAGCAGGAGGCATTTGGTATACCTCTCCTATAGTCCTGTAATGTGTGTGTGTGTGTGTGTATGTACAAAGGTCTTCATTATACTTATCACAGTATTAAAACTGTTGACAGACTTCTTGTGCAAGGACAATATGTTCTTTTTCATTTATGTTTTAGAAACATAGCAGATTCAATTTATTCTCCATCTTGCTCACTATAGTTGAAAACAAAGTCCTCAAATACATTTAGAGATGGAAGAGGGGCTTCTGGGGGGTTATGTTTCACATTCCAGAAGTTCATCTTATGATCAACCCAGTGAAATGGTTACATGGCTACAGACCCCAGCCCCTAAAGGTCTGAAACTAAAAGATATTTTTCTTTTTTAAGTAGCAGGTATGGTAAGAATGCAGTTTATTATAGGAGAGTGTGAAATATTATGTGCTTTTTCCTTTCCAGGTGTCTGAGTGTACAGTTAGCACTGATCTGGCATAATGTATTAGAGTAATACAGTACATTGATAGATATATTTCACTACATTTTCTTTTCTGTTCTTGTGAAAAGAACACAGTGGTAATTTAGGATGATAATATAAGAATGTCTGAGCAAAATTTGCACTGCATAAAAGTACTTTTGGGAGGGTCTCATTTGTTTGTTTGACATTTTAGGTCTTGCTTCTCCATTTAAGCCAGTTATGGATACAAATTACTATTACTCAGGTCAGTACTATTAGAAACAAAATTTAGTAATATTTTGAGCTTTTATGGATTTCATGATTTCTCTCTGATTTTTATGCAGCTGTGGAAAGAAATAACTTGATGAGATTATCCCAGAGCATTCCATTTACACCTGTGCCTCCAAGAGGTAAATCCGTAAAGAAGTAAAAGGGAAAGTAAACCTTGTATTAATATGTGGCTTTTAGCTATGTTACAGAGCATGGGTGGTGGCAGAAAGAAGAAGGATCATACTAAGAAGTGTCAATTTCATACAAATTTTAATTGGCCTGACTACAGGAGTTGTTGGGCATGTTTAAAAAGAAGAGGGAAATATCAGAAGTATTGAATTTCTCTATTTCTGGCATATCCATAAGTAAATGGTATAATTCTAATCACAAACACTCTTGATCTCTGGTCTAATAATAAAAGCATAGATAAATTGACATCACAACATTTGTGGAACAGAGTTCTAACTTCTTGTCTAAAAATTTAACTTAGAAGTATTTAGAAGACAAGTTGCTTTCTAAAAGTTTTTCTTGAAAATGTTGACAGTTTCAAAAATGCTTATCATTACTAAATACACATGAATTTAGAGATGTTAGTAGATACTTGATTTCTGAGCACTTGTTACTTTATCTTATAATACTACATTTTGGTCCATCTCATCTTAATCCTAACCAAACATACCTACCAATTTTTATTCTATATCATCTTTTTTAAAGAGTCATAATTTGACCTTAAAATGTGTCTATTTGTGTTGCAGGTGAGCCTGTCACTGTGTATCGCTTGGAAGAGAGTTCGCCCAACATACTGAATAACAGCATGTCTTCTTGGTCACAGCTAGGCCTCTGTGCCAAAATAGAGTTTTTAAGTAAAGAGGAGATGGGAGGAGGTTTACGGAGAGCTGTCAAAGTACAGTGTACCTGGTCAGAACATGATATCCTCAAATCAGGGCATCTTTATATTATCAAATCTTTTCTTCCCGAGGTGGTTAACACATGGTCAAGTATTTATAAAGAAGACACAGTTCTACATCTCTGTCTCAGAGTAAGTGTTAGTGAATGTATAACAGTGGAACATTATTTTTGAGTTTGGTGTTTTCACTTCTAAAGTATGATAAGCCAAACTTGTTTCAGTGATGAACAAGGATTTGTTTTTGTGTATGTGTGTGTTGTTCTATAGGAAATTCAGCAACAGAGAGCAGCACAAAAGCTCACATTTGCCTTCAACCAAATGAAACCCAAATCCATACCATATTCTCCAAGGTAAAACTTTAAAATTTTCTGGGACCTTTTACTATTATGTGGCTAGCATTCTCTTATGACATTTTTATTTATGCTGAATATTTAATTATTTACCCATTTTAAAGATCAGTTAGAATTTTCTTAACAAACTGCTATTTTTTTATAAGGTTCCTTGAAGTTTTCCTGCTGTACTGCCATTCAGCAGGACAGTGGTTTGCTGTGGAAGAATGTATGACTGGAGAATTTAGAAAATACAACAATAATAATGGAGATGAGATTATTCCAACTAATACACTGGAAGAGATCATGCTAGCCTTTAGCCACTGGACTTACGAATATACAAGAGGGGAGTTACTGGTACTTGATTTACAAGGTAAATTTACTAAATTATTGCTAAAATGAAATTGTACCATAGCTTCTCACCTATTCATGTGTTGTGAGTGATAAACAGAAATCTGCTAATTTATAGATAGGTAAAATCTTAGGTAAGTAGAAACTCTTAAAAAAGCAAGTCAGTAATAGCCATAGCATGTAGCCCTCAGGGCCCTGAATAGTAGGATCTGGCTGTCTTAATTGTTGTTTAGGTAATACAGAAGTTTTGATAAGTAAATCTCCTATTCTACTCTTAATGTGTATAGACTTAGTCTTTTAAAAGTGCAGACTTTTTTTAAAAATAGTACCAAGTGTACCAAATGATTTCACTCATATGTGGAGTATAAGAACAAAGGAAAAACTGAAGGAACAAAACAGCAGCAGACTCACAGAACCCAAGAATGGACTAACAGTTACCAAAGGGAAAGGGACTGGGGTTGAATGGGTGGGAAGGGTTGGGGGGGAAAGGGTGACATTAAGATTAGCATGTATAATGTGGGGGGAGGCACGGGGAGGGCTGTGCAACACAGAGAAGGCAAGTAGTGAGTCTACAGCATCTTACTATGCTGATGGACAGTGACTGTAATGGGGTTTGTGGGGGAGGGATTTGGTGAAGGGGGGACCCTAGTAAACATAATGTTCTTCATGTAATTGTAGATTAATGATACCAAAAAAAAAATAGTGCCAAGTATCTCTATCTCTAAACCTGGTGTTTATATTACCTGTTACTAAATAGTCGATTAAAACAGCTGTTTTACTTACAGTTACTTGGTTTATAGTAGGGATGGCTCACCTCTTCTGTCCTCTGAGAGGGTTCGAATGACCAAAAGTAGTTTAGTCAGATATCTGAAGTCTTTGTTCACTGACAGCCAAATTCCTCAGTTCTGTCCCAAGTGTGATCTCCCTATATAGTTAGCTAGCCTGGGTTTTCCCATAGCATGGTAGTTTTAGGTAGTTTGACTTTTACATGACAGGTGGCTTCCTCCAGAGAAAAAACAGACTCTTAGGGCTAGGCCCAGAGCTGACCCAGATCCCTTCTGCCACATTTTACTGGCCAAGGCAGTAATAAGGACAGCCCAGATTTAAGACGTGGGGAAATGGATTCCAGCACATGGTGGGTGGAGCAGAATGTATACAGAGGAAAAAATTGACCATGAGGATCTTTGTAGACAGATTCTGTATTACATGTAAAAGAAAAAAAAAAGACATTGTGTCTGGGAGAGGGCAGATTAGCTTAGAATAATGTCTGCAGTTTCACAGCAGGATCAGAGGAAAGTAAAATTAAGCAAGTTGCCAGCTTTGCCTGGGTGGAGGTTTTACATTATGAATTCTGTAATTTTTTTCTCTAAAGATCAGCCTTAATTTCAGATGTCAACACAAACCAAATTTCAATCATATAAGACCAATGTGTTAGAGTATTGATCACTTAGTGACTTATTTCATTAAATACTCACAAATATAAAAGATTCGTTGAAATACAGACAAGTTAGTATTGATTCAGCCCAAGAAAGAAAGTCTTCATAAAACCAGCCCCTTTTCAGTAGTTCATCATTTTCTATAAATGATTAGGTAGTTACATACATAGTAAAAACTATGGTACATGTTATTAGACAGGCCAATCCAATTAAATAAACAGGCTCTTAAACTATGTTCTTAAATAAGTATTCTCTTCAAACATGCATAGGAAGTAAGGCCAAATAGATTTTGTCTGAACTGTTAATTTTTAAAATGGTAATTATTTTCAATAAGCAAAGTAATTGTAACATTCTCTACATATTTAATATGTTCATGTAACCATTTTTTAATAGAAATATTTTAGATGATTAAATAATATGGAAATAATATAAAGAACAAAGTGTTCCCATCTTTGCTGTTTCTCTACCTCTGTGAAGACAAATACACAAATGGAGGCTTTTTTATTATTACTAATAATCATTTTTGTGTTTTGGTGGTTTTTCTCCAATCGGGATCATGCTCTCTATGTAATGTGTGTCTGTTATACTTTTTTTTCACCTAACAATATATAATGGGCATCTTCCGAGTCATTACTGGTATCTGAGTTACTCCTTTTAATAGCTGCATGATAGTCTATAGTATGGAAATATAGCATGATTTATATCCTATATTGAGAGATATTCACCTTTTTTTCTTGCTACCACATACAGTGCTGCAACAAACATTGCTACTTTAAAATTTTTATTTATAAGCTACATACAAAAAAATGCACAGATATTAATACACAGTTCAAGGGATTTCAATATGTGTATACACTCATGTAAACCATTACCCAGGTCAAGATATTAAACATTCTCACTAATTTTATTTTCCACTTGTCTTCATACTACTATTTTATGTCTATAAAATAGATTCCTAATCACCTACTAAAAAGAGATGAGTGCAGTTTTATTAAGTACTGCCAGGTTGTTGTTCTGAAAGGCTGTGGAAATTCGTACACAGATTTGAGTGCCCGTTCCTCTTCTCTCTCTCCAGTACTGCATGTTCTTAATCTTTGCCAGTCTAATGAGCAGAAAGTAGTATTGTATTTGAAATCTGGTTTTCCCTATTGTGAAATTGTAACCATTTTATTTGGTTTCCTTATAATAGGTTAAATATTTTTGATTATTTGAATGTCAGATGTTCTTTATATAAACAAATGATTGAAAAGATTTAACCACACTTTTAACACTTACGGAGGTGAAGGAAGATGTTCACAATCTTATTCTTTATGTAATCTGAATAATTTGCAAGAAGGCTTATTTATATGTTGGTGTGTGATTTTTAAAAATTCAGTACTCTTAAAATGGCCTATAGATTATGCCTTCATGTGCCTAATTGTTCTTTGCTAAGGTGAAACAAGGGCAGATTATGTAGACCTTCTATATAAGGAGGTATTTGCTTACAACCTTGACCCTGTTGCCTCAGTAGCTGATACCATCAGGAGCTCACATGCCTCACTATAAACTGACATTTAACTCTGGTTCACATCACAGGAGCTGTTTGTTCTTCATGCAATGTTGAGCTCATATGTCAAGTTAGGAAATAGCAAGAGAGAAAATATGTACTTGTTTGAATAATTTACATCATGTAATGGTGATGCTATAAAATATCTCATGACTATTAATGCAAATGTCAACATTTATATCAATTATATAATATAAATTTTCTTATATATACATATGAAGGCGTAGGTGAAAATTTGACTGACCCATCTGTGATAAAAGCAGAAGAAAAGAGGTAATGAGTTTTAATAATTTCATTATGACGTATTTTCATAATTTAAAATTCTACATTTCTGTTTGCATAAACTTTTTTTTTTTTTAACTATGAATTCCACAGATCCTGTGATATGGTTTTTGGTCCAGCAAATCTAGGAGAAGATGCAATAAAAAACTTTAGAGCAAAACATCACTGTAATTCTTGCTGTAGAAAGCTTAAACTTCCAGGTAAACATTTTCTTAATCAACATAATGAGTAAATTGTTAGCAGAGTTGGTTATCACAGTACTTCAGAAGGCCAGAGACACAAATACACATTATTGGTTGTAATACGTCTATGTTTTCTTTCATTACTTGTGAAACCACAAAGTTCATTCATTTAATATGCATTTATTATGAGTCTGCTGGATGCCAAGGATTGTGCTAGTTGTTGATAATACAGTAGTGAACTGACAGATGTTTTCTCTGTCCTCAGTGGCATTTAGTCAAGTCTTGAATACTGAAGATTAACAGTATTGTAAGACTGTCATAAATGCCAAGCAAAAAAATAAAAATAAAACAGGTAAGCAGATCACTTAACACACTTACAAGTGAGGGAATGCTCCCTGAGAATGGACAGATTTGCCTAAAATTGAAGGATGAATAGACTTTCAAGTTAGTCTGGTAGAGAGCTGGAACGAGACTATTTATTATTCCGTGAAGCAGGAACAGAAACTGCAGATTCATTCTCTCATGATAGTAACTTCATCTTTATATTTGAAGAATTACAACTTATTATTATACTGGAAGTTGTAGCACAAAACAAAGGTTCTCACCCTTTGGTGTACATCAGAATCCCCTGTGGAACTTTTTTAAAATTACAGATTCCTGGGACTAACCCTTGTACTGTACTTTTAAAGTCTTCTCATTATAACCAATAGTGTGGTAATTAGGACCTTAGAGTTGGGAGTCAGACTGTGGCTCCAAAAATATGTACATCATAAAGGGGTTTTTTGTTTGGTTTGGGGGTTTTTTTTTTTTGGATTAAATGAATTGGTATTTGTGAAGTACTTAACACAGTGCCAGGCCACATAGTAAGCATATAAATGGTACTATTCTTTAAATTTTTTTATTGTTCATTAGTACTATACAGAAATACCACTGATTTTGTTTTCTTTTTTTTTTGGTATGTTGGCCTTGTATTCTGTAACTTTGGTAAATTCAGTTAGTTCTAGCTTTTTTGTTAAACTCAGAATTTTCCGTGTAGACAGTTAAGACAGTTTTATTTACTTCCTTTCCAATGTATACGACTTTATTTTTATGACTTTTTGTGCTCACATGGATTTCCAGTACAGTGTTAAATACGAATACTGAGAGTAGACATCCTTGTTTTCTCCCTGATCTTAAGGGGGGAAAGCATTCAGTCTTTCATTACAGTGTTAGCTGTACAGATTTAGTAGGTGCACTTTATTAGGTTGAGGAAATTCTCTTCTGTGCCTTGTTTCCATGAAAATAATTATCTTCAATTTTGTCAGACTTTTTTCTGCATCTGTTTATATGGTCATTTGTTTTTTTTTCTTTAACTGGTCAATATTACATTGTGTTACATTGATTGGTTTTTGAAATGTTGAACTGGTCTTGGATTTACAGGACAAACTCTACTTTGTCATGGTATATTACCTTTTTTGTGTATTGTTGGGTTCAGTTTGCCCATACTTAGCTGAAGATTTATGCATCTGTGTTTGTGAAGAATATTAGTCTGTGGCGGGGTGGGGGGGGGTTCTTTTTTTTTTTTTTTTCATGTACTGTCTTTGTCTTGCTTTGGTTTCGGGATAATACTGACCTTAAAAATAAGTTGGTGGAAGTTGTTAAGAGTGGGTCTGCCAGTCCTGCACAGATACCTCTCCTTATCTCTGTCTTTTATAATTGGCAATGCTTCAGAGCATGGTTTTGAGTTCTGCAGTGAGGATGGCACAAATCAGTGTGTAGCCCACCTCAGGAACCTGAAGTGTGAACAAAAAAGAGTCTTGGAAAGCTGCTTTAATTTTTTTCATCTTTAAAAACATCAAAGTTGTGAGTAAAGATGGTGGCAAGAGATGTGAGACAGAGGCTTCCTCCTAAAACCGTAAATAATATGAAAATGTAATTAATACAACTAATCTGCAAAGAGCAACAGGAAAGAGGGCTGCGCCAGACTGCATACACCTGGAGAAAAGAATAAACCACACAGTACAGGGTAACATACAAAAGCCGTGGCCCGGCGGAACCCAAATCCTTCTCCCACCCCAGCTCACTGGTGGGAGGAAGAAAAATGGAGCAGGGAGGGAGTGCCAGCTTGGAACTGCTGAACACCTAGCCCTGGAGATCTGTTCTCGGAGCACAAACCTACATTGCATGGTGCTCTCATGATTATGGGGGTTGGAAAGCTAAGACAGGCAGAATACTTGGAGAGACTGAGATTCCAGCCACTTGTGGAAAATGGATCCATATCCGGCAGCTCTGGGACAAAAGAAAAGCAGGCAGTTTGAGAGATTTCCTAATAGCAAGAGGGCTGCTAAAGAAGCAAGGATTGCGCATAGCTTACTGCTCAGGAGAAAGGACAGGTAGACAAAATTGTCCTGTTGCATTCTGCCCAACAGGTTGGGAACTTTCATGATCTTCAGGGGCTCCAGCCCCCCTGGCTGGCTGCACAGCTCCAAGGCCCCCCTCAGTGATATGCAGCCTGCTGTGCTTTCTTCCTGCCTAGCCCCACCTGGCTCTCAAACCAGCAAACCCTACCCTGGCGTTAAGCCAGCCAGAGGGAAGCCCCGCCTACAGCAGCTACAAACGCAAAGCACAGAGGCTATACCTGTGTGCTTGGTCCACTGGTTCTAGTAGTGGAGACAGGCATAGCAGCTGGGAAGTAGGAAACAGCTCTTCCTTCCTCCCGGGCACCAACACCGCTCCTGTGTGACACCCAACATTGTTCTAGGGGCTAAGCAGCTCCAGAGAGTAGAGCTTCTGCGCACTAGAAGGTGCCACATACAAACATGAAACGTCAAAGGAACCCAGTTCAAAGCAAAATTATGAATACACCTGAGAAAGAGTCAATTGAAATCAACCTCATTAAAAGAGATTTCAACTAAAAATCATTAACATGTTCATAGAGGTACAGAAAATTATTCAAGAACTCAGGAATGAATTCTGGTCTGAGATCCAATCATTACAGCACACAGTATCAGAAATGAAACATACAAATGGAAGGTTCTATAAGCAGATTAGATATGGTAGAGGAGAGGATAAATGAAATAGAAATTAGAGAAGAGGAAAACAAAGAAGCTGAGACACAGAGAGAGAGATCTCTAAGAATGAAAATATTGAGAGAACTGTGTGTGACCAGTCCAAACTAAACAATACTTGCATTGTAGGGGTACCAGAATAAGAAGAGAGAGTAAAAGGGATAGAAAGTGTCTTTGAGGAGGTAATTGCTGAAAAATTCTCTAGTCCGGGGAAGGAGATGGTCTCTCAGACCATGGAGGTACACAGATCTCCCAACACAAGGGACCCAAGGAAGACAACACCAAGACATATAATAATTAAAATGGCAAAGATCAAGGATAAAGACAGGCTAATAAAAGCAGCCAGAGAGAGAAATAAGATCACATACAGAGGAAAGCCCATCAGGCCATCATCTGACTTCTCAGCAGAAACCTTACAGGCCAGAAAGGAGTGCAATGATGTATTTAATGCAATGAAGCAGAAGGGCCTCGAACCGAGAATACTTTATCCAGCAAGATTATCATTTAAATTTGAAGGAGGGATTGAACAATTTCCAGATAAGCAAAAGTTGAGAGAATTTACCTTCCACAAACCATCTCTACAGTGAATTTTGGAGGAACTGCTATAGATGGAAGTGTTGCTAAGGTTTAATAGATGTCAGTAGAGGTTATAAAACCACAGTAAAGAAAGTAGAACAGTTAATTACTAAGCTACTGCAAAATTAAATCAACAACCCCCAAAGTCAATCAAGGGATAGACAAAGAGTGCAGAATATGATACCTAATATATAAAGAATGCATGAGGAGAAAAAAGAACCTTTAGATTGTAATAGCATACTGAGTTAAGTAAGACTCTAAGATAGTGAAGAAATTAACCTTGAACCTTTGGTAACCACGAATCTGAAGCCTGCAATGGCAATAAGTACATACCTATTGATAATCACCCTAAATGTAAATGGTCCAAATGCACCAATCAAAAGACATAGAGTCACTGAATGGACAAAAAAAAAAGCCCCATCTATATGCTGCCTACAAGAGACTTACTTTAAACCCAAAGACATACACACACTAAAAGTGAAGGGATGGAAAAAGATATTTCATTCAACTAATAGGGAGAAAAAAATCAGGAGTTGAAGTACTTGTATCAGACAAAATAGACTTCAAAACAAAGAAAGTCACACGAGACAAAGAAGGACATTACATAATGATAAAGAGGTCAATCCAACAAGAAGATATAACCATTATAAATACCTATGTACCCAACACAGGATCACCTACATGTGTGAAACAAATAATAACAATTAAAAGGGGAAACAGAAGGCAATGCATTCATTCCAGGAGACTTCAACACTCTACTCACTCTGAAGGACAGATCAACCAGACAGAAAATAAGTAAGGACACAGAGGCACTGAACAACACATTAGAACAGATGGACCTAACAACCATCTACAGAACTCTCCACCCAAAAGCAGCAGGATACACATTATTCTCAAGTGCACATGGAACATTTTCAAGAAATGATCGTATACCAAGAAAAGAGCCTTGGTAAATTCAAAAAGATTGAAATCATACCAACCAGTTTCTCAGACCAAAGGTATGAAACTAGAAATAAATAACGCAAAGAAAATGAAAAATCCCCAAAACACATGGAGGCTTCACAACATGCTCCTAAATAACCAATGGATCAATGACCAAATAAAAACAGATCAAGCAATATATGGAGACAAATGACAACATTAATTCAACACCGCAAAATCTGTGGGTCACAACAAAGGCTGTGCTAAGAGGAATGTATATTGCAATACAGACCTACCTCAGGAAAGAAGAACAATACCATATGAACAGTCTGAACTCACAATTAACGAAACTAGTAAAACAAGAACAAATGAGGCCCAAAGTCAGTAGAAGGAGGGACATAATAAAGATTAGAGCAGAAATAAATAAAATGGAGAATGAAACAATTGAAAGAATCAATGAAAGCAGGAGCTGATTCTTCAAGAAAATAAAATAGATAAACCCCTAGCCAGACTTTCAAGAAAAAAAGAGAGTCTACACACATAAACAGAATCAGAAATGAGAAAGGAAAAATCACTACGGACACCACAGAAATACAACGAATTATTAGAGAATACTATGAAAAATTATATGCTAACAAACTGTATAACCTAGAAGAAATAGACAACTTTCTAGAAAAATACAACCTTCCAAGGCTGACCTTGAGAGAAACAGAAAATCTGAAAACACCAATTACCAGCAACAAAATTGAATTGGTAATCAAAGAACTACCTCAGAACAAAACTCCTGGACCAGATGGCTTCACCACTGAATTATATCAAACATTTATGAAGACCTAATACCCATCCTCCTTACAGTTTTCCAAAAAGTAGAAGAGGCAATACTTCCAAACTCCTTCTGCAAGACCAGCATCACTCTTAATACCAAAACCAGGCAAAGACACCACAAAAAAAGAAAATCACAGACCAGTGTCCCTGATGAACATAGATTCAAACGTACTCAACAAAATACAGCAAACTGAATTTAAAAATATATTTAAAAAATCATCCACTGTGATCAAGTAGGATTTATTCCAGGGATGCAAGGATGGGACAATATTAGAAAATCCATCAACCTCATCCACCACGTCAACAAAAAGGACAAAAACCACATTATCATCTCTATAGATGCTGAAAAAGCATTTGACAAAATTCAACATCCATTCATGATAAAAGCTCTCAGCAAAATGGGTATAGAGGACAAGTACCTCAACATAATAAAGGCTATATACAACAGACCCACAGCCAACATCAAACTTAACAGTGAGAGGCTGAAAGCCTTTCCTTTAAGATCAGGAACAAGACAAGGATGCCCACTCTCCCCCCGTTTATTCAACATAGTTCTGGAGGTCCTCGCCACAGCAGTTAGGCAACACAAAGAAATAAAGGGCATCCAGATTGGTAAGGAAGAAGTTAAACTGTCCCTGTTTGCAGATGACATGATATTGTACATAAAAACCCCTAAAGAATCCATTCCAAAACTACTAGATCTAATATCTGAATTCAGCAAAGTTGCAGGATACAAAATTAATACACAGAAATCAGTTGCATTCTTATACACTAATGATAAACTTAACACTGAGGGAGAAATCAGAAAAACAATTCCATTTACAATTGCATCAAAAAGAATAAAATACCTAGGAATAAACCTAACAAAGGAAGTGAAAGACCTTTATCCTGAAACTACAAGACACTCATGAGAGAAATTAAAGAAGATACGAATAAATGGAAGCACATCCTGTGTTCATGGATAAGAAGAATTAATATTGTTAAAATGGCCATCCTGCCTAAAGCAATCTACAGAGTCAATGCAATTCCTATCAAAATACCAACAGCATTCTTCAATGAACTAGAGCAAATCATTCTAAAAGTCATATGGAACCACAAAAGACCCAGAATAGCCAAAGCAATCCTGAGAAGGAAGAATCAAGCTCTACTAAAAAACTACAATAATCAAGACTATTTGGTACTGGCACAAGAACAGACCCATAGACCAGTGAAACAGACTAGAGAGCCCAGATATAAACCCAAGCATATATGGTCAATTAATATATGATAAAGGAGCCATGGACATACAATGGGGAAATGACAGCCTCTTCAACAACTGATTTTGGCAAAACTGGACAGCTACATGCAAGAGAATGAAACTGGATTATTGTTTTACCCCATATACAAAAGTAAACTCAAAATGGTCCAAAGATCTGAATGTAAGTCATGAAACCATAAAACTCTTAGAAGACAACATAGACAAAAATCTCCTGAATATATATACATGAGCAACTTCTTCCTGAATGCATCTCCTCGAGCAAAGGAAACAAAAGCAAAAGTGAACAAATGGGACTACATCAAACTAAAAAGCTTCTGTACAGCAAAGGACACCATCAACAGAACAAAGAGGCATCGTACAGTATGGGAGAATGTATTTGTAAATGACATATCCGACAAGGGGTTAACATCCAAAATATATAAAGGACTCACATGCCTCAACACCCAAAAAGCAAATAACCCGATTAAAAAATGGGCAGAGGATATTAAGAGATAGTTCTCCAAAGAAGAAAGTCAGATGGCCAACAGACACATGAAAAGATGTTCCACATCACTAATCATCAGGGAAATACAAATTAAAACTGCAATAAAATATCACCTCAAACCTGTAAGGATGGCCAGCATCAAAAAACTCAGAACAACAAATGCCGGTGAGGATGTGGAGAAAGGGGAACCCTCCTACACTGCCGGTGAGAATGTAAGCTAGTTCAACCATTGTAGAAACCAATGTGAAGGTTCCTCAGAAACCTAAAAATAGAAATAACATTTGACCCAGACATCCCACTCCTTGGAATTTGCCCAAAGAATACAAGTTCTCAGATTCAAAAAGACATGTGTACACCTATGTTTATTGCAGCACTATTTACAATAGCCAAGATATGGAAGCAACCTAAGTGTCCATCAGTAGATGAATGAATAAAGAAGAGGTGGTACATATACACAACGGAATACTATTCAGCCATAAGAAAGGAACAAATTCTACCATTTGCAGCAACATGGATGGAGGTGGAGGATATTATGCTCAGTGAAATAAGCCAGGTGGAGAAAGACAAGTGCCAAATGATTTCCCTCATTTATGGAAGATAACAATGAAGCCAAACTGAAGGTACAAAATAGCAGCAGACTCAGAGATTCCAAGAATGAACTAGTGGCTACCAAAGGGGAGGGGTGTGAGAGGATGGGTGGGGAGGGAGGGAGAAAGGGATTGAAGGGTATTATGTTTAGTACACATGGTGTGAGGGGGTCACAGGGAAAACAGTGTAGCACAGAGAAGGCAAATAGTGAAATCTGTGACATCTTACTACAGTGATGGACAGTGACTGCAATGAGGTATGGTTGGGGACTTGATAATATGGGTGAATGTACTAACCACATTGTTTTTTCATGTGAAACCTTCAGAAGAATGTATATCAATAATACTTTAATAAAATTTTTAAAAATAAATAAATAAAATATAAAAACATCACATTTGTAAAAAAAATACTAAGTTCGAAGTGTTCATATCTCTTCTGTTTTGGGATATAGAAAGTATAGAATTCATATTATTCCTGCTTTGAATGTTTGATACAATTGTCTAGCAAAACTACCTTGGTCTGAAATTTTCTGTTAGATGGTTTTTAACTAAGAGTTTAATTTAAAAAATCAAACTAAATATAGAACAGTTAAAGTTGACATTGAAGTTACTTTCTTTTTGAAGGAATTTTTAGTAATTTCTGTCTTTTAGAAGTTGGTCCATTTATGTAAATTGTCAAATTTATGGGCATAGATTTGTTTATATTAATATCTTACATTTTTAGTATCTGTGGGAGCTGTGGTAAATCCTGTCTTTCATTATAGTAATTTGATATTTTTGTCCCTTTGTCTGACCAAGGTGTATCATTTTTAATTGATACTTTAAAAGAAGCAGCTTTTGTGTTTAATGTTTTACTCTATTTTCTGTTTTCACTTTCATTGATTTATTCTCTTAATTATTTCCATTTTTTTTTGCTTGCTTTGTGTTTAGTTTGTTCTTTTGTTGTTAAGGTAAAAGTTTAGGTTATTCATTTAAGATCTTTTTTAACAAAACATGTAATGCTATAAGTTTCCCTCTAAGCATTGTTATTTTCATCCCATGAATTTTGATATGCTTTACTTTTATTTACTCTAAAATACTTTCTCTTTGACTTATGGATTATTTAGAAGTGTCTTTTTTAGTTCTCAGTTATTTGTAAAATATTAGCTTCCTGTTACTGATTTCTTGTTTAATTCCAGTATGATAGACATACTTCATTTGATTTCAGTTAAATTTTTTTTCACCTTAAAAGGGTATTCTCTTTGGTGAGTTTTGAATTTGCACTTGAAGAGAATATTCTGTTGTTGGGTGGAGTATTCTATAAATGTTAATTAAGAAAAGGTGTTTGATAGTGTTTGGGTTTTTATATCCTTGCAGATTTTCTGTCTGCTAGTTCTGTCGATCCATTAGAAAGGAGGACTCTATAATTATGGATTTCTCTATTTTGCCCTTCAGTTTTAGTTTTTTCTTCTTGCAATGTGAAGATTTGTTCTTAAGTGGATACACATTTGCAGTTATGTCTTCTTACTGAATTCTTTCTGTCCTTATATAATGCCATTGTAATTTTCCTTGTTTTGATGTCTACTTTGATATTAACATAGCTACTACAGCTGTCTTTTAATGAATGGTTTCACAGGTATTTTTTCCCATTCTTCTTACCTGTATATATAAATTATGTTTTAAGAGCATTTCTTGTAGACAGCATATACTTGAGTCCTAACTTTAATTTGTTTTTAACATTCTAACAATTTTTATCTTTTTAATTGAAGTATAGTTGATAATACAGTCTCATATAGGTTTCAAGTAACAACACAGTGATTCAGCAGTTACCACATTATTAAATCCTCACCCCACTAGTGCAGTTATTTACTGTCTGTCAACATAGGAAGATGTTAAAGAATCATTGGCTATATTCTCCATGCTGTACTCCCATCCCCATGACCAACTTATATTATGATTGAGAATATTTGTGCCCCTTTATCCCCCTCACCCTCCTCACCTATCCACCTTTGCAAACCACTCCCTCATGGTAACCACCAGTCACTTCTCAGTGTGAGTCTACTGTTACTCTGTTCATTCTGTTTTGCTTTGTTTTCATATTCCACAAATAAGTAAAATCTTACGGTATTTGTCTTCTCTGCCTGGCTTATTTCCCTTAGCATAATGCCTTTTCGGTCTATCCATGTTGTTGCAAATGGCAGGATATCTTTTTTTTTTTCATCTAAATATTATTCCATTACGTATATGTACCACATCTTCTTTATCCATTCATCCATTGATGGGCACTTAGGTTGCTTCCATATCTTGGTTATTGTAAATAATGCAGAGATAAACATAAGGGTGCATGTATTTTTTTCAAATGAGAGATTTTGTTTTCTTCGGGTGAATTTCTAGAAGTGAAATTACTGGGTTGAACGGTATTTCTATTTTCAGTTTTTTGAGGAACCTCCATACTGCCACAACCACTGCACCAGTTTACATTCTCAACGGTGTAAGGGTTTGCTTTTCCTTGCCAATGCTTGCAATTTCTTGTCTTTTGGATAGTGGCCATCCTAACTGGTTTAAGGTGATAATCATGTTCCTGTTGGCCATCTGTATTTCTTCTTTGGAAAAATATCTGTTCACTTTCTCCAGCCATTTTTTACTGGGTTTTCTGTGTTGAGGTCTATGAGTTTTTTTAATGTATTTTAGATGTTAGCCCTGTCCTTTGCTGTACAGAAGCTTTTCAGTTTGATGTAGTCCAACTTGTTCATTTTTTGTTGCCTTTGCCCAAGGAAATGTGTCCAGAAAAAAATGGTTCATGCTTATTTTTGCCTCTGTTTTCTTCTAAGAGTTATATGTTTGCATGTCTTACATTTAGGTCTTTAATCCTTTTTGAGTTTACTTTTATGTATGGTATGGAGTTAGACAGTAATCCAGTTTCATTCCCTTGCATGTAGCTTTCCAGATTTCCCAACATCATTGAGTGTAATACCCCCAGCTTTGTTCTCCTTTCTTAAGTATCTTTTAATTGGTATCTTAGACCCTGCATATTTAATGTAATCATTGATATAGTTAGATTTTCTGTTTTGTTGTTTTCTGATTGATATCTTTGGTTTGCTTTTGTTTGGGGATTTGTTTGTTTTGGGGATTCCCTCCCCTTTCTGATTTGTTTTATCTTTACGCTTAGTTTTTTAGTAGTTGTTCTTAGTTTTCCTTACCTATGAATGTGTGTACTTTGCCTTCATTTCTAAAGGATATTTTCACTGTAAAATTTTAGGTTGACATTTCTTTTAGCACTTAAAAAATAATGCATAGTTGTAGCTTCCTCTGAGTGCATGTTTATTTAGCTTCTTGAATTTGTGAATTTATGACTTCTATCAAATTTAGGGCGTTCTTAGCTATTAGTTCTTCAGATGTTTGTTTTGCATTGATCCTTTTCATCTCTTTCTGGAGCTCCTGTAATAAAAATGAAGCTCACATAAAATACCTTTTGATATTGTACCCCAGTAACTTGAGATTATGATTATTTTCTTAAAAATTATTTTTTGTTGTTGTTCAGATTGGATAATTTCTGCTGATCTATCAAGGTCACTTTCTACCATTTCTCATTCTTCTGTTCTTCATTCTTTTATTCTCATACACAGGATATTTTATTTTACTTGTATCTTTCAGTCCTATAATTTTCTTTTGGTTCCTTTTATACTGATTATTTATCTGCTGAAAACTTGTTTCCATTTACATTTAAGTATCTTTGCCCTACATCATGGAGTATGGTTATAATAGCTGGTTTAAACTCTTTGATCACTATACCATGTGGGTTATCTTGGGGTTGGCATCTGCCAGTTGTCTTTTTCTTTGAGATGTTCCTTGTTCTTTGTATCTTTATTAATTTTATAATGTGTCCTGGATATTTTCAATGTTATGTTCTGGAATTCTGGGTCTTACCAGAAATCCTCTATAGAGAATATTGATTTTTGTTGATGTGTGCATTAGTAGACAATCCACTCAGTTAAGTTCCGTTCATAAGTCCCAATTTACCTTTTGTGGCTGTGATTCCAATGTCAGTTTCATTTTTAGTCTTTCAGTGTTACTCAGGTCTACCTCACATGTGTAAAAACGGGAAAATCTCAAACCTGAGTGGGCTTCACCATAGTTTGGTTCCCAAAGCCTATGCTATGCTGTCTTTCCATATATGTGCCATTCAAGGGTGAACCATGGATTTTATAAGCAACTTAGGTGTGTCCCTTTCTCCATTTTCCTTCTCTCTATGATGCCTTCCATACTCTCTGACTCCTGAGGGCCATTTTTTTTTTTGGTACTATAACTAGAAAACCAAGATCTTGGCCTCCTTGCACTGTCATGCGTTTCTTGTAAGTGGGTCCATTTCTGGTGCTAAGTCACAAGGGAACAAGATGCTTTAGATCACTGAGGTGCCTACTCTCAGTTCTGGTCAGAGAACAGTTTCCTGTTGAATTGTAGGTGCTTGCTCAGCTGCCACCTCTCCAAGAGCTCCTTTTCTTGACTGGTTTTGTCTCAGGTAAGGACCAAAGGAACAAAAGAGAAAAATAAAAAACTGGGCATTGCACTCAACATTTTTCATTCGATAGGGTCTTCCCTTTTCTGATCTGGAAAGGATCTGGAAATTCTCAGAGCATCCTCTGTCTGCTCAGAAGTCTACATTCTGAGATCGAGCTATCTACAAATCTAAGCCTGGAAATAAGTGGGGGGGAAAAAACAGGAAACTTAACATCTTATTGGTCATTCTTCAAGTTCTAATTTTCTTCTCTAATATGTCTGCTATTACTTCTCAGAAGTCTCAGATAGTCGCTTTATGTATTATGTGAAGGGTTTATACTTGTAATCAGTGGGAGAAATAGGGTGGAATATACTTAGTCCATTTTAGCCAGAACTGGAACACATAGTGGTGAATCGTTGCAGCCCAGATACAATTTTTATTTGATTTTGGGTATAGTGTAATTTTTAGTATCATATCTCTTTTTTAAATTATTACTATAAAGTTGAAAGAGACCTTAAGAGCAATCCAATCCAAATCCATCACTTTACAGAATGTATTATTAGAGTTTAGATGATTTGCTCATGGTTGCACCATTAGTTAACAACACTATAAGGACTTGAATTATAATTGTTTCTTTCTGTTATTCTTTGTGTACAATACCAGCTACAAATTAGTTTTCATTCCCCAAAGTCATGCTAGCATAGTCTTGAATTCAAAATTTATCAGAAATCATTCATGCAATACAAATATGTATTTGGATCATTGAATATATGCTGTATTAAAATTAACAATTTATATTCTGAGTGTCGGTTCTGTTTTATATGGAGATGATAAAGATATGTGCCTGCTTATGGTTAGTTTAAATTGCAAGCTTGATATTACTGCATTGTTTTCCAATTCTTCAACTACTGTCAAGTATGTCTGTAAATCCCTAGGTGATTTCATCCTGTTCCATGACTATAAATGCAATAGCTACATACTGATAGTACCAAATTTAACTAAAACTTAACTTCTTGCCTAAGATCCTGTTTCTATATTCAGTTTCCTACATTTCTGCTTGGATACCCTAAAGTATCTTTATAAGTAACACATCCATTCTAAAACTTTTGACTTTCATTTCCCACCCCTGTCCACAAAACTCTGCTTCCCTATTACATTAATGGTTACCCAGTTGCTCAGGCTCAAAACCTAAAAGCTAGCCAATTCCTTTTTTCTCTCACCTCTCCTAACCAATATGTCAAATTCTGTCTACTCTGATTCTGAAATCTTGCTAGAATTCACCAATTTCTCTTCCTCTTCGTTGCCACCATTTTGTTTCCTATATTCTTGCCAGTTGTCCCTAACAAAACTTTATATGATGATCAGAATAGTGATTGAAACAAATCTGATTATTTTCCTCCCTTAGAACTGTTCAATACCTTCCAGTGTATATCATTGTAATGTGTATTCCTTACGTTAGCTTGCTTCAAGGTAAGGGTCAGCAAACTGTTGTGTAAAAGGCAAGACAGTAAATATTTTAAGCTTTGTGGACTATAGGACCTGTGTCACAACTACCCAGGTCTACCACCGCAGTGCAGAAATAGCCACAATCTGTAAACAAATGAGCATGGCTCCATCCTAGTGAAACTATTTGCAGAAACAGGCAGCAGGCCAGATTTGGCCCTCAGCCTATAGTTTGACAACCACTAGCCTTTAAATGCTGCTTGACCTCATTTTTTACTAGTCTTCACCTCATTCACTACATGCAAGCCACACTGTCTCCTTGCCATTTTTAGAGCACATTAAGTCCATTTCCTTCTTACATTTTACAATTAACCTTCCCTCTGCCTAAAATACCCTCCCTAGAGCTTTGATAGGTCACTTCTCAATATGCAAATCTTTGCTCAGATGTTACCACCAGTGACTTATCTGCTCAGCCCTGTATAAAAGAATCACCTTATACCATTTCCCACCTAGTCCTCCTTACACTGTTTTCTTCAAAGTACTTATTACTACTTAAAATTCTGTCATTTTTCTACACCCACAAGAATGTAAGTTACATGAAAACAGGTACCTTGTCTGCCTTGTTTATCAGTGCTTCCACACTTACATGAGTTGTTGACTCATGATTAAAGTGTAATCATTGTTAAGTGAATGAGTGAACGTTCATTTTTATGTGTGTACATTATGTGACTTTTGAATTTGTAACAACCCAATAGAAAATAGATCTGGTGCATTTAGAGGAAAATTGATTTAGAAAATGTTCTTAATTTTCCATTTCTAAGAAATACTGACTTTTCTTTCTTTTTTGTTTTTGTTGTTGTGGGTGACATACAGATCTGAAGAGGAATGACTATACACCTGATAAAATTATTTTTCCTCAGGATGAGCCTTCAGATTTGACTCTTCAGCCTGGAAATGGTACCAAAGAATCAGAATCAACTAACTCTATTCGTCTGATGTTATAATATTACTGAATCATTGGTCTTGCCTACACCTCACAAAAATGTTACTGTATCACTTTCTTCAGGAGGAAATTGTTCGGTAATATAGAAAAGTGTGTGCAAATTGAATATGCTGATCCTGGCCCAGTTAAAAGGTTGATACTCTTGACCTGATTAAACCAGTCAGTCAAGAACTCCCTATAGGATACAGCTAGCAGCTGTTAAATTGTAAAGGTAAAGGGAAATTAGTATTTGTAACTTTTTACATGGCTCTTTTTAGCAGAGCATTTCATTTGACTTTGTTCTGATGAGGATGATACCCTCTTATGCGGTTCATTGTCATTAACCAAAGTTAGGTGTCTGTGCAGATTTTGTTGGCAGCTGGTTTACTGCTATTCAGCTATCAAAATGAAGAAATCACCCATCCTTGAGTTAAATGGCAATCAAGCGCCTTCCTCTTTGTGTTTCATGTGTTCACTGATAATGTCACTAGCTCCCAGCTAGATGCCTGCTGGCCACAGGAAAGGAGATAGCTTTTTATAATTCTAGATCCATAGGGATATAAGTCTGACCTGAAAACCATTTTCTAAGAGGGACCTCATGAGTCAGGGTTAGGCTCCATATTTAAAGACACAGCCAGGTTTTTTGTTAAATGGAGCCCAAATTGTGCAAAAGTATTAGTGGTTTTTTTTTTAACATTGTTTTATCAATATTACATAATTACTAAGTAGAAGAAAGCCATGGTAGATTGGTATAACCTAAATATATCAAGAGAATTTCAAGGAAGTTACCTTGTAAGAAAAATTTAAGTGCTTTTTCCCTACCTGTGTCTATAGTGACAACCTGGAAGTCACATACCTCTCCAAAGATTTTATTGACCAGCATGTCAAATCAGAATGTAAACATGCACTCCTGCATATATTTAAACTTGTGTAGGAACATCTGAATATGAATATTGTTTGTGGTACTTAAGAAATAGAGTTGGATTATCATTATGTGATGTTGGGAGTTTGCAATGCAATTTATGCCAATCAACTGTAATTTAACTGCCCCAGATATTGTTGAATCCTCAACAGGAAGAAAAGCTTTTCAGATGACTACAAAGTTTTATGCTTTGATTTTTTTCCCCTTTTTTGTCCTAGGTACTAATTTTAATTTTTATTTGGGAGGGAGCAATGTAAATCTTACTTGTATTCAGTAGTGTATCTCATAGATACAGACAAGGCAAGAAGAGATAAGCTGTTTAAATACTGTTTAATATTGAGCGGGGAGAAAGAAAAAGCGTATCAGAGATATTATACTATATACATTTTGTATATCATTAAATCTTTAAAAAGAAATTAAATTTATTCTTGTTTACAGATGTTTCATCAGTTTAATCATTCTGAAAGATTATCTGATGTTTTCAGTGTTTTTTGTTTTAAGAGAATGTTTTTTTAAATGAACCATTTGTACACCTATGCTTTTTCATGTCCTATCCTATGCAATGTTTAAAGTTGTCTTGGTTTCCTATTGTGTCTTTTTAAAAAAATATGTTTCCTGTTATGTCAGAAAATGTCTATATGAGTTATCTACTGATGTTTAATTTTATATTGATTATTTTCACATAATAATAGTAGTAGCAAACACTTATTTAGTACTTAATATGTGCCAAGTATTACTCTACATATATTAACCCATTTAATCCTTATAACCATATGGAATAGCTGTTATTATCTTACTTTGCCAATTAGAAAATCAAGGCATTAGGTAAAGTAGCTTTGCAAAGTTGACTGTAATTAGGAAGTAGCAGCACAAGGATTCTAGCCCAAGCAGACTGGCTTCATTTATGCTCTGAAGCCCCATGATCTATTATTGACTTTGAAGCATAATGACCATTGATGCCTTCTCTACCAGTTCCTGCTCACTTTTCCACAACAAACCTACCCCCATTAACTTTTTGGTTAATTCTAGAAAGTAACAGTTTACCTGAAAACCACATTTATCATCCCAAAGAAGTGTTATCTTTCTTTAGATTACTGAAGTTAGTTATTACTGTTTCTAAAACATAGGAACTGTAATATCTTCACACCTGAAAAAATGTACAGTTCCTTAATATCAGATGTCATTCTCAATTTTTTTTTAGTTTGCTTGAGTCAGAACCCACATAAGATTCATAGATTTTAGTTGCTTGATTCATCTTTAAAGTTTCTTGACATATACATTTTTCCTCCAACCTTTTTTTTCTTTTCCCAGTTTTATTTTTTAAAGAACAGCTCATTCTAAAAGTTGCACACATTCAGGGTTTGGCTATTTATTTCCCTTAGGTGTCATTTTACATATTTCTGTTTCCTGTATGTCTGATAAACCAGTTAGGTGTAGAGGCTTGGTCAGATAGAAGGTTGAATTTTTGACAAGAATGCTTCAATTAGCTGTGGTGTTACTTTCATTAGGAAACACAGGTCTGGTTATCTTTTTGATGGTCATTGCCTAAATCTGTTAGTAGATTAGTGGTTCTCAAAGTGGACCATAGACCCTGAGGACCTCTAGGACATTTTCAGGGGTCCTACAAAGTCAAACTTCTCATAATTCTGGAATATTATTTGCCCTTTTTCACTGTGAAAAATGCTTTACTAGTGGGGCAAAAACATTGATGGGTAAAACCGTCAGTATCTTGGCATGAATCTAGGCAGTAGCACCAGACTATACAGGTGGTCATTATATTCTTCACACTCCAGCTCAAAAAAGAAAAGACTTTCACTTAAAATGTGTCTGATAATGTAATAAGTTACTTCTTAATTAATCTTGACCCTTGAATACATCTTTAATATTCTGTGGAACAAAATGAGAAATAGGCATAAAACACTTGCTACATTATGAAGTGTGATAATTGTCTCAAGAATAGTTGTGTGAGTTGAGAACAGAACTAGTCACTTCTTTCATTGAATGTCATTTTGACTTGAAAAGACTGGCAGACAAACCAAGGTTATTTAGACTTGAGTATTTGACAGAAGACCAACAGTACTTGTTAATAACTAAAATATTTGAGCTTTGAAGAGAAAGTCAGAAATTGAGAAAACTTGCCTCTTAACAGCAGTAGCATGACAGCTTCCCAATACTTTTCTAATGAATTCTGTATTGGTTTAACAATTATTTTGATAGTGTATAATGATGTGTCGGCATTTGGAAGATCTGCATAAAAGCCATTATTTTTCAGATAATCTTTGCATGATACTAGAAAATGATGTATGAATGAAAGACCTAGCAGAGTAGGAAAGGTTTATAGGGTTTCAAATTCTATGTAACAGTTGACCTATAGGAAACTAGTATTTGTCCAGTTTTGGTGTTGTGTCAAATAAAAATAATCCACAGTGATCTTTAAAAAGAGTATTAAAATACTCCTCATACAAAGCTATAGTAATCAAGACAGCATATAGATGAATAAAATACAATTGAGTACAGAAATTTATCATTAACTGATTTTCAGCAAAGGCTCCAAAACAACTCAATGGGGAAAGAATCATCTGTTCAGTAAATTGTGCTGGTAACTAGATAGCCACAGCAGAAAATGAAGTTGAACCCCTACCTCACACCATATGCAGAATTAACTCAAAATGGGTCAAAAACCTAAATAGAAGAGCCAAAATCATAAACCTTAGAAGAAAATGTAGGGGTAAATCTGTGTGACCTTGGATTGGGCAAAAGTTTCTTGATAAAACAGCAAAAGCACCCAAAGAAGAAGACATCAAAATCTGTGCTTCACTGTACACCATCAGCAGTGAAAAGATCTCATGAATTGGGGGGAGATTTTTGCAAGTATTTTATCTGATACTACATGTGCTATTATATGTCTGTATATAAGATACTAATTTAAATGTGTGGTAAAAATGAACAACTCAAAAACAACCCAATTTTAAACTGGGCAAAGAACTGAATAGACTTCGCCAAAGAAGATTTACAGTTGCTCAATAAACATGAAAAAATGCTGTACATCATTAGCCATCAAGGAAAATCAAAACTACAGTGAAATACCACTTCATAGCCACTCGTATGGCTAGACTTGGAGATGATAAGTGTTGCAAAGGTGTGGAAAATTGTTGCACTCCCATTGCTGGTGGAAATCTAAGTGGTGTAACCACTTTGGGAAACGGATGTGGTTCCTCAAAAGATTAAAGTGACAGCAGTTTTACTCCTGGGTATATACCCAAAGAAATGAAAACATCTACACAAAACCTTGTACAAGAATCTGAATAGCCTTGACAAGAGCCAAAAAGTGGAAAAAACCCAAATGTCCAACAGATGAAGAGATAAGTGTGGTATACTGACAAAATGAAGTACTGATACATCCCACAACAAACTAGACCTTTCATTGCTGTTCCTACTGTATATATACTCCAATGCAAAATGAAGCTGGGTAGATTTGAGACTTGTATTTGTGCTCTGCCTCTTATTCCATGAGTGACCATTGATCAAGATTCTCTTATAATACCTCATATCGTGAAGGTGCAATGAATTAAGTACTTAATACATACAGGTATTCACATAATAGGGCTCTTTACGCTTGGAAGTTCCAAAAAAGGACAACATGATGGAGAACAGAACATTTTATTCTGAGAGTGATTTTTCTCTTTACAAAGGAATTTATCATCTTGTTACTTCTTCCATTAGGTGTAGTTAAAATCCAAGCATGAACATCTGTGTATAATGTGCAGCAAAGTGCGTATATCCTCTCCATGAGCATTTCTTGACCTTTGAAGGCACTTGGAGGTTACCCTAAGATAGAAATGAGGAGAAAGTGTAAAAAGTAGCCACAAGCACAAATGTAAAATTGAAACATCAAAAGAATTCAAGTAAATTATACCATACAAGTGCTCCATCATATATATAAGTGCCCATGCAGAAAAGTCAAAATGGAAAATATGTGGGAAGATTTGGAAGCACAGAGAGTAAATCCAAGTGATGGATAGATTGTAAGCTGTGTGAAGGCAAAGGCTTGTTTTCTCCTTAAACACCAATTACAGCGGCTGGCATAAAGTAGATAAACAATATTTTCTGGATTAATAAGACTTTAACTGGAGTTCCGGAATGAAAGACCTAGAAGGGAGGAAATAAATGAAAGGATCTACTTACCGTCACATTTTGATGAGTCTGCAAAAGAAAAAAATTTGCAAAGGAAAAGAAATCAGATGGACATAAGAATTCTCACCTGTCAGAGTATCTAGGAGGCAGCAAATCAACATTGTTAGGAGAAGTTTGAACCCAGCCATGTGATGGCATTTTCAGAGACAACTTTTATTTTTGGAAAATGTTAATTAAGGATATACTTTCTTTTCAAAAAACGATCTAAATAGGAATGTGTGACATAAAAGGTGAGCAAAGTTTCATGAAATTGCAAATTTAAAGGCTGACAAATGTGTAATTTTTAAAGCTAGAATAAAAAACAAGAAAGGCAGATGTAAAGCATACTAGAGGTCTCATCAACTTGAGTAACGTTAAAGATATTCTCGACATTGATCAAAAAGTAATTTTAAGTATGGGTAACCCTTGCTATCCTGGCTCACTGCAAAATCAGGAACTAAAATATACGCACAAACTACAAGCCATCCGAGCTTAGAAACCAAATAGGTTGGGATAATACGGTTATCCTCTGCTGTTAAAACCTTGGACCCAAATAGATTAAAATAACAAGGGCTATGTGTAATTTGTTGAATACATAAAGGAAATAATTGAAGAACATACGAATTTACAACTTCTAGACAATTACTGGGAAAGAGAGTCTGGAGAGATTTAAGAAAAAATAATCCACTGAAGAGAAGTAAAAAACAGTAAGATTTCTTCTTTTCTTCATTCACAACTTAGTCTAAAGGCCATTATTTGAGACCTGTAGTTTGTCTTGGGGACCTGGTGTGGGGAGTCACAGAAGCAGGGGGAAGACAGCGTCTGTGTGGTGTGATGGGGTGAGGGTGGGGGGTGGCTAGTTACAAGCAGGGGGCTTGCTCACATAAGGAAGCGCATCAAGGGTAATGGAAAGGTGTGACGCTGTAATAACATGAGTACGCTTACCTCTCAAATCTTAGTTTCTAAATATTGTTCTCTAAAAAGAACCAAGGCTCTTAGAGAAAGGGCTGGCCAGGACTGCAGCAGGGATGATGGTACAAGATAAGTCTGGAAGATCTTGCTGTGCCAAAAAGTAGGGAGGTGCTCAGAGAATTATGGGGACATGTCAAATAGGTACAGGAATCATCTCAAAGAGCTTCCTGCTTGCTAATATTAAAGATAATTTGTACATCAAAAATAAATGCTAATAGGTTATAATCCATTGAATAATACTCAATGAGTCCACACTGATTAAAAGAATAATAAATGGGGAAAAGAGAAAACTCTTTATAGTAGAGTACCAGCTGATGAGTGTAGTTGGAATAATGGTATGAGAAAAAGGATAATTTGGCAAGACTGTAGTGATAATTAGTCCAGCCAAATAACATTGATTAATGGTAAAATTTGTGTGTGAAAATTTGATGGGGAACAGAATTTACATTGTCTTAAAAGTCCTCCCTACAAAATACTGATTACAAAAGGGAGTTAACTACAGTGAAGTAACCTGGCAGACCTCACTTTGAGTAACATCTTGGGACAGATCAAAAGTAAGTGGCATCTAATAGGATGTGGTGAGAACATGGCATCATGGCATCACTTCTGTGCAGGGCACTAATAAATACATTGGCCGTCTTACTCATGAACATAGATACAGAAATCTTAAACAAGAGAATAACATAGAATTCATGAAAATGATACTGCATCACAAGATAGGCTTATGCAAGGAATAGACGATAGGTTTAATATGTGACCATGAATGATAATTGCAATAACAATAAAGACATGATTACCTCAAAAGATACAGAAAAACCTGGTCACACCCAGTAACCATTCATGACTGCAACTCTCAAAAAACTGCCTTTAGTAAACATCATGCTCTATGATTATTCAAAATTTTCCCTCTTAGGAATGAGCTGAGGACACCTACCCTTGCTACTTCCACATTTTCCTGGAGGTGCTAGCATGTTCAAAAGGTAAGACATAAAAAGCATAAGGATTGGAAAGGAGAAAAATCAGACTGATTTTTTGCAGATGAATGTTTGAAGAAAATCCAAAGAACCTATATAAAAATTAGTCTTAAGTTTTAGAAAGGTTCCTTGATAGAAGGTCAACATATGAATAGTAATTGTATTTTTCTTTGCCAGCATCAAACATAGAAAGAAATTTTAACAACATTCCACTGATTAGGAGAAACTGAAGTACTTGAGAGAACTTCACTGACAAAAGGAGCAGGATGATGGGATTCAAGTCCCACAGAATCAACACGGTGAGCTGGAGAAGCGCCTCTGTGAATAGACACCAAATACCAAACAGTGGCAAGAGTTGGTGCCTCTAGTTGCCAGAATTCCTTATCCAGTTATCAAAGAATGATTGTCATGTCTTTGTGAAGCCTGAGCATATATGTATGTTCTAGTTTTTAACCATTTGGACATAAATGGGATGCATACTTTAGACAGGTTTAGCACCTTGCTTTTTTGACTTACCAGTAACATATCTTGAAGGTAAATCCATATTACAACTTTATCTACTACATTCTTGGGGTTTTTTTTACTTTTTAGTTTGAAACAGTCAAACTTACAGAAAAGTTGCAAGAATGGTACGACTCAGATGATTGTTAATGTTTTTTATCAATGAAGTAAATATATACAGTATGTACAGTGTTTTTTAGACAGTGCTATTGCACATTTAATAGACTAGTTAAAGAGAGTAAACATAACATTTACTGGAAAATCAAAAAATTAATTTGACTTGCTTTATTGCAATACTTGATTTACTGCAGTGGTCTGGCAATGAACTCGCAATATCTCCAAAGTGTACCTGTACATAACAAGTTGTTTTTCTCTTGCTGCTTTTAAGATTCTCTCCTTGTCCTTCACTTTTGGCATTTTAATTACAATGTGTGTTGGTGTTAGTCTTCTGGGGTTTATCTTCTTTGGAACCTCTGGGCTTCCTGGGTCTAGGTGTCTTGTTTCCTTCCCCACATTAGGGAATTTTTCAGACATTATTTCTTCAAATAAGCTTTCTGCCCTTTCTTTCTCTGCCTTTGGGGGAAACCCTTATAATGCAAATGTTATATCACTTGATGTTGTCCCTTAAGTTATTTTCATTTCTTTCCTCTTTTTGCTGCTCTGCATGAGCTCTCTTGCCCTGTCCTTGTCACTAATCATTTCTTCTGCTTCATCTAGCCTGCTGTTGAACCCCTCTACTGTCAGTTCTGTGACTTTTTACTCTCTAATATTTTCTTTCTCTTGAAATTCTCACTGTATTCATCTGTTCTTTTCCTGAATTCAGTGAGCATCATTATGACCATTACTTTAAACTCTTTATTGGGTAAGTTACTTACTTCTGTTTCATTAAGTTTTTTTTTTCCTGAGGCTTTATCTTGTTCTTTTTTTGGAATGTATTCCTCTGCTTTTTCGTTTTATTTGACTCTGTGCTGGTTCCTATGTACTAGATAACACAGCCACCTCTTGCAGTTTTGAAGGCGTGACCTTGCCTAGGAAATGAACCTTATTGGTCAACCCTGCCCTAGCTCTTCGTTGTCTTTCAAACCTTTTTTTGTCCAAACAGACTATTTTATTTTTAATGGTTCCCAGTAATTGAGTGTGCATCTTACCAATGGGTTTCAGCCCCGGACAAGTTCACTATGGATTCAATGTGACCAAAGAAATGACAGTAGAACATTCTTGGGGTGAAAGGGTTATAGCCAACTTTATTTCCATGGTGGCAGGTTAGTGACTGAAATGTCATTCACTCAGAGTGAGTCTGCATGCAGCAAGCTGGTCTCTGCCTCTGGGCCTCTCTGCCTGCTGGGTTTCTGTCCTCCACTCCAGCCTCTGCTCTGCTCTCCTCCAGCTTTGCAGCCATGTCACCAAGTAGCCCACAGCACTAGGCAGGGCTCTTTATAGAGTCAATAACCGCATTGCCCACACGTGTGTAGTGAGCTAGCCAACTAGGGCCAGGTGAAAATCCTGGCCACAGGAACCTTCACTTTATCCACAGGGTGTGTCAAGGTCTGTCAGTGTCCCAAAGGGGAGGTGTCTTACCAATGAGTTTCAGCCCTGGACAAGTTCACTATAGATTCAGTGAGACCAAAAAAATGACAGTGGAACATTCTTGGGCTGAAAGGGTTTATACACAATTTTATTCCCATGGTGGCAGGTCAATCACTGGAATCCCATCCACTCAGAGCAACTCTGCATGCAGCAAGCCAGGCTGTGGCTCTGGGCCTCTGCCCCCCTGCAGCCGTCTCAGTCTCTGTGCTCGGTGCTGCTACCACTCCAGTTTTTGCTTTCCTGCAGCCATGCAGCCTTGCACTCATGCAGCAGCCCAGAGCACTGGTTGGAGCTCTTTATATAGAGTCAGTAACAAAGTATTGCCCACACATGTAGTGAGCAAGCTGACTAGGGCCAGGTGAGAATCCTGGCCATAGGAACCTTCACTTTCTCCATAGGAGGATTTCAGTCTGCCCTTAGAGTCAGGCAAATGTATATAGTCCTGTGGGACCACAAACATAAGCCTTGCTGGCTACCATAGCCAGGTGATCTAAAGGTGTCCTCAGGGTGGCAGTCACAAAAATCAGGGCTCCATATGAGTGTACAAGCTTCCTTCTGGGAGAGCCCAGTGAGCTGTACATAGCAAGGCAGAGGGAGAGTGTAAAGATGGTGTCCACTGGCTTATGTCCCTGAGATCACCTCTGTTGGCCCCTAGTTGTGTGTTGAACCTGAAACCTGCCTCTCAGGCTGAAGCTCCTGGACAAATAGACCTTTTTTACAGAAAGACAACTGGGAATGTGTTTCATTCTGCCGTCTGTGCAGTGCCCTGGGGATGGTAGCCTGCCAAGTACTGTCTTTGCTTGTTAACAGTCCCATGGGACCCAGGAATGCAAGCTTCCCTGGCCACCAGAGCCAGACGGTCAAGGGGCATCCCCTGGGTGGCAGCCAGGGGCGTCAGATGCATACAGACACTCCCTCCAGGAAGTCCTGGCACTCTGCACCGTGGCAGAAGGACAGTGAAGATGCCACCGACCAGCTAGAATGAGGGGAATGGAAGGAATATACAGATGGAGCCACCTGGGTAGGGGAGAAAGCCCCTACATAGGCGCTAAATTAGATGCCTGCCCCTCAGTCTGATGCATTAAGATCAGCAGATGAGCCTCTTTCACGTAGTCTGGATGCCTCTCAATTGGCTGCTCGGTGCTGGGCCCTGGGGTGGGTAAGTCCGAGCTGAGCCCTTTAGGGGCATTCCTCGGGTAGTTTAGAGCCTGTGAGTCTTGAGGACGTGAGGCCTGGTGGTTTTTCAGCGTGTTCCTGAGAGGTGAGGGGCCATCATGAGTGAGTGTCCTTTTTTTTTTCCTGATTTTAAACAGAATCATCAAGAGTGATGCTTCCTGTAAGGTTTTATTTAGTAGCTACACTCTTATCAGATTATGGAAACTTCTATTCTGGTTTTGCTAAGTTTTTATGCATGTTTATAAAGATGTTGAATTTTATTCAATCTTTTTGTCCCACAATGATTGAGATGCTATGGCTCTCCCAGACCCTTCAAAATCTAGAAATATGGTCAGTTATGCTTACAGATTTTCTAGTTGTAGTACTCTTGCATTGCTGGGATAAATATGATTTGATCATTATTTATTATTTTACCTGTATTTTGCTGGATTTGGTTTACTACATTTTAAGATTTTGCATCTATCTACTTGAATGAGAGTGATCTATGCTTTTCTTCCTCATACTGTCTTGGTGTAGTTTCCATATCAAGGTTATACTGACCTTATGAATTAGGGGAGACTTTCTTCCTCTTCTATAGAAGTTTGTGTTAAATCTGCAATGAAAAGTTTCTTGAGGGATTGATGGAACTCACCTGTAAACCCACCTGGGCTTGCTTTTTCTATTGAGGGAAGATTGTTAACTACTGATGTAAAAAAAATTCTTTAATGTTTGTAGGTCTATTCAGGTTTTGTGTTTTTTCTTCCATCAGTTTTTGTAAGTTATTATTTTTTGTCCATTTCATTGAAGCTTTTAGTTTGTTGGCATAAGTTTTTCATGGTATTGAAAATATTACAGAATTTCTCTTGGGTCTGTAGCTCTAACACCTTTTATTTCTAATTTGATTTATCATTGCACTGTCTCTTTTCCTCTTTATCAGTATTATTAATGTCCATATGATTGAAGTCTTTTAAAAGGAACAACTTTTACCTTTTAAATCCTCCTTATTACATCTTTGTTTTATTCTTTATTCTTATTTCTTTCCCTTTACTGTCTTTAGGCTTATATTCATATGTTTTAAATTGTGTGCTTAGTTCACTAATATTGTTTGTTTCAAATATAAACATTTAAAACTACAAATGTCTCTCTAGATAGGACTTTCCCTGCCTACCACCTTTTATAATGTTCTCTAATGAACACTGCAAACATACAAAATAGGATGTATAATGAACTCTCACGCATCCATCCCAGAGCTTTATTGATGAGCTGTCAACTCCACTATAATACTGACCCACTCCCCTCCCTGCATAATATTTAAAAAACAATCTCAGAAATCTCTGCTTCCCATGTTTTGATATAGCATTTTCATTGCTGTTTATTTCTAAGTTTTTATAATTTATGCTGTAATTTCTTATTTACCGTAACATGTTATTTTAGTTTGTTTTTTAACTTTACTGACTTTTATTTAACATAAAAGTGAACAAAAATGACAATTTCAACATGGAAACCAAGACATTGTTAGTTTTTACATTTCTTAGTAAGCCTTTGAAGTGCAGTGTGGACTTTCAACACGTAAACAATATGGACAAATAACTGATTGTCCATTCTTTTTCTGAGAAAGTCTTTGAAATGCCATCTGTTACCATTTCAACAAAGAAACAGTACACGCAATTATTTACTAGTTCTTTTAACAGGTTCATCTAAGTCCAATGCTGTGTATTGTTGCCAAACATAGATGAAAAATGTTAACTATTTTTCTTCATTATAAATTTTTACATTCTTTTCTCTCAGTCTTTGAAATGCGATTTGTTATTGCCTGTGTAAGCAACACGAATGAATAACTCTAAATTCCTTTTTACTAAGCCTTTGAAATTCGTGTTATCATTTCAACATGGAAACAAACCATCAATTACCTTTCCATTCTTCTCTGTTACCAAGTGTGTTCTCATTTCAACAAGAGAACAGTATGCACCAACTACTAATTATTTTTCATTCTGTTTTTCTTATGAAGTCATTAAAGTTCAGTGTGTTATTTCAACTTCTATTCAAGAAGAACACGCAATTTTACAATCTTTGTCCTCAATGTCTTTGAAATACAGCATTTTATCATTCTGACATGTAATCATAAACAGATCATTCATTAGTCGTTTTCACACTAAATCTTTGAAATACAATACTACCGTCTCAACAGGTAAATATAAACAATTTACATTCTTTTTTCCCTGTCTTTGACATGCAGTATGTTATCCTTTCAACATGTAAGCAATATAAAGAAACTATCAATTAGTTATTCTACGTCCTGTTTCTTACTGTTGGATATGTGGTGTGTATTTAACACCTAGAGTACATCACATTTCGGAGTAGCCAGATTTCTAGTGCTCAGTGGCCACGTGTGGTTAGTGTGTACTATCGAGAGCAGTGCAAACCTAGTGGAAGATCACAGGAAGCAAACAAATTTGAAATAGCATATACCATGAAGGAATATTCATGCACATGGCACATTGAGACCAATAGCAAGTAAATGCCTACTTAAATGGGGAAGTAAGAGAAAACCTAGCTGAGGAGGTAACTGTTAGGCTGGAGAAAGGATAAACAAGGACATGCAAACAGAACAGAGAGATGCCATAGGGGGAGAACAGACCCCAAAGTCCGTGCCATATATGGAAAGGGGACAGCTCTCCCTGAAGTCCATCCTGATGTGCCAACTAAGATCCGGATGTCAGCCTCCTCCCTCTTGGAAAGAAAAAAGTTTCTAGTTGACTATTATGTCACCTTTAGCCAATCATACCTCTCAACATCCCCTAGGATAGCTTGCCCACTCCTCCCCCTCCTAATCCTTTATAAGTGCCCCACCTCCCTAACCATGTGTGACTTCTCTGGCCTCTGACAAGAAAGCCACAGAACCTCACCCGGAGGCATTTAAATAAACTACCTGGCCCTCTGTTGCCTCTCTTTGCCTGCTTATTCCGGCTAGAATTGACCTTACATATGGTGCCAAAACGCGGGGGGAGTGTGAACGCGAGGCTCCGACTGGCCACCGGAAGCCCCGCCCCCTCCTTCCCCAACCCGGGACCTCAGCCTGCTCTCCGCTGCGTAGATTATTTTCTGGTGAGTCCCTCAGTTTCCCCCGGTCTGCTTCCCTTCCTAACTCCATTTCACCTGGTCCGTCCGAAATCGTAGCTAAGTCCAGGTCTGGGCATTCAGCCCATCTGTTGCGAGTATCCAGGATACTTGCCCCTGGCCCTGTGGTGGGGGAGACGTCCCTCACCCAGGCTCCCAGGCCATCTCCCCTGACTTGGTGTACTTGGGACGCTGGGCGCTTCTCAGCGGGATTTTTTTTGGGGGAGTGAACGCAGACATGGGAAACCAGCCCATGAAAGCAGAGGCTCAGACCCCGCTCCTGTGTCTCATTTCTAATCTGGCTACTCTCTGTTTGTCCCGGGAAGTCCGCAAACAAGTTAGTCTTCCTTTGCTCTGAGGCCGGGCCTCAGTATCCCTTGGACAACCAATCTCGCTGGCCCCCTGAGGGAACTTTTAATTTTAGCCTCCTCACCGACTTAACTAATTATTGCCACTGGAGCGGAAAGTAGAATGAAATCCCATATGTGCAGGATTTTTGGACTTTGCACTCCCGTCAAAAACCTTTATGTTAAGTGTTCTATAACTCAGGTTCTCCTGGCCCAATCTCCAGTTAAAAGATTGTCAGCCTCTTACTCTGCTCAGTCCTTCCTTTTCAGATTCGCCAGAAAACCTCAGTCGCCCGCCTCCCTCAGCTCGCAATCCCCTCCCCTTCTTTCCACCACTATCTTTAAATCCTTTGTCTTCACACGTGTCGCCTCCATCTTAAAGTCCTACATTCTCAACCATGCAGTTGTCCTGCTCTCCTCTTCCAGTGGCTGCACCACCCCCTCCCCCTCTCCTTCCACCTTCACCGCCCTCTTCCCTCACCAGAACACGCCCCTCCGCCCTCTGATTCCAGAAGCCACAGACAAGAAGCTGAGAAGAGAGAGGGCAATTAGATATCAGTAACTTAAGTCTTTGTATCAGTTTGTCTATCTGTGTATATGTTTTTATGAAAAAAGTGTTGCTGACTGTAGTCATTGTATCTCAGTTTGTACGTTTGTGTGTCTAGGTGTATAGATGAAAAATATTTTATTTAAAAACAAGCGCTTGTGAAGATTGGGCATTCTGGAACTTCCAGAGAATCCAGTAAAAAATGTTAAACATTAATGCTAATTTGAGTTTAGCTGCTGAAGCGGACATGTCCTTGTTGTTATCAGCTGCCTAAATTTACCTAAGGTCATTTAAGTCAATGTTATCTGATAAATCTTTTAAGACTTTGATAATAACTATGTAACCTTATTTATTTGCCTTTGAAGTACTTTGTTGTCATTCTAGTTAATTGGATAAGTATTGCTTCATAGCAACCTATAATCCTATTTAAGCAAGTGCCTTAAAACTTTTAACAACTTCCCAAAGTCAGATTCAATAAAGTGCTTTTGCCTCTAGTTAACTGATATTTTCCAGAGAGCCCCTAGAACATGTTAGAAAAACTTTTTCTCATTGGAGAAAGTATTTGGCTAATTTAGCTTATTTATCTGATATATAATTACCTGCTTAATTGCCTGGAAGGCACTGTCAAAAGGAATGATGCTGAACTTTGTTACTGAATGTTTTGTGTTACAGAAATATCTGAATTTCCTGCTTTTTGTTTCAACATGTTTCAATGTTGTTGATAAAGTGAAACAACATGTTTCAAATGTTGTTGATAAAGTGTTTTAATCTTTTTCTCTTAAGCTGACAACAGTTTAGTAAATGACTGCCTTTATAAGCAGAATTGAAACTTTATCTTTCTACCTGATCCCTCCAGAATTTAAAAACTCTCAGTGACTATTTTTATATTTCATGGCAGTATGTTTATTTGCATAAGTTCAATAAGAATCTGCTTTCCTTGTAAGAGATCCAATTAAAATCACTGGTTATACTACCAAGGCTTTGACTGGAATGTCATACCTGAGAGACGTGTGTAAACTCAGATATGAACAGACGGCTTTAAGGAACTAAGGTTGACTTTATAAAGCCAACAAAGCCCCTTGGAAGAACTGGCCTGGTACCTTGCTTACAGAGTTCCCAGCAGCCTTACCAGGTGAGTAAGGAAGGTCACTTCCCGGCAGGAATGTCTTGGGAACCTCAAGAAGAGAGGAATTCACCCAAATGTACAGGTACTCTAGGCACAACCTGATGGCAAGTCTGGCTTGGCTTTCTGGCCTCAAGAAGCCTTTAAAAGTCCAATCTGAAATTCCTTATAAAAAGTTCCAGCAAAGCATATTTAAAAGAGCCTATGTAATCAATTGCTCTTCTTGCTGCACTTATGCAAATAATCAAGCCAACTGTTAATTATTTTCTTAATCTGGCTACTTCTAATAAAAATAAGGGTGATTTTAGAGAAAAGTATTGTTTCAATAATGCAGTCTTATCTATACTAAATCCTAATACTAGTCATTGAGATGTAAACTCGATCCAGAATTCCAGTTCCCTATAATAGCCTGCCTAATGCCCTTACTGGGCACCTTAATAACAGTTTGTGGTTTACTCTTAGTTGCCCCTTGTGTCCTCAGGTTCCTCCAACAGCAGCTAACCCAGATGACCCGAGTCACCACCAACCAGATGTTACTTCACCATTACTCATCTCCTCCCATTGAACCCCCTCCTTCAGCCTAATACCAGCCTCAAACCCCCACGACGCCCCTTGTCAGCCGGAAGTAGCCAGATTGAGTCGTCGCCCATTATGACCAAAAGGCTGGAATGTTAGGCTGGAGAAAGGAAAAACAAGGACATGCAAACAGAACAGAGAGATGCCATAGGGGGAGAACAGACCAGACCCCAAAGTCCATGCCATATATGGAAAGGGGACAGCTCTCCCTGAATTCAACCTGATGTGCCAACTAAGACCCGGATGTCAGCCTCCTCCCTCTTGGAAAGAAAAAAGTTTCTAGTTGACTATTATGTCACCTTTAGCCAATCGTACCTCTCAACACCCCCTAGGATAGCTTGCCCACTCCTCCCCCTCCTAATCCTTTATAAGTGCCCCACCTCCCTAACCGTGTGTGACTTCTCTGGCCTCTGGCAAGAAGGCCACAGAACCTCACCTGGGGGTATTTAAATGAATTACCTGGCCCTTTGTTGCCTCTCTTTGCCTGCTTATTCCGGCTAGAATTTATCTTACAGTAACATGTAAGCCATGACCTAAGGGTTGAGCAGCTGTATGTAAGGGAAAAAGTGAACAAAAATCTGGGCCATGGAGGAATTATTTTCCCAAATGCCCTAAGAAAGAGTAGAGAAACGGACAAAACATAGGAGCAGCTGTTACTCTGAGTGGTTTGAGATCAGGGACTTGATCTTTCTTATCACCTGGAACAGTACCTAAAGCACAATAGACCCAGGGTGAGTGCATGTGAAGTAAAAATAATTGAGCCAGTCTCAGAGACTTGCTGAGGCAGCTAGCAACATGACGAAGACACCAGTAGGCAGTGGGGGTAGTTTGTTTGGTTCCTTTCCCTTGCATAGGGCTTCTCATAAGCAACCCAAGGCAATCATACATACAAGTATTCAGGGCCCTCAAGAGTGAAATTATAGGCCTCAACAACTACCACAGCCAGAGAGAGTTTCAGTTCATGGGACTCGTGCCAAGGGCCTGTAAGAGGATAAATGGAACCACCCCTGTGCACTGGGAAGTGATGGTACATGACTGGGATAGCTTCCATCACGTAACCAACACTGTACTTAGTAAGCAGAAGTAGTACAGGGCAATGGACAACAGATTCTCAGGAGCTTCCAAATTTCTCTCCTTCCTTCTTAGAGTTCCTCTTTCACAGATATCAAGGACACAGCCAATCACCCTGAGCCCCGTTTCAGTGAAGAGTACAATTTTACATGTGTCTCTATAAATTAGGCCTTCAAGCAAAACACTGAGTGCTTTTGTGGCCACACATCAGTGCAGACATGACTCCTGGTACTATGGGAATCACACAGAACGAGTAGTCCAAAGCATGTCATCCCGCTCTACCGCCTGCAGCATTGCCTTCAATTGGGCCTGAACTTCAGCCACCTGCTGTTGGTCCAAACTCACGAACATCCCACTGCCTATAGCAATGGACAGGGATGGGATAAATCACATGCTTCAGCTCCCTTAAGGATGTTAGGTGATGCAGAAGGCTTGTGAGCACAGGCATTGTAATGGGGTTGAAGGCAAAGCTAAGGACACGGAGGCACGAACAGTGGCTCAGAGCTGGCAGGAGAGCTGAGAGAGTGGAATCACTTAACAGACATTTATTTCCAGATGCTGTAGGGTACCCGAGGCCCTCTGCAGCTGAGTCTGGAAGGGCTCGTAAGCCTCTAAGAATATCTGGTTGTCACTGAGATTCAACTGCCTTAGGTGGGTGGCCAGAAAGCTCCGGGATAGGATGATGACATCTTCGTTACACAGGCCACAGGGAGACAGATTAAATATCTCCAGCTGAGGTGGCATCACACTGAGAAGTTTGTGCAATCAATCTCTGAGGTACAAGGCAGACAAGTCAAGTTCTTGGAGGCTGTACAGCTTCCCAAGACAGTTGAGAAAAGTTTGGAACTGTTTCTCCACAAAATATGTAAAGATGATATTAGGCAGACGAAGGCTGTGCAGGTGGGCCGTCTGAGCCACAATATAGTTGACTTCCCTCAAATAAGCCTGATTAACCTGCAGGTGATCAATGCACCGTGGATCCAGAAATTGCAGCATACTTTTGTGGGCAGAGATGTTATCAATTACCAAATCTCTGCAGCAGAGGTGCAAAGACCCAGAGCTCTGCCTGAGTTTACTCTGAAGAAAGGAAAGAAATTGCTGTGTTCTCAAGGTTCCATGGAGGGAGAGGTCCATAAGTAATTCCACAGTTTCCGAGGCTGAGTGAAGCTCTGACTCTGAATTATCAAATCCGTGGCACCTGATGCTATGCTGGGCTTTAGGTGCTCTAAGAGTAGAGTTCTGAGAGTTAGCACAAGACCAAGAGCAGAAAGAAAATGTGGTTTTCATCTCAGAGCATATTATGCAACAGTTCAGGTCCTGCCTTAAATCTAAGAGCCTCAGTTTTGGGCCCCAGGAAGAAGAGTTCTGGGCAGAGAGGAGCTGCAGACCATTAATCATGGCTTCCAAGATGTCATAGTCTGACCCTTATACACTCAGTGTCCCGATATGGAGACAGCGAAAGGGCCAAACCCTGACCATTGCCTTTAGTATCTCCTTATGCCTGCCCACGAAGGCAGGAATGAACAGTGGAACAAAGAGGGCTCTTGGGAGCTCATCCAGGGCATGGATAGCTGCCAGCTCTACTCAGCAGACTCTTTGCAGCAAGCTCTAGCAGAGTGCATGTGGTCTTCCGGTCCATCTTGAACCTGCTACTTGCTAGGAGAGTTGGAGAAAACTTGGGAACCATCCAAGACCTCAGCAGCGGGAGCCCCTTACTTCCTCTCAGGAGGCTGCCACAAAAGAACACCGGTCTTGGCAGTGCGCCTATTTTAGTTAATTTTAATTTACAAAAGTTTAGGCATTTTGGGAGGGTATCTTTTTGTAATGACTGCTGGGGGGAAAATTGAAGTTCCTGTGGGCTGCGTCCTCACCTGACTCTAAACTACTTGATTGTTACTGGCCTACTGCTAGGCTTCTGCTTCTACACCCACAGGCAATAAGCTCTTATTGACTGAGTTACTATATAAAGAGCTCTGCCCAGTACTTTGGGCTGACATAGAGACAGAGGTATATTAAAGACCTGCAGACTGCTGGATGCAGACATGATTCTAGTGCTTGACCTACCACCATGAGAATACAGCTGGGTATAAACCCTTGTACCCTAAGAACATTCCGTTATCATTTCTCAGCCTCACCGAATCCGTAGTGAACTTGCCCAGGGCTGATACAGTCAGCCAAGACAACTGTTAATCTTATAGTATTGTGTTCAGGATTATGAACTGTATGTAACTAGTTCTTTTATATTTGTTGAGACTTGTGTATTCCTGTTTATCAGGAGCCAAATTCTTTGTCATGAGAGCTAAACTTGTGTTATTCAAAGCTATCTCTGTACTAACTTTGTTTGACTAGTTGAGAGTTGAAAGAAAGGTGTTGAAATGTTTTTTTTTTTATTTTAAAGGAAATAAAAAATAAGCTTTTATAGCTATGCTTATCAGGTTATGGATACTTCCTTCTATTGTTTATTTTTATTTTTATTTTTTTAGATAATTATTTTTTATTGAAGGGTAGTTGACACAGTATTACATTAGTTTCAGGTGTACAACACAGTGATTGAACATTTATATGCATGATAATTCTAGGTACCAGCTATCACCATACCAAGTTGTTACAATATTTTGACTATATTCCTTATGCTATACATTACATCCCGGTTACTTATTTATTTTACAATTGGAAGTGTGTACTTTTTTTGTGTGTGTGAGGGCATCTCTCCTATTTATTGATCAAATGGTTGTTAACAATAAAATTCTGTATAGGGGACTCAATGCTTAATGTATAATCATTAATCCACCCCCAAGCCTAATTTTCATGTCTCCAATCTTCTGAAGCATAATGAACAAGTTATGCTTGGAGCATAAGCATAGAGAACAAATTCTTACATAGTGAATAAGTTATAAGGTGAATAGTACAAGGGTTCCTTCTATTGTTTTAACAGTTTTTATGCCTGTTTGTAAAGGTGTTGAATTTCACTCTTTTTTTCCATAGTAATTGAGATCCAATGGCTCCCCTGAACACTTCTTAATCTGTTAATATGGCCAATTAGAGTTCTAGAGTTTCTAATTTTACTGTCCTTGTATTGTTGGGATAAATACAATTTGGTTATTATCTTAGATACATGAACACATAATACATAAATACATATAATGGTATGTAACAAATAAAATTATGATGATAGACTTGTCAAAATTTCTCTAGTTGTCAATTTTTCTTAAATCTATTAGGTGTGTAGCAGTTTAGAATTCTTCTGGTGTCTTAAAACTTTTTCATTATTAAGTGTCTCTTTCTACCATTTATAATGCCTTTTGTCTTCAACTTCCTTCTTAACTGAAGTCTGTGTAGCTACTCCAGCTTTCTCTTGGTAGTAGTTAACTCTCCTGGATCTTTTTTCCATCCCTTTAAATTCAATTTTTTCCAAGATCTGAATGTTAGACAGTGTCGTATTTCAAACTAGATTTTAGAAATCCAATCTGTCAATCTCTGTCTAGTAAATTTAATAAATTTCCATGCATTTCAAGCGGATTTTTTTGTTGTCATCTTTTGTGCTTGATGTTAATCTCATTTGTTTAGTCATTTCCCCCATTTTTCTTGCCTACTACTAAATTAATATTTTACATTTTTCCTCTATAGCTTTGGAGTTTATACATTTTATTTAGACTCTTTTGCAATTACCTTAAAATACTGGCTTCCATACTTAAAGCCTGAAGTTAATTAAGATACCTGTACTCTCCTCTCACTTAAATGGAGGGCTTTTAGAATACTGCAATTCTGGTAACTGAACTACTGTTAACTGTTTTTCAGCATTTGGGTTTTAACTTTTTATTACAAAACCTCTGTCACTTCCAGGAGAAGCCTGTTCCCAGCCTGGGGCAAATAAACCAGTGTGACTAAAATCAGTCAAAAGGCTAGATTGGGAGAAACCCTTTTATTGCTCACAATGAGGCTTAGCTCCATCCATCCCCTCTGGCTGCCATTCTTACTCCCCACCTCCATGGCATGCTCTTTGCTTTCTCCCAGTACCCCCTAGCAAAGCCTGCTTGGTGCTCCCCATCTCTTGCAGTCACAGCACCCGTTCTCCTCTCCACCGCCCCTTCTGGGAGGAACTCTGCCTCCCTGGCGACTGACAGGTGCCAGACCAATTACACAACAGTGGAGAAAAGAACAGCCTCCCCACCCCTTGCCCCAGAGGTTGCAAGAAGCTGCAGTGGTATATGTAAGTGGGCTAAGGCCAGGCAAGATATTCTGGAATTACTGCAATTTACCTCACAACCTCCGAAGTAGACATTATTTACCATGATTTTATACGTCATGTTGGTTTAGGTTTACCAGGATCTTTACCAAGTTTTTTGCTAACCAGTCTTTTACATATTACTTCTATCTATCCAATTTCATTTTATTTGTGTGGGACATATTTCAGATTTGTCAGAGTCTGTTATCCTCAAGGCTCCCAGTCTTTGACTGATTTAGTTCACTTTGATTCTTGAAGAAT
The DNA here is from genome assembly GCF_040802235.1 of Manis javanica. Lineage (NCBI taxonomy): Eukaryota > Metazoa > Chordata > Mammalia > Pholidota > Manidae > Manis > Manis javanica. The sequence continues at coordinate 100,501,328 of NC_133163.1, read as the reverse complement.
TTAATAGATAACGAATTCTAGATTGAGTTATTTTCTTTCATCATTTTCAAGTCATTATTTCTGGTTTCTGTGGCTGCCATGGAGATGTTCTACCATCAGGTTGTCATTCTTTCATGAGTAATCTTTTCTTTCTGGTTGCTTTTAAGATTTTTTTCTTTGCTTTTATTGTCCTGCAGTGTTAATTTTATTTCCTTGGTTTATTGTATTACCTGTATTTGAAGATTCATGTCTTATCATTTTCAGTCACTATCACTTTTAATATTGCCTTGCTCCTAATACTGTTTTCTTCTAGAACTTCTACAAGACATATACTGAATCTTCTCTCAATGTTCCATCACTATTGCATTCAGGTTAATTTCCTCAGTTTCATTTTCACTGTCAGCGAAGTTTGTCCATTTGCTCTTCAATTCTATATAATATATTATCTCTACACTTAAATTTTAATATCAAGGATTTTTTATTTTTAGAAGTTTTGTCTTGCTTTAAGTTAGCTTCCTTCTCTTAAATGCCTACAATTGTAAATATACTTTCTTTGTAGTTTCTTTTTATTAATTCAGTTATCTCAAGTCCTTGGTGTTGGTGGTTCAATCTTGTTATTTATTGCTTTTGACTCTTACCGTGTTCTATAAGTTTGAATTGTGAGCTCAACATCACAGGTTTTATATGGGTATCCTGAGCAGCCTGATTTAAGGTGCATCAATCCAGAAAGTAAATCTCTTTCCTTCTGCCAAGCACTTCAAAAATTTGATTCTTGAATAATTTAATGGAAAAATGAAAGACCACACAGGTAGTCTGAATTTGAAACCCAAACAAAGTGTGGTAACAAATTCCCAGGAATGACTTTTATTCTGTGCACCCAGAGCCCAGCTAAGACAAGCACTAGAGGATGGAGACCGTCCCCAACCCACCACACACCAAATTTATTATTTTAAAGAGGGTGACTCTCTTTAAAAAGAGTCCTGGGTATGTGTGTAGACTTCAGTCCGACTCCTCACTTTGCAGGGACTTAAGACTTCGCCTCCTCTCACGGTGCAACCTTTTTAAAACCTACACGCAGTGGTTCAGGAGACCAGGAAATGTCTTGATTCCCAGGCAGTCACGGCACCATCCAGACATCATGCTACTTTTATTTCCACTGTTTTTGGCCCCTGGGGAGTAGTCTCGCTATGCAATCTATAAAGTCAGCCACACATTTCAAAAGGTGTTTACCATACTTGATCCAACTTCCCTTACAGTTGTGTAACTAAGGCTTTCAGGCTAATTGCCTGCCATAATTGCTGGAAATGGAAGTCTAGAAAGATAATTTCACCCTCCCTCTTCTGTCAATTTTTTTTTTAACATTAAATCATCAAAACTGAATATAATACTCCAGCTGTGGTCTGTGTAATTACTTCAGAACACTCCATCATCTGGGTACTACATATTCACCAGAGGTTTTGTTTTTCTCAACCGAATTGTTACACTATTAATGGGCACCATTGTATAAATAAGGAAGCTTAAGTACATCAGCTTAAGGTCACATGGCAAAGACCAGAACCAGAGCCGCGATTTTTTACGTCAGCTTTGGACATTTCTCCAACATATAAGAGGAGAGATGGGGAAGATGAAGGCCTAAGGGGATGTTTCAAGTCCTCCTATGTGTTAGCTCTGTAATATAAGACATACCGGGTAACAGTTGTGTAAGACAGGACAGGTCTTATTACCCAATTTCAGTAGATGAGGGAATTAAAGCTCAGAAAGGTTAAATAATTTCCTAAGGTCATTGTGTAGTCTTAGAGCTGAATTCAGTTGGAATTGACTTTACACATCCATTTTCTTCCCTCTACAACAGGAGTCAGCAGATTTATTCTGTACAAGGTCATGCATGTTTTAGGCTTTGCGGGCCTCTGTTACAACTATTCAACTTCACTGTTGTGTGAAAGCAGCAACTAAAAAATGTAAAACGAATGAGTATGGCTGTGTTCCCATAAAATTTTATTCAAGGATGCTGAAATTTGAATTTCATATACTTTTCACATGTCACAAAATATATATATTATTTTTTCCAACCATATAAAAATATAAAATGCATTCTTGACTCACTGGCCATACAAAAACAGGCAGTGGGCTGGATCTGGCCCACGGGCAAATGGTTCATCAATCCCTGATCTACACCGCGCGGCCTTCTGGAAGGTGAGGTTCTCCAGTGTCTGTCTGAACATCCCTTTGCTGGGTTAGGAAGGCCTGGGACAGAGAACAGCACAGGCCCTTTAAAGGACCCAAAGGACAGGGGTTGTTGCTACGGAGGCCCCTCAACTGTGTGGTAGCATAATGCAATTGTTTAGATATCTCGTCCAGTGTTCAATGCCTCTTCTCATGTCTGAGTCTGTCTTAAAGCTGAACTACAAACTCATTTAGGAAAATGACTATCTTTTTTTCTTTTAATGTTTAATAGTCTATGTACAGTAAGTGCTCAATATTAACTGATAAATATTAGATGCTGCCAAATACTACCCTATTTCATTCAGATTCTGTTAAATAGTTAATGGGTACAATATATAAGCAATTCAGTGAAATGAAAAACATACAGCAGTCAGGCTCATGCATGATTTAATTGAACAAATTATCACTTCCTTTTAATTATAGGGACAATTATGAAAAATATTTCTTGGCCCTACACTTTTTGTTCTAGTTGTTAGAGTTAATTCACAGGTGAATACTAAGTCTGACATGCCTTGCTCCCCTAGAACCACTTTGGTGATCTGGATGGTGGCCACTACACTGCTTTCTGCAAGAACTCAGTGACCCAGGCCTGGTACAGCTTTGATGACACATGAGTCAGTGAGATTCCAGATACTTTAGTGCAGACAGCTACAGCCTATCTCCTGTTCTACAGCTGCCAGCCCTTTACAATACCTATACAAAAACATAAGAGCTAAAAATGGTGTTTCCTGAAAACCGAAAAACAAGCAATGAGAAAAACATAAGAGCTAAAAATGGTGTTTCCTGAAAACCGAAAAACAAGCAATGAGAAACTGGTACTTAAATTTTGCTTTGTCATTAAACTCTTGCAACTTATTTGCATCACTGACATCTTGAAGTCTTTCTGGCATGTTATATAATTTTTCATACGGTACGTCTATAGCAAAGAAAATAAGTACTGGCCCAGTGAAAAAGGCAGCATGAAAAGGATACAATGGTAATGGATGGGGGCCTTCCAAACAAAGCCCTGCAGATTATGCATAGAGCATTTGGGCTTCAAAATTTACTATTTATTAGGATGACTTTTCTCATAGAGTATCTCATATATAACCAACAAATTATTTTCCAAAGATGCTTCATGAAGCTAAACCAAAATAACTTTTGTTCAGGTGGCTCTGTGAGCTTAAGAATATGATTTGAAACATTTTATTGATCAGATAATTTAGCCAAGAAGCTACAAGTCTCTTAGACTAACTGTAGAACATGAAGAGTTATCAAGTTCACAACAAAACCCATCCCTTCCATCTTTTCCCTGGGAATCCACTAATGGTGACATCTTAAGAAGCACCTTTAGACTCTTTTTTTTTTTTTTTTGGTATCATTAATGTACAATCACATGAGCAACATTATGGTTACTAGACTCCCCCCATTGTGAAGTTGCCACCACATACCCCATTACAGTCACTGTCCATCAGCGTAGGAAGATGCTATAGAATCACTACTTGTCTTCTCTGCGTTGTACAGCCCTCCTCATGCCCCCCCCATTATGTCTGCTAATTATAATGCCTTTTCCCCCTACTCTTATTTTTATATGGAGTACTTTTATTGACTTCATCTGTAGCCGAGTCCCTGAGGTAAATGATAAATTCTAAGCTTCTCTTATCCTTTTAATATGCCACTTTGTAAAGCTGTGATTCGTAATGCAGTTTGCACTGCAACCATGCTTGACTCCTATCCCTTTTTATCTCAACCCTAAGACTTTACTCCTCCCAACAGATGAGTCTGGGTGTTTTAGTATCTTACTTTGACTCCCAACTCTGAGAGATTTAAGTGCTATATGCAGTTCTAGGCCAGGGTGAAGAAGAGTGAATTATGTCCTGATGCAATAAGGTAAGTGAACTAACTTTGAAGTCAGTGTAGCAGGATCAAGAGTACGTGTGTATGTATAAAATCCATAGTTCTACTGTCGTATGTTTGATAGTATAAAATTAAAGACAAGACAGAGTTTTGAATCATTTTTCTCATTAAGTGTTTAATGTAGTTGTAAATGGAAGTTCTCATTTTTAAAAAATTAAAGAAAGATTCTATTTTATTTTTTAGAATAAAGATTTAGTGCACAAATACAGCCCGAAGCCAACAAAAAAATAGGTTTCTCCTGTCATCTCCCTAAGAAAGCACTGCACTGACTCAGAATAGGCCAAAGGAAAACAAAAGGCAACCCTCTGAGTTCTAGGCTTCACAAAGCACAACATACACTATGTACATTGATTTGATGTGCAACTGTGCAATAAATATGTACACATACATTCCTATCTGCTTTACATCATTCTAGAGTATCTGTAGATCAAGCTGGGACTTAGAAATGTAAAAAGGCCGTAACAGTGAAAGGAAAAATAAAGGATACCTTGGTTTAGGCCAGTAGAATAATAATGCTTAGCTGTTAATTACTTTAACTTTGGAGCAAACTAAAAAAGTTGTTTTGAAATAAATGTTACCTGTAAGGAATGCTTACAGCACTACTTGTTAGATGTTGTTAGTCAGTTTTTGATAATAGCACTGAACTAAAATATATGGTGATAGTAACACAATTCCCACTGTTCTAGAATTCCTCTAAATGGCAAGCTATAGGTATCCAGTATCTTTATAAGCATTTCAGGAGTTGTGTTACTCAGCCTCTTAACAGATAACTAGCTTATAATCTACTTCTCTTTACATGGCTACATCAGTTGCTCGTGGTCCAAGTGAAGTATAAAAGAGGATATAAGCTGCCGAAGATTTCACAGAAGAAACGGAGATATCAGACACTTCATGATCATCAAATTTAAACCACCGCTGTCTTGCTGCATTTTTACAATAGGCAGTGTAGTGGCCGCCATCCAGCCCACCGTAGTGATTCTGTGCCAAATGAGATAGAAAATCAATTCAAATAGAATTATTTAATATGTCAGTTTCAAAGCCTTATATTGTTACTTTTCTATGAGGTAAGGAGCTACTTGAAACTCACTTTTTTTAGTTTGCTTCAAAGGAAAAAGTATTCAGTTCAATGAGATACTTACTGAAACAGAAAACAAGTTATATTTCTTCAAATTGTTCTTTGGACCAATAACATACTGAGACAAGTCAAGATTTTCTAATGGGAAGTCCACAGATGTTTGCAATTTTTGCTTCCACCTGCCATCATAGGAAAAACTGCAGAGCGAAACATTACAGCAGTTAAAGCGGCAGACCAAAGCCATGAGAATGAATCCTAATTTATTCATAAACCATCTAGATTTTCAACTAGGTTCATAAAATCCATTCAAGCACCTACTTAGAATTTTTGTGGTGGAGGGACCTGTTAAAGATATTTGGCTTCATTTCCATTTTACAAATGCGGGAACTTAAGGGCATAGATATTAAATGAGTTGCCCAAGGTCAAACAGCTTGAGTGTTACAGGTAGAGCCACACCTGGGTCTCCATATGCCCAGGCCACCTACGACTGTTGGATGAGTCTTCCACAGAGGTAAAAAAGTTATGAAAACTCATGTTTATAATGCTAATGACCACAAAAGTACAGAGTGAGGACTGAGGAGAGCTGCTCTAGATTTATGCTTGCACTTTTGGGGAGATTAGGGATGGAAATTACAGGTATGTAGCCTAGTGACTGAAATACAGGCATCATCCCCACTTATGCCATTTTGCTTTTATTGAAGACCTATGTTAGTACCTGTTTTCACTAACCGGAGGAAATCTGAAGAGGATTTTTGCTTTTATGAAAAGAGGAGGAAATGAACATAGCCCTCAGCATTTGTTTTGCAGTGAGCCCCTGGTTACAGAGGTGGCGGCTCCCCTGAGCAGCAAGAGCAGCCTGCTAAGCTCCTTCCCTAGGAGCTACAGGTCAGTGCCAACCCACCACAGCTCTGCACTGTATCTGTGAGCATTGAGCTTTGTCTCTATTTTGTATTACCAGTTAGCAAGATGGGTCTCAGGGTCAGAAAAGCCTAAGAGGTTAGTTTTGAGGTCAGAGGATGCACAAAAATTTTCCCACGTGAAGTAACGGTAATTGCTTCTTCACTTCACACCATTTCAACTTACAAAAGGTTTCACAGGAAGGCTCTACTTTCAGATAGCAAGGGAAACTTATAATGGCGTTCCATCATCCTGTCATATTCTGCTTCTACCAAAATACTGATATTTTGGTTGGTGTAATAAGGTTATTTCAAAATTATTTTTTCAAAAACTGAATTCTGAGCCATTTACATTTTTAGATATTCCCCAAGAGTAATATGCAGCATTAAAAATTTTGACACAACAAACTTGTACCATATCTAGTATTTTTATCTATACCTCCACAACCCTCAAGAGGAAAAGGACAACTCACATAATGAGCTTTGGTTAGAAAATACACAAAGGAATCTGAGCACGTCAATGTTGAAATTAACATTAAGTAAGTGCCTGAGAATCTCCCATAATACAAGATGAATCAAAAAAATTAAAACAGAAATGCTTTCTTGGAAATACTACGTCTCTCCACAAAAAGATATAACTTCCTTTTAAGAAGTTTCTCAAAATAATGACCTGAGGTTTTCATTCCAGACAGATTTATATAAAGACAAAAGAATCAGAGCAAAAGACCTGGGACATGTTTTGCACTGTCACCACTGTCCCTTCCACTCCTGTAGGGCGAGATCTTTTTAATGGGCTGGAAAAATCTGGACAAAAGTTTATCTGTACTCAACAATGCGATCCTTAACATTTTATCTTTACAATTACTTAAAAAAAATCAAACTTCATTTTTATCATAGGACTATCCCTTTTAGTTTACTGTTTGATCAATTTTATCTAATTTGTGTTAGAGATATAGTGTAAAACGTTATTTTTATACATTATCAACTTTGTTTTGTAATGATTTAAAATTTTTATATTTGAAATGCAATAATTTAGTTTCACTGATATTTAAAGATGGAGTTACATGAAGGCATGGTGCTGCCGTTTTGCTGTTTTTGTAAACACTAAGGTAAACTATAGTCTCAATGTCGCCTATTTCCCTAGAGATCACCCTAAACAGATAATTTTCCTTTGTTATGCATCCTCAGCAGGCAGTACAACAAAATGACTTAGAATAAAGGACTCAGTATCTCTTCATCTAAGCTGTAATAAACAGGTAGAAAAATCTGTCCCCTTTACCGTTTCAGATGCACTAAAAGCACAGGTGGCAGCTTCCAGATCTCTATCTTTTTTAGAGAATCCCTCCGAGCTCTGCAATGACTGCAGTAAAACCTGTTGTTATCTGTGAGCTTTTCTTCTTTGGAAAATAACCTAAGGCAATCCTGAAGGCAAAAACAAGTAGCGGATACTCATTAATTCCTTTCTTCAGCACAGCATCACTGAGCACCTATTCAGTAAGTTACTCTGCCAGGCATGGGGGATGCCAGGGTCAACCAGAACAAAACTCTCCCGTGTCTGAGCGAGGGAGGAAAGCCGGGGAGCCGATCATGAGTGTGGTGAGCGCCCCCAGTGGAGGACGGAAGAAGCCCCGTGCGTCCTCAAGGCGCACAGCCCGGCCATCTCCACCTCTTCCTGGCTCACAGGTCTTACTGTAAGAATTACATTCTCAAGGAAGCAAACACTGAAGGTACCAACAAGCTACCTAAATCACAATGCTGCTGTATGGCAAACAGGGTATTTCTTTGATATCCCTACCTAGAGTAAATTTAAAAACAGTATACCTAAATCGAAGTCAACATGTAATTGTCCAAATTAACTTTTAAAAACCTTTTTCAAATTACAAGCTTTAAATATATTACTGATCAACTCTGAAAGAATATTTAATAGAAAAATAGCTTTTAAAATGGAAAAATTTTTTTAATTTCTAAGCTACATAGGCCTAATTAAAGTAGAATTTATGTGATTTTTACCTACAAAATATTTACAGGGTTAAAGGACAGAAATAAATTGCTCAATAAAGTAGGCCTCCAAAAGCATATAAACAGCATTTTTATTCAACAAATTACTTTTTCTCAAACTCACCTGTAATGTACATTTACTTGTGGATGCTAGTGGTAGAGACAAATACATGAAGGCCTCAAATGTCCTAGACTTTTTGTGACAGGTGAGGCACTGTACTGTGGATTTGAATTGACCCTGAAAAAGGGCAACAATTATAGACTCGTTGAGCTGCTTGTGTTTCTGCCAAGCATGTTCTGCAGCTTTAAAGTCATCAAGATGATCATTATTTTCTTCTTTATGTCGCTTCCTATTATCAGCCTGGAAATAAGATATTTAAACTCGATATTAATATCTCAAAGTTAACATTCAGATATAAAATTGAAAGAATACATTAAATACAAACATTTTGCAAATTTTGGAGATACTTGTGCTTCTTTTCATAAAGGAATTCTGAACTCATTAAGTGTACAAAAAAATCTAGCCAAACAACCCTCCCCAAAAAACCAAAAACCCACTTTATCAAAAGAATGTGACTTGTTGAAATTTAATTTTTATTTAAAAAGCTCAAAAGTCTCGTTTTGTAAAAAGAAGACTTCCCACAAATAGCTGGAAATTAGGGCTACATCTAGACAGATATTATTCGTCTTAGGCTAATAGAGGAATACACACTTACACATACTGTGTTTTATGTATTTGCACAAACATATAAAAACTTCCATGTTTATGTGTGTATATATATAGTTCCACATATATATGTATATATTACCATGTGTGTGTATATGTATTTCCATAAATATACATATGTGTGCATGTGTGTATATATATATATATATGTTAAGTGGTAAGAATGGTAATCCCAAAGGTATCAAAAGAGAGAGAACAGCTTACACAGAGATTGGTCATTTATGTAGAGATACATGCCTCAATAAAACTTCTCACATGAATCATTTGATTACATGGAAAATTCGTATTTTAGAAGGTGTAAAAATATAGTATAATATATATACACAGAATATATAATATATATAAAATATGCAATGATATATAAATAAAATACACAATGAAGATGTTTAGGTTGTCTATAGCTAATCTTTTCATAAAATCGTATTTATGATTTTACTTGCTCATACATATGGGTCACACACACGTATCTCCAACAACTATTTTAACATTTATAATTTCTCTCAATAATACAACCTGTTATATTACGTTATATTTATGAAAAATATAATTTTCATAAATAAAAATTATATATACTTCTCTTCAAATATTAGACCAATGAGATACATTTGTTTTACAGTTCCATGCCTTAGAGGACAATGTCACTACATTTGAATCAGCACTGAACAATCACTCTAATTTTAAATTACAATGCTGAGCACCCTAAAGAGTCTTCTGGCAAATGAAAAAAATCAAATTCTTACTTTATTTAGATCTTCATGGAGACCATCCATTAGGAACAGAAGCAGTTCTTGTGAATCTTGCTGGCTGTATCCTGCAAACTGGTCATTGATCTTGCCAATGGTGATTTTAAAGTCTTTTGGACTGATATATCTGTACTGTCCTGTCCACAGGGCTTTCATGATTATGCCAAATTCTTCTGCCACTTCACCTTTATGCCCCAACAAATTTGACCTTCATAAATATAATTAAAATTACAAAAAAACACAGCAATACAGGAAATTGTAAAAAGTCAAGGAACAGTGGGTTCTTGACGTTAACATTAAACTATTCACGTACTATAAACCTTACTCTGAAATATTTATTCACGGGCTTAATACCAAATACTCATCTGAATCTTACTTTGATTCCTTGCTTCTTTTTGGCTACCAGACTTTCACTGTCTCTTCCTCCTCACCAAAAGGTTCCGCTTTCTGGCAGTGAGGGTCTTGCTTTCTTGCAGTGCTCCTCTCCTGTCTGTCCTTTACCAATCACAGGAGGTTTTTCTCATGTATTTTTTAAGAATAAAGATATTTTCCCTTTTCCTAATTTGACTTCTCTGGAACTGGGTGGTAAGGAAGTGTGGTTAGATCACCCTTTTACGATTACATTGCAAAAAAGTATGAGATTTCTTTACCTGTTAATATCATCCTGGTAACAGTTTCGGTTGAAATAATCAGCCAAATGTGGAGCATTACATAGGCACTGCAGTATTGAGTTCATGTAACAAGTATTTCCTAAATTACGAAGTCCTGTGAGAGCTGGTCCAGATCCTCCAAAAACAGGATTGAGGTTCCGAATCTGAGAAGCAGAGAGCCTGGTGATCTCAGCTTTAGGATAGCATGTTGGCCTGAGGAAGGAAAAGCATACAAGGTCTTAAAATGTGCAACATCTAAAATGAAGGTTCATACTACAAATGGCAGTCAACTCTAGCATCTGTGCCACCACACACTGTCATCTTAAGTTAGTAAGTTACCTCTGAGGGTACCTGGGTCTGTTAGGACACTCAGTATCTAGGAAAACTGGTTATCATGAACCAGTATCTTTACCCTCTTATGTGGTTCCATGGTTCTTACAGATGGCTATTTAAATTTAAAACAAAAAATTTAGCTCCTCAGTTACACTCACCAGAATTTAAAACAGCAACTACCATATGGCACAGCACATTTCCCTCAACATGTCTACTGGACAGTACTGGACTTGGGAATGCCTCTAAGACTTGTAGTATTTAGTGTGTTTAAATTATATGTGCAACTTCGAGAACTACTATAGCATTCAGAAAAATCTTTACTGATAAGTCTTTTATTATTGATCCTAAGCATACTTCTACCCCTAAAGGAGTATTAAAAACTGATTAAACTATATATTCTTGTACTCAGCTGTATGTATGTACTCATGTGCTATTTTTCTGTTCAATACATATAAAAATACACTGCATATGAAACAGTCTTTAAAACTGTCAAATGACAAACTTTTAATAAGAATGATGATTAAAGAAGGATTAAATCTCACCAGCTTTAATAGTGACCCCTAAAATCTGCAACTAGATTTACAGCACTTAGAAAGTCTCCCAAACAAGTCCCCACCTGACAAAGTAAGTTCTGAAAAGGAAAATATATCAACTGCTTTTCTGGGGAGATGTTACTGAAGGGGCCACAAAGATACCCTAGTTGGAATTCCTTAGCTATTCAAAGAGGGTATATTATAAATAGAAAAAAATAAATTATACTTCATTCTATCCTCCCTCCCCAAAAAATTAAAGATTAGAAGTGGTAAGTAGACTTGAAAATTATCTTCTCATAACCCTATTAATCTTAAATGGGGAGCATTAGAACATTCAAAAAGGCATTAAAGCCAGGAATATAACTAAATGAGATAGTGTTCTGAGCAACATAAATGAAACTATCAATCACTACTTGTAAAGACAATAGCAGAAATGCAACAGAGGAAAGGGAACAGAATAAGGATTAGGGGCTGATACATACTACAATGCTTGTTATTTTAATACTCCTACATTACTGGCTGAGTTTTTAAAAATTTGGGATTTGAGAGCTGCAACAAGACAAACTCAACAACCCTACAAATTATGGTCAGCAAAGATTTAGGGATCACAGAAGACTTATGAAAAACTTCTAGGTAATTTATGGCATGGTGCCTTAAAATATAATAATGTATATATTCATATCTACCTTAATACTTACGATAATCCTCTCTGATATATTTAAATTAGCACTTGGGAGAAAAACCAAGGATATTCAATCCATTCATTTTTCCTCTATGGTAAATAACTATGGCTGGTATAGCCTTCCATAGACATTCCTAATTCCCTGACATTTAATAAGCTATGTTTAAATAGAACTTTTCAAAGATAGCAGATTATTCTACTTTTAGGAGTTAGGATAAACCTACTTGTTTTCCCGATTAATGGTTGGAGTGGCTGTTGGCTTCCTTTTCTCTTCCTCTTGGATGGCCTGGGTTATATCTGGGGAGGAGTAGGAGCGCTTCAGCTTGGATGGTTCCCTGTCCCGCTCAGCAGGAATCTGTGGCTTGGCTTTATGGGTTGGAGGGGTGGAGGGAGGTGCAGATGAAGGAGCCATTTCCGGTGGATACATGTGAACAGTGTTGGTGGGTGAATGGTAATAACGAAAAGTTCCAGTGATTGGGTCAAGAAACTTACATGGAAAAGGAAAAAAAAAAAACAGGTCAAAAAACAATGACCATTACACGAACAACAAAGATCACTCAAAAGTATTCAACTGCTAAATGTATTTTTGAATTAAAATAATTTCAATAAAATGGTGATAAGTACTTCTATACTGAAATTTCCAAAGAACTTTAGGTTTTAAAGTAATACATTGTTAACAACAAATGCCAGGAATGCTCAGATACTGTAGCCAGCATCCCATATTGGATATTGAGAAATCTAACACTGCTATAATTCGAAATAACCTATGTCATAATGAAGAAATAGAATTGACTGTGCATTAAAGACATAGAATAAACAGATAAGGAAGGCTTTTTAAAAAGAACACTGTAACTATGTTAATTATTTCTGTGCTTATTTTGAATTTTACCTTGGCCCAGCCTAAAGGCAGTCCTGGTACGATCCGCCCCATTTCTTCACTTCGTGCTCTTGTCAAAGGCTCTCGAACCTAATTTAAAAAAGAAAAAAAATATGTGATTTTTCAATTAAATTTTGCCATGAACAAACTTAAGCTACCTGTACCAAAGAATCAAAAAGCCTTGTATTAGCTGCTGTTAATGTTTTTAAAAACAAGGTCAAAGATGGAGAACTATAGCTTTAAGTCTTAATTCTTAAAAAAAAAAAACACAGAGACAATTTCACTTTTAGTATCAACCCAAAAGAAATGAAAACATATTTTCACACAAAGACTTGTGTGTAAATGTTCATAAGCATTGTTCATAATAGCCCCAAAATAGAAGCAATCCAAATGTCCATCAGCTTATGAATGAATAAAACATTGTATATCCACACAAGGGAATACTACTCAGCAACACAAAGGAATAAACTATGGGTACCTACTACAACATGGATGAATCTCAGAAAATTACTCCAGGTGACAGAGGGCATATCCAAAAGACTATACAGTTTTGAACAACATAGGGGTTAAGAGTGCTAAACTCTGATGCAATAAAAAATCTACGTGTAACTGACTGCCTAAAAACTTCTAATAGCCTACTGTCAACTGGAAGCCTTACTGATAATGAAAACAGTTGATTAACCATACTTTGTTATGTGCATTATACACTGTATTCTTACAAAAAAGTAAGCTAGAGAAAAATGTTTTTTCAACTTGTCAAAAAATCTCCAAAAAATGCTCCAATATATATTTTTAAAAATCCACATGTAAGTGAACCTGCACAACTCAAAACAATGCAGGTTGTCAAGGTTCACCTTGTGTTGAACCATGTGTATATTTATCTCTATCTATCCCATTAATATGAAATGCCCAGAAGAGGCACTCTATAGGGAGTGGATTCATGGTTGCCCAGCTTATGACTAGAGTTGGGCACAGAGATCTTTGTGGTGTGATGGAAATGTTCTAAAATTGGACTGAGTTAAAACTTGTTTCACAACACTGAACTGAAATCACTGAACCATAAACTAAAAATGGGTGAATTTTATGGTATGCAAACTGTATTTTGATAAAGCTTTTAATTGAAAACAAGGAAAAGATGTTTTATAAAAGGCCTAAATATTCTTAAAATTGTGATGAAATACACTTAACATAAAATTTATCATCATCCATTTTTTAAGTGTACAGGTAAGTGGCATTAAGTATATTTACATTGTTTAAAACCACTCTCTAGAACTTTCTTCATCTTGCAAAATGGAAACTCTGTATCCATTTAAACAACCCCCATAATCCCCTGGCAACGACCACTCTATATGACTTATATGAATCTGACTACTTTAGGTACCCTACAGAAATGGAATTATAGAATTGTTCTTTTGTAACCGGCTAATTTCAGTTAGCATAATGTCCAAGGTTCATCTGTGCTGCACCATGTCAGAATTTCCTTCCCTTTTAAGGCTAATGTTCTATTATATGTACATACTCACTCATACATTCATCTGTTGATGGACACTTGCGCTGCTTCCATTTTTTGGCTATTCTGAATTATACTTTAAGTAACATGTATATATAAATATCTCTGAGGCCCTGCTTTCAATTACTATGGGTATATACCCAGAAACAGAATTGCTGGATCACATAGTAAGTCTTAAGTATTTTTAATTTCACAAAATGAATAGAATATACTGCTGTACTTGAAATAAGAAGACAAGCATCTATTCCCTTTAGCATATACTGAATGAATCATGTAAAAACAAACCAAAAAACAGCTACCAAAGGTAGCAAAGATGCCCTCAGAAAACAGATCTTAAAATGGAGGATGACCATATGGTATAGACAACCACATGATTACAATCCATGTTTTTTTTCCCCACCCAATGAACTACTACTTACTTTATTTCTTTCGATGTCCTCTGTATTCTCTCTGTAAGTTCCAGTCTTTAGAATTCCACTTTCTGGTTGTCCTTTAATCTTAACAGGCTATAAAATTATTAAAAATTCATAAATTAAAGAAAATGAACTTCTCCCCAATATAAACTCAACCTATCACTAGTTAATACAAGCAAAGCCATCAGATTGAAAATGTACAAGGAGAAAAAAAATGAAGCCTCTGAAAAATTAATTCAATTTTATTGTCAAAACAGACAGCTTTTGATTCAAGGTAGTAGAGCCCATGTGGGATTTCCTAACACTAAAGATAAAGAATTAGTTCTAACACTAAAGATAAAGAAAAGGAAACTTGGATGAATCAACGGCAGAGGAATAAGAGGGGATGAGATACAAATCACCATGGACTGTGAAGCACTGATTGAAAATACATGATCAAGTATTAGATGCTGGTCATTAGTGTATACTTATTATGGTCTCTTTTGAACACTATCCTTTCATAATTTTCGTTACTTTTAAGGTCATGTTCCAAAAATATAACATCAAAGAGAATGAAGAGATGACAGAATTTTATACAGAAAAATATTCAAAATTGTGAAATACATTTTATATCTCTTTTGACCTACCATAGGTTCTTCTAAATTCACTTTAATTTTATAGTGCATTTTAAAAGTAACTGTGATAAAAACTAAAATTTTTTTGATGATTTTAATAAAATTTATTCCAGAATAGAGTACATATTTTTTCTTTGCCAACTTTTAAAGGGAGCACACAACGAATGCAATTTAACTTTTTTTCAATGTGTTATATTACAGAAATATAAAAAACTGTATGTGATAATCTCAGGGTATTTAGATTTGTAGGGATATTTGGCATCACATTAAATAACCCCATAAAATGAATGCTTCAAGTTCTTATGACTGCCTGGCTCTAACATCTAGCAAGATGGAAAGGAAGTAGCTTTGGAATTTCACTGGGTATGTGATCTTAGGCAAATTTCTTTGTAACTGAGATAAATAGCTACATTCTTCATTTTTATGTTTGGTGTGTGATCATCAAAAGACAGAGTGAAGATAAAGGATTGACATCCAAAATACATAAAGAGCTCATGCACCTCAACAAACAAAAAGCAAATAAGCCAATTAAAAAATGGGCAGAGGATCTGAACAGACACTTCTCCAAAGAAGAAATTCAGATGGCCAACAGGCACATGAAAAGATGCTCCACATTGCTAATCATCAGAGAAATGCAAATTAAAACCATGAGATATCACCTCACACCAGTAAGGATGGCCACCATCAAGAATGGCCACCATCTAAAAGACAAACAACAACAAATGTTGAGTAGGATGTGGAGAAAGGGGAACCCTCCTACACTGCTGGTGGGAATGTAAATTAGTTCAACCATTGTGGAAAGCAGTATGGAGGTTCCTCAAAAAACTAAAAATAGAAATACCATTTGACCCAGGAATTCCACTCCTAGGAATTTACCCTAAGAATGCAGCAGCCCAGTTTGAAAAAGACAGACGCACCCCTGTATTTATCACAGCACTATTTACAATAGCCAAGAAATGGAAGCAACCTAAGTGCCCATCAGTAGATGAATGGGTAAAGAAGATGAGGTACTTATACACTATGGAATATTATTCAGCCATAAGAAGAAAACAAATCCTATCATTTGCAACAACACGGATGGTGCTAGAGGGTATTATGCTCAGTGAAATGAGCCAGGCAGAGAAACATAAGTATCAAATGATTTCACTCATATGTGGAGTATAAGAACAAAGAAAAAACTGAAGGAACAAAACAGCAGCAGACTCACAGAACCCAAGAATGGACTAACAGTTACCAAAGGGAAAGGGGCTAGGGAGGATGGGTGGGAAGGGAGGGACAAGGGGGGAAAATGGGGCATTACAATTAACACACATAATGTCGGTGGGGGGTACGGGGAGGGCTGCACAACACAGAGAAGACAAGCAGTGATTCTACAGCATCTTACTACACTGATGGACAGTGACTGTAATGGGGTGTGGGGGGGGGGACTTGGTGATGGGGGGAGTCTAGTAACCATAATGTTGCTCATGTAATTGTAGATTAATGATACCAAAAGAAAAAGAGTGAAATATAATCTCTCACTCAGGAGGAATTAGGTGCAATTTCATCTTGCAAGATGAATTTTCATTCATAAGCTTCAATTTCCTTTATAAATTGAATATCTCATGAAGTTATCACTAGGAGGAATAAGTAAGATAATGGAGGAAAAATACTTGGCATAGAGATAACTACTCAATGAATAATATTTAAATTATAAGAGCTGCTAAGTTCTGATTCTCCTTTGAAAAAAAGTCAGTTTCAGTATAATATATGGGCGTCATTTCCCTAACACTGGATGCTCAGGTTTCTGCATGGGAGCTATAGTTTTGATAGTTATGGTTACCAGATTAAGTGTTCCCTGGATAAGTGTGCCAGTGATATAAATTGTTAATTTTGGTATATGCCTAAGTGCTGCGTGAGAAGTAGAGAAACTGATGTTCTGTAAAGATGGTATTTTTCCTTCCATCAAAAGTCATTTTCACACTACCAAAAAAATGTACAGTTGACCCTTCAACAATGCAGGAGGTGGTTAGGGGCACCGATAGTCCATGCAGTTGAAAATCTGTGTGTAATTTTTGACTCCCTAGAAACTTAACTACCAATAGCCTGCTGTTGACTGGAAGTATTACTGATAACATGAATAGTCATTTTAACATATATTTTTATATGTATTATATGCTACATTCTTTCAATAAAGCTAGACAAAATATTTTTTCAAATTGCTGCAAAATCTCCAGACATTTTCCCATATATGTATTGAAAAATTGTGCATATAAGTAATTGTACACAATTCAAGCCCATGTTGATCAAGGGTCAACTGTATTTCTGTTTGCATGTACATAAAAAGGGCTACCACTGTTCCTGCTATTATAAAAACTAGTGTTCAAAAGAGAAAGGTATTATTCATTGCATAACAGAAAAAAAATAAACAGTATGCATATTATTAGGTTAAAAAAGCAGAACAACAAAATGTACCTCCCAAATGAAGGGAATCAATTCTGGGGAAAGTCAAGGGCAAGAAAAAGGTTATTGCCCATATTATTGATTAGATGAAGTATCAAACAAAATGACATAGACCTGACCAAAAAAATGATTATACACAAAAAGAAATGTTGGGCCATTTAGATGTCACTGATTTTGGACATATTCTAGCAGATACAAACTCTATCCTGTAAGTATTTGGCACCTAATTCCTCCCTACTGGAGAAACATTACTTTCACTCCAGTCTTTTGATGATCATCCATCAAACATAAAGATGAAGAATGCAGCTGTTTATCTCAATTATTAAAAACACACTGCATTTCGTAGACACAGAAGGCAATTCCATTCCCAATCCAATCAAAGGGGAGTAGGGGAGCAAACACAGATCAGCACAAATCTATCATCCTTTAGGCATGTCAAGTGTCTGCCCTGTTTATAGAATGCTAATGGTGTCGTCTTTTTATGAAATGTTATTTTATAGCTGGCAACTTGCACTGTTCGCTTCTGCTTACCTTGCCTGTGCCTGACTCCCCTGCCACGGAGGCCTGGGGCGTATCTCCCGTCGACTTTTTCTGCACTTCTGGGGTCGGACACCCTTTCCCCCTATCTTCCACAGATTTTTTGGCATCGGTAGTTTCATGTTCACTTTTACTTTGTCTTTTTACTCCTGTTATTTCTCTGCCTCTCTTTGCTGAGGTTTCATCTTCTTTCTTGGCCTGCTCACTTTCTCTTTTTTCTATATCTTCTTTTGCATTTGGTTGCTTCTCTGTAATTTCATTTTCTTGAGTTTCTTGTTTCTTTCTGGCTTTTTGTTCTGGTTCTTCCTTCTTCAGTTTCTCTTTCTGTTCTTCTTGCTGCCTTTCTCGAAGTTCTTTTACTAGTTTGCTTTTCTCCATGAGAAGAGCAGCTTCTGCATGAATACGAGCTTTTTCTTCATCTGTTAACATGGCAGCTGGAGGGGGAAATCCTGGCTTTGTGGAACGGTCAGGAACAACTTTTCCATTCTGGGGAGACGGCTGCTCATGATCTATACTTTCAGATTTTATTCTATGTTCTTCAGGCAATTTGACTGCTGGTTTTTTAGTACGATCAATCTATATCAACAAAAACAGAGCAAAACAAACCCAGGAATGTAACTTCAGTTCTTGAAATCAAGTTGTGAAAAGTACCATCCCTTTGTGGAGATAGTATCGGCCAGAACATCTATTTGAAAATTGCCCTATGACAAGATTTCTCGTAAGGCACTTGGCACTTACTTCCTCTGGATTCTACACTTTCAGTACACCCCAAGGTGCTCTGTATATAGAAGAGTTCATTCTAAAAGATGAAACCTAGACCCGGTGTGCCTAGACTCAACTCCCACACATCCAATTGCCCACTCAGTATCTTCAGGTGAGTGTCTCGCATGTACCACAAACCTAACATGGCCAAAACTGAGTCCATGATTTCTCCCCACAAATGTGGTCCTTACCTCATGGAGGTAACTACTATCCAAACAGCTGCTCAAACGAGAAAATGGGGCGTTTCACATGTTCTCCCCGTGAACGTCTGCACTTAGATGATTTTCCTCCTACTGACCTTTCAACAGTAGGAGAAATAGGCCCTCCATCTCCCTTAGCACTAACCAAGGCCACGCAAACATCCTCTCTATACAGATTCCCACTACTGCCCCATCTCTTTATTCTTGTCTCCCTTCTAATCTATTTCTCCACATTGTAAGCCAGAGTAGTCACCTTTAAAATTAAAATCTGATCATGTTCCATGCCTACTTAGAAATGTTATTTTAAATAGCCACTCACTGTACTCAAATTACATCTAAAACCCTTACCTTACCTGTATAAACTTAGTGGTTTTGCCTTTGTATATCTCTCCAATCTTATTTCATACTATTCTATAAACCAGTCATACTTCCCTTCCCTTTCTAATTCCTCAAAGATGCCATGCTCCTTCACTACTCAGGCCTTCACACCTGCCAGCTGTCCATCTAGGTAATGCCCACCACACATGGGTCTTGGCTTAAATAGATCTCTCTCCCTTGGAAAAAGCTTCCCTCAGCCCTAAAACTAGCCAAGTCCCCTGATACATGTTCTAATACCCTATTCTTTTCTCTCATAGTACTTACTGGGATTCTGATTAAATAACAATTATTTATTTAAATCTTTATTCCCTCCTAGAATACAAACTAGGAGGTAGAGACTGTGTCTAACACACAGTAAATAACTATGTTGCTGAGGGAATGAATAACAGTTTTTATAAGGTATAAGATACTAATTTACAAGTTGAGTAATAAACTGTCTAACTTCCTGATTTATAAGTTAAATGTTTATCACCTTAATTTAATAGCATACTGACCTTACAAAACTGTTAGAAGCAACCCTAACATCTTTTCTTGAGAATACAGTTAACTGGAACATAAACAACAACTTTCAAGAATATCTGCTAGTGACAACCTGTGTAGTGGTCTTATAAAATGTTTGCCTTTCCACTAGAAAACAAAATGGCAGGAGGAAGTCAGTGAAGAAGAAATCATTCCTTTATTCCTCACTTCTCTTTTTTTAAAAAAAAACTATTACTCCCTCTTCTTTTCTACATTTATGTGTGAACAAAGTGTGAGGAACCTCTACGGGGAGGAGGTTAACCTGAAGCACAGTAACTAAAATAAATGTTTCCATTCACATTCTGGTAACTCAATCCATCTTCCCCTAATCTTAAAAGCATAGCTAACATGTTATTTTCAAGTTTAAAATTCTTTAATCTTGTGCCTACAGAACAGAATTCCAATTTGATCCAAATCTCTCATTTATCTTTCCAGTCTAATCTACTGTCACACTTGCCTCTCTCCCACAGAGAGCTAAGTCCATGCATGTCAAAACTGTTCTCAGAGCACGGTTTCTGCCTTTAGTCATAAAATTTTCTACTTGTCTCTTCCATCCTCAAATCCTGATAACCAAAAAAAACCAAACAAGAACTACCTCCTCCATGAAGATCTCCCTGATGCCCTCAGTCAAAATTTCTCTCCTTATTCTGTACTCCAGTGACTATTAGGGCAATTATGATATTCTGCCTTATGCTATGGCTAATTTTATTTAAGCCTCTCCTAAACATCAGACAGAATCCATGGCTTAATCGCACTTGTAAACCTTCACATTCTCTTTCATATAGAAAACCTCAAAATATTTTTGGCAAATTGCACATTTCTCAGAAAGTCACAAAAGGATTAGGGTCCAAATAACATGCTGATTAAGTTGAGAGGAGGTATAGTAACAGCTCTTTTTTAAATTTCTTAAATTTACATTGTAAGAAAAGTTGTTTATAATAAAGTTCTATTTAGTCTTAAGATATAATCTAAAGTATTAAAAATAGACCTTTAAAAAATGAAGAAACAAACCACCTCATTTTATAAAAAAATGACTACATTTTCTATTCATAGTCTGCTCCATAAATCAAATATCAAACACTTCAAATGTGAAATATATCTCAGGAAAAAAAGTTAAAAATGAATGCTAAAAAATCTTATTGGAAAACGCATAGGACAGAATTAGTTAACCTTCCTTTAAGTACAATTTAATGAAGAGAAAAAAGCTGCTATTTTTTTATTGTAACATGTTGGTTATTTTAGAAACTGTTAAAACATGCCAGTTGGAGACAGGACCAAGATGATGGAGTGGGAAGACCCTGAGCTCCTCCACAGACACACCAAAACTACAGCTGCAGATGGACCTTCTTTTATTGCACCTCACGGACAGTTTTTACAAACTGAGGGTTTGTGACAACCCTGTGCAGAACATGGCACTGTTTTTCCAAAAGTATGGGCTCACTTTGAGTATCTGTGTCACATTTTGGTACCTACTGCAGTACTTCAAGCTTTTTTGTTATCATTACATTTGTTATGGTCATCTGTGACCAGTGGCTTTCAATGTTACTACTGTCATTGTTTTGGGGTGATGCAAACTGCACCCATACAAGCCCTCAAATTTAGTACATGCTGTGTGTGTTCTGACTGCTCCACTGACCAGCAGTTTCACTGTGTGTCTACCTCTCCTCAGGCCTCCCAATTCCCTGACACACACTACTAGTCAAATGAGGCCAACAAACAATCCTACAATGGCCTCTAAATGTTCAGGTGAAAGAAGAGTCACACATCTCTCACTTTAAATCAAAAGCTAGAAATGATTAAGCTTAGTGAGGAAGGCAAGTCAAAAGCTGAGAAAGGCTGAAAGCTAAGCCTCTTGCACCAGTTAGTCAAGTTGTGAATGCAAAAGAAAACGTTCTTGAAGGAAATCAAAAGTGCTACTCTAGTGAACACACAAATGATAAAAAAGCAAACTTTACTGCTGGCATGGAGGAAGTCTGAGTGGTCTGGATAGAAGATCAAACCAGCAACCACATTCCCTTAAGCCAAAGCCTAATCCAGAACAAGGTCCAACTCTCTTCAATTCTGTGAAGGCTGAGAGAGGTAAGAAAGCTGCAGAAGAGAAGTTGGAAGCTAGCAGAGGTAGGTTTATGGGGTTTAAGTTAAGAAGGCATCTCCTTAACAGGAAATTCCAGAGGAAGCAGCGAGTGCTGATGTAGAAGCTGTGGGAAGTTATCTAGATCTAGCTAGGATAATGAATGAAGGTTGGTTACACTAATGGATTTTCAACACAGATGAAACAGCCTTATATTGGATAAAAATGCCATCTAAGACTCTCATAGCTAGAGAAGAGAGGTCAGGGCCTAACTTCAAAGCTTCAAAGGACAGGTTGACTCTCGCTAGGGGTTAATGTGGCTGGTAACTGAAAGTCGAAGCTAATTCTCATTTACCACTCTAAACTATGGCCCTTAAAAGAATTATGATAAATCTACTCTGCCTGTGCTCTATAAATGGAATAACAAAGCGTGGATGATATCACATCTGTTTATAATGTGGTTTACAGAATGTTTTAAGCCCATTGTTGCGACCTACTGTGCAGAAAAAAGGATTCCTTTCAAAATATTACTGTTTCTTGACAATGCACCTGGTCATCCAAGAATTCTGATGGGGATGTAAGAGTTTACTGTTGTTTTCATGCCTGCTAACACAATATCCACTCTGCAGCCCACAGATTAAGGAATTAGACTTTCAAGTCTTATTTTTTAAGAAATACATTTTGTAAGGCTGTAACTGCCATAGATAATGATTCACCTGATGGATCTAGGCCAAGTAAACTGAAACCCTTCTGGAAATAATTCACCATTCTAGATGCCATTAAGAATATATAAGTGATTCACAGGAAGAGGTAAAAATGTCAACATCAACAGGAACTTGGAAGAACTTCATTCCAGCCCTCACCGATGTCTTTGAGGAGTTTAAGCAATCAATGGTGTTGGCAAAACTGGACGGCATACATGCAAAAGAATGACACTAGAGCACATTCTTACACCATATATAAAAATGAACTCAAAATAGATTAAAGATTTAAATTTAAGACCTGAAATCATAAAATGCCTAAAAAAATTTTTTTTTTAAATTTAAAAACAAAAACAAAAAACCATAGGCAGTGAGTTCTTAGATATTGGTCCTAGCACTCTATTTTTTTATCTGCCTCCTCAGGCAACAGCAACAAAAGTAAATAGAAACTGTCAAACTAGAAGGATTCTGAACAGGGAAGGAAACCATCAACAAAACAAAAATGCAACCTACTGACTGGGGGAAGACATTTGTAAATGATTTGCCCAGTAAGGGGTTAATATCCAAAATACATAAAGAGCTAATACAACTCAATCAAAAAAGAATCTGGTTAGAAAATAGGGAGAGGACCTGAACAGACATTTTTCCAAAGACATACAGATAGTCTACAGACACATGAAAAGATACACAGCATCACTAGTCAGCAGGGAAATGCAGATCCAAACTATACAGAGATATCACCTCATACTAGACAGAAGGCCAGTATCAAAAAGAAGCAGTAAGTGTTGCAAGAACGTGCATAAAAGGGCACCCTCGTGCGTTCTTGGTGGGAATGTAAATGAGGGCAACCACTGTGGGAAACAGCATCGTGGTTCCTCAAAAAGTTAAAAATAGAACTAGCGTTACAATCCAGCAATTTCACTACTGGGTATTTTCCTTAAGAAAATGGAAACACTTATTTGAAAAGATAAGTGCATCCCTATGGTCATTGGAGCATTATTTATAATAGCCAAAATTTGATAGTAACCTAAGTTGTCCATCAGTAGATGAATGGATAGAAGATATGGTACATATACACAATAGAATATTAGTTGGCCACTAAAAAGAATGGACTTTTGCCATTTGCAACAACATGAATGGGCATTATGTTAAGTGAAGTAAGTCAGACAAAGACAAATATCATATGTGAAACCTAAAAAACAAAACAAATTAACAACAACAAAAAAACAAATACTTATAAATACAGAAAACAATCCAGTGGTTGCCAGAGGGAGAGGGTTGGGGGCTGGGGGAAACAGGCACAGGATGAAGGTCTGAAAGCTTTGTTCAAACAAACTTCCAGTTATGAAATAAACAGACCACGGGGATGCAAAGTACAGCATAAGGCATATAAGTCGATAATACTGTAATAACTTTGTATGGTGACAGATGGTAACTAGACTTACGATGGTGATCATTTTATAATGTATAAAATGTTGAATTACTATGTTGTACACCTGAAATTAATAATTATTAATTAACAATGTATGTCAACTACTCATAGTAAAAACAAAAAACCAAAAAATGCTTGTTATTTATGTGTGAAATTCTAAGGAAATAGAACTAAAGTGTTTTAAAACCAAAATATTGACATCACATATGTATCATCTGTAAGCCACAGTATTTGGGAATATACTATTGGTTCAATTACAATAAAAAAATACCCTGAAAGTGTTTTTCAAGTTCACTTTAATCTTTAATCAGTACTGCCCATACGTAAATGCACTTGCCAAGCTGGATTTGAAATCCTTTGAATTATCTATTCTAATAATGCTGGCAATAGGACTACATAAAAAAATTTTTATAGCTATAAAGGTACATTCTTCTCAATGATTTTATTTTCTAAAATAGTAAAGGTAATATATAAAACTCTGTTTCTATACTATGTATTTAATATAATATTAAAAGGAAAGCAACAAAAAAGAAAATCAAGAACATACCTGTGGAACACTCTTTACATTAGGTACTGGCTGGATTATGGTTGAAAAATCAGATTTAGAGGCAGCAGTTGCTTCAACTGGAGTTGATATATTTAGTGGTGTCATTCTTTCATCTTGATTATTTATCATTTCTATGTTTTCATGTACTTCTATAGGAGGAGGTGGCATCTGGGCAGTAGGTTTAGAAGGAATGGACTCTTCCAGTGAGGGATAAGTGAAATCCACTAAAATCCCCAAAAGAATAATAATATTTTTGAAAGAACAGTAAACCCTATAAATAGTACTTATATATCTCATGTGTTTTATATTTGATAATTAAATATAACTAAATGAGGTGACAACCACGACAGTCATAAAGAATTAAACATTAACTTCCAGGCTATGGACATCTTGTATTTTTTATGTCTAACAACAAACTGCTATCTAATAAGACAAATGCATATACAACCAAAAACACTACAACTCAAAACAAATAGTTTTAGTTTATTTTACTGAAGCAATTTTAAATAAAAATTTTCACATACATACATGAAATAGACACCTCTTCATTCTTGCCTCGTTGTGGTGGAGTGACCTTAGCATTTGTTGTGTACTGGGGATAACAAAGGAGCCAGTTTTCATAGCCTCCTTCTAAAACCAAAGGTTCATTGCGAAGGACAGTTTTACTTTCCCACTATAAAATAAGGAGATAGTATTTTTAATATGGCAGCAGTCGTAACAAAGTCAAATTTCTGGAAGCTAAAAACATAACAAACTCAAATTTTAAAATTGCTCTTTTGAGGATTCATCTTTTAAATGGTTAAAAAAATGAGAGCTGAATTCAAAATTCAGTGTTAAATGAAAGAAATGGGAAAATCAGGTTCTGAAAACCACACAATCCATGATTTTAGAAGGAAAATAAGAAGTCAATATACAATAAAAATCATCCATAACCCCAATACCCACTAGGGTACCAATATAACAATTTAGAGTTTATTTCTATAGTTTTCTAGGTAGATACACACTCTTTTTTATTTTATGCAAAACATGGAAACTTTTATGATGCTGCTTTTCTTCTATGTGAGCATCTCTTTTAAACACCATTTTTAATAACCAGATAATATTCTGTATTACACATACATGTACACACACATAGACACACATCAAAACTGAATCAATCATTTAAACACTTATGTTTATTCTTCCCATTTAGTTACAAAAAATGTTGATTTAAACACTAAAGAGCCTATAGATGAATACACCAAATCAACTCCATGAGGGAAAATCTCCAGAAGTAGACCTGCTGAGTCAAGGCACATGAATATTTTAAGGCCTTTTATACATTTTTCTTTGAAATCATCTTTAAAAAAATATATCTGTGTGTTTCTGTAGGGTATTTTCTTAGGAGTAGAACTCTTGGTTTAAAAGTTTAATAGATATTACCATTGCCCTTCAAAACAATACCAATTTACACACCTACCAACAGTATATGAGAATGCCCATTATAAATCTTTATAATTTTTACCAAATCAGTGGACATAAAATGGTATCTTGTTTTAATTAGCATTTCTTAGGGAAGTCAAACATCTTTATAACCTTTTATATTCTGAATTAATCTCATCCTGTGCACATTTTTTTATATACAGTTTGCTATTTTATTTGTGAATATACTTTGAATATTAAGGAAACTACATCTTCATCATATATGTTAAAATTACTTTTCCTGATTTGATTTTCACTTTATGTTTTTAACAGTCAAATATAATGATTTTCCTTTATGGCATTTCAGTTTAGGATTGGTTAGGATCAAGACAACAGAAATACCTACTAAGGCTTTTTCCTAGTAGTTTAATTTTTCAATCAATATATTCATATCATTGATGTAAGAATTAAGGTAAGGATTCCTTTTCTTTCACTTATTGGCTAGCCAACTGTCCCCAAACCATTCATTTCAATCCATTTTTCCTTCCTGATTTGTTATTCACCTGTATCATACACTGAACACTCATATATCTTAGGTTTAACTATGAAATTGCCACTTTTGTGGCACTAGATGAATGTTGCCGGTTTCATATATCATCCTATACTTTGGTACATTTCTAGATTCTGTATTTTAAAGCATGAATTGTTTGAAGGCTTTGTTCAAACAACTGAAGGGCAATGTTCCATGAATTGACCCTTCTACTAGATGACAGAGAGTTTTGTTCTTACCACATGCTCACCAGCATTCAGTGCTTTTCATTATTCACTAATTTAACAAATTAAACTGAGTATTATTTTAAATTTTGTTAATTTGATCAGTGCAAATGGCATTACTTCAATTTTCATTTCTCTGATTACTCATAAAGTTGGCATTTTTATGTTTTTGTTACTTGCACTTCCTTTTCTGTTCACTATCTACCTGTGTCCACTACTTATTTTACTGTTTAATCTTAAATAATTTTATTTGCAAAAGCTCTTTGGATTTTACATGTTCTAAGTCACTGCCATATTTGTAGCAAATGTTTTTCTCTGTCTCCTGTATTCTAATTTAATGGTATTTTTTCATGTAAGTTTTATTTTATTAAGTCAAATCTATCAAGCTTTTTTTCTTTAGTGACTTCTTCCTTTGCCTTAATTTCATAGTCTAATTCTTTTTTTTTATTTATTTATTTTGATTTTTTGAGAGGGCATCTCTCATATTTATTGATCAAATGGTTGTTAACAACAATAAAATTCTGTATAGGGGACTCACTGCACAATCATTAATCAACCCCAAGCCTAATTCTCAACAGTCTCCAATCTTCTGAAGCATAACAAACAAGTTCTTACATGGTGAACAAATTCTTACATAGTGAATAAGTTCTTACATGGTGAACAGTGCAAGGGCAGTCATATCACAGAAACTTTCGGTTTTGATCACGCATTTCATAGTCTAATTCTTAAACAAGAACTTTTTCCAGACAATTTATATAGCTGAAAATTCTAATAGCCTACTTTATATAACTCAGTTTATTATTTGGTGATTCAAAACTAGTTTTTTAAATCTAATTTAAAAAAATCTATAACCGATGGACCTTCTCATCCTTAAGATAAGCAACTACTCAGTATATCTTTCTAACAACCAGAGGCGGCTTGTAATTACAGTAAACTAACAAGGCAACTTGCTAACCTTGAAAAGTGCATCTTTCAGACTCCGTAGAGTTGTTCCAAGTTGTAAATCTTTTGTAGAACTAAACCAGTCAAGAAGTACCACATAATCCACATTCCCCCTCTTCTTCCATGTGTCTTTAGAATCATCTGGGAGGTTTGCTTCAATTCGAGTAGCAGTGACTCTGAAATGTATTAATATTTGTAATAGAACAAAAATAGAGAGGTCCTAATACAGTAATGTAAGACTGAATTTTGTTCTATAGTCTGTATCATACCATTGCAAACTTTTAAGACAGATTTCTTTCTAATGTCAGACTGTATGCTAAGGTATTAAATAGTCTAAAATATTTAACAACTTCACCACTAGATAGTACTGGAATTGTTTTTTAATTATTAGTGACTGAAAAGAAGCAGACTCAGTTCTGACCCTTCACAAAAAAAGGGGCCAAAACTGAAAACAGAGGAAGTGATCTGAGAACCTCTCTCAGCCAAATATAAACAACTGGGGAATCACCTGGGTACTGTTATATTTCAGTTCTCTTATACCTAATAATTCGTAGTTAATGAAATACCAAAATGTTTATTTAACAAACACATAACAGCAATTACTATGTGCCATGAACTATTCTGGATGCTTTATTCTCATCAAATCTCACTGAATCTTCACAACAATCCTATTAAGGTAGGCATTATCCTCATTTTATAGATGGGGAAACTGAGGCACAAAGAGGTTAAGTGACCTGTCCAAGATTACAGCTGCCCAGTGGAGCTAGAATTCAAACTCAGGCCATTTGGCTCATGTCCACACTCTTGGCTGCTGTGCTGTGTTGCCTCTGATATCATCAACTGAATATTATCAATTCTACATTAAAGGGTGTTTTTCACTTCTTCCTTTGCTCACATAAAAGCAAAGTTCTGACCTAAAATCCTTACAATTGGCCTGTGGCATGGCATGGCCCCTCCCCCAAATTCTAGCTCACTGGCCTCATCACAGACTACTTGCTACTTACTCCACTCTACTCCCACTGGTTTCCTTGTAATTCCTAAATTATCCAGGTACACTCTTGCCTAAGGGCCTCTGCGACTGCTGTTCCCTCCATCTGGAACCCTCTTCCCTAAGATAACTGCAATACTTATTTTCGTTATATCCTCAAGGATTGCTCAGCAATAACTTCTCTGTGAAGCCTTCCTGGGTTACATTTTTAATGCCCACCCCAACATACACACTTCACACACCCATCTCTATAGCACTTATCAACAGATGTACATTTTAAGTTTTACTGTCTGCCTCACCTACTCCACCTCCCTGTTAAGACAAAAAAGCTCTATGAAGCAAAGATTTTTATTCAATGGTTTAGCTCCAGCACTTAGAACCACAGTAACCCAGCTCATAGTAAGTGCTCATTAATATCTGCTGAATGACTGAATGAGTAACTGAATAATACAGATTTCCTCCTCCAAGTAAGGAAATCATGATTATTCCTAGCAAAGCACCGAGGCATTTCAGTATTTAACGATGATACTGGCAGGAGTCGTTAACCTTTTATTCACAAGTCAAACTAAATGGTTTAGATTATTTAAAAGGAAAAAAGAAGAAATATAAAATACTGTCTCTTGGTAATTCTCACCTGATACATAGAGATCAGAAGGATGCTTGGTCAACAAATAAGAAAAATTGAAATGTGATATTGTTAGGGACTATTTCTGACTCTAGGAATACAGCTGTATAAATACTTTTTGTCTAAAAACTCAAGATTAGTATTTTGCAGAAAACACTGGGAAAAAATACTATCAACGAGTATTTCCCAAATGTCAATCTTTAATGTATCATCTATATAAGCGGCTGCAACTTTGCTGTCTGTACCTTGCCTACTGTTTAATATTTAATTTGATTTGATTTTTTTAATTGAAAGTGAGCCTTTACTTAAATAAATTTATTTTAACTGGAAAATAAATATTCTTGTATACATGGAAAAACAGTACTATATCCAATAAATATAGTATAGTCCTAAAAATAAATTAGGTCAGTAAATTATACTATGTTCACATATTAGATTACCATACAGCAATGAGAATAAATGAACTACCACTACACACAGTAACACAGATGACTCTCACGAACGTAAGATTGAGTACAAGAAGCCAGACATAAAGACTATAGATTGTATGATTCCAGTTATACAAAATACAGACAAAAATGAACGTCAAAAGTTGGTGGTGCCCTTGGGTGGGTAGGGATATGGGTAGTTGACAGGGATCATGTGAAGGGCTTCTGGAATGGTGGATATATTGTGTTTCTTGATCTGTATGTTAGCTAAATGGGTGCGTTCAGTTTTTGAAAATTGGGCTAAATACTTAGGATAGGAGTGCTTTTGTATGTATACTACACTGTATTAAAATTTTAAGAGACAATGAACAAATACAGTAATCACTATCAGCTACTTGTAGATACTGTTGCCTACAGAAAGCTCCGAGGTCTGCTATCAGTTAAGAAGGTTAGAAATATTAAGAAGGAATGCTAGCACCAAACTGAGACTTCTTTTAACTACTTCAGAAGGACTGAAACAGAAATTAAAGGGGAATTAATTTTCTTGGTATGCAATACATTGTTACTTAATCTTCAACCTAAACTCATCTTCAGTTTCACAGTAGTCCAAATCTTACAGCTTGGGAAGCACAAAATGAAGTGCAAACCGCCATCTTTCTGTTAGTACAGATGAGACCATCTAAAGATGAATTATGACTTTGTCTTTTCAAAACCTGGGAATATATTCACATCTACTTGATTAGACTCAGCACTCTAACCTCATTTTTAAGTAGCATATTTACAAAGCACCCTATTCTTCAGGTCAAACACTTATCAAGCATCTAAAATGCACCAAAAACTATACATTTTACCTAATTTAAAAAAAGATTATCTTTTTAATGTTCAGTTCATCCTAGAATGGACCACAGATTTTAACTAATCTAATCCCATAAACTTCATATATAATTTATATAACACTACAAATAGTGAAAATAGCCTCGGATCTGGAGCTTTAGCTCTGTCACCATTATGATAGATTATAATATAAAACATATCCATGCAGTTAACTTGAAATTATTTTATAGGCTAAAGGCTTTCTCATCAAAACCGAGAGCAAAATATATATATATTTTTTAGTTTAGTCCTTACTAGTGCCAGGCACTGTGTTAAGTGTGTCTGTGTGTTTAAAATTTCTCACTTAAACTTCTCAAAATCTCTCAGACAGGTACTATTATTAACCCCATTCTACAGATGGAAACATGGGCTTAGAGTGGTTAGCTCACTAACCAGAAGTACTATAGCTAGTAAGAAACAGAGTTATAATCAGAATATAGCCTGACTTCACAGCCTATAATCTTCCTTCGTCACTTAGCTAAACTGCTGCTGCTTCAAAAAAGTATTTGGCACTCTTTTACCATAGATAATAGTATGGGGAATTTCAAAATAAAAATCAATTAAATTAGCTCACGATTTTAATCGATTTAGTGCAAATGCTTCACAAGATCATAAATAAAAAATAGTTATTATTAGTCAACAAACACCTGGGGAGAGAGGGCACACAAAAGCAGCTTCATTTCTCCTTGTCAATAAAGCTCTAAATGACACAAATAGGAGAAAACAGCCAAATTGGAATGTCCTTTACACTACTCTTCAGAAAGGGTAATGTATACCTCTGAGGAGCAAAGAATGGAAAGGTGAATAGAAAAAGAAAAGACTCCTTTATCACACTTAGCTTGGATGCTAAGGAGTAACATTTACTACTGTCTATAGTTTATCATTTTATCTAAATACACAATGACCCACCCTGGACTGATAGCTTCTTCAGGAACACTGAGAGAATTTGAAATACGGGAATCCTGATAATCCTGCATTCTTCGGGCATCCATTATGATCAAGCTGATGCTTTCATCCATCATCATTGTGTATAGCTCCTTTGCTGTAATTGCTCCTTGAAATCAAGAGAGACAATGTAAGTGACAAAGAACACCCAGTTTCATGTGCTATCATACCTCCAAACACAGGACAAGTAAAACTTTTCCTAGAAGAGTGAAATGTACTGGGTGTCATATACTTCCTATCCCTTAACACCATTTATTTTCTCTTAAACTAACATTAAACATAATTTGTATTTTTGCCATTTATCAAGAAACTAACTTAATGCTCTGTCTTTAAACATAAACACTTAAATACCAAAACTTAGTGTTACGGTTACAACTATATCTGGTGTTAGCTTTGTTACTAGTATAAAGAAAGTTAATATGCATATCTCATGAAAAATCCTTATTCTGCCTTTAATTATTAAGAAATTTGAAAAAGGTCAACCAGAAGATGCATCTATCATTCAAAACTTCTTGACAAGAACAGACCCACAGAAGCCAAAAGAACAGAATAGAGAGTCCAGATATAAATTCAAGCATATATGGTCAATTAATATATGACAAAGGACCCATAGATACATGACAGCTTCTACAATAGCTGGTGCTGGCAAAACTGGACAGCAACATGTAAGAGAATGAAACTGGATTACTGTCTAACCCTGTACACAAAAGTAAACTCAAAATGGATCAAAGACCTGAATGTAAGTCATGAAACCATAAAACTCTTAGAAAAAAACATAGGCAAAACTCTCTTGGACATAAACATGAGCAACTTCTTTATGAACATATCTCTCTGGGCAAGGGAAACAAAAGCAAAAATGAACAAGTGGGACTATATAAAACTAAAAGCTTCTGTATAGCAAAGGATACCATCAGTAGAACAAAAAGACATCCTACAGCAGGGAGAATATATTCATAAATGACATATCTGATAAGGAGTTGACATCCAAATTACATAAAGAGCTCACGCACCTCAACAAACAAAAAGCAAATAAGCCAATTAAAAAATGGGCAGAGGAGCTGAACAGACAGTTCTCCAAAGAAGAAATTCAGATGGCCAACAGGCACATAGAAAGTTGCTCGACGTCACTAATCATCAGAGAAATGCAAATTGAAACCACAATGAGATATCACCTCACACAAGTTAGGATGGCCAACATCCAAAAGACAAACAACAACAAATGTCAGCAAGGTTGTGGAGAAAGGGGAACCCTCCTACACTGCTGGTGGGAATGTAAATTAGTCCAACCATTGTGGAAAGCAGTATGGAGGTTCCTCAAAAAGCTCAAAATAGAAATACCATTTGACCTGGGAATTCCACTTCTAGAAATTTACCCGAAGAATGCAGCAGCCCAGTTTGAAAAGGACAGATGCATCCCTATGTTTATCACAGCACTATTTACAATAGTCAAGAAATGGAAGCAATCTAAGTGTCCATTAGTAGATGAATGGATAAAGAAGATGTGGTACATATACACAATGGAATATTATTCAGCCATAAGAAGAAAACAAATCCTACCATTTGCAACAACATGGATGGAGCTAGAGGGTATTATGCTCAGTGAAATAAGCAAGGCAGAGAAAGACAAGTATCAAATGATTTCACTAATCTGTGGAGTATAAGAACAAAGAAAAAACTGAAGGAGCAAAACAGCAGCAGACTCACAGAACCCAAGAATGGACTAACAGTTACCAAGGGGAAAGGGACTGGGGAGGGTGGGTGGGAAGGGAGGGATAAGGGGGAAAATGGGGCATTACAATTAGCACACATAATGTAGGTGGGGGGTCATGGGAAAGGCAGTATATAGAGAGAAGACAAGTAGTGATTCTATAGTATTTTACTACGCTGATGGACAGTGACTGTAATGGGGTATGTCCGGGGGACTTGATAACGGGGGAAGTCTAGTAACCATAATGTTGTTCAAGTAATTGTACATTAATGATATCAAAATTGAAAAATTAAAAAAAAACTTTTTGAAAGGTTCTAAATTCTTTCTTAAAATAATTTTAAATTCTTTAAATTATTTTTTAAAAGAATTTTAAATTTTAAAAAGATGGGGTTTTACAGCAGCTATTTGAAAAACTTTTAGATTTTCAAGTATTCCTAGAGTAACAAGCCAAAAGCTTGTTATTTATGTTCCACATCAGGGGTTGGCAACTATGGCCACCTGTTTATATTGGAATACAAAAAGCTCATTTATTTATGATGACTAACCAGTAATTAATAGTTAATTATTAACTACAGTTAATAGATAATATATTTTGTCTATGGCTGCTTTCATGATACAACAGCAAGGACCACAGAGGCCCTCAAGCCTAAATATTTGCTATCTAGCTTTTTAATATTTAACCAAAATAAATATTCCCTATGTTAGTATTTTGCTCTTCCAGCTTCTACCACCTGAAGTGAAAGATTCAAAAGCACTACAAGGAAGCATAAAATTATAAAGACTGACTTCAGCAGCGAGCTGTGGGAAGAATGTAGTCACAGGGTCTCCTAAGCTACAGCACCAAGCTGCTATTAACTATTAACTATCCTACTTCCTTCTCTAGCTATCAAGATAATTTTGAACACTCTAAACAAGCTGAGAATAAATCACCGAGAAGGGTAACATCTAAGCAGAATGAGTTACAAAAGAACAGATGAATAAAACCTAATCTTGTAGAGTTGATAACTGCTTTTCGAAGGACACCTTACTATACTGTTTATTTTTTTAATTGTATGAAAATATTTTAAATGGAGATTTTAGCATTACATACAATTAATACTTAAGTTAAACTTTTTCTGAGAGAGGAAAACTTAGGCAATTGCCTAAGTCTTTTTGCTTAGGTCACGTATTTGTGACTGGAGCATCAGCATGACCTATGAACAACATCCAGATTACTGGTTTAGATTTTTTGAGAGAAGTGAAGACACCTTTTAAGTAATTCGGTTTACAACCTAGAGTCATAAGTAATAATAGCTAATACTTAATATAAAGTTTACTCTGTGTTCTAAGAATTTAACAATTATTAACACGTTCAATCCTCACAATAAAGCTATGAAACAGGTACTATTGTTATTCCCACTTTACAGATGGTAACATTAAGAAAAGAGGTTAAGTAACATGCTCAAGATCATATGGAAATTTAGGAGGAGCCAGTATTCAAATCCAGGCAGTCTGAGTTCTCACAGTCCATGCTCTTACCCACTATGCTAAACTACATCTTGGGAAAAAAAAGAAAGAAAGAAAGAAAACAATGACAAATACAAACTGTGCTTTTGATGTTTTCATTTTTTTTTTCATTTGTATATCACCATATACATTACCCATGATACATAAATACAGAATATAATACATTTTCAATATAATTGTACAGGCTAGGAAAAAATGGTAAAGCTTACATACAGATTAGACACAATGTTAAGAATTTCATTTTATAAACTCTGAGCTTATCTGATTGAAAGAAGATCTTAATAGTAACCTAAAAGAACTTCCTCTTTCTGTACACACTTACCTTTCTCTGTTGTCTCATTCTTTTCACTCTTTTCACCATTTATCTATTATAGAGGGGGGAAAAAAAGGTATACACTGAGTCACTGATGAGTTTTGGCAAACAAATGACGTAGGTGAAAAGACAAGCAGTCACTTAACAAAATGGAATAAGAGGAAGAGAAAGAGGAAGGGGAAACGGGGTCAGAGAAAAGAGGA
This sequence comes from Manis javanica, assembly GCF_040802235.1. Taxonomy (NCBI): domain Eukaryota; kingdom Metazoa; phylum Chordata; class Mammalia; order Pholidota; family Manidae; genus Manis; species Manis javanica. Next base: position 100,465,884 of record NC_133163.1, on the reverse strand, counting down.
AAAGAGCAAAGGGGAGAAAATGAAACCCTAGAAATAAAAGGTTTGGCATCAAATTATTAGTATACCAATCTTTCTTTTAATGAAAATTACATTTATTACAAAGGAGAGACCTTAAAGATCATCTACTTCAAGAACTTCATTTGGCAAATAAGGAAAATGTGTCCCAGAATTGTTAAACAAAACTTGACACAGGACCAGAAGTTAGATATACTAAATCACAGCTCAAATGCTTTCTATTGTTGTAATCCAGTTTATAGTGATTGCTAAAAACTAAATAATACACAGAATGTAGTTCTACAGAGGCTCCAGGAAAAACCTGGAATCAATTGAAGCTAGAATATTTAATTCAGTTTCTAATAAAAACACATAATATTTTACTCTTGTTGGCTCAAAGTATTTTGTAGTATCTCAACTCTTCTTAAGGAAATCATCTAACTAAAAAGAAACAGTTTTTTTACCACACAGAATAAATCTGAAATACCTTTTGGGCTTTGTCTTTGGAATCCAGTATATTTTCCAAAGAACTTTTAGCTGCTGTGCCACCATCCTCTCTTCCTGCTTCCTGCTTTTTCTGTTTCTGCAGCTGCTCTTCCTCCTGTCTGTCCTTTTCTTCAAGTTTTTTCCGGACTTCGGCTTCTTCATACCTAGTTGAAAAAAAGAAGCCAAGATGCCTCCTATGGGCACAGTCATGGAAAGTAAGAGTTCCAGTTCCATAAAACCAGTGTCCTGCCTTGGGTTATTTTATGGCTGCGTGCTTTCTCCCTCCAACTGAAATTTGACTCTGCCGGTGTTCTGTTATAGACCACAACTTGTATATTTCTTCTTCTTAGATTATTTCAAATTGCTCAAAAATCTTGCAAAGAAACTCTATGCTCTTAAGTTGCAGTTGTTTAATGCTTTTTGTGCTTTTTTCTCTCCCACAAATTTCAACGTTTTAATTATTCAAATCTGCTGCAATTTCTTTTTCAAAGACTTAGAATCCTAAAGTCCTAAAACTAATTACAAAGACTCATTCACTTATAAATTGATACAAAATATGAAAAAGTACAGACAACAAGTGAGAAAAAGGACATAAAGCCCAAAAGATAGGGGAATAAAGAATATGATTATTGTTGGTAGTAATATGATTAGGCAAAACCTAGGCAAATAAAAGAGAAAACAGTGAACCATGGGTAACTCAAAGATCAGAAAAAATTCTTTTCTACTTAGTCAATTGATTTGTTAAAGCAAGAGAATAGTGATTCTAGATAATATCCACTTTAACATACTTGAGCCTCAGGATTTCTGGAAAGGACGAAGGCAATACATTATTGAAAAAGACAATTTATAAGTAAAGACTATAATGTATATAACTATAATAGTTGATTCAAGTATGAAAAACAATTAAGAAAAAATACTGAACTATAAATAGTTCCCTTTTTCTTATTTAAAGAATGACTAATGACTAAAAATTGAAATAAACTGTTTTTAATTTCTGATTATTTTATAAGCCTTATAAGCCAATCTTGGCAAATATTAGAATAAGATTTTTTTTAAAACATGTCAATTTTGCAACTAGCAGTGGATACTTCGTTCCCACAAGACCAGTTGTCCAGTAGCATTTTATAACATTGGCATATAAGGAATTATATTTTTCTGAAGAATTCTATCAGAAACAAAAAAAAAATTAGACTTGAGCTCTGACCTAATACAGCAATGCTTACCTTAGCAATCTAGCATTTTAAATATTTAACAAATTTCAGTAAAGAGCATGAATGGTAACACATGAATGTTAAGTAATAGAGCAAAAGATTTTAATTTTTGTGTCTCCATTAACATATAACTCATTTCTAGAAATAGGGATTTATATGCATGTCAGATATGAGTAGGAAAATTCTAATTATTATTTTTAGCTTTTAACTTCACATTCTTTTAAAGATTTCATAATAATGTCTGTACCTGAGCTTAAGGCTTTCAGAGAGTCTTTCAGCTTCTTCAATAGCTTTTTTGATGTTTGCAGGTCCAAGTATTGAATGAAAGTAGTCCTAAAATTATAGGAAAACCATCCCATACTGTTAGTTCTGGCCACTCTACACAGCACTAGTGCTGAAAACATTAAAATCATGATGCTTACGTAAAGAAAGTTTAGATGAAAACATGACTGAATGAAGTATCTTTTTAAACATTTACCACACAAATGAACAACTTATTCTTCAAATGTTTCAAAAGTCTCTCTTCATACCAGTAGTATGCTTTTATAAAAATCCAGTAGGTAATAACTGTACTTATTTGTAAGGCACCTTTAAGATGTGTAAATACTATTCCTGTTGTTTATGAATAAGTGCCAAAAGGCAAAGATTTGGGGAGCAAAATATATTTTCCTATTGTAGATATGTTACCTAGTGTTTATTCTCTGGTCTCAGAAGCATTAGAGCAAATTATGTTATCAATCTACCGCATATAATTCATTTTGTTTTATTTTAAACAGAGATGTTTTTGCCTCCATCTAAATTGTTATAAAAAAGAAATAGTTTCACTTCCACCTCTCAACTGGAGTCTAAGGTTTTTGACATAAAACGAGTTTTATACTTGCAAAAACCTTGATTAAACATCAGATGACAGAAGTAAATCATCAATAATAAAATGCACCTTAAAAAAACCACACCCAGTTTGACACATAATTTACTAACACGCATAATGAAGTTTAGGTCACACATAATGAAGTAAGAGGTCACTCATTAGATCCTGCAACCATAAGTATTTTCATATCAAGGTTAGTTTGACATGACAGTAGTACAGTGAGACTCAGCTAGCTTATTACTGGATTTAAGTTGCCACAACTTGTCAGTATGACTTTGCAAATGGAACCCACTAGCACTGTTCATCACACACGATACAGTAACCAAGATTTATAAAAAGAAAGGCAAAAGGCCAGAAATACCCATCTCTGGGTCTTTGAGAGACAGTCACCAAGAGCTGGTGGAATAAATATGTTGGTAACAGCTATCATATGTCTACCTTTCTAGTCTAAAAGTAGATCGTGTTTTGGTTGAGCTTACTCTTCTAGATTAAAGCCTAAATAAATAAAAAGGTCCCTTTATTATGTAACTTTAATAAAAGTATACAGTTTGTTCAATACTGTGACAACTGAATATTATAGCAGAATAAAGTGTAATTACTTCAGTTACCACAATGTCCTAAGATGCAACACTTTTTAAACAGGAAACAAAATTTAATCATTACTGCAAGATTTCTCTGATAGAAAGAAAATACAAAGTAAAAACAAAAAATACTATGATTTGTTTTATTATTAATTTTTTGGCATAAACTCTTTAAAAAGTCAGCCTGTAAGCCCAGCTTAACACTGTTTCTTTTTTTTTTTTTTTGAGAGGGCATCTCTCATATTTATTGATCAAATGGTTGTTAACAACAATAAAATTCTGTATAGGGGGGTCAATGCTCAATGCAAACTCATTAATCCATCTCAAGCCTAGTTCTCTTCAGTCTCTAATCTTCTGAAGCACAACGAACAAGCTCTTACATGGTGAACGAATTCTTACATAGTGAATAAGTTCTTACATGGTGCACAAATTCTTACATGGTGAATAAGTTCTTACATGGTGAACAGTACAAGGGCAGTCATCACAGAAACTTTCGGTTTTGATCATGCATTATGAACTATAAACAATCAGGTCAAATATGAATATTCGTTTGATTCTCACACTTGATTTATATATGGATCCCACATTTCTCCCTTTATTACTATTTTTATTTTTAATAAACTGCTGAAGTGGTAGGTAGATGCAAGATAAAGGCAGAAAACATAGTTCAGTGTTGTAAGAGAGCAATTGTAGATGATCAGGTGTGTGCCTGTAGACTATGTGTTAATCCGAGCTAGACAAGGGCAATAAAACATCCATGGATGCAGAAGCTTTCTCTCAACACAGGGGAGGGTGAGGTTCTAAGCCTCACCACTGTTGATCCCCGATTTCTCACCTGATGGCCCCCCTGCGACTGTGCCTGTCTTAGGTTGTTCCTCCCTTGAGGAATCTTACCCGTCTCTGGCTAACCAGTCATCTTCCGGGGCCATACAGGGAGATGTAAAGTTGGTAAGTGAGAGAGAAGCCATATTGTTTGAAAAGGTTAGCTTTTTACTTCTTTGCAGATTTATGCCCTGTGGCTTCTATGCCTAGCACTTGTTTCAAGGTATCTTTACCACCTGGAGGAATTATGATACTCGGGAAATTCAATATGAGGAACGAATTCTATTTAAGGGTTGTAATTCGGAAGGAAGAAGAAAAGCTATAGAGGTAGCATATGGAAGAAAACGGGAGGATTGATTATTTCTTTGACATATCTTCTTGTAGAGTACCTTAAGTATGTATAGGTTTTAAACTACTAACTAACTTGCGCACACATATTAACATAATAGAAATACAGTGACATAAACAAAGCAAATCTATAATTACCAACCATCTTCAGTGAAGCCAAGAAAACCATTTAGGCACCCTAGGCATTTGTCAAAATTAGTCTATGATATGATGGATATTGTCCAACTGTCCAACAAATTAAAGCAACCCATTTCTGGGATCTGTTCACAACCCATATGTTCTTTTAACCGTAGATAGTCTATAGTCATAAGATTTTGGAGTGCTACAACTTGCACCCCTCCCAACTCCTGACTGAGTTCCAACAGTACAGATCCAGTCAAATTCGTTGTCTCACTGTATGCACATGCCAGCCTAGACATCTCCCTCCTCATTCCAATGGCAAGTCCAGGAAACGGTGGGGTGGACGCAGCCACAACCGCAGCATCGCCCGGATCCCTGTGGAGGCTTTTTGATGATCATCCCCCGGGAGGAGTCCTCCAGAGAGTGCTGATGCCGGAAGCTCCTCCTCATATCGTATCTTAGTTCATTTTCTGGGTTGCCAAGCTAGGCCTTGGTCTTCTGAATAGAAACAAGCAGACCCTTTCCCCACACTTTGACATGCCCTCTATACCACTGTGTAGAACTCATTGGAGGTCAGCACACAGGAACTGATTTTTTTTTTTAACCTTTAATCTACACTTACATGAAGAATACTATGTTTACTATGCTCTCCCGTATATCAAGTCCCCCCTTAAAACCACATTACAGTCACTGCCCATCAGCATAGCAAAATGTAGAATCACTACTTGTCCTCTCTGTGTTCTACAGCCCTCCCTCCCCTTTCTCCCTCCCCCCACTATACATGCTAATCTTAATACCCCCCTTCTTCTTCCCCCACCTTATCCCCCCCTGCCCACCCATCCTCCCCAGTTCCTTTCCCTTTGGTACCTGTTAGTCCATTTTTGGGTTCTGTAATTCCGCTGCTGTTTTGTTCCTTCAGTTTTTCCTTTGTTCTTATACTCCTCAGATGAGTGAAATCATTTGGTATTTCTCTTTCTCCGCTTGGCTTATTTCACTGAGCATAATACTCTCCAGCTCCATCCATGTTGCTGCAAATGGTAGGATTTTTCCTCTTCTTATGGCTGAGTAGTATTCTATTGTGTATATGTACCACATCTTCTTTATTCATTTATCTACCGATGGACATTTAGGTTGCTTCCAATTCTTGGCTGTTGTAAATAGAGCTGCGATAAACATAGGGGTGCATCTGTCTTTCTCAAACTTGATTGCTGCGTTCTTAGGGTAAATTCCTAGGAGTGGAATTCCTGGGTCAAATGGTAGGTCTGTTTTGAGCATTTTGATGAACCTCCATACTGCTTTCCACAATGGTTGAACTAATTTACATTCCCACCAGCAGTGTAGGAGGGTTCCCCTTTCTCCACAGCCTCGTCAACATTTGTTGTTGTTTGTCTTTTGGATGGCAGCTATCCTTACTGGTGTGAGGTGATACCTCATTGTAGTTTTAATTTGCATTTCTCTGATAATTAGCAATGTGGAGCATCTTTTCATGTGTCTCTTGGCCATCTGTATTTCTTTTTTAGAGAACTCTCTGTTCAGTTTCTCTGCCCATTTTTTAATTGGGTTATTTGTTTTATGTTTGTTGAGACGTGTGAGCTCTTTATATATTCTGGACATCAAGCCTTTATCGGATCTGTCATTTTCAAATATATTCTCCCATACTGTAGGGGTCCTTTTTGTTCTATTGATGGTGTCTTTCGTTGTACAGAAACTTTTCAGCTTAATGTAGTCCCACTTGCTCATTTTTGCTGTTGTTTTCCTTGCCCGGGGAGATATGTTCAAGAAGAGGTCACTCATGTTTATGTCTAAGAGGTTTTTGCCTATGTTTTTTTCCAAGAGTTTAATGGTTTCATGACTTACATTCAGGTCTTTGATCCATTTTGAGTTTACCTTTGTATATGGGGTTAGACAAAGGTCCAGTTTCATTCTCCTACATGTAGCTGCCCAGTTTTGCCAGCACCATCTGTTGAAGAGACTGTCATTTTGCCATTGTATGTCCATGGCTCCTTTATCAAATATTAATTGACCATATATGTTTGGGTTAATGTCTGGAGTCTCTAATCTGTTCCACTGGTCTGTGGCTCTGTTCTTGTGCCAGTACCAAATTGTCTTGATTACTATGGCTTTGTAGTAGAGCTTGAAGTTGGGGAGTGAGATCCCCCCTACTTTATTATTCTTTCTCAGGATTGTTTTGGCTATTCGGGGTCTTTGGTGTTTCCATATGAATTTTTGAACTATTTGTTCCAGTTCGTTGAAGAATGTTGCTGGTAATTTAATAGGGATTGCATCAAATCTGTATATTGCTTTGGGCAGGATGGCCATTTTGACGATATTAATTCTTCCTAGCCGTGAGCAGGGGATGAGTTTCCATTTGTTAGTGTCCCCTTTAATTTCTCTTAAGAGTGATTTGTAGTTTTCAAAGTATAAGTCTTTCACTTCCTTGGTTAGGTTTATTCCTAGGTATTTTATTCTTTTGATGCAATTGTGAATGGAACTGTTTTCCTGATTTCTCTTTCTATTGGTTCATTGTTAGTGTATAGGAAAGCTACAGATTTCTGTGTGTTAATTTTGTATCCTGCAACTTTGCTGTATTCTGATATCAGTTCTAGTAGTTTTGGAGTGGAGTCCTTAGGGTTTTTTATGTACAGTATCATATCATCTGCAAATAGTGACAGTTTAACTTCTTCTTTACCAATCTGGATTCCTTGTATTTCTTTGTTTTGTCTGATTGCCGTGGCTAGGACGTCCAGTACTATGTTAAATAACAGTGGGGAGAGCGGGCATCCCTGTCTGGTTCCCGATCTCAGAGGAAATGCTTTCAGCTTCTCCCTATTCAGTATAATGCTGGCTGTGGGTTTATCATATATGGCCTTTATTATGTTGAGGTACTTGCCCTCTATTCCCATTTTGCTGAGAGTTTTTATCATGAATGGATGTTGAATTTTGTCAAATGCTTTTTCAGCATCTATGGAGATGATCATGTGGTTTTTGTCTTTCTTTTTGTTGATGTGGTGGATGATGTTGATGGATTTTCGAATGTTGTACCATCCTTGCATCCCTGAGATGAATCCCACTTGCTCATGGTGTATGATCCTTTTGATATACTGTTGAATTCTGTTTGCTAATATTTTATTGAGTATTTTTGCATCTACATTCATCAGGGATATTGGTCTGTAATTTTCTTTTTTGGTGGGGTCTTTGCCTGGTTTTGGTATTAGGGTGATGTTGGCTTCATAGAATGAGTTTGGGAGTATTCCCTCCTCTTCTATTTTTTGGAACACTTTAAGGAGAATGGGTATTATGTCTTCTCTGTGTGTCTGATAAAATTCTGAGGTAAACGCGTCCGGCCCCGGGGTTTTGTTCTTCGGTAGTTTTTTGATTACCGTTTCAATTTCTTTACTCGTAACTGGTTTGTTTAACTTTTGTGTTTCTTCCTTGGTCAGTCTTGGGAGGTTGTATTTTTCTAGGAAGTTGTCCATTTCTTCTAGGTTTTCCAGCTTGTTGGCATATAGGTTTTCATAGTAGTCTTTAATAATTCTTTGTATTTCTGTGGGGTCTGTCGTGATTTTTCCATTCTCATTTCTGATTATGTTGATTTGTGTTGATTCTCTTTTTCTCTTAATAAGTCTGGCTAGAGGCTTATCTATTTTGTTTATTTTCTCAAAGAACCAGCTCCTGGTTTCGTTGATTTTTGCTATTGTTTTATTCTTCTCAATTTTATTTCTTCTCTGATCTTTATTATGTCCCTCCTTCTGCTGACTTTAGGCCTCATTTGTTCTTCTTTTTCCAGTTTTGATAGTTGTGATGTTAGACTATTCATTTGGGATTGTTCTTCCTTCTTCAGGTGTGCCTAGATCGCTATATACTTTCCTCTTAAGACTGCTTTTGCTGCATCCCACAGAAGTTGGGGCTTAGTGTTGTTGTTGTCATTTGTTTCTATATATTCCTTGATCTCTATTTTGATTTGTTCATTGATCCATTGATTATTTAGAAGCACGTTAAGCCTCCATGTGTTTGTGAGCCTTTTTGTTTTCTTTGTAGAATTTATTTCTACTTTTATACCTTTGTGGTCTGAAAAATTGGTAGAATTTCAATATTTTGGCATTTACTGAGGCTCTTTTTGTGAGCTAGTGTGTGGTCTATTCTGGAGACTGTTCCATGTGCACTCGAGAAGACTGTATATCCTGTTGCTTTTGGATGTAGAGTTCTATAGATGTCTGTTAGGTCCATCTGTTCTAGTGTGTTGTTCAGGGCCTCTGTGTCCTTACTTATTTTCTGCCCGGTGGATCTATCCTTTGGGGTGAGTGGTGTGTTGAAGTCTCCTAAGATGAATGCATTGCAGTCTATTTCCCTCTTTAGTTCTGTTAGTATTTGTTTCACAAATGCTGGTGCTCCTGTGTTGGGTGCATATATATTTAGAATGGTTATATCCTCTTGTTGGACTGAGCCCTTTATCATTATGTAGTGTCCTTCTTTATCTCTTGTTACTTTCTTTGTTTTGAAGTCTATTTTGTCTGATATTAGTACTGCAACCCCTGCTTTCTTCTCACTGTTGTTTGCATGAAATATGTTTTTCCATCCCTTGACTTTTAGTCTATGCTTATCTTTGGGTTTAAGGTGAGTTTCTTGTAAGCAGCATATAGATGGGTCTTGCTTTTTTATCCATTCTATTACTCTGTGTCTTTTGATTGGTGCATTCAGTCCATTTACATTTAGGGTGACTATTGAGAGATATGTACTTATTGCCATTGCAGGCTTTAGATTCGTGGTTACCAAAGGTTCAAGGTTAGCTTCTTTAGTATCTTACTGCCTAAGTTAGCTCGCTTATTGAGCTGTTATATACACTGTCTGGAGATTCTTTTCTTCTCTCCCTTATTATTCCTCCTCCTCCATTCTTCATATGTTGGGTGTTTTGTTCTGTGCTCTTTTTAGGAGTGCTCCCATCTAGAGCAGTCCCTGTAAGATGCCCTGTAGAGGTGGTTTGTGGGAAGCAAATTCCCTCAGCTTTTGCATGTCTGGGAATTGTTTAATCCCGCCATCATATTTAAATGATAGTCGTGCTGGATACAGTATCCTTGGTTCAAGGCCCTTCTGTTTCATTGTATTAAATATATCATGCCATTCTCTTCTGGCCTGTAGGGTTTCTGTCAAGAAGTCTGATGTTAGCCTGATGGGTTTTCCTTTATAGGTGACCTTTTTCTCTCTAGCTGCCTTTAAAACTCTTTCCTTGTCCTTGATCCTTGCCATTTTAATTATTATTTGTCTTGGTGTTGTCCTCCTTGGATCCTTTCTGTTGGGGGCTCTGTGTATTTCCGTGGTCTGTTCAATTATTTCCTCCCCCAGTTTGGGGAAATTTTCAGCAATTATTTCTTCAGAGAGACTTTCTATCCCTTTTCCTCTTTCTTCTTCTTCTGGTACCCCTATAATACAAATATTATTCCTTTTGGATTGGTCACACAGTTCTCTTAGTGTTGTTTCATTCCTGAAGATCTTTTTATCTCTCTCTCTGTCAGCTTCTATACGTTCCTGTTCTCTGGTTTCTATTCCTTCAATGGCCTCTTGCATCTTATCCATTCTGCTTATAAATCCTTCCAGGGATTGTTTCACTTCTGTGATCTCCTTCCTGACATCTGTGATCTCCCTCCGGACTTCATCCCACTGCTCTTGCATTTTTCTCTGCATCTCTGTCAGCATGTTCATGATTTTTATTTTGAATTCTTTTTCAGGAGGACTGGTTAGGTCTGTCTCCTTCTCAGGTGTTGTCTCTGTGATCTTTGTCTGCCTGTAGTTTTGCCTTTTCATGGTGATAGAGATAGTTTGCAAAGCTGGAAGGAGTGACAGCTGGAAGAGCTTTCCTTCTTGTTGGTTTGTGGCCTTCCTCTCCTGGGAGAATAGCGACCTCTAGTGGCTTATGCTTGGCAGCTGTGCGCAGACAGGGCTTCTGCTACCTGCCCGGTTGCTATGGAGTTTATATCTGCTGTTGCTGTGGGTGTGGCCTCGCTGGGGCTGCTCCTCCAAAATGGTGTAGCCCCCTTTCACGAGGTGCTGGGTCCCTGCAGGTGTGGATGTGGTCTGGATGTTGTCCTGTGTCCTCTGGTCTCTATTTTAGGAAGTTGTCTTTGCTATGTTTTCATAATTCTGTTTTTGGGAGGAGAGTTCCTCTGCTCTACTCACGCCGCTATCTTGGCTCAGATCATCGTAACTCTGTTTTAATGCTGAAAAAATTGTGTGTTTCAGCATGCCTGTTACAAACTCTCAGAAGACACTCCCCTAATATTAGTGAGGTTTTTTGTCAATAATTATCTCTCTCCATACTCTTAAGGGAGCACAGTTAAATTAAGTATAAATATTTTCGATTGTAATGACAAGTGGCACAAGAAAAAGGTAACATCCAATGCTTAAACAACTAAAACCCTTGTTTCTCAGGTTTACCAAGTAGAACTTTCCTACTCCTGAACATACAAATCCAAACAACTCTCATGATTTCCCAAACAGAAGGTTTACCAGTAATATTTAGGATTATCAGGAATGCCATGGAGATATAAAAATATAATTCTAATTTTATCTAGACTGTGTTGTATTAATATTTTCAATATATTTGTCTTCCTCCTTTTTTTCTGATAACCCTGAAAAAATTGTGCATAAACTGATTTTTTCAGTGAGTAATAAATGTAACATGTCCTCTACCAGTGAGTTTGCTAAATTAGTAAGTCCTTTTTAAACCTTAAATATTCCCTCATATAAAACAAGAGTGAACGATAGTAGGTTTCTGAAGAAGACTGGTGACATTATATTCCGTCTCTACCTAATTTAATGGATAAAAAACAGAAAATCTCTAGTTAATAAATTTAACACTTCACATACTTGAAGTACACTGGAGATGTTAGGCAAAAAAAATAAAAAACAGTTCTAAGAGAGAAGCAGCTGTGTTACCTTGGACGGAGCAAATGAAACCAGCCTTTTACAGAAAAAACCAGGAATGAACAACTGCAGTATATGAAGTAATAGCCTGCATTACGTGAGCCTTTGACATGGAATTTCGTAACCTTAACAACACCTGCCACTTTTCAAATAGATACTTCCCTTTGAAAATGCAATAGATACTCTGTGCAAACAGAAAAATCTCTTACCAATTAATACTTACTTCTAACCTTCTTAAAAAAAAAAAAAGATGGCTACAAAAAGTCCCAATCTTATCAAAGAAAAAAACTAATAGCTTACAAAAATAAAGAAAAAGTAAACAAGCACATTAAAAAACTGGCCTTACCATAGTATACAAATAGCAAACATTCAAAATTACCAGTTATCCAATTGGCAAATCTTTCAAAAATACTCACTTTAGTAAACACTTATACATTGCTTTTAAAGCAATTCTACCTTACCAGATATGGTAAAAACCATCACAGAGCATGAACTAACTTGTTTGAGTTTAGGCAGGCTTCTATCTCAGATAAATATGTCCAAGAATGTTCCAAGCACGGACCAATCCAGCCATTTGTGGACAGGAGAATGAACCTCCAAATGCAAAGAAGCACCTTCCAAAGCTAGATCTAAATCCCTGTAACTATTATTAACACAACCGCTGGTGAGAAGAAAACACCAGCAATGATTTATCACTATAAAATAAAACATTAAAGTTATCCCTTAGTTAACAACCAAAAGAAATTATACCAGTCACCCTACTCTGGAAAAAAAATTATTTCAAAGAAAAAGAGAATTTTTTTACTTCCCTAAGTCAATTTAAATGGGGCAAGCCAATTCTACTGCCAGTGAACATAATGAAATCTCACTATTAATTCAAGAATGGTTTCTCTACCAGGTAAGAAATATATAACTAGTATTTTGTTACTGTTTTCTGGTAGCAAGATCATTCCTAAGCAAAGGTGGAACCACCAGCATAATACTCTTCCCATTTCTTTCACCTAGTCTCTATGTTCTTCTTTTGCCTGTTCCTGGTTGCATTTTCTCTAGCAACACTTAACCTAGTTATCAGTTCTCTTTATTCATTTATACCTACCCATGGCTTCAGCAAAGTGGAGGAAAGGCACTGCTTAAAGTAGTGAAAGCAAATAATGATGATGATGATGATAATGATAATAATGAAAGCAATCAGTATTAATTTTGCAAACTGACACCTTTAATATGGCTACAATGTCAAATACAAAAAGCTGTCATATAAAAAAAAAAGTGACCAAACCTTGACAGTACACTGCAGTTGTATTTTTCTTATTTAATGAGAAAACTAAACCCTTCCACCTGACCTGGCAATCATTTATTACAACAAAAATCTGATTACAAGTCTGTATGTTGCTATAAATTTGTATTAATCCAAGGCAAATTAAATATGTTTATAATGTGCTTTTCCACATACATACACATATATCTGCAAATAATGATTAAATCTTTAGTTTGCTTTTAAATGTGCATAATAGTTTGAATTTGATGCTGCATAATATGAGTAAAATTTCAGTGTTAATAAAGGCAATCAAGAGCACCACTGTACAAAAACATCTTAGCAAATAAAAATCTAGAAATAAAAGGTACCTGTTGTTGCTTGAAATCAGGCCTATTTTTGATAAGATTATAAACAGACACGTATTTCATATATAGCACATAGGCTCTTTCCTCATCACGATCTAATCTGCTTTCCTCTGCTGTCTTGAAGATCTTCAGGGCACTCTGTACATAACTTAAAATTAGAGAAAAAAAAAAGTAAAACACTTGGCATCTGTGGAAAAAGAAGTCCTGAATAAAGTCCACAGAGAATCGTGATAAAATAAATTTTATAATTTAGGTCACACTACTTTAGAATTGATACAAAGTTAGACATAATTTTTGGATGCAACCTGAAAATTCCCTTTATGCTTTAAGTAAATACTTTAGTTTATTAATAGTTGTTTATATACCACCCAACTGTTCCAAATGCATTCTGAGTATCTTAAAAGATTTGTTCTAACAGATAATCTTGGGGTAAGTAGTCCTCAGGCAGCCATATAATAATCATACTTTACGACTAAAGAACATACCTGCATACCATTAGTACTAAAGTAGGGGAACTAAAAATCTTTATTAATTCAATTTTAAATACTTTTCAACTCTCTTCACTCCTTTCTAACCATGATGTAAAGATCTTCCCACCTAAAAATCAAAGAAGCTAGAGGCAGGGAAGGAAACATGAGTTCAATCTTTTCACCTGGTTAAAGTGTCTACAAAATAACTAAACTGCACTGACTCACTGGTTTGAGAAGGAAAGAGATTTAAGGTCTAAAATTATGTCATCTTAAAACTACATTTCAGTAAAATAATTTGGCGATTCTGTGGCATTCATTCTAAGGACATTTCTTGGTTAACAGTCTTCAGAAAATCAAATTAATAAAACAGGCAATTCTGCAAGAGAAATTCATTCACTTAGGACTAAAGTTCTGGCTACTAAGTTTCATACCAATGCTTATATATACTATGTTTTATCAGTAACTTATTTATACAAAGCAGTGTGTTTTGTTTTCTCTATTTTTGAACTGTGCTCCAAGATAAGACATGATTAATGATGCAAGTTGGTCAGGCCCAGACCACCACACAAAGGAACAGGGCCAAAGTGGTATTTAGGATCAAAGATGGTCCTACACAAGGACTATTTCAGTCAGTGTGCATGCCCTGTCTAACATGGCATCATAGTCCTAGAATAGAGGTAAATCAAACCAAAGATGGTAAGGCGTTCTCTAGAAGAGTGAAGAAGTAGGTGCAACAGTCCTTGGGTTTTTCTCCAAATTTCTTTCATTCTGATGCATGTTTATCTCATGGGCCTCTGTGTAGCAGATCAAGCTGAGATGGCTGCAGTGCCAGTGAGAGTCCAGTTAACCATCTAAACATCCTTAAAAAATTCTGGCATTCTCTAGAATAGTGCTATGGCATAGCAAGAACACAAGTTTGTGGTGGTGTATTCAGAAGTCATTCCAACATACTACTTCCTACGGGATCAGGATAGTCCTAGAGCTAAATTAGACACTGCTGGAACAAACTGTCTTAGAGAACTTAGGATGAAGGTGTCTGAGAAAGCTTCAAAATGGTTTTATCCTTCCCATTGTTTCCTATTTCCAAACAACTCATAAGTTAAATAGAGCTGCTTTCTCTCACCCATTAACCTTATCAACTTAGCTCTAGGAGTAGGCCAATCCCTCTCTTATTCTTCCTGCCCCTCAAAAGATCTTTTAAGACTACTTTGTAATATGTTTAGAGATATTTCATTCTGGGATTTTTATTTCCTGACCTTCTTTAGAATTCTACTACTCTTTTATCTTCATCCTTGATGTTTTCTTTTCTTTCCATCTTCTGTTTATTTCCTTTAGAAAGTGACTCATAAAGATACCCTGTGCAATTACAGGTTTCTTTAGATGCCTCTTCCCAGGTTCATTTGGGATGGATTAATACACATCACCTTTTTTGGAACATCCTATTTATCCCCAGCCATGGAATACCTACTTCCTCCCTGATTTCTAAAATCTGCTCCCCTGTCTGGGGTATATGGCTGGCTAAGCCCACCTTTCTTTCTGAAACTCTAATTTCCAACTCTATAATAATATAGTTACATATCTACCTCCAAATCTTCTCCTTTTTTGGTCAAAATAAATTCACAGGAAGTTCCTCAACTGTCTCCTGTCCCATAACAGAGATAAAACTATCAATGAGTTAATAATTTTAGAGCTCTCTTATTTTCAGTAGAATTACTTCCAATAAGTATCAAAATATCTGGACCACTCCGCCACTATTATATTTTATCTCAGGCAGACTTTGTAATCATTATCAGGAAGCTATCGTCTCTAGCCTCTACTTCAGCAGGTAGATTATATGTCCTCAAAAATAAAAATTTGTAAAATGAATCAATAGGTTAAAAGTTCATGTCAAATTGGCACAAATCAATCTTTGCTGAATACTAAGCAAAGAGTACATGTCTCTCCTCTTTCAAAGAAAGAGGGACTATGCTAGGATGCTATCATATATGTGAAATACACAAGGATAAAAATAATCTTTAATTAAGTATTTTTGTATTGTTTTATGAAAAGACATTAACTGCAGATGAATGAGCTTTGCAGAACCTTTGCAGTTTTTAATTCTTAAACTTATGATTTGGTATATTGTCCAGAGACCAGATAATAATGCATTATTAGCAGAATATATATGTGTTCTGCCAAGATAAAGTTAAGAACTTCCCTAAGGACATCTTACTTTAATCATATGATAATGACATTTTCAAGTAAACTTCAGATTGACTGTTCATCTAACTCATTTAATAATATGGAATGAACTTAAAATAAATATATGACTGAGTCAAACTAGAAAGGATACATACTTCTTAGTACTTATTTTCTCTGGTTTAACTTCTATCTTCTTATTGAGGTCTTTTAGTGAAGAACTGAGGTAGAGTTCTTTAGGAACTGAAGCCACAGCAGGCATGATGAATAAACTTTCCTTTTCCACTTTAGCAATGGATGATGTACTTCATTAAAAGTAGTTCTTTTCTGAAAAAAACGAACACAAATAATTCCACTAATTTTCCTCATTAACATGAGAACAAGTAAGCAGTTAAAAAAACTAAAACTCCCAAACAGTATTTTTAGCTAACAGAATTATTTTAAATTATCTTGACTATCTGGGGAGTTTAAGATATATAATAAGTTTTTATATTTTCTTTGTTAGAGCTACATGTGTACAGATCACAAATAGAAGGAAGTTTCATTTAGAAATATTTCTCTTCCTCCCTGATGATACCAATTTATAAAAGGAAACAAGCTGGGGCAGGGGGTAGGCAGGCCACTTTACATGGAGCTACGGACATGTGAACATGTTTCTGGCAGAACACACCCAAGTACTTTGGTTTACTCTGACAGGTCTTTGATGTTTCATGACATTCTTTGTTTCCTTATATGCTCTGGTAAAAATTTTTTTTTGCCCTTATTCATTCATTCACTCATTTTGAGAGGGCATCTCTCATATTTATTGATCAAATGGTTGTTAACAACAATAAAATTCTGTATAGTGGCATTGTAATGAACAAGTTCTTACATGGTGAACAAGTTCTTACATGGTGGATCATCATGTTATATGTTGAAGATGGGAAGGGCATTTAAGACATGGTCTCTGGCCTCCCAGAATAAACAGTTTGGCCAGAGAGCATACCGTACCCTCCCACACCACCACATCCTCACCTTCTGTCTAACCCCACAATATTGAGTGAAAAAGGAGGAATATATCAAACATGACACCACTTCTATTATGTTTAAAAACAAAATTGAAGAGTACATTGCTTAAGGACACAAGTGAAGTAAACCTATAAAGACAGTAAATGATAAAAAAGTTTATTTCTGGGGAGGCAGATTATATAATGAGAGGCACATACAAGGAGCCTCAGGGTATCCATAAAGTTTTATTTCTCATGTCAGGTGGTACATTCACAGGTGATCATTTTATCATGCTTTATAACATACAAAGAACATATGTAATTGCTTAACGTATATTTCATAAAAATTTTTAAAGGAATTATAAAATAATGCAAATGAGTAAAAGTTTGCCATTGTGTGTGTGTATACATATACATACATACATATATATACATATATACATACACATATATATATATATGAAAAGAATACTGAGACAAGACAATGTACAAGTTAGATGTTATGAGTGAAACAATAAAACAAAATATAAATGTTTTAAAAAGATTACCAAAAAAACAGATTTGGAATACTGGAAGAGCCTGGTATATATATAAAGCCTTGTGGAACACCGCTTCCATACACTGGTGTGAGTAGAAGCAAGAGCACAAGTATTAAGAAATAAAAAAATGAAAGTAGATTGTAGGTAATGTTCTAAAGCTGACTAAAAGATAATGATGGGACAGAGTGGAATGGTGCTCCAGGAACATGAGCTCTAATGAAACCTACAAGCAACAGTTGAGGAATAATACTGTAAGGTCAAGAAACTAATTTTTTAGGAAGTTGAGGTCAACAGTTGAGGAAAGCACTGTAAGGTCAAGAAACTAATTTTTTAGGAAGGTGCTTAAGGAAACCTGAGGCCTTAATGATGCCACCGTAGATATCACTGTGGCAGAGGGCATGGGCCATTGGAGCCTGGACTATCAACAGGGCAAAAGGCAGTATGATAACAAGAGTTATCCCTGACTTTTCTGCCTCCAACTATTTCAGCTAGGATCTTAAGCTTACTAAACCACAGAAAGCCAACATTTGCTTCCCTGATATAGGCCAGCTCTTACAATGAAATTCAAAAAGCCCAATCATTCTTTTATTGATGCTATTATAAGTGTATAAGGACTAAACCCAGAGTTAGGGACAGTGAGCAGGCACCAATCTGATAGTATCTATTTTTCCAATTCTATCCTCTGTCCAGGTTGTAAGTCCTAGTGGTTTAACCAAAGAATATCTGTTCAAAAAGTCAGGTAGAGTCTATTTTGTTGAGTCATGTCAATTAGGTTTCTTGGCTGGGAAAAGAAAGCTATTGATTTGGATCTTCCAGAATGAAGGTCTAGATTATGTTCTCAGTTGAATCTGTTTCTCATGATTACTTTTAAAACTTGGATTTTAAAAGACAAAAATATAAAAACTATATATGCTACATAGGCAACTTAAAAAAGTTAACCTTTAGCTATTTCAAAGTTCAATTCAATTCCAACATTCACAGATATCCTGCTGTATAGAAGACACTGTGCTTCCAGGTACTCAAAGATGAGATGTGATATGTTTCCTCACAAGGAAGAAAATGTACATTCTTACATTTATCTAATGTAAAAGATAAGCAGTGGTACTACAACACAGTATGATATCAAACTATAAAGAGTTACAAATAATGCACAATGAGAAAAATTAAGAAGGAAGATGAAGTATGACTACAGCGATCTTGGGAGGCATCATGGAAAAAAGAGCATTTATGTGGGTCTTGTTGGAAAAGGCTCTTGATATAGATGAGGAACAGTATGAGAAAAAGTCAAGAAAGTAAAGAACATCTTTAGGAACTAGCCAGTATAGATAACAAACAAGGATCTACTAGACAGTAAGGCCTGAAAAAACAGGCTAGGAACAGATAATGGGAGGCCTTTGCTTTGTTTTCTAAATGTAACAGAAAGCCAGAGCAGGGTTCTGAAGAAGGGAGTTATGTGATCCAAACTTACCACAGTACAAAACTTACTCTTTAAAAGACTGCAGATAAACTTCAAACAAACAAAATTCCAGGTCCAGATGGCTTCACAGCTAATTCTAACAAAGATTTAAATAAAAGCTAATTCCCATCCTTCTTAATGTATTCCAAAAAAGAGAAGAGGAGGGAATACTTCCAAATTCATTCTGAGGCCTGCCAGCAGCACTAGTAGCAAAACCACACAAAGACACTACAAAATAAGAAAATTATAGACCAATATCCTCGATGAACAAAGATGCAAAAATTCTCAACAAAATATTAGCAACCCGAATTCAAAAATACATCAAAAGGATCATCCATCACAACCAAGTGGGATTTATTCCAGGGATGCAAGGATGGTATAATATTCATGTATCAATCAATGTCATACACCATATTAACAAAAGGAAGGATAAAAACCACATGATGATCTCAACTGATGATGAAAAAGCATTTGACAAAATTCAACATCCATTTATGATAAAAACTCTCAACAAAATGGGCACAGAGGGAACAGATCTTAACATAATTAAGGCCATATAAACAAACCCACAGCTAACACCATACTCAATGACAAGAAGCTGAAAGCTTTACCTTTAAGTTCAGGGACAAGACAAGAATTTCTGCTCTCACCACTTTTATTCAACATAGTACTTGAGGTCCTAGCCATGAAGAGATAAAAGGCATTCAAATTGGTATGGAAAGAAGTTAAACTGTCACTATTTGCAGATGACATGATACTATATATAGAAACCCTAAAGACTCCACCTAAAAACTATCAGAATAACTGGATTCAGCAAAGTTACGTGATATAAAATTAATACACAGAAATGTGCTGTGTTCCTATACACTAACAATGAACTAACAGAAAGAGAAATCAGAAAAAAATTCCATTTACAATCCCATCAAAAAAAATAAAATACTTAGGAATAAACTTAACCAAGGAGGTGAAAGACCTGTACTCTGATAACTATAAGACACATGAGAGAAACTGAAGACACAAATAAATGGAAATCTATCCCATGATCATGGGTAGGAAGAATTAACATTGTCAAAATGGCCATTCTGCCCAAAGCAATTTACAGACTCAGTGCAGTCCCTATCAAAATACCAATGGCATTTTTCAATGAACTAGAACAAAAAAATCCTAAAATTCACACGGAACCACAAAAGATTCTGAATAGCCAAAACAATCCTGAGAAAGAAGGACAAGGCTGGGTGCATTACACTGCCTGACTTCTAGCTATATTACAAAGCTACAGTAATCAAAACAGTATGGTACTGGAACAAGAACAGATCCATTGATCAATGGACCAGAACAGAGAGCCCATATATAAACCCACACATATGTGGGCAATTAATATATGACAAACGACAACTAAATACAAGAGAATGAAAGTGAATTACTATCTAACTTCATACACAAAAGTAAACTTGAAGTAGATTAAAGACTTAAATGTAAGACATGAAACCATCAAACTATTAGAGGAAGACACAGGGAAAAATCTTTTGAACATAAGCATGAGCAATTTTTTCTGGACACATCTACTTGGGCAAGGGAAACAATAGCAAAAGGGAACAAGTGGGACTACATCAAACTAAAAAGATTCTGTACAGCAAAGGACACCATCAACAAAACAAACATGCAACCTACAGTATGGAAGAATACATTTGTAACAATTTATCTGATAAGGGGTTAACATCCAAAATAAAGAACTCATATGCCTCAATAACAAAAAAACAAACAACCCTGATTTGGGCAGAGGACCTGAACAACCATTTTTCCAAAGAAGAAATACAGATGGTCAACAGGCACATAAAAAGATGCTCCACATTGCTAATCATCAGGGAAATATAAATCAAAACCACAATGAGGAATCACTTCACACCAGTCAGAATGGCCACTCTCTGAAAGAAAAGAAATGACAGGTGTTGGTGAGGACTGGAGAAAATGGAGCCCTCCTACACTGTCAGTGGGAATGTAAATTGGTGCAGCCACTATGGAAAGCAGTATGGAGGTTCCTCAAATAACTAAAAATAAAAATACCATAAGACCCAGTAACTCTACTCCTAGGAATTTACCCAAAGAAAACAAAACCCCTGATTCAAAAGGATACATGAATCCCTATGTTTACTGCCACATTATTTACAACAGCCAAGATATGGAAACAACCTAAGTGCCTATTAAGAGATGAATGGATAAAGAAGATAGATGTGGTATTACATATACTTAATGGAATATTATTTATTCAGCCATTAAAAAAAAGAAATCCTGTCATTTGTGACAACATGGATGGACCTAAAAGGTATTATGCTAAGTGAAATAAGCTAGGCAAAGACAAATACCATATGATTTCACTTATGTGTGTAATCTAAAAACAAAACAAAACCAAATGAACAAAACAGCAGTAGATCACAGACACTGAGAAGTAACTGGTGGTTTACCATGGGGAGGGTTTGGGAGGATGGGTGAAGGGTGTTAAGAAGCATAAAAATCTCAATCATAATATAAGTTGGTCATGAGGATGGTAGTACAGCATGGAGAATATGGTCAATGGCTCTATAACACCTTTCTATGTTAAATGATAGTAACTGCACTAGTTGGGGTGAGGATTTAATAATGTGGGTAGCTGCTGAAACACTGTGTTATATACTTGAAATGAAAATAATATTGTATATTAACTGCAGTTAAAAAAAAAAGACTAGAGATGAGTAAGACTATTACAATGATCCTACGGAAAGATGATGAAGGTCAGAACTAGGGCAGTAGAGATGGAATGGAGGAGGCAGATACAAGAGACGCTGCAAAGGTGGAATGACAGGACTTGGCAAATGATTAGACAGAGGGAAAAAGTACAGGGATAAGATTGTGGTGACAAAACTTTGTAGGGTTCTAGGAGAATGTACTTTTTAAAAGATACCTTTTCTGTCCTTACTTGAATTTTGAGAACAGCTGAAACAAGTAACAATTTTCTCTGAGAATGTCCACAAAGGACCACATCTGAAAATGAAATCCAGAAAAGTTTACATTTTCATTAACAATATTACATACATCATACTGTCAAATAAGATGCCTGATGTTAAAAATACTTTATAGCATTGCCAAAATTATTTCAGCCTCTATATCACATACATTAGTACAAAAGTCAAAGCAGAAAGTAAAAGTATTTTTCCCTAACCAATGAGAAAACAAAGAATATATATCCAACTTAAATCTATGTAAAGTTTAATGTGTTAAATTTTTGGTAAGTCATTTTCTGCATTTTGCTATTAAGGAAATTTCAAAACTGACTAACATAAAATAAATTAAGGCAAGAATGGCTGAATGAATTCACAATTTCCTTATTTTGGCTGCAACAGTAAAAACAAGGAGAAGAGCATAGGCAAGTTTGCTGTTATAAACACAGTGATACACAAGAATGTTCAATAACTATAAAACTCAAACAATTTATAGAAGCGATTTGTTTAGATCTGGAACAAATTATAACATATAACCCTTAAGCTTCAAAAAGGATCGTAAGTAAAACAGTAAAATGAGTACATGTACGAAAGGTAAAAGTTCTTCTAAAACAAAAAAATGTTAAGACATCTAAACCTGACAAAGGTTAAGGATTCCGGCTTTAGTCAAACGGCAGTGCTCCAAAAATGTAATCCAGACATGACTGAAAATGAGTTAATAATGGGGAGAAAATGGTATATATCTCTGCCTCTTTTTTTAACACCCTTCTAATCCTTCCAAAGAGATTTAGTAAGAGCTTAGATGATTTGAACCACAAAATGAAGACTAAAAAGTAAAAAAGTGAAGACTGATGTTTGTGGTCATTCAAACAAGTCCTGGTATCTTAACTAGGGCTGCACAAGAGCCACTGCCGAGTTCTTGGTGATGCTGAAAGAAAAGCAAAGGTTGTCTTTTTTGGCCATCCATCATCTCATCCCATCTCTGCCCTTCAGACCACAACAGTATTCACTGTAACTGCTGACATCTTTAAATGTTATATAATCCACTTAATGTGAATAATAGTTAAAATGCCACAAATAAGTACTAATGAAATAATCTGTTTTAAAGCAATCCTAAAGTATTAAGAAGGCTCAACCATTTAAAGAATTAATCACTGCTAAAGCTTCTGGTATTTTCTGAGCATCTACTACATATCTAGTACTACGCTAAATGCTTGAGAGCGGTATTATCAAGTCATTTAGAAAATCACAATCAGCTTTTTAAAAAAATAATAAAAATTAGGAGAAAATAATAGAGCACATCACACTTAGTAAAGTTTAGTAGTAAAGTTAAGATTTTTTTAACACAGCAGTGTACTGATCTATAATCTAGCTCAGGCTACAAGCCTGTAACAGGGCCTGGCTACTTTGAGTTAACACTGCTCTAGGGGATTAAAAAGTACCACAGGGCTTCTGATCACAAATATCTTAGTACAGTGACCAAGACCAAACTAATAATAAATAATAAGCCAACAATTAATTGCTACACTGTATATTAATATGTGAGGAAGTCAAAAGGAGGGGAAAATTGGATATAGCTGGAGGAAGATCAGACTATACTCTCCTCTTTTGTGCTGGTCCCTCTTCCTTCAAGGACCAACTTAAGTTCCACCTTTCCATGCTTGGTCCTAGTTCTTGGAATTCACTTCTTGGTCTATATCCTATAGTACTTGTTATCTATTATCATTCCATTAGTACAGTATTTGGACCAAATGACAATTATGACTAGGTTTTAGGGCCTTCTAACTCATAAGCATGCATGCTCATGATGATAAGACAGACAGAGATGGGCCCTAAGTATAGGATTAGGTATGAAAGGAGTGAGAAAGGAGGGCATTCAAGATGAAGAAATCAATACAAACACAAAATAAGGAATTAGTATCAGAAGGCAAAGAGAAAAATAAGGAATACTATAAAGATTACAGCTCTACCTTGACTTACAGTGGGGTTATGTCCCAATAGACACATAAGTTAAAAATACTGTTCAAAATAAAAATAAAAAATGGATTTAATACACCTAATCTACCAATCATCATAGCTTAGTTTAGCTTAGCTTAGCTTACCTTTAACATGCTCAGAACACTTACATTAGTCTACAGTTGGGCAAAATCATTTAACACAAAGCCTTTTTTATAATAAAGTGTTGACTATCTTATGTTATTTATTAAAAACTGTACCGAAAGTGAAAAACAGAATGGCTGTATATGTACAGAATGGTTTTAAGTGTGTGGCTCATGACAGCGTGGCTGACTGGGAGCTGTGGCTCACTGCTGCTGCCCAGCCTCACCTGAGAGCATTGTACTGCATACTGCTGCCTAGTGAAAGATCAAAAATCACAATTCAAAATATGGTTGCTACTGAAAGATACCACTTTCACACCATCATAAAGCCAAAAAATTCTAAACTGAACCATCTTAAGCTGGGGACTGTCTGTACTGGGAAATCATCAAATACATGGTCGTGTCTTCTTTACATGTCATCACTCTGACATGCTAGATCCTAGCATCCACCTCAGCAGCCCTTACCCTTACCCCACTCAGTAACTTGGCTAACAACACATTGTATTAGGTATGGAGATGGAGTGACATTATAGGTGACTTCTGAAGCTATCCAGAGTTGCTTATATTTAATCAGCAGGCAAGAAAAGAAAGTTCTTGTAGGGCAAAATTATCTTGGGATGAGTCAAAATGGGGCTATCAGAGATGGATTTGAAGAAAACAGGAACAAGGGAATGGTATTTTGGAAAAGAGTAACTAGTAGGTCACTGCAAAAAAGAACACAAAAAAGCAGAAACATGCTTTTGTAATACACTGAAACAGAACAATTTTCTCTCTTGTGTGCATGCACGTGCATTTTCTACCCTGTTTGCATGCACATGCATTTTCTACCCTGAGAAATGTGAAGTATGGTAGAGCCATTAGTGAAAAATGAACACTGTAGTTTAAAATACTCATCAGTTTACAGCAGCGTTTTTCAGCCTGGGCATTATTCACATTTTGGGCCAGACCAAATGGTTTTGTGAGAGACTACCCTGTGCACTGTACAATGTCAGCAGCATCCCTGGTCTTTACCCACTAGATGCCAGTAGTATCCACCACTCCCCAGAGTGACAACCAAAAAGTCTCCAGACATTGCTGAATGTCCCCAGGGGAGGGGCAATCCCAAACTAAGAATAACTGATTTACAGGAGAGTTTGAACATGTTAGGTGTATGAAAAAAGAACAGGATCTAAAGATGCCTTGATAGAAGTGTAAACATGTACAGCTATCAAATCAATCATAAAGGCATTAATGGTAATTTTGATAATCCCTATTGTTTTGGGAGATAAAAGTATTGTCACTGAAATGATGGTTAAAATAATCTTATTTTTTATGTTTATTTAAAACTTCTGTAATAGTTTTTTTTAACACAAACACCATTTAGTAATTAAAATCAGTAAAATTAATCAACAAGGAAATGAGATTTTGTTTCTCTACAGCTGCCAAGATACTTGGAAGAGCTCAGAACTTTGGGGCACGGGGAGCAGTACTAAAGAGGGTACGAGAACAGAATAAAGGAAAACGAGGGAAGCGCAGTATCATGGAAATCTAAGAAAAAGACTTCCAAAGAACTTTTACAAAGTTCTTGCAATGCTTTAAAAAAAAGGGTACAACAACTAGCCCTAGTTTTTAAGAGTGCCTATATAAATTAGCTTCAGTTTGGTAAACTTTTAAGAATACCTACATTTATTCAAGTTTGAGTGTCAGAAGCTACAGGGGATACAAAGAACATACACCTCTGAACAAAGTGTGTACCTCTTAAGATGAAAGATAAGTATACAAGGGAAATACAAAGCAAAATACCATAATACAGGCATTAACAAGCCATGCCAAAATCAGTTGTTTTTATTAAGAAGGATCCATTCCTAGAATAAAAACAGAAGGGAACTGTTTTCTAGAATTGGTGTCTACTTACATTTATAACCTTACCTCCTTAATTTTTATTTAGTAGGTACAAAAATAGATGAGTAGGAAACCAGATCATGTATGTACCCCCGTCAAAAAGAGACATGAATCTCATCCTAGTTATATATTAGAATTACCTACCCAACTTTAAAGAACTACTGATGCTCAGAACCCACTACTAAATTGTTATATCAAAATTTCTAAGCATGGGACTTGCACACAGGTTTCCAAATGCTCCTCAGTGAATTCTAATGTGCAATCAAGACAAAAAACCAAGGATATGAAGAATGGATATGAGCATTTTTCTAGAAGCAATGAAACAATAAGAATATAATTCATTTCTAGCTTAATTTTAAACCATGTAACTGCCAATCTACCAAAATTATGAGAAATAATTTTCATTTTAAAAATTCTGCACTTGAGAAATTAAAAACTCCAGGATTCCTACACCCATAAATTTTTTCACGACTGTTTGAAATTGATTATAATATGTAATAATTTCACTTCACTATATTAAGACATACAGATTCACTGCATTATTGGTACATTTAGGAGAATTTAGTATTATGAAAAACTAAATTGTAACATGTTAGAGAAGACAAGGTTTAGCTGTATTAACACTGGCTTTGTTCACTATATGTGAGTAGTTTTTACTTGAATTAGTATGGTTATAAATAAGGAATTGCAAATAAGGTTAATATAACATTTCATTATTTACAAATAATAAATTTTATTTTATGAAAGCATTGAAGGTCTTACTCTCATTTTCCATTTTTTATCATGACTTTTGGAGCAAATTCCTTAAATCCTCTCAACACCACCACCATTCAGTTTCCTTTCATCTGCAAAATGGGAATGATTCATCTGCTTTTACAGAGTTCTCACAATTATCAAATGAAAAAACATATACAGAAAAATGCTCCAAAAATTGCAATGTGCCATGAAGATATAAAGCTTTATGGTTAAAGAAATCAGAAGTGCACTTTATTCTGCATCTACTGTTAAATCCAAACATTAGTTTAATACAACCTTGTCAACAAAATTACAGTAGGTTAAAGATGGCCACAAATTCTTTGACATTCTTCCGTTCAAAAGGTAAGGTGTATCATCTGGTCAGGGGAGGGATCTGAAAGCTTAAGTAGAGAACTCTGCAAGTAATGTTATGCTAATTTCGGTACAGGATTTAAGAAACTTTAAGAGGCAGCTTCCACCGTCTGCCTCTTCAAACACTTGCTCTTGAAACTCAACCTCCACGCTGTGAGAAGTCCAAGTCACATGAAGAGGCCATGGGCAGGCAGTCCAGTTGACATCCCAGCTGAACTAGCCAACGTCAAGTGCCATCCATGAAAATGAGTTATCTTGGAAGTTCAGCACAGTTGAACTTTCAGATTACTTCAACTCTAGCAGCTTAGCTGAATACAAATGCATAAAACTCTATGTGAAAACGACCCAGCTGAGTCCAGACAGCCCAGAGAAATGTAAGATATAATAAACTGTAGTCTTAAGCCACTTTATTTTGGAATGATTTGTTATACAGCAATAGGTCACTGGGACAATAACCAAGATTAAAAAAGCTTCCTTAATTACATCTGATTTTATTAGCGACTCTTATTTAATAGACACTTTTTTCCTTTCATCTCTACAAAAATAAGTGTATTTTCATGTAGAAAAGCACATAATAAAATAAAATGCTAGACATTTTATGGAAAATATCTGATGTGCTGGATTTATTTCCTGACTCTTTACAAAAGCTATTTTGGTTCTTTCTCATTATATTCACATCAATAAACAAATGACTAGTGATTAATAAAGTTCAAGTAAACGTAAGAAATGCCAGAAAGCCAGCTTTAAAATATTTGTTAGTTTTTGTCATGCATTGTTTTCTTAAATGCAATACATACCTGTATGCAATGAATGCATATTTATGTCACTAATGACAGACTGCTGTTGTCGGTTTTTATGATTACAGGGTTCTTACTAATTTTAAAGATGTAATCTAATGTGTCACGAGAGAAGGAATACATTTCAAGACAGCCATACCAATATGATAAAGACGTAACACAACCTAAACCACTCTTCAGATAAATTGGTCCAGTGCTGTGAAGTCATGGAGAAACTATCTAAATCCATCATTAAAGACATATAACAACGAATCTTAAATAGAATCTGTTGAAAAGGAAAATCTGCTTAGACAGCAAAGCCACAGAGCAAGACTAGATCAAGGAACACTTCCTTAACAAATAACACTTGACATTTTTTTTTAAGTCTCTCATTGACTTTTAATCATTCTTTCTTTTTTACATACAAACTGTACACAATATATGGTTGCAATATATCATACTATACATTTTATTTTCAGTAATTTGGCTGAGTGAAATATATGTGAGGTGACACTAAGGGACTAGGTTATATATGCCCATGATTAGGGGCATATAGCTGCCTCCAGCATGCATGTGTGCACGTGCACGCACGCACACACACACATACACACACTCACACTGAGACAGTTTTACATCGTTTTGGCTACTATCTTACCAAGAAAAGACACATGCTTTTACTATATCAGAATACCTTTAAAATTCTAATTAACGTTGCTCTTTTTTGCAATAGTTTAAAAAGTATGACAAACATAAGAACATTCTTTCCTTTCTGCCAAATAGGAAAGGTTTTTATTACTGGATGGTTGAGGATAAAATTGACCAGACTGACCAATATTTTCCTATATTGGGCAAAAATTGTCTAATTTGTGTGGATGGAAATAAGTGATTTGGTGACAACGTGAGAGCTGACCTAACATATGAGTTTGTAGATACTATGAAGTTTTTTCTTTAATGATTTAAAAGTGTTTAAACTTAAATTGAAGAGAGAAACCTAAGGATGACCTTGATAGCGGTAGGCATTATAAATTGGCATCTTTATGTCAGGGATTCAAAGAAGGTTCTGGAAATATTTCTAATAATTGTATAATAGTGACTTTCCTGTGGGCCATCATTATCTCCTTTGACTATTCTTTACCCCTAACATCCACTTCACCCCTGTCTTGACACCCCTAGAGTGCAGCCTGGTCCACATAGTTCAGTTTCTCCACAAAGCTGGTTCTTGCTGCATCAATCTAAACTTGCTAGAGGGCAGAGAACTAACTTGTGAAGTTTAAAAGCATTTTTGGGGGCAGGATTTCATCATCTGGATGTTTGTAAGGGAAGGATTAACTATTGAAAGTTTATCATCTCAGTGAATGCCGACTACAGCTTGCTGGTCCTAAGGTGAGTCTTCAGCTGGTCTTCACGTTCTCTGAATGACCCTTTAGTTCTTACTGTCGTGGAAGACTCAGACACGATGACGCATCATCACTTACTGGTGAGGATCCAGCTGTAGCATTTTGTTACTTACACTTACAGCACATTTCTGAACCTGATCTTGTTCAGGGCTTTCAGTGGTACCCCATTTCTCTGCAAATACAGTCTCACATTGTTAATGAGGCCCCTCCCTACCTTTTCAGCACTGTCTTGGGTTGCTGTCCGTGAAAATACACACCCAGTCCCAGGAACCTGCCCTGGGGCTTTCTCTCATAATCCTTCCTTGGTTCCCATGTGTCCTTTTATCTCTTATACAACGTCCCTCAAATGTCTGTCTCACCTACTCACCCCTGAAGTCATGAGGCTTTCTCCCTCAGTCTAAATTAGGGTACTCTTATATATATATATATTTTTTGTTAGCTTATCACATTTATTGTTGTAATTACTATTATCTTTTTTTTTTGAGAGGGCATCTCTCATATTTATTGATCAAATGGTTGTTAACAACAATAAAATTCTGTATAGGGGACTCAATGCTCAACGTACAATCATTAATCCACCCCAAGCCTAATTCTCGTCAGTCTCCAATCTTCTGAAGCATAACTAACAAGTTCTTACATGATGAACAAGTTCTTACATAGTGAATAAGTTCTTACATGGTGAACAGTACAAGGGCAGTCATCACACAAACTTTCAGTTTTGATCACACATTATGAACTATAAACAATCAGGTCAAATATGAATATTCGTTTGATTTTTATACTTGATTTATATGTGAATCCCACATTTCTCCCTTATTATTATTATTATTATTTTTTTTTTTTAATAAAATGCTGAAGTGGTAGGTAGATGCAAGATAAAGGTAGAAAACATAGTTTAGTGCTGTAAGAGAGCAAATTTAGATGATCAGGTGTGTGCCTGTAGGCTAAGTGTTAATCCAAGCTAGACAAGGGTAATAAAACATCCACCGATGCAGAAGATTTCTCTCAAAACAGGGGGGGTGAGGTTCTAAGCCTCACCTCTGTTGATCCCCAATTTCTCACCTGATGGCCCCCCTGCGACTGTGCCTGTCTTTGGTTGTTCCTCCCTTGAGGAATCTTATCCGTCTCTGGCTAACCAGTCATCTTCCGGGGCCATACAGGAAAATGTAAAGTTGGTAAGTGAGAGAGAGGCAATATTGTTTGAAAAGGTTAGCTTTTTACTTCTTTGCAGATTTATGCCCTGTGGCTTTTATGCCCACTATTTGTCTTGAGGTATCTTTACCACTTGGAAGAATTATGATACTCGGTAAATTCGATATGAGGCACGAATTCTATTTAAGGGTTGTAATTAGGAACACTTGACATTTTTAATGACTGCAGCAGAAAATATAAAAACTAAGAATGCTTGTGGATTCAGAAAGAGTAATACCCTTTAGTTCAGCATCACTTTCATCTGAAACCCTCAGAGCTCTTAGCAAACATTAAATTCCTTAGGCTATGCAACACCTCTGTCTTCAGGTAAATATTTTGTTGATGATTAAGTGACTTGCTTCAAGGTCACAGAATGAACTGGGGGCAAAAAATAACCCCAGAAGTGTGGTCTGCAGCCTTATATTTAAATGAACATCACTGCATTTCAGGGTTCTGATAATTTTCAAGGTGGAGTGGAAGTGAAATTAATTTGTCTCACAACTCAAGGATAGAGGCTACATTTTAGGAAATAAAAGCTTTAATTTGGGGAAGTCATAGTTTTAACTATGGTGAGTTTATACGTTCTTTAAACTCAGACTTGAACTTCACTAAAATCAAGTTTTTAGTGAGGAGAGTTTGAGAAGCATTCTGAGGGGCTGTAGTTAAGGCCTGTAAATTGTAGCAGAATCAGAACGCGGAGTATTTCTACGAATAGCAGAAAATCAGAAAACGGAAGGCTAGAAGGAGGTCAAAGTCGGGTCTGAGTATCCAAGAAGGAATGGTCAAGGCCACCTTCAAAGACCGGAAAACCTGAGTCCATACGAAATTCGCTGGGGAACCCCAGGTTGGCAGCGGGAAAGACTCAAGGTTGGGCCCTTCCTCCAAAACCCGATTTTATGTTTGCGGTTGGGCCACCCCTGCCCGCGGACAGGGCTAGTCTCCCGAGTGAGCAGCAGCTGGTGGAATGGGGATTCACTGCGGACTGATTACCGGGGAACAAAGGCCAAGATCCAAAGTTGCACTCACCGCGGCGCCGGGTGTGCTCGACTAATACCGGCCTCTTTGCCAGACAGCCATAACCTACCGAGTTCCGGAAGAATTAGCCTTCGCTCTCCCGACGGAAGCCAGTCCGGCTCATTCCCTTTTCCCAATTTGCACTGCGTTGCGACGCGTCGCGTCTCTGTCGTCACAGAGGGCGGCCTACGCACGCGCCCGTGACGACTTCCTCCCCCTCAGCCCTGCCCCTGGCCCTGCACGAGAGGGCGGCCGGGGAGGGCGGAGCAGGACCGAGGGGGATGTTTAGGGTGGACAGCAAGGGCAGGGCCTGGGGGTGCGCCGGGCTGCGACGAGCTTGTGCGCCTGTCCCCCGCGTTCCGCGGTTTCCGGTCGCCCTGCTTTAACTCGCATCGTGGGTCTTGCCACGGAGAAGGCAGGGCTGCCCTTGAGCTTCTTAGTTACGAATTTTCCTCTTGAGGTTGGAGATTTAGGACTGATTAGAAAAGGGATTTGAAGCCCCTCAAATTCTGGCTAAAAGTTTAACATTCTCCGAAACCAACCCTGTGATGAAGAGAAAGAAGGGACCTGATTCTAAAGTTGTATATACGTTATATATACACATTCAACGTAAGTTAAAGGCCAAATCATACAAAGACAGCACGAGAAGAAATGAACTTTATCGCGATGTGATCTTTGTACTAGAGAAGCTGATTTGGATGCTCTGATTATCTGTAGGCGTGAAGTTGGATTGGGTGGAGTTGCTGGCTAGGGTCACTGAGGCCCCCCGGAGAGTCCAGGTGTCTCATGGAATGGAAGGAGAGATTTACTAAATACCTTGAGTGAAAGTGTGTGCCAGATAAGTGTTCAGTAAGTTTGTAACGAAGAAGGTAAAGCACCCAGTCCAACCGTGCTTCACATATAGTCTTTAAATAAATGTTAATTCCCTTTACATCACAATGAAATACCTGCAAAAATATGGTAGCTCTTTTATAACTAAACTATATACAATGTCTCCACCAAAGATTTAAGACTGATATACAATGTGCAATAGATTGTACTCTCTGGAACTACTAACTAGGAAGCCTTAGCATATTTTTCATAACTAAGAAAAAACCTGCATCTGTCTTCTGAAGGTAGACCTTAGGAAAGGAAGTTGGTTGTTGGTTTTGTTTTTGTTTTTCTGCTGATTACCTTGATAAGTTTGAGTATGCAAAGAAAAACCCATAGCTGAGTTTGGAAGAAGGAACTAAACAAGGACAGGGAGAAGAATTTGGAGTTCTCTGAAGACTACCTCAGAGAAAGGATGCCAGGAATGTGAGTTGATAGAAACCACGAGAATGAATTAACCAATGAAGAGAGTATCCTATGGCGGGGCAGCAATGAGGTTTAAATGAAACAGAACTCTTAACATTCATCTAAAGTTATTTATGTTGCTCTGATGTAATCACCCGAATGCCCCCCAGTAAGTGGAATTCCCCCACTTCCCTAAAGCACCAGTCAAGTTTGCTGAAACAGAAGTCATGTACTTGATATTCTGAAAATGAAGAAGTTCCACATGTGGGTCAAGATGTGCAGAACAGAAACCAGGCACAAGATGACAAGATGATTTCCAAACCAAACTAAGCTGGTGTAAACAGGGAAAAACAAGAACCTTCCTAGGAAATTCACAGAAATCGGCGGGGTGGGGTGGGGAAGTGGGCAAGCTCTGGACTTTTCAGAACGAGTGGAATGAGAGTGCTTAAGGAGCCGGGTTACCTAGGTGAAATTATGCTTATTGAATTGAATTGTAAACCCTAGCTCTTTTTCAAATATGTATTGTAACAAACCAGGCAGGAATATCTATGGTAATTATAATCAAAGTAATGGTCACTACCTATTTAGAAGGCATGGCCTGTATTGACAATAGCTTCATTCCCATGCCATCCAGGATAAGCAACAGTCCAAAACTTACTGACCCTGGTTCATCCTCCATCCATTCAACAGATACATACAGTCCCTCCTCAACACAGAGCTGACCTACGTTTTAGTGGGGGAGACATGTAATAAGCAAATACATATGTATTAGGTGTTGTTAAAAGCTAAGAAAACTAAAACAGGGTTAAGAGCCAGCAAAGACAGTGGTATTTTTGATGGGGTAGTCAGGGACGTTTTCTCAAAGTGGCATTTCCACAGAGCCTTCAATGAAGAGGGAGCAAGCCATAGATACGTGTAGGAAAGAGCATTTAAGCAATGGTGGTGGCAGGTGGGTAAGGAAAGTATAAGTGTTCTGGAGGAACAGCAAGAAAAGTGTGCCTGGCAGAGAGTGAGTAAGTAGGATCATAATAAATGATCTTAGAGGGGTGTGAGGGAATGGAACACAGATTGTATAGTCCTTGTAGTTCAATAAAATGTTTATCCCAGAATAATGCAAAAGGTGAATAACATCCTCATATTTTATGAAAAAATGTAGCTTTTATACCTATGATAAAATTTACACTATGTACAAATGTTCATCTCAATTGTTTTTTTTTACCTGAAGTACAAGTATCCGTGGTTTCTTTACTTATCCCTCACCCTTTTCTATTGATACAGTTTTTATTTTCTAAAATCATAATAATTACCACATTAGGCTAGTTGCATGCCCCATCAAGTGTTTTATCTCGAGGGCATTCTCACCAGACCAGGGTGGCAAGTCTTGGCTGTTCTCCTGGATATCAACTTCAAAGGTTGGGTATTCACCACTCTTAGCACTTAGCACTAAAATTCAATGCATTGGTTTATCTTAAGTTGTCAGCCATTGATTAATCTTAAATTGTAAAAAAAAAAATCTATATAACCACTTACAGTGACTCAAGTTTTATTTTTTTATATGAAGTTATACTTCTATCTAGTTGGCCTAAACTTACTTCAATGAAGTTTTACAGATGCACCCTCATTTTACAATTTTAGGTTTTAGGGAACAACTATGCTTACCTTTTTCATTCCTTCATGATTTTACAGACTTAAAGACTTGGTCTTCTCTCCTTTCTGCCTTTGTTTTTCTATTTAAACTGAAGAATTTTAATTTGACTATCATGTTCTTCAGTGGTTCCCCATTTCAATTGTTACTCTCTCTTCTTCTGGATCTTACCTGCTTCCATTAGATTTTCCTCACAGATGTAATATTCATAATACAATATTACAAACAGTGATGATGGTTTTATCCCAACAAGAGAAAGTTTTAAGTTCACTGACCCTATCACAAAATTTTCACCTGCTTGACCGAGGTCATCAAAGAGTTACTTAAACTTCTTAAGAATTGTCTTTGTAGTTTTCTCATGCTAACATTAACTGGCAAAAGGAGAATCCCATTCAATAGTCATAGGAACTGTTGAGCTGCAAGTATATTGAAATGAGATTGGATCAACACACATGCTTAAGCCTTCTCTACATATTTACCAAAAAACCTATTAAGTTTTAGCTATAATAACATTTTAAGGAAGCATCTAATTTAAAGATAATTCTTTAAGTCAAAATTCCAAAATAATCTTGGTTTTGGTATAACTGGACAGCTAATTGTAAGAGAATGAAACTGGATTACTGTCTAACTCCATACACAAAAGTAAACTCGAAATGGATCAAAGACCTGAATGTAAGCCAAGAAACCATAAAACTCTTAGAAGAAAACAGGCAAAACTCTCTTGAATATAAACATTAGCAACTTTTTCCTGAATACATCTCCTCAGGAAAGGGAAACAAAAGCAATAATAAACAAATGGGACTACATTAAACTAAAAAGCTTCTGTACAGCAAAGGACATCATCAGCAGAACAAAAAGGCATCCTACGTGTGGGAGAATATATTCGTAAATGACATCCGATAACGGGTTAACATCCAAAATATAAAGAACTCAAATGCCTCAAAACCCAGAAAGCAAATAACCCAATTAAAAATTGGGCGGAGGATATGAACAGACAATTCTCCAAAGAAGAAATTCAGATGGCCAACAGGCACATGAAAAGATGCTCCAAATAGCTAATCATCAGGGAAATGCAAATTAAAACCACAATGAGATATCACCTCACACCAGTTGGGATGGCCAACATCCAAAAGACAACAACAAACGCTGGGGAGGATGCAGAAAAGGGGAAACCCTCCTATACCGTTGGTGGGAATGTAAACTAGTTCAACCATTGTGGAAAGCAATATGGAGGTCCCTCAAAAAACTAGATACCATTTGACCCAGGAATTCCACTCCTATGAATTAACCAGAAGAAAACAAGATCCCAGACTCAAAAAGACATATGCACCCTTATGTTTATCGCAGCACTATTTACAATAGCCAAGATATGGATGCAACCTAAGTGTCCATCAGTAGATGAATGGATAAAAAGATGTGGTACTATACACAACGGAATATTATTCAGCCATAAGAAGAAAACAAATCCTACCATTTACAACATGGATGGAGCTAGAGGGTATTATGCTCAGTGAAATAAGCCCAGTGTAGAAAGACAAATATCAAATGATTTCCCTCATTTGTGGAGTATAACAACAAAGCAAAACTGAAGGAACAAAACAGCAGCAGACTCACAGACTCCAAGAAGAGACGAGAGGTTACCACAGGGAAGGGGGTGGGGAGGGAGGGAGAAGGAGATTAAAAGGCATTATGATCAATGCACATAATGTAGGGGGGTCACGGGGAAGGCAGTACACAGCATGGAGAAGACAAGTAATTACTCTATAGCATCTTACTACACTGATGGACAGTGACTGCAATGGGGTCTGGGCAGGAACTTGATAATACGGGTGAATGTAGTAACCACAATGTTGCTTGTGTGAAATCTTCATGATTGTATATCAGTGGTACCTTAATAAAAATAAACAAAAAATTCCGAAAAATCTTTCTGTAACCTATTTCCATTTATATGACTC
This sequence comes from Manis javanica, assembly GCF_040802235.1. Classification (NCBI taxonomy): domain Eukaryota; kingdom Metazoa; phylum Chordata; class Mammalia; order Pholidota; family Manidae; genus Manis; species Manis javanica. The sequence goes on along the minus strand of NC_133163.1, from coordinate 100,429,972 downwards.
CTAATATCTACAGTAATATCATCTTAAGGAGTAGGGGAGTACAATTTTTGATGGGCTGTTTACTTCCTCCAAATCACAGGTAAATATGTTAAGTAATACACACCCAGTGGTTTTCAAATGTTGGTATCCTCAAGCAATATGTGGCTTGAATAAACACAACACACAGTGTAGACCCAAAACAAACATTTACAGACTCAAGAGCTAGCTGATGCCTGAGATCCCCCAGCTGCTTGCCTCCTCATGGGGAGTTGTGCCTGGGCCTGGCACACAAGGGGATGCACCCTGGGAAATGTTCCAGAAGAGGGATCCTGACTCCCTGCCACCTCAGTTATTTATGGAGTAGTGAGAGAGAGCAGGGACCACCCAGCAGATTCATAAAGCTTTGAACTTTTCTATTGGGTTTCAAACTTAGGGGTATAAAAGGCAAGCTTTTTGACACCAATTGCCTGGGGGTGTTTTCCTTCTCCATCCTGGTTTCTACCTGAGGATTTACAGACATCCTGCTGAGCCAGCCTGTTGCTAAGCTGCAGGAAGAGAAAGAGAGCACCTGGAGTTATCCAGCAGATAGACCAGTGTGTCTATCTACAAATGTGCATAAGAACCAACCCCAAGATTACATTCACAGTAAGGAGAGGGAGCCACGAATTTGCATTTTAAGGGGTCCATGGTGATTCTGATGCTGGTGATAGTGCACTCACTTCACCAGTCATAAGAAAACAGTCTCTTCAATCTGAATTTATTTTTAAAATAGCTCTCTCTGAGAAAGCTTGTAGAAGATTTTTGAAATTTTAACTGGATGATGGGATTCTTTAATTCCTGGGGAGTTTATAATCTTGTCTCGGAAATATTTTAACATTGCAAATCCATCAGTGTGTCGTTCTATAATATGCCAAGTGCAGAGGTACAATGTCCATCCCATTTTTAGTAGTCTCTTTAGTGTTAGAGATCTGTGAATGTGGGGTGCCATTCTGGTGGATGTTTCTTCCGTCTGCATCTTCTCAGTGATTATGCAATACCTTCGTACAGAGAGCCGAGATATTTCAGAAAGTAATGGGTTGAGTATCAGTGTGTCTGTCTTTGTACAGTATATTCATGGATAAAAATGGGATAGCTGATTGAGCCTATTTACACATCTCTGTCTAGGAGTGTGATGATTTGGGGTAAGAGAAAAATACTTTGTATATTTTTTTCATTGCTTCATGATTGGACTATATGGAAAAGATCAATTGATAGAGTGATTTATATTTTTCTCCTATTTAAGATAAATGTGCATGTCCTTAGCAGATTATGTAGTTGATTTCCATTGTTCCAACTTATGTTTCAATATGGATAAACCCCAAATTTTCATATGATCTTGCATACGAATGAAAAAAAAAACAAAAACATATTTATTTTACAAAGGGATTTTTAACTAATACCTGACACATAATAGGTGCTCAATTAATATATTACCTGAGTGCAAAGGTGGCTAGCACCCAGGAAAATTGAGGAGTTGTTTAACACCCTTCAGTAAACTCCATCAACAACCCTCTCCCCTCTCCCATTCTTTTCTGGGATCAGTTAACATTTTTATTTATTTATTTTTTTAGTAAAGTGCTATGGAAAAGCAACTTGAAGTCTGCCTTTCCAACCCAGCTGGGGTCCAGCACCCTTACACAAACTGCAGAACTGCCAATGGCTCTCTGACTCACTGATGTGTGTTGCTTTTGAAATAATTTTGTTTTCTTTCCACAATTTATTTGTTTTCTACAATTAATTTGTTTTTTTATTTAGTAGCAAGACAAGAGAGACAGAGAGGGTCATTTCAAATCCCTGTATCTCCAGATCTCTTCCTCTGACTTATCATAGTATCTGGAATGCCACCATTAAAGATACATTACTCCATATGAAAGTATAACATCTCTGAGAAAACCTATCCTCGCATTAAACTATTCCCCCAAACGAGGCAGCCTCCCACTAATGAGAGAGAATTAAACATAGGATAGGCAAATTTTTGGTAATGTTTGAAAAGTGAAGATAAGGAAGATGGGAGCATTGTGGGAACCCAGGTTTCATAAGGAAGCTTTAGCAGGTGAAAGGCAGTAAGAAGGGATTTGAATATATGAACTCCTCCCTACCAAGGAGATCACAGGGGAGATCTGTGTGTTAAAGCTTCCCCATTTCTTTTTCTTTTTTAATAAATTATTCAGTTCATTATAATGGGCAAGTTCCCAGCTAAATGTGCAAATACAAGTGAGATATTTCTGGGTTAAAGTGGGAGCCAGTGGGTTACATGGGATTAAGCACCAAGGCAAAGGAGACATCACCAAGGATTCAGTCAGGCATGGCCAGGGACCCTGAGTGGACAGGGGACTAATGTCCTGACACCACCAGCTGCTTTCTTCTCACAGCTGGGCATATCGCAAGGGATGTCTTCAACATGACATCATTCCAGTGACGTCAGGGGAACAGACATTAGGGAAATGGGATCAGTGTCCTCATGTACCACAGCTATTGTTGCCTGGTCAGTCACATTCTAGCATGTGAACAAGAATTTTACAACTTGCAGTGACAATGGGCCACAGAGCATTAAAAATTCTATATTTCTTAGTGCCTCCTTGCCTATTTTCATTCCTATCTGAGCTCCTGTTCTTGAGCCACATACCCTGATGTTGAGGTCTCACGTGTACAACCAAAGTTTCCCAGATGACAACAGCTATTTCCAAAGCAGCATCTTGTGCAGAAAAGTCTAAGATCTACAAAGTGAAATGCATTTAAAAATAGGAAACAAACTCTAAAAAAGTATTGTATATGAAGACTGGGCCAGATAATGATTAATTCAAAAATGGGTTCACATGGAGGCTACACAATTGTTGCTTACACAATTATTACAAATGTATTAAAGTCCACAGTGATAATCCTCAAAATTCTGGGTAAACTCTTTTTCTATGGGTTATGAAGTGGTCAGAATCTAGTTTAAACCTTCCCTAATCCCCACAAAAAATGCTGAATCAGAAATAAAATATTTAGAAATAAACCTAATGAAGGAAGTGAAAGACCTATACCCTGAAAACTACAAGACACTCATGAGAGAAATTAAAGAAGATACCAATAAGTGGAAATACATCCTATGGTCATAGATAGGATGAATTAATATTGTCAAAATGGCCATCCTGCCTAAAGCAATCTATAGATGCAATGAAATCCCTATCAAAATACCAACAGCATTCTTCAACAAACTAGAGCAAATAGTTCTAAAATTCATATGGAACCACGAAAGACCCTGCAATCCTGAGAAGGAAGAATAAAGTGGGGGTAGGGGGGATTATGCTCCCTGACTTCAAGCTCTACTACAAAGCCACAGTAGTCAAGACAATTTGGTACTGGTACAAGAACAGACCCATAGACTGATGGAACAGGCTAGAGAGCCCAGATATAAACCCAACCATATATGGTCAATTAATATATGATAAAGGAGCCATGGACATACAATGGGGAAATGACAGCCTCTTCAACAACTGGTGTTGGAAAAACTGGACAGCTACATGTAAGAGAATGAAACTGGATTATTGTCTAACCCCATACACAGAAGTAAACTCAAAATGGATCAAAGACCTGAATGTAAGTCATGAAACCATAAAACCCTTAGAAGAAAACATAGGCAAAACTCCCTTGAATATAAACATGAGCAACTTTTTCCTGAATGCATCTCCTCAGGCAAGGCAACCAAAAGCAAAAATGAACACATGGGACTACATCAAGCTAAAAACCTTCTGTACAGCAAAGGATACCATCAGCAGAACAAAAGGCATCCTACAGTATGGGAGAATGTATTTGTAAATGACTCATCCGACAAGCGGTTAACACCCAAAATATATAAGCAAGTCACATGCCTCAACACCCAAAAAGCAAATAACCCGATTAAAAAATGGGTGGAGGATATGAACAGACAATTCTCCAAAGAAGAAATTCAGATGGGCAACAGGCACATGAAAAGATGCTCCACATCAGTCATCATCAGGGAAATGTAAATTAAAACCACAATGAGTTATCACTTCACACCATTTAGGATGGCCAACATCCAAAAGACAAGGAACAACAAATGCTGGCAAGGATGTGGAGAAAGGGGAAGTCTCCTACACTCATGGTGGGAATGTAAACTAGTTCAACCATTGTGGAAAGCAATATGGAGGTTTCTCAAAAAACTAAAAATAGAAATACTATTTGACCCAGGCATTCCACTCCTAGGAATTTACCCAAAGAAAGCAAGATCTCAGATTCAAAAAGACATATGCATCCCTATGTTTATTGCAGCACTATTTACAATAGCCAAGAAATGGAAGCAACCTAAGTGTCCACCGGTAGATGAATGGATAAAGAAAATGTGGCACATATACACAATGGAACATTATTCAGCCATAAGAAGAAAACAAATCCTACCATTTGCAACAACATGAATGGAGCTAGAGGGTATTATGGTCGGTGAAATAAGGCAGAGAAAGACAAATACCAAATGATTTCCCTCATTTGTGGAGTATAACAATGAAGTAAAACTGAAGGAACAAAACATGAGCAGACTCACAGACTCTAAGAAGGGACTAGTGGTTATCAAAGGGGAGAGGTGGGGGAAGGCAGGTGGGGAGGGAGGGAGAAGGGAATAAGGGGTATTATGATTAGTTCACATGGTATGGGGGGTCATGGGGAAGATAGTAGTATAATAAGCCACACATAATAAATAGCACAGAGAAGACAAGTAGTGACTCTGTGGCATCTTACTACACTGATGGACAGTGGCAGCAATGGGGTATGGGGGGAGACTCGATAATATGGTTGAATGTAGCAACTACATTGTTTTTCTTGTGAAACCGTCATAGGAATGTGTATCAATGATACCTTAATTTAAAAAAAAGAAGAAAATGCTGAATTGAAAGGTGAATCACATCATCTACAGCATTCAAAGGCAGGAAAGGTCTGTCAGGATATGTAAGGTACACACACAATATTATAATTTTAATTTTAAGGGGCACCTTGAGTTCCATTTGTCACTTTTCTGAATTTATCTTTCAGGAACAGATGTAAGGAGATTTTACTAGAATTTAACCTTTTGACAAAATAGAAACTTTGGTTGTATCCATGGAAGAAGTAAACATCTTCATTTCTAATATAAGAGCAAAAACTCATGACTAGCATCTTATTTTAAATACAGTGAAATAGTCAGTAGTGCTTGTAAACAGTAGTGATTCTCTTACAGGGAATCAGAAAAATAGCAAAATAAGGCATAGCCTGTTATTGTCACAGACCTGTGCTAGGCAGCAGTGTTCTTTCTGGAAGGCACAAGTTGGAAATCTTATTACCCACAGGCTTAAAGTGTGGTTCTGAAGATAATATCATATGAATAGGTAAAGTATGAACTTCTCTGGGCTATAGCCATCTTATTTATAAAGTGGAGTCATTAATGCACTACCTGTTGGAAGCTAAAGACATTTCAAGTCCATTCCAACTTTAGGATTTCTTATTTTACTACACTCTTAGAACAGTGTCATCCTCTGAGAATTGTTATCTATTGCCTCCCATCTCTGTTTTAGTACTACACTGCTTCTATTCTAAATCTCTCCTCCTCGTGGCTCTTCAGATCCTGCTTTGACAATTACCCCGTTTTTCCCTTGTAACTTCTATCTCTGTCCCCGTCTTACTGCCCTTTCCTCTCTGAACATGAACATATTCTATCTTAAAAAACTACACACACACACACACACACACACACACACACTTTTTCCATTCCATGTACCCCTTTTACCATCCTTCTCCCACCCTTCTTTTGTTCACAGCCAAGTGTCTTAAAAGAATGCCTAAATTCAGGTCTCTCGGTCCTTGCCTCCCTCTCAGGAGTAACTCTTCTTGCTGAGGTCGTCAGAGATCTCCCAAACGCAAGATACAGTGGACATTTCAGTCCTTACCTCCCTTGGCCTTTCTCTAGCATCTGTTGTAATTCTCTCCTCCCTTGATTTCTGCAACTTCATGCTCTCTTGGTACCTCTCCAGCTTCGTGGACAGTTCCTTCTCTTGTTTCCTTCAAAGACATCACTTCCTTCATCCACCCATCCCTAAGACAATGATGTCTCCCGTGACCCACCCTCAGTGCTTTCCCCACCTCACACTGCTATTCTCTGTTGGGCATTCCATTCATCTCATAACCTCAACTACTGCTTATGCACTTGGTCCTCAAGTTATTAAGCCTGGTCCTCCTTATAGATCTCTAGACACATAAAAAATATTTATTTATATAATCTATGTATTTTCATATTTATTTAAAACTGCCCAGTAGTCATCAATGCTTGCATGTTTCTCCAATCTGATGATTAATTTTATGTTACGTTGGCTGGATTATGGCTGCTTTTTACATCTGATTAACATTTTTTAAATTTATTTTTTGAATCACTTTATTGAGGTATGATTGATATACAAAAGCTGTGCATATTGAAAGTACATGACTTGAAGAGTTTGGAGATAAGTATATGCCTGAGAAACCATCACCACATCTGTGCTATAAATATACTCGTCACCTCTAAAAGTTTCCCCTTGCCTTCTTTATTTGTTATTATTAATTTTTGTGGGTATGTGATAAGAAAACTTATAAGATCTATCCTCTTAGCAAATTTTTAAGCATACCATACAATATTGTTAACTATAGGCTCTGTGCTGAACAGTGTATCTCTAGAACTTGTTCATCTTGTGTAACTGAAGCTGTGTACCCTTGGACTAAAGGAGCACGAGGTATGTTTGTATCTACTTGCTTCTTCCCCTCCTAAACGCCTGGCAACCACCATTATATTCTCTGAGTCTATGAATTTGACTATTATAGAGTCCCCATGGAAGTGATATCATGCAGTGTTTGTCCAGAAGTGATTAACAATCAGCTGACTCTAAGTAAAGCAGATTATACTCTGTAATGTAGGTAGGCTTCATCCAATCAGTTGAGGGCCTTAAATGCAAAAGACTGAGGCTTCCCAAAGGAATTCTAAAGAATTCTGATTAGAATGCAATTTAGAAATTCTACCTTAGTTTCCAGCTTTCAGACTGAAGATTCCAAGATCAACTCTTACCTGAATCTCCAGCCTGCCAGCTTGTCCAGTGGATTTTAGACTTGCAATTGCAACACCTAATTCCTTAAAATCAATCTATCTATCTATCTATCTATCTATCTATCTATCTATCTATCTATCTATCTATCTATCTATCTATCTATCTATCGGTTTTGTTTTCTCAGGAGACTGTTGACTAATATATCCATCATCTATACATCATGTCCAGATCCCTAAGCACACTCACAAGGATCTTCATGGTCTGGCTGTCATCAGTTTACCAGCCTCACTTGTCATTGTTATACATCTACCCTCCCCTCCTTTCACACTGACTCTTTGGTCGTTCCCAGACCTTGACATACTCTTTTGTACTTTTGTGCCTTTGCACTATCTGTCCACCTAGAAAACATCCTGTCCTTCAGAACATAGGCCAAATTTCACCCCACCTTTTGTGAGGCAGGCAGAACAAACAGCTTCTTATTCTATGTCCTTATTGCACTTTGTACTTACACACTTACTTTAAGCACTAGTCATATTTATGGAATTATTCCTCATAAATCTTTTTTTTCCCCTTCTTTTAAAATCTTGTTTGACTTTCTAGTACATAGTGTAATATCTGGCATATGGTGGGCAACTGGCAAATAAAACTTCTCTGCTTAAGATACTGAATGGCTGCCCACCGCTTTCAAGATAAAGTCTCCTCAATGCAGCACAGAGTTCTCCCCAGCCTCCTCTCCTGTCAGGCCTCCACAGCACACAGTTGTTTTTGTCATGCTGAACTAGCTGCAGTTCTCTCAACAACCTTATTTAGTTACCTTGCATTTATTTCTGTACTCTTTGTCCCTTCCCTCAAATGATACAATGATTCCCATTGTCCTTTTTAATCTTCACCTTGTTTTCTCTCTCCTATGAACTCTATTCTCATTTCCTCCTTACTTTTCCTTCATGCTCCTTTAGCATTGCAAACTTATCCTAATTGTGATTGCTTCTTTGTCTACCAACTGAAGAATATAAATCACAGTCTGTCTCCCACCTATTCTGCAGCTCCCTGAGGACTAATTGTAGCCCTGCTACTGCCACTGTGTTTCAGTTGAATAGCATTGCGAGGTGTGGGGGCACCAAGAGTATGAGGGGAAATCGAAGTGGAATTGTTCTGCTGAAGACCATTCGGTTTCTAAACACTTTGCATAATTCTTACCTTGTAGGCTATTACTCTGAAGATGAGCTATTTGCCTTAAGAAATACTAAGCAAAAGTCATTGTCCAACAATGTTGATTATCTTGCAATGATTCAGCAAGGTTTGTCAAGTACCTGCATTTCAGACACAATTCTGCACTGTAATCTAAGGAACCATATACAGGATTACAAATCATATGATATCTTTGAAAGATTATAATTTCATACCTGACTTGGGGGTTAGCAATAAAGGGAGTGAAATCATTCTTTCTCCCTTCTGACCACATGCTCCTTCCGCAGCTCCTTCCTCCCACGATGTACTTTCTGGTTTCACACTGGTGCCCTGCCATTCCCAGCTGACCCTGCCTATTCCATAGACTTTCTTCTTCATGGACCTTTTAGAATCCATGCTTTCTAGCAAAATGAACCTCTGTATCTCAGTCTTTCAGTCAGATAAGATGATATTTACAAAATATTAATGGATAATCTTCCCCTGAAATTCTTCAAAAACATCACCTTTGAAACATACCCTTCTGTTAATAACGTTTTACCCCAAGGTGAATGTTCCTCCTGTTGGGGCACAAGTGCTCTACATTGTCAGCAGGAGTTTCTTAACATTCACTAAAAATGCCTCAAATTTAATGTGTCCCTGCCAATTATTTTTGTCACATAAAAGTATCTTGTATACAATGTTTCTTCTTATGCCCTTTTCTCAGGCCTTCCAGGAAACACTTTTCCTGTGAAATGGTAAAACAGAAGAATCTAAACCTTTGGCTGATTATAAGAGAAAACCTCAAACTAAGAAGATAGACATCAACTAGAGTGTGCAACTTAACAGGAATAGGCAGAGAATCCTTCTTCACTTTTCCTCTCCCCACCCTTTTTTTCCCTCTTTCCTGCTCTCTTTCTTCCTCCCATTTATATAACAAGTATATTTCAAGGTCTACAGCAAGGATTTCCTGAATGAAGTAGCAGAGCAGTACAGGGTAATATTTAAGAGCACAGGCTCTGGAATCAGAAGCTGGTTTTTGAATCCTGGCTCTGCCAGTTAATAGTTATCTGACCAAGTTATTTCACTTCCCTGCACCTCAGTTTTATTGTTTGTCATATGGAGATGATAATAGTATTCACTTCCTAGGTGGCTGTGAGGATTAAATTATTTAGGTGCTTAGCACATAACTGCTCCCCCAAAATATTAGCTACTGTTAACTGCTGTTTAATTCTAGATGACTAAGGGGAGTTAGTTAGGAGTGCAGTCTGTTCCTCCTTGAATTGTATTAGGAGATGAGCAATTTAAAGAGGAAAATGGATCTACTTTCTGTCCATTTGGGCTCCTTGGGAGCTGAGTCCAGGAATCTCAGTCTTCACTTGTGTCCACTTATAAATCAATTAACTTAAGAAATGGGCAGGACCTAAATAAGAAATCTTTAAAACTTTACATAAAAGAACAGAAGAATAAATGGGAAGAAGCATTATATTCCTGGATTAGAAAATGAAACATTACTAAAAATGGCAGTTCTCTACAAACCATATTTTGGATGAGACCAATCAAAATTTGCATACCCTCTGAACCAGCTATGTATTATTTTTTAAATCAGGAATCCATGATATTAAGCTTATTTTTACTCTTTAAAACTTAGTTTTTCTTTTCTTTTCTCTAGTACTCAGATGTCCATATTGGAGGTATTTTTGTATAACTGTCTCTCCTGATTGGTGAATAATTTATAAACAAGGAAGCTGCCAAAAACAAGGAATTCCTGATTTCAATTCCCCCTCTACTATTATTATATACTCTGGAACTTGATGATAATGTCCAAATGTCCTCAGGGAGACTGAAAGTCTAGACAATGCCAACAAGGCACCAAGGTACTGACCAAACTGGGCATGTCCACAATTGTGCTAGACTTTCTTAATGGTCACCAACTCCAAACTTAATGGATGTTATTATCCATCTGGTTCTTTGAGCAATTTTGTTACTGTTGTGGATTTTAAGGAAGATACACTTTGCTTTATAACACAAAAGCAAAGGCCACAAAGCACAGAACCTGGTATAATATTCTCCTGTAAGGAAATCATTAGAGTTTGAAGAGATGGAAAACTGGGCAGTTAGACATTTGGAAAGTAGATACTAATGAGAAGCATGGATAATTTTTACAGATAAGTCAGAGGGAAATGATAAATTACAATCTTGATTTTGACTTAAACCTAGCATAAGAACAAGGTTGACAGACTTGATACCTCTTGAGTTTTAAAAAAATAACCTTAAGTATAACATGCATACAGAAGGATGCAAACATCAGGAATGTATCTCAATTAATTTTCACGCATTGAATATGCACGTAATTACTGTCAGATCAAGAAAGAATGTTATCTATACCCCAGAAATCTCTCTTGCTCTCCCTTCCAGTTGCTACATTGCTCTCCCGTCAAATACACACACACTTTCCTCCTTTTTAACAGATCTTTGGGTGTTTTTGAACTCTATATAAACGGAATCATATAATAGAAACTCTTGTCTCTGGCTTCTCTTACTCATTATGATGTTGTATAATTCATCCATATTGCTGTATGTACCTGTGGCTCCCTCATTCTCACTGGAAAGTAGTATTACATCAAATGAATATACCACATTTATTCACTTATTCTACTATAGGACATTTGGATAGAATCCCATTGTTTCTGTTGGGTGTAGCATTGGGAATTGCTGAATCACAGTGTATGCATTTGTTCAGCTTTAGTAGATAAAACCAAACATGTTTCCAAGGCGGCTGTACCAATTTATACTGTTATCAGATGTGGAGAGTTCTAGTTGCTCCAAATCCTTGCTAGCACTTGCTTTCTGTTCATTTTAGCTATCTTAATGGCTAGATATCTTGTGGTTATAATGTACATTTCTTTGATGACTAGAGAAGTTGAGTATCTTTTAAAATGTTGTTTAGTCCTGTGGATAGTCTTTTATGAAATTCCTGTTCAAATTATTTGCCCATTTTATGATTGAGCTTTTCCTTATTGATTTGTAGAAATTTTAAAATATATTTTGGGTATGTAGTTTTTACAGTTTACATATTGAGAACATCTTCTTTTACTTTGTATCTTGTCTTTTTACTGTTTTATTGATGTTTTTTGATGAAAAAATTTTATAATTCTTTAATAGTCCAGTTTATCATACTTCCCCTTCCCACTTTATGGCTAGTGTTTTTTGTGTCCTATTTAAATCTTTGCCTATTCTAAGGTCATGAAACTATTCTCTTACATTTTCTTCTAGAGGTATTATTGTATTACTCCTTGTCAAATGTCTGAGTTGGGTAAGTGTGAAAATCTACATCTATTGAAACTGATGAGCTATTTTTGAAGCACCAGTCACACAGTACTGTGGTGTCAAATCTGAAGTAGTTGAACAAGCAGCTCTCTGCAGCAGGAATACTAGGGAAAGTGATTACACAGCTCCCACTCTACTTCAGCTAAGTATCTCTTACTGATCAGGCCATGTTGTAAGCTAGTCAGAAATTGGTTTAATTGCCAAGGGGCTGGAAAAAAATAAAACAGGAAGTTTTCCACATAGAGGAAACAAAATTAAGATCATTTGAAGTAGAATATGAGATTCTGTATCTCTTATGCCTGGAAGTTCTTATCACAGAAATATTTCATCTTTCCCTCTGCTAATACTCCTGATACTATGACGTTGCTCCATTATTTATCCCTTCCTCTTTCATCTTCAGTTTTTGGTCTGCTCTTTATTTTCCCTTTCAACTTACAAACAAGCTCAATCTTCCTGGTTCATCATGCAGTTGAAACCCCCAATGTCTCCTCATACACACTTTTCCTTCATTGCCAGTTTTACAAAAACACTCGCATTTGCTGCCTCTACTTTCTCACTTCCCATTTCTTCTTAACCACTTGGACCATCTTGTCTATTGTTTCTACAAGTCTATGGAAACTGCTTTCTTGAAGACGCTCAAAATTAGTGTGTCCGAACTGAACTTTTTCACTTCCCCCAAGGCTTGTCTTTTATGTTTCTTATTTCTGTTAATGTTACATCATACTTTCAGACACTTAGGTTGTCAATAACCATGCACCCATGTCTACAACACTTCTTCAATTTAGCCTCTCCCTTCCATTCCACTTGCCATTTTCTGCTTGATCTTATTATCTCTTATCTATGTATTTTAACGGTCTCTAATTGCTCTCCTTGCTCCTAGTGTGCCTTTATCCAACCTACTCTGTTAAGACTATAAAATTAATCTTAATTCAAAGATCTAACTTTATCATATCCTACTTTGATTAATAGTTTTGCCCATTGTCTTTAGGCCCACCACAAACTGGATCAAATTCATCAATTCTTTTTACTCACCTATATTATAGTAAGAATTATTTACTTCATGATTTCTTCTGATTTTCCTATCATTGTTGATGAAGCTCTACATTCTTCCCACTACTGAATATCTAAATTTTTCCCAATTTTAAAGGTACAAGGTCAATCCTCATGAAAACCCTTTTGTGTCTTCTCTATCTGGTAAATTTTTCTTTATCCTTTAAGAACCAGCTCGAACATCATTTCTTCCTTACAATCTGCAAACTGAGTTAATCACTCGATCTCTGCTTCCAAAGTACATTGAACATACCACTATAAAACAGTTCTTACCACATAGTGCTGCAATTATTTTTTCAATAAGCTACTGAGCTCTTAGCTCCTCAAATGCAAGTATGACTTTAATCTTTGCACCCCCAGTAGTTAGCCTAATACATAGAGAAATCTATGATAAATCTCTATTGACTGATGAACCCGTTTTTTATCTTGTCTAACCAGAAGTAATTTTTCCTTATTAAACTGCCATAACATTTTTCTATACATCTCTTATGCCATATAACTTTTCATCAAATGTAATTATTTATGCAAATATCTTATATTCTCTGATAGATGGTTATTGCCAAAAAGCCAGATTCCCCCATGTCATATATGGGGACCTCATGGAACCTAGTAGAAGGGACACTTGCATACCTACATCATTGGCTAACAGTTGGCCTTTAATCAGGACATGATATGACACACCTGAGAGCACAATGTTGTAAACCTGAAGTGCTAGAAACAGCCAGGACAAGCCACTGAAAGACTTACTTTGCCCCTGTCTTCAGAAACTGGTAAATACAGATTTCTATAAAGAAAGTTAGGTATTGCTGCTTGGGAAAGCTGTTCATTTTGTTTTTTCATTAATTTGTTGACCACTTTGTGGAAAAGAAGTGGGAGGTATTTAGAACATTTACTATATGCCAGGGGTTTTCACATGTCTTATCTCTAATCACTATAACATTATGAGATGAACATTATTATTCTAATTATAAATAATGAAAACAAGGCTACGAGTGCATTAGTGATTAAGCCAAGATTTAATCACTCTGTGAGACTCTGTTCTACCTCTCTTCCACAAACTCTCTTCCAATCTCATGATGGAATATACTCAGAAGTTTACTCAAGAAACCCTTGAACCTCAGGGGGAGCATAACTACCAGGACAAAGGGTTAGACTTGTATCAAACTTTGTATTGAGGAACATAAACTTGCCAAATTTTATCTTGATCATCAGAGAAACACCTGCTTTGCAGTAAGTAGGCTTGTGGTTAAGGTTAGGAAACATTTCCAGAAGGGATGGAAGAAAAGATGGTAGATATGGTTGTGAGAAAAGAAAATGGAGGCTATAGGTTTTATAGTTGGGAATCAGAAATATTAAAACAGATTGGAAATCAAGAAAAACTCACTCTAGTGGGAAGTGCATTGGAGGGGACATATCTGGATCTTAAGTATAGTTTGTGCATGGCCTTGATATGTTTGTTTGAGTTTAACATTACATCTGCTGGGCACTATAACAAGTGCTAGGAATACAAAAATAAAAAACAAACAAGTGGACCCTGCCTGCCTTCAAAACACTGACAGTCTGGCATGTTGATAGAAAAAAATAGGAAACAGGGTGCTGGGGGAGAGTCTTTCCTAGAAGGTTCCTGAAAATCCAGTGATCTCATCCCCAGAAGTAGTACAGAAGGGGGCTCTGTGGGTTATTAACAGCAGGCAAGTGAAAATTTCTCTATTCACTTAAAACTGGACTTGATTTGTAGTCTTGTTTACCTAACACCTATATATGAGCAGCAAAATGTATGTCACTCACTGTTAAGGCCCTCCCCCAAGAATAATTATTAAGAAAGCAAATTTATATATGGCTTCACATAGGTGGGTGAATGACCTTACTGCACTTATGTTCAATGCTTAGAACAAGGATTAAGATTTTTATTTTCACTTCCATTGTTCCAGTTGACAGCTATGCAGTCATGAAACCCAGCAGTGTGCCTGACATTTAGTGAACATTCAGTAAATTGTTGAATGAACAAAGCAGTTGTGGGTCACACAGTGTGAACTGCTATAGGAAATACAAAGGTGTGACTTTGAAAGTGTAAACATAAATTAAGACACAAGAAATAACCAGCAAACAAGGCAAGACATCAGTGAGTTAGTAAAAAGGAGATCAGTAAGGCTAGAGCAGACATTTACCAAGAGACTGAAGAGATAAAGAGAAGGAAGAACACTCATCAAGAGAACTGTCTCTATTTCTCCAATAAGCTAGCTGTGCAGAACATTTCCCCCTATGTTCCTGCATTTTTTCAGTTTTAAAATGAGGCCACTGTTTTAGGTGAGCCTTCCTCTTAATTTTTATGTTTCTATTTATAAATGGGGAAAGCTTTTTTAAAAAGTGAACACATTAAATTAATATGGTTTAAAATAACAAAAGGTGTACATCGGCAAGTCCTGCTCCTGTCACAGATCCTTTGAAGTTTTTAAAAATACAAATATAAGCAAATACACATGTATATGTGTATTTTATTAAAAGGTAGCACTCTATATACACTTTCTGAACCTTTCTCTTTAAATGGAATGGTTGTTTATATGAAGTTGAAGGCATTCCCTGATCAGTGCTTACAGTTTGTTTTCTATAGTCCCTTGGAGATAGACTATAGACTGAATGTCCCCTAAAATTCATGTAGAAAAAGAATCTCCAAAATGCTGGTGTTTAGAGGAGGGCCCTCCGGGAGGTGTTTAGGTTATGAGGGCAGATTAGAGCCCCTAGCGAGGCTTTATAATCTTTTATCCAGCAGATGCTACTCTTGTCTCATCACTTGTCTTTGCCAGGGTTTTCTGGCCATTTTCTTGTTTATTTTGCCCATGTCAGCTTTAGAATCAGCTTGGCTAGCCCCCCTCCTCCCATTTTCTTTGCTTCCCAGAAAACCTTGTTAGTATTTTTGACATGTCAGATATAGAAACATTTGTGATTTCAAATCTTAGCCAAGAACAAGGTACAGTTTTCCATTTGTTCCTACTTTTGTGACCTTCAAGATTATGCTAAAATTTGAAGAATCTGAATTTGTTCATGTTTGGTAGATTTGGAGAGGTAAAAGATTACAGTGAATACATTTGTTGGAGAATAATCTATGAGGCAGATATGACCGTTGGTAGTCCTTGGGGCAAGAAGAAACTTAATGAGAAGAAAAAAAGCTAACAGTGTCTGTTATGTGCCAGGAACCACGCTAGATGTTTTAACATACTGTTGTACTTGGCTGCAGATCTACCCAAACCCAGGCCTCGAGAGGGCCAGATCCAGGATGATCCTAGATGTGCACCTAGTACCCTGGAGGGTATGCTCAGGAGTCTCAAGATGAAAGCAGTACTTGAGGAAGATGACAGTGGTAGTCGGGCCAACTAGTCTGGGATCAAGAAGGAAAGGCTAAATTCAAAGACGGCAAGAAGACCCTGTAATCTGAGAGAAAAGTGATTCTTACTTAGGATGAAGTTCTTGCTTGTGGAGATAAAAGTAGACATGTAGAAGAGCTTTCTTTTTAGGGAGGACAAGCTGGTGGGACTAAAGAATGAGGCAAGTTCAACTTTGCAGATGTTGCCACTACCCAGCTGCATTCAACAACACGTCCACAGTGAGCACTTTGGCTGCATGCACCACCTTTGAGCTGTTTGCAGACAGTTTTAAAGACTGTAAAAAACCTCATGCTCTGAGCACTGGGGAGAAAGGATTTGGTTATAAAGGTTACTGCTTTCAGAGAACTATTCTGGGGTTTATGTGTCAGGGTGGTGACTTCATTTGCCATAATGACACTAACATCAAGTCCATCTGTGGGGAAACATTTGATGATGCGAATTTCATCCTGACTCATACATACAGGCCCTGGAATCTTGTCCATGGCAAATACTGGACCCAACACAAACAGTACCCAGATTTCTACCTGCCCTGCCAAGACTGAGTGGTTGATCTTTGATTAAGTAGAAGAGGGCATGAATATCAAGGAAGCCATGGGCTTGGGTCCAGGAGTAGCAGGACCATCAATAAGCTCACTGTTGCTGAATGGACAACCCCAGTAAATTTAACTTGTTTTATCTTAACCTCCAGATCATTCTTCCTATAGTTCAGGAGAGCACCCCAACAAGCTTGTCAGCTCACTATATCCTACAACTTTGTGCTCATTGCAGCTCTTTGGGTTCCATATTTCCATGCCCCTTCAAGTCTAGCTGGATGCAGAATTAAGTTTGTGATTATAAAATGAAATTAAAACTATAAAAACGAATAAAGTTTTTGACTGGACTATTAGAGAAAGGTGGTACCTTGGTAAAGATAAAGAAGCTGGGAAGGTAGGGATGCAAAACGAATTTCATTTGAAGTTGAAAGGGAAGGGGGATAGCTAAATACCTTCTACTAGGTCCTGTAGGTACCTGTGTGCAGTTGGCAAAAAATCAGTTTTTACATGTGCAGAAAGCTAAAGATCTAAATTTAAGCCAGGACTTCAGGCTTCAATGTTTAACTAAATAATATTACCCCATCTATTGTTTGCCTGCTGTCAGGGAGAGGTGGATTAGCCAGGGGAAAAGGCAGCTCTCAACTTTCTATCCTTAAAAGCCTTCTCAGGAGGTTAGGCAGGGATATTTTGAATTTATGTCCTTAAATAGGTGTTCTTTTTTTCTTACTTGAAATTCAATTTCTCATTTTCTAGTTTTCCATCTCTTTGGGCTCAAGTATCAAATCTTTTTAGAATCAAACTGGTATGGTTTCTCCAGTGGTTCAATATTTTTGCCTCATCAAAGGACTTCTCTGTGGATAAACGAGTTTGTGCTCTTACTAACTCTTGTCACATTAACTTTCTCTGGTATGGAGATGCACAAATCCAGGGGGAAGTCAAGCATACTGTAGAACTGCAAGTCTATCCCACATGACTGTGGGTTAGTCAGCAAGGGATTGTTCTCAGTATAGTTGTGTCTAGATTTGCCTAAGTATGGTGCTTTTCATCTGCGGTGATGGGTGGGAGAGAGGGAATAAAATAAGCATAAATATCCAGATTCCACACAAAGCCTCTGTGGGTGGACCCCTTCTTGGATTCTAAGTATTGCTTTAATCACAAGTGTTTATAAAATCTGGTGTCCTCCCTCTACATTTTGTGTGGGACTTTTGTTAAGCTCTGCCACTCTATACCCAAGTATCCTTAAAGATCCACTGTTAAAACAGGCTTGGGAGTAGAGGTGTCTCCCGAGTTCCCTTATATTGCAAACTTGGCATGTCCTTGGGAAGAGAAAGGAGAAAGGAGAAAGGAGAGAGGGGAAAGGATTGGGTGAGCTGCTCAGTGTTAGTTGGGGGATGTTTCTACTTTGCACTTAATTCCATTTCCTCAGCTGCATGGACATGACTTCTAATTGAAGGGGTTTTAAGTGGACAGAGTGGAGTGGGGATGCAGGATGGAGGACAGAGGTGTGTTAGGATTAAGCTTCCTCTCCAGTTGGCATATAACATTTTGTAAGTTAAAGGTGTACAACATGATTTGATATATGTATATATTGCAAAATTATTACAATAAGGTTAGTGACATCTTGATCACCTCACATAGTTGCCATTTTTTTTCTTTTCATAGTGAGAACTTTTAAGGTCTGCTCTTAGCAAGTTTCAACTACAAAATACAGTATTGTTAACTATAGTCACCATGCTGTACATTAAATCACCAGAACTTATTCCTAACTAGAACTTTGTACCCTTTGACCATCTTCACCTATCTTCTCCTTCCAGCACACCCCACCCTTCACTCTGCCCCAGCAATCACCCATCTACTGTTTCTACGAGTTTGGGTTTTCCACAGTCTATACGTAAGTGAGACATTTAGTATTTGTCTTTGTCTGACTTATCTCACCACAATGCCCTCAAGGTTAGCATAAAGCCCTCAAGGCTGAGCTCTTAGTATTTATTCTAAAAGTGACATGAAAGTATCAGTTCAGTGTCATGAATAGTAACCAACACAAATATATGTAATAATTGTCAAATGAATTCTTGGAGAAACAAAGCTTGGTGAATTATGTCTAGAATTTTATCAGTTCACTATTCCATGGTTTCCTTAAGGTGCAGGATACTTTTAATTTCTGCCTTGGCACTCTTGTCATTACAGGAAAGGAGAAGACACTGACCCCAGAAATCATGCACATTTTCACTTGAGTTTGTCTACCTGTTGTGCAAGGCTTTCACTCCTAAAAGGAAAAGAGCATGGAAGAAAGGGTTGTCAATCATTTTTCAGAAGCAGCATGGTGCTGTAGAAATAAAACATGAATTTTGGGAAGCAGACTAAATGGAGAAAAAAATCCTAATTTTGCTAATCCTTATTTCTATCCTAATTTCTGTCTGTTTCATTATCCTAAAAATCCTAATTTTTATCTGTTCACTAATTACCAAGTCAGCATTTTCATTTACAGAATGGGGATAACATCTACCTTTGTGGAGGTTAAATGATAAAATCTACATGAAAGCATTACGTAGTTGCAAATAAATGCATGGTAAGTTAAGTTCAATGTGTACTAATAATGCCCAGCCATTTAATTTCCATGCTTGGTAAGACATTTAAGCTGAAGATTTTTTTTTCATGTTAATTTCAGCAGGTATCAGAATCATTCAGAATGTAAGATAATGAAAGCACAATTGTCATTAGTTATATGCAATCACAAACTATTTTACAATCCTTTTTGTATATAAATTTTCAACACATATAGAAGTAGAGAGAATATAACGAACCCCCTTGTATCCATCATCCAGCTTCTACAGTCATCCTCTACCTACCAGTTTCTTGGTACTGTCAACAATTTACATGCTGTCAAGACTCTAGATTTTGAAATTAATCCCAGATGCATCATTTTCTCTTAAATATTTCAATATATCTAAGATTCTTGTTTAAAAAATGTAGTAACACTATTATTATAACAAAGCATAGCTCAACAAAAGTAGTATGATTCCTCTGTATCATCAAATACCTAATCTATCACCAGTGTGTATTACTTACGGCCCATTAAGTGGATGAGTTATACACCCCTTGTTTCAATTTGGGACAAAAGGATTCCAAACCCAAGCCACTCCTGAGATGCAAATTAAAATCTAGGGATATTAATCAAATTGAAAGATTTCCCAATAGTCACTTGCCTTGACTAAAGAGATCATTGTTCCCAAATTGTGTAAGAACTACAGAGACAGTATGTTGGCTGCAGTTAATCTGAAGAAAGGCAGGATACTTAATAGTTTTGACAATTTTTTTTGAATGGATCTTCATGAATCCATGGAAAACGAGATACATTGTCATAGTAAAGTTGGGCTGCCATACTATCAGGGACTGGGTGGTTTAAACAACAGAAATTTATGCCTCACATTTCCAGAGGCTGAACGTCCAAGATCAGGTGCTGGCCAGTTCCATTCCTGGTGACAGTGCTCCTCTGGCTCGCAGACGGTGTCCTCACACACAGCCTTCCCGCTGTGCCTCAGTGCTCAAGCTGAGAGAACTCTACGTCTCTGCTTATAAGGCCACTAATGCCATCATAAAGGCCCCACTCTCACGACCTAATTAACCCTAATTACCTTCCAAAGGCATCATCTCCAAGTAGTAGCACATTGGTGATTGGGGGTTTTTGGGGGCGGGGGTCACATTCAATCCATAACAAGCCTACAAATTTATAAAATGATTAAAAAGTTCTAAAAGCTAGTAAGCTAACATGCCATATCTTTCTTCCTCTCCTGGAATTAACTCTGGTTCCAAATAACAGATCTTCATTCCTGTAAATTTCTTCACACCCCAATATAATCCCCAGTGCAGGTGGAGCACATAGCTTACTATACCTACTTTCTTGCTACCTCACTCAGCACAAAAGAAAAAATTAAATAAAGTTCATTTTCAGCTCCTATCACATCAGAGGAAGTTTTTTTATGAAATGAGTAATTCTCTGCCTTTTACCAGGTTGATTCTCTGTAACTCAAAGGCTAAGATCCTTTTAGATCTGGTTAAGCTAGCAAATTTGCCGCCCCCACCCCAAAGAGAGCATAGGTAGAGCTGTTTGTAGTCATTCTTGGCTCCTTTCCAGGTTTGCTGGCTGTTTCAACTGCTTAAACAACCACGTTTTTACTAGTTGTGGGAGTGTAGCTGCAGGAGCTGCAGCAAAGAATTTCTGTATCCTGAACAAAGTCTGTAAAACTAACCCCATTTTCCTCAATTTACTGGTCTTGAAAATACTAAACAGGACTCAAAATAATCTGCCCTTCAAAATTTGGCAGGCAAAATTCAAGTACGTGGTAATATTCTATGAGCAATGCTGTGGAGAAACATTTGGTACATGAAGGACAATACTGCCTATGAAAATAAAAAATACATGTATGCCCTTTTGCAGAGCAATTCCACTGAGGCACTGAGACATAGGTACAGAAGGAAAGAAAATGTAGAGTAGAAAGATTTTCAACCAAACACCAATTAGAATACAAAAGATTAGAAATTCAGTGTCTCTCAACTGGCCAATGCCTGGTTAAATTATCTGCAGGAGTTAAAAAATGCCTTTTATGCATTTATATGGAAAAGCCCAAGATGTCTAAAGTACAGTGCAGATGGTACTTTTATATAAAAATGGGGAAAAATAAGAGTATTTATTCTGACATGTATGGGAATGAAACAATTCTGGAAGAATACAAATAAGGTGGTGGGAATTGTATGGATGGAAGACAGTGATGATGTTTAAGTTTTTTTTTGCATCAGTGGATGGATGATCTATTCAAATTGAAAAAAAAAACTGGCTAGAAGCCATAACCAACAATTATTAAAAGCCTACTATCTTAAAATACAGTAAGAAAGTAAGGGTAGCTAAGTGCAAAATATATGTATAAGGTTGAGTGATGTGTCTGTACCTATCCAATTCCTGGAAATCAGTTTTTGGTGCCTCTGGGGTGTTCTGGGATCAGACTTTGCCAAAGAAATACACTTGCTTACTGGAGGTCTTTTCTAGCACTCATAGAGAGGGAGTAGACAAAGAAGACATCATGATTCTGCAAGCAATTAAAATTCTTCAGCAGTCTGCCTGCCCAAAATGCACACAGTTTATCTATAAATCTAAAAACTTTCAGGAAGAAATCAGAAATCATGTGGTGGTAGAATGATTTTATTTAATGTTAAAATGTTATTCTAAGAGAAAATAATGGTTTTAATAAACCTAGTAGGGAAAAGTCCTCCTAACTGATTACCCTAAATTTAGTGGATTACTGTTTTGAGGAGATTCTGGTGCTTTCTTCCAAAAGGTACATGTCCATCACCAGCAGTAATTATCTTTCATTCTGTAGATAAATGACTTCAAAAAAAATAAAATTTGTAAGCCAATCTGTAATGACCTTGCCTGGCAAAGCCATCTTGATGTTGTCCCTTAGATTTCAGGTGACTTAAAGTGAACACTATTATGTGACATTCTAGTGTTCTCCAGGGGGAAGGCCCATACCACTGGTGATACTCAAGATGGTTCCAGGCAGTCCCTGAAAAAAAGCAGCAAACAACATCGAAAATTGCATAGTAAGTTATTTTTATTTCTCTTTCTAGCCTTCAGATTCAAAGCACTTGGATGGCAAGATTACCCAGCTAACGGTAATAACTGACTTTGTTTTCTTAACTAATTTTAACAGTTACCATCTTGAGTTTTTTCTTACTGCCAGAGGTCTAGAACACAAATGTTTGTCGGGATTATCCATGCTCATCGAAGCACGACAAACAGAAGTACAGGCGCCACTTCACGTGTTCCAGGAACCCCTTGGTCACAAACCACAAAAATCCAAAGGTCTTTTCTCGGGGCTTATTTTTCCTTGACTCAAATCCCAGGGTCTTCTGTAAGAGACACTTGGCACTCCAGGAATAGTGTAGTGTGCTATGTAAACTGGAGTTAAAGCATGGAGAATATAGCCAATGATTCTGTAACATATCAGATAGTAAGTGCACTAGTAAGGGTGAGGATTTAGTAGTATGTGTAACTGCTGAACCACTGTTTTGAATATTTGAAACCAATATAAGATTGTATACCAATGACTTCAATAAAAAATAAAATTTGTAAGACATACAGAAAAGACAGAAATGGAACTGGAGTCAAGCTGGTTTTAAATGCTGGTTTTTTACCCCACTTATGAGCCTACAAAGTCTACCAAATGAGGCTAGATTGGCTACCTTGAAATTTGAAGGGGGATAAATGAGAATGAATGTAGAGCAGATGGCACAGCTTAACAGGTGCTCAGTAAATGATTTTCTCTCCTCCTTCCTTTACTTCTTACCTTCTTGGTCCTCAGTACTTCACTTTTCTCTATTTTCTCCCAATGATCTCATTCACTCCATGGCTTTAACTTAAGTAATTTTCTGTCACCAATTCTGACCTTTTTTCAAAGGACCAAACCTTAGGTTCTATATCTGCTTAATAATTTCACCTTGATGGTCTGCCATGGTCTTAAACTCAACATACATAAGAGTCCTCCAAATCTGCTTTTCCTTCTCTTGTGTTCCTCATTTCATTGGTGCTATTGCTCCTTTGCTCAGGCTCAAAATCTCAATCATCCCAACTCCTTTCCCCTTTCCCATTCCACTTAATCAGCCATTAATAAAAATAAGGCATTTAACAGCTTATATACCTCCAAATGTTGGTTTTATCAAACTCCCCTTCCCTGCCAGGAGAGAAAAATTAAAATAAGGCAAGTTAGGAGAAATGCTCAGGTTATTTATATGCCTAGATTAAAAATGTGGCTACTATTAACCTAAAAACCATATAAGACTTGAATTGGGGGATCTTCATTCCAACTGCCATTCAATTTTCCATTTCTACCTGAAGTTCTGCAGTATTTTTTGCTTCTGTCTCTTTTCCTTCACCATTACCACTCCCAGAATTCAGGCCCATCATATCTTTCACATCTACACTGCATATATAGGAAGATTGGTTCAGTCAGTGAGTTAATAGCTGGTAGTATATGATCCAGCATTGCCTAGGAATTTTTTTCTAACTTGTTAACTTCAGCAAATTTTTAAAATGTGTGATATACATAATACACATACTGAAAATTTGCCCACCCCCAACCCTACAGTCCAATGAATCACAATGTGAACACCCATGCTATCCCACTCCGGTCAAGAAATAAAACACTGCTAGTACTCCAGAAGTCCCCCTGTACCCTAACTCAAAACTAGCCACTCCCTTTCTTTTCTTTACAGTTTTTACACTTAAACTTAAATCCCTAGTCTAGTTTGTTTTTGCCTGTTTTTTAAACTTTGAATTTCCCAAAGTGGCTATACCAATCAATACATTCCTAACAGCAATGTACAGTTTCAAATATTTCAACTCTTGACATTTTCTGTTTTCCATTTTTAGCTATTTTTGTGTGTCTGTGCAGCAGTATCTCATTGTAGTTTTCATTTGCACTTCCCTAGTGATTATAGCAGTTGAACACCTTATTGGCCATTTACATACTCTTTTTTATGAAGTGACCTGTTCAAGTCTCTTAGCCATTTTTCTATTAGGGTGTCTTTCTAAAATTGATTTGTGGGAGTCTATAAATCTAGATAGAAGTAAAGCAGACATATTCCTACTGTAGAAATAAACACATTTGCCAGATGCTGTCAGGATGACACTAACTCCCCTTATTCTGGGCCCAAATTCAATAATGAACCCTCTGGGAGGTAATATAATCAACTTCATTTATTCTTTTTAAAACAACATAGTCACTGTGCCAGGGAATTTGGTAGATACTGGGAATATAATGGCAAAAAAAGTGATTAGGAACAATAGCTTTGGAATGAGACCTGTACTGGAAACCTGTGTCTAACGTTTTGCAGTTTGGTGACTTCAGGCAAGTTATTTAATTTATTTTTGGTTCAGTTTCCTTGTTGGAAAAATGCTGCTAAGAAACCCTATTTTTTAAAAGTGTTGTGAGGATTAAATGAGACAATATATGTAACAGACTGGGCACACTTGGCTGACAAACAGGAACATTCAGTAAGTGGAGGCTATTATATATTTCCATGTAGCCTTACATTTCTAGAGGGAGAAACTGAGCAGATGTCCATTCCTCTCTTAGTCATTATAGTTCTCACTATAAAACTATGAAAAAAAAGGCATTTGGATTTAGATAAGGCTTCTGGGAACGTGGTTCTTCTAACTCCCTTTGTGACTCTACAACAGTGCTTTAAAAATTATCTGTAATAAAAGATCATGGAAACATTTACAAAATATAAATTACTAGAAAATGGAAGAAAAAAAGAAAAGACATGTGCAATACAAACCCAAAACTTTTATCAGATCCAGACATAAAATTAGTGTTAATTGCTATAAAAATATGTACTCTATAAATTCTTACTTTCAATTTCTGCAAATGCCTTGTCTTGGACAAGTACCAGAGTTTGCAGTCAGGCACTGGCCTATGGACTACACTTTTGGTGGCACTGTTTTAGAGCACAGATGAAAATCGGACCTCTGAATCAAGCTGCTGAGGTCAGAGCCTGTAATGTGGGGACTCAAATGAAAAACTGCTCTTGGTCCTGAGTCAGTAGCTGGTCACCTAGTGGCCTTTTTCTAGCCTTAAGCACAACATTGTGTTACTCCCTAGCTCAAAAATCATCCACTGTTCCCGTCTCTAGGGTAAAATCACAATCCTTTACCATGGCATCCAAAGCCTAGGCTGGTTCCACACAACTTTTTTTAGTCTGATTTTCCACTAGACTACACTGGGCAACATAGCAGCAACTAGTCACATTTGGCTATTGAACACTTGAAATGTGGCTAATTTAGGAACTGGAATTTCATCTTAACTTTAAACTAAGAATTTGATAGCGTAATGTAAAAACTGCAAAACTTTTAAGTGTTTGGAATGACTTGGGAATGTGAATCTATTTTTTCAACTATAAATTTTATGTAATCAAGTACTGACATATGCTCTAAGTATAAAATACATGCCAGGTTTCACACATTTAATGAAAAAAAAAAGTAAAATTTTAAAATGCTTATACTGACCACATACATATAAAATGATACTATTTTGGGTTAAATAATTTTAAAAATTAGTTTATTTTACTTTTTTAATGTGGCTACTATAAAATTACATTTAGTGGCTTGTATTATATTTATATTAGTGCTGGCCTAGATAATCATGACATAAACCTAGGAATCACTCTTGATTCCTCCCTTTCCCTCACTCAGGATTCATTAATTAGCAATATAGGTCATGTCTAATTACAAAATATATCTTCAGTCCATCCAATCTATGTCTTTTGCTGCTTGCCATGTTACTCCATTCCTTAAAAACCTTCAATGGCTTCTAGAACACTTACACTTACCAAGGCTGCAGACTTCATCTTCTACCATTCCTTTTTTGCTTTCTAGACTTCAGACACATTGGCCTCCTTGCTAAACCTAACAAACTCTTTCTCACCTTAGGACTTTGCCCTGCCCGTAGCTTATTCCCATTCGGGTCTCAGTTCAAAGAATACCTTTCTCAGTGAGGACATCTCTGACCAACCTCCAAAATTTTGCCTGCTCTCTGCCAGAGAAATGCTTTATCCAAATACCCATTTTTTCTTCATGGAGTATTGTGGAATCTTTCCTCTTCTTTTGTTGAACTTCATGGTCTGTTCCCTCCACTAGGAACAGGAGCAGCAGTCATGATAGTCTTGTTGCTGATTAATCCTTTCAGTGTGTAGAACACAGCCAGTTAAAGATGGGTGTTCTGAAAACAAATGAGTATCTAATTGCCTGCTAGATATAGCTGCTTGGTTGGCTCACAGGCACTTCAAATTCTACACGGTGAAAACAGAATACTCTTCCTTCACTACCATGTATTCTTCCCTGGCTTCTAATCTCAATGAGGACATTACCATCCTAACTGCTCCTCCCAGGGAATTCTCTTTCATCTCTTCTCAGTCACCCCTTTATCCAGTCAACCAAATCACCAACCTCTCACTAACCACTTTGGTCATATTCTTCACACTATTTGCCACTATCAAAACTCTCTTAAAGATGACTGTTTTCTCCAAACTGTGTTACATGCCTCCAATTTTTGCATAATAGTCATGTCTAGAATGCAAATCTAATAATACTTCTACTTAAAAATTTTCAGTGGCTTCTTCTTAGCTTTCAAAAGCTACTTTCTGCACATGGCATTTAAGGCCTTCACGACTAGACCTCTTCAGAAACATTTCTAGACACTCCAGAAACAGCATTATCTTCTTCACCCAACAGTCTCTCCAAAGTTTGCTTCCTAACCTTTTTCCTTACTGCTTCCTCTGGAAGGCCTTTTCCCAATTCCCTTATTAAAGCTAAGTGCTTCTCCAGTCCCATTCCATTGCCCCCTCCCAGGTGAGTAAGGAATTCCTCCTGTATGAGATTTCATAGTAGTCAGCAGTTTACCCTCATTATATGGAAGTTGCTTATTTTCCTGTCTGCATTCTATAGCATATAATCAATGAGAGCAAGGATTCCACAGCAATCATTAGCTGATGCTTATTCAAATGAAGTGCTAAAGAAAACCATACGACATAAAAAAACTGACAAATTTTTATCAAGTGAAGCATCAGAAATAGTAAATAAAAGGAAAAGTTATGGTTCCTATGCCATTTACTATGCTTCTATTTTAGGAAGAATGCTTTAATAAGTTATATCAAGACTTTACAAATCTTTACTACATCAGTATCACAAAGGGTAAATGGAGAATGATTACTTATCTGGGGCCACACAAAATCAGCGGGCAATAAAGATTTCACTTAGGATTGGAAACTCTCCTGGATCAAACTCTTGGCGCTCAGATATTCCCAACTCCTAGACAGACATAGGATGCTAAAAGTTGTGCTGTTAGCAAGCTGGAAAAGCCACGTGGGAAAGTCAGTCCGAGGATTATCTGTTAAAAACTTACCAGTGTGTTGGGTTTCTTAGCAAACCAACACAAGAAAATTAAATTCAAATTCATATGACCTTTACTTTGCAAACATCTCCAAATAAACTTCTGCTCCTTTCTTAATAAAATACAACAAAAATCCTGACATGCCAGCCACGGACAACAGATGTCTACCTCTGACGTGACAGTAATCCAGCTACCAGGATTTCAGCTACCAGTTATTAGGGTCTACAAACTATGAGACCATTGAAATGTTTTTCAAAAAGAAGTCTAAGAATACGTACGTCTTCGTCATGAACCTGACTGCTTAGTTTATGCGAAGTGAAGGGCAGTCGTTGGTTCTTCCCCTTGTACCTTAACAGCAATTCCTGTCCCAGTCCGCCTTGTGGCAGCTAAG
Source organism: Manis javanica (assembly GCF_040802235.1). Taxonomy (NCBI): domain Eukaryota; kingdom Metazoa; phylum Chordata; class Mammalia; order Pholidota; family Manidae; genus Manis; species Manis javanica. The sequence goes on along the minus strand of NC_133163.1, from coordinate 100,402,114 downwards.
GCCACTTTAAGTTAAATCCTAGCCTTCCGACTGCCCTTCCGTCTCCCAGGACTCTACTAGGCAGCTCAGCTAAATCTCGAAGGAGTCCAATTCCCCGTCTCTCAGCGGCCATGTCGGAGAGAGAAGAACGTTACCGCACTTTCGGCTTCCCAACTCCTAGCCCCCGCAGAGAGGCGGGAAGGCTCGGCTGGCAGCCGGGCGGCTCCGTCGCGCACATGGCCGGCCGCAGCTCCCACACCCGTGCCGCGCAGGCGCCAGGCGAGCCGGGACTTGCGGTCGCCGAGAGTGGATCATTCCGCCGCTTTCTTTGTGTGGCTGAAGCTCTAGAAATGGCATATTTCCCGTTCCTCCGTTAAAAACAAAAACCCAGACCCGTTCGTCCCCATACTCCCGCCGGAATGGAGCCGGGGGTGGGTGGGAGAGAGCTCTGCTAACAAGGCAGGGGCGGAAAACCAGGCGAGGGCTGGCGAGGGCCGGTCCGGGAGGGATGCTGGGAGCTTTGACTCACTCGCACACCATGTGTCCCTCCGCGCGCAACACGGGGGACTTTTCGGTGGGGATTTTGGGCGCCGACCAGACGCGGCATTTTCGGAAAATAGCGCCCGGTGCAGCTGAAGCGCTCTGTGTGTAGCGGGGCCGCGTCAGCCCGGCCGCGTACGAGGCGCTTCGGGTGGCCGCACCACCTCCTGCTGCTCCCCGTCGCCGCTCCCGAAGCTTTTCCAGGTCAGTGCGGGTCTGTGTAGGGCCCTGTTACCACCGGATGTGGAAGTTGATCTCTTCGCTGGTAAAAAATAATTCCACTTCCCCCGGAACCCAGATCATCCCCGCGATTTCCTGTTTATTGCATTAAGGCGCCGGGTTTCCGGGGCTCCTGGCCCCGCTTATTCCGCGGGGGTCGGCGGGGTCGGCCTGGGCACCCGCTCCGCCCGCGCCGCCGCCGCGCTTTGTCCGCTGGGCACCCCGCTTCTGGGAGGGGCGGGCAGACATGGAGGCGGCCGCCGCCCCCTCGTAGGCCCCGGTGCGCCGCGGCCTCCCTGCCGCTCCCCGCCGGGCTGGTCCCGAACGATGGCCCTGAGGCGGGGATGGGATTGGGCCGGGGCGGCGGGAGCTCTGCGGGCGGAGGGCGGGAGGTGGAGGGAGGCCGGCGCGGCTCGGCCGGGCCTCGGCGCCGGCCGCCCCGGTAGCCTCCGGCCTCTTTGTCTGGGCGGCCTGACGGCCCCGCCGGGCTCGTCGGAGTGGGGAAAGGGCTGCGGGGACGGCCGGCCCCGGGCGCGCTGTGCTGCGGAGCCGGGCGGAGCTCGAGGCGCAGCTGCAGTGGCCGGCTCGGACAGGGTTAACGGGAGAGCCCAGCTCGTCCCGCGCGGAGCCACCGCGGCGACTGCCTCCGTCGTGGGGACTCGAGTTCCTACGGGGACAAAGCCAGCCGCTCTGGATGCTCGGGACTTTGGCTCTTGGGACCTGGACGGCGGAATCTGCGGGTGCGCGGCTTCGGGAAAGAAGTTACAATTTTGCCAGGTCATTTGGGCCTGGGCACAGTTAATCAGTGTGTATTGAGTGTGTTTCTTTGACGCTGTCCTGCCGTGTTGAATCAGCGTGCTAAGCCTCAGGAGTGCATCGTGAAAACTGAAACCAAAGAATGATATAGGCCTGCTTTGTGTGTGTGTTCCCACTTCAAGCCTGTTTTCAGTACACGTACTCTTGCCTTAAACCCGATTGGACTGTGGCGAGCAGACATGTGTTCAAAGGAGTGGGTAGAGATACTTCTAAAGGGGGCTTGGTAATGTGGAAATATTTTAAGTGCTGTCTTCGGACACTGGTTTATTGTCTCGATTCAGGCAAGTTACTTCCTGAAGTACAAATTTTATGTGAAAAATGTTTTGATGTGGTCAGTAAATGATACGTGCAATTTGCCTTCCAAGAGTTAAAGATGCACTGTAGTTTATTGTGCACAAGTTAGTGACCAGAAATTCTTTTTGTAGATCGTTTGCTTTAAGTCACGCATAGGCCCTCCCAGCTTGGTTTAAATTTCTTATTTCTGACATAACTATCAGCCTTGACACTTCCACCTTTAGGCTCAGACTATGAGTTTAAGGAAACTAAAGACGGTTTTGTATTTTTTTCTTAACTTTTCTTTATTTTTCCCCAAAATAACACAAAAAACCCATTACATATTAGCTTAAGTGAAATATTAGGCAAGAGTGACTTTTTTTTTGCGTTTTTGCTTGTCTTTTAAATGGTTTAATAGGCAGCTATATTTTTGTTTATTTCTGCATTCGATCTGTTGTGGTATCATACCATGTGATCTCTGGAAAACACTGTATGCTCAACGCCTTTATTGTTTTTAATTTTTCCTTTTAAATTGAGAAATGTGTCGTTTTTGTCCTCTCACCATACAAGTCAAGTAAGGATTTTAGGCAAGACACATTCCGAGAACGTGGGTAAGATTGATTCCTATACCTTTTTCTCGGGTTCTTTTTTTCAGCTTGGGATTTAGATGCATAAACAGTATCACGAATAAGGATTGCATAAGCTTCCTATGATCCTGGAGACTCGAACATTTTTAAATATTTTAAATGATTTAACATTTAATGCCACAAGTTATTTTTAATGATGTATACTTTGTGAATTCCGTATTAGATGTGCTTGTGAAAGAAAACGTGTAAATGTAGTTTTCTAAGATAGTAAACTTTCAAAGCACTATAGGAGCTCTGGATTTGAAAGGAGTCCTGCAGTGAAACATTTGGTAAAACAATACATTTGTAATGCATATACGAACCCTTTAGGTTAACTCTCCTAACTTAGAGTTGGAGTTCTCTGTCTCTGAATCAATCTGGGTTTTCTAGATTGGAGACAATTACATTGTAAATGTGAAAATTTAAGGCCATACTTTGGCTTATTGGTTTTGAAATGAAGCTAAATTAATTTCCAGTTGTTTCTGTGAACTCTGGTCTGATTCTGTCTAGTTTTCTACTGTTCCATCAACAGGAAGCATCTGGTCAGTCGTCATGTAATTGTTACAAATGCCAGGTGTATTTGATGTTTGCCTCACAAAAATAAAGATCAGGTTGGATCTTGGTTAATTTCACTGGATTTTTGTTTGTCTTTTGACCCCTCCTTTTCCCTCTCAGAGATGTATTTATAAATAGGCCTCATCTCCTGTAGAATGACTACTTTTTTTGCCTTTGATACTTAGTAAGTTAGAGATAGTAACAGGTAAGGTAATCAAGTTGTAAGGAATTCAGAAGTCATGACATGAAATTTGGAATCATGAATTCATTTAAAAAGTGCAGTGTCCCTTTGCAAGTAGCCTGAATGTGGATGAACTCACGTAGACTCCATCTCTTTGCAAACATTAAAAAACAAACTTAGTTTTCTAACGAGTGTCATTTCTTCCGCCCCACAGCTTTCCAGCTAGTAATCATGTTTCTGTAGCACTGATGTGTCTATCTTGGGACAGCTGTGATTAGTATTATACTTTCCTGAAGATGTTTGTTTCATCATACTCTGTAGAAGGTCAATCTGTTACTATTAGCATCAGGGCCTGTGTGTTTCCTCACAGTGTTGTCAACAGTGCTTTGCACAGCGAAGATGCTTTGGTGCAATCAGCTGTCAGTTCAGTTGTGGGCTAATGCACTTTTGTATGGGCTAAGTATTTCCATGACATGTGTGGAGGCTGAAGCATGAAGTGATTTCTCCATTAAAAGTAAATTCATATGCAGGGCCATAAATCTATTTAGAAATGGAAATCTAAAACTCTTTGGTTCTCTTCCCTTTAGTGGGAATAATTGTAAAGATTGGCAGTTTTGGCCCAAGATGCTAATGCACAGAGAATGTGTAAAAGACTTGATCGTTTTAACTGATTATACATTTAATATGAATCTACACTGTGGTATAATTTTTTAAAAAGTAAATGTCATTTTGAAGTTGGTAGAACATACAGAAAGAGCAAGGTGTTAGCTCCACTTGCTTTGTACTGGTTGTATTCTACCTGGGGTATTGTCAGCTTTTTAGATAGCACTATCACGTTATTGGTGGGACCGTTTACCAATCGGTAACTTTATCAATTCGCAAAATATCAGAATCGTCTGGAGGGCAAAAACACAGAGGCCCAAGTTTAAGTAGGGTAGGATCTGAACCACTATTTCCCCAGGTGATAGACAAGTTTAAAAACCATTGAACATAGGGCATATCCAGACTACCTTAATCATGGGGGAAATGGAAAGGAGGAAATGTTGAAAAATGTGATGTTTGGCCCAAAGAAGAGAAGCTCATCTAAGAAGTGATAGCCGTCTTTAAATATTTGGAAATCAGTCACACACAGATCAGGTTTGATCTAACTAGAGGGAACTCCGATCAATGGGTAGAAATTAAAGGAGGCCTATTTCAACATTCTTTTAAGAAAAATTTCTCCAAACAGTAAAATGTGGGTGGTTTGGGTGGTACATGGCTCTTACAGTGTTCAACTTAAGGATTCTAGGGTAGAGGAACTGATGTGCTGAATGAGTATTTGGGCCAGGTGTCCTTCTTAATTTCCCTACAGACTTAGAGATTTTTTGAAATATGTCCAGGTTTGCAGATACGAAAGCAGGAGATCAAGAGCTAGTTGAGTGAAAAGCTGGTTAGCTTAATTGGATCATAGTGTTCACCTTGGATAAAGAGAAATGAGTATTAAGTGAGAGAGCTATTTGATGAGGTCAGATGAATAGTGTCTGACATAGTTGATAGCTCAGTAAATGTTAGCAATTATTAGTATAGAATCATAGCCCACTAAAACCCTTGGGGGTCTAGTAAGTTTTAGAATTAAGAATTTTTTGGACCTAGGCAAGGTAATAATGTTTGTAACCTTTCAACAGAGACCAGTATGGTATCCCTTTTTTACCCTCATTTTTTAAAATTAAGGTATTATTGATATACACTCTTATTAATGTTTCACATGAAAAACAATGTGGTTCCTACATTCACCCATATTATGAAGTTGCAACCCATACTCCACTGCAGTCACTGTCCATCAGTGTAGTAAGATGCCACAGATTCACTATTTGCATTCTCTGTGCTACACTGTCTTCTTTGTGACTCCCCACACCTTGTGTATGTACTAAATATAATACCTCTCAATCCCCTTTGCCCTCCCACACCCCTCCCCTTTGATAACCAATGGCCCCTTCTTGGAGTCTCTGAGTCTGCTGCTGTTCTGTTCCTTCAGTTTTGCTTTGTTATACTCCACAAATGAGGGAAATCATTTGGCACTTGTCTTTCTCCACCTGGCTTATCTCACTGAGCATAATATCCTTCAGCTCCATCCATATTGTTGCAAATAGTAAGATTTGTTTCTTATAGTTGAATAGTATTCCATTGTGTATATGTACCACATCTTTATCCATTCATCTACTGATGGACACTTAGGTGGCTTCTATATCTTGGCTATTGTAAATAGTGCTGTGATAAGCATAGGGATGCATATGTCTTTTTGAATCTGAGAACTTGTATTCTTTGGGTAAATTCCTAGGAGTGGGATTCCCGGGTCAAATGGTATTTCTATTTTTAGTGTTTTGAGGAAGCTTCATATTGCTCTCCACAATGGTTGAACTAGCTTACCATTCCCACCAGCAGTGTAGGAGGGTTCCCCTTTCTCTGCATCCTCGCCAGCATTTGTTGTTCTTAGTCTTTTCTATGCTGGCCATCCTAAATGATGTGAGGTGGTATCTCATTGTGGTTTTAATTTGCATTTACCTGATAATTAGTGATGTGGAACATGTTTTCATGTGTCTTTGGCCATCTGAATTTTTTCCTTAGAAAAGTGTTCATATCCTCTGCCCATTTTTTAATCCGGTTATTTGCTTTTTGGGTGTTGAGGTGTGTGACTTCTTTATATATTTTGAATGCTAACCCCTTGTTGGATATGTTGCTTACAAATACATTCTCCCCTACTGTAGGATGCCTTTTTCTTCTGCTGATGGTGTCCTTTGCTGTACAGAAGCTTTTTAACTTGCTGTAGTCCCATGAGTTCATTTTTGCTTTTGTTTCCCTTGCTCGAGGAGATGTGTTCAGGAAGAAGTTCCTCATTTTTATATTCAAGAAATTTTTGCCCATGTTGTCTTCTAAGAGTTTTATGGTTTCATGACTTATATTCAGGTCTTGATCCATTTCGGGTTTATTTTTGTGTATGGGGTTAAAGAATAATCCAGTTTCATTCTCTTGCATGTAGCTGTCCAGTTTTGCCAACACCAGTTGTTGAAGAGACTGTCATTTCCCCATTGTATGTCCATGGCCTCTTTATTGTATATTAATTGACCATATATGGTTGGGATTATATCTGGGCCCTCTAGTCTGTTCCATTGGTCTGTTGTTCTGTTCTTGTGCCAGTACCAAATTGTCCCAGCTTTATTCTTCCTTCTCAGGATTGCTTTGTCTATTGAGGGTCTTTTGTGGTTCCATATGAATTTTAGAACTATTTGCTCTAGTTCATTGAAGAATGCTGTTGGTATTTTGATAAGAATTGCATTGAATCTGTAGATTGCTCTAGGCAGGATGGCCATTTTAACTATTAATTCTTCCTATCCATGAACACAGATGTGTTTCCATTTATTGGTATCTTTAATTTCTCTCAGGAATGTCTTATAGTTTTCAGAGTATAGGTCTTTCTACAGTAACCCTTTTCAAATGTTATTTCTGCAGCAAAACATATAAACGTTTACACTACAAGATTATAAATAGCTTCATTTCAGTCTAGGTAAGGTTTTACTCCCAAAAGTTATTTTTGGTTTCAGAGTTTTTATATTTTGGAATTGCAATTAAGGAACCTGTAGAATATTTATTCAATTTTGAGACCTATTTTAATGTTAGAACATATACATTTTCCTGTTATTATATAGATTTATAATCCATGGTAATTTAAAAATTCAAAAGCAAATGAAATGTTCACTCCATTTCCTTTAATTAAAAAATATGCTAAGCCCATATATACTGTTGATTTATTACATAGCATAGAATCTTTTCCAAATGAGCCTTATGAGTTCCTCTAACTAAGTTAGCTTTGTTTCTGTCTCATTGCATTTGAGGAATAAGACATATGTCCTATGGTGGCTTACTACAGCAGTGATTCTTTTAAAGGAGGTGAATGGAGGCTGCCATGGTAACTCTCTTTAACATACCCTCCCATTCTGTGAATGTATTAACTGAGATGGCTATTTACCCCAGGTCATAATATTAATTATAGAACTGGACATTGGAATCAAGTTACTGCCTCTCCTGATACAATTATTGGATATGCAGTGTCTTTGGACTCCTGTACTCGTTTGTGCCTCTAACACCATGTATTCAAACAAGAAAAAAATTCACAGCGTCTTACTCTCTTTCAGCTCCTATAACAAAATACCAGAGACTGGGTAGCTTATAAACAACAGAAACCTATTTCTCATAGTTCTGGAAATGGAAGTCCAAGATCAAGGTGCCAGCATGGTTGGGGCCTGGTAAAGACCCACTTCCAGGTTGCAGAATTCTTTGTTGCCTTACACGGCTGAAGCGACAAGGGAGGTCTCTTGGGTCTGCTGTTAGAAGGGTGTTAGTCTTGTTCATGACCCACCTTTATGACCTAATCACCTCCAAAGGCCCCCACCTTCTAATACCATCACTGTGGGCATTTGGTACTTCATATAAAAATTTGGGGTAGAGGGGAGATATGCAAGTGTTCAGACCATAGCAACAGTATGGGGTATGAGAGAATAACCTAAAAAAATTCCCTTATATCCTACCTGCCTTGCATGACCTCTGATCTGTGTACATGTGATTACTCTACCTATGTTCCTTTACTCATTCCATTCATTAGGGACCCTCAGTTTTTTTCCCTTAATTAGTTCATTCCTGTATGCATTAAATATATTGTGAACTTGACATCAGTCATTTTCATATTTTACTGTGTCCCTGTTGTCAGATCTTTCCACCATCTATTGCCTCTGTTTTTCCTCACAGGTTGTAGAGTATTTGTGGAAGAAGGTGGGTAATTATGAAGATTTCTTGGCCATTATAAATTTGTGCTGAACAATACCAGTGAGCCCTTATTACTTCTTAACAATCATTTATTAATCTCATATTTTTCTTTTGTGTCATACATGTTTTTTCTTCTCTCAAAAGATGATACTGACTTATACTTAATTGAAAAAGAAAATAGAGTATGAGCTTGCACATTTTATTTTCATTGTCACCATGACTGATTTCTATCTTTCCTACTTTGTAAACTGAATGAAAGCAGAATCTTGCTACCACACTTAATTTTTCTTCTAATCGCTTTGATCATTATCTGCAATGGTTGGGTAAAAATCTAAAAGTGATGGAAATTGCTCTTTTTCTTTGTTAGTTTTAGCTAAAGGTCATCATGCTTAAGTCTTAAAGATGCCTGTGATACATGTTTCACCTTTATTTCCTATATCCTTCAGTCATCACAGTTCTTTAGATGACTGGTTTTCAGTTTGTCCTAGGACTCTGCATTGTCTGTTATTTGCCCTTTCTAACTTTAGAGTCTCTTTCCTCCAGTCCATCCTACTTAATGCTGCCAGAATAACTTTCCTAAAACTATTTTGAATCCATTTACTAAACCTAAACAGCCAGAGGAGAGAACATGGGCTTTTGACCTTTGTGTTCTCCATTGTGCCAAGCAATGTCAGTTGAACTTGTGCTGAAATAAACGTTTGAATGGATCACCGTTTGCTCAAAATGTTGAATGACTCCCAGTTGTTTGCAGAATAAAGTCCAAACTCTTACTTTCTGGCTTTCAAACCTTTTCATATTATTTTCTGCTGCTTCAACCTTATTTCTTACTCCTTAACATTATCAAGCTAGTGTTTCCTCTGTAATATACCACGTTCAGGCACAGCTCCATGTGTTCTTCCTCTTCCTTTTCCTTGCTTGTCAAAGCCTATTCAGAAATGTTCGCCCTGTGCCAGGCACTGTTCTAATCTCTGGTAGTGTAGTGATGAACAAAACAGAAGACAAAGTCTGTTTTCTTGGACCTGACATTCAGGGGTAAGAGGAGGGGAGGCACAGTAAATAAATGTCAGGTGGTAATGAGTGCAATTGAAAAGGAATAAAACTCGATAAGGGGATAGAATGGTGGGAGGTGGTTATTATTTTAGGCGGTCAGGAAAAACTTTCTTTGGGTGTCCTGGAATGAGGGAGTAAACCATGCAGTTATCTAAGTGAAGAGCTTTCTAGGCAAAAGAAACATGTCTAAGACCTAACATGGGAACATGTTTGGTTTGTTTGAATAATTACCAGGACTGTTTGGCTAGAGCAGATTTGACAAGGGGGAGTGAAAGATGAGATTAGAGAGGTAGTATGGAGGCAGATTATGCTTCAAATGTTGTCTTCTATCAAAGAAGCCTTCCTTGACTACATCGTTTTGTTGGTTAAAGCTTCTCTGAACCCACAAAACAACTATGCAAGTGGCTTGCAAATTATTTTTTATTGTGACCCACAATAAGAAATGTATTTTACATCATTTACATATTATACCCATCATTGTGTGTGTGTGTGTGTGTGTGTGTGTGTGTGTGTGTGCACATGTGCATGCACATGTGTAACTGCAACGAAGATTTCAGGAAACATGACTGGCCTTTAGTATGTTTGATATATGTGGGTACTTTTTAAATGTTAGCCTTAACTCACTAAATGATTTCAAAGTCAACTAATGGGTCACAACCCACAGTTGAAAAACATTTATGGTATATACCCACTTAAAAAAAGGAAAACCAAAAAATTGAACTACAGACTGCTTTTATTATAATCCACATATTCTTTCGGATCATAAAATATCTTCAGTTAAGGATCATGGCTTCAACTTTTGGGTGCGTAGGTTTTCAGTTTTTACTATAGTGCTAAATAGAGAGGACTTGCAAGAAACTGCTAGATAACTATAATACACATAAGAATAAGGTGAACCCTGCCTGGCTTCCTGAGGCTTATAGGAGAGGAGAGCTTGTAAACAAATGATTTGTAATATGGTAGAATCCACATATTAATTGAAGTAGGTTCAGAGCCTGGTGGGAGAAGAGAGGAATGATTAATTCTTTTTGCTGAGAAGGTCAAGGGGAGCTTGTTGGAGGAGGTAAGTCTGAACTGGGTTTTGGAGAAGGATATGAATGCTTGGTCAGGTAAATTAGGGTAAGGAGAAGACTTCTCAGGCAGAATACATAAAAGGAGTGGTATCATAAGACAGAATAATATGTAGGGGTAATTATAGGTAATTGTATTGTTGGCTTAAAAGTCCAAGGGGAAAGTGGTGAGTTGATGAGGCTGCAGTGAGGCATGGGCCAGATCCTTAAAGATCTAAAATGCACTGGAGTCACCACTTTTTCAATGATTAGGCAATTAGGTGAAAATTCTTTGTAGTCAAAATTACTTGTAGGAAGTTGCCTCATGGGAAGTAGAGATAACACTTAATGAAAGTCCAAGATAGCCAGTTTTTCCTCTCATGATAAAACATAACACTGTTTCCTCAGTGCCCCTTGGAAAGTTGGTCTAGATTTGTGGACAATGTTGTACCAAAAAAAGTCTGTCTTAAAATATTGAACTTTTACCTATTACAGTACGAAGTTTACTCTATAAGAAGCATTTGAGAATTGAGAACTGAGAAAACAGGAGATTAACATTTCAGGCTAATTCTGAGACTTATGTTTATGAAGTACTATTTTTCACTTCAAGTTAAATATTACCATATGGTTAGATGCTACTTAAGTGATTGGAATATGTGATTGTATCTGTGTTTTAGAAACATATTTTGAAAATTTGACCAAATCACAGTTTAAGACTTTATGACTGTTCAAAATATAGAAATTTAAAACAGGAATATTTGCAATATATATAATAAACCAGAAATATACATAATGCACTCCTACAAAGAAACAATGACATAGAAAAAAAAGTAAATAATACAAACAGGCAGTTTCAGAAGAGAAAACATAAGTGGCCAACAAACATTTAGTAAGATAATGTAATCTCAGTAGTAGTTTGAGAGATACATATTAAAATATTTTTTTTACCCATCGTACAGGCAAAAAATTGTAAAACTTGGCAATATTAAGATTGGGTATATTGTGAAGAAATAATAAATATTATAAGCTGTTGTTGGGAGTATGAGTTAGTGTAGCCCATTTGAGTGTTTAAATTGATGTAGGCAGTTTGGTAGTATCTATTAATTTAAAATGCTATTTCCAACAAGTCTGTCCATTTGCTGCACTAGAGGAACCCTTGTATACATGTGTAAGGGGGCATGTATAAGTATATTGTTTGCAGCATTGTTTATAATAGTAAAAAACTGAAAAAATGGACAAACTGGTCATAAGTTGGAAAATGTCTCCAAACTGGTATACTCACACTATGGAATAACATGTAACAATTTTTTTAAGTGAATAAATTACCTATACTATTGTGTGATAAGTTGTAGAGCAGTATATAAAGTATGAAACCAATTATATAAATAAGGAAAGAACTCCAAACATTATTTTTTGGGGGGGACGGTACAGATACATGCAAGCAAATGGAAAGAATATGGTCTGGTAAGATAAATACTGTAGTGATAATAGTGCTTAACTCTTGGGTATTGGGTTTTGGGAGTAGAGATAGGGAAGGATGACCAGAATGAACTTTAGTTGTTTCAGTAATCTTTAGAATTTTTAAGTTAGAATATTATAGTGTATATTTAAAAATTCATTAAGAATCATAATGATCAGTTTGACAATAGGATGGAAAATGGTTGGGGAAGGAGGGAGACCAATTAAAGGGGTACCTCATTAATATAGGCTTGAGAATGCAGTAGCAAAGAGAATGGGGAGAAAAGGACTAACTAAAAAATGACGTGAGGGCAATTTGGCAATATCAAAATTCCAAGTGTATTTACCTTTGTCTCAACAATCCTACTTCAGGGAATTTATCCTTCAGTTATGTGAAGTGAAATGATACATATATCCAGTTATTAAGTGTAGTGTTGTTTATAATAATAGTGTCAATCTGTAATAAACTAAGGCATATTATACTAAGCAATAGCATACTTAAGCAGCTGTACAAAAAAATGAGGAAGCTGTCTATGAACTAATAGGAAAACATCTCCAGGATGTGTTAAGTAAGAAAAGCAAGTACAGAACAGTGTATGTAGTAATGCTGTCTTTTAGTAGTTATAGAAATACTGGAAGGATACGCATGAAACTAGTAAAGGTGCTTACTTGTGGCTGGGAGGAGAATGGGAATAATTGAAATGCTTCCATGAAGACTTTTCAGTGTATACATTTCTGTTTGAATTTTTGAGCTATATGAAAATTTGCCTGTTGAAAAAGAAATGAAAAGAAAAAGAGATGCAAAATAGACCCTATAGGACTTGATTGCTAACTGTATAGAGGTGTGGTTTCTAATTTGGGAGGTAAAGAGGGTGGTAGCATCATCAAGAGGTACAGGAGGAAGATTAGGCTTTGGCATGTTTGTGGGGAGTTCTGGACATGTGAACTGAATTCTTACTGCTTTTCAGAGTTGTGTTTGTGTAATTTATGTGCTTGAGACATGGAACTTGAACTTATCCAAAACATGAATATACAAGTCATCAGTAACAATTTTTATCCTTAGATTATAGACATTTTATATTCTAGGATTATAGAGAACAGCTTTGTAATAATGTTATAATTTTATAAATAGGGATTTTAGTATGCACAGTAGAGTGTAGATAGAAAAATAGACAATGTATATCTGATAAATATATAGCTTATATGAGAAGTAGGAACTTGATTTATTAGTATGGTTCAAATTGAATTACATCTTTTGGTAGCTGAAATTTAAGGAAATTAAGATAGCCTTGAATAAGGAAGGAAGTAATCTTTAGGGCAGATGAGATCATATTGTAATATTTAAAAGAATATTAAAACTGGTTTAGGGAGGTTTACAGTAGAGCATAAAAGTATTTTTTTATAGTACATTTGGGAGTAACTGTATATAAGACAAAGAGATTTAACCTAATAGAGAAAAGGAGTCACAATATGCTGGGTGGGTGCTGCCTAAAACAAGCTCTTGCTATGTAATTTGGGGTTTAAAACTTATTTGAATGAGTTATCCGTAACACTTTTTCCTGATTTCTTTTGGCTACAGTCAAAAAAAAAAAAAGGATAGCACAGATGAAGTATGTACACGTCAGGGTTTGCAAGTGAATTTAGTAGTTCTTTTCTGGGTTTTTGTTAATAAGAATTTGGGTATGGAATAACAATAAAAAGCTGTTAAATAATTATTGCTTGACATCTTACTATGCTGATGGACAGTGACTGTGAAGGGGTATGTGGGGGGGACTTGGTGAAGGGGGGAGCCTTCATGTAACCATAAAATGTCCTTCATGTAATTGTAGATTAATGATACCAAAAACAAAATAATTGCTTGAGATTAAAATTTTTAATCCTTTTAGATATGAAGAGAAGATGTTTTACTGGCTATAGTTTTCTTTTTAAAATCACAAATAATGTTATATATAAAATTCCATAACAATTGGAGGTGGTCTTGGCTAAGTAAGAGTGAAACTGTTCTATTACTTCCAACATATGCTTACCCCTTTACCCACTGCCTTTCTCAGTACTGCAGTCGGCTGAATCTTTGGGAAACACAATTTGAGAAACACTGGGTTGGGCATGGCTACAGTTGGGCTTGGATGGACTCCAACCTCTTGTATATCTTTGATCAGTCCAGTTGAGTGAAAGGATGGTAATAGCACAGTATATAGACGTTAACTTTAATTCAAGAAGCATTTAATTAGTGGTTCTCAATAGGGTGATTTTGCCCTCAGGATGCTCGCCAGTATCTAGAGACATTTTTTGATGTCATAAAATGGGGCCGAGGGTGGTGCTACTGATATCTGAAGACCAGGGGTGTATACAGCAGAAAAAGATTTTCACAGGCAACCTATGTTAGAAGATATATGATAAAATAAGCGTGCTTACTGTATTTATGGAAATAAATGACAAACTTGAATACAGGAAACAGGGAAATATAAGAAGTGGCATTGTAGATTAAAAAACACAAAACAAAAACAGTTTCTGGATATAAAAAATACAAAAACTGAATTAAAAACTTAACAATGCAGTTTGCAGCAGATGGGACACATCCAAAAAGTTACTGAACTAGAGCATAGATCAGACAGAATTATCCAGGTTGTAGCTTAGAGGCAAAAAGATGGAAAATAAAGAAGACAGAGTAAGAGATATGGAGGATAGAATGAGAAGGCTTAATTGGAGTTTCAAGAGAGTAGAGAGAAAATGGGGCATTTCAAGAAATGATGGTTGATATTTTTCAGAACCAATGAAAAATACCAAACCAGGATTCAAAAATCCCAATGAATCCTACTTATGATTAAAATAAATTTACACCCAGACACATCATAATGAAATTTCAGGAAACCAATGGCATAGAGAAAAATTTCAAAAATAACTAGAGAAAAGATCACCATCTGAGGAACAAGAATTAGTCTAACAGATGACTTCTCAACAGCAGCAATGGAAGTCAGAAGATAGTGAAATTATGTCTACAACATGAAATGAAAAATCCTGCTAATCTACAGTTTTATACCCAGTGAAAATAAGGAATTAATGGTGAAATAAAGATACTTCAGACAAAAACAGATTACCAACATCTCACCCATTAAAGATAAGTTAAGCCAAGACTGTTCAATAGAAGTTTCTGTGGTGATGCAAAATACTCTTTATTTGTGCTGTGTAGTATTGTAGTCATAAGCCACAGGGCTATTGAGCCCTTGAAATGTGGCTAGTGTGATCAAAAAACTGAATTTTTAATTAATTCTGTCATCACGGCCAACTACATTATGATTGAGAATTTTGGGGCTCCTTTATCCCCCTCACCCTGCCTACCCACCTCAACCTCTCCCCCATGGTAACCATCAGTCATTTCTCAGTTTCTTTGAGTCTACTGCTGTTTTGTTCATTCTGTTTTGTTTTGTTTTTATATTCTACAAATAAGTGAAATCATACGGTATTTGTCTTTCTCTGCCTGGCTTATTTCACTGAGTATAATACCCTGTAGGCCCATCCATGCTGTTGCAAATGGCAGGATTTCTTTTTTTGTGTGTGGCTGAATAATATTCCGTTGTGTATATATACCACATCTTTATCCATTTCCAACTGTGTAGGAGGGTTCCGTTTTGTCCACATCCTTGCCAACATTTGTTATTTCTTGTCTTTTGGGTAGTGGCCATTCTAACTGATGTGAGGTGATACCTCATTATGTTTTGATTTGCATTTCCCTGATGATTAGTGATGTGAAGCATCTTTTCAGATGCTTGTTGGCCATTTGTGTTTCTTCTTTGGAGAAATGTCCATTCAGGTCCTATGCCCATTTTTTAATCAGGTTATTTGGTTTTTTTGGTGTTGAAGCTTATGAATTCTTTATATACAAAATGACTTTTTTAAGACTTAATTTTTTAGGTTCATGACGAAGAGGTTCATTGAGGAGAAAGTGCAGAGATTTCCCATACACCATCTGCCCTGACACATGTACAACGTCTCGCATTATCACTATGCCCACCACAGTGGCACATATGTTACAACTGATGAACCTACATTGACAAATCATAATCTCCCAAAGTCCATAGTTTGTGATTCATTTTTTGGTGTTGTACATTGTATGGATTTGGACAAATGTGTAATGACATTATTATAGTATCACTCAGAGTATTTTCACTACCCCCTAAAAAATTATTTTTAAAAATTTACCTTCAAGGTTTTTTAATAGCCACATTAAAAAAACAGGTGAAATTAATTTTAATCCTTTATTTTATTTAGCCTCAAATATCCAAAATATTACCATTTTAATATATAATCAATAGAAGTTATTAATGAGGTATTTTACATTCTTTTTTTGGTAGTATGTCTTCAAAAACTGGTATGTTACACTTATTGCACACCTCAGTTTGGACTAGCCACATTTAATGGTCAGTAACCTTATATGACTAGTGGCTACCATATTGGATAGCCCAGTTCTAGAACATACTCATTTGAAACTTTGAACTCAGTTTGGAACTGCTTTGACTCACTAGTATTGAGGGTGGCCCTGAGCTGATCTTGCTTCACAGTCCTATTGCTCGTTATTAGAAAAGTTATGGCTTCCTGTCCAGACTTTTCTGTACTAACTTGGCTGGTCCAAGAGTGATTCCGAGTATTGTAGACAAAGACATCCAGATTCCTGATTATGTTCATAATTTTCCCTTTTGTTTCAGAGAACAGAATTAACCTCAAGTTTTTTGGGTCGAATCTGTCATTTTTAGTTTCTGCCAATAAAAAGAATGTTCAGTCGAGTTCCAACCTCAGTCAGTTATAAGTAATTTAGTTACAACAAGGGTGACAGAAATTCAGTGAGCATTCTGTTGATTATGGTATTCTTAGAATTTGTGAAGCTTTAAGCTTAATTTACATTTAAAAAATGAATGTTATGATTTTATCAGTTATCCCAACTATTTATGGAGTTTTTACTTGTGGTACATATTTATTTATCTTGTGAATGAGTATTTGTTGAGCATTTAGCAGGTTACCATAGTCCAGGTACAGTGAGAAGCTGTAGCTCAGTAAACAGACAAATATAATGTGGCATAATAAATAAATGTCATGATAAAGATAAGCTTAGGTTGCCTGAAGAACATATGGGAGGGACACTTGAGTTAATTTTGGGGGCTCAGGGAAGGGTTCACTGAGTTGATAAGCTGAATTCTGAGGCGCAACTAGGAATTAATATGGTAAAGGTGGACGTGGAGAGGAACATTCTTTCTGGCAGAGGGAATGTTCTGTATAGGTGCCCAAAGATGAGAAAAAGAACCAGCATATTATCGGGAGTGTGGAGGTCAGTGTGAGAGGTGATGGCACAGACACATACACACGTACACTATGCTAGATCCTACTGTGCTCTACCCACTATATATACATATGCATGTGTGTATGTGTTAGGAATTGGCATCATTTAATAATTGGTGAGTTGGTAGGTCAAATAAGGGCCCATGTTTTGGAGGGGATATGTAGGCAGTGGAGGAGAGAGAACAAGGTTCCCTGAGAAGGAATGTTCCCTCTGTGGAACCCAATGTGAACACACATGGTTTTGGTCAGGCTTTCACTGGTAAAGTGGGTGAAAAAATGACATGAGAAAATCTAAGGGCGTTTTCCCCGATTCTTAGTTGGAGGCAAAGAATGCCCCTCTAGTAGAGGCTTTAAAGATATTAAAGAGGTAAGTCTTGCTCTCCTGTTTTGGTAGTGGAATTTCCTCAGTTTGTGGTTCCTGAAACAAAGTTATTTTGCCACAAGTTTTTCATCAGCTTTGTGAGTATGATTTCTCTAGATCCTTGGTATTGGCTTTAGGAAGATCTAGATCTGGGATCAAGGTTCTGGCTTTGGGGAATGGGAACCTTGGTGAGAAACAGTTATTCCTTTTTTTTTAATGCAAAGTGGTTTTTTTGGTATCATTAATATGTAATTACATGAGCAACATTATGGTTACTAGAGTCCCCACATTATCAAGTCCCCACCGCATACCCCATTACAGTCACTGTCCGTCAGCATAGTAAGGTACTATAGAACCACTACTTCTCTGTGTTCTACAGCCTTCCCTGTGACCCCTGCTATATTATGTGTGCTAATTGTAATGCCCCTTTTTCCCCCTTATCCCTCTCTTCCCACGCGTCCTCCCCAGTCCTTTCCCCTTTGGTAACTGTTAGTCCATTCTTGGGTTCTGTGAGTCTGCTGCTGTTTTGTTCCTTCAGTTTTTTCTTTGTTCTTATACTCCACATATGAGTGAAATCATTTGATACTTGTCTTTTTCCATCTGGCTTAGTTCACTGAGCATAATATCCTCTAGCTCCATCCATGTTGCAAATGGTAGGATTTGTTTTCTTCTTATGGCTGAATAGTATTCCATTGTGTATATGTACATCTTCTTTATCCATTCATCTACTGATGGACACTTAGATTGCTTCCATTTCTTGGCTATTGTATATAGTGCTGTGATAAACATAGGGGTGCATATGTCTTTTTCAAACTGGGCTCCTGCATTCTTAGGGTAAATTCCGAGGAGTGGAATTTCTGGGTCAAATGGCATTTCTATTTTGATTTTTTGAGGAACCTCCATACCTCTTTCCACAATGGTTGAACTAATTTACATTCCCACCAGCAGTGTAGGAGGATTCCCCTTTCTCCACATCCTCACCAACATTTGTTGTTGTTTGTCTTTTGGATGTTGGCCATCCTAACTGGAGTGAGGTGATATCTCATTGTGGTTTCAATTTGGATTTCTCTGATGATTAGCTATGTGGAGCATCTTTTTATGTGCCTGTTGGCCATCTGAATGTCTTCTTTGGAGAAGTGTCTGTTTAGATCCTCTGCCCATTTTTTAATCAGGTTATTTACTTTTTGTTTGTTGAGATGCATGAGCTCTTTATGTATTTTGGATGTTAACCCCTTATTGGATATGTCATTTATGAATATATTCTCCCATACTGTAGGATGCCTTTTTGTTCTACTGATGGTGTCCTTTGCTGTACAGAAGCTTTTCAGCTTGATATAGTCCCACTTGTTCATCTTTGCTTTTGTTTCCCTTGTGCAAGGGGATATGTTCATGAAGAATTTGCTCATGTTTATGTCCAAGAGAGTTTTTTGCCTAAGTTTTTTTCTAAGAGTTTTATCGTTTGATGACTTACATTCAGATCTTTGAAGCATTTCTAGTTTACTTTTGGGCATGAAGTTAGGCAGTGATCCAGTTTCATTCTCTTACACGTAGCTGTCCAATTT
Source organism: Manis javanica (assembly GCF_040802235.1). Lineage (NCBI taxonomy): Eukaryota > Metazoa > Chordata > Mammalia > Pholidota > Manidae > Manis > Manis javanica. The sequence continues at coordinate 100,383,317 of NC_133163.1, read as the reverse complement.
TGCCAACACCAGCTGTTGAAGAGGCTGTCATTTCCCCATTGTATATCCATGGCTCCTTTATTGTATATTAATTGACCATATATGCTTGGGTTAACATCTGGACAATCTATTCTGTTCCACTGGTCTATGGGTGTGTTCTTGGGTCCCTTATGTTGGGAGATCTGTGAGCTTCCATGGTCTGAGAGACTATATCCTCCCCTAGCTTGGGGAAGTTTTCAGCAAATATTTCCTCAAAGACACTTTCTATCCCTATTTCTCTCTCTTCTTCTTCTGGTACCCCTATAATGCAAATGTTGTTCTGTTTGGATTGGTCACACAGTTCTCTTAATATTCTTTCATTCCTTGAGATCCTTTTATCTCTCTGCCTCAGCTTCTCTGTATTCCTATTCTCTGATTTCTATTCCATTAATTGTCTCTTGCACCTCATTCAGTCTGCTCTTAAGTCCTTACAGAGATTGTTCCATTTCTGTAATCTCCCTCTGGACTTCATCCCTTAGCTCTTGCATATTTTTCTGCAGGTCCATCAGCATGGTTATGACCTTTATTTTGTATTCTTTTTCAGGAAGATTGGTTATATATATCTCCCCAGGCCCTCTCTCTGGGGTTTTCTGAGTGATTCTTGACTGGACCAGATTCTTCTGCCTTTTCATGGCAATAGAGGTGGTGTAGGCAGGTGGCATGTGTGTCAGCTGGGAGAACAAAGTCCCTTCCTGCTTGCTGGTCACCTTGCCCTTCTTTGCTGCCTGTGTTGGCTACCCGCACACAGGGAGCAGACTCTGGGACAATCTCCCGAGCTGCCATGGGCGGGGCAGCCCTCAGGAGAGCCCAGAGCCCTGCGGAGAGTGGCAGGCTCACCGGGTGTGTTCTCCTGTGATAGCGGTGCCCCTTTGTGTCTTGCTCCGGCTTCCTCTGTCTGTGCCGGGTAGCTACACACCTGAGGCAGCCTCTGGGTCTGTCCTGGTTAGCTGTGCACTGGGAGGAGATTCTGTGTGGTTGCTGTGGGCGGGGCCTCTCTCCGGCTGCTCAGCCACTGTGGTGGGTCAGCCGGTCTGCTTACAGCACCAGTTGGGGGGGGGAATGAATAGCAGGCTGCTTATCACCATGAGGGGCTTCAGGGCTGGGTTACCCCCAGAGGCTGGGGCACCTGAAGTTCCTTAGGATTCCCAGCCTGCTGGGCTGAGTGTGCCAGGATGATTCCATCTAGTTGTTAAGCCCTTGTCCCTTTAAAACTTTCAAAAAGCACCCACTTTTCTTTTGTCTCAGGGGAGCTGGCTGTGGGGACCTGCTCACAGTCTCCATCTTGGATTTTACTTTTCTGTTTCTCTAATATCCAGTACACCATGCAATGTGTCTCTGTGCTCCCAGTGCAGATTTCTAGAGCTGGTTACTTAGCAGTCCTGTGCTTCCACTCCTTCCCCACTCTGATTCTTTTCCTCCCACCAGTGAGCTGGGGTTGGGGGAGTGCTTGGGTCCCGCTGGTCACAGCTTTGTATCTTACCCTTTTTGTGAGATGCTGAGTTCTTGGAGATGTAGATGTAGCCTGGCTGTTGTACTGTATCTTCAGGTGTAGTTGTATTTGTTGTATTTTCAAAACTATATATGGTTTTGGGAGGAGATTTCCGCTGCCCTACTCATGCCGCCATCTTGAGCCTCCCCCTATGGGTCTGTTCTTTTGCCAAATTGTCTTGATTACTGTGGCTTTGTAGTATAGCTTGAAGTCAGGGAGCACAATCCCCTGAGCTTTATTCTTCCTTCTCAGGATTGCTTTGGCTATTTGGGGTCTTTTGTGGTTCCATATGAATTTTAGAACGATTTGCTCTAGTTCATTGAAGAATGCTGTAGGTATTTTGATAGGGATTGCATTGAATCTGTAGATTTCTTTAGGTAGGATGGCCATTTTGACAATATTAATTCTTCCTACCCAAGAGTATGGGATTAATTTCCATTTATTAGTGTCCTCTTTAATTTCTCTTAAGAGTGTCTTGTAGTTTTCAGGGTATAGGTCTTTCACTTCCTTGATTAAGTTTATTCCTAGGTATTTTATTCTTTTTGATGCAATTGTGAATGGAATTGTTTTCCTGATTTCTTTCTCTGCTAGTGTATAGGAATGCAACAGATTTCTGTGTATTAATTTTGTGTCCTACAACTTTGCTGAATTCAGATATTAGTTCTAGTAGTTTTGGAGTGGATTCTTTAGGGTTTGTTGTGTACGATATCATGTCATCTGCAAACAGTGACAGTTTGGCTTCTTCCTTACCAATCTGGATGCCTTTTATTTTTTTGTGTTGTCTGATTGCTGTGGCTAGGACCTCCAGTACTATTTTGAATAAAAGCGGGCAGAGTGAGCATCCTTGTCTTGTTCCCGATCTTAGGGGAAAAGCTTTCAGCTTCTCGCTGGTAAGTATGATGTTGGCTGTGGGTTTGTCATATATGGCCTTTATTATGTTGAGGTATTCTTCCCTCTATGCCCATTTTGTTGAGAGTTTTTATCATGAATGGATGTTGAATTTTGTCAAATGCTTTTTCAGCATCTATGGAGATGATCATGTGGTTTTTGTCCCTCTTTTTGTTGGTGTGGTGGTGAATGTTGTATCATCCTTGCATTCCTGAGATGAATGCCACTTGATCATGGTGTATGATGCTCTTGATGTATTTTTGAATTCGGTTTGCTAATATTTTGTTGAGTATTTTTACATCTATGTTCATTGGGGATATTGCTCTGTAATTTTCTTTCTTTGTGGTGTCTTTGCCTGGTTTTGGTACTAGAGTGATGCTAGCTTCATAGAATGAGTTTGGAAGTATTCCCTCCTCTTCTATTTTTTGGAAAACTTTAAGGAGAATGGGTATTATGTCTTGTCTAAATGTCTGATAAAATTCAGCAGTAAATCCATCTGGCCAGGGGATTTTGTCCTTGAGTAGTTTTTTGATTAATGAGAAGCAGTTATTCTTGCACGCTGTTGTGGGAGTGTAAGTTGATATAATCTTTTGGTAGATAATTTGGCAGTGTCTATCACAATTAAAATGTGATTTTAAAAAATCTTGCAATTATACTTAAAATAATTCCCTTAAAATGGGCAGAGGATCTGAACAGACACTTCTCCAAAGAAGACATTCAGTTGGCCAACAGACACGTGAAAACATGCTCCATGTCACTAATCATCAGAGAAATGCAAATTAAAACCACAATGAGATATCACCTCACACCAGTTAGGATGGCCAACATCCAAAAGACAAACAACAACAAATGTTGGTGAGGATGTGGAGAAAGGGGAACCCTCCTACACTGCTGGTGGGAATGTAAATTAGTTCAACTATTGTGGAAAGCAGTATGGAGGATCCTCAAAAAATCAAAATAGAAATGCCATTTGACCCAGAAATTCCACTCCTCGGAATTTACCCTAAGAATGCAGGAGCCCAGTTTGAAAAAGACATATGCACCCCTATGTTTATCACAGCACTATATACAATAGCCAAGAAATGGAAGCAGTCTAAGTGTCCATCAGTAGATGAATGGATAAAGAAGATGTACATATACACAATGGAATACTATTCAGCCATAAGAAGAAAACAAATCCTACCATTTGCAACATGGATGGAGCTAGAGGATATTATGCTCAGCGAAATAAGCCAGGTGGAAAAAGACAAGTATCAAATGATTTTACTCATATGTGGAGTATAAGAACAAAGAAAAAACTGAAGGAACAAAACAGCAGCAGACTCACAGAACCCAAGAATGGACTAACAGTTACCGAAGGGAAAGGGACTGGGAAGGATGGGTGGGAAGGGAGGGATAAGGGGGAAAAAGGGGCATTACGATTAGCACACATAATATAGCAGGGGTCACAGGGAGGGCTATACAACACAGAAGACAAGTAGTGATTCTATAGTATCTTACTATGCTGATGGACAGTGACTGTAATGGGGTATGTGGTGGAGACTTGATAATGTGGGGAGTCTAGTAACCATAATGTTGCTCATGTAATTGTAGATTAGTGATACCAAAAAAAAATAATAATAGTAATAATAATAATAATTCCCTTAAAAGGGCTAACCTGAGTGTATGTGTGTCCTGCAGTATTATTTGTAAAAAACTAAGAAATCAGAAAATGATTGAATAATTATGTACTCATACTTCATATATTTGTTTCCTGTTTCTAGAGTGTAATAGTTTCATTTCTCTGTGTCAACTTACCACAAATTTTGTCCTTAAACAATACAAAATTCATTACTTTACAGTTCTGGAGGTCAGAAGACCTAAAATTAAGATTTTAGCAGGGCAGTTCCTTCTGGAGGTTCCAGGGGAGAATGCATTTTCTTTCCTTTTCTAGTTTTTAAAGACTGCCTGCATTTCTTGGCTGGTGCACCCCTCCCTCCATCCTCAAGGCAAGCAGCCATAGCCTATTCAAATCTTTTTCTCTCTCTCCCTGATCTCTGATTCTTTCTCTCTGATTCTGACCCTTCTACCTCCAAGGACCCTTGTGATTGATTATGTTAGGCCCGCCTGGATAATCCAGGATCATCTTCCTATCTCAAGATCTTTAATCACATCTGCAAGTCTTTTGCCACATAGGTAAGCCAACATATTCACTGATTCTGAGAATTAGAATCTAGACATTTTGGGGAGGCCATTATTCAGCCTACTGCACTCTATAACACTGTGCGGCCAGTAAAAAGAATGCTTAAATCTGTGTACTTACATAGAAAGATGTCACTTATAAGACAAGGGTATCCGTGTTAAGTGAAAAACAGCAGATTACAAAAAAATATAGTATGATCTTTTTTGTGTGTATTTTTATTTGTTTAAAAAGAAATAAGCATTGTGCATTTGTGTGTTTTTAACACATATAAAATACCTGGAAGGACACACATGAAACATTTAAGTGGTTACTTCTGAGTAATAAGACCACAGGGCAGTGTGGGGATGACTTTAAATTTAAAGTGTGTATTTCTTATATACCATGAACATGTATTTGTTTATTGTAATTTTATTTTTATGAAAATATATATCTACATAGTTGAGAAAATAAAAATAACAAGGTTTATGGAAAAAAACAAAACAAAACACCCACAGTCCCTTCTTATCACTTCCCACCCAGAACCCTCCTTTCCAGCGGCATCTCTTTTGTTTTTTGCTAGTTTTCTATACTTATCTCCATATCTCTAAATAACAAGCTAATGTATTTTTTCACTTTTCTGTATTAGATATGTTTTACTTTCTACTTATGAAGATGAAGCTTTGACTCTTTTAAGCCAACCCACACCTAAGCTTATTTTTCCTTGACCATCATCTTCTTAATAGAATTTTACTAAAAATCTTGCTTGGATTATTATTCAGTAGTTATTACAATCCTGAAACTTCTATTCTTCACTAACCCATGCTATACGTATATGGACTACATTCCCTTTTTTGTTTAGTTTTCTCTTCCTTTGAAAAATAAATTGTCTAGCTTTTTCTTCTGCTTAGTTTTCTTGTATTCATCATTAACTCATCTCAAACTCTGCATTGGAAGTTTCACTCTTTTTTTAGGAGACTTTTCAACCTTTCTTTGACTTGGAGACCTTCCTGGAATATTTTGTCCTCTCGCTTCAAATCCGGGTTTGCTTCCCAGGTGTGTGGCACAGCTGTTATGGGGTCTTTCTTTACCGTCATCAGGGGGATCCTCCTCCACTCTATGCTGGGTCCCTTATTTCCTGAAGCCCTTGATTCTTCTGGTTTACTTCTGGTTTTGGTGGAATACATCTTTTTGAAATTAGGGTATATGGGAGATAATTTTTTAAAATATATTTTATATTTTGAAATGTTATTTTCTTTAAAGTTAAAAAGAAAAGTAAACAAAACCAAACAAAAAACTCACTAGATAAAAATGGGAATGGGAGAAAATTCCAAATATACTAGAGTTCATATGATGATTTTTTTCCTTCAAAGGAATTACACAGAGAGAGACTAAGTTTAAATCCTTAAAGGGCATACTCTTTTTATTAAGTTATTATTGATATACATTCTTATGAAGGTTTCACATGAAAAACAATGTGGTTACTACATTCACCCATTTTGAGTCCCCTCCCACATCCCATTGCAATCACTGTCCATTAGTGTAGTAAGATGCCACCGAGTCACTGTTTGAAGGGCATGCTCTTTTATATCCCAACAGATTCCCAATGTTCTTTAGTTCAGAACACAAGAAGAGTTAAGAATATAGGTCTTACTTTAGACCAAAACTAAAGTTCTTTTTATTATCCTTCTCCTCCTTTGCAAAATGGAGACAATAACTCTTAATATGGCTGTTCAGATTAAATGAGACAATGTAGCAAAATGCCAGGCATTGCTTTTCCTTAGTATCTTAGTTGTTTTCTTATGAGAATGGAATAAATTCTGATACCCAAGAATATTTTCAAACATATAGTTATATACATGATTATAATATGGCTTAATTTTACATGGAGTCACATTTGCATCCTTCTATACTATTTAAAAAAATACTCTTTCAATAGCTAATTTCTTAACCTTATAGGCTTATTAAGTTTATCTTTAATTTTGGTGAAAAGTTTTAAATAAAAGTTTATTTTTAATTTCATGAGTAATATGTGCTCATTATAGAAAACTTGTGTAAAGAAGAATAGAAGAAGGGAAATCTGTAATTTTCATTATCATGGTATATTGTTAGCAGGTACTTTTTTATGCATTTTATACACAGTTAAGATCATATTCAGTTTAAAGTCTTGGTTCTTACACCATTATATACTTTTTGTAAATAACATTTTTAAATGACTATAGTATTATATGTAAAAGATATCTTTATCTTTTGTAGATACATATTAAAATATTTACAGGTAAATAATATGTGTAATATTATCTTCAAAATACTATGTGTGAGTGGGAAAATGGCCATAAATTAACAGTGGTGGTTGTGTGGGAGATCATTATACTATTTTGTCTATTCTTGTTTTCGCTCAGAATTTTCCATAATAAAAAGTAAAAAAATAAAAATAAATAAGACTGCAATATTCCATTATGACCTATCTTAATTGAACTATTGTTTGTAGTAGGGCATTAACTTTTTCCCTATTTTAAATAACATTTCTGTTAATATATTAATGTTTCAGATAGTTTATGATAGATTTATGTGTATAGAATTACTAGGTCAAAGAGTGGACATTTTAAAGGCTTTTGATGGATACATAAGTTCTAAATTGCTTGATGAAAAACTTGGTTTTGTTAGATTTACAATTGTACTCATTGAACATAGGAATGTTAGTGCAACTTTGTGCTAAAATTTTTAATGAGACCATCAAGGGTTAAGTATATCATAAATAAGGTTATATTTTCTAAGTGTTTTCATTCATATTTTTAAGAGTGTTAGTAACAATTCACAGGGAACTAGTACTTTACAGTTTTATAGGTTCCATCTCCAGTAGTGCTGTAACCCTTCAACAGCTCTGTGAGCTATGAATTACAGATACTCAAAACAAAATAGATTCAGGTTTTAAAAATGTTATTATTGGTAGTAATTCCTGTTACCACTAGATGGCTCTCTCAGCATGTACTTTTGAGCAAAAGGAACTAGTTGGTAGACATTTTGAAGTTACCCTATAGTTCTTACTAAAATACATTTTAATTGGAGTTTAAAAAAATAATGGTCTGTATCAGATTGTGATGAACTTTTTTGGAAGTAGTTAAGAAATTCAAGGTGTAATTTATTATACTGGGTTTTGGGTTACTTTTCTTAAAAAGAAAGTAGTAGTGAAGTTGATGGTTGATGGCATTTGGTGCCATACACATAGTATGTTTTCACTAAGTATTTTTAATATTCATTAAAATTTATTGAATCATGCTTCTTTATTTGACTGGGGAAAAGTTATTTGCCATACCAAAAAAAGCAACATTTACTGATAAGTCTTTAAATGATTTTATTTAAATGTATCTTTATGTCTGAGACTTTAACACATAAATAATGAACTAAGTAAATTGAGCACTCAGATAAGCCTGGCTGGAGCTGTGGTCCTATGGGTCAGTTTTGTTGTCTTAATGCAGTTGTGTGCCTCTAATCAGAATTATTCTGCTGTGATGAGTGTTTCACCTCGTGCAAGAATCAGGAGTCATGTTGCTACATTTGGTATTTTTGTTATTTTAGGTTTTACTAATTATCTTGACAAGAAAATTAGAGCATGTCTGATTTTGGTCTTACCCTGGATTTAACATGTATTTTCTCCCATTGGTTTTCAATCTTAGTAGATCCATTGCTGTCTTTGTATAATGTTTTGTATTGCCCCTTTTGCTAATTTGAAAATCATAGTTAATATTGCCTATCTGCATAATTTCAAAAATCATTATAATACCTTAACTATAGTAAAAAGGAAATGGAAGAAAAGCAATTTATATTAAAATATGTGTTATTTCAGTGTAAACACTTAAGCCCACCATACTGGGTGACACAGGGTAATCTATGCTTGCACCTCTGCATAGAATCATTGTGAATGTACTAGCTATGAAAGGCTAATTGATAGTGTTATGTTGCTGATCCAGATATGCAAATGGCATAATCATTGGTGACATGATTTTCCAAAGTACTGAACAACTTTTAGTAAAGTTTGAACAAAACAAATACATTTATACAGTATGACTTATTCTGGAAAATTTGGGATGCATTAGTAATAGTAAAAAAATGTTTTATTTACGTATTAGCTAAGTTCTAGCCTTAGTGGAATTTTGACAGTCATCCAGAACATGTGACAGTTCTTTGCCATACTGGATTGTTTCCAGTATTGCTGTACCTCTAGTACCTATGGCATTTGCCCATTAAATGCTAGTAGAGCCTTCACCCCCTCCTCCTATTCCTGTCCATCCCTCAAATGTCTCCATAAATATTCAAAGGACCCTCTAGGGGGCAGTGCTGCTACCTTTGAGAACCATTGATTTAAAACTATCTAGCTATGTTAATTAATCTGCATGGCTATATTGCTCATGGAATTCCAAAGGCATAGTAACTTATGTATCCAAGGTCCTTAATATGATGTTTTGAATAATTAAGAAAATTGAAGAACTGTGGTAGAAATTGATTTATTCAAATGCATCATTGTTGGAATTTTTATAAGATCAGTAAGTTTGCTATTTCAAGTCCCCAGTATCCTGAGTTTTCTTTATTTTTCCACTCTTCCTGTTGAGTAAGGCAGTGGTATTTAACTTTCCTAATGTCAGCATTTACTTGGTTGACAATCATACAGTGTAATTTATCTCTTTATAAATAACTTTTTAAATTAGGAAGATAATATAGTAACATTACAGAAACTTTGAAAAATGGAGGTAAAATTTTTCATCATACCACTCCAACAGTCACTAATATTTTTCAGTATTTTGTTCTTCATGTTCATATTTTGACACTGAAAGCTAGTTTTGTATCTTTTCACTTAACGTGGCATAACTTCTTTGTTATATGACTTCACTATTATTTTAAAATTACTTCATCTTCTGTTAGATTCCACAAATTAACTATTTTCCTACCTTTACATTGTTCACATTATAAAAACAATTATGTATATATATATATACCCATTTATATTGCTAATAACATATCTATATTGCATTGAACATGTCAGTATATCAGTTTCACCTCATTGACTACATCAAGAATTACTTTTAAATTATTTACATTTATTTGACTATTAGAGGAACCGAATATTTTTTGTGCCTGTGAATTGCTTTCCCTTCTGGAAAATGTATGATCATGTCCTTTATTGATCTGTTGGGTTCTTGGTGGTTTTATTTATTCATTCATTCATTCATTCATTCATTTTATTTATTTATTTATTTATTTATTCTTTTTTTAAGGTATTATTGATACACACTCTTATGAAGGTTTTACATGAAAAACAATGTGGTTACTACATTCACCCATATTATCTAGTCCTCTCCCCATATGCCATTGCAGTCACTGTCCATCAGTGTAGTAAGATGCCACAGAGTCACTACTATTTGCCTTCTCTGTGCTACACTGTCCTCCCTGTGGGCCCCCCCACCATGTGTGCCAATCATAATATCACTGAATCCCCTTCTCCCTCCCTCTCTACCTGCCTCCTCCTCCCCTCCTCTTTGGTAACCGCTAGTCTCTTCTTGGAGTCTGAGAGTCTGCTGCTGTTTTGTTCCTTCAGTTTTGCTTTGTTGTTATACTCCACAAATGAGGGAAATCATTTGGTACTTGTCCTCTGCCTGGCTTATTTCACTGAGCATAATATCCACCAGCTCCATCCATGTTGTTGCAAATGGTAGGATTTGTTTCTTATGGCTGAATAGTATTCCTTTGTAATCTGTACCACATCTTCTTTATCCATTCATCTACTGATGGACACTTACTTAGGTTACTTCCATATCTTGGCTATTATAAATAGTGCTGCAATAAACATTGGGGTGCATATCTCTATTTGAACCTGAGAACTTCTGTTCTTTGGGTAAATTCCTAGGAATGGAATTCCTGGGTCAAATGGTATTTCTATTTTCAGTTTTTTGAAGAACCTCCATACTGCTTTCCACAATGGTTGAACTAGCTTACCATTCCCACCAGCAGTATAGGAGGGTTCCCCTTTCTATGCATCCTCGCCAGCATTTGTTGTTCTTAGTCTTTTGGATGTTGGCCATCCAAACTGGTGTGAGGTGATATCTCATTGTGCTTTTAATTTGCATTTCCCTGATAATTAGTGATGTGGAACATCTTTTCATGTATCTGTTGGCCATCTGAATTTCCTCTTTGGAGAAATGTCTGTTCATATCCTCTGCCCATTTTTTAATCAGGTTATTTACTTTTTGAATGTTAAGGCATGTGAGTTCTTTATATATTTTGGATGTTAACCCCTTGTCGAGTATGTCATTTACAAATACATTCTCCCATACTGTAGGATTCCTTTTTGTTCTGCTGATGGTGTCCTTTGCTGTACAGAAGCTTTTTAGCTTGATGTAGTCCCATGTGTTCATTTTTGCTTTTGTTTGCCTTGCCCGAGGAGATGCATTCAGTGAAAAGTTGCTCATGTTTATATTAAAGAGACTTTTGCCCATGTGGTCTTCTAAGAGTTTTATGGTTTGACGACTTACATTCAGGTCTTTGATCCATTTCGAGTTTACTTTTGTGTGTGAAGTTAGACGATAATCCAGTTTCATTCTCTTGCATGTAGCTGTCCAGTTTTGCCAACACTGGTTGTTGAAAAGGCAGTCATTTCCCCACTGTATGTCCATGGCTCCTTTATTGTATATTAATTGGCCATATATGCTTGGGTTTGTATCTGGCCATTCTAGTCTGTTCCTTTGACTATTGTTCTTTTCTTGTGCCAGTACCAAATTGTCTTGATTACTGTGTCTTTGTAGTAGAGCTTGAAGTCAGGGAGAATAATCCCCCCAGCTTTATTCTTCCTTCTCTGGATTGCTTTGGCTAGTCAGGGTCTTTTGTGGTCCATATGAATTTTAGAGCTATTTGCTCTGGTTTATTGAAGAATACTGTTGGTATTTTGATAGGGATTGCATTGAATCTGTAGATTGCTTTAGGCAGGATGGCCATTTTGACAATATTAATTCTTCCTATCCATGAGCATGGGATGTGTTTCCATTTATTTGTATCTTCTTTAATTTCTCTCAACAGTGTCTTACAGTTTTCAGAGTATAGGTCTTTCACTTCCTTGGTTAGGTTTATTCCTAGGTATTTTATTCTTTTTGATTCAACTGTGAATGGAATTGTTTTCCTGATTTCTCTTTCTGCTAGTTCATCATCATGAGTGTATAGGAATGCAACAGATTTCTGTGTATTAATTTTGTATCCTGCAACTTTGCTGAATTCAGATATTAGTTCTAGTAGTTTTGGAGTGGATTCTTTGTACAATATCATGTCATCTGCAAACAGTGACAGTTTGGCTTCTTTCTTACCAATCTGGATGCCTTTTATTTCTTTGTGTTGTCTGATTGCCATGGCTAGGACCTCCAGTACTATGTTGAATAAAAGCAGGGAGAATGGGCATCCTTGTCTTGTTCCCAGTCTTAGGGGAAAAGCTTTCACCTTCTTGCTGTTAAGTATGATGTTGGCTGTGGGTTTGTCAATATATGACCTTTATTATGCTAAGGTACTTGCCCTCTATACCCATTTTGTTAAGAGTTTTTATCATGAATGGATGTTGAATTTTGTCGAATGCTTTTTCAGCATCTATGGAGATGATCATGTTTTTGTCCTTTCTGTTGATGTGGTGTATGATGTTGATGAATTTTCAAATGTTGTATCATCCTTGTATTCCTGAGAAAAATCCCACTTGATCATGGTGTATGATGCTCTTGATATATTTTTGAATTCGGTTTGCTAATATTTTGTTGAGTATTTTTGCATCTATGTTCATCAGGGACATTGGTCTGTAGTTTTCTTTTTTTGTGGTGTCTTTGCCTGGTTTTGGTATTAGAGTGATGCTGGCCTCATAGAATGAGTTTGGGAGTATTCCCTCCTCTTCTACTTTTTGGAAAACTTTAAGGAGGATGAGTATTAGGTCTTCACTAAATGTTTGATCAAATTCAGTGGTGAAACCATCTGTTCCAGGTGTTTTGTTCTTAGGTAGGGTTTTGATTACCAGTTCAGTTTTGTTGCTGGTAATTGGTCTGATCAGATTTTCTGTTTCTTTCTGGGTCAGCCTTGGAAGGTTGTATTTTTCTAGAAAGTTGTCCATTTCTTGTAGGTTATACAGTTTGTTAGCATATAATTTTTCATAGTATTCCCTCATGATTCTTTGTATTTCTGTGGTATCCATAGTGATTTTTCCTTTCTCATTTCTGAATCTATTTATGTGTGTAGACTCTCTTTTTTTCTTGGTAAGTCTGGCTAGGGGTTTATCTGTTTTGTTTATTTTCTCAAAGAACCAGCTCCTGCTTTCATTGATTCTTTCTATTGTTTTATTATTCTCATTTTTATTTATTTCTCCTCTAATCTTTATTATGTCTCTCCTTCTACTGACTTTGGGCCTCATTTGTTCTTCTTTTTCTAGTTTCATTAATTGTGAGTTTACACTGTTCATATGGGATGTTCTTCTTTCTTGAGGTAGGCCTGTTTTGCAATACACTTCCCTCTTAGCATGGCCTTCACTATGTCCCACAGATTTTTGCAGTGTTGAATTATTGTTGTCATTTGTCTCCATATATTGCTTGATCTCTGTTTTTTTATTTGGTCACTGATCCATTGGTTATTTAGGAACTAGTTGTTAAGCCTCCATGTGTTTGTTGGATTTTTGGTTTTCTTTGTGTAATTTATTTCTAGTGTCATACCTTTGTGGTCTGAGAGGCTGGTTGGTACAATTACAATCCTTTTGAATTTACTGAGGCTCTTTTTCTGGTCTAGTATATGATCTATTCTTGAAAATGTACCTTGTGCGTTTGAGAAGAATGTGTAACCTGCTGCTTTTGGGTGGAGAGTTCTGAAGATGTCTGTTAGGTCCATCTATTGTAATGTGTTGTTTAATGCCTCTGTCTCCTTACTTATTTTCTATCTGGTGGATCTATCCTTTGGGGTGAGTGGAGTGTTGAAGTCTCCTAGAATGAATGCATTGCATACAATATCCCCTTTAATTGTGTTAGTATTTGTTTCACATAATGTAGGTGATCCTGTGTTGGGTGAATACATATTTATAATGGTTATATCCTCTTGTTGGACGACCCCTATGTAAGGCAAACAAAAGCAAAAATGAACACATGGGACTACATCAAGCTAAAAAGCTTCTGTACAGCAAAGGACACCATCAGCAAAACAAAAAGGAATCATCCTACAGTATGGGAGAATGTATTTGTAAATGACATACGGACAAGGGGTTAACATCCAAAATATATAAGAACTCACATGCCTTAACATTCAAAAAGTAAATAACCTGATTAAAAAATGGGCAGAGGATATGAACAGACATTTCTCCAAAGAGGAAATTCAGATGGCCAACAGATGCATGAAAAGATGTTCCACATCACTAATTATCAGGGAAATGCAAATTAAAAGCACAATGAGATACCACCTCACACCAGTTTGGATGGCCAACATCCAAAAGACTAAGAACAACCAATGCTTTGTTTTTGTAGCTGCCTTAGTTCTGGCTTCCTCTGGCTGGTGTGATGCCAGGGCAGAGGGTGCCAGTTTGCGAACCAGGTGCAGGCTGGCCAGGAGGAAGGCGCATCATAGTGGGGTGCCTTTGAACTGGGTAGCCAGCCAGTGGAATGGAGCACCTGAATCTCCTGAAAGTTCCCAGCCTGCTGGGCAGAGTGAGCCTGGACAATTTTGTCTACCTGTACTTTCTCCTGAGCCGTAAGGTCCATGCAATCCTTGCCCCTTTAGCAGCCCTCTTGCTATTAGGAAGTCTCTCAGACTGTTTGCCTTTCTTTTGTCCCAGAGCAGCTGGATATGGATCCCTGCTTTCCACAAGCAGCTGGAGTCTCAGTCTTTCCAGGTATTCCTCCTGTCTTATCTTTCCAACCCCACTAATCACCAGAGCACCATGCAATGTAGGTTCATGCTCCCAGAAGATCTCCATGGCTAGGTTTTCAGCAGTCCCAGGCCTACACTCCTTCTCCGCTCTGTTTCTCTTCCACCAGTGAGCTGTGGTGGGGGAGGGGCTTGGGTCCTGCCCTTCACAGCTTTGGTACGTTACCCTGTTCCATGAGGTCTGTTCTTTTCTCCAGGTGTATGTGGTCTGGGTCAGCCTTCTTTGCTGTTGCTCTTTCAGGATCAGTTGTATTAATTATATTTTCGTATTATACGTGGTTTTGGGAGGAGGCCTCTTTCTCACCTCACATGCCACCATCTTTAATCTCTCCCACAGTCTTGGTGGTTTTATTTTTTCCCTTCATTTTGAATCAGATCTTTCAAATAATTAAAATATTAATGTTTCTTACATTCATTTGTGTGGCAAACATTACTTTGCTGTTTTTGGTTTTATTTTATTTTACTTTATTTTTTCATACACATGTTTCATATTTTTTATGAGACCCAACACTTACTATCTACCTATGGAGATAGTGTGCGATAATAAGAAACAACATGGGATAGAGTCTAGTGTTGGGGGTCCTGGAAAGAGATCTTTATAATACATATTGTATCTGACAAAGAACTCATATCCTTAATGTATATAAGAATTAAGATAAAGGCAGACAACCCAATTTCTGAAAATGACAGATAGACCTTAACCACCACTTCATAAAAGATATCCAGATGTCTAAACCATCTGGCAGTTTGTGGGCTGAATGAATGCAAAGTGATTTTATATTACCTGCATAAGACATATTGTAAAATGCATGTTTTGGGGAAAGATTTATCTCATTATAAAATGATACTTATATTACATTTTGGTTATCCATATTAGACACTATATTTGTTAATGTGTCCAGCTTAAATTTTACGATACTTCTGTGAAAGAGAAATCAGCTTTTTTTGCCTTACCCTTCCTTTAGTAGGAAATTATTATTGGAGGTTCTTTGCCTATTGAATATGATGTTAATTTTTCTACCCAGCTGGTACATATTCCCAAGGAAAAATCCTTCATTAGAGACCAGTAAACTCTAGATTTAATGCCTTTAGCAGGATTAAGCAGTATCTTGGGTTCCAGTGACTCCACAGGATATAAAGAATGGGGGGGGGGAAAGGGAAAGGAAATCAGAAATTCAAGGGTTGAAAATGTTGCCAAGTGTCACACAAAAGCATGTTAAAAAAAAGCACATAAAAACACATAAAACCTGCGTGCATTTCTTCTTCACCATAGGATATATTACAAATCATTTTATCCTTAAAAATAGAACAACTATAAGAAATTCTTCCCTGCTTGTGACAAATGCCAGTTTTGGATGTAACACATCTCACTAATCATTGTGCAGGCCTTCCAGTATTAGCATCTGTCTCTTGTTACTCTGTGTTTGGTTGTTGCCATGTTATGGAATCTACTAAGAAATACAGTAATTTAAGCATAAGTCTCTGTTCTTTCAGGGACATTTTTCTTTTAATCAACCCTTTTAGAGTCCCTAACATCTCTTCTAATTGTATAATGCATTCTATTCCTCCCTGGCCTAAATAACCTCTCTGAGCTCTGTCAACTTCCTTCTCATACATGTACTCCTCTCCCCTCTTCCTTGAGTAATACCTGTTCATTACAAGATTGGCATACACTAATCAACATAACATTCCCCTCATAACTTATTTCCTTTTGACTAGTTACCCAACCCTCAAAGAGTATTCAGTTTGGGGGCAGATCATACAATAGGTACATTTTTTTCTTGTGAAAACCTCAAGGGCTGCATATCTTCCTCACAGACCTCAAATTCTACCTGTTTGTCTTTCCTCAGGATATTATATAACAACATTGAATAGTCCTCCAACTCAATAGTCTTTCTGGATTTGGGAACTTTCTTCTCAGAATTATAATCCCTTGCTTTTGAGCATCTCTGATGAATTCACATCTTTCTTCACCTGTGTACTCCTGTCATGATCTTTCCTTAACATATATTTCAATATTTCTTATTCAACAAGACAGACAGACAGACTGACATACACAATGCACACACATATCCTGGGCTGTGACACTGGTCTTTTCAGATCTTGAAATCAAGGTATTAGGTATACTTAAACTTTCTAGCTTCTTAATGAGACATATACTCTACTAATAATACTGTTAAGACTGTCTTTTCAGTATTTTTATTGAATAAGTACCTTTTTCTGGAAGAACTTAGATGTGCATTACCTATACAAGGGTTAAAAATACTTATTTTAAAATTCTGAACCCAGTAACCGTTGCAAAAAAAAGTTATGGTAGATTTATATAATTTGCACCAGTTACAGAGGACAGTATCTTGCCTTATTTCTATTTACTTTTGTGAAAACTTTATGCTTTAATTTCTCCAATGAAAACAATTCTTTGCCAGTTTTAAATTTTAGATAAGATTTCTTTGCCACTTCCCTCTTCTATCTTATAGCAGGTATATTTTGGAGAATTCAAACTAATTTTTTTTTCCTCAGTTAAAACTTGATGAGAAAGGAAAATCTGTTCCCAAAATTCAAATATAAATGCTTTTTGTGTGATTTAGAGTTTCAGATTAACCATATTACAATCTTTTGAAGGAATAATTGAGAATTGACTTATTAATAAAGATCGAAGGGGGGAAAAGTCATTTCATAACATGTAAATGGAGGTGTCATACTTACCTATGTTTTGTTTAGATGTCCCTGGTAGATTTGGGGAAGAAGCTTTTAGAAGCAGCACGAGCAGGTCAAGATGATGAAGTTCGTATTTTGATGGCAAATGGAGCTCCTTTTACTACAGACTGGGTAAAGAATGATTTTAATATTGTGGGTGCTTTTTTCTTTCTTCTCATTTTTCCATATAAAAATTTATTCAGTATTATGTTTATAAGTGGTAAAAAATTAAATTTTTTTGGCAATTTTTTTGCAATTTTAGAATTATCATCCTCTTTTAAAGGGAATGTTTCTTTTTTTTTTATATTGGACATGTTTATCCAAATATTCTGTCTACAAAAGGTTTTTCTTTTAAACTATGGAGTTCAATATAATAGAATAAATGTAAAATGTAGTTGTTTGGCATTTAGCTGAAAGGTCTTTTCAGATATCTTGAATTCAAGGTACTAGGTAGAAATTATAATTCAGAAAATGACAAGTAAGATTGGGGTTAATGTTGCAATTATTTCTGAAAAAAAAGTTTGCATTTTAATTTATACTTGTATAACTATTGCAAAGGTGACCAAAGAGAAAGAAAGGAATGGGAACAAGTTTTTAGTGACTACAGAAGGCTACTGTGGGGAAGACAAAAACTGTAACTCTATTTAATTCTGCGGGCAAATGAAAAGAGACGGTCTTGGGAGGATTAGGCATCTGACTTAACCCTCCCAACTGGTTAACAACTAAAAATTTCAGATTTTAATTTTGTTGTTTGGCTTACATGCCCTGTGTTCTTTTTTACTTTTTATTAAAAACAAAACAAAATAAATTTTTTTATTATGGAAAATTTCAAACATGTATCAACCCCTGCATATCCTCATTCAACTCCAAAGATGATCAAATCTTGTTTTTTTATAACCCCAACCATTTTTTTGTTATGTATTATTTTAAAGCAAATTCTAGGAACCATTTCATTTCATAAATATTTCAGCATCTGTTTATACAAAATAAAGATTTTTTAATTAAACATTAAAAAAAATTCTGATGAGGTAGAAAGAAAGGGATTATCAAATTGAAAAACTTAAATGAACCCAGAGAAATTTCACCCTGAGAATATTTGCTGAACTCAGTAAGTTTGCTTGTTGGTTTCCCCACCTCCCTGGCATGGATTACTGAAGACAAAGACCTGAGACTGCTCATAAAGAGAAATCTCCCAGAAGATCCTCTCCCCATAATTCTGGAATCCCAAAGAGATGTACCTTCGGTGTAAGGATAAACTAGAAATAACCCCACCCTCCTCCTCTCTGCTCCTGCTCCTGTTGTTAGTGTACTGCAGGGAAAATGAACTGATTTGAACCAAGTCACCAAATAGAGAGAGGAAAAAGTTTGTTGATGAGATTAGGGCCCAAGCCATTCCTTGCACATATTTGTGCCCTGAACACATAAATACTTGTGCATTCTGCAAAACTCTGTACAACGAAAAATGAATTTAAAATGATCTGTAGACTAGAGGTTACCCTCGGTTCCTGGCAGAGGCAAATGAATATCCTTTCTGCAGGAACCTGCCTTCATTCCCAGATTTCATATACACAAATGAAATTCCAAGGAAACTGAACAAAAAACCCTAAACCCTCAAGGACACAGGACAACTTGGATAATAACCCACAAAACAACTGACAACAGAAACAGACCAACGAGGACTTTAGATAAGATTTTCATAGCAGGTTAGGAACAGCTGAAAGCTATGAAAAAAATCATCTAGAATGCAGCACGGAGAAAAATTGTTAGAAAATTTAAGAGATGTCAGAAGTCGTGAAGGCTAGTGCGAGGAGGTCTAACATCTAATCATAAATCCACAAGGAAAATGAGAATAGAGATGAAATTATTTTAAGAGATAATGGCTGAGATTTTTTCACAACTAATGAAAGGTGGCAGCTCACAGATTCAAGTACAATAAATCTCCAGCAGGATCAATAAAAATGTCCATATCCAGACACATCGTAATGATATTGTACATCAAGACAAAAGGATCTTAAGGATTGGTATCCATAATATATAAAGAATTCCCATGAGAGTAATAAAAAGACAAACAAGACAAAGATGACTGGGCAAATGACTTACATGGTACTTTAGCAGAGAAAAGGTTCAAATGACCAATAAACATGAAAAGGTGCTCAACTACATTAATAAGTGGGCAAATGCAAAGTAAAATTATGAAATACTATTGCCTATCCACCAGATTAGTTGAAAAGAAAAAAGTCTGATAGTACCAAGCATTGGTGAAGAGATGCTTAATTGATGTAAACATTTTAGGGGACAGTTTGGCAGTACCTGGTAAATTTGAGTATGTGCATATCCTATGATATAGCCATTGAACTTGTAAAAATATGCCCAAGAAGAACTTTTGTTCATGTGCATGAGATGTGTACAAGACTGTTTTTAGCTGCAGTGTTATTCATACATAGGTTCTGTTTTACAAACAACCCAAATGTTCATCAATAAATTAGTTAAATGAATTGTGATGTATTAATTCAGTAGACTATTATAGGATAGAGAAAATTAGTGAACTATATCTATGATTACACTTGCCAAAATGGGTGAATCTTACGAATACATTGCTAAGCAAAAGAAGGCAAGTCACAGAGAAATATATGCAGTATGATTCTATTTAAATAAAGTTCAAAAAAGGCAAAACTAAAGTATATTATTTATAAATGAGAAACAGAAAACAAAGCAAAGTAAAGCAGTGCTTATTATAAATTTAAAGTAGTAAGTACCTCTGGGGCTGAGGTAAGGGTTTGTAATTAGGGAGTGACATGTGGGAAGATTTTGAATTGTATATCTAGACTGTGGTGGTGGTTTTACAAGTGTTTGCCTTATTTTTTTTCTTTAGACAAAAATATCTAGACATCAAACAACAAAGGTAAGGTCTGAAGAAGAAAAAAATATAAAGTAAACCCAAATAGTGCATAACTCATGACTGTTAAATGGACTGTTGAGATACTTTATTAAATATTAGAATTTAAGAGTATACAAAGGGCCAATTGCAGGAAAACATGATAAAGCCTGGAGAGAGAAAGAATTGTTTGAGAATCTTTGATCTGCTAGAATGACCCTCCCTTAAAAATACAAGGCTTTTAATAGTAATAAAATAATTATTCCCAGGATAAATGGCTTCCATTTTTACCATGTATTGAGAGCACATGCCTAGCTTTGCATTAATTCTTACTTGTGTGACTTCAGGCAAATTAGTAACCCTTCTGTGGCAAAGGAGGGTAGTAGTGGTGGTACCTGTGTTATGAGGAGATTGAGATAATATGTGTAAAAGTCTTAGATTAGTGCTTGCCATGGAAAGTGCTTGCACAAAAACCTTTCTTGCTATTAGTACAGTAGTGGTCTTAGCAAATTTCGTATTCTACTGAACTATATTGGTTCTTTGGAACGTTAGTGCCTTGGTAATCAGAGAATTGTAGGGACTTAATGTGCCTCTAAATGCATGTGATGTAACTTTATTCTAATTTTCACCTGTTAAAAGTTATGCTTCTAATAAGGCTCTTCACTCACATTTTAGTACTTCCATTGTATATTATGATTGTAGCATTAATGTAGCTCCTCAACCACGTGGAACCAATTTCAGAACTGGGCTCTGTTATGGTTCTGTCCTGACTTACCTTTGGTAAGTATAACTCAGATAAAAATTTCCTCCTAAGAAAATGACTATATGATCTCCTTTAAAAAGAACCCTGAGGTGTTTTAGTTTATTTCTGAAGTCCCATAAAACAGTTTAATGTAAAAATGTACATACACCATTATGTGTTCTTGATAGGAATATCATATATGAAAAGTTTTGTGTGGTTGGTATGAGGAGAACATCCCAGTACTCAGAAAAATTTCCAAACCCTAATTATCTCTAATTCCTGCTGAAATTAATTTTGTGTAGGATAAACAAAATGAAGAAAGCAAGTTTGAATTAAATGTAATACTGGCTTTTTTCCTCACTGAGAAGTATATGGGAATTCTTGAAGGCCTCTATGAAGAGAATATGATAAGAATAAATTTTTTCTTTTGCGTTTTGAGCTACTGTATAAACAGATGATATAATCTCTTTGCTCTGTAAGCAGATAATGTAAAATATGAGGTAGTAGTGGAAGTGTATTACAAGTGACTATAAATGTGGATTTTTTTCTTGCATTATAGCTGGGAACCTCTCCCCTTCACTTGGCGGCACAATACGGGCATTATTCCACCACAGAAGTACTGCTCCGAGCTGGTGTAAGTCGGGATGCAAGAACCAAGGTGGACCGAACGCCATTACACATGGCAGCTTCTGAAGGCCATGCCAGCATAGTAGAGGTTTTGCTTAAGGTATATTTCTCTTTTTGCATTTTGTTTTTAACGTAAGTCCCCAAAGAACAGGGAGAGGAGAAGTAATTTTATTGAATGTCTACTTTTTTCCCTATGTTATCTCATTTTTTGTATTTAAGTCCATTAAATGAAAATTAAGATTTCCTTTGTTAGGGGGAAAAAACTTTCTCTAGGTATGTTCTTTTAGTTCAGTAAAAACAATTGATTTCTTAGACTTTGGTCTCCCCTGTGGTGCAGTACTACAGCTTTGACTTACTCAACACAGTTAAAATGCTCTTGGAAGGGAATATTAACTAACAGATAATATTAACAGGAACAGGGGTTTTTCTTTAATTATCTAAATGTCAAGGAGAAAATTCTGAAACAGAGTGATAGATTTAGTCATTCTTATTCCTTTTTATTCTAGCTTTTAAAAGCAGCCTGTTTAAAAGAACTACAGTGTAAATCACAAATGTGACTCACATGTAATTCTAGATTATCTAATAGCTACATTTAAAAAAGTATTAATTAATTTTAATATATCTTATTTAACCAGTATATACAAAATACCATTTCAACATGAAATCAATATAAAAATTATTGAGATATTTTACTTCCTTTTTTGGTGTTAAGTCTTGGAATTCCAGTTTGTATTTATACATACAGCATGTCTCTATTCCAACTAGTCATATTTCAAGTGCTTAATAGCCACATGTGCCTAGTGGCTACAATATTGGAGAGTATACCTTTGATAGATCGCTTTTACTTAGTTATATTGCACTGCTTTTGAATACAAAGGACATTTTTGTGTAAATAAGGATCTAGAATTAAGGAGTTTTTGGAGGAATCCTCATAGTTTTCCTTCACTTCTTATGGATGCTCATGCTCATTGTAGCTTCATGTTCACTGTAGCTGGGTGACTGAAAAAAATAATTGCTGCACTCCTAAGACATTAGAAAGTAATTAGGCAAGTCAGCACGATAGAAAACTGATGAACTGACAGATGCATGATGATTCTTAGAACATATAGATTATTCAACACAAAAAAATTAAGAGTTGATCATGTTAATAGTAAATTCTTGCTTCGTAACAGCGATATTTTCATATCCGCAATTCTTTGTATTTCATATTTCTGAAATCTCTTATTTTGAAATATTTTTGTAGCATGGTGCTGATGTCAATGCAAAGGACATGTTAAAGATGACAGCTCTACATTGGGCCACAGAACATAATCATCAAGAGGTGGTGGAACTTTTAATTAAATATGGTGCTGATGTACACACACAAAGTAAATTTTGTAAAACTGCATTTGACATTTCTATAGACAATGGGAACGAAGACTTAGCAGAGATATTACAGGTAACTTTTGGTTTTTAATTTAAGAAAATAAACAGTGATCTCTGTGTTGTGGATGATTTGAACTATTTAGCTTGTAGCTTTCATTTTTATCTTGATTATTGTGGACAGGCCTTTTCCTTTTTCACTTCCTCTTTGTTCATCACTGTTCATTTTCTGGATTGTAAGACCATAGTCTGCATGTAACATTAGAAGATTAGATAAGGTGGTTACTTTCTGTGTTTTAAGTTCCTATATCCCCCTTCTAGACATTTTACTCTGTTAATTATTTTTATTTGGATGTTTGCATATTTCGATACTATATGGTTTTTGAAAGTCTGTTGTACTAAATTTTTTGTTTTTTTGGTGTCATTAATATACAATTACATGAGTGACATTATGGTTACTAGACTCCCCCCATCATCAAGTCCCCCCCCAACATACCCCATTACAGTCATTGTCCATCAGTGTAGTAAGATGCTGTAGAATTACTACTTGTCTTCTCTGTGTTGTACAGCCCTCTCTGTGCCCCCCACCTGCTACATTAAGTCTGCTAATCATAATGCCCCTTCCCCCCCTTATCCCTCCCTTCCCACCCATCCTCCCAGAACCTTTCCCTTTGATAACTGTTAGTCCATTCTTGGGTTCTGTGAGTCTGCTGCTGTTTTGCTCCTTCAGTTTTTTCTTTGTTCTTATACTCCACATATGAGTGAAATCATTTGATACTTGTCTTTCTCCGCCTGGCTCATTTCACTGAGCATAATACCCTCTAGCACCATCCGTGTTGTTGCAAATGGTAGGATTTGTTTTCTTCTTATGGCTGAATGATATTCCATTGTGTATATGTACCACATCTTCTTTATCCATTCATCTACTGATGGACACTTAGATTGCATCCATTTCTTGGCTATTGTAAATAGTGCTGCAATAAACAAAGGGGTGCATATGTCTTTTTCAAACTGGGCTGCTGCATTCTTGGGGTAAATTCCTAGGAGTGGAATTCCTGGGTCAAACGGTATATCAATTTTTAGTTTTTTGAGGAACCTCCATACTGTTTTCCACAATGGTTGAACTAATTTACATTCCCACAACAGTGTAGGAGGGTTCCCCTTTCTCTGCATCCTCACCAACACTTGTTGTTGTTTGTCTTTTGGATGGTAGCCATCCTTACTGGTGTGAGGTGATATCTCATGTTTTTAATTTGCATTTCTCTGATGATTAGCAATGTGAGCATCTTTTCATGTGCCTGTTGCCATCTGAATTTCTGCTTTGGAGAAGTGTCTTTTCAGATCCTCTGCCCATTTTTTAATCAGGTTATTTGCTTTTTGTTTGTTGAGGTGCGTGAGCTCTTTGGATGTTAATCCTTTATTGGATATGTCATTAATGAATACATTCTCCCATACTGTAGGATGTCTTTTTGTTCTATTAATGATGTCCTTTGCTGTACAGAAGCTTTTCAGCTTGATATAGTCCCACTTGTTCATCTTTGCTTTTGTTTCCCTTGCCTGGGGCGATATGTTCATGAAGAAGTTGCTCATGTTTATGTCCAATAGATTTTTGCCTATGTTTTTCTCTAAGAGTTTTATGGTTTCATGACTTACATTCAGGTCTTTGATCCATTTCGAATTTACTTTTGTGTATGGGGTTAGACAGTGATCCAGTTTCATTCTCTTATATGCAGCTGTCCAGTTTTGCCAACACCAGCTTTTGAAGAGGCTGTCATTTCCCCATTGTATGTCCGTGGCTCCTTTATCGTATATTAATTGACCATATATGTTTTGGTTAATATCTGGACTCTCTAGTCTGTTCCACTGGTCTGTGGCTCTGTTCTTGTGCCAGTACCAAATTATCTTGATTACTGTGGCTTTGTAGTAGAGCTTGAAGTTGGAAAGTGAAATCCTCGCTGCTCTATTCTTCCTTCTCAGGATTGCTTTGGCTATTCAGGGTCTTTTGTGCTTCCATATGAATTTTAGAACTATTTGTTCCAGTTCACTGAAGAATGCTGTTGATAGTTTGATAGGCATTGCATTGAATCTGTAGATTGCGTTAGGTAGGATGGCCATTTTGACAATATTCTTTCTAGACAAGAGCATGGGATGAATTTCCACTTGTTAGTGACCTCTTTAATTTATCTTAGGAGTGTCTTGTAGTTTCCAGAATAGAGGTCTTTTGCTTCCTTGGTTAGGTTTATTCCTAGGTATTTTATTCTTTTTGATGCAATTGTGAATGGAATTGTTTTCCTGATTTCTCTTTCTGCTAGCTCATTGTTAGTGTATAGGAATGCAACAGATTTCTGTGTATTAATTTTGTATCCTGCAACTTTGCTAAATTCAGACATTAGTTCTGATAGTTTTGGAGTGGAGTCTTTAGGGTTTTTTTTGTTGTTGTTGTTGTTATCATGAATCTACAATTACGTGAAGAACAATATGTTTACTAGGCTCCCCGTTTCACCAAGTCCCCCCCACGCTCCCTATTACAGTCACTGTCCATCAGCGTAGTAAGATGCTGTAGAATCACTGCTTGTCTTCACTGTGTTGAACAGCCCTCCCCATGCCCCCCCTACATTATACATGCCAATCGTAATGCCCCCTTTCTTTTTCCCCACCTTTATCCCTCCCTTCTCTCCCATTCTCCCCAGTTGCCTTCCCTTTGGTAACTGTTAGTCCATTCTTAGGTTCTGTGATTCTGCTGCTGTTTTGTTCCTTCAGTTTTTCTTTGTTCTTATACTCCACATATGACTGAAATCATTTGGTATTTGTCTTTCTCTGCCTGGCTTATTTCACTGAGCATAATACCCTCTAACTCCATCCATGTTGTTGCATATAGTAGGATTTGTTTTCTTCTTATGGCTGAATAATAATCCATTGTGTATATGTACCACATCTTCTTTATCCATTCATCTACTTATGGACACTTAGATTGCTTCCATATCTTGGCTATTGTAAATAGTGCTGCGGTAAACATATGGGTGCATCTGTCTTTTTCAAATTGGGCTGCTGCATTCTTAGGGTAAATTCCTAGAAGTGGAATTCCTGGGTCAAATGGTATGTCTATTTTGAGCTTTTTGAGGAACCTCCATACTGCTTTCCGCAATGGTTGAACTAATTTACATTCCCACCAACAGTGTAGGAGGGTTCCCCTTTCTCTACAACCTCGCCAACATTTGTTGTTGTTTGTCTTTTGGATGGAAGCCATCCTTACTGGTGTGAGGTGATATCTCATTGTGGTTTTAATTTGCATTTCACTGATAACTAGCAATGTGGAGCATCTTTTCACATGTCGGTTGGCCATCTGAATTTCTTCTTTGGAGAACTGTCTGTTCAGCTCCTCTGCCCATTTTTTAATTGGATTATTTGCTTTTTGTTTGTTGAGGTGCATGAACTCTTTATATATTTTGGATGTCAAGCCTTTATCGAATCTGTCATTTATGAATATATTCTCCTGTACTGTAGGGTACCTTTTTGTTTTATTAATGGTGTCCTTTGCTGTATAGAAGCTTTTCACCTTGATGTAGTCCCACTTGTTAATTTTTGCTTTTGTTTCCCTTGCCCGGGGAGATATATTCATGAAGAAGTCACTCTTGTTTATGTCCAAGAGATTTTTGCCTATGTTTTTTCTAAGAGTTTTATGGTTTCATGACTTACATTCAGGTCTTTGATCCATTTTGAATTTTCTTTTGTGTATGGCGTTAGGCCGTGATCCAGTTTCATTCTCTTACATGTAGCTGTCCAGTTTGCCAGCACCATCTGTTGAAGAGACTCTCATTTCCCCATTGTATGTCCATGGCTCCTTTATCAAATATTAATTGACCATATATGTTTGGGTAAATGTCTGGAGTCTCTAATCTGTACTACTGGTCTGTGGCTCTGTTCTTGTGCCATTACCAAATTGTCTTGATTACTGTGGCTTTGTAGTAGAGCTTGAAGTTGGGGAGCGAGATCTCACCCACTTTATTCTTCCTTCCTAGGATTGCTTTGGCTATTCAGGGTCTTTGGTGTTTCCATATAAATTTTTGAACTGTTCCAGTTCGTTGAAGAATGCTGTTGGTAATTTGATAGGGATTGCATCAAATCTGTATGTTGCTTTGGGCAGGATGGCCATTTTGACGACATTAATTCTTCCTAGCCAAGAGCATGGGATGAGTTTCCATTTGTTAGTGTCCTCTTTAATTTCTCTTAAGAGTGTCTTTTAGTTTTCAGGGTATAGGTCTTTCACTTCTTTGGTTACGTTTATTCCTAGGTATTTTATTCATTTTGATGCAGTTGTGAATGGAATTGTTTTACTGATTTCTCTTTCTATTGGTTCATTGTTAGTGTATAGGAAAGCCACAAATTTCTGTGTTGATTTTGTATCCTGCAACTTTGCTGTTTTCTGATATCAGTTCTAGTAGTTTTGGAGTGGAGTCTTTAGGGTTTTTTATGTACAATATCATGTCATCTGCAAATAGTGACAGATTAACTTCTTCTTTACCAATTTGGATTCTTTGTATTTCTTTGTTTTGCCTAATTGCTGTGGCTAGGACCTCCAGTACTATGTTAAATCACAGTGGAGAGAGTGGGCATCCCTGTCTTGTTCCCCATCTCAGAGGAAAAGGTTTCAGCTTTTCACTGTTCAGTATAATGTTAGCTGTGGGTTTATCATATATGGCCTTTATTATATAGAGGTACTTGCCCTCTATGGCCATTTTGTTGAGAGTTTTTATCATGAATGGATGTTGAATTTTGTCAAATGCTTTTCCAGCATCTATGGAGATGATCATGTGATTTTTTTCCTTCTTTTTGTTGATGTGGTGGATGATGTTGATGGATTTTCAAATGTTGTACCATCCTTGCATCCCTGGGATGAATCCCACTTGGTTGTAGTGTATGATCCTTTTGATGTATTTTTGAATTTGGTTTGCTAATATTTTGTTGAGTATTTTTGCATCTACATTCATCAGGGATATTGGTCTGTAATTTTCTTTTTTGGTGGGGTCTTTGCCTGGTTTTTTTATTTGAGTGATGTTGGCTTCATAGAATGAGTTTGGGAGTATTCCCTCCTCTTCTATTTTTTGGAACACTTTAAGGAGAATGGGTATTATGTCTTCTCTGTATGTCTGATAAAATTCTGAGGTAAATCATTCTGGCCCTGGGGGTTTAGTTCTTGGGTAGTTTTTTGATTACTGCTTCAATTTCTTTGCTCGTAATTAGTTTTTTTTAAATTTTGTGTTTCTTCCTTGGTCAGTCTTAGAAGGTTGTATTTTTCTAGGAAGTTGTCCATTTCTTTTAGGTTTTCCAGCTTGTTAGTATATAGGTTTTCTTAGTATTCTCTAGTAATGCTTTTTATTTCTGTGGGGTCTGTTGTGGTTTTTCCTTTCTCGTTTCTGATTCTGTTGATGTGTGTTGATCCTCTTTTTCTCCTAATAATTTTGGCTAGAGGTTTATTTATTTTGTTTATTTTCTTTAAGAACCAGCTCTTGGTTTCATTGATTTTTTCTATTGTTTTATTCTTCTCAATTTTGTTTATTTCTTCTCTGATCTTTATTATGTCCCTCCTTCTGCCGACTAGGCCTCATTTGTTCTTCTTTTTCCAATATCAATAATTGTGATGTTAGACTATTCATTTGGGGTTGTTCTTCCTTTTTTAAATATGCCTGGATTGCTATATGCTTTCCTCTTAAGACTGCTTTTGCTGTGTGCCACAGAAGTTGCGGCTTTGTGTTGTTGTCATTTGTTTCCATATATTCCTTGATGTCTATTTTAATTTGTTCGTTGATCCATTGATTATTTAGGAGCATGTTGTTAAGCCTCCATGTGTTTGTGAGCCTTTTTGTTTTCTTTGTACAATTTATTTCTAGTTTTATACCTTTGTGGTCTGTAAAATTGGTTGGTAGCATTTCAATCTTTTGGAATTTACTGAGGCTCTTTTTGTGGCCTAGTATGTGATCTATTCTGGAGAATGTTCATGTGCACTTGAGAAGAATATGTATCCTGTTGCTTTTGGATCTAGAGTTGTATAGATGTGTATTAGGTCCATCTGTTCTAGTGTGTTGTTCAGTGCCTCTGTGTCCTTACTCATTTTCTGTCTGGTGGATCTATCCTTTGGAGTGAGTGGCGTGTTGAAGTCTCCTAAAATGAATGCATTGCATTCTATTTCCTCCTTTAGTTCTGTTAGTATTTGTTTCACATATGCTGGTGCTCCTGTGTTGGGTGCATATATATTTATAATGGTTATATCCTCTTGTTGGACTGAGCCCTTTATCGTTATGTAATGTCCTTCTTTATCTCTTGTTACTTTCTTTGTTTTGAAGTCTATTTTGTCTGATACTAGTACTGCAACACCTGCTTTTTTCTCCCTGTTGTTTGCATGAAATATCTTTTTCTATCCCTTGACTTTTAGTCTGTGCATGTCTTTGGGTTTGAGGTGAGTCTCTTGTAAGCAGCATATAGATGGGTCTTGCTTTTTTATCCATTCTATTACTCTGTGTCTTTTGATTGGTGCATTCAGTCCATTTACATTTAGGGTGACTCTTGAAAGATATGTACTTATTGCCATTGCAGGCTTTAGATTTGTGGTTACCAAAGGTTCAAGGTTAGCTCTTTTAGTATCTTACTGTCTAACTTAATTCACTTATTGAGCTGTTATAAACACGGTTGGGTGATTCTTTATTTCTCTACCTTCTTATTCCTCCTCCTCCATTCTTTATTTGTTGGTTGTTTTATTCTGTGCTCTTTTGTGTTTCCATTAACTGCTTCTGTGGGTAGTTGATTTTATTTTTTGTCTTTAGTTAGTATTTGGTTGGTCTGCTTTCTTTGCTGTGATTTTATTTTGTCTGGTGATATCTATTTAGTCTTAGGAGTGCTCCCATCTAGAGCAATCCCTCTAAAATACCCCATAGAGGTGGTTTGTGGGAGTCAAATTCCCTCAACTTTTGCTTGTCTGGGAATTGTTTAATCCCTCCTTCATATTTAAATGATAATTGTGCTGAATACAGTATTCTTGGTTCAAGGCCCTTCTGTTTCATTGCATTAAATTTTTCATGCCATTCTCTTCTGGCCTGTAAGGTTTCTGTTGAGAAGTCTGATGATAGCCTGATGGGTTATCCTTTGTAGGTGACCTTTTTCTCTCTCTGGCTGCCTTTAATACTCTGTTCTTGTCCTTGATCTTTGCCATTTTAATTATTATGTGTCTTGGTGTTGTCCTCCTTGGGTCCCTTCTGTTGGGAGTTCTGTGTACTTCTGTGGTCTGATCGACTATTTTCTCCCCCAGTTTGGGGAAGTTTTCAGCAATTATTTCTTCAAATACACTTTCTATCCCTTTTTCTCTCTCTTCTTCTTCTGGTACCCCTGTAATGCAGATATTGTTCTGTTTGGCTTGGTCACACAGTTCTCTTAATATTGTTTCATTCCTGAAGATCCTTTCATCTCTCTCTGCATCAGCTTCTCTGTGTTCCTGTTCTCTGATTTCTATTCCATTAATGGCCTCTTGCACCTCATCCAGTCTGCTCTTAAGTCCTTCTAGAGATAGTTTCATTTCTGTAATCTCCCTCGAGACTTCATCCTTTAGCTGTTGTGTATTTCTCTGAAGATCCGTCAGCATGGTTATGATGTTTATTTTGAATTATTTTTCAGGGAGATTGGTTAGGTCTGTCTCCCCAGATTCTTTCTTAGGGGAGGATGTCTGGGTTAGTCTGGTCTGTATCAAATTCTTCTTTTTAAACGCTATAGAGGTACTGGTGCAGAGCTGGCACATGTGTCGGCTGGGAGAACATCCCTTCTTGCTGGTTTGTGGCCTTCCTCTCTTGGGAGAACAGCCACCCCTAGAGGCTTGTGTTGGGCAGCTGCATGCTGATGCAGTGTCTGATTCTTGCCTGGCCGCTGTGTAAGAAGGTCTTCCTGATTGCTGTGGGTGTGGCCTCTGCCGCTATGGTGGAGTTGCACCAGAGGGGAACAGGTGGGAGGCTGTTTATTACCATGAGGGGCCTCTGAGCTGCACTGTGGCCCAGGGGGTTGAGGCGCCCGGAGTTTCCCGGGAATCCCAGTTAATGGGCTGATTGTGCCGGGGCGCTTCCATCCAGCTGTGAGGCCCCCTGTCCCTTTAAAACTTTCAAAAAGATTTGCTTTTCTTTGTCCCAGGGATGCTGGCTGTGGGGACCCGCTCACAGGTCTTACTGTCCCGTTTCCCTAGCATCCAGCACCCATGCACTGTGTGTCTGCACTCTGAGTGCAGATGACTAGGGCTGGCTATTTAGCAGTCCTGGGCTCCCTCTCCCTCCCCTCTCCGATTCCTCTCCTCCCACTGGGAGCTGCGGTGAGGGGCGCTCAGGTCCCACTGGGCCGCAGCTTCTATCTTACCCCCTTCACGAGGCACTGGGTTCTTGCAGGTATGGATGTAGTGTGGCTGTTGTCCTGTGTCTTCTGGTCTCTCTTTTAGGAATAGTTGTATTTGTTGTATTTTCAAAAATGTATATGGTTTTGGGAGGAGATTTCCGCTGCTCTACTCATGCCGCCATCTTGGCTCCTCCTCCTGTCTTTAGGGTTTTCTATGTACAATATCATGTCATCTGCAAACAGGGACAGTGACTTCTTCCTTGCCCATCTGGATGCCTTTTATTTCTTTGTATTGTCTGATTGCTGTGGCTCAGACCCTCCAGTACTATGTTGAGTAACAGTGGGAAGAGTGGGCATCCCTGTCTTGTTCCCCATCTCAGAGGAAAAGCTTTCAGTTTCTTGCTGTTAAATATGATGTTGGCTATGGGTTTGTCATATATGGCCTTTATTATGTTGAGGTACTTGCCCTCTATACCCATTTTGTTAACAGTTTTTATCATGAATGGATGTTGAATTTTGTTGAATTCTTTTTCAGCATCTATGGAGATGATCATGTGGTTTTGGTCCTTCTTTTTGTTGATGTGGTGGATGATGTTGATGGATTTTCAAATGTATCGTCCTTGCATCCCTGAGATGAATTCCAGTTGATCATGGTGTATGATCCTCTTGATGTATTTTTGAATTCGGTTTGCTAATGTTCATCAGGTATATTGGTCTGTAATTTTCTTTTTTAGTGGTGTCTTTGCCTGGTTTTGGTACTAGAGTGATGCTGGCTTCATAGAATGAGTTTGGAAGTATTCCCTCCTCTTCTATTTTTTGGAAAACTTTAAGGAGAATCGGTATTATGTCTTCTTTATATGTCTGGTAAAATTCAGCAGTGAATCCATCTGGACCAGCAGTTTTGTTCTTGAGTAGTTTTTTGATTACCAATTCAATTTCATTGCTGGTAATTGGTCTGTTTAGATTTTCTGTTTCTTCCTGGGTAGTCTTAGAAGGTTGTATTTTTCTAGGAAGTTGTCCATTTCTTCTAGGTTTTCCAGCTTGTTAGCATATAGATTTTCATAGTATTCCCTAATAATTCTTTGTATTTCTGTGGTGTCCATAGTGATTTTTCCTTTCTCATTTCTGATTCTGTTTATGTGTGTAGATTCTCTTTTTCTCTCAATAAGTCTGGCATGGGGTTTATCTATTTTATTTGTTTTCTCAAAGAACCAGCTTTTGGTTTCATTGATTTTTTTAAATTTTATTTTATTCTTCTCAGTTTTATTTATTTCTTCTCTGATCTTTATTATGTCCCTCTTTCTACTGACTTTGGGCCTCATTTTTTCTTCTTTTCCAATTTCAATAATTGTGACATTAGACTATTCATTTGGGATTGTTGTTCCTTCTTTAAATATGCCTGGATTGGTATATACTTTCCTCTTAAGACTGCTTTCGTTGCGTCCCACAGAAGTTGGGGCTTTGTGTTGTTGTTGTCATTTGTTTCCATATATTGCTTGATCTCTGTTTTAATTTGGTCATTGATCCATTGAGTATTTAGGAGCATGTTGTTAAGCCTCCATGTGTTTGTGAACCTTTTTGTTTTCTTTGTACAATTTATTTCTAGTTTTGTAGCTTTGTTATCTAAGAAGTTGGTTGGTAGAATTTCAGTCTTTTTTGAATTTACTGAGACTCTTTTTATGGCCTAGTATGTGGTCTATTCTGGAGAATGTTCCATGTGCACTTGAGAAGAATGTGTATCCTGCTGCTTTTGGGTGGAGAGTTCTGTAGATGTCTGTTCGGTCCATATGTTTAGTGTGTTGTTCAGTGCCTTTCTGTTCTTACTTATTTTCTGTCTGGTTGATCTGTCCTTTGGAGTGAGTGTTGTGTTGAAGTCTTCCAAAATGAATGCATTGCATTGTATTTCCTCCTTTAATTCTTTTTCTTTATTTCTTTTTTTTTTAAGGAGATCAATGTACAGGCTTTTATTTAGAGATAAAGTGAAAGGACAGAGCTCTGAGGTCACACTAGGTGGGGACAAGAGATTCCCTCCTTTAATTCTATTAGTATTTGTTTCACATATGTTGATGCTCCTGTATTGGGTGCATATATATTTATAATTGTTATATCCTTGTGTTGTACTGCCCCCTTCATCATTATGTAATGTCCTTCTTTATCACTTGTTGCTTTCTTTGTTTTGAAGTCTATTTTGGCTGATACTAATACTACAACACCTGCTTTTTTGTCCCCGTTGTTTGCATGAAATCATCTTTTTCCATCCTTTCACTTTTAATCTGTGCATGTCTTTGAGTTTGAGGTGAGTCTCTTGTAAGCAGCATATAGATGGGTCTTGCTTTTTTATCCATTCTATTACTCTGTGTCTTTTGATTGGTGCATTCAGTCCATTTACATTTAGGGTGATTATTGAAAGATATGTACTTGTTGCCATTGGAGGCTTTGGATTCGTGGTTACCAAAGGTTCAGTGTTAGCTTCTCTACTATCTAACTATCCAACTTAACCCTCTTATTAAGCTATTATAAACAGAGTCTGATGATTCTTTACTTCTCTCCCTTCTTATTCTTCCTCCTCTATTCTTTGTATGTTAGGTGTTTTATTCTGTACTCCTTTGTTTCCTTTGACTGTTTTTGTGGATAGTTGATTTTATTTTTTGCCTTTAGTTAGTATTTGGTCGGTCTGCTTTCTTTGGTGTGATTTTGTTTTCTCTGGTGATGTCTATTTAGCTTTAGGAGTGCTTCCATCTAGAGCACTCCCTTTAAAATATCCTGTAGAGGTGGTTTGTGGGAGGCAAATTCCCTCAACTTTTGCTTGTCTGGGAATTGTTTAATCCCTCCTTCATTTTTAAATGATAATCGTGCTGGATATAGTATTCTTAGTTCAAGGCCCTTCTGTTTCATTGCATTAAATATATCATGCCATTCTCTTCTGGCCTGTAAGGTTTCTGTTGAGAAGTCTGATGATAGCGTGATCGGTTTTCCTTTGTAGGTGACCTTTTTTCTGTCTCTGGCTGCCTTTAGTACTCTGTCCTTGTCCTTGATCTTTGCCATTTTTATTATTATGTGTCTTGGTGCTGTCCTCTTTAGGTCCCTTGTGTTGGGAGATCTGTGGGCTTCCATGGTCTGAGAGACTATTTCCTCCCCCATGTTTGGGGAAGTTTTCAGCAATTATTTCTTCAAAGACACTTTCCATCCCTTTTTCTCTTTTGGCACCCCAAAATGCAAATATTGTTCCATTTGCATTGGTCACACATTCCTCTTAATATTCTTTCATTCCTGGAGATCCTTTTATCTCTCTGTGTGTCAGCTTC
Source organism: Manis javanica (assembly GCF_040802235.1). Lineage (NCBI taxonomy): Eukaryota > Metazoa > Chordata > Mammalia > Pholidota > Manidae > Manis > Manis javanica. The sequence continues at coordinate 100,348,874 of NC_133163.1, read as the reverse complement.
TCTCTATTCCTGTTCTCTGAGTTCTATTTCATTAACAGTCTCTTGCACCTCATCCAGTCTGCTCCTAAGTCCTTCCAAAGATTGTTCCATTTCTGTAATCTCCTTCCTGACTTCATCCCTTAGCTCTTGCATATATCTCTGCAGGTCCATCAGCATGGTTATGACATTTATTTTGCATTCTTTTTCAGGAAGATTGGTTGTGTATCTCCCCAGGCCCTCTCTCTGGGGTTGTGTGAGTGAGTCTTGACTGGACCAGATTCTTCTGCCTTTTCATAGCGATAGAGGTGGTCATAGGCAGGTGGCATGTGTGTCAGCTGAGAGAACAACGTCCCTTCCTGCTTGCTGGTCGCCTTGCCCTTCTTCGCTGCCTGTGTCAGCTACCTGCACACAAGGAGCAGACTCTGGGACAATCTCCTGAGCTGCCGTGGGTGGGCCACCCTTGGGCTATCCTAGAGTACTGTGGGGAGTCACAGCCATGCCAGGTGTGTTCTCCTGCAAGTACTGCGTCCCTTTGTGCCCTCCGGGCCTTACTCTGTTCCGAGCAGCTTTGCACTGGCGGCAGCCTCTGGGTCTGTCATGGTTAGCTGCACACTAGGAGGAGATCTGTGTGGTTGCTGTGGGCAGGGCCTCTTTCCAGCTGCTCCGCAGATGTGGTGGGTCAGGTTTTTTGCCCGTACCTCCAGCCAGGGGTAACGAATGGCAGGCTGTTTGTCGCTGTGAGGGGCTTCAGGGCTCCTTTACCCCCTAGGGGGTTAGGGGGCCTAAAATTCCTCAAGATTCCCAGCCTGCTGGGCTGAGTGTGCTGAGATGATTTTGTTCATTTGTTGAGCCCTTGTCCCTTTAAGACTTTTAAAAAGCGCCCGCTTTTCTTTTGTCCCAGTGGAGCTGGGTGTGTGGACCTGCTTGCAGAATCTGTCTCGGACCCTATCCTTCCGTTTCTCTAATATCCAGCACACCATGCAATATGTGTCTGTGCTCCCGGTGCAGATTACTAGGGCTCGTTATTTAGCAGTCCTGTGCTTCCACTCCTTCCCCACTCCAACTCCTTCCTCCCGTCAATGAGCTGGGTTTGGGGGAGTGCTCGGGTCCTGCTGGGTCACGGCTTTGTATCTTACCCACTTTGTGAGATGCTGAGTTCTCGCAGGTGTACATGCAGCCCGGCTGTTTTACTGTATCCTCTGGTCTCTCTTTTAGGAATAGTTGTATTTGTTGTGTTTTCAAAAATATGTATGGTTTTGGGAGCAGATTTCTGCCGCAATACTTACGCCACCATCTTGAGCTGGAATCCTAAAGTATTTTTTTTAGCAACCATAATAATGTCCCCTGAGTGAGTGAGATGGTCTATCATTATCATTGGTTTCTTTTATTTTTCACCATCCTGAGTGAAATCTGTTTGTGGGAATAACTACGTATGGCTTTTGGGCAAGTTTTTCTAATCACCAACATTGCTTCTCTTTTCTTCAGCTAGACCTCATTGATGTAAATTATCTTCTTTACTTTCTGCCTCTTCTGGCCTTTTTGTTCTCCTTACCAGTAGAACTATTGTTCTCTAAACCATCTGACTCTACTGAACTTCAGCTAGTTATTTAGAAGATCTTATATGTTTCAGGAATATGGATTTTGCCATGCCTCTTCCAATTCTCTTACTCCTAGGAGTGCAGTTTGGAATTAAGGTTTCAGATTAAGAACAATTAGTTGGGAAGGCCATTCTTTATATAGGTAGTGTTATATACTGCTGAATATAATAGAGGAAATAATTTGATTTATATAATTTAATATCTATAGCCAGAGAGCAAGAGAATATCTTTCAACTGTGTTCTATAAAATACCCTTTCAGATACTCATTTGTTATTTCATGGGATTTTGCTGCTTTACCTAGTAAGGGAACTTAAGATAAAAATTCATACCTATGGTTTACTACTATACTCTGTATAGAATGTAAACAAAAATTTCCATTTGTATTACATGATTCTTCTTAAATTACAGAATGTTCCTTTCTGTTTGTACTATATTGAGAGTCTGTGCTATAAGTCGTGGTTGTAATTCTGAAAACATTGTGGTGATTTGTCCCCTAGATTGCCATGCAGAACCAAATCAACACAAACCCAGAGAGTCCCGACACTGTGACGATACATGCTGCGACACCACAGTTTATCATTGGACCTGGAGGGGTGGTAAACCTAACAGGTCTGGTATCTTCAGAAAATTCATCCAAGGCAACAGGTATTGAGATGCATATAGGATAGCTGCTGGGATTTTATGCTTTAGTAGGTATTCATCCTTTTAAGCAAGGACTGTTGAAGACTGAGGGTAAGATTATTTCAGCTACCTTGGTTTTCTTTGTTATAGTTGGCTAAAAACAAATTTTTACAAGACAAAATCTACAGAAAGGTGATATTGCAAAATGTAGTGCAATATTATCTTTCAAAAACTAATGCTATCCAGCTTGTTTTTCACAAAACTAGTATTCAAGCTTCGTTTGAGTTGAATGAAGTATAATAGAATATCAGAAAAATGCATTAGATTGAGCTCCTTAAAAATGTGTATCTTATCTCTTTTCTCATATAGATGAAACGGGTGTATCTGCTGTTCAGTTTGGAAACTCCTCCACATCAGTATTAGCTACATTAGCTGCCTTAGCAGAAGCATCTGCTCCATTGTCCAATTCTTCAGAAACTCCAGGTTAGAAAAACAAGTTGAATGTGTATTTTAAAAGTCGGGAGATTCCAGTATTTACAAAGGTCAGAAATGTAATATAAAAGGCTAATAAAGTGGATAGGGTTGAGGTTATGGCCACCTGAGGAGAATGGGGTGGGGCAGAGGGGTATCTGCTACTCAGCTACAGCTGGTTATAGTCATATGCTCAGTGTTGCCAGATTCTGTTTTTTAATGAGAAGCTGAAAATCTGGGTTTTAAAAGAATATTGAATTAATTGCCCCTTGGCAGTTAATTAAAATTTAGTTAAAATTTAAAAACAAACGTGTTGTTCACAGAAGAAGTGTTGGTGTATCCTCTTTGGCTTCTGTTTTTCTAGTCTCTGACTTTTTTTATAAATAAAGTAGATGAATGTATATGAACTTTCTCTCTTTTTTGTAACTTTTAATTTTTGTCAGTTCTACTAGAATGACGTAAAATCTTAATGACTGACAGAACTAGGAAGTAGCATACTAACACCACCATTACAGGATGACCTGATGTTAAATGATGACAAACAGTGTCTATCAAAAGCTGGTTTAGACAAGGTCTACCTTTGTAGTTCCAAAATAGTTCCTGTTATAATTATTATATAGGTAAAAAATATGTTTAATTAGGTACTTTTAAAAACACAAAATTATTATTACTGTAGTTTAAGCCATTATATTTGGATCAATGCTTATAAAAGTATGGTTTGTTGTCATTCTTTAAATTAGTATTTTTTTAAGTGTGGATAATAATAATAATTCATTGAATGCTTACTGTGTGTGCAATGTACTGTGGTAAATGTTTTAGCTGTAATCTCCTTTAATCACCTTCAAGAAGCTTGAAGAAGGTAGATATTACCAGATTTGATTTTTTAAGGTCCTTCTTATTGACAGAAGTATTTTTGTCAAGGAAGGGATGGCTTTCCTACCTCTCTTCCTCTCTCTCTCTCTCTCTAGTATGATAATAAACATTTATCCATTCCGTAGCTCCTTTAACATCATAATCAATGTTTGAATCTAGCCTGTGGATGTGGGGTCTTAGGATTATTCTGAGTCACTTTTGGCTGTCAGCAGTGATGTGCACCATCATGTTGATATGCAGTTTTTATAACCTATGCCTGCGTCTCTTTAGTGTTTTGTAATTGCATAAGCATTTCAAAGAAAATTAATTTCTTCAGTGGTTTCTATTCAGTTAAATTTGTAAAATTTTTGTCTTTAATTACAAAGTATATATCTTTGAAGATTAAAAAACTTTTCTTGAAAGTAAGCTGGAAGTTTTAACATTTAGGCGTTTGAATGCATGAATTGGTCGTATCAACTTCTCTTTCACCTATGAAAATGTTACTTATGGTCCAGTCTGAGAGAATTAGTAATTTTGGTTGATTTTCATTGCATGTGACTTAGTCTTCCATGAGCACAGTAATTTTTCATTTAATGCTATATCATAGTGGAATCTTTTCAAAGATATCTTAAGAACTTGAATTAAGTTAAAGTTCAGGTGAGTACATTGCCACCAGAATAAATAACTCAGTCAGGGTACATAAGCAAAGATATATCTTCTCACAGCTCAATTTGTGCATGCGCAGGCTAATTATTTCTCTGTCTCAGCTGTCTGGTTTCTTTTAACATCAGTTGCCAGGCTCATCCTGATTTTAGAAATGTCTATATTTATTTTTCCAAGGACATCATAGCATCTGGGAAATAAAGTATTACTCCCATTTTATATATGATGAAACTGAGGTTAGTGGAGGCTAAACAATTTTTCCCGAAAGAAGGTTTGTGCTCAAGGCTCAAGTTCTTATTGAATCTCAAGTTGTAGGTCTGTGACCACTATAATACACTGTCTTCTCTATTCTTCAGGTGATCAGTCAACTGGTCTCTTGTAAAATGTTTATAATTTGGCTGGTGATAAGAATAAGTATTTGTGTAATTACCATTTTGTCTTAAATCAAACAAAAGCATCACAGTTCCTACTTTTACTCCTAAGGTGCATCTGTTGAAGCAGTCTGTTGAAATAAGTGTTCTGCTCATCTTTTGACATTTTAAAGTGACTGAAGACCAAAATATAGCCATTAGTACACTAATTGGTACTGCTCCTGTTGTTTTTTTTTTACCAGCTAAATGGTACAATAAACACATCTCTTAGATAACAAATAATCAGAATGTAATAGCAGATAGACTGCATTTGAAATGGAGACTGGCTGACAGATGGTAGTCCATTTGGGAAGGTATTTGTAATAGTTTAGGACAGTATACCATTTCACTTGGAAACTATGGCTTACAGTAGTGCCTTCATGATTACATGACCGTCTTTGTTTGACATATGAAACAAATCTTAATGTTAGTCCAATGGGAACCTCATAAAGGAAATCAGCCTAATGCTTTCATTGTGAAATCAGATGTTTCTTGATGTAACAAGGAAATATAACTACAAATTGTTAATGTTTGATGATTAGACTATTTCATTTGAATTGCTTCCTTACTAGCATTTTTTCATGTAAATACTTAGTTTTATTCCTCATGAATCTTAATTTTTCCAAGTATTTAACTTGTTTGATTAAAGTTTTAAATCTCCATGCATAGTTTTATTGACTCTTTATATCTTTAACAGAAGTATAGAAAAGTAGTTTGGTAAGTCCCAATATACCCTGAAGAGTTTGTGGCTAATGGGATCCCTGGTTTTGTTGGGAATTAATTTATTTCAGTTCCTGAGCACATGGGCTTATGCTAATGTGCATAGATGAATTAATAATCATTAGTTTTATCTGAATCCAGACCATGCCAAAAAAATATGATGTAACAGTTGATATTAGCCATAAATTTAATTTGGCATAATGAATTATAGAAAAATAATGGTAAATATTTATTGGGGTCTCACTATGTTCTTGTTACTGTGCTAAGTGCTTTACCTGCGTCATCTCATTTTGTTCTCACAGTCGTCATCTACAAAGCTATCATTGACCAAGGTTTGTTTTTCAGCTTTGAAGTTTCACAAATGTTTTCTTATGATATCATGAGTTGATGTAAGGGACTGACTTAGAAAGTGACTAAGAAGGTGATAAATAAATCAAAATGCTAAGTTACTTATTTTTAAGGGAGGATACAACTCATTTTAGAGATGAATCACTGAAGAAATTTATAACTTTTGAAAGCATACACAGATAATTTTCAAAATACTTATTTAAACTATGCTTCAGAATATTGGAGTGGATTAACTCAGGAGAAATATCAGTCAGCTCAAACATTAATATAATGATTGTTATTCTCTTCTATATTATTAAAACAAACTAATAGAAATTTTGCTTGGAAATAGTTGGGAATTAGCTTGTTACTTTATGTACCCAATGATTCAAAGGTTGTATTCCTTTAAATATTCTACTAATTTGAATTATTAATTAATTTGAGGTAATATGATAATGGAAACAAGAGCAGGGTCCTTAAATTTCATGTGAATCAGAATCACCTTCCTAACAATTCATTTGTCCCAAATCTATCCTGGTAGATTCTGATTCATTAAGTTTGAGGTGGGGCTCTGACATCTGTATTTTTAACATGCCCTCACACTTGACTCTGACAACACAATAAAGTTTAAGAATTTGATCCAAATTTTAAAAGATCTCTTACTATTCCTCAATTGAGTACAGTTAATAGTAAATATCCAAAGGTTAACAGTGTACTAAAGTAAATATTTGTTTGAAAAATACACATTAAAATTTTTTTTCATATGCAATATAGTATTAATTTAACTATTTATGGAGTGAATAGGTGAATGTCTAGTAAGGAAAAGATGTGGGAGAGAGGAATTACTTTCTTAGTAATTTTAATAGTTAAATATACCTGAATGCCTGCTACTTAATCTTGTCAAGAGTTGAATAATTAAGGAGCAGGCTTAAAGTAATTAGGATATAATTAAAATAAAAATGTGACACTGATTATCAAGACCAGATTTCTCATATTGAGATGAGAAGAACATTATCATGTTGAACACTTTAAAAGCAAAACATAGTAACTACTGCCAACAATGTATAGACCCAGTAGGGTTTACTTACCTTTAATTTATGTGCCTCTTTAAGTTTTCCTTATTTATATATACTGTTTTCTAACATGTGATTTTTGCTAAAACGGATGAGAAAAATTTTGTGGATTATGGAAATTCTTATGAAATTGTATTTCTAACAGATGATGCTGATCAATGAGCATTGACAAAATTGTGGTTTAAAGAAAATTAATATTACTGTCTATAAAAAATGTTTGAGGGAACTAAGTGGATGATTATCTACTTAAATTAAGGTAATATTTGTCTTTTTACTCTAAGTTAAGTAGATGTCTTCCATATTTGCTGGAAGTTCCCGTCATTAGGCTTGATAATTTGAGGAATTAGACTTTGCTTTTGACTGGTATTTCATCTTCTTGTACCAAGTTTGTAGTTGAATTTGCAGTCTAGTTTTGGCTCCTTTTTTCTCTTTGGTCTTTGAGTTCTTTTGCTTTATTTGATTTGTCACAATAATTACCCAGCCACATAGGAGATTTAACAGCAGAAAGTAATGTACAAGTTCTATGTGTTCAGGCATAATTGAACATTTCATTTGACTGGCAAGATTTGCAGACGTTCCATTAAAATATACTTCATTATTTTTTCTCCTGTGCTCTCATTTAATTAATTTTGGAAAAAGCAAGCATCTTTCTGAAACCTACATATTTGAAATGTTTTCATAGTATATTTTCCGGTGCATGAACCTTAAAGGGATTAAACTGTGACTGATTTCTTTATTTTTTAAGGTACCTGAGCATATATTCTGTGCTGTTTTATGCCTGCTATGTACAGAAACAAAAATTTGAGCTACCCATGAATCACTGCTTCCCACTGCCATTTCTTACCTTATTTCTTCCTGAGCCATTGAACTTTACAAATGCCTGCAGGTTTTACACACCAAGGAGGTTTTATTTCCTTTCAAGGTTTTAAGCTTTGAGCTTAGATGTCTCTGTTTCAGAAGAAGAATGACCAGGCAGCTCTTTTGGAGCCAGCTTAGCTTCGATTTTTCTAAAGAATTGTCCACCTTGAAGTTTAGTATTCCAGTCTAGGGAATGTAGGAGTGAGCCTAAAGCCAGGGGAGAGGCCCAGGGGGAGAGTTACAGTAGCAGGAACATACAATCTTGTTAAAGAAATGAGAAAGAAACATGAAAAAAGTTGAAGAGTAGATTAAAAATGCTTAAAAATTATCATGTAAGAGATATGTAAAGAAATTTTTTTTTTCAAGCCACTAGCATCCTTTAATGTACACTTGTCAGTCATTCATTGCTATGCAAACACATAAGTAGCCATTTGATAGAAACAGTATACAGCCAGGGTGGGGAATTCTGATGTTTGGGATTTTTTTTTTTTTACTTTTTTTTTTTTTTTTTGAGAGGGCATCTCTCTCATATTTATTGATCAAATGGTTGTTAACAACAATAAAATTCTGTATAGGGGGGTCAATGCTCAATGCACACTCATTAATCCATCTCAAGCCTAGTACTCTTCAGTCTCCAATCTTCTGAAGCATAGCAAACAAGTTCTTACATGGTGAACGAATTCTTACATAGTGAATAAGTTCTTACATGGTGAACACTACAAGGGCATTCATCACAGAACCTTTCGGTTTTGATCACGCATTATGAACTATAAACAATCAGGTCAAATATGAATATTCGTTTGATTTTTATACTTGATTTATATGTGGATCCCACATTTCTCCCTTTATTATTATTATTATTTTTTATTTTTAATAAACTGCTGAAGTGGTAGGTAGATGCAAGATAAAGGTAGAAAACATAGTTTAGTGTTCTAAGAGAGCAATTGTAGATGATCAGGTGTGTGCCTGTAGACTATGTGTTAATCCAAGCTAGACAAGGGCAATAAAACATCCATCCATGCAGAAGCTTTCTCTCAACACGGGGGGGTGAGGTTCTAAGCTTCACCACTGCTGTTCCCCAATTTCTCACCTGATGGCCCCCCTGCGACTGTGCCTGTCTTAGGTTGTTCCTCCCTTGAGGAATCTTACCCGTCTCTGGCTAACCAGTCATCTTCCGGGGCCATACAGGGAGATGTAAAGTTGGTAAGTGAGAGAGAAGCCATATTGTTTGCAAAGGTTAGCTTTTTACTTCTTTGCAGATTTATACCCTGTGGCTTCTATGCCCAGCACTTGTCTCGAGGTATCTTTACCACCTGGAGAAATTATGATACTCGGTAAATTCGATATGAGGCACGAATTCTATTTAAGGGTTGTAATTCGGAAGGAAGAAGAAAAGCTATAGAGGTAGCATATGGAAGAAAACATGGGAGGATTGATTATTTCTTTGACATATCTTCTTGTAGAGTACCTTAAGTATGTATAGGTTTTAAACTACTAACTAACTTGCACACACATATTAACATAATAGGAATACGGTGACATAAACAAAGCAAATCTATGATTACCAGCCATCTCCAGTGAAGCCAAGAAAACCATTTAGGCACCCTAGGCATTTATGAAAATTAGTTTATGATATGATGGATATTGTCCAACTCTACTTGAACAGTCTGAGAGAAGTCAGACAAATTAAAGCAGCCCATTTCTGGGATCTGTTCACATCCCATATGTTCTTTTAACCGTAGATAGTCTATAGTCGTAAGATTTTGGAGCGCTACAACTTGCACCACTCTCAACTCCTGATTGAGTTCCAATAGTACAGATCTGGTCAAATGCGTTGTCTCACTGTATGCACATGCCAGCCTAGACATCTCCCTCCTCATTCCAATGGCAAGTCCAGGAAATGGTGGGATGGACGCAGCCACAACCGCAGCATCGCCCGGATCCCTGTGGAGGCTTTTTGATGATCATCCCCCGGCACAAGTCCTCCAGAGAGTGCTGATGCCGGAAGCTCCTCCTCATATCGTATCTTAGTTCATTTTCAGGGTAGCCAAGCTAGGCCTTGATCTTCTGCATAGAAACAAGCAGACCCTTTGCCCACACTTTGACATGCCCTCTATACCACTATGTAGAACTCATTGGAGGTCAGCACACAGGAACTGATTTTTTTTTTAACCTTTAATCTACACTTACATGAAGAATACTATGTTTACTATGCTCTCCCCTATATCAGGTCCCCCCTAAAAACCACATTACGGTCACTGTCCATCAGCATAGCAAAATGTAGAATCACTACTTGTCCTCTCTGTGTTGTACAGCCCTCCCTCCCCTTTCTCCCTCCCCTTTCTCCCTCCCCACACTATGCGTGCTAATCTTAATACCCCCCTTCTTCTTCCCCCACCTTATTCCCCCCTGCCCACCCATCCTCCCCAGTTCCTTTCCCTTTGGTACCTGTTAGTCCATTTTTGGGTTCTGTAATTCCGCTGCTGTTTTGTTCCTTCAGTTTTTCCTTTGTTCTTGTACTCCTCAGATGAGTGAAATCATTTGGTATTTCTCTTCCTCCGCTTGGCTTATTTCACTGAGCATAATACTCTCCAGCTCCATCCATGTTGCTGCAAATGGTAGGATTTTTCCTCTTCTTATGGCTGAGTAGTATTCCATTGTGTATATGTACCACATCTTCTTTATCCATTCATCTACCGATGAACATTTAGGTTGCTTCCAATTCTTGGCTATTGTAAATAGCGCTGCGATAAACATAGGGGTGCATCTGTCTTTCTCAAACTTGATTGCTGCGTTCTTAGGGTAAATTCTTAGGAGTGGAATTCCTGGGTCAAATGGTAGGTCTGTTTTGAGCATTTTGATGAACCTCCATACTGCTTTCCACAATGGTTGAACTACTTTACATTCCCACCAGCAGTGTAGGAGGGTTCCCCTTTCTCCACAGCCTCGCCAACATTTGTTGTTGTTTGTCTTTTGGATGGCAGCTATCTTTACTGGTGTGAGGTGATACCTCATTGTAGTTTTAATTTGCATTTCTCTGATAATTAGCGATGTGGAGCATCTTTTCTTGTGTCTGTTGGCCATCTGTATTTCTTTTTTAGGGAACTGTCTGTTCAGTTCCTCTGCCCATTTTTTAATTGGGTTATTTGTTTTTTGTTTGTTGAGGCGTGTGAGCTCTTTATATATTCTGGACGTCAAGCCTTTATCGGATCTGTCATTTTCAAATATATTCTCCCATACTGTAGGGGTCCTTTTTGTTCTATTGATGGTGTCTTTCGCTGTACAGAAGCTTTTCAGCTTAATGTAGTCCCACTTGCTCATTTTTGCTGTTGTTTTCCTTGCCCGGGGAGATATGTTCAAGAAGAGGTCACTCATGTTTATGTCTAAGAGGTTTTTGCCTATGTTTTTTTCCAAGAGTTTAATGGTTTCATGACTTACATTCAGATCTTTGATCCATTTTGAGTTTACCTTTGTATATGGGGTTAGACAAAGGTCCAGTTTCATTCTCCTACATGTAGCTGCCCAGTTTTGCCAGCACCATCTGTTGAAGAGACTGTCATTTTGCCATTGTATGTCCATGGCTCCTTTATCAAATATGAATTGACCATATAAGTTTGGGTTAATTTCTGGAGTCTCTAATCTGTTCCACTGGTCTGTGGCTCTGTTCTTGTGCCAGTACCAAATTGTCTTGATTACTATGGCTTTGTAGTAGAGCTTGAAGTTGGGGAGTGAGATCCCCCCTACTTTATTCTTCTTTCTCAGGATTGCTTTGGATATTCGGGGTCTTTGGTGTTCCCATATGAATTTTTGAATTATTTGTTCCAATTCATTGAAGAATGTTGCTGGTAATTTGATAGGGATTGCATCAAATCTGTATATTGCTTTAGGCAGGATGGCCATTTTGACAACATTAATTCTTCCTAGCCACGAGCAGGGGACGAGTTTCCATTTGTTAGTGTCCCCTTTAATTTCTCTTAAGAGTGACTTGTAGTTTTCAGAGTATAAGTCTTTCACTTCCTTGGTCAGGTTTATTCCTAGGTATTTTATTCTTTTTGATGCAGTTGTGAATGGAATTGTTTTCCTGATTTCTCTTTCTATTGGTTCATTGTTAGTATATAGGAAAGCTACAGATTTCTGTGTGTTAATTTTGTATCCTGCAACTTTGCTGTATTCCAATATCAGTTCTAGTAGTTTTGGAGTGGAGTCTTTAGGGTTTTTTATGTACAGTATCATATCATCTGCAAATAGTGACAGTTTAACTTCTTCTTTACCAATCTGGATTCCTTGTATTTCTTTGTTTTGTCTGATTGCCGTGGCTAAGACCTCCAGTACTATGTTAAATAACAGTGGGGAGAGTGGGCATCCCTCCCTGTCTGGTTCCCAATCTCAGAGGAAATGCTTTCAGCTTCTCGCTGTTCAGTATAATGCTGGCTGTGGGTTTATCATATATGGCCTTTATTATGTTGAGGTACTTGCCCTCTATTCCCATTTTGCTGAGAGTTTTTATCATGAATGGATGTTGAATTTTGTCAAATGCTTTTTCAGCATCTATGGAGATGATCATGTGGTTTTTGTCTTTCTTTTTGTTGATATGGTGGATGATGTTGATGGATTTTTGAATGTTGTACCATCCTTGCATCCCTGGGATGAACCCCACTTGGTCATGGTGTATGATCCTTTTGATATACTGTTGAATTCTGTTTGCTAATATTTTATTGAGTATTTTTGCATCTACATTCATCAGGGATATTGGTCTGTAATTTTCTTTTTTGGTGGGGTCTTTGCCTGGTTTTGGTATTAGGGTGATGTTGGCTTCATAGAATGAGTTTGGGAGTATTCCCTCCTCTTCTATTTTTTGGAACACTTTAAGGAGAATGGGTATTATGTCTTCTCTGTGTGTCTGATAAAATTCCGAGGTAAATCCGTCCGGCCCCGGGGTTTTGTTCTTGGGTAGTTTTTTGATTTCTGTTTCAATTTCTTTACTCGTAACTGGTTTGTTTAACTTTTGTGTTTCTTCCTTGGTCAGTCTTGGGAGGTTGTATTTTTCTAGGAAGTTGTTCATTTCTTCTAGGTTTTCCAGCTTGTTGGCATATAGGTTTTCATAGTAGTCTTTAATAATTCTTTGTATTTCTGTGGGGTCTGTCGTGAGTTTTCCATTCTCATTTCTGATTATGTTGATTTGTGTTGATTCTCTTTTTCTGTTAATAAGTTTGGCTAGAGGCTTATCTATTTTGTTTATTTTCTCAAAGCACCAGCTCTTGGTTTCATTGATTTTTGTAATTGTTTTATTCTTCTCAATTTTGTTTATTTCTTCTCTGATCTTTATTATGTCCCTCCTTCTGCTGACTTTAGGCCTCATTTGTTCTTCTTTTTCCAGTTTCGATAGTTGTGATGTGAGACTATTCATTTGGGATTGTTCTTCCTTCTTCAGGTGTGCCTGGATCGCTATATACTTTCCTCTTAAGACTGCTTTCGCTGCATCCCACAGAAGTTGGGGCTTTGTGTTGTTGTTGTCATTTGTTTCTATATATTCCTTGATCTCTATTTTGATTTGTTCATTGATCCATTGCTTATTTAGAAGCATGTTGTTAAGCCACCATGTGTTTGTGAGCCTTTTTGTTTTCTTTGTAGAATTTATTTCTAGTTTTATACCTTTGTGGTCTGAAAAATTGGTTGGTAGAATTTCAATATTTTGGAATTTACTGAGGCTCTTTTTGTGAGCTAGTATGTGGTCTATTCTGGAGAATGTTCCATGTGCACTCGAGAAGACTGTATATCCTGTTGCTTTTGGATGTAGAGTTGTATAGATGTCTGTTAGGTCCATCTGTTCTAGTGTGTTGTTCAGGGCCTCTGTGTCCTTACTTACTTTCTGCCTGGTGGATCGATCCTTTGGGGTGAGTGGTGTGTTGAAGTCTCCTAAGATGAATGCATTGCAGTCTAATTCCCTCTTTAGTTCTGTTAGTATTTGTTTCACAAATGTTGGTGCTCCTGTGTTGGGTGCATATATATTTAGAATGGTTATATCCTCTTGTTGAAATGAGCCCTTTATCATTATGTAGTGTCCTTCTTTATCTCTTGTTACTTTCTTTGTTTTGAAGTCTATTTTGTCTGATATTAGTACTGCAACCCCTGCTTTCTTCTCACTGTTGTTTGCCTGAAATATGTTTTTCCATCCTTTGACTTTTAGTCTGTGCTTGTCTTTGGGTTCAAGGTGAGTTTCTTGTAAGCAGCATATAGATGGGTCTTGCTTTTTTATCCATTCTAATACTCTGTGTCTTTTCATTGGTGTATTCAGTCCATTTACATTTAGGGTGACTATTGAGAGATATGTACTTATTGCTATTGCAGGCTTTAGATTCGTGGTTACCAAAGGTTCAAGGTTAGCTTCTTTACTATCTTACTGCCTAACTTAGCTCGCTTATTGAGCTGTTATATACACTGTCCGGAGATTCTTTTCTTCTCTCCCTTATTATTCCTCCTCCTCCATTCTTCATATGTTGTGTGTTTTGTTCTGTGCTCTTTTTAGGAGTGCTCCCATCTAGAGCAGTCCCTGTAAGATGCCCTGTAGAGGTGGTTTGTGGGAAACAAATTCCCTCAGCTTTTGCATGTCTGGGAATTGTTTAATCCTGCCATTATATTTAAATGATAGTTGTGCTGGATACAGTATCCTTGGTTCAAGGCCCTTCTGTTTCATTGTATTAAATATATCATGCCATTCTCTTCTGGCCTGTAGGGTTTCTGTCAAGAAGTCTGATGTTAGCCTGATGGGTTTTCCTTTATAGGTGACCTTTTTCTCTGTAGCTGCCTTTAAAACTCTTTCCTTATACCTGATCCTTGCCATTTTAATTATTATGTGTCTTGGTGTTGTCCTCCTTGGATCCTTTCTGTTGGGGGTTCTGTGTATTTCCGTGGTCTGTTTGATTATTTCCTCCCCCAGTTTGGGGAATTTTTCAGCAATTATTTGTTCAAAGGGACTTTCTATCCCTTTTCCTCTTTCTTCTTCTGGGACCCGTATAATACGAATATTATTCCTTTTGGATTGGTCACATAGTTCTCTTAGTGTTGTTTCGTTCCTGGAGATCCTTTTATCTCTCTCTATGTCAGCTTCTGTACGTTCCTGTAGGTTTCTATTCCTTCAATGGCCTCTTGCATCTTATCCATTCTGCTTATAAATCCTTCCAGGGATTGTTTCACTTCTGTGATCTCCTTCCTGACATCTGTGATCTCCCTCTGGACTTCATCCCATTGTTCTTGCATTTTTCTCTGCATCTCATCCCATTGCTCTTGCATTTTTCTCTGCATCTCTGTCAGCATGTTCATGATTTTTATTTTGAATTCTTTTTCAGGAGGACTGGTTAGATGTGTCTCCTTCTCAGGTGTTGTCTCTGTGATCTTTGTCTGCCTGTAGTTTTGCCTTTTCATGGTGATAGAGATAGTTTGCAGAGCTGGTACGAGTGGCAGCTGGAAGAGCTTTCCTTCTTGTTCGTTTGTGGCCTTCCTCTCCTGGGAGAATAGTGACCTCTAGTGGCTTATGCTTGGCAGCTGTGCGCAGACAGGGCTTCTGCTACCTGCCCGCTTGCCATGGAGTTTATATCTGCTGTTGCAGTGGGCGTGGCCTGGCTGGGGCTGCTCCTCCAAAATTCTGGAGCCACTTTGGGGAGGGGGAGCGGCTGGGAGGCTATTTATTTCTGTAATGGGCCTCTGTGCTCCCTGTTGCCCAGGGGGTTAGAGTGCCAGAGATCCCCAGATTCCCTGCCTCTGGGCTAAGTATCCTGTCCTGCCCCTTTAAGACTTCCAAAAAGCACTCTCCAAACCAAAACAACAACAGAAACAACGAAAGAGGAAAAAAAAGGAAAAAATGCGCGATTTTCTTTGTCCTCAGGCGCCGGTCTCAGGCACCTGCTCACTGGTCTTGCTGCCCTGTTTCCCTAGTATTGGGGTCCCTGTCCCCTTAAGGCTTCCAAAAAGCACTCGCCAAAAAAAAAGGGAAAAACTTGCGATTTTCTTTGTCCTCAGGCGCCGGTCTCAGGCACCCGCTCACCGTTCTTGCTGCCCAGTTTCCCTAGTATTGGGGTCCCTGTCCCTTTAAGGCTTCCAAAAAGCACTCGCCAAAAAAAAAGGAAAAAACGCGCTATATTCTTTGTCCTCAGGCGCCGGTCTCAGGCACCCGCTCACCGGTCTTGCTGCCCTTTTTCCCTAGTATTGGAGTCCCTGTCCCTTTAAGGCTTCCAAAAAGCACTCGCCAAAAATAAAGGAAAAAACGCGCTATATTCTTTGTCCTCAGGCGCCGGTCTCAGGCACCCGCTCACCGGTCTTGCTGCCCTGTTTCCCTAGTATTGGAGTCCCTGTCCCTTTAAGGCTTCCAAAAAGCACTTGCCAAAAAAAAAGGGAAAACGCGCGATATTCTTTGTCCTCAGGCACCGGTCTCAGGCACCTGCTCACCGGCCTTACTGCCCTGTTTCCCTGGTATTGGGGTCCCTGTCCCTTTAAGGCTTCCAAAAAGCACTTGCCAAAAAAAAAGATAAAAACCGCTCCAGTTTCTTTCCACCCACTGGGAGCCGCGGGGGAGGGGCACTTGAGTCCCGCCGGGCCGGGGCTTGTATCTTACCCCCTTCGCAAGGCGTTGGGTTCTCGCAGGTGTGGATGTGGTCTGGATGTTGTCCTGTGTCCTCTTGTCTCTATTTTAGGAAGTTGTCTTTGTTATATTTTCATAATTCTATGTGGTTTTGGGAGGAGAGTTCCTCTGCTCTACTCATGCCGCCATCCTGGCTCCGCCCCCTCAAGAAATTTTTTAGACAATTACTATCATTGCTTTTTAGAGGAAAGATTACTTTTCGCTGGACTTGGGGGTATAGTGGGTAGGCTGCGGTTGAACCGTACCCTCAAGAATGAATGGAATATAGGGATTTAGATGGAAACTCTTTCCAATGCATTCCACTTTGAAAGTTATTCCAAAATGAAGATAAAGAAAACTAAGTTTTCTTTTGGGGAATGTAGCTGCCTTTTTCCTCTCAAGGAAAACCACTGTGTAATACACTATTAAGAAGTAGAAGCAACCACATTATTCTATATTTCTGCCAAAGCTTACAGGCCTCTCTGTTACAGGTATTTCCTATTTGAAAAATCAGAATTCCAGGAAACTTAAATCCTTACTCCTTTCCTACTTTAAAACAAAATAAAGTTGTAAATAATAAAAGTTCATGGTGGGATATATGATATTTTGTATTGAAGAAATAACTCAAAACTGGTTTGGTACTTAAATTTCCATTTATAGTTTGTTTCAAACAGCTATTATTATTATTATTATTATTTTCTAGTTGCTTTTATTGAACATGTAACTGGCTTATTTTTCTTTTTTTTTGAGAGGGCATCTCTCATATTTATTGATCAAATGGTTGTTAACAACAATAAAATCCTGTATAGGGGAATCAATGCTCAATGCACAATCATTAATCCACCCCAAGCCTAATTCTCATCAGTCTCCAATATTCTGAAGCATAATGAACAAGTTCTTACATGGTGAACAATTTCTTACATAGTGAATAAGTTTTTACATGGTGAACAGTACAAGGGCAGTCATCACAGAAAGTTTAGGTTTTGATCACGCATTATGAACTATAAACAATCAGGTCAAATACGAATATTCGTTTGGTTTTTATACTTGATTTATATGTGGATCCCACATTTCTCCCTTTATTATTATTATTATTATTAATAATAAAATGCTGAAGTGGTAGGTAGATGCAAGATAAAGGTAGAAAACATAGTTTAGTGTTGTAAGAGAGCAAATGTCGATGATCAGGTGTGTGCCTGTAGACTATGTGTTAATCCAAGCTAGACAAGGGCAATAAAACATCCACGGATGCAGAAGATTTCTCTCAAAACAGAGGGGGTAAGGTTCCAAGCCTCTGTTGATCCCCAATTTCTCACCTGATGGCCCCTCTGCAACTGTGCCTGTCTTGGGTTGTTCCTCCCTTGAGGAATCTTACCCGTCTCTGGCTAACCAGTCATCTTCCGGGGCCATACAGGGAAGTGTAAAGTTGGTAAGTGAGAGAGAAGACATATTGTCAAACAGCTATTATTTTGTAATGAGAAAAGTTATTCGTTGAACAGATTTTTGTTTGAATATCTCTTATGTCCTGGGTACTATGCTAAGTGCTAGAAAGAAATGATAAACAATCAGATATAGTCCCAACCTTTTTGGAATATGTATATAGAACATGATATTAAAGTTTTTCACACAGATTAATACTTGTGATTAGTGCTACATATAAAGACTGCAGTATTTTAACCTAGTCTTGTGGGTCAGGGAATCTTCCTAGATGAAGAGACATTTAAACTAAAGGTCAAGTAGGAATGAGTGGAGCAAAAATTGGGAGAAGAAGCTTTTAGAAAGAGGGATTCATGTGAAACTTTTGAGACAGAAAATAGCTTGTCCTTTCAAGGGACTCAGGGGCCAATGTGGTTGAGCCCAGAAACTGGAAAAGTAGCTCATGCATGGTGGTTGAAGGTAAGATTATACAGGATTTTTGAAATGATTACTTTGGTAGGCTTTGAAAGGGGTTCAGTTAGGAGTCTAATGTGATGGTAGCATGGGTTAGGATTTGGTAAAGAGTTAAGAAGGAATAGATTTTATATTTATCTGGGATGTAGAATTGGAAGTTATAATTGGTTAGATCTAGGCCTTATATCTGCAGTATAGTTCGGTCCTTTTAAAATGAACTAATAAAAAACTGCTTTATGTCTCCAACTTTCAATTTTATATTGATTTTTGCATTGCTTAGGCTTTTTTTTCCTGTGGACACTTGTATGATCTCTTGATTAAATAGAGTTCAGTGACCACCTTTCTTTTTGTCTTTAGAGCAACTTCTGCTTCTTATTAATAAGGTGGTGTTTCCAAAGGTGCAGTGCATTTGGCAGTTGTTTCCTTCATTTCTCCTAATAGTGAAATTTAAATCAGGTCTCTTTTGCACATTGTTTTGTTTTGTTTTTGTCTGTTCTTGAAACAGAGCAATAAAAGTGAATTTACTTTAGGGAAAAGTTACTAGACTTCATAAAATTATTTTGTTTTTGCTTTTTTGTTTTTAATTTCAGATTCAGTTGCAGGCATTATACCTTTGAAATGTTATTTTTCTCTTTAGTAAACACAGTTTCTGTTCTATTGTTGAAATATTTATATATGTGTTTTCAATCTTTTAGAAACATCTTAAAGGTAGTTTCCCGGTCTTATTTTAATTTTTTTGACATTATAATTCAAAAGTCATGTTGAACAAGAGATGTTAGATGTTTTCAAAGATGCTATAGATTATCTAAGCTCTCCTTGTATATTACATCTTGATTTTTGAATTAAATTAATGCATGTTCATTAGTTTTTTTTGGGGGGGGGTTACATTTGAAGATATGTCTATGTTTGTTTAAAAAGTAATAGTCCTTTAAAAAAAGTTTTTAGGCTTTCTGTTTTATTCTGATATGTTTCAACATTTCACTGTTGGGTTGTTCTTAGTGTTCCTGGGGGGTACGTTGTCTTCCTTTGTAATTTGTTTCCTTATAATTTTTCTTAAATTCCTTACTGTAACACAACTTAAAAAGAAAGCTTTTTAGATAAAAGGCAAGAACTCTATTATTTTAATGACAGTCATTGCAAGTAGTGCAAAGATGAAAGTTCTTGAGTTGTGCCTTAATTATGTGTGTGATCTCAGAAATTTCTTGCATATGATTATGCTTTGAAATACTTTCTACTTGTAGTTAGCATTCAACCAGAGTGAACATTTCTTTTTCATATGGATATTTTTTTTAAAAAATCAAAGCAATAGTTAATGGGTTTTAAAACCTTAGTACTATTGAACATACTACTATTTTATGCCCTACATTTCATTTTATAAATATCCTCCTGAAATTTTTTTAAGTGCTTGATGATAAAGCCTAATTATAGTTTAAGACAAACAAAAATGAGAGAACTCAATACATAAAGCTTGTTTGCATTTTGAGTAATATCTTCTGTGGTTTGTATTGTGACCCTTGATTACCAAATAACACAGTAACAGGGTTGTAGTCAGGGCCTGTTGCCAAGTGTACATCCTTGACAACTAAAGTCCCAATACTTATTTTGCCTTTTCTCAGGAGTTCATATATTTAGGGCCTCTCTATCTTTAGTAAATCGTATGGTCATGGATAGCCGTGATGTTCTCCTGGGACTTGGCAGCAGGTTCAGCATGTTCAGGGCAGCTGTGTATCTGAACAGCAGCATGAGTTCAGGAGATCAGGGTTTTACTTAACTACACTTTTTGTAAAGCACTGTCTTGAATAACAAAAAAACCCGTCATTTAAAAATGGTTTTTATGTCATTTCTTTTTTCAGAGCTAGTTATATTAAAACACTTTTTAATGTTTTTTTCAAACATAAAATTGAAGGATGAACTTTATACCTTTAGCCTCTATTCACCAATAGTTAACATCTTTACATACCTGCCTGTTCACACACACACACACACACACACACACACACACACACACTTTTATTTTGCCAAATTATCTGAAAGTAGATTATAGACCTCATGACATTTCATCCTCTTCAGCATGTACCTCCCAAGAACAAGGACAGCAGCATCCTACATACAGCTCCACTGTATTTCCTAAAAACATCAACATTAATGTAGTAACATTGTCTTATATATGATCTGTATACAAGTTTCCCCAGTTATCTCCCAAATGTCCCTTATAACTGTTTGTTCTTCATACAGGATCCAATCAGAATCCATACACTGTATTTAATTATTGTGTCTCTTTAGTCTCCCCCAATCTAGGACAATCCCACTGCCTCCCTTGTTCTTTGTAACATTTTGAAATCTTTGTAGTCTAAGCCAGTTGTCTACAGGATCACCCACATTCTGGATTCATTTGTTTCTTAATAGTTAGATTCAGGTAACACATTTCCAGGAAGACACAAGTGAAATTTTGTAATGTCTTGTTTCATCACACAAGGAGGCACATAATGTCAGGCCGTCCTCAATGACTGCTTGGT
Source organism: Manis javanica (assembly GCF_040802235.1). NCBI lineage: Eukaryota > Metazoa > Chordata > Mammalia > Pholidota > Manidae > Manis > Manis javanica. The sequence goes on along the minus strand of NC_133163.1, from coordinate 100,328,281 downwards.
GAGAGTGGGTACTGCCAGGCTTTTTAGGCAGGTTTCCCCTGTATAGCTCAATACTGATCTTTGGGGTGACACTTTGAGAACATCTGAGTATTTCGTTTCCCCAAAACATTTTACCAATGGTTTTAACGTCTATTAATGATCCTTGCTTGAATCAGTCAATATACATTGGGGGTTATACTGATAATTTTTCTTATTTTGTTGATTAGATGACATTCTTCTGTCAAGAAGATCTTTCCTCTTTCCCCCCTTTTGTCCTTTTTCATGAGGTATTGTCATGGATAAATGGATTTTTAAAGATTCAATGTGTTGTAATCCATTACTGTCATCATTCATTTTGATGCTTTTTTTGTTGAAGTATGACATACAGAAAAGTATACAGATCATATGAATTATTGTAGTGGTCACTCCTGTATTATCATTGCTCGGTTCATAAATGGAAAGTACCCAGTATATGTTTTGTGTCTGATTTACATCACTCAGCATGATTTTGTCATATTTATCCATCTTTTGCATTTAGTCCATTTAGTTGCTCTGTAGTCTTCTAACATGACTCTACCACAGATTATTTACCCTACTTTTGATGGATATCTGATTTGTTTCAAGTTTTTTTTAATGATTATGTATAAAGCTGCTATGAATATTCCTTTGTATGTCCTTTGGGCAGTAGTTGGGCATAGGATTGCCTATGAGGAAGGATTTTGACAGCATTAAGTTGTGATATTTTTACCCAGGGAAGTCCAGGAGTGCTGTATTGGGCTGCCATAATCTTCTCTGAGCCTCTCATAAAATATTAAAAATCAAAGTTCTGGATTTTACATGTGAATATATTGTATTATTCACTATCATACAGTCCCATATCTTTATGTCATTTATTATCAGCCCTTGCTCAAACAATCCAAAAGGGGAATACTCTTTATTCTATCTACTTGAAAAATACAAAGATCCATGTTACATTGGATATGGAAATGTTTATCAGCTCATAGGGAAATGTGAATGGAGTATAACAACATACAAAATTCCTCTTGAATTGTGGAATTTTATTACGCAGGTGTTACCTTTGTCATATCTGTGGCCTTAGGAGAGCTTGCAAATTTTGTACCTCATATAGCTAAATGAAGATAAATTGTTTATTTAAACACACACTTGCAAAGATAGTTGGAATTCGCTTAGTTTAAGTTGCGGGACTTGTAGTCAGTTGTTTACACAGATAAGCACATTGTGATGCTTTTTTATTGATGACTGGAGAACTTACTGGAGACTACATTTAAAAACCATGTAAAACTTTTTCTGTATAAGAAAGAAGCAGAGAAAGCAAAGGTACAAAGCAAAAATCAACTTCTTTTCATACTTATATGTATGTGCACTGATTGTTACTGTTATTTTTTTTCCAGTAGTGGCTACAGAAGAAGTAGTTACTGCAGAATCTGTGGATGGTGCAATTCAGCAAGTAGTTAGTTCAGGGGGTCAGCAGGTCATCACAATAGTTACAGATGGGATTCAGCTTGGAAATTTGCACTCCATTCCAACCAGTGGAATAGGCCAGCCCATCATTGTGACGATGCCAGATGGACAACAAGGTTGGTAGTGTTGTATTTACATAAAGTTTGTGTTTATACTCAATTCTCATTGAGTTGTGATGTGTTTTGCAAAGCATTTATTTTCACCTTGTTATATTTTGTAACCTTTTGAAACAGACTTAATTGCTTATACAAATATTAAAATTTGCTTTCTCTGTCAGAGAGGAATTGGCCTCAAAGTATTCTGGTTGGAAAATGAGTTTAAATAAGTAATTCAAAATCAGCGTTGGACAATAATTTCCCAGGCCATTTAATGCAGTTAAGATATCCTATGGGCTTTTAAAAATACCATGTAAGAAAAAGCTACTTAAAAAGAAGCTAGACTTAGAACTTGTAGTAGGAATGTGGTGGCAACTTTTAGCAGCTTTTTTGATAGTTTTCCCATTTTTTCCTCTTGGAAACTACAGGGAATAATAAGGTGGATAAAACTAAAGCAACAGCTACATTCTCATTGAAAATAAGAGGCTAAGAAAACTACAAAATTCCGTATTTGTAGTGTTGTCAAAAACATCTTAAGACCATTGTAGCCAGGGCAAGAGAACCCTCATGGAACTTCACACTGGTGCATCAAGCAAAGAAAGGGGGTTAAGATAAGAAATCAGCAATAAATATACACTCCTAGCAAGACAGGGCCCAGTCTGAGTAGAAAGTGTTACAAGCATGGCCAAGATGAACTAAGGCATGAATGCTGGAGGAAGCAGAAGGAGAAGGTGCAGAAAGTTCCTATATGAGTAAGCATTATCTTGCACCCAGTCTCTGGAAAAAAAAATGTGTGCACACACAAATCTTGTAAAAAATGAATGGGATTACAGAGACCATGCCTCTTCATGGCCAGTGAAGGAACTGGGGAAGGGAAGAGCTGGAGGTAGAAATTTTCTTAAACCAGGTTTGGTTTAGAGTAACAGGAGGTATGGCACTACAGAGAGACCGCATCTCTAAGGAGAGTGTGTTGCTCTAGCAGTAGAGGAAATGCTGGACCTGAAGCCTGGGAGGCGTTTCTCTCCTGCTTTGCAGAAATCCTGTGCTGATAGCTGGTCCAAGATTTGCATCAGGCCCAGGTACTTTCACAAAGCTTTAAATAACTAATTCAAATTATATAGAAAAGAAGAATCCATTCAAAGTATTTGTATTAAGCAGATACAACATGTTTCCCAAACCTCACGCTGTACAGACTAATCTCATTGATGAAGGAAAGAAACTCATGGTTTTGGATGTAAAGACTCACTATCATAAAGTTTTCAATTCTTCCTGAATTAGTTTATAAATATAATGTGATATGAAAAAAGACTGTATTGGTTTGTCAGGGCTTCCATAATAAAATACCAGCTTAGCTGACTTAAATTACAACAGAAGTTTGTCTCCTCAAACTGGACTTTGAAGTCCAGATCAAGGTGTCAGCAGGTTTGGTTTCTCCTGAAGCTTTTCTTCTTGCTTTTAGGATGGCTGCCTTTGGGCTGTGTCCTCACATGGACAGCTCTCAGTCTGTGTGTTTGTGTCCTAATCCCCTTTACTTATAAGGATGTCAGTCATATTGGATTAGGGCTTATCCAGATGACCTTATTTTACCTTTTTACTTTTTAAAGGCCTAATCTCTTAATATGGGGAGGTGCTGGGGATTAGGACTCAAACATGTGAATTTTGAGGGGGGCACAATTCATCCCATCACAAAGACCAGCAGTCTTTTTCTAGGAATAACCAGATTCTGAAGTTTATATTTATGTGGGGAGAAGGGAAGAAAAAGAATAAGAAAAACTGGAAAAAAGAGAAATGAGAGGAACCTACTAAAAATTTAAATAAAATTTTAAAGCCTCTGTAATTTAAAATGTGTAACTGACATGAATATGTGGACTATGCAGATAGTCCAGTGAAACAGATAAAAGGTTCTCAGTTCTTCTTGAGGTAATTTATAAGTGCAACATAATATGACATGATTTAAAAGAAAACAATTTAGTCTCAAAATTTCTAATGTTTTAAAATTGTACTAAATAAATATGAGATCTGTATTTTTTATTTCAGTTAATATTTATAAGTTACATTTTAAAAAATATCTTAACAAAAAACTTTAAAATCTGTGGAACTGTAAATTTCCCCATTGGTTATTAAGGTTCCTTTGCATGGTTCCAGCTGGCACAGTAATTTTTATGGTCCTATACTGCTGTGCAAAGCAAGAATAGCCACTCTTTACATATATTTGCATTTATATAAAGAAATACTAAAAATTGGAACAAAGTCCAACTACCTAATAAAAAAATAAGCTAACTTAGACAAACCTTCATAATGGTGTATCCACACAGTGGAATACTATGCAGCTAAATAAAAGAAAGCCTTCTATGTACCTTAGCCCTCTATAAAAGATACCTTAGATATATAAGTGAAGAAAGCAAATGCAGAGCAACATATCTATTGTTTGTATGTTAGAATGTATGTTTTGTATGTATGCTACCTTTTGTGTAAGAAAGGGAAAAGTAAGAATATACACATCTGTTTTTACATAAATTAAGAGCAATGTACAAGAAACCAATAAAAGTCATTATGTGTTAGCAGGAGTGAGAGAGATGTCTCAAAATATACTTTTTAAATATGTTTGGATTTTGAGCCATATGAACGACTATATATATAAAATTTGAAAAAAAAGTAGGTCATTTAAATAGTAGTTTTTAGTAAAAAAAAAAGCAAAAGGTGAAGACAGGGACATCCAGATGAAAAGCAAATCACTCTTTTTTAAAAGTATTGTTTTGGGACATATTTTAGATGATCTGCATCAACAATGTCAAGACTAGTTTTATTTCTACTAAGCCTATCTGAAAATAGAGTAACATGTACATTTTTTTCATTTTAGTATTAACAGTACCAGCAACGGACATTGCTGAAGAAACTGTGATAAGTGAAGAACCACCAGCTAAGAGACAATGTATTGAAATAATTGAAAACCGGGTGGAATCAGCAGAAATAGAAGTAAGGAATCTTTTACCTGGTGTGTTTTGCTGCAGTCATCCAAAACAAATTCAGTGTACTTTTCTTTTTTCTTTTTTTTTTGTCTTTTATATTACTGACAGTGTTGCTTTGATCCAGAATGAAAGTACAAAGTATTACTTTGTCTAATTGTTTGCTTTAAATATATCGCAAGCCCTCAATAAATATTGAATGAATGAATGAATGAATGAATGAGTGAGTGAGTGAAGAATTTGTAACAAAGCCTGTCATCATGGTAACACTGGAATGTCTTGTTTTTTGCCCTCCATCCTCTTATTTTCTATTAAATCCACATGAATCATTCTCACAAGTCACTAACATAAATGTCCCTATAGACTAAAAAATTTTTTTCTTAAAAAAGTGAAATCCAAATAAATGCCTGTTTGAACTGGAGGATGCTCCTTAGGAAGGATGTTGTCAACTGAGTTACTTTTTAAAAAGACATTAATAACTGCTTATTTCACTGTAAATCCTTAAAGGAAATTAAATTTAGACTAGTTGTTGATAGAACTCAATTTTTTTTTCCCTCTCCCAAACTAGTTCATAAGTGTAAACTAGTTTCTTAGTGTAACCAAACCAGAGTTACCTCGTAGGTCCTCATAGGTTTTTTTTCTTATATGACCGTAAATATAACTATATCCCCTAAATCCCAAAAGAAGGAAATCATTTGGTATTTGTCTTTCTCTGCCTGACTTATTTCACTGAGCATAATACCCTCTAGCTCCATCCATGTTGTTGCAAAATGGTAGGATTTGCTTCTTTCTTATGTCTGAATAGTATTCCGTTGTGTATATGTACCACCTCTTCTTTATCCATTCATCTACTGATGGACACTTATGTTGCTTCCATATCTTGGCTACTGTAAATAATGCTGCAATAAACATAGGGATGCATATGTCTTTTTGAATCTGAGAAGTTGTTTTCTTTGGGTAAATTCCTAGGAGTGGAGTTCCTGGGTCAAATGGTATTTCTATTTTTAGTTTTTTGAGGAAACTCTCTATTGCTTTGCACAATGGTTCAACTAATTCCCTGATAATTAGCAATGTGGAGCATCTTTTCATGTGCCTGTTGGCCATCTGAATTTCTTCTTTGGTGAAGTGTCTGTTCATATCCTCTGCCAATTTTTTAATAGGGTTATTTGCTTTTTGGTTGCTGAGGCATGTGAGTTATTTATATATTTTGAATGTTAACCCCTTCTTGGATATGTCGTTTATAAATATATTATTCCATACTGTAGGATGCCTTTTTGTTCTGCTGATGGTGTCCTTTGCCCTACAGAAAGAAACCTTTTAGTTTGATATAGTCCCATGAGTTCATTTTTGCTTTTGTTTCCCTTGCTCGAGGAGATGCGTTCAGGAAGAAGTTGCTTGTGCTTATATTCAGGAGATGTTTGCCTATGTTGTATTCTAAGAGTTTTATGGTTTCATGACTTACATTCAAGTCTTTAATCCATTTCAAGTTTACTTTTGTGTATGAGGTTAAACAATAATCCAGTTTCATTCTCTTGCATGTAGCTGTCTGGTTTTGCCAGCACCAGCTGTTAAAGAGGTTGTCATTTCCCCATTGTATGTCCATGGCTCCTTTATCATATATTAATTGACCATATATGCTTGGTTTATATCTGGGCTCTCTAGTCTGTCCCATTGGTCTATGGGTCTGTTCTTGTGCAGTACCAAATTGTCTTGATTACTATGGCTTTGTAGTAGAGCTTGAAGTTGGGGAGTGTAATTCCCCCTGCCTTATTCTTCCCTCCCAGGATTGCTTTTGACTATTTTGGGGTCTTTTGTGGTTCCATATGAACCTTAGAACTATTTGCTCTAGTTCGTTGAAGAACACTGTTGGCACTTTGATAGGGATTGCACTGAATCTGTAGACTGCTTTAGGCAGAATGGCCATTTTAAGAATATTAATTCTTCCTATCCATGAGCATGGGATGTGTTTCCACCCATTGGTATCCTCTCCAATCTCTCTCAAGAGTGCCCCACAATTTTGAGAGTATAGGCCTTTCACCTCCTTGGCCAGGCTTATTCTTAGGTATTCCATTCTTTCCGATGCAACTACGAATCGAACTGCCTTCCCAACTTCCCCCTCTGCCAGTTCATCATCAGTGAACAGGAATGCAACAGACATCTGTGCATCAATAATGCATCCTTCAACCTTGCTGAATTCAGACACTAGATCCAGTAGTTTTGGAGTGGATTCCTTAGCGTTTCCCACATAACAACACCATGTTATCCTCAAACAGGGACATCCCAACCTCCTCCTCACCAATATGGATGCCCTTCATTTCTTTGTATTGTCTGATTGCTGTGGCTAGGACCCCCAGAACCATGTTGAATAAAAGTGGGAAGAGTGGGACCTCCAGAACCATGTTGAATAAAAGTGGGAAGAGTGGGCAACCCCGCCTCACCCCTGATCCTAAAGGAAAAGTTTTCAGCTTCCTGCTGTTAAGCATGATCTTGACTCTGGGTTTATCATATATGGCCTTTATTATGTTGAGGTACTTGCCCTCTATACCCATTTTGTTAAGAGTTTTTATCATGAAAGGATGTTGAATTTTGTCAAATGCTTTTTTGGCAGCTATGGAGATGATCATTTGGTTTTTGTCCTTTTTGTTGATGTGGTGGATGATGTTGATGGATTTTCTAATGTTGTACTATCCTTGCATCCCTGGAATAAATCCTACTTGATCATGATGGATGATCTTTTTGATGTACTTTTGAATTCGGTTTGCTAATATTTTGTTGAGTATTTTTGCATCTATGTTCATCAGGGATATTGGTCTGTAATTTTCTTTTTTGGTGGTGTCTTTGCCTGGTTTTGGTATTAGATCCTGGGTATTAGATCATCACTAAATGTTTGATAAAATTCAGCAGTGAAACTGTCTGGTACAGGAGTTTTGTTCTTAGGTAGTTTTTTGATTACCAGTTCAGTTACCTTGCTAGGAATTGTTCTCTTCAGATCTTTTGTTTCTTCCTGGTCAGCCTTGGAAGGTTGTATTTTTCTAGAAAGTTGTCCATTTCTTCTAGGTTATCCAATTTGTTAGCATATAATTTTTCATAGTATTCTCTCACAATTCTTTGTATTTCTGTGGTGTCCACAGTGATTTTTCCTTTCTCATTTCTGATTCTGTTTATATGTGTAGACTCTTTTTTTTTCTTGATCAGTCTGGCTAGGGGTTTATCTAGTTTGTTTATTTTCTCGAAGAACCAGCTCCTGCTTTCATTGATTCTTTCTATTGTTTTATTCTTCTTGATTTTATTTATTTCTGCTCTAATCTTTAGTATGTCCTTCCTTCTACTGACTTTGGGCCTCATTTGTTCTTCTTCTTCTAGTTATGTTAATTGTGAGTTTAGACTGTTCATATGGGATTGTTTTTCTTTCCTGAGGTAGGCTTGTACTGCAGTATACTTCCCTCTTAGCACGGCCTTCGCTGCGTCCCACAGATTTTTTGCGGTGTTGAATTATTGTTGTCATTCGTCTCCATAGATTGCTTGATCTCTGTTTTTATTTAGTCATTGATCCATTGATTATTTTGGAACATGTTATTAAGTCTCCATGTGTTTGTGGGCTTTTTCCTTTTCTTTGCGTAATTTATTTCTAGTTTCATACCTTTGTGGTCTGAGCAACTGGTTGCTACCATTTCAATCTTTTTGAACTTACTGAGGTTCTTTTTGTGGCCTAGTATATGATCTATTCTTGAAAATACTGTTCCATGTGTGCTTGAGAAGAATGTGTATCCTGTTGGTTTTGGATGGAGTGTTCCGTAAATGTCTGTTAGGTCAATCTGTTCTAATGTGTTGTTCAGTGCTTCTGTCTCCTTACTTATTTTCTTGCTGGTTGATCTATCCTTTGGAGTGAGTGGTGTGTTGAAGTCTCCTAAAATGAATGCATTGCATTCTATTTCCCCCTTCAATTCTATTAGTATTTGTTTCACATATGTAGGTGATCCTGAGTGGGGTACATAGATATTTATAATAGTTATATCCTCTTGTTGGAATGACCCCTTGATATTAACTTTTTATCAAATGAAAATTAAAATTGTTATTAAGTAACTTTGGGAGAGCAACTGCAGTGTAAAGAACACTGGACTTGAAATTAAGTGAACCTGATTTTAATTCCACTCTTGCCCCTATGAACTTTGAAACAGTTATCTTATCTTTCTGAATTTCAATTTTATTTTCTCCCAAGTAGGAATTTAGGATAACAAGATCTCCATTTTGGGGTTTTATGGGCATTGATACCATAGAAAAGAGGATTTTTTTTTTTAAAGTCACTAGAAGGCAACATAAGTCTGACCAAGGACAATTAGAAGATATCATTGCCCAAATTCATTTAAGTGTAAGACTAGTGCATGTTTGGCCACAATCAAAAAGAAAATATTATTGAATTAAAAAGAATCCAATTCATGGTTTAACCAGAATGTTTGGTAAAATTATGATTTTAATTATTAAAGGTTGTTTTATTTCCTCAAAATTGAAATTTATACTTACTACACTGAAGTTCTTACAAACTAACAGTTTATTCCTTTGAACATTATCTGTAACTTATCATTTAATAATCTTTTTAATATCTTTCTGATATGTCAGATGATTTCTTCTGGCATATAAGGTGAAAAAAGTTTTGTCATGTACTTTGCTTAAAGTGTTTAATAGAACATTATTTAAAAATATTTTATTTAAAATATAATTTATTTTAAATAATTTTATTTAAAAATTATTTATTTAAATAATTTTTATTTAAAAATAAATTACTTAAATTTTTATTGAACATAAACTTACTCAGTTCAACAAACTGTATTTCTAAAACAGTGAGCATGCAGCCTGTACTTTTATTTTTCTAACAGCCAAAGATGCTCTGTTCCTCAAAGTAAAGCCTGCTTCCTCTTACAGTCTTAAGAGACCAGGGAGAATAATTGCAGATAACAGAAAAGAATGAATTGGGGTATAACTACAACCAAAGAGATAGAAATTCTGGTAGATGGAGTTTTAGCTTAGTGTAGAGAAGAGTGGTTTTTTTTTTTTCCTTGCTTTTTTTTTACTTCAGAGTTTTCTGGTGTTTAATTTGATGTAGACTTTTTTCTAAGGCTAACATAAAGTTTTCCTGTAAAGGGCCAGATATCAAATATTTATGTCTTTATGGGCTGTATGGTCTGTGTTCCGCTACTCATTACTGCCATTGTAAGCAGGAAAGCAGCCATATACAATTTGGAAATGAGTAGGTATGGCTATATTTCAAAAAAATTTACTTATAAAAACAGGACCATATTTGGTCTGTGACATTTAGAAAACTGATGTTTGCACACATGCTAACAGCTCACACACCCAGCCCAGTTTTTCTCTTTTAAAAAAAATTTAATGGTTAAAAATGAGTCTGGAATCAGATTTATGTTGAATTATAATTTTCTGATGTGTGATCTTGTTCACTTATCTAATCTCCCTGTCAGAAAAAAGGAGTATATAATAGTACTTACATTATCACACTGTTGTAAGGGTTAAATAAGAATGCTTGTGAAGGACTAGGACAATGATGGGCATATAATAATGCTCAGTAAATGTTAGTTTCTTCTAAAATTTATATTGAAGTATGACAGAGAAATCATTGTTTTTTTTTATAATAGCTAACAAAATAAAATTGAATATTAGAAAATTATATATTAAAATGGATAAAACTGTTGAGATAATTTTTCTACCTGAAGCAGAATTCAATCATCTTGTTTGAAAAAAAAAAACAACTCAAGTCTTTCCATGCTCTATTTTTCCATTGCCTACTGTAACAGTAATTGCTTGGCTTTGGAGTTACAGTATAAGATAAATATCTTGATTATTATCAGAATTCATTTTCCTTATAATTCCTCAATGTTAAATGGTTATAGGAAAAATGCTTCAATGTTACTTATTAGTAGGCTAAGTATGTTTATTTTAAAGTGTCAGAATCCTTTTTATTGTGGTTTTATTGCAAAAGGTCAAAGCTTTTGGCATTTCTATATGAATATGAATCCCAAATGTTAGTCTGTTGCACTGTTCATGTGAGAAACAACCAAGTTACTGTTTCCATTAAGGAATGTCTTGCATTTAATACATGTTCAGTAAACATATTACAAATAAATTTGGAAACAAAGGATCCCTGAGTAAAATGAGATATTTTATTTATCTGAAAAGTGAGTGGGCAGAAAGATTCTTTCCCCAAATACCTATATACCTGAGAAAGAAAAATTAAAAAAAACTTGAACAATGTTTAACTAGGCTTTCAACCTTGAGGATTAAATGTATTCAAAGAATAGTGCTAATGATTTTTATCTTTCAGATTTTACAGATTTAGTTAAGAAATGCCGATTAAATGAGGCCTCTATTTGGCCTAGGAGAAGGGAGCTATCTTCATTTATATTAAGATCTAATAAAAATTAAAATATGCAATAAGAAAAATAGGATTAAACTGTATTCACTGTTAGACTGTTTATGTCTCTTAGTTTGCTGTCATCTTCTGAAATAATTGTGAATTCCTTCCTGTTTCTAAATGTTAATAAATAGCTAATACTAGAGAATGACTGAGAGTTAATGCATTCCAATACTTCCTACCAAATCAGGGCAAGTTTTTATCCATATTCAAAACTGGCTACCAAAGGATCTAATTTCTTAACACGTGCAAATTTTAAAACACTCTATGTGACTGTTAGTAGCCCCGCGAGAGGTTGGGGTTCAGCACCCGGGAAAACAGTGCGCATCTCCCACCCTTCCCTTTGGTGTACTCAGAGTTCTCTAGTTTCCTGCCAGGGTCCTGGCACTGACTGCTTACATGAGGCTCATCTCTTGGGAGTCCTTTCTGACCTTTCCTACTCTGTCATTTTGCCCGGAGTATGGGTAAGAAGTGGGTTAAAAAGGGGTAGCAGGGTATGGCTTTGATATGTTTAACTTGGAGATGAGGGGCATGCCTTTCTTCTGCTTGTACATTTTGTATAATTGGAAGGTTTGAGACTACTTGTTTCATCAATGACTCCCACATTTGCTGGACCCAGGGGAAAAATAAAGATTGGCTCCAGCTTCAATCCCTATGTGGAGAAGGGAGCCGCATCACGGGAAGGCAGGAGTATTATATATGCTCCTCCTTGTGGACCATGTGAGTAGTGAGTAGGGGGAGGGGATTTTAGTGTTCATAATGGACAAGAGTCAAGGAGGCAGTAGAAGAGCCCCTCCGATGGGCCTCTTCTCCAGCAGGCTGCTTGACCCCTCACCGACAGTTCCTCTGGTCAAGAGACTTGTCCAGTGTGAACCTGGCCTTTCTTGTGATTAATAATAGTCCTACCCTCAGCCCCCACCCCACTGAGAGGTCTTGGGCCTCTGTAAAGAGACTGAGCTTGGGCCGACAGGTTGAGCTTCTGGCCATGCGCGTACCAGAGGTACAGGAAACGACTCTTTGCAATGTTTTCCCTGAGGAGGCACCTGAATAGAGGCAGAGTGGGGAGAAGAGAAAGAAGACTATTTTCATTGGCCTGGGTTTGTTTCAGCTCTCAGTTTATTGAGAATTTTAACACATACATTTTATGCCTGTATAAGTTAATGAAATCACAGTAGAGAAATTAGTATTGTATTGGTTTGTAAAATGGTATGACTTAGGACACAGTAATCTAGACCAGCACTCTTCATTTTAGAGATGAGGAATCTTGCTTATCACTAGAGGAAGATAGTTTTAAAGGCAATCATATTAGAATCATAGGAAACTGTTACCATGGGAAAGCTACAGCATCATTTTCTTCATCTGTAAAATGGGCACAATATCTGTCTTAGAGACTTGTTATTGGAAATCACATGGTTTAGTCATAATAATGGGTGCTCAATAAATACTGTTTTATTATTATACCTTTAGATAAATACACCACAGATGGAGATTTGAAGAGTTATGGTTGTTTAATTTCCCTCTTATTAAAGCTCTTTCTTAGTTTTCATAGTATACATATAAAAGTACAGGTACACAGGTGGGTTCATTTCATTATGTTAGTCTTTTCCTAATTAGGAAATAAATTCCTTGAGGTTAGAAACTGTGATCTCTTATCTCATTCTGTGGAGCACAAAATTAGGGGCTCTAATGATTTGTGTATTGATTGAATAGGCAGTATGTCTCGGAAATACCAGTATGTGTCTGCTTTTAGCTACTGATTTTTGGGATGCCTGCTTTTATGTGTTAATAATGTATTTGTGCAGAAATTGAAAAAAAAACTTTTTTTTTTAATTAGGAGAGAGAAGCTCTTCAGAAACAGCTGGATGAAGCAAATAGAGAGGCACAGAAATACCGACAGCAGCTTCTAAAGAAAGAACAGGAAGCAGAGGCCTACAGACAAAAATTAGAAGCTATGACTCGTCTTCAGACTAATAAAGAAGCTGTTTAATTGAAATGAACATGTAGTTTGAGTTTGCTTTCGGTCAAGAAAGAATACAATCTTGAACTGTACACAGTAAGGTACAGTCTTGGGAGGATAGGACAGCAGAAGAGACTACAGATTGATAATTGGACTTAAGCCATGAGCTCTGAATTCTTGTAACATAAAACTCTACTTCAGAAGTTGTGAGACGTATTTAAAACTGAGTTCTGTAAATAGTTATTGTTTTTTTTACAGTTCCAAATGTGCTGATAAAGATTGAAGAGATCCAAAAACACAATAAGCCACTGTTTTTGTGAATTCTTTTGGTTTTAGTACGAACCTTAATTTCTCAGAAACAGAACAGTTTTAAGGGTGATCGTTATTGATTAGACCAAATGTTGTGTAATAATTATGTGGTAGACTGATGCTGGAATTACTCCTGTAGGTATAACTTCTATAGGAAGAGAAGATTTCTCCCAGGAAATCTTTGTACAGCTTTAAGTTGTCTCAGATTCTCAGAAAACATTTTTTAGAAAGCAAATTTTTATATTTGTTCAATTTCAGCTATACCCAAGTAGATTTACATGTATATGAAGCAAATATTTTTAAAATTTTCTGTTTGTACATATTCCGCATGTTTTATAATTTCAAATGCATCACTTGCATAGGTGTGTTTCCCACAAAATGAAAGTTATTAGAAAAAAAACCTCTTTTATTCTATAGGTCATTGAAACTAAGTAAGCTAGCAGCTGGTTTTATTGGAATGACAATGTTCTTGGAAGGAGCAGCTTACAAGATAACTTGAATTTGCAAACTGTAAAATCTATGCTTTTTTGAAAATTTCATAGTGGGGACGTGAAACTGTATTCTGTGCCTTCCATCATGATTTCCACATGAAAGCACTTTAAGGCACTGGATTTTAAGATAATGTTTTTGGAAAACTCAAAGCATATGGGTTTCTGAAATATTTCATGTACTCATTTCCCCCCCAGGAAATTATTCTTATGGAAAAATAATTGCTTTTGTATGTAGAACAAGAACTTTTTGTACTACATTGATGCTATAGATACGTCTAACATAACTTACTTTTCCCTGTGAAAGCTCTACATGTGTGCTGCAACTTACTCTCATCACACAATATTGTTGAATTCCACAATGTATGGACATTAAACTCTGACATACTGTTCATTCTTTTTTTGTAGAACATAACTTCAAGCCCTTTTCTCTTGCTTTATTTTTTAATGTTTAGTTGCTTTATGAAAATGTTTAACCGGAAGACCCTTCTAGATTACCTATACTGTATAAAGAAGCAATTACCCTTAAAACTGTACTCTGGCCTACTTTTCTATTTTACAATTAAATATCTTTTCCACATATGTTCAGTGTAGACTTATATTTTGACCACATTTTATTCACACATTAAGAATTTTGTTCTGTGTATTATATACAGCACTATCTGAAAATGCTAGAGATTCTCCACAGTGTCTTAAAAGCCCTTGAGTCATTCCTTGGGAGTTTGTGAGTTCTCTCACTGGAGTTGTCAGTATAATTGGTAATGTAATAAACAGATCTGTGAACAATCAGCTTGAGAGTTGCTATTAGAACCTTAGAAAGGTTTTAGGGCAGATTTAAGAACTATGAAGTAGAGAAGAAACCTTTTTCAGTGTTCCACAAAATTTGACATACATTTTAAACTAAAAGTACAGGTTTTATAAATGCCAGGCCATATTTGCAGTAGCATGAAGCCACTTTTACCTTTGTCTGTTTTTATTCGTGCATTTATGGGGTTGTTACATTAGGTGGTCTGCCTTGACACAGTGTTGGGTGGAGAAGGGCCAACGTGTTCACCCTAGAGTGTAAGCCAGCCACTGCAGAGCTTTGTTTCCAGTCCAGGTTGGCCCTTCAGAAGAACCTTGAGACAGTGGTGCAAACAAACTTCTGAAAATGAATGCCTTCTTTGATTTTTGTTCTGCTGTTCTGCTAGAGACTCTGCCTGGAGCAAGAAAGAATTTTGATTATAACAACATTTGGCTCAGATGGAAAAAATAATGGGTACTTAAAAGGAGTAAGTCTATGGTAGTATCAGGTAAACATTCACATGTCTGGGGGAAGTCCACTTTTTTTTTGAGTATTCACTTGTTTCTGAGAGTTTGTTATGTTGAACTTGTATAATTCCTCAGTCATCTGCTTTCTGATTACTGTTCTGTGCAACCAATAGTTAGACAAGAATTTACAACTAAAACTTAAAATGTGTCTCCTTTGTCTTTTTAGCTTCTGTTTTCAGGTAGGCTAGAAAAGCTTTGCATTTTAGCAATTCTTAATGGTGTTCTGAACAGAGGATTAAAAGAACTAACAGTTAAGCAAGGATTTTCAGAAATCCACACTTACTATGTTCCCATAATGATGGATTTGTAGTTAAAGGTCATCTGGTTGCCACATTGATGGTTAATTATCTCCACTTATTAAGGTATTTCACAAACACATTCTAGAACAGCCTTTTTCTACTATGGTTCTGCAAGAGAATCAAATCCTAATGCCCTATGTATTAGGGCCTAGTGAATTAATTTCTTGTAATGAATTAGTTTATTTCCTGTGCATCTAGAACAGTACTAGTTATGTACAATCTAGACACCTCATTAGATGTCTGGGTTACTAATTAGTTGATTCAGATTTAACACTGTACAGTCACTGGGACTCTAGGATTACAAATTCTAGGCTGGGTCTGAAGCTTTCAGAAAGCCTCATCTGATGAGTAGTATCTCCAGGAACTGTGCTTCTCAACCATTTCATTTGTAACATCTTAATTACTTCCCAAAAGGACTTGTGATGTCATTTGTTTTCTTGGCTTTTAGGCATTACTTTCTTACATCTATCTTTCATGATGTGAATGGCAGAGTAGTTACTCCATCTTTCTACTCTGCCACTAGATTGCTCTATTTATGGTGGCAGGGGTGTGGCAGTTAGGGAGTTTCTTCTGTGACATTCGAAAGAACAAAGTTAAATAGAGAAGAGAATAAGTGTGAAGTCCCACATTAATTTTTGTTTACAACCAAGGACCTATACAAATGTATTAATGCAGAATATATTAATGAAAACCTATGCCAATATGTTTCTTCAACATGATCATATAGGATATTATTTACTGAAAATTAGAAGAACCCTTGCCTATCACAGGAACTGATGAGTTGATATGTTTGTGGATATTTTATGCTGATAGGACTTATTTTTTCTGTATTACTCTATACAAATTCTGTCCTGACAAAATCTATATGTTTCTTTGTGCTTTCATACCTGGAAGAACTGACTCAAAATAGAGCAAGAGAGAAAACTTTTCAGATACAGTCACAAAGCAACTGTAGGGACCTTTATGTCCATATGGATGGGTTCCCAAGGCATTAGCACTGAGGCTTATGTAGCAAATAGAAAAAAAACCTTTTCAATTCACCTTGCCTCTATTGAATAAATGACTCCTCCATCATGTCAGATCAACTTAGGAATAACAGATTTGTTTTTTCATTAAGTAATATTTGCTGTACTTGGATGTCATTATAGATAACTAGACTGTTGTCATTTCGAATGATATGTGCTATTTGCTTTTTCCATGTTAGATGAGAACATCTTGATGAACATGGATTCAGTTTGACGTAAGCACCCTGAATGCATTCTCAGGTGTCTCTGTGTAACTTGCAATGGAAAACACAGTATCAGCCCTGGAAATACACTTCTGATTCCAAATCAGAATTTTGATATCAATATTTTTGTGACTTAAACAATTTTCCAAATATGTAGACATACAGTTTTATATCTTTTTTGGTTATTTTGATAACCTGAGCTCCTTTAAAAATGCTTCGGTTTATCTAATGTTAATCAAATGTTGAGTGTAATTTGAATATAGTTCTCAGAGGCTCTTCATTTTTAGGTAAGTATTGTAACTTCCAAACTACCGTTTGCTTCCTGGAAAAGTTTTGACATGGTCTCTGTGATTCTGTCCACCATGTTTCATTAACTGCTTACTCAGTTTCCTATTTGAGAAACTTAAATCTCATGCATAGTTGATATGTAATATTTTCTACATATATAAATATATAATACTACATAAAAAATTCCAGTTTTGCTACTGACTGATTACATGGATTATAATTTTGAATTTTATGAATTATTTAAATATCTTCTTGATTTTTCCAGAGAAAGTTTTCTTATTTTTTTTTTGTGTGCTACATAAAAGTTTGTAAAACTTTCATTTTTGCATTACTATTTTTCACAATTATTCTACACTTGCCACCCTTATAACTCAAACAAGTTTAAATTGTATTCACTTATTTTGCTGTAGAAAAATATCATATATTAAGAAAGCTTCCACTTGTAATATTGTCATGCTTTAATATTTTTGCTAGAGCACATTGGTATGGAAATATTTTCATTTCATCATTTAAACTTTCATATTAATAGTGGGGTTGAACATTTTTACTCTGTTTTTCTTGTCCTTTAGTGCTTATTCTTCTGAGAATTGTCAGTGCATGGCTGATTTTTTTATTGGGTAATTTTTCTTATTGCTTTATTGAAGTTTAATATTTTACTGGAAACTATTCTTTTGCTAATTGTATGAGTTGTAAATATCTTTTCTCAGTCTCTGATTTTTAGAGCTTTATAAAATTGTTTATATTATCTCAGTATGTGTATCTGCTGAATATCTGCTATATGCAACTCTCAATGCTAGACTGAAGGAGAATTCTAAGTTTCATATGAGTCTAACACTCAAGAAGTCCATAATCAAAGCAGGAATGAAATTTTAATTTACAAGTTTAGCCTTTGTGTGTTTTGAATTATCTGCTGAAAGAACAATGAGTATTTGAATCATTGCACATGGTGTTTAATAAAGTGTTTGAGAGCATTTAGCAAAGCCTCTAAAAATTAGAATTCCACTAGCCCCCTGACCCTAGAGGTCTGGTGTCTTAAGAGTCACAGATTACAAAACTGAGAGAGGCATCTTGGTGTGACTGAAAGAATGTGGGCAATGCATCAGGAAGGGCTGGGTTCAAATTCTGGCTCCTTCAGTTACTACCTTGTGTAAGTTTAGCTGAGTGTTTTAATCTCCTTCAGACACAGTTTCTTAAGGATGAGATAGAAGATGGCTTTCACTAGGTTGCTGTGAAGATTAAATCAAATAGCATGTGAAAGGGCAAGGCATAGTGGTCAGTACACAGCAAACATGTTAGTGTATCTTGAGGAGCTATGTAGAAGAGGCAGAACTCTAGTGAAGGGATGTAAAGGGCAGTCATCCCAGCCCTACGCTCTGCTGCTTGGGGACAAAAAGGTATGATTTTCTTAAAAAAAAAAAGTATGATTTTCTGCTGTCCTCAGGCACTCGTCCTCAATGTATCCTTCTACGACCTCCCCAAGTGAGCTCGTAAGCTTGATTAGCATGCTGTGGCTGCTTCCTCCTTGGAGAAAGCTAAGCTCTCTTTGGCCTCCAATCATAAAGCCACAGGTAAGCTGACCCTGGCTTTACCAGGTCTGCATCCAGTGCTTATTCAGGGGGCGAAAACCATGACTATGGGCACAAACATCCTCTTTCAATATATGGTTGAAAATGAAACCAATTAATTGTTGAATCACAATGTTGTACATCTGAAATGAAATTAATATTGTATATCAACTCTATTTTATGTTTAAATTTTTTGAAAATTAAACCAATTCTTCAGTTCTAAGAAATTCTTTGGATGACATACTCCCTGTCTTAAGTCTTAGTCAAATCCCTGTTTCCAGTAAATCTCCATGGTTTCCTTGGCGACAAGTTCATGTCCAGTCCCCACCTCCCCTATTAATCAGGCCAGCATAATACTTTTTTGTGGAAATTCTCAATGACGTTGAAGTTCCTGACTTCAAGATACACACCACTACTTTTTTCCTAAATTCAGTTACATAGAGGAAGGATGGACCAGATATGGAAGACTGAGAATCACATCTCAGTTCTCAGCAGAACTTAATAAGACATTCTAAAAAGCTAATTGTATAAAAATAAAGAATTGTTAGTAGAAATTTTAGCTTTATTTTATTTAACCTGTTGACATCTAAAAGAAGAAGGGAATATAACTCATTGTCCCTGAGACAGCGACCATGGGCTTAAACAGAATAGGGTGAGGGCCTCTGGAAAAAGCAAAGCAGGATATTTACAGTCAGAGCAATGTAACTACATGCAAGGAAAGCCTCTACTAAAACTCTCTGTTGAACATTAAGCTCTAGAGTCATTCTTCAGTGAGATCAGTTAATATTCCCCAAATAAAGAAGAGTAGCGCATGTTTTTATTAAGTTAATCATTTATAATCATGTGTAAGGTTCACCTTAGCATGCTAAAAGGCCCAGGCCTATGTGCTGTCTTTCCTCGTTCAGACCTGATGAGGTGATTCTGCAAACTGGGCAACTAATTTAGCATGCAGGCCCAGCTGTAAACAACATAGTAAAAGGCAGGAAGGATTCTACTTAAAGATAAGATTGCATTTTAACACCCAGGAAGTTTAAGAAGTAAGATTCTTAACTTACTCTTTAGCAAACAGACAATACCTCAGCCCACCTTGGAAGCTGGGCAGGCGGCCGTTCGATATGCTCCTAGACCAAGACGCCGGTATCCCAGAGAGAAATCAAGGCAGGAAATTACTTATGTTAAGTTAATTCTAAATATTCAGGGACCGCTTAACAAGTCCACAACCCTAAGCTTTTTTTCATGTTCCTAAATATCCTCTACTGCCTATAAAACCCCTAGACAATGCACCACTACGGGCTCTCTTGTCCCCTCCTGGCGTGAGCTAGAAGCTCTGTTGGTCCTCTCACTGTATCTCAATCGAAGTCTCCCTGGCTCTCCTACCTTGACTGCTAAGTTCATTCTTTGACTCCACAAACAAGAACCCTGGCATCATCCCCATGGGTGCAGAGAGATGGGGAAATGCTGATACAAACACTGTCCTTCTGCAGGGCATTTGTAAAATGAATCAAAATCCTTTGACACAGTAATTCTACTTTTAGGAAATTATTTTAAGGGAAGATCTAAGGGTGTAAAATTGGCCTATCTCATTCTTACTAATAGCAAAAAAAGAAAAAAAAACAAAAATATATTTGTCCAAATACAGGGTTGTTGAAATTTTAGTATGTTCATGTGATAGAATACCCTACAGTCATTAAAATGGTAAACATAATCTCCTGGAGTACAATATGATTAATTTTTTTAGAAGTTTGTGTACATGTATGAGTGTGAGGTGTGTGTTTGATGTGTCTGTAGAGAGGGAGTTAAAAGTGGGGCCCATGGTGAGCATGTGTGTGGTAGGGAGATGAGATCAGGGGGAGTGTATGAGGGGAGGCGTGGAGAAGAAAGCGTGAGAACTCTAAATAGAGAAGTGTTGAGAAGGTTACGTGACATAACATCCTTGTGCTTTTATCTCAATATCCACTTGTCTGGTGAGATCTCAGTCCCTTTTAAGGCGTAAAAGTCATCTTTAAGCTGATGACTGTCAAATTTTTATCTCCAGCCCAGGCTTTTTCCATGAACTACAGACTCACCCGACTACATACTGGCTGGTTCCACCTACACATCTAAAACACGTCTTAAACTTGGCATGCTCGCCATGGAACTCTCAAAGCCTTTCTGGTACTTGGGCCCCCAATTTTGCAGTCATCCTTGACTCTTTTTTTTTTCTCATCCCAAATATGCCAAACCATTAGCAAATTTTGTTTGTTTTACTTTTAGAATATATGTAGAATCTACTCACTTGGCACCCGTCTTCAGGAGGATGAGCAGGGGCTTGCAGGCAGATTACCTCTTTGGTGATTAAGCAATTCCAGACTGGTTGGCTTAAAATTTCTCTCCTGGGAGCAATTGCAAGTGCAATTGGATAGGGCCTTATGCCCCCTTTTGGTGACTCTTTGGCCTAAGAGAAGTGACCCCATTAAGGGAACTGTGCTTTGCTTTTTTACACCTCACAGGCACTGTCCCTCTGCCCAAAGCACTCTTTCTCCAGATATGCCAAGAGCCCCCACTGACCTCCTCAGACTTTTTCTTAAATGTCGCTTTTTCTGTTAGTCTCTTCTGACTTACCCTGTCTTGCTCCTTTTTTTTTTTATCCCTTCTCTTTTCTTTTTTTTACAGCACTTATCACCTCTGACATATATGTGTTTCCTTTGTTCATGTTCTGTCTGTCCCACTAGAATGTCAACTCACGGGGGGCTTCATTGCGACATCCTCAGCACTCACAACAAGTGCCTGGCACCAGGAAAGCCCTTGACAAATATTTGTGGAATGAATGAGTGTCAGCTCGGGTTCTCTGGATGGGGAGGTTTTACCTTCTCCTTTTTTGTGTATTAAGAGTTCCTGATTTTTCTTGATGCTGTTTGTTTGTTTTTAAAAGGATGAAATAATGTTAATTGCACCTATATTACAGGTAAGGAAATGAGAGAGATGGAATAACTTTCCCAAGTAATGAGTGTCAGAAATAAACTCCTGCTTTTTTCACTCCTTTTTTGTTTTTTCCCCAAAGAGAAAGGATTTCTCAACCTGGGCACTACTAGCATCTGGGGCTGGATAGTTATTTGTTCTGGGGGCTGTCCTGTGCAAGTAGGATATTAGGCAGCATCCCTGACCTCTACCGCTACATGCCAGTAACACCTCTGTGGGTAAAACTGTAACATTTCCAGAGTATCTCGCCTGGCGTTAGTGCATTTGCATGTCTCAGGGGTGGAGAGAAGTTCATCTCCATATCAATGGGTAATTACCTGGGCAACCGGGGGTGTGTCTGAACCTGAGAGGTTAAGGGGAGGGGGCTGCTTGCTTGCTGGCTTCTTCCAGAGCAGAGGAGAAAGAAGGCCCTGGGCTGCAATTTGTAAGCAATAAACGGGTTTTAAACTTTATTTCTCCCTTTGACTGATTTTGGTTTTTAGAGGTATTTTGCCCCGGGATTTCCTCTTCCCAGACTTACAACCTCCTTCTCGACCCAAGTTTTGAAAACCAAAATTGTCCAGGAATATCTTGTTGTTCAGTTCCTTCATCCATCCAGGAAAAGGAATCCATGGGAGATCAACAGAGCTGAGCCTGATGCCCAGCCTCACTGTTACTGCCTCTGTGGCTGAGCCGACCCTGTGAGGGAGGTTGACCCAGGGGTACACAGGCCCAGGGTTGGAGGGTGCACACAGATGCACGTGAGGCCAGAAACGTGATGGGTGTCATAGTTGTGACTTGTGTGTATGAATCGTCAACAGTTTGGCACAGGGGGAGAAAAACTCAACCTAACATTAGAATGTCATCAACACAAAACTATGGGTAACTTCTGTTGCTGCTCCTCAGAGGTCCATTCAGCAACTAGGAATGGGGAAGTTAGAGGAGGTTGTCTACTCACCATCTGGAGCACAGGAACCACATAGGAATCTTGAGGTGGAAGGGTTGGGTATGATGTTTTTTGAAGGTTTAAATCCCAAGGAGAAGGGCTTAAGTTTGAAAAACAGTATTTCTAGTTGGTGTTGGCTTGTGACAGAGTGTGTTGGGGATAACATGGTGAGAGTGAGTAAAAGCTTTCTAGTCGTTATGTACAAAGCAGAATGGGAAGGGCAGGCAGCGTGCAGTTGTATTTTTTTTTAATTTTAGTATCATTAATATAAAATAACATGGGCAACATTGTGGTTACTAGATTTCTCCCATTATCAAGTCCCCACCACATACCCCATTATAGTCACTGTCCATCAGTGTAGTAAGATGCTATAGAGTCACTACTTGTCTTATCTGTGCTATACTGCCTTCCCCGTGCCCCCGCACTACATTATGTGTGCTAATCTCAATGCCCCTTAATCTCCTCCCTTCCTTCCTACCCACTCTCCCCAGTCCCTTTCCCTTTGGTAACTATTAGTCCATTCTTGGGTTCTGTGAGTCTGCTGCTGTTTTGTTCCTTCCATTTTTGCTTTGTTCTTAAGCTCCACAGATGAGTGAAATCATTTGGTATTTGTCTTTCTCTGCCTGCCTTATTTCACTGAGCATAATACCCTCTAGCTCCATCCGTGTTGTTGCAAGTGGTAGGATTTGTTTCCTTTTTATGGTTGAATAATATCCCATTGTGTATATGTACCACATCTTCTTTATCCATATCTTGGCTATTGTAAATAGCGCTGCAATAAACAGGGGTGCCTGCCTGTGTCTTTTTGAAACTGGGATCCTACATTCTTAGGGTAAATCCTAGGAGTGGAATTCCTGGGTCAAATGGTTATTTCTATTTTGAGTTTTTTGAGGAACCTCCATACTGCTTTGCACAATGGTTGAACTAATTTTTATTTCCAGTAGCAGTGTAGGAGGGTCCCCCTTTCTCCGCATCCTCGCCAGCATTTGTTGTTCCTAGTCTTTTCTATGCTGGCCATCCTAAATGGTGTGAGGTGATATCTCGTGCTGTTGTATTTGAAGCACAGAATGATGAAAACATGTTTGTGACTGTGGAATCTACTTCTCATAACCCTGGATGACTCCCTCCTAACTGGGTTTCATTCTAGCTCTCAGCTAGTTCAATTCTCCACCTTGAGGCTCAACAAGAGTAAAAATGCAAATCTGATCTTGTCACACCCTTAATTAAAACCATAAACATTTCAATGATTTCCCACTGGCCTGTGGGCAAATCAATCCTTAGTGGTCCTTCCTAGCTTTGTCCTTTCCTACCTCTCCGGCTGCACTGGTACCTGGCTCTCTATTACTCTCTGCTCTAACTTTACTAGGGTCTGTCTAACCTCACAGCCTTTCCATAGGCTGTTTCCTCTGATCACCTTTTCACACCCTTCTTCATCTACCTTTATGTGTCATTAGGCTGGTGTTCTGCTGTTTTCATAAGGAGGAATGGTAGTTGAGTGTAGGTTTAAGTTGATTTTCTCAATTATGGGTTTTATGTTTCTCTTTCTGCTAATTTCTCTTACTATTCTTTTCCCATTTTTCTATTAGAGGGCTGGTCTTTCTGTTCTTGCCCTTGTGCTATGAATTGCAAATATTTTTCTTGTGGTTTTTAAAAAAACATATGGTTAAATTTATGGTTTCTAGCTTTTGAGCCATACTTAGAATCTTCACTTTGAGATTGACCATCAAAGCTCCTAAATTTTCTTCATGGAACTTTCATCTTTATTTTTTTTTAACAGTTTTATTCATACAAAAAAACTGTACATATTTAGTGTATATAATTTGATGAGTTTGGACATATGCATCTGTGAAACTGATTACCTTGATTATAATGATGGTTTCATATAATTTTATGTTTTTATTTTTAAAACTTGAATATTTGATTAAAAAAAAAAGATTATCCAAGTACATGGTGTAAGGAATGACTCCAACTTATTTTTTGTTTCCAGATGCCTGTCCACCTTTGTCCCAGCACAATTTCTTTCCTTTTGTTTCTTTTCTCTTCCTTTCCTTCTTTTTTGTTTATAGCAGCATGGCTTATTAAACAGTTCATTTTTTCCCTCTGATCTGAGAATTCATCTTCATTATATACTAAGTTCCTGTATATATTTGAATTTATTTGTTCACTTTGTCCCTTCATACAACAATATCTCATCATTTTAATTATTAAGAAATCATGAAATATTTTAATACCTACTTTGTGGGAACAGAACATTCTCATTTCTCTTCTTTTAGAGTTTCCCTCATTATCCTGGTATACTTACTTTTTCTTCTGAATTGTAAAAGTAACTACTGAATTCTAAAACAGAACACCCAAAAAGCTTTTTGGTGTTTTCACTGAGACTGTGCTAAGTTTATAAATTATCTTAGGGAAAGTTGATATCTTTGTGATGTTGAGTTTTGCTCTCTGAGAACATGGTATGTCTTTCCATAAACAGGCCTTCTTTAATATTCACTAGCAATTTAAAAAGAAAGTTTATTATATTCAGGGAAATAAGAGTCAAGATTTTTAAATTTGGTAACAAAAATTGAAAAGTATAAAAAAACAAACCATATGAAAACTCTACAACTGAAAAAAAGTATAGTAACTGATATTAGGAAGTCAGTAAACAGTTTTATTATCATATTAGATAGTTCTGAAGAGAGAACTCAAGAAGAGGTCAGGAAAAAATTTCCAACCTCAAACTCAGAGAGACAGGAAGATGTAAAATAAAGAAGAGAATATAATACATACATAACATTTTTATATGTAATTTATATAACAATATATAATTTATATATTTTATATATACATACACACATATGAGATAAGTGGGAAAAAAGTTCAACATAGGCATAAATGGAGTTGCAGAAGAATAGAAGAGAGAGAGATAATGGAGCAAAGCCACACTTGGCCAGGGAATAACTCATACTTTTCCATTAAAACTGCCTAACTTAGTCCATGGAACTTTTTATGTACTCAAAAATGTCAGCTATTATCATTGCCATTCTTTTATAAAATGAATTAAAATGTTATTCTTTTGCCCTACCCCGGTCCTGTGAAAAACTTACACTACTGGCAATATCACTGGAGTCCAAGTGCACTAGGCTATTTTTTCCCCAAAGACCATTCCTGAGACATTCTTTTTTTTTAAATTTTATGTTATTCAACAGCTTCACTGAGATGTAGGTTCCAAACTATAAAATTTCCCCAATTAAAATATGTAATTGTGCTTTTAGTATATTCACAGAGTTGTGCAACCATTACAGTAACCAATTTTAAAACATTTTCAACACCCCTACCTTCTAAACTCTGCTCCCCTTAGCTTTCAACCTCTGACAACCCAACCCTAAGCCGCAGGTGACCAGTATTATACTTTCTGTCTTTATAGAAGGATAAAAACCACATGATCATCTCAATAGATGCTGAAAAAGTATTTGACAAAATTTAATATCCATTCATAACAAAAACTCTCAACAAAATGGGTATAGTGGGTACATACCTCAACATAATAAAGACCATATAGGACAAGCCCACAGCCAACATCATACTTAATAGTAAAAAGCTTGAAAGCTTTTCCTCTAAGATTGGGAACAAGACAAGGATGCCCACTCTCACAACTTTTATTCAGCATAGTATTGGAGGTCCTAGCCACGGCAATCAGACCAAACAAAGAGATAAAAGGCATCCAAATTGGTAAGAAAGATGTTAAACTTTCATTATTTGCAGGTGACATGGTACTATACATAGAAAACTCTAAGGACCGACCAAAAAACTACTAGAACTAATAACTGAATTCAGAAAAGTTGCAGGATACAAAATTAATACACCGAAATCTGTTGCATTCCTCTATACTAATGATGAACTAGCAGAAAGAGACATCAGGAAGACAACTCTACTTACAATTGCATCAAAAAGAATAAAATAACTAGGAATAAATCTAACCAACGAGGTGAAAGGCCTTTACTCTGAAAACCACAAGACATTCATAAGAGAAATTAAAGAAGACACCAAAAAATGGAAATCTATCCCATGCTCATGGATAGGAAGAAAATTGTCAAAATGGAAATCCTGCCCAAAGTATTTTACAGATTCAGTGCAATCCCTATAAAAATACCAACAGCATTTTCTTCAGGGAACTAGAACAAATTGTTCTAAAATTCATATGGAACCATAAAAGAATCCTCAGAAAGAAGAACAAAGCAGGAGGAATTATGCTCTCTGATTTCAAGCTCTACTACAAAGCCACACTAATCAAAGCAATTTGATACTGGCACAAGAACAGACCTATAGATCAATGGAACAGAATAGAGAGCCTAGATATAAACTCATGCATATATGGTCAATTAATATATGACAAAGGAGCTATGAATATACAATGGGGAGCTTCTTCAACAGCCCGTGTTGGGAAAACTGAACAGCTAAATGCAAGAGAATGAAACTGGATTATTGTCTAATCCCATACACAAAAGTAAACTCAAAATGGATCAAAGAGCCAAATGTAAGTCATGAAAACATAAAACTCTTAGGAGAAAGCATAGGCCAAAATCTCTTGAATATAAACATGAGCAACTTTTTCCTGCATGCATCTCCTCAGTCAAGGGAAACAAGATAAAAAATGAACCAGTGGAACTACATTGAACCAAAAAGCTTCTGTTCAGCAAAGGACACCATCAGCAGAACAAAAAGGCATCCTACACTATTACACTATGAGAGAATATATTTGTAAATGACTCATCTGATCAGGCGTTAACATACAAAATATGTAAGGAACTCATATGCCCCCACACCCAAATAATAAAAAACCCAATCAAAAAATGGGTGAAGGACCTGAACAGACATTTCTCCAAAGAAGAAATTCAAATGGCAGACACATGAAACAATGCTCCACGTTGCTAATCATCAGGGAAATGCAAATTAAAACTACAATGAGATATCATGTCATACCAGTTAGGATGGCCACTATCCAAAAGACAAGAAAAAACAAATGCTGGCAAGGATGTGGAGAAATGGGAAACCTTCTACACTGTTGGTGGGATTGCAAATTGGTACAACCACTGTGGAAAGCACTATGCAGATTCCTCAAAAAACTAAAAATAGAAGTACCATTTGACCCAGTAATTCCATTCCTAGGAATTTACCCAAGGAAGACAAAATCCCTGATTCAAAAAGGTATATGCACCACCATGTTTATCACTGCACCATTGCAATAGCTAAGATATGGAAGCAACCTAAGTGTTCATCAATAGATGACTGGCTAAAGAAGAGGTGGTACATATTCACAATGAAATATTATTCAGCCATAAAAGAAATCCTGCCATTTGTAGCAACATGGATGGATCTAGAGGGTATTATGCACAGTGAAATAAACCAGGTGGAGAAAGAAAAATACCATATGATTTCACTTATTTGTGGAATATAAAAACAAAAAAAACAGAAGGAACAAAACAGCATTAGGCTCATAGACACTGATAAGTGACTAGTGGTTACCAAGAAGGAGGGGAGTACGAGAGGGGAAGGGGCAGGGGGACTGTTAAACAACTGTGATGTACATTTGATAATAACAAGTGAATGAATGAATGAATAAAGTACTGTCCAAGAAAAAAAAAGATGCATTCTGTTACGGATCAAATGTTTTTCTCCCCCACAAATTCATATGTTGAAGGCTAACCCCCAGTTTGAGGGTATTAGGCAGTTGGGCCTTGGGAGATAATTAAGTTTTGATAAGTTCATGAGGGTGGAGCCCCCATATAGGATTAGTACTCTTATAAGGGACTATCCTATGTGAGGATAGAGCAGGAAGAACATGGCCATCTGCAAGTCAGGAGGAAGGTTCTCACCAGACATGGAATCTGCTGACCATGAAAAGGGATCACGTAGGCAGCTGGATGTAAGACTTTTGAGCTCAGAAGACTGGAAGGCCTCATGGTATAAATTTGACACAAGGTTTGTACTTTGTTATCACATCGGTACCATTTAAAGCCATAGGCATGGATAAATCCATCCAGGAAGAAAGATGAGAAGAGGGTGATACCCTGAAGCATGCCAACACTTAGGGCTGGCTGGAGGAGACAAACAGTAAGGCAGAAGAAAGAGCATGGCAGGCCATTTTATTGAAGTCCGCAGAGACTTACTACGCGTCCAAGACAAGGAAGTAGTAACTACAAAATACCACTGAAAGAAAGGACAAGGAAGATGAAGAATCGAATGGAAACAAACAAAAAAGTCTATTTTTTGGCACCTTGAAAGCATTTGATCACTGTTTGCTCAGAACTCAAGCTCCAAGAGTAGTGTTTCTCCTCCCTACGTATAGTTTCCACATGTCCTTTTACACACACACATCCTTCTAAGTGACTAAGTCTGGGGATGTTTCAATTGTTACTCCTTTTGCTTATCTGTGTTTTCTTATCTCTCTGCAACAATCGGTATTATGTAGTAATTTAAAAAACCCATTGGGTTAGAGGATAACATCTGCCTGTTGCTGAGCACATCATGGCCAGCAGGGCAGCATCACTTAAGGGCCCGTCCTCCCCTCCCTGCGGTGGATGGCGAAGCAAAGGCAGTCGTAATACTGATAATTTGTGCTGCTTATTCTGCATTGCTTTGTGCCGTGCTACCGAGCTGGGAGTTTTGACGGAGGCTGAGGCCCTGTGGTGTAAATCCAGGGGCAGAAAGCATGAGGGCCCTTTACCATATTCACCTGGAGGCTGCCTGCAGGCTTCGATTGCTAAGTGTGCTTTTTCATTTAGAAGCGCTTTTCATACTGCATCTTTGTCTCTCTCTCTCTTTCTTAAAATCCTGGATCTCTTGACCAGCCAAAGATGAGTTCACTGTTCCCATCAAGGACTGGGAGAAATAAGGGGTGGGATTAATTGGGCCTGGGGGCAGGGCCCGGGGGGCGGAGCTAAGGTGGAAAAAAGGAGAGCCCTCTAAATAAAGGGCCGGCGCTGGCTGCCCAGGAGCACACCTTCGTCCTCGTCCGTGTGTGTCTTGTGAGGAGCAGAGCCTGACCCGGGGAGGTGATGGATCCCGAGGAATACAGAGAGCGAGGTGAGCCAAGGGGTCCTGGCCCTCTGTCCCACAGCCACCCCTGCGGGAACTGCTGCTGGCGTCAGCCCTTGGCTTCTGCGGGGTCATTCGGAGCCTTAGATTCACCTGCTGAGAGGTGACTCCAGCAAAACCTGCCCTGAGAGAGGAATGTGAGGTCAGTTCAGAACTCCTGTCGCCCTCTCATTCTCTCTCCCGTCCCGCTGTCACAGAGGCTGTGCTGCCGAGTCACGCTCCCCCTTTTTCCCTTCTCACACAGAACAGGCGACTGGATTCCTGATCTCCTAAGTGGCAAGAGGGGGGTGATTCATATTCTGTAATTGAAAAGCACTTTCCCTTCATATTCTGTCATCACTGAGAAATCTTTTATTTCTTTGTATTCATTTCCCTATGTGTGAATCTCTCAGTGGGGGTCTTTCATTTACTCATTCATCCCTTAAATGTTTAGCAAGCAGCTATTATGTCTCAAGGCTTTTGTGATGAGCAAAACTAAATAGTTAACTTATTTTCAGGCATGGCTCTCCTAAGAGGGGAAGTATATAGTTGCTTAATTTCTCTTTCTATAACTTTCTATATGCTCATCCCTACGGGTAGCTTATATTGCATAAAATTCCTTTGCTGTAAGTTATCATCCCAAGTCTAGTCCACCCAGATGTAACTCTCTAAGTAGTTAGCAGCCTTTACACTTAAGTGTGTATTAAACATTTCACTGCTTTCCAAAGGTACTTTTGGCTGAGAGCAGGTTCCTGTGGACATTTATCCTGTATGAGGAACACAAATCGATTTCATCCGGCCTCTGGATAAGTGGAGCGCTCGCATGGGTGCCGAGCCACTCACTGGAGACATGGGGCTGTGGGGGTGGGGGCTGGAGGGGTGCTGAAAGACTCCTTTACGGTTGTGTTTGGGGCCTGCCCTGCTGGTGCGAATTTTGCACAAGCTTGTGCAGAGGAAAGAGATCTGGTTCCCACTCCTCTTCTCTCTTTTACTGTCATTATTATTATTTTTGCAGCAGGGAAAGGACCACAGGGAGTACTGAGGAGGAATTAGAGATACTGAGAGAGACAGAAAGAGAGATGAAGCCACAGACACAGGAAGGGAGAGAAAGAGAGACTCCAAGCAAGAAACAGAGGCACTGAAGCCAGACCCTCCCTGCAGAAATGAAAGAATAATAATGTGCAGTGCCTTCAGAGTATTTGACCTGGCTGTTTTTCTTCCTTATTCATTTAATAATGTTTTTCTGAGCATCAAAAACATGCTCTAGGCACTGGGGTTTTGGTAGAGGCAGAGGCAAGGAAATCAAGGGATTAGGCCGTGGCTTTGCGTTTTCCCAAGAAATACTAATTGGTGCAGGGTTCTTAGTCTCAGTCTGTGGTTGTGCTTTAGGGATTCCATAAACCTTGGAAATTTTGAACGAAATTTTGTGTATGATTAAGCCTTGGGTTTAAATCAGATTCTCAAAGAAGTCCATGGGTCAAAAAAAAAAGGCGAGGAATTACTGGCTCAGTGGGAATGGTGAACAAATAGCTTTTCACCTTTTATCAGAGGCTGGCCTGGGAGCCTGCCATCTGTGCTAACAAGAATAGGTTGGGGGTGTGCATGTGTACGTGGCACTTTTTCGTAAAAAGAGCCACAGAGTTTCTACTGAACGTGTAGATGTCATAGGTGTTCTGTTTTTGAGAAGAAAAGAAAGGAAAGAAAGATGATCACGGTTGATATGGAGAAGGAGAGGGGAATATAAGGAGATACCTTACTTTGGTGCTGGCGTTTTATGCTTTGAGATCACGCCCTGTTCATCTGCGTGCTCCACACCCACCATCAGTCATTCACTCCCTCACTCAGGTTTTACATTCCGAAGATGAGGCTTATGGGGGCATCAGACCCTGCACACCTCAGCCATGAATCATCTCCTCCCTCACCAGTCTCCTGGCTGACCCGAAGGGGACTGGCATGCATTGGCCAGGCCCACTGAGGGCACATGAAGCTGGCTTCTCTGCCTTCCTCGCAGGAAAAGAGATGGTGGATTACATCTGCCAGTACCTGAGCACAGTGCGGGAGCGGCGGGTGACTCCAGACGTGCGGCCTGGCTACCTGCGAGCGCAGCTGCCTGAGGCTGCCCCTGAGGAACCTGACGGCTGGGACAGCATCTTTGGGGACATTGAGCGCATCATTATGCCTGGGGTGAGAGACAGTCACTGCGACAGTGATTCTGGCCTTGGGGGCATAGAGAATGGGATGTAGGCCTGAGGAAAGACCTGCCTTAGGTAAGCCAGGGGTGACCCTGCACCACCTCACACCAACAGCCAAGCCTGTCTCCTGGGCATGTAGAGAGAGGATCGGGACTGTGACTGAAGTTAGGTTTGTGACGCCAGGGCTGACCTGCAGTGGTAGTTAGGGAGCTGGAGGGGAATCAGGACTGTATCCCAGGGCCTAGTCTGACAGAAATGTGGAAATCTAATGGGATGAGGTGGGAAGTGAAATTTGGGTCTGAGGGGAAAGGATAACTGGAGAGCAAGATGGAGAGAGGAGGCTGGAGAGAGTCGCAGAGCCCCAGTGGGCAGAACCAGGGACTCTTCTGCAAATCCTGAGACACACCAAAGGTAGGGAGGAGGCTGAGAGCACATTCCCCCGTGGGCACCCTACTGTCAGCTTGGGAGGCTCAGGAAGCTGGGCGAGTCCCTCTCCCCCATAAGGTGGGAGCCATGTCCATCCTCTCCTGGGGGAAGTCTCATGATTGAGCTGCTTTGCAGCAGCAGGAAGGGGCTTTCCCTGAATCATCGTTACTCTCAGTGACAAAGGGCACATGTGGTGACAGCACTGGCAGGGCCAGAGAACAGACAGAAGCTGGCTGATTCCTGAGGCTTTAGCTGGAGCCATCTGCCATGGGCTGTGCCGACGTACCTGGCCACAAGGGATGAGGAGCTGTGCCTCAGCACTTGGGCTGTGAGTGCACCGGTCATTCTGCCACAGCAGGGCTGCCTTTACCGACCTCCATGCCATGTGCCAGGCACTGTACTAGCTGCATTACAGGCTAGATTGTTTTAATCACACAGTGACTCTATGATCCCTGTTGTACAGATGAGGAAACTGAGGCTCAGGGAAGTTAACTGTCTTCACAAAGTCACAGATCCAAGATCATAACCTAGGCCAGTCTTCCTTGACAGGCTCTGCTCTTTTTACTGCACTGATGTTCTACCAGTGAGGGACTAAGTCCCCTAGACTGAGCCACGCGCCCAGGCTCTGCCCCTTCAGCTGCAGCCCCATCCCACAGGCTGTGCTCCCTCTCCCTGCTTGGGGCGCTGGTGTCCTGACTGCATGTCCAGAGGCTCCTCCCCGGGCCGACTTGAGATTTGCTTCCAACTTCCCCAGAGAGCTTTGGACCTAAATGTGACAGAAATATGCCTGGGGGCAGGGATGAGAAGTTAGTCAAACTCAGAAACTGGTGGCAAGTTTGTCCAAAGCCAAACACTCATCTCTGTGACCATGCAGCCTATTTCACAAGCGTCTTTCGGAAATTTCATAATCGTAAAGCTTTACCCAGAAGGCGGGCTCCCTGATCAGATTATCTCCTGGATGTCATTCTGTAAAATGTAATCTGCTGATGGGCTAACTGTAGTTGGTAGTGAGAACCGGAAGCAACTGTCAGAAGAGGTGGAAATGAGCCGATTCATTGGATTGAAAGAAAATCCAGCAGTTGCTGGGGTGCAGTGAAAGGGGCTCATTGCTTGGCAGAGAGGCCTGTCTGCTTTTGATAAGTGTTCATCTAGCTTATCTTATCATATTTATCTTACAAGAACAGATAATTGTCTCTCAATAGGGCCAGGAGGTGGAAGCCCTTCTCGGGGTTTCCTAAATACTGTCACTAAGCACCTCGATAATGAAGACTCAATCCTCTATTTCATCTCACAGGCTGCACCAGGCTCTGAGAGCTGGCCTGAAAGCAGTGGGCCCTTTGCTTTCACATTTGGCCAGCACCTCACTGAAATCTAGATTAATTTTTCCTTCCTGCCACCTCCTAGACACACAGAGAGGAAAAACTGTGCACTATTTCCAACCCTGCTTAGAAAAACCACATCAGCTCTGCATGGGGGAGAAGGCAGCACGCCATCCTGCTGGGGGCTCGAGCTCTGGACTCAGACAGCCTGGGTTTCTCTCTTGGTGCTGTCATCTGTCCTATAAGACATGCGTGATCATGGGATGCCGCCTCTCCCTGACAGCCCCAATTCTCATCTCCAAAAGAAGGATAATGGTAGACTTACTTCATTGGGGTGCTGTGAGAATTAAATAAGGTATAAAGCATGGAAAAGTGGAAGATACTGTTATTACGTATGACACATTCTTCCTGGTGCAGATTCAGGAAGAGATCTGATTATCTAATCATCAAGTCAGCATATAGGATGTGTCTGTCACCATGTGATTAACTTGCCATTCTCACAGCTTTACGTTTTGCAAAATTTCCTCCAGGCTGATCCACATAATAATCCCGGGAGACAGGATTTATTATACAATGAGGAACTGAGGTCAAGAGTGGTGCAGAGTTGGACCCTGTTTTTATGGGGTCTGAATTGTATACACATTTTGAGATCCCCTGTAAGAAAATAAAAGTGTGTATCTCAACAGAGACCTATGCAAATACGGGATCTAGTTGCTTTAGTTCATTGGCTTCACAGTAAATCTACAAAGTCACACTGGAACCTGTCTCCGTGGGTTTAAATGTTCTGCTCCTTCTACCATACACAATGTCCTTGCTGATGAGGGATAAAAGGAATTTGTGCGCACGGAATGTACCTTGATGATACACTAAGATGCTATCTAATGAGTTCTCAGTAGGGCTGGAGCACTTAGAAAGATAGTGAGTGGGTGTTCCATAGGCTTGGGGACAGGATCAAACGGGGCTGAGGAACTGGGGAAAGGCTCATGGAGAAAATGAATATTTGGTAGCTTTCTCAGAATTAACAGCTTTGGGAGGGCCATGTCTGTATGAGAAGTTCTTCCTGTCAGGGAAACAGCATTGCCCAAAGGCATGAATGCAGAAATGACCAGGCCATGCTTGTAGAACAGTGAGATGAAGCTAGATTAGATCATCAGTGAAGCCAGTGAGTCACTGAGGGGACTTCAGAGACCTGTTATGGAAGGTCCTCTGTGTCCATCGGGCTCCTCCTTACAATCAGTTTAATCTGATTATGGGTTCAGGGGTTAATTTGGAGGTAGGGGTCTTGTGCCCTTGGCCTACCCCTTCTGCTCTCTCTACTTTTTTCTTCATCCCTACTGGGGAGCTAAAGACAGCTTTGAACCCTTTCACACTGACTGTCTACAGGAGCTGCTTGCCCAGAGAGCTCATAGATCCATAAAACAAAGGATGCTTTTTGCAAGAAACTGGATGAGGCAAGCAGCCTACTCTTCTGGAGCTCATAGTCTCCCCTTCCATTTATTACTGGGCTTGGGTGGCATGGGGGATAAGCACTGGAGCCTAATGTGAATGCTACCCAGAATCCACAATCCTAATTACTACAGCAATTGTCATTCTGCATATTCCCTTCTGGTCTTTGCATACATGCCAATGTTCCACTGATCAACAAGCTTAGAATAGGAAACTGTGGTCGGCAAGAACACCATGAATATGTCTTATTTGTATGGAGTTGTGTAACTTATTTGCCTGTCTTAAAACTGTCAACCCATCTCTAGAGTGGGTGCTCCCCCTTGCCAGGGAGGGTCTCTGGTGGAGGAAAGCCAACTGCCATGCCTCTTGGTGCCATCTGTGTACATGCTCTGCCTCCAGGTGGTACACTGGCAAAGCCCCCATATGCACGCCTACTACCCAGCTCTCACCTCTTGGCCATCGCTGCTGGGAGACATGCTGGCTGATGCTATCAACTGCTTGGGGTTCACCTGGGTGAGTAACAATGGCTGTAGCTGTAACCAGTGGTGATGGGGGACATAGCAGGAAGTGACATATCTGGGGCAGACATACTTGTCCTGGTCTTTGAACAGGGTTCCAAGTTAAATATCAACAATGACTACTTTCTTGGAGCTTAGGCTCTATATAAATTATCTCTTCTTATCCTTTAACCCTATGGATTCATTAGTATCAGCCCCATTTTGTAGGTGAAGAAATTGTGCCTTAAGTAGCTGATCTCTCCAAGATCAAACAGATTATAGAGGCAGAGATGAGATTTGGACTGTGATCTGGTTATTGCTACAATTTGTGACCCTAACTAAGCACTTGGGCTTCTATGGGTACAACTTCCACCGTGGTCCTGTCTTTGAGAGGTTAGGGATATGCCCTAAGACTTCCCTTAATAACTAATCAGCTTTAAATTGTGTCAGAAGCCTCCTAGAACAGCTTTATATATTTCACCTGAATTGTTATAGGGTGTGGGAATGGGGGTTGGGAGGATTGGGGGTGAGTAAAATTGCTGTTTCTTCCAGGAAGTAGTGTTTTGTTTCTTAGTCCTTGCGCTTCCCCTCTGGCCTTTAGATTGCTTCTCGGCCGGTACTTCAGGGACTTGGGAGTCAGATGAACATGACCACTTCTTGGGCTGTTTCTCCACAGAGCCTTGGGGCCCAGGGGAATCTACCTCACTGAGGGCAGTATGAATCCAACGCCCCACATTCTTTTCCCCTTTTTGGCTTGGCAGAAGATGGGGTGGAGATGGGGCAAAGGGCCTGTCAGTGACCCTTCTCCAGGGATAAGATAGGTCAGGTTCCCATTGATACCGTCAGGGCCTGGGCAGGGCCAGGGCACAGACACGATGTATCTCCAGGGCTGGCGTGGCATGTTGGTCCCTGGGGCTCCCAGGATGAAACTGCTTTCCTCCTTTAGGCTTCCAGCCCTGTGTGCACGGAGCTCGAGATGAATGTCATGGACTGGTTGGCAAAAATGCTGGGACTCCCAGAGTACTTCCTGCACCACCAGCCCGGCAGCCAGGGGGGAGGCGTCCTGCAGGTGCCTTCACGAGCAAAGCTCCTTCTAGCGTGGTGGATAAGTAGTGACAGATAAGCCAAACCCTTGCCCGGGCAGTTCTGTTCTCGGGGGATCTGCCCACGCCACTCACACCACCACCATCCCATCGCCACCATCACCATCACTAACGACACCAGTCCTGAGAGCTGGTAGCTCTGCCGCGCCCCCATTCCCACTGCTGCTGCCTCTCCTCTCTCCGTTTCCACAGCTGCCCCTGCCATCGCCACTCCTCCTGTCTTTTTTCTCTGAAGAAGATTAAAGAGTCAACACATGATCACATTTCTGGTATTACTTGACTCGGGTTCTCACTTTATAATCTGACAACTTCCCTTCTGTGTTCCATTTCACACCTTGTGGTAAGCAGATAGGAGAGGCAAGTAGGCCCAGGACATCCTTGGCAGTGAGAGAAAGTAACTCCAATTAATTTGGGTATCTGTCAAATGATGGTTCTTCCAATATTTCTTCTTTTGTCAAGGTCAGGCCGCCTAATGGGGCTTGCTGGGTGCCTCCCGTAGCCTGCGCGTGTTGCTAGGTGCCTTTGCATCTCTAGATCTTGACGAGCAGGAGGGCTTGATTCTGAGACTCTCCACAGTATTGAATTTTACTGTAATGTGTAGTTTTCCTGGTTTTAAAATCAATAAGGTAGAGATAATAATAATATTTTTCTCAAAGAGTGGATGTGATGACTAAATGAATTCATCTATTAGATGAAAATATCCATGCTGCCCTGAGATGAGAACTGGTAAGTTTGCTGGGCCCGTCTGCTAGCTAAGTGACCACTCGTCTCACTCGCAGCAATCCGACAGCAAGATTAAACTCTGAACCTCACAAGGAAGACAAATCACTGCATATTGTGGCCACTTCTGGGTTGTTTGTTAGCAAATAGTTGGGACTTCAGATATTATATCTGGAAGGACATAGTAAATGTCTGCTATACATCATCTGGCTTTTCATCTCAGTATCTCCAGGATCTTGCAGGTAAATACTATCACCCCCAATTTTGAGAGGAGTGCACTAAAGCTCAGATAGGTTAAAAATGGGCCCCAGGTCACACAGCCGGTAAGTGGAAGAATGAGGATTCAAACCCAGGCCTGTCTAAGTCGAACTGTGCTTTCTCCTGTACTCATCCGCCATGCAAACTTGGCTTAGTCCTGTATCCTCTCTGAACATCACCATCCTCATCCGTAGACCGATACTTTTATCGCAAGTATCTCCGAGAGGTTTCATGAGGTGCAAAAGGGATGACTTACTATGAATTGCTATATAATTGGCAGGAGGTACTATTGTTATTTCTGTTCTGCTGGCTTCCGTTTTGTGGAGTAATTTCCAGCCACTGAGTATCTTGTGGAATCTGGCCTGTACCCCAAGCTGTGATGCTTATTGCCAGGCTTTAGAGCAGGGGACTATCAGCTGCTGGTCACCTGGAGATTTCAAGAAAGAAAAGCACCACAGACTGAGTGAATGATGAGAAACCATTGAGATTCCCACGAGGCGGCTAAGGTGGCCCCCAGGATTCCCATACTCATGGCCAGAGTGAAGTCCTTTCCACTTCTCATTTGTATACTTGATACTCCCACTTGAAAGGCAGCTAAAGGGATGTTCTCCATTTTCTAAATGAATATTTATATTATCTTATGTAATATTATAAATGTGATCCCAAGGGCTCAGGAGCTATTGGTAACAAAACAAGACCAGAGTCACTGGGTTCTCAGATGGGGCAGGACCAGCTGTCACTGGGATATGCCTGTGGGAACAGACTCCGTTTCCATACCAAATAAACTGGAAGTTCGTTAAAGGAAGTTGTACATGGGGAGCAGGCATACAGATAAACACACTTATATCTGGCAGGGACCGAGCATTCTCTTTTTGGTCCCTGTGGCTTCTCTAATAAAGATGCTGCTCTTAGGTGAAAATCTGCTTCCATGACTTCCCTGAAAAATTAGGGAGAGGGAAGTGTCCCATGAATGCATAGGGTGTAGTGAGTGGAGAATTCATAGTAGGCACTTGAATTTGTGAGGAAGAACACTCCCCTCTGCAGGAGCTATTCCTTAGGAATAACACACACACACACACACACACACACACACACACACACACAGACACGCACGGAGGTTGCCACTGGTAATCCTTGTTCCACTACAGAGTACAGTCAGTGAGTCCACCTTGATCGCTTTGCTGGCCGCAAGGAAGAACAAAATCCTGGAAATGAAAGCATCTGAGCCTGGGGCAGACGAGTCCTCCCTGAACGCCCGGCTCATTGCCTATGCCTCTGATCAGGTGAGTTGCCCAACACAGACCAAATCTTCAGGCCAGGGCTTAGCTTATGGAGTCTTAGTCCTTGAATAAGTTTCTTCTAGACACAAATAAGTTGGGATTTAAGGCAGGTCATGCTGTGGAGGTTGTCTCTAGGAACCACGGGGACGGACAAATGTAAATGTTATGTTTGATTCACTTAGTTTGGCTTCAGCAGTTGCTGTGGAGTTCTCATTCCAGGATGAGTCGACTAGCAGGTCTCTGTGTTCCTTCTAGGCTCACTCCTCAGTGGAAAAGGCTGGTTTGATTTCTCTTGTGAAGATGAAATTTCTGCCTGTGGACGACAACTTCTCACTCCGAGGGGAAGCTCTTAAGAAAGCCATCGAGGAGGATAAGAAGCGGGGCTTGGTGCCTGTTTTTGTAAGTCGGAATGTGTTCTGTGCTTAAACAATAGAACGTGGAGGTGAGGAAGGAATCTGGGCAGAATCCAGGCAAGTAACATGCTGCAAACAAAAGCAGAGAGATCCTCAAACACGATGTGTTACGATTTATGAGTTGCTATTCATTGGGCTAGGCAATCAATTTTGTGGGTCGTAATAAGCATTACAAAAATAAGTAGATCAGAAAATATCAGAGGGTATTCTTGTAGCACAGAGTATCTATTGTTTTGTGGAACTTTTATTTCAAAT
The DNA here is from genome assembly GCF_040802235.1 of Manis javanica. Classification (NCBI taxonomy): domain Eukaryota; kingdom Metazoa; phylum Chordata; class Mammalia; order Pholidota; family Manidae; genus Manis; species Manis javanica. The sequence continues at coordinate 100,289,039 of NC_133163.1, read as the reverse complement.
ACACATGTATATATATATGTACTAGGTTACTTACTATATAGAATGTGTTTCTTACTGTGGGTCATAAAAAGTCTTGTGTGAAATGCAGTGTTCTAGTGGGATGGGCAGGATAGAAAATATCTGTGGTTAAGTCTTTTTTTTCTGGCCCAGTGTATCTCACGAGCCCACCTTCCCACGTTAACTTCCTTTATTTTCCTCCAGGTCTGTGCAACACTGGGGACCACCGGGGTGTGTGCATTTGACTGCCTGTCGGAGCTGGGCCCCATCTGTAAGTGTCTGCCCTGTCTGGCTAGGAAGACAAGTAATGAATGTGAGAATGTTCCCCAGAACAAGAACCTGAAACTAGCTCTGTGGAATTTGCTCACCCTTTCTTGGTCACAGCAAAGGCTGAGGTATGGGAAGAGCCACCAAAGGTCACAGGTGCTTCGCCCAGGCAGCCAGGTCAGTGCTTTCCCCAGCACGGACCAAAGGTTAGAGCTGCTCCTCTGCATCCTGGCCTAGTGGGCAGCAGTGGGAGACTTGTAGCTTTTCTGCCCTCTCTCCTGTATGTCAAAGTCTCCTCGCAGACTGTATGAAAAGCACAGGGTGAATGAGGCATAGTGGAAGATTGTCTACTCTAAACTAAGACAAGGAAAAAGGCAGGGGAGGGGAAACCATAGGGAGAGACAAAGACAGAGAAGAAACCCAAGTGTTCAAATTCCCCAAGCACCAGACCCACTAGAAGAGCCATCCCCTCCCACTGTTTGTTTGTGTTAGATTCATTAGCATTGCTCTCTGGACCAGTGGGAAGTTGGTTTTTTGCCAGGAAGTTCTAGCTCGAGGCCTTAACCCTCACGTCAGTGAGAGAAAGAGGCCAGGGTGCAGCTCTGTGGACCTTCTCTTTAGGAGGTGGTGAGGCCTCATTTAGCCCCAGCCCTCACATTGCCATGGCCCACCCCCCAACGCCCATCTCCACATACCTGGACATCTCACTTAGACAGAGCAGGCCCACCATTCCCAGCTCTGCTCTGGCAGCCCTCCAGCCAGCGGGGCCAGGTGAGAGGCGCCTTGCAGCTGGGTGGCGGCAGCCACATCCTACCCCTAGTCCCATCTCCCGGCCGGGTGACGTTTGCCTCCTCAGGTGCCAGTGAGGGGCTGTGGCTCCACATCGATGCTGCCTATGCAGGCTCTGCCTTCCTGTGCCCTGAGTTCCGCGGCTTTCTGAAGGGCATCGAGTATGCCGATTCCTTCACCTTTAATCCTTCCAAGTGGATGATGGTGCACTTTGATTGCACTGGGTTCTGGTGAGTGTGGCAGCCCAGCTCCCAGCCTGTGGGAAAGCCATGCTTCCTCTGTGAGGCCTCAGCTGCTAATGCCCATTTGGAAACCCACAGGGTCAAGGACAAGTACAAGCTGCAGCAGACCTTCAATGTGAACCCCGTCTACCTCAGGCATGCCAACTCGGGTGTGGCCACTGACTTCATGGTGAGTGGCCAGAAAGGGGCAGCCTAGTGGTCTCTGAGGTGGAAACTGGCTTCCTCTTGACCCCAGCATCTCCTGTACACTGGCTTCCACCAGAAATGGGCACGCTGTGAGCCCAACACATCATACTGCCACTGTATACCTTTGGTTTCAAGATGTGCCTAAGGATACAGAATGAAACCCAGAAAATTGTTAAAAACCCTAGAAAATGAGACCCACCTCTGAGGCAGTGTGCACGCTGAATACTTGTGGCATTGTCTACCGCCTAGAAATGCCTTCCCCACCCCGAGTGGGCCAGTTCCCTTCTGCCTCATCTTGGATAATCTTTTCTGCTTACTACCCAGCGGCAGGGCGGGGTGGAGAATTTCCTTGGATGGGGAACGAGGCTCCTTGGTTTAATCACTTTCTTTTGTTCCCAGAGAGGCACTGCGTGGGTGCGGGTGGAGCGTGGGTGCTTTCCCTGGCCTTCTGGGTGCCTTCTGGCAGTCCTAGCCTTCCCAGCGAGCTCGCTGCACCCCATTCTCAGCCTGTACTACCTCTTGGGGGAACAAATTCTTCAGATTTACTCCTCAGTTTGAGGACGAGCCTTCCTTTTAATTGTAGGGGAGACAGGGATGTAAACAAGTTAAATCCACGTGGCCAAGGGGCCGCAGCAGAGCAGAGTGAGAGGAGCCTGGTCTGGAGTGCTCGCCAGCCTTCGTCCTTCGGGAACTCAGTGGGCTGCCCTGACCTCGGCTTCCTCATCTGTGAAGTGGACTCAGTCACCCTGGTTTCACAGGGTATTGTGAGGCTGACATGGGAACATGCCTATAGATCATTAACATAATACTGGGAATGTGGCAAATGGTAGGAGTAATATTCGTAAAAGTTCTTTTAACTGCTGAGATTTGCTATAGCGAAGTGGTTAACCATTTAGGTGCTAAAGCCAGACAGCTTGGGTCTGAATCCTGGCTCCTCCATTTATTATATTTGTGCAGCCTTGGGAAAATGGCTTAAACTCTGTGTCTAAACTTCCTCATTTGTCCAACGAGGATGATGATAATAATACCAGCTTCTTAGGTTTGCTGTGAGGATTAAGGGAATCAGTATTGAAGTACGGAGAGCAATGCCTGAAGTGTGTGAGAGTCACTCTTTGGGAAGAGATGTTTCTGTCTTTCCTCCTTGGGCAACTGAATTGTCCTGCCGTTTTAGTCCTAAAGTAATATCTCCATTATCTCTTCATTTTATTGGTTATTCTTCTGTAGACCAGCTCAGACTTGCTTTAGGTTTTTGCAGCTTTTGAGTGGCATTGCAAGCAGCAAGCTTGCAGTGGTTGGGGGATGCTCCAAAGGTTGATACAAATAGAATATTTCATTCATCTCCACTGCCCTGTGTGGTGGGCTTTCAACAATTTCTTAATTTAAAAAAAAATGTCTACACCTTCCCAAGGGGCAGACATCTTTAGGAGTAATTCTAGCTTTCTTTCCTGAGTGTAAAATGGTGCCCATTTTCCTGTAAGTAAATTAGGATCTCGGAAACATAAGAGCATTTCTTACCTAAGTCTGTTTTGGATTTCATGTTTCTTTTTGTGTTTGGTGTTTTTTTTGGTTCACAACAGTGTCTCAATATCTTCCTGTGGTTCATTCCCATAAGTTTGGAGATTTTTATGGTGCTTTCTCTCTTCTAGATAACTTATAAAATATTAAATTAAGCTTAGCAGTGGTCCAGGGGAGCCTTACTCTTTGTACTTCTACATCCAGAAGGTGCTGCTGTCTGCTTTTCCTTTCCCTCCCTGTAATCCTAGGGGCTTAACTGTCAAGTCTCCGAGAAACTTCTACAAAACTGAAGTCGCTATCTCTGGTGTTCCTGGGGGTCTTCCCTGTTGCTCTGATTGTATCCCAAGGTCTTTATCACCCAGGAGCTGGCTGTAGCTTTAAATAGAAGCCCAGCTACATTGGAGATGAGCCAGAAATAGAGGCCCATCCTGGGAGAGAACCCTTAGGGACTTCACCCACGGCGCCCTGGAGCCACCTAGAATCAGGGCTTGATTCTTAGACATCAATCAGGGAAGCTCCTTGCCCTCCCCTCCCACCTTTCCCAAGAAAGGGGCACTGTCTTGTCCTTGGCAGGGGAGACCTGCAAAACCTTGAAAGGACACAGAAGGGGCTTGGGAATGCCTCGAGTTAAAGAGCCATGTCACCCTTTATAAGACGAAATCTCCCATTTCAACAGAAAATATCACCTAGAACTACCCCGCTGGGTCAGTGTGATCTGGTTTTGGAATAGTGACAAGAGAAACAACTGGGGATACAGACAGAGTGTGAAGAAATCAAAATTAAAAGCATCTCTGCCTCTCATTTTAGTTTGTTGGGCAAAATAAAGTAGTTAGTTGGCCACAGCCATGTAGAAAACCCTGTTTTCAGGGAAGGCCCCTGTTATCCAGTCATTCTCCCAGAGCAGCCAGCTAACTAGGGTGGAGTTGCTTGCCTTCCCTGTTACAAGGATTTTGTCCCTCGTTCAGGTTTTGATGCCCTCTGCTGGTAAAGGAAGCCCCCAACTGGTCCTCGCCACTAGGGTGTTTGCTTGGAAATCACACGCTTAGTGCTTCATGTGGGAGAGGCACTGTGCACCAGCAAAGGGGTAATGTCATAACTGCTGGGTGTGGAAACTAGGGTGAAGGATGAAGGTGAGCACATTCCCGAGGATTTAGCAATCCTGTGGGTGAGTTCGATGGGACAAATATTTATTTCCAGCCAATGACATTGTAGTTAAGCTTTCTGACATGTGAGGAAGAGGTCACTAGAAATCACATTGCTTATCAGGATGACTGCCAATGTTTTCCAAAACTTTTGCTCTGGTTTCAGATCTGAGAAATTGCTTTGAAATTTTCAGATCTGTGGTGCCCACAACCTTGAATTTTGAGGTCTGTTGAATTTGGTCACCAGGAATGAAGGGCCAATTTAGTCTGGCAGGGGCCGAAATGCAGATGCTCACTGGAAATCTGAAAGCTGAAGGGATGCCTCCTGAGGGCACAGGAATGTCACAGGAAAAAGTCAGTACAAGACAGTGAGATTAAAGAATGACCATCTTGGTTCTAGGCAGAAACACCACTGACATTAGTAGCTCACATTTTTATCACCTCAATAGCCAACTTCGTGTGAAGTGCTTTGCATTGGTCCCACTCCCGCCAGGTCCTGGGCGGTGCTGTTCTGTGTCTTGATGCGCCAGTGAGGCAGCAACGCCTAAGGCCACAGCCAGTAAGGGGGGCAGCTGGGGGACAAACCCAGGTTTGCAGGTCCAGCATCTGGGCTTTTGATTACTAATAAAGGAAGAAAGAAAATAAATGAAAGGGCAGCGTGTGTGTGCAGGGTAGGAGCATACCCTTTTTAGAATTATGCTGATTGTCACAACTGTCTAAAAATTTTAGTCATTCTTACGGTTATGCCTGATTACTGTACTTTATATTTTGGGGGCAAACAGAAATAGGACTTTATGTTATGCTGTTCAGTCTAGCCTCTTTCAGAGAAAAAAGTGTATTGCTCCCATCTTGAATAAATATTAGCCTGAGATGAAATGCTTAAAGCAGCATTTAAAGCAAAGTGTCTTCTTCTCGGTTCAGGGTCTGGGCTTGGTCTCCCCTTGCACTCAAGGGCCTATTGGCCACCGTCGCCAATAGGATTTGGTCTCATGATGGGGAAGCCTTTGGTAACTTGCTTTTTGGCTGCTCCTTAGCAACAGCTTCAGGAGTCATGGTGATACTGTCCATCCCTGGAGGGCTGTGCAGGCAATAGATGATGAATAAAGCCCAGGAGTGAGTGAGGGAGTACCTTGTTAGAGACAATGCCCCTTGTCTCTAACCGCGGGCACTGTGTTCCTCTGTTCTAGCACTGGCAGATCCCCCTGAGCCGGCGGTTTCGCTCTATTAAACTCTGGTTTGTGATTCGGTCCTTCGGGGTGAGGAATCTTCAAGCGCACATCAGACATGTATGTAGTGTGCAGGCGGTGGGCTGAGCCCATGCTTGCATTGTGTCTTAGAGGGGAGGAAGGCTGGTTTCTGTTTGCAGACCAGCCCAGGGCACCTGCAGTATGGGCTCAGGTGTCTAGGCCTGTTCTTGGCCTCTGGGACTTGATGATTACTCAGGGCGGCCATCTGTTTGTTAGCTAGAGGATCAATGAGCAGCAATGGCACTGAGAGCTGTCTGGGGTCTGTCCCCCTTGCCTGAGTGTCTCACCAATCCTTGGCTGTCATCGAGCACTGAGGAATGATGGCCCAAGAGCTTGACTAATAGAGGAAGAAAGAAAATAATGAAAAGGGCAGCGTGTGTGTGCAGGGTAGGAGCATATCCTTCTGAGAATTATGCTGATTGTCACAACTGTCTAAAAATTTAAGTCACTGATATGGTTATGCCTCAAACATGGCTTTCCTGGCTTGGACATGTAGACCTACCAAGTCTGGAACAAACATTGTTGCATTGTGTCAATAGGTATTTACCGGAGCGTTCTTGGGGACGTGGTTGGGCACAGTCTAAACAGACCATGCAGTGGAGAGAGAGAAGGGCACGGGTGAGGTTTGTCCCACTTGTCTCAGCATGGTCAAAGACAGGATTAGCTAAGTCCTTTGACTTCTCTTGAAATAGAGGATTGAGTCTGAGAACCAGATGATAGCATTACTTAGCAAAATATTTCATTGGATGAAGAAATTTTTAAAAAGGTGGAAACAAAAAAGGGATAGTCCTGTCCTTGTTAAGTTAATGATCCTAGGTAAGAAAAAAAAAGGAAATAAAAAAAAATGATATGACTTCAGTGAAAGATTAATATGATACAAAGCTCAAACTTTAAAAAAAATTAGAATGTGTGCAAAATCAAACGGTGAAGGACATTTGGCAGAAGCCAATCAGAATTCTGTTTCAAAGGTGTCACTGGTTTAAACCCATTTAGCAGTGGGAAAGTTAATTCATAATTGTCCCTTGCCTGATTATTAATCTCAGTTCTCTTTGTATTTACAATTCCAGGGTACTGAAATGGCTAAATATTTTGAATCTTTGGTCAGAAATGACCCTTTCTTTGAAATTCCTGCCCAGAGGCACCTTGGCCTGGTGGTTTTCCGTCTAAAGGTGATGCCGTCTCCCATGGCCTGTGGGTGCTGTTATCTGGGGCTTGGGCGGCCTTTGGAGGTGCAGCTGCTGGGCTTCTGGGGATGCTTCTGGAGGATCTGATACCGATTTCAGTTCTCTTTATTCTTCAAACAGGGTCCTAATTGTCTCACAGAAAGTGTGTTGAAAGAAATAGCTAAAGCTGGCCGTCTCTTCCTCATCCCCGCCACTATCCAGGACAAGCTGATTATCCGTTTCACCGTGACATCCCAGTTCACCACCAGGGATGACATCCTGAGAGACTGGACTCTTATCCGAGATGCTGCCACTCGCATTCTGAGTCAGCATTGTACTTCCCAACCTAGCCCTCAGGTCGGGAACCTCATCCCCCCACCCGGGGGCCCCAGGGCCTTGGCCAACGGAATGTCCTTTCAGTCTGTCGGTGAGGCAGGGGGTGACCCAGCCCAGGCCAGGAAGATCATCAAGCAACCTCAGTGTGTGGGAGCCGGTCTTGGGAGAAGGGAAGACAGCTGCCGTCCTGAAACCCTGCTGGACCCACGTGATGACTGCTTTGCAGAAGAGTCTCCAGCGGTTACCAAGCACACGCTGTCCTCCTTCCTGTTCAGTTACTTGTCCGCGCAGAACAAGAAGAAGGCAGTGCGTTCCCTCAGTTGTAACAGCGTGCCTGTGAGTGCTCAGAAACCACTGCCCACAGACGGCTCTGTGAGGAATGGGGGCTCCTCCCGGGTCAGAATCTTCTCTAGGTTTCCAGAAGAGATGATGATGCTAAAGAAAAGTGCCTTCAAAAAACTCATCAAGTTCTACAGCGTCCCCAGCTTTCCCGAGTGCAGCTCTCAGTGTGGGCTCCCGCTGTCCTGCTGCCCCCTGCAGGCAATGGTTTAGGCCGGAGGTTTCGGCCAGGATGTGTTTCAGGGAGTCTCTGAACCCCTCCGAATTGTGTGCTGAATTCGTGTGCTTATGTGTGTGTGTGCGTTTTTCTTGGGAGAGAGCCCCTAATTTTTATCAGGTTCTCATAGGGGTTCATGACTTATAATGGCACAGAAGGTTCTGGCAGTCTGGTCAGAGAGAAAAGGTCCAGGGTAGTGTACTGACAGGCAGCTTCTGTGGTGCAGCTTGTGATATTCAATATAATGTAGCAATAAATTGTGCTTGTCCCAAAAAAGCCTCTCTTGTGTGATTTCATTGACCACTGAAATATTGATTAATTAACAAAAGCATATCCTGCAGCCTAAATGCATGTACTATGGATTCTGATTTTCAGGATGCTGCAGGTTTGAATTTAACGGTGAGGAAATGAGTTTGGAGGAGCTGTTGGTACGAAGAAGGCAGGTGCTTGAGTCAGGCACTGTGGCTTAGCACTGATAAATGAGGACACTGAAGCCCTAGGTCACTAAGCTTGTAAGTGGGCAAGCCCAGGTCTCCTTGTCTTCAACAATGCCCATGCTATTTGCACCATGCTGTACTATTCAAGGTGGTACTTGAGCAGAAGCTCACAGTCCAGCAGGACCCTCTGGCCCTTAGAACATGTAAATGTGGCCCTCCTTAGGTTTGGAACTCGTGCATTTTTTTTTCCTGGACTCTGTAGTCAAATAAAAGCTGTACTCATAGCCTGCCCATAGTTATTTCATAGGCCCCCAAAATGATTTTCTTCAGATCACAGTTTTATAGGAAGTGCACTTGAAGTCGGTTATAGTAACAGTGTCAAAGGTAAACAAAGCTGGGCACTAGTTAACAGTGGTAAGGACAGATACTAATCAGTAACGTACTATTGCAGCAGGGAAAAGAGTTCAGCATAAACTGGACTAAACTTTGATCTCTACAAAGGTGACTGGACATTTTGAAGGGTGAATGGGGGAGTGGGGAGGGGCCAGCAGGGGCCCAGTAGAGTTGGGAAGTGAAAAATTACAAAGCGTGGGAAGGGGGAGTTGGTCGATGTGAAGCCCATGTAGGTTTGCTAAGTGGTGCTGACCAAAGTCAGGCCCCCACCTCCCCCAGAGGCTGGGGGACTGCGGGCAGCCTCAGGTGTCAGCTGGAGCCAACAGTAAATTCGTTTGGCAGCCTTGCGTTTTCACAGGCAGGCACTTAAAGGGGCACAAGAGTCATGCATGCTAGGGTCATCGTCTTGAGCCATTAGAGACTGTGTGAGCATCTATTCATGTTTCTATGGGCTGAGGTTGAGGCCTAGTTAACAAGAGGGCTGGGAGGAGCCTGGCTACAGTTTGGTCAAGGAGAGAATCTTTGTCAAGAGCTTCAAGTTTCATGTTGACCCTTTTTGTCTATGAGTGGTCCCCAAACTTATCTGCATACGGGAATCACCTGGGAGTCTTAAAAAATACTGATGCCTGGCCTACTCCCAGAAATCCTGATCTAATTGGTATGAGGTGTATCTGGGCTTTGGGATTCTGACAGCTCCCAAATAAGTCTAATGTGCATCAGTGTGTGGAACCACTGCTCTAGGGTCGCTTGCTTCTCAAAGGGCGGTATGTGGACCACAAGCACTGGCACTCCAGGTGCTTCTTCCGCACATTTAGGGTTAAGAAACACTGCTCTCAGCTGGTGGTTCTCAAACTGAGCCGGCACCAGAATCACCAGGAGGGCTTATTAAAACATGGACTGCAGGCCCAGCCCCAGAGGGTCTGATTCAGTTGGACTGGGGTGGGGCCCAATAATTTGCATGTCTGACAAGCTCCCAGGTAATGCTGATCCTGCGCCTCTGGGACCACAGTCTGAGAACCACTACTCCATGAATATGTTCTCTCTTCTCGTATGTGCTAGGTGGGAGGTAGTGATGCAGTGAGCTGCGTGACTTTGTGACTTAACCCCCTAGGCTATGTTTTTTAATCAAATAAAGAGGTTGGACTAGACACTGTCTAGGACTGTTTTTACTTTTGCTATACAGCAAAGGATATGTGTGTATGTAGTAAATAGAATGTTCAAGAACAATTGCAGGCTAATGATGAGACAAAGGGCTGCTTGATGCTGGGACTCTCCTGGGGTCTGCACTTGGTCACTCCAGATCTAAGATCTGAGCCTTAAGAATTAGCGATGATACAGCTCTGAGGCACTGAATTACACTAAATGAGAACACATGATGTAACTCAGGATGATTTTTCTCTCTGTCAGTGGTTTCCAAAATGAGGCCCCCGACCAACAGCATCACCTGGGAGTTTGTTGGAAACATAAATCTCAGCTCCAGTTCCAATTGTGGGGAATAGGTCCCAGCAGCCTGTGTTTTAACATGACTTCCAGGTGATTCCAGTGTTCAAGCCTGAGAATCACTGCTCTGTGTGAACTAGAAGACTCAGATCATCTGTTTAGCTCATCCTTTCCAATCCTCTACCACCCATAAAAAAGATTGCATGGGGAACCAGATGGTTATCAGGGTTGCTTGATGAAAAAGCAACAAATAATTATTGCCTCCTATGTGCCAGGCACTGGGGTTATAATTATAAGCCAGGACAGAATCTCTGCCCTCATGGAGCTCACAGCTTCACAGAAGCATGACATCTGTGTCAAGGAAAATTGACGTCCACAATGGAACATACTGTATATACATACATCCCACAACATGGTACTTTATGCACTCTGGGGAGACAGCACCCATGTCAACTGGAAGACATATGCTGGCCAGGCAGCCCATCTCCCCTTGAACAGTGCTAGGGTGATGCTAAGTGGCACCTTCTTCCTTCTTTGCTGATTCTTTACAGAGTTCCTGCAGCCCCACCAATAATGACAAAATATTATTGTTGAAAAGTGAAACCACATGGAGAGGACTCTGGCCTCCCTTCTAGAGCTCTTTCCAGTTGGCTTTCCTTGAAGTTCTGATCTGACTTCCTAGACACAGGCTTGGAAAACTCCATCACACTAGTGCTGAGTTCATCTCTTGGTCCATAGCAGGCACCTGCTACATGCTTGGCAGAGTGGATGTATGAATGAGCAACACATTAATAAATCATCGCTTAGGCTGGGTCACTGCACTTGGTTAACCTTGTCCATTTTTATACTGATTCTCATTAACCTCCATGTCAGATGTGACATTTCCTAGTTTTAGTCCCAAGTTATTTTGGTCTGTAGCATCAGATCTGTGCATTGATTATATATTTCCAAATAATACATTTGTAATCAGAGAACTGTTGAATGATTCACATGTATATCTGCATATGTTTTAAAAAAATATCCATTTGTACTTTCAAATGATGAGTTGTACCATTTCATATGTTGGCATTTACCTATTTTACTATATATTTACAAAAAATAATGCCCTCCCTCTAACAAGCTTAGTTTGAAAATACAAACAGTAAGTGCAAATTGAAAAATAATTATCTCTAAATCTTTTCACTTGCAAAGGCTCAGGTGTAATTTAGAAAAGTCTCCCCTTTTGGGAAGCATGAAGAAAAACTGCATCTCACCATCTTCAACCACATTAGAGTTGGATTATATCAAAAGACTTTACTAGGTCCATTAAGTTTTGTCTGGAAATATGTGCTCTCATGGGCATATTCAGAGTTTCAGACTTTTATTACTTATGGCATTGTAAATATCCTCAGTCATAGGCACATACATTGCTGCTTTGTCATCCAAGAAATACAAGGAGTCTTTGATGACTTCAGGGTTAAAGCCCTCCTCCACGAGGGTCACTTTGCGGTATTTAAAAGTTCCAGTGATATCAATTGTGTCCTGAAAAAACATCAAACAAGGCACATTGCTGTAGTGTTTTGCAAACAGATTATGTTGCAGGGCAAGAGGCGGGGCAGGGAGGCAGGGAGCCCACTGGCATCTCTGGTTCACAGAGCTCTGAAGCTAAGTTTTGTACAGTATCCACACAGCTTGTTTTCAGAGGCACTCCTAGGGGCCTTCTGCAGGGTTTTTTTTCATTCCCTTAAGGTTTTAGGATCACCTGTGGGCAGTGAGGGGCAGCTGACAGTGAAATACAGAGCAGAGGAGTCTGTTGCTTGGTGAGCTTCAGGAATTACTGGAATACCCTGATTAAGGGTGCGATGGGGATAGGATCATCTATATACTGACAGCTCTGTTTTCTCAGTGTGTTTGTCCATTAGACTGAAGATTTGCTTTTTCTTCAGTTAACAGGTGATGATCTGAGGGTATCTGAATTTTCACATCCCTCAACAATCTCACTGTTAAAAGAAGTGTGTGCTATGAACATCAACAGAAATAACTCTACCTCAGGAATACTGGTAATCTGATGCTTCTTTTCTCAAGTTTTCAGCTATAGAATCATAGATCTCAAAGTCCAAAAGTGAGAGTGTAAAGCTAACCAATGGGTTAATGTTTGAGAAATAAGAAAAGCATCTCTCTAGTGGCAAAAGTTAAACCTTTGGCAGTTTCAGCTGGCTAATGATGCCTAGTTAAATTTCACACTATACAAACGTGTAAGACTTCAGTGGATTTTTCCATTATTTAAAACCAGAAACAAGAAGTAGAAAGGTGAAAGCATTTCTATTTTAAGTGTCTGTCATACCTCTTCAAACACAGATTTTGTGAGTTCTTGGCTAATTCTGTTGCTGAATGAACTGGCCAGTTCAGGAAGAAAGAGATTAGATTTTGGTTTCTGCTAGCTATAATTTCTGATATCTCTGCTGCTTTATTGAGCTCCCTGGAAAAAGTAGTGAAAATGGCCAGTGTGGTTGCTATGGTGTAAGGGGAATTGTTCGTAATGACAAGGGTCTCTGAGAGAGGATAACTGAACTCGATAGCAAGAGGTTGCACCTGTAGTCTTAGAAATCGGGGCCTTGCGTAACTGGGCAGATAATCAGCAACATGCTTAAAGAGTTTCTTTCCATCAAATTCATGGTCATCCTTCATCTTGATGGAAGCCATGCCGATTCGACCCTCGTGACCTAGAAATAAATGAGATAAAATGAGACATGCTGTAGCTATTTATTTTATGATGTTCTGCTAGTTCAAAGAAGTGTGGACTGGGACAGCAGTACGGTATGGGTTTCTTTTGGATAGTTGGAGGTTTCATTTCAAATATATGTTGAAGCTATCCTAAAGTGAATGCAATAATAATAAAAATAATGATAATGATAATAATAATAAGTATACATCAATTGAATCTGTGACATGCCAGGCCCTATATTAGCACGCTTTATGGACCTTCTCATTTAAGCTTCCCAACAACCTTATGAAGAGGTATAAATGTTAACTCCACATTAGAGATGAAGAAACTGAAGCTTAAAGGCATTAAGAGACTAGTTCAAGTTCATGCAGCAAATACCAGGCAGGATCAGGAATCGAATGAAAACAGCCTGGTTGAAAACATCTGAGGGGGAAACAGGACAAACTGGTGGCTAACAGAACTTTCTTGTCTTTGTTATATTTGTTTATTTTTGACGTCAGTGAAAAGTCCTTGCTCCGCTGTCCTGAGTGCCTGAGTTCTGGTCGCTCTTTGCATTGCAATATCAGGTGTGTTGTGCTTCTAGGCACAAAAACCACCTTTGGGACTTACTTATTTAATCAAGGTTCCTAATAGCTTGGCCTCTGTATTACAGAGAAGCCGTGGGACAGGAGGGTGAAGGCAAGGTGCAAAGGTGAGCTGCTCTGTGCCTTCCCACTGATGCCCTTAATCCCGAGGGCACATGCTCTCCTCAGGGAAAACAGATCCCAACAGCTCTTTCTTCCCCATCAGGCAGTGCCTTTCAGTGAAGAGAAAAATTACCAGTTTTCTTGTGAGGAAAAGGTAATTAGGTATTAATACGTCTTCTACCTGATCCAGCAGACCCAGCGGGAGTCTATATCCACTTCCCTAAACTACTAAGCTGTAACCACAGAGGGAGAAGGAGCAGCCCATGGTCACCTGGGTCCCAGGTTTCGAAATCTCTCCCATGGTGATTGTGTGTTTATCCCTCACTCTAAAGAAGGCAGAAAACAAGAGGAAAAATTAAAAGAAAGGAAATGCATCCTGATATGATTTGCCCCTTATCTGAAGGAGCGAGGCAGGGCACTGGACCCATTTTCTTAGGGGTCCCTGGTAGCTCTCTAGCAGGTACCTGTCTCAGGAATCTGAAATGTCATCAATAAGCTCCTTTTAGAATTACATCAGAGGCTGATGCAACAGAAAACCTTAGTGTCAACTGGCTCCTTGTTTCTGGCTCTGGCAGAAGCAACCAAAAGGCTAGTGGGTCCTGTTGGGTCTCAGGCCTCTGCCCTGACTCCCAGAGGTTAGTTTAGGGCTATTTCAGCTTCAGGAAGAAGGTTCCAGTCTACAGAGGTTCTGGCCAAGGGGTTCCCTAAAGCTGCACTGTCCAATATGGTAGCTACTGGTCACACGTGTCTACTGAAATTAATTATAATCAAATAAAATGAGTATTTCAATTCTTCAGGTGCATTAGCCACATTTCAATGGTTAATAGCCATGTGGTGGCTATTGGCTACACATTCTGGTCAGTGCAAATATGGGACATTTTCATCATTGCAGGAAGTTCTACTGAGCATAGAAAGTTCTAGGTAGTAGCGGGACGGTTCTGATGTGACACCTAGAAAAACTGAACTCCGCTGTAGGCCCAGACCTGTAAGTTCCTTCCTGATCCAAAGCTGAGATCTGGGAAGGTCTTGCTCAGCCCTCCGTTCCTAAAAATCACCCTGGCGGCTTGATGCTTTACTTTAGATAGACTTTCCATATTTCTAGGCTGGAGTGGGGCTGGTCTCTGTGCATGGGAGGCCAGATGGCAGCAAGTGTAGCTTTGAGAATCACAGAATCCAAAAGCTGGGAGAAACTTTAGAGTTCACCTCTAACCTTTCATTGCTGCAAGAATTCATACAGGATCCCAGGTGGACATCCAGCTTCTTTACGGGCCTCAGTGGGACATTCCCTATCTTAAGAGGCAGCCCATTCTATTGTTCACCCCTTTGGTTACAGGAGAGCACCAGGCCTGGTCATTTCACTGCCTGGCCATTTCCACCCGTCGGATTTTGTCCTGCTCACTGGAGCAACACAAGCGTATCGCCTTCTTGCCCCACCTGTGTCCTAATCATTTGCAAACTGTTAGCCTCCTCTCTGTTCTCTATCCGTGCCTCCCAAAACTTACTTGTCATTAGACTTATTTGGGAATTTAAAAAGACATGAAGAGTCTGAGGCCCAAACCCCAGAAGTTCTGATCCTTTAGATCCAGAGTTTAAAAAGTTTTCCAGATGATTCTGATGATTGGCCAGATTTTCAGAATCACTAGGTTTCAGTGCTTCCCAGACCTTAGTATTTTTTAAAAAATCGTGTTAAGACACACATTAAACTCGTCATTTTAACCATTTTACAGTGAACAACTCAGTGGCATTTAGTACATTCACACTATGGTACAACTACCACCAGTATCTACTTTTAGGTATTTTACCCCCAAATAAGACTTTGGTGTTTTTAAGAATCATTGGAGGGCTTGTTATAACACAGCTCCCTGGGTCTACCCCACAGATTCTGACTGAGCGGGTCTGGGGATGGCCTGAGACTCTGACTCAGCAGGTCTGGGGATGGCCTGAGATTCTGACTCAGCAGGTCTGAAGATGGCCTGAGATTCTGAATCAGCAGGTCTGGAGGTGGCATGTTAAACAAGCTCCCCATGATGCTGCTGAAGCTGGACCAGAGACCCCACTTTGAAAAGCCCTGGATTAGGCCCTTCCATTCCATTACCCAGGTTCTCTCACCTTCTCATACATATTCTTTTCTGTTGTTACCCTTTTAAAATTCAGCACTGAGAAGTACATGCCAGGTGGGGCCTGAGAAGCTCTGCAGGGCATGATGGCTGACAAACATGACATGGACCCTTGTATTAATTCAGCCTAAAGCCCAAACACAAGAAGTATTCTGCACTCCTCACCCTCTGCGACCTGAGAGGTGGCTACACTTCCTTTGTACCATTGTCATAGGGTTCGAGAGGAACAGGCAAGACAAAGTCTCCAATATTCTTTAAAAAACTAAAAAATTGGATATTTAAAAAAAATGAAAACAAGGTCATGTGAAACCATCATAGCTCAGGGAAAAGGGACTTGAGTATTTCATGTTGATTCAGGGTGAGAATCCCAAATAATGAGTTCTGGGGGGAATAGCAGTGTCCCTAGCACCTTATATTTGAAAAGTGATGTGGAGGTTATAATCCTGGCATCTATAATTAAAATGATTTTTTCTCTTGACTGTTCTCATATATATCTGGTGCACACAAAACATATGCTTAGTATTTCTGTAACTGAAATGAATTAATTATCTTGACAATCTTAACTGCAGGACTGGCAATAACACTAGTTTCAGTGATTTGCTTGAAGTCAAACAGCCAGAGGTGTAAGAACCAGACCTGAAGTCAAATGCTGGCACTCCCCATTTGGCAGCAGCCTTGCAGACGACAGCTTGGTGACGCTACTCTATATGACGATTCTGAAATTCAGTATGCTGGCCTCGGGTAAAGGACCTGCTTTAAAATAGGAGTCTAGACAAAGTCAGCTCCTTCCCTGGTTTTTCTTCTTGCAACTGCACTTGGTCATATTTGTGAGGCCAAGATACCATTTCCCAGCTATCAAGTGTGACACGTATTTTCAGGAGGTGTGCCCAATACAGCACGGGACCCTGCATCTAGGAGAGATCTGGCTTGCCCAGGAGCCCAAGAACAGCTGGGGAGCTGAACTACAGATCAGGGCCATGTTCAGACGTATTGACTTGGCTGACTTATAATGGAACATAAGCCAGACTCTTTCTCCTAGGTGTCTGACAGTGATTTTTCAGTTGGCAGGAGAAAGTGATGACAAACTCTGCCGTGGGGTTAAAATTATGACCAGTTGCTGTCTGAGTTTAGGCATAGATTTATAACCTCCTGTGCCTACCTGGCACGGGCACGCCGTAAACATTCACTTCTTGGACAAAATCAACCAGTCCCACAACATCAGCAACTTCAGTGGTGGCCACGTTTTCCCCTTTCCACCTGGAAGAAACGACAAAGTTCGCAAAGGTCACTGGTGGTTGCTGGCCCAGGCTGTGTGGGGTGGCTGCACTCATCTTCTTCACCCTGGGCCTCAGCCTCCCCAACTTAGTTGTGGGGGAGGCACCCCGTTTATGGAACAAAAGACAAAGGCATAGACCTAAATAATAAGATGTGGAATTTCAATCTTACCATGTGAAACATGATACACAGACTGATGCTGTTCTAATGTGAAAATACAGGCTTGGCCTAAGACACGCAATGGGAATAAAAATTAAACACCTGTGACTTTACGCTGTGTTAAGGTCTCTCACTTTCTCATTCACTAAGTTTGGTTGCTATTTAATTCCATCAGTGAATTTCTATTTAATAGAATTTTATATGTCTACTTGAGGTTCTCATGGCATTGAGGAAGCTTTTCATAAGAAATAACATACTTTCTATCCAGGAGCTACTTTTCCACTTAAAAAAGAGTTAAAATATCTTACATTAAAAAATTCTTTAGTTCTCCTAATAGTATTTTTTTATATGATGGCTGACAACCAGGACATGGCCCCTTATATTAACTCAGCATAAAGTCCAATATGAGATGTATTCCACACTCCTCATGCTGTGTGACTTGAAATGTGGCTACACTTCCCCTTGTGTCATTGTCATAGAGTTGGAGAGGAAGAGGTAAGAGAAAGTCTCAAAATTCTTTTTAAAATAAAAAAACTGGGTATTCTTTAAAAAATAAACAAGGTCATGGGAGACCAACATGGCTCAGTGAAAAGGGACCTCCGTATTTCTATTTTGATTATAGTTGAGACTCTATAGTAACATGAAGTCCACATAATAATGATATGAATCCTGAGTCATGGAATATTTAGATGGAAGGGACCCCGAGGGTCATCAAGATCCTCATTTCATGGGTGAAGGAATCAAGGTCAAGCAAGGTCCCACGACAACACAGCTGGTCAGGGGTAGAGGAAAGCTTGGGGCTTGGTTTCCCTTATTCAAATCCATGCTTTCTACTATTGCCAGACAACTTCCATCCCTTCCTCTTTCATTCATGCAAAAAGTAATTGTGGGTGTCAGGCACTGTACTAGGTGCTGCAGGGGCTGAACAAGCAGACACAGGGCTTGGTCTTGGTGGGCGTCTACACAGGAGGGAAGCATTTAAACCAAGTGTCATGAAGCTGGAGGGCTGTGCTGTTGTAGGGACTTAATTTCAGGGTCTATTACAATGACTTTCTCACTTCATCGTGCTGACCTGAGGGTTCTGTGAGAAACCCTGGATGGGGCTGGAGAGTGGGAGGGAGGGGACTGGAGGGGCCTCTGAACCCCTCCTCTCCTCTTCAACTAGATCAGCTCCGTGTTAATTTGCATTTGGTTTTATCTGATGAAAAGCCCCATGATTGGAAAGAATGTGAAAATCTCAGACTGTCCTATGAGTGACCAGTAATAACTGAGGATAAATGAGAGGATTTGGATGGACTGAGCTTTTTAGGCTCCAAAAATCAGACACAGATTTTCTGCCTTATTCTCATCTGGTGTTGCTCAGCGAAGTTAACTGCGTTACAGAGTGACACCTCATGCATTTTGCTCCTTATTTTCTGGGGACATAGGAGGTTGAATTGGCACACCAAAGAGATAGAAGGAAATGGAGCACCATGACCGAAGTGGAACGCGATTCCAATTTAGAAGTAAGCCAACTTGTGCACGTGTTTGTTTGGCTCTCTAATTCAGAGAAACCAACCGGAATGTATCTCCAACTCTGTCATGGAAGTGGATGAAATTTTCATGGTCAATCATTAAGAGATCTCCACTGTTGAAATAGAGGTCTCCTTTCTTAAAGACGTCTCTCAGCTTTTTCTTCTCTGTCTGAGTCTTTCCTCCACTATAGCCACTAAATGGTGTGAGTCGTGTTATTTTGCAAACCAGGAGTCCAACTTCGCCTAAGACATAAGAAAGCAAATTGTTATTTTATGTGCTAGCAGTAGGCAAATTTTATTACTAACCTTCTCTTAAAACTGATGTCATACAACCCACATGACAAGGTGGCTGCAAGAAGTGGCATTTTCCACACACATGTACGTGCATATCCATATACATCGTATACCACATATTACACAAAACACAGAGGACCTTATTTTATATGGCCACACATTTGTAATTTTTTTAATGCTAATTCTTTACTGAATAATGATTTACATGCATAGACAAATGCACAGTAGTTTAAGCTTAAAGGTAAAGACCCTCTAAAACTAACGATAGCTTTGGAACCATAATCACATATCCCTTTCCGCAAATCCGCCTCATAATCAAGAAGTTGTTAAGCCAGGTTTCAAACTGTAATCTTCTTACATGTGGTGGTAAATTAGCATCTTTTGGAACTTCGGTAATTATTTCTGAGGATACTTAAATAAACCTGTTTTCTCCCACTCTGATAAATTTTACCAGGTATTCATGTTCGCAATGCTGTTAGTTCTTAACAGTTAGTTGGTCAAGGTAAGAAAAGGCACATGTTAATTGAACAAAAATCCACTGTACCTTTGGGAACTTTGATGCAATATCCATTTCCATCACGGACAGGTTCATCCTTCTCCACGTCATATTTAATAAGCTCATATGTTATGACTTTCTGACACAATTAAAACATACCATTTTGAGTACAAATTTTTTCACTTTTTTATTGTGGTATAGTGTACATAGAATATACAAAGTACATATACCTAAACCATATAGCTTGGTGAATTTTTACATATATACACACCACTGGAACTACCGTCCTGACCCAGATAGAAAACATTGTCAATACCTTCCAAAGTTTCCTCTTGCTTGCACCCAGCTTCCTTCCCTGGGGCTCTGAACTGCACCTAGCCTGGGTCTTCAAGGTTCGGGGTGGTACTGGTTAGACGGAAGCCAACTAGACAAGGCTGACCGCCTCAGCAGCGGTTCCAGTGGGCAGGAGGAAACTGATCTTCAGTCTGGAGCAGTGCTGCCCAGAGTTCTCTCCAATGGTAGAAATGCTCTCTGTACTGCTCAATAGGGCAGCCGCTAAACAAGTGGCTACTCAGCACTTGAAATGTTGCTAGTGCAAATGAAGAACCAATTAAAAAATTTTATTTATATAATTTAAATTTCAGTAGCCATGTGTAGCTCATGGCTACCATATTGGACGGCCCAGGCGTGGAGGGAGCTGTGAAGTCTGTATAGATTTGGCTTTCATTGCCAGAGATTCCTTGGACTTGAGAAGGCCTGGAGATCAGGCCAGAATATAAGGAATGGAACGGCAGTAACTGCTATAGCTAACAATTACTCAAGGCTATTATCTGACAGGTATTGGGCTGTATCCTCTAAGGATTTTCTCATGAATTATTTAGTTTAATCATTCAATAACCGTTTTCTCTCATTAATACTGAGTTTGGGCCAAGTATTGGCCTATTTCTTTTTCCTATCTCTGTTTCATAAATGATGGAGCTGAGGCCGAAGGAACATCAGTGACTTGCCTCAGGGCATTCGGTTAGGATGTGAAGGTCCTGGCACATCCTCCCTGGAGCCAGACCTCTTATGCGCATGGACTACTGTCCTCTGTCTGCTGCCAGTCACTCCCTGGGGACATGGACTGCCTGGGATCTCTGGTGTGACTGTTTCCTGGCCAGGCAGGATGGGCTGCCAGAGGCACAATGACAGCGGTACCTGCTGAAGCCAGTGGAAGCTCAGCACTTGCTGGATATTACTGGAATTTGCAGGCCAGGTGGTCATCTGGAAGGCTGACTGCCTGAACACAGAAAATGCAGAGATATTGCCCAGAGTTCCTAGGTGATAAAATGACTGAGAGGGAAAAGAGACTGCTGTGTGAGCTGGTTTAAAAATAAGAACTGTCTTTCTGGAAGAGGTATCAGGTGAACACAAATGTTCACAAGATTCTAGAATCTGGATGCATCCCAGATCTCTTGAAGGTCTTCATAGTGGTTCTTCACCTTGGCTGCACAAGCTTTTGAGAAACACTGAAGCCTGGGCCCTGCCTCAGCATGAAGCTCAGGGGGTGGGACCCTGCACCTGTACCTGTGACACCTCCCTGGGTGATCTGAGGCCCAGCACAGCCAGGGGCAAGCACCACGCCTCACAGCACAGCCAGGGGCAAGCACCACGCCTCACAGCACAGGGGAAACTTAGAGAGCTGGAAGCCTTCAGGCGTTTTGTCATATAGGAGTATAAATGGGCTCAGGAAGACTTCCCATAGGACTTCACTTTGCCGAGGGCCAAGGTATAATGGATTGTTATTAATAGAAATTAAGATTTTTAAATTAGGAGGACCTCTGTCATCCCAAGCTAATCACAGAGAATGAGCAAAACCTCTTGGTGGATGGGCCCTGGCTGTGATGCTGTATGAAATTCTGATGAGAATTTTAGTAATAACATCATCATGACACAGCTTTTGGGAAACCTCTGTATTCTGAACACTGGGTACATGGGCTCTCCTTTTTCAAGGTACTTACTTTCTGTAGGTAGTTTACTCTTCCAATAGCCCCGATTTTTCTCGTATAATTCATAAAGCCAATATTGCCTTCAGTGGAACCATAGCCCTCATAAATGTGAATGTCCCCAAATCTCTTGATGAATTCTCTCCACACATCTCCTCGCAAGCCATTTCCCAATGCCAGTCTCACTTTATGATCACGATCGTTTGGTTTCTGTGGTAGGAGGAGGAGGGGATCAAACAGAACCATCACTGGAGCCTGTACTTATGTATTAATAACTGCCTTTATGTTTGTGTGTTTATGTTGGTTACACATTCTCCCTAGTGCACCCCTTCTCTGTCACCCACACACATGACCCCTCGTCCCCACCAACACATGTAGTATGGGCTGACAGCCAGGACTCTGAGTGAATAACCAAAGGACTTGGCTTCCCATTTTGATTTTTAAGAGGCAAAGTGCGATAACTCGGCAGAAACAAGAGATGCCAACATTTAATCCACATCCAATCTGAAGCTAAAATAATGTGTTGATTATTTTCTTGGTGGGGCAGGTGAGTATCAGGGAATAGCCAGAAAGGAAGGGCCACAGGGGAAAGATCAGACCCAATCTGAAGCAATCATCTTCAGTTACCAACAAGAGAACTGGGAACCCAGTGCAAGGAGAGAGAGACAATCATTTTCTACAGTCATTACAGAGCAATACTGGTGGGGCCTGGGGGACGGGAGAGAAGACTCTTATCATGTCCTCATTTAGCAAATAGGCCCAGAGCTCACAAGGGCAGTGGCTGAACCAAGACAATGAAACTGTCCCAGTGGGGTGGGAAGGGGCAGAGAGGGAAGAAGCCGGCTCCCAGTTGCCTCAGGTGGCCTGGGAGGAAAATGCTTTGTTACACATAAAAATCACAAAGGAGAAGCTTCAGTGCAAGAGGGAAAGGAGTCCTGTGTCAGCACGAGAGATGCAGTCACATCCAGGTCGCTTTCCCTCCTTTATGAGGCCTCTACAAATACGTCCAAACCTATGATGATTTTAATGATATTTGTTATTAATAAGGCTCATTATGCCCTCTAGGAGATCACAGCCTGGTGGGAGAAAAGGGCAAATAAATAAGTATAATGTTACTTTATAAATTCTGAAATTCCATGACCTTTAATAGGAAACAGAATGGAATGGGGTTAAGAGCCTGGTACCTGGGCCTCTCCTCTCATATCTGTGTTAGTTTGTTTGAACAAACTACAATTTGCTTAAAAGGGTGAATGATCTAAAGAGCATTCCTACTCTGTGAATCACTGTGAAGTGATGTTCAAAAAGAACTGCTTGAAGAGAGAGGCTGGCAGGTCTCTGACAAGGGGAGGACCTTTGCTGTGGCCGCTGGAAAGCAAACCAAAACAAACCTGGAACTGGCTTCCACGTAGGAGCCCAGGGGCCAGTGGAGCAGCAGATAGGCATTTCATTTCTGATTAGGTCTTGAGT
Source organism: Manis javanica (assembly GCF_040802235.1). Lineage (NCBI taxonomy): Eukaryota > Metazoa > Chordata > Mammalia > Pholidota > Manidae > Manis > Manis javanica. The sequence continues at coordinate 100,266,632 of NC_133163.1, read as the reverse complement.
CAAAACTCAGGTGATGAGGCTCCTCCGGGAGGCCTAACCAGAGAGGTGGACAGATACTGGCCACTGGTAAAAGCTGGGCCCCTTGCACAGTCTTTCTGAGGAGGAAACGTAGAGAAGGACTGCTGGCCTCTAGCCGGTGGTTCTTAAGCAGGGTGCTCACGGGCATACCTGAGGAGCCTTTTGAGCCTAAACGAACCTAGGTATTCTGACTGGGTGGGAAGTAATCAGCTCCCAAGGTCCATAGATCACTGATTGTACAAATCTTTCTCGACTTACAGTGGGGTTAAGCTCTGATAAACACATCATAAATTGAAAACATTTAATCCATCTAACCTGCCAATAGCATAGCTAAGTCTGGCCTACCTTAAACATGCTCAGAACATTCACAGTAGCCTACCGTTGGGCAAAATCATCCATCACAAAGCTTATTTAATTATAAAGTGCTGCACAGCTCATGTAATTTATTGAATACTGTAGTGAATGTGAAAACCAGAGTGGTCGTAAGTGTACCTGTTATTCACCCCTGTGGCCGCATGGCTGGCTGGGGGCTGGGCTCCCCGCGGCTGCCCAGCACCACGACAATCTCCTGCCACAGCATGACGCTAGCCGGGGAGCAGATCAACATTTAAACTTCACGGGATAGTTTCTACTGAACACATACTGCTTTGACACTATCACAAAGTCAAAAAATTATGAAGTTGAAATGTTTTATGTCCAGGACTGCATCTGTATTCCCTTTTATAATTGCCACGTACGTCTAAGCAGGGAGATACCTGTCTGGCTACGAAGGCCAGTCCTGCTCTGTGCTTGTTGTCCTGATGTGCTTATTAATTCCACCCCTTTCACCTGTAAGTGTCTCCATTTGGATTATGTGGATTACGTACTGTAGGTTCACCCAGTCAAAGCACAGGTCCAGGCCCTGCAGGTGATGGAGGGAACCTGGCCTCTCAGGAATTTACAGTCTAATTGGGAAGATAGAAGTTTACTACCCAGGAGACGAGGAAATCACCTAAGAGGGGGTCTTAGGTCACCCTCTATGACCTAAGAGGTTCCTTCTACATGGAAACCAGTTCAAGGTTTGTTTTGTTTTGGTTTCCAGTGGCCCCAGGGAAGGTCTTCCCCTTGTCAGAGAACTGCCAGCCTCTCTGTTCAAGCAGTTCTTTTTGAAAATCACTTCAGAGTGATTTCACAGAGTAGGAAATAACAGACAATGTTCTTTAGATCATTCACTCTTTTAAGCAAATTGTTGTTTGATCAAACAAAGATGGTCAAACAAAGTGAGAACCGTCAGCTTTTCAGAAACACCCTTGCCCCCCACACTCCCATCCCTTACTGCCACTCTGGGAATAAAACATCACAAATATTTGAAGAATACTTACTTTCACTTAAAAAGTAACCACCTGGCCTGGGACTTAGCTGCCCCCAGACCTGTGTGTGAAGCTCCAAAGCACTCCAATGTGTAAACCCACGACCTTACTTATTCTATCTGAAGCCCACAAACACCCTCTTAGGTCATTTCCTTGTCTCCTGGGTGGTAAGCTTCTATCTCCCCAGTTAGACTGTAAATTCCTGAGAGGCCAGGTTTCCTCTGTCACCTGCAGGGCCTGGACCTGTGCTTTGCAGGTAGGGCAAGTGTGGCAGTAAAAGAAGACATGACCTCCACCAGGAAGCCCTCAAGGTCTCTGCTCAACAGTTAATGGCTGGGACATTGGCACAGGGCAGGGCTTAGGGCACAGGAAGCTGCAGGTGCCCCGGGTGACTGGGCAGCAGGCCAGCCTCACAGGTGCAGCTGTCACCTGGGGTGGTGGGGGCTGTGCTCAGAGGCACAACAGCATGGACTCACTTTTCATCATGAACAGAAGTATCTTATTACACCAGCAGGAGGGATTAAGGCCCTAAGCTGGACATGTTTGTGGACACAAACTGGGAGGACCTTCTGAGATGTGTCGCTTGCCAGTGGCTGGGAGTTCTGGTGCGACTAGAGTTTTCCTTTCCCACAGGGGACACAGTGTCCCTCATCACCAAAGCCAGTCCTCGAGGGAACCGTATTTTAGGATGAGGGTCGCCTGCTCAGTTTTCTTTAACAAGGATTAAACCTTCTATTCCACAACAGGGGTGAGGTGCAACACGTGAGTGCACCTCGGAACTTACATGACTGGGATTTACTGACTGAGGAAGGGTGGGATGTCGGGGTGTCCGCGGAGAAATGCAGGGCACCAGGTAATTAGGGTGAGCAGCTTGAGAACAAAATGGGAGCTGACTCCTGCACACTACGGGAAATGAACCAGAACCTTGCATTATAAACAGGCACCCTGGGAACCAAGGCTCAGCTGTAACAATGGAAGACACGTGAAATGGATAAAGGGTATTTGTCAATAATACTGTAAAATCACTTAAGTCAATAGCTTTGCTACCTAACCCCTCACTCAGCCTTAAATGAGAGTGACTGACTCACTGGAATGTCTTCTCTTACTTCTTCCTTTGTGCACAAGGAGCAGAATTTTCATCGATTCACTCAATGACATGTATGGAGTGTGTATTATGAGCTACACATTCTGAGCGCTGAAAATAATGATAATAATTTGCTGATTATCCACTAAGTGCCAGGTACTTTGTCACATGCTTGATGTACATTATCTTGTTTTGTTTTGTCCTGAGAGCCCCCTATGAGGTAGGTACTATTATTTCTCCTGTGGCTGATGGGAATCTGATTTGGACAGGTTCACTATCCTGTTCAAATGGCAGAGATAGGATTCAGGCCTGCTGACCCGAATCCCTGCTCTTAAGCCCTACATTATATTCCTTAAGCCAAATCTGAACAGCTGCCCCAAAGGTAGCTGGGAGTATTCCTCTCTCTGGTCCTCTGCTGTACCACAGGGGCTATTAAATATGGTTAAGAAGAGGAAGGAGAAACATAGCGGCTTCCCCCTCCCTAAGCCTGCCCTCGAGCCTCCTGGTGAGCAGTGCGGCATCTGTGGATGGGTGTCATTTGGCTTACCTGCTAACCCAAGGCAGGAGCTGCCTCCCTGCAGCCCACCACTTGGGGATGGAGGGTGTCAGCCTCTCCAGGGACAGCCTGCTTAGGCAGCTCTGAGGGTGACCCAAGTTCCTGATTACACTGATCCAGAACCACTAGTTCTAGTTTTCATTCATACTTTTCATTCATACTTTCCTTTGAGAAGTCATTCTGATACAATCTTTCTTGAAGCTCCCTTTAAATTCATTCAATCTGGGCTTCCTATCATGGCTTATTTTGTTTTAAACTGTGATAAAATATACATAACACAAAATTTACCATCTTACCCATTGTACAGTTCGGTGGTATTAAACATATTCACATTGTTGAGCAACTATCACCATTATCATCTCCATAACTCCTTTCATCTTGGAGAACTGAAACTCTATACCAATTAAACAGTACCTCCCTATTCCCACCCTTCCTCGGTCCTGGACATCCCACCATTTTGCTGTCTCTGATTTTGACTACTCTAAATACCTCATATAAGTGGAGTCTACAGTATCTGTCTTTCTGTGATTGGCTATTTCACTTAGCATAAGTCCTGAAAGTTCATCCATGTTGTAGCACGCTGCAGAATTTCCTTCCTTTTCAAGGCTGAATAACATTCTATTGCATGTATATACCACATTCTGCTTATCCATGCATCCATCCATCCATCCATTCATTCACCCATGGACACTGGGTTGCTTCCACATTGTAGCTATTGTGAATAATGCTACTATGAACATGGATCAACAAACATCTCTTTCAATTCTTTTGGGTATATACCTAAAAGTGGAATTGCTGGATCTTATAGTAACTTAATTTTTAAATTTTTGACGAACTTCCATACTCTTGTCCCCAGTAGTGGAACCATTTTACATTCCCACAAACAGCACACAAGTCTTCTTATTTTTCCACATCCTCACCAACACTTGTTTTGTTTTGCTTTTTATGTATTTAGTTTATTTTTTATAGTAGCCATATAAGTGGAAGATAATCTCACTGTGGTTTTGATCTGCATTCCCCTAATGATTAGTGATGTTGAACGTCTTTTCCTGTGATTATTAGCCATTTATATAACTTGGAAGAAATGTTTATTCAAGTCCTTTGCCTATAACTGAATTAGGTTGCTTATTTTTGTTGTCTGTTGACTTTGTGTGCTCTACTTTGATGAATTCACTTATTTTAACAGGTTTGCTTTTGTCTTTTTTTTTTTCTACACTGGTTACAGTACCTTTGTAGTAAGTTTTGAAATCAGAAGTGTAAACCCTCCAGGTCTGTTCTTTTTCTTCAAGATTGCTTTGACTGTCTGGGGTCCCTTGAGATTCCACATGACTTTCAGGATGGGTTTTTCTATTTTTGTGAAAAAGTCTTTGGGATTTTGATAGGGTTTGCATTTGATAGTGAATGTGTAGATCACTTTGGGTAGTAGGGGCATTTTAACAACATTAAGTCTCCCAACCCGTCAGCATATGTCCATTTATTCAGTCTTCTTTAACTTCTTTCAGCAATGTTTTGTAGTTTTTATTACTCAAGTCTTTTACCTCCTTGGTTAATTCCTAAGTATTTTATTCTTTCTGATACTGTTGTAAGTGGAAATGCTTCTGTAATTGTCTACTCAAATTATTCAGTGTTAGTGTATAGAAATGCAAGCGATTTTTGTATGTTTTGTATGATTTTTGTATGTTTGTAGGTTTTGTATCCCATGACTTTGCTCAATTCATTTCTTCATTCGAATAGATATTTTTGTCTTTAGGGTTTTCTCGGTATAAGATGATATCACTAAAAGAGACTTTAACAGAAGGTTTTCTGATGTAACTTTCATCATTTTTGCAAGTATTTTTGACAGGAACCGGAACTCAGGGTGAGGGAAAGCAAGGGAAAATGACTTCCAAATTTACTTTTAGATTAGAGGTCAGCCATGAATTATACACCAAATCATGATATATTTTGAACGTATATAACCCCCACAAACTGTCTTTGTCTTCCAGCATCTCAGAAAACATTCTGAGACAGTAGAAAGGGGTAGAAGGGCGTGTATGTGTGAGTGTGAGAGCCAGAGAGAGCGAGACACAAACATGTTTACTTTCCTCAAGTCTAAAGGTAGCTCCCGTTAGAATCAATAGAAGTAACACATGCTCCCAGGAGACTGCTAACTGACAAGGGGGTGCCTGTACAGCAGAGAGGAAAAGCCAAACAGAAGGGCTCCATATGGATCTCTGGGTTTTAACAGACAGGCATGCAATCTTGAGGACCGGACGGAATAATAATGTGAAAACAGATTCAGTAATGCCATCAAGAGAAAGTGCTGTGGAAAAGCACTAAACCCGCTCATACATAATTAGCTAATTGGGACCCTCATTAAGCTGCTGAATCTGCCCCCCCTAAGTCAGAATAATGTATGCTAAGCCCAAACATCTTGGGGGAACACACTGCCTCCCTCAAATGACTTATACACCTTTCAGGGGCAAGAATTTAGAGGGTCATTCAGCAAAATATGTTGATGCCTGGAATGTGTCAGATATAGATCTCAGTGCTGGCAGTCTGGCAGGAACAAAACCCCTGGTACATGGCGCTTTCATTTAACTGGGAGAGACAGACAATAGTCATATAAACCTGCACTACATCCGGAGTAACCCATGAGATGGATGGTGAGAGGCAGAGTGATATACTTAATAATTATAAGAAGGAGCCCTCTCAGATGAGGTGACCTGTGGGCAGAGACTGAAGGAAGTGAGGAGGGAAAAAACTGGGGTGAGAGCATCTTAGACTTCTTTATACACCACCTAGCAACTGTTATGTAAGTTGACCATAACAAGTGCTTAGAAAGAGTGATTTACCAACTTGGTGATCCTCTAAGTCTGTTACTTATGATGACTGAAAAGATTAATGGAAGCAGAATCCGAGTGCTTACTGCATTATCTAGTTGAGTGGCTCTCAACTGGGGCTGATTTTGCCTGCCAGAGGACACCTGGCAATGTCTGAGGACATTTTGATGATCAGGACCTGGGGGAGGGGGAGGGTACTACTGGCACATCCTAGGGAAGGGCCAAAGGTGCTATTAAACATCCTACATTGGGCCAAAGAAGTCCACATGGCCAAGAATGAATGGGCCCAAAATGTCAGCCGTGCTACTGCTGAGAAACCTTGATTTGGTGCCCAGACACGGAGCCAAATCTCTGATGAGAGCTGAGGGACCAGGCAGGAGCAGCTCTTCCCAACAACCTCGTCAAGCCTCCAGCGATCAGCAAACAGCATAGATCCAAGGCCCCTGGGGTGTCCTTGGAGCATCCTTCCAAGCTTGGTGACCAACTGAGTTGGGTGGTTTCAAAGCCACATGGGGGATTTACTCATAAAGCAACACTTCCTGCATGCCTTTGGTATGACAGGGCAAGGAGACACGATGTGGGCCCGGCCGTCAAACACTTTACAGCCTAGGGAGGATGGGAGGCATGAAGACAAACACCTGCAATCTGACAAGGGCCACAGGGGGTACAAATGCAATGATGTACGGGGTGGGAGTAATGCCTTTCATTGAAGTGACCCAGATCGGTTTAATATACGAGGTATTGTCTGAATGGGGCTTTGACAGTGTGTAGGCTTTAGACAGGCAGAGAGGGAAGTAGAGAGGATCTTCTAAGTAGAGGGTAAGATGTGAAAACAGATGAAAAGGTGTGGAATAATAATAACAGTATTAAGAGCAACTGCCCTCTACTAAATCCCCTCTGCAGGACAGAGGTGGTGCCAAGTACTTTATCATGACAATTGGAGCCTAAACTGAAAACTGATACATATAAATCAGACGAAGCCTAGCATGACCCAAAGTGACTTGAATTTCGCATATTATCCATTTCAAAAAGATACTGAAACATGGGCAGTGTTACCTGGGGAGAGTTGCATAAATACCGAAGCAGTTCACCAATATACTGAATGACAGTGACGTTATATTTTCTGCAGTCATCCCAAAACTGGCTGGCTGAAAATTTGGTCCGCAAAACAAGAGTAGCACCTACAGAGAAGTATATGTAAAATGTTGATAACAAAATGGTACAAAAAAACTTCCTTGATTATATTTGTCATTTTCGAAAGGTAGAAATTTAAATACCGACTATATTCGCAAACGAATGTTGGGTACCAATAATGTTCAATTCAAAACATTAATAGGACATGGTTTGGTCCTACAGAAACTTCCAATCTAGTGGGAAGACAGGTATAAGAGTCTTCCTAATAAAAGTCAGTGCACAATAAATAAGAGGTTCAAATGAAGCCCTAAGGTAATGTGAGCTTGGGAGAGTACGTGTACATGTGTGTGCATGTAGATTAATTCTGCTTGGGAGCGAGGGCTGAGTAAGGCATATTTTGGAAGAGTTAGGATTTGAATTAGGTCTAAGAAGTGAATATGGAGAAAGAGGAGGGAATTCCAGAGAGAGGAAAAAGCAGGAACATCAAGACAGGACAGTCCACAAAGTGTTGGAGGGTAGCCGAGACTCAGCTGGCCTATGACTGGAGTGGTACAGAGTGGGCGCGTCATGAGAGGAGAACCTGGTGAAGCAGTGAGGGGTGCAATCACGGACAGCTTGGAAGTACCAGGTGCAGGAGCCAGATGTAATTTTCTAGGCAATGGAAACCAGGGTCTTGAGCAAGCAGGAGGATTCTTCTTTGATAGGTGAGGTATGAATGCTTCCCAAAGATGCCCATGTCCTAATCCTCAGAACCTGTGAATGTGTCACTTTACATGGGAAAAGGACTGTATATGTGTGACTAAGTTAAAGATCTTGAGATGAGAAGATCATCCTGGATTATGTGCGTGGGCCCAATTCAATCACAAGGGTTCTTGTAAGAGGAGGGCAAGATGGTCAAGAGCAGAAAGAAATGGGATGATGGCAGCAAAATGTTGAAGTGACGTGTTTTAAAGACAGAAGAAGAGGCCAGGAACCAAGGAATGCAGGCAGTCTCTAGGAGCCAGAAAAAGCAAGGGAATGATTCTTTCCTAAAGCTTCCAGAAGAAAGGCAGCCCTGCTGACACCCTGATTTGAGGACCTCTGACCTTTAAAACAGTAAGACAATAAAATTGTGTCATTTTAAGCCACTAAGTTTGTTGCAGTTTGTTACAGCAGCAATAGAAAGCTAATACAATGGGTAGAAATAATGTGTTGATCATACGCAACCTAACTATAGGCATGAAATGTAGTCAAATAAAAAAACTCACAAATATTTTTCATGTTATTACATACAAAAGCCCAATGTTTTAGAAGAGGAAACTTGTTTAAAATACGATTTTTTTTTAGCATGTATCTGTGGCGCTTCAGCAAATAGGTGAGTGATGATTTGTCCGTTTGGGAGCCTCAGAGTCACCTGTTCCTTATGCACGAGCACCCTGACCAGGCCCAGGCACTTCTTGCTCATTTGGAGGTTGCTAACTGATGCCAGGTTACGTATTTTACAGCTGATCAACAAGCTAATGAGGAACAGAAACAGAGGCTTGGGCAGTCATATGTAAACATGCATAGGCATATGTGTTATGACATGTACATACACAATTATTTTAAATGAAATGCCACATGGGAGAAAAAATAAGTTGTTGTTGTTTTTTTTTTTTTTTAGCTCAGTTAGTTAAAGAGAGAGCTTCCGGGAAGAGGTGGCTGTTGGACTGAGCCTTAATGTATACAAGTAGCACAAATCCTACTGAAAGGACAGAGGATGGCAACTTAATTTGAATGGTAAGGTTTCAGAAGGAAAGAGAAGAGATGGAAAGCCTGGTATTTTGACATGAGCTGAGGAGCTGTGAGTTCAGGGGAGGGTAAAGTAGAATGGAGACAACTGAAAGAGAAGTTTAGGGTGCTGACGAAGATCAAATGCAGATTTCTGAAGATGGAAATGACACAGAAGAATTATCTATGGACCCTAAGAATCAAGGGTCCTAACCTGGATAAAAACTGAAAACATCTTAAAGTTTCCTCCTTGATAAAGCAAACAATTATAGCATTATATACCAGACAAGCAGGCAGGAGAAAATGTAAGTTATTTTAGATACTTGCAGTGGGTGAACCAAATAGCCTTGTTAACATTGAAATAAAGGTGCCTGGCACACAGGAAAGTAGCCAAATTTTGTCTTATTTTTCCTGATGAACACATGTGAAAGTGAGCTGAACTACAATGCCTTATTGAGAGAAAAAGCTTACCAGTTACCAGACATCCGTGTAGGCCAATCATAAGTGCAGCACCGTGGTACAAGGGGAGCGTCGTATAGATTATATCACTTTCTTTGATTCCAGTTACAGTAGCAGTGGCGCATCCGTACCACACGCGAGAATGATTGATTATTGCAGCTTTTGGAAGACCTTTGCAAAGATACAAGAGAAAGCGTGAGTGAGCCAAGAGCCATCATTTAGATATGTGGTCTGGGAGAGAGATCTGGCTCAGGAAGATTCAGCAGCTGGGAATTTGCACAGCAGATGGCCATGATTAGTCAGACTAGGAGTTGGCGCATTTTTTTCTGTGAAGACCTAGATAGTATATGTTTTAGGCTTTGCAGGGCCCTACATGCTCTCCTGCAACTATACAACTCTGCTATTATAGCAGATAGAGGCCAAACACATGAAAGAATGAATGTGGCTATGTTCTGATAAAACTTTATTTTAAAAAACCAGTGAGGGGGCTGTATGTGGCCCACAGGCCATAGTTTGCTGACTCCTGGATTAGATGGTTATTACAGTAGTAATTTGAAGAGAAAGGAATGTCTATAGAACTTCTGCTCCGTGCCTACCACTATGCAAGGTATTTTCAAAATTTCATTTAATTCTCAAAATTTGCTAATCCACATATGAGAAGGCTGAGATTTAGAGAGATTAAATAGCGTATAGAGCCCATCACCTTCATAGCCATCTTTATGAATTTCTTACGTATTCTTCTAAAGCTTCTTTGAATATAAATACAAACAAATATGAACATTTGCTCATATATTCTTGGCCTGCCCCTATTTAAAAAAATGTGCACATTCTTTTGAGCTTTTTTCTCCCTAAAATAACAGTGTATCTTGGAGATGTGTTCATATTTGTACACAGAAATTTCCCTTACATATTAATTCATTTATTCTTTTTCGTTAAGCTGCATCAAGTCTCTTATATGCAAATTCATTAACATTATTTTGCCATTTCACATGATAACACAGTGAATAACCTAGTCCACATGGCAGTTTACACTATGAATGATGCTCTATCTGTAGGATAAAATTTGCTGATGTAAGATTGTGGGGTCAAAAGATATAAGTCTTTCAAATGCTGGGCATAGAAGCCACAGGGCATAAATCTGCAAAGAAGTAAAAAGCTAACCTTCTCGAACAATATGGGTTCTCTGTCACTTACCAACTTTACATTTCCCTGTATGGCCCCGGAAGATGACTGGTTAGCCAGAGACGGGTAAGATTCCTCAAGGGAGGAAGAACCCAAGACAGGCACAGTCGCAGGGGGGCCATCAGGTGAGAAACTGGGGATCAACAGACGTGAGGCTTAGAACCTCACCCCCCCTGTTTTGAGAGAAATCTTCTGCATCCGTGGATGTTTTATTGCCCTTGTCTAGCTTGGATTAACACATAGTCTACAGGCACACACCTGATCATCTACATTTGCTCTCTTACAGCACTAAACTATGTTTTCTACCTTTATCTTGCATCTACCTACCACTTCAGCATTTTATTAAAAAAAAAAATAATAATAATAATAATAATAATAATAATAATAAAGGGAGAAATGTGGGATCCACATATAAATCAAGTATAAAAATCAAACAAATATTCATATTTGACCTGATTGTTTATAGTTCATAATGAGTGATCAAAACCGAAAGTTTCTGTGATGACTGCCCTTGTACTGTTCACCATGTAAGAACTTATTCACTATGTAAGAATTTGTTCACCATGTAAGAACTTGTTCGTTATGCTTCCGAAGATTGGAGACTGACGAGAATTGGGCTTGGGATGGATTAATGATTGTGCATTGAACATTGATTCCCCTATACAGAATTTTATTGTTGTTAACAACCATTTGATCAATAAATATGAGAGATGTCCTCTCAAAAAAAAAAATTATAAGTTTTTGTAATTTTGATAGCTACTGCCACATTGCCGGCTTTAAGGGCTATCCCCCATTCATTCTCCCACTACCAATATGTGAGTGTACGTTTTCCTCCAAACACTGAGAGTGTGCTCTGAAATGCTGGGATTTCTGCCAATTTGAAAGGTGAAAAATGGTATCTCAGTGTAGTTTTAGTAGACTAGACTAAATACATTTGCATTTTCTTTACCATAATTTACGTAAGTGTTTTTTGTAAGACTCTGTTAAAAGGGTATGCTTCTATTATTTCCCACAGAAAGTCAGTTTAGTTGGGGAGGGCATGAAGCAATTACTAAGGGGCTTGGGCTGGAGTTTAAGTTCTGATTAGGTTAACTGGCTTTATGAAGAGGAAGACAGTTGGCTGGGGACTCAAATCCTGCAGTACTTGATGGTACCCTAGCTGGGCATTGGCAGAAAAACAGCAATTCCCTGTAAGGCAAAGCAGTATGGCCAGTAAACTACCATCACTGTAAACACAATTCAAAGTCCATTTTCTCTGGCAGTGAGCCCGTGGCACTGTGTTAGTATGAACACCTCATTCTACACTAATATCAAGAAATAGAAGAAAGTATCAATAAGTCAGTTGTATTCACCACGGAAAGGAATCATTCGGAGAGTGAAAGCTCTGAATTACACTTTTTAAAAAAGAAATGCACATTCTTTGCTGCTTTGAAGTATTTTCAGATATTTCCTAATTTATGACTTTGTATCAATGAGGAAACAAGAATAATTGGTAACAATTATATAACTTTGTGCTAATGACTGTCATGGAGGAACAGGGAAAACATCTTGTTCTCCAATTGCTGAAATAAGTTCTTTTAATTAATTCTTCTAATTAATGTGTATAAGAGTAACAGCAAATATTACATTCAGAGATAAGGAGAAAGGTAAAATGAAAATCAAGACATTTATCTTTCTATTAAACATAAATTCTGAATTAGAGGATTAAATGAAGAAATGTTCATTCCTTTTTTCTCCCTAAAATGGGCTTTACATTTGACTGCCAAAATCTGCATTGTGAAGAAGTTCTATACTTGTCTCATTAGCATTGAGACTAGAATTTCCTGTCACTAACCAAGGACTCATTTCATCTCCATTATATCCCAAAGTTTACAGTTTGATTTTACCACCTTATTAAGAAATGAGGGTAAAAATCCCACACATTGAGGTGAATCTGTATTAGTGGATGCAGTTGATTAATCATGTCATTCCACCATTCTGTTCACATGGCAATAAACAACTTTTGACACATCAAAAAATGATAGCCACTATGCTTCGGGCAACAGTTTTAATATGTGTCAGAATTCCCTCCTCATTTATTCCCAGCCTCGCCTCATTTACTTAATGAAAATGCTCAGCAAGAGTGACTGTACGAGAGGAAGTTAAACTCAGGTCCAGGAACCAGGCGATCAGATGGGTGCGGAGGGCCTGTTGAGGTGAAGGAGAGAGTGCCTATAGTCTGGTGTGGAGAAAAAAGGTGCAAAGGAACCGTTAGTCTTATCTATAATGTTTGATTATTTTACAAGGAGATGGCATGCCATGCATGTATTACCTGCTTAAATTAAAATTTAAACCAAAAGAAAGATTCACATGTTGCTTTGCAATATTAATAGTAACAATTAGCATGCTGGTGCTGGCTTCCTGTCTTCCACTTAAATATTATTACATCTGCTAACATTTTCCCTGGCCTAGAGCAGCAGACACTAAAGATGTGTTGAATGGGAGAATTCGGAGGAATTGGGGCAAAGCGATCAGTTGTATGAGCTGTGGTATCCGCCAAAAGGTGAGTCCTGACACTTCTACTTATCTTGGGAAGTTCTTAACCTCTCAAGCATCAGTTTCTGAGTTTGCAAAATGGGAATAAGGTTCGGATCGATCTTAAGGGTGGTGGGAGAATTGTAGGAACCAATGAGCACATGGGAGAATGCCTAGGACAGCCTATCTTTAATATTGCCTGGCTCATATAGCAGCATTCCAGTAACCCTTAACTGGCCGTGGTTTTCTTAGTGGCTCATAAAATAAGAGTGCCGCTTACACTGAAAGGCATGCTAGATTTGGAAAAATATGATACTAAGCTCTGAGCTAGACTGATCCTACACCCATAGCACCAAACAACTCCAAGTCAGCCTGCATGAGAAACCAATCATCAAAACATTTATATAAACATAGCCCATTATTGCCCTATAGTCTGTCATTTCCATTTGTTATAGGTTACACTTTATATGAACTGAGGATATAATATAATGAAAATACAACAATCACTAAAAAAATTCCAACAACCTATTCAGTGCCAATTTCATCCATCAATATAACTATTTTTGTAGTTCTTGGTTAACCTCTTTCTCTACACACCAACTAGGGGGAGATAAATGTGACTTGGAGAAACCCAAATGGGATCGTATGCTATGAAATAAGATCAGTTCCCTCAGGCAAAGAGTTAAATCCTCTGAAGTATTAGTTTTCTGATAAGTTTTGTCAAAGAAAGAGAACATGTGAAAACCTAACCCAACATTTAACTCCTTCAGTAGAGGTCCATTTCTTTGAGAATCCTCTTTCTTTTTACCTGTGGTTCCAGAAGTATAAATGTATATGGCAGGAGTGGATAAAGTGACCTCAGATCTCCATGACTCGGGGATAGGATCAGCCGACACTTGGTCCACTTTGTCTAGGAGAGAGCCGACCCCATCCGTGTTGGAAGTTCTGCTCACGTAATAGATGGCTACATCATCTTTTTGCAGGCTGGGCAGCACCTCTTCAATAGCTGCTTGGAGTTCTTAGTAAGAACAAAAATCCAAACAAATTAAATTGGCCATTAAAGTTATGTAGAGCAATGAGCTTCATGGTAATTTTGTTTTCACCATAATTTTGCCTAAAATGTGTGAATTATAAAAAGTGATGCTTTTAATTATGCACATTTAAAGACGGAATTTGCTACATATGAAAATATTTGAGGGATGGTTGAGTTTTGATGATTTCATGAGCAGCAGATGGTGGGTTGACATCTGTACAAATGGACATATTAGTAAAAACCAGGATATTTAAGTTTATAACATGTGCAAACCAGTATGCATCTCAAATACTTCAGAAATGAATTTGTTTATTCCTAATATGTGCCCCACAAAACTACTGATGAAAAAAATTTTTAAGGGAGGAAACGACAAACAGAAGTAAGGGAGCCAGGGTAACTAATAAACATAGAAGCAACTTGCTATAACACATTTTTAAAAGCTTATCAGTAGTATGTAGTTCCCTAAGGAGGTTCAGAAATTCTGAGAAGTTCCAAACTTCACAAGCCCATTCTCTGGTCTGAGGAAAAAAAAGGACAGATAAGCATGTTTTTCAAACTGTGGGTCACAATATAGCGATGGATTGTTAAAGACATTTAAAATGACCAGTATTTTAAGAAATTAAAATAAAATGCAGTAGAAAATTTCAGAGCATACACACGTACTAAGAGGAAAGCACTGTTCTTTTTTAAAACTGTTGTTTCAGTTACATGGGTGTGTGAGTACTGGGTCATATACAAATGTATTTTTTTATTGTAGTCAAGGTCAAAAAATTTTAAAGGCACTGATTTAATAGGCAAACCACATGTCATGCTCACTACTTGGATTTTTGTGCCCCTAAACCATAAGATGAGATGGGCTTTAAGCTTCCTTGTCTTGAATTGTGATTACTTGTATTGTGATTATTTGTAACAGGTAACTTTATAGCCCAGGGAATTACCTTGGGGAGGCTCTTCCTAATTCATCTTATATGCTTTGTTTCTCTGATGTGTGCATATGATGAATCAATCAAGACAAGAAATAGCACCAGGGTAGATGCATTAAATTTTTTTAAATCATTTGAACCAAAGGACTCATTCAATTGGTAAAATATAGTGCAAAAGAGTTTATTAGGAAAATCAACAACCCTCACCCCACCCTCCTCACAATTAAACCTTCTGCCTAGGGTCAATCAATTTCAATTATTTTGGCTGCTTCTTCTAGCAAACACCTCTACATTATGAAATAACGTGTTTTTCCTGCTACCTCGTGACCTATCAATTTTGTTCCCATCCCCCATTTTACCCCTGTCCACCCCCAACAGTTATTATCTTCACTTTCTGCTGACTGGGTTAATAGTATTCACATCTATTCTGAGACCATAACTGTCTTCCCAGCTTTGTTTATGGGTTTGCTCCAGAAACCCTAAACCAATAATCATGATCAATAAGATTATGATTATGTATCATCCACTGCAGAGCCAAGTAACACACTTTAATCATAATTTCTTTCATGAACAGTTTGCTCCTGGAGTTTCTACTGGCTATCATTCTTTAATGGACCATTTGCCCCAATTCTTTTTTCAACCTCCATCAGATCAGCTTCTCTTCCTTTTTGCCCCAGGAACTTCGGTTCTCCTCTACTCTTTTATTCTGAAGGGTTGTTCTCTAGTCCTTCAGCACTTTGGTAATGTTAGAAAGCACCATAAAACCTAAATGTGATTTATTCCCACCAGGAGGTTTAAAACATTTTAATAGTAAAGTATTAACAAAAGGCCATGTGGTAGAAGCTGCTCAGGCTGAGGGGGTGTCAATTGATAAAAGCCTGGCTATACCTATATGAGTTTTTTAAATGTACCAATAAGATTAAGACAAATGTAAGGAAAAGATATTACTGGCTTAGGCGACATCCTGGCAAGAATGTGAACCCTGTAGTACTCAGCCAATGAGGAATCAGGGGAGGGACTCAAGCACTAGGAGATAAATTATTGGCTCCAAACTCCGCAGGTGTGCCTGTCCACCAGACACCCGATCTTATAAGACCGTCATTAAAGTCTCGCTCCGTTGTTCTCTCCATGTTTTTCAAACTGTGGAGTTTGCATTAGGACCAGTGAGTGTGTTTCTCACAATTTGGGGGCTCATCCGGGATTCTCTTGCCTGTGCGAGTTGAGGGCCCAAGCAGAGTGGGAAGAGCTGGCCCGCTCTGGGCATTTCACCTTTGCACGGAAGCCGAGAAGACCTGAGACTTGTGCGAAGACAGTGTGACCGATGCAGGGGAGAAAACGCAGGCACCGCAGCAACTAGGCAACCTCGTGCACGAGCCAAGGTAGGAAAATTGGGCTGTAAGTACTGCCTTGGTGGTTGGGCATTTTTCAGAGGTCGAGTGTGTGTGGCTGAGACGTGTCCTAGATACCAAGCGAGTGTGGAGTCCAACGGTGCGGTTCTCCCGCGAGGGAAATGGCTGGAACGAATCTCGGGGTGTGTGCAAGAAACTTCCATTCTGAGGGGTTGAGTACACAGGGAATTCAGACACAGGGACCTCTTGAAAGATGGAAAATACAAATCCTAGGCCTAGAGAAGCAGGGGAAAAGAACCAGACGAGATCCCTTGAAATTCCCCCAGATAGCCTCCTGGGGTGTAGGTTAAAGTACTGGGGAGAAGCCTCCTGTATCAGGTTAAGGACAAACAAGGTAATCAAATTTTGCTGTTTTGTCTAGATTAAAATTAGATCAGATGAAAACTGGCTTTGCCAGGTGTAAGTTATTTTTTGATAGCAATAAAGTCTCCAGTTCACCTAAGGAAAGGGACTACGCACTCTGTTGGTTACCAAGGGCGCTTCCCATATTTCCCCTCAACACCAGAGAAGGGAAAGCTAGGGAGGAGGAACTGCAAGAGACTTCCCAGGACAAGTCCAGGTGTTGAGGGAATGTTGTGTATTTTCCTAGATCCTTGTCCCAGCTGCAGCGGAGAGTTGAGGGGAGGAATGAAAGTTTTGTTTGGAGTTACTTGGAGAGAGAGAAAGTGCCTCGGCAGGGAGAGGCGCCCTGGGAGGTTGAAGAGAAAAAGTTTTAAGTTAACAGGTTGCATGCTTTGAGGGTGCCAGCGGCCTCAGAGAGAGGAGTGACCCAGGGGTTGGAAGTTCCCCTTTTTAAGGATTCTTTAAGAGTGTGGCTGGGGGCTGGGGGTGTTATGTATTCTTTGATGAGACATTAAATTTCTTATCAATTCTCCAGGTAATTCTGCAAAATTAGCTTAACACAAGAAATTTACTGCTTTAGTCTCCTTCCAGGATAGCAGCTTCCTGGTTCGGGAGCATATCAGAACTGTCTGCCCTTCTTCCAAGCGGGGCAGAGTTATTGTGTGTTTGCTAATGAATTAGTTGAGAATCTTGCTTTTTGACTTCCTGGGTATTAAAATGCAATCTTTGAGATAGAATCCTTCCTGCCTTTTGCTATGTTGTTTACTGGCTGTGCCTGCATGCTGAATTAATTGCCTGGGTTGCTGACTACTTGATTGGGGTCCGAAGGAAAAAAAAAGAAAAAGAAAAAATTCATATAAATAAAGTTAAAGAAGAAAAGAAGAAGCTGGCCCTGTATGATTAACATAATAAAGACAGGCTATGCTGAGGTACCCTTCTTTATTTGGGGAATATTCAGACATTCCAGGCCAAGTTGCTCCTGTCTTTTTGAGCTTTAATTAATTAATTCTGAGTCTTTTTAGTGGACTTCACTGGCCTTTTTCTCTTTCCACCCCACTCATATCCATTTAACATCGGGACCCACTTTCTTGGTTCCCTCCCTGTGGGTAAAATTGTAACATTTCCAGAATATCCTGCCTGGCTTTGGTACATCTACATATCAACAGGCGTTCAGAGGTGGAAAGAAGTATAGCTTTCGTTCATTTGCATCTTTCCTCAGGGGTGGAGAGAAGTTCATCTCCATATCAATGGGTAATTACCTTAGCAATGAAGGGCTTACGTACCTGAGAGGTGAGGGGGAGGGCCGGTTTTTGGCTGATGCTAGAGCCTGAAAGAGAGAAATGGCCCCAGACTACAGCTTGGGAGCAATAAACGGATTTTAAACTTTATATCTCCCTTTAAGTGATTTCAGTTTTTAGAGGTATTTTGCCCCAGGATTTCCTCTCCCCAGACTTAACCATATAAGAAGGACTTAGAGTTTCCCCTTGCCTTCTGGGGAGTCCACCAGGAATCCCAAGGTGTTTCCATTGAGAGAGGTCCCACTAGGACAAGGGGAAATTTGTTAACGCTCCCCTCACGGGTACTGAGGTGAGAAGTTTTAAACATTGCTAGTAGATCCTCTTGGCCTAGTGGATCCACTAGATCAATTCCTGGGACGTAATATATATACTTAGGTTAAACTGATGTACATCATGAATATCCTATTCCCTGGTGGTGAGGGGGGGGGGTGATCAGGAGAGCTGCTGTGTCCATTTTGGGAACAAAGACACCCACTGGGCCAGGGTGTCCAGCCAGCAGAACAAAAGTTCCCAAATGTAGATCCTAGATAAGATAATTATCTGGAGGATAGAACTAAAGTGCAGGATCTTTGAGGGCTAATTATAAAGGGAATTAGAGAATCAGTCCCAAGATGTCAAAATGTTTCTAAAGTGTTTGAAGTCCAACAAGAAAAAGAAGAGTCCCCAACTGCATTTTCACAGAGATTCAGGGACCAGATGAGAAAGTATTCAAGACTTGACCCAGAAGCTCAAGTAGGACAGGGTCTTTTAAAAACCAATTTTGTAACCAAAAGTTGGCCAAATATTGCTAAAAAATTACAGAATTTAGATAGATAGAATGAGAAACCTATAGAGGAATTATTTAGAGAAGCTCAAAAAGTGTTTGTTAGGAGGGAGAGCCAGATCCTCTCCAATGGACCCCAGGGGAACTGCAAATTCTAGAAGAACTGAAAGCAATCCTTAGTCACTGCCCCAGTCCTGGCACTCCCATTTTTAGAGAAGCCATTTCACTGGTTTGTTACTGTTGAACAAAGTTCCCTGTAGAGGTTTTGACCCAAGCCTGGGGAGGAAAGAAACAACCAGTGGCCTGTGTCTAAACTACTGGACCGTGTCTCTTGAGGATGGACTGAATGCGTTCAGGCCATTGCAGCCACGGCCTTACTGGTAGAAGAAAGCAAAGTAGGAAATTAACTTGGAAGAACCCTCACAGTCAGTACTCCTCACCAGGTTCGGGTCATACTTAATCAGTAAGCTGGGCGCTAGTTAATAGATTCTCAAATTTTAAAATATGAAGCCTGATCTTAACAACAGACACCTGTCTCAATCCAACCAGCTTCTTATGTGCAGGGGAGGCTGAAGGCCAATCAGAATTGAAGCATAGTTACATAGACCTCATAGAATATCAAACTCGGAGTAGTCCATACCTTTAGAAAAATTTGGACAGAAAGAGGTCTCATAAACAGTAAAGGAAAAGAATTAATTCATGGGAAATTAATCAAGGAGGTTCTGGAAAATCTTTTACTTCCAGCTGAAATATCTATAATGCATGTGAATGATCACCAGAAAGGAAATTCTTATGAAGCAACAGATAATAGAATTGCTGATGAAGCCACTGAAGAGGCTGCATCTGAAGATGAAATTAGACTTTTAAAACCTCACACCTAATATCCCTAAAACTTCCTTTATCCCAAAGTTTTCTTAATAAAAACAAACAAACAGAAATTAAGAAGCTACAGGAGGTGGGGGCATCTTGAGATGAGAAAGGGAGGTGGACTTTACCAGATGGGAGAGAAGTGATCAGCCGACCTATTATGAGACAGCTGATAACATGTCTTAGAGGAAGCCACTAAGGTCCCCAGGCAATGTTTGATGCTTTGACACCATTGCTAAAAAGATTTGTAGGCGTTGCGTGCCAAAGAATTAAGAAGTGTATGAAAAAGTCAGTACCTGGAGAGAGACCCCGCCCAAGCAAGACCATTCCAAAGTATCCAAATTGACTTTACTGAGATGCCAGAAGTGGGGATGCTTAAATATTTATTAGTGACTGTTGACCATCTCACTGGATGGGTGGAGGCCCACCCATTAACAACTCCAACAGCAAGATCAGTGATAAAACTACTTTTAGAGCAAATAATTCCTAAGTTTGAGTTAATAGAAAATGTTCAGATTTTACTTCATTTTACTTCAAAAGTACTACAAGGAATGATTATTATATGAGCTACCATATCTGGGAAGGGCAACAGACTTGCCCACTGTAGAAACAAATGATCAGTTTTTAAGAGAATATGTGCTGGCCATGTCTTCTAACTTATCTTCTCTCAGGCTGAAAGGACTCCTCGCCCAGACTCCCCCACTTGACTTCTTCACTCACTGCATCCAGCCTGGGGACCTGGTGTTAGTAAAATCCTGGAAAGATCGACTCCAGCCCAGCTGGGAAGGCCCCTACCAAGTGCTCCTGACCACAGAGACTGCAGTGAGGACAGCTGGAAAGGGTTGGACTCACTACATCAGAGTAAAGAAACTGACTGAGGGATCTGGGGACAAAACAGAGAATTGACTGGTGTCCCAGGTGGCTAACCAACCCTTAAGACTGAAACTAAAAAGAACCTAAATGTTAAATTTTATCCTCCTAACTCTATTTCACAGGCAAGTCACAGAGAGCCCTAGAATAGGAAGGAACTCCTGGTTATCCTGTCAAACTCATAATCAATATTACTAAAACATCAAGCCCCCAAACCATTAGGTTTGATGCTTGTTAGGTTCTCTCTTGTGGTGACCTAAATGACCAAAGACAGCTTTCTAGAGATAATAAGTATCTCTGTCCTGAATGGACAAATGTTAATAGAATAAAAAAGCAAGTGGGCCCCCATGTCCAGGGTGGCGCAGTGTTTGGTGGACTACCCAGTTTCAAGGGTGGGCGGACCTTCATGCAGCAGAGAAATCTTTAATAAGAAAGCTCCGCTTAGCTAAAGGAATTCCTCCTGATTATTGCCAGGACAGACAGTGTAACCCCCTCTTATTAACTATACATAAACCTCAAGACTTAGACTCAGACCCTGTGGAAAGGTTGGATCTTAATTTAATCAAAGACAAGACTTCACCCATAGTGGCCACCCCTGATCCTGAGGGAAATAATGAGCCAGAGCCTCCCCATAATGACCCTAGACTAGTTAAAAGATCTAAAACAGATTCTTGAAATAGAGATAGATTATGGAGACACCAATGCCTGGGTAGAATGGGTTAAATTTTCAGTCCTAGCTTTAAATAAAAGTGATAGTTATGCATGTGCTGCTGGATGGCCACAGGTGTAGGCGGTCCTGGTCCCTTTCTGTTGGGACACAGACCCCACTGAGATGAACTGCGTGTTGGCCCTGTACCAGGACAAGGACGCTTGAGGAAATGAGACTTGCAGGGGCTTGTCTTTACTCTTTCATGCACTAAAGAAGTCAGACCCGAGGGCAATCCCCTCTTTTTCCATAGGGAAGATGAATCACTCCTCATGCCTCTCTAGGCAAGGGGAAGGTTTCACAACTCCTATGGGGAACTTACTGACTTGTCCCACATCCTAAATGTCTTTAAAGAGGGCAACTTCTTGAAATTCCTCATCCCCTGAGTGGATGTTTGGTGGTACTGTGGAAAGGGGAACCTGCGCTGCTCATTGCCACCCACCTGGGCTGGGAATTGTGCTTTAGTCCAATTGGCTATTTCATTTACCCTGGTATTCCTCTCTACACCCAACGAAAAAAGTTTTCATAGAAAATTGCAAATCCTTACAAGGATTATTTGATTTGAATGTATACATTGACTCAATAAGAATCCCTAGGGGAGTCCCTAATGAATTTAAAGCTAGAAACCAAATAGCCGTAGGGTTTAAATCAGCACTATTTTAGTGTTCCACCATCAACAGAAAAGTAAATTTGGTCAGTTGCATTTACTATAATCAACAAAAGGTTTTTATTAACTATGCCAGGCATGCTCTTCAAGTAGTAGCTAGCCAATTAGACAATACCACAGGATAGCCTGAGAAAAGAGGATAGCATTAGATGTGATGTCAACAGAAAAAAAGAAGAATCTTATGTTGAGAGAAAAATGTATTTTTATCCCAAATAATACTGCCCCTGATGGGCACTATTACCAAAGTCCTATAAGGACTCATCACTTTAGCTAATAAAGGAATTAGCTGCAAACTCTGGCATCATGACCCTTTTACAAACTGGTTAGAAGGGTAGTTTAGAAAATAGAAAGGTATGGTTGCCTCTGTTTTAACATCCCTTGTTACAGTTGCAGGAGTTGTAACTACTGTAAAATACTGTATAACCCCTTGTGTGAGAGGCCTGACTCAGCAGAGGCTTATAGATGCAGTCATAAACAAATACCTATGACATACACCCGAAATAATCTTCTGTTATTACAAGATAAATTTGATTATGAAGAAAAGAGTAAAAATCTATTAGAGAAATTTGAAAAAAGACCAAGAGTGAGCTGAAATACATTAATGAGAATAAAACCAGAAATTCTTAACTAAAGAGGGGGAATTGTTAGAAAACACCATAAAACCTAACTGGGCTTTATTCCCACCAGGAGGTTTAAAACATTTTAACAGTAAAGTTTTAACAAAAGGCCACATGGTGAAAGTTGCTCAGGCTGGGAGGGGGTAGGAATTGATAAAAGCCTGGCTATACCTGTTTGAGTTTTTTAAACCTACCAATAAGATTAAGACAAATGTAAGAAAAAGATATTACTGGCTTAGGCGACGTCGTGGAAAGAATGTGAACCCTGTAGGTCACAGCCAATGAGGAACCAGGGGAGGGACTCGCACACTAGGAGATAAATTATTGGCACCAAACTCCACAGGTGTGCCTGCCCACCAGACATCCCACCTTGCAAGACCGTCATAAAGCCTCACACCACTGCTCTCTTTGTCTCCATGCCCACTTATTGAATTTGGACCAGTGAGTGTGTTTCTCAGAGGTATAAAAATAATTACTGTTATAAAACTGGACTGATAACATCCCATCCCATGCTACTGCCTTGGGCCAGGTCCTCATTATTTCCCATCTTGACCATTGCAATTACCTCCTAACCAAGCTCCTGCCTGTAAGTTCTCCCCACTTACAATTTGTCAGCTACACTGCTTCACAGCTACATCACTGTCCTTTAAAATCCTTCAATGGCTTCTCATCCTCTGTGATAGAATCCACTCTCCTTATGCGCCATGTGAGGTCTTGGGCTCATTCACAGTCTAACCCCTGTGGACTTTTCTGATGTCCTCTCCTACTGTCTACCCCTTGGCCCCTTTCCTCTAGCCACACTGATCCATGTGAACTGAATATACCTATACGCTCCCCTCTCATTACCTTTGTCCAGGGGGGGTACATGAGATTGGAATGCCACCTCTCCCCCCGGTTACTGGGAAAACCCTGGTTCACCCTCCTTGTACTAGTCACTCAGGTTCAAGTTTTGGTAAAGTGCCTCCCTTTTTAGAAGATGCTGTCTACTCAGTGCCTAAAGCATGTGGATCTGCCTTTTAAGAGTAACAGGGACAATCTCTTATTCTCCTTGATGAAGAGCATAACCTTGGGCTTTAGTAAGAGCTTGGGTATGAAAAATAATACAGAAAGTTGTCTGAAGGGTGTAGATTAGACCTGTCAGTTCCTCATTAGTCTAGGTTTAAATTGTGGATTGAAATAGAACTTTAGAGAAAGCAGTACATACTTGGGTGATGGGAAATCAAGTGATTACAGCACTTTCACACTCCTAGGCCTTAAAATCTGTCTTAGTAAAAAGAAAAACCAAATGAAGGTAGTTTATGAAGCTTCTATCCTTTGTTTGTTTTTGATGAAGGGAAGAAGGGAAATTTCTGAACACAAAGATCCATTTCTAGAAAGTAGGGAGAGAGAACGAGTGGTGAGCTGAGTCAGTCTTTGTTACCAAGGTGTCAAGATGCTACTGACTGAGAAAAAGAGAAATCCTGCCATTTGCAACAGCTTGGATGGACCTAGAATGATGCTAAGTGAAATAAGCCACGTGGAGAAAGGGAAATACCGTAAGATTTCACTTACATGTAGAATCTAAAAACAAAACAAAATGAACGAAACAGCAATAGACTCATAAGGACTGAGAAGCGACTGGTGGTTCTCATGGGGGAGGGGTTGGATGCATGGGTGAAACAGGTGAGGGGATAAAGAGGCACACAGTGTCAATCATAATATAAATTAGTCATGGGGTTGAAAGCACAGCATAGAGAACATAGTCAACAGTTCTGGAACATCTTTCTATGTTGAGAGCAACTACACTAGTTGGGGTGAGGATTTAATGTAGATGAACTGTTGAATTGCTTTGGTGTA
The DNA here is from genome assembly GCF_040802235.1 of Manis javanica. NCBI lineage: Eukaryota > Metazoa > Chordata > Mammalia > Pholidota > Manidae > Manis > Manis javanica. The sequence goes on along the minus strand of NC_133163.1, from coordinate 100,242,434 downwards.
TACTTGAAACCAATATAATATTGTGTATCAACTATACTTCAATAAAAAATTTTTTTAAATATAAAAAAGATTCTATTGGCTGAATGTGCAGCTTTAACAGGAAAAGCTTTGAATCTAGTAGCTTGTTCTCCTACCAGGTTGCCTCATTGAGGGGGTAACTTAGTTAAATAGAACACCCGAGGATTGTTTACAAATAAGTTCTGAAAAGGAGGCAGTGAAAGGAAATGTGTTTTGATAAAAAATTCAGGCTGACTGAAATGGTTGGTAGATGAACAAATCAAGATTGAAGGCTCATCTTTCCTTCATAGGGAAAGACAATTGAAACACAAACTGGTTCAAACAGCTCTTGGAGACAGGCTGAAAATAAATTTTTCAAATTTGTGACTGGGATTTTGCATTTCTATCACTGACAGTTTGGAATTATAGTATTTAACAACCTATTGCCTATTCTGTACACCAGCACAACAGGTGTTAGAATATCCTTCAGACAGAGGCGTGCATATGCCCTCTCCTCCCTCCACACAAGTCGCCCCGAGGTCAGGAAGATGCTTTACCAAGGTTAAGTCCCACCAGGAGTAAGTAAATCTTTAACAGGTAAATACATATATTCATCTTAATTTTATGGAGTTACATAATCTCTTAATACTATTTTTCATTTTTCTCAGTTAAACTTCCTGCTTATGTGAACTTTTGCTTTCTGAAGAATCTTGGAATCAAGGATAATTCCTAGTCATGAGTTTCCCAGGTCCCACCAGGCCTTACATAATTTTATCAGTTGACATCCATAAGCAACCATGTTGCCTATGTATCAAATATCTACTTCCCTATTTCTCAGAGGCTGTGTGAAGGTGCTTTACAAATACCAGCCCCTTACACTCATTATGCAGAATGATCCAACTCTATTCTTCTTCAGATTCAATAATATTAACAGCTGATTTAGAGTTTATTTTGTTTTTACCTCTTCCCTCCCTTCTTGTTTCTAAAGAAAATGAACCATTGGGAATTTCCAAATATGCTAGCAAAGGACTAGTTTGTTTCTGAATGGAGATGTACGACCACACTCCTCCCTTGGGAACCTTCAGTTATGAGGACAAGAAAAACAATGTTAGAGACTATCTTTAAGCTAGTTCTCTATTCAGACCTCCGGCTACTTGGCTGGGATCCCAGCCCTGACTTCCCACCCACTCACTTGATGTGGGTTTCTGTTCTCCATCCTAGGCATAGATCCCCCCACATGGTCCCCACCCATCCTGGGCTTGTCACCAGCTCCCTCTTTGGCAGTGACATCTGGAGAGACCACAGCTCTCTCCTACACCCCCTGCCACAGGTAAACTGGGAGGTAAACAAGTCTGTGGTAGGGTGTGGTGGGCTTGAGGGAGATTGGGTCTAAATGGATTTTCTCAAATAAGGTATATTCAAATTTTTTCCACCATTTTTCATGCCTGCATGCCCAACCCAATGGCTCTTAAGCTTCAGAAAGAAAAAAAAAAGCCTGCTACAACCAACCTGGAAGGTGGAACTCATTAATTTGATAAACATTATTGAGTGACTACTATGTGCTAGAAACTACTAGGGCATTATTCAAAGATAGAGAATTCTAAGCCTTAGAGACAAAGTGTTTCTGTCACAACTCATCTCAGTTACTGCCTGGGCTAGAGCTGTGGAGGTGAAATTATCTCTGTGCCTCCACCCTTGACTGGAGTTGGCATTGGAAAATTCTCTCCTTCCACAGAAGTGAGGCCACGGCTGTGGGCATTCTTTGGAGTCTCTGAGTCCCTGTTTTCTCTACAGTAGAGTCCCTTCAGTGAACAGCTTAAAAAAATTACCATTTCTTAGGCCCAGTCTGCTGTTGTCTTACACAGTAAAACTCTTTAAGGAAGCATCTCACTGTGTTACGAAGCTGATGAGAACTGCCTCCCTGCCTCCGGCTCCTCTTGCTTGGAATGCCACCTCCCCCATTGCACCTGACCAGCCCAGCGGTCAATGGCCTAAGAAGGAAGCCTTCACCCTCTGCTCTTTTTCCCACAGCCTTTTGCACATCTCTTAGCACACTTACCACATTCTTCTGGCTGTCACAGTCATGTGTATGTGGCTTAGTTCTTTTACTGGACTGTGAGATCTTTGAACTAATTCATCCTGTACCTTATGAGGACACTCTAAACATTTCTTGATGTGGAATTACACTGTCTGCTTTTCTCAATCTAACCTCCAAGGTTTGTATGACAAGAGTTTGCCTTGATCTGACACTAGTTTTATTATGAAGTTCTCCTGTTTTAGAACTTTCCATGATGTAATACTTTAGAAAAGTTATTAGAAGCATTTTCATTTATCATCTAAATGCTTTCCAAATGTATAGCCTTTCTCAAAGGTCAGTTTACTGCTAGAGTGCCAGAGATCCACTGCAAAGTCTGGTTTAAATTAGACTTCAGTGTTGGAATTCCATTATACCCTTCACATATACTGACCAAACATAATGGTCAGTGGCAGAGGACTCTTGTCTGGGTGGGTTGTATTTCTGACTTGATTACAAAACCAAAGTCTATTATAGTCATTTAAACCAAATTTTCTTTGTCAATAAAACTCCCAGTCTTTGACCTCCCTCACAGGGAGCCTGGGATACTGTGCAGGTAAACAGTACTTAAACCCTCACCAGTGGTACAAAGATCACTATTCTAACAACTTTTCTCCAAACCAACTTGTCATGAAACGGGTTTAAGAGTCTTCTAGTTACTAAGCAGTGTAGTTGTCTCTTCCCAGGCAATTGGAAATTGATAGGAATTTTCTTGAAAGGATCATCACCTTCAAATAACTTGGCTGCCTTTAAAATTGTCCCCCTGCTTGTAGGCTTTCATAAAAAGACTTCATTTTTTGGATTACTTAATCCATGTAAGTTTCCTGATTTCCCACAAGTGGCCAGACCTCTCATCTTTCTGTGACACTAGGCAAACTGCTCAGCTTGCTCCAGTTTCCTCTCTTATGAAGGGGTGGGGGGAGCTGATGGGTGCTTAAATCCCTCCAGCTTTAACACTTGACGTTCACGTAGAAGTAGCATGTTGTAGGGAAAGTCATGGGCTTTGAAGCTGGACAGACTTACGTGGGAATTTGAAGCCACAGTTTCCTCAACTGCTTAACAGGGAGTAATGATACGTTATCTCTTAGGGTAATAAAAACATCTAGCATAGGGCATGGGACAGGAGGGCATTACAGAAAGGTGGGCCTTCCTGGCTCCCTACTCCTTGATGTCCTTCAACCCACACCTGGTCAGGCCTCCTTTTGTGACAGCGAGAAGCATCTCCTGGCATTTATTCAAGAGTTGAGACAAGCTTTCTGGGAAGTGAAAAACAGCAGCCGTGTGGGTAACAGGTTCTTGGTTTCTTCGTTTCTTCCTGACCTGGTATTCACTAGAGTATGAAGTTAGCATTTCAGGCTCCCTGGAAAGTGGCAGGAGGTGACTACAGAACCAAAGGTCACTACTGATATTGATGCAATGGGGGCTCAAAAGGGCACTGCAGCAAATCCCTGAAGTCTTCTCCTTGGAGATCAGGTGGGGTCACCTTCTCTCTGTTAGTGAGAATCCACGGAGGCTAACAGCACTCGAGAGCTGGAAGCAGCCTTGAAGACCTTCTGTTACAAGGGAGGAAACCAAGGGACAGAGAGGGAAAATGACTTTCCCATGGTCAACAGCCAGTCAAGCAGTCTCCCTGGATCCTCTGTAGTTCACACTATAGACCCCTGCTTTTTAATACAGATGTCAGTATTGGTTAAGAGCTCGGCCTCTGGTGTAGATATCCCTGGTTGAGCCCCGTCCTCCCAGCTCTGAGACTTGGGGCATAAGGGCAGCACCTCGCTGGTCTCAGTGGTCTCATCTATAAAGTCCAAAAGTAAACCCTACCTGTTGAGGATTTAAGACACTATGTATGCTGCTTAACACAGTGCCTGGCATGGTCAGCTTGCACAACAGGTGGTTTTAGTGATCATGTATTAGCGATTGGAGAAAGGGTTCCACCCCCTTCTACTACACACTCGTTCCAATCCAAACTTTCCTCTCCAACCCCCTGTGGCGGGTTCTGTGAAGAGCGGAGGAGACCAATGCGGGGGAGGGGGGGAGCGAAGGGGCGAGGGAGGCGGACGGTCCCCGGGCTCACCTGGTGAGACCAGTAGCACCTTGGCGCCGCAGCACTGGAAGCAGTGCAACAGGGACTTGGCGCGGATGTTGGAGTTGAGGCAGGCCATGGCACAACCCAGCTTGGCCAGGCCCAGCCACAGCCACACGTAGGCTGGTTCATTGCCCATGAAGAGCGCCACGCAGTCTCCCTGGCGGAGGCCGAGGTGGTCGCGCAGAGCCCGCGCCACTTGGTTGCTGCGCCGGTCCACCTGCGCGTAGGTGAGCGTCTCGTCCTGGAAGAGCAGCAAGGGCTTGTGCGGAGTCTTGCGCACTTTCTCCAAAAAGACCTGGAGGACGGTGCGCACCGGCCGCCGCCGCGCATAGCTGCGCACCCGCCGGGCCAAGCCAGCTACCCGTAGGAAGTAGCCCATGTCTTGAAAGAAGTAGGGGCAGCAGAAGTTCACCAGCAACGGTAGGAGCAGGAGCCCCGCCAGGGCCGTGTAGACGGCGGGCAGCATGAAGGTGGCGGGGTCCCCTGTCCCCAGAGGGGCAGAGGGCGCACTGCGGGCGTGCAGCGCGGCGGCGTGGCGGGCGACGAGCGGATGGCGGGCGGGCTGCGCGGGGACGCGCGGCGAGGCTGGGGCGACGGCGGAGCGCCTGGACTGCCAGCACCGATGCGGGCTCTGGGGCAGGTGGAGTGGCGCGTGGGCTGCTGGGCGTTGCGGGCGGGACCGGGTGGCTGATCCCGCCCCCTCGTGGGGTGCCGCCACCTGCGCCCGCGGCCCGCCCCTGCGGTCCTCCCGCGGCGGGGAAGGCTGCTCTGCGGCTCGCCCGGGCCCCGCCTCTGCTCTGCGCGGGTCCGGAGGTCTGGGGTCAAGTGTGGACGCTCCCCTCTTGTGCCCAAGTACTCTAAACCTTGGAGCCAGTTTCCTTATCAAAATGGTGATGATAAAACTCACTTAGAGGATGTTGAGATCAGTGGCGATGGTGCTGGCGTAGGGGTATTGTTATTGCTAACGCTAATAGAGTTCTAGAGATGACTTGTTATTGTTAATAAAATGCGTTATGAATGCAACACGGTCCAATTATTTATTATAGCGGATACCAGGCGCCACTGCCAAATCAGAACCCCATCTCTCCTTCCTGGTCCCAGGGGTTTTCGCCTCTTTGTTTCTCAGATTTGCATATCCTCCCCGCGTCCTGCCCAGCCCCAGCCTCCTAGCTAGGCGGCCTCCTATGGCAAGGATTTCAAGGTTGAGCAAAAAGCACCAGCGATTGTGACCTCCAGCTCATTCCAGCCCCCGGGCAGCGGGTAGGGACTGGGCAGCGGGTAGGGACAGGCCGCTCTTGTCTGCGTTGGTCCTGTCGGGCCCAGCTAGCCCAGATTTGGCGTTGAGGTAGACGAAACTTTGCCTCCTGATCAAGCTCTGGCGATATTTTGATTTGTGTTAATATTTTATTCTAAGTGATTTCCCTCCTTGTATGTTGAAGATTCTCAACTATTGTCAGCCCAATTCAACATACATTTACTAAATGGTGCCGTCAGAGAAAAAAAAAAGTACAGCACAGAGAAAATAAACATTACTGTCATTTCTCAAAGTCTATTTCTTTTATTGTGATCCTTATTTTAATTTCTCTTGATACTCTGTGTATATAGAGCGAAGAGTCGCTGCTTGCAGCTAAGGAGGGTCAGGATCTAAGTACAGCAGTATTTTATTTTTTTGCTCTCCTGTCTTCCTGTGTCTATTTACCTTCTTCTTACGCTGTAACAGCCAATAATGACTGTCTATTCCTTGCCAGACACTCTGCCAGGGACTTCTCTGTATTATACTTTTGGAGCCTCACAGTCACCTAAGGGTGACACTTTCATACTCATTTACGGACAGGAAAGGGATGCTTAGGGATGTGAATTAAGACAGTAGTTAAGTGATGCGCGGGCTTTGAAACTGGCATCTGTGGGTCTCAGGGCCCACTCTTAGCAACAGTGTTAGACTGCCCTCCTATTCCCTGAATTTCTATCCATGTTCCCTTTTTCCATTAGCAATGTTCTCTTTTCCGTCTCACAATCTTACCCTCCCCCATTTTCTCAGCCCTCTCTTTTTATCCCTGGGACCTGCTCAAGCAACCCTTTCTTCCCCTTTTCAGGACTCATGGTCCATCCAGCTACCACCTAGCAACTGGTTGCATCATTTCCCTGGGGAGGAGTTGGGGGCCCTTGTTATCCCTAGGGGGAAGTCTGCAGGGTTAATTAAAATAGGGGTCAGGAGAGGAACTGTTCTGGTGGGCACCTGTTCTTTCAGGTTGAAGCTGGGAGTCAGCCCTCCCTTTCCACCCCACAGCCACCCCTTCATGGCCAGTCACTTCAACAGCCTCCTAGACGCTCTTGTCCTGTCCCTAAACAGCTACTCTCCAGAGTGCTACATTCCCCAAAATGCCTACTTTGTTCTCTCTTATTCTGAAGGCATCAGACTTGTGTATCAGCTGTTTTCAGTCGCAAGCCAAAGAAAACAAAACCCAAGCCAGCTTAAGCAGAACAGGAATTTAAGCAGTGACTGTGCAGTCCCGGGGTAGCAAAGGCTTCAGGTGAGCCTTCCTTCACGTGGCTTACGTGCTGCGGCCTGGACCCAGTTTCCCTTTCACCGTTTCTCTGCTCTATCTCTTCTTCTCATGTAGGCGCTCCCATCACGATCCAGAGATGGCTGCCAGCCCTTCAGGGTTACATGCTTCCTGCTTCAACTTCAGACAGAATGTAAGAATATTTCTCTTAGGAGTCCCTTATTAAAAAAAAAAATCTTTGATAAGGCGGTGTGCCCATTCCTGGACCAGTCTTTGTGGCCTGTGGAAAAGAAATGCAGATTGCTTTAAACCAATTATGCTCAGCCATGGAGCTGGGTGTAGAGTCAGTCCCATATTGTGGAAAATTTCAGGGTATTTAAAAAAGTGGTGGGGAAGGAAGGGGGGAAAAAAACAAATACTTTTGGGGAGTCAATTCGGAAATATTTGTTATCTACCTACCTACCTACCTACCTACCTACCTGCCTATCTTGGAACTCTTCTTCCCAGTGGTTCTAGCTTAGGCTTATCATCTTCCTGGAAATATTGCTGTCATCTTTCATCTCTGCTGCTCAGTGATCTTTAGTGCCTCCCCATCGTTTCCTATGTCCTTCCACTGACGACCTCTATAGACAATCGTTGCATTTGTACAGCATACTAGAACACACCTGCGCTGGCGCTTATAACAGGTGTTGGGTCCTGCCTGGCTCCCTTGTGGAGGGAGCAGGTCAGTAGCTTCGCACATTGGTTGTCCATTTTATGAACATTTACTGGGAAGCTCTGGTTTAAAACATGAAGTTCACACTTTATGTTCTGGTTCTTCTGAATTTGACTTGAACTCAATTAACAAATATTTGTTGAATTTCTACTATTAACGGAATATCATCAGGCACTAGATATTTTAAAATGAACCAGAACTTAATTCTAACTACTTCTTTTCAAAATGCTTTGTTTTAAAAGATGGGTCTACACTCCTGGAAAAATTCTCTGCACATTCTCTTCTCTATGGTTTTGTTCTTGTGTCTCTCAGACACCCCTGACCTCTCCTCCTCTGAATCCCAACTCCCCTTTGAGGCAGTGGTTCATAGATGTCTGGATTTCTCAGCCAAGCAGCATTTAGAAAAGTTAGGAACCCTACATAAAGTACCAACGTTAACATTTTTCAAGTAAAAATGGCTCTCCCTAACCAACTAGAGTGACATTTTTAGACCTAAAAAGGAAAGTATAACTCAACTTAAAAAAGGTTAAAAAGGTTAATTTTGTTATGTGTATTCTACCACACAAATATGTAAAAGGCAAAAATACCAGAAGTCCTTTTCAAGAAATTATAGTCCTTTTCAAGAAAGAATGAAGAGAAGATTATACCAAATATAAAAAGACAGAAATTAAATCATTTTTGAGTGCAGAAATAATACATTTTTGGTTTAGTATTGTATAGAAATGGTTTCTATGCAACTTTGTCCACTTAGAAATATAAATTTAATTCTGAAGCATGAAGTAATCCGAATCTCAGGCTTTGATATAACTGAGGATTGTTTCAGCACTAGTGTTTCGGAAAATACTGAGAAAACTTGGACTGGATCACTGACAGAAGAACCAAGCCCCACTCGGAGGTCTTGCAGTGTTGAGGCTTTTATTTCACACCGGCGGGCTCAGAGGGGAGTAATCTCCCAAAAAGTCTGAGCCCCGAACAAATGCAAAGGGAGCAATATATATCTTTCTGCTTCCTTTTCTGTAACATTCCTGCGTGCCCAGCAAGTGAGCTGGCAAGGGGGAGGGAGTGAACCTTGGGAACAGGTGCTTGGCAGAGCAGGAAACCTAGGGTGTGTTTTTTTGTTGTTTGTGTTGAGGAGGGGTCGAGACAGAGGGGAGCCACCCCCTAGCCCTCCTAAATTGCTGTCCTTGTAAATCTCTATCACTCCACCCTGTGAGGCCCCTTTAAACACTTTGTTTTAGGGGGCATCATCTCCCTGGTTTATGACAGGGTCATAGTGGCTCCGCATATACATGAGCTGTATGGAGGAAACGCGTTTTCTGATAAAGTTAATGAGCCAGTTAAATATGCAGGGTCTCACTAATAGTCTAAGGAACAGCAGAACCGCTGGCCCAGCAAGGCCAGTTAGAAGAGTTGTTAACCATGGGTTCTATTCAAACTATCCTTGGAACTAAGACTTTTTATTTTCTAACATTTTATTTTTACCCTGGATGTTCTTTTTTCCTTTGGCCACAGAGCTCCTAACTATGCCAGACTTATTTGCATAAAAACAACAATCTTCTTTAAGGGCTATACATAAGCCTCCCTGTGACATGAACAGAAGGTCCAGTACTTTAGGATTTTGCAACACCACTTCAGCCAGGGAATCAATTTGATCTTGCAGCTGAATCATGGTGGTTTCAAGGTGCTCTAAATCTTGATCAACTTCCTCTGTTAGGGCAGCGAGCCCTAAGTCTCCTTTTATTAGCGCCACTGTGCCTACTGCAGCTGATCCGGCTACATTGAGCTCAACTAGAGCAGGGATCAGCAAAGAGGCAGCCTGTTCCTCCTAGGAAATCTCACCGGGGGGAAGGAGGCAGCTCCCTTCAGGCCTACTATGTACTTTATAACTTTTGTACAGTTAAACATTGCAGAGAGGTACTTTGGAAGTGCAGGCTGAGACGAGTTCAGCTAGGAGAGACAGGTAAGCACAGCAAAACAACTTAACAATTACTCAATAGACAATAGAAAGGGTAACTTTTTGAGAAATAGTCCAGTCCAGGGGTGCAACAGCAGAGAGTCTAATGCCTAGAATAAAAGACACCACTCCGACGAGAGCCAGGATCCATGGTGCACAGGTGTCCATTAGTCAGAGGGCGATCGTCGGGTGTGGAGGCAGAGAGGATCTGGAGGTCTGGCTGGGCCTCCCACTGATATGCCTCCTCGTAGGCCCTTTCACTCTGGAATGACGGACCCCTGGAGAGATGCCTGCAACCTTGAGGGCAGTAGAAGTAGTTAGAACAACAATGTGGGGGGCCAGTCTACTGAGGTTTGAGGGGGTCTTTTTTCCAATCTTTAACTCACTCGGACTGAGTCCCCAGCCTGCAAGGAATGTACTGGGGATCCTGGAGAGATCAGGGCTCTTCCTATGGTGTATTGTTGTAGTTTGTTTAGGGTGGCTTCCAAGGCTTGGAGCTGTTCTCTTGCTCTCTTATCTCCTATTTGGTGTAGGTTCCCTGGGACATCTCCTAGACATGGGGGAGGGCATCCATACACTAATTCAAAAGGGGAAAAAACCTTGAGTTCCAGGTGTGCAGCGAGCACTCAGGAGCGCCAGGGGCAGTGAATCTCTTGGCAAAATTTAGCTAGGTTCCTTTGAGGGTGCCATTCATTCACTCTACTTTCCCTGAACTCTGTGGCCTGTACGCAGTGTGAAGTTTCCAGGTAATGTTTGAGGGATTTAGTTAACATTTGCACTACATCTACTACAAAGGCATTGTCACTGTGGATGGTGGACGGTAGGCCAAACCGGGGCACAATTCCTCTCAGGAGGACTTTGACTACTTTCTGGCTTCATTTTGTTCTGGTTGGGAAGGCTTTGACCCAGCAGAGTATGTACACACAGCAGAGTATGAACAGAGTATGTTCCTAGGAGGTATCTGGGTCCCCTGCTTCGCTGGACATCCGTGAAGTCAATCTCAAGGTCTTCAAAGGGGGCAACTCCTGTTCTTTGGACACCAGGTGGGAGTTGTGGCACAGATCGAGCATTATTTCTGGCACAAGTTACACAGTGTCCACTCACTGCTTGGCACAGCGCTGGCAACTGGCTCATGTAGTATTGCTTTTTGAGGAGGGCAGGGGCTCCAGTGCAGTTTTTCCCAGGTGGGTGAGCTGGTGGTATTTGCTGACAAGGTGCCTCCTGGTTGCAGTTGGGACAAAGATACGTCTGTCTGGCAACATCCACCATCCGTTTTCAGTTAAAGTGGCTCCTTCAGTTATGGCCCAATCTTTCTCCTTTTCAGTGCACCTGGGTGGAGGGGCCTCTACCCAGGATGTTAGGGCCACAGTGAGGGAAGGAGCTCTCCCTGCCTCCTTACTGGCTGCTGCTCTGGCAGCTTCATCTGCCATTTCCTGTGCTGTAGGGTTGTTTTCCTTTTGATGTTCTTTGCAATGCAGAATTGCTACCTTTATTATGTACGAAGAGATTGAAGGGCTTTTTTATATCTGGCAGGCCTACGGCTGGTGCCTGTTATGAAGCAGTTTTTATTTCCAGGAAGGGGGCTCTTGCCTTTTTTGTCCAGACAGTGGCTTTCAGTCTGGTTCCCCCAGGAGGATGCAGAAGGGCCTTGCCATCGCTGAGAATCCGGGAATCCAGATTTTTGCAGAACCCGGCGGCTCCTAGGAATTCTTACCTGCCCCCACCTTGTCCTGGGCTGGGGCAAGGAGTTAACGACCTTTTTCTTCTCTGGCTTTAGTGCCCTTTCTCCCTGGGTGAGGAGGAAGCCTTAGTACTGGACTTGCTGTTGGCAGATTTGTGCCTTTTTTCATGAGGCTCGGTATCCTGAGTCTGACAGGAGTTGCAGGAGGCCTTTTGTGCCTTTTGCACAATTTTCCTGGATGTCACTGGCAAAGAGGAGGTCATCTACGTACCGCAGGAGGGCGCAGCATGTGGCATCTCTCAGAAAGCTGGCAAGGTCTGCGGCCGATGCCTCTCTAAAGAGAGTGGGTGAGTTCTTGAACTCTTGTGGAAGCCGCGTCTATGTTAACTGCATCTGCCACCCCGTATCCAGTTCAGTCCGTTGAAAGGCAAATAAGAGCTGGCTTTGTGGGGCCAGCCGGAGGTAGAAAAAGGCATCTTTAAGTCTGGGCAAGTGAATCATTTGGTAGACTCTGGGATCTGGCTGAGGAGGGTATACGGGTTTGGAACCTCTGGGTGTAAAGAAACAGTCACTTTATTAATGGCTCACAGTTCTTGAACAAGTTGGTACTCTCCTCCTGACTTTTTGAGTGGTAGAAGCCAGGTGTTCCAGGGTGACAGACATTCAATTAGAATGCCTGCCTCTCTGAGTCTGATCAGGTGTTCCTGGATGCCTGCTCTCACCTCTTGTGAGAAGGAATACTGCCACTGTCTTTGTGGCTCCAGAATAGTTGCAGTCTTTTTCACTGAAGGGGCCTACAGAGAGAGTGACCACAGAGTGTTCTGCCCCTATGTCAACTATAAAAGTCATGTTTTGGCCCCCCACTTTCATTTCGACCGTGGGCTCATGGGGGCCGAGTGTGAGAGAGCCCGGTCCTAATCTGAGTCTGCTCCTGCCAGGCCAGTGAGCCTTTCCCCGTGAGGCTCCTCCCGCCAGAGACTGGGCCTCGGGGCTTTGCCTCCGTTGGGGCACTCATTCTTCCAATGCCCTTTTTCTTTACAGTAAGCACACTGGTCTTTGGCTAAGGGGGACCTGGGCTTCCCCCCTCTTGGTGGCTGGCTTCTCTCTGCCTTCTGCCCATCTCTCTCTTTCAGGGCAGCTGCCAGGAGGCTGGCCTTTTTCTTCATTCTTTTTTTTCAGCATCCCTGTCAGCTTGAACTTCTCTGTTCATGTATACTTTGTTGGCAATTTCAATCAGCTGAGGGATATGCATCCCAGCAAAGCCCTCAAGCTTTTGGAGCTTTCCTCTGATGTCTGGGGCAGCTTGGGCTACAAATGAGGTATTTACCATCTGCTAGCTTCCTAGTGACTCAGGGTCAAAAGGGGTGTAGATGTTTTAAGTTTCACACAGTCTTTCATGATAGTCCCCAGGAAACTCTCCTGGTTGTTGAGTGACTGAAGAAACTTTAGCATGTTCATAGGCTTTTTGGACCCAGCTTTGATCCCCTGGAGGAGGGCATCCTGATATTGGTGGATCTGGTGCTGTCCCTCAGGGTGGTGAAGTCCCTCTTGCGGTGCTCCTCAGGGGCAGCAATTTCAGCCTATGCACCCCCACCAAGGACCCTGGCTGCCTCCTCTCTTCCATTGTGAACAGGGTGTGGAGAATCTGTTGACAGTTTTTTGATAGATTGGCTGATGAATTTGGAAGAGGGATTACATAAGATCAACCAGGGCTTGTGGCTTTTCTGACAGGGTGTCAGTTGTGAAGAAGGGTTGATAGTAAAACACGGACTGGCCGAGCTGGATGGTCCCATATTTATTATGTCTTTCAGGCTCCCGCATCTCTTGCACTGGCATCTGAAGGGCACCTGCTCCCGGCTGAGGGTGCAGTCTGGCTGCTGGTCCGGGGCGGGTGGGTTCACTGGTTCTAGAGTTGGCAGGGAGGCTGACGGTGGTGGGGTATCAGGGACCCGGGGATGGGTGCTGATGGCCTTGGAAGCAAATAAGGCGGGGGCAATATTAGCTCTTCCTCTGGGTCACCAGTAAATTTTGCAGAGGCTCAGGCTTCTGTTGATTCTTTGCAGGGTTCTTTGTTGAGGCAACTAAGACTCTACCCTGTCCTTGCCTGTTGCAAGCGAATCGCACTCAAGGGGGAAGAGTCTGGGCAACTTCTAACCAGGAGTTAAAGTATGGGACCTGATTAGGATGACCTGAATCTCTAGGGATGACCCGCCAGGCTCAGAGGATTGTTAGGACATCTAGGGTTCCTTCTGGAGGCCACCCTACAGTAAAGGTGGGCAATACAGATTCACACAGGTTTTCAACCTGCCAGGAGTTAATTTTACTCAGTTGTTTTCTGAAAATCTCTTCCTGAAATCCTTGATTATAGTGTCATGGACTGTTGGTTTACTATGCCCTGACCCCAGGACGTGTTCGTGGGTGGCACAGCGACAACAGGCAAGGGAGAGATGCCTCCTCTAGAGAGCAGACCAGCCAGATGCCCGTCCGTTCACGCTCCTCACGGAGACTTTGGCCAGCCTTTGGCTAAGGTGCACCTGTGTAAGTCCCGGGCCAGGTCAGCCGAAGCTGAATCACTGATATGCCGTGACGGCTGACCGTGAGAGCGGTTGAGAGCCCACGCAGATTCTGTAGCACAGGCTGTGGAAACAGATTCAGGGCAGGCTGAGTGACGTTAGCCACCTTGAACACCCACACACCCACACACACACACACACACACACACACCAGAGTTTAAGCATTCCTCCCCTGGGAATGTCTACCTGTGACACTTCTAAGAAGTCTCCGGGAGGAGATCAGGCTTCCCTTTCACCCCAACAGGTGGGACTGGCTGGGTCAGGTGCCCCGGGGACTTACCGGATTTGATGTCGGAACTGGGTCCTCACTTGCCAAGGCTCCCTGAGTCCAGCTGGAACAGCGGAGCGGGCCGGCCCAGGGCAACCAGCGGGTGGGGGTGGGGGTGGGGGAGACTGCTGAAAGATCAGGCAGGGCGCGCCATCTCCGTTGCTATTTCCCCTTCCATCACCGCCCAGCCATTGCCCCAAACTGGTGGCAAAAAAGGGCCACTGTGGTTGGGTTTCCTGGTCAGGGAACCAAATGTTACAGAAAATACTGGAAAACCTGGACTGGATCACTGACAGAAAAACCAAGTGGCTCTCAGAGGTCTAGGAGTGTTGAGGCTTTATTTCACACCAGTGGGCTCAGAGGGGGGGAGTCATCTCCCAAAAAGTCTGAGCCCCAAACAAAGGCAAAGGGAGCAATATATATCTTTCTGCTTCCTTTTCTGTAATATTCCTACGTGCCCAGCAAGCGAGCAGGGAAGGGGGAGGGAGTGAACCTTGGGAACTGGTGCTTGGCAGAGCGGGAAACCAAGGCAGTGTTTTTTTGTTGTTTGTGTTGAGGAGGGGTTGAGACAGAGGGGAGCTACCGTCTAGCCCTCCTAAATTGCTGTGCTTGGAAATCTTCTCTATCACTAGGATCTCTGATATGGAGCTTCTCCACCCCTGTACCCTTAGTGAAGCTGCCTGACCTTCACTTCCCCCATGCCCCACCTCCACTGAGGCTGTTACCGTCAGGATTCGAGGCCCTTCATGGCCAGTCACTTCAATGCAGCCTCCTAGATTCCTCTTTTCCTTAAACTCTGTAGGCTAAGGAAACCTAGGTCACCTCAAATGCCCACTCTCTCCTGCCCTATTTGGAAACACTGTAGAAGTTCAGGGGGTGCATGTGGTTACTGGGAGTGTACGCTGACACATTCTAGCCTTGGCAGCTTCTTCACCCCTTATCCATCTCTGCTTTCTTAGGGAAGGCCTCCCAGTGGCAGTTGCCAACTCCCTTCAAAGTCCCCAATCCAACCTCAAGTGTTCTTTCAAAGCAGGTGGTTCCCTTCCTATATGGAGATGAAGTAGGCTGCTGGTCTCAGACTTTACAGGCATCAAAATTACCTGGAAAATGTACTAAAACACAGCTTGTTAAGCCCCACCTGCAGAATTTCTGATTCAATGAATTTTGGGTGGGGTCAAAGCATGCATATTTCCAAGAGGTTACCAGACAGTACTGATGCTGCTGGTCCAGGGATTGCACTTTTGAGAACCACTGACTTAGGCCAGCATTTTCCCAACTGCTCAGTAGAGCCCTCAGGACTTCTGAGGGGCGATGGAGAATTCCTTGCAGAGCATGGGTAAGGGGCTCTGGGAATCCCTACCCTAGCTCTAGTCAAAGCAGCTCCATGTGTATGTTTTACATAGTGAATTTGCAAGTAGGTTTCACAGAAGAAGTGTTCCAAAAACCTTAAAAAAAAAATCCTCTAGCCCATTCCAATCTATCCCTTGTACTGAATTTATAAACCCACTCATCTCTTGATTATTCTGTGCCTATTAGTTTCACCTTCTCAACTGGCATTCAACTTCCAGGAATGAAGTAATGGAAAAGAGGAGACCAAGTCAGAGGATCGGGGTTCAAGTCCTTGTTTGTTACATATTGGTTAAAGACCTTTAGGAGTTACCTGAGCTCTTACAGGCCTTGTGTTAATTTTTTAGGCCTTGTGACACCTGGTGCATAGGGACTTATTGTCAACAAAAATGTATAGGTTATGAAGCCTACTGGTTTTTTTTGACATTATTTAGTACAAATAGGAATTTTGTGACTGATTCATTCAGGTGTTTCTAGGAAGGTTTATATTTGTGCTGTCTGCTGTGAATCACATTTCTTGATATATGGGTGGCTGCTCTCCTATGGAATGGCTACCACAGTGACATTTAGGTTTAGATGTACAGACTGTATAGGTGTTCAGTGAGAGGCACGGTTAGAGTTTGGTAGGATGCCACAGGCTGAGATTGGCCTTGCTTTTGGAGAAGGAAGGACAGGAGAGGCTGGCAATGATTGGTTGTTGGCATCAGACATGAAGGAGCAGGGCCCCCTTTTTTGGGGATCCTCTTGTGCTTGGCAACTAAACAATGAAAACAAAATATGATTTAAAAAAAGGTGTTGGCCTCTCACTGGTTCTGATCAGAATGCCTGTGATTTGGTGTTGAATTCTGAGGGAAAAATCCTAGTGACATGATCATTGCTTTTAGTGCATATATGTGTGTTCTCTACTTGTTCAACAGCCCTCTTCCCTATCAACATTCCACTACAACCCACAACTCCCAGACTCACAATGCACCCTTCTTCATCCCTGAACATGTTGCTTAGCTCTTGTACCTATGGGTGGAAAAATCCTGGGGTGAAATACCTCTGAAACCTAAATCAGTCAAAGGGAGAAATAAAGTTAAGAAACCCATTTATTTCTTACAAGCAGTCACCCCCTGACCAGGCTGCAGCAGAAGAGAGCTCCACCCAACCTCTCCAGTCTAGATAAACCTTCTCATGCCCCTGTAATTACCTATTGATATGCAGATGGCCTAAAACTTTCCACCCTTTGGAAACACTGATTGATATGCAGATGCTCTAAAGCCAGGTGAGAGATTCTGGGAATACTGCAGTTTTACCCATAGCCCAAACCTCCAGAAATCTCGCCTCACAATCTACATGTTCTCCATCTTCCGCAATGGCCCCTGTGCAAGAAAACTGGAGCATTGTACCCAGGTAACAACATAAAAAAGCAGAAGCAGAAAAATCATGGTAATCCTCAAGCTGGAGGCTTCAGCGAGGTTCCGAGTCCTACGCAGATTAAGTCCATAGCTCACGCATTCCATAGGCAGACAGTAGCTGAACAGCTGGGGAGTTCAGAGCAATCATCATGTGGTGGCTGCAGCCAGGGGGTGCGTCCAGGCCCCTAGGACTGTAGAAGAAAATAACTTTAAGGGCGATATGATACATGTTTTAATGACACCAACATAGGCAAATGTTGATCAGGTACATGCAAGAGGGTGATCCTATGGTAGGACAGTGGCAGGAATGAGATGTCGTCCTGGTCTAGTATACCAGACTTTTACCCCCTCCCTGTGGGAGTTACAGATGGGTCAATATAAAGGGCTTCAGGGGGCACATGCACTGGTCATAAATATAAAGGGAAACCTACCTATAAGATGCTTTTAACTCCTGGATGTTTTGGGTACACTACCATGATCTTTGGGGCTACACTGGTGTTACTCCAGGACTACACACGAGGCCAGCTTCCAGGTCTTTTCCCCAAGGTGCCAGGAGGACCAGCTATCACTGGTCTATGAGTTGAAATGTTCAGGTCCATGAGTTGAAATGTTGAAAAGCCATGTCCACTCAACAGTGTCTTCAAGGTTTAATGCAGTTGGGGCTGGTAGCAGGATGTTGCTCTCCTGGCCATATCCTGGCTTCAATAACGCCTCTTTGGTTTGCACCTACAGTTGTATAGAGGCGGCAAAGTGTGTCAGTATATCCACAAGGTTCAGGGCTCCTTTTTGGGGCTTCTCATTCAAATGCCATAGCACTGCCCTTAAGCAAATTGACCAGCCCTGTAGACTGCTGCTGTTTGACTTCAGGCCAGATTTCAACAAACCATTGTACCTCTCTATCATTCCTGGCCCAGTAGGGTTATATGGTACATGAAACTTCACTTAATTCCTAACTGCTGTACCCATTCTTGTAATGCATGTACAGTAAAGTGGGTGCCTCGTTCACTCTCAATCACACATGCTGGCCACAGGCTGCAAAGAGGTACTCTAGACTCCTCTTGGGGGTTTGCTGATCTGCCCGATGTTCAGGAAAAGCAACCAATAGGCCAGTAGCTGTGTGCACATGTCATGTTATACTGATATCCTTCTCCTATGGGCAGAGGCCCAATATAGTCTATCTGCCACCTGACAAGGGGTATTGGCTACTTTGCTATTGTCCCGTGTTGCTGTGGGGCTTGGTCTAAGTTCCTCTTAGAGCACACAGAGCCCTCACCTGGGCTCTGCTGACTTTTTCAAAGGTCAACAGCAAGCTCTACCAATGGGCTACAGCCCACATTGTCTTTGGCTCTGTGTGCAACAAACACTGATATAACCATTGGGCTACATCAGAGGCAGGCTTTCCTTCTAGCCATGCACCTGGGTCAATGTGTCTGCTTCATCATTCCCTGGAGATGCCAAAGGATATACGGTGACAGTCTTAGTCTCACCAGAGGCCCACAGGTCTTGACACAACTCTTGCCCTCAAAGGGGCTGGTGACCAACCATCCAGTTGGCATGGTACCATATTGGTAGCCACAGGGTCAAACCCTGATAGACAGCCCAGCTGTCAGTGCACACAACTATAGGGGAGGGCTCTTGGGTGATCATGAGCCATAGTGCCTGCAACTCAGCCCATTGGCTGCTGTTGCCCTCTCCATCCTCCATCCATATTGTCTCAGTCTTAGGATGGAAAGCCACAGCCCTCCACTACGGGGGCTGCCCATGACTGGAGCCATCTATGTACAAAGCATCTTCAGGTCTAGGAGCTT
Organism: Manis javanica; assembly: GCF_040802235.1. Lineage (NCBI taxonomy): Eukaryota > Metazoa > Chordata > Mammalia > Pholidota > Manidae > Manis > Manis javanica. The sequence goes on along the minus strand of NC_133163.1, from coordinate 100,224,027 downwards.
TTCCCTCCTGATAAGTACTCACGGCTACCAATGGCTCAAAAGCAAGTTCTTCTTGCTTTCCACTGGTATATGTCACTGCCCCTTATGAGCATTGGAGTTCTCCACTTAAGGGGCTGGTAGAGCGAGCACTACACTGCTGGAAATCACCCTGTATAGGCCAGTGTAGGTGTCTGTGCCAATGGTTGGTTGCAGTAAATCCTTACCTGTCAAGGGGCCATAGTCCTCTGTCGACCACCTCCTGTCTTAGGTTGGTATTTACAATTCAACCATATCTTACCTGTCATTGGCTGCCATATTTGATGTTAAATCTCACGATTTATAAGTGGGGGGCTGTCTGCAATTTCAAATGATGCAGGTCTCTTAAGGCTTGTTGGATGAGTTTCCACATGCTGCAAAGGACACAAGGCCCTAGTAACAGCAATAGAAGACATAAAATGCCTAGGGTTACGAGAGGTGTGACTGTGCCAGAGACTATTCAGGGGCTCTTTGAACATGTCTTTTATCTGATTTAATATATCAGATGCAGTTTTGGCTGCAAATAAGATATGATTTAAATGGTTCTGTGGTGACTGGGGATAGAACTCCCCCTTTTTTGTTTTTTCCAATTGAGCTTTAAGGGTGCCATGGGCACGTTCCACAATGCCTTGGCCTTGTGGATTATATGGTATCCCAGTTTTGTGTGAAATATGGATTACATGGCTGAGATCGAACATGTCAAAAGATAGACATAACTTGAATATATATATAGGTTTTAACAAACTACTAGTTAAATTGCATACACACATTAACAGAATAGGAATACAGATGCGTAACAAAGGCAGACTTACAATTACTAGTTATATCTAATGAAATTAAGAAAACCAGTTAGATAGCTCAGGCATTTGTAAAATTTTATTGACAATATGATGGATATCATCTAATTGATTTTGAAGAGTTTGAGAAAAATCAGACAAATTGAAACAACACATTCTTGGAAACTGTTCACATCCTACATGCTCTTTTAACAGCAGACAGTCCACAGCAGCGCGATTCTGAAGCACTGCAGCTCACACTTCTCCCAGTTCTTGGTTGAGTTCAGATAATACAGAAGCAGTCAAATTTGTTGTTTTGCTATAGCACAGGCCAGCTTAGATATCTCTTTCTGCATTCCAATGAAAAGTCCAGGGACCGGCAGGAGGAATGCAGCTGCAACTGCAACTCTGAAAGTTTCAAGTTTTCATGACAATCAGATGGCAGAGCTCGGGGACGCCTCTTGCTCTTATATCCAGAATGTAGAGCAGGAAGAATGCGTCCCACCCCACAAACACCTCAATAGTGTGAAGAAATGGCTTGATATGTTTTGTCATTACACAAAAATACCCAACCATTTGGAAGTCTGTACCCAGAAGACCATTTTACATTGATTGTAGAGTTACAGTAAGAGGGTACATGAGTACAATCAATACATACACAGTCAGTAATTATAGCAGTACTAACAGGTAAATTTAATTGGGCATCAGGAGTAAGCGTCTTAGGGGGAAGAGTGATATTTCTGTAACATAAACCATTCAGTAATAAAGTTTGGCATTATTCCCTTTGATAGTGCTTTCCAAGTAAATATACATCAGGTAAATAAGCCAAATTAGTCAAATAGTTTCCTTGATGAGGAGAAGAAATTCCTCTGACATGTTCCAGGGGCCCTCTGGAAAATATCAGAGTTAATTAGAGGTAAAAATACTTTTTAAAATTTGGTCTTGGGAAGTTGTCAAAAGTTTTTAAGGCACTTGCCTAAATAGAATTATAGTTATTAAATAACACTTGTTATTTAACTAGAATGATAATAGAAAGTTTAAAAGCAAATGCAGAAGGTTACATAGTTGTTAACACTTAGCTTAGTCTTTTTAATATTAAGATCTCATTTTCTTAAATACTCAGACAATTCATTGACTTTAAGATAAGAAACTGTTTTAATAAACAATTAGAAAACTTTTTGCAATCTTTCAACATTAAAGGTAGACTAATAAACTTTTGTTCTTTTAACAAACAAAAATTCTAGTCTTGCTATGTACTTGATACCAAGATTTCTTTGCTTTAATCTCACATAGCATGACTATATCAATCTTTTATAAACCTTTTACGATTTTCCTCTTACATTCAGTGTTTTCTTTCCTTGAACAAACAGCTGTACTTTTGAATAGTTATCTTCTTTTACTTTCAACACAATGCATTTTTATTCCTTATACCTTCTCTTATTAAAACATACATTCTTTAGCATACAGAAATGTTTTCCTTATTATATTAAGTAGTTTCACTTAGAACTTAAAACCATTTGGTAACTTAACCTTCAGTGAGCACTGAAAAATAGACCATTGTAAACTGTTACATCAGCAGTCTTCAGATTGATACATTTATGAACATATTTTATCATTTTTGAAAATGTGACTTACAGCACAATTTCTCATTAAGCACAAAATATGTCTATATAACTTAGCAAACTTTAAGAATTTTGGTTACCGCAAAAATTCTCAGGCTGTTTGCAGATATATACACTGTTTTACATTAATACAGTATTATTATTAAGATGTTCATTTGCTACACTTGTTTACTTATTTTTAGCAACCATGCCAGATTACTTATAAAACTTTTACTAAACATTAGACAAAGTCAAGCTTTTCTTTAAACATCTTCTTGAAATATTTAACAGGTAATATCAAATTAAATGACTTTAAGTAAACTTTGGCAGCTGATAACTGTAAGGACATGTCCATTTCACTTAAACTTAAATAGTATTCATGCTTAATATTTTTTATTAAATTTTATGGAAGTTTTAGAATGCCCAATTTTCACAAGCACTTGTTTTTAAATCAATTTTTATTAATACCATCTGGAGGTAGAAAATATTTTTTATTTACACACTTAGACACACAAACATACAGACTGAGACATAATGACTACAGTTAGCAACACTTTTCATATAAAAACAGATACACAGACAAAATGACATAAAGATTTGAGTTACTAATATTTAATTGCCTTCTTTCTTCTTACTTTATTTGATTAAAAGTACTTCAGTTTTCAAGAATACACTCTAAGGGCAAGCAGTTTACATTACTGGGTTAAGGTTTAGACAGCCCCAGTCTGGGGGGCTGGAAATAAAATGCATGTACAATTCTAGCACAAGTTATTGAAAGCTAGGCTGTATTGCAAAAGAGCTATTCTATCTCAGGGACTCTAGTTTAAAACTTGTCAATTTTCAAAGATAATGATGAGCCTAGTAAGTAGAATAGATTTTCACTAAAAGAATTTAGAAAACTAGTTCTATATTGTAGTAGTTCACAGGACTTTTAACTATTTTCCTTGTGGCAAAAATATATTTAGCTGCATAACATTATATTGCATATCTCTTTCAGGGGCTAAGCCTCTCTAATCAGAGAGTTTGTATTGAGGTTAGGTTTGTGTGCAGAAGACAAGACACTTCTTTTTTAGAGTTTAGGGATTGAATTACTCTCAGTTTTCCTAGTTTTTTCTGCCTGAGCTTTAGTCATTTCTTGAGAGCCCCCTGCCTGTCTGATAAGAGTAGGGACTGTGTGACCTCTCACTGCTAGAGCCTTGATTCTGGTTACAAGCTTATTTCGCTTCCTTGGGGCTGCGGACAAGGAAATTCCTAGCTCTAGGATGACTGCCTCTAAGGAAAGGAGATAATAGAATAGAGCTATTTACATGTTGGTTTGAGGGTGTAGCTTGATTATTTTAAGGGCTCTATTTACATCGTGTTAGCTGCAGGACTATCTCCTAAGCTGCGAAAAACAGCATCTTTTAAACGAAATACCTTCTTTGGGGAACCAAGGACATACTTGTTCTATGAATTCTAAAAATTTTGTTAACTGTTGTCCTACTTTTGTGCCATGCGTTCGCCAGCACATGCTTAAGTATCTGTACAAACAGGACTTGGTTGTTTCCGGCTCCCATGATACTCTCAGAGGTTAAATGATTCACCGCCCCTTACCCGCTTCATGCGCGCTGTTATCTCCGGCGGCTCTCACGTTCTCCTCCATCCATACTTCAGGTCCCTGTTTGGGCACCACTTGACGGTGCCTGCCATCGAAGTCGAACAGTCTGAAGGGGAGGCGTGGAGCTGAATAAATGTGCAACTCACTCTGAGAGGATGCCCTGTCAAGCTGGAACGAAACGTATAGCTTTTATTCTCCTCTTTTTATACACACTCAGGAAGGGCAGGTTAACCAGGGATCAAGGAACATGTGCTTGAGTGTTGACATACTTTTTTACAAAACAAGCAGACTCTGTCCTCAGGATAGATCCTATCTCAGCACACTCAGACTCAACATCTAGGACTCGTTATTATTCTTAGAGAACTCCCTAATCCCTGACCGTTCTTTCACCCCAGTCTCTCAGCTGTCCTCTCTCAGTTCCCTTTGGGTTTCAACCATTTCCAGCACACAACATAATGATACATCCCCAGTTCATGGCTTAGTGTGTCCATAAGTGCTGCTGTTGAGGGCACAGCAGCATGCAAAGGGGGTGTGACTTTATTCAATTCCCTGTAGCCCACAGTCATACTCCAGGAGCCATCTGGCTTTTTTACTGGCCACACTGGGGAATTAAAAGGACTATGAGTGGGCTTTATGATGCCCACCTTCTCCAGCTCCGGTAGAATTTCTCCAGTTTCCTTGTGCCCTCCAGGCAATTTACACTGCTTAGTATTTGTCACCCACTGAGGTACAGGCAGAGGTACAGGTGGGTGCTTAGCATGTCCCCTCAGAACTGCCTTTATCACACGTACTCTCAGTCGAACTCACCTGCATCAGTCTGTAACCATAGGCCCTACAGGATATCCACCCCCAAAATATATTCAGGGTTGGAAGAAACGTACACAGTATAGTCCTACGGTAAATGCCCCATCTCCAATGGGATTTGGGCTTTCTTCATTCTAGTTGCCTTACCCCATAGCCATCTATCACAGCAGGGGTCCCAGGAAAACATTCAGGGTTGCCCTAAATCAGAGAACATTCAGCTTCTGTGTCCACCAGCACAAGGACACATTGTACATTCATGGGGGACCAATGAATTGTTAATTCTACATGTGGCCTCTGGTCACCACCACATCCACCAAGGTGGGGGCGTTCACCCAGCTCCGCAGTCAAACTGCAATGCTCAGTCATTCTCCTGTGGGGGTGAGGCCCAGGCGGAGCCCGAGTGCTGTCCCCCAGGAGGTCTTGCAGGGACACAGGCAGGACATGGGCTTTGCCTCTGGCTTCTGTGTCCTGGAGTTACGCAGATGGAACTGCTGCTCTGGCTTTAATTGGTGCCACAGTTCTAACAAGATCCTGTTGGGCTGCCCATCAAGTTTTCCTTTTACTACCCCTGCTTTTATCAAATCAACCCCTATCTGGGTCCTTGAGACATTCATGGGCCTTTTGTGCCTCTCCTTCCAGTCGTACCCCATACTTCCTTCCATGCTCTCATTATTTCAACCTCCCCCAGATCTGCTAAAGCACACGTAGCTTCACTTGTGGGTTGCCCTGTGTGTGGGGGACAAGAACAGTCACTAGGGACCCGAGGAGAGATGGGGGAGCTGTATGCAGGACCAGATGTCTCATTCCTATGGTGAACAACTCCTCATCGGGGCCCTGGGTGTCCATATTATAGATGATATCTTTCATGCCCCATTCCTGCAACACCTGCTGGAGCTGAGCATGTTTTCCAGCTAGTGGGTTAGTATGGTAAATCATCCTGATTAGGCCAAACTGCCCTGATGGCTGCTGTCAGCCAATCCAGAAGCACCCAATTCCCTGAGGTGTGATAGGCACTTCGCAAGCCCTACTGGAGAGAAGGGTGCATCGTCAGGGAAGCAAGTCTACTCATTTCAGAATTTGACAATACAATGTTTTCTGCCCCAATATCCCAGAGATGTGCAAAAGCCATGTAGGCAGAGATTCTGATGGCTTCTGCTGATACCAGACGCTCATGTCCTCCAGCTCATCCTGGGTATAGGGGTGGAGACAAAGTGCTCCACACCCTGGGGATGGGGGTTGGGGGGGGGCGGCTCCTCTCTCTCAGGAGTCAGCGGTTGTTGTGTTTTTACTTTCTTAATTATAACAGAAGGGGCCTTTAGTACAGGAGAGGCTGGTGCCTCAGGTGGTGGCCTTGGCAACAGATTGGCCCTTGGCCCTCGGACCCCCCCACCCACTCAGACTCTCCTGACACCTCCTCCACCATCTCTGGAGCTGAAGGCACCGCTCTTTTCTCCCCCTCCCCCACAACCTTCTGCAATAAGGACTCTTCTGCTGCCTCCCTCCTTGCTGCTGCTAAGGAACTTTCCAGGGGCGCAGCCTATCCTCTCTAATTCTCTTCCTTAAGGGCATCCCAAAAGTCATTGCCCAGCTCCTCCAAGTGATGCTGAAGTGCGTCTCTCTTCTGCCGAAGTCTCTCTCTCTCCTCAATAACACTTTCCACTATTTGGATGAAAAGAGATCCTACAATCCCAGGTACTCCACGGCCACTCAGGAGCTCTAAGCAGTCTTCTGTCTGATGGAGGGCTAATTCTGCAGCTTCCGGTGTCTCCATTCTTCCCCAGGTCTGGGGAAGGCTCCACCCCTCTAGGAGGTGCTTCACCCTAGACCAGTTCCTCACTAGGGGCTCCCCAATTGGAAGACCCACATATAGGGGGTTCCCGAGTAAAGCTGCACCCTGTACCTCTACAGCCATTGTGGCTTCCCCATCATCCCCAGGGGCAGGCTGCCCAAGTACACCTATTAAACAGATTTTGGGTTTAGAGGTCCTGCCAACTACCACCAGATGTAACTCCAGGTGAAAGAATCCTGGAGCCAAATACCTCTAAAACCAAAATCAAAGTTAAGGAACCCATTTATTTCTTACAAGCAGTTGTACCACCTCTCTCCTGACCAGTTTGCAGCAGAAGAGAGCTCCACCCAACCTCTCCAGTCCAGATAAACCCTCACAGGCCCTTTTGATTACCTATTGACATGTAGACCGACTGATTTTATCCACCCCTTGGAAACACCTATTGATATGCAGATGCATTAAAGCCAGGTGAGAGATTCTGGAATATTACAATTTTACCCACAACTCTTAACTCTTTAGTACATTTGCTCCTATTTTCTTCTCAGTATCTTCTTGTTCAGTTCTTAAATGTAAAAGTTTCTTAACATTGTGTCTTCAATTTTCTTTCTCTTTCTCTTTAGGTGTCCTCATCTATTCCTATTAATGCTGAGGATTCCCAAGTGTAAATATTCAGCCCTAACCTCTCTCCTAAGTGCCAGCCAGGTCTGATATGGTAAAGGTGTACAGAACATTTCTAGAAGATTCACTTATTCAGTCACTCATTTAGTAATTCATTCATTTATTAGCATTTATTTAAAGTGTAAATAAGGTACAGACTACTTCTCAGTGAAGAAGATAAGGGAGATATTATTATTTGCATTTTCAGATGAGTGAATTGAGATTCAGGGAGGTTAACCAATGTGCCAGAAGTCACACCTGGCATGTCAATTGTGGAGTGAGGATTATAACCCAAGTATTCTGATTCCTACTTAGGTGTCTTGGGTTGAATGGGCTCCCCCCACCACCCACACCAGAAAACAATATCTCCACCAGAATCTGTGAAAGAAATCTTCTTTGGAAAAAGGATCTTTCAAATACAACCAAGTTAAAGATTTCAAGATGAGGTCATCCTGGATGACGGTGGGTCCTGAATCCCATGACAAGTGTCCTTAGAAGAGAAGAGAAGGGAGGAAGACACACAGAAGAGTTGATGTGAAGATGGAGGCAGAAATGGGAGTGATGTCTCTGCAGGCCAGGGAAGGCCAAAGATCCCCAGCAGCCACCAGATGGTGGGTGTGAGGCCTGGAGTGGATCTTCGCCAGAAGCTCCAGAAGGAACCAGTCCTGCCACCACCTTGATTTTGGACTTCTGTCCCCCATAATTGCGAGAAAATTAATTTCTTTTGTTTTTAGCCAATGAGTTTGTGGCAATTTGTTCCAGTAATGCTAGGAAACTAATGTACTATGCCACATTGTGTTTCAAATAATTTCAAGATTGGGATGCAGAGTGGACCAGAAAGTCCAGCAGTTCACAAAAGAGAAAAAAGTCAGAAAGATCTGAAGTAAGCTCTGCTGGGTTCACTGGAACGATAAGAATCCTATGTAATAGATCTCATGGAGAGTAAAATTGTGATCTGGGAATCTTAAAAGTTTCCCATGCAGTCTAGGGTTACCTTGCTGACCCCAGTACCTAAAACTCATTCATTATTCACTGTTTTGGTGATTAAACTTTTCTCTCTCACTGTTTTGTAGTTCCTGCCACAAAGCTCACCCTCAGTTCTGTAAATCATTCCCTACCACCAGCTCCATAGATTCTGCTAAAAATCATATCTTCCATTACCTAATGGCATGTGATTACTTCCTTTTCCCTGTATGTCTTTCAGCTTTGGCACTGTTCTTGCTTAATTAGATTCCCAAATTTATATTATTTTTGAAATTTTTATTTATTTTTATTTTTTATTTTGGTGTCATTAATCTACAATTACATGAGGAACATTATGGTTACCAGCCTCCCTCCATCACCAAGTCCCACCACATACTTCATTACAGACACTGTCCATCAGCATAGTAAGATGCTATAGAATCACTACTTGTCTTCTCTGTCTTGTACAGCCCTCCCCAGGCCCCTCCCCCTACATTATGTCTGCTAATAGTAATGCCTCCCCATTTTTTACCCTTATCCCTCCCTTCCCACCCATCCTCTGCAGTCCCTTTCCCTTTGGTAACTGTTAGTCCATTCTTGGGTTCTGTGAGTCTGATGCTGTTTTGTTCCTTCAGTTTTTGATTTGTTCTTATACTCCACAGAGAGTGAAATAATTTGATACTTGTCTTTTTCCACCTGGCTTATTTCACTGAGCATAATACCCTCTAGCTCCATCCATGTTGTTGCAAATGGTAGGATTTGTTTTCTTCTCATGGCTGAATAATATTCCATTGTGTATATGTATCACGTCTTCTTTATCCATTAATCTACTGATGGACATTTAGGTTGCTTCCATTTCTTGGCTATTGTAAATAGTGCTGCAATAAGCATAGGGGTGTATATGTCTTTTTCAAACTGGGCTGCTGCATTCTTAGGGTAAATTCCTAGAAGTGGAATTCCTGGGTCAACTAGTATGTCTATTTTGAGCTTTTTGAGGAACTGCATACTGTTTTCCACAATGGTGGAGCTAGTTTACATTCCCACCAGCAGTGTAGGAGGGTTCCCGTTTCTCCACAACCTCACCAACATTTGTTGTTGTTTGTCTTTTGGATGGTGACAACCCTTCTGTTGTGAGGTGATATCTCATTGTAGTTTTAATTTGCATTTCTCTGATGACTAGCGATGTGAAGCATCTTTTCATGTGTCTGTTGGCCATCTGAATTTCTTCTTTGGAGAACTGTCTATTCAGCTCCTGTGCCCATTTTTTAATTGGATTATTAGCTTTTTGTTTGTTGCGGTGCATGAGCTCTATATAGTTTGGCTGTCAAGCCTTTATTGGATCTGTCATTTATGAATATATTCTCCCATACTGTAGGATGCCTTTTTGTTCTATTGGTGGTGTCCTTTGCTGTACAGAAGATTTTCAGCTTGATGTAGTTATACTTGTCCATTTTTGCTTTTGTTTACCTTGCCCAGGGAGATATGTTCATGAAGAAGTTGCTCATGTTTATATCCAAGAGATTTTTGCCTATGTTTTTTTCTAAGAGTGTTATGGTTTCATGAGTCACATTCAGGTCTTTGATCCATTTTAAATTTACTTTTGTGTATGGGGTTAGACAATGATCCATTTTCATTCTCTTACATGTAGCTGCCTAGCTTTGCCAACACCAGCTGTTGAAGAGGCTGTCATTTCCCCATTGTAAATCCATGGCTCCTTTATCATATATTAATTGACCATAGATGTTTGGGTTAATATCTGGACTCTCTATTCTATTCCACTGGTCTGTGTCTCTGTTCTTGTGTGCTGTTGTATTTTAAGCACAGAATGATAAAAACATGTTTGTGACTGTGGAATCTACTTCTCATAACCCCTGGATGACTCCCTCCTAACTTGGTTTCATTCTAGCTCTCAGCTAGTTCAATTCTCCACCTTGAGGCTAAACAAGAGTAAAAATGCAAATCTGATCTTGTCACACCCTTAATTAAAACCATAAACATTTCAATGATTTCCCACTGGCCTGTGGGCAAATCAATCCTTAGTGGTCCTTCCTAGCTTTGTCCTTTCCTACCTCTCCGGCTGCACTGGTACCTGGCTCTCTATTACTCTCTGCTCTAACTTTACTAGGGTCTGTCTAACCTCACGGCCTTTCCATAGGCTGTTTCCTCTGATCACCTTTTCACACCCTTCTTCATCTACCTTTATGTGTCATTAGGCTGGTGTTCTGCTATTTTCATAAGGAGAAATGGTAGTTGAGTATAGGTTTAAGTTGATTTTCTCAATTACAGGTTTTATATTTCCCTTTCTGCTAATTTCTCTTGCTATTCTTTCCCCATTTTTCTATTAGAGTGCTGGTCTTTTTCTTCTCGCCCTTGTGCTATGAATTCCAAGTATTTGTTTCTCAGTTTGTCATTATCATTTGACTTCTATTGTGATTTAAAAAAATATGGTCAAAGTTATGGTTTCTAGCTTTTGAGTCATACTTAGAAAGATAATCTTCACTTTGAGATCAATCATCAAAGCTCCTAAAATTTCTTCATGGAACTTGAAGGGGTATCTCGCCATGACCCTCCTTACCCCAGAATGACTCAGGAGTCATGGGCCCATGCAAGAGATTTTATTATCTGAACGAGAAAATGGCTGCCCCCAGAGAAGAGGGAGCAGCAGTTCGTGGGTAAGGAAGTGTGTTTTCAAGGAGTAGGGGTAGGGTGTATTTTGTGTTGGTGATTGGATCTTAAGGGGTGGGCAACATAATCGGTGGTGATTGGAATTTAATGGGTAGGGGTTTTAGTGTGCCAGGATTTACCTTCAGAATTTTCATCTTTATTTTTTTTAACAGTTTTATTGGTACAAAAATTTTACCTATTTATTTATTTAGTGTATATAATTTGATGAGTTTGGACATATGCACCTGTGAACCTGATTATCTTGATTATATGATGGTTTCATATAATTTTATGTTCTTATTTTGAAAACTTGAGTATTTGATTTAAGAAAAAAGATTATCCAAGTACATGGTGTGAGGAATGACTCCAACTTATATTTTGTTTCCAGATGTCTGTCCGCCCTTGTCCCAGCACAATTTATTTCCTTTTGTTTCTTTTCTCTTTTGTAAGGTTGGAGGCACTGGAGGGATGGGTGAGCACTTCAGACACTGATGACGTGCCAAAGTCCCCGGCTGCTGCCCCCTCCCAAAATGTGCCTTAGGCTGGCCAATCCTCATGCCGCTGTAAATCTAAGCTCTGCCTCCCCCTACCTTCTTTAAAAAACTCGCTGCCTGCCCTGCTGAGCATGACTTCCCCGGCCTGTGACTAGCCAGACCGGGGAACATCGCCCAGGATTGCGCTCAGATAAACTGCCTGGCCCGTTGTTGCCTGTTGTCGCCTGCTTATTTCAGTTAGAATTTATCTTACATTTGGTGCCAAAAAACCCGGGAAGGAGCGTGAGCATGGGGCCCCGACCGGTCTTTGGTGGCCTTGCCCCCTCCTTCCCCGACCTGGGACCTGAGCCTGCTCTCCACTGAGTAGACTATTTTCTGGTGTGTCCCTCAGTTTCACTCAGTCTGTTTCCCTTCGTAACTCCATTTCACCTGGTCCGTCCGAAATCAGCTACGTCCAGGTTTGGGCATCCGGCCCATGTGCTGCGGGCATCTGGGATACCCGCCCCTGGCCCTGTGATGTGGGAGACGTCCCTCACCCAGGCTCCCAGGCCGTCTCCCCTGACTTGGCGTGCTTGGGACGCTGGGCGCTCCTCTCAGTGGGATTAGTTGGGAAGTAGCGCAGACATGGGGAACCAGCCCTCGAAAGCAGAGGCTCAGACCCCGCTGCGGTGTCTCATTTCTAATTTGGCTGCTCTATATTTGTCCCGGGAAGTTCACATATGGAACCTGGTCTTCCTTTGCTCTCAGGCTTGGCCTCAGTATCCCTTAGACAACCAATCTTGCTGGCCCCCTGAGGGAACTTTCAATTTTGGCCTCTTCACTGACTTAACTAATTATTGCCACTGGAGCGGAGAGTGGGGTGAAATCCCATATGTGCAGGCTTTGGACTTTGCGCTCCGGCCCAGACCTTTATGTTAAGTGTTCAAGGACCCAGGTTCTCCTGGCCCGATCTCCAGTTAAGGATTGTCAGCCTCTTACTCTGCCCAGTCCTTCCTTTTCAGATCCACCAGAGGACTTTAGTCTCCCACCTCTCTCAGCCTGCTTCCCCCACCCCTCTCCGCCACCATCTTTAAGTTCTTTGTCCTCCCGCGTGTTGCTGCCATCTTAAAGTCCTACATTCTCAACCATGCTGTCTTTGTGCTCCTCTCCTCTTCCAGTGGCTGCAGCACTTCCTCCCCCTCTCCACCTTCACCACCCTTTTCCCCCAATGGAACACGCTCCTCCCACCCTCCAGTTCTGGAAACCATGGACAAGACTCCTCCCAGCACAGACCTGCCTCCTTTCTCTCCCAACCCTACACCCATCCCCACACCTGCCATTTTGTAAGTGGTCTGGCGTGGTTGTTGGGAGTGGGTGAGCTGGGTGTAGCAAGTGAACATCTTAGTGACTGTGTATTGCAGTGTGTGTGCCTGCCTGCAGCCTGAAAATTTTTGTAGTGACCTAGAATCTCAAAGTGTTGCTACGTAAAGTAGACATATTTTGTGCTTAGAGATTATGCTGTAAAGCACATGGTGTCAGGAATTATAGTGTGTTCATGAATTTGTTAATCGAAAGAATGCTAGTGCAATAGTTTACAATGGCCCACTTCTCAATGTTCACTGAAAATTAAAGTTCCTAATGGTTTTGAGGTCTAATTAAAGCTATTTATTTAAGAGCACAGCACAGAAAAAATTAGAATTTTGTTTTCAGTTAAAAAGAAAGTTTTCTTAACTGTTAATCTGCTCTTAATGTTAAATGATTGCAAAGGGTTCTCTAGTTGTTTTATCAAAACAGTTTCTCATGCTTAAAGTCTCAATGAGTTGTCTGAATATTTAAGATAATGAGATCTTAATACGAAAAAACTAAAAGCTAAGTTTTGCTAATAACTGTGTGACCTTCTGTATTTGCCTTTAAAATCTTTTATTGTCATTCTAGTTAAATAGATAAGTATTTTTTCATAGTAACTTATGATTCTATTTAGACAAATGCCTTAAAAACACTCTAACAGCTTCCCAAAATCAAATTCAAAAAGGTGCTTTTATCTATAGTTAACTCTGATATTTTCCACAGGGCCCCTGGAACATGTCAGAGAAATTTTTTCTCATTGGAGAAAGTATTTGGCCAATTTAGCTTATTTATCTGATATAAAATTACCTGCTAAATTACCTAGAAAGCACTGTCAAAGAGAATAATGCGAAACTTTGTTACTGAATGTTTTGTGTTAGAGAAATATCCAGATTTCCTTATATCAACTGTCTTACAGTAAGCTCTCATCAGATCTTTAACCATTGTCATTTGTAAGTCTTTTGTCATTTATAGTCGCTTTTATTACTCCTAAACTAGTAAAGAACTAGATTTCACCAGAACAAGTATTAGTTACATAAGAAGTAAGTTAAAAAGGGCAGAAGAGGGACCCCAAACTCCACTCCATGACCTGGTAACCATGGCCTTTAAAGTCTTTAATAACCATGTTGAAGAACATGAGAGGAGGACAGTGTCCCAAACCCGAGCCTTTGCAGCGGCCCTGCGGCTGGCAGGACAAGGGTCTCATCACACCACAGACTAGTCCGGAGCTCGTGAGCCTCTGGGACCCTGCTTCCGGTGTGGCCAAGAAGGCCACTGGGCAAAGAGATGCCCCAACGTGACCAACAAGCCGACTAAACCCTGCCCAGTTTGTGGTAAGAGAGGTCATTGGAAAGTAGAGTGCCCAGTTGGGGAAGGTCATCCTCCAGCGACAGAGTCTCATGGGAGGCAGGACCCCCTGAGGGACTCCCCTCCAAACCTGATGAGCCTACTCAAAGACTGAAGATGCCTAGACTCGAACACCCCTATCACCCTTGCCGAGCCCAAGGCCATGCTGTGGGTAGCGGGTAAGTCCATCTCCTTTTTGGTGGACATGGAGGCTGCCTACTCTGTTTTACCTTCCTTTCACAAGATTTACATCCTTCCCAGGTCTCGGTTGTGGGTGTCACGGGAACCCCATCTAAGCCTCTAGAGACAGATCCAGTAGCCTACACATTTGAGAGCCATCTTCTTACCCACTCATTTCTGGTCATCCCGTCCTGTCCCTTCCCTTTGTTAGGGAGAGATCTCCTCTCCAAGCTTAGTGCCTCTATCTCCCTGCCTCTTAGTCATCCCCAACTGAGCTCACTCATCATCTTAGCCAATATAAGTTGTAGCCCTGAGCCCTCCAGAGACCCTCCTGTACCATTGACTGGCATTAACCCGAAGAGTCTGAGACACCTCTACTCCTGTAGTGTCGAGCCATCATGCTCCCGTCCTCATCTTCCTCAAAGACCCATCCTCCTCTCCTTCTAGATCCCAATTTCCTATTTCCCAAGCCCATTGCAAGGGCATCCTACCTATCATTAACCATCTTCTTTCCCAAAGGCTTCTGGTACCAACTAATTCTCCCTGTAACACTCCAATCCTTCCAGTCAAGAAGCCATCGGGGGCCTACCAGCTTGTTCAAGACCTGCAGATAATCCACGAAGCTGTAGTCTCTCTTCATCCGGTCATCCCTAACCCTTATACTTTCTTATCTCAAGTTCCCCTGAACACCTCTCCTACCTACCTTACTTCTCACTCCTAAGAGAGATACCCCTTGTCCTGCCCAATGCTCGTCTTTCCATTCTTTCATTCAGGCTGCCGGCTATGAACAAGCCTCAGTCTGTCTCTCATTGTCCGGACAACAGTACTAGACGGGGCAAAGCCTGGGTGATCACGCTAGATGTATCTGTCCTGAGAGACGAAGACAACATATCTGCTAGAACCTCCGGCCCCCGATAGAGAGGTCAGACAGTAGAAGTGAACAAGACCATGTGGGTACATCAGTACTTGCCCCTTCCCTCCAATCCTCCTCTGGCCTCCCTCCAGCCTCAACCCTACCTGCACCGCCCCTCCTCAGCCGGAAGTAGCCAGATCGAGTCGGTGCCCATTATAACCAAAAGGCTGGAATGTAAGGTTGGAGGCACTGGAGGGAGGGGTGAGCATGTCGGACACTGATGATGTGCCAAAGTCCCCGGCTGCTGCCCCCTCCCAACCTGAAAAATGTGCCTTAGGCTGGCCAATCCTTGTGGCGCTGTAAATCTAAGCTCTGCCTCCTCCTACCTTCTTTAAAAACTCACTGCCTGCTCTGCTAAGCGTGACTTCCCCAGCGGGTGACTAGCCAGACCGGGGAACATCACCTGGGATTGCGCTCAAATAAACTGCCTGGCCCTTTGTTGCCTCTCGTTGCCTGCTTATTTCGGCTAGAATCTGTCTTACATCTTTCTTTCTTTCTTTTTTGTTTATAGCTATGTCATTTATTAAATAATTCATTTTTTCCCTCCAATCTGAGAAGCCATCTTTATTATATGCTAAGTTCCTGTATGTATTTGAATTTATTTGTTCATTTTGTCCCTTCATACAACAATATCTCATCATTGTATTTATTTAGGAATCATGAAATATTTTAACACCTACTTTGTGGGAACGGAACATTCTCATTTTTCTTCTTTTAGAGTTTTCTTCATTATTCTAGTATACTTTTCCTTCTAAACTGTAAAAGTAACTACTGATTTCTAAAACCGAACACCCAAAAAGCTTTTTGGTGTTTTCACTGGGATTGTGTTGTTTATAAATTATTTTAGGGAAAGTTGATATCTTTGTGATGTTGAGTTTTGCTCTCTGAGAACATGGTATGGCTTTCCATAAACAGGCCTTCTTTAATATTCAGTAGCAATTTAAAAAGGAAGTTTATTATGTTCAGGGAAATAAGAGTCAATATTTTTAAATTTGGTAAAAAAATTGAAAAGTATAAGAAAACAAACCAAATGAAAACTCTGCAACTGAAGAAAACTACAGTAACTGATATTAGGAAGTCAATAAACAGTTTTATTATCATATTAGATACTTCTGAAGAAAGAACTCAAGAAAAGGTCAGGAAAAAATTTTCAACCTCAAACTCAGAGAGACAAGAAGATGTAAAATAAAGAAGAGAATATAATACAGATATAACATTTTTATATATAATTTATATAACAATATAATTTATATATTTTATATATACATACATATGTATGAGATAAGGGGAAAAAGTGTTCAACATAGGCATAAATGGAGTTGCAGAAGAATAGAAGAGAGATAATAGAGCAAGCCAGACTTGGCCAGAGAATAACTCATACTTTTCCACTAAAACTGCCTAACAGTGCTTGGAAGTTTTTATATACTCAATAAATGTCAGCTATTATCATTGTCATTCTTTTATAAAATGAATTAAAATGTTATTCTTTTGCCCTACCCCTGTCCTATGAACAACTTATACTACCAGCAATATCACTTTAGTCCAAGTCTGCTTGGCTATTTTTTTCCTCAAAGACCATTCCTGAAGCATTCTATTTTTTAAATTTTATGTTAATCAACAACTTCACTGAAGTGTAAGTTCCAAACTATAAAATTCCCCCAATTAAAATATGTAATTGTGCTTTTAGTATATTCACAGCATTGTGGAACCATCACAGTAACCAATTTTAAAACATTTTCTACAGCCCTACTTTACCTTCTAAACTCTGCTCCCCTTAGCTTTCAACCTCTGACAACCCAACCCTAAGCCCCAGGTGACCAATATTATACTTACTGTCTTTATAGAAGGATAAAAACCACATGATCATCTCAATAGATGCTGAAAAAGTATTTGACAAAATTTAATATCCATTCATGATAAAAACTCTCAACAAATGGGTATAGTGAGTATGTACCTCAACATAATAAAGGCCATATAGGACAAACCCACGGCCAACATCATACTTAATAGCAAAAAAGCTGAAAGCTTTTCCTCTAAGACTGGGAACAAGAAAAGGATGCCCACTCTCACCACTTTTATTCAACATAGTACTGGAGGTCCTAGCCACGGCAATTACACCAAACAAAGGGATACAAGACATCCAAATTGGTAAGAAATTAAACTTTCACTCTTTGCAGATGACATGGTACTATACATAGAAAACTCCAAGTAACCATCAAAAAACTATAACTAATAACAATTCAGAAAAGTTGCAGGATACAAAATTAATATACAGAAATCTGTTGCATTCCTATATACTAATGATGAATTATCAGAAAGAGAAATCAGAAAGAGAACTCCACTTACAATTGCATTAAAAAGAATAAAATACCTAGGAATAAATCTAACCAAGCAGGTGAAAGGCATTTACTCTGAAAACTACAAGACATTCATAAGAGAAATTAAAGAAGACACCAAAAAATGGAAATCTATCCCATGTTCTTGGATAGGAATAACTAATATTGTCAAAATGGCAATCCTGCCCAAAGTAATTTACAGATTCAGTGCAATCCCTATCAAAATACCAACAGCATTCTTCAATGAACTAGAACAAATGGTTCTAATTTTCATATGGAACCACAAAAGACCCCAAACGGCCAAAGAATTCCTGAGAAAGAAGAATAAAACTGGGGGGATTACACTCCCTGTATTCAAGCTCTACTACAAAGCCACACTAATCAAAGCAATTTGGCACTGACACAAGAACAGACCCATAGATCAATGGAACAGAATAGAGAGCCTAGATATAAACTCATGAATATATGGTCAATTAATATAAGACAAAGGAGCTATGAATATACAATGGGGAAAAGAGCTTCTTCAACAGATCATGTTGGGAAAACTGAACAGCTACATGCAGGAGAATGAAACTGGATTATTGTTTAACTCCATACACAAAAGTAAACTCAAAATGGATCAAAGACCTGAATGTAAGTCACGAAACCATAAAACTCTTAGGAGAAAGCATAGGCAAAAATCTCTTGAATATAAACATGAGCAACTTTTTCTGCATGCATCTCCTCAGGCAAGGGAAACAAAGTAAAAAATGAACCAGTGGGACTACATCGAACCAAAAAGCTTCTGTTCAGCAAAGGACACCATCAGCACAACAAAAAGGCATCCTACACTATGGGAGAATATATTTGTAAATGACTCATCTGATCAGAGGTTAACATCCATAATATGTAGAGAACTCATATGCCTCCACACCCAAATAATAAAAAACCCAATAAAAAATGGGTGGAGGACCTGAACAGATATATCTCCAAAGAAGAAATTCAGATGGCCAACAGGCACATGAAAAGATGCTCCACATTGCTCATCATCAGGGAAATGCAAATTAAAACCACAATGAGATATCATGTCATAAAGTTAGGATGGCCACTATCCAAAAGACAAGAAAAAAACAAATGCTGGCAAGGATGTGGAGAAATGGGAAACCTCCTACACTGTTGGTGGGAACGCAAATTGGTACAATCGCTGTGGAAAGCAGTATGCAGATTCCTTAAAAAACTAAAAATAGAAATACCATTTGACCCAGTAATTCCATTCCTAGGAATTTACCCAAGGAAAACAAAATCCCTGATTCAAAAACATATATGCACCCCCATGTTTATCACTGCACCATTGCAATAGTTAAGATACGGAAGCAACCTAAGTGTTCATCAATAGATGACTGCTAAAGAAGAGGTGGTACATATATACACTGGAATATTATTCAGCCATAAAAAAGAAATCCTGCCATTTGCAACAAAATGGATGTATATAGAGGGTATTATGCACAGTGAAATAAACCAGGTGGAGAAAGAAAAATACCATATGATTTCACTTATTTGTGGAATATAAAAACAAACAAGACAGAAGGAACAAACAACATTAGGCTCATAGACATTGAGAAGTGACTAGTTACCAAGAAGGAGGGGAGTATGGGAGGGGAAGGGGCAGGGAGACTGTTAAACAACTGTGATGTACATTTGATTATAATGAATGAATGAATGAATGAATGAATGAATAATGTCCAGTCCAAGAAAAAACAAAGACACATTCTGTTATAGCTCAAATGTTTTATCCCCCACAGATTCATATGTTGAAGCCTAACCTCAAATTTGAGGGCATTAGGAGGTTGGGCCTTGGGAGACAATTAAGTTTTGCTAAGTTCATGAGGGTGAAGCCCCTATATACCATTAGTACTCTTATAAGAGACTATGATATGTGAGGATAGAGCAGGAAGAACATGGCCATCTGCAAGTCAGGAGGAAGGTTCTCACCAGACATGGACTCTGCTGACCATGAAAAGGGATCACGTAGGCAGCTGGATGTAAGACTTTTGAGCTCAGAAGACTGGAAGGCCTCATGGTATAAATTTGACACAAGGTTTGTACTTTGTTATCACATCGGTACCATTTAAAGCCATAGGCATGGATAAATCCATCCAGGAAGAAAGATGAGAAGAGGGTGATACCCTGAAGCATGCCAACACTTAGGGCTGGCTGGAGGAGACAAACAGTAAGGCAGAAGAAAGAGCATGGCAGGCCATTTTATTGAAGTCCGCAGAGACTTACTACGCGTCCAAGACAAGGAAGTAGTAACTACAAAATACCACTGAAAGAAAGGACAAGGAAGATGAAGAATCGAATGGAAACAAACAAAAAAGTCTATTTTTTGGCACCTTGAAAGCATTTGATCACTGTTTGCTCAGAACTCAAGCTCCAAGAGTAGTGTTTCTCCTCACTACGGTATAGTTTCCACATGTCCTTTTACACACACACACCCTTCTAAGTGATTAAGTCTGGGGATGTTTCAATTGTTACTCCTTTTGCTTATCTGTGTTCTCTCATCTCTCTGCAACAATCAGTATTATGTAGTAATTTAAAAAACCCATTGGGTTAGAGGATAACATCTGCCTGTTGCTGAGCACAGCACGGCCAGCAGGGCAGCATCACTTAAGGGCCTGTCCTCCCCTCCCTGCGGTGGATGGCGAAGCAAAGGCAGTCGTAATACTGATAATTTGTGCTGCTTATTCTGCATTGCTTTGTGCCGTGCTACCGAGCTGGGAGTTTTGACGGAGGCTGAGGCCCTGTGGTGTAAATCCAGGGGCAGAAAGCATGAGGGCCCTTTACCATATTCACCTGGAGGCTGCCTGCAGGCTTCGGTTGCTAAGTGTGCTTTTTCATTTAGAAGCGCTTTTCATACTGCATCTTTGTCTCTCTCTCTCTTTCTTAAAGTCCTGGATCTCTTGACCAGCCAAAGATGAGTTCACTGTTCCCATCAAGGACTGGGAGAAATAAGGGGTGGGATTAATTGGACTTGGGGGCAGGGCCCGGAGGGCGGAGCTAAGGTGGAAAAAAGGAGAGCCCTCTAAATAAAGGGCCGGCGCTGGCTGCCCAGGAGCACACCTTCGTCCTCGTCCGTGTGTGTCTTGTGAGGAGCAGAGCCTGACCCGGGGAGGTGATGGATCCCGAGAGCGAGGTGAGCCAAGGGGTCCTGGCCCTCTGTCCCACAGCCACCCCTGCGGGAACTGCTGCTGGCGTCAGCCCTTGGCTTCTGCGGGGTCATTCGGAGCCTTAGATTCACCTGCTGAGAGGTGACTCCAGCAAAACCTGCCCTGAGAGAGGAATGTGAGGTCAGTTCAGAACTCCTGTCGCCCTCTCATTCTCTCTCCCGTCCCGCTGCCACAGAGGCTGTGCTGCCGAGTCACGCTCCCCCTTTTTCCCTTCTCACACAGAACAGGGGACTGGATTCCTGATCTCCTAAGTGGCAAGAGGGGGGTGATTCATATTCTGTAATTGAAAAGCACTTTCCCTTCATATTCTGTCATCACTGAGAAATCTTTTATTTCTTTGTATTCATTTCCCTATGTGTGAATCTCTCAGTGGGGGTCTTTCATTTACTCATTCATCCCTTAAATGTTTAGCAAGCAGCTATTATGTCTCAAGCCTTGTGTGATGAGCAAAACTAAATAGTTAACTTATTTTCAGGCATGGCTCTCCTAAGAGGGGAAGTATATAGTTGCTTAATTTCTCTTTCTATAACTTTCTATATGCTCATCCCTACGGGTAGCTTATATTGCATAAAATTCCTTTGCTGTAAGTTATCATCCCAGGTCTAGTCCACCCAGATGTAACTCTCTAAGTAGTTAGCAGCCTTTACACTCAAGTGTGCATTAAACATTTCACTGCTTTCCAAAGGTACTTTTGGCTGAGAGCAGGTTCCTGTGGACATTTATCCTGTATGTGGAACACAAATCGATTTCATCCGGCCTCTGGATAAGTGGAGCGCTCGCATGGGTGCCGAGCCACTCACCGGAGACATGGGGCTGTGGGGATGGGGGCTGGAGGGGTGCTGAAAGACTCCTTTACGGTTGTGTTTGGGGCCTGCCCTGCTGGTGCGAATTTTGCACACGCTTGTGCAGAGGAAAGAGATCTGGTTCCCTCTCCTCTTCTCTCTTTTACTGTCATTATTATTATTTTTGCAGCTGGGAAAGGACCACAGGGAGTACTGAGGAGGAATTAGAGATACTGAGAGAGACAGAAAGAGAGATGAAGCCACAGACACAGGAAGGGAGAGAAAGAGAGACTCCAAGCAAGAAACAGAGGCACTGAAGCCAGACCCTCCCTGCAGAAATGAAAGAATAATAATGTGCAGTGCCTTCAGAGTATTTGACCTGGCTGTTTTTCTTCCTTATTCATTTAATAATGTTTTTCTGAGCATCAAAAACATGCTCTAGGCACTGGGGTTTTGGTAGAGGCAGAGGCAAGGAAATCAAGGGATTAGGCCGTGGCTTTGCGTTTTCCCAAGAAATACTAATTGGTGCAGGGTTCTTAGTTTCAGTCTGTGGTTGTGCTTTAGGGATTCCATAAACCTCGGAAATTTTGAACGAAATTTTGTGTATGATTAAGCCTTGGGTTTAAATCAGATTCTCAAAGAAGTCCATGGGTCAAAAAAAAAGGCGAGGAATTACTGGCTCAGTGGGAATGGTGAACAAATAGCTTTTCACCTTTTATCAGAGGCTGGCCTGGGAGCCTGCCATCTGTGCTAACAAGAATAGGTTGGGGGTGTGCATGTGTACGTGGCACTTTTTCGTAAAAAGAGCCACAGAGTTTCTACTGAACGTGTAGATGTCATAGGTGTTCTGTTTTTGAGAAGAAAAGAAAGGAAAGAAAGATGATCACGGTTGATATGGAGAAGGAGAGGGGAATATAAGGAGATACCTTACTTTGGTGCTGGCGTTTTATGCTTTGAGATCACGCCCTGTTCATCTGCGTGCTCCACACCCACCATCAGTCATTCACTCCCTCACTCAGGTTTTACATTCCGAAGATGAGGCTTATGGGGGCATCAGACCCTGCACACCTCAGCCATGAATCATCTCCTCCCTCACCAGTCTCCTGGCTGACCCGAAGGGGACTGGCATGCATTGGCCAGGCCCACTGAGGGCACATGAAGCCTGCTTCTCTGCCTTCCTCGCAGGAAAAGAGATGGTGGATTACATCTGCCAGTACCTGAGCACAGTG
Source organism: Manis javanica (assembly GCF_040802235.1). Taxonomy (NCBI): domain Eukaryota; kingdom Metazoa; phylum Chordata; class Mammalia; order Pholidota; family Manidae; genus Manis; species Manis javanica. The sequence continues at coordinate 100,201,351 of NC_133163.1, read as the reverse complement.
CAGGAGGGGCGGGTGACTCCAGACGTGCGGCCTGGCTACCTGCGAGCGCAGCTGCCTGAGGCTGCCCCTGAGGAACCTGACGGCTGGGACAGCATCTTTGGGGACATTGAGCGCATCATTATGCCTGGGGTGAGAGACAGTCACTGCGACAGTGATTCTGGCCTTGGGGGCATAGAGAATGGGATGTAGGCCCGAGGAAAGACCTGCCTTAGGTAAGCCAGGGGTGACCCTGCACCACCTCACACCAACAGCCAAGCCTGTCTCCTGGGCATGTAGAGGATCGGGACTGTGACTGAAGTTAGGTTTGTGACGCCAGGGCTGACCTGCAGTGGTAGTTAGGGAGCTGGAGGGGAATCAGGACTGTATCCCAGGGCCTAGTCTGACAGAAATGTGGAAATCTAATGGGATGAGGTGGGAAGTGAAATTTGGGTCTGAGGGGAAAGGATAACTGGAGAGCAAGATGGAGAGAGGAGGCTGGAGAGAGTCGCAGAGCCCCAGTGGGCAGAACCAGGGACTCTTCTGCAAATCCTGAGACACACCAAAGGTAGGGAGGAGGCTGAGAGCACATTCCCCCGTGGGCACCCTACTGTCAGCTTGGGAGGCTCAGGAAGCTGGGCGAGTCCCTCTCCCCCATAAGGTGGGAGCCATGTCCATCCTCTCCTGGGGGAAGTCTCATGATTGAGCTGCTTTGCAGCAGCAGGAAGGGGCTTTCCCTGAATCATCGTTACTCTCAGTGACAAAGGGCACATGTGGTGACAGCACTGGCAGGGCCAGAGAACAGACAGAAGCTGGCTGATTCCTGAGGCTTTAGCTGGAGCCATCTGCCATGGGCTGTGCCGACGTACCTGGCCACAAGGGATGAGGAGCTGTGCCTCAGCACTTGGGCTGTGAGTGCACCGGTCATTCTGCCACAGCAGGGCTGCCTTTACCGACCTCCATGCCATGTGCCAGGCACTGTACTAGCTGCATTACAGGCTAGATTGTTTTAATCACACAGTGACTCTATGATCCCTGTTGTACAGATGAGGAAACTGAGGCTCAGGGAAGTTAACTGTCTTCACAAAGTCACAGATCCAAGATCATAACCTAGGCCAGTCTTCCTTGACAGGCTCTGCTCTTTTTACTGCACTGATGTTCTACCAGTGAGGGACTAAGTCCCCTAGACTGAGCCACGCGCCCAGACTCTGCCCCTTCAGCTGCAGCCCCATCCCACAGGCTGTGCTCCCTCTCCCTGCTTGGGGCGCTGGTGTCCTGACTGCATGTCCAGAGGCTCCTCCCCGGGCCGACTTGAGATTTGCTTCCAACTTCCCCAGAGAGCTTTGGACCTAAATGTGACAGAAATATGCCTGGGGGCAGGGATGAGAAGTTAGTCAAACTCAGAAACTGGTGGCAAGTTTGTCCAAAGCCAAACACTCATCTCTGTGACCATGCAGCCTATTTCACAAGCGTCTTTCGGAAATTTCATAATCGTAAAGCTTTACCCAGAAGGCGGGCTCCCTGATCAGATTATCTCCTGGATGTCATTCTGTAAAATGTAATCTGCTGATGGGCTAACTGTAGTTGGTAGTGAGAACCGGAAGCAACTGTCAGAAGAGGTGGAAATGAGCCGATTCATTGGATTGAAAGAAAATCCAGCAGTTGCTGGGGTGCAGTGAAAGGGGCTCATTGCTTGGCAGAGAGGCCTGTCTGCTTTTGATAAGTGTTCATCTAGCTTAGCTTATCATATTTATCTTACAAGAACAGATAATTGTCTCTCAATAGGGCCAGGAGGTGGAAGCCCTTCTCGGGGTTTCCTAAATACTGTCACTAAGCACCTCGATAATGAAGACTCAATCCTCTATTTCATCTCACAGGCTGCACCAGGCTCTGAGAGCTGGCCTGAAAGCAGTGGGCCCTTTGCTTTCACATTTGGCCAGCACCTCACTGAAATCTAGATTAATTTTTCCTTCCTGCCACCTCCTAGACACACAGAGAGGAAAAACTGTGCAGTATTTCCAACCCTGCTTAGAAAAACCACATCAGCTCTGCATGGGGGAGAAGGCAGCACGCCATCCTGCTGGGGGCTCGAGCTCTGGACTCAGACAGCCTGGGTTTCTCTCTTGGTGCTGTCATCTGTCCTATAAGACATGCGTGATCATGGGATGCCGCCTCTCCCTGACAGCCCCAATTCTCATCTCCAAAAGAAGGATAATGGTAGACTTACTTCATTGGGGTGCTGTGAGAATTAAATAAGGTATAAAGCATGGACAAGTGGAAGATACTGTTATTACGTATGACACATTCTTCCTGGTGCAGATTCAGGAAGAGATCTGATTATCTAATCATCAAGTCAGCGTATAGGATGTGTCTGTCACCATGTGATTAACTTGCCATTCTCACAGCTTTACGTTTTGCAAAATTTCCTTCCAGGATGATCCACATAATAATCCTGGGAGACAGGATTTATTATACAATGAGGAACTGAGGTCAAGAGTGGTGCAGAGTTGGACCCTGTTTTTATGGGGTCTGAATTGTATACACATTTTGAGATCCCCTGTAAGAAAATAAAAGTGTGTATCTCAACAGAGACCTATGCAAATACGGGATCTAGTTGCTTTAGTTCATTGGCTTCACAGTAAATCTACAAAGTCACACTGGAACCTGTCTCCGTGGGTTTAAATGTTCTGCTCCTTCTACCATACACAATGTCCTTGCTGATGAGGGATAAAAGGAATTTGTGCGCACGGAATGTACCTTGATGATACACTAAGATGCTATCTAATGAGTTCTCAGTAGGGCTGGAGCACTTAGAAAGATAGTGAGTGGGTGTTCCATAGGCTTGGGGACAGGATCAAACGGGGCTGAGGAACTGGGGAAAGGCTCATGGAGAAAATGAATATTTGGTAGCTTTCTCAGAATTAACAGCTTTGGGAGGGCCATGTCTGTATGAGAAGTTCTTCCTGTCAGGGAAACAGCATTGCCCAAAGGCATGAATGCAGAAATGACCAGGCCATGCTTGTAGAACAGTGAGATGAAGCTAGATTAGATCATCAGTGAAGCCAGTGAGTCACTGAGGGGACTTCAGAGACCTGTTATGGAAGGTCCTCTGTGTCCATCGGGCTCCTCCTTACAATCAGTTTAATCTGATTATGGGTTCAGGGGTTAATTTGGAGGTAGGGGTCTTGTGCCCTTGGCCTACCCCTTCTGCTCTCTCTACTTTTTTCTTCATCCCTACTGGGGAGCTAAAGACAGCTTTGAACCCTTTCACACTGACTGTCTACAGGAGCTGCTTGCCCAGAGAGCTCATAGATCCATAAAACAAAGGATGCTTTTTGCAAGAAACTGGATGAGGCAAGCAGCCTACTCTTCTAGAGCTCATAGTCTCCCCTTCCATTTATTACTGGGCTTGGGTGGCATGGGGGATAAGCACTGGAGCCTAATGTGAACGCTACCCAGAATCCACAATCCTAATTACTACAGCAATTGTCATTCTGCATATTCCCTTCTGGTCTTTGCATACGTGCCAATGTTCCACTGATCAACAAGCTTAGAATAGGAAACTGTGGTCGGCAAGAACACCATGAATATGTCTTATTTGTATGGAGTTGTGTAACTTATTTGCCTGTCTTAAAACTGTCAACCCATCTCTAGAGTGGGTGCTCCCCCTTGCCAGGGAGGGTCTCTGGTGGAGGAAAGCCAACTGCCATGCCTCTTGGTGCCATCTGTGTACATGCTCTGCCTCCAGGTGGTACACTGGCAAAGCCCCCATATGCACGCCTACTACCCAGCTCTCACCTCTTGGCCATCGCTGCTGGGAGACATGCTGGCTGATGCTATCAACTGCTTGGGGTTCACCTGGGTGAGTAACAATGGCTGTAGCTGTAACCAGTGGTGATGGGGGACATAGCAGGAAGTGACATATCTGGGGCAGACATACTTGTCCTGGTCTTTGAACAGGGTTCCAAGTTAAATATCAACAATGACTACTTTCTTGGAGCTTAGGCTCTATATAAATTATCTCTTCTTATCCTTTAACCCTATGGATTCATTAGTATCAGCCCCATTTTGTAGGTGAAGAAATTGTGCCTTAAGTAGCTGATCTCTCCAAGATCAAACAGATTATAGAGGCAGAGATGAGATTTGGACTGTGATCTGGTTATTGCTACAATTTGTGACCCTAACTAAGCACTTGGGCTTCTATGGGTACAACTTCCACCGTGGTCCTGTCTTTGAGAGGTTAGGGATATGCCCTAAGACTTCCCTTAATAACTAATCAGCTTTAAATTGTGTCAGAAGCCTCCTAGAACAGCTTTATATATTTCACCTGAATTGTTATAGGGTGTGGGAATGGGGGTTGGGAGGATTGGGGGTGAGTAAAATTGCTGTTTCTTCCAGGAAGTAGTGTTTTGTTTCTTAGTCCTTGCGCTTCCCCTCTGGCCTTTAGATTGCTTCTCGGCCGGTACTTCAGGGACTTGGGAGTCAGATGAACATGACCACTTCTTGGGCTGTTTCTCCACAGAGCCTTGGGGCCCAGGGGAATCTACCTCACTGAGGGCAGTATGAATCCAACGCCCCACATTCTTTTCCCCTTTTTGGCTTGGCAGAAGATGGGGTGGAGATGGGGCAAAGGGCCTGTCAGTGACCCTTCTCCAGGGATAAGATAGGTCAGGTTCCCATTGATACCGTCAGGGCCTGGGCAGGGCCAGGGCACAGACACGATGTATCTCCAGGGCTGGCGTGGCATGTTGGTCCCTGGGGCTCCCAGGATGAAACTGCTTTCCTCCTTTAGGCTTCCAGCCCTGTGTGCACGGAGCTCGAGATGAATGTCATGGACTGGTTGGCAAAAATGCTGGGACTCCCAGAGTACTTCCTGCACCACCAGCCCGGCAGCCAGGGGGGAGGCGTCCTGCAGGTGCCTTCACGAGCAAAGCTCCTTCTAGCGTGGTGGATAAGTAGTGACAGATAAGCCAAACCCTTGCCCGGGCAGTTCTGTTCTCGGGGGATCTGCCCACGCCACTCACACCACCACCATCCCATCGCCACCATCACCATCACTAACGACACCAGTCCTGAGAGCTGGTAGCTCTGCCGCGCCCCCATTCCCACTGCTGCTGCCTCTCCTCTCTCCGTTTCCACAGCTGCCCCTGCCATCGCCACTCCTCCTGTCTTTTTTCTCTGAAGAAGATTAAAGAGTCAACACATGATCACATTTCTGGTATTACTTGACTCGGGTTCTCACTTTATAATCTGACAACTTCCCTTCTGTGTTCCATTTCACACCTTGTGGTAAGCAGATAGGAGAAGGCAAGTAGGCCCAGGACATCCTTGGCAGTGAGAGAAAGTAACGCCAATTAATTGGGTATCTGTCAAATGATGGTTCTTCCAATATTTCTTTTTTTGTCAAGGTCAGGCCGCCTAATGGGGCTTGCTGGGTGCGTCCCGTAGCCTGCGCGTGTTGCTAGGTGCCTTTGCATCTCTAGATCTTGACGAGCAGGAGGGCTTGATTCTGAGACTCTCCACAGTCTTGAATTTTACTGTGATGTGTAGTTTTCCTGGTTTTAAAATCAATAAGGTAGAGATAATAATAATATTTTTCTCAAAGAGTGGATGTGATGACTAAATGAATTCATCTATTAGATGAAAATATCCATACTGCCCTGAGATGAGAACTGGTAAGTTTGCTGGGCCCGTCTGCTAGCTAAGTGACCACTCATCTCACTCGCAGCAATCCGACAGCAAGATTAAACTCTGAACCTCACAAGGAAGACAAATCACTGCATATTGTGGCCACTTCTGGGTTGTTTGTTAGCAAATAGTTGGGACTTCAGATATTATATCTGGAAGGACATAGTAAATGTCTGCTATACATCATCTGGCTTTTCATCTCATTATCTCCAGGATCTTGCAGGTAAATACTATCACCCCCAATTTTGAGAGGAGTGCACTAAAGCTCAGATAGGTTAAAAATGGGCCCCAGGTCACACAGCCGGTAAGTGGAAGAATGAGGATTCAAACCCAGGCCTGTCTAAGTCGAACTGTGCTTTCTCCTGTACTCATCCGCCATGCAAACTTGGCTTAGTCCTGTATCCTCTCTGAACATCACCATCCTCATCCGTAGACCGATACTTTTATCGCAAGTATCTCCGAGAGGTTTCATGAGGTGCAAAAGGGATGACTTACTATGAATTGCTATATAATTGGCAGGAGGTACTATTGTTATTTCTGTTCTGCTGGCTTCCGTTTTGTGGAGTAATTTCCAGCCACTGAGTATCTTGTGGAATCTGGCCTGTACCCCAAGCTGTGATGCTTATTGCCAGGCTTTAGAGCAGGGGACTATCAGCTGCTGGTCACCTGGAGATTTCAAGAAAGAAAAGCACCACAGACTGAGTGAATGATGAGAAACCATTGAGATTCCCACGAGGCGGCTAAGGTGGCCCCCAGGATTCCCATACTCATGGCCAGAGTGAAGTCCTTTCCACTTCTCATTTGTATACTTGATACTCCCACTTGAAAGGCAGCTAAAGGGATGTTCTCCATTTTCTAAATGAATATTTATATTATCTTATGTAATATTATAAATGTGATCCCAAGGGCTCAGGAGCTATTGGTAACAAAACAAGACCAGAGTCACTGGGTTCTCAGATGGGGCAGGACCAGCTGTCACTGGGATATGCCTGTGGGAACAGACTCCGTTTCCATACCAAATAAACTGGAAGTTCGTTAAAGGAAGTTGTACATGGGGAGCAGGCATACAGATAAACACACTTATATCTGGCAGGGACCGAGCATTCTCTTTTTGGTCCCTGTGGCTTCTCTAATAAAGATGCTGCTCTTAGGTGAAAATCTGCTTCCATGACTTCCCTGAAAAATTAGGGAGAGGGAAGTGTCCCATGAATGCATAGGGTGTAGTGAGTGGAGAATTCATAGTAGGCACTTGAATTTGTGAGGAAGAACACTCCCCTCTGCAGGAGCTATTCCTTAGGAATAACACACACACACACACACACACACACACACACACACACACACACACACACACACACACACACACACACACACACGGAGGTTGCCACTGGTAATCCTTGTTCCACTACAGAGTACAGTCAGTGAGTCCACCTTGATCGCTTTGCTGGCCGCAAGGAAGAACAAAATCCTGGAAATGAAAGCATCTGAGCCTGGGGCAGACGAGTCCTCCCTGAACGCCCGGCTCATTGCCTATGCCTCTGATCAGGTGAGTTGCCCAACACAGACCAAATCTTCAGGCCAGGGCTTAGCTTATGGAGTCTTAGTCCTTGAATAAGTTTCTTCTAGACACAAATAAGTTGGGATTTAAGGCAGGTCATGCTGTGGAGGTTGTCTCTAGGAACCACGGGGACGGACAAATGTAAATGTTATGTTTGATTCACTTAGTTTGGCTTCAGCAGTTGCTGTGGAGTTCTCATTCCAGGATGAGTCGACTAGCAGGTCTCTGTGTTCCTTCTAGGCTCACTCCTCAGTGGAAAAGGCCGGTTTGATTTCTCTTGTGAAGATGAAATTTCTGCCTGTGGACAACAACTTCTCACTCCGAGGGGAAGCTCTTAAGAAAGCCATCGAGGAGGATAAGAAGCGGGGCTTGGTGCCTGTTTTTGTAAGTCGGAATGTGTTCTGTGCTTAAACAATAGAACGTGGAGGTGAGGAAGGAATCTGGGCAGAATCCAGGCAAGTAACATGCTGCAAACAAAAGCAGAGAGATCCTCAAACACGATGTGTTACGATTTATGAGTTGCTATTCATTGGGCTAGGCAATCAATTTTGTGGGTCGTAATAAGCATTACAAAAATAAGTAGATCAGAAAATATCAGAGGGTATTCTTGTAGCACAGAGTATCTATTGTTTTGTGGAACTTTTATTTCAAATACACATGTATATATATATGTACTAGGTTACTTACTATATAGAATGTGTTTCTTACTGTGGGTCATAAAAAGTCTTGTGTGAAATGCAGTGTTCTAGTGGGATGGGCAGGATAGAAAATATCTGTGGTTAAGTCTTTTTTTTCTGGCCCAGTGTATCTCACGAGCCCACCTTCCCACGTTAACTTCCTTTATTTTCCTCCAGGTCTGTGCAACACTGGGGACCACCGGGGTGTGTGCATTTGACTGCCTGTCGGAGCTGGGCCCCATCTGTAAGTGTCTGCCCTGTCTGGCTAGGAAGACAAGTAATGAATGTGAGAATGTTCCCCAGAACAAGAACCTGAAACTAGCTCTGTGGAATTTGCTCACCCTTTCTTGGTCACAGCAAAGGCTGAGGTATGGGAAGAGCCACCAAAGGTCACAGGTGCTTCGCCCAGGCAGCCAGGTCAGTGCTTTCCCCAGCACGGACCAAAGGTTAGAGCTGCTCCTCTGCATCCTGGCCTAGTGGGCAGCAGTGGGAGACTTGTAGCTTTTCTGCCCTCTCTCCTGTATGTCAAAGTCTCCTCGCAGACTGTATGAAAAGCACAGGGTGAATGAGGCATAGTGGAAGATTGTCTACTCTAAACTAAGACAAGGAAAAAGGCAGGGGAGGGGAAACCACAGGGAGAGACAAAGACAGAGAAGAAACCCAAGTGTTCAAATTCCCCAAGCACCAGACCCACTAGAAGAGCCATCCCCTCCCACTGTTTGTTTGTATTAGATTCATTAGCATTGCTCTCTGGACCAGTGGGAAGTTGGTTTTTTGCCAGGAAGTTCTAGCTCGAGGCCTTAACCCTCACGTCAGTGAGAGAAAGAGGCCAGGGTGCGGCTCTGTGGACCTTCTCTTTAGGAGGCAGTGAGGCCTCATTTAGCCCCAGCCCTCACATTGCCACAGCCCACCCCCAACGCCCATCTCCACATACCTGGACATCTCACTTAGACAGAGCAGGCCCACCATTCCCAGCTCTGCTCTGGCAGCCCTCCAGCCAGCGGGGCCAGGTGAGAGGCGCCTTGCAGCTGGGTGGCGGCAGCCACATCCTACCCCTAGTCCCATCTCCCGGCCGGGTGACGTTTGCCTCCTCAGGTGCCAGTGAGGGGCTGTGGCTCCACATCGATGCTGCCTATGCAGGCTCTGCCTTCCTGTGCCCTGAGTTCCGCGGCTTTCTGAAGGGCATCGAGTATGCCGATTCCTTCACCTTTAATCCTTCCAAGTGGATGATGGTGCACTTTGATTGCACTGGGTTCTGGTGAGTGTGGCAGCCCAGCTCCCAGCCTGTGGGAAAGCCATGCTTCCTCTGTGAGGCCTCAGCTGCTAATGCCCATTTGGAAACCCACAGGGTCAAGGACAAGTACAAGCTGCAGCAGACCTTCAATGTGAACCCCGTCTACCTCAGGCATGCCAACTCGGGTGTGGCCACTGACTTCATGGTGAGTGGCCAGAAAGGGGCAGCCTAGTGGTCTCTGAGGTGGAAACTGGCTTCCTCTTGACCCCAGCATCTCCTGTACACTGGCTTCCACCAGAAATGGGCACGCTGTGAGCCCAACACATCATACTGCCACTGTATACCTTTGGTTTCAAGCTGTGCCTAAGGATACAGAATGAAACCCAGAAAATTGTTAAAAACCCTAGAAAATGAGACCCACCTCTGAGGCAGTGTGCACGCTGAATACTTGTGGCATTGTCTACCGCCTAGAAATGCCTTCCCCACCCCGAGTGGGCCAGTTCCCTTCTGCCTCATCTTGGATAATCTTTTCTGCTTACTACCCAGCGGCAGGGCGGGGTGGAGAATTTCCTTGGATGGGGAACGAGGCTCCTTGGTTTAATCACTTTCTTTTGTTCCCAGAGAGGCACTGCGTGGGTGCGGGTGGAGCGTGGGTGCTTTCCCTGGCCTTCTGGGTGCCTTCTGGCAGTCCTAGCCTTCCCAGCGAGCTCGCTGCACCCCATTCTCAGCCTGTACTACCTCTTGGGGGAACAAATTCTTCAGATTTACTCCTCAGTTTGAGGACGAGCCTTCCTTTTAATTGTAGGGGAGACAGGGATGTAAACAAGTTAAATCCACGTGGCCAAGGGGCCGCAGCAGAGCAGAGTGAGAGGAGCCTGGTCTGGAGTGCTCGCCAGCCTTCGTCCTTCGGGAGCTCAGTGGGCTGCCCTGACCTCGGCTTCCTCATCTGTGAAGTGGACTCAGTCACCCTGGTTTCACAGGGTATTGTGAGGCTGACATGGGAACATGCCTATAGATCATTAACATAATACTGGGAATGTGGCAAATGGTCAACAAATGGTAGGAGTAATATTCGTAAAAGTTCTTTTAACTGCTGAGATTTGCTATAGCAAAGTGGTTAACCATTTAGGTGCTAAAGCCAGACAGCTTGGGTCTGAATCCTGGCTCCTCCATTTATTATATTTGTGCAGCCTTGGGAAAATGGCTTAAACTCTGTGTCTAAACTTCCTCATTTGTCCAACGAGGATGATGATAATAATACCAGCTTCTTAGGTTTGCTGTGAGGATTAAGGGAATCAGTATTGAAGTACGGAGAGCAATGCCTGAAGTGTGTGAGAGTCACTCTTTGGGAAGAGATGTTTCTGTCTTTCCTCCTTGGGCAACTGAATTGTCCTGCCGTTTTAGTCCTAAAGTAATATCTCCATTATCTCTTCATTTTATTGGTTATTCTTCTGTAGACCAGCTCAGACTTGCTTTAGGTTTTTGCAGCTTTTGAGTGGCATTGCAAGCAGCAAGCTTGCAGTGGTTGGGGGATGCTCCAAAGGTTGATACAAATAGAATATTTCATTCATCTCCATTGCCCTGTGTGGTGGGCTTTCAACAATTTCTTAATTTAAAAAAAAATGTCTACACCTTCCCAAGGGGCAGACATCTTTAGGAGTAATTCTAGCTTTCTTTCCTGAGTGTAAAATGGTGCCCATTTTCCTGTAAGTAAATTAGGGTCTCGGAAACATAAGAGCATTTCTTACCTAAGTCTGTTTTGGATTTCATGTTTCTTTTTGTGTTTGGTGTTTTTTTTGGTTCACAACAGTGTCTCAATATCTTCCTGTGGTTCATTCCCATAAGTTTGGAGATTTTTATGGTGCTTTCTCTCTTCTAGATAACTTATAAAATATTAAATTAAGCTTAGCAGTGGTCCAGGGGAGCCTTACTCTTTGTACTTCTACATCCAGAAGGTGCTGCTGTCTGCTTTTCCTTTCCCTCCCTGTAATCCTAGGGGCTTAACTGTCAAGTCTCCGAGAAACTTCTACAAAACTGAAGTCGCTATCTCTGGTGTTCCTGGGGGTCTTCCCTGTTGCTCTGATTGTATCCCAAGGTCTTTATCACCCAGGAGCTGGCTGTAGCTTTAAATAGAAGCCCAGCTACATTGGAGATGAGCCAGAAATAGAGGCCCATCCTGGGAGAGAACCCTTAGGGACTTCACCCACGGCGCCCTGGAGCCACCTAGAATCAGGGCTTGATTCTTAGACATCAATCAGGGAAGCTCCTTGCCCTCCCCTCCCACCTTTCCCAAGAAAGGGGCACTGTCTTGTCCTTGGCAGGGGAGACCTGCAAAACCTTGAAAGGACACAGAAGGGGCTTGGGAATGCCTCGAGTTAAAGAGCCATGTCACCCTTTATAAGACGAAATCTCCCATTTCAACAGAAAATATCACCTAGAACTACCCCGCTGGGTCAGTGTGATCTGGTTTTGGAATAGTGACAAGAGAAACAACTGGGGATACAGACAGAGTGTGAAGAAATCAAAATTAAAAGCATCTCTGCCTCTCATTTTAGTTTGTTGGGCAAAATAAAGTAGTTAGTTGGCCACAGCCATGTAGAAAACCCTGTTTTCAGGGAAGGCCCCTGTTATCCAGTCATTCTCCCAGAGCAGCCAGCTAACTAGGGTGGAGTTGCTTGCCTTCCCTGTTACAAGGATTTTGTCCCTCGTTCAGGTTTTGATGCCCTCTGCTGGTAAAGGAAGCCCCCAACTGGTCCTCGCCACTAGGGTGTTTGCTTGGAAATCACACGCTTAGTGCTTCATGTGGGAGAGGCACTGTGCACCAGCAAAGGGGTAATGTCATAACTGCTGGGTGTGGAAACTAGGGTGAAGGATGAAGGTGAGCACATTCCCGAGGATTTAGCAATCCTGTGGGTGAGTTCGATGGGACAAATATTTATTTCCAGCCAATGACATTGTAGTTAAGCTTTCTGACATGTGAGGAAGAGGTCACTAGAAATCACATTGCTTATCAGGATGACTGCCAATGTTTTCCAAAACTTTTGCTCTGGTTTCAGATCTGAGAAATTGCTTTGAAATTTTCAGATCTGTGGTGCCCACAACCTTGAATTTTGAGGTCTGTTGAATTTGGTCACCAGGAATGAAGGGCCAATTTAGTCTGGCAGGGGCCGAAATGCAGATGCTCACTGGAAATCTGAAAGCTGAAGGGATGCCTCCTGAGGGCACAGGAATGTCACAGGAAAAAGTCAGTACAAGACAGTGAGATTAAAGAATGACCATCTTGGTTCTAGGCAGAAACACCACTGACATTAGTAGCTCACATTTTTATCACCTCAATAGCCAACTTCGTGTGAAGTGCTTTGCATTGGTCCCACTCCCGCCAGGTCCTGGGCGGTGCTGTTCTGTGTCTTGATGCGCCAGTGAGGCAGCAACGCCTAAGGCCACAGCCAGTAAGGGGGGCAGCTGGGGGACAAACCCAGGTTTGCAGGTCCAGCATCTGGGCTTTTGATTACTAATAAAGGAAGAAAGAAAATAAATGAAAGGGCAGCGTGTGTGTGCAGGGTAGGAGCATACCCTTTTTAGAATTATGCTGATTGTCACAACTGTCTAAAAATTTTAGTCATTCTTACGGTTATGCCTGATTACTGTACTTTATATTTTGGGGGCAAACAGAAATAGGACTTTATGTTATGCTGTTCAGTCTAGCCTCTTTCAGAGAAAAAAGTGTATTGCTCCCATCTTGAATAAATATTAGCCTGAGATGAAATGCTTAAAGCAGCATTTAAAGCAAAGTGTCTTCTTCTCGGTTCAGGGTCTGGGCTTGGTCTCCCCTTGCACTCAAGGGCCTATTGGCCACCGTCGCCAATAGGATTTGGTCTCATGATGGGGAAGCCTTTGGTAACTTGCTTTTTGGCTGCTCCTTAGCAACAGCTTCAGGAGTCATGGTGATACTGTCCATCCCTGGAGGGCTGTGCAGGCAATAGATGATGAATAAAGCCCAGGAGTGAGTGAGGGAGTACCTTGTTAGAGACAATGCGCCCTTGTCTCTAACCGCGGGCACTGTGTTCCTCTGTTCTAGCACTGGCAGATCCCCCTGAGCCGGCGGTTTCGCTCTATTAAACTCTGGTTTGTGATTCGGTCCTTCGGGGTGAGGAATCTTCAAGCGCACATCAGACATGTATGTAGTGTGCAGGCGGTGGGCTGAGCCCATGCTTGCATTGTGTCTTAGAGGGGAGGAAGGCTGGTTTCTGTTTGCAGACCAGCCCAGGGCACCTGCAGTATGGGCTCAGGTGTCTAGGCCTGTTCTTGGCCTCTGGGACTTGATGATTACTCAGGGCGGCCATCTGTTTGTTAGCTAGAGGATCAATGAGCAGCAATGGCACTGAGAGCTGTCTGGGGTCTGTCCCCCTTGCCTGAGTGTCTCACCAATCCTTGGCTGTCATCGAGCACTGAGGAATGATGGCCCAAGAGCTTGACTAATAGAGGAAGAAAGAAAATAATGAAAAGGGCAGCGTGTGTGTGCAGGGTAGGAGCATATCCCTCTGAGAATTATGCTGATTGTCACAACTGTCTAAAAATTTAAGTCACTGATATGGTTATGCCTCAAACATGGCTTTCCTGGCTTGGACATGTAGACCTACCAAGTCTGGAACAAACATTGTTGCATTGTGTCAATAGGTATTTACCGGAGCGTTCTTGGGGACGTGGTTGGGCACAGTCTAAACAGACCATGCAGTGGAGAGAGAGAAGGGCACGGGTGAGGTTTGTCCCACTTGTCTCAGCATGGTCAAAGACAGGATTAGCTAAGTCCTTTGACTTCTCTTGAAATAGAGGATTGAGTCTGAGAACCAGATGATAGCATTACTTAGCAAAATATTTCATTGGATGAAGAAATTTTTAAAAAGGTGGAAACAAAAAAGGGATAGTCCTGTCCTTGTTAAGTTAATGATCCTAGGTAAGAAAAAAAAAGGAAATAAAAAAAAATGATATGACTTCAGTGAAAGATTAATATGATACAAAGCTCAAACTTTAAAAAAAATTAGAATGTGTGCAAAATCAAACGGTGAAGGACATTTGGCAGAAGCCAATCAGAATTCTGTTTCAAAGGTGTCACTGGTTTAAACCCATTTAGCAGTGGGAAAGTTAATTCATAATTGTCCCTTGCCTGATTATTAATCTCAGTTCTCTTTGTATTTACAATTCCAGGGTACTGAAATGGCTAAATATTTTGAATCTTTGGTCAGAAATGACCCTTTCTTTGAAATTCCTGCCCAGAGGCACCTTGGCCTGGTGGTTTTCCGTCTAAAGGTGATGCCGTCTCCCATGGCCTGTGGGTGCTGTTATCTGGGGCTTGGGCGGCCTTTGGAGGTGCAGCTGCTGGGCTTCTGGGGATGCTTCTGGAGGATCTGATACCGATTTCAGTTCTCTTTATTCTTCAAACAGGGTCCTAATTGTCTCACAGAAAGTGTGTTGAAAGAAATAGCTAAAGCTGGCCGTCTCTTCCTCATCCCCGCCACTATCCAGGACAAGCTGATTATCCGTTTCACCGTGACATCCCAGTTCACCACCAGGGATGACATCCTGAGAGACTGGACTCTTATCCGAGATGCTGCCACTCGCATTCTGAGTCAGCATTGTACTTCCCAACCTAGCCCTCAGGTCGGGAACCTCATCCCCCCACCCGGGGGCCCCAGGGCCTTGGCCAACGGAATGTCCTTTCAGTCTGTCGGTGAGGCAGGGGGTGACCCAGCCCAGGCCAGGAAGATCATCAAGCAACCTCAGTGTGTGGGAGCCGGTCTTGGGAGAAGGGAAGACAGCTGCCGTCCTGAAACCCTGCTGGACCCACGTGATGACTGCTTTGCAGAAGAGTCTCCAGCGGTTACCAAGCACACGCTGTCCTCCTTCCTGTTCAGTTACTTGTCCGCGCAGAACAAGAAGAAGGCAGTGCGTTCCCTCAGTTGTAACAGCGTGCCTGTGAGTGCTCAGAAACCACTGCCCACAGACGGCTCTGTGAGGAATGGGGGCTCCTCCCGGGTCAGAATCTTCTCTAGGTTTCCAGAAGAGATGATGATGCTAAAGAAAAGTGCCTTCAAAAAACTCATCAAGTTCTACAGCGTCCCCAGCTTTCCCGAGTGCAGCTCTCAGTGTGGGCTCCCGCTGTCCTGCTGCCCCCTGCAGGCAATGGTTTAGGCCGGAGGTTTCGGCCAGGATGTGTTTCAGGGAGTCTCTGAACCCCTCCGAATTGTGTGCTGAATTCGTGTGCTTATGTGTGTGTGTGCGTTTTTCTTGGGAGAGAGCCCCTAATTTTTATCAGGTTCTCATAGGGGTTCATGACTTATAATGGCACAGAAAGTTCTGGCAGTCTGGTCAGAGAGAAAAGGTCCAGGGTAGTGTACTGACAGGCAGCTTCTGTGGTGCAGCTTGTGATATTCAATATAATGTAGCAATAAATTGTGCTTGTCCCAAAAAAGCCTCTCTTGTGTGATTTCATTGACCACTGAAATATTGATTAATTAACAAAAGCATATCCTGCAGCCTAAATGCATGTACTATGGATTCTGATTTTCAGGATGCTGCAGGTTTGAATTTAACGGTGAGGAAATGAGTTTGGAGGAGCTGTTGGTACGAAGAAGGCAGGTGCTTGAGTCAGGCACTGTGGCTTAGCACTGATAAATGAGGACACTGAAGCCCTAGGTCACTAAGCTTGTAAGTGGGCAAGCCCAGGTCTCCTTGTCTTCAACAATGCCCATGCTATTTGCACCATGCTGTACTATTCAAGGTGGTACTTGAGCAGAAGCTCACAGTCCAGCAGGACCCTCTGGCCCTTAGAACATGTAAATGTGGCCCTCCTTAGGTTTGGAACTCGTGCATTTTTTTTTCCTGGACTCTGTAGTCAAATAAAAGCTGTACTCATAGCCTGCCCATAGTTATTTCATAGGCCCCCAAAATGATTTTCTTCAGATCACAGTTTTATAGGAAGTGCACTTGAAGTCGGTTATAGTAACAGTGTCAAAGGTAAACAAAGCTGGGCACTAGTTAACAGTGGTAAGGACAGATACTAATCAGTAACGTACTATTGCAGCAGGGAAAAGAGTTCAGCATAAACTGGACTAAACTTTGATCTCTACAAAGGTGACTGGACATTTTGAAGGGTGAATGGGGGAGTGGGGAGGGGCCAGCAGGGGCCCAGTAGAGTTGGGAAGTGAAAAATTACAAAGCGTGGGAAGGGGGAGTTGGTCGATGTGAAGCCCATGTAGGTTTGCTAAGTGGTGCTGACCAAAGTCAGGCCCCCACCTCCCCCAGAGGCTGGGGGACTGCGGGCAGCCTCAGGTGTCAGCTGGAGCCAACAGTAAATTCGTTTGGCAGCCTTGCGTTTTCACAGGCAGGCACTTAAAGGGGCACAAGAGTCATGCATGCTAGGGTCATCGTCTTGAGCCATTAGAGACTGTGTGAGCATCTATTCATGTTTCTATGGGCTGAGGTTGAGGCCTAGTTAACAAGAGGGCTGGGAGGAGCCTGGCTACAGTTTGGTCAAGGAGAGAATCTTTGTCAAGAGCTTCAAGTTTCATGTTGACCCTTTTTGTCTATGAGTGGTCCCCAAACTTATCTGCATACGGGAATCACCTGGGAGTCTTAAAAAATACTGATGCCTGGCCTACTCCCAGAAATCCTGATCTAATTGGTATGAGGTGTATCTGGGCTTTGGGATTCTGACAGCTCCCAAATAAGTCTAATGTGCATCAGTGTGTGGAACCACTGCTCTAGGGTCGCTTGCTTCTCAAAGGGCGGTATGTGGACCACAAGCACTGGCACTCCAGGTGCTTCTTCCGCACATTTAGGGTTAAGAAACACTGCTCTCAGCTGGTGGTTCTCAAACTGAGCCGGCACCAGAATCACCAGGAGGGCTTATTAAAACATGGACTGCAGGCCCAGCCCCAGAGGGTCTGATTCAGTTGGACTGGGGTGGGGCCCAATAATTTGCATGTCTGACAAGCTCCCAGGTAATGCTGATCCTGCGCCTCTGGGACCACAGTCTGAGAACCACTACTCCATGAATATGTTCTCTCTTCTCGTATGTGCTAGGTGGGAGGTAGTGATGCAGTGAGCTGCGTGACTTTGTGACTTAACCCCCTAGGCTATGTTTTTTAATCAAATAAAGAGGTTGGACTAGACACTGTCTAGGACTGTTTTTACTTTTGCTATACAGCAAAGGATATGTGTGTATGTAGTAAATAGAATGTTCAAGAACAATTGCAGGCTAATGATGAGACAAAGGGCTGCTTGATGCTGGGACTCTCCTGGGGTCTGCACTTGGTCACTCCAGATCTAAGATCTGAGCCTTAAGAATTAGCGATGATACAGCTCTGAGGCACTGAATTACACTAAATGAGAACACATGATGTAACTCAGGATGATTTTTCTCTCTGTCAGTGGTTTCCAAAATGAGGCCCCCGACCAACAGCATCACCTGGGAGTTTGTTGGAAACATAAATCTCAGCTCCAGTTCCAATTGTGGGGAATAGGTCCCAGCAGCCTGTGTTTTAACATGACTTCCAGGTGATTCCAGTGTTCAAGCCTGAGAATCACTGCTCTGTGTGAACTAGAAGACTCAGATCATCTGTTTAGCTCATCCTTTCCAATCCTCTACCACCCATAAAAAAGATTGCATGGGGAACCAGATGGTTATCAGGGTTGCTTGATGAAAAAGCAACAAATAATTATTGCCTCCTATGTGCCAGGCACTGGGGTTATAATTATAAGCCAGGACAGAATCTCTGCCCTCATGGAGCTCACAGCTTCACAGAAGCATGACATCTGTGTCAAGGAAAATTGACGTCCACAATGGAACATACTGTATATACATACATCCCACAACATGGTACTTTATGCACTCTGGGGAGACAGCACCCATGTCAACTGGAAGACATATGCTGGCCAGGCAGCCCATCTCCCCTTGAACAGTGCTAGGGTGATGCTAAGTGGCACCTTCTTCCTTCTTTGCTGATTCTTTACAGAGTTCCTGCAGCCCCACCAATAATGACAAAATATTATTGTTGAAAAGTGAAACCACATGGAGAGGACTCTGGCCTCCCTTCTAGAGCTCTTTCCAGTTGGCTTTCCTTGAAGTTCTGATCTGACTTCCTAGACACAGGCTTGGAAAACTCCATCACACTAGTGCTGAGTTCATCTCTTGGTCCATAGCAGGCACCTGCTACATGCTTGGCAGAGTGGATGTATGAATGAGCAACACATTAATAAATCATCGCTTAGGCTGGGTCACTGCACTTGGTTAACCTTGTCCATTTTTATACTGATTCTCATTAACCTCCATGTCAGATGTGACATTTCCTAGTTTTAGTCCCAAGTTATTTTGGTCTGTAGCATCAGATCTGTGCATTGATTATATATTTCCAAATAATACATTTGTAATCAGAGAACTGTTGAATGATTCACATGTATATCTGCATATGTTTTAAAAAAATATCCATTTGTACTTTCAAATGATGAGTTGTACCATTTCATATGTTGGCATTTACCTATTTTACTATATATTTACAAAAAATAATGCCCTCCCTCTAACAAGCTTAGTTTGAAAATACAAACAGTAAGTGCAAATTGAAAAATAATTATCTCTAAATCTTTTCACTTGCAAAGGCTCAGGTGTAATTTAGAAAAGTCTCCCCTTTTGGGAAGCATGAAGAAAAACTGCATCTCACCATCTTCAACCACATTAGAGTTGGATTATATCAAAAGACTTTACTAGGTCCATTAAGTTTTGTCTGGAAATATGTGCTC
This sequence comes from Manis javanica, assembly GCF_040802235.1. Classification (NCBI taxonomy): domain Eukaryota; kingdom Metazoa; phylum Chordata; class Mammalia; order Pholidota; family Manidae; genus Manis; species Manis javanica. The sequence continues at coordinate 100,182,423 of NC_133163.1, read as the reverse complement.
TCATGGGCATATTCAGAGTTTCAGACTTTTATTACTTATGGCATTGTAAATATCCTCAGTCATAGGCACATACATTGCTGCTTTGTCATCCAAGAAATACAAGGAGTCTTTGATGACTTCAGGGTTAAAGCCCTCCTCCACGAGGGTCACTTTGCGGTATTTAAAAGTTCCAGTGATATCAATTGTGTCCTGAAAAAACATCAAACAAGGCACATTGCTGTAGTGTTTTGCAAACAGATTATGTTGCAGGGCAAGAGGCGGGGCAGGGAGGCAGGGAGCCCACTGGCATCTCTGGTTCACAGAGCTCTGAAGCTAAGTTTTGTACAGTATCCACACAGCTTGTTTTCAGAGGCACTCCTAGGGGCCTTCTGCAGGGTTTTTTTTCATTCCCTTAAGGTTTTAGGATCACCTGTGGGCAGTGAGGGGCAGCTGACAGTGAAATACAGAGCAGAGGAGTCTGTTGCTTGGTGAGCTTCAGGAATTACTGGAATACCCTGATTAAGGGTGCGATGGGGATAGGATCATCTATATACTGACAGCTCTGTTTTCTCAGTGTGTTTGTCCATTAGACTGAAGATTTGCTTTTTCTTCAGTTAACAGGTGATGATCTGAGGGTATCTGAATTTTCACATCCCTCAACAATCTCACTGTTAAAAGAAGTGTGTGCTATGAACATCAACAGAAATAACTCTACCTCAGGAATACTGGTAATCTGACGCTTCTTTTCTCAAGTTTTCAGCTATAGAATCATAGATCTCAAAGTCCAAAAGTGAGAGTGTAAAGCTAACCAATGGGTTAATGTTTGAGAAATAAGAAAAGCATCTCTCTAGTGGCAAAAGTTAAACCTTTGGCAGTTTCAGCTGGCTAATGATGCCTAGTTAAATTTCACACTATACAAACGTGTAAGACTTCAGTGGATTTTTCCATTATTTAAAACCAGAAACAAGAAGTAGAAAGGTGAAAGCATTTCTATTTTAAGTGTCTGTCATACCTCTTCAAACACAGATTTTGTGAGTTCTTGGCTAATTCTGTTGCTGAATGAACTGGCCAGTTCAGGAAGAAAGAGATTAGATTTTGGTTTCTGCTAGCTATAATTTCTGATATCTCTGCTGCTTTATTGAGCTCCCTGGAAAAAGTAGTGAAAATGGCCAGTGTGGTTGCTATGGTGTAAGGGGAATTGTTCCGTAATGACAAGGGTCTCTGAGAGAGGATAACTGAACTCGATAGCAAGAGGTTGCACCTGTAGTCTTAGAAATCGGGGCCTTGCGTAACTGGGCAGATAATCAGCAACATGCTTAAAGAGTTTCTTTCCATCAAATTCATGGTCATCCTTCATCTTGATGGAAGCCATGCCGATTCGACCCTCGTGACCTAGAAATAAATGAGATAAAATGAGACATGCTGTAGCTATTTATTTTATGATGTTCTGCTAGTTCAAAGAAGTGTGGACTGGGACAGCAGTACGGTATGGGTTTCTTTTGGATAGTTGGAGGTTTCATTTCAAATATATGTTGAAGCTATCCTAAAGTGAATGCAATAATAATAAAAATAATGATAATGATAATAATAATAAGTATACATCAATTGAATCTGTGACATGCCAGGCCCTATATTAGCACGCTTTATGGACCTTCTCATTTAAGCTTCCCAACAACCTTATGAAGAGGTATAAATGTTAACTCCACATTAGAGATGAAGAAACTGAAGCTTAAAGGCATTAAGAGACTAGTTCAAGTTCATGCAGCAAATACCAGGCAGGATCAGGAATCGAATGAAAACAGCCTGGTTGAAAACATCTGAGGGGGAAACAGGACAAACTGGTGGCTAACAGAACTTTCTTGTCTTTGTTATATTTGTTTATTTTTGACGTCAGTGAAAAGTCCTTGCTCCGCTGTCCTGAGTGCCTGAGTTCTGGTCGCTCTTTGCATTGCAATATCAGGTGTGTTGTGCTTCTAGGCACAAAAACCACCTTTGGGACTTACTTATTTAATCAAGGTTCCTAATAGCTTGGCCTCTGTATTACAGAGAAGCCGTGGGACAGGAGGGTGAAGGCAAGGTGCAAAGGTGAGCTGCTCTGTGCCTTCCCACTGATGCCCTTAATCCCGAGGGCACATGCTCTCCTCAGGGAAAACAGATCCCAACAGCTCTTTCTTCCCCATCAGGCAGTGCCTTTCAGTGAAGAGAAAAATTACCAGTTTTCTTGTGAGGAAAAGGTAATTAGGTATTAATACGTCTTCTACCTGATCCAGCAGACCCAGCGGGAGTCTATATCCACTTCCCTAAACTACTAAGCTGTAACCACAGAGGGAGAAGGAGCAGCCCATGGTCACCTGGGTCCCAGCTTTCGAAATCTCTCCCATGGTGACTGTGTGTTTATCCCTCACTCTAAAGAAGGCAGAAAACAAGAGGAAAAATTAAAAGAAAGGAAATGCATCCTGATATGATTTGCCCCTTATCTGAAGGAGCGAGGCAGGGCACTGGACCCATTTTCTTAGGGGTCCCTGGTAGCTCTCTAGCAGGTACCTGTCTCAGGAATCTGAAATGTCATCAATAAGCTCCTTTTAGAATTACATCAGAGGCTGATGCAACAGAAAACCTTAGTGTCAACTGGCTCCTTGTTTCTGGCTCTGGCAGAAGCAACCAAAAGGCTAGTGGGTCCTGTTGGGTCTCAGGCCTCTGCCCTGACTCCCAGAGGTTAGTTTAGGGCTATTTCAGCTTCAGGAAGAAGGTTCCAGTCTACAGAGGTTCTGGCCAAGGGGTTCCCTAAAGCTGCACTGTCCAATATGGTAGCTACTGGTCACACGTGTCTACTGAAATTAATTATAATCAAATAAAATGAGTATTTCAATTCTTCAGGTGCATTAGCCACATTTCAATGGTTAATAGCCATGTGGTGGCTATTGGCTACACATTCTGGTCAGTGCAAATATGGGACATTTTCATCATTGCAGGAAGTTCTACTGAGCATAGAAAGTTCTAGGTAGTAGCGGGACGGTTCTGATGTGACACCTAGAAAAACTGAACTCCGCTGTAGGCCCAGACCTGTAAGTTCCTTCCTGATCCAAAGCTGAGATCTGGGAAGGTCTTGCTCAGCCCTCCGTTCCTAAAAATCACCCTGGCGGCTTGATGCTTTACTTTAGATAGACTTTCCACATTTCTAGGCTGGAATGGGGCTGGTCTCTGTGCATGGGAGGCCAGATGGCAGCAAGTGTAGCTTTGAGAATCACAGAATCCAAAAGCTGGGAGAAACTTTAGAGTTCACCTCTAACCTTTCATTGCTACAAGAATTCATACAGGATCCCAGGTGGACATCCAGCTTCTTTACGGGCCTCAGTGGGACATTCCCTATCTTAAGAGGCAGCCCATTCTATTGTTCACCCCTTTGGTTACAGGAGAGCACCAGGCCTGGTCATTTCACTGCCTGGCCATTTCCACCCGTCGGATTTTGTCCTGCTCACTGGAGCAACACAAGCGTATCGCCTTCTTGCCCCACCTGTGTCCTAATCATTTGCAAACTGTTAGCCTCCTCTCTGTTCTCTATCCGTGCCTCCCAAAACTTACTTGTCATTAGACTTATTTGGGAATTTAAAAAGACATGAAGAGTCTGAGGCCCAAACCCCAGAAGTTCTGATCCTTTAGATCCAGAGTTTAAAAAGTTTTCCAGATGATTCTGATGATTGGCCAGATTTTCAGAATCACTAGGTTTCAGTGCTTCCCAGACCTTAGTATTTTTTAAAAAATCGTGTTAAGACACACATTAAACTCATCATTTTAACCATTTTACAGTGAACAACTCAGTGGCATTTAGTACATTCACACTATGGTACAACTACCACCAGTATCTAGTTTTAGGTATTTTACCCCCAAATAAGACTTTGGTGTTTTTAAGAATCATTGGAGGGCTTGTTATAACACAGCTCCCTGGGTCTACCCCACAGATTCTGACTGAGCGGGTCTGGGGATGGCCTGAGACTCTGACTCAGCAGGTCTGGGGATGGCCTGAGATTCTGACTCAGCAGGTCTGAAGATGGCCTGAGATTCTGAATCAGCAGGTCTGGAGGTGGCATGTTAAACAAGCTCCCCATGATGCTGCTGAAGCTGGACCAGAGACCCCACTTTGAAAAGCCCTGGATTAGGCCCTTCCATTCCATTACCCAGGTTCTCTCACCTTCTCATACATATTCTTTTCTGTTGTTACCCTTTTAAAATTCAGCACTGAGAAGTACATGCCAGGTGGGGCCTGAGAAGCTCTGCAGGGCATGATGGCTGACAAACATGACATGGACCCTTGTATTAATTCAGCCTAAAGCCCAAACACAAGAAGTATTCTGCACTCCTCACCCTCTGCGACCTGAGAGGTGGCTACACTTCCTTTGTACCATTGTCATAGGGTTCGAGAGGAACAGGCAAGACAAAGTCTCCAATATTCTTTAAAAAACTAAAAAATTGGATATTTAAAAAAAATGAAAACAAGGTCATGTGAAACCATCATAGCTCAGGGAAAAGGGACTTGAGTATTTCATGTTGATTCAGGGTGAGAATCCCAAATAATGAGTTCTGGGGGGAATAGCAGTGTCCCTAGCACCTTATATTTGAAAAGTGATGTGGAGGTTATAATCCTGGCATCTATAATTAAAATGATTTTTTCTCTTGACTGTTCTCATATATATCTGGTGCACACAAAACATATGCTTAGTATTTCTGTAACTGAAATGAATTAATTATCTTGACAATCTTAACTGCAGGACTGGCAATAACACTAGTTTCAGTGATTTGCCTGAAGTCAAACAGCCAGAGGTGTAAGAGCCAGACCTGAAGTCAAATGCTGGCACTCCCCATTTGGCAGCAGCCTTGCAGACGACAGCTTGGTGACGCTACTCTATATGACGATTCTGAAATTCAGTATGCTGGCCTCGGGTAAAGGACCTGCTTTAAAATAAGAGTCTAGACAAAGTCAGCTCCTTCCCTGGTTTTTCTTCTTGCAACTGCACTTGGTCATATTTGTGAGGCCAAGATACCATTTCCCAGCTATCAAGTGTGACACGTATTTTCAGGAGGTGTGCCCAATACAGCACGGGACCCTGCATCTAGGAGAGATCTGGCTTGCCCAGGAGCCCAAGAACAGCTGGGGAGCTGAACTACAGATCAGGGCCATGTTCAGACGTATTGACTTGGCTGACTTATAATGGAACATAAGCCAGACTCTTTCTCCTAGGTGTCTGACAGTGATTTTTCAGTTGGCAGGAGAAAGTGATGACAAACTCTGCCGTGGGGTTAAAATTATGACCAGTTGCTGTCTGAGTTTAGGCATAGATTTATAACCTCCTGTGCCTACCTGGCACGGGCACGCCGTAAACATTCACTTCTTGGACAAAATCAACCAGTCCCACAACATCAGCAACTTCAGTGGTGGCCACGTTTTCCCCTTTCCACCTGGAAGAAACGACAAAGTTCGCAGAGGTCACTGGTGGTCGCTGGCCCAGGCTGTGTGGGGTGGCTGCACTCATCTTCTTCACCCTGGTCCTCAGCCTCCCCAACTTAGTTGTGGGGGAGGCACCCCGTTTATGGAACAAAAGACAAAGGCATAGACCTAAATAATAAGATGTGGAATTTCAATCTTACCATGTGAAACATGATACACAGACTGATGCTGTTCTAATGTGAAAATACAGGCTTGGCCTAAGACACGCAATGGGAATAAAAATTAAACACCTGTGACTTTACGCTGTGTTAAGGTCTCTCACTTTCTCATTCACTAAGTTTGGTTGCTATTTAATTCCATCAGTGAATTTCTATTTAATAGAATTTTATATGTCTACTTGAGGTTCTCATGGCATTGAGGAAGCTTTTCATAAGAAATAACATACTTTCTATCCAGGAGCTACTTTTCCACTTAAAAAAGAGTTAAAATATCTTACATTAAAAAATTCTTTAGTTCTCCTAATAGTATTTTTTTATATGATGGCTGACAACCAGGACATGGCCCCTTATATTAACTCAGCATAAAGTCCAATATGAGATGTATTCCACACTCCTCATGCTGTGTGACTTGAAATGTGGCTACACTTCCCCTTGTGTCATTGTCATAGAGTTGGAGAGGAAGAGGTAAGAGAAAGTCTCAAAATTCTTTTTAAAATAAAAAAACTGGGTATTCTTTAAAAAATAAACAAGGTCATGGGAGACCAACATGGCTCAGTGAAAAGGGACCTCCGTATTTCTATTTTGATTATAGTTGAGACTCTATAGTAACATGAAGTCCACATAATAATGATATGAATCCTGAGTCATGGAATATTAGAGATGGAAGGGACCCCGAGGGTCATCAAGATCCTCATTTCATGGGTGAAGGAATCAAGGTCAAGCAAGGTCCCACGACAACACAGCTGGTCAGGGGTAGAGGAAAGCTTGGGGCTTGGTTTCCCTTATTCAAATCCATGCTTTCTACTATTGCCAGACAACTTCCATCCCTTCCTCTTTCATTCATGCAAAAAGTAATTGTGGGTGTCAGGCACTGTGCTAGGTGCTGCAGGGGCTGAACAAGCAGACACAGGGCTTGGTCTTGGTGGGCGTCTACACAGGAGGGAAGCATTTAAACCAAGTGTCATGAAGCTGGAGGGCTGTGCTGTTGTAGGGACTTAATTTCAGGGTCTATTACAATGACTTTCTCACTTCATCGTGCTGACCTGAGGGTTCTGTGAGAAACCCTGGATGGGGCTGGAGAGTGGGAGGGAGGGGACTGGAGGGGCCTCTGAACCCCTCCTCTCCTCTTCAACTAGATCAGCTCCGTGTTAATTTGCATTTGGTTTTATCTGATGAAAAGCCCCATGATTGGAAAGAATGTGAAAATCTCAGACTGTCCTATGAGTGACCAGTAATAACTGAGGATAAATGAGAGGATTTGGATGGACTGAGCTTTTTAGGCTCCAAAAATCAGACACAGATTTTCTGCCTTATTCTCATCTGGTGTTGCTCAGCGAAGTTAACTGCGTTACAGAGTGACACCTCATGCATTTTGCTCCTTATTTTCTGGGGACATAGGAGGTTGAATTGGCACACCAAAGAGATAGAAGGAAATGGAGCACCATGACCGAAGTGGAACGCGATTCCAATTTAGAAGTAAGCCAACTTGTGCACGTGTTTGTTTGGCTCTCTAATTCAGAGAAACCAACCGGAATGTATCTCCAACTCTGTCATGGAAGTGGATGAAATTTTCATGGTCAATCATTAAGAGATCTCCACTGTTGAAATAGAGGTCTCCTTTCTTAAAGACGTCTCTCAGCTTTTTCTTCTCTGTCTGAGTCTTTCCTCCAATATAGCCACTAAATGGTGTGAGTCGTGTTATTTTGCAAACCAGGAGTCCAACTTCGCCTAAGACATAAGAAAGCAAATTGTTATTTTATGTGCTAGCAGTAGGCAAATTTTATTACTAACCTTCTCTTAAAACTGATGTCATACAACCCACATGACAAGGTGGCTGCAAGAAGTGGCATTTTCCACACACATGTACGTGCATATCCATATACATCGTATACCACATATTACACAAAACACAGAGGACCTTATTTTATATGGCCACACATTTGTAATTTTTTTAATGCTAATTCTTTACTGAATAATGATTTACATGCATAGACAAATGCACAGTAGTTTAAGCTTAAAGGTAAAGACCCTCTAAAACTAACGATAGCTTTGGAACCATAATCACATATCCCTTTCCGCAAATCCGCCTCATAATCAAGAAGTTGTTAAGCCAGGTTTCAAACTGTAATCTTCTTACATGTGGTGGTAAATTAGCATCTTTTGGAACTTCGGTAATTATTTCTGAGGATACTTAAATAAACCTGTTTTCTCCCACTCTGATAAATTTTACCAGGTATTCATTTCAGCAATGCTGTTAGTTCTTAACAGTTAGTTGGTCAAGGTAAGAAAAGGCACATGTTAATTGAACAAAAATCCACTGTACCTTTGGGAACTTTGATGCAATATCCATTTCCATCACGGACAGGTTCATCCTTCTCCACGTCATATTTAATAAGCTCATATGTTATGACTTTCTGACACAATTAAAACATATCATTTTGAGTACAAATTTTTTCACTTTTTTATTGTGGTATAGTGTACATAGAATATACAAAGTATATATACCTAAACCATATAGCTTGGTGAATTTTTACATATATACACACCACTGGAACTACCGTCCTGACCCAGATAGAAAACATTGTCAATACCTTCCAAAGTTTCCTCTTGCTTGCACCCAGCTTCCTTCCCTGGGGCTCTGAACTGCACCTAGCCTGGGTCTTCAAGGTTCGGGGTGGTACTGGTTAGACGGAAGCCAACTAGACAAGGCTGACCGCCTCAGCAGCGGTTCCAGTGGGCAGGAGGAAACTGATCTTCAGTCTGGAGCAGTGCTGCCCAGAGTTCTCTCCAATGGTAGAAATGCTCTCTGTACTGCTCAATAGGGCAGTCGCTAAACAAGTGGCTACTCAGCACTTGAAATGTTGCTAGTGCAAATGAAGAACCAATTAAAAAATTTTATTCATATAATTTAAATTTCAGTAGCCATGTGTAGCTCATGGCTACCATATTGGACGGCCCAGGCGTGGAGGGAGCTGTGAAGTCTGTATAGATTTGGCTGTCATTGCCAGAGAGATTCCTTGGACTTGAGAAGGCCTGGAGATCAGGCCAGAATATAAGGAATGGAACGGCAGTAACTGCTATAGCTAACAATTACTCAAGGCTATTATCTGACAGGTATTGGGCTGTATCCTCTAAGGATTTTCTCATGAATTATTTAGTTTAATCATTCAATAACCGTTTTCTCTCATTAATACTGAGTTTGGGCCAAGTATTGGCCTATTTCTTTTTCCTATCTCTGTTTCATAAATGATGGAGCTGAGGCCGAAGGAACATCAGTGACTTGCCTCAGGGCATTCGGTTAGGATGTGAAGGTCCTGGCACATCCTCTCTGGAGCCAGACCTCTTATGCGCATGGACTACTGTCCTCTGTCTGCTGCCAGTCACTCCCTGGGGACATGGACTGCCTGGGATCTCTGGTGTGACTGTTTCCTGGCCAGGCAGGATGGGCTGCCAGAGGCACAATGACAGTGGTGCCTGCTGAAGCCAGTGGAAGCTCAGCACTTGCTGGATATTACTGGAATTTGCAGGCCAGGTGGTCATCTGGAAGGCTGACTGCCTGAACACAGAAAATGCAGAGATATTGCCCAGAGTTCCTAGGTGATAAAATGACTGAGAGGGAAAAGAGACTGCTGTGTGAGCTGGTTTAAAAATAAGAACTGTCTTTCTGGAAGAGGTATCAGGTGAACACAAATGTTCACAAGATTCTAGAATCTGGATGCATCCCAGATCTCTTGAAGGTCTTCATAGTGGTTCTTCACCTTGGCTGCACAAGCTTTTGAGAAACACTGAAGCCTGGGCCCTGCCTCAGCATGAAGCTCAGGGGGTGGGACCCTGCACCTGTACCTGTGACACCTCCCTGGGTGATCTGAGGCCCAGCACAGCCAGGGGCAAGCACCACGCCTCACAGCACAGGGGAAACTTAGAGAGCTGGAAGCCTTCAGGCGTTTTGTCATATAGGAGTATAAATGGGCTCAGGAAGACTTCCCATAGGACTTCACTTTGCCGAGGGCCAAGGTATAATGGATTGTTATTAATAGAAATTAAGATTTTTAAATTAGAGGACTCTGTCATCCCAAGCTATCACAGAGAATGAGCAAAACCTCTTGGTGGATGGGCTCTGGCTGTGATGCTGTATGAAATTCTGATGAGAATAACATCATCATGACACAGCTTTTGGGAAACCTCTGTATTCTGAACACTGGGTACATGGGCTCTCCTTTTTCAAGGTACTTACTTTCTGTAGGTAGTTTACTCTTCCAATAGCCCCGATTTTTCTCGTATAATTCATAAAGCCAATATTGCCTTCAGTGGAACCATAGCCCTCATAAATGTGAATGTCCCCAAATCTCTTGATGAATTCTCTCCACACATCTCCTCGCAAGCCATTTCCCAATGCCAGTCTCACTTTATGATCACGATCGTTTGGTTTCTGTGGTAGGAGGAGGAGGGGATCAAACAGAACCATCACTGGAGCCTGTACTTATGTATTAATAACTGCCTTTATGTTTGTGTGTTTATGTTGGTTACACATTCTCCCTAGTGCACCCCTTCTCTGTCACCCACACACATGACCCCTCGTCCCCACCAACACATGTAGTATGGGCTGACAGCCAGGACTCTGAGTGAATAACCAAAGGACTTGGCTTCCCATTTTGATTTTTAAGAGGCAAAGTGCGATAACTCGGCAGAACCAAGAGATGCCAACATTTAATCCACATCCAATCTGAAGCTAAAATAATGTGTTGATTATTTTCTTGGTGGGGCAGGTGAGTATCAGGGAATAGCCAGAAAGGAAGGGCCACAGGGGAAAGATCAGACCCAATCTGAAGCAATCATCTTCAGTTACCAACAAGAGAACTGGGAACCCAGTGCAAGGAGAGAGAGACAATCATTTTCTACAGTCATTACAGAGCAATACTGGTGGGGCCTGGGGGACGGGAGAGAAGACTCTTATCATGTCCTCATTTAGCAAATAGGCCCAGAGCTCACAAGGGCAGTGGCTGAACCAAGACAATGAAACTGTCCCAGTGGGGTGGGAAGGGGCAGAGAGGGAAGAAGCCGGCTCCCAGTTGCCTCAGGTGGCCTGGGAGGAAAATGCTTTGTTACACATAAAAATCACAAAGGAGAAGCTTCAGTGCAAGAGGGAAAGGAGTCCTGTGTCAGCACGAGAGATGCAGTCACATCCAGGTCGCTTTCCCTCCTTTATGAGGCCTCTACAAATACGTCCAAACCTATGATGATTTTAATGATATTTGTTATTAATAAGGCTCATTATGCCCTCTAGGAGATCACAGCCTGGTGGGAGAAAAGGGCAAATAAATAAGTATAATGTTACTTTATAAATTCTGAAATTCCATGACCTTTAATAGGAAACAGAATGGAATGGGGTTAAGAGCCTGGTACCTGGGCCTCTCCTCTCATATCTGTGTTAGTTTGTTTGAACAAACTACAATTTGCTTAAAAGGGTGAATGATCTAAAGAGCATTCCTACTCTGTGAATCACTGTGAAGTGATGTTCAAAAAGAACTGCTTGAAGAGAGAGGCTGGCAGGTCTCTGACAAGGGGAGGACCTTTGCTGTGGCCGCTGGAAAGCAAACCAAAACAAACCTGGAACTGGCTTCCACGTAGGAGCCCAGGGGCCAGTGGAGCAGCAGATAGGCATTTCATTTCTGATTAGGTCTTGAGTCAAAACTCAGGTGATGATGCTCCTCCGGGAGGCCTAACCAGAGAGGTGGACAGATACTGGCCACTGGTAAAAGCTGGGCCCCTTGCACAGTCTTTCTGAGGAGGAAACGTAGAGAAGGACTGCTGGCCTCTAGCCGGTGGTTCTTAAGCAGGGTGCTCACGGGCATACCTGAGGAGCCTTTTGAGCCTAAACGAACCTAGGTATTCTGACTGGGTGGGAAGTAATCAGCTCCCAAGGTCCATAGATCACTGATTGTACAAATCTTTCTCGACTTACAGTGGGGTTAAGCTCTGATAAACACATCATAAATTGAAAACATTTAATCCATCTAACCTGCCAATAGCATAGCTAAGTCTGGCCTACCTTAAACATGCTCAGAACATTCACAGTAGCCTACCGTTGGGCAAAATCATCCATCACAAAGCTTATTTAATTATAAAGTGCTGCACAGCTCATGTAATTTATTGAATACTGTAGTGAATGTGAAAACCAGAGTGGTCGTAAGTGTACCTGTTATTCACCCCTGTGGCCGCATGGCTGGCTGGGGGCTGGGCTCCCCGCGGCTGCCCAGCACCACGACAATCTCCTGCCACAGCATGACGCTAGCCGGGGAGCAGATCAACATTTAAACTTCACGGGATAGTTTCTACTGAACACATACTGCTTTGACACTATCACAAAGTCAAAAAATTATGAAGTTGAAATGTTTTATGTCCAGGACTGCATCTGTATTCCCTTTTATAATTGCCACGTACGTCTAAGCAGGGAGATACCTGTCTGGCTACGAGGGCCAGTCCTGCTCTGTGCTTGTTGTCCTGATGTGCTTATTAATTCCACCCCTTTCACCTGTAAGTGTCTCCATTTGGATTATGTGGATTACGTACTGTAGGTTCACCCAGTCAAAGCACAGGTCCAGGCCCTGCAGGTGATGGAGGGAACCTGGCCTCTCAGGAATTTACAGTCTAATTGGGAAGATAGAAGTTTACTACCCAGGAGACGAGGAAATCACCTAAGAGGGGGTCTTAGGTCACCCTCTATGACCTAAGAGGTTCCTTCTACATGGAAACCAGTTCAAGGTTTGTTTTGTTTTGGTTTCCAGTGGCCCCAGGGAAGGTCTTCCCCTTGTCAGAGAACTGCCAGCCTCTCTGTTCAAGCAGTTCTTTTTGAAAATCACTTCAGAGTGATTTCACAGAGTAGGAAATAACAGACAATGTTCTTTAGATCATTCACTCTTTTAAGCAAATTGTTGTTTGATCAAACAAAGATGGTCAAACAAAGTGAGAACCGTCAGCTTTTCAGAAACACCCTTGCCCCCCACACTCCCATCCCTTACTGCCACTCTGGGAATAAAACATCACAAATATTTGAAGAATACTTACTTTCACTTAAAAAGTAACCACCTGGCCTGGGACTTAGCTGCCCCCAGACCTGTGTGTGAAGCTCCAAAGCACTCCAATGTGTAAACCCACGACCTTACTTATTCTATCTGAAGCCCACAAACACCCTCTTAGGTCATTTCCTTGTCTCCTGGGTGGTAAGCTTCTATCTCCCCAGTTAGACTGTAAATTCCTGAGAGGCCAGGTTTCCTCTGTCACCTGCAGGGCCTGGACCTGTGCTTTGCAGGTAGGGCAAGTGTGGCAGTAAAAGAAGACATGACCTCCACCAGGAAGCCCTCAAGGTCTCTGCTCAACAGTTAATGGCTGGGACATTGGCACAGGGCAGGGCTTAGGGCACAGGAAGCTGCAGGTGCCCCGGGTGACTGGGCAGCAGGCCAGCCTCACAGGTGCAGCTGTCACCTGGGGTGGTGGGGGCTGTGCTCAGAGGCACAACAGCATGGACTCACTTTTCATCATGAACAGAAGTATCTTATTACACCAGCAGGAGGGATTAAGGCCCTAAGCTGGACATGTTTGTGGACACAAACTGGGAGGACCTTCTGAGATGTGTCGCTTGCCAGTGGCTGGGAGTTCTGGTGCGACTAGAGTTTTCCTTTCCCACAGGGGACACAGTGTCCCTCATCACCAAAGCCAGTCCTCGAGGGAACCGTATTTTAGGATGAGGGTCGCCTGCTCAGTTTTCTTTAACAAGGATTAAACCTTCTATTCCACAACAGGGGTGAGGTGCAACACGTGAGTGCACCTCGGAACTTACATGACTGGGATTTACTGACTGAGGAAGGGTGGGAGGTCGGGGTGTCCGCGGAGAAATGCAGGGCACCAGGTAATTAGGGTGAGCAGCTTGAGAACAAAATGGGAGCTGACTCCTGCACACTACGGGAAATGAACCAGAACCTTGCATTATAAACAGGCACCCTGGGAACCAAGGCTCAGCTGTAACAATGGAAGACATGTGAAATGGATAAAGGGTATTTGTCAATAATACTGTAAAATCACTTAAGTCAATAGCTTTGCTACCTAACCCCTCACTCAGCCTTAAATGAGAGTGACTGACTCACTGGAATGTCTTCTCTTACTTCTTCCTTTGTGCACAAGGAGCAGAATTTTCATCGATTCACTCAATGACATGTATGGAGTGTGTATTATGAGCTACACATTCTGAGCGCTGAAAATAATGATAATAATTTGCTGATTATCCACTAAGTGCCAGGTACTTTGTCACATGCTTGATGTACATTATCTTGTTTTGTTTTGTCCTGAGAGCCCCCTATGAGGTAGGTACTATTATTTCTCCTGTGGCTGATGGGAATCTGATTTGGACAGGTTCACTATCCTGTTCAAATGGCAGAGATAGGATTCAGGCCTGCTGACCCGAATCCCTGCTCTTAAGCCCTACATTATATTCCTTAAGCCAAATCTGAACAGCTGCCCCAAAGGTAGCTGGGAGTATTCCTCTCTCTGGTCCTCTGCTGTACCACAGGGGCTATTAAATATGGTTAAGAAGAGGAAGGAGAAACATAGCGGCTTCCCCCTCCCTAAGCCTGCCCTCGAGCCTCCTGGTGAGCAGTGCGGCATCTGTGGATGGGTGTCATTTGGCTTACCTGCTAACCCAAGGCAGGAGCTGCCTCCCTGCAGCCCACCACTTGGGGATGGAGGGTGTCAGCCTCTCCAGGGACAGCCTGCTTAGGCAGCTCTGAGGGTGACCCAAGTTCCTGATTACACTGATCCAGAACCACTAGTTCTAGTTTTCATTCATACTTTTCATTCATACTTTCCTCTGAGGAGTCATTCTGATACAATCTTTCTTGAAGCTCCCTTTAAATTCATTCAATCTGGGCTTCCTATCATGGCTTATTTTGTTTTAAACTGTGATAAAATATACATAACACAAAATTTACCATCTTACCCATTGTACAGTTCGGTGGTATTAAACATATTCACATTGTTGAGCAACTATCACCATTATCATCTCCATAACTCCTTTCATCTTGGAGAACTGAAACTCTATACCAATTAAACAGTACCTCCCTATTCCCACCCTTCCTCGGTCCTGGACATCCCACCATTTTGCTGTCTCTGATTTTGACTACTCTAAATACCTCATATAAGTGGAGTCTACAGTATCTGTCTTTCTGTGATTGGCTATTTCACTTAGCATAAGTCCTGAAAGTTCATCCATGTTGTAGGACGCTGCAGAATTTCCTTCCTTTTCAAGGCTGAATAACATTCTATTGCATGTATATACCACATTCTGCTTATCCATGCATCCATCCATCCATCCATTCATTCACCCATGGACACTGGGTTGCTTCCACATTGTAGCTATTGTGAATAATGCTACTATGAACATGGATCAACAAACATCTCTTTCAATTCTTTTGGGTATATACCTAAAAGTGGAATTGCTGGATCTTATAGTAACTTAATTTTTAAATTTTTGACGAACTTCCATACTCTTGTCCCCAGTAGTGGAACCATTTTACATTCCCACAAACAGCACACAAGTCTTCTTATTTTTCCACATCCTCACCAACACTTGTTTTGTTTTGCTTTTTATGTATTTAGTTTATTTTTTATAGTAGCCATATAAGTGGAAGATAATCTCACTGTGGTTTTGATCTGCATTCCCCTAATGATTAGTGATGTTGAACGTCTTTTCCTGTGATTATTAGCCATTTATATAACTTGGAAGAAATGTTTATTCAAGTCCTTTGCCTATAACTGAATTAGGTTGCTTATTTTTGTTGTCTGTTGACTTTGTGTGCTCTACTTTGATGAATTCACTTATTTTAACAGGTTTGCTTTTGTCTTTTTTTTTTCTACACTGGTTACAGTACCTTTGTAGTAAGTTTTGAAATCAGAAGTGTAAACCCTCCAGGTCTGTTCTTTTTCTTCAAGATTGCTTTGACTGTCTGGGGTCCCTTGAGATTCCACATGACTTTCAGGATGGGTTTTTCTATTTTTGTGAAAAAGTCTTTGGGATTTTGATAGGGTTTGCATTTGATAGTGAATGTGTAGATCACTTTGGGTAGTAGGGGCATTTTAACAACATTAAGTCTCCCAACCCGTCAGCATATGTCCATTTATTCAGTCTTCTTTAACTTCTTTCAGCAATGTTTTGTAGTTTTTATTACTCAAGTCTTTTACCTCCTTGGTTAATTCCTAAGTATTTTATTCTTTCTGATACTGTTGTAAGTGGAAATGCTTCTGTAATTGTCTACTCAAATTATTCAGTGTTAGTGTATAGAAATGCAAGCGATTTTTGTATGTTTTGTATGATTTTTGTATGTTTGTAGGTTTTGTATCCCATGACTTTGCTCAATTCATTTCTTCATTCGAATAGATATTTTTGTCTTTAGGGTTTTCTCGGTATAAGATGATATCACTAAAAGAGACTTTAACAGAAGGTTTTCTGATGTAACTTTCATCATTTTTGCAAGTATTTTTGACAGGAACCGGAACTCAGGGTGAGGGAAAGCAAGGGAAAATGACTTCCAAATTTACTTTTAGATTAGAGGTCAGCCATGAATTATACACCAAATCATGATATATTTTGAACGTATATAACCCCCACAAACTGTCTTTGTCTTCCAGCATCTCAGAAAACATTCTGAGACAGTAGAAAGGGGTAGAAGGGCGTGTATGTGTGAGTGTGAGAGCCAGAGAGAGCGAGACACAAACATGTTTACTTTCCTCAAGTCTAAAGGTAGCTCCCGTTAGAATCAATAGAAGTAACACATGCTCCCAGGAGACTGCTAACTGACAAGGGGGTGCCTGTACAGCAGAGAGGAAAAGCCAAACAGAAGGGCTCCATATGGATCTCTGGGTTTTAACAGACAGGCATGCAATCTTGAGGACCGGACGGAATAATAATGTGAAAACAGATTCAGTAATGCCATCAAGAGAAAGTGCTGTGGAAAAGCACTAAACCCGCTCATACATAATTAGCTAATTGGGACCCTCATTAAGCTGCTGAATCTGCCCCCCCTAAGTCAGAATAATGTATGCTAAGCCCAAACATCTTGGGGGAACACACTGCCTCCCTCAAATGACTTATACACCTTTCAGGGGCAAGAATTTAGAGGGTCATTCAGCAAAATATGTTGATGCCTGGAATGTGTCAGATATAGATCTCAGTGCTGGCAGTCTGGCAGGAACAAAACCCCTGGTACATGGCGCTTTCATTTAACTGGGAGAGACAGACAATAGTCATATAAACCTGCACTACATCCGGAGTAACCCATGAGATGGATGGTGAGAGGCAGAGTGATATACTTAATAATTATAAGAAGGAGCCCTCTCAGATGAGGTGACCTGTGGGCAGAGACTGAAGGAAGTGAGGAGGGAAAAAACTGGGGTGAGAGCATCTTAGACTTCTTTATACACCACCTAGCAACTGTTATGTAAGTTGACCATAACAAGTGCTTAGAAAGAGTGATTTACCAACTTGGTGATCCTCTAAGTCTGTTACTTATGATGACTGAAAAGATTAATGGAAGCAGAATCCGAGTGCTTACTGCATTATCTAGTTGAGTGGCTCTCAACTGGGGCTGATTTTGCCTGCCAGAGGACACCTGGCAATGTCTGAGGACATTTTGATGATCAGGACCTGGGGGAGGGGGAGGGTACTACTGGCACATCCTAGGGAAGGGCCAAAGGTGCTATTAAACATCCTACATTGGGCCAAAGAAGTCCACATGGCCAAGAATGAATGGGCCCAAAATGTCAGCCGTGCTACTGCTGAGAAACCTTGATTTGGTGCCCAGACACGGAGCCAAATCTCTGATGAGAGCTGAGGGACCAGGCAGGAGCAGCTCTTCCCAACAACCTCGTCAAGCCTCCAGCGATCAGCAAACAGCATAGATCCAAGGCCCCTGGGGTGTCCTTGGAGCATCCTTCCAAGCTTGGTGACCAACTGAGTTGGGTGGTTTCAAAGCCACATGGGGGATTTACTCATAAAGCAACACTTCCTGCATGCCTTTGGTATGACAGGGCAAGGAGACACGATGTGGGCCCGGCCGTCAAACACTTTACAGCCTAGGGAGGATGGGAGGCATGAAGACAAACACCTGCAATCTGACAAGGGCCACAGGGGGTACAAATGCAATGATGTACGGGGTGGGAGTAATGCCTTTCATTGAAGTGACCCAGATCGGTTTAATATACGAGGTATTGTCTGAATGGGGCTTTGACAGTGTGTAGGCTTTAGACAGGCAGAGAGGGAAGTAGAGAGGATCTTCTAAGTAGAGGGTAAGATGTGAAAACAGATGAAAAGGTGTGGAATAATAATAACAGTATTAAGAGCAACTGCCCTCTACTAAATCCCCTCTGCAGGACAGAGGTGGTGCCAAGTACTTTATCATGACAATTGGAGCCTAAACTGAAAACTGATACATATAAATCAGACGAAGCCTAGCATGACCCAAAGTGACTTGAATTTCGCATATTATCCATTTCAAAAAGATAATGAAACATGGGCAGTGTTACCTGGGGAGAGTTGCATAAATACCGAAGCAGTTCACCAATATACTGAATGACAGTGACGTTATATTTTCTGCAGTCATCCCAAAACTGGCTGGCTGAAAATTTGGTCCGCAAAACAAGAGTAGCACCTACAGAGAAGTATATGTAAAATGTTGATAACAAAATGGTACAAAAAAACTTCCTTGATTATATTTGTCATTTTCGAAAGGTAGAAATTTAAATACCGACTAATATTCGCAAACGAATGTTGGGTACCAATAATGTTCAATTCAAAATATTAATAGGACATGGTTTGGTCCTACAGAAACTTCCAATCTAGTGGGAAGACAGGTACAAGAGTCTTCCTAATAAAAGTCAGTGCACAATAAATAAGAGGTTCAAATGAAGCCCTAAGGTAATGTGAGCTTGGGAGAGTACGTGTACATGTGTGTGCATGTAGATTAATTCTGCTTGGGAGCGAGGGCTGAGTAAGGCATATTTTGGAAGAGTTAGGATTTGAATTAGGTCTAAGAAGTGAATATGGAGAAAGATGAGGGAATTCCAGAGAGAGGAAAAAGCAGGAACATCAAGACAGGACAGTCCACAAAGTGTTGGAGGGTAGCCGAGACTCAGCTGGCCTATGACTGGAGTGGTACAGAGTGGGCGCGTCATGAGAGGAGAACCTGGTGAAGCAGTGAGGGGTGCAATCACGGACAGCTTGGAAGTACCAGGTGCAGGAGCCAGATGTAATTTTCTAGGCAATGGAAACCAGGGTCTTGAGCAAGCAGGAGGATTCTTCTTTGATAGGTGAGGTATGAATGCTTCCCAAAGATGCCCATGTCCTAGTCCTCAGAACCTGTGAATGTGTCACTTTACATGGGAAAAGGACTGTATATGTGTGACTAAGTTAAAGATCTTGAGATGAGAAGATCATCCTGGATTATGTGCGTGGGCCCAATTCAATCACAAGGGTTCTTGTAAGAGGAGGGCAAGATGGTCAAGAGCAGAAAGAAATGGGATGATGGCAGCAAAATGTTGAAGTGACGTGTTTTAAAGACAGAAGAAGAGGCCAGGAACCAAGGAATGCAGGCAGTCTCTAGGAGCCAGAAAAAGCAAGGGAATGATTCTTTCCTAAAGCTTCCAGAAGAAAGGCAGCCCTGCTGACACCCTGATTTGAGGACCTCTGACCTTTAAAACAGTAAGACAATAAAATTGTGTCATTTTAAGCCACTAAGTTTGTTGCAGTTTGTTACAGCAGCAATAGAAAGCTAATACAATGGGTAGAAATAATGTGTTGATCATACGCAACCTAACTATAGGCATGAAATGTAGTCAAATAAAAAAACTCACAAATATTTTTCATGTTATTACATACAAAAGCCCAATGTTTTAGAAGAGGAAACTTGTTTAAAATACGATTTTTTTTTAGCATGTATCTGTGGCGCTTCAGCAAATAGGTGAGTGATGATTTGTCCGTTTGGGAGCCTCAGAGTCACCTGTTCCTTATGCACGAGCACCCTGACCAGGCCCAGGCACTTCTTGCTCATTTGGAGGTTGCTAACTGATGCCAGGTTACGTATTTTACAGCTGATCAACAAGCTAATGAGGAACAGAAACAGAGGCTTGGGCAGTCATATGTAAACATGCATAGGCATATGTGTTATGACATGTACATACACAATTATTTTAAATGCCACATGGGAGAAAAAATAAGTTGTTGTTGTTTTTTTTTTTTTTTTTTTTAGCTCAGTTAGTTAAAGAGAGAGCTTCCGGGAAGAGGTGGCTGTTGGACTGAGCCTTAATGTATACAAGTAGCACAAATCCTACTGAAAGGACAGAGGATGGCAACTTAATTTGAATGGTAAGGTTTCAGAAGGAAAGAGAAGAGATGGAAAGCCTGGTATTTTGACATGAGCTGAGGAGCTGTGAGTTCAGGGGAGGGTAAAGTAGAATGGAGACAACTGAAAGAGAAGTTTAGGGTGCTGACGAAGATCAAATGCAGATTTCTGAAGATGGAAATGACACAGAAGAATTATCTATGGACCCTAAGAATCAAGGGTCCTAACCTGGATAAAAACTGAAAACATCTTAAAGTTTCCTCCTTGATAAAGCAAACAATTATAGCATTATATACCAGACAAGCAGGCAGGAGAAAATGTAAGTTATTTTAGATACTTGCAGTGGGTGAACCAAATAGCCTTGTTAACATTGAAATAAAGGTGCCTGGCACACAGGAAAGTAGCCAAATTTTGTCTTATTTTTCCTGATGAACACATGTGAAAGTGAGCTGAACTACAATGCCTTATTGAGAGAAAAAGCTTACCAGTTACCAGACATCCGTGTAGGCCAATCATAAGTGCAGCACTGTGGTACAAGGGGAGCGTCGTATAGATTATATCACCTTCCTTGATTCCAGTTGCAGTAGCAGTGGTGCATCCGTACCACACGCGAGAATGATTGATTATTGCAGCTTTTGGAAGACCTTTGCAAAGATACAAGAGAAAGCGTGAGTGAGCCAAGAGCCATCATTTAGATATGTGGTCTGGGAGAGAGATCTGGCTCAGGAAGATTCAGCAGCTGGGAATTTGCACAGCAGATGGCCATGATTAGTCAGACTAGGAGTTGGCGCATTTTTTTCTGTGAAGACCTAGATAGTATATGTTTTAGGCTTTGCAGGGCCCTACATGCTCTCCTGCAACTATACAACTCTGCTATTATAGCAGATAGAGGCCAAACACATGAAAGAATGAATGTGGCTATGTTCTGATAAAACTTTATTTTAAAAAACCAGTGAGGGGGCTGTATGTGGCCCACAGGCCATAGTTTGCTGACTCCTGGATTAGATGGTTATTACAGTAGTAATTTGAAGAGAAAGGAATGTCTATAGAACTTCTGCTCCGTGCCTACCACTATGCAAGGTATTTTCAAAATTTCATTTAATTCTCAAAATTTGCTAATCCACATATGAGAAGGCTGAGATTTAGAGAGATTAAATAGCGTATAGAGCCCATCACCTTCATAGCCATCTTTATGAATTTCTTACGTATTCTTCTAAAGCTTCTTTGAATATAAATACAAACAAATATGAACATTTGCTCATATATTCTTGGCCTGCCCCTATTTAAAAAAATGTGCACATTCTTTTGAGCTTTTTTCTCCCTAAAATAACAGTGTATCTTGGAGATGTGTTCATATTTGTACACAGAAATTTCCCTTACATATTAATTCATTTATTCTTTTTCGTTAAGCTGCATCAAGTCTCTTATATGCAAATTCATTAACATTATTTTGCCATTTCACATGATAACACAGTGAATAACCTAGTCCACATGGCAGTTTACACTATGAATGATGCTCTATCTGTAGGATAAAATTTGCTGATGTAAGATTGTGGGGTCAAAAGATATAAGTCTTTCAAATGCTGGGCATAGAAGCCACAGGGCATAAATCTGCAAAGAAGTAAAAAGCTAACCTTCTCGAACAATATGGGTTCTCTGTCACTTACCAACTTTACATTTCCCTGTATGGCCCCGGAAGATGACTGGTTAGCCAGAGACGGGTAAGATTCCTCAAGGGAGGAAGAACCCAAGACAGGCACAGTCGCAGGGGGGCCATCAGGTGAGAAACTGGGGATCAACAGACGTGAGGCTTAGAACCTCACCCCCCCTGTTTTGAGAGAAATCTTCTGCATCCGTGGATGTTTTATTGCCCTTGTCTAGCTTGGATTAACACATAGTCTACTGGCACACACCTGATCATCTACATTTGCTCTCTTACAGCACTAAACTATGTTTTCTACCTTTATCTTGCATCTACCTACCACTTCAGCATTTTATTAAAAATAAAAATAATAATAATAACAATAATAATAATAATAATAATAATAATAAAGGGAGAAATGTGGGATCCACATATAAATCAAGTATAAAAATAAAACAAATATTCATATTTGACCTGATTGTTTATAGTTCATAATGAGTGATCAAAACCGAAAGTTTCTGTGATGAGTGCCCTTGTACTGTTCACCATGTAAGAACTTATTCACTATGTAAGAATTTGTTCACCATGTAAGAACTTGTTCGTTATGCTTCCGAAGATTGGAGACTGACGAGAATTGGGCTTGGGATGGATTAATGATTGTGCATTGAACATTGATTCCCCTACACAGAATTTTATTGTTGTTAACAACCATTTGATCAATAAATATGAGAGATGTCCTCTCAAAAAAAAAAAATTATAAGTTTTTGTAATTTTGATAGCTACTGCCACATTGCCGGCTTTAAGGGCTATCCCCCATTCATTCTCCCACTACCAATATGTGAGTGTACGTTTTCCTCCAAACACTGAGAGTGTGCTCTGAAATGCTGGGATTTCTGCCAATTTGAAAGGTGAAAAATGGTATCTCAGTGTAGTTTTAGTAGACTAGACTAAATACATTTGCATTTTCTTTACCATAATTTACGTAAGTGTTTTTTGTAAGACTCTGTTAAAAGGGTATGCTTCTATTATTTCCCACAGAAAGTCAGTTTAGTTGGGGAGGGCATGAAGCAATTACTAAGGGGCTTGGGCTGGAGTTTAAGTTCTGATTAGGTTAACTGGCTTTATGAAGAGGAAGACAGTTGGCTGGGGACTCAAATCCTGCAGTACTTGATGGTACCCTAGCTGGGCATTGGCAGAAAAACAGCAATTCCCTGTAAGGCAAAGCAGTATGGCCAGTAAACTACCATCACTGTAAACACAATTCAAAGTCCATTTTCTCTGGCAGTGAGCCCGTGGCACTGTGTTAGTATGAACACCTCATTCTACACTAATATCAAGAAATAGAAGAAAGTATCAATAAGTCAGTTGTATTCACCACGGAAAGGAATCATTCGGAGAGTGAAAGCTCTGAATTACACTTTTTAAAAAAGAAATGCACATTCTTTGCTGCTTTGAAGTATTTTCAGATATTTCCTAATTTATGACTTTGTATCAATGAGGAAACAAGAATAATTGGTAACAATTATATAACTTTGTGCTAATGACTGTCATGGAGGAACAGGGAAAACATCTTGTTCTCCAATTGCTGAAATAAGTTCTTTTAATTAATTCTTCTAATTAATGTGTATAAGAGTAACAGCAAATATTACATTCAGAGATAAGGAGAAAGGTAAAATGAAAATCAAGACATTTATCTTTCTATTAAACATAAATTCTGAATTAGAGGATTAAATGAAGAAATGTTCATTCCTTTTTTCTCCCTAAAATGGGCTTTACATTTGACTGCCAAAATCTGCATTGTGAAGAAGTTCTATACTTGTCTCATTAGCATTGAGACTAGAATTTCCTGTCACTAACCAAGGACTCATTTCATCTCCATTATATCCCAAAGTTTACAGTTTGATTTTACCACCTTATTAAGAAATGAGGGTAAAAATCCCACACATTGAGGTGAATCTGTATTAGTGGATGCAGTTGATTAATCATGTCATTCCACCATTCTGTTCACATGGCAATAAACAACTTTTGACACATCAAAAAATGATAGCCACTATGCTTCGGGCAACAGTTTTAATATGTGTCAGAATTCCCTCCTCATTTATTCCCAGCCTCGCCTCATTTACTTAATGAAAATGCTCAGCAAGAGTGACTGTACGAGAGGAAGTTAAACTCAGGTCCAGGAACCAGGCGATCAGATGGGTGCGGAGGGCCTGTTGAGGTGAAGGAGAGAGTGCCTATAGTCTGGTGTGGAGAAAAAAGGTGCAAAGGAACCGTTAGTCTTATCTATAATGTTTGATTATTTTACAAGGAGATGGCATGCCATGCATGTATTACCTGCTTAAATTAAAATTTAAACCAAAAGAAAGATTCACATGTTGCTTTGCAATATTAATAGTAACAATTAGCATGCTGGTGCTGGCTTCCTGTCTTCCACTTAAATATTATTACATCTGCTAACATTTTCCCTGGCCTAGAGCAGCAGACACTAAAGATGTGTTGAATGGGAGAATTCGGAGGAATTGGGGCAAAGCGATCAGTTGTATGAGCTGTGGTATCCGCCAAAAGGTGAGTCCTGACACTTCTACTTATCTTGGGAAGTTCTTAACCTCTCAAGCATCAGTTTCTGAGTTTGCAAAATGGGAATAAGGTTCGGATCGATCTTAAGGGTGGTGGGAGAATTGTAGGAACCAATGAGCACATGGGAGAATGCCTAGGACAGCCTATCTTTAATATTGCCTGGCTCATATAGCAGCATTCCAGTAACCCTTAACTGGCCGTGGTTTTCTTAGTGGCTCATAAAATAAGAGTGCCGCTTACACTGAAAGGCATGCTAGATTTGGAAAAATATGATACTAAGCTCTGAGCTAGACTGATCCTACACCCATAGCACCAAACAACTCCAAGTCAGCCTGCATGAGAAACCAATCATCAAAACATTTATATAAACATAGCCCATTATTGCCCTATAGTCTGTCATTTCCATTTGTTATAGGTTACACTTTATATGAACTGAGGATATAATATAATGAAAATACAACAATCACTAAAAAAATTCCAACAACCTATTCAGTGCCAATTTCATCCATCAATATAACTATTTTTGTAGTTCTTGGTTAACCTCTTTCTCTACACACCAACTAGGGGGAGATAAATGTGACTTGGAGAAACCCAAATGGGATCGTATGCTATGAAATAAGATCAGTTCCCTCAGGCAAAGAGTTAAATCCTCTGAAGTATTAGTTTTCTGATAAGTTTTGTCAAAGAAAGAGAACATGTGAAAACCTAACCCAACATTTAACTCCTTCAGTAGAGGTCCATTTCTTTGAGAATCCTCTTTCTTTTTACCTGTGGTTCCAGAAGTATAAATGTATATGGCAGGAGTGGATAAAGTGACCTCAGATCTCCATGACTCGGGGATAGGATCAGCCGACACTTGGTCCACTTTGTCTAGGAGAGAGCCGACCCCATCCGTGTTGGAAGTTCTGCTCACGTAATAGATGGCTACATCATCTTTTTGCAGGCTGGGCAGCACCTCTTCAATAGCTGCTTGGAGTTCTTAGTAAGAACAAAAATCCAAACAAATTAAATTGGCCATTAAAGTTATGTAGAGCAATGAGCTTCATGGTAATTTTGTTTTCACCATAATTTTGCCTAAAATGTGTGAATTATAAAAAGTGATGCTTTTAATTATGCACATTTAAAGACGGAATTTGCTACATATGAAAATATTTGAGGGATGGTTGAGTTTTGATGGTTTCATGAGCAGCAGATGGTGGGTTGACATCTGTACAAATGGACATATTAGTAAAAACCAGGATATTTAAGTTTATAACATGTGCAAACCAGTATGCATCTCAAATACTTCAGAAATGAATTTGTTTATTCCTAATATGTGCCCCACAAAACTACTGATGAAAAAAATTTTTAAGGGAGGAAACGACAAACAGAAGTAAGGGAGCCAGGGTAACTAATAAACATAGAAGCAACTTGCTATAACACATTTTTAAAAGCTTATCAGTAGTATGTAGTTCCCTAAGGAGGTTCAGAAATTCTGAGAAGTTCCAAACTTCACAAGCCCATTCTCTGGTCTGAGGAAAAAAAAGGACAGATAAGCATGTTTTTCAAACTGTGGGTCACAATATAGCGATGGATTGTTAAAGACATTTAAAATGACCAGTATTTTAAGAAATTAAAATAAAATGCAGTAGAAAATTTCAGAGCATACACACGTACTAAGAGGAAAGCACTGTTCTTTTTTAAAACTGTTGTTTCAGTTACATGGGTGTGTGAGTACTGGGTCATATACAAATGTATTTTTTTATTGTAGTCAAGGTCAAAAAATTTTAAAGGCACTGATTTAATAGGCAAACCACATGTCATGCTCACTACTTGGATTTTTGTGCCCCTAAACCATAAGATGAGATGGGCTTTAAGCTTCCTTGTCTTGAATTGTGATTACTGAAGTCAATATACTTATTTGTAACAGGTAACTTTAGAGCCCAGGGAATTACCTTGGGGAGGCTCTTCCTAATTCATCTTATATGCTTTGTTTCTCTGATGTGTGCATATGATGAATCAATCAAGACAAGAAATAGCACCAGGGTAGATGCATTAAATTTTTAAAAATCGTTTGAACCAAAGGACTCATTCAATTGGTAAAATATAGTGCAAAAGAGTTTATTAGGAAAATCAACAACCCTCACCCCACCCTCCTCACAATTAAACCTTCTGCCTAGGGTCAATCAATTTCAATTATTTTGGCTGCTTCTTCTAGCAAACACCTCTACATTATGAAATAACGTGTTTTTCCTGCTACCTCGTGACCTATCAATTTTGTTCCCATCCCCCATTTTACCCCTGTCCACCCCCAACAGTTATTATCTTCACTTTCTGCTGACTGGGTTAATAGTATTCACATCTATTCTGAGACCATAACTGTCTTCCCAGCTTTGTTTATGGGTTTGCTCCAGAAACCCTAAACCAATAATCATGATCAATAAGATTATGATTATGTATCATCCACTGCAGAGCCAAGTAACACACTTTAATCATAATTTCTTTCATGAACAGTTTGCTCCTGGAGTTTCTACTGGCTATCATTCTTTAATGGACCATTTGCCCCAATTCTTTTTTCAACCTCCATCAGATCAGCTTCTCTTCCTTTTTGCCCCAGGAACTTCGGTTCTCCTCTACTCTTTTATTCTGAAGGGTTGTTCTCTAGTCCTTCAGCACTTTGGTAATGTTAGAAAGCCCCATAAAACCTAAATGTGATTTATTCCCACCAGGAGGTTTAAAACATTTTAATAGTAAAGTATTAACAAAAGGCCATGTGGTAGAAGCTGCTCAGGCTGAGGGGGTGTCAATTGATAAAAGCCTGGCTATACCTATATGAGTTTTTTAAACGTACCAATAAGATTAAGAGAAATGTAAGGAAAAGATATTACTGGCTTAGGCGAGATCCTGGCAAGAATGTGAACCCTGTAGTACTCAGCCAATGAGGAATCAGGGGAGGGACTCAAGCACTAGGAGATAAATTATTGGCTCCAAACTCCGCAGGTGTGCCTGTCCACCAGACACCCGATCTCATAAGACCGTCATTAAAGTCTCGCTCCGTTGTTCTCTCCATGTTTTTCAAACTGTGGAGTTTGCATTAGGACCAGTGAGTGTGTTTCTCACAATTTGGGGGCTCATCCGGGATTCTCTTGCCTGTGCGAGTTGAGGGCCCAAGCAGAGTGGGAGGAGCTGGCCCGCTCTGGGCATTTCACCTTTGCACGGAAGCCGAGAAGACCTGAGACTTGTGCGAAGACAGTGTGACCGATGCAGGGGAGAAAACGCAGGCACCGCAGCAACTAGGCAACCTCGTGCACGAGCCAAGGTAGGAAAATTGGGCTGTAAGTACTGCCTTGGTGGTTGGGCATTTTTCAGAGGTCGAGTGTGTGTGGCTGAGACGTGTCCTAGATACCAAGCGAGTGTGGAGTCCAACGGTGCGGTTCTCCCGCGAGGGAAATGGCTGGAGCGAATCTCGGCGTGTGTGCAAGAAACTTCCATTCTGAGGGGTTGAGTACACAGGGAATTCAGACACAGGGACCTCTTGAAAGATGGAAAATACAAATCCTAGGCCTAGAGAAGCAGGGGAAAAGAACCAGACGAGATCCCTTGAAATTCCCCCAGATAGCCTCCTGGGGTGTAGGTTAAAGTACTGGGGAGAAGCCTCCTGTATCAGGTTAAGGACAAACAAGGTAATCAAATTTTGCTGTTTTGTCTAGATTAAAATTAGATCAGATGAAAACTGGCTTTGCCAGGTGTAAGTTATTTTTTGATAGCAATAAAGTCTCCAGTTCACCTAAGGAAAGGGACTACGCACTCTGTTGGTTACCAAGGGCGCTTCCCATATTTCCCCTCAACACCAGAGAAGGGAAAGCTAGGGAGGAGGAACTACAAGAGACTTCCCAGGACAAGTCCAGGTGTTGAGGGAATGTTGTGTATTTTCCTAGATCCTTGTCCCAGCTGCAGCGGAGAGTTGAGGGGAGGAATGAAAGTTTTGTTTGGAGTTACTTGGAGAGAGAGAAAGTGCCTCGGCAGGGAGAGGCGCCCTGGGAGGTTGAAGAGAAAAAGTTTTAAGTTAACAGGTTGCATGCTTTGAGGGTGCCAGCGGCCTCAGAGAGAGGAGTGACCCAGGGGTTGGAAGTTCCCCTTTTTAAGGATTCTTTAAGAGTGTGGCTGGGGGCTGGGGGTGTTATGTATTCTTTGATGAGACATTAAATTTCTTATCAGTTCTCCAGGTAATTCTGCAAAATTAGCTTAACACAAGAAATTTACTGCTTTAGTCTCCTTCCAGGATAGCAGCTTCCTGGTTCGGGAGCATATCAGAACTGTCTGCCCTTCTTCCAAGCGGGGCAGAGTTATTGTGTGTTTGCTAATGAATTAGTTGAGAATCTTGCTTTTTGACTTCCTGGGTATTAAAATGCAATCTTTGAGATAGAATCCTTCCTGCCTTTTGCTATGTTGTTTACTGGCTGTGCCTGCATGCTGAATTAATTGCCTGGGTTGCTGACTACTTGATTGGGGTCCGAAGGAAAAAAAAAGAAAAAGAAAAAATTCATATAAATAAAGTTAAAAAAGAAAAGAAGAAGCTGGCCCTGTATGATTAACATAATAAAGACAAGCTATGCTGAGGTACCCTTCTTTATTTGGGGAATATTCAGACATTCCAGGCCAAGTTGCTCCTGTCTTTTTGAGCTTTAATTAATTAATTCTGAGTCTTTTTAGTGGACTTCACTGGCCTTTTTCTCTTTCCACCCCACTCATATCCATTTAACATCGGGACCCACTTTCTTGGTTCCCTCCCTGTGGGTAAAATTGTAACATTTCCAGAATATCCTGCCTGGCTTTGGTACATCTACATATCAACAGGCGTTCAGAGGTGGAAAGAAGTATAGCTTTCGTTCATTTGCATCTTTCCTCAGGGGTGGAGAGAAGTTCATCTCCATATCAATGGGTAATTACCTTAGCAATGAAGGGCTTAAGTACCTGAGAGGTGAGGGGGAGGGCCGGTTTTTGGCTGATGCTAGAGCCTGAAAGAGAGAAATGGCCCCAGACTACAGCTTGGGAGCAATAAACGGATTTTAAACTTTATATCTCCCTTTAAGTGATTTCAGTTTTTAGAGGTATTTTGCCCCAGGATTTCCTCTCCCCAGACTTAACCATATAAGAAGGACTTAGAGTTTCCCCTTGCCTTCTGGGGAGTCCACCAGGAATCCCAAGGTGTTTCCATTGAGAGAGGTCCCACTAGGACAAGGGGAAATTTGTTAACGCTCCCCTCACGGGTACTGAGGTGAGAAGTTTTAAACATTGCTAGTAGATCCTCTTGGCCTAGTGGATCCACTAGATCAATTCCTGGGACGTAATATATATACTTAGGTTAAACTGATGTACATCATGAATATCCTATTCCCTGGTGGTGAGGGGGGGGGTGGTGATCAGGAGAGCTGCTGTGTCCATTTTGGGAACAAAGACACCCACTGGGCCAGGGTGTCCAGCCAGCAGAACAAAAGTTCCCAAATGTAGATCCTAGATAAGATAATTATCTGGAGGATAGAACTAAAGTGCAGGATCTTTGAGGGCTAATTATAAAGGGAATTAGAGAATCAGTCCCAAGATGTCAAAATGTTTCTAAAGTGTTTGAAGTCCAACAAGAAAAAGAAGAGTCCCCAACTGCATTTTCACAGAGATTCAGGGACCAGATGAGAAAGTATTCAAGACTTGACCCAGAAGCTCAAGTAGGACAGGGTCTTTTAAAAACCAATTTTGTAACCAAAAGTTGGCCAAATATTGCTAAAAAATTACAGAATTTAGATAGATAGAATGAGAAACCTATAGAGGAATTATTTAGAGAAGCTCAAAAAGTGTTTGTTAGGAGGGAGAGCCAGATCCTCTCCAATGGACCCCAGGGGAACTGCAAATTCTAGAAGAACTGAAAGCAATCCTTAGTCACTGCCCCAGTCCCATTTTTAGAGAAGCCATTTCACTGGTTTGTTACTGTTGAACAAAGTTCCCTGTAGAGGTTTTGACCCAAGCCTGGGGAGGAAAGAAACAACCAGTGGCCTGTGTCTAAACTACTGGACCGTGTCTCTTGAGGATGGACTGAATGCGTTCAGGCCATTGCAGCCACGGCCTTACTGGTAGAAGAAAGCAAAGTAGGAAATTAACTTGGAAGAACCCTCACAGTCAGTACTCCTCACCAGGTTCGGGTCATACTTAATCAGTAAGCTGGGCGCTAGTTAATAGATTCTCAAATTTTAAAATATGAAGCCTGATCTTAACAACAGACACCTGTCTCAATCCAACCAGCTTCTTATGTGCAGGGGAGGCTGAAGGCCAATCAGAATTGAAGCATAGTTACATAGACCTCATAGAATATCAAACTCGGAGTAGTCCATACCTTTAGAAAAATTTGGACAGAAAGAGGTCTCATAAACAGTAAAGGAAAAGAATTAATTCATGGGAAATTAATCAAGGAGGTTCTGGAAAATCTTTTACTTCCAGCTGAAATATCTATAATGCATGTGAATGATCACCAGAAAGGAAATCCTTATGAAGCAACAGATAATAGAATTGCTGATGAAGCCACTGAAGAGGCTGCATCTGAAGATGAAATTAGACTTTTAAAACCTCACACCTAATATCCCTAAAACTTCCCTTATCCCAAAGTTTTCTTAATAAAAACAAACAAACAGAAATTAAGAAGCTACAGGAGGTGGGGGCATCTTGAGATGAGAAAGGGAGGTGGACTTTACCAGATGGGAGAGAAGTGATCAGCGGACCTATTATGAGACAGCTGATAACGTGTCTTAGAGGAAGCCACTAAGGTCCCCAGGCAATGTTTGATGCTTTGACACCATTGCTAAAAAGATTTGTAGGCGTTGCGTGCCAAAGAATTAAGAAGTGTATGAAAAAGTCAGTACCTGGAGAGAGACCCCGCCCAAGCAAGACCATTCCAAAGTATCCAAATTGACTTTACTGAGATGCCAGAAGTGGGGATGCTTAAATATTTATTAGTGACTGTTGACCATCTCACTGGATGGGTGGAGGCCCACCCATTAACAACTCCAACAGCAAGATCAGTGATAAAACTACTTTTAGAGCAAATAATTCCTAAGTTTGAGTTAATAGAAAATGTTCAGATTTTACTTCATTTTACTTCAAAAGTACTACAAGGAATGATTATTATATGAGCTACCATATCTGGGAAGGGCAACAGACTTGCCCACTGTAGAAACAAATGATCAGTTTTTAAGAGAATATGTGCTGGCCATGTCTTCTAACTTATCTTCTCTCAGGCTGAAAGGACTCCTCGCCCAGACTCCCCCACTTGAGTTCTTCACTCACTGCATCCAGCCTGGGGACCTGGTGTTAGTAAAATCCTGGAAAGATCGACTCCAGCCCAGCTGGGAAGGCCCCTACCAAGTGCTCCTGACCACAGAGACTGCAGTGAGGACAGCTGGAAAGGGTTGGACTCACTACATCAGAGTAAAGAAACTGACTGAGGGATCTGGGGACAAAACAGAGAATTGACTGGTGTCCCAGGTGGCTAACCAACCCTTAAGACTGAAACTAAAAAGAACCTAAATGTTAAATTTTATCCTCCTAACTCTATTTCACAGGCAAGTCACAGAGAGCCCTAGAATAGGAAGGAACTCCTGGTTATCCTGTCAAACTCATAATCAATATTACTAAAACATCAAGCCCCCAAACCATTAGGTTTGATGCTTGTTAGGTTCTCTCTTGTGGTGACCTAAATGACCAAAGACAGCTTTCTAGAGATAATAAGTATCTCTGTCCTGAATGGACAAATGTTAATAGAATAAAAAAGCAAGTGGGCCCCCATGTCCAGGGTGGCGCAGTGTTTGGTGGACTACCCAGTTTCAAGGGTGGGCGGACCTTCATGCAGCAGAGAAATCTTTAATAAGAAAGCTCCGCTTAGCTAAAGGAATTCCTCCTGATTATTGCCAGGACAGACAGTGTAACCCCCCTCTTATTAACTATACATAAACCTCAAGACTTAGACTCAGACCCTGTGGAAAGGTTGGATCTTAATTTAATCAAAGACAAGACTTCACCCATAGTGGCCACCCCTGATCCTGAGGGAAATAATGAGCCAGAGCCTCCCCATAATGACCCTAGACTAGTTAAAAGATCTAAAACAGATTCTTGAAATAGAGATAGATTATGGAGACACCAATGCCTGGGTAGAATGGGTTAAATTTTCAGTCCTAGCTTTAAATAAAAGTGATAGTTATGCATGTGCTGCTGGATGGCCACAGGTGTAGGTGGTCCTGGTCCCTTTCTGTTGGGACACAGACCCCACTGAGATGAACTGCGTGTTGGCCCTGTACCAGGACAAGGACGCTTGAGGAAATGAGACTTGCAGGGGCTTGTCTTTACTCTTTCATGCACTAAAGAAGTCAGACCCGAGGGCAATCCCCTCTTTTTCCATAGGGAAGATGAATCACTCCTCATGCCTCTCTAGGCAAGGGGAAGGTTTCACAACTCCTATGGGGAACTTACTGACTTGTCCCACATCCTAAATGTCTTTAAAGAGGGCAACTTCTTGAAATTCCTCATCCCCTGAGTGGATGTTTGGTGGTACTGTGGAAAGGGGAACCTGCGCTGCTCATTGCCACCCACCTGGGCTGGGAATTGTGCTTTAGTCCAATTGGCTATTTCATTTACCCTGGCATTCCTCTCTACACCCAACGAAAAAAGTTTTCATAGAAAATTGCAAATCATTACAAGGATTATTTGATTTGAATGTATACATTGACTCAATAAGAATCCCTAGGGGAGTCCCTAATGAATTTAAAGCTAGAAACCAAATAGCCGTAGGGTTTAAATCAGCACTATTTTAGTGTTCCACCATCAACAGAAAAGTAAATTTGGTCAGTTGCATTTACTATAATCAACAAAAGGTTTTTATTAACTATGCCAGGCATGCTCTTCAAGTAGTAGCTAGCCAATTAGACAATACCACAGGATAGCCTGAGAAAAGAGGATAGCATTAGATGTGATGTCAACAGAAAAAAAGAAGAATCTTATGTTGAGAGAAAAATGTATTTTTATCCCAAATAATACTGCCCCTGATGGGCACTATTACCAAAGTCCTATAAGGACTCATCACTTTAGCTAATAAAGGAATTAGCTGCAAACTCTGGCATCATGACCCTTTTACAAACTGGTTAGAAGGGTAGTTTAGAAAATAGAAAGGTATGGTTGCCTCTGTTTTAACATCCCTTGTTACAGTTGCAGGAGTTGTAACTACTGTAAAATACTGTATAACCCCTTGTGTGAGAGGCCTGACTCAGCAGAGGCTTATAGATGCAGTCATAAACAAATACCTATGACATACACCCGAAATAATCTTCTGTTATTACAAGATAAATTTGATTATGAAGAAAAGAGTAAAAATCTATTAGAGAAATTTGAAAAAAGACCA
This sequence comes from Manis javanica, assembly GCF_040802235.1. Taxonomy (NCBI): domain Eukaryota; kingdom Metazoa; phylum Chordata; class Mammalia; order Pholidota; family Manidae; genus Manis; species Manis javanica. Next base: position 100,148,765 of record NC_133163.1, on the reverse strand, counting down.
AGAGTGAGCTGAAATACATTAATGAGAATAAAACCAGAAATTCTTAACTAAAGAGGGGGAATTGTTAGAAAACACCATAAAACCTAACTGGGCTTTATTCCCACCAGGAGGTTTAAAACATTTTAACAGTAAAGTTTTAACAAAAGGCCACATGGTGAAAGTTGCTCAGGCTGGGAGGGGGTAGGAATTGATAAAAGCCTGGCTGTACCTGTTTGAGTTTTTTAAACCTACCAATAAGATTAAGACAAATGTAAGAAAAAGAAATTACTGGCTTAGGCGACATCGTGGAAAGAATGTGAACCCTGTAGGTCACAGCCAATGAACCAGGGGAGGGACTCGCACACTAGGAGATAAATTATTGGCACCAAACTCCACAGGTGTGCCTGCCCACCAGACATCCCACCTTGCAAGACCGTCATAAAGCCTCACACCACTGCTCTCTTTGTCTCCATGCCCACTTATTGAATTTGGACCAGTGAGTGTGTTTCTCAGAGGTATAAAAATAATTACTGTTATAAAACTGGACTGATAACATCCCATCCCATGCTACTGCCTTGGGCCAGGTCCTCATTATTTCCCATCTTGACCATTGCAATTACCTCCTAACCAAGCTCCTGCCTGTAAGTTCTCCCCACTTACAATTTGTCAGCTACACTGCTTCACAGCTACATCACTGTCCTTTAAAATCCTTCAATGGCTTCTCATCCTCTGTGATAGAATCCACTCTCCTTATGCGCCATGTGAGGTCTTGGGCTCATTCACAGTCTAACCCCTGTGGACTTTTCTGATGTCCTCTCCTACTGTCTACCCCTTGGCCCCTTTCCTCTAGCCACACTGATCCATGTGAACTGAATATACCTATACGCTCCCCTCTCATTACCTTTGTCCAGGGGGGGGTACATGAGATTGGAATGCCACCTCTCCCCCCGGTTACTGGGAAAACCCTGGTTCACCCTCCTTGTACTAGTCACTCAGGTTCAAGTTTTGGTAAAGTGCCTCCCTTTTTAGAAGATGCTGTCTACTCAGTGCCTAAAGCATGTGGATCTGCCTTTTAAGAGTAACAGGGACAATCTCTTATTCTCCTTGATGAAGAGCATAACCTTGGGCTTTAGTAAGAGCTTGGGTATGAAAAATAATACAGAAAGTTGTCTGAAGGGTGTAGATTAGACCTGTCAGTTCCTCATTAGTCTAGGTTTAAATTGTGGATTGAAATAGAACTTTAGAGAAAGCAGTACATACTTGGGTGATGGGAAATCAAGTGATTACAGCACTTTCACACTCCTAGGCCTTAAAATCTGTCTTAGTAAAAAGAAAAACCAAATGAAGGTAGTTTATGAAGCTTCTATCCTTTGTTTGTTTTTGATGAAGGGAAGAAGGGAAATTTCTGAACACAAAGATCCATTTCTAGAAAGTAGGGAGAGAGAACGAGTGGTGAGCTGAGTCAGTCTTTGTTACCAAGGTGTCAAGATGCTACTGACTGAGAAAAAGAGAAATCCTGCCATTTGCATCAGCTTGGATGGACCTAGAATGATGCTAAGTGAAATAAGCCACGTGGAGAAAGGGAAATACCGTAAGATTTCACTTACATGTAGAATCTAAAAACAAAACGAAATGAACGAAACAGCAATAGACTCATAAGGACTGAGAAGCGACTGGTGGTTCTCATGGGGGAGGGGTTGGATGCATGGGTGAAACAGGTGAGGGGATAAAGAGGCACACAGTGTCAATCATAATATAAATTAGTCATGGGGTTGAAAGCACAGCATAGAGAACATAGTCAACAGTTCTGGAACATCTTTCTATGTTGAGAGCAACTACACTAGTTGGGGTGAGGATTTAATGTAGATGAACTGTTGAATTGCTTTGTTGTATACTTGAAACCAATATAATATTGTGTATCAGCTATACTTCAATAAAAAAATTTTTTAAATATAAAAAAGATTCTATTGGCTGAATGTGCAGCTTTAACAGGAAAAGCTTTGAATCTAGTAGCTTGTTCTGCTACAAGGTTGCCTCATTGAGGGGGTAACTTAGTTAAATAGAACACCCGAGGATTGTTTACAAACAAGTTCTGAAAAGGAGGCAGTGAAAGGAAATGTGTTTTGATAAAAAATTCAGGCTGACTGAAATGGTTGGTAGATGAACAAATCAAGATTGAAGGCTCATCTTTCCTTCATAGGGAAAGACAATTGAAACACAAACTGGTTCAAACAGCTCTTGGAGACAGGCTGAAAATAAATTTTTCAAATTTGTGACTGGGATTTTGCATTTCTATCACTGACAGTTTGGAATTATAGTATTTAACAACCTATTGCCTATTCTGTACACCAGCACAACAGGTGTTAGAATATCCTTCAGACAGAGGCGTGCATATGCCCTCTCCTCCCTCCACACAAGTCGCCCCGAGGTCAGGAAGATGCTTTACCAAGGTTAAGTCCCACCAGGAGTAAGTAAATCTTTAACAGGTAAATACATATATTCATCTTAATTTTATGGAGTTACATAATCTCTTAATACTATTTTTCATTTTTCTCAGTTAAACTTCCTGCTTATGTGAACTTTTGCTTTCTCAAGAATCTTGGAATCAAGGTTAATTCCTAGTCATGAGTTTCCCAGGTCCCACCAGGCCTTACATAATTTTATCAGTTGACATCCATAAGCAACCATGTTGCCTATGTACCAAATATCTACTTCCGTATTTCTCAGAGGCTGTGTGAAGGTGCTTTACAAATACCAGCCCCTTACACTCATTAAGCAGAATGATCCAACTCTATTCTTCTTCAGATTCAATAATATTAACAGCTGATTTAGAGTTTATTTTGTTTTTACCTCTTCCCTCCCTTCTTGTTTCTAAAGAAAATGAACCATTGGGAATTTCCAAATATGCTAGCAAAGGACTAGTTTGTTTCTGAATGGAGATGTACGACCACACTCCTCCCTTGGGAACCTTCAGTTATGAGGACAAGAAAAACAATGTTAGAGACTATCTTTAAGCTAGTTCTCTATTCAGACCTCCGGCTACTTGGCTGGGATCCCAGCCCTGACTTCCCACCCACTCACTTGATGTGGGTTTCTGTTCTCCATCCTAGGCATAGATCCCCCCACATGGTCCCCCACCCATCCTGGGCTTGTCACCAGCTCCCTCTTTGGCAGTGACATCTGGAGAGACCACAGCTCTCTCCTACACCCCCTGCCACAGGTAAACTGGGAGGTAAACAAGTCTGTGGTAGGGTGTGGTGGGCTTGAGGGAGATTGGGTCTAAATGGATTTTCTCAAATAAGGTATATTCAAATTTTTTCCACCATTTTTCATGCCTGCATGCCCAACCCAATGGCTCTTAAGCTTCAGAAAGAAAAAAAAAAGCCTGCTACAACCAACCTGGAAGGTGGAACTCATTAATTTGATAAACATTATTGAGTGACTACTATGTGCTAGAAACTACTAGGGCATTATTCAAAGATAGAGAATTCTAAGCCTTAGAGACAAAGTGTTTCTGTCACAACTCATCTCAGTTACTGCCTGGGCTAGAGCTGTGGAGGTGAAATTATCTCTGTGCCTCCACCCTTGACTGGAGTTGGCATTGGAAAATTCTCTCCTTCCACAGAAGTGAGGCCACGGCTGTGGGCATTCTTTGGAGTCTCTGAGTCCCTGTTTTCTCTACAGTAGAGTCCCTTCAGTGAACAGCTTAAAAAAATTACCATTTCTTAGGCCCAGTCTGCTGTTGTCTTACACAGTAAAACTCTTTAAGGAAGCATCTCACTGTGTTACGAAGCTGATGAGAACTGCCTCCCTGCCTCCGACTCCTCTTGCTTGGAATGCCACCTCCCCCATTGCACCTGACCAGCCCAGCGGTCAATGGCCTAAGAAGGAAGCCTTCACCCTCTGCTCTTTTTCCCACAGCCTTTTGCACATCTCTTAGCACACTTACCACATTCTTCTGGCTGTCACAGTCATGTGTATGTGGCTTAGTTCTTTTACTGGACTGTGAGATCTTTGAACTAATTCATCCTGTACCTTATGAGGACACTCTAAACATTTCTTGATGTGGAATTACACTGTCTGCTTTTCTCAATCTAACCTCCAAGGTTTGTATGACAAGAGTTTGCCTTGATCTGACACTAGTTTTATTATGAAGTTCTCCTGTTTTAGAACTTTCCATGATGTAATACTTTAGAAAAGTTATTAGAAGCATTTTCATTTATCATCTAAATGCTTTCCAAATGTATAGCCTTTCTCAAAGGTCAGTTTACTGCTAGAGTGCCAGAGATCCACTGCAAAGTCTGGTTTAAATTAGACTTCAGTGTTGGAATTCCATTATACCCTTCACATATACTGACCAAACATAATGGTCAGTGGCAGAGGACTCTTGTCTGGGTGGGTTGTATTTCTGACTTGATTACAAAACCAAAGTCTATTATAGTCATTTAAACCAAATTTTCTTTGTCAATAAAACTCCCAGTCTTTGACCTCCCTCACAGGGAGCCTGGGATACTGTGCAGGTAAACAGTACTTAAACCCTCACCAGTGGTACAAAGATCACTATTCTAACAATTTTTCTCCAAACCAACTTGTCATGAAACGGGTTTAAGAGTCTTCTAGTTACTAAGCAGTGAAGTTGTCTCTTCCCAGGCAATTGGAAATTGATAAGAATTTTCTTGAAAGGATCATCACCTTCAAATAACTTGGCTGCCTTTAAAATTGTCCCCCTGCTTGTAGGCTTTCATAAAAAGACTTCATTTTTTGGATTACTTAATCCATGTAAGTTTCCTGATTTCCCACAAGTGGCCAGACCTCTCATCTTTCTGTGACACTAGGCAAACTGCTCAGCTTGCTCCAGTTTCCTCTCTTATGAAGGGGTGGGGGGAGCTGATGGGTGCTTAAATCCCTCCAGCTTTAACACTTGACGTTCACGTAGAAGTAACATGTTGTAGGGAAAGTCATGGGCTTTGAAGCTGGACAGACTTACGTGGGAATTTGAAGCCACAGTTTCCTCAACTGCTTAACAGGGAGTAATGATACGTTATCTCTTAGGGTAATAAAAACATCTAGCATAGGGCATGGGACAGGAGGGCATTACAGAAAGGTGGGCCTTCCTGGCTCCCTACTCCTTGATGTCCTTCAACCCACACCTGGTCAGGCCTCCTTTTGTGACAGCGAGAAGCATCTCCTGGCATTTATTCAAGAGTTGAGACCAGCTTTCTGGGAAGTGAAAAACAGCAGCCCTGTGGGTAACAGGTTCTTGGTTTCTTTGTTTCTTCCTGACCTGGTATTCACTAGAGTATGAAGTTAGCATTTCAGGCTCCCTGGAAAGTGGCAGGAGGTGACTACAGAACCAAAGGTCACTACTGATATTGATGCAATGGGGGCTCAAAAGGGCACTGCAGCAAATCCCTGAAGTCTTCTCCTTGGAGATCAGGTGGGGTCACCTTCTCTCTGTTAGTGAGAATCCACGGAGGCTAACAGCACTCGAGAGCTGGAAGCAGCCTTGAAGACCTTCTGTTACAAGGGAGGAAACCAAGGGACAGAGAGGGAAAATGACTTTCCCATGGTCAACAGCCAGTCAAGCAGTCTCCCTGGATCCTCTGTAGTTCACACTATAGACCCCTGCTTTTTAATACAGATGTCAGTATTGGTTAAGAGCTCGGCCTCTGGTGTAGATATCCCTGGTTGAGCCCCGTCCTCCCAGCTCTGAGACTTGGGGCATAAGGCCAGCACCTCGCTGGTCTCAGTGGTCTCATCTATAAAGTCCAAAAGTAAACCCTACCTGTTGAGGATTTAAGACACTATGTATGCTGCTTAACACAGTGCCTGGCATGGTCAGCTTGCACAACAGGTGGTTTTAGTGATCATGTATTAGCGATTGGAGAAAGGGTTCCACCCCCTTCTACTACACACTCGTTCCAATCCAAACTTTCCTCTCCAACCCCCTGTGGCGGGTTCTGTGAAGAGCGGAGGAGACCATTGCGGGGGAGGGGGGGAGCGAAGGGGCGAGGGAGGCGGACGGTCCCCGGGCTCACCTGGTGAGACCAGTAGCACCTTGGCGCCGCAGCACTGGAAGCAGTGCAACAGGGACTTGGCGCGGATGTTGGAGTTGAGGCAGGCCATGGCACAACCCAGCTTGGCCAGGCCCAGCCACAGCCACACGTAGGCTGGTTCATTGCCCATGAAGAGCGCCACGCAGTCTCCCTGGCGGAGGCCGAGGTGGTCGCGCAGAGCCCGCGCCACTTGGTTGCTGCGCCGGTCCACCTGCGCGTAGGTGAGCGTCTCGTCCTGGAAGAGCAGCAAGGGCTTGTGCGGAGTCTTGCGCACTTTCTCCAAAAAGACCTGGAGGACGGTGCGCACCGGCCGCCGCCGCGCATAGCTGCGCACCCGCCGGGCCAAGCCAGCTACCCGTAGGAAGTAGCCCATGTCTTGAAAGAAGTAGGGGCAGCAGAAGTTCACCAGCAACGGTAGGAGCAGGAGCCCCGCCAGGGCCGTGTAGACGGCGGGCAGCATGAAGGTGGCGGGGTCCCCTGTCCCCAGAGGGGCAGAGGGCGCACTGCGGGCGTGCAGCGCGGCGGCGGGGTGGGCGACGAGCGGATGGCGGGCGGGCTGCGCGGGGACGCGCGGCGAGGCTGGGGCGACGGCGGAGCGCCTGGACTGCCAGCACCGATGCGGGCTCTGGGGCAGGTGGAGTGGCGTGTGGGCTGTTGGGCGTTGCGGACGGGACCGGGTGGCTGATCCCGCCCCCTCGTGGGGTGCCGCCACCTGCGCCCGCGGCCCGCCCCTGCGGTCCTCCCGCGGCGGGGAAGGCTGCTCTGCGGCTCGCCCGGGCCCCGCCTCTGCTCTGCGCGGGTCCGGAGGTCTGGGGTCAAGTGTGGACGCTCCCCTCTTGTGCCCAAGTACTCTAAACCTTGGAGCCAGTTTCCTTATCAAAATGGTGATGATAAAACTCACTTAGAGGATGTTGAGATCAGTGGCGATGGTGCTGGCGTAGGGGTATTGTTATTGCTAACGCTAATAGAGTTCTAGAGATGACTTGTTATTGTTAATAAAATGCGTTATGAATGCAACACGGTCCAGTTATTTATTATAGCGGATACCAGGCGCCACTGCCAAATCAGAACCCCATCTCTCCTTCCTGGTCCCAGGGGTTTTCGCCTCTTTGTTTCTCAGATTTGCATATCCTCCCCGCGTCCTGCCCCGCCCCAGCCTCCTAGCTAGGCGGCCTCCTATGGCAAGGATTTCAAGGTTGAGCAAAAAGCACCAGCGATTGTGACCTCCAGCTCATTCCAGCCCCCGGGCAGCGGGTAAGGACTGGGCAGCGGGTAGGGACAGGCCGCTCTTGTCTGCGTTGGTCCTGTCGGGCCCAGCTAGCCCAGATTTGGCGTTGAGGTAGACGAAACTTTGCCTCCTGATCAAGCTCTGGCGATATTTTGATTTGTGTTTATATTTTATTCTAAGTGATTTCCCTCCTTGTATGTTGAAGATTCTCAACTATTGTCAGCCCAATTCAACATACATTTACTAAATGGTGCCGTCAGAGAAAAAAAAAAGTACAGCACAGAGAAAATAAACATTACTGTCATTTCTCAAAGTCTATTTCTTTTATTGTGATCCTTATTTTAATTTCTCTTGATACTCTGTGTATATAGAGCGAAGAGTCGCTGCTTGCAGCTAAGGAGGGTCAGGATCTAAGTACAGCAGTATTTTATTTTTTTGCTCTCCTGTCTTCCTGTGTCTATTTACCTTCTTCTTACGCTGTAACAGCCAATAATGACTGTCTATTCCTTGCCAGACACTCTGCCAGGGACTTCTCTGTATTATACTTTTGAAGCCTCACAGTCATCTAAGGGTGACACTTTCATACTCATTTACGGACAGGAAAGGGATGCTTAGGGATGTGAATTAAGACAGTAGTTAAGTGATGCGCGGGCTTTGAAACTGGCATCTGGGTGGGTCTCAGGGCCCACTCTTAGCAACAGTGTTAGGCTGCCCTCCTATTCCCTGAATTTCTATCCATGTTCCCTTTTTCCATTAGCAATGTTCTCTTTTCCGTCTCACAATCTTACCCTCCCCCATTTTCTCAGCCCTCTCTTTTTATCCCTGGGACCTGCTCAAGCAACCCTTTCTTCCCCTTTTCAGGACTCATGGTCCATCCAGCTACCACCTAGCAACTGGTTGCATCATTTCCCTGGGGAGGAGTTGGGGGCCCTTGTTATCCCTAGGGGGAAGTCTGCAGGGTTAATTAAAATAGGGGTCAGGACAGGAACTGTTCTGGTGGGCACCTGTTCTTTCAGGTTGAAGCTGGGAGGCAGCCCTCCCTTTCCACCCCACAGCCACCCCTTCATGGCCAGTCACTTCAACAGCCTCCTAGACGCTCTTGTCCTGTCCCTAAACAGCTACTCTCCAGAGTGCTACATTCCCCAAAATGCCTACTTTGTTCTCTCTTATTCTGAAGGCATCAGACTTGTGTATCAGCTGTTTTCAGTTGCAAGCCAAAGAAAACAAAACCCAAGCCAGCTTAAGCAGAACAGGAATTTAAGCAGTGACTGTGCAGTCCCGGTGTAGCAAAGGCTTCAGGTGAGCCTTCCTTCACGTGGCTTACGTGCTGCGGCCTGGACCCAGTTTCCCTTTCACCGTTTCTCTGCTCTATCTCTTCTTCTCATGTAGGCGCTCCCATCACGATCCAGAGATGGCTGCCAGCCCTTCAGGGTTACATGCTTCCTGCTTCAACTTCAGACAGAATGTAAGAATATTTCTCTTAGGAGTCCCTTATTAAAAAAAAAAATCTTTGATAAGGCGGTGTGCCCATTCCTGGACCAGTCTTTGTGGCCTGTGGAAAAGAAATGCAGATTGCTTTAAACCAATTATGCTCAGCCATGGAGCTGGGTGTAGAGTCAGTCCCATATTGTGGAAAATTTCAGGGTATTTAAAAAAGTGGTGGGGAAGGAAGGGGGGAAAAAAACAAATACTTTTGGGGAGTCAATTCGGAAATATTTGTTATCTACCTACCTACCTACCTACCTACCTGCCTGCCTATCTTGGAACTCTTCTTCCCAGTGGTTCTAGCTTAGGCTTATCATCTTCCTGGAAATATTGCTGTCATCTTTCATCTCTGCTGCTCAGTGATCTTTAGTGCCTCCCATCATTTACTCTGTCCTTCCACTGACGACCTCTATAGACAATCGTGGCATTTGTACAGCATACTAGAACACACCTGCGCTGGCGCTTACAACAGGTGTTGGGTCCTGCCTGGCTCCCTTGTGGAGGGAGCAGGTCAGTAGCTTCGCACATTGGTTGTCCACTTTATGAACATTTACTGGGAAGCTCTGGTTTAAAACATGAAGTTCACACTTTATGTTCTGGTTCTTCTGAATTTGACTTGAACTCAATTAACAAATATTTGTTGAATTTCTACTATTAACGGAATATCATCAGGCACTAGATATTTTAAAATGAACCAGAACTTAATTCTAACTACTTCTTTTCAAAATGCTTTGTTTTAAAAGATGGGTCTACACTCCTGGAAAAATTCTCTGCACATTCTCTTCTCTATGGTTTTGTTCTTGTGTCTCTCAGACACCCCTGACCTCTCCTCCTCTGAATCCCAACTCCCCTTTGAGGCAGTGGTTCATAGATGTCTGGATTTCTCATCCAAGCAGCATTTAGAAAAGTTAGGAACCCTACATAAAGTACCAACGTTAACATTTTTCAAGTAAAAATGGCTCTCCCTAACCAACTAGAGTGACATTTTTAGACCTAAAAAGGAAAGTATAACTCAACTTAAAAAAGGTTAAAAAGGTTAATTTTGTTATGTGTATTCTACCACACAAATATGTAAAAGGCAAAAATACCAGAAGTCCTTTTCAAGAAATTATAGTCCTTTTCAAGAAAGAATGAAGAGAAGATTATACCAAATATAAAAAGACAGAAATTAAATCATTTTTGAGTGCAGAAATAATACATTTTTGGTTTAGTATTGTATAGAAATGGTTTCTATGCAACTTTGTCCACTTAGAAATATAAATTTAATTCTGAAGCATGAAGTAATCCGAATCTCAGGCTTTGATATAACTGAGGATTGTTTCAGCACTAGTGTTTCGGAAAATACTGAGAAAACTTGGACTGGATCACTGACAGAAGAACCAAGCCCCACTCGGAGGTCTTGCAGTGTTGAGGCTTTATTTCACACCGGCGGGCTCAGAGGGGAGTAATCTCCCAAAAAGTCTGAGCCCCGAACAAACGCAAAGGGAGCAATATATATCTTTCTGCTTCCTTTTCTGTAACATTCCTGCGTGCCCAGCAAGTGAGCTGGCAAGGGGGAGGGAGTGAACCTTGGGAACAGGTGCTTGGCAGAGCAGGAAACCTAGGGTGTGTTTTTTTGTTGTTTGTGTTGAGGAGGGGTCGAGACAGAGGGGAGCCACCCCCTAGCCCTCCTAAATTGCTGTCCTTGTAAATCTCTATCACTCCACCCTGTGAGGCCCCTTTAAACACTTTGTTTTAGGGGGCATCATCTCCCTGGTTTATGACAGGGTCATAGTGGCTCCGCATATACATGAGCTGTATGGAGGAAACGCGTTTTCTGATAAAGTTAATGAGCCAGTTAAATATGCAGGGTCTCACTAATAGTCTAAGGAACAGCAGAACCGCTGGCCCAGCAAGGCCAGTTAGAAGAGTTGTTAACCATGGGTTCTATTCAAACTATCCTTGGAACTAAGACTTTTTATTTTCTAACATTTTATTTTTACCCTGGATGTTCTTTTTTCCTTTGGCCACAGAGCTCCTAACTATGCCAGACTTATTTGCATAAAAACAACAATCTTCTTTAAGGGCTATACATAAGCCTCCCTGTGACATGAACAGAAGGTCCAGTACTTTAGGATTTTGCAACACCACTTCAGCCAGGGAATCAATTTGATCTTGCAGCTGAATCATGGTGGTTTCAAGGTGCTCTAAATCTTGATCAACTTCCTGTTAGGGCAGCGAGCCCTAAGTCTCCTTTTATTAGCGCCACTGTGCCTACTGCAGCTGATCCGGCTACATTGAGCTCAACTAGAGCAGGGATCAGCAAAGAGGCAGCCTGTTCCTCCTAGGAAATCTCACCGGGGGGAAGGAGGCAGCTCCCTTCAGGCCTACTATGTACTTTATAACTTTTGTACAGTTAAACATTGCAGAGAGGTACTTTGGAAGTGCAGGCTGAGACGAGTTCAGCTAGGAGAGACAGGTAAGCACAGCAAAACAACTTAACAATTACTCAATAGACAATAGAAAGGGTAACTTTTTGAGAAATAGTCCAGTCCAGGGGTGCAACAGCAGAGAGTCTAATGCCTAGAATAAAAGACACCACTCCGACGAGAGCCAGGATCCATGGTGCACAGGTGTCCATTAGTCAGAGGGCGATCATCGGGTGTGGAGGCAGAGAGGATCTGGAGGTCTGGCTGGGCCTCCCACTGATATGCCTCCTCGTAGGCCCTTTCACTCTGGAATGACGGACCCCTGGAGAGATGCCTGCAACCTTGAGGGCAGTAGAAGTAGTTAGAACAACAATGTGGGTGCCAGTCTACTGAGGTTTGAGGGGGTCTTTTTTCCAATCTTTAACTCACTCAGACTGAGTCCCCAGCCTGCAAGGAATGTACTGGGGATCCTGGAGAGATCAGGGCTCTTCCTATGGTGTATTGTTGTAGTTTGTTTAGGGTGGCTTCCAAGGCTTGGAGCTGTTCTCTTGCTCTCTTATCTCCTATTTGGTGTAGGTTCCCTGGGACATCTCCTAGACATGGGGGAGGGCATCCATACACTAATTCAAAAGGGGAAAAAACCTTGAGTTCCAGGTGTGCAGCGAGCACTCAGGAGCGCCAGGGGCAGTGAATCTCTTGGCAAAATTTAGCTAGGTTCCTTTGAGGGTGCCATTCATTCACTCTACTTTCCCTGAACTCTGTGGCCTGTACGCAGTGTGAAGTTTCCAGGTAATGTTTGAGGGATTTAGTTAACATTTGCACTACATCTACTACAAAGGCATTGTCACTGTGGATGGTGGACGGTAGGCCAAACCGGGGCACAATTCCTCTCAGGAGGACTTTGACTACTTTCTGGCTTCATTTTGTTCTGGTTGGGAAGGCTTTGACCCAGCAGAGTATGTACACACAGCAGAGTATGAACAGAGTATGTTCCTAGGAGGTATCTGGGTCCCCTGCTTCGCTGGACATCCGTGAAGTCAATCTCAAGGTCTTCAAAGGGGGCAACTCCTGTTCTTTGGACACCAGGTGGGAGTTGTGGCACAGATCGAGCATTATTTCTGGCACAAGTTACACAGTGTCCACTCACTGCTTGGCACAGCGCTGGCAACTGGCTCATGTAGTATTGCTTTTTGAGGAGGGCAGGGGCTCCAGTGCAGTTTTTCCCAGGTGGGTGAGCTGGTGGTATTTGCTGACAAGGTGCCTCCCGGTTGCAGTTGGGACAAAGATACGTCTGTCTGGCAACATCCACCATCCGTTTTCAGTTAAAGTGGCTCCTTCAGTTATGGCCCAATCTTTCTCCTTTTCAGTGCACCTGGGTGGAGGGGCCTCTACCCAGGATGTTAGGGCCACAGTGAGGGAAGGAGCTCTCCCTGCCTCCTTACTGGCTGCTGCTCTGGCAGCTTCATCTGCCATTTCCTGTGCTGTAGGGTTGTTTTCCTTTTGATGTTCTTTGCAATGCAGAATTGCTACCTTTATTATGTACGAAGAGATTGAAGGGCTTTTTTATATCTGGCAGGCCTACGGCTGGTGCCTGTTATGAAGCAGTTTTTATTTCCAGGAAGGGGGCTCTTGCCTTTTTTGTCCAGACAGTGGCTTTCAGTCTGGTTCCCCCAGGAGGATGCAGAAGGGCCTTGCCATCGCTGAGAATCCGGGAATCCAGATTTTTGCAGAACCCGGCGGCTCCTAGGAATTCTTACCTGCCCCCACCTTGTCCTGGGCTGGGGCAAGGAGTTAACGACCTTTTTCTTCTCTGGCTTTAGTGCCCTTTCTCCCTGGGTGAGGAGGAAGCCTTAGTACTGGACTTGCTGTTGGCAGATTTGTGCCTTTTTTCATGAGGCTCGGTATCCTGAGTCTGACAGGAGTTGCAGGAGGCCTTTTGTGCCTTTTGCACAATTTTCCTGGATGTCACTGGCAAAGAGGAGGTCATCTACGTACCGCAGGAGGGCGCAGCATGTGGCATCTCTCAGAAAGCTGGCAAGGTCTGCGGCCGATGCCTCTCTAAAGAGAGTGGGTGAGTTCTTGAACTCTTGTGGAAGCCGCGTCTATGTTAACTGCATCTGCCACCCCGTATCCAGTTCAGTCCGTTGAAAGGCAAATAAGAGCTGGCTTTGTGGGGCCAGCCGGAGGTAGAAAAAGGCATCTTTAAGTCTGGGCAAGTGAATCATTTGGTAGACTCTGGGATCTGGCTGAGGAGGGTATACGGGTTTGGAACCTCTGGGTGTAAAGAAACAGTCACTTTATTAATGGCTCACAGTTCTTGAACAAGTTGGTACTCTCCTCCTGACTTTTTGAGTGGTAGAAGCCAGGTGTTCCAGGGTGACAGACATTCAATTAGAATGCCTGCCTCTCTGAGTCTGATCAGGTGTTCCTGGATGCCTGCTCTCACCTCTTGTGAGAAGGAATACTGCCACTGTCTTTGTGGCTCCAGAATAGTTGCAGTCTTTTTCACTGAAGGGGCCTACAGAGAGAGTGACCACAGAGTGTTCTGCCCCTATGTCAACTATAAAAGTCATGTTTTGGCCCCCCACTTTCATTTCGACCGTGGGCTCATGGGGGCCGAGTGTGAGAGAGCCCGGTCCTAATCTGAGTCTGCTCCTGCCAGGCCAGTGAGCCTTTCCCCGTGAGGCTCCTCCCGCCAGAGACTGGGCCTCGGGGCTTTGCCTCCGTTGGGGCACTCATTCTTCCAATGCCCTTTTTCTTTACAGTAAGCACACTGGTCTTTGGCTAAGGGGGACCTGGGCTTCCCCCCTCTTGGTGGCTGGCTTCTCTCTGCCTTCTGCCCATCTCTCTCTTTCAGGGCAGCTGCCAGGAGGCTGGCCTTTTTCTTCATTCTTTTTTTTCAGCATCCCTGTCAGCTTGAACTTCTCTGTTCATGTATACTTTGTTGGCAATTTCAATCAGCTGAGGGATATGCATCCCAGCAAAGCCCTCAAGCTTTTGGAGCTTTCCTCTGATGTCTGGGGCAGCTTGGGCTACAAATGAGGTATTTACCATCTGCTAGCTTCCTAGTGACTCAGGGTCAAAAGGGGTGTAGATGTTTTAAGTTTCACACAGTCTTTCATGATAGTCCCCAGGAAACTCTCCTGGTTGTTGAGTGACTGAAGAAACTTTAGCATGTTCATAGGCTTTTTGGACCCAGCTTTGATCCCCTGGAGGAGGGCATCCTGATATTGGTGGATCTGGTGCTGTCCCTCAGGGTGGTGAAGTCCCTCTTGCGGTGCTCCTCAGGGGCAGCAATTTCAGCCTATGCACCCCCACCAAGGACCCTGGCTGCCTCCTCTCTTCCATTGTGAACAGGGTGTGGAGAATCTGTTGACAGTTTTTTGATAGATTGGCTGATGAATTTGGAAGAGGGATTACATAAGATCAACCAGGGCTTGTGGCTTTTCTGACAGGGTGTCAGTTGTGAAGAAGGGTTGATAGTAAAACACGGACTGGCCGAGCTGGATGGTCCCATATTTATTATGTCTTTCAGGCTCCCGCATCTCTTGCACTGGCATCTGAAGGGCACCTGCTCCCGGCTGAGGGTGCAGTCTGGCTGCTGGTCCGGGGCGGGTGGGTTCACTGGTTCTAGAGTTGGCAGGGAGGCTGACGGTGGTGGGGTATCAGGGACCCGGGGATGGGTGCTGATGGCCTTGGAAGCAAATAAGGCGGGGGCAATATTAGCTCTTCCTCTGGGTCACCAGTAAATTTTGCAGAGGCTCAGGCTTCTGTTGATTCTTTGCAGGGTTCTTTGTTGAGGCAACTAAGACTCTACCCTGTCCTTGCCTGTTGCAAGCGAATCGCACTCAAGGGGGAAGAGTCTGGGCAACTTCTAACCAGGAGTTAAAGTATGGGACCTGATTAGGATGACCTGAATCTCTAGGGATGACCCGCCAGGCTCAGAGGATTGTTAGGACATCTAGGGTTCCTTCTGGAGGCCACCCTACAGTAAAGGTGGGCAATACAGATTCACACAGGTTTTCAACCTGCCAGGAGTTAATTTTACTCAGTTGTTTTCTGAAAATCTCTTCCTGAAATCCTTGATTATAGTGTCATGGACTGTTGGTTTACTATGCCCTGACCCCAGGACGTGTTCGTGGGTGGCACAGCGACAACAGGCAAGGGAGAGATGCCTCCTCTAGAGAGCAGACCAGCCAGATGCCCGTCCGTTCACGCTCCTCACGGAGACTTTGGCCAGCCTTTGGCTAAGGTGCACCTGTGTAAGTCCCGGGCCAGGTCAGCCGAAGCTGAATCACTGATATGCCGTGACGGCTGACCGTGAGAGCGGTTGAGAGCCCACGCAGATTCTGTAGCACAGGCTGTGGAAACAGATTCAGGGCAGGCTGAGTGACGTTAGCCACCTTGAACACCCACACACCCACACACACACACACACACACACCAGAGTTTAAGCATTCCTCCCCTGGGAATGTCTACCTGTGACACTTCTAAGAAGTCTCCGGGAGGAGATCAGGCTTCCCTTTCACCCCAACAGGTGGGACTGGCTGGGTCAGGTGCCCCGGGGACTTACCGGATTTGATGTCGGAACTGGGTCCTCACTTGCCAAGGCTCCCTGAGTCCAGCTGGAACAGCGGAGCGGGCCGGCCCAGGGTAACCAGGGGGTGGGGGTGGGGGTGGGGAGACTGCTGAAAGATCAGGCAGGGCGCGCCATCTCCGTTGCTATTTCCCCTTCCATCACCGCCCAGCCATTGCCCCAAACTGGTGGCAAAAAAGGGCCACTGTGGTTGGGTTTCCTGGTCAGGGAACCAAATGTTACAGAAAATACTGGAAAACCTGGACTGGATCACTGACAGAAAAACCAAGTGGCTCTCAGAGGTCTAGGAGTGTTGAGGCTTTATTTCACACCAGTGGGCTCAGAGGGGGGGAGTCATCTCCCAAAAAGTCTGAGCCCCAAACAAAGGCAAAGGGAGCAATATATATCTTTCTGCTTCCTTTTCTGTAATATTCCTACGTGCCCAGCAAGCGAGCAGGGAAGGGGGAGGGAGTGAACCTTGGGAACTGGTGCTTGGCAGAGCGGGAAACCAAGGCAGTGTTTTTTTGTTGTTTGTGTTGAGGAGGGGTTGAGACAGAGGGGAGCTACCGTCTAGCCCTCCTAAATTGCTGTGCTTGGAAATCTTCTCTATCACTAGGATCTCTGATATGGAGCTTCTCCACCCCTGTACCCTTAGTGAAGCTGCCTGACCTTCACTTCCTCCATGCCCCACCTCCACTGAGGCTGTTACCGTCAGGATTCGAGGCCCTTCATGGCCAGTCACTTCAATGCAGCCTCCTAGATTCCTCTTTTCCTTAAACTCTGTAGGCTAAGGAAACCTAGGTCACCTCAAATGCCCACTCTCTCCTGCCCTATTTGGAAACACTGTAGAAGTTCAGGGGGTGCATGTGGTTACTGGGAGTGTACGCTGACACATTCTAGCCTTGGCAGCTTCTTCACCCCTTATCCATCTCTGCTTTCTTAGTGAAGGCCTCCCAGTGTCAGTTCCCAACTCCCTTCAAAGTCCCCAATCCAACCTCAAGTGTTCTTTCAAAGCAGGTGGTTCCCTTCCTATATGGAGATGAAGTAGGCTGCTGGTCTCAGACTTTACAGGCATCAAAATTACCTGGAAAATGTACTAAAACACAGCTTGTTAAGCCCCACGTGCAGAATTTCTGATTCAATGAATTTTGGGTGGGGTCAAAGCATGCATATTTCCAAGAGGTTACCAGACAGTACTGATGCTGCTGGTCCAGGGATTGCACTTTTGAGAACCACTGACTTAGGCCAGCATTTTCCCAACTGCTCAGTAGAGCCCTCAGGACTTCTGAGGGGCGATGGAGAATTCCTTGCAGAGCATGGGTAAGGGGCTCTGGGAATCCCTACCCTAGCTCTAGTCAAAGCAGCTCCATGTGTATGTTTTACATAGTGAATTTGCAAGTAGGTTTCACAGAAGAAGTGTTCCAAAAACCTTAAAAAAAAAATCCTCTAGCCCATTCCAATCTATCCCTTGTACTGAATTTATAAACCCACTCATCTCTTGATTATTCTGTGCCTATTAGTTTCACCTTCTCAACTGGCATTCAACTTCCAGGAATGAAGTAATGGAAAAGAGGAGACCAAGTCAGAGGATCGGGGTTCAAGTCCTTGTTTGTTACATATTGGTTAAAGACCTTTAGGAGTTACCTGAGCTCTTACAGGCCTTGTGTTAATTTTTTAGGCCTTGTGACACCTGGTGCATAGGGACTTATTGTCAACAAAAATGTATAGGTTATGAAGCCTACTGGTTTTTTTTGACATTATTTAGTACAAATAGGAATTTTGTGACTGATTCATTCAGGTGTTTCTAGGAAGGTTTATATTTGTGCTGTCTGCTGTGAATCACATTTCTTGAT
Source organism: Manis javanica (assembly GCF_040802235.1). Classification (NCBI taxonomy): domain Eukaryota; kingdom Metazoa; phylum Chordata; class Mammalia; order Pholidota; family Manidae; genus Manis; species Manis javanica. Next base: position 100,131,180 of record NC_133163.1, on the reverse strand, counting down.
ATATGGGTGGCTGCTCTCCTATGGAATGGCTACCACAGTGACATTTAGGTTTAGATGTACAGACTGTATAGGTGTTCAGTGAGGGGCACGGTTAGAGTTTGGTAGGATGCCACAGGCTGAGATTGGCCTTGCTTTTGGAGAAGGAAGGACAGGAGAGGCTGGCAATGATTGGTTGTTGGCATCAGACATGAAGGAGCAGGGCCCCCTTTTTTGGGGATCCTCTTGTGCTTGGCAACTAAACAATGAAAACAAAATATGATTTAAAAAAAGGTGTTGGCCTCTCACTGGTTCTGATCAGAATGCCTGTGATTTGGTGTTGAATTCTGAGGGAAAAATCCTAGTGACATGATCATTGCTTTTAGTGCATATATGTGTGTTCTCTACTTGTTCAACAGCCCCCTTCCCTATCAACATTCCACTACAACCCACAACTCCCAGACTCACAATGCACCCTTCTTCATCCCTGAACATGTTGCTTAGCTCTTGTACCTATGGGTGGAAAAATCCTGGGGTGAAATACCTCTGAAACCTAAATCAGTCAAAGGGAGAAATAAAGTTAAGAAACCCATTTATTTCTTACAAGCAGTCACCCCCTGACCAGGCTGCAGCTGAAGAGAGCTCCACCCAACCTCTCCAGTCTAGATAAACCTTCTCATGCCCCTGTAATTACCTATTGATATGCAGATGGCCTAAAACTTTCCACCCTTTGGAAACACTGATTGATATGCAGATGCTCTAAAGCCAGGTGAGAGATTCTGGGAATACTGCAGTTTTACCCATAGCCCAAACCTCCAGAAATCTCACCTCACAATCTACATGTTCTCCATCTTCCGCAATGGCCCCTGTGCAAGAAAACTGGAGCATTGTACCCAGGTAACAACATAAAAAAGCAGAAGCAGAAAAATCATGGTAATCCTCAAGCTGGAGGCTTCAGCGAGGTTCCGAGTCCTACGCAGATTAAGTCCATAGCTCACGCATTCCATAGGCAGACAGTAGCTGAACAGCTGGGGAGTTCAGAGCAATCATCATGTGGTGGCTGCAGCCAGGGGGTGCGTCCAGGCCCCTAGGACTGTAGAAGAAAATAACTTTAAGGGCGATATGATACATGTTTTAATGACACCAACATAGGCAAATGTTGATCAGGTACATGCAAGAGGGTGATCCTATGGTAGGACAGTGGCAGGAATGAGATGTCGTCCTGGTCTAGTATACCAGACTTTTACCCCCTCCCTGTGGGAGTTACAGATGGGTCAATATAAAGGGCTTCAGGGGGCACATGCACTGGTCATAAATATAAAGGGAAACCTACCTATAAGATGCTTTTAACTCCTGGATGTTTTGGGTACACTACCATGATCTTTGGGGCTACACTGGTGTTACTCCAGGACTACACACGAGGCCAGCTTCCAGGTCTTTTCCCCAAGGTGCCAGGAGGACCAGCTATCACTGGTCTATGAGTTGAAATGTTCAGGTCCATGAGTTGAAATGTTGAAAAGCCATGTCCACTCAACAGTGTCTTCAAGGTTTAATGCAGTTGGGGCTGGTAGCAGGATGTTGCTCTCCTGGCCATATCCTGGCTTCAATAACGCCTCTTTGGTTTGCACCTACAGTTGTATAGAGGCGGCAAAGTGTGTCAGTATATCCACAAGGTTCAGGGCTCCTTTTTGGGGCTTCTCATTCAAATGCCATAGCACTGCCCTTAAGCAAATTGACCAGCCCTGTAGACTGCTGCTGTTTGACTTCAGGCCAGATTTCAACAAACCATTGTACCTCTCTATCATTCCTGGCCCAGTAGGGTTATATGGTACATGAAACTTCACTTAATTCCTAACTGCTGTACCCATTCTTGTAATGCATGTACAGTAAAGTGGGTGCCTCGTTCACTCTCAATCACACATGCTGGCCACAGGCTGCAAAGAGGTACTCTAGACTCCTCTTGGGGGTTTGCTGATCTGCCCGATGTTCAGGAAAAGCAACCAATAGGCCAGTAGCTGTGTGCACATGTCATGTTATACTGATATCCTTCTCCTATGGGCAGAGGCCCAATATAGTCTATCTGCCACCTGACAAGGGGTATTGGTTACTTTGCTATTGTCCCGTGTTGCTGTGGGGCTTGGTCTAAGTTCCTCTTAGAGCACACAGAGCCCTCACCTGGGCTCTGCTGACTTTTTCAAAGGTCAACAGCAAGCTCTACCAATGGGCTACAGCCCACATTGTCTTTGGCTCTGTGTGCAACAAACACTGATATAACCATTGGGCTACATCAGAGGCAGGCTTTCCTTCTAGCCATGCACCTGGGTCAATGTGTCTGCTTCATCATTCCCTGGAGATGCCAAAGGATATACGGTGACAGTCTTAGTCTCACCAGAGGCCCACAGGTCTTGACACAACTCTTGCCCTCAAAGGGGCTGGTGACCAACCATCCAGTTGGCATGGTACCATATTGGTAGCCACAGGGTCAAACCCTGATAGACAGCCCAGCTGTCAGTGCACACAACTATAGGGGAGGGCTCTTGGGTGATCATGAGCCATAGTGCCTGCAACTCAGCCCATTGGCTGCTGTTGCCCTCTCCATCCTCCATCCATATTGTCTCAGTCTTAGGATGGAAAGCCACAGCCCTCCACTACGGGGGCTGCCCATGACTGGAGCCATCTATGTACAAAGCATCTTCAGGTCTAGGAGCTTTTCCCTCCTGATAAGTACTCACGGCTACCAATGGCTCAAAAGCAAGTTCTTCTTGCTTTCCACTGGTATATGTCACTGCCCCTTATGAGCATTGGAGTTCTCCACTTAAGGGGCTGGTAGAGCGAGCACTACACTGCTGGAAATCACCCTGTATAGGCCAGTGTAGGTGTCTGTGCCAACGGTTGGTTGCAGTAAATCCTTACCTGTCAAGGGGCCATAGTCCTCTGTCGACCACCTCCTGTCTTAGGTTGGTATTTACAATTCAACCATATCTTACCTGTCATTGGCTGCCATATTTGATGTTAAATCTCACGATTTATAAGTGGGGGGCTGTCTGCAATTTCAAATGATGCAGGTCTCTTAAGGCTTGTTGGATGAGTTTCCACATGCTGCAAAGGACACAAGGCCCTAGTAACAGCAATAGAAGACATAAAATGCCTAGGGTTACGAGAGGTGTGACTGTGCCAGAGACTATTCAGGGGCTCTTTGAACATGTCTTTTATCTGATTTAATATATCAGATGCAGTTTTGGCTGCAAATAAGATATGATTTAAATGGTTCTGTGGTGACTGGGGATAGAACTCCCCCTTTTTTGTTTTTTCCAATTGAGCTTTAAGGGTGCCATGGGCACGTTCCACAATGCCTTGGCCTTGTGGATTATATGGTATCCCAGTTTTGTGTGAAATATGGATTACATGGCTGAGATCGAACATGTCAAAAGATAGACATAACTTGAATATATATATAGGTTTTAACAAACTACTAGTTAAATTGCATACACACATTAACAGAATAGGAATACAGATGCGTAACAAAGGCAGACTTACAATTACTAGTTATATCTAATGAAATTAAGAAAACCAGTTAGATAGCTCAGGCATTTGTAAAATTTTATTGACAATATGATGGATATCATCTAGTTGATTTTGAAGAGTTTGAGAAAAATCAGACAAATTGAAACAACACATTCTTGGAAACTGTTCACATCCTACATGCCCTTTTAACAGCAGACAGTCCACAGCAGCGCGATTCTGAAGCACTGCAGCTCACACTTCTCCCAGTTCTTGGTTGAGTTCAGATAATACAGAAGCAGTCAAATTTGTTGTTTTGCTATAGCACAGGCCAGCTTAGATATCTCTTTCTGCATTCCAATGAAAAGTCCAGGGACCGGCAGGAGGAATGCAGCTGCAACTGCAACTCTGAAAGTTTCAAGTTTTCATGACAATCAGATGGCAGAGCTCGGGGACGCCTCTTGCTCTTATATCCAGAATGTAGAGCAGGAAGAATGCGTCCCACCCCACAAACACCTCAATAGTGTGAAGAAATGGCTTGATATGTTTTGTCATTACACAAAAATACCCAACCATTTGGAAGTCTGTACCCAGAAGACCATTTTACATTGATTGTAGAGTTACAGTAAGAGGGTACATGAGTACAATCAATACATACACAGTCAGTAATTATAGCAGTACTAACAGGTAAATTTAATTGGGCATCAGGAGTAAGCGTCTTAGGGGGAAGAGTGATATTTCTGTAACATAAACCATTCAGTAATAAAGTTTGGCATTATTCCCTTTGATAGTGCTTTCCAAGTAAATATACATCAGGTAAATAAGCCAAATTAGTCAAATAGTTTCCTTGATGAGGAGAAGAAATTCCTCTGACATGTTCCAGGGGCCCTCTGGAAAATATCAGAGTTAATTAGAGGTAAAAATACTTTTTAAAATTTGGTCTTGGGAAGTTGTCAAAAGTTTTTAAGGCACTTGCCTAAATAGAATTATAGTTATTAAATAACACTTGTTATTTAACTAGAATGATAATAGAAAGTTTAAAAGCAAATGCAGAAGGTTACATAGTTGTTAACACTTAGCTTAGTCTTTTTAATATTAAGATCTCATTTTCTTAAATACTCAGACAATTCATTGACTTTAAGATAAGAAACTGTTTTAATAAACAATTAGAAAACTTTTTGCAATCTTTCAACATTAAAGGTAGACTAATAAACTTTTGTTCTTTTAACAAACAAAAATTCTAGTCTTGCTATGTACTTGATACCAAGATTTCTTTGCTTTAATCTCACATAGCATGACTATATCAATCTTTTATAAACCTTTTACGATTTTCCTCTTACATTCAGTGTTTTCTTTCCTTGAACAAACAGCTGTACTTTTGAATAGTTATCTTCTTTTACTTTCAACACAATGCATTTTTATTCCTTACACCTTCTCTTATTAAAACATACATTCTTTAGCATACAGAAATGTTTTCCTTATTATATTAAGTAGTTTCACTTAGAACTTAAAACCATTTGGTAACTTAACCTTCAGTGAGCACTGAAAAATAGACCATTGTAAACTGTTACATCAGCAGTCTTCAGATTGATACATTTATGAACATATTTTATCATTTTTGAAAATGTGACTTACAGCACAATTTCTCATTAAGCACAAAATATGTCTATATAACTTAGCAAACTTTAAGAATTTTGGTTACCGCAAAAATTCTCAGGCTGTTTGCAGATATATACACTGTTTTACATTAATACAGTATTATTATTAAGATGTTCATTTGCTACACTTGTTTACTTATTTTTAGCAACCATGCCAGATTACTTATAAAACTTTTACTAAACATTAGACAAAGTCAAGCTTTTCTTTAAACATCTTCTTGAAATATTTAACAGGTAATATCAAATTAAATGACTTTAAGTAAACTTTGGCAGCTGATAACTGTAAGGACATGTCCATTTCACTTAAACTTAAATAGTATTCATGCTTAATATTTTTTATTAAATTTTATGGAAGTTTTAGAATGCCCAATTTTCACAAGCACTTGTTTTTAAATCAATTTTTATTAATACCATCTGGAGGTAGAAAATATTTTTTATTTACACACTTAGACACACAAACATACAGACTGAGACATAATGACTACAGTTAGCAACACTTTTCATATAAAAACAGATACACAGACAAAATGACATAAAGATTTGAGTTACTAATATTTAATTGCCTTCTTTCTTCTTACTTTATTTGATTAAAAGTACTTCAGTTTTCAAGAATACACTCTAAGGGCAAGCAGTTTACATTACTGGGTTAAGGTTTAGACAGCCCCAGTCTGGGGGGCTGGAAATAAAATGCATGTACAATTCTAGCACAAGTTATTGAAAGCTAGGCTGTATTGCAAAAGAGCTATTCTATCTCAGGGACTCTAGTTTAAAACTTGTCAATTTTCAAAGATAATGATGAGCCTAGTAAGTAGAATAGATTTTCACTAAAAGAATTTAGAAAACTAGTTCTATATTGTAGTAGTTCACAGGACTTTTAACTATTTTCCTTGTGGCAAAAATATATTTAGCTGCATAACATTATATTGCATATCTCTTTCAGGGGCTAAGCCTCTCTAATCAGAGAGTTTGTATTGAGGTTAGGTTTGTGTGCAGAAGACAAGACACTTCTTTTTTAGAGTTTAGGGATTGAATTACTCTCAGTTTTCCTAGTTTTTTCTGCCTGAGCTTTAGTCATTTCTTGAGAGCCCCCTGCCTGTCTGATAAGAGTAGGGACTGTGTGACCTCTCACTGCTAGAGCCTTGATTCTGGTTACAAGCTTATTTCGCTTCCTTGGGGCTGCGGACAAGGAAATTCCTAGCTCTAGGATGACTGCCTCTAAGGAAAGGAGTTAATAGAATAGAGCTATTTACATGTTGGTTTGAGGGTGTAGCTTGATTATTTTAAGGGCTCTATTTACATCGTGTTAGCTGCAGGACTATCTCCTAAGCTGCGAAAAACAGCATCTTTTAAACGAAATACCTTCTTTGGGGAACCAAGGACATACTTGTTCTATGAATTCTAAAAATTTTGTTAACTGTTGTCCTACTTTTGTGCCATGCGTTCGCAGCACATGCTTAAGTATCTGTACTAACAGGACTTGGTTGTTTCCGGCTCCCATGATACTCTCAGAGGTTAAATGATTCACCGCCCCTTACCCGCTTCATGCGCGCTGTTATCTCCGGCGGCGCTCACGTTCTCCTCCATCCATACTTCAGGTCCCTGTTTGGGCACCACTTGACGGTGCCTGCCATCGAAGTCGAACAGTCTGAAGGGGAGGCGTGGAGCTGAATAAATGTGCAACTCACTCTGAGAGGATGCCCTGTCAAGCTGGAACGAAACGTATGGCTTTTATTCTCCTCTTTTTATACACACTCAGGAAGGGCAGGTTAACCAGGGATCAAGGAACATGTGCTTGAGTGTTGACATACTTTTTTACAAAACAAGCAGACTCTGTCCTCAGGATAGATCCTATCTCAGCACACTCAGACTCAACATCTAGGACTCGTTATTATTCTTAGAGAACTCCCTAATCCCTGACCGTTCTTTCACCCCAGTCTCTCAGCTGTCCTCTCTCAGTTCCCTTTGGGTTTCAACCATTTCCAGCACACAACATAATGATACATCCCCAGTTCAATGCTTAGTGTGTCCATAAGTGCTGCTATTGAGGGCACAGCAGCATGCAAAGGGGGTGTGACTTTATTCAATTCCCTGTAGCCCACAGTCATACTCCAGGAGCCATCTGGCTTTTTTACTGGCCACACTGGGGAATTAAAAGGACTATGAGTGGGCTTTATGATGCCCACCTTCTCCAGCTCCGGTAGAATTTCTCCAGTTTCCTTGTGCCCTCCAGGCAATTTACACTGCTTAGTATTTGTCACCCACTGAGGTACAGGCAGAGGTACAGGTGGGTGCTTAGCATGTCCCCTCAGAACTGCCTTTATCACACGTACTCTCAGTCGAACTCACCTGCATCAGTCTGTAACCATAGGCCCTACAGGATATCCACCCCCAAAATATATTCAGGGTTGGAAGAAACGTACACAGTATAGTCCTACGGTAAATGCCCCATCTCCAATGGGATTTGGGCTTTCTTCATTCTAGTTGCCTTACCCCATAGCCATCTATCACAGCAGGGGTCCCAGGAAAACATTCAGGGTTGCCCTAAATCAGAGAACATTCAGCTTCTGTGTCCACCAGCACAAGGACACATTGTACATTCATGGGGGACCAATGAATTGTTAATTCTACATGTGGCCTCTGGTCACCACCACATCCACCAAGGTGGGGGCGTTCACCCAGCTCCGCAGTCAAACTGCAATGCTCAGTCATTCTCCTGTGGGGGTGAGGCCCAGGCGGAGCCCGAGTGCTGTCCCCCAGGAGGTCTTGCAGGGACACAGGCAGGACATGGGCTTTGCCTCTGGCTTCTGTGTCCTGGAGTTAAGCAGCTGGAACTGCTGCTCTGGCTTTAATTGGTGCCACAGTTCTAAGAAGATCCTGTTGGGCTGCCCATCAAGTTTTTCTTTTACTACCCCTGCTTTTATCAAATCAACCCATATCTGGGTCCTTGAGACATTCATGGGCCTTTTGTGCCTCTCCTTCCAGTCGTACCCCATACTTCCTTCCATGCTCTCATTGTTTCAACCTCCCCCAGATCTGCTAAAGCACACGTAGCTTCACTTATGGGTTGCCCTGTGTGTGGGGGACAAGAACAGTCACTAGGGACCCGAGGAGAGATGGGGGAGCTGTATGCAGGACCAGATGTCTCATTCCTATGGTGAACAACTCCTCATCGGGGCCCTGGGTGTCCATATTATAGATGATATCTTTCATGCCCCATTCCTGCAACACCTGCTGGAGCTGAGCATGTTTTCCAGCTAGTGGGTTAGTATGGTAAATCATCCTGATTAGGCCAAACTGCCCTGATGGCTGCTGTCAGCCAATCCAGGAGCACCCAATTCCCTGAGGTGTGATAGGCACTTCGCAAGCCCTACTGGAGAGAAGGGTGCATCGTCAGGGAAGCAAGTCTACTCATTTCAGAATTTGACAATACAATGTTTTCTGCCCCAATATCCCAGAGATGTGCAAAAGCCATGTAGGCAGAGATTCTGATGGCTTCTGCTGATACCAGACGCTCATGTCCTCCAGCTCATCCTGGGTATAGGGGTGGAGACAAAGTGCTCCACACCCTGGGGATGGGGGTTGGGGGGGGGCGGCTCCTCTCTCTCAGGAGTCAGCGGTTGTTGTGTTTTTACTTTCTTAATTATAACAGAAGGGGCCTTTAGTACAGGAGAGGCTGGTGCCTCAGGTGGTGGCCTTGGCAACAGATTGGCCCTTGGCCCTCGGACCCCCCCACCCACTCAGACTCTCCTGACACCTCCTCCACCATCTCTGGAGCTGAAGGCACCGCTCTTTTCTCCCCCTCCCCCACAACCTTCTGCAATAAGGACTCTTCTGCTGCCTCCCTCCTTGCTGCTGCTAAGGAACTTTCCAGGGGCGCAGCCTATCCTCTCTAATTCTCTTCCTTAAGGGCATCCCAAAAGTCATTGCCCAGCTCCTCCAAGTGATGCTGAAGTGCGTCTCTCTTCTGCCGAAGTCTCTCTCTCTCCTCAATAACACTTTCCACTATTTGGATGAAAAGAGATCCTACAATCCCAGGTACTCCACGGCCACTCAGGAGCTCTAAGCAGTCTTCTGACTGATGGAGGGCTAATTCTGCAGCTTCCGGTGTCTCCATTTGTTGGCTGCCGCGCTCAGAAAATAGCGCCCAATGCAGGGCAGCCGGAAGGCCCCGAACTTCCTAATGACAAATCATCCCACACCACTAAACTACATGCTAATTGCGCCTTGGCATAAGGACCAATGAGACCCACCAAATGGTTATGCTAATAAGGCATATGGAGCCGCACCAACCAGGTCAGAGCATGAGAACTATATAAGCAAGCCTCTCCTTCCCCTCTGGGTCCTGCCCAACTCATTTGTTTCACAAAGAGCTGAAGAATAAAGCTTTCTGCAGAAGAATCCTGCTGTTGTTGCGTGCTGTTCTTGCCGGCGAGGACGGGGCACGCGACAAGTGGTGCCGAAACCCGGGAACCAGAACATCACCGGCACAGGGAGGACCCTTCAGACATCTGGAGAGGATTCAGAACTGCAGGTCAGAAGAAAGCCCGGAGGGGTAAGTTCCGAGAGGCCCCTGCTTTTTAGGATGATGGTTGATGGTTCTCTGTAAATAAGGAGGCACCATGGGGAATGCACCGTCATTAGTCACGGCGCTGCAGAGAGCTCTCAAAGAGCGAAACTTGAAGGTCTCCAGCGAAGTCTTAGGATCTTTTGTGAAGGAGATAGACCGTGTGGCCCCCTGTTTCATTTGTTCAGGGTCCCTCTCAATCCCGAGCTGGGACAAACTGGGGAAAGATCTTGATAGAGAGGAGGAGGAGGGTAGCCTGAGGGGAGGCACCAGGCCCCTCTGGAAACTGATTAGAGCTTGTCTGCAAGATGAGAGATGTGAAAAGGTAATAAAAGAAGGTCAGAGAGCATTGACAGATATCCAAGAGAGCATGTCAGAAACGGAACGGGAAACAGAGAGCGCGCGTGGCCGAAAAAAGGCCACAAAAACGAAGGTAAAGAAACCTCAGAGTGAGGGAGAAAGCCCGCCTAGGGCAAAAGCGAAAGAGCCCCGAGAAGCGAGTGACGATCGCCTCGGAGAAAATAGTAAATATCCCTGGAAAGAGTTGAGGGACCTCCAACTCTCCAATAGGGAATCTGAGGAGGAATTAACGTCCGCAGAGGAAGGGGAAGAAAATAAAACCGCAGAGTGTAGAAGTAAGGGAACCAGCAAAGTTGAAAAGCGGACCAAGGAAAAAATGAAAGCAGGGTGTCCCCCGACGCCCGTTGTCCTGCCACCTTACGTGAGTGGCGCACTCTCCTTTTGCCACCCAGATACTCTTCAGGCAATTAGACAAATGTTTCCTGTATTTGAGGATAATGGTGTACGCTCTCACCAGCCCCTGAGCCATAAACAAGTTAAGGAGTTAGCAGAATCCGTTCGGGCTTATGGAGTCAGTGCTAACTATACCATAGCACAAGTTGAGAGATTAACAGAGACAGCCATGACACCCGCAGACTGGCAATATGTAACTAAGGCATGCCTTTCTAGTATGGGGCAATACATAGAATGGAAGGCATTGTGGCATGATATCAGCATGACCCAGGCACGCGCAAACGCGGCCGAAGGACAGCCTGCGTGGTCATATGATATGCTGACGGGCCAAGGACAGTGGGTAGCCAACCAGACTGCCTTCCCCTTACAGGTATACGCACAAATAAACACGTGCGCCGCCAAGGCATGGAAAGCCCTCACCAACAAAGGAGAAGTATCAGGCAATTTGACAAAAATTATTCAGGGGCTGAGCGAGCCATTTTCTGACTTTGTCGCTCGTATGATGGAGGCCGCAGGCAGAATATTTGGAGATCAGGAACAAGCGATGCCCCTGGTAGAGCAATTAGTATTTGAACAATGTACCAAAGAGTGTAGACAGGCGATTACACCCTGGAAACAAAAAGGAATGAGTGCATGGCTAAAAGCCTGTAGAGAGATAGGAGGACCACTCACCAATGCGGGTCTAGCCGCGGCCATATTACAGAGCCACAAACAAGCCAGGATCACTAACAGAAGTATCAAATGCTTTCAATGCGGGAAATTAGGACATATAAAGAGAGAGTGTAGGAGCCCAGCTTCAGAACAAACAACCCAAAAGACCCCTGGGTTGTGCCCTAAGTGTAAGAAAGGCAGGCATTGGGCCAATGAGTGCCGGTCTATTAAAGATATAGAAGGGAAACCCTTAGAACTGCCAAAAAACGCCCAGAGGGGCCCCTGTCACCAGGGCCCGCAAATATATGGGGCAACCAGCACGCAAGTGTCATTCGGGAACAACCAGGCCCCCCAAGGAGAGCCACTTCAGGTTCCGCGGGATTGGACATCCGTGCCACCACCAGAATAGTGTTGACTCCACAGATGGGAGTTCAGCCTATCCCTTCAGACTTTAAAGGCCCCCTACCACCAAATACCATTGGGTTACTCCTAGGGCGCTCTTCTGCTGCATTGAAAGGCCTGGTAGTTCATCCTGGAGTCATAGATCAAGATTATGAAGGACAGGTAAAAATCATGTGTTCGGCCCCTAGAGGAATCTACCCTATATCTCTGGGAGACCGCATAGCCCAGCTCTTAGTTTTACCTAGTCTCCATGCCAATTATCCTGCTACCAACACGGAGAGGGGAGAAAGGAGCTTCGGCTCCTCTGACTGGGATTCAGCCTTCATAGTATTAGATTTAGCAGACAGACCAAAATTAACTCTTCAAATAGAGGGAAAGAGCTTTGAGGGAATCCTAGACACTGGAGCAGATAAAAGTATTATCTCTGCAACCTGGTGGCCCTCCAAGTGGCCTGTGACCCAATCCTCACATTCATTACAAGGTTTAGGATATGAGTCAAGCCCTTCAATTAGTGCCAAACCATTGAAATGGCGAGCCCCTGAAGGACAAGAGGGTACAGTCACCCCTTATGTACTCCCTCTACCGGTCAATTTATGGGGGAGGGATGTCATGAGAGACTTAGGCCTCAAACTCATTAATGAATACTCCACCCCCGCCCAAGGCATGATGATGGACATGGGATACATCCCTAGCAAGGGGCTGAGGAAACACCAACAGGGACACATAGAGCCCATCCTGCCCAAAGTAAAGAATGACCGTCATGGCCTGAGTTTTTCATAGGGGCCATTGAAGATGCCATGCCCATACCTTGGCTCACAGAGGAGGCCGTATGGGTTCCTCAGTGGCCCCTATCCTCTGAAAAATTAGAAGCAGCTCATTGCTTAGTGCAAGAGCAGCTCCAAGTGGGACACCTAGAACCCTCTGTGTCCCCATGGAACACACCCATATTTGTAATCAGGAAAAAGTCAGGATCATGGAGGTTGCTTCATGATCTGAGAGCAGTAAATGCTCAAATGAGAATGCTTGGACCCGTACAACGGGGACTGCCACTCCTCTCTGCCTTACCCAAAGAATGGAAAGTGCTCATAATAGATATTAAAGATTGTTTCTTTTCTATACCTCTAAGCTCCAAGGACAGGGAAAGATTTGCTTTTACTTTGCCAGCTATTAACCATGAACAACCTGATGCCAGATTTCAGTGGAAGGTCCTCCCTCAAGGAATGGCAAATAGCCCCACCATATGTCAACTGTACGTTCAGCGAGCGCTAGACCCAATTCGTAAGACCTATCCCACGCTAAAGATCATCCATTACATGGATGACATCCTTCTTTGCTCCCCACAACCAGCGGAAATAGAAGAAGCATATATAGATCTCACTAGATCCCTAGAAAATTGGAGACTGAATATAGCAAGCGAGAAGGTCCAAAAATCTAGTGTTAGCAAATTCCTAGGAGCAACCATTTACACAGATGTAATTTGCCCCCAAAAGCTTGAGATAAGACATAATCAATTGCGAAATTTGAATGACTTCCAAAAACTCCTAGGGGATATTAATTGGTTGCGCCCATACTTAAAGATACCCACCACTGAATTGACTCCACTATTTAAAACCCTAGAAGGAGACCCACAACTAACGTCACCGCGCTCCCTCACACCTGAGGCATTACAAGCCATTCGCAAAGTAGAACAGGCTTTGATGACAGCACAATTAAATAGAGTGCAATCGAATGAACCCTTTGAGTTGTGTGTGCTTCCCACCCCGGAGCTGCCAACAGCAGTTTTATGGCAGCACGGCCCACTGATCTGGATCCATCCCCAAGCCTCTCAGGCTAGGACAATAGAGTACTATCCGGCAGCCGTGGCCAAACTTGCTTTGAGAGGAGTAAAAACCTCCATGACACATTTCGGAGAGGCTCCAGCTAAAATTATAACCCCTTACAGCGTAGAACAGATACAAGTATTATGTGCTATGAACGATGATTGGGCCATACTTGCTTACAGTTTCTCAGGAACCTTTGATAATCATTTCCCTAAACATCCCCTCATCAACTTCGCCAAAAATCATCTCCTAGTATTTCCTCAGGTCACTAGCCTAACCCCGCTGCCTCATGGAAAAACAGTTTACACGGACGGGTCTAAGACAGGCACAGGTGCCTATGTCCATGATGGCAAAGTTGTGACAAAAGGCTACACGCCTGACACTCCACAAATAGTGGAATGTCGCATAGTCTTAGAGGTCCTACAAATCTTTCCTGAACCTTTAAATATTGTGTCTGACTCCTGTTATGTAGTTAATGCAGTCAAATCTCTAGAAGTGGCCGGGCTAATTAAAGCGTCCAGCCCAGTAGCCACTTTGTTCAAACAGATACAATCAGCACTACTTCATAGGCAATCTCCTTTGTATATAACTCATATCAGAGCACATTCAGGCCTTCCCGGGTCTATGACCCAAGGCAACCACCTGGCAGACCTCGCAACCAGAAATATAGCTTTTCCCCTGCTAGACCCTATCACCGCAGCTTCAAAATTCCATACACAATTTCATGTCACTGCCGAAACACTGCGCAAGCGGTTTAGCATAACCAGGGCCGAAGCTAGGAACATTGTCCTTAGCTGCCAACATTGCTGCAGCTTCCTTCCCACACCTCATGTTGGGATCAACCCCAGAGGTATTAAGCCTTTACAAGTTTGGCAAATGGATGTGACGCATATTTCGTCTTTTGGGAAACTGAAATATGTACATGTATCCGTGGATACTTGTTCAGGAGTCATCTTTGCCTCCCCATTGTCAGGAGAGAAAGCTTCCCATGTCATCCAGCACTGCCTTGAGGCTTGGAGCGCATAGAGGTTACCACAGATTCTGAAAACAGACAATGGCCCAGCCTATACCTCTACAAAATTTGCTCAATTTTGTCATCACATGGGGATAAACATATCACTGGCCTTCCCTACAACCCACAGGGTCAAGGGATTGTGGAACGCGCGAACCGCACGCTCAAATCCTATTTACTTAAACAAAAAGGGGGAATTGAAGATATACCCCCCACACCAAAAACTGCCATAGCCCTAGCACTTTTCACTATAAATTTTTTGAATCTGGATGCTCAAGGCCATACAGCAGCGGATCGCCATAATCAGTGGCCAAAAGACCCACAAGAACTAGTAAAATGGAAGGACGTGTTATCTAACCAATGGAAGGGCCCGGATCCAATCATAATCAGATCCAGGGGAGCTGTGTGTGTTTTCCCCCAGGGTGAAGAAAATCCCTTCTGGATCCCGGAGCGCCTAACGAGGAAAGTCCTAAACAAAGGAGATGACTTCGCTATACCTCCTGACCCTGCTCCTGACACTGGAGACCCCGACTCAGGGAGTATTGAGATGGGGAATCCTGTCTGCCTTTCCTAAGCCTATGCCTGTCCGTTTCAATGCAGCCGTTTTTCCGCGCTTTTTCACTACCAATGCTAGTATGAACTTGCCCTACTTAGTTAAAGACACCCTAGTAGCTCCCCTGGGAGAAAACCGATCCTTCGTAACTAATGGGTCATTATGCTTCACCACTCAGAATCTAGCTGGCTGTATCTCCCTGAAACGGAGGAAATACGGATGGTTCAGTGACATAATTCTAGAGGCCAGTAGCCTCCCCGTTATGTCAGCTAAATTTGAAGGGCCTAATAAGGAAGGGAGCCCGCCCTATAAGAACATGACTATCCACCAGATGGTTCTCTGGATCAATGGCACATTTGTACACTCTCCCAGGAACAATTCCACCGACAGGCCTCGTCAACCCAAATATGCCTCCCATTGTGTGGGCGACTATGAGGGAGAGCTGTGGCCCTGGACTGACTGTCAGTCAACTGTAGTAACGTGGGCAACTGAGAGGCAGGAGTTTACCATCTCCCCAGATATGGAGGGACGGCCAGCCAATGAGGCTTGGTGGCCAGTAAAGGTGCTCGAAGGCGAGTTTCGTCAGCAGCTGAGCATGAACCCCTTCCATAAATGGATGCTGTGTGGAGTCAATGGCTCGTGTACCGACCTCTCCCCCTTTTCCGCCCTCCAGGGTGGGGGAATCGGTGTAAAAAATATCACCTTTTGGTGCGAGAATAACCACATGCGCGCACACTGGAACATGATCATGACCCATAACAACGAGAACTACACGTGTTCAGCAAAATCAGGTCCAGAGTCACCTAATTCCCTTTTTCCACCTTCTCCAGTATGCGTATACCCCCCATTTCTGTTTATCTTATCCAATAGTAGCTTTGACTCCTGCTCCAATGAAACCTGCTTTCTGTCTCAGTGTTGGGATGCGCGTAACTTTACCAATGCTTTGGTAGTCCGCATCCCCCGTTGGGTCCCTGTTCCCGTAGACGCCCCTAACACCATGACTCTGTTTCGAGAAAGGCGCGATTTCGGCATTACAGCCGCCATAGTGCTCCTGATCTCCGCGACCGCGGTCGCAGCCACCGCCGCTGGTATAGCTTTAGACACCTCCATCAAATCGGCTACAGAGCTCAATAACCTTGCAGCCTCAGTAGCTTCTGCCCTGGACCAACAGTCCACACTTGATGGCAAACTGAAAGGAGGAATAATGATCCTCAATCAACGCATAGATCTCGTGGAGGAACAAATAGAGGTGCTCTGGCAAATGGCCCAATTGGGATGTGAGCGGAAATATCGTGCCCTCTGCATCACTAGCATTCAATATAAAAATTTTACACGGGCAGCTAATCTGTCACGAGACCTGTCCCAGTATCTTTCAGGAAACTGGTCCCAAGACTTCGATGGGACACTAGAAGAGCTGCGGCGAGAAATTATCCACATCAACTCCACCCGTCTAGATATCTCCGTAGCGGAAGGACTCTCTTCCTGGTTCCTCAGAGCTCTCTCCCATGTCAAGGAGTGGGCGGGCATGGCTGGGATGGGCGTGTTCCTGCTTGGAGGTCTCATACTCTTACTCTAGTTGTTATGCAGACTCCGCAACCAACATAAGCAGGACAAGGTGATCCTTGCTCAAGCCCTAATGGCAATAGACGTTGGCGCCTCTCCCCAAGTGTGGCTCAACATGCTTAAGAAGGAAGCTCGGCTTTAGCTTGAGGTAGCTCTTGCACCCTGAGCCCATGTGGCACTGCACCAGGCCCGAGTACCTCAATGCTTAATCACAGCTTTCTTTAAGAAGCTCATGGTGAAAGAGGGTTGAGAAAAAGGGTCCAAACCCTTTGTACCAAGCGGTCCCAACGCCAGCCAGAGGATGCGAGGCAAAGCACTGCAAGAGGTCTTGGACCCCTCTGAGAGGCATGCCTGACTGCATAGGGGTAGATGCCCAGAACCCCTCTCCAAAAAGGGGGCATCAGGAAGTATGATGGAGGTCAGGCCTCTGTCTCCGCCTCTGCTGGCAAGTTCCGCCTTGAGCTTCTGTTAGACAAAAAAGGGGGAGATGTTGGCAGCCGCGCTCAGAAAATAGCGCCCAATGCAGGGCAGCCGGAAGGCCCCGAACTTCCTAATGACAAATCATCCCACACCACTAAACTACATGCTAATTGCGCCTTGGC
Organism: Manis javanica; assembly: GCF_040802235.1. NCBI lineage: Eukaryota > Metazoa > Chordata > Mammalia > Pholidota > Manidae > Manis > Manis javanica. The sequence continues at coordinate 100,114,125 of NC_133163.1, read as the reverse complement.
ATAAGGACCAATGAGACCCACCAAATGGTTATGCTAATAAGGCATATGGAGCCGCACCAACCAGGTCAGAGCATGAGAACTATATAAGCAAGCCTCTCCTTCCCCTCTGGGTCCTGCCCAACTCATTTGTTTCACAAAGAGCTGAAGAATAAAGCTTTCTGCAGAAGAATCCTGCTGTTGTTGCATGCTGTTCTTGCCGGCGAGGACAGGGCACGCGACATCCATTCTTCCCCAGGTCTGGGGAAGGCTCCACCCCTCTAGGAGGTGCTTCATCCTAGACCAGTTCCTCACTAGGGGCTCCCCAATTGGAAGACCCACATATAGGGGGTTCCCGAGTAAAGCTGCACCCTGTACCTCTACAGCCATTGTGGCTTCCCCATCATCCCCAGGGGCAGGCTGCCCAAGTACACCTATTAAACAGATTTTGGGTTTAGAGGTCCTGCCAACTACCACCAGATGTAACTCCAGGTGAAAGAATCCTGGAGCCAAATACCTCTAAAACCAAAATCAAAGTTAAGGAACCCATTTATTTCTTACAAGCAGTTGTACCACCTCTCTCCTGACCAGTTTGCAGCAGAAGAGAGCTCCACCCAACCTCTCCAGTCCAGATAAACCCTCACAGGCCCTTTTGATTACCTATTGACATGTAGACCGACTGATTTTATCCACCCCTTGGAAACACCTATTGATATGCAGATGCATTAAAGCCAGGTGAGAGATTCTGGAATATTACAATTTTACCCACAACTCTTAACTCTTTAGTACATTTGCTCCTATTTTCTTCTCAGTATCTTCTTGTTCAGTTCTTAAATGTAAAAGTTTCTTAACATTGTGTCTTCAATTTTCTTTCTCTTTCTCTTTAGGTGTCCTCATCTATTCCTATTAATGCTGAGGATTCCCAAGTGTAAATATTCAGCCCTAACCTCTCTCCTAAGTGCCAGCCAGGTCTGATATGGTAAAGGTGTACAGAACATTTCTAGAAGATTCACTTATTCAGTCACTCATTTAGTAATTCATTCATTTATTAGCATTTATTTAAAGTGTAAATAAGGTACAGACTACTTCTCAGTGAAGAAGATAAGGGAGATATTATTATTTGCATTTTCAGATGAGTGAATTGAGATTCAGGGAGGTTAACCAATGTGCCAGAAGTCACACCTGGCATGTCAATTGTGGAGTGAGGATTATAACCCAGGTATTCTGATTCCAACTTAGGTGTCTTGGGTTGAATGGGCTCCCCCCACCACCCACACCAGAAAACAATATCTCCACCAGAATCTGTGAAAGAAATCTTCTTTGGAAAAAGGATCTTTCAAATACAACCAAGTTAAAGATTTCAAGATGAGGTCATCCTGGATGACGGTGGGTCCTGAATCCCATGACAAGTGTCCTTAGAAGAGAAGAGAAGGGAGGAAGACACACAGAAGAGTTGATGTGAAGATGGAGGCAGAAATGGGAGTGATGTCTCTGCAGGCCAGGGAAGGCCAAAGATCCCCAGCAGCCACCAGATGGTGGGTGTGAGGCCTGGAGTGGATCTTCGCCAGAAGCTCCAGAAGGAACCAGTCCTGCCACCACCTTGATTTTGGACTTCTGTCCCCCATAATTGCGAGAAAATTAATTTCTTTTGTTTTTAGCCAATGAGTTTGTGGCAATTTGTTCCAGTAATGCTAGGAAACTAATGTACTATGCCACATTGTGTTTCAAATAATTTCAAGATTGGGATGCAGAGTGGACCAGAAAGTCCAGCAGTTCACAAAAGAGAAAAAAGTCAGAAAGATCTGAAGTAAGCTCTGCTGGGTTCACTGGAATGATCAGAATCCTATGTAATAGATCTCATGGAGAGTAAAATTGTGATCTGGGAATCTTAAAAGTTTCCCATGCAGTCTAGGGTTACCTTGCTGACCCCAGTACCTAAAACTCATTCATTATTCACTGTTTTGGTGATTAAACTTTTCTCTCTCACTGTTTTGTAGTTCCTGCCACAAAGCTCACCCTCAGTTCTGTAAATCATTCCCTACCACCAGCTCCATAGATTCTGCTAAAAATCATATCTTCCATTACCTAATGGCATGTGATTACTTCCTTTTCCCTGTATGTCTTTCAGCTTTGGCACTGTTCTTGCTTAATTAGATTCCCAAATTTATATTATTTTTGAAATTTTTATTTATTTTTATTTTTTATTTTGGTGTCATTAATCTACAATTACATGAGGAACATTATGGTTACCAGCCTCCCTCCATCACCAAGTCCCACCACATACTTCATTACAGACACTGTCCATCAGCATAGTAAGATGCTATAGAATCACTACTTGTCTTCTCTGTCTTGTACAGCCCTCCCCAGGCCCCTCCCCCTACATTATGTCTGCTAATAGTAATGCCTCCCCATATTTTACCCTTATCCCTCCCTTCCCACCCATCCTCTGCAGTCCCTTTCCCTTTGGTAACTGTTATCCATTCTTGGGTTCTGTGAGTCTGATGCTGTTTTGTTCCTTCAGTTTTTGATTTGTTCTTATACTCCACAGAGAGTGAAATAATTTGATACTTGTCTTTTTCCACCTGGCTTATTTCACTGAGCATAATACCCTCTAGCTCCATCCATGTTGTTGCAAATGGTAGGATTTGTTTTCTTCTCATGGCTGAATAATATTCCATTGTGTATATGTATCACGTCTTCTTTATCCATTAATCTACTGATGGACATTTAGGTTGCTTCCATTTCTTGGCTATTGTAAATAGTGCTGCAATAAGCATAGGGGTGTATATGTCTTTTTCAAACTGGGCTGCTGCATTCTTAGGGTAAATTCCTAGAAGTGGAATTCCTGGGTCAACTAGTATGTCTATTTTGAGCTTTTTGAGGAACTGCATACTGTTTTCCACAATGGTGGAGCTAGTTTACATTCCCACCAGCAGTGTAGGAGGGTTCCCGTTTCTCCACAACCTCACCAACATTTGTTGTTGTTTGTCTTTTGGATGGTGACAACCCTTCTGTTGTGAGGTGATATCTCATTGTAGTTTTAATTTGCATTTCTCTGATGACTAGCGATGTGAAGCATCTTTTCATGTGTCTGTTGGCCATCTGAATTTCTTCTTTGGAGAACTGTCTATTCAGCTCCTGTGCCCATTTTTTAATTGGATTATTAGCTTTTTGTTTGTTGCGGTGCATGAGCTCTATATAGTTTGGCTGTCAAGCCTTTATTGGATCTGTCATTTATGAATATATTCTCCCATACTGTAGGATGCCTTTTTGTTCTATTGGTGGTGTCCTTTGCTGTACAGAAGATTTTCAGCTTGATGTAGTTATACTTGTCCATTTTTGCTTTTGTTTACCTTGCCCAGGGAGATATGTTCATGAAGAAGTTGCTCATGTTTATATCCAAGAGATTTTTGCCTATGTTTTTTTCTAAGAGTGTTATGGTTTCATGAGTCACATTCAGGTCTTTGATCCATTTTAAATTTACTTTTGTGTATGGGGTTAGACAATGATCCATTTTCATTCTCTTACATGTAGCTGCCTAGCTTTGCCAACACCAGCTGTTGAAGAGGCTGTCATTTCCCCATTGTAAATCCATGGCTCCTTTATCATATATTAATTGACCATAGATGTTTGGGTTAATATCTGGACTCTCTATTCTATTCCACTGGTCTGTGTCTCTGTTCTTGTGTGCTGTTGTATTTTAAGCACAGAATGATAAAAACATGTTTGTGACTGTGGAATCTACTTCTCATAACCCCTGGATGACTCCCTCCTAACTTGGTTTCATTCTAGCTCTCAGCTAGTTCAATTCTCCACCTTGAGGCTAAACAAGAGTAAAAATGCAAATCTGATCTTGTCACACCCTTAATTAAAACCATAAACATTTCAATGATTTCCCACTGGCCTGTGGGCAAATCAATCCTTAGTGGTCCTTCCTAGCTTTGTCCTTTCCTACCTCTCCGGCTGCACTGGTACCTGGCTCTCTATTACTCTCTGCTCTAACTTTACTAGGGTCTGTCTAACCTCACGGCCTTTCCATAGGCTGTTTCCTCTGATCACCTTTTCACACCCTTCTTCATCTACCTTTATGTGTCATTAGGCTGGTGTTCTGCTATTTTCATAAGGAGAAATGGTAGTTGAGTATAGGTTTAAGTTGATTTTCTCAATTACAGGTGTTATATTTCCCTTTCTGCTAATTTCTCTTGCTATTCTTTCCCCATTTTTCTATTAGAGTTCTGGTCTTTTTCTTCTTGCCCTTGTGCTATGAATTCCAAGTATTTGTTTCTCAGTTTGTCATTATCATTTGACTTCTATTGTGATTTAAAAAAATATGGTCAAAGTTATGGTTTCTAGCTTTTGAGTCATACTTAGAAAGATAATCTTCACTTTGAGATCAATCATCAAAGCTCCTAAAATTTCTTCATGGAACTTGAAGGGGTATCTCGCCATGACCCTCCTTACCCCAGAATGACTCAGGAGTCATGGGCCCATGCAAGAGATTTTATTATCTGAAAGAGAAAATGGCTGCCCCCAGAGAAGAGGGAGCAGCAGTTCGTGGGTAAGGAAGTGTGTTTTCAAGGAGTAGGGGTAGGGTGTATTTTGTGTTGGTGATTGGATCTTAAGGGGTGGGCAACATAATCGGTGGTGATTGGAATTTAATGGGTAGGGGTTTTAGTGTGCCAGGATTTACCTTCAGAATTTTCATCTTTATTTTTTTTAACAGTTTTATTGGTACAAAAATTTTACCTATTTATTTATTTAGTGTATATAATTTGATGAGTTTGGACATATGCACCTGTGAACCTGATTATCTTGATTATATGATGGTTTCATATAATTTTATGTTCTTATTTTGAAAACTTGAGTATTTGATTTAAGAAAAAAGATTATCCAAGTACATGGTGTGAGGAATGACTCCAACTTATATTTTGTTTCCAGATGTCTGTCCGCCCTTGTCCCAGCACAATTTATTTCCTTTTGTTTCTTTTCTCTTTTGTAAGGTTGGAGGCACTGGAGGGATGGGTGAGCACTTCAGACACTGATGACGTGCCAAAGTCCCCGGCTGCTGCCCCCTCCCAAAATGTGCCTTAGGCTGGCCAATCCTCATGCCGCTGTAAATCTAAGCTCTGCCTCCCCCTACCTTCTTTAAAAAACTCACTGCCTGCCCTGCTGAGCATGACTTCCCCGGCCTGTGACTAGCCAGACCGGGGAACATCGCCCAGGATTGCGCTCAGATAAACTGCCTGGCCCGTTGTTGCCTGTTGTCGCCTGCTTATTTCAGTTAGAATTTATCTTACATTTGGTGCCAAAAAACCCGGGAAGGAGCGTGAGCATGGGGCCCCGACCGGTCTTTGGTGGCCTTGCCCCCTCCTTCCCCGACCTGGGACCTGAGCCTGCTCTCCACTGAATAGACTATTTTCTGATGTGTCCCTCAGTTTCACTCAGTCTGTTTCCCTTCGTAACTCCATTTCACCTGGTCCGTCCGAAATCAGCTACGTCCAGGTTTGGGCATCCGGCCCATGTGCTGCGGGCATCTGGGATACCCGCCCCTGGCCCTGTGATGTGGGAGACGTCCCTCACCCAGGCTCCCAGGCCGTCTCCCCTGACTTGGCGTGCTTGGGACGCTGGGCGCTCCTCTCAGTGGGATTAGTTGGGAAGTAGCGCAGACATGGGGAACCAGCCCTCGAAAGCAGAGGCTCAGACCCCGCTGCGGTGTCTCATTTCTAATTTGGCTGCTCTATATTTGTCCCGGGAAGTTCCCATATGGAACCTGGTCTTCCTTTGCTCTCAGGCTTGGCCTCAGTATCCCTTAGACAACCAATCTTGCTGGCCCCCTGAGGGAACTTTCAATTTTGGCCTCTTCACTGACTTAACTAATTATTGCCACTGGAGCGGAGAGTGGGGTGAAATCCCATATGTGCAGGCTTTGGACTTTGCGCTCCGGCCCAGACCTTTATGTTAAGTGTTCAAGGACCCAGGTTCTCCTGGCCCGATCTCCAGTTAAGGATTGTCAGCCTCTTACTCTGCCCAGTCCTTCCTTTTCAGATCCACCAGAGGACTTTAGTCTCCCACCTCTCTCAGCCTGCTTCCCCCACCCCTCTCCGCCACCATCTTTAAGTTCTTTGTCCTCCCGCGTGTTGCTGCCATCTTAAAGTCCTACATTCTCAACCATGCTGTCTTTGTGCTCCTCTCCTCTTCCAGTGGCTGCAGCACTTCCTCCCCCTCTCCACCTTCACCACCCTTTTCCCCCAATGGAACACGCTCCTCCCACCCTCCAGTTCTGGAAACCATGGACAAGACTCCTCCCAGCACAGACCTGCCTCCTTTCTCTCCCAACCCTACACCCATCCCCACACCTGCCATTTTGTAAGTGGTCTGGCGTGGTTGTTGGGAGTGGGTGAGCTGGGTGTAGCAAGTGAACATCTTAGTGACTGTGTATTGCAGTGTGTGTGCCTGCCTGCAGCCTGAAAATTTTTGTAGTGACCTAGAATCTCAAAGTGTTGCTACGTAAAGTAGACATATTTTGTGCTTAGAGATTATGCTGTAAAGCACATGGTGTCAGGAATTATAGTGTGTTCATGAATTTGTTAATCTAAAGAATGCTAGTGCAATAGTTTACAATGGCCCACTTCTCAATGTTCACTGAAAATTAAAGTTCCTAATGGTTTTGAGGTCTAATTAAAGCTATTTATTTAAGAGCACAGCACAGAAAAAATTAGAATTTTGTTTTCAGTTAAAAAGAAAGTTTTCTTAACTGTTAATCTGCTCTTAATGTTAAATGATTGCAAAGGGTTCTCTAGTTGTTTTATCAAAACAGTTTCTCATGCTTAAAGTCTCAATGAGTTGTCTGAATATTTAAGATAATGAGATCTTAATACGAAAAAACTAAAAGCTAAGTTTTGCTAATAACTGTGTGACCTTCTGTATTTGCCTTTAAAATCTTTTATTGTCATTCTAGTTAAATAGATAAGTATTTTTTCATAGTAACTTATGATTCTATTTAGACAAATGCCTTAAAAACACTTTAACAGCTTCCCAAAATCAAATTCAAAAAGGTGCTTTTATCTATAGTTAACTCTGATATTTTCCACAGGGCCCCTGGAACATGTCAGAGAAATTTTTTCTCATTGGAGAAAGTATTTGGCCAATTTAGCTTATTTATCTGATATAAAATTACCTGCTAAATTACCTAGAAAGCACTGTCAAAGAGAATAATGCGAAACTTTGTTACTGAATGTTTTGTGTTAGAGAAATATCCAGATTTCCTTATATCAACTGTCTTACAGTAAGCTCTCATCAGATCTTTAACCATTGTCATTTGTAAGTCTTTTGTCATTTATAGTCGCTTTTATTACTCCTAAACTAGTAAAGAACTAGATTTCACCAGAACAAGTATTAGTTACATAAGAAGTAAGTTAAAAAGGGCAGAAGAGGGACCCCAAACTCCACTCCATGACCTGGTAACCATGGCCTTTAAAGTCTTTAATAACCATGTTGAAGAACATGAGAGGTGGACAGTGTCCCAAACCCGAGCCTTTGCAGCGGCCCTGCGGCTGGCAGGACAAGGGTCTCATCACACCACAGACTAGTCCGGAGCTCGTGAGCCTCTGGGACCCTGCTTCCGGTGTGGCCAAGAAGGCCACTGGGCAAAGAGATGCCCCAACGTGACCAACAAGCCGACTAAACCCTGCCCAGTTTGTGGTAAGAGAGGTCATTGGAAAGTAGAGTGCCCAGTTGGGGAAGGTCATCCTCCAGCGACAGAGTCTCATGGGAGGCAGGACCCCCTGAGGGACTCCCCTCCAAACCTGATGAGCCTACTCAAAGACTGAAGATGCCTAGACTCGAACACCCCTATCACCCTTGCCGAGCCCAAGGCCATGCTGTGGGTAGCGGGTAAGTCCATCTCCTTTTTGGTGGACATGGAGGCTGCCTACTCTGTTTTACCTTCCTTTCACAAGATTTACATCCTTCCCAGGTCTCGGTTGTGGGTGTCACGGGAACCCCATCTAAGCCTCTAGAGACAGATCCAGTAGCCTACACATTTGAGAGCCATCTTCTTACCCACTCATTTCTGGTCATCCCGTCCTGTCCCTTCCCTTTGTTAGGGAGAGATCTCCTCTCCAAGCTTAGTGCCTCTATCTCCCTGCCTCTTAGTCATCCCCAACTGAGCTCACTCATCATCTTAGCCAATATAAGTTGTAGCCCTGAGCCCTCCAGAGACCCTCTTGTACCATTGACTGGCATTAACCCGAAGAGTCTGAGACACCTCTACTCCTGTAGTGTCGAGCCATCATGCTCCCGTCCTCATCTTCCTCAAAGACCCATCCTCCTCTCCTTCTAGATCCCAATTTCCTATTTCCCAAGCCCATTGCAAGGGCATCCTACCTATCATTAACCATCTTCTTTCCCAAAGGCTTCTGGTACCAACTAATTCTCCCTGTAACACTCCAATCCTTCCAGTCAAGAAGCCATCGGGGGCCTACCAGCTTGTTCAAGACCTGCAGATAATCCACGAAGCTGTAGTCTCTCTTCATCCGGTCATCCCTAACCCTTATACTTTCTTATCTCAAGTTCCCCTGAACACCTCTCCTACCTACCTTACTTCTCACTCCTAAGAGAGATACCCCTTGTCCTGCCCAATGCTCGTCTTTCCATTCTTTCATTCAGGCTGCCGGCTATGAACAAGCCTCAGTCTGTCTCTCATTGTCCGGACAACAGTACTAGACGGGGCAAAGCCTGGGTGATCACGCTAGATGTATCTGTCCTGAGAGACGAAGACAACATATCTGCTAGAACCTCCGGCCCCCGATAGAGAGGTCAGACAGTAGAAGTGAACAAGACCATGTGGGTACATCAGTACTTGCCCCTTCCCTCCAATCCTCCTCTGGCCTCCCTCCAGCCTCAACCCTACCTGCACCGCCCCTCCTCAGCCGGAAGTAGCCAGATCGAGTCAGTGCCCATTATAACCAAAAGGCTGGAATGTAAGGTTGGAGGCACTGGAGGGAGGGGTGAGCATGTCGGACACTGATGATGTGCCAAAGTCCCCGGCTGCTGCCCCCTCCCAACCTGAAAAATGTGCCTTAGGCTGGCCAATCCTTGTGGCGCTGTAAATCTAAGCTCTGCCTCCTCCTACCTTCTTTAAAAACTCACTGCCTGCTCTGCTAAGCGTGACTTCCCCAGCGGGTGACTAGCCAGACCGGGGAACATCACCTGGGATTGCGCTCAAATAAACTGCCTGGCCCTTTGTTGCCTCTCGTCGCCTGCTTATTTCGGCTAGAATCTGTCTTACATCTTTCTTTCTTTCTTTTTTGTTTATAGCTATGTCATTTATTAAATAATTCATTTTTTCCCTCCAATCTGAGAAGCCATCTTTATTATATGCTAAGTTCCTGTATGTATTTGAATTTATTTGTTCATTTTGTCCCTTCATACAACAATATCTCATCATTGTATTTATTTAGGAATCATGAAATATTTTAACACCTACTTTGTGGGAACGGAACATTCTCATTTTTCTTCTTTTAGAGTTTTCTTCATTATTCTAGTATACTTTTCCTTCTAAACTGTAAAAGTAACTACTGATTTCTAAAACCGAACACCCAAAAAGCTTTTTGGTGTTTTCATTGGGATTGTGTTGTTTATAAATTATTTTAGGGAAAGTTGATATCTTTGTGATGTTGAGTTTTGCTCTCTGAGAACATGGTATGGCTTTCCATAAACAGGCCTTCTTTAATATTCAGTAGCAATTTAAAAAGGAAGTTTATTATGTTCAGGGAAATAAGAGTCAATATTTTTAAATTTGGTAAAAAAATTGAAAAGTATAAGAAAACAAACCAAATGAAAACTCTGCAACTGAAGAAAACTACAGTAACTGATATTAGGAAGTCAATAAACAGTTTTATTATCATATTAGATACTTCTGAAGAAAGAACTCAAGAAAAGGTCAGGAAAAAATTTTCAACCTCAAACTCAGAGAGACAAGAAGATGTAAAATAAAGAAGAGAATATAATACAGATATAACATTTTTATATATAATTTATATAACAATATAATTTATATATTTTATATATACATACATATGTATGAGATAAGGGGAAAAAGTGTTCAACATAGGCATAAATGGAGTTGCAGAAGAATAGAAGAGAGATAATAGAGCAAGCCAGACTTGGCCAGAGAATAACTCATACTTTTCCACTAAAACTGCCTAACAGTGCTTGGAAGTTTTTATATACTCAATAAATGTCAGCTATTATCATTGTCATTCTTTTATAAAATGAATTAAAATGTTATTCTTTTGCCCTACCCCTGTCCTATGAACAACTTATACTACCAGCAATATCACTTTAGTCCAAGTCTGCTTGGCTATTTTTTTCCTCAAAGACCATTCCTGAAGCATTCTATTTTTTAAATTTTATGTTAATCAACAACTTCACTGAAGTGTAAGTTCCAAACTATAAAATTCCCCCAATTAAAATATGTAATTGTGCTTTTAGTATATTCACAGCATTGTGGAACCATCACAGTAACCAATTTTAAAACATTTTCTACAGCCCTACTTTACCTTCTAAACTCTGCTCCCCTTAGCTTTCAACCTCTGACAACCCAACCCTAAGCCCCAGGTGACCAATATTATACTTACTGTCTTTATAGAAGGATAAGAACCACATGATCATCTCAATAGATGCTGAAAAAGTATTTGACAAAATTTAATATCCATTCATGATAAAAACTCTCAACAAATGGGTATAGTGAGTATGTACCTCAACATAATAAAGGCCATATAGGACAAACCCACGGCCAACATCATACTTAATAGCAAAAAAGCTGAAAGCTTTTCCTCTAAGACTGGGAACAAGAAAAGGATGCCCACTCTCACCACTTTTATTCAACATAGTACTGGAGGTCCTAGCCACGGCAATTACACCAAACAAAGGGATACAAGACATCCAAATTGGTAAGAAATTAAACTTTCACTCTTTGCAGATGACATGGTACTATACATAGAAAACTCCAAGTAACCATCAAAAAACTATAACTAATAACAATTCAGAAAAGTTGCAGGATACAAAATTAATATACAGAAATCTGTTGCATTCCTATATACTAATGATGAATTATCAGAAAGAGAAATCAGAAAGAGAACTCCACTTACAATTGCATTAAAAAGAATAAAATACCTAGGAATAAATCTAACCAAGCAGGTGAAAGGCATTTACTCTGAAAACTACAAGACATTCATAAGAGAAATTAAAGAAGACACCAAAAAATGGAAATCTATCCCATGTTCTTGGATAGGAATAACTAATATTGTCAAAATGGCAATCCTGCCCAAAGTAATTTACAGATTCAGTGCAATCCCTATCAAAATACCAACAGCATTCTTCAATGAACTAGAACAAATGGTTCTAATTTTCATATGGAACCACAAAAGACCCCAAACGGCCAAAGAATTCCTGAGAAAGAAGAATAAAACTGGGGGGATTACACTCCCCGTATTCAAGCTCTACTAGAAAGCCACACTAATCAAAGCAATTTGGCACTGACACAAGAACAGACCCATAGATCAATGGAACAGAATAGAGAGCCTAGATATAAACTCATGAATATATGGTCAATTAATATAAGACAAAGGAGCTATGAATATACAATGGAGAAAAGAGCTTCTTCAACAGATCATGTTGGGAAAACTGAACAGCTACATGCAGGAGAATGAAACTGGATTATTGTTTAACTCCATACACAAAAGTAAACTCAAAATGGATCAAAGACCTGAATGTAAGTCACGAAACCATAAAACTCTTAGGAGAAAGCATAGGCAAAAATCTCTTGAATATAAACATGAGCAACTTTTTCTGCATGCATCTCCTCAGGCAAGGGAAACAAAGTAAAAAATGAACCAGTGGGACTACATCGAACCAAAAAGCTTCTGTTCAGCAAAGGACACCATCAGCACAACAAAAAGGCATCCTACACTATGGGAGAATATATTTGTAAATGACTCATCTGATCAGGGGTTAACATCCACAATATGTAGAGAACTCATATGCCTCCACACCCAAATAATAAAAAACCCAATAAAAAATGGGTGGAGGACCTGAACAGATATATCTCCAAAGAAGAAATTCAGATGGCCAACAGGCACATGAAAAGATGCTCCACATTGCTCATCATCAGGGAAATGCAAATTAAAACCACAATGAGATATCATGTCATAAAGTTAGGATGGCCACTATCCAAAAGACATGAAAAAAACAAATGCTGGCAAGGATGTGGAGAAATGGGAGACCTCCTACACTGTTGGTGGGAACGCAGATTGGTACAATCGCTGTGGAAAGCAGTATGCAGATTCCTTAAAAAACTAAAAATAGAAATACCATTTGACCCAGTAATTCCATTCCTAGGAATTTACCCAAGGAAAACAAAATCCCTGATTCAAAAACATATATGCACCCCCATGTTTATCACTGCACCATTGCAATAGCTAAGATACGGAAGCAACCTAAGTGTTCATCAATAGATGACTGCTAAAGAAGAGGTGGTACATACATACACTGGAATATTATTCAGCCATAAAAAAGAAATCCTGCCATTTGCAACAAAATGGATGTATCCAGAGGGTATTATGCACAGTGAAATAAACCAGGTGGAAAAAGAAAAATACCATATGATTTCACTTATTTGTGGAATATAAAAACAAACAAGACAGAAGGAACAAACAACATTAGGCTCATAGACATTGAGAAGTGACTAGTGGTTACCAAGAAGGAGGGGAGTATGGGAGGGGAAAGGGCAGGGAGACTGTTAAACAACTGTGATGTACATTTGATAATAATGAATGAATGAATGAATGAATGAATGAATAATGTCCAGTCCAAGAAAAAACAAAGACGCATTCTGTTATAGCTCAAATATTTTTATCCCCCACAGATTCATATGTTGAAGCCTAACCTCAAATTTGAGGGCATTAGGAGGTTGGGCCTTGGGAGACAATTAAGTTTTGCTAAGTTCATGAGGGTGAAGCCCCTATATACCATTAGTACTCTTATAAGAGACTATGCTATGTGAGGATAGAGCAGGAAGAACATGGCCATCTGCAAGTCAGGAGGAAGGTTCTCACCAGACATGGAATCTGCTGACACCATGAAAAGGGATCACGTAGGCAGCTGGATGTACGACTTTTGAGCTCAGAAGACTGGAAGGCCTCATGGTATAAATTTGACACAAGGTTTGTACTTTGTTATCACATCGGTACCATTTAAAGCCATAGGCATGGATAAATCCACTCAGGAAGAAAGATGAGAAGAGGGTGATACCCTGAAGCATGCCAACACTTAGGGCTGGCTGGAGGAGACAAACAGTAAGGCAGAAGAAAGAGCATGGCAGGCCATTTTATTGAAGTCCGCAGAGACTTACTACGCGTCCAAGACAAGGAAGTAGTAACTACAAAATACCACTGAAAGAAAGGACAAGGAAGATGAAGAATCGAATGGAAACAAACAAAAAAGTCTATTTTTTGGCACCTTGAAAGCATTTGATCACTGTTTGCTCAGAACTCAAGCTCCAAGAGTAGTGTTTCTCCTCCCTACGGTATAGTTTCCACATGTCCTTTTACACACACACCCTTCTAAGTGATTAAGTCTGGGGATGTTTCAATTGTTACTCCTTTTGCTTATCTGTGTTCTCTCATCTCTCTGCAACAATCAGTATTATGTAGTAATTAAAAAAACCCATTGTGTTAGAGGATAACATCTGCCTGTTGCTGAGCACAGCACGGCCAGCAGGGCAGCATCACTTAAGGGCCTGTCCTCCCCTCCCTGCGGTGGATGGCGAAGCAAAGGCAGTCGTAATACTGATAATTTGTGCTGCTTATTCTGCATTGCTTTGTGCCGTGCTACCGAGCTGGGAGTTTTGACGGAGGCTGAGGCCCTGTGGTGTAAATCCAGGGGCAGAAAGCATGAGGGCCCTTTACCATATTCACCTGGAGGCTGCCTGCAGGCTTCGGTTGCTAAGTGTGCTTTTTCATTTAGAAGCGCTTTTCATACTGCATCTTTCTCTCTCTCTCTTTCTTAAAATCCTGGATCTCTTGACCAGCCAAAGATGAGTTCACTGTTCCCATCAAGGACTGGGAGAAATAAGGGGTGGGATTAATTGGGCCTGGAGGCAGGGCCCGGAGGGCGGAGCTAAGGTGGAAAAAAGGAGAGCCCTCTAAATAAAGGGCCGGCGCTGGCTGCCCAGGAGCACACCTTCGTCCTCGTCCGTGTGTGTCTTGTGAGGAGCAGAGCCTGACCCGGGGAGGTGATGGATCCCGAGGAATACAGAGAGCGAGGTGAGCCAAGGGGTCCTGGCCCTCTGTCCCACAGCCACCCCTGCGGGAACTGCTGCTGGCGTCAGCCCTTGGCTTCTGCGGGGTCATTCGGAGCCTTAGATTCACCTGCTGAGAGGTGACTCCAGCAAAACCTGCCCTGAGAGAGGAATGTGAGGTCAGTTCAGAACTCCTGTCGCCCTCTCATTCTCTCTCCCGTCCCGCTGTCACAGAGGCTGTGCTGCCGAGTCACGCTCCCCCTTTTTCCCTTCTCACACAGAACAGGGGACTGGATTCCTGATCTCCTAAGTGGCGAGAGGGGGACGATTCATATTCTGAAATTGAAAAAAACACTTTCCCTTCGTATTCTGTCATCACTGAGAAATCTTCTCTTTCTTTGTATTCATTTCCCTATGTGTGAATCTCTCAGTGGGGGTCTTTCATTTACTCATTCATCCCTTAAATGTTTAGCAAGCAGCTATTATGTCTCAAGGCTTTTGTGATGAGCAAAACTAAATAGTTAACTTATTTTCAGGCATGGCTCTCCTAAGAGGGGAAGTAGATAGTTCCTTAATTTCTCTTTCTATAACTTTATATATGCTTATCCCTACGGGTAGCTTATATTGCATAAAATTCCTTTGCTGTAAGTTATCATCCCAAGTCTAGTCCACCCAGATGTAACTCTCTAAGTGGTTAGCAGCCTTTACACTTAAGTGTGCATTAAACATTTCACTGCTTTCCAAAGGTACTTTTGGCTGAGAGCAGGTTTCTGTGGACATTTATCCTGTGTGTGGAACACAAATCGATTTCATCCGGCCTCTGGATAAGTGGAGCGCTCGCATGGGTGCCGAGCCACTCACCGGACACATCGGGCTGTGGGGGTGGGGGCTGGAGGGGTGCTGAAAGACTCCTTCACGGTTGTGTTTGGGGCTTGCCCTGCTGGTGCAAATTTTGCACAAGCTTGTGCAGAGGAAAGAGATCTGGTTCCCTTTCCTCTTCTCTCTTTTACTATCATTATTATTATTGTTTTTGCAACAGGGAAAGGACCGTAGGGAATACTGAGGAGGAATTAGAGATACTGAGAGTGAAAGAGAGATGAAGCCATAGACACAGAAGGGAGAGAGAGACTCTAAACAAGAGACAGAGGCACTGAAGCCAGACCCTCCCTGCAGAAATGAAAGAATAATAATGTGCAGTGGCTTCAGAGCATTTGACCTGGCTGTTTTTCTTCCTTATTCATTTAATAATGTTTTTCTGAGCATCAAAAACATGCTCTAGGCACTGGGGTTTTGGTAGAGGCAGAGACAAGGAAATCAAGGGATTAGGCCGTGGCTTTGCGTTTTCCCAAGAAATACTAATTGGTGCAGGGTTCTTAGTCTCAGTCTGTGGTTGTGCTTTAGGGATTCCATAAACCTCGGAAATTTTGAACGAAATTTTGTGTATGATTAAGCCTTGGGTTTAAATCAGATTCTTAAAGAAGTCCATGGGTCAAAAAAAAAGGCGAGGAATTACTGTCGCAGTGGGAATGGTGAACAAATAGCTTTTCACCTTTTATCAGAGGCTGGCCTGGGAGCCTGCCATCTGTGCTAACAAGAATAGGTTGGGGGTGTGCATGTGTACGTGGCACTTTTTCGTAAAAAGTGCCACAGAGTTTCTACTGAACGTGTAGATGTCTGTTCTGTTTTTGAGAAGAAAAGAAAGGAAAGAAAGATGATCACGGTTGATATGGAGAAGGAGAGGGGAATATAAGGAGATACCTTACTTTGGTGCTGGCGTTTTATGCTTTGAGATCACGCCCTGTTCATCTGCGTGCTCCACACCCACCATCAGTCATTCACTCCCTCACTCAGGTTTTACATTCCGAAGATGAGGCTTATGGGGGCATCAGACCCTGCGCACCTCAGCCATGAATCATCTCCTCCCTCACCAGTCTCCTGGCTGACCTGAAGGGGACTGGCATGCATTGGCCAGGCCCACTGAGGGCACATGAAGCCTGCTTCTCTGCCTTCCTCGCAGGAAAAGAGATGGTGGATTACATCTGCCAGTACCTGAGCACAGTGCAGGAGGGGCGGGTGACTCCAGACGTGCGGCCTGGCTACCTGCGAGCTGCCTGAGGCTGCCCCTGAGGAACCTGACGGCTGGGACAGCATCTTTGGGGACATTGAGCGCATCATTATGCCTGGGGTGAGAGACAGTCACTGCGACAGTGATTCTGGCCTTGGGGGCATAGAGAATGGGATGTAGGCCCGAGGAAAGACCTGCCTTAGGTAAGCCAGGGGTGACCCTGCACCACCTCACACCAACAGCCAAGCCTGTCTCCTGGGCATGTAGAGGATCGGGACTGTGACTGAAGTTAGGTTTGTGACGCCAGGGCTGACCTGCAGTGGTAGTTAGGGAGCTGGAGGGGAATCAGGACTGTATCCCAGGGCCTAGTCTGACAGAAATGTGGAAATCTAATGGGATGAGGTGGGAAGTGAAATTTGGGTCTGAGGGGAAAGGATAACTGGAGAGCAAGATGGAGAGAGGAGGCTGGAGAGAGTCGCAGAGCCCCAGTGGGCAGAACCAGGGACTCTTCTGCAAATCCTGAGACACACCAAAGGTAGGGAGGAGGCTGAGAGCACATTCCCCCGTGGGCACCCTACTGTCAGCTTGGGAGGCTCAGGAAGCTGGGCGAGTCCCTCTCCCCCATAAGGTGGGAGCCATGTCCATCCTCTCCTGGGGGAAGTCTCATGATTGAGCTGCTTTGCAGCAGCAGGAAGGGGCTTTCCCTGAATCATCGTTACTCTCAGTGACAAAAGGCACATGTGGTGACAGCACTGGCAGGGCCAGAGAACAGACAGAAGCTGGCTGATTCCTGAGGCTTTAGCTGGAGCCATCTGCCATGGGCTGTGCCGACGTACCTGACCACAAGGGATGAGGAGCTGTGCCTCAGCACTTGGGCTGTGAGTGCACCGGTCATTCTGCCACAGCAGGGCTGCCTTTACCGACCTCCATGCCATGTGCCAGGCACTGTACTAGCTGCATTACAGGCTAGATTGTTTTAATCACACAGTGACTCTATGATCCCTGTTGTACAGATGAGGAAACTGAGGCTCAGGGAAGTTAACTGTCTTCACAAAGTCACAGATCCAAGATCATAACCTAGGCCAGTCTTCCTTGACAGGCTCTGCTCTTTTTACTGCACTGATGTTCTACCAGTGAGGGACTAAGTCCCCTAGACTGAGCCACGCGCCCAGGCTCTGCCCCTTCAGCTGCAGCCCCATCCCACAGGTTGTGCTCCCTCTCCCTGCTTGGGGCGCTGGTGTCCTGACTGCATGTCCAGAGGCTCCTCCCCGGGCCGACTTGAGATTTGCTTCCAACTTCCCCAGAGAGCTTTGGACCTAAATGTGACAGAAATATGCCTGGGGGCAGGGATGAGAAGTTAGTCAAACTCAGAAACTGGTGGCAAGTTTGTCCAAAGCCAAACACTCATCTCTGTGACCATGCAGCCTATTTCACAAGCGTCTTTCGGAAATTTCATAATCGTAAAGCTTTACCCAGAAGGCGGGCTCCCTGATCAGATTATCTCCTGGATGTCATTCTGTAAAATGTAATCTGCTGATGGGCTAACTGTAGTTGGTAGTGAGAACCGGAAGCAACTGTCAGAAGAGGTGGAAATGAGCCGATTCATTGGATTGAAAGAAAATCCAGCAGTTGCTGGGGTGCAGTGAAAGGGGCTCATTGCTTGGCAGAGAGGCCTGTCTGCTTTTGATAAGTGTTCATCTAGCTTATCTTATCATATTTATCTTGCAAGAACAGATAATTGTCTCTCAATAGGGCCAGGAGGTGGAAGCCCTTCTCGGGGTTTCCTAAATACTGTCACTAAGCACCTCGATAATGAAGACTCAATCCTCTATTTCATCTCACAGGCTGCACCAGGCTCTGAGAGCTGGCCTGAAAGCAGTGGGCCCTTTGCTTTCACATTTGGCCAGCACCTCACTGAAATCTAGATTAATTTTTCCTTCCTGCCACCTCCTAGACACACAGAGAGGAAAAACTGTGCACTATTTCCAACCCTGCTTAGAAAAACCACATCAGCTCTGCATGGGGGAGAAGGCAGCACGCCATCCTGCTGGGGGCTCGAGCTCTGGACTCAGACAGCCTGGGTTTCTCTCTTGGTGCTGTCATCTGTCCTATAAGACATGCGTGATCATGGGATGCCGCCTCTCCCTGACAGCCCCAATTCTCATCTCCAAAAGAAGGATAATGGTAGACTTACTTCATTGGGGTGCTGTGAGAATTAAATAAGGTATAAAGCATGGACAAGTGGAAGATACTGTTATTACGTATGACACATTCTTCCTGGTGCAGATTCAGGAAGAGATCTGATTATCTAATCATCAAGTCAGCGTATAGGATGTGTCTGTCACCATGTGATTAACTTGCCATTCTCACAGCTTTACGTTTTGCAAAATTTCCTTCCAGGCTGATCCACATAATAATCCCGGGAGACAGGATTTATTATACAATGAGGAACTGAGGTCAAGAGTGGTGCAGAGTTGGACCCTGTTTTTATGGGGTCTGAATTGTATACACATTTTGAGATCCCCTGTAAGAAAATAAAAGTGTGTATCTCAACAGAGACCTATGCAAATACGGGATCTAGTTGCTTTAGTTCATTGGCTTCACAGTAAATCTACAAAGTCACACTGGAACCTGTCTCCGTGGGTTTAAATGTTCTGCTCCTTCTACCATACACAATGTCCTTGCTGATGAGGGATAAAAGGAATTTGTGCGCACGGAATTTACCTTGATGATACACTAAGATGCTATCTAATGAGTTCTCAGTAGGGCTGGAGCACTTAGAAAGATAGTGAGTGGGTGTTCCATAGGCTTGGGGACAGGATCAAACGGGGCTGAGGAACTGGGGAAAGGCTCATGGAGAAAATGAATATTTGGTAGCTTTCTCAGAATTAACAGCTTTGGGAGGGCCATGTCTGTATGAGAAGTTCTTCCTGTCAGGGAAACAGCATTGCCCAAAGGCATGAATGCAGAAATGACCAGGCCATGCTTGTAGAACAGTGAGATGAAGCTAGATTAGATCATCAGTGAAGCCAGTGAGTCACTGAGGGGACTTCAGAGACCTGTTATGGAAGGTCCTCTGTGTCCATCGGGCTCCTCCTTACAATCAGTTTAATCTGATTATGGGTTCAGGGGTTTATTTGGAGGTAGGGGTCTTGTGCCCTTGGCCTACCCCTTCTGCTCTCTCTACTTTTTTCTTCATCCCTACTGGGGAGCTAAAGACAGCTTTGAACCCTTTCACACTGACTGTCTACAGGAGCTGCTTGCCCAGAGAGCTCATAGATCCATAAAACAAAGGATGCTTTTTGCAAGAAACTGGATGAGGCAAGCAGCCTACTCTTCTGGAGCTCATAGTCTCCCCTTCCATTTATTACTGGGCTTGGGTGGCATGGGGGATAAGCACTGGAGCCTAATGTGAACGCTACCCAGAATCCACAATCCTAATTACTACAGCAATTGTCATTCTGCATATTCCCTTCTGGTCTTTGCATACGTGCCAATGTTCCACTGATCAACAAGCTTAGAATAGGAAACTGTGGTCGGCAAGAACACCATGAATATGTCTTATTTGTATGGAGTTGTGTAACTTATTTGCCTGTCTTAAAACTGTCAACCCATCTCTAGAGTGGGTGCTCCCCCTTGCCAGGGAGGGTCTCTGGTGGAGGAAAGCCAACTGCCATGCCTCTTGGTGCCATTTGTGTACATGCTCTGCCTCCAGGTGGTACACTGGCAAAGCCCCCATATGCACGCCTACTACCCAGCTCTCACCTCTTGGCCATCGCTGCTGGGAGACATGCTGACTGATGCTATCAACTGCTTGGGGTTCACCTGGGTGAGTAACAATGGCTGTAGCTGTAACCAGTGGTGATGGGGGACATAGCAGGAAGTGACATATCTGGGGCAGACATACTTGTCCTGGTCTTTGAACAGGGTTCCAAGTTAAATATCAACAATGACTACTTTCTTGGAGCTTAGGCTCTATATAAATTATCTCTTCTTATCCTTTAACCCTATGGATTCATTAGTATCAGCCCCATTTTGTAGGTGAAGAAATTGTGCCTTAAGTAGCTGATCTCTCCAAGATCAAACAGATTATAGAGGCAGAGATGAGATTTGGACTGTGATCTGGTTATTGCTACAATTTGTGACCCTAACTAAGCACTTGGGCTTCTATGGGTACAACTTCCACCGTGGTCCTGTCTTTGAGAGGTTAGGGATATGCCCTAAGACTTCCCTTAATAACTAATCAGCTTTAAATTGTGTCAGAAGCCTCCTAGAACAGCTTTATATATTTCACCTGAATTGTTATAGGGTGTGGGAATGGGGGTTGGGAGGATTGGGGGTGAGTAAAATTGCTGTTTCTTCCAGGAAGTAGTGTTTTGTTTCTTAGTCCTTGCGCTTCCCCTCTGGCCTTTAGATTGCTTCTCGGCCGGTACTTCAGGGACTTGGGAGTCAGATGAACATGACCACTTCTTGGGCTGTTTCTCCACAGAGCCTTGGGGCCCAGGGGAATCTACCTCACTGAGGGCAGTATGAATCCAACGCCCCACATTCTTTTCCCCTTTTTGGCTTGGCAGAAGATGGGGTGGAGATGGGGCAAAGGGCCTGTCAGTGACCCTTCTCCAGGGATAAGATAGGTCAGGTTCCCATTGATACCGTCAGGGCCTGGGCAGGGGCAGG
Organism: Manis javanica; assembly: GCF_040802235.1. Classification (NCBI taxonomy): domain Eukaryota; kingdom Metazoa; phylum Chordata; class Mammalia; order Pholidota; family Manidae; genus Manis; species Manis javanica. The sequence continues at coordinate 100,093,105 of NC_133163.1, read as the reverse complement.
GCACAGACACGATGTATCTCCAGGGCTGGCGTGGCATGTTGGTCCCTGGGGCTCCCAGGATGAAACTGCTTTCCTCCTTTAGGCTTCCAGCCCTGTGTGCACGGAGCTCGAGATGAATGTCATGGACTGGTTGGCAAAAATGCTGGGACTCCCAGAGTACTTCCTGCACCACCAGCCCGGCAGCCAGGGGGGAGGCGTCCTGCAGGTGCCTTCACGAGCAAAGCTCCTTCTAGCGTGGCGGATAAGTAGTGACAGATAAGCCAAACCCTTGCCCGGGCAGTTCTGTTCTCGGGGGATCTGCCCACGCCACTCACACCACCACCATCCCATCGCCACCATCACCATCACTAACGACACCAGTCCTGAGAGCTGGTAGCTCTGCCGCGCCCCCATTCCCACTGCTGCTGCCTCTCCTCTCTCCGTTTCCACAGCTGCCCCTGCCATCGCCACTCCTCCTGTCTTTTTTCTCTGAAGAAGATTAAAGAGTCAACACATGATCACATTTCTGGTATTACTTGACTCGGGTTCTCACTTTATAATCTGACAACTTCCCTTCTGTGTTCCATTTCACACCTTGTGGTAAGCAGATAGGAGAAGGCAAGTAGGCCCAGGACATCCTTGGCAGTGAGAGAAAGTAACGCCAATTAATTTGGGTATCTGTCAAATGATGGTTCTTCCAATATTTCTTTTTTTGTCAAGGTCAGGCCGCCTAATGGGGCTTGCTGGGTGCGTCCCGTAGCCTGCGCGTGTTGCTAGGTGCCTTTGCATCTCTAGATCTTGACGAGCAGGAGGGCTTGATTCTGAGACTCTCCACAGTCTTGAATTTTACTGTGATGTGTAGTTTTCCTGGTTTTAAAATCAATAAGGTAGAGATAATAATAATATTTTTCTCAAAGAGTGGATGTGATGACTAAATGAATTCATCTATTAGATGAAAATATCCATACTGCCCTGAGATGAGAACTGGTAAGTTTGCTGGGCCCGTCTGCTAGCTAAGTGACCACTCGTCTCACTCGCAGCAATCCGACAGCAAGATTAAACTCTGAACCTCACAAGGAAGACAAATCACTGCATATTGTGGCCACTGCATTCTGGGTTGTTTGTTAGCAAATAGTTGGGACTTCAGATATTATACCTGGAAGGACATAGTAAATGTCTGCTATACATCATCTGGCTTTTCATCTCATTATCTCCAGGATCTTGCAGGTAAATACTATCACCCCCAATTTTGAGAGGAGTGCACTAAAGCTCAGATAGGTTAAAAATGGGCCCCAGGTCACACAGCCGGTAAGTGGAAGAATGAGGATTCAAACCCAGGCCTGTCTAAGTCGAACTGTGCTTTCTCCTGTACTCATCCGCCATGCAAACTTGGCTTAGTCCTGTATCCTCTCTGAACATCACCATCCTCATCCGTAGACCGATACTTTTATCGCAAGTATCTCCGAGAGGTTTCATGAGGTGCAAAAGGGATGACTTACTATGAATTGCTATATAATTGGCAGGAGGTACTATTGTTATTTCTGTTCTGCTGGCTTCCGTTTTGTGGAGTAATTTCCAGCCACTGAGTATCTTGTGGAATCTGGCCTGTACCCCAAGCTGTGATGCTTATTGCCAGGCTTTAGAGCAGGGGACTATCAGCTGCTGGTCACCTGGAGATTTCAAGAAAGAAAAGCACCACAGACTGAGTGAATGATGAGAAACCATTGAGATTCCCACGAGGCGGCTAAGGTGGCCCCCAGGATTCCCATACTCATGGCCAGAGTGAAGTCCTTTCCACTTCTCATTTGTATACTTGATACTCCCACTTGAAAGGCAGCTAAAGGGATGTTCTCCATTTTCTAAATGAATATTTATATTATCTTATGTAATATTATAAATGTGATCCCAAGGGCTCAGGAGCTATTGGTAACAAAACAAGACCAGAGTCACTGGGTTCTCAGATGGGGCAGGACCAGCTGTCACTGGGATATGCCTGTGGGAACAGACTCCGTTTCCATACCAAATAAACTGGAAGTTCGTTAAAGGAAGTTGTACATGGGGAGCAGGCATACAGATAAACACACTTATATCTGGCAGGGACCGAGCATTCTCTTTTTGGTCCCTGTGGCTTCTCTAATAAAGATGCTGCTCTTAGGTGAAAATCTGCTTCCATGACTTCCCTGAAAAATTAGGGAGAGGGAAGTGTCCCATGAATGCATAGGGTGTAGTGAGTGGAGAATTCATAGTAGGCACTCGAATTTGTGAGGAAGAACACTCCCCTCTGCAGGAGCTATTCCTTAGGAATAACACACACACACACACACACACACACACACACACACACACACACACACACACACACACACACACACGGAGGTTGCCACTGGTAATCCTTGTTCCACTACAGAGTACAGTCAGTGAGTCCACCTTGATCGCTTTGCTGGCCGCAAGGAAGAACAAAATCCTGGAAATGAAAGCATCTGAGCCTGGGGCAGACGAGTCCTCCCTGAACGCCCGGCTCATTGCCTATGCCTCTGATCAGGTGACTTGCCCAACACAGACCAAATCTTCAGGCCAGGGCTTAGCTTATGGAGTCTTAGTCCTTGAATAAGTTTCTTCTAGACACAAATAAGTTGGGATTTAAGGCAGGTCATGCTGTGGAGGTTGTCTCTAGGAACCACAGGGACGGACAAATGTAAATGTTATGTTTGATTCACTTAGTTTGGCTTCAGCAGTTGCTGTGGAGTTCTCATTCCAGGATGAGTCGACTAGCAGGTCTCTGTGTTCCTTCTAGGCTCACTCCTCAGTGGAAAAGGCCGGTTTGATTTCTCTTGTGAAGATGAAATTTCTGCCTGTGGACAACAACTTCTCACTCCGAGGGGAAGCTCTTAAGAAAGCCATCGAGGAGGATAAGAAGCGGGGCTTGGTGCCTGTTTTTGTAAGTCGGAATGTGTTCTGTGCTTAAACAATAGAACGTGGAGGTGAGGAAGGAATCTGGGCAGAATCCAGGCAAGTAACATGCTGCAAACAAAAGCAGAGAGATCCTCAAACACGATGTGTTACGATTTATGAGTTGCTATTCATTGGGCTAGGCAATCAATTTTGTGGGTCGTAATAAGCATTACAAAAATAAGTAGATCAGAAAATATCAGAGGGTATTCTTGTAGCACAGAGTATCTATTGTTTTGTGGAACTTTTATTTCAAATACACATGTATATATATATGTACTAGGTTACTTACTATATAGAATGTGTTTCTTACTGTGGGTCATAAAAAGTCTTGTGTGAAATGCAGTGTTCTAGTGGGATGGGCAGGATAGAAAATATCTGTGGTTAAGTCTTTTTTTTCTGGCCCAGTGTATCTCACGAGCCCACCTTCCCACGTTAACTTCCTTTATTTTCCTCCAGGTCTGTGCAACACTGGGGACCACCGGGGTGTGTGCATTTGACTGCCTGTCGGAGCTGGGCCCCATCTGTAAGTGTCTGCCCTGTCTGGCTAGGAAGACAAGTAATGAATGTGAGAATGTTCCCCAGAACAAGAACCTGAAACTAGCTCTGTGGAATTTGCTCACCCTTTCTTGGTCACAGCAAAGGCTGAGGTATGGGAAGAGCCACCAAAGGTCACAGGTGCTTCGCCCAGGCAGCCAGGTCAGTGCTTTCCCCAGCGGACCAAAGGTTAGAGCTGCTCCTCTGCATCCTGGCCTAGTGGGCAGCAGTGGGAGACTTGTAGCTTTTCTGCCCTCTCTCCTGTATGTCAAAGTCTCCTTGCAGACTGTATGAAAAGCACAGGGTGAATGAGGCATAGTGGAAGATTGTCTACTCTAAACTAAGACAAGGAAAAAGGCAGGGGAGGGGAAACCACAGGGAGAGACAAAGACAGAGAAGAAACCCAAGTGTTCAAATTCCCCAAGCACCAGACCCACTAGAAGAGCCATCCCCTCCCACTGTTTGTTTGTATTAGATTCATTAGCATTGCTCTCTGGACCAGTGGGAAGTTGGTTTTTTGCCAGGAAGTTCTAGCTCGAGGCCTTAACCCTCAGGTCAGTGAGAGAAAGAGGCCAGGGTGCAGCTCTGTGGACCTTCTCTTTAGGAGGCGGTGAGGCCTCATTTAGCCCCAGCCCTCACATTGCCACAGCCCACCCCCAACGCCCATCTCCACATACCTGGACATCTCACTTAGACAGAGCAGGCCCACCATTCCCAGCTCTGCTCTGGCAGCCCTCCAGCCAGCGGGGCCAGGTGAGAGGCGCCTTGCAGCTGGGTGGTGGCAGCCACATCCTACCCCTAGTCCCATCTCCCGGCCGGGTGACGTTTGCCTCCTCAGGTGCCAGTGAGGGGCTGTGGCTCCACATCGATGCTGCCTATGCAGGCTCTGCCTTCCTGTGCCCTGAGTTCCGCGGCTTTCTGAAGGGCATCGAGTATGCCGATTCCTTCACCTTTAGTCCTTCCAAGTGGATGATGGTGCACTTTGATTGCACTGGGTTCTGGTGAGTGTGGCAGCCCAGCTCCCAGCCTGTGGGAAAGCCATGCTTCCTCTGTGAGGCCTCAGCTGCTAATGCCCATTTGGAAACCCACAGGGTCAAGGACAAGTACAAGCTGCAGCAGACCTTCAATGTGAACCCCGTCTACCTCAGGCATGCCAACTCGGGTGTGGCCACTGACTTCATGGTGAGTGGCCAGAAAGGGGCAGCCTAGTGGTCTCTGAGATGGAAACTGGCTTCCTCTTGACCCCAGCATCTCCTGTACACTGGCTTCCACCAGAAATGGGCACGCTGTGAGCCCAACACATCATACTGCCACTGTATACCTTTGGTTTCAAGCTGTGCCTAAGGATACAGAAGGAAACCCAGAAAATTGTTAAAAACCCTAGAAAATGAGACCCACCTCTGAGGCAGTGTGCACGCTGAATACTTGTGGCATTGTCTACCGCCTAGAAATGCCTTCCCCACCCCGAGTGGGCCAGTTCCCTTCTGCCTCATCTTGGATAATCTTTTCTGCTTACTACCCAGCGGCAGGGCGGGGTGGAGAATTTCCTTGGATGGGGAACGAGGCTCCTTGGTTTAATCACTTTCTTTTGTTCCCAGAGAGGCACTGCGTGGGTGCGGGTGGAGCGTGGGTGCTTTCCCTGGCCTTCTGGGTGCCTTCTGGCAGTCCTAGCCTTCCCAGCGAGCTCGCTGCACCCCATTCTCAGCCTGTACTACCTCTTGGGGGAACAAATTCTTCAGATTTACTCCTCAGTTTGAGGACGAGCCTTCCTTTTAATTGTAGGGGAGACAGGGATGTAAACAAGTTAAATCCACGTGGCCAAGGGGCCGCAGCAGAGCAGAGTGAGAGGAGCCTGGTCTGGAGTGCTCGCCAGCCTTCGTCCTTCGGGAACTCAGTGGGCTGCCCTGACCTCGGCTTCCTCATCTGTGAAGTGGACTCAGTCACCCTGGTTTCACAGGGTATTGTGAGGCTGACATGGGAACATGCCTATAGATCATTAACATAATACTGGGAATGTGGCAAATGGTAGGAGTAATATTCGTAAAAGTTCTTTTAACTGCTGAGATTTGCTATAGCGAAGTGGTTAACCATTTAGGTGCTAAAGCCAGACAGCTTGGGTCTGAATCCTGGCTCCTCCATTTATTATATTTGTGCAGCCTTGGGAAAATGGCTTAAACTCTGTGTCTAAACTTCCTCATTTGTCCAACGAGGATGATGATAATAATACCAGCTTCTTAGGTTTGCTGTGAGGATTAAGGGAATCAGTATTGAAGTACGGAGAGCAATGCCTGAAGTGTGTGAGAGTCACTCTTTGGGAAGAGATGTTTCTGTCTTTCCTCCTTGGGCAACTGAATTGTCCTGCCGTTTTAGTCCTAAAGTAATATATCCATTATCTCTTCATTTTATTGGTTATTCTTCTGTAGACCAGCTCAGACTTGCTTTAGGTTTTTGCAGCTTTGGAGTGGCATTGCAAGCAGCAAGCTTGCAGTGGTTGGGGGATGCTCCAAAGGTTGATACAAATAGAATATTTCATTCATCTCCACTGCCCTGTGTGGTGGGCTTTCAACAATTTCTTAATTTAAAAAAAAATGTCTACACCTTCCCAAGGGGCAGACATCTTTAGGAGTAATTCTAGCTTTCTTTCCTGAGTGTAAAACGGTGCCCATTTTCCTGTAAGTATATTAGGATCTCGGAAACATAAGAGCATTTCTTACCTAAGTCTGTTTTGGATTTCATGTTTCTTTTTGTGTTTGGTGTTTTTTTTGGTTCACAACAGTGTCTCAATATCTTCCTGTGGTTCATTCCCATAAGTTTGGAGATTTTTATGGTGCTTTCTCTCTTCTAGATAACTTATAAAATATTAAATTAAGCTTAGCAGTGGTCCAGGGGAGCCTTACTCTTTGTACTTCTACATCCAGAAGGTGCTGCTGTCTGCTTTTCCTTTCCCTCCCTGTAATCCTAGGGGCTTAACTGTCAAGTCTCCGAGAAACTTCTACAAAACTGAAGTCCCTATCTCTGGTGTTCCTGGGGGTCTTCCCTGTTGCTCTGATTGTATCCCAAGGTCTTTATCACCCAGGAGCTGGCTGTAGCTTTAAATAGAAGCCCAGCTACATTGGAGATGAGCCAGAAATAGAGGCCCATCCTGGGAGAGAACCCTTAGGGACTTCACCCACGGCGCCCTGGAGCCACCTAGAATCAGGGCTTGATTCTTAGACATCAATCAGGGAAGCTCCTTGCCCTCCCCTCCCACCTTTCCCAAGAAAGGGGCACTATCTTGTCCTTGGCAGGGGAGACCTGCAAAACCTTGAAAGGACACAGAAGGGGCTTGGGAATGCCTCGAGTTAAAGAGCCATGTCACCCTTTATAAGACGAAATCTCCCATTTCAACAGAAAATATCACCTAGAACTACCCCGCTGGGTCAGTGTGATCTGGTTTTGGAATAGTGACAAGAGAAACAACTGGGGATACAGACAGAGTGTGAAGAAATCAAAATTAAAAGCATCTCTGCCTCTCATTTTAGTTTGTTGGGCAAAATAAAGTAGTTAGTTGGCCACAGCCATGTAGAAAACCCTGTTTTCAGGGAAGGCCCCTGTTATCCAGTCATTCTCCCAGAGCAGCCAGCTAACTAGGGTGGAGTTGCTTGCCTTCCCTGTTACAAGGATTTTGTCCCTCGTTCAGGTTTTGATGCCCTCTGCTGGTAAAGGAAGCCCCCAACTGGTCCTCGCCACTAGGGTGTTTGCTTGGAAATCACACGCTTAGTGCTTCATGTGGGAGAGGCACTGTGCACCAGCAAAGGGGTAATGTCATAACTGCTGGGTGTGGAAACTAGGGTGAAGGATGAAGGTGAGCACATTCCCGAGGATTTAGCAATCCTGTGGGTGAGTTCGATGGGACAAATATTTATTTCCAGCCAATGACATTGTAGTTAAGCTTTCTGACATGTGAGGAAGAGGTCACTAGAAATCACATTGCTTATCAGGATGACTGCCAATGTTTTCCAAAACTTTTGCTCTGGTTTCAGATCTGAGAAATTGCTTTGAAATTTTCAGATCTGTGGTGCCCACAACCTTGAATTTTGAGGTCTGTTGAATTTGGTCACCAGGAATGAAGGGCCAATTTAGTCTGGCAGGGGCCGAAATGCAGATGCTCACTGGAAATCTGAAAGCTGAAGGGATGCCTCCTGAGGGCACAGGAATGTCACAGGAAAAAGTCAGTACAAGACAGTGAGATTAAAGAATGACCATCTTGGTTCTAGGCAGAAACACCACTGACATTAGTAGCTCACATTTTTATCACCTCAATAGCCAACTTCGTGTGAAGTGCTTTGCATTGGTCCCACTCCCGCCAGGTCCTGGGCGGTGCTGTTCTGTGTCTTGATGCGCCAGTGAGGCAGCAACGCCTAAGGCCACAGCCAGTAAGGGGGGCAGCTGGGGGACAAACCCAGGTTTGCAGGTCCAGCATCTGGGCTTTTGATTACTAATAAAGGAAGAAAGAAAATAAATGAAAGGGCAGCGTGTGTGTGCAGGGTAGGAGCATACCCTTTTTAGAATTATGCTGATTGTCACAACTGTCTAAAAATTTTAGTCATTCTTACGGTTATGCCTGATTACTGTACTTTATATTTTGGGGGCAAACAGAAATAGGACTTTATGTTATGCTGTTCAGTCTAGCCTCTTTCAGAGAAAAAAGTGTATTGCTCCCATCTTGAATAAATATTAGCCTGAGATGAAATGCTTAAAGCAGCATTTAAAGCAAAGTGTCTTCTTCTCGGTTCAGGGTCTGGGCTTGGTCTCCCCTTGCACTCAAGGGCCTATTGGCCACCGTCGCCAATAGGATTTGGTCTCATGATGGGGAAGCCTTTGGTAACTTGCTTTTTGGCTGCTCCTTAGCAACAGCTTCAGGAGTCATGGTGATACTGTCCATCCCTGGAGGGCTGTGCAGGCAATAGATGATGAATAAAGCCCAGGAGTGAGTGAGGGAGTACCTTGTTAGAGACAATGCGCCCTTGTCTCTAACCGCGGGCACTGTGTTCCTCTGTTCTAGCACTGGCAGATCCCCCTGAGCCGGCGGTTTCGCTCTATTAGACTCTGGTTTGTGATTCGGTCCTTCGGGGTGAGGAATCTTCAAGCGCACATCAGACATGTATGTAGTGTGCAGGCGGTGGGCTGAGCCCATGCTTGCATTGTGTCTTAGAGGGGAGGAAGGCTGGTTTCTGTTTGCAGACCAGCCCAGGGCACCTGCAGTATGGGCTCAGGTGTCTAGGCCTGTTCTTGGCCTCTGGGACTTGATGATTACTCAGGGCGGCCATTTGTTTGTTAGCTAGAGGATCAATGAGCAGCAATGGCACTGAGAGCTGTCTGGGGTCTGTCCCCCTTGCCTGAGTGTCTCACCAATCCTTGGCTGTCATCGAGCACTGAGGAATGATGGCCCAAGAGCTTGACTAATAGAGGAAGAAAGAAAATAATGAAAAGGGCAGCGTGTGTGTGCAGGGTAGGAGCATATCCCTCTGAGAATTATGCTGATTGTCACAACTGTCTAAAAATTTAAGTCACTGATATGGTTATGCCTCAAACATGGCTTTCCTGGCTTGGACATGTAGACCTACCAAGTCTGGAACAAACATTGTTGCATTGTGTCAATAGGTATTTACCGGAGCGTTCTTGGGGACGTGGTTGGGCACAGTCTAAACAGACCATGCAGTGGAGAGAGAGAAGGGCACGGGTGAGGTTTGTCCCACTTGTCTCAGCATGGTCAAAGACAGGATTAGCTAAGTCCTTTGACTTCTCTTGAAATAGAGGATTGAGTCTGAGAACCAGATGATAGCATTACTTAGCAAAATATTTCATTGGATGAAGAAATTTTTAAAAAGGTGGAAACAAAAAAGGGATAGTCCTGTCCTTGTTAAGTTAATGATCCTAGGTAAGAAAAAAAAAGGAAATTAAAAAAAATGATATGACTTCAGTGAAAGATTAATATGATACAAAGCTCAAACTTTAAAAAAAATTAGAATGTGTGCAAAATCAAACGGTGAAGGACATTTGGCAGAAGCCAATCACAATTCTGTTTCAAAGGTGTCACTGGTTTAAACCCATTTAGCAGTGGGAAAGTTAATTCATAATTGTCCCTTGCCTGATTATTAATCTCAGTTCTCTTTGTATTTACAATTCCAGGGTACTGAAATGGCTAAATATTTTGAATCTTTGGTCAGAAATGACCCTTTCTTTGAAATTCCTGCCCAGAGGCACCTTGGCCTGGTGGTTTTCCGTCTAAAGGTGATGCCGTCTCCCATGGCCTGTGGGTGCTGTTATCTGGGGCTTGGGCGGCCTTTGGAGGTGCAGCTGCTGGGCTTCTGGGGATGCTTCTGGAGGATCTGATACCGATTTCAGTTCTCTTTATTCTTCAAACAGGGTCCTAATTGTCTCACAGAAAGTGTGTTGAAAGAAATAGCTAAAGCTGGCCGTCTCTTCCTCATCCCCGCCACTATCCAGGACAAGCTGATTATCCGTTTCACCGTGACATCCCAGTTCACCACCAGGGATGACATCCTGAGAGACTGGACTCTTATCCGAGATGCTGCCACTCGCATTCTGAGTCAGCATTGTACTTCCCAACCTAGCCCTCAGGTCGGGAACCTCATCCCCCCACCCGGGGGCCCCAGGGCCTTGGCCAACGGAATGTCCTTTCAGTCTGTCGGTGAGGCAGGGGGTGACCCAGCCCAGGCCAGGAAGATCATCAAGCAACCTCAGTGTGTGGGAGCCGGTCTTGGGAGAAGGGAAGACAGCTGCCGTCCTGAAACCCTGCTGGACCCACGTGATGACTGCTTTGCAGAAGAGTCTCCAGCGGTTACCAAGCACACGCTGTCCTCCTTCCTGTTCAGTTACTTGTCCGCGCAGAACAAGAGGAAGGCAGTGCGTTCCCTCAGTTGTAACAGCGTGCCTGTGAGTGCTCAGAAAGCACTGCCCACAGACGGCTCTGTGAGGAATGGGGGCTCCTCCCGGGTCAGAATCTTCTCTAGGTTTCCAGAAGAGATGATGATGCTAAAGAAAAGTGCCTTCAAAAAACTCATCAAGTTCTACAGCGTCCCCAGCTTTCCCGAGTGCAGCTCTCAGTGTGGGCTCCCGCTGTCCTGCTGCCCCCTGCAGGCAATGGTTTAGGCCGGAGGTTTCGGCCAGGATGTGTTTCAGGGAGTCTCTGAACCCCTCCGAATTGTGTGCTGAATTCCTGTGCTTATGTGTGTGTGTGCGTTTTTCTTGGGAGAGAGCCCCTAATTTTTATCAGGTTCTCATAGGGGTTCATGACTTATAATGGCACAGAAAGTTCTGGCAGTCTGGTCAGAGAGAAAGGTCCAGGGTAGTGTACTGACAGGCAGCTTCTGTGGTGCAGCTTGTGATATTCAATATAATGTAGCAATAAATTGTGCTTGTCCCAAAAAAGCCTCTCTTGTGTGATTTCATTGACCACTGAAATATTGATTAATTAACAAAAGCATATCCTGCAGCCTAAATGCATGTACTACGGATTCTGATTTTCAGGATGCTGCAGGTTTGAATTTAACGGTGAGGAAATGAGTTTGGAGGAGCTGTTGGTACGAAGAAGGCAGGTGCTTGAGTCAGGCACTGTGGCTTAGCATTGATAAATGAGGACACTGAAGCCCTAGGTCACTAAGCTTGTAAGTGGGCAAGCCCAGGTCTCCTTGTCTTCAACAATGCCCATGCTATTTGCACCATGCTGTACTATTCAAGGTGGTACTTGAGCAGAAGCTCACAGTCCAGCAGGACCCTCTGGCCCTTAGAACATGTAAATGTGGCCCTCCTTAGGTTTGGAACTCGTGCATTTTTTTTTCCTGGACTCTGTAGTCAAATAAAAGCTGTACTCATAGCCTGCCCATAGTTATTTCATAGGCCCCCAAAATGATTTTCTTCAGATCACAGTTTTATAGGAAGTGCACTTGAAGTCGGTTATAGTAACAGTGTCAAAGGTAAACAAAGCTGGGCACTAGTTAACAGTGGTAAGGACAGATACTAATCAGTAACGTACTATTGCAGCAGGGAAAAGAGTTCAGCATAAACTGGACTAAACTTTGATCTCTACAAAGGTGACTGGACATTTTGAAGGGTGAATGGGGGAGTGGGGAGGGGCCAGCAGGGGCCCAGTAGAGTTGGGAAGTGAAAAATTACAAAGCGTGGGAAGGGGGAGTTGGTCGATGTGAAGCCCATGTAGGTTTGCTAAGTGGTGCTGACCAAAGTCAGGCCCCCACCTCCCCCAGAGGCTGGGGGACTGCGGGCAGCCTCAGGTGTCAGCTGGAGCCAACAGTAAATTCGTTTGGCAGCCTTGCGTTTTCACAGGCAGGCACTTAAAGGGGCACAAGAGTCATGCATGCTAGGGTCATCGTCTTGAGCCATTAGAGACTGTGTGAGCATCTATTCATGCTCTATTCATCAACCTCTATGGGCTGAGGTTGAGGCCTAGTTAACAAGAGGGCTGGGAGGAGCCTGGCTAGAGTTTGGTCAAGGAGAGAATCTTTGTCAAGAGCTTCAAGTTTCATGTTGACCCTTTTTGTCTATGAGTGGTCCCCAAACTTATCTGCATACGGGAATCACCTGGGAGTCTTAAAAAATACTGATGCCTGGCCTACTCCCAGAAATCCTGATCTAATTGGTATGAGGTGTATCTGGGCTTTGGGATTCTGACAGCTCCCAAATAAGTCTAATGTGCATCAGTGTGTGGAACCACTGCTCTAGGGTCGCTTGCTTCTCAAAGGGCGGTATGTGGACCACAAGCACTGGCACTCCAGGTGCTTCTTCCGCACATTTAGGGTTAAGAAACACTGCTCTCAGCTGGTGGTTCTCAAACTGAGCCGGCACCAGAATCACCAGGAGGGCTTATTAAAACATGGACTGCAGGCCCAGCCCCAGAGGGTCTGATTCAGTTGGACTGGGGTGGGGCCCAATAATTTGCATGTCTGACAAGCTCCCAGGTAATGCTGATCCTGCGCCTCTGGGACCACAGTCTGAGAACCACTACTCCATGAATATGTTCTCTCTTCTCGTATGTGCTAGGTGGGAGGTAGTGATGCAGTGAGCTGCGTGACTTTGTGACTTAACCCCCTAGGCTATGTTTTTTATCAAATAAAGAGGTTGGACTAGACACTGTCTAGGACTGTTTTTACTTTTGCTATACAGCAAAGGATATGTGTGTATGTAGTAAATAGAATGTTCAAGAACAATTGCAGGCTAATGATGAGACAAAGGGCTGCTTGATGCTGGGACTCTCCTGGGGTCTGCACTTGGTCACTCCAGATCTAAGATCTGAGCCTTAAGAATTAGCGATGATACAGCTCTGAGGCACTGAATTACACTAAATGAGAACACATGATGTAACTCAGGATGATTTTTCTCTCTGTCAGTGGTTTCCAAAATGAGGCCCCCGACCAACAGCATCACCTGGGAGTTTGTTGGAAACATAAATCTCAGCTCCAGTTCCAATTGTGGGGAATAGGTCCCAGCAGCCTGTGTTTTAACATGACTTCCAGGTGATTCCAGTGTTCAAGCCTGAGAATCACTGCTCTGTGTGAACTAGAAGACTCAGATCATCTGTTTAGCTCATCCTTTCCAATCCTCTACCACCCATAAAAAAGATTGCATGGGGAACCAGATGGTTATCAGGGTTGCTTGATGAAAAAGCAACAAATAATTATTGCCTCCTATGTGCCAGGCACTGGGGTTATAATTATAAGCCAGGACAGAATCTCTGCCCTCATGGAGCTCACAGCTTCACAGAAGCATGACATCTGTGTCAAGGAAAATTGACGTCCACAATGGAACATACTGTATATACATACATCCCACAACATGGTACTTTATGCACTCTGGGGAGACAGCACCCATGTCAACTGGAAGACATATGCTGGCCAGGCAGCCCATCTCCCCTTGAACAGTGCTAGGGTGATGCTAAGTGGCACCTTCTTCCTTCTTTGCTGATTCTTTACAGAGTTCCTGCAGCCCCACCAATAATGACAAAATATTATTGTTGAAAAGTGAAACCACATGGAGAGGACTCTGGCCTCCCTTCTAGAGCTCTTTCCAGTTGGCTTTCCTTGAAGTTCTGATCTGACTTCCTAGACACAGGCTTGGAAAACTCCATCACACTAGTGCTGAGTTCATCTCTTGGTCCATAGCAGGCACCTGCTACATGCTTGGCAGAGTGGATGTATGAATGAGCAACACATTAATAAATCATCGCTTAGGCTGGGTCACTGCACTTGGTTAACCTTGTCCATTTTTATACTGATTCTCATTAACCTCCATGTCAGATGTGACATTTCCTAGTTTTAGTCCCAAGTTATTTTGGTCTGTAGCATCAGATCTGTGCATTGATTATATATTTCCAAATAATACATTTGTAATCAGAGAACTGTTGAATGATTCACATGTATATCTGCATATGTTTTAAAAAAATATCCATTTGTACTTTCAAATGATGAGTTGTACCATTTCATATGTTGGCATTTACCTATTTTACTATATATTTACAAAAAATAATGCCCTCCCTCTAACAAGCTTAGTTTGAAAATACAAACAGTAAGTGCAAATTGAAAAATAATTATCTCTAAATCTTTTCACTTGCAAAGGCTCAGGTGTAATTTAGAAAAGTCTCCCCTTTTGGGAAGCATGAAGAAAAACTGCATCTCACCATCTTCAACCACATTAGAGTTGGATTATATCAAAAGACTTTACTAGGTCCATTAAGTTTTTGTCTGGAAATATGTGCTCTCATGGGCATATTCAGAGTTTCAGACTTTTATTACTTATGGCATTGTAAATATCCTCAGTCATAGGCACATACATTGCTGCTTTGTCATCCAAGAAATACAAGGAGTCTTTGATGACTTCAGGGTTAAAGCCCTCCTCCACGAGGGTCACTTTGCGGTATTTAAAAGTTCCAGTGATATCAATTGTGTCCTGAAAAAACATCAAACAAGGCACATTGCTGTAGTGTTTTGCAAACAGATTACATTGCAGGGCAAGAGGCGGGGCAGGGAGGCAGGGAGCCCACTGGCATCTCTGGTTCACAGAGCTCTGAAGCTAAGTTTTGTACAGTATCCACACAGCTTGTTTTCAGAGGCACTCCTAGGGGCCTTCTGCAGGGTTTTTTTTCATTCCCTTAAGGTTTTAGGATCACCTGTGGGCAGTGAGGGGCAGCTGACAGTGAAATACAGAGCAGAGGAGTCTGTTGCTTGGTGAGCTTCAGGAATTACTGGAATACCCTGATTAAGGGTGCGATGGGGATAGGATCATCTATATACTGACAGCTCTGTTTTCTCAGTGTGTTTGTCCATTAGACTGAAGATTTGCTTTTTCTTCAGTTAACAGGTGATGATCTGAGGGTATCTGAATTTTCACATCCCTCAACAATCTCACTGTTAAAAGAAGTGTGTGCTATGAACATCAACAGAAATAACTCTACCTCAGGAATACTGGTAATCTGACGCTTCTTTTCTCAAGTTTTCAGCTATAGAATCATAGATCTCAAAGTCCAAAAGTGAGAGTGTAAAGCTAACCAATGGGTTAATGTTTGAGAAATAAGAAAAGCATCTCTCTAGTGGCAAAAGTTAAACCTTTGGTAGTTTCAGCTGGCTAATGATGCCTAGTTAAATTTCACACTATACAAACGTGTAAGACTTCAGTGGATTTTTCCATTATTTAAAACCAGAAACAAGAAGTAGAAAGGTGAAAGCATTTCTATTTTAAGTGTCTGTCATACCTCTTCAAACACAGATTTTGTGAGTTCTTGGCTAATTCTGTTGCTGAATGAACTGGCCAGTTCAGGAAGAAAGAGATTAGATTTTGGTTTCTGCTAGCTATAATTTCTGATATCTCTGCTGCTTTATTGAGCTCCCTGGAAAAAGTAGTGAAAATGGCCATTGTGGTTGCCATGGTGTAAGGGGAATTGTTCCGTAATGACAAGGGTCTCTGAGAGAGGATAACTGAACTCGATAGCAAGAGGTTGCACCTGTAGTCTTAGAAATCGGGGCCTTGCGTAACTGGGCAGATAATCAGCAACATGCTTAAAGAGTTTCTTTCCATCAAATTCATGGTCATCCTTCATCTTGATGGAAGCCATGCCGATTCGACCCTCGTGACCTAGAAATAAATGAGATAAAATGAGACATGCTGTAGCTATTTATTTTATGATGTTCTGCTAGTTCAAAGAAGTGTGGACTGGGACAGCAGTACGGTATGGGTTTCTTTTGGATAGTTGGAGGTTTCATTTCAAATATATGTTGAAGCTATCCTAAAGTGAATGCAATAATAATAAAAATAATGATAATGATAATAATAATAAGTATACATCAATTGAATCTGTGACATGCCAGGCCCTATATTAGCACGCTTTATGGACCTTCTCATTTAAGCTTCCCAACAACCTTATGAAGAGGTATAAATGTTAACTCCACATTAGAGATGAAGAAACTGAAGCTTAAAGGCATTAAGAGGACTAGTTCAAGTTCATGCAGCAAATACCAGGCAGGATCAGGAATCGAATGAAAACAGCCTGGTTGAAAACATCTGAGGGGGGAAACAGGACAAAACTGGTGGCTACCAGAACTTTCTTGTCTTTGTTATATTTGTTTATTTTTGACGTCAGTGAAAAGTCCTTGCTCCGCTGTCCTGAGTGCCTGAGTTCTGGTCGCTCTTTGCATTGCAATATCAGGTGTGTTGTGCTTCTAGGCACAAAAACCACCTTTGGGACTTACTTATTTAATCAAGGTTCCTAATAGCTTGGCCTCTGTATTACAGAGAAGCCGTGGGACAGGAGGGTGAAGGCAAGGTGCAAAGGTGAGCTGCTCTGTTGCCTTCCCACTGATGCCCTTAATCCCGAGGGCACATGCTCTCCTCAGGGAAAACAGATCCCAACAGCTCTTTCTTCCCCATCAGGCAGTGCCTTTCAGTGAAGAGAAAAATTACCAGTTTTCTTGTGAGGAAAAGGTAATTAGGTATTAATACGTCTTCTACCTGATCCAGCAGACCCAGCGGGAGTCTATATCCACTTCCCTAAACTACTAAGCTGTAACCACAGAGGGAGAAGGAGCAGCCCATGGTCACCTGGGTCCCAGCTTTCAAAATCTCTCCCATGGTGACTGTGTGTTTATCCCTCACTCTAAAGAAGGCAGAAAACAAGAGGAAAAATTAAAAGAAAGGAAATGCATCCTGATATGATTTGCCCCTTATCTGAAGGAGCGAGGCAGGGCACTGGACCCATTTTCTTAGGGGTCCCTGGTAGCTCTCTAGCAGGTACCTGTCTCAGGAATCTGAAATGTCATCAATAAGCTCCTTTTAGAATTACATCAGAGGGCTGATGCAACAGAAAACCTTAGTGTCAACTGGCTCCTTGTTTCTGGCTCTGGCAGAAGCAACCAAAAGGCTAGTGGGTCCTGTTGGGTCTCAGGCCTCTGCCCTGACTCCCAGAGGTTAGTTTAGGGCTATTTCAGCTCCAGGAAGAAGGATCCAGTCTACAGAGGTTCTGGCCAAGGGGTTCCCTAAAGCTGCACTGTCCAATATGGTAGCTACTGGTCACACGTGTCTACTGAAATTAATTATAATCAAATAAAATGAGTATTTCAATTCTTCAGGTGCATTAGCCACATTTCAATGGTTAATAGCCATGTGGTGGCTATTGGCTACACATTCTGGTCAGTGCAAATATGGGACATTTTCATCATTGCAGGAAGTTCTACTGAGCATAGAAAGTTCTAGGTAGTAGCGGGACGGTTCTGATGTGACACCTAGAAAAACTGAACTCCGCTGTAGGCCCAAACCTGTAAGTTCCTTCCTGATCCAAAGCTGAGATCTGGGAAGGTCTTGCTCAGCCCTCCGTTCCTAAAAATCACCCTGGCGGCTTGATGCTTTACTTTAGATAGACTTTCCACATTTCTAGGCTGGAATGGGGCTGGTCTCTGTGCATGGGAGGCCAGATGGCAGCAAGTGTAGCTTTGAGAATCACAGAATCCAAAAGCTGGGAGAAACTTTAGAGTTCACCTCTAACCTTTCATTGCTGCACGAATTCATACAGGATCCCAGGTGGGCATCCAGCTTCTTTACGGGCCTCAGTGGGACATTCCCTATCTTAAGAGGCAGCCCATTCTATTGTTCACCCCTTTGGTTACAGGAGAGCACCAGGCCTGGTCATTTCACTGCCTGGCCATTTCCACCCGTCGGATTTTGTCCTGCTCACTGGAGCAACACAAGCGTATCGCCTTCTTGCCCCACCTGTGTCCTAATCATTTGCAAACTGTTAGCCTCCTCTCTGTTCTCTATCCGTGCCTCCCAAAACTTACTTGTCATTAGACTTATTTGGGAATTTAAAAAGACATGAAGAGTCTGAGGCCCAAACCCCAGAAGTTCTGATCCTTTAGATCCAGAGTTTAAAAAGTTTTCCAGATGATTCTGATGATTGGCCAGATTTTCAGAATCACTAGGTTTCAGTGCTTCCCAGACCTTAGTATTTTTTAAAAAATCGTGTTAAGACACACATTAAACTCGTCATTTTAACCATTTTACAGTGAACAACTCAGTGGCATTTAGTACATTCACACTATGGTACAACTACCACCAGTATCTACTTTTAGGTATTTTACCCCCAAATAAGACTTTGGTGTTTTTAAGAATCATTGGAGGGCTTGTTATAACACAGCTCCCTGGGTCTACCCCACAGATTCTGACTGAGCGGGTCTGGGGATGGCCTGAGACTCTGACTCAGCAGGTCTGGGGATGGCCTGAGATTCTGACTCAGCAAGTCGCGGGATGGCCTGAGATTCTGACTCAGCAGGTCTGAGGATGGCCTGAGATTCTGACTCAGCAGGTCTGGAGTTGGCATGTTAAACAAGCTCCCCATGATGCTGCTGAAGCTGGACCAGAGACCCCACTTTGAAAAGCCCTGGATTAGGCCTTTCCATTCCATTCCCCAGGTTCTCTCACCTTCTCATACATATTCTTTTCTGTTGTTACCCTTTTAAAATTCAGCATTGAGAAGTACATGCCAGGTGGGGCCTGAGAAGCTCTGCAGGGCATGATGGCTGACAAACATGACATGGACCCTTGTATTAATTCAGCCTAAAGCCCAAACACAAGAAGTATTCTGCACTCCTCACCCTCTGCGACCTGAGAGGTGGCTACACTTCCTTTGTACCATTGTCATAGGGTTCGAGAGGAACAGGCAAGACAAAGTCTCCAATATTCTTTAAAAAACTAAAAAATTGGATATTTAAAAAAAATGAAAACAAGGTCATGTGAAACCATCATAGCTCAGGGAAAAGGGACTTGAGTATTTCATGTTGATTCAGGGTGAGAATCCCAAATAATGAGTTCTGGGGGGAATAGCAGTGTCCCTAGCACCTTATATTTGAAAAGTGATGTGGAGGTTATAATCCTGGCATCTATAATTAAAATGATTTTTTCTCTTGACTGTTCTCATATATATCTGGTGCACACAAAACATATGCTTAGTATTTCTGTAACTGAAATGAATTAATTATCTTGACAATCTTAACTGCAGGACTGGCAATAACACTAGTTTCAGTGATTTGCCTGAAGTCAAACAGCCAGAGGTGTAAGAGCCAGACCTGAAGTCAAATGCTGGCACTCCCCATTTGGCAGCAGCCTTGCAGACGACAGCTTGGTGACGCTACTCTATATGACGATTCTGAAATTCAGTATGCTGGCCTCGGGTAAAGGACCTGCTTTAAAATAGGAGTCTAGACAAAGTCAGCTCCTTCCCTGGTTTTTCTTCTTGCAACTGCACTTGGTCATATTTGTGAGGCCAAGATACCATTTCCCAGCTATCAAGTGTGACACGTATTTTCAGGAGGTGTGCCCAATACAGCACGGGACCCTGCATCTAGGAGAGATCTGGCTTGCCCAGGAGCCCAAGAACAGCTGGGGAGCTGAACTACAGATCAGGGCCATGTTCAGACGTATTGACTTGGCTGACTTATAATGGAACATAAGCCATACTCTTTCTCCTAGGTGTCTGACAGTGATTTTTCAGTTGGCAGGAGAAAGTGATGACAAACTCTGCCGTGGGGTTAAAATTATGACCAGTTGCTGTCTGAGTTTAGGCATAGATTTATAACCTCCTGTGCCTACCTGGCACGGGCACGCCGTAAACATTCACTTCTTGGACAAAATCAACCAGTCCCACAACATCAGCAACTTCAGTGGTGGCCACGTTTTCCCCTTTCCACCTGGAAGAAACGACAAAGTTCGCAAAGGTCACTGGTGGTCACTGGCCCAGGCTGTGTGGGGTGGCTGCACTCATCTTCTTCACCCTGGGCCTCAGCCTCCCCAACTTAGTTGTGGGGGAGGCACCCCGTTTATGGAACAAAAGACAAAGGCATAGACCTAAATAATAAGATGTGGAATTTCAATCTTACCATGTGAAACATGATACACAGACTGATGCTGTTCTAATGTGAAAAGACAGGCTTGGCCTAAGACACGCAATGGGAATAAAAATTAAACACCTGTGACTTTACGCTGTGTTAAGGTCTCTCACTTTCTCATTCACTAAGTTTGGTTGCTATTTAATTCCATCAGTGAATTTCTATTTAATAGAATTTTATATGTCTACTTGAGGTTCTCATGGCATTGAGGAAGCTTTTCATAAGAAATAACATACTTTCTATCCAGGAGCTACTTTTCCACTTAAAAAAGAGTTAAAATATCTTACATTAAAAAATTCTTTAGTTCTCCTAATAGTATTTTTTTATATGATGGCTGACAACCAGGACATGGCCCCTTATATTAACTCAGCATAAAGTCCAATATGAGATGTATTCCACACTCCTCATGCTGTGTGACTTGAAATGTGGCTACACTTCCCCTTGTGTCATTGTCATAGAGTTGGAGAGGAAGAGGTAAGAGAAAGTCTCAAAATTCTTTTTAAAATAAAAAAACTGGGTATTCTTTAAAAAATAAACAAGGTCATGGGAGACCAACATGGCTCAGTGAAAAGGGACCTCCGTATTTCTATTTTGATTATAGTTGAGACTCTATAGTAACATGAAGTCCACATAATAATGATATGAATCCTGAGTCATGGAATATTAGAGATGGAAGGGACCCCGAGGGTCATCAAGATCCTCATTTCATGGGTGAAGGAATCAAGGTCAAGCAAGGTCCCACGACAACACAGCTGGTCAGGGGTAGAGGAAAGCTTGGGGCTTGGTTTCCCTTATTCAAATCCATGCTTTCTACTATTGCCAGACAACTTCCATCCCTTCCTCTTTCATTCATGCAAAAAGTAATTGTGGGTGTCAGGCACTGTGCTAGGTGCTGCAGGGGCTGAACAAGCAGACACAGGGCTTGGTCTTGGTGGGCGTCTACACAGGAGGGAAGCATTTAAACCAAGTGTCATGAAGCTGGAGGGCTGTGCTGTTGTAGGGACTTAATTTCAGGGTCTATTACAATGACTTTCTCACTTCATCGTGCTGACCTGAGGGTTCTGTGAGAAACCCTGGATGGGGCTGGAGAGTGGGAGGGAGGGGACTGGACGGGCCTCTGAACCCCTCCTCTCCTCTTCAACTAGATCAGCTCCGTGTTAATTTGCATTTGGTTTTATCTGATGAAAAGCCCCATGATTGGAAAGAATGTGAAAATCTCAGACTGTCCTATGAGTGACCAGTAATAACTGAGGATAAATGAGAGGATTTGGATGGACTGAGCTTTTTAGGCTCCAAAAATCAGACACAGATTTTCTGCCTTATTCTCATCTGGTGTTGCTCAGCGAAGTTAACTGCGTTACAGAGTGACACCTCATGCATTTTGCTCCTTATTTTCTGGGGACATAGGAGGTTGAATTGGCACACCAAAGAGATAGAAGGAAATGGAGCACCATGACCGAAGTGGAACGCGATTCCAATTTAGAAGTAAGCCAACTTGTGCACGTGTTTGTTTGGCTCTCTAATTCAGAGAAACCAACCGGAATGTATCTCCAACTCTGTCATGGAAGTGGATGAAATTTTCATGGTCAATCATTAAGAGATCTCCACTGTTGAAATAGAGGTCTCCTTTCTTAAAGACGTCTCTCAGCTTTTTCTTCTCTGTCTGAGTCTTTCCTCCACTATAGCCACTAAATGGTGTGAGTCGTGTTATTTTGCAAACCAGGAGTCCAACTTCGCCTAAGACATAAGAAAGCAAATTGTTATTTTATGTGCTAGCAGTAGGCAAATTTTATTACTAACCTTCTCTTAAAACTGATGTCATACAACCCACATGACAAGGTGGCTGCAAGAAGTGGCATTTTCCACACACATGTACGTGCATATCCATATACATCGTATACCACATATTACACAAAACACAGAGGACCTTATTTTATATGGCCACACATTTGTAATTTTTTTAATGCTAATTCTTTACTGAATAATGATTTACATGCATAGACAAATGCACAGTAGTTTAAGCTTAAAGGTAAAGACCCTCTAAAACTAACGATAGCTTTGGAACCATAATCACATATCCCTTTCCGCAAATCCGCCTCATAATCAAGAAGTTGTTAAGCCAGGTTTCAAACTGTAATCTTCTTACATGTGGTGGTAAATTAGCATCTTTTGGAACTTCGGTAATTATTTCTGAGGATACTTAAATAAACCTGTTTTCTCCCACTCTGATAAATTTTACCAGGTATTCATTTCAGCAATGCTGTTAGTTCTTAACAGTTAGTTGGTCAAGGTAAGAAAAGGCACATGTTAATTGAACAAAAATCCACTGTACCTTTGGGAACTTTGATGCAATATCCATTTCCATCACGGACAGGTTCATCCTTCTCCACGTCATATTTAATAAGCTCATATGTTATGACTTTCTGACACAATTAAAACATATCATTTTGAGTACAAATTTTTTCACTTTTTTATTGTGGTATAGTGTACATAGAATATACAAAGTATATATACCTAAACCATATAGCTTGGTGAATTTTTACATATATACACACCACTGGAACTACCGTCCTGACCCAGATAGAAAACATTGTCAATACCTTCCAAAGTTTCCTCTTGCTTGCACCCAGCTTCCTTCCCTGGGGCTCTGAACTGCACCTAGCCTGGGTCTTCAAGGTTCGGGGTGGTACTGGTTAGACGGAAGCCAACTAGACAAGGCTGACCGCCTCAGCAGCGGTTCCAGTGGGCAGGAGGAAACTGATCTTCAGTCTGGAGCAGTGCTGCCCAGAGTTCTCTCCAATGGTAGAAATGCTCTCTGTACTGCTCAATAGGGCAGTCGCTAAACAAGTGGCTACTCAGCACTTGAAATGTTGCTAGTGCAAATGAAGAACCAATTAAAAAATTTTATTCATATAATTTAAATTTCAGTAGCCATGTGTAGCTCATGGCTACCATATTGGACGGCCCAGGCGTGGAGGGAGCTGTGAAGTCTGTATAGATTTGGCTGTCATTGCCAGAGATTCCTTGGACTTGAGAAGGCCTGGAGATCAGGCCAGAATATAAGGAATGGAACGGCAGTAACTGCTATAGCTAACAATTACTCAAGGCTATTATCTGACAGGTATTGGGCTGTATCCTCTAAGGATTTTCTCATGAATTATTTAGTTTAATCATTCAATAACCGTTTTCTCTCATTAATACTGAGTTTGGGCCAAGTATTGGCCTATTTCTTTTTCCTATCTCTGTTTCATAAATGATGGAGCTGAGGCCGAAGGAACATCAGTGACTTGCCTCAGGGCATTCGGTTAGGATGTGAAGGTCCTGGCACATCCTCTCTGGAGCCAGACCTCTTATGCGCATGGACTACTGTCCTCTGTCTGCTGCCAGTCACTCCCTGGGGACATGGACTGCCTGGGATCTCTGGTGTGACTGTTTCCTGGCCAGGCAGGATGGGCTGCCAGAGGCACAATGACAGTGGTGCCTGCTGAAGCCAGTGGAAGCTCAGCACTTGCTGGATATTACTGGAATTTGCAGGCCAGGTGGTCATCTGGAAGGCTGACTGCCTGAACACAGAAAAGGCAGAGATGTTGCCCAGAGTTCCTAGGTGATAAAATGACTGAGAGGGAAAAGAGACTGCTGTGTGAGCTGGTTTAAAAATAAGAACTGTCTTTCTGGAAGAGGTATCAGGTGAACACAAATGTTCACAAGATTCTAGAATCTGGATGCATCCCAGATCTCTTGAAGGTCTTCATAGTGGTTCTTCACCTTGGCTGCACAAGCTTTTGAGAAACACTGAAGCCTGGGCCCTGCCTCAGCATGAAGCTCAGGGGGTGGGACCCTGCACCTGTACCTGTGACACCTCCCTGGGTGATCTGAGGCCCAGCACAGCCAGGGGCAAGCACCACGCCTCACAGCACAGGGGAAACTTAGAGAGCTGGAAGCCTTCAGGCGTTTTGTCATATAGGAGTATAAATGGGCTCAGGAAGACTTCCCATAGGACTTCACTTTGCCGAGGGCCAAGGTATAATGGATTGTTATTAATAGAAATTAAGATTTTTAAATTAGAGGACTCTGTCATCCCAAGCTATCACAGAGAATGAGCAAAACCTCTTGGTGGATGGGCTCTGGCTGTGATGCTGTATGAAATTCTGATGAGAATAACATCATCATGACACAGCTTTTGGGAAACCTCTGTATTCTGAACACTGGGTACATGGGCTCTCCTTTTTCAAGGTACTTACTTTCTGTAGGTAGTTTACTCTTCCAATAGCCCCGATTTTTCTCGTATAATTCATAAAGCCAATATTGCCTTCAGTGGAACCATAGCCCTCATAAATGTGAATGTCCCCAAATCTCTTGATGAATTCTCTCCACACATCTCCTCGCAAGCCATTTCCCAATGCCAGTCTCACTTTATGATCACGATCGTTTGGTTTCTGTGGTAGGAGGAGGAGGGGATCAAACAGAACCATCACTGGAGCCTGTACTTATGTATTAATAACTGCCTTTATGTTTGTGTGTTTATGTTGGTTACACATTCTCCCTAGTGCACCCCTTCTCTGTCACCCACACACATGACCCCTCGTCCCCACCAACACATGTAGTATGGGCTGACAGCCAGGACTCTGAGTGAATAACCAAAGGACTTGGCTTCCCATTTTGATTTTTAAGAGGCAAAGTGCGATAACTCGGCAGAACCAAGAGATGCCAACATTTAATCCACATCCAATCTGAAGCTAAAATAATGTGTTGATTATTTTCTTGGTGGGGCAGGTGAGTATCAGGGAATAGCCAGAAAGGAAGGGCCACAGGGGAAAGATCAGACCCAATCTGAAGCAATCATCTTCAGTTACCAACAAGAGAACTGGGAACCCAGTGCAAGGAGAGAGAGACAATCATTTTCTACAGTCATTACAGAGCAATACTGGTGGGGCCTGGGGGACGGGAGAGAAGACTCTTATCATGTCCTCATTTAGCAAATAGGCCCAGAGCTCACAAGGGCAGTGGCTGAACCAAGACAATGAAACTGTCCCAGTGGGGTGGGAAGGGGCAGAGAGGGAAGAAGCCGGCTCCCAGTTGCCTCAGGTGGCCTGGGAGGAAAATGCTTTGTTACACATAAAAATCACAAAGGAGAAGCTTCAGTGCAAGAGGGAAAGGAGTCCTGTGTCAGCACGAGAGATGCAGTCACATCCAGGTCGCTTTCCCTCCTTTATGAGGCCTCTACAAATACGTCCAAACCTATGATGATTTTAATGATATTTGTTATTAATAAGGCTCATTATGCCCTCTAGGAGATCACAGCCTGGTGGGAGAAAAGGGCAAATAAATAAGTATAATGTTACTTTATAAATTCTGAAATTCCATGACCTTTAATAGGAAACAGAATGGAATGGGGTTAAGAGCCTGGTACCTGGGCCTCTCCTCTCATATCTGTGTTAGTTTGTTTGAACAAACTACAATTTGCTTAAAAGGGTGAATGATCTAAAGAGCATTCCTACTCTGTGAATCACTGTGAAGTGATGTTCAAAAAGAACTGCTTGAAGAGAGAGGCTGGCAGGTCTCTGACAAGGGGAGGACCTTTGCTGTGGCCGCTGGAAAGCAAACCAAAACAAACCTGGAACTGGCTTCCACGTAGGAGCCCAGGGGCCAGTGGAGCAGCAGATAGGCATTTCATTTCTGATTAGGTCTTGAGTCAAAACTCAGGTGATGATGCTCCTCCGGGAGGCCTAACCAGAGAGGTGGACAGATACTGGCCACTGGTAAAAGCTGGGCCCCTTGCACAGTCTTTCTGAGGAGGAAACGTAGAGAAGGACTGCTGGCCTCTAGCCGGTGGTTCTTAAGCAGGGTGCTCACGGGCATACCTGAGGAGCCTTTTGAGCCTAAACGAACCTAGGTATTCTGACTGGGTGGGAAGTAATCAGCTCCCAAGGTCCATAGATCACTGATTGTACAAATCTTTCTCGACTTACAGTGGGGTTAAGCTCTGATAAACACATCATAAATTGAAAACATTTAATCCATCTAACCTGCCAATAGCATAGCTAAGTCTGGCCTACCTTAAACATGCTCAGAACATTCACAGTAGCCTACCGTTGGGCAAAATCATCCATCACAAAGCTTATTTAATTATAAAGTGCTGCACAGCTCATGTAATTTATTGAATACTGTAGTGAATGTGAAAACCAGAGTGGTCGTAAGTGTACCTGTTATTCACCCCTGTGGCCGCATGGCTGGCTGGGGGCTGGGCTCCCCGCGGCTGCCCAGCACCACGACAATCTCCTGCCACAGCATGACGCTAGCCGGGGAGCAGATCAACATTTAAACTTCACGGGATAGTTTCTACTGAACACATACTGCTTTGACACTATCACAAAGTCAAAAAATTATGAAGTTGAAATGTTTTATGTCCAGGACTGCATCTGTATTCCCTTTTATAATTGCCACGTACGTCTAAGCAGGGAGATACCTGTCTGGCTACGAGGGCCAGTCCTGCTCTGTGCTTGTTGTCCTGATGTGCTTATTAATTCCACCCCTTTCACCTGTAAGTGTCTCCATTTGGATTATGTGGATTACGTACTGTAGGTTCACCCAGTCAAAGCACAGGTCCAGGCCCTGCAGGTGATGGAGGGAACCTGGCCTCTCAGGAATTTACAGTCTAATTGGGAAGATAGAAGTTTACTACCCAGGAGACGAGGAAATCACCTAAGAGGGGGTCTTAGGTCACCCTCTATGACCTAAGAGGTTCCTTCTACATGGAAACCAGTTCAAGGTTTGTTTTGTTTTGGTTTCCAGTGGCCCCAGGGAAGGTCTTCCCCTTGTCAGAGAACTGCCAGCCTCTCTGTTCAAGCAGTTCTTTTTGAAAATCACTTCAGAGTGATTTCACAGAGTAGGAAATAACAGACAATGTTCTTTAGATCATTCACTCTTTTAAGCAAATTGTTGTTTGATCAAACAAAGATGGTCAAACAAAGTGAGAACCGTCAGCTTTTCAGAAACACCCTTGCCCCCCACACTCCCATCCCTTACTGCCACTCTGGGAATAAAACATCACAAATATTTGAAGAATACTTACTTTCACTTAAAAAGTAACCACCTGGCCTGGGACTTAGCTGCCCCCAGACCTGTGTGTGAAGCTCCAAAGCACTCCAATGTGTAAACCCACGACCTTACTTATTCTATCTGAAGCCCACAAACACCCTCTTAGGTCATTTCCTTGTCTCCTGGGTGGTAAGCTTCTATCTCCCCAGTTAGACTGTAAATTCCTGAGAGGCCAGGTTTCCTCTGTCACCTGCAGGGCCTGGACCTGTGCTTTGCAGGTAGGGCAAGTGTGGCAGTAAAAGAAGACATGACCTCCACCAGGAAGCCCTCAAGGTCTCTGCTCAACAGTTAATGGCTGGGACATTGGCACAGGGCAGGGCTTAGGGCACAGGAAGCTGCAGGTGCCCCGGGTGACTGGGCAGCAGGCCAGCCTCACAGGTGCAGCTGTCACCTGGGGTGGTGGGGGCTGTGCTCAGAGGCACAACAGCATGGACTCACTTTTCATCATGAACAGAAGTATCTTATTACACCAGCAGGAGGGATTAAGGCCCTAAGCTGGACATGTTTGTGGACACAAACTGGGAGGACCTTCTGAGATGTGTCGCTTGCCAGTGGCTGGGAGTTCTGGTGCGACTAGAGTTTTCCTTTCCCACAGGGGACACAGTGTCCCTCATCACCAAAGCCAGTCCTCGAGGGAACCGTATTTTAGGATGAGGGTCGCCTGCTCAGTTTTCTTTAACAAGGATTAAACCTTCTATTCCACAACAGGGGTGAGGTGCAACACGTGAGTGCACCTCGGAACTTACATGACTGGGATTTACTGACTGAGGAAGGGTGGGAGGTCGGGGTGTCCGCGGAGAAATGCAGGGCACCAGGTAATTAGGGTGAGCAGCCTGAGAACAAAATGGGAGCTGACTCCTGCACACTACGGGAAATGAACCAGAACCTTGCATTATAAACAGGCACCCTGGGAACCAAGGCTCAGCTGTAACAATGGAAGACACGTAAAATGGATAAAGGGTATTTGTCAATAATACTGTAAAATCACTTAAGTCAATAGCTTTGCTACCTAACCCCTCACTCAGCCTTAAATGAGAGTGACTGACTCACTGGAATGTCTTCTCTTACTTCTTCCTTTGTGCACAAGGAGCAGAATTTTCATCGATTCACTCAATGACATGTATGGAGTGTGTATTATGAGCTACACATTCTGAGCGCTGAAAATAATGATAATAATTTGCTGATTATCCACTAAGTGCCAGGTACTTTGTCACATGCTTGATGTACATTATCTTGTTTTGTTTTGTCCTGAGAGCCCCCTATGAGGTAGGTACTATTATTTCTCCTGTGGCTGATGGGAATCTGATTTGGACAGGTTCACTATCCTGTTCAAATGGCAGAGATAGGATTCAGGCCTGCTGACCCGAATCCCTGCTCTTAAGCCCTACATTATATTCCTTAAGCCAAATCTGAACAGCTGCCCCAAAGGTAGCTGGGAGTATTCCTCTCTCTGGTCCTCTGCTGTACCACAGGGGCTATTAAATATGGTTAAGAAGAGGAAGGAGAAACATAGCGGCTTCCCCCTCCCTAAGCCTGCCCTCGAGCCTCCTGGTGAGCAGTGCGGCATCTGTGGATGGGTGTCATTTGGCTTACCTGCTAACCCAAGGCAGGAGCTGCCTCCCTGCAGCCCACCACTTGGGGATGGAGGGTGTCAGCCTCTCCAGGGACAGCCTGCTTAGGCAGCTCTGAGGGTGACCCAAGTTCCTGATTACACTGATCCAGAACCACTAGTTCTAGTTTTCATTCATACTTTTCATTCATACTTTCCTTTGAGAAGTCATTCTGATACAATCTTTCTTGAAGCTCCCTTTAAATTCATTCAATCTGGGCTTCCTATCATGGCTATTTTGTTTTCAACTGTGATAAAATATACATAACACAAAATTTACCATCTTACCCATTGTACAGTTCGGTGGTATTAAACATATTCACATTGTTGAGCAACTATCACCATTATCATCTCCATAACTCCTTTCATCTTGGAGAACTGAGACTCTATACCAATTAAACAGTACCTCCCTATTCCCACCCTTCCTCGGTCCTGGACATCCCACCATTTTGCTGTCTCTGATTTTGACTACTCTAAATACCTCATATAAGTGGAGTCTACAGTATCTGTCTTTCTGTGATTGGCTATTTCACTTAGCATAAGTCCTGAAAGTTCATCCATGTTGTAGCACGCTGCAGAATTTCCTTCCTTTTCAAGGCTGAATAACATTCTATTGCATGTATATACCACATTCTGCTTATCCATGCATCCATCCATCCATCCATTCATTCACCCATGGACACTGGGTTGCTTCCACATTGTAGCTATTGTGAATAATGCTACTATGAACATGGATCAACAAACATCTCTTTCAATTCTTTTGGGTATATACCTAAAAGTGGAATTGCTGGATCTTATAGTAACTTAATTTTTAAATTTTTGACGAACTTCCATACTCTTGTCCCCAGTAGTGGAACCATTTTACATTCCCACAAACAGCACACAAGTCTTCTTATTTTTCCACATCCTCACCAACACTTGTTTTGTTTTGCTTTTTATGTATTTAGTTTATTTTTTATAGTAGCCATATAAGTGGAAGATAATCTCACTGTGGTTTTGATCTGCATTCCCCTAATGATTAGTGATGTTGAACGTCTTTTCCTGTGATTATTAGCCATTTATATAACTTGGAAGAAATGTTTATTCAAGTCCTTTGCCTATAACTGAATTAGGTTGCTTATTTTTGTTGTCTGTTGACTTTGTGTGCTCTACTTTGATGAATTCACTTATTTTAACAGGTTTGCTTTTGTCTTTTTTTTTTCTACACTGGTTACAGTACCTTTGTAGTAAGTTTTGAAATCAGAAGTGTAAACCCTCCAGGTCTGTTCTTTTTCTTCAAGATTGCTTTGACTGTCTGGGGTCCCTTGAGATTCCACATGACTTTCAGGATGGGTTTTTCTATTTTTGTGAAAAAGTCTTTGGGATTTTGATAGGGTTTGCATTTGATAGTGAATGTGTAGATCACTTTGGGTAGTAGGGGCATTTTAACAACATTAAGTCTCCCAACCCGTCAGCATATGTCCATTTATTCAGTCTTCTTTAACTTCTTTCAGCAATGTTTTGTAGTTTTTATTACTCAAGTCTTTTACCTCCTTGGTTAATTCCTAAGTATTTTATTCTTTCTGATACTGTTGTAAGTGGAAATGCTTCTGTAATTGTCTACTCAAATTATTCAGTGTTAGTGTATAGAAATGCAAGCGATTTTTGTATGTTTTGTATGATTTTTGTATGTTTGTAGGTTTTGTATCCCATGACTTTGCTCAATTCATTTCTTCATTCGAATAGATATTTTTGTCTTTAGGGTTTTCTCGGTATAAGATGATATCACTAAAAGAGACTTTAACAGAAGGTTTTCTGATGTAACTTTCATCATTTTTGCAAGTATTTTTGACAGGAACCGGAACTCAGGGTGAGGGAAAGCAAGGGAAAATGACTTCCAAATTTACTTTTAGATTAGAGGTCAGCCATGAATTATACACCAAATCATGATATATTTTGAACGTATATAACCCCCACAAACTGTCTTTGTCTTCCAGCATCTCAGAAAACATTCTGAGACAGTAGAAAGGGGTAGAAGGGCGTGTATGTGTGAGTGTGAGAGCCAGAGAGAGCGAGACACAAACATGTTTACTTTCCTCAAGTCTAAAGGTAGCTCCCGTTAGAATCAATAGAAGTAACACATGCTCCCAGGAGACTGCTAACTGACAAGGGGGTGCCTGTACAGCAGAGAGGAAAAGCCAAACAGAAGGGCTCCATATGGATCTCTGGGTTTTAACAGACAGGCATGCAATCTTGAGGACCGGACGGAATAATAATGTGAAAACAGATTCAGTAATGCCATCAAGAGAAAGTGCTGTGGAAAAGCACTAAACCCGCTCATACATAATTAGCTAATTGGGACCCTCATTAAGCTGCTGAATCTGCCCCCCCTAAGTCAGAATAATGTATGCTAAGCCCAAACATCTTGGGGGAACACACTGCCTCCCTCAAATGACTTATACACCTTTCAGGGGCAAGAATTTAGAGGGTCATTCAGCAAAATATGTTGATGCCTGGAATGTGTCAGATATAGATCTCAGTGCTGGCAGTCTGGCAGGAACAAAACCCCTGGTACATGGCGCTTTCATTTAACTGGGAGAGACAGACAATAGTCATATAAACCTGCACTACATCCGGAGTAACCCATGAGATGGATGGTGAGAGGCAGAGTGATATACTTAATAATTATAAGAAGGAGCCCTCTCAGATGAGGTGACCTGTGGGCAGAGACTGAAGGAAGTGAGGAGGGAAAAAACTGGGGTGAGAGCATCTTAGACTTCTTTATACACCACCTAGCAACTGTTATGTAAGTTGACCATAACAAGTGCTTAGAAAGAGTGATTTACCAACTTGGTGATCCTCTAAGTCTGTTACTTATGATGACTGAAAAGATTAATGGAAGCAGAATCCGAGTGCTTACTGCATTATCTAGTTGAGTGGCTCTCAACTGGGGCTGATTTTGCCTGCCAGAGGACACCTGGCAATGTCTGAGGACATTTTGATGATCAGGACCTGGGGGAGGGGGAGGGTACTACTGGCACATCCTAGGGAAGGGCCAAAGGTGCTATTAAACATCCTACATTGGGCCAAAGAAGTCCACATGGCCAAGAATGAATGGGCCCAAAATGTCAGCCGTGCTACTGCTGAGAAACCTTGATTTGGTGCCCAGACACGGAGCCAAATCTCTGATGAGAGCTGAGGGACCAGGCAGGAGCAGCTCTTCCCAACAACCTCGTCAAGCCTCCAGCGATCAGCAAACAGCATAGATCCAAGGCCCCTGGGGTGTCCTTGGAGCATCCTTCCAAGCTTGGTGACCAACTGAGTTGGGTGGTTTCAAAGCCACATGGGGGATTTACTCATAAAGCAACACTTCCTGCATGCCTTTGGTATGACAGGGCAAGGAGACACGATGTGGGGCCGGCCGTCAAACACTTTACAGCCTAGGGAGGATGGGAGGCATGAAGACAAACACCTGCAATCTGACAAGGGCCACAGGGGGTACAAATGCAATGATGTACGGGGTGGGAGTAATGCCTTTCATTGAAGTGACCCAGATCGGTTTAATATACGAGGTATTGTCTGAATGGGGCTTTGACAGTGTGTAGGCTTTAGACAGGCAGAGAGGGAAGTAGAGAGGATCTTCTAAGTAGAGGGTAAGATGTGAAAACAGATGAAAAGGTGTGGAATAATAATAACAGTATTAAGAGCAACTGCCCTCTACTAAATCCCCTCTGCAGGACAGAGGTGGTGCCAAGTACTTTATCATGACAATTGGAGCCTAAACTGAAAACTGATACATATAAATCAGACGAAGCCTAGCATGACCCAAAGTGACTTGAATTTGGCATATTATCCATTTCAAAAAGATAATGAAACATGGGCAGTGTTACCTGGGGAGAGTTGCATAAATACCGAAGCAGTTCACCAATATACTGAATGACAGTGACGTTATATTTTCTGCAGTCATCCCAAAACTGGCTGGCTGAAAATTTGGTCCGCAAAACAAGAGTAGCACCTACAGAGAAGTATATGTAAAATGTTGATAACAAAATGGTACAAAAAAACTTCCTTGATTATATTTGTCATTTTCGAAAGGTAGAAATTTAAATACCGACTAATATTCGCAAACGAATGTTGGGTACCAATAATGTTCAATTCAAAATATTAATAGGACATGGTTTGGTCCTACAGAAACTTCCAATCTAGTGGGAAGACAGGTACAAGAGTCTTCCTAATAAAAGTCAGTGCACAATAAATAAGAGGTTCAAATGAAGCCCTAAGGTAATGTGAGCTTGGGAGAGTACGTGTACATGTGTGTGCATGTAGATTAATTCTGCTTGGGAGCGAGGGCTGAGTAAGGCATATTTTGGAAGAGTTAGGATTTGAATTAGGTCTAAGAAGTGAATATGGAGAAAGAGGAGGGAATTCCAGAGAGAGGAAAAAGCAGGAACATCAAGACAGGACAGTCCACAAAGTGTTGGAGGGTAGCCGAGACTCAGCTGGCCTATGACTGGAGTGGTACAGAGTGGGTGCGTCATGAGAGGAGAACCTGGTGAAGCAGTGAGGGGTGCAATCACGGACAGCTTGGAAGTACCAGGTGCAGGAGCGAGACGTAATTTTCTAGGCAATGGAAACCAGGGTCTTGAGCAAGCAGGAGGATTCTTCTTTGATAGGTGAGGTATGAATGCTTCCCAAAGATGCCCATGTCCTAATCCTCAGAACCTGTGAATGTGTCACTTTACATGGGAAAAGGACTGTATATGTGTGACTAAGTTAAAGATCTTGAGATGAGAAGATCATCCTGGATTATGTGCGTGGGCCCAATTCAATCACAAGGGTTCTTGTAAGAGGAGGGCAAGATGGTCAAGAGCAGAAAGAAATGGGATGATGGCAGCAAAATGTTGAAGTGACGTGTTTTAAAGACAGAAGAAGAGGCCAGGAACCAAGGAATGCAGGCAGTCTCTAGGAGCCAGAAAAAGCAAGGGAATGATTCTTTCCTAAAGCTTCCAGAAGAAAGGCAGCCCTGCTGACACCCTGATTTGAGGACCTCTGACCT
Organism: Manis javanica; assembly: GCF_040802235.1. Taxonomy (NCBI): domain Eukaryota; kingdom Metazoa; phylum Chordata; class Mammalia; order Pholidota; family Manidae; genus Manis; species Manis javanica. The sequence goes on along the minus strand of NC_133163.1, from coordinate 100,059,456 downwards.
TTAAAACAGTAAGACAATAAAATTGTGTCATTTTAAGCCACTAAGTTTGTTGCAGTTTGTTACAGCAGCAATAGAAAGCTAATACAATGGGTAGAAATAATGTGTTGATCATACGCAACCTAACTATAGGCATGAAATGTAGTCAAATAAAAAAACTCACAAATATTTTTCATGTTATTACATACAAAAGCCCAATGTTTTAGAAGAGGAAACTTGTTTAAAATACGATTTTTTTTTAGCATGTATCTGTGGCGCTTCAGCAAATAGGTGAGTGATGATTTGTCCGTTTGGGAGCCTCAGAGTCACCTGTTCCTTATGCACGAGCACCCTGACCAGGCCCAGGCACTTCTTGCTCATTTGGAGGTTGCTAACTGATGCCAGGTTACGTATTTTACAGCTGATCAACAAGCTAATGAGGAACAGAAACAGAGGCTTGGGCAGTCATATGTAAACATGCATAGGCATATGTGTTATGACATGTACATACACAATTATTTTAAATGAAATGCCACATGGGAGAAAAAATAAGTTGTTGTTGTTTTTTTTTTTTTTTAGCTCAGTTAGTTAAAGAGAGAGCTTCCGGGAAGAGGTGGCTGTTGGACTGAGCCTTAATGTATACAAGTAGCACAAATCCTACTGAAAGGACAGAGGATGGCAACTTAATTTGAATGGTAAGGTTTCAGAAGGAAAGAGAAGAGATGGAAAGCCTGGTATTTTGACATGAGCTGAGGAGCTGTGAGTTCAGGGGAGGGTAAAGTAGAATGGAGACAACTGAAAGAGAAGTTTAGGGTGCTGACGAAGATCAAATGCAGATTTCTGAAGATGGAAATGACACAGAAGAATTATCTATGGACCCTAAGAATCAAGGGTCCTAACCTGGATAAAAACTGAAAACATCTTAAAGTTTCCTCCTTGATAAAGCAAACAATTATAGCATTATATACCAGACAAGCAGGCAGGAGAAAATGTAAGTTATTTTAGATACTTGCAGTGGGTGAACCAAATAGCCTTGTTAACATTGAAATAAAGGTGCCTGGCACACAGGAAAGTAGCCAAATTTTGTCTTATTTTTCCTGATGAACACATGTGAAAGTGAGCTGAACTACAATGCCTTATTGAGAGAAAAAGCTTACCAGTTACCAGACATCCGTGTAGGCCAATCATAAGTGCAGCACTGTGGTACAAGGGGAGCGTCGTATAGATTATATCACCTTCCTTGATTCCAGTTGCAGTAGCAGTGGTGCATCCGTACCACACGCGAGAATGATTGATTATTGCAGCTTTTGGAAGACCTTTGCAAAGATACAAGAGAAAGCGTGAGTGAGCCAAGAGCCATCATTTAGATATGTGGTCTGGGAGAGAGATCTGGCTCAGGAAGATTCAGCAGCTGGGAATTTGCACAGCAGATGGCCATGATTAGTCAGACTAGGAGTTGGCACATTTTTTTCTGTGAAGACCTAGATAGTATATGTTTTAGGCTTTGCAGGGCCCTACATGCTATCCTGCAACTATACAACTCTGCTATTATAGCAGATAGAGGCCAAACACATGAAAGAATGAATGTGGCTATGTTCTGATAAAACTTTATTTTAAAAAACCAGTGAGGGGGCTGTATGTGGCCCACAGGCCATAGTTTGCTGACTCCTGGATTAGATGGTTATTACAGTAGTAATTTGAAGAGAAAGGAATGTCTATAGAACTTCTGCTCCGTGCCTACCACTATGCAAGGTATTTTCAAAATTTCATTTAATTCTCAAAATTTGCTAATCCACATATGAGAAGGCTGAGATTTAGAGAGATTAAATAGCGTATAGAGCCCATCACCTTCATAGCCATCTTTATGAATTTCTTACGTATTCTTCTAAAGCTTCTTTGAATATAAATACAAACAAATATGAACATTTGCTCATATATTCTTGGCCTGCCCCTATTTAAAAAAATGTGCACATTCTTTTGAGCTTTTTTCTCCCTAAAATAACAGTGTATCTTGGAGATGTGTTCATATTTGTACACAGAAATTTCCCTTACATATTAATTCATTTATTCTTTTTCGTTAAGCTGCATCAAGTCTCTTATATGCAAATTCATTAACATTATTTTGCCATTTCACATGATAACACAGTGAATAACCTAGTCCACATGGCAGTTTACACTATGAATGATGCTCTATCTGTAGGATAAAATTTGCTGATGTAAGATTGTGGGGTCAAAAGATATAAGTCTTTCAAATGCTGGGCATAGAAGCCACAGGGCATAAATCTGCAAAGAAGTAAAAAGCTAACCTTCTCGAACAATATGGGTTCTCTGTCACTTACCAACTTTACATTTCCCTGTATGGCCCCGGAAGATGACTGGTTAGCCAGAGACGGGTAAGATTCCTCAAGGGAGGAAGAACCCAAGACAGGCACAGTCGCAGGGGGGCCATCAGGTGAGAAACTGGGGATCAACAGACGTGAGGCTTAGAACCTCACCCCCCCTGTTTTGAGAGAAATCTTCTGCATCCGTGGATGTTTTATTGCCCTTGTCTAGCTTGGATTAACACATAGTCTACAGGCACACACCTGATCATCTACATTTGCTCTCTTACAGCACTAAACTATGTTTTCTACCTTTATCTTGCATCTACCTACCACTTCAGCATTTTATTAAAAATAATAATAATAATAATAATAATAATAATAAAGGGAGAAATGTGGGATCCACATATAAATCAAGTATAAAAATCAAACAAATATTCATATTTGACCTGATTGTTTATAGTTCATAATGAGTGATCAAAACCGAAAGTTTCTGTGATGACTGCCCTTGTACTGTTCACCATGTAAGAACTTATTCACTATGTAAGAATTTGTTCACCATGTAAGAACTTGTTCGTTATGCTTCCGAAGATTGGAGACTGACGAGAATTGGGCTTGGGATGGATTAATGATTGTGCATTGAACATTGATTCCCCTATACAGAATTTTATTGTTGTTAACAACCATTTGATCAATAAATATGAGAGATGTCCTCTCAAAAAAAAAAAATTATAAGTTTTTGTAATTTTGATAGCTACTGCCACATTGCCGGCTTTAAGGGCTATCCCCCATTCATTCTCCCACTACCAATATGTGAGTGTACGTTTTCCTCCAAACACTGAGAGTGTGCTCTGAAATGCTGGGATTTCTGCCAATTTGAAAGGTGAAAAATGGTATCTCAGTGTAGTTTTAGTAGACTAGACTAAATACATTTGCATTTTCTTTACCATAATTTACGTAAGTGTTTTTTGTAAGACTCTGTTAAAAGGGTATGCTTCTATTATTTCCCACAGAAAGTCAGTTTAGTTGGGGAGGGCATGAAGCAATTACTAAGGGGCTTGGGCTGGAGTTTAAGTTCTGATTAGGTTAACTGGCTTTATGAAGAGGAAGACAGTTGGCTGGGGACTCAAATCCTGCAGTACTTGATGGTACCCTAGCTGGGCATTGGCAGAAAAACAGCAATTCCCTGTAAGGCAAAGCAGTATGGCCAGTAAACTACCATCACTGTAAACACAATTCAAAGTCCATTTTCTCTGGCAGTGAGCCCGTGGCACTGTGTTAGTATGAACACCTCATTCTACACTAATATCAAGAAATAGAAGAAAGTATCAATAAGTCAGTTGTATTCACCACGGAAAGGAATCATTCGGAGAGTGAAAGCTCTGAATTACACTTTTTAAAAAAGAAATGCACATTCTTTGCTGCTTTGAAGTATTTTCAGATATTTCCTAATTTATGACTTTGTATCAATGAGGAAACAAGAATAATTGGTAACAATTATATAACTTTGTGCTAATGACTGTCATGGAGGAACAGGGAAAACATCTTGTTCTCCAATTGCTGAAATAAGTTCTTTTAATTAATTCTTCTAATTAATGTGTATAAGAGTAACAGCAAATATTACATTCAGAGATAAGGAGAAAGGTAAAATGAAAATCAAGACATTTATCTTTCTATTAAACATAAATTCTGAATTAGAGGATTAAATGAAGAAATGTTCATTCCTTTTTTCTCCCTAAAATGGGCTTTACATTTGACTGCCAAAATCTGCATTGTGAAGAAGTTCTATACTTGTCTCATTAGCATTGAGACTAGAATTTCCTGTCACTAACCAAGGACTCATTTCATCTCCATTATATCCCAAAGTTTACAGTTTGATTTTACCACCTTATTAAGAAATGAGGGTAAAAATCCCACACATTGAGGTGAATCTGTATTAGTGGATGCAGTTGATTAATCATGTCATTCCACCATTCTGTTCACATGGCAATAAACAACTTTTGACACATCAAAAAATGATAGCCACTATGCTTCGGGCAACAGTTTTAATATGTGTCAGAATTCCCTCCTCATTTATTCCCAGCCTCGCCTCATTTACTTAATGAAAATGCTCAGCAAGAGTGACTGTACGAGAGGAAGTTAAACTCAGGTCCAGGAACCAGGCGATCAGATGGGTGCGGAGGGCCTGTTGAGGTGAAGGAGAGAGTGCCTATAGTCTGGTGTGGAGAAAAAAGGTGCAAAGGAACCGTTAGTCTTATCTATAATGTTTGATTATTTTACAAGGAGATGGCATGCCATGCATGTATTACCTGCTTAAATTAAAATTTAAACCAAAAGAAAGATTCACATGTTGCTTTGCAATATTAATAGTAACAATTAGCATGCTGGTGCTGGCTTCCTGTCTTCCACTTAAATATTATTACATCTGCTAACATTTTCCCTGGCCTAGAGCAGCAGACACTAAAGATGTGTTGAATGGGAGAATTCGGAGGAATTGGGGCAAAGCGATCAGTTGTATGAGCTGTGGTATCCGCCAAAAGGTGAGTCCTGACACTTCTACTTATCTTGGGAAGTTCTTAACCTCTCAAGCATCAGTTTCTGAGTTTGCAAAATGGGAATAAGGTTCGGATCGATCTTAAGGGTGGTGGGAGAATTGTAGGAACCAATGAGCACATGGGAGAATGCCTAGGACAGCCTATCTTTAATATTGCCTGGCTCATATAGCAGCATTCCAGTAACCCTTAACTGGCCGTGGTTTTCTTAGTGGCTCATAAAATAAGAGTGCCGCTTACACTGAAAGGCATGCTAGATTTGGAAAAATATGATACTAAGCTCTGAGCTAGACTGATCCTACACCCATAGCACCAAACAACTCCAAGTCAGCCTGCATGAGAAACCAATCATCAAAACATTTATATAAACATAGCCCATTATTGCCCTATAGTCTGTCATTTCCATTTGTTATAGGTTACACTTTATATGAACTGAGGATATAATATAATGAAAATACAACAATCACTAAAAAAATTCCAACAACCTATTCAGTGCCAATTTCATCCATCAATATAACTATTTTTGTAGTTCTTGGTTAACCTCTTTCTCTACACACCAACTAGGGGGAGATAAATGTGACTTGGAGAAACCCAAATGGGATCGTATGCTATGAAATAAGATCAGTTCCCTCAGGCAAAGAGTTAAATCCTCTGAAGTATTAGTTTTCTGATAAGTTTTGTCAAAGAAAGAGAACATGTGAAAACCTAACCCAACATTTAACTCCTTCAGTAGAGGTCCATTTCTTTGAGAATCCTCTTTCTTTTTACCTGTGGTTCCAGAAGTATAAATGTATATGGCAGGAGTGGATAAAGTGACCTCAGATCTCCATGACTCGGGGATAGGATCAGCCGACACTTGGTCCACTTTGTCTAGGAGAGAGCCGACCCCATCCGTGTTGGAAGTTCTGCTCACGTAATAGATGGCTACATCATCTTTTTGCAGGCTGGGCAGCACCTCTTCAATAGCTGCTTGGAGTTCTTAGTAAGAACAAAAATCCAAACAAATTAAATTGGCCATTAAAGTTATGTAGAGCAATGAGCTTCATGGTAATTTTGTTTTCACCATAATTTTGCCTAAAATGTGTGAATTATAAAAAGTGATGCTTTTAATTATGCACATTTAAAGACGGAATTTGCTACCTATGAAAATATTTGAGGGATGGTTGAGTTTTGATGATTTCATGAGCAGCAGATGGTGGGTTGACATCTGTACAAATGGACATATTAGTAAAAACCAGGATATTTAAGTTTATAACATGTGCAAACCAGTATGCATCTCAAATACTTCAGAAATGAATTTGTTTATTCCTAATATGTGCCCCACAAAACTACTGATGAAAAAAATTTTTAAGGGAGGAAACGACAAACAGAAGTAAGGGAGCCAGGGTAACTAATAAACATAGAAGCAACTTGCTATAACACATTTTTAAAAGCTTATCAGTAGTATGTAGTTCCCTAAGGAGGTTCAGAAATTCTGAGAAGTTCCAAACTTCACAAGCCCATTCTCTGGTCTGAGGAAAAAAAAGGACAGATAAGCATGTTTTTCAAACTGTGGGTCACAATATAGCGATGGATTGTTAAAGACATTTAAAATGACCAGTATTTTAAGAAATTAAAATAAAATGCAGTAGAAAATTTCAGAGCATACACACGTACTAAGAGGAAAGCACTGTTCTTTTTTAAAACTGTTGTTTCAGTTACATGGGTGTGTGAGTACTGGGTCATATACAAATGTATTTTTTTATTGTAGTCAAGGTCAAAAAATTTTAAAGGCACTGATTTAATAGGCAAACCACATGTCATGCTCACTACTTGGATTTTTGTGCCCCTAAACCATAAGATGAGATGGGCTTTAAGCTTCCTTGTCTTGAATTGTGATTACTTGTATTGTGATTATTTGTAACAGGTAACTTTATAGCCCAGGGAATTACCTTGGGGAGGCTCTTCCTAATTCATCTTATATGCTTTGTTTCTCTGATGTGTGCATATGATGAATCAATCAAGACAAGAAATAGCACCAGGGTAGATGCATTAAATTTTTTTAAATCATTTGAACCAAAGGACTCATTCAATTGGTAAAATATAGTGCAAAAGAGTTTATTAGGAAAATCAACAACCCTCACCCCACCCTCCTCACAATTAAACCTTCTGCCTAGGGTCAATCAATTTCAATTATTTTGGCTGCTTCTTCTAGCAAACACCTCTACATTATGAAATAACGTGTTTTTCCTGCTACCTCGTGACCTATCAATTTTGTTCCCATCCCCCATTTTACCCCTGTCCACCCCCAACAGTTATTATCTTCACTTTCTGCTGACTGGGTTAATAGTATTCACATCTATTCTGAGACCATAACTGTCTTCCCAGCTTTGTTTATGGGTTTGCTCCAGAAACCCTAAACCAATAATCATGATCAATAAGATTATGATTATGTATCATCCACTGCAGAGCCAAGTAACACACTTTAATCATAATTTCTTTCATGAACAGTTTGCTCCTGGAGTTTCTACTGGCTATCATTCTTTAATGGACCATTTGCCCCAATTCTTTTTTCAACCTCCATCAGATCAGCTTCTCTCCCTTTTTGCCCCAGGAACTTCGGTTCTCCTCTACTCTTTTATTCTGAAGGGTTGTTCTCTAGTCCTTCAGCACTTTGGTAATGTTAGAAAGCACCATAAAACCTAAATGTGATTTATTCCCACCAGGAGGTTTAAAACATTTCAATAGTAAAGTATTAACAAAAGGCCATGTGGTAGAAGCTGCTCAGGCTGAGGGGGTGTCAATTGATAAAAGCCTGGCTATACCTATATGAGTTTTTTAAATGTACCAATAAGATTAAGACAAATGTAAGGAAAAGATATTACTGCCTTAGGCGACATCCTGGCAAGAATGTGAACCCTGTAGTACTCAGCCAATGAGGAATCAGGGGAGGGACTCAAGCACTAGGAGATAAATTATTGGCTCCAAACTCCGCAGGTGTGCCTGTCCACCAGACACCCGATCTTATAAGACCGTCATTAAAGTCTCGCTCCGTTGTTCTCTCCATGTTTTTCAAACTGTGGAGTTTGCATTAGGACCAGTGAGTGTGTTTCTCACAATTTGGGGGCTCATCCGGGATTCTCTTGCCTGTGCGAGTTGAGGGCCCAAGCAGAGTGGGAAGAGCTGGCCCGCTCTGGGCATTTCACCTTTGCACGGAAGCCGAGAAGACCTGAGACTTGTGCGAAGACAGTGTGACCGATGCAGGGGAGAAAACGCAGGCACCGCAGCAACTAGGCAACCTCGTGCACGAGCCAAGGTAGGAAAATTGGGCTGTAAGTACTGCCTTGGTGGTTGGGCATTTTTCAGAGGTCGAGTGTGTGTGGCTGAGACGTGTCCTAGATACCAAGCGAGTGTGGAGTCCAACGGTGCGGTTCTCCCGCGAGGGAAATGGCTGGAACGAATCTCGGGGTGTGTGCAAGAAACTTCCATTCTGAGGGGTTGAGTACACAGGGAATTCAGACACAGGGACCTCTTGAAAGATGGAAAATACAAATCCTAGGCCTAGAGAAGCAGGGGAAAAGAACCAGACGAGATCCCTTGAAATTCCCCCAGATAGCCTCCTGGGGTGTAGGTTAAAGTACTGGGGAGAAGCCTCCTGTATCAGGTTAAGGACAAACAAGGTAATCAAATTTTGCTGTTTTGTCTAGATTAAAATTAGATCAGATGAAAACTGGCTTTGCCAGGTGTAAGTTATTTTTTGATAGCAATAAAGTCTCCAGTTCACCTAAGGAAAGGGACTACGCACTCTGTTGGTTACCAAGGGCGCTTCCCATATTTCCCCTCAACACCAGAGAAGGGAAAGCTAGGGAGGAGGAACTGCAAGAGACTTCCCAGGACAAGTCCAGGTGTTGAGGGAATGTTGTGTATTTTCCTAGATCCTTGTCCCAGCTGCAGCGGAGAGTTGAGGGGAGGAATGAAAGTTTTGTTTGGAGTTACTTGGAGAGAGAGAAAGTGCCTCGGCAGGGAGAGGCGCCCTGGGAGGTTGAAGAGAAAAAGTTTTAAGTTAACAGGTTGCATGCTTTGAGGGTGCCAGCGGCCTCAGAGAGAGGAGTGACCCAGGGGTTGGAAGTTCCCCTTTTTAAGGATTCTTTAAGAGTGTGGCTGGGGGCTGGGGGTGTTATGTATTCTTTGATGAGACATTAAATTTCTTATCAGTTCTCCAGGTAATTCTGCAAAATTAGCTTAACACAAGAAATTTACTGCTTTAGTCTCCTTCCAGGATAGCAGCTTCCTGGTTCGGGAGCATATCAGAACTGTCTGCCCTTCTTCCAAGCGGGGCAGAGTTATTGTGTGTTTGCTAATGAATTAGTTGAGAATCTTGCTTTTTGACTTCCTGGGTGTTAAAATGCAATCTTTGAGATAGAATCCTTCCTGCCTTTTGCTATGTTGTTTACTGGCTGTGCCTGCATGCTGAATTAATTGCCTGGGTTGCTGACTACTTGATTGGGGTCCGATGGAAAAAAAAGAAAAAGAAAAAATTCATATAAATAAAGTTAAAGAAGAAAAGAAGAAGCTGGCCCTGTATGATTAACATAATAAAGACAGGCTATGCTGAGGTACCCTTCTTTATTTGGGGAATATTCAGACATTCCAGGCCAAGTTGCTCCTGTCTTTTTGAGCTTTAATTAATTAATTCTGAGTCTTTTTAGTGGACTTCACTGGCCTTTTTCTCTTTCCACCCCACTCATATCCATTTAACATCGGGACCCACTTTCTTGGTTCCCTCCCTGTGGGTAAAATTGTAACATTTCCAGAATATCCTGCCTGGCTTTGGTACATCTACATATCAACAGGCGTTCAGAGGTGGAAAGAAGTATAGCTTTCGTTCATTTGCATCTTTCCTCAGGGGTGGAGAGAAGTTCATCTCCATATCAATGGGTAATTACCTTAGCAATGAAGGGCTTACGTACCTGAGAGGTGAGGGGGAGGGCCGGTTTTTGGCTGATGCTAGAGCCTGAAAGAGAGAAATGGCCCCAGACTACAGCTTGGGAGCAATAAACGGATTTTAAACTTTATATCTCCCTTTAAGTGATTTCAGTTTTTAGAGGTATTTTGCCCCAGGATTTCCTCTCCCCAGACTTAACCATATAAGAAGGACTTAGAGTTTCCCCTTGCCTTCTGGGGAGTCCACCAGGAATCCCAAGGTGTTTCCATTGAGAGAGGTCCCACTAGGACAAGGGGAAATTTGTTAACGCTCCCCTCACGGGTACTGAGGTGAGAAGTTTTAAACATTGCTAGTAGATCCTCTTGGCCTAGTGGATCCACTAGATCAATTCCTGGGACGTAATATATATACTTAGGTTAAACTGATGTACATCATGAATATCCTATTCCCTGGTGGTGAGGGGGGGGGGTGATCAGGAGAGCTGCTGTGTCCATTTTGGGAACAAAGACACCCACTGGGCCAGGGTGTCCAGCCAGCAGAACAAAAGTTCCCAAATGTAGATCCTAGATAAGATAATTATCTGGAGGATAGAACTAAAGTGCAGGATCTTTGAGGGCTAATTATAAAGGGAATTAGAGAATCAGTCCCAAGATGTCAAAATGTTTCTAAAGTGTTTGAAGTCCAACAAGAAAAAGAAGAGTCCCCAACTGCATTTTCACAGAGATTCAGGGACCAGATGAGAAAGTATTCAAGACTTGACCCAGAAGCTCAAGTAGGACAGGGTCTTTTAAAAACCAATTTTGTAACCAAAAGTTGGCCAAATATTGCTAAAAAATTACAGAATTTAGATAGATAGAATGAGAAACCTATAGAGGAATTATTTAGAGAAGCTCAAAAAGTGTTTGTTAGGAGGGAGAGCCAGATCCTCTCCAATGGACCCCAGGGGAACTGCAAATTCTAGAAGAACTGAAAGCAATCCTTAGTCACTGCCCCAGTCCTGGCACTCCCATTTTTAGAGAAGCCATTTCACTGGTTTGTTACTGTTGAACAAAGTTCCCTGTAGAGGTTTTGACCCAAGCCTGGGGAGGAAAGAAACAACCAGTGGCCTGTGTCTAAACTACTGGACCGTGTCTCTTGAGGATGGACTGAATGCGTTCAGGCCATTGCAGCCACGGCCTTACTGGTAGAAGAAAGCAAAGTAGGAAATTAACTTGGAAGAACCCTCACAGTCAGTACTCCTCACCAGGTTCGGGTCATACTTAATCAGTAAGCTGGGCGCTAGTTAATAGATTCTCAAATTTTAAAATATGAAGCCTGATCTTAACAACAGACACCTGTCTCAATCCAACCAGCTTCTTATGTGCAGGGGAGGCTGAAGGCCAATCAGAATTGAAGCATAGTTACATAGACCTCATAGAATATCAAACTCGGAGTAGTCCATACCTTTAGAAAAATTTGGACAGAAAGAGGTCTCATAAACAGTAAAGGAAAAGAATTAATTCATGGGAAATTAATCAAGGAGGTTCTGGAAAATCTTTTACTTCCAGCTGAAATATCTATAATGCATGTGAATGATCACCAGAAAGGAAATTCTTATGAAGCAACAGATAATAGAATTGCTGATGAAGCCACTGAAGAGGCTGCATCTGAAGATGAAATTAGACTTTTAAAACCTCACACCTAATATCCCTAAAACTTCCTTTATCCCAAAGTTTTCTTAATAAAAACAAACAAACAGAAATTAAGAAGCTACAGGAGGTGGGGGCATCTTGAGATGAGAAAGGGAGGTGGACTTTACCAGATGGGAGAGAAGTGATCAGCCGACCTATTATGAGACAGCTGATAACATGTCTTAGAGGAAGCCACTAAGGTCCCCAGGCAATGTTTGATGCTTTGACACCATTGCTAAAAAGATTTGTAGGCGTTGCGTGCCAAAGAATTAAGAAGTGTATGAAAAAGTCAGTACCTGGAGAGAGACCCCGCCCAAGCAAGACCATTCCAAAGTATCCAAATTGACTTTACTGAGATGCCAGAAGTGGGGATGCTTAAATATTTATTAGTGACTGTTGACCATCTCACTGGATGGGTGGAGGCCCACCCATTAACAACTCCAACAGCAAGATCAGTGATAAAACTACTTTTAGAGCAAATAATTCCTAAGTTTGAGTTAATAGAAAATGTTCAGATTTTACTTCATTTTACTTCAAAAGTACTACAAGGAATGATTATTATATGAGCTACCATATCTGGGAAGGGCAACAGACTTGCCCACTGTAGAAACAAATGATCAGTTTTTAAGAGAATATGTGCTGGCCATGTCTTCTAACTTATCTTCTCTCAGGCTGAAAGGACTCCTCGCCCAGACTCCCCCACTTGACTTCTTCACTCACTGCATCCAGCCTGGGGACCTGGTGTTAGTAAAATCCTGGAAAGATCGACTCCAGCCCAGCTGGGAAGGCCCCTACCAAGTGCTCCTGACCACAGAGACTGCAGTGAGGACAGCTGGAAAGGGTTGGACTCACTACATCAGAGTAAAGAAACTGACTGAGGGATCTGGGGACAAAACAGAGAATTGACTGGTGTCCCAGGTGGCTAACCAACCCTTAAGACTGAAACTAAAAAGAACCTAAATGTTAAATTTTATCCTCCTAACTCTATTTCACAGGCAAGTCACAGAGAGCCCTAGAATAGGAAGGAACTCCTGGTTATCCTGTCAAACTCATAATCAATATTACTAAAACATCAAGCCCCCAAACCATTAGGTTTGATGCTTGTTAGGTTCTCTCTTGTGGTGACCTAAATGACCAAAGACAGCTTTCTAGAGATAATAAGTATCTCTGTCCTGAATGGACAAATGTTAATAGAATAAAAAAGCAAGTGGGCCCCCATGTCCAGGGTGGCGCAGTGTTTGGTGGACTACCCAGTTTCAAGGGTGGGCGGACCTTCATGCAGCAGAGAAATCTTTAATAAGAAAGCTCCGCTTAGCTAAAGGAATTCCTCCTGATTATTGCCAGGACAGACAGTGTAACCCCCTCTTATTAACTATACATAAACCTCAAGACTTAGACTCAGACCCTGTGGAAAGGTTGGATCTTAATTTAATCAAAGACAAGACTTCACCCATAGTGGCCACCCCTGATCCTGAGGGAAATAATGAGCCAGAGCCTCCCCATAATGACCCTAGACTAGTTAAAAGATCTAAAACAGATTCTTGAAATAGAGATAGATTATGGAGACACCAATGCCTGGGTAGAATGGGTTAAATTTTCAGTCCTAGCTTTAAATAAAAGTGATAGTTATGCATGTGCTGCTGGATGGCCACAGGTGTAGGCGGTCCTGGTCCCTTTCTGTTGGGACACAGACCCCACTGAGATGAACTGCGTGTTGGCCCTGTACCAGGACAAGGACGCTTGAGGAAATGAGACTTGCAGGGGCTTGTCTTTACTCTTTCATGCACTAAAGAAGTCAGACCCGAGGGCAATCCCCTCTTTTTCCATAGGGAAGATGAATCACTCCTCATGCCTCTCTAGGCAAGGGGAAGGTTTCACAACTCCTATGGGGAACTTACTGACTTGTCCCACATCCTAAATGTCTTTAAAGAGGGCAACTTCTTGAAATTCCTCATCCCCTGAGTGGATGTTTGGTGGTACTGTGGAAAGGGGAACCTGCGCTGCTCATTGCCACCCACCTGGGCTGGGAATTGTGCTTTAGTCCAATTGGCTATTTCATTTACCCTGGTATTCCTCTCTACACCCAACGAAAAAAGTTTTCATAGAAAATTGCAAATCCTTACAAGGATTATTTGATTTGAATGTATACATTGACTCAATAAGAATCCCTAGGGGAGTCCCTAATGAATTTAAAGCTAGAAACCAAATAGCCGTAGGGTTTAAATCAGCACTATTTTAGTGTTCCACCATCAACAGAAAAGTAAATTTGGTCAGTTGCATTTACTATAATCAACAAAAGGTTTTTATTAACTATGCCAGGCATGCTCTTCAAGTAGTAGCTAGCCAATTAGACAATACCACAGGATAGCCTGAGAAAAGAGGATAGCATTAGATGTGATGTCAACAGAAAAAAAGAAGAATCTTATGTTGAGAGAAAAATGTATTTTTATCCCAAATAATACTGCCCCTGATGGGCACTATTACCAAAGTCCTATAAGGACTCATCACTTTAGCTAATAAAGGAATTAGCTGCAAACTCTGGCATCATGACCCTTTTACAAACTGGTTAGAAGGGTAGTTTAGAAAATAGAAAGGTATGGTTGCCTCTGTTTTAACATCCCTTGTTACAGTTGCAGGAGTTGTAACTACTGTAAAATACTGTATAACCCCTTGTGTGAGAGGCCTGACTCAGCAGAGGCTTATAGATGCAGTCATAAACAAATACCTATGACATACACCCGAAATAATCTTCTGTTATTACAAGATAAATTTGATTATGAAGAAAAGAGTAAAAATCTATTAGAGAAATTTGAAAAAAGACCAAGAGTGAGCTGAAATACATTAATGAGAATAAAACCAGAAATTCTTAACTAAAGAGGGGGAATTGTTAGAAAACACCATAAAACCTAACTGGGCTTTATTCCCACCAGGAGGTTTAAAACATTTTAACAGTAAAGTTTTAACAAAAGGCCACATGGTGAAAGTTGCTCAGGCTGGGAGGGGGTAGGAATTGATAAAAGCCTGGCTATACCTGTTTGAGTTTTTTAAACCTACCAATAAGATTAAGACAAATGTAAGAAAAAGATATTACTGGCTTAGGCGACGTCGTGGAAAGAATGTGAACCCTGTAGGTCACAGCCAATGAGGAACCAGGGGAGGGACTCGCACACTAGGAGATAAATTATTGGCACCAAACTCCACAGGTGTGCCTGCCCACCAGACATCCCACCTTGCAAGACCGTCATAAAGCCTCACACCACTGCTCTCTTTGTCTCCATGCCCACTTATTGAATTTGGACCAGTGAGTGTGTTTCTCAGAGGTATAAAAATAATTACTGTTATAAAACTGGACTGATAACATCCCATCCCATGCTACTGCCTTGGGCCAGGTCCTCATTATTTCCCATCTTGACCATTGCAATTACCTCCTAACCAAGCTCCTGCCTGTAAGTTCTCCCCACTTACAATTTGTCAGCTACACTGCTTCACAGCTACATCACTGTCCTTTAAAATCCTTCAATGGCTTCTCATCCTCTGTGATAGAATCCACTCTCCTTATGCGCCATGTGAGGTCTTGGGCTCATTCACAGTCTAACCCCTGTGGACTTTTCTGATGTCCTCTCCTACTGTCTACCCCTTGGCCCCTTTCCTCTAGCCACACTGATCCATGTGAACTGAATATACCTATACGCTCCCCTCTCATTACCTTTGTCCAGGGGGGGTACATGAGATTGGAATGCCACCTCTCCCCCCGGTTACTGGGAAAACCCTGGTTCACCCTCCTTGTACTAGTCACTCAGGTTCAAGTTTTGGTAAAGTGCCTCCCTTTTTAGAAGATGCTGTCTACTCAGTGCCTAAAGCATGTGGATCTGCCTTTTAAGAGTAACAGGGACAATCTCTTATTCTCCTTGATGAAGAGCATAACCTTGGGCTTTAGTAAGAGCTTGGGTATGAAAAATAATACAGAAAGTTGTCTGAAGGGTGTAGATTAGACCTGTCAGTTCCTCATTAGTCTAGGTTTAAATTGTGGATTGAAATAGAACTTTAGAGAAAGCAGTACATACTTGGGTGATGGGAAATCAAGTGATTACAGCACTTTCACACTCCTAGGCCTTAAAATCTGTCTTAGTAAAAAGAAAAACCAAATGAAGGTAGTTTATGAAGCTTCTATCCTTTGTTTGTTTTTGATGAAGGGAAGAAGGGAAATTTCTGAACACAAAGATCCATTTCTAGAAAGTAGGGAGAGAGAACGAGTGGTGAGCTGAGTCAGTCTTTGTTACCAAGGTGTCAAGATGCTACTGACTGAGAAAAAGAGAAATCCTGCCATTTGCAACAGCTTGGATGGACCTAGAATGATGCTAAGTGAAATAAGCCACGTGGGGAAAGGGAAATACCGTAAGATTTCACTTACATGTAGAATCTAAAAACAAAACGAAATGAACGAAACAGCAATAGACTCATAAGGACTGAGAAGCGACTGGTGGTTCTCATGGGGGAGGGGTTGGATGCATGGGTGAAACAGGTGAGGGGATAAAGAGGCACACAGTGTCAATCATAATATAAATTAGTCATGGGGTTGAAAGCACAGCATAGAGAACATAGTCAACAGTTCTGGAACATCTTTCTATGTTGAGAGCAACTACACTAGTTGGGGTGAGGATTTAATGTAGATGAACTGTTGAATTGCTTTGTTGTATACTTGAAACCAATATAATGTGTATCAACTATACTTCAATAAAAAATTTTTTTAAATATAAAAAAGATTCTATTGGCTGAATGTGCAGCTTTAACAGGAAAAGCTTTGAATCTAGTAGCTTGTTCTGCTACCAGGTTGCCTCATTGAGGGGGTAACTTAGTTAAATAGAACACCCGAGGATTGTTTACAAATAAGTTCTGAAAAGGAGGCAGTGAAAGGAAATGTGTTTTGATAAAAAATTCAGGCTGACTGAAATGGTTGGTAGATGAACAAATCAAGATTGAAGGCTCATCTTTCCTTCATAGGGAAAGACAATTGAAACACAAACTGGTTCAAACAGCTCTTGGAGACAGGCTGAAAATAAATTTTTCAAATTTGTAACTGGGATTTTGCATTTCTATCACTGACAGTTTGGAATTATAGTATTTAACAACCTATTGCCTATTCTGTACACCAGCACAACAGGTGTTAGAATATCCTTCAGACAGAGGCGTGCATATGCCCTCTCCTCCCTCCACACAAGTCGCCCCGAGGTCAGGAAGATGCTTTACCAAGGTTAAGTCCCACCAGGAGTAAGTAAATCTTTAACAGGTAAATACATATATTCATCTTAATTTTATGGAGTTACATAATCTCTTAATACTATTTTTCATTTTTCTCAGTTAAACTTCCTGCTTATGTGAACTTTTGCTTTCTGAAGAATCTTGGAATCAAGGATAATTCCTAGTCATGAGTTTCCCAGGTCCCACCAGGCCTTACATAATTTTATCAGTTGACATCCATAAGCAACCATGTTGCCTATGTATCAAATATCTACTTCCCTATTTCTCAGAGGCTGTGTGAAGGTGCTTTACAAATACCAGCCCCTTACACTCATTATGCAGAATGATCCAACTCTATTCTTCTTCAGATTCAATAATATTAACAGCTGATTTAGAGTTTATTTTGTTTTTACCTCTTCCCTCCCTTCTTGTTTCTAAAGAAAATGAACCATTGGGAATTTCCAAATATGCTAGCAAAGGACTCGTTTGTTTCTGAATGAAGATGTACAACCACGCTCCTCCCTTGGGAACCTTCAGTTATGAGGACAAGAAAAACAATGTTAGAGACTATCTTTAAGCTAGTTCTCTATTCAGACCTCCGGCTACTTGGCTGGGATCCCAGCCCTGACTTCCCACCCACTCACTTGATGTGGGTTTCTGTTCTCCATCCTAGGCATAGATCCCCCCACATGGTCCCCACCCATCCTGGGCTTGTCACCAGCTCCCTCTTTGGCAGTGACATCTGGAGAGACCACAGCTCTCTCCTACACCCCCTGCCACAGGTAAACTGGGAGGTAAACAAGTCTGTGGTAGGGTGTGGTGGGCTTGAGGGAGATTGGGTCTAAATGGATTTTCTCAAATAAGGTATATTCAAATTTTTTCCACCATTTTTCATGCCTGCATGCCCAACCCAATGGCTCTTAAGCTTCAGAAAGAAAAAAAAAAGCCTGCTACAACCAACCTGGAAGGTGGAACTCATTAATTTGATAAACATTATTGAGTGACTACTATGTGCTAGAAACTACTAGGGCATTATTCAAAGATAGAGAATTCTAAGCCTTAGAGACAAAGTGTTTCTGTCACAACTCATCTCAGTTACTGCCTGGGCTAGAGCTGTGGAGGTGAAATTATCTCTGTGCCTCCACCCTTGACTGGAGTTGGCATTGGAAAATTCTCTCCTTCCACAGAAGTGAGGCCACGGCTGTGGGCATTCTTTGGAGTCTCTGAGTCCCTGTTTTCTCTACAGTAGAGTCCCTTCAGTGAACAGCTTAAAAAAATTACCATTTCTTAGGCCCAGTCTGCTGTTGTCTTACACAGTAAAACTCTTTAAGGAAGCATCTCACTGTGTTACGAAGCTGATGAGAACTGCCTCCCTGCCTCCGGCTCCTCTTGCTTGGAATGCCACCTCCCCCATTGCACCTGACCAGCCCAGCGGTCAATGGCCTAAGAAGGAAGCCTTCACCCTCTGCTCTTTTTCCCACAGCCTTTTGCACATCTCTTAGCACACTTACCACATTCTTCTGGCTGTCACAGTCATGTGTATGTGGCTTAGTTCTTTTACTGGACTGTGAGATCTTTGAACTAATTCATCCTGTACCTTATGAGGACACTCTAAACATTTCTTGATGTGGAATTACACTGTCTGCTTTTCTCAATCTAACCTCCAAGGTTTGTATGACAAGAGTTTGCCTTGATCTGACACTAGTTTTATTATGAAGTTCTCCTGTTTTAGAACTTTCCATGATGTAATACTTTAGAAAAGTTATTAGAAGCATTTTCATTTATCATCTAAATGCTTTCCAAATGTATAGCCTTTCTCAAAGGTCAGTTTACTGCTAGAGTGCCAGAGATCCACTGCAAAGTCTGGTTTAAATTAGACTTCAGTGTTGGAATTCCATTATACCCTTCACATATACTGACCAAACATAATGGTCAGTGGCAGAGGACTCTTGTCTGGGTGGGTTGTATTTCTGACTTGATTACAAAACCAAAGTCTATTATAGTCATTTAAACCAAATTTTCTTTGTCAATAAAACTCCCAGTCTTTGACCTCCCTCACAGGGAGCCTGGGATACTGTGCAGGTAAACAGTACTTAAACCCTCAGCAGTGGTAGAAAGATCACTATGCTAACAACTTTTCTCCAAACCAACTTGTCATGAAACGGGTTTAAGAGTCTTCTAGTTACTAAGCAGTGAAGTTGTCTCTTCCCAGGCAATTGGAAATTGATAAGAATTTTCTTGAAAGGATCATCACCTTCAAATAACTTGGCTGCCTTTAAAATTGTCCCCCTGCTTGTAGGCTTTCATAAAAAGACTTCATTTTTTGGATTACTTAATCCATGTAAGTTTCCTGATTTCCCACAAGTGGCCAGACCTCTCATCTTTCTGTGACACTAGGCAAACTGCTCAGCTTGCTCCAGTTTCCTCTCTTATGAAGGGGTGGGGGGAGCTGATGGGTGCTTAAATCCCTCCAGCTTTAACACTTGACGTTCACGTAGAAGTAGCATGTTGTAGGGAAAGTCATGGGCTTTGAAGCTGGACAGACTTACGTGGGAATTTGAAGCCACAGTTTCCTCAACTGCTTAACAGGGAGTAATGATACGTTATCTCTTAGGGTAATAAAAACATCTAGCATAGGGCATGGGACAGGAGGGCATTACAGAAAGGTGGGCCTTCCTGGCTCCCTACTCCTTGATGTCCTTCAACCCACACCTGGTCAGGCCTCCTTTTGTGACAGCGAGAAGCATCTCCTGGCATTTATTCAAGAGTTGAGACAAGCTTTCTGGGAAGTGAAAAACAGCAGCCGTGTGGGTAACAGGTTCTTGGTTTCTTCGTTTCTTCCTGACCTGGTATTCACTAGAGTATGAAGTTAGCATTTCAGGCTCCCTGGAAAGTGGCAGGAGGTGACTACAGAACCAAAGGTCACTACTGATATTGATGCAATGGGGGCTCAAAAGGGCACTGCAGCAAATCCCTGAAGTCTTCTCCTTGGAGATCAGGTGGGGTCACCTTCTCTCTGTTAGTGAGAATCCACGGAGGCTAACAGCACTCGAGAGCTGGAAGCAGCCTTGAAGACCTTCTGTTACAAGGGAGGAAACCAAGGGACAGAGAGGGAAAATGACTTTCCCATGGTCAACAGCCAGTCAAGCAGTCTCCCTGGATCCTCTGTAGTTCACACTATAGACCCCTGCTTTTTAATACAGATGTCAGTATTGGTTAAGAGCTCGGCCTCTGGTGTAGATATCCCTGGTTGAGCCCCGTCCTCCCAGCTCTGAGACTTGGGGCATAAGGCCAGCACCTCGCTGGTCTCAGTGGTCTCATCTATAAAGTCCAAAAGTAAACCCTACCTGTTGAGGATTTAAGACACTATGTATGCTGCTTAACACAGTGCCTGGCATGGTCAGCTTGCACAACAGGTGGTTTTAGTGATCATGTATTAGCGATTGGAGAAAGGGTTCCACCCCCTTCTACTACACACTCGTTCCAATCCAAACTTTCCTCTCCAACCCCCTGTGGCGGGTTCTGTGAAGAGCGGAGGAGACCAATGCGGGGGAGGGGGGGAGCGAAGGGGCGAGGGAGGCGGACGGTCCCCGGGCTCACCTGGTGAGACCAGTAGCACCTTGGCGCCGCAGCACTGGAAGCAGTGCAACAGGGACTTGGCGCGGATGTTGGAGTTGAGGCAGGCCATGGCACAACCCAGCTTGGCCAGGCCCAGCCACAGCCACACGTAGGCTGGTTCATTGCCCATGAAGAGCGCCACGCAGTCTCCCTGGCGCAGGCCGAGGTGGTCGCGCAGAGCCCGCGCCACTTGGTTGCTGCGCCGGTCCACCTGCGCGTAGGTGAGCGTCTCGTCCTGGAAGAGCAGCAAGGGCTTGTGCGGAGTCTTGCGCACTTTCTCCAAAAAGACCTGGAGGACGGTGCGCACCGGACGCCGCCGCGCATAGCTGCGCACCCGCCGGGCCAAGCCAGCTACCCGTAGGAAGTAGCCCATGTCTTGAAAGAAGTAGGGGCAGCAGAAGTTCACCAGCAACGGTAGGAGCAGGAGCCCCGCCAGGGCCGTGTAGACGGCGGGCAGCATGAAGGTGGCGGGGTCCCCTGTCCCCAGAGGGGCAGAGGGCGCACTGCGGGCGTGCAGCGCGGCGGCGGGGCGGGCGACGAGCGGATGGCGGGCGGGCTGCGCGGGGACGCGCGGCGAGGCTGGGGCGACGGCGGAGCGCCTGGACTGCCAGCACCGATGCGGGCTCTGGGGCAGGTGGAGTGGCGTGTGGGCTGCTGGGCGTTGCGGGCGGGACCGGGCGGCTGATCCCGCCCCCTCGTGGGGTGCCGCCACCTGCGCCCGCGGCCCGCCCCTGCGGTCCTCCCGCGGCGGGGAAGGCTGCTCTGCGGCTCGCCCGGGCCCCGCCTCTGCTCTGCGCGGGTCCGGAGGTCTGGGGTCAAGTGTGGACGCTCCCCTCTTGTGCCCAAGTACTCTAAACCTTGGAGCCAGTTTCCTTATCAAAATGGTGATGATAAAACTCACTTAGAGGATGTTGAGATCAGTGGCGATGGTGCTGGCGTAGGGGTATTGTTATTGCTAACGCTAATAGAGTTCTAGAGATGACTTGTTATTGTTAATAAAATGCGTTATGAATGCAACACGGTCCAATTATTTATTATAGCGGATACCAGGCGCCACTGCCAAATCAGAACCCCATCTCTCCTTCCTGGTCCCAGGGGTTTTCGCCTCTTTGTTTCTCAGATTTGCATATCCTCCCCGCGTCCTGCCCAGCCCCAGCCTCCTAGCTAGGCGGCCTCCTATGGCAAGGATTTCAAGGTTGAGCAAAAAGCACCAGCGATTGTGACCTCCAGCTCATTCCAGCCCCCGGGCAGCGGGTAGGGACTGGGCAGCGGGTAGGGACAGGCCGCTCTTGTCTGCGTTGGTCCTGTCGGGCCCAGCTAGCCCAGATTTGGCGTTGAGGTAGACGAAACTTTGCCTCCTGATCAAGCTCTGGCGATATTTTGATTTGTGTTAATATTTTATTCTAAGTGATTTCCCTCCTTGTATGTTGAAGATTCTCAACTATTGTCAGCCCAATTCAACATACATTTACTAAATGGTGCCGTCAGAGAAAAAAAAAAGTACAGCACAGAGAAAATAAACATTACTGTCATTTCTCAAAGTCTATTTCTTTTATTGTGATCCTTATTTTAATTTCTCTTGATACTCTGTGTATATAGAGCGAAGAGTCGCTGCTTGCAGCTAAGGAGGGTCAGGATCTAAGTACAGCAGTATTTTATTTTTTTGCTCTCCTGTCTTCCTGTGTCTATTTACCTTCTTCTTACGCTGTAACAGCCAATAATGACTGTCTATTCCTTGCCAGACACTCTGCCAGGGACTTCTCTGTATTATACTTTTGGAGCCTCACAGTCACCTAAGGGTGACACTTTCATACTCATTTACGGACAGGAAAGGGATGCTTAGGGATGTGAATTAAGACAGTAGTTAAGTGATGCGCGGGCTTTGAAACTGGCATCTGTGGGTCTCAGGGCCCACTCTTAGCAACAGTGTTAGGCTGCCCTCCTATTCCCTGGATTTCTATCCATGTTCTCTTTTTCCATTAGCAATGTTCTCTTTTCCGTCTCACAATCTTACCCTCCCCCATTTTCTCAGCCCTCTCTTTTTATCCCTGGGACCTGCTCAAGCAACCCTTTCTTCCCCTTTTCAGGACTCATGGTCCATCCAGCTACCACCTAGCAACTGGTTGCATCATTTCCCTGGGGAGGAGTTGGGGGCCCTTGTTATCCCTAGGGGGAAGTCTGCAGGGTTAATTAAAATAGGGGTCAGGACAGGAACTGTTCTGGTGGGCACCTGTTCTTTCAGGTTGAAGCTGGGAGGCAGCCCTCCCTTTCCACCCCACAGCCACCCCTTCATGGCCAGTCACTTCAACAGCCTCCTAGACGCTCTTGTCCTGTCCCTAAACAGCTACTCTCCAGAGTGCTACATTCCCCAAAATGCCTACTTTGTTCTCTCTTATTCTGAAGGCATCAGACTTGTGTATCAGCTGTTTTCAGTCGCAAGCCAAAGAAAACAAAACCCAAGCCAGCTTAAGCAGAACAGGAATTTAAGCAGTGACTGTGCAGTCCCGGGGGTAGCAAAGGCTTCAGGTGAGCCTTCCTTCACGTGGCTTACGTGCTGTGGCCTGGACCCAGTTTCCCTTTCACTGTTTCTCTGCTCTGTCTCTTCTTCTCATGTATGCGCTCCCATCACGATCCAGAGATGGCTGCCAGCCCTTCAGGGTTACATGCTTCCTGCTTCAACTTCAGACAGAATGTAAGAATATTTCTCTTAGGAGTCCCTTATTAAAAAAAAAAAATCTTTGATAAGGCGGTGTGCCCATTCCTGGACCAGTCTTTGTGGCCTGTGGAAAAGAAATGCAGATTGCTTTAAACCAATTATGCTCAGCCATGGAGCTGGGTGTAGAGTCAGTCCCATATTGTGGAAAATTTCAGGGTATTTAAAAAAGTGGTGGGGAAGGAAGGGGGGAAAAAAACAAATACTTTTGGGGAGTCAATTCGGAAATATTTGTTATCTACCTACCTACCTACCTACCTACCTACCTACCTACCTACCTACCTACCTACCTACCTGCCTATCTTGGAACTCTTCTTCCCAGTGGTTCTAGCTTAGGCTTATCATCTTCCTGGAAATATTGCTGTCATCTTTCATCTCTGCTGCTCAGTGATCTTTAGTGCCTCCCCATCGTTTCCTATGTCCTTCCACTGACGACCTCTATAGATAATCGTGGCATTTGTACAGCATACTAGAACACACCTGCGCTGGCGCTTACAACAGGTGTTGGGTCCTGCCTGGCTCCCTTGTGGAGGGAGCAGGTCAGTAGCTTCGCACATTGGTTGTCCATTTTATGAACATTTACTGGGAAGCTCTGGTTTAAAACAAGAAGTTCACACTTTATGTTCTGGTTCTTCTGAATTTGACTTGAACTCAATTAACAAATATTTGTTGAATTTCTACTATTAACGGAATATCATCAGGCACTAGATATTTTAAAATGAACCAGAACTTAATTCTAACTACTTCTTTTCAAAATGCTTTGTTTTAAAAGATGGGTCTACACTCCTGGAAAAATTCTCTGCACATTCTCTTCTCTATGGTTTTGTTCTTGTGTCTCTCAGACACCCCTGACCTCTCCTCCTCTGAATCCCAACTCCCCTTTGAGGCAGTGGTTCATAGATGTCTGGATTTCTCAGCCAAGCAGCATTTAGAAAAGTTAGGAACCCTACATAAAGTACCAACGTTAACATTTTTCAAGTAAAAATGGCTCTCCCTAACCAACTAGAGTGACATTTTTAGACCTAAAAAGGAAAGTATAACTCAACTTAAAAAAGGTTAAAAAGGTTAATTTTGTTATGTGTATTCTACCACACAAATATGTAAAAGGCAAAAATACCAGAAGTCCTTTTCAAGAAATTATAGTCCTTTTCAAGAAAGAATGAAGAGAAGATTATACCAAATATAAAAAGACAGAAATTAAATCATTTTTGAGTGCAGAAATAATACATTTTTGGTTTAGTATTGTATAGAAATGGTTTCTATGCAACTTTGTCCACTTAGAAATATAAATTTAATTCTGAAGCATGAAGTAATCCGAATCTCAGGCTTTGATATAACTGAGGATTGTTTCAGCACTAGTGTTTCGGAAAATACTGAGAAAACTTGGACTGGATCACTGACAGAAGAACCAAGCCCCACTCGGAGGTCTTGCAGTGTTGAGGCTTTATTTCACACCGGCGGGCTCAGAGGGGAGTAATCTCCCAAAAAGTCTGAGCCCCGAACAAACGCAAAGGGAGCAATATATATCTTTCTGCTTCCTTTTCTGTAACATTCCTGCGTGCCCAGCAAGTGAGCTGGCAAGGGGGAGGGAGTGAACCTTGGGAACAGGTGCTTGGCAGAGCAGGAAACCTAGGGTGTGTTTTTTTGTTGTTTGTGTTGAGGAGGGGTCGAGACAGAGGGGAGCCACCCCCTAGCCCTCCTAAATTGCTGTCCTTGTAAATCTCTATCACTCCACCCTGTGAGGCCCCTTTAAACACTTTGTTTTAGGGGGCATCATCTCCCTGGTTTATGACAGGGTCATAGTGGCTCCGCATATACATGAGCTGTATGGAGGAAACGCGTTTTCTGATAAAGTTAATGAGCCAGTTAAATATGCAGGGTCTCACTAATAGTCTAAGGAACAGCAGAACCGCTGGCCCAGCAAGGCCAGTTAGAAGAGTTGTTAACCATGGGTTCTATTCAAACTATCCTTGGAACTAAGACTTTTTATTTTCTAACATTTTATTTTTACCCTGGATGTTCTTTTTTCCTTTGGCCACAGAGCTCCTAACTATGCCAGACTTATTTGCATAAAAACAACAATCTTCTTTAAGGGCTATACATAAGCCTCCCTGTGACATGAACAGAAGGTCCAGTACTTTAGGATTTTGCAACACCACTTCAGCCAGGGAATCAATTTGATCTTGCAGCTGAATCATGGTGGTTTCAAGGTGCTCTAAATCTTGATCAACTTCCTCTGTTAGGGCAGCGAGCCCTAAGTCTCCTTTTATTAGCGCCACTGTGCCTACTGCAGCTGATCCGGCTACATTGAGCTCAACTAGAGCAGGGATCAGCAAAGAGGCAGCCTGTTCCTCCTAGGAAATCTCACCGGGGGGAAGTAGGCAGCTCCCTTCAGGCCTACTATGTACTTTATAACTTTTGTACAGTTAAACATTGCAGAGAGGTAGTTTGGAAGTGCAAGCTGAGACGAGTTCAGCTAGGAGAGACAGGTAAGCACAGCAAAACAACTTAACAATTACTCAATAGACAATAGAAAGGGTAACTTTTTGAGAAATAGTCCAGTCCAGGGGTGCAACAGCAGAGAGTCTAATGCCTATAATAAAAGACACCACTCCGACGAGAGCCAGGATCCATGGTGCACAGGTGTCCATTAGTCAGAGGGCGATCGTCGGGTGTGGAGGCAGAGAGGATCTGGAGGTCTGGCTGGGCCTCCCACTGATATGCCTCCTCGTAGGCCCTTTCACTCTGGAATGACGGACCCCTGGAGAGATGCCTGCAACCTTGAGGGCAGTAGAAGTAGTTAGAACAACAATGTGGGGGCCAGTCTACTGAGGTTTGACGGGGTCTTTTTTCCAATCTTTAACTCACTCAGACTGAGTCCCCAGCCTGCAAGGAATGTACTGGGGATCCTGGAGAGATCAGGGCTCTTCCTATGGTGTATTGTTGTAGTTTGTTTAGGGTGGCTTCCAAGGCTTGGAGCTGTTCTCTTGCTCTCTTATCTCCTATTTGGTGTAGGTTCCCTGGGACATCTCCTAGACATGGGGGAGGGCATCCATACACTAATTCAAAAGGGGAAAAAACCTTGAGTTCCAGGTGTGCAGCGAGCACTCAGGAGCGCCAGGGGCAGTGAATCTCTTGGCAAAATTTAGCTAGGTTCCTTTGAGGGTGCCATTCATTCACTCTACTTTCCCTGAACTCTGTGGCCTGTACGCAGTGTGAAGTTTCCAGGTAATGTTTGAGGGATTTAGTTAACATTTGCACTACATCTACTACAAAGGCATTGTCACTGTGGATGGTGGACGGTAGGCCAAACCGGGGCACAATTCCTCTCAGGAGGACTTTGACTACTTTCTGGCTTCATTTTGTTCTGGTTGGGAAGGCTTTGACCCAGCAGAGTATGTACACACAGCAGAGTATGAACAGAGTATGTTCCTAGGAGGTATCTGGGTCCCCTGCTTCGCTGGACATCCGTGAAGTCTATCTCAAGGTCTTCAAAGGAGGCAACTCCTGTTCTTTGGACACCAGGTGGGAGTTGTGGCACAGATCGAGCATTATTTCTGGCACAAGTTACACAGTGTCCACTCACTGCTTGGCACAGCGCTGGCAACTGGCTCATGTAGTATTGCTTTTTGAGGAGGGCAGGGGCTCCAGTGCAGTTTTTCCCAGGTGGGTGAGCTGGTGGTATTTGCTGACTAGGTGCCTCCCGGTTGCAGCTGGGACAAAGATACGTCTGTCTGGCAACATCCACCATCCGTTTTCAGTTAAAGTGGCTCCTTCAGTTATGTTCCAATCTTTCTCCTTTTCAGTGCACCTGGGTGGAGGGGCCTCTACCCAGGATGTTAGGGCCACAGTGAGGGAAGGAGCTCTCCCTGCCTCCTTACTGGCTGCTGCTCTGGCAGCTTCATCTGCCATTTCCTGTGCTGTAGGGTTGTTTTCCTTTTGATGTTCTTTGCAATGCAGAATTGCTACCTTTATTATGTACGAAGAGATTGAAGGGCTTTTTTATATCTGGCAGGCCTACGGCTGGTGCCTGTTATGAAGCAGTTTTTATTTCCAGGAAGGGGGCTCTTGCCTTTTTTGTCCAGACAGTGGCTTTCAGTCTGGTTCCCCCAGGAGGATGCAGAAGGGCCTTGCCATCGCTGAGAATCCGGGAATCCAGATTTTTGCAGAACCCGGCGGCTCCTAGGAATTCTTACCTGCCCCCACCTTGTCCTGGGCTGGGGTAAGGAGTTAACGACCTTTTTCTTCTCTGGCTTTAGTGCCCTTTCTCCCTGGGTGAGGAGGAAGCCTTAGTACTGGACTTGCTGTTGGCAGATTTGTGCCTTTTTTCATGAGGCTCGGTATCCTGAGTCTGACAGGAGTTGCAGGAGGCCTTCTGTGCCTTTTGCACAATTTTCCTGGATGTCACTGGCAAAGAGGAGGTCATCTACGTACCGCAGGAGGGCGCAGCATGTGGCATCTCTCAGAAAGCTGGCAAGGTCTGCGGCCGATGCCTCTCTAAAGAGAGTGGGTGAGTTCTTGAACTCTTGTGGAAGCCGCGTCTATGTTAACTGCATCTGCCACCCCGTATCCAGTTCAGTCCGTTGAAAGGCAAATAAGAGCTGGCTTTGTGGGGCCAGCCGGAGGTAGAAAAAGGCATCTTTAAGTCTGGGCAAGTGAATCATTTGGTAGACTCTGGGATCTGGCTGAGGAGGGTATACGGGTTTGGAACCTCTGGGTGTAAAGAAACAGTCACTTTATTAATGGCTCACAGTTCTTGAACAAGTTGGTACTCTCCTCCTGACTTTTTGAGTGGTAGAAGCCAGGTGTTCCAGGGTGACAGACATTCAATTAGAATGCCTGCCTCTCTGAGTCTGATCAGGTGTTCCTGGATGCCTGCTCTCACCTCTTGTGAGAAGGAATACTGCCACTGTCTTTGTGGCTCCAGAATAGTTGCAGTCTTTTTCACTGAAGGGGCCTACAGAGAGAGTGACCACAGAGTGTTCTGCCCCTATGTCAACTATAAAAGTCATGTTTTGGCCCCCCACTTTCATTTCGACCGTGGGCTCATGGGGGCCGAGTGTGAGAGAGCCCGGTCCTAATCTGAGTCTGCTCCTGCCAGGCCAGTGAGCCTTTCCCCGTGAGGCTCCTCCCGCCAGAGACTGGGCCTCGGGGCTTTGCCTCCGTTGGGGCACTCATTCTTCCAATGCCCTTTTTCTTTACAGTAAGCACACTGGTCTTTGGCTAAGGGGGACCTGGGCTTCCCCCCTCTTGGTGGCTGGCGCTTCTCTCTGCCTTCTGCCCATCTCTCTCTTTCAGGGCAGCTGCCAGGAGGCTGGCCTTTTTCTTCATTCTTTTTTTTCAGCATCCCTGTCAGCTTGAACTTCTCTGTTCATGTATACTTTGTTGGCAATTTCAGTCAGCTGAGGGATATGCATCCCAGCAAAGCCCTCAAGCTTTTGGAGCTTTCCTCTGATGTCTGGGGCAGCTTGGGCTACAAATGAGGTATTTACCATCTGCTAGCTTCCTAGTGACTCAGGGTCAAAAGGGGTGTAGACGTTTTAAGTTTCACACAGTCTTTCATGATAGTCCCCAGGAAACTCTCCTGGTTGTTGAGTGACTGAAGAAACTTTAGCATGTTCATAGGCTTTTTGGACCCAGCTTTGATCCCCTGGAGGAGGGCATCCTGATATTGGTGGATCTGGTGCTGTCCCTCAGGGTGGTGAAGTCCCTCTTGCGGTGCTCCTCAGGGGCAGCAATTTCAGCCTATGCACCCCCACCAAGGACCCTGGCTGCCTCCTCTCTTCCATTGTGAACAGGGTGTGGAGAATCTGTTGACAGTTTTTTGATAGATTGGCTGATGAATTTGGAAGAGGGATTACATAAGATCAACCAGGGCTTGTGGCTTTTCTGACAGGGTGTCAGTTGTGAAGAAGGGTTGATAGTAAAACACGGACTGGCCGAGCTGGATGGTCCCATATTTATTATGTCTTTCAGGCTCCCGCATCTCTTGCACTGGCATCTGAAGGGCACCTGCTCCCGGCTGAGGGTGCAGTCTGGCTGCTGGTCCGGGGCGGGTGGGTTCACTGGTTCTAGAGTTGGCAGGGAGGCTGACTGTGGTGGGGTATCAGGGACCCGGGGATGGGTGCTGATGGCCTTGGAAGCAAATAAGGCGGGGGCAATATTAGCTCTTCCTCTGGGTCACCAGTAAATTTTGCAGAGGCTCAGGCTTCTGTTGATTCTTTGCAGGGTTCTTTGTTGAGGCAACTAAGACTCTACCCTGTGCTTGCCTGTTGCAAGCGAATCGCACTCAAGGGGGAAGAGTCTGGGCAACTTCTAACCAGGAGTTAAAGTATGGGACCTGATTAGGATGACCTGAATCTCTAGGGATGACCCGCCAGGCTCAGAGGATTGTTAGGACATCTAGGGTTCCTTCTGGAGGCCACCCTACAGTAAAGGTGGGCAATACAGATTCACACAGGTTTTCAACCTGCCAGGAGTTAATTTTACTCAGTTGTTTTCTGAAAATCTCTTCCTGAAATCCTTGATTATAGTGTCATGGACTGTTGGTTTACTATGCCCTGACCCCAGGACGTGTTCGTGGGTGGCACAGCGACAACAGGCAAGGGAGAGATGCCTCCTCTAGAGAGCAGACCAGCCAGATGCCCGTCCGTTCGCGCTCCTCACGGAGACTTTGGCCAGCCTTTGGCTAAGGTGCACCTGTGTAAGTCCCGGGCCAGGTCAGCCGAAGCTGAATCACTGATATGCCGTGACGGCTGACCGTGAGAGCGGTTGAGGGCCCACGCAGATTCTGTAGCACAGGCTGTGGAAACAGATTCAGGGCAGGCTGAGTGACGTTAGCCACCTTGAACACCCACACACCCACACACACACACACACACACACCAGAGTTTAAGCATTCCTCCCCTGGGAATGTCTACCTGTGACACTTCTAAGAAGTCTCCGGGAGGAGATCAGGCTCCCCTTTCACCCCAACAGGTGGGACTGGCTGGGTCAGGTGCCCCGGGGACTTACCGGATTTGATGTCGGAACTGGGTCCTCACTTGCCAAGGCTCCCTGAGTCCAGCTGGAACAGCGGAGCGGGCCGGCTCAGGGCAACCAGGGGGTGGGGGTGGGGGTGGGGGAGACTGCTGAAAGATCAGGCAGGTCGCGCCATCTCCGTTGCTATTTCCCCTTCCATCACCGCCCAGCCATTGCCCCAAACTGGTGGCAAAAAAGGGCCACTGTGGTTGGGTTTCCTGGTCAGGGAACCAAATGTTACAGAAAATACTGGAAAACCTGGACTGGATCACTGACAGAAAAACCAAGTGGCTCTCAGAGGTCTAGGAGTGTTGAGGCTTTATTTCACACCAGTGGGCTCAGAGGGGGGGAGTCATCTCCCAAAAAGTCTGAGCCCCAAACAAAGGCAAAGGGAGCAATATATATCTTTCTGCTTCCTTTTCTGTAATATTCCTACGTGCCCAGCAAGCGAGCAGGGAAGGGGGAGGGAGTGAACCTTGGGAACTGGTGCTTGGCAGAGCGGGAAACCAAGGCAGTGTTTTTTTGTTGTTTGTGTTGAAGAGGGGTTGAGACAGAGGGGAGCTACCGTCTAGCCCTCCTAAATTGCTGTGCTTGGAAATCTTCTCTATCACTAGGATCTCTGATATGGAGCTTCTCCACCCCTGTACCCTTAGTGAAGCTGCCTGACCTTCACTTCCTCCATGCCCCACCTCCACTGAGGCTGTTACCGTCAGGATTCGAGGCCCTTCATGGCCAGTCACTTCAATGCAGCCTCCTAGATTCCTCTTTTCCTTAAACTCTGTAGGCTAAGGAAACCTAGGTCACCTCAAATGCCCACTCTCTCCTGCCCTATTTGGAAACAATGTAGAAGTTCAGGGGGTGCATGTGGTTACTGGGAGTGTACGCTGACACATTCTAGCCTTGGCAGCTTCTTCACCCCTTATCCATCTCTGCTTTCTTAGGGAAGGCCTCCCAGTGGCAGTTGCCAACTCCCTTCAAAGTCCCCAATCCAACCTCAAGTGTTCTTTCAAAGCAGGTGGTTCCCTTCCTATATGGAGATGAAGTAGGCTGCTGGTCTCAGACTTTACAGGCATCAAAATTACCTGGAAAATGTACTAAAACACAGCTTGTTAAGCCCCACCTGCAGAATTTCTGATTCAATGAATTTTGGGTGGGGTCAAAGCATGCATATTTCCAAGAGGTTACCAGACAGTACTGATGCTGCTGGTCCAGGGATTGCACTTTTGAGAACCACTGACTTAGGCCAGCATTTTCCCAACTGCTCAGTAGAGCCCTCAGGACTTCTGAGGGGCGATGGAGAATTCCTTGCAGAGCATGGGTAAGGGGCTCTGGGAATCCCTACCCTAGCTCTAGTCAAAGCAGCTCCATGTGTATGTTTTACATAGTGAATTTGCAAGTAGGTTTCACAGAAGAAGTGTTCCAAAAACCTTAAAAAAAAAATCCTCTAGCCCATGCCAATCTATCCCTTGTACTGAATTTATAAACCCACTCATCTCTTGATTATTCTGTGCCTATTAGTTTCACCTTCTCAACTGGCATTCAACTTCCAGGAATGAAGTAATGGAAAAGAGGAGACCAAGTCAGAGGATCGGGGTTCAAGTCCTTGTTTGTTACATATTGGTTAAAGACCTTTAGGAGTTACCTGAGCTCTTACAGGCCTTGTGTTAATTTTTTAGGCCTTGTGACACCTGGTGCATAGGGACTTATTGTCAACAAAAATGTATAGGTTATGAAGCCTACTGTTTTTTTTGACATTATTTAGTACAAATAGGAATTTTGTGACTGATTCATTCAGGTGTTTCTAGGAAGGTTTATATTTGTGCTGTCTGCTGTGAATCACATTTCTTGATATATGGGTGGCTGCTCTCCTATGGAATGGCTACCACAGTGACATTTAGGTTTAGATGTACAGACTGTATAGGTGTTCAGTGAGAGGCACGGTTAGAGTTTTGTAGGATGCCACAGGCTGAGATTGGCCTTGCTTTTGGAGAAGGAAGGACAGGAGAGGCTGGCAATGATTGGTTGTTGGCATCAGATGTGAAGGAGCAGGGCCCCCTTTTTTGGGGATCCCCTTGTGCTTGGTAACTAAACAATGAAAACAAAATATGATTTAAAAAAAGGTGTTGGCCTCTCACTGGTTCTGATCAGAATGCCTGTGATTTGGTGTTGAATTCTGAGGGAAAAATCCTAGTGACATGATCATTGCTTTTAGTGCATATGTGTGTGTTCTCTACTTGTTCAACAGCCGTCTTCCCTATCAACATTCCACTACAACCCACAACTCCCAGACTCACAATGCACCCTTCTTCATCCCTGAACATGTTGCTTAGCTCTTGTACATATGGGTGGAAAAATCCTGGGGTGAAATACCTCTGAAACCTAAATCAGTCAAAGGGAGAAATAAAGTTAAGAAACCCATTTATTTCTTACAAGCAGTTACCCCCTGACCAGGCTGCAGCTGAAGAGAGCTCCACCCAACCTCTCCAGTCTAGATAAACCTTCTCATGCCCCTGTAATTACCTATTGATATGCAGATGGCCTAAAACTTTCTACCCTTTGGAAACACTGATTGATATGCAGATGCTCTAAAGCCAGGTGAAAGATTCTGGGAATATTGCAATTTTACCCATAGCCCAAACCTCCAGAAATCTCGCCTCACAATCTACATGTTCTCCATCTTCCGCAATGGCCCCTGTGCAAGAAAACTGGAGCATTGTACCCAGGTAACAACATAAAAAAGCAGGAGCAGAAAAATCATGGTAATCCTCAAGCTGGAGGCTTCAGCGAGGTTCCGAGTCCTACGCAGATTAAGTCCATAGCTGATGCACGCATTCCATAGGCAGACAGTAGCTGAACAGCTGGGGAGTTCAGAGCAATCATCATGTGGTGGCTGCAGCCAGGGGGTGCGTCCAGGCCCCAAGGACTGTAGAAGAAAATAACTTTAAGGGTGATATGATACATGTTTTAATGGCACCAACATAGGCAAATGTTGATCAGGTACATGCAAGAGGGTGATCCTATGGTAGGACAGTGGCAGGAATGAGATGTCGTCCTGGTCTAGTATACCAGACTTTTACCCCCTCCCTGTGGGAGTTACAGATGGGTCAATATAAAGGGCTTCAGAGGGCACATGCACTGGTCATAAATATAAAGGGAAACCTACCTATAAGATGCTTTTAACTCCTGGATGTTTTGGGTACACTACCATGATCTTTGGGGCTACACTGGTGTTACTCCAGGACTACACACGAGGCCAGCTTCCAGGTCTTTTCCCCAAGGTGCCAGGAGGACCAGCTATCACTGGTCTATGAGTTGAAATGTTCAGGTCCATGAGTTGAAATGTTGAAAAGCCATGTCCACTCAACAGTGTCTTCAAGGTTTAATGCAGTTGGGGCTGGTAGCAGGATGTTGCTCTCCTGGCCATATCCTGGCTTCAATAACGCCTCTTTGGTTTGCACCTACAGTTGTATAGAGGCGGCAAAGTGTGTCAGTATATCCACAAGGTTCAGAGCTCCTTTTTGGGGCTTCTCATTCAAATGCCATAGCACTGCCCTTAAGCAAATTGACCAGCCCTGTAGACTGCTTCTGTTTGACTTCAGGCCAGATTTCAACAAACCATTGTACCTCTCTATCATTCCTGGCCCAGTAGGGTTATATGGTACATGAAACTTCACTTAATTCCTAACTGCTGTACCCATTCTTGTAATGCATGTACAGTAAAGTGGGTGCCTCGTTCACTCTCAATCACACATGCTGGCCACAGGCTGCAAAGAGGTACTCTAGACTCCTCTTGGGGGTTTGCTGATCTGCCCGATGTTCAGGAAAAGCAACCAATAGGCCAGTAGCTGTGTGCACATGTCATGTTATACTGATATCCTTCTCCTATGGGCAGAGGCCCAATATAGTCTATCTGCCACCTGACAAGGGGTATTGGCTACTTTGCTATTGTCCCGTGTTGCTGTGGGGCTTGGTCTAAGTTCCTCTTAGAGCACACAGAGCCCTCACCTGGGCTCTGCTGACTTTTTCAAAGGTCAACAGCAAGCTCTACCAATGGGCTACAGCCCACATTGTCTTTGGCTCTGTGTGCAACAAACACTGATATAACCATTGGGCTACATCAGAGGCAGGCTTTCCGTCTAGCCATGCACCTGGGTCAATGTGTCTGCTTCATCATTCCCTGGAGATGCCAAAGGATATACGGTGACAGTCTTAGTCTCACCAGAGGCCCACAGGTCTTGACACAACTCTTGCCCTCAAAGGGGCTGGTGACCAACCATCCAGTTGGCATGGTACCATATTGGTAGCCACAGGGTCAAACCCTGATAGACAGCCCAGCTGTCAGTGCACACAACTATAGGGGAGGGCTCTTGGGTGATCATGAGCCATAGTGCCTGCAACTCAGCCCATTGGCTGCTGTTGCCCTCTCCATCCTCCATCCATATTGTCTCAGTCTTAGGATGGAAAGCCACAGCCCTCCACTACGGGGGCTGCCCATGACTGGAGCCATCTATGTACCAAGCATCTTCAGGTCTAGGAGCTTTTCCCTCCTGATAAGTACTCACGGCTACCAATGGCTCAAAAGCAAGTTCTTCTTGCTTTCCACTGGTATATGTCACTGCCCCTTATGAGCATTGGAGTTCTCCACTTAAGGGGCTGGTAGAGCGAGCACTACACTGCTGGAAATCACCCTGTATAGGCCAGTGTAGGTGTCTGTGCCAATGGTTGGTTGCAGTAAATCCTTACCTGTCAAGGGGCCATAGTCCTCTGTCGACCACCTCCTGTCTTAGGTTGGTATTTACAATTCAACCATATCTTTACCTGTCATTGGCT
The DNA here is from genome assembly GCF_040802235.1 of Manis javanica. NCBI lineage: Eukaryota > Metazoa > Chordata > Mammalia > Pholidota > Manidae > Manis > Manis javanica. Next base: position 100,024,594 of record NC_133163.1, on the reverse strand, counting down.
GCCATATTTGATGTTAAATCTCACGATTTATAAGTGGGGGGCTGTCTGCAATTTCAAATGATGCAGGTCTCTTAAGGCTTGTTGGATGAGTTTCCACATGCTGCAAAGGACACAAGGCCCTAGTAACAGCAATAGAAGACGTAAAATGCCTAGGGTTACGAGAGGTGTGACTGTGCCAGAGACTATTCAGGGGCTCTTTGAACATGTCTTTTATCTGATTTAATATATCAGATGCAGTTTTGGCTGCAAATAAGATATGATTTAAATGGTTCTGTGGTGACTGGGGATAGAACTCCCCCTTTTTTGTTTTTTCCAATTGAGCTTTAAGGGTGCCATGGGCACGTTCCACAATGCCTTGGCCTTGTGGATTATATGGTATCCCAGTTTTGTGTGAAATATGGATTACATGGCTGAGATCGAACATGTCAAAAGATAGACATAACTTGAATATATATATATAGGTTTTAACAAACTACTAGTTAAATTGCATACACACATTAACAGAATAGGAATACAGATGCGTAACAAAGGCAGACTTACAATTACTAGTTATATCTAATGAAATTAAGAAAACCAGTTAGATAGCTCAGGCATTTGTAAAATTTTATTGACAATATGATGGATATCATCTAATTGATTTTGAAGAGTTTGAGAAAAATCAGACAAATTGAAACAACACATTCTTGGAAACTGTTCACATCCTACATGCTCTTTTAACAGCAGACAGTCCACAGCAGCGCGATTCTGAAGCACTGCAGCTCACACTTCTCCCAGTTCTTGGTTGAGTTCAGATAATACAGAAGCAGTCAAATTTGTTGTTTTGCTATAGCACAGGCCAGCTTAGATATCTCTTTCTGCATTCCATTGAAAAGTCCAGGGACCGGCAGGAGGAATGCAGCTGCAACTGCAACTCTGAAAGTTTCAAGTTTTCATGACAATCAGATGGCAGAGCTCGGGGACGCCTCTTGCTCTTATATCCAGAATGTAGAGCAGGAAGAATGCGTCCCACCCCACAAACACCTCAATAGTGTGAAGAAATGGCTTGATATGTTTTGTCATTACACAAAAATACCCAACCATTTTGAAGTCTGTACCCAGAAGACCATTTTACATTGATTGTAGAGTTACAGTAAGAGGGTACATGAGTACAATCAATACATACACAGTCAGTAATTATAGCAGTACTAACAGGTAAATTTAATTGGGCATCAGGAGTAAGCGTCTTAGGGGGAAGAGTGATATTTCTGTAACATAAACCATTCAGTAATAAAGTTTGGCATTATTCCCTTTGATAGTGCTTTCCAAGTAAATATACATCAGGTAAATAAGCCAAATTACTCAAATATTTTCCTTGATGAGGAGAAGAAATTCCTCTGACATGTTCCAGGGGCCCTCTGGAAAATATCAGAGTTAATTAGAGGTAAAAATACTTTTTAAAATTTGGTCTTGGGAAGTTGTCAAAAGTTTTTAAGGCACTTGCCTAAATAGAATTATAGTTATTAAATAACACTTGTTATTTAACTAGAATGATAATAGAAAGTTTAAAAGCAAATGCAGAAGGTTACATAGTTGTTAACACTTAGCTTAGTCTTTTTAATATTAAGATCTCATTTTCTTAAATACTCAGACAATTCATTGACTTTAAGATAAGAAACTGTTTTAATAAACAATTAGAAAACTTTTTGCAATCTTTCAACATTAAAGGTAGACTAATAAACTTTTGTTCTTTTAACAAACAAAAATTCTAGTCTTGCTATGTACTTGATACCAAGATTTCTTTGCTTTAATCTCACATAGCATGACTATATCAATCTTTTATAAACCTTTTACGATTTTCCTCTTACATTCAGTGTTTTCTTTCCTTGAACAAACAGCTGTACTTTTGAATAGTTATCTTCTTTTACTTTCAACACAATGCATTTTTATTCCTTATACCTTCTCTTATTAAAACATACATTCTTTAGCATACAGAAATGTTTTCCTTATTATATTAAGTAGTTTCACTTAGAACTTAAAACCATTTGGTAACTTAACCTTCAGTGAGCACTGAAAAATAGACCATTGTAAACTGTTACATCAGCAGTCTTCAGATTGATACATTTATGAACATATTTTATCATTTTTGAAAATGTGACTTACAGCACAATTTCTCATTAAGCACAAAATATGTCTATATAACTTAGCAAACTTTAAGAATTTTGGTTACCGCAAAAATTCTCAGGCTGTTTGCAGATATATACACTGTTTTACATTAATACAGTATTATTATTAAGATGTTCATTTGCTACACTTGTTTACTTATTTTTTGCAACCATGCCAGATTACTTATAAAACTTTTACTAAACATTAGACAAAGTCAAGCTTTTCTTTAAACATCTTCTTGAAATATTTAACAGGTAATATCAAATTAAATGACTTTAAGTAAACTTTGGCAGCTGATAACTGTAAGGACATGTCCATTTCACTTAAACTTAAATAGTATTCATGCTTAATATTTTTTATTAAATTTTATGGAAGTTTTAGAATGCCCAATTTTCACAAGCACTTGTTTTAAAATCAATTTTTATTAATACCATCTGGAGGTAGAAAATATTTTTTATTTACACACTTAGACACACAAACATACAGACTGAGACATAATGACTACAGTTAGCAACACTTTTCATATAAAAACAGATACACAGACAAAATGACATAAAGATTTGAGTTACTAATATTTAATTGCCTTCTTTCTTCTTACTTTATTTGATTAAAAGTACTTCAGTTTTCAAGAATACACTCTAAGGGCAAGCAGTTTACATTACTGGGTTAAGGTTTAGACAGCCCCAGTCTGGGGGGCTGGAAATAAAATGCATGTACAATTCTAGCACAAGTTATTGAAAGCTAGGCTGTATTGCAAAAGAGCTATTCTATCTCAGGGACTCTAGTTTAAAACTTGTCAATTTTCAAAGATAATGATGAGCCTAGTAAGTAGAATAGATTTTCACTAAAAGAATTTAGAAAACTAGTTCTATATTGTAGTAGTTCACAGGACTTTTAACTATTTTCCTTGTGGCAAAAATATATTTAGCTGCATAACATTATATTGCATATCTCTTTCAGGGGCTAAGCCTCTCTAATCAGAGAGTTTGTATTGAGGTTAGGTTTGTGTGCAGAAGACAAGACACTTCTTTTTTAGAGTTTAGGGATTGAATTACTCTCAGTTTTCCTAGTTTTTTCTGCCTGAGCTTTAGTCATTTCTTGAGAGCCCCCTGCCTGTCTGATAAGAGTAGGGACTGTGTGACCTCTCACTGCTAGAGCCTTGATTCTGGTTACAAGCTTATTTCGCTTCCTTGGGGCTGCGGACAAGGAAATTCCTAGCTCTAGGATGACTGCCTCTAAGGAAAGGAGATAATAGAATAGAGCTATTTACATGTTGGTTTGAGGGTGTAGCTTGATTATTTTAAGGGCTCTATTTACATCGTGTTAGCTGCAGGACTATCTCCTAAGCTGCGAAAAACAGCATCTTTTAAACGAAATACCTTCTTTGGGGAACCAAGGACATACTTGTTCTATGAATTCTAAAAATTTTGTTAACTGTTGTCCTACTTTTGTGCCATGCGTTCGCAGCACATGCTTAAGTATCTGTACAAACAGGACTTGGTTGTTTCCGGCTCCCATGATACTCTCAGAGGTTAAATGATTCACCGCCCCTTACCCGCTTCATGCGCGCTGTTATCTCCGGCGGCTCTCACGTTCTCCTCCATCCATACTTCAGGTCCCTGTTTGGGCACCACTTGACGGTGCCTGCCATCGAAGTCGAACAGTCTGAAGGGGAGGCGTGGAGCTGAATAAATGTGCAACTCACTCTGAGAGGATGCCCTGTCAAGCTGGAACGAAACGTATAGCTTTTATTCTCCTCTTTTTATACACACTCAGGAAGGGCAGGTTAACCAGGGATCAAGGAACATGTGCTTGAGTGTTGACATACTTTTTTACAAAACAAGCAGACTCTGTCCTCAGGATAGATCCTATCTCAGCACACTCAGACTCAACATCTAGGACTCGTTATTATTCTTAGAGAACTCCCTAATCCCTGACCGTTCTTTCACCCCAGTCTCTCAGCTGTCCTCTCTCAGTTCCCTTTGGGTTTCAACCATTTCCAGCACACAACATAATGATACATCCCCAGTTCATGGCTTAGTGTGTCCATAAGTGCTGCTGTTGAGGGCACAGCAGCATGCAAAGGGGGTGTGACTTTATTCAATTCCCTGTAGCCCACAGTCATACTCCAGGAGCCATCTGGCTTTTTTACTGGCCACACTGGGGAATTAAAAGGACTATGAGTGGGCTTTATGATGCCCACCTTCTCCAGCTCCGGTAGAATTTCTCCAGTTTCCTTGTGCCCTCCAGGCAATTTACACTGCTTAGTATTTGTCACCCACTGAGGTACAGGCAGAGGTACAGGTGGGTGCTTAGCATGTCCCCTCAGAACTGCCTTTATCACACGTACTCTCAGTCGAACTCACCTGCATCAGTCTGTAACCATAGGCCCTACAGGATATCCACCCCCAAAATATATTCAGGGTTGGAAGAAACGTACACAGTATAGTCCTACGGTAAATGCCCCATCTCCAATGGGATTTGGGCTTTCTTCATTCTAGTTGCCTTACCCCATAGCCATCTATCACAGCAGGGGTCCCAGGAAAACATTCAGGGTTGCCCTAAATCAGAGAACATTCAGCTTCTGTGTCCACCAGCACAAGGACACATTGTACATTCATGGGGGACCAATGAATTGTTAATTCTACATGTGGCCTCTGGTCACCACCACATCCACCAAGGTGGGGGCGTTCACCCAGCTCCGCAGTCAAACTGCAATGCTCAGTCATTCTCCTGTGGGGGTGAGGCCCAGGCGGAGCCCGAGTGCTGTCCCCCAGGAGGTCTTGCAGGGACACAGGCAGGACATGGGCTTTGCCTCTGGCTTCTGTGTCCTGGAGTTAAGCAGCTGGAACTGCTGCTCTGGCTTTAATTGGTGCCACAGTTCTAACAAGATCCTGTTGGGCTGCCCATCAAGTTTTTCTTTTACTACCCCTGCTTTTATCAAATCAACCCCTATCTGGGTCCTTGAGACATTCATGGGCCTTTTGTGCCTCTCCTTCCAGTCGTACCCCATACTTCCTTCCATGCTCTCATTGTTTCAACCTCCCCCAGATCTGCTAAAGCACACGTAGCTTCACTTGTGGGTTGCCCTGTGTGTGGGGGACAAGAACAGTCACTAGGGACCCGAGGAGAGATGGGGGAGCTGTATGCAGGACCAGATGTCTCATTCCTATGGTGAACAACTCCTCATCGGGGCCCTGGGTGTCCATATTATAGATGATATCTTTCATGCCCCATTCCTGCAACACCTGCTGGAGCTGAGCATGTTTTCCAGCTAGTGGGTTAGTATGGTAAATCATCCTGATTAGGCCAAACTGCCCTGATGGCTGCTGTCAGCCAATCCAGAAGCACCCAATTCCCTGAGGTGTGATAGGCACTTCGCAAGCCCTACTGGAGAGAAGGGTGCATCGTCAGGGAAGCAAGTCTACTCATTTCAGAATTTGACAATACAATGTTTTCTGCCCCAATATCCCAGAGATGTGCAAAAGCCATGTAGGCAGAGATTCTGATGGCTTCTGCTGATACCAGACGCTCATGTCCTCCAGCTCATCCTGGGTATAGGGGTGGAGACAAAGTGCTCCACACCCTGGGGATGGGGGTTGGGGGGGGGCGGCTCCTCTCTCTCAGGAGTCAGCGGTTGTTGTGTTTTTACTTTCTTAATTATAACAGAAGGGGCCTTTAGTACAGGAGAGGCTGGTGCCTCAGGTGGTGGCCTTGGCAACAGATTGGCCCTTGGCCCTCGGACCCCCCCACCCACTCAGACTCTCCTGACACCTCCTCCACCATCTCTGGAGCTGAAGGCACCGCTCTTTTCTCCCCCTCCCCCACAACCTTCTGCAATAAGGACTCTTCTGCTGCCTCCCTCCTTGCTGCTGCTAAGGAACTTTCCAGGGGCGCAGCCTATCCTCTCTAATTCTCTTCCTTAAGGGCATCCCAAAAGTCATTGCCCAGCTCCTCCAAGTGATGCTGAAGTGCGTCTCTCTTCTGCCGAAGTCTCTCTCTCTCCTCAATAACACTTTCCACTATTTGGATGAAAAGAGATCCTACAATCCCAGGTACTCCACGGCCACTCAGGAGCTCTAAGCAGTCTTCTGTCTGATGGAGGGCTAATTCTGCAGCTTCCGGTGTCTCCATTCTTCCCCAGGTCTGGGGAAGGCTCCACCCCTCTAGGAGGTGCTTCACCCTAGACCAGTTCCTCACTAGGGGCTCCCCAATTGGAAGACCCACATATAGGGGGTTCCCGAGTAAAGCTGCACCCTGTACCTCTACAGCCATTGTGGCTTCCCCATCATCCCCAGGGGCAGGCTGCCCAAGTACACCTATTAAACAGATTTTGGGTTTAGAGGTCCTGCCAACTACCACCAGATGTAACTCCAGGTGAAAGAATCCTGGAGCCAAATACCTCTAAAACCAAAATCAAAGTTAAGGAACCCATTTATTTCTTACAAGCAGTTGTACCACCTCTCTCCTGACCAGTTTGCAGCAGAAGAGAGCTCCACCCAACCTCTCCAGTCCAGATAAACCCTCACAGGCCCTTTTGATTACCTATTGACATGTAGACCGACTGATTTTATCCACCCCTTGGAAACACCTATTGATATGCAGATGCATTAAAGCCAGGTGAGAGATTCTGGAATATTACAATTTTACCCACAACTCTTAACTCTTTAGTACATTTGCTCCTATTTTCTTCTCAGTATCTTCTTGTTCAGTTCTTAAATGTAAAAGTTTCTTAACATTGTGTCTTCAATTTTCTTTCTCTTTCTCTTTAGGTGTCCTCATCTATTCCTATTAATGCTGAGGATTCCCAAGTGTAAATATTCAGCCCTAACCTCTCTCCTAAGTGCCAGCCAGGTCTGATATGGTAAAGGTGTACAGAACATTTCTAGAAGATTCACTTATTCAGTCACTCATTTAGTAATTCATTCATTTATTAGCATTTATTTAAAGTGTAAATAAGGTACAGACTACTTCTCAGTGAAGAAGATAAGGGAGATATTATTATTTGCATTTTCAGATGAGTGAATTGAGATTCAGGGAGGTTAACCAATGTGCCAGAAGTCACACCTGGCATGTCAATTGTGGAGTGAGGATTATAACCCAAGTATTCTGATTCCTACTTAGGTGTCTTGGGTTGAATGGGCTCCCCCCACCACCCACACCAGAAAACAATATCTCCACCAGAATCTGTGAAAGAAATCTTCTTTGGAAAAAGGATCTTTCAAATACAACCAAGTTAAAGATTTCAAGATGAGGTCATCCTGGATGACGGTGGGTCCTGAATCCCATGACAAGTGTCCTTAGAAGAGAAGAGAAGGGAGGAAGACACACAGAAGAGTTGATGTGAAGATGGAGGCAGAAATGGGAGTGATGTCTCTGCAGGCCAGGGAAGGCCAAAGATCCCCAGCAGCCACCAGATGGTGGGTGTGAGGCCTGGAGTGGATCTTCGCCAGAAGCTCCAGAAGGAACCAGTCCTGCCACCACCTTGATTTTGGACTTCTGTCCCCCATAATTGCGAGAAAATTAATTTCTTTTGTTTTTAGCCAATGAGTTTGTGGCAATTTGTTCCAGTAATGCTAGGAAACTAATGTACTATGCCACATTGTGTTTCAAATAATTTCAAGATTGGGATGCAGAGTGGACCAGAAAGTCCAGCAGTTCACAAAAGAGAAAAAAGTCAGAAAGATCTGAAGTAAGCTCTGCTGGGTTCACTGGAACGATAAGAATCCTATGTAATAGATCTCATGGAGAGTAAAATTGTGATCTGGGAATCTTAAAAGTTTCCCATGCAGTCTAGGGTTACCTTGCTGACCCCAGTACCTAAAACTCATTCATTATTCACTGTTTTGGTGATTAAACTTTTCTCTCTCACTGTTTTGTAGTTCCTGCCACAAAGCTCACCCTCAGTTCTGTAAATCATTCCCTACCACCAGCTCCATAGATTCTGCTAAAAATCATATCTTCCATTACCTAATGGCATGTGATTACTTCCTTTTCCCTGTATGTCTTTCAGCTTTGGCACTGTTCTTGCTTAATTAGATTCCCAAATTTATATTATTTTTGAAATTTTTATTTATTTTTATTTTTTATTTTGGTGTCATTAATCTACAATTACATGAGGAACATTATGGTTACCAGCCTCCCTCCATCACCAAGTCCCACCACATACTTCATTACAGACACTGTCCATCAGCATAGTAAGATGCTATAGAATCACTACTTGTCTTCTCTGTCTTGTACAGCCCTCCCCAGGCCCCTCCCCCTACATTATGTCTGCTAATAGTAATGCCTCCCCATTTTTTACCCTTATCCCTCCCTTCCCACCCATCCTCTGCAGTCCCTTTCCCTTTGGTAACTGTTAGTCCATTCTTGGGTTCTGTGAGTCTGATGCTGTTTTGTTCCTTCAGTTTTTGATTTGTTCTTATACTCCACAGAGAGTGAAATAATTTGATACTTGTCTTTTTCCACCTGGCTTATTTCACTGAGCATAATACCCTCTAGCTCCATCCATGTTGTTGCAAATGGTAGGATTTGTTTTCTTCTCATGGCTGAATAATATTCCATTGTGTATATGTATCACGTCTTCTTTATCCATTAATCTACTGATGGACATTTAGGTTGCTTCCATTTCTTGGCTATTGTAAATAGTGCTGCAATAAGCATAGGGGTGTATATGTCTTTTTCAAACTGGGCTGCTGCATTCTTAGGGTAAATTCCTAGAAGTGGAATTCCTGGGTCAACTAGTATGTCTATTTTGAGCTTTTTGAGGAACTGCATACTGTTTTCCACAATGGTGGAGCTAGTTTACATTCCCACCAGCAGTGTAGGAGGGTTCCCGTTTCTCCACAACCTCACCAACATTTGTTGTTGTTTGTCTTTTGGATGGTGACAACCCTTCTGTTGTGAGGTGATATCTCATTGTAGTTTTAATTTGCATTTCTCTGATGACTAGCGATGTGAAGCATCTTTTCATGTGTCTGTTGGCCATCTGAATTTCTTCTTTGGAGAACTGTCTATTCAGCTCCTGTGCCCATTTTTTAATTGGATTATTAGCTTTTTGTTTGTTGCGGTGCATGAGCTCTATATAGTTTGGCTGTCAAGCCTTTATTGGATCTGTCATTTATGAATATATTCTCCCATACTGTAGGATGCCTTTTTGTTCTATTGGTGGTGTCCTTTGCTGTACAGAAGATTTTCAGCTTGATGTAGTTATACTTGTCCATTTTTGCTTTTGTTTACCTTGCCCAGGGAGATATGTTCATGAAGAAGTTGCTCATGTTTATATCCAAGAGATTTTTGCCTATGTTTTTTTCTAAGAGTGTTATGGTTTCATGAGTCACATTCAGGTCTTTGATCCATTTTAAATTTACTTTTGTGTATGGGGTTAGACAATGATCCATTTTCATTCTCTTACATGTAGCTGCCTAGCTTTGCCAACACCAGCTGTTGAAGAGGCTGTCATTTCCCCATTGTAAATCCATGGCTCCTTTATCATATATTAATTGACCATAGATGTTTGGGTTAATATCTGGACTCTCTATTCTATTCCACTGGTCTGTGTCTCTGTTCTTGTGTGCTGTTGTATTTTAAGCACAGAATGATAAAAACATGTTTGTGACTGTGGAATCTACTTCTCATAACCCCTGGATGACTCCCTCCTAACTTGGTTTCATTCTAGCTCTCAGCTAGTTCAATTCTCCACCTTGAGGCTAAACAAGAGTAAAAATGCAAATCTGATCTTGTCACACCCTTAATTAAAACCATAAACATTTCAATGATTTCCCACTGGCCTGTGGGCAAATCAATCCTTAGTGGTCCTTCCTAGCTTTGTCCTTTCCTACCTCTCCGGCTGCACTGGTACCTGGCTCTCTATTACTCTCTGCTCTAACTTTACTAGGGTCTGTCTAACCTCACGGCCTTTCCATAGGCTGTTTCCTCTGATCACCTTTTCACACCCTTCTTCATCTACCTTTATGTGTCATTAGGCTGGTGTTCTGCTATTTTCATAAGGAGAAATGGTAGTTGAGTATAGGTTTAAGTTGATTTTCTCAATTACAGGTTTTATATTTCCCTTTCTGCTAATTTCTCTTGCTATTCTTTCCCCATTTTTCTATTAGAGTGCTGGTCTTTTTCTTCTCGCCCTTGTGCTATGAATTCCAAGTATTTGTTTCTCAGTTTGTCATTATCATTTGACTTCTATTGTGATTTAAAAAAATATGGTCAAAGTTATGGTTTCTAGCTTTTGAGTCATACTTAGAAAGATAATCTTCACTTTGAGATCAATCATCAAAGCTCCTAAAATTTCTTCATGGAACTTGAAGGGGTATCTCGCCATGACCCTCCTTACCCCAGAATGACTCAGGAGTCATGGGCCCATGCAAGAGATTTTATTATCTGAACGAGAAAATGGCTGCCCCCAGAGAAGAGGGAGCAGCAGTTCGTGGGTAAGGAAGTGTGTTTTCAAGGAGTAGGGGTAGGGTGTATTTTGTGTTGGTGATTGGATCTTAAGGGGTGGGCAACATAATCGGTGGTGATTGGAATTTAATGGGTAGGGGTTTTAGTGTGCCAGGATTTACCTTCAGAATTTTCATCTTTATTTTTTTTAACAGTTTTATTGGTACAAAAATTTTACCTATTTATTTATTTAGTGTATATAATTTGATGAGTTTGGACATATGCACCTGTGAACCTGATTATCTTGATTATATGATGGTTTCATATAATTTTATGTTCTTATTTTGAAAACTTGAGTATTTGATTTAAGAAAAAAGATTATCCAAGTACATGGTGTGAGGAATGACTCCAACTTAGATTTTGTTTCCAGATGTCTGTCCGCCCTTGTCCCAGCACAATTTATTTCCTTTTGTTTCTTTTCTCTTTTGTAAGGTTGGAGGCACTGGAGGGATGGGTGAGCACTTCAGACACTGATGACGTGCCAAAGTCCCCGGCTGCTGCCCCCTCCCAAAATGTGCCTTAGGCTGGCCAATCCTCATGCCGCTGTAAATCTAAGCTCTGCCTCCCCCTACCTTCTTTAAAAAACTCGCTGCCTGCCCTGCTGAGCATGACTTCCCCGGCCTGTGACTAGCCAGACCGGGGAACATCGCCCAGGATTGCGCTCAGATAAACTGCCTGGCCCGTTGTTGCCTGTTGTCGCCTGCTTATTTCAGTTAGAATTTATCTTACATTTGGTGCCAAAAAACCCGGGAAGGAGCGTGAGCATGGGGCCCCGACCGGTCTTTGGTGGCCTTGCCCCCTCCTTCCCCGACCTGGGACCTGAGCCTGCTCTCCACTGAGTAGACTATTTTCTGGTGTGTCCCTCAGTTTCACTCAGTCTGTTTCCCTTCGTAACTCCATTTCACCTGGTCCGTCCGAAATCAGCTACGTCCAGGTTTGGGCATCCGGCCCATGTGCTGCGGGCATCTGGGATACCCGCCCCTGGCCCTGTGATGTGGGAGACGTCCCTCACCCAGGCTCCCAGGCCGTCTCCCCTGACTTGGCGTGCTTGGGACGCTGGGCGCTCCTCTCAGTGGGATTAGTTGGGAAGTAGCGCAGACATGGGGAACCAGCCCTCGAAAGCAGAGGCTCAGACCCCGCTGCGGTGTCTCATTTCTAATTTGGCTGCTCTATATTTGTCCCGGGAAGTTCACATATGGAACCTGGTCTTCCTTTGCTCTCAGGCTTGGCCTCAGTATCCCTTAGACAACCAATCTTGCTGGCCCCCTGAGGGAACTTTCAATTTTGGCCTCTTCACTGACTTAACTAATTATTGCCACTGGAGCGGAGAGTGGGGTGAAATCCCATATGTGCAGGCTTTGGACTTTGCGCTCCGGCCCAGACCTTTATGTTAAGTGTTCAAGGACCCAGGTTCTCCTGGCCCGATCTCCAGTTAAGGATTGTCAGCCTCTTACTCTGCCCAGTCCTTCCTTTTCAGATCCACCAGAGGACTTTAGTCTCCCACCTCTCTCAGCCTGCTTCCCCCACCCCTCTCCGCCACCATCTTTAAGTTCTTTGTCCTCCCGCGTGTTGCTGCCATCTTAAAGTCCTACATTCTCAACCATGCTGTCTTTGTGCTCCTCTCCTCTTCCAGTGGCTGCAGCACTTCCTCCCCCTCTCCACCTTCACCACCCTTTTCCCCCAATGGAACACGCTCCTCCCACCCTCCAGTTCTGGAAACCATGGACAAGACTCCTCCCAGCACAGACCTGCCTCCTTTCTCTCCCAACCCTACACCCATCCCCACACCTGCCATTTTGTAAGTGGTCTGGCGTGGTTGTTGGGAGTGGGTGAGCTGGGTGTAGCAAGTGAACATCTTAGTGACTGTGTATTGCAGTGTGTGTGCCTGCCTGCAGCCTGAAAATTTTTGTAGTGACCTAGAATCTCAAAGTGTTGCTACGTAAAGTAGACATATTTTGTGCTTAGAGATTATGCTGTAAAGCACATGGTGTCAGGAATTATAGTGTGTTCATGAATTTGTTAATCTAAAGAATGCTAGTGCAATAGTTTACAATGGCCCACTTCTCAATGTTCACTGAAAATTAAAGTTCCTAATGGTTTTGAGGTCTAATTAAAGCTATTTATTTAAGAGCACAGCACAGAAAAAATTAGAATTTTGTTTTCAGTTAAAAAGAAAGTTTTCTTAACTGTTAATCTGCTCTTAATGTTAAATGATTGCAAAGGGTTCTCTAGTTGTTTTATCAAAACAGTTTCTCATGCTTAAAGTCTCAATGAGTTGTCTGAATATTTAAGATAATGAGATCTTAATACGAAAAAACTAAAAGCTAAGTTTTGCTAATAACTGTGTGACCTTCTGTATTTGCCTTTAAAATCTTTTATTGTCATTCTAGTTAAATAGATAAGTATTTTTTCATAGTAACTTATGATTCTATTTAGACAAATGCCTTAAAAACACTCTAACAGCTTCCCAAAATCAAATTCAAAAAGGTGCTTTTATCTATAGTTAACTCTGATATTTTCCACAGGGCCCCTGGAACATGTCAGAGAAATTTTTTCTCATTGGAGAAAGTATTTGGCCAATTTAGCTTATTTATCTGATATAAAATTACCTGCTAAATTACCTAGAAAGCACTGTCAAAGAGAATAATGCGAAACTTTGTTACTGAATGTTTTGTGTTAGAGAAATATCCAGATTTCCTTATATCAACTGTCTTACAGTAAGCTCTCATCAGATCTTTAACCATTGTCATTTGTAAGTCTTTTGTCATTTATAGTCGCTTTTATTACTCCTAAACTAGTAAAGAACTAGATTTCACCAGAACAAGTATTAGTTACATAAGAAGTAAGTTAAAAAGGGCAGAAGAGGGACCCCAAACTCCACTCCATGACCTGGTAACCATGGCCTTTAAAGTCTTTAATAACCATGTTGAAGAACATGAGAGGAGGACAGTGTCCCAAACCCGAGCCTTTGCAGCGGCCCTGCGGCTGGCAGGACAAGGGTCTCATCACACCACAGACTAGTCCGGAGCTCGTGAGCCTCTGGGACCCTGCTTCCGGTGTGGCCAAGAAGGCCACTGGGCAAAGAGATGCCCCAACGTGACCAACAAGCCGACTAAACCCTGCCCAGTTTGTGGTAAGAGAGGTCATTGGAAAGTAGAGTGCCCAGTTGGGGAAGGTCATCCTCCAGCGACAGAGTCTCATGGGAGGCAGGACCCCCTGAGGGACTCCCCTCCAAACCTGATGAGCCTACTCAAAGACTGAAGATGCCTAGACTCGAACACCCCTATCACCCTTGCCGAGCCCAAGGCCATGCTGTGGGTAGCGGGTAAGTCCATCTCCTTTTTGGTGGACATGGAGGCTGCCTACTCTGTTTTACCTTCCTTTCACAAGATTTACATCCTTCCCAGGTCTCGGTTGTGGGTGTCACGGGAACCCCATCTAAGCCTCTAGAGACAGATCCAGTAGCCTACACATTTGAGAGCCATCTTCTTACCCACTCATTTCTGGTCATCCCGTCCTGTCCCTTCCCTTTGTTAGGGAGAGATCTCCTCTCCAAGCTTAGTGCCTCTATCTCCCTGCCTCTTAGTCATCCCCAACTGAGCTCACTCATCATCTTAGCCAATATAAGTTGTAGCCCTGAGCCCTCCAGAGACCCTCCTGTACCATTGACTGGCATTAACCCGAAGAGTCTGAGACACCTCTACTCCTGTAGTGTCGAGCCATCATGCTCCCGTCCTCATCTTCCTCAAAGACCCATCCTCCTCTCCTTCTAGATCCCAATTTCCTATTTCCCAAGCCCATTGCAAGGGCATCCTACCTATCATTAACCATCTTCTTTCCCAAAGGCTTCTGGTACCAACTAATTCTCCCTGTAACACTCCAATCCTTCCAGTCAAGAAGCCATCGGGGGCCTACCAGCTTGTTCAAGACCTGCAGATAATCCACGAAGCTGTAGTCTCTCTTCATCCGGTCATCCCTAACCCTTATACTTTCTTATCTCAAGTTCCCCTGAACACCTCTCCTACCTACCTTACTTCTCACTCCTAAGAGAGATACCCCTTGTCCTGCCCAATGCTCGTCTTTCCATTCTTTCATTCAGGCTGCCGGCTATGAACAAGCCTCAGTCTGTCTCTCATTGTCCGGACAACAGTACTAGACGGGGCAAAGCCTGGGTGATCACGCTAGATGTATCTGTCCTGAGAGACGAAGACAACATATCTGCTAGAACCTCCGGCCCCCGATAGAGAGGTCAGACAGTAGAAGTGAACAAGACCATGTGGGTACATCAGTACTTGCCCCTTCCCTCCAATCCTCCTCTGGCCTCCCTCCAGCCTCAACCCTACCTGCACCGCCCCTCCTCAGCCGGAAGTAGCCAGATCGAGTCGGTGCCCATTATAACCAAAAGGCTGGAATGTAAGGTTGGAGGCACTGGAGGGAGGGGTGAGCATGTCGGACACTGATGATGTGCCAAAGTCCCCGGCTGCTGCCCCCTCCCAACCTGAAAAATGTGCCTTAGGCTGGCCAATCCTTGTGGCGCTGTAAATCTAAGCTCTGCCTCCTCCTACCTTCTTTAAAAACTCACTGCCTGCTCTGCTAAGCGTGACTTCCCCAGCGGGTGACTAGCCAGACCGGGGAACATCACCTGGGATTGCGCTCAAATAAACTGCCTGGCCCTTTGTTGCCTCTCGTTGCCTGCTTATTTCGGCTAGAATCTGTCTTACATCTTTCTTTCTTTCTTTTTTGTTTATAGCTATGTCATTTATTAAATAATTCATTTTTTCCCTCCAATCTGAGAAGCCATCTTTATTATATGCTAAGTTCCTGTATGTATTTGAATTTATTTGTTCATTTTGTCCCTTCATACAACAATATCTCATCATTGTATTTATTTAGGAATCATGAAATATTTTAACACCTACTTTGTGGGAACGGAACATTCTCATTTTTCTTCTTTTAGAGTTTTCTTCATTATTCTAGTATACTTTTCCTTCTAAACTGTAAAAGTAACTACTGATTTCTAAAACCGAACACCCAAAAAGCTTTTTGGTGTTTTCACTGGGATTGTGTTGTTTATAAATTATTTTAGGGAAAGTTGATATCTTTGTGATGTTGAGTTTTGCTCTCTGAGAACATGGTATGGCTTTCCATAAACAGGCCTTCTTTAATATTCAGTAGCAATTTAAAAAGGAAGTTTATTATGTTCAGGGAAATAAGAGTCAATATTTTTAAATTTGGTAAAAAAATTGAAAAGTATAAGAAAACAAACCAAATGAAAACTCTGCAACTGAAGAAAACTACAGTAACTGATATTAGGAAGTCAATAAACAGTTTTATTATCATATTAGATACTTCTGAAGAAAGAACTCAAGAAAAGGTCAGGAAAAAATTTTCAACCTCAAACTCAGAGAGACAAGAAGATGTAAAATAAAGAAGAGAATATAATACAGATATAACATTTTTATATATAATTTATATAACAATATAATTTATATATTTTATATATACATACATATGTATGAGATAAGGGGAAAAAGTGTTCAACATAGGCATAAATGGAGTTGCAGAAGAATAGAAGAGAGATAATAGAGCAAGCCAGACTTGGCCAGAGAATAACTCATACTTTTCCACTAAAACTGCCTAACAGTGCTTGGAAGTTTTTATATACTCAATAAATGTCAGCTATTATCATTGTCATTCTTTTATAAAATGAATTAAAATGTTATTCTTTTGCCCTACCCCTGTCCTATGAACAACTTATACTACCAGCAATATCACTTTAGTCCAAGTCTGCTTGGCTATTTTTTTCCTCAAAGACCATTCCTGAAGCATTCTATTTTTTAAATTTTATGTTAATCAACAACTTCACTGAAGTGTAAGTTCCAAACTATAAAATTCCCCCAATTAAAATATGTAATTGTGCTTTTAGTATATTCACAGCATTGTGGAACCATCACAGTAACCAATTTTAAAACATTTTCTACAGCCCTACTTTACCTTCTAAACTCTGCTCCCCTTAGCTTTCAACCTCTGACAACCCAACCCTAAGCCCCAGGTGACCAATATTATACTTACTGTCTTTATAGAAGGATAAAAACCACATGATCATCTCAATAGATGCTGAAAAAGTATTTGACAAAATTTAATATCCATTCATGATAAAAACTCTCAACAAATGGGTATAGTGAGTATGTACCTCAACATAATAAAGGCCATATAGGACAAACCCACGGCCAACATCATACTTAATAGCAAAAAAGCTGAAAGCTTTTCCTCTAAGACTGGGAACAAGAAAAGGATGCCCACTCTCACCACTTTTATTCAACATAGTACTGGAGGTCCTAGCCACGGCAATTACACCAAACAAAGGGATACAAGACATCCAAATTGGTAAGAAATTAAACTTTCACTCTTTGCAGATGACATGGTACTATACATAGAAAACTCCAAGTAACCATCAAAAAACTATAACTAATAACAATTCAGAAAAGTTGCAGGATACAAAATTAATATACAGAAATCTGTTGCATTCCTATATACTAATGATGAATTATCAGAAAGAGAAATCAGAAAGAGAACTCCACTTACAATTGCATTAAAAAGAATAAAATACCTAGGAATAAATCTAACCAAGCAGGTGAAAGGCATTTACTCTGAAAACTACAAGACATTCATAAGAGAAATTAAAGAAGACACCAAAAAATGGAAATCTATCCCATGTTCTTGGATAGGAATAACTAATATTGTCAAAATGGCAATCCTGCCCAAAGTAATTTACAGATTCAGTGCAATCCCTATCAAAATACCAACAGCATTCTTCAATGAACTAGAACAAATGGTTCTAATTTTCATATGGAACCACAAAAGACCCCAAACGGCCAAAGAATTCCTGAGAAAGAAGAATAAAACTGGGGGGATTACACTCCCTGTATTCAAGCTCTACTACAAAGCCACACTAATCAAAGCAATTTGGCACTGACACAAGAACAGACCCATAGATCAATGGAACAGAATAGAGAGCCTAGATATAAACTCATGAATATATGGTCAATTAATATAAGACAAAGGAGCTATGAATATACAATGGGGAAAAGAGCTTCTTCAACAGATCATGTTGGGAAAACTGAACAGCTACATGCAGGAGAATGAAACTGGATTATTGTTTAACTCCATACACAAAAGTAAACTCAAAATGGATCAAAGACCTGAATGTAAGTCACGAAACCATAAAACTCTTAGGAGAAAGCATAGGCAAAAATCTCTTGAATATAAACATGAGCAACTTTTTCTGCATGCATCTCCTCAGGCAAGGGAAACAAAGTAAAAAATGAACCAGTGGGACTACATCGAACCAAAAAGCTTCTGTTCAGCAAAGGACACCATCAGCACAACAAAAAGGCATCCTACACTATGGGAGAATATATTTGTAAATGACTCATCTGATCAGAGGTTAACATCCATAATATGTAGAGAACTCATATGCCTCCACACCCAAATAATAAAAAACCCAATAAAAAATGGGTGGAGGACCTGAACAGATATATCTCCAAAGAAGAAATTCAGATGGCCAACAGGCACATGAAAAGATGCTCCACATTGCTCATCATCAGGGAAATGCAAATTAAAACCACAATGAGATATCATGTCATAAAGTTAGGATGGCCACTATCCAAAAGACAAGAAAAAAACAAATGCTGGCAAGGATGTGGAGAAATGGGAAACCTCCTACACTGTTGGTGGGAACGCAAATTGGTACAATCGCTGTGGAAAGCAGTATGCAGATTCCTTAAAAAACTAAAAATAGAAATACCATTTGACCCAGTAATTCCATTCCTAGGAATTTACCCAAGGAAAACAAAATCCCTGATTCAAAAACATATATGCACCCCCATGTTTATCACTGCACCATTGCAATAGTTAAGATACGGAAGCAACCTAAGTGTTCATCAATAGATGACTGCTAAAGAAGAGGTGGTACATATATACACTGGAATATTATTCAGCCATAAAAAAGAAATCCTGCCATTTGCAACAAAATGGATGTATATAGAGGGTATTATGCACAGTGAAATAAACCAGGTGGAGAAAGAAAAATACCATATGATTTCACTTATTTGTGGAATATAAAAACAAACAAGACAGAAGGAACAAACAACATTAGGCTCATAGACATTGAGAAGTGACTAGTTACCAAGAAGGAGGGGAGTATGGGAGGGGAAGGGGCAGGGAGACTGTTAAACAACTGTGATGTACATTTGATTATAATGAATGAATGAATGAATGAATGAATGAATAATGTCCAGTCCAAGAAAAAACAAAGACACATTCTGTTATAGCTCAAATGTTTTATCCCCCACAGATTCATATGTTGAAGCCTAACCTCAAATTTGAGGGCATTAGGAGGTTGGGCCTTGGGAGACAATTAAGTTTTGCTAAGTTCATGAGGGTGAAGCCCCTATATACCATTAGTACTCTTATAAGAGACTATGATATGTGAGGATAGAGCAGGAAGAACATGGCCATCTGCAAGTCAGGAGGAAGGTTCTCACCAGACATGGACTCTGCTGACCATGAAAAGGGATCACGTAGGCAGCTGGATGTAAGACTTTTGAGCTCAGAAGACTGGAAGGCCTCATGGTATAAATTTGACACAAGGTTTGTACTTTGTTATCACATCGGTACCATTTAAAGCCATAGGCATGGATAAATCCATCCAGGAAGAAAGATGAGAAGAGGGTGATACCCTGAAGCATGCCAACACTTAGGGCTGGCTGGAGGAGACAAACAGTAAGGCAGAAGAAAGAGCATGGCAGGCCATTTTATTGAAGTCCGCAGAGACTTACTACGCGTCCAAGACAAGGAAGTAGTAACTACAAAATACCACTGAAAGAAAGGACAAGGAAGATGAAGAATCGAATGGAAACAAACAAAAAAGTCTATTTTTTGGCACCTTGAAAGCATTTGATCACTGTTTGCTCAGAACTCAAGCTCCAAGAGTAGTGTTTCTCCTCACTACGGTATAGTTTCCACATGTCCTTTTACACACACACACCCTTCTAAGTGATTAAGTCTGGGGATGTTTCAATTGTTACTCCTTTTGCTTATCTGTGTTCTCTCATCTCTCTGCAACAATCAGTATTATGTAGTAATTTAAAAAACCCATTGGGTTAGAGGATAACATCTGCCTGTTGCTGAGCACAGCACGGCCAGCAGGGCAGCATCACTTAAGGGCCTGTCCTCCCCTCCCTGCGGTGGATGGCGAAGCAAAGGCAGTCGTAATACTGATAATTTGTGCTGCTTATTCTGCATTGCTTTGTGCCGTGCTACCGAGCTGGGAGTTTTGACGGAGGCTGAGGCCCTGTGGTGTAAATCCAGGGGCAGAAAGCATGAGGGCCCTTTACCATATTCACCTGGAGGCTGCCTGCAGGCTTCGGTTGCTAAGTGTGCTTTTTGATTTAGAAGCGCTTTTCATACTGCATCTTTGTCTCTCTCTCTCTTTCTTAAAGTCCTGGATCTCTTGACCAGCCAAAGATGAGTTCACTGTTCCCATCAAGGACTGGGAGAAATAAGGGGTGGGATTAATTGGACCTGGGGGCAGGGCCCGGAGGGCGGAGCTAAGGTGGAAAAAAGGAGAGCCCTCTAAATAAAGGGCCGGCGCTGGCTGCCCAGGAGCACACCTTCGTCCTCGTCCGTGTGTGTCTTGTGAGGAGCAGAGCCTGACCCGGGGAGGTGATGGATCCCGAGAGCGAGGTGAGCCAAGGGGTCCTGGCCCTCTCCCACAGCCACCCCTGCGGGAACTGCTGCTGGCGTCAGCCCTTGGCTTCTGCGGGGTCATTCGGAGCCTTAGATTCACCTGCTGAGAGGTGACTCCAGCAAAACCTGCCCTGAGAGAGGAATGTGAGGTCAGTTCAGAACTCCTGTCGCCCTCTCATTCTCTCTCCCGTCCCGCTGCCACAGAGGCTGTGCTGCCGAGTCACGCTCCCCCTTTTTCCCTTCTCACACAGAACAGGGGACTGGATTCCTGATCTCCTAAGTGGCAAGAGGGGGGTGATTCATATTCTGTAATTGAAAAGCACTTTCCCTTCATATTCTGTCATCACTGAGAAATCTTTTATTTCTTTGTATTCATTTCCCTATGTGTGAATCTCTCAGTGGGGGTCTTTCATTTACTCATTCATCCCTTAAATGTTTAGCAAGCAGCTATTATGTCTCAAGCCTTGTGTGATGAGCAAAACTAAATAGTTAACTTATTTTCAGGCATGGCTCTCCTAAGAGGGGAAGTATATAGTTGCTTAATTTCTCTTTCTATAACTTTCTATATGCTCATCCCTACGGGTAGCTTATATTGCATAAAATTCCTTTGCTGTAAGTTATCATCCCAGGTCTAGTCCACCCAGATGTAACTCTCTAAGTAGTTAGCAGCCTTTACACTCAAGTGTGCATTAAACATTTCACTGCTTTCCAAAGGTACTTTTGGCTGAGAGCAGGTTCCTGTGGACATTTATCCTGTATGTGGAACACAAATCGATTTCATCCGGCCTCTGGATAAGTGGAGCGCTCGCATGGGTGCCGAGCCACTCACCGGAGACATGGGGCTGTGGGGATGGGGGCTGGAGGGGTGCTGAAAGACTCCTTTACGGTTGTGTTTGGGGCCTGCCCTGCTGGTGCGAATTTTGCACACGCTTGTGCAGAGGAAAGAGATCTGGTTCCCTCTCCTCTTCTCTCTTTTACTGTCATTATTATTATTTTTGCAGCTGGGAAAGGACCACAGGGAGTACTGAGGAGGAATTAGAGATACTGAGAGAGACAGAAAGAGAGATGAAGCCACAGACACAGGAAGGGAGAGAAAGAGAGACTCCAAGCAAGAAACAGAGGCACTGAAGCCAGACCCTCCCTGCAGAAATGAAAGAATAATAATGTGCAGTGCCTTCAGAGTATTTGACCTGGCTGTTTTTCTTCCTTATTCATTTAATAATGTTTTTCTGAGCATCAAAAACATGCTCTAGGCACTGGGGTTTTGGTAGAGGCAGAGGCAAGGAAATCAAGGGATTAGGCCGTGGCTTTGCGTTTTCCCAAGAAATACTAATTGGTGCAGGGTTCTTAGTTTCAGTCTGTGGTTGTGCTTTAGGGATTCCATAAACCTCGGAAATTTTGAACGAAATTTTGTGTATGATTAAGCCTTGGGTTTAAATCAGATTCTCAAAGAAGTCCATGGGTCAAAAAAAAGGCGAGGAATTACTGGCTCAGTGGGAATGGTGAACAAATAGCTTTTCACCTTTTATCAGAGGCTGGCCTGGGAGCCTGCCATCTGTGCTAACAAGAATAGGTTGGGGGTGTGCATGTGTACGTGGCACTTTTTCGTAAAAAGAGCCACAGAGTTTCTACTGAACGTGTAGATGTCATAGGTGTTCTGTTTTTGAGAAGAAAAGAAAGGAAAGAAAGATGATCACGGTTGATATGGAGAAGGAGAGGGGAATATAAGGAGATACCTTACTTTGGTGCTGGCGTTTTATGCTTTGAGATCACGCCCTGTTCATCTGCGTGCTCCACACCCACCATCAGTCATTCACTCCCTCACTCAGGTTTTACATTCCGAAGATGAGGCTTATGGGGGCATCAGACCCTGCACACCTCAGCCATGAATCATCTCCTCCCTCACCAGTCTCCTGGCTGACCCGAAGGGGACTGGCATGCATTGGCCAGGCCCACTGAGGGCACATGAAGCCTGCTTCTCTGCCTTCCTCGCAGGAAAAGAGATGGTGGATTACATCTGCCAGTACCTGAGCACAGTGCAGGAGGGGCGGGTGACTCCAGACGTGCGGCCTGGCTACCTGCGAGCGCAGCTGCCTGAGGCTGCCCCTGAGGAACCTGACGGCTGGGACAGCATCTTTGGGGACATTGAGCGCATCATTATGCCTGGGGTGAGAGACAGTCACTGCGACAGTGATTCTGGCCTTGGGGGCATAGAGAATGGGATGTAGGCCCGAGGAAAGACCTGCCTTAGGTAAGCCAGGGGTGACCCTGCACCACCTCACACCAACAGCCAAGCCTGTCTCCTGGGCATGTAGAGGATCGGGACTGTGACTGAAGTTAGGTTTGTGACGCCAGGGCTGACCTGCAGTGGTAGTTAGGGAGCTGGAGGGGAATCAGGACTGTATCCCAGGGCCTAGTCTGACAGAAATGTGGAAATCTAATGGGATGAGGTGGGAAGTGAAATTTGGGTCTGAGGGGAAAGGATAACTGGAGAGCAAGATGGAGAGAGGAGGCTGGAGAGAGTCGCAGAGCCCCAGTGGGCAGAACCAGGGACTCTTCTGCAAATCCTGAGACACACCAAAGGTAGGGAGGAGGCTGAGAGCACATTCCCCCGTGGGCACCCTACTGTCAGCTTGGGAGGCTCAGGAAGCTGGGCGAGTCCCTCTCCCCCATAAGGTGGGAGCCATGTCCATCCTCTCCTGGGGGAAGTCTCATGATTGAGCTGCTTTGCAGCAGCAGGAAGGGGCTTTCCCTGAATCATCGTTACTCTCAGTGACAAAGGGCACATGTGGTGACAGCACTGGCAGGGCCAGAGAACAGACAGAAGCTGGCTGATTCCTGAGGCTTTAGCTGGAGCCATCTGCCATGGGCTGTGCCGACGTACCTGGCCACAAGGGATGAGGAGCTGTGCCTCAGCACTTGGGCTGTGAGTGCACCGGTCATTCTGCCACAGCAGGGCTGCCTTTACCGACCTCCATGCCATGTGCCAGGCACTGTACTAGCTGCATTACAGGCTAGATTGTTTTAATCACACAGTGACTCTATGATCCCTGTTGTACAGATGAGGAAACTGAGGCTCAGGGAAGTTAACTGTCTTCACAAAGTCACAGATCCAAGATCATAACCTAGGCCAGTCTTCCTTGACAGGCTCTGCTCTTTTTACTGCACTGATGTTCTACCAGTGAGGGACTAAGTCCCCTAGACTGAGCCACGCGCCCAGACTCTGCCCCTTCAGCTGCAGCCCCATCCCACAGGCTGTGCTCCCTCTCCCTGCTTGGGGCGCTGGTGTCCTGACTGCATGTCCAGAGGCTCCTCCCCGGGCCGACTTGAGATTTGCTTCCAACTTCCCCAGAGAGCTTTGGACCTAAATGTGACAGAAATATGCCTGGGGGCAGGGATGAGAAGTTAGTCAAACTCAGAAACTGGTGGCAAGTTTGTCCAAAGCCAAACACTCATCTCTGTGACCATGCAGCCTATTTCACAAGCGTCTTTCGGAAATTTCATAATCGTAAAGCTTTACCCAGAAGGCGGGCTCCCTGATCAGATTATCTCCTGGATGTCATTCTGTAAAATGTAATCTGCTGATGGGCTAACTGTAGTTGGTAGTGAGAACCGGAAGCAACTGTCAGAAGAGGTGGAAATGAGCCGATTCATTGGATTGAAAGAAAATCCAGCAGTTGCTGGGGTGCAGTGAAAGGGGCTCATTGCTTGGCAGAGAGGCCTGTCTGCTTTTGATAAGTGTTCATCTAGCTTAGCTTATCATATTTATCTTACAAGAACAGATAATTGTCTCTCAATAGGGCCAGGAGGTGGAAGCCCTTCTCGGGGTTTCCTAAATACTGTCACTAAGCACCTCGATAATGAAGACTCAATCCTCTATTTCATCTCACAGGCTGCACCAGGCTCTGAGAGCTGGCCTGAAAGCAGTGGGCCCTTTGCTTTCACATTTGGCCAGCACCTCACTGAAATCTAGATTAATTTTTCCTTCCTGCCACCTCCTAGACACACAGAGAGGAAAAACTGTGCAGTATTTCCAACCCTGCTTAGAAAAACCACATCAGCTCTGCATGGGGGAGAAGGCAGCACGCCATCCTGCTGGGGGCTCGAGCTCTGGACTCAGACAGCCTGGGTTTCTCTCTTGGTGCTGTCATCTGTCCTATAAGACATGCGTGATCATGGGATGCCGCCTCTCCCTGACAGCCCCAATTCTCATCTCCAAAAGAAGGATAATGGTAGACTTACTTCATTGGGGTGCTGTGAGAATTAAATAAGGTATAAAGCATGGACAAGTGGAAGATACTGTTATTACGTATGACACATTCTTCCTGGTGCAGATTCAGGAAGAGATCTGATTATCTAATCATCAAGTCAGCGTATAGGATGTGTCTGTCACCATGTGATTAACTTGCCATTCTCACAGCTTTACGTTTTGCAAAATTTCCTTCCAGGATGATCCACATAATAATCCTGGGAGACAGGATTTATTATACAATGAGGAACTGAGGTCAAGAGTGGTGCAGAGTTGGACCCTGTTTTTATGGGGTCTGAATTGTATACACATTTTGAGATCCCCTGTAAGAAAATAAAAGTGTGTATCTCAACAGAGACCTATGCAAATACGGGATCTAGTTGCTTTAGTTCATTGGCTTCACAGTAAATCTACAAAGTCACACTGGAACCTGTCTCCGTGGGTTTAAATGTTCTGCTCCTTCTACCATACACAATGTCCTTGCTGATGAGGGATAAAAGGAATTTGTGCGCACGGAATGTACCTTGATGATACACTAAGATGCTATCTAATGAGTTCTCAGTAGGGCTGGAGCACTTAGAAAGATAGTGAGTGGGTGTTCCATAGGCTTGGGGACAGGATCAAACGGGGCTGAGGAACTGGGGAAAGGCTCATGGAGAAAATGAATATTTGGTAGCTTTCTCAGAATTAACAGCTTTGGGAGGGCCATGTCTGTATGAGAAGTTCTTCCTGTCAGGGAAACAGCATTGCCCAAAGGCATGAATGCAGAAATGACCAGGCCATGCTTGTAGAACAGTGAGATGAAGCTAGATTAGATCATCAGTGAAGCCAGTGAGTCACTGAGGGGACTTCAGAGACCTGTTATGGAAGGTCCTCTGTGTCCATCGGGCTCCTCCTTACAATCAGTTTAATCTGATTATGGGTTCAGGGGTTAATTTGGAGGTAGGGGTCTTGTGCCCTTGGCCTACCCCTTCTGCTCTCTCTACTTTTTTCTTCATCCCTACTGGGGAGCTAAAGACAGCTTTGAACCCTTTCACACTGACTGTCTACAGGAGCTGCTTGCCCAGAGAGCTCATAGATCCATAAAACAAAGGATGCTTTTTGCAAGAAACTGGATGAGGCAAGCAGCCTACTCTTCTGGAGCTCATAGTCTCCCCTTCCATTTATTACTGGGCTTGGGTGGCATGGGGGATAAGCACTGGAGCCTAATGTGAACGCTACCCAGAATCCACAATCCTAATTACTACAGCAATTGTCATTCTGCATATTCCCTTCTGGTCTTTGCATACGTGCCAATGTTCCACTGATCAACAAGCTTAGAATAGGAAACTGTGGTCGGCAAGAACACCATGAATATGTCTTATTTGTATGGAGTTGTGTAACTTATTTGCCTGTCTTAAAACTGTCAACCCATCTCTAGAGTGGGTGCTCCCCCTTGCCAGGGAGGGTCTCTGGTGGAGGAAAGCCAACTGCCATGCCTCTTGGTGCCATCTGTGTACATGCTCTGCCTCCAGGTGGTACACTGGCAAAGCCCCCATATGCACGCCTACTACCCAGCTCTCACCTCTTGGCCATCGCTGCTGGGAGACATGCTGGCTGATGCTATCAACTGCTTGGGGTTCACCTGGGTGAGTAACAATGGCTGTAGCTGTAACCAGTGGTGATGGGGGACATAGCAGGAAGTGACATATCTGGGGCAGACATACTTGTCCTGGTCTTTGAACAGGGTTCCAAGTTAAATATCAACAATGACTACTTTCTTGGAGCTTAGGCTCTATATAAATTATCTCTTCTTATCCTTTAACCCTATGGATTCATTAGTATCAGCCCCATTTTGTAGGTGAAGAAATTGTGCCTTAAGTAGCTGATCTCTCCAAGATCAAACAGATTATAGAGGCAGAGATGAGATTTGGACTGTGATCTGGTTATTGCTACAATTTGTGACCCTAACTAAGCACTTGGGCTTCTATGGGTACAACTTCCACCGTGGTCCTGTCTTTGAGAGGTTAGGGATATGCCCTAAGACTTCCCTTAATAACTAATCAGCTTTAAATTGTGTCAGAAGCCTCCTAGAACAGCTTTATATATTTCACCTGAATTGTTATAGGGTGTGGGAATGGGGGTTGGGAGGATTGGGGGTGAGTAAAATTGCTGTTTCTTCCAGGAAGTAGTGTTTTGTTTCTTAGTCCTTGCGCTTCCCCTCTGGCCTTTAGATTGCTTCTCGGCCGGTACTTCAGGGACTTGGGAGTCAGATGAACATGACCACTTCTTGGGCTGTTTCTCCACAGAGCCTTGGGGCCCAGGGGAATCTACCTCACTGAGGGCAGTATGAATCCAACGCCCCACATTCTTTTCCCCTTTTTGGCTTGGCAGAAGATGGGGTGGAGATGGGGCAAAGGGCCTGTCAGTGACCCTTCTCCAGGGATAAGATAGGTCAGGTTCCCATTGATACCGTCAGGGCCTGGGCAGGGGCAGGGCACAGACACGATGTATCTCCAGGGCTGGCGTGGCATGTTGGTCCCTGGGGCTCCCAGGATGAAACTGCTTTCCTCCTTTAGGCTTCCAGCCCTGTGTGCACGGAGCTCGAGATGAATGTCATGGACTGGTTGGCAAAAATGCTGGGACTCCCAGAGTACTTCCTGCACCACCAGCCCGGCAGCCAGGGGGGAGGCGTCCTGCAGGTGCCTTCACGAGCAAAGCTCCTTCTAGCGTGGTGGATAAGTAGTGACAGATAAGCCAAACCCTTGCCCGGGCAGTTCTGTTCTCGGGGGATCTGCCCACGCCACTCACACCACCACCATCCCATCGCCACCATCACCATCACTAACGACACCAGTCCTGAGAGCTGGTAGCTCTGCCGCGCCCCCATTCCCACTGCTGCTGCCTCTCCTCTCTCCGTTTCCACAGCTGCCCCTGCCATCGCCACTCCTCCTGTCTTTTTTCTCTGAAGAAGATTAAAGAGTCAACACATGATCACATTTCTGGTATTACTTGACTCGGGTTCTCACTTTATAATCTGACAACTTCCCTTCTGTGTTCCATTTCACACCTTGTGGTAAGCAGATAGGAGAAGGCAAGTAGGCCCAGGACATCCTTGGCAGTGAGAGAAAGTAACGCCAATTAATTGGGTATCTGTCAAATGATGGTTCTTCCAATATTTCTTTTTTTGTCAAGGTCAGGCCGCCTAATGGGGCTTGCTGGGTGCCTCCCGTAGCCTGCGCGTGTTGCTAGGTGCCTTTGCATCTCTAGATCTTGACGAGCAGGAGGGCTTGATTCTGAGACTCTCCACAGTCTTGAATTTTACTGTGATGTGTAGTTTTCCTGGTTTTAAAATCAATAAGGTAGAGATAATAATAATATTTTTCTCAAAGAGTGGATGTGATGACTAAATGAATTCATCTATTAGATGAAAATATCCATGCTGCCCTGAGATGAGAACTGGTAAGTTTGCTGGGCCCGTCTGCTAGCTAAGTGACCACTCGTCTCACTCGCAGCAATCCGACAGCAAGATTAAACTCTGAACCTCACAAGGAAGACAAATCACTGCATATTGTGGCCACTTCTGGGTTGTTTGTTAGCAAATAGTTGGGACTTCAGATATTATATCTGGAAGGACATAGTAAATGTCTGCTATACATCATCTGGCTTTTCATCTCAGTATCTCCAGGATCTTGCAGGTAAATACTATCACCCCCAATTTTGAGAGGAGTGCACTAAAGCTCAGATAGGTTAAAAATGGGCCCCAGGTCACACAGCCGGTAAGTGGAAGAATGAGGATTCAAACCCAGGCCTGTCTAAGTCGAACTGTGCTTTCTCCTGTACTCATCCGCCATGCAAACTTGGCTTAGTCCTGTATCCTCTCTGAACATCACCATCCTCATCCGTAGACCGATACTTTTATCGCAAGTATCTCCGAGAGGTTTCATGAGGTGCAAAAGGGATGACTTACTATGAATTGCTATATAATTGGCAGGAGGTACTATTGTTATTTCTGTTCTGCTGGCTTCCGTTTTGTGGAGTAATTTCCAGCCACTGAGTATCTTGTGGAATCTGGCCTGTACCCCAAGCTGTGATGCTTATTGCCAGGCTTTAGAGCAGGGGACTATCAGCTGCTGGTCACCTGGAGATTTCAAGAAAGAAAAGCACCACAGACTGAGTGAATGATGAGAAACCATTGAGATTCCCACGAGGCGGCTAAGGTGGCCCCCAGGATTCCCATACTCATGGCCAGAGTGAAGTCCTTTCCACTTCTCATTTGTATACTTGATACTCCCACTTGAAAGGCAGCTAAAGGGATGTTCTCCATTTTCTAAATGAATATTTATATTATCTTATGTAATATTATAAATGTGATCCCAAGGGCTCAGGAGCTATTGGTAACAAAACAAGACCAGAGTCACTGGGTTCTCAGATGGGGCAGGACCAGCTGTCACTGGGATATGCCTGTGGGAACAGACTCCGTTTCCATACCAAATAAACTGGAAGTTCGTTAAAGGAAGTTGTACATGGGGAGCAGGCATACAGATAAACACACTTATATCTGGCAGGGACCGAGCATTCTCTTTTTGGTCCCTGTGGCTTCTCTAATAAAGATGCTGCTCTTAGGTGAAAATCTGCTTCCATGACTTCCCTGAAAAATTAGGGAGAGGGAAGTGTCCCATGAATGCATAGGGTGTAGTGAGTGGAGAATTCATAGTAGGCACTTGAATTTGTGAGGAAGAACACTCCCCTCTGCAGGAGCTATTCCTTAGGAATAACACACACACACACACACACACACACACACACACACACACACACACACACGCACGGAGGTTGCCACTGGTAATCCTTGTTCCACTACAGAGTACAGTCAGTGAGTCCACCTTGATCGCTTTGCTGGCCGCAAGGAAGAACAAAATCCTGGAAATGAAAGCATCTGAGCCTGGGGCAGACGAGTCCTCCCTGAACGCCCGGCTCATTGCCTATGCCTCTGATCAGGTGAGTTGCCCAACACAGACCAAATCTTCAGGCCAGGGCTTAGCTTATGGAGTCTTAGTCCTTGAATAAGTTTCTTCTAGACACAAATAAGTTGGGATTTAAGGCAGGTCATGCTGTGGAGGTTGTCTCTAGGAACCACGGGGATGGACAAATGTAAATGTTATGTTTGATTCACTTAGTTTGGCTTCAGCAGTTGCTGTGGAGTTCTCATTCCAGGATGAGTCGACTAGCAGGTCTCTGTGTTCCTTCTAGGCTCACTCCTCAGTGGAAAAGGCTGGTTTGATTTCTCTTGTGAAGATGAAATTTCTGCCTGTGGACGACAACTTCTCACTCCGAGGGGAAGCTCTTAAGAAAGCCATCGAGGAGGATAAGAAGCGGGGCTTGGTGCCTGTTTTTGTAAGTCGGAATGTGTTCTGTGCTTAAACAATAGAACGTGGAGGTGAGGAAGGAATCTGGGCAGAATCCAGGCAAGTAACATGCTGCAAACAAAAGCAGAGAGATCCTCAAACACGATGTGTTACGATTTATGAGTTGCTATTCATTGGGCTAGGCAATCAATTTTGTGGGTCGTAATAAGCATTACAAAAATAAGTAGATCAGAAAATATCAGAGGGTATTCTTGTAGCACAGAGTATCTATTGTTTTGTGGAACTTTTATTTCAAATACACATGTATATATATATGTACTAGGTTACTTACTATATAGAATGTGTTTCTTACTGTGGGTCATAAAAAGTCTTGTGTGAAATGCAGTGTTCTAGTGGGATGGGCAGGATAGAAAATATCTGTGGTTAAGTCTTTTTTTTCTGGCCCAGTGTATCTCACGAGCCCACCTTCCCACGTTAACTTCCTTTATTTTCCTCCAGGTCTGTGCAACACTGGGGACCACCGGGGTGTGTGCATTTGACTGCCTGTCGGAGCTGGGCCCCATCTGTAAGTGTCTGCCCTGTCTGGCTAGGAAGACAAGTAATGAATGTGAGAATGTTCCCCAGAACAAGAACCTGAAACTAGCTCTGTGGAATTTGCTCACCCTTTCTTGGTCACAGCAAAGGCTGAGGTATGGGAAGAGCCACCAAAGGTCACAGGTGCTTCGCCCAGGCAGCCAGGTCAGTGCTTTCCCCAGCACGGACCAAAGGTTAGAGCTGCTCCTCTGCATCCTGGCCTAGTGGGCAGCAGTGGGAGACTTGTAGCTTTTCTGCCCTCTCTCCTGTATGTCAAAGTCTCCTCGCAGACTGTATGAAAAGCACAGGGTGAATGAGGCATAGTGGAAGATTGTCTACTCTAAACTAAGACAAGGAAAAAGGCAGGGGAGGGGAAACCACAGGGAGAGACAAAGACAGAGAAGAAACCCAAGTGTTCAAATTCCCCAAGCACCAGACCCACTAGAAGAGCCATCCCCTCCCACTGTTTGTTTGTATTAGATTCATTAGCATTGCTCTCTGGACCAGTGGGAAGTTGGTTTTTTGCCAGGAAGTTCTAGCTCGAGGCCTTAACCCTCACGTCAGTGAGAGAAAGAGGCCAGGGTGCGGCTCTGTGGACCTTCTCTTTAGGAGGCAGTGAGGCCTCATTTAGCCCCAGCCCTCACATTGCCACAGCCCACCCCCAACGCCCATCTCCACATACCTGGACATCTCACTTAGACAGAGCAGGCCCACCATTCCCAGCTCTGCTCTGGCAGCCCTCCAGCCAGCGGGGCCAGGTGAGAGGCGCCTTGCAGCTGGGTGGCGGCAGCCACATCCTACCCCTAGTCCCATCTCCCGGCCGGGTGACGTTTGCCTCCTCAGGTGCCAGTGAGGGGCTGTGGCTCCACATCGATGCTGCCTATGCAGGCTCTGCCTTCCTGTGCCCTGAGTTCCGCGGCTTTCTGAAGGGCATCGAGTATGCCGATTCCTTCACCTTTAATCCTTCCAAGTGGATGATGGTGCACTTTGATTGCACTGGGTTCTGGTGAGTGTGGCAGCCCAGCTCCCAGCCTGTGGGAAAGCCATGCTTCCTCTGTGAGGCCTCAGCTGCTAATGCCCATTTGGAAACCCACAGGGTCAAGGACAAGTACAAGCTGCAGCAGACCTTCAATGTGAACCCCGTCTACCTCAGGCATGCCAACTCGGGTGTGGCCACTGACTTCATGGTGAGTGGCCAGAAAGGGGCAGCCTAGTGGTCTCTGAGATGGAAACTGGCTTCCTCTTGACCCCAGCATCTCCTGTACACTGGCTTCCACCAGAAATGGGCACGCTGTGAGCCCAACACATCATACTGCCACTGTATACCTTTGGTTTCAAGATGTGCCTAAGGATACAGAATGAAACCCAGAAAATTGTTAAAAACCCTAGAAAATGAGACCCACCTCTGAGGCAGTGTGCACGCTGAATACTTGTGGCATTGTCTACCGCCTAGAAATGCCTTCCCCACCCCGAGTGGGCCAGTTCCCTTCTGCCTCATCTTGGATAATCTTTTCTGCTTACTACCCAGCGGCAGGGCGGGGTGGAGAATTTCCTTGGATGGGGAACGAGGCTCCTTGGTTTAATCACTTTCTTTTGTTCCCAGAGAGGCACTGCGTGGGTGCGGGTGGAGCGTGGG
Source organism: Manis javanica (assembly GCF_040802235.1). Taxonomy (NCBI): domain Eukaryota; kingdom Metazoa; phylum Chordata; class Mammalia; order Pholidota; family Manidae; genus Manis; species Manis javanica. Next base: position 99,992,442 of record NC_133163.1, on the reverse strand, counting down.
TGCTTTCCCTGGCCTTCTGGGTGCCTTCTGGCAGTCCTAGCCTTCCCAGCGAGCTCGCTGCACCCCATTCTCAGCCTGTACTACCTCTTGGGGGAACAAATTCTTCAGATTTACTCCTCAGTTTGAGGACGAGCCTTCCTTTTAATTGTAGGGGAGACAGGGATGTAAACAAGTTAAATCCACGTGGCCAAGGGGCCGCAGCAGAGCAGAGTGAGAGGAGCCTGGTCTGGAGTGCTCGCCAGCCTTCGTCCTTCGGGAACTCAGTGGGCTGCCCTGACCTCGGCTTCCTCATCTGTGAAGTGGACTCAGTCACCCTGGTTTCACAGGGTATTGTGAGGCTGACATGGGAACATGCCTATAGATCATTAACATAATACTGGGAATGTGGCAAATGGTAGGAGTAATATTCGTAAAAGTTCTTTTAACTGCTGAGATTTGCTATAGCGAAGTGGTTAACCATTTAGGTGCTAAAGCCAGACAGCTTGGGTCTGAATCCTGGCTCCTCCATTTATTATATTTGTGCAGCCTTGGGAAAATGGCTTAAACTCTGTGTCTAAACTTCCTCATTTGTCCAACGAGGATGATGATAATAATACCAGCTTCTTAGGTTTGCTGTGAGGATTAAGGGAATCAGTATTGAAGTACGGAGAGCAATGCCTGAAGTGTGTGAGAGTCACTCTTTGGGAAGAGATGTTTCTGTCTTTCCTCCTTGGGCAACTGAATTGTCCTGCCGTTTTAGTCCTAAAGTAATATCTCCATTATCTCTTCATTTTATTGGTTATTCTTCTGTAGACCAGCTCAGACTTGCTTTAGGTTTTTGCCGCTTTTGAGTGGCATTGCAAGCAGCAAGCTTGCAGTGGTTGGGGGATGCTCCAAAGGTTGATACAAATAGAATATTTCATTCATCTCCACTGCCCTGTGTGGTGGGCTTCAACAATTTCTTAATTAAAAAAAAAATGTCTACACCTTCCCAAGGGGCAGACATCTTTAGGAGTAATTCTAGCTTTCTTTCCTGAGTGTAAAATGGTGCCCATTTTCCTGTAAGTAAATTAGGATCTCGGAAACATAAGAGCATTTCTTACCTAAGTCTGTTTTGGATTTCATGTTTCTTTTTGTGTTTGGTGTTTTTTTTGGTTCACAACAGTGTCTCAATATCTTCCTGTGGTTCATTCCCATAAGTTTGGAGATTTTTATGGTGCTTTCTCTCTTCTAGATAACTTATAAAATATTAAATTAAGCTTAGCAGTGGTCCAGGGGAGCCTTACTCTTTGTACTTCTACATCCAGAAGGTGCTGCTGTCTGCTTTTCCTTTCCCTCCCTGTAATCCTAGGGGCTTAACTGTCAAGTCTCCGAGAAACTTCTACAAAACTGAAGTCGCTATCTCTGGTGTTCCTGGGGGTCTTCCCTGTTGCTCTGATTGTATCCCAAGGTCTTTATCACCCAGGAGCTGGCTGTAGCTTTAAATAGAAGCCCAGCTACATTGGAGATGAGCCAGAAATAGAGGCCCATCCTGGGAGAGAACCCTTAGGGACTTCACCCACGGCGCCCTGGAGCCACCTAGAATCAGGGCTTGATTCTTAGACATCAATCAGGGAAGCTCCTTGCCCTCCCCTCCCACCTTTCCCAAGAAAGGGGCACTGTCTTGTCCTTGGCAGGGGAGACCTGCAAAACCTTGAAAGGACACAGAAGGGGCTTGGGAATGCCTCGAGTTAAAGAGCCATGTCACCCTTTATAAGACGAAATCTCCCATTTCAACAGAAAATATCACCTAGAACTACCCCGCTGGGTCAGTGTGATCTGGTTTTGGAATAGTGACAAGAGAAACAACTGGGGATACAGACAGAGTGTGAAGAAATCAAAATTAAAAGCATCTCTGCCTCTCATTTTAGTTTGTTGGGCAAAATAAAGTAGTTAGTTGGCCACAGCCATGTAGAAAACCCTGTTTTCAGGGAAGGCCCCTGTTATCCAGTCATTCTCCCAGAGCAGCCAGCTAACTAGGGTGGAGTTGCTTGCCTTCCCTGTTACAAGGATTTTGTCCCTCGTTCAGGTTTTGATGCCCTCTGCTGGTAAAGGAAGCCCCCAACTGGTCCTCGCCACTAGGGTGTTTGCTTGGAAATCACACGCTTAGTGCTTCATGTGGGAGAGGCACTGTGCACCAGCAAAGGGGTAATGTCATAACTGCTGGGTGTGGAAACTAGGGTGAAGGATGAAGGTGAGCACATTCCCGAGGATTTAGCAATCCTGTGGGTGAGTTCGATGGGACAAATATTTATTTCCAGCCAATGACATTGTAGTTAAGCTTTCTGACATGTGAGGAAGAGGTCACTAGAAATCACATTGCTTATCAGGATGACTGCCAATGTTTTCCAAAACTTTTGCTCTGGTTTCAGATCTGAGAAATTGCTTTGAAATTTTCAGATCTGTGGTGCCCACAACCTTGAATTTTGAGGTCTGTTGAATTTGGTCACCAGGAATGAAGGGCCAATTTAGTCTGGCAGGGGCCGAAATGCAGATGCTCACTGGAAATCTGAAAGCTGAAGGGATGCCTCCTGAGGGCACAGGAATGTCACAGGAAAAAGTCAGTACAAGACAGTGAGATTAAAGAATGACCATCTTGGTTCTAGGCAGAAACACCACTGACATTAGTAGCTCACATTTTTATCACCTCAATAGCCAACTTCGTGTGAAGTGCTTTGCATTGGTCCCACTCCCGCCAGGTCCTGGGCGGTGCTGTTCTGTGTCTTGATGCGCCAGTGAGGCAGCAACGCCTAAGGCCACAGCCAGTAAGGGGGGCAGCTGGGGGACAAACCCAGGTTTGCAGGTCCAGCATCTGGGCTTTTGATTACTAATAAAGGAAGAAAGAAAATAAATGAAAGGGCAGCGTGTGTGTGCAGGGTAGGAGCATACCCTTTTTAGAATTATGCTGATTGTCACAACTGTCTAAAAATTTTAGTCATTCTTACGGTTATGCCTGATTACTGTACTTTATATTTTGGGGGCAAACAGAAATAGGACTTTATGTTATGCTGTTCAGTCTAGCCTCTTTCAGAGAAAAAAGTGTATTGCTCCCATCTTGAATAAATATTAGCCTGAGATGAAATGCTTAAAGCAGCATTTAAAGCAAAGTGTCTTCTTCTCGGTTCAGGGTCTGGGCTTGGTCTCCCCTTGCACTCAAGGGCCTATTGGCCACCGTCGCCAATAGGATTTGGTCTCATGATGGGGAAGCCTTTGGTAACTTGCTTTTTGGCTGCTCCTTAGCAACAGCTTCAGGAGTCATGGTGATACTGTCCATCCCTGGAGGGCTGTGCAGGCAATAGATGATGAATAAAGCCCAGGAGTGAGTGAGGGAGTACCTTGTTAGAGACAATGCCCCTTGTCTCTAACCGCGGGCACTGTGTTCCTCTGTTCTAGCACTGGCAGATCCCCCTGAGCCGGCGGTTTCGCTCTATTAAACTCTGGTTTGTGATTCGGTCCTTCGGGGTGAGGAATCTTCAAGCGCACATCAGACATGTATGTAGTGTGCAGGCGGTGGGCTGAGCCCATGCTTGCATTGTGTCTTAGAGGGGAGGAAGGCTGGTTTCTGTTTGCAGACCAGCCCAGGGCACCTGCAGTATGGGCTCAGGTGTCTAGGCCTGTTCTTGGCCTCTGGGACTTGATGATTACTCAGGGTGGCCATCTGTTTGTTAGCTAGAGGATCAATGAGCAGCAATGGCACTGAGAGCTGTCTGGGGTCTGTCCCCCTTGCCTGAGTGTCTCACCAATCCTTGGCTGTCATCGAGCACTGAGGAATGATGGCCCAAGAGCTTGACTAATAGAGGAAGAAAGAAAATAATGAAAAGGGCAGCGTGTGTGTGCAGGGTAGGAGCATATCCCTCTGAGAATTATGCTGATTGTCACAACTGTCTAAAAATTTAAGTCACTGATATGGTTATGCCTCAAACATGGCTTTCCTGGCTTGGACATGTAGACCTACCAAGTCTGGAACAAACATTGTTGCATTGTGTCAATAGGTATTTACCGGAGCGTTCTTGGGGACGTGGTTGGGCACAGTCTAAACAGACCATGCAGTGGAGAGAGAGAAGGGCACGGGTGAGGTTTGTCCCACTTGTCTCAGCATGGTCAAAGACAGGATTAGCTAAGTCCTTTGACTTCTCTTGAAATAGAGGATTGAGTCTGAGAACCAGATGATAGCATTACTTAGCAAAATATTTCATTGGATGAAGAAATTTTTAAAAAGGTGGAAACAAAAAAGGGATAGTCCTGTCCTTGTTAAGTTAATGATCCTAGGTAAGAAAAAAAAAGGAAATAAAAAAAAAATGATATGACTTCAGTGAAAGATTAATATGATACAAAGCTCAAACTTTAAAAAAAATTAGAATGTGTGCAAAATCAAACGGTGAAGGACATTTGGCAGAAGCCAATCAGAATTCTGTTTCAAAGGTGTCACTGGTTTAAACCCATTTAGCAGTGGGAAAGTTAATTCATAATTGTCCCTTGCCTGATTATTAATCTCAGTTCTCTTTGTATTTACAATTCCAGGGTACTGAAATGGCTAAATATTTTGAATCTTTGGTCAGAAATGACCCTTTCTTTGAAATTCCTGCCCAGAGGCACCTTGGCCTGGTGGTTTTCCGTCTAAAGGTGATGCCGTCTCCCATGGCCTGTGGGTGCTGTTATCTGGGGCTTGGGCGGCCTTTGGAGGTGCAGCTGCTGGGCTTCTGGGGATGCTTCTGGAGGATCTGATACCGATTTCAGTTCTCTTTATTCTTCAAACAGGGTCCTAATTGTCTCACAGAAAGTGTGTTGAAAGAAATAGCTAAAGCTGGCCGTCTCTTCCTCATCCCCGCCACTATCCAGGACAAGCTGATTATCCGTTTCACCGTGACATCCCAGTTCACCACCAGGGATGACATCCTGAGAGACTGGACTCTTATCCGAGATGCTGCCACTCGCATTCTGAGTCAGCATTGTACTTCCCAACCTAGCCCTCAGGTCGGGAACCTCATCCCCCCACCCGGGGGCCCCAGGGCCTTGGCCAACGGAATGTCCTTTCAGTCTGTCGGTGAGGCAGGGGGTGACCCAGCCCAGGCCAGGAAGATCATCAAGCAACCTCAGTGTGTGGGAGCCGGTCTTGGGAGAAGGGAAGACAGCTGCCGTCCTGAAACCCTGCTGGACCCACGTGATGACTGCTTTGCAGAAGAGTCTCCAGCGGTTACCAAGCACACGCTGTCCTCCTTCCTGTTCAGTTACTTGTCCGCGCAGAACAAGAAGAAGGCAGTGCGTTCCCTCAGTTGTAACAGCGTGCCTGTGAGTGCTCAGAAACCACTGCCCACAGACGGCTCTGTGAGGAATGGGGGCTCCTCCCGGGTCAGAATCTTCTCTAGGTTTCCAGAAGAGATGATGATGCTAAAGAAAAGTGCCTTCAAAAAACTCATCAAGTTCTACAGCGTCCCCAGCTTTCCCGAGTGCAGCTCTCAGTGTGGGCTCCCGCTGTCCTGCTGCCCCCTGCAGGCAATGGTTTAGGCCGGAGGTTTCGGCCAGGATGTGTTTCAGGGAGTCTCTGAACCCCTCCGAATTGTGTGCTGAATTCGTGTGCTTATGTGTGTGTGTGCGTTTTTCTTGGGAGAGAGCCCCTAATTTTTATCAGGTTCTCATAGGGGTTCATGACTTATAATGGCACAGAAAGTTCTGGCAGTCTGGTCAGAGAGAAAAGGTCCAGGGTAGTGTACTGACAGGCAGCTTCTGTGGTGCAGCTTGTGATATTCAATATAATGTAGCAATAAATTGTGCTTGTCCCAAAAAAGCCTCTCTTGTGTGATTTCATTGACCACTGAAATATTGATTAATTAACAAAAGCATATCCTGCAGCCTAAATGCATGTACTATGGATTCTGATTTTCAGGATGCTGCAGGTTTGAATTTAACGGTGAGGAAATGAGTTTGGAGGAGCTGTTGGTACGAAGAAGGCAGGTGCTTGAGTCAGGCACTGTTGCTTAGCATTGATAAATGAGGACACTGAAGCCCTAGGTCACTAAGCTTGTAAGTGGGCAAGCCCAGGTCTCCTTGTCTTCAACAATGCCCATGCTATTTGCACCATGCTGTACTATTCAAGGTGGTACTTGAGCAGAAGCTCACAGTCCAGCAGGACCCTCTGGCCCTTAGAACATGTAAATGTGGCCCTCCTTAGGTTTGGAACTCGTGCATTTTTTTTTCCTGGACTCTGTAGTCAAATAAAAGCTGTACTCATAGCCTGCCCATAGTTATTTCATAGGCCCCCAAAATGATTTTCTTCAGATCACAGTTTTATAGGAAGTGCACTTGAAGTCGGTTATAGTAACAGTGTCAAAGGTAAACAAAGCTGGGCACTAGTTAACAGTGGTAAGGACAGATACTAATCAGTAACGTACTATTGCAGCAGGGAAAAGAGTTCAGCATAAACTGGACTAAACTTTGATCTCTACAAAGGTGACTGGACATTTTGAAGGGTGAATGGGGGAGTGGGGAGGGGCCAGCAGGGGCCCAGTAGAGTTGGGAAGTGAAAAATTACAAAGCGTGGGAAGGGGGAGTTGGTCGATGTGAAGCCCATGTAGGTTTGCTAAGTGGTGCTGACCAAAGTCAGGCCCCCACCTCCCCCAGAGGCTGGGGGACTGCGGGCAGCCTCAGGTGTCAGCTGGAGCCAACAGTAAATTCGTTTGGCAGCCTTGCGTTTTCACAGGCAGGCACTTAAAGGGGCACAAGAGTCATGCATGCTAGGGTCATCGTCTTGAGCCATTAGAGACTGTGTGAGCATCTATTCATGCTCTATTCATCAACCTCTATGGGCTGAGGTTGAGGCCTAGTTAACAAGAGGGCTGGGAGGAGCCTGGCTAGAGTTTGGTCAAGGAGAGAATCTTTGTCAAGAGCTTCAAGTTTCATGTTGACCCTTTTTGTCTATGAGTGGTCCCCAAACTTATCTGCATACGGGAATCACCTGGGAGTCTTAAAAAATACTGATGCCTGGCCTACTCCCAGAAATCCTGATCTAATTGGTATGAGGTGTATCTGGGCTTTGGGATTCTGACAGCTCCCAAATAAGTCTAATGTGCATCAGTGTGTGGAACCACTGCTCTAGGGTCGCTTGCTTCTCAAAGGGCGGTATGTGGACCACAAGCACTGGCACTCCAGGTGCTTCTTCCGCACATTTAGGGTTAAGAAACACTGCTCTCAGCTGGTGGTTCTCAAACTGAGCCGGCACCAGAATCACCAGGAGGGCTTATTAAAACATGGACTGCAGGCCCAGCCCCAGAGGGTCTGATTCAGTTGGACTGGGGTGGGGCCCAATAATTTGCATGTCTGACAAGCTCCCAGGTAATGCTGATCCTGCGCCTCTGGGACCACAGTCTGAGAACCACTACTCCATGAATATGTTCTCTCTTCTCGTATGTGCTAGGTGGGAGGTAGTGATGCAGTGAGCTGCGTGACTTTGTGACTTAACCCCCTAGGCTATGTTTTTTATCAAATTAAGAGGTTGGACTAGACACTGTCTAGGACTGTTTTTACTTTTGCTATACAGCAAAGGATATGTGTGTATGTAGTAAATAGAATGTTCAAGAACAATTGCAGGCTAATGATGAGACAAAGGGCTGCTTGATGCTGGGACTCTCCTGGGGTCTGCACTTGGTCACTCCAGATCTAAGATCTGAGCCTTAAGAATTAGCGATGATACAGCTCTGAGGCACTGAATTACACTAAATGAGAACACATGATGTAACTCAGGATGATTTTTCTCTCTGTCAGTGGTTTCCAAAATGAGGCCCCCGACCAACAGCATCACCTGGGAGTTTGTTGGAAACATAAATCTCAGCTCCAGTTCCAATTGTGGGGAATAGGTCCCAGCAGCCTGTGTTTTAACATGACTTCCAGGTGATTCCAGTGTTCAAGCCTGAGAATCACTGCTCTGTGTGAACTAGAAGACTCAGATCATCTGTTTAGCTCATCCTTTCCAATCCTCTACCACCCATAAAAAAGATTGCATGGGGAACCAGATGGTTATCAGGGTTGCTTGATGAAAAAGCAACAAATAATTATTGCCTCCTATGTGCCAGGCACTGGGGTTATAATTATAAGCCAGGACAGAATCTCTGCCCTCATGGAGCTCACAGCTTCACAGAAGCATGACATCTGTGTCAAGGAAAATTGACGTCCACAATGGAACATACTGTATATACATACATCCCACAACATGGTACTTTATGCACTCTGGGGAGACAGCACCCATGTCAACTGGAAGACATATGCTGGCCAGGCAGCCCATCTCCCCTTGAACAGTGCTAGGGTGATGCTAAGTGGCACCTTCTTCCTTCTTTGCTGATTCTTTACAGAGTTCCTGCAGCCCCACCAATAATGACAAAATATTATTGTTGAAAAGTGAAACCACATGGAGAGGACTCTGGCCTCCCTTCTAGAGCTCTTTCCAGTTGGCTTTCCTTGAAGTTCTGATCTGACTTCCTAGACACAGGCTTGGAAAACTCCATCACACTAGTGCTGAGTTCATCTCTTGGTCCATAGCAGGCACCTGCTACATGCTTGGCAGAGTGGATGTATGAATGAGCAACACATTAATAAATCATCGCTTAGGCTGGGTCACTGCACTTGGTTAACCTTGTCCATTTTTATACTGATTCTCATTAACCTCCATGTCAGATGTGACATTTCCTAGTTTTAGTCCCAAGTTATTTTGGTCTGTAGCATCAGATCTGTGCATTGATTATATATTTCCAAATAATACATTTGTAATCAGAGAACTGTTGAATGATTCACATGTATATCTGCATATGTTTTAAAAAAATATCCATTTGTACTTTCAAATGATGAGTTGTACCATTTCATATGTTGGCATTTACCTATTTTACTATATATTTACAAAAAATAATGCCCTCCCTCTAACAAGCTTAGTTTGAAAATACAAACAGTAAGTGCAAATTGAAAAATAATTATCTCTAAATCTTTTCACTTGCAAAGGCTCAGGTGTAATTTAGAAAAGTCTCCCCTTTTGGGAAGCATGAAGAAAAACTGCATCTCACCATCTTCAACCACATTAGAGTTGGATTATATCAAAAGACTTTACTAGGTCCATTAAGTTTTTGTCTGGAAATATGTGCTCTCATGGGCATATTCAGAGTTTCAGACTTTTATTACTTATGGCATTGTAAATATCCTCAGTCATAGGCACATACATTGCTGCTTTGTCATCCAAGAAATACAAGGAGTCTTTGATGACTTCAGGGTTAAAGCCCTCCTCCACGAGGGTCACTTTGCGGTATTTAAAAGTTCCAGTGATATCAATTGTGTCCTGAAAAAAACATCAAACAAGGCACATTGCTGTAGTGTTTTGCAAACAGATTACATTGCAGGGCAAGAGGCGGGGCAGGGAGGCAGGGAGCCCACTGGCATCTCTGGTTCACAGAGCTCTGAAGCTAAGTTTTGTACAGTATCCACACAGCTTGTTTTCAGAGGCACTCCTAGGGGCCTTCTGCAGGGTTTTTTTTCATTCCCTTAAGGTTTTAGGATCACCTGTGGGCAGTGAGGGGCAGCTGACAGTGAAATACAGAGCAGAGGAGTCTGTTGCTTGGTGAGCTTCAGGAATTACTGGAATACCCTGATTAAGGGTGCGATGGGGATAGGATCATCTATATACTGACAGCTCTGTTTTCTCAGTGTGTTTGTCCATTAGACTGAAGATTTGCTTTTTCTTCAGTTAACAGGTGATGATCTGAGGGTATCTGAATTTTCACATCCCTCAACAATCTCACTGTTAAAAGAAGTGTGTGCTATGAACATCAACAGAAATAACTCTACCTCAGGAATACTGGTAATCTGACGCTTCTTTTCTCAAGTTTTCAGCTATAGAATCATAGATCTCAAAGTCCAAAAGTGAGAGTGTAAAGCTAACCAATGGGTTAATGTTTGAGAAATAAGAAAAGCATCTCTCTAGTGGCAAAAGTTAAACCTTTGGTAGTTTCAGCTGGCTAATGATGCCTAGTTAAATTTTCACACTATACAAACGTGTAAGACTTCAGTGGATTTTTCCATTATTTAAAACCAGAAACAAGAAGTAGAAAGGTGAAAGCATTTCTATTTTAAGTGTCTGTCATACCTCTTCAAACACAGATTTTGTGAGTTCTTGGCTAATTCTGTTGCTGAATGAACTGGCCAGTTCAGGAAGAAAGAGATTAGATTTTGGTTTCTGCTAGCTATAATTTCTGATATCTCTGCTGCTTTATTGAGCTCCCTGGAAAAAGTAGTGAAAATGGCCATTGTGGTTGCCATGGTGTAAGGGGAATTGTTCCGTAATGACAAGGGTCTCTGAGAGAGGATAACTGAACTCGATAGCAAGAGGTTGCACCTGTAGTCTTAGAAATCGGGGCCTTGCGTAACTGGGCAGATAATCAGCAACATGCTTAAAGAGTTTCTTTCCATCAAATTCATGGTCATCCTTCATCTTGATGGAAGCCATGCCGATTCGACCCTCGTGACCTAGAAATAAATGAGATAAAATGAGACATGCTGTAGCTATTTATTTTATGATGTTCTGCTAGTTCAAAGAAGTGTGGACTGGGACAGCAGTACGGTATGGGTTTCTTTTGGATAGTTGGAGGTTTCATTTCAAATATATGTTGAAGCTATCCTAAAGTGAATGCAATAATAATAAAAATAATGATAATGATAATAATAATAAGTATACATCAATTGAATCTGTGACATGCCAGGCCCTATATTAGCACGCTTTATGGACCTTCTCATTTAAGCTTCCCAACAACCTTATGAAGAGGTATAAATGTTAACTCCACATTAGAGATGAAGAAACTGAAGCTTAAAGGCATTAAGAGACTAGTTCAAGTTCATGCAGCAAATACCAGGCAGGATCAGGAATCGAATGAAAACAGCCTGGTTGAAAACATCTGAGGGGGAAAACAGGACAAACTGGTGGCTAACAGAACTTTCTTGTCTTTGTTATATTTGTTTATTTTTGACGTCAGTGAAAAGTCCTTGCTCCGCTGTCCTGAGTGCCTGAGTTCTGGTCGCTCTTTGCATTGCAATATCAGGTGTGTTGTGCTTCTAGGCACAAAAACCACCTTTGGGACTTACTTATTTAATCAAGGTTCCTAATAGCTTGGCCTCTGTATTACAGAGAAGCCGTGGGACAGGAGGGTGAAGGCAAGGTGCAAAGGTGAGCTGCTCTGTGCCTTCCCACTGATGCCCTTAATCCCGAGGGCACATGCTCTCCTCAGGGAAAACAGATCCCAACAGCTCTTTCTTCCCCATCAGGCAGTGCCTTTCAGTGAAGAGAAAAATTACCAGTTTTCTTGTGAGGAAAAGGTAATTAGGTATTAATACGTCTTCTACCTGATCCAGCAGACCCAGCGGGAGTCTATATCCACTTCCCTAAACTACTAAGCTGTAACCACAGAGGGAGAAGGAGCAGCCCATGGTCACCTGGGTCCCAGCTTTCAAAATCTCTCCCATGGTGACTGTGTGTTTATCCCTCACTCTAAAGAAGGCAGAAAACAAGAGGAAAAATTAAAAGAAAGGAAATGCATCCTGATATGATTTGCCCCTTATCTGAAGGAGCGAGGCAGGGCACTGGACCCATTTTCTTAGGGGTCCCTGGTAGCTCTCTAGCAGGTACCTGTCTCAGGAATCTGAAATGTCATCAATAAGCTCCTTTTAGAATTACATCAGAGGCTGATGCAACAGAAAACCTTAGTGTCAACTGGCTCCTTGTTTCTGGCTCTGGCAGAAGCAACCAAAAGGCTAGTGGGTCCTGTTGGGTCTCAGGCCTCTGCCCTGACTCCCAGAGGTTAGTTTAGGGCTATTTCAGCTCCAGGAAGAAGGCTCCAGTCTACAGAGGTTCTGGCCAAGGGGTTCCCTAAAGCTGCACTGTCCAATATGGTAGCTACTGGTCACACGTGTCTACTGAAATTAATTATAATCAAATAAAATGAGTATTTCAATTCTTCAGGTGCATTAGCCACATTTCAATGGTTAATAGCCATGTGGTGGCTATTGGCTACACATTCTGGTCAGTGCAAATATGGGACATTTTCATCATTGCAGGAAGTTCTACTGAGCATAGAAAGTTCTAGGTAGTAGCGGGACGGTTCTGATGTGACACGTAGAAAAACTGAACTCCGCTGTAGGCCCAAACCTGTAAGTTCCTTCCTGATCCAAAGCTGAGATCTGGGAAGGTCTTGCTCAGCCCTCCGTTCCTAAAAATCACCCTGGCAGCTTGATGCTTTACTTTAGATAGACTTTCCACATTTCTAGGCTGGAATGGGGCTGGTCTCTGTGCATGGGAGGCCAGATGGCAGCAAGTGTAGCTTTGAGAATCACAGAATCCAAAAGCTGGGAGAAACTTTAGAGTTCACCTCTAACCTTTCATTGCTGCAAGAATTCATATAGGATCCCAGGTGGACATCCAGCTTCTTTACGGGCCTCAGTGGGACATTCCCTATCTTAAGAGGCAGCCCATTCTATTGTTCACCCCTTTGGTTACAGGAGAGCACCAGGCCTGGTCATTTCACTGCCTGGCCATTTCCACCCGTCGGATTTTGTCCTGCTCACTGGAGCAACACCAGCGTATCGCCTTCTTGCCCCACCTGTGTCCTAATCATTTGCAAACTGTTAGCCTCCTCTCTGTTCTCTATCCGTGCCTCCCAAAACTTACTTGTCATTAGACTTATTTGGGAATTTAAAAAGACATGAAGAGTCTGAGGCCCAAACCCCAGAAGTTCTGATCCTTTAGATCCAGAGTTTAAAAAGTTTTCCAGATGATTCTGATGATTGGCCAGATTTTCAGAATCACTAGGTTTCAGTGCTTCCCAGACCTTAGTATTTTTTAAAAAATCGTGTTAAGACACACATTAAACTCATCATTTTAACCATTTTACAGTGAACAACTCAGTGGCATTTAGTACATTCACACTATGGTACAACTACCACCAGTATCTACTTTTAGGTATTTTACCCCCAAATAAGACTTTGGTGTTTTTAAGAATCATTGGAGGGCTTGTTATAACACAGCTCCCTGGGTCTACCCCACAGATTCTGACTGAGCGGGTCTGGGGATGGCCTGAGACTCTGACTCAGCAGGTCTGGGGATGGCCTGAGATTCTGACTCAGCAAGTCGCGGGATGGCCTGAGATTCTGACTCAGCAGGTCTGAGGATGGCCTGAGATTCTGACTCAGCAGGTCTGGAGTTGGCATGTTAAACAAGCTCCCCATGATGCTGCTGAAGCTGGACCAGAGACCCCACTTTGAAAAGCCCTGGATTAGGCCTTTCCATTCCATTCCCCAGGTTCTCTCACCTTCTCATACATATTCTTTTCTGTTGTTACCCTTTTAAAATTCAGCATTGAGAAGTACATGCCAGGTGGGGCCTGAGAAGCTCTGCAGGGCATGATGGCTGACAAACATGACATGGACCCTTGTATTAATTCAGCCTAAAGCCCAAACACAAGAAGTATTCTGCACTCCTCACCCTCTGCGACCTGAGAGGTGGCTACACTTCCTTTGTACCATTGTCATAGGGTTCGAGAGGAACAGGCAAGACAAAGTCTCCAATATTCTTTAAAAAACTAAAAAATTGGATATTTAAAAAAAATGAAAACAAGGTCATGTGAAACCATTATAGCTCAGGGAAAAGGGACTTGAGTATTTCATGTTGATTCAGGGTGAGAATCCCAAATAATGAGTTCTGGGGGGAATAGCAGTGTCCCTAGCACCTTATATTTGAAAAGTGATGTGGAGGTTATAATGCTGGCATCTATAATTAAAATGATTTTTTCTCTTGACTGTTCTCATATATATCTGGTGCACACAAAACATATGCTTAGTATTTCCGTAACTGAAATGAATTAATTATCTTGACAATCTTAACTGCAGGACTGGCAATAACACTAGTTTCAGTGATTTGCCTGAAGTCAAACGGCCAGCAGGTGTAAGAGCCAGACACGAAGTCAAATGCTGGCACTCCCCATTTGGCAGCAGCCTTGCAGACGACAGCTTGGTGACGCTACTCTATATGACGATTCTGAAATTCAGTATGCTGGCCTCGGGTAAAGGACCTGCTTTAAAATAAGAGTCTAGACAAAGTCAGCTCCTTCCCTGGTTTTTCTTCTTGCAACTGCACTTGGTCATATTTGTGAGGCCAAGATACCATTTCCCAGCTATCAAGTGTGACACGTATTTTCAGGAGGTGTGCCCAATACAGCACGGGACCCTGCATCTAGGAGGGATCTGGCTCGCCCAGGAGACCAAGAACAGCTGGGGAGCTGAACCACAGATCAGGGCCACATTCAGACGTATTGACTTGGCTGATTTATAATGGAACATAAGCCAGACTCTTTCTTCTAGGTGTCTGACAGTGATTTTTCAGTTGGCAGGAGAAAGTGATGACAAACTTTGCCATGGGGTTAAAATTATGACCAGTTGCTGTCTGAATTTAGGCATAGATTTATAACCTACTGTGCCTACCTGGCAAGGGCACGCCATAAACATTCACTTCTTGGACAAAATCAACCAGTCCCACAACATCAGCAACTTCAGTGGTGGCCACGTTTTCCCCTTTCCACCTGGAAGAAACGACAAAGTTCGCAGAGGTCACTGGTGGTCGCTGGCCCAGGCTGTGTGGGGTGGCTGCACTCATCTTCTTCACCCTGGCCCTCAGCCTCCCCAGCTTAGTCGTGGGAGAGGCACTCCATTTATGGAACAAAAGACAAAGGCATAGACCTAAATAATAAGATGTGGAATTTCAACCTTACCACGTGAACAATGATATACAGACTGATGCTGTTCTAATGTGAAAATACAGGCTTGGCCTAAGACACGCAATGGGAATAAAAATTAAATACCTGTGACTTTACGCTGTGTTAAGGTCTCTCACTTTCTCATTCACTAAGTTTGGTTGCTATTTAATTCCATCAGTGAATTTCTATTTAATAGAATTTTATATGTCTACTTGAGGTTCTCATGGCATTGAAAAAGCTTTTCATAAGAAATAACATACTTTCTATTCAGGAGCTACTTTTCCACTTAAAAAAGAGTTAAAATATCTTACATTAAAAAATTCTTTAGTTCTCCTAATAGTATTTTTTTATATGATGGCTGACAACCAGGACATGGCCCCTTATATTAACTCAGCATAAAGTCCAATATGAGATGTATTCCACACTCCTCATGCTGTGTGACTTGAAATGTGGCTACACTTCCCCTTGTGTCATTGTCATAGAGTTGGAGAGGAAGAGGTAAGAGAAAGTCTCAAAATTCTTTTTAAAATAAAAAAACTGGATATTCTTTAAAAAATAAACAAGGTCATGGGAGACCATCATGGCTCAGGAAAAAGGGACTTCCGTATTTCTATTTTGATTATAGTTGAGATTCTATAGTAACATGAAGTCCACATAATAATGATATGAATCCTGAGTCATGGAATATTAGAGATGGAAGGGACCCCGGGGTCATCAAGATCCTCATTTCATGGGTGAAGGAATCGAGGTCAAGCAAGGTCCCACGACAACACAGCTGGTCAGGGGTAGAGTAAAGCTTGGGGCTTGGTTTCCCTTATTCAAATCCATGGTTTCTACTATTGCCAGACAATTTCCATCCCCTCCTCTTTCATTCATGCAAAAAGTAATTGTGGGTGTCAGGCACTGTGCTAGGTGCTGCAGGGGCTGAACAAGCAGACACAGGGCTTGGTCTTGGGGGGGGTCTACACAGGAGGGAAGCATTTAAATCAAGTGTCATGAAGCTGGAGGGCTGTGCTGTTGTAGGGACTTAATTTCAGAGTCTATTACAATGACTTTCTCACTTCATCATGCTGACCTGAGGGTTCTGTGAGAAACCCTGGATGGGGCTGGAGAGTGGGAGGGAGGGGACTGGAGGGGCCTCTGAACCCCTCCTCTCCTCTTCAACTAGATCAGCTCCGTGTTAATTTGCATTTGGTTTTATCTGATGAAAAGCCCCATGATTGGAAAGAATGTGAAAATCTCAGGCTGTCCTATGAGTGACCAGTAATAACTGAGGATAAATGAGAGGATTTGAATGGACTGAGCTATTTAGGCTCCAAAAATCAGACACAGATTTTCTGCCTTATTCTCATCTGGTGTTGCTCAACGAAGTTAACTGCTTTACAGAGTGACACCTCATGCGTTTTGCTCCTTATTTTCTGGGGACATAGGAGGTTGAATTGGCACACCAAAGAGATAGAAGAAATGGAGCACCATGACCGAAGTGGAACGCGATTCCAATTTAGGAGTAAGCCAACTTGTGCACGTGTTTGTTTGGCTCTCTAATTCAGAGAAACCAACCGGAATGTATCTCCAACTCTGTCATGGAAGTGGATGAAATTTTCATGGTCTATCATTAAGAGATCTCCACTGTTGAAATAGAGGTCTCCTTTCTTAAAGACGTCTCTCAGCTTTTTCTTCTCTGTCTGAGTCTTTCCTCCACTATAGCCACTAAATGGTGTGAGTCGTGTTATTTTGCAAACCAGGAGTCCAACTTCGCCTAAGACATAAGAAAACAAATTGTTATTTTATGCGCTAGCAGTAGGCAAATTTTATTACTAACCTTCTCTTAAAACTGATGTCATACAACCCACATGACAAGGTGGCTGCAAGAAGTGGCATTTTCCACACACATGTACGTGCATATCCATATACATCGTATACCACATATTACACAAAACACAGAGGACCTTATTTTATATGGCCACACATTTGTAATTTTTTAATGCTAATTCTTTACTGAATAATGATTTACATGCATAGACAAATGCACAATAGTTTAAGCTTAAAGGAAAAGACCCCCTAAAACTAACGATAGCTTTGGAACCATAATCACATATCCCTTTCTGCCAAACCACCTCATAATCAAGAAGTTGTTAAGCCAGGTTTCAAACTATAATCATCTTACATACGGTGGTAAATTAGCATCTTTTGGAACTTCTGTAATTATTTCTGAGGATACTTAAATAAACCTATTTTCTCCCACTCTGATAAATTTTACCAGGTATTCATGTTCGCAATGCTGTTAGTTCTTAACAGTTAGTTGGTCAAGGTAAGAAAAGGCACATGTTAATTGAACAAAAATCCACTGTACCTTTGGGAACTTTGATGCAATATCCATTTCCATCACGGACAGGTTCATCCTTCTCCACGTCATATTTAATCAGCTCATATGTTATGACTTTCTGACACAATTAAAACATATCATTTTGAGTACAAATTTTTTCACTTTTTTATTGTGGTATAGTGTACATAGAATATACAAAGTATATATACCTAAACCATATAGCTTGGTGAATTTTTACATATATACACACCACTGGAAGTACCATCCTGACCCAGATAGAAAACATTGTCAATACCTTCCAAAGTTTCCTCTTGCTTGCACCCAGCTTCCTTCCCTGGGGCTCTGAACTGCACCTAGCCTGGGTCTTCAAGGTTCGGGGTGGTACTGGTTAGACGGAAGCCAACTAGACAAGGCTGACCGCCTCAGCAGCGGTTCCAGTGGGCAGGAGGAAAACTGATCTTCAGTCTGGAGCAGTGCTGCCCAGAGTTCTCTCCAATGGTAGAAATGCTCTCTGTACTGCTCAATAGGGCAGTCGCTAAACAAGTGGCTACTCAGCACTTGAAATGTTGCTAGTGCAAATGAAGAACCAATTAAAAAATTTTATTCATATAATTTAAATTTCAGTAGCCATGTGTAGCTCATGGCTAACCATAATTGGACGGCCCAGGCGTGGAGGGAGCTGTGAAGTCTGTAATAGATTTGGCTGTCATTGTCAGAGATTCCTTGGACTTGAGAAGGCCTGGAGATCAGGCCAGAATATAAGGAATGGAACGGCAGTAACTGCTATAGCTAACAATTACTCAAGGCTATTATCTGACAGGTATTGGGCTGTATCCTCTAAGGATTTTCTCATGAATTATTTAGTTTAATCATTCAATAACCGTTTTCTCTCATTAATACTGAGTTTGGGCCCAAGTATTGGCCTATTTCTTTTTCCTATCTCTGTTTCATAAATGATGGAGCTGAGGCCGAAGGAACATCAGTGACTTGCCTCAGGGCATTCGGTTAGGATGTGAAGGTCCTGGCACATCCCTCTCTGGAGCCAGACCTCTTATGCGCATGGACTACTGTCCTCTGTCTGCTGCCAGTCACTCCCTGGGGACATGGAACTGCCCGGGATCTCTGGATGTGACTGTTTCCTGGCCAGGCAGGATGGGCTGCCAGAGGCACAATGACAGTGGTGCCTGCCTGAAGCCAGTGGAAGCTCAGCACTTGCTGGATATTACTGGAATTTGCAGGCCAGGTGGTCATCTGGAAGGCTGACTGCCTGAACACAGAAAAGGCAGATATGTTGCCCAGAGTTCCCTAGGTGATAAAATGACTGAGAGGGAAAAGAGACTGCTGTGTGAGCTGGTTTAAAAATAAGAACTGTCCTTTCTGGAAGAGGTATCAGGTGAACACAAATGTTCACAAGATTCTAGAATCTGGATGCATCCCAGATCTCTTGAAGGTCTTCATAGTGGTTCTTCACCTTGGCTGCACAAGCTTTTGAGAAACACTGAAGCCTGGGCCCTGCCTCAGCATGAAGCTCAGGGGGTGGGACCCTGCACCTGTACCTGTGACACCTCCCTGGGTGATCTGAGGCCCAGCACAGCCAGGGGCAAGCACCACGCCTCACAGCACAGCCAGGGGCAAGCACCACGCCTCACAGCACAGGGGAAACTTAGAGAGCTGGAAGCCTTCAGGCGTTTTGTCATATAGGAGTATAAATGGGCTCAGGAAGACTTCCCATAGGACTTCACTTTGCCGAGGGCCAAGGTATAATGGATTGTTATTAATAGAAATTAAGATTTTTAAATTAGAGGACTCTGTCATCCCAAGCTATCACAGAGAATGAGCAAAACCTCTTGGTGGATGGGCTCTGGCTGTGATGCTGTATGAAATTCTGATGAGAATAACATCATCATGACACAGCTTTTGGGAAACCTCTGTATTCTGAACACTGGGTACATGGGCTCTCCTTTTTCAAGGTACTTACTTTCTGTAGGTAGTTTACTCTTCCAATAGCCCCGATTTTTCTCGTATAATTCATAAAGCCAATATTGCCTTCAGTGGAACCATAGCCCTCATAAATGTGAATGTCCCCAAATCTCTTGATGAATTCTCTCCACACATCTCCTCGCAAGCCATTTCCCAATGCCAGTCTCACTTTATGATCACGATCGTTTGGTTTCTGTGGTAGGAGGAGGAGGGGATCAAACAGAACCATCACTGGAGCCTGTACTTATGTATTAATAACTGCCTTTATGTTTGTGTGTTTATGTTGGTTACACATTCTCCCTAGTGCACCCCTTCTCTGTCACCCACACACATGACCCCTCGTCCCCACCAACACATGTAGTATGGGCTGACAGCCAGGACTCTGAGTGAATAACCAAAGGACTTGGCTTCCCATTTTGATTTTTAAGAGGCAAAGTGCGATAACTCGGCAGAACCAAGAGATGCCAACATTTAATCCACATCCAATCTGAAGCTAAAATAATGTGTTGATTATTTTCTTGGTGGGGCAGGTGAGTATCAGGGAATAGCCAGAAAGGAAGGGCCACAGGGGAAAGATCAGACCCAATCTGAAGCAATCATCTTCAGTTACCAACAAGAGAACTGGGAACCCAGTGCAAGGAGAGAGAGACAATCATTTTCTACAGTCATTACAGAGCAATACTGGTGGGGCCTGGGGGACGGGAGAGAAGACTCTTATCATGTCCTCATTTAGCAAATAGGCCCAGAGCTCACAAGGGCAGTGGCTGAACCAAGACAATGAAACTGTCCCAGTGGGGTGGGAAGGGGCAGAGAGGGAAGAAGCCGGCTCCCAGTTGCCTCAGGTGGCCTGGGAGGAAAATGCTTTGTTACACATAAAAATCACAAAGGAGAAGCTTCAGTGCAAGAGGGAAAGGAGTCCTGTGTCAGCACGAGAGATGCAGTCACATCCAGGTCGCTTTCCCTCCTTTATGAGGCCTCTACAAATACGTCCAAACCTATGATGATTTTAATGATATTTGTTATTAATAAGGCTCATTATGCCCTCTAGGAGATCACAGCCTGGTGGGAGAAAAGGGCAAATAAATAAGTATAATGTTACTTTATAAATTCTGAAATTCCATGACCTTTAATAGGAAACAGAATGGAATGGGGTTAAGAGCCTGGTACCTGGGCCTCTCCTCTCATATCTGTGTTAGTTTGTTTGAACAAACTACAATTTGCTTAAAAGGGTGAATGATCTAAAGAGCATTCCTACTCTGTGAATCACTGTGAAGTGATGTTCAAAAAGAACTGCTTGAAGAGAGAGGCTGGCAGGTCTCTGACAAGGGGAGGACCTTTGCTGTGGCCGCTGGAAAGCAAACCAAAACAAACCTGGAACTGGCTTCCACGTAGGAGCCCAGGGGCCAGTGGAGCAGCAGATAGGCATTTCATTTCTGATTAGGTCTTGAGTCAAAACTCAGGTGATGATGCTCCTCCGGGAGGCCTAACCAGAGAGGTGGACAGATACTGGCCACTGGTAAAAGCTGGGCCCCTTGCACAGTCTTTCTGAGGAGGAAACGTAGAGAAGGACTGCTGGCCTCTAGCCGGTGGTTCTTAAGCAGGGTGCTCACGGGCATACCTGAGGAGCCTTTTGAGCCTAAACGAACCTAGGTATTCTGACTGGGTGGGAAGTAATCAGCTCCCAAGGTCCATAGATCACTGATTGTACAAATCTTTCTCGACTTACAGTGGGGTTAAGCTCTGATAAACACATCATAAATTGAAAACATTTAATCCATCTAACCTGCCAATAGCATAGCTAAGTCTGGCCTACCTTAAACATGCTCAGAACATTCACAGTAGCCTACCGTTGGGCAAAATCATCCATCACAAAGCTTATTTAATTATAAAGTGCTGCACAGCTCATGTAATTTATTGAATACTGTAGTGAATGTGAAAACCAGAGTGGTCGTAAGTGTACCTGTTATTCACCCCTGTGGCCGCATGGCTGGCTGGGGGCTGGGCTCCCCGCGGCTGCCCAGCACCACGACAATCTCCTGCCACAGCATGACGCTAGCCGGGGAGCAGATCAACATTTAAACTTCACGGGATAGTTTCTACTGAACACATACTGCTTTGACACTATCACAAAGTCAAAAAATTATGAAGTTGAAATGTTTTATGTCCAGGACTGCATCTGTATTCCCTTTTATAATTGCCACGTACGTCTAAGCAGGGAGATACCTGTCTGGCTACGAGGGCCAGTCCTGCTCTGTGCTTGTTGTCCTGATGTGCTTATTAATTCCACCCCTTTCACCTGTAAGTGTCTCCATTTGGATTATGTGGATTACGTACTGTAGGTTCACCCAGTCAAAGCACAGGTCCAGGCCCTGCAGGTGATGGAGGGAACCTGGCCTCTCAGGAATTTACAGTCTAATTGGGAAGATAGAAGTTTACTACCCAGGAGACGAGGAAATCACCTAAGAGGGGGTCTTAGGTCACCCTCTATGACCTAAGAGGTTCCTTCTACATGGAAACCAGTTCAAGGTTTGTTTTGTTTTGGTTTCCAGTGGCCCCAGGGAAGGTCTTCCCCTTGTCAGAGAACTGCCAGCCTCTCTGTTCAAGCAGTTCTTTTTGAAAATCACTTCAGAGTGATTTCACAGAGTAGGAAATAACAGACAATGTTCTTTAGATCATTCACTCTTTTAAGCAAATTGTTGTTTGATCAAACAAAGATGGTCAAACAAAGTGAGAACCGTCAGCTTTTCAGAAACACCCTTGCCCCCCACACTCCCATCCCTTACTGCCACTCTGGGAATAAAACATCACAAATATTTGAAGAATACTTACTTTCACTTAAAAAGTAACCACCTGGCCTGGGACTTAGCTGCCCCCAGACCTGTGTGTGAAGCTCCAAAGCACTCCAATGTGTAAACCCACGACCTTACTTATTCTATCTGAAGCCCACAAACACCCTCTTAGGTCATTTCCTTGTCTCCTGGGTGGTAAGCTTCTATCTCCCCAGTTAGACTGTAAATTCCTGAGAGGCCAGGTTTCCTCTGTCACCTGCAGGGCCTGGACCTGTGCTTTGCAGGTAGGGCAAGTGTGGCAGTAAAAGAAGACATGACCTCCACCAGGAAGCCCTCAAGGTCTCTGCTCAACAGTTAATGGCTGGGACATTGGCACAGGGCAGGGCTTAGGGCACAGGAAGCTGCAGGTGCCCCGGGTGACTGGGCAGCAGGCCAGCCTCACAGGTGCAGCTGTCACCTGGGGTGGTGGGGGCTGTGCTCAGAGGCACAACAGCATGGACTCACTTTTCATCATGAACAGAAGTATCTTATTACACCAGCAGGAGGGATTAAGGCCCTAAGCTGGACATGTTTGTGGACACAAACTGGGAGGACCTTCTGAGATGTGTCGCTTGCCAGTGGCTGGGAGTTCTGGTGCGACTAGAGTTTTCCTTTCCCACAGGGGACACAGTGTCCCTCATCACCAAAGCCAGTCCTCGAGGGAACCGTATTTTAGGATGAGGGTCGCCTGCTCAGTTTTCTTTAACAAGGATTAAACCTTCTATTCCACAACAGGGGTGAGGTGCAACACGTGAGTGCACCTCGGAACTTACATGACTGGGATTTACTGACTGAGGAAGGGTGGGAGGTCGGGGTGTCCGCGGAGAAATGCAGGGCACCAGGTAATTAGGGTGAGCAGCTTGAGAACAAAATGGGAGCTGACTCCTGCACACTACGGGAAATGAACCAGAACCTTGCATTATAAACAGGCACCCTGGGAACCAAGGCTCAGCTGTAACAATGGAAGACATGTGAAATGGATAAAGGGTATTTGTCAATAATACTGTAAAATCACTTAAGTCAATAGCTTTGCTACCTAACCCCTCACTCAGCCTTAAATGAGAGTGACTGACTCACTGGAATGTCTTCTCTTACTTCTTCCTTTGTGCACAAGGAGCAGAATTTTCATCGATTCACTCAATGACATGTATGGAGTGTGTATTATGAGCTACACATTCTGAGCGCTGAAAATAATGATAATAATTTGCTGATTATCCACTAAGTGCCAGGTACTTTGTCACATGCTTGATGTACATTATCTTGTTTTGTTTTGTCCTGAGAGCCCCCTATGAGGTAGGTACTATTATTTCTCCTGTGGCTGATGGGAATCTGATTTGGACAGGTTCACTATCCTGTTCAAATGGCAGAGATAGGATTCAGGCCTGCTGACCCGAATCCCTGCTCTTAAGCCCTACATTATATTCCTTAAGCCAAATCTGAACAGCTGCCCCAAAGGTAGCTGGGAGTATTCCTCTCTCTGGTCCTCTGCTGTACCACAGGGGCTATTAAATATGGTTAAGAAGAGGAAGGAGAAACATAGCGGCTTCCCCCTCCCTAAGCCTGCCCTCGAGCCTCCTGGTGAGCAGTGCGGCATCTGTGGATGGGTGTCATTTGGCTTACCTGCTAACCCAAGGCAGGAGCTGCCTCCCTGCAGCCCACCACTTGGGGATGGAGGGTGTCAGCCTCTCCAGGGACAGCCTGCTTAGGCAGCTCTGAGGGTGACCCAAGTTCCTGATTACACTGATCCAGAACCACTAGTTCTAGTTTTCATTCATACTTTTCATTCATACTTTCCTTTGAGAAGTCATTCTGATACAATCTTTCTTGAAGCTCCCTTTAAATTCATTCAATCTGGGCTTCCTATCATGGCTTATTTTGTTTTAAACTGTGATAAAATATACATAACACAAAATTTACCATCTTACCCATTGTACAGTTCGGTGGTATTAAACATATTCACATTGTTGAGCAACTATCACCATTATCATCTCCATAACTCCTTTCATCTTGGAGAACTGAAACTCTATACCAATTAAACAGTACCTCCCTATTCCCACCCTTCCTCGGTCCTGGACATCCCACCATTTTGCTGTCTCTGATTTTGACTACTCTAAATACCTCATATAAGTGGAGTCTACAGTATCTGTCTTTCTGTGATTGGCTATTTCACTTAGCATAAGTCCTGAAAGTTCATCCATGTTGTAGCACGCTGCAGAATTTCCTTCCTTTTCAAGGCTGAATAACATTCTATTGCATGTATATACCACATTCTGCTTATCCATGCATCCATCCATCCATCCATTCATTCACCCATGGACACTGGGTTGCTTCCACATTGTAGCTATTGTGAATAATGCTACTATGAACATGGATCAACAAACATCTCTTTCAATTCTTTTGGGTATATACCTAAAAGTGGAATTGCTGGATCTTATAGTAACTTAATTTTTAAATTTTTGACGAACTTCCATACTCTTGTCCCCAGTAGTGGAACCATTTTACATTCCCACAAACAGCACACAAGTCTTCTTATTTTTCCACATCCTCACCAACACTTGTTTTGTTTTGCTTTTTATGTATTTAGTTTATTTTTTATAGTAGCCATATAAGTGGAAGATAATCTCACTGTGGTTTTGATCTGCATTCCCCTAATGATTAGTGATGTTGAACGTCTTTTCCTGTGATTATTAGCCATTTATATAACTTGGAAGAAATGTTTATTCAAGTCCTTTGCCTATAACTGAATTAGGTTGCTTATTTTTGTTGTCTGTTGACTTTGTGTGCTCTACTTTGATGAATTCACTTATTTTAACAGGTTTGCTTTTGTCTTTTTTTTTTCTACACTGGTTACAGTACCTTTGTAGTAAGTTTTGAAATCAGAAGTGTAAACCCTCCAGGTCTGTTCTTTTTCTTCAAGATTGCTTTGACTGTCTGGGGTCCCTTGAGATTCCACATGACTTTCAGGATGGGTTTTTCTATTTTTGTGAAAAAGTCTTTGGGATTTTGATAGGGTTTGCATTTGATAGTGAATGTGTAGATCACTTTGGGTAGTAGGGGCATTTTAACAACATTAAGTCTCCCAACCCGTCAGCATATGTCCATTTATTCAGTCTTCTTTAACTTCTTTCAGCAATGTTTTGTAGTTTTTATTACTCAAGTCTTTTACCTCCTTGGTTAATTCCTAAGTATTTTATTCTTTCTGATACTGTTGTAAGTGGAAATGCTTCTGTAATTGTCTACTCAAATTATTCAGTGTTAGTGTATAGAAATGCAAGCGATTTTTGTATGTTTTGTATGATTTTTGTATGTTTGTAGGTTTTGTATCCCATGACTTTGCTCAATTCATTTCTTCATTCGAATAGATATTTTTGTCTTTAGGGTTTTCTCGGTATAAGATGATATCACTAAAAGAGACTTTAACAGAAGGTTTTCTGATGTAACTTTCATCATTTTTGCAAGTATTTTTGACAGGAACCGGAACTCAGGGTGAGGGAAAGCAAGGGAAAATGACTTCCAAATTTACTTTTAGATTAGAGGTCAGCCATGAATTATACACCAAATCATGATATATTTTGAACGTATATAACCCCCACAAACTGTCTTTGTCTTCCAGCATCTCAGAAAACATTCTGAGACAGTAGAAAGGGGTAGAAGGGCGTGTATGTGTGAGTGTGAGAGCCAGAGAGAGCGAGACACAAACATGTTTACTTTCCTCAAGTCTAAAGGTAGCTCCCGTTAGAATCAATAGAAGTAACACATGCTCCCAGGAGACTGCTAACTGACAAGGGGGTGCCTGTACAGCAGAGAGGAAAAGCCAAACAGAAGGGCTCCATATGGATCTCTGGGTTTTAACAGACAGGCATGCAATCTTGAGGACCGGACGGAATAATAATGTGAAAACAGATTCAGTAATGCCATCAAGAGAAAGTGCTGTGGAAAAGCACTAAACCCGCTCATACATAATTAGCTAATTGGGACCCTCATTAAGCTGCTGAATCTGCCCCCCCTAAGTCAGAATAATGTATGCTAAGCCCAAACATCTTGGGGGAACACACTGCCTCCCTCAAATGACTTATACACCTTTCAGGGGCAAGAATTTAGAGGGTCATTCAGCAAAATATGTTGATGCCTGGAATGTGTCAGATATAGATCTCAGTGCTGGCAGTCTGGCAGGAACAAAACCCCTGGTACATGGCGCTTTCATTTAACTGGGAGAGACAGACAATAGTCATATAAACCTGCACTACATCCGGAGTAACCCATGAGATGGATGGTGAGAGGCAGAGTGATATACTTAATAATTATAAGAAGGAGCCCTCTCAGATGAGGTGACCTGTGGGCAGAGACTGAAGGAAGTGAGGAGGGAAAAAACTGGGGTGAGAGCATCTTAGACTTCTTTATACACCACCTAGCAACTGTTATGTAAGTTGACCATAACAAGTGCTTAGAAAGAGTGATTTACCAACTTGGTGATCCTCTAAGTCTGTTACTTATGATGACTGAAAAGATTAATGGAAGCAGAATCCGAGTGCTTACTGCATTATCTAGTTGAGTGGCTCTCAACTGGGGCTGATTTTGCCTGCCAGAGGACACCTGGCAATGTCTGAGGACATTTTGATGATCAGGACCTGGGGGAGGGGGAGGGTACTACTGGCACATCCTAGGGAAGGGCCAAAGGTGCTATTAAACATCCTACATTGGGCCAAAGAAGTCCACATGGCCAAGAATGAATGGGCCCAAAATGTCAGCCGTGCTACTGCTGAGAAACCTTGATTTGGTGCCCAGACACGGAGCCAAATCTCTGATGAGAGCTGAGGGACCAGGCAGGAGCAGCTCTTCCCAACAACCTCGTCAAGCCTCCAGCGATCAGCAAACAGCATAGATCCAAGGCCCCTGGGGTGTCCTTGGAGCATCCTTCCAAGCTTGGTGACCAACTGAGTTGGGTGGTTTCAAAGCCACATGGGGGATTTACTCATAAAGCAACACTTCCTGCATGCCTTTGGTATGACAGGGCAAGGAGACACGATGTGGGCCCGGCCGTCAAACACTTTACAGCCTAGGGAGGATGGGAGGCATGAAGACAAACACCTGCAATCTGACAAGGGCCACAGGGGGTACAAATGCAATGATGTACGGGGTGGGAGTAATGCCTTTCATTGAAGTGACCCAGATCGGTTTAATATACGAGGTATTGTCTGAATGGGGCTTTGACAGTGTGTAGGCTTTAGACAGGCAGAGAGGGAAGTAGAGAGGATCTTCTAAGTAGAGGGTAAGATGTGAAAACAGATGAAAAGGTGTGGAATAATAATAACAGTATTAAGAGCAACTGCCCTCTACTAAATCCCCTCTGCAGGACAGAGGTGGTGCCAAGTACTTTATCATGACAATTGGAGCCTAAACTGAAAACTGATACATATAAATCAGACGAAGCCTAGCATGACCCAAAGTGACTTGAATTTGGCATATTATCCATTTCAAAAAGATAATGAAACATGGGCAGTGTTACCTGGGGAGAGTTGCATAAATACCGAAGCAGTTCACCAATATACTGAATGACAGTGACGTTATATTTTCTGCAGTCATCCCAAAACTGGCTGGCTGAAAATTTGGTCCGCAAAACAAGAGTAGCACCTACAGAGAAGTATATGTAAAATGTTGATAACAAAATGGTACAAAAAAACTTCCTTGATTATATTTGTCATTTTCGAAAGGTAGAAATTTAAATACCGACTAATATTCGCAAACGAATGTTGGGTACCAATAATGTTCAATTCAAAATATTAATAGGACATGGTTTGGTCCTACAGAAACTTCCAATCTAGTGGGAAGACAGGTACAAGAGTCTTCCTAATAAAAGTCAGTGCACAATAAATAAGAGGTTCAAATGAAGCCCTAAGGTAATGTGAGCTTGGGAGAGTACGTGTACATGTGTGTGCATGTAGATTAATTCTGCTTGGGAGCGAGGGCTGAGTAAGGCATATTTTGGAAGAGTTAGGATTTGAATTAGGTCTAAGAAGTGAATATGGAGAAAGAGGAGGGAATTCCAGAGAGAGGAAAAAGCAGGAACATCAAGACAGGACAGTCCACAAAGTGTTGGAGGGTAGCCGAGACTCAGCTGGCCTATGACTGGAGTGGTACAGAGTGGGTGCGTCATGAGAGGAGAACCTGGTGAAGCAGTGAGGGGTGCAATCACGGACAGCTTGGAAGTACCAGGTGCAGGAGCGAGACGTAATTTTCTAGGCAATGGAAACCAGGGTCTTGAGCAAGCAGGAGGATTCTTCTTTGATAGGTGAGGTATGAATGCTTCCCAAAGATGCCCATGTCCTAATCCTCAGAACCTGTGAATGTGTCACTTTACATGGGAAAAGGACTGTATATGTGTGACTAAGTTAAAGATCTTGAGATGAGAAGATCATCCTGGATTATGTGCGTGGGCCCAATTCAATCACAAGGGTTCTTGTAAGAGGAGGGCAAGATGGTCAAGAGCAGAAAGAAATGGGATGATGGCAGCAAAATGTTGAAGTGACGTGTTTTAAAGACAGAAGAAGAGGCCAGGAACCAAGGAATGCAGGCAGTCTCTAGGAGCCAGAAAAAGCAAGGGAATGATTCTTTCCTAAAGCTTCCAGAAGAAAGGCAGCCCTGCTGACACCCTGATTTGAGGACCTCTGACCTTTAAAACAGTAAGACAATAAAATTGTGTCATTTTAAGCCACTAAGTTTGTTGCAGTTTGTTACAGCAGCAATAGAAAGCTAATACAATGGGTAGAAATAATGTGTTGATCATACGCAACCTAACTATAGGCATGAAATGTAGTCAAATAAAAAAACTCACAAATATTTTTCATGTTATTACATACAAAAGCCCAATGTTTTAGAAGAGGAAACTTGTTTAAAATACGATTTTTTTTTAGCATGTATCTGTGGCGCTTCAGCAAATAGGTGAGTGATGATTTGTCCGTTTGGGAGCCTCAGAGTCACCTGTTCCTTATGCACGAGCACCCTGACCAGGCCCAGGCACTTCTTGCTCATTTGGAGGTTGCTAACTGATGCCAGGTTACGTATTTTACAGCTGATCAACAAGCTAATGAGGAACAGAAACAGAGGCTTGGGCAGTCATATGTAAACATGCATAGGCATATGTGTTATGACATGTACATACACAATTATTTTAAATGCCACATGGGAGAAAAAATAAGTTGTTGTTGTTGTTTTTTTTTTTTTTTTAGCTCAGTTAGTTAAAGAGAGAGCTTCCGGGAAGAGGTGGCTGTTGGACTGAGCCTTAATGTATACAAGTAGCACAAATCCTACTGAAAGGACAGAGGATGGCAACTTAATTTGAATGGTAAGGTTTCAGAAGGAAAGAGAAGAGATGGAAAGCCTGGTATTTTGACATGAGCTGAGGAGCTGTGAGTTCAGGGGAGGGTAAAGTAGAATGGAGACAACTGAAAGAGAAGTTTAGGGTGCTGACGAAGATCAAATGCAGATTTCTGAAGATGGAAATGACACAGAAGAATTATCTATGGACCCTAAGAATCAAGGGTCCTAACCTGGATAAAAACTGAAAACATCTTAAAGTTTCCTCCTTGATAAAGCAAACAATTATAGCATTATATACCAGACAAGCAGGCAGGAGAAAATGTAAGTTATTTTAGATACTTGCAGTGGGTGAACCAAATAGCCTTGTTAACATTGAAATAAAGGTGCCTGGCACACAGGAAAGTAGCCAAATTTTGTCTTATTTTTCCTGATGAACACATGTGAAAGTGAGCTGAACTACAATGCCTTATTGAGAGAAAAAGCTTACCAGTTACCAGACATCCGTGTAGGCCAATCATAAGTGCAGCACCGTGGTACAAGGGGAGCGTCGTATAGATTATATCACTTTCTTTGATTCCAGTTACAGTAGCAGTGGCGCATCCGTACCACACGCGAGAATGATTGATTATTGCAGCTTTTGGAAGACCTTTGCAAAGATACAAGAGAAAGCGTGAGTGAGCCAAGAGCCATCATTTAGATATGTGGTCTGGGAGAGAGATCTGGCTCAGGAAGATTCAGCAGCTGGGAATTTGCACAGCAGATGGCCATGATTAGTCAGACTAGGAGTTGGCGCATTTTTTTCTGTGAAGACCTAGATAGTATATGTTTTAGGCTTTGCAGGGCCCTACATGCTCTCCTGCAACTATACAACTCTGCTATTATAGCAGATAGAGGCCAAACACATGAAAGAATGAATGTGGCTATGTTCTGATAAAACTTTATTTTAAAAAACCAGTGAGGGGGCTGTATGTGGCCCACAGGCCATAGTTTGCTGACTCCTGGATTAGATGGTTATTACAGTAGTAATTTGAAGAGAAAGGAATGTCTATAGAACTTCTGCTCCGTGCCTACCACTATGCAAGGTATTTTCAAAATTTCATTTAATTCTCAAAATTTGCTAATCCACATATGAGAAGGCTGAGATTTAGAGAGATTAAATAGCGTATAGAGCCCATCACCTTCATAGCCATCTTTATGAATTTCTTACGTATTCTTCTAAAGCTTCTTTGAATATAAATACAAACAAATATGAACATTTGCTCATATATTCTTGGCCTGCCCCCATTTAAAAAAATGTGCACATTCTTTTGAGCTTTTTTCTCCCTAAAATAACAGTGTATCTTGGAGATGTGTTCATATTTGTACACAGAAATTTCCCTTACATATTAATTCATTTATTCTTTTTCGTTAAGCTGCATCAAGTCTCTTATATGTAAATTCATTAACATTATTTTGCCATTTCACATGATAACACAGTGAATAACCTAGTCCACATGGCAGTTTACACTATGAATGATGCTCTATCTGTAGGATAAAATTTGCTGATGTAAGATTGTGGGGTCAAAAGATATAAGTCTTTCAAATGCTGGGCATAGAAGCCACAGGGCATAAATCTGCAAAGAAGTAAAAAGCTAACCTTCTCGAACAATATGGGTTCTCTGTCACTTACCAACTTTACATTTCCCTGTATGGCCCCGGAAGATGACTGGTTAGCCAGAGACGGGTAAGATTCCTCAAGGGAGGAAGAACCCAAGACAGGCACAGTCGCAGGGGGGCCATCAGGTGAGAAACTGGGGATCAACAGACGTGAGGCTTAGAACCTCACCCCCCCTGTTTTGAGAGAAATCTTCTGCATCCGTGGATGTTTTATTGCCCTTGTCTAGCTTGGATTAACACATAGTCTACAGGCACACACCTGATCATCTACATTTGCTCTCTTACAGCACTAAACTATGTTTTCTACCTTTATCTTGCATCTACCTACCACTTCAGCATTTTATTAAAAAAAAAAAAAATAATAATAATAATAATAAAGGGAGAAATGTGGGATCCACATATAAATCAAGTATAAAAATCAAACAAATATTCATATTTGACCTGATTGTTTATAGTTCATAATGAGTGATCAAAACCGAAAGTTTCTGTGATGACTGCCCTTGTACTGTTCACCATGTAAGAACTTATTCACTATGTAAGAATTTGTTCACCATGTAAGAACTTGTTCGTTATGCTTCCGAAGATTGGAGACTGACGAGAATTGGGCTTGGGATGGATTAATGATTGTGCATTGAACATTGATTCCCCTATACAGAATTTTATTGTTGTTAACAACCATTTGATCAATAAATATGAGAGATGTCCTCTCAAAAAAAAAAAAGTTATAAGTTTTTGTAATTTTGATAGCTACTGCCACATTGCCGGCTTGAAGGGCTATCCCCCATTCATTCTCCCACTTCCAATATGTGAGTGTACGTTTTCCTCCAAACACTGAGAGTGTGCTCTGAAATGCTGGGATTTCTGCCAATTTGAAAGGTGAAAAATGGTATCTCAGTGTAGTTTTAGTAGACTAGACTAAATACATTTGCATTTTCTTTACCATAATTTACGTAAGTGTTTTTTGTAAGACTCTGTTAAAAGGGTATGCTTCTATTATTTCCCAAGGAAAGTCAGTTTAGTTGGGGAGGGCATGAAGCAATTACTAAGGGGCTTGGGCTGGAGTTTAAGTTCTGATTAGGTTAACTGGCTTTATGAAGAGGAAGACAGTTGGCTGGAGACTCAAATCCTGCAGTACTTGATGGTACCCTAGCTGGGCATTGGCAGAAAAACAGCAATTCCCTGTAAGGCAAAGCAGTATGGCCAGTAAACTACCATCACTGTAAACACAATTCAAAGTCCATTTTCTCTGGCAGTGAGCCCGTGGCACTGTGTTAGTATGAACACCTCATTCTACACTAATATCAAGAAATAGAAGAAAGTATCAATAAATCAGTTGTATTCACCACGGAAAGGAATCATTCGGAGAGTGAAAGCTCTGAATTACACTTTTTAAAAAAGAAATGCACATTCTTTGCTGCTTTGAAGTATTTTCAGATATTTCCTAATTTATGACTTTGTATCAATGAGGAAACAAGAATAATTGGTAACAATTATATAACTTTGTGCTAATGACTGTCATGGAGGAACAGGGAAAACATCTTGTTCTCCAATTGCTGAAATAAGTTCTTTTAATTAATTCTTCTAATTAATGTGTATAAGAGTAACAGCAAATATTACATTCAGAGATAAGGAGAAAGGTAAAATGAAAATCAAGACATTTATCTTTCTATTAAACATAAATTCTGAATTAGAGGATTAAATGAAGAAATGTTCATTCCTTTTTTCTCCCTAAAATGGGCTTCACATTTGACTGCCAAAATCTGCATTGTGAAGAAGTTCTATACTTGTCTCATTAGCATTGAGACTAGAATTTCCTGTCACTAACCAAGGACTCATTTCATCTCCATTATATCCCAAAGTTTACAATTTGATTTTACCACCTTATTAAGAAATGAGGGTAAAAATCCCACACATTGAGGTGAATCTGTATTAGTGGATGCAGTTGATTAATCATGTCATTCCACCATTCTGTTCACATGGCAATAAACAACTTTTGACACATCAAAAAATGATAGCCACTATGCTTCGGGCAACAGTTTTAATATGTGTCAGAATTCCCTCCTCATTTATTCCCAGCCTCGCCTCATTTACTTAATGAAAATGCTCAGCAAGAGTGACTGTACGAGAGGAAGTTAAACTCAGGTCCAGGAACCAGGCGATCAGATGGGTGCGGAGGGCCTGTTGAGGTGAAGGAGAGAGTGCCTATAGTCTGGTGTGGAGAAAAAAGGTGCAAAGGAACCGTTAGTCTTATCTATAATGTTTGATTATTTTACAAGGAGATGGCATGCCATGCATGTATTACCTGCTTAAATTAAAATTTAAACCAAAAGAAAGATTCACATGTTGCTTTGCAATATTAATAGTAACAATTAGCATGCTGGTGCTGGCTTCCTGTCTTCCACTTAAATATTATTACATCTGCTAACATTTTCCCTGGCCTAGAGCAGCAGACACTAAAGATGTGTTGAATGGGAGAATTCGGAGGAATTGGGGCAAAGCGATCAGTTGTATGAGCTGTGGTATCCGCCAAAAGGTGAGTCCTGACACTTCTACTTATCTTGGGAAGTTCTTAACCTCTCAAGCATCAGTTTCTGAGTTTGCAAAATGGGAATAAGGTTCGGATCGATCTTAAGGGTGGTGGGAGAATTGTAGGAACCAATGAGCACATGGGAGAATGCCTAGGACAGCCTATCTTTAATATTGCCTGGCTCATATAGCAGCATTCCAGTAACCCTTAACTGGCCGTGGTTTTCTTAGTGGCTCATAAAATAAGAGTGCCGCTTACACTGAAAGGCATGCTAGATTTGGAAAAATATGATACTAAGCTCTGAGCTAGACTGATCCTACACCCATAGCACCAAACAACTCCAAGTCAGCCTGCATGAGAAACCAATCATCAAAACATTTATATAAACATAGCCCATTATTGCCCTATAGTCTGTCATTTCCATTTGTTATAGGTTACACTTTATATGAACTGAGGATATAATATAATGAAAATACAACAATCACTAAAAAAATTCCAACAACCTATTCAGTGCCAATTTCATCCATCAATATAACTATTTTTGTAGTTCTTGGTTAACCTCTTTCTCTACACACCAACTAGGGGGAGATAAATGTGACTTGGAGAAACCCAAATGGGATCGTATGCTATGAAATAAGATCAGTTCCCTCAGGCAAAGAGTTAAATCCTCTGAAGTATTAGTTTTCTGATAAGTTTTGTCAAAGAAAGAGAACATGTGAAAACCTAACCCAACATTTAACTCCTTCAGTAGAGGTCCATTTCTTTGAGAATCCTCTTTCTTTTTACCTGTGGTTCCAGAAGTATAAATGTATATGGCAGGAGTGGATAAAGTGACCTCAGATCTCCATGACTCGGGGATAGGATCAGCCGACACTTGGTCCACTTTGTCTAGGAGAGAGCCGACCCCATCCGTGTTGGAAGTTCTGCTCACGTAATAGATGGCTACATCATCTTTTTGCAGGCTGGGCAGCACCTCTTCAATAGCTGCTTGGAGTTCTTAGTAAGAACAAAAATCCAAACAAATTAAATTGGCCATTAAAGTTATGTAGAGCAATGAGCTTCATGGTAATTTTGTTTTCACCATAATTTTGCCTAAAATGTGTGAATTATAAAAAGTGATGCTTTTAATTATGCACATTTAAACACGGAATTTGCTACATATGAAAATATTTGAGGGATGGTTGAGTTTTGATGATTTCATGAGCAGCAGATGGTGGGTTGACATCTGTACAAATGGACATATTAGTAAAAACCAGGATATTTAAGTTTATAACATGTGCAAACCAGTATGCATCTCAAATACTTCAGAAATGAATTTGTTTATTCCTAATATGTGCCCCACAAAACTACTGATGAAAAAAATTTTTAAGGGAGGAAACGACAAACAGAAGTAAGGGAGCCAGGGTAACTAATAAACATAGAAGCAACTTGCTATAACACATTTTTAAAAGCTTATCAGTAGTATGTAGTTCCCTAAGGAGGTTCAGAAATTCTGAGAAGTTCCAAACTTCACAAGCCCATTCTCTGGTCTGAGGAAAAAAAAGGACAGATAAGCATGTTTTTCAAACTGTGGGTCACAATATAGCGATGGATTGTTAAAGACATTTAAAATGACCAGTATTTTAAGAAATTAAAATAAAATGCAGTAGAAAATTTCAGAGCATACACACGTACTAAGAGGAAAGCACTGTTCTTTTTTAAAACTGTTGTTTCAGTTACATGGGTGTGTGAGTACTGGGTCATATACAAATGTATTTTTTTATTGTAGTCAAGGTCAAAAAATTTTAAAGGCACTGATTTAATAGGCAAACCACATGTCATGCTCACTACTTGGATTTTTGTGCCCCTAAACCATAAGATGAGATGGGCTTTAAGCTTCCTTGTCTTGAATTGTGATTACTTGTATTGTGATTATTTGTAACAGGTAACTTTATAGCCCAGGGAATTACCTTGGGGAGGCTCTTCCTAATTCATCTTATATGCTTTGTTTCTCTGATGTGTGCATATGATGAATCAATCAAGACAAGAAATAGCACCAGGGTAGATGCATTAAATTTTTTTAAATCATTTGAACCAAAGGACTCATTCAATTGGTAAAATATAGTGCAAAAGAGTTTATTAGGAAAATCAACAACCCTCACCCCACCCTCCTCACAATTAAACCTTCTGCCTAGGGTCAATCAATTTCAATTATTTTGGCTGCTTCTTCTAGCAAACACCTCTACATTATGAAATAACGTGTTTTTCCTGCTACCTCGTGACCTATCAATTTTGTTCCCATCCCCCATTTTACCCCTGTCCACCCCCAACAGTTATTATCTTCACTTTCTGCTGACTGGGTTAATAGTATTCACATCTATTCTGAGACCATAACTGTCTTCCCAGCTTTGTTTATGGGTTTGCTCCAGAAACCCTAAACCAATAATCATGATCAATAAGATTATGATTATGTATCATCCACTGCAGAGCCAAGTAACACACTTTAATCATAATTTCTTTCATGAACAGTTTGCTCCTGGAGTTTCTACTGGCTATCATTCTTTAATGGACCATTTGCCCCAATTCTTTTTTCAACCTCCATCAGATCAGCTTCTCTCCATTTTTGCCCCAGGAACTTCGGTTCTCCTCTACTCTTTTATTCTGAAGGGTTGTTCTCTAGTCCTTCAGCACTTTGGTAATGTTAGAAAGCACCATAAAACCTAAATGTGATTTATTCCCACCAGGAGGTTTAAAACATTTTAATAGTAAAGTATTAACAAAAGGCCATGTGGTAGAAGCTGCTCAGGCTGAGGGGGTGTCAATTGATAAAAGCCTGGCTATACCTATATGAGTTTTTTAAATGTACCAATAAGATTAAGACAAATGTAAGGAAAAGATATTACTGCCTTAGGCGACATCCTGGCAAGAATGTGAACCCTGTAGTACTCAGCCAATGAGGAATCAGGGGAGGGACTCAAGCACTAGGAGATAAATTATTGGCTCCAAACTCCGCAGGTGTGCCTGTCCACCAGACACCCGATCTTATAAGACCGTCATTAAAGTCTCGCTCCGTTGTTCTCTCCATGTTTTTCAAACTGTGGAGTTTGCATTAGGACCAGTGAGTGTGTTTCTCACAATTTGGGGGCTCATCCGGGATTCTCTTGCCTGTGCGAGTTGAGGGCCCAAGCAGAGTGGGAAGAGCTGGCCCGCTCTGGGCATTTCACCTTTGCACGGAAGCCGAGAAGACCTGAGACTTGTGCGAAGACAGTGTGACCGATGCAGGGGAGAAAACGCAGGCACCGCAGCAACTAGGCAACCTCGTGCACGAGCCAAGGTAGGAAAATTGGGCTGTAAGTACTGCCTTGGTGGTTGGGCATTTTTCAGAGGTCGAGTGTGTGTGGCTGAGACGTGTCCTAGATACCAAGCGAGTGTGGAGTCCAACGGTGCGGTTCTCCCGCGAGGGAAATGGCTGGAACGAATCTCGGGGTGTGTGCAAGAAACTTCCATTCTGAGGGGTTGAGTACACAGGGAATTCAGACACAGGGACCTCTTGAAAGATGGAAAATACAAATCCTAGGCCTAGAGAAGCAGGGGAAAAGAACCAGACGAGATCCCTTGAAATTCCCCCAGATAGCCTCCTGGGGTGTAGGTTAAAGTACTGGGGAGAAGCCTCCTGTATCAGGTTAAGGACAAACAAGGTAATCAAATTTTGCTGTTTTGTCTAGATTAAAATTAGATCAGATGAAAACTGGCTTTGCCAGGTGTAAGTTATTTTTTGATAGCAATAAAGTCTCCAGTTCACCTAAGGAAAGGGACTACGCACTCTGTTGGTTACCAAGGGCGCTTCCCATATTTCCCCTCAACACCAGAGAAGGGAAAGCTAGGGAGGAGGAACTGCAAGAGACTTCCCAGGACAAGTCCAGGTGTTGAGGGAATGTTGTGTATTTTCCTAGATCCTTGTCCCAGCTGCAGCGGAGAGTTGAGGGGAGGAATGAAAGTTTTGTTTGGAGTTACTTGGAGAGAGAGAAAGTGCCTCGGCAGGGAGAGGCGCCCTGGGAGGTTGAAGAGAAAAAGTTTTAAGTTAACAGGTTGCATGCTTTGAGGGTGCCAGCGGCCTCAGAGAGAGGAGTGACCCAGGGGTTGGAAGTTCCCCTTTTTAAGGATTCTTTAAGAGTGTGGCTGGGGGCTGGGGGTGTTATGTATTCTTTGATGAGACATTAAATTTCTTATCAGTTCTCCAGGTAATTCTGCAAAATTAGCTTAACACAAGAAATTTACTGCTTTAGTCTCCTTCCAGGATAGCAGCTTCCTGGTTCGGGAGCATATCAGAACTGTCTGCCCTTCTTCCAAGCGGGGCAGAGTTATTGTGTGTTTGCTAATGAATTAGTTGAGAATCTTGCTTTTTGACTTCCTGGGTATTAAAATGCAATCTTTGAGATAGAATCCTTCCTGCCTTTTGCTATGTTGTTTACTGGCTGTGCCTGCATGCTGAATTAATTGCCTGGGTTGCTGACTACTTGATTGGGGTCCGAAGGAAAAAAAAAGAAAAAGAAAAAATTCATATAAATAAAGTTAAAAAAGAAAAGAAGAAGCTGGCCCTGTATGATTAACATAATAAAGACAAGCTATGCTGAGGTACCCTTCTTTATTTGGGGAATATTCAGACATTCCAGGCCAAGTTGCTCCTGTCTTTTTGAGCTTTAATTAATTAATTCTGAGTCTTTTTAGTGGACTTCACTGGCCTTTTTCTCTTTCCACCCCACTCATATCCATTTAACATCGGGACCCACTTTCTTGGTTCCCTCCCTGTGGGTAAAATTGTAACATTTCCAGAATATCCTGCCTGGCTTTGGTACATCTACATATCAACAGGCGTTCAGAGGTGGAAAGAAGTATAGCTTTCGTTCATTTGCATCTTTCCTCAGGGGTGGAGAGAAGTTCATCTCCATATCAATGGGTAATTACCTTAGCAATGAAGGGCTTACGTACCTGAGAGGTGAGGGGGAGGGCCGGTTTTTGGCTGATGCTAGAGCCTGAAAGAGAGAAATGGCCCCAGACTACAGCTTGGGAGCAATAAACGGATTTTAAACTTTATATCTCCCTTTAAGTGATTTCAGTTTTTAGAGGTATTTTGCCCCAGGATTTCCTCTCCCCAGACTTAACCATATAAGAAGGACTTAGAGTTTCCCCTTGCCTTCTGGGGAGTCCACC
This sequence comes from Manis javanica, assembly GCF_040802235.1. Taxonomy (NCBI): domain Eukaryota; kingdom Metazoa; phylum Chordata; class Mammalia; order Pholidota; family Manidae; genus Manis; species Manis javanica. Next base: position 99,953,832 of record NC_133163.1, on the reverse strand, counting down.
AGGAATCCCAAGGTGTTTCCATTGAGAGAGGTCCCACTAGGACAAGGGGAAATTTGTTAACGCTCCCCTCACGGGTACTGAGGTGAGAAGTTTTAAACATTGCTAGTAGATCCTCTTGGCCTAGTGGATCCACTAGATCAATTCCTGGGACGTAATATATATACTTAGGTTAAACTGATGTACATCATGAATATCCTATTCCCTGGTGGTGAGGGGGGGGGGTGATCAGGAGAGCTGCTGTGTCCATTTTGGGAACAAAGACACCCACTGGGCCAGGGTGTCCAGCCAGCAGAACAAAAGTTCCCAAATGTAGATCCTAGATAAGATAATTATCTGGAGGATAGAACTAAAGTGCAGGATCTTTGAGGGCTAATTATAAAGGGAATTAGAGAATCAGTCCCAAGATGTCAAAATGTTTCTAAAGTGTTTGAAGTCCAACAAGAAAAAGAAGAGTCCCCAACTGCATTTTCACAGAGATTCAGGGACCAGATGAGAAAGTATTCAAGACTTGACCCAGAAGCTCAAGTAGGACAGGGTCTTTTAAAAACCAATTTTGTAACCAAAAGTTGGCCAAATATTGCTAAAAAATTACAGAATTTAGATAGATAGAATGAGAAACCTATAGAGGAATTATTTAGAGAAGCTCAAAAAGTGTTTGTTAGGAGGGAGAGCCAGATCCTCTCCAATGGACCCCAGGGGAACTGCAAATTCTAGAAGAACTGAAAGCAATCCTTAGTCACTGCCCCAGTCCTGGCACTCCCATTTTTAGAGAAGCCATTTCACTGGTTTGTTACTGTTGAACAAAGTTCCCTGTAGAGGTTTTGACCCAAGCCTGGGGAGGAAAGAAACAACCAGTGGCCTGTGTCTAAACTACTGGACCGTGTCTCTTGAGGATGGACTGAATGCGTTCAGGCCATTGCAGCCACGGCCTTACTGGTAGAAGAAAGCAAAGTAGGAAATTAACTTGGAAGAACCCTCACAGTCAGTACTCCTCACCAGGTTCGGGTCATACTTAATCAGTAAGCTGGGCGCTAGTTAATAGATTCTCAAATTTTAAAATATGAAGCCTGATCTTAACAACAGACACCTGTCTCAATCCAACCAGCTTCTTATGTGCAGGGGAGGCTGAAGGCCAATCAGAATTGAAGCATAGTTACATAGACCTCATAGAATATCAAACTCGGAGTAGTCCATACCTTTAGAAAAATTTGGACAGAAAGAGGTCTCATAAACAGTAAAGGAAAAGAATTAATTCATGGGAAATTAATCAAGGAGGTTCTGGAAAATCTTTTACTTCCAGCTGAAATATCTATAATGCATGTGAATGATCACCAGAAAGGAAATTCTTATGAAGCAACAGATAATAGAATTGCTGATGAAGCCACTGAAGAGGCTGCATCTGAAGATGAAATTAGACTTTTAAAACCTCACACCTAATATCCCTAAAACTTCCTTTATCCCAAAGTTTTCTTAATAAAAACAAACAAACAGAAATTAAGAAGCTACAGGAGGTGGGGGCATCTTGAGATGAGAAAGGGAGGTGGACTTTACCAGATGGGAGAGAAGTGATCAGCGGACCTATTATGAGACAGCTGATAACATGTCTTAGAGGAAGCCACTAAGGTCCCCAGGCAATGTTTGATGCTTTGACACCATTGCTAAAAAGATTTGTAGGCGTTGCGTGCCAAAGAATTAAGAAGTGTATGAAAAAGTCAGTACCTGGAGAGAGACCCCGCCCAAGCAAGACCATTCCAAAGTATCCAAATTGACTTTACTGAGATGCCAGAAGTGGGGATGCTTAAATATTTATTAGTGACTGTTGACCATCTCACTGGATGGGTGGAGGCCCACCCATTAACAACTCCAACAGCAAGATCAGTGATAAAACTACTTTTAGAGCAAATAATTCCTAAGTTTGAGTTAATAGAAAATGTTCAGATTTTACTTCATTTTACTTCAAAAGTACTACAAGGAATGATTATTATATGAGCTACCATATCTGGGAAGGGCAACAGACTTGCCCACTGTAGAAACAAATGATCAGTTTTTAAGAGAATATGTGCTGGCCATGTCTTCTAACTTATCTTCTCTCAGGCTGAAAGGACTCCTCGCCCAGACTCCCCCACTTGACTTCTTCACTCACTGCATCCAGCCTGGGGACCTGGTGTTAGTAAAATCCTGGAAAGATCGACTCCAGCCCAGCTGGGAAGGCCCCTACCAAGTGCTCCTGACCACAGAGACTGCAGTGAGGACAGCTGGAAAGGGTTGGACTCACTACATCAGAGTAAAGAAACTGACTGAGGGATCTGGGGACAAAACAGAGAATTGACTGGTGTCCCAGGTGGCTAACCAACCCTTAAGACTGAAACTAAAAAGAACCTAAATGTTAAATTTTATCCTCCTAACTCTATTTCACAGGCAAGTCACAGAGAGCCCTAGAATAGGAAGGAACTCCTGGTTATCCTGTCAAACTCATAATCAATATTACTAAAACATCAAGCCCCCAAACCATTAGGTTTGATGCTTGTTAGGTTCTCTCTTGTGGTGACCTAAATGACCAAAGACAGCTTTCTAGAGATAATAAGTATCTCTGTCCTGAATGGACAAATGTTAATAGAATAAAAAAGCAAGTGGGCCCCCATGTCCAGGGTGGCGCAGTGTTTGGTGGACTACCCAGTTTCAAGGGTGGGCGGACCTTCATGCAGCAGAGAAATCTTTAATAAGAAAGCTCCGCTTAGCTAAAGGAATTCCTCCTGATTATTGCCAGGACAGACAGTGTAACCCCCTCTTATTAACTATACATAAACCTCAAGACTTAGACTCAGACCCTGTGGAAAGGTTGGATCTTAATTTGATCAAAGACAAGACTTCACCCATAGTGGCCACCCCTGATCCTGAGGGAAATAATGAGCCAGAGCCTCCCCATAATGACCCTAGACTAGTTAAAAGATCTAAAACAGATTCTTGAAATAGAGATAGATTATGGAGACACCAATGCCTGGGTAGAATGGGTTAAATTTTCAGTCCTAGCTTTAAATAAAAGTGATAGTTATGCATGTGCTGCTGGATGGCCACAGGTGTAGGCGGTTCTGGTCCCTTTCTGTTGGGACACAGACCCCACTGAGATGAACTGCGTGTTGGCCCTGTACCAGGACAAGGACGCTTGAGGAAATGAGACTTGCAGGGGCTTGTCTTTACTCTTTCATGCACTAAAGAAGTCAGACCCGAGGGCAATCCCCTCTTTTTCCATAGGGAAGATGAATCACTCCTCATGCCTCTCTAGGCAAGGGGAAGGTTTCACAACTCCTATGGGGAACTTACTGACTTGTCCCACATCCTAAATGTCTTTAAAGAGGGCAACTTCTTGAAATTCCTCATCCCCTGAGTGGATGTTTGGTGGTACTGTGGAAAGGGGAACCTGCGCTGCTCATTGCCACCCACCTGGGCTGGGAATTGTGCTTTAGTCCAATTGGCTATTTCATTTACCCTGGTATTCCTCTCTACACCCAACGAAAAAAGTTTTCATAGAAAATTGCAAATCCTTACAAGGATTATTTGATTTGAATGTATACATTGACTCAATAAGAATCCCTAGGGGAGTCCCTAATGAATTTAAAGCTAGAAACCAAATAGCCGTAGGGTTTAAATCAGCACTATTTTAGTGTTCCACCATCAACAGAAAAGTAAATTTGGTCAGTTGCATTTACTATAATCAACAAAAGGTTTTTATTAACTATGCCAGGCATGCTCTTCAAGTAGTAGCTAGCCAATTAGACAATACCACAGGATAGCCTGAGAAAAGAGGATAGCATTAGATGTGATGTCAACAGAAAAAAAGAAGAATCTTATGTTGAGAGAAAAATGTATTTTTATCCCAAATAATACTGCCCCTGATGGGCACTATTACCAAAGTCCTATAAGGACTCATCACTTTAGCTAATAAAGGAATTAGCTGCAAACTCTGGCATCATGACCCTTTTACAAACTGGTTAGAAGGGTAGTTTAGAAAATAGAAAGGTATGGTTGCCTCTGTTTTAACATCCCTTGTTACAGTTGCAGGAGTTGTAACTACTGTAAAATACTGTATAACCCCTTGTGTGAGAGGCCTGACTCAGCAGAGGCTTATAGATGCAGTCATAAACAAATACCTATGACATACACCCGAAATAATCTTCTGTTATTACAAGATAAATTTGATTATGAAGAAAAGAGTAAAAATCTATTAGAGAAATTTGAAAAAAGACCAAGAGTGAGCTGAAATACATTAATGAGAATAAAACCAGAAATTCTTAACTAAAGAGGGGGAATTGTTAGAAAACACCATAAAACCTAACTGGGCTTTATTCCCACCAGGAGGTTTAAAACATTTTAACAGTAAAGTTTTAACAAAAGGCCACATGGTGAAAGTTGCTCAGGCTGGGAGGGGGTAGGAATTGATAAAAGCCTGGCTATACCTGTTTGAGTTTTTTAAACCTACCAATAAGATTAAGACAAATGTAAGAAAAAGATATTACTGGCTTAGGCGACGTCGTGGAAAGAATGTGAACCCTGTAGGTCACAGCCAATGAGGAACCAGGGGAGGGACTCGCACACTAGGAGATAAATTATTGGCACCAAACTCCACAGGTGTGCCTGCCCACCAGACATCCCACCTTGCAAGACCGTCATAAAGCCTCACACCACTGCTCTCTTTGTCTCCATGCCCACTTATTGAATTTGGACCAGTGAGTGTGTTTCTCAGAGGTATAAAAATAATTACTGTTATAAAACTGGACTGATAACATCCCATCCCATGCTACTGCCTTGGGCCAGGTCCTCATTATTTCCCATCTTGACCATTGCAATTACCTCCTAACCAAGCTCCTGCCTGTAAGTTCTCCCCACTTACAATTTGTCAGCTACACTGCTTCACAGCTACATCACTGTCCTTTAAAATCCTTCAATGGCTTCTCATCCTCTGTGATAGAATCCACTCTCCTTATGCGCCATGTGAGGTCTTGGGCTCATTCACAGTCTAACCCCTGTGGACTTTTCTGATGTCCTCTCCTACTGTCTACCCCTTGGCCCCTTTCCTCTAGCCACACTGATCCATGTGAACTGAATATACCTATACGCTCCCCTCTCATTACCTTTGTCCAGGGGGGGTACATGAGATTGGAATGCCACCTCTCCCCCCGGTTACTGGGAAAACCCTGGTTCACCCTCCTTGTACTAGTCACTCAGGTTCAAGTTTTGGTAAAGTGCCTCCCTTTTTAGAAGATGCTGTCTACTCAGTGCCTAAAGCATGTGGATCTGCCTTTTAAGAGTAACAGGGACAATCTCTTATTCTCCTTGATGAAGAGCATAACCTTGGGCTTTAGTAAGAGCTTGGGTATGAAAAATAATACAGAAAGTTGTCTGAAGGGTGTAGATTAGACCTGTCAGTTCCTCATTAGTCTAGGTTTAAATTGTGGATTGAAATAGAACTTTAGAGAAAGCAGTACATACTTGGGTGATGGGAAATCAAGTGATTACAGCACTTTCACACTCCTAGGCCTTAAAATCTGTCTTAGTAAAAAGAAAAACCAAATGAAGGTAGTTTATGAAGCTTCTATCCTTTGTTTGTTTTTGATGAAGGGAAGAAGGGAAATTTCTGAACACAAAGATCCATTTCTAGAAAGTAGGGAGAGAGAACGAGTGGTGAGCTGAGTCAGTCTTTGTTACCAAGGTGTCAAGATGCTACTGACTGAGAAAAAGAGAAATCCTGCCATTTGCAACAGCTTGGATGGACCTAGAATGATGCTAAGTGAAATAAGCCACGTGGGGAAAGGGAAATACCGTAAGATTTCACTTACATGTAGAATCTAAAAACAAAACGAAATGAACGAAACAGCAATAGACTCATAAGGACTGAGAAGCGACTGGTGGTTCTCATGGGGGAGGGGTTGGATGCATGGGTGAAACAGGTGAGGGGATAAAGAGGCACACAGTGTCAATCATAATATAAATTAGTCATGGGGTTGAAAGCACAGCATAGAGAACATAGTCAACAGTTCTGGAACATCTTTCTATGTTGAGAGCAACTACACTAGTTGGGGTGAGGATTTAATGTAGATGAACTGTTGAATTGCTTTGTTGTATACTTGAAACCAATATAATGTGTATCAACTATACTTCAATAAAAAATTTTTTTAAATATAAAAAAGATTCTATTGGCTGAATGTGCAGCTTTAACAGGAAAAGCTTTGAATCTAGTAGCTTGTTCTGCTACCAGGTTGCCTCATTGAGGGGGTAACTTAGTTAAATAGAACACCCGAGGATTGTTTACAAATAAGTTCTGAAAAGGAGGCAGTGAAAGGAAATGTGTTTTGATAAAAAATTCAGGCTGACTGAAATGGTTGGTAGATGAACAAATCAAGATTGAAGGCTCATCTTTCCTTCATAGGGAAAGACAATTGAAACACAAACTGGTTCAAACAGCTCTTGGAGACAGGCTGAAAATAAATTTTTCAAATTTGTAACTGGGATTTTGCATTTCTATCACTGACAGTTTGGAATTATAGTATTTAACAACCTATTGCCTATTCTGTACACCAGCACAACAGGTGTTAGAATATCCTTCAGACAGAGGCGTGCATATGCCCTCTCCTCCCTCCACACAAGTCGCCCCGAGGTCAGGAAGATGCTTTACCAAGGTTAAGTCCCACCAGGAGTAAGTAAATCTTTAACAGGTAAATACATATATTCATCTTAATTTTATGGAGTTACATAATCTCTTAATACTATTTTTCATTTTTCTCAGTTAAACTTCCTGCTTATGTGAACTTTTGCTTTCTGAAGAATCTTGGAATCAAGGATAATTCCTAGTCATGAGTTTCCCAGGTCCCACCAGGCCTTACATAATTTTATCAGTTGACATCCATAAGCAACCATGTTGCCTATGTATCAAATATCTACTTCCCTATTTCTCAGAGGCTGTGTGAAGGTGCTTTACAAATACCAGCCCCTTACACTCATTATGCAGAATGATCCAACTCTATTCTTCTTCAGATTCAATAATATTAACAGCTGATTTAGAGTTTATTTTGTTTTTACCTCTTCCCTCCCTTCTTGTTTCTAAAGAAAATGAACCATTGGGAATTTCCAAATATGCTAGCAAAGGACTCGTTTGTTTCTGAATGGAGATGTACGACCACGAACACACTCCTCTCTTGGGAACCTTCAGTTATGAGGACAAGAAAAACAATGTTAGAGACTATCTTTAAGCTAGTTCTCTATTCAGACCTCCGGCTACTTGGCTGGGATCCCAGCCCTGACTTCCCACCCACTCACTTGATGTGGGTTTCTGTTCTCCATCCTAGGCATAGATCCCCCCACATGGTCCCCACCCATCCTGGGCTTGTCACCAGCTCCCTCTTTGGCAGTGACATCTGGAGAGACCACAGCTCTCTCCTACACCCCCTGCCACAGGTAAACTGGGAGGTAAACAAGTCTGTGGTAGGGTGTGGTGGGCTTGAGGGAGATTGGGTCTAAATGGATTTTCTCAAATAAGGTATATTCAAATTTTTTCCACCATTTTTCATGCCTGCATGCCCAACCCAATGGCTCTTAAGCTTCAGAAAGAAAAAAAAAAGCCTGCTACAACCAACCTGGAAGGTGGAACTCATTAATTTGATAAACATTATTGAGTGACTACTATGTGCTAGAAACTACTAGGGCATTATTCAAAGATAGAGAATTCTAAGCCTTAGAGACAAAGTGTTTCTGTCACAACTCATCTCAGTTACTGCCTGGGCTAGAGCTGTGGAGGTGAAATTATCTCTGTGCCTCCACCCTTGACTGGAGTTGGCATTGGAAAATTCTCTCCTTCCACAGAAGTGAGGCCACGGCTGTGGGCATTCTTTGGAGTCTCTGAGTCCCTGTTTTCTCTACAGTAGAGTCCCTTCAGTGAACAGCTTAAAAAAATTACCATTTCTTAGGCCCAGTCTGCTGTTGTCTTACACAGTAAAACTCTTTAAGGAAGCATCTCACTGTGTTACGAAGCTGATGAGAACTGCCTCCCTGCCTCCGGCTCCTCTTGCTTGGAATGCCACCTCCCCCATTGCACCTGACCAGCCCAGCGGTCAATGGCCTAAGAAGGAAGCCTTCACCCTCTGCTCTTTTTCCCACAGCCTTTTGCACATCTCTTAGCACACTTACCACATTCTTCTGGCTGTCACAGTCATGTGTATGTGGCTTAGTTCTTTTACTGGACTGTGAGATCTTTGAACTAATTCATCCTGTACCTTATGAGGACACTCTAAACATTTCTTGATGTGGAATTACACTGTCTGCTTTTCTCAATCTAACCTCCAAGGTTTGTATGACAAGAGTTTGCCTTGATCTGACACTAGTTTTATTATGAAGTTCTCCTGTTTTAGAACTTTCCATGATGTAATACTTTAGAAAAGTTATTAGAAGCATTTTCATTTATCATCTAAATGCTTTCCAAATGTATAGCCTTTCTCAAAGGTCAGTTTACTGCTAGAGTGCCAGAGATCCACTGCAAAGTCTGGTTTAAATTAGACTTCAGTGTTGGAATTCCATTATACCCTTCACATATACTGACCAAACATAATGGTCAGTGGCAGAGGACTCTTGTCTGGGTGGGTTGTATTTCTGACTTGATTACAAAACCAAAGTCTATTATAGTCATTTAAACCAAATTTTCTTTGTCAATAAAACTCCCAGTCTTTGACCTCCCTCACAGGGAGCCTGGGATACTGTGCAGGTAAACAGTACTTAAACCCTCACCAGTGGTACAAAGATCACTATTCTAACAACTTTTCTCCAAACCAACTTGTCATGAAACGGGTTTAAGAGTCTTCTAGTTACTAAGCAGTGAAGTTGTCTCTTCCCAGGCAATTGGAAATTGATAGGAATTTTCTTGAAAGGATCATCACCTTCAAATAACTTGGCTGCCTTTAAAATTGTCCCCCTGCTTGTAGGCTTTCATAAAAAGACTTCATTTTTTGGATTACTTAATCCATGTAAGTTTCCTGATTTCCCACAAGTGGCCAGACCTCTCATCTTTCTGTGACACTAGGCAAACTGCTCAGCTTGCTCCAGTTTCCTCTCTTATGAAGGGGTGGGGGGAGCTGATGGGTGCTTAAATCCCTCCAGCTTTAACACTTGACGTTCACGTAGAAGTAGCATGTTGTAGGGAAAGTCATGGGCTTTGAAGCTGGACAGACTTACGTGGGAATTTGAAGCCACAGTTTCCTCAACTGCTTAACAGGGAGTAATGATACGTTATCTCTTAGGGTAATAAAAACATCTAGCATAGGGCATGGGACAGGAGGGCATTACAGAAAGGTGGGCCTTCCTGGCTCCCTACTCCTTGATGTCCTTCAACCCACACCTGGTCAGGCCTCCTTTTGTGACAGCGAGAAGCATCTCCTGGCATTTATTCAAGAGTTGAGACAAGCTTTCTGGGAAGTGAAAAACAGCAGCCGTGTGGGTAACAGGTTCTTGGTTTCTTCGTTTCTTCCTGACCTGGTATTCACTAGAGTATGAAGTTAGCATTTCAGGCTCCCTGGAAAGTGGCAGGAGGTGACTACAGAACCAAAGGTCACTACTGATATTGATGCAATGGGGGCTCAAAAGGGCACTGCAGCAAATCCCTGAAGTCTTCTCCTTGGAGATCAGGTGGGGTCACCTTCTCTCTGTTAGTGAGAATCCACGGAGGCTAACAGCACTCGAGAGCTGGAAGCAGCCTTGAAGACCTTCTGTTACAAGGGAGGAAACCAAGGGACAGAGAGGGAAAATGACTTTCCCATGGTCAACAGCCAGTCAAGCAGTCTCCCTGGATCCTCTGTAGTTCACACTATAGACCCCTGCTTTTTAATACAGATGTCAGTATTGGTTAAGAGCTCGGCCTCTGGTGTAGATATCCCTGGTTGAGCCCCGTCCTCCCAGCTCTGAGACTTGGGGCATAAGGGCAGCACCTCGCTGGTCTCAGTGGTCTCATCTATAAAGTCCAAAAGTAAACCCTACCTGTTGAGGATTTAAGACACTATGTATGCTGCTTAACACAGTGCCTGGCATGGTCAGCTTGCACAACAGGTGGTTTTAGTGATCATGTATTAGCGATTGGAGAAAGGGTTCCACCCCCTTCTACTACACACTCGTTCCAATCCAAACTTTCCTCTCCAACCCCCTGTGGCGGGTTCTGTGAAGAGCGGAGGAGACCAATGCGGGGGAGGGGGGGAGCGAAGGGGCGAGGGAGGCGGACGGTCCCCGGGCTCACCTGGTGAGACCAGTAGCACCTTGGCGCCGCAGCACTGGAAGCAGTGCAACAGGGACTTGGCGCGGATGTTGGAGTTGAGGCAGGCCATGGCACAACCCAGCTTGGCCAGGCCCAGCCACAGCCACACGTAGGCTGGTTCATTGCCCATGAAGAGCGCCACGCAGTCTCCCTGGCGCAGGCCGAGGTGGTCGCGCAGAGCCCGCGCCACTTGGTTGCTGCGCCGGTCCACCTGCGCGTAGGTGAGCGTCTCGTCCTGGAAGAGCAGCAAGGGCTTGTGCGGAGTCTTGCGCACTTTCTCCAAAAAGACCTGGAGGACGGTGCGCACCGGCCGCCGCCGCGCATAGCTGCGCACCCGCCGGGCCAAGCCAGCTACCCGTAGGAAATAGCCCATGTCTTGAAAGAAGTAGGGGCAGCAGAAGTTCACCAGCAACGGTAGGAGCAGGAGCCCCGCCAGGGCCGTGTAGACGGCGGGCAGCATGAAGGTGGCGGGGTCCCCTGTCCCCAGAGGGGCAGAGGGCGCACTGCGGGCGTGCAGCGCGGCGGCGGGGCGGGCGACGAGCGGATGGCGGGCGGGCTGCGCGGGGACGCGCGGCGAGGCTGGGGCGACGGCGGAGCGCCTGGACTGCCAGCACCGATGCGGGCTCTTGGGCAGGTGGAGTGGCGTGTGGGCTGCTGGGCGTTGCGGGCGGGACCGGGTGGCTGATCCCGCCCCCTCGTGGGGTGCCGCCACCTGCGCCCGCGGCCCGCCCCTGCGGTCCTCCCGCGGCGGGGAAGGCTGCTCTGCGGCTCGCCCGGGCCCCGCCTCTGCTCTGCGCGGGTCCGGAGGTCTGGGGTCAAGTGTGGACGCTCCCCTCTTGTGCCCAAGTACTCTAAACCTTGGAGCCAGTTTCCTTATCAAAATGGTGATGATAAAACTCACTTAGAGGATGTTGAGATCAGTGGCGATGGTGCTGGCGTAGGGGTATTGTTATTGCTAACGCTAATAGAGTTCTAGAGATGACTTGTTATTGTTAATAAAATGCGTTATGAATGCAACACGGTCCAATTATTTATTATAGCGGATACCAGGCGCCACTGCCAAATCAGAACCCCATCTCTCCTTCCTGGTCCCAGGGGTTTTCGCCTCTTTGTTTCTCAGATTTGCATATCCTCCCCGCGTCCTGCCCAGCCCCAGCCTCCTAGCTAGGCGGCCTCCTATGGCAAGGATTTCAAGGTTGAGCAAAAAGCACCAGCGATTGTGACCTCCAGCTCATTCCAGCCCCCGGGCAGCGGGTAGGGACTGGGCAGCGGGTAGGGACAGGCCGCTCTTGTCTGCGTTGGTCCTGTCGGGCCCAGCTAGCCCAGATTTGGCGTTGAGGTAGACGAAACTTTGCCTCCTGATCAAGCTCTGGCGATATTTTGATTTGTGTTAATATTTTATTCTAAGTGATTTCCCTCCTTGTATGTTGAAGATTCTCAACTATTGTCAGCCCAATTCAACATACATTTACTAAATGGTGCCGTCAGAGAAAAAAAAAAGTACAGCACAGAGAAAATAAACATTACTGTCATTTCTCAAAGTCTATTTCTTTTATTGTGATCCTTATTTTAATTTCTCTTGATACTCTGTGTATATAGAGCGAAGAGTCGCTGCTTGCAGCTAAGGAGGGTCAGGATCTAAGTACAGCAGTATTTTATTTTTTTGCTCTCCTGTCTTCCTGTGTCTATTTACCTTCTTCTTACGCTGTAACAGCCAATAATGACTGTCTATTCCTTGCCAGACACTCTGCCAGGGACTTCTCTGTATTATACTTTTGGAGCCTCACAGTCACCTAAGGGTGACACTTTCATACTCATTTACGGACAGGAAAGGGATTCTTAGGGATGTGAATTAAGACAGTAGTTAAGTGATGCGCGGGCTTTGAAACTGGCATCTGTGGGTCTCAGGGCCCACTCTTAGCAACAGTGTTAGGCTGCCCTCCTATTCCCTGAATTTCTATCCATGTTCCCTTTTTCCATTAGCAATGTTCTCTTTTCCGTCTCACAATCTTACCCTCCCCCATTTTCTCAGCCCTCTCTTTTTATCCCTGGGACCTGCTCAAGCAACCCTTTCTTCCCCTTTTCAGGACTCATGGTCCATCCAGCTACCACCTAGCAACTGGTTGCATCATTTCCCTGGGGAGGAGTTGGGGGCCCTTGTTATCCCTAGGGGGAAGTCTGCAGGGTTAATTAAAATAGGGGTCAGGACAGGAACTGTTCTGGTGGGCACCTGTTCTTTCAGGTTGAAGCTGGGAGGCAGCCCTCCCTTTCCACCCCACAGCCACCCCTTCATGGCCAGTCACTTCAACAGCCTCCTAGACGCTCTTGTCCTGTCCCTAAACAGCTACTCTCCAGAGTGCTACATTCCCCAAAATGCCTACTTTGTTCTCTCTTATTCTGAAGGCATCAGACTTGTGTATCAGCTGTTTTCAGTCGCAAGCCAAAGAAAACAAAACCCAAGCCAGCTTAAGCAGAACAGGAATTTAAGCAGTGACTGTGCAGTCCCGGTGTAGCAAAGGCTTCAGGTGAGCCTTCCTTCACGTGGCTTACGTGCTGCGGCCTGGACCCAGTTTCCCTTTCACCGTTTCTCTGCTCTATCTCTTCTTCTCATGTAGGCGCTCCCATCACGATCCAGAGATGGCTGCCAGCCCTTCAGGGTTACATGCTTCCTGCTTCAACTTCAGACAGAATGTAAGAATATTTCTCTTAGGAGTCCCTTATTAAAAAAAAAAATCTTTGATAAGGCGGTGTGCCCATTCCTGGACCAGTCTTTGTGGCCTGTGGAAAAGAAATGCAGATTGCTTTAAACCAATTATGCTCAGCCATGGAGCTGGGTGTAGAGTCAGTCCCATATTGTGGAAAATTTCAGGGTATTTAAAAAAGTGGTGGGGAAGGAAGGGGGGAAAAAAACAAATACTTTTGGGGAGTCAATTCGGAAATATTTGTTATCTACCTACCTACCTACCTACCTACCTACCTGCCTATCTTGGAACTCTTCTTCCCAGTGGTTCTAGCTTAGGCTTATCATCTTCCTGGAAATATTGCTGTCATCTTTCATCTCTGCTGCTCAGTGATCTTTAGTGCCTCCCCATCGTTTCCTATGTCCTTCCACTGACGACCTCTATAGACAATCGTGGCATTTGTACAGCATACTAGAACACACCTGCGCTGGCGCTTACAACAGGTGTTGGGTCCTGCCTGGCTCCCTTGTGGAGGGAGCAGGTCAGTAGCTTCGCACATTGGTTGTCCATTTTATGAACATTTACTGGGAAGCTCTGGTTTAAAACATGAAGTTCACACTTTATGTTCTGGTTCTTCTGAATTTGACTTGAACTCAATTAACAAATATTTGTTGAATTTCTACTATTAACGGAATATCATCAGGCACTAGATATTTTAAAATGAACCAGAACTTAATTCTAACTACTTCTTTTCAAAATGCTTTGTTTTAAAAGATGGGTCTACACTCCTGGAAAAATTCTCTGCACATTCTCTTCTCTATGGTTTTGTTCTTGTGTCTCTCAGACACCCCTGACCTCTCCTCCTCTGAATCCCAACTCCCCTTTGAGGCAGTGGTTCATAGATGTCTGGATTTCTCAGCCAAGCAGCATTTAGAAAAGTTAGGAACCCTACATAAAGTACCAACGTTAACATTTTTCAAGTAAAAATGGCTCTCCCTAACCAACTAGAGTGACATTTTTAGACCTAAAAAGGAAAGTATAACTCAACTTAAAAAAGGTTAAAAAGGTTAATTTTGTTATGTGTATTCTACCACACAAATATGTAAAAGGCAAAAATACCAGAAGTCCTTTTCAAGAAATTATAGTCCTTTTCAAGAAAGAATGAAGAGAAGATTATACCAAATATAAAAAGACAGAAATTAAATCATTTTTGAGTGCAGAAATAATACATTTTTGGTTTAGTATTGTATAGAAATGGTTTCTATGCAACTTTGTCCACTTAGAAATATAAATTTAATTCTGAAGCATGAAGTAATCCGAATCTCAGGCTTTGATATAACTGAGGATTGTTTCAGCACTAGTGTTTCGGAAAATACTGAGAAAACTTGGACTGGATCACTGACAGAAGAACCAAGCCCCACTCGGAGGTCTTGCAGTGTTGAGGCTTTTATTTCACACCGGCGGGCTCAGAGGGGAGTAATCTCCCAAAAAGTCTGAGCCCCGAACAAATGCAAAGGGAGCAATATATATCTTTCTGCTTCCTTTTCTGTAACATTCCTGCGTGCCCAGCAAGTGAGCTGGCAAGGGGGAGGGAGTGAACCTTGGGAACAGGTGCTTGGCAGAGCAGGAAACCTAGGGTGTGTTTTTTTGTTGTTTGTGTTGAGGAGGGGTCGAGACAGAGGGGAGCCACCCCCTAGCCCTCCTAAATTGCTGTCCTTGTAAATCTCTATCACTCCACCCTGTGAGGCCCCTTTAAACACTTTGTTTTAGGGGGCATCATCTCCCTGGTTTATGACAGGGTCATAGTGGCTCCGCATATACATGAGCTGTATGGAGGAAACGCGTTTTCTGATAAAGTTAATGAGCCAGTTAAATATGCAGGGTCTCACTAATAGTCTAAGGAACAGCAGAACCGCTGGCCCAGCAAGGCCAGTTAGAAGAGTTGTTAACCATGGGTTCTATTCAAACTATCCTTGGAACTAAGACTTTTTATTTTCTAACATTTTATTTTTACCCTGGATGTTCTTTTTTCCTTTGGCCACAGAGCTCCTAACTATGCCAGACTTATTTGCATAAAAACAACAATCTTCTTTAAGGGCTATACATAAGCCTCCCTGTGACATGAACAGAAGGTCCAGTACTTTAGGATTTTGCAACACCACTTCAGCCAGGGAATCAATTTGATCTTGCAGCTGAATCATGGTGGTTTCAAGGTGCTCTAAATCTTGATCAACTTCCTCTGTTAGGGCAGCGAGCCCTAAGTCTCCTTTTATTAGCGCCACTGTGCCTACTGCAGCTGATCCGGCTACATTGAGCTCAACTAGAGCAGGGATCAGCAAAGAGGCAGCCTGTTCCTCCTAGGAAATCTCACCGGGGGGAAGGAGGCAGCTCCCTTCAGGCCTACTATGTACTTTATAACTTTTGTACAGTTAAACATTGCAGAGAGGTACTTTGGAAGTGCAGGCTGAGACGAGTTCAGCTAGGAGAGACAGGTAAGCACAGCAAAACAACTTAACAATTACTCAATAGACAATAGAAAGGGTAACTTTTTGAGAAATAGTCCAGTCCAGGGGTGCAACAGCAGAGAGTCTAATGCCTAGAATAAAAGACACCACTCCGACGAGAGCCAGGATCCATGGTGCACAGGTGTCCATTAGTCAGAGGGCGATCGTCGGGTGTGGAGGCAGAGAGGATCTGGAGGTCTGGCTGGGCCTCCCACTGATATGCCTCCTCGTAGGCCCTTTCACTCTGGAATGACGGACCCCTGGAGAGATGCCTGCAACCTTGAGGGCAGTAGAAGTAGTTAGAACAACAATGTGGGGGGCCAGTCTACTGAGGTTTGAGGGGGTCTTTTTTCCAATCTTTAACTCACTCGGACTGAGTCCCCAGCCTGCAAGGAATGTACTGGGGATCCTGGAGAGATCAGGGCTCTTCCTATGGTGTATTGTTGTAGTTTGTTTAGGGTGGCTTCCAAGGCTTGGAGCTGTTCTCTTGCTCTCTTATCTCCTATTTGGTGTAGGTTCCCTGGGACATCTCCTAGACATGGGGGAGGGCATCCATACACTAATTCAAAAGGGGAAAAAACCTTGAGTTCCAGGTGTGCAGCGAGCACTCAGGAGCGCCAGGGGCAGTGAATCTCTTGGCAAAATTTAGCTAGGTTCCTTTGAGGGTGCCATTCATTCACTCTACTTTCCCTGAACTCTGTGGCCTGTACGCAGTGTGAAGTTTCCAGGTAATGTTTGAGGGATTTAGTTAACATTTGCACTACATCTACTACAAAGGCATTGTCACTGTGGATGGTGGACGGTAGGCCAAACCGGGGCACAATTCCTCTCAGGAGGACTTTGACTACTTTCTGGCTTCATTTTGTTCTGGTTGGGAAGGCTTTGACCCAGCAGAGTATGTACACACAGCAGAGTATGAACAGAGTATGTTCCTAGGAGGTATCTGGGTCCCCTGCTTCGCTGGACATCCGTGAAGTCAATCTCAAGGTCTTCAAAGGGGGCAACTCCTGTTCTTTGGACACCAGGTGGGAGTTGTGGCACAGATCGAGCATTATTTCTGGCACAAGTTACACAGTGTCCACTCACTGCTTGGCACAGCGCTGGCAACTGGCTCATGTAGTATTGCTTTTTGAGGAGGGCAGGGGCTCCAGTGCAGTTTTTCCCAGGTGGGTGAGCTGGTGGTATTTGCTGACAAGGTGCCTCCTGGTTGCAGTTGGGACAAAGATACGTCTGTCTGGCAACATCCACCATCCGTTTTCAGTTAAAGTGGCTCCTTCAGTTATGGCCCAATCTTTCTCCTTTTCAGTGCACCTGGGTGGAGGGGCCTCTACCCAGGATGTTAGGGCCACAGTGAGGGAAGGAGCTCTCCCTGCCTCCTTACTGGCTGCTGCTCTGGCAGCTTCATCTGCCATTTCCTGTGCTGTAGGGTTGTTTTCCTTTTGATGTTCTTTGCAATGCAGAATTGCTACCTTTATTATGTACGAAGAGATTGAAGGGCTTTTTTATATCTGGCAGGCCTACGGCTGGTGCCTGTTATGAAGCAGTTTTTATTTCCAGGAAGGGGGCTCTTGCCTTTTTTGTCCAGACAGTGGCTTTCAGTCTGGTTCCCCCAGGAGGATGCAGAAGGGCCTTGCCATCGCTGAGAATCCGGGAATCCAGATTTTTGCAGAACCCGGCGGCTCCTAGGAATTCTTACCTGCCCCCACCTTGTCCTGGGCTGGGGCAAGGAGTTAACGACCTTTTTCTTCTCTGGCTTTAGTGCCCTTTCTCCCTGGGTGAGGAGGAAGCCTTAGTACTGGACTTGCTGTTGGCAGATTTGTGCCTTTTTTCATGAGGCTCGGTATCCTGAGTCTGACAGGAGTTGCAGGAGGCCTTCTGTGCCTTTTGCACAATTTTCCTGGATGTCACTGGCAAAGAGGAGGTCATCTACGTACCGCAGGAGGGCGCAGCATGTGGCATCTCTCAGAAAGCTGGCAAGGTCTGCGGCCGATGCCTCTCTAAAGAGAGTGGGTGAGTTCTTGAACTCTTGTGGAAGCCGCGTCTATGTTAACTGCATCTGCCACCCCGTATCCAGTTCAGTCCGTTGAAAGGCAAATAAGAGCTGGCTTTGTGGGGCCAGCCGGAGGTAGAAAAAGGCATCTTTAAGTCTGGGCAAGTGAATCATTTGGTAGACTCTGGGATCTGGCTGAGGAGGGTATACGGGTTTGGAACCTCTGGGTGTAAAGAAACAGTCACTTTATTAATGGCTCACAGTTCTTGAACAAGTTGGTACTCTCCTCCTGACTTTTTGAGTGGTAGAAGCCAGGTGTTCCAGGGTGACAGACATTCAATTAGAATGCCTGCCTCTCTGAGTCTGATCAGGTGTTCCTGGATGCCTGCTCTCACCTCTTGTGAGAAGGAATACTGCCACTGTCTTTGTGGCTCCAGAATAGTTGCAGTCTTTTTCACTGAAGGGGCCTACAGAGAGAGTGACCACAGAGTGTTCTGCCCCTATGTCAACTATAAAAGTCATGTTTTGGCCCCCCACTTTCATTTCGACCGTGGGCTCATGGGGGCCGAGTGTGAGAGAGCCCGGTCCTAATCTGAGTCTGCTCCTGCCAGGCCAGTGAGCCTTTCCCCGTGAGGCTCCTCCCGCCAGAGACTGGGCCTCGGGGCTTTGCCTCCGTTGGGGCACTCATTCTTCCAATGCCCTTTTTCTTTACAGTAAGCACACTGGTCTTTGGCTAAGGGGGACCTGGGCTTCCCCCCTCTTGGTGGCTGGCTTCTCTCTGCCTTCTGCCCATCTCTCTCTTTCAGGGCAGCTGCCAGGAGGCTGGCCTTTTTCTTCATTCTTTTTTTTCAGCATCCCTGTCAGCTTGAACTTCTCTGTTCATGTATACTTTGTTGGCAATTTCAATCAGCTGAGGGATATGCATCCCAGCAAAGCCCTCAAGCTTTTGGAGCTTTCCTCTGATGTCTGGGGCAGCTTGGGCTACAAATGAGGTATTTACCATCTGCTAGCTTCCTAGTGACTCAGGGTCAAAAGGGGTGTAGATGTTTTAAGTTTCACACAGTCTTTCATGATAGTCCCCAGGAAACTCTCCTGGTTGTTGAGTGACTGAAGAAACTTTAGCATGTTCATAGGCTTTTTGGACCCAGCTTTGATCCCCTGGAGGAGGGCATCCTGATATTGGTGGATCTGGTGCTGTCCCTCAGGGTGGTGAAGTCCCTCTTGCGGTGCTCCTCAGGGGCAGCAATTTCAGCCTATGCACCCCCACCAAGGACCCTGGCTGCCTCCTCTCTTCCATTGTGAACAGGGTGTGGAGAATCTGTTGACAGTTTTTTGATAGATTGGCTGATGAATTTGGAAGAGGGATTACATAAGATCAACCAGGGCTTGTGGCTTTTCTGACAGGGTGTCAGTTGTGAAGAAGGGTTGATAGTAAAACACGGACTGGCCGAGCTGGATGGTCCCATATTTATTATGTCTTTCAGGCTCCCGCATCTCTTGCACTGGCATCTGAAGGGCACCTGCTCCCGGCTGAGGGTGCAGTCTGGCTGCTGGTCCGGGGCGGGTGGGTTCACTGGTTCTAGAGTTGGCAGGGAGGCTGACGGTGGTGGGGTATCAGGGACCCGGGGATGGGTGCTGATGGCCTTGGAAGCAAATAAGGCGGGGGCAATATTAGCTCTTCCTCTGGGTCACCAGTAAATTTTGCAGAGGCTCAGGCTTCTGTTGATTCTTTGCAGGGTTCTTTGTTGAGGCAACTAAGACTCTACCCTGTCCTTGCCTGTTGCAAGCGAATCGCACTCAAGGGGGAAGAGTCTGGGCAACTTCTAACCAGGAGTTAAAGTATGGGACCTGATTAGGATGACCTGAATCTCTAGGGATGACCCGCCAGGCTCAGAGGATTGTTAGGACATCTAGGGTTCCTTCTGGAGGCCACCCTACAGTAAAGGTGGGCAATACAGATTCACACAGGTTTTCAACCTGCCAGGAGTTAATTTTACTCAGTTGTTTTCTGAAAATCTCTTCCTGAAATCCTTGATTATAGTGTCATGGACTGTTGGTTTACTATGCCCTGACCCCAGGACGTGTTCGTGGGTGGCACAGCGACAACAGGCAAGGGAGAGATGCCTCCTCTAGAGAGCAGACCAGCCAGATGCCCGTCCGTTCACGCTCCTCACGGAGACTTTGGCCAGCCTTTGGCTAAGGTGCACCTGTGTAAGTCCCGGGCCAGGTCAGCCGAAGCTGAATCACTGATATGCCGTGACGGCTGACCGTGAGAGCGGTTGAGAGCCCACGCAGATTCTGTAGCACAGGCTGTGGAAACAGATTCAGGGCAGGCTGAGTGACGTTAGCCACCTTGAACACCCACACACCCACACACACACACACACACACACCAGAGTTTAAGCATTCCTCCCCTGGGAATGTCTACCTGTGACACTTCTAAGAAGTCTCCGGGAGGAGATCAGGCTTCCCTTTCACCCCAACAGGTGGGACTGGCTGGGTCAGGTGCCCCGGGGACTTACCGGATTTGATGTCGGAACTGGGTCCTCACTTGCCAAGGCTCCCTGAGTCCAGCTGGAACAGCGGAGCGGGCCGGCCCAGGGCAACCAGCGGGTGGGGGTGGGGGTGGGGGAGACTGCTGAAAGATCAGGCAGGGCGCGCCATCTCCGTTGCTATTTCCCCTTCCATCACCGCCCAGCCATTGCCCCAAACTGGTGGCAAAAAAGGGCCACTGTGGTTGGGTTTCCTGGTCAGGGAACCAAATGTTACAGAAAATACTGGAAAACCTGGACTGGATCACTGACAGAAAAACCAAGTGGCTCTCAGAGGTCTAGGAGTGTTGAGGCTTTATTTCACACCAGTGGGCTCAGAGGGGGGGAGTCATCTCCCAAAAAGTCTGAGCCCCAAACAAAGGCAAAGGGAGCAATATATATCTTTCTGCTTCCTTTTCTGTAATATTCCTACGTGCCCAGCAAGCGAGCAGGGAAGGGGGAGGGAGTGAACCTTGGGAACTGGTGCTTGGCAGAGCGGGAAACCAAGGCAGTGTTTTTTTGTTGTTTGTGTTGAGGAGGGGTTGAGACAGAGGGGAGCTACCGTCTAGCCCTCCTAAATTGCTGTGCTTGGAAATCTTCTCTATCACTAGGATCTCTGATATGGAGCTTCTCCACCCCTGTACCCTTAGTGAAGCTGCCTGACCTTCACTTCCCCCATGCCCCACCTCCACTGAGGCTGTTACCGTCAGGATTCGAGGCCCTTCATGGCCAGTCACTTCAATGCAGCCTCCTAGATTCCTCTTTTCCTTAAACTCTGTAGGCTAAGGAAACCTAGGTCACCTCAAATGCCCACTCTCTCCTGCCCTATTTGGAAACACTGTAGAAGTTCAGGGGGTGCATGTGGTTACTGGGAGTGTACGCTGACACATTCTAGCCTTGGCAGCTTCTTCACCCCTTATCCATCTCTGCTTTCTTAGGGAAGGCCTCCCAGTGGCAGTTGCCAACTCCCTTCAAAGTCCCCAATCCAACCTCAAGTGTTCTTTCAAAGCAGGTGGTTCCCTTCCTATATGGAGATGAAGTAGGCTGCTGGTCTCAGACTTTACAGGCATCAAAATTACCTGGAAAATGTACTAAAACACAGCTTGTTAAGCCCCACGTGCAGAATTTCTGATTCAATGAATTTTGGGTGGGGTCAAAGCATGCATATTTCCAAGAGGTTACCAGACAGTACTGATGCTGCTGGTCCAGGGATTGCACTTTTGAGAACCACTGACTTAGGCCAGCATTTTCCCAACTGCTCAGTAGAGCCCTCAGGACTTCTGAGGGGCGATGGAGAATTCCTTGCAGAGCATGGGTAAGGGGCTCTGGGAATCCCTACCCTAGCTCTAGTCAAAGCAGCTCCATGTGTATGTTTTACATAGTGAATTTGCAAGTAGGTTTCACAGAAGAAGTGTTCCAAAAACCTTAAAAAAAAAATCCTCTAGCCCATTCCAATCTATCCCTTGTACTGAATTTATAAACCCACTCATCTCTTGATTATTCTGTGCCTATTAGTTTCACCTTCTCAACTGGCATTCAACTTCCAGGAATGAAGTAATGGAAAAGAGGAGACCAAGTCAGAGGATCGGGGTTCAAGTCCTTGTTTGTTACATATTGGTTAAAGACCTTTAGGAGTTACCTGAGCTCTTACAGGCCTTGTGTTAATTTTTTAGGCCTTGTGACACCTGGTGCATAGGGACTTACTGTCAACAAAAATGTATAGGTTATGAAGCCTACTGGTTTTTTTTGACATTATTTAGTACAAATAGGAATTTTGTGACTGATTCATTCAGGTGTTTCTAGGAAGGTTTATATTTGTGCTGTCTGCTGTGAATCACATTTCTTGATATATGGGTGGCTGCTCTCCTATGGAATGGCGACCACAGTGACATTTAGGTTTAGATGTACAGACTGTATAGGTGTTCAGTGAGAGGCACGGTTAGAGTTTGGTAGGATGCCACAGGCTGAGATTGGCCTTGCTTTTGGAGAAGGAAGGACAGGAGAGGCTGGCAATGATTGGTTGTTGGCATCAGACATGAAGGAGCAGGGCCCCCTTTTTTGGGGATCCTCTTGTGCTTGGCAACTAAACAATGAAAACAAAATATGATTTAAAAAAAGGTGTTGGCCTCTCACTGGTTCTGATCAGAATGCCTGTGATTTGGTGTTGAATTCTGAGGGAAAAATCCTAGTGACACGATCATTGCTTTTAGTGCATATATGTGTGTTCTCTACTTGTTCAACAGCCCTCTTCCCTATCAACATTCCACTACAACCCACAACTCCCAGACTCACAATGCACCCTTCTTCATCCCTGAACATGTTGCTTAGCTCTTGTACCTATGGGTGGAAAAATCCTGGGGTGAAATACCTCTGAAACCTAAATCAGTCAAAGGGAGAAATAAAGTTAAGAAACCCATTTATTTCTTACAAGCAGTTACCCCCTGACCAGGCTGCAGCTGAAGAGAGCTCCACCCAACCTCTCCAGTCTAGATAAACCTTCTCATGCCCCTGTAATTACCTATTGATATGCAGATGGCCTAAAACTTTCCAGCCTTTGGAAACACTGATTGATATGCAGATGCTCTAAAGCCAGGTGAGAGATTCTGGGAATACTGCAGTTTTACCCATAGCCCAAACCTCCAGAAATCTCGCCTCACAATCTACATGTTCTCCATCTTCCGCAATGGCCCCTGTGCAAGAAAACTGGAGCATTGTACCCAGGTAACAACATAAAAAAGCAGAAGCAGAAAAATCATGGTAATCCTCAAGCTGGAGGCTTCAGCGAGGTTCCGAGTCCTACGCAGATTAAGTCCATAGCTCACGCATTCCATAGGCAGACAGTAGCTGAACAGCTGGGGAGTTCAGAGCAATCATCATGTGGTGGCTGCAGCCAGGGGGTGCGTCCAGGCCCCTAGGACTGTAGAAGAAAATAACTTTAAGGGCGATATGATACATGTTTTAATGACACCAACATAGGCAAATGTTGATCAGGTACATGCAAGAGGGTGATCCTATGGTAGGACAGTGGCAGGAATGAGATGTCGTCCTGGTCTAGTATACCAGACTTTTACCCCCTCCCTGTGGGAGTTACAGATGGGTCAATATAAAGGGCTTCAGGGGGCACATGCACTGGTCATAAATATAAAGGGAAACCTACCTATAAGATGCTTTTAACTCCTGGATGTTTTGGGTACACTACCATGATCTTTGGGGCTACACTGGTGTTACTCCAGGACTACACACGAGGCCAGCTTCCAGGTCTTTTCCCCAAGGTGCCAGGAGGACCAGCTATCACTGGTCTATGAGTTGAAATGTTCAGGTCCATGAGTTGAAATGTTGAAAAGCCATGTCCACTCAACAGTGTCTTCAAGGTTTAATGCAGTTGGGGCTGGTAGCAGGATGTTGCTCTCCTGGCCATATCCTGGCTTCAATAACGCCTCTTTGGTTTGCACCTACAGTTGTATAGAGGCGGCAAAGTGTGTCAGTATATCCACAAGGTTCAGGGCTCCTTTTTGGGGCTTCTCATTCAAATGCCATAGCACTGCCCTTAAGCAAATTGACCAGCCCTGTAGACTGCTGCTGTTTGACTTCAGGCCAGATTTCAACAAACCATTGTACCTCTCTATCATTCCTGGCCCAGTAGGGTTATATGGTACATGAAACTTCACTTAATTCCTAACTGCTGTACCCATTCTTGTAATGCATGTACAGTAAAGTGGGTGCCTCGTTCACTCTCAATCACACATGCTGGCCACAGGCTGCAAAGAGGTACTCTAGACTCCTCTTGGGGGTTTGCTGATCTGCCCGATGTTCAGGAAAAGCAACCAATAGGCCAGTAGCTGTGTGCACATGTCATGTTATACTGATATCCTTCTCCTATGGGCAGAGGCCCAATATAGTCTATCTGCCACCTGACAAGGGGTATTGGCTACTTTGCTATTGTCCCGTGTTGCTGTGGGGCTTGGTCTAAGTTCCTCTTAGAGCACACAGAGCCCTCACCTGGGCTCTGCTGACTTTTTCAAAGGTCAACAGCAAGCTCTACCAATGGGCTACAGCCCACATTGTCTTTGGCTCTGTGTGCAACAAACACTGATATAACCATTGGGCTACATCAGAGGCAGGCTTTCCTTCTAGCCATGCACCTGGGTCAATGTGTCTGCTTCATCATTCCCTGGAGATGCCAAAGGATATACGGTGACAGTCTTAGTCTCACCAGAGGCCCACAGGTCTTGACACAACTCTTGCCCTCAAAGGGGCTGGTGACCAACCATCCAGTTGGCATGGTACCATATTGGTAGCCACAGGGTCAAACCCTGATAGACAGCCCAGCTGTCAGTGCACACAACTATAGGGGAGGGCTCTTGGGTGATCATGAGCCATAGTGCCTGCAACTCAGCCCATTGGCTGCTGTTGCCCTCTCCATCCTCCATCCATATTGTCTCAGTCTTAGGATGGAAAGCCACAGCCCTCCACTACGGGGGCTGCCCATGACTGGAGCCATCTATGTACAAAGCATCTTCAGGTCTAGGAGCTTTTCCCTCCTGATAAGTACTCACGGCTACCAATGGCTCAAAAGCAAGTTCTTCTTGCTTTCCACTGGTATATGTCACTGCCCCTTATGAGCATTGGAGTTCTCCACTTAAGGGGCTGGTAGAGCGAGCACTACACTGCTGGAAATCACCCTGTATAGGCCAGTGTAGGTGTCTGTGCCAATGGTTGGTTGCAGTAAATCCTTACCTGTCAAGGGGCCATAGTCCTCTGTCGACCACCTCCTGTCTTAGGTTGGTATTTACAATTCAACCATATCTTACCTGTCATTGGCTGCCATATTTGATGTTAAATCTCACGATTTATAAGTGGGGGGCTGTCTGCAATTTCAAATGATGCAGGTCTCTTAAGGCTTGTTGGATGAGTTTCCACATGCTGCAAAGGACACAAGGCCCTAGTAACAGCAATAGAAGACATAAAATGCCTAGGGTTACGAGAGGTGTGACTGTGCCAGAGACTATTCAGGGGCTCTTTGAACATGTCTTTTATCTGATTTAATATATCAGATGCAGTTTTGGCTGCAAATAAGATATGATTTAAATGGTTCTGTGGTGACTGGGGATAGAACTCCCCCTTTTTTGTTTTTTCCAATTGAGCTTTAAGGGTGCCATGGGCACGTTCCACAATGCCTTGGCCTTGTGGATTATATGGTATCCCAGTTTTGTGTGAAATATGGATTACATGGCTGAGATCGAACATGTCAAAAGATAGACATAACTTGAATATATATATAGGTTTTAACAAACTACTAGTTAAATTGCATACACACATTAACAGAATAGGAATACAGATGCGTAACAAAGGCAGACTTACAATTACTAGTTATATCTAATGAAATTAAGAAAACCAGTTAGATAGCTCAGGCATTTGTAAAATTTTATTGACAATATGATGGATATCATCTAATTGATTTTGAAGAGTTTGAGAAAAATCAGACAAATTGAAACAACACATTCTTGGAAACTGTTCACATCCTACATGCTCTTTTAACAGCAGACAGTCCACAGCAGCGCGATTCTGAAGCACTGCAGCTCACACTTCTCCCAGTTCTTGGTTGAGTTCAGATAATACAGAAGCAGTCAAATTTGTTGTTTTGCTATAGCACAGGCCAGCTTAGATATCTCTTTCTGCATTCCAATGAAAAGTCCAGGGACCGGCAGGAGGAATGCAGCTGCAACTGCAACTCTGAAAGTTTCAAGTTTTCATGACAATCAGATGGCAGAGCTCGGGGACGCCTCTTGCTCTTATATCCAGAATGTAGAGCAGGAAGAATGCGTCCCACCCCACAAACACCTCAATAGTGTGAAGAAATGGCTTGATATGTTTTGTCATTACACAAAAATACCCAACCATTTGGAAGTCTGTACCCAGAAGACCATTTTACATTGATTGTAGAGTTACAGTAAGAGGGTACATGAGTACAATCAATACATACACAGTCAGTAATTATAGCAGTACTAACAGGTAAATTTAATTGGGCATCAGGAGTAAGCGTCTTAGGGGGAAGAGTGATATTTCTGTAACATAAACCATTCAGTAATAAAGTTTGGCATTATTCCCTTTGATAGTGCTTTCCAAGTAAATATACATCAGGTAAATAAGCCAAATTAGTCAAATAGTTTCCTTGATGAGGAGAAGAAATTCCTCTGACATGTTCCAGGGGCCCTCTGGAAAATATCAGAGTTAATTAGAGGTAAAAATACTTTTTAAAATTTGGTCTTGGGAAGTTGTCAAAAGTTTTTAAGGCACTTGCCTAAATAGAATTATAGTTATTAAATAACACTTGTTATTTAACTAGAATGATAATAGAAAGTTTAAAAGCAAATGCAGAAGGTTACATAGTTGTTAACACTTAGCTTAGTCTTTTTAATATTAAGATCTCATTTTCTTAAATACTCAGACAATTCATTGACTTTAAGATAAGAAACTGTTTTAATAAACAATTAGAAAACTTTTTGCAATCTTTCAACATTAAAGGTAGACTAATAAACTTTTGTTCTTTTAACAAACAAAAATTCTAGTCTTGCTATGTACTTGATACCAAGATTTCTTTGCTTTAATCTCACATAGCATGACTATATCAATCTTTTATAAACCTTTTACGATTTTCCTCTTACATTCAGTGTTTTCTTTCCTTGAACAAACAGCTGTACTTTTGAATAGTTATCTTCTTTTACTTTCAACACAATGCATTTTTATTCCTTATACCTTCTCTTATTAAAACATACATTCTTTAGCATACAGAAATGTTTTCCTTATTATATTAAGTAGTTTCACTTAGAACTTAAAACCATTTGGTAACTTAACCTTCAGTGAGCACTGAAAAATAGACCATTGTAAACTGTTACATCAGCAGTCTTCAGATTGATACATTTATGAACATATTTTATCATTTTTGAAAATGTGACTTACAGCACAATTTCTCATTAAGCACAAAATATGTCTATATAACTTAGCAAACTTTAAGAATTTTGGTTACCGCAAAAATTCTCAGGCTGTTTGCAGATATATACACTGTTTTACATTAATACAGTATTATTATTAAGATGTTCATTTGCTACACTTGTTTACTTATTTTTAGCAACCATGCCAGATTACTTATAAAACTTTTACTAAACATTAGACAAAGTCAAGCTTTTCTTTAAACATCTTCTTGAAATATTTAACAGGTAATATCAAATTAAATGACTTTAAGTAAACTTTGGCAGCTGATAACTGTAAGGACATGTCCATTTCACTTAAACTTAAATAGTATTCATGCTTAATATTTTTTATTAAATTTTATGGAAGTTTTAGAATGCCCAATTTTCACAAGCACTTGTTTTTAAATCAATTTTTATTAATACCATCTGGAGGTAGAAAATATTTTTTATTTACACACTTAGACACACAAACATACAGACTGAGACATAATGACTACAGTTAGCAACACTTTTCATATAAAAACAGATACACAGACAAAATGACATAAAGATTTGAGTTACTAATATTTAATTGCCTTCTTTCTTCTGACTTTATTTGATTAAAAGTACTTCAGTTTTCAAGAATACACTCTAAGGGCAAGCAGTTTACATTACTGGGTTAAGGTTTAGACAGCCCCAGTCTGGGGGGCTGGAAATAAAATGCATGTACAATTCTAGCACAAGTTATTGAAAGCTAGGCTGTATTGCAAAAGATAAATTTCTTCTATCTCAGGGACTCTAGTTTAAAACTTGTCAATTTTCAAAGATAATGATGAGCCTAGTAAGTAGAATAGATTTTCACTAAAAGAATTTAGAAAACTAGTTCTATATTGTAGTAGTTCACAGGACTTTTAACTATTTTCCTTGTGGCAAAAATATATTTAGCTGCATAACATTATATTGCATATCTCTTTCAGGGGCTAAGCCTCTCTAATCAGAGAGTTTGTATTGAGGTTAGGTTTGTGTGCAGAAGACAAGACACTTCTTTTTTAGAGTTTAGGGATTGAATTACTCTCAGTTTTCCTAGTTTTTTCTGCCTGAGCTTTAGTCATTTCTTGAGAGCCCCCTGCCTGTCTGATAAGAGTAGGGACTGTGTGACCTCTCACTGCTAGAGCCTTGATTCTGGTTACAAGCTTATTTCGCTTCCTTGGGGCTGCGGACAAGGAAATTCCTAGCTCTAGGATGACTGCCTCTAAGGAAAGGAGTTAATAGAATAGAGCTATTTACATGTTGGTTTGAGGGTGTAGCTTGATTATTTTAAGGGCTCTATTTACATCGTGTTAGCTGCAGGACTATCTCCTAAGCTGCGAAAAACAGCATCTTTTAAACGAAATACCTTCTTTGGGGAACCAAGGACATACTTGTTCTATGAATTCTAAAAATTTTGTTAACTGTTGTCCTACTTTTGTGCCATGCGTTCGCAGCACATGCTTAAGTATCTGTACAAACAGGACTTGGTTGTTTCCGGCTCCCATGATACTCTCAGAGGTTAAATGATTCACCGCCCCTTACCCGCTTCATGCGCGCTGTTATCTCCGGCGGCTCTCACGTTCTCCTCCATCCATACTTCAGGTCCCTGTTTGGGCACCACTTGACGGTGCCTGCCATCGAAGTCGAACAGTCTGAAGGGGAGGCGTGGAGCTGAATAAATGTGCAACTCACTCTGAGAGGATGCCCTGTCAAGCTGGAACGAAACGTATAGCTTTTATTCTCCTCTTTTTATACACACTCAGGAAGGGCAGGTTAACCAGGGATCAAGGAACATGTGCTTGAGTGTTGACATACTTTTTTACAAAACAAGCAGACTCTGTCCTCAGGATAGATCCTATCTCAGCACACTCAGACTCAACATCTAGGACTCGTTATTATTCTTAGAGAACTCCCTAATCCCTGACCGTTCTTTCACCCCAGTCTCTCAGCTGTCCTCTCTCAGTTCCCTTTGGGTTTCAACCATTTCCAGCACACAACATAATGATACATCCCCAGTTCATGGCTTAGTGTGTCCATAAGTGCTGCTGTTGAGGGCACAGCAGCATGCAAAGGGGGTGTGACTTTATTCAATTCCCTGTAGCCCACAGTCATACTCCAGGAGCCATCTGGCTTTTTTACTGGCCACACTGGGGAATTAAAAGGACTATGAGTGGGCTTTATGATGCCCACCTTCTCCAGCTCCGGTAGAATTTCTCCAGTTTCCTTGTGCCCTCCAGGCAATTTACACTGCTTAGTATTTGTCACCCACTGAGGTACAGGCAGAGGTACAGGTGGGTGCTTAGCATGTCCCCTCAGAACTGCCTTTATCACACGTACTCTCAGTCGAACTCACCTGCATCAGTCTGTAACCATAGGCCCTACAGGATATCCACCCCCAAAATATATTCAGGGTTGGAAGAAACGTACACAGTATAGTCCTACGGTAAATGCCCCATCTCCAATGGGATTTGGGCTTTCTTCATTCTAGTTGCCTTACCCCATAGCCATCTATCACAGCAGGGGTCCCAGGAAAACATTCAGGGTTGCCCTAAATCAGAGAACATTCAGCTTCTGTGTCCACCAGCACAAGGACACATTGTACATTCATGGGGGACCAATGAATTGTTAATTCTACATGTGGCCTCTGGTCACCACCACATCCACCAAGGTGGGGGCGTTCACCCAGCTCCGCAGTCAAACTGCAATGCTCAGTCATTCTCCTGTGGGGGTGAGGCCCAGGCGGAGCCCGAGTGCTGTCCCCCAGGAGGTCTTGCAGGGACACAGGCAGGACATGGGCTTTGCCTCTGGCTTCTGTGTCCTGGAGTTAAGCAGCTGGAACTGCTGCTCTGGCTTTAATTGGTGCCACAGTTCTAACAAGATCCTGTTGGGCTGCCCATCAAGTTTTTCTTTTACTACCCCTGCTTTTATCAAATCAACCCCTATCTGGGTCCTTGAGACATTCATGGGCCTTTTGTGCCTCTCCTTCCAGTCGTACCCCATACTTCCTTCCATGCTCTCATTGTTTCAACCTCCCCCAGATCTGCTAAAGCACACGTAGCTTCACTTGTGGGTTGCCCTGTGTGTGGGGGACAAGAACAGTCACTAGGGACCCGAGGAGAGATGGGGGAGCTGTATGCAGGACCAGATGTCTCATTCCTATGGTGAACAACTCCTCATCGGGGCCCTGGGTGTCCATATTATAGATGATATCTTTCATGCCCCATTCCTGCAACACCTGCTGGAGCTGAGCATGTTTTCCAGCTAGTGGGTTAGTATGGTAAATCATCCTGATTAGGCCAAACTGCCCTGATGGCTGCTGTCAGCCAATCCAGAAGCACCCAATTCCCTGAGGTGTGATAGGCACTTCGCAAGCCCTACTGGAGAGAAGGGTGCATCGTCAGGGAAGCAAGTCTACTCATTTCAGAATTTGACAATACAATGTTTTCTGCCCCAATATCCCAGAGATGTGCAAAAGCCATGTAGGCAGAGATTCTGATGGCTTCTGCTGATACCAGACGCTCATGTCCTCCAGCTCATCCTGGGTATAGGGGTGGAGACAAAGTGCTCCACACCCTGGGGATGGGGGTTGGGGGGGGGCGGCTCCTCTCTCTCAGGAGTCAGCGGTTGTTGTGTTTTTACTTTCTTAATTATAACAGAAGGGGCCTTTAGTACAGGAGAGGCTGGTGCCTCAGGTGGTGGCCTTGGCAACAGATTGGCCCTTGGCCCTCGGACCCCCCCACCCACTCAGACTCTCCTGACACCTCCTCCACCATCTCTGGAGCTGAAGGCACCGCTCTTTTCTCCCCCTCCCCCACAACCTTCTGCAATAAGGACTCTTCTGCTGCCTCCCTCCTTGCTGCTGCTAAGGAACTTTCCAGGGGCGCAGCCTATCCTCTCTAATTCTCTTCCTTAAGGGCATCCCAAAAGTCATTGCCCAGCTCCTCCAAGTGATGCTGAAGTGCGTCTCTCTTCTGCCGAAGTCTCTCTCTCTCCTCAATAACACTTTCCACTATTTGGATGAAAAGAGATCCTACAATCCCAGGTACTCCACGGCCACTCAGGAGCTCTAAGCAGTCTTCTGTCTGATGGAGGGCTAATTCTGCAGCTTCCGGTGTCTCCATTCTTCCCCAGGTCTGGGGAAGGCTCCACCCCTCTAGGAGGTGCTTCACCCTAGACCAGTTCCTCACTAGGGGCTCCCCAATTGGAAGACCCACATATAGGGGGTTCCCGAGTAAAGCTGCACCCTGTACCTCTACAGCCATTGTGGCTTCCCCATCATCCCCAGGGGCAGGCTGCCCAAGTACACCTATTAAACAGATTTTGGGTTTAGAGGTCCTGCCAACTACCACCAGATGTAACTCCAGGTGAAAGAATCCTGGAGCCAAATACCTCTAAAACCAAAATCAAAGTTAAGGAACCCATTTATTTCTTACAAGCAGTTGTACCACCTCTCTCCTGACCAGTTTGCAGCAGAAGAGAGCTCCACCCAACCTCTCCAGTCCAGATAAACCCTCACAGGCCCTTTTGATTACCTATTGACATGTAGACCGACTGATTTTATCCACCCCTTGGAAACACCTATTGATATGCAGATGCATTAAAGCCAGGTGAGAGATTCTGGAATATTACAATTTTACCCACAACTCTTAACTCTTTAGTACATTTGCTCCTATTTTCTTCTCAGTATCTTCTTGTTCAGTTCTTAAATGTAAAAGTTTCTTAACATTGTGTCTTCAATTTTCTTTCTCTTTCTCTTTAGGTGTCCTCATCTATTCCTATTAATGCTGAGGATTCCCAAGTGTAAATATTCAGCCCTAACCTCTCTCCTAAGTGCCAGCCAGGTCTGATATGGTAAAGGTGTACAGAACATTTCTAGAAGATTCACTTATTCAGTCACTCATTTAGTAATTCATTCATTTATTAGCATTTATTTAAAGTGTAAATAAGGTACAGACTACTTCTCAGTGAAGAAGATAAGGGAGATATTATTATTTGCATTTTCAGATGAGTGAATTGAGATTCAGGGAGGTTAACCAATGTGCCAGAAGTCACACCTGGCATGTCAATTGTGGAGTGAGGATTATAACCCAAGTATTCTGATTCCTACTTAGGTGTCTTGGGTTGAATGGGCTCCCCCCACCACCCACACCAGAAAACAATATCTCCACCAGAATCTGTGAAAGAAATCTTCTTTGGAAAAAGGATCTTTCAAATACAACCAAGTTAAAGATTTCAAGATGAGGTCATCCTGGATGACGGTGGGTCCTGAATCCCATGACAAGTGTCCTTAGAAGAGAAGAGAAGGGAGGAAGACACACAGAAGAGTTGATGTGAAGATGGAGGCAGAAATGGGAGTGATGTCTCTGCAGGCCAGGGAAGGCCAAAGATCCCCAGCAGCCACCAGATGGTGGGTGTGAGGCCTGGAGTGGATCTTCGCCAGAAGCTCCAGAAGGAACCAGTCCTGCCACCACCTTGATTTTGGACTTCTGTCCCCCATAATTGCGAGAAAATTAATTTCTTTTGTTTTTAGCCAATGAGTTTGTGGCAATTTGTTCCAGTAATGCTAGGAAACTAATGTACTATGCCACATTGTGTTTCAAATAATTTCAAGATTGGGATGCAGAGTGGACCAGAAAGTCCAGCAGTTCACAAAAGAGAAAAAAGTCAGAAAGATCTGAAGTAAGCTCTGCTGGGTTCACTGGAACGATAAGAATCCTATGTAATAGATCTCATGGAGAGTAAAATTGTGATCTGGGAATCTTAAAAGTTTCCCATGCAGTCTAGGGTTACCTTGCTGACCCCAGTACCTAAAACTCATTCATTATTCACTGTTTTGGTGATTAAACTTTTCTCTCTCACTGTTTTGTAGTTCCTGCCACAAAGCTCACCCTCAGTTCTGTAAATCATTCCCTACCACCAGCTCCATAGATTCTGCTAAAAATCATATCTTCCATTACCTAATGGCATGTGATTACTTCCTTTTCCCTGTATGTCTTTCAGCTTTGGCACTGTTCTTGCTTAATTAGATTCCCAAATTTATATTATTTTTGAAATTTTTATTTATTTTTATTTTTTATTTTGGTGTCATTAATCTACAATTACATGAGGAACATTATGGTTACCAGCCTCCCTCCATCACCAAGTCCCACCACATACTTCATTACAGACACTGTCCATCAGCATAGTAAGATGCTATAGAATCACTACTTGTCTTCTCTGTCTTGTACAGCCCTCCCCAGGCCCCTCCCCCTACATTATGTCTGCTAATAGTAATGCCTCCCCATTTTTTACCCTTATCCCTCCCTTCCCACCCATCCTCTGCAGTCCCTTTCCCTTTGGTAACTGTTAGTCCATTCTTGGGTTCTGTGAGTCTGATGCTGTTTTGTTCCTTCAGTTTTTGATTTGTTCTTATACTCCACAGAGAGTGAAATAATTTGATACTTGTCTTTTTCCACCTGGCTTATTTCACTGAGCATAATACCCTCTAGCTCCATCCATGTTGTTGCAAATGGTAGGATTTGTTTTCTTCTCATGGCTGAATAATATTCCATTGTGTATATGTATCACGTCTTCTTTATCCATTAATCTACTGATGGACATTTAGGTTGCTTCCATTTCTTGGCTATTGTAAATAGTGCTGCAATAAGCATAGGGGTGTATATGTCTTTTTCAAACTGGGCTGCTGCATTCTTAGGGTAAATTCCTAGAAGTGGAATTCCTGGGTCAACTAGTATGTCTATTTTGAGCTTTTTGAGGAACTGCATACTGTTTTCCACAATGGTGGAGCTAGTTTACATTCCCACCAGCAGTGTAGGAGGGTTCCCGTTTCTCCACAACCTCACCAACATTTGTTGTTGTTTGTCTTTTGGATGGTGACAACCCTTCTGTTGTGAGGTGATATCTCATTGTAGTTTTAATTTGCATTTCTCTGATGACTAGCGATGTGAAGCATCTTTTCATGTGTCTGTTGGCCATCTGAATTTCTTCTTTGGAGAACTGTCTATTCAGCTCCTGTGCCCATTTTTTAATTGGATTATTAGCTTTTTGTTTGTTGCGGTGCATGAGCTCTATATAGTTTGGCTGTCAAGCCTTTATTGGATCTGTCATTTATGAATATATTCTCCCATACTGTAGGATGCCTTTTTGTTCTATTGGTGGTGTCCTTTGCTGTACAGAAGATTTTCAGCTTGATGTAGTTATACTTGTCCATTTTTGCTTTTGTTTACCTTGCCCAGGGAGATATGTTCATGAAGAAGTTGCTCATGTTTATATCCAAGAGATTTTTGCCTATGTTTTTTTCTAAGAGTGTTATGGTTTCATGAGTCACATTCAGGTCTTTGATCCATTTTAAATTTACTTTTGTGTATGGGGTTAGACAATGATCCATTTTCATTCTCTTACATGTAGCTGCCTAGCTTTGCCAACACCAGCTGTTGAAGAGGCTGTCATTTCCCCATTGTAAATCCATGGCTCCTTTATCATATATTAATTGACCATAGATGTTTGGGTTAATATCTGGACTCTCTATTCTATTCCACTGGTCTGTGTCTCTGTTCTTGTGTGCTGTTGTATTTTAAGCACAGAATGATAAAAACATGTTTGTGACTGTGGAATCTACTTCTCATAACCCCTGGATGACTCCCTCCTAACTTGGTTTCATTCTAGCTCTCAGCTAGTTCAATTCTCCACCTTGAGGCTAAACAAGAGTAAAAATGCAAATCTGATCTTGTCACACCCTTAATTAAAACCATAAACATTTCAATGATTTCCCACTGGCCTGTGGGCAAATCAATCCTTAGTGGTCCTTCCTAGCTTTGTCCTTTCCTACCTCTCCGGCTGCACTGGTACCTGGCTCTCTATTACTCTCTGCTCTAACTTTACTAGGGTCTGTCTAACCTCACGGCCTTTCCATAGGCTGTTTCCTCTGATCACCTTTTCACACCCTTCTTCATCTACCTTTATGTGTCATTAGGCTGGTGTTCTGCTATTTTCATAAGGAGAAATGGTAGTTGAGTATAGGTTTAAGTTGATTTTCTCAATTACAGGTTTTATATTTCCCTTTCTGCTAATTTCTCTTGCTATTCTTTCCCCATTTTTCTATTAGAGTGCTGGTCTTTTTCTTCTCGCCCTTGTGCTATGAATTCCAAGTATTTGTTTCTCAGTTTGTCATTATCATTTGACTTCTATTGTGATTTAAAAAAATATGGTCAAAGTTATGGTTTCTAGCTTTTGAGTCATACTTAGAAAGATAATCTTCACTTTGAGATCAATCATCAAAGCTCCTAAAATTTCTTCATGGAACTTGAAGGGGTATCTCGCCATGACCCTCCTTACCCCAGAATGACTCAGGAGTCATGGGCCCATGCAAGAGATTTTATTATCTGAAAGAGAAAATGGCTGCCCCCAGAGAAGAGGGAGCAGCAGTTCGTGGGTAAGGAAGTGTGTTTTCAAGGAGTAGGGGTAGGGTGTATTTTGTGTTGGTGATTGGATCTTAAGGGGTGGGCAACATAATCGGTGGTGATTGGAATTTAATGGGTAGGGGTTTTAGTGTGCCAGGATTTACCTTCAGAATTTTCATCTTTATTTTTTTTAACAGTTTTATTGGTACAAAAATTTTACCTATTTATTTATTTAGTGTATATAATTTGATGAGTTTGGACATATGCACCTGTGAACCTGATTATCTTGATTATATGATGGTTTCATATAATTTTATGTTCTTATTTTGAAAACTTGAGTATTTGATTTAAGAAAAAAGATTATCCAAGTACATGGTGTGAGGAATGACTCCAACTTAGATTTTGTTTCCAGATGTCTGTCCGCCCTTGTCCCAGCACAATTTATTTCCTTTTGTTTCTTTTCTCTTTTGTAAGGTTGGAGGCACTGGAGGGATGGGTGAGCACTTCAGACACTGATGACGTGCCAAAGTCCCCGGCTGCTGCCCCCTCCCAAAATGTGCCTTAGGCTGGCCAATCCTCATGCCGCTGTAAATCTAAGCTCTGCCTCCCCCTACCTTCTTTAAAAAACTCGCTGCCTGCCCTGCTGAGCATGACTTCCCCGGCCTGTGACTAGCCAGACCGGGGAACATCGCCCAGGATTGCGCTCAGATAAACTGCCTGGCCCGTTGTTGCCTGTTGTCGCCTGCTTATTTCAGTTAGAATTTATCTTACATTTGGTGCCAAAAAACCCGGGAAGGAGCGTGAGCATGGGGCCCCGACCGGTCTTTGGTGGCCTTGCCCCCTCCTTCCCCGACCTGGGACCTGAGCCTGCTCTCCACTGAGTAGACTATTTTCTGGTGTGTCCCTCAGTTTCACTCAGTCTGTTTCCCTTCGTAACTCCATTTCACCTGGTCCGTCCGAAATCAGCTACGTCCAGGTTTGGGCATCCGGCCCATGTGCTGCGGGCATCTGGGATACCCGCCCCTGGCCCTGTGATGTGGGAGACGTCCCTCACCCAGGCTCCCAGGCCGTCTCCCCTGACTTGGCGTGCTTGGGACGCTGGGCGCTCCTCTCAGTGGGATTAGTTGGGAAGTAGCGCAGACATGGGGAACCAGCCCTCGAAAGCAGAGGCTCAGACCCCGCTGCGGTGTCTCATTTCTAATTTGGCTG
Organism: Manis javanica; assembly: GCF_040802235.1. NCBI lineage: Eukaryota > Metazoa > Chordata > Mammalia > Pholidota > Manidae > Manis > Manis javanica. Next base: position 99,917,253 of record NC_133163.1, on the reverse strand, counting down.
CTCTATATTTGTCCCGGGAAGTTCACATATGGAACCTGGTCTTCCTTTGCTCTCAGGCTTGGCCTCAGTATCCCTTAGACAACCAATCTTGCTGGCCCCCTGAGGGAACTTTCAATTTTGGCCTCTTCACTGACTTAACTAATTATTGCCACTGGAGCGGAGAGTGGGGTGAAATCCCATATGTGCAGGCTTTGGACTTTGCGCTCCGGCCCAGACCTTTATGTTAAGTGTTCAAGGACCCAGGTTCTCCTGGCCCGATCTCCAGTTAAGGATTGTCAGCCTCTTACTCTGCCCAGTCCTTCCTTTTCAGATCCACCAGAGGACTTTAGTCTCCCACCTCTCTCAGCCTGCTTCCCCCACCCCTCTCCGCCACCATCTTTAAGTTCTTTGTCCTCCCGCGTGTTGCTGCCATCTTAAAGTCCTACATTCTCAACCATGCTGTCTTTGTGCTCCTCTCCTCTTCCAGTGGCTGCAGCACTTCCTCCCCCTCTCCACCTTCACCACCCTTTTCCCCCAATGGAACACGCTCCTCCCACCCTCCAGTTCTGGAAACCATGGACAAGACTCCTCCCAGCACAGACCTGCCTCCTTTCTCTCCCAACCCTACACCCATCCCCACACCTGCCATTTTGTAAGTGGTCTGGCGTGGTTGTTGGGAGTGGGTGAGCTGGGTGTAGCAAGTGAACATCTTAGTGACTGTGTATTGCAGTGTGTGTGCCTGCCTGCAGCCTGAAAATTTTTGTAGTGACCTAGAATCTCAAAGTGTTGCTACGTAAAGTAGACATATTTTGTGCTTAGAGATTATGCTGTAAAGCACATGGTGTCAGGAATTATAGTGTGTTCATGAATTTGTTAATCTAAAGAATGCTAGTGCAATAGTTTACAATGGCCCACTTCTCAATGTTCACTGAAAATTAAAGTTCCTAATGGTTTTGAGGTCTAATTAAAGCTATTTATTTAAGAGCACAGCACAGAAAAAATTAGAATTTTGTTTTCAGTTAAAAAGAAAGTTTTCTTAACTGTTAATCTGCTCTTAATGTTAAATGATTGCAAAGGGTTCTCTAGTTGTTTTATCAAAACAGTTTCTCATGCTTAAAGTCTCAATGAGTTGTCTGAATATTTAAGATAATGAGATCTTAATACGAAAAAACTAAAAGCTAAGTTTTGCTAATAACTGTGTGACCTTCTGTATTTGCCTTTAAAATCTTTTATTGTCATTCTAGTTAAATAGATAAGTATTTTTTCATAGTAACTTATGATTCTATTTAGACAAATGCCTTAAAAACACTCTAACAGCTTCCCAAAATCAAATTCAAAAAGGTGCTTTTATCTATAGTTAACTCTGATATTTTCCACAGGGCCCCTGGAACATGTCAGAGAAATTTTTTCTCATTGGAGAAAGTATTTGGCCAATTTAGCTTATTTATCTGATATAAAATTACCTGCTAAATTACCTAGAAAGCACTGTCAAAGAGAATAATGCGAAACTTTGTTACTGAATGTTTTGTGTTAGAGAAATATCCAGATTTCCTTATATCAACTGTCTTACAGTAAGCTCTCATCAGATCTTTAACCATTGTCATTTGTAAGTCTTTTGTCATTTATAGTCGCTTTTATTACTCCTAAACTAGTAAAGAACTAGATTTCACCAGAACAAGTATTAGTTACATAAGAAGTAAGTTAAAAAGGGCAGAAGAGGGACCCCAAACTCCACTCCATGACCTGGTAACCATGGCCTTTAAAGTCTTTAATAACCATGTTGAAGAACATGAGAGGAGGACAGTGTCCCAAACCCGAGCCTTTGCAGCGGCCCTGCGGCTGGCAGGACAAGGGTCTCATCACACCACAGACTAGTCCGGAGCTCGTGAGCCTCTGGGACCCTGCTTCCGGTGTGGCCAAGAAGGCCACTGGGCAAAGAGATGCCCCAACGTGACCAACAAGCCGACTAAACCCTGCCCAGTTTGTGGTAAGAGAGGTCATTGGAAAGTAGAGTGCCCAGTTGGGGAAGGTCATCCTCCAGCGACAGAGTCTCATGGGAGGCAGGACCCCCTGAGGGACTCCCCTCCAAACCTGATGAGCCTACTCAAAGACTGAAGATGCCTAGACTCGAACACCCCTATCACCCTTGCCGAGCCCAAGGCCATGCTGTGGGTAGCGGGTAAGTCCATCTCCTTTTTGGTGGACATGGAGGCTGCCTACTCTGTTTTACCTTCCTTTCACAAGATTTACATCCTTCCCAGGTCTCGGTTGTGGGTGTCACGGGAACCCCATCTAAGCCTCTAGAGACAGATCCAGTAGCCTACACATTTGAGAGCCATCTTCTTACCCACTCATTTCTGGTCATCCCGTCCTGTCCCTTCCCTTTGTTAGGGAGAGATCTCCTCTCCAAGCTTAGTGCCTCTATCTCCCTGCCTCTTAGTCATCCCCAACTGAGCTCACTCATCATCTTAGCCAATATAAGTTGTAGCCCTGAGCCCTCCAGAGACCCTCCTGTACCATTGACTGGCATTAACCCGAAGAGTCTGAGACACCTCTACTCCTGTAGTGTCGAGCCATCATGCTCCCGTCCTCATCTTCCTCAAAGACCCATCCTCCTCTCCTTCTAGATCCCAATTTCCTATTTCCCAAGCCCATTGCAAGGGCATCCTACCTATCATTAACCATCTTCTTTCCCAAAGGCTTCTGGTACCAACTAATTCTCCCTGTAACACTCCAATCCTTCCAGTCAAGAAGCCATCGGGGGCCTACCAGCTTGTTCAAGACCTGCAGATAATCCACGAAGCTGTAGTCTCTCTTCATCCGGTCATCCCTAACCCTTATACTTTCTTATCTCAAGTTCCCCTGAACACCTCTCCTACCTACCTTACTTCTCACTCCTAAGAGAGATACCCCTTGTCCTGCCCAATGCTCGTCTTTCCATTCTTTCATTCAGGCTGCCGGCTATGAACAAGCCTCAGTCTGTCTCTCATTGTCCGGACAACAGTACTAGACGGGGCAAAGCCTGGGTGATCACGCTAGATGTATCTGTCCTGAGAGACGAAGACAACATATCTGCTAGAACCTCCGGCCCCCGATAGAGAGGTCAGACAGTAGAAGTGAACAAGACCATGTGGGTACATCAGTACTTGCCCCTTCCCTCCAATCCTCCTCTGGCCTCCCTCCAGCCTCAACCCTACCTGCACCGCCCCTCCTCAGCCGGAAGTAGCCAGATCGAGTCGGTGCCCATTATAACCAAAAGGCTGGAATGTAAGGTTGGAGGCACTGGAGGGAGGGGTGAGCATGTCGGACACTGATGATGTGCCAAAGTCCCCGGCTGCTGCCCCCTCCCAACCTGAAAAATGTGCCTTAGGCTGGCCAATCCTTGTGGCGCTGTAAATCTAAGCTCTGCCTCCTCCTACCTTCTTTAAAAACTCACTGCCTGCTCTGCTAAGCGTGACTTCCCCAGCGGGTGACTAGCCAGACCGGGGAACATCACCTGGGATTGCGCTCAAATAAACTGCCTGGCCCTTTGTTGCCTCTCGTTGCCTGCTTATTTCGGCTAGAATCTGTCTTACATCTTTCTTTCTTTCTTTTTTGTTTATAGCTATGTCATTTATTAAATAATTCATTTTTTCCCTCCAATCTGAGAAGCCATCTTTATTATATGCTAAGTTCCTGTATGTATTTGAATTTATTTGTTCATTTTGTCCCTTCATACAACAATATCTCATCATTGTATTTATTTAGGAATCATGAAATATTTTAACACCTACTTTGTGGGAACGGAACATTCTCATTTTTCTTCTTTTAGAGTTTTCTTCATTATTCTAGTATACTTTTCCTTCTAAACTGTAAAAGTAACTACTGATTTCTAAAACCGAACACCCAAAAAGCTTTTTGGTGTTTTCACTGGGATTGTGTTGTTTATAAATTATTTTAGGGAAAGTTGATATCTTTGTGATGTTGAGTTTTGCTCTCTGAGAACATGGTATGGCTTTCCATAAACAGGCCTTCTTTAATATTCAGTAGCAATTTTAAAAGGAAGTTTATTATGTTCAGGGAAATAAGAGTCAATATTTTTAAATTTGGTAAAAAAATTGAAAAGTATAAGAAAACAAACCAAATGAAAACTCTGCAACTGAAGAAAACTACAGTAACTGATATTAGGAAGTCAATAAACAGTTTTATTATCATATTAGATACTTCTGAAGAAAGAACTCAAGAAAAGGTCAGGAAAAAATTTTCAACCTCAAACTCAGAGAGACAAGAAGATGTAAAATAAAGAAGAGAATATAATACAGATATAACATTTTTATATATAATTTATATAACAATATAATTTATATATTTTATATATACATACATATGTATGAGATAAGGGGAAAAAGTGTTCAACATAGGCATAAATGGAGTTGCAGAAGAATAGAAGAGAGATAATAGAGCAAGCCAGACTTGGCCAGAGAATAACTCATACTTTTCCACTAAAACTGCCTAACAGTGCTTGGAAGTTTTTATATACTCAATAAATGTCAGCTATTATCATTGTCATTCTTTTATAAAATGAATTAAAATGTTATTCTTTTGCCCTACCCCTGTCCTATGAACAACTTATACTACCAGCAATATCACTTTAGTCCAAGTCTGCTTGGCTATTTTTTTCCTCAAAGACCATTCCTGAAGCATTCTATTTTTTAAATTTTATGTTAATCAACAACTTCACTGAAGTGTAAGTTCCAAACTATAAAATTCCCCCAATTAAAATATGTAATTGTGCTTTTAGTATATTCACAGCATTGTGGAACCATCACAGTAACCAATTTTAAAACATTTTCTACAGCCCTACTTTACCTTCTAAACTCTGCTCCCCTTAGCTTTCAACCTCTGACAACCCAACCCTAAGCCCCAGGTGACCAATATTATACTTACTGTCTTTATAGAAGGATAAAAACCACATGATCATCTCAATAGATGCTGAAAAAGTATTTGACAAAATTTAATATCCATTCATGATAAAAACTCTCAACAAATGGGTATAGTGAGTATGTACCTCAACATAATAAAGGCCATATAGGACAAACCCACGGCCAACATCATACTTAATAGCAAAAAAGCTGAAAGCTTTTCCTCTAAGACTGGGAACAAGAAAAGGATGCCCACTCTCACCACTTTTATTCAACATAGTACTGGAGGTCCTAGCCACGGCAATTACACCAAACAAAGGGATACAAGACATCCAAATTGGTAAGAAATTAAACTTTCACTCTTTGCAGATGACATGGTACTATACATAGAAAACTCCAAGTAACCATCAAAAAACTATAACTAATAACAATTCAGAAAAGTTGCAGGATACAAAATTAATATACAGAAATCTGTTGCATTCCTATATACTAATGATGAATTATCAGAAAGAGAAATCAGAAAGAGAACTCCACTTACAATTGCATTAAAAAGAATAAAATACCTAGGAATAAATCTAACCAAGCAGGTGAAAGGCATTTACTCTGAAAACTACAAGACATTCATAAGAGAAATTAAAGAAGACACCAAAAAATGGAAATCTATCCCATGTTCTTGGATAGGAATAACTAATATTGTCAAAATGGCAATCCTGCCCAAAGTAATTTACAGATTCAGTGCAATCCCTATCAAAATACCAACAGCATTCTTCAATGAACTAGAACAAATGGTTCTAATTTTCATATGGAACCACAAAAGACCCCAAACGGCCAAAGAATTCCTGAGAAAGAAGAATAAAACTGGGGGGATTACACTCCCTGTATTCAAGCTCTACTACAAAGCCACACTAATCAAAGCAATTTGGCACTGACACAAGAACAGACCCATAGATCAATGGAACAGAATAGAGAGCCTAGATATAAACTCATGAATATATGGTCAATTAATATAAGACAAAGGAGCTATGAATATACAATGGGGAAAAGAGCTTCTTCAACAGATCATGTTGGGAAAACTGAACAGCTACATGCAGGAGAATGAAACTGGATTATTGTTTAACTCCATACACAAAAGTAAACTCAAAATGGATCAAAGACCTGAATGTAAGTCACGAAACCATAAAACTCTTAGGAGAAAGCATAGGCAAAAATCTCTTGAATATAAACATGAGCAACTTTTTCTGCATGCATCTCCTCAGGCAAGGGAAACAAAGTAAAAAATGAACCAGTGGGACTACATCGAACCAAAAAGCTTCTGTTCAGCAAAGGACACCATCAGCACAACAAAAAGGCATCCTACACTATGGGAGAATATATTTGTAAATGACTCATCTGATCAGAGGTTAACATCCATAATATGTAGAGAACTCATATGCCTCCACACCCAAATAATAAAAAACCCAATAAAAAATGGGTGGAGGACCTGAACAGATATATCTCCAAAGAAGAAATTCAGATGGCCAACAGGCACATGAAAAGATGCTCCACATTGCTCATCATCAGGGAAATGCAAATTAAAACCACAATGAGATATCATGTCATAAAGTTAGGATGGCCACTATCCAAAAGACAAGAAAAAAACAAATGCTGGCAAGGATGTGGAGAAATGGGAAACCTCCTACACTGTTGGTGGGAATGCAAATTGGTACAATCGCTGTGGAAAGCAGTATGCAGATTCCTTAAAAAACTAAAAATAGAAATATCATTTGACCCAGTAATTCCATTCCTAGGAATTTACCCAAGGAAAACAAAATCCCTGATTCAAAAACATATATGCACCCCCATGTTTATCACTGCACCATTGCAATAGTTAAGATACGGAAGCAACCTAAGTGTTCATCAATAGATGACTGCTAAAGAAGAGGTGGTACATATATACACTGGAATATTATTCAGCCATAAAAAAGAAATCCTGCCATTTGCAACAAAATGGATGTATATAGAGGGTATTATGCACAGTGAAATAAACCAGGTGGAGAAAGAAAAATACCATATGATTTCACTTATTTGTGGAATATAAAAACAAACAAGACAGAAGGAACAAACAACATTAGGCTCATAGACATTGAGAAGTGACTAGTGGTTACCAAGAAGGAGGGGAGTATGGGAGGGGAAGGGGCAGGGAGACTGTTAAACAACTGTGATGTACATTTGATTATAATGAATGAATGAATGAATGAATGAATGAATAATGTCCAGTCCAAGAAAAAACAAAGACACATTCTGTTATAGCTCAAATGTTTTTATCCCCCACAGATTCATATGTTGAAGCCTAACCTCAAATTTGAGGGCATTAGGAGGTTGGGCCTTGGGAGACAATTAAGTTTTGCTAAGTTCATGAGGGTGAAGCCCCTATATACCATTAGTACTCTTATAAGAGACTATGATATGTGAGGATAGAGCAGGAAGAACATGGCCATCTGCAAGTCAGGAGGAAGGTTCTCACCAGACATGGACTCTGCTGACCATGAAAAGGGATCACGTAGGCAGCTGGATGTAAGACTTTTGAGCTCAGAAGACTGGAAGGCCTCATGGTATAAATTTGACACAAGGTTTGTACTTTGTTATCACATCGGTACCATTTAAAGCCATAGGCATGGATAAATCCATCCAGGAAGAAAGATGAGAAGAGGGTGATACCCTGAAGCATGCCAACACTTAGGGCTGGCTGGAGGAGACAAACAGTAAGGCAGAAGAAAGAGCATGGCAGGCCATTTTATTGAAGTCCGCAGAGACTTACTACGCGTCCAAGACAAGGAAGTAGTAACTACAAAATACCACTGAAAGAAAGGACAAGGAAGATGAAGAATCGAATGGAAACAAACAAAAAAGTCTATTTTTTGGCACCTTGAAAGCATTTGATCACTGTTTGCTCAGAACTCAAGCTCCAAGAGTAGTGTTTCTCCTCCCTACGGTATAGTTTCCACATGTCCTTTTACACACACACACCCTTCTAAGTGATTAAGTCTGGGGATGTTTCAATTGTTACTCCTTTTGCTTATCTGTGTTCTCTCATCTCTCTGCAACAATCAGTATTATGTAGTAATTTTAAAAACCCATTGTGTTAGAGGATAACATCTGCCTGTTGCTGAGCACAGCACGGCCAGCAGGGCAGCATCACTTAAGGGCCTGTCCTCCCCTCCCTGCGGTGGATGGCGAAGCAAAGGCAGTCGTAATACTGATAATTTGTGCTGCTTATTCTGCATTGCTTTGTGCCGTGCTACCGAGCTGGGAGTTTTGACGGAGGCTGAGGCCCTGTGGTGTAAATCCAGGGGCAGAAAGCATGAGGGCCCTTTACCATATTCACCTGGAGGCTGCCTGCAGGCTTCGGTTGCTAAGTGTGCTTTTTGATTTAGAAGCGCTTTTCATACTGCATCTTTGTCTCTCTCTCTCTTTCTTAAAGTCCTGGATCTCTTGACCAGCCAAAGATGAGTTCACTGTTCCCATCAAGGACTGGGAGAAATAAGGGGTGGGATTAATTGGACTTGGGGGCAGTGCCCGGAGGGCGGAGCTAAGGTGGAAAACAGGAGAGCCCTCTAAATAAAGGGCCGGCGCTGGCTGCCCAGGAGCACACCTTCGTCCTCGTCCGTGTGTGTCTTGTGAGGAGCAGAGCCTGACCCGGGGAGGTGATGGATCCCGAGGAATACAGAGAGCGAGGTGAACCAAGGGGTCCTGGCCCTCTCCCACAGCCACCCCTGCGGGAACTGCTGCTGGCGTCAGCCCTTGGCTTCTGCGGGGTCATTCGGAGCCTTAGATTCACCTGCTGAGAGGTGACTCCAGCAAAACCTGCCCTGAGAGAGGAATGTGAGGTCAGTTCAGAACTCCTGTCGCCCTCTCATTCTCTCTCCCGTCCCGCTGCCACAGAGGCTGTGCTGCCGAGTCACGCTCCCCCTTTTTCCCTTCTCACACAGAACAGGGGACTGGATTCCTGATCTCCTAAGTGGCAAGAGGGGGGTGATTCATATTCTGTAATTGAAAAGCACTTTCCCTTCATATTCTGTCATCACTGAGAAATCTTTTATTTCTTTGTATTCATTTCCCTATGTGTGAATCTCTCAGTGGGGGGTCTTTCATTTACTCATTCATCCCTTAAATGTTTAGCAAGCAGCTATTATGTCTCAAGCCTTGTGTGATGAGCAAAACTAAATAGTTAACTTATTTTCAGGCATGGCTCTCCTAAGAGGGGAAGTATATAGTTGCTTAATTTCTCTTTCTATAACTTTCTATATGCTCATCCCTACGGGTAGCTTATATTGCATAAAATTCCTTTGCTGTAAGTTATCATCCCAGGTCTAGTCCACCCAGATGTAACTCTCTAAGTAGTTAGCAGCCTTTACACTCAAGTGTGCATTAAACATTTCACTGCTTTCCAAAGGTACTTTTGGCTGAGAGCAAGGTTCCTGTGGACATTTATCCTGTATGTGGAACACAAATCGATTTCATCCGGCCTCTGGATAAGTGGAGCGCTCGCATGGGTGCCGAGCCACTCACCGGAGACATGGGGCTGTGGGGATGGGGGCTGGAGGGGTGCTGAAAGACTCCTTTACGGTTGTGTTTTGGGGCCTGCCCTGCTGGTGCGAATTTTGCACACGCTTGTGCAGAGGAAAGAGATCTGGTTCCCTCTCCTCTTCTCTCTTTTACTGTCATTATTATTATTTTTGCAGCTGGGAAAGGACCACAGGGAGTACTGAGGAGGAATTAGAGATACTGAGAGAGACAGAAAGAGAGATGAAGCCACAGACACAGGAATGGGAGAGAAAGAGAGACTCCAAGCAAGAAACAGAGGCACTGAAGCCAGACCCTCCCTGCAGAAATGAAAGAATAATAATGTGCAGTGCCTTCAGAGTATTTGACCTGGCTGTTTTTCTTCCTTATTCATTTAATAATGTTTTTCTGAGCATCAAAAACATGCTCTAGGCACTGGGGTTTTGGTAGAGGCAGAGGCAAGGAAATCAAGGGATTAGGCCGTGGCTTTGCGTTTTCCCAAGAAATACTAATTGGTGCAGGGTTCTTAGTTTCAGTCTGTGGTTGTGCTTTAGGGATTCCATAAACCTCGGAAATTTTGAACGAAATTTTGTGTATGATTAAGCCTTGGGTTTAAATCAGATTCTCAAAGAAGTCCATGGGTCAAAAAAAAAGGCGAGGAATTACTGGCTCAGTGGGAATGGTGAACAAATAGCTTTTCACCTTTTATCAGAGGCTGGCCTGGGAGCTGCCATCTGTGCTAACAAGAATAGGTTGGGGGTGTGCATGTGTACGTGGCACTTTTTCGTAAAAAGAGCCACAGAGTTTCTACTGAACGTGTAGATGTCATAGGTGTTCTGTTTTTGAGAAGAAAAGAAAGGAAAGAAAGATGATCACGGTTGATATGGAGAAGGAGAGGGGAATATAAGGAGATACCTTACTTTGGTGCTGGCGTTTTATGCTTTGAGATCACGCCCTGTTCATCTGCGTGCTCCACACCCACCATCAGTCATTCACTCCCTCACTCAGGTTTTACATTCCGAAGATGAGGCTTATGGGGGCATCAGACCCTGCACACCTCAGCCATGAATCATCTCCTCCCTCACCAGTCTCCTGGCTGACCCGAAGGGGACTGGCATGCATTGGCCAGGCCCACTGAGGGCACATGAAGCCTGCTTCTCTGCCTTCCTCGCAGGAAAAGAGATGGTGGATTACATCTGCCAGTACCTGAGCACAGTGCAGGAGGGGCGGGTGACTCCAGACGTGCGGCCTGGCTACCTGCGAGCGCAGCTGCCTGAGGCTGCCCGTGAGTAACCTGACGGCTGGGACAGCATCTTTGGGGACATTGAGCGCATCATTATGCCTGGGGTGAGAGACAGTCACTGCGACAGTGATTCTGGCCTTGGGGGCATAGAGAATGGGATGTAGGCCTGAGGAAAGACCTGCCTTAGGTAAGCCAGGGGTGACCCTGCACCACCTCACACCAACAGCCAAGCCTGTCTCCTGGGCATGTAGAGGATCGGGACTGTGACTGAAGTTAGGTTTGTGACGCCAGGGCTGACCTGCAGTGGTAGTTAGGGAGCTGGAGGGGAATCAGGACTGTATCCCAGGGCCTAGTCTGACAGAAATGTGGAAATCTAATGGGATGAGGTGGGAAGTGAAATTTGGGTCTGAGGGGAAAGGATAACTGGAGCAAGATGGAGAGAGGAGGCTGGAGAGAGTCGCAGAGCCCCAGTGGGCAGAACCAGGGACTCTTCTGCAAATCCTGAGACACACCAAAGGTAGGGAGGAGGCTGAGAGCACATTCCCCCGTGGGCACCCTACTGTCAGCTTGGGAGGCTCAGGAAGCTGGGCGAGTCCCTCTCCCCCATAAGGTGGGAGCCATGTCCATCCTCTCCTGGGCGAAGTCTCATGATTGAGCTGCTTTGCAGCAGCAGGAAGGGGCTTTCCCTGAATCATCGTTACTTTCAGTGACAAAGGGCACATGTGGTGACAGCACTGGCAGGGCCAGAGAACAGACAGAAGCTGGCTGATTCCTGAGGCTTTAGCTGGAGCCATCTGCCATGGGCTGTGCCGACGTACCTGGCCACAAGGGATGAGGAGCTGTGCCTCAGCACTTGGGCTGTGAGTGCACCGGTCATTCTACCACAGCAAGGCTGCCTTTACCGACCTCCATGCCATGTGCCAGGCACTGTACTAGCTGCATTACAGGCTAGATTGTTTTAATCACACAGTGACTCTATGATCCCTGTTGTACAGATGAGGAAACTGAGGCTCAGGGAAGTTAACTGTCTTCACAAAGTCACAGATCCAAGATCATAACCTAGGCCAGTCTTCCTTGACAGGCTCTGCTCTTTTTACTGCACTGATGTTCTACCAGTGAGGGACTAAGTCCCCTAGACTGAGCCACGCGCCCAGACTCTGCCCCTTCAGCTGCAGCCCCATCCCACAGGCTGTGCTCCCTCTCCCTGCTTGGGGCGCTGGTGTCCTGACTGCATGTCCAGAGGCTCCTCCCCGGGCCGACTTGAGATTTGCTTCCAACTTCCCCAGAGAGCTTTGGACCTAAATGTGACAGAAATATGCCTGGGGGCAGGGATGAGAAGTTAGTCAAACTCAGAAACTGGTGGCAAGTTTGTCCAAAGCCAAACACTCATCTCTGTGACCATGCAGCCTATTTCACAAGCGTCTTTCGGAAATTTCATAATCGTAAAGCTTTACCCAGAAGGCGGGCTCCCTGATCAGATTATCTCCTGGATGTCATTCTGTAAAATGTAATCTGCTGATGGGCTAACTGTAGTTGGTAGTGAGAACCGGAAGCAACTGTCAGAAGAGGTGGAAATGAGCCGATTCATTGGATTGAAAGAAAATCCAGCAGTTGCTGGGGTGCAGTGAAAGGGGCTCATTGCTTGGCAGAGAGGCCTGTCTGCTTTTGATAAGTGTTCATCTAGCTTATCTTATCATATTTATCTTACAAGAACAGATAATTGTCTCTCAATAGGGCCAGGAGGTGGAAGCCCTTCTCGGGGTTTCCTAAATACTGTCACTAAGCACCTCGATAATGAAGACTCAATCCTCTATTTCATCTCACAGGCTGCACCAGGCTCTGAGAGCTGGCCTGAAAGCAGTGGGCCCTTTGCTTTCACATTTGGCCAGCACCTCACTGAAATCTAGATTAATTTTTCCTTCCTGCCACCTCCTAGACACACAGAGAGGAAAAACTGTGCACTATTTCCAACCCTGCTTAGAAAAACCACATCAGCTCTGCATGGGGGAGAAGGCAGCACGCCATCCTGCTGGGGGCTCGAGCTCTGGACTCAGACAGCCTGGGTTTCTCTCTTGGTGCTGTCATCTGTCCTATAAGACATGCGTGATCATGGGATGCCGCCTCTCCCTGACAGCCCCAATTCTCATCTCCAAAAGAAGGATAATGGTAGACTTACTTCATTGGGGTGCTGTGAGAATTAAATAAGGTATAAAGCATGGACAAGTGGAAGATACTGTTATTACGTATGACACATTCTTCCTGGTGCAGATTCAGGAAGAGATCTGATTATCTAATCATCAAGTCAGCGTATAGGATGTGTCTGTCACCATGTGATTAACTTGCCATTCTCACAGCTTTACGTTTTGCAAAATTTCCTTCCAGGATGATCCACATAATAATCCTGGGAGACAGGATTTATTATACAATGAGGAACTGAGGTCAAGAGTGGTGCAGAGTTGGACCCTGTTTTTATGGGGTCTGAATTGTATACACATTTTGAGATCCCCTGTAAGAAAATAAAAGTGTGTATCTCAACAGAGACCTATGCAAATACGGGATCTAGTTGCTTTAGTTCATTGGCTTCACAGTAAATCTACAAAGTCACACTGGAACCTGTCTCCGTGGGTTTAAATGTTCTGCTCCTTCTACCATACACAATGTCCTTGCTGATGAGGGATAAAAGGAATTTGTGCGCACGGAATTTACCTTGATGATACACTAAGATGCTATCTAATGAGTTCTCAGTAGGGCTGGAGCACTTAGAAAGATAGTGAGTGGGTGTTCCATAGGCTTGGGGACAGGATCAAACGGGGCTGAGGAACTGGGGAAAGGCTCATGGAGAAAATGAATATTTGGTAGCTTTCTCAGAATTAACAGCTTTGGGAGGGCCATGTCTGTATGAGAAGTTCTTCCTGTCAGGGAAACAGCATTGCCCAAAGGCATGAATGCAGAAATGACCAGGCCATGCTTGTAGAACAGTGAGATGAAGCTAGATTAGATCATCAGTGAAGCCAGTGAGTCACTGAGGGGACTTCAGAGACCTGTTATGGAAGGTCCTCTGTGTCCATCGGGCTCCTCCTTACAATCAGTTTAATCTGATTATGGGTTCAGGGGTTAATTTGGAGGTAGGGGTCTTGTGCCCTTGGCCTACCCCTTCTGCTCTCTCTACTTTTTTCTTCATCCCTACTGGGGAGCTAAAGACAGCTTTGAACCCTTTCACACTGACTGTCTACAGGAGCTGCTTGCCCAGAGAGCTCATAGATCCATAAAACAGAGGATGCTTTTTGCAAGAAACTGGATGAGGCAAGCAGCCTACTCTTCTGGAGCTCATAGTCTCCCCTTCCATTTATTACTGGGCTTGGGTGGCATGGGGGATAAGCACTGGAGCCTAATGTGAACGCTACCCAGAATCCACAATCCTAATTACTACAGCAATTGTCATTCTGCATATTCCCTTCTGGTCTTTGCATACGTGCCAATGTTCCACTGATCAACAAGCTTAGAATAGGAAACTGTGGTCGGCAAGAACACCATGAATATGTCTTACTTGTATGGAGTTGTGTAACTTATTTGCCTGTCTTAAAACTGTCAACCCATCTCTAGAGTGGGTGCTCCCCCTTGCCAGGGAGGGTCTCTGGTGGAGGAAAGCCAACTGCCATGCCTCTTGGTGCCATCTGTGTACATGCTCTGCCTCCAGGTGGTACACTGGCAAAGCCCCCATATGCACGCCTACTACCCAGCTCTCACCTCTTGGCCATCGCTGCTGGGAGACATGCTGGCTGATGCTATCAACTGCTTGGGGTTCACCTGGGTGAGTAACAATGGCTGTAGCTGTAACCAGTGGTGATGGGGGACATAGCAGGAAGTGACATATCTGGGGCAGACATACTTGTCCTGGTCTTTGAACAGGGTTCCAAGTTAAATATCAACAATGACTACTTTCTTGGAGCTTAGGCTCTATATAAATTATCTCTTCTTAGCCTTTAACCCTATGGATTCATTAGTATCAGCCCCATTTTGTAGGTGAAGAAATTGTGCCTTAAGTAGCTGATCTCTCCAAGATCAAACAGATTATAGAGGCAGAGATGAGATTTGGACTGTGATCTGGTTATTGCTACAATTTGTGACCCTAACTAAGCACTTGGGCTTCTATGGGTACAACTTCCACCGTGGTCCTGTCTTTGAGAGGTTAGGGATATGCCCTAAGACTTCCCTTAATAACTAATCAGCTTTAAATTGTGTCAGAAGCCTCCTAGAACAGCTTTATATATTTCACCTGAATTGTTATAGGGTGTGGGAATGGGGGTTGGGAGGATTGGGGGTGAGTAAAATTGCTGTTTCTTCCAGGAAGTAGTGTTTTGTTTCTTAGTCCTTGCGCTTCCCCTCTGGCCTTTAGATTGCTTCTCGGCCGGTACTTCAGGGACTTGGGAGTCAGATGAACATGACCACTTCTTGGGCTGTTTCTCCACAGAGCCTTGGGGCCCAGGGGAATCTACCTCACTGAGGGCAGTATGAATCCAACGCCCCACATTCTTTTCCCCTTTTTGGCTTGGCAGAAGATGGGGTGGAGATGGGGCAAAGGACCTGTCAGTGACCCTTCTCCAGGGATAAGATAGGTCAGGTTCCCATTGATACCGTCAGGGCCTGGGCAGGGCCAGGGCACAGACACGATGTATCTCCAGGGCTGGCGTGGCATGTTGGTCCCTGGGGCTCCCAGGATGAAACTGCTTTCCTCCTTTAGGCTTCCAGCCCCGTGTGCACGGAGCTCGAGATGAATGTCATGGACTGGCTGGCAAAAATGCTGGGACTCCCAGAATACTTCCTGCACCACCAGCCCGGCAGCCAGGGGGGAGGCGTCCTGCAGGTGCCTTCACGAGCAAAGCTCCTTCTAGCGTGGTGGATAAGTAGTGACAGATAAGCCAAACCCTTGCCCGGGCAGTTCTGTTCTCGGGGGATCTGCCCACGCCACTCACACCACCACCATCCCATCGCCACCATCACCATCACTAACGACACCAGTCCTGAGAGCTGGTAGCTCTGCCGCGCCCCCATTCCCACTGCTGCTGCCTCTCCTCTCTCCGTTTCCACAGCTGCCCCTGCCATCGCCACTCCTCCTGTCTTTTTTCTCTGAAGAAGATTAAAGAGTCAACACATGATCACATTTCTGGTATTACTTGACTCGGGTTCTCACTTTATAATCTGACAACTTCCCTTCTGTGTTCCATTTTACACCTTGTGGTAAGCAGATAGGAGAAGGCAAGTAGGCCCAGGACATCCTTGGCAGTGAGAGAAAGTAACGCCAATTAATTTGGGTATTTGTCAAATGATGGTTCTTCCAATATTTCTTTTTTTGTCAAGGTCAGGCCGCCTAATGGGGCTTGCTGGGTGCGTCCCGTAGCCTGCGCGTGTTGCTAGGTGCCTTTGCATCTCTAGATCTTGACGAGCAGGAGGGCTTGATTCTGAGACTCTCCACAGTCTTGAATTTTACTGTGATGTGTAGTTTTCCTGGTTTTAAAATCAATAAGGTAGAGATAATAATAATATTTTTCTCAAAGAGTGGATGTGATGACTAAATGAATTCATGTATTAGATGAAAATATCCATGCTGCCCTGCGATGAGAACTGGTAAGTTTGCTGGGCCCGTCTGCTGGCTAAGTGACCACTCGTCTCACTCGCAGCAATCCGACAGCAAGATTAAACTCTGAACCTCTCAAGGAAGACAAATCACTGCATATTGTGGCCACTTCTGGGTTGTTTGTTAGCAAATAGTTGGGACTTCAGATATTATATCTGGAAGGACATAGTAAATGTCTGCTATACATCATCTGGCTTTTCATCTCATTATCTCCAGGATCTTGCAGGTAAATACTATCACCCCCAATTTTGAAAGGAGTGCACTAAAGCTCAGATAGGTTAAAAATAGGCCCCAGGTCACACAGCCGGTAAGTGGAAGAATGAGGATTCAAACCCAGGCCTGTCTAAGTCGAACTGTGCTTTCTCCTGTACTCATCCACCATGCAAACTTGGCTTAGTCCTGTATCCTCTCTGAACATCACCATCCTCATCCGTAGACCGATACTTTTATCGCAAGTATCTCCGAGAGGTTTCATGAGGTGCAAAAGGGATGACTTACTATGAATTGCTATATAATTGGCAGGAGGTACTATTGTTATTTCTGTTCTGCTGGCTTCCGTTTTGTGGAGTAATTTCCAGCCACTGAGTATCTTGTGGAATCTGGCCTGTACCCCAAGCTGTGATGCTTATTGCCAGGCTTTAGAGCAGGGGACTATCAGCTGCTGGTCACCTGGAGATTTCAAGAAAGAAAAGCACCACAGACTGAGTGAATGATGAGAAACCATTGAGATTCCCACGAGGCGGCTAAGGTGGCCCCCAGGATTCCCATACTCATGGCCAGAGTGAAGTCCTTTCCACTTCTCATTTGTATACTTGATACTCCCACTTGAAAGGCAGCTAAAGGGATGTTCTCCATTTTCTAAATGAATATTTATATTATCTTATGTAATATTATAAATGTGATCCCAAGGGCTCAGGAGCTATTGGTAACAAAACAAGACCAGAGTCACTGGGTTCTCAGATGGGGCAGGACCAGCTGTCACTGGGATATGCCTGTGGGAATAGACTCCGTTTCCATACCAAATAAACTGGAAGTTCGTTAAAGGAAGTTGTACATGGGGAGCAGGCATACAGATAAACACACTTATATCTGGCAGGGACCGAGCATTCTCTTTTTGGTCCCTGTGGCTTCTCTAATAAAGATGCTGCTCTTAGGTGAAAATCTGCTTCCATGACTTCCCTGAAAAATTAGGGAGAGGGAAGTGTCCCATGAATGCATAGGGTGTAGTGAGTGGAGAATTCATAGTAGGCACTTGAATTTGTGAGGAAGAACACTCCCCTCTGCAGGAGCTATTCCTTAGGAATAACACACACACACACACACACACACACACACACGGAGGTTGCCACTGGTAATCCTTGTTCCACTACAGAGTACAGTCAGTGAGTCCACCTTGATCGCTTTGCTGGCCGCAAGGAAGAACAAAATCCTGGAAATGAAAGCATCTGAGCCTGGGGCAGACGAGTCCTCCCTGAACGCCCGGCTCATTGCCTATGCCTCTGATCAGGTGAGTTGCCCAACACAGACCAAATCTTCAGGCCAGGGCTTAGCTTATGGAGTCTTAGTCCTTGAATAAGTTTCTTCTAGACACAAATAAGTTGGGATTTAAGGCAGGTCATGCTGTGGAGGTTGTCTCTAGGAACCACGGGGACGGACAAATGTAAATGTTATGTTTGATTCACTTAGTTTGGCTTCAGCAGTTGCTGTGGAGTTCTCATTCCAGGATGAGTCGACTAGCAGGTCTCTGTGTTCCTTCTAGGCTCACTCCTCAGTGGAAAAGGCTGGTTTGATTTCTCTTGTGAAGATGAAATTTCTGCCTGTGGACGACAACTTCTCACTCCGAGGGGAAGCTCTTAAGAAAGCCATCGAGGAGGATAAGAAGCGGGGCTTGGTGCCTGTTTTTGTAAGTCGGAATGTGTTCTGTGCTTAAACAATAGAACGTGGAGGTGAGGAAGGAATCTGGGCAGAATCCAGGCAAGTAACATGCTGCAAACAAAAGCAGAGAGATCCTCAAACACGATGTGTTACGATTTATGAGTTGCTATTCATTGGGCTAGGCAATCAATTTTGTGGGTCGTAATAAGCATTACAAAAATAAGTAGATCAGAAAATATCAGAGGGTATTCTTGTAGCACAGAGTATCTATTGTTTTGTGGAACTTTTATTTCAAATACACATGTATATATATATGTACTAGGTTACTTACTATATAGAATGTGTTTCTTACTGTGGGTCATAAAAAGTCTTGTGTGAAATGCAGTGTTCTAGTGGGATGGGCAGGATAGAAAATATCTGTGGTTAAGTCTTTTTTTTCTGGCCCAGTGTATCTCACGAGCCCACCTTCCCACGTTAACTTCCTTTATTTTCCTCCAGGTCTGTGCAACACTGGGGACCACCGGGGTGTGTGCATTTGACTGCCTGTCGGAGCTGGGCCCCATCTGTAAGTGTCTGCCCTGTCTGGCTAGGAAGACAAGTAATGAATGTGAGAATGTTCCCCAGAACAAGAACCTGAAACTAGCTCTGTGGAATTTGCTCACCCTTTCTTGGTCACAGCAAAGGCTGAGGTATGGGAAGAGCCACCAAAGGTCACAGGTGCTTCGCCCAGGCAGCCAGGTCAGTGCTTTCCCCAGCACGGACCAAAGGTTAGAGCTGCTCCTCTGCATCCTGGCCTAGTGGGCAGCAGTGGGAGACTTGTAGCTTTTCTGCCCTCTCTCCTGTATGTCAAAGTCTCCTCGCAGACTGTATGAAAAGCACAGGGTGAATGAGGCATAGTGGAAGATTGTCTACTCTAAACTAAGACAAGGAAAAAGGCAGGGGAGGGGAAACCACAGGGAGAGACAAAGACAGAGAAGAAACCCAAGTGTTCAAATTCCCCAAGCACCAGACCCACTAGAAGAGCCATCCCCTCCCACTGTTTGTTTGTATTAGATTCATTAGCATTGCTCTCTGGACCAGTGGGAAGTTGGTTTTTTGCCAGGAAGTTCTAGCTCAAGGCCTTAACCCTCAGGTCAGTGAGAGAAAGAGGCCATGGTGCGGCTCTGTGGACCTTCTCTTTAGGAGGCAGTGAGGCCTCATTTAGCCCCAGCCCTCACATTGCCACAGCCCACCCCCAACGCCCATCTCCACATACCTGGACATCTCACTTAGACAGAGCAGGCCCACCATTCCCAGCTCTGCTCTGGCAGCCCTCCAGCCAGCGGGGCCAGGTGAGAGGCGCCTTGCAGCTGGGTGGCGGCAGCCACATCCTACCCCTAGTCCCATCTCCCGGCCGGGTGACGTTTGCCTCCTCAGGTGCCAGTGAGGGACTGTGGCTCCACATCGATGCTGCCTATGCAGGCTCTGCCTTCCTGTGCCCTGAGTTCCGCGGCTTTCTGAAGGGCATCGAGTATGCCGATTCCTTCACCTTTAATGCTTCCAAGTGGATGATGGTGCACTTTGATTGCACTGGGTTCTGGTGAGTGTGGCAGCCCAGCTCCCAGCCTGTGGGAAAGCCATGCTTCCTCTGTGAGGCCTCAGCTGCTAATGCCCATTTGGAAACCCACAGGGTCAAGGACAAGTACAAGCTGCAGCAGACCTTCAATGTGAACCCCGTCTACCTCAGGCATGCCAACTCGGGTGTGGCCACTGACTTCATGGTGAGTGGCCAGAAAGGGGCAGCCTAGTGGTCTCTGAGATGGAAACTGGCTTCCTCTTGACCCCAGCATCTCCTGTACACTGGCTTCCACCAGAAATGGGCACGCTGTGAGCCTAACACATCATACTGCCACTGTATACCTTTGGTTTCAAGCTGTGCCTAAGGATACAGAATGAAACCCAGAAAATTGTTAAAAACCCTAGAAAATGAGACCCACCTCTGAGGCAGTGTGCACGCTGAATACTTGTGGCATTGTCTACCGCCTAGAAATGCCATCCCCACCCCGAGTGGGCCAGTTCCCTTCTGCCTCATCTTGGATAATCTTTTCTGCTTACTACCCAGCGGCAGGGCGGGGTGGAGAATTTCCTTGGATGGGGAACGAGGCTCCTTGGTTTAATCACTTTCTTTTGTTCCCAGAGAGGCACTGCGTGGGTACGGGTGGAGCGTGGGTGCTTTCCCTGGCCTTCTGGGTGCCTTCTGGCAGTCCTAGCCTTCCCAGCGAGCTCGCTGCACCCCATTCTCAGCCTGTACTACCTCTTGGGGGAAGAAATTCTTCAGATTTACTCCTCAGTTTGAGGACGAGCCTTCCTTTTAATTGTAGAGGAGACAGGGATGTAAACAAGTTAAATCCACGTGGCCAAGGGGCCGCAGCAGAGCAGAGTGAGAGGAGCCTGGTCTGGAGTGCTCGCCAGCCTTCGTCCTTCGGGAACTCAGTGGGCTGCCCTGACCTCGGCTTCCTCATCTGTGAAGTGGGCTCAGTCACCCTGGTTTCACAGGGTATTGTGAGGCTGACATGGGAACATGCCTATAGATCATTAACATAATACTGGGAATGTGGCAAAGTTCAAGAAATGGTAGGAGTAATAATCCTAAAAGTTCATTTAACTCCCAAGATTTGCTATAGCAATGTGATTAACCATTTAGGTGCTAAAGCCAGACAGCCTGGGTCTGAATCCTGGATCCTCCATTAATTATATTTGTGCAGCCTTGGGCAAATGGCTTAACTGTGTCTAAACTTCCTCATTTGTCCAACGAGGATGATGATAATAATACCAGCTTCTTAGGTTTGCTGTGAGGATTAAGGGAATCAGTATTGAAGTACGGAGAGCAATGCCTGAAGTGTGTGAGAGTCACTCTTTGGGAAGAGATGTTTCTGTCTTTCCTCCTTGGGCAACTGAATTGTCCTGCCGTTTTAGTCCTAAAGTAATATCTCCATTATCTCTTCATTTTATTGGTTATTCTTCTGTAGACCAGCTCAGACTTGCTTTAGGTTTTTGCAGCTTTTGAGTGGCATTGCAAGCAGCAAGCTTGCAGTGGTTGGGGGATGCTCCAAAGGTTGATACAAATAGAATATTTCATTCATCTCCATTGCCCTGTGTGGTGGGCTTTCAACAATTTCTTAATTTAAAAAAAAATGTCTACACCTTCCCAAGGGGCAGACATCTTTAGGAGTAATTCTAGCTTTCTTTCCTGAGTGTAAAATGGTGCCCATTTTCCTGTAAGTAAATTAGGATCTCGGAAACATAAGAGCATTTCTTACCTAAGTCTGTTTTGGATTTCATGTTTCTTTTTGTGTTTGGTGTTTTTTTTGGTTCACAACAGTGTCTCAATATCTTCCTGTGGTTCATTCCCATAAGTTTGGAGATTTTTATGGTGCTTTCTCTCTTCTAGATAACTTATAAAATATTAAATTAAGCTTAGCAGTGGTCCAGGGGAGCCTTACTCTTTGTACTTCTACATCCAGAAGGTGCTGCTGTCTGCTTTTCCTTTCCCTCCCTGTAATCCTAGGGGCTTAACTGTCAAGTCTCCGAGAAACTTCTACAAAACTGAAGTCGCTATCTCTGGTGTTCCTGGGGGTCTTCCCTGTTGCTCTGATTGTATCCCAAGGTCTTTATCACCCAGGAGCTGGCTGTAGCTTTAAATAGAAGCCCAGCTACATTGGAGATGAGCCAGAAATAGAGGCCCATCCTGGGAGAGAACCCTTAGGGACTTCACCCACGGCGCCCTGGAGCCACCTAGAATCAGGGCTTGATTCTTAGACATCAATCAGGGAAGCTCCTTGCCCTCCCCTCCCACCTTTCCCAAGAAAGGGGCACTGTCTTGTCCTTGGCAGGGGAGACCTGCAAAACCTTGAATGGACACAGAAGGGGCTTGGGAATGCCTCGAGTTAAAGAGCCATGTCACCCTTTATAAGACGAAATCTCCCATTTCAACAGAAAATATCACCTAGAACTACCCCGCTGGGTCAGTGTGATCTGGTTTTGGAATAGTGACAAGAGAAACAACTGGGGATACAGACAGAGTGTGAAGAAATCAAAATTAAAAGCATCTCTGCCTCTCATTTTAGTTTGTTGGGCAAAATAAAGTAGTTAGTTGGCCACAGCCATGTAGAAAACCCTGTTTTCAGGGAAGGCCCCTGTTATCCAGTCATTCTCCCAGAGCAGCCAGCTAACTAGGGTGGAGTTGCTTGCCTTCCCTGTTACAAGGATTTTGTCCCTCGTTCAGGTTTTGATGCCCTCTGCTGGTAAAGGAAGCCCCCAACTGGTCCTCGCCACTAGGGTGTTTGCTTGGAAATCACACGCTTAGTGCTTCATGTGGGAGAGGCACTGTGCACCAGCAAAGGGGTAATGTCATAACTGCTGGGTGTGGAAACTAGGGTGAAGGATGAAGGTGAGCACATTCCCGAGGATTTAGCAATCCTGTGGGTGAGTTCGATGGGACAAATATTTATTTCCAGCCAATGACATTGTAGTTAAGCTTTCTGACATGTGAGGAAGAGGTCACTAGAAATCACATTGCTTATCAGGATGACTGCCAATGTTTTCCAAAACTTTTGCTCTGGTTTCAGATCTGAGAAATTGCTTTGAAATTTTCAGATCTGTGGTGCCCACAACCTTGAATTTTGAGGTCTGTTGAATTTGGTCACCAGGAATGAAGGGCCAATTTAGTCTGGCAGGGGCCGAAATGCAGATGCTCACTGGAAATCTGAAAGCTGAAGGGATGCCTCCTGAGGGCACAGGAATGTCACAGGAAAAAGTCAGTACAAGACAGAAAAAGACAGTACAAGTACAGATGGTCATTAAAGAATGACCATCTTGGTTCTAGGCAGAAACACCACTGACATTAGTAGCTCACATTTTTATCACCTCAATAGCCAACTTCGTGTGAAGTGCTTTGCATTGGTCCCACTCCCGCCAGGTCCTGGGCGGTGCTGTTCGGTGTCTTGATGCGCCAGTGAGGCAGCAACGCCTAAGGCCACAGCCAGTAAGGGGGGCAGCTGGGGGACAAACCCAGGTTTGCAGGTCCAGCATCTGGGCTTTTGATTACTAATAAAGGAAGAAAGAAAATAAATGAAAGGGCAGCGTGTGTGTGCAGGGTAGGAGCATACCCTTTTTAGAATTATGCTGATTGTCACAACTGTCTAAAAATTTTAGTCATTCTTACGGTTATGCCTGATTACTGTACTTTATATTTTGGGGGCAAACAGAAATAGGACTTTATGTTATGCTGTTCAGTCTAGCCTCTTTCAGAGAAAAAAGTGTATTGCTCCCATCTTGAATAAATATTAGCCTGAGATGAAATGCTTAAAGCAGCATTTAAAGCAAAGTGTCTTCTTCTCGGTTCAGGGTCTGGGCTTGGTCTCCCCTTGCACTCAAGGGCCTATTGGCCACCGTCGCCAATAGGATTTGGTCTCATGATGGGGAAGCCTTTGGTAACTTGCTTTTTGGCTGCTCCTTAGCAACAGCTTCAGGAGTCATGGTGATACTGTCCATCCCTGGAGGGCTGTGCAGGCAATAGATGATGAATAAAGCCCAGGAGTGAGTGAGGGAGTACCTTGTTAGAGACAATGCGCCCTTGTCTCTAACCGCGGGCACTGTGTTCCTCTGTTCTAGCACTGGCAGATCCCCCTGAGCCGGCGGTTTCGCTCTATTAAACTCTGGTTTGTGATTCGGTCCTTCGGGGTGAGGAATCTTCAAGCGCACATCAGACATGTATGTAGTGTGCAGGCGGTGGGCTGAGCCCATGCTTGCATTGTGTCTTAGAGGGGAGGAAGGCTGGTTTCTGTTTGCAGACCAGCCCAGGGCACCTGCAGTATGGGCTCAGGTGTCTAGGCCTGTTCTTGGCCTCTGGGACTTGATGATTACTCAGGGCGGCCATCTGTTTGTTAGCTAGAGGATCAATGAGCAGCAATGGCACTGAGAGCTGTCTGGGGTCTGTCCCCCTTGCCTGAGTGTCTCACCAATCCTTGGCTGTCATCGAGCACTGAGGAATGATGGCCCAAGAGCTTGACTAATAGAGGAAGAAAGAAAATAATGAAAAGGGCAGCGTGTGTGTGCAGGGTAGGAGCATATCCTTCTGAGAATTATGCTGATTGTCACAACTGTCTAAAAATTTAAGTCACTGATATGGTTATGCCTCAAACATGGCTTTCCTGGCTTGGACATGTAGACCTACCAAGTCTGGAACAAACATTGTTGCATTGTGTCAATAGGTATTTACCGGAGCGTTCTTGGGGACGTGGTTGGGCACAGTCTAAACAGACCATGCAGTGGAGAGAGAGAAGGGCACGGGTGAGGTTTGTCCCACTTGTCTCAGCATGGTCAAAGACAGGATTAGCTAAGTCCTTTGACTTCTCTTGAAATAGAGGATTGAGTCTGAGAACCAGATGATAGCATTACTTAGCAAAATATTTCATTGGATGAAGAAATTTTTAAAAAGGTGGAAACAAAAAAGGGATAGTCCTGTCCTTGTTAAGTTAATGATCCTAGGTAAGAAAAAAAAAGGAAATAAAAAAAAAATGATATGACTTCAGTGAAAAATTAATATGATACAAAGCTCAAACTTTAAAAAAAATTAGAATGTGTGCAAAATCAAACGGTGAAGGACATTTGGCAGAAGCCAATCAGAATTCTGTTTCAAAGGTGTCACTGGTTTAAACCCATTTAGCAGTGGGAAAGTTAATTCATAATTGTCCCTTGCCTGATTATTAATCTCAGTTCTCTTTGTATTTACAATTCCAGGGTACTGAAATGGCTAAATATTTTGAATCTTTGGTCAGAAATGACCCTTTCTTTGAAATTCCTGCCCAGAGGCACCTTGGCCTGGTGGTTTTCCGTCTAAAGGTGATGCCGTCACCCATGGCCTGTGGGTGCTGTTATCTGGGGCTTGGGCGGCCTTTGGAGGTGCAGCTGCTGGGCTTCTGGGGATGCTTCTGGAGGATCTGATACCGATTTCAGTTCTCTTTATTCTTCAAACAGGGTCCTAATTGTCTCACAGAAAGTGTGTTGAAAGAAATAGCTAAAGCTGGCCGTCTCTTCCTCATCCCCGCCACTATCCAGGACAAGCTGATTATCCGTTTCACCGTGACATCCCAGTTCACCACCAGGGATGACATCCTGAGAGACTGGACTCTTATCCGAGATGCTGCCACTCGCATTCTGAGTCAGCATTGTACTTCCCAACCTAGCCCTCAGGTCGGGAACCTCATTCCCCCACCCGGGGGCCCCAGGGCCTTGGCCAACGGAATGTCCTTTCAGTCTGTCGGTGAGGCAGGGGGTGAGCCAGCCCAGGCCAGGAAGATCATCAAGCAACCTCAGTGTGTGGGAGCCGGTCTTGGGAGAAGGGAAGACAGCTGCCGTCCTGAAACCCTGCTGGACCCACGTGATGACTGCTTTGCAGAAGAGTCTCCAGCGGTTACCAAGCACACGCTGTCCTCCTTCCTGTTCAGTTACTTGTCCGCGCAGAACAAGAAGAAGGCAGTGCGTTCCCTCAGTTGTAACAGCGTGCCTGTGAGTGCTCAGAAACCACTGCCCACAGACGGCTCTGTGAGGAATGGGGGCTCCTCCCGGGTCAGAATCTTCTCTAGGTTTCCAGAAGAGATGATGATGCTAAAGAAAAGTGCCTTCAAAAAACTCATCAAGTTCTACAGCGTCCCCAGCTTTCCTGAGTGCAGCTCTCAGTGTGGGCTCCCGCTGTCCTGCTGCCCCCTGCAGGCAATGGTTTAGGCCGGAGGTTTCGGCCAGGATGTGTTTCAGGGAGTCTCTGAACCCCTCCGAATTGTGTGCTGAATTCGTGTGCTTATGTGTGTGTGTGCGTTTTTCTTGGGAGAGAGCCCCTAATTTTTATCAGGTTCTCATAGGGGTTCATGACTTATAATGGCACAGAAGGTTCTGGCAGTCTGGTCAGAGAGAAAAGGTCCAGGGTAGTGTACTGACAGGCAGCTTCTGTGGTGCAGCTTGTGATATTCAATATAATGTAGCAATAAATTGTGCTTGTCCCAAAAAAGCCTCTCTTGTGTGATTTCATTGACCACTGAAATATTGATTAATTAACAAAAGCATATCCTGCAGCCTAAATGTATGTACTATGGATTCTGATTTTCAGAATGCTGCAGGTTTGAATTTAACGGTGAGGAAATGAGTTTGGAGGAGCTGTTGGTACGAAGAAGGCAGGTGCTTGAGTCAGGCACTGTGGCTTAGCACTGATAAATGAGGACACTGAAGCCCCAGGTCACTAAGCTTGTAAGTGGGCAAGCCCAGGTCTCCTTGTCTTCAACAATGCCCATGCTATTTGCACCATGCTGTACTATTCAAGGTGGTACTTGAGCAGAAGCTCACAGTCCAGCAGGACCCTCTGGCCCTTAGAACATGTAAATGTGGCCCTCCTTAGGTTTGGAACTCGTGCATTTTTTTTTCCTGGGCTCTGTAGTCAAATAAAAGCTGTACTCATAGCCTGCCCATAGTTATTTCATAGGCCCCCAAAATGATTTTCTTCAGATCACAGTTTTATAGGAAGTGCACTTGAAGTCGGTTATAGTAACAGTGTCAAAGGTAAACAAAGCTGGGCACTAGTTAACAGTGGTAAGGACAGATACTAATCAGTAACGTACTATTGCAGCAGGGAAAAGAGTTCAGCATAAACTGGACTAAACTTTGATCTCTACAAAGGTGACTGGACATTTTGAAGGGTGAATGGGGGAGTGGGGAGGGGCCAGCAGGGGCCCAGTAGAGTTGGGAAGTGAAAAATTACAAAGCGTGGGAAGGGGGAGTTGGTCGATGTGAAGCCCATGTAGGTTTGCTAAGTGGTGCTGACCAAAGTCAGGCCCCCACCTCCCCCAGAGGCTGGGGGACTGCGGGCAGCCTCAGGTGTCAGCTGGAGCCAACAGTAAATTTGTTTGGCAGCCTTGCGTTTTCACAGGCAGGCACTTAAAGGGGCACTAGAGTCATCCTAGGGTCATGGTCTTGAGCCATTAGAGACTGTGTGAGCATCTATTCATGTTTCTATGGGCTGAGGTTGAGGCCTAGTTAACAAGAGGGCTGGGAGGAGCCTGGCTAGAGTTTGGTCAAGGAGAGAATCTTTGTCAAGAGCTTCAAGTTTCATGTTGACCCTTTTTGTCTATGAGTGGTCCCCAAACTTATCTGCATACGGGAATCACCTGGGAGCCTTAAAAAATACTGATGCCTGGCCTACTCCCAGAAATCCTGATCTAATTGGTATGAGGTGTATCTGGGCTTTGGGATTCTGACAGCTCCCAAATAAGTCTAATGTGCATCAGTGTGTGGAACCACTGCTCTAGGGTCGCTTGCTTCTCAAAGGGCGGTATGTGGACCACAAGCACTGGCACTCCAGGTGCTTCTTCCGCACATTCAGGCTTAAGAAACACTGCTCTCAGCTGGTGGTTCTCAAACTGAGCCGGCACCAGAATCACCAGGAGGGCTTATTAAAACATGGACTGCAGCGTGGATGTTTTGTTGCCCTTGTCTAGCTTGGATTAATACTTAGTCTATAGGCACAGTCCTGATCATCTACATTTGCCCTCTTATAGCACTAAATTATGTTTTCTACCTTTATCTTGCATCTACCTACCACTTAAATATTTTATTAAAAAAAATAAGGGAGAAATGTGGGATTCACATATAAATCAAGTATAAAAATGAAATGAATAATCATATCTGACTTGATTGTTTATAGTTCGTGATGCGTGATCAAAACCGAAAGTTTCTGTGATATGACTGCCCTTGCACTGTTCAAAAAAGATTGCATGGGGAACCAGATGGTTATCAGGGTTGCTTGATGAAAAAGCAACAAATAATGTAAGAACTTATTCATTATGTAAGAACTTGTTCACCATGTAAGAACTTGTTCGTTATGCTTCAGAAGATTGGAGACTGTTGAGAATTAGGCTTGGGGTTGATTAATGATTGTGCATTGAGTCCCCTATGCAGAATTTTATTGTTGTTAACAACCATTTGATCAATAAATATAAGAGATGCTCTCTCTCAAAAAAAATATTCAAGATAGTATTGCTCTGTGAGCCAGTGATTCCACTCCTAGGCGTATACCCAGAATAATTGAAAGCAACACTCAAATACATGTTCAAGGGTGACCACAGCAGCAGTATCCCTGACATCCAAGGTGGGGACAGTGCAAATGCCCATTAGCAGGTGACTGGATAAGCAAATTGTGATTGATGCACATGGGAAGAATTATTCAGCCATAAAGAGGAATGAAGTGTTGATACATGCTGCAATATGGGTGAACCTCAAAAGCATGCTAAGTAAAAGAATGCAGATACCAAAAAAACCCCAAAAAACAAAAAAAGATGGACTGCAGGCCCAGCCCCAGAGGGTCTGATTCAGTTGGACTGGGGTGGGGCCCAATAATTTGCATGTCTGACAAGCTCCCAGGTAATGCTGATCCTGCGCCTCTGGGACCACAGTCTGAGAACCACTACTTCATGAATATGTTCTCTCTTCTCGTATGTGCTAGGTGGGAGGTAGTGATGCAGTGAGCTGCGTGACTTTGTGACTTAACCCCCTAGGCTATGTTTTTTTAATGAAATAAAGAGGTTGGACTAGACACTGTCTAGGACTATTTTTACTTTTGCTATACAGCAAAGGATATGTGTGCATGTAGTAAATAGAATGTTCAAGAACAATTGCAGGCTAATGATGAGACAAAGGGCTGCTTGATGCTGGGACTCTCCTGGGGTCTGCACTTGGTCACTCCAGATCTAAGATCTGAGCCTTAAGAATTAGCGATGATACAGCTCTGAGGCACTGAATTACACTAAATAAGAACACATGATGTAACTCAGGATGATTTTTCTCTCTGTCAGTGGTTTCCAAAATGAGGCCCCCGACCAACAGCATCACCTGGGAGTTTGTTGGAAACATAAATCCCAGCTCCAGTTCCAATTGTGGGGAATAGGTCCCAGCAGCCTGTGTTTTAACATGACTTCCAGGTGATTCCAGTGTTCAAGCTTGAGAATCACTGCTCTGTGTGAACTAGAAGACTCAGATCATCTGTTTAGCTCATCCTTTCCAATCCTCTACCACCCATAAAAAAGATTGCATGGGGAACCAGATGGTTATCAGGGTTGCTTGATGAAAAAGCAACAAATAATTATTGCCTCCTATGTGCCAGGCACTGGGGTTATAATTATAAGCCAGGACAGAATCTCTGCCCTCATGGAGCTCACAGCTTCACAGAAGCATGACATCTGTGTCAAGGAAAATTGACGTCCACAATGGAACATACTGTATATACATACATCCCACAACATGGTGCTTTATGCACTCTGGGGAGACAGCACCCATGTCAACTGGAAGACCTATACTGGCCAGTCAGCCCATCTCCCCTTGAACAGTGCTAGGGTGATGCTTAGTGGCACCTTCTTCCTTCTTTGCTGATTCTTTACAGAGTTCCTGCAGCCCCACCAATAATGACAAAATATTATTGTTGAAAAGTGAAACCACATGGAGAGGACTCTGGTCTCCCTTCTAGAGCTCTTTCCAGTTGGCTTTCCTTGAAGTTCTGATCTGACTTCCTAGACACAGGCTTGGAAAACTCCATCACACTAGTGCTGAGTTCATCTCTTGGTCCATAGCAGGCACCTGCTACATGCTTGGCAGAGTGGATGTATGAATGAGCTTAGGCTGGGTCACTGCATTTGGTTAATCTTGTCCATTTTTATACTGATTCTCATTAGCTTCCATGTCAGATGCTGACATTTCCTAGTTTTTTCCCCAAATTATTTTGGTCTGTAGCATCCTATCTATGCATTGAAAACATATTTCCAAATAATACATTTGTAATCAGAGAACTACTGAATGATTTACATGTGTATCAGCATACATTAAAAAAATATCCATTTGTACTTTCAAGTGAGTTGTGCAGATGTTTCTATAAGCACAATTTCTGACCCTTTAGAGAATTACAAGTCTTTAAAGTTTATTATCTATCATAGTAATGGCTAAGTTTTGTGTACACACATGCAACCCAGGTACTGAGGACACTGCACTGGTGGCTTCATTTATCACAGTGGAACTGTGGTACCTGGTCAGAATCCTGGAGGTGTGGGGAGGTAGAGGCTGAGGAAGCCATTGGGGTGGGAGAGAGAGTGCCTGAGTTTTAACTCGGAAGTCTAAAATGTAGGTCAAAGGTGGTCAGGACCCAGCAGGCTCTGGTTACTGGAATACTGATGTTCTATCAGTGTAAGTGTTGACCTCTCATCCAAAAAGATGTCCGTTGTGACACTGAGTGATGTCACTGCTTTAATAACCTCTGCTTATAACCAGATTTACTTTAGCGAGATTACAAGTAATACAATTGCATAACACGATACTCTCAAAAACAAAGGTCGTGCTATTTCCCATCACTTGGGTTCAGATTCTCACTATGAGATCAATACAACAAAGGCAGATACTTAGAATTTTGCAAAAATTCCCCAAAGCTGACCCACAACCCAAGCAGCAATTCTTCCAAATTATCAGCAAAATTCACAAAGATGCAGTGATATCGAGTTTTCCCAAGGCCATCCTTGTGTCCTATGCATACTAAATGCTCAGGAAATGTCTACTGGGCATGAGTGTGGGTGGGGATTCAGGTCACTAGTCTCCTTATTAATTAGTCACCTAAAAGAACAGAGGGAGTTTAAAAAATATTTCTGTGCTGTGTTGAGGGTGGAGGTGGTGACCCCTCTCCTCATATGTCATTAAGGATCTATGGATATTTTTGCCTGGGGCCTTATGAGGGCTGAAATCAGGGAGAATTGGGGCTCCTTGCCAGCTCCTGGTCATATGAAGATGTCTTCTAGGGAAGGAATTCTCATTTCTTTTAAGGAGGCTGGTGTGAAATTGGATCACACTTACTGGTGTGGACTTAGTGACCATAATTTCATGCAGCCCAAAATAAGCTCCAATAAAGAAGGTGTTGTCATTCAAGTCACTGCCACAGACCTGCTCCTGGAACTTCTGTGCAACTGACACATGCAGAAGTTACGGAGTTCTGTTTAGGAAGGGAGGCAGCTGAGTGCAAGGAGAAAAGAGTCTGTCTGAAAGATCTCCTTAAATTTTCCAAACCTCTCGTGCCATACCAAAGGGGGCAGGTCCTTGAACAGGCTCCCTGGTAGGAGGCTGGCTGTGGAGTGAAACCAGCTCAGGGCTGAGGGGCATGTGCAAGTGGGGGTGCTGGCTGGAGATCTGGGATTTATCTGGTCCACAGATATGCTTCTTGTGGGGTACATGGAACCAGAAAGAATTTTGAGTCTTAACATTTTCAAAATTGGGAGATGCATATGTTATCTGGGTTTCTGTTTTCTGAGTGATTCACATAAATATCTGAGTTCCCATCTTCTGAATAATTAGAAGACCCTGGAAGTCCCTGAGCTGTATCCCCACGTGACAATAATCAGCAAACTGAAGCCGAGTGGTGGCTGTCCTCAAGGTCGCCACATTCATCTGGACCTGCTTCCCTTGTCCACATTACCAATGTGAATCCTGAAGACACCCGACTTTGCAGGCCTTGATATAGCTAATATATTACCTGACTACCTTTTGTATATTGAATTATCATGCTATTAACTTAAGCTCCTTCAAACACCAGAGGTGGCATTTCCACCGGATGGTAACTCTGTTTGTAGACACTGACCAGGATGCTACTAGGTGGGGTGAGTTGACCTTACACTATGATTTCCACTGGGTTGGTCATTGGTGACCCACCCCCTCACCCCTTAATTCCTTGCCATTTTTTACTAGAATGTCATTATGAGTGGGACACTGGTGAAAATGTACCAGTAAGGCTGTCAGGCTCAGGGTTTGCATTTAGAATAAAGCCAGGAAACAGTGCCATCTCATATGTTGGCATTTGCCTATTTTATTATATATTTACAAAAAATAATGCCCTCCCTCTAACAAGCTTAGTTTGAAAATACAAACAGTAAGTGCAAATTGAAAAATAATTATCTCTAAATCTTTTCACTTGCAAAGGCTCAGGTGTAATTTAGAAAAGTCTCCCCTCTTGGGAAGCATGAAGAAAAACTGCATCTCACCATCTTCAACCACATTAGAGTTGGATTATATCAAAAGATTTTACTAGGTCCATTAAGTTTTTGTCTGGAAATATGAGCTCTCATGGGCATATTCACAGTTTCAGACTTTTATTACTTATGGCGTTGTAAATATCCTCAGTCATAGGCACATACATTGCTGCTTTGTCATCCAAGAAATACAAGGAGTCTTTGATGACTTCAGGGTTAAAGCCCTCCTCCACGAGGGTCACTTTGCGGTGTTTAAAAGTTCCAGTGATATCAATAGTGTCCTGCAAAAACATCAAACACGTCACATTGCTGTGGTGTTTTGCAAACAGATTACGTTGCAGGGCAAGAGGCGGGGCAGGGAGGCAGGGAGCCCACTGGCATCTCTGGTTCACAGAGCTCTGAAGCCAAATTTTGCACAGTATCCGTACAGCTTGTTTTCAGAGGTACCCCTAGAGGCCTTTGGCAGGGTTTTTTTTTTTCATTCCCTTAAGGTTTTAGGATCACCTGTGGGCAGTGAGGGGCAGCTGACAGTGAAATACAGAGCAGAGGAGTCTGTTGCTTGGTGAGCTTCAGGAATTACTGGAATACCCTGATTAAGGGTGCGATGGGGATAGGATCATCTATATAATGACAGCTCTGTTTTCTAAGTGTGTTTGTCCATTAGACTGAAGATTTGCTTTTTCTTCAGTTAATAGGTGATGATCTGAGGGTATCTGAATTTTCACATCCCTCAACAATCTCACTGTTAAAAGAAGTGTGTGCTATGAACATCAACAGAAATAACTCTACCTCAGTAATACTGGTAATCTGATGCTTCTTTTCTCAAGTTTTCAGCTATAGAATCATAGATCTCAAAGTCCAAAAGTGAGAGTGTAAAGCTAACCAATGGGTTAATGTTTGAGAAATAAGAAAAGCATCTCTCTAGTGGCAAAAGTTAAACCTGTGGTAGTTCCAGCTGGCTAATGATGCCCAATTAAATTTCACACTATATGGGGGGGGGACTTGGTGAACGGGGGACTCTAGTAAACATAATGTTCTTCATGTAATTATAGATTAATGATAATAAACAAACAAACAAAAAATTTCATACTATAAAAAGGTATAAGACTTCAGTGGATTTTTCCATTATTTAAAACCAGAAATAAGAAGTAGGAGGGTCAAAGCATTTCTATTTTATGTGTCTGCCATAACTCATCAAACAGATTTTGTGAGTTCTTTGCTAATACTGTTGCTGAATGAACTGGCCAGTTCAGGGAGAAAGAGATTAGATTTTGGTTTCTGCTAGCTATAATTTCTGATATCTCTGCTGCTTTATTGAGCTTCCTGGAAAAAGCAGTGAA
Organism: Manis javanica; assembly: GCF_040802235.1. Lineage (NCBI taxonomy): Eukaryota > Metazoa > Chordata > Mammalia > Pholidota > Manidae > Manis > Manis javanica. Next base: position 99,883,660 of record NC_133163.1, on the reverse strand, counting down.
AATGGCCAGTGTGGTTGCTATGGTGTAAGGGGAATTGTTCCCTAGTGACAAGGGTCTCTGAGAGAGGATAACTGAACTCGATAGCAAGAGGTTGCACCTGTAGTCTTAGAAATCGGGGCCTTGCGTAACTGGGCAGATAATCAGCAACATGCTTAAAGAGTTTCTTTCCATCAAATTCATGGTCATCCTTCATCTTGATGGAAGCCATGCCGATTCGACCCTCGTGACCTAGAAATAAATGAGATAAAATGAGACATGCTGTAGCTATTTATTTTATGATGTTCTGCTAGTTCAAAGAAGCGTGGACTGGGACAGCAGTACGGTATGGGTTTCTTTTGGATAGTTGGAGGTTTCATTTGAAATATATGTTGAAGCTATCCTAAAGTGAATGCAATAATAATAAAAATAAGGATAATAATAAAAGGTATACATCAATTGAATCTGTGACATGCCAGGCCCTATATTAGTGCGCTTTACAGACCTTCTCATTTAAGCTTCCCAACAACCTTATGAAGAGGTACAAATGTTAACTCCACATTAGAGATGAAGAAACTGAAGCTTAAAGGCATTAAGAGACTAGTTCAAGTTCATGCAGCAAATACCAGGCAGGATCAGGAATCGAATGAAAAGAGCCTGGTTGAAAACATCTGAGGGGGAAACAGGTCAAACTGGTGGCTAACAAAACTTTCGTGTCTTTGTCATGTTTGTTTATTTTTGACGTCTGTGAAAAGTCCTTGCTCTGCTGTCCTGAGTGCCTGAGTTCTGGTCACTCTTTGCATTGCAATATCAGGTGTGTTGTGCTTCCAGGCACAAACACCACCTTTGAGACTTATTTATTTAATCAAGGTTCCTAATAGCTTTGCCTCTGTATTATAGAGAGGCCGTGGGACAGGAGGGTGAAGGCAAGGTGCAAAGGTGAGCTGCTCTGTGCCTTCCCACTGATGCCCTTAATCCCGAGGGCACATGCTCTCCTCAGGGAAAACAGATCCCAACAGCTCTTTCTTCCCCATCAGGCACTGCCTTTCAGTGAAGAGAAAAATTACCAGTTTTCTTGTGAGGAAAAGGTAATTAGGTATTAATACGTGTTCTACCTGATCCAGCAGACCCAGCGGGAGTCTATATCCACTTCCCTAAACTACTAAGCTGTAACCAGAGAGGGAGAAGGAGCTGCCCATGGTCACCTGGGCCCTGGCTTTCGAAATCTCTCCCATGGTGACTGTGTGTTTATCCATCACTCTAAAGAAGGCAGAAAACAAGAGGAAAAATTAAAAGAAAGGAAATGCATCCTGATATGATTTGCCCCTTATCTGAAGGAGCGAGGCAGGGCACTGGACCCATTTTCTTACGGGTCCCTGGTAGCTCTCTTGCAGGTACCTGTCTCAGGAATCTGAAATGTCATCAATAAGCTCCTTTTAGAATTACATCAGAGGCTGATGCAACAGAAAACCTTAGTGTCAACTGGCTCCTTGTTTCTGGCTCTGGCAGAAGCAACCAAAAGGCTAGTGGGTCCTGTTGGGTCTCAGGCCTCTGCCCTGACTCCCAGAGGTTAGTTAAGGGCTATTTCAGCTCCAGGAAGAAGGTTCCAGTCTACAGAGGTTCTGGCCAAGGGGTTCCCTAAAGCTGCACTGTCCAATATGGTAGCTACTGGTCACACGTGTCTACTGAAATTAATTATAATTAAATAAAATGAGTATTTCAATTCCTCAGGTGCATTAGCCACATTTCAATGGTTAATAGCCATGTGGTGGCTATTGGCTACACATTCTGGTCAGTGCAAATATGGGACATTTTCATCATTGCAGGAAGTTCTACTGAGCATAGAAAGTTCTAGGTAGTAGCGGGACGGTTCTGATGTGACACCTAGAAAAACTGAACTCCGCTGTAGGCCCAGACCTGTAAGTTCCTTCCTGATCCAAAGCTGAGATCTGGGAAGGTCTTGCTCAGCCCTCCGTTCCTAAAAATCACCCTGGCGGCTTGATGCTTTACTTTAGATAGACTTTCCACATTTCTAGGCTGGAATGGGGCTGGTCTCTGTGCATGGGAGGCCAGATGGCAGCAAGTGTAGCTTTGAGAATCACAGAATCCAAAAGCTGGGAGAAACTTTAGAGTTCACCTCTAACCTTTCATTGCTGCAAGAATTCATATAGGATCCCAGGTGGACATCCAGCTTCTTTACGGGCCTCAGTGGGACATTCCCTATCTTAAGAGGCAGCCCATTCTATTGTTCACCCCTTTGGTTACAGGAGAGCACCAGGCCTGGTCATTTCACTGCCTGGCCATTTCCACCCGTCGGATTTTGTCCTGCTCACTGGAGCAACACAAGCGTATCGCCTTCTTGCCCCACCTGTGTCCTAATCATTTGCAAACTGTTAGCCTCCTCTCTGTTCTCTATCCGTGCCTCCCAAAACTTACTTGTCATTAGACTTATTTGGGAATTTAAAAAGACATGAAGAGTCTGAGGCCCAAACCCCAGAAGTTCTGATCCTTTAGATCCAGAGTTTAAAAAGTTTTCCAGATGATTCTGATGATTGGCCAGATTTTCAGAATCACTAGGTTTCAGTGCTTCCCAGACCTTAGTATTTTTAAAAAAATCGTGTTAAGACACACATTAAACTCGTCATTTTAACCATTTTACAGTGAACAACTCAGTGGCATTTAGTACATTCACACTATGGTACAACTACCACCAGTATCTACTTTTAGGTATTTTACCCCCAAATAAGACTTTGGTGTTTTTAAGAATCATTGGAGGGCTTGTTATAACACAGCTCCCTGGGTCTACCCCACAGATTCTGACTGAGCGTGTCTGGGGATGGCCTGAGACTCTGACTCAGCAGGTCTGGGGATGGCCTGAGATTCTGACTCAGCAGGTCGCGGGATGGCCTGAGATTCTGACTCAGCAGGTCTGAGGATGGCCTGAGATTCTGACTCAGCAGGTCTGGAGTTGGCATGTTAAACAAGCTCCCCATGATGCTGCTGAAGCTGGACCAGAGACCCCACTTTGAAAAGCCCTGGATTAGGTCTTTCCATTCCATTCCCCAGGTTCTCTCACCTTCTCATACATATTCTTTTCTGTTGTTACCCTTTTAAAATTCAGCATTGAGAAGTACATGCCAGGTGGGGCCTGAGAAGCTCTGCAGGGCATGATGGCTGACAAACATGACATGGACCCTTGTATTAATTCAGCCTAAAGCCCAAACACAAGAAGTATTCTGCACTCCTCACCCTCTGCGACCTGAGAAGTGGCTACACTTCCTTTGTACCATTGTCATAGGGTTCGAGAGGAACAGGCAAGACAAAGTCTCCAATATTCTTTAAAAAACTAAAAAATTGGATATTTAAAAAAAATGAAAACAAGGTCATGTGAAACCATTATAGCTCAGGGAAAAGGGACTTGAGTATTTCATGTTGATTCAGGGTGAGAATCCCAAATAATGAGTTCTGGGGGGAATAGCAGTGTCCCTAGCACCTTATATTTGAAAAGTGATGTGGAGGTTATAATGCTGGCATCTATAATTAAAATGATTTTTTCTCTTGACTGTTCTCATATATATCTGGTGCACACAAAACATATGCTTAGTATTTCCGTAACTGAAATGAATTAATTATCTTGACAATCTTAACTGCAGGACTGGCAATAACACTAGTTTCAGTGATTTGCCTGAAGTCAAACGGCCAGCAGGTGTAAGAGCCAGACCCGAAGTCAAATGCTGGCACTCCCCATTTGGCAGCAGCCTTGCAGACGACAGCTTGGTGACGCTACTCTATATGACGATTCTGAAATTCAGTATGCTGGCCTCGGGTAAAGGACCTGCTTTAAAATAAGAGTCTAGACAAAGTCAGCTCCTTCCCTGGTTTTTCTTCTTGCAACTGCACTTGGTCATATTTGTGAGGCCAAGATACCATTTCTCAGCTATCAAGTGTGACACGTATTTTCAGGAGGTGTGCCCAATACAGCACGGGACCCTGCATCTAGGAGGGATCTGGCTCACCCAGGAGACCAAGAACAGCTGGGGAGCTGAACCACAGATCAGGGCCACATTCAGACGTATTGACTTGGCTGATTTATAATGGAACATAAGCCAGACTCTTTCTTCTAGGTGTCTGACAGTGATTTTTCAGTTGGCAGGAGAAAGTGATGACAAACTTTGCCATGGGGTTAAAATTATGACCAGTTGCTGTCTGAGTTTAGGCATAGATTTATAACCTACTGTGCCTACCTGGCACGGGCACGCCATAAACATTCACTTCTTGGACAAAATCAACCAGTCCCACAACATCAGCAACTTCAGTGGTGGCCACGTTTTCCCCTTTCCACCTGGAAGAAACGACAAAGTTCGCAGAGGTCACTGGTGGTCGCTGGCCCAGGCTGTGTGAGGTGGCTGCACTCATCTTCTTCACCCTGGGCCTCAGCCTCCCCAGCTTAGTCGTGGGAGAGGCACTCCATTTATGGAACAAAAGACAAAGGCATAGACCTAAATAATAAGATGTGGAATTTCAACCTTACCACGTGAACAATGATAAACAGACTGATGCTGTTCTAATGTGAAAATACAGGCTTGGCCTAAGACAGGCAATGGGAATAAAAATTAAACACCTGTGACTTTACGCTGTGTTAAGGTCTCTCACTTTCTCATTCACTAAGTTTGGTTGCTATTTAATTCCATCAGTGAATTTCTATTTAATAGAATTTTATATGTCTACTTGAGGTTCTCATGGCATTGAAAAAGCTTTTCATAAGAAATAACATACTTTCTATTCAGGAGCTACTTTTCCACTTAAAAAAGAGTTAAAATATCTTACATTAAAAAATTCTTTAGTTCTCCTAATAGTATTTTTTTATATGATGGCTGACAACCAGGACATGGCCCCTTATATTAACTCAGCATAAAGTCCAATATGAGATGTATTCCACACTCCTCATGCTGTGTGACTTGAAATGTGGCTACACTTCCCCTTGTGTCATTGTCATAGAGTTGGAGAGGAAGAGGTAAGAGAAAGTCTCAAAATTCTTTTTAAAATAAAAAAACTGGATATTCTTTAAAAAATAAACAAGGTCATGGGAGACCATCATGGCTCAGGAAAAAGGGACTTCCGTATTTCTATTTTGATTATAGTTGAGATTCTATAGTAACATGAAGTCCACATAATCATGATATGAATCCTGAGTCATGGAATATTAGAGATGGAAAGGACCCTGGGGTCATCAAGATCCTCATTTCATGGGTGAAGGAATCAAGGTCAAGCAAGGTCCCACGACAACACAGCTGGTCAGGGGTAGAGTAAAGCTTGGGGCTTGGTTTCCCTTATTCAAATCCATGGTTTCTACTATTGCCAGACAACTTCCATCCCCTCCTCTTTCATTCATGCAAAAAGTAATTGTGGGTGTCAGGCACTGTGCTAGGTGCTGCAGGGGCTGAACAAGCAGACACAGGGCTTGGTCTTGGGGGGGGGTCTACACAGGAGGGAAGCATTTAAATCAAGTGTCATGAAGCTGGAGGGCTGTGCTGTTGTAGGGACTTAATTTCAGAGTCTATTACAATGACTTTCTCACTTCATCATGCTGACCTGAGGGTTCTGTGAGAAACCCTGGATGGGGCTGGAGAGTGGGAGGGAGGAGACTGGAGGGGCCTCTGAACCCCTCCTCTCCTCTTCAACTAGATCAGCTCCGTGTTAATTTGCATTTGGTTTTATCTGATGAAAAGCCCCATGATTGGAAAGAATGTGAAAATCTCAGGCTGTCCTATGAGTGACCAGTAATAACTGAGGATAAATGAGAGGATTTGAATGGACTGAGCTATTTAGGCTCCAAAAATCAGACACAGATTTTCTGCCTTATTCTCATCTGGTGTTGCTCAACGAAGTTAACTGCTTTACAGAGTGACACCTCATGCGTTTTGCTCCTTATTTTCTGGGGACATAGGAGGTTGAATTGGCACACCAAAGAGATAGAAGAAATGGAGCACCATGACCGAAGTGGAACGCGATTCCAATTTAGGAGTAAGCCAACTTGTGCACGTGTTTGTTTGGCTCTCTAATTCAGAGAAACCAACCGGAATGTATCTCCAACTCTGTCATGGAAGTGGATGAAATTTTCATGGTCTATCATTAAGAGATCTCCACTGTTGAAATAGAGGTCTCCTTTCTTAAAGACGTCTCTCAGCTTTTTCTTCTCTGTCTGAGTCTTTCCTCCACTATAGCCACTAAATGGTGTGAGTCGTGTTATTTTGCAAACCAGGAGTCCAACTTCGCCTAAGACATAAGAAAACAAATTGTTATTTTATGCGCTAGCAGTAGGCAAATTTTATTACTAACCTTCTCTTAAAACTGATGTCATACAACCCACATGACAAGGTGGCTGCAAGAAGTGGCATTTTCCACACACATGTACGTGCATATCCATATACATCGTATACCACATATTACACAAAACACAGAGGACCTTATTTTATATGGCCACACATTTGTAATTTTTTAATGCTAATTCTTTACTGAATAATGATTTACATGCATAGACAAATGCACAATAGTTTAAGCTTAAAGGAAAAGACCCCCTAAAACTAACGATAGCTTTGGAACCATAATCACATATCCCTTTCCGCAAATCCGCCTCATAATCAAGAAGTTGTTAAGCCAGGTTTCAAACTGTAATCTTCTTACATGTGGTAGTAAATTAGCATCTTTTGGAACTTCTGTAATTATTTCTGAGGATACTTAAATAAACCTATTTTCTCCCACTCTGATAAATTTTACCAGGTACTCATTTTCGCAATGCTGTTAGTTCTTAACAGTTAGTTGGTCAAGGTAAGAAAAGGCACATGTTAATTGAAGAAAAATCCACTGTACCTTTGGGAACTTTGATGCAATATCCATTTCCATCACGGACAGGTTCATCCTTCTCCACATCATATTTAATCAGCTCATATGTTATGACTTTCTGACACAATTAAAACATATCATTTTGAGTACAAATTTTTTCACTTTTTTATTGTGGTATAGTGTACATAGAATATACAAAGTATATATACCTAAACCATATAGTTTGGTGAATTTTTACATATATAGACACCACTGGAACTACCGTCCTGACCCAGATAGAAAACATTGTCAATACCTTCCAAAGTTTCCTCTTGCTTGCACCCAGCTTCCTTCCCTGGGGCTCTGAACTGCATCTAGCCTGGGTCTTCAAGGTTCGGGGTGGTACTGGTTAGACGGAAGCCAACTAGACAAGGCTGACCGCCTCAGCAGCGGTTCCAGTGGGCAGGAGGAAACTGATCTTCAGTCTGGAGCAGTGCTGCCCAGAGTTCTCTCCAATGGTAGAAATGCTCTCTGTACTGCTCAATAGGGCAGTCGCTAAACAAGTGGCTACTCAGCACTTGAAATGTTGCTAGTGCAAATGAAGAACCAATTAAAAAATTTTATTCATATAATTTAAATTTCAGTAGCCATGTGTAGCTCATGGCTACCATATTGGACGGCCCAGGCGTGGAGGGAGCTGTGAAGTCTGTATAGATTTGGCTGTCATTGCCAGAGAGATTCCTTGGACTTGAGAAGGCCTGGAGATCAGGCCAGAATATAAGGAATGGAACGGCAGTAACTGCTATAGCTAACAATTACTCAAGGCTATTATCTGACAGGTATTGGGCTGTATCCTCTAAGGATTTTCTCATGAATTATTTAGTTTAATCATTCAATAACCGTTTTCTCTCATTAATACTGAGTTTGGGCCAAGTATTGGCCTATTTCTTTTTCCTATCTCTGTTTCATAAATGATGGAGCTGAGGCCGAAGGAACATCAGTGACTTGCCTCAGGGCATTCGGTTAGGATGTGAAGGTCCTGGCACATCCTCTCTGGAGCCAGACCTCTTATGCGCATGGACTACTGTCCTCTGTCTGCTGCCAGTCACTCCCTGGGGACATGGACTGCCTGGGATCTCTGGTGTGACTGTTTCCTGGCCAGGGAGGATGGGCTGCCAGAGGCACAATGACAGTGGTGCCTGCTGAAGCCAGTGGAAGCTCAGCACTTGCTGGATATTACTGGAATTTGCAGGCCAGGTGGTCATCTGGAAGTCTGACTGCCTGAACACAGAAAAGGCAGAGATGTTGTCCAGAGACCCTAGGTGATAAAATGACTAAGAGGGAAGACTGCTGTGTGAGCTGGTTTAAAAATAAGAACTGTCTTTCTGGAAGAGGTATCAGGTGAACACAAATGTTCACAAGATTCTAGAATCTGGATGCATCCCAGATCTCTTGAAGGTCTTCATAGTGGTTCTTCACCTTGGCTGCACAAGCTTTTGAGAAACACTGAAGCCTGGGCCCTGCCTCAGCATGAAGCTCAGGGGGTGGGACCCTGCACCTGTACCTGTGACACCTCCCTGGGTGATCTGAGGCCCAGCACAGCCAGGGGCAAGCACCACGCCTCACAGCACAGGGGAAACTTAGAGAGCTGGAAGCCTTCAGGCGTTTTGTCATATAGGAGTATAAATGGGCTCAGGAAGACTTCCCATAGGACTTCACTTTGCCGAGGGCCAAGGTATAATGGATTGTTATTAATAGAAATTAAGATTTTTAAATTAGAGGACTCTGTCATTCCAAGCTATCACAGAGAATGAGCAAAACCTCCTGGTGGATGGGCTCTGGCTGTGATGCTGTATGAAATTCTGATGAGAATAACATTATCATGACACAGCTTTTGGGAAACCTCTGTATTCTGAACACTGGGTACATGGGCTCTCCTTTTTCAAGGTACTTACTTTCTGTAGGTAGTTTACTCTTCCAATAGCCCCGATTTTTCTCGTATAATTCACAAAGCCAATATTGCCTTCAGTGGAAGCATAGAACTCATAAATGTGAATGTCCCCAAATCTCTTGATGAATTCTCTCCACACATCTCCTCGCAAGCCATTTCCCAATGCCAGTCTCACTTTATGATCACGATCGTTTGGTTTCTGTGGTAGGAGGAGGAGGGGATCAAACGGAACCATCACTGGAGCCTGTACTTATGTATTAATAACTGCCTTTATGTTTGTGTGTTTATGTTGGTTATACATTTTCTCTAGTGCACCCCTTCTCTGTCACCCACACACATGACCCCTCGTCCCCACCAACACATGTAGTATGGGCTGACAGCCAGGACTCTGATTGAATAACCAAAGGACTTGGCTTCCCATTTTGATTTTTTAATTTTATTTTGGTATCATTAATCTACAATTACATGAAGAACATTATGTTTACTAGGCTCACTCCTTCACCAAGTCCCCCCCACATACCCCTTAACAGTCACTGTCCATCAGCGTAGTAAGATGCTGTAAAATCACTACTTGTCTTCAAAGTATTGCACAGCCTTCCCCATGCCCCCTCTCCACTGTACATGCTAATCGTAATGGCCCCTTTCTTTTTCCCGCCCTTATCCTTCCCTTCCCACCCATCCTCCCCAGTCCCTTTCCCTTTGGTAGCTGTTAGTCCATTCGTCGGTACTGTGATTCTGCTGCTGTTTTGTTCCTTCAGTTTTTCTTTGTTCTTATACTCCACATATGAGTGAAATCATTTGGTACTTGTCTTTCTCTGCCTGGCTTATTTCACTGAGCATAATAGCCTCTAGGTCCATCCATGCTGTTGCAAACGGTAGGATTTGTTTTCTTCTTATGGCTGAATAATATTCCATTGTGTATATGTACCACATCTTCTTTATCCATTCATCTACTGATAGACACTTAGGTTGCTTCCATTTCTTGGCTATTGTAAATAGTGCTGCGATAAACATAGGGGTGCATCTGTCTTTTTCAAACTGGGCTGCTGCATTCTTAGGGTAAATTCCTAGAAGTGGAATTGCTGGTTCAAATGGTATTTCTATTTTGAGCTTTTTGAGGAACCTCCATACTGCTTTCCACAATGTTGAACTAATTTGCATTCCCACCAGCAGTGTAGGAGGGTTTCCCTATCTCCGCAACCTCGCCAACCTTTGTTGTTGTTTGTCTTTTGGATGGTAGCCATCCTTACTGGTGTGAGGTGATATCTCATTGTGGTTTTAATTTGCATTTCTCTGATGACAAGTGATGTGGAGCATCTTTTCATGTGTCTGTTGGCCATCTGAATTTCTTCTTTGGAGAACTGTCTGTTCAACTCCTCTGTCCATTTTTAAATTGGATTATTTGCTTTTTGTTTGTTGAGGTGTGCGAGCTCTTTATATATTTTGGATGTCAACCCTTTATCGGATCTGTCATTTATGAATATATTCTCCCATACTGCAGGGTACCTTTTTGTTTTATTGATGGTGTCCTTTGCTGATACAGTCCTACTTGTTCATTTTTGCTTTTGTTTCCCTTGCCCAAGGAGATATGTTCACGAAGAAGTTGCTCATGTTTATGTCCAAGAGATTTTTGCCTATGTTTTTTTCTAAAAGTTTTATGGTTTCATGACTTACATTCAGGTCTTTGATCCATTTTGAATTTTCTTTTGTGTATGGGGTTAGACTGTGATCCAGTTTCATTCTCTTACATGTAGCTGTCCAGTTTTGCCAGCACCATCTGTTGAAGAGACTCTCACTTCCCCATTGTATGTCCATGGCTCCTTTATCATATATTAATTGACCATATGTGTTTGGGTTTATATCTGAAGTCTCTAATCTGTTCCACTGGTCTGTGGCTCTGTTCTTGTGCCAGTACCAAATTGTCTTGATTACTGTGGCTTTGAAGTAGAGCTTGAAGTTGGGGAGTGAGATCCCCCCCCCCACTTTATTCTTCCTTCTCAGGATTGCTTTGGCTATTCGGGGTCTTTGGTGGTTCCATATGAATTTTTGAACTATTTGTTCCAGTTCATTGAAGAATGCTGTTGGTAATTTGATAGGGATTGCAATGAATCTGTATATTGCTTTGGGCAGGATGGCCATTTTGTCGATATTAATTCTTCCTAGCCAGGAGCATGGGATGAGTTTCCATTTGTTGGTGTCCTCTTTAATTTCTCTTAAGAGTGTCTTGTAGTTTTCAGGGTATAAGTCTTTCACTTCCTGGGTTAGGTTTATTCCTAGGTATTTTATTCTTTTTGATGCAATTGTGAATGGAATTGTTTTCCTGATTTCTCTTTCTATTGGTTCATTGTTAGTGTATAGGAAAGCCATAGATTTCTGTGTGTTAATTTTGTATCCTGCAACTTTGCTGAATTCCGATATTAGTTCTAGTAGTTTTGGAGTGGAGTCTTTAGGGTTATTTATGTACAATATCATGTCATCTGCAAATAGTGACAGCTTGACTTCTTCTTTACCAATCTGGATTCCTTGTATTTCTTTATTTTGTCTAATTGCCACGGCTCGGACCTCCAGTACTATGTTAAATAACAGTGGGGAGAGTGGGCATCCCTGTCTTGTTCCCGATATCAGAGGAAAAGCTTTCAGCCCCTCTCGCTGTTCAGTATGATGTTAGCTGTGGGCTTATCTTATATGGCCTTTATTATGTTGAGGTACTGGCCCTCTATACCCATTTTCTTGAGAGTTTTTATCATGAATGGATGTTGAATTTTGTCGAATGCTTTTTCAGCATCTATGGAGATGATCATGTAGTTTTTGTCCTTCTTTTTGTTGATGTGGTGGATGATGTTGATGGATTTTCAAATGTTGTACCATCCTTGCATCCCTGGGATGAATCCTACTTGGTCATGGTGTATGATCCTTTTGATGTATTTTTGAGTTCGGTTTGCTAATATTTTGTTGAGTATTTTTGCATCTACATTCATCAAGGATATTGGTCTGTAGTTTTCTTTTTTGGTGGGGTCTTTGCCTGGGTTTGGTATTAGGGTGATGTTGGCTTCATAGAATGAGTTTTGGAGTATTCCCTCCTGTTCTATTTTTTGGAAAACTTTAAGGAAAATGGGTATTATGTCTTCTCTGTATGTCTGATAAAATTCCGAGGTAAATCCATCTGGCCTGGGGGTTTTGTTCTTGGGTAGGTTTTTGATTACCACTTCAATTTTGTTGCTGGTGATTGGTCTGTTTAGATTTTCTGTTTCTTTCTGGGTCAGTCTTGGAAGGTTGTATTTTTATAGGAAGTTGTCCATTTCTCCTAGGTTTTCCAGCTTGTTAGCATATAGGTTTTCTAGCATATAGTATTCTCTAATAATTCTTTGTATTTCTGTGGGGTCCGTCATGATTTTTCCTTTCTTGTTTCTGATTCTGTTGATGTGTGTTGATTCTCTTTTTCTCTTAATAAGTCTGGCTAGAGGCTTATCTATTTTGTTTATTTTCTCAAAGAACCAGCTCTTGGTTTCATTGATTTTTTTCTATTGTTTTATTCTTCTCAATTTTATTTATTTCTTCTCTCATCTTTATTATGTCCCTCCTTCTGCTGACCTTAGGCCTCATTTGTTCTTTTTCCAATTTCAATAATTGTGACATTAGACTATTCATTTGGGATTGTTCTTCCTTCTTTAAATATGCCTGGATTGCTATATACTTTCCTCTTAAGACTGCTTTTGCTGCGTCCCACAGATGTTGGGGTTTTCTGTTGTTGTCACTTTTCCATATATTGCTGGATCTCCATTTTAATTTGGTCATTGATCCATTGATTATTTAGGAGCATGTTGTTAAGCCTCCATGTGTTTGTGAGCCTTTTTGCTTTCTTTGTACAAGTTATTTCTAGTTTTATTCCTTTGTGGTCTGTAAAGTTGGTTGGTAGGATTTCAATCTTTTTGAATTAACTGAGCCTCTTTTTGTGGCCTAGTATATGGTCTATTCTGGAGAATGTTCTGTGTGCACTTGAGAAGAATGTGTATCCTGTTGCTTTTGGATGTAGAGTTCTATAGATGTCTATTAGGTCCATTTGTTCTAGTGTGTTGTTCAGTGCCTCTGTGTCCTTACTTATTTTCTGTCTGGTGGATCTGTCCTTTGGAGTGAGTGGTGTGTTGAAGTCTCCCAAAATGAATGCATTGCATTCTATTTCCTCCTTTAATTCTGTTAGTATTTGTTTCACATATGTTGGTGTTCCTGTATTGGGTGCATATATTTTTTTAATGGTTATATCCTCTTGTTGGACTAAGCCCTTTATCGTTATGTAAAGTCCTTCTTTATCTCTTGTTACTTTCTTTGTTTTGAAGTCTATTTTGTCTGATACTAGTACTGCAAGACCTGCTTTTTTCTCACTGTTGTTTGCATGAAATACGTTTTTCCATCCCTTGACTTTTAATCTGTGCATGTCTTTGGGTTTGAGGTGAGTCTCTTGTAAGCAACATATAGATGGGTCTTGCTATTTTATTCATTCTATTACTCTGTATCTTTTGATTGGTGCATTCAGTCCATTTACATTTAGGGTGATTATTGAAAGATATGTATTTATTGCCATTGCAGGCTTTAAGTTTGTGGTTACCAAAGGTTCAAGGTTAGCTTCTTTACTATCTTACTGTCTAACTTAACTTGCTTATTGAGCTATAATATACACTGTCTGATGATTCTTTATTTCTCTCCCTTCTTATTCCTCCTCCTCCATTCTTCATATGTTGGGTGTTTTGTTCTGTGCTCTTTTTAGGAGTGCTCCCTTCTACAGCAGTCCCTCTAAAATACCCTGTAGAGGTGGTTTGTGGGAGGCAAATTCCCTCAACTTTAGCCTGTCTGGGAATTGTTTAATCCCTCCTTCATATTTAAATGATAATTGTGCTGGATACATATCCTTAGTTTGAGGCCCTTCTGTTTCATTGCATTAAATATATGATGCCATTCTCTTCCGGCCTGTAAGGTTTCTATTGAGAAGTCTGATGGCAGCCTGATGGGTTTTCCTTTGTAGGTGACCTTTTTTCTCTCTCTGGCTGCCTTTAATACTCTGTCCTTGTCCTTGATTTTTGCCATTTTAATTATTATGTGTCTTGGTGTTGTCCTCTTTGGATTCCTTCTGTTGGGAGTTCTGTGTGCTTCCGTGGTCTGAGCAACTATTTCCTCCCCCAGTTTGGGGACGTTTTCAGCAATTATTTCTTCAAGGACACTTTCTATCCCTTTTTCTCTCTCTTCTTCTTCTGGTACCTCTATAATGCAGACATTGTTCCTTTTGGACTGGTCACACAGTTCTCTTAATATTGTTTCATTTCTGGAGATCCTTTTATCTTTCTCTGCATCAGCTTCTATGCATTCCTGTTCTCTGGTTTCTATTCCATTAATGGCCTCTTGCATCCCATCCATTCTGCTTTTAAGTCCTCCCAGAGATTGTTTTATTTCTGTCATCTCCCTCTGTACTTGCTCCTTTAGTTCTTGCATATTTCTCTGCAGATCCATCAGCATGGTTATGATTTTTATTTTGAATTCTTTTTCAGGGAGACTGTTTAGGTCTATCTCCACAGGTCCTCTCTCAGGGGTTGTCTGGGCTATTTTGGACTGGACTAAATTCTTCTGCCTTTTCATGGTGATAGCGGTGGCTGTAGGCAGGTAGCGGGTGTGTCAGCTGGGAGCAGAAAGTCCTTTCCTGCTTGCTGGACACCTTGCCCTTCTGCGCTGCCTGTGTCAGTTACCTGCACTCCTGGAGCAGCCACAGGGTTAATCCCCTAAGCTGCTGTGGGTGGGGTCTCCGTCAGAGCAGCGCAGAGCCCTGCGGGGAGTGGCAGGCACACCAGGTGCACTCCCCTGTGGAAGTGGCACCTCTGCCGGGCAGCTGTGTGCCAGCAGTGACCTTTGGGTCTGGCCCGGGTGGCTGTGTGTTGGGCTGGGATTCCAGGCGGCTGCTGGGTGCGTGGTTGCTCCTGGGCCACTCCTCCGCCACCGCCACCGGCTCCTGCAGGCCATCCTGGGCCCCTCTGGCACCATGGCTTCCTGCGTGCGTGGGCTGCTCCTGGGCTGCTCGGTCACCGCCGTGGCGGCGGGCTTGCACAGGCCGCTACTGGTCCCCTCTGGCTCTGCTGCCCATAGTGCGCACTGCTGCTCTCCCACTACTGGGCCGGTGTGTCGGGGTCTGCGCCAGTTGGGGGAACGACTGGCAGGCTGCTTAGTGCTGTGAGGGGCTTCAGAGCTGCACTGCTGCCCAGGGGGTTAGGGAAAGATCCCGGGAATCCCAGCTGCTGGCTAAGTGTGCCGGGACAACTTCGTCCAGCTGTGGGGTCCCTGTCCCTTTAAGACTTGCAAAAAGCACTCGCTTTTCTTTTGTCTCAGGGGTGCCGATTGTGGGGACCTGCCTGCAGGTTTTGTTTTTCCGTTTCTCTAATATCCAGCACCCTGTGCACTGTGTGTCTGTGCTCCAAGTGCGGATTTCTAGAGCTGGTTGTTTAGCAGTCCTGGGCTTTCACTCCCTCCCCGTTCTGACTCCTTTCTTCCCGCTGGGTTCTGGGGTAGGGGGGCATTTGGGTCCCGCCTGGCTGCGGCTTGTATCTTACCTGCTTTGTGTGATGTTGAGTTCTCACAGATGTAGATGTAGCCTGACTGTTGTACTGTATCCACTGGTGTCTCTTTAGGAGTAGTTGTATTTATTGTATTTTCATAAATATATATGTTTTAGGGAGGAGATTTCCACTGAACTACTCACCCTGAAATCTTGGCTCTGCCCCCTCCATTTTGATTTTTAAGAGGCAAAGTGAGGTAACTTGACAGAACCAAGAGATGCCAACATTTGATGCACATCCAATCTGAAGCTAAAATAATGTGTTGAATATTTTCTTGATGGGGCAGGTGAGTATCAGGGAATAGCCAGAAAGGAAGGGCCACAGGGGAAAGATCAGACCCAATCTGAAGCAATCATCTTCAGTTACCAACAAGAGAACTGGGAACCCAGTGCAAGGAGAGAGAGACAATCATTTTCTACAGTCATTAAAGAGCAATACTGGTGGGGCCTGGGGGACGGGAGAGAAGACTCTTATCATGTCCTCATTTAGCAAATAGGCCCAGAGCTCACAAGGGCAGTGGCTGAACCAAGACAATGAAACTGTCCCAGTGGGGTGGGAAGGGGCAGAGAGGGAAGAAGCCGGCTCCCAGTTGCCTCAGGTGGCCTGGGAGGAAAATGCTTTGTTACACATAAAAATCACAAAGGAGAAGCTTCAGTGCAAGAGGGAAAGGAGTCCTGTGTCAGCACGAGAGATGCAGTCACATCCAGGTCGCTTTCCCTCCTTTATGAGGCCTCTACAAATACGTCCAAACCTATGATGATTTTAATGATATTTGTTATTAATAAGGCTCATTATGCCCTCTAGAAGATCACAGCCTGATGGGAGAAAAGGGCAAATAAATAAGTATAATGTTACTTTATAAATTCTGAAATTCCATGACCTTTAATAGGAAACAGAATGGAATGGGGTTAAGAGCCTGGTACCTGGGCCTCTCCTCTCATATCTGTGTTAGTTTGTTTGATCAAACTACAATTTGCTTAAAAGGGTGAATGATCTAAAGAGCATTCCTACTCTGTGAATCACTGTGAAGTGATGTTCAAAAAGAACTGCTTGAAGAGAGAGGCTGGCAGGTCTCTGACAAGGGGAGGACCTTTGCTGTGGCCGCTGGAAAGCAAACCAAAACAAACCTGGAACTGGCTTCCACGTAGGAGCCCAGGGGCCAGTGGAGCAGCAGGTAGGCATTTCATTTCTGATTAGGTCTTGAGTCAAAACTCAGGTGATGATGCTCCTCCGGGAGGCCTAACCAGAGAGGTGGACAGATACTGGCCACTGGTAAAAGCTGGGCCCCTTGCACAGTCTTTCTGAGGAGGAAACGTAGAGAAGGACTGCTGGCCTCTAGCCGGTGGTTCTTAAGCAGGGTGCTCACGGGCATACCTGAGGAGCCTTTTGAGCCTAAACGAACCTAGGTATTCTGACTGGGTGGGAAGTAATTAGCTCCCAAGGTCCATAGATCACTGATTGTACAAATCTTTCTCGACTTACAGTGGGGTTAAGCTCTGATAAACACATCATAAATTGAAAACATTTAATCCATCTAACCTGCCAATAGCATAGCTAAGTCTGGCCTACCTTAAACATGCTCAGAACATTCACAGTAGCCTACCGTTGGGCAAAATCATCCATCACAAAGCTTATTTAATTATAAAGTGCTGCACAGCTTATGTAATTTATTGAATACTGTAGTGAATGTGAAAACAGAGTGGTCGTAAGTGTACCTGTTATTCACCCCTGTGGCCGCATGGCTGGCTGGGGGCTGGGCTCCCTGCGGCTGCCCAGCACCACGACAATCTCCTGCCACAGCATGACGCTAGCCGGGGAGCAGATCAACATTTAAACTTCACGGGATAGTTTCTACTGAACACATACTGCTTTGACACTATCACAAAGTCAAAAAATTATGAAGTTGAAATGTTTTATGTCCAGGACTGCATCTGTATTCCCTTTTATAATTGCCACATACGTCTAAGCAGGGAGATACCTGTCTGGCTATGAGGGCCAGTCCTGCTCTGTGCTTGTTGTCCTGATGTGCTTATTAATTTCACCCCTTTCACCCACAGGTATCTTCATTTGGATTATGCAGATTATGAAATATAGGCTCACTCAGTCTCAGTGAGGACCATCAGCTTTTCAGAGACCACCCTCGCCCCCCCCCACTCCCATCCCTTACTGCCACTCTGGGAATAAAACATTACAAATATTTGAAGAATATTAACTTTCACTTAAAAAATAACCACCTGGCCTGGGACTTAGCTGCCCCCAGACCTGTGTGTGAAGCTCCAAAGCACTCCAATGTGTAAAACCACGACCTTACTTATTCTATCTGAAGCTCACAAACACCCTCTTAGGTCATTTCCTTGTCTCCTGGGTGGTAAGCTTCTATCTCCCCAGTTAGACTGTAAATTTCTGAGAGGCCAGGTTCCCTCCGTCACCTGCAGGGCCTGGACCTGTGCTTTGCAGGCAGGGCAAGTGCGGCAGTAAAAGAAGACATGACCTCCACCAGGAAGCCCTCAAGGTCTCTGCTCAACAGTTAATGGCTGGGACATTGGCACAGGGCAGGGCTTAGGGCACAGGAAGCTGCAGGTGCCCCGGGTGACTGGGCAGCAGGCCAGCCTCACAGGTGCAGCTGTCACCTGGGGTGGTGGGGGCTGTGCTCAGAGGCACAACAGCATGGACTCACTTTTCATCATGAACAGAAGTATCTTATTACACCAGCAGGAGGGATTAAGGCCCTAAGCTGGACATGTTTGTGGACACAAACTGGGAGGACCTTCTGAGATGTGTCGCTTGCCAGTGGCTGGGAGTTCTGGTGCGAATAGAGTTTTCCTTTCCCACAGGGGACACAGTGTCCCTCATCACCAAAGCCAGTCCTCGAGGGAACCGTATTTTAGGATGAGGGTCGCCTGCTCAGTTTTCTTTAACAAGGATTAAACCTTCTATTCCACAACAGGGGTGAGGTGCAACACGTGAGTGCACCTCGGAACTTACATGACTGGGATTTACTGACTGAGGAAGGGTGGGAGGTTGGGGTGTCCACGGAGAAATGCAGGGCACCAGGTAATTAGGGTGAGCAGCCTGAGAACAAAATGGGAGCTGACTCCTGCACACTATGGGAAATGAACCAGATCCTTGTATTATAAACAGGCACCCTGGGAACCAAGGCTCAGCTGTAACAATGGAAGACACGTGAAATGGATAAAGGGTATTTGACAATAATAGTGTAAAATCACTTAAGTCAATAGCTTTGCTACCTAACCCCTCACTCAGCCTTAAATGAGAGTGACTGACTCACTGGAATGTCTTCTCTTACTTCTTCCTTTGTGCACAAGGGGCAGAGTTTTCATCGATTCACTCAATGACATGTATGGAGCGTGTACTATGAGCTACACATTCTGAGGCACTGAAAATAATGATAATAATTGTTTATCCACTAAGTGCCAGGTACTTTGTCACATGCTTGACGTACATTATCTTGTTTTGTCCTCAGAGACCCCTATGAGGTAGGTACTATTATTTCTCCTGTGGCTGATGGGAATCTGATTTGGACAGGTTCACTATCCTGTTCAAATGGCAGAGATAGGATTCAGGCCTGCTGACCCGAATCCCTGCTCTTAAGCCCTACATTATATTCCTTAAGCCAAATCTGAACAGCTGCCCCAAAGGTAGCTGGGAGTATTCCTCTCTCTGGTCCTCTGCTGTACCACAGGGGCTATTAAATATGGTTAAGAAGAGGAAGGAGAAACATAGCGGCTTCCCCCTCCCTAAGCCTGCCCTCGAGCCTCCTGGTGAGCAGTGCGGCATCTGTGGATGGGTGTCATTTGGCTTATCTGCTAACCCAAGGCAGGAGCTGCCTCCCTGCAGCCCACCACTTGGGGATGGAGAGTGTCAGCCTCTCCAGGGACAGCCTGCTTAGGCAGCTCTGAGGGTGACCCAAGTTCCTGATTACACTGATCCAGAACCACTAGTTCTAGTTTTCATCCATTTTTCTCTGAGGAGTCATTCTGATACAATCTTTCTTGAAGCTCCCTTTAAATCCATTCAATCTGGGCTTCCTATCATGGCTATTTTGTTTTAAACTGTGATAAAATATACATAACACAAAATTTACCATCTTACCCTTTGTACAGTTTGGTGGTATTAAACATATTCACATTGTTGAGCAACTATCACCATTATCATCTCCATAACTCCTTTCATCTTGGAGAACTGAAACTCTATACCAATTAAACAGTACCTCCCTATTCCCACCCTTCCTCGGTCCTGGACATCCCACCATTTTGCTGTCTCTGATTTTGACTACTCTATAAATACCTCATATAAGTGGAGTCTACAGAATCTGTCTTTTTGTGAATGGCTATTTCACTTAGTATAAGCCCTGAAAGTTCCGTGTTGTAGGACGCTGCAGAATTTCCTTCCTTTTCAAGGCTGAATAACATTCTATTGCATGTATATACCACATTCTGCTTATCCATGCATCTATCCATTTATTTAGTCTTCTTTAACTTCTTTCAGCAATGTTTTGTAGTTTTTATTACTCAAGTCTTTCACCTCCTTGGTTAATTCATAAGTATTTTATTCTTTCTGATACTGCTGTAAGTGGAAATGCTTCTGTAATTGTCTACTCAAATTATTCAATGTTAGTGTATAGAAATGCAAGCGATTTTTGTATATTGGTTTTTTATCCTACGACTTTGCTGAATTCATTTATTCATCCTAACAGTTATTTGTCTTTAGGGCTTTCTCAGTGTAAGATGATATCATTAAAAGAAACTTTAACTGAAGGTTTTCTGAGGTAACTTTGATCATTCTTACAAATATTTTCCACACGAACCAGAACTCAGGGAGGAGGAAGCAAGGGCAAACGACCTCCAAATCTACTTTTAGATTAGAGGTCAGCCATGAATTATACACCAAATCATGATATATTTTGAACGTATATAACCCCTACAAACTGTCTTTGTTTTCCAGCATCTCAGAAAACATTCTGAGACAGTAGAAAGGGGTAGAAGGGCGTGTATGTGTGAGTGTGAGAGCCAGAGAGAGCGAGACACAAACATGTTTACTTTCCTCAAGTCTAAAGGTAGCTCCCATTAGAATCAATAGAAGTAACACATGCTCCCAGGAGACTGCTAACTGACAAGGGGGTGCCTGTACAACAGAGAGGAAAAGCCAAACAGAAGGGCTCCATATGGATCTCTGGGTTTTAACAGACAGGCATGCAATCTTGAGGACCGGATGGAATAATAATGTGAAAAAAAATTCAATAATGCCATTAAGAGAAAGTGCTGTGGAAAAGCACTAAACCCGCTCATACATAATTAGCTAATTAGGACCCTTTTTAAGCTGCTGAATCTGCCCCCCTAAGTCAGAATAATGTGTGCTAAGCCCAAACATCTTCAGGGAACACACTACCTCCCTCAAATTACTTATACACCTTTCAGGGGCAAGAATTTAGAGGGACATTCAGCAAAATATGTTGATGCCTGGAATGTGTCAGATATAGATCTCAGTGCTGGCAGTCTGGCAGGAACAAAACCCCTGGTACATGGCGCTTTCATTTAACTGGGAGAGACAGACAATAGTCATATAAACCTGCACTATGTCCGGACTAACCCATGAGACGGATGGTGAGAGGCAGGATGATATACTTAATAATTAGCAGAAGGAGCCCTCCTTGATGAGGGGACCTGTGGGCAGAGACTGAAGGAAGTGAGGAGAGAAAAAACTGGGGTGAGAGCATCTTACACTTCTTTATACACCACCTAGCAACTGTTATGTAAGTTGACCATAACAAGTGCTTAGAAAGAGTGATTTACCAACTTGGTGATCCTCTAAGTCTGTTACTTATGATGACTGAAAAGATTAATGGAAGCAGAATCCGAGTGCTTACTGCATTATGTAGTTGAGTGGCTCTCAACTGGGGCTGATTTTGCCTGCCAGAGGACACCTGGCAATGTCTGAGGACATTTTGATGATCATGACCTGGGGGAAGGGGGAGGGTACTACTGGCACATCCTAGGGAAGGGCCAAAGGTGCTATTAAACATCCTACATTGGGCCAAAGAAGTCCACATGGCCAAGAATGAATGGGCCCAAAATGTCAGCCGTGCTACTGCTGAGAAACCTTGATTTGGTGCCCAGACACGGAGCCAAATCTCTGATGAGAGCTGAGGGACCAGGCAGGAGCAGCTCTTCCCAACAACCTCGTCAAGCCTCCACCGATCAGCAAACAGCATAGGTCCAAGGCCCCTGGGGTGTCCTTGGAGCATCCTTCCAAGCTTGGTGACCAACTGAGTTGGGTGGTTTCAAAGCCACATGGGGGATTTACTCATAAAGTAACACTTCCTGCATGCCTTTGGTATGACAGGGCAAGGAGACACGATGTGGGCCCGGCCGTCAAACACTTTACAGCCTAGGGAGGATGGGAGGCATGAAGACAAACACCTGCAATCTGACAAGGGCCACAGGGGGTACAAATGCAATGATGTACGGGGTGGGAGTAATGCCTTTCATTGAAGTGACCCAGATCGGTTTAATATACGAGGTATTGTCTGAATGGGGCTTTGACAGTGTGTAGGCTTTAGACAGGCAGAGAGGGAAGTAGAGAGGATCTTCTAAGTAGAGGGTAAGATGTGAAAACAGATGAAAAGGTGTGGAATAATAATAACAGTATTAAGAGCAACTGCCCTCTACTAAATCCCCTCTGCAGGACAGAGGTGGTGCCAAGTACTTTATCATGACAATTGGAGCCTAAACTGAAAACTGATACATATAAATCAGATGAAGCCTAGCATGACCCAAAGTGACTTGAATTCGCATATTATCCATTTCAAAAAGATAATGAAACATGGGCAGTGTTACCTGGGGAGAGTTGCATAAATACCGAAGCAGTTCACCAATATACTGAATGACAGTGACGTTATATTTTCTGCAGTCATCCCAAAACTGGCTGGCTGAAAATTTGGTCCGCAAAACAAGAGTAGCACCTACAGAGAAGTATATGTAAAATGTTGATAACAAAATGGTACAAAAAAACTTCCTTGATTATATTTGTCATTTTCGAAAGGTAGAAATTTAAATACCGACTATATTCGCAAACGAATGTTGGGTACCAGTAATGTTCAATTCAAAACATTAATAGGACATGGTTTGGTCCTACAGAAACTTCCAATCTAGTGGGAAGACAGGTACAAGAGTCTTTCTAATAAAAGTCAGTGCACAATAAATAAGAGGTTCAAATGAAACCCTAAGGTAATGTGAGCTTGGGAGAGTACGTGTACATGTGTGTGCATGTAGATTAATTCTGCTTGGGAGCGAGGGCTGAGTAAGGCATATTTTGGAAGAGTTAGGATTTGAATTAGGTCTAAGAAGTGAATATGGAGAAAGATGAGGGAATTCCAGAGAGAGGAAAAAGCAGGAACATCAAGACAGGACAGTCCACAAAGTGTTGGAGGGTAGCCGAGACTCAGCTGGCCTATGACTGGAGTGGTACAGAGTGGGTGCGTCATGAGAGGAGAACCTGGTGAAGCAGTGAGGGGTGCAATCACGGACAGCTTGGAAGTACCAGGTGCAGGAGCCAGATGTAATTTTCTAGGCAATGGAAACCAGGGTCTTGAGCAAGCAGGAGGATTCTTCTTTGATAGGTGAGGTATGAATGCTTCCCAAAGATGCCCATGTCCTAATCCTCAGAACCTGTGAATGTGTCACTTTACATGGGAAAAGGACTGTATATGTGTGACTAAGTTAAAGATCTTGAGATGAGAAGATCATCCTGGATTATGTGCGTGGGCCCAATGCAATCACAAGGGTTCTTGTAAGAGGAGGGCAAGATGGTCAAGAGCAGAAAGAAATGGGATGATGGCAGCAAAATGTTGAAGTGACGTGTTTTAAAGACAGAAGAAGAGGCCAGGAACCAAGGAATGCAGGCAGTCTCTAGGATCTAGAAAAAGCAAGGGAATGATTCTTTCCTAAAGCTTCCAGAAGAAAGGCAGCCCTGCTGACACCCTGATTTGAGGACCTCTGACTTTTAAAACAGTAAGACAATAAAATTGTGTCATTTTAAGCCACTAAGTTTGTGGCAATTTGTTACAGCAACAATAGAAAGCTAATACAATGGGAAGAAATAATGTGTTTATCATATGCAACCTAATTATAGGCATGAAATGTAGTCAATAAAAAAACTCACAAATATTTTTCATGTTATTATATACAGAAGTCCAATGTTTTGGAAGACGAAACTTTCTTAAAATACAATTTTTTTTTTTAGCATGTATCTGTGGTGATTCAGTAAATAGGTGAGTTGATGATTTGTCCGTTTGGGAGCCTCAGAGTCACCTGTTCCTTATGCACGAGCACCCTGACCAGGTCCAGGCAGTTCTTGCTCAGGCACCTCTTGCTTATTTGGAGGTTGCTAACTGATGCCAGGTTACGTATTTTACAGCTGATCAACAAGCTAATGAGGAACAGAAACAGAGGCTTGGGCAGTCATATGTAAACATGCATAAGCATATGTGTTATGACATGTACATACAGAATTATTTTAAATGGAATGGCACATGGGAGAAAAAAATAAGTTTTTTTTAGCTCAGTTAGTTAAAGAGAGAGCTTCCGGGAAGAGGTGGCTGTTGGACTGAGCCTTAATGTATACAAGTAGCATAAACCCTACTGAAAGGACAGAGGATGGCAACTTAATTTGAATGGTAAGGTTTCAGAAGGAAAGAGAAGAGATGGAAAGCCCGGTATTTTGACATGAGCTGAGGAGCTGTGAGTTCAGGGGAGGGTAAAGTAGAATGGAGGCAACTGAAAGAGAAGTTTAGGGTGCTGACGAAGATCAAATGCAGATTTCTGAAGATGGAAATGACACAGAAGAATTATCTATGGACTCTAAGAATCAAGGGTCCTAACCTGGATAAAAACTGAAAACATCTTAAAGTTTCCTCCTTGATAAAGCAAACAATTATAGCATTATATACCAGACAAGCAGGCAGGAGAAAATGTAAGTTATTTTAGATACTTGCAGTGGGTGAACCAAATAGCCTTGTTAATATTGAAATAAACGAGTCTGGCACACAGGAAAGTAGCCAAATTTTGTGTTACTTTTCCTGATGAACTCATGGGAAAGTGAGCTGAACTACAATGCCTTATCCTTACTGAGAGAAAAAGCTTACCAGTTATCAGACATCCGTGTAGGCCAATCATAAGTGCAGCACTGTGGTACAAGGGGAGTGTTGTATAGATGATATCATTTTCCTTGACCCCAGATGCAGCAGCAAGGGCAGTTCCGTACCACAGGCGATGGTGATTGATTGTCGCAGCTTTTGGAAGACCTTTGCAAAGACACAAGAGAAAGCGTGAGTGAGCCAAGAGCCGTCACTTAGACACGTGGTCTGGGAGAGAGATCTGGCTTAGGAAGATTCAGCAACTAGGGAATTTGCACAGCGGATGGCCATGATTAGTCAGACTAGAAGTTGGCACATTTTTTTCTGTGAAGACCTATAGTAAATGTTTTAGGCTTTGCAGGGCCCTACATGCTCTCTTGCAACTATACAACTCTGCAATTATAGCAGATAGAGGCCAAACACATGAAAGAATGAATGTGGCTATGTTCTGATAAAACTTTATTTTAAAAAACCGGTGAGGGGGCTGTATGTGGCCCACAGGCCATAGTTTGCTGACCCCTGGATTAGATGGTTATTACAGTAGTAATTTGAAGAGAAAGGAATGTCTATAGAATTTCTGCTCCATGCCTACCACCATGCAAGGTATTTTCAAAATTTCATTCTCAAAATTTGCTAATTCACAGATGAGAAGGCTGAGATTTAGAGAGATTAGCCTATACAGCCCATCACCTTCATAGCCTTCTTTATGAATTTCTTACGTATTCTTCTAGAGCTTCTTTGAATATAAATACAAACAAATATGAACATTTGCTCATATATTCTTGTCCTGCCCCTATTTAAAAAAATGTGCCCAATCTTTTGAGCTTTTTTCCCCCTAAAATAACAATGTATCTTGGAGACCTGTTCATATTTGTACATAGAAATTTCCCTTATATATTAATTCTTTTATTCTTCCTCATTAAGCTGCATCAGGTCTTTTGTATGTAAATTCATTTACATTATTTTGCCATTTCACATGATAACTCAGTGAATATACTGGTCCACATGGCAGTTTATACTATGAATGATGCACTATCTGTAGGATAAAATTTGCTGATGTAAGATTCTGGGGTCAAAAGATATAAGTCTTTGCAATTTTGATAGCTACTGCCACATTGCCGGCTTTAAGGGCTATCCCCCATTCATTCTCCCACTACCAATATGTGAGTGTACATTTTCCTCCAAACACTGAGAGTGTGCTCTGAAATGCTGGGATTTCTGCCAATTTGAAAGGTGAAAAATGGTATCTCAGTGTAGTTTTAGTAGACTAGACTAAATACATTTGCATTTTCTTTACCATAATTTA
Organism: Manis javanica; assembly: GCF_040802235.1. Classification (NCBI taxonomy): domain Eukaryota; kingdom Metazoa; phylum Chordata; class Mammalia; order Pholidota; family Manidae; genus Manis; species Manis javanica. The sequence goes on along the minus strand of NC_133163.1, from coordinate 99,857,858 downwards.
CACAGGTGTTTTGTAAGACTCTGTTAAAAGGGTATGCTTCTATTATTTCCCACAGAAAGTCAGTTTAGTTGGGGAGGGCATGAAGCAATTACTAAGGGGCTTGGGCTGGAGTTTAAGTTCTGATTAGGTTAACTGGCTTTATGAAGAGGAAGACAGTTGGCTGGAGACTCAAATCCTGCAGTACTTGATGGTACCCTAGCTGGGCATTGGCAGAAAAACAGCAATTCCCTGTAAGGCAAAGCAGTATGGCCAGTAAACTACCATCACTGTAAACACAATTCAAAGTCCATTTTCTCTGGCAGTGAGCCCGTGGCACTGTGTTAGTATGAACACCTCATTCTACACTAATATCAAGAAATAGAAGAAAGTATCAATAAATCAGTTGTATTCACCACGGAAAGGAATCATTCGGAGAGTGAAAGCTCTGAATTACACTTTTTAATAAAGAAATGCACATTCTTTGCTGCTTTGAAGTATTTTCAGATATTTCCTAATTTATGACTTTGTATCAATGAGGAAACAAGAATAATTGGTAACAATTATATAACTTTGTGCTAATGACTGCCATGGAGGAACAGGGAAAACATCTTGTTCTCCAATTGCTGAAATAAGTTCTTTTAATTAATTCTTCTAATTAATGTGTATAAGAGTAACTTAGCAAATATTATATTCACAGGTAAGGAGAAAGGTAAAATGAACATCAAGGCACTTATCTTCCTATTAAACATAAATTCTGAATCACAGGATTAAATCAAGAGGTGTTCATTCCCTTTTTATACCTAAAATGGGCTTTACATTTGACTGCCAAAATCTGCATTGTGAAGAAGTTCTATACTTGTCTCATTAGCATTGAGACTAGAATTTCCTGTCACTAACCAAGGGCTCATTTTATCTCCATTATATCCCAAAGTTTACAATTTGATTTTACCACCTTATTAAGAAATGAGGGTAAAAATCCCACACATTGAGGTGAATCTGTATTAGTGGATGCAGTTGATTAATCATGTCATTCCACCATTCTGTTCACATGGCAATAAACAACTTTTGACACATCAAAAAATGATAGCCACTATGCTTCGGGCAACAGTTTTAATATGTGTCAGAATTCCCTCCTCATTTATTCCCAGCCTCGCCTCATTTACTTAATGAAAATGCTCAGCAAGAGTGACTGTATGAGAGGAAGTTAAACTCAGGTCCAGGAACCAGGCGATCAGATGGGTGCGGAGGGCCTGTTGAGGTGAAGGAGAGAGTGCCTATAGTCTGGTGTGGAGAAAAAAGGTGCAAAGGAACCATTAGTCTTATCTATAATGTTTGATTATTTTACAAGGAGATGGCATGCCATGCATGTATTACCTGCTTAAATTAAAATTTAAATCAAAAGAAAGACTCACATGTTGCTTTGCAATATTAATAGTAACAATTAGCATGCTGGTGCTGGCTTCCTGTCTTCCACTTAAATATTATTACATCTGGTAACATTTTCCCTGGCCTAGAGCAGCAGACACTAAAGATGTGTTGAATGGGAGAATTCGGAGGAATTGGGGCAAAGCGATCAGTTGTATGAGCTGTGGTATCCGCCAAAAGGTGAGTCCTGACACTTCTACTTATCTTGGGAAGTTCTTAACTTCTCAAGCATCAGTTTCTGAGTTTGCAAAATGGGAATAAGGTTCGGATCGATCTTAAGGGTGGTGGGAGAATTGTAGGAACCAATGAGCACATGGGAGAATGCCTAGGACAGCCTATCCTTAATATTGCCTGGCTCATATAGCAGCATTCCAATAACACTTAACTGGCCATGGTTTTCCTTAGTGGCTCACAAAATAAGGGTGCTGCTTACACTGAAAGGCATGCTAGATTTGAAGAAATATGATATTAGGCTCTGAGCTAGACTGATCCTACACCCACAGCACCAAACAACTCCAAGTCAGCCTGCATGAGAAACCAATCATCAAAACATTTATATAAACAAGCCCATTATTGCCCTATAGTCTGGCATTCCATTTGTAATAGGTTACACTTTATATGAACTGAGGATATAATATAATGAAAATACAACAATCACTAAAAAAAATTCCAACAACCTATTCAGTGCCAAATTTCATCCATCAGCATAACTATTTTTGCAGTTCTTGGTTAATCTCTTTATCTACACAACAACTAGGGGGAAATAAATGTGGCTTGGAGAAACCCAAATGGGATCATATGCTATGAAATAAGATCAGTTCCCACAGGCATAGAGCTAAATCCTCTGAAGTATTAGTTATCTGATAAGTTTTGTCAAAGAAAGAGAACATTTGAAAACCTGACCCAACATTTAACTCCTTCAGTATAGTCCATTTCTTTGAGAATCCTCTTTCTTTTTACCTGTGGTTCCAGAAGTATAAATGTATACAGCAGGAGTGGAGAAAGTGACCTCAGATCTCCATGACTCGGGGATAGGATCAGCCGATACTTGGTCCACTTTGTCTAGGAGAGAGCCGACCCCATCTGTGTTTGAAGTTCTGCTTACGTAATATATGGATACATCATCTTTTTGCAGGCTGGGCAGCACCTCTTCAATAGCTGCTTGGAGTTCTTAATAAGAACAAAAACCCAAACAAATTAAATTGGTCCATTAAAGTTCTGTAGAGCAATGAGCTTCATGGTAATTTTGTTTTCACCATAATTTTGCCTAAAATGTGTGAATTATAAAAAGTGATGCTTTTAATTATGCATTTTTAAACATGGAATTTGCTACATATGAAAATATCACAAAATTCCAATATTTGAGGTACAGTTGAGTTTTGATGGTTTCATGAGCAGCAGATGGTGGGTTGACATCTGTACAAAAAACCAGAATATTTAAGTATTAACATGTGCATATCTGGTATACATCTCAAAATACTCCAGAAATTAATTTGTTTATTCCTAATATGTGCCCCACAAAACTACTGATGAAAAACATTTTTAAGGGAGGAAAAGACAAACAGAAATAAGAGAGCCAGGCTAACTAATAACCATAGAAGCCATTTAAAAAAGCGTATCAGTAGTAAGTAATTCCCTAAGGAGGTTCAGCAATTCTGAGAAATAAGTTCCAAACTTCACAAGCCCATTCTCTGGTCTGAGAAAAAAAATGAACTGATAAGCATGTTTTTCAAACTGTGGGTCACAATATAGCGGTGGATTGTTAAAGACATTTAAAATGACCAGTATTTTAAGTAATTAAAATAAAATGCAGTAGAAAATTTCAGAGCATACACATGTACTAAGAGGAAAGCACTGTTCTTTTTTTAAACTTTTGTTTCAGTTGCATGGGTGTGTGGGTACTGGGTCACATACAAATGTATTTTTTATTTGTAGTCAAGGTCAAAAAATTTTAAAGGCACTGATTTAATAGGCAGACCATATGTAATGTTCGCTACTTGGATTTTTGTCCCCTTAAACCATAAGATGAGATGAGCTTTAAGCTACCTTGTCTTGAATTGTGATTACTGAAGTGAATATACTTATTTGTTACAGGAAGGTGACTCAATATCCCAGGGAATTACCTTGGGGAGGCTCTTCCTAATTCATCTTATATGCTTTGTTTCTCTGATGTGTGTATATGATGTCTCCATCAAGACAAGAAATAGCACCTGGGTAGATGTATTAAAATTTTTTTTAAAACGTTCGAACTAAAGGAATCATTCAATTGGTAAAAATAAATAGGGCAAAAGGGTTTATTAGGAAAATCAACAACCCTAACCCCACCCTCCTCACAATTAAACCTGCTGCCTAGAGTCAATCAATTTCAGTTATTTTGGCTGTTTCTTCTAGCAAACACCTCTACATTACAAAATAACGTGTTTTTCCTGCTACCTCGTGACCTATCAATTTTGTTCCCATCCCCCATTTTACCCCTGTCCACTCCCAACAGTTATTATCTTCACTTTCTGCTGACTGGGTTAATAGTATTCACATCTATTCTGAGACCATAACTGTGTCTTCCCAGTTTTGTTTATGGGTTTGCTCCAGAAACCCTAAACCAATAATCATGATCAACAAGATTATGATTATGTATCATCCACTGCAGAGCCAAGTAACACACTTTAGTCATAATTTCTTTCACAAACAGTTTGCTCCTGGAGTTTCTACTAACTATCATTCTTTAATGGACCATTTGCCTCAATTCTTTTTTCAACCTCCATTAGATCAGCTTCTCTTCCTTTTTGCCCAAGGAACTTTTGCCCCAGGTTCTCCTCTACTCTTTTATTCTGAAGGGTTGTTCTCTAGTCCTTCAGCACTTCAGTAAGATAATAAAAAATATTACTGTTATAAAAACTGGAGCAGTAACATCCCATCCCATGCTACTGCCTTGGGCCAGGTCTTCATTATTTCCCATCTTGACCATTGCAATTACCTCCTAACCAAGCTCCTGCCTGTAAGTTCTCCCCACTTACAATTTGTCAGCTACACTGCTTTACAGCTACATCACTGTCCTTTAAAATCTTCCAATGGCTTTTCATCCTCTGTGATAGAATCTACTGTCCTTATGCGCCATGTGAGGTCTTGAGCTCATTCACAGTCTAACCCCTGTGGACTTTTCTGATGTCCTCTCCTACTGTCTACCCCTTGGCCCCTTTCCTCTAGCCACACTGATGCATGTGAACCGAATATACCTATACACTCGCCTCTCATTACCTTTGTCCAGGGGGGTTCATCAAATTGGAATGCCACCTCTCCCCCCGGTTACTGGGAAAACCCTGGTTCGCCCTCCTTGTACTAGTCACTCAGGTTCAAGTTCTGGTAAAGTGCCTCCCTTTTTAGAAGATGCTGTCTACTCAGTGCTTAAAGCATGTGGATCTGCCTTTTAAGAGTAACAGGGACAATCTCTTATTCTCCTTGATGAAGAGCATAACGTTGGGCTTTAGTAAAAGCTTGGGTATGAAAAATAATACAGAAAGTTGTCTGAAGGGTGTAGATTAGATCTGTCAGTTCCTCATTAGTCTAGGTTTAAATTGTGGATTGAAATAGAACTTTAGAGAAAGCAGTACATACTTGGGTGATGGGAAATTCAAGTGATTACAGCACTTCCACACTCCTAGGCCTTAAAATCTGTCTTAGTAAAAAGAAAAACCAAATGAAGGTAGTTTATGAAGCTTCTATCCTTTGTTTGTTTGTTTTTGATGAAGGGAAGAAGGGAAATTTCTGAACACAAAGGTCCATTTCTAGAAAGTAGGGAGAGAGAACGAGTAGTGAGTTGAGTCAGTCTTTGTTACCAAGGTGGCAAGATGCTACTGACTGAAAAAAAGAAAGAAATCCTGCCATTTGCAACAGCTTGGATGCACCTAGAAAGTATGATGCTAAGTGAAATAAGCCAGGTGGAGAAAGGCAAATACCATATGATTTCACTTATATGTAGAATCTAAAAACAAAACAAAACAAAATGAACAAAACAGCAATAGACTCATAAGGACTGAGAAGGGACTGGTGGTTCTCATGGGAGAGGGGCTGGAGTGAATGGGTGAAATAGGTGAGGGGATAAAGAGGCACACAGTGTCAATCATAATATAAATTAGTCATGGGGTTGAAAGCACAGCATAGAGAACATAGTCAACAGTTCTGGAACATCTTTCTATGTTGACAGCAACTACACTGGTTGTGAGGATTTAATCATGTAGATTAACTGTTGAATCACTGTGTTGTATACTTGAAACCAATATAATATTGTGTATCAACTATACTTCAATAAAAAATATTTTAAAAAAATATAAAAAAAAGATGCTATTGGCTGAACCTGCAGCTTTCTAACAGGAAAAGCATTGAATCTAGTAGCTTACTCTGCTACCAGGTTGCTTCACTGAAGGGGTAACTGAGTTAAATAGAACACCTGAGAATTGTTTACCAATAAGGTAAGATCTGAAAAGAAGGCAGTGAAAGGAAATGTGTTTTGATAAAAAATTCAAGCTGACTGTGAAATGGTTGGTAGGTGAACAAATCAAGATTGAAGGCTCATCTTTCCTTCATAGGGAAAGACAATTGAAACACAAACTGGTTCAAACAGCTCTTGGAGACAGGCTGAAAATAAATTTTCAAATTTGTAACTGGGATTTTGCATTTCTATCACTGACAGTTTGGAATTATAGTATTTAACAACCTATTGCCTATTCTGTACACCAGCACAACAGGTGTTAGAATATCCTTCAGACAGAGGCGTGCATATGCCCTCTCCTCCCTCCACGCAAGTCGCCCCGAGGTCAGGAAGATGCTTTACCAAGGTTAAGTCCCACCAGGAGTAAGTAAACCTTTAACAGGGAACTACATATACTCATGTTACTTTTATGTAATTACATAATTTCTTAATACTATTTTTCATTTTTCTCAGTTAAACTTCCTGCTTATGTGAACTTTTGCTTTCTCAAGAATCTTGGAATCAAGGATAATTCCTAGTCATGAGTTTCCCAGGTCCCACCAGGCCTTACATAATTTTATCAGTTGACATCCATAAGCAACCATGTTGCCTATGTACCAAATATCTACTTCCCTATTTCTCAGAGGCTGTGTGAAGGTGCTCTACAAATACCAGCCCCTTACACTCATTAAGCAGAATGATCCAACTCTATTCTTCTTCAGATTCAATAATATTAACAGCTGATTTAGAGTTTATTTTGTTTTTACCTCTTCCCTCCCTTCTTGTTTCTAAAGAAAATGAACCATTGGGAATTTCCAAATATGCTAGCAAAGGACTAGTTTGTTTCTGAATGGAGATGTACGACCACACTCCTCCCTTGGGAACCTTCAGTTATGAGGACAAGAAAAACAATGTTAGAGACTATCTTTAAGCTAGTTCTCTATTCAGACCTCCGGCTACTTGGCTGGGATCCCAGCCCTGACTTCCCACCCACTCACTTGATGTGGGTTTCTGTTCTCCATCCTAGGCATAGATCCCCCCACATGGTCCCCACCCATCCTGGGCTTGTCACCAGCTCCCTCTTTGGCAGTGACATCTGGAGAGACCACAGCTCTCTCCTACACCCCCTGCCACAGGTAAACTGGGAGGTAAACAAGTCTGTGGTAGGGTGTGGTGGGCTTGAGGGAGATTGGGTCTAAATGGATTTTCTCAAATAAGGTATATTTAAATTTTTTCCACCATTTTTCATGCCTGCATGCCCAACCCAATGGCTCTTAAGCTTCAGAAAGAAAAAAAAAAGCCTGCTACAACCAACCTGGAAGGTGGAACTCATTAATTTGATAAACATTATTGACTACTATGTGCTAGAAACTACTAGGGCATTATTCAAAGATAGAGAATTCTAAGCCTTAGAGACAAAGTGTTTCTGTCACAACTCATCTCAGTTACTGCCTGGGCTAGAGCTGTGGAGGTGAAATTATCTCTGTGCCTCCACCCTTGACTGGAGTTGGCATTGGAAAATTCTCTCCTTCCACAGAAGTGAGGCCACGGCTGTGGGCATTCTTTGGAGTCTCTGAATCCCTGTTTTCTCTACAGTAGAGTCCCTTCAGTGAACAGCTTAAAAAAATTACCATTTCTTAGGCCCAGTCTGCTGTTGTCTTACACAGTAAAACTCTTTAAGGAAGCATCTCACTGTGTTAAGAAGCTGATGAGAACTGCCTCCCTGCCTCCGGCACCTCTTGCTTGGAATGCCCCCTCCCCCACTGCACCTGACCAGCCAAGCGGTCAATGGCCTAAGAAGGAAGCCTTCACCCTCTGCTCTTTTTCCCACAGCCTTTTGCACATCTCTTAGCACACTTATCACATTCTTCTGGCTGTCACAATCATGTGTATGTGGCTTAGTTCTTTTACTGGACTGTGAGATCTTTGAACTAATTCATCCTGTACCTTATGAGGACACTCTAAACATTTCTTGATGTGGAATTACACTGTCTGCTTTTCTCAATCTAACCTCCAAGGTTTGTATGACAAGAGTTTGCCTTGGTCTGACACTAGTTTTATTATGAAGTTCTCCTGTTTTAGAACTTTCCATGATGTAATACTTTAGAAAGTTTAGTGGAGGTCCAACTTTGTTTTTTCATAACCTTAAAAAACCAGGTCACAGGTAATATGGAACATTTTATAACATCTCTGGATCTCAGTCTCAAAATAGAGAGTATCTTTTTTTAAAAATTAAGGTATCATTGATACACAATCTTATGAAGGTTTCACATAAGCAACATTGTGGTTTCAACCTTCACCCATATTATCAAATGCCTCCCCCACCCCCACTGCAGTCACTGTCTATCAGTGTAGGATGATGCTATAAAGTCATTACTTGTCTTAACAGATTATCTTTACCTGTTACTAAAGCTGAATACAGGAATATTAGCTATGGCGGGAGCCTTGTATGGGCATATTGAGCCACACAGTGCAGACCTAGCCAGTGAGCTGATGAAAAAGACCTGGGTTCTCCTTCCAGTAGAAGACCAGCTTAGCAATGATTTTAATGCTAGCATAAATGGAAACACAGCAAATTAACTATTTTGGGGGCACTTTTGGATGTTTTTACAAAATATGTTGTATGAAATTAGATATGCTTTTCTGTCTTACCCATATTCTATGTTTGGGGAATTGCTTGAAAAACTACTGGTCTAAAAAGTTGGTTTCTATCAACTACAACATTGATATGGGGTCAAAGAACTGAAGATAATATTCTATGTAATTACTTACATTATTCCTTTCTATAGATAAGGCTCCTGAAAGGTACTACAGAGAGAAAACCCTATTCTCTGGGAAACAGGTGCTTCCGTTTGATTCAGGGGAAGTGTTTACGAGTCTCAGACTTTCTGTAAGAATAGTAAATTTCAAGGAATATTTGGGTACTGAAAATCCTGATAGAGTTGAGCCCTGTTAAATTTCCCAAAGTTCCTAACAACTAGATCAATCTTCAGGATAAATGCCATTGTGTTGGTCATTTACATACACTTGAGAATTTGACAGCCAGTTAGAACTCAAGAACTTGAGCCCACAAGCCCTCAGGCTTTAATTCAAAGTACAGAATTAAACTGTGTTAAATTTCACCACTCCAATATTTCTAAGTAGGTAACATGTTCACATGTTGTAATAGGATAAAAAGTGCCCTGGAAGTGAAAATAAATTGGGGTCTGTCCCCAGCACTCTGTTGCTAACTTGCCACTTGACTCTGGGTAATTGATATCACCGCTTTGAGTCTTTGTTTAATTACAAAAGCAAGTGGAAACTATAGACTGCTTCTCAAAGCATAGTCCTCAGTACATTTGTTTCAAAATCATCTGGGGTTAGGATGGGACTTGCTATAAAAATTCATGGTCATTCATGGTCCCCGCCATAGTCCTACAGAATCAGTGTTTGGAGATGGGGCTCAGGAATCCGTTTTTTAAAATAAGCTTCCTAGGTGATTTTTTGGCTCATTAAAGTTTATTTTCTAGACTTTTTATTGAGGTACATAACATACTCATTAAAGTTGGAGGGTTATGGGAATTAGAATATCTTGAAGATTCCTTCCAATTTTAAAGAATTCTAAAAATCAGTCCATTCAACACATTTACACATGGGTGCACTTACTAGCATGCAACTTTGGACTCTGTGTGACCCACCTTTGCAGTAATCATTTCAGGTCAGAGTGTAATTCTGCAAGGTGCTATGATCTCTCAGTGATTTGGAAAAACTAAATGCTTTCCAAATGTGTGGCCTTTCTCAAAGGTCAGTTTACTGCTAGAGTGCCAGAGGTCCACTGCAAAGTCTGGTTTAAATTAGACTTCAGTGTCGGAATTCCATTATACCCTTCACATATACTGACCAAACATAATGCTCAATAGCAGAGGACTCTTGTCTGGGTGGGTTGTATTTCTGACTTGATTACAAAACCAAAGTCTATTATAGTCATTTAAACCAAATTTTCTTTGTCAATAAAACTCCCAGTCTTTGACCTCCCTCACAGGGAGCCTGGGATACTGTGCAGGTAAACAGTACTTAAACCCTCACCAGTGGTACAAAGATCACTATGCTAACAACTTTTCTCCAAACCAACTGGTCAAGAAATGGGTTTAAGAGAGTCTTCTAGTTACTAAGCAGTGAAGTTGTCTCTTTCCAGGCAACTGGAAATTGATAGGAATTTTCTTGAAAGGATCATCACCTTCAAATAACTTGGCTGCCTTTAAAATTGTCCCCCTGCTTGTAGGCTTTCATAAAAAGACTTCATTTTTTGGATTATTTTATGCCATGTAAATTTCCTGATTTCCCACAAGTGAATATCATCTTTCTGTGACACTAGGCAAACTGCTCAGCTTGCTCCAGTTTCCTCTCTTATGAAGGGGTGGGGGGAGCTGATGGGTGCTTAAATCCCTCCAGCTTTAACACTTGACGTTCACGTAGAAGTAGCATGTTGTAGGGAAAGTCATGGGCTTTGAAGCTGGACAGACTTACGTGGGAATTTGAAGCCACAGTTTCCTCAACTGCTTAACAGGGAGTAATGATACGTTATCTCTTAGGGTAATAAAAACATCTAGCATAGGGCATGGGACAGGAGGGCATTACAGAAAGGTGAGACTTCCTGGCTCCCTACTCCTTGATGTCCTTCAACCCACACCTGGTCAGGCCTCCTTTCGTGACAGCGAGAAGCATCTCCTGGCCTTTATTCAAGAGTTGAGACAAGCTTTCTGGGAAGCGAAAAACAGCAACCCTGGGGGTAACAGGTTCTTGGTTTCTTCCTGACCTGGTATTCACTAGAGTATGAAGTTACCATTTCAGGCTCCCTGGAAAGTGGCAGGAGGTAACTACAGAACCAAAGGTCACTACTGATATTGATGCAATGGGGGCTCAAAAGGGCACTGCAGCAAATCCTTGAAGTCTTCTCCTTGGAGATCAGGTGGGGTCACCTTCTCTCTGTAGTGAGAATCCACGGAGGCTAACAGCACTCGAGAGCTGGAAGCAGCCTTGAAGACCTTCTATTACAAGGGAGGAAACCAAGGGACAGAGAGGGAAAATGACTTTCCCATGGTCAACAGCCAGTCAAGCAGTCTCCCTGGATCCTCTGTAGTTCACACTAAAGACCCCTGCTTTTTAATACAGATGTCAGTATTGGTTAAGAGCTCGGCCTCTGGTGTAGATATCCCTGGTTGAGCCCCGTCCTCCCAGCTCTGAGACTTGGGGCATAAGGCCAGCACCTCGCTGGTCTCAGTGGTCTCATCTATAAAGTCCAAAAGTAAACCCTACCTGTTGAGGATTTAAGACACTATATATGCTGCTTAACACAGTGCCTGGCATGGTCAGCTTGCACAACAGGTGGTTTTAGTGATCATGTATTAGCGATTGGAGAAAGGGTTCCACCCCCTTCTTCTACGCACTCCAGTTCCAATCCAAACTTTCCTCTCCAACCCCCTGTGGCGGGTTCTGTGAAGAGCGGAGGAGCCCAATGCGGGGGTGGGGGGTGGGGGGAGCGGAGGGAGGAAGGAGGCGGACGGTCCCCGGGCTCACCTGGCGAGACCAGTAGCACCTTGGCGCCGCAGCACTGGAAGCAGTGCAACAGGGACTTGGCGCGGATGTTGGAGTTGAGGCAGGCCATGGCACAACCCAGCTTGGCCAGGCCCAGCCACAGCCACACGTAGGCTGGTTCATTGCCCATGAAGAGCGCCACGCAGTCTCCCTGGCGCAGGCCGAGGTGGTCGCGCAGAGCCCGCGCCACTTGGTTGCTGCGCCGGTCCACCTGCGCGTAGGTGAGCGTCTCGTCCCGGAAGAGCAGCAAGGGCTTGTGCGGAGTCTTGCGCACTTTCTCCAAGAAGACCTGGAGGACGGTGCGCACCGGCCGCCGCTGCGCATAGCTGCGCACCCGCCGGGCCAAGCCAGCTACCCGTAGGAAGTAGCCCATGTCTTGGAAGAAGTAGGGGCAGCAGAAGTTCACCAGCAACGGCAGGAGCAGGAGCCCCGCCAGGGCCGTGTAGACGGCGGGCAGCATGAAGGTGGCGGGGTCCCCTGTCCCCAGAGGGGCAGAGGGCGCACTGCGGGCGTGCAGCGCGGCGGCGGGGTGGGCGACGAGCGGATGGCGGGCGGGCTGCGCGGGGACGCGCGGCGAGGCTGGGGCGACGGCGGAGCGCCTGGACTGCCAGCACCGATGCGGGCTCTGGGGCAGGTGGAGTGGCGTGTGGGCTGCTGGGCGTTGCGGGCGGGACCGGGCGGCTGATCCCGCCCCCTCGTGGGGTGCCGCCACCTGCGCCCGCGGCCCGCCCCTGCGGTCCTCCCGCGGCGGGGAAGGCTCTTCTGCGGCTCGCCCGGGCCCCGCCTCTGCTTGCGCGGGTCCGGAGGTCTGGGGTCAAGTGTGGACGCTCCCCTCTTGTGCCCAAGTACTTTAAACCTTGGAGCCAGTTTCCTTATCAAAATGGTGATGATAAAACTCACTTAGAGGATGTTGAGATCAGTGGAGATGGTGCTGGCGTAGGGGTATTGTTATTGCTAACGCTAATAGAGTTCTAGAGATGACTTGTTATTGTTAATAAAATGCGTTATGAATGCAACACGGTCCAGTTATTTATTATAGCGGATACCAGGCGCCACTGCCAAATCAGAACCCCATCTCTCCTTCCTGGTCCCAGGGGTTTTCGCCTCTTTGTTTCTCAGATTTGCATATCCTCCCCGCGTCCCGCCCAGCCCCAGCCTCCTAGCTAGGCGGCCTCCTATGGCAAGGATTTCAAGGTTGAGCAAAAAGCACCAGAGATTGTGACCTCCAGCTCATTCCAGCCCCCGGGCAGCGGGTAGGGACTGGGCAGCGGGTAGGGACAGGCCGCTCTTGTCTGCGTTGGTCCTGTCGGGCCCAGCTAGCCCAGATTTGGCGTTGAGGTAGACGAAACTTTGCCTCCTGATCAAGCTCTGGCGATATTTTGATTTGTGTTAATATTTTATTCTAAGTGATTTCCCTCCTTGTATGTTGAAGATTCTCAACTATTGTCAGCCCAATTCAACATACATTTACTAAATGGTGCCGTCAGAGAAAAAAAAAAGTACAGCACAGAGAAAATAAACATTACTGTCATTTCTCAAAGGCTGTTTCTTTTATTGTGATCCTTATTTTAATTTCTCTTGATACTCTGTGTATATAGAGCGAAGAGTCGCTGCTTGCAACTAAGGAGGGTCAGGATCTAAGTACAGCAGTATTTTATTTTTTTGCTCTCCTGTCTTCCTGTGTCTATTTACCTTCTTCTTACGCTGTAACAGCCAATAATGACTGTGTATTCCTTGCCAGACACTCTGCCAGGGACTTCTCTGTATTATACTTTTGGAGCCTCACAGTCACCTAAGGGTGACACTTTCATACTCATTTACGGACAGGAAAGGGATGCTTAGAGATGTGAATTAAGACAGTAGTTAAGTGACGCGCAGGCTTTGAAACTGGCATCTGGGTGGGTCTCAGGGCCCACTCTTAGCAACAGTGTTAGGCTGCCCTCCTATTCCCTGGATTTCTATCCATGTTCTCTTTTTCCATTAGCAATGTTCTCTTTTCCGTCTCACAATCTTACCCTCCCCCATTTTCTCAGCCCTCTCTTTTTATCCCTGGGACCTGCTCAAGCAACCCTTTCTTCCCCTTTTCAGGACTCATGGTCCATCCAGCTACCACCTAGCAACTGGTTGCATCATTTCCCTGGGGAGGAGTTGGGGGCCTTTGTTATCCCCGGGGGCGAAGACTGCAGGGTTAATTAAAATAGGGGTCAGGACAGGAACTATTCTGGTGGGCACCTGTTCTTTCAGGTTGAAGCTGGGAGTCAGCCCTCCCTTTCCGTCCCACAGCCACCCCTTCATGGCCAGTCACTTCAACAGCCTCCTAGATGCTCTTGTCCTGTCCCTAAACAGCTACTCTCCAGAGTGCTACATTCCCCAAAATGCCTACTTTGTTCTCTCTTATTCTGAAGGCATCAGCCTTGTGTATCAGCTGTTTTCAGTTGCAAGCCAAAGAAAACAAGACCCAAGCCACCTTAAGCAGAACAGGAATTTAAGCAGTGACTGTGCAGTCCTGGGGTAAGAAAGGCTTCAGGTGAGCCTTCCTTCATGTGGCTTACGTGCTGCGGCCTGGACTCAGGTTCCCTTCCACCGTTTCTCTGCTCTATCTCTTCTTCTCATGTAGGCGCTCCCATCACGATCCAGAGATGGCTGCCAGCCCTTCAGGGTTACATGCTTCCTGCTTCAACTTCAGACAGAATGTAAGAATATTTCTCTTAGGAATCCCTTACTAAAAAAAAAAATCTTTGATAAGGCGGTGTGCCCATTCCTGGACCAGTCTTTGTGGCCTGTGGAAAAGAAATGCAGATTGCTTTAAACAGTTATGCTCAGCCATGGAGCTGGATGTAGAGTCAGTCCCATATTGTGGAAAATTTCAGGGTATTTTAAAAAAATGGTGGGGAAGGAAGGGGGGAAAAAAGAAATACGTTTGGAGAGTCAATTAGGAAATATTTGTTTATCTATCTGTCTATCTGTCTATCTATCTATCTATCTATCCTATCTACCTATCTTGGAACTCTTCTTCCCAGTGGTTCTAGCTTAGGCTTATTGTCTTCCTGGAAATATTGCTGTCATCTTACATATCTGCTGCTCAGTGATCTTTAGTGCCTCCCATCATTTACTCTGTCCTTCCACTGATGACCTCTATAGACAATTGTCACATTTGTACAGCATACTAGAACACACCTGCGCTGGAGCTGACGACACGTGTTGGGTCCTGCCTGGCTCCCTTGTGGAGGGAGCAGGTCAGTAGCTTCGCACATTGGTTGTCCATTTTATGAACATTTACTGGGAAGCTCTGGTTTAAAACATGAAGTTCACACTTTATGTTCTGGTTCTTCTGAATTTGACTTGAACTTAATTAACAAATATTTATTGAATTTCTACTATTAGCAGATTATCATCAGGAACTAGATATTTTAAAATGGACCAAAACTTAATTCCAACTACTCCTTTTCAAAATGCTTTGTTTTAGCAAGATGGGTCTACACTCCTGGAAAAATTCTCTGCACATTCTCTTCCCTCTAGTTTTGTTCTTGCGTCTCTCAGACACCCCTGACCTCTCCTCCTCTGAATCCCAACTCCCCTTTGAGGCAGTGGTTCATAGATGTCTGGATTTCTCAGCCAAGCAGCATTTAGAAAAGTTAGGAACCCTACCCTACATAAAGTACCAACGTTAACATTTTTCAAGTAAAAATGGCTCTCCCTAACCAACTAGAGTGACATTTTTAGACCTAAAAAGGAAAGTATAACTCAACTTAAAAATGGTTAAAAAGGTTAATTTTGTTATGTGTATTTTACCACACAAATATATAAAAGGGGAAAATACCAGAAGGAAGCTATAGTCCTTTTCAAGAAGTTATAGCCCTTTTTGACAATGAAGAGAAGATTATACCAAATATAAAAAGACAGAACTTAAATCATTTTTGAGTGCAGAAAAAATACAACATTTTTGGTTTATTTTTGTATTGAAATGGTTTCTATACAACTTTGTTCACTTAGAAATATAAATTCAATAGTGAAGCATGAAATAAGCCGAATCTCAGGCTTTGATATAACTGAGGATTGTTTCAGCACTAGGATCTCCAACATAGAGCTTCTCCACTCCTGTACCCATAGTGAAGCTGCCTGACCTTCACTTCCTCCATGCCCCACCTCCACTGAGCCTGTTACCGTCAGGATTCGAGGCCCTTCATGGCCAGTCACTTCAATGCAGCCTCCTAGATTCCTCTTTTCCTTAAACTCTGTAGGGTAAGGAAACCTAGGTCACCTCAAATGCCCACTCTCTCCTGCCCTATTTGGAAACACTGTAGAAGTTCAGGGGGTGCATGTGGTTACTGGGAGTGTACGCTGACACATTCTAGCCTTGGCAGCTTCTTCACCCCTTATCCATCTCTGCTTTCTTAGGGAAGGCCTCCCAGTGGCAGTTCCCAACTCCCTTCAAAGTCCCCAATTGAACCTCAAATGTTCTTTCGAAGCAGATGGTTCCCTTCCTATATGGAGATGAAGTAGGCTGCTGGTCTCAGACTTTACAGGGAGCACAATTACCTGGAAAATGTACTAAAACACAGCTTGTTAAGCCCCACGTGCAGAATTTCTGATTCAATGAATTTTGGGTGGGGTCAAAGCATGCATATTTCCAAGAGGTTACCAGACAGTACTGATGCTGCTGGTTCAGGGATTGCACTTTTGAGAACCACTGACTTAGGTCAGTGTTTTCCCAACTGCTCAGTAGAGCACTCAGGACTTCTGAGGGGCGATGGAGAATTCCTTGCAGAGCATGGGAAAGGGGCTCTGGGAATCCCTACCCCAGCTCTAGTCAAAGCAGCTCCATGTGTATGTTTTACATAGTGGATTTGCATGTAGCTTTCACAAAAGAAGTGTTCCAAAAACCTTAAAAAAAAAATCCTCTAGCCCATGCCAATCTATCCCTTGTACTGAATTTATAAACCCACTCATTCGGCTCTTGATTGTTCTGTGCCTATTAGTTTCACTTTCCCAACTGGCATTCAACTTCCAGGAATGAAGTAATGGAAAAGAGAAGGAAACCAAGTCAGAGGATCTGGGTTCAAGTCCTTGTTTGTTACATATTGGCTGAGGACTTTTAGGAGTTACCTGAGCTCTTACAGGCCTTGTGTTAATTTTTTAGGACTTGACACCTGATGCATAGGGACTTATTGTCAACAAAAATGTATAGGTTATGAAGCCTGCTGTTTTTTTGATAGTATTTAGTACTAATAGGAATTTTGTGACCGAGTCATTCAGGTGTTTCTAGGAAGGTTTATCTTTGTGCTGTCTGCTGTGAATCACATTTCTTGATATATGGGTGGCTGCTCTCCTGTTGAATGGCGACCACAGTGACATTTAGGTTTAGATGTACAGACTGTATAGGTGTTCAGTGAGAGGCACGGTTAGAGTTTGGTAGGATGCCACAGGCTGAGATTGGCCTTGCTTTTGGAGAAGAAAGGACCAGAGAGGCTGGCAACGATTGGTTGTTGGCATCAGACATGAAGGAGCAGGGCCCCCTTTTTTGGGATCCCCTTGTGCTTGCTAACTAAACAATGAAAACAAAAACAGAATATGATTTAAAAAAAGGTTTTTGCCTCTCACTGGTTCTGATCAGAATGCCTGTGATTTGGTGTTGAATTCTGAGGGAAAAATCCTAGTGACACGATCATTGCTTTTAGTGCATATATGTGTGTTCTCTACTTGTTCAACAGCCCTCTTCCCTATCAACATTCCACTACAACCCACAACTCCCAGACTCACAATGCACCCTTCTTCATCCCTGAACATGTTGCTTAGCTTTTGTACCTCTGGGTGGAAAAATCCTGGGGTGAAATACCTCTGAAACCTAAATCAGTCAAAGGGAGAAATAAAGTTAAGAAACCCATTTATTTCTTACAAGCAGTCACCCCCTGACCAGGCTGCAGCTGAAGAGAGCTCCACCCAACCTCTCCAGTCTAGATAAACCTTCTCATGCCCCTGTAATTACCGATTGATATGCAGATGGCCTAAAACTTTCCACCCTTTGGAAACACTGATTGATATGCAGATGCTCTAAAGCCAGGTGAGAGATTCTGGGAATATTGCAATTTTACCCATAGCCCAAACCTCCAGAAATCTCACCTCACAATCTACATGTTCTCCATCTTCCGCAATGGCCCCTGTGCAAGAAAACTGGAGCATTGTACCCAGGTAACAACATAAAAAAGCAGAAGCAAAAAAATCATGGTAATCCTCAAGCTGGAGGCTTCAGCGAGGTTCCGAGTCCTATGCAAATTAAGTCCATAGCTGACGCATTCCATAGGCAGACAGTAGCTGAACAGGTAGGGAGTTAAGAGCAATCATCATGTGGTGGCTGCAGCCATGGGGTACATCCAGGCCACAAGGACTGTAGAACAAAATAACTTTAAGGGCGATATGATACATGTTTTAATGACATCAACATAGGCAAATCTCGTTCATCAGGTACATGCAAGAGGGTGATCCTGTGAGAGGACAGTGGCAAGAATGAGATGTCGTCCTGGTCTAGTATACCAGACTTTCACCCCCTCCCTGTGGGAGTTACAGATGGGTCAATATAAAGGGCTTCAGGGGGCACATGCACTGGTCATAAATATAAAGGGAAACCTACCTACAAGAATGCTTTTAACTCCTGGACGTTTTGGGTACACTACCATGATCTTTGGGGCTACACTGCTGTTACTCCAGGACTACACATGAGGCCAGCTTCCAGGCCATTTCCCCAAGGTGCCAGGAGGACCAGCTATCACTGGTCTATGAGTTGAAATGTTTAGGTCTATGAGTTGAAATGTTCAGGCCCACATTCATTCAACAGTGTCTTCAAGGTTTAATGCAGTTGGGGCTGGCAGCAGAATGTTGCTCTGCTGCCCATATCCTGGCTTCAATAACTTCTCTTTGGTTTGCACATACAGTTGTATAGAGGCGGCAAGGTGAGTCAGTATATCCACAAGGTTCAAGCCTCCTTTTTGGACCTTCTCATTTAAACGCCGTAGCAATGTCCATAAACGAACTGAGCAGCCCCATGGACTTTTGGTGTCTGACTTCAGGCCAGATTTCAACAAACCATTGTACCTCTCTATCATTCCTGGCCCAGTAGGGTTATATGGTATGTGAAACTTTCACTTTATTCCTAATTGCTGTCTCATTCCTGTAATGCATGTCCAGTAAAGTTGGTGCCTTGATCGCTCTCAATCACGTGTGGCTGGCCATAGGCTACAGAGAGATGCTCTAGCCTCTCTTGGTGGTTTGCTGATCTGCACGATGTGCAGGAAAAGCAAGCAATAGGCCAGTAGCTCTGTCCACACAGTCATGTTATACTGATATCCTTCTGATATGGGCAGAGGCCCAGTATAGTTTATCTGCCACCTGACAAGGGGTGTCAGCTCCTTTACTATTGTCCCATGTTGCTGTGGTACTTGGTGTAAGGTCTTCTTAGAGCTCACAAAGCACTCCCTCTGGTCTCTGCTGACTTCTTCAAAGGTCAACAGCAAGCTCCACCGATGGGCTACAGCCCACATTGTCTTTGGCCCTGTGTGCAACAAACGCTGATATAACCATTGCGCTACATCAGAGGCAGGCTTTCCTTCTAACCAATACACTTGGGCCAATGTTTCTGCTTCATCATTTCCTGGGGATGCCAAAGGCAAATGACTAGTCACATGATATATGGTGACAGTCTTAGTCTGACCAGAGTCCCATAGGTCTTGCCACAACTCTTGCCCCCAAAGAGGCTGGTGACCAACCATCCAGTTGGCATGGTGCCATGTTGATAGCCACAGGGTCAAACCCTGATAGACTGCCCAGCTGTCAGTACAGACGACTATGGGGGAGGGCTCCTGTGTGATCATGAACCATACTGCCCTCAACTCAGTCCATTGGCTGCTGTTGCCCTCTCCATCCTCCATCCATATTGTCTCAGTCTTAGGATGGAATGCCACAGCCCTACACTTTGGGGGCTGCCCATGACTGGAGCCATCTGTGGGCCAGGCATCTTTAGGTCTAGGGGCTTTTCCCTCCTGATAAGTACTCTCAGCTACCAATGACTCAAAAGCAAGTTCTTCTTGCTTTCCACTGGTATACGTCACTGGCCCTAATAAGCATTGGAGTTCTCCACTTAAGGGGCTAGTAGAGAGAGCACTACACTGCTGTAAATATGTAAATATCCACCCCATTTGGCCAGTGTAGGTGTCTGTGCCATGCCACTCCATGGCCTTTGGGTCCAGTCTTGCACCCACCCTACAATGGGATAGTGGTTATTACCTTGGTTGGAGCTGTTCCAGTGATGGGCTCTGTAGCTACCAAAGCATGGTCCATAGCAGCCAGTTGCTTCAATATCCAGGTATACCAGACCTCAGCTCCTTTCCATACTTGTGACCAGAATCCAGTGGGTTGGCGTGTCCATTCAAGCTGCTGCCAAAGACTCCATCCATCTTCAGTTACATGAACATTGAGCTCACAGGGCCCTTGATGAGTCCATTACACTCAAGGCCTGTATGGCCTTGACTACTCACTTAGCAGAAGGAAAAGCAGCTGTACATGTCTCATTCTAGTCCCACCTGATGCTGTTTCATACCAACCAGTATAAGGGCTTCAGAATTTGTGCCAAGTGTGGGATAAATACTCTCCAGTAGCCCAAAAGTCCCAAAAACTCTGTAAGTCTGCCACAGTGGTAGGGATAGGGAAAGCCTGGACCTTGTCTGTGACTGCTTCAGGAATAACTTCAGTTTTCCCCAACCAGACTACCCCCAAGCATTTTACAGACAAACCAAGTCCCTGAACCTTGGTGCTGCTCACAGCCTACCCTTTCTCCTGTAGATGTTACAGCAGTCTAGGAACTGCCCTTTCTAAATCTGCAAGAGAATCAGACGTGAGCATATCATCAATATAGTGATATAGCTGCACTGTGCAGTTTCTTCCATGTGGTCAAGTCCTGGGCTACAAGTCTGTGACAAATGGTGGGACTGTGGAGGTGTCCCTGTGGAAGGACAGTAAATGTCCACTGCCGGCCTTCCTGTGTGAAGGCAAACTGTTTCTGACTTTCCTGTGCTGTCAGTAGAGAAGAAAGCATTAGCAAGATCCACAACATAATGATACATCCCTAGTTCATGACTGAGGGTGTCCGTAACGGCTGCTATTGAGGGCACAGCAGCATGCAAAGGGGGTGTGACTTTATTCAATTTCCTATCGCCCACAGTCATACTCCAGGAGCCATCTGGCTTTTTCACTGGCCACACTGGGGAATTTAATTTACCATTTGCAACAACATGGATGGAGCTAGAGGGTATTATGCTCAGTGAAATAAGCCAGGCAGAGAGAGACAAGTACCAAATTATTTCACTCATATGTGGAGTATAAGAACAAAGAAAAACTGAAGGAACAAAACAGCAGTACGATCACAGAACCCAAGAATGGACTAACAGTTACCAAAGGGAAAGGGAATGAGGAGGATGGGTGGGAAGGGAGGGATAAGGGCGGGGAAGAAGAAAGGGGGCATTACAATTAGCATGTGAAATGTGGGGGGGGGAGCATGGGGAGGGCTGTGCAACACAGAGAAGACAAGTAGTGATTCTACAGCATCTTACTATGCTGATGGACAGTGGCTGTAATGGGGTTTGTGGGGGGACTTGGTGAAGGGGGGAGCCTAGTAAACATAATGTTCTTCATGTAATTGTAGATTAATGATACCAAAAAAAAAAAGGACTATGAGTGGGCTTTATGATGTCCACCTTCTCCAACTCCTATAGAGTTTCTCCAGTTTCCTTGTGCCCTCCAGGCAATTTACACTGCTTAGTATTTGTCACCCACTGAGGTACAGGCAGAGGTACAGGTGGGTGCTTAGCATGTCCCCTCAGAACTGCCTTTATCACACGTACTCTCAGTCCGAACTCACCTGCATCAGTCTGTAACCATAGGCCCTGCAGGATATCCACCCCCAAAATATATTCAGGGTTGGAAGAAATGTACACAGTATAGTCCTACAGTAAATGCCCCATCTCCAATGGGATTTGGGCTTTCTTCACTCTAGTTGCCTTACCCCATAGCCATCTATCACAGCAGGGGTCCCAGGAAAACATTCAGGGTTGCCCTAAATCAGAGAACATTCAGCTTCTGTGTCCACCAGCACAAGGACACATTGTACATTCATGGGGGACCAATGAATTATTAATTCTACATGTGGCCTCTGGTCACCACCACATCCACCAAAGTGGGGGCATTCACCCACCTCTGCAGTCAAACTGCAATCAATGCTCAGTCATTCTCCTGTGGGGGTGAGGCCCAGGCGGAGCCCGAGTGCTGTCCCCCAGGAGGTCTTGCAGGGACACAGGCAGGACATGGGCTTTGCCTCTGGCTTCTGTGTCCTGGAGTTAAGCAGCTGGAACTGCTGCTCTGGCTTTAATTGGTGCCACAGTTCTAACAAGATCCTGTTGGGCTGCCCATCAAGTTTTTCTTTTACTACCCCTGCTTTTATCAAATCAACCCCTATCTGGGTCCTTGAGACATTCATGGGCCTTTTGTGCCTCTCCTTCCAGTCGTACCCCATACTTCCTTCCATGCTCTCATTGTTTCAACCTCCCCCAGATCTGCTAAAGCACACGTAGCTTCACTTATGGGTTGCCCTGTGTGTGGGGGACAAGAACAGTCACTAGGGACCCGAGGAGAGATGGGGGAGCTGTATGCAGGACCAGATGTCTCATTCCTATGGTGAACAACTCCTCATCGGGGCCCTGGGTATCCATATTATAGATGATATTTTTCATGCCCCATTCCTGCAACACCTGCTGGAGCTGTTCATATGTTTTCCAGCTAGTGGGTAAGTATGGTAAATCATCCTGATTAGGCCAAACTGCCCTGATGGCTGCTGTCAGCCAATCCAGAAGCACCCAATTCCCTGAGGTGTGATAGGCACTTCGCAAGCCCTACTGGAGAGAAGGGTGCATCGTCAGGGAAGCAAGTCTACTCATTTCAGAATTTGACAATACAATGTTTTCTGCCCCAATATCCCAGAGATGTGCAAAAGCCATGTAGGCAGAGATTCTGATGGCTTCTGCTGATACCAGACGCTCATGTCCTCTAGCTCATCCTGGGTATAGGGGTGGAGACAAAGTGCTCCACACCCTGGGGATGGGGGTTAGGGGGGGGCGGCTCCTCTCTCTCAGGAGTCAGCGGTTGTTGTGTTTTTACTTTCTTAATTATAACAGAAGGGGCCTTTAGTACAGGAGAGGCTGGTGCCTCAGGTGGTGGCCTTGGCAACAGATTGGCCCTTGGCCCTCGGACCCCCCCACCCACTCAGACTCTCCTGACACCTCCTCCACCATCTCTGGAGCTGAAGGCACCGCTCTTTTCTCCCCCTCCCCCACAACCTTCTGCAATAAGGACTCTTCTGCTGCCTCCCTCCTTGCTGCTGCTAAGGAACTTTCCAGGGGCGCAGCCTATCCTCTCTAATTCTCTTCCTTAAGGGCATCCCAAAAGTCATCGACTAGCTCCTCCAAGTGATACTGAAGTGCGTCTCTCTTCTGCCGAAGTCTCTCTCTCTCCTCAATAACACTTTCCACTATTTGGATGAAAAGAGATCCTACAATCCCAGGTACTCCACGGCCACTCAGGAGCTCTAAGCAGTCTTCTGTCTGATGGAGGGCTAATTCTGCAGCTTCCGGTGTCTCCATTCTTCCCCAGGTCTGGGGAAGGCTCCACCCCTCTAGGAGGTGCTTCACCCTAGACCAGTTCCTCACTAGGGGCTCCCCAGTTGGAAGACCCACATATAGGGGGTTCCCGAGTAAAGCTGCACCCTGTACCTCTACAGCCATTGTGGCTTCCCCATCATCCCCAGGGGCAGGCTGCCCAAGTACACCTATTAAACAGATTTTGGGTTTAGAGGTCCTGCCAACTACCACCAGATGTAACTCCAGGTGAAAGAATCCTGGAGCCAAATACCTCTAAAACCAAAATCAAAGTTAAGGAACCCATTTATTTCTTACAAGCAGTTGTACCACCTCTCTCCTGACCAGTTTGCAGCAGAAGAGAGCTCCACCCAACCTCTCCAGTCCAGATAAACCCTCACAGGCCCTTTTGATTACCTATAGATATGTGGATGGACTAATTTTCTCCACCCCTTGGAAACACCTATTGTTATTATGCAGATGCATTAAAGCCAGGTGAGAGATTCTGGAATATTACAATTTTACCCACAACTCTTTACCCTTTAGTACATTTGTTCCTATTTTTTTCTCAGTATGTTCTTGTCCAGTTCTTAAATATAGAAGTTTCTTAACACTGTGTCTTCAATTTTCTTTCTCTTTCTCTTTAGGTGTTCTTGTCTATTCCTATTAATGCTGAGGATTCTCAAGTGTAAATATTCAGCCCTAACCTCTCTCCTGTGTGAGCCAGGTCTGATTTGGTAAAGGTGTACAGAACATTTCTAGAAGATTCACTTATTCAGTCACTCATTTAGTAATTTATTCATTTATTAGCATTTATTTAAAGTGTAAATAAGGTACAGGCTACTTCTCAGTGAAGAAGATAAGGGAGATATTATTATTTGCATTTTCAGATGAGTGAATTGAGATTCAGGGAGGTTAACCAATGTGCCAGAAGTCACACGTGGCATGTCAATTGTGGAGTGAGGATTATAACCCAAGTATTCTGATTCCTATTTAGGTGTCTTGGGTTGAATGGGTTCCCCCCACCACCTACACCAGAAAACAATATCTCCACCAGAATCTGTGAAAGAAACCTTCTTTGGAAAAAGGAGCTTTCAAATACAACTAAGTTAAAGATTTCAAGATGAGGTCATCCTGGATGACGGTGGGTCCTGAATCCCATGACAAGTGTCCTTAGAAGAGAAGAGAAGGGAGGAAGACACACAGAAGAGTTGATGTGAAGATGGAGGCAGAAATGGGAGTGATGTCTCTGCAGGCCAGGGAAGGCCGAAGATCCCCGGCAGCCACCAGATGGTGGGTGTGAGGCCTGGAGTGAATCTTCGCCAGAAGCTCCAGAAGGAACCAGTCCTGCCACCACCTTGATTTTGGACTTCCGTCCTCCAGAATTGCGAGAAAATTAATTTCTTTTGTTTTTAGCCAATGAGTTTGTGGCAGTTTGTTCCAGTAATGCTAGGAAACCAATGTACTATGCCACATTGTGTTTCAAATAATTTCAAGATTGGGATGCAGAGTGGACCAAAAAGTCCAGCAGTTCACAAAAGAGAAAAAAATCAGAAAGATCTGAAGTAAGCTCTGCTGGGTTCACTGGAACGATAAGAATCCTTATGCAATAGATCTCATGGAGAGTAAAATTGTGATCTGGGAATCTTAAAAGTTTCCCATGCAGTAGGGTTACCTTCCTAATCCCAGTACCTAAAACTCATTAATTATTCACTGTTTTGGTGATTAAACTTTTCTCTCTCACTGTTTTGTAGTTCCTGCCACAAATCTCAACCTCAGTTCTGTAAATCATTCCCTACCACCAGCTGCACAGATTCTGCTAAAAATCATGTGTTCTATTGTGTAGTGGCATGTGATTACTTCCTTTTCCCTCTATGTCTTTCAGCTTTGGCTCTCTTCTTGCTTAATTAGATTCCCAATTTCATATTCTTGAACAAACAAATTTGGTTGCCCAAACAAATGACTCATATACATGATTATACAAAATTCTTGAAACAAATATACACAGGCTGCTCTCCAGCCTTTAGGTTACTGCAGGTGAGTAAGGTACATGGTCCTGTTTCAGTCATCTGTGTGTATTTGTGGGGGTGCATGGAGATGGAAGAGCGAGGGGATGGAGTCTCCTGATCCAAAACATGGTCACTGTATGTGAGGTACACACTAGTGGACACTTGGCAATTTTGCCCTAAAGGGACTAGGGGTGTGGGAAAGCTCATTAAGTAGCTTTACCATTGTCTCATCTTTCTCTTCTGTTTCAGTTTATAGTGTCATCATTAACTTTTCTGTGCTACATACAGTAGTAGTGGATAACTAACTTCTAGTAAGTTGTAATGTAATAATTTAGTGCTTACTTATATAGCAAGATTATTTGTGTAGATTCAAGTTTTTGTCTGATGTCATGGTCCTTTTGTGTGAAGAACTTTCTCTTCCATTTCTTGAACTTTTGGTGATGAATTCTTTTGTTTTTCTGAAAAGTCTTCATTTATCCTTCATTTTTTGAATGTTTTTTTCACTGGGTAAAGAGTTGTGGTATTATTCTTTGGTACTTTCAAGATGTCATCCTATTGTCTCTGGCTTGCATAGTTTCTGACTGCCATAATTCTTACCTTTGTTCCTTTGTATGTAATTTATTTTTTCTGTCTTTCTCTAAGATTTTTCTCTTTACCATTGTTTTTCAGCAGTTAGACTATGAGTGTGCATGTAGTTGTGTGTAAATGTAATTTATCCTTTGAGTTTCTATAAACTTCTGGATCTATGGTTTGATGTCTTTCATAATTTTGGAGAATTTCATGCTCATTATCTCTTCAACTATTTTTTCTATTTTTTCTGCCCTATTTTCTCTCTTTTCCCCTCTATGAATCCAATTATTCATTTATTAGGCCATTTGATATTGTCCAACAGTTTTTAGATGCACAATTTTTTATTCACTCACTTTTTTTTTCTTCATGTTTCAGTTTGGGTAATTTCTTGACCTATCTCCTAGTTTACTGATTTTTTTTCCTCAGCTGTGATAAGCCTATCTAAATTATTCATTTCTGATATTGTGTTTTTTTAACCCCAGCACTTCCATTGGACTCTTTCTTCTGGTTTCCATTTCTGCTGATATTCCCCATTTGCTCGTGTTTTATTTATTTATTTTTTTGTGTGGCTATTATTCTAAAGAGATCCTCTCTAGCTCTTTCCTAACCACTTGCATGGACTCTTTTATGATTAGAGATTTATTCTTCAAGGTTTAATGTACATGCACATATATCCCCACACAGTTTTCTGTTTCATTATGATATTAGTCACAGTAACTAGTTTGATCACTTAGTCAAAGTATTAACTGCTGGGTTCACTGTAAAGATACATTTTTCTTTGTATCTTTACACAGTAACTAGGAAAATAGGTCCAGTGCTGATTTCTTCAGGAGAGGGGAAGGTCAGGTATCTAAGATAAGTTCAGACTCCCCTAATGATGCTGAAATCTCCTTTTTATCTTCTAGCCTGTTGTCTTATGTCCACCCTGTTCAATGCCTAGCACATGACCTAGACAATATATAGGAACCCTCTGAGCACCATGGCAAACCTAGCCAATTAACTGTGGCATTTTCTCAGACTGAGCCTAAGTGTATTTCAGAATTGTTCTTAACACAGTGATCTAGGCAGCAATCATCAGATATCAGATTTGACCTCTGAGATTAGTTCTGCTTATCATCTCTGCAGTACTGCTTTTTAGTTGGACAATAGAATTATCAGGGAAGCTTTAAAAATAGCATGCCACATTGTTATTTTCTTAGAGGGTCCTTATATTTTTGAGGTACACACTAAAACATATATGGATGAGATGATGTTGGACCATCTGAGAGACGGTTGTAGACATTGTGAATTTTGTTCCTAAATACTTCAGCCTGTACTTCTTAAAAATAAGAACATTTTCTAACCTAACTACAATAGAGTTATAACACTTGGGAAATTAAAAATTGATACAATTCTACTATTATTTTATCTAATATTATTACCTAATGTGAGTCCTTATTCAAATTTCCTCAATTATCTCAACAATGTCTTTTACAGAATTTTTAATCATCTAAGAGCCAGTTGAGGATTATGTGTTGCATTTATCATCCACCTCTTTTGTCTCCTTAATCAAGAGCAGTTCTCCAGCATTAGTCCTTCATGACACTGACATTTCTGGAGTTGAGGCCATTTTGTAGAACATTCTTCAATTTGGGTTTATTTGATATTTCCTCAAGATTAGACTCAGGTCATGCAGTTTTGACAGGAATACCACAGAAGTGATTTATTTTTCTCAGTGTATTGTCTCAAGAGGTGTCTGCTGTCAGATTGTTCCATTATCACTCATGTTAAGTTTGATCACTTAGTCAAAGTATTAACTGCCAGGTTCACTGTAAAGATATGTTTTTCTTTGTAATTAGTACATATTCTGTGGGGGTGATTCTTTCAAACTGTACAAACATTGTTTTGTGCTCCAAGTATTCATTGAACAATTTTAGCACTTTTTGATGATTCTTGTCTGGAACTATTATTCCTATAGTGGTTCTAAAATGATCATTTTCTATGTCTATCATTCCTTGTATGTGCCTTCATGCAACCTTTCTTCTTCATTGCCCCTCTTTCCAAGGTTGGGTATAGACTCATGGATTTTAAAATGTTCAACGTGTTGTAATTCTCCCCTGTTATTTCTTTTGGCTGGCTCCGGTTTCCTTTTGCATCAGCCTTTGAGCATGTTCTTAAATTCTGAAAGAAGAATGTGTTCCAGGATCACCTTGTACCTTCCCTGACCCAGCCCTGGAATCAGCCATTCTTCTGCCTTGTGACCCTGCTTCCTTCTCTTGGACTGTGGTATTTAATCACTGGGTTCAGGGTACAAGGTTTACTTCTTGCTCCAGAAGAGTCCTTGCTTCTAGGCTCTTTCAATGGACAAAGCTAGGATATATGTAATTTTTACAATCATGAATTTGTACTGATACCTCTAATTCCCTAATCCAAGGCTGTATGTTTTGCTTTCTCTTCCCCTTTCCCATATCTTAAACAAAGTCTCCTGTAGTGGGAAAACAGGTTCCTAACAAAATCAATATCTTTATTTATTTGGCATTCTAAAATTCACACAAAAATAGTTTCAGAATTACTACGTCAATACTACTGCCGACAACACACTTAGCAGTTGAAGTTCAAGGTTTTCTTTCAGTTCTCATTGTCCTTCAAACATCCCCCAAGGGTGGAAAGTCAGAGTTTTATATTAAAAAATCACCTGGAATAGTTGTTTTTCTTCTTTCAAGTAGTCACATTGTTAATGTGATCATGCTTAGGCTGATTCATTTCTATTTCTGTTCAGTTTGGAGTCCCCCACCCCCACAACAATGTTCATTTAATTTTATATCTTGAAAATGGCAACTTTAACATGGTTCAAAAGTCAGAAGTTTATAAAAAATATAATCAGAGTAGTTCTACCACTACCACTCACCCCCACTTTTCCACTCATTTTCACCTTGTCTCGGTAGGTAACCAATCCTGTCAGTTTCTGGTTTATTCCTCCTGCATTTCATTTTGTAAAAATAAGCACCTGTTTTTTTCCCCCCAGCATTACTGAGATTTGATTGATGTAACACTGTCAGTACATATTTTCTTATTTCATCTTTTTTCTTACAAAGGGCAGCATGTCATACACACTTTTCATTTTTCACCTTGCGTTTTTTCATTTATATAAAAATATTTAATTTCAATTTTCTTTTGTATGTGATACTGACAAATCGAGTTTTGGCTGCATAGAAATATTGTTATCCTGTTGGCACAAAGCCTCAAATTCCAAGGACGTTCCCAGTGACTGACCAAACACTTCCTATTCTGGGTGCACCTGAGGGTACCAATAAGAGAAAGAGGAAGAGAAAAAGAGAGAAAAAGAAAAGAATAGCGGGTGAGAGTGGTAGGGGAGAAAGCAGGGAGACAAATTAGCCTTGAGAAGGCATTTATAGCACATTTAGTGAAATTTCCACTAGATGGCAGTAACATCCCAGCAATACGTTTCTTCAGTGTTCTGGGAAAGGGATAAATCCGCTTGGAAGGAGTTAAGGCATCAGGTCTAGTACATTCTCTCTCCCATGCAGAAATCCTTTAAATGGATTTACTCCTCAGTTCATACCAGTTTAACTTAAAAAATTTAATTCTCAATCCTGTGCATCTCTCAGTGATCTAATACTGTATTGAAAAAAAAAAATGCCTGACCCAGAATCAATTTATAGGTTTTCTCAAATCAGACAAGATACTATGAACAGCAAATACGAAAAATAATTTTAAGATTCAATAAAATGTATTTTTAAACCTAAAGTTAATTAACATTTCCTTAGTAAAAGGATCTTAACTTCTTTATTTCTGGTTCAAATTTTGTTTGATCCTGATTTTAAAAACAAGTTAAAAAAGAGAAAGTTGAAAACCAAACTGAATAGCAAGATTCATTCTGGCTCAGATTAGGAAATGAGAGCATTTTCAGGAATTACAGAGGTAAGACCATACTCCTGATTACTTCAACAGATCTTACAAAAAGTTCTTTTTAATATCAATCAAACAGCCTTTTGAGGCTCTGTTGGGATAAGGAAAACTAAGTATCTCCCATTTGTAGGCTCATCCCAGCAGCTAGGCAGCGCTACAATTAGTCTTATTGCCAAAAGCCACACACCTGAGGGCCTGGGAAGAGGCCTGGGAAAAGGCATGCCAGGTTCCAAGCTGCAGGAATCTCCTAATCTTGATTCTATGCTTCTGCTGCCTCCTACTTTCTAGCTGGCTGCTGAGGCTCACACATGGATTTATGATAGCGCTGAGCTAGGCTGGGGCATGAGGGATCCTAATTTGAGGAAGTGACAATACAATCCTCAGAAGTGACTTAAAAAGGTCCTATATAATTAGTGTAATATTGGAATAGAACAACTGTTTCCATAGGTATGAAACGGAGGAGTGATCTCATCAATTGGGAATAGTCAGAGAGGGCTTCCAGGACTAGGTGAGCTTTGAAAAAACGTGCTGAAGGAATTAGTAGATATGAATTGGTGGTTGAGGAAAGGGAGGCACTGTGGATAGGAGGAAAGATGTAAAAAATAGGATAATTGCAAATCACACCGTATATGTTTTGGCATTCTTCCATGACTAAATGAAGGAAAACATGATTTAATTGTGAATGCAAAATGTTCATTAGAATTACTTGTGAAGGCCTTTCCTTTTTCTTCCCCTCCCATATGTTTCTACCTGCAACATCAGACCATAGATTTTCCTACTGGCTTTATAAGTGATTAATCAAGTACCTTTACTATATTTTCCTTCACCAGTGAAATTTATATTTGCACATGTTTTCTTGTTACTAATTAGCACGCTTTCTTTCCAGCTTAAAGAAGTCCCTTGAACATTTCTTATATTATGGTCAGTTTCATAGTGATAAACACCTGTCACTTTGTCTGAAAACTCTCTCCTTCACTTCTGAATGATAACTATGCTGGCTAGAGTATTCTTGATTGGAAGTTTATTTTCTCTCAACACTTTAGATATATTGTGCCACTCCCTTCTGGCCTGCAAAGATTCTGTTGAAAAATCTGCTCATAGTCTCATGGGGGTTCCGTTGTATGCACCAAGTTATTTTTTTCTTGCTGCTTATAAGGCAGTAAGACGGGTGTAAAAGCTCCCCTCCGGGAGGTCCTGTCGCTCCAGAGCCCGGCAGAGGGAGGGCACGAAAACTGTGCCCACCAGCTGCAAGGAGGCAGAGGAAGAGAGTATATAGATGGCACCTGCTGGGAAAAAGCAAAAGGCAAAGGCAAAGGCACCTGCTGGCTAGAATGTGATGACGGCACCCACTGACTGCAGTGAGACAGGGGAAAGTATATAGATGGCATCCACAGAGAAAAAGAGGAAAAGAAAATAAAAAAAAGCCCAGCATTACAAAAAATAAAAAAAATAAAAAATGAAATCATGGCGCCCACTGGCTGGAGTGAGGCAGTGTGTGTGAAGATGGGGCCAGCAGGCCCTTAGGTGTGTGCCCAATTAAATGCCTGCCCTCGGCCTGTCCTTTGGGATTAGCAAATGAGCCTCATTCACTTAAGGCCAGCTGCCTCTGTGCTCAGCCCTGGGGCAGGTGAGTCCTCGGCCTGCCCTTTGATGGCTGCATCTCAGATGCTCATAGCCTGTGGGTCCCGCGGGCTCAAGCCCGGGTGCTTCTCAAAGGTACGTGTTTTGGGGGCTTGTCTGTCAGGTGCAGGTCTGTAAAAGTTGGGGTGCTCTATGTGGTGCTCAAACCCTTTGCTCCTCAGGAGGAAGCACCAGGATTTGAGTTCCCTGCCAATTGTGCGACACCAGGTCTGCAATGGGATTCGTGGCAAGATTATGACCCAGCCTCTCCTATCTGCTTTGTTGTGGGCTTTTTCTAATTTCTCTGATGTGAAGGGATCACTTAGACAGTTTTGGGGTTTTTTTTTTGGAGGGGAAAAATACTGTGGCTGCAGATTTGGTGTGTCCCTGGGGGCAGGTGAGCCAAGGATCCTCCTAGCTTCCCATCTTGAACCAGAACCTTCCTCTCAGCTGTTTGCTCTCTATTCCATCTAGCTCCGTCTCTCCGATGGGAATCGAGAACCATGGATGGGGATCACTGCGGAATGACCTTGGAGAGCCTGGAATCTTTCTCTCTCCCCGGTTTGCCTTTCGTTTTCTTTCTCCTTTGTAGTGACTTACAGTTAACACCCCGTGAAAGAGAAAGGGCCTGTGAGCTTGTCTACAGGGAAGGGACAGCAAAGCAGGAAGAGGAAAAGGCGATGGCTATCCTTGGGGAGGGGGGCAGACCCCCAAGGGTTGGGGAGCCGGGAGGCAGCTTTAAGAAAAAGGGAACAGGGGAGGTGGGTGCAGGGAGCAGGTGTAGGGCAACAGTGTCCCGGGCTCACAGGTACGGCAGGGGGCTGTCTGACCCACAGGTTCTTCCACCCGGAGTTCGAGAGGATCGTGGGGCTTGTTGCCCTTCCGAGGACAGTCCACTACTCGTGTGAGGGAGATCGGTCCTTCTGTAAAGCATTCTCACTCAGTACTTCCCAAAGCTGCCTGATGTTAGAATCACCTTAGGAACTTTAAATAGCACAGATTCCCCAGCTTGACCCCAGAACTATGAGATCGGAATCTCCAGGAAGGGGGCCCCCAGGTCTCTATGTTTTGAAAAATTCCCCTGTCGATTCTCTTGCAATTTATTCAGGTGGACATTTAGGAACCACTGCTCTATCCATAAATAAAACTTAAGTCTAAATAATTTCCCCCAGAGAAGCAGGGTGTGTTATTTCACTCCATGTATATTTTAAATTTAGAAATCAGGATAAATGAAACCACATTAAGATGTTAACACATGATAAATACTGGTCTACTTTGGCAAATAACATTTACTGAATAACGACATTTATAGCACTTTTAAACCTTCCCACATGCTTTCGTATCCACATTCTCATAACTACTCTGTGAGGTAGTCAACCAAGGAATATTTAATGAGTTCCTAGTGTTGATTGGGAACAGTGCTGGGTAGACAGGGAAATGATCATTGCTCCCACATTACGCATTAGTAAATGGATTATAAAGGGCTCAGCTAAGGCCCCAACGCTGATGGTAAGAAGGGTGGGGAGTCAGGACTGGCAGTGACTCATCACATACTACACTTTGCTGCTTGGAAACTTGTGAGTTCACCTTGCCCTAGTGTTGTGGTTACCCTGCGGGACCTGCTAGATATCAGTGAGGCTCAAGGTGTTCATCTTTCTTACACTTTTGTTCTCTTTCTGTTGTATTCAAGCTCCCAATTACACAGGGTGAAAAAAAAATCTTTACACTTTTCCAGTCAAGCTACCAGTTCATTTCATTTTCCTTCTAGGATTTTATGACAAGTGATCGATCTGTAACAACTGACTCCATCAATTTTCTCTCTTAGTCTTTGTAGTTTCTTTCCTGTCCTCTTCATTCCACCCAAATAACTCTAATTCGGGTCACCCAGATCCTCTTCATGGTCCGAACAGACACGTTTGAAATCTTCCTTTCTTCACACTGCCCTCCCCCTGCCTTCCGGATGCCCCGTCTGCAGGGCCGCCAGCCTCTCCTCAGCCCCTCCTTTTCCTTCCAATTCTTTCAGTTGTTTCTCCAGTCCTCCCTCACCTGAGGACCTACCTGGGTCCCCGCTTCTACTCCCCTTATTCAATCCCACCCTCCCCACAGCTTCCAATGAACAATGCTCATCGGCTAGTCATTGTCTAATTCAAAAGGCCACGTGAGCTCCTTAGGGTCTGCGCTATTAGGCCTAAATTCTTACTCTTCTTGATTTTCAATACCCTCAAGTATTTGTCCTTTTATTCACCAAATTCATGCCCTGCAACCATCCCATGCAGTTTCCCCACTCCTACCAAATGAATTTGACACTTTGTACCATGTCTTCCTCCTGGACACGTCACCCACATTGTACAGAAGCTACTTCTTCCTGCCAGATGATGTGCCCTACCAGCAAGCGCACCTCCTGAACGCACTGTGGCATCGGGATGAAGCAGAGGCTTTGGTCTTGGACAGACACCGGGTTAGGTCTTTACAAGCTGTGTTATGTTGGGAGAGCTACTTACCCTCCATTTTCTCATCTTTAAAAGGGAGATATCACCTCTTCTGCAGCTTTATGGTGAAGATCTGAGATAATTTATAGGACATATCTGGTACAGTGACCAGCCCATAGTGGACACAGGTTAAAGTTAGCTGCTACTCGTCCCATTATCACCATCACTACTATGTTTGGGATGAAGACCAAACATATATTTCTTATTATAAATCACAATAACATGGGTACAAAATTATTGAGCACCACCAATATACTAGGCATTGTGCTAGGCACTGGGACTAAAGTTGTGAATGAGACAGACACAGTCTCTGTTTTCAGGGAGCTTAGAGTCTCAAGGGGAAGGGATACAATTAAACAAAAACTATAAGTAATGAAGTAAATGGTTGTAAGAAGTACAGGATGCTGCAGAAATGTATGAGCCTTGAGACTTAGTAAGACAAAGGAGTGCCGGATTAGACGAGGACTAGACTGGTCCTGGGATCTTGTATGTAGGGGCCAAGTTGAAGAGCCCATGGCCAGAGGAGGCTGGACACGCAGCCCTGGTCAGTGGGAGTTTGGTTTGTGGGTCCTAGGTACCCCTTCCCAGAACCCCCTATGGGATAACCTCTCCCTACTGTTTGTGTTATCTTCTCCACAAGGTAATGCCTACTTGTGCTTATCCAGGTTTAATTTCTATCTGCCCATCAAGCAGGTGTGAGCTGTGCAGATGGACTCCTGGATTCAAGATAAAATATGATTTCTAACAAAGGCAGTTTATTTTGAACATCGTGGTTAATGAAGTTATTCTCCTAATATGTATAGTACAGGGTAATCAGTGAATTCTCTCAAGTTCAAATTTGTGGTTTTGCAGAAAGATGGTAAATAGTGAGAACTACCTCATACCTGAACTTTTAGGTTCAGTCTGACATATCAAAGTCGCTCCATGTAGTATCGACTCATTTACAGAACGGGCACATTTAATTACCTTATTTAGTCACACAGTCTCCCCCATACCAGCAACTGAGTCATGTTCATGCCTACTTTGAACATGAAAAAAAGGGAAGGATTTCCTATACAGGCAGACTTGGGAAGATGGAGAGGGTAGTGGTGGTGGTGACAGTGTGGGCAGGCTTAAGAGAGCAGCAAAGGGACAGAAGGATAAATACAAAGTGACTAGAAAGTGATGTTCTAATTTCTGGTTTGAAATTGGGATTTTTGCTGCCAGTGAAATTTGGTTGACTTCACAGGATACACGTTAGTTCATCCTTGGCGTTTTGCCTTCAGTTCCAGCATGTGCCCCCAGCTTTTAGGCTTTTCAGGTATGGCTAACTGATGACTGGGCACACATTTCATTCCGTTTACGTATATCGGTATATGGACCAGTGATACCCTGTCCCTTGCTAACCATGATACACACACATTTTCCACACCTTGGATCACTTTTTTAGTGTAGATTCTCAGAACTGGAGGGATTCATTCTCAAGGTATACACAATATGAGGTGTTAGATATACTTCCAGGCTGTCCTCCAGACAGACTGCATCGGTCCACCCTCTCACTACCAGTGTACGAGACAGACGGTCCCAGTGTGGCTTGCAGGTTGCAGAAGGATGAAAATGGACAGATTCTCTCAGCCAGAGGCTAGAGAAGTACTGAGATGAGCACTGCAGTTGGCAGGTTGTACTCATAGTCTTTACCAAAATATTGATGATTCAGCTGATCAGTGGGAACTTTGGTAAAAGAGCAGCTGAATACAAAGTCTTGAAATCTTGTCACCAGGTGTGGTACAGTGGAGCATCAAAGTGGCAGTCATCAATATTTTAAGTGCCCTGGGAAAGTATGAATAAAAGCTAGGGGATACAGAATTAAGAACCCCAACAAGACAATTTTTATTGGTCCTTCAGGGCTTAATCCTTGAGCTGAAAAGAAGTACTTTTATCTCTCTTGTGCAGTGTTTCAATGATAATAATAAAATAATATTCATTGAATACTTACTGTGTACTAGGCCCATGTTATTTTAGTGAGTCTACCCTCATCAGTTTGGTGAGCTATGCTCCACTGTTATCATCCCCATTTTACAGATGACGCAACTGAGCCATATAGGGAGACTTGTCCATTGATAATTGGCTACAAAATGGCAGGGCTGGGCTTCTCCAAGGCAAGCCTGACTCCAGAGCTACCCGCTCTCACTCTCATGCAATGTGGCCTCTTACGACACACGTAAGGTCTGTTCAATTTGGTGTTCCATTTCACAAGTACCATGTCACAAGGATAATTACCTTAAATAGACTATCTGGTCACTTTCAGAAAAGAGGGGAGGAAGTGAACTCATTTCTGCTTACCAATTAAGTACCACTCATTTAGCAAAGGAAACAATTAGGATAAAATATCTTGATCATGGAAAAATCAAAGAGCTTTTCCAAACCAACAGTAAAGCCACATTTGCTCCAGCCTAGGTTTATCCCTATATAGGTGGTAGACTGACAAACCTTTTTATTTTTTTCCTGGGCATTTTGACTTTTTATAGACATAGAGAATGCATTTGTGAAGTGCTCATAATTTGAAGTTTCTGCATAGCACTCCTCTCTTTGTTCCTTGCTGTGATAAACACGCCCAGATAGCAAGTTCACAGAAGGTTGTGAGCTTTGAAGTCTTTGAAAAATCTGAAAATTATACAACAGTGTTGTGTATGTAATCACTGGTGAGAGCAAGCCTACATCTCTCCTAGTGTCAGGCACATGGCCCCTATAAATCCTCAATCAAGAAGAGCAGAGTGGTTGTCCTGTTTACTTAAACTCCAGGGTGGAATGGGCATGGTTAGCATCACAAGTAATTGGCTTGATCAGGAGATCCAAATGGAATTGCTGCTACTTGTGCGCATTTAAATGTCATGCTTATCTCAACAATTCAGCAGGAGAAATTCTCCACATTCAAGGTTGGATGAAAAAACAGCTTCACCTTTCATTGAAATGTATATGAAAGAATTATTAAATGTCTTAGAACTGTATAGTTTAATCTTGGGGAGATAAGGGTTTATCAGTGAGGATTTGCACTCTCGTGGAGGCCCTTTGAAGTTACATCTGTGTTCCTTTAACTAGACCCAAACTTTCCCAGTTTGATTCCAGAGGAGCCAAGGGCATGCTCTTTATGGTGCTCTGCTCCAAAGCATCAGTATTCAGTTACAGTTTTATGTGTATCAGGTTTCGTTTATGATGACCTATGAAAATGTGTCCAGGAAGTAAACTCCAATTCATTGCTTAGCAGAAAGCATCTGCTTATTGTGTTGCTAGATAAAGTCACATGTGGAATTCTTGTACTTGGATTTTCAATCCATTTGTTCCCCACACTTCTTTAAAATTAGACAAGTTGTGGCCAGATTGTTTTAAACTAGAAAGAATGCCTAGGAGCACGGATAAGTGTGCACTGAAAAGGTCACCCAAAATAATCTTGATGGATGGATGTGACATGTCAAATTGCTTGGGTGAATCTCAAGCAATTCCCTGAAACCACAGTGAGAATGATTCATGGAAACAGAGTGAAAATGAAAGGTTCTCTGAAGGGTGATACCATCAAGTGATGGTGGAGTGTTTGATCGAGAGCAACGTGGAAAGACTATTCAGAATATGGATAGAGGTAATATCCAAATGAATGGAATCTAGAGTAGCTCTTTGATCAACTTACAAGCTGAGAATTTGTCACACTAAATATTTAATGTGGATGAGACTGAGAAAGTTTGGAAATGAGTATGTCTCTGGACATCTCCCACAAAGAAAGATAGCTTTCAACCAGCTAGGGACTAAATGGGAACAGTAAACCTTTAAAACTATCCTCTAAGGTTAAATTTTGAGGCTCTGTATTAAGACCTAGTCATTCAAAGTTCAGCCCATCTGAACATTTAGGCATCCCAAAGGATCTGGTTAATAACGTTCACATTTTATTTTACTGCTGTGAAAGTAACAATAGCTTCACTCTCATAACTGATGAGTCACAGAGTGGTTGTTGGACTGGAAATGTTCTCTCCTCCTGTTTGTTGCTAAGCTAGCCGAGCCTGGTAGATGGAGCTCAAGTAGACAGACGACGGCTAGTTCCACCTTCTCTTCCAATTTGGGTCACTGTCTCCAGTGTTCTAGCCATTAGGGTCCTGAACGTGGCGTCGCCTTTGCCTTTTCCCCTCACTTTCCCTTCCTGTTGCCGAGTGCTGTTGATTCTATTTTTGGAACACTTCTTGAATCTGTACTTTGTTTTCCATTCCCATTGACGTTGCCTTAATTTAGACTGCTATTGTCATGTGTCCAGATAATTGTAAGAAGCTATGATCGCACCCTAACATATGTTTTGCTTCCCTATTTCCCGTTACCTCCTTCTGTACAGTCCATTTGCCAGACAGCTGGAAGCATAGGATTTGGTGGCCCTTGCAGATACTATTTTTTTTTGACTTGTCTGATTTTATTCCTGATATTTCCCTGACTGGCTTTCCCTCCTTACTGATGTATACATGAATCATACCAACCCTTCAAGGCCCAGGGCAAATGCTTTCTGTTCCTTATGGCTGTCCTGATCATGAGCCTCTTTTCTTGCTGTTCTTTCTTGTTTCCCATTGCAACTTTATTTTTACCTTTGTAAGGACACTTTTCACTGCCTGACTTGTCATAGTAACTTGTTATGTTTTATATCTTCTACTAAACTTCAACTTTTTAATGTAAGAATCCATGTCTAATTAATCTTTACATGTCCAGTACAAGCTTAGGATGGCTGGTTCTGACTTTTCATAAGGCAAATCATACAACCTATAAACCGCCTATGTCTAAATATTGCCAATAAATTGTTTTATTTTCATATCAGTTTCTTGGATACAAAACCATAGGTGCCAAACCACAGGCCAATTGCTGAATGACTATTATAGTGCTATTGTTATAATCAGGCATAGAACTAATGGTTTAGCATTAATTTTTAAAAATAACTGAAAGGACAAAACAAATCTGTTAAGAATGCTACTTTCTTTCTTTACCTAATTGCAAGCAACCAAGATTAATATTTCTAGCATATCAGTGGGGAATCAGATATGCTTGGGGAATGAATAAATTAATACCAACTTCTATATGGAATGAAAGGAGGCAATATTATACAGTAACAGAGATAGTATATAGGTTAGTCATATAAATTCTAGAACTAGACTGCCAGGGTTCAATTTCCAGTAGAGACATCTTTTAGCTCTGCAACTTTACAAAAGTTTCTTAACATCTCTGTTTCTCTGATGCCTTATCTGCAAAAAAGACTTACCTCCCATAATTGTTGTAAGAAAGAACTGAGTTACTCTGTGCAAAGCACTTACAATATAGCAATTACTGCTTAGCTATTAGGAGTTCTTACCTATCATTATTGTTATGGAATATTAGATTTAGGAGGGTTGCTGAGACATTATAGTCTTGAGACTCATTTTATAGGTGGTGAAAAGGCTGAGATCAAAGAGGCTGAATTACTTGAAAAATATTGTCCAGCTGCTCATCAGGGTCTGGGTAATCTCATTGAACGGATTGTGGGCTTATATTCTGTGCTAGGCCCATGCTGTGTGTGGGACACTGAGTTGCCTCAGGTAGCAGACAGGTGGAAATTATAGCGAGGCATGTGATGTGCTATTATGGATTTATCTCAGAGGAGTTCAGGAGTTCATTTAGCTCAGGAGTTCAGAATAGTTTAGAGATTCTCCAAAAGGGGTTTTCAGGGGAAGTGATGATTCAGGTAAGACCTGAAAGATGTTGTCTCAATCTGCCTGGGCTGCTGTAACAAACTATCATAGACTGTGTGGCTTGTAACCAATAGAAAATCATTCTTGCAGTTCTGGAGGTTGGAAGTCTGAGATCTGGGTGCCAGCACAGGTGAGTTCTGGTGAGGTCCTCTTCCAGGTTCAGACTGCTGTCATTTCATATCCTCACATGGCAGAGAATAGAAAGGGGGAGGAAGATCTCTTGTGATTCTTTTAAGGGCACTAATCCTATTCATGAGTTTAATGCCCCACCCTCATGATTTCATCGAATCCCAATTATCTCCAAAGGCCCTATCTCCTAATGCCATCACATGGGCAAAGGCTATAAGGGTTTCAGCATATGAATTTTGTTTTATTATTAAATTTTATTTATTTAATTTTTTTATTGCAGTATAGTTGAT
The DNA here is from genome assembly GCF_040802235.1 of Manis javanica. Classification (NCBI taxonomy): domain Eukaryota; kingdom Metazoa; phylum Chordata; class Mammalia; order Pholidota; family Manidae; genus Manis; species Manis javanica. The sequence goes on along the minus strand of NC_133163.1, from coordinate 99,817,998 downwards.
ATACAATCTTATACTGGTTTCAAGTATATACAGCACAGGGGTTCACCAGTTACCCACATTATTAAATCCTCACTTCAACTAGTGCAGTTACTATCTGTTAACACAGAAAGATCTTACAGAATCACTGACTATATTCTCCATGCTGTTTCTACCCCTGTGACCAACTTATAATATGACTGAGATTTTTGTGCCCCTTTATCCTCCTCACCCTCCCCATCTACCAAACCCAATCCCTCTTCCATGGTCACCACCAATGACTTCTCAGTGTCTGTGAGTCTACTGCTGTTCTGTTCATTCTGTTTTGTTTTGTTTTTAGATTCTACATATAAGTGAGGTCATATGGTATTTGTCTTTCTCTGCCTGACTTACTTCACTTAGCATACTTTCTAGGTCCATCCATGTTGTAGCCAATGGCAGGATTTCTTTGTTCTTTATGGCTAAATAATATTCATATTCCATTGTGTATATGTGTCACATCTTCTTTATCCATTCATCTATTGTTGGACACTTTGGTTGCTTCCATAACTTGACTATTGTAAATAATGTGGCAATAAGCATAGGGATACATGTGTCTTTTTGAATCAGGGACTTTGTTTTCTTTAGTAAAGTCCTAGAAGTGGAGTTATTGGGTCATATGGTATTTCTATTTTTAGTTTTTTTAGGAACCTCCATACTGCTTTCCATTGGTAAGCTGTACCAATTTACATTCCCACCAACAATGTAGGAGGGTGCCCTTCACTCCACATCCTTGCCAGCACTTGTAATTTCTTATCTTTTGAATAGTGGCTATTCTGACTGGTGTGAGGTGATATCTCACTGTGGTTTTGATTTACATTTCCCTGATGATTAGTGATGTGGAGCATCTTTTCATGTGCCGGTTGGCCATCTGGATTTCTTTGGAAAAATGTCTGTTCACGTCCTCTGCCCATTTTTAAATCAGGGTTATTTGTTTTTTTTGATATTGAGGCATAAGAGTTCTTTATATATTTTGGATGTTAACCACTTATTGGATAAATCATTTATTAATATATTCTTCCATACTGCAGGTTGCCTGTTTGTTTTGTTGATGGTTTGTTGTGCAGAAGTTTTTTAGTTTGATGGTGTCCTGTTTGTTTATTTTGATTTTGTGTCCCTTGCCCAGGTAGACATGCCCAGAAAAAAATTGCTCATGTTTATGTTCAAGGGATTTTGCCTATGTCTTCTTCCAAGAGTTTTATGGTTTCATGTGTTATACTTAGGTCTTTAATCCATTTCAAGTTTACTTTTGTGTATGGAGTTGGACAGTAATACAGTTTCATTCTCCTGCATGTAGCTGTCCAGTTTTCCTGGCACCATGTATTGAAGAGACAGTCTTTTCCCCATTGTATATTCATGGTTCCTTTATCATATATTAATTAACCACATATGTGTGAGTTTATTTCTGGGCTCTCTATTCTGTTCCATTGAGCTGTACCAGTACCCATAGTGTTTTGATTACTGTATCTTTGTAATATAGTTTGAAGTCAGGGAGTGTAATGCTCCAGCTTTGTTCTTCTTTCTCAAAATTGCTTTGGCTGTTCAGGATCTTTTGTGGTTCCCTGTGAATATTAGGTTTACTTGCTCTAGTTCATTGAAAAATGCCAAAAAAATTGGTATTATGATAGGGATTGTATTGAATCTGTAAATTGCTTTGGGCAGGATGGCCACTTTGACAATATTAATTCTTCCTATCCATGAGCACAGGATAGATTTCCTTTTATTGGTGTCTTCTTCAGTTTCTTTCATCAGTGTCTTACAGTTTTCAGAGTAGAGGTCTTTCACTTCTTTGGTTAGGTTTATTCCTAGGTATTTTATTTTTTGATGCAATTGCAAATGGAATTGTTCTCCTGATTTCTCTTTCTGCTAGTTCATTGTTAGTATATAGGAATGCAACAGATTTCTATATATTGATTTTGTATCCTGAAATTTTGCTGAATCCAGTTATTCTAATAGTTTTTTAGTGGAGTCTTCAAGGTTTTCTATATATAATGTTATGTCATCTGCAATTATTGACAGTTTTACTTCATCCTAAACCAGTTTGGATGCCTTTTATCTCTTTACCTTGTCTGATTGCCTTGGCTACGATTTCCAATACTATGCTGAATAAAAGTGGTGAGAGTAGGCAACCTTGTCCTGTTCCTGATATCAGAGGAAAAGTTTTCAGCTTTTCACCATTGAATGTGATGTTGGTTGTGGGTTTTTCATATATAGCCTTTATTATGTTGAGGTAATTCCCTCTATACCTATTTTCTTGGCAGTTTTTATCATGAATGGATATCAAATGATTTTTTTTTAGCATCTATTGAGATGAGCATATCGTTTTTATTCTTCCTTTCATTAATATGGTGTATCACATTGATTGATTTACAAATATTGTACCATCCTTGCATCCCCACAATAAATCCCACTTGGTCATGATGGATGATCCTTTTGATGTATTTTTGAACTTTTGAATCTATGTTCATCAGGGATATTGGTCTATAATTTTCTTTTTTTTGTAGTGTCTTTGTCTGGTTTTAGTATTACAGTGATGCTGGCTTCATAGAATGAGTTTGGAAGTATTCCCTCTTCTATTTTTTGGAATACTTTAGGAAGGATATGTGATAGCTCTTTAACTATTTGGTGGAATTCAGCTGTGAAGCCATCTGGTTCTGGAATTTTTGCCTGTTGGGAGTTTGCTTGTTGGGAGTTGATTATCAATTCCATTTTGTTACTGGTAATTTTTCTGTTTAGATTTTCTGTTTTTTCCTGGGTCAGTCTCAGAAGGTTATATTTTCCAGGAATTTGTTCATGTCTTCTAGGTTGTCCAATTTATTAGCATATAATTTTTCATAGAATTTTCTGGTAATTCTTTGTATTTCTGTGGTGTCAGTTGTAACTTCTTCTTTTTCATTTCTGGTTTTGTCTGTGTCCTCTCCTTTTTTCTTGATAAGTCTGGCTACAGGTTTGTCAATGTTTTTATCTTTTCAAAGAACCAACTCTTGGTTTCATTGATTTTTTTCAATTGTTTTACTCTTCTCTATTTTATTTATTTCTGCTCTGCTCTATATTATGTCCTGTCTTCTACTAACTTTGGGTTTCATTTGTTCTTTTACTAGTTTCTTTAGTGTGAGTTTAGACTTTTTATTTGAGATTGCTCTTGTTTCTTGAGGTAAACCTGTATTGCTATGTACTTCCCTCTTAGAACTGCTTTTGTGACATCCCACAAGTTTTGCACTGTTGTATTTTTTTTCATTTGTTTCCATGTATTGCTTGATTTATGTCTTGATTTGTTCATTGGTCCATTGATTATATAGAAGCATGTTGTTCAGCCTCCAAATATTTGTGAGTTTTTTTGCTTTCTTCATGTTATTGATTCTTAGTTTTATACCATTGTGATCTAAAAGGATGCTTTATGCAATTTCAGTTTTTAAAAATTTTTTGTGTCTTAATATGTGATCTATTCTGGAGATCTATTCTGGAGATCTATTCCATGTGCACTTGAGAAAAATGTGTATCCTGCTACTTTTTGGTGGAATGTTCTGTTAAGTCCATTTGGTCTAATGTGTCATTCAATGCCTCTGTTTTCTTATTTATTTTCTGTCTGGTTGATCTATTGATGTGAGTGGTGTGTTAAAAACTCCTAAAATGAATGAGTTGTGATCTATTTGCCTCTTTAATTCAGTTAATATTTGTTTAATGTATCTAGGTGCTCCTATGTTGGGTGCATAGATATTATTAATGGTTATATCCTCTTGTGGACTGACCCCTTTATTGTTATGTAATGTCCTTTGTCTCTTCTTACTTTCTTTGATTTAAAGTCTATTCTGTCTGATATAAATACTGCTACTCCTGTTTTTTTCTCCTTTTCATATGCATGAAATATTTTTCTCCATCCCTTCACTTTCAGTCTATGTATGTCTTTAGGTCTGAAATGAGTCTCTTGTAGGCAGCATATATATAGATAGGTCTTCTTTCTTTATCTATTCTTTACCCTATGTCTTTTGATTGGTGCATTCAGTTCATTTACATTTAGTTAATTTACATTTAAGATAATAATTGATAAGCATGTAGTCATTGACATTTTTTCAGTTGTTTTCTGGTTGTTTCTTTATTTCCTCTTTGTTCTTCTATTCCTCCTTTATATTCTTCCCTTGTTATCTAATGGTTTTATTTGGGGTTACACTTGGATTTCTTTTAAAAAATTTTTTGTGTATCTACTATAGGCTTTAGGTTTGTGATTACCATAAGGTGCATAGATAGTTTCCTAAATATATAACAGTCTATATTAAGTTGATGGTCACTCTATTTCTAAACGTCTCAAGTACTACTTTTTATTCTTCTTCCTCCTCCACACTCCATGTATTAGATGTCATAGTCTACATATTTTGTGTATCTCTTGACTGCTTCTGTGTATAGCTGATTTAACTACTTTTTTTTAAAACTTCATACTTGCTTAGTAATTGGTCTGCTACCTTTCTGTGAATTTATTTTCACTGATGAAAAATATTTAAGTTTAAGAGCATTGCCGTCTATGGAAGTCTTTTTAACATATCCTGTAAGACCAGTTTAATGGTGGTGAATTCTTTTAACTTTTATTTATCTGGGAAACTTTTAATCTCCCCTTCAATTCTGAATGATAACCTTCCTGGGTAGAGGATTCTTGATTGTGGGTTCTTCCTTTTCAATACTTTGAATATTTCATGCCACTCCCTTCTGGCCTGTAAAGTTTTTGCTGAGAAATCTGCTGATAGCCTTATGGAGTTTCCCTGATACATAACTGTCTGCCTCTCTTTTACTGCTTTTAAGATTCTATCTTTATATATGATCTTTGCTATTTTAATTACTGTATGTCTTGGTGGTGTCTTCCTGGGATTCATCTTGTTAGGGGCTCTTTGTGCTTTCAGGAGCTGGGTGTCTATTTACTTCTCCAGATTTGGGAAGTTTTCAGTTATTATTTCTTTGAAGAATCTTTCTATTCCTTTGTCTCTCCCCTTCCAATCTGGGACCCCTTTTACATGAATGTTGCTTTGTTTGGAGTTGCCACACAGCTCCCTTAGCACCTGCTCATTTTTACAGAATCTTTTTTCTCTCTGTTCCTCAGCTTGGTTGTTATCCTGATCTCTATTTTCCATCTCATTGATTCTTTCCACCACTTCCAGCAGTTTCTTATTCATTCCTTCTATTGTATTTTTCATTTCAGAATTGTATTCTTTAGCTCTGAGTGGCTCATTTTCAAATTTTTAATCTCTTTGTTGAAATTCTCACCAAGATCATTAATTTTTTTTGCTCCAGGTCAGTGAGCATCCTTATGACTGTTACTTTGAAATCTTTATCAAGAAGACTCGTAATCTCTGTTTCATTTTAGCCTTCTTCATGGTGTCTTAACCTATTCTTTTGTTTGGAAGTTATTCTTCTGCCTCCTCATTTTGTCTGTGTTTCTGTGTTTCTTCCTTTGTATTACATAGATCCTCTAGGTCTCCTGGTGTAGAGAGCAATGATTTTATGAAGAAGGCATCCTGTGGTGCCTAGAAGCTCAATACTCTGCTCACTGGTAGAGCCCCAGTTGCTGTTGGTGGGCTGTGGGTTGAGCTGTCTTTTTGCCTGTCTGCCAGTGACTGATCTCTATCAGCAGAGGCTGACAGCTCACCTCTGCATGCTTTTTGTGTGCTGGGAGGCTTTTCTGCTAGGATTCACTGTGGGTGAGGCCACCTTCTTTTTGCTGGGCAGCAATAACAGCTGCTGCTGAGCCAGGTGGACTGGGTAGGGCAGGTGTGCAGGGGAGCACTGCCAAGTGGCTGAACCACCAGTGAGGAACTCTGAAGCTTAAGAGTTTAGAGCTCCCCCAAGGGCCCCACCAGTTAGACTGTGGGAGGGCAGGAAAGCTACAGAAACCTCCCTCTGCCTGCCATGTAGCAAAGTCTCCCTCTCCCTTCAAGGCAGCAAAGTCAAACTGCTGCTGGGCCAAGTGGGCTGGGTAGGGCAGGTCTACAGAGAAGTGCGGAGGAGCTGAACCACCAGTGAGGAAGCACTTGGGGCTGGCTCCCATGTGCACCTGACCAGCTGGGCTGAGGGAAGGCTGAGGAATTGTGGTCCACCTGCCCTTTCTCCTTGGGAGAGAGCTCCCTTCAACCCCCATCTCTCTGACTCTTCCTTATGTTGGTAAACCTTTCAAACTGCTGCCTCTGTGTTGGGTCTCAGTGGACCAATGGAGTGTGTCTGTCCTCCACAAGTGACAGAAGTCAGCCTCCTAGAGTGCCCCAACTCTCCCTGATGTCCAGCCCCATTAATCACCAAGCCCTAATGAAATGTGGGCTCCTGCTCCCAGAGAAGGTTTCCAGGGCCAGGTGTGCGGGATTCGTGAGCACGTCTCCTTTTCCTGCTCTGGTCCTCTCCCTCCTGCCTGTGCGCTGGGATGGGGGAAGGGCTTGTGTCCTCATCATTTGTGGCTCTGCCACTGCCCTTCTCGATGTGGTCCTCTCTTCTTCACCAGGTATAGATGGTTTGTTCTGTAGTCTTCAGTTTTCATGGTTAATTGTATTTTCTGTTGTTGCTTCCTTGACGTGTACATGGAGGTTTCTGCCTTTCTTTCCTGCTTGCCACCTTATCCACCACCCTTCAGCTTATGAATTTTAAAGGGACACATTCAGACCATAAAAGTTGAGGAAGATTTAGACAGGTAAAGAGGCAGGCGAATAGCATTTGGGCAGTATATGCAAAAGTCCCAGCATGCATGTAATATATAGAAAAGAAAGGAAGTCCAGTCTGGCCATAGTAGACACTTTTAGCTTTCTTTGCAAAATCTCCCTAGACTCTACCATGGAAATTTAGTACTGGCTATATTAAAACTCCCTTTTACATTTGTATTGGGTTCAATAGTGTGCTTCCAAATTCATGTCTACCTAGAAACTAAAAAAATAAAGTCCTAAATGTACATAGAGTCTTTGCAGATGCAGCTAATTAAGTTAAAATGAGATTAGACTTGATGAGGGTAGGCAATATATTCAATGACTACCATCCTTATAAGAAAGCCATGTGAAAACAACAAAGATACAGAGGAGACACACAGGGAGAATGTCACGTGACATAGAGGCAGAGAGTGGGGGCGGAATGCATGTATAAGCTAGGAATGGCAAGGTCTGTCAGCAGTTACCAGAAGCTAGAGGAGAGGAATAGAACAGATTCTCTCTCAGTATGTCCAGAAAGAGCCAACCCTGCCAACATCTTGAGTTCAGACTTCGAGCTTCCAGAACGGTGAGAAAATAAATTTCTGTTGCTTCAAGCTACCTGGTTTGTAGTAATTTGTTACTGGAGCTCTAAGAAATTACTATAGCATTCTTGGTGTGAATCTGACTCTTCCAGGTACCAAGGAAAAGACATATACAGATAGCCTTGAGTGATGAAAATGAGTGTAGTCGGTCATGATTTACACATACTATTACTTCTATGCCTTACAAAAATGTGGCTCGCTGATTTTTTACAAAAGATCTCTTCTTTCTCACTAACCTAATGTAGGGAAAAATAATTCCCAACAAACCTTAAAACAACCCCCAACAAGCCAATTTACATATCATAGTCTATTCCAGTTCAAAAAAACTCCTTTTGATTATTTATTCTTATTAGGGCCTTTGGGTGTCCTTCTCCCCTAGCTCCTTTCCAAGATGGCATCTGGGTAAATGAAGGATTCATTTGGCTGAGTGACAATGAGGGAGGTGGGAGCCTGGTATCCACGCTGGGTCCTCTGGATTCTCTCTGCTCAGGGTGGTCTTCTGATTGTGGCTGAGCCTTGCCCTTCATCAGCCACCGGGAGGCAGGAATACAGCCCCAGTGCTTGGAGCCACCGTCCTCCTCCTCCAGTGTTCCTCTACTGCTCCAAGCCTTGCTGGATTTGATGCTAGGGTGAACACAGGTGCCCTTTAGAGCTGGAGGAGACAGGCCACTAACCCAGATTTCCCAGGCATCTCCACACCTTTATGGGTGCTTTTATTGTCAACTCCTTTTTGAAGCTTAGGCCCCAAGCTAGGAAAAATCAGGAGTGTCTGTCTCCATTGTTACCCATTTTTCTCTGGTCTTCAGCATGATTTAACCCCATGTCTTATCCTCCTTTTCTGGGAAGATATTTATGCCACCTTCCCTTGATGGACTGGATATAAGATGAAGCACTGGCTTACTAATAAGGAAAGATCTGAAAAACACCTTCCTTACCAAGGATGCATAGCAATGTGGGTGTGCACTAGTAGTTTTATCAACCATTCAGCCATGGTAAGTCCCAGGCCTTGAGCCTGGAGACCATTCTTCCTAATGGTGGTTTAGCATTAGCGGCGGTGTGTCCGGAACTGGAGTGATGCACTCTTTGTCATTGTTCATCTGGAATTCATAAGACCCTAAAGAAAGCCTTTAATGGAATCTCTTCCCCTTCATTAGATCTGGGGTTCCTCTAGAGGGCAGGATGACCCTAGAGCCACCTCGGACAGCTTGCGCTCTCGTGCTTTCGCCTACTGCACGGTGCCCCAGTACGGTCTTCAGCTTTGTAGTAGGGTGGATTTCCTACAATGTACAGTACAGCTCAGCCACAGTGCCTTATACAGGAAAGAATGCATTCGGGTTGCTTTCCTCAGAGGTGGGGTGCCCAAGGCAGCTCGGGGAGGTCTTCTGGACTCAATTCCTGCCTAACCCTTGCCTGTTCTCTGACCCCCAGGTCCTCGTGGTGACCTCCAGAAGTGCACTGAGTGTGATGATAAGCTCCTGCCCCCCACAGTCGTGAGTGCTGTAGGATGTGTGTGTGTGATTCCCTCCAGCCATTTGGAATAGAAACCCAGGTGAGACAGGGTTGCTGTTCTCTGAAGTGGGATGGAGAAGCTGCTGAGGAGAGGACATTAAAAACTATTGGTGACATTTTTTTCTCTTGGACTGTAAGCTCGTTGAACTAACAAGATACTCCCTACTAATCTCCCTCCCATCTCTTAGGATTCAGTGTCACATGTTACCTGGGGGTTTCCCCCATGCCTCCATACCTACATAGAAGTAAGTACTCCTTCTGTAGTTCCAAAGCATATTTGGACAGGGGGTACCTCTATTAGAGTTCTTATCATATTGGAACATGGTGACTTATTGACAAATCATTTCCCCTCCACTAAAAATTTTCTTGCTAGGGCAGAGACCAGGTCTTGATTATCTTGGGATCCCCAGTAACTTTCAGAGGGATTGGTACAGAATTGAAGCTTGGAAAATGGTGAGGAATGTGTGAAATGCTCTTTCTAGGGATAGTCCTGAGTAGGAGGCTGAAGTCCTTTGATCTTGAACCCTCTAGTTTCCAAATGACATGTAAGGGGTAGGGATTTTCACACCTCTTGATGTGCAGTGCAGTCTAAAAGAGTAAAGAGATGAAGGGAGAGTTTCTTTAAAGCCACTTGGCCCTTCTTTCCTTCTTGCTATGATGATAGCCTGATAAGGAGAAAGGGGGGCTGAAATGAGTGTTGAAAGATACAGAGTGCCTGGCTCCTCCTATTTCTTGAAGGTTCTGAAATGGCAAGAACCACTGGAGCCCTGAAGTGGATCCGGATAAAGCCCCTTCCAGATCAACACCATGTTTCTGGCAAATGCCTCTTATTGTTGTAAGGACTTGTTATGATTGTAAGTCTATAAAAAACATGGAGCCCAAAAGTATCTTCCGAGTACTTACTATGTGCAAACGAAGATATTGTGCTTCCTTTATAGCAAGAGATACATCGTTTTGGGGAGTATTTCTCTCACTGGTGCCAGCAGTCTATTCCAGGATCCAGTTTTGGCTGTGGAGCATTTGTCATTTAGAAAGGGACTGTTAGAATGACTTTCACAAATAGGGGTGCCAATTGTCTGGCTTGGGGGTTAGGCTGTCTGGTTTAGAGCTGGGTCATTTAGTTCTGAAACACATGGTTCAGAATGCATTTGAAAGGGTAATAAATGAAAATCACCTGGTTTGGGTGAGATGGCTTGGATAACAACAATCTTTCTGGGTCCCACTGTTTTGCTTTGTGTTTGAGTCTCTGGACTGAAAGGGAAAAGGCCTTGAGGAAAAGTCCAAATTGCCAAGAGGAGCTGGTTCCCAGAGGTGATTTTAGCACCCAGAAATTTGGATAACATTTTTTGTAATTATATCAAATTAATTTTAATGTAGTGGTGGATTTATATGACTTTTAGGTTACTTGTAATTCCTGAAATTACAATGATGGAACAGGAAACTCCTTTATTCCTAAATCTGCATCCCCATCTAGGGCTTAACTTCTAAAGAAAAGGATTCCTTCTGGCATTCTGATTATCTTTTTGTCCTTTTTGTGAGTTGAGTAATATCTAAAACTCAACTGTGAACTTTTTCATTGAGGATGGAAAGTCCCACATGGGAAATGGCACCACCAGCATGGGTCAGTTATTTATATTGGCCAATGTAAGGAAACCTACTTTCTTACACAAGAGGTTAACCAACCAACAGTAAGTAATTGGTGGGGAGAAATGGGGAGGAGAAGTTGAGTTACTTTCTCTCGGTGAACTGTAGCCCAACACACCATGGAAGCTGACAGATAGCAAATGAAACTACAAGAGGTTAGAAAACTCTGCTTTGTGTTTAGAGAGTAAAAACCACGAGAGTATGTGTGACTTCAAAGGCATGGTGAACCCATTTCTGAATGGGAAGTGAGTAGGTTTCAGTCACGGAAGAGGAGAGCATGTCGTGGACAGGAACATCTTTAATGTACTTCTGTCCTAGCTGAACCTTGTCCAGAGCAGTGGTTTTCAAACAATTCCCTGGGGTTGCAGCAGAAAATACTGAAACTTCTGTTTTTTCTCATTGATCTCATCCCTTAAAACTGTTTATTTCTGGTACTAATTGTTGGTGTATAGAAGGATGTTTTTGAGGACTACTGTTCTAGAGAGAAAAGAAGGCAGGTGGTTATATCAGGATAAAAAGAACTAGAGATATGGAGTATCTCAAAATTGGAGGTCTTCTTTTCTGATGAAGGAAATGTGGCAGCCATTTGGGAAGATTCTGGAGAGTGAGCTGGGAGGACATTCACCTTTATTGGACAATGAACTATGTGACAGGCATCGGGTCACCTGTTATTCTTGTTTGTCCCTGTCTATGCAATTTACACATGCATTCATTCTCTTCTTCATTTATTATGCATTTAGTGACTCTCTCGTTTAATCTTCATAAAGAGCTTGAGAACAATTTTACACGCAGGAAGCTAAAGTTTAAAGCAGTTAAGTAATTTGCACAACATCACATAATTTATACCCCAGCAATTCTAATGCCTTAATGCATTGTTTTATAGAGAGGAACTGCAGGGTGCCTCCCAAAGAGATGCTCCTTCAGTAGGTCCAAGTCTAGTCTGCTCACAGCAAGTCTGGGTTCAAGAATGAGTTCATGGAATCAGGGAGTACTTTGTGCTGGTTTCCTTACCCTTTTGGCATATGTCCAAATTGTAATGTTAGGCCGGAGATACTTCTCTGTCATTCAGGCTGGCACTAGGCTTGGTTCGACATTTCAGTCAGTTCAGTCTTCCTTTTTTTTGGCATTAGAAACAACCAAGCAAACAAACAAAAGAACCGAAAGCTCTTGTAATGGCTAAATTCCAGGGCATGGATGAAATCTTAATCAGTTCATTTAATTGTGATTAAATCGACACAGAGTAACTGAATCTGCTATCTGGCTGTCCCATTCTTAAAGGCAGAGTCTGCTGTTTCCCCTTCTATTACAAGTATCTCCTCATCTGCTAACTCCTCCAAGCATATGAGAGTCCCAGGAGCAGGAATCACATTTAGTTCATTTTCTTATGCTCCACAAAGTACTTAGCAGAATATCCACATTTGTTGAATGAAAATATGGGTCAGTGCATTCTGTTGGTTATACGGTGGTTAATCTGTTTACTAAAATGTAAAGTTGTTGGTTTCCTTAGCTGTCTTGGCAGTAGAGCTAGACATATTCACAGGTTTTAAGAAATCTATGATGCTGTTTATTCTGTTTGGAAACGCTGAGTAGCTTCTGATTCCTATACATAAACATTTCCATCTCTTCCTTTTGATGAAATGTGTGCAATGTTGGAGGACAAGGTAAGAGGGTAAGTGAATTAGGAAAAACTTTTCACTCAAATAGTCAAATATTTAATCAAAATTCCTTTAATATAATTCCCTGGATTGTTGAGAGGACAAATTGAAGGGATCATTGAGAAAGTTCTTTGGAAACTCTAGATTATAGACATGGGGGACATTTATAAAAGGTAAAATTTTAAAGCAAACCAAGATTTTTAAAAAACACAGAACTTGTGGTGTTCTGAAAATACACATGCTACCTAATGAAGATTAAAGATAAACCCCTGTTCATGTAATATGATCTGGTGAGAACAGCATCCCATTTACCATTTTAACCATTTTAAAGTATACAGTTCAGTGACATAGCAGCAGTATATTCACAATACTGTATAAACAATGCCACTATCCATCTCCAGAAGTTTTTCATTATCCTAGTAAACAATACCTTTCCATTCTCCCTTTCTCCCAGCCCCTGGTAACCTCTCTTCATTGTCTATTCTGTTAACTCACATGAGTGGAATCATATGCTATCTGTCCTTTTGTGTCTGGCCTATTTCACATAGCATTAGGTCTTCAAGGTTCATCCATGTTGCAGCATGTGTGAGAATTTCATTCCTTTTTAAGGCTGGATAATTTTTACTGCATGTACGTACCACATTTAGTTTATCCATTCATTCACCGATGGACATTAGGGTTGTTTTCACCTTTTGGCTATTGTGAATAATACTTTTCTGAATATTGGTGTACAAGTATCTGTTTTGGTGTCTGCCTCCAAGCTTTTGGGTATATACCTAGGAGTGGAAAAAAGCAGAACTTTCAGGCCCTCATTTCCCTCTACACTTTTTTAGTTATCTGAGCAAGTGCATCTCTGTTCATGCCCTGTGGAGGGAGCAGCTGCCTTTTTCACCTCTGATGTGCTGTACGCCTCCCTCCATTCCCCTGGGCTCCTCTTTCTTTCAGAAGTCTGAAATCTGACTCTAACCACTGTGTGGCTGTATGAGGTCTACTTAAATTACACCTGCCAACTGGCACTACTTTGGGGACTGACCAATTAAGATGAGTGAAGAGAAATTAAGTTGCGGGCATGTTATAAATGGAATTTTATTTTAAATGGAAAGTATCATATAGGCAGCTATACTTTAGATTTCAGCTTCCATTTCATTATTGATAATTTACTGTTTGCTGGGCACTGTTGAAATAAAACAGGGTATGAGACAAGAGGTTTATTTTACAAGCAGTTCATGTTCTGGAGAAGGATTCACACAGATTTAGCAAGCAACAAATAACTGTACAAGAACCTACTAAGCCCTGTTCTAGGCCCTGTTCACATCAGTGAGTAAGACAAAGTCTCTGCTCTTTTGAAGCTAATCTGGTTGGGGGAACCATAAACAGGAGATTAGAATGCCTATGCATTTTTCCTATAGAGAAAATAAAGCAAGAAAGGGGACAGAGTGATAGTTTTAGGTAGGCTGAGCAGGGCAGGCCACTCAGAATGGATAACTGTGAGCATAGCTCTGAATGAAGTGAGGGAGGGTCAAGGGGATGCAAAGGTGACAAGAGAGCCTGGCAGATGTGTGGCAGCAACTGCTGCAATGTCATATTCCAGAGATGGATAAAGAGCTGTGGCACTTAAAGTGATGGGACAAATAAGTCTGATGTTCTGTGATTTTAAGTAGGTAATTCTATGGCACTGTACAATAACTTTTTATTTAAATGCCCAAAGATTTCTCTGCAAGAGAGTATTCAGCAGCAAGATACTTGCATTTTAAAATGAATGAGTATTTCAAAATGATAAGGAGTCAGTGCCATGCATCTCTCTCTCTTACACACACACGCATGCACACGCACACCTGCATGTGCACGCACATTTTGAGAGTTTCTGTGTCTGGAATAAACGTGAGGTAGGCCTCCTGTGGTCTTCCCCTGTGTGTGTGTGGTATGCCCTTCTTTCATTCTGTCCTATTTCTTCTCCCAGTAGGATTCCTCATTCTCTCAGTGTCATTAGTTAGGGAAAAAATTACGATTCAATCAATTCAGATAAGTTAACACATGAATGCCTAGAGCATTTTAAACCAATTTAGAGCATTTAGAAGCACTTAACAAGAATATACTTAGTAAGCCGAAGAAAGACATCTCTTGTCTTGAAATTTCAGGGAGAATGGCAAGGCACATGAACTTTTTCTGGTGCCAGAAACTTTTGGGTAAATGGAACAAAATCACAACATGTAGTTCCTTACTGAGGTGCTTTCTCCTTCACAGTACAGGGCTGTGTGTGGGTGAGTGTGTTGGGGGTGGGGTTAAAAACTGAAGACATAGTCCTCACAGTCCTCACCACAAGCAGTCTGTAAGCTGGGAGGAGAGATGACAGGCACTGTAGGATAAATGCCAGTGGATGTTGCCTAATCCCGTCACTAGCAGTGCCCATGAAGGAGTGAACAAAGATGCTGGAAAGATCAGAAAAGACTCTGGGGAGAAGGGAGGGAGCATGTGATCTGGTCCTCTGAGGACAGGTTGGGAGGTGAGGGGATGAAGGGACAGTTCCTAAACGGAGAAGATGCCATGGTGGGGATGTGCAGTCGATGTTTAGGTAATGGGGAAGAGTCTGGCTGGACTAGGGCAGAGGATCTGGCTGGGAGGTTCTGGAATAACTAGGGAAAGATCAATAGATGTCTAAGAAGAAAAGGAGAGCTCTGGCTTTTCCTTCTTTTCTCAGGTGCTTTCTGACTCACTAGTTTACCAGATGGTAGGGAGAATCATCCCTTGTTCCCCCGTCTGCCTGCTGCTAGTAGGGCAAATGCCTCCGGTAAAGACAGTATTTTTACTGTCTTCTAAGAGCTGCATTTTTAGTGGTTGGCATGCAAGTTCATTGTGAAAAATTTAAGCAGTACAAAAGGGTAAAAAGCAATGGAACATTTCTACCAGGGCGCATCAGCCGCTCCACCCCTATACCATTCCTTGGAGATAAGTGCTGTCAATTATTTCTTCTTGTTCAGCCTTTCTGTTATCATTCATTCAGTCAATGAATATTTATTGAATGCCTATTATGCACACTGGAGATACAGTAGTGATGGAAGTTCCTACTCTCAAGGAGCTTATATTTAGTGGGAAGAAATAGATAGTAAGCAGTAAGCACATTTGAAATATCTTTATCAAATGAGATTATTCTATACACACTCTTCTGCAACTTTCTCTTTTCATTTGACAGTACATCTTGGATATCTTTCCATGTCAGTCTGAAGAGATCTACCTCTTTCACTGACAATAGCTAATATTTGTTGTGCATCTACTATGCTCTAGGCAGTCTCTTAGTTATCACAATCCTGTAGGGTAAGTGCTGTAATTATCATCCTTTTACAGATGAGAACCTGAGGCCTAGAGAGGGCTGGGGACTTGCTCAGAGTTGCCTGGCTAGTCACTAGTGGAGCTAAATCTGAATCTAGATGATCTGATTCTTCACTCCAATTTTATTACCTCTTGATGGCTGCATAGTACTTCTTAGTATAGATGTAGCTTAACTTATTTCAGCCCCCTATATTTAAGCCATTTTTAGTTTTTTGCTACCAAATAATTTTACAGATATGGTTTCATATTTGTTGATCATTTGCAAGGTGAATTCCTAAGAGATGGAAATATACACATTTCTATATTTGAGAGTCACTACTTATTTTCCCTTTAAAAATATTTTACAACTTCTACTCCTACTACAGTGTAGGAGAAGGTACTTGATTTCCTTATATCTTCTTCAACAAAGGGAATTTCCAAACTTATAAGAGTTGCCAATGTGATATGTTAAAAAGTGCTTTAGAGGTTGTACTTATAATTTTTTTTATTTAAAAGTTTTTCATTTTAAATATTTTGAAGAAATGGTTGTTTTCTCATATAAGTTTTTTTTTTTATCATGCAAGGAAGAAAGCTATCACTCTTGTTTCAAGAAACTGTAGTTCCCCGTGACTGTGAACCTTGGCAGTCTGTGGAAACCTCTCTGTGGAAACCTGAGGGCTCAGGATATTCTAGGAGAGAGGCACTGATCATGCACAGGGCATTGGCTTGGTCTGGTTATAGAGGTATGATTAAAACATACTTGGTTTTAGTACTTAACTGCAAATCTGATGCAACTTCTGGAACACCCATAAATGGTTTTAGACATATTTAAAAGGAGACATACTCCTTTCTTTTAAAAATACACACAAACCAAAATATTTTGTTTTTTTCTAATTTCATCTTAAAAACTAGAACCCCTCAAAGTGATTTTGAACCACAATATTTCAATCCATTTCCTATGTGCATTTATTTTTTGGCATCTTCAGGGTTAATTGTTCCCTTCCTTGGAGCTGAAATGAAGGACGTTAGGAAAGAAGTCTTTGCTCTGTGTATGACATGTTCCTTGAGTGTGCTTAGCTTACACCCATAAGAGACTTGAACTCCCCTTGCAATGGTTCAAAAAAAAAAACAACATCGCTAATTCCTTGATCTCTGGGAAAATGAAGGTGGGAACTCCAAAGACGTTTGCTTGTGTCCCTCAGTGGAGGGCTCATAAAAGTTGGTAAGCAGAAGTGGTGGCTGGCGCCTCCTTCTGTTGCCCACTTCCATCCTTCTGAACTCCTGGTTCCCATCGAGGAAGCCATCCTGCTGAAGCCTGTCTCTAGGGAGTTTCCTTTTGTTTCTCCAAGATTAACCGGTTCTGTCCCCGCGGAAGTAGCAGGCAACCATAGAAAGAGAGACTCTTCTGGGCTTTTGGTGTTTTTCCAAGGAGTGTTTTTCTCCCCCAGTTCCTCACTGGTAGTGAAGCTGCTTTCCTGCAGAGCCTTCTTTTTCTGATGAGATGCTGATTCTGATCTGCCCTCTAGCAGCTTCCGGTAGCGGTAAGTGGTCAAGAGGGTTTTTCTGGGAGTGGATTTCAGGTTTTTAAGAATGTCCCTTAGAGACCCAGTTTGTTTGCTATGTAATTAGAAGAGCTTTCAGAGTAGCTTTGCTTTTCTCATTGTTCTTTGATATGGTCACCGAATGGGTGGGTCCCTGTTGGATCCCCTTGCTCTGCTGGAAGTCTCCCTTCTGCGGGAGAGGGTTCGGTCCTGGCGGAGGTGAGCTGGTGGCGAGCATTCCTGGGCTGGTGAGACCAGAAGGAGAATGAGCGCTGCACTGTTTGGGGCTTTCTGTTTCTCTCTTCCAGGTTTCTCTTTTGTTTTGCTGTTTTCATCTGTGTGGTTGAGGTTTAGCAAATGGTCTTTATTATTCTCCTCTTTAAAAAGTAATGTGGAGGGAAGGTAGTTGGGTTTGGGAAATAAGTCATTTTCTCTTTTTCATTTTTCAACTTTTCATTCTGCTAGCATCATCTATTAGGTGGCCAATGGGAGTAGCATCAATGTCCTTTTCTTTTTGGTTTGTGGGCACTTGTCACTTTCTTTAGTAGCAGTTGGTGTCAGTTTTTTTTCCCGGGGGGTTGTATCTAGCTCATCTATTAAAGATAATGTTTATTCTATGATCAACTCATGATTTAGACATGACCAGTTTGTCACTAATAAGCTACCCCCTGAGGCTTGAGGGATGTGAGATTTGTTCTGAGATTAGTCTGAAAAGAAAAGTGATTCACCCAGCTATTTTGTGATAGACATGAGAGTGTCTCAAAACAATTAGCTGTTTTGAAGAAAAAGGAAACTGGTGAGAAGCACTAATGGGGGGCTGAAGGCTTATTAAAAAGGAAGTGAAGAAATATATAGAACTGTGTATGGGATTACCAACAGCCGGGTCCACAAGCTGTCACCTTTGCTCAGGTGTCATTCCATGCTATTTACTGCAAAATATAAATTCGGGCTGATTTTTAAACCTACATTTTTCTATCTTGTGCTTTTGTATTGTTTCATCATGCATGAAATGTGCATTCCAAAATGAGGAACCAAGGGATTTTTTTTGTGCCCCTGGAGAATTTTTGTGTATAGGAGGATTTTATTTTATTCTTATGTGGTAAATTGGAAATTTTCATTTAGTAGGGAAAGACTTAACCTATTATTTCAAATCTGGAAATGATTCCAATTTCTAAATTGGAAATCATAGCTTTCTTTAAAATAAAACTTCTTAAAGTATGTATTTTAGATGCTAGCATGGTATGTACAAAGATTAGGTGCTAGTATTTGTTTTCAGGATTTCTCTTGAAAAGATGTCAGAGAAAACGGTAACCTCATGATGTTCCACATGCCTAAAGTCTTACCTGACTTCTTCGCAATATCAAATATTTTTCAAATATTAATAATTACATCTCAGATTGAATATTAGCTATAAACATTAAATATTATTGGTCATTGTGTTTTTGGAAACATGTTCCTTCCTCCCTTTGAGGTTGCCTTTCTTTCCTCAACTCCAGTTTGCTGAGCACCTACCCTACCCTGTGCCAGGCTCTGTGCTAGTGCAGAGGAGAAGGGCGCAGGAAGAAAGCCATGGCACTTCTCTGACCCTTCTTTTGAGGTTGAGTGTTCGCTGGGACTCTGTCCTCATTCTTCTATTGACTCATCCTCAACCTCTGTCCTCTCCACACTTCTCTTTATTCTTGTTCTTCTTGAACAAGAGTGAGATCATTCATTTCCCATGACTTCAATGCTTCCTTATATGTTGATGAATCCAAGTTTACAAATCTGTCTTTTCTCTTTAGTGCTGAGGATATTTTCAGAGATGAAGAGGCACTTCAAGCCTAATATGTTCAAATGGAATGATTTCCCTCCCACTCCAATTCCTGCTCCCATTCCTCTGCCTTCTCCTCCTCCCTGCACAGCTGTATTTGTCACTTTTGTTAACAGCACCTCTATCCCTTTATTGTCCTGAGCCAAATACCTAGAAGTCACCCCAGATTCCTCCTGGTTCTATGGCCCAACTTATGGCGCCTGGTAAATGGCCCAACTTATGGACCATTTACATACTCTGTCAATTCAACTGCGGAAACATTTCTAGAATCCAGCTTCATTTGCTGTTTTTTTTGCTTTCCCATTTCTTTTGATGCCAGTCTGTGTCATGAGAGTAGCCTTCCTAAAAACTGTTAGTGTGCAGTTGCATAGGGAAACACAAGGGACCGGTGACAATGGAGAAGGGGGGCTGGGTTCTAATCTTACCACTCTACCGAGAGACCCTTTTTACTTCCCCATTACCTGCAGCATCAACCACAGGATTTTGACTGTAGTGGTGCTCTGTGTGACCTCACCTATCATATGGGAATACTCATAATCCCTGCCCATAAAGTTTTGGTGAAGATTAAATGAAATGATACACGTCAAGGATTTATCACAAGGCCAAGTACCCAGTGAATGGCAGTAATGATAAAGGTGATGACTGCTTCAGAGTCCATTGTTACCTACCTTACCAACCCCGTATCACACCACGCCCATTCACCCCCTTGGAACCTACTTTTCATGACTGTCACTGCTCCCCAGACCTTCCCTTCTCTTTCACAACACTGGGTCTTTCCACATGCTGTTCCTTTTGCCTGTCTTCACCTCCTTACATTGAGCAAACTCTTCATTTCCTTTCAAAGGTGCTCAACATGAAATCACCACCTCTGAGGTCCTGGCAACTCCTCTCCCCCTCCCTCCGTAGTCCTCCACCCCTCTCATAGCCCCCACCTTGCCATTCTGGGGACCTTTCTATGGGTCTGTCTGTCCTCATCTTCCCCTGACTATGTGCTATTAAAGGACAGAGAGAGAGGGCCTAATGGTCCTTGCCTCCCTCCACCCATTCCAGGCTTGACCTAGAATAGGCACCTGAGAAGCATTTAATGATTGGACACTTATTAGTAGGGATGGCTCTCAAATTTGATAGGTTATCTACTTCTGGAGAGCTAAAAATACATTTAAGAGAAAAAAATAGTAATAGCTTTCTTTTCTTGAGTAGTAACTTTGTGGTTAATTTCTTCATAGGGATGACTTGATTTAGTTTGCTTAGTGAGCCCGTGAGTTACTCTGATTGCCCCTTTTTGGACATGAGAAAAGCAGGGCTTAGAAGTGAGGGGAATTTGCTGGAGGTTATAGAACTAGCAGGATCAAACTCAGCGGTCTGACTCCAGCAGTGGAAGAATGGGGAAGTGAGAGGGGAAGGAAGACCACGCAGCCAGGGGACGCGTGTCTGGGAGAGAAAGGCTGGTTGAGGCAGAAGAGGGTGAATATGCACAAGAGGGGCAGCAGGACCAAGCTGGGAACAGGAGAGAAAGGTCAGAGGAAAGGGAACTCAGAGACCCCTGCAGGGCATAAACAAGAGGAGGAAGCAAGCAGGGTTCCCACTGCTTTAGAATTCTGTGGCTGGGTAACAGCTGCATGCCTAACAGAATATAAACAGAATTCAGTGTCGACATGACAACTCACTGCAAAACACAATCTGATCTACACCATATAGGAAATAGAATAATTTATTGTTAAGGCAGGGTAATTGGATATGATTGCTAAGTAATTTATACGTTTGGCTGTGCGAACCGTCACTTTTACACATTTACACACACAGACTGGCTGAAGCTTTTTTACTTGTGCTTTTGTCCGATATCTACAATCTGCAAGCACTGTGGCTGTTGGCAGCTGCAGCTGTCACTGACAGCACATATGGTTAAAACATTATCTACTCCTCCCGCCCTCACATCACACTCCAAGCTGCACACACGCAGGACAGAGGCCCAGGTTATTCCTTATCCCTCTCCAGGTTCACCTCCCCAGGCTGAGATTTCCCTGCGCCGGTGTCTCCCTTCCTCGGGTTGTAGAGCTGAGTTTCAGCCCCCCATCCTTCCGGGGTCTGCCTTCAGGGTCCCTGGGGACTATTCCTGGGCTGGCAGGCAGGGTCACCAGCAGAAATGACTGTGAGGTTGCTGTGTCCAGGGTGGGAGGACTCAATGAGAACTTTCTTTCCAGCCTCTGGGAATTTAGGGCCAGAGGGAAGAAAGGGGCACTGGTAAGGCCAGAGAAGATGGAGGGTGAGACGAAGAGAGAAAGGGCTGGTTTCCTATTCCTGCCCTGCCAGCTTCCAATCCTCAGATCCTTCTATTGCTCAGCAGGTGGGCTTTTCACTGAGGTTCACCCAAGCCCACCCTGGTGCTGGCCTCGCAGGCAGCCCCCTCCCATCATCCCCTCTTGGCTGGGTCAGTCCTCAGACAGAAGGTGATTTGGGTTGGAAAGCAAGTGCCTTAGTGAGAAATATGAAAGAAAATTAGGGAAACAGAGAAAGGAAACTGGGAGATAGGAAGACGAGAAAAGGGAGGGAGTAGAAAAAGAAAAGGCAGAGTGGGGAGGAAGGAAGAAAGGACAGGGACACGTTTTTGTGGAGTGAACCGTGTGCGCACGCATGCTGAGCCTCACAGCGGCTCTGGGAGGAGGGTGTTGTTACCTCTACTGCAGGTTGAGGTGGAGTCTTAGGAAGGGTGAGCGACTTGGCCAGAGTAACACAGACAGAAAGTGACAAGCTGGGATTGGAGTCCTTTAATCCTAAAAGCCTCTCCTGCATAGTATGATGTCTCCAAAGAGGAAGAGAAAGCAGGTGTGGGAATGAGGGAGGCAAGCAGAACAGAACAGAGCATGGAAAACAGAAGGAGAGGAGGCCTGGACTTGGGCTGGAAGCCGTATGGGTCCTTTCCCGCTTAGCCCATCTTGTCCCTGAGTCCTAAGCACTGGAGAGAGCCCGCTGCTCAGGGGAAGCAGAGGGTCCCCCCAGTGGGGCCCTCCAGTTCCTCCTAGCCCCCGAAGGGGAGACAGGCAGGGAGGGGCCGCCTGGGCTCTCCTGGTTCCGATTGCTCCTAGCTCCTCTCCACCTGCCTCGGCCCCTTCTGTTTCCCCTTCTTTTCCAACCTCCTCCAATTCCTTTACCTTTCCGTCAATCTGTGTCATATTTTCAGTATTTCTCTTTCCACTCGTTTTGCCCCCTTAGTTCCTCTGCATGGCCCTGTCTTCCCACAATAAACCCCTCTTCTCTTTAAAGTCCTATTACCCCTTCACATGCACCTCCTTTACTTTACTGCAGAATGTCTTGAAGGAGTCAGACGCCCTGTCCTCATTTCATCCTACTATTTACGTAAATGCTTTGACAAAGGAAATCCAGAGAGCTGCCTTCCAGATAACTGATATTGGATGAGCGCTTTCATTGTGTGTCCCCTCCCCACACAGCAGCCCTTCAGGGTAGGTTCTGATGCTCGCAGAGCTTATTCACCCCGGACTCTGTAATGAGTTAGTGGAATCCACCCAAGGTCAGGCTGTTTGACTCCAAAGGACAAGCTTCCAGCCACCACAGCCGGCTGCTCCTTGAGTGGATCAGCGGGCTGCTCTGTGGAGGCTTCTTGGTGAGTTTACCATGGCTGGACTGGGCTGTTTGTCCTGTAGATTTTGAACCATAATTCAAAAGCACACCAAACAGATCTATCTTTCTGGGTTAGACTAGTATTAACTCAGGAGACTGATGATATAAAATAAGAATGACAGGCTATTAATATAAGATGTGTGATATAACTGTCAGGAGAACTAGAATGTTCACTTCAGCATGTATGACTAGTGCAATCTTTCCCTGCAGGCAGACTTTTGTGGGAAAGCAAGTAAGTCATTATCAGCAGGTTGCTTGGCAATCATGTAATTGGAGCAGGGGGAATTAACTATAATAAGTTGATTGTTCAATGGTCTGAGATCATTAAAGGGAATCTCCATTTTAATCCTTTGCTTAAAGCATTGAGTCACCTGCACCCAGGGGTACCCGTTTTCACTAGAATAGAGACCATGTGGATCCATAACATGGACATGATGTCTTCTTCTGCACACAGCTGCTCAATTACCGTCTCCAACTTGGATGTCTTGTTACCGCCCTCAATCTCAAGAGGTCTGAAACCAACTCATTTTTCCTGAACTTTGGCTTTGCCACTTTTCCTGTTAGCAGAATTATTTTCTGTAATCAAGGTTCCAAACCTGAACTTGGAATGTAAACCAAATAATTCTTCATGCAAGCATCACTTTCAAGTTTTTTTTGGTAAAAAAACTCATTGCATTGTAAATTAAATAATGTATGTAAAGCCCTTAGCTATTACTTCTTAGCTATTCCCTTCTCTCTCTTCCTATTTTCCCTTTACCTCTTTCTTATAAAAATCTCCTAGGACTTTTACACAAGGAAACCACCATTTTAATCTCTTATATAAGATGAAACCAAGGGTAAGATAAAACCTACCTGGCAGCTTTCCTTTCTCCATTTCCTCCACTTTGGGGTGATATCAAAAAAAGGAGGACTGTATTCATGCAAATATTGTTTGCTTCAGCACTTGTGAATGGTTGAATTTCAAAATCTTAAATTCCTACTCTACAGTTAGCTTTCATTATAGTAAAACCTTTTTCTCTCACCTTTTACTCTTATTTCCTTGGACCTTCACTGATCCAAAAGTTCAAAAAAGATAATTTTTTTTCTTTACTCCAACATGCTTTAAAGTGGGTAAGTGTCAGCTGGGGTATGTTGGTGAGTTGATAAATGTGCAAGAATGAAAGGTCTAAATTTCACTTCCTCCAAGTTAAATTAGAATCTGCTAGATTAAGATGAATCCTCTGTTAAATATGCCTGGAACTGCCACTGTTATAATAGAAGGATTGGATTGGAGGAAACATGGACCTGAATATCAACTCTTAATTTTTCATTGTAATTTTATGTCTCAGAGAGTAAAAAAATTTGAATAAGATCATTATCAAGATATAACTTTTAGAGTTCTTATGAAAATATTGTTTAATTCACACAACAATTACCACTCTATGAAGTAGAGAGTATTTTCTACAAAAGCAAAAATGGCTAAAATTTAAAAATGGGTCTATCAACATCTTTACAATAAAAGTTTTCAAAGGCATGGTAGAAAGTGGAATAAGAGAAGTTAAAAGCAATGAAATAGCTGTATGGCTTAAAGGTAATTTTAGGAAGGATCTGGTATTGCTTTATGTTTGTTTAGGGGCTTTTAAAAAGAGAAGTGCTTTCAGGAAGATCTAAAATAGCAGAGGGAAGGTGTTCCATGGATATTTTCTCTTTAGGTACCTTTATATTATACAGATATATTTCAGTTGATCTTTGTACTTGTTATCTGTCAGTAGTATTCTCTCCAACCAATGTAATGAACCAATCAGGAGAGAGAAAGAAAGTTGGCCAGTGGCCAGTACTCTTACTAACTTCCTGGGAGACTGGATTTCTTTCTTCTGCCTGCCTGCATTCTTATTGCCACCTGTCAGGGTGCAGAGTTCCTCTCGTCATCTTGCTTAAAGAAGTGTTCTTCCTTTCACCTGCTCCAGGGACTGAGCCCGTGAAAATACAATGTGTTCACTAGTCCCCAGAGAGTTTTCAAGCCCTAACAGGTTGGCTTGAACTCGCTGATGAGCCATAACCCTCTGGCCAGATGGGGCCACCAAATCCAGGTATCACTGTCCCAGAATCCATCCATGTTTTTCCCTGCTGTCATTTTGTATCTGTTATTGTGAAAGCTTTTTTGGGAACAAAGATGTTGTTTCATGGTTGAAAACCCATTTTATCTGTATCATTTCTCACAGAAAGGCCTTACCTCAAAAAATGCTTTTTGTGAATATTTTTTTTTTAGCCAGAGTACCTCCTTTTGTCTTCCCTGAAGCTTTGCAAATTTCCCCCTTCTTTCTGGTTCTCTTCAGGGTGCCTGCAACCCTCTTCCTATTGCTGACCAACTTCTTCTTTATGTATAGTTACTGCATCCTGCCACGCCACTTCGTTTCTTTGAGCAGGAAGCAAACAAGCCATTTCTCTTTCTAACTGAAAGAGCGTGCATTCAGTACCTCTGCCAACTCTGTCTTGTGTTTGCAAAGGTGCCTGAGTTCATTTCCATGATCTTTTGGGTTAGAGATATTGGAGATCATTCATTTGCTCTTTTATTTATTCCTTCTAAATCTGTAATAGAATCTACCATATGAAGGAAATTAGACCATATGGAGGGAAAAAAGAAAGGTAATAATGACATTATTCTGGCTTTCTGTAATGACCTGGAGAAAACTATACAGATGAGAATAAATTGAGGAAAACTTTTGAGTGGCATTTTGTTTCTCTAGAGCCTGTCTGATAATTTCCTCTCACATGCAACTCCTGCAATTTAGCAGTGGTTCCCAGCTCTGGCTGTGGGAAGGAATCACCCATGGCATTGAGTAAAGGGCAGATGCTAGAGCTTCACCTATGAGGTATTTTGATTCATAATCAAAATTGGGATATATTAGAAAATGTGACTCAATTTTAATGCCAAGTTGAATGGCACCCTGTGCTTACCTTAAGTAGTTCCACATAGTATCATAATACAGTAGATTATTTTTGTATAGAATTATTCTTATCTAGTTAGATTAAAGCCTGATAAATGGAATCTCATATTCCTTATTGTACTTCCTCGTCATCTAGATTTGACTAGAAGGAAAGCTAAAGAAGGGAAATTGATGGTTAATAAGCATTTTTCAAATACTAATGATGTGTCTTTTTCTTGTTTTCTTATGCAGGTCAGATGTTGAGGCCTAGTGAAAAATAATCAAATGCAATCATGTTTTGCAGTAAAAAGAAATCGCTTGGTAAGTACTGAGTTCTTCAGCTGACCCAAAGTGAATGATTTTAAATTTTTAATTTATTTTCTTTTGGGGGTATAATTTATATAAAAAAACACACACAGAGCTTAAGTGTTCAGTTTGATGAGCTTTGACAGCTGTGTAACATCTGTGTAACTTCCACCCAAAACAAGATATGGAATGTTTCTATCATGCCAGGAGGTTCCCCTGTGCCCTTTTTCATTCATTCTCCCTGCACTCCACACAACCATCCTCTGACTTCTGCTAGATTTGTTTTGCCTATTTTTGAAACCAATATACGTGAAATCATACAGCATGTATTCTGCGTCTGCTTCTTTTCTCAGCATAAGGTTTTTTGATATACATCCGTATGGCTATATGTATCCACAATCTGTTCTTCATTTTTTCTTTCAAGTCAATAGTACCTGGTATGAACACGCTGATATTTAAAATGTAATGCATAGTTAGAAATAATTTTGGTTTATGATGTTAGGAGACACATGTTGTTTTTGGCTGGGTCATTGGTCTAGCTGAACATTGTTAATCATAATCTAGTTTTAAAAATATAGCATCCTGACCAGAGTATCAATGTTCTCTCTTGTCTCTAGTTTGTTGATGGCAGGCTATTACGTAATTTTTCCTTCAAGGTGCATCTATTCAATTTATGATGGCTTTTTTCTTTATTTTTGACCAGATCTTTTAGATACTAAATGCTAGGTTAGAGTTTATCTGATGCGCTGTCCCTCTTCCTAATAAGATCTCTGACAGGTATAGTAATCTACCTCGATAGGCAATTACTTCATGGTGAGTCCCTTCCCTTGTTGGACGCTTACCCATTGCAACATTCAGTCTCATAATGAGCTGAAATCTGTCTCAGTGTAGTTCCCACCCTGAGGTCATTAGTTATACCCTCTGGTGCCATCCAAGAGGCTAGAATTATTGTCATCATTTCTCCTTTTTCAAATGAAGTGATTTATTTATATTGAATCACTAGTATAATCTTAACATAAGAGTTAACCATCTTTAACAAGGACAAGTTTCCAAGAGGATCTATTGTGACAGTTTTATGTTCAGTCACTCTTTTAAAAGTAATTTTTATGTATATATGAATGTATTAATATATATAAAAATAAGCAGTTTTTATAAATAAAATTAAGAAAATGGAAGTTGTGTAATTGTACAATCCAGACGTAACCACTTGAGGCTGCCATGCTGTACACCTTTAGAGGGTTCCAGTCATAGTGGCCTCTCCTGATGTGTTCATGTATTTTCATCCAAATATATATCCCTAACTAGTATTATGTTGTACAGTATTTTGAAACCTGCTTTGTAGACATAATACTGTAATCACAGATAGATACCTTTCATATATTTAAACATTTCTCTATGACACTAGTCATTTTTACATTTATTTTGAAAATGTTGAATTTTATAAAAAAATTAAATGATTAAATGATCATCCAAAAAGCTTTCTCAAATTACCATTTTGTTACATTTGCTTCTTCTCTCTCACTCTCACATACAAACACACACACACACACACATACACACACACACAACACACACTTTTTTGTTGTTGTTGAATTTGTTGAATCATCTGAAAGCAAAGTGTAGACATCATGTACCTCCAGAGACTTTAGCAAGAACCTCCTTAGAATAAGGACTTTCTCCTATGTAACCACAATATTGTTACCACACCCAAAAAATGTTACATTGATTGATAAATACATTCCACTTTTCAATTTCCCCAATTGTCCCTAAAGTATCGCATCTCTCAGAGGTGGTTTTTATTTTTGGTATAGTATCTAATAAATGTTCACGCATCGTATTGACTTTTAATCCCTTGATTTTCCTATAAGTTTAGAACTGTTTTTTGTTACACTGAATTTTGGGAAAGTCTAGTCCAACTCCTAAATTGATTTGCTTTCAATATTTTTGGCACAAATACTAAAAAGATAAATTTGTTTTTTAATGGCCAATTAATTAATTAGTTAATTGACAGTGTTTTGATGAGGAATACAACTTTCTGATCTTCCTCACACAGAATTTTATTTTACAGACAAATAGTTTTTGCTGTGTCATGAGGTTAAATGTTTTGGCCACATAGCTGGGTCTGTATCTGCTCTGGTACTGATTTACAGAGAAAGTTGAGGCCAGTCTTTTTCCCTTGAACTTGTTACAATGGCCACATGACTTGAGGGACTGACATCCATCATACCATCATGACTAGGAATGATGTTTCTTTAGGTCATTTTAGTTCCTGTTGATCTGGCCATAGACTAGAGAGCTTTTATAACCTAAAATATTCATTTGTTTATGCAGTCAGTCAACAAACTTTTTTGAGCCCCTGTGATATGCCAAGTAGTGTTGATCTTTTTGGACTTCAAGTAGCTTTTTACGATTCAGTAAAATATGTGTATTCTCACATGATTTACAGTGGTGACAATAACTTAAAATATATTTTACTAAACATTCCTACAGTGGTATATTTGTCAGAAGAGCACAGACTATAGACCTTCCAATTAGCTGAGGTTGTAAGGGAGAAAAATCTTGCAGAAATGATATTTTACTGCAGTGAGATATGAAAATTTCAGCTAATTGACTCAAATATTTAAAACATTGTGATTACAGCCTATTTTCTGCTTGTTCTTTGTTACTTACCCTTTCTGTATAGCTTGTGTAGGAGGCCCAAAGATAAGTCATTTTAAAGCACGTATGTGTTTTTCTACAAAGCAATCAGGAAAAGCACTGTTTATGTATAAAGTACCTAATTCAGATTTCTTGTAATTTAGTAATATGGGAAGCAAAATAGTAGAAAATTAGAGACTTTGTTTAAACTAACTAAAGCTGCTCTTGATTCCAAAATATGGGGATTGTGGAGCCAGCATGCATTACTCCACAGGGAAACCCAGGAAAGTATGTTTATGAGGTGTGGGGTGGAATCAGACCAAGGTTATACTGTGTCTTTCTTGAGCCCTTTGTGGGCCCCTTCCTCCAAAAAATATTAAAAATCAGTTTTATAATTGTGTGTGTACAAAGACAAATATGAACCAGGTTGGATTCATTCTTTTGTACCCATTCTTATTATATTCATTTTTTATTTATGATTTTAAACTAAATGAAAATTTAAATGTTTTTGTGTGTCTCTGTAAGGTGAGCCCTAGCCACTGATCTACTGTGACTATAAATGAGGTAATGTTTCGGTTGAGGTTTACGTACCTGCTTCTCGGTCACTGTTTCTGAGTACCTACCAATTAGCATGTATATATCCTGGGTTGGGCCTGTGGTAGAGGGTTAGTAAAAAAAAAGATGAATGAGACACAGAATCTACCCATTATTGGCATTGTGTCAATGCACATAAAAGTACATATGTGCATATTAAAATATGCATTTAAGGAGTGTTATTTCTCCTTGGGTCTATCCCTTTTTGAGCAACAGTAACAAATCCCAATATTGTTTCTCAAGTATTTTTGCAGTTACACTTACGAAGGAATTAGTTTTTACTCGAACTTGCTTTTTGTCTACTATAGTAATTTGTAAAATTGGATCTAGTTTTGTCAAAATCATCTATTTTCTTAGTTGAACTGAAAATGAGGTCATTGGAATGAAGTACCGATCAGTACTGGCCAGGCAGTGACATACCTAAGACAGTGCTGGCTTCACTAAAGCTCTTTTGTGGCTTTGGGGTTAGTATTTGCTAAGAAATTCTCTTCTACATTTTAATAACTTTTTGGTGTTCAGAGGGAAAAAGGGCAGGGGAAATTTTCTTTGATACCACTAGGGATGAGGGAGAAATGCTCACACCCTTCCATTTTACCATACTAAAATTCTGTGCAAGGAGATGATGGAAATTATTCCAGGGATTCTGAACCCTTGCTGCTCACCACAAGTTTTGCAGGGCAAAAGCCTCCCATTAATAGGTTATTAGCTTTTATAACTGGATTAAAGGGGGAAGCAGCATTGGTGTTACTGGTCCTAGGTATGTGCTAGACTTTTATCTTTTGTTTAAATCTCTTTGAAATACGAGTCCTTTTTTTCCCACAGAGGGTATGCTGTATACTTAAAAGTTTTCTATCATAGTTACTGTGCAGAGTTGTAGGAGTGTAGAAAACATGTCTTCTGGCTCACAAGCATTTCCCAAGTTTGTGTGCTGCTCTAAGTTTATTCAAATGAGATTTTATGTAGGTCTTGAGCAATATGATGTTTTATTAGGATATGAGCTAAGTTAGGCTAATATGAAAAACAAAATCAAACCAAACAGAAACAGAACCACCAGTCACTGGCGACTTCCTGAAGGGGGTCAGCATCATTCTTTCTCACTTCTCTGTGGATTTGTGGGGTGGTGGCTGCTCTTTCCTTGAATGCTCTTCTTTCTTGGCCTGCATGACCCTCATGGAAAGTCTCCTTCTCAGACTAATGTGACCCTGTCTCCTTCACCGGATCCCAATGGTGGAACTTCCCCTGGTTCAGTCTTGTGCATTTCCCTCTCTCTCTAGTTTGTTCCTCAGAGTATTCTCCTCTTCCATGTTGGCTTCTGCTCATCTTTGCACATGTGGCAATCAGTTTTAAGGTGTCCATTGTCTAAGGTGTAAATGTTGCACCTTATTTCTACCTGCTGCTGCTTTTGATCTAATACTTCTATTAATATAGCTTTAGGTTGCATAGAATGGCAAAACCTGGTAAGTAGAAGGATCTTCAGTCATCTTGTCTAGCTTTCGTCCAACTTGACAATCTATTTCTACAGTGATGCTGAATATTTTCCTTGAATTCCACTCTGACAGTAGTTCAAGAATCTAATTTAGGAGATGGCTCATTTTCTGTTTTGCCAGTAAATTCTCCTACATATGAACTAGAAATTCACATCCTTGTAAAGTTCATTTTCTGTTCTGACTTTTAGAATACCACAAAATATCTGTTTTACCAACTACCAATGAAAGATCATCAGATGGTTGAATATCTCTCTCATATTAGCTCCCTCACAGACACACCTAGAAGAATGTTTGGCCAAATATATGGGCACCCCATGGCCCAGTTAAGTTGACACATAAAATTAACCTTCACAGCCATATTTCAGTCTGTCAAGATAGTTTTGAATTTGTTTATTTCTCCTTTAGTTCTGTCAGTTTTTGCTTTCTATATTTTGGGTCTACATTATTAGATGCATAAAATTTAGAGCATCATATATTCCTGGAAGATCAATCTTTTATTATTATGGAATGGCCCTATTTATCTTTGGTAATGCTTATTATATAAAGTATTTATCTGATACTAGTATAGTCATACCAGGTTTCCTTTGATTAATGTTTATACATTATATATTTTTTCCATCTTTTTATTTTCAACCTTTTATTGTTTTTAAATTCAAGATGCTGCATACAGTGGTTTAAAAAAAAACAATTTTACATGCTGACTTTTAAAGGGAATATTTTATCCACTTACATTTGATTTCTGATTTTCAAAATTATATTTCTATTTTTTAGTCTTTATTTTTAATTTTAAAAATATTTAGAAGTTTATTTTTTCAGTTTTATTAAGATTTTATTTATACATAAGTTTTATTTATATACATACATCACTGTATAAGTTCAAGGTATACAGCAGGATTGTTTGATTTACATATATTGTGAAGTGATTACCACAATAGGTTCAGCTAAATCCATCTTTTTGCAAAGGTACAATAAAAAGAAAAGAAAGAGGGAAAGAATAAAGAAAAACTTTTTTTCTCCTTGTGATGAAAATTTTAAAGATTTACTCTCAACAACTTTTCTATTTATCTCATATAGCAGCGTTAGTTATCACCATGATATTATGCATTATATCCCTAGAACTTATTTATCTTGTAACTGCGAATTTGTACCTTTGGCTACGTTCCTCCAGTTTCCCCCTCCCTTCACCCTGCCTCTGGTAACCACAAGTCTGATCTCTTTTCTCTATGAAAAAGAATTTTATTTTTGGGTTTAGATGTAACTGAGATGATACGGTATTTGTCTTTGTCTGACTTGTTTCACTTAGCAAAATGCCTTCAAGTTCCATTCATGGTGTCACAAGTGATAGGATTCCTTGGCGCAAGCCCAGTTTTGGTGCCACATCCAGGGCCTGGAGTGGAAAGTGCAGGCCAGGTAACCTGAAGCTTCAGCTTCTGAGCTTCATGGTAAGTTGGCCTCTGGTAGTGATTTGAGGTCATAGGTGTAGCAGGGTGTGTGTGTGAAGATCAACCAGGGCCCTGAAGGCCTTTGTAAAAACTCTCTTTCTCTTGAGTTGCAGCGACACTGGACAATTTGAGCAGAGGAAAGAGATGATTCTTGGAAGGCAGATTAATGCCCCCTCCCCAGAAAGGTCCATGTCCTAACCCTTGGAGCCTGTGAATATGTTACCTTACATGGTACAAGGAACTTTACAGATATGATTAAGTTAAGGATCTCAAGATGGGAAGGTTATCCTGGATTGCCAGGTGAGCCCAGTATAATATGAAAGGTCCTTATAAGAGGAAGGTAGGAGAGTCAGAGTCAGAGAAGGCCATGTGGTAGTGGAAGCAGAGGTCAGAGTGACGTGGCCAGGAGCCAAGGAATGCCAGCCACCTCTAGAAAGTGGACATGACAAAGTGCAGCTTCTCCCCTAGAACCCCTAGAAGGAACTTAGTCCTCTTGAAATACCTTGACTTTAGCTCCTTGAGATCCATTTCAGGACTTCTGACTTCCAGAATAATAAGATCATACACTGGTGCTGTCTTATGCAACTAAATTTGTGATGATTTGCTAGAGCAGCAGTAGGAAACAAATACAGTTCTAAAAGGATCATTCTAGCTGTCCTATTGAAAATAGATTATAGGGGCAAGGGGAGAAGCAGGGAGACCCAAGGGGGAGCTATGGCAGGAGTCGGGGGCTGGGGAAGGAGAGGTGAGGTGGCTTGGACCAGCGCATGGGCAAGGAGGGGTGAGGAGTGGACAAATTTCTCTTCTGTCCAGAGTTGTGGTTCCAGTGCAGCTCTTTTAAAATGTGTATTATCTGAGTGCATCAGGAATAGGTAAATAAAGCAAGGCTCCTATTTTTTCTTTTGGTCTTTCCACACTTGGTCCAAATAAGGAACAAACAGCTGAGGAGAAACTGAAATGTTCTCTTGCAAAGTCCATATTTTACCCCATCTCAGGTGGTGATCTGCCTCTACTAAATTCCTTCTCTTTTCAGTAAATGACTTCAGCGTAGCTTGGATAAGGTGCTTGGCAAAACAACCTCCTGCACTCTACAGTTTGTATTCAACTACATACGTTCCCTTCAGAGCTGGCTGGCACAGGTGGGGTGCCTTCTGACTATTCATCTGGATTAGGCTTCTCCCCCTCTGTTTCCCTGCTCCCTAGCCTCTCTGCTTCCTCTCTGTGTGGGTATTCGTGGGCATAATTACCCTTTGAAGGTAATTGCTGTCCTCTTTGTTGTTCCTTCGCTGTCTAGAAAAGAGCCTTGCTCAGAGGAGTTCCATAAATATTTCTGGAATAAATCACCTGGTCTTGGCTCCAGTAGATTTTATTTGCCACATGGATTCAGGGATCTGAGACACAGAAACCACTATGTGCTAAAGAAACTCAATTTAGAGCCCCAATACATCTCTAAATGACAAACATAAGCTTTGGAAAACACAGCTTGCTGTGTAACCCCTGAGGTATCACGCCGGCAAGAGACCTCAGATTTCCTTCCCACACGTCTCTCTTTTCCACCTCGGGTTCTTTCTCTCATTTTGTGATGGGGGGCTTTCCTTCCCTTGGACGGCCAGAATGTGTCTCACGGTAGAAAATTAAAGGTCCTCTGAATTATTTTAGGTTCTTATGATCCTTGCAGTAAATACTGAATTTTTTTTTCTTTATGAGTGGGCAGGCCATAGAAAGAGAGAGCTATTTTTCATCTTTACAAAAAACATTCAGATCCTGGTCCAATCCATAAAAATGTAATTTTTGTTATAGATAATCACATGACAGAATATAGAGAAGAAACCAATAGTCTAGCACTGGGCCCATGTGAGAAAGGTTGCAAGAAAAAGCAGGAAGTTTGGCACAGGGGTTTGGGAGAGCATGCTCAGCGAGGACTGCCCGAGGCTCCAAGGAGAGAGGGCAGACGGCTTCTCTAGGATGGCCTCCATGGCCACGCAGGCAGAGAGAAGCCTAGGAGCAGTTTTATGTAAGAGGTCACAGGGCCCCCAGTTAATAAGGAGGGAGCCTGTGATTTGAAGTGTATCCTGAATGCCATCTTTGGTGAGAGAGGCCTCTTCTCCCTCTGTGACCTCTGGACACAGGCGAGCCCCGATCTGCAGTTGCCCTGCCATCTCTGCACAGTGCCACTCCTTATCTTCTTATTCCCAGAACCTCTTTCAAGCCTCTTTTACAAGGAAGGCAGCTCAGTGTTGCAAATCTGACCTCCTGCATGATTTTGCTAGGCCTTTATTTTCCTCATTTGTAAGTCAGGGGTAGTAATAGTGTGTCTCTGATAGGATTGTTTTGAGGGTTAATGAAATAATGCATGTGAAACCCTTCATAGAATATCTAGCTTTTAACAAGTACTCAATAAATGTTACATGTTCTTATTATGTTGTAGTGAGTCTCACATCTCCAGGTGTGAATTTATATTTACAGAAAGCTACATGCTGAGAGCTTATCGGAAGATTTTACTAACTTTGCTTGTAACATAATACAATTCAGGTATGCTAGGAGAAGAATGACTTGGTAGAAGTTTTCATATTTCTTTGTGAAGCTATAGTAAGCCATGGGAGGAATAAAGCTCTCAATAAATCAAATTTTCCAAATATCTGGGCCTGAGGAGCAAACTGGCTCAGACAAGAGGAAGACAAAGCAAGCCCCTCCAGGAGTGGTTTGAAGCCCCCAACTCTCTTTCTGCCTGGGTTTCTTGTCCTCTTTGTGAGGACAAGAATAAAGAAAAATGTGGGAATATTTTTTTTTTTGCCTCAATTCTCTTTAATTTGCTGCTTCAATGTCAGTAGGTCCCAGCAGCTGCTGGTCACCTCTGGGTTTCAATAGGAAACCCCAGTTTGGGACACATATTTTTCCCTTGTATCAGAATGTGCTTTTGGAGTCAAATCAAGAAATCTTGGAGGCTGGGGAACTCTTTTCTTTAAAGCTCTCCCAATCCTGTTTCTATCCGCATGGCTTTAATGAATTGCTTTGGCTGCCAACTACCCAGACCAGATTGTGAAGAATGAAGGAATATTAAGAAAGGAAAAAGCTTAAGTTATTGATTTGGCTTGAGGCTATATTTCTGAGATTTCTGACGCAACCCGAAAAGCCAGTAACAACCCCAAACCCCATGTGACAGTCCATGTCTGGAGACACTCTTCAGTTTTTGGGTTGGGACCAGCTGCAGAGGAAATATCTGTGTCTGCCATCAGGGTGTTAAAGAGACCCCAAAGTTTTGGTGGTGCTTTATCATTTCATGATTTTGGGGATCTAAAGCCAACTGCCTGAAGGCTGTCTCCTAAACCACACTTGGTGAAGGACAAAATGCTAGGAAGTTAATTGAAGAAAGACAGTTGTATTCATTAATTAGGTACTTGGAGTTGCTGGGACCCTTCACAGGTCCAACGGAAGCCTCCTAAATCTTCTGCTTGATTTTCATTTGTTATTAGCTGTTGCTTTCACTAACTAGCCCTAAATACAAAGGTGTTATGAATTATTCATAGACAAACAAATAAAAAATGTAAGTGACTTGTCTTTTTTGCCACTGGAAATGAAAGCTGGATAATGTTTAATTTATCATATTATGAGGGAGAAGAGGCCAGATTTGGAGCTGGGTGTTGCCTGTTAGAACCTGGAGTAGCATCAATGGGCATTTTCCAATTTCTACTGAAAATATTCAGGAAATTAATTCAGACACTTTTGAGAAATAGTAATGAAAGCAACTTTAAGACTGACTATCCAAGCTTGGGTGATTTCTTTTTTTTTTTTGTTAACCAATTTTCTATCTTTTCATTACTTTTGAAAAGGAGTTTTCTGGCATTTTTCTGCTCACATAGTGCTTCCCACACATTTTCTCATTTCATGATGACAACACCAAGTGGCATAATTTTACTGAGGAACTATAGGTAAGGAGAGTTCATGAGTTAAAATGTGCTTATACTGATAGTTGGTAGGAGATCTTGGGACTCTTGCTTCAAGATCCAGGC
The DNA here is from genome assembly GCF_040802235.1 of Manis javanica. Taxonomy (NCBI): domain Eukaryota; kingdom Metazoa; phylum Chordata; class Mammalia; order Pholidota; family Manidae; genus Manis; species Manis javanica. The sequence continues at coordinate 99,782,248 of NC_133163.1, read as the reverse complement.
CTCTTTTTCCTTTTATGAGGGCTCTTTCATCAAAATCTCACTTTTAATGGGTCCCAAAAGTCTTGCTAACAGGGACCAACATTTTGATTGCAGTTAAAAATTTCCAGTAGACAATAAATAAAACCGAAACAGACTCATAAATAGAGAACAGACTGGTGGTTGCCATAGGAGAAGGGGTGAGAAGATTGGTAAAATAGGTGAAGAGGGAAAAATTAATGTTTGGTATCTTGATCTGGGTGATGGTTACATGAGTGTATACACACGTCAGAATTCATCAAACTGTACACTAAGATTCATGCATTTTATTGTACGTACCTCAAAAAAAAAAACCCCAAACTTACCTATCTGGAAAATAAATCTCTGACAGAGCACTGTTATGTCCCTCCTATCTTTTAAAATTACTTGTTTCTTGGTGATCTGACAACACTTGCGATGTTCTAGATGCATCTCTTCCATTCAAATGGAAAGATAAGCATCCGTACACACATAAGTGGATATGCTTTTATTCTCTGAAAACAGGACTAGCTCAAACCTACTATCATCAGCCCTATCAGATAATATTTTCAAGGACAGAGGGGGTAGGCTACATCAATTATCCTGAAAGTAAAGTTACTCTTTTTGGTAATGTTCCCTAACATTGAACTGATTTATAAGTGACTACTTCATAAAATGGCTCAAAGGTAAGCATTCTATGAGTGCTTCAGTGATTGAGACAGATGTCAAATTATATTAGCCTTTACAAGGTTTGCAGATTGGAAGCTACATCCATCATCTTATAGTAGAGTTTTGAAGACTTAATTACCTATTTTTTAATACTCTGAAACAGATTCTAAAAATGTGTCTAAGATCATTCTACCTCTGCTAATAGCTATTCTCTTAGTTCACTGAAATGATAAAGGATGGCTTCCTATTCAGCACATGTCTTTGTTAGCTTACCAACTATTAAAAAGAATGCTAACCCTACTTAGCAGCTTGATCTTCTGTCCTGAGGATCTGTACTCAACTAGCAAAACATCATAGCATCTCTCCATATATTTTCCAGGAAGTTCAATCTGAAGCTCACAGTCATTTAGTATTTAGCATAAATGCTTTTGAGAGAAATAGTAATTAGGATGATTGCTTGAAGGACATGCAATTCATTTATTGATCTAAATATTCTAAAATACATTCCTGAATTTTAATCAGCTCTGCAGAGACCCTAGCACTGGGTCCTCTGGATTGTGTTTGGAATGATATCCTTAGGGTTGTTAAAAAACACAGCTCTAAAAACTCATTTTATATTCTTTATATCAAGCAATGACTTCTTTATGAGGATTTCTTAAAGAAAATTAATGTTTCAGCTAAGAACTAATACATAATTATACTTTTCCTGAGAAACTGGTTTATTTTACCTTATAGACTATGAAACAAAGACAGATTTTCCCTCTTTCTGTAGAATTTGTGGCCCATGTGGAACAGATATGTGGCTCATCATGTGAGGCATTTTAATTTTAATTTTTCACTCCAGTTGATCATCATTCTTGCTTCTTTATCTTCTACTCCACTTTACTTAAGAAATTTAAACTATTATTTTTCCTGATGTACATTCTTGGGTAGTTATATTAGAGATGGGTTTGTATGTAAACACTGTTGCATGTCTGAAAATGTTTTTATTGCGCCTTCACACTTGATTGACTGGCTGAGTATAGAGTTCTAAGTTCATAAACATCTTTCCTCACAACTGGAAAGCATCACTCCAGTGTCTTCTATTGTCTTTGTTGCTGATGAAAAATTTCATGTTGGTCTGATTCTTGTGTCTCAGGGCCAGCCATTTTTTTTCCTCTGGAAGTTTTTAATAATTCTTCTTTGTCTTGGAGCTCAAAATTTTAAGATTTTGGTCTGTGTGTCATTTTCATTCATTCTGAATAGCATTTGGTGCCCTTCCACTTTGAAGAGTTATGTCTTACTCTGGTGCAGGCAAGTTTTCTTTATTAATTTGATTATTTCCTCCCATCCATTGTTTATGCTACATTCTCTTAAGTGTTTTTTCACATTTTGTGCCTTTCTGTCATTTTGCTATATATTTTTTTATTTTTTTATTTTTTAAATTTTTTTAGGAGAGCAAGGTACAGGCTTTTATTTAGAGATATAGTGAAAGAACAGAGCTCCCCTGGCTTATGCCAGGAGGGGACAAGAGAGTCCCCTTGCTATATTTTTAAAGATATTTATTTATTCAATCTTATTTTCCATTCTGTCCATCCTACTGTAGAGTTTTCCATTATATATTTTTAATTTTCAGGAACTCTTTCTTGTTTTCTGGATCAGCTTGTTCTTGTTTCACGGATGCCATGTCTTCTTGAATATCTTTAAGATACTTATTAGATTTAAAAAGCCAAGAAACCCCTCTCTTAAATGTTCTCAGCATTATTTCTTTTTCTTGCATCCTTCTCTTTGGTGCAATTGGTTTTTCTCAGATGTCTGGTCACTTATGATTGTTGGTTTGTATTTACAATAAAGGATTAGATAGATAATCAATTTCAAAGGTCTTTTAACCTGCCAGGCGTTTCCTTTAAATAAGAGGGCTGGTGATGTAGCCAGCCCACAGAGAGGTTTTTCTGTGGGTTGCGGTCCATTCAGGATGCTATGATAGAATACTACAGACTGGATGGCTTATAAACAACAGACATATTTTTCATAGTTCTGGAGGCTGAGAAGTTCAAGATCAAGGAGGCAGCTATTTGGTGTCTGGTAAGAGCCGGCTCCCTAGTTCCTAGTTCCGGTCTGCGTGCTGTGTCCTCACATGATGCGAAGGGAAAGGGAACTCTCTGAGGCCTTTTCTATGAGGGCACTAATCCCGTTCATGAAGGCTTATGACCTAGTCATCTTCCAAAGACCCCCAAATACTACCACATTGGAATTACGTTTCATCATATGAATTCTGGAGGAATACAAACATTTAGTCTACAGCATTGTGGGTTATTCAGGCAGTCTGGCAAATCCCCCAGCTGCCTCGGTAAGGCAAAGTTTACTAGGGCCCAAGTCTGCCCTGGCTAATGTGGAGGTTCAGAGCTGCTTCTCTTTTAGGCCTGAACACCCACCCTTGGTTATGTCCCCACACATTTGCCTACTGTCTTTAGTGGGAACGGGAGGGGGCCTGTGGGAGGGTTCACCTAGTTATTTATTTATTTAATTTTTAAAATTAACATATGATTGATATACACTCTTATGAAGGTTACACATGAAAAAACAATGTGGTTACTACATTTAACCATATTATCAAGTCCCCACCCATACTCCAATGCAGTCACTGTCCATCAGTGCAGCACATTGTGACAGATTCACTATGTGCCTTCTCTGTGCTACACTCTTATCCCCGTGATCCCCCACACATGTGTACTAAACATAATACCCCTCAATCCCCTTCTCCCTCCTTCCCCACCTGCCCTTGTCCACCCCTCCCCTTTGGTAACCACTAGTTCATTCGTGGAGTCTCTGAGTCTGCTGCCATTTTGTTCCTTCAGTTTTGCTTCATTGTTATACTCCACAAATGAGGGAAATCATTTGGCATTTGTATTTCTCCACCTGGCTTATTTCACTGAGCATAAAATCCTCCAGCTCCATCCATGTTGTTGCAAATGGTAGGACTTGTTTCTTTCTTATGGCTGAATAGTATTCCATTGTGTATATGTACCACATCTTCTTTATCCATTCATCTACTGATGGACACTTAGGTTGCTTCCATATCTTAACTATTGTAAAAAGTGTTGCAATAAATATAGGGGTGCATATGTCTTTTTGAATCTGAGAAGTTGTATTCTTTGGGTAAATTCCAAGGAGTGGGATTCTGGGGTTCAAATGGTATTTCTATTTTTAGTTTTTTGAGGAACCTCCATATTGCTTTCCACAATGGTTGAACTATCTTACATTCCCACCAGCAGTGTAGGAGGGTTCCCATTTCTCCACATCCTCACCAACATTTGTTGTGCTTAGTCTTTTCGATGCTGGCCCTCCTTACTGGTGTGAGGTGATACCTCATTGTGGTTTTAATTTGCATTTCCCTGATGATTAGTGATGTGGAGCATCTTTTCATGTGTCTGTTGGCCATCTGAATTTCGTTTCTGGAGAATTGTCTTGTTATATCCTCTGCCCATTTTTTAATTGGGTTATTTGCTTTTGGATGTTGAGGCATGTGAGTTCTTTATATATTTTGGATGTTAACCTCTTGTCAGATATGTCATTTACAAACATATTCTCCCATACTGTAGGATGCCTTTTTGTTCTGTTGATGGTGTCCTTTGCCATTCAGAAACTTTTTAGTTTGATGTAGTCCCATGAGTTCATTTTTGCTTTTGTTTCCCTTGCTTGAGGAGATGCGTTGAGGAGGAAGTTGCTTATGCTTATATTCAGGAGATGTTTGCCTATGTTGTCTTCTAAAAGTTTTATGGTTTCATGACTTACATTCAAGTCTTTAATCCATTTTGAGTTTACTTTTGTGTCTGGGGTTAAACAATAATCCAGTTTCATTCTCTTGCATGTAGGTGTCCAGTGTTGCCAACACCAGCTGTTGAAGAGGCTGTCATTTCCCCATTGTATGTCCATTAGCCCATTATTTAATTATTCTAGAGATACTCCAAAACTCAGGTGATGAGATAATTTATTGTCCAAACCAAGAAGGATACTTTTGAGAGTGAGAGGGGACCTTGTTAATATTTTGCCAAGACAGTAGGCATGAACTGCACTGTCACCCTATCTCTAACTGACTCTCAACCTTTATATTTATCAGCTGAGTTTGGAACTTATTTGCGTGGACCACTCTTCTAATTCTTTTGGCTAGAATTGTTCTCATCCTTTTTTTTTTTTTTTTTGTCGAATCGATCCCATCTGACTTCTATGTTATTTTCTAGGCTTCTTTAAAATTTATGAACCTCTGCTAGTCCCCACTCTTGTTTTTCAGCACTGTTACGTTTTTCTTCTTTTAAGAAAACATGTTTCTGTGATTTCAGTGGGAACTTACAGTGAAGGGAGGTAGAAGGACATGTTCAGTGTGCTATCGTGGACTGGAAGCTTTTTTATTCTACTCTAAACACATCCTGGCTTACTGTATTTTGTATATCCTTGAGTATAACTTTACTCTTTTATGAAACCAGAGAAATTCAGTGATAACAATTCTGCAGGAGTGACCTTACACCAGGAAATCACACATCCATCGGTGAGGACTTTCCTTTCATTACTTTCACATCTGGTAGGATTCCAGGATGCAATGAAATATTAGGCATTATATTATTGAACTTCTGAGCAATTCTCAGTGGGGGTTGTTCATGGGGGATTTGTTTTCAGCTTCCCCTTATTGCCAAGAGAGATTTCTATTCCTTCACACACTGTTATAGCACATGGAAGAATGTCAGTTGCTAAAAAGACAATTCAGACCTAGCATAGCCAGGTTCAAGGCAAAAAAGTGTAGGGTCTAGAACCAAATTGAGAGTTTTGCAGAGTTTAGTGAAGGGATGGAAAAATCTGTTAGAATTTATCCATGAAGACTCAGTATAGAAAAACAATCTTACTGGAAGTATATAAGCAAAGATGAAGGCTTAAATGATAAGAACTTGGAAGAAAAGAGGACTTCCTAACTCTAACAAGGTCTCATGGGACAAGAGTTAATGTGGACATCCAGAAGAGGTTCTAAACTCTTGTAGCACAGAAATTACTCCTTTGGCCACTTTAGGAAAGGGCTATTCTCAGTCCCTGGGGAGGGTGATTACATGGAGACACTGGACAGGAGTCAAGATCCTGGTGTTTGGAGTAAAATTAGATACAGAACCATAGAATTCTGCACTTGGATGTGCTTCATATAAATGCGAAATTTAGGAATGATCATCATCTGAATGTATACGATCTAAACTAAAGCCAATTCATATACAAGTAGCATATCTGATTTTTGATTTACAGCTGCCAGTGGGACAGGTTCACCTTTGCTAGAAGGTAACCTTTGGTTACCTTTGCTAGAAGAAGAGAACCCCTTCCCCCCCTCCCAATAGCATCCATTGTTTTCCTGCCGGCAGTTCTACTATGCCTGGGTTAAGGTAGGGATGTATAAACAAATCATCCAGCGTTTTAAACTTTTAAGTTCCCTCACCCTCCAAATGCCATTTTGGGCCTTGATATTTTTGCTCTTTGTTAGGTAATCAGCAAAAAAGAGAGGGTGGTGCTTTTATAGCCAGGGTTTGAAATGTTTCTTTCTGGGGATGCTTCCTGGTAGGTTCTGGACCTCAGTTACACCCTGTCTGAGCAAACCCACTCAGGTGTTGTCGTCTGGGGACAGCATCTAATATTGTTCTTATTAGCAATTAGGTGAGCTAGCCTGGAGAACAGGGGCAATCCGAGGACCTGACGGTGTTAGATGCGTGAGAAGGAAGCCATGGTAGGTGGATGTCAAACAGACAAACATTGCAAATGGTAGCAACCCAACCATAACCGAAGACATTGTAGTGTTTATCAGGAGCAGTCCTCAGAGGTGAGCTTTGTACCTAAGAACTGAGCCAAAGGGGCTGTAAAGACATGTAGATTCCTCTTGGTCTTTTGGGAAAAAGTGGCCAGTTCTTCTAATTGGTGGTGCCTGGCATATGGGGTCGGGGAGCAGGTGATAAAATATGTTCCTTTCTTCTTCCCTCCCTCTTCATCTCCCTTGTCTTTCTCACATCCCTTCTACAGCCAGCTCTTCTCTTTCTTCTTCCTCTTCCTTTCCTGTCCCCAACATGTGCTTTCAAATTACTTTCCACCCTCCAGTCTCCTATATCTCTGTGGTTGCATGTACCTTCTCTAAACTCAGACTCTTACCACTATCTCTATACATTTTACCATCTGTCACTTACCCAGTTGGAGAATTGGGATTAAGGGGACCCCAGTGAGATGGTTGAGTCACTTGCCATGAGAGCCCAGCACTGATAGCTGGTGGTTACTTTGCTGCTGTTCTTCCTAGAGCTTTCAATATTCCACCACCGCACTTTTGTCAACTCTGGATTCAGTAAACATAGAGCAAGAACTTGCTACCCTTACTACAAAAACATGCTCTGCTGGGTTTCTAGGCACTGTTTCTTCTTTCCCTTTGCAAATTTTAATTTCTGCACTATCATGATCTTTGAGTTTGTTATCTGTATTGGTGTTTGCATTTGCTTCCAGAAGATATTCTGTATTTTGACTACTTCCAGCTCAGGACATGTCTTAGTATACTGATAATGTGGAGTTTCCTTTCACTATTCCTGGGTTGTTTAGAAATACCACCTTTGACTCTCTGAGTGTAAGAAGTCAATGACCTCACTGGCTGCTTCAGTATGGTTTTGTTTGGCTGTTATATTTTTTGACTTTTTAGAAAAAAAAATCTCTTTTCAAGGGCAACATTTGAGTTTCAGCAGCTCTGTCTCCTTTAGGAAGGACTTGAAGTTAAGAGAAAGGGTCTTTGTAGAGCTATAGGGATATAGAAATTGGAGACACATAATGTTTTATTTTATGGCTGGCATCAGAAAAACAATGAGAAACATTTCAACTTTCCATTTTGGGACTTTCCAACAGATGTTCCAACATTTAGGCTGGAAAAAACCAATGCCCTTCAAATTTCAAAGGAAAGAATTCTTGCAACCTTGACAACAATCAGAGTAACCTAAGTGATGTTAGCTTAATGAGTTGTATGTTTCCTTGGGTAGAAAATTAAATTTCATACCTGATTTCTCTTTCTCTTTAGAAGTGGAACGGATTGTAAAAGCCAATGACCGTGAACATAATGAAAAGTTCCAGTACGCAGTGAGTAGAACACACACAGCACATGCATGCTGGGGTCGGTCTTACCTGAAGGACAGTTGGATTCATGCCTTCACCAAAAAGTTCCTTTGTTGGCCCATTTTAGTAGCAGGGTGCTGTATGTTTCCATAAATACAGGTATTAGTAATGTTTATGTGCTTATTTCTCTCCTGCACTAGAAGTGGTATGTTATATTGTTTGATATGGAAATATCCTCTTTCTGTTTTTTTTTTAATGTGACAAGAAAGTTTATTTGATATAAGACAGTACATACTCAGACAGGGGTACAGGCATCCTCAGAGAGGAGGTGTGCTTAAGGGCTTAGGATTCTGTCTTAGAAGGCTTTCAAGAATGGGGCAAAGGGTGGGTGTAGGCTTGACATGTGGTCTCATGATGTCTGTCTCCAGTGAGGGACACTGTGTCATCAGCCGTCATCTGTCCTTTAGATATTCTGTAAGATAAACTTAACACAAGGAATTTCTTGAACCTGTCCTACTCCAAGATAGTAGTTACCCTTGAGCCATGGGGACATATCATTTAGGATTGCCTGCCCTGCATTAAGATAGGGTAAGTTACTGACTGATTACCATAAAATATGTTAGGAATCTTACCTCCTAATTCCCTGGTTTTTAAAATGGAATCTTAGACTGAAGATGGAGTCCCTCCTGTTCTTACTTTACTCCTTATATCTCAGCATTTTTCATCATAGGCAGGACAAATTAATTGTGATGCTTGCCTTATGTCCCTGCCTCACCTCAAGGAGTGTGGACCCTTGAAATCTTTCAAGGGAAAGTTGGTGTTGGTCTTCCTTCTGTAACTGCTTCCTGCTGAGGAGGGCATTGTCCCTACCTATGGGTCCAGAAGTTCCTTGCTGTTTGTCAGTGACAGAGAGGACATGCAATTGTCGCAGCAGCGGCTGAGATGGACAAAAGCACGTAAAGGAGGATGCAACTAGGTTTCAGGATGCATCTTTATCAGCGTGAGGGATGGGTTGAAATTCTTGTCTTAGCAACATGTGGAGTTAGATTTTCTGCAAACTGGAGAGAACAGACTTGACAAGGAGATTAAGGATGCTTGGCTGAATATGAGGACCAGGAATAGTAAGACCTCAATTGAAATGATGGAAGAAAATTGGAATCATTTGGAGAGTCATAGCCAGATATTTTGAGGAAATCAGAATTCATGATCCAGTCCATTTCATAATGACTAGTATTAGAATTTAAAACCAATAAGGCTGCACTATTGAACATAGTTATTTTCTCTCTACAGTCAACCTCATTTTTATTAGAGGTAACATATTAAGATGAACTTGTTTGTAAAATAAGTTTAGCTTCAAAGCACTTGGCCTGATAATTTACATAAGAACATCAAGAACAGCAATTCATCACACAGGCTCTTTTAAATGTGCTTTGCTGGAAACTTTTCATAAGGAATTTCGGGTTGAAATTTTAAAGGTCTCTTGAGGCCAGGAAAGCCAAGCTAGAGACTTGCCATCAGGTTTCACTTGCAGTACCTGTAATTCCTCCCTTCTCAAGGTTCCCAAGATATTCTGAGGTTGCCAGGAACTAGACTTCCTTACTCATCTGGTAAAGCTGCTGAAAACCTGATAACCAAGGTACCAGACCAGTTCTTCCAAGGGGCTTTATTGGCTCCATAAAGTCAACCCTAGTTCCTTAAAGCTGTCTGGTCTACCTGATTCTATGCATGTCTCTTCTGTTTTGCTTTGTTTTATACTCCACAAACAAGTGAAATAATTTGGTATTTGTCTTTTTCTGCCTGACGTATTTCTCTGAGCATAATACCTTCTAGATCCATCCATGTTGTTGCAAATGGCAGGATTTCTTTTCTTTTTTTTTTGTTTTTTTTTAAAAAGCATCATTGATATACAATCTTATGAAGGTCTCACATGAAAAACATTGTGGTTACTACTTCACCCATATTATCATGTCCCCGCTCCCACCCTATTACAGTCACCATCCATTAGCATAGTAAGATGCAATTGGCACTACTTGCCTTCTCTGTGCTATACTGCTTTCCCTGTGACCCCACTGCATTATGTGCATTAATCATAATGCCCCTTAACCCCCTTCTCCCTCTCTCCCCACCCATCCTCACCACCCTCTTTTATTTGGTAACCGATAGTCTCTTCTTGGAGTCTGTGAGTCTGCTGCTGTTTGTTCCTTCAGTTTTGCTTTGTTGTTATATTCCACAAATGACTGAAATTATTTGGTACTTGTCTTTCTCTGCCTGGTTTATTTCACTGAGAATAATGTCCTTCAGCTCCATCCATGTTGTTGCAAATGGTAGGATTTGTTTCTTTCTTATGGCCGAAAAGTATGCCATTGTGTATATGTACCATATCTTCTTTATCCATTCATCTACTGATGGGCACTTAGGTTGCTTCCATATCTTGGCTATTGTAAATAGTGCTCTGATAAACATAGGGGTGCATATGTCTTTTTGAATCTGGTATCTTGTTTTCTTTGGATAAATTCCTAGGAGTGGAATTCCTGGGTCAAATGGTATTTCTACTTTTAGTTTTTTGAGGAACCTCCATATTGCTTTCCACAATGATTGAACTAATTTACATTCACATCAACAATGTAGGAGGGTTCCCCCTTTTCCGTATCCTTGCCAGCATTTTTTGTTTCTTGTCTTTCGGATGTTGGCCATCCTAACTAGTGTGAAGTGATATCTCATTGTAGTTTTAATTAAGTTAGCGATGTGGAGCATCTTTTCATGTGCCTGTGGGCCATCTGAATTTCTTCTTTGGAGAAGTGTCTTTTCACATCCTCCACCTATTTTTTAATTGAGTTATTTGCTTTTTGGGTGTTGAGGCATGTGAATTCTTTATATATTTTGGATGTTAACCCCTTGTCAGATATGTCATTTACGAATATATTCTCCCATACTGTAGGATGTCTTTTTGTTTTACTGATGGTGTCCTTTGCTGTACAGAAGCTTTTTAGTTTGATGTAGTCCCATGTGTTCATTTTTGCTGTTGATTCCCTTGCCTAAGGAGATGCTTTCAGAAAAAAGTTGCTCATGCTTATATTTGAGATTTTTGCCTATGTTTTCTTCTAAGAGTTTTATGGTTTCATGACTTACATTCAGGTCTTTGATCCATTTCGAGTTTACCTTTGTGTATGGGGTTAGACAATAACCTAATTTCATTCTCCTATATATGTCCAGTTTTGCCAACACCAGTTGTTGAAGAGGCTGTCATTTCCCCATTGTATGCCCATGGCTCCTTTATTGTATATTAATTGATCATATATGCTTGGTTTTATATCTGGGCTCTCTAGTCTGTTCCATTAGTTTATGGGCCTGTTCTTGTGTCAGTATCAAATTGTCTTGATTACTGTGGCTTTTTAGTAGAGCTTGAAGTCAGGGAGCATAATTTCCCGAGCTTATTCTTCCTTCTTAGGATTGCTTTGGCTAATTGGGGTCTTTTGTGGTTCCATATGAATTTTAGAACTATTTGTTCTAGTTCACTGAAGAATGATGTTGGAATTTTGATAGAGATTGCATTGAATCTGTAGATTGCTTTAGGCAGATGGCCATTTTGACAATATTAATTCTTCCTGTCCATGAACAAGGCATAGATTTCCATTTACTAGTGTCTTCTTTAATTTCTCTCATGAGTTTCTTGTAGTTATTCTGTCTTTCACCTCATAGGTTAGGTTTATTCCTAGGTATTTAATTCTTTTTGATGCAATTGTATATGGAATTGTTTTCCTGATTTCTCTTTCTGCTAGTTCATCATTAGTGTATAGGAATGCAACAGATTTCTGTGTATTAATTTTTTATCCTGCAATTTTGCTGAATTCAGTTATTAGTTCTAATAGTTTTGGGGTAGGTTCTTTAGGGGTTTTTATGTACAATATCAAGTCATCTGCAAATAATGACAGCTTAACTTCTTCCTTACTAATCAGATACCTTTTATTTCTTTGTGTTGTCTGATTGCATGGCTAGGACTTCCTGTATTATGTTGAATAAAAGGGAACATGGGCATCCTTGTCTTGTTCCTGATCTTAGAGGAAAAGCTTTCAGCTTCTTGCTGTTAAGTATGATATTGGCTATGGGTTTGTTGTATATGGCCTTTATTATGTTGAGGTACTTGCTCTCTATACCCATTTTGTTGAGAGTTTTTATCATGAATGGATGTGGCATTTTTTCAAATGCTTTTTTGACATCTATGGAGATTATCATGTGATTTTTGTTCTTCTTTTTGTTGATGTGTGGATGATGTTGATGGATTTTCTAATAGTGTGCCATCCTTGCATCCCTGGAATAAATCTCACTTGATCATGATGGTTGATCATTTAGATGTATTTTTGAATTCAGTTTGCTAAGATTTTGTTGAGTATTTTCTTTTTTTTGATATTGTTATTGTAGAATTACTTGAACAACATCATGGTTACTAGACTCCCTCTATTATTAAGTACCCCCAACATACCCCATTCCAGTCACTGTCCATCAGTGTAGTAAGAGGCTATAGAATCATTACTTGTCTTCTCTGTATATACTGCCTTTCCCGTATCCCCCCTGCTACATTATGTGTGCTAATCATAATGCCCCTTTCCCCCCCTTATCCCTCCCTTCCCATCCATCCTTCCCAGTCCCTTTCCCTTTGGTAACTGTTAGTCTGTTCTTGGGTTCTGTGAGTCTGCTGCTGTTTTTTTCCTTCAGTTTTTTCTTTGTTCTTATGCTCCACAAATGAGTGGAATCATTTGATACTTTTCTTTCTCCACCTGGCTTATTTCACTGAGCATAATACCCTCTAGCTCCATCCGTGTTGTTGCAAATGGTAGGTTTTGTTTTTTTCTTATGGCTGAATAATATTCCATTGTGTATATGTACCACATCTTCTTTATCCATTCATCTACTGATGGACACTTAGGTTGCTTCCATTTCTTGGCTATTGTAAATAGTGCTGTGATAAACATAGTGGTGCATATATCTTTTTCAAACTGGGCTGCTGCATCCTTTGGGAAAATTTATAGGAGTGGAATTCCTGGGTTAAATGATATTTCTATTTTTAGTTTTTAGAGGAACCTTTATACTGCTTTCCACAATGGTTGAACTAGCTTACATTCCTACCAGCAGTGTAGTAGGGTTCCCCTTTCTCCACATCCTCACCAACATTTGTCGTTGTTTGTCTTTTGGTTGGTGGCCTCCTAACTGGTGTGAGGTGATATCTCATTGTGGTTTTAATTTGCATTTCTCTGATGATTAGTGATGTGGAGCATCTTTATGCGCCTGTTGGCCATTTGAATTTCTTCTTTGGAGAAGTGTCTTTTCAGCTCCTCTGCCCATTTTTTAATTGGCTTATTTTATTTTTGTTTGTTGAGGTGCATGAGCTCTTTATATAATTTGGATGTCAACCCCTTATCACATATGTAATTTATGAATATATTCTCCCATACTGTAGAATGTCTTTTTGTTCTACTGATGGTATCCTTTGCTGTACAGAAGCTTTTTAGTTTGATATAGTCCCACTTGTTCACTTTTGCTTTTGCTTCCCTTACCTGCAGAGATATGTTTGTGAAGAAGTTGCTCATGTTTATTTCCAAGAGATTTTTGCCTGTATTTTTTTCTAAGAGTTTTATGATTTCATGACTTACATTCAGGTCTTTGATCCATTTTGAGTTTACTTTTGTGTATGGGGTTAGACAATAATCCAGTTTCATTCTCTTACATGTAGCTGTCCAGTTTTGCCAATACCAGCTGTTGAAGAGGCTCTCATTTCCCCTTTGTATGCCCATGACTCCTTTATCTTATATTAATTGACCATATATGCTTGGATTTATATCTGGGCTCTTCATTCTGTTCACTGGTCTATGGGTCTGTTCTTGTACCAGTACCAAATTGTCTCGATTACTGTAGTAGTAATCGAGACAATTGTCTTGATTGCTTTGCAGTAGAGCTTGAAGTCAGGGAGCATAATTCCCCCTGCTTTATTCTTCCTTCTCAGGATTTCTTTGGCTATTCGGGGTCTTTTGTAGTTCCATATGAATTTTAGAACTATTTGCTCTAGTTCATTGAAGAACACTGTTGGTATTTTGATAGGTATTGCATTGAATCTGTAGATTGCTTTAGGCAGGATGGCCATTTTGACAATATTAATTCTTCCTACACAAGACCATGGGATGAATTTCCATTTGTTAGTGTCCTCTTTAATTTCTTTAAGAGTGTCTTGTAGTTTTAGGGTATAGGTCTTTCACTTCCTTGGTTAGTTTATTCCTAGGTGATATTTTATTCTTTTTGATGCAATTGTGAATGGAATTGTTTTCCTGATTTCTCTTTTTGCTAGTTCATCATTAGTATATAGGAATGCAACAGATTTATGTGTATTAATTTTGTATTCTGCAACTTTGCTGAATTCAGATATTAGATCTAGTAGTTTTGGAATGGATTCTTTAGGGTTTTTTTATGTACGTTATCATGTTATCTGCAAACAGGGACAGTTTGACTTCTTCCTTGCCCAACTGGATGCCCGTTATTTCTTCATGTTATCTGATTGCCGTGGCTAGGATCTCCAGAACTATGTTGAATAAAAGTGAAGAGAGTGGGCATCCTTGTCTTGTTCCCGATCTTAAAGGGAAAGCTTTCAGCTTCTCGCTGTTAAGTATAATGTTGGCTGTGCGTTTGTCATATATGGCCTTTATTATGTTGAGATACTTACCCTCTATACCCATTTTGTTGAGAGTTTTGATCATGAATGGATGTTGAATTTTGTTGAATGCTTTTTCAGAGCTATGGAGATGATCATGTAGTTTTTGTCCTTTTTGTTGATGTAGTGGATGATGCTGATGGATTTTCAAATGTTGGACCATCCTTGCATCCCTGGAATGAATCCACCTGATCATTATGGATGATCTTTTTTATGTATTTTTGAATTCGGTTTGCTAATATTTTGTTGAGTATTTTTGAATCTATGTTCATCAGGGATATTGGTCTGTAATTTTCTTTTTTTGTGGTGTCTTTGCCTGGTTTTGGTATTAGAATGATGCTGGTCTCATAGAATGAATTTGGAAGTATTTCCTCCTCTTCTATTTTTTGGAAATCTTTAAGGAGAATGGGTCTTAGGTCTTCTCTAAATTTGGTAAAATTCAGTGGTGAAGCCATCTGTTGTAGGGGTTTTGTTCTTAGGTAGTTTTTTGATTACAATTCAATTTCATTGATGGTAATTGGTCTGTTTGGATTTTCTGTTTCTTCTTGGGTCAATCTTGGAAGGTTGTGTTTTTCTAGCAAGTTGTCCATTTCTTCTAGGTTATCCAGTTTGTTAGTATTTAATTTTCATAGTATTCTCTCATAATTCTTTGTATTTCTGTGGTGTCCATAGTGATTTTTCCTTTCTCATTTCTGATTGTGTTTATGTGTGTAGATAAGTCTGGCTAGGGGTTTATCTGTTTTGTTTATTTTCTTGAAGAACCAGCTCCTGCTTTCATTGATTCTTTCTATCATTTTGTTCTTCTCAATTTTATTTATTTCTGCTGTGATATTTATTGTGTCCTTCCTTTTACTGACTTTGGGCTTCATTTGTTCTTCTTTTTCTAGTTTCATTAATTGTGAGTTTAGATTCTTCATTTGGGATTGTTCTTCTTTCTTGAGGTAAGCCTGTACTACAATATACTTTCTTCTTAGAATGGCCTTTGCTGTGTCCTACAGATTTTTGGGTATTGAGTTGTTGTTTTCATTTGTATCCATATATTGCTTGAACTCTGTTTTTATTTAGTCATTGATCTATTGATTATTTAGAAGCATGTTGTTACACCTCCTTGTGTTTGTGGACTTTTTCATTTTCTCTGCATAATTTATTTCTAGTTTCATACCTTTGTGGTCTGAGCAGCTAGTTGGTACAATTTTAATCCTTCTGAATTTACTGAGGCTCTTTTTGTGTCCTTGCATGTGATCTATTCTTGAAAATGTTCCATGTGCACTTGAGAAGAATGTATATCCTGCTACTTTTGGGTGGAGTGCTCTGTAGATGTCTGTTAGGTTCATCTGTTCTAATGTGTTGTTCAGTGATACTGTCTCCTTACTTGTTTTCTGTCTGGTTGATCTGTCCTTTGGAGTGAGTGGTGTGTTGAAGTCTCCTAAAATGAATGCATTGCATTCTCTTTCTCCCTTTAATTCTGTTAGTATTTGTTTCACATATGTAGGTGCTTCTATGTTGAGTGTATAGATATTTACAATGGTTATCTTCTCTTGTTGGAGTGACCCCTTTACCATTATACAATATTCTTCTTTGTCTCTTGGTACTTTGTTTTGAAGTCTATTTTGTCTGATAAAAGTACTGTAACTTCTTTTTTTTTCCCCTATTATTTGACTGAAATCTTTTTCCATCCCTTCACTTTTAGTCTGTATCTTTGGGTTTGAAGTGTGTCTATTGTAGGCAGCATGTAGATGGGTCTTGTTTTTAAATCCATTCTGTAACTCTGTGTCTTTTGATTGGTGTATTCCATCCACTTACATTTGTGGTGATCATTGATAGATATATACTTTGCCATTGCAGGCTTTAGATTTGTGGTTACCAAAGGTTCAAGGGGAGCTTCTTTACTATCTAACAATCTAACTTAACTCTCTTATTACCCTGTTTCAAACACAATCTAAAGGTTCTTTTTTTTTTCTCCCTTCTTTTTCTGGGATTTCTTTTCTTTTTATGGCTGAATAGTATTCCATTGGGTATATATAACACATCATCTTTATCCTGTCATTCTATTGATGGAAATTTAGGTTCTTCCATATCTTGGCTAGTGTAAGCAGCTGAGTGATAAACATAGGGGTGCATGGTTTTGAATCAGGGATCTTGTTTTCTTCAGGTAAATTCCTTGGAGTGGAATTTCTGGGTCAAATGGTATTTCTATTTTTACTTTTTTGAGGAACCTCCTTATTGCTTTCCACAGTGTTTGAACTAATTTACATTCCCACCAGAAGTGTAGGAGGGTTCCCCTTGATCCACATCCTTGCCAACATGTGTTGTGTCTTGCCTTTTGGTAGTGGCCATCCTAACTGGTGTGAGGTGATATCACAAGTAGAATAGATTCTTATTGAACTTATGTGAATAAATATATTGGCATAAAATATAAAAATACTTACTGAGAGGTTCCAAATTCTGGAGGGATTGGGTAGAGAGAGAAAGAGAAGTGTTTCAATTTTGTTTATAAAGGTTTAACTTGCTAAACTGTTGTATGTTAACTTAAGAGAAAAAGTTTAAAAATAAACACACACATATGTATTTTAAGATCAGAAACATTTGAAACAAAGAGTCATAAAAATTAAAATCCTTCTCCTCAGTTTACTCATTGTTATGTAATTAATTCTTGCTCTGCTTGAATCCAGTTTTCTACTAGTTCCGAAGTAAAACAATAACTATTTATAAATGAAAAAAGACTTAAAAATGGGCAATTGACAAGGAATTTTGGTGATTTCTGTAATATGTCACAGTTCAACAATCTAAAATTTAGGATAATTCATTTGGCAATGCTTCCCAGGTAGTTTTATATATCAAATAAATAAGCTGAATTAGGTAAATATTTCTCCTTTATGAGGAGAAATTAGTCTGACATGTCCCAGGTACCCTCTGAAAAAAACCTCAAAGTTAACTAGAGGTAAAAAAGGATCTTTTTGAATTTGATATTGGGAAGTTGTAAAAAAAATATCAAGTTTTTAAGGTACCAGGTAGCCATGAAACAGCACTTTTCCATTTATCCAAAGTGACAATAAAAGATTTTAAAAGCAAGTACAGACAGTTACATTGTTGCTAGCAAAACCTAGCTCTTAGCTCTTTTAACATTAGGATTTTCTTTTCTTAAGTACTCAAACACCTGATTGAGGCATTAAGCACAAGGAATTATTCTGATAAAACAATTAGAAAAACCCTCCACAATCTCTCAATATTAAGAGAAGATTAATAGTTCAAGAAAAAATGTCCTTTTAACAAACAGAAAACAAAATTCTAATCTTGGTGTGTACTTGATAGTTAGAATTAAAAATCCCTGGAAACCTCAATTTTCAGTGAAAACTAAGAAACAATTACACCTGCATTCTTTAGACTGGCAAATTTATGAATATACTTCATAAGTTCTAGAAACATGTGGTCTTCATAGTACAATCTTTCAATAAACACAAAATATGTTAACTAATAGATCCAAATTTGTCTTAGTGTCTCCATAATAAGGAAGCCAAAGTGGATAAACCTATATTCAGTAATTAATGTTTCATTATTTTATCTTATTTGGAAGTGATCTAATTCATCAACTTGACTCATTACTGAACTTAGCAAAATTTTAAGGTTTCAGGTTACCAAAAAGGTTTTCAAACTCTTTTTGAGTATACATACTGTAATACATAATTATTGTTAAAGAGTTTACCTACTACACCTATTTAGTTCACTTGTTCGTAAGAACCATGCTAGATTGCCTGCAAAGCCTTCATTAAACATCAAAATCAGCCATTCTCCCAAGTCTTTTTATTTTTTGAGAGATTTATAACATCAACTTGAATGACTTTAAGTAAACCTAGGCAGAATAAAAGTTTTCATTTTAATGCTGATAACCTTAAAGACATGCCTGTTTTAATTAAACTTAAATTTGCATTGATGCTGAATATTTTCTATCAGAATTTCTGAAAGTTTTGGAATCCCCAGTTATTATGAGCATTTATCTTTAAACCAATTAATTTTTACCAATACCATCCAGAGGTAACATAAGGACATATTCACAGACAGAGAAACTGATACAAAGATTTTCTAGTTACTCATATTCAATTGCAAAATAGTGTTTTAATTAAGGGTCCCATTTAGGGGCCATTTTTTCTGCTTGGCTGTTTGTGTTGAAGCCAACTGGTGTTACAGAAGGAAATCAATTTCTTTCATTTTAGCCCATCAAACTTAATAGTCTCTCAGTTTTTAAGAGTAGACCCTAAGGTCAGGTAGTTTAGAGTGCCATTTGGGAGCCAGGGTGTGTTGCAGATGATTAAATTCTTTCATTTCAGGGAGTTCAGTTTAAAGACTTCCTGATTTTTGAGGATGCATCCTAGTGGGGAGTCAGTTAGAATGGAGGACATATCGTCCATGACTAAGTTGGAATCTGAAAGGAGAAAGGAGTCCACTACCACCAAGGGCAACCAGGTGTCCCTAATCCCCAAGAGGCTAGGGGTTGTCCTGGCATCCCCAGAAACCCCAAAGTACCTGTAGATGCAGGTCATGTGAGGCACCCTTCCACACCTGGGCCTGTACCAGGTGTGCACAGGTCTTGCAGCCCTGCATTAGGCATGCATGGAAAATCCTGTGGTCCACCTGAGCATGCATATGTGTCCCTATAGCTCAACTCCATCCTTGGCTGTGGCCCTAAGAATGGGAGTGTGGGAGAAGGGGAAAAGGTTGTCAGGCTCTGAAGTCATGGGTAGGCTCCTGTTAATTGAGCATCCTGATAACTTTACTTTCAATCGCCCAGATGGGAGATGAAACATCTCGATGTGGCAACATCGAATTAGATGGGTGATAAGATTAGCCCAAAGGCCAAGGTCTCATCTTGGCTGTCTCATAGGGACCCCAAATGGCTTAAATCCTAGGCAACCCTGGCTGGCATAGACAGACCCAACAGACTGCCCATCCCAAAGGCGAAAGTGATAAGTGTGCAGGCAAGAGAAAGGAGTGCTAGATTGAGTCAGGGAGGAGGCACCAAGAGTGGAAGAAATGGATCCTTGGCAGTTGAGACTACATCCAATAGGAAGACTGTGCCATGGGTTAGGGTGAATTGTTTTGCTTCACAGTGTACCCTTATGCACAAACATTGTCTTGAGGTTGGTGGGTGGCCTAGAGCCAATCTAATCTGTTCCATGACCAGACTCTACTGTAGGTAGCAAGCACCTTAGTGGCTTTTAAATGGTTGACCTATGCCTACCAAAGAGGCAGCAAAAACAACTGAGGATCCTAGAGAAAAAGACAAGGAGTACCTTATTAAGCGAAGCATAGAATTCCTCCTCACCTAGATGGTTAGTGAGTATCGTGTTAGGAGTCCTTTTGTGGTTGTCAAAATTTTGTCAGGCAGCTGCATCTAGGGAGGTCTCTCCCTGTGCACTAGGTAAAACCTCAACCTGGACAGGGGAGGGTTCTTGACTCTGACTGAGAAAGAATTCCCCAGCAGGTTGGACGAGTGTAGGTGAAGAAGGTATTCATTAAAGTTAGAGTAGCAGTGAATGGCAGCAGCCGCACAGGCAGCAGAGGGCAAGGGAGACCAGAGGGAGGAGAGGGAAGCTCACTGAACTCCTGCTCAGCATTGGGCACATCCCTTGCCACTCCTGAAGCCAGGCTCACCTGGTGTCCCGTGTCCACTTGAATCTGCATGGTGTGAGAACTAAGCCCCTGTCACCCCAGGATTTGGGGGAGCTGCAGAGCACTGGATGGAGTGATATTATGTTCTGAGAACTTCCCAAAGGCAAAGAAAGGAGATTTCCAGGCAAGCTACTGAAGAGCATGATTGTACAGCTACGGTCTCATCTGAGTCACCCAAGTGACAGGGACTTGAAAGCCCAAATCAGAGATCTCAGTAGCCCTTCCCTACTTGTCTGAAGTAGGACAGAGAGAGTGAAGACTTGTGCGTAAGTCTAGAAAATTGGATGAAATAGGAAACTAACAAAGGCATTAAACACCAGAGGTGGAGGTTGGAGAGCTCTTGTCTTTATCGTGGAAAAGAGTTCAGAGACAAGTGCAATTGGCTTTTGCAACAAAAAAGTTTATTTGATACAAGACAGTACACACTCAGATGGGAGTGAGGGTAACCTCAGAGAGGAGGTGCCAAAATATCCTCTTTCTCAAGAATTGATGCTTAGTTCATTTTGATGCCCATTTGGGCACTAGAATACATAGGAAAAATATGAAAATGGACCTCTAAAATAATACTTGGTGATGGAAGTAGTGGTACTGGCTGATGGGTGATAAATGGTATTTGGGGTATTTTCTCTAAGTAAGTCAGACTGTGGAAAAGTATATGTAAGAGAAAGTTCCCAGGTTCTGAACAATTGTATTTATCAAGTGAGTGGTGAGAATGATTAGTTAAAATTTGTGGGCTCTAAGCTTGTACTGAACTACTTTTAAAAAAAATGAGCTTTTTTCATTTACATTTGAAATATTTATTGTCTGTCGAGTATCTTGTGCTGTTCTAGGGACCTGGATACATTGATGAATAACTTCATGAAGTTATATCATGGGCCTCATAAAGATCTTTCTATGACTTAAGCTGCTACATGGAGTCTTTTATAAGCTCTAAAAATATAACTGGTAGAATTGATTCTATGACATGAGGCTTATAAGAACTGCTATAAGACTGAGTATACAGCACACTGAGTGAAAGGGAGTCTCAGCTGAAAGAGGTGTTTGGTGGCTACTAAGGCACAGAAGTGTGAGCGTCATGGGACAGACTTTGACAATGTCCATCCAGGCACTACCCAGAGGAGAGAGAGTTTTGCCCAAGGGATTGTTTTTAGCATTTTGTTCTTGTTGGCAGGTCTTTCCCTCATATGAAGTTGGAAGCATTGAGCTATTGTATCTTGATGCTATCAGATATTCAATAGTGGTAGCTAACACCTCCTCTTTTCTCATGCTCTGCTAATCATGTAAATGTATGATTGTAATTTGAGGTTCAAATGTAAGTTTCTCTATAGGGAGTCTGTATGTGTCTGTATAACAGACTGCCCATTGTAAAATAATATATGGGCACTCTGATTATATATACCAACCTTGTGAGCTTGGTTAAAATAAAACTGCTTTGTGAGAAGGAATCCCTCTCAGGAGGCTGATGAACATGCTTTTTAGCCCAAGAGAGGGAGGGACTATAATTCCCCATGGTGATTAATGCCACTCTGTGTGGCCTCCTGACATCTAGTCATTTAGCCTGGTTGTCACCAGATTTGGCCCCATGCCTTCCTGTCTGTTTTGCCAACAGTTCTTTAACTGTCAAACTCCAAATCAGAGGACTAGATATGTGTATATTTTAAGACCTGGGGAGAAAAATGGTAATAAGTAATCTACTATTAGGCAACTATGCATTTACATATTGGCTGCATTTACTTGTTTTCCAATGTATAACATGTATTTTCATTCTATGAGTAGTTGCTCTATAAGAAAAGCCATATTTTATTCACATTTTATAAGATTTCAGTCTATTTAGAGTTATTTTCACTTTATTCATGAAATATTTAAAACTTACAGAAAAATATTGGAAATATCATTACATCATGTGCCTGCCATCCAGATTGACTAGATATTAGCAATTTGCTATGATTGCTTCAGATCTTTCTTTCCTTTAGAAGTGGTAACATGCCAATGATGCAGAGATGGTTTTCTCTCGGGCTTGCGTGATACCGAGCAAAAGCACACAGACGTGTGGCTACGGCTATGTTTTCTGCTGGGTTTCCTAACAACAAGAAGACCGTAGAACAATATTCCATGGCTGAAGCAGATCCAACAAGGCAGCTCAGACTCTGAGTTAAAACATAACAAGGAAAGAATAAGAATTATGGGTTGATAAAACCAAGAATGACAAGAATTGAGAAAGGGAAGATGCCGAGCACAGAGGGAGATGAGTATTTTACTTATTTACTGCTGTTCGGAGGCAGTGAACCCCAGGCCCTTGTACAATGAGTACGGGTCCCTTCTGGGCCTGGCTGGTAGTATCTTGATTTGGGAACTCCCAGCAGGATGGCTGGCCATACAGTGAGCAGGGGAGGGGGCCATTCTCAGCCCCAGTCCATTCAGCTACAGATTGGGATAAATCGAAGTACTTATTTTATAGAGTTATTTTAAGGATAGAAGTAGAGTAACAAGCAATCATATAGACTAACCTATCAGCTAGTCTATGTAGAGATGGGATTCGAATCTGTATCTATCTGACTTTAAGGCTTTTAAACTACTTGCTATGTGGAATATCCTTTTCAGAAAGGCAGAAGACTGAGGCCTTTTGCTCAGTCTTGCTCAGCTTTAAAGGATATTACCCTGAATAGAAATGCATTTGAAGAGATCCCAAGAGATATCAGAAGGAATTCTTGTAATTGGAGAATAGTCCCACTTAAAGCCTGAAAAACAAATGGAAATAAACCAAAACTTATTATGAACAAGATGAAAAGAGAAATGGTGAAGGATCCTCAAATGTGTGGAAAGAGTGTTTTGGGATAAGGTAAACCATGGTTTGGATTGGCCCTCCCTCTCTCTCATTTGCTAATTTGTGATCTCAATTTGTTTGTTTCTCTGAGCATCAGTTATTTCATCTTTGAAATAGGGAATTTCCTCATAGGAGTATTTACTAAAAGTTAAATGAGATAATTTATATAAAAATATTTGGTAATAGTAAGACTAGCCAATGTATATCATAAGCTTACTGTATGGTACACTCCGTACTAAACTTTTTACATGGATTCTTCTCTTAGACCTAACATGGCTGTGGGTAAGGACTTACAGTAAATTAGAGATTCCCTATAAGGCATTGGATAAAGTAAGATACTCGTGATAATAATGTTAGGAAGATTCCGAGAAATTGGCCAAAGGTGTAAACTTTTTGTAGCAGGTATCATGCCAAAAAATGAGCAAATCTATGAAGCTGAAGGTGTAGAAGTTGCTGATAAGTTACACAAATGATTCAATAGTAGAGAAACAAATATATCTAAAAACAAGAAGACTAACAGTTAAATGGTGGTGATAGTTGAGAGCAGCCCTTCCCCACCTTGCCAAATAAACCATGTGAAAATGATAATAATTCAGTGAGATATTGATTGCTAACCTGTTCTGTGCAAAGCATTCGATGAGTCCAGGAAATTTTCCTGACATTCTCAGAGTGGATATTGACAGATACATGGTTAACAGTGATACTACCAATAAAGATAGTGGTGATAGCTTACACACATACAGTGCTTGCCAGACAAAAGTCATGGTTCTAAGTGTGCCACTACATTGCCCTTGTGTAATCTCACAACAATTTTATGAAGAGAGCACTTTTATATTATCTTGTTTTTATGTATGAAACATTGAGACACAGAGATCTTAAGTGACTTGCTCAAGGTAACATAGCTGGAAAATGCTTCCCACTCTTCTAGCTGGGAGTTCAGCTCTGCACCAGGTGGTTGGCACATACTGGTGATTGTTCACAAAGCCCAGCAAGAAGTGGGGTTCCACTTAGTAACTTATCTAAGGTCACACAGGTGACACAGCTAGAGTTCTAATTCAGATCGGCCAGATTCCAAAGCCTGTTTTATCCATGATAATGTGTTGCTCTTTTTTCTTTTTTATTAAGTAAGGTATCATGGATATACGATCTTATGAAGATTTCACATAAGCAACATTGTGGTTACTACATTCACCCCTATTATCGAGTGCCCCTCACACCCCACCACGGTCACTATCAGTGTAGTACGATGCCACAGAGTCACTGCTTGTCTTCTCTGTGCTTCACTGTCTTCCCCGTGACCCTTCCCCCACACCATGTGTGCCAAACTATGTTGCTCTTTTGACCAATCCTGAAGGATAAACAACAACAGAAGAAACAAAATCCCCAGATTTCCTCTACTTCCCTCCCACACCTATTGGTAAGATTTTTATACTCTGGAGACAGAGGCAGATAAAAGAGATACAAAATTTTACAAATGTGAGACTAAGAATGACCTTAAATCTTACCCTTGGCAGTTGTAGCTAAGAACTTGGGAGAAAAATTTACACGAAGCTCAGATAAATGGTGGGATTTCCACAAGCACTAAGCCTGGCCAAGCAAGCTTTTCTCTGGAAAGGCTGAAGGAAGAATTTTAATACCTAGAGGACCTCAATTTATCAAGAAAGCCAAAGCGTATTATAAAACACAGCACAGGCTTAAGAAAATATCAAAAGTGCTTTGAAGAGATAAAGGGATTAGAACATAAACAAAAGACAAGGTTAATGACTCTAAGTGAAATTAATTGGTAAATTAGACACGATACTGTGAAAACTGGAAGGTCAGAAATATAAAGCTTCAAGAGAGATTTCAGACTGCCAAGATGTATAACACCAAGTGGGATTGGGGAGTGGAGGGAGAGCGAGCCAAGTATTAGAATTATTAGTCTCACTAGAAAGGAGTTCAAAGCTGTCTCGGTTAATAATAGGAATGAATAATGGAAGTAATGAAAGCAGTTGTTGTATTAAAATGTGTTAATATTACAGTTGTTTGCCAGATTTTGAGAGTGAGCCAAGCAGCCAGACTCATTATCCTTATTAAAGGAGTTCAAACTAAATGGTAGAAATAATGAAAACAGTTGTAATTGTATGAAAATGTGTTGGTGTCAAAAAATGTCAGAAAAAAGAGTTAGATTAATTATGGCTATTTTCTGACTTCATTTAAAAAGAAAGAAATGATGTTGGAAAACATCGGCTTTTGTTTTTCTCTTTCTCACATAGGCATAGGCACACTCTATCCAATTTTAATTTTCCTAAACTTGAGCAGACTTCGAGAAGGCAGATGAACTCATTTAAGTATTGAGAAAGTTTTTCTGCGTTCAACTCAGACACTTCAGTAAAGCTGGACACCTGGTATTTGAATGTATTTCAGGCACAAAGGGAGATGGGAATCTCTAAAGAATTTTCTTTGAATTATTGATCCTATTCAGGAGGTGCACTGGCTTATAAAAGTTGGTGAAAATTTAGCAGTTTTGCATGCTTACGTAGAAAGCCTTCCATTCAAAAATTGCGGTTGTAACACCTTAACTTATTCCTAGAGTCTGAAAGTGCCTTGTTGATATCCTGGTTGTTGGATGGAAGCTGTTGTGGCTCTCTGGGTGTTTGTGCTTGGTGGAACACTGATCGTTTGGATTTTCCAGAGTGTTCCTTCAGTGTGATAACCACTAACTCTCAGCTGCCGCGATGACATGGCCAGGACTCCCGTTAACACGAACCCTTTCTATTTACCTCTCACCCATTTCAGTAGGGTTTTGTTTGTTTCCACAATTGCTTCTCTTTTCTCTTATCTCAGAATAAGTAGTTAAGGGTAGAAGAGAAAGAGTGGTTTGCATTATTCTGGGTGTGTGAGCTTGGAGGGTCACTGGGCTTCTTTAGGCCCAAATTATAATGATGTGTCTGTGTTGTTCTGAGACCAGACTGGCAGAACAGTAGAACATGTTCCTGTGTGTGTGTGGGTGAATTGGTGATATAACGGTTCTTTTTTTATAGAAATAAAAATGATTTTCAAAATTCAATATATTCACCATGTGCCTGCTCTATGCCTAACAACGTGTGTGTTTGTTGACTACTTTACAAAGAGGATTTGAAGCAATGTACAACAATAATAGAAAGCTTAAAGGGATGAAAATACGCAGGGAAACTAGAATAGCAGGCAATTTTCAGGTGGGCTCTGAAGAACATGCTGAAAGGCCCTATCTGATTAGACTGTCAATGTGTTGAGTGCTACTGGGGTTATTATTAAGAAGGGTTATAAATTCTACTTCTCACCTTTGAGGAGCATATATGATCTACTCAAGATGCAAAGACAACCATGTAAGAATGAACTTGATAATAAGTGATGATGAAAAGGTAATGCCATATTCTTGCTGTGATGTGTAAGGGTTGGGGAGGGAGGGCTCAATGTGCGTAAAAGTGTTTGAGGAGGTATTGTCAGAGGAAATGGGAAATGATTTGAGTGTTGTTTTGTTTATTTGTACCACAAATGTTAAGAAGGAGAGACCTGAGCAAAGTCCTGTAATGGGACCTAATTGGGCATTAGAGGTGTGTTATGAGAATTTATGGTTCACGTAAATGAGACCAGATTGTTTAAAAAAAGAAGTTGGACAATGAGGTAATAGGCTCTTAGGGGCTGCGGAATCACAAAGTGGAAAAGGATTTTATTTGCCCTCTAGATTAAATAGACAAGATGTCCAAATGGAAATGCCAGATTAATATGGAATGTAGTTTGGGTGGGGTTGCATTCGTTAGGGATACCAGTTGGAAGGAGATACCTAAAGCTGGGAGAAAAATAGGACTTGTCAAGGTGTGATGGTGAACCAACCTCACCAGTTAGAGAGGGATCCCAAGAAGGAGCAGAGAACAGCAAGGATTGAGGAGAACAAAGAGAAGACAGTGAGGTGAAAGCCTGGGAAAGGAGCCTCAGGAGAGAGGGCGGCAATGGTGTCCAATGTTAGGTGCTCATGAGGTTAAGAACTAAGGGAAAACTTCTTTAAATCAGAAGGAGGACCTAAAAAAAGCAGTTCAACATATTTTAAAAGTGGGGACTTGGAAGTCCAAGGGCTGGAAAAAAAACCATGCAAAAATGAAGGGAGTTGGGTATAACCCACTCAATAAGAATTTGCAGTAAAAAGGAAGGATACAGTATAAAAGCTTTCAGGCTCACTGAAGTTAAGTGAAGCATTTCTGAATCAATCTTCTCACATATTTTGGCTATCCAAGTATGCAAAGTCCATGGAAAGGTAAAACTCTAAATATTTTCTTTGGGTGACTCTTGGGATATTAACATGTTGGGATACATCCCAGTTCTGCTTTAATCCCCAGCCTGATGGAAAATTTGGGTTTCTCTCTCTTTTCTTCATGAGCAGCATAGTTGCACTGCCAACGTGCTGGAGATCCTCCCCAGGAGGCTTGATAACCAGAGCAATTTATGCACCAGCCCGAGAGTACAGATGATGACAAGCAGTGTGACAAGTTGGAATCAGCCATGGAAAGTGCCAGTAACTTGCATTTGTTATGGGTTTCTGTTGTTGGTGGTTGCGTTTCTGTATTGGGGTGTTGCCATAGGAACAGTGGCTTTTTAACAAACATTGAAAATGCCTTCTGTTTTGTGTGCTGTTAATATTTGTGTAAATTATTCTGTTTTATAGGACAGAAGTTTTTATTTTCCCTTTATAAATAATTTACTTGTAGGAGAAAAGATAATTTTTGGATACCTCTCAAATTCATTTTCTTTCTGAGTTCCAGAGCTTAAAAGTATAAATATTTTATCTTTTTGACATCTGATTTATTGAAATAGTGCTATTCTTTGGCTAAGCATTTATCCAGTTCCTTGTTTCCTTAATTTGGTTGATCTGTTTTGATCTTTTGTTTTAACCTCTGAATTCCTATTCCTAAATGTTCTGAAAGGGCATGTTCAGGTAATTAAAGAATCCAGTTAAACTCTTAAACTCTGAAATGTTTGTTATTTACCTGTTCCAGGCTTGAGATAATTTCAGTGTCCTCCTCAACCAGTTCCAATCCACCTGCTTTGTGAAGTAAATTACAAATAAAACTACACATATTTGTTTTTTTTTCTTTATTTTACTTTCTTCATTGCAATGATGCACATTCGAAAAGTTTCCAAACAATATGTTGGAATAAGAATATAATTGGAATTAGAAGAGCTAAAATAAGCTGAGTTTGATGTTAGAATCTAAAGAGTTCTATATAGCCTGGCTATAATGGAGTGGATTTAAACTAAGACTAAGAAATGAAAAGATGGAGCAGGAAGAAAAGTAACTTCCTATGTGGAGAGAGAATTACAAATGCAGCTTCCTTTGCTGGCAAATAGTTTCTGAAAGTTATCCATAAATCAACCACGTGGATAAAATTGGGCAAAGTTTAGTAACAATTGAGAGGTTAACGGAAAAACCACCAACCCCAACGGCTTCAAAGTGGTTTTTATCTTGGTTTGTAATTTTCTTCACTGAACCAAATAGTTTGGTGTTGTGAATCATATTATCAAAAGATGGTAACTATCACATATTAACATTTTTAAGTTGAAAGAGTAATCAAATCTTGTGTGTTAAAATTGTAGTCTCAAATTCCTGTCCACTGTTACAAAACCAGTGTTCAGATTACTGTTGTATTTTATATCTGACTTTCTATGTAGTTTCTTACAAAGATAAGCTATTTAGGTGTTGAAGTTAAACTTTAGGACACTTTAAAAATTATCCAAGGAGTTGGTTAGGGGCTATATATACGTGTTACATAAATGTATGTGGTTGCATGAATGTGTACATGTGGGTAAGATTGTAGCTGTAAGGATCTGTATACATCTGGCTTGAACAGTGACTGCTCTTTGAGGAATTAAGCAGAGTATAACAATCAGATTCTTTTATCTAGAACAGTGATACAAATCTCTAGCTGCAGCTACCCCTAATTGTTCAAATCTCTAGCAGCCCTAATTGTTCTGGGTTACATGCATGTGAAGGGGATCAGAGCAGGCCTCCCCAAAATGTGCCACTTTGGCATGTGGACTAGTTTGAACTGAAGGTAATCAAGACCCTTGTGCCCCTCCCTTAAGTACCTAGGAAAATCTAGGTTAGGAGTCTTTACCAGAATGAGAATTTTTAGCAAAGATACGTTTTATCTGAGTGACCCATCTATGTGGCAGGGCAAACATCTGATCAGCAAGCCTGCTTACTGCCCTCTGCTTACTGCCCTCTGAGTTCCCTCCTCCCCTCTGAGCTCAGGATGGCACACGTGCCTCATTTCACCTTTCTGTTTATGAACCTCTCATGTATGTGGGTGTCCTGAATGTACAAAATTAAATTTGATTCTGTCTTGTTAATCTGTCTCACGTAAATTTGACTCAGACCAGCAAGAAAACTCTTGAAGGGGAGAGGAAAAATTTTCCTCCCAGTACATCCTCCATGGCTGTCAAGCTTGCTGTGAAACGAAGCACATCATTAGCTGTGGCTTTCCGTAGGTACGTTGCAGATGGTGACGTCGTTCTGTGTCAATAGTCCAAAAGTGCAGGGAAGGAGAGTTGTTAGACAATTGTAAGAACCTGATTGACTTCTCCAGTACTAGAAGGAAGCTAAAGTTTATTATAAAATCTTACTGTGGATTTGTCCTTTAAAACTTTCCCATGTACTTCTCTCTATAGAATTCTCACTGACTGCATATCCAGTCTGTGTTTATTTCCCTCTAGAGGAGAGGAACTCATCACCTTCTAAAACAGCCTATTCTATCTTTGGAGAGTTTTGATTATTAATCGTTTTTTCCATCAATGGAGCCAAATTATCTTCACTTGCTTTATTATCCACTGGTTTAGCTTTTCTTCTGAGGCCAAAGCAGAGCAAACGTATCTCTTGTTTCACATGACAACCTTTCAGAAAATGTATTTAAAGTATCAAACTTTAGTTCCCTGAGTAGACTAATCCCTGGGACAATCACCTCCAATTCCCTTTCTTTTCAAAGAGCTTCAGCTTTGCTATAACCTCTTAAAGTGGGTTGTTCCAAAGTCAGACACAATATTCTAAAATTTATTTGACCACCTCAAAGTAGAATAATTATAAATATAGTCTAAGATCGCACTAGCTTTTTGTGAATGTTGATTCCTCTTAATCCACAGTAATTTTATTTTTATCATTAATGAAAAAGACTTTGTCACCATTATCTCTATATCTTGGCAAATAATAGACCCTTACTGTCATTAAACTATCTCATTCATTGTTGTGTAACATGCAGACTTCCTGAGCATGTCTTCTGCATCTTCACTGATACCTCATTCAGTGGTCCAATTGAATCAGAAGTTCTGGGAGTGGAGTTTAGGCACTGGTATTTTTTTTTTTGATCTTCCCAAGTCCCAAGTGACTCTAATGAGCAACTAGGATTAAAAATCATGGATCTAAGCTATTAATACAATATGGTACAACACAGTTGAGGACAGAGCCATGTACCTTGATTAAATACCTCCCTACAGGTTGTCATTGGGCCATTAATCATTATATATTGCTGACTTAACTAATTTTCAATTTCTATAATTAGCTGTATGTCCTGCCAATGCAATTTTTGTTTAAATAAGTTGTATTTTTGTTTTTTATTGTAATAAGCAGAAAGCCTTTTTTTCTGAAGCTGTTATGGTACTGGTTTAAATGATTCTCCATAGAAGCAGGATGGAATAAATAGTTGAACTTTGAAGATTCCTTTCCAAATTATGTTTCTGTGATTCCTGCAAACTACTTAGTCCCATGTTGTGATATTTTAAACACTCCTGTAGACCAAAGGCCGCAAAAATGCCATTGTTCTAACTAAGACATTTTTGAGGTTAGAAGGACAAATGGGTTGAACTTCTTCATAATGTTTTGCAGAGAAAGCATTGTTCAGACTTTTCGAGGTGACAAAATAAGCTAAATGCAATGTTTCAGTTTTTTCTTCTCCCTTGTTCTCTGATATAGGAAAGTTAATAGGCTGCATGAAGATGTGAAAATTTATAATTCCACTATTATTGCCTATCTTATTTTTGTAGAAGCAGTTATCTAGATTATGTGCTAGAAATTACTGATGTGTGTTGTGAATTACTAACAATTGTATTGGCTCATGTTTTGTTCTTATAAATGGAATTGCTTTTCCCCCCATGTATTATTTTGTATTTTTTCCAGTAGGATTTATCAGTCTTATATTGAGTAATTAGTGTTTATCACTTTGTTAAGTGTTTTAGAGATGTAAAAAAAGTATAAGATAAGGTCTTAGCCCTTCAGTTTGTTATCCCCTTGAGAGTTTGAGACTATTTTATATGCCTAAGTGAAATAACAGTATAAGACATTATAATGATAAGTATGAAAATGAGTGGTGTTAGACTTATAATTAGCATTTTCACTCTATCTGGGTAAGGAAGACACCTTTCAAGAAGAGATGAATTTTTTTTTCTTAAAGTTGTTCATATTGGTAATAAATACCTTTTAAAAATTGAGAGAATGCTAAAATACCATGTTGCATCCATTTAAGAATTGTCAGATTTGATGGGAAACCTACCAATTTATGCTGCACTTGAATCTCTTGTCTGGATTTGGGGAACCACTTGGCTATTCAAAAAAGCCAAGTGCTGGTCACCTTAAACCCATCTAAGCCTAAACTGACTGAAAAAAATGATGAGCTCATTCAAAAGTACTTCAGCGATATACCAGAATTGAATTTTTTGAGTAGGAAAGGTAGCTTTTTGTTGCTCTTTAATTCAAATGTGTATTATATATATGTGTGATTACTAAAAATCAATTCTTCAGATAATCTGATATTAGGAATAATTCTGAATTTATGTTTCATGAAAAAATAATTATTAATAAATTCTGAAAGCCAAACAGGGCCTACTGCTATTGCCTGTGCAAATGAGCGATTTAGCATTTAAGAAAGTGTTCTTCTCCCACAGCACCTCCCCAGCATTTCTCCTCTTCCCTCTTCCATATGATTTCCTTGTTTCCATATGATTTCTTTCGTAGCCCTTTGTATCCCAACTTAATACCTGGACTGATCTTTTAATTGTAAGCATTTAAATGGAAAATGTATGAAAAATCTCTGACTTTTCAATGGTTTTTCTTTTCATCCAATGTATTTTTCTTAAAAGATTGAAGAAGTCCAGAAAATTATCTTGAGCTGAGCCAAAGGGACCCTTTGTCTTTATAGCTTAAGTCCTGGCATAAGGCATTTCAGTGTTTTCCCTGTTACGCTGATTCAGCTCCATAGCCTACTGGTGAAATCAAGTGTCTCTCAAGCTTCATAAGCTATGTGCAAAAATGGGCCTTCTTTGGATTTGTGTAACTATGTAAATTGTACAAACTTAATTAAATAAATTATTTATATAGCCTTTTGAAAAAAAAATGCATGCAACCTTTCTTTTATATAGAAATTTGTACCTATCAACTCTCTTAGAGGCTATTTAATACTTTGCTTCTTGAAGTGGGGTTCACAGACCTCAGACCAGCATCACTGGCTTCACCTGGAGCTTCTTTGATACGTAGAATCTCAGGCCCACCACAAAACTGTTGAGTCAGAATCTGCATTTAAACAAAACTGTCATATGATTCACAAACATGTTTAAGTTTCAGAAGCACTAGACCAATCTTCTCTTCTTACTTTAGTTAGGAGTGCTCTGAAGATTTTGGCCAAAGCAAAGAGGTGAGGAGGTAAAAAATTTTAATTATTAAGCACAGTGTTAGTGTTTTATATGCATGATTCATTTAATCGTCTCAACTCTGGGTGGTAGATATTATTATCCACATTTTACAGATGGGAAAACTGAGGATTGGACAGGCTAAGATTTTTTCCCCAAGGTTACTTAGTTGGTAAAATGTGGAGTCACCTTTCAGATTCAGGCCTCCATGCCCTTGCTTTTTCCAAATACCAGTGATCTCCTGGGACAATTGGCATTTACCCAAGACTAATTAACTGGAATGTTTCTTTACGGTGAATAGGACTTAGATTTATTTGGAAAATGTCTCCAAGGTGCTCATGAAGCTTTCCTGAAAAAAGGCTTAAAGGAGAGTCTTTTTTTCTTAGTCTATGCGTTTTAAGTGTGAGGTTTGATTCGTCTTCTTCCATGGGTATCTCCCTTCCCTAAGGCGGGCCTGCCTCCCCTGCACTTCCTCCGCCTTCCTCCTCTCCCGCCCTTCCTTGCCTCTCGTTCTCTGCCTGCTCCTCTTCCTTCTCTACAATAGCTCCTGTTGAAATACTTGTCTCTACCATGAATAAGCAGGCACATGTTCGAAGTATTTTATGTTGTTATTTTGCAACAAAAACCTGTCAAATTCAATGGCGTTTTCAGGGAAACTCTGGGGCTTACTCACAAATGCAAAATCCAGTTTGAATTCACTGTGTTGGGGTGTCTGATGCTATCACGATATAGACTATGATGACCTCTTTCCTCAGTTATGTGCTAATGTTAAATGAAGTGCTTTCAGGTGAAGCTGTTTATGGGGGGACCAGGCCACATATTCTACTTTTCCAATATCCCTCTGCATATCTTGTTCATATCTCTACCTGGCTGCCTAGTGCTATCCTCTTTCCAAGATCTTTTCATTCAGGAAGGAAATTTTCCTCACGTTGAAGTGTTAAAAGTTAATGTGTTATCCTCCCTGGGAGAGTTGAGTAAAAATGGATGACAACAGCCAGAGAACAGTGTTTAACACAAAGAGCTGGCCCGGAGGTGATGCACCTGTATTCCCACTCCCCCAACTATTTACTCTCCCCCTAGCGCATTGCCAGACATATAAGTGTGTAAATTTTTTGGTAGATGGCTTCTCTGGATCATTGCTAGAGTTGACTTCTTATTTGTTCATTTATGCATGCATTTATTTAACAACCATGATTAGTATTGAAAATTAAAAAGTATTATTACAAATTAAATTATTGAGAACAATTATTGAGGCATTGCTGTGTGCCTGGCACAGGGATAAGACGCATTGAGGTGGACAAGACACAGTAGTATATGCCGTTAAAAAGCTCACAGTCCAATGGGGGCTTTTCTTCAGGTCTAGAATCAGAAAATTTCCTAGTCGCCAAGGGGGCTGCTGTGGGCCGTGGCTGGCTTGGTCTGTGCAAGTGTTTTTAACCCTTCTGGGTGTCACTTTCCTTACTGACGGTCTAGGCAAGTCATTTCACCAGGAAGGACTTTTATGGGAAGAGAATATCTAAAATGGGTTTGTGGTTATAAATAAAAACAATAACCATTTTGGGAAAGCTAGTTTCTCTAAAAAGCCTCAGGACACATGCCATAGTTAGACCCCTCGGTCTTCTGTCCTCCACCCCTTTCAAATCCCTTGTCACCACTGGTGACCCTCTGTGAGGGACACAGACCTTAGTCTTCTATTCCCATGAAATGCCCCCTCCTTCTGTAGCCATTACCACCAACCTCTCTGGCTTCTTCTCCCCCAAACCAACACACCTGCAGGGGGATCTGGGTGAACTATGGTTTTGAACCCTTAACCCCAGATGGAATGAAAGAGGAGGAGGAATGTAGAAGAGGAACATCTGGTGAAGAGGAATGTGACCGGAGTGGGATGAGAGAGTGGGGAGGATGCAGCCAGGAGCCTGTCATTCATTTGTCCACTCAGTAGGCAAGGGAAAGGATCCAGTCTACTTTGTTCCAAAAGCAGCTTTGTGTACTCACTGTTCCTCCTAGCTAGCCTCTCCAGTCACGTTAGGTGGATTATTAACTACTAAATAATAGCAACCCTAACCCCACTGTAACCTGCCCTGGGCCCTGGTACTTAGAATTGCTCCTGTCAGAAGCGGCCCTGATGCAAATCAGTTCAGCAACTCAGAGCATTTGTCCTAGTGAGTTTTGATTGGAGATTAACCTTGGAAACCTCTGTGCATTTTCTCTGTCCACATGACAGCAGCTTTCTTCCATTCTGCACTCACACGAGCTTCTGATGGCACCTCTGTGCGGGCTCCAACAGTAGACAGCCGCCTGTTCTTGTGTGTGTTATTAGAGAGCTCCATTGCCAGTACCCTGAAGCAAATTTGGGATAGTCTTTGTTTTAACGCAGAGCAACTAAACAAAACTCCCAAATATGGTGCAAATTCATTAAACCCCTTGTACTTGATGTGATCACAAATAATAAAAGATTCACATCTCAATTTCTTTATGAATTATTATTATTGTTATTGTTTTAATAATAGAAGATGCTTTTGAAGCCTCTCTCTTCCCTCACTCTGCATAGAAAATTTTCTTTCCCTATTTCCCAACTAGTCCTCAATTCTTCCCTCCCCACACCTCTACTCCCAAACAAAAACAACAAAGCCAGGTGGTATGGGTTTTTCTAAATTTAGATTTATCACCCAACAAAGGATGAGAATGGGCTGGAGACCAGGATAGGCCAGAATGTTGTAGGAAAACATCTTCACAAGTTGGCCAGGGGTCCCAGTTGCCCCAGCACCATGCAGAGGGTAGGAACTCAGAGCTGCACACACTTCTCATCTGATCCTCTGGGGCTCAGGAGAAAATTGCCTAGTTACCCCAGAGCTGATGTTGTGAAAGTCCTCATAAGGAATAGACTATTTGTAGTGTGTTTTCATAACTCCTCAGCCCTTTGGGAAATTCTTTATGGGTGCCTTTCCTTGTTAACTGGACTTTTCCATTGTGCCTTTGTTATTGTCATAAATGCTGAGGTCCTGCCTGAAGTTCGGCCATGTTCCCAGACTGCACAGCAGTGTGAACTTTGTCTAATTTTTAGTATTAATAAACAAGGCAGCTCACGTGCACTAAGTTTTCCAAAGACACTCTCATGGGTCAGGAAATGGGTCTGAGCAAGCCAGCCCACATCTACTCCAAGAAATGCCTACTCTGGTGGTCCAGGGTCTCCAAGCCCTAGAATGAGATGGGCCAGTGGGCTGGGGCTGAGGGCCTGCTCCCCAGCAGATGACAGATCTACAAGGAGGAGGCACAGAAGAGCTTTGGCAAAACAGAAATAGGAGGCAAACACATTATCAGTGATGCCCTATGAAAGTCCCTCTGAAATACAACCTTCAATTTCTTTTCTTTTCTCTTTTGTATACCTTCCTTTTGTTTTGCCTCTTATCTCTTGGAAAAGGCATGAGCTGTCATTTTTGCATAATTTTAAGAGTATTTGCAGTCCTGTTTTCAGGTTCACAAAAGGAAACTTAACATTTTATTTGGAACTATTTAAAAGTCTTTATATGTTGTATGTATCTAAACACTCTAGAGGAAAAAAAAATTAGTGTGCCTAAATTAATCTCAGAGGGAAATCTAATTTGTTCTCCTGGTAATTGTCCCAAATTAGTTCTTTGTAGATAAATTACTGTTTGTAGGCCCTTTACTAGCTCTAGAACAGTCTTTCAGGTGCTGGAACACTAAAGCAAGGTCTGAGGACAGAAAAAGAGAATAAGGTTTGGGGCATCATCAGGCAGATTTGCTTTGTGGGGAGCCTGAGGCCTGAGAGCTGCCCAGCCACTCTGTGCGTTTCTGAGGCCTAAATGGGAAATGACGCTCCCCAGACAAGCCCGGTGATGCTGTCCCTAGATTGAAAGAACTGAAAGTGACTGCTCCAGCTGATTGAATTAATGTGCGCCCTTCACCGACCTTTAGTTTAGAGAGGTTCTGTTCTATTTTTCCCATCAGATGAAAAATGTTCCAGGAGGGTGAGTTCATGAATCAAGAGGGAGTCTAGGGATTTCTTGTTTCTGACTCATTTCCCAGGAAACACATACCAATTGGGAGGACACGTGACTCTAGGCAACAACTTTTTTGGCAACTCTTGCAATTGCTCTAAGCCTCAGTTTCCTCATCTGTAAAATGGTTCTGTACTAGCAACAGCTCACTGGGTTTTTTGAAGATTATGTGCGATGCTGGATGTACAGCGCCTGACACAGTGTTTAGTCTATGTAAGGAGACAATACATGCTGCCTGGTGTCACCATATAACTCAGAGACACCATTACATACAAAGCCATACATTCTCCATTCCGTGTCCCCATCTTGGTGACACATGGTCAAACTTGTTTCCTTTGATCATAATAATGTTTAGTCTGGCAGTCTTCAAACTTTTTGAATATGTTCCCTACTTGTAATATAAAAACCTTCCCAATATACATAGATTTACTTTATAAATGTGTATTTACATATTATTTACATGTGTATGTACTTATATAAATATATGGATGTAGATGTGTATATATGTATGTATATACATGTACAGCAAATTCAATCTGTGCATTAAACATTAGTAACATTAACTTTTAAATTTTTTGTTGAAATATACATGGAAGTTCTTTTTTTTTTTTTCCTGATAGCCTGAAGGATTGCTTTGGGTGTCCCTGGGGGACAGGTGTCATCAGATGGATACTTTTGAGGTAATTTTGATTGATCTGGAACATCAAACAAGTAGGCTTCCTAGGGAATTTTGGCCGGCAAGATGCTCTAGTTCTATTGCTTACTGTTTTCTTCACAATACTAACCACTTTTTAAAATTGTGTCTTCAGTTGACAACTTTATTGCCTGCTTATTCCTACCTCTCTCCCCACAACTAAAATGTGAACTTGCTCTAGGAGGTAGGGACATCGTTAATTAACATCCATAGTCTTGGCTCAATGACAGAGAGCCTGACACAGAAGGCCCTTCACTGAATGAATGGCAGCATACTGGGGGACATGTGTGCTTCGGTTTTCCCTCCCCATAAATGTGTTGTTCATGGTGGGGACCCAGGCTCAGGAGAATGACGTGATGACGGTGGTGAGAATGGTTGTGATGATGATGATATTATTGACAGCTCCTGGTGAAACCTCTTCTGTAGCT
Organism: Manis javanica; assembly: GCF_040802235.1. Lineage (NCBI taxonomy): Eukaryota > Metazoa > Chordata > Mammalia > Pholidota > Manidae > Manis > Manis javanica. The sequence goes on along the minus strand of NC_133163.1, from coordinate 99,744,483 downwards.
TGACCCTCTCCCAGGCAGTGTATAGAGTAGTGCTATCAACTCTCCATTTCTGCCAACCATGAATGGTGTGGGTGCTGCACTGAGCAGCATTTGACTTACTGAGAAGTTGTGGTTCTTCCTGGTATCAGTGAGGCGCCAGACTGCCCAATCTCTAGGCCCATTTGCCCCATACATGCATTCTTTTGGGATCTTTGCATAAACATGGGTGTTTCACATATTTCCTGAGTGGTGCAAATGCTTTTAGGACACTTCCTTTTTTCTGTAAGTGGTCTGTGGACAGAGACTCCTTTTGGTTTTTATTTTATGTTTTAGAGCTAGTCTCTCAAGAGTCAGGACTATTTCTCTCTCTGGAATTCACATTGTATTATAACAGTCTCCAAGAAAACTAGGCTCTTTCCCCCTCAAGCTCCTGACAGTTACTTTTTATAGCTGTCATAACATGAAAATGTTTCATCAAGTGTGGAAAGATCTTTTTGATAGTGCTGAAACTGTGGTATTCATTGCAAAAGCTCCTGGGGTTTGGCCTGTGGGATTCATAGAATCAGGCAGTGTCCCCAGACAACCACTGAACGCATTTAGGCTTAGCCTTCTGTGACTCATTTCTTTAAGGCTAATATGGAAAGTAAACTATTGTATAAAACATGAACTGATCTTTTGCATGTTACTAATACTCTTACCTGGTGTTTGGCTGATTGAGAGTAAAAGAAAAATCAACTCAAATCGACTTAGACAATAAAATAAATGAGCAGATAATATACCTGCAAAGTACAGAGAGAGGGCTGGCCTCTGGAGAGGCTGGGTCTCGTTTCTTTCTCTGCATTCTTGGCTCTATAGTCTGTAAGCGTAGAGTTTATTTTTGGCAGTATCTCCACTCATGGTCTCAAGATGCTGTCAGTGACCCCTAGGGCTACTTGCTTCTAGCTTGGAATCCATTAGGAAAGAGAAAGCCTCTATCTCCAGCACGTTCCTAGAATTGGCGTGGGTCATGTGCTAATAATCTTTGTACTCAAAATTGTAATTAGGAAGATGGTCTACGTAGTTGGTTTAAGCTACTCTGGGCCTGACGTGTAGTTATGGAGGGGAACTGAATCCACCCAGATGATAGGAGTAAGGAATTTGGAGCACTGGTAGCCAAGGGAAAGGGGAAAACAGTCAAATATCTATTATCCCTAGCTTTACATAGGATTGGATTTGGAGCACTGAGGTGGGTGTTTGATATTTATTTTTTTGTAGCTGGTGTGTGTCACACTCTCCAAATATTAGGGTTAGTTTCCATTTCTGGTTGTGGGGGCCATTACTATTTCTGGCTTTCTGCTTTTGGACACATACTGACTCTGGTCGATGAGTTGTGAGCGTTCGGGTTGAAGCATTGCGTTGTGGATGCCAGACCCTTCAGAGCTTTCTCTTTCTTTGGTGCTGCCACTAGAAGCATTCAATTATGCTGGCTGGTTGGTCCATTGTGAGAAACGGAACAGTGGTGGGCAGTTTCCTGCTGGCTCATGTTGGACAAAGTAGCATTAGCAAGAAATAAACTCTTATTATGTTATGGCACGAATATTCTGGAGTTGTTTGTTACTGTGGCATACCCAGCTTATCCTGCCCTAGTCCATTAAATTTCCTAAATCCATTTGATTAGTTAGGGGTTGGTCACAAAAATCCCATATTTGTCAATTTTTTTGATTTAGAGAAGAGTGCTTTCATATCTATGATTTCATTTTATCTCCACAGCAGTCTTATAAATATACAGATGAGAAATATTATTAGCTACATTTTGCCAGTTGAAGAGTTGAGGCCAACTCCCCAAGGGCTCTGTTTACTAATTTATCAATGTTTGTTATTTTCTATCTGTTTTGTTTTCTTAAGCAATACGATTACACTGTAAAATCTCATTATCAAAATGGTGCTTCTCATTTTCTTAATACTTTAGTTTATGGCTCACCTCTGAAGATTTTATCATTTTTTTACTTTGTTCTTTCTCTGTACCAGTAGTCAATGTTGAAACGTAAAGGGCTTTGGCCTCTGCTGCTTCTGTTGGAAGCTAAACTAAGGGAGTGCGCATCTATACCATTAGCTTGTATTGAACTTTGTCGGTGGCCACGAGAATCTCTCTGGAGGGGGACTGATTGGGAGCATCAGGAAGCTGCGATCATACATCGGGCAGTAGATGACCAGAGCTCCTACCAAGGAGGTTGACTCAAGGGGAAAAGATAGATGTACCGTGTTTTCCTTTGTAAGAAAATGGCAACAGGCTAGAAATACAGAGGAAGAGAGAGGAAGGGCTGATTGCTCTGAAAGCAGAAGAGACGTTGCGTTGCACTGAATTGGGAAAGCGTAGTGCTGAACAGGGTGGGCTCTGGAGGCAGAGTGCCTGGATTCAAATCCTGTTTCTACCACTTACAAACTGTATAACCTTGTATAAATTACTTAATCTCTCTAAACTTGGGATTTCTCTTCTATAGAATGGGGATAACCATACCTATTTCATAAGAATGTTGTGAGGGTAAAATGAGCTATGAACTGTAAAGCCCACAGAACAGTACACATAGTAAAAGCTTGATAAATATCAGCTGCTATTATTATCATTATTATTATTCCTTGCCCCTCCTTCCACCACTGCCCCTTGTCCAAGCCACCCATCATACCTCACCTGGACTAATTAAAAAACCTCCTCATTGGTCTTCTCACATCTATTCTAGGGTCATATCCAATTTGTTCTCTACCCTGTAGCTAGGGAAATCTTTTAAAATTAGAATCTCATCAAGTTACTTCTTTGTTGAAAATCTTTCAGTAATTCCCTCTCTACTTATGCTTTTAGACTTCATAATAAAGACAAATTCTTAGTAGAGACTCCAAGGAACTTCTCTTGCTAGCGTCAGTTTGTGCTGACCTCCACAGCACAGCCTCACAGTCCCTCTTTGAGAGCCCCAGGTACATCATCCCCCTGCCTACCCCAGGGTCTTTGTGTTGATTTATTTTACAGGAGCAATGCTTTTTCCTTATCTTGATATTGCCTTCCAGGTAGAGGGGTCTCTGGTGGGACGACTCTTCTCTCTACCCCTTTACTAACTCTGCCCTATGGAAAGTGGAGTCATTTACTTGATATGTCAATCTTGGAGGAATATGTGGACCTCCCCACCTCAGCTCTGTCCTCTTTCTGGAAGCGAGCTTCCCACGGGGAGCTGGTGGTCTCTGATGTTTTAGGGGCAAGCTCTTTCCCACTACATGGGAGGCCTGCTCTGGCTGAGGATTGCCTACGATTCTGTGGTTAAGCCCACCTTGTCATGGGGTCAGTTAGGTGGCCCATCTGGCTAGCAAACTAGAACTATGACTTCCGGCCTGGCTTCTGTTAGCACTAAAGAGGCTGTATAGATTCTCCAGATGTACTTCTTTCTCTTTGCTCGTCTTTCTCCTCTTCGTCCTCCTCTCTTCCGAATTGGGATGTTTCTAGCAGTCCAAGTAAAAAAGCAGTGCTAAGAGGATAGTGGCAAAAATCTTCTGTGCTGTATTATGGAATGAATTGTACTAAAATTGTACTCAAATACCAATAAACTGGCTCAGTGAAATGACTGAATGTTGATGTGCCTGATTTAAGGTCTTACCTGTACTCATATCTTGGACAGGGCAGTGGATATGGACAGTTTTCCTTTCCTTTGACAAAAATAGAAAAATAAATGGGTGCAGAGATCCTCCAGGAGGGGGAGCCCTCGCTCCTTGTTCCCAGGCACGGCCGTGAAATTTACGTCATCCGCGGCTCAGTCACAACAGAGCCAGAACAAACACAGTCATTGCTGCATGTCAAATAAGCACAAAGGATATCGCCACCGTCCCCACCCCACTGGGCATGATCACTTTATCCCACACGGTTGCCTCTTCACCTGTGTGGAATTCAGTTTTGTGGGAGCCTTTCGTTATGATTTCTGCCATGGTTTTGAGTGTCCCAGCAGATGTCCTGTCTTTTTAATAAGATACAGGCTATTTTACTTTCAGCTTAGTAGAAAATATAAAACATAATTAGGAATATGTGATCCTTTAGTTGATTGTTTTTTCTCCTTAGCTTTCCTCTTCCTGGTTATTTTTCCAAGTGCAACCTTAGAAAACTGTGACTGACAGCTCTCACAGCCTCCCTTCCCAGCCTAGATCTTGAGCAGATAGAAGTCGTCCTCAGCTAGCAGAGCGGTTTTCAACACGTTACTATGTATTAGACCAGCTATGCTGGAAACTCTTCTCTTGACACTTCTGTTACTCTCTCTCAACTTGCTGGGCAGAGCCGGACATGTTGATTCCTGGTAAATGTTAAAAATGGCCACTTAACGGATGACTGTATTTTCTTTAAACAGGTGCAAAGATTATTAGGAGTCAATGTAGTTTCACTTAAAATAAGTCACACGGAGTAACCTCAGTTTTAAAATATTAGCGGAGGAAGTTTCTCTAGACGTGTTGATTTTAAATTTTAGCAAGACTTTTCCCAAATTTCTCATACTATTTTTGTGGGTAAGATAGAGTTAAGCCTCATGTGAGTATAGCCAAATACATTTAGAAATGGTTAAATAAAACATATTTAATGTGTTTTATATGAACACCTGAAAAAGATGTTAACATTAATCTTTGGAAAGGTCTCTAGTAGCTGGCCATAGTTTTGTTTTTTCAATTAAAATTGTTCTTTGGTCTTTAGTTTTAGCCTTTTAAATGTATTTAGTCTATAGTTTTGGAAGACTATATAAGAGGCATGCATTTGAAATTTTTTGATGACACAAAATAATAGTTTGGGATATATACTCAAGGTCTACATTTTTTTTCATTAGGCTAACATAATAGGAATATATGAAAGATCTTGTACATCAATATTTAAAAAAAATCAATTGTGAATGTTTAAGGAGAGACTTGATTTAATAGTGATTTGTGAAGATATGATCTAGAGATTTTGATTTATTACAACTTAATATGAATAAACAGTGAGATACAATTACCAAAATGTTAATGAAATTTTAAGGCATGTTAATTCAGTGGTCCAGAAAACAGAATCTAAAAGTCTCTACCATACATGGGCTTGTTTGAGCCAGATCTTCGATCTGTGTTTGCTTCTGGGCACCACACATTCAGAGATGCGGAGAAGTTGGGATGGATCCAGAAGAGGAAGAAATGTGTATAAAATAAGTCATGGAGAATGGCTGAAGGGTTAGGAAATGTCTGTATCAGAATAGAGAAGATTTAGGGGGGGTCCTATGAGCACCCTTCAAATATTTGAAGGTTTTCAATGTGGAAAGGATTTAGACTTGGTCTAGGTGGCCCTACGGATGGAATTTGGCACACGGCAAAAAGTTATGGGGAGGAAGACTTGGGTTTCTAATAATGAAGACCTTTTTGGCAATTCCCATTCTGAAGTGGAAACAGGCTCCCTTGCAAAATGGTTAGTTTCCCATCAGAAAGCACTTTCAGAGACAGGCCTAGTGGCCCCTTGTCGGAGTTATCAAAAGGGTCATGCTGGGAAAATGGGCCAGATGATTCTGTAAGTTCCTTTTACCTAATGGGACTCAGCACAAGCTCAGTGTTTGCATACAGTAGGTGCTCAAGCAATATCTGCCAAGTGAATAGATGCATGAGAGTGAAATATCTCAGGGGCGAACTTTTGGACTTGATACCTTTTTTAGTCATGGATGATTTTATGGCATTGAGTGGTAAGGAGTGTGTCTTCTTGGGAAAAATGAAGGCCTTGGGCCACACAGAGTTTTAAATTTCCTAGATAACTGGTTTATCTTTCTTGCTCTGGCATAACTCATGCTCAGCCCTTTAAGTTTTAGAGCTGTTTCTGATAATGAGCAATGCCTTGCCACAAACTGATATGATGCTATTTTTTTTTTTTAGGATAATCGTATCCACACATCCAAGTACAACATTCTCACCTTCTTGCCAATTAATCTATTTGAACAGTTCCAAAGAGTGGCAAATGCCTATTTCCTTTTCCTTCTGATTTTACAGGTAATGTTTAAGTTGTATTTCTTCATCATCTGTTTGTTAAAACTATTCATGTGAGTTGAAAGAATAGGTTGATGCACTTAACTCAATGTTCATGATTAGGTAAAATTGTCCTTATCAGATTTTTAATGTTGTTACTGCTGCTTCTCTTCACAAAAGTGGGAGGGCTAGGAGTGGGTAAAAACTAGTACATTCATCATTTTAAACACTGAGGTCATTTAAAAATGCAGCCTTGCACTTTATTTGAACCAGACCAGAGCCTAATAATTACTGTTCAGAGCCTCCCTCCTTCTTTATCTGCCTCTCACGTCGACAGTACAGCTATTGCCAGAGTTGAGGCAAACAGTCTAGCTGAGTAGTGGGTTTTAGTTTGTGGAATTTAATTTAGCAAATTTCATTTGTATCAAAAAAAACTAACATACACACACATACACAAACATATAAAATAAACAATGTAGGTTATATATTATTTCACTGTATTTTTTTACAGTTTTGAGTGACTAATTGGTAGTAAGTAAACTTTCCTTAGCCTCCCACCTGACTAAAATTTGGGCTTAGATGAAATGTCAGCTTTTACTGATATTTTAGGAAGGAAAAAACCATAAATCAAAGAATATACACACGTATGGACAGTTTATTTTAGCCAGTTATCTAACCAGTATTTATTTTAGAGTAATTTAATCAGACCAAATAGGTTCAGAACATGCTGGCCTCTGTGTTAATTATAAGGGGTAAGAAGATGGATTAGATTTGTGCAGTTTAATAGCTTTGAGTATCATTTTTTTCTTTCATTGAATAGCTGTATTAAGAATCTTTGTTGTTAAGTGTCAGAGACCTAAAATTTGTGTAAGCCCAAAGGGAATCTGTTCAGGAGCATATCTCATTTCATGTCTGACAGGATTCATGGGCAGACTGTTTCAATGGGATGTGAGTTGTCTTTCCTCCATGTTGGACTTACTCTCAGGCAGGGCCCCCCCCCCACACCTGGTGGCCCCTAAAAGCTTCAGACTTTCACCCTCCTGGCTGCAATTCCAACATGAGAGAGAGGCAGAGGGAAAGGGAGAAGGGGAGGAAAAGGAGAAGAGAGGAGAGAAAGACAGAGAATGAATGACTTTGGGGTTGCTCTGATAAGTCTTGAGATTAGCCCTGATCATACCTGCTGAGTTAATCCATATTCCTAAACTGATCACCGTGGCTCAAGAATCTGGTATAATGTTTGTGTTGACTTAGATCACGTGCCAAAACATGGAGCCAGGATGGAATCAATCTACCCCAAAATTACAAGGCCTGGCAATAGAAGGGGTGGCATAGTTCCTTAAGACCTGAGGGTATAGTTGAAAGAACTGGATGCTGAAGAGGAAAGAAAAATGTAATGAATATATACCTTACAATTTATTGAAGAGACCTTCAAATCCCAGATATCTTTCTTTTTTTTTCTCTGTGAATTTGCCTTTGGTTTCTTCATATGCCCCTTTACTTCGTTCTAGAATTTTGAGCTCATTTCTTTAAGGGCTTTCTTATGTGTGGTCTAAGGCTCTTGTTCACAGAATTTTGTATCTGGAAGGGGCCTTTGGGCTGGGTTAGCCCAACCTCCTTTCTTTTGTTGATGAAGAAATGAGATTCAGGAAGGGTGGATGACATGTAAAGCTTTTACCATGATTTAATGATAGACTGAGTATGAGAATCCAGCTTTCCTGCTACCTACCCAATGTTTTTGTTGGTACGTCAGAGACTTTTTTGAGTTTTTTTTTTGTTTTTAAATTTCATGTGAAAGCTGTGATATAAAATTGGTTTAGTTTGGAGCTGTTTTGATAGGGTCTGATCTCCTTACACTGACCATTTCCACCCCACTCTTCCACACCCGATGTCCCTGAAGCAGCTCCTTGTTCAACCCATTTGAAAACCATGTTTCTAAGACAGTCATGTGAACTGTCCCTTTGTCCAACACAGGTGAGTGACTTTGGTGGTATAGGCACTGGCTTAGGAGTCAAATAGATCTAAATTCAAATTTTAGCAGCCTATATTTTGGTCCAAGTTCTTGACCTCTCAGGTAACTTATTTATAAAATGGGAAGATGATACCTAGGACTGCAGTGTTTCCTGACTCCAGGGCGCCTTTCACAGTGTGTTCTGTGTTATGCACTGGGGGTGCTATTTAATGGAATACGAATCCTATGGGCTTGTGCAAAAACAACTCTGGTACAAAATCTAACGCAATATATAGAAAATATTTAGCACAGTATCTGGTGCAATATAGATGCTCAAAGAATCTCTTAGAATTGGTGAGTAGTTGGTAAAATTATTGAAAGTTGATATGAAAACCTGAGAAAAGACAAGGAACATTTGTCATCCTGGGGAAAGATCATTATCTGTGAAAGATTTCAAGAAGTTTGCTTCTCATCTTGCTATAAAAATTTTATTTTTTGTCAGGTAGTCTGAAAACTGATTCAGTGGTACTTCTGTGTGTCTTATAACTGAATGCAAACACTTAAATTATTGAAAGGTGTTCTGAATCTACTCCTGTTAATTCATGTCAAATCTTATGTAAATGACAAAATTTGGAAGATATACTTCCTAACTTAAAACCTTTAAACCATTTGAAATGTTTGTTTCAGCTGATTCCAGAAATCTCCTCCTTGACCTGGTTCACCACCATTGTGCCTTTGGTACTGGTGATAACTATGACAGCTGTCAAAGATGCCACAGATGACTATGTGAGTATTTGCATTTGCGCACCCCTGAGGTCTCAATTTCAATTGTGCTATCTCAGAAATAGACAGTAGAGATACTAAAACTGAAATTTTGAATAAAGCTCTTTTAGTCAATATCATATAAAACCTTTTTGCTATTTGCTTAATGGCTACTGCAGGTGTCACAGCACTGAGCCTGCTATGACAAAACAAGAGGTCTTCCATAACTATACTCATTCCATTATTCTACAGATGAGGAAACTAAGGTCTGTAAAGACAGATTTGCTAAGGATCATACAACGAATTAGTGGTAAGATCAGAATTAGAACACAGACCTGCTTCTACCCAGTGAAGTATAATTTATCCTCTGTCACATGTCTAAGTTTTGGAAACTGGTAGATATTAGGCATCTTACATCTTCTGCTTATTATACAAGGAATTACAAAGTCCTATAACTTCAGAAGTTAAGCAACTAATGTAAGTAAGTGAAATATTTTAGGCAATAGAGAGTTTTGAAGTCTGCATAATTTAAAGGAGGCTTTCCAAATATCCAATATCCTATATATATAATAAATAGATTATATATTTTTGTGTATATATATATATATGTGTATATATATGTATACACAATATATATATATATATGTATTTATAGTTGTTCCAGAGTTTAACTTAGCAGTGGGACAATTTGGCTTCAGCCCACTGGCCCTTATTCACCACACTCCTCTGTGCTAAACTATATGGGGGATGAAAAATCTAACATTCATGACCTGATGTTAATAAAAAGCTTAAATTCCGCACATGATTTACGATACTATGAGAATAAAAAGTGGTGAGTCATAATAAAGAAACAAAGTTCTTTGTGGGAGGAAGGTGTCCTGCAGCAGCTAGGCTGGTAGTGGAGATGGAGTGTGAGAGAGAGAATTAGGAAGGCTTCATGGAGAGTATGGGAACCCTGTTCCACCGAGAGTGGTTGAGTGTGGGAAAGTGGGGTGGGGAGATCTGAACTTACCAGGTTGGTTCATATGATCCTTCCTAGTAGTTGTATGTATAATTTTTTCTGATAAATCAACAATTTGATGTGACTCATTTGAAAATTGTGTGTGTGTGTGTGTGTGTGTGTATATATCTAAAGTGTATTTGTCTTCATGTACCATGTTTTTGTAGGACACACAGGATCTAACTCTCTGAATTTTTACTTAGAGGCCTAATGTATTTCATGGTGCATGTTGTGACTATAACTTTTGAGTCTAGATTTTTAACTGGCATGCAGGACCTATTCATTACAGATGAACAATACCACTATGGGTGGTTAGTTTGGGACGTTCCTGGAATCCACCCATTCCTGTGAGGTTGCCATTGCTCAAGGTACTTTGGACACCTCACATAGCATTGTCTCTGTGGTCAGTGTACAAGATACAGAAGAAAAGCAATCGCATGACTTTGTGTTCATTCAGCTTTGGAAACAAATGGCATGTCTCAGCCCCTAAAAATCTTGTTTACCCCACTTGCTTTCTAAGGGAGGCTTCTGTATATTTCCAAATGTAAAATACCCTTCCATGTCTTTCTAAGGATAGATAACTCCATCTTCAAAGAATAAAAGATATTCCAGACAATGAGCTATATCTCAAGAGGTAATTCTAGGAGAGGAAATTTCAACAATAATTTGGATAATGATATCTTTGGAGTAAATGTGTGACTTCTCTACATTAACTAATTTTTCATGGAAATAGTACTCATTTAGATAATGAATTCCTACATATTGCTTTTAAAGGTCTTATTCATTACAGTCACACTTTATAGGAGGGCAAAATGGTAGAACAGAAAGAACATGGACTTTGGAGAAAGATGCCTACATGTCCCAGATGTGTGGCATGGGGGAAACCCCTTCTCTGAACCTTTCCTTATCTATAAAATGTGGCCAATAGCAATAGCGCTGTTGGGAGGGCAAAATGAAATAGTGTGTCTAAAGCACCTGGCACAGAGCCTGGCTCACGGTGTGTACCTGATCAGTGCTCGTCCTCTGCTCGCTTCCTGTCCTAGGCAGTTCCCCTCTATGCCTTCACATCAGTTTCTAGGGTAGAAATCATTAAGAAGAGCCAGCTTGGGCCTGAGACTACCACTTCTAAGTCCTCCCAGAGTCTGTCTGTTCCAATACCCGACCCCTCAGCAAAGCCTGAGGAGAAGTGGAGTTGCCCCCCCTTGAAGCCCAGAGAGTGAGTGGGCTGCTTAGCTTTTGGGAGTAAACTGATTGGTCCTTCTCTATGAGGCTCAGCTAGTCAATTTAGGGCACTGTTTTCAGGTTAGATATAGATGTGGCTAAATACTAGGTCTCCTTTGGTCTCTACTGTAGTTAATGCTTGAATATGCTTTTATTGTGATAGTATGTGTGGGTTTGACAACCAGGTATATTTATCAGTCTTGGCAGGAAACAGATGTCACCCTGAAATGAGGAAAACAGGAGAAAGAGTAATAATGAAAGGACCATTTACAAAGGGCATAGAGAAAGAAAAGCACACAGGTAGCACCACGGGTGCTTCTCAGCCTGAAGGGGCCAAAGGAGGAAGCATTTGCCAGTTCTGGAGCTGCCACTGAGGGCTGCTTGTGGCATCTGGGGCAACCTGTAGAGGAAGCAGCTATTGCTAACCCAGCTTGAAGGAAGTGAGGGAATAAATACCCCATTTCTCTTTCCTCTGGCTCTCAGGTCTTTTACCAGTACCAGGGAAGACCACCTAGAAGTCAGAGGTCAAGGACCATATAGATAAGCTTCCCATGGCACAGGGCAGACTGGAGAAGGATGGGTGGAGAGTTGCGGAAGAGCAAACGGACTATCCATGACCTTCGTCAAATTAAACACCAAGACAAATTATGTTTCCATTTCTATTTTACTGCAGATAGGGAAACATTTGCATGCCAATGATGGGCTGACTTCATCTACTCTTCTACCAATGTTATAAACTCTTTTCATGTTAACAAATGCTAAATATCTTATTTTGCCTGGTAATATTCATTAACTTATACCAGGCAATAAATGTAATCAGAAATTTATGTAATTTCTGGGGCCACAAAAACAGATCTTAACATTTGGTGACTTTCTCTTTTAATTGAATATGTCTCTTTGCCCCTTTAACTTATAAAAAATTGCAATGTAAGTCTATTTCATCTCCACGGCTTATTAAAAAAATGTTCAGCAAATGAACATTAGCATTATAGAAAGATTGGGATGGGTTTGGAATAGATGTCGAAGAAGGGAAGGGCGAAGCATTTTATATATTATGATATTGACATAATATTTTGAAAAATGTTTAAAAGAAAAAAGCATTGATCCTGATTATTACAATCTATGATCAAACTTCCATGTTTCCTGAGACTACTCTGTTCATCTGTGCATTTAGGCTAATTGGTTGAAATAATAACTTATCTTTACTTCGGTTCATGTAGAAAGTCTTACCTGAATGGCTGCTAATTTATGACTTTTGTAGAGGGTTCATAATATTTGGATTCTTCTAAGCAATATAAGATAATTACATTACTAGAATATACAGTAAGAAATAGTATCACTTGGTTATGAAAACACAAATCTGCAAGTGTGATTCAATATTGTATATTGATTTTTGTCTTAAATGTTCAGTATTTCATAAGATTACTGCTAACAATTAGAACTTCTAGAGAATAAAAATACATGTTGTTACAAGTAATTCTTGACTTCAAAGAAATCCATAAAACAGAATGAATGATGTTCCAATAAAGTATTGAGCACATATGTGAGAAAAATAGAAGCCTCCATTCTTTGTTGAACACATCAAAATTAATATATGGCTTTCTCTGGAACTATTGGCACAGTAAAAGGCATATTGTCTTATTCGAAGCAATAAAAATGTGTGGGAATTGGAAGGTGCTTGTGGCTAGACTTACCCCATTGAGAGCACCCAGCATGAGGGTTAGTGAGAAGGGTGTTGATTCAGATTTAGAATATGTGGAGCTGGGTCCAACATAATCATAAACCACGTTAATTTTGGATCGAGGGCAATATTGTCTAGGTATGTGAACTCAAAGTATTTTCAGTGTCCCTATTTGTGCTAAGACTGTATGATTTAGTCTGTTTTTTTCACAAACACTTTGATTTTCAGTTTCGCCACAGGAGTGATAACCAAGTGAATAACCGGCAATCGGAAGTACTCATCGACAGCAAGTAAGAAATACATTCTTTGGGTTATTTTTAAGATTTTTGGAACCACAACACAGATCTTAACATTTGGTGACTTTCTCTTTTCATTAAATACGTTTCTTTCCCCCTTTAATCTGTTAAAAATTGCAACATAAGTCTATTTCATCTTCATGGCTTTTCTTATTTAACGTTCAGCAAATGTCTGTGCTATCTGCTCAACTTTTACTTCAGATACCTTTGGAGTTTCTTTGGTGGAACACAGACTTATCATTGTCACTTTTCTAGACCTAAAACCATTTAGAATTGGCACACGTGTTATACCTTGTATGTAGTAAATGTTTCATACATATTTGAATTACTTAATTTGGGATTGTCTGGAGAATATTGCAGGAGTGGCTTTGACACATCACTGTATCAAGTAATAGTGATAAAAATTTTATATTTACTTGCTAGTTGAATTTAGGGTGTATTATCTACCATAAAACAGATTTTTCATTGCTTTCAAATTGATTCATCAACAAAGAAATACTTATGGATATACTTCTTGAATCTGAAATGCTTTAAAATAAGGTATTTACACACAAACAACAACAAAACATCTCCAAGAAACTTAACAAAGGTAAATTCCAAGCTTTCATTCCACTGTTTCTTAGTCTCCTTCTCTTGGTCCCTTTTTTGCTAATAATAACATGTGGCAAAATAAGTCTGTAAAAATGTACTTCAATCTGGCAGTCAATCACATCTCCTCATGATTTTGAATCATTTGGAATTGTGAATAATATAGTTTTTAAAGGGAATATCATAAAATGAATTAATCACATGAGATGGAAAATTCTAAGAAGTGATAAAGATATCAAGAGGGTCTAGGTAGCCTAGGTAATAATGGTAGGATTAAAGTAATTCATCTCTTTCCATAACTAAAACGTTGACTGATTACTAATAACATAATGTATACATATAGTTTTTCCTTATTGGCTTGTTTTAGGAAATGGTGCTAAATGCACAGCAAAGAAAAATTACCTTAATCTAAAATACGCAGTTGAAGAGACAGACTCTGAAAGGGTGATCCTGGTATGAAAGGCTGAAACATAAAGATGCCTGGGACTGTGCGGTTCATTTCCAGTGTTATCATGTTTTGAATCCTGCCACCATAGTTTGGTGTTAAAAAGCATGGGTTTTGCATTCAGGAGACTTATGTATGAGTTTAGTCCTACCCTAAATGATTCTGTGGTCTTGAGCAGGTTCTTAAATGATGGTGACTCTTTGTAGCTAATGTGGTGTGTGGCTTTTGGCTATACTGTTGCATTTCTTGACTTGGCCAAGTCCTGAGGTTCTGAATGGGTATTACATCTCAAATTAATATGATATAACTAATTCCACAAGGGACATTTGATGATCAGTCTCATTACTTTGAAGTATCATCTCATATAAAGTGTGTTAAAGATAGGTACAATTACACACTGAGTTTGAACTAATGGCCCCAGCATATCTTTTAATGTCTCTCAAATCACCAGTTATATTTGTGGCAATATTTGGGCAGTGATAGATTTTGGAGCCTCTACCAGGAAGTGATGGGATTAATCTAGGAACTTAGATATTGAGAAATTCGAGGACTACATGTCTCCCACACATGCTAGTTCTCACTGCCATTATTATCAGAAGTAGTATGAGTGTTACTTGTGGTTTCATTTAGCTTTTTGTTGGTTTCTTATGGGGTGGCATCTCTTTGTAATTCAGTATGGTGTGATATTTTGATAAGTATTGCTGCTGATCCTATAAAGTTGAAGGGAGGAACACTACTCATTGAGAATGGAGTATTTAGGATCCAGTGAACAATTAGGCAAGATTTTCTGTGTATATGACTACCTACTACTGTGAGTTCCTCTAGAGCAGGGGTCATCTCTCTTGATCACATTTGTGTCCCTTGAGCCTAGCAGTGTCTGCTGAATTTTCAGGCTGACAGTAACAAGTATCCTTGCTGTGAGGGCAATCTACCAGAAGAGCTTGCTCTGTCCAATTTTGCTAAATCTTATCACTCGCCAATTGCAGTGGTTGGGCTGGTGGTCTCTGATGAATGTACTCAGGCGATGGACATTGGCTTTCTACTTTTTCGATTTTGAAAAGTTAGAGATGAAATGGGCTCAGATCTGAGATAGCCCAGGGAGATTCCAATTTTGCTATGGAGCTGGTGGTTGTAGAGGATGCTATTGGGGCTCTGGCCAGACCCCCCGCTATCTTGTGCTTACCATCATCTTCTGTGCACATGCTTCTAAGAGCTTGTATCTGCCACTTTCTTCAGAGCACTGCCCTTGGCTGCTGAAGCCAGTGACCAGTTGGTGTAGGAGTATGAAGTAGCAGTGCCCCTGCCTCTCGCTGGACAGGCTCTTTGGTGTAATTTGCACTCTCCAGCACTTGTCAAGACCAGGTTGATGGGAGTTCGCCTGCAATTACACCCTTTTGTGGCTTCTTTCCTTTATTCGTGTTGCTTGACTTCTCCCTTACCAGTTTCTCCTGGAAGTACTTTCCTAATGAACCACTTGCATGCGAATCCTCATCTCAGGATCTGCTTCTAGGGAACTTGATCTAAGACAGTGGTTAACATATACTTAATCTCATGGATAATTAATGAAAAATATTAGGAATGTGCTTTTGGGTCTATCCTTGGCACCTGTGGGTCATGAGCCAGGAATAAAGAAGTCAGGTGTTGCTGGAGGTGGGTGTCACACTGGGGTGTACACTGCCAGGTACTGTGGCTTTCCTTGTGTGCCCCTGGCAGAAAGTCTTAGACACGGGGTCTTCATGCCAGGGCAGGAGCCAGTGCACTTGTCTGGAGGACAGGGAGGCATGGTCCACCTTGGGCAGGAGGTCCCTGAGGGAAAGGGGTGGAACAGGAGCACCCGTCAGGAAACCTGGGGCCATATTAATAATCACTATATGACTTTGGACAATTTGGTAAAGGGGGAACTACTGTACCGTTTGCTGATAGAATCTATGAATATCAACAGCTACTTCAGTGTTTTATAAGAGGACACTTTCTCAACTCATGTAAACATTCCTGGCTATTGTGGAAGCCACTGGGCAGGTGAGGGGCTATGAGAAGGAGTCTGAATGTTCACACAGAGGTCATCTAGTCTAATGCTCCTCAACAGGGGCTGCTCATTTTTATCAGTGTCCCAGCCACCCCAAGAGCAGTTAAATGAGGGTCTTGGAGGTGAGGCCCTGGTGTTTTTTAAGTTTCCAAGGTGATTGTAATATGCAGACAGAGTTGAGAACTTTTCTCAGAGTTGAGAAATTAGAAGAAAATAATAACCATACTTACTGTCTAAAAGTAATTATTGTTACTATTTTCTTGTATTTCCTTTGTCTTTTTTTAGTATGCCAAGATTTAAAAAAAATGTGTATTTTTATCCTTCTGTTTCATTTCACATCATAGCCGTGCCATTTTCCCAAAGTCTTTTTATGCCTACTTTTAAGGGCTACATAATATTCTATTGAGTGCTCTTCCCATAAGTCACATAATCATTTCCCTACTGTTTGACATTTAGTCTGTTTCCAATTTAAAAATATAATTTCTTGATCTTTCTAAATTGATAGCATTGTACTTTCCCATAAGATTAGGTTTTTGTGACATATTTATAAATTCACCTAGGATGATTACCTGAACACATCCTTTCCTATATGAAATAATTGGAACTTGAAGCATTATTTCTCAGTCCACTGACAACTATCTTTATCAGAGTATCCAGGGTTTATGTGTGAGAAGGACCAGGCTGGGCATATTGACTGAACCCTGGGACGTTTTAGTTCCATCAAACGTAATGTTAGACAACCACCATCAAGTTCTTCGTTGATTTTTTTCATGGTCATAGCACAACATGGAAAAACCCCCAACATATGCTGCTTTAGCAAATGTATTAGTGACACATGAAATCCCTAAAAAATACTAGTTTAAACAGTTTGAATGTAAGTTTTATATTACAATGACTAGCTATATAGAACCCACATGTGAAGTAAATGTATCAGTCCTGATCTGTAAAGTTCCCAGAGTAAATTTGGGCAGAGATTCAGAAGTGTGGCTAGCAGATCCTTCAGGCAGCTGTGAGGGAACACTGCCCATCTTCTTTGTCCTGCCAGGTTAGGGGTAGGTAGACTTCTGGTCAAAACATCTATCATTTGCTGCTGAATTTTTGGAAATAACTTGTCCAGGAAAGGGGTATTGTGTGGGTGGCATTGCCCTCTGCTGGATTTGATCCCAAATGTCAGTTCTGCCTAAGAGTGAATTACTATTCTTATTAAATATGCTCCTACTTTTCGTCCTTGTGTATCTGCAACAAAAGTTACTGAAATTGCTGACCTTAATGTGTCTGAAGCTGACACATCCTTGTGTCTGTGTGCTTCCTGTGAGTGGGGAGTGGTAACACTCGAGGTTCTGGGGTCCTTTGGATCGCATGGGGGGACCGATGCACCTTGCACTGAGTTACCTCGTCTTCATCAAGGCATGTGCACTTGCAATTGGAATGGAGACTTTGGCGGTTAAACACAAGGCCGAGCACCAACTCTCTAAAGTTTTTTTTATTCTCCAGCTCACCCAGGTTATTTATACATTACGATGGTACCCCTGGCTCTGGTGATCAGCTATTGAGGGTCTATATGAAGAGACCTGTGTATTCGAAAGGAAATCTTGAGGAGAAAAACTGGATTCTTCTTTTAAAAATAATGTTAACAGAATACTATTATGGGCTTAAATAACAATGAGTTCAAAAGCAAGCTAATGGATAGTCTTAGTGCTCTTTGGACTCAGTGGAAGTGGTTTAAAATTAACTTTATTTTCAGCTCATGTTACTAACTCACAGTAAATGTGTTACAAAACTAGTTTTACCCTCAATAAATTAATTTCAGTTTCTTAAGTCTTGGATTGATCATTTCTTGGACAGTTTTGTCAGCTTTGCAAAAGGAAAGGTCCTTTTGCCAATGGACTGGTTTCTGTGTGTGGTTGTGACATTGTTACAGTTCTTATAAATGATTTTCCATTGTAATCAATTATTATATTGCATGAATACAATTTTTTTAAGTATTGGATTTCTAAATGGTGACTAGTTCTCCAAATGAGGTGTGTCTTGAAATAATAGGAAATTATAACACTTTCAAAACTCTGCACATGAGCTTTTCAGTGGCATCTCCTAATTTCTTTTTAAAGTTTATGTAACCCAGATGTTGACTGCTCCCTTTTTCTCCTCTTAAAGCTTCTTTAAAGAACCCCTCCCTCTCTGCTCCCTACACACAAAAAAAAGCATTACAAATGAAGGTGGAGTTGACTGAAGATGGTGGGGGGATATAAATGAGGAAGTCTCTTTTACACCCCATACCAAACAATGTGAAATCCCACTTTAACATTTTTCTTCCCCAGGGTTCTCTCTGCTGCTGGCCTTTGTAATCTCTCCTTCCCCCATTCAGTGCTCAGTATAGTTGGCTCCAGACCTCTCAGTATCTGGGGCCCCTCATATTTATCTCCCTTTTATTACTCAAAGAAGTCTGCTTCAAACCCATTGCAGTTGCTTACCAAATAGCAGGCTTTTCTGTAGCTAGGGCCCACATATCTTAGATGACAATGGAAGTTAAAAATATACCAAACTCTGCATCACATTTAAAACTCCATTGCCTATGTTATTTATTTATTTATTTATTATTAAGGTATTACTGATATACACTCTTATGAAGGTTTCACATGAAAAAACAATGTGGTTACTACATTCACCCATATTATCGTGTCCACCACATATCCCATTGCAGTCACTGCCCATCAGTATAGTAAGATGCCACAGAGTCACTGTTTGCCTTCTCTGCTATACTGTCTTCCCCATGATCCCTCCAACACCATGAGTGCCAATCATAATACCCCTCAATCCCCTTCTCTCTCCCTCCCTATCCACCTTCCCCTACCCCTCCCCTTTGGTAACCGCTAGTCCTTTCTAGGAGTCTGTGAGTCTGTTGCTGTTTTGTTCCTTCAGTTTTGCTTTGTTGTTATACTGAATAGATGAGGGAAATCATTTGGTACTTGTCTTTCTCCTCCTGGCTTATTTCACTGAGCATAATATCCTCCAGCTCTATCCATATTGTTGTAAATGATAGGATTTGTTTCTTTCTTATGGCTGAATAGTATTCCATTGTGTGTATGTACCACATCTTCTTTATCCATTCATCTACTGATGGACGCTTAGATTGCTTCCATATCTTGGCTATTGTAAATAGTGCTGCAATAAATATAGGGGTGCATATGTCTTTTTGAAAATGAGAAATTATATTCTCCCATACTGTAGGGTAAATTCCTAGAAGTGGGATTCCTAGGTCAAATGGTATTTCTATGTTTAGTTTTTTGAGGAACCTCCATATTGCTTTCCACAATGGTTGAACTAGCTTACATTCCTACCAGCAGTGTGGGAGGGCTCCAGTTTCTCTGTATCCTCACCAGCATTTGCTGTTCCTAGTCCTTTCTATGTTGGCCATCCTAACTGGTATGAGGTGATACCTCATTGTGGTTTTAATTTGCATTTCCCTGATAATTAGTGCTGTGAAGCATCTTTTCATGTGCCTGTTGGCCATCTGAATTTCTTCTTTGGATAATTGTCTGTTCATATCCTCTTTTTTAATTGGGTTATTTGCTTTTTGGTTGTTGAGACGTGTGAGTTCTTTATGTATTTTGGATGTTAACCCCTTGTCGGATATGTCATTTACAAATATATTCTCCCATACTGTAGGATGCCTTTTTGTTCTGTTGATGGTGTCCTTTGCTGTGCAGAAGCTTTTCAGCTTGATGTAGTCCCTTGTGTTCATTTTTGCTTTTGTTTCCCTTGCCTGGGGAGATATGTTCATGAAGAAGTCACTCATGTTTATGTCCAAGAGATTTTTGCCAATGTTATTTTCTAAGAGTTTTATGTTTTCATGACTTACATTCAGGTCTTTGATCCATTTCGAATTTACTTTTGTGTATGGGGCTAGACAGTGATCCAGTTTCATTCTCTTACATGTAGCTGTACAGTTTTGCCAGCACCGTCTGTTGAAGAGACTGTCATTTCCCCATTGTATGTCTGTGGACCCTTTATCATATATTAATTGACCATATAGCTTGGGTTTATGTCTGGGCTCTCTAGTCTGTTCCATTGGTCTATGGGTCTGCTCTTGTGCCAGTACCAAATTGTCTTGATTACTGTGGCTTTGTAGTAGAGCTTGAAGTTGGGGAGCGTAATCTCCCCAGCTTTATTCTTTCTTCTCAGGATTGCTTTGGCTATTTGGGATCTTTTGTGGTTCAATATGAATTTTAGAACTATTTTCTCTAGTTCATTGAAGAATGCTGTAGGTATTTTGATAGGCAATCTGTAGATTGCTTTAGGCAAGATGGCCATTTTAACAATATTAATTCTTCCTATCCATGAGCACAGGATGTGTTTCCATTAATTGGTTTCTTCTTTAATTTCTCTCATGAGTGTCTTGTAGTTTTCAGGGCATAGGTCTTTCACTTCCTTTGTTAAGTTTATTCCAAGGTACTTTATTTTATTTGATGCAATTGTGGACTGATTTGTTTCCTTATTTCTCTTTCTGCTAATTCATCACTAATATATAGGAATGCAACATATTTCTGTGTATTAAGTTTGTATCCTGCAATGTTGCTGAATTGAGATTTTAGATCTAGTAGTTTTGGAGTGGATTCTTTAGGGTTTTTTTTATGTACAATATCATGTCATCTGCAAATAGTGACAGTTTAACTTCTTCCTTACCAATCTGGATGCCTTTATTTCTTTCTGTTTTATTGCTGTGGCTAGGACCTCCACAACTATGTTGAATAAAAGTGGATAGAGTGGCATCCTTGTCTTGTTCTTCTTTTTAGAGGAAAGGCTTTCAGGTTCTCACTGTTAAGTGTGATGTTGGCTGTGGGTTTGTTATATATATGGTCTTTACTGTGTTGAGGTACTTGCCCTCTATACCTATTCTGTTGAGAATTTTTATCATGAATGGGTGTTGAATTTTGTCAAATGCTTTTTTGGCTCCTATGGAGATAATCATGTGGTTTTTGTCCTTCTTTTTGTTGATGTGGTGGATGATGTTGATGGATTTTTCTAATATTGTACCATCCTTGCATCCCTGGAAGAAATCCTACTTGATCACGATGGATGATCTTTTTGATGTATTTTTGAGTTTCATTTGCTAATATTTTGTTGAGTATTTTTGAATCTATGTTCATCAGGGATATTGGTCTGTAATTTTTTTTTGTGGTGTCTTTACCTGGTTTTGGTATTAGGGTGATGCTGGCATCATAGAATGAGTTTGGAAGTATTCCCTCTTCTTCCACTTTTTGGAAAACTTTAAGGAGGATGGGTATTAGGTCTTCACTAAATGTTTGATAAAATTCAGTGGTGAAGCCATCTGGTCCAGGAATTTTGTTCTTAGGTAGTTTTTTGATTAACCACTTCAATTTCATTGCTAGTAATTGGTTTGTTCAGATTTTCTGTTTCTTTCTGGGTCAGCCTTGGGAGGTAGTATTTTTCTAGAAAGTTGTCCATTTCTTCTAGGTTATCCAGTTTATTAGCATATAATTTTTCATAGTATTCTCTAATAATTTTTTGTATTTCTATGATGTCCATAGTGATTTTTCTTTTCTCATTTTTGATTCTGTTTATGTTGTAGACTCTCTTTTTTTCTTGATAAGTCTGGCTTGGGGTTTATCTATTTTGTTTATTTTCTTGAAGAACAAGCTCCTGCTTTCATTGATTCTTTCTATTGTTTTATTCTTCTCAATTTTATTTTTTTCTGCTCTAATCTTTATTATGTCCCTCCTTCTACTGACTTTGGGCCTCATTCATTTTTCTTTTGCTAGTTTCATTAATTGTGAGTTTAAACTGTTCATATGGGATTGTTCTCCTTTCCTGAGGTAGGCCTGTATTGCAATATACTTCCCACTTAGCATGGCCTTCACTGTGTCCCAAAGATTTTTGTGGTGGTTGAATTATTGTTGTCATTTGTCTCCATATATTGCTTGATCTCTGTTTTTTATTTGGTCATTGATCCATTGATTATTTCAGAGCATGTTGTCAAGCCTTCATGTGTTTGTGGGCTTTTTTGTTTTCTTTGTGTAATTTGTTTCTAGTTTCATATATTTGTGGTCTGCAAAGCTGGTTGGTACAATTTCAATCTTTTTGAATTAACTGAGGTTCTTTTTGTGGCCTATTGTATGAGCTATTCTGGAGAATGTTCCATGTGCACTTGAGAAGAATGTGTATCCTGTTGCTTTTGGGTGCAGAGTTCTGTAGATGTCTGTTAGGTCCATCTGTTCTAATGTGTTGTTCAATGCTTCTGTCTCCTTACATATTTTCTGTCTGGTTGATCTGTCCTTTGGAATGAGTGGAGTGTTGAAGTCTCCTAGAATGAGTGCATTGCACACTATTTCCCCTTTTAATTCTTCTAGCATTTGTTTCACATATGTAGGTGCTTCTGTGTTGGGTGCATAGATATTTATAATGGTTATATTCTCTTGTTGGATTGACCCTTTTTATCATTATGTACTGTCCTTCTTTGTCTCTTGTTGGTTTCTTTGTTTTAAAGTCTATTAAAGTCTGATACAAGTGCTGCAACTCCTGCTTTTTTCTCCCTATTATCTGCATGAAATATCTTTTCTATCCCTTCACTTTTAGTCTGTGTATGTCTTTGGGTTTGAAGTGAGTCTCTTCTAGGTACCATATAGTTGGGTCTTGTTTTTTCATCCATTCAGTGATTCTATGTGTTTCATTGGTGCATTAAGATTATTTACATTTAGGGTGATTATTGATAGGTATATACTTATTGCCAT
Organism: Manis javanica; assembly: GCF_040802235.1. Lineage (NCBI taxonomy): Eukaryota > Metazoa > Chordata > Mammalia > Pholidota > Manidae > Manis > Manis javanica. The sequence continues at coordinate 99,721,815 of NC_133163.1, read as the reverse complement.
TGCAGGCTTTGTGTTTGTGGTTACCAAAGGTTCAAGAGTAAGTTCCACACTATCTAACAGTCTAATTTAACTCACTTAGTATGCTATTATAAACACAATCTAAGGATTCTTTTTTTTCCTCCTTCTTCCTCCTCTATTCTTTATATATTAAGTATCATATTCTGTAATCTTTGTCTATCCCTTGTCTGACTTTGGGGGTAGTTGATTTAATTTTGCATTTGCTTAGTAATTTACTGTTATACCTTCTTTACTGTGGTTTTCTTACCTCTGATGACAGCTGTTAACCTTTGGAACACTTCCATCTATAGAAGTCCCTCCAAAATACACTGTAGAGATGGTTTGTGAGAGGTTAATTCTCTCAGCTTTTGCTTATCTGGAAATTGTTTAATCCCTCCTTCAAATTTAAATGATAATCTGGCTGGATAAAGTGTTCTTGGTTCGAGGCCCTTCTGTTTCATTTCATTGCATTAAACATATCATGCCACCCCCTTCTGGCCTGTAAGGTTTCTGCTGAAAAGTCTGATGTTAGCCTGATGGGTTTTCCTTTGCATGTGATCTTAGTTTTTCTCTCTGGGTGCTTTTTATAGTCTGTCCTTATCCTTGATTTTTGCCACTTTAATTATTATATGTCTTGGTGTTGTCTTCCTTGGGTCCCTTGTGTTGGGAGATCTGTGCATCTCCATGGCCTGAGAGACTGTCTTCTTCCCCGGACTGGGGAAGCTTTCAGGAATAACTTCCTCAAAGACACTTTCTATCCCATTTTCTCTCTCTTCCTCTTCTGCTACCTTTATATAAGACGAATATTGTTCCATTTGAAATTGTCACACAGTGCTCTCCATATTCTTTCATTCCTAGAGATCCCTTTTCCTCTCTGTGCCACAGCTTCTTTGTATTCCTTTTCTCTAATTTCTATTTCATTTATTGCCTCCTCCACTGCATCTAATCTGCTTTTCAAACCCTCCATTGTGTTTCTCAATGATGGGATCTCATCCTAAATTTGTTCCTGAGTTCTTAGTTCTTGAATATTTTTCTGTACCTTCATTAGAATGTTGATGATTTTTATTTTGAAATCTCTTTCTGGAAGATTGATTAATTCTGTCTCACTTGATCTTTTTCTGGTGTTGGTGAGATTTTGCTTTGAACTAGGTTCTTTTGACTTTTCATATTTGTATGTGGTGCCCTTTAGTGCCCAGAATCTCTACTCTCTGGAGCTGCTCAGCCCCTGGAGTGATATAGGGGGGTTACAGGGGAGGGACGCTGTTGCCTGGGGGGAGGAAAGATCTGTTTTTTGCTTCCTGGCTGCTACGCCTGTCTCCACTGCCAGAACCAGTGAGCCGAACACACAGGTATAAGCCTCTGTGTTTTGTGTTTGTAGCTGCTGTAGGCTGGGCTTCCCTCTGGCTAGCTCAACACCAGGGCATAGGCTGCTGGTTTGCGAGCCAGGTGCAGACTGGACAGGAAGAAAGGTGCAGCAGGCTGTGTATCACTGTGGGGGGCCTTGGAGCTGCATAGCCAGCCATGTGGTGGAGTGCCTGGAGATCCTGAAAGTTCCCAATGTGCTGGGCAGAGTGCATGGAGTCAATTTTGTCTTCGTGTCCTTTCTCCTGAGCAGTAAGCTCTGTGCAATCATTGCCCATTTTGCAGCCTTCTTGCTTTTAGGAAGTATCTCAGACTTATCACCCAGAACAGCTGAATATGGATCCCTATTTTCCACAAGCAGCTGGAATCCCAGTCTCTCCAGATAGTCCACCTGTCTTAGCTTTCCAACCCCACTAATCACCAGAGCACCATGCAATGTAGTTTTGTGCTCCCAGAACAGATCTCCAGGGCTAGGTGTTCAGCAATTCCAGGCCTCCACTCCCTCCCCGCTCCATTTTTCTTCCTCCTGCCGATGAGCTGGGGTGATGGAAGGGCTTGGGTCCTGCCGGGCCATAGCTTTGGTATGTTACCCTGTTCAGTGAGGTCTGTTCTTTTCCCCAGGTGGATGCAGTCTGTTGCAGCCTTCTTTTCTGTTGCTATTTCAGGATTAGTTATATCAATTATATTTTCCTATTATATGTGGTTTTAGGAGGAGGTGTCTGTCTCACCTCTCATGCTGCCATCTTTTCCCTCCCTCTGTTTTTTAAAAATAGGTTTATGCATTTCTTTCCAGTTGTCATAGGGAGGAGATCTAGAATTTCTCTTGAAAAAAAAATCCAAACCTAAACCACAAAGACCTTGGAGACATTAGAAGATTAATAATGTAAAGCTTTCTTAAGATCTTAAGATCTGAAAGATAAAGAGATCATAATATTATAGTGTGTAAATTTCATTTCAATCAGACCCCACAGGTTGTCTATACAAAACCAAACAGATGTTTTAATAGCATTTGTCAGTTAACTACTTAATGTTGACTATGTATACATTTCTACATTCATAGATTGTTCTTTAGATTTAGATCTCCTGGGATTATCCCAGTTGGTTAATTTTTTCCATGCATTTTTTGGTTGGTATATTGTCTGTTGTGGATAGAAAATTAAGAAAACTTAAAAGAGTATAAAGAAAACATAAACATTACTCTTGATTCTATTACCCAGATTGGAGTAAACTGCAATGTAATCTCTCTCTTTCCTCCATCTTCGCTTTCTCCTCTTTACTCTTCCACACAATATTCATTTAAAAAATAATAGAGATTGCCCAGATATAAACCCAAGCATATATGGTCAATTAATATACAATAAAGGAGCCATGGACATAAAATGGGGAAATGACAGCCCCTTCACCAACTGGTGTTGGCAAAACTGGACAGCTACATGCAAGAGAATGAAACTGGATCACTGTCTATCCCCATACACAAAAGTAAACTGGAAATGGATCAAAGACCTAAATGTAAGTCATGATATCATAAAACTGTTAGAGGACATCATAGACAAAAAATCTCTTCAGTATAAACATGAGCAACTTTTTCCTGAACGCATCTCCTCAAGCAAAGGGAACAAAAGCAAAACTGAACACATGGGACTACATCAAACTAAAAAGCTTCTGTACAGCAAAGGACACCATCAACAGAACAAAAAGGCATCCTACAGTATGGGAGAATATATTTGTAAATGACATATCCGACAAGGGGTTAACATCCAAAATACATAAAGAACTCACACGTCTCAACAACCAAAAAGCAAATAACCCAATTAAAAAAGAGGATATGAACAGACAATTATCCAAAGAAGAAATTCAGATGGCCAACAGGCACATGAAAAGATGCTCCACAGCTCTAATTATCAGGGAAATGCAAATTAAAACCACAATGAGGTATCACCCCATACCAGTTAGGATGGCCAACATAGAAAGGACTAGGAACAACAAATGCTGGTGAGGATACAGAGAAACTGGAGCCCTCCCACACTGCTGGTAGGAATGTAAGCTAGTTCAACCATTGTGGAAAGCAATATGGAGGTTCCTCAAAAAACTAAACATAGAAATACCATTTGACCTAGGAATCCCACTTCTAGGAATTTACCCTACAGTATGGGAGAATATAATTTCTTATTTTCAAAAAGACATATGCACCCCTATATTTATTGCAGCACTATTTACAATAGCCAAGATATGGAAGCAATCTAAGCGTCCATCAGTAGATGAATGGATAAAGAAGATGTGGTACATACACACAATGGAATACTATTCAGCCATAAGAAAGAAATAAATCCTACCATTTACAACAATATGGATAGAGCTGGAGGATATTATGCTCAGTGAAATAAGCCAGGAGGAGAAAGACAAATACTAAATGATTTCCCTCATTTGTGGAGTATAACAACAAAGCAAAACTGAAGGAACAAAACAGCAACAGACTCAGACTCCAAGAAGGGACTAGCGGTTACCAAAGGGGAGGAGTGGGGGAAGGTGGGTGGGGAGGGAAAGAGAAGGGGATTGAGGGGTATTATGATTAGCACACATGGTGTTGGGGGGATCATGGGGAAGACAGTGTAGCACAGAGAAGGCAAATAGTGACTCTGTGGCATCTTAGTACACTGATGGACAGTGAGTGCAATGGGGTATGGGGGGACACGATAATAAGGTGATGTTGTAACTGCATTGTTTTTTCATGTGAAACCTTCATAAGAGTGTATATTAATAATACCTTAATAAAGAAAATAGAGATTGTACTATAGCCTATTTTCATGGCTCTGCCCCTGCTCCAAATATGTCTAGAGGAACCTGTGAATGTGATCTTATGTGGAAAAAGGGTCTTTGCATATATAATTAAGTTAAGGGTCTTGAGATGAGATCATCCTGGTAATCCAATCATGAGTGTCTTTATATGAGAGAAGAAGGGAAGAAGGTACATAGAAGATGTGAAGTTGGAAGTAGAGATTGGAATTTTATATTCCCAAATCAATGAATGCCTGAGGCTACTAGGAGCCGGGAGAGAGGCATGGAACAGCTCCTTCTCTGGAGCCTCCAGAGACTGTTCCACTCTACTGATGCCTTGACTTTGGACTTCCAAGCTGTAGAACAGAGATAATAAAAGTTTTTCTACTTTAAACCATCTAGTTCGTGGTACTGTGTTACAGTAGACCTAGGAAAATAGTACTCATTAGTTTTTGGCTTTCAGTTGAGAGGTTTTACGTTCATTTGTTCATTCTTTCACTCTATAGGCATTTATTAAATGCCTCCTATGTGTCTGGCAGAATGCTATATGCTGGGGATGAAAAGTTAAATAGGACATCATTTCTGCTCTGACTATAATGCAATCATACGCATATGGTAATGCAGTACGTTTGTCTCTAGAATTGCTATGATAATCTCACATTTCACTGTTTTTACTCACTAGTAATGTGAGTGAGCAAAATGACTCATCTCCCGAGGAATGTGCAGGTTTTGAAAATTCTTGTCACTTTCCAGGCCCTAGAGACAAACTGATGCCAGGTGTTAGAAAATCTTGGTATTTAGAACCTGGTTAGAACTGGTGCCTTGAAGCTGTAATTCTGGGGAACATTGGGCAGCCTTTAAACTTGAGTCACATTCTCAAAAACTAGATCTAATTCCATTTTCCATGTCACTAATTTTATTTATTTTGTTTTTTATTTTTTATTAAAGTATCACTGATACACAGTCTTCTGTTAATTTCAAATATATGCAGAGTGTTTCAACTGTTCCCCACATTATTAAATTCTCACCTACTCTAGTGCAGTCACTCTTTATCAACATTGTAAGATGTTACAGAATCATCAACTTTATTTTCCGTGGTGTTCTGCCATCCCTATGACCAACTTATATTGTGATTGTGAATTATTGCAGCCCTTTATGTCCTACCCCCTGCCCTCTCCACCTCCAGCCCATTCCCCTTGGTAACCACTAGTCAGTGTCTATGAGTCTGCTGCTATTTTGTTCCTTCTGTTTTGCTTTGTTTTTATACTCCATAAATAAATGAAATCATTTGGTATTTGTCTTTCTCTGCTTGGATTATTTCACTGAGCATAATACCCTCTAGCTCCATCCATGTTGTTGAAAATGTGAAGATTTCTTTTCTTTTTGTGGCTGAATCATATTCCATTGTGTATATGTACCACCTCTTCTTTATCCATTGATCTACTTAGGTTGCTTTCATATTTTGGCTATTGAAAATAGTGCAGCAATAAATATAGGGTGCATATATCTTTTTGAATCTGGGATTTTGTTTTCTTTGGTTAAATTCCTAGGAGTGGAATTCCCAGGTCAAATGGTATTTCTGTTTTTAGTTTTTAAAGGAATCTCCATACTGCTTTCCACAGCAGTTGCACCAATTTGCGGTCCCACCAGCAGTATAGGAGGGTTCCTATTTCTCCGCATCCTCGCCAGCATTTGTTGTTTCTTGTCTTTTGAATGTTGGCCACCCTAACTGGTGTGAGGTGATATCTCACTGCAGTTTTAACTTGCATTTCCCTGATGATTTGCAATGTGGAGCATTTTCTCATGTGCCTGTTGGGCATCTGTATTTCTTCTTTGGAGAAATGTTCAGGTCCTCTGCCTATTTCTTAATTGGGTTATTTGTTTCTTGGGTGTTGAGACTTAGGAGTCCTTTATATATTTTGGATATTAACCCCCTATCAGATGAGTTATTTATGAATATATTCTCCCATACCATAGAATGCCTTTTTTTCTCCTGATGGTATCCTTTGCTGTACAGAAGCTTTATATTTTGATATAGTCCCACTGGTTCATTTTTTATTTTGTTTCCCTTGCCTGAAGAGATGCATCCAGGAAAAAGCCACTCATGCTTATAATCAAGGTATTTTTGCCTATGTTTTCTTCTAAGAGTTTTATGGTTTCATGACTGACATTCAGGTCTTTGATCCATTTTGAGTTTACTTTTGTGTATGGAGGTATGCAATAATGCAGTTTCATTCTCTTATATGTAGTTGTCTAGTTTTGCCAACACCAGTTGTTGAAGAGGCTGTCATTTCCCCATTGTATCTATGGCTCCTTTATAGTATATTAGTTGACCATAGATGTGTGGGTTTATATCTGGGCTTTCTATTCTGCTCCATTGATATATGGGTCTATTCTTGTGCCAGCACTAAATTGTTTTGATTATTGTGGCTTTGTAGTAGAGTTTGAATTCAGGGAGCATTATCCCACCAGCTTTGTTCTTCTTTCTGTGGAGTGCTTTGGCTATCCAGGGTCTTTTGTGGTTCCATATGAATATTAGAACTATATGTTCTAGTTCATTGAAGAATGCTGTTGGTATTTTGATAAGGATTGCATTGAATCTGTAGATTGTTTTGGGCAGGATGGCCATTTTGTCAATATTAATTCTTCCTACCTGTGAACAAGGGATCCATTTTTTTGTGTCTTTAATTTCTCTCATGAGTGTCTTATGGTTTTTCAGAGCAAAGATCTTTCACCTCCCAGGTTAGGTTTATTCCTAGGTATTTTATTCTTTTGATGTAATTATAAATGGAGTTGTTTTCCTGATTTCTCTTTCTGCTAATTCATTGTTAGTATATAGGAATGCAACAGATTTCTGTGTATTAATTTTTTATTCTGCAACTTTGCTGAATTCAGTTATTAGTTCTAATAGTTTTTTGGTGGAGTCCTTAGGGTTTTTGGTGTATAATATGTCATCTGCAAGTATTGAGTGTTCAATTTCTTTATTACCAATTTGGATGCCTTTTATTTCTTTGTGTTGTCTGGTTGCTATTGCTAGGACCTTCAGTACTATGTAGAATAAAAGTGGTGGGAGTAGACATCCTTGTCTTGTTCCTGATCTTAGAGGAAAAGCTTTCAGCTTTTTACTATTAAGTATGATGTTGGCTGTGGGTTTGTTGTATATGGCCTTTATTATGTTGAGGTATGTACCCTCTATACCCATTTTGTTAAGTGCTTTTATCATGAATGGGTGTTGAATTTTGTCAAATGCCTTTTCAGCATCTATTGAGATTATCATGTGGTTTTTGTCCTTTTTGTTTATGTGAGATATTGATTGATTTACAAATATTGTATCATCCTTGCATCCCTGGGATGAATCCCACTTGGTCCTGATGAATGATCTTTTTGATACATTTTTGAATTTTGTTTGCTAATGTTTTGTTGAGTATTTTTGCACCTATGTTCATCAGGGATATTGGTGTTTTTTTGTGGTGTCTTTGTCTGGGGTTTTGGTATTATAGTGATATGGGCCTCTTAGAATGAGTTTGGAAGTATTTGCTCCTCTTCTACTTTTGGAATACTTTAAGGAGGATGGATATTAGCTCTTTTTTAAATGTTTGATAAAATTCAGCTGTGAAGCCATCTGGTCATGGAGGTTTGTTTTTAGGTAGATTTTTGATTACCAGTTTGATGTCATTGCTGGTGATTGATTTGTTCAGATTTTCTGTTTCTTCCTTGGTCAGTCTTGGAAGGTTGCATTTTTCTAGTAAGTTGTCCATTTCTTCTCCACATCAGGAATTTAAAAAATTCTCTTTACTTATTGATCTTCGGCAAGGGTTAGATATGCAATAAAAGAAGAATAAGAGAAAACAAAGAGGGGCAGAGAACATAGAAAGTTAAAGTAACAATCTGTAAATTAGATCTAAAGATTCAGAGAAGCAGGGAAATTTGGGTGTTGTCAGAGCAATACATTCAGCATTATAGGGAAAGAAAACTCTGGCAGTGTCATTGTGTCCCAGTTACTAGAGATAAGGAAGAAAGTAGAGGTGTAATTGAGAGCATGATGGTGAATATTGCAGAAGGAAGGAAATTATTTCTAATAATGGAGAAAGGATAGATTTTGATGTGAAGAAAGTTGATAGTATTCTTCAATAGAGAATATATGGTGCAATTAAAGTATGCTTTCTGTTACCTTTGGAAAAGAAATCAGCATTCCTTCACAAGGAACACCTTTGGATTTAAAATTTGCCTCATATTCAATGTTAAGTGCAGCATGGGGAGGTTCTTTGGGAAAAGAAGAAAGATGAGGCATTGAGAATTGGAATTGAGATTAGAGAGGGCTTCCTGGAGAACACATGAACATCAGTGAAGATTAAAGGGGCTATTTTGGCAACAGGGATACATTTCATTCAGATAACCTGGTTTGATCTGTGTCAGTCAGCATGTGCTAGGACTTGACCAGGGGCATGAAACAAAGTTTTACACAGGCCTTGAGAGTAGTGGCAGGGATTTGTGTTTACCACTCATTCCTCTATTCCTAAAGTCCACATTTATATAACATTCCTTTGTACCCGCCACTATGCTGGGTACCAGGGATGTGGGATTAACACCCAATATTCCTTCCTTAAGGAGCCTGGAGTCCAGGGGAAGAGGTGGACAAATAAACAGATTGTTATTTTACAGCATTAGGAGCCATGGTAAAAGAAAGCATGAGGTGCTCTGGCAGCACCACATGGGAGGACCCTAACACAAGTTTTGGAAGGCTGACAGCAGAGATACTATTTTATTAGAATAACTCATGGAAGAATTGGCCCTAGCAAAGATCAGCCACTGAAGAGCTAATTGAATGGTGGGGTGAGAGGGAGGGGAGAGCAGAGGAGGATTAAGGAAGGGTCCAGACACAAAGGATGACTTGCTCTTCATAAGTTTTATTGAAGAGGGAGGCAAAGAACATGCTGGGCAAAAAATGCAAAGTGATGAATGAGCTTAAATCCATTATCTCCCCATCCCTTTCCCGTCTCTCCAACTGTGTGCTCTGGTAAAACGTGGCTCAGCTGGGACTGCCATCTTCATGCATAGGCCGCTCTTACAGGTCTGTTGGATGACCCAGCCATGAGGGCCTCTGCTGTCTTTCTACCCCATGAGCCAGCAGTGTGTTGAGGAAAGCCCACCAGTCTAGTGTCAGGATACTGAGGTCTGATGCGGGCTCTGTCACTAAATGATGTATGACTGAGGACTAAGGACGTCAGTTTTCTCATGTATAAAACAAGGTAGTTTGGATATCAGTCATTTTCAAATTTTTCTTTTTCCAATCAGCAGAGTCCTTCCAAATGAAATTTTGCATGGAAACCTCAAATATAGAACAGATACAAGCAAGTTGCTTGACTGCCCTGTCCTCTGTGGTGGCCCCTGAGGGATCTCCATGAACGTCACTGGACTGTACAATGGTTGTTCAAATGACATCTCAGGAGTGCCTAGGTCCAAATCACCTTGGGATGAATACTTATGAACCCTTCTCCAGCCTCCTGAATTATAGTCTCTGGGCCTGGGGCCTAGGACTTTATTTTTAATTAGCACCTCATGGGATTCTTATGCAGACTGAAATTTGAGTACCAATGGGCTAGATATTCCAAGTGCCCTCCCAGTTCTTAAATACAGAAAAACAAAGTGATCCCCTTCAACTTTGTTGTGATGGTGAGGAGCCAAAAAAGGGAAGTCAGTGACTCTGCAGAAGAGAAAGACTCAACAGAAAATGGGATGTTGAAAGTGTAAGGGTAGATATGATGGTGAAAAAGAAAAGATGATGGTTGAAGAGGAGAGTTAGATGTGAAAGAGTAAGTTATAGAAGGACTAGGGAAAGAAGAAGAAACTTTAACCATAGGTTCTTCCAACAATGAGGATATTTATTGTATATGAGATGGAAGAAATTGTAGCAAAAGATGTCAGAAGACAATCCAGGGCATGAGGCTGCCCGAGTTAATGTCCTGACCGGATATTTCCACAAATCCTGGGCTCATCTTCAACACACCACTTAGTGTCATAATGGTCTCCTTACCTTTAATGTATTTGTCTATATTTATTGATGCTTGTTAAGGGCCAGGAACTGTGTTAGGTGCTGGAATGCAGCGAATCCAAATAGATATGATCTCTGCAGTCCTGGAGCTTAGTGTCTGGTGGGAGAGGTAGACTTAATAAAATAGTCAAGCTAAGTAGTGTATAATTACAAGCTGAGGCAAATGCTGCCAAGGAAAAGATTATGGTTTCTTTGTGTGTGTGTGTGTGTGTGTGTGTGTGTGTGTGTGTGTGTGTGAGTAGGGAGAGGTGAGGCAGTTTAAGAATGAGTTCTTTGAGGAAGTAGTAAATCTGAGCTGATATCTTAATGATGACTAGGAGTTAATTAGGCAAGGTGGGTTGATGGGATAGGAAGGAGAACTACAGACAGAGGAACAGTGTGTGCAAAGGTCCTGTGGAGGGAAGGAGGATGGTGATTTTGAGGAACTAAACAGCAGAAGCACAAAGTAAGGCTTAGAGAAGAGCAGTGTGAGATGCAGCTGGAAAAGGAGTCAGAGGCCAGCCTGCAGGGCCTTGAGGACCACGTAAGAGTTGGGGACTTTTTCCTAAGAGCAGAGGGAATACATGGACGGGTTTGCCTTTGGAAAAGCTCATGCCTGTTTCATGGGAGAAAAGCCAGAGGATGGGAGATTTGGGGAAGGTGGCTGTCTGCTGCTGAATTTGTCTGTCTCTATACTGCTGTGAGTTACTGGAGCCTGAGACAATCTCTGCATTCCTATCACCTAACTTAATAGTATTCTGCATGTTGCCAATGCTCAGTAATTACATGATGGATGAGCCAAATGTATTAAATAAATTAAATCATTTTGCAGTAAGATCAGAATTTCTTTTAGCTATTTCCCTCTTTCTCCCCCTTTCTTTCCTGTGACTAATATAGGCAAGGGGAGGTATCCACACATTGCCTGTTATCTGCACATCGTGTCTGCTCTCCTTGCCACCTGGGAACAGTGTCTGTTCTCGGGTCACTTATAGCAAACCCATCTTTAACCCAGTTGTTTTGTATTACTGGGAGTCTCCCTGACATCACTGCACCTTAACGCACATGGGACCATGCCTGACATTTACAGAAAGGGAGAGGGTTTGGTCCATCTGGGCTTCATTTCTGAATTAGCAGAGCTCAAGGCAGTGATTGAGGCAGCTTACTGTTTCTTCGGCAGTTACATCCAGGTTGTAGTACAGCAGAAAAACAAAAATGTGGGAACTTGGGCAGCCCTTGGATGGAGCTGCATAGATAGGCTTCCTGTGTCTTCATCAGACGTTTCCCTCTAGCAGGACTTTCTAAATTGCTGGCTAACGGTTCCTGTTGACCCAGCTTGCCTCATCTGGTTACCTTGTGCCTTTCCAGACATTTGTATTCCGACATACTTTCCCCCTTCACACTGCTAAATTTAAGGCTTAATTTTCAAATCAAATGCTCATCTGGCTGGCTGCCTGAGAAATCACATGCGGAGAGCTGAGACTCAGGCAGGGAACTGTGCCCTCGCTTCTAGAGAGCAGGTCTGGAAACCATATGAACTGTAAATAGTTTTAAAATGTAAAAAAGTAAAGCTGTCTGCCAAAAGGAGAGAGCTGTTTTTTTTTCCCTCTCTTGACTCAGTTATTAGGTATCTGTTGGATATTACTAACCTCTATCATATAATCTGTTTACTGTCTCTATCAACTGGGGCTGGAACAGCCAGATTTAAGCCCCTTGAGGACTCAGCTCTGCCAACACTTGCTTTATTAGAAATAGGTTTTGGGGTCACAGCTATGTACTGTAAGTTATGTTGTCAGGTACTTGTTTTTAATAGAAATTTGCCTTCTTTCACATCATACTTCCTTCTGAAACTTGGGTGATAGAAATAGATTAATATGCTTTAAAATAATGGAACCGAATTTTCCAGTAAGAGCAGGAAAAAGATTAAATAGGAAAAGACACATGACTTTCTTTATTTGCTCTCCATTAGGTGACTATTGTGCTGCAACATCACCTCCCACTTTGAGAAATATTGCTCAGCACAGATCCTGTTTTCTTTTTTAGGCTTTCTCTTCTTCACCTTATCTTTCATTATAGAAAATATTTCATAAGACCTTTTCTTTTTTGGCTCAATTCTTGAAGGTATCAAGGCACAGAGAGGCTGTCACTCTGTCTTACATAGAGACTAGCAGCAACAACCTTTCTTTCTGTATTGGCAAATCTCTCAGCTTCATCCTTTTTCTCCTGTATTCCAAGTTTAATCCCTTCTCTATACCTCTTTTCTCACTCTTTGTCTAGAGGTAAAGAAGAAAATACTGGACTCAAGACACAAAATAATAGAAAAACAGTATACAATATAAGGTCTTTTAGGTAGAGAACATTTTAGAATATTGGATGTCTGAAAAGCTAGAGATTGTAGTGGAGGTCATGCAAATAAATATGCAAAGAACCATAGCAAAAACGCCTAGAATTGGCATGTGCAAATTTGTTGGCATTCCGTTTCAAATCTGGTACTGATAATGTTGAAGTAATATAAGTTCTGTTTAAATGGTACCTAACTTTTGGCCATCATCCCTGGCATGAATCTCCCAATTAACCAAGTTGAAAATACAATTCCCAGCAGTGGCGCTTGTGATTAGGAAAGAAATACAGAAGAGAAAAGATTGTTTATACACAGTTTTAGATACATTTTTGCAGATTACAAATTAAACCACGAGGCCTGAACCCCCCTGATAGCTAGAAAGCATAGCGGGCTTTGGGGAGTGTGAGGCCAGCCTGTCGTTTCTCTGAAGCGGAAAAACTACCCTGGAGCTGAGTGGGAATACAATATAGAGTGTTTCCCATAAAGTCGATTAAAAGGGCAACTTTCTGCCAGAAAGATTTCATCTTCTTAATAGAGAAAACCAGAGTCTCCTCTGGACCGAAAAATGCATCATCTAGATGTGTGCAAGGAGCAGGAAGTGCCAGAGACTTCGGGATTTGAGTAATGCTAGACGGAATCAAAGGGATTGCTTTAGAAGGTCGTAGCCATCTCTCTTGCCTCTAAGATAGGAGAAATGGAACCACCATTTGATATATCAACCCTCAGTCCAAAGCTGGCAGCTGTTGCAGGGACTTACAAAGCTGTGGTCTATGGGGTCTGGGGCAGCAGGTTGGTAAAGACCTTCACCAAAAGCCAAGTTTACCAAGACCTGCAGGGTCCAGGATGAGTGGATTAGTTTGGGGACTCAAGTTCATGTCCTAGGTTGGGGCAGGGGAGAGGGTGACAGTTCCCTCTTACACTTCAGTCCTGTTGGGTTGGATTGGAAAAGCTGATGGGGCTCAACAATAGAGCCAGTCTTCTTGGGGCTAGTTGAAGTTTTATCCCAGCACTATTAACAGCAGACATATGGCTGCTCTGAACCACAGGGGGATGTTTAAGTCCTAGTTCTTCAAATGTGGAGTATCTTCAATGTACTCAAGATGATTAACATGCCATTGATAGTTCCTGGAAGCACATTTTGTGTAGACAGGTAAGCAGACAGTTTCAAGATAATGAAATATGATGGGGGTATTGGACTGCCATGAAGGGACTGAAGAGGGGGTACTGAGCCCAGTCCAGGGTTCAGCGGAGGCCTCTTCAAATAGGTGAGGCTGTGACTAAAGTTAATCAATTAAAAATGCAAGACAAAAAGTAAAGTTTCTGCTTTTTAGAGAAAAGTATTATCCCTTGTTGTTATATTAATTTGTTTTTTGGAAATGAACATATATGCAAAAGAAACCCATGCAATATATACAATTTTGTATTCTATTTTCTTTTGATGTGAGAACTCACACAGGGCACAAAAATTTCTTTGAAAACATATTTTTAATTGCTGAATAATAGATCTGCTGACTTGATCACTTTCCTATTATTGGATAATTAACTTGTTTCTAATTTTTTCTTTTTGTAAATAACTCTCAGAGGAACATCTTTGGATGTAAATTTCACATTCATCTCTATTTCTTTAGGCTATATTTCTAGGGAATCTAGACTCTGCCTTTTTTTAAAGATTCTTAATATGTATTGTGAAATTACTTTCTAGGAAACTTGTGCCCATTTATCCTCCCATTTGAAGAAATAAATGTTTTTTCCACACCCCATCACAACTTTGAGTATTATATATTTTTTAGAATCTAGACCTAGGCCAGGTGGATAGTATAAACAGGTGTCTTTGTTTTAAAATTTCATTGATTTCTAGTGAAGATGATTATCTTTTAAAATATTTATTAACTGTATTGTTTCTCTTTTCACTGACTTGTCTGTATTCATTGATTTTTGTTGGTCTATAGTACTGTTTTTGGTGTTCTGTTGAGATTATAGTTAAAATTTTGTCTTCTAACAAATTCGGGGGGAAAATGACATCTCTACATTGTGTACAGGGATATTGCTCCAGGGTGCTTGCTGATATAGTGTGCATCTTTAGTAGTATAGTTTCTCTAGCAGGACGGGGTTAATGCTAAGTCATCTACATTCCTGACAGTTTTCTTTCTATAACATAGATCAGATCAAAACATATTTCTAATAAAAACTCCCTAGTACCTCCCTTACCCATTCCTTCATATCAAAGCACCTATTCCAATCAAAGTTCCAGCTAGCCTTTATGACGTTATCTATAATCACACGGAAATACTTTGCTTTCTTAAACCTGCAGTTGCTCGTCTCTTGTCTCTTTTTCATACAAAAGGGCTCAGCTCCTGTGTCAGCCATCTCTGAAAGTCTCTTTCTGGCAGGTAGAACAATTAGTACTCTCTTTGTTCGCCCACAGGCTAGGGTAAAGCACAGCATTTTAATAGTCTGCTTTAGGCTTCCCATCTGGACGATGATCCTCTTCAGGCAAGGAACCATATTGTGTTTATCCCCAGTGCTTGGCTCACTGCCTGATAGACTATAGATGCTCAATATTTTTTGAGTTCAGCAGAATTCACTTATTCTTTCAACCAGCAATGTATATTTATGACATAGATTATAATGAAGAAATTGGAAATTTAACTGTATTGTTTCTCTTTTCACTGACTCGTCTGTATTCATTGATTTTTGTTGGTCTATAGTACTGTTTTTGGTGTTCTGTTGAGATTATAGTTAAAATTTTGTATTCTAACAAATTCTGGGGGAAAATGACATCTCTACATTGTGTACAGGGATATTGCTCCAGGGTGCTTGCTGTTTAATATGAAAGAAGTTGGCAACCCTATGGGATGTACATCTTGCTTTATAGTCATAGGAAATGCAAATCAAAAGTAAACATTTTGAAGAAAATGAATAATGTTTTTATTGTCTAAACTGTCATCCTTTGCCTGCAACAGTTTATTTTATCCTTATCCTCTTTCCATATTTTGTAGTTATCTCTGCTGGACTTTCCTAGGGCCTTCCCAGCAGGTGTAACCATGTGGAACTATTACTCACTTCAGCCTTAGAGCTAACAATGCTTAGCATGTAACATGAGAGATGACATAAATAACTAGTCCATTTAAATGTTCATTCAACAAATATGTACTAAGCCTCTGATATGTGCCAAGCACTCTCCGGCATATAAGGATAATACAGAAATCAGGACAGGCAAATATGTGTCCTAAGGAGCCTACTGTTTAGTGGGGAAGACAAATAATAAACAAAATATAACAAAAATAATATGATTTCAGGTAGTTACAAGGACAACCAAGGAAACAAAATAGGATAATAGAAGAGAGAATAATGAGATAAGAAGTGGGAGATGATTTTAAGTAGGATGGCCCAAGAAGGCCTCTTGAAGAGATGAGATTTGTGTTGTGAGAGAAATAGCTATGTCAAGATCTTGGGTAAAAAGAACAATAAGTATAAAAGTCCCCAAACTGGAAATAAACTTTATGGTAAGATGTCTACTATGGCTAGAGCACTGTGATTAAAGAGAGTTCTGAGGAGTTGATAAAAGCCAATTCTAATTTTAGAGCAGAAGTAGTGAGAAGCTATTGGAGGACTTTAATCAGGAGAATGACATGGAATGATAAAAATATTTCTCTTGCTGCTGTGTGAACAGTAGACAGCAGAGAAGGACAAAAGCAGCATTAGGATGACAAATCATGAGTTTCCTGCCATTGTCCAGATGAGATGACCATGCCATGGACTTGGCGGTAGTGATGCAAGAGATGAGAAGTAGGAATATTCCTTGTTATGAATTTTCAGACCCATGAAAATAGGGCAGTACAATGAACTTTTATTTAGGTATTACCCAGCTACAGCCACCACCAACTTCCTGCTATTTTTGTATCCATCCTCTATTTTATTTTCTGGGTATTTTAAAGGCACATTCTGCATGTCATATCACATTATCAATAAATACTTGAGTGTCTGTCTTAAACAGATAAAACCTTAAAATATATTTAGGTATAATAACATTACTGCACTGAATAAAGTGTAGTACTCCCTTAATATCATCTCATACTCAAGGATTGAAGTGTACTTTGAAGGCAGGCAGAACCAACAGGAGTGCAGCGGTACTGGGCATGTGTGAAGAGAGAGACCAGGGGGAGGCCGCGGTTCCTGCCGGAGTTCCAAGATGGCAAATACGGGGGAAGGACTGGGTTATTGTGGCAGTGGTTGTTATTGTTGTTTTTGTGTTTGTTTGGACTGAGAAACTGGAATGTTATTGAGATATTAGTCATTCTGTAGAGATGTGGAATGGATAGTTGAAACTTAGGGAGAGATCTGGTCTAAAGATGCATTTAAAAGTCATCTGGCCACTAGGAGTGAGAGTCTAGACTCTACACAGTAAAGAGAGGTGCCCTGGGGCATCCTAGGTTTGAAGATGGGAAGAAGAGAAAGGGCTGCTAAGGGTTTGAGAAGGAGCGACCAGTGAGGCAAGAGCAAAGCCAAGGGGATGAGATGTTCTGGATTTAAAGCAAAGAGAGCGTTTAAGGGAGGAGGGAGTAGTTAGCTGTGCCGTGTAAAGTGAGTCTGAGAACTGATCCTTGGGTCTAGTAACATGAGAAGTTTCAGTTGGAGAGACAGAGACCAAATCTTGGTGGGAGAAACATGGAAATACTGAATTCAGATAGCTCTTTTGAAGACTTGAAATAAAAATCAGAATGTACCATCCTTATAATGAGATACTTCATTATGATCAAAAACAGTCACAATACTTTAAATATTATTTTATAGTTTACAAAATGCTCCCATACATTTATCTTATATGCAACTCACAGATGCCATGATACATAGGTGTTTAAATGCCAGGTGGGTTTATCTCATTTGAAAGACCTTAGCCTTATAAACGGAGAGGAATTCTGAGGGGTTAGTTAGTATGAGCCAACTAACGTAGGGAGGGCATAGTGAGGAATTCCAGTTTTGGTTAACTTCTTGCCTAAGTCACATGGTTGACTGGTTGTGAACTTGGACCCAAGTTTATGTCTTCTGATTGTAATAACAGACTCTTTCCATTATGGTACATCATTTCTTTCATAAACAGGAGGTCAGGATTTGCCTCTAAGAATGTAAGGATTTAAAAAAAATTGGTTCCAACTTCTGGTCAATTCAGGAAAGCATTTTGTTTCTGCAAGTATCAAGGTTGTCCCTACAGTGTCATCCTGAAAGGACAGAGGCTTATTATATAATTTTCTAGTTATTGTTTAAATAGCCTTTAAGGATTTGTCATTTGTGAACTTGAAACATTACCTTGAACTTTGTTTCTTCTCATAATGAAAATGTTTAGAGTACGAAACTGATGGCTCAATGAAAGGAAGTATTCCAGTAATTGAGAACAATAAGATTTATCCTGGTCCTGAGAGAAATATGAATGACATAATGGTTGAAACCTCAAAAAGTAGAGATATTTTATTCATGATCACAAGTAAATTCTGATTGAAATCTGTTAGCATGATGTTAAGTTTTGAGAAACCAAGTCTAAAGGGACTAGAGTAATGTAGTCCAGGCATATAGTTTTCTGATGAGGTCACTGTATAAGGGGACAAAGCTGGGAATATCTTGAAGAATGTTAGTTAATATATTATTATCATTTTTCTGGTCTATCAATTTTCTCACTAGACTTTTGATGGCAACTGTATGGCTAACAATTGAACACTGAGGTTATTCTCCTGAAGTACAGTTGTTCTTCATCACTGACTGGGAGAATATCCACATACTCCAGGTATCAGAAGACAACAATGATTTAACTGGTATTATTTAAGAACCAGATTTATATTTTCTCACTAGTCTCTAGGGTCCTTGATAACCACAGCCTTGTATCTTTTTCCTTTTGAAGCTCTGACATGCAGCTCAGTGCCCGAAAGTGCTCATTTTGTGTGTGAGGAGCAGTCTTAAACTCACTGATGAAGGGTGATGGTACCTCCCATGCCAGTGGTTGGTGATCTAATTAAGAATTCTATCTACATGTTATCCTATTTCTGAGGAACTCAAATTATAAATATGACTGCCCACTTTAAAGTAACATTCTAAAATTTTCTTAAAAAGTGTTGAGGACTTAAGATGAATGCAAATCTAGTAAGTAAATGAACTCATGATCCTCCAGGAATATCACTAGCTATGCTTTGTACTGTAAAATCAGGAACGCTATTTCCAAAACTATTAGATTCTCTGACCAGAGTAAATCAAATCACACCCCCGAGATATGCTATTGCATTGTTTGTATGGGTATGGCATGTATTATTACTTGGCACGTTAAGTAACTACTACTTCTTTCTGGCTAACAGACATTTGGTTCTCCCTTAACCTGGCCCCATACAGGAAAATTGATCAAGAATAGCATGACTTAAGCAATGGGAAAACATAATAGAGGCCTTTAATCCTGGAACCAAGGTATTCAGATTTTATTCTCCTTCTTGGGAGTGATCTTCTTCTGGGATAATTTCTAAAAAGAATTCACTGATTCAGAAGTTATTTGCTACTGAGCTGTGTAAGAATGTATTCTCTGATTTCCCAAAATAAGATGTGGCAATTTAGAAGAAGAGAATGATCTACTCAGGCTAAGGTGATTGCTTGTAAATTTTTTTCCTTCAAAATATGTCCTTCATATAAGGAATATTTCGGGAACTGTGGTTTTTCCTATAGACATTATTCTTAGGATACTTGGGTAGTCAGTGGTTATCTGTAGAATATGTTTTAATGGAAAGGTACTGAAATTTTATTTTCCAACTTCATTTACTTATCATTGGAAAAAGGAGTGAATAGAATGACCTGAAGTTTTACAAATTTTCCTCCAAAGTTATAAAATGGAGGGGAACACAAAGACTTATAGTAGCTGCTTACATTGACTTTATAGAACTGAAATTGAAACTAGAGAAGGGTGATATAGCTTAGAATTGAAATGGAATATTCTAATTACAAGAGCATGTCAACGGCAAAATCAGGAAGTAAGCTCTCAGTTTGTAGTGGATGCTCTTCTGTGCCACCCACCAGGCTGTAGAATATATTTCCCTGGTTACCAGGAGTGGGGCCTACATACAGCCCACGGCCAGCTGTCAGGCCTCTCTGGGAATGGCCCTTGACTCTGGAAAGCTTTTCTGTTCAAGGTCACTCCTTGCTGAGGTCACACTACATCCAATGACTGAATGATGCAAAGATCTAAATGGTCTGGCCCCCTTGATCTAATTCGGCAGGCTCATTCCAGCTCCAGGGGCTCCCCGTGAGCTTGGCAGAGCCTTTGTTGTGACTGTATCAACAGCCTGACTCCTCCCTCTGGCCAGCAGTTTGTTTCAGTCTGCACAGGTGTTAATTCCAAGAGAATTTGCTAATAAACTTGCACACAGATCGCCTTCGGAATCTGCTGCCCAGAAATCAGACTAGACCTAAAATAGCTCTGTTTTCTCCATGGCCAATCTAAGGTATTTTCTTCAGCATTCATATATGAGAACAGATAAGACATTCTTCTTTTGAAATAGTTTTCTTCTGATTTGTTTGTGGTCTCATCATCTATTAGGTATCTATGAACAGAATCCTACTAAGAATTCATAGAAGACAGAAAGGATCTTAGGAGACTGATTCAGGAGAAGGGTTTCAGGTTCGGGAAATGATTAAAGAGAATACATTTTTTTTTGCGCAACTCTTGGCAGTCTTATTGATCAGATAAAACTTAGTGAATGAATTGATCATTCTGTTTTCAAATAGGAAGGCTAAATTGTATGTGCTTCTGTAGCTGAATGATGTGCAATAGGATTGACAAGATTTACATATATCTATGAAATTGGTTAATATTTCTCAGCAAATTGTTAAACTAAATTATGGGTGTTGAAGGACTGCATCTTATATCATCTCCCCTTCTTCCCACCCTTCCCCTTGGCAAAATGGGTGTGAGGGCATCTTCATCAGCTGACCACAGACCTCCCTGTGTGATTCTCCCTCAGCATAAGCATCATGCTAGTAAAGGAGGAAAAGGAGGGAAACTTCTGCATTCTTCAAAATAAATAGATTCCAAAGATATGAGTATCATGCTCATTCTCAATGTAATGAGATCCTGTTCACCAGTCTGTTGTTAGAGGATTAGGGCCAAGCTCAATGTCTTACTCCAGTGTTGCTCTGACAACAGTGGGATTGAAAAGAACCAGAAGTTGCTGCTGTCCACTGACCGTCTGTGTCAGGAGACTGTGACTGCGAGCTGTTTGTGGGTCAGCTGATTTTACATGCACACTGGGAGTGTGCATTATTGCTGTGGCTGGTCTCTTCAGCTCCTTAGGGTCCATTCTCTTTCCATAGGTAATAAATAATCATCGTTGGAAATAAAAAAGAACAATGAATCAATGATTTATCAAGGGCATGGTCTTTGTCGTCTGACAGATTCAGGTTCCAGTCTTGCCTCTGCCACTTACGTGTGATCTTGAAAGTGTTTTCTTCTATTTTTTTCTTTCCCATTTGGTCTTTAAAATACCAATATATGTAATGCCAAAAAATTCAAACAGTACAAAAAGTATACAATAAAAGGAAGTCTCCCTTCCATCCCAGTTCTCTTCATTTCTTTTCTCCAGTGGCCATCACTGAACACTTTTTTGTGTATCTTTCAAGAAATGTTTTATGCACGTAAGAACAGAGATATGTGTAGGTATACCTTGCTTCAAAACACCAAATTTTACCATGCATGTGTAATGTTCTCCATGTGCTTATTTTTTTATTATTTTTTTTTAGGAGAGCAAGTGAGAGACTTTTATTTAGAGAGAAAAGGAGAGGACAGAGCTCCCAGCTAATGCCAGGAGGGGACAAGAGAGCCCCATGTACTTATTTTTAACCTAATAATGTAACTTGAAGAATATTTTATCAGTACATATAGGCCTATCTTATTCTTTCTAGTGGCTGCATTGTAGTTCATTGAGATGAACCATGATTGAATAGGCATACCATGGTACATCTAATCCTTATTAATGGGCATTGATGGTGTCTAGCAGATTGCTATTGATAATATTCCAGTAAGCATTCTTGTACATTCATCTTTGAGCACCTGTATGATAGATTCTTCAAAGTGGAGTATCTATATCAAACTGTGTAGACATTAAGAACTTTTGATAGATGTTGTAAACTAGGACAAATAACTCAATTTCTCTGAACTTCAGTTTCCTTTTCTATAAAGTGGGAGTAACAATGGTACCTGTTTCATAGGGTTGTTGTGAGGATTAAATGAGATGATACATGAATAATTGCCAGATATAGCCAATTATAATATAGGATATCCAGTTAAATTTGAAATTCAAATAAACAAAGATAATATCTTAGTGTGAGTATGTCCCAGATATTGCACAGGGCATGCTTATACTAAAAAAAAAATATCTGTTGTTTATCTGAAATGCAAATGTAATTGTATGTCATTCGCTTTTATTTGGCAACTGTATGCATGAAGAGATCAGCACAATCCCTGGAATACAGTAAGCACTAAATAAATTTTGGGTGCTATAATTCTTATTGGACTTTCAGGGAAATGCTATTTTTCAATAAATTTTTTTAGAAATAATTATTTTGTATTTGTTATTTATCGTTCATTAACAAATAATTTATTGAGTACCTACTATGAATTAGCCATTATTCTAGGTCCTGAGGATACAGCAGTGAATAAAACAAAGTCTATGTGAGCAGAAGAATACTTTTATATGTCATACATCTGATGTATGTGGGCTTGAAGTTAAAGGAGCAACCAAACCTAGTGTATGAAGGTTGATTGGTTAATTAGGGGAAGTCAATTATATAGGACTTCTTTATTATTTTCTCTCCTTAAGGCCTCAACGTGTCTTCTGTAGCTGTGAGGAAATCCTCTTTTCAGGAATCTATATTGCTGATGGGCAATCAGGAGCATTAGAATATGACAAGGATGACAGGAGCCTTCAGGGACCCACTGAAGATCTCCTTTTGTCGTTTAAGCTTCAGGAATGGGGTTGGTACCTTGCTCAATGTAAATACTTCATTTCTAGCCTCTGGAGCCAATAGTTCAGTGACATGGAGCTTCGTAGGTGCTATCTCACTCTCAGGGTTATATTTTCTCAAGAAGGTTCTTAGCAAAGCTTTGCAGCTCTTAGTATGTCTCCTTAGGAAGAAGCAGGTTCAGACTAATGGATCAACAATTATTAGATGCTGTTACTATCTCTCACCACCTTTTCTCATAACTCAGATTCCCTGATATTCTGAGAGTAGACAGAATTAGTGGGTAAAGTTTTAAAAATTCCTTCCTCCCAGTAATACTTGTCACCTTCTGTGGCAATTAAATTCCATATGTTTTATGGTGCCTTTGGAATTTAAATTGTATAAATCATTTTCTTGACTTTTGGTTTATTATTTGGCAATCATCTTGTCAGTTTATGAAGGTAAAGGCTATCTTATTATCCCACCAATTTTTGAAAAACCTGGTTCAAAGAGGCATTAATTAGATTATGTCCATTTCAAAACCTGAAATAATGATGTGATGATACTAAAAATTGATCATATTTTAAAATCTTGGAATTTCTTGATTCAGTGCAATTAAATGCATTAACTTGCTCTCAGAATATTCATATACTGCAGTTCCTCTATGAGAGTAAGAGGGCTTTCCCTGACAAAGGTAAAAGCCATTTGATGGTGCCAAGTCTGTGGAGCCAAGTGTCACTGTCAGAGGCCACAAGACCATCCTGTGTCCCCTAGCAGAGCTATGCTGCATGCTCGCTTCAATCATGAGGCCTGAGAACAACTGCACCACACATGGAGAGCCAGGGAATGTCTGTTTCCATTGTTTTAGGATGATGATGAAATGTAATCAATAGACAGGCTAAAATACAGAAATATTTTGAAGATGAGCTTTAAAGCAAATCTTCCGATTTGTCCCTTCAGTTCTGCTGATATGTCTTTGATGGTGGCGGTAGTGGGTATGACAAGAAAAATAGGGATTTAAAGTACAGATTATTTAAATTCATTTGTAGGTTTTAATCACTTTATACTTGTTTAATAAGTTTGGGTATTTCTGTAGCTATGACCCTGAAATAGACCCCTGAGATACTAGTTAAGTGTAGTTATAATTACCTGCTAAGACAGAACAGGGAATAATATTTGAAAAACAGCCTCTGGCTATATTATACACATTGATTGTTCTGTAGATGTGTATTCAAATAAGGGGTTTAACCAAGGGATCACACACAGACTATTGTTTACCAGTATCTCCAGGCCCTTTTTCTTCAAAACTCAAGTTACATATATAATATAAGCTAATCTACTGTGTACTTCTTTATTGAACTCTTCATTCAGTTTCTTGTAACTTCTTTGAGCCATTAGATGACTTTCTGTCATAATCGTACTTCGTATATGCTCTGCTTCTTCTCGGTATGGTGCTGTCCACAAATCTGACAGACGTGTCTGTGTGTGGGTTGTTGATGAAATAGTTGGAATATTGCTTGGGGTCCACACCCACGGAACACTGCTTGCTGTTTCTCTCCAGACTGCTAATGACTTTTGGATACTATTTCTTCTGAAGAAATTTCTCCCATGGTGTGTACCTGCACAGCCATGGTTTTCTTCAAGCTCAGAAACATTGTGTATCCACCTGCACTGTTGCCTGGTGAAGGTTCCCTATTGCCCACAGCCCACAGAGGTGATGCTGTATCCTGTGGAGTTTGTACATGCATGTACCAGAAAGTTTTTGAGATCTCTAATACTGTTGCTCATAAGACTTTGGAAGCAAAATATTTGGTGTGCTTCTTTTTAGGGGAGAACTTTCCAGTGGGATAAGTGGAGAGGGGCAGGTGACCAAAGATAGATAGAGAAGGTGTTGGAAGATGTCTTGGAGTAACAAAGGGCCTTTTGGGAACTCAGACTGACGGGTATATGTTCTCGGCAGATGGCAGGTAGGTGGTGAGAGAGAAAAAGAAAGAGGACTAGAGTGAGGTAAAGCAAAGATGCTGGGCTCATATATGGTATTACAGATATTTTCTGCTTACTTCACCTATCAGATTTTAGCAGATTAACAGATCTTAGCAAGGGGGATGGTCGTATGAGTTATTCTGATGTTTTTATATTAGGGATTCTTTGCATGCTCTGGGGTTTTGCAAATTTTTTTCTTAAAAAGTTTTTCTTTATAGTATTTTTCAAAGTACAGCAGTTAATTCAAATAATTCCCATGGATACTACCACAGTTTAAAAACATCTTTACAATTGCTTTGGTTTTATAGGGGGAAATATTATGAAACTGAACTGAGAAAAACAAGTTAGAGAGAATTTAAGTAAGAAACCTCAAGTCTTGGTTTGTTCCCCCAAATGGTGACTCTTGCTATTTATCTGTACAAACTTAACTATCAAAGGTGCATTTTATTTTGAAATGTGTAAGAGATTCTGTAGGGTTCCTTTTTCACTTTGGTTGATTTAACATTTGTTGGAAGAGATAGGGTGTGGTCCTTCCTGAAGCGCACAGTGTAGGGCAGGAGGAATGAGCGCTTGGAAAGGAGACTTAGTGTCATCTGAATGCCCGTCTAAACAACATGCACTTTCAATACAGACTTCAGGGCAATTCAGTAGCGTCCAGATTTCATAAATAGAGACATAATCTCATTTCTGTCCATTCACATCAACTTTTATCTGAGACCGTGTCCCCTGAGAAATGTCACTAATGCTCCAAAGGAGGTATCCCCAGGAGAATTAAACCAGCATGTAAACCATACCTGTAAAAATAAATACAATGAGCCAGGGGGAGAAAGACAAATACCATATGATTTCACTTATTTATGGAATATAAAAATAGAGCAAAACAAAAGGACCAAAACAGCATTCGACTCATAGACACTGTGACTAGTGGTTACCCAAGGGAAGGGGACTGGGTCAAGGCAGTGGGGGAGGGGGACTGTTGAACCACTGTGATGTACACTTGGTAAAAAAAAAATTAGAAAAAATAAATAAAGTGAGATTTAGAAGGCTTACTAGGCTCTCCCATTGTTGCTGAGCTAGATAAAGTGCAAAATAGTATGGCATTGGAAAAGTTATTGAATTCTGGCTAGAGATGAAAATGCTGCATTTGAAAACTTTCCAGAACAACATGTACTTGGATCTGTATTAAAGAAAAATCTTTGAGTGTTTGAGCCAAATGACCCAGCAGGGTTGATAGTGTGAGGCATATTTCACAGTTGAATAAATATTTAAAACTGTTTTCCAGCCTATAAAACAAGTAAATTAGGTTGTTTTTAAAAACTGCACAATGAAATTAACCTGCCTACCTTAACTTATTGGGGAACCTGCCCTACTCATCCTAGCCTTCTCTCTTAAAAGGGAATCGAGAAATTAAGTGGGATGAGGTCTTCTAGCTTGGAAAGCAAGGCTGGTTTATGTTTCAGAGGATTTCAGAAGGGATGATTAGCATCAGGGTATACTGACTGCCACAGGTGCTCTGTGTCCAGAGGGCCTCTCTGCCTAACTTGTCAAGAGGGGACCTAATCAGTAACTGGACATAATAGCTTTTTGTCACAAACTCTTTTGAACTTTGTAAAGGGTAGATTCAGGCTCCATTGTGCACATGAGCCTCCTAGAGCACAGAGCAGCATCTTGGCCATACCGTTCTCAGTTCTGAGCTGTCAGTCTCAGCCATTTAAATGGCACCAAGCCTGTCCTTCAGCCGCAGTGCTTATGGATGATTTGGTCTTGCTCAATCAGTCTTCCAAGGATTCTTTTATCATTCAGTGTTGTTTTCTTTATTTTTTTCCTCTTGTGTGCATTTTAGCCTTTGGCCTGGACCGCTCTTCCTTGCCTCTGCCTCCTGCTTTACCAGTTAAACAGACTTCTGAGGCAACTACAGTGGTGGTTCTATATCTATTAATACAGAGTTTGAAAAGAAATCAATGGCTGAATTTATTGCCCTCACATGCCCTTTCAGTGTTCTGGCCAAGGAAATGCCAGCAACGGTATAGAGCCTCTGTATAAAATTGGGATGGCAGAAAGACCACCCAGCCAAGAGTTAGGCATCTTGAATTTAGTGCCAGGGACACCACTAATTCACTGGGTATCCTTGGAGAAATCACTTGACCTCTCTGGGGCTAGTTCCCATATCATACATGCAGTAAAATACTTTGTTATGTAAGGTCATTTTCTTTCAACATTCCAGAAAAGTCTTATCTGCTTCTGTTGTATGTCGTTCCATTGTGACTACATTCCCTTGATTCTTCTTTGCTCCTGGAAAAAATTAATTTTGTTTTTGTTTTTAGATTGCAGAATGAAAAATGGATGAATGTCAAAGTAGGAGACATCATTAAATTAGAAAATAACCAATTTGTTGCTGTGAGTATTCAGTATTAGTTAAAGATTTTACCTTCAATTAAAATAGCACCTGTACTGAAGTATTTATATTTGTAAATTTAGTAAGTCTATACTAATTCAGAATAATTAAGGAGGGAATGCCAGAATGTATTAACAAAAAGTCTCAATTATAAGTTGTTTTAAGTCATGTTAATTGCTTCACTAACATGGTGATTGTTTCCTTTGTGATCTTTTAAATTAATAGATGTAAGAGATTTTAAATCACTGTCAATCATTTCATGTAAGTAAGAGCTTTTAAAGTAGTCTAGAGTCCCTTAAAAAACAGTTTGTTCTCACATATTTTGAAAACTATCCCTTAATAACAGGATTAACCTGTTAATTTGCAGTATATTTGAAGAAATGATAAGCTAGAAGAAGACAAAATGTATGCTTCTTCCTGAATAATCACAATCAGAAAATTTCTATAGATTGTTCCAAATTAATGAAATGCTATATATGAAGTTTTGCTTTGCATACCAAATGTACTGCAATTTATATATTCAAGCTGCCTAAGTTACAATTTCTTTAATAAAATTGAAGGGTTGGTACAATAGCTAAACTATATGCAATGAACTATAGTTCACATTAAATGAATGGCAATAAAACTTAACCAGATCAGAGATTTAAAATTAAAATTATTGTAGTCATTATGTCAAATATATATTCGATTACTTGAGAAAATTTTCGGGTTGAGTGCAATTTTATGTATCAAGCTATGTTCTTCATTAAATTTTAGACATTTTCCCACAGGAAAAAAAATGGTCTCAAGATCTATTTACAAGAACAACTCAGTTGAGACTCCTAAACATTCACTTTTCAAAATGGTCTTCTTTCATTAATACTCCAGCTGCTTATACCAATTCTCTGGACTAACCCATGCTAAGGAGACTTCTTAGTGGACAGGCTATTCACAAAAGAGTTCACCCTTTAAATAGATAAGTGTTTCTTTCTCTGATGATCTCAATATTTTGGTAAATAGCTGAGAACCAAAAATAAGCAAAAAGATGTCAACACAGAGAGGTCTCAATGTCCACTGTAACCCCGGCTCCTTATACCTGGGGCAGTCTGCCAGGTTCTCACAACCTATAGGTTGGGTAAAAATTAGATGCAATTTAAATTAGCTTCTCCAGCTTATTTTCAAGCTCATTAGAGATTAGGAACAGTATACTGTGTGTGTGTGTGTGTGTGTGTGTGTGTGTGTGTGTGTGTGTGTGGCATCTGTAGGAAGACCATACCCTGTAGGAAAGATCAAGGCAACTACAGGATTCTCCTGCTATCTGAAAGTAGAGAATTCCTATGAAACCTTTTACAAGCAAAAATGGCATAAAGCAAAGAAGCAGTAACCATTAATTTATATGGAAAAAATTTTTGAGCATTTCCCAGTCTCAAAATTAATATATTTTAGGCTTTTTTTTGGTACCTTAGCACACATCTTGTTAACATAGGCACAGAATAAATTGAGATAAGGCACGGATGCTCACAGACATCTCTTCACAGCTATGACAGCTTGATGCTGAGATGCTGAGTGTGGTTCCCAGGGAAGGAGCTTGGTGGGGCCCCTCTCACTGCTGGGGGTTGGGGTAGGGTGTGTGCTGGCTCTGTAATGGCTGACTGCAAAACAAACACTGAACACTATTTTCACTTTCTTATGTAAAAGCTTTTTCTTTTCCAATTTCCTTCAGTTAGTGAAAACAGGTACTAATATAGGCTTTGGTAAAAGCGAAGCAGAATAAGGCGAACTTCCAAGAAGCAGGGAACACTGTATAGTGTAAGGGCACTGGGTGGGCCATGGGGTGATAACTGAGAGTCTTTCCTCCATTCCTTCAGTGACACCTTCTCTTTTCTGCCCTTGGTTTCTTCATGTGTCAAATCTGTCTGAATGGAGACTAGACTGCATAATTCTTGAAGGCATTGATTTGTCCAGTCTCTAATACCTAGTGTTGCATTGGATTATAGGGGGCAGACAGTAAATGTAGACCGAATATAATAAATGTCAGTCTTATGTGAGAAAAAGAAAAGTGCATATAAATTTCCAAAACTCAGGTTGCTTTGGATCAATGGGGTGCTAAGAAGCATCTGTATGCCCCAATTAAGAAAAGTTCACATACTACATTCATGGTTCTTTGCTTAAAAAGAAGTGTTCCATGTACCTCCTTTCAGTTCTGCTTTCACTTAAAATCATTACAGTGAAAGAGTTCTGGTGCCTCTAGCAGATAACCTTAACTTTTTAAAAAAAAAAACTGGCATATGTGGAATTCTAAGGTGTGTACATTCCAAAATTTGTTTGGCAGCACTTTATGCCAGGCATCGTGCTAGATTATAGTGGAATTAGCAAAAATTAAAAATATGCTGCACATTTAATTTAATTTTATTTGGAATTGAATATTTCAGGCGCAATACTAGGTACATTTTCTTGTTAGGTATTCAGTAAGAACAGTGGGTTTTAAGAGCTCCCTGCATATGCTCTAAAAAGGGTAAAAATTAGACTGAACTCATTTGTTCACTAATGCTATATACTCTAGTATGTTTATTTATCAAATTCTTTAGGATGAGTCTCAGAAAGGCAGGAGTCAAATTTATGTCTCAAATCTCCTGTGTACAGTCTCATGCTGGCATATCTATCCTCCAATTCGTCTTCCAGCTTTGATGTTCTAATTTGTATTTCTCTTGGCCTTTGTTTTTAATTTAGTTACTTTTCTTATGTTAGGGTACACATATTCGGTTGCTGTTGCAAAACCCTCTGTGGAATGAGGCCACGGAAGGCGAGTGTAAGTACATCAGGTGGAAGGAAACCAGTTCAGGGAGCTCACTGTTAACACTGGTTTAAAATGAATCACATATTTGGACAAGTTCTCATGGAGGTGGTGACCCATGACCCATGTATCCCAGCACTGTCTAATGGACCTTCCTACAGTGAAGGAAATATTCTATATTCATGCTGTCCAGTGCCATAGCCAGTAACCTCCTGTGGATACTGGGTGCTTAAAAGGCTAGTGCAGCTAATGAACTGAATATAAAATTTTATTTATTTTTAATTAATTTAGATTTAAATAGGTACCTGTGATGTGCAGCTACCTGATTAATGGCACAGATGTGGCCTTTTTATTATGGCTGTCTCATGGCATGGGGATGCTATTCTCCACTTTTCCTGAGCGCCCATTCTTCTCATTTTCACCTGGAGGGACAGCACCCAAATACCACTCTGAGCATCTTGCCGCCCCTGGCTCACTCTCCTCTCCCAGGAGTGACTTCTTCGATTGCTTATTTTAGGAGCAGAGAGTGGTGTGCGTGACCCAGTGCCTCCCTCTCTGGGCTCTGCCTGTGTGCCGAGTACATTCTGCCCGACTCCTTCATGTCATCACTTTTACAGGAACAGATCCCTGTGGTGGGAGTGGTGGGAGGGTCTAGGAAGTTTAGAGCTTCCAGGGTCTTTGGCTAGAAGAGTACAACAGGGGTGAAGTATTAGGATGCCCACTTGGCCCACAGACCTAAAGTTTGGTCTCCAACAGCTTTATCAATGAGGAAGATGCTGTTTTCTATCTCTGCTGATCTCTGTCTGATGCCTACAGTTAGAGCTCTGTGCGTCTGATCTCTGGCTAAGTGAGGAAGGGTGTCCTCCAAGTGCCAAGACTCTGTACTGCCTCTTGATTAGGTCACGTTGTTCAAAGCTTTCCCATGTCTAGCTGCCTAGGACCTACAAAACTATTTTCAAGGGCAACAAGTGCTTTTATGAGTGAACTGCCATGATCTCTTACAAGTACTAATATTCCTCCCTGCTCCTTGGCATCAGCCGGCAGGGGCTGATGGGGTGCAGCATTCCCAGGTCTCTGAAGGAGACCTTGTCAGGAGCAGTTGCATAGAGGCGGATCTTGGAAACCAGGTCATGAAGACCACGATATTATAACAGCTAGCACTGATTGACTACATGCCACATAATATTATAAGCTTTCTATATGACTGACTCATTCAAACCTCACATTAGCCCAGTGAGGTCAGTTTAAGTACTGCTTTTGTTCTCATTTTGCAGGTAAGAAAGCAGAAGCACAGTGCCATTAAATAGCTTGCTAAGAGGAAAGCCAGGAGTTAAACTTAGGCCATCTGGGTTTGAACCCCACTGCTACCCACTGCCATATGCTGCTCCAGACTCCATTAGAACAGTCACCCTAATTGCCTTAAGGCTGGGCTTCCACAGTTAGGACCTCCATGGTTGGAGGCTGGAAGTGACGTGACCAGAGAATGTTCCACCCAATTCTTATGCATGACTTCTAGTTGTCCAAACTTAGAAATTTAACTTGATTTATGTCAGCTGATCAGTACATTTTAAACAAAGAAAACCTTCACTAAATATTGGCTATTGGTAACATAAACACCTACATCTCAAGCACAAGTTGCTGGACTGACTAGGAATTGGGCCCCTGAAAGATGCTAAAGGGATCACCTTGGGGAGGCCTATCTGGGACTCACAGAGTCCTGGGGCTGGTAGGGCTCCAAGACCATCCGTATGTTCCTCCACCCCTGGCCCTGAACCTCTGAAAAAGTGAAGAGTGACCAGGGACTAACAGAGATGTTACCTCAACTTTCTTGCCCTTTCCTTTTCAGAATCCTTACTGAGTGCACTTGGAAACAGGAGCCCTGCATGGTGATGGGTGGGCTGACCACTCATTCCACCGGCCGCCCTGCTGGTCCTGTCCCTTCGCACTTCCTCCTCAACTATAATGAGTTAAAAAAAACCTCAAAGGGAGAAGTTAGCTAAAGGGATTATGAAGGCTCAGCAGTGGGGCAGAGTAAACAGAGGATGAAGGAGGGGAGTCAAGATAGAGAACAGGGACAGAATATCAGAGGAAAAGGTGACAACACAGGGGACAGAAAGAAACAGGAAAAGCAGGAGGCAGGAAGATAGAAGCCCCAGATCCCCAGGGAGTAGACATAGCAGGAAGATAATGCAGAAACCACGGGGTTTAGACTTCCCTGTTGCAGCCTCTAGGAAGTTGGGTCACAGCCCAAGAGACAATCCAGTCGCCGGGTGGCAGTGGTGCCTCAGTCACGTGCTCTGAGCCAGCAGTGGGTGACAGGTCCTCTCCTGGTCTACCAAAAATATATATTAACTCAGCTGAGCTCAGTATTAATCATTCACATTGGCCCATTCTTACTGTACAGAGTTGAAAGACAAGCAACTCAAGGTATAAGGAGGTATCTTTCTCTACACTTCGTAACTATTCTCAGTCACAGATGATAATGATTAGAGAATTCTGGTTTTTGTTTAAAATGATCCTTTGAAGCTAAGAGGAGGAGAGGAATAAGCCCAAAGAGCATGAAACTCTGCTGCTGTCACTTAAAAGTGAGAAATAAGATCAAGGTGAACTTTTGAAAACATTTTTCCCCCTTTAAAATCAACATGGGTAATTTTTGGCTCAAGAGGGGCTTATATTCTTCACACATTACCTCCATAGCGGGGTTGCTCTGTCCAAATTGTGACTAGTTTGAAAGTATTTCTGCTTCAACAGGCTTCTGTGACTCTTTCATTAGAGTCGAGGAAAAACCCTGGTAATACAAACACACTTATTCCTTTAGGGGCTGTCACTGAGCTGTTTTCAGCTCTTTTATATCACAATTTAGATAAAACAGATCATACAGACATGCACATACACATGCACACACACACACACACACATGCCTTGCCTATTTTTGAGTTGGAAATTTAAAAGCTTGAGACAATGAAATAAGTGGATTGATTCTAAATTTCATGTCTAGGCCTTGAGGATGGGACAATTCTAATACTTGTAGAAATAAAGGTAAGAAAATTTCACAGATCTAGAATGCCAATTGTACATTCAGACAAAGCTAGAAAATTGTTAGGCCAGTGTGTCAAAATAAGCTGCTAAAATTTTGTTCAATTCTTTAACATCCAAATCCTTCAGAATTTCATAGAAACCCTTATTTTAAGGTGAATTTAAAAATTTTAAGTAAAACAAAGAGTTCCCTAATAGAGAAAGGCAGCAGAATCCTAAACTGACTTGTGGTAAGTCATTTCCAAAGCTCCAACGGACAGCCGGCTAGGATGACTCATCTCTGTGACACCCTCGCGACGGTCTCTGAATGTTTTTTGCGGTCTTTCACCAAGTTTTCTATCTTGTCTTCTTGCTTGGGCGCTGCTTTATTTTCTCTTTCTGCTTCCTCATACTCTATCATCTTTTTCCTTTTTTCTTACTTTTTAAGATTTCCTTCCTGTCTCTTTTTTTTTTGTCTGTTGTATTCAGTTTCCTCCTTCTACTTTACTTATGTCTTCTCTCATCTCCTTTGCCTGCCTTCTGCTCTTAGCTGATAATATTAAGAATTAATGTATGTGTATGTAAACATTTTCAATTGTCTTACCTATTGGGGAAAGTTTTATATTTTCTACTAGTAATTATCAAGGCAAGAAAAAAGAATTCTATATATTTCTTCCAAAAAAAAGTGCGTGAAATGGCTATTCATTTATATGATATTCCCTGTCCTTGCTAATGTTCTGATTTGAAGGGGTGTGCTAACAGCAACAGGAAAGTTGAGGAGGGGTTTGATTTGGGACACATGACAGAGAGGTGGAGCAGGATTTCACCTCTCACGTTTTCTTCTAAGGTTCTCCTGGTTCATTAGTAATGAGTGGAGGGGTGATTCAGCATAGAAGGCTTTCAACCTTTCTTTCTCAAGTATTCTTTATCATGGTTTTCTAAAACAGGCTGACCTGCTTCTTCTGTCAAGCAGTGAGCCACATGGCCTCTGTTATATTGAAACTGCTGAGCTGGATGGGTAAGTTATTAAAGTTAGGATAATTAATTTGATTGGTTTTTAATTTATTTAAAAATGGACTTAAACCTACCTTAAACCTTAGTCTTCATTTTTTTTTCCTTGGAGGAAGTAGGAGTCTCACTTATAAATTCCATTTGTTAGATCCTTTGCAGATCCTTTGATTCTTGAATTTATTTTCTTTTAGAAATAGCAAGCCAAGTATGTGTACTGAATATTTTTATGTGGCTCTTTACTGAGATTCCCTATTTTTTTTTTTTTTTGTAATTTCAAGTGATTCTATAAAGAAAATGAGAGAAGTATTGATCAAGAGTTCGCAAGGAAAGTAGTTCTAATGTACTTTAGAATGCAGTCTCCTGAACTGGGTGGAATGAAGACATAGAAAAGAAAGGAATGATACTTTGACATTATTGTTAAGAATTTAGTTATAGACCATATAGCAGTTCTGTTTCAGTGCATTCAATTTG
Source organism: Manis javanica (assembly GCF_040802235.1). Taxonomy (NCBI): domain Eukaryota; kingdom Metazoa; phylum Chordata; class Mammalia; order Pholidota; family Manidae; genus Manis; species Manis javanica. The sequence continues at coordinate 99,687,698 of NC_133163.1, read as the reverse complement.
TCTGTCTGGCATAGAAACATGCATTGAATGCTTACACTGTAAAGATACTATACATTCTTTAGATGGCTTTTATCATTTAATCCTGACATAGGTGCTATATAAACCCTATTGTACAGATGATGAAATCAATGTTTAGAGATGAGTAATTTGTCTCAAACTTGTAAAGAGTGAAGCCAAGACTCAAACTTAAAGGTCTGTCAAAAGTGCCCATGGTTTTAACCACTGCCTCCCAAATTGTCATATTGGACTGTTCAGCTGGAGTTTGGCCTGTTTGATCCTATCCCTGGCTTGGGCAGATGTTAAAATAGTGGTGAGAAGGAAATTTATAGAACTAAATGCATACACATGAAAAGAAATAGTCTCAAGTTGGTAGTGTGCTCTCCCATCACAAGAACTTAGAAAATAGCAAAATAAACCCAAAACTAGTGGAAGGAAAGAAATAAAAACAAGAGCAGAAATCAATGAACTTGGAAACAGAAAAACAATAGAGAAAATCAATGAACAAAGAAAGAACTGATTTTTTTGAAAACATCAGTAAAATTGATAAACCTATAGGAAGGCTGAAAAAGGAAAAATAAGAGAGAGATGACACCAATGAACAATATCATGAGTGAACCAGAAAATATTACATCTGATCCTGAAGACATCAGAAGGGTATGGAAGAACTGAAAACAACTCTATAACACATACATTTAACAACTTATATGAAATGGAAGACTTCACTGAAAAATAAACTACCACAACTCACTCAGTATGAAATAGACAGTTTGAATAACTGAATAACTATTAAGGAAATTGAATTCAAATGTACAACACAAAACTATGAAACTTTTAGAGAAAAACAGAAAATCTTTGTGGCCCAGGGCTAGTCAAAGAGTTCTTAAACTTGGCACAAAAAGCAAGAAAATTTCATAAACGGGACTTAATCAAATTAAAAATTTTTACTTTATATGTCAAATATATTGCAGTTAAATTTTTTTGTGTGCTTTGCAAAGGCCCTTTTAAGAGGATGAAACAATAAGCTATAAACTAGGAGAAAATATTTGTAAACCATCTATCTGACAAAGCACTTCTATCTTGAATATATGAAAATTACTCAAAACTCAACAGTGGAAGTACAGTCCAATCTGAAAATTGATAAATAACATGAGGGACATTTCACCAAAGAAGATATACAAATGGCAAATAAGCACATGAAAAGATGTTCAACATCATTGGCTATTAGGGAAATTAAAACTAAAACCACTATGAGATATGACTATACACCTATTAGAATGGCTAAAATAAAAAACAGTGATAACTCCAAATGCTGACAAGGATGTAGAGAAACAGGATCACTCACACACTGCTGATGGGAATGTAAAATGCTACAATCACTCTGGAAAACTGTTTGGCAATTTCTTAAAAAACTACACATGCAACTACATACAACCTAGCAATTTCTTTCCTGAGCATTTATCTCAGAGAAATGAAGACTTACGCTTACACAAAAACTTGAATATAAATATTTATGGCAGCCTTATTTGTAACATCCTAAAACTAGAACAACCTGTGTATCTTTCTGTGGGTAAACAGTTGAACAAAATTAATCATTCTATATTATAGAATACTACTTGAACAATAAAAAGGAATTAACTATTGCTATATGAAACAATCTGGATGAATCTTCAGAAAATTATGTTGAGTGAAGAAAGCCAATCCCAAAAGGTCCCATATGTGTGATTCAGCTTATGCAACATTCTTGAAATGGCAAAATTGTAGAAATGAGCCACAGATTAAGTGTTGCCAGAGATTTAAGATGGGTTGGAAGTGGCAGGGAAGAGGGGTGGTTCCAAAGGAATCCTTGTGCTGATGGAAATGTTCTATAACTTGACTGTGTGTGTCAATGTCAATATCTTAGTTGTGATATTGTGATATACTTTTGCAAGATGTCACCATTAGGGGAAACTGAAAAAACAGTAGGCAGGCTCTTTCTGTATTATTTCTTTTGCTGAAAATCATTTTGAAGTTTATCAAGGTAATAAGGCAGATTAAGGAAGAGAATGACAGAATACTGAAGGTATTAATCAGGAGTCTTGGAAAAAACATTTTTTAATCAGTAAGGCCTATGTGTGATTATTCTTTCCCTTTATTGTCCACATCTGAAGGTGGAAGTGAGATATTGGAGAGAATCTTAAGGAAATAACTTAAAATGATGATAAACTTTGATGAATGACAGGATATATAGGGTAGGGTTCAGAAAAGAGGGTTTTCTGCCCTAACTGGTGAGACTGAATGTTTCAACTATTTGAAACATTGTTTAAATGAATGGATGCATTGGTCCTTTAGTCTCAACACCACTATCTCACTCTTATCCCTCAAGCCCAGCTCGATTTCTGCCTCAGTTATGAACTTGTTCTTGATTATCTCAATCCGTGCTCATCACTGCCTACTACAAATTGATAGATTTTGATCAGTGAGATTACTTTCAAACAAAGTAACTTCACTTATACACCCAACTTAGTGTTTCTTGCAGAAAGCTGTTCCACCCATGGGCATTCCTCGAGTTGGATTCATATTATCTTTAGATCACTGTGATACTCATTTATGGGAAGTTTAGACTAAATGCCCTTTCAGGTACCTCCTTCTTAGTTCTCTAAATTCAATTATTTACTGGTCTGTCGTGTAATTCCAAATGGTGACATTTGCTTTTTTACCTACCACTTGTTTTTCTCAAGAAGACAGTAACCCTCGTGGGGCAGCATTGAGTATCATGGGTGACAACAATCAATATTTGTTGACTGAATGAACCCACTACTAAACATTTCCATAAAAGATAGAACTCTGGCAGATGATCTTACACTGCAGTAGAAGAGAATGAGGATGAACTTAGTGAGAAACTGGCACACCAAGCCCCTAAACACAAGATGTGATTGATGGTCACAGACTCTTCACTTCTGGTCATTCCATGAATACCGGAGAGCTGTCTGTCCAATGTATGTGTGGTCCTGCCAGGGAGATGATTAGCTCACTGTGACCTGCTGAGTTCCTGTCTGGGTGTGTGATTCTAGACTTATGGAATTCTTGGCTTGACTCTCCAAGAAAAAGAAAGCTGTATTCCTTTTTCCATTTAAATTTCAGCTACTGTGAAATTAGCCATGACCATCTTTTGCAAGTAAAACACTTATGTAGATAGTAGACTCTAGTGATACTGGTCTCCTTTATTTGGCAACTGTGTTCTCAGTCCTCATGTGTTTTATAATTCATGCATGATGTCTGAGTAGGTTCAAATGAAACCATATTTATTATGTTCTCTGTTCTTTCAAATAGCAAAACAGATTACTGTGTTGTTATACAGATGTGCAGTGGGGTGGAATGCCAACTATTCAGAGCCTGCAAAGCTCTGCCCAGTTCCCTGAGACAGTGTGCGAGGTGTGAATGACATTCAAAGGGAGTTTCTTGCATCTCTTGTGCTGGATTTTGCATGTGCTGCACCCACGTGATCACTTTAAGTATGATGCTGTTGAACTGTTCCATATAAATATTCATATCATGTCAATTAATTTCACAGGGAAACAAACCTTAAAGTCCGCCATGCACTATCAGTTACCTCAGAACTTGGAGCAGATATTAGCCGACTTGCAAAGTTTGATGGTAAGTGTTTAAACAGATGAACAAAAATCTCAAAAGCAAAAAGCAATGTAACAAATGAATTATCTGAAATCCAATTTATGTTTCTTTGCATTTGGTGAAAGAATATAATATTCTCCTGGCCTCAAAATCTGTAATCACTTCCCACACTCAAGAGTAAAAATGTTTATCAGGGGGAGAGTGGCTTTATCAGTTCATTGTTCATTTCATCCTTGTTTCCTCTTCTCTAGATCTCCTTCCCTCTAGTCCCACGATACCCTTCTCTTGACTGCCCTTGGTCTCCCTGGAGCCTCGTGCAGACTTGCTGAGGATGATACAGGCTGCACTTTTATTTCTAGCTCTCTATCTAACTGTGCATCCATTCTCTGGCTCCAAAACAAAGACCAAATACTAGACTACAAACTTCTCCAAGACAGTAGACCTGATTCCTATATTTCTGTATCTTGTGTAGTACTTAACATAATGTCTTAAAGATAGTAGGTGTTCAGGAAGAGTGTTCGGATTTATTAATCAGTTAGTTTGCTGTTGTCCTTTGTTTAGGACCATGGTTTGTTATCACCATCTTCACACCATTTGACCCAGCCCATTGTTCCTTGGAGGGGGGTACCCTCTCCCCTGCCTAATCTGTTCCACCTATGTCTTACTGTTTTATGTTAAAACTATCACAGAGAAACAAAATTCTTCAAGTCAAAGAAGAGAGCCATGGATGCGAGGACTGTAGGTACCATGGCAGGCTGTGGGAGAGTCTTTGGGGCCTTCCTGCCATCCCTTAATGGTCTCTTGCTTAATACACTTATATATCTGGCCTTGGATATCAATATTTCCATACAGATTGGTTTTATTTATTAATGAATCTATATGTGTTTGAGACTATCTCCTAAAAAGTTTTCTTTTACATCCATTAAAGGAAAATGTGGACAAGTTCTTAGCATGATCCCCTGACTTAAAGTATAGGCAAATTTGTATTATAAAGTTTCTCTAATGCATGACTTAGAGCTAATAATGTCTGTGCTTGCATTTGCTTGAAACCATCTGGATTCTGTTAATATTTTAATCTCTCTTAAATGCGTGCTGTTATAACAAGTGTTTATAGAAAAAAATATTCTTCCAGTTTGAGACTCAAGTCAAGGGAATGGCCAGGAAACTTTGAATGGCCCAAGAAGTATTTTGATTAGAGTAAAACAAATTACACATTTTCTACTAAGTAATTTTTTCAATGAAATTTTACTGTTATGTGAGTCCAAGAAAAGTAAATTGTGTTCATGAATCAAAGTAGTTGCTTAAAATACCTCATAGACTATGTGGTCCTAAAAGGGCAACTAAATATAATTTACCATTACTCATTTCTTCCCTGGCAGAATTATACCTTTGTACCTCTATCAATCTACGAGAAGGTAAAAATTCATGCTTTTTAGCTCTCTTTACCATCACAAAGCAGAAAATGATTGCTATAATTGCCCAGTTAAATTTTTTTCATAGATATTGGCTCAGATAGTCTACAGTATGATTCAGTTACAGATAACTCTGAAATGTTAGTGGCATAAACAGTATAAGTTTATTTCTCACTCATGTCATATTCTGATGCAGGCCGGGTAACCATGGTGCCTACATAATGGCTTCTAAGGTGAGCACGTCAAAGGAAGGATGAGACAAAAGAGCCACACTGACCTTTAACTGCTTCTTCTCTCACATGTCACTGGCCAGCATGAGTTAGATGGGTCCAGCCTAACTGCAAGGGAGGCTGGAAAGTAACGAGTGTGGATATTTCTTGAGTGCTAATTGTCTCTACCACATCCTCCAAGAACTCTGATCATAGGTCAGTGCCAGGGTGGTGTATAAATGCCAGGTGGATTAGGTAGATTTCTTACATGGAACTGCAGGAACGGGTCCAAGAATCCACCTCTAAGCATGACTCCTCCTATGCTCAGTATCCTCTACCCTGCTCGGCTCTTTCTTCTTCTCAGCACTTATCACCATCTGGCATAGTCTATAACTTACTTATTTTCTAAGTTTATTATATTGTCCATCTCCCCCTGTGGCAATGTAAGATGCACAGAGATCTTTGTTTTGCTCATTGATACATGCCAAGTTCTTAGAACAATGTCTAGCACATAGCAGGTGTCCAATAAGTACTTACTGAATGCATGAATAAATGGTCACAAGTGCCAGAAAGTAGGGCCAGGGTCAGTACCCAGCCCCAGACAGATATGGGAGAGCAAGGGAAGGGCCTAAGGTAAAGGGATTGGGAATGATGTATGAAATGATTGGCAGGAGGAAGTTTCCTGATGAGAACTTGTAGGACGAAACAAGAGTGCCAGTCCCTTCCTTCTAGAGGACAGGTGGCTGGGAGAAGATCATCTGGTGTAATAGCATTATAATGTCTTTGCTTCAGAATCTTTTCTCCAAACAAAATTTAACACAGAAGTTCCCAAATTCAAACTAGTACAAGTGGTGCTGCTCAGGCTGAAGCAAGAAAATACTTCCTCATTTAAAACAATTCCTTTATTACAGAGGGGGTATCTGAAATGTTAAAGCACTCGCTTATATATACAAATAGTCTTTTTAAAGACTTCATAAAACTTACTTTTAAAGTACATTAATTATTTACTAGATGGCAGGAATTTGCTTCACACAGCATAGGTAACTCTCCAAATCTCTAATGCACAGCTATTGTCTCAAATGAAGGCAACACAGACCTCTCTTTTCTATTATTTATACTTAAACTGTGGTCACTTTTTAGAGAACATGTAATGTCAGATTCATGAAGCTGGTATATTTCTGGGCTAAGAACCAGGTTTCTGCTAAATTTATTCTTTCATTCTCATTTTCATTTCATTGAATTTCAATCCACCTTAAAGTTCCAAGCAATATGGCATTTTATGGGTTTAACCTTATTAAAACATGATTTTCTGTTTCTAAGAAGGCATCTGAAGAAAGAATAGAGGGATTAAGAGGACATAAATTAGGTACAATATACAAATTAGATTTCCTCTGTCAGCAGCCAAATTTAAAGACCAAGAAGATGATGCAAGATGGTAAGGAAAGTCTTTGAAAGAATTGGGATAGTTAACAAACACTAAATCCTTCCCATGATTGCCCTTACTTTCCTACAGCCTTCAACTCTTCCTGCATTCCCTTCTTTCCAAGCCATAGTTTACAAGTTTTAATTTCAATCTCTCCCTGTCTGACACACATTCACATGCTATACACTATATACACATATTTCTCTAAGTACCTATTTCACACTTTCACTTTCCCTTCCCCACTTTTTGCATTCTTTCTTACCAGTCTTTTTCCAACTTCCACTCTTTATGTCAGTTTACTTATTCACCTGCATTGTTTCTTTTTCTGTTTTTCTTTATGTTTTCTATTTTCAGCTCTCTTTCCATATTAAGTAGTTTATTAGGTCTATTTTTTGCATGCCTCCTAAAGACAAGATGCAATACAAAATACATAGAATTATACATACCTCCACATGTATTATCAAGTTTCTTTTAATTCTTTTACGTCTCCATTCTTTTCCTACTTTCTCTTTCTTGTCTTCTCTGTTCACCTTTGATATAATGGGGTATCTATAGATTTCAGGTTTTCCTCTGAAGACTAGAAAAAAGACTTCCTTGAGTCTTAGGAATTAAAGCTAAATATTACTTCCTTTTACTTAAATCAAAAGCATGAGATAGGCACTGTGTGCATTTGGAAATGCTCTGCTAGCCACAGCAAGATCTAATAGCTGAGACACCTGTGAGGCATGCCCTTGCCTGTGCTTTGTCTGTGCTAAGTATTCTTTTAGCTTGTGACTTCCGGGCAAATTTGGATACGGCATTATTTTTGCCTCTAGTTACCGTGTGATTTTTCATTTGAGAATTACCGAAGTATTTACTTTAGCACCCAACCAGGGTTTTCTGTCCTGGCATCACAAGTGCACATCCCGCAATTATCTGAAGTCCTGTGTTCCCCACTCCTATCCCTAGACAAGTACCAACTGGGAACTCCAAATTGGGGATGCCAATGGTCAAAACCGAGATGGAGAGGACCTTGGGATGTCTCATAAGTTTCTCTGCCTCTCGACTTTTCTAAACAATTGAAATACTGTTGATATACAGTATTATATTGGTTTCAGGCATGCTATGGAGTGATTAAAAAATGATATACATTAGTAAAAGCTCACTATGCTAAGTATAGTTACCATCACCATACAAAAACATATGATATTACTGATTATATTCCCCATGCTGTACTTTACATCCATATGAATTATTTATTTTATAATTGGAAGTTTATGTCTTTTTATTCCCTCCACCTAGTTTGTCCATCCCCATCCCCCACTACATCAGGTAGTGTTTATGAGTTCATTGCTATTTTGTTTGTTTGTTTTTATTTCTTTGATTCTCCATGTATGTGGAATCATATGGTATTTCTTTCTCTGTCTGACTTATTTCACGTAGCATTATACTTTCAAGGTCTATCCATGTTGTCCCAAGTGGCAGGATTTCATCCTTTTTTATGGCTAATATTCCATTCTGTATATGTAATCTATCTTTTTTATCCTTTTATATATTAGTGGACACTTAGGTTGCTTCCATATTTTAGCTTTTGTAAATAATGCTTCAGTAAACATAGGGGTGCATGTATCTTTTTGAGTTAGTGATTTTGTTTTCTTTAGGTATGGTATGGTGGTTCTATTTTTAAGTTTTTGAGAAACCTCCATGCTGTTTTCCATAGTGGCTGCACCAGTTTACATCCCCACCAACAGTGCATGCCTGCCTCCTTACAAGGACATTGTCTTGCTGCCAGCCTCTTGGGTGTGGCGTGAGCTTTCATTCACACTTTTCTTTCATTCATTCAGTCAGTCACCTGTTCATTTATCCAATAAATATATATTTAACACAATTCCAAGTGATCTGCTAATCCTGGGGATATAGGGGTTAATAAATCAGACCCATGTCTTGCTTTCATAGAGCTTATAGAGCCCAGGGAGAAAAAAGCCATAAAAAGTGCTTATTCCCAAAGAAGCCTTTAATTAGGTAAAGGTCTTAAAGTTGTCAGGGTCTAATCATGACGTTGACATGAGCAAATACTCACTGTGTACCAAGGACTGGGCTAAATAATTACATATATTATCTTATTAAATCATTACAGCCCTGGAAGGAAGAAATTATTACTACTTCTAATTTGTGGGCAAGGAATCTGAGACCCAGATAAATCGAATAACCTTCCCAACGTCTCAAGGTTACTAAGTGGAGGAGCCAGAATAGGAAGCCAGGACTGGGGCAAAGCTAATTCTGTGAAGGCTCGTGAGAGGCTCTAAACTATAAGTAGAGAGGCAGCCTGGAGAGTAAAGGGAGTTAGCATGATAGCTGAGCACCTGATCAGGGTAAGAAATGAATTTCAAGAGTACTCCAAACATAAAGGCACAAAATTAATGACCAGAGATCAAGTCCTTCCAGGACCTGGATGACATCATATTTTTAGGAAGTAGTAATGTTCTCATTGATTTTGAACATCAGGATTCCTGACAAGTGTTTATAGAAGAACTGGTCAAACAGAGAGCCCAATGCATGCAAGACAGAGCTGGCTTTTGCTAGGTATATCTATTTATTTTATAAGTTTTCATATAGATATTTTTATACATTTCAAACATTTGAAAAAAATTGATATATAGCCTGTTAAATTTTATATGAAATAACTTGATCTAATATTATAGCAAGTGTAAAAATAGAGAAGACCTTGATGTTTCATGTTAAAGTCTTAGGGGAATTGAAAAGCTTATCTTTACCAAAAAGTAACTGGAAATAGTTGTTAATTATACATTTGTAAACTGGACATTGTTATGCCTTGGGGAAAGCCCTGAATGTAAATTGTTCAAATGTGTTTAAGAATCTTTTGCATATTGTTATTGATTGGAATGAGATCTGTTTCTTACAATTTATGACAAGTTTACATATTTGGTATGACTGTTAATACAGAGTTCTGAACCAGGAAAATGTTGACTCTTTATTTCAGGAATCTTTGTGTATGATTAAAACACAGAAAACCAAGTATTTCTTTCTGGTTAAAGAGAGAAAAGCAAAAAAGACTTGGTTAGCATCTTGTGACTTTTTTTGACTTACCAGATAAGTTTCCCATTCACCTGGACAGAAGCACAGCTCAACAGCAAAGGTGATGTGACTGCATGAGACATAGATTTCATGTATAGACAGACAGGAAGAACAACTTCCTTCTTTACTGTTGGTGTTGATGTGGGCATTGTGGTGGTGGTGATGGGTGACTGAGGCTAAGGTGACACTCTTCTTTCTAAGGAAAAGATAAATATCATATCATGAGGGCAACAGTAGTGGGCAATCTCCTAAATGCTGAGAAGCTTGTGCCTGGAGAAACTTTTGAACAGCAACAGTGATGTCTTCTTCAATAGATAATCTTTCTTATGGCAAAATTGAAGTACAGATAATCAACACATACTGCTAACAGTGGTATAAATAAAGAAATAAACCTAACTTCTCTTGAAAATCATGGAATACTGAGTACTGAGTTCCTTTTTCATGATAAATTATAGATTTCCACTTTGAGGTAAATAGTGAGAAGGTAATTAGGTTGGTAATAAATCAATAAGCTGGCTAACTGAATTTAGAGTTCTGAGGAAGGTGCAGAATGAAATCTTGTGGATTTTGCTTAGCACGGGCCTAGAGAATTTCTGTGTGATTATAAACTGGATGAATTTCTGTCTGCTTTCATGTGTGTTCTTTTCAGAGGGGCAAACAAATATGACTAGCTAGTTTGATTACATTTGTACTTCATTACTGACATGATTTTTTTTCCCAGTTGTTTTATTATCCCTTAAAGATGACTTTGTGTTCCAAACATGTTTTCAGTGAATAACTATCTGAGAAGAAATGCTGTTTTTCCTAAACTGTTTTCTCATCTATTGTCAGACAATTTACTACCTCTTACTCTGATACAATTAGCAAAGGAAGAAAGGTCCTAGAGTTTCCCCCTAATCCTTATTATGCTTTAAAGCTGGGATATGTCTTTGGCTACTTCTAATGTGCTTAAAGGTCCCCAACTTTTCTCAGCACTACCCCCTTCTGCCAGCACACACGGTGTGCTCAGATCTACTTGTATCCCTTATGAGTTAGGCCAATCTGAGCTCTCTGTTGTGGGGAGGCTATTATGTCTCCCAATCCTTTTTATCATTATTACTGTGCAGACATGCCCACTTCTTTCATTCATCTTTGCTCTACTTTAATACCCATCTCGGCTCCCAGATTCTCTTTTGAAATCACCTGAAATTTTTTTCAATCATTTCTCTAACAAATATTTAAGCTACTATTAAATTAGCAGTATGTACATTATAGTGTTACAGAAGTGAATACAATGCTCCCTTCAAAGGAACCTGTTCACTCCCTTTGGGAAGGGGCAGAAGAAAAATTGGGAAGTTTGTTGTTTTATGATAACAGGGTTAAGAAAGGGGAAGTTGAGCATTTCTGAAGATCAAAAATGTAGTTTGGCTTTGTTCCCACCGCTTTGTTTTGACCAGTATTAGCTCTTGGAACCCTGGGACCACACTCTTTGAGAAAGGATGAACTGGGGCTTGGCCCCAAAGAACTGAGGCAGAATCCCTTGGACTTACTGCCTCTTCCTGTCTAGAACCACACCCAGGGTGTCAGGCCAGAAGTGGATGAGCCTTGGGGCCAGGGAGGAGCCAGCCAACCCGTACAAGGCTGAATTTGCCTCCATGTCAGTCTTTGTTTGCAACAATAAAAATGATCAAATGAGCCTGTTTTTTATATTCCTATTGGCAGGCACTGTGTATCATGTTGTTTTTGCCCAAAACACATTTTTTTTTTAAGTGGCCAAGTTTGAAGCCTGAGAAATGGAGTCTTGGGTCAGGAAACTGGAATAAGCTTTAAGGGTTGCTGTCAACCTGTTATTTTATGTAGGTTTTGCTGGTGATACTCGATTCAGAGGTCTACAAAATTCAGAAATGAAGATTACTGGGCAAGCACTGGAGATACTGAGTTCTTAGAATTTAGTAAAAGTCTCCTCTTCCTAACTTAATTGTCCGAACAACTTGGGTCAGTTTCAATGTACTTTTTAATATCAGTGATAGGCCATAACCGGAGCAACCAGAGTTCAGGCACTTTCCTTGTATCAGCAATGACTTTGTGCAGGTTATTGAGCCTCATGAAAATCGTCCTGCCTGGACTCTTGTCAAGGACTCTCTTGTTTAGCAGGGGGCGTCTGGGAAGCCGACTGAGCGCTCCAGTTGGGGCTGTTAGGCAGCTCTTCTGCTACGCTGGGGAAAGGGAGATGGAGTTGGGAAGAGTGGTCCGAGGCTGTGAATCCCTCATTCCTTTCAGGGTTTTGTTTCCTTTTTCAGCAAGGTCTATTAATATCAGTAAACTGGTTGGTCATGAGTGATCAGACCATGTGAAAACTGGCTGTTGCCACCTATGTCTAGAATTTTAAAAGGAAAAGATATCCCCCTAAGAAGGAAAGGAGCCACGCAAGGAGCCCCCGAGGTCAGAAGAAGCTCGCTGAGTGGTTTAACAGCGTAACCCAGAAGCTCCCTGGTGAAGCTGGTCTCCTTTCCCGTCGGTCAATGCTGAAGTCATGCCTCCTTTTCTCATCTTCCAAATGTCACTTTTAACGTTCCAACCTGCCCTTTTGGCTTTGACTAAATAAATGTGTTTTTATTGTTTTTGAGAGGGAGAACTTTGTAGGTTACTAATCTCACCCCTGACTCTGGCTTGAACCCTGTTTGGATCTGCCCACAACCTCCTTTTCCATTTCTCCTCTCTCTTTTCCTTCCTCTCTCCCTTTGTCTGTCCCATCTTTCTACTCATTACTTATAAAATTTACCCCAACTGGTTGCAATGAAAATGTATTTTAATCTAATAGTTCTATTTTGCGGCAGGGGCCAAAAAAGATTATTTCTCGTTTCTTTTTCTGTCAAGAAAGACAGCCCCCTGAAACTGTATTTTCTTACTGAAATAATGGAATGAATAGATTCATTGATTTGGAATGGGCATATCTTAGGTTTTGTATGGGCTTGGAATTAAAAAAAAAAAACTGAGGACATCTTCTGGCCAGGTTGGGGCAAGTTTCATGGCACCTTTGAGAGTCCCCAAAACTCTGAATTGAACCAAGAAGTGCAGAACAGCTGAAAGGGACCACACGCATTCTTGGCACATGTGGCAAACGAGGCCCAGGGTCCTCGGGGGAGACATAGTAGGATCCCCGAAATTCTGATTATGAGACCTGATTAACTTTGGTTGTAAAACAGGAAGGATGCCATCTAACCTGTGTGAAATTCACATTAGGTAAAAAGAGGTGGAATAAGAAAAGCTTTAAGGACAGTCTCTGCTTCATCTGTTCAAAAATCATCTGTTCAAAAAAAAAAACTGAAGCAGAGATAAGTGACTTTTTTTTTAGGAAGAAAACTCTCATGGCTCTCAAGGTTTCTGCTCTTATTTGGACAGAGAAAGCTACGTTCAAAACATGTGACGGAGGTCCATCACTGTGCCCCAGCTTATTTTTCCTAGCAGTCTGGCATATGTCACATTGTGCTGTCTAAAAGAAAAGGAAAAATGCCCTGTCTGGAGAAGTAGGGGGTAACACAGTCCTGTGAACTTCTGAAGAGACTTCAAGGTGAGTCATAAAGAGGTGTCTTATTCTTATTTTTATTTTTATTTTTATTTTTACAGGGATTGTTGTCTGCGAGGCACCCAACAACAAATTGGATAAGTTCACGGGCACGCTCTCTTGGAAGGGCGGGAAACACTCGCTCAACAACGAGAAGATCATCTTGAGGGGCTGCGTCCTGAGAAACACCAGCTGGTGCTTTGGAATGGTTGTTTTTGCAGGTAGGGCCGCCTGCCTGGGGTCCGTCCTGAGAGCTTCCTGAGACGTGCGTGGGCAGCGTCCATGGCTCTCCAGGCGGGATGAGCACAGTACTTTCATTCCTTACAAGGTGCCAACTCTTGGCACTGCAGAGCACAGGGCCCCTGGGGAAGACACTGCTGCTCTGGGAACAGAATGTGTGGCCCCACTGTGTGAGGAACCACTGACAAGACATCATGACCTTATTCTGAAGGGTGGGCCTTAATTACTTGGTGGGGGTTAGATACCTACTGTTCAATTTCTCTTTCGTTAACCCATCTCAACCATCCCCATCATTATATGTATGAATCAACCTGCCTTTACAGTGGGGGAAGAGCATGAAAGAAAGCCCCTGTTCTGCTGTTTATTTTGTAGTTCTCAAAGGTCAAGCAGTGCTTTGGAAAACACTTCTTGGAAATCCTGCAATCATTTCTGTTTATACCTCACAACTGCTTCTGCTGTTTGTCAATAGGACAGGGGAGGTGGAGGGATGGGGGTTGGGAGGGGCGGGCCAGGAAAGACTGCAGGAAGGAAGTGGGGCTGGGAATCGGGGGAGGGAGGGACGGCCTCTTCCTCTTCCTGCTGGCCGCTTGGTCTGTCTCTTCTCTATCGCCGCTGGCCCCGGGTGGCACCTCTTGCTGAGGATGCTTACAGCAACACCATTTCCTAAAGCTGCTCTCAAGTTGTACTTATGGCTTCAATTGCCAGTCCTAGATTTTAAAAATCCTTTTTATTGTGACACCAAATTAAGATGTGTTTTGGGTGCATCAACTGTTTATGTGATCAAAATCAGAATGTTCTCCTTAGCTGACTTTCCTCAATGCCATCAAAATGTTCATTGAAGACTTAACAGTGTTCCAGACCTAAAACACCCCTCCCAGTTCCTCCTAAATACTCTCAGCTGTGGGGGTTTGCATGGCTCTTGAGGCTTGGGGCACCGCCATTGTAAGGACTTGGGAAAACCCTAGAACTGAGGCAGTATATGTGCTTTTATCTGGGGATGAATCTGGTTTTATATTTCTCTCATCAGATGCTTCTTTTCTTTAGTCAGGGAAATAAACCTATAATCATATATTTTCTTATTAGCATCTTTCTTGAACTGAGAAAAAGAGAGCTGGGTTATACGTTAACCTCCGTTTACCCTCCCACTTAATGAAGGGGAGACTGCCTGAAGTTCCTCTGATGGGATGAATCCTCCTGGTTTGCTCTCTGTCATCATAAAAATGGGGGTACTTCATCCTAAGAATGAGCTGTAGTCCCAAATTTTGTTTGTATCTGTGTGATCTTGTTTGGAATGACTAACTCAGGACCATGGTTCAGCTGCAGCATGTTATGCTAGGATAGCTCTTTGAGCTCCTCAGGGGCTGTTTTCCATTACAAGGTTGGCTCTGTGGGAAAACGCTCCTACATAGAAGGGAATGGGGTTGTAAGTTGAACAGTCTCACTCCATACAAGTATAACAGAAAGTTCACAGAATTTGGATTGGGTAGATCCAGGTTCAGATTTGTTTACCAGCTGCAGGATGCTAAGCCTTAGTTACTCAAACTTCCTAAGCTTTCATTTCCTCTGCTGTAACATGGGATAACAGTGAATACATCAGAGTCACTGTAAATCAATGAGGCAATGCGTATGGAAGAGGATGCTTGACAAATACTCTTTCCTTCCTTCCCTTCTTCTCCCTTCCTTCAGCATGAATTCAGAGTGCATTGTCTGTTCCATAGGCTGAAGGATGGGAAAATGTACTGCTCTTTGGATCTTGCCATGGGGGCTTTGGGGGAACATCCTCTTTTTTTGTGTTGTAGCCTAGATGGTCACTGGCAAGGGACATTCACGAGGCAGATATTTGGAAAACAGAGCATGCCTGCATTGACTTTAGGCACAAATGTTAATAGAAAGCTTAACCGGAATAATGCCAGGCAGACGAATGTTTAGTTTCATCAGTCAATCAAATCAGAGTTGATGGAGAAACGTCTTGATTGCTACTAAGTCCTTGGTTATTGCATTAAAATTTTGCTTCCTCTATATACCCACCCACACTTTTGTAAAGAGTCCCTTTATTAAAAAAACTTTCCTCCAATAATCCTTGTTCAATGTATCATCTATTTCCTGTTTGGACTCTGATGAGTCATAGTCTTAAATACACGTTGATTTGAGTGAATCAGTTAATTAATGGACTATTTCATATAGTTTTAAAAACATTGGTTTAGAGTGAGGGCTTTAAAGTTGGATATATCTGGATTCAAATTCTGTTTCTGACTCTTGCTGGGCAAGAACTCTCAAGGAAATTACTTAAATTCTTTGCTTCAGTTTCATTATTAGTGATCTAAGGATACAGTACCTGATATGTTGGCTTGTTGTAAGCATTAGCTGAGATAATAAATGAAAAGCACATATACACATTGCCTAAAACATAGCAGGTGCTTAATAAGTTGATTCATTAAACGATTATTTATTGAGTATCTACTGTGTGACAGTCACTATGCTATACTCATTTGCAATTAAGAATGTGAGCAAAAACAAATTACAGTCCCTTTACTCATTTGGTTTTTAATTTGGTAGGAAGAGAAAAAATCTCAAATAATTTAGTAATGAATATATAATCTCAAACTGATGTTGTGTTCTGAAGAAAAAGTACATAGACTCATAACAGTTTATAATGGAGGAATATGATGGGAAAGAGCAAGCTAGCTACTGGGTATATCATGGGCAAAGCCCCTATGGCAGGAGGGAGGATTGTGAGGTAAGAAAAACTCAAGAAGGCCAGTATGGAGCATGGAGAGCACGGGGGGAAGAGACGGACATGTGCCTGGAGATGTGGATAGGGGCTAGACTGCACAGGATCTTATTGTGCGTATCCAGAATTTTGGTGTCTTTATCCTAAAAACATTGAAAAGCCATTGCAAGTTTTTCAAACAGATGGTGTGTGGGTGTTAAATTGGAAAAGTTCACTCTTGCCTATGGTGTTCCTAAAGTTGGTAAATAGCAGATACTGGAAAGATTATATGAGGTGGGGGAGGAGGAAAAATATTGATTAAAGTTGGGGGCAGAGTAGATGCAGGGAGACAAAGTAACTAGGCTTTTGTTATAGTCCAGCTGAGAGATGATGGTACTTTGGGTTAGGGTGGGAGTCATGGAGATAGACTAGACTCCTGGGATTCTCTCTGTTTCACAACTAGGTGGATGGTGGTACCATTCACTGAGATAAGGAACTTAGGAGGAAGATCATAAGCTAGGCTGGACAAAGGCCATTTGAGGGGCCTTAGAAAGAAGCAGGTAAAGATATCATATAGAAAGTTAAATATATGAATTTAAATATATGGGTTTAGAGCTTTGAGGAGCAATCTCAGCCAGAGATATACATTTGACCCCATAGGTGGCAACTGGATTCGTGGTCTTAGATGAGATTGTCTAGGGAAGGTGGGTTGAGAAAGAAGAGAAGATGGCCTATGCCTGGGCCTTAAGGAATTCCAGTATTTAATGACTGGGTAAAGGAGCGTGGGCATCATGGAAGACAAGGAAGGGGCTACCAGGGAGACAGGAGGAAAAGCACAGTAGCACAGAAGCTGAGGGCATGCTTAACAGTGTGAAAGGCTGGTGAGCCATCAAAGGAGGCCCGGAGGACCCTGATGAGACCACCAGATGTGTTTGGTGGAGGGACTGGTCCACAAACTAGGTTGAGTAATGAGCAGGAGATGAGGAAGCAGGCTGTCGAGTATAGAAAATTCTTTCATCATCAAGAAGAGTTGTATGTATGCACATCTGTGGATATGATTAATTATATGCTTAAAGACCCATTAAGTGGATTCTTTGCTGTGTGTGCATGCATGCCTAAGAAGTGTAGATTTTTCGTACAAAACTGGTCTGTCAATATTTTCAGCTTTTAGTAATCACAAACTTTATTTGCTCTTTGGGATCTTTACTATAAAAGGAGTTTTTCCCATCCTCGATGTCCATATGATTTTCATAAATGATTCTGAGAAAATGTGGGTGGTCTCTTTTACATAGCAGTGGTTGGAAATAGGTCACTGGGGTACAATATTTAACTTAAGACGATGAATTGTTATGAGACCCCAGTCTTTGCTTCAATTTGCCTTTTAAGCAAATGGAAACCGTTTAAGGACATGCCCATTCTTCTCTGACTTCTGGAATGGCATATAATTTCATGTCTGCCTCTCTTCTCTTTTTTCTTTCACTTCCCCTTTCTTCCTATGTTAAATGACTCTGTGGACTGATGATAATCATGGGAAGATGATGTGGAGAGGGAACACTGAAGAACTCAGATGTAATTAAAACTTAATCACTTCTATTTAGCATCTTCTTTGACTACAAATAGATGCTAACATTCTCCTTTGCTAATCGTCTAATGATCTACCTCTAAAGCATTTATTAATATTAGAATTCCTTGAACAAGGCACTTTGTAAATATATCATAGGATAATGTATTTACCTGAAATAAATCTAACACAAGAGTTAAGACAATTCTTTCCCTTAGAAAAAGTACATATAATATACATAGTGTGCAATACATGATAAAGGTTTAACTTATTTCCTAATGTTTTCTTTGAAGTTTTTCTAGTTTCTCCTTTAAGAGGAAATCAGTGTTTTTGGGAAACAGATCCAGAATTTTATTTCTTACCTTAACTTTACATTTTTTACCTTAGTGTTCTCAATTGTGTTTGTTACATGTTCTTCTTAACATTTCCAAATTATTCCTTACTTTGATTGATTTCATTATCTTTAACTGCATCAAACTATAAGCACACTGAAACCCAGATTTTTGAAAAACAGAACTTCTTAAACCTTTCAGCTACAAGTTCTGTTTTGGATTTATCCTATTCTAAGGAGACCAATTCTTTTGCAGTTTCTAGGGTTCTTATCAAGCCAACAGTTGAGACTCATATACAACTAAATAAAGACCCCTGCTCTTAGCAAAAGTTAAATTATTTTGAAAGACACATTATTTTCCTCTCAGGAACAGTTGATATGAGTAGGAATTAATAATAATAATAATATAATAATAATACAGTAGCTAATTGTCTCAAAGTTATTTAATTTTTTTTTGCAGGTCCTGACACTAAATTAATGCAGAACAGTGGTAAGACAAATTTTAAGAGGACAAGCATTGATAGATTGATGAATACTCTAGTAATATGGGTGAGTTACTATAACAAAATTGGTCAATATCTCTAGTTACTGGTATCTTAATATATTTCCTATATTCTGATGGGAGCTCTTTCAGATATCTACATTCACCTTGCATAATTAGTATTTGGAGATTTTGCACTGGTGCCCAGTTATATATAATTCCCTCTACTTCCTAGATTATGATTTCTTAACCACTGGTGGTGTCTTTGGAGAGATAAGAGTGCTGGTGGAGGTCTCCACAGTCTTGCAAGTTCTCCATGTTCCAAGGATTTATTTTTAAAAAACAAAACCTAATTTTTAAGGTAGTTTACTCTTTCCACTGTCTTACCTTTGCTCATTTCCTCTCTGCATAGCTTATGGACAGGGCTGGCTTCATGGATGTGTGAGCTGGGCAGTCACAAGAGCCCCCACTCACAAGGGCCTCACACTTGGCTTCTTCATCTGCTGTTGCTATGTAGAAATTCCTAATAATTTCTGAAGAAGGGCCCCACATTTTTCTTTTGCACCAGGTCCTAAAAATTATGGAGCTGGTTTTGCTTTTGAGTTCTCTGAGGCCCAAGTCACAGTTCCCCTGCATAAAGTCTTGTAAATTTCCTAGCCTGTGCTTATCTCCTATCTCTGACATTTTTTTCTCCTCTGAAATTTTTGGAACCATGTTCTCTACCATCTTTTTACCAAAAAGAGTCAGGCATTCGTTGCATCCACCCTTTGTCGATTAACCTTGTACTGCCTCATGCTGTGGATCTGATTGTTATCTGACTTTTGTGTAATGTTGCTTTGCCTCCTGATATTGGGGCTAAGTGTGAGGAATTGTAAAATATGAGGACCATGACTGAATCATGTTTCCCCACCTGCTCCATCACAGCAATTATAAAGAATCTGAGCTCAATATTTAGTTGCTTAACTGGTATGTGATAAGGAGACTCTGATTAAAAAAATAAGGAAATGAACCCTTCTTGGGCACAAAGTATTGGCCAGCTGTTTTACTTTTAGTATCTCAGACCTAGGCCTTCCTTTTGCTATACCTGTTCCCTGGGGGCAGAGTCCAGGGGGCCCACAAGACACACTCACAAGGAGCCATGCCCTCTTCCCAGCATTCCCCATTGAAATGGCCCTGAGCCTACTTACAGGGCTTGCTCAGGGATTGGATATGTGTCCGCCACACAGTAAAATTACTCGCTGTGAAGCAGGCACTGTCTCAGTTTTTCATACTAGAAAACTGAATGATTTACTGGGAAATTAGAAGCTGAGTCCATCCTAAATTAGGGCATTTAATGCCAAGTATCATGCTTTCAAAGTAATTTAATTAATTTATAGTATCAGCTCTTGAAATAAAAGAGGATACTGTGATATAGGTATTGAATCAGTAGGATTTAGAAATTCACAATTCTATTTTTCTCTAATACATGTTTTTCTAATATACTTTAATTCAGGCTTTCCCCAACATTGTCTTCTTATGCGTCTGTATTGTTCATGCACAAATAAAGATGAAAGCAGTCCTAGAATGCCTGGATAGCGTTTTTTTGGAGGAGAAAGGAAATAATACCTGTTCTCTAGCCCCATGCTTTCCTCAACAGCAACTGCTTTGCTCCCAACACAGGGTCACACTTAGCAGAGTCCCAGAACACCATCTGAACTCAGGTCTTACGTGCTCACTACTGTTGTGTCCTTCCTTTCCAAGGCTGGGATTTTGGCCTCACAAGGGACTGACTTTGCTCTCTTTCTAGCTGCAGTACCTCCAAAATGTCTGCTTTGCTAAACTGGTACTAATCAGTGTAAGAGCCAGGTAACAGTTCTTAGGTTGCCTTCCACTTTTTTTTTTTTTTTTACTCTCAAAATAGAAGTATATACATCATATAGTACTCTAACTAATCCTTATTTTTCTTGTTGAACTTCAGTAAGGATCATGCAGCTAGTTCTGGAGCCAGGAGCTCTGAGTAGTTTGAGTCAGTTCTTTATTACTGATATTTTATTCCTTTTGCATTTCTGCCTTGGGTGACCATGTAACTTATCATTCAAACAGGACATTTTTGAAGGTGAAAGGAAGGAACACTATGAACATCACACCTGAATAGCAGATGTGAACTGGGGCTGGCCAGGGCAAATCACGAAACACGATCTTATGCTTCACGACTTAGGCCATTTAAATACGTGCACTCCTAATACATCAATAATGTGCAAGTTTTGGCTTTGTGACCACAGACAAATTATGTAATTTTTCTGTGTTTCCATTTGAATTTGTTTTTTTTTTTTGATCTGTAAGTATGTAGTGATTGTTCCTATCTGAGAGAGTCAGTAGAAGAACTAAGTGGGAAAATTCATGTCAAATATTTAACTGAGTTCTCTGCATACAAAAATTTTACTCATGTGATTGATGGTAAGTAAGAAGAGCTTTGTGTAACTTGTTTTGGAAATGAAAATTTCTTTGATTTAGAAGTGTAATTAGATTGTATTGATATGACTAGTGTTGGGTTCAAGTTAACCTTAACCAGACTTCTGTTCTTATTTCAGATTTTTGGGTTTCTGGTGTGCTTGGGAATTATTCTCGCAATAGGAAATTCAATCTGGGAGAATCAAATTGGGGGCCAATTCAGAACTTTCCTCTTTTTGAATGAAGGAGAGAAGAATTCTGTATTCTCAGGATTCCTAACATTCTGGTCATACATTATTATTCTTAATACAGTTGTACCCATTTCATTATACGTGAGGTAAGATGAGAGTTTATTCTTAAGTGAAACCACTTTGTCAAAAGCTTTTGTTCAAAAAAAAGTAATGTTTTTGTTTGTTTTAAGATTACAATGGAGATAGATGTCTTGCTTTAACTGCTTATGATCTGCTCTCTCTCTCAAATGAAGGAACTAAGCTGTTTAATCTTAAAATCTTACATTTTCAAATAACAATAAATGCATTTTTATTTTCTCCTTGATTTGATTTGGTTTCTTAGGAATGTGTTTCTTTGGCATACATGGACTACAGTATAATCTCATGAAACCTGGTCAATTACAATTGGGTTGATGTTGTTGGGTAAGAGATGGAAGAATGTCTGGGGAGACCTATCGAGACAGTGCCTCCTAGCCACAAGTATGGCTCCAGATTCCTGGATCAGATCCTATCCTAAAACTCACTGGCTCCATAACGTTGAGCGAGTTACTTCATCTTGTAGCACCTCAGTTTCCTCATTTAAAAAACAGAGGAGATAATATTTCTACTTAATAGGATTGTATAAGTAGTAAACAAACCTGTAAAGCCCTCAGAAGAATGCCTGACCCTTTGTAAGAGTTTAATGAATATTATTTTTTCCCGTTATTATTAGGAACTATAAGTAAGTGTATAAAGGAGTTGTAATACAGTTAGTATTTGTCCATTGTTAAATAAGAGGTATGAATCATAATTCCATGACAACTTGATCTCTCATTTCTAGATTTGGTCCTGCATGCTAGAGCTAAAATGGTCTCTGTCTCTCATGCACATGCACACACACACACACACACGCACAAGCACACACCTCTCTGTATGCTCACACGTATGTATGTGTGTGTGTTTGTGTTTGAGAAGGCTTAGAAGTTGGCCCTAGAGTCTGTACCTTAGACACTCTTGATCCTAATCTTACCAAGGCAGCTAGATCCTCCCAAAGACACTGGGGCCAAGATGAGTGTTGACTGTATGACATACCTCATCAGCAGTATTTGAACAACACACAAAATCACCAGCTCTAAATCCCTGCTAATTTTTATGAACTTCTTTTTCTCTCTTTCCAAAATCCTAGCTATGATGAAGCAAGGGAAGTCTAATGCACAAAATCTACCCTTATTTTGGATAGCAGTCAGGAAACTGAAATGTCAAGTTGTGGGAAATTGACTTGAAGTGGTGGCATGTGGCCACAACACCACAAATTGCTTTGGGCCTTCTGGAGCTGTGGTCAGAGTGGGCTCTATTCAAACTGTATTCTACTGGCTCATCTTTGATTCTGAGGGCCTCTCATGCTTGTATCCAATTATGAAGTCTGTAGTAAATCCTACTCTTTGCCAGAAGAACTATTGTCAGTTTTTACAGCTTTCCTTTTATGTCCTAAATGAATCATAAATGCTCATAGTGGCTTACCATCTGAACATGTGCAGTTTCACATGTCCTCATGAAGGGAGTGTATTCGGTATGTACTCTTTGAAGTGCATTGGCATTTTGCATTTAATGGTTTGAAAGATTGGTTTTTTTTAGACACCAAAGCTAGATTCCCAGGTTAGCATTCCTTTTCTCTCTAATGTGTCTCCTGCAGTAGTGGAAAGAAAACCCTATTAGAATAGTCCAAACTCAGGCTCTGGTTTTGGCACTGCCACTAATAGCTGTGTGACCTTGGAGAAGGCACTTGGCTTCCCTGGGCCTTACTTCACACATGAAATATGTACTGCTCAGTAAAAGGAGGGCATTAAAATGATTTATTTCTGAGTTTGTTTCTCCTCCAAATAATACCACCTTACCTCTAGATAGCATTTTAAAATTTATGTAAAGTGCTTTTACATTCTTTATCTCATTTATGTCTCCCAACAATCTTATGAAGTAGTTATTGTTGAACTTTTTTCACAAATATGATTTGTGAAAGGATCCTGGAGCTGGTTAGGCACAGAACCAAGATCCAAACCCAAGCCTGCTGACGTTTGGTACAGTGTCTTCCCTCTGTACCTAAGCTGTGTATGGTTTATTACTCAGCGAAGACCTCAAGAGAGGGAAAAAGACGCTAGAGTTCTTTACCTGTTGGTAAGACATAGTGTTGATGCAGATAAATATGAGCTTTTAACCAAATAAGAACCGTTATTCTGATCTCAACTTGAGGGAAAAAGCTTTCCAAGGGATTTCAGGTTGCTCAGTCCTGAAGACTGAGACCTGAAAAAAGAGAACTCCTAGGTATTTCTGTTTGTAGGGATGAAGGCCTTTTACAAAAGGTTCTTTCAGGTTTTTGAATAGGTACAAAGAATAAATTAGTGTCAGATGCCACTTAAAGATACAAGTGCAGAATTTTCTTTGACTGGTTAGCAATTCTACATGACCAAAGGACATTGATTTTGGTTGGACATTTCTTGCTGTCAATTTGTTTAATCTGTAGCGTTAAAACATACCCAGCTATAGTTTTTTAATACATCATCTTAAGAAATGCAGCTGTTGTACTCGCAAGGAATTAGCTTTTGAGTTTTTTTTCCAAAGCAAGAGGAATTCATTTCCATGTTGCTTGTTTTGTCACAGAATGGATGGAATCATAAGTCCTGCTCTTTGAGCGTTCAGGCAAAAAACACTAAGCAGCCTGATTATGCTAACTCTGAACATTTGTCTCCTTTTCTCTGCTATTATAAGTCAAAGGGCTGAATGTTCCACTGTGACTCTCCTAAATCCTCTTTTCCCAAACAAAAAGGATACCCTTCCTCTTTATAGACTATTTTAAGGTTTAAGAATTCAAATTAATTTAGAATACTTCCATGGGCTTCTACTACAACACAGGAGGATCAAATTCTGTTCCATTCATTTTGCTTTGAGTTTTCAGGGAGCTGCTTTGCTTTCAGATAAATGAAAGCTCCAAGTGATTTATACAGTCATTATGGCATTCCTAAGGTCAGGTCTGCAGTGGATTTACCAAGTGCCTGAATTCTCATCTCAGTTCTGTTGTTAATAATTTGTGTGACCCTGGGTTAGTCATTTGATTTCTCTAGGTCTTAGTGTCCTTATTGGTGAAATTAGGGAATAGAGGGTCAGGATTCATTCATTCAACACTGACTGCCTATGACAGGTTAGGCACTGTGCCTGGTACATTATAAATGCTAGTGTGTTTTGAGTGAACGGAATAAGAAAAACAAAGCTGAAATAGAGCAACTAATAAAGAACTTACAAGAAGGGGGTACAGAAGAGTGAAGCAGAACAGGAAAACATGCAGAGCATGACATATTTATTTTTACATTGTATGATTCTATAGAGTCATAGTGTGATTTTTGGTTTAGATGGAAAAAAAGCATTACCATTTAAATAGTTAGAAAACGAACTGGCACCTGAGCACTTCTGGGAGAGAAATGTAGATGTCTTGTACTTACAGAATTAGGAGTATGGAATTAATGCCCAGAAAGGACTTAGGTGTCATCCTTTATCTTCAAGGAGAAAATGTTCAGAGTTAGCATATCAGGCCACTGTCAACTTTTCAGTTTACAAATGGGAAAACCAAAGCTTAATTCCATTAAGATAAAAAATAAACTATGGCTCCCTGCTCTGATTGTTGCTGTTTTATACTGCCCTGAATGTCCGTGCTCATGTCCTGAGATGTGCGACTGGAATATCAATGAACAAAATGGGACAGGAAACTGAAATAAGCTGATTATGAAGGAAGAACACAGACAATGTGATTATGAACCTAGAAAATCTGAAAGAATAAATCTGTAACTCTTTTAGTAAGAGAGTTAAATGAAATGAAATGAAATTAGTAATTCAATGAAATGTCTGACTTTATGACATAATCACATTTTTTTAATACAAAAAAAACTTTTAATACAAAAAAAAACCCACTTTTAGGGTAGCAGCAAGTCAGAAAATTCTCCCATCAATAAAAATACATAATCTTCAGGAACACATCTAATAAGCTATGGTGTGGACCTATGTAGAAAACAAAGCAAAACCACATGGAAGGAAGGCCCTTTACAAATAGAGGTGCTTTTCAAAACGGAATTCCTGGAAATATTTATCCTGTCTGAAGTATTAAAATGTGAGTTATTTTCTAATGATTAAGAGTTTAACATAGACTTGTAAAGTCCCAAATAAATTTTAGGAGAAAGCTGATACATTGATTTCTGAAGTCCATTTAGATGAATATGTACTGTGAGTCTACCAGGAAGAATAAATGAGTGATAGCTAAGAATTTTTAGAAAAGAAGAAAATAAAAGTCTCTTATTTCTTCCCAGGAATTGCCAAATTTTATAATGAAAATAAGAGATGCATTAAGTGACATATTAAGGAACAAAAGTGAGGTTCCTAAAACAGATCCTCATGAGGAAAATAATGTATATGTGATATGGAAGTGTCCCTGTAAAATAGGGGAAAGGAGTCATTGTTCAATAAGTGGTGAAAAAACTTTGTTTATAAAAATTGAATTGTTTATAAAAATTGAATTAGGTCCTCATCTACATCATACTTCAAAAAATTCCAGTTGTGATAAAGAATTAACTGTGGAAAAAAGTCAATAAAGAACTAGAAGAAAAATACAGATATCTGTATATATAATCTTGGCTTAAGGAAGACTTATCCAAACAAAACTCCCAAAACAGAAACTATAACTACTGATGAATGTGACTGATTAAAAAGAGGAAACTTCTTCATGTCAAAAATAGTGAGAGCAAAATGAAAAGACCACTGATAAATTGGGTGAAATTTATGTAATGTATATGTGATTATTACAAATCAATAAGAAATACACTAATATCTGACATGGAAAGGTAAAATAGGCAGGTAGCACAATTAAATGATTCTGAGAAGAAACATAACTGGCCAATAAAATCTGAAAAGAAAGTTCAACTCACTAAGAAGAAAAGCAGTGCAGCAAAAAAATAGTAATGAAATGCCATCTACCTTGGCATATAGTAAAGGATAATTTTCAATAATCTAGTGGTAGAAACTTAAATTTTCCTAACCTTTTTGGAAATTGAGTTGGCTTTGTATATGACAAAATTTGAAAAAAGTTCATACCCATGGCCACAGAAATTCCACTTCCAGAGCTGGAAAGTCATAAATCTCCACGAGATCACAAGACCACACTTTTCCTGATAAAGGGCAGAACAATATGGCAGCCAACCCCTGTTTTTCCTCCATATCTATTATGGTTTACTTAGGGAATCATGAGATACTACTTTTTGCCTCCTTTGGCAAATGAAGCCACGTCAAACAGTGTATTGGAGAGAAAGTCCTCAACAATACATTTCTTTAGCTTAGACATCTGACAAACATCTTTAAAAAGAGTTTCTTATAAGATATAGGAGAGGTGCCAACTAATATGCCCCACAAGAAATCTCCACTGGGGCTGTTTCTTGCAAATAGAGAACCATGGAACATTCCCTAAGGCTTTATGCAAAGCCAGCTTGTTGTTTCACGGTGTTGTGAGGAAATGACTTAGAAAACTTTATGAGCAGACTTTGCTGAGATGCTTTTGAAGGTCACTAGGACCTGGGGACAGACCATCCAGATTTTATTCTAAACTCTGAAGACTTTGGCAGACTTCTTACTTTGGCAAAGCTTTGTATGTTCTGAAATTGATGGAGTATTGCTTCCCCCCTCTCCCCCATTTTAATGGATCAAAGCGTGGAAGTCATTCGCCTGGGACACAGTTACTTTATAAACTGGGATCGGAAGATGTATTACTCTGGAAAAGCTACACCTGCTGAAGCTCGGACAACCACGCTCAATGAGGAACTGGGCCAGATTGAATATATTTTCTCCGACAAAACAGGCACTCTCACTCAAAACATCATGACTTTTAATAAATGTTCCATTAACGGGAGAATCTATGGTAAGGGAAACAGTTTCTTTTTCTTAATGATATTGTTAACAGCCCTTAAAAAAAATAAGCAACTTCTTTAAAAAAAAAAACCCAAGCCATTGGCAGCTTTCTCATTAATAATGGGCACTGCCAGCATCTGATGTAGTGCTTGGCACATGATAAACACTCACTAAATATTTGTTGGATGAATGTTAAATAATTTAGATGAAACTTTGGATTTGTTACCATTTATGGGTACAGGTGGGCGTTCGATGTGACAACGGCCACACCTGTGCTCCACCTGTGCTCCACCTGTGCTAAACCTGTGTGATTCTGCAATGTGGTGATTAATAGACCCATATCCCAGGGCAGACACGTTCTTGGTCTCTTGATTTATCTTGGTAAAAGCAGTATTTTGTACTTGTTTCCTAACAGCGCTGGATTGATGTTAGTGCTTGTGTTTGTGAGAATTTGCAGCTTGCTCCTGAGAAGTCACACTGTCCAGGGCTACTTTGAGAGGCCAGACAAGCGATTTCATCTACATCCAGTTCTTGTTTGTACCCTTTTGTCAGGACACCTACTCCATATTTGGATTTCCAAGCGTTCTATTTCTATGTGCCCATTGTCACTCCAGCTTTGGCCAGTTGGCAGACAGTTCCTTCTGCTGAGAGCCATGACACATATTGATAATGTCAAAATAATAATATTACTTCCAGGAAATGATCCTAAGAAAATTGCCAGACATGTGGACCAAGATTTATTTGTAGAGATGTTTGTCACAGGACTGTTTTTAGAGAAGGCCTTTGATTTTCACAAAGTATGTACCAAGATGTTTGCAAATCTCCAAATTTACAAATCCCATGATAGCTTGTAATTTTCCTTATCAAATGCAGGAAAGTAACAGGTATTTATCAATAACCCCTTGAAGCCCTTACTTTATAGTTTAGGTCTTAATTTACAATTTTATGATGTCATTAAAATATGCTTTTACTAGAATCCTTAAAATGTTTAAAAATCACTTCTTGTCTTTGTACAAGTTTGTCTTATTTATATCATAGATTCAGGCTTTGGGAAACTTTGGCATTCTATTCTGATATGTCTAAATCTTCTGTTTTCTGGCTTGGAATTATTATTTTTTTAGACTTCTTTAACTTTCCTTCACTTCCATCACCAACCTTATAAACAGGCTTTTTTTGGGGGTGGAGGGCGTTTACACAAAGATGGAGTTCTGTACTGTTTTTATCATTTGTTAGAGTTACTGTGTAGGGAGTAGTGACCGGAACATAACCACACCGAGCTTGAGACTTAAATTCACCAGTTCAGGATGTTCCCCACACCAGAGCCACACCACAGTTCAGATTTAGACCTGTGCCCCAGAAAAATAAGAACTATCCATTAAGTGCTTTTTTGGTCATAGCACCGTGTTGTGAGAAGAGAGAGACTTGAGTTCAAAAACTCACTATGCTAACTTTTTAGTTATAGCTTGGTCATGTGACTGAGTTTTGTTCTTGAGCTCCCTCATCCATAAAACAGGAATGAAAACCTTCATCTTGCGATTTTATTATGAAGTTCAGTGATAATTTAAGTGCCTGGCACAGGATGGATGCAAGTAACTCTTACTTTCATTACAAGAAATATAGTCCTGGCAAATACTGTTAAACCTTCAAATGCCAGGCAAAAATTAGAAAAATCTTAAAAGCTTCCAAATATGGGATAGCTAAAATAAATCATGCTACATGGGCTATTATATGACCATTCAAGATTAGATTCACAAAGAACTTTTAACAAAGGAGAAAATTCTCACTCATGGTTTAAAAACAGCAGGAATCAGACATTTATGAACAGTATGCAGAAAATACGTGTTCACATACACATACAAAATCAACACAAAAGTAGCTATGAATATTGGTAATCTCTGGGTGTTGGGACTATTAGTAGTATTTCTTTTTTACTGTAACATCCTGTTTTTTTCCAATGTATCTATGATAAGCAATGGTCAACTTTATATGACCTTGATATTACACAGATGTATCTGGCCCAAACCAGTATGGACAAAGAAGTACTCATCGAGCTCTAGAACTGATGAAAATTGGTCTAAGATATCATTTTGGATTCCTCAATACTGAGGATTAAGAGGGAAACAAAAATTTGCCTCTTGCAAACATCATAGATAAAGTAACAACGCAGTGGTAAAATTTACAGAAAAACACTATTGTGAGCTTCATCTTTTGTTTTAATGCATTTAGTTCTTCTCAGTCAAGCATGAGTGTCTCTCCATGTTAATCACCATGTCTAGGTTACAGTTTGAAAACACTCCTAAAAATTCTCTGTTTAAACTTACAATGCCATCTACTAATGGTGCTTTAATAAATGTGCTCCTTAAAACTGTGTGTCTACATCTCATTTCAATTTATTTTTAAATCTCAGTTTTTGTTTTGTCAGGTGAAGTACCTGATGACCTGGGTCAGAAGACAGACATAACTAAGGTGTGGAGGTGATAAAATTTCATTCTTACTTTCAAATTCAAATTGTACATGCTTTTGAAAATGATGAGTCCCTAGAGAACTGATTTCCACCATAACCAAATGAGATACATGATACATAGCACCAAAAAAAATAGATTCATATGGTTCAAAATTCCTTATCTAGGTTTCCCAACAGAGTTCCCTCTGTTATTTTTAAAAAAAATTTTATTCCTTTGGAGATATTTACACATATACAAGCAAATATATTTCTCCACTTTTACCAGGTGGTAGCATGCTATACGTACTGTCCTTAACTTTCTATTTCAATAGTGCAGTGAAGAACCAGTGCTCCCTTACTTTTTTAAAGGGCTGAGTAGTATTTTGTTACTACAATTGATGCTCCACAAGTTCCATTTCTAGAAATGGAATTTTCAGATCAAAATGTTCCTTTATAATTTGATAAATATTGCCAAATCATCCTCTTTAGAATTTAAACCCATTTACCCTGTCATAAGCTGTGTATGAGGGCCTGCTTTCTGCCACCCTCAACAACGCAATGTTTTATCAAAGTATTGATCATTGACAAGATTATGTGAAAAATGGTATATCAATATGGTTCTAATTTTAATTTCTCTTATTATGGGTGAGGTTGAACATCTTTTATATTTTTAGTGGCTTATTATATTTTTAATAATGTATTTCAATTTTACACATTTTTCTATTAGATTATCATCCATCTGTGGTTTCTGGGAACAAATGTCACTTGCCATGTTAAATTGTTTTTTCCATGTGCTACTGGATCCAGTTTGCCAATGCTTTATTTAATACGTGCCATGGGGTTTATAAGACACCTTGGTCCTCAAT
This sequence comes from Manis javanica, assembly GCF_040802235.1. NCBI lineage: Eukaryota > Metazoa > Chordata > Mammalia > Pholidota > Manidae > Manis > Manis javanica. The sequence goes on along the minus strand of NC_133163.1, from coordinate 99,657,218 downwards.
GTTTGCTTTGCTACAAATGTTATTTGCTTTAGAAAAAGAATAATTTTCCGTATTTTCATATTGAGAGTTAGGCTAAGAGCTCGCTTATGATTCTTTAAATTTCCTCTTTATCTGTGGCTATTTTTAAAAAATCTTTTCTTTTGTTTGTCTTTTTCCTTTCCTATCTTATGTTGGACAGTTGCTCCTTTCTCCTACAAAAAGGACAGGTTTGGATATATTTATTAAAAGGTATTTACATATTTTTCCTATGATTTAATCAGTAAGCTCCACTTTTATCTTTATTAATGACTTCTTTCTTGATTCTTTGTCTTTTGTTGTTCGTTTTCTAACTTGGACACGTTTTCATACTTGGACACTTATTTATTTTTATTCTTTCCCTTTTTATATATAAATATCTATGGTTATTAATTTTTCTCTGAATACTTTAGGTATGTCACATGGATTTTTGGCCTGTACTTTATTAAAGTATCTTTATTTTTTGTCATACCAATTTGAATATCTACATTGAACCATGAGTTTTTAAGGAAGAGTTAAAAAATTTCCAAGTGGTAGATGCTTTTTCCCCCTAACTTTAAAGCAAGGTTACTTTTAATAAAAGAATAGATTTGTATTATTTCTACATTTTTGAATTTATTGGGGTTTTCTGTGTGGCTTAATATGATCAATTGTTGCTAATGTTCCAGGGTCCTTAAAAAGGACGCATATGCATATTCTGTTTTCAAGATATAAGATTAACTATCATTTAGTTTTTCCTTACTAATTGTATTATTTAGGTCTTCTATTTCACTGTTTGTGTTCTATCTGTATTGTCTATTTGGATGAAAGAAATTAATTAAAGTGTCCTGATAATCTCTCTGTTTAGCTCTTATATAGACTGAAATCTTTGTTTTATGAGTATTGATGCTCATTTGGGATACATTGATATTTATTGTGGTTGTATTTTTATTATGAATTATGCAACTTAAAAAAGTGTTCTTCTTTGATGCATTTAATTCTTCTTGGCTTGAATTCAACCTTATTTGATAATAAGATCATGACTCCTAGCTTCTTTTCATTTGCATCTACCCATCTTTGATTTTCAGTGTTCCTGAATTACTTTGTTTTAGGTGTGTCTCTTGTGTACAGTATAGTGTTGGATTTTGCTTTGCATTTCACTGTTTTAGTAAGTGAATTTGGGCCATCTACATTGTGCTATATTATGACTTAGTTTTATTATGATACTTTAAGTTCTACTTTGTGTCTTTACATAATTCTTTATATGGACTCTTTATATGTGTGTTTCTTGTAATATTTAGAAAAGTATTTCATTGTTTTTCTAATGTGTACTCTCAATAGTTTATATAACACTCAATTCTTTTTTTCTAAAGGCAATGTCTATCAATTTGCTAATATTAACAATGATGAAACTATTATATTTCTCCTCATATTTTCCTACTTTATTAACTTATAAAGTATTATTAATACTTCTTAATCTTAAATATATATAGATTTATATATAAATTTCTATTAGTTGATTTGAATCTTTGTATCTCCTGACTTTCAAATACTAAAATGAGGAATCAGCATCTTCTAATTTTTTAGTTGTCTTTTCTACATAGTCAAGGTGTGTGATAGTTACATTTTGTTTTGCCATCCTAATCTATTTCTTTTAGACTCAGTCCTTCAGTTAAAGAGATTTTGTACTCACCACTAACTAGGTCCTTTCCAGTGGTTTTTCCAGTTATCTCTTATTTGACTGAAGCTCATCCTCTCATTTCAAGAAAGGTTCATAAGAAATATCTGTTCAAACTATGTGTTGGCTTTATATTTGAATGACAGTTTGGCTATTATCTTTTTGAGTCACAGTTTCTTTCCAGGGAGGGTTTAGAGAAGTCTAAGGTCACTGTGTATTTTATTCTTTATTAATGAATTTGATCAGCTTTTTCCCCCTAATGCAGTTGTTTTCAAAATTTATTACATGAACAAAACAATCTATGATTAAATAAGTCTGTGATTCTGGGATAAACACAACTGACTGAATATCTTGTACACAGGTTTTCTCATATACTTGGATATAATATAAAATATTATTCTACGTTCTCCAAGACAAAGTATATATTAAAAGTATTTTCCCATCAACTGGTTTTGCAAATACATTATTACAGGACTAGTGCTGTGAGTAATACACTTTTAGAAGTACATTTTGTGCTTTCCGTAAGTCAGGGCATTAACAGGGATCTTATTTACTATTGAATTATCTTCTGTTATTTTGTTCTGTTCTTTATTGAGCTCTATTTCTTTCATCTTTTTTTTTTTTACTGAAGTTTTTAAGTGTGAAGTAAACTATTGTTAAGATAAATATTGTGCAGCAGATCTCTAGAAATTTCTCATCTTGAATGACTAAAATGCTAAACTCATTGAACAGTAACTCCTCACTTCCCCCACCTCCAGCCCTGGAATCCACCGTCCTACTTTATGTTCCTGTGAGTTTTACTCCTTTAAATACTTCATGTAAGTGAAATCATGCAGTATTTGTTCTTTGTGAGTGACTTATTTTACTTAGCATAGAACTCTCAAGGTTCATTCAGCTGTAGCATAAAGACTGAGTTCCTACTTCTTTATCACTGAATAGTATTCCATTGTATGTATATTCCACCTATTCTTTATCCATTCATCTGTTGTGGACATTCACATTGTTTCTACCTCTTGGAGATGTGAATAACACTTCAATGAACATGTGAGTGCAAATAGCTCTTCAAGATCCTGATTTTAATTCTGTCTATATATTATGCAGTATCTCCTATGAGGTCTGAGAAAGTAATCAAACACATTATTTTTGCATCAGAAGATATTATTGGATACATACCATTCCAGGTCAAATACTGCTGCCCAAATGAGTTCAAGTTAGGTCAGGCTTTGCCATCGAGTCAGTTTTGAAAATTTTCAGTTTTCAGGTCTTTGTATTTTGGAGTTGCAATAAGCATCTGAGGATCTGTACAGCCATTGGGTATTTTTGTTCCTCACATGCTTTTGAAAGGTTCACTGCTTTGGTGCATAGCTCTGAAATGAGAAGATAATATTCAACAGTAATGGAAAACAGAAAATCATTTTAGTGCCAGACATTTGAAGCTGAAAAATCATAGAAGCAATTAAAATATTTAGAGGAAGTGTTTTTGAATTTTAGAAGATTATTGTTGGAAAGAGGACGATAGTTCATTTTTTGTTGTTATTTTTCTCTACAGAAAAAAGAGCCTGTGGATTTCTCAGTCAACCCCCAAGCAGACAGAACATTTCAGTTCTTTGACCACCGTCTGATGGAATCCATTAAACTGGGTGATCCCAAAGTGCATGAATTCCTTAGGTTACTTGCTCTCTGCCACACTGTAATGTCAGAGGAAAATAGTGCAGGTAAGTGGAAAGTGTGTCTGAGTGGCGAGGCTTGTTTTTTACATCAGAACTGATATCTTCATTAAAAATGTTTGGAACTGGAAGGATTTTCTAATTAAAAGTATAGCTTTGCATAAGAAGTTTATTCATCACTAGTTTTCTTTGTATTTATTTACATCCTGAATGTTTCCCAAAAAATATGGAGACTTAGAGGAAAAGAAAAGAAATAGGAGTAATGGAAAGATGGGGACCCAAATATGCCAGTTAAAGGGGATGAAATATTTCATATGCTTGAATAGCAGACTTGTGAGCTTCCTGGTAGCCAGGACAAATAGGGAAATACAGTTGAGTCACTTAGCTCTCATTGTTAATGTAAACACTTAGCTCTTATTATTAACATGAACATAACAGATGCAGATGTCCATCAGGCATATCCTTAGAATGAGTTTTCCCAGTAATGGGGGTAGATTTACACTGACAGTAGAATACTCTTATTTAGTCTCCATTATGAACAAGTCCTTACACTAGTAAGATGGTGGCTTAGAGCTCCAGGTTCATAGAATAGGATGAAGTCAGCTAGGTCACTTTAATATAGAAGTGATGAGGCACAGAGTATATTGGCTTCTTGCTTCAGGTGAGTGCAATCCATTCCACTTACAAGTTTTCTTTCTTTCTGCTACCAACTATTAGTGAAAATTACCACACAAGAAATTTCAACTCAAAAGTGAAATATGTGTCAACTGTAGACTGTATCTATATATGTATGTGATATATATGTGTGTGTGGATGTGCATACATATACTTGCATATGCTTTCTATTTCTTCATATATTAAAAGAAATTTTTTTTCTTGTTGGGACTACATTCAAGCCATAGTTTTGTCATTGCTGATGCTGAATTAACCCATTCCTTTAATTTTCATTGCTGTGAGGATTCACATAATTATACTTATGACTTAAACTAATCTTTATAATTCTAATGCTAGTAATGACATTGTATTTTCACCTGAGGATATCACAATGCCATTAAATAGGTTTCTTTTATTTCTGCCTTTAAGTTTACTTCATTTCCAAACGATTTTAATTTAATAGTAATCTGTTTTTAATAGTATGATACTTTCTTATGTCTCTTTGAAGATATTAATTATTCTTAATTTGAAAATTTTCTTTTGCTTTCTTCATTATGTTTCACTTTATGGAATCTGCATTTTGAATTCCGTGTCTAAATTTTCATGTTGTTCTCAAATGTGTGATGATTGGTGGTTGCCTATTCTTATTTGTGCTTGAGAATCTTTGTTAGTCTCTTGGTGATTGTACGTTCTGATAACAGTGGCCTGTTTCCCAAGATTGTGGGGTGGAGGCAGAATACTTAGCTCCTCTGGGTGTGGGGTCCCTCCCTCCTGGAGTTCATGTGATACCTGAGGTTAACTGTCTTCCTTTTTTAGATTTAGTGCTAGGAGTCTGTGTCAGCATTTCCATTTGAGAGTTGTATTTAAGGTTTGGTCTGGAAGAAGATACCAGGTATGGAGTTCTTTTCCCTCATTTTCTTTCTCTTACCCTTGGGGAATTCTGAAGCTACTTCAGTCTGTTTAGCTTTGGTCTCAAGCTCCAGCACTCAGATCTTTGAGGTGCCTGTGAATGGATTGCAGACCATTTTCAAGGTTTCATCCTAGGGGTAAACGACACTGCAGCCTTCAGAGTAAGCAGGCAGGAGGAGGAGCCCAGATGCCTCACTGGGATTCTTCAACTAATTTTATTTATGGCCTGAAGACTGCTTCCGCTCTTCTCATTTGTTGACTTTGATTTTGAAGAATGTTTGGGGGTTGTTACCTCAGTATTCATTTTCTTTTGCTAATAGTTTGAGCTGTATCACTCCTTTCTTATTTCTTTGTTGATCAAATCTTTTATCTCACAATCATTTCTCAAATTTCTAGTGGCAATATGCATTCTTTTCTAGTATTATCTAAATTTTTTTCATATTAAAATATTAAATGCAATAAAACACACAGATCTTAACTGTATTGTTTGATCAGTTTCAAGGATTTTATACACTATGTAGCCATCATCCTGATTAAGGTATAAATCTTTTACATCGCTCCAGAAAGATTACTCATGTCCCTTTCTAGTCCACACCTCCAACCAACCACTGCCCTGATTTCTATTATTAAAGATGAGTTTTGCCTATTCTTGTACTTCATAAAATGGGATCATACAATATGTGGTCTTTTGTGTCTAGCTTCTTTCACACAATCTAATGATTTTGTCATTCATCAATGTTGTTGCATACAGTTCATTCATTTTTACTGCTGAGTAATATCTCATTGTGTGTATACTACAATTTTCTTTTCCAGTCTTTTGTTCATGCATATTTGGGTTGTTCCCAACTTTGGGTTAGTATGAATAAAGATGCCATCAAATTTTTATGCCTTTGAAAAAATTTAACATATTTGTTTTTAGTAAATACTTAAGAATGGAAATTGCCAAATCACATGTTTAACCTTATAAGAAATTACCCAACTATTTTCCCAAAATGCTTGTATCATTTTACACTCCCATAATCAGTGTAGGAGAGTTCCAGTACCTTCACATTCTTACCAACATTTAGCATTATCATGCTTACGTTTTACCCATTTTAGTGGATATTGGTTAATATCTTTTCAGTCATGTACAGGTATTTTGAAGTAAAGAGAGGTAGATGTTTGTGTCCTTAAGTATTTCTATCTCTTGCTTTGAGATATCAAATTCAAGTGAAGAATTACATCACTGAGTACTGGGATATTACATTTGATCTCCTTGTAAAGCTTTAATGATAGGATAGATAGCTTAAAGTACTTTGAAAAATATAAACTTTTCTTATATAAGTGCTAGCTATGAAAAAGAACAGAATCAAAATCTAACAATTTTAACCAAAATGGTTGTATAATTTATAATTGAGGGTAGGGTATTGCTTTTATTTTAAGTGTGTGCTATTTGTTTATTGGAGAAGTCATTTGAGGAAGTTGGCATCTCATTCCCTTGGCAGGATGAAATTTCAGATGCAGGAAAGTGGAAAGTACAAATACTTCTATAGGATTTTTTTTTCTATTTTAGTGAATTAAATTTGTACTGTATGATTTCACTTGATACCATAGGTACAAACTGATTTCTGATACCATAGGTACAAACAATTAAAGAGATATAAAATTCAGAATTTTTTCCTTATTGCCTCATTTTATTAATCCTTTAAAGTTCATTGAGGCTTGCTTTATGGCCTGGTGTATATTCAATTTCCATAAATGTTTCATGTGGACTTGAAATGAATGTACATTCATTCTATAGTTATTGGGTACTAGATTCAAAAATATCTGTCAGATAATATTTGTTATATGCATTGTTCAATCTTCTACCTCTCTGTGGATTATTTTGACTATTTGATTTCTCAGTTAATGAGAGTATGTTAAAATCATCAGCTATAATGGTGCATTTCTCTACTTGTAGTTTTGTCAATGCTTTATATGTTTTAAGGTCATGTTATTAGTTAGGTACTAGTTTAGATGTATCTTTTCTTTAAATTAAAACTTCTGTTAATATATATTGATCCTCTTTGTCTCTAGTAATATCATTGCCTTAAAGTTTATTTTACCTGATGTTAATATAGTTAGAGATTTTTCCTTTTGTTAGTATTTGCATTGTTTAACTTTTCTAACTCTTTTCTGCCAGTCTATCTTTCCTTTATATTTTGGACATATCTCTTATAAATTGCATAATTTTTGACACTTAAAAAGAATATCTAGTTTGACAAAACTAAAGGTTAAGTGGACATTTACTCCATTTGCCTTTGTTGATTGTTGATTCATTTAGATTTTAAGAACTTAATATAAATTATTGATTTATTTAAATTTACTTCTGTCATCTTATTTTGTATTTTGCATTTACCTCATCTTTATATCTCTTGATCTCTTTTTTTGTTGTTGTCTTCTTACGGATTTAGTTCTACTTCACTTCTGTTGCTTTGGAAATAATATGACCCTTATTTGTATTCTTTTAGTTGTTAGCCTAGAAAATATAGCACAATTAACTTATCAAAGCCTAAGCCTTCTTTTGAAAACAAAGACCTTAAAACCTTACAAAACTAATCAACCCAGTCCTGACTTACACAGTGCTCTTGTCATGTATTTTTCTTTATTAATTCCACAAAAATATTATTTTTTTGGTTATTGTAGTCAGTGTTTGCTTACTTTATCCATATACTTATTAATTTCTGTTCCCATTAATGCTCATCCCATCTCTGATCTTCTGTGGACCTAGAGCGTATCTTTTGAATTCCTTTTAGGGAGCGCCTACTGGTAGTAAACTCTCAAAAATGTTGTTTGAAAACAACCTTAATTTCATCCTTACTTTTGAAGTTTTTCTGCTTTTAGAAATTTAAAGTGACAATTTTCTTTCAGCACATTGAAGATATTCCACTGTATTCTGCTTGCTATTTCCATTACTGCATAGTCAGCTGTCAGTCTAGTTGTGGCTTGAAGGTAATCAGTCTTTTCTCCTTGGGTACTTTTCAGATTTCTTCTTTCCTGTTCTAAGTGTAGTTGTGGATTAAAAAAATTTTTTTATTGCTTGGGATTAATTGATATTCTTGAATCTACATATGGAATGTTGTCTTTTATCACATCTGGAGTTTCTTCAGCCATATAGTTCTTAAATATTGTCTGACTCATTTTCCTTCTCATATTAGATCTTCAGTGTTAGAAATTTTCACTGTTCTCTATGTCTTTTAACACATCTCTCATTTTTCCATTCCTTGTACTAATTCTTTCTCTAGTAGTATGTAATCTGCAGTTTTTAACTTTTAATTTCTAGAAGGTCTTTAATTATTTTTCACATATACTTAATTTCATGCCTCTCGTTTCTTCAAATCTGTTAAATCTTTGTAGGTGCTATTTCTGATAATTCCACTATCTAAAGGTTTTGCAGATCTTCTCTCTGTTCTTTTTGCTGGATCTCTGTGTGTCTTGTTTGTTGTGATTTTGATTATTTTTCATTGTGAGATGACCATTTTACTTGGAACCTCATTTGCAGAAATTCTTCGGGTCCTGAGGTGAGGGCTGGTTCCTCCAGAATGGATTTGCGTTTGCCTCACTTGGTGTTCTAAATAGGAACATACTAACCAAATTTTTAGTTTGCATTTTTTCAGATCACCCAGATATTTTGAATTTAGGATGAAAATATACATGAGAGTCAGTCTTTGGGCATATAATTTCTGCAGACGTTTTTTTTTTTCTTTTCACTTATAGATAGGCAATTTTCCTTCTAGGTACTGAATTTCCAATTTACCCTTGTGAGAGAGTAGTTTTTGGGGGCCCAGTTTTAAAGCTTCAGTTAGACTGCTTACCCTGAGCTCTGTCTTCTCTAACTCAAGCCCTGAGAGACTGGAAACAAATGATCAAGCTCTCCTCACTCAGAAAATGCCCCCAAGGCAAGAGCTGGCTACAGTGCATCCTTTATTCCATCTGTATTCTTTTTTTTCAGTCTTTGACCTAATTCTTGCTAGTACCTCTTTCATGGATATATTCAAAAATATTAAAATGTTTTATATAGAATCTCTAGTTGTTTGTAACAGGGGAAGGTTGGTCCTGCATCCAGTTCAACATGTTGCCAGAAGTGGAAGTTATTATAACATTTCATAGGTAGATCAAGTAATTGCTTTAATTTTTTTTCCTTTTTGGAATTTCAGAAATCAGTTTGTACCTATGGTATCAAGTGAAATCATACAGTACAAAGATTTACAAATGCAAAGCTAATCATTCCTTCCCTAGAGCCCTCCAATCCCACCTGTACAAAGTAAACCACTGGTAACATTTGGTGTGCAACATTTCACCCTTATTCACTGCATATATTCATATATATATGGATTTGAATATATACAATATGTAGGTGGTTTGTTTTTAATGAAAAGGAATCATACATAATATATACATTAATATGTAAATTGTCTTAACACTTCATCTTGGGTATTGCCATGAATCAGTAAATATGGATCTAGCTCAGCCAACTTTTTCTAATTTGTTTGCATAAAAAATATTATGATTTTACATAGAATGGCTTACTTTATACATACTCCTTTTTAAAGTGTATTTTCATGTTTTTTTTCCATTCTCTTTCTCTCCTCTACCCCCCACCCTCACTCCAACACAAACACAATATCCGCTATCAAGAACACACGTACTGATTTGATTCTTTATGTTTCAAGAGATTTCTTGTGTCCATTTTTATAAAATGGTCATTAGTAGAGGACTGAAGTGGAATTTGAAATATCTGCTCCATCATTCTTTGGCTACATGATTTTGCAAAAATCACATAACCTCTTCAGTCATAGGTTTCACCAGTATAAAATGGAAATAATAATTTTAATTATCCCTACCATGAGGATTATGTGAATTAATATAAAGTGTTTAAGTTTGCAAAACTTTCATGGCACATCTCTATTCACTGAAAATACAGAAGTATGGGCTCTGACCCTGGAAACTTTCAGCATAGTGGGGAGCAAACTTAGAAGTGGGCATTTCCCTATAAGATGTCAAGGGTTCCAATGGGTGTCCCGTGGTATCTCACAGGAAAGACACCTGGTCCAGCTGGTTGGTGCATAGAAAGGTCTGATTTCTAGAGCTGACGCTTGAGTTGGGTGTTGTGTGAGTTGGAGTTGCTATTGGCATCCTATGAATGTTAGTTATGATTCTCAGTATTAAGAATATGTGTTTCTTTTCCTTTTTGTTAAATATACTTTTTTCTTTGATGGTTGTGTAACACATTTGTTTCTTTTCCTTTTAGGACAGCTGATTTACCAAGTTCAGTCACCTGATGAAGGGGCTCTAGTCACTGCTGCAAGAAAGTTGGGATTCATTTTCAAGTCTCGGACCCCAGAGACAATAACAATAGAAGAATTGGGGACATTAGTTACTTATCAATTGCTTGCCTTTTTGGATTTCAATAATATCAGAAAAAGGATGTCTGTCATAGGTATGTTTGCTGGCTGAGATTCTTTTGATTTTCTGATACAACTATGGTTATATTGATGCTTCTCAAGGATGATTTCACTTGTAGTTATGTGCTGCGTATTGGGATTTTTTTAACTTTATGAACTTCTGTCATCCTCAATGTAGCCTCAACACTGTAGTAATAAGTATAACATTTAACTCATAGCTTATTATGAGTCCAGCACTGTTCTAAATGCTCTACATAATTAACTGATTTAACTGTCACAACAACCCTATTGGGTATGTATTATTATTTTTATACCCATTTCAAAGAGAAAAACTGAGACACACAGAGGTTGAATAACTTTCCTAAGGTCACGTAGCTTGAGGTAGAATAGCTGGGATTCAAATCTGGAAAGACTGACTGCAAAGCCCATTCATTTAATCACTGTACAACATTGGCTCAGGATAAGTGCCTTAATGATTTGGTACATGCTAGTTGTCGGTATTGTCGTTTTGTGACCATCATTAGCCTCCTCATTATCATACCTTTACTCTGTATACTTGCATTGCTGGTAATAATCACCCATTTTGTATTTAGCACCACAGCAAATCCACGTTTTGCTAACTCTGTGCTAACCTGCAGCACTGCTTCGATGTCCTTCTCATTCTTATTTTGCTCCTTTTTCTACAACAAATGTTCTAAACTTTTGCCCTTTCCTCAAGACTTCAACCTTCACTCATGGAAGCTAAATTCATCTTCTATTTCTCTAAAAAAAATAGAGGTCCTCACAAATGTGCATCATCAACTCACACTTTTCCCAATACTCCTCCATCTCTGAACTTGATCTTTACTCATTCATTTTCTGCCTCAGAGAAAAATTGCACCTGTTCCTTTCAAAGCTGAAAGGGTTGTCTGGCCCCACTGCTTCTCCTTCCTCGCTTGTTCCCTTCTCACTTGCTTGTGCCCGGGCCTTCCTCATCCCTCCCTTCTGCAGCACAGAGCTCTCCTTTCATCCTGCTTCCTTAAGGATATTGCTCATGTTCTGACCTCCCATTTTTATTCTTGCCATCACAGGTTAATTTTTCAAGGTCAGTTTTTGCTCTTCACTTTTACTTCTCTTTTCAGCCTAATAGGGTCAGGCTCTGCTCCCGTTACTCAAGAAGGAATACTTTCTCAGACGTTTCCAGTCACTTCATAACTGCCCAAAGCAATGGCCTTCCTTATCTGTCTGTCATCTATTTATCTATCAATCTATATCTATCATCTATCAATCTCTCTATGTATCTGTCTGTATCTATCACCTATCTATCATCTATCAGACTCTCTATATATCTATCATCTATGTATCTATCTATATCTATCATCTATTTATCTGTCTATATCTACCATCTATTATCTATATCATCTATATCTATCATCTCCATATCTATGTATCTATTTATCACCTATTTATATGTCTCTCTATCATCATCTATGTATCTATCTACCTATTTATCATTTATTTATCTGTATATCTGTCTGCCTATCATTTATATCTATCTACCGTCTATCTATCTGTATCTATCATCCATTGTCTATCTACTTATTAATTTATCTACCTGTCACTTTTTTAACTCAATCATATTCAAGACTGTTGACACTCTTCTTCTTAACACGTCCCTTTTGGCCTGTGGTCTTACAGGCTCCTGGTTCTCCTTTGTCCTGTCTTTTCTCTCTCAGGCTCGTCTCTGACTGACTGTCTCCACCCCTCTCTTCAGTGCTGGGGCTCCTTTTTTTCCTCTCATTTCCTGTGCTCTTCTTGAATAATGTTGACCACTCACATGGTGGTGGCTGTTGCCTATATTTTATGTACTTCCTCTGTGTGTCCTTCAATTTTTCTCTGAGGTCCACACCATATTTTCAGACTTCTTCTGGATTCTACCACTGGGTTGTATTATTTTATATGTCTAATAGAGAACTTCCTTTCTCACAATGATTGCTCTTTCTAGAGCCCTTATTAAAATTGCTAACAATCATCTTTAACTGTATGCATGTGAGTGAAGTGAACACTGTGCACATGAATTATTTTATTAAATTCTTGCAGAAGTATGTTCCCCTCATTTCAGAGATGAGGAAATTAAAGCTCAAAGATTTTAAGTAACTTGCCAGAGACTGTCAGAGCTGTCACCTGACTTGCTACACAGCTGGTAAGATGCAGAGCAAATATTGAACTCAGGTTTATCTTTCTCCAGTGTGGCCTTTTAAGCCCTATTGTAGCTCACTTGCTTTTGACATCTCCATCTCCTTTATGCCCTTAGGCTAGTGTTTCTCAAACTTAAGCTCCCTTCAAAGGCAGCAGGAGGGTTTGTTAGAAATATAGATTGCTGAGCCTCATCTCCGGAGTTTCTGATTCAGTAGGTCTGGGATGGGTCCTGAAAATTTGCATGTCTGATAAGTTCCCAGGTGACACTGATGCTGACACTGCTGGTCAGGGAACTGCAGTTTGAGGACCATTTCCCTGGACTCATAGATCCTGAAGTAGTTCCCAGAGGCGTTTGGGGCATTTCTCAAACCTGTTGCCTTCTATGCTATCCTCTTCATTCAGGCCTCAGCATCTCTTGCTTTGTCTATAGAATCCTCAGTAGCCACCCTCTTTCTGAATCTTTCCTCCTCAAGGCATCAGAGAAATCTTTCTAAAAATAACCTCCAACTCCCTTTCTATTGTAAAAACGTTTTGTCTTTATCTCTTAATTCCCAGTATGCCTGCTTTAGTTAAGGCTCTTGTAACTGCTTGCTTGTATTATTACGATATCTTCAAAACCAGTCCCCTTCTATGCTTACACCAGGGTCTTCTTTCTAAAAAACTGGCTTGATTTTGGCATCACTTACTTAAAAAACTTTGGTAGCTTCCTAGAACTTAAAGAATAAAGTCCTTAGCCTGACATTCAAGATTATTTGTAATCTGACTTCAATCTGTTTTTCTTCTACTTCTCCAAACTTTGTGATCCTGCCTCACTAGATCTCACCATTCCTGGCATGCATTGTGCATTTTTTACACCAGTGTCCTGTGCTATTTCCCCTACCTAGAACTCTACTTTTCCCCACTTCTCTTCTTGAAAAACTCCTGTTCACCTGGTAATGTTCAATTCACATGTCACCTGTTCTCTCAATTCTTTTCCTACTCTCCAAATAACTACATTCACCTTTGTTCCCCAGGCCAGCTTATACCTAATGCCAGTGTGGCACCAGCGCAGAACACTCATGTCCTTCCCACTTGTGAGAGGGTGTGTTACCCCAGGCAGATGTTACGCCTTAGTCTTCTTAAACTGCTCAGGGCCGAGCACAGAGCTTGGTTTTCTATAAAGGTTTGTTAAATAAAATTTGACCCAACACTTTATAATATATGAATATCCTGATCATCATATTAAATCAATTTCTACTATAGAAAGCATGTGTGTTTACGTAATGGGCTTTGGGTCCATAGCTACTGGAAATTAGCCCCAGGAGGTTACTCTCAGCAGGTAAAAACTAAACATCATCTAAAGATGTTTACTTGTATGTTTTGATAACTGGGCTGTAGGCACATGCGATGAGCATTGTGCTTCCTGTGGTGTTGGCCTAATGCCTATCAGCAGGAGCTCTCTTTGGTTTGCAGCTTCAGGGGAGGGGTTATTGATGTTAGGTTGACCCAGAACTGGCTTCTCTTTGCTCTAAGGGTGTTGACACAAACCTAAGATTGCTACACAGGGAAACGTTTGGCTTTTGGCCAGCATCAGTCACCATTACAGGCTGTGGGGAAATTGCAGCCTAACCACAAACATCAGATGTTTGCCCTAATGGATCCCATATGAAGAAAGGTAATGTTCCACTGCCAAATGCACGGAGGATTGTGGGATTTATTTTGGTTCCGTTTGGTTTTTAATCAGGAGGAATTTGAGAGAGAGACTTTACTAGGGAAGGAAAGTCTCGGTTTGATAACAAGGCAGAAAATAATGCCAGTCTCATGATGCAGGCCTGGTCTGTGGGGATAGCGCCCTGATGTGAAGGCTCAAACAGTTGCTGCTTCTCCTCCTCCTCCTCCTTTCTTATTCCACCTTGTTCTCCTTCTCTTACACCTTCTCCCTCTTGTTCTTCTCCTCCTCTTCCTTCTCCCCCACCCTTTTTTTCACTGTCATTCATTGAATTATGAATATATAGTTTCAATACCAGTCGTGCTTTCATTCTGGAGAAAGAGTCTCGATTTAGTTCAGAGGAATCTAAATCTATCAAGAATTTTGTCAGAGGATACAGAATCTACTGTACTGATAAACATATAAATCTCATTATACAGTTCTGGAAGGACAAATACTACGAACTAGGACAAATGCTACAGTGATAAAATTCAAAGAGAGTTGTTGAGAGAGGCAAGTGACAGATAATTATTAAAGAAGAATAAATTATGATAGCTCCTTGAAAGGCCCTTACAAGATGTTTAGGTAAGGGTTGCTCAACTCTAAACTTTTTAACAGTTATCAAAGTACAAATCGCAATGCCATATGACATGCATTTCTCTGTGTGGACGTATGAACAGCCACCCAACTGCGATGTAGCAAAGTAGAATTACTCATCACCCTTCACAGTGTTACTGTTGTATGTACGCTTACAGCATAAACCTGGAAACCATTTCTGACTTTTTTCTTTCCTTTGTGTCACAAAGGAAAAACTGCTGCTTTCAATTTTTGCATAATTATAATTCAACTCAGTTAAGTGAATATTTATTAAGTGCCCACAGTGTTCCAGGCACTTGGAGCTAAGAGAGAACGTGGAACTGAAAAATATTCTGTGTAGTTGCATCCATAAGATGGTGAATGAGGTAGGAGACAGGCTGGAAAGGGGCAGCTCTTGATGAGCCATGTTTATGCCATGTTAAGGTATCCAAACGTGATCTACAGGCAAAGGGAAGCTATTCCAAGAGTCTGAGCAGTATGTAAGGGTGACTGTAGCTGGATTACAGAAGAGTTTGGAAAGAAGCTGGAACGGAATGAATAAAACCATTTGAGTTAATGTGATAGTCTAGGTATGAGAGAAGGTGGCAGAGAAAAACTCATGGCTTCAATTGGAAATAAGAATGGTAGGTAGGGAGGAGCTTTGAGTGATGGCCAGAGATCTGATTTGGGAGCCTGGGTGGATGGTGAAGTTGATTATTGAGATTTGGGATGTAAGAGGAACGCCTAGTTATTGGAGGAAGATAATGTGCCTAGTTTGTGTTTGGAATGCCTGGGCACATCCAAAAGAGATGTCTAGTTGGTAGCTGGAGGTTCAGGTCAGAAGGAGTGCTGGGGATGATTTGGGAAGGAGATACACATTTGAAAGCAGACATCCTATCGATGGAACCTGAAGTCATAGGGAAGAATGTGAATGCCCACAGAGACTATGAAGGATGGGAGGATAAGTAGATCTTGGGCAAACCTCTAAAGAACACCAATATTTAAAGGACAGGCAATGGAGGAAGATTCTATATCTAAAAATCTACATCCTTTGTCCAGAGCCTGCACACATGTTATCTTGACCATTTAAAATGGTTGTTCTTTTTAACTTATTTAAAAAGGGCTGACTTCTGAAATGACTGAGATTTTATTAGCTTTGAGATTTCCTAGCAGATGTTACTAGAAGCTTTGAATGAAAAGAGGTATAAACTTGTTGAATTGCTAAAGGAAATGGTTAGTGAATAATATTAAGCAGAAACCCATGAAATTGGGTCTACACAAACTCAAATTTAAAGGGGCTCATGCTGTGTTAAGAGAAGGCAAGGAAGAGAAGGAAAATCTTTTGGATTAGAGAATTACACAGCTGAAAAGGACCTTACAAGTTAGATTGTTTAAGTATCTCCTTTTCACATATAGAAACTGAGATGAAGAGATATAAGGGCTTTGCACAAATCATGACTGGTTAATTTGTGATTTCCCTAGATCAGTGGTTCCCAATGTATGGTCCAGGGAACTCTAGGAAAATGTGAGAGTTTTTCAGAGGATGCACAAGGACTAAAACATATTGATAATAATACTAATGTTATTTGTCTTTTTCATTCTTTTTCTCATAAGTATACTGTAGAGTTTGACAAAAGCCACATGATATGTGAAATCACAACAGACTGAATGCAGAAGCAGATATGAGAATCTGACTTCTGTTAAGCCAGACACTAGAGACCTGTAACCATGTAAAATAATGCTACTCCCCAAACTAATCTTTTTTATTGTAGAAAACATAGTTATTTTTCATAGAAATGTTATTTAATATGTAATACATTATTATAACAATTATTGTTCTAGTAATATTATAATTAGTGTGATAAAACTATTAATATAATGACATTTCTTAGTTTTAACTTCTAATATGGTAAATATTGATAGATACAATCCACATAAAAAACTTTGTGTTCCTCGTGAAGTGTTTAGAGTAAAAGTGGTTCTGAGAACAAGAACTTTGAAAACTAGCTTCCTAGCCAGGACTCCTGACAAAGGTAGGATATATATACTTTGCCTTTCTAGCTCTACTGATGGGAGAGAGAAAATATGGGAAAATTATTAAATTGGACTGTTGTAGAAGAAGAGCAAGAGAAGCCCTTCCTAGGATCAAACTTGTTCCATTTGAACAATTAGATAAAATGAACATGTTTTTTTCCCCCTCTTTTCCCCCAGTATGGGCAGTTAGAGCCAGAGTACAAGAAAAACTGCAAGAGTTCTGGCAACTAGGAAAGCTGGTCGAGGGGCTTAGAAGAGAAGACTAGCTCTAGATAAGTCTCAATATAAAAGAGATTCCAGGGTTCAAGCCGAGAAGAAACCAGAATAGATTAAGTCTTGACTAAGGGTAGTTAAAGGTTAGAAGGGAAAGTAATTCATCGTATTTTGGTATTTATATTCCTTTAAATTAAATCAAGCTCTAAATTTTGTGTCCTATTAATAATAGTCAATATTTATATCAATCTGTTTTCAGGCATTCTATTTTTAGAGAAAAAGTATAATTGAGTGGAAAGCACGTAATGATCTTTAACTTAATGAAGCTTATGAGAGTCAGCATTCAGACCGTGAAGTTGTGACCCGGGCAATTGTCTTAAATTGTAGGAGCTTCCTGGGAAGAAATACATTGCCATGTCATTCATTCACTAAACAAATAATTAAGTGTCTAATATGCACCAAGCTGTAAAACGAAGCCTACAAAGGTGGACCAAGTATTCTGTAGTTTAAAAAGAAAGATTTGTGTGACAGCAATATGTGGGACAGCCAGGGACTGGAGATGAGGGGAGCCTGGTCAGAGCTGGTTAAAAGGACCTTAATACAGATGTCCAGTGGGAAGAGGGAGAACTTTAATTTTGAAAGCCCCCTATGAGGCTTGCTTGCAGCCAGGATTGTGACCCAAGAATGAAGCACCAAGAATGAAAGGGCTTTTCCAAGGAGTAAAGGGGATAAAGAAATATGTCAGTAAGAGCTGAGAACTAAGGGATAAACTATGGCTTTGAACAGCTAGAATTCCATATGAAGATCATTCGGCATAACATTGATAATTGGTTCCTATAGTAGGTCTTGAGTTTTATACCAGGAAAAAGACAGACAAAGCTCTCAATACAGAAGGTTTAATTTAAATGTATCATACAACCCTTCAGAAATAGCAGGCAGGGAAAATAGGAAGATCATACACATCAGGATAAAAATACTTGTTTCTGAGTTTGGGAAATCAGAATATTCCAGTAGATGGAGTACTTTTAAGTTAATAAAACAGGAATAAAGCCAAGTGACTTAGGTAGTGACCTTCTAACCAAAGGAACTCAGTATTTTACTACTGGCTAAAACACTATGTCCATTTCCAAATTGCCTGGGAGAGTCTAGTTTTGACAGATTTCATTGAATATAATCTACTTTCCAACATTTTTCTTTTCAGTTCGAAACCCAGAAGGACAGATAAAGCTTTATTCCAAAGGCGCAGACACTATTCTGTTTGAAAAACTTCACCCATCCAATGAAGACCTTCTGGCTTTGACTTCAGACCATCTCAATGTAAGTGCCTCAGTCTTAAGGTTAGGGCAATGGCCCATGGGCCGCTTCCTATGGTTAGGTCTTATTTTTAAAATATCAGCTAAACGATCTGACTTCTGAAATAGAAAGCATGTGGGAACAGTTCCACAGGAAGCTGTGCCAGCAAATGTCTGGACACTGGCACATGGACCTCCACCTATTCTGCTGAGAGTAAACTCTCTCTCCATCGGCAATTTAACACATAGCGGCTGAGAGGTAGCCGCTGAGAAGTAGCCGCTGAGTGTGGGCTCCTAAACTCACGCCAGAAGAAGTCTCAGGAGACCTGCTGTACGGGCTCTCCCCTTGGGAGGCTGGACTGGTTCTGGGAAGAAGAGCAGAGCAGTTACTTTCCCCTGGATTTTAATGTCTGGCATCAACAACTCTCTTAATGATTACCCCCAGGAAATAGAGTGGGGGTGTGTTTAGAAGCTGATAGGGAAAATTGTCTCCGTAGCTGATTTTCTCCTCTCTGGGTCCTTTTGTTCAGGTCATAAATCGTTATAAACCACTTATAATTTTTAGGTTGGAGCTACCAAATGCATACATTCTGAAATTATGCATAATTTCTTTCCAGATGCTTTCTGAAGGACCAGTGGTGATCTTTGGCACACTTTTTTTTTTTTGCAAAACAGTAAGAGTCTGTGAATTAATACAAACATTACCTGAGATTCAAGTGTTTCTCTAGTATTTGTTTGAGGTTCCATTTAACCCAATATGAACCTAAGGGCAGACTAGTCAAAACTCAATTCCTCATTGGTTTCTCTTCTTTAAAAATTATTGAGGATTCATGTTCTTTGTCAAGCCCTGTATTTAATACAAAACATTTCCTGGATCTTTAAAAAACAAACAAAACAAATAAAGCAAAAAAATAAAACCTTTGTCTGATTTTAAGTTTAAAGAATAATGCTTTAGTAATATTAGTTACAAACTTAGCTATTGTTTTTGCTTTTCCAATAGAACATTCTTCATTTTCTTTTAATCTCTTCCAGAAGGGCAACACTGGTCCTTTTAATTTTTTTTTAAGCAAACAACATTGGAATCATAAGTATCTGATTTTTGCCATTGCCCAAACACCAAGGCCCTGGATTTTTATACATTTACTTGAACCATCAGACAAATTAAAGCAGCCCATTTCTGGGATCTGTTCACATCCCATATGTTCTTTTAACCATAGATAGTCTATAGTCATGAGATTTTGGGGTGCTACAACTTGCACCCCTCCCAACTCCTGGTTGAGTTCCAACAGTAGAGATCCAGTCAAATTCGTTGTCTCACTGTATGCACATGCCAGCCTAGACATCTCCCTCCTCCTTCTTATGGCAAGTCCAGGAGACGGTGGGCTGGATGCAGCCACAACCGCAGCATCGTCCGGATCCCTGTGGAGGCTTTTTGATGATCATCCCCCGGCACGAGTCCTCCAGAGAGTGCTGATGCCGGAAGCTCCTCCTCATATCGTATCTTAGTTCATTTTCTGGGTATCCAAGCTAGGCCTTGATCTTCTGCGTAGAAACAAACAGACCCTTTGCCCACACTTTGACATGCCCTCTATACCACTGTGCAGAACTCATTGGAGGTCAGCACACAGTAACTTCTTTTTTTTTTTTTTTTAATTAAGAGAAAGGAATATTATCAGAAAAGAGTACCTCCATAGCTGATCATCTGACACCCTTTAAGTGATCAACATTAAGGATATTTAAAGCATGCGTTGATCTTTGATTTACCAATAGTTTTATCCTGTTAAGGAGTAATCCCCCTTTTCTTTCTTTCTTTTTTTTTTTAAATTTTTAATCTACACTTACCTGAAGAATACTATGTTTACTATGCTCTCCCCTATATCAGGTCCCCCCTAACAACCACATTACGGTTACTGTCCATATACATTCTTTTTTTAAATATTAAAGTACAGGAAGCCTAGTTTGGTCTTTCTACATTCCTATGCAAAAGCAATTTTTTTTTCTTTGCTTCATTTGCTTAATTCATTTTGGCTTCTAAATTCTGAGGTTTTAAATTTATATTTAATTATTGATTTTGAGTTGTTTAATGATAGAAAATGACCTAGCTCATTTAGGATTTAACTTGTGTTTCATGCACTAATTAAATAACTTAAATCGTCTGTCCCCTTTTGTAATGTCAATTTAAAAGCTGATTCACTGCTGTGGAGAGCACAGAGGAAGGCACTAGTAATGCCCAATGGGGCTGCAAGTTAAAGGCAAAGAAGTGTTTGTGTGAATTAAGAGGACAAAAGATCATTATTACAAGGCAGTAACTAGATTTTCAGATCAGTCGGGACCCAGTGGTGGTCTTGGAAGGCAGGGCTTGTAAAAATGTGATTGCAATATCCAAAGTACTACCAACTGCTTATGAGATAAATCTGGATGGTTTGTCTTATGGTCCTTCTAGGCTAAACCACATCATTCATTATAGTCTGTGCTGACTTTTCTTTCTATTGACCTGATTAGGGGATGTCATGTGGTAACTTCTGCTTTATCACAAACCTGTATCTGCACCATAAGCCAAACTACAACAGATAAGATAGGCTCGGTGACAATGCTCAAAGGAACAGGAATGCTATAAAAACACTTGCCATAACAATGACCACCAGAGACCTAGGCCAAGTGGGAGGTTTTCAGCATTTCCCCAAAGCAATCTACATATGTGGCTGTGTGAGACACTTAGCAACTACTGGTCTCCTATTTTTATTTTTTAATTAAAAAATTTTTTTAATTAATAATTTTTTTCTGTTAGAAGGTTAAAGCACCAGAGGTATCATTTGAGATTGTCAGTTTATTGAGACATTATAGGAAAAACATAATTTTCCAATTAATTTGACCAATTATGAAATATTGTCTTCATAGAAAACAGTTTCTAAAAAATAATAATTTAAAAAATAACCTGGCTTGATGGTGGTGTTAAAATTTCAAAGGATTCTTATTATTAAAATTAAACTTTTGTATGGCAAAAATAAAAAAAATGACTGATGATCTAGAGTGAAAAGCAAATGTCAGCCTCCACTTCTAGTCCTACTTCCTAGAAACAAACAATTATGTTTAACATTCTGCCTTTCTTTCCTTTTTTCCCCTAGGGGTTATTATTATAACCTTCCTTGACCAATATTGATTTATTCACCTATAATTGACTTCTAACTTTTTATTATGGAAATTTTCAAGCATAAAAAATAGTAGAACTCAGTTAATTTTAGATATAGATATATTACTAGGGGGCATGGGACAAGATGCCCACTGCCTTGGGGAGATGTCAGGCTGCAATCCTCTGAGAGAACCTTCTCCTTTGATTTGAGAGCTCTGGTTCCTCAGAGGGTCCTTTCCACTCCTCTGGAAATGAAGACCCAGGGGCCATGGAAGAATCTGGGTCTCTCGTTGCCAGGAGTGCTTCCTTCAGGCAGAGGATAGGTTGGGAACCAACATATGTTGCTTCATATGGTATCTCACATCATGGGTACCACTGATTACCTCCCACTGAGGGCATTTCAGCAGGTGTTTCAGCTGTCTTCAGGAGGAAGACTGACCCCTGAATGTTCTGACCCCATAGAAACCAAATGCAAAATACGCTGTCTCCCATTTCCAAGGGGATTAAAAGTTGGCAGTCAGGATGGCCAAGTAGTGCTTTTGGGACAAATGAATGTGGGTGAAAAACTTCTTACCCCCTGTTGTTGTTATTGCTGTGATAATTGTTTAATTGTTCTGTGATGGTTCCTAAATCTGAGTCTGCTCTGGCAGGAATTTGCAGGGGAAGGCCTTCGAACTTTGGCCATTGCGTACAGAGATCTGGATGACAAGTACTTTAAAGAGTGGCAGAAGATGCTTGAAGATGCAAATGCTGCCACAGATGAGAGAGATGAACGGGTGGCTGGGCTGTATGAAGAAATTGAAAGGGATTTGATGGTATGAGCTTGGCAGCTTAACGGTTTGTATTTACAGAAGGAGTTGTGAGTGTTTAGAGATTTGCCATTGAAGTAACCCATTGGCTAAATCATCTTGCACACAGCAAATGTTACTCTTTGAAACATGAAATCATGCTTTATATGATGGCTTTGAGTTTGCCATGTATAGCCCTGAGAGCCTAGAGGATTATTTCTATGGTAGTTTATTCATTTGGTAGTCCCCCAGGGGTAGAAGATGTAGAGTCCCTATTATTGTCAACCTCTGGTTTGTTCTTGAGGTTATTTTATTTTTTTTCTCCTTGCTTTATGATCTACCATTTCAAAGTAGGGAAACTTGCCATGAAAAGTGAGGTTATAGCTCTAAGCCATCCTAGGCCCATGAAGTTCCAGTGATATCAGCGCTGTCCAGAGCATGATCCACTCTAGAAACCACTCTTCCCTGAGGCCCCAGTGGCCAGGATGCTCAGCTCTTGTGAGGTACTGGGGAGGAGCACACACTGTTTATCTTTGGCTGAAATATTGCCAAAGAAACTTCACTTTTTAGTTTATGACATCTGCTGTTCTGTCATTTAGGAGAATGGCTCTATTTTCTGTGATCCTGACTATGAGATGAGGGCTCTCCTGAGACCCTTTCATGTTGACATAAGCGGGGAAGCAGGTGGGGAGTTCTTAAGTGCTTAGAAACCTAGATGACTTATGATCATTTATGCTAATATATCATCTGAGCATATCAGACCCTTCATGTAAATTTGAACTTTCAGAATCTCTGCCATTAATTGATGTGCCCTTCAGTTGGTTTGATTTGAGCACCTCCTCTTGAGGTCCTTCCCAACCTACCTGTACACATAAGAAGATGATTGCTATAGCAATGTATCATAATTTCCATCTTTAATTCATGTTTCTTGACCTCTATATTCTGTGATTGAAAGCCAGAGATGTTATGGATGTTGTTTGCATGCCTTAACATAGGGTATTCTCTATTTTTCAATGAAGCTACTAGGTGCTACTGCTGTAGAAGATAAGCTACAAGATGGTGTTATTGAAACTATTACAAGTTTATCATTAGCCAATATCAAGATCTGGGTCCTAACAGGAGACAAACAAGGTAATTTGATAATGGATGATGATGATATCTTAAAAAGAGGGCCTTGATTCCTATGGTAAAATTGTAATTACTCAGAAAGCTTAATTAATTAGATATTTACTCAGTTGTCAAATAGGAAAGAGTTGAAATACAAAAAGCAAAGCTATTATATTGCAATAATTTACTATTTAAAAACAAAAAAATCTAACAAATTATCTTCTACAGTACTCACTGGAGTCAGTTGCATTTCAGCTCAATTGCTTCTTAAATGTAGCTACACATATAGGAAACAATGGAATTAAAAATGTTTAATTATTGGTTCATTTGAGTACTGCTCCCAATCAGGACAGAGAACACCTCGGGGAGACCTCAGGGCTATTCCTTTAGTTTCTTGATGGTAGGGAGGTTTGGGATCTTAGGAGAGGGATCAGAGGGAGCAGGTTTTGGGGAGGCTCAGGGAAGCAGCTATTTATCAACTGATATGGATATAATTTTGGTAATTTACCATAGCTGTACTAGTTCAACCTGGCTGAATTCTAGGACTGCCAATACAGCTGTACAATGAGAGCTGACCCGATTACAGGCATGACAAAATGCTAAGTCATCAGAGAAAGAGTCATTTGTAGGGGTTCAATACATTTTGGATCTGTTGCTAGAAGTAATGGTTAAAACAAAAATGATTTTATGTTTGGCCAACAGTAAACCAGAAATATTCAGTTAATTGGCACACATGTATTTTTAAGATTCTATTTACTTGTTATACATTTTTTAGAATGTTGGAGAATTTATAGATATGATAAATCAGTTCTCTGTATGTTCACCCAAATCACCAATTACAAAAAATAAACAATAGAGAGTTGAGTTCTGTGTTGTGTTACTAGAAACTTTCTAGATTTTTGTGTTGATCAGTGGACGCATTCATCACTATTAAATTAGTTATAAATATCCACAAGCATATTCTTACTTACTTTAATTTCTGTAGTTTATAAAAGGATGTACTAAGATTTTATCAGTTGCCTTCCTTGATGTAGGACAAATCAAATGACTGTGTAGAATTAGAAACAAATGACTTTATTGACAATGGAAGGGTCACCTAACCATCCTAGAGGCCAGTTTTGTAAAAGTAGAGGAAGGACCATGCAACATCATGTAATTGTCCAGTTATCAAGCAATAGCAGTTCCGGGTGGTTTCTGATGTGACAGTCAAATTCCAAATTTCTATTCACTTAATGGGAAAGTGGCAATGTTGTGTGTGAGAGAAAAATAAAAATTTCATAAGAGTATTTTTTTTCTGCTCAACTGAACATTTTGTAAGTTTTTTGCAGTTTTTCTACCATATCATATTGAATAATGGCTAAATTTAGTGTTTTGGCACTCCAAACGGGCGCTCCAAAGGCAGTACTGGGACTTCAAGTAAAGAGTTTTTGATTTATGTATTTCACTATACAACAAGATCTTAGGGTATTTTCATGAAGACTGATTTTGGGAATCAAAAAGTTTTTCAAAAATTAGACGAGCAGGCTGAGAATTCATAGATGTTGCTCCTTTTTCATGGTCTTAGCAAGTGATACATTTGAACATGGAACCCAGGTCCTTGAATTTCCCACTGGGTCTCTTGTATTTTATTACCATTATGTTTTCTCTGACATAAAGAGGGCCTGTAGGCTATAAGGAAATATGGCAATGGCCTCAAAACTTTTATGGGAAAGGTACTTAGGTTCTTAAGAAATGTTCTTTATTTAACTGAGGTGGGCTTTATTTTGTATCAGAAACTGCCATCAACATTGGCTATGCCTGCCACATGCTGACTGATGACATGAATGATGTATTCATTATAACAGGCAACACGGCAGTAGAAGTCAGAGAACAACTCAGGTAAGTGTTAAAGGAAGAAAGAAAGAAAGAAGGAGACAGAAAGGGGAGGGAGGAGAAAAGAAGATCAGATAGTTGAGAAAGCAGACGGGCACTCTAGTTTCCTGTGGTCTTAATATAGTATAATAGAACTCTCTTCTGCATGTTTCTCTAGGCTATCAATTTCGATGAAAAACTAAGACCACTTTGACATCAATGGTTAGGCATTGTCTTCAGGCCTCCAATATTTCCCAAGTATTTTTAGAAAAGGATTAAAATTGCTGTGTTGAGTTAGCCTTTAAAACTATGCACCGGTGAGCACCTGTTAGCTCTTAGATGGTGATGAATGATCAGTATTGCTGAGGGCACTGGTGAAAAATACCAATTCCCTAGCTTCACTTGGAACTAAAAGTTAAGAATCTCTAGGGGATGGATCATGGGGATTTATATTTTAATAAGCACCCAAACGGAGCTTATGATTGGATAAACTTGGAAAATACAGCTAAGAAGGTGGTATGTAAAGTTGGAATAGAATCAGCACTAAACAAAGATATGTTGACATAGTTACTGTTCAACCCAGACATACAATGCTTATAAGCAATAGAATACTGTGAAATTTATGTAACTACTGTAGAGTACCATAAAATATTTAAGTGCTAAAATTGGAAGTAAGAGCAGACAAATTTTGAGAAATATTTCTAAAATCTGCCAATTTATTTTACCTTTTTGTTACTTCATTTAAAGAAGAGCATTAAAAAAAGTTATTTCCACAGAACTTAAAAAAATGGTGTCTTATACAATTTTTGCTTGCTGATGTTTGTAATAGCTTCTCTAAACTCAATCCATTTTGGGTCTGGCCAAGCAGATTGTTGAATTAGAGGCAAACTGTTTATTGCTGTTGTCTAGATGGGGGCTAACCTTCCCTCAGCACAGTAGTGGAGCACTACGGGCTGCCTTAATATGCCCCCATCATTAAATTTCTGTTCCTGAGCCTTGAAAAGAAAGGAAATCTTAACTATCAGCCCTGCCAACAGATACTTGTATATCCAGTCTCCAAATTTCATCTGTTTTATGCGCTGTAGACAACTGCTGTATCATCCTGGTTAGAAGTTATGACTGGAGACTGAATAAAAATCAGTGTATAAAAATTGGGAAACCTAATTATTACCGATATAATTTTATTAATATCTATATAACCTTAATAATAGACTCTGTAGAGTCTATTGGGGAAATATTGATAATTTGTTAATTGTATTAAATTTTTTATTTTATGAAACTAGCTTTCTTTAAATGATCTTTTGTTTTTTAGGAATTAACCCTCGCCTAACTAAGATAGATATGAGCAGATCTAGATTCTCAGAAGTCTATTGCCAAGTGCTTTGAGACAGTGCCTGAGATACTAATGCAAGCAGTAAACATGTATTCTCTCATTTCATTCCCAAAGCAACCCAGTGGAAGGCATTGCCATTATCCTAGTTTCACAAATTAGGAAGTTGAGGCACAGGTGGGAAAATAATACTCTCAAAGGTTCACAACTAGTCGGTGGTTCAGCTGGGATTTGAATCTAGACAGCATAGCTCCAGTGCCTGTCACCAAATCACTTGCCATGTGTCTCCCTAAACACACATTGGCGGTATTTTTACTCCCTTTAAGTAATTAATATAAAAAATGTTGTTGTTGAGGCATCTTACCAGTTCATGTGAGGTCACACACCACATTAGCAAATAGAGCAAAATAAATTTCAGGGAGAGACAGCAGGCGTAGAAGGATAGGGGCTTTGTGCTAGCTGGACTCGAGTTGGAATCTTGGCTTCGTGTTCACTGGATGGCTGACTTTTGACATATTAGTCAAACTTCCTTTGATTGGTTTCCTCATTTGTAAAATCAGAAAATATGCAAATATTTACCCTACAGATTATTTTATTTTGGAGGACTTAATGAGATAAGGACTTAAAGCTTTATAGTAGTTCCAGGAACAACCTTCTTGCCTTCTTTCCCTTCTTTCGATTCTCTTTCTTCCCTTCTCACTTCCTCTTTTCTGCAGCTGTTGTTCTCAATCTTTCCACCACTAAGGACTACTTTTATTAACATTTCCTCAATGGACTCAATGGAGTCTCTATTAAAATTATATAAATAACTAATAAAATTATATTAGTAACAATTAATTAGACTTTCAGATTTTTATTTGGCAAAGACATGCAATCTCCAGTCATGGCTTCTAACCAGCGTGATATAGCAGTTTTCTGCACCAGGTTGATGTAATGGTAGCCAAAAATAACATAAAACTTTAGAAAAAATTGGAGTCAATGTATTCTTATCACAGATAAATCTACAATTTTTATTAACCTTCTTAAGATATTGAAAAGAACAACCTATTACAACTTTTATGGATCCCCTTCCTCAACTAGTTACACTGGATAAGGATATTGCAGGTTGATAGAACAGTATACACAAAGGCATAAAACATGAAACAAATCACGTTATTTTCCAGGAGCAATATTCCAAGTTGTAGCTAGAGTGTATGACAAAGTTAAGTATGGGGACATTTTTTCAGAGACAGATTGGTGATAGGTTGACTGACAAGCAAAAGTGGTTATATCTTATCCTGAAGGTAATGGATGGATGTGGATGACTTCTAAGCAGAAGAGTGACAAATTTAATTTTGCATTTTAGGAATAACACCCTAGGGACAAAATAGATGAAGTATGTTTAATGGAAACTCATACATATTAAGGGGAGATGCATCAGGAGGCTGTTGGAATACCTAAGTTTAGAGATGATGAGGGTTGAACTAAGGCAGTGAAGCTGTGACAATGGGGAAGGAAAGACTGAGATGAAATTGACGGCTGTTTTGGAAGTAGAATGGATAGGACTCAGATTTGATTGGCTGTGATGGGACTTAGAAGGAGGCTGTGTTATTTTGAGTTTGTCTGACTTTCACAGTCCAGAATACACTAAAGGGAGCAAAAACAGAAACTTGTTTAATTGTATATAACTGGACTTGAACCCCATTTTTGCTTGATGACAGCATAATTGAGCTAGGCACCTTTGGGTAATTTTCATTCAAGTCTAGGATGCATGAGTGCCTCACCTGTCACTGGTCCTCAATATCACCTTGCTGGCATCTAGCGCTTACCATCTCTATGTCCCTCTCTGATCTCGGGTCTCTTTGGGTTGCTGACTGTCTTTCTCAGCTGACTTCCACACCCTGGAGAAATGAGGAAAATCGGCTGCTTTTCCTCATCTCTCTGTGTCCAGGAAGACTTGTGCTCTCACATGGCCACCTCTGTTTCTGAAATACCCTTAGTCAACTACCCTCTATGTCACTATTCCACACTCAGATTCTCAGCCCACATGGCTCTCCTATCCACAACTGGTTCAGGGTGTGAGTCAGGACCAGCCTCCTTTTAGTGACTCCCCAACATCTAAGCTCCTTTTCAAAGGCCCTTTCCTTGGAGGATTCTGGGAATATGGTGGAATAGAGGGAACCTAAATCCACCTACGGCCCATCTATGGACCGAATCTAGACCTACACACAGACCATTTCACTCTGAAGAACAGAGACCAAAGCAGACACCTTCTATAAAATGAGGGACAGAAAGATAAAAAAAAACAAAAACAAAAACAGCAGGAGAGACAAAGACATAGTACCTGTAGGAACTCCATCCCCAGTATAGCAGTTGGCAGAGGGGAAGGAGTGGCATATCATATCACTGAGAGAGCCAGGCATGGACTCCCTGTCCTGAGGTGCAGGAAGAAAGCCCAGCAGTTTAAAGTGCAACTAGACCATAAGTGAAAGAACCTAAGTTTCAGAACTAATCATCCACCACCTGGCAAGGAAATAAGAGGCAATCCAGGATTGGATAGCTGGCCGGTGCCATTGTTTGCACTCCTTCCACACATCTTAGGGAGGCCAAGAGCAGGATCTGGGCAAGCTCCAGTGGTCTTGGCTTTTGGTCTGCCATTATACACTAGCCTAGCCCCCATCAGCAGGACAGAAAAGTTATGCTGCTCACAGGGAGGGTGCACAAATCTGTGGCCTGTGCCACTGACCCAAGTCCCAGAGCACTGCAGGGGAATGCATATGCTGGGCCTGATCCCTGGTCACAAGTGGGCCCCAATGGATGATGATGTGGTAATTCCCTGGAGCAGCCCAGAACACACAGGGGCCATGAGTGGAACACATGCATGCATGGTGTCTGATCCCAGCTACAAGAGGGATCTGTGGGCACTGATGAAGGAATTCCTGGGAGCAACCTAGAGCATGAAAGGGCTAAGGGGAACATTCACAGAGAGTGATGTCATGCCACCTATGCTGGTAGGCATCCAGCACAGGAATTCTCCAGAGTCATCCCAAGTGGCTCAGAGTGTGCACAGACATAGGGGTGAGGTGGTACATGGGAGTCAACTTGTGCCAATCTGGGAGTTACCTGGAGCACACCCTTAACCCTCTGCTGGACCACCACCTTCCCCCCACCAGCACATAACCCACAGGTGTCCATCCAGGATCCTCTCCAATGGGCACCAAGGCCATTCCCCTGGAACCATGCCCTGCAAAGCCCCAGCACCAGAAAAATCCCATCTTACACTTAGTTGACCTCTGGCTTGCCCAAGCCACAAGGCATACCCAATATACAAAAGGGATTCTCTTACTCAAGGCCAATCCTTCAAGATTGGGTAAGTGAGCTTTTTCAACTAATTCAAAGAACCAAGTACATAAAGTCATACAAAATAAGGAGACATAGGAATATGCTCCAAATGATAGACCAAGAAAAAAACCCCAGAAAAAATGAAATAGAGTTAACCAATCTAACTGATAAGAGTTTAAAGCAATGATAATAAAGATACTCCCTGGACTTGAGAAAATAGTAGAACTCAAGGTGGACCTCAACTAAGATACAGAAAATCTAAAAAAAGAACCAATCAGAGAAAAAGAATTCAATAGGTAAAATAAAAAAAAATGCACTGGAGGGAATGCACAGCAGACTAGAGAATGCAGAAGAATGGATCAGTTACTTAGAAGATAGAATAATGAAAGCACTCAAGTTGAACAGCAGAAGGAAGAAATAATTAAAAGAAATGAGGGTAGGGTAAAGAGCTCTGGGACAACATCAAACATACTAATATCCACATTATAGGAGTCTGAGAAAGAGAAGAGAGGAAGAGTAGAAAATTTATCTGAAGAGATAATAGCTGAAAACATCCCTAACTTGGGGAAGGAAACAGTCTACCAGGTCCAGACAGCAGAGAGAGCTCCAAACAAGATCAACCCAAAGAGGTCCACACCAAGACACATCATAATCAAAATGTCAAAGATCAAAGAAAGAATCTTAAAAGTACAAGAGAAAAGCAATGAATTATTATATAAAGGAAACTCCAAAAGGTTATCAGTGGATTTTTCTGCAGAAACTACAGGCTGAAGGGAATGGCATATTTCAAAAGTGCTGAATGGAAAAAAAAAACCCAAAAACCTCCAACCAAGAATACTCTATCCAACAAGCTTATCATTCAGAATTAAGGAGAGACAAAGACCTTCACGATGAATGTAAGTTAAAGAATTCACCACTACTAAACCAACTCTACAAGAGATGTTAAAGGAGTTTCTTTAAGAGAAAAAGAAAGACCCTATATGGAAGCAAAAAATTTAAGAAAGGGAAACATTTCCAATGGTAAAGCAAACATATAGCAGAGACAGCAAATCAACTACTTAAAGCTAGTAGGAATGTCAAAAAGACAAAAGTAGAAAAAGTAATTGCATCTAAAAATTAGTTAAGGGACTCACTTAATAAAAATGTATAAAATAAAATATACATAAAATATGGAGGAGGTAAAGTAAAAAATGTAGTGCTATTGGAATTTTTTCAAACTTAAGTGACCATCAGCTTATTATGGATTGTTATATTCAGAGGATGTCATATAAGAACCCCGTGGTAACCACAAACCCAAAACTTATAATAGATACACAAAGAAAGAGAAGGGAACCCAAACATAACACTAAAGAAGGTCACAAAACACAAGAGAAGAAAGCAAGAGAGGAAGAAAGGATCAGGGAAAAAGAAGAAGAAGAAAAAAAATAACAGCAACCAGGAAACATTTAACAAAATGGTAATAAGTACATATATATATATATATATATATATATATATATATATATATACACATGCACACACATATACATATATATATATATATACACACACACACACATATATACATATATATAATTACTTTAAATGTAAATGGCCTAAATGCACCAATCAAAAGACATAGGTTGACTGAATGGATTAAAAAATCAAGACCCTTGTATTTGCTGCCTACAAGAGACTTAGTGCAAGGCTAAAGACACACACAGAATGAAACTGAAGGCATGGTAAAGGTATACCACACACAAAAAAGCTGGAGTCATGATACTTACATCAGACAAAATAGACTGCAAAATGAAGAAAGTAACAAGAGACAAACAAGGACATTACATAATGATAAAGGGATCAGTCCAAGAAGAGGATATAACAATTGTAAACATCTATGCACTCAACATAGAAGCACCTAAATATATAAACCAAATAGTAACAGACCTAAAGGGAGAAACTGACAGCAACACAATAATAGTAGGATACTTTACCCCACTTACATCAATGAAAAGATCATCCAGACAGAAAATAAAAAAGGAAACAGAAGCATTGAATGACTCATTAGACCAAATTGAGTTAACAGATACATACAGAACATTCTACCTTAAAGCAACAGAGTACATTTTTTTCTCAATTGCATATGGAATGTTCTCTGAAATAGATCACAAGTTGGGACACAAAACAAGTCTCAATGAATTTAAGATGATTGAAATTGTATCAAGCATCTTCTCAGGCCACAATGGTATGAAACTAGATATCAATTAACAAGAAAAAAAGTAGAAAAAACACAAGCATGTGGAGGCTAAACAACATGCTTTAAATAGTTAATGGATCAAGAATAGTTCATAGGAAATCAAACAATACATGGTGACAAATGAAAACAGCTATACAACAGTTCAAATATGAGGGATGAAGAAAAAGTGGTTCTAAGAGGGAAGTTTTAGCAACATAGCCCTCCTATAAGAAGCAACAATCTCTCAACAATCTAACTACAACTAAAGGAACTGGAAAGAGAAGAACAAACAAAGCCCAAAATTAATAGAAGGAGGACATAATAAAGATCAGAATGGAAATAAATAAAATAGAGGCTAAGAAAATAATAGAAAAAAATTCAAACCAAGAGTTGGCTCTTCGAGAAGATAAACAAAACAGACAAACCCTTAGCCAGACTTATCAAGAAAAAAAAGGACACAAATAAACAAAATAAATGAAAAAGGAAAAATTACAACCAATACCACAGAAATTCAAAGAATTATAAGAGTATTCTATGAAAAATTGTATGCTAATAAATTGAACAACCTAGAAGACATGGACAAATTCCTAGAAATATACAAACTTCCAAGACTGACCCAGAAAGAGACAGATGATCTAAATAGACCAATTATTAGTAATAAAATTGAACTAGTAATCAAAAAACTCTTAACAAACAAAATTCCAGGACCAGATGGCTTCACAGGTAAATTGTACCAAACATTTAAAGATGAGCTAATACCTCCCCTTCTTAAAGAGGAGGAATACTTCCAAACTCATTCTACAAGGCCACTATTGGTCTATTAACAAAACCAGACAGAGACACCACAAAAAAATAAAATTATAGACCAATGTCCCTGATAAACATAGATGCAAAAATCCTCCACAAATATTAGCAAAGTGAATTCCAAAATGCATCAAAAGGCTCATTCATCCTGACCAAGTGGTATTTATTCCAGGGATGCTGAGATAGTATAATACCCACCAGTCAATGTGATATATCAGATTAACAAAAAGAAGGATAAAAACCATATACTTATCTCAATAGATGCTGAAAAAGCATTTGACAACATTCAACATCCAGTCATTATAAAAACTCAACAAAATGGGTATAGAAGAAATGTACCTCAACATAATAAAGGCCATATATAACAAACCCACAGCCAATATCATACTCAATGGTGAAAAGCTGAAAGCTTTTCCTCCAATATCAGGAACAAGGCAAGAATGCACACTCTTACCAATTTTATTCAACATAGTACTGGAAGTCCTTACCATAGATTACAGAAAAGAGAAAGAAATGAAAGGCATCCAAATTGATAAAGAAGAAGTAAAACTGTCACTATTTGCAGATGACATGATACTACATATAGAGAACCCTAAAGACCCCATCCAAAAACTACTAGAATTATTGAATTAATTCAGCAAAGTTGAAGGATGCAAAATCAATATACAGAAATTTATTGGATTCCTATATACTAACAACAAACTAGCAGAAAGAAAATTCAGAAAAACAATCCCTTTTATGATTCTGTCAAAAATAATAAGATACCTAGGAACAAATCTAGCCAAGGAGGTGAAAGATTTCAGGTGTACTCTGAAAACTATCACACTGATGAGAGAAACTGAAGAACATAGAAATAATTGGAAATCTATCTAATGCTCATGGATAGGAAGAATTAATATTGTCAAAATGACCATGCTGCTGAAAGCACTTTACAGATTCATGCAATCCCTATCAAAATACCAATAGCATTTTCATTTTACAATGAAATTTTAATAATCTTAAAATTTATATGGAACCACAAAAGATCCCAAATATCCAAAGCAATCTTGAGGAAGAAAGCAAAGCTAGAGATATCATGCACCCTGATTTCAAGCTATACTACAAAGCTAAAATGATTAAAACAGTATGTTACTGGCATACGAATTGATCCAGATCCATAGATAAATGGAACACAACAAAAAGCCCAGAAATAAACCCACACATATATGGCCAATTAATATGTCACAGCTACATGTAAAAGAATGAAACTGGATCACTGTCTTACACTGTACACAAAGTAAACTTGAAATGCGTTAAAGACCTAATGTAAGACACGAAACCATAAAACTCTTTGGAAGAAACAGGCAAGAATCTCATGAGCATCAGCATGAGAAATTTCTTTCTGTGTATGTATCCCTGGGCAAGGGAAACAAAAGGAAAAATAAGTGGGATTACATCAAACTAAAAAGCTTCTGACAGCAAAGAAAACCATCAGCAAAAATAAAAGGCCACCTACTTTATGGGAAAATATATTCATAAATGATTTATCTGATAAGGGGTTAACATTCAAGATATGTAAAGAACTTAGATGCCTCAACACCAAAAAAAAAAAAACCCCAGAAAACAAAAAACAAATGGCTTGATTAAAAAATGGGCAGAGAACCTGAAGACATATTAGTCCAAAGAAGACATACAGATGGCCAACAGACACATGAAAAGATGTTCCACATTGCTAATAATTAGGAAAATTAAAATCAAAGCCACAATGAGGTACCACCTCACACCAGTTAGAATGGCTGTTATCCAAAAGACATGAGAAAACAAGTGTTGGCAAGGATGTGGAGAAAAGGGAACCCTCCTATGCTGTTGGTGGGAATGTGAATTGGTTCAGTCACTGTGAAAAACAAAATGGAGGTTCCTCAAAAAACCAGACATAGTTAAGACCCAGCAATTCCACTTATGGGAATTTACCTGAAGGAAACAAAATCACTAATTTGAAAAGATATAAGCACACCTATGTTCACTGTAGCATTATTTATAATAGCAAAGATATGGAAGGAGCCCAAATGCCCATCAATAAATGAATGGATAAAGAAGAGGTGGTACATATACACAATGGAATATTACTCAGCTGTAAAAAGAAGGAACTCTTGCTCTCTTTGCTGCGTCAACTGTGAGAATGAAGACCATTCTCAGCAGCCAGACTGTTGACATTCCAGAAAATGCTAACATCACTCTGAAGGGATGCAGTTATTTTGAGGGGCCCCAGAGGAACCCTGAAGATGGCCTTCAATCACATCACTGTAGAGTTTGGTCTCCTTGGAAAGAAAAAGAAGAGGCTATGGGTTGACAAATGATGGGGAAATAGAGAGGAACTAACTGTTGTTTGCACTATCTGTAGTCAGGTACAGAACATGATCAAGGGTGTTACACTGCACTTCTGGTACAAGATGAGGTATATGCTCACTTCCCCATCAATGTCATTATTTAGGAGAATGGTTCTCTGAAATTTCTTGGATGAAAAATATATCTGCAGGGTTAGGACGAGGCCAGGTGTTGCTTGTTCAGTATCTCAAGCCCGGAAGATGAGTTAATTCTCAAGGAAAATGACATTGAACTTGTATCAAATTCAGCAGCTTTATTCAGCAAGCCACAGTAGTTAAAAATAAGGAGATCAGAAAATTTTGGGATGGTATCTATGTTTCTGAAAAAAGAACAGTTCAGCAGGCTGGCGAATAACATCTAAATTGTGCAGCTACAGAAACAGTGAGATGCTGGATGATTCCTTAGACTTATTTGTGGTATTTAAAAATTGCAATATAAGCCTTGCTGATTTGGGGGGGGGGAAAAGGAAAGCTTTCCATTTGGGACAACATGGGTGGACTTAGAGGGAGGGCATCATGCTAAGTGAAATAACATAGGCAGAGAAGGAAAAATACCGTATGACTTCACTTATATGTGGAACTCAAAAAACAAAACCAACCAACCAACAAAAAAAGAATAAACCCATAAATACAGACAACAGCCTCTTGGTTCCCACAGGGAGGGGGTGAGGGATGGGTGAAGTAGGTGAAGGGGATAAAAAGGTACAAACTGAAAATTGTAAAATAAGTCAGAGGAATGAAAGTACAACATAGAGAATATAACAATAATATTGTAGTATCCTGGTAGGTAATGGAGAACTACACCTATTGTGGCAAGTGTCTAGTACTGCCTGTAATTATTGAGTCACTATGTTGTACATCAAAACCAATATGATATTGTATCTCAACTTTATTCTAGTCTCTAACTAACTAGTTAACTAACTAACCCAAATCCCTCTTCTCTAGGCTGGGATGGGCTTTCTAGTTTGTTGCATATCACAATATCTTATGCCCCAATTTCTTTAGGGATCAGTCTTTTGATACTGAAGAGACGTTTTTATTCTTTCCTCTCAAAAAGCCTGCTGTGTGAAATTCCAGATCACTGGAATTCAGAATGCTGCTGCTGCTGTGTTTCAAGAGTCTCTGTTGGTACTCAAAGAGCACGATCTTGACTCTTCTTCCCTCTGCATCTGGCTCTGTCAGATACCCTGAGGAAAGCTATGTTTCTGAATAGAGAGGGTTACCTGTGGTAGCAGCGGTGATTGCAGAAAGGGTGGGGAACCAAAGTCAGCATCTCAAGATTTTATCCAGCTACATTTGGTTGATTAAGTAGATGATATAACTATTATTATGTGGAAGGAATGTGGGGAAATATGAATTCTTATATACTATTGTTGAGACTATAAGTTGGTAGAAAATTTCTAGAGGGAAAACTAGCAATGTATTTCAGAATTAGCTATATGCACACCTTGATCCAGTGATTCCTATTTCTAGGACCTGTCCTTAAAAAATTAATTACTCTGACATGCACACAATGGAGTGTTATATAGTCATTAAAAGTGATTTATGTGATTTGTGTTTGTTGACATTGGAAGATGTCCATGATATATTTAAAGGAAAAATGAGATTTCAAAACATCATGCATGTATGATCCTTTTTTTCCAAACAAGTGGGTATCTGTATATATATATGCATGCATACATATAAACCACTATACATCTATATCCATATCCATCCACCTACCTGCCCATCAAGCTCTGGAGGACATACATAATAGTTCTTTCTGGGTGATGGAATTATGGATCATATTTGCTTCTTTCTGTATGGCTCTTCATATTATCTGAAGTTGTAGTAGTGCTCATGCAATGCTTTCATAATTAGAAAAAAAGCTAAAAATTGTCTTCATTTTTTTAATGAGAAGAAAAAGTATTCACAAGGAAAAATATAAAGGATTTCCATCTAGACTAATTATTTCAAGATCCTTGTGGCCACTTTGCTTAGTCACTGAACAAATAATGTTTATTTCAACCCAGATTTGGAGTTAACCCCATCCTTAGAGTCTAAGACTGAGAGGCAATGCATGGTAGAAAATTCTGTGTAGGAGGAATCAATACATTTATAGTACCACTTGGTTAAATTAGTATTAGGGAAAAGAGCATCCAAAAAGCTATTGCTGAAGATCCTCTCTCTAATCCTAATCTTGACTACTTATAGGTAAATCCATAGTTTTAGGGATGAAATATTGAAATCATAAATTTGCACCATTTAGTTTTCCTGTGTGCTTTTGAGTTCAGTGGGAGTTCATGCAAACAGCAGTGTATCAAAGGAACAGGATCCAAGTGACAGTAGCTATTGGAAGGAAATGATCTAAATGCTAGTACTTAAACCTATCAAATGTGTTTAGATTATTTCATAAACATGGATATGTAATTTTCATATATATCATGCATATAGCTTGTTTCAAATTTAGTATCATGAACCATTTTAGATACTTTGAGTCCTGGGTTAATTTTGTGGCTGTAACTACTTTAATATTAAGGACATGCCTAGAAATCTAAAATTAAACCCTGCTATGGCTTTTCAGAAGATTACTGCATGGATTACGTTTTACCAATACATACGTCTTCTGCTCAAAGGATAGCAGACTGAGAATGTAATTTTGCTTGGGCAGACAGGCAAATTCATCCCATGTTTCATTTTTGTTGCAATTGTATTTTATTGTTAGAAAAATTCATGTCCTATAACTTAATTAAATCTTGAAGTGATTCCTTCTTCTGAGAAGTATTGAGTGATATACTTAGGAACTGATATCTTCTCTTTAAACAACAAAATGCACGTTGGAATTTTTTTGAACACTTACTTGTTGGAAAGTTATTTGTTTGAATGAACAGGGGTCTCAAATGACTCCAGAGCCAGGCAGGAAATAGCTGCATGATATGGGCTATATATACGACATTAGGGAGTGGTGACCTTTGGTGAAGGTGAGCACCATGTGTCCTTAAACTCGTATGGATTTTTAAAAACACTGTGCAGATGAAACACATCTTGTTTCTAATCCCCAACTTCTAGTCACCCAGGAAAAACGTGTAATAGGTTCATGAAGTTTTAGAGCATTCAGACATCTTAGAGATCTAGTATATACTGGTGCAGCTGCCCAAGTTTTCATAGCTGATTATCAACCAGTCTGAATGGCTGGTCTCATTCTACTGATTTCTAATAAAGAAACCGGTTCAGGGGTTGAATGTCTTACAGGTTGCACTGGTAGTAAGGGATGGAACTGGGGCTTGAAATCAGAATTTGATGTACTCTCTTCCTTTTTCTCCTCTGTCAGGGTGGTGCTGTCCCTTAACTGTTTCTCTGGCACTGTGTCTTTCTCCCAACCTAGAGGCAGTCTGTAGCACTTTTGTCCCAACCTAGAGGCACCAGTTTGGTGTGGTAGACCAAGAATTATGGGAGAATTTGAAGACCTGGGTTCTAGCCTGTGTCTGTAACTGGTTAATCAAGTGACTAGAGGTCAGATGACTTAACTATGGGTCCATAAGATGTCAGACAGACCTCAAGCCTGAACGTAGGTCTCCAGGTTCTAAGCCCAGCGCTCTTACCTCAAAGTCAAGATTGTCTTCTTTTAAACATGATGTCATGGTTTCAATCCATTTCTAACAGGCCCATTTAACTGAACATATAGTGCCTTAAGACCACAGACAGAATGATTCTCTTTCCTACCGTCTCTTCTTTATAGATTGCGTGCAAGCCAATGTGGGTGTAACTGTGCTATGCTGTGTTTGTGGCTGTGAATGCCACGCCTGCCTCAACCATTAATGCATTTCTGCATGCCAATGTTGTAACAGACTGCCCTTCATTACAAAGCTTGGGAAAATAGGCATTCTTTTGTTTTTGCATTTGTTATTTGCGTTTTGTGTTTAAGCATTTTGTGTTATGCTTGCAAAAACATAAGTATAGTTCATATCATTGAAGGGAGTTTGTGTAACTTTCCCTCCTCTAATAAATTGGTTTTGGGAGAACTAGCTGATGTTTGAAGAGCTAAATTCATTCCAGGAAGAAAAAGAAATGACAGCTACATGGGTAAAGGTCTGAAAACACATTAGCCCAATCTGTCGAGGAGGGTTGGCCTGTGTGGAGGGAGTGCAGTGGGAATTTAAGCAGGGCTGGCAAAACTGTCCTTTTCTGCTTGGGAAAGGATTTTTTTCTAACATGTGGGATGTTAGGAGGACAGTTTAGGGGGAAAAATCCTAAGTAAATAGAATTTCAGCCAATACTTTCATTAACTTCACCCTTGTTTGGAATGTTTTCATTCTCTAGGGAGAAAACAGAGATTGAGTCATTTATACAGCAAGCGAGAACTATACTAAAATGGAAACCTCAGGAGATGTTTGCCCTTTGGTGCTTTCCTAAGACCCAATTTATAAGCACTGCAATATTGTCAGAAAAATGTTCATTTCTGAGGAACTTGTCTCGCTAGCTTTCTTCATCCCATGGAACTGTAAATTTTCATGACTGTGAGGAGGATTCACTGACATGATTATCTGATGCAAAAGTCTGATCCTCCCACTTAAAACAATGATTTTTCATGTGTTTTCTTCCTCCCCTTACCTACTCTAACTCCCTATATTTCACACGTTGCGCTGTGACTTTATAAATCTTTGATTCTGCAAACGGATCGCTAAATGCATGGTATCATCCTTGGAGCCAGGGGCATGTAACCTCTGGGGGTCTTGGGTTCTCAATGCAGACTGTGATTTTGGTCCCAGACAGTAGAAGGAGATGTTGAGTCAAAAGATAAGGGTATTTTCTTTACTGTTTTTTTTTTTTCAAACTCAGCATGTAAACAATTAGTAGTACATTTTCAAATAATAGGAAGCTGAGGGCTCAAATGATTGTTTTTGTACAGTGAACATTCTCTTCTTGTTACAGCCTAAAACAATTTTAATGAATGTTTTCTACATAGAATGAGACATTGGGGAACAATTTCATTTTGCTGTAAGCCAAAACATCCATTTTCTGGCCCATCTCTCACTTCCCATTTTCTCCTGGGCACTCATTTTTGTATATGAAAGTTGTGCCCTAAAGCGTTGGGGTCCGGCTTTGGCATTATCTGCAGGGAGCATCTACTATGTGGCTCTCTGGTTGTGGCTGAGAGCTCTAGTCATTTCAGCTTGCCCTACCTTATTTCAAAGCCTGTCATCCCGGGGTCCTCAAAAAGGAAGTTTCCCTTCCTTTAAAGGAATCATTTCCATTTTGTAGAGAAGAATGAAATGCCACTTCTAAGGGTATTAAATATCCATGCATCTTAAACAGTAGAGAAGGATGGATGTGGGCAGGATTATTCTACTGCTAATTAGATGGGACATCAGAGGGAGTTCCAGTTTGGAATGGCCCTCCACACTTTGGTGTCTGTAATTTCTTTCCTAGAAGATTTATTCTATTGTTTGAACTAATGAGTACAATTTTCAGTTAAAATACCCCTTTATATTATGACTATGCCAATTCAGTAAATGCCATCATTTGTTTTTATTGTCAAAATCATTTAAAATATGCCTCTTAGAAGACTGCTGTTTTAAGATGGATCGTATTACATTGTTCTGCAAATTGATAAATTTATTTTATACAGAGATGCCCTGGATTTCCTAGATTTCACCCATTGTCTTTAGTCTTTTTCTTTCCGTTATCTAACAATATCACATGCCAGCTCCATTGCTCTTAAGTCCTTGAGGCTCAGACAGCCTTATAACCAAATTTATCAAGAGCCTGTAGTTCAAGCCCATCTCAAATTGGTGATGTAGCATGTGGGCAATTTAAAACATTCAAAATGACTCTTGTTTCATTAGGTTTACCCTCCTACCTCCTGGAACCTGCAAATTTGCTATGGTATCCCCATCACAAAGAATTATCCAGTTTACTTAACTGTAACTGAATCTCATGCCATAATCTGAATAGTGACAAAAGGAATTTACCTCTAGGCTAGTTTCTTGGTAGAGTCAATAGGTATGCTCTGTGTGCTTTTTTGTGATTTACTGTCCCTCCTCTCCATTAAGGAAAGCGAAGGAAAATTTGTATGGACAAAACAGAAGTTTTTCCAATGGCCATGCAGTTTTTGAAAAAAAACAGCAGCTGGAGCTGGACTCAGTTGTTGAAGAAACTGTAACAGGAGATTATGCCTTAATCATAAATGGCCACAGTTTGGTGAGTTAGCTTAAGGCTTTTGTTCTTTCTTTTTTCTTCACCCAGTGATTATCTCTGTGGTGCTGTCTTAATGGGATCTCTGTCTGTGTTTTCCAAACAAATGACACCACTAGAAGCAGCAGACACAATGATTTCCTGTCTAGAAGGGGAAAGGAAACTTCTAATATATATTTCACTCATTATTGCTTGAACCACCACAGTAAAGGGGAGGAGCCGAAGAAATACTGTATTCACAGAATATCAATCTTGTTTAATGACTGTAGACCATTTAACAGTGCCTTTCTAAGGGAGAGTGTCACAGCTCACTGCTATTTAATGAAAGTAAGGCAACTAGATAGATGTATTACAGTTATTGCTCTTGCTAATGTTAATGATTTACAGAGCACAACCTGATCTTCATGTAATTACCACACCAAATTATTGCCATTAAGATACCTCTGGTGTATTTACTAAATAGCCACATTTTACAGCAATGCCAAACAATTTGCTTTGATTAGGAAATCTGGTCCTTGTCATAATAGAATAAACTTGCATTGTACTTTTAATATAGTTTAGGATCCAAATGTTGAACAAATATCAAAACACTTTCCTAAGTTTCTTTCTAATTTAGAAAACAAAAGCTCTGATTACACTCCATTGAAATTATATGCGTTACTTGCACCAAGAGCTAATCTCACATCTTTCTCCGGCTTTGATGATCATTTTTCACTTGTGGAGTTTAGAAAATAAGTGTATCTTCTTGTAGACAGTTTCTTAGACAACGAAAGGAGTTGCATATGCGCATATTGTATTTTCCCCTCTGTGACCATCTGTCTGCTAGCTCCTGTCACTTAGAGCAGCAGCCAGCTGGATTCCAGGCTTGACGATGTGTTGCCTTCTACCCTGTGGAAAGTTACAGCGCTCAGCTGCAGGCCAGGCTCAGCTGAAAGTTTGTCCAGATGACACGAACGTCTCCCTTGCAAAAATGAGTAGTAACTGAAAATGTTAAGCCTGTCAGCTGGAACTTGGAGCTGGTGGCCTCCAAGAGGAAATTGCCCAGGGACCAAATAGGAAGGGTCCTTGATGAGTTGTGCTTTGACTTTCCCTCGGGCTCAAAGAAGCCAATCTATAGTGGGTTAGAGCAATCAGGTAGTAATATATATTATTCTCTCTTCGTCTCTAAATCTGCTGGAAGAAAGCTATGATAGATGCTTTTCAAGAACCCCTCTAGCTTCAATGCCTGAAACTTATGAAACCATGAAATGTTATTTTTCATTTAAGGAGAACTAACCATGTTTCTGCTACAATGGTCAGAAGCTGAAAGAAAAACACAAAGAAATCGTGATTCCAGTTTGCTCAAATCTTGAACCAAAGGTGTCTGCCTCTGGGCACTCAAAGCTATGCTCATGCCTCTTTGTAACACTTGTCATACCACTGTGAGATTAGCTTCTCCACCAGATGGCAATCCATGGAACAAGGACCATTATCGCTTCCTTATTCTTTGCCTCCAGCACCATGACTTGGGTGTGCTGTCTAAATATTAATAACTATAAATGAGACAATAAATAATAAATGGTATAAATGGAG
This sequence comes from Manis javanica, assembly GCF_040802235.1. Taxonomy (NCBI): domain Eukaryota; kingdom Metazoa; phylum Chordata; class Mammalia; order Pholidota; family Manidae; genus Manis; species Manis javanica. The sequence continues at coordinate 99,614,258 of NC_133163.1, read as the reverse complement.
GGATGGGCGAATGAGTATAAAAACATGACTCTGATGTACAAAATTCTCATGACAAGGTTTACATTTTCTGTGGAAATTTTGAGCTAGTATTCTCAAATATAATTGCCTTTTCTGAAAGAGAAAGCATGTAACTGGCTGTCTTGCCCAGAAGGCTCCTTTTCTCTTTTCTTTTTTCTTTATTATCAACACCTGAAAACCTAAACTCAGACTCTGAGAAAAAAAGACCCAATTATATTCTGCAAAGAGGCAGGCCCATTTAGTTCCTTGTGGGAAAGTCAGGGAAGACTTCCTGGAGAAAGTGATGTTTTCAGGTAGAGATACAGCAAGTGCAAAGGCACAAAGGCAAGAACCTATGAATATACAGCACAAGCTATTTGGCTTGATGGAAGTAAAAAAGTAAAAAAATTAAAGGTGTTGTCAAACCCAGAACTCAAAGGAATATAGGAGCTAGATTGTGATGGGCTGTGAATATCTTGCTAAAGATTCATTCAAGATACGGATGATTCAACGTTCAGCTGGATTTCTATTTCCTCTCAATGGGTTTATTAAATAATATACATTGAGATATTTCCTAGAAAAAAATTGCAGTTAATTTCAAAGGATTATTCTCTCTTTTTCAGTCATTTATTGCCATGTCTAAAGGCTGTTCTGTATTTGGAGAAGAGCAAGGGTGGAAGTGGTTGGGGAACCTTGTCTGAGACACAGGTTGCATGCCAACCTTTTGCATGGGACTCTTGATTTCAGTCACTGTGTTCTTCAAGGGCTACTCTCCAGAGCATCTGCTTCTCATTTGCTTGTGCAATAACAACCACGACAACCAACATTGAACCCACAAAACAACCCAATGCAAAGAGAACAACAATTCCATGAGGTAGAACAAACAAATCACCGTCATTTCGTAGTTCATTCTAAACATGGTGAGGCGGCAGTTAGGTTCTGGTTTTTGCTTCTTATTTTATCAGATTCTGGAACTTCTCTGGCATTTCACTGTCTCTCTCCAATACAGCATGATAATGTGACAAGGAGGATACACGAGAGTGCTGTGTCTTTTCTTTTTACTCTAAAATTCCTCGGATGTGGGAAGAGTTCAATACTCTTTAGTCAGCTGTTGTTTGTGTGACCATGAATCAACAGTGACTTGTAGAAGTGAGTTAAACTGCTTAGGAAAGAAATCAGCTGAGAAACAAGAAATCTGCCTCCCAAATGAGATCTCTCAATTATTTCTTGCCGTATCCTGGATTTTTTTTTTCCAATAACACAGGCTCATGCCCTGGAAAGTGATGTGAAGGACGATCTCTTAGAACTCGCCTGCCTGTGCAAAGCTGTGGTTTGCTGCCGAGTCACCCCACTCCAGAAAGCCCAAGTAGTAGAGCTGGTGAAGAAGCACAGAAATGCTGTCACTTTGGCCATTGGTGATGGAGCCAATGATGTCAGCATGATCAAAAGTAAGAGGACATTCATTCAGTGGGGCATGCTGCAGACCTGATTCCTCAGGTTCAGCATTTGGCAATACGTAACGGAGATTGCACGGCAATTTAGTTTTCCCTTTAAAATGAATATTTTCTGGGTCCAATGCTTCCAACATTATTATCATTCATTAAAAAAACCTTTGTCTCTAATTAAATCACCTGTATATGTATAAGCTGGAAATGTCAATTGGTTAGATTGTTGGAGAAGTGAGTAGCTGTGGCGTAGTACAATGAACACTGGACCCACTCTCCCAGCCCTTGGATTCAGTCCCAGCTTTCCCACTTACACATTGTAAAACCTTGTGCAATTACTGAACTTTCCTGGGCCGATTTCCTCTTTCATAAAATACCTAACAACTGGAGTGTTTCATGAGATAATATGTGTGAAAAATTATAAATGCTATAGCTGTAAACTTTCTGTAAATAAATAACCTAAAATAGATAGTATGTTCGGGGGAATAAAAGTACCCCTGTTTTCCTTTGTAGGTGCTCACATTGGTGTTGGCATCAGCGGCCAGGAAGGACTGCAGGCAGTCTTGGCCAGTGATTATTCATTTGCACAATTTAGATACCTCCAAAGACTTCTCCTTGTTCACGGAAGATGGTCCTATTTCCGAATGTGCAAATTCTTATGCTATTTTTTCTATAAGAATTTTGCATTCACACTTGTGCATTTCTGGTATGGTTTCTTCTGTGGTTTCTCAGCCCAGGTAGGTAAAAAAACACCTTTCTTTCTTTTATAAGATCCCCTGTTTGCAAATGCCTGTTATTCGTGGTTCTTTACTAATAAATGGGAACATTTTTATGTCTGATACAAGTTACAGTATGACAATTGTGTAATTTATAGTTGACTTGAGCTTTGAACCTAAGAAGAGTATATATTTAGCTGGAATTTTACTCATTTTTCTTATTTATATAAGTAACCAATGAATATTTCTCCCTGTGCATTTTTAAGCTTTAATTGAAATGTTTTGGTATGATGACAGGTAAGCCTGACGTAGAGTTTTAATTCAGAACAGAAGTCTGAGAAATGTTAACAAGAAATGTTGATGTATCTCTCTTGGGAAGATGGTCACTCACCCAACACACTGTGTCTGGGCTGAGAGTAAATATGCTGTAAGTCAGGGAGACTTACACTGACATCAAAGCTGTTTTGACAGCAATTCATCAGCTAAAAATTGAAAAAATAGAAGATGTTGGTAAGAAGGAAGAAAAATTAGCAGCTTCATAAATTAAGGCTATTTTATATCTACTCATATCCTTCTTAAAAGATAGTTATTTGAGCTCATATCTTATATAACAGGAAAGTTTTGACTCTGGGTATCAACTGTGAACTATAAATCCTATATCATTTAAATATATTTCTGAATAAAAAATGGCATTAATATATTGAACAACAACAAAATGAAAAGACTGAGTATGAAATTGTAACCATAATTCTCAGTAGAGATTTCAATCATCCTTCCTTCTTGAATTTTATCACCCATGTCACTGATATGTATGAAGCTAATTTTAAAAATAATTTTACTCCACAAAAACTGAGTATGAATTAAATCTTAGCATTTTGTATCTTAAACGTGCCAAAGGAAATTGATGAATCCTTTTGGGAATGAGAATAGCTTATGTACATTTTTCCTTTTTCCTGAGAAGCTGAGATTTTTGAAGGGAGACATCCAGGAACCCATTCTTAATTTTCTCTTTTAAGGATAACACACCCAGAACTAAAAGCAGATGGTGTTGATGTTTTGGTTGATACTTTTTGTATCTCTAGATGAAGTTAAAATGAAGTCTTGGTTTTAGCTTCTCAGAAATAAGCTTTCTTAGTGCTGCTTCAGAGAAGGCATGGGGTGGGGATATTTACCTGCTCACAATGCCACGGTTGTTCAACAGAGACAGGTGTGGGGGAATGTGACCTGTACTTAGTTGATTATTTTCTTCCATATAATATAGAAGCAAGGTTATTTGCTAAGCAGTGTGTCTAAGAGTTCCAGTGTGCTAAGCCTATTGCAAAGGTTGGGGGCTTTTGAAAAATCACAAGACTATGAAGGAATACCTCAACTCTCATTTAGACCTCTTAGGACACTGAAAAGTGGTTAATAATTTGCAATTACAGATACACCACATGGATAGGCAGGTTTACTGCCAAAGTTGTCTTTGTTAAAACTGTGAAGTTGAATCTAATACTCACGGACTTCTAACCTCTACATTTAGGTGATTTTCTGCTCTGCTTTCAGGATCTGATAAAATTGGTTAGAGTCAAATGTTAAGCGACTAGGTTTTCATCCTCTCACCATTATTTACACTTTAAAAGAGAACAACAAGGGAGAACATGATTGCTCCAAAGACATGAGTATTTGATGGCTAAACTCAGCTATGAAACACACAGCTGTCTATGATTAGGTTTCTTGACTGTTTGATTTAACTTAGCATGTTTCTTTTTCTGTTCTCCTTTCTTTCCTCCTCCTCCTCCTCCTTTTTTTCTTTTTTTAAAAACTTTTACACTGAAAACTCTCGTTAAATGCACAGTCTTCATTTGAATCCATTGTTAGGCCTGCCTTACCCTCTCTGTGTTCTTTCCAATGCTGGTGAGTTGGGCTGGACCAATGGTTCTCAAGCTTTAACATGCATGAGCATCACTTGCAGGACTTTTAAAGAGCAACTCCCTGAGCCACACCAGAGTTTCTGATTCAGTAGATCTGACGTAGACCTTGCATGTCTAACAAGTTCCCTGGAGCTGCTGATGTTGCAAAGGGGGACCGTACTCTTAGAACTGTGGGGCTGGCCAATACAGAAGACAATCTGAAAGTATGCTTCCTTGAATCCAAAGCCCAGAGTGAAATCCAATCTGCTGACTTTTTTAGGGGATGGTGTGGGGGTGGGAGTCCATGGTCTATTCCTTCTTTTCTGAGGTAGAGCAGGCAGTTAAGCAAACAGCATATCCCCCACGATGGAATTTTTCCAGGGGTCTAGGAATCTCCTTCCCTGTCCTGTCAAAGTCAAATATCCTTAAATATGCACTAAGACAGAATCAAGGGGAGAAGGGGTGCCTATGTCAGGGTAGAGCATTGTTTTCTCAATTTACCAAGTCATTATGATTTTATCTAGCTGAACTATAAGCTCCTTGGGGAAAGGAAGAACATCTGAACCATCTATACAACCCATAATCTTGAATGGCACCTGGCATATAGAAGGCATCCCATCATTTCATGTTGTCAGGTGTTTCTGGAGCCCAGTCTTGTGCTTGAGACAGGCGCAGCAAGGAGAGGCAGCCCCAGCCTCCAGTCACTCCTGTAGGTTGCCACTTACTCTGTCTGCACCAAGGGCCATCTCCGCTGGCCCCGCATCTGCTCTGTGTAAATGAGTGCAGCCTGACCAGCACTGTGGGGAAGGTGCTCAGTATCTTAAGATTTCAGTGTGGTATGGCATTTATTTCAGAAATTAGAATAATGTTTTTTCAGTTGAGTTGGTATTAATATGATATGATAGTTAATTGGGCCATAACTGATACATTTCTTAATTATTTATATATTGCTTCATATAGGAAAGACATAATGGGTCTTGACTGATTTAAATAGGGCAGAGCACATCCTCTTTAGGCAGGGGGACATTAACCTTATAAAACCAGCTGGGCTCCTGAGTGGGAGTTCTGGACTGCTATCCATCTTGCCTTAATTTTTATGATGATTTGATCAAACTGGGACTCAGGCTTATACTTACTGAACAGATGCCTTGATTCCACTATTGAAGACTTTCATTCACTCCATGAATATTTATTTAGCCCCTGGTCTGTGTCAGACTGTGGTATCTGGTGGAGGATGGGAAAAATGCTACAGGCTGTGTTCTGCAATTTGACAGTTCTGTAGGGTGGGCTGTGCTGCAGGGTGGGACTGTAGGCTAGGTTCCCTGTCTGGGTGATACCATAGACAGGGCTTTGAGGCAACCCAGGGCCACTGTTTAGGGCTCCTGGTTATGCAGGGCCAGAGGCTATGTTTAACATGTGGACAGGGATGTTGACTTGGGTCCTTGCATAAGCAAGGCTGGAGAGTGGGCTCTGTGGCTGCACAGGTTCTCCAGCTGGGCTTCCTGGTGGGGTAGGACTAGAAGTTACACTCAGCAATTGGTGGGGCAGCAAATTTTCATCCCTGTTCAGGCAGGGCCAAAGAACTGGCTCCATGGTACATACAACTCTTTGGCTGAGTGCCCAAATCAGAATTGACGACCAAGGTCCCTGGCCACACAGGACACTGCCTCGGTTCTGTGGGTGGGCAGAACCCCTGGCTTGGATCTCTGCTCCACCAATAATGCAAATAGGAATTTGGTCCACCAAGATCTGAATGCTGGTTGCTGTAAGCCCACCCCACTTCTCTGTTTCTGTCTGATTCTCAGTGGTTGAGCCCTACAGATTTCCCAAGTGATCCCCATATGGGAAGACCTGAGGGTGTCTCCCAGGAAGTGTCCAGCAATGCTGGGGGAGCTGGATGCCCACCTTGGGCTCTCTTTATGCCGCCGGAAAAGCCACAGGCCCAAAGTGGCCCTCCTGGTGCAGTGCTGGTAGGGGAGTAATGTGGTCACAGCCTAGCTGTTCCTCTTCCCCTTCTCATGTGGTCCTTTTCCATCTTGTGGTCCAGAGGGGTACTTCATCCTTACCCCCCAGTTCTGGGCTTTTCACAATGATGTCTTCTCTGTGGATAGTTGCCAGCTGGTCTTCTTGTGAGGGGGACTGCAGCTGGAATAACCTATGTTGGCATTTTGATGACATCACTCCTGAAGTTGTTTTCTTTCAGAGAGCATTTGTGTGGTTTCTGCCAGTTCCCTGGGGACACTGCCATCTCTTTCTCTATTCCAGGAGTTTTTGAATTTGAAATGAAAACTCTAGTGAATACCATCTGTGGCTCAAATTTTCAGTCTCTCCCCTTCAGCTAGTGCCAAGGTTGACACAGGCATGTTTTCTTGTAGTCTCTTTCTACAGGAAGATGTGTTTATTAACTCTCACACTACGGATTCAGTCCTTTGCTGTCTTAGCTTTATAAGAATGTTAGATTCCCCATGTAGTCTAATCTTGGCATCAAATATGGTGTCTCTTACTAAAAATAGTGTCTTAGAGGCAATGAGATTTGGTATTATTACCTAAACTCATTTGGCACAAAATGCTGTGTTTTCCAAGCAACAAGCATAATGTCCTGTGGAACAGATGCCATAGAGAACCTCTTTGGGAAACAGTGGAACAGATGTCTCTACAGCAACACTTTCAAAACCTGACATTGTACAGCTGTTTATCCTACCCCCAATCTTTTGGATATAATACAATGTATAAAGGACAAAATGATGCTAAGAATATTATCCCCTAGGAACAGGCTATGTATGTTTCTTCTTTTCAAAAAACTTTCATTTTCTTAATTAACTCTAGTTCAGGGGAAGAAATAGCCCCATTTCATCTACTAAAGTGGGCAGGGGGAGGGGTCCTATTTCAACTTCTGCGAAGTCTTTTCCACTAGTCTCAAAGTTTTTTCCTGATTAGAAAAATAATTATATGTGAATAGATAGATCAACTTTTTATATATCTGAGACCATACTCTCTGTATCTTTCTTATTTTTTTTTTTAAAAAACCACATTTTGAAAAACCCTCCTTGTTTCACATTTTTCAAAAATGTTATTTTTCTTAATGGCATTCTGAAACACAGATTTGTTATAAATACTTTACCTCTGTTTGCTTTATGAACACTAAATTGTTGCCATTTTAAATTGAATAATTCATTCCTTGCCCATTGCTGTTAGTCCTCTGACCTTGTCAAATTGCTAGTAGGTGCGCTTATTTACCATTTGGGGAAGAGAAAACACAATGATGATTAGGACAAGGTCGCACCCACCTGGAACCCATTTTCTCATCTGGAAATAAAGAAATGGGTAAATAAGTCCAATAGTAATACTGCGGTTGAAGTTAACATGAGAGTATGAGACAGGCACAAATGTGTGAGGATCTGGGAGGACGTCAGAGGCTCAATTCATGTCAAATGAGTAGATGAATGTTTTCAAAATTAAGTGGAGACCTGAAGGCCTGAAAGTCTTGCTATGTGCAGGGATTCAGGTGCTGGCTCGTCTGAAGGTGTGAGATGGCACAGGAAAAGAGGAAGTCCATCCCTTTCCTGAAACACTTCCTCACTGCCCTGCAGTTAGCTGAATTTGAAATCTCTTTTCAGTTTCTCAAATTCCATTTTAAACCAGCTCATTCAGAAACACCTTTTGAAAACTGCATGGTGCTGAAGGGGAACCTCCTTTAATAGTGTGGATAGTATGAAGTGTCTTCTAGAATACAGATGTTATAGCACTATAAAGCCAGAAGCCGGGGTGTTTTCCCAGCGTCCCCCGCATGTGAGAGGCCTGGCGGGCTCCTGATGCCTAGAGCTGGCTGTGAGGGTCGCTTGGATGTGGGATGAGATTGGCTGGGATCGTTGTCTCTTTTCCATTCTGTTTTTTACTGGAAGGTCGTGATTGGCAACAGGTTCAGCTGAAAAATCTTTTTGGCTTTTTTCTCAGCCCTGTTTTTGTAAGGACAATGTGCAGTAAATGAAGCAAGCGAAGAGAAAACAACATATTTGGGAGAGACACTGCACTACAGAGAATGAGAATTTTTGAATAGGGGTGTTTTTGCAGTGACACTTTTCTCTCTCTATTAAAATCATTTAGCTGGCTTTGACCTCCAAAGCCAACGTTTTGGGTGACAAGGCTTTTTTAGCCCCTAAACCCCATTAGGGAACCACTTACTTCCAGTCTGTTAATGAAAGTCAGCCATCTGAGGTCTTCCCACCCCTGGCCATCCCTCTCCTAAATTGCTGCAAAGGAATAGAAAGCTCATGGCCAAATGGAGCCAGTAGTAATAAAAACCCTAGGGCCCTGCAGACTCAATAACACCAGGCATGAGTTTAGAGGCCCTTCCTTGGCAGGCCTGATCTTCAGTCATTTTTCTGTCCAGCCCTGACAGGAGTGAGACTCACACGACATCCTCAAACACACAACCTGTAGTCTCTGGATTCTCATTCATTTAACAAGAATAAACTGAGTGCCAGTTTAGGACCATGTGCTCTGCTGCACTCCAAGGACATCAGAATGAACCAGAGGGATGCAGTTGCTTCCCTCAGGGAACTTCCATTCTGGTTTTTTTTTTTTTTTAATACAAATGTGAACCTGATGTTTTGAATAACACTATAGTCCCCTTTCTTTTATTTTTTCCACCAAGCATTTTTAAAAATTAAATTTGTTATGGATGAGCCATGTCCTGAGGCCAACCCTATCCAATCTCAGCATGATTCATAAGCACCTAAGTATTTTTCCCTGCACCTCTCAACAGATTGCTCTGAAGTTATCTGCCCTGCAGCTGGAAACATCTGACAAAATGTAAACACATTGTATTTCTTAGACATACTGCTGACTTTTAAAAACACCAGTTTAATTATTTAGTATGTGACATGTACTATTTCTTTACTACCTTAGCCTTTCTCTTGGGCCTGGTGAATTTTATTCACGCTTTTATTCTCTGACTTTGTCCCGGAGCGCCCAGACTCCTTTTGATTGCTTTGCTGGGTGGACTTTCCTGGGAGAAATGGCTGGGACACAAAAATAAAAGTATGTGTTTTGTTGAAATCTAGAATCTTTGCCCTATCAGGGAATGTCAGAGATACTGAGGCCAGCGCCCCATTTCACAGAGGAGAAGCCCAAGCCCTCCAAGAGCTGAGGAGCCGTGGTGGGCAAGGCTGGCATCGGAACCCACTTCTTGTGACTCTCCCTTCAGTCCTCTACCTGTTCCGCTTAAGTGGCCGCTCCAATTGTCAGACTTGGAAAAGAGAATGTTTGCATCTTTAAAAAAAAAAAAAACCCTGTATTTCTCCAACCTCTCATCAAGCAAAATCTGCTTTATTTGGAATCTAAAAGAGAAACATCCAGAAACAGTACAATATGACTATGGGGAGAAAATGACCTCTGACTGAGAGACCTGACATTGTGGTGGGTGTCTCCCGCAGCGTAAGCCCTCTGGGCGAACTGCCTCCTGGAATCACCTAGAGTCTTGAGGGCACCTTGTGCCAGCAAACATTCTAGCCAAACTGCCATTGGCAGACAAGTTTAATATCATCTGTCTTGATGAGATTTCCAGCCAGATTTCTGGTGCAGAGAGGTTGGGATAAAGGTCAAACAAGCCTGTAAACTAGATCATAGATCCTTTGGAAGAACATGCCTTATCCCAATCTGTTATCAAATTTTCATGGAGTACACTCTGGGTTTATGTGCACTATTTATACGTGAAACTTACTTTAAAAGTGCTCTATTTATACTTGAAACTTACTTTAAAAGTGCCCTGTGCCCTCAGGATCTTTAATAAAGGGGAACCAGCCCCCTCACCAGGGATAGAACCCAAACCAAAAGACAAAAAACAAAAGCAAAAGAAAACACTGGTTGAGGCCCTATTTAGGAAATTCACATTTGCAACTATGCAACTACTGGCACTGTGTACTTGCGAGATGATATTATCTGATGACAATTCATCATTGTCAGTGAGATACAGAGCTGTGTATGTGTTTTTTTTTTTCCAATTCTGCTGTGATATGGAAACAATTATCTTATCAAGGGCAGAAAACCTTTAGTTCTATCAAACAACATAAGAAAACCCTCAATGAAAAGTGTGGAAGGTAACGTGAAAGAGTGTGATGGATCCCAAGGCTTGGATGACTGTGGATTGGGTTACCCGTGAGCCCTCGACCTGGCAGTCTCCGTCCCCGCGCCTCCCAGATGTGCTCTGCAGAAAACGCAGGGCGGGGCGGGCGCTCGGGCGGGGGCTGTTCCTTCTGGATCCTGCCAGTGGGTCTCTGCTAATTATACAAATCAGGAACAGATGTGTTGAGGCCGAGCACCTCATACTCATTCCACAATGTGTTTTCTTTAAATGACAAATGTTTTTTAAGGCCAAAAAGAAACATTATTATATAGTTTTGCTCAGCAACACACAGCAAAAGCAGGATACACATCTCCACAGAGGTAGTTCATCCTGTTACTTGAACAAGGAACTGAGCCGATCATCTCAGAGTAGAAGGTCCTTTGTAATTGTTTAAGAGCCTTATTAAGGTTTGTTTAAACGTGGTAGTCTATGAATCATAGATTTTTGCGCACTTCAAGCTATTAGGTTATAATTTGTAGCTGGAGTATATTTACTCTGTACAAAATGGTTGATAAGGTTGATAAATCACTCCCCCAAAGAAGGGAGCAAGGAGGAACTTTCCTTAACTAGGAAAACAGTGAAGTTGGAAACATGAAGAACTCCCCTCTCCCTTTTTTCTGCTCTCTGAAGAGGCATTTATAGGGTACCATCTCACAGGAGCATAGCTTGTCTCTCTTATTCAAAATACTGGAGATGTGGAACAGAAAATTTAGAAGTAGAGTCAGTATGGCTGCCTCTCGGAGTATCAGGGATCTAGGACAATTTTTTTTTTTTTTTTGCAAAACTCTTCTTTATAAAACAATTTGAGTCACCCCAAATCAGAGCGTCAGCACCATTCAACTAGTCTTGTCTCAAGCCAGAATGCTTCCACACATCCAGTCCACCTACAGGTGTGTGTGGGGTGGGGTGGGAAGGGGGAGGGGGGCAGTGGAGGTGGCAGAGGGCCTGAGCATACCTAGAAGGGGAGGAACAGGGATGCAGATCTGTGGGGGTCAAGGTCTGGGTCAGGGTGCCCCTCTCAGCTGGTCCTAGTCACCAGAGGGGCCTTTCCAATGTTCTGAGAGTATCTAAGAACCTGAAGGAGAAGTGGAGCATTTACTTGGATAAGTATCTGAGTAGTTGGGATCTTTTGCAAAGGACGGAAGAAGCCTGTTGTGGAAGAGATACTACTTGTGACTTTAATTTTTGTGGAAGCCCCTAAAGCCTAAAATGTGCTAATGCGTAGAACCCAGAAAGATGGTTTTTAAGATGAATGACTCAGGTTAACACATTCTTGTAGAGCCTGGGACAGAACTAGAATTAGAGTAAACAGTGATTGATATGGTAAGCATTCATGAAGAAAATGCTTGATTATGTCAATGCATTCAGTTCTCTTTAAATCTTGTTCTAATTTTTTATCGATGTCATTAATATAGTAGTTTATTACAGAAATAAATACCCATGGTTAGAACTGTATTTTCTTTTTTTTTTCTCATTTTATTATCATTAATCTACAATTACATGAAGAACATTATGGTTAATAGACTCCCCCCTTCAGCAAGTCCCCCCCCAACCCCATTACAGTCACTGTCCATCAGCATAGTAAGATGCTGTAGACTCACTACTTGTCTTCTCTGTGTTGCACAGCCCTCCCTATGCGCCCCCCCACATTATGCATGCTATTTGTAAGGCCCCCTTTCTTTTTTCCCTGCCCTTATCCCTCCCTTCCCACCTCTCCTGCCCAGTCCCTTTCCCTTTGATAACTGTTAGTCCTTTCTTGACTTCTGTGAGTCTGCCGCTGTTTTGTTACTTCAGTTTGTGCTTTGCTCTTATACTCCACAGATGAGTGAAATCATTTGGCACTTGTCTTTCTCCACCTGGCTTATTTCACTGAGCATAATACCCTCCAGCTCCATCCATGTTGTTGCAAATGGTAGGATTTGTTTTCTTCTTATGGCTGAATAGTATTCCATTGGGTATATGTACCACCTCTTCTTTATCCATTCATCTACTGATGGACACTTAGGTTGCTTCCATTTCTTGGCTATTGTAAATAGTGCTGCAATAAACATAGGGGTGCATCTGTCTTTTAGAACTGTATTTTCAAATTGTCAAATCATTAGGTTGCTTACCTAAAACCACTATAATACTGTATATCAGCCATTATTTCAATTAAAAAAATAATTGTTTTTTCATAAAAAAGTATAATTAGGTGGAAAAACATACCTTTTTATTTACCCACTAAACATAACCCTTGAAACGTGGACCCTTGCGTGCACCTACCTCCCTCCCTCCCTCCTTTCCTCCTTCCCCCTCATCCTCCCTCCCTTCCTTCCACTGATTGAGCACTGCTCTAATGGCGTTTACCCACTTCATTGAATCTTCACAGCTTCTTTAGAATCCCCACTTTGTAGTCAAGGAACCTAAGACTCAGAGAGACTGACTGTTGTAACTCAAGGACATGCTGTTGGGTCTTCTGACTCCAACACCAGCTTCCTTTGAATGAATACTTACCACATACTGGCACCGAGATGAGTAAGCTCCCGGGTCTAGGAGCTTGCAGCCTGTGGGGTGGTGCTGGGAACCGGCACGTAGATCACTATAGGCTGACAATTATGAAGCAGTGAGGTGTGGAGTGTCACAGGACTCCCAAGGAGTGGCTGGAACCCAGCCCTGGGGGAAGGGAGTGGGCAGGGCTCTGAAAGTCTTCCTGTCCTGATCCTCCAGGAATCAATCACAGCGACACAGGTGAGGGGTAGGAGGCTGGCCGTGGCAGCAGAAGGCACAGCAGGAGAAAAGTCACAGAAGTAAAGAATGGCATAGGCAGGAACACCAGCCATCTGGTGTGGTTAAATCAGTGGGACTTAGGGATTAATTTGATGCAGGGTGCTGGAGAGAGGAGAAATGCCAGATTTCTGACTTGGCTTCTGGGATGGATGTGGTGGGTCACAAACTGATACAGGGAACACAGGAGATGGGCCTGATTCAGGGGTTGTGAGAATGAGTTCAAGTCAGGTCTGGATATACTGAGTCTGAGGAGCCTATGGCACATCCTCAGGACAATGTCTAATTGCAAGTTAAATGTGTAACATTTATAAAAATAAGTAAAATAATAAAGTCAACAAATATTCATAGAGCACCTACCATCATCTGGCACTGCTCTAGACACTGGAGTTCTAGTTGTGAATACATCTCTGATTTCTGGATATTATATTCTAGTGGGATGAAGACAGATAATAAAGAAGTAAGTCAGCATGATTATTTCACAATTGTTTAGAAATAACTGGGTAATGTAAAAAGTCTTATGGAGAAGCTGACATTAGAGCTGTGAGTCAAGTGTTTAGAAGGAAAATTTCATATGAATTCCCTGGGGTTCAAGTATTCCAGGCTGAGTGCCCAGCAACTGCAGATGTCCTGAGGTAGGAAGGGGCCTGGTAAAGACAGTCATTGAGGCTGAAGCTCAGGGAGGAAGGAAGAGGGTGCAGTGGGGTAAAGTTGAATAGGTTGGCAGGCATGGGGTCAGGAAGGGTGTTAGTCCATGGGGAAGAGTCTGCATTTCATTCCAGGTAAAATGGAAAGCCATTGGATGGTTTTAACTTGGGTAAATGCTGATGTTGTCATTTTAAATTATTAAACCAGCATACAAAATTGTACTTAATATATCCTCTCAACTATATAAAACTATGTGAAGTAAAAGGCCTTTAAGGAAACTTACCAAGTAATGCCATCGATTGAAATAGGTGCTTCCATGCAGTGGTCAGTTTTGTAGAAGCTGAGATCAGAGTAGCAGGGCTGGAACCTGGTCCTGACACTCAGCCAGCAGTTCTCAGGTTTTGTGATCTCAGGACTCTGTCTATCAATATTTATGATGTCAAAAATTAAAATGGAGAAAAAAATTAAACATTCACTTTATTTGTTTAAAAATTCATTAAAAATAATGAGCCTATGATATGTTTACTAAATGACATGTTTTGATGGAAAAAAAATGTATTTTCCCAAACCAAAAATGAGTAAGAAGAGTGTCATTTTTTATATTTAATTGCTTGGTATTTGGCACAGTAGCTGGGTTCTCATTCAGTTGTGATATCAAAGTCATAAACTCATACAAAAATGAGAGTGGAAATGGCAAATAAATATCTTCTTAGCATCATTGTAAAAACAGTTTTGACATTGTGGATCCTCTAAAAGTTCCTGGACCACACTTTGAAAATCTTTGTCTTTGAAAGCTGACATTGGGCAGCAGTCTCTAGTTTTGATGGGCCTGGGTTTTCCCACCTATAAATTGAGGGCTGTTAACAGTACTCATAGGGTTATTGTGAAAATTAAAGAGTCAAGAGTAAATAGTAAAGCCCTAAAAATACTGCCTGAATCATAGTAGGTGCTCAGTAAGTATCAGTCAGGTTTTTTTTCTTTTTGTTGCTGTGATTCTGAGTGGCAGTAAAAACTCTTCCAAGAAATTGCAAAAACTTACTTAAATTTTACTCTCACTAATTTTTCCCTTTCTGTTCTCTCTTGCACCAGTTGTGAAAGGAGGCTTAAAATCTGAGTGCTAACTTACAAATGCTATTGTCAAATAACTGTAGGTTTTAATGCTAGCCTGTTCACGATGGCAATGGCACTTGATGCCAGTCCATCACAGTATAGCATGTCATAATTCCTGGATTCTCTCTTTCTTCCTAATGCCTGTAATCATCTCTTCTTAGCATGTGGAAGATGGGTGGTGGATGAGGTGAAGGAATAAGTGATTTGACAGCTCCAGGTTCCGCCTGGGGCTCCCAGACTCAAGTTTCACTGCTTTCCCCCTCTCATATTTTCCATCCTGCAATTGTGAAATGAACTGATGTATTTGAGGGATGAAAGTCAGATGCCATCATCAAATAGTTGAGGTTTTGTATCAGCTTCTGCTTTTTTTTTTGCAGGGTGAGTGAAATTCTTAACCTTGGTTTCACAGTGGAATCACCAGGAAAAACTTTTAAACTACCAATGCCTGGATCATTCCACCCTCAAAGATAGTGATTTAATTGTGGTGGTGGCACAGATGTCAGAATTTTTTAAGTCCTCCCAATGCCCAAAGTCTCACCAGACTGAGACCAAAATAGAAGGCTGTGTGTATTCTTTTTTATTTGTAAAATATAACATACCTATAAAAAAGTACCTAATACATAAGTGTCAGCCTAACAAATTGTTGTAGAACAAACACCCAGGCAACCATGATCCAGTGCAAGAAACAGAACATAGCCTGCCCCCAAAAGATCCCCTTGCCTTTTCTCAGTCACACTCCTTTTCCAACTCTCTAGAGGTAACCATTACCCCGAAAATTTTATAATCATTTTGTCACATAGTTTTATATTTTTACCATATGAGTACAAATCTGTAAACATAGAATGCATTGATACATTTTTTTAACTTAATTGAAATGGAATCATACTTTTTTGCCTGGCTTCTTCTGCTCAACATTATATATTTTTTGTTTCATTCATGTTTTTTGATATAGCTGCAGTTCCTTCCTTTTCATTATTCTACAGTATTCCATTATATCAAAATACCACAGTGTCTTTCTTCATTTCATTCCTGAGCTTTGGTTGTTTCTGGTTTGGCACTTTTGAGCATTTTCCTACATTTCCTAGTACACGAAGGCAGACATTCTGAATGTACATATCTCAGAGGAGCATTGCTGGACATGTTTGCTCATCAGAAGGAAGAGAGACTGTCTGGGCTGTAGTTCTGGTGGAGTCTGGGGGTTAGACAGGGTTGGGTCTGGGACTCTGCTAACACTGCTCTGGGCTGAGACCTTAGAGAAGGCTGGTTGCTCTGCTCTGAGCCGTGTGCCCTGAGGATGTTGATGATCTACAGGAGAAACATGCTCATCTGCTTTTCGTGGTTTCCTGGGACTAGAGGATAAAGTTCAATGGCCATCAAAGGTAGAGATCCTGATGGCTACTCTAGATCCAAGGTCAGCCTCCTGACAATAGGCTCACAGGCTTCACTATAAGGCAGGACAGCTGGCTGCCCCAGAAATGTCAGGCCTTCATCCCCTCCTCAGCAGCTGTTAGAAGGAAATAAACATAGTCTCTGGCAAAAGATGACATCATTATAGGCCTTGAAGTAATTCTTAAATTTGAATCCTCTCTTTGATCTCGATACATAATTCCCCACTGATGCTCTGATGAAGATGCTTTTCTCCCCTCTCGGCTTTTTGCATTATCTTCAGTGGACAGTCTGGTATGAACCAATTGTTATGGCACATGCCCCCATCCTATATGAATACCAAAAATACAGGCTTGTTTTAGATATCTCTGCTAAAACACCCCAGGGGGTTCGAGGGAATGCTGACAAGCTTTTCCAGTCTTAGTTGCCTGACACTCTTGGCTTCTCCTTGCCACACCGAATCTAAAATCCTTCAGGTGGCTGTTGCTGAGTGACAGCAGGAATGCCCATGCTCCTTACACAGGGCTAACCTTGCTCAGAAGACAATAATCAATATAATTCACAGTGTCTGGTTTATTGAGTGTTGGATCAAGCCACCTGTGGAGCTTCAACAGAATAGTTCGGGTTGAGATTTGGCCTTTGAAGACTGGCCTCCAGTTCCTGTGTCCTTGAACAAATATATACCCATCTCAAGAATAAACAATAATGCTAAGACACACAGTAGTCCAAATCCAGATTTAGTGATAAAGACACCAAAATATTTTCTCTTCAATATAATCTACAAGCACAGGACATAATTCAGAGGTTTGCTGTATTTTCATAACTGTATAGAACCTACCTTTAGCTTCTCTGTGCAGAGCATTTGCATTTAAGATTTCTCATTGTTTTTAGAACTTCTCTAAGAAGAAAATGTGCTTCAGATTATATTTGAAATCTTCCGTTTCATGAAAACCTTCTTCCTGTTGGTCACGTGGCCCAGCCACCTTCACCTTCCATCTGGCACCGTGACAGCCTCCCGCCTGGTCTCCTGGCTTCCATTGGGGCTCCTCTTCAGTCTGTTCTCAGCACAGTATCCAGAGTGATCCTGTTGAAACAGAAATCAGATCAGGTTGCTCGTTCACTCAAAACCCTCTAATGTCTTCTCATTTCACTTGGGGAATAAGCCACGGTTACCTACATAGGATCCAGTTCCTTATTTCTTTAACATCCATTACTCTTCCTATAGGTCACTGGACATACCAGATGCTTTCTTTCTTCAGGAACTTTTCATGAGACCTTTGCATGGGATGCTCCTGTCCCAGCAGGCTGCATATTTAGGTCCCTTATTATCTTCAGAGCTTTTCTAAAATGTTACTTCTTAATGAGATCTTCTCCAATCACCTTATTACAATTGCACACCTTCCGCATTTCCTATCTCCCTTTCCTACTAGTACTTTTTACCTTCTTACTCACCCCTCACCCCTCAAATACATACATATATATATATATATGTATGTATGTATGTTGATCTTGTTTATTATCTGTTTCCTGCCACCATTAGGATGCAAATTTCAAAAGGAATTTTTATCTGATCACATCATGTTGAATCACCATTGATTGCCAAGAACCCAGTGCCTGGTACATAGTGATTTCTCAAAAAGTATTTATTGAATGAATGAATGTATGTGAGCAATAGAACAGACATCGATTAGGAGCTAGAGACTTAGGCTTTAATTTTTGCCTTTGCAAGTGATAAGCTCTGTTGCTCTGTTAATGCTTATTACATTCTGTTTCTGCGTCTTTATGTACTATCAGCAAAATGGGGATATAATGTTTCACATGTCTCTTTGACTTTTCATGGTATTGACTTGAGGCTACTTCAAGGAAATATTCTCTCTATAGTACTCTGTACATACACTCTATGTACTCTGTAAGTTCTATGCACAGGAAGTGCTCTCTGTATAGGTGAGGGGATATTTTATTGTCTTGTTTATAAGTATTACCAAGCAGCTAGCTCCACACTCACCTTGCTTTAAACCATTCCCAAGAAACAGGTCTCCATTAGACCACAGCATAGGCCTGACAGTTTCATTTCTGAATCTCCCTCTCAAGATTTGAGTGGATCCTTTGCTTGTCACTTACATCAGATCATCAGACTTACACACTATTAACACTTGAAGAATGAAATAATGTACCCTAAGGGTCCAGAGCCTTAGACGTGTGCAACATTGAGTTAGGTGTTCTACATGTAAGAACTCCTCTTATCCTCACTGCAAGTCCGCAAGGAGAGTATGGCTTCATTTTAGAGATGAAGAAACTAAGTTCAGTGACAGTTAGCCTCTCACTAAGGCACCAGAGATTCTAAGAGGCAGAGCCTGGAAGAGAACTCATGTCAGTCTCACTCTAGCATGAAACTCCCATCCACCTCATAAAATTGAGATACTTTACTCAAGAGACTAAAACTGAATATTCTCACTCCTGTGAATGGTGTTTCTCACTGGTGTGTCCTTTCTTTTCAGACTGTTTATGACCAGTGGTTCATTACCCTTTTTAACATTGTCTACACTTCACTGCCTGTTTTAGCCATGGGGATTTTTGACCAGGTATGTACTTTTCTCTGTCTTTATGATTTATTTTGTACATTTTGTACTGTTGATGCCTTTTAGTGGTTTCTAGCTTCTAAGTAGAACACAAGTCATGGAAAGAGTCCTAAAAATACATTGCTTTAATATGTATTATGTGGAGCAAAAAGCCTTCTAGATATTCCACCTTCCCCAAAGAGTTCTTTGATCAAAGTGTGCCTACTCTTCTCTTAGAGATCCACAGCCCACATTATTGCTCTAAAGGCTCTGAGATATTCTGCAGGAAATAGTCTCTTTAATTTCCTGTTCGTCCAGTACTTCCCAAACTCACATGGCTGAGCTTTTACTAATTTTTCACATAGCACCTATGAATATGGCTGAGAACTAGGGTCTGATGGTCCACACCGCGGGAATGCTGTGTTCACCCCTGAGAGTATAGAGGACCACAGTGAGAGAGAGAAAATCATGGAACTAATTGTTGAGAGCCCAGAGCTAGCATCTGCAGTGAGACTTCCTTGGCCAGCCCAGCCCAGAACAGGAACTGCGGCCCAGCACCCTGCCAGTGCGAGACGAAGGCACGAAGCCCCACAGCCGAGGAAGGAAAGGGCAGAGTCTTCTTGTGTCTAGCTCAGCGTGCTTCAGATGAGAAGGGAGGGAACCAACTACAAAAATGGTGGATCCTTGGCATACACAGAGCTTTGGAAGGTACTTCCTGGAAAAGAGAAAAAGTCTGGCTGGCTGTGGGGAAGTAGGAGGCTAGCCAGAGGAGTTTCCATGGTATGATTAGAGCATATTATAAAAAAAAATTTTTTGGAAGTATTTTTAAGGAGACCAGATTTTCTCCAAGCTATTGTTAGACCCATTTGCTAGGCCTCATTTCTCTGGCCCGGAGTTGTCTGTTGCAAAATATAAATCTTCACATTATGAGCTCACTCCCCTCTCCCCTCTGTGCCTTTGCAGTCAGTTGTAAGTTTCGCTTCTTGTATGTAAAAAGGGCAGCTTGTGAAAGGCATGGTTTGTGGGATTCTACAAAATAGTAATGAACTCCTGAAGACCTTCAATGTAAAGGATTAAGCACATTCACTTCCAAGCGCCCATGTTTACAAGTGTTTCTTGTCTTGGTGCTTTGTAGCTGCCCAGAGTGTGGAATAAAATAATAAAAATAAGGCAGTTTCTGGGAAAAGATGGTTATTGTGCAATTCAAAAATAAATATAATAAGGCCCCTTATTGCCATCAGATTGAGTGTTTGCCCCTCTCCCTTCCTGCTTTGTCAACTTCGGCCCATAAACTGATTACAGGATCATGGAATGCTATGCTGCAAGGGCTCTGTGATCATCTATGGAACTGCTCATTTTAGGAGCAAATCAAGGCTCAGAGATTCAAGGCACTGCCCTAAAGTCATACCGCCAGTAAGTGGCAGATGCCCTGCACCAGGCCGAGTCACTTGACTCTGAGGTTGATACACTATTATTATTGTTGTTACTACTATCACCATTATTTCATTTGTTATTATTTATAGAAGCATCTGTTATTTATTTCTTATGGTGTGGCAAGAACTCTGCTGAATTCATACCCATTTAATCATGACAATGGCCTTGTGAGGGAGGTACTGTTGTTTGCATTTCTGAAGATGAGGAACTGAGGCTCAGACAAGTTAAGTAAGAGGTCGAAGACTACACACCTGCTAAGCAGCAGAGCTGGAGTTTGTGCTCAGGACTGTCTGGTTTCAAAGCCGATGCTTATGTCCTCACCAGTCACTGGGCTGGGGAAAGAAGCACCCACAGCATCTCAGAGCTTTCAGGAAGCATCTCAGAGCAGGACTTCCTGAAGAGAATATGTCAGTGTCGTTCCTGGGACCCCATTCTGTGAGATCTGGGCCATCCCACAAGGAGGAAAGGGAACTTGGTCTGCCCCCTGAGTTCATGCCTGTGGTGCTGCCTTTTCCGCTGCTTCTCCTCCATGCATGGGCTTCTGATGTCCCCAGTGGTTAGCCCTCACCAAATTCTTTGGTTTGGGCCTTTGGCTTTGGTGCTTACAGTGTGGTCATGAGCATTACTTTGTTCCTGGTTGGAAATGCAGAGCCTCTGGCCCCACCCCAAAGCCGCTGGATCATAATCTGCTTCCCAGGTGATCTGTGTGCACATTAAGCTTCAGAAGAACTGCTTTAGTTTTCCCAGGATCCTGCTGGGGCCAAACACAAGTCTTCTCATTCAGTCTAAATTCTTTGTCCTGAATGCCTGGTAAAGCCATTGGAATCTTCCCTGGGTAGAACACTCAGCTCCTCAGGCTCAGCTCCCTCCTCACCTGAAATCCCACATGCAATTTCCCCCTTTCCTTGTTCTCTTCCTCCTGGGCACCCTTCTCGCCAAGCTGGGAACGCAGATTGGCCAATTCTGACTCTTCGGCTCTCTGCTGCCATCTCCTGGTCGCTATCACTCACTGCCTTGGCAATTAACATGGGACCGTTGGCTGAGCTTGATGTATTGGAATTCTGGAAGCATGATTGCAGCTGTAGGAGAGTATAGGAAAGAAGTTTCAATTTGAAGCTAAATATCTGGGCGCAAGTCAAGTTCTGGTTCTGCTATAAAAGCTATGTGACCTCTATGAATCTCTCTCTTGGAGACTCAAATAATTCCTCCTCTATAAAATAGAGGTCATTTTATCATCTTGTGGGTTATTGTGGGAGCTAAAACAAGGTAACGAATAGTGCATATCAGGCAGGGCCTGCTTTGACATGCACATGCTATTTTTCAAAGATAGGCCTCTCTGACTTCTCAAGCTTCCTCCACTGAAGTAACACTCTGTTGACAGGATGTGAGTGACCAGAACAGCGTGGACTATCCCCAGCTCTACGAACCTGGACAACTGAATCTTCTCTTTAACAAGCGTATATTTTTCATCTGCATGGCACATGGAATCTACACCTCATTAGCCCTTTTCTTCATCCCCTATGGGGCCTTTTACGACTTGGCCGGAGGAGATGGGCAGCACATTGCCGACTACCAGTCTTTTGCAGTTACCATGGCCACATCTTTGGTGATTGTGGTCAGTGTACAGGTAACCCTGTTGGTGAAAATATCTTGATTTGATGGCTTTACAACTTTTAATATTGTTTGACTGTTGACTGATTTATCTACTTGTTGGGGGAACAAATAATCCCTAAATACTGGGATTTTCTTTTTCACTACATATTTTGAGATGAAAACAGGAAAGTTTAATAAAAATTGCCAGACTGGGGGATTGGCATCAGGTTTTGATAACCTCCATGTTAATAGAATCCTCACGATAAAACATTTCTTGGGTTCGAGTATTGTTTGTAAATAGAAATAATTATACTACTGCTTCCTTTGTGTGTTTGAAGAAGAGAACTTTTCCAATGATAAAAGAAAAAGAAAACTTCCCATGATTTCTAAAAGAATGAATAATTTTCAGATTTTAAAGTGACATCTAAAGTTTATTTGGCAATACACTTCTGTGGAATTATTCAAGAGTTTCAGTGTTATATCTGTTGTATGCTTAAGTCTCTAATTTAGAGAAGCTCTTCCAGTCGGGATGATTTTTTGATGAATCATTGATCTCCATGAGGCATCTTGAGTTTTCTCTTTCCTTTTTAATGCAAGTGGTGGACAATATTATTAGATATTGAGTTAGGGTTCACAAAAGTAAAGTTTTCTGATCCTTTCAAGTCTGTATCTCTAGGTGGATTCAGTAAGCAATGTGACCTCTGTTTTCTTTTTAAGGGGCAAGTATCAACCAAATGCTTAATTTTTATGAAGTTTGAATTGCCTTTGGTCAGTCCTTCTTCTAATCTATGAAGTCTCTTTTACCTGCTCATATCCAACAAAAGATCTCATTAAACCAGACTTTCTCTTCAAGATTCAATAAATATTTGTTAGAGTGAATGAATCAAATGTAAACATATTGCTTTTAAAGGCCATCCCTGCCATTCCTTGGTCCATTAAGTCCCTACCTAGGCCCTCCAACCTTGGGAGTTCAGCATTCAGAGTCAGACAGGTAGCATCCACAAGCAGAGCCAGATTTCTCCAGTCAAAAAGGAACTGCGCTGTTTCACAAATAAATAAAGCATACCGATGCTTTGTGAACTCTCCATGCCTAGTTCCTGTGTCGTCATCACCATCATGAGTGATACCATGCATTATACTTAATCCTTGCAATGGCACTATGTAGGAAGTATTATTGTCCCATCTTACAGATGAAGCTCAGAGAGGGCAAGTGACTTGCCTGAGGTTACGCTGTGAGTCCCAGATTTAGATTGGAACCCAGACCTGTCTGACTCCAGGGTTGTCTGGGACACAGTCTTTTATTCCACAGTAAGACTGGTTAAAATGCATATTTTCAGAAGTATGAGAATAAAGCTTACACTGAGCATAAAGGTAGATATCGGATACTTTCTTGTTTATATTAGAGAAAGAAACAGAGAAGTTATAAAGCTGGAAGCACTGGGGTTTGGAAGAGAGAGCATATCTAGAAGAACAAAGAAAGGAGAAGTGGACGTACCAAAAGCAAACTTGGCCTTACCTCTGCCAGGGCTTCTGATTTCCAGAGCAACAATAGCAGCTCCCGACAATTGAACATTTACTACATAAATGAATTATCACTGAGATAATCTTATGATCTCATTTAATCCTCTTCATGGTCCTCTGAATACAGATACTATTACTACTGATGAGAAAATGGACTTGTTACAGTTCAAGTTACATAGAAAGAGGCAGGCCAGAATTTGAACAAATCTTCTGACCTCAAATCCCCACCTCCAAAGCCACATGAATCTCCCTTCTTTATAAAGTCAACTGGAAGCTATGGGCCTCTCCAAATATGTAGTAGCTACAGGGCACTCATGGTCCACCTCTTTTGTGCATGAGGGGACACCTAGGACACCAGTATCATCCTTGAATAACATGGGAAGGAAACTGTTAATAGATGATAAAGATACATCCTCTTTCAACACCAATTCAGCTTGAGGAATATATAGATTCCCAGTTCCTGTCATTTTAGTATAACATTTATTCTTATTTCTAGGAAGCCATGAAAAGATCCGCTTTAGCATAGAGTTCTCAGGCCTGAGTATGTACGTGTTATAACCATGAAAGCTCAGCAATTCTGGCTTCAGTCAGAAACTGCTATACTTAATGTATAGAATAATAAGCTTCAAGAATTTTGTGAGTAAGTTCACTTTGACAGCAGCATGAATATCCTTTCCTCACTGTCTAAGCTTGACTTGTCCTTGCAGTAACAACCCCCATGAAATCTGCTACAGCGATAAAATCTCGCATCCATGTCCTGCTGAAGCTATAGGCCAAACTGTATCAGTCTCTATTAAATTTTTTTCAGTTATTCGAATTACAAAATGTTCCTTTTCACATTTCACACAATATAGAAGTGTTTAAATAAAATGAACTATCTTCCTTTCCTTCCCCAGACTTCCCTGGTTTACTGCTGTTATGATCACATTGCCTTAATACGTCCCTATTTTTTTTCTTTGCTTTGAAACACACAGACAGGTATTCAAGAAAAAGGGATCCTACTATGCATATCATTCTGTAATATGCTTTGCTCACTCAACAAGATGCTCTGGGCAGCTTTCCAAGTCAACACATTCAGATCTATCTTAGTCTTTTTAAGAAAGACACAGAATTTTGTAATATGGATAATAATAATTTATTCATCAGGCCTCTGTGGACACATTCAGAATGTTGCTGTTCTTGTCATTGAATCCATGCTGCAGGGCATACATGAGCACATATATTTTATGTACTGTCAAATAAATTCCTAAATGGAATTTCTGGAGTCAGAACTCCTAACTTTGACAAATCTGATGAATGAGGATGGTTATTTCGTTGTTTCCATTGCAGGGTCAGGAAGTATACATATTTAAAACTTCATTAATATTGCTATATACTTTCCAAAAACATCATAGTTGAAGACAACAGACACTTCTTTTAGTAAAAAAGGTTTTTTTTAAAAAAAGCTACTGGATAGCTTCCAAGTCTTCAGGAGGCAGGTGGATCAGGGAGAGACACAGGCAGGCATCGCAACACCCAGCAACGGGGCGCGGTGTGCAGGGAGAGGCTGCTCCTGCCGTCCTCCAGGTTGACTCTGGTCCCCCAGGGCCTGGATGCCAGGTCGGCCACAAGGCCTCCAGAGGTATCACCCCCACCGCCATGCTTGTAAATACTGGGAGAAATGCGCTACCGTTTTCCATTGTGATTATGATTCTTACCAAGTTCTCCCTGTATTTCAAGGAGATTTTACCTTATAGAATTCAAGGCCATATTATTTGCCATGTAACAGTTCTTGACTGTTATTTGCTCTTTGTAGATTTTATCTTCTTTCATGATAAAAGTATCCTTATTTAAACTTCAATTTTTTATATTAATTTTACTTCTTTTGCCTTTTTTAGTCTGCATTTGCTTGATATATAAGATGGGCCCTTCCATTCATTTTCATTTCTTTCTTATCCTAGTCTGTTAGTGTTTCTCCTTTGATCAGGGAGTCAAGCTATTTTTATTGTAGTAACATATAGTTTATCTTGCCCCTTTCATGTTATTTTATGATTACTTTTCATTCTACTTTTTTATTTCCATTTTTCCTTTTCATACTTGAATGCATTGTGATTTAAAAATATCCTATATTTTATGAATAATTTGTTTTCCTAGAAATTTCTCCCTATTTTCATAGTCATTTAAATATCTATTTCTATATTGATATACCAAAATTAAATAATAACTATGTCCTCCACCAAATGTCTCACTATCCTATTCTATACCTTCCCTCATCCACCTCTAAATTAAGCAATTTTGGAAATGTTTTTACTTTACTTCTCCCTCTGTGCCCCTACTCCCCTCTCCATCTCTTGCATGTTACTAATTTAGAATTTTATAGATTGTTATGAAGTGTTCTTTTAACATGTTTTGACTGTTGCAATTTTTTTCTAAATTAATATTGCAGCTTATACTCACATTATTATTCATTTAGATCCAACTATAAATTAACAAGAATCATTGCTCACCACCATTTTTCAGCTGTTCGTCTTCCCCTATTTTGAGGTCTTCATTGTGATTTAATTTTGATTTGGTCACAGTGGATTTCTTGAGTAATTTCTTCAGAAAGTGCATATAGATGATATACTTTGGGGCTCAAAGCTTTCTTTCTTTGTCTTTACATTTAAATGATATATTGGATGGGCATTAGATTCCTGAGTCAGGCCTTTCTCTTCCAGAACTTCGTAAACGTTGTTCCACTGTGTCCCAGCTTTAGTGTAGCTGTTCGATGTTCTTTGATTCTCTTTCCTTTTTAAGTAATATCTTCTCTATGCAGAAGCTTATGTTCTTTGTTCTTGAACTTCTTTCAGTAATTTGCCTAGGATTTAAAGTGCCCTCCCAATCTGAAAAATCTTTGTTTTTTTTCATCAAAGAGTAGTTTCCTTCTGTCACTTTTTTGATTGTTACCTCTCTATTTATCCATTTTCTATTTCTAAATATTTGTATATTAGGCCCATTGATCTGACATCTATGGATTTGCCATCCATGGCTCTTATCTTTTTTGCACATGGTTTCCATTTCTTCAAGTTTTTGTTCTCTGTTGTGAGATATTATTTCCATTTGATTTTTTCCAGAATATTAATTCACTTCTCATCAGTGACTATTGTTTTTTGGTTTCTCTATTGAATTTTTAAATTCAGAAATAATGTCTTTTTTCTTCCAGAATTATTTTCTGTGATCTAATTGCATCCCCTGAAGAGTTCTCATTACATTTTTTTTTTTTTTGGTTATGGTGCTTGTCTGTCTTTTCCATTAGCTCTGCCTCAATAGGAGCCTCCTGTTCTTGTTTTTATTCTGTTGAGTCCTCTTAAATTGGTTGTGATTTTTCTTTGCCTTCTTATATCCATACAGGTTAGGCTATTGGTGTCTCTTGAGGGTGATGGACTGACAGATGGTAGAAGGTAGAGTTGGAGATTTTGGTCTAATGTCTTGGCAGCCAAATGAACCAGAAAACTAGCATTTCTTTGCTGAGGCATGGATGGCATGTTTTCAATCCTCGTGAGGAAAGAAAAGGCTGTCCTTTTATAATCCCTGCAGTTTACATCTAAGGCTGCCAGCATCCTTTCAGTGGGGCAGTATTTTAAAGGACAGTAAATTTGTAGTGGGAAGGGGAAGCATGTCTCCATAAGCAGAGAAGGCATTTACCCTTGTAACAGGGCCCCCTCAAGCAGGCAAGAAATCTGTGGACTTACACCAGACTTTTCTAGAAATACAAACCCTCACTTAGACTACATGGGAACCTTAAAGTGCAAATAATGATGCTAGAACTGACCTTTTTCCCTGGGAACTCAAGGGTTCATATTCAGTTGGACCAATGGCTTTCTTAATTCCCCAACAGCAGCCCACTCTTTTCTGGCTGCACTGTCCCAACAAATTATTGGAAATAGGAAGGGCTTGTGAACATGCTCCCAGGTCACCATGAATCCCAAGCTTCTGAATTTTATGCCACAAGAGGATTAAAGATTTTTCTTTGTTGTTATTTGAACAATTAAAATAAAGGATCATTAAAACAAGTTAGAACATTGATATAAAACAAGTTATGCCCATGTAAAAAATGGTTATGTGAATATTTATGTACACATTATAAAACACTGTACTTGCTTACTACAGAAAAAGTTTTTCCCAATAGAAAGTTTTGAGAGCAATTTGGAAAAGTAACTTTGAAATTAGAAGCCATTCTGCTTTCTTATTTCTCACTTTAAAGAAGTTTAACATTTTATCTCCTGATTCTGACTCAACCTTGGCAGATATAATGGCTTGTGGATATAAGCTCTAAAATCAAAAGTGTCACCAGAAATGTCAAGTCAGTCCCATGTGTTGAACAGGAAGTGGGAGTGCCTGTGGTTGGCTGGTAGCTAGACAGGTACATAGATCAGTTCTGGGGAAATGACACTCAATACAATGATGTCCTTTTAATCCTCAAAAATCTCCCCTTTGCACTTGACTTTATTTACAGATAGCCTTGGATACCAGTTATTGGACTGTCATTAATCACGTCTTCATCTGGGGCAGCCTTGCCACGTATTTCTCCATTTTATTTGCAATGCACAGTAATGGCATCTTTAGCATTTTCCCAAACCAGTTTCCATTTGTTGGTAAGTGAGTCCTACTGTTTACTGGGGCCTAGTGTCATGCTATCATTTATTTGTCTTTGTAATTTATTTTCTGTGCTGGGTGGGACTAGGGATAACCAATAACCTTTCTCTAGGAATTGAATGAGCCAGGCATCTGAAGGCTTTCAGGCTGGAAAAGGGCACCAAAAGATTAGTTTTTGCTGTTCCTACCAGATGCAAAAATATCACTGAGATAGCTGTTTAAAGGTTCTCAATAGTCCAGACTGTTGCAGTAGTGTGTCCCTTTGAGAACAAGAGGCATAACACATATATCAGGGATACCTGAAGGCCTGTGAAAAGTTCATGTATGATGGAGGGAAAAGAAAGAAATACTAGGCTCTTCCTTTTATGCAATTATCGCCAAATTCTCTGCCAAAGTTCACCTGTGGAATTTATCTGCATTTAGATAAGAAATTATGTATAGTTTTGAACCTCCTAAAAATTGCTGGTTGTTAGTCCTTATGTGGCACAAAGAGAAGGCCCTATAGTTACACAGCTAGGGTGCAAGTGTCAGCTCTACCACTTGCAAGCTGTGTGACACTGGGCAAGTTTCTTTTCCTTTTTATGCCTTATTATCTTCAATTCTAAACTGGGGGTATTAATAGTGCCTATTTTCATTGTAAATTTGAGAGAGCTAAATGAGATAATGTATATGCAAGGCCTAGCATGTAGTCTGGTACAAAATACTTTTTCAGTAATCTTAATCACAATGATGATGATAATGACGATTCAAGCAAATGTGGCTTGATTACTGGCTGGGGCATTGCAAAGTGATTTGGGCCACAGACGGGAAACAAAGGGTGTTCTAAAATCCCTAAAGTCCTGAGATTCTATAACTCTACGAAGAGTGTACATCTGGTCTATGTAGGGAATATACTACCATTGCACTCCACATTTCAAAATGATTCCCAGCAAGGGTCACTGAGCTTTACACAATGGGGCTATTAATATACTTTCACAGAAATCTCTAGTGTGAGTGAAATAAGTTGATAATAGTGATGTTTCTGAATTCATCCCAGGAAACTGTGGAAAAGAGAAGCACAGTGAAAACCCTCTTGGGCTCAATCAGGGAAGACTGAGATTTGCATCCATTAGTTGAAGAACCCAGTCTAGAAAAACAATTCTTAGAAGACTGATTAATGTAGAAAGCAAAATAAGAGTAACTATAGGGTTATGCATTTCATGGATGCAAAGGCACCTGAAATTTTAATACTATTTAAATGTACATATATACTAAAGAATGTTGCTCTTCAACTTTTGCCCTGCCCTGCAGGTACATGAAAATCTTTAAATTGCACCATGCTTACTTAATATGTAATGCTAATAATTTGTTTACCAAAAGATTCCAACCATGTAGAAACATGACGGTTATGAATAAGAATAAACATATTAGGAAAGAAAAACCTTAGAACTATTTTTAAGCTTTTTCTTTTCTCTTCTCTTCCCTCCCTCCCTCCTTTCCTCCCTTCTTTCTCTCTCTCTTTCTTTCTTTTCCTTTGATTGCCAAATCTGAAAGTTCAGTGCATTGACCAGGAGACTTCCAGTCCTAAGAGAGCATGCTGGCATGCATAATGAGACTGGAATGCCTCAACTGGAGAAAGTAGTTTGTGTGGGGACCACTCTCTCCAGCTAAGCACATGCCATTCCAGGAACTAATTACTGACCTCCAATGAGACTTCTCAAAAGTTAGATCAACACTGGGTTTAAGAAAAGAAATGTCTCCTTAGTAGCAGGAGTGAGGTTTTTAAAGTGCAGCTTGCTTTTCTAGCCGTGCCTGGGTGTACTGAGCTTGAAGGAGCTGAAAGAGACATTGATTTTATTGAGTCCAGCTTGTTTCTGCCCAGGAAACTGTAATCAACTGCTCTTTGGTAGGCAGATTCTGTCTTCCAAAGCCTGAAAATGCAGACATACCAATCAGGAGACAGGTCCTCATACTCAAAGCCCATTCAAATGGTGTGAACATTTAAGCTCTGAGCAAGGGGACCTGGATCATTAGAGGTGTTGTAGCAAATCCCTAGAAAACCAGCGGAGACTGAAAACTTATTTTGGGTGATGTAAGTAAGGCTGATATCTTCCTGTAGGATTTGTCTGTCTGCATGCCTTACTGACCCTTACTGTTTTTTTAAAACAAACATCCCAGTTTATGAAGCATGAGTCTAGAGTCAGGAAACTGGCTCCAGGCTTGGAGATGGGTTTCACTGCTCTGGCGAGCATTTGGGTGGCTGTGTCGGCAGTCTGCTGGTGAGGGGAATGCTCTTTTCACAGACACAGGAGTGTCCCTTATCTCCTCGGGGCCTTGAGCACTTGGTAACCAAGTAAGCATCACTGAAGTCAGCAAGGCCCTCTGAGGCAGGTTTTCTGGGGCTATTGCCTGACTTTAAAATATTGGCCCTGTGGTAGATAAAGCTCCCTTTTTATAATGTAGCCAGTCACCAAGACCATTATTTGAGACTGGACCTTGTCCAGGGCACACACTGTGCAGTTTGGTATGATAGATTTGCTCAAGAGTCTGTACTGGTAAATGTGCCTTTTCAAAATAATGGCTGTTGTCAAGGGATCTTGAGTCTGGATGAGAGAATTCTGCTTTATGGGGCTGGGTGGGTGCCTGCTTAGCTCCAGCCGCCATCTCGAAGTGATCAGGCCACAAAGCCCTTCCCGAGGGTGGCGATCCTAACCACTCTTGCCTTCTCCTAATCACCACGGCACATACGATATGCTGGGAAAGGCGCCTAGTGGTTCTCCCTCAGGAGTTCAAACCTCACCATTTCAAAAAAGACCTTACAGAAATAGACAAAGAGCCTATTAATCCAATGCCTCAACCCTATTTATAAGTAACCACAGTGTATATTCTTCTTTAATGACAGGAAATGCACGACATTCCATGACTCAGAAGTGCATCTGGCTTGTTATTCTCTTAACAACAGTGGCCACAGTTATGCCTGTGGTGGCATTCAGATTTTTGAAGGTGGATGTCTTCCCTACCCTGAATGACCAGGTATGTCGCGGTGCTGATGAGTACTTAAAGGGCTGGTTGCTGGCTCTTGAAATCATGTCCTACTCTGCCTGGAAGCCCAGGGAAGAGCTAATAAATTTCCCATTAGAAACACCCGTGGGTACACAGCATCCTATCACAGCAGAGGGAACCATCCATCTCTGAGAGTACTAGCCTTGCAAGTGCCAATGAAGGTAAATGTCTCAGCTGCATGTAGGTGGGGAGTCATCAATTACAAGTTAAGCCAGGTATTTTAAAAAGTTGACTGTTAAACAAAAAGCACACTGGTAACATTTTGGACAATTGTTCCAAGGCAGAGGAAGGCTATAGGGGAAGTTATTGATCTGGAGGAATGTAAAGGGTACAGTAAAGAGATAAGCCAAGCAAGGTGTGAGATGAAGGGACTCTAAATTTTTGAGGAAATATAGTAGCAGATTCAGAAACATGGATGGTGTTACCTTCTGAACAGATTAAGAAAGGGAGTTGCAGCTTGACAGCTAGATTGAAAAATATAAAGTTAGCAGGAAAATAGAACAGATTACAGAACTATCTAAACCAAAGTATTAACCATGTCACATACTCAGGGGAGGAAGATATAAACAGGAAAATGTTAAGTGAGGTCAGGACCTAGAGAAAAGGGGAAAGAAAGGAGAGAGATGCATTTGCCCTCACGTCAGAGAAGGGGGGCAAACACTGGTGGGGTGAGTGGCCAGGCCAGCGATACTGAGAGGCAGTGAGGCAGAAGTTCCCGTATCATGACATCCTTCCCATTTTAGGGCCCCAGTATGAAAAGATTCCTTCTGAAATGATTCACGGATGCCCCTGTCACATTTGTCCTTTCCCATTGGCTCTGTGAGCTCATTCTGATGTAAACCCAGAAAATGATGGATGAGTCGAAGGAAGGAAGGACAATGCTCACTTCTTCCAGTATTTAGTGAGATCATGATTTTCTGCTTTTAACGGCTTTCTCCTGACACGAAGTGAAGCTCAGATGCCAAGAGATCAGCTGAATCAGAGAACAAGGCGGCTCGGCCCAAATCTTGGATCTTTTCTTCTCTACTTTACAGGGAAATTAGATGAATGCTGGAAACTCACTTAAATGCTGAGCTCTTTCAAAAAGCCACTAAAACCCCCCGAAGAAATCAAGACCCTGAAAAAAATTTCATGGTACACTGACCTAGCGCAAGAGTTGGAAATTTCTGACTCTCATTTTCTAAATTTTTTTCTAAGTTATGAAAGCCTGTTTGATGTTGAAAATCTCTAAAAGGGAGGGAAAAGGCCTGTTTTGGAGAAGTGGTACTATCAATTGCTACGCTGACTGTGTTTAAATGCTGCATGTTAGAAGACCTTTCTGTACAAAAGTATGTTTCAACTCACTTCAGATAAATGCATGAAGTGGAGACAGTGATGAAATTTGTCTTAACACTTCTTGCTTACTTAATAGTCTCTTGGTAGGAATAAAAACTAACCAGTGCCCAGGGGAGTCTTTTGGGTGGAGAACTTGGTTTTTAGGTGAAAAACTTCCTTCTACAATGAGGGTACTTTGTTATTGTTGATGTTGTTTTACTGAAAAGGCTTTTCCTTCCCAAAGTGGCCCCCTGCCTGGAGTCTAGCATGTGGACACATCTCACCCGGGTGTCCTTCCCTTCCAGATCCGCCGGTGGCAGAAGGCTCAAAAGAAGGCAAGGCCCCTCCGCAGCCGAAGGCCTCACACTCGCAGATCAAGCTCAAGAAGGTCTGGATATGCTTTTGCTCACCAAGAGGGCTACGGAGAACTTATCACATCTGGAAAAAACATGCGAGCTAAAAATCCACCCCCAACATCAGGGTTGGAAAAGCCACTGTATAACAGCACAAGCTGGATTGAAAATTTGTGTAAGAAAACCACAGACACAGTGAGCAGTTTTAGCCAGGAGAAAACAGTGAAACTGTGAGGCAAGATGGATTTGAACCACAAAGTTATCTTTTCACTTCAGCTGGAGCTGAAATTTAGCAGACTCTCTGGAGTTTGGCATCATGGGTGAGGGGTGGGGCAGAGTGCCTCAATTTAATTCTGTAGCAGTGCCACCACCCATCCAGTAGGGGTGGACTCTATGGGAAACCAGGCCAGATAGCTACTGTCTGATTCGTGATTTGGTGGACAAAGCCCTCACGATACAAGCACAGGTTTTTATCAACCTAAGATACTAAATGACCTGAACCTTATAATCTCATTTATGGAGAAAAACTTACAAATCTTCATATACATTGACTGGATTTTCAGGTGGATGAAAGGGTTCATATCCCAACTGAAAAGTTTGCTTATTGAAAGATGAACACATTATGTAAGATCAGCCTTTCCCGAGATGCACTTTGAAGATTTAACACTGGTACTAAGGTACTTTCAGACTAAGAGCAGTTGGTCACTCTCCAGTCTTGATATCCACCTATGTGTTCAGCCAGGAGAACAAATCACCTTCATGCCTGAAGAACTGAAAAACATGTTGTGTTCCTTATTTTCCTGCTAGTCTAGAGACAAAGTACATTGAGCATCTTTACAGTGGGATAAGCTGGTAATTTGGGCAAATGTTTTCAAAAAGCTCTCAGGGACTGTTCACAAAACATCAAAGAGAGGCCCTCTAGTAAGTTTTCTAAACACTTTTGAGTGACTTTATAATAACCTCAGTAGTAATTTTGCCCTGCAACATCCAGAACCATTAATGGAATCTGCAAAGCTTTGGAATTTCACCCTAATGATTGTATTTCACATAGTGTCTAGGCAAATACTTCCAACATTTCCAGTCTTTAAAAGTTCAGATTCGAAACCAAACAAATTAAGGAGCAATCTCTTCAATTACTATTCCAATGCTCAGGCTCAGGTTATTCAGAGTTAGTTGCTTTTGATATTCAGCTGTTATGTTTGTAATTCAAACATATAAACATACGTAGATGAAGTTGATGTTCTGGAGATGTTCCGGTCCAAGTCTTCTGTCCACATGTGAGTCCCCAGCATAGTTCCTATAAAAGAATTCCGGCAGATTTGTGTTCGGACCCTAGCTCTACCACTTCTTACCTCTGTGAACTCGGGCAGGTAATGGGCATTATCTGGACTTAGTTTCTCCCTCTGTAAAACGAGGATATCCTAACTACCTCACGTGGTTATTTGAGGATTGCCAAAGTGAAAATTCTCAAATTATTAGAAACATAATTCTCATATGAATAGATGGTGAGTTAAATTCCATTTAACTCATCAGAATAACAGATATTTGAAGAGAATGTGAAGAACTGGAATTTAAGTAATCAGTGGAGAGGTCTTGATGAAATGAGATTGCAAAGTAAGATATCAAACATGTTAGTGTTGTACAGGGAACTAAAACTATAACCTTGGAGGTAAGTTTCTTCATAAAGTCTATTTTTGACTTTTCAGAAGTCAAAAATAAATCAACGTCGTGCCTTAGCAATTTTCTGCAAGTCAGCCTCCAACTTCATAGGGTCTTTAATCTCATCCCTGTTGAATTGTTAGTCAAACAAAATTATATTTCCCAAGAAAATGGCCCTTGGATGGGCCTGATGGCTCTTGGGTGGGCTTGATGGATATAATAGGCTAGCATGATATTAGAAGATCACACAGTCCTTTTTTTTTTTACCTTAATTTTCACATCTGGGGTAATTTTCCCTGAATGGGATCAAATAAGATATGTAAGAGGCTAATACAGTGGTTTAATCATAGTAAATTGCTCATAAATATTCCCTTTTCCCCTACATGCCTGTATAGACTTATCCAGATGTTATTTTTCAATGTCTAATTTGTCATTAGTTTCACCAAGTTTGCTTGCTTTTTGTAACATATTTGAAAGACTTGAAACTTTCAGTAAATGTTTTGGCACTGTTACTGTTTGATGCTATCTCTTGTCCTTATTGGGAACTCACTGTGGCGAGTTTCTGTTCCAGTTTCTGTTCAGCTGAATTTTTTTCTCTCCACATGTCTGAGAAAAACGTCCATTATTCTTAAGATCAGAGTCAAGAATAAAATGAACCAATTGGACCTCAATGTAAGGGATGGGAGGGGTTAGAAACGGTCCAAGTTTGCAAATTCAGTTCAAATTAAGGCTGTCTATAAAGAGATAATGTGGATGATTGTGAGCAAAACACATTATTGGTTTATTTTGTCCCGATGAGATCTAAGTAAACACACACCCATTGCGAGATTATTCACTTACAAGTGCCAGGGATTGTTTTGGACCTGAAGATAAAGAGTCTGAGGGATGGGTAGTGATGTTGGGGCTCTGGGGAGTAATACAAATTTAATTTTATATGAATGTTATCAGATAATTTGGAAAGAAAAAAAATTGGAGTTTTAAAGTCTCAGTCCAAGTTTTGAGCCCTTACAGGTGATTGCAAATTGTATTTCCCTGACTTAAGATTTGCTATCTTTGTCGTCAGCCTCCAGCTGTCTATACCTATGAAGGAAAGAAAGAAAGTAAGAGAGGGATGAAGAAGCAAGAGCGATAAAGCGAAAGAGGAAGGAGGAGAGGGAGAAAAAAACCCAGTTAAATATCTCTTAAGGTGATATGACTTCTGAAAAATAAATGTAATTCCTCGAAGGAAAAAAATGAGATTGAATTTGAGAAGTGAATAAAAAAACCTCCCTCACAGTCAGTGGGAGATGGGGAACATTTGTTTGGAGAGAGATTAACCCCGGTGCTGTCTTGAGGGCTGCGCCCTTTGTGCTAGTTTGTGTTTCTCTATAACAGCCGCTGATGGTCTGCTGTCTCTGGGTCTCTCTAAGCTCCCACGGAGGTGCTAAACCCTCTGGCAGTGCTTTTGGGCGAGGCAGTTGCACACCCTCAGGTTCTTGCTAATGATTCAATAAGATTGCATGCACATTCCAACTTTCATCTCCGCTATTTTTAATATCAAAAGTATACAGAAACAAAGGTAAGACACTCACGCCCAGTAAGACAAGGCCACTTAAAAGTTCTCTCTACCTCGTCCCTGGGCTGAGAGGCGATTCTTTGGGCCTCATTTTCCTCAGGATTCAAGTTAAACAACAGAGCTTGAGTGATTTCCTTTCTGGTTACATGGAAGAACTTTGCAGTTTATGCATCAACTGGAACTGTTTAGTTTATTTATCAGTTTGTGTATTTACATAAACTGTATTCCTTAAGCCTTACAACAACCCTATGAGGTGGCCAGGACATTCATGTTAAGCCCATTTTAGGAAGAGGGCATTGAAGCACAGAGGAGTTAAGTGCTTTGCCCAGTGTCGCACAGAAAGCAAAAGAGCTCGCTCAGATCTGGCACCAAATCCTGAGCTTCTCCTTTCCTTCCTTTCCTTTTTGCATTTCATGAAGTTAGTTATGGACTGCAGACAAGGGAAGTAAACACACTTCAACTATTTTTTTTTAATTCTAGAAAATATAACAAATCAGGAAGGCTGTACTTCTGATTTTTATGGTAAGGCATTGCATTATTCTGTTAATGTGTACACAAAATGCCTTAAGTTCATATGGTTTAATTATACTAATTAAATCACTCAGAATTATTATTTTACATTTTAAAAAATTGACACAAAGTTTAATAGTGGAAGATGCCAGAAATGATGATGCCTTCTGGGTTGTGATGATTTTTTGAGGTTCAAAGGTTAGATAATCATGTGGGGCCACAATTTTCTAATTTTTATATTAACATCTGGTATTAAATGTCTACAGTTTGTTCTACTGCGTCATATTTCATTCCTCGGTGAGAAATCATAAACTTTTGCAATTTTCTAACCTAAGTGTTTTGCCGAACTGCTTGGAAGCCAGAATTAAATGACCCATGTGTTTCAAAATGCTCATTGCAAAAGATTTGGAGGGCCTGGCTGGGCTAATCTGTACGTCTGGGGCTATGACTTAACCAAAAGGGGCCTATCTGTCCTCATGTTTCAAAACTTCCTGGCAGATCTATTCCTGTAACTGGTGCAGAATGCAAATCAGTTTGGAGCTGCGTAAGTAATGTCCAGAGTTCAAGAAATAATAATGATGAATTGGCCAGAACTCTCTGGCTATCTCAATCAGATTCCCATAAGGTTTATTAGTTTAAATTTTTAATAAGCAGCAGCCCTGGACTTATATAGAAAAACCTTATTGAAGCAGGATGCATGGCAGGAGAGATGACGGTTAACTTGATTTGGAAGGAAGGCAATGATCAACGGAAAGTTCAGTCATTTAATCTTGTCATGAATGTTTCTGGACTCCCTGTCTTCTGGGTAAATGTGAGTAGCGAGTAAGCTGTTTCTTGGATGGCTGATGACTTTACTTCTGGTTCTTTTCTCTCACTCCTTAGTGTGCAGCACATATAAATATATAAAAACAGCTGAATCCCAGACACTGGTGAGGACTGCATTGACTCCAGAACACCCTCGGAAAAGGTCTCGAATAAAATTCCTGTTGCGTTCTTGTGATGATGTCACTTTCATTAAGTGATGATTGAAAAGGAATTTGAGATCATGGTTAGGTGGTTGGGGAGGTATTAAAGTTATTACAATCAGTTCAGCGGGAAACTGACCAATAAAAATGAAGCTGGGTCACCAATGGGCAGTTTTGCCCCTGTGCTAATGTTAGATGGCACTCAGCCCTATTCTGACCCCCTTCTAAGTCACGAGAAAACAATTCCTAAATAGGTGCCTACTTTATAAGGTGCCTCCTTGGTTTCAATTAGATAAAAACAAGATTTCTATGCCAAGTAATCCATGGATACCCAGGTCAAAATATTTTCTTGGTACTGATTTGCTATACCAGCTACGAGTTTGTTTTTCACAGTATAAGATGATGTGTTTTGAACAACAGGAATAGTTTCTAACTGTACAACATCAATGACAAAATATCCTTAGACATTGCAAATGATTTATTATTTGTATGAATTACTGACATTATTGAACAGTTATACAAATAACACATTTGTAAATAATTATGGCTCAGGAGTTCGGGAGCTTAGTTACATTTTTGGTGATAGGAAAGATCACTGGAAATACCCTTTTGGTTGACAGGCTTTTGTTTCTTGATTCCCTTTTTTCCTCAGACTTTCTCCATGTAAGGTTTACACATATCTCACGTCTAGCAGGTGTCTCCTCACCGCACAGGAAGTGGGCTAAAACACTCACCACTGCTGGTCTAAGCACTGAGTGTGGGGAGGCCAGGGAAGGAACAGAATTTCTTTTTCCTGCCCTTGTGGAGATTTTAATCTAAAACTTTCTACTGTGCTTTATACTTATCACAGTTTGTTGAATTTATGATGCCATCGTTTCAGAGATACACCATTAATTTATGCACTACTTGAAAACAAAAAATATTGCCAGGTAGAGTTGTAAAGATGCTATTGCATGTACGATTTGTTCCTAGTTTCAGACATACTAAAATATGAAATATAGCAATTACAAGATGGTAGGACGTTGAGAAATGGCACTGAAAAATTACAGCGTATGGTGACTACTGTTTTACAACATTTCAAAGGGATACTAGTTGCAGAAGTTATTAGGGGATAGGAAATAATTTTATTTTGGGGTTTGGGGGAACCCAATCATTTCTTTTGCAGCCAAGGAAAGGGAGAGCCTGGAGAAGCAGGGGCAGGAGGGTGCTCTCAGGGCAACATTGCAGAGGGCCCCTTCAACCCAGCACCAGCAGTGGCCAGAGCAGTGAGGGCCTGGCCACAATCCTCCAGGCAGATGCGCTCCCACAGCACTCCCCCGAGAGGATAAATAACTGGCAGGGCAGCTCCCCAGGACCTGTGGCTTTGCCCAGTGCTGAGAGCTTATCAGTTCCCCTTAGCACCCTGCTGTGTAGCCTATGGAGTCCCTGGAATTTCATTGGTATCATTCTGTCAAGTTATCCTGATTAACTTACTTGTATCTTATTTTCTGCTGCAGCATCCTCACAAAAAGAATGAGAAAGTTAGTTTTTGATGGGCTCTCTTGTTGATTTTGTAGAGGAAGGTAAATGACATGGTGATTGAGAGTTGGGACTGGGGTCAGTAGCCTGGGTTTAGCTCTACCCCTCAGGCAAGTTCTTAACCATCACTCCCAGCTTTACTTTTCTTACACATTCCACTGGATTGGTAATTTTACCTACCAGGATGGCTCCTGTGAGGATCAGATGAGACAATCTTGTTGAAAAACAGTTGTCACAGTGCTTGGCTTGCAGGAAAAGCTAAATACACACAAATAAATAACTACAAGCCCTCCAGGTTCCAGAAGAGCCACCACAGGTTTGTACGCCAGAGGGGTGCTTTTCACTTGCCCCAGAGGAGAGTTGACATGACTTGGTTTCGAGACTTTTGGCTCAGGAAGGCTAAATAGAGCTGAATTGTTGAAAGGACAAGCAGACTCTGGGGGTTGAGGAGAAGCCTTAAATGAGTAAATGCTGGAAAGATCTGGATTTCTCAGACCAGGGAGAAGAAGGGGTGGTACATCCTACTGAGCAGCAGAGACCCTAATCCCACTTGCTTCCCAGAATGCCAAGAAATGTTATGACACCTGGATGCCTGGGATGTAAACAGCAAGCACCAAGGCCTTCCGAGCAATGACCCCTGTTCCCCTGTAGCTTAGTCTGTGGCCAGCAGCATTCTGGGAGGGCAGCCTTGCCCAGTATGGAGAGCCAGACATCAACAGTGGTCACATGGAATCCCGGGGAACAATGGCACCGAGTGGGAACTGAGGACTGGATCCTCCCCAGGTTCCCGGGACCAAGGGAAACCTGGGATTCTAATAGGGGCCAACGGGATGAAGCAGGGAGAGTAGAGGTTCACAGCCAGTCTAACTGGCTATGGAAAGATCAATGAGTATGGTATTTCTTAGACCTTAGTTCTGTGAAGCAAACCCATACCCATTAAATAATTCTTGGACTTGCTATTTTGTATTATTGTCATTGTCGTCAGCTCACTCTGAGAAGGAATTCCAATGAGGAGTGTGTGTCTCATTCAAGCCGCCTGTAGGGCTCTTGTGCTTTGCCCACCCCT
This sequence comes from Manis javanica, assembly GCF_040802235.1. Classification (NCBI taxonomy): domain Eukaryota; kingdom Metazoa; phylum Chordata; class Mammalia; order Pholidota; family Manidae; genus Manis; species Manis javanica. The sequence continues at coordinate 99,574,475 of NC_133163.1, read as the reverse complement.
GACCATTTCCCCCAACTCTACCTCCTTCTGCCCACAGCATGGTGGTGGTCACAGTCCATCCACCCACTAGACTGACATGAATGATATCAGCCCTAAACTCTCAAAGGCTACCTCGATTGGACACTCATTCTTATCAACTGCTATTTGTCATTCACATGGGCTTTCTACCTGATCCTCTGGCAAGTGGCCTGGGGATTCTCTCTAAAATAGTGTTATAGAACAGCCGGAGGTATTCAGCTGACTTGCTGCTGGAAAGGAGGGCTCAACAGAAAAAGGAGAAAAGGGTACGTAGAGTGCCTTCTCCTATCCTGAGTGCCCTGGGTGGCTCCAACATGGAACTGTGTTTCTCTGGGACTCAGTGATGATGGACACAGGGTTGCAAGGTGAGTGGTTTGCCTTGGGCATCCCCCTTCACTCAATCTGTGCTCTTCTCACCATGCTGCCTTACCCATCCATGTTGCTCTGCTAAGCTGTCTTGCGGTTCACTCAATTATCTGCTAAACTCCTGTGAAAGTATTCCAGGTGGCCTCCTGCATTCTACTAGGGGACTATCTACTTTGTATGTCTTGGTGGAGTCCCCTTTAGAATAAGCCTACAGGTGACATTCAAACTCTGCTCAAATGTCCCCAGTGATGCAGCGCTCATGAGCTCAAGGCAGCCAACCCCACATTCTGACCATCCATTGCCTGCTTCCACCCTTGGAGAAATAACAAAATAAGTGTCTTCTGCATGGCAGCCCCTCAAGAATTTGAAAGCAGGTGGTCTCCACTCTGTCCTCCTCTCTTCTCTGAGTTTCATCACAGTGTCACTTGACCACTTGCAGTCTTAAAGTGTTCTGATGGTGGGGTTGGTTTCATCCCTGAGCTCTAAAATGTTTTCATCTTCCTTGGGAGCTTTGTCCAGATCTGGGAGGCAGCACCCTGAGACTGACAAAACATGGAAAAATAGAAACTGAAGAAAAGGTGATGGTGGGAGAAGTCTCCAAAGATTGGTGAGCCGGGGTCCAAATAGTCACGAGGGTTTCCCTGGCTCCACTGCTTTGTTTGGGGTCGTCCTGTGGGGCCTTGGCAGAAAAAAGGTGAGGAGCAAAAGTCAGCAACAAAACAAAAAATGTTCCCGGGGTGAAAGGAGGGACCTGAGGATCATGGGAATTAGGAAGGGGAATAGCTGAGGAGAAAGCCACGGAACAGACCGAGGTGTAGGGAAGCAGTGAAAGACCACTGACAATGCACAGTCCGGCTTCCTGAGAAAAGGAGGGGAGGGACAAGGGAGAGCAGGGCTATCGCTTGGAAAGCCCCCTGAGGCGGTGTTTAGCAGAGACACTCAGCTTCTCCATGCCCATGTCCCCACGGGGGAATGAGGTTACTGGACGTTCCTTGTAGGGTTGTGAGGATTCCATGGGATAATGGTTATAATACAGAACCTAACACTTTTTCAGCCTTTATTGAGTGGTGGGTTTTGTGCTAAGCCTCACATGCATTATCTCATTCAGTCCTCGCAACAACCTGCTGAGACAGTATCACTATTTCCCCCTTTTTCAAGTGAGAGGACTGAGTCCCGAGAGATTAACCCAAGAGGTGGGAACTTATCCCGAGTCTTAGAGTAGAGGACCCAAACCCTGGGAGTCGGGTTCTTCCACGGGCTGTGCTCTTAACCCTAGGCTGTCTCTCATAGATGCTTAGGTTATGGGTTCAGTCTTTCTGGTTCCTGGTGACTTACTTTTGGGTGGCTAGTGGGCATACTTCTTATTAAAGCTCTCCATTTAATCTAATTCCCTGACAATCCAGTATTCCATATTTCTCAACTTTTTCTAAGGTTTTTTCTCAACTTCCAACCTGTAAGTCAATATAGGGAAGAGAAGAGGAGATTATTTTCTTTAAAAGTTACATTATCTCCTTTCATTTCTACAGCAGAAAAGTCAGAACGCACCTTGAGCTAACACTGGGCATGTGTTGATTTTCCATGAGCCTGGCTTTAGGAGTTCTCCAGACACACGTACTGGAATCAATCACAGTAAATTCTACATGCAGGTTGCTTTCCCCCCACATTGCTTTGTAAATTCTTCAGCATTCAGAGTAAGTTTTTTTATGGCCATTAAAATATTTTTCAGGTTGGTCAACCTGAAGAGGTCACTGCAAATTTTTGAGTCAGGACCTGAGCTCTGAAGGATTAAAAATCTTGGTCACTTTGACTGGCTCCAGTTTTGAGCACTGATTGCTGATAGAAAGACATGCTATCTTTCATCTTTCTCAAGATGCTAGTTTTTTGTTCTAAATGTGATCATATTATGGATGCATAACCTGCTAGAAAGTTGACTTTGACTCTGAAGGTATCTTTATCATATGGAAGATTGCCAAGAACGAAGTGCCTACGCCATGCCAAGAAATTAGTCTCATTAATTTGGATATCACAAAGTATTTACCTTCAGATTTCTTCATTTTTCTCCATTCTGTTCTTGCTGGCCATCATTTCTAAGCTGGTACTGTTGCCTTTTGCCTGCCTTATTTCTCCACACAATCAGATCTGAAATACAGAGGTGTTTAAGAAGACACAAAGGTAAATTATCTATTCTTTGATCCCCCAGGTCCATTTGATTAAGGATGGCCCTTCAACCAAGAACCTCAGTGTCCTTGTAACTTGGTATGCGTGGGTTAGAAGATAAGACACATCTGCCAATCTTAGTGGAGCAGTTGATCCCATCTCTTCTCTATGCCCCTTATACATACCTCTGGAATCATACTTAAACAGTTGTGCTGAGTATATATTTTAAGCTTGTCTGCCCCTCTAGACAGAGAAATGCTATAGAAAAGGGTTCATGTCTTACATGCCTTTGAATTTCCAGTTCATTGCACAGCTTCTGGCAGATAATTTATTGTCACAATATCTGCTAAATGAATGAATGCTTATGATTCAGACTTACTGTGGAAATAAAAGTTTTGTTCTGCACAAAACATTGACGTGTTCTTTTTGGCAACGTAAGACTTGGAAAACACATCTCCCATTTAACCATGGATGCATGAATACTGTGTGTTGACCACATCCTGGGGATAAATTCTGGAGTTTCATTGCTTTAATCATTCTTCTGGGTCAATATCTGGCATGGAGTAAAACCCCACAGGAGTTACTAAGCCCTTAAAAATACCTCATCAAGTGAATCCCACACATGGAAGGTCTATTTTAGAGACACTGCAGTCTTTTGGGCTTTAAACTGTATTTCCTCTCAAATAAAGTATTTTTCCTTGGACTTGACTTTTCATATTTGTATTTTTCCCACTCTTGGTTGTCTGTGTTATATTTTATCATTACTTATTGTATCTATTCATATTGCAAGCCATTTTGAGTCCTTTGAGGTGGGATGTGACTAAATACATTAAAAGACGCTGCTATGTCATAGGTAGGTGACTGGGATAAATCGGAGACTATAGGGTGGATGCAGATGGGAGTCGTCTTTCTCTCTTGGTCTACTCCATAATCATGGACAGGTCACTTAATTCATATTGCTCTTTGCCTCTGTTAGTTATTGTAGTTAGCTGGGTTCTGTACCTTTAACAAACGACTGGAAGACTTTTTTTATAGAGCGGTGACTTAGTTATGGCACTAAAAAGAACCACAGTCATGCCTTCTCAGCAGTTCTTTCCAACCCCTAAAGTATTGCTAGTATTTGTTCTTTGGGTCCTTAGGGACAGGATGGCTCATGAGGACATTCTTGCTACTTCTTGGCAAGTCAATTAATAAATCCAGAGGTTGCATAGCTGGGATCTGTGGGGAATACAGCAGCAGCATAAAGCACAGACTAGACTCTCAAGGGACTTCAGGTCAACGAGGAACAGAGCTTGGCACATGGCATATGAGAGCAGTGGAAACAGCCCTGCATTTGGAATCAGAACACCTGGGTTCAGGCCAGGCTCTAGATCTTGTGTGTTTCTACCTAATTTTTCCAGACTTTATTCCTTTGCTTGTCAAATAGAGCTGAGAGCAGGGCGGTAGTCAGGATTAGAGAAGAGAATGAATAACAAAGCAGTTTACAGCTTGCAAAATAATATGTCAGGAATACATATAATCATAAATAGTGTTTATTTTTGATACAAAGTGATGCATTGAAAAAAACTTTGGTGGTATGCAGATCTGGATTCCTATGTCCTTGCTATCTGTCTAGTTTGGGACAAGGTACTTGACACCCATGAATCCCAGTTTCTTAAGCTTTATCATGGGTATGTTAATGCCAATATGGTAGAGCTCCTGAGGATACTGGTGACAATGTATGGAAATCAATGAAAATCACCAAGCAGAGTGGCTGGCATATAGTATGCACTGAGTAAATGGAATTTTTCATTTCATGATTAGTATGGCGTAGCTATAGACATTGCATGCAATTTGGTACCACATTGCCACCAGTCTGTGGGTGTGTAGGAATTCAAAGAAGAGGTATGCCAACTGTATTTGGGGTCTTGTTAAAAAGGCTTTATGGACAAGGAGTGATTTGACATAGGCCTGGAAAAGTGGGTAAGATTTGCTTAGGTGGTGTGAACAGTGTTGATTATTCCTCTGAGCGTAGATAGCTCACTCAGGGTCACACTTGCATTCTTCTTAGACCTTCTATACCACGGAGCACAGGAGCCTGAAGTTATTTACATATCTGCCTGTATCCCTGTGAACTACTGGAAGACAGGGAACAATCATTTTCATCTTTGTAGTCCTTAAAATAGTGGCTCTCAAACTTGGTGGCTTTCAGCCCCATGAATATCAGCTGGAGAGCTTTTAAAATACCATGGTGGGGGCCTCATGCCAGCCCCTTTAAGGAGGAATCTCAGGGCTTGAGCCTCCCAGCCATTTATAACATGAATGCAGGGTGAGAACCATTGTCTTAAAGTATCAGGCACAGAAGAGTAGATGCTTGTTCAATTACTGAGATGGTTGCGTCAAGGAAATATGCCAGAAAGAGCACTGGACTAGAATAAGGAGTTTAATGTTCTAGCTACAGCTCTGCCCTGACTGCTGGCCAAGTTCTTTGGCCTCCCTGGGCTCTGTGTCTTCTTCTGCCAGTTAGAGAGGCTAGCCTCTGTGTCTCTTCAGGCCCTATGATACAGCCAAGCAGGTGTCATCCCTACCCCTCTAGTTTGGGGAGCCAGGCTTGATGGTGGAATTGTTGGGGTGCTCCTGCTTTCTGCGTAAATACACTTCTCTCCTCCCCACACAAACACACCCAGGGGTGCATTAGAGGCACTCACCAGGGACAGCTGAAAACTGTTTTCTTCTTTCTCCAAGAAATGCCACGACAATGTCAATCTGTTTGTTTTATTTCTAATGGAAGAAATGTGACCCTTTTATTGGAAACACCTTGTGCAAGGAGGCACGTCTGCCGTCTGGTGGCTGAGAGCAGGGCTGTTGTCTGTGCCCCACCTGCCCCACAGCCGAGACTGACATGCCCTCAAAACGTAAACCTCTGTGAAGTTTCCTATGGACATGTGCACACTGGGCCCCTGTGGCTGTTTTTGACCAATGTAACTCAAACCACATGCCTGGAGAGGAATCAAGGCAAATACATTTCCCCCAAAGGCAAAAAGTAAGCAAGTGGCACCTTCTTGTCATAGTCATGGACCCGTCTCCCCAGACCAGGCACTGGCCAAACCTAAAACGTAATTGCAATGTCAGTCCTGAAAATCACAGCACACATGGACCGGGCCACCTGAGGTCCTTTAAAAGCAGCCGCCCATTTTCACTCTTAATAAACAGCAGAGGGGGGGAAATCAGAGGAAGGGAGTGCACTCCTGGGGGATTTCATCTGGCATCCCAGCTTCTGTGCTTAGCTTAAGGCAAGGAGGTGGAGCACAGACAGGGCCTGTGGAAGCAGAATGCAGTCACCTTCCTCCTACCCCAGTTGACTGCTTCCATTTAGCATCCTCAGGACCTCAGCCTCCTCTGTAAAATGGGAAGAATGGTTCTCACTGCAGAGAGCTTTTGAGAGGATTCATTTATATATATAAGTAGTTCAGTGAATGGACTCTGAAGCCATGCTGCCTGCATGTGACCCCTTTGCTACATTCCAGCTTTGCTGGGCAAGTTAATTTTCCTCTCCCTGTCTCAGTTTTCTCATCTGTAAAGTGATGATATTAGCAGGATCTACATCATGAGGTTATTGTGAGGATTAAATGAGTTAATACTTGTGAAGCTCCTGGAGTAGCGGCTGGTTACAGAGCAAGCACTCACTAACAGGAAAAGTGAACATTTATTGTGCATCACCCAGTGGCTGGCATACCGACCTGCCCAATGGCTCCTGGCTCTTATGACTGTTGGGACTGTTATCCCCTCAGCTGCAGAAGAAACATCTGCCCTCACCTCTCATTTCCTCCCTCTGGACCTCCTGGTATGATGCAGGCGTGAGTCCCCTGACGTGTCATCCTGGCCCTGGGGGAGGAGGAGGGGCTGCAGAACCAAGTGAGCAGGGCAAGGACCTCCGGCCAGCAGCCCAGGTCCCGAGGGGGAGCCCTGGCCCCAGATCAGCTCCTTCCCACAGGAAGTGGAGAAACCACAGCGGCCCTCACTTTCCCTGGGCTCTCACTGACTCATGCTGTCATTCCTGGGCTCACCCCATGGAGAAAGAGGTTTCTACAGAAGCCAGAGGTTCTGTACTTAGGGTCTCAGGCTCTGTTCTCAGATCAGGATGTTCTGATGGGACTGCCTGGGATGCGGAGTGTGGGGGAGGGGATTCTGGTTTCCTGGGGAACCTCCAAGCCCCTCTGCCAGCTATAGAAGAGGCTGGGCACCTGCCTTCAAAGAGGAATGTCCTCTTCTGGGGTCAGAAGGGGAAGAGAGTAAGCAGTCTCTGATGGCTTTTTAGCATAATTGTTTTTTTCTCTAAAATTAGTCCATGCCTTGTTCTTACAGAAAAATGACCTAATGTACATTATTCTATGAATACGGAAAGGCCCATCATGTGCCAGGCACAGTGCTAGGAAATGCCCTCAAAGAGGAGTTTATGAAATCCTAAATAATTACTATATAGTATTTTTGGTTTGTAATTTAATTGGGTTCAGAGCCCAATGGGGGCATCATACAAGGCTTCAAGGAAGAAATGATGTTGGGTTGAGCTACTGGTTCTCAGAAACAGGGCCACCTCCGTTAAAATTCCAACTCTGCTACTTATTTTGTGATCTTGGAGATGGTATCTTAGCCTTTCTGAACCTTGGTTTCTCCATCTGTAAGATGAAGATAACGGCACCATCTTTAAGGGATTTTTTCTGTGGAGTAATTAACACATGGTGATTAACAATGTAAGTAAATACTTAACAAATGGTGACCATTTTTAATCAGTGAAAATCTGCATATGCTTAACAATTCCAATGGGGGCATATTTTTACAGGATTATGGCATGTTCGGAATTTACTTGAGATTTGTTTCATGGATGGCTACATCTGAGCTTGTAATCTTGCAGCTGGGACCACCAGTCTTGGGGTTGCCCACGAGCCATGGAAATTCCAGGTATTCAGGAGTGAGCTCAAGAGGTGGATCCCAGCACACATACTGCCAACGAGGGTGACTCTGCAGTGCCTTCACTGACAGGCTCACACATGGCCTCTTCTGCACGTAAAGCCTCGTCTTTACAGGAAGTCTTGTGGGGCCATCCACACAAGTTGGCTGCACTTTGAAGTTATGGAGATTAGGAGAGAGTGACAAAATCCTTCAATGGAGCTCCAGGACACCTTGAGTTTATAACCCATGTAATTCCTCCAGTGGAAACCTGTATTTCTACAGTGGGTGAAGGATCTCCTGCATGATGAATGACCCTTCCCCAAATTGTTCAACTACTGTCAATTGAGCATCAACTCATGCCAAGCATGTGAGTCACATGCGGTTTCCATATAAATGAGCAGACTGGCTGTGGCACCTGAAAAAGAATGGTGATTTTATACCAGTCAGAGTTCCTTACAGGTATCCTTGCTGCCTTCTACTCTTGCCATCTTCCATCAGTTTCATAAAACCTTGTCTCCATTTCTATTTTTTGAGATCTTTTCCCCTCCTTTCATGATCCAGATTATGCCACGAGACATCTTTAACAGGCCTGATGCTCAGTGGTTAGCCAAAGAGAGACCTGAACGTGGGCTTGGGTGTAGCTAAGACTAAGTGGGGCTTACCCCTCATTCATCTCCACGGTATGTGTCCTACTAGAACACATACCTTTTGTGGTTGCGGGTGATGTCTTCATTCTTTCATAGTCCTGATTTTTTATAGGTGTCATCTATAAAAACAAGTTTCAACAAATAAGTCCCTAAAATAAGGCCAAGGAATATTCGAGACCTGCTTGGCTGTAATGCTAAGAGAATGTAGTTGCAGTACAGGAACTTTCTGGATATTCACAAAATGTCTGTTATTGAAGGGACCTAGAGTAAGGGAGGACCAGGTCTGGCCCTCTCCTACCTCTCTGCTCATCTCGTATCACACTCTTCCTCACTCTTTAATCTGAAGACTCACTGGCTCTCTTCAAGTACTTCAAGACTCTACTTGGCACATGTGGTTCCCTATGTCTGGAATGCTTCCCTGATCCCTCTATGCCTCCCGCACTCCCTGTTCACTTGGTCAGGTTAATTCCCTCACCCTTGAGAACTTACCTCAGTTACCACTTTTTCAGAGTCTCCCCTTATGTCCTTCACTAAGTAAAATCCATTTATTTCTAATATTCTTGAAGCACCTATGAGTCAGAAGCAAGTTACTAGCTCCAGACCACATTCAAGGTGAGGGGATTACACAGAAGGTGGAGATCATTGAGGGGGAAATGCCCACCCAGCCTGTGATTGCTATTGTCAATTAGAACTAGAAAGAAGAGCAAGAATCTTATGCTTGTATTTCAAAGGTCATGAATTGTGTTATGGCTAATTAGCAGGCATAAAAGACAGGCAATCTAGGGGACCAGGAATAAGCATTTGGAACAAAGTCCCTTGTTCCCAGCCCTCACAAGATTCCTGCCACACTCTGACACTCCACATCTCTGTGGTCCTTTCCCAGTCACTTTTGAGAGTCAAGAGAAGTACAAGTCACATCAGTGATGCTATGGGTATTTTTGTTGCTTCCCTAAGATGGTATTCCTATTGTTGTTAGGGACTGTGTTTGTTTTTTTTAGCTCTCTATTGAACATGCACTGATTAGGAACATAAGCCTGTAACCAAAAGGGGTCAAGACACCTAAGATCACCTCAAACAGACAGCAGAAAGATCTTGAAAAGAAGCACTGTTTTTCCAATGACAGCCTTTTCTACTTTAATTTACTTCTTGCTGTGGAAAAGAATTATATATAAAAATCTTTTTCTCCTGGCAATGTTGTGGCTTCCAAGGGTTATCAGAGCTGGATCTGATTCAGATGAAATTGTATGCACTGCGGCATGAGGGAGAGAATTGTAACAAGACATCAAAGGAGGAATTCACAATGGTTACAGGAAAATTGTGTGTCCTCTAGTTGTCTGCCAATTAATACATCGGCCCCATCAAAAGGACATGGATTAGACACTGGAAGATGAGCTTGGAGATGGGAGGCTGCACTCTGGCTTCTGTGATGAGTGGGTAGCCTGCAGGTTTTGAGAAGAACTGAAGTGAGACCAAATTTATGGTTCACTCTGCAATGAGTGAAGGATAATCTAGATCAAAGAGAAACAGTCTGGAGGAGCATGCCTCCTCGTTTTCAAGCCTGAAGGAATTCCATTTGTATTTTCACAAAGTTGGGACAATTCAGAACCTGAATGCTGGTCCTGCCATAGAGTGGGCCTGTGGACTCGGTCTGGATAGAACACACCAAACGCCAGGGTTCTAGATGCCCTGGATGCACTTAGATCTACTGCCCTTCAGTCTGCTTACTGCAGTCCCTGGGGGCTCTCAAGGACAAGAGTGTAGTGCGGGGAGAGAGTTGCTTGGAGCTCTGTGATCGGATCTCAGCTCTGCATCTATTTCTGTGGCAATGCTGGGCAAAGTGACTTAACTATCTCTGTGAGTCTCAGACTTCTCTCTCTAAATTGGGAAAAATAACACCCACACGGTTCACCTCCACAGTTACCATGGAGATTAAATGTGACCTTATAGGCAAAAGCTACCTTATAAAATGTACGTGACCAAACCCTTTCTCTATGGTCATCATGACTTCACTGATTTCTTGCCTGACTGATTTCTCAAACCATTTATTCATGTTATCTCATTTGCTCTGCTACCCCTGTAATTAGCTTTTTTCTTCTCAAAATTTTGAATCCTTCCTTCTCTCACAGTCTTCCCTGTTTTTGTGCTCTTACTCTGTTCCTTATGTATTTCCTTTACTCATTAACTCTTTGTCCTCTTTTCCCCTCCGTCTCTCCCCCATCTGTGTCAGCCTTCTGGTCAGTTACTGCCTTCAATTCCTGGACTCTGTCCTGTGTGCATTTCACTCCCTCCTTACACCACAGCTTACCCCAAGATGCTCCAAGACATCACCCAACTCCCTGTCTCTCTGGACGGGCTGATCTTTGTACTGGGAAGCATCAATGAAAAGCCCTGTCCCCAGGGCCTTGCAGATGAGCTGTGGGTCAGTTTCCTCATCTGAGAAAGGAGGATGCTCAACAACATACTACAGTGCTGAGACTTTATACCCCTTTGGAGGATGAAAAGACCTATCTCGTATTTGTATTTGCTAAAATACAAATGTTTGCTAAAAGTAAGAGCTTAGCAAATAATATTAGATAACAAATAATAGATTGCCATTATGGAGCATTGTTAATATATAAACACCATTTCAATCATTTAATTATACAAAATAATCCCTGTGAGATAGGTATTATTTGAGGTTCAAATGCAATAAATGAATTTCCAAGATTATGTAGTCAAAATTAAAAGGCAGGTGTGTCTGTCTCTAAAGTGTGTGCTCTACCCACTATATCCTACTTACCTCCAAAAATGGTTATTTTTGTAATGGGCCAGAAATCGTCTGACAGGAGAAGGAAAAGCAGCTGCCTAGATGAAAGAATGACCCTGAGAAAACCGTGGACTACATGGGCTCAAGGTCAGGAGGACTGATCTAGTTCTAAGTCCTGAATGAACAACAGACAATATTACAAAATTAGGGATTTATCTTTTCTCAGGATGAGGGTTGCCAGATAAATAAAAATGCAAGTCACTCAGTAAAATTTGAATTTCAGATAAAATAACCTTTTAATTTTTTTTGTCTCATGCAATATTTGTGACATACTTATACTAAAAGAAAATCAGTTATTGTTTATCTGAAATTCAAGTTTAATAAAGCAATCTGTATTTCACTTGGCAATTATACTGATAACTCACCTACAGATTGACAGAACTTCAAAAGCTTGACAATTCAAGGGCTTAAGGATGGCAGCATGAGAGGTGAGACAGAAACCTTCTCCCAAAACCACATGTAACATAAAAATATAGCAAATACAACTAATCCTGAAAGAGCAGCAGGAAAGGAGGCTGCAACAGACTGCATACACCTGGAGAAGACAGCAGATCTCACAGAAAAGGATACAGTACCAAAGCCACGATCCAGCAGGACCCAAGCCCATCCCCCACCCCAGCTCACTGGCTGGAGGAAGAGAAATGAAGCAGGGAAAGGGTGGAGGCCTGGGACAGCTGAACACCCAGCCCTGGAGATCTGCTCCTGGAACACGAACCTACGTTATATGGTGCTCTGGAGATTAGTGGGGTTGGAAAGCCAAGACAGGTGGAATACTTAGAGAGACTGAGATTTCAGCCACTTGTGGAGACCAGGTACCCACAACCAGCCATTCTGGGACAAAAGAATGGTGGGCCCTCTGATAGAATTCTAACAACAAGAAGGCTGCTAAAGGGGAAAGGATTGCACAAAGCTTGCTGCTCAGGAGAAAGGACAGGTGGACAAAATTGTCTCAGTGCACTCAGCCCAACAGGTTGGGAACATTCAGGAGCTTCAGGTGCTCCATCCCCCTGGCTGGCAATGCAGCTCTGAGACCATCCACTGCAATATACAGCCTGCCACTACTTCCTCCTGGCGTGCATTCGGATTGCAGAAAAACGGTGGCCCCACATATGGCAGCTACAAGGGCATAGCATAGAGGCTCCTCCCTGTGCACTCAGCCCACTGGCCCCGGCAGTGGAAGTAGGCACTATAGCCAGGAAGCAGGAAAGAGCTCTTTCCTCCCGGCAGGCACAAGTGCTGCTCACCTGTGACCCCTGTCATTGCTCCAGGAGCTGAGCAGCTTCAGAAAGTAGAGCTTCTGGACACTAGAGGGCACCACCTACACCAAGTCTTTACAAATATGAAATGTCAAAAGAACCTGGTACAAACCAAAATCTCACAAACACCAGAAAAGGACCAAGTGAAACTGAACTCCCCAATCTTCCTGAAAAATATTTCAAAATATCCTCAAAAAACTAAAAATAGAAATACCATTTGACCCAGGAATTCCACTCCTAGGAATTTACCCTAATAATGCAGGAGCCCAGTTTGAAAAAGACATATGTACCCCTATGTTTATTGCAGCACTATTTACAATAGCCAAGAAATGGAAGCAACCTAAGTGTCCTTCAGGAGATGAATGGATAAAGAAGATGTGGTACATATACACAATGGAATATTATTCAGCCATAAGAAGAAAACAAATCCTAATATTTGCAACAACATGGATGGAGCTAGAGGGTATTATGTTCAGTGAAATAAGCCAGGCGGAGAAAGACAAGTACCAAATGATTTCACTCATCTGTGGAACATAAGAACAAAGCAAAACTGAAGGCACAAAACAGCAATAGACTCAAAGAACCCAAGAGTGGACTAACAGTCACCAAAGGGAAAGGGACTCGGGGTGTGGGGTGGGCACAGGGAGAGCAGTATAGCACAAGAAGACAAGTAGTGACTCTATCGCATCTTACTTCGCTGATGGATAGTGACCGTAATGGGGTAAGTGGTGGGGACTTGATAATGGGGGGAACCTAGTAACCACAATGTTGCTCATGTAATTATATATTAATGATACCAAAATAAAAAAAAAGAAACTCTGAAAAAAAGATTTCAAAGTAAAAATCATAAACATGCTCACAAAGCTACAGAAAAATATTCAAGACCTCAGTTAAAGAAAGAGATAGAAACTTTGAAAAAGACAGTATCTAAAATGAAACATACAATGGAAGGATTTAAAAGTAGATTAGATGATGTAAAGGAGATAGTAAATGAAACAGAAATTAGAGAACAGGAATACAAATAAGATGAGGCACAGAGAGGAAAAAAGAACTCTAGGAATGAAAGAATATTAAGAGAACTGTGTGACCAATCCAAATGGAACAATATTTGCATTATAGGGGTACCAGAAGAAGAAGAGAGAGAAAAAGGGGCAGAAAGTGTCTTTGAGGGGGTACCTGCTGAAAACTTCCTCTATCTGGGGAAGAAGACAGTCTCTCAGGCCATGGAGGTGCACAGACCTCCCAACACAAGGGACCCAAGGAAGACAATACCAAGATATACAATAATTAAAATGGCAGAGATCGAGGATAAGGACAGAGTATTAAAAGAAGCCAGAGAGAGAAAAAAGATGACATACAAAGGAAAACCCATCAGGCTATCATCAGACTTCTCAACAGAAATCTTATAGGCCAGAAGGGAGTGGTATGATATATTTAATGCAATGAAACAGAAGGGCCTCAAACCAAGAATACACTACCCAGCAAAACTATCATTTAAATTTGAAGGAGGGATTGAACAATTTCCAGATAAGCAAAAGTTGAGAGAATTTACCTTCCACAAACCATCTCTACAGTCTATTTTGGAGGGACTGCTATAGATGGAAGTGTTCCTAAGGTTGAATAGCTGTTACCAGAGGTAATAAAACAACAGTAAAGAAAGTAGAATAGCTAATTACTAAGCAAATGTAAAATTAAATTAACTATCCTCAAAGTCAATCAAGGGATAGACAAAAAGTACCGAATATGATACCTAATATATAAAGAATGGAGGAGGAAGAAAAAGGAGGAGAAACAGAAAAGAACCTTTAGATTGTGTTTGTAACAGCATACTAAATGAGTTAAGTTAGACTCTTAGATAGTAAGGAAGTTAACCTTGAACCTTTTTTCCAGATAAGCAAAAGTTGAGAGAATTTACCTTCCACAAACCATCTCTACAGTATATTTTGAAGGGACTGCTATAGATGTAAGTGCTTCTAAGGCTAAATAGCTGTCACCAGAGAAAAATAAAACCACAGTAAAGGAAGTAGACCAATTAATTACTAAGCAAATGCAAAATTAAATCAAGTGCCCCCAAAGTCAGTGAAGGGATACACAAAGAGTACAGAATATGACACATAATATATAAAGAATGGAGGCAGAAGAAAAAGAAGGAGAAAAAAAAGACCTTTGGATTGTGTTTGAAATACTGCACTAAGAGAGTCGAGTTAGACTTTTAGATAGTAAAGAAGCTTCCCTGGAACCTTCATTAACCAAGAATCTAAAGCCTGCAATGGCAATAAGTACATATCTATTGATAATCACCCTAAATGTAAATGGACTGAATACACCAATCAAAAGACACAGAGTCACAGAATGGATAAAAAAACAAGACAAATCTATGTGCTGCCTACAAGAGACTCACTTCAAACCCAAAGACATACACAGACTAAAAGTGAAGGGATGGAAAAAGATATTTCATGCAAATATTAGGGAAAAAAAAGAGTTGCAGTACTTGCATCAGACAAAACAGATTTCAAAACAAAGAAATTAACAAGAGACAAACAAGGACATTACATAATGATAAAGGGGTCAGTCCAACAAGAGGATATAACCATTATAAATATCTATGCACACAATATAAGAGCACCTAAAGATGTGAAACTAATACTAACAGAATTAAAGGGGAAAATAGAATGCAATGCATTCATTTTAGAAGACGTCAACACACCACTCACTCCAAAGACAGATCAACAGACAGAAAATAAGTGAGGACCCAGAGGCCATGAACAACACATTAGAACAGATGGACCTAACAGACATCTACAGAACACTCCACTCAAAAGCAGCAGGATACATATTCTTTTCAAGTGCACATGGAATATTTTCAAGAATAAATCATATACTAGGCCACAAAATGAACCTCAGTAAATTCAAAACCATGAAATTGTACCATCAAGCTTCTCAGACCACAAAGGTATGAACCTAGAAATAAAATGTGCTAAGAAATTGAAAAAGCCCACAAACACATGGAGGCCTAACAACATACCCCTAAATAATCAATGTATCAATAACCAAATAAAAGCAGAGATCAAGCAATATATGGAGATAAATGACAACAGTAACTCAATACCACAAAATCTGTGGGACACAGCAAAGGCCATGCTAAGAAGAAAGTGTATTGCAATACAGGCCTACAAAAGGAAAGAAGAACAATCCCACATGTACAGTCTGAATTCACAATTAGTGAAACTAGGAAAAGAACAAATGAAGTCCAACGTCAGTTGAATAAGAGCAGTAATTAATAAAAGAAGGAAGAATAAAACAATAGAAAGAATCAATGAAAGCAGGACCTGGTTTTCTTTGAGAAAATAAACAAAATAGATCAACCCCTAGCCAGACTTATCAAGAAAAAAATGTCGACACATAAAACAGAATCAGAAATGAGAACGGAAAGATCACTACAGACACCACTGAAATACAAAGAATTATTAGAGAATACTATGAAAAATTATATGCTAACATATTGGATAACCAGAAGAAATTGACAACTTTCTAGAAAAATACAGCCTTCCAAGACTGACCCAGGAAGAAACAGAAAATCTGAACAGACCAATTACCAGCAATGAAACTGAATTGGTAATAAAAAAAAATACCTAAGAACAAAACCCCTGTACCAGATAGCTTCACCACTTAATTTTATCAAACATTTAGTGAAGAACTAATTCCACCCTCCTTAAAGTTTTCCAAAAAGTAGAAGAGGAGGGAATACTTCCAAACTAATTCTATTAGGCCAGCATCACTCTAATACCACAACCAGGCAAAGACACCACAAAAAAAAAGGAAAATTACAGACCAATATTCCTGATGAATACTCAAGCAGAAATACTGAACAAAATATTTGCAAACCAAATTAAAAAATACATCAAAAAGATCATCAAGCATGATCAAGAAGGATTTATTCCAGGGATACAAGGATTGTACAATATCCAAAAATCCATTGACATCATACACCGTATCAACAAAAAAGGACAAAAATCATATGATCATTTCAATAGATACTGAAAAAGCATTTGTCAAAATTCCACATCCATTCATGATAAAAACTCTCAACAAAATGGGTATAAAGAGCAAGTACCTCAACATAATACAGGCCATATATGACAAACACACAGCCAACATCATACTTAACAGCAAAAAGCTGAAAGCTTTTCCTTTATGATTAGGAATAAGACAAAGATGCCCACTCTTCCCACTTTTATTCAACATAGTACTGGAGGTCCTAGCCACTACAAGCAGATAACACAAAGAAATGAAAGGCATCCAGAATGGCAAGGAAGAAGTTAAACTGTTACTGTTTTCAGATGGCATGATATTGTTCATAAAAAACTCTAAAGAATCCACTTCAAAAACTACTAGAATAACCAAATTCAGCAAAGTTGTGGGAATACAAAATCAATACTCAGCAATCTGTTGTATTCCTATATACCAACAATGAACTAACAGAAATACAAATCAGGAAAACAATTCAATTCACAATTGCATTAAAAAGAATAAAATACATAGGAAAAAATCTAACCAAGAAGGTTAAAGACCTATACCCTGAAAACTATAGGACACTCATTAGAGAAGTTAAAGATACCAATAAATGGAAATACATTCCATGCTCATGGATAGGAAGAATTAATATTGTCAAAATGGCCATCCTGCCTAAAGCAATCTACAGATTCAATGCCATCCCTATTAAATTACCAATGGCATTCTTCAATGAATTAGAACAAATAGTTCTAAAATTCATATGGAACTACAAAAGACCCCTAATAGCCAAAGCAATCCTGAGAAGGAAGAATAAAGCAGGGGGGTTATGCTCCGTGACTTCAAGCTCTACTACAAAGTCATAGTAATCTGAACAATTTGGTACTGGCACAAGAACAGACCCATAGACCAGTGGAACAGAATAGATAGGCCAGATAGAAATCCAAGCATATATGGTCAATTAATATATTTTAAAGGAGCCATAGATGTACAATGGGGAAGTGACAGACTCTTCAAAAATTGGTGTTGGCAAAACTGGACAACTACATGTAAGAGAATGAAACTGGATTACTGTCTAATACTAACTAAGACACAAGAGTAAACTCGAAATGGATCAATGACCTGAATATGAGTCATGAAACCACAAAATACTTAGAGGAAAACATAGGTAAAATCTCTTTTTTATAACATGAAGAACTTTTTCCTGAAAGCATCTCCTTGGCCAAGGGAAACAAAAGCAAAAATGAACAAATGGGACTACATCAAACTAAAAAGCTTCTGTACAGGACAGGACACTATCAGCAGAACAAAAAGACATCCTACAGTATAAGAGAATATATTTGTAAATGACATATCCAACAAGGGGTTAACATCCAAAATACATAAAGAAATCACACAACTCAACACCCAACAGGCAAATAACCCAATTAAAAAATGGGTGGAGGATATGAACAGACACTTCTCCAAAGAAGAAATTCAGATGGGCAACAGGCACATGAAAAGATGCCCCACATCGCTAATCATCAGAGAAATGCAAATTAAAACCACAATGAGATATCACCTCACACCAGTTAGAATGGCCAACATTGAAAAGACAAGGAACAACAAATGCTGGTGAGGATGCAGAGTAAGGGGAACCCTCATACAGTGCTGGTGGGAATGTAAATTAGTTCAACCACTGTGGAAAGCAATATGGAGGTTCCTCAAAAAACTAAAAATAGAAATACCATTTGACCCAGGAATTCCACTCCTAGGAATTTACCCAAAGAAAACAAGATCCTTGATTCAAAAAGACATATGCATCCCTATGTTTATTGCAGCACTATTTACAATAGCCAAGATATGGAAGCAACCTAAGTGTCCATCAGTTGATGAATGGATAAAGAAGAGGTGGTACACATATATGAAGGAATATTATTCTGCCATAAGAAGATAACAAATCCTACCATTTGCAACAACATGGATGAAGCTAGAGGGTATTAGGCTCAATGAAATAAGACAGGTAGAAAGACAAGTACCAAATGACTTCACTTATTTGTGGAGTATAACAACAGAGCAAAACTGAAGGAACAAAATAGCAGCAGACTCACAGACTCCAAGAAGGAACTAGCAGTTACCAAAGGGAAGAGGGTGGGGAGAGCTTGTGAGAAGGGAGGGAGAAGGGGATTGAGGGATATTATTATTATTGGCACATATGGTGTGTTAGGGGTCATGGGGAGGACAGTGTACCCGAGAAGACAAGTAGTGACTCTGTGGCATCTTACTGCACTGATGGACAGTGACTGCAATGGGGTGCAGGGGGGACTTGATAAAATGGGTGAATGTAGTAAACACAATGTTTTCATGTGAAACCATCATAAGAGTGTATATAAATGACACCTTAATAAATAAAATAAAATAAAAATTTTAAAGAAGAGAGATAAGAAAAAAAAGCTGTACAATTCACTCTGTTGGCAAGGTTATGGGGGTAAACAGGCTCTCTCATACATTGCTGGTGGAATGCAAAATGTTCTATTTTTCTAAGAAGAGGAATTTCAAAACATGTAATAAAACTTTATGCATTTACTCTTCAACCCAGTAATACCAATTCTAGTAATTTATTCTGAACATATACATCCAACCATATGAAAATAACACGTGCACAAATTTATTCAGTGCAACATTATTTATAATTGCAAAGTACCGATATATCTAAGCATAGGAACTTAGTTGAAAGGTCTATTCACATAATACAGTAGCAGATAGCTGTAAAAAGGAATGTGGAGATCTCTATGAACTGATATGGAGTGATTGCTAGGAGATAACATTCAATGAGAAAGGTAACAAACATATTAAGTATGTTACCTTTTGTGTGAGAAAGAAGGAAAAAGAATTTTGACTTTTTAAAGCATGTGAATATTCTACATATTCAAAAATTAAAGTTAAATCAGTAAGAAAGAGAAGGAAAGAAAAGCCTAAACCTGGAAGTAGAAAGAAACAAACTCATTATATTTTCAAATAAATATGGTAAGTACACTGAAGGGAGGAAAGAAGGAGGTTGGGGCAAGGAGGGAGGACAGGAGGGAGGGGAGAAGAAAGAATCAAGTGTAAGTGATTTATGAACACAATTTGTGACTATATATATATTATATATATATATATACCCAAGTTCGAGCATGAGGGGTGAGGTGAGAAGAAATGCAAACAAATTTTGAACTCTTTTTAGTACTTTTTTTCAAACCATAGAAATATGGGCAAAGCAATTCTGAAATTATTTATTACAGATGTATTATAGGATTGAGCAAATGAGTAAATGGGTCAATGTTGGTGGAGTCAGAGATCTCATTATGGGTGAAAAGACATACAAACAGAACATGACAGAAGGCAACGAGAAACCGCATGAATATGGATAGAATTGGAGGTATCAGCATGAACTGATGACTTCTGAGTTGTGTATATGCATGTAGTACACATGCAAACATAAAGGTGTAAGTATGTTTGTATGCATGTTTGTGTTTTTATGTTTGTCTGTGTATATATTTGTATATATGTGTATGTGCAGATATATATACATGTAACCATTTCCTAGCTGTCTGTTGAAAGGACCAAGAATCAGAGATACTCCTGTAGCAATGATCATATCTAAAATCCAAATCTTGGTCTCTACTCCCATTAAACACTAAAAGAAACCAAGGCTCTTTGGAAAAGTGGCTGACTCCAGGGATGGGGCAGAGTAGGTTAAAATATGAATATGGAACATCCTGTTATTCTAGAAAGAAAGGTACATGGATACTCTTGGGACCTCACAAGGTCCCAGGCTGTGACTCATTATTGCAACTTTTCTGTAAGTTTTAATGTACTGTTATAAGGACAAAGATGTTAGCTAAAAGGAGTTCCAACTGGCCGAATCTGGGAAAATTTGAGCATCAAAATATTTAAGTACAATGATGAATTACAAACCATTGAAAAATAACTAAAATTCATGAGTCCATCCTGGTAATAAATAGATAAATAAATGAATAAATGAAAGAGGGAGAATGAAGGGCCTTTGCTTCCAACAGAATGCTGACAGCCAACTTGTAGATGTGGAAGGGGTGTGGCAGTTGGAAGATGATCATTTTGCAACCATCATAGTAAAGATTTTGCATCAGGCAAGAATTATTAAGAACCTCTAAACCTAGGGGAAAGTTTTAATGAAGAGAGGAATATTTTCAGTGTCTTAAACTACCTCCTCACAGAATGCTTGTTAGTTGTAAGGGAGAAAAAATAGTAATTATAGAATGGAGAAATTGAACAACTTAACAGAGTAATAAAATCAACATGGCTACTGTGGCAGCCGAACATTGCGCAGCTCCATGTGATGCCCTACAGAGGATGCACCATCATCTATGCACTGCTCTGGCTGTGAGTACAGAACCTGAACCTAACCCCATGAAAGTATAAGAAAAATCTAAATAAGGAACATTCTACCAACAAAAAAAGGAGAGGGACTGTGTTCTTTAAAAATGACAAGGAAAGGCTGTGGACGTGTTTCAAAGGAGGTGTTTTACCTTTGGGGCTGCTATAACAAAAATAACAAAAATACCATAGACTGGGCATCTTAGATAATAAATATTTATGTCTCACAGTTCTGGAGGCTGAGAAGTCCAAGATCAAGTTGTCAGCAGATTCCATGTCTGGTGAGAGTCCACTTCCTGGCTAACAGATGGCTGTCTTCTCATTGTATCCCTACAGGGCTGAAAGCAGAGAAAAGCAAGCTCTCCCAGGATTCTTGTAAGGGCATTAATTCCATTCATGAGGGCTCCCCAGCTTCATGACTTCACCCAATCCTAAATACCTCCTAAAAGTTCCACTTCCTAATACTATCAGAGTGAGAAGCAGGGTTTCAACATATGAATTTTCGGGAGACAGCAGGGGGTTACTAAATACAATACCTGCCCTTAGACTAGATCTTGTACTAGAGGGAAAAACGCCACAAAAGACAGTAATGGGTCAATGGACAAGAAACATTGTAACAATTTAGAATTTACTGGTATGAATGACTATATGTGGTTATATAAGAGATTATACTAATTGTTAGAAAATACCCACTGAGTATTTAATGGTAGAAGTCCTTGTTATATGCAACTTGCCCTCAACCATTTAAGAAAAAAATTAATATAGATAAAAGGGTGGACAAATGATGAAGCAAACAGTATAAAATGTTAAGAATAGATGACTCTGGGTCAAAGATACATGGGTATTCTTGGGACCTCACAAGGTCCCAGGCTGTGACTCATTATTATTGCAACTTTTCTGTAAGTTTGAAGTTATTTTCATTTGGACACCACTTTGATCAGGCAACCAAAATTAGTGTCACTGGCGGGGACACATATATACTGTATTTCCAGAGGTGTACCCGAGGCTGTATCACCTGTCCAGAACTGTAGTCCTGGCTACATACGCCGAATCCCATCCTGAGGAAACATCAGACATGCTCAAAATTCCAGATGTCCTATTTTAAAAGGAGTGTTCTTTTTTGTTTAGCATAGTTATTTTTTTTTTTTGAGAAACTCAACAGTTGCACAGAGGAATGGGAAACACTTGACCCAGGAAAGACCAGGTTTGCAGATACTTTAAGAGCCTATGAGAGAGCGAATGAGGGACAGAATCAGACAGGGATATAGGTATGGGACTTAATCTTCAGAGTTAAGATTAGGACCAGACTAGTTTGAACAGTGATTCAATTAAGTGGCAAAGACCAAGAGACAAAATAAGTACAGATTGTTATTAGTTTGGTTTAATTGAGATAGTGAGGCCACTTATCAGGATAGGGAATCTTGGAGGTGGAATAGTGAAAGAAAGCTTTTGTGTATATTATTTGGGGAAACAATACTAATCAGAATAAATAAGTGTTCCTCATTCTATTTCAAGAATGATTTAGAGACACTGAATGTTCATGAGGTCCCAAGTGTTATAGCAGACTATATATTAACATCATCTCCATGATTATCACAAAGACACATTTTATAGTGAGAAAAACTAGGCCCAGAGATATTAGAAAAACTTACCTAGTACCATACAACTAATAAATGGAGGAGGCATGATTTTAACCAAAAATTATGCTTTTTCCATTATGTCATGTCACATCCTAAAAAAAAAGTATGACTACTGAATAAATGCACCCCACAGATGGTGTTCCTTTTTCTCTTGCCTTTCTTCCTAAGGGATGCACACAGTAAAGGGTTAAGGACGATACTGGATTTTCACGGTCAAAATGATAAAATTAAAACTATGATCTAAGCATGAATTTAATTGTTTCCCTTGGGTTTACAAACCATGGTCCAACAACTTCTCACAGTCTCTTGGTGGAATTTTCTAACTTTCCCCACAAGGTGGTAATTGTACAACAGGGAGATCCCTGAAGCCCGAAGGCAGGGCTCCATTCCTGGCTGTGTAGTTTACTGGCTGTGAAAGGCCACCTCACAGGGTTGTTACAGTGGTCAAATGAGACAGTGCATGCATAAACACATGCAGATGTAGGTGTGAATATTACTGTTTCTCTTGGGTCTCTATGCTCCCCAACTCTTCCCTTCCAAGGCAATCCCTCAGCTCATTAAAAACAAAACAAACTTTAAAAACCAGGTCTATGAAAGCAAAGACTTCAGCAAGATCCAGTGGTTCCCACTGTTTCCTCCAAGACCATGTGCAGAGTGTTCCTTTCTCAGCAAGGAGCTGATCAACTGCAATTAGGTCAAGAATTTGAAAGTTCTAGAAAGAATAAAGGGGCAGAGTCTTGGCAGTAATTTTCTCCAAAGCCTATAGTCCTGAGCCTGATGTGGTTAGTCTGCTCCAAGGATAGAAGTCCTCATCTCGGTTCTGTCACCAGCCATTGTATGACCTTGTCATAGTGTCCTCCTCCTTGACCTCAGTCTCATGATCTGCAAAGGAAGGCAGGGGCTGTCCTTCTGGAGACAATGCTAGTTAATTATAGTCTTGTTCTCAGACCACCTCTAGCTCAATCAGTTGAGCTGCTTGTTAAAGTACACTTATTCTCCTGGTCCCACCCCAAGAAACAAATTTATAGATTCCCAACACAGTTAGTCCCCAACTCTGTCATTTTCTAGCATGTGCTCTGCAGAGAGTGATTTAAGCTTTGGGAGACTTAAGTTCTGAATCTGCACAACAGAGACAATAAAATACCCACCTCGTACAGTTGCTATGAGCATTAAGTGTGATCACATATAAAAATTCCCAGGCCAGTACAAGAATATCAGTCTCTCTAGGTTTTCTGGCGACTCTCCTAAGCTGTGACTTAGTTGCCTGCATGCTCCTTGGCACCTCTCCCCCAACCACCACCTGGAGGCGGCCTCCTCTCCACCAAGAAAAAGCTCTTGACTTTCCCAGGCCACCGAATGATTTATATCACACAGCTATGTTCCCAGACTTGGAAGGCTGAAGGCAACTCAGCCAGAGACAGATGGGAGAGTTGGAGTCCAGTCGCTTGTTAGCGACGTTCAGTGGACACATTTATAAGGTTTCTCACACTTTTCTGGCATCCTCCATGGTCAGCCAGACACCAAAGGCAGCCCGCTGCACACCACATGCCAGCGAGGGAAGCTGTGTGCGCACGTGCTGGCCAGGGCCCCCAGGACAGCTCAGTCCTTCTGTCCTGCCTCCTTTCATTACTCATTTCTACGTGGTGTGGTCAACATGCCACCCGACTTTTCATGCCAAGTCCTTTTAATTTTTTTGACAGGCACTACTGTCCTTTCCCCCCAAATAACTCCCTAAACAAGAAATGAGCTGCAGTACTGTGGATTTAATATGAAGAGTTTTCAACTCTCTTAGTCATTTAGAGGAGTTATAAACAAATATTTCTTTAGCAATTGCAGGGTGCCTGACTACATGCCGGGTACCTGAGGAAACCTGTAACCAGATCATTTGTTGAGTGCGTGGTTCAGCTATAGGGAACAAGCCATGATAATGGCTTTCTTTTTTCCCATCTTTTTCTTGAGTCATCCTCAAGTTTGACTGTATATTGGAATCTCCTGGAGAGCTTAAAAAAACACACTGACTCCTGAATCCCAATCCCAGAGATTCTGATTTAATTTATCTGGAGGTAGCTTGGGCACTGGGAATTTTAAAAGCAGCCAAGTTTGAGGACCACTGTCTTAGGAATGAATAATATCTACACAGAATATTCCCATAGTGTCTCAATTTTAATCATCATTTGTTTTTAAGACCACCCCTTACAAAACCTTTTTTACTGAAATAATGTACATGAAACCTCAAAACAACCCCATGAAGCAATTAGTCTGAATTTGTATATTCGTTTGCTTGTTTATTGTACTTTAGCCTCAACATGGATATTTTTTGAAATGGAGATCAGAGAGGTTAAGTAACTTGTCCTGGGATAGACAGCTGGTAAGGGCAGGCATAACTCATGAATCCGGACTCCCACAATTCTTTCTTTCCATTGCTTCATAATTCTCTTAATTCAGAGTTTGTAATTGGATGCCATTCTTTGGACCATAATACATTTCTACTCTAGACTGTATTATGATCTAGATCTAGATTGTACTCCAGATTGTATACATATTCAAAACAAAAACTCCCTGATTTCATTTTTGGCAGATTTAAGTGATATTAATAAAGGGCAGAAGGGCAGTGTTAAGAAGAAGAGAGACTTCCTAACCAGGCTAATACGTGAACTTAACATACAAAATGTGTTAAGTTTCAAGAGACATTCTATGCATGACACTACTTAATGGGGAAGTCAGCGTAAGCTGGCTGAAGCCAGTGCTCATCTATCTCCAAGAGCTGTAAGTCATTTTGGAAAATAGACCACAGGATTCTTCCTTCTGTGATGAAAGACATTCCAAATTCTCTGTAAGATGCATAGATCCTTGCCTGAAGGCAGAATCATCTGTTTGACTCTCATAAATACAGGAATCAGATCGAAGGGTGGTTTCTCTCCTAAGCCAGTGGGGATGATGCATTGATTTACTTTTCACTTGAGAAATAATACAAATATTTTTGAAGACTCTAACTCTTTGGAGACATGATGCTGTCATTTTATCCACAATTCCTTGAGTGTTCTTAACCCTGCCAGGATGGAGTGAAGCAGAAGTGGCTGACAAAACCGACTGTCAGTGATCCCTCTGAACTGTGACAGGAACCTGCAAGTGTAGATGTTCTGCTCCTGTCTCAGGCCTGTGCCACAGCTAATGGGAAGCTTATGGTCAAAGAATCAAAGCTTATCACTTCAAAAGTCAGTATAGGACAGAAACTTAATTAGCTCGGGGTTGCTGATGGCATTGGTCTTATTAGGCTTCCACAGATATTTGAGTTGTAGAAAGATATCACCCAATTAAACCAACCATCATTCCAGAAACAGTTATTTGAATTAATTTCTCAACATATAGTCTGCAACCATTCTATTATTCTAATCAGTTTGTGTATGTGGGGATACAGCCATAAATGAAAAAGAGATTATATACATTAAGATTTTAAGTGGGTCTGTTAGAATGAACAGTTTTGAATATACAAAAATGTGACCCTAAAAGGTATATCTTGATGAGCCTATTAAAATTGCCCATTAATGGAATCCATAAATGCAATTGAAATCTGTTTTCTCCTCATGGTTTCTTAGTCTCAGAAACCCTGGACACAAGGCTCACAAATCCCTTTTTGAGATGCAGATCTCAAAAATCCCCTTTTGAGATGGTGGTCCTTTGGCAGAACCAGCTATGCAATTTGTGGGGCTTAATGCAAAAAAGAAGTGTGGGGCCCTTTGTTAAAAATCAGTTAGAATTTAAAGACAATGTCAGCCAGAACATTAAATCAAGCATGGGGTCCTGTGTTCCTGCACAGGTTGCACACCCATGTAGCTGGCTCTGCTCCAGGCAGCAAGACCCCAACAGTGCTGTTCCAGCTGTCCTTCTGTTGAGTCATTGGGAGCAAATGACATTTCACCATATGTTGCCAATTTTTATGTAGGAAGATGGCCCTGGCTATCCATAGGACATCTGCAGGGACAGCAATGGAAGGAAAACCCGATGGAGAGTCAAGGACAGAGGGTTTCTATAGCTGTTATGAACTCAGAGAATTGGCTCCTATAGACCCAACTGAGTGCCAACATTGTCCCGGGAAGAGAGGACCTTGGATGTTCTAAATGAGAATATGGGGCAGCATATCATGAAATATTATTCATATCTATCTGTCTAATCTGTATAGATCTGTACTTAATTTTTTTTAGGTTTTCTAACTCTCCACCCCAACCCCAAGCTAACAGTCGTCTCTGAACAGTGTCAGGGGAGATGTTTGCAAGTATGAAAACAAAAGTATCCTATTGTTCACCTTGGATTTGGGTACACAAACCTAAGTCCCAGGGAGAGGAACAAATTCAGAGCATGGAAATCACCTGGCCAGAATCTGAAGCCGGGATTTTTCCCCAGTCCAGAAAAGTAGTTCTTCTGGCTTTGGAAGGAAGAATGAGTGAGAGAGTGAGAAGACCAATGTGTCCCTCATCAAGAGGACATGTACGCCACATCCCAGGAATGACTGCATGGCAACTAGGCTGATGGGATGATAGGTAGCCTTGGCCCCAAGTGGGGCAGTGGAAAGCTTCCACTAGCCCATAAATGGCACAGAAGCAGCAGACAGCATGCCAGAAGGGACAGAGAATATTTCAGTATCAATTTAGGTGGCCTGATGATAGAGGATCAAGGCCCACAGTGCAACGTGACCCTACCCCCAACATGCATGGTTTTGCATAGAACTTCAGAAATCACTGGGAGGAGAGGGAAGCAAGAAAATGACCAAAGGTAGGTTTCCTAGTAATTTGTTGGGAGGAAGATTAAGAATGGAAATTAAATTATAAAAAAATAGTCTTGTACACCTGTGTGGACTGGAATTCATTCTAACTACTCTGTGATGACACTATTTCCCAAGCTTAACCAATTCCTATTGCTTTGACTCTGTTCTCAGTGAGTAACTTTTTTATCTTTAGTCTGGTTTCCAGTTTAGACTTTCCCAGCAGAAAGAGCATGTTTGGATGCCTATGAATATTACATTTCTCCTGGCAATGAAAGCTCTCAGTATAAATGAACAAAATTGACACAGTTCTGATTTATAAATTAGTCAGTCTCTTGTGAATTTAGTTAACATGGCTCAGTTCCCTGGGACCTGGCCACATGGATGTGCTGTCAAGATTGAGTTTGTGAACTTGCAAAAGAGAGGGCATGATGACTCTACTAAGGTGAAGGTGCCTATGAAGATCCATGACTGGAAAGGGCTCCCCTGACCTCTCTCCACCTCTATTTTCCATTGTAAAGATAATATCATAAAAATGGTAAAGGCATTTTCTTAAATCAAGTTATGTAAGAGTAACATAGTAGTTAAGAATGCATGCTCTGGATCAGACCACTCAGATTTATCAAATCTTGGCTTTGCCATTTATTCAAATGGTGATTTTTTTTTTTTTTTTTAGTTAATTCAAGTAAATCTACTAGGGATTGTTGTGAGAAATAAAAGTATTAATACATGTAAAACATTCTGATCAGTGCTTAGCATCTGTTAAGTGCTACATAAATGTTTACCATTTCTAGTTTTATTGCTGCTATTATTTCAGGTATTTCCTTTCAGCCTATGTTCAAATGCCTGGATGTTGTTTCATATTACACATAATTTGTATTCTTCCTTTAGTCTAACACTAAGTTATAAATACTTTATGGGTTCCTACAGAAGCACTAGTGATCATTTTTAATAGTATAATTCAATTCACTAAATAGTTGTACACTTATATTAAGAAGGACTATGCAATGCGACAGGGGTATGAAAATGACAATAGATTAGAAAAACTGGCAAAGATGATGAACAGGTAATACACCAAAAAAGAAATATAAATGGTCAAAAGAGAGGCTGACCCTAATAAATCAGGAAATGCAAATGAAAATGTTACTCTTTTCACCTAGCAGTTTGGCAACATTAAAAAGTTTGATAATATCCACTTTAGAGTAGGATGTAGGGGTATTTCCCTCCCCTGTTGGCCAAATGTAAGCTAGTGCAGCCATTTCACTGTTTACATTAAAAAGGCACAGACCCTTTACACCCCAGCATTTTACTCTTCCACATCCCTAACTTTTCACATAAAAACACAGTTGTTATGTACTCCAGAAGACAGAAACAAAGATGTTCACTGTACCGACATGTGTAATTATGGAAATCGAAGACCATGAAACTGCTCATCAATACTCAGAATGGTTAAATAAGCTGTGATATACTCGTTCTTAAAAAGAATGTATTTTGTTTATCAACACTGACATGGAAACCTCCCAGGCTTTTGCTAAGCAAATAAGCAAACAAATAAATTTTTAAAAATTTGCAGAAAATAAGTACAGCAAGATGGCATTTTAAAAATACATGCTCTAAACAAAATATACAACTCTATAGATGTGTGTATGTATACATATATATGTGTGTATATGCATTTGTAAATGTATGGTATGCATATATGTTTGTGTGTAAATATACTGAAAAATAGGAGAGTCCACACTAAACTTAACAGCGGCCACCTTTAGGAAACTAAAATTGGTCAAGGAGAACCCTAGCTTTTTTCATATTTTTAAATGTTTTTAAGTACTCTTTGTATAATTACAGATGAATTTTTACAAATTGAGAGATGAATAAAGCAAGGTTCCTGGATCCCAAAGTTAATATTTCATTGAGTAGATGTATAACAATTTATTTAGCCATTGACCTACATTTGGCAGTTTAGGTTGTTTCCATTGTTTTATATTATAGATCTTTATACACCACAGCTTCTTTTTCTTCTGTTGATTTATTTCTCTAGGATAAATTCCAAGAGTGGGATTACTGGATAAAATGGTATAAACATCTTTCTGGCTTGTGATATATTTTTCCACACTGCTTTCCAAAAATGTTGTGCTTCTCTTTCCCCAGCATTACTATAAAAAAATGAGTGAGCTCTCCTACCACCTGGCATCAATCCCCTTTGCTATTGCCATCTTCTCATTCTCAGCAATGTATACTTTTCACTTCAGTTTTCAACCTGTTTTAGAACTGACAGCCCTGGAGGACTGTCAGCTCAGAATGCTTCTCCTATGTCTAGTGTAGGTATACGCCTAAAAGATACAATTAACATTCCCATTTTACAAATGAGAGCACAGAGGCTCATAAAGGTCAAGTAATTTGCCTGGGACGCCTAGCTAACAAATGGGAAAGTTCATAATTTTAATCAAGTCTCTATGCATTTGGATATGGTTTTCCATCAGCTGGTGTAACAGTGTTGGCTTGAATCCAAATACCTAGGGTCCACGTCCATCACGGCTCTCCTGTCTTTTAGTACCGGCCCATGTTTGTGTCCTCACTACCTTCCTGCCTGTGTTCTTTTTCTTGA
Source organism: Manis javanica (assembly GCF_040802235.1). Lineage (NCBI taxonomy): Eukaryota > Metazoa > Chordata > Mammalia > Pholidota > Manidae > Manis > Manis javanica. The sequence continues at coordinate 99,544,904 of NC_133163.1, read as the reverse complement.
ACTGGTTCTTGGGTTGCCAACTTGAGTTTCAAATGCTCAAACTCCTATTTCATTTACTTGAAACAAATGTACTAGACCACTGGCTCTCATCCTTGGGAACATCAGACAAAATGAACCAAACAGAGTCCTGGACTCCATTCTCAGGAATCTAGATTTATTGATCTGGGGTATAGTCTAGGCCTGGGCCTAGGTTTTTTTTTTTCAAAGTTCCTTGGAAACTTCGGGGCAAGAATCTCCACTACCAATGCTATTTTGGTTGCATCTCTGGGGTTAGGAGCCACAAAGTTGACTTTGTTTGTTTGTAACAGCTGCCTGGTCTCCGCTGGCTACCACTATCACTCAGGACCATTTACCTATCTGTCCTGCTGTCATTCTGCCAATTCTGCTCTGTCCCTTTGTGTTCTCCATTAGCAAAGCCCTTGCTGTTCTCACCTTCAAACCTTTGCCCTTGCTATTGCTCCTGTCTGCAGCTACTCTTTCCTCTCCTGATCCTGTTGAGTTCAAGTTTTGCCTCCTCCATTCAATGCTCTTGCATTACAACACCCACAGATGGCCACTTCTTCTGAACTCCAATTACAATTTTCACCTGCTTTGTTTTAGTGGGTTTCATTTACTAACGGAAGGTGCTTTTCATGTGTGGAAAGTAGAAAGTGCTCTTAATAGTGGTCAAGGGCACAGGATTGAGTCAGGAAGATTCATGCTTCAAATTTCAGGCTATTGTTTACTTAACTACTCTAAACCTCAGTGTCCTCATTTATAAATTAAAGATAACATTGATATATGTCTCACAGAGCTTAGCTGAGTGCATGGAAAGCATTTAGCACAATACTGCTACATGATAAGTCTGATACATGTTAACTATTAGAAATAAGATATATGGTAGTAAGACTGATTTCTTTCAACTAAACCAGTGAGATTTAGGAATTTATGCATCCAAATGAGCAATTTTCCTTATCAACTTCCCCATAAACATTTGCTATATAGATGATACCCACTTACTCTGATGATGCTACATTGCCCAGATCTTTTTCAGAAATCCTCTTCTGGAGTTGCCTATGAAGTAAGCTTATGAGTCAGAAAGAAAAAGGGCCCTATTACTCTTCTCTCTGCTTCTTTTTACCAAAAATGGTAATACCTAGTTTCATTGCCCACTTTATTTATCAACTTAAGTGCTAAATAAGCTTTGGCTTTTTTTTTCTTAAATTTAAAATTTAATTTATCCTAAGAAGACAAAGATGCCATTAATAAGATTATACACAAAAAGTGTTGTGAATTCTAAAGGGAATTTCAGAACAGAAGTTTTCAAAAAACTTCCCCCAGGGAGATAGCAAACATCTTTGAGAACAAGGACATTATATATAAGCAGGGTTCTTAACCTGGAGTTAACTGAAGTTAAGAGCAAATTTTCACCTTTTGTATTTGTATAGTTAGAAGATCTATGACTTTATTAGTTTCAAAGGTATTTACGACAAAAAAGGCATAAGAATTCTCTTTAAGTATATTTTGTAGGTGCCAAGGCTCCTAGGAGAGGGATATAATGTTAATAATACATATAAATATTTATGGGATAAGAAAAGTGCTATCTTTCATATATTAAGATATGCTATTCATCTACTATTGAAGCACACACTGTTATTTTAATGATGGGGAATGAGTTAAAATGAAACTATAAATATGTCCTCAACCCCTCCTCCTTGATGTCCCTTGTACACGTGTTCATAAACCAGCTGCTAGTTTTCTAGTGTATGGAGCATGACCTTGGAACAAAGGCTGAGTTTTTCTCCTTGAGTGAAGGTAACTGGACTGGTAGGATTGATATGGTGACTTTTCAGATATGTTTGTGACACATCCTAACACGTTGAGTTAACTAAAACAAATGACACTGGAGTTCTTACTTGAAGGAACTGAGAAGTTAGCTTTTCTGCTGCTTTTCTTCCAGTATCCAATGCTGTGTTTTTGGAACCACTTATTTCAAATACAGAGAGTCCAAAGAATAATATAACTACTATGGTTAAAAAAACAAAATCTGAGCATAGGAATTGGGAGGAAGATTCTTTTATTATTGCTCTTTTTGGTCCAGTGATATGCTGATAGACTGGCTCTCTAGGGGAAGAAAAAGAAGCCCTGATAGGTAGCATTTTCCAATTTCTGTGGCATAAATACTGCTACCATGGCCAATTCCAAGCTACCAATGTAAGGCTGCTGAATGGAATTGGAAAGAGATGGGCAGCATTTGTTCTTGTGAGCAAATACAATTGGCTCCTCTTGTAAGCCATTGCTTGTAACCCTTATAAACCTGGAGGCCTGAGAGAGTCTCTAACAAAGCCTAACTCACTCCATTTTGAAACAACCAAAGATGTTGAACATCCCCCTCCATGTTGCCCTCTAATCAGACCTTTCTGAGTTTCAGGAATGTTACTTGGAACCTCCTGGAAACTACAGATAAGGGCATTCCATTCTTAAGGCAGTTTCGAAGCACCAAGCCTCCTTGATGACAGCAAGTCTGCCCAAAAGGCATTGATTTCATGGAGTTCTCCTTTAAAACACTCTCACTCTGAATGGCACTTTGGAGATGGTCTTGGGATACTAGTCCACCATCCTCCCTGGGTTGCTGGCTTCCTGCATAAAGCAATCTTTGTGTTTTTTTGGTGAGTTGTAGCCTTTGGTGAGTGACAAGCAGCCGAATTTGGGATTGGAACCAGGTTACAGCTTGGTAACAGGCCCAGGAGAAGGGTTTTTAGGGGATGATCAGTTTTATGGCTGTGCTCTTTGAAAAAGCAAAAAGTAATTAGAAAGAAATTCCATCGGAGGCTATTGAAGGAGACTGAATTATATAGTTTAAAACATCTCTCAAACTCCCTGATAAAATTTGTCCTCCTCCACCCTAGACCACTAAGACTCTTTCTCCTCTTAAAGAAAAAAAAGAGAGATAACAGACCCCAAATGGTGTCAGTTATACTAAGCCTCACATCTGTAAACCGACACTTAATACCTAACCCAACTGCAGTTCCAGCCTCTCCCAGGAATGGAATCTTAAACCAGTAAACCTGGAATTTTCCAGTCAGCTCGAGGGAGGTCATCTGCCTGACAGACGCCTTGTCCCCAAGAGAAAGACGAGGTAATCCTCTCTTTCCTTGTCCCTTCTCCCTTTGGCCTATGAAAGTTTCCCATTTTGTTCAGCTCTTCAAAACCACCATTCAATTGCTATGTTGGGTGCTTCCCAATTAATGAAGTATTGAATAAAGGCTATTGGGTCTTCAAACTTATTTAGATGAATTTTGTTTTTTAACAGATTTTGTAGTGTTGCAGTAGAAGAAATCTCTTCTGCCCTTTGAGGTTTTTCCAGCTGGTTTAAGAATCAAAGTGACATGCAACGGATTAACAGGAGAAGAAAACCCAAAGTTTAATTACATAATATGGGGAATCTATAGACATGGATTCCAGAGACAGTCAAGGAAAAGGAGGTATATATGTTATCCTAAACTAAGGAGAAGTGGGTAGGGGTCTAGGGCTTCAAGAGAAAGAGGGAAACAATTCATGGGAACATGAAAGAGTAAATGTTTGGTAAACAAATGTTTGATGTTTCACACAGAAATAATGGTACATAAAGAGGAATTTTAACAGACTTAACCACATCCCTCCCTGTCTACCACACCTAGATCATATTATAATGTAGTTTTCTATGGTGAGAGCTCTCTTCCTGGAATAGTCCCTCCATCTAAATTTCTTTTATGTAGTTGGTGGGGGAAGAAGGGCAAAATTTCTTTCTGCATCTTTGGGCCTTGTTTGTTTTCAGCTTGCATATCACAATGGCATATCTTGGGTGGCCTGCCCTTGACCCTACAGTGGCAGAGAAAGGATAAGAAGCAAACCTCTGACAGCATTCAGGAACAATGGAACATAGGTATAGTACTGTCAAACCCTTCTGAGTTCTCCTTTTTGCTATTTCTGAGGACTGTGGGAAAGTTCCTCTAGGTTCTGAGTTCAGCTCACTTTGTGTTGAGCTCCCAATCTAATTGGCTTTCCACAGTTCCCCATTTGATTGAAAATCTCAGCCCTTGGTTCTGTCCCCAGATTCCACACTGGAACTTGTAGGGAAAAATGGAAGTTCCATGGCCAGGATCCTCACCTGATCTGAATCTACTCGCCCACTTTGCACATGCAATGATGCTATACTTGGCCTAAGTGCAGGCACAGGCTTGCACACAGGTTGATAATAAGTCATTATTGTTTGTGTTGCTATATAAAGAACACCACCCAATGCTCTGCCTGGCAGCAGAGAGGCCCAGCTGGCAGAGTCAGAGGCTGAGGGGAATTGCAGACTTGCCAGATGTGGACATGATTCTAACATTTGACCTGCCACCATGAGAATACAGCTTGGGATAAACCTTTTTACCCCTCAAAGTTCTGTTGTCACTTTTCAGTTTCACCAAATCCAGGGAAAACTTGCCCAGAGATGGGAAACCCCCTCCAGCCCAGAGCTATAGAACTGTTAGCAGTTTAGTTCACGGTTCCCCAGGTGTTTGGAACCCTTCCCCAGATTCCATGTTGGGAACTGTCTGTGGCAGCTGCAGCTGCCCGTTTGTTTGAAATCAGTCTGCAGCTCTCATTCTTTGGGTCCTACACACCCTTCCCTCACTCCCCAGATTCAATGTTGGGAATTGTTGGTAGTTACTGGTAGGAGTTGGACGGGGTGAGACCTAAAAACTGGAGTGGGTCTGGAACCATAATGGGCCTGAGGTCAGACTAGGTCCAACTTAAACTGGTCTGGGTCCAGTGTTTTGTGTAGGTAAAGGCTATTGCTAATTGGAACCTCAGAAGCCACAACATGGGTGGCACAGGTGGAGAACGTAAAAGCTGTGAGAGCACTCACCATCTAACCCTAAAGACTTTTCTGTTAGGATAAGTTGGTTATGTAACAGGTTATATTGACAATAGTTTACCAGCCAACCTCCAAAGAATTTCTATGCAATGAGGTTCACTGCAGAATATCACATAATTCCTAACCCAGTAGTACATCCCTTTTAGGTATTAATTTGGCTCCAAGACACCCAAAGACTTAGCTTATACAAATGCAAATCCATTTTTAAAAAATGATAATAATAAGAATGGGATCCTTAAATTTTAAGGAGTCAAGTGTCCACCTTCTAGCACATCTGCTTATTGTACATTCAAGAACTATAGTCCTGGAAGATGCAGAAATCTATAAAAATGGCAAAAATCTACATAAGGCTTATTCAGTGTCCTGAGAACTTGGCTTGGTAACCCTCAGGTTAGGGGCCCCAAAATATGGCCAGACAGAAGTGTGGATTGCATGCCATTTGTGGCTATATATGGCTGGACAGAAATGGGAGATGAACCATTTGCAGCTAAGGGTCCTATCAAACTGCTGCCATCCCTCAGGGGAATTACAATGGCCATTATGAAGAGCATTCCAGTTGGATGAGATTATTTAAGAAGTGCACTTGCAAATAGCATTACCAAATTAAACAGAATGGAAGTGTTAGGAATGTTAGGTGGGAAGACAGACATGAGCAACTGGGGAAGGGAAATAAAACATTCAAAGAAGCTACCTGGATAGGGTTCAGGTAAAAAACTGCTCAAACTGCCCAGGTAGGGGATCCCACATGAAGACAACAAAGGCTTTGTAAGGGGATAACTTCTTGCTTACTGGGACCAAGCTAAACCAGTCCACCCGGGTCCCAACACAGCGCAATCAAACAAAACTAAGAACCTCCCAAACGACACCTCATCATAATCTCATTAAAATGAAATTGTGTTTTTCACACCCCTCCATCATGGGCTTTACCATGTGCATTTTGGGGAAAGAAAGGTACACCAAGAGGAATGGGTGGTAATTAGAGCTGTCAATCCAAGGATCTCACCCTGTCAGTCAAAGAAGTGCCTCCCTGCTGGGTTGTAATAAAGAGACACAAAAGTTCTGGCCCACTCACCCCTTGGAGTGTATTCAACTAAAACTTTTGCTCTGCTTCACTACTGTATCTCTGCTTTTTAATTCTTTGTTGTGCTGGGGACACGAACGTAGAACAAACTCAACCTGGAAGAGAAGGCCTATTTTAATTGATATATAGAAGCTTCCCAAAGGCTTCAAAATTCCAAAACAGCTTCACTGAAAGATTCATTGCAAAAAACTAATGAAAAATTCAAGTCACAAGGGATGTAAAATAAAAAAACTGTAAGATGGATACAACTGCTACTGCTCCCTTCTATCCTCCTTTCTTAGAGTATTCATTCTAGTAATCCTCTGTCTAGATTGTCTTTCCATTCAGAAGAGACTACAAAACCATAAACAAAAGTCCCCTAAATTACTGGCCTTATAGACACCCCCAATCTACCCTTGAAGGAGGACTTTCAAGTAGGCCCTTTCCAACTTAATGGTGTTCTGAGGGATTTTTTGGTAAACTGTTATGTTATTCCCTTAAACAGCCAAGGGAAAATTAAAATTAAAATTAGTGGAAAACTTTCCCAAATTCTGGTAGATACCAGAGCTATAAGTGGGATCCTAGAAAAGCTGACTGAAGCCAGCTAAGGGTAAGAATTCTTACCAGAGTCAGTTTTCCTAGATCTCCATCTGTACTAGATGATAGAGAGAGTAAAATAAAATATCTTTGTACCTTCTTTGGGGATTGTCTCTTACATCCAAGAGGGGTTGTTCAATACTGCTATTTGCCTTCACCAAAAACTGACAAGATATTTAAAAGGATTTTTAAGTAGCTCTGTGGTCACAGGTTGTCCATGTTGGAGGCTGATAGAGCCTGATAAGAAGTCTTTTTTTAGGCCTCCTCCATTAAGCTAATGTACTCAGAGGGAAAGAGAAGCCTTTAGGGAAGGATTAACTAAAAATATTCCAAAGACAAACAGTTCTAAATCCAGAACATGGAAATCTTTTGCTTTTCCTTTTAGCTGGAAATCTTCTCCCCAATACTAAAAAAAAAAGGCAAAATAAGGATAATGCACTTGGATGGGTGGATCAACCTATGATGTCATTTAGGGTGCAACCCAATTCTTTGAGGAATTGAGAGCAATTGTCCTTATCTTACAAATCTTTGCAAAACTAGAAATGCAATTTTAGAGGCAATTCAAAGTTCACCCATTCCTTTACCAATCCCAAAACCTCCCTTATTTATGTCAAAAGGCTGTAAATATTGGCCTTAGGAAACCAAAGTCCTTCTTATAGAAACTTGCATTCTTTTTTTGCTTTCACACTCAAAGAAGTCTTCACGTGATATCTGGTCCTATGCAAATATTGGAGACCTTCAAAGCAAATTAATAAGGAAAAACAGGTGACATTGATATAGACTGCATCCTCCCAAGATGCTGGATCAAGACTTCACAGTTTAAATATGAAATCCTTTCTTCTTTTCTTTCTTTGCTTTATTCTGGCATTGGCCTGGAAAGATAACACCACTGTCCAATCTTCCAGGCCATTGTTAATGGGGGTAACTTTTCAGACTTCTAGATTTTTCATAAAAAATTACTGTCTATCCATGATTCTAGAGACCCCCTGCTCCATTTCCATTCTCTGTTTAATAATCCCAAACCTAAGGAAACTTGAATCTAGGCTTTGTAAAAAGAAAGGGACACAAGGCAAAGGTAATCAGAATAAAATCGCCTTTGTGGTCTACAGACCCTTACATTTTATTGCCTCCATGGCTGTCACTTTCGAGTCGAGCCACAGGTTCAAATAGGAATTACAAAGAAGCATTCATGATTCAAACTTTGCTTCCTTTGGTAGGTCGCTTCTCCCCTGCCTAGGAAGAAGTGTAAATGAGGCTATGATCGGTAACCTCTCCTTAACTCTTGAAAGTATTGTGGAATCTGCTGTTAAAATAACAGCTGCCCTACAAAAATCGTTGGATTCTTTGGCCAAAATTGTTCCTGATAATAAAATAGCCCTTGATTATTTTTTAGCTGAGCAAGGAGGCGTCTGTGCTGTAGCCAACACCACCTGCTGCACCTGGATTAACACTTCTGGGTAAATTGAAACTCACTTACATAAGATCACTGAACAAGCCACTTGACTTAAAAAGTGACTCATGGAGTTTTATTTGACTTATATGATGTTGACAGGCTTGGGTCGTGGAGACCGTGGCTCCCAAGTGCACTCCAGACATGGGAATTATCTTACTTACAATAATCATAGCAATCTCACTGGTGTGCTGTACTCTCTCAAAAGCTTTTAATGTATGTTCACAGTCCCTAATCACCAGGCAAATGGGCTCTCTAAGACTAGGACGTCAAAGAAGGAATGAAGATAATGACTGACTTAAAAATTATAAATCTGAAGTCCTGGCCTGTGAATATCACAGAGATTGAGTAAAAATGTGACCTGTGAGTACCACACAAATGATCAACAAAAACTGAGAGAACTACAGAGCTGTAGCTGATGGTGATGCCAATCACCTCTCTCAGTTAAACTGAGAGTCTGGCTAAAAGGGGGAATTGTTTAAGAAAACAAGAGGCAACAGACCCAGAATGGAGTTATTTGTGCTGATTCCCACATCTGCAAACCAAGACACAACACTTAAACCAACTGCAGTTTCAACTTCTCCCAGAAATGTAATCTTAAACCAGTAAATCGGGAACTTTCTGGCAGCACTAGTGAGGTAATCTGCCTGATAGATCTCTTCCATTCCCCTAAGAGAGACGGGGTAATCTGCTCTTTTCTCCTCCCTTTTCCCTTCTGCCTATAAGAATCTCCTGTTTTGTTCAGCTTTTCAGAGCAACTTTCTAATTACTAGATAGGATGCTGTCTGATCATGAATCATTAAATAAAACCCATTAGATGTTCAAATTTAAGTCAGTTGAATTTTGTTTTCTAACACTCCCCTTTCTTCTTCCTCCCCTCAGTGTTTTTTTTGTTTTGTTTCATTTTGCTGTTTGGATTGACTAATCTCCTGTAGGGAAAGTCTTTCCTCCTTAGGAACTGATTGGAGCTGGGGTGGGGAGTGTGGGATGCTCTTTGATGGATGGGGAGAAAGGGAGGTCTAGAAATAGTGGAATATTAATAATCTGTATTCTATCATATTATTCTCCCACGTATAAAGACAAAGCAAAAATTGAGAAGAAAAAAGTAAAACTACCTTCTCTTAAATTTCATGGTTTGTGAATCAACAAGTCTTTTTAAATATTGTTCTGTGGAGAACAAAAAGCAGTATAAATATAATGCAAGTGTTTTTATTTTCTTTTTGCTTATGTATGGGCATTTCTTCATTTGTATCTACATTTCTAAACTAATTTGACTAATCAAGTTTGAGTTAATAAAAAGTTAAAAGCCAAGCCAACTGTTTATCTGTCTTAGCTGGTTTTATTTTGTCTATCTGGTTAAATTTGCAACGTGACCATGAGCAAGTCATTTGGCCTTTCTGTACTTGAGTTACATCATCTGACAAACAAGATTGAACTGAATGGTCTTCAAATTGTCTTCTGGTCATAAGAGTTGTGGCACTTATATTAAATTTAATAAGCAGCTTCACAATCTTCTCTTACAAAAAAGATTGACTTTATTTAGGAGACTCCTGAAAAATAATCATGACAACAGCAATAGCTAATATTTATTGACTGCTTATTATTTGCTAAGGACTTTAGGGACATCTCATTTAATTTCTAACAACCACATTAATTCTAGCCCCATTCTATTGTTAAAGAAACTGAAGCTTGATGAGGTTCACCCAAGGTCATCAGTGACAGAAGCCAGATGTGATCTTCAATCCCAGGACCACCTAACCTGTGCTCCTAACCCTGATCCTTGTGTGGTTGCATCCAAAGTTCCTAAAACATAACTGCAGTGAAAAGCAGAAGGCCACATAAATGCTTTAAGATGGGGAGGATTAGATGGAAATTGCATTTCACAAGTTTCCTACCTAAGGCGAGGACTTGGGCTATTTAGAGGAAGGGGCTGCACACTGTCTGAGGAGTAGATGAAGGAAAGACAGGCAGACAGAAGGAAGCTTCTTTTACTTGTCTCCCTACTCCGTCCCCAGAGCACCTTACTCAGGAGGCTTCCTGCTCAACCGTGGGCTCAGGCGCCGCTGATTATCAAACTCAGTGCAGGTAGTTAGTGTGGGGCGTCAAGAACCCCTGCCCCATTTTTCTTGTTTCCTTGCCCCAGTATCACTTACTCAGATGTGTGAAGACTGTGAGTAAACACTGGCAAAAGTCATCAACAAAACTATGCATGTAGAGCCTCTCTACTGACGGAAAGACTGACCCTCCATTCAGAACTTCATTTTCATTCCCAAAGACTCTGAAATCCCAGTCCTAAGAAAAGGAAAAGAAAATGATACACTGCAGAAAGAGTCCAGATGTTTGTGGGCGACAAAGGTATATGTCCTAACCGGCTCCTCCTTGCATCCTTCCACTCAGAGCCTGGGCGCCTCCTGAGTGCTGGTGGAAGGTGGGAGCTTCACAAGATAATGAAGCCACAGGAACAAGTCAAAAGTTTTTACTTTGGGGTTAGGATTTTCTCAGTTGATAAGAAAACATGATGGCACATATAAGTGAGGGAAGAACTCAAGAAGAAAGAAAAGATGCCCTTTAAAAAATGTTTTGATGAATTGTCTTTTTAATGGAGAGATTCAGAGAGAAAGTAAATTTGGTGTTTCTTCAATTATATATTGATTTTAAATAGTAATGGATAAGAGAGGGTCCAGGGATGAGTAGAGACCAGAGGCATATCTGGGTTTTGTGGGACCTGTATCAGACATGATTTAGGGGAGCACTTTTAAGAAAAATGATATGATACAAAATTAGGTCTAGAGCCTTGGACACAGCCCATGCAAGTGAATCTTGAGATGAAGCTTCATTAATTTCACAGACAATCTTGCTATTGTTGAGAGAGTTAAAAAATTTTTTTTCCACCTAGCTGAGAACACAGACACACCACTCTGAGAGATTCTACACTGAGAAAATGGTTAGTGAGAGAGATGCAAAGGGGAGGACACGAAGAGGCCAATAAAATGCAAAGGGATTACATGGAGTTTGCTATGTGGTGTCATACATTCTTCAGAGGTCCTCCCTCCCTCCCTCCCTCCCTCCCTCCTTCCTTCCTTCCTTCCTTCTTCCTTCCTTCTTCCTCTCTCTCTCTCTTTCTTTCCTTCTGTCTGTCTGTCTTTCCTTCTTATACTCCAGGAAATTGTTCATCTTACACCTCCCTGGAGTCACGGTTTTATGTGTCATGGTTTTATGTGATTTTAAATACCAGGAACTTCTTTAAGAAAAGAATGCCTGGAGGTGTCCAGGGCCACGTGGACCACCTATGCAGTTTTCTTACAAAGAATCTGAAAGGGAAGATAAGGATCAGTGGCTTCACAGCTGAAGTTACTTTTCATTGTCTTTTCTGGTTTCTGCTAATTCTGTTCAGTTTTATGCCCATCTTTAGCACAGGCAACAGCCAACAAAATTCATCTGCCACTCACCCCCTCCCTTCTTTTTCTTCCCCCTTATTATTTTGGTTGATTCTTAACTTAAAATGATGGCATGTCTCAACTTGGGAATTAAGAGACATTTATAAGACATACAGGACATTTTAAACTTGGAGAACATTTTGATCTTCATCAGATTTTTCACAACTATTTTTAGATACCTTAAAATACAGGGTTCAACTAAACTGACAATGTCCTTTTTAAACTCTGGGGCAATGGACTAAAAGAGACCCAAGATGGTGCCAAGCCTCCAGACTGACCAGGACTGTGAAGAATCCTAATTTTACGGAGTGGGGTTGATTTGCATGGTCTTGTTACTAATCATAACGCTCTTAAACCCATTCAGCAGCTGACAGCATGCATTGAAATTGCAGAAGAAAGACTGTCAGAACCTTTAGTGGTGACAGCCCGATTTAGCTACAATTTCCACAAGAGTTAAAGCAACAGAAAAGATGGTACCACTAGGGGAGGAATTAATGGAACTTACAGGAGAACTATTAAAAAACAAATATCTAAGCTTTAAAATATTTTACCAGAAAATGAATAACAAAATTTACTGCAGATCAAATACAGATGGGCAAGAGAAGAGGTTTCAACAACAGCAGGTTGGCAGGGGAGCTTGGGAGACACCGTAATAGGTTCTCTCTGTCCTGAGGGCAGCCAGTGGATGGCAAGAGGGTAAATTTCTTTGAAGACTGGTGCTCAACTCCCCATAATAATAAACTAAAGAAATGCTGGACACCTAGCCTCTGGTTCTTGTGAGATTGTCCAAAGTACCTTGGGCCAAGATATTCATGCAGCAGGAAGGGAGTGTGAAAAAGGCCGAAAAGCCTCACAGTGCACCTTCATTCAGCCCCCTTTCCAAGTGGCCCCACCAGGGACAGTCCAGGCAAGGGAGGGGCATTTTCCAAAATCATGGAGACAGGGAGGACACTCAGCAGGAGAGGCTACAGCAACATTCATGATTTTAGTCCAGAAGGAGATTCAGTGACCTATTGCCTGTGAGATAATACTTTGTACTTTTGTGAGGGTGAAAGAGAAAGTAGCTTGGCTTCCTTGGTTCCTTCCTTCCTTCCTTCCTCCTTCCTTCCTTCCTTCCTTCCTTCCTTCCTTCCTTCCTTCCTTCCTTCCTTCCTTCCTTCCTTCCTCCCTCCCTCCCTCCCTCCCTCCCTTCCTTCCTTCCTTCCTTCCTTCCTTCCTTCCTTCCTTCCTTCCTTCCTTCCTTCCTTCCTTCCTTCCTTCCTTCCTTCCTTCCTTCTTTCTTTTAGTTTTCTTCTTACATTCCAGGAACTTGCTCAGCTTACATATCCTGGAGTCATAGTTTTACAGAATATGAAGCTTATCCAATTCTCTTCCCCTCAAATACCATATAGGCAATAGTCTGTCCCAGACTATTTTATTATATCCATGTAAAAATTTTTCACTATTAGGCAGATAGGGTAGTATAATAGTTTCTTTTTATACAGATTTTATACAAATCATTTTCTACAAATCTCTTTTTATATAAAGCTTTCCTTCACTAAAAACTCTTTAAATTCTATTTTCTACAAAAAAGCATCAGATTGATTGATGGAGTTGGAGGTCTCCATCTTGGAGTTCTTTTGCTCTAATTTGGATTGGTTTTCTGTAGGCATAGCCATCACTCTAGCATTTCCTGCACTGGACAGGCTTTTACCTGGTTCTCATGTCTTTCTCTCTCTGGATTTAACTTCCTATTGTGCTAGAACATATCCTTCAGTACCTTCTGCAGAATGGGAGCTTGCATGCCTAAAATAACTTTATTTTACCTTGAATGTTTGATCAAGAATATGAAATAACTTTCAGAATTACTAATGCATGCTTTACTATTTTATTGCTTTTTTATTAAGGTATCATTTATATGCACTCTTATGAAGGTTTCACAAGAAAAACAATGTGGTTATTACATTCACCCTTATTATTGAGTTCCCCCCATACTCCATTGCAGTCACTGTCCATCAGTGTAGTAAGATGCCACAGAGTCCCTATTCGTCTTCTCTGAGCTACACTGTCTTCCCCATGACCCCACACACATCATGTGCATCAATCATGATACTCCACAATCCCCTTCTCCCTCCCTCCTCACCCATCTCCCCCACCCCTCCCCTTTGGTAACCACTAGTCCCTTCTTGGGGAAGTGAGTCTGCTGCTATTTTATTCCTTCAGTTTTGCTTCATTGTTATACTCCACAAATGCGGGAAATCATTTGGTATTTGTCTTTCTCTGCCTGATTTATTTCACTGAGCATAATACCCTCCGGCTCCATCCATGTTGGTGCAAATGGTAGGATTTGCTTCTTTCTTATGGCTGAATAGTATTCCATTGGGTATATGTACCACATCTTCTTTATCCATTCATCTACTGATGGACACTTAGGTTGCGTCCATTTCTTGGCTATTGTAAATAGTGCTGCAATAAACATAGGAATGCATATATATTTTTGAATCAGGGATCTTGTTTTCTTTGCGTAAATTCCTAGGAGTGGAATTTCTGAGTCAAATGGTATTTCTATTTTTAGTTTTTTGAGGAACCTCCATATTGCTTTCCACTATGGTTGAACTAGTTTATATTCCTACCAGCAGTGTAGGAGGGTTCCCCTTTTTCCACATCCTCACCAGCATCTTTTGTTCCTAGTCTTTTCTATGTTGGCCATCTTAAATGGTGTGAGGTGATAGCTCATTGTGGTTTTAATTTGCATTTCTCTGATAATTAGTGATGTGGAGCATCTTTTCATGTGCCTGTTGGCCATCTGAATTTCTTCTTTGGAGAAGTGTCTGTTCATATACTTTGCCTATTTTTTAACAGGGTTATTTGCTCTTTGGGTGTTGAGACAAGTGAGTTCTTTATATATTTTGAATGTTAACTCCTTGTCGGATATATCATTTAAAAATATATTCTTTAATACTATAGGATGCCTTTTTGTTCTGCTGGTGGTGTCCTTTGCTATAGAGAAGCTTTTTAGATTGATATAGTCCCATTTGTTTATTTTTTATTTTGTTTCCCTTGCCCAAAGAGATGCGTTCAGGAAAAAGTTGATCATGTTTATATTCAAGGATTTTTGCCTATGTTTTCTTCTAAGAGGTTTACGGTTTCATGACTTACATTCAGGTCTTTGATCCATTTCAAGTTTACTTTTGTGTATGAGGTTAAACAATAATCCAGTTTCATTCTCTTGCATGTAGCTGTCCAGTTTTGCCAACAATAGTTGTTGAAGAGGCTGTCATTTACCCATTGTATATCTATGGCTCCTTTATTATATATTAATTGACTATATATAGTTAGGTTTATATCTGGGCTGTCTTGTCTGTTCCATTGGTCTAAGGATCTATTCTTGTGTCAGTACCAAATTGTCTTGATTACTGTGGCTTTGTAGTAGAGCTTGAAGTTGGGAAGCAAGATCCACCCTGCTTTATTCTTCCTTCTCAGGATTGCTTTGGCTATTCAGGGGCTTTTGTGGTTCCATATGAATTTTAGAACTATTTGCTCTAGTTCGTTGAAAAATGCTGTTGGTATTTTGATAGGGATCACACTGAATCTGTAGATTGCTTTAGGCAGATGGACATTTTGACAATATTAATTCTTCCTATCCATGAGCATGGATGTTTTATTCCTTTTAAAGTTACTTTGACAAATTCCTTGAAAGATGCAAACTATCAAAGTTTACTCAGGAAGAAATAACAACCTGAATAGCTTTATATTTATTAAAGACATTTAATTTGTAGTTTAAAAACCTCTGACAAAGACAATACCCATCCCAAATGACTTCACTGATGAATTTTCTAAATATTTAATGGACAATAAGTAATGCCAAATCTACACAAACTTCAGAAAACTGAGCTGAACAGGAGAAAATATTTCCTAATTCATTTTGTGAGGCCAGCATTATCTTGACACCAAAACCAGACAGGCACAGCAAGAAAAGGAAACTATAGACAAATATCCCTCCTGAGTATAGATGCAATAATCCTAAATAAAATTTTAGGGAATGAAGTCCAGCTATCTATAAAGATGATAATATACTATGACCAAGTGTTGTTTGACTTTTGGAGGAACTGGACCTCTCATACATTGCGGGTAGGAATGTAAATGATATAACCACTTTGGAATACAGTTTGACAGTTTCATAAAAGGTAATGTGTACATCCATCATACAATCCAGCTCTTCTAGTCCTAGAAATTTGCCCTAGGAATATGAAAGCTTATGCCCATGTAAAGGCCTATCGTGAATGTGTATAGCAGCTTTGTTTATTATAGCCAAAACTGGAAATAACCCAAATGTTCACCATCAATGAGTAGATAAACTGCTATGTCCATACAAGAAGATACTACTTAGCAAAAAAAAAGGAATAAGCTATTTCTATAATAAGAATATAAATGAATCTAAAAGTAATTATGCTTAGTGAAAGATACCATACAGAAGAAAGAGCATTTCATTATTCCAATTACATAAAATTCTAGAAAATACAGATTAAACAGAGAGCAGATCAGTTGTTGCCTGAGGGTAAGAAAGGGGAACAGGGAAAGATAAAAGGGCAGGATTTCAAAAGGGATCAAGGAAAATTTGTAGGGTAATAGATATGTTCATTATCTTGATTGTGGTGATGATTTTACAGGTGTATACATATATCAAAACTCAACAAAACATACACTACATATAACTTGCATGTCAATTATATCTAAAGGAAACTGTTAAAACTGTGGGTCAGTTTCATTTTCTTTGGCTTGGCAATCATCTCTGTTCTTCTTTGTCATGCTTTTGAAACACCTGTGTGATATGTCCAGTCTGACTCCAGCCTCTTTCTCCTTTCTACCATGTAAGGGAGTTAGGAATGCAACATTATGGTGTCAAATCTCAGAAAGACATCTTAAAGGAATAAAAGCAGTATGCTTAATGATATTCTTACTCACTTGAGCTGGACAAATAGAAGAGCATATTGCCTATATCTACACTGGCATTGTCATTTGTTGACATTAATTCCCTAATAACTGGAGATTTGGCATTCAAATTGATCCAGCTAGCCAGACTTGAGTGGCCATGTGAATTCGTTATTGATCTTCAGAAAAAAAAAGAAAAGCAGCTTCCTAGCCCCCATTCCTAAAGAGTCTGATTTAGTAAGCTCTGGGAATTTGTATACAAAGATTAGAAACAATAGCATTAAGCAAAATTAGCATTTTCACCCTTGCCTCTATTAGAAGCCCTACCATCTGTCTGCCGTCCTCTCCCGCTGTCATACCGAATTAACTTCTCTCCCTCCTGCCTGATTTCCACCTCTGCAAATCATGGCGATTCACCCATTTGTAGACTCCACCTCTTCTTTTATGACTAACCATCTCTCCCCTCTTCATTTCTTCTTAGCTGTCTCCAACCACTCTAGCCCTTTCAGTCAAAACAACTCAAATATTCCAGGCTAATCATAAAGGCATTTCTTTCTCTGCGTTCCAAACACTACATAGAATGAAGGCCCCAGGATTTCAAAACAAAGCTTTATTTACAGAAAATCAGCTCTTTTGCCTCATACAAGTCACTGTAGCAAGTTCTCTTATGTAGCACCAATGTTTCTTCACTTGCTCAATACATTAGACTGTGTCTATGGACAAGTAGTACTATTCTGTTTTGGTTAGGGAAAATTATTAAGGCCTAGAGCAAAGTTGTTTATTTTGCCATCCAAATTTCTGAGAAGATATTTCAGATAAGCAATTCACCACTGTCTTTGATCTCAAGCTATCAGCTTCAAAGTATAACATTTAAAAATAATTTTATATGGTTTCTATTATTTTGCCTGCCTTGCATGCACTGAGGCCTGTTTTAAAATATCTCCTCTGTTTTTGAGCTTTTTTGTAAGATGATCAAGTTAGATGTTTGTCCTTTGTGATAAAACTCAACTCCTTTATGGAAATATCCCATGTTTTATTGATTATCATATCAAACACTGGTAACATGAATTCATTGCTCTTCTTTACATGACATTTACTGAAAATTGATGCCATCTCTTAATCTTTCTGGAAAAGCATTGGCTTCTGTTTTTCTCTCCCCTCTGTAACTGCTCTTGAAGAAAAAAAGATTCCAGTCATACAGCTAATGTATTTGGTGGGAAGGAGGGTGGTTAACATTACTGCTTCTGCATGGTGGTGGTAAAGTTTTCTGTTCTCTTTGTAAGGTCCAAGAAAAAAAAAAATAAAAAAAAACTGTGTTAAAGGTAGAACACTTGGACTGTGTGTTGCAAAAGGGATGTATATATACCTCACAGGTACAGTCAAAGTACATAAATGGTTTTATGTTTCCTAGCTTGCAATCTTAGAGACAGTAAAATGTAGTGGGCATAGTCAAAAAACAGTAGTAGCACTGATTATCTAGAACTGGAGAAACTGGTTTCCAAATTCTGCTCTTCCATGTATGTGATCTTAGGCAAGGCTCTTCATGCTTTTGTTTATTCATTCAGTCATCCCACAAGTATGTCTTGACCATAATAAAAAATTTTAAATGAAAAGATTCCTTCATGATTGGTACTGTTTAGTTCCTATTACTTGACAAAAGGAGAATAGTATTTTGTTGTTCTACTTTTAATGACATTAAGGTGACTACTTGGTGGGAGATTTTCAAGTAACCCAAGCAGAAGTCAAGATCTCAAGGGGGTGTTGAAAGCAGAACATCTCACAATAGGATCAATAGTTGCATGCACAGGTGTGGAGTAACTAGAAAGAAAATAAACTTTTGGTGTGACATATTACTTTCCGCTTTGCTTCTGAAAAACCCGTTAACTCAGGTGAGATGGGAAAAGGGACACGATGACTCAAGCACTGGAGAAAAGCCTAACAAAGACCCCAGAGAAACATTAGAAAAGAATTGCCTGCAAAATTACGGAATACGTAGAGTCACTGGAGTTTCATTATGTAAAGGGCCTCATAATGCCACATAGTTCAATGCCAGGAGCTTCCCTGCAGGACATGATCTCACTTCCCTGCCTGTTCCTGCCTCACTGGTAGGATGATATTAGTCATCCCAAAGGTCCCATACGGTCCTAATAGTTTGGGATCTTATAATCACCATCCCCTTGCAACATTATACTGATAAGAAACTGAGGCCATATCTTGAGAAAATGCAGAACTAGAATAAAACATGGATCCACCCCATAATTCTTTCCACAAGAATGGGAGCTAACATTTATTGAGTGTGCTGAGCATTTTATATATCACATATCATTTAATTCTTACTATAACCTGCTATATATAAAGTAGGAACTATTGCTATCCCCATTTTAAAAATGATGAAATTAAGGCACAGAAAGCTAAGCACTTTATCAGCTATGCCTCCAAAGCATATCTTGAATCCCTTTATTTTTCTCACTGGCACTATCTTTACCACAGTACAAGCCTATGCCAGCTCTCATCTAATTCCTGTAATTTAACTGCTCTATATGTTTCTACTCCTGCTCCCACCCAGTCTAGCCTCTCTCAGCAGTCAAAGTGCTCTTTCAAAAATGTAAATTAAATTATGTCATCATTCTAATCAATCTCCAATGGTTCCTCATTGCACTTAGAATAAAGTACAGACTCCTTACCATGGACCTTGAGGGCCTTTATCGGTATCTCTGATCTTTGTTTCATAATAATTAATCTGGGCAAAAGATAAGGAGATAGAACTTGGAGAGGAAAACAAAGGGAACTTTGATTTTATTTGTGATATTCTATTTTATTTATATAAACAGAATATTTGAAGAAAAAACTAAATAGCAACATTTAATCATTCTTAAGAGTGGGTTATTTTTGTTTTAATATTTTACTTGAACATTATCAAAAATGACACAAAGCAAAAATCTTCACATTTGCAGGTATACACTCATACATACACACTTTTGTGTATCTTCCAGTCTTAGGCATCATATTTAACTAGAGAATCCAGCAAAAGTTTTATCCTGGGAAGGCCCAGGTATATATGAGGAGAGAAGCTAAAGTCCACTCACTGTCATGTGATAATTTTGTTTATGAATATTTATAAAAGCTAGTGGTTTTTCCTGACTATAAAAGTAAGATTTCCTCACTGTAGAAAATTTGGAAGGAAAAAACAATATCTTCCTATAAGCCTATCACTAAGAAAAAGTCACTAGGTATTTTGGTTTATTTTCCTTCGGTCTCTGAGTATATGGACTCTTGTTTTTGCTAATATCTGCTAATATTTTGAAACAAACCCCTGAATGAAATGTGATTGTTTTGTCTTTGATCAAAATAATCTTTGCTTTGGGGTTCCAGATTGGGCTTGTGATATCTTTTTCTTTTTTTAAATCAAAACAAAAATAAAACCAATAGCTAATGTTCACTAAAGGCTGTGCCTTGCATGTTAAAGCATGTTACATTCATTGCATTATTTAAACTACTTTCCAATATAGGAACTATTGTAATTCCTTTTTACACAGAGAAAAGTGAAGCAGAGAGAGGCTTACGAAATTGCCAAGGAGGAGCTAGGAGGAGATGAAGCTGGGATTCAAACCCAGAGAATTTGATAAATATAGAGCCAACCTCTACATATCCATGGGAGGCCCCATAAGGGTGAGTCTTTGTGTTTATGTTGAATTTGGATGTGTGTGTGTGTGTGTGTGTGTGTGTGTGTGTGTGTGTGTGTTTGTGTGTTGGTGGCATAGAACATGTTCAGCTGCCAACACCTCCTCCCACTGCAAGCCACTCTCCAGAGCCCCCTACACCTCCATGACTCTAACCTCAGACTAAAGGCCCTCCCTGGGCCATTCAAAGATTAAGATCTCAGAGGGGACTAGGCCCAAAGCCGCTGTGAGTGTGCAGGCTGTGAAAATGTCTTCTTAGGGGTCGCAGACAGTCGTTTCATCCCTTCAGTGATACCTTGTGTTGTTATAGATTCAGAGATCTCTCAGTAGCCATTGCCACACTCCTCAGCAATTCTCAACAGGATGCAGTTGGAACAAAGAACTCTAGAGCCCTAGAGTTACCCGTATCTGAGTCTATGTACTGCTTTTGATGTCTGAACAGGTATAACTGAGCCAGGTGACCTTTGGTAGTGGGGACATAATTTTGTCTCATATTAAACATTTGTTGAGCCGGCCCTCATTATGCACTGTGCCTCAGACTAAGTACTTCACATGTTTTGCATCTTCATAACATGTTTTCATCTTCTTAACAACCTTATAAGGAAGGTTCTATTGTGATTCCCATTTCATTGATAAAGAAACTGAAGCTTAGAGAGGATGAGGAACTCTGTCAGGTTACAGATAGAGATAATAATGTGATTGTCCACACTTTCAAACTGAGGATGCCAGACCCTACAGTCCATACTTGGTCTAGTTTTTACCACTCTCAGAATATGAAGACTTTATTTCTCTTTGCTAACCTGTGTAATGTCTCAATGTTTGAGATGAGTAGAAGAACATACTTGCCATTGCCTCTCCCCAACAGTGGTATAGCACACAGCCAATCAGAGGACTCTCGTCTTTTACAGAGACATCTTTTCCTTCAGTTTCTCCCACCAGGCTTGCCTAGTTTGGGTTGGGTGCCTCTTGCCAACTCCTGGTTCCACCTAGTTGGTGTTCAGGAATGGTCCATAACCCAAAGAAACAGACTTTAAATGGCTTGTTTTTGCATTGCACGTTACAACCCTAGGAGGAAACTTGGACGGTTACCAGCTTATAAAAATAAGGAAATGAGAACCATGCTTAATAGGAATGAGGCCTGCCAGTGATCAGAGCCAGGATTAACCTTTTGAAATATAATGGAGATGGGGGTGGGGCAGGGGATGGGTTGGGAGAAGGATGAATCAGAGTGTAAAGGCAGCTTTAGCCAAAGAACCGACCAACAAACAGACTTTGGGCACTGAACAAGCTCCAGTCACTCCTAAACAGATGGTGAGGAAGATATCCTCCAGTTCAGTTTTCTTTAATGTCTGTCCGTCAGAGGCTGCGGAGTAGTCATTACTGGGGGCCTAGACAGTTGAGCTGATGTGTGGACTGGGTGGGCCAAAGGAGGGATGAAAGCTGTCGCTGTTGCTGGCCAGCCACTCCCCTGGTCTTAAAGCAGCACTCCCAAGTACCCTTCCCATGTGCTGCTGGTAGGCATCCCCACAAACAGTGTCTTTGGAATTCATCACTACCCTGGGTTCTGTTAATGGCCTGGGTCTTCACAATATTGCATACACATGATCAGTATTAATTAGCAAGAGAGCTTTTGTCCATGATGAGATGTAGAACACAGTCCCTGAGGTCAGAGACCTAATGAATTACTGAGAAGGAAAAAAACTCCAAGCATGTATCTGAGTCCTTGATTATCGATGCAGAGAAAAAATGTGCATAGAAAAAAAGAGAGTAAACTAAAAGGGAGGGGAACAAGCTCCTAATTTTCCCACTCTTCAGGCTTTTAACATAGATCAAGGAATGGGAATTAAGTGTGGTCCAAAAAATTTTCAGTTTCAGCCACATGTGTCTGCATCAATTCTCTCTCCTGCCAAGGGGTGTGCTTTGCAGGGAGAAGAATTGTGCGTTTTCTGGGAAATGAAGCCAATGCACCAATTTTTGACAGAAAGAAGAAAAAAAATGACAAGACAAGGGGAAAAAAAGAATTGGACAGTGTTATCTTTGAAATTCCTTTGCATACTTTTTCCCAGGCTCTAAGAGCAACATTTTTCTGGGGAAGGCAGCCCTGTCCTTGCTCACCATGTGCAGGCTTAAAGTGAGTCTCCATAGTCATTCAAACATCATAAAAATCTGTTCTCATTATTCCCACCCTTCCCAAGTGGGCCTGTAGGAATGGGATTAAGTAGTCGATCAGACAGCCGTGCCCGTTACTCTCTCTCTTTCCTGAGATAGGGGAGCTGTCGGGACTTGCTCTGGTTTGTCCTTTCACGGCAGAAAGGCAGCTCTGCCCCCATACCTCAGTGCACTACTCGTATTAGCAAGGCCTCTAGGAATAGAAAACAAAACAACTAATGACGCAAAAGGGACATAAAACCTCATAAAATGGGACTATCGGCCAAGTTCAGGATTGACTCAGTACCGGCAGCTCCTCTCAGTGACAACACCAACCTCCTAGCGTGTGCAGCAACGGGGAGCGTATGTTTCTGGGCTTCTGAGGTACCTCTGGCTCTTTACATTTTTAAAGCGTGTGGATCCACTTAAGATGTCAGAATAAGTGGCACCTGGTATGGGAAGGGTGGTGGCTTCCTATGGCGGTGAGGCTGGGCCCCACCCAGTGATTTCTTGTGGAGGAGAGAAGTCGGCACTTTTAAATCACCTGGGCTTCCCACTCACTGTCTGCTGTTCAGTACAGAGGTTCTGTGGCCCTTCCTCTGCCTGTGGGCTTGGCATTGCCCCTCCTTGTTAACAAACACTTACTTCCTCAAAGTCTCCATAACTTTCTCCCTCTGCCTTCATTAATAAGGTACATCCTTGGAATCCAGGGGATTTGCTTGTTTTTTTACTGGTTTAAATATACGTAGAGTAAGATCTTTTTGTGAAACACATGATTTCTATGTTCTTTGGTTCTACCTGCATACTATTGTAAACATGTTCTGTCAGGCACTTATATAGCTAAGGAAGAATCTTGCTTTCAGTGTCAAACCTTTATTAAGCACCTAAAGACCTTTTCTGAGGGGAAACTGATAAGATAGAGAATGTGAATAAGAACCAGGCTGAGAAATCAGATGGGCTCACTCTTTGCTCTGTCACTTAATGAGCGTGGATTTGGAGCCAGTTACCTCACCTCTCTAAGACGTCTTCCTCAGCTATAAAATGATCATAACACTAATATCTATAACATCTTTTGTGAGGCTTATATTATGTGTCAGGCACATAATAAGAGTCTAGTGTTACTACTAAAAACTAAAACATGTCTCCTCATTTTGCAGAGCTCGTAGTCGATAGGGGAAGGCAATCATTCAAACAGATAGATAATAACAGGACGAAAGTCCTGTAATTGACATGCAAAAACAAGTACAGTAATGCCCAGATGATATGGCCATTCATTTTGTCAGGAAGGTTCATGTTCTATTTGATTTCACTTGGCCGGGAAATGAAGGAAGAGGGTTCAAGGCAGAGGAAACAGAAAGAGAACAGGCAGAGCCATAAAGCAGGAAAGAAGGCAGCCATATGGAGTTGGCACCCCCAGGCCACGTGAAGGGATGGTAAGCTTTCTGAACGGTGTGAAGGATTAACCCCTATTAATTCCTAAGAGGCCTGTTGAATAATCTAATAGAGTCAGAGCCTCTAATTGGACTCTTTTTTAGCCTGACAACCAAGCTGCTGCAGAAACAAATAGCCAGGAAGGAAAGGGTGGAACGCACTGTGGGGGAACTGAGGCAGTGGGTGCCCATCCAGTCTGTTTGCAAGTCACAACAGCTGAGTCAGTCAAAATCCAATCAGACTTATGTGCAAATATGCACTAAAAGTCCACAAATACAAAACTTCCTCTACATAGAAGTGCATAAACATGGGGAAACTTTCAGTGAAAGTCAAAACCACTTTCTCTCTCTCCAGTGCGGGAGAACCCTCGGACCTTGGGAGGAGGGGCAATCAAGGTTGACAAGTGAATGAGTGGAAGCATACAGACAAATCGAGAAGAGTTTCAAATGAAAAGATGACTAAGCCAAGGTTTTACACATCCTCTCAATGTTATTGAAGAAAATGTTCTAGTCTACTTATTGCTAAACATCCTTCTTAAAAATTATTTTCTGGTTATTTTAGGAATATACTAGTTTATTTCCACTGTGGTCATGAAAAATACTTCATGATTTAAATTCTTCATCATTTATTGGAAATTGCTTTATTGACCACCATATGGTCAATTCTGGTAAATCTTCCATGTGCATTTGATAATATTGTGCATTCCGTAGTTATTGAATCCATCATTGTGGATTTATTTCTTCATTTAATTCTGTTAGTTTATGTCTTATAATTGTTAAGGCAACTTCATTAGGTGTATATAGAGTTATTAAATCTTTTTGAACTGATCATTTTATCACTATGAAATGTCCCTCTTTATTGCTATTAATATAAAATAATAAAGTAATTACCTTTAATATTAAATACTGAAATATTTAGAAGTAGTAAATCTTCTTTTTGAATGTGTCAAAATAAAATCTTTTCATTTTCAGAATTACTGAATACAAAGTGATACTTTATCTCTAGTAATACTACCTAATGAAGTATTTTAAATTATTCAGTTTCTCCCTCTATTAGTTGGTTTGTAATACTTTTTTTACTTTTCTTTTATTTGGGATCCCAATCATAATAACATGCATCTTTGATTTATTATAATTTACTTTAAGTTCATATTTTTACCAACATTCCAGACAATGCAATGACCTTGCAACACTTAAAAAATTTTTTTCCACTTTTATTGAGATATAATTGAAATATAACACTATGTGAATTTAAGGTATACAACATAGTGATTTTGATACATGTATATACTGTGAAATGATTACCACAATATGTGAACATCCATTACCTCACATAGTGACAAATTTTTTTCCTTGTGATGAGAACTTTTAAGATTCTCTTAGCAACTTTCAAATATACAAACCAATATTGTCAACTATAGTTACCATCCTTACATTACCAAAACTTAATTATATTTGAGCTGGGAATTTGTACCTTTTGACCCCCTTTACCTATTTCCTCCATCCCCTACTCTCTGACAACCGTCAGTCTATTCTATGTTCCATGCATTCATGTTTTTAGTTTCCACATGTAAGTGAGATCATACAGTATTTGCCTTTCTCTGTCTTATTTCACTTAGCACAATGTCTTCGGGGACCTTATAACATTTTAACTCTGTTTAACTCTCTGTTCTTTATGCTTTGGCCATTGTGTATCTCAATTCTACACATTTTTAAAAACAGATAGATGTTAGTATTATTATTTTAAGCAATTAATTTTTAAAAATATTTTCCACTATGGTTGTTCTTTCTGTTGTTCCTTTTTGCATAATTGTGCTTCTATCTAGGATCATTTTTCCTTCTGCCAAAAGAAGACCTTTATTATTTCTTCTAGTGTGGGTCTAACAGTGATGAATTCTAAGTTTCTGTTTGTCTGAAAAAGTATTTCTTTTGCCTTCATATTTGAGGATATGTTCATTAGGTATGGAATTCTCAATTCACTGTTTGTGATTCCATTCCTTCACAGTTTCCGTTGTTCCTACTGAGGAGTTAACTGTAACTCTTGCTCTCTTTAAAGGTAAGTAATGTTTCTCCTTGCTTCTTTTAAGATTTTTCTCCTTTTCTTTGATTTTTGGTAGTTTTACCATGGTTTGCTGTGTATTTATCCTATTTAAGGTTTTCAGATCTTAAATTTATGACTGGATGTCTCTTGTCAGTTTTAAAAAATTCTTAGGTAATACCTCCTCAAATGTTGTTTCTTTCACAATCTCTCCTGTAATTACACGTGTCAGATCTTCACATGGCATTCCAAATACCTCTTATGATCTCTTTTAATAATATTCTGTGTACTTTTTCCTTCTCTGGACTTTATTCTAGATACTTTCTATGGATCTATCTTTCAGTTCACTATTCCTCTTTTCTGCTGTGTCTAATATGTTGTTAAATTCATTCCTTAAATTCTAAATTCAACTATTGCAATTTTTTCTATTCTAAAATTTTCTTTTGATTCTTTTTCACATATTCCAATTTAGTAAAATTTTCCATTTTTTTATTTGTGTTGGAACATATTAATCATAATTATTTAAGGCCTATATTTTATAATTCAAATATATAAGTCACTTGTTCATTTTTATTATCTATTTTTCAGCCTTTTTTTTGTTTGTTCGTTTGGGTTGTTTTCTGATCTATCTAGTAAAGTTTAATTGAATGTTGGATCTAATATCTAAATATGACAAGGGTTCTGAATGATTCATCATCTTCCAAGGAGGATTTAATTTTCGGCTGGGAGGCAGTTAACATGTTAGCAGATCATTTTGATTTACTCAAGGTTGGTCTATTTTAGTATGCCCTTATTTTTAGAGTATAGGCCTTTTAGAAATCTCAATTGAAAACCTGGGGTGTTTCGTTGGCCTTTCATACACACATATAGATTAGGAAACATAAAAGGCACCAAAAGAAAAATTGTAGGCAGAAAGTGAGACTCGTCTTTCTTTGCTTCCCTTTGTTCCAGGAACTTGCCTCTCAAGTCCTGGACGCTCTGTGGGACTACTGGGACACTAGGCCATCACTTCCTTCAGGATTTCTACAGCCCAAGGTTTGAATGTGAAAATGTCCTAGGGGAAGAAACAGTGTCAAGTATGGGACCCCCTCGATGCATGCACCTACTCTTTGGGATCTTGGCACCACAAATTCTGGCTGCCTTACAAACTACCATCTTATGGTATTTTGTCCAGCTTTTATAATTGTTTTCAATTACTCTGTTAAAGTTAAATGCATATTCTTTCTGGAAGTACTGATTTAGAACTTTTGTACTTTAGAAAGAAAGTTCAATTATTTCTATAGAAAACCTGGTTCTGATGTCTGGTCTGAACTCTGAACATACATGACTCCTAGGATTATTCTTTATCTAAAACTTTAAAATAAATTTATTCTTTTATCCTTTCATCTTTGAAGCTTTAAGAAAGGTTTTAGTAATAAATGGATCGGAGAATTATATACTCAATCCTTGCTAACATAACACTTTTCCTTTGAAGCTGCTATGTATCTACCCATCTACCTGTAAGCAAGATATGACTTTCCCAGTTCTTCACATCCTTACTCTTTTATCTAGCTTTAAACAACTGGAAAATAACTAGCCCAATATCTGGTACAAAATAAACACGAAATAAATGCTGATGAAAGGATGAATAACTGAAATTCCTTCATTATGCAAAAACTGGTTGAGATGATTGGTTCTTCCCTTTTGTTGTTAAAACATCCTTTACTTTAATAAAAAAAATCATCTAATGTACACCATAACTGGAGACTACTCTGCCAGGATTTATATTTAGTGGAATCCAAAAGCTTGAATTTCACAAATTTTTAGTTCATATAAAGGTATGCCAACAACTTCATTTATTTACTCTGAATCATTTATTTGCTTGTCAAGTAGGTGGTCACCCAGAAGTGATTATTGACAAAAATCTCACTGTATACACTTAGCTAATCTTGACTGGTATAAACAGTTCTTGTCATATGAATTTCTATTTGGGGACATGACGTAGGTGGTGAGACAGAGCTAGATTGTTCATTGCCTGGTCTCATTTTAGAAAGTGTCTCTCTTAAAGTAAATTTAGAAACAGAAAGTTACTGTGTTATGTACTGAATTTCTGTCAGGGCCTGCTCTGTCATGTTTCTAGGTCTTTGAACATTTTTTTCCTTTGTCTTGAATGTTCTCCCTTTTGCCTGTCTGGTAGACTGCTTCAGTGCTCAAAGGTGTTACCTCATTTTCATTAGGGAAAGTGAAGCTTTTCCTAATATCCTAGTAGCATTGTTTCCTGATACTCTACTAAGGTGCCTGTCATTGTAGTGAATTATTTATGTCTATCTTCCTCACTAGATTCTCACAAGGGCACAAGGTATGCATTACTCATCTCACTAACTTCAGTGCCCAAAATAGAAACTAATACTTGTTAGATCTTCAGCACACTTAAAAAAAATATTCACACCATATCAAATTCACTCTTTCAAAGGGTGTAGTTCACTGTTTTTTAGTTTATTCAAAGTTGTGCAACTATTACTACTATATAATGCCGTAATGTTTTAATCATCCCAAAAAGAAACCATACCCAATAGCAGTCAGTCATTCCCCATTTACTCTCCTTCCAATCCCTGAAATCACTAATCTGTTTTCTATTCCTATGAATTTGCCTATTCTGGATATTTTAAATAAGTGGAATCATACAATATGTGGCCTTTTATGTCTGTTTTTTTTTCACTTGTCATAAAACTTTTGAGGTTCTTCCATGTGGTAGTATGAATCTGTACTTCACTGCTTTTTTAATGGGTGAATAATATTCCATTATATGGATATAGCATATTTTGTTTACCCAGTTATCAGTTACTGGGCATTAGAGTTGTTTCTACTTTTTGGCTGTTATGTATATCGCTCTGAACATTCATTTAAAAGTCTTCGTATGGATATATGTTTTCAGTTCTCTTGGGTATGCAGGAATAGAATTTCTAGTAACTCTGTGTTTCACTTTTTAAAGAACTGCCAAACTATTTTCTAAAGTTGCTGCACTAATTTGCATCCCTATTTGCAGTATATGAGGGTTCCAGTTTCTCAGAATATTCCCCAGTACTTTTTATTATCTTAAACTTATTGACTATAGCTATACTAGTGAATGTGAAGTGTGCCTTACTGGGCGTTTTTTTGTTTTTTTTTTGAGAGGGTATCTCTCATATTCATTGATCAAATGGTTGTTAACAACAATAAAATTCTGTATAGGGGAGTCAATGCTCAATGCACAATCATTAATCCATCTCAAACCTAATTCTCATCAGTCTCCAATCTTCTGAAGCATAACGAACAAGTTCTTACATGGTGAACAAATTCTTACATAGTGAATAAGTTCTTACATGGTGAACAGTACAAGGGCAGTCATCACAGAAACTTTCGGTTTTGATCACACATTATGAACTATAAACAATCAGGTCAAATATGAATATTTGTTCGATTTTTGTACCTGATTTATATGTGGATCCCACATTTCTCCCTTTATTATTATTATTATTTTTATTTTTAATAAAATGCTGAAGTGGTAGGTAGATGCAAGATAAAGGTAGAAAACATAGTTTAGTCTTGTAAGAGAGCAATTGTAGATGATCAGGTGTGTGCCTGTAGACTATGTGTTAATCCGAGCTAGACAAGGGCAATAAAACATCCACGGATGCAGAAGCTTTCTCTCAAAACAAGGGTGGTGAGGTTCTAAGCTTCACCACTGTTGATACCCAATTTCTCACCTGATGGCCCCCCTGCGACTGTGCCTGTCTTAGGTTGTTCCTCCCTTGAGGAATCTTACCTGTTTCTGGCTAACCAGTCATCTTCCGGGGCCATACAGGGAGATGTAAAGTTGGTAAGTGAGAGAGATGGGCTTTTTTTTTTTTGAGGTAAAATTAATATATGACACTATATTAGTTTCAGGTATACAACATAATGATTTGATATTTGTACACGGTGTGAAATGATCACCACAACAAGCCTAGTCAACATCCATCACCATACTTAGTTACAAACATGATTTTTTTCTTGTGATGAGAACTTTCAAGATCTATTCTCTTAGCTACTTTCAAATACACAATACAGTATTATTAAGCATAGTCAGCATACTGTACAGTACATCCTCATTATTTATTTTATAATTGAAAATTAGTACCTTTTGACCTGCTTCATCCATTGTCCACCCCCATCTCCCTCATTATCATTTTGAATGGCATTTACCTAAGGAATAATGATGTTGACAATTTTTTCATGTGCTTATTGTCCTTTCATATAGCTTTTATAAAGAAATGTATCATCAAATTATTTGCCCATTTTTAAATTTGGTTGTCTTTTTATTGTTGACTTGTGAGAGTTCTTTATATACTGTGAAGACCAGACCTTATCAACTATGTGATTTGTAAATAGCCTATTGTTTGCTCCAAATGCTAGCTACTGTCTGAGGCAGCCACAACTACCTGATTGTTTTTGTCAGATCCCCCTAGGAAATGGCTGTTTTCACTGGGCAAGCTCTGTGTTGGTTCAAATAAAGACAGTCTTTGAAATGGGGTTTTCTGTAAATTATCAGACAGGTCAAATAATGACACTTTTCTGGAAGGTGGCTTTGTAGGAATTCTAATCCCATTCTGTCTCCCCCAGTGGTTGCCAGAATGCTAGTTTTCACCATGATTGTGAGCGTTGGATTTTAAAGCTACCACAAAGCTGGAGCAGTGGGGATGGTGCGGGCGGGAATAGGGCAAGGTAAATCACCACAGAATTTGCTTTTCTTATTGGGAGTAGGCCATTTTTCTTGAATAAATGCTCCAGATTGCTGTAAGCCTTTGATTCATTTCCAGAATCCTAAAGAAGCTGATTCTTTTTGGCCCAGGTTTTTTTTACCTTTCAAGGGGGGAGGATGTTTGGAAGTTCCTCCTTCACTCTTTTTATTGACATTCTCAGTACAAGTTTTTGAATGAGTGAATTAATCAATGAACTAACTAAAATATGCAGGTCCACAGAAATGCCTGTATACTCCCCAATTTAGCCAAGACGTTCATTTTTTGAGCTGATTTATCTGCTACAACCTGCAGACTTGGGGTTAATTGAGTCCTGGAACTGACTGCTGTAGCAAGAAGTGAGATGGGACAGGGGTTGTCAGTATCGTAATGCTTGGTATTGGCTTTTCACAGAGTCTTTGCTCAAGTATGGAGGCACCTGCTGCATTTCCTGTGGTTTAATTACTTCTTGTCTTCTTTCTAGTGTTTTCAAACATGGTCTTTGATCTTGTTTAGAATTATTTATTTTTGTTCTAATCCTTTTTGCCTAATTAGAGCAGGAAACAGGAGCAAAGTGAGGAGCTTATTTGATTGGTTATAGCTTAAGCTGTTGCCTTATTTGGGGAAGCTTAGTTGGCTATGGTTGGTTGTTCTTAAGTTTTGATTTCTTAACCTTGAAGCATTTATAGGAATTGATTTTGGCTTGGGTTTCAGTTTCCTTACTTACACTGCCAAGGCATTATACTCACCTCAGTCTAGTGGGCAATTTTTCCTTATTTATTTTAACACTTGAATACATTAAAATCATTAAAATATCCTCTTCTTGGATTCTAGAAAATGCTCTTTTGTTTTTGTTATTTCATTGTGTGAACTAAGGCTGTATTCTTTTATTCTCTTTCTCCTCCCCAAACTTTTCTTGGCTCATGTGTCCAAACTAAAAAATGTATTCCATCTAGTTAAATAAATAAAATGATGTCTTTGGAGCTTTTCTTTTAATTGACTAATTGTTTCATTTTTCAATAGCTATGAAAGCATCAACTAAACATAGTCTATTTTATTAACTCACTTATGCAATCAAGAGCCTAATGGACCACTGTCTGTATAATCTTCATAGTCACATTAAGATTCACACAGATTTCCTGTCTGTTTCTTTATTATATATGTAGTTATTACTTCCCAGTCTCTTCATTCTTCCTTTATGGGACTTAGTATTCAAACAGCTAGGTAAGCAGTACTGTGTTGAGTTTTGAACCCCACTCCAAATTTTGAGAAAAGGGATGAATCTATACAGAGATGCTTTTACTAGTTCTGACTCAAACATTCATTCCTGAATGCCTAGTGTTTAAAACATTGCTACTTCCTTGCTGAGGAAACTATTCCTGCTTTCCTTTTAAAAGTCATAATCTGGATTCACTTCAATTAAGCATGTATTCTTAATGGTTAGGAAATTTCTTATAGATACAAACTTATTGCAAATACTTTAAAGATATACTGAGAATCCTGCTCTGTTTCTCTAAAGATTTATTTTTATTCAAGTCAAAGAGATAAGACCAGGAGACTCTGACAAAAATCTATGGAATAAATTATTATAATTTCTTAAATTTTTATATAGTCCAAACTGTGCTAAATAAATGAAATAAATAAAGCAGGATTGGTTTGTAGGAAAAATTCCCCATGCCTTTCACAAATGAACAATTCCCTCCTTTCTTTTTCTTTTTAATGCTATGTAATCAGGCCAGTAACCTTAGGGGATAAATAAGCCATATTTTCCAGATGTTAATTCTGAGGCATGGAGAACTGGGACCAATCTCATTCTTTACAGGATAAATTCAGCAGGATAGAAAGAAACAAATGAGACAAGCATCCTGTCTGTGTGTTCTCCGAAGTTCTCACACAAGTACAACTTAAGATTTGTTACAGTTCATACTATTGGTAGGAATTCAAGTTTTAGTCTTTCTCCAAATAAATAAACTTGTTGCTGTGGGTGGTGGGCAAAAGAGTGACTTCTGAAAATTCAATGCATTTTATCCACTATGGTTCTTATTTGTTGAGTATTGCCAGCCAAATTAGGTAAATGTCAAGTCTCTCTCAGGGCTTTAATGATAAAAAGGAATTTTTTTTTTTTTTTTTACAAAATATGAGTAGGGATGATGTTATTTACTATTCTGGAGATAAGTTCTAATCCATTTTAATTTATATATGTATTTTAAAGGATATATTGCTGTTCTTAGTTATATATGGATTTCTTAGTCATGACCAATTTCTTCAAAAGGGCTCTTTTTATTTTATTTTATTTTTTTATTAAGGTATCGCTGATATACACTCTCTCATGCTGCCATCTTTAATCTGATTAAGAGGAATTTAAAAACTTTGGATGCTACCACAAGTATTGAAACCTGTTTAGTGTGGATGCTAGCAGTTGCAACATGGAACATGGAAACTCTCCCAGCAAAGTCTTTGTCTATGATTCTCAGAACATGATGAAGAGATATCAGAATTAGTGTCTCTTTTAACTTTATGCCTTATAAAGCCGAACCTAAATACTGGGTAGGACTTCCCTGGAATCTGAGATGTGGATTAATAATTTTTTAAGGGAAGGAAGAAAAGGTACCAGGAACGGCCTTCAATTTTTGTGAAGATGTCCACAGCGTATTTAAAGACCAGCAATAAAACCTACCAGATTTGAGACCTATCATCTAAAGAACATAAACAAATCATGATAGCTTCTTCCTTGGCTCACATAGTTTATTAACTAAAGAAAAAAAATATTATGAGTTTGTATTTAAGTTTGACCAAGTACTCCTAGAAATTTTCAAGTAGTGCCAAGAAAAGTCTATAGATGTTTAAACAAAATAAGACACTTATCAAAGCAAACTTTTCCTACACAGATCATTACATTTTGTCTTGCTTTTTTATAAGAAGTGAGCTGAATAAGGACTAAATTTTGTTATTTTGTTGGCTAAGTATTTTGAGATAGCATTGCTGGTTCACTTCCGATCTCTACCCAGGGCCACAGTTTTGATGAAAGAGAAGATTATTTGATCACAATCCTACAGTTTCAATTAGAATTCTACCAAATATGCACCATAACTCTTTTTGGTTATTTTGGCACAGGCATAGAAGTGTAAAGCATTGCAAGACACCCTTTTGGTTCTCTTGGCATAAGGAGTTCACACAACTCCCTTTGATATTGCTTATAAGGTAAAGAAGGCAATTTCTTTCATTTCTGGTGTCTTATTGAGTCATTAAATGGCTCACATCTTAGTCATGAGGATGGGGAGCTTGAACTTCTAATCTGGAAACTAATCTTCATACAAAAGTTATATCTAAATATCTGACGTATATCCAAGTTGTTCGTGGTCTCAGGATTCTGAATAATCATATATATCCTCTACAGTTGTTTCTCTTGTCATTGGGAATGATTATTTCTGTAGAAAACAACCGGTTTAACATAGGGTCAAAGTTGTTGGTTGAATACTTTGAGCAGTACTGATTATCACCAGCTTGTGACACCCCACTTGTACTGAGCCTTTCTGAATGTACAATCTAGCTTTCTCTCTCATACAAACACAACCCCAGACCTGGACTTGCTTTCCCTCTACAGATGAAAATGTCAGGGGAGCTTAGAAACAAACTGGCCTTACTTTCTCCTGCAGGGAGTTGGGATATTTTCCTCGGAATCACAAGCAAAGGCCTGCCCCACTAGGGGACCAGTGGTACAGCTCTATGCTCTCTGACCTGGGGGTGCTGGATTACCCAGCTGCAGAACCCTACAGCCACTAAGAGCTGGATGAGTAAGGATCCCACTGCTGCTCCCGCCCCGGCCCCCCCACATAGCTCCACCGGACTCCATGAAACAAACACCCAACTGACATCATTCAGAAATAGTCACAGTTTGAATCAATTCAAGCCTGGAAATGGTTCCAGAGTCATTTGGATCTGGATAAGGAACTCATTAAATGAAAACCCAAACTGGTTCAAATATTGGACCAATTATAACTTGATACAAACTACATGCTGAAATGTTTCAGATTTGAATCCCTTCAGACACTGGGCAGATTCACCTCAGTAAAAATATGAAGTATCATCAAAATATTTGGGGAGTAACAGAGGTGTTCCTTACCCATCTTCCCTGCTGACCCTCCCCTGTTCCTTCTCTCTCACAGGCACCCCGCATGGTTGTGTTTTCTCAGGAACACTCTGGGGCTGGGTTTTTCAGCTGATCTGGCCCACTCTCCAGGAAACCAGCCCCACCCAGCTGCTAACAAGGCACAGGAGCCCCATCATTCATTGGCTCTCATAAGCATCTCTTACTGGAAGACACCAAATTGAAATTTGTCTTTCTTTGAATACTTGTTTGCATATTTTCAGAAGCTGACAGAATTCCAAGACTTAAAGGATATCAGAGGTCAAGGAAAGTCAGGGTCTCAGCCACTGGAAACTGAGCCATTTCAAGAAAGCCTGCTTTCCTTTTTGACACAAGACTGGAAAAAGAATTGCTTAATTTACCTCACATTTGGAAGACCTTTCTCATTTGAATCTGCTTTTTTTTCTTAACGCTATTCCATTCTCAGCTCAGAAGATCAATGAGGTAGCCCAGGCTGTCCTTCCAAGTGAAAGTGTTTGTAAGGAAGTCACTCAGAGGGCTGACCTTGTGAAAAATTGTGAGGTAGATGAATGGCATCTAAGGATGGTGGTTCCTAAACTTGGCTGGCCCCACCCCAGGCTCACCAAGCCACAGTATCTTTGGCATCATAGCATTTGTATTTTTTAAAAGCTCCACAAATGATTCTGAGGCAGTTGATGTAAGGCAATTCTTTCCCTTTTCCTTAGCTTTCTCCCCTAATGCCTCCTCACCATCCACTACGCCCCGGGTCCCCAGGGCTGTTTCTGGTTTTCCAAACTCCCCAGACTGGCATTAGACCCATGAAACTTTTCCCTATCTCCTTCCCCACCACCTCATACACATACACACATTCAATATTCAAAGTACTATCTAATAGGTTGAGTATAAACCAATGAAATTATACTACATTTCAAGTGAATCCTCAATAAACTTAATGTGCCAAATCTTCCTGGAGGAATTGCATCTTGAAAAAAGAGACAAAGTTCAGGGAGAACATTGGCGGGGTAGGGGGAGTGTGGATTTTGTCCTTTAGGGCAGCCTTCTTTAAGGCCTATTCATACTGTGTAGAGAATACTTACCCTACCTGCGGGACTGACTGCTCCCTTTCAAATGGACAAGGTGGGCCCGAATCAATCACATTCAGGAACCCCTGAACTGGCTCACTACAACAACATGGAAAATATAGAGATAGCTGTGTTATTCTTCCAAATTAGCTCCAGGAAGCACTGGGAGAGAATTCCACTTGCTGAGGCTGCCTAATGGTCCTTTGGCCAGTGGCTATGGCATATCCAGCTGGTATGGTGCCAGTGCTGGAGTGGCATCCTACATGACCAGCTTATCTTTCTTGCCTTGCTGGCTAGCTGCCTCTGACTGCATTCCAAGGCTTGGGTCCCACCGGTTTGCATCTGTTTCAATCCTCAGTTACCCCCACACAAAAAGCTTATACAAACTAACTTTATTTGGCCATTATGTAAGGAGCTGGGGGACCCAATAATTTATTTAAATGAAAAGAAAATGGAGCGTTCCTTGAGATCTTGAGAATAGGGTATATTTATAATACTGACCACCTTAAATCCCTTCTTGCTTTTTGTAACATAACTGAAAAAGCAGCTGTGTACCCACTGGGATGTGATAAGCAAAGCAGGGACCTAGTATTGAGGGGTCTTCAGTCTTCATTTTGTCCAGGGATATGTCTCTTCCAAATCAGGAGCAGGAAGTCCAGGACTGTTTCCTCTTGACTTGCCCCCTCAGCTAAGCTTTCCAAGGCCCTTAGTGCTAATTGAGATGCTGCAGGAACTGGAGAAAGTCCAGGGCTGAGCTCACCATGACCACAGGAAATTCAGCACATACTGATGACTTGTGGTGCCTGTCAGCCTGAGATAGACACAAGCCAGAGACTCAAGAAGCCAAGGGTTTTCATGGCCTTCCACTGCCTTTGGAGTCATCTCCTTTCTGCCTTGCAGTTTCATTTGATGTTTCCCTGACAGAGAATCCCATAGAATCCAAAAGACCTCAGCCAAGCTTCTAGAGAAGACTGGGGTAGAGAAGGTTGGGGCAACTCTGCTCTTCTCTTCCCACACCTGAACTATGCTCATCATCTCTCCACATCTCTCAGTCTCTACTTGCATTCATTTTACAATCTGTTTATGGTGGTTTTTGTCCTAGGAAAAATCAACTGGAGGCTTCTAAACTCCTGAGATTGACTGCCGCTCGTCCCTTTGTGTCTGAGTCTCCTGAACCTGCCTGAGCAACAGAGATGTCTTGTGATTCCAAGGCTACATCCCATGCCATGATAGCAGAATCTCTGTGGGGGGGCTAGGTATCCAAGCCGTTTTCAATGTCCTAGGTGATTACGTGGTAATCCTAATAATACACTCCCACTAGACTAGATTCATCTCCCTTCTGTTCCAGGCTGAGAATTGGGTCTCTTGATTTGCAGCTAAACTTGCTACATGACCTTGCCTAAGTCATTTAATTCTCATGGGCTTCAGGTTCCTCATCTAGGAGGGTGGGGAGCTAAATCATATCAGTGATTATCAAATCTAATTCTCCAACAGGTTCGCATTTAGAGCTTTTGAAAAATTTGGCCATAATGGTTCAGGTTTGCTTCTCTTTGCATCCTCCTTGAGCCCACACCTTCCCACAACCTTTGTGAGGTTTGGAACATTCTGAAGCTAGGATAACAAAAAGAGACATACATCCTTTTAACCTAATAATATATGGGAGTCATTTTTGCAGGAGGTTAATCTTGACAACGTGAAAGGTCTTACAACTTTTTAAATACTCACACTGAAGTTAGACTAGAGAATGAATGCTTCTTCAGAATTTATTTTCTGTCTTCCCTCCTCTCACAGAATCCAGAGTCCTCCCAGCTCAACCAGATGAACGATTCAATTCCTGTTGGGAAGTGAAGAAAGGATTGGCAAGCGTATAAACTGAAGGGCCTTGGGAGAAGGAAAGGGGGAAAAGAAGGCTCAAAGGAAAGAGGTTTCTTTGCTGAACACAGCTGGATGATGTAGGTCCCACCAGAGTTAAGATGCCAAATATATTGCAGGGGCAGGGGTAGGAATATCCACAATAGAGTAAGAAAGCCCATCCCAGACTGGTCATTGCTCTGTGCTGTTGCATGGGTTGAAATGGCTTCTGGAAAAGTCCAGACTGAAGCCACAGTCTTCTGGACACCATGCAATTATGATAAGACCTTAGGGTTTTTTGATGTTGAAATGTACAGTCCACCCATAAGTGCTAAGGTATGCATGTGATTATTCTTGGAGATTCAAATTTAATAGGTCTGGAGTGGCACCTAGGCATCTGTACATTTTTAAATATCCACAAGTGATCTTCATATTTAGCCAATGCTCAGATTTATGTTATTTATTTAACTTATATCTTTTTGTTCGACTTGTCCAGTTTCTTTTCACTCTCCCTCCCACCACTCAAGTCTCTCATGTCATTGTGGGAAGAGGTATGCCTTCCCCAGGTCAGACCCCTCCCTGCTCCAGGGCACATGGTTTGGTAAGCAAAGCACAAACCAGATTTCAGTCCCTAATTGTTGCCTTAGCCAGGTGCCTTGTGGAGGGCAAACCTCAAACAGCTGTGACCAAAGGAGGAAAAAGAACATTGGCTTTGGAGACAGCTGATTTATGTTTCAGTCACAATTCCCCATCTAGCTCACCTTGGAAAAGTTGCTTGATCTCTTTGAACCTGTTTGATAATATGTCAAAGAGGGATAAAGATGCTTACTAAAAAGACCAAATGCAATGGTAATAATAAATCTGCCACATCAATCCTGAGGCCTCACTTTACCTATAAGCAGCATTTGATTTGTGGTCATTGCCATCCTCTTGAACCACGCCTTCTGCTTAGCTTCGGGGATGCCGCTCCCTCTCCTTTCCTTTCTTGCTTCCAAGGCCATCCTTTTCCAGCTTCTTTTGCTGAACTTTTTTTTACCTTCCCAACTTCTAATCACTGGAGTGCCCAGGACGCAGTCTTCAGCCCTCTTTTCTCACGTTTACCCTGATTTCCTTTGTAATTTCATCCAGTCCTTTGACTTCAAGTGCTGTTCTTATGCTGATGACCCCAAAAGAATATCTCTAGCCTTAACCTTTTCCCTGAATTCTAAACTCTCGAATCAAATTGCCTATTCAGCAACTCCATTTGGATATGTAGTAGGCATCCCAAATGTAATGTGTCCACATGAAACCCTTTCTTTCCCAAACTTACTCTTTCTACAACCTTCCCAACCTCAGATGGAACCTCTTCACTTGTCCAGTTTCTCAGGCCTAACACCTTTTTATTTCACTCTTCAACCCATCAGCAAATCTACTGGCTCAACCTGAGACTATACCCAGTACCTGGTCTGCACTTCTGGCATCCTGTGCTCATCCTCTATCATCTTTCTTCTCAGTTGTTGCCATAAAGGAGTAAGTGATCCCCTTCATCCACCTTGCTCTATCATAGTTTTTATTTCCTACGGCATTCAAAGATATCACCTCTCTGGTCAAAATCCTCCCATGCCTTCCCCTCACTGAGGGGAATAATTGCCTCACTGAGGCAAATAATTGTCTTCTCCAACAAGTTAAAAATATTCCAGAACTGCTTTCTAGATTTAAGTATCTCATATCTCTTTTTTCTTAATAAAGTCACAAGGTCTTCCCATGGCCTCCCAATGAGGGTTTACATGACACATTTCTCTTCTATTACCTCTCTCTGATCTCATAAATCAGTCAGTTTCTTGATCACTTCTCTCCAGACATATCAACTTTCACGTTGGCCCTCAGATATCCTACATGTGTTGGTTGCTACCTCAGGGCCTTTGCACTGCCTAGCCTTCTTTTAGGAACACTCTTTCTAAATACCTATAGCTCATTAGCTTACTTCATTCAGTTCTTTGCTCAAAAGTCACCTTATCACAAATTGCATCCTTGGTTCTTAATCTAAAACAAAACATTATCCCAACTCCCATAATTCTTTTTTCTTATCTAATTGTATTTTTTTTCATGGACTATATATTTTCACCACTTGACATATTTATACACATAACTTCTTTTGCTAATTTGTTTGTTGTCTGTCTCCGCTCACTTGGAATTAAGTATATAAGAGTACCTATACTCAAAACATCTATAACAGTGTCTGGCACATAATACAGGGCTCAAGAAATATTTGTTGAATGAATACATGAAAGAATGTCAGTGATATAAAAATTAAATGAGATAATACATGTGAGGGTTTGGTACATGCCTAATACTTATTAGATATTCAGTAACTGGTCATTTCCTCTCCACTTCTAGTTTTTGTCTCTCCCCCAGTTGTTTACTGAGTTCTTCCTTTAAGCCACGCACTCTGCTAGATGATGGTAATGAGAAATGTCTCCACTATAAGGAGTTCATGTTCTAGTGGCTATATGCTAGTGAGAAACAGAATGATAAAGAAATAACTACTAGAAAATACAGTAAGAGCTGCAGAAAGGACAGTATACTATGAAAACACAGATAAGGGAACATGTAAGGAAGGCTTCAAGGAACAATGACATTCAAGGTGAGCCTTGAGAGATAAATAGGGATTCTTGTGCAATAAAGGAAAAAAGATATTCCAGAGGGATCTGTAGGGGTCACAGAGACATAAAAATGCCCCTCATCAAAAGCTTTTTATTTCCTTAGTTTACCAGTGAAATGAAGAGAAGGAGTAGAAATTAAAGCATAATTGTTGACATTAGCTGTCTCCTCGCCTTAGTATGGAACACCATATTTTTAAGGATTCTTGCACCTTTTGCATTTATTTGGCTCTAACAACAGTATACCAGTAGGTGGTAATTCCCTTATCATATAGCCAGAGAAACTAAGACTGAAAGAGGATAAATGGTCTAAGGCCACACAGAATGTTAAAGGAGGATATAGGGTTAGAACTCAAGACTCCTGTCTGGTTGACAATTTCTACAAAAT
Source organism: Manis javanica (assembly GCF_040802235.1). Taxonomy (NCBI): domain Eukaryota; kingdom Metazoa; phylum Chordata; class Mammalia; order Pholidota; family Manidae; genus Manis; species Manis javanica. The sequence continues at coordinate 99,504,467 of NC_133163.1, read as the reverse complement.
GAAATGAAAGGCAAATAATTGTCTTCTCCAACAAGTTAAAAATATTCCAGAACTGCTTTCTAGATTTAAGTATCTCATATCTCTTTTTTCTTAATTGGCCACACCCAGCTGCCATTTATTGAAAACCTATCCACTGTACTAAGTTCACCACACATTATTTCACCAGTTTTCACAACAACTTATGATAAGTGATATGGTTGTTATTATTATTTCATAAATGAGAAAATTATCACTTTAGTATATTCTGAGTGCCTAATTTAAAGATACTCAATAAAAATGAGGGAGCACCAGGTTTTAGAATCTGGCTTGCTTGACATCAGCACCCATGTAGCTTTGTGACAGTTTTGAAATGAAATTAAATAAAAAGTGCAAGCCCATCTTCTGTTTGGGCTTCCTCTGAGTTATCTACATGGCAGAGTATGGCATTCTTGGCCTTGTACACATTATACAGAATTGTTTACATGCTGGAAATTTCATCTTCCTTTGTAATTTTATATTTATACATTTCTCTAGCCAAGTTATACCACATATACTCATGTATTATTTTTCTGTTTTTGCTGTCATATGTGTGGTCATATGAGTCACTCTCATGTACCAACTATAACACTGCTAAATAGGAAAAAATGACCACCAATGGTAAGGTTAGCTTATGGTTAGTTTTGTAAAACCATAAACAAAATCAGGAAGAAAGATTTTTTAAGCATTTTTCCTGTCAGCTCTTGTATAATCCAGTCATCACAAGGAGAATATGAAACATTTTCTTAACCTACGCACATCCTTCCACAAAGAAAATACTAATATTCTATTAGCCATGAATTTGGCTCCAAACAGGCCTCTCTGCTCTGATGAAGCCTAACTATGTCTCTATTCTTCAAGATGTCTTTTTTGTTCTTGTTGAGATAGAGATGTGGTGGTAACTTGTGTAACTTCTCCTGCCCCTGAAGACAATGTTGGTCAACAAACTTGATGGTGTTTGCAAAAAGCAATCAGACCCACTGTCTTTCTAGGAAGGAAATACACCAAATAGATGCAGATCATCTCATCCCTTGTCATGACAGATGAGAAAATTAGCACACTTCAAGCTTATTCCAACTTGCCTCTTCTCTAGTGTCTGATTTTTATTAGTTATGATTTTTTCTACAATTTAACAATTTGTAACAGTTATATATTTTTTTCTGTACTTATATTCTCATAACGGTTTAGTCTTAATTCAAAATTTAAATCTGTTTACTACATACCACAGTTAGTTTTTTAAATCATAGCAACTTTATTTCCTCCCCAGTTTTAAATTTTGATTCGTGTCTTAGCTGGCCTGGTTTCATTTTGAAGAAGTTTCTCTTTTTTTTTTCAAGAACAAATTGTGGGTGCTGTAGTCTCTGGGTTTTTGCTTACTTGATAATGTCTATTGTCTTTATATTTGAAAAGCACCTTATCTGGGCATAGAATTCTTTGTCATACTTCCTTTTAATTTTGTAGAAACTGTTCCATTTTCTGACTGCAATGGACAAGTTTAAGGGAAACACAATTTCCCCTTTCACGTTACATTCATCTCTTCTTCTGCTTGGATGCCTACTTCTTTTTTCTCTAAGCTTAATAACTTTACTAGGATGTGTCACGGTAATATTTTGTATTGATTTTTCTTGTCACTAGGCATGTTTTTTTCTTCCTATTTACAGATTCAAATCTTTATTTCAAGAAAGTTTCTTCTTGAATACTTTTGTTGTTTCTTTTTCTTTCTGTATTCTTTAGGAACATAAAGCCATCTGTATTTTTACACATATATTGCCTTCTCTATAAATTTTAGATATTTTTTTACACTTTCTATACATACTTTTCTATAGGCTTACAGTCTAGGCTTCATTTTAAATTGCACTTATTTTGTTTGTATTTTTATTATGATTTTCCTCTTTGTAATATTTTTCTTTTCCCTTCCTACTTGCTCTATTGGTTTGCTCCATTGTTTTATAATCTCTTATTACTGAGCCTTTTGAAGTTTTAAATTTATTTGAAATATAACTATTTGTTTCCATTATTTATCTTTTTCTTTAGTCAATTCTCCCTTTATCTTCCTTTTGTTTGTCTTCCCATCCTCTCCCACAACCCTAACCTGTCCACCACTCCCACCCTGTTCCTCTGGCCTTTCTCTCTGTGTTTTATATTGTCTTTTTCCTGATGATTACCTATCTCTGGTTGGGTCAGGTATTCTGAAAGAACAAAATGGGAAGAGATAGGCAATGAACTTGGGAAGCCCATTGCTACAGTTCAGTTTGTTCTACTGGAACTCCTCTCCAGATCTCATCTTCCCTTTACTCTTGAGGCCCATCTTATCTAAGCTTTAGCCTGTAAGAGGTTGGAGGGGCTCATGGGAAAGCTTCTTCTTTCTCCTATGCTCTCCTTTACCTTTCTAATCTCTATCACTAAGGGAGGAGAGACTGTAGAAAAAATGGAAAGGTCAGCATGACTGTGCCTTCAACTCTGCCTCTCTGCTATCCGCGTTTAGCAAGATCTTTGTGGGAACATCAGCATCTTCTCTTGGGGCTGACATGCCTGTGGATTTGAGTGCTCTAACCGAAGGAACACTGGACAGACCCTTTGGAACTCTGATGCTCACTTACAGAGAAATTTGTGTCCTGCTAGAAGTGTGAAGGCAAACATGCTGGGTGTCAATGCCTTCCCTCGTTGCAGTTTGAGCTGTAAGCTGGAGCTGCCACTTTTCTCACGAAACTAGGACTGACAAACTGGGTCAGTGTGGGTTTTCAGACTTGGATATTTGGCAGCATTTTTTTTCAAAAACTAATCAAATGAGCCTGTCACATCAAAGAAAATAACTGACAATATTTGTTGAGAACAATAAATTCAAGCTTTCAAGAGAAAATCAAAACTCTTGAGGTCTTATATCCACCACTATAAAGTTGACAGCTTCTCAATACATAAATACTTTTCTGATGAGATTTAACAAATGTGAATTTTTGATATTGCATAATAAATTGTGTCAATACTTGTAAAATTTGCATAACTGAATAAACCAATATTTTCCACGTGACCAATTGTGCATGTTACAAAATTGTGCATGAGGAAAGACTCCATTCAAAGTATAGTATAAAGGAAATGAATGGATTTTTATGCAACAGTATTAATTGATTCATTGATATAGCTTCACCCTGTACCTTGCAATTAACCTTTTAGAAACTATTACTTACTGAGTTTTGGTGTAATGTCAAAGATGAATATCCAGAATTATCTGAGAAGGCTTTTCAAATAATTTCTCTTTTACAGCTGCAGTGTGTTTGAGGCCAAATTTTCTTCAAATACTTTAAAACAACATCTAGCGAGAGATGGACTATAGATAGATACTCCAGCTGTCTTTTATTAATCCAAACATCAAAAAGAATTACAAAACTATAAGGTGGTGCAGTGCTTCTCATTAATATTCCTATTAAATATTCCTATTTTGGAAAATCCAAATATCTTTACTAAAATGTTATTTATGTTAGCACGAAATGTTATTTTAAAATTTAGTATGTAATCATTAAAAAATTTCCTTTGTTTTAATTCCTAATACAGTAAATATAAATCACACAAACAAAAGATGTTTAGAGTCCTTAATAATTCTTAAGAATGTAAGGAAATCCTTAGGTCAATAAGTTGGCGAATCTCTGTGCTAGATGTACGATGTAGTAAAGCAGAAAGTCATGCAGGAGTGCAAAAGTAGAAGAATCAAATTTGGTTTTGTTCCAAACAAATTCGGAATGCAGACTACAGGTTGTTAAGATTCAGATGGAGAAGCAGAAGAGGAGCAGTGTAAGAAAAGATGTGGTGGTATGACTCTCATTCAGCATAGTCCTGGAGGCCCTAGTCATGGCAATCAGACAGACAAAAAAATAAAAGGCACCCAGATTGGTAAGGGAGAAGTTAAACTGTCACTGTGTGCAGATGAAATGATATCATACATAGAAAACCCTAAAGACTCCATAAAAAAAACTGTTAGAACTAATAACTGAACTCAGCAACATTGCAGGATACAAAATTAATACAAAATTAAAAGAAGTCTGTTGCATTCCTATATACTAACAATGAATTAGCAGAAAGAGAAATCAGGAAAACAACTCCATTTACAATTGAATCAAAAAGAATAAGATCTGTAGGAATAAACCTAATCAAGAGGGTCAAAGACCTATACCCTGAAAACTACAAGACACTCATGAGAGGAATTAAACAAGAGACAAATAAATGGAAAACTATCCTGTGCTAATGGACAGGAAGAATTAATAATGTCAAAATGGCCATCCTGACTAAAGCAATCTACAGATTCAATGCAATCCCTATCAAAATACCAACAGCATTTTTCAATGAAGTAGAACAAATAGTTCTAAAATTCATATGGAACCACAAAAGACCCCAAATAGCCAAAGCGATCCTGAGAAAGAAGAACAAAGCTGGGGGATTACTCTCCCTGACTTCAAGCTCTACTGCAAAGCCACAGCAATCAAAACAATTTGGTACTGGCACAAGAACAGACCCATAGATCAATGGAACAGAATAGACAGCCCAGATATAAACCCATATATGGTCAATATATAAAGGAGCCATGGATACACAATAGGGAAAAAACACCCTCTTTAACAACTAGTGCTGGGAAAACTGGACAACTACATGTAAGAGAATGAAACTGGATTATTTAACTCCATACACAAAAGTAAACTCAAAATGGATCAAAGACTTGAATATAAGTCAAGAAACCATAAAATTCTTAGAAGAAAACATAGGCAAAAATCTCTTGAATATAAACATAAGCAACTTCTTCTTGAACACATCTCCTTGGGCAAGGGAAACAAAAGCAAAAATGAATACGCGGAACTACATCAGTCAAAAAGCTTCTGTATAGCAAAAGACACCATCAGCAGAACAGAAAGGCATCTTTCAGTATGGGAGAATATATTTGTAAATGACTTATCCAATGAAGGGTTAACATAAAAAATATATGAAGAGTTCACATGCCTCAACACTCAAAAACCAAAAATTGTGATTAAAAAATGAGCAGAGGATCTGAACAGACACTTCTCCAAGTAAGAAATACAGATGGCTAAAAGACACATGAAAAATGCTCCACATCACTAATCATCAGGGAAATGCAAATTAAAAACACAATGAGGTATCACCTCACACAAATTAGGATGGCCAACATCTAAAAGACAAGAAACAACAAATGCTGCTGAGGATGCAGAGAAAGGGGAACCCTCTTACAGGTTTGGTGTAATTTGGTTCAACCATTGTGGAAAGCAATATGGAGGTTCCTCAAAAAACTAAAAATAGAAATAACATTTGACCTAGCAATTCCACTTTCTAGGAATATACCTGAAGAAAACAAGATTCCTGATGCAAAAAGACATATGCACCCCTATGTTTATTGCAGCACTATTTACAATAGCCAAGAAATGGAAGCAACCTAACTCTCCATCAGTAGACGAATGGATAAAGAAGATGTGGTTCATATACACATGGAACATTATTCAGCCATAAAAAGAAAAGAAATCCTACCATTTGCAACATAGATGGATCTAGGGGGTACTATACTCAGTGAAATAAGCCAGGTAGAGAAAGACAAATACCAAATGACTTCACTCATTTGTGGAGTATAAAACAATGCAAAACTGAAAAGAGCCTCAGGAAATTCCAAAATATTGAAATTCTATGAACCAATTTTTCAGACCACAAAGGTATAAAACTAGAAATAAATACTACAAAGAAAACAAAAAGGCTCACAAAGACATGGAGGCTTAACAACATGCTACTAAATAATCAATGGATCAATGAACAAATCAAAATAGAGATCAAGGAATATATAGAAACAAATGACAACAACAACACTAAGCCCCAACTTCTGTGGGATGCAGCGAAAGCAGTCTTAAGAGGAAAGTATATAGCAATCCAGGCACACTTGAAGAAGTAAGAACAATCCCAAATGAATAGTCTAATATCACAATTATCGAAACTGGAAAAAGAAGAACAAATGAGGCCTAAAGTCAGCAGAAGGAGGGACATAATAAAGATCAGAGAAGAAATAAACAAAATTGAGAAGAATAAAACAATAGCAAAAATCAACGAAACCAAGAGCTGGTTCTTTGAGAAAATAAACAAAATAAATAAGCCTCTACCCAAACTTATTAAGAGAAAAAGAGAATCAAGACAAATCAACATAATCAGAAATGAGAATGGAAAAATCATGACAGACTCCACAGAAATACAAAGAATTATTAAAGACTACTATGAAAACCTATATGCCAACAAGCTGGAAAACCTAGAAGAAATGGACAACTTCCTAGAAAAATACAACCTCCGAAGACTGACCAAGGAAGAAACACAAAAGTTAAACAAACCAGTTACGAGCAAAGAAATTGAAACCGTAATAAAAAAAACTACCCAAGAACAAAACCCCGGGGCCGGACGGATTTACCTCGGAATTTTATCAGACACACAGAGAAGACATAATACCCATTCTCCTTAAAGTGTTCCAAAAATAGAAGAGGAGGGAATACTCCCAAACTCATTCTATGAAGCCAAGATCACCCTAATACCAAAACCAGGCAAAGACCCCACCAAAAAAAGAAAATTACAGACCAATATCCCTGATGAATGTAGATGCAAAAATACTCAATAAAATATTAGCAAACAGAATTCAACAGTATATCAAAAGGATCATACACCATGACCAAGTGGGATTCATCCCAGGGATGCAAGGATGGTACAACATTCGAAAATCCATCAACATCATCCATCACATCAACAAAAAGAAAGACAAAAACCACACGATCATCTCCATAGATGCTGAAAAAGCATTTGACAAAATTCAACATCCATTCATGATAAAAACTCTCAGCAAAATGGGAATAGAGGGCAAGTACCTCAACATAATAAAGGCCATATATGATAAACCCACAGCCAGCATTATACTGAACAGCGAGAAGCTGAAAGCATTTCCTCTGAGATCGGGAACAAGACAGGGATGCCCACTCTCCCCACTGTTATTTAACATAGTACTGGAGGTCCTAGCCACGGCAATCAGACAAAACAAAGAAATACAAGGAATCCAGATTGGTAAAGAAGAAGTTAAACTGTCACTATTTGCAGATGATATGATACTGTACATAAAAAACCCTAAAGACTCCACTCCAAAACTACTAGAACTGATATCGGAATACAGCAAAGTTGCAGGATACAAAATTAACACACAGAAATCTGTAGCTTTCCTATACACTAACAACGAATCAATAGAAAGAGAAATCAGGAAAACAATTCCATTCACCATTGCATCAAAAAGAATAAAATACCTAGGAATAAACCTAACCAAAGAAGTGAAAGACTTATACTCTGAAAACTACAAGTCACTCTTAAGAGAAATAAAAGGGGACACAAATAAATGGAAACTCATCCCATGCTCATGGCTAGGAAGAATTAATATCGTCAAAATGGCCATCCTGCCCAAAGCAATATACAGATTTGATGCAATCCCTCTCAAATTACCAGCAACATTCTTCAATGCATTGGAACAAATAATTCAAAAATTCATATGGAAACACCAAAGACCCCGAATAGCCAAAGCAATCCTGAAAAAGAAGAATAAAGTAGGGGGGATCTCACTCCCCAACTTCAAGCTCTACTACAAAGCCATAGTAATCAAGACAATTTGGTACTGGCACAAGAACAGAGCCACAGACCAGTGGAACAGATTAGAGACTCCAGACATTAACCCAAACAAATATGGTCAATTAATATTTGATAAAGGAGCCATGGACATACAATAGCAAAATGACAGTCTCTTCAACAGATGGTGCTGGCAAAACTGGACAGCTACATGTAGGAGAATGAAACTGGACCATTGTCTAACCCCATACACAAAAGTAAATTCTAAATTGATCAAAGACCTGAATGTAAGTCATGAAACCATTAAACTCTTGGAAAAAAACATAGGCAAAAACCTCTTAGACATAAACATGAGTGACCTCTTCTTGAACATATCTCCCCGGGCAAGGAAAACAACAGCAAAAATGAACAAGTGGGACTATATTAAGCTGAAAAGCTTCTGTACAGCGAAAGACACCATCAATAGAACAAAAAGGAACCCTACAGTATGGGAGAATATATTTGAAAATGACACATCCGATAAAGGCTTGACGTCCAGAATATATAAAGAGCTCACATGCCTCAACAAACAAAAAACAAATAACCCAATTAAAAAATGGGCAGAGGAACTGAACAGACAATTCTCTGAAAAAGAAATACAGATGGCCAAGAGACACATGAAAAGATGCTCCACAACGCTAATTATCAGAGAAATGCAAATTAAAACTACAATGAGGTATCACCTCACACCAGTAAGGATAGCTGCCATCCAAAAGACAAATAACAACAAATGTTGGCGAGGCTGTGGAGAAAGGGGAACCCTCCTACACTGCTGGTGGGAATGTAAATTAGTTCAACCATTGTGGAAAGCAGTTTGGAGGTTCATCAAAAGGCTCAAAACAGACCTACCATTTGACCCAGGAATTCCACTCCTAGGAATTTACCCTAAGAATGCAGCAATCAAGTTTGAGAAAGACAGATGCACCCCTATGTTTATCGCAGCACTATTTACAATAGCCAAGAATTGGAAGCAACCTAAGTGTCCATCGGTAGATGAATGGATAAAGAAGATGTGGTACATATACACAATGGAGTACTACTCAGCCATAAGAAGTGGAAAAATCCAACCATTTGAAGCAACATGGATGGAGCTGGAGAGTATTATGCTCAGTGAAATGAGCCAAGTGGAGAAAGAGAAATACCAAATGATTTCACTCATCTGAGGAGTATAAGAACAAAGGAAAAACTGAAGGAACAAAACAGCAGCGGAATTACAGAACCCAAAAATGGACTAACAGGTACCAAAGGGAAAGGAACTGGGGAGGATGGGTGGGCAGGGAGGGATAAGAGGGGGGAAGAAGAAGGGGCATATTAAGATTAGCATGCATGGGGGGGAGGGAGAAAGGGGAGGGTGGGCTGCACAACACAGAGAGGACAAGTAGTGACTCTACAACATTTTGCTAAGCTGATGGACAGTAACCGTAATGTGGTTGTTAGGGGGGGCCTGATATAGGGGAGAGCATAGTAAACATAGTACTCTTCATGTAAGTGTAGATTAAAGATTAAAAAAAAAAAAAGAAAGAATGAAAAGGGGGATTACTCCTTGATAGGATAAAACTATTGGTAAATCAAAGATCAACGCATGGTTTAAATATCCTTAATGTTGATCACTTAAAGGGTGTCAGATGATCAGCTATGGAGGTACTCTTTTCTGATAATATTCCTTTCTCTTAATAAAAAAAAAAAAAAAAAGTAGTCCCTGTGTGCTGACCTCCAATGAGTTCTGCACAGTGGTATAGAGGGCATGTCAAAGTGTGGGCAAAGGGTCTGTTTGTTTCTATGCAGAAGATCAAGGCCTAGCTTGGATACCCAGAAAATGAACTAAGGTACGATATGAGGAGGAGCTTCCGGCATCAGCACTCTCTGGAGGACTCGTGCCGGGGGATGATCATCAAAAAGCCTCCACAGGGATCCAGGCGATGCTGCGGTTGTGGCTGCGTGCACCCCACCGTTTCCTGGACTTGCCATTGGAATGAGGAGGGAGATGTCTAGGCTGGCATGTGCATACAGTGAGACAACGAATTTGACTGGATCTGTACTGTTGGAACTCAACCAGGAGTTGGGAGGGGTGCAAGTTGTAGCGCTCCAAAATCTTACGACTATAGACTATCTACGGTTAAAAGAACATATGGGATGTGAACAGATCCCAGAAATGGGCTGCTTTAATTTGTCTGATTTTTCTCAGACTGTTCAAGTACAGTTGGACAATATCCATCATATCATAGATAAATTTTCACAAATGCCTAGGGTGCCTAAATGGTTTTCTTGGCTTCACTGGAGATGGCTGGTAATTATAGATTTGCTTTGTTTATGTCACCGTATTCCTATTATGTTAATATGTGTGTGCAAATTAGTTAGTAGTTTAAAACCTATACATACTTAAGGTACTCTACAAGAAGATATGTCAAAGAAATAATCAATCCTCCCATGTTTTCTTCCATATGCTACCTCTATAGCTTTTCTTCTTCCTTCCTAATTACAACCCTTAAATAGAATTCGTGCCTCATATCGAAGTTACTGAGTATCATAATTCCTCCAGGTGGTAAAGATACCTCGAGACAAGTGCTGGGCATAGAAGCCACAGGGCATAAATCTGCAAAGAAGTAAAAAGCTAACCTTTGCAAACAATATGGCTTCTCTCTCACTTACCAACTTTAGATTTCCCTGTATGGCCCCGGAAGATGACTGGTTAGCCAGAGACGAGTAAGATTCCTCAAGGGAGGAACAACCTAAGACAGGCACAGTCGCAAGGGGGCCATCAGGTGAGAAATTGGGAATCAACAGAGGTGAGGCTCAGAACCTCATCCCCCTTGCTTTGAGAGAAATCTTCTGCATCCGTGGATGGTTTATTGCCCTTGTGTAGCTTGGATTAACACATAGTCTACAGGCACACACCTGATCATCTACAATTACTCTCTTACAACACTAAACTATGTTTTCTACCTTTATCTTGCATCTACCTACCACTTCAGCATTTTATTAAAAATAAAAATAATAATAATAATAATAATAATAAAGGGAGAAATGTGGGATCAACATATAAATCAAGTATAAAAATCAAACGAATATTCATATTTGCCCGGATTGTTTATAGTTCATAATGCGTGATCAAAACCGAAAGTTTCTGTGATGAATGCCCTTGTACTGTTCACCATGTAAGAATTTATTCACTATGTAAGAATTTGTTCAACATTTAAGAACTTGTTTGTTATGCTTCAGAAGATTGGAGACTGACGAGAGTTAGGCTTGAGATGGATTAATGATTGTGCATTGAGCATTGACCCCCCTATACTGAATTTTATTGTTGTTAACAACCATTTGATCAATAAATATGAGAGATGCCCTCACAAAAAAAAAAAAAAAACAATGCAAAACTGAAGGAACAAAATAACAGCAGACTCACAGACACCAAGAAGAGACTAGTGGTCACCAAAGGGAAAGGGGTTGGGGAGGTTGGGTGGGGAGGGAGAAAGGGATTAAGGGACACTATAATTCACAATCAGAATATAGGTAGGTCAAGGGGAAGGCAGTATAGAACAGAGAAGACAAGTAATGTCTCTATAGTGTCTTACTACACTGATAGACAGTGACTGCAATAGAGGGGTGAGGACTTGATAATATGGGTGAATGTTGAAATCACAGTACTGTTTATGTGAAAACATCATAAGATTGCATATCAATGATACTTTAATAAAAAGTTTGAAAAAGATGTGGTGGTATGAATAGTCATGGTAGGTTTGGAGGACTCTAAATCAAGCAGGGAGAGTCCCATTCATGCTTCACATCTCTTTATTCCACCTCACCTTTCTGACCCTTCTGTTAACATATTCCCCCACCACCCTCACTGTAGCTGGAAGAAGTTCTCTGCTTTTAAGGCCTTATGTGATTATATTCTATCTACCTGAATAATCCACACTCATCTCCCCATCTCAAGGTCCTTTACCCTAATCACATCTCCAAAGGCCCATTTGCAATGTAAGGTAATATATTCATAGGTTCTGGGTATTAGTACACATCTTTTAGGGACCGTTATTCTGTCTGCCTGTCATAGTCTGTTCAGACATCTACATAAAAGTCTCATAGATTGAGTGGCTTATAAACAACAGAAATTCATTTGTTCTGGAGGCTGGTAGGTCCAAGATCAGGGTGCCAGAGAGGTTGCATTCTGGGGAGGATGTACCTCTGGTTCATAACTGGTGCCTTCTTACTGTGTTCTCACATGGCTTTCTCAGGCCTCTTTTATAAGGCCATCAATCCCATTCATGAGCGCTGTTCCCCAGAACTAATCACCTCACAAAAGTCCCACCTCCTAACACCATCACCTTGGGAATTAGGATTCAGCATATGAATTTTCAGGGACACATTCAGACAACATCACTAACACACCATTGGATATTTTTGAGCAAGGAGATGGCATAATGACAGTAGTATTGAAGGAAAAAAATTCCTCAATAATTCGCCAATGTGGAACTGATCTGGAGCCAAGTTTGGGGCAGAGGTCTGCCTCTTTGGAAAACAACTTCCATGTGTTTTTAGTGCAATACAGATGATGCCAGGGGACATCTGCTGATATTCTGGCAGGCAGATAACTTTCCCATTGCCTTTCCTTTCCACATTTGTCATTCAGGTCACTAAGGGGACAAACATCCATTGTATAAGCAGCTTCTCTTCATTTCTTATCTCTGAAATGGTCCACAAAAAGAAAGGACACAGAATTGCCATAATAGATCTTACAAACCAACATGTTGGCAGGGCAGAGAATTCTCCCCTCTCAGGAAATGGGATCTTAGGAGTGACCTTTCCCAGGAAGCACTTCCATGAATAGTGTGGTGGGTTTACCAAATCTTGAAGTCAGAGGCAACATTTGAACGAGTGTAGGATTACCACCAGCACTCTGAAGAGAGAACAATGCTTTTGAGTAATAATTTATCAGGAAGGCTAAAGCATTAAAGAATGCTTGAATTAGACAAAAAGAAACCCACAAGATGGATATAGCTCAAATATTTTCCAACATAAGCTTCCTTTTGAAAGTAATTCAAATGTTTGTCTGCTTTCCCATCACAATTTATGTGTGATATGTGAAATGATTAACTAAGGAAGACAGAAAGGGAATCCCTGTGGTATAAATTCCAGGAACAACTGCAGACTCATCCAAAGGTCACTTATAAATCAGAACAAGCCCAAATTTGTAAGCTTGCCTCAAACAGAATCAAATATCCTGTAAAAATAAGACAAAAATGAAAAAGCCATTATTTCCACCCCCTCAAAATTTTTATAAAAAACAGGATGCTCTTCAGTCAGGCAAATAATGTACCCAGGGCATCCTTAACTATTGATGCTGAATATTGCAGCATATGAACAAACTTTGGCATTTTGCAACTTGCATTGTGCCAAGTATATTATCTGTTCAGTTCTCTTGGGTGTGTGCAGTTTACTATTTTTGCCTACACAAGTTTTCTTGGAGAAAAGATGCCATAAAGTCAGTACTGTTCTTAAGTAGAAGGGACAACATTTGCTCTAACACTTTGTCAATTCTCTTTTACAAGATTTTCATCTCCTAAAGAAACTATCACAGCTCTTTTCCCTGAAACCTACCCCAGGCAGTCAGAGATAATGTTACCTAGAGCTCTGTACTCTCCTATTCCTAATTCATTGAAAATTTTCCAAGTCCTGTCTTCTCCTTTTGGACCCAAGATGCTGTGCAGCTAATTGTAGACAGATGTAAACTAGGACTAGGCTCCCTTCCAGGCAATGTTACATTTGTGGCCTACTAGACGTCCCCACACCCACCTTAGTTTTTTTAGCTCATAATTTTAATAGGTTTTATTAATATGTGAATAAAAGATGAAATGGGCAGTAACATCCAAAAGAGAAGGTTCAGGGAAAAGTCCTAACTTTAGGGACCCTAGGCATCTAGCGAGGAGAAATACTGAGGCTCCAGAAAGTAGGTGTGAGGGGAGGAGAGAGTTTCTAAAAGGAAAATTTTAATATGTTAAATGAAAATCATGTCTACTTCATAGATTTGCCTTTGCTTCTGACCTGCCATTTGTATGGGCCTCTTTAGAGTCCATCTAAAGATGCAGTCAAGGTCAGTCATCTGCCTAAATAGTTTGTGCCAACCATGGGAATCACGAGTACTTGGCAGTTTCATTTGGGAGATGTGAGTCTGTGGCACGGCATAGCCAGACCAGCCAGAGGAGGCCTCCTGTTAAAGCCTGCAGAATACTCTGCCCAAACCTGGATTCCAGAAATGGCCTTGAGCACTGACCTTGTGTCATACACTGGACAGTGGCCTTGTTCAACAGGGCCATCCTTCTCCACTGTTTCACACAGCCCTATGCACTTTGCAGGCGCTCCTTCTTAATACCACTTCACTTTGACTCTTCATTACTAATTTACTTAGATGACTTAGAATGTGATTTATACTCATTGGGGTTAAAATTTGGGCATTATTGAACTATTTCATGTGGATTTGTGGTCTGGAGAGAATAGAACTGAAGTAGGAGTCCAGAGACTTGATTCTAGTCTCTATGAGTTTAGATAATACTATCTACCATAACAAACAATCTCCAAATCTATAAAGGCTTGGATCCAATAGAAGCTTATTTATTACTCAGGAAAAGTACAAATGTGGGTTCGTGATTGGCATGCCGCTCTCTTGCAACTGTTGATTAGGGACCAGGATCTTGCCACCTTGCAGCTCTGCCATCTTTAAGATGTGTTTTCCACGACTTCTATGTTGATCTGTATCAAGCTGAAAGAAAAGGAAAGAGCAATGAAGACTTTTTATTTTTCAAAGTGAGTTCTAAAACCAGATCTAAGAAGGGAGTGTAACATTTTAGCTCACCACTCCTTTGACTAGAACTCTGTAATATTTTCATAGCTAACTGCATGGGAAGCCAAAAATTTTGACTTACCGCAGTATGGAAGAAGTAAAGGAAATGAGTTAGGTTATCAGCAAGCCAGTCTTCGCTGTATAATCCTAGTTTTGCCACTATTTCTCTGATGTTCCCCTTTATATTGTTATTTTAATAGTAGGGACAATTTCTTACCCATTTTCTCAACCCCCAGAATGTTTAGAAAAATGTCTTACATTTAGTCCATGCTCACTGCTGCCCACTTGCCTGATAGTAAATGAATAAACAGTGTTGAATACTCATATGCCACCCTTCCTACAACGCAGGACATTGGGTGTTGTTCTAGAACACTAAGAAATATCTTCCCTCAAGAAGTTACAAAATGTCAACCTCGAGGTCATCTTGACTGTGGAGCAAACTAATTTTAAGACTGCAGCCAGAACAGGGCAGCTCAAAAGGAGAAATTGTTGTCAAGAGCTGAACATCAGAAGAAAGTCAGATGAAAGAGCCAGTAACTAGCTAGGAGAGGAGGACGGATTCTCCAGTACTCTGCTCAGGCTGCCCAGCTTCTCTGAATGGGCTGGGGAGGGCTCTGGCTCAGGCTTGGAGCTTCGTCAATAAAGGAGGGCCTGCGTGATTGTCATGGAAAAGAACAGAACTGCAAGGATGTCACAGCCATAGAAGAACTTGCAGCAGGCTGCATGGGAACAGTTAAATAATGATAGGTCCTAAACAAGAAATGTCTTCCTCCAAAAACTACAGGTGATGCTGGGGACATTGTAGGGGACTGGGTTGGAGTCACAGTGCTTTCAATACCTGATACCTCTGTCCTGTGGGTAGTTGTAGCCAGCATGCTTAATGTAGCCAGCATATAGCATCCCTGTAGCCAGGGAACATTAATTTGGTTGTATTAAGTCTGGATTGTATTTCTAGGTCCTTGACTAATTTGCAGTGTTACTTTGGGCAAGACAATCTACCTCTCTGAACCCCATTTCCATCAACTTTACCAAGAAGAGTTGGCTAACATGGGTGATGATCAACGTGTGATCAGACCACTCCACTGTCCAATGTAGTATTGAGAATCAAACATCACTCTTTTTTAATGAGCCCCTCCCAAGGTTAGTCAGTTCCTAGAAATAAGAAACAGCTTGTCTAAAAGCATACTTTTCAAATGCAAACCAGCTAAGCCAGAGCTCACACTACAACTACCAGCTTTATCAGGATCTCGTACTCCATGTCACTATCCACCTGCCCAAGTCACCCCAGGGCCAAGCACCAGACAACTAGGATAGCACCTGAACCTCAGACTCGCTGAAATTCCTTAAAATAGTCAGTCCTGATGTGCTTACCCCGCCTAGCCTGTTCCTTCCTGCAGCTCTTGCCTGCAGATCTTCCCTCTCCCCCCATCTCCTGCCCCACTTCAGTGTTTTCCCCACGTGGCCCCCGTGGCGTCATGCACTACCTTCCCTTGAGATCTGTGAAGACTGCAGACTCTTTTCAATGGCAGTCATTTCCTGATATGTTGGCCTTACCATGTCTAAATAATAAAAAAACTTACATTAAACACCACAGGGTGGAACCTCTGTGGTCCTCTACCTCCTTTCTAGCTCCAGCAAACTTTTATCCTCTTATTTTAAATAGGAGAGCATGTATTGTCTTTAAAATAGGTATTTCAGTCATAATAAGGTCTTAACCTTCTGAAGTTATCCAATTTTTGATGCCAAGGAATATTACTGAATCAGGAGTTATACAAAGAGAAATTCTACAAAAGGTCTTGTGTAAGACTCATTGCTTAAGTGGAGGCGGGGGAAGTGCCGGCCCTGTTTTGGGAAACCTTTCATTTTTGCTCTGCTACAGCTGAAGGATAAAATCACTCTAGTGTGCCCTCTTTGGACTTATGTCAACTTTTCTACTTTACTCAGCTCTTCTCTCTTCTTTGCTTTTGGATTTAGAGTCGTAGAAAGTTCCCTCCTGACAGTGTGATTGTCTAAGTTTGGGATGTATTTTGGGAAGAATCAGGAAAATACTGAGGTAAAATTATCCCTGGAAAAGGCACATGAACATAGTGTTTTGCATGTAGTGGGTGCCCAATAAATACTTTTAAGTTAATAATAAGTGAATTTTTTTTTTTGCTAGTGCATGGTGTTTAGGTTTAATTTTGTCATTCCTCCCCCGAAACACCAAATTCATATGTTGACATATGTTGAAGTCCTAACCCTGGTACTTCCGAATGTGGTCTTATTTGGAGATTGGGTCCCTACAGAGTTAACCAAATTAACTAATCCAATATGACTGGTGTATTTAAAAAAAAAAGAGAGAAATTTGGAGACAGTCACATATACAGGGATAATGCCATGTGAATATCAAGGCAGAGATCAAGGTGATGCTTCTATAAGTAAAAGAGAACCAAAGATTGCCAGCAAACCACTAGACACTGGGGGAGAGGCCTAGAGCAGAGCCTCTCACAGCTGTCAGAAGGAACCACCTCCGCTGATGTCTTGATTTCAGACTTCTAGTCTCTAGAACTGTGAGACAATAACATTTCTTTTTGGTTTAATAAAAAAAGGCACAGTTATGAAGCAAAACACTGGAGATATATCCTAGTATATGAAGAATTAGATTAATAAATGGGATATTACTGAATATTCCTGAATGAATGAAATTCTAATCAAGAACAAGCAGTGATTCACTGTGTAGTTTTAACCTGTTACCTCATCCTTCTTTGCCTTTACTTTTTGTTTGAAAAACAATTATTCCAACCCCTCTCCAAATACATGTCATAGAAACATTGAGGTATTGTTTGATTTTCAAAATAAATATGGGCATTGCTTTCAGTTACTAATAAATTTTCAGAGGATTAATGTACAAGGAAAAATTTTGCAAGCGTTTGTGTAAGAGAATAACAAGGAAGTGCATTTCAGTTCAAGAATTAATATTTTGGTTCAAGTTGTGATGAAAGGGTACATAGTTGCTGGAAATCAAGAAAACAGTTTAGAGTCTTTTTTTTTTCAGAAAGTCCTGTGTGAATTTTTCACTTTTGTTATTGTATTTGGTTCTGAAAATGCTCCCATTCACAAAACCTCTGGGCAGTTGGACAAAACAGATCCATAATCCTCTAAAAAAGGCCAGGACTCCAGTAGAAGTACAATTGGCTGGAATTTTAAGAACATAATGAGGATAATGCTTACCTTTCTTCTCCACCTGAAATAGCCAAGTGAAATGCTCCAAATTCTCAAAAGAAAGAAGAGGACTCTGACTCATATTTTGTTTATATTTTAAGTTTTGCTCAAATATTTTTTCTTCAGGAAAAAGTAAGAATGAAGGGAACAGAGTAAAAAGTCAAGGGACCAATTTTGTGTGGAAGGATAGCACAACTGTGGAATCTGTGGGCTATGATTATATAAAAAAGAAAAAACTTTGGAAAAAAAATCCCTAACTCATTTAATGCCTTAATTTGAAGGTGAAGGAAAGGTGTTAAGGAATGATAGGATTGAGGAACTCCTTCAGAAAGATGGCTTTTCTCTGTGTCTCAAAGACTATAAAACCTTCTTCTGGAACCATTACTAAGTTGGGGGAACTGCCTTCTGTGTACTTCAACTCTGTTGAAAATTTAACACCCTCAAAAAATGCTAACTCCAGATATACAAAGATAAAAATGTTTATTAAAGTATCAGAGTATGGGAGCGTATGAGTTTGGCTGGTTTTGTCTTGCTTTGGGGCCAAAACAATCCTGAAAACCCTAAAGACCCTTCCCTCAAATAGTAGGTTCAGGTTGGTAGCACTCTCTCTCACAATAAGAACTAAACTGATACCTGTAAGGCCAAGAATTCTGGGGCATGAAAGAATAGGTTAAAAATTTAAATACTGAGTATGCCATTTATCCTAATCCTTTCAGTTTGAAGATAAAGCAGCTGAGGCTCAGAGATGCACACAGGAATGAATTCTGAGGTTTCAGTAGATAGTGTGGAACAGGTCCCACCCCCACTCCTCACTCTAGGTCTTGCCCATCATTTGCTGCTGTGGTCAGGGAACTGCAAATGTCTCTATAGATCTCACTAGATTCTTTACCTTGTTGACTGAGTCTGAGGGGAAGAGTTAGGAGGTCCTTTAGGCCACCCCCTCCCATGCACTACAGATGCTAGAACTCTAGGGGATTCTGGCTGAAGACTTTAAGCAAGCTGTGGGGATGGTGACTGAATATGCAAGGTGAAGAAGCAGGGCCTAGCATTCCCAAGGGCGACACTAAGTAATATAGCCCTTGCATTTCCCCCCCCACCTTTTTTCACCTTTTATTTTCTTTTTTTATTTCGAGCAAGACTTACAGACAAGTATAATAGGAGTCAGAGTCATCTTCTTTCTCTTGAGAATTTGGCAGGTTTCACTTGACATCTTCAGATGGAGTAGAAAGGTAAGCCTTTTCCTCACTGTGTTCTTATAGTCTAGCCAACTGTTCTTCAGCTTGAGTCTTGGCTCATTTCAGAGGGCCCTGGTTATACATCCATACTGCCTGTCTGCCTAGAGGATTCATGAATGGATATGTTTTCAGAATCAAAATGATTTGTCTTGAGCAGTGCTCAAATTTTAATATGCATAGAAATCACCAGGAGGGTTTGATAAAACAGATTGCTGGGCCCTGTGCCTTGGTTCTAACTCAGCAGGTTTGGGGAAGAACAAGTCCTAAGTCCCAGGGATGCAGCAGGTAGTCCCAGGTCCAGTGGGATGAGTGGCTCCAGGACCCAGCCTTGGGTGTGTTCCTTCTCCCCTTACCTGCTGTGACATCTCTGGTACGCTTCCTTTTGCCCCAGCTCAGGGACTGGCCATTCCTCATGTGAGAGGGAGGTTGTGGCAATAACGGGCATTGCCCTCTTCTCATAGAAACCTTGCTGCTTTTATTCCAAACTCTTCAGCAATTGTTTTAGACTTCTTTTCGCTCCTGGACTCCTGACTCACGGAAACTGTGAGATAATAAATACGCGTTGTTTTAAGCTGATAAATTTGCATTTATTTATTACATTAAATTGGTAGCAATAATTAACAAATACACTGCTTTTCTCCTGTAATTTCACCACCAACTCTCCACCCCACAATAAAGAAAAGGGGAAGGAGGGAACAAGGACCAAAGAGCAGCCCCTATAGAGCAGGTGGAGCTGGTTCGGGAGCAATCACATTTTCCCCATCCCTGACCCTAGGCAGACAGAATGGCTTTCAGTGGAGCTGCCCTGAGAAACCAGACCATGTGCCCTGAAGGCCAGCAGAGAGGTGTGGGACTGTCCCAGAGCACATTATGCTGCTCCTCCCATAGGTGGGGCTTCTTCTGGAACTCCTGAGGGAAGCACTGTGCCAAGGGAAGAGGGCAGAGCTGGCTCTGCTGCCCAGGTTCTGGGCAGCCAGAAGCAGGCAGTTGCAATCACTCAAGGACTGAATTCCTAGCAGGTGTAGCACCTGGGCTGGGCTCTGTGGAGCTAGGAGACACCAAGGGTGCCATGATGAGAAGGAGCCAGCCAATCAAGATTCTAGGAAAGCATTTCTTAGGAAAAGGTGACAGCAAAATTGAAGACCCTAAGTCAGAAGAGGGCTCAGCCTGTTTGAAGAACTCAATGGCCTGTCTGACTGCAGTATGGGGAAGGTTGGGAGGGTGGCAGGCCCCTCCCAAAGGTCCAGCTCTCTTTTGAAAAACTCAGTTAGAGTGGAAGGTGTGGGTTGGAACCTGACTGGGTTACTCACTACTCATTAACAGTATGTAAGAGTCAGTACGTTTTCCCAGGTTCCTGGATGAGCCACAGTGGCAATAACCTGGCCCCAGACAGCATATGCTAGTTCTTCAGGCCACTATAATGATTGGACTGGCATGCCTCAGTGTCTCAGGTTGGATGCCCTGGGAAACAGACTCCAAGCTGGAGGTTTGAATGCAGGAGGTGAATCGGGGGCACACTTTGAAATGACTTCTTGTGAGGGAGTGAGGAAAGTGAACAGGGAAGCAGTTGCAAGAGCCACAGCAGTCCCACAGGGAAGGACTTTCAGAATTATCTCAGACTGAGGTGCAGACACCAGGCCTTGTACCTCCATGTGGACCAGTCGTTGGATACGGGCTGTCCCTGGTAGGGAATGTAGCTTTGGGTAGGCAGCTCCCTGTAGCTAAGGGCACAGCCCAAAGAGGGACTCCGTGTGAGCCATCAGCAGGCAGTGCTCCTAGCACCAGGAGAAGGAATGTGTCTGTCCTGCAGCTAGAACTAGCTGGCACGCCACAGCGCTCACTACTCACAGAAGTTCTGGCCGACACAATAGCAACCAGCTATCACTGAGACTCAGCTCCCACTGGATTTCTCTGCAGCCGAGACCACGGCTATTGAGAGGCGACCAACCGGTGGGTTGGTGGGAGCTGGATTATGTGGGGCCAGGAAAGCAGACCATTGGAAGGACTCAGTCTGTTCTTACTACTTTTTTTGTGAGACAGCAAGTCATTAGAGAATTTCAGGCAAGGAATCATATGATCTGACATGTTTTAAAAGGTGCACCAGAGAACAGACAGTAGGAGGTAAGGATACGCAGAGCATAAGTAGGAAGCTACTGCAGTAGTTAGGACATGAGAACTAGTGGTTTAGACCACGGTTTCTGTGGAGGTGGTGAGAATTAATTGGATCCTGGACAATCTTTGGAAGCAGTTTGTTGATTTGGCTGTAGGTGTGTGAAAGAGGGGAATCCAGGAATCTCCTAGCTGCAGTGTCATCCCTGTGCATAGTCCCTCCCCTCTCCCATCCCCATCTCTACTTTGTTTTGCTACCCTCTTCATTTGCTATCACATTTACTTGATCAACGTGGCCTAATTGTTGGACATCTTCTATTTCTACACTTGAATAAAAGCACACATACTTTCTTAATATACTTCTATGCATATCACTCATATTGTGAATGTTGTTTATGATTTCCATCTTGGTTAAAAAAAAACAATCCCTGGTTCAATTATAATGCAAGTTTTAAGTAAATTCCTTGTGGAAAAAAAACAGGAAAACATCCTGAGGTGCCAAGAGGAAACTGAATGGTAATGTATATCTACAATCCTGTTCATTGACATTTTAAAATTTATATTAAACATCCCGATGTATCAAAATATACATTTTCAATTTTCTGATCATTCAGGATTAGGACATAGATTTTAAATATTTTTCCCAGGTCAGTAGGTTTCATCATGCAAATGCATCTGTTTTGTAAGATTCTGGACTATAGATGCCGTATATACACACACAGAAGGCACCAGTCCTGATCACAAAGCAGGTAATGAAAGCAGGGAAAGATGGTTCTATTGTTAGGAACTTGAATCAGATGTTAGTGCAGGATGTGTTGAAATTGAAATATCTGTACAATCAAATCTGACTTTTAAAAGAAACAGCTTTCCTATAGGAAGTTCAAATAGTGTCACTGTTGTTTGAATCAAGAAGAAAGTAATAAATCTCATAGAAGAGAAGTAGCAGTATTTTCTCAGAGCCGTTTTATGTCTGCTTTTACGGTACTTACAAATAGAAATGAAGCACATTACTATTCAGAAGAAATGAAATAGTAACTAGACACATTCCATCTCTGAAGGCTTTCTGCTCTGTTTCTTTTATGAGAAGGATCACTCTTTTGAATATCCCTTAGAAATGTCTCCAAGAAAATACCCCATACTTTAATAGGATAGTGAAACAACCAGAATCCAAAATCGCTGGGCAGGCGACAGGAGGCATCAAGCAGTAGAAGAGACTTGGCATATTCTTTTGATGAGATGTGAAGACTGAAGATGGATTGCTTTAACTGTTTTCTCACATCATTTAGTTTTACAACCATGTAATGAAAAATAACGTTTTATGAGAAAAACAATGCTGTGATGTTGATTAATCATAGTTATGAAAGAGAGGCCCCCTGAACAATTTAACAGAGTAATCATTCAGCTCTTCTTTTATTCTCTTCAATTGCCAAGATGCCATCTACATAAAAGTTTCCCCATCTTACAATGGCTCAAATTCTTAACTTGATTTATCCAGAATAGACTTCTCTCTTGTTCCACAAACCAATATATCCGTATATACCTTTCTAACTGACATTTTCTCCTGAATGTCCTCTAGGCACTTCAAACTTCACTGAACATATCCGCATTATCTTCACTGTAATTTTTGGTTATTCTGAGAAGTGTTGCAATTACTCCTCCATTGTGAAATGCTTCACCTCTGACCTTCCCCACAAAGAATCCAAATCTCTGTACACTAAGAGACATAAACTGATAATGAGAGTTGTAAGCTGTGTTTCTGTGTAAGTTGTTATTGCAGCAAAGAATGTTATAATCCTCTATAAACTCTAAAGAAATTAAAGAAAAACAATTTACGGACTCCTCTGGTCTTGTTGGCAAAAACTCGACCTATGTGTTAAGGCTATCTTTTATTAAAGCAGCATTTCTTCTGTAGATAGCTAGGTAGATAGAGGACGGATAGAAGGCAGATGGAGAGACAAAGAAATACAGAAATGGACAGAGAACTATAGATATCATGTTTTATAAAATGAAGTAATAAATGCATAAATGAGTCACTGGTTCTCAACAGCATGGGAAGGCATCCAGAATGGAATGAGCCAGTCTCTTTGCTGAGGGCTCTTTTTGGTCTATTGTAAACACAGCTTGAGTTTTGGAGAACAATCCTATTTTCATCACATTGCTCCATTATTATACCATCTGTATCAATTTTGATGTTTGGCAAATTTTTCTTTAAGAGAAAATACATTAAATGTTCAACTATAGGCCAACTTCCATTTTTCAACTTTCCACTTAGGTCATTTCTCAGACCTCATCTTTCTTGACCTAACAGCAGCATTCAATAAAGTTGTCCATTTCCTCCTTCTTGAATATTTTCTTTGCCCAGTTTTGGAACATCCCTCTTTCTTAGTTTTCCCTCTACATCACTGGCTGTTCCTCCTCTGTCACTTTCAGTGACTCCTTTTCATCTACTTGGTCTCTAAACATTATCCTACATCAGGACTCAATCTCTGAATGTCTTTATACATCTACAGTATTTCACATGGTCTCATGGTTTTAATAACCACCTGTATGCCACTGATACTCAAGTTGTAGTTCAGCTTGGAACTCTCACCTGAAGTCTTCTGCTAGAATATTCCAAATTTCCATAATGATTTTAATATAAATTTAAAGTCAACGTGTTCAAAACATAACTACTGATTTTCCCCGTCATCTCTAGTTCTTCTGCAGTCAGCCTCATCTGGACCAATAGTATGCAGCTGCTTGGGCCAAAAACCTTGCTCTTTTCTTTGATTCCTCCCTTTTCCTCATGTCCCACCAGTAATCTTTCAGGAAACCTTTTGACTCCACCTTAAAAATATATCCAGAACACTACCAATTCTCACATCTCTTTCTGTTTCAATTTTCTCACCCACATCCAACTGCTACAACCTTAGTTAAATCATCTTTCACCTCGATTATTGCAATAATTTCTTAACTGGTTTTCTTTCCTCCTTTCTTATTTCCTTACAGTCTATTTTCAATACACAATAGCAAGTGATCCTTTTAAAATGCAAGTCAGATTGTGTCCTTCATTTGCTTGAAATTCTCTAAAAACAGTTTCCTGTCTTTCTCAGAGTCAAAGCCTATAAGACCCTGTGCATAAAATTGTAATATTTTCAGAGTATCTCTCCTGGCTTTAGTACATCTGCATATCAATAGGCATTCAGAGGTGGAAAGAAGTACGGCTTTAGTGCATTTGCATATGCTCAGGGGTGGGGAGAAGTTCATCTCCATATCAGTGGGTAATTACCTGGCAATGGAGGGCTTATCTGTACCGAGAGGTGAGGGGAAGGGCCAGTTTTGCTTCTGCTAGAGCAGGAAAGAGAGACTGGTGGGGACGGCAGTTTGTAAGCAATAAACGGATTTTAAACTTTATTTCTCCCTTTGACTGATTTCGGTTTTTAGAGGTATTTTGCCCGGGGATTTCCTTTACCCTGACTTTCAGACCCAAAGTGATCTGGTTCCCCAGTAGGTCAAGACTTCTGTCACTCTTCCGTCACTTCTGTCACTCTTTTTCTCAATGGTTTTTCATACATATTATACTGGCTTTCTTGCCTTTCCTTGCAGACATGCCTAGTACTCTGCTGCTTCAGGGACTTTGCACTGGCTATTCCCTCTGCCTAGAATAATCTTTCTCTAATATTTCCAAGTCCCACTCCTTATTTTACTCAATTATCTGCTCGATTTTCAAAAGATACCTGACAACACTAATATAAAATAACAACACCTCATTTTCTATATCACTAATCATGGTTAATAATCTCTAGGACACTTTGAAGTCATCAGATGTACTGTATTTTGTGTTAGATGGGAATCCTTGAAAGGCGCTACTGGACTTAGAGAAAATCTCCTTGAATATTCTAACAATGAAGAGGCAGGACATGGGCAGGAAAAAGAAGGACTGGGCGGAGGCAGTTAGGGAGAAGACTGTGGTTTGTGAGCAGAGCCTGGGGCTACTGGACAACCAGCTCTCACAGCCCCCAGATTGCCTTAAAGACTCTGAAAGGGGCTAATGGAAAGATGGGAAGAGGTTTACAGGGTTCATGTTTTTTACATATGAGATCCCTGAGATGGGAACTTCACTATTAACATTAGTTTCCTCCAGTCTTTGTCACATTGATTTGTATTAATGCTCAAACTACTGGGTTTCCTACAACCAAATAGGTATCCTAATGGCCTTGGGCAATTCCCTGATAGGGTGGCTCTTCACAAAGATACACTGTTTTCCTATCCTCTTGTCTGAGGCAATAGTTTCAATGGAGAATGCTGAGTTGTAAATGCCATTAGACATCCCAAACCTGGGAGATGGCCTGGGGCCCAGGGTGGCTTACCTCCAATCCCCTGGCTTCCCTAAAGCTGAATGCTTGGTTCTGGGATTATAAAAGAAAGTAACACTCTGGCAGAGACTACTTTGAAAATTTGCACCCGATCTACAATATCAGGGATTTGAGAAACCACAGAAATAGTGTTTGTTTCCATTTCCTAAAGTAGAGAGATTGGGGGTATTTTTAAGGGTAAAGAGATTTTCTGATTAAGTGGCTCCTTGATTAAGCCCTACTGCCACCAGGGCAAGTATTAACTGTCACAATCCCCAGACGGGATTGTCAAGTAGGGGAAATATGTTCTGTATATCTTTCCCTTGGAAAGCAATCTGATACCAATCACTTATTCCTCAAATTTAAAGCTACTTACTTTGTTTCCTCTCTGGGAAATATGTTTTAGCTCTGCAGTAGTTTGAGGGTCACCATGAACTATCAGGAGGATGCAAGTAGAAAGGTGGGGGCAAACTTAGATCAGATGCTAAGGAGAGCAAGACCTTGTCAGTGAAGCAAAACCAGGGCAGGTGCTGCACAGGAGTCCAAGCAAGAAGCATTCATGTGGAGAACGAGGACACAAAAAATTATTCATGTGCAAATCCACAACCAAGTAGCTAGGTGGTTGCATGGATTATGTTTTGGGTAAGGCACAGGAAATAAGACACATATGCAGTTGGTTTAGGTGAATTCCCAGCTTTGTGTGCAGAGGGGTTGGTAGGTGGGTTCTTCTTTGGAAAACCAAAGAATCCTGGGTATTTGGCATACTTTTGCAATTCTTATAGTGAGAATTAACATTTACCAAGCACTTTCTCTGTGATAGGACTATATTAAGTGCTTTACTTGCATTATTTTATTGAATTCTTGCAATAATCCTATGGTGCAAGCACTATGTTTATCCTCATTACTTGTTTACTCTTATAAAATGATATGTGTTGAATCCAGGCTTTGAATCCAGCTCTTGGTGATTCTAGAGACAACACCCACTCTAAAGAGCCATATGGCCTCCATGTGGCAGAGTGTTAGGTTAACATACAGCCTGCATTTGACATATAACAACATTCCCCAGTGTCTAAGTGAATAGAGTGAGACCTTCTCAAAACCCTCTGGCATGTAATGCTGTTCCCCTGAGACTTCCAATGATCCTTATGGTTCTCTGGGTTCTGTGATGATAATTTATCTGTTTTGATATCTCAGAATTTAATGAACTAGACTTGGTCTCTGGAATGTTAACTTCAGGATGAATCTAATGTACCTTTTAATTCAATCCAGATGTACTTACTGGAGTCTGCCTTAAACTGGTAGCACCATAAAGAAAACAATTACCGAGGTGTGGTGGTGACAATTATACTACATATTTTATTATCTCTTAATAACATGACAGGCTGACCAAATTCTCCACCAGGGTTTCTGAATCCTGCACAAATGTGGCCCAGGGGAGATACTGCCCAAAATTTCTGAAAAGATTTCTCCTAATAATTGGAGTATAATGCCTGATTGTATTCCTAACTACCTAAACTCTATTCTCAACTACATCAATATTGAATCAGTGTTTGCCTTGGGTCTCCTCAGCCCAGGGACTCATGCGCTATCACACCATTTAATGGCATTCATTCATTCATTCAACACAGAATCACTGAGAATCAACTCTGGGCATGTCTTGATACCCAACAGTGAATAAGACAGGTACTATCCTTCAGGAAGCTTATGGCTCAAAGTGGGAGCTAAGCCACACTCTAGCATGGAGTACTAGCCATGAAAGAGTCTCATTCCATCTCCTAAAAAGCTGCACTCCAGCTATATTTTTAATCTTAATAAAAAATGCTGTAGGGTCCTTCACTCAAGTTGACACTGCTCTGGAGTCTTACTTAGATGAAGACTGTTCTCAAAAGCCTTGCTCTTCCTGACCATAACATATTCTACTTCACCATGGAGTAAATTTATTCCTTCTGTATATTCATGTATACAATTTTCCTTTCCTGGAAAACTTTTTCCCTCTATTTAATTCTTGCCTTTCTTCAAAGCCCAGCTCAGTTTCCCTTCCTCGCGAAATGCTCCCTGCCACAAAGCAGTTCTTCACCTGAACTCCCAGGACATTCATTATCTGTGCTACTTGTTGTGACTCCTTGGATTATTTATCTTTTCTTATATCCTCCCTCTAGGAGCTTTTTACCTTTTCATCTTTGTATTCTGTTGTTTAGAAAAGTATCTAACACATCATAGTTACCTAGAAAATGTTTATTAATATTAAAACACTTATTTCTCTTGAATTTGATGATTATCAGGACTAAAGAGTAAACCTTTCCAAGGTAAACACATTGTAACAAGTAGATTTTGGTCAGCAAGACTCACCCTTAGACTCAGGATCTACATATTTCCTTTTAGGTATATTTTCATGCCAGGGGTCATAAGGTTACCTTTTTTAGCACAGTTCCCATGTGTGGCGGTATATTACAGAGAGGAAGCAGAGAACAAGAAAGAAGAAAGAAGGCTTATGTAAGACTATTACAGTACAATACTAAAATTTGTATGGAACCATAAAGGACTCCAAATAACTAAAGCAATCTTGAGCAAAAAGAACAAAACTGGAGGCATCATATGCCCTGATTTCAAATTATAAAACAAAGCTATAGTAATCAAAACAGTATGGTACTGGCATTAAAAGCAACATGTAGGTCGATGAAACAAACTTGAGAGCCCAGAAATAAACCCACACTCATACAGTCAACTAATATTTGACAAGCAAGCCAAGAAGACTCAGTAGGGAAAGGAAAATCTGCTATTTGCCATGACATGGATGAACACAAAGAACATTATGTTCAGTGAAATAAGCCAGACAGAGAAAGACAAGCACTGCATGATCTCTTAAAAAATGTGGAATCTTAAAAAAAAAAAATCAAACTCTGAGTATGAAAGAGTAGTATGTTAGTTACCAGGGTTTGGGAGTAGGAAAAATGGGGAAATAATTGGTTAAAGGATGCAAACTTTCACTTATAAGATGGATAAGTTCTGGAAACCTAATTATAGATAATAATAATGTACTATATGCTTGAACTTTGCTAATAGAGTAGATCTCAAGTGTTCTCACCACAGAAACAATGGGGGGTAACCATGTGAAGTAATAAATATGTTAATTAGCTTGATTGGTAATCATTTCACAATGTTTATGTATATCAAACCATCATGTTGTACAACCTAAGCACATACAATTTTTATTTGTCAATCATACCTCAATAAAGTTGGGGGTGAACAGGGGGTCACAGAACCAAACTTTAGCAGTGAGCACCAAAGCACTGTCCAAAGAGCACAGTTTTTGGCAACAGACTCTTACAATCATGATTAATAGCACTACCAGTCATGCTGGGGAAGGGTGCCTCTAATTCTTTTAGTAAACATACCTTATCATTCAACTCCCTTTGCTTTCCTTCCCTGCTCCATTGCTGTAATTTTGTACATACTGAGACATCCTTATTATAATTTGGCTTCCCATGCAGGTCTACCTATTTAGTAGAAAGCACTAGCTACGCAGATTCAAAAACCTGGTCTTCTTCTTCATGACCTCACCAGGCACTTGCATTAGGGTGTCATCGCTGTGCAGCATCCTGCTGTACATGGCAGACCCTAGCACTGTAGTGCTTCCGGTCAGAGACTTGACCTGGCAGTTCTTATCTCTTTGTACTTGGGTCTCACCATCTCTTCCTTTGTGAAAGAATAAGAGATGGATTCCATTCAGCTTTTATGGCCATAGAAAGCCGGAATGAATTACAGTGTCTACTGATCCAAACCCATATTTTTTATAGATGGTGATAGTGAGGTCCACGGGGATTTAAAACACTGCCCGAAGTCATGTAGCAAGTTAGCAGCAGGATAGAGATTATGACCCATGTTTGCTGCTTCTTGGAACAATGTTCTTTGTATTGTGTCATATATATGATTATTATTACCTTAGATCCTAGATAAATATCTCAAAGTCATGTTTGTCTAACATCTAGATTCCCCATGCAGAAACTCATGTACTACTTGGCCTATCCACAAATGACAGTTTATTTGAAATTTTGTGCATGGTATGAGTTTCAGAAATCAGATTAGGATCTGAGATGCTGCATTTAATATCATGGATACTTGAGCACACTGCACAAGGTTGGTAAAAGTCCATTGTTCTCTGTCTCCAAACAACTGTGATACAACCTGTCTTTTGCTCAATGATACCAAGAATGGTAATGAGAAAATGGAATAGAATCCATCTCAAATAATACACTATTTTGTTTAGACTTGAAAAAAATGTATACATATGGAGATTCAAACCAACAAAATTTAATAGGATTCACTCATTCATTCACTGGGTGTCTACATTAGTTGAAGGTCTATGCAATGAGGAAAAAACAAGAGTTCTCCCCTAATGGATCTTAGATGCTAATGTGGAAGTCACCAAGTGAACAAGTGTCAAATGAAAAACAATTACAGACAGTAATAAATATGAAGAAGGAAGCAGAGCAAATTGCCATGATAGAGAATATCAGGGCATTTCCATTGGATGGGCTGGTTAGGGAAAAGCTCTCTAAGATGATACTTAAGCTGAGCCCTGAATTAAAAGACTGCAACTCCCTGGAAAGAGAGGGAGGAAAGCTTCTTGGCAGAGAGTAAAGGTATAAAGGTGCTGAGGTGATAAGTTCTGGGATCTTAACTGTACATGATAAGCTGCAAAAATTTTCAATGTAGGAAATTCTGTTTGTAGTAAAATAAGTAAGTCTTAACTGAGAGTTGATTTATCATTAAATGGGGAGAGTGGGCTCAGCAATAACATGCATGGACACAAGGAACTGAGTCCATGCACAGCTCTGGCTCGCACAGCTCCTGCAAGCTTCCCATGGAGTGCTTAAAGGTTGACGGAGAACAAACAGAAAAAATTAAAATGCCCTACATAAGGGCCCTAAAAATAAAAGGGAATATTCTTTCTCAATAGATAGTACTAATTTGAGTAAAAAAAGGGTTATAAAGGGAAAAGGGCACTGATCATCTTCCCACCCTCTCTCTGATACATCAGAGGGGCCATTTTAATTAGAGAGAGAGCCAATAAAAGTACAAAAATGTGAAAAAACATGGCATTAAAAAGACTGCAAAAAGGACACATTTACAGAATGAGAGCTGAAAAAGGCAGAGGGTCACTTTAGTCCACCTCAAATGCTAACATGCCCATTGGGTGACAAAATTTTCACTGCTATGTGCACACCTGTGAATGACTGGAATTGTACCTGAGTATTGATTTTGTGGTTACAAATAAATGTTAACAAGAGGCAGATTCACAGGTACAGAATCCATGAAGAGTGAGAGTTGACTATATATGTGAGGTATGTTTTGGGCTCTGGGCCAGGCCCTTTATGTGTATCACTCTATTTAATCCTCACAGTAACTGTATGAGATGGGTGCTACTATAATTGTGTGAAAATTGAGACTAAATGAATTCCCAAAGGTCACACAATCAATTTGTAAGCAGATGGAGCCAAGACTCCTATTCTGGGATCTCTGAATCCAAAGCCCTTGTTCCTAGCCATTATGCTGAATTTTCCACATAAATACAGTGCCTCTCAAGAGCTTTTCTTGCCTGGGTGGAAGTCAATGGATGAAGACCATCTTCTAGATTTCCAAAGGGTCACTTCTTTAGCAGATGGGCGTAATCTAGAGCCGACTTGCCCTGTCAGTCACAGGGCACTATCTTTTCACTTAATCTCTATGCTGTAAAACAAGAAAACACTGACGATCCACAGGAAGAGTTGGCAAAATATTCAGCCCAGATGTTTATGTCTGAGTTTTGTTTAATAGGGAGAGGGATCAATGCTACAAAAGATTCTTAATTATTGGCAGAGGCTCCAAAGTTTTTGAGGTAGAATTGAATTTCCCACCATCATTGAACCACAAATGTCAATTTTAACGTGACAGGAAATGTGAAATTCTGTTTTAAAAATAATAAAAATACATAAAAATAAAAAGTATCACCTATTGAAATCATATTGAAGATTGAATGGAAACAAAACTGATGGAGGCATCCATTGCTAGTGTAAATGGTAATTTATATTGTGATGAATGTATTTAAAGTTTGCATATACTTTGTTCCTTTTCTGAATGAACACTGGATCTATGTATTCAGTCCGTGTCTAGCTTCCAAAATTTTCCTCCTCCTGGCTTACTGATAAAGTTTTCTGTTTTTTAATAGATTCTGCAATGACTATTAGTTTCATGACTGAACACAAAGCTTGTTAAACTAAGCCGTTGGAATACTTGTCTTTGCAACTCACAGCTCCTGATTGTTCTGTATTGTTCTGTACTACTTATATTACATGTTGGTCCCCACTGCATACAAATAGACCATAATAATATTTAGCACTATAAAATAAAAACAATGACTATCCCCATCCCTCACTCCCTTTCTCAGGAGGGTGTGGTGTTCATTATTTATTGCTTACAGGAATTTGCCAAGAACAATGGCTACCCAGGCCAGTAGCATTTATTCCAGCTGCATCTTGAATTGATTAAAAACTATTTTTCCATGCAAAGATTATTTTTCACCTTGAGCCAAAGGATGAGTTTGATTAAGGAATTTGATTGGATCATCAGAGAAACAATGATACAGAAAGTGAGAATGAAATAAAAGTTGTGCTCGTCTTCTCAGTTTCAACATGAATATATAACTATTCAGGTTTGACTGGGTCAAATATCCAATTCTTGACTTAAATATAGATATTAGGTTCATTCACTGGATTTTAATACTGAAGAAAAATCCAAATAAATTGATGATAAAAATTGGGAGATTTATTTGGTAAAGACTAGGCAGGGTGTGTATCATTTTCAGTTTGTAATCAGTATACAAGTAAACAATGTTCCATTTGGATACAATTAGTAATACTCTGGGATAATTTGGGGAAATTATCATCAGATACTAAAAGAAGTCTTAATTCTGAGGAGTTGGGGTATAAGAGAAAGGGTGAGTTGGCATTTTTGAAACAGTTCATTCATTCCAGGGAAGGGGCAAGTGTTGGAGCTGAAGTAAGTCCCAAAGAAATAAAAACACCCCAGCTAAACTGAATGAGGAAGAGGTGTGCTTCAATAATATTTATACGAAGGAAAAGAGATTCTTTGGCTAATGATATTCTTAATTACGTGGTTTCTGACCAGTGACTAGAAAGTATATGAATTTAGATGCCAATACATGGATGAATCAGCTAACCACTGAGAAAAAAACTCAAAGTAGGTACAATTGGAAATTGTATGTTTTCACCTGAAAAAGAGAGCTAGAAATTTTCTAATTTCTTATGAGTACCTTCTATAGAGAATATTCTTTCCTGAAAAGTCTAGTTTAATCTAATGGACTTTGTAAGGAAGGCAGGGAGATTTTGTCCACAGGACAGGTAATTTAGGGAAAATAATGAGATTGTGATTGATTATTGAATACCAGTGGGCTACAGTTACAATGGGGGGAGGTAGATTGTTTAAGGAAACATTAAAAATGTAGTTTATACAATACTTAATGACTCTCACATGTTCCTAAATATTCATCATTACAATATATATGCATTAGAGTTTATAGGTGTGGCTTTTCTCTTATTAACGTCATGTGGTGAAAAGGTGCATTCAACAGGTTATTTATGTATTATCCACCCTAACTCTTGCTTTTAAGAGAGAAGGACAGGTCATTCTGACTCCCTGGAAACAGTGCCTTCAGCTAGGAAAGAACAGAGACAGTTTTTAAAATATGTAAACACTCTTTTTCTTTTTAACACATATACTTACATTAATATTCTCTTCACTTACACATAACATATGTGACATTTCTTTTTTTTAAATTTTTTTTATTAAGGTATGATTGATATACACTCTTACGAAGGTTTCACATGAAAAACAATGTGGTTACTACATTCACCGATATTATCAAGTCCCCACTTGTACCCCAATGCAGTCACTGTCCATCAGTGCAGCAAGTTGCCACAGATTCACTATGTGCCTTCTCTATGGTACACTGTTCTCCCCGTGATCCCCCACACCATGTGTACGAAACATAATACCCTCAGTCCCCTTCTCCCTCCCTCCCCACCCTTCCCCACCCCTCCCCTTTGGTAACCACTAGTTCCTTCTTGGAGTCTCTGAGTCTGCTGCCATTTTGTTCCTTCAGTTTTGCTTCATTGTTATACTCCACAAGTGAGGGAAATCATTTGGCATTTGTATTTCTGTGCCTGGCTTCTTTCACTGAGCATAATTTCCTCCAGCTCCATCCATGTTGTTGCAAATGGTAGGATTTGTTTCTTTCTTATGGTTGAATCATATGTGACATTTCTTTGAGGAACTTTAGGCTTGGATCCACTCTTTATAGCTAATACTGTTGCAATATTATATTTTATAGGAATATCTATATGAGTCCTCATGTGGATTCCTGTGAAATACTTAGTACAGTGCTGAATAAGCCTTAGCAAGCTACAGTTCACATATTTCATAAAAATAGCTACCAAAGTGTTACTTGCTAGTGAGGAAGTGACAATGGTGATATTTGAAAAATTAAATATTTGTCAGTTTTGTGAAAACATTGCTGCTAATTTCATTTTTTTCTTAGTTGATCATTAGTCAAATCTGTATTTAATCAGCTCATAAATAGTTCTGACTTCAGCCTTAACATATGAAATAAATTCCTGCGTGTTTTCATCATGTTTGTACATGCTTTTCTGCCTTTCTGTCTCCAAGTTGTACAACAGTAGACTCCTGGACTGCCTGGAGAGACATAGGTAACATTCTGTGTGTTTTACATGCCATGTTTTAGCCACAGATATGTTAAAACTCTGAACTCAGTAATAGAGATGTCCATAGTAGCTCTACCCTGGTCGAGGGGATAAACACAGACGGATATTTGCAGCACAGTTGCTGAAAGAATGTATGCACAGTGATGAAAGTGCATAGAAGGAAATATTTTACTCTGCCCAGGTTAGATGAGGTGAGTTAGTCTAGTGGGCTGAGGAACACTTAAGCTTGCTATTGAAAAGTGAATAAAAATCGGGCACATTGATAATGGCTTGAGCACCTTCCAGGAAAAGGGAAAACTTTATGTGAATTTATGTCAGGTCATGAGATACATGAGGAAGAGTAATGAGAGATGAGGCTGAGTTGGGACTCTATCCTTTGGCCATTGAAGGAGACTCATGGAAAGATTTCATGTCACAGTATGAAGGACAAGTTGTGAGAAACAAGAATGAAGACAGCGGAACCAGTTAGAAGCCTGGTATGCAAAGAGTCTAGGTGATTGATAAGGTCCTCAGGATAACAAATATTTGAATTTATTTAATAAACATGAACATAGTATTTATGTGTCAAATCCTGGTCTAAGCACTTTATAAATATTAACTCATCCCCTATAACTATAACATCCCTGTGAGGTAAGTGTTATTAGCATCATCCTAGTTTTTTTGATTGAGTATATCAAGGCACTGAGAGGCTAGGAATTTTGCTTAAGGTTATACAGCTAGTAAATTATAAAGCCAGAATTTGAACCCAGGCAGTTTGTCTTCAGCATATTTCCTCTTAACCATTACACCACATTGCCTTTTTGGTGTTCCAGAGCAGTTCATTCATTCTATGGATTGGGTAAGTAGGTGGATGGTGGATGGTGGCAGCATTTACGGACACCAGGAACACATCAGGAGAAACAGATTTCTTTTGGACAAATGTAGAGCTATGAGTTCAATTTGGATATGGTGAGTTTGAGATCCTTCTTCCTAAAACTTTGCTCAGGCCCTACTGACCAAGGATAATTGTTGACTATAGCCAGTTGTTTCTAGAGCCCTAGAAACAGATTAAGCGTCAGTGTCAATGCTAGTGTGAAAGCATCCTGGGGACCTCTTGGTTTCTGTGTGGGGTCAAAGTAGTGACACATGATGGAGGCTGGCAGGGCATGTGCATTCACACGTCTACTGCTCACTACCTAACTTCACCTAAATCAGATGTCAACATGGGGCTTATCACTGAGAGCTGTGCTACAGTGCAGTTTTAGTGGAAGTTCAGAAATATGAAGTTCTTTCCTACATTTTCTCTTCAAATCTCATTACAAAGGTAAAAGACTTCTCATTTTTTTGAGCACATTTTGAACAACAATCATAGTCCAAAGGTCACTGAGATGGGGTCATTGTGACAAACATTTTAAGTGAATAAAAATTTGGAAGGTTTCACTTTAATTCAGTTAAGACAAGGCAATGAAAATCATATCTGCCTAAGAGAACTAAACTTAGCCAAAATTCTGCCCAAACCCTCAGATTCAACTTCATTACTGCCAGTTGGAATTATCCCAAAATACTTAAAAGAGGCAAGTCAAGTCTATGACACATCATTGTGCCAGAGCTTTTTGTCTGTTGCTTATTGTTAATTTTGTTTTTTCCTGTTTGCCAAGGTTTAGAAATGGGTACAAGATAAAACAAATTTTTGAAGAAGATTTCAAATTGTCGATGGTTGTTGAATTCCATTCATTAATATTCTTGCCTCAGGAGAAGAAGGAAATAAAACATTTCTCAACAAATAGGTAAGTCTTGACATATTGCCTTGTCATGCAACTAGAGGATGGGACAGAGAAAGACAAGTTGTTTTATATTTGAATAACTGTTCTTTTATGTGCAGTGGTTCCTCTGGGAACATCTCTGAATTCATTCTGTGACTCCTAATTCTTCAAGATGTATATAGCTTTCTATAATTAAATTGCCATGATGGACCCACTCAATAGGACCCATTCAATTGTTTGCCCATTGTCCTAGAACGCAGTGAATTCTCCCTTAATTTCTCCCAGAAGTTCACAAGTCAGGAAGTCAGAAAACCACTGCACACAAACCCTCCTAAATTTTTGGCTGAGTTTGTAGATTAAATTAGGAGTATCTCTCTCCAAGTACAAGCTGTACCCATAACAGAATGATAGGCATGCCAAGCTACTCAAATAGTCCTTCCAATACCAACACACGGGTTTGTATTAAAATACTATATTATTATCCTTGGACAGACTGAAGTAACTTTTCCCTTAAGATCCTACTAATAAAATAATAAGTAGAATAAAATTGGTCAAATTGAAGAAATAGCTTATAAATCCAATTTCACCTTTTCCTCTGGACTTATGACCCATATATTACACAGGGCATATTCACCAGGATGTCATAGATCCTTCAGTCTCACAATGCCCAACATCTTCTGTGCAAGATGAGTTCTTCCTCTTAGAGTTTTTCCTTCAGTTAGTGGCATCATCATGTACCTAAGCCAGAAACCCAAGAGAACTTTCAACTTCATTTCCCTAGCTCTCCACACCAGTCAATAGCCCTGGCTTTATGTATGACCTTCTAAATATTTCTCCAGAAGATACTCTTTTCCATCACCATTGCCACAACCATTGCTTTATTTCAGTCCAACATCATCTCTCCTTTGGACTATTGCAATTTCCTCCTAACTATTCTCAACTATTTGCAGTCTCTTCACCCATCCTATCTATATCTTCCTCCACAAAACCATGGAAGTAAAATTTCTATATCACAATCTTATTATTTGCCTCTTACTTCTTTCCCCCACTCCCTACCTCATTAGTTTCTAAAATCTTACATAAGAGAGGTTAAGCTCCCTGTATAGCACGAAAGGCCCTTCATGGCCTCCTCCTCCAAACCATGTTCTCATCTTTCTTTGTTCTCCAGTAATGAGTTCTCTGAGAACATTCCAAGGGTTTTCAAGCCTCCATCGCTGTCCAGAATGGGTCAGATCCCACAGTGACTACTATTTAGGTAGCATCCAAAAACCTCTATAAAGACCCCTTCCAGCTATTTCTGTAGCTCAGGGAATTGTCCAGACTTGCCTCTTATCCGGGTTCTTTGTAATCATGTTTTATCCATATTTTCCCTCAACAATTTACTTTTTACTCAGCTTCTCCTTAGTGTTTTTCTCTGGTTTTCTCTCTTCTGGTTCAAAGCAGGAAAGCCTTCAGGCAAGTGACACTCCATTGCTACATTCTACCCCAAGCCCTTCATATTAAATGCCAACAAAAGTCCATCGGGAAGGTGGGATGAGTCTCTGCCTTTGTACAACGACACCCTTGTTCTTCCTCCTCTACTGGTTACAAATGCTTTTCATTGTCTTTCAAAACCCAGCTTGCATGTCCCCAACTCCGAGAGGTCTTCCCTGTTCTATTCAGGGATAGATATTCATTCCCTCTTATTTGCTGCTCTGTAACTTGTGCAAATTTCTATTTCATTTATCACTATTCTGTGATCTTGAATAATACCTTTAAGTTTGCTGTGGCTGATCTGTAATAATGGGATAAATGAACTCTCAGGGTTGCCGTCAATAGTAGATACTCAACTAGTGTTTACTAAGAACTGGTGGAAAGAATACTCCTAACTAGGAACAGAAAGTCGTATAAAGGTTGGAGATGCATTCATACCATGACTCTTTTAGGGGTTAGGTACACCACTCTCGTGATTTTGAAGTTCCTGTTATCTACTCTTAAAAACTTATGGCTCTGGACATGGTAGGATTGATATAACTGGGTCTTCAATTCCACAAAAACGCCTTTTGAGAACTTAAGTGAAATTAGACGAAGAATATTAATACTTGTGAAGATTATCTTTCTGTATCAGGAGTAAATGTAGTATTTATTCACATACTGGGCTGCCTAAAGTGAAGTTGGTCAATGAATTTATCAATTGCCATCATTTAGTAAAGTGGTCTCTGATCTATGGTAAAGTGATGACCTTAGATCCTTGATTTATAGAAAATGTGCCTTTGCACAAACATACACCACTATCAGGGTTTCCTATGTAACAGAAATCTCAGGGAGTCAAGAGGATTTCCCCAAAGTTAGTTCTCTTCTCCAAATGGAACAGATCCTGTTTTCTACCCTCATTAGGTCATTTGATAATCTAATGGTCACTAACAATGGTTTCCTCATCATTTTCCACAGTCTGTTTTTCTTGTCCTCTCTGCACTATATGTCACTCTTGAAACCCACCTTATTCTTTAAAAAATTTTCCTCTTGGCTTCTGTAATACTCAGCTATATTGATCTTTATTCAAGCCTTGCCTCCTCTGACTTTTATTTCTTCAGCCGAAAAATGTAAAATGTACATATCTTGCATGTTTTCATTCTAGAATTCTGCTCTTCCTTCTGTGTCTTCTCTTTGCTTTCCTTGGATAGATGGGTAAAACCGAAGCAGTATTTCAAGCCCTACATCTATTCCATGACCCAGTTTGGAGTTTTTCTGTCTGCTGCATATTTCCACAAATATATCTCTATCATTACTTTATATTCAATATTCTATCTCCAAAGCCAATAATTAAATCCCTCTCCTGTCTCCTGTCTCTGCTAATCATGCCCCCATGTTTTAGTTGTACAGATATCTGATTAATGAAAACACATTAGACAGCCACCTTAAGTACATTTTTTTCTCCAGTTGCTTGGAAAGTAGACAGAGACAGAGTCTGCACTTTTTCAGAATATTTTATTTACTTTTCAAAATTTCTGTTTTCAAAGGTTTAAGCTTACCGAGAAGATTATTCAAACTAAGAAATACCTGTAAAGGCAATTTTTAAGAAAATACCCCTGCTTTTTTCTCCTTTAAGGGGAAAATGGGAAATCAGAAGAAATAATTCATAAGATTTGTGCTCTTAAGTTTGCAATAGTATGTTTACATATTTCTTGTTTGTTTCCTTCACAAGCAATTTTCATTATCAGTTAGGAATTCTGAGTTTACTATGTACCATTCTTCACTAATAGCATTTCAGGCTCCAAGATCTTTAATCAACATTAATTTTAGATCAAAGTTTTCTAATATGAGCATGTTGAGGGTTCAGGTTTACAAAATTTAAAACAACCCATTTCCTTTGGATCTGTACTCACTAAAAATAAATAGACTCTCATCACTTACTCCATGGTGCCTAACAATATCTTACAAAACCATTAAAAGTAGAAAAACTCCTTTGTTGCCCCTGCTAGTGGGAGGTGTTAAGTTCTCCTGCTGCTCTTTAGGCCCATGTACATCATAGGTGTAAATAAAACTCACAGTGAGCTGAACCTGCTCATCTCGTTGTTTAAACCTCACCCACCAGATGGTTCAGACTGTGTTTATTCAACTGCAAACTATTTTCTGAACTCAACATAGAAAATCAATCAGACCAGTTCTTGGGCTGCCAGAAGACAGGAAGGTCACAGGAAGTCTACGGAAAGCAGGTAAGAAGCAAGTGCTTTCTAGAACCCCAGAGATTTTTGTTTCTAGCTAGTTTCATGGAATAAAGCATGGAATTAAGCAAATTAATGGTTTTAGCATTAAATAAAGGCCTGATACAGAAAAATCTACTTTCCCTCATTTTTAAAGATATTTCCCTGTTTTTTTTCCCCTAACAATAAAAACAAAGGGGTCAAAAACATGCCAAAAAGTGATGAACAGAAGAAGACAATGTTATTTAGCGATTGTTTAATATTTTTGTGGCCTTTCTGCTTTAATAATATTCAGATGCTCAACTACTTTTTATTCTCCAGATTTTACAAATACAGCAGTAGAAGATGTGAGGCCTTTAGGAAATCTAATGGTCAGAATTTAAGATAGCAACATTTGTTTTATTTCCCCCTCCTCCTATTTCATTTAGTCTGAGGATTCTTTTGAAATTCACATAAAGGAAATTTTACAATCCAGAAAAAATTTTACACAGTTTTCCTGTGCAAATCGCCATATATCCTTGGCTAGGCAAACTGCTCAACCAAATGTAGCCCTATAGAATGTTCCAGAAGGTCAGCTACCATGAGAAAAGGTCACTTACGTGAAATCTGGGGTTTAGAATCCTGCCTGATGTGGAGTTTGGATTTGTTTGTTTTTGCAGCTCTGGGTCCATATTTTTATTTTGCCTCTAGGAAAGCATTCAGGGTTGGGAATTTTCTTGCTTTTGCCCAAATCATTCCCATGGCCATTTTACTAAGAAACATTGCTACTGGATGACCTGAAGCAAGTCCATCAATAGCTAGTGCCCATTTCAGCTATCATCATAGCTCCTGGTGAAGATTCCCTACACATAACTAAACCTCTGCTATTAGAATCAAGAGTAGCATTGAAATACAGATTCAAAAACCTGTCTGAGAATTTATTTTTTCATTACCTGTTTGGACAGAGAGTTAGGCACAAAAAGTTTGCGTCATTGGATCGTTTTTAATCCCTCATGCTACTCTTTATTTTGATTATTTTTGTGGATTATCCATCATGTCTTCATCAGGCATTTGAAACTCATTAAGTCTTCAAGTATTTTTGTTTTTTTAAAGCAATAATGCCTGAAAGAGGCAATATATGGAAATTTGTTCTATCCAGAAAATATCAGTTGATAGTGTTGGGGAGGAAGAAATTTCCTCTACCTGTCCAGGTTCTTCTAGCTGGTCTAAGAATGAAATTGACAAAATAAAGATTAACAGGATGAAAAAACAAAGGTTAATTACCTATATAAGAGGAAGCCATAGATATGGGTTCCAGAGGTAGTCAGAGAGAATGAGGGATATATGTCATCCTCAACCAAGGAGAAGGGGGTAGGAATCTGAGACTCCAAAATTCATGGGATTATCAAAAGAGTAAATGTTTGATAAACAAAATATTTGATGGAGCACAGAGAGAAATTTTAATAGACAGCTGCATCCCTCCCTGCCTACCACCCTTAGTTTATATTATAATAAGCTATCTATGGTGATAGCTCTCCTTCTGAAGTAGTTTCTCCTTTTATGTGGTTGGGGTGGGAGGTCAAAGTATCTTCCTGAGTCTTTTGGGCCTTGATGGTTTTCAGTTTAAAATAATCTGGGGGTGACAATGGCACATCATGGGGCAGCCTGCCCTTGGTCCCTATAGTGGAATTGACTTAGCAAACTATATCCAGAACCAATCAATATTTGTTAAATCCTTCCAATATTTCTTTATTCTGATGTACTGAGTTGGAGAATGAAAAACCTAACTAAATCACTGTAGGGTAAATGGCAGAATTTCCAGAAGCTCCCACCTGTCCTTAGTCTATTTACATATCAATAGGTGTTTAGCACTGCAGAGCTTCCCATCAACCTGAGGCAAGGGGTGGAGAGAAAACAGCCAATCTCTTCTCCCCTCCATTGCTGATATGTAATTGATCTAGCCTGTCTGCCGGTCACCAAGGACCCACCCACGGAGTTCCTCCCAGAAGGGGCAGATGGGAAGTAGAGGGTGCACTGAGGCTGCAGAGCATGAACCCCGGCCAGAGGAGATGGATAGGGCCAAGCCTGACTGGTGACTCCAGGGAATAAAAGCCTTTCTCCCAACCTATCCTTTCCCTTGACTTATTTCAGTTTCAGTGGTTTCATAGGGGACTCACCCCAGGCCTGGAACACCCTTCCCCCTGGAGCTACATTCACTAACATAAAGCAATCGCTTTCTATATTTACTCATTCAGTGGATAAAAAGTGCGTAGGACTATCATTATGTAATATGTGGGGGTGGAATCATCTTCTAGGGTCAAGGACATTACATCATTGGGCTTTTTGCTGCTTTGTTTACTTTTGTGGTTCATGCTGTTGTTACTGTTTTGTTTATATACTGCCATCTTCTAAACAGAATCTAGTGAGTTTGACAAGCAAAGGGGAAGAAATTGAGAGATAATGATGACCTCATTTGAACCTGGAAAATCCAGAGTTCAGAGAAATCATTAAGGGTGCTTACCACTCACTGATCCTGGCAACTAGAGGGACCCTCACTAACATTTAGGCATAGTAGATGTGGGGACAAGCACTGCCTGCCTGTAGCCTTTTGTCCCAGAATAACCATTTATCCACATGGGCCTTTCCTTTGGGCAGTATGTTAGGTATGTGATATGTTAATGGCTTGTGGCTGGCCAAATCCAGGCCTGCTTTAACTATGGAAACATCTTGTTAGGAGGCAGACCCCTCTGACCAAGGTTTTGTTCTTTGGGGTGTTGGTCACACAAGAATGATCTATTTTAGCAAAGCAGGTAGTCACTGTCCCCTCACCCCAACATACACGTAGTCTCTGTCCCCTCACACCATATAAGCAGTTCCCTTCCTGTCTATGATAACAGTGTGCAACCTTATTCAGCTCACCATTCCTGTACTCCTGTACATTAAGTCCCAATAAACCCTCATGTCTCACATGGCATCTCTGGGTCTTTCTTTTGGTCTTTTGAGACCTGTCCCATTGTAACTCACCCACTTGGGTGTGTGATTGTGTTATGGATTGAGTTTGTTCTTGTTTCATGTCCCTGCTGCAAAATATAATTGAAAAGCAGAGACACAGTAGTGAAGCAGAGCAAGTTTTACTTGAATACACTCCAGGGGAGGAGTGGGCCAGAGTCAGGGCCCAAACTTTTAGGGGAGGGTCTATTTATCACTACCAAGCCAGGGAGGCATTTCCTTTGATTGACAGGGTGAGATCATTTGACTGACAGCTCTAGTTACACACACATTCCTCTTGGTATGCATGTCTTTTCCCAAAATAAACACAGAAAAGCCCATGATGGTGCTGGGTGGGGGTCCCAAAACTGCAATTTCAATGAAACTATGATGTGGTGTGGTTTGGGCAGTTCTTAGTTTTGTTCGACTGTGTCCACATTGGGACCTGGTTTACGCTTGTTGGGACTGGTCCATAGGCAAGAAGTTATCTCTCTGGAAAGCCTTTATTCTTTCCACGTTGGACCCCTTACCTAGGCAGTTTGGACAGTTTTCTTTTTTTTCCTTGAACTTTATCTTCCCCTTCCCCAGATGCTCATATCTATCTACTAACAATTAGATTTATTGTTGCACAGTAGGGTTGCCAGATTTAACATATGAAATTATAGGATGCCCTATTAGATTTGAATTTCAGATAAACAATGAATATTTTTTAATGTGAGTTTACCTGATGCAATATTTAAGACATACTTATATTAAAAATTTATTTGCTGCTTATCTGAAATTCAAATGTTATGGTCATCTTGCATTTTCTCTGGCAACCCTAGGAAGTGATGCACTGCAAGTCGCAAAGAGGGGCCTTGTCAGGGTGACTGCTGAAAATCACCCCACATGCCTTCTTTAGCACTCAGACCTTAAGTATTTGATTTCCAATGTATGTTGAGGGTAGGTGTATTATATTTGTTTTTTTATCAGTATAGTTGATCTACAATAGTAATTTCTACAGTTTAACTGAAGAATAATAATAAAAGCACCACTGAAATAAAACAAGTCATTCTGTCAGGGTAGAAACAGTTGCCAAATGATGGTGCCTTTCTTCTGAACACACACAAGATTCTTTTAAAAACATTTTAATTTGTATTGAAATAATTATTGTTGTAGGTAAGCAAATAATGCCACCTCAAGATAAGTCTCATTGGCATGTTGGTTATTTTAAACTGGTTATTTTAAAAAAACTATAGACGCAAGAAAAGCTTGGAAAACCATGTAGAAGTCACCCCTTTGTAAGAGACATTTACATGTGTAAATCTGGGGGAAAATCCCAGGGCAAAATATCTTTGAAACCTAAATTAGTCAA
This sequence comes from Manis javanica, assembly GCF_040802235.1. Lineage (NCBI taxonomy): Eukaryota > Metazoa > Chordata > Mammalia > Pholidota > Manidae > Manis > Manis javanica. Next base: position 99,460,547 of record NC_133163.1, on the reverse strand, counting down.
AGGGTGAAATAAAGTTTAAGAAAACCATTTATTTCTTACGAGCAGTCATCCCATCTCTCCAGACTCAGCTGCAGCAGAAGAGGAGAGCTCCACCCAACCTCTCCCATCGGATAAACCCACAAGTGCATGTCATTAACTATTGATATGGAAATGATACTTCTCTTCACCCCTTGGAAACACCTATTGATATACAGATGCACTAAAGCCAGGCAAGAGATTCTGGAAATACTGCAATTTTACCCATAGCATTAGGGAAATCATCATTGTAAGTGTGTCTACTTGCTGAACCAGAAAGAGGTTAGTAAGACAATCTCTAGAAACTATTACTGAGGAAAAAGGCAAGTATTTAAATTTGCAGAACAACCACACCCTTGTTTACCTGTGCTTTTCCTGATAACCTCCCTTATCTGACTCCCCACCATCAACATCTATTGTCTTTAACAGAAGATGGTATTTAAGGCAATGACTTCAGCGCTTTTGGGAGTTACTCAGTTTTCCTGGATCTCTCCCATGTGTGTAGGAGTATATATGTCACTCAACTTTCATTTGATTTTCTCCTGTTAATCCATCTCATGTTAATTCAATCCTTAGATCAGCTAAAAGAACCTTGAAAGGTAGAAGGAATTTTTTTCTCCATAACATTGTACATAGTTTGAGAAATATGATTGTAAAGGAATAGGGCCTCTCCCAGCCCTGCTTCCTCATTGTGGAGTCCCACTTCCCAGAGCAACCACTTTAAACACATTTTATTGTTCTTCCTGGTATTTATTTTGAAATTACATGCATAAAATATTATTATTTTAGATATTATCTATTGATTTGTAGCTATAAAATATTAGGATATAGCTGTCTTACATAGCCCAACTTACCTGTGCCACATACATACCTTCCTTCTATGACTTCTCACCCATTATCTCACTGTAAGTATAACACAATCTTTAGTTGAATAAAAAGTACATTTACATCATTATCAAGATGTAAATATGGCTTACAGTAGACTCACACAGTACTACATTTACTTTCTTATACAATTTTTGTTTTGCCTGAAAGTAATAACAGCTTGATTTTTTCAATGCTTACTTCTCTAACGAACTCTAATTTATCCCCAAATTCTTCTAGAGAATTCTAAAACATCTCACTGAAAGATTATAAGTTCCATATTATTTTTTTCCTTAAAGGCACCTTTTTGAAGCCCTCTGTCCTCCTGTTTTGATCTTGACTAGTTACTGTGTAGTCCTGCTACCTAGATATTGTAAGATAAATTCTAGCCGAAATAAGCAGGCGAAGAGAGGCAACAAAGGGCCAGGCAGTTTATCTGAACGCAATTCCTGGGCGAGGTTTCTCAGTCTGCAGAAATGGAGGCTGGGAAAGTTGCACGTGAGCAGACAGGCAGCAAGTTTTTAAAGAAGGTAGGGGGAGGCAGAGCTTAGGTTTGCAGTTGTGTGAGGATTGGCCAGCCCAAGGCACATTTTTCAGGTTGGGAGGGGGCAGCAGCTGGGGACTTTGGCAGGGCATCAGTGTCCAACATGCTCACCCCTCCCCCCGGTGCCTTCAACCCTACAGATATCATCCTAGGGTTTTTGTTTACTGTCACTGTGGGACTCCTTCATGTCTCTTGTATTGACTTCTCTTTATCCTAGATCCTATTTCTTCCTCTTTCTTGATATAATCCCTTATGTTAGTAGAGCATATTTTTTTTGGACTTTGGGAGGAAAAGTGCATAGGTAGTACTCACAGACTTTTGAATACCACAGAGTGTAACTCCAGGGGAAAGTCCCGGGGCAAAATACCTTTGAAACCGAAATCAGTCAAAGGGAGAAATAAAGTGGGAGAAGCCCATTTATTGCTTACAAGTAGTCATCCACTTCTGCTAGCCCATCTTTCTCCCAATCTGGCTGCAGAAGAAGGGACCCCACCCAACGTCTCTGGTCCAGATATGCCCTTGCTTGCCCTTGTAATTACCTATTGATAAGTAGATGGACTACTTTTCTCCACCCCTTGGCAACACCTATTGATATGGAGATGCACTAAGGCTAGGTGAGAGATTCTGGAAATATTGCAATTTTACCCACACAGAGTCACACCATTCATCAAAAAATCTGCACTGATCATAGCATTTTGAGAGCCAGAAGAAATTTTTAAACTACTTTTCATTTTACATATGAGAAAACTGAGACTGAAATAGAAGAAGCAACCCTCACTGAGGTTATACTGTTATGAAACCTATAAGAGACTATTCTTACAAAAAATAAAGAAAAATTATTTGTTTGACTTTGAGAAGAAGCTACCAGGTTAATTATAGGCAGAGGTGAGAAAGAGGACAAGCATAGCTGTACCTAGACTAAGACAGTTCTTCCTAACTTCTATTTGTACAGGGCGCTGCCTTATTTATGATCCTAAAAGGAACAGATTTACTATTTATTGATGTATTTCACTGACCTCCACTGGCTAATAACTAAAGAGAGAAAAAGCCTAAGATTGATGGTGGCTCCATCAATTTCTTTGAAATCAGAAAAGATAAAAAAAAGAAATACTACATTCTTTTGAGTATTCACACCCCAAAGTTCAAGGGATCTCAGAATTGTTCTTTCAGGCAATAAAAGATATTTTTTTTACCTCTAATCAGCCTGACTGAAGTAACACCTTGGCATCCTAGAATTTCTCCTAACATCAGGAACCTTTTAGTAAGACTGGGGACCTGTCATCTCTAAGGATCCCTTCATCATTAAGAAGGAAGCCCTGCCATCCACAGCAATGAAAAGGATCTCTATCCCATGTAGGGAGCACAGAATAAGAAAATTGTCTCAGCTGAGTCTAATGAAAATGACTTTGGACAGGACAGTGCCTTTGTAATCTTTCAAATTACACCATGGACAGGGCAGTGGTTTTTTTTACCTTAAGGTAACAAAAGTTCTTTCACTGTTAAGCAATAACATCAAATTTAAATATCAAAGAGTTCTCCAAGTCCAGTCACAATTGATCTAGAAGTTTGTGCTATGGTTTGTACCTAATTAATTAAAACAGAACCTGCTTAGTAATGTTAATTTTGGTCTGCACCATTATGAAATCTTCTTATCAATTCTTGAAGTTTTCCTGCATCTGTGGAATTTTCCCAGCTTCTGAAATCATGTGTCAGATTGTTTGTATCTGTTGAAAGCTGTTTGTGACCTTTCTTTAAGATTATAAAGAAATAGCTCCATGTGTTGGCTACATCACCAGAGAACTCAGAACAGGGAGAAATCTCAAAAGTTAAAGGAGAAGAAAGGCAAGTTTTTCTCCTGACCTTTGCAATTATAATGTTATGTTAATCATATCTGAGTTTCTTGTTAACAGCCATTTCAATTAACATTTCTGGGAATGGTATTAAGTCAAATGTTTATAGGAAAGCAGGTGTTTTCTTTCACATTTGTGTGTCTTCCTATTTTCTACACGATATCCATTTTCCCTTTTTCTCATTAATTCATTTTCACAATGAGCTCCTGACTTTTTATCCTACAAATCTTTAGTGAGAAGTTCCATTTCCCAACTGTGTTGAAGACATAAATGATTAATAGTCAAAAGTCATTGTTTTCCTCCAGATGAACTCTATTTGTAGTTTTATCAGTAATCATTTGAGTCATAGGGCAAATAATGCTTTTTTTGAGAGATCCCTGTAAGATAAATTTTAGCCAAAATAAGCAGATGAAGAGAGGCAACAAAGGGCCAGGTAGTTTATTTGAACGCAATTCCCGGACGAGGTTTCTCAGTCTACAGAAATGGAGGCTGGGAAAGTCACGCCCAGCAGGGCAGGCAGCAAGTTTTTAAAGAAGGGAGGGGGAGGCAGAGCTTAGATTCACAGCGGCACGAGGATTGGCCAGCCTAAGGCACATTTTCCAGGTTGGGAGGGGGCAGCAGCCGGGGACTTTGGCACATCATCAGTGTCTGACATGCTCACCTCTCCCCCCAGTGCCTTCAACCTTACAATCCCTATATAAAATGGCTTTCCATTTAGAGTTTATTTTAAAATATATTAAGTCAGACAAAGTCTATGCCTATATTTTTAAAAACTAGGAAAAAATGCCTTCTACATTTACCATATTTTAACTATTTCTTGGGATTTTGACATTTCTTTGTGTGGACTGGAAGGAAGGAAGGTAAGAAATGAGACAGAGAGAGAAAGAATGTCAGGTGGCCTGTACCTTTCTATGATTCCTTCTCAGCTGCCCTGACTCTCTATTGGTGCATATTTCAATTCCCCTATAGGTTCAGCTCCTCTGCCCTGTGTGAAAGAGCGCTGACAATCATGGACCCAGTGAATAAGTAGACCAGTTCTGGGCCTCTGAGAATGAGGTCTTTTGGTGTTGGGGAAAAAAAGAGCAATATTGTGAAGGCTCTCAGAAAAATCATGCTTGTTTTGGGTCCATTAGAGAAATCAGCCATGCACAAAATCTGGCTGGTGGCCTTCAACAGCCAAACCAACTGGCTTGTCTGAAGACCAGATGCCCATTTGCAGAAGTTGAAACAACAGCATGTGGGCAAGAGGCTAACACCAAAAGTTAACCTGGGTAAGATTTATCCAACAGCAAACAGTGAAGGGAACCAATGTCCAAGGTCAGTGATGACTTGGTAACCAGGAATAAATCCTGTTAATTATCCCAGGGACAGTACTGCAGAGCTCCAGAAGTAAAATGCTCCTCTGAGCATATTTGCTCTGCTTAACTGGGATACTACAGAATAATCCAAGTTCAACTTTTCCTATACGGTTTCCTTTAAATACTCTGTGTCTCCTGGAAAGTCTCAGCCTCAAGAAGCTCAGATAGAATTTCTTTATTTCTTTAGATACCAGCCCTTGAGAATTCACTGGACTCTAATGCAAGTAAGCATAACACTGAGCAGCCAGTTAAGTCCCAAGAAAGTTCACTTCATTCCCATGATTGATACCTCAGAGCTCCTCAACATCCGTAATAACTTTCCCACTCCCATTTTTATTTCCATTATTTCTACTAAAGAATGAATAGTAACTACATATACTTTGAGGGATTGTTGATACACTGAAAAGGAATCACCTTATGAGCTAAATTTTCTTAGGTTGCTGTGTCATCTTGAAAAATAAATAAAAAGTGATTACAACCTAGCATTTTTACAAAGCCAAGGGCTAGACCCATTTTGTTTGATTTTAGTCTGAGCTACTGTCAGAAGAACCTGTCATAAATATAAAACAATCTCTCACTACTGTGTACTATTTTGTATCTAAATTCCAGCATTTCTAATAACAAAACCTATTTTCTGCCCTTTTGGATGGTGCCCAGGCATTCTGACCCGGTGTAGATATGCCTAGATCAGGCATCTTGCAAGAAATGTCTTTCTGGTCAGCCACCTTGTTCAGAGCTGAGATCAAGGGAGTGTGAAAGGCATTAGTAGAAAGAAAGGAATAATAGGTTGATCAACTATTCTCTTCTTTTAAAAGAAAATAATTGAAAAACTATGTTTAGTTCAAGTCACAGAGAATAAATATCAGCCAACCTAAAGGGTTTTTAACATTATCAAAAGCCAAAACATTAGAATTAAATATGCAATATTTCAAAGACTGACTTCATTTGCCTTCTCTCACATTTGAGTATAATAAGACAGAGTTTTGTGTTTTGTTTGTTTTTACATTCTCTGTATTCCTTTCCTGGTACATGATACACACCAACACATTTCTACCCCCCAACTCCCACCCCCAAGTACCTTCTTGGGACCAAATATTCACTAAACTGGGATTATCAGAGCGGGTCTTTTAAAATGTAATTCAAAGAGGAAAATGAAGTATTAGCATAATGGAACCTAAAATGAAATATTAGCAAAGTGGCACTTCTTGATGCAGCTCACTTTCGGCAGTGTGAAAAGTCTAATTGTTTTGAAGATGTTTGATTGTGATGACAGGATCTGTGGGGCATTGAAAGAACATGAGATGGCCTAATCAAATCCTTGTCTCTTTCAGCTCACTCAGTTCCATCCAGGAAAGTCTGACGGAAATAAATAAACCCAGGCCAAAGGCTGAGGGAAGTATACAAGATTCCTGAGGTAAAAGAAACCCAGAAATCTAAAGAGGAGACTGAGAAAAGAGAGAGATTCTTCACAGGAGAGGGAATTCCAGGAAAATGGAAGAGGAAAGACCATATAGACAGACTCTAGAGATGAGAAGGGAGATCAGTTACACCAGAGAGCTGCTGCGAGGCAGTGATATACAAAGTGTATTGTAGATAACTGGTGATTGGTGATGTGAGAGTCAAGTCAAGGTCTGCTTCCTGTCTGGACTCTCTGAAAACGAATTTATTTGTCCTTTAATTGTTGTTGTTTCTGCAGTGGAGTACACCATCTTGTTTTCTGATGTTAAAAGTTTACATAGAAATGGAAAGAAAAATGAAATAAGAAATCTGGAAAGAACAGTGAATGCATCTGAGCTGAAAATTCAAATGTAGAGGGTTTTGTTTCAGCTTGCTGGACACACCTTTTGCTACGCAGCCTGACTCTTGGGGTCAAGCAAGTCTGTTTAGTGAAAACATAGGTCAAATGAATTGCTTAACAGATATGACAGTTAATTCACTTTCAACAGCCAACTTAAAATCCTCATATTCACAATAAACACAGGGAGCTGTTTTCTTTGTAAATGAGAAAAAAAAGTGACAAAGAACATAAAAAATATAGGAGTTTTTGGATAGTTAGCACTGGAGGGGAAAACTCACTTCTATCTCCTTGTAGCTGAGTCCAGTGAAAATGAATAGAATGAAGGTTTAGTTTTTCTTAACCAGTTATTTCAAAGCAAGTGTGTCAATTGCTAAGATTAATTGATTGGGATCTAGATATGAGGAAAAAATTATTAATGTACCTAGAATACCAAGTCAGTCTGCCAGGGGTTGATTAACACTCTTTCCCAGCTCCCTGGCCAATGGAACCATTTTTGATTGTTCATTTCAATATCAGAGTAAGATAATTAGTCTAATTCTGCTTTATTACCACAATCTCTTACCTAACAACTATCCTATAAATTCATGTTTTTTGTCACAAAATGAGACTCTTCTAGACAGAGAGGAGACAATAGTAAGAATAACCCATCCCCACAATTTGAAAAGGCAACTGCATGTCCCTTACTGATGGCTGATCAGGGCTATCTTCATGTCATTTGGTAAGCCCAGCTTGCCTGCTGTGTGCTGAGCGTTGTGCCCAATTCTATGAGGACCATGTCTTACTCTAAAGGAGCTCAAAATCATGTGGTGGGGTGCAGAAGGCATAAGAAAAATAAATACAAATAGCTGTAATAGAAAACATAATGCGATAAATACCACAAATATGACATATAAAGAAAGATATGTAAAAGTGTATTATTAAAGCAAAATAGGATTGAGTCTTTTCATATCCATTTTCTCAATGCTTTATTACATCTGTTTATGTACATAGAGGAAAACATACACGAGTATACCATCTAAGTGTTAAACTTTCCTCCGTCTTTATACATGCTATTAATGTACAAGAAAATAAATTCATTGGTGGCAAAGCTTTCCGTAAGACTCCATTTCCATGCAGAGAAACCTAGGATATAAAGAACCTGTACAAGTTCACACGGTTTGGTTTTCCCAGCTCTAGCTCATTCCCTTTTGGTGACATATCTCCCTCATCCTTTGTCCTCTTTGTCTTCATTCACAAGGGCCCCATTACAAAGAGAAAGAGTATGTGCCAGATTGCATTATAATTTCAACTTTTTGCCAACGAAATTCCACCTATCTTGTACCTAAGAAATGGATCTAACATGAAGCTACTTGACTCACAGTAGTTGGTACATTGAGGATCTTACCAGAACTAACCCTTTATGGTTCAGGAAATGTTCAAATGTCAAGTTGTTGGACAGTGACCATAATGGAAAGCAAGAGCATTTAAATCTCTCCACCTCACAACAGAATGTGAGGGCATTCCTAATGCTTGTTTTTGGCTTTCCCATAACATGCATTCCAGCATGTTAACACCTCAAATTCTCTACTAAATTATTGTGACATTATACCTTTGAAGAGCAAATGTATCTCCAGTCGAGTTCCCTAGAAGCAGAGCCTGGGATGGAGATTCTCAATCAACTGATTTGTTGCTGGAGTGCCCTCAGGAGAAGGGGAGTGAGAGAAGCCGTGTAGTGCAGAGGAACTAAGTGAAAAGAAAATAGTTTCCTGGGTGAATGACTTTTGTTTGGTTATGAGCAATTCTCTGGGAGAAGAGGTAGCAGTGAATCAAGTCCCCAGCATCTGGAGGATGGCTCTCCTGGCTGGTGAAGGGCTTCTGTGCAGGGCACCAGTAGCATCCCCTCCATAAAACTATTGCCAAAAAAAAGTCACTTTTGGGTAAGAGAAAATTCACTTTGGGAAGCAGATGTCTTTAAAACCTAGAGGGTTTTAAAGCTGTGATTCAAATATACAATGTGTGAAGCTGTGATTCAAATATACAATGGATTGTCCTAGAAGGGTAATATTTTATTAACAATTTCACTTGAAAATTAATTAGTTGCATTGTGTTTTCTCAAAAAGTCTAATATGGTCTTCAGGCTCTACTCAGGTAACAAAAATACAGCTTATCAACATTTTACATATAAAAATAGGATGTCTGATGCTTCATAGAGGATAGCATAGAGGTTTCCTGGAATTTACTCACCAATATACAAAAAATATTCCTACTTGATTATAGAGAATCAATTATAATAATGGTCTAAAACACTTTGTAAACTGTACATTGTTTTAAAATGTAATATAGTGTTATGGTGATAATTGTTATTAATAGGTGGATAAATAGATGATGGATAGATAGATAGATAGATAGATAGATAGATAGATAGATAGATAGATAAACAGTTACAAGAAGAGTGAAGAAGAAATGTTTCTCTGTTTATATTTGTGTTGTTTATGTGGTGAGTTATAATCACATCATCTCAACAGGTTTTTGTTTTGATTATTTTGTTGTTCTGGCTAAACATAGTTAGGATAATCATGGCCAGCCTTGTATAAAAGTGTAATTTAGGCAAAGGCATCAACATCAGTGGGGTGCCAGTATCTGGAGTCAAAAACTTTGGCATCATCCTTGATTCCTCTCATTTCTTCACATCCCAAACCCAATTTGTCAGAAAATTCTGCTGGCTCAATTTGTAAAATATATATAGAATCCCATCACTTCTCACCAACCACCTCACTGTTAATACCCTGCCCCAAGACATTGTCATCTCTCACCTAGATTTTTGCAATAGCCTCTTTCCCTGCTTCCACCCTCACCCACTATGGTGCATTCTCAAGACGGTAGCCATAGGAATTCTTTTAAAATTTGGCAGGTCATGCCATTTCTCTGCTGAAAACCTCCAATTGGCACCTCATTGCATCTGAATTTAAACCAGGTTCCTTACAGCGATCTTCAACATCTTGCCTGACTTCTCTAACTCCATTTTCCCCTGACTCCTGCTACTTCTGCTCGTCCCCAGATATGTCCAGCACCATGATTTTGATAGATGGCTGTGCAAGATGTATAGATTATGTACTCCCATTTACAGAGATCACCATTCACATTCAAATTCATATTAGATGTGCATATTTTCTACTATATATCTCTGTCAAGTGGTAGTAATGTGATTTGGAAAATGATGATTTTCTGGACCAACAACAGGCTAGTTTCATTTTAGGGTTTTGCAAAGCTATTTTTTTAGTTTTGTAATCCCCTTTGCCCCCAGCCTCATCAAGTTATACATTTGGGAAACTCTCTCACCTCCTTTATGTCTCTGCTCAAATAACACCTTCTCAAGGCCTACCCTAACCACCCTATTTAATATGCAACCTGCACACTCCCCCCAACATAATACACATTCCTGAAACCCCTAAACTTGCTCTATTTTTCCCACAGCATTTATCCCCTTCTAACATGCCATATTATTTACTTAATTATTATGTTCACTGTTTATTGTCTTTCTTTCCCACTAGAATATATAGTCCATGGGAACAAGGATTTTAGTCTTTTTTTTTTCATGTATGTATCCTGAGTACCTACAATAGTGTCTGCCACATAGTAATTTTTGTTTAATAGGTGAGTCTAAAGACTAAGACATTACCTTACCTAGATTTTCCAGGTCATCTATAAGTGTTAAAATGAGGATTCAGTGGTATCAAAATGAAAAGTACTTGTTGAGCACAGAGATAAAGTCTTTTAATAATCTTTCTCAGTGTGTGTCCTTCCCAGTGGTGAAAGCAAGTGACACATCCAAAAAAGAATGTCCAGAGGTTTTGGACTCACATTTTCAAGACTAAGAAAGCATATTTGTTTTGAGGTCAAAGGTGGAAGATTGGGAACTCCTTCACATATGCATGTGCTCTCTTTTCCTCCCTCTTTCTTTGTCTCTTGGCAAAAATCCTCTATGTAGACTTTATTTTGAGTTGGCAAAGGGGACCCCAAAAACTTCAGGCTTATTTGTCCTTTAAAATTTAATATCTTAGAAAAAGAAAGTCTGTTTCTCCCAGGGCCCATTTGAATCCCTCCAAAGAGGACTATCTTTGAACTACTTACGTCACATACCCAAACCTGAATCAATCACTTTATTTAGGAGAATTGGTCAGGCTGGGTACCTATTTATGCTTGATGTGAGAAAAGTCAAGGTTATGTGATTGAACTTTAACCAGTGAAAGGGGTATCAATTCCAAAAAGAAAAGATGTTAAATAAGCAAAAAATTTCACAAATATCCCAGCACTTAGAATGGTATTTGCAGTATTGTGGCACCCAATAAAAGACCATGTGCATTATATTCTCATTTTTCTTCTTGCCTGACAGTTGTTTATTGGTCTTTTCAGAGAACTATTTTAACATCCACTTTTAAGTCTTTTTCTCATTTCATTAATTTCTGCTATTATCTTTCTTTATAAATTCCTTCCTTTTTCTTTTGTTTTTCTCATTTTGTTTTGTTTTCAGATTTTCAGTTGTATTTTAGTTCATTATTTTCCATTTTTTTTGTTTTAAATAAATGCATATATATTGATAGCATTCCACATGTTTTGGTATATTACGCATTCATTGTTATATTTCTAATTAGGTTTATAAACAATTTGATTTTCTCCTTTAACTCGAGGAGATCATTTACTTATTACAGAGATTTCTAAGAAGGTAAACATTCTGCATTTTGGTCAGAGAATGTGGACTCTGAGATTTCTTCACTGGAGAATTTATTATGATTTACCTTATGACCTACATGACCAAGATTCTTAAATGTTCCAAGAGTATTTGACAGTCTATTCTCTGTTCTATCTATCTATTATTGCTTATTATTTCATTTACATCTTCAATAGCTTTATTTTTTTCTGTTTGCTTATTTGGTTTCTGAAAGTAATATGTTAAAGGCTACTACAAAGATTGAGTTTCCATAAATTTCTTCTTGTTTCCAATGATTTTTTTCAATACTTAATGTGTGGTTATATTGTTTGATATATAAACACAGGCTTAGTTATATGTTAAGTTTATCTTTCTTAAGTATATCTTTTTTTTTTGAGAGGGCATCTCTCATATTTATTGATCAAATGGTTGTTAACAACAATAAAATTATGTATAGGGGACTCAATGCACAATCATTAATCAACCCTAGCCTAATTCTCAACAGTCTCCAATCTTCTGAAGCATAACGCACAAGTTCTTATATAGTGAACAAGTTCTTACATAGTGAATATGTTCTTACATGGTGAACAGTGCAAGGGCAGTCATATCACAGAAACTTTCGGTTTTGATCACGCATCATGAACTATAAACAATCAAGTCAGATATGATTATTCATTTGATTTTTATATTAAGTATATCTTTTTTATGCTTAAGATCTTTTAAAATTCTACTTTATCTGGTATTAATAATACCATTTTTGCTTTATTTGAGTTGTCATTTGCCAAGTTCAACTTGGTCCATCCCTTACTTTTCAAACTTTTGGAACTACATTTGAAGTCAGGTATTAAGGCATAACAAGTTTGGTGTAGGACACAGTGGTAGTAGAAACCTCAATACAGACATACAGAGTATGATTGGGAAGAGATGCATTTCCTCCACTGACCAGCCATAGTTACAAGCTACCATTTGTTTTGGAGCTTTCAGCTCATTCCTATGAGGACATCGTGGAGTAGGAAAGGAAAGGAAGTGGGCTTAGCCTGAGTAGGTGAAGAGAACAAAGACATCTTTGTGGGGGAAAGGAGAATTTATTCAACTGTTTAAAGTAGCGGGCAGCACGTTGGAAAGACTGTAGTTTTGAGAGGTGAGGGGAACAAGAGCTCCTTCTTCACAATGGTCTCCAAGACCAAATGTTCTCAGTCATTTGCTGTACATGTCCTCAGTCATCTGCTCAAGTACTGTGGGCTCCTGTTCTGATTGAAACGATGCCAGAAATGAGGTCATGAGATAGGCATAGATCCAGAAAAAGCCAGAATGTCTGCCTACAACAACTCCTACAAACAAGTCCCTTTCCCCTTTGGCCCTAGCAGAAACTTTTCAGTGCTTTGGCAGTTATGATGCTTTTTACAACTACATGAGCTAAATTTTTAATGTCAAAATGGGGCACAGGGGTGCAGAAAGGGTCAGTTGCCCTCCTCACCACTGCTCTCCGGTCTGGTGAATGTCTCTAGGGAGGGTTCCTAGGGATTTTCAGGCACAAGGTGATATGAACAGCAGACTGACAACTTTTAGTTGGCTTTATTATTATTTTTTAATTCTCTACAGAAATGTATGCAGGACAAATCATTTCCACAGTATCACCATCCTCTCCCCTTGTATAGCCAGTGCTGGGTCCTCATGTAGATTTCAAAAACTCACAAGGAGAGGATCCCATAAAGCTCCACTATCCTCTTGTACCAAGAATTCCTCTCATAGACCTGCCAATTTTTCTGCTGTTTGAGGAGAGCTGAGAAATCTCATGTCTTCCTGCCTGCAGGAGATTGCTGAAAGAGTTGGGTATTATTTCCTAGGTAGAAGGCTGAGCACGATTAGTGATAGAAAAGAGTTTAACCAAGAAGTTTTTCATCAAGGTCAACAGAGTCCAAATGAAGCCTTCTGTCAATAATCATAGTATTTTCTTGATTTGATATCAAAAAGAGTGAGCTTTTTGTCTAGTGATTGGACACAGTGATTGTTGACAACAGTGGCTGTTGACTGATGCATCATATTGACTTGTATGAAGTTGGAATTCTACATTGGGAACCCACAATTACCATTGACTTTCTCTATTATCTTCAGCAAATTATTAAGGTTGACATATATGCCCTGTCTTTCCCAAAGGATTGCTCTGTAACAACATGAAGATGATTGAAGAAGGGCTCAGCAGTGTGGCAGCAATAGTTGGACAGAACCTCTCCTGCCTTGTTATTTGCTGAGAAGCTGGGCTCTTCAGCTGGGCTTCTGGGCCTTCTATTACCGAAGTAAACAAAGGTCCTCTTACTAAAAGGTATATGCCACATGCCTACTGGGTATACTCATTGTATATTATATTATTATATATTCATCATCTATTATCATATAGACACAGATTTACTGGTTTCATTTTCTTTGTGCTAAGTGGCATTTTGAACTAACCTGATACCTTGATTATCATTATTATTATTTATTTTTATTGCAGTAAAATATACATACAGAAAAGTATATATATCATAAGGGTATAGGTCAATGATTTTTCACAAATTAAGCACATCCGTGTAACCAGCACACAGATCATGAAACAGTATGAGCAGCATATTCAGTCTCCCTCATGCTTCCTTCCAGTTACTATCAACCCTTCCTTCCAAGGGCAACCACTATCCTGACTGACAGCCATCAATTAGTTTTCCTGGTAGCTCTTTAACAAAATGGACATGCTACTTCTATGTACTTGCTAATAGCTCTCTCATCTTTGAACTTCTGATGATTTAATAAAGGATTGGGGAAAGGTGGGTAGAGTACAAGCCAGATGCAGAAGATAGGAATGGAGATTAACTTCTCCATAAAATATTGTTGGTCAAGACCGGTGCGTCATTTCCAGTAAGCATACGGTCTTGTAATATTTTTGGGAAAGGAAAGCTAAATGAACTTGAAACTATTGTGTTTCCTTTGTTTCTGTTAAATGGCAAAATGTTATTTATAGAAAATTTTTAAAAAGAAGGAAGGCATTTCTCTGTGGCTTAACTTGGTACTTGTCCATACCAGAGAGAGTTAAAGATATACAGTATAATATTATCATCTTAGATTTTTTAAAGGCCCTTCTACCACAATATTCCCAAGAGCACAAACAAAACCTAAATGCCAGATATTTCCCAGATCAATATATCTCCTAGGTGATGAGGAGGAGGATAGGGGAGGCAGGTTGGGGGAGGGGAGGGACCAGGGATTCTGTGCCAAGTGCCTCAGGGCAGGAAACCTAGGTCCCTTTCCTTTCCCCCCATATCAAATCCTCAACCGCATTCCATTGTCTGGGCTGGCCACAGCTGTGGCTGTTTCCAAAATGAAGATGGAATCTAGCCACACTTGGATTTAGTATTCTCTAGAACTGCTGTTCCTCTGGGCATTATTTTTAGAAGTATCACATTACATAGGGGCTTAATTTTTCTAACTGGCTTTTGGAAAACTTTGCAAATCCTTTTCCCTCCAAAATATAAAGTTTGATATAAAAGCCTTCTATTCATTATATTTTCCTTTGGAATATCCTTTTCCCCAATGGAAAAAGAGAACATGATTGCTTGGCCCCACTATCTGCCTAAAATAACCCTGCTGGTTTTTTTCTCTAGAGCTGATCAATTATATATCATAACAGCACAGCATGCTGCATATTTAAGCATAAATATACAAAGTGAAAGATTGTATGTGACTTCTTGTTACAGCTCTGTTTGATTTAGATTAACCAACATTCTCTCAGAGTTCCTGGTATGCTATACATAGTGTTAGAGACAGATGACAAAGTGTGTCTCCACCCACAAGGAGTTCACAGATAAGTGACATGACAAATGCAAAACCAGTAATTACCATGTAACGATTACTTGTTATAATGAAAGTACTATGTACCATGTTTTGCATAAGAAATTATTAACTCTCACAGAATGTATAGTCTGGGAAGAAGTCACAGAGGTGGGGCCACAACATAACTGGACAAGGACGAGATATGCCAGGGAGAAGGAATAAAAAAATGCATAGGCACATAGGAATTACATAGCCCACCGTCCTTCAGAAACTCAAAGAAGATAAAAATTGTGTAAGCATTAAGTAAAGGCTGGCAGTTAGTGAGAATAAGCAAAGGAATGGGGTCAGATCACAGAGGAACTTCATCCTTTAAAGAATTTTAAGCAAAGGTTAGATTTGCAGTTTTAGGACTGATTCTGGCATAGAAGGGGTTCAGTTACAGGAGGATGAAAAGGGAGGCAAGATCAGTTAAGAAATAATGTTTGTTGATCTCAGGCTTAAAATGTGCCAAGGCTTTAGTCTCATGCTCAGTGTCATTCTCATTCTGGCCTATTCTCTTGCTCATTCTCCTTTTTCTATTTTTATTACTACCTCATTTCTTTCTCTACACCATTATAACCCTTCCTTATAGTTTGTATAACATTACAGAAATTCTAGGAAAAATCCTTAAAAATATCCTGTATCACCCCACGTGCAATAATGGACCCAATGTCCAAAAACAACTTAGAAAAAAGGGGGAGGTTAATACAATCCATTGAAAGAATATGTCATAATGTGTCATGTCAATATTTTCCATTATTATAAGGTGCCTGTTAAAGAACAGACGTGTCTGGAAGTCTCTCTGTTGGCTCTGTTTAAAGGATGGCAGACTCGGAGGCAGAGCCGTGCATGGTTTCACTGTCATGGCAAACAGCAAAGAAAATTTCTCAATTCCGGTAATCTGCCCCAGAGAGTGTGCTTGGCGTTCAGCCCTTGGACAACCACCTCTGACCTGTCACTAGTTGTCATCATGGGCTGTGACACAGGCGACTCCTCTTCACACTTCTGAGCGGATTAGCTGGCTTCTTTGTGTCCTGCAGCTTTCTGGAAGGCCTAGCTTACAGGAGGACAGGAGGGAGACCATCTGTGGAGGCAGAGCCTCTTCTAGTTCTGGATACATAGGTGAGCCGCAGATTGAGCATTAGGGTAAATAAGACTTTGAAGAGAGCAAGAAGACTGCCAGACTCCCAAAGGATCCCCGGATGGACAGGTATAGATCAATCTATTGGAGAGAAATGATTTGTACTTCCAAAATAAGATATCTGAGTCTTAGGGAGTATATATGAGTCTTAGGAGAGAGAAACATGAGGAATTCGGAGGAAAAAAAAACCCTGGAATCATTAAAAATTTTCTTTAAGTCGGAACATTCATTTACTTAGACAGCTTAAATGTAATAGGAGAGTGTGAAATATTTGTATTTGTGAAATGGGAATATTTTTGTTACTTTTTTTTGTTTGAGAACATGGCTCTCCCCTCCTTTTCTACTCACAGTGAATAGAAAAAAAGCATGGAAGAGTGGTCAGCCAAAAGGAAATAAAAGCTCAATTCAAATTTTATTCTGTGATTTAGTAGATTTCTCCCCTTCACTATGCCTCAGCTCAGCTGAACTAAGAAATGACCCTTTGACTCCAAGAGGAAATGAATTCAGCTATTATCTTGTTAAAAACATTGTCAGAAGGGCAATCCTCTAAAAATGTGGATATACTAGTAAACATATGTAAAGCCTGTCTGTATTGACCAGTGAAATAAAATGTTTAAAGTCTGTTTGCAAAGAACAAGGAAAATTTGTATATCCCCTAGCTAGATTTTGACTTTTCCCTTTTCAGAAATAATAAAATTTACTTGCAGCATAAAAATGAATTTAGAATAAAAAATTATGTTGCACAATACATAATGGGTTTTGAGAGCTTTGGGAAGTTTTAAATGTTTCATTATGGCATAAGGGAAAGACTATCAGTTTAGCAGTTAGAAAAATCTGGGTTCGAAATCCAATTTATATTTCTATTACTGACTAAGATGAAGTAAGCCAACTACAACCTATCTCTCCCATTGCTTAGAGAACACTTAAACAACACTGTCAACCAGTTTAACCTAACTGACACTTAAAGGAAATTCCAGCAATGGCAGAGGATACATTTTTTTCAAGTGCACATGGAAATTCATGATGTATTCTGGGCCAGAATGCAAACCATAACAAATTAAAAATAATTGAACACTGAATTAATTTGTTCTTTGATCAAAATGAATTAAATTAGACATCAATAACTTTCTGGAAAATCCCAAAATGTTTGAAAACTAACTGGCAAACTTCTAAATAATCCATGAGTCAAAGAGAAAGTCTCAGAGGAAATGGGAAATCATTTTTAATTAATTGAAAATGAAAACACAACATATCGAAAGTTGTGGGATGGAGCTACAGCACCACTTAGAAAGAAATTTATAGTATCAAATGCTTATTTTTGGAAAAGAACAGGAATCCCAAATCAATGATCTAAATTTCAATATTAAAATACTAGAGAAAAACAAATTAAACTCAAAGCAAGCAAAAACAAAAGAAGTGATAAATATAAGAGCATAACTCAGTAAAATTAATTAAATAAAATGTAGAGAAAACCAAGCTAACAAAAAGTTTATTCTTTGAAAGATCAATAAAATTGATAGATCTCTATTTAAATTGATCAAGAAAAAATGGAAGAGTATAGACTTCATATAGATTAATAGATTAAAAGGATAGTTAGAGATCTTACAAACAATAAAATGCCCAATATTCTACAAGTCTAATGAGTTGGACCAATTCTGGAAAGAAAGAAACTGCCAAAACTCAACAAAAATACTTAACCTAAAATTTCCTATATCTAGTAAAGGAATTATATTTTACTTATAAACATTTCCCCAAACAGAAAATTCTAGGCCCAGATCACTTTCTTGGTCAATTTTATCAAATGCTCATTGATCAATTCTACCAAAAACAAGCACAAATCTACACAAATTTTTCATAAAAATACAAGAGGAGGGAGCACTTCCCAACTCATTTTAGGAGGTCAGTATTACCCTGATCCCAAAACTAGAGAAAGCTCTAATGAAAAAACTATGGACCAATATATACCACAGACAGAGATGCAACAATCCTCAACAAATATTATCAAATCAAATCTAACAATATATAAATAGGATAACACATTATAACCAAATAGAGTCTATTCTAGGAATGCAAGGCTGGTCCAACATTAGAAAATACAATTAGAAAAATGTATTTCACCATTTCAACAGATTAAAGAGGGAGAACCTCAGATATGGAAAAAAGACAGCATTTAATGAAGTTCAAATTCCAGTCATTATATAAAAATCAAAAACAAACAAAAAACTCTCCATAAACTATGAACAGAAAGAACTTCCTTAACCTCATAATGGATAACATGCACATGACTTACAGTTAACCTCACACTTTGATGATGAAGGTTTGAATATTTTCCCCCTAAGACTGAGAACAAGGAAAAGATGCCTGCTCTCATACTTCTATCCAGCATTATATTGGAAATCTTAACCAATTCAAATGGGCAAGAAAAAGATAAAAGGCTTACTTTGTGGAATGGAAGAAACAAAATTGTTTGTATTCATAGAAGATGTGATAGTCTATGTAGAAAATCTTAAGAAGGCTAAAAAATAAAACAAAACAAAACTCACATAACTAATAAATGAGTTTAGCAAATTCACAGGATATAAGGGCAATATATAAAATAAATCACATTTCTAAACACTAGCAATGAACATTAGGAAATCAGAATTTTAAGAAAACAGTCAGAAATGTTGGATATTTTGGTCAGATAGAGGATGTTCAATAAATATTTGTTGAATGAATTACTGTGCATTTTGCCTTTAAAATGTATTCTATTTTCATTTTTCAGGAAACTCGCATTTTAAAATAAGTTCTTCTGGGTGCTATTAAAATGATCTGATGATATCCTTGAAAGTATAGCAATTACTCATGGACAGTAGAAGCTCAGAATAGGAAGGCTAGCTAGAAGCAGCCAAACAGGCTTAAAACACTATATTAAATAATCACCTTAAGAATGGTTGAATTCCCTTTAGTTGTGGTATTTAAATGGACATCGTATTCTTCTTGGAAGGTATGCTTCTAGTAGAATATTAGCTTCTTGTAACTCTGTTACATGTAATATACGCTGTACACTTGGGTCAATTAACATGTATCAGAAAAACTTAAAATCATATTTTGCATAATCTTGGTGGTCATAATTACACTGAATTTATTCATCTTTCAATACAAATGAGGAGGAAGAATTCTCAAGATTAACATTGCTGATAATGGCAGATTAAGTCTTTCTTAAGTGTTAGCCTTATATATCAATTCCAACCCACAGTATTTCTAGTCAGATGAGGCTACAGTTTTGGTGAAGTGAGCACATACTTATTGGTCACTTGTGATTAATTTTACGTTTTGGCATCATTATATTCATAAAGCTGCAGTTCTTTGTAATACATGTAAAACATGTAGCACATATTCTATTTTAGTGGGTAAAGCAGGGAATTTACCAGTATTCAGTGTTCAAACTTGCAAGTAGGATCTAAATCTACTTGTTTAGTAGATAAATTAAAAAGAAAGGTTTTAAAAATTCTAAATATGTAACAGCTCATCTCCTAACAGAGCAGGAACCACCACTTCATGCATAAGAATTGTAGTTAAAATCTTGGGATGGTGATAAAATTAAAAGGGATATATGTAAAATTCCAGGTGCATAATCTTTCATTACATAGTTTTTATTATCTAGTTTGGTTTTTATCTAGTTTATTTATTTTGTGTAGTTTATTATCTAGTTTGTTTTTTATATTTATTATCTAATTTGTTCTTAAATAATTACAGAAGCTCACATGTTTCAGATAGTTTTTATTCTTGGATCTCTTTTATGTGATAAGCTTCATTATGTCTTATAGGGGAGGGCCACTGAATGCAGATATTCCATCTTAACTAATTTTCAGAAGACCAGCGGGGATCATTTATAGCAGACACACCTGATGTCTGCTCAGGTGGTTTCCATACTTTTTGACTTTAACCTGTATTAAGAAATTCATTTTACATCATGACTGAATATACACACACATAACTCAAAGATGAGTTTCACAAATTATGTTAGCACCTAAGTATGATGAGCTTATCATTTCTATTTTATTTTATTCTACTTTATTTAATTTTTAAAATGCCAATTACACTCCAATAAATTAGCTTCATAATCTTCTAATGGGGTGCAATCTGAAGTTTGAAAAATATCAGTTTACCCAATAACCATTCCCTTCCTCCTTCCCTCTTTGTTTAAAAAACAAAATGTGACTTCAGATATGTACCTCTTCAAGGATGCCAATTTAAAGACAAATACTGATTGGGCTGTCCTTGTCAATAATTACTTTGGGATGCACATGTTGTGTAGTTCTGACCAATGCAAAGAAAGATTATCTTTCTTATAAAAATTTTTTTATAAAAGAGAGAATATCTTTTCTTATAAGGCATTAGTCCTATTCCTATTCATGAGGCCTCCACTCTCATAACCTAATCATGTCCCAGAAGCCCCACTTCCTAATACTATTGCAGTAGGCATTGGAATTTAACATGAATTGGGGAGTTGGCAGAAACCTTCAATCCACTGTACCTGGAAAAAAATACGTTAATATGCATAGGTAGAAAAAGGAGCATCTCATTATTCAACTTCACTGCCCCTACAAGACTGTGATTGGTTATCATTTAATTACGGTCAGTTGTTGACCAACCCACAGTTAAAATCTTTTATGTAGAACGATATACACACTTTGCCATATGCTTTTCAGGGAACTGGAATTGAAATACCAAATATTTCTTGCTATTACTAACATACGGATACAAAAAAGGTGATTTTCAGTAATTTGCAAATCAATTTCAGTGAGCAATATGCTACTCACTATGTTTAATGTGCACATAAAATTTAAAGACAATATCAGCAATCTTGAGGAAAAAAATACAATGATCTGTAAACTTTCAGTTTTCTTGTATTCAATAAAGGCTGCCAAATATGGCTATTTTCATATTACAGCAGAATCACTGTCTAGACAAGGAAAAAAAATTCAGTCATCTACCTGGTTGCTTAACATAAAGGTTATGTGGTATCCAGTTTAATTATTTTCCACAGCTGTTTCAAGTGATGTTAGCTGGGTTTGCTATTGTGGCTGTGTTCCGCTGATTGCTCAGCTGAGCTAGAAAGTTCAAGAATGTCTCTCTCACTTGTTTGGGGCTTTGGTGCTATCGACTCAGCTACTTCGGTTATTCCCTTTATAGCCTTTCTTTCCATGTAGTGCCCCCAAGGACATGCCACATCTCCAGCAGGGTAGCTTAGACTTCTGAAGATACCATATTCCAGCTTTAAATATCTGTATACATTGATTTCATCTGAGAAGTAAAATTAATTTACTTTTGGAAAAGCTTCTTAACTCTCATTGTTAAAATAAATTGAGGTGTCCAGACTTAACTTTGGAAAACATTTTTAACTTTACAAAAGTATTTTCCAAAAGTAACAAAGACTTCTACTTTTTAAATGCAAAAAACATGTTTTCGGGGAAATGTGTCTTGGAAAGAAGAAGAGGAATTTTTTCCCCTAAGATTATAAAACATTAGGCCACTTGGTTCAGTCAGTGTATTTTTTCCCCCTTTCCTTTCTCCCTCCATTTCTTCCTTGCGGACAAAGTGCTTTACAATCAGAGCTTACAGTATTAAATGTTTTTCTAGGGTTTCCTAAAGTGTTTGCTAAAGAAACTGGAGGAGAAGAAAAGGTCACAATAGTAAACATTTTATAATATATCATTGTGAAAAAAAGATTAGGTAATTTTCTCTGTGATTGGAAGATATCTAGAATTGTTTTGATTCCATTATAATCCATTATACATAGACTTGAAAAGCCCAGAAGGTAATTTATTTCTGATTCAGGGTAGTTATAAAGTTCTAAAATATATAATCAATTAAGAAAAAGGATTCCTCAACAATTAGATTCAGTAATTTAGATTCTACTTACAGAACTACCAAGGATATATATATGTTAAAAGAAACCATTGCAGGTGGAGCCAGATGGCGGCATGAGTAGAGCAGTGGAAATCTCCTCCCCAAAACACATAGAGCTATGAAAATATAACAAAGAAAAATCTTCCTAAAATAGAGACCACAGGACACAGGACAACATCCAGACCACATCCACACCTGCAAGAACCCAGTGCCTTGCGAAGGGGGTAAGATACAAGCCCCGGCCCTGCAGGACCCGAGCGCCCCTCCCCCCGGCTCCGGCGGATGGAAAGAAACCGGAGCGTTTTTTTTTTGGCGAGTGCTTTTTGGAAGCCTTAAAGGGACAGGGACCCCGTTGCTAGGGAGGCAGGGTGGCGGGACCGGTGAGCGAGTGCCTGGGACCGGTGCCTGAGGACAAAGAATATCCCACATTTTTCCCTGCAGGACCGATGGGCGGGTGCCTGAGACTGGCGCCTGAGGATGGAGGAAATCACGCATTTTTCCTTTTTTTTTTTTTCTTTCTCTTTTTGGCAAGTGCTTTTTGGAAGCCTTAAAGGGACAGGGACCCCAGTGCTAGGGAGGCAGGGTGGCGGGACTGGTGAGTGGGTGCCTGGGACCGGTGCCTGAGGACAAAGAATATACCGCGTTTTTCCCTGCGGGACTGGTGGGTGGGTGCCTGAGACCGGCACTTGAGGAAGGAGGAAATCGCACATTTTCCCCTTTTTTTTTCTCTTTTTGGCGATTGCTTTTTGGAAGCCTTAAAGGGACAGGGACCCCGGTGCTAGGGAAGCAGGGCGGCGGGACTGGTGAGTGGGTGCCTGGGACCGGCGCCTGAGGACAAAGAATATCCTGCATTTTTCCCTACGGGACCGGTGGGTGGGTGCCTGAGACCGGCACCTGAGGACGGAGGAAATCGCGCGTTTTTCCCCCCTTTTTTTTTCTCTCTTTTTGGCGAGTGCTTTTTGGAAGCCTTAAAGGGACAGGGACCCTGGTATTAGGGAGGCAGAGCAGCAGGACCGGTGAGCGGGTGCCTGGGACCGGCGCCTGAGGACAAAGAATATCCTGCATTTTTCCCTGTGGGACTGGTGGGCGGGTGCCTGAGACCGGCACCTGAGGATGGAGGAAATCGCGCGTTTTCCCCCTTTTTTTTCTCTTTTTGGCAAGTGCTTTTTGGAAGCCTTAAAGGAACAGGGACTCCAGTGCTAGGGAGGCAGGGCGGCGGGACTGGTGAGCGGGTGCCTGGGACCGGTGCCTGAGGACAAAGAATATACCGCGTTTTTCCCTGCGGGACTGGTGGGTGGGTGCCTGAGACCGGCACTTGAGGAAGGAGGAAATCGCACATTTTCCCCTTTTTTTTTCTCTTTTTGGCGAGTGCTTTTTGGAAGCCTTAAAGGGACAGGGACCCCGGTGCTAGGGAAGCAGGGCGGCGGGACTGGTGAGTGGGTGCCTGGGACCGGCGCCTGAGGACAAAGAATATCCTGCATTTTTCCCTACGGGACCGGTGGGTGGGTGCCTGAGACCGGCACCTGAGGACGGAGGAAATCGCGCGTTTTTCCCCCCTTTTTTTTTCTCTCTTTTTGGCGAGTGCTTTTTGGAAGCCTTAAAGGGACAGGGACCCTGGTATTAGGGAGGCAGAGCAGCAGGACCGGTGAGCGGGTGCCTGGGACCGGCGCCTGAGGACAAAGAATATCCTGCATTTTTCCCTGTGGGACTGGTGGGCGGGTGCCTGAGACCGGCACCTGAGGATGGAGGAAATCGCGCGTTTTCCCCCTTTTTTTTCTCTTTTTGGCAAGTGCTTTTTGGAAGCCTTAAAGGAACAGGGACTCCAGTGCTAGGGAGGCAGGGCGGCGGGACTGGTGAGCGGGTGCCTGGGACCGGCACCTGAGGACAAAGAATATCGCACATTTTTCCCTGAGGGACCGGTGGGCGGGTGCTTTTTAGAAGCCTTGAAGGGACAGGGACCCTGGTGCTAGGGAGACAGGGCAACAGGACCAGTGAGCGGGTGCCTGGGACCGGCGCCTGAGAAAAAAAATCGAGTGTTTTTTCCGTTTTTTTTTTTTTTCTGTTCCCTCTTTCACTGTTGCTGTTGTTGTTTTGGTTTGGAGAGTGCTTTTTGGAAGTCTTAAAGGGGCAGGACAGGTCACTTAGACCAGAGGCAGGGAATCTGGGGATCTCTGGGCACTCTAACCCCCTGGGCAACAGGGAGCACAGAGGCCCCTTACGGAGATAAATAGCCTCCCGGCCGCTCCCCCTCCAACAGGGCTCCACCACTTTGGCGGAGCAGCCCCAGCCAGGCTACGCCCACAGCAACAGCAGAGATAAACCCCATAGCAACCGGGCAGGAAGCAGAAGCCCTGTCTGCACACAGCTGCCCAGCACAAGCCACAAGAGGTCGCTATTCTCCCAGGAGAGGAAGGCCACAAACCAACAAGAAGGGAAGCTCTTCCAGTGGTCACTTGTACCAGCTCTGCACACTATCTCTATCACCATGAAAACACAAAACTACAGGCAGACAAAAATCACAGAGACAATACCTGAGAAGGAGACAGACCTAACCAGTCCTCCTGAAAAAGAATTCAAACTAAAAATTATGAACATGCTGACAGAGATGCAGAGAAAAATGCAAGAGCAATGGGATGAGATGCAGAGAAAAATGCAAGAGCAGTGGGATGAAGTCCGGAGGGAGATCACAGATGTCAGGAAGGAGATCACAGAAGTGAAACAATCCCTGGAAGGATTTATAAGCAGAATGGATAAGACGCAAGAGGACATTGAAGGAATAGAAGCCAGAGAACAGGAACGTATAGAAGCTGACATAGAGAGAGATAAAAGGATCTCCAGGAATGAAACAACACTAAGAAAACTATGTGACCAAGCCAATAGGAATAATATTCGTATTATAGGGATACCAGAAGAAGAAGAAAGAGGAAAAGGGATAGAAAGTCGCTTTGAAGAAATAATTGCTGAAAACTTCCCCAAACTGGGGGAGGAAATAATCGAAAAGACCATGGAATTACACAGAACCCCCAACAGAAAGGATGCAAGGAGGACAACACCAAGACACATAGTAATTAAAATGGCAAGGATCAAGGACAAGGAAAGACTTTTAAAGGCAGCTAGAGAGAAAAAGGTCACCTATAAAGGAAAACCCATCAGGCTAACATCAGACTTCTCGACAGAAACCCTACAGGCCAGAAGAGAATGGCATGATATACTTAATGCAATGAAACAGAAGGGCCTTGAACCAAGGATACTGTATCCAGCACGACTATCATTTAAATATGATGACGGGATTAAACAATTCCCAGACAAGCAAAAGCTGAGGGAATTTGCTTCCCACAAACCACCTCTACAGGGCATTCTACAGGGACTGCTCTAGATGGGAGCACCCCTAAAAAGAGCACAGAAAAAAACACACAACATATGAAGAATGGAGGAGGAGGAATAAGAAGGGAGAGAAGAAAAGAATCTCCAGACAGTGTATATAACAGCTCAATAAGCGAGCTAAGTTAGGCAGTAAGATACTAAAGAAGCTAACCTTGAACCTTTGGTAACCAAGAATCTAAAGCCTGCAATGGCAATAAGTACATATCTCTCAATAGTCACCCTAAATGTAAATGGACTTAATGCATCAATCAAAAGACACAGAGTAATAGAATGGATAAAAAAGCAAGACCCATCTATATGCTGCTTACAAGAAACTCACCTTAAACCCAAACATAAGCATAGACTAAAAGTCAAGGGATGGAAAAACATATTTCAGGCAAACAACAGAGAGAAGAAAGCAGGGGTTGCAGTACTAATATCAGACAAAATAGACTTCAAAACAAAGAAAGTAACAAGAGATAAAGAAGGATACTACATAATGATAAAGGGCTCAGTCCAACAAGAGGATATAACCATTCTAAATATATATGCACCCAACACAGGAGCACCAGCATATGTGAAACAAATACTAACAGAACTAAAGAGGGAAATAGACTGCAATGCATTCATTTTAGGAGACTTCAACACACCACTCACCCCAAAGGATAGATCCACTGGGCAGAAAATAAGTAAGGACACAGAGGCACTGAACAACACACTAGAACAGATGGACCTAATAGACATCTATAGAACTCTACATCCAAAAGCAACAGGATATACATTCTTCTCAAGTGCACATGGAACATTCTCCAGAATAGACCACATACTAGCTCACAAAAAGAGCCTCAGTAAATTACAAAATATTGAAATTCTACCAACCAATTTTTCAGACCACAAAGGTATGAAAGTAGAAATAAATTCTACAAAGAAAACAAAAAGGCTCACAAACACATGGAGGCTTAACAACATGCTACTAAATAATCAATGGATCAATGAACAAATCAAAATAGAGATCAAGGAATATATAGAAACAAATGACAACAACAACACTAAGCCCCAACTTCTGTGGGATGAAGCAAAAGCAGTCTTAAGAGGAAAGTATATAGCAATCTAGGCACACTTGAAGAAGGAAGAACAATCCCAAATGAATAGTCTAACATCACAATTATCAAAACTGGAAAAAGAAGAACAAATGAGGCCTAAAGTCAGCAGAAGGAGGGACATAATAAAAATCAGAGAAGAAATAAACAAAATTGAGAAGAATAAAACCATAGCAAAAATCAATGAAACCAAGAGCTGGTTCTTCGAGAAAATAAACAAAATAGATAAGCCTCTAGCCCAACTTATTAAGAGAAAAAGAGAATCAACACAAATCAACATAATCAGAAATGAGAATGGAAAAATCACGACAGACTCCACAGAAATACAAAGAATTATTAAAGACTACTATGAAAACCTATATGCCAACAAGCTGGAACACCTAGAAGAAATGGACAACTTCCTAGAAAAATACAACCTCCCAAGACTGACCAAGGAAGAAACACAAAAGTTAAACAAACCAATTACGAGCAAAGAAATTGAAACAGTAATCAAAAAACTACCCAAGAACAAAACCCTGGGGCCGGACGGATTTACCTTGGAATTTTATCAGACACACAGAGAAGACATAATACCCATTCTCCTTAAAGTGTTCCACAAAATAGAAGAAGAGGGAATACTCCCAAACTCATTCTATGAAGCCAACATCACCCTAATACCAAAACCAGGCAAAGACCCCACCAAAAAAGAAAATTACAGACCAATATCCTTGATGAATGTAGATGCAAAAATACTCAATAAAATATTAGCAAACAGAGTTCAACAGTGTATCAAAAGGATCATACACCATGACCAAGTGGGGTTCATCCCAGGGATGCAAGGATGGTACAACATTCAAAACTCCATCAACATCATCCACCACATCAACAAAAAGAAAGACAAAAACCACGTGATCATCTCCATAGATGCTGAAAAAGCATTTGACAAAATTCAACATCCATTCATGATAAAAACTCTCAGCAAAATGGGAATAGAGGGCAAGTACCTCAACATAATAAAGGCCATATATGATAAACCCACAGCCAGCATTATACTGAACAGTGAGAAGCTGAAAGCATTTCCTCTGAGATCGGGAACCAGACAGGGATGCCCACTCTCCCCACTGTTATTTAACATAGTACTGGAGGTCCTAGCCACGGCAATCAGACAAAACAAAGAAATACAAGGAATCCAGATTGGTAAAGAAGAAGTTAAACTGTCACTATTTGCAGATGATATGATACTGTACATAAAAACCCTAAAGACTCCACTCCAAAACTACTAGAACTGATATCGGAATACAGCAAAGTTGCAGGATACAAAATTAACACACAGAAATCTGTAGCTTTCCTATACACTAACAATGAATCAATAGAAAGAGAAATCAGGAAAACAATTCCATTCACCATTGCATCAAAAATAATAAAATACCTAGGAATAAACCTAAACCAAAGAAGTGAAAGACTTATACTCTGAAAACTACAAGTCAATCTTAAGAGAAATTAAAGGGGACACAAATAAATGGAAACTCATCCCATGCTCATGGCTAGGAAGAATTAATATCGTCAAAATGGCCATCCTGCCCAAAGCAATATACAGATTTGATGCAATCCCTCTCAAATTACAAGCAACATTCTTCAATGAATTGGAACAAATAATTCAAAAATTCATATGGAAACACCAAAGACCCCGAATAGCCAAAGCAATCCTGAAAAAGAAGAATAAAGTAGGGGGGATCTCACTCCCCAACTTCATGCTCTACTACAAAGCCATAGTAATCAAGACAATTTGGTACTGGAACAAGAACAGAGCCACAGACCAGTGGAACAGATTAGAGACTGCAGAAATTAACCCAAACATATATTGTCAATTAATATTTGATAAAGGAGCCATGGACATACAATGGCAAAATGACAGTCTCTTCAACAGATGGTGCTGGCAAAACTGGACAGCTACATGTAGGAGAATGAAACTGGACCATTGTCTAACCCCATATACAAAAGTAAATTCTAAATTGATCAAAGACCTGAATGTAAGTCACGAAACCATTAAACTCTTGGAAAAAAACATAGGCAAAAACCTCTTAGACATAAACATGAGTGATCTCTTCTTGAACATATCTCCCCGGGCAAGGAAAACAACAGCAAAAATGAGCAAGTGGGACTACATTAAGCTGAAAAGCTTCTGTACAGTGAAAGACACCATCAATAGAACAAAAAGGAACCCTACAGTATGGGAGAATATATTTTAAAGTGACAGATCCAATAAAGGCTTGACATCCAGAATATATAAAGAACTCACACGCCTCAACAAACAAAAAACAAATAACCCAATTAAAAAATGGGCAGAGGAACTGAACAGACAGTTCTCTAAAAAAGAAATACAGATGGCCAGGAGACACATGAAAAGATGCTCCACATCGCTAATTATCAGAGAAATGCAAATTAAAACTACAATGAGGTATCACCTCACACCAGTAAGGATAGCTGCCATCCAAAAGACAAACAACAACAAATGTTGGCGAGGCTGTGGAGAAAGGGGAACCCTCCTACACTGCTGGTGGGAATGTAAATTAGTTCAACCATTGTGGAAAGCAGTTTGGAGGTTCATCAAAAGGCTCAAAACAGACCTACCATTTGACCCAGAAATTCCACTCCTAGGAATTTACCCTAAGAACGCAGCAATCAAGTTCGAGAAAGACAGATGCACCCCTATGTTTATCGCAGCACTATTTACAATAGCCAAGAATTGGAAGCAACCTAAATGTCCATTGGTAGATGAATGGATAAAGAAGATGTGGTACATATACACAATGGAATACTACTCAGCCATAAGAAGTGGAAAAATCCAACCATTTGAAGCAACATGGATGGAGCTGGAGAGTATTATGCTCAGTGAAATAAGCCAAGCGGAGAAAGAGAAATACCAAATGATTTCACTCATCTGAGGAGTATAAGAACAAAGTAAAAACTGAAGGAACAAAACAGCAGCGGAATTACAGAACCCAAAAATGGACTAACAGGTACCAATGGGAAAGGAACTGGGGAGGATGGGTGGGCAGGGAGGGATGAGGGGGTGGAAGAAGAAGGGGGTATTAAGATTAGCATGCATGATGGGGGGGAGTGAGAGAGGGGAGGGTGGGCTGCACAACACAGAGAGGACAAGTAGTGACTCTACAACATTTTGCTAAGCTGATGGACAGTAACCGTAATGTGGTTGTTAGGGGGGACCTGATATAGGGGAGAGCATAGTAAACATAGTACTCTTCATGTAAGTGTAGAGTAAAGATTAAAAAAAAAAAAAGAAAGAAAGAAAAGGGGGATTACTCCTTGATAGGATAAAACTATTGGTAAATCAAAGATCAACGCATGCTTTAAATATCCTTAATGTTGATCACTTAAAGGGTGTCAGATGACCAGCTATGGAGGTATTCTTTTCTGATAATATTCCTTTCTCTTTATTAAAAAAAAAAAAAGCAGTTACTGTGTGCTGACCGCCAATGAGTTCTGCACAGTGGTATAGAGGGCATGTCAAAGTGTGGGCAAAGGGTCTGTTTGTTTCTATGCAGAAGATCAAGGCCTAGCTTGGATACCCAGAAAATGAACTAAGGTACGATATGAGGAGGAGCTTCCGGCATCAGCACTCTCTGGAGGACTCGTGCCAGGGGATGATTATGAAAAAGCCTCCACAGGGATCCGGACGATGCTGCGGTTGTGGCTGCATCCAGCCCACCGTCTCCTGGACTTGCCATTGGAATGAGGAGGGAGATGTCTAGGCTGGCATGTGCATACAGTGAGACAACGAATTTGACCGGATCTGTACTGTTGGAACTCAACCAGGAGTTGGGAGGGGTGCAAGGTGTAGCACTCCAAAATCTCATGACTATAGACTATCTACGGTTAAAAGAACATATGGGATGTGAACAGATCCCAGAAATGGGCTGCTTTAATTTGTCTGATTTTTCTCAGACTGTTCAAATACAGTTGGACAATATCCATCATATCATAGATAAATTTTCACAAATGCCTAGGGTGCCTAAATGGTTTTCTTGGCTTCAGTGGAGATGGATGGTAATTATAGATTTGCTTTGTTTATGTCACCGTATTCCTATTATGTTAATATGTGTGTGCAAATTAGTTAGTAGTTTAAAACCTATACATACTTAAGGTACTATACAAGAAGATATGTCAAAGAAATAATCAATCCTCCCATGTTTTCTTCCATATGCTACCTCTATAGCTTTTCTTCTTCCTTCCTAATTACAACCCTTAAATAGAATTCGTGCCTCATATCGAATTTACCGAGTATCATAATTCCTCCATGTGGTAATGATACCTCGAGACAAGTGCTGGGCATAGAAGCCACAGGGCATAAATCTGCAAAGAAGTAACAAGCTAACCTTTGCAAACAATATGGCTTCTCTCTCACTTACCAACTTTACATTTCCCTGTATGGCCCCGGAAGATGACTGGTTAGCCAGAGATGGGTAAGATTCCTCAAGGGAGGAACAACCTAAGACAGGCACAGTCGCAGGGGGGCCATCAGGTGAGAAATTGGGGATCAAAAGAGGTGAGGCTCAGAACCTCATCCCCCCTGTTTTGAGAGAAATCTTCTGCATCCATGGATGTCTAGCCTGGACTAATACTTAGTCCATAGGCACACACCTGATCATCTACATTTGCCCTCTTACAGCACTAAACTATGTTTTCTACCTTTATCTTGCATCTACCTACCACTTCAGCATTTTATTAAAAATAAAAAAAATAATAATAATAAAGGGAGAAATGTGGGATCAACATATAAATCAGGTACAAAAGTCGAACGAATATTCATATTTGACCGGATTGTTTATAGGTCATAATGCGTGATCAAAACCGAAAGTTTCTGTGATGAATGCCCTTGTACTGTTCACCATGTAAGAACTTATTCACTATGTAAGAATTCGTTCACCATGTAAGAACTTGTTCGTTATGCTTCAGAAGATTGGAGACTGATGAGAATTAGGCTTGAGATGGATTAATGATTGTACATTGAGCATTGACCCCCCCTATACTGAATTTTATTGTTGTTAACAACCATTTGATCAATAAATATGAGAGATGCCCTCTCAAAAAAAAAAAAAAAAGAAACCATTGACCTTGATAATGAGATTGTAAACATTAAGTACTAGTGTTCAAAAGTAAATAAGATAAACATTGTTGTATAAATATATGAATTTTTAAAATTCCCAGCAACAAAGTAGGTGGCATCAATACATACATACAGAACAATCAAGAATAAAGAATTTCTTAAGCTAATAAGTAATTAGCTTTCACTTTAAAATTTAACCAGAACTTTCACTCATGTTCCATTCTGAAAGCTTTGGAAATTAACAGTCATGTGTTGTTAAATGTTCACAGATGCTTGTTAATGATTATACTGTATTCATTAATAAAAATGTTTATAATACATTTGATAATGAAATAAATATTACCTCTAAGTCTAGCTTACCTTCAAGTTCTAAAATTTTCAGAACTTTTTATGATAAGTCTAGAGAGGAAAGTAAAATATGCAGATATCATGTCCTCCTGTAAACTCAACACATCCAGAACAGTCTCTGAAGTATTCTCCACCATTTTTTATTCCCAACTTAACCAGCCAGAAAAATATTTTCAATGTCAAAAATGGTTTCAGGGCAAAAAAAAAAAAATGACTAAGGTGCCAACAGTTAAGCATGATCTCAGAGTTATGATAAAGCAGAGGCTATAAGACCCTTTAAGATTGTAAAAAGATGTCAGCAATGCCTCATAGGCCTGGTGGGCTAGAGAATACCATGGGCATTTTCTCTAGTACCCTGCTTCTCATTCCAGGGTAGAGGCTACCTGCCTAAAAGATGTTTTTTCTTATGTGGTAGGTTAATTTGTATGGAAGGCTCACAAAGTTTTTAAGAAATTGTACAAATGAGGATACCATTGGCCAACTATAAGAGAGACAGGTGGTTCAAAATGAAAAGAGATGTCTGGGCCTCCAACTCTATGGGTCTTTTCTCCTTGAGTCTCTTTTTCTTAACCCCTCCTGTACAAATAAAAATATTGCTCTTTCAATTATTTATTGCCATGTAACAAACCATCCAAAACTTAATGGCTTAAACAATGATTTTTAAATTTCTCATATTTCTGTGGACTGACTGGTGGTTGTCAGATGGAATCACTCCTGAGGCCGCTTTTAGATGGTGGCTAAATGGACCTGGAAGGTTGAAGAAGACCTCTCTCACTTGTCTGGAGCCCTGATGCCCTTGACTGGGGTGTCTCAGTTCCTCCCTCAGTTCTTCCCTCTCTCTCCCTGCAGGGTCTCTAGGGGCTCTCCACGCGGTCCCTTCTTCCAGCAGGAGAGCCTGGAGTTCCAACAGATGGCTCAGTAAGCCGAGAGCATGAGAGCACAGACTATGGAGCACTTTCACTACATGGTGTTGGTCCAGGTAACTTAAGGGCCAGCCCCGACTGAAGGGGAAGGAAAACGGACTTCTTCCTTGAAGGGAGGGGTGGTATGCTTGTAGAGGGAGGGAAGGAACTGTTTGGGGGCCATCCTTAAAGATTCTATCAGTCTACCTTCTGGCTGGAATTCTTGTCCCAACAAAATGCAAAAACATACTCATCCTGTACCCTGAAAGCCACATTCCTTTATGGCATAAGTTAAAGATCAGTATCCTATCGCATACGTCGGGGGAACAAATCCTCAGGTAGTGTTCACCAGGTGCAGCCGCTTCAGAGTGGCTTCTCTCAGTCCAGGTTTTCTAGGCTAGAAAAACCACACAGACACTTCCCGCCAAAAAGCAGGGCAGGGAAACGGGGCACAAAACTAAAACTGTCGTCAGAACACCGACACGAAGGGAAAGGAAGAGTTGGCTGTGGTTCAGTTGGTGCCTCTGGTGGTGATCTCCTCACCCACCACCTGCCCTGTTTCCTGGCTCCTCCCACAGGGAATTTCACCCCCACCCTTCAGTCATACTTTCTTTTCCATAAGAAATGACAAGAGCTGGGTTGGAAATATTTCCTCTAAATTCTTCTTTAAAAATTAACACATCCTTCTTTAGTTCA
This sequence comes from Manis javanica, assembly GCF_040802235.1. Classification (NCBI taxonomy): domain Eukaryota; kingdom Metazoa; phylum Chordata; class Mammalia; order Pholidota; family Manidae; genus Manis; species Manis javanica. The sequence goes on along the minus strand of NC_133163.1, from coordinate 99,427,036 downwards.
TTTCTCTCTTCTTGTACATTATCATTAGTATCTATAAAAAGTTAATTGGTACTTTTAACACTCTGCCTGGACATTTTCATAAGAGATCTCTCTATAAGTTCATAAGGTTCATCTTCTGTCTTTTACATTATGGCAGGCAAAGTATTGCTACACTTACTTTTACTGCATAACTCAGGTCCTACATTTCCCAGCATTTAATGATTTCTTTACTGCCTTTCTATCCTCTATTAGGTTTGTTCACTCTTATTCAAGCCTTGCCTAATACCTCCTAATTAACTGTTATTATTTTTCTTTTCCTTCTGTAACAAACCACCACAAACTTAGCAGGCATAAGCGATATGGATTTATTATCATATAGTTCTGTAGGTTAGAAGTCCAACACAGATCTCACAGGAGTAAAATCACAATGTTGGCTGCACCTGGACGCTCTAGCGGGAAATCTGTTTGCTAGCCTTTTCCAGTTCCTAGAGGCTGCCACATTCCTTTGGCTGTGGGCCCCTTCGCCAATCTGCAAAGTTAGCAGCAGTGGTTGAGTCCTCATTTCCCATCACTCTGGCCTCCTCCTATGTATCCCTCTTCCACTTAAAGGATCCTCGTGCTTATATTAGGCCCACCTAGATAATCCAGAATAATCTCAAGATCCATAATCACATCTGCAAAGTCCCTTTTACAACATAAGGCAACATTTTCACAAATTCTAGGGATTAGGATGTAGACATCTCTATGGGGATATAGGGCATTATTCTGCCTACCACACTACCTTTTCAGCCTCAAATAACAGTTTTCTTGTCACTCTTCTAATCTCTGCCTGCCACCTAGTCCTAAAGTCAGTAACACGTTTCAACATTTGTTACAGTAACATTCCCACTCCTGATACCAATTTCTGTATCTACTGCTAAATAACCAGCCCCAAATATTGTGTTTTAAATTGATTTATATTTCTCACAATTCTGTTTGACTTAGTTTTTTTCTGCTCCCAGTGTATGCTAGGGTCACTTCTGCAGCTGCATTCAGCCGGCCTTGCTCAGTCACCAGATGTGAGTGGGAAGGGCATGACCTGAAGCAGAGTGACTGTAGTCGAGGCAGACTGACATCTGGAGGTTGCTGGGCAGCAAGTTTTTCTTGAAAGTGAATCTGGTAGCGTCTCTTTGCTTACCACAATCCACCCCTTGTTCCACATAGATCTATTTCTCTTCCTCCTGATGATCAGAGTTAATTATCCTTGGCAAGACAGTGACTCATTTTTTGCCTGTTGGTCTCTGGATACAAGAAGCCCAAAATACCAAGGTGGCAGCTGCAGCTCATATTTCTTGGCAAAAAGTATGTCCCTATTAGGGACCAGGACCTCTCACTATGCAGAGTTCGGAGCTGTGAAGATAGGAAGTGCAAAGTATCCTAAGGGTCACTAGAAGCAACTGTAAGGGGAACCACTTCTTCCTCTCCTTGGTTCCTAGACCCATTTTTTTTTTGTAATGGGGCACAGTTCCATAAAAAGGCCTTTAATCCAACATATATAATACATCTTGGAGTGTGGCACCCCAGCATTGCAGAGTTCTGCCTCTGAACTTGTTCAGCTGTACCTTTAGCAAGTTGTTCCAGTGCTCTATTGGGCTGGCAGTTCCTGGATGGTAAGATACGTGGATCCTGTGGGTATGGGTCCACTTGTGCACTTCTTCTGTAAAACAGTTTCCCTTGTTTCATGTGAAATTATGTGGCATCCCATGCTAGTGAATCTAATTTTACATGAGCATTTATATGGTGGTGCTGAGTGAGGATCTATGGGCAGTAAAAGCAAACTCACATCTGGAATACATGTCTATTGTGTGACAAGGAACTGATGGTTTCTCCACGATGGAAGGGGTCTGATGTAGCCGACTGGACACTTGCTCTTGAGAATGGCATCACATGGGCTTAGTGTTGCTCTTTATTGCTGGTAGGTTGGGCATTCAGCAGCAGCAGGAGCTAAATCAGGCTTGGTCAGTGGAAATTTATGCTGTTGAACCCATGTTCTGTCTTCATCCCTTTCATAGTGGACACATTCCATTCATGTGCCCATTGTGCTAACTCTGGGTGACCAGTGACTGAGGCAGGAAGGATGATGTCAACTGGGCAATGCACTCAGTCTTCTTTATTATTTAGTGCCTCTTCAGTAGTAGATGCTCTCTGGTGGGCATTACATATGATACAAAGACCTTAACAGTTCATGTCCAAACTTAGTGCCAATATATCATCCATCTGTATCCTCTATTTCAGACTTCCTGTGTTTGATCTTTCAACATTTCTTCTCTCAGGACAATTGCAAGTTCAGCCATTCAGACTATTCAGTTTTGAATGAGCTTTGTATGCAACCAAGGTCCTCTTTCTACAGATCATCAGTAGCATCCAATTCTATTATCCCTAAATCTACTAGTTCCTTCATGAGTCTCAAATACCTGATAAACTCCACCCACTAGTTCGTTCTCTTTCACAGGAAAACCCTCTCATTTTATCACTAGTGCAAGCTGCCACCTTGAGCCAGGGGTTCCTTATGTTCCATGTGCTATATGTGATGGGGTCCTCACCCCTGGCGGAACACTGTAGCTCAGATCACTCCTGGTACCACCTGTTGGATTCTCTGAAAGGAGATGTTGAGATGGAGTTGGGTGTGCAAAACATTTTTAGAGAACAACACCAGTCATAGGAGAGGAGGAAGCAGGATTAGGCACAGAAAGAAGTCAAGTTGCAGTGGAGGAAGCTCTGGACTGAGTTTTGCTTGACATGCAATAAATTTGCCTGAAATGGCCAGGTCTTTATATTCCCACTGTGCTCAGTTGTCAGATCTAGGGAGGATGTAAAGTGTTTTCCAAAGTTATTATAGATGAAGTGCTGATAGCTGGAGGATTTCTATTCTCTACACTCCCTGCAGCTAATCAGCAAGTCCTTCCTGGAGGGGGAATCAAGGCAGACATGTACATACCAGTGTCTAATCCATTTGCAAATCATGTTTGGTTCTACCTTCAAAATATAACCAGGATATGATCTTTCCTTACTATTCTCATTATCATGATGGCTTTTGTCTAAGCAAATATCATCTTCCATATGGACTGCTGAAATAGTGTTCTAATTGACCTTCCTATTTCACTCCTTACCCTCACACAGTATTTTTTCCCACAAAGGAGCCAGAACAAAAAATTATCTTTTAAAATATTAAGTCAAATCTTATAACTCCTTGGCTTAAGTCCTCCAAAGGCTTCCTGTTTCACTCAGAGTAAAATTCAAACATCTTACCATGGTCTCCAAAACACTAAGATGTGTCCCTTTATCCCCACCTCTCTATGATCTTGTCTTCTACCGCTTTTCTTCTCCCACACACTGGTCCAGTCCAATTGTCCTCCTTGCTGTTTTTTATACCTGCCAAGTGTGTTGCTGCCTCAGGACTTGTGCATGCACTTGATTCCTCTCCTTAGAATGCTATTCTCTTAATTATGTGCATCGGTCACTTCCTCTCCCTTCATTCAGACCTCTGCTAAGTTTTACCTTACCACAGAGGTTCTTCCAGATCACCCTATTTAAAGTAGCATCCCTTTCCTGCACCAGTCACTGCCTGCCCCTTACTTGGCTTTACTTTTCGCCTTAGCATTTGTTACCTGGCATGCTTTATCCATCATCTAGACAGGAACCTAGGCACCCCAAAATTTTTGTTGAATGGATGAATGGATAAATCGTAGGACTTCCCTTTGCTGCTTTCTTGATGCTCTCTTCCTCCTTTTTGGTTTCTTCCTCCCGTTAGTGGGAAAACATCCTCTAGTATCTTCTTAAGCATCTTTATCTCAAAAGGATATATGAGCAAAGTGTTTGAGACCTTGTATGTCTTTATTCTGTACTCATACTTGATTGTATGACTGGAAATAGAGTCCAAGTAGAATATGATTTTCACTTAAAAGTTCTGAAGTCATCACTCCATTGCCTTCTAATTTCAATGCTGTTTTTGAGAAGTCCTCTGACATCCCGATTCTTGGTCTTTGTATGACCTATTTCATTTCTTTGAAAACTTTGTTTTCTATCTGTGATGTTCTGAAATTCCCTTTTTTTTTTCCATTCCAAAGACCCCGTGTCCTTCAGTTTTAGGAATTAAAAAAAAAATTTCCCCATGATTTTTGTTTTCTCTGTAACTCCTATTATTCAAAGGAAGGACCTCATAGAGTGGTTCTTAATCTTATTTTTTTCTCCTACTTTCCATTTCTTTGACTTTTTGAGATACTGCCTCAAGTGGAAAAAATAAACTTCATTCTGAGTTTAGAAGGGACCTTTAGAAAGAAAGCTAACAGAAAGTCTGATTTTTTGACCAATTATTCATTCCACTTACAGTGTCAGAATTACAGAATTAAGATACTGATGTCATAGACAATAACTTAATCAGCCAAGTGCTGGTGTGAACATACAGTACAGGTTGAGTGAATTTTATATGTAATGACATAAAAACTACTTACTATACTAACATATAAAATTGGATTACAGTTGTCAGAGTCTCAAGGGGATAATATGGTAATGTTATGTTTAAAAATAATTTAGAGAGTAGTCCTTTGGCACATCTCAGCAATCCAGCTAGAAACTCAATTTTATAATAATATGTAATGTATTTATAGATTAATAAACAGTATATGAGTAGACTTTCAATCCACCTAGCTAGTGCTTTTTATTATCTGTGAATTTATGGTAACTGGTAAATGATCTCCAACTTAACAACAAAGGATAATGGCCAGTAAAAGCACTATTGTCAATAAATAACCTTCCCCTCAAGGTTTTTGATTAAATACAATGTAACATGTAACCTGTGGTTTTAAATACAATTTTACACTAATGTAGGACTTTATTTGGAACTCAACAACTTTCTATTCTTATATTTTGTCTTCCAACTTTTACAGTGAATTTTTATTTCAGCAATCACAATTTTGATTTACAGGATCTCTTTGTTTAGTGCTTGTTCTTTTGCATACTATCCTACTTGTTTTATAGATACAATATACTCTGTTCGAAGACATTTAGTGTTTTTTTTTTTTAGTCTTTGCTTGTCTTTTTCCTTTGGATTTTTCTCCTCTCCTGATTTACTGGTCCCCTTTTTTATTTGGAGGCTTTCACCAAATGTATAGTGACACTGGGCTCTTATTTATGGGCAGCGATTTTTGCTTGGTGGTCTTCATTGTAGTTTAGACAATTAAGTGTTTAGCCAAACTTTTCACTAGGGTCTTTTAATTGCCAGTCAGAGGCAAACATTTGGTAAAATTATTGCCTGCAGTAACATGAAGGACAGAAAATGTACCTAATGCCCTCATGGCACTGGGTGAGATTTTGAGACGGAATTTTGAATAAGCAGGCTGCAACTAGCTGCAATTGATAAAGAACCATAAGCAAGAGACAAGCTCAGAAATAAGAAGGTGGGTATGAAATGTAACTGAAGGGGAATATATGGCTTAGGATGGGCAGGGCCAGGAAATGAAATTATTTTTCACCAAACCAAATGTGTGGTGGTTAAATACAGACTTAGGACAAAGATCAAATCTAGGGTACTACCAGTACCATGGCCTTAAGGAAAAAACCAAAGGGTGTAACTATATACACGTTTTTTTAAAAACATCTGAAGAGAATGACAAGCTGTCTTTCAGCTAAACTAAAGAGGTACTAGAAAGATTAAGGTAATGAGAAGATTGATATACTGAAAACATACACATCTCTACAAACTAGGTCATGAGTACTTTGAGGATCTCAGGCTAAATTAGTGACTGTTTCTCTAATCCTCTTCTGAAGTCTTCTAGATCTTTACTCCTCCAGCAACACCCGTATTTGGGTACACCTTAATGCCTTTATTAAACCTCTTTACGTAGTACTTGTAGTCAACCTACTTTCCTCACCAAATCTGTACTAAATAAAACACCTGGCTTCCCTAGAAAAGAGAGGGTGAGGCGAGAATTAAATCTATTACTTTGTTAGAAGGGGCAACCAGGATGGTGAGAGTGAGGAAGAAAGTAAGTAAAGTTAGCAAGGACGAAAAAGCAAATGCAAATCATTAAGTTACTTATAGCACTTAGTTTCTGTTTCATGAAAAGCCATGAAAAGACACTGCCAATCATTGGCAAGCACACTTGCTTAGCTACACGGTACAGATCTGGGCAGGAGGGTGAAAAACTATGCCTCAAAACAGTCTACCAGAAGTAAAAGGATTTTATCTGACAGCTTCTTGTCCATTGACCCAAGTTTTCTAGACAGATCATGTCAGATTACATCATCTAGTTCTTTTGACAAGCCCTGGGGAAACCCTATGCTTCTAGAGTCCAGAAATATTGGGATGAGCCAGGGATTGTCAGCATGTGACCAGTTGATTTCAGGCAGGGAATCAAGCCTACCAGTAGTCTGTTACTATCTAGAATGCTAACTATTGCAAAGCAAGTGGTTGGTGGCCTAGGAAATGGTGAGGCTGAGGCTTTTGAGGAAGATGTGTCTGATACAATATCAAAAGATATCTATTGACACAATAATGCTGTATAATAAACAGCTGTAAAACTGCAGTGGCATAACAACAGGCATCCCCTGCTCACCCATCTGGAGTCAGTTAGGTGCCAGTTAGGTGGTTCTGTTGATCTTAGCTGGGATTCATTCACATATATTGGAAGTGGCTGGCTCTCCGCCAATTGAGAAAGGTTTTAGCTACAGACATCAAGGTAATCTGGCTCTACTCCATGCATGTCTCACCCACCCTACCCCCCCAAGGAGGCTAATCAGGCATGTATGTGCTTATGGCAACAGCAGAAGCACAGTGATAAGCGGAAATATGCTAGATCTTTAAAAATACATACGGCCAAGAGTCAGTGAGGGAGTACTTCAAAGGAGCATGAAAATGGACCATGAATACAGAGATAAGTATAGAGTTAGGGTCATTTTTGCATCAGACCAAAAAAAAAAAAAAAACACAGGACAAATACAGCCAATTCATTGTTCTGACAAGTATTGTTATTTTGGAGGAAAAACTTGAGATTTCATCTGGCTTTAGTTGTAAATAAGGCTCTTACCAAGTATGTGGGGGTCATCTTCCTTATACCAGCAGAGATGGGAGCAATTGAGTGATAGGACTGTTTTTCTCCCACTCCTTTTTACCTGGTATGTTTAGTTGGTTTGGAGGCAGTTAAATGGCAATAGATTTTGGTTCAAGAACTCCAAATTTATCGGTAGATACTTTGGTTGTTTCTGAATCTTAGCTCCTGCAAATAATAGGGCAATAAACATAGGAGTACATATATCTTTTCAAATCAGGGGTTTTTTCTTTGGGTAAATACCAAAGCACAGTTACTGGGTTGTATGGTATTTCTATTTTAAGTTTTTTTGAGGAACCTCCATACCGCCTTTCATAGAGGCTGCACCAATTTACATTACCACCAGCACTATAGGAGGGCTCCCTTTTCTCCATATCCTCATCAACACTTGTCATTTCTTGTCTTTTGGATAGTGGCCGTTCTGACTGGTGTGAAGTGATATCTCATTATTGTTTTGATTTGCATTTCCCTGATGACTAGTAATGTGGAACATCTTTTCATGTGCTGTTGGCCACCTGTATTTCTTCTTTAGAAAAATGTCTGTTCAGGTCCTCTGTCCATTTTTTAATTAGGGTATTTGTTTTTCTGGTATTGAGGCATATGAGTTCTTTATATATTTATATTTTGGACATTAACCCCTTATCAGATAAATCATTTACTAATTTATTCTTCTGTACTATAGGTTACCTGTTTCTTCTGTTGATGGTGTCCTTTGCTGTATAGAAGCTTTTTAATTTGATGTAGTCCCACTTGTTCCTTTTTTCTTTTGTTTCTCTTGCCCAGGGAGACATGTCCAGAAAAAAACTGCTCACACTTATGTTCAAGAGATTTTTACCCATGTGCCAGTCAACAGATGAATGGATAAAGAAGATGTGGCACATATACACAATGGACTATTATTCAGCCATATAAAGAGAAAGAAATCCTGCCATTTGCTACAACATGGATGGATGCAGAGGGTATTATGCTAAGTGAAATAAACCAAGTGGAGAAAGACAAGTACATATGATTTTACTTATTTGTAAAATCTAAAACCAAAACAAAACAAAATAAACAAAATAGCAGCAGATTGAGACATTGAGAAGTGACTGGTGGCTACCACAGGGGAAGGTTAGTTTAGGATGGATGGGTGGGAAGGAGGAGGATAAAGCGGCACAGAAAGCTCAATCATAAGGTAAGTTGGTCACAGGGATGGAAGTGCAGCATGAAGAATATAGCCAGTGGTTCTGTAACATCTTTCTATGTTGACAGATAGTAACTGCACTAGTTGGGATGTGAATTTAATAATGGGTGTAACTGTTGAACCGCAGTGTTGTATACTTCAAAGCAATATAATATTGTGTATCAACTATACTTCAATAAAAAAATAAACAAACAAAAAGAAGTCCAAATTTACTCCAGAGAAATACAACGTTGGCCCTGCTTAAATCAATTTGGGCCTCCCTCTGTTCTCAGGGCCAAGTTCTAAACATGAAGAAATCCACTTCAATTCCATTCTTATAAAATAACTGCTAAATAGGCAAGCCAGTTAGTTTATTTGGCTAAGACTACAGGGCTAATAATGTTTAAACCTTATATAATCCACATTCCTTCTTATGAATAGCATAATGAAATGGTGAACTCACTGAACCAAAGCCAAATCCCAGGTTCGAAACCAGCTTCTACCACTCACCTGTTGTGTAGCCTATGGGAAAGTTACTTAACTCTTTAGGTCTCTGCTGCCACATACATACAATCAGGAATTGCTCTGAATTATGATGTTTATTCTATTTCCACAGGATGTTAGTAGGCATTACTTGTTCAAATAAGTTTAAGATATACTAGTTTAAATAAAGGTCAAAATGTTTATTCATATGAAGACTTTCCAACACTTTAATGCTTTGCTTTTTGAATCTCTAAGAAGGGACTATAATGTGCAGCAAACAAATTTCACCGATAACTCACTTTTTTCCTTAACCGTGCTAGGTGTCTCACTGAATATACTGTTGTAAATAAACTGTTATTTCTAGCATCCACATGGATGAATTTAACAGTTGAAGAAAGAAACTGAGGGCAACTTCAAACAGGGACTTTGAGGAAAATAAATAAAGTGACTCTTTATAAAGGTATAGGCAGGGTTTGGGGAAACCAAAAAAGGGTCATCAACTGCACTGGGGCTAACACCTGGGAGCCATTACTAACCCTAGGTGAAAAGGGGTGAAAGATAGAGCAGGGACATAAAACTAGAGGGTAACTGAGATAACTGCTTGGAAAAGGACGCCCGATAGGATGGCCTTCAGTAGGACACGGTCAAACCCTTGGTGACCTGATAGGAAAGAAGCTAGGGAAAGAACAGAATGTCATTTTCCTTTCAACCTCCAACCTCTTGCTGGGGCTTGCATTGTTGAACCCAACCAAACGCCAGAGGGCAACGGGACCTACCTCACAGAGCAAAGAGCAGAATGGAAAGGAGTGGAGGATGGATCCAAAAGGGCAAACAGAAGCTACTCAGCACAGGGGGCTCCATTCACAAGGAGACAGATTAGGTGACTAAATGAGCTCTCACCACTCCTCTTTCCTTTGCTGGCTTCATTCTAAGGCAAGTTCTTGCCACCTGCAGCTCTGGGGTTCTAGCATGCTTTGTTCACGTTCAAATAAAACAGTAAAAAGAGTAAACATATATACAGCACTTACTATGTGCCAGGTGCTCTTCAAAGCCCTTTAGATACAGTAACTCAGTTAATCATCATAATAATCCTATGAGGTATTACCTTATTACCATCTCTTTAGAAATAGTTTACCATCTCTTTAGAAATGTATTATCATCGCTTTAGAAGTGAAGATACTGACAGGACTAGTAAGTAGAAAAGGAAGAGCTGAAAGCTGAAATTTAGATTCAGGTGGTCTTGCTCTAGGCTGTTTTTAATCACTGAATCAAACTGCTTTTTGAGAAATGAACCCTAGTTCTTAAGAGCATCTTTCTCACTTATCAAAAAGGATGTTGGGTTATGTGCTCATCCTTGGATCAATCACTGGGTTCTCTGCTTGCTAAACTGGGTCATATGTCCATCCCTATGGCAGGATGGCAGGATTTTTTAGAATTTCTTCCTAAAAATAAGATGCCAAGATGTAAAATCCAACAAATGCCCACTACAGGCAGCAGGAACCTGAAGACACAGCCCTAGGGACAGGAGCTACAATTTTAGTTTTGCCTGTTTGTTACATACCTCCAGCAACTTACTTACCAACTTCATTTTCAGCAAAAAAGATTCTGATCCCATCTACCTCCAAGTGTGGTATTGAGTGTAGGTGGAAAGATACGAAGCTCTCTAAACAAACATCTAATTATATCTAATGACATAGATATAAAACATTATTAAAATATAGTGATAAAACTTGAGATATGCCAAACTTGAGCAAGTAATTTCTGAAACGACTTTTTCTGTCGACACTATCTCTTGGTCTTACAGATATTATATATGAATATTTTTGAAGAATAAAGAAAGCACAATTATAGGTTTATTGAATTTAGCAAAATAGAATGACAGAAGTGGCTCGTAAAAACTAACGGATAAGTTTTCTTGTTTCCTTGTCTCCAGAGCATTTGGCATTCTTTATCAACTGGTACATAAAAGAGTAGAAAAATAAAAGATTGTCATACTGTCCTTTGTATTTCTCTTTTAATATATCAGTATGGTAGTCCACCAGAAAGTAGTAAATGGCTTCAATTGTGGAAAGGAAGGTATCTGGCTTTCCTTTTTGATGACGCCAAAAGCAAGTTTTTCTTGTTTTCAACTCGACTTGTAACAACCCTGGCAAAAACAAATAAGAAAAGTATAAATATTTCTTCTTAACCACAGGGTGTGGTGTAATAATGATGATTTATTTTAATTACCTTAAGGACTTTTTTTTAAAGAGCACAGATAAATTTCTTCCCAATTCCAAGTAGGATATTTTCTTAAATACATTAAGGTATATACAGAAGCAATATAAAACACAATGAAATCTTGTACATGACAGTTACTTATATGGGTTGGACCTTGTGGCAATGGGTTAAAAGTGGGTAACAATTCAGATAGTCATCTCTTTCTATCTTCTATCTACTAGTGCCTTTAAAAATTTTAACCCATGACAGGTCTAAATTCCCCAGTTTTCAGAGGGTTTCATTTCTTTGATTAACGGACATATAAAACATCCTTCTGAAAACTCACTGAGAGAGATAGGCAGGTTAATGGTCCTTAACACCATTAAAAATTCACTTCTGGATTATTACTTTTGGGCTGTATCTTCATGAACAGAGCGCCTAGAGCTGTTTCTTTAGCTCTGTCGCATCTGTGTTGTAAAGGCTCAATGACATAGCTAGCTAAAATGCCTTGCTCCTGTACATTTAAAAAGGAAATGATTCATGAAATCACAGAAGAGTATTCTACCTCTTATAACTCAAATGTCAACATAGAAACCCAGAATGCTGTTAGCACCTTAGATCAGTACTCAGACTCATTATTTTGCTATACCTCTAAAAAAGCATATTTTATTTTGAAGTGAGAAACAAAAGGGAGAAGGTAGTATCAAAACTGGCTTATTGACATAGATTAGGAACCTCTAAGTTATCAATTATTTCCTACTGTCACACCTCACTTTAAACTAAAAGCTACCTCAAAAAAAATGTGACAGAGAATGAAAAGAAATAAATAATATGAAAAATATTAAGATATCAAGAGATATAGAGGATTGAATGTCTACTAGGAGTTCCCATAAGGAGAGAACAAAGAGAATAGAGCATTTAAAGAATAATGCCTATGACTTTTTCATTTACCATTTTTAAATGCAAAGCTACAGATACATGAACTAATGTATCTCAAATAGGATAAACACAAAGAAATCACTGCCTAGATCCACTACACAGTATAATTGCAAAAGGGCAGCTGATAGAGATTTAAAAAGTAGCCATTGAGAAAGGGCAGGTCATATACAAAAGAATTATATGACAGGGAGATTTTTGATTAGCAACAGAATACTTAAGATTCTGGAATAAAATCTTCAAAGTATTAAAAGAAAATAATTGGCAACCTAATAAAACTGTGTACCCAGCAAAACTATGTATTAAGAACAAGAGTGAAAAACATTAAGAAAAAGTTGAACACATGCCAACAGGAAAGCTAATAAAGGAATTTCTAAAGAACCTATTTCAGCAAAGACAGTCTGAGTTTAAAGAATAGTGAACAAAGAAAATGGTAAAAATCTTACTCAAATCCAAATAAATGCTGCCTGCATAAAACTAAAACAATAATAATATCTTAACTTGTGGGCTGAAAATAAAAGACAGAACAAAAATAATGAAGAAAATATCAATAACATTATGAACTAGGAAGGGGTTGAATCAAGCATAAGTATAAAAAATCAGAGTGTTCAAAAGGAGAGGTTAAAGTATTGTTTAACTTTCATCTTTGATATTTTTTTAAGTTACATGTGCATAGTAAAATTCTCTAAAAGCAGCCAAACAGGAACGTTAAAAAATGGAGTAAGAAAAAATTAAAACTTGGTCAATGAAAGAAAAGCTAAGGCAAGAAAAAAAAACAGTAAAAAGCAGAACAAACAAATAAAATTAAGATGGTAGGAATAGGTCCAAATATATCAACACTCACAGCAGATGTAATAGACTAAACCTGTCATTTAAAAGACATAGATTACCAGATTGAAACATGGCAAGGAGAACCTCAAGAGGGCTTCCTTCAATTAGATGTCCTAGTTAACACAGTAATACAAAAATAGTAAATGAATTAGATGCATAATAACTGGAAAGGAATAAACACAGTGGACATTACTCACACAGAAAACATTTTTCAAATCTATGAACTATAGCATTTTGGGATAAAGAGAATTTAAACAATGCATAAAAAGTGCTAAACATGAAAGACTGATAAATCCTACATTTAGAACTTGTTTCTAAAGATACTATAAAGAAATTTAAAAGAAGACTCACAAACTGCAAGAAGATATTCAAAATATTATTATCTATATTTTAGAATATATAAAGAATTCCTACAAAAAGAAAAACAAACCACTAGAAAAAGTGACACGGGTATTTCACAGAACAAGACATGTGTATAGACAAACACACAAGATGATGCTCAACACAATTAATTAGGGAAAGGTAAATTATGACCACAATGAGATACCACGTTATATCCACTAGATTGGCAAAAATCAAACATTTGACAATACCAAGATGGGAGGATTATGGATCAATGGAAACTCTTATACCTTAATGATGGGAATATAATTTGTATTCACATGCTTTTGAAACAACTGGCATTATCTTGTAAACTGAACATTCTCTTATATATCAGCCTCGCAATTCCGCTTCTAAGTATGCTTCCTAGAGGCAGCTTGTAAATGCACAAGAATGTTCATATCAGCACTATTTGTAATAGAAAAAACTGGAAATAACTCAAGTGTTTAATCAATAGGAGACTGTATAAACTGTAGTGTAGTCACACAGTCAGGTATTATACAGCAGTGAAAATGAACAAACTATTGCTACAATTACATAACATGGATCAACTTTAGAAACAAAATGTTGAGTTTAGAATGTGAGTCCCAAGAATATAAGAAAAAACAAATAAAAGCAAAACTAATATAAAGTTTAAAATAAAAAATTGATATATACACTAAAACTTTAAGCAGAAGTAATGAAAACAATTCAGAAGAATTAACTGTGGGAGAAGGGAAATGGCACAGGGAGAAAGGCAGGTGAAAGTTACGGATACAATTCTGGAGTTTGGATCCTTTATTATATCATTAGATGCTATGACTTAAATATTTTTGCATCATAATTTAGTTCAAAAGGTAACATAAAAAACACCTTTGCCTGTTTAGTGGCAGAACTGGGGCTAGAAGTCAAGCCCCAGCCTCATTCTTTCTAGTAGACTTAAAACAAATTGAATCATGTCAATGTCTACCTTTAAATTATTTAATACCACAGCACCTATGGAAAAAAAGACCAAATTCCCAGCATGACATTCAAGGACATTCATAATTTGAATTTCTTTAAGTCTCTTCTGTCATTCTCACATATGTGTGCATTCTACACCATATTCAACTTTTCAGTCTCCTGAATGCAAAATGTTTTTATATCCTTGTGCATATGCCCTCCCAACTTTTCTGAAATGCCCCTCCCTTGCCCATCAAGATTTCAACAGACACACTGAATCCTCAAAAGGACTCCAGGAAGAATAGCACGTCTACTTATTGCTACCACTACACCTAAAACTTATTGAATTTTCTTATCTGCTCACCTGTCTGCCTCCCATAATAATGTGACAGTGTGCACTGTCTTGTCAATATTCATTTTCTCCGTCTATTGAACAAATCTCAATCCTGTTCCATATAGCATGTGTCCAGCTAAAATCAATTTCTCAGCTTTCCTTACAGTCAGAGTGGTCACATGAACCAGTTCTGGCCAAAGAAAGTAAAAATGAAACCTCCTAGACAGAACTTCCAGCAAAGCTTTTTTTGTTGTGTTTTGCTTCTAAAAGGAAAGAGCCAGCCTCAGTGGTCATACCTTTACTGCTCTTCGCCCTTGCCTAGAATACATACAGGACGCCTCAGGGACTAGCAGCTACCTTACAAGAATGAGGATCAAAGTGGTGGAAGAGGAAAACTGAATGATTCTAAGTCCTTAAGGGCATTGAAATGTTCTTGTGCAAGCCCTGCACTGTCTCTGGACTTGTACATGTGAAAAGTTTAAGCCCATGCTCTTTTTAAGATTCTAGCTGAGGGTTTGTGTTTCATGCAGTTAAACACAATCTTAACTAATAGCCACTGTGATCAATCAGAGAGTAGAGAGATTGCCTTATTCTCCTTCATATCCGGTCCAGGAACAGGTGTTCAACATACATTACCAAATGAATGGACAAATTAGAAAAGCCATTTGGCCTTTAAAGTATTCTGTCTAGGCATTTAAAAAATATTTCATTTTGGATGATTTTGATTCAAAGAAACATCAAAGTTATAGTAACTAAAACCAAGCCCTTTGGAACTATCTGTATTAGTGTTAATTACAAGCAAGAAGTAAAGGCAGACATTTGAAATTGTTCTAAGTAATTAGTACTATTAAAATGTTATTAACATAGGGTTTTTATACACACAAATTACCAATGTAATTTCTAAAAAAACAAACTATTAAAATGGTGCTGATTTCTCTAATACATTTACTATGTTCTAAAACGTTGAATGTAAAAGTCAAGTTTTAGTTATTATCACCACTAATCCATCCTGTTTAAAGATCTGCTTGTAAGTATATGGAACATTTTAAAGCATACTGAAATACACACACATGGGGTTATATAGAAAACTAATATTTTTTTAAAGTTCAACATACACATTAAAAAAATTCTCTAGCTAGTATGTGACAATAACTTTAAGACAAGATTAGTAACATTTTTTAGCAGTGGAAGTTTAAAGTAGATTTACAAATGGCTTTTCCCTCCAAAATGACTGCCTGAATTTCTTGAACTGGAAAATTGAGAATGAAAAATCTTGAGCTATTCTCCTACTCTTCTTGTGACTGAGCGAGGCAGTGTATGACACAGCACTTAGGGAAACACTGAGTACCGTTCAGGCAATGCTTATGATGAACAAAACTGTCACTTTAAACATTGTACTAATACAGTCAAAATGAAGGCACAGGGCTCACTACTTTTTAAAAATAAATCACCATAAAATGCTGGTTTTAGTAATCTGGACTCCCTCCACAATCCTTCCAAAGCTTCCTATGGTGAAATCTTCATGAATGTTATGATATTCTTATATTTTATGATTAGACTCAACCTCAAATGTTTGACAGTAGTGAAACATCCAGAGCTATTTTTCTGTAAAGCCTGGCAAAACAGTATGTTTGTACATTGTTAAGGGGCTTTGTAACTTCACAGCACTCACAATGAAGTAACAGAAATAAAATTTCCAATACATCACATTTGAGGGTTTAAACTGAGGTTTAGAGTTGGTCTGTTCAGCTTAATTCCATCAAATGATAAAATGTTTAAAAACCTAAAGGCAGTAATTTATAACTAGCATGGGTTGTTTCTTGTGGAAGTAACTTGGCTTATCTGGAAACTGGTATTTCACATACACAGTTACAAGTATGTGCAGAGCCCAAATATTCCGTGTGGTGTGTTCAATGCCAGAAAAGCCAGGGGTTGAAGTAGTACATGCACAGAGGAAGACCCACTCTAGAAATCTGCTTATTTCATTATTTTTGAAGGAATGAAGAAATCCCTTCTAAAATTTTTTGATGTAGCACAGGATTGAAATATATGACGTTTTCTGTGTGATCTAGGAGGAATAGCAGAACTTTTTGTACAAATATGATTTTAAGCCTTAAGTACAAATGAAGACACTCTGAACACAGATTTTGAATTGCACCTTAATAATTCCTTTTATAGTTTTTCCAAGTGTTTTCATTTATATCCTTTCATCTGATCCTTTCAATTACCATTTAGGGTAATTTTAAAGAAAAAAATGGTTCAGAAAAACCTTCAAACTGAGGAGTAACTTGCTGCTGTAACCATCCAAGGGAATGTGGCAGATGGTAAGCTGAGGAGCAAGGCCTTAGTGTTCCATCTCTCTATTATATATACATCAGCAAAATTCTTCCAGGTCTTAGGCTCTACTGTCTCTGTCTCTCCCTCTCCCTCTCTCTCACACACATCATCTCTTTCTCGGTCTCTGTCCATCTTTTTTCACATGCATATACATAATCACACATAATTAGCATAACAAAGCAACTTTATTAACACATATGTTGATCTCAGAGATATGACCTTTACAAATTAAACTAGTTAAATCTAGTGTTGTCACTCACTTTAGCTTGGGTTAACACAAGTCAGACTCCAAAAAGTGTCATAAATTTTCTTTCCTAGATGAAATATATTTTTAATAGCCTAGGTTGAAAATGTTTTGGCAACTGCCTAATACCAACGGGATAGCTCTCTTGCCTTCTAATCATACATTGTACACAAACAAGGCAATCAAAGAGCTGGAAATAAACCTCAAGCTTTTACAGAAACTACTGAGAAAGCCTGAAAAACTGAGTAAGGTGCAAGGAACAAGAGAGGTAACATGACCCCTGTTCTTCATGTTACTAATTGTTTTACTTGGACAAGCAAAGCTACTCTTTTAAACTATTATTAGGAACTAAGTTCTTTAAGAGAAAAAGAGATACGAACATAAAACAAAACAAAAAAAATCCCTGTACTGTTAAATCTGAATTGGAACTACACATGTGAACTCATGATATATACCTACTTATTTTTCTTGGCTCTGTCCACTGAAATAATGACATTCAAGAAGTAATAAATTTACCAGATTTTGGTTTCTAATATCAGTCCTCACTAAAAAGAACCACAGCTCCCTTAAATAATGATTGGTTCTATGTCCAAGGCAGTAAAAAAGTACAAGTGAACTTGAGACATCCTGTTGTACCAGAAAGACTAATGAGACCATGCCCCAGAGGACTTGAAGAGCTCCCACTGGCAAAATTTGAGACAGTTTGGGCATCAAAAAGAATATGATCATGATAGATTTTAATATATTTAATTAAAAGAAATCCTAAATATCATAGTTGTCTCAAAAAGGTGTGGAGGGAGAAGAAAAAAGAAATGGGAAAAAGGAATGGCTCTTCTTTACATAAAATGTCAGCTAACCATTTTGCAATCCTCAATATAAGTACTGATTTAGGCAAGAGTCATCAATGAATACTAAAGCCACTCAGTGAAAAGCAATTGGGAAATAGTTCATAGTCTCAAAGCATCACCCCACAAATTACTACTAATTTCAAAGAAGAAAATAAACCTTTATAATGCAGCAATCTGGCAATGACAATGTTAACCAAGTAATTAAAGTTATTACCAATAATGGAACAGCTTACATCATATGCCTCCTGATTTGATGCAATAATAAGTATACAACTTCACCTGTGCATAGGTTAATTATACAATTTCTTGGTTAAACAGCTTCATTTCTGAGAGTTAAAGGGAATGCTGTAATTATATCCAAACAATAATATAAACTGGTATTTTCATAGACAACCCTAGCTTTATCCCTACCTACAAGTGTCCTTGCAAAAATACTTAAACTGTATCTAATCATGATGACACGTTCAAACACTTGACCTGTCCACTTCACACAAGTCTGAGTCATGAAAAACAAAAATGGGACTGTTTCACATTAAAAGAGAGTAAATAGAATGTAAGCTTACATGTTGACTCAGGAAAAAAGCCAGAAAAGACATTTTTGGGTCAGTTAGGGAAGTGTAAATATGAACTGTACACTGTATTACACATGATAGGACTTTTGTTAATTTTCTTAGAGTGATAATGGTATTGTGATTATGCAATTGTTCTTAAAAAATGTGCATTTATGTATTTAAGAGTGTGCTGTTATAAACTTACTTTCAAATAATACATATATCTCAACAATATATAATATCTAGGGATACACACACATAATAGAGAAATAAACCAAATGTGGCAAAATGTAAGGGTATTTAATCTGACTCTTCTAATATATCTAGAAGTTTGAAGTTTTCGAAATGAAACTTGGGGGGAGAAGTGATCCAAAAGAAACTTTTTTTTTACCTTGAAGTCGCTCATCAGTGAATATTTTGTTTGTTTGGTTCCACGTGCTATCTATAAATATAATTTTTTTCAGTGTTGTGTCTTTGCACTTGCTGTCATTCAAATCTCGTTCTTCAGTTTTCTTGCGCTTAATAGAAGGCTTGTCAGGGTCATCAGTTTTACATCTAACATTATTCTGAATCCTTTTTTGCAGATGAAAAGAAATATCTTTTACTGAGACAGACTTAGGTCCAGGAAAAACAAGTGCGACCTAAAGCAAAGAAACTTCAGTTAGTAGTGTGCTATTATGATCTTCAAAATGAGTAACTTCTTACTGACTTAAAACTTTAAGAGAAAAAAATATACTGAGTATCTAAGAAACAAGCATTAGGTTTTACTATATGTGCTTCTTTAATATGTATGGTAAAATTTTTGGCCCTTCCCTAGTAATTTATAATCATAATGTACTACCTAAAAGTATTACTTCAAAATGAGTTATTCACCTACTGACAGAAGCCAAATTAACTGTACCTTGAATCAAAAAACTAAACTCTATAATATTTCAAGATAAAAGAACAAGTATGTGATGATCTGTAAAAAAAAAAAAAAAAGCCATTGAAAAGCACTCAGTAATTCAATACCATTTTCACCCACATAATAAAACAAATAATACAGTCAATAACGGTGAGGAAATGGTGTAATGGGCTTTTACAGCCATTAACAATGTCAGGTTTAAATAGTATAACTCTTTGTGGAAGCAATTTGACAATTTATATCAAGAGTGTTGAGATATTCATACACTTTGGTCAAATAATTTCATTTTTAAGAATTTGTCTTAATAAAATAATCCCAAATACGCACACACTCATGATACTCAGAATATTTGTTAAAGTACATTTATTACAGTGAAAAATTAAAACTGAAATTTCTAACTCTCAAGCAATAATTCTGTAAATTACAGAACCTCCTTTCTCTTAGCATGGTTTTACTTACTGAGCTCTTATATACTGTTAGAACCTCCAATGTCTGAACAGCTCCTGCCACAAAGCAGGCAGCCAGTAAACAGTTGTTAAATGAACAAATGTTTCCACCATACTTCTGTGTATTTTCCAAATTTTCTTTAATAAACATGTATCATTTTTAATATGGAAAATTCAACATTATAGAAATATAAATCTTACACAAGAAAAATCTTGAAATTATAAACTTTAAAGTTATAAAAGGTTTTCAAACATTCCCAATGTTCAGACACTGTACATGCCTATTTCCCCATTTACAATTAGCAAAGTCCAAAGCTTTTTAATTTTCTTGGTTTATAAGCATATCACAGCTCTTTGAGAACCTAGCACTGTAACTCTACTTAATCGACATAAATGATACCTAGCTGACCAGACAAGAAAACACAAATACATTCCCAGATCCAAAACTCAGTTATTACTTTCAAACATAACTTCTATATGAACTCAACCTATATATATTTATAGCTAGGAAAAGAAAAACTTAAGTTCTTTACAGAACAAATTAATGTATTAATTTTAAATTTTGTTTCTAGTTTAATCACACCAACAAATAGTCCCAAGACACCTAAAAAGGGTTCACTTTCAGAAGTATCCAACGTCTGGATTTTTAAGATCCACACATTATTTTTTCAACAAGACAAGTAATATTGCACCAGTGTGACAGTTTCAACTATGTGAAAACCAATTAAGAATGCACAAATGGGCAAGGAAGGCCTCTGAGCAGCCAAAAGGAATGTTATTAAGGCCATGTACTAAAGCTCTTAATTTAGGCAGTTACTAAAATTCCTTCTCAGTCTTTCTTTTCTCCTTCTGGAGAAGTTTCAACATTTATAATTTGGTTTCTTAATTCACACCAAGTTAGACAATATAGCACAGGCAGGAAAATGGAGAGGAGAGAAAGTAAAAGCAGGCATAGTAATACTGGCAAAGAGTAAAAACCTGAAGAAATAATGCAGAAAAACTATCAAGTCAAACAATGGACTCAAAAAAGCCAAAAAACCTAGGATCATTTGCTCTTTAAAGAAGTCAATATACTAAATTGTATGTTGCTTAGTGTTAAATAAGGATAAGTCTAGGTCATTAAGAAAATACTAAGTTGTGTTCAAAATGCTCAGAAGGGCAATGCAGTTTAAAACTCATCTTTCAATTCAATGTGAAGAGTGGTAAAAAATATGCTGCCTACTTCATGGTCCTTTTCTTCATATTCCGGAATACAAGGATACGTGTAAATATTTACATATTCAGGTGCTAAGAGTTTTGCATGGATAGCAGTACTTTTGCCATCTGTTTCATTTGGATGTTTAATGATGTCAATCTTCAATGGAAGCTAAAATTAAAAAAAAAGAAAAATCAACAAAATAAAAAAATTCCAATTTTCATGTTAATGAAAGTGGACTTAATGGCAAGTTCACACTGATTTCCTATAAATACACTTATGATTTGAAACTCATACTTTTCTAGACCAGAATATTAAGAATGGTAAGAGTCATAAAGTAAACCCAAATTTCTTCCTTGATATTATTAATTACATAAAAGAGCAAGGATTTTCAAATAGAATCTGCTCTTAAAGGAAAGGCTACAGTGTCATCTTTAGTTACATAAGCATTTAGTCTGATTCCTTGCATTCAGTATTTATGCTAAGAACACTTTTAATAATTCTTGTACTGTAGGCTTGTTAATTTTTGACAATACATAAGAAGGAAATATAAGTTTGGGCAAAAGCTTCAGATCTAAAATACAAGTTAAAAATTTTGTTCCTTAGACATCCTTTGAGGTGAAAGGTATTACCCTTTGTTGTGAACATCATGATTCTCACCAGTGGACTTTAACTGCACAAACAAAATACTTAACAACTGGAAAAGCAGTAACAATAGGTCCAAGAGGTACTCTCTATATATCAAACTCCTCAAAAATAATTTTGCCTATTTTCCTTAGTCTCATTGTTTAATGGTTATGAATTATGCCCTGCCACAAGGCAAAAATAATATTCTCTTGCATTTCTTAAGTTAGATTTTTCTATTATTTCACTGACTTGTTTGGTTTAGTTTTCTGTATAATGTCTGTACAAGTCCTGCATTGTGATGATTATGAAAATGAAAGGCAAATGATGTATCCCCCACAATACACAAGAAACCTCTCTGAGATGAATGCTTCTCTGCACATTTCAAGTGACATTTGTTAAAAGTCCTCTTCCAGCTACCATCCCACATTAAATAGGCAGGATTCTAGGATTTATCCTGGGACACACAGCTATTTTACCCTGAAGAACAAAACTATTTTTTTAAAAAACAGCTTTACTAAGAGACAAAATAAACATAACTGCAAAAATTTAAAGTATACATGTTATGCCCTTGAACTTGTCACCACACAAGATAATGAACACATCCATTACCCTCGGAGATCTTGTCCTCCCTCCTTCTCCTTCCCCATCAATTACTACTCACAGTACTTAGGCAACAATCGATCTACTACCACTATAAATTAATTTGCATTTTCTAGAACTTTATGGAAATGAAACAATATATTAAGTAGTCTTTTCATTTGACTTCGTTCACTTAGAATAATTGTTCTGAGATTCAACCATGTTGTATATATCATTAATTTCAGAACTATTTTTTGAAGGAGTAGTTGCATGATACTAAATGATCCCAGTTACACATATTTTATCTTTCTGGATGGTTATGTAGAAAGAGGATGGTATATACCCCAGAAGGGCCATAAAAATGTATTCCAAATAGTTTTCAATTTAGGGTTTCAAACCCCTTATCTCCTTCCCACCCCACTTAGGCCTAGTCACCATTTATAAATTAGGGCCAATTGCTTAAAATCACCAAACCAACTTGCAGTTATAGAAAATTTACCATTTTAGTAGGCAGTTCACAAATGATTTTACATCAGTCTACTTCTGGCTGAACTCTACATCAGACTTTCCTCATGACGCTCAGTCTCAGTTGACACTACATTCCCTTTCCCCAGGATCTCTCAGTACCAGGTCAGCATTATCTTAGCTCAGGGATGGTAGGAAAGAGGAAAGAAGAAAAAAGAAAGCAGATCATGACAAAGTATTTTATTACTATTAAAATTGACTTTCTTATGTGTCTAATGAGTAGAGCTGAAAATTCCAAAGATGATCACCAACAGTTCTGATCAGCTGGCTATCTTTGAAGGGTATTATTTATATCAAGGACACATGACTGAGTGTTACAAATGTATTTTACAAATCATGTACCTAGCCTATTATGGACTAAAATCTACAAGTATGAGACAATTATGCTCTGGAAGCATCTGTGGGACCCAATCCAGTTATCTGTAGTTCCCCCTGAGTCAGCCTGATGTCTCTGATACTATTAAACAAAAGCACAGATGCGGATCAAATCATGGACACAAATTATGTGCTCTAGTTCACACATTTCAAAGGAAGACACTTCTTAAACAATGACAGGGTACAGAATAACACCAACAGTGTTATCAGATGCAGTTCAAGTAGAGATGTTGTTTTAAACACAGTAAGAACATCAATCTGTTCTCAAATAACTTTCCTATGAGATTGATCACAAACCATTCTGCCCAAATTTGTCAAAATGCCATTATCAGGAAGCCCTCAGCCTTTTCCCATATGATTTTAACTTTCCCAAAGAGAGCCTTTCAAATTCTAGGACTCTAATAAAGATGAGGTTTTCTTTTACCTTATGATTTTTTTCTCCTCTTAAAAAAAAAAACAAAAACAAAAACCCAAGAGCACCTTTAACTTTTGTTTATGCATTTCTCATGATGTTTAAAAAAACCATATTTTGCATGAAAAGATATAGATGTATTTATTCCCTAGACTAAAATTTACAACTTGGAAGGAACTTATTATGTACATCTTCCCTTCCCAAGCAGGCTACCTAAAATTAATGCTGAGTGATTTGTTAAAATACAAATAAAGTAGAAATTAGAAGAAAATTTTGTAGTTTTTATTACTAGAAATATATATTAATGTAACAAATTTTTTATATGGCCATTAAAATATGAACACTTTACAAAACTCTTCACAGTCCAATAGGCCATTCAGAGTTGATCAAACATGGCTTAACGCTTTGAGTCATTTCTATTAAATAGTGGATATTAGACCACTGATTTGGAAAGCAATCCTCTATTATTAAGTTTCTATGAAAACGTTAGCCCTGGTCAACATATTATTAACTTTTATTATTCTGATCTTCAATCCTCTTTGAACACAATGCATCTTAAGATAAAACTTAATGGATACTTTCTCTATGTGGCTATGACAGAAATAGAGATAAAGTAATTCTGTGTATACTTCAAAAAGTAACATTCTCATGACATAATAGGGAACTTAAAAAGAATTATTGTTGAAGCTCTTAGTTTTTCTGAGCTATTTATGAAGCTGATGAGATTCCATGCTTATTCTTGGCTAATAAACTTTCCAACAGCCTGTAAGTGTGATTTTAGACCCACCCCAAGACTATGGACTTGCCAAGATGACATACAGGCTAAAATGAAATTCAAGTAACAAAGTATGAGTATTAAAGTATTTTCATTTCAAATTTAAATGAACCTTAAAATCACTACATTAAATATTTTTAAATATAGTTACAACTTATTTTCTTACTGACAAGTTCTAATGGGTCCATGTGTATAGTCTCTTTAAGGTCCTAACAGGCAGCTGCCAATTTTATACATTATTTTACTTATTCCTAAAGTTTGAGTCACTGTTAGACAAGTTAACACATATGTAATAAATTATTTGATTACACAGACATGATGGTCTACAGACCTTTGGTAGTTTTGGTAAGCAATCAATTCAAATCCATTTTTAAAATCTGCCTTTAAATCACTACAATTATAGCCCAATGGGTAGGTCTTTTCAATTTTGGTTTAGTTTTAGTCATTGACATGTGCTCTATCTCCACGTATAGAATGCAGTTAAACCCATTATACAAAAGCCAAAGAAACAATCAACCCTCATTCCTCTAAGATATGTTTTCTCAAAGAGCAGTCCAAGACCCTTAGGTAGTTTTTGAAATTCCTTTAGGCAGTCTGTAAACTTGTTTCTCATAATATTCATGCTTATACCACATTTTTTCCTATGTTTAAATGAATTATAATTGCTAGTGAAAGAAATAGTTGATTTCATTAAAAACAATACCATTTACCTCAGACCCAAGTATCTTGTCAAAGTATGTCTCTTTTTCCAGAGATAAGAAAAACAAATAGGTTTACCAGTCTATATGATTAAAGTTTCTACTAATAAAACTCATTTTCATAATGATGTTATTTATTAAGCTTATCAATTATATTAGAGCAGGCATTATATGGGACATCTTTTTAAAATCTGTTTCCCTACTTTCTAACAATTAAATTTCTTACCAACCTTCACAAGTGGCATCTGTTCAATAGGCACATTTTCAACTGGGACATAACATGTATAGCAGTAGAACATTCTTGAACCACCACATTTGAGACATTTTGATCTTCCATTTTGCTGAGCTTTTTGAAGAACTTCTTGAGACGCTAAGCGTAAGTTTTGAAGAGGATCTTCTGCAGCTATGGAAGTAGTTTGTGACTGCTGTATTTCCATAAAATTTGAATTACTTTCCTCCCTTTCTTTGAGAAATACAGGTGGACTGACAGACATTCTTCATTCAAACCAAAGTTTAACATCTATTTCTAAAACACTTATCACAGAGGCACTGAAAAAAAAATGGGGGACAAAATAAAAACAGGAAACATTTCACTCACTATCTTCACAAAGAAAATACTCAATTTAATTTACAACTGTGTGATGTCTATAGTATTTATAAACAAATACTAGTAAGCTTTAAATACAGAATTAAAAACCAGTATGCTTATAACCCTACTGGACCATTCCCTCCATAAAAATAGAAAGGTGCTTTCTTAGAAAAATTACTTCAAATATAAAGCTTAAGTAACAACAGCATATTTTTCAATGACTCTTTTTGTTCCAGAGACAGCAATTTTGTTTTATATTAGGAATGTAATGGTTTAATGTTAGTATCAGCCAGGAATGTATTCAACCCTATAGGCTCTGACTTTGAATTGATGTTATATGGCATCAAATCTCAACCTGAACTTTTAACAAAACACAAAGTACCAGTGAATCGGTAAAATTTAACTGGTTATGTCCTAAAAGATATGCCTCTCCAACTTAAAATTAAACACACACATACAAATAATAACTAAAGACCCATTAATTATGAAAGCCCTACTACCAATTTTAATTTTTAAAATATCCCAGAAGATAAAATATATGCCCAGAAAAATGAAGTGATTTTATAAATTTAAAATCTTTCTAGAGTAACATTAATGTCCACTCACTCTTAAGAATTCATACTTTTTAAAAATGACATGATTCAGATTCTTTGGTGAAAAAATAGTAAAACAAATGTCCCACTTAAATATTTCCTTCAAAGAAGGATAATGGCTGCCAAAACTATTATTCAAATATTCTGTAAGCACTGTATCTTTGATTTGATATGCATTTGAAAGCTGTAAAATGATTCTCTTATTATAAAGGCTTAAGGCATTTGTGGTGTTTACCGATGAGTCTCTGGGCACTGTGAGTACAAACACTGACAGAACAAACACTGTGAGTGCAACAGGAAGCTTTCCTGTGGTCTCCCAAACAGAAAGTGAACATAAGTCCAGCAGAACATAATATACAACATAATTTGCTAGTAAGAAGTTAGTGATACTACTTTAATTATTCATCAGGAGCTTTTCATAGATTGTAAATTCCAGTGAGCTTGAGACCCAAACAAAGAGATGCAAAGAAAAAGATGCTGGGCACTGAAGGGAAAGCAAAATATACTTGCCAAATTTACCCAAGAAGACCAAAATACAATACATATTTTTAATATGTACTTATGAGGCAGATTTACATTTTTGGTTTCTCAGAGGAAGTGGTGTTTCAGAATGCTGGGCAATTCACTTCTTTCTGCCTCACAACGGAATTATCTACTTCTGACCCCAACACCAAATATCTACCTAAAAATGGCGTCTATCTCTGTGAACATATCCTAAAGAACTAGGAGAGTGCAGGATATTAAGCTGCCACCTTTCCTTGAGTCTTAGATCCTTTTAAGATCACATGAGACTCTTGGGCCTTATCTGTAGAAACTTCATATACAGATACAATATATTGCACACAATTTCAGGTGGTTTACAGAACTCTAGAACCCATCTACGGGTCCAGGTAAAGAAATCCTGACTAAGATTAAAAGTCACTCTCAGGAGCAGTCTTAAAGGTCTGGGAAGAAATCCTATTCATCTCCAGAAATCAAAGCTACAAATCCCACTGGCCAAAAGAACAGGTCAGCTATCACAAGGCAATAGAAGTCTCATCACTGCACTTAGGAAGCTAAGTTTTACTTAAATCCTCTTGGTTTGGGTTTGTTCTGGTGATGCTGGTTGTGGAGCTCATCCTAAAAAAGAAACTGGCAGGGAGAGATTCAACCTGATGCCATTCCCATGTATATTCTAGTAGTTGCTCAGTGGGTTTGCACATGCCACCAAAGGGCCCAGGCAAAGTGGGGAGGAAGTACACAGCTCCCCGGGCTGTCATGAAAGTCCATGTGGTTGCCTGACAGTCAATGGAAAACTACTGGCAAGTTTTTCTAGGGCCCTCAAGGTGCATTCTTCTTGAGATGCCTCAGAAATAATCTCCCTACATTTCACTTGACATTCTATCCATATGACTGAGTGGATAGTAGCAAAGCCTTATGTAAATGTCCTTCCCGTACAAAAATCAAATAATATATGTATCTGTGAGACAATGAAAGGGAAATGTAAATGACTTCCTCCCCCACCTTACCTATACACTTTCACTTATAGCTGAAGTGGCCACACAGAAACAAGCAGTATTTCAGTCATAGGCAGATCCTTCCAAAGGAGCTGAAGCCATTATGACTAGGGTATCTGTCCTAACTTAGCCAAAAACCTACCTCAAATCTGTACAAATTGTCTATTGCAAATGTGGTGATTCAAAACATACTTGTTAACATCAAATATGTGCAGGGACATACAAGTGGAATCATGAGAGTTACTTAGAAAACATAAAAACACCTTATACCTTGGGAACTAACAAATACTTTTACCTTGATGGTACATCCATCATTCTGCAACTTAGTTTGAAAACAAATTTTTTACTCCTCCTGTCCTCTTTTCCCCCGAAAATGATTACTCACAAAATGACATCAGTTATACCCTGCATGTGATTCTCTACTTTTAGTCCTGAATTCAGGGCTCTAAATGATCTAGGGCAATCTCTTAAATCTCGTACCTTTGTACGCTTATTATTGGTTCCACACACTTAATATGGAAAAATATACTTTAATTTGGAGTTATCTTTTAGTGTAGTTATCCCTCCCATCACAGTCAGCTCTGCAAGAGCAAAATTCTTTACCATCTCACCTACCTATCCCTGTGTTTTACAGCAGGTGAAATCAACAAATACTTAATAACTAAATCAAAACCATTAAAAAAAAGTATACAGGGAGGGCGGAGCCAAGATGGTGGCGTGAGTAGAGCAGCAGAAATCTCCTCCCAAAACTACATATATTTTTGAAAATATAACAAAGAAAACTCTTCCTAAAAGAGAGACCAGAAGACACAGGACAAGAGCCAGACCACATCCACACCTGCGAGAACCCAGCGCCTCACAAAGCGGGTAAGATACAAGCCCCGGCGTGGTGAGACCCGGGCGTCCCACACCCCAGCTCCCGGAGGGAGGAGAGGAGTCAGAGCAGGGAGGGAGAGGTAGCCCAGGACTGCTAAATACCCAGCCCCAGCCATCCGCACCAGAGCGCAGACACCGTGTATGCATGAGATGCTAGAAACTAGGGAAAAAAGGACAGTAAGACCTGTGAGCGGATCCCTGCAGACGTTGCACCCAGGACAAAGAAAAGCGAGTGCTTTTGGAAGTCTTAAAGGGACAGGGACCACACAGCCGAATGGAAGCATCCTGGGACACTTAGTCCAACAGCAGGGAATCTGGAGATCTCTGGGCACTCTAACCTCCTGGGCACCAGGGAGCACGAAGGCCCCTCGTAGAGATTAATAGCCTCCCAGCCGTTCCCCCTCCAACGCAGCTCCACCATATCGGAGTAACAGTCCAAGGCAGGCCACGCCCACAGCAACAGCGGAGATAAACTCCATAGCAGCAGGGCAGGAATCAGAAGCTCTTTCTGTGCGCAGCTGCCTAGCACAAGCCACTAGAGGTCGTTGTTCTCCCAGGAGAGGAAGGCCACAAATCAATAAGAAGGGAAGTTCTTCCAGCCTTCACTCGTGCCAGCTCTGCAAACTATCTCCATCACCATGAAAAGGCAAAATTACAGGCAGACCAAGATCACAGAGACAACACCAGAGAAGGAGACAGACCTAACCAGTCTTCCTGAAAAAGAATTCAAAATAAAAATCATAAACATGCTGACAGAGACGCAGAGAAATATACAAGAGCTAAGGGATGAAGTCTGGAGGGAGATTACAGATGCCAGAAAGGAGATTACAGAAGTGAAACAAACTCTGGAAGGATTTATAAGCAGAATGGATAAGATGCAAGAGGCCATTGATGGAATAGAAACCAGAGAACAGGAACTCATAGAAGCTGACACAGAGAGAAATAACAGGATCTCCAGGAATGAAACAATATTAAGAGAACTGTGTGACCAATCCAAAAGGAACAATATTCGTATTATAGGGGTACAAGAAGAAGAGAGAGAAAAAGGGATAGAAAGTGTCTTTGAAGAAATAATTGCTGAAAACTTCCCCAAACTGGATGAGGAAATAATCAAACAGACCACAGAAATACACAGAATTCCCAATAGAAAGGACCCAAGGAGGACACCACCAAGACACGTAATAATTAAAATGGCAAAGATCAAGGACAAGGAAAGAGTTTTAAAGGCAGCTAGAGAGAAAAAGGTCACCTACAAAGGAAAACCCATCAGGCTATCATCAGACTTCTTAACAGAAACCTTACAGGCCAGAAGAGAATGGCATGATATATTTAATGCAATGAAACTGAAGGGCCTTGAACTAAGGATACTGTATCCAGCATGATTATCATTTAAATATGAAGGACGGATTAAACAATTCCCAGACAAGCAAAAGTTGAAGGAATTTGCTTCCCACAAACCACCTCTAGAGGGTATTTTAGAGGGAGTGTTCTACACAGGAGCACTCTTAAGACTAAACAGATGTCACCAGAGAAAATAAAATCACAGCAAAGAAAGCAGACCAACCAAATACTAACTAAAGGCAAAAAATAAAATCAACTACCCACTAAAAGCAGTTAAAGGAAACATGAAAGAGCACAGAATAAAACAACCAACATATACAGAATGGAGGAGGAGGAATAAGAAGGGAGAGAAGAAAAGAATCTCCAGACAGTATATATAACAGCTCAATAAGTGAGCTAAGTTAGGCAGTAAGATACTAAAGAAGCTAACCTTGAACCTTTGGTAACCACAAATCTAAAGTCTGTAATGGCAATAAGTACATATCTTTCAATAGTCACCATAAATGTAAATGGACTGAATGCACCAATCAAAAGACAAAGAGTAACAGAATGGATAAAAAATCAAGACCCATCTATATGCTGCTTACAAGAAACTCACCTCAAACCCAAAGACATACACAGACTAAAAGTCAAGGGATGGAAAAACATATTTCAGGCAAACAACAGAGAGAAGAAAGCAGGGGTCGCAGTACTAGTATCAGACAAAATAGACTTCAAAACAAAGAAAGTAACAAGAGATAAAGAAGGACATTACATAATGATAAAGGGCTCAGTCCAACACGAGGATATAATCATTCTAAATATATATGCACCCAACACAGGAGCACCAGCATATGTGAAACAAATACTAACAGAACTAAAAGAGGAAATAGAATGCAATGCATTCATTTTAGGAGACTTCAACACACCACTCACCCCAAAGGATAGATCCACTGGGCAGAAAATAAGTAAGGACACGGAGGCACTGAAAAACACACTAGAACAGATGAACCTAATAGACATCTATAGAACTCTACATCCAAAAGAAACAGGACACACATTCTTCTCAAGTGCACATGGAACATTCTCCAGAATAGACCACATACTAGCTCACAAAAAGAGCCTCAGTAAATTCCAAAAGATTGAAATTCTACCAACCAACTTTTCAGACCACAAAGGTATAAAAGTAGAAATAAATTCTACAAAGAAAACAAAAAGGCTCACAAACACATGGAAGCTTAACAACATACTCCTAAATAGTCAATGGATCGACGAACAAATTAAAATAGAGATCAAGGAATATATAGAAACAAATGACAACAACAACACAAAGCCCCAACTTCTGTGGGACGCAGCAAAAGCAGTCTTAAGAGGAAAGTATATAGCGATTCAGGCACACTTAAAGAAGGAAGAACAATCCCAAATGAATAGTCTAACATCACAATTATCAAAACTGGAAAAAGAACAACAAATGAGGCCTAAAGTCAGCAGAAGGAGGGACATAATAAAGATCAGAGAAGAAATAAACAAAATTGAGAAGAATAAAACAATAGAAAAAATCAATGAAACCAAAGCTGGTTCTTTGAGAAAATAAACAAAATAGATAAGCCTCTAGCCCAACTTATTAAAAGAAAAAGAGAATCAACACACATCAACAGAATCAGAAACGAGAAAGGGAAAATCACGACAGACTCCACAGAAATACAAAGAATTATTAAAGACTACTATGAAAACCTATATGCTAACAAGCTGGCAAACCTAGAAGAAATGGACAACTTCCTAGAAAAATACAACCTTCCAAGACTGACCAAGGAAGAAACACAAAACTTAAACAAACCAATTACAAGCAAAGAAATTAAAACGGTAATCAAAAAACTACCCAAGAACAAAACCCCGGGGCCGGACGGATTTACCTTGGAATTTTATCAGACACACAGAGAAGACATAATACCCATTCTCCTTAAAGTGTTCCAAAAAATAGAAGAGGAGGGAATACTCCCAAACTCATTCTATGAAGCCAACATCACCCTAATACCAAAACCAGGCAAAGACCCCACCAAAAAAGAAAATTACAGACCAATATCCCTAATGAATGTAGATGCTAAAATACTAAATAAAATATTAGCAAACCAAATTCAAAAATATATCAAAAGGATCATACACCATGACCAAGTGGGATTCATCCCAGGGATGCAAGGATGGTATAATATTCGAAAATCCATCAACATCATCCACCACATCAACAAAAAGAAGGACAAAAACCACAGGATCATCTCCATAGATTCGGAAAAAGCATTTGACAAAATTCAACAACCATTCATGATAAAAACTCTCAGCAAAATGGGTATAGAGGGCAAGTACCTCAACATAATAAAGGCCATATATGATAAACCCACAGCCAACATCATACTGAATATCGAGAAGCTGAAAGCTTTTCCTCTGAGATCGGAAACAAGACAGGGATGCCCATTCTCCTCACTGTTATTTAACATAGTACTGGAGGTCCTAGCCACGGCAATTAGACAAAACAAAGAAATACAAGGGATCCAGATTGGTAAGAAGAAGTTAAACTGTCACTATTTGCAGATGACATGATATTGTACATAAAAAACCCTAAAGACTCCATTCCAAAACTACTAGAACTGATATCGGAATACAGCAAAGTTGCAGGATACAAAATTAACAC
The DNA here is from genome assembly GCF_040802235.1 of Manis javanica. Classification (NCBI taxonomy): domain Eukaryota; kingdom Metazoa; phylum Chordata; class Mammalia; order Pholidota; family Manidae; genus Manis; species Manis javanica. The sequence goes on along the minus strand of NC_133163.1, from coordinate 99,394,649 downwards.
ACAGAAATCTGTGGATTTCCTATACACTAACAATGAACCAATAGAAAGAGAAATCAGGAAAACAACTCCATTCACAATTGCATCAAAAAGAATAAAATACCTAGGAATAAACCTAACCAAAGAAGTGAAAGACCTATACCCTGAAAACTACAAAACACTCTTAAGAGAAATTAAAGGGGACACTAACAAATGGAAACTCATCCCATGCTCTTGGCTAGGAAGAATTAATATCATCAAAATGGCCATCCTGCCCATAGCAATATACAGATTTGATGCAATCCCTATCAAATTACCAGCAACATTCTTCAACGAACTGGAACAAATAGTTCAAAAATTCATATGGAAACACCAAAGACCCCAAATAGCCAAAGCAATCCTGAGAAGGAAGAATAAAGTGGGGGGGATCTCACTCCCCAACTTCAAGCTCTACTACAAAGCCATAGTAATCAAGACAATTTGGTACTGGCACAAGAACAGTGCCACAGACCAGTGGAACAGATTAGAGACTCCAGACATTAACCCAAACATATATGGTCAATTAATATTTGATAAAGGAGCCATGGACATACAATAGGGAAATGACAGTCTATTCAACAGATGGTGCTGGCAAAACTGGACAGCTACATGTAAGAGAATGAAACTGGACCACTGTCTAACCCCATACACAAAAGTAAATTCTAAATGGATCAAAGACCTGAATGTAAGTCATGAAACCATAAAACTCTTAGAAAAAAACATAGGCAAAAATCTCTTAGACATAAACATGAGTGACCTCTTCTTGAATATATCTCCCCGGGCAAGGAAAACAAAAGCAAAAATGAACAAGTGGGACTATATTAAGCTGAAAAGCTTCTGCACAGCAAAAGACACCATCAATAGAAAAAGGTATCCTACAGTATGGGAGAATATATTTGTAAATGACAGATCCAATAAAGGCTTGACATCAAAAATATAAAAAGAGCTCACCCACCTCAACAAACAAAAAACAAATAATCTAATTAAAAAATGGGCAGAGGAACTGAACAGACAGTTCTTCAAAAAAGAAATTCAGATGGCCAACAGACATATAAAAAGATGTTCCACATCGCTCATTATCAGAGAAATGCAAATTAAAACCACAATGAGGTATCACCTCATACCAGTAAGGATGGCTACCATCCAAAAGACAAACAACAACAAATGTTGGCGAGGTTGTGGAGAAAGGGGAACCCTCCTACACTGCTGGTGGGAATGTAAATTAGTTCAACCATTGTGGAAAGCAGTATGGAGGTTCCTCAAAATGCTCAAAATAGACTTACCGTTTGACTCAGGAATTCCACTCCTAGGAATTTACCCTAAGAATGCAGCACTCCAGTTTGAAAAAGACAGATGCACCCCTGTGTTTATCGCAGCACTATTTACAATAGCCAAGAATTGGAAGCAACCCAAGTGTCCATCAGTAGATGAATGGATAAAGAAGATGTGGTACATATACACAATGGAACATTATTCAGCCATAAGAAAACAAATCTTACCATTTGCAACAACTTGGATGGAGCTAGAGGGTATTATGCTCAGTGAAATAAGCCAAGCAGAGAAAGAGAAATACCAAATGATTTCACTCATCTGTGGAGTATAAGAACAAAGGAAAAAGTGAAGGAACAAAACAGCAGCAGAATCACAGAACCCAAGAATGGACTAACAGGTTCCAAAGGGAAAGGGACTGGGGAGGATGGGTGCATAGGGAAGGATAAGGGGGGGAAGAAGAAAGGGGATATTATGATTAGCATGCATAATGTGGGGGGTGGGAGAAAGGGGAGGGCTGAGCAACACAGAGAAGACAAGTAGTGATTCCACAACATTTTGCTATGCTGATGGGCAGTGACTGTAATGGGGTTTGTGGGGGAGGACTTGGTATAGGGGAGAGCCTAGTAAACATAATATTCTTCATGTAATTGTAGATTAATGAAAACAAAAAAAAAGAGAGAGAAAGAAAAGGGGGATTACTCCCTGATAGGATAAAACTAACTGCAAATCCAAGATTAATGCATGCTTTACATATCCTTAATTTTGATCTTTCAAAGGGTGTCAGACGATCAGCTATGGAAGTACATTTTTCTGATAATATTACTTCCTCTTAAAAAAAAAAGCAGTTCCTGTGTGATGATCTCCAATAAGTTCTTCACAATGGTATAAAGGTCATATCAAAGTGTGGGCAAAGGGTTTGTTTGTGTTATACAGAGGATCAAAGCCTAATTTGGCTACACAGAAAACGAACTAAGATACGATATGAAGAAGAACTTCCAACATCAACATTCTCTGGAAGAGTCATTCCAGATGATGAACATCAAAAAACTTCAACAAAGATCCTGGTGCTGCTGCAGTTGTAGCTGCATTCATCCCACCGGTTCCTGGACTTGCCATTGGAATGAAGAAGGAGATACCTAAGCCAGCCTGTGCATACAGTAAAACAACAAATTTGACTGGATCTATACTGTCAGAACTCAACCAAGAATTAGTAGAAGTGCAAGTTGCAGTGCTCCAAAATCGTGCGACTATAGACTATCTAGTGTTAAAAGAACACATGGGATGTGAACCGTTCCCAGGAATGTGTTGTTTTAATTTGTCTGATTTTTCTCAAACTATTCAAATTCAGTTAGACAATATCCATCATATCATTGATAAGTTTTCACAAATGCCTAGGGTACCTAACTGGTTTTCTTGGTTTCACTGGATATGGCTGGTAATTGTAGGTCTGCTTTTGTTATGTAGCTGTATTTCTATTATGTTAATGTGTGTGCGCAATTTAATTAGTAGTTTAAAACCTATACATGCGTATGTTACTCTACAAGAAGATATGTCAAAGAAATAATCAATCTTCCCATGTTTTCTTCCGTCTGCTACTTCTATAGCTTTTCTTCTTCCTTCCTAATTACAACCCTTTAGTAGAATTAGTGCCTCATATTGAAAATTACCGAGTATCGTAATTCTTCCAAGTGGTAAAGATACCTCAAGACAAATGCTGGGCATAGAAGCCACAGGGCATAAGTCTGCAAAGAAGTAGAAAGCTAACCTTTTCAAACAATATTGCTTCTCTCTCACTTACCAACTTTACATTTCCCTGTATGGCCCCGGAAGATGACTGGTTAGCCAGAGACAGGTAAGATTCCTCAAGGGAGGAACAATCTAAGACAGGCACAGTCGCAGGGGGGCCATCAGGAGAGAAATTGGGGACCAACAGAGGGGAGGCTTAGAACCTCACCCCGTTTTGAGAAAAATCTTCTGCATCCGTGGATGTTTTGTTGCCCTTGTCTAGCTTGGATTAATAGTCTACAGGCACAGACCTGATCATCTACATTTGCCCTCTTACAGCACTAAATTATATTTTCTACCTTTATCTTGCATCTACCTACCACTTCAGCATTTTATTTAAAATAATAATAATAATAATAAGGGAGAAATGTGGGATTCATATATAAATCATGTATAAAAATCAAATGAATAATCATATCTGACTTAACTGTTTATAGTTCATGATGCATGATCAAAACTGAAAGTTTCTGTGATATGACTGCCCTTGCACTGTTCACCATGTAAGAACTTACTCACTAGGTAAGACCTTGTTCACCATGTAAGAACTTGTTCGTTATGCTTCAGAAGATTGGAGACTGTTGAGATATAGGCTTGGGGTTGATTAATGACTGTGCATTGAGTCCCCTATACTAATTTTATTGTTGTTAATAACCATTTGATCAATAAATATGAGAGATGCCCTCTCAAAAAAAAAAAAAAAGCATACAGGATGCATCTCACTACTGAAGTACTTAACAAAATATCTTTATGAGCCATCTGGTATAAATGGCAGCCCAGCAGATGTTTTTTTTCCCCAAAACAGTAGTGAAAAAGGCTCCAACTTTATTCACATCCCAATGGACCAAGTATATAATACTTCCCTATCCTGTATTGTGGACCAATTCAGTATTAAATGAAGCCCACTTCAAATGTATTTAGTGTAATATTTTTAAAAAGCTGGCCACATAATATATATGGATCTAACACCCATTTTTTAAAATCCAGGGTACTACCTTTTTCATACTGGACCAGTGGGCCCCTCCCACACCACCCATAGTGTCATAGGAAGATTGTCTTAGTTTTTCACAGTACATTGGAGTTCAGACAGAAGTAATCCTAAAACGTGTGGTTTTGAGTAGGATTTTACCATTCAACACCGTAGAACTGGCACGTTAACGTGTTATTATACTTCCTTGTCTTGCATTCCCAAGGAATAATTTAGACATAAGCAAGAGACTCCTTTCCTTATCATGTGACCATAATCTTTAATAGTTTAGACACACTGCACGGCATACTTTGTCCACGCTAAGCTTCTCCTTCCATGATAACCAATCCCCCCGCTTGTCACTCCAAACACTAAAAAATGAAGAATAAGGTTGCTAGGGGACTAACTTCGCCAGGGCAGACTTACCTTGGGGCGGAAATCCCTGAATTAATTGTTAGGGAAAATTTTTTGACGAAAAATTTGGAAGCCTTTTCCCAAAGGGCCCACAAGATCCTAAAAATGCAAGTGCTCTAGCAGCGACAGGGCCCCGCTCACAGGCGACACCGGTACGACCTCCACGAGGGCCCGGCCGAGGAGCGTGTATTCCCCGCAGCCTCGCGGCTCCGGGCGCTCGTCCCCAGGGGGTCGCGGAGACAAGCACGAGGGGTCGGGGTAGGGCTCAGACCTGCACAGCCCGCGGGGTCCTCGCACGGTTCCCCGCGTCTTCCGCTCCGCTGGAGACCGAGGCGCGCGCCCGGCAGCCGCAGCGCGAGAAAGCTGCGGAGCGCTTTCCGGCAGACACCGGTGGGCGGAGCCCGGCCGTTGCTAGGGCCGTTGCTAGGCCGGGCGCGGGCCCCCAGAGGAAGGTAACCGGCGGCGAGGACCCGGCTTGGCCGGCAAGTCCCGCCTCAGCCTGTTCAGCAGCCGCGGGGGTCGTCCTTCTCCTGAAACGGGGAGTCGAGGAGCCACACCTGCGTCTGCGAGGCTAGGGCCTCACGGGTCGCCCGCCCTCGGCCGAGTTCCCTCCGGAGACTGGCCGCGGTTCTCGAAATACACTTTCACGGTGTAGTTATCACAGAGATAAAAAAATGCTGATCCTACAGAACACTGTTCATTTGACCAATCCTAAAAATATTTTAGTCGTGAGAACTTGATTCTATTACTTTTTTATGGCCATATCAAGATAAGTATTTAATACAATGCATAGTAACGAAGCCTATTAGAAAAACTGTATTTTGATGAGTTGGTTTGCTTCAAAATCACACCCACGTAGAGTTGGAACTACTTAGCGCATTTTAAACCAGTTTTCCTTGCCGCACACCGTAGAAAATACAAACCAAATGAATGCCAGTTAACAACTGTGAGATTTAGAAACGTGATGGCCAGATACTGAACAATATATTTATTGAGTACTATGAATTTAGCAAGTGAGAGGGAAAGAACAGAACCTTGCCTTAGAGGAGCTTACAATAACAAATTAAGCGCGGGTGGTGCAGAAAATACAATATGACGAGTAAAATTGCTGGAATTTCAAAACAGCTTAGAATGGAGAGGTCAGTGAAGGCTTATTGGATGGACTGGAGTAAAGCCTTAAAGAATTCTGTGGGACCCATTGGTGGGGGTCCCATTTGTACGCAAGGAAATATGTTTAGTCAAAACTACACTTTTTAAAAGATGAAATAGTTTAGTGTGGAAATATCAATGCACGGCCCTTGGTAAAGGTAAGTACTGTTTTTGGAATTTTGAATTACAGGTGGTCCCTGGTTTATGATGGTTCAACTTAGGATATTTTGACTTTGTGTTGGTGGGAGAGCCACACACATTCAGTAGAAACTATACTTTGAATGTTAATCTTTTCCTGGGCTAGTGGTATTTGGTGTGATAATCTCTTATGATGCTAGGCAGTGGCACCATGCCACAGCTCCCAGTCAGCCATGATCGTAGGGTGAACAACTGTGTAAACTACTGATACACTTGCAGCCATTCTGCACCCATACAACTATTCTGGTTTTCACCTTCAGTACAGTATTAAATAAATTACATGATATATTCAACACTTATAAAATAGGCTTTGTTTAAAATGATTTTGCCCAACTGTGGGCTAATGTAAATGTTCTGAACCCCTTTAAGGTAAGCTAAGCTAAGCTATGATGTTAACTAGGTTAGGTGTATTAAATGCATTTTTGACTTACTGCCTTTTCAGTTTACAATAAATATCATGATGTAATCCCATCCTGAGTCAGGGAAGACCTGCATATATAAATACGCTTACATATGTAACACTAGGTCATGTTTATATTATGTATTTCTTATTGTTCATTTCTCTTTTAAAAGTTTGGAAGCCACTGCTTTAGGGGCATACGTGCGCTTCCTAGGTAGAAATAGCAAGAGCAGAGTCTCCAAGCCAAGAATAAATAAATAACGCCTTTTTCTTAACTACTTCAGTTCAGGTGCACAGATTAAAAAGTAAATGATGCTATTCATTACTTGGAGGCAGTATTGGTTTACTATTGCTGTGTAATAAATAACTTTAAAATACGGTGGCTCAAAGCAACCATTTTATTATGCTCGTGAATTGTGTCTTCAGTAGGGCATAAAGGGGGAGTTTTTCCCTGGTGACTCAACTGGGAAGACTGAATGCTAGCAGAGCATCTGTCTGTGGCCTGCTCGTGTGCCCAGGCTTTCTCACAATATGGCAGTAGGATAAATTAAACTTTTTAGCTTAGGCCCAGTGCTCCAAAGTCAAGTGTTGGAATGAACAAAGCAGAAATTACATGTCCTTTATCTGACCTAGTTTTGAACAGGAGTATCACCTCTCTCACATTCTTTCAGTTAAGAGTGAGTCTCAAGGTCTCCCTGGATTTTAGGAGAGGGGACATGGATGACACTTCCCAAGACTGTCAAAGAATTCATAGCCATTTAAAAACTCAACACAATGAATTTACCACTGTCACAGAAGATCCCCTAATATATAATACAATAAACTTTTATTTCTCATCAGAAATCCATTGTGGATGTTACTAGTCAGATGAAATGTTAGACTTAGGATCCAAATTTCTTCTCAGTTTTAGTGGTTCCACTGTCTCCCAGGACTTGGAGTCCACAGCTTATTTGACAAGAAAGAAAGCATGGTACATCACTGGGAGATTCTTAAACATCTATAAAATAAAAAGCACTAATGGAGATAAGAGCAGAAATCATTGAAGTAGAAAACAAATTTACACTAGAGCAAAGCAACAAGGCCAAAAATCTTTAATTAAAAAATTAATAAAATCGATTTGCCTTTAGAGAGACTGACCAAGAAAAAGGAGAAAACTTAAAGTAAAAATATCAGGAATGAAAAAGGAAACATCCTACAGATAGTAAAGATAAGAGAGGATACTAAGAACAAATATTTATGTCAAGGTATTTGACTTTTTATTCCTTGAAAAACATAATTTACAGTGGTGAACATAAGAGGAAATAGACTATCAGAATGATCCTGTATCAATTATGAGAAATTGTGTCTGCATTAATCTGTTCTAGCTTCCGTAAAAGAATACTGCAGACTGGGTAGCTCAAACAAGAGAAATTAATTTTCTCACAGTTGTAGAGAAGTCCAAGATCCAAGTGCTGTCAGGGCTGGTTTCTGGTGAGACCTCATTCCCGGCTTATAGATGGCTGCATTCTTATTGTGTCCTCACATGGACTTCGTGAGTGCCAGGAGAGAAAGAACTTTTTGATGTATGTCCTCTTCTTATAAAGGACAGTACTCCTATAGGATGAGGACCCCACGATTATGACCTCATTTAACCTTAGTTTTCTCCCCAAAAACCCCATCTCCAGATGCAGTCCCATTGAGGGTTAGGGCTTCAATACAAGAATGTGGAGTGAGGGGAAGAGAATGACACAAAGTATCCTTAATTTAAAAATTCCCCATAACAGATTCAGATAGCATCACCAGCATTTGAGAAATAATATTGATCTTTCAGATTTCCAAATTCTTTTACAGAATAGGAAAAATAGGAACTTTTCTTAACTATTTTTTTTTTTGAGACCAGAATAAACTTAATTCTAAATCTTGACAAGGGCAGTATAATAAAGAAAATTTCAGGCCAATCTTTCTCATAAACATGTGGCAGCTTACATTATTTGCCTCAGTTCTCCATTCTTTCTTATATATGTGCCCTATGTCATGTGACATTGCAGTACCTCCTACTGCATGAGCACAACATATTTTCCTACCCTTTAACTCTGGACTGAGACATGTAACTTACTTTGGACAATGGAAAAAAGAAATATTGCAAGCAAGAGCTTAAAATGGGCTTAAGCAGTAGGACCTTCCTTCTTTAGCTTTTGCCCTTACAGTGAAAAGAAGAACATGCTCTGATTAGCCTGCTCATCCCAGGAGAAACGGTTTGAACAGAGCCTAGTAGAAAGCAGAGCTACCCCAGCAAGCTCAGGGACCTGCAGAGAGAAGCAGGGCCACATACAGTTGAGTCCAGCCTAGATCAATTAAGTACAACCCACAGACATGTATGAGGGGAAAAAATAAAAATAACTATTAAGTCACTGAGCTGTAGGTGGTTTGTTAATCTAACTAATCAATGCAGAAATAGATGCAGAGACTCTAAAGAAGGTATGTGTACCCCAAATTAAGTAATATATTTAAAAAACAATACATCGTGACCAAGTAGGAGTTTCTGGGAATTCTAAGGTGGTTTTACCCTTGAAAATCTATCAGTGTAATTTGCCACATTAGTAAAGTATCTCAATAGGTATAGAAAAGCATGTGATAAAAACTCACACCCACTCATGTTAAAAATCTCTCCACAAACTAGGAATAGAAGACAATTTCCTTAATCTGAGAAATGGTATATGCAAAAACAAGTATGGCAAATATATACTTAATGTTGAAATAATGAAGGCTTCCTCTAAAGATTGGAAGTAAGACAGTAAGACTCATTAGTACCATTTCTATTCAGTATTATAGAACTCCTTGTTCAGCACAATCCATCAACAAAAAGAAACAAAAGCTATATAGATGAGAAGTAAGGAGTGAAGCTGTCATTATTTGCAGACAAGATGATTCCACTGCAGAAAATCCAAAAGGATCTACAGAACCTAGTAGAATTAATGCATACATTTAGTAAGGTTGCTAATTACAGGTTACAAATTCAACATTGGGAATTAATTTTAAGGACTGGCACTACCAGACTTCAACATCTACTATACAGCTAAAGTAACCAAGGCAGTTGGTATTAGTGAAAGAACAAACAGATCAATGGAACAGAGCAGAGATCCTATAAATAGACCCACACAAATATAATCAACTGATCCTTGACAAAGGAGCAAAGGCTATACAATGAAGAAAGGACAATGTTTTCAATAAATAATTTTGGAACAACTTGGATATCCACATGCAAAACATGAAACTAGTCCCAAGCCCTATAACCTTCACAAAAATTACCTCAAAATGTATTATATACCTAAATGTAAAACAGAACTATAAATTCCCAGAAGATAACACAGGTTAAAATTTAAATGAGCTTGGTTTTGGTGGTGACTTTGTAGATACAACACCAAAGACATGCTCCTTGAAAGAAATAATTGATAAGCTAGGCTTCATTAAAATGAAAAACTTCTGCTCTGTGAAAGGCACTATCAAGATAATTAGAAGACAAGCCACAGATGGGGAGAAAATATTTGGAAATGATTCATCTGCTAAAGAACTGTTTGCAAAATATACAAACAACTCTTAAAACTCAACAGTAAAAAAATAAATAACCTGAGTAAGAATAGGTAAAAGACTTGTACAGACACCTCACAAAAGGAGCTATACATGTGACAAATAAGTATATGAAAAGGTGCTCAACATTATGTTTCAGCAATTGCAAATTAAACGATGAGATATCACTACACATCTATTAGAATGGCCAAAATCCAAAACACTGACAATACCAAACATTGTGAAAGATGTGGAACTGTGATTAGGTTGAGTTCACCGCAACTAACCCAACCTGTAACCTACAACCTACAGCTTCTCTCTTCGTGGTGACCTTTTATATCTTGTCAATATTGAGCAGGAGAAGTTGGACTGAAGTATTTTAATTTTTTTAGTTCACCTTTGGAGTTAACTCTGTCAGGGCCTGGAACCCAAGTACTAAAAGAATGTGTTGGCCTATGTAAGTTCTCTATCTTTCCAGCCCCTCCTCCATTACTGCTTGTTTTGACAAAATTCAGAAGTGAGGGTAGGAATGGGGAAGGGATTGGCTGGCTGAATTAGTTTTGCAGTTGGGTGTCTTTCAGGCTCCAGTTTGTTTCCCCAGCTCACGCTGACACCTACAGCCCAGTTGATTTGTCTTCATCCCTGCAAAGGCACCATGGTAGTCCAGGTTTCCCCAGAATGCATGTGCAGACCTCTTCGTGGTGCCAGGTAAGGAAGCTGCTACAGCTTTATATTGACTTACCCGGCAGTGAGGTCTGCACATCCATTCTGGGGAAACCTGGACTACCATGGTGCCGTAACTTTCTCTCAGGATTTCAGGTCATCAAGGCTTCCCGACAGGGCCTTGGCACAGGGCCTCATGATTCGATGGACTCTACTATTGGTTGAATTCTCTGATTGTTACCATCTTAAAATTCTTAATAATATTTTAACAAGGAACTCTGTGATGTCACAAATTACATAGCCAGTCCTGCTTACTGGCATCCATCGCTCTTCACTGACCTCATAGAAAAGTAAGATTTTTATTTTGTCCAGATTTTTCTTGTTACCATGGAGGCATAGGTGTTTCACATTTGTCTACATCCTACCAAGAACAGAAGTCTGTTTAATTTATATCTCACCTCCTTTTAACTTTCCACGTAGAGAACTTTGGAATTTTATATTGAAATTAGCTAGAACTTGCCTACACAAGTTTCACTTTCCAATTCAATTTTCTAATTGCCTTTAATTGAAATGTGGATATTATTTTTGTTGTTTTAGGACTAAAAATGGTTTGATAGCTATTATAAAAAAAAGTCAACATTTAAATTGTTTTAATTGGGCTCCTTTATGTTCCCTACATTTCAAAATATACTGATAATTTACTTCTAGCAGAATTGTTATACTCATTATCCCTGAAGATATTATATCATAAACATTCTTTTTGTCTCTAAGCATCTGTGCACCCTACCTCTCCTATTCCCCTTAGCCTTTTCAATCTGATGAGGCCTAGAGCGCCATATTTTCCATAAATTTTCCTTGACAGTAATATATAGCTTTGCTTCTGAAAACTTACTTTTCATAATGGTTGTCAAATATATCTTTTATTTTTGTTATTATTTTATTATCTGTTATTTATTTACTTATATTCATCATGTATTTTAAGCAATATTAAGAGAATGAAATATTCTCTTGAACCTCAAATGTGTAGTTATTTTTACAAAACTTGGCCTTGTGATCTCTTAAAATCTTGATCATTTTATCTATTGATGTGACATATTTGTTTTAGTAAATTACATCTAATGCAATCTTTTCAGACATGTCATCATCAGATCATTAGGGTATTAAATTAGGATATTCTGAATTCCTCTTATTTTTGCCTTCTTCTCACTATATTTTTATTCTCTAGAAATGGTTTTATTACTTTTTTAATAGCTCCACATTTCTCTGGCATCTGTCTACTCATTTATTAATTAATTTATGCACATTGCAAGTTCTTAATGTGCACTGACCGTGAGTCAGCCATTATATGAAATTTTGACAACTCAGCCATGGTTACACCAAAGCTTCTACCTTCATAGTGATACATCCCTGCTGTATGTGGAGAATCTTTTCGGGGGCCAAGGAACATTTCCTAGAAAAAGTGACTTTTAATTTGATATTTGAAATAAGAGTTAAACAGGCCAAGAATGGATTGGAGGGAGAGGGTTTGGGACAGAGAGTCTTCTAAGCCGAAGAAAAAATGTGTAGAGTCTCTAAAGCAAGGAAAAGCAAGATGTGGGCTCAACTAAAATCAATTTGTCTAATGAAAGAATACGTTATTGACTTATAAAGAAACTATTAATAAGAACGAGGCTATTACTTATTACATTGAAACATCCAAGTACTTAAGTTATTTTTACCATTTCACTAGAGGGACATTTTAAATACTTTATCATCAAGAGAAGCATGTTATTATAATTTTGGCTTTGGATTTATTATAGATGCCATCCAAGAGAGCCCACCCTTGTAGTAATTTGAAATGAGGACCTTCAGCAGGATTCATGTGCAGTTTTTCTCCAGGAACAGTGTATAAGGGGAAAGCCTTTTACAGGATTTGATTTGGAGGATCAGAATTTAAACACTAATCTCTGTAAAGTGCATGGACTTTACAAAATGAATATTTTACAGTATATTATGGCTCTGAAAATTATTAACTAAAGTCAATATCATAATTTAAAAAGTCATGTATAAGTATTATAAGCAATCTGAATTTCTGTTAATGAGAAATATTGATTTAGCTTATTAGACAATGCAACAACCTCCAAGAAACATTGAAGAATTCTTAAAGTTTCAAAATTGGGTGAGTAGAGTATCATATTATGTGCCAATACATCTTTTAAAATAGCAGTTATGGAGATATGGCAGGTGTAGGAAAAGACTTTAAGAACCGAAGTTCAAAAAATACTTTCCAAGTGAGAAATGTTTATAAGTATGTATCTCCTTTTATATTAGGCTGTATGTGGTAGCCATTCCTTCTACTTGATATTCTATTCTCTTTATTACTTTTAGAAACATCTAACCCTATATCCTCTCAGAAGAATTATCCAGACATTTCTATATAATTTTGCTAATGTAAGATTCTTGCCTTATATATTTACACCTTAAAGAATATCTGACAATTATGCTTACTTACCTCACTTACCCATGTATCACAGCTTAGACTCATGGGTAGTTTGCAAAGGTGTTGCATCTATATTCCTTGATTGCTCAGAGTGAAATATAAAAATGTGTTTTCATGTCGAATGCTCCAGTTTAGGCTAGGGCTAGGATATAGCTGTTAGTGTGAAAGATGGAGAGAAAAGGAAGGTTTTTTTATGAGGTATGCACATATTTTGAGTAGATTGGACTTTTGAATAATTTGTACTTACTTAAATATAAACAGAATTTGCTGTGACTAAACTGTTGAAAATGGAATTTCGGTTTTTGTGGGATTTTTTTTTTGATGTTTTAGAAAAGGATTGTATTCCTTTTAGGAGCAAATAGAAAATGAAAACATTCCAGTTTACAAAAGTTTATTTCAGTCACTGTACCGTGTAAGCCAAAAACTTTGAGTCATTTTTTGGACAAGTTTTTTTGCAACTATTTTGATTTAAATAATGATGAAAATGTGCTGTGGCCTAACACTAATGTTTGAGATCTTTTTTAATATCAAGGGAAGGGATTATAATTAAAATAAAGCCAAACTCAGCAAATAATTATAGAAATATTGGACTATACCAACATACATGTTGGAGGACATATGATTATGGATTAAATTTCTAATTATTTGAAGTAGAAAATGCATAACCACTCTGTTTATCTCAGGTAGAGACTCAGATGAACCAAATCAAGATCATAGGTTTACGCCAGCCTTTCACCAAAGACAGAATAAAATAAATCATCCTTGTATGCAAAGGACAGCATTTATACTGATAGCTTTCAATTTTATCACATAGAATTTGATAAAACAACATGCCCAATTGTACCATTTTGTCACTTATGGGTTTATCTGTAAATTTTTTCTTACTGTCTGGATTTCCCAACCAAAAACGTGGGCTTTGTAATTACTCTTTTTTAAGGTTCAACTATCTCTATGCATTGCCATACTATTGGATATTTGAAAACATCCAGGAATAAAATGATTGAGTATTTAATTTTTGTTTGCTGGACCAAGCTTTTGTCTTGTAGACAATGGTAAGAAAGTATTAACTTCCTCAAATTCATTGAAGAAACATTTTTGAGCACCTACTTGTTTTTGAGCCATGTACATAGACAATTAGAATGTATTTGTGAATAAAAATAGACACAGATTTCTGCTTTCATGGCACTATCATTTTTTTCAGAAATAAATCATATTATTAAAAATAAATAAAACAAAAGAGAAAGTAGATATATTCTAAACTGCCTGTGTCTTCCTGGAAAGCCTATTTAATTTTTTTCTAAAATATAAAAGCTAAGGAATGTATCTGCCTAGCATTATAGTGGTTAAGAACAGAAGCTCTGCTGTCAGATTGTCCATGTTTAAAGCTCAGCTCTGCTACTAACTAGCATTAGAATAATACCTGGAATCTACTTGTTGGCTATTAATTTTGCATGTCTTGTACTTTATTTTTTGTTATCATTAATGTACAAGCACTTGAACAACATTATGGTTACTAGACTTCCAATATTATAAGGTCCCCACCACATATCCCATTGCAGTCACTGTCCATCAGCATAGTAAAATGCTATAGAATCATTATACTTGTCTTCTCTGTAACATACCGTCTTTCCTGTGTCCCCCCTCCTGCTACATTATGTAAGCTAATCGTAATGTCCCTTTATCCCCCTTATACCTCCCTTCACACCAATCCTCCCCAGTTGCTTTCCCTTTGGCAACTGTTAGTCCATTCTTGGGTTCTGTGAGTCTGTTGCTGTTTTGTTCCTTCAGTTTTTTTCTTTGTTCTTATACTCCACGTATGAGTGAAATCATTTGATACTTGTCTTTCTCCATCTGGCTTATTTCACTGAGCGTAATATCCTCTAGCTCCATCCATGTTGTTGCAAATGGTAGGATTTATTTTCTTCTTATGGCCGAGTAATATTCCATTGTGTATATGTACCACATCTTCTTTATCCATTCATCTACTGATGGACACTTAGGTTGCTTCCATTTCTTGGCTATTGTAGATAGTGTTGTGATAAACATAGGGGTGCATATGTGTTTTTCAAACTGGGCTTCTGCATTCTTAGGGTAAATTCCTAGAAGTGGAATTCCTGGGTCAAATGCTATTTCTATTTTTAGTTTTTTGAGGAACCTCCATATTACTTTCCACAATGGTTGAACTAATTTACATTCCCACCAGCAGTGTAGGAGGGTTCCCCTCTCTCCACATCCTAGCCAACATTTGTTGTTGTTTGTCTTGTGGATAGAGGCCATCCTAACTGGTGTGAGGGTGATATCTCATTGTGGTTTTAATTTGCATTTCTCTGATGATTAGTGATGTGGAGCATCTTTTCATGTGCCTGTTTGCTGTCTAAATTTCTTCTTTGGAGAAGTGCCTTTTCAACTCCTCTGCCTATTTTTTAATTGGCTTATTTGCTTTTTGTTTGTGGAGGTGCGTGAGCTTTTTACATAATTTGGATGTCAACCTCTTATCAGATATGTCATTTATGAATATATTCTCCCATACAGTAGGATCTCTTTTTGTTCTATTTATGGTGTCCTTTGCTGTACAGAAGCTTTTTAGTGTGATATACTCCCACTTGTTCATATTTACTTTTGTTTCCCTTGCCTGAGAAGATATGTTCATGAAGAAGTTGTTCATGTTTATGTCCAAGAGATTTTTGCCTATGTTTTTTTCTAAGAGTTTTATGGTTTCATGACTTATATTCAGATCTTTGATCCATTTTGAGTTTACTTTTGTGTGTGGGGCTAGACAATAATCCAGTTTCATTCTCTTACATGTAGCTGTACAGTTTTGCCAACACTAGCTGTTGAAGAGGCTTTCATTTCCCCATTGTATATCCATGACTCCTTTATTGTATATTAAATGACCATATATGCTTGGGTTTATATCTGGGCTCTCTAGTCTGTTACATTGGTCTATGGGTCTGTTCTTGTGCCAGTACCAAACTGTCTTGATGACTGTGGCTTTGTAGTAGAGCTTGAAGTCAGGGAGCATAATTCCCCCCACTTTACTCTTCCTTCTCAGGATTGCTTTGGGTATTTGGGGTCTTTTGTGGTTCCATATGAATTTTACAATGATTTGCTCTAGTTCATTTAAGAATGCTGTTGGTATTTTGATAGGGATTGCATTGAATCTGTAGATTGCTTTAGGCAGGATGGCCATTTTGACAATATTAATTCTTCCTATCCATGAGCATGGTATATGTTTCTATTTATTGGTATCTTCTTTAATTTCTCTCATGAGGGTCTTGTAGTTTTCAGAGTATAAATCTTTCACTTCCTTGTTTAGGTTTATTCCTAGGTATTTTATTCTTTTTGATCCAATTGTGAATGGAATTATTTTCCTAATTTCACTTTCTGTTAGTTCATCGTTAGTGTATAGGAATGCAACAGATTTCTGTGTATTAATTTTGTATCCCACAACTTTGCTGAATTCAAATATTAGATCTGGTAGTTTTAGAGTGGATTCTTTAGTGTTTTTTATGTATAATATCATATAATCTGCAAATAGTGACAATTTGACTTCTTCCTTGACAATCTGGATGCCTTTTATTTCTTGGTGTTGTCTGATTACTGTGGCTAGGACCTCCCTAACTATGTCGAATAAAACTGGGGAGAGTGGGCATCCTTGTTCCCAATCTTAAAGGAAAAGCTTCCAGCTTCTCACTGTTAAGTATAATGGTGGCTGTGGGTTTGTCATATATGGCCTTTATTATATTGAGGTACTTGCCCTCTATACCCATATTGTTGAGAGTTTTTATCATGAATGGATGTTGAATTGTCTTGAATGCTTGTTCAGCATCTATAGAGATGATCAAGTGGTTTTTGTCCTTCTTTTTGTTGATGTAGTGGATGATGTTGATGGATTTTCTAATGTTGTCCCATCCTTGCATCCCTGGGATGAACCCCACTTGATCATGATGGGTGATCTTTTTGATATATTTTTGAATTCGGTTTGCTAGTATTTTGTTGAGTAATTTTAAATCTATGTTCATCATGGATATTGGTTGTAATTTTCTTTTTTTGTGGTGTCTTTGCCTGGTTTTGGTATTAGAGTGATGTTGGCCTCGTAGAATGAGTTTGGGATTATTCCCTCCTCTTCTACTTTTTGGAAAACTTTAAGGAGGATGGGGATTAGGTCTTCACTAAATGTTTGATAAAATTCAGCAGTGAAACCATCTGGTCCAGGTGTTTTGTTCTTAGGTAGTTTTTTTATTACCAATTCAATTTATTTGCTGGTAATTGGTCTGTTTAGATTTTCTGTTTCTTCCTTGGTCAGTATTGGAAGGTTGTGTTTTTCTAGAAAGTTGTCCTTTTCTTCTAGGTTATCCAGTTTGTTAGCATACAATTTTTCATAGTATTCTCTCATAATTCTTTGTATTTCTGTGGTGTCCATAATGATTTTTCCTTTCTCATTTCTGATTCTGTTTATGTGTGTAGATTCTCTTTTCTTCTTGATAAGTCTGGGGGTTTATCTATTTTGTTTATTTTCTCAAAGAACCAGCTCCTGCTTTCATTGATTCTTTCTATTTTATTCTTCTCAATTTTATTTATTTCTGCTTTAATCTTTATTATGACCCTCCTTCTACTGACTTTGAGCCTCATTTGTTTTTCCTTTTCTAGTTTCATTTATTGTGAGTTTAGACTGTTCATTTGGGATTGTTCTTCTTTCCTGAGGTAAACCTGTATTGCAATATATTTCCCTGTTAGCACGGCCTTCGCTGTGTGCCACAGATTTTGTGGCATTGAATTATTGTTGTCATTTCCCTCCTTATACTGCTTGATCTTTGGTTTTATTTTGTCATTGATCCATTGGTTATTTGAGCATATTATTAAGCTTCCATGTGTTTGTGGGCTTTTTCATTTTCTTTGTGTAATTTATTTCTAGTTTCATACCTTTGTAATCTGAGAAGCTGGTTGGTACAATTTCAGTCTTTTTGAATCTACTGAGGTTCTTTTTCTGGCCTAGTATATGATCTATTCTTGAAAATGTTCCATGTGCACTTGAGAATAATGTGTATCCTGTTGCTTTTGGATGGGATGTTCTGTAGATGTCCATTAGGTCCATCTGTTCTAATACATTTTTCAGTGTGTCTGTCTCTTATTTTCTGTCTGGTTGATCTGTCCTTTGGAGTGAGTGGTGTGTTGAAGTCTCCTAAAGTGAATGCATTGCATTCTATTTCCCCCTTTAATTCTGTTAATATTTGTTTCACATGTGTGTTGGGTGCATAGATATTTATAATAGTTATATTCCCTTGTTGCACTGATCCTTTTATCATTATGTAATGTCTTTGTCTCTTCTTACTTTCTTTGTTTTGAAGTCTATTTTGTCTGATACAAGTACTGCAACTCCTGCTTTTTTCTCCCTATTTGTTGCATGAAATATTTTTTTCCATCCCTTTACCTTCCATCTGTGTATGTCTTTGGGTTTGAAGTGAGTCTCTTGTAGGCATCGTGTAGATGGGTCTTGTTAAATATGTTTTATCAGATTTTTAATCAAGATTGTAACATGTATTATTTATATGTTTGTAGTGACTTTTCCAAATTGTATGATCAAGAACTAGTTTTGTGTTACTATTACTCTGCTCCTTGAGAACTTCCAGTGTTTCTTTGCTGCATTCATAAAAAAGCCAGAACTTTGAGATTATCATTAATATCTTTCTAAATCTGACCGCATCTTAATTGATGATTATTTCCATAGCTCTCAAGCACACAGCCTTCTTTCTTATCATAGCTCATCTCACTTTCCCTAAATAGCTTTTCTTTTTTATTCCATTGCACACTTTTTTAAATGTCTATAATGTGATTCTCTTTCTGATAACCATCCATTACCATCCTTTTGAATTTGTTTTCTGTGTCATCTCTTCTGTAATATACTGTGCAATGTGTGTGTGTATAAAATTTGCCTGTAAGCTCAACTGTTCCTGGAAGAAACGAGGTATGAAAATTAATAAACTATATATTAAAAGGGCTAAATGGTCAAAAACTAATGCATACAGAAAGCTCCTTGTTCTCTGTATAAAGTAGTATGGTAGATATGGAGATGTGCTACCCAGATTCCCCTTCAAGCAAGGGCCTGTTGCCCTTGTTTCTAAAGCATGCTGTTAGGGGGCAAATGTTTTTGTTTGTGTATGTATCTGATTCCCCTCTTGAACTATGACTAGCTGGAGGGCAAGTATCATCCTTGTATTTCCAGCATCTACCACACGAACAGCATTCTTGGCCTCAGATACAGACACACACACACACACACACACACACACACACACACACACACAATCAAATTAACTGAACAAATTTATACAGTATAAAAATTCTTCAAGTTAGAATTTTAAAGATTTTATTTTAATTATTTTCCAGCTTTCAGATGAAATAGAGATGAAGAATATAGAGGTATTTAAAATTTTTTGTTTTATGAGATTATGTATCAAAAGTATGTAGAGCTAAATCTTTACAATGATATAGATGTAGCTCTAAATATAAATAGGGGCCTCAAGAGGTTGGAAAATGGAAGCTTTCTCTTCCTGCCTAAGTTATTTATTCATTGTAGTCTAACATTCTTAATCATTAGAGTTATGTTAAAATTAGTTCTGAAATATGATTTTGTTTTGCTTTTGGATTTGGCATATGAATATGTCAGGGCTCTTAATTTTACAGAATCAGAAAATATGAAAATTTGTATTAGGTGTATTTGTGTTATTTTTTACATATTTTAGTAAAAAGTAAAGTAAAATAGTTAACGAATGGTAGGTAATATTTATCTGTCTTCTGTAGTCATATGAGACAACTATATTGAAAGAGTGAAATAATTATTGTTCTGTAATATTTACTTCTTTCTAGGATTTCAGCTTCTCAGGATTCAAAACAAACAAGTTTACTCAACTACCCAAACATTTGGATGCTGAATGAATTTATCTTTTTATTTTAAAATCCCATAACTTTGATGTATGTAAACATTATTTTTATTGTATGATAAATTTTGTGAATATTATTTAATGAATCAAACCTTTATTTAAAGCTATGACAGATTAGGTCGTAGGCAGGAGTTAATACTTTGGGCATTAACTCTGGCAGGAAAAAAACAGTGATGTTTAGCATCCTGGTTACCAGAAGAGAATGTATTAGACTCTGTGGCACTGCCTCCCAAGTCTGAGGTTGCTAGTGTGCATGGGCTTGGCACGTGACTGTAACAGGTATTTCTCCTTCCCTCTTCCTGCTCTGTCAGTTCAGAATTTTAGTCTGTGCATCCCCTATCCCCACCTTTTTAAGCCTCCAAGTACCTGCCAGATTTTGCATAATATCCTTACAGGGTTGCCAATTGATGAAAACCTACAGACATAGGAAGGTAACTAGATTCTTGGCCATGAATTCCAGGAGTAGGATAAATGTTGGGCAGTTACTGGTATTGATTTCCCACCCACTTAAATATTAGGTGGTCACCAAACAAGGTTTATATTTCCTGGAAGCTTGAACAATGTCACTTCCACCTCAGGCAGATTCCTTTCAGACAGTTTCAGCCATTATTTTCTGCCCATTTTTCCCTCTCTTCAAGATGCAGTGTTCTAAGCAGTAGAATCTGGTTGACCTAATTTGGATCTTATGTTTGCCTATCAGTTAAGGAACCACAGAGCACCTCAATCAGCACCTCTACCCAGAGTGATTCAGTAATGACACTCTCTTTTATTTTCCATGCTAATGCAAATGTTTTTCAATTCTTTTTTGTATTTTTTGGGATTTTGGTGATAGAGAAGGTTTAGTCTGACCCCTCAATACAAGCACCTGATAACATTTTTCTGAAGGAAAACTAATTGCAGCTATTTCTGGGTTATGAGCATACTTATTCCTTTCTCTGACTATATTTTCCAAAATTTACTCAGGGAAATGTTATTGCTATAAAAACAAACTAATACAAATTATTATTAAAATAATTTAAGGGCTTTTGGCCGAGATAGTCTCTAATGCTTTTCTAATATTTTGTGTTTCTAAGATGGGGTATTTTAATCATGGATGCATGTACACCCAACACAGGTCACAAGGCAATCACATAAACAAGGCATAGAAGTACAGCTGTGAGGAATTTTTAATGGGGTAATTTGGAGGATGCTGGCATTATTGAAAGTAACAAGAAAGTGAGGAGTGGAAGTATATATGCTCAGGTGGTAGGTAGAATATGATAAGCAGCTGGTTTAGGGTATTTTTAATTTATGTACCAATGGTATTTCTGGGCATACATACCCAGTGTTTCATTTGTTAATAGCCATACCTGATTTCAAAAAAGAACTGAAATCGGCTCTCTAGAACATATTCAATGCAATGGTATTAAAATAAACAGATGATGAAATTAAAATGAAGAGGAAATAGGTGTAGGAAAATTAAAATATCAGGGAAGGTTATTTCGTAGAAATGCTTACAATAACATACCAGCTTATGCTCTGAAATTGTAAAGAGAAGGTTAAAGGGCTATTGTTACATGCCTGATGGTGTGGGATTCCATATAATTGATTTAATTCACCTAACTCCATTACAATTCATTCCTGCATGTACAGTCATAGATTAAGTTCCTTGAAATGAGAAAGTGTACGTTATTCCCTATACCACCAGAACAGAATCTTGGTTACAGATAATGCTCAGGAATAAATTGCATTGAATTGAATTGAGTGAAAAGGGCCTGAATGATGGACTTTAAAGGAGAAAGCTGAGCCACAAGCATACTGATATACACAAATAGAAATTCAAGAGAACATTAGAAGCAATTTTCTCCAACTTAGAGTCAATAGTAGGAGAAAAAGGTTCAAGTCAGATAATCTATGGGCTTTAAAGTATGTTTACATTTAATAGAATCAAAAAAGTTTCACAAGGTGGTGGGAGTGGGGAGGAGAGAACTATTTAACTTTCTAAACTGGGTATGGGATTTTGGGGGCCAATTTCCATTTCTTGGTTGTTTCGACTAAATATTGGTGTACTTTAAAGTGTATAGAGTTTTCCTGAAAAACGAAGTTAACGATACTAAGCATAATCAAAACGCAGAATAGACACAATCATGCAGCTAGATTACACTAAAAAGCATTTTTGTTTAAACTTTGAAAATAATTTAAACCAAAGTATCCAGTTTAATCTAATTTTCTTACCTATATTTCAATTGTCTGACTTTTTCTTTATGTTTATGTACTTTATATATAGTATTTGTAATTAAGAAGTACTAAATCTAAGTTGAAGCTGTTATCAATATTCTCCATGTCATACTTAGTGGCCTATCAAACAGAAGTGCCACCACAGAATACATTATAAATAATCTTGGTATAAAAGTTAGTGTGATGTCTTTTGTAGGCTTTTACTTGAGAAACAGGAATTCACCCCTATGGATTTCATTACAAAGAAATCCTAGTCTGGCATTTAAAAACTTCTAGTGAATAAGATAAAATGATCTATTGAATGTGCCTATTTAAACCAAGATTTACAGTCTCTAGTAGTTATGGTAAATAGATTTAACTGTATGTGCCAATTTTAATCAATTATTTAAAGAGAATTCTGTGTTTAGATAGGGTCTAAACTTATGATGGGGCTCATTGGATAGAATTCCATAATTTTTGATACCTGTCTTAAATATAAAAGGAAATTATAGCATGTACATTGGATTTTTGTTATTCATAGTCTAGCCTACACTGTCATTTCAGTAGCTACTAGCCAAATGTGATTATTGAGTATATGAAATGTGGTTAGGGTTACTGAGCTGATTTATTTTATTTGATCTCTTTTAATTAATTTATAAATAAATTTAAAAATGAGTATTTGATTCAGTTATTGAAAAACTTTTGATTACAGTGGAACAAAATTATAACCATGTATTTTATGAAGTCTAAATACTGATCTAGTATTTATGATGGAAATTTATTGTTCAAATTGAGATAGATTGTTAGTATAAAATACACACCACATTTCAAAGATCTAGTACCAAAAAAGAATGTAAAATATTTCATTAATAATTTTTATAATCATATGTTGACATGTTTTAAATATATTTGGTTAAATAAAATATGTCATTGAAGTTAATTTTACCTTTCACTTTTTACTTTTTTAAAGTGAATCTTAAATTTAATATTATATATATGGCTTACACTGAATTTCTATTAAACAGTGCTAGTTTGTTGAATACGTACTCTTTATAAAGCCTATTCACATTAACATGTTTTATAATATATTTTCATTTGATCTCCATGTGACTTTATTTTTCCATAGGAAAAAGTTTTTAAAATCTGGAAGACTCATTTTCTCTCAGAAGCCTCTATTGCTCTTTTGCATGATTCCTTTTGGTGGTGGTTTCTCCATAAATTTAAGGTACAGTAATTTTTTAACTTTTTTTAAATTGATATGCAACATAATTTATTTTTCAGTAGATGTAGCACTAGAATGAAAAATGTTTTCTGAATTCTTTCAGAGAGCTTGGATTTTTAGTATTCCACACATTTAGAAATAAGTGTTTGAATTTTAGAGTTCTTTCAGAGAGGTTAAGATTTTAATATGGATTTCAAAGAGCCTGGGTCTTCATTAATCAGAAAAAAATTCATGAACTCAAACACTGTAGAGAATAGTAAAGGTGTATCTTAACTCAGTACTATAATGTGCTGATAAACACTAAATGGAAAATCCTCTGTGAGTCAATGACATTGAAAGAGATTTCATTTAGAAAACAGTCTACAGAATGGATGGAGAGTCTTTACTCATTTCAGAATGGTAATAATTCTGATAATAATTAAAAAGGAAATGACATGGGTATTTGAGAAACTAAAAGAATGAAAATAAGCAGCACATGAGTCTTATGTTAGAGAATACGTGAGCATAGAAAAAGTGGTGAACACCAATGACTGCTTGTGGCTTCTAGATAACAGAGCAGTTCAGGGGGTCACAGTCTAAGCATTAAGAAGGTATGCCACCCCATGAAGAAAGCTGAAAATATACTTAGCCCTCCAGCTTTCCCCTGCTCAGATAACCCACATAAAATTGCTTGTGGATTCCCAAAGAAATCTCATATCATGATGGAATGCATATTATTAATTTTACTTACAAACCATTTAGTTAATGCTTTATGTTAGAAAAATAAATATAATTCTAGGTCAGAATGTCTGTCTTATATTTCTGATATTGTTAGGAGCTTGATGAGGCACTGGAAGTGGTATATCAATTATATAAAGGTAATTACCTAGGGAAATATGTGAAATCAGGGAAGTTTCATTACCTTGAATTTCTTTCTGTAGATGTGGATCCCAAATTTATAGTTTCTCATGATAACAGAGAGAAACACTACTTTCCCACTTAAATCTGTCAAGTTTATATATAACAAGTTTTTAAAGAAACATAATATAGCAATGTTACCAGTAACTGTTAGGCCATGATAGTATTTTATTATTTTGAACAAACACAGATTTAACACAAAAATATTAGTGACTCACTACATTTAGAGGATTATCCCTGGAATAACAAGGAATTCGAAATCTTAAAAATTATCTTAAAGCCAAATATTCTCCAGAAATTGCTGGCTTTCTAAAGTTAAAATAAAATAATTTAGTGATAATTCTAAAAATTATAATTTAGTAAGTAGTGCTACTTATGATTTTTGATGTGTTTTACGAAGCATTGTATGATTTAGCTGGGTCACTGCTCTACCAGTGTTCTAGGGAACTGGGGGATGGGGAGCAATTTGGGACCCAGACCAAATTGAAGCAACCTTTCTATGATTTAACCAAAATAGCTCCTATTTCATCTGTTTCATTCATTTCATTTCACCAATGATTTTGTTTCTAAGAGGGTTCATTTTTAAAAAATCTATGTATACACATACACAGATACATGTAGAAGCCAGTGAACTAGATAAATAGCATGTGGGTCACCCACATGCTTTACTAGTATTGTGTGGAAATAAATCCATTCCTTGGCTATTTCAGTTTTATTAGGTATTTCAAATGAATATAAAACACATAAATTCTATTGTATGAAAAATAAGTAGTACTGATTTTATAACAGGAATATAATAAAACCCTAAGATACTTGTACAATTTAAGTACCAATAGTATAATACAACAAAATGTATAATATGAAAAAAACCTATAATGCATGCCTCAGCACGCTGACTCTAAAACTTATTTCAGTAATTGTTATATGATTAACAAGAAAAGCAAGTTTCCTTTATTTTTTGCCTCTGATACAGTGCTAACTTGATCTAGTAGAAAAAATAGTGGACTTGAATCCAGAAAACTAAAATTTTAAAACTGGTTTTCCCAGTACTTAGTGTGAGACTTTAGACTAGTCAAAAAGTCTCTCTGAAATTCACTTCTCTCTATTCTAAAAAACAAAACAAACACACACATGTAGGAAATAACATATACCTTTTTACCTACAATTGTGTATACTAAAAGTGGCACCTAGTAAACTGTGAAATACTATATAAATGTAGTAGCAGATTCAGTGTTATAAGAGATATAATAAGAGATTTTGCTTTTAAAAAAAGTTTAACCACTTAGTAAATCATGTGACCTTGGATGGTTATTCATCTAAGTCTTTCATAAAATTTAAAAAATGACCTATGTTACATATTTATTGGGGGAGTTAAGTGGAAAAAAATTAAATGTATAGCTGTTTACATGGAGCTAGGTATACAGTAATTGTTCAAGGGATACATCTTTCATCATCACCATCACCATCATCATCATTATTATATTGATAGAGAGAACATAATGTTTCAAAAATTGCTACTGCATCAATAGTGTCCTGACAGAAGTTTGCCTGAGAGTGTTTGACTAGAAGAATTTCATTGTAATGATACTGCAATACCCTTAATGTTTTTAAAAATTGCCCTTGGGACTTTGGCTCCCAAAAAGATTCAGAAAGCTGGAAAGTGCATCATTCTCACCTATACAATAACAAAGAAAAGCCATATAACCTACAAAAATGATAATTTTTTGGAATTATTATACAGAGTAGATTTCAAATCAAAGCATGGTTTAAGAATATTTGAGTAATTTACAGGGTAAAAGAGTAATTATGTAATGATTAAATGGTCAATTCATCAATATGACATAACAATCCTAAATATGTGCCTAATGAAAATGCTTGAAACACATTTAATAAAAAACTTTTAAAACTTCCAGGAGAAATAGAAAAACCCATAAGATCATCAGATATATCAATAGTTCATTCTCAATAATTGGTATAATATACAGAAAATCAGTAATGATATGACATGAGATAGAAGACTTGAGCAACACTGTCAACCGACTTGATTGATCTGACATTTATTAAACATTCCTCTGAACAATAGTAGAATACATGTTTTTCTCAAGTACACATTAAACATTTACCAACTACATTCTGGACTAGGAAAACCATACTAATAAATTTAAAAGAATTCAAGTCATACAAAGTATGTTTTCAGACCAAAATGAAATTATAAGTGAATAACAGAAAGCTATCCAGAAAATACTGAAATATTTGGAAACTAAACAATACACTTCTCAGTAATGATGGGTCAAGCCAGAAATCAATAGGAAATTTGGAAAGTATTTTGAACTTAATTAAAATTAAAATACGCATTAAACTGTGGGATGTGTCTCAAGCAGTATTTAGAAATTCAGAATGTTACAATGCCTATGTTAGAAGTAAGGAAAGCTTTTAAAAACCATGACCTCAGCTTCTACCATAAAACACTGAGAAAAGAGGAGGAACTAAAACTCAAAGTAAGCAAGAGAAAGGAAATAATATCAGAGAGGAAACCAATAAAAGGAAAAACTGAAAAACAAAGAGGGAATTGGAGAAAATTAATGAAGTCAAACACTGGTTCTTGGGAATCCTAAACACAAGGTAATGCAGGAGGAATTTGAGGCCTATGTTTCACTGAGAGTAACCATAGCAAAAACAAAACCCAAATGCAGTTTAACACTTGAGTTAATTGACTCAATCCCTAAAAGCTAAGAAAAGAAGATTCCAAAACATAAATACTAAATATCTTAGTTTTTACTATCCTATGGAGATTCCCAGCTCTCAAACAGAAATTACAAAACACATAAAGGAGGTATGAATTGCTTAGTGGTTAGGAAAATGTTCAGCTTAACAAGATAATGCCAAAATTGTCCCATTATTAATGTATAAGAGTTCCTAAACATCAATAGGTCAAAGAAGTAATTGCAAGGGAAATTATAAAATACCTTGAGACAAATGAAAACAAAAACACAACATACCAAAACTTATGGGATGTAACAAAAGCAGTACTAAGAGAGAAACTAGCTGTAAATAGTATCTCAAATCAACAACCTAACTTCATTCATTAAGGAACTAGGAAAAAGGAGAACAAATGGAACCTTGGCCTAGAAGAAGGAAGGAAATAATAAAAGTTAGAATAGAGATAAATAAAAATAGAAAATATATATTAAAAAATAGAGAAAATCAACAGAACCCAAGTTGATCTTTGAGAAGATCAACAAAATTGACAAACATCTAGCTAGATAGATTAAGAAAAAAGGAGAGAGGACTTAATTATTAAAATCAGAATAAAAGTGGGACATTACTTTCAGCAAAAAAATGAAAAGAATTTTAAAAGAACTATAAACAAATGTATGTCAACAAATTGGATAACCTATATGAAATAGAAAAATTCCTAGAAACATATAATCTAAGACTGAACCATGAATAGAAAATTTAAATAGACCTGTAACTAATAAGGAAATTGGATAAACAGACACTTCCCAACAAAGGAACTCCTGTACCAGGTGACTTTACTAATGAATTCTACCAACATTTAAAGAAGAATTAATACCAGTCCTTCTGAAACTCTTCCAAAAAATTGAAGAGGGAATAATTTCTAACTTATTTTATGATACCAAAGCCAAAGATACTAGAAGAAACAAAAAATATCTGCAGACCAATATCCTCTTTGATGAATATTGATGCAAAAGTCCTCAACAAAATACTAGCAAACTGAATTCAGCAGCATATTAAAAGGATTATGCACTCTGACCAATGGGATTTATTACTGGAATGCAAATATGAGTTAACATTTGTTAAATAGCTTCATCTAATGGATACATTAGAAACCTGAATACCCAACAGCTGCAGGATACATTTTCTTTTCAGGCATACTAAAACATTTACAAAAAATGACCATACCATTTTGCTGCTCAATCTCCTGTGAAGACATATATAGTGTGGACACTAGGTTAAATCATACTAATCAAAGATCTATTCAGGAACTTTCTCTTTGGGTAAGTTCATTTTCTTTATATATGTTTAGTGTAGATTATGTATTTGAAACATGCTAACTTTCTTGACTAAGTAATTATATATGTGTATATAGAGAGAGAGAATCTCATTTGATTTTATAAATATATTTTCTATATTATATAATTTTATAAGTGTATTTTATAATTTATAATTATCTCATTATGATTCATATATATATAGAATATCATGCAATCCAGTATCTTAGAACCACTGCCTGTTACATGAGTTATCAAGAATTGTTAACTATTAGCTTATGATTATTATTTTTGCTATTATCTCCTTCCATAAACTTATCACACAAGTATAAGAGTTGTATCGGGAGTTAGGAGACCTAGATTCTAGTTTGGCTCTCAATTACTTAACTTTATAATTTAAACAATTCTGTTAATCATTCTGAGTATCAGAATAATCACTAAAACAGAGGGACCTAATCTAGATAATATCTAACATCCATTTTATGTCTAAGATCCTATTCATTTATAAATCCCAGTTCATTTGGCTTTCTAATTTCTTAGAAAACTATGACTAAACTTGATAATTTTTTGTTTATTACCAAAATTTATTAATGTGAGCTTGTGCTTCTGCAGTTGACATCACAAATAAATTTGTACATCTTTATTGCCTAATTCATGGTTTTTTACTCTAATTCATTTCTTCATTGCTCAATAGAGCAAGTATTCAGGGTGCTACATTAGGACTTTGCCATAATATTGACATTATTATTACTTAGATAATTCTCTTTTCTTACAACGTATTTTGTTTTCAGTTTAGCTATCATGTCACTGTTTTACTAGTTCTGGCTATGGATGTCTCATCCTAGTAGTTGCTTTAATTTCATGCTGAGTTACTGATAATGAAAGAATTGAAATTGCTATGGAATCATAGAAGGTAGCAAAATCATTGACTACTTTCTGCATACCAACTTCTGTGCAAGAACCTTCATTAATTCATCAAGCATTTGTGTGCTTTTTATGTGTCAGACACTGTGCTGAAGAATGGAAATACAAAGTTAAACAAAACAGAATACTGTCCTTATTTTATCTTTCTTTTTTAAGGTGTATATGTGTTATGTACATTTGGCTGATAAGGAAACTAGGACTTAATTAACTTATCCAGTGTAATGCAGCTAATGAATAACAGAGCCAACATTCAAATAATGTCTGTTTGATGCCAAAGCCCATGTTCATTCCACCATAACAACTATTTGCCCTTTAAAATAGACAAAATTACTGACATTATGATACAAATCCTGACCTTAAATTGTAATACTAATGGTTTTAATTCCATACATGTTTTATTTTTAAGCCTGACAGAGAAAAATCAAGATTTCTTGTTTGACAGAATTTCAGAAAGTTATGTGACACTTTTCATGAGCATACCTCTCAGTAGTAAAGATGCATTCTTCCAGGTAAACATAGAAATTAACTGGTTATGATAATTATTTTTAGAACAAATGAATTAGAAAAATTTTATTTAAACATATGAGAACGTATTTTGTTACTCTGAAAGCAAATTGCCTGGAATAAGCAATGACAATATTTAAAAAGTTATGCCCCACCCAACCCCCAGAATATTGTATTCCTTGCCTATAAGTTTTACAGAATCTCTTTAGTATGGTATAAGTATTTTGTTTGCATATTAATAATTTGAAAACTATTGATTTATTCTATGTATATTCTTACTTTTTTCTCTTTCTCTACAACATTATTTATCATTTTTCCCTTTATATGTACCTGTTGATCTATTTAACAGGACTTGACAAACATATTATGCCTAAAGGCTAAGTACCTGTTATAGTAAACAACAATGTATACATTTATGAACTTTGTTTTACTTTTCTGTTGTTGTACTAATTAATGAATAGGGCTGATTAAAATAATTTATGTCCTTGAGTTGGTTATCTGTCAGATGAAGAGGTTGATTAGATCCATGATTCATAAATTATTGTTTTATAGAAAAATGGTATTCTAAAAAACAAACTAGGATTTTGTCTGTAAAAGTAAAATTTTTTTTCTTATTTGTAGGAAAAAGTTAGCTAATAGTTAGAACTTATGGTAAATTGTCTTGAGATGACAAAAAGAGCCATTTCTCCTGTCTGTCATCTTTCACATAGTTTATCCTTCTGTGGTGAGTGTGCCTAGCCTACCAACATGGCTTGATGAAACCAAGCATGTTTTAACTCAGGGCTCTTGAGAGAAAGATAAGGGGCCTATTTAATTTGGACAAAAAAGGAAGTAGGAGCACCATTGCACTCCTGTTCTCCAATTTATAGTCCAACATTTGTGGTCCAAATTTTCTTCCTTCAGGTATATGTCTTATTGCCAATCTATTTCAAATTGTGATTTCATTTTTTTCTAGGCCCTTATTTTCATTGGCTTTTTTCCAAGGAGAAATTAGAAGCTGTTTAACCAATATTCAAAGCTTTATTTGAGAACAAGCAAGATGTGCACCTTAGTAATTAGACCCTTGACATGTGTTCAAACTTCTTTTAATGCTCTCTCTGTTTTATCCTTGAGGACCAGGCCACCTCCCTACAGGTCCATCCTCTCCATAGCTGTTTAATAAGTGAGGCCTCATCTGTTATTGACTAATTTCCATTATTTATAGTTCATTCAAGTAATGGGGGTTTTGTTACAATTGGCCCATCTGATTTATCTTACCTAAGGAAAAGAAATTTTTTAATACTTAAGAATCAATAAGTTATCATCAGGTTCCACTGTTCAGTACAAATTAATTGAATTTAAACATATTTAGTATGGCTTTTAGTAGTACTTTCTTCCAATGTCATACAATGAAAATCCTTCAGATATTTTTCCAACACAGTTTCACACTTGATCTCTTTTTCCTTTAATCTCATGGAGAAATAGTAACAGAAAGCTTTCATAACTTCCCCTTATTCATCTTGTTCAACATTTTAATTTTAATCATCAGTATGATTTTGTGTTCACAAATGTAATATGTGATTATTTCTGGTATTAAAAATGTTCACGGTTCATTCAATAAATGTAAATATATATCAATATATTAGAGCATTCTTCTATGCCCCTTCCAATCCCCACCAAAATAAAAAATGGAGTTCTTCAAACAATACTATCACTTGCCAACAAATTTGAGCATTATTGTATTAGGGGACTACATGAGTTTCCTATAGCTGCTGTAACAAATTTAGTGGCTTGAAACATCAGAAATTCACTGTCTTACAGTTATAGAGGCCAGAAGTCCAAAACAAGTCTTATAGGGCCAAAATTAAGGTGTCAACAGGCTAGTTTCTTTGAGTGACTCCAAGGGAGAATCCAGTCCTTGCATCTTCCAGCATCTAGTGGCAGTCAGCATTCCTTAGCCTCTGGTCACCTCACTTTGGTCTCTGTTCTGCGATTATATTCCCTTCTCTTCTTCTCTAGTAAAATTTTCCACAGCCTCCCTTTTATAAGGATACTTACAATTACAATTAAGGCCCATTGGGTAATTCAAGATAATCTCACCATCTCAAGATCCTTATAACATTTACAGGTTCCAAGGATTAGGACAGTGACCTCTAGGGGATCCTCCAATTATAAAATTTTGCATTAGTGAAGGCTAAATGTGTGATTTTAAATACTTATCTAAAGGCAGAGTACCAAAATGGTAAATACAAATTTTAAAAAATTTTAATATAAATATGTGCTATCTTTCTATGTTTAGTCACTCCTTGAGAAGAATTTAGTAGTTTAGGGATTTTAAGTGTAATAGAATACTGGTAGTATCATATATTTGTTGATATCTGACCATAGTTTTAATATATGAACAATATGATAGTAATTACCATATATTAATTCACCTAAACAGGTTTCAATTACTTAAAAGTATATTTATTTTATCACAAAAAATGGTAATTGTGTGACATGATAGAGGTGTTAGCTAGCATGAAGGTGGTAATCATATTGCAATATATAAATGTATCAAATCAACATTTGCTGATACACCTAAAGCTTACACAATGTTTTATGTCAGTTATGTTTCAATTAAAATATATATGCTTTTATTATAATGACCTAGATATGTCACTTTCTAGAAGAATATAATAATACCAAGGTTAAATGAAATATAATTAAATTTTCATCAAACATTTTCTTAATTGTTAATTTCATTCATCTTTTATTCAAATTAAATTTTCCAAAATGCTAGCAAATAGCTAAATTAACTGACTTTATTTTCAACTCTTCTTTGTTCATGACCCTCAAATAGAGTTACAAAGAAGTAATAAATGAACAAAAGAAAGCAATAGGAAAAAGGAGACATGTATATTTCACAAAATTATAATTCCTTTGATAGTTGAGATATGTAAAATATAAATTTATTCTAAAATGACTCTATTTTTAGAAGGTGTAATCCTGATTGTTTGGCACAAAGCTATCTATGCAACATTCCAGGAAGCATTTCCAGAATCCAGTGAACTCTTTAATGATGAATTTAAAGAAAATCTAGGGAGTAACATTTTTCTTTGGTTGTCAGGTATGAACATGTCATTTACATATTGATCATTATTTGGTACCTAAAACGTTTTGATTGAAGTATTTTGTTTACTCCAGTCAAAAGAATAGCTCTTTGCCTTACAAAACATGCCATATTGACGCCTATGTTTTAAAATGGTGATTATTTATTTTCCTCTAAAAATTTTGTTATACCAAAATTATTAACTTTAGAAGCCAAGTAATTGTAAGCAGTGGAATTATTATAGAAAATTGAATTGCCACAGAAATAGTCATACCATATATATTTTATATTTGGAGGAGAAATATTTTAATTTACTTTTGGAACACTGCTGATATTTTCATAGCAAATAATATTGGGAAAATACTAGAGCTAATTGAGTTCCTTGCAGAATATACAATCAGCAACGAATCAAGGAAAACTTGCTTGGTACATTATGGCATGTATTGGGGCGAGAGGGTTAGCTGAAAGGCTGAAGGGAAGTACATTTCTATCCTAGAGCATTTAGTTAGAGATTAAGGTACTTGGGTTTAAAACTAAGGTATAGTTTCATATTTCTGGAATGACTCCCCCAACATTTTTTTCTAAGATTTTTATATTGTAATGGACTGCCAGAAGCTATTAACTGTTTTAAAGTAGTTCTTGTAAATCTTTCAATCCAAATTTTGCCTGATTTTTAAATGTTTTGTGTCAATTCTTAGCACCCAAACAATTTCTGTAAGAAAATGTTTCATGTTTATGGAGGGAGCCCTTGAGAGGTAAAGAGTAGAAAACAACCCTGAGAAACACCCTCTATCAATACATATGCAGACAAAAGTCTTCTAATAAGAAAGAAAAATCCAATTCAAAAAATGAAAACAGCATTCATACAAAGGTACTATAAGAAAAAAAGGTGATGGAGAACAGAATAACTTCCATACAGACCTATTCTAACTGAATTATATTCCCTCCAAATTCATATGTTGAAGTCCTAACCCCAATATACCTCAAAATGTGACTGTATTTGGATATTGGACCTGGAGGATTAAAGATGGCAGTGTGAGAGGAGAGACAGAGACTTCCTCCTAAAGCAGTATAAAATTAGAAAATATAGTTGGTGCAACTAATCCTGAGACAGCAACAGGAAAGAGGATGGCGCCAGACTGCATACACCTGGTGAAAAGAGCAGACCTCACTGAACAGGGTAACATACCAAAGCTGTGGCTTGGCGGGACCCGAGTCCTTCCCCCAGCTCACCAGCAGGAGGAAGAGAAACTGAGCAGGGAGGGAGTGGAAGGCTTGGGACTGCTGAATACCTAGCTTTGGAGATCTGTGCTGGGAGCACAAACCTACATTTCATGGTGCTTTCATCATACTCTTCTGATTACGGGGTTGGAAAGCTTGGACAGGCAGAGTTCCTGGGGAGACTGGGATTCCAGCCGCTTATGGAAAGCAGGTATCCATATCTGGCTGCTCTGGGGCAAAAACTTTTATCTGTGGACTTGGCCCACTAGTTCATGCAATGGAGACAGGCACAGCAGCTGGGAAGCAGGAAACAACTCTTTTCTCCCTCCAGGCATCAATACCACTCTCTTGCGACCCTCGACATTGCTTCAGGAGCTGAGCAGCTCCAGAATAGAGCTTCTGGGCACTAGAGGGCGCCATATATAAATATGAAATGCCAAAGAAACCTGGTCCAGAGTAAAATTATTAATACAACTCCTGAGAAAGATTTAAATGACATGGACCTCATGACTCTTCCTGAAAGGGAGTTCAAAATAAAAATCATTAACATGCTAATGGAGGTACAGAAAGACATCCAAGAACTCAGAAATGAATTCAGGTCAGAGATCCAATCATTGAAGAGCATGATGGAGGGTATTAAAAGGAGGTTGGATATGGTGGAGGAGACGATAAATGCCACATACTGGAAGAGAATATTTGTAAAATACATACATGAGAAAGGATATGTGTCTAGAATGTATAAAGAATGGATAAAGAAGATGTGGTACATATATACACAATGGAATATTATTCAGCCATAAGAATAAAACAAATCCTACCATTTGCAACAACATGGATGGAGCTAGAGGGTATTATGCTCTGTGAAATAAGCGAGGCAGAGAAAGACAAGTACCAAATGATTTCACTCATCTGTGGAGTATAAGAACAAAGCAAAACTGAAGGAACAAAACAGCAGCAGACTCACAGAACCCAAGAATGGACTAACAGTTACCAAAGGGAAAGGAACTGGAGAGGGTGAGTGGGAAGGGAGAGAGAGGGAAAAAAGGGGCATTACAATTAGCACACATAATGTTGGGAGTGGGCATGGGAAGGCAGTATAGCACAGAGAAGACAAGCAGTGATTCTATAGCATCTTACAACGCTGATGGACAGCAACTGTAATGAGGTATGTGGTGAGGACTTGATAATGGGGGGAATCTAGTAATCACAGTGTTGCTCATGTAATTGTATATTAATGATACAGAAAAAAATTAATGAAATAAAATTTTAAGTGCAAAAAAACCGAAAACATATCTAAAAGAGAACTCTTAATATGAAGACAAATAACCCATATAAGAATAAAACTAGTGAGATTATAGGAAGTAAGGTAACTATAAAAATATTTTTCTATGTTTTCTGTATATTAAAGGTGAACAATCAGAAGTTGAAATAAAATATACCAAGTACAATCTCATTTGAGAAATATATGAAACATTTGTACAGTAAAAACTAGAAAACACTTATAAAATAAATGAAAGAATTCCTAAATATACATATAGAAAGATTTTATGTGCATAGATTGGAAAACTCAGTATTGTTAAGGTGTCAATCAATGCTCCCTGAATTGATGTATAGACTTAACATAATTTCAGTCAAAATTCCAGAGTGTATACTTTAAAAATTTATAAGCAGATTAAAAATTTTATAAGGAAATGGAAAGAATCTAGAATAGTCAAAGTAATTTTTTAGAAGAACAACAAAGTTGGAGGACTTAGAGTACCAGACTTCAAGATATACTATAAAACTATTATTATCAAGGTAGTTTGGTATTGGTATTAGTAGAACAGAATACAGAGTACAGACATAAACCATTACACAAAATGATCCATTTTTTTTGCCAAAGGTTTCAAGACAATTCAATGGGAAAAGGATAATCTTTTCAACAAATGCTGCTGGAACAATGTGCAAAGAAATGATCCTCCATGCTTCCATAATTTACAAAAAATTACTCAAAATGAATCAGAGACCTAAATGTAAGAATTGCAACTATAAACCAAAAAATTATGTACCATAAAATTTCTAGAGGAAAATATAAGAGATAATCTTGGCAAAATTGGGTATCACAAAAGAATTCTTAAATATGACACAAAAAAAGCACAAACTATATTGGAAAAAAGTGATAAATTGGATTATTTGCTTTTTGTTTGTTGAGGTGGGTGAGTTTTTTATATATTTTGGATGTCAACCCTTCATCAGATCTGTCATTTATGAATATATTCTCCCATACTGTAGGATGCCTTTTTGTTCTATTGGTGATGTCCTTTGCTGTACAGAAGCTTTTCAGCTTGATATAGTCCCACTTGCTCATTTTTGCTTTTGTTTCCCTTGCCCAGGGAGATATGTTCATGAAGAAGTTGCTCATGTTTATGTCCAAGAGATTTTTGCCTATGCTTTTTTCTAAGAGTTTTATGGTTTCATGACTTACATTCAGGTCTTTGATCCATTTTGAATTTACTTTTGTGTATGGGGTTAGAAAATGATCCAATTTCACTCTCTTACATGTAGCTGTCCAGTTTTGCCAAAACCAGCTATTGAAGAGGCTGTCATTTGCCCATTGTATGTCCTTGGCTCTTTTATCATCAATTAATTGACCATATATGTTTGGGTTAATATCTGGACTCTCTATTCTGTTCCACTGGTCTGTAGGTCTGTTCTTGTCCCAGTACCAAATTGTCTTAATTACTGTGGCTTTGTAGTAGAGCTTGAAGTTGGGAAGTGAGATTCCCTCTGCTTTTTTTTCCTTCTCAGGATTGCTTTGGCTATTCGGGGTCTTTTGTGGTTCCATATGAATTTTAAAAGTATTTGTTTCAGTTCTTTGAAGAATGCTGTTGGTAATTTGATAGAGATTGCATTGAATCTGTAGATTGCCTTGGACAGGATGGCCATTTTGACAATATTAATTCTTCCTAGCCAGGAGCATGGGATGAGTTTCCATTTGCTAGTGTCCTCTTTAATTTCTCTTAAGAGCGTCTTATAGTTTTCTGGGTACAGGTCTTTTACTTCCTTGGTTAGGTTTATTCCTAGGTATTTTATTCTTTTTGATGCATTGTGAATGGAATTGTTTCCTTGACTTCTCTTTCTGTTAGTTCATCATTAGTGTATAGGAAAGCAACAGATTTCTGTGTATTAATTTTGTATGCTGCAACTTTGCTGTATTCCAATATTAGTTCTAGTAGTCTTGGAGTGGAGTCTTTAGGGTTTTTTATGTACAATATCATGTAATCTGCAAATAGTGACAGTTTAACTTCTTCTTTACCAGTCTGGATGCCTTGTATTTCTTTGTTTTTTCTGATTACCATGGCTAGGACCTCCAGTACTATGCTGAATAGCATTGGGGAGAGTGGGCATCCCTGTCTTGTTCCTGATCTTAGAGGAAAAGCTTTCAGCTTCTTCCTGTTAAGTATGACGTTGGCTGTGGGTTTATCATATATGGCCTTTATTATGTTGAGGTACTTGCCCTGTATACCCATTTTGTTGAGAGTTTTTATCATGAATGGATGCTGAATTTTGTCAAATGTTTTTTCAGTGTCTATGGAAATGATCATGTGGTTTTTGTTCTTTTTGTTTATGTGGTGGATGATGTTGATGGATTTTCGAATGTTGGACCATCCTTGCATCCCTGGGATGAATTCCAGTTGATCATGGTATATGATCCTCTTGTTGTATTTTTGAATTCAGTTTGCTAATATTTTGTTGAGTATTTTTGCATCTATGTTCATCGGGGATATTGGTCTATAGTTTTCTTTCTTTTTTTTTTTTGGTGTCCTTGCTTGGTTTGGGTATTAGAGTGATGCTGGCTTCATAGAATGAGTTTGAAACTATTCCCTCCTCTTCTATGTTTTGGAAAACTTTAAGGAGAATGGGTATTACGTCTTCTCTGTATGTCTGATAAAATTCAGCAGTGAATCCATCTGGCCTGGGGCTTTGTTCTTACATAGTTTTTTGTTTACTGATTCAATTTCATTGCTGGTAATTGGTCTGTTTAGATTTTCTGTTTCTTCCTTGGTCAGTCTTGGAAGGTTGTATTTTTCTGGTAAGTTGTTCATTTCTTCTAGGTTTTCCAGCTTGTTCGCATATAGATTCTCATAGTATTCTCTAATAAGTTTTTTTTGCATTTCTGTGGGGTTCGTTGTGATTTTTCCTTTCTCATTTCTGATTCTGTTAAAGTGTGTAGATTCTCTTTTTTTCTTAATAAGTCTGGCTAGGAGCTTATCTATTTTGTTTGTTTTCTCAAAGAATCAGCTCTTGGTTTCAGTGATTTTTTTCCTATTGTTTTATTCTTCTCAATTTTATTTATTTCTTCTCTGATCGTTATTATGCCCCTCCTTCTGCTGACTTTGGGCCTCATTTGTTCTTCTTTTTCCAGTTTCAATAATGTGACTTTAGACTATTCATTTGGTATTGTTTTTCCTTCTTTAAATATGCCTGGATTGCTATATACTTTCCTCTTAGGACTGCCTTCACCACGTCCCACAGAAGTTGGGGCTTTGTGCTGTTGTTGTCATTTGTCTCCATATATTGCTTGATCTCTATTTTAATTTGGTCATTGATTCATTGATTGTTTAGGAGCATGTTGTTAAGCTTCCATGTGTTTGTGAGCCTTTTTGCTTTCTTTGTACAATTTAGTTCTAGTTTTATACCTTTGTGATCTGAGAAATTGGTTGGTAGAATTTCAGTCTTTTTGAATTTACTGAGGCTCTTTTTGTGGCCTAGTATGTGGTCTATTCTGGAAAATGTTCCATGTGCACTTAAGAAGAATGTGTATCCTGCTGTTTTTGGATGTAGAGTTCTGTGGAGTCTGTTAGATCCATCTCTTCTAGTGTGTTGTTCAGTGCCTCTTTGTCCTTACTTATTTTCTGTCTGGTGGATCTGTCCTTTGGAGTGAATGGTGTGTTGAAGTCTCCTAGAATGAATGCATTGCATTTCTATTTCCTCCTTTAATTCCATCAGTATTTGTTTCACTTATGTTGGTGCTCCTGTATTGGGTGCATATATATTTATAATGGTTATATCCTCTTTTTGGACTGACCCCTTTTTCATTATGTAATGTCCTTCTTTATCTCTTGGTACTTTCTTTGTTTTGAAGTCTATTTTGTCTGATACAAGTACTGCAACACCTGATTTTTTCTCCCTATTGTTTGCATAAAATACCTTTTTCCATCCCTTGACTTTTAGTCTGTGCATGTCTTTGGGTTTGAGGTGAGTCTCTTGTAAGCAGCATATAGATGGGTCTTGCTTTTTTATCCATTGTATGACTCTGTGTCTTTTGATTGGTGCATTCAGTCCATGTGCATTTAGCTGATTATTGAAAAATATGTACTGATTGCCATTGCAGGCTTTAGATTTGTGGTTACCAAAGGTTCAAGGGTAGCTTCTTTACTATCTAACTGTCTAACTTAACTCACTTATTAAGCTATTATAAACACAGTCTGATGATTCTCTATTTCTCTCCCTTCTTATTCCTCCTCCTCCATTCTTTACATGTTAGTTGTTTTATTCTATACTCTTTTGTGTTTCCTTTGACTGCTTTTGTAAGTAGTTGATTTTATTTTTTGCCTTTAGTTAGTATTTAGTTGGTCTGCTTTCTTTAGTGTGATTTTATTTTCTCTGATGACATCTATTTAGCCTTAGGAGTGCTTCCATCTAGAGCAGTCCCTTTAAAATATCGTGTAGAGGTGGTTTGTGGGAGGCAAATTCCCTCAACTTTTTCTTGTCTGGAAATTGTTTCATCCCTCCTTCATATTTAAAAATAATCATGCTGGATACAGTATTCTTGGTTCAAAGCCCTTCTGTTTCATTGCATTAAATATATTATGCCATTCTCTACTGGCCTGTAAGGTTTCTGTTGAGAAATCTGATGATAACCTGATGGGTTTTCCTTTGTAGGTGGCCTTTTTTCTCTCTCTGGCTGCCTTTAATAGTCTGTCCTTGTGTTGGTCTTTGTCATTTTAATTATTATATGTCTTGGTGTTGTCCTCCTTGGGTCTCTTGTGTTGGGAGATATGTGGGCTTCCATGGTCTGAGAGACCATTTCGTCCCCCAGTTTGGGGAACTTTTCAGCAATTATTTCTTCAAAGACACTTTCTATCCCTTTTCCTCTCTCTTCTTCTTCTGGTACCTCTGTAATGCAAATATTGTTCCATTTGGATTGGTCACATAGTTCTCTTAATATTCTTTCATTCCTGGAGATCCTTTATCTCTCTCTGCTTCAGCATCTCTGTATTCCTGTTTTCTGATTTCTATTCCATTAATGGTCTCTTGCACCTCATCCAGTCTGCTCTTAAGTCCTTCCAGAGATTGTTTTATTTCTGTATTCCCCCTCCCAACTTGTTCCTTTAGATCTTGCGTATTGCTCTGCAGGTCCATCAGCATGGTTATGACCTTTATTTTGAATTCTTTTTTAGGAAGGTTGGTTATATCTGTCTCCCCAGGCCCTCTCTCAGGGATTTTCTTGGTAATTCTGGACTGGAACAAATTCTTCTGCCTTTTCATGGTGATACAGGTAGTCGTAGGCAGGTGGCATGTGTGTTAGCTGGGAGAACAAAGTCCCTTTCTGCTTGCTGGTTGCTCTCCCCCTCTCCACTGCTGGTGCCATTTACCTGCACACTGGGAGCATCCCTAGGGGCAGCCCAGAGCCCTGCGTGGAGAGGCAGGCACACTGGATGTGCTCTCCTGTGAGAATGGTGCACGTTTGTGCCCTGTCTCAGCTTCCTTTGCCTGCACCAAGCAGCTGCACACCAGCAGCAGCCCCTGAGTCTGGCCCGGGAGGCTGCGTGCTGGGAGGATACTCTGGGCAGCTGCTGTGGGTGTGGCCACTCTCAGGCTGCTCAGCCGCTGTGGCAGGGCCATGCTGGAGGGGGACTGAGCAGCAGGCTGTTTATCACTGTAATGGGCTCCAGAGCTGCACTGCTTCCCAGGGGGCTGGGGTACCCGAAGCTCCTCAGATTCCCCAGCCTGCTGGGCTGAGTGTGCTGGGACAATTCTGTCCAGCTGTGAATCCCTGGTCCCCTTAAGACTTTCAAAAAGCACTCGCTTTTCTTTTGTCCCAGGGGAGCCGGCTGTGAGGACCTGCTCACAGATTTTACTTTTCCATTTCCCTAATATCCAGCACACAATGCAATGTGTGTCTGTGCTCCCAGTGTGGATGACTAGGGCTGGTTATTTAGCAGCCCTGCACTTACACTCCCTCCCCACTCTTACTCCTTTCCTCCTGCTGGGGAGCTGGGGTGGGGGCAGTGCTCAGGTCCCACCGAGCCGTGGCTTTTATCTTACCCTGTTTGTGAGATGCTGAATTCTTGCAGATGTAGATGTAGCCTGGCTGTTGTACTGTATCCTCTGATCTCTTTTAGGCATAGTAGTATTTGTTGTATTTTCAAAAATATATATTATTTTGGGAGGAAATTTCCACTGCCCTCCTCACACCGCCATCTTGGCTCCTCTCTAAAGTCACTTAGAAATATTTTGACCCATTTGAGACTTGCTTATAAGCATCATTAGGTGTACCCAGAGAAGTCTTTTTCTAGGCCTGACTTTCTTCCCCTACTGAATGTTAGTATTCACCCCATGCTCTGTATAAAGGAGGTTTCCCATCTGGCCATTTGGGAAATGAGCTTTGTGTGACCCCCAAGTCTTTTTCTGCCTGTTCTTCACCAACCTCAGACAAAGATTCAAGAATAACACTCTGTAGATCTCCAGAGTGCTCTGTGTGTGCATCTGTCTCCTCCACATTATGCTGACCTATGAATTTTAGCTTGCCTTATCCATCCTGAATGCTAAATTAATTTTCTTAACTCATTGAGACCATGTGTTCTGTTTGGATTCCTATACCTTGCAGTGTAACCTGAAAATTCTTTTTTAGACAGAAAGATGAGACAATTGAAGGGCTCCATCATTTTTCTGTTAGCTTGAGAATTACTGTCTTGTGCTGCCTATTGTTTAACACATGAAAACTATTGTTTTGTATATTTTGTACAACTTTTTAGTTGTTTCAGAAAGAGGAATAAATCTAGCTCCTGTTACTCCATAATAACTAGAAGTGGAAGTGGTTGTGTATATTTTTAAAAGATTAAGAGAATACTTAAAAATAGTCTTCCATATTTATTCACATATTTATGATTTCCGTATCTTCAATCCTTACTATAAAATTGAATTTCCAAGTTTATTTATCCGAAAGTAAAGTTTATTTTGCCTTCATTTTTTTTAGGGATCACAGCATGTGGTTTTATTAGATGGTGAAGGTGAACCCCAAAATGTGGTCTCAACCACTTGAATACCTCCACTGGATGGGTAGCTCACTTCCTCTGGGACTGGTTGGAAGTCTAGTGGGCCCCAATGCCAGAGTCAGACTCCCTGAGCCCACACCATGGCTCTGTGACCCCAGCGGAGCTGCCAAAGCCTCTATTTTACCTTTACTTTTGAAGGATACTTTCACTGGATATAGAATTCTGGGTTCACTTTTCTTTTGCCTTTCAGCAAGTTATTGTTCTATTCTACTCTGGTCTGTATTATTTCTAATGAAAAGTCAGACACTGTTCTTACCATTGTTCCATTATACCTAGGGTCAGAAATTTTTCCTGTAAAGAGCCAAATAGTAAGTATTTTAGGTTTTGTTGGATATATATAATCTCTATCACATAGTATTTTTTACAATTCTTTAAAAATATAAAAACCATTCTTTGCTAGCAAGCTCCACAAAAAATAGTCTGTGGGCCAGATTGGACCCACAGGCTGGTTTGCTGCTCCCTACTATATTTAATGTGCTATTTTTTCTCTCTAGCTACTGTTAAGACTTTTGTTTTTCCTTTGTGTTCAGCAATTTGTCAATGATGTGCTGATT
Organism: Manis javanica; assembly: GCF_040802235.1. NCBI lineage: Eukaryota > Metazoa > Chordata > Mammalia > Pholidota > Manidae > Manis > Manis javanica. Next base: position 99,351,901 of record NC_133163.1, on the reverse strand, counting down.
TTGTGTGTTCATCCTACTTGGAGGTCATTAAGTTTCTCAAACTTGTGTTTGATGATTTTTTACCAAACTTGGGGAGTTTTTTGACATTATTTCTTCAAATAAATTCTGTTCTCTTCTCTTCTTTCAGACTTCAGTTTAGCATGTATTATATTGCTTAATCTTGTCCACAGTTCACTGGAACTTTATTTTTTTCAATTTTTTCCTCTGTGTTCCATAGATTGCATAATTTCTATTTATTCATTTTGAGCTCACTGACTCTTCTATGGTCTAAAATCTACTCTTAAGTCCAATAAATGAATATTTCACTTTACACATACTTTTCAGTTAAGAATTCCCATTTGGTCCCTCTTTATAGTTTCCATTTCTATTCTGAGGTTCTTGTCTTTTATTATGACCATTTTTTCTCCTTTAAGTCCTCAAACATTTAAAACAGCTGCTCTGAAGCTTTTGACAATTCTAACAATTGGCTAACTTTGGTATTGATTTCTATTGACTATCTTTTTCTTAACTGTAAGTCACAATTTCTTGTTTCTTTTCAAGTCTAGTAACTTTTTATGTATTCTGGGAATTTTGAGTGGTACTGGATTCTGTTATCTTCCACTGAACAACACTGATTTTTGATCAGGTAGGTATTTACTTTGGCTGGATGCACAGTTCAAATGTATGTCTTCTATGCTGATCAGCCACTAAAATCTGCACTCAGTACTTTTAGCCATCCAGCTATCCCTTTACACCTATCCCTAGAGCTCCCCCTTCCCACCTTATTCATGAGCAATTCAGATGCTTAGCCAACAGTGTGGATAAGACTTACGATATGCAGATTTGGGTTCCCCCTTCTGTGGTCCTTTTCTTCCCAGAATTTCTAAAACTCTCTCATTTTTCAGCCCTCTCACAGTACCAAACACTATCCTCTGACTCTTCAATAATAGTTCCACTTTCTGTTTGCATTCTATTTACTCACATGCCATGTAGACAAAGAGAACCATCAGCCAAAAGGCTGCAACAGCGTGAACATGATTTGCTACCTCAGATTCCCTCTTACAAGGTTCAACTCTCCTCCAGTTCCTGCCTTCTTTTGGTCATTCCCTAGTACCTCCAAATGGTTGTGTTTTTAAAAATATTTTCAAGAATTTATAAATTTTGTCTGTAGGCAAGTCAGACTGATATAAGTTAAATCTTATTTAAAGATTGTCTTTATTTTCCAATTTAAATATCAAATTCTCAAGTTACATTTTCCCCTATGGCTATGTTGCTTCATTATCATCCAATATCTAGTCTAGAAGAGAAATCTGAAGGCAATTTTTTTCCCTTTTTTTTTTATGGAATTTTGGACTTGCTTTTACTTTTTTGTTTAGATGTTTCCAAGATTTTTTGATTTGTCTAAAATTGAAAAATGTCATTAGAATGTCTTGATATAAGTGACAATTTTCGTAAATGTTTCCCAATGATAAAATTTAATTACAGTTCTTGGATTTCCATACACTCTGTTGCAGACCTAGTAAAGGTGTTAGCAAAATATTTCAAGTGAGACATAGAAATTTTCATGGGCCAGACTGAAGAGGGAGGGAAATTGCCACTGTTTCAGACATTTAAACAAAAGGTTTCATTCAACCATTGGAGGATATCCCCTGTCATTGAGGAAATAAAATCTCTAGAGAAAGTCCTCTTATCGTGTTTTCATATAGTATGATATGACAGCCTAAATCTTGTCTTCTGCTACAACATAAAAACTGAATATATATATATATATAGGGATCAATAAAAATAAGAAAAAGGCCACTACAGGGTACTCATTAGTAAATGTTTAAGTCAGAAACAGTTTTCTATTATGGAGTGATAATTGAAAGGGCCTGAAAGTTAGGCTGAAAGCAAAAAGTGAAGTCCCTAGAAAATACCACTATTTTCTACATGAAGTTTTGGCCCTGTCAGGGGCTTACCCTTCTACGAGGTGGCCCTGAGCTGTAGAGGCAAAAGTGACTTTGAGAAGGGGCTTCTCGCTGGATTCTCAACTAAACATCTCATTTCCATGCAGCTTTTTCTTTTCTAAGTTTCTGCCACTGGGGATGCGGATCTGCCAAGACCTCCTACTGTGTACTTTCCCATAATGTTGGCATATTTATTATTGAAGACTTTTAAAAATTTGGTCCCATTTCATAGGTTTCAGATATAATACCAACTTATAAATTTACTTTCGGTGCTGATGCAGATCATGCTATTTATATGTTTCACAGTTATTTAACTGATAGTTGGGAGATAGATCCAAGTAGATATGTTTATCTGACTATCTTATATAGAAGTCTTCTTTCAGATTTGTCTTTATTATTATATTTTATTCAAGCATACAGAAAAGTGTAAAGAATATTTCCCACATGTAACAATATTTACATTTTGCTGCATTTGCTTTATAAACCTTTTATTTATTGATTTTTTTGGTATGATTCCTAAATATATCTCTTCCTCTTCAAAGGTTTATTTCTATAATATGTGTTGTTTTTTATGCTCTTTACATAAATAATATATGAAATGATTTTACACTGTAACATTTAACAATAATCAACATTCTTTAATTAAAGACAATCGATGGATATTGACCAATATTTTTGGCCACCAAGAGAACTGCTTCACAGTTTGTAGAGACAGAAAAGTTTTTCTCTTCTTCTAGAAAATACTACTTAAAAGTTTTTATCTCAATAACATTTGCTCCAAACATTCTTTATTTGTATGTTGATCCTTGTTTTTTCAGAAGTTATTATTTCAATATCCACTTTATGTAGTCTAAAATGAAGACTTGCTCTAGATTACAATGACTGAAATAATTTTATACTGTATTTCTAAGTAAATGATCATTTTTATTTGAAAAAAACATAAAAGTTGTATTTGCTTCAAACGCACTTGATTTTTATATTAATGGGGACTCTTGATCAAATGTATCTTATATTTTATTTACCCCTAAGTATCTTAAAGATACTTTTTATATTTGACCTTAAGAATGAGTAGATTTTTCTGTTTCTGGATGAGCTCATCTAAGTCTGGGGGATAGGTTAGGGGTTTAATGAATGTTTCTTTTCATCTACTGCTGAAAATTAAAATTTAATAATTTATGTTTAACTTGGTGAAATCTTTGATTTGAAGTATGTACTTGATTAAGTGTGTTAACTTATTAGAGACTTATTAGTAATATTCTTATGTGACAGGTCATTTTTATTATCACTTATAAAATGAGGAAACTGAAGGATAAGAAAATAAGTGACATGGCCCAAGTCACAGAACTGGTGAAATATGAATTCAAATCCAGGAAATTCTTGCCTTAGAATTTGAACTCTTAATAACTTCACATGCTACTTCCCAGTCATTTGATTTTATAGGCTTATACGTATATAAGGCTTAGAATTGTCATTATAGAGTAAGAGTAGTAATGTATGAGAATTACCATAGCCATAATCCTTCATTCATGATTAATTGTGAGTTTTTAGATCCTTTTTTGGGAGCTAATTTTAACAGGTGAAAGAGGAGGAAAGATGTTAGTAGAAGGGCCAGAAAGGGAGCAGAAGGTGGGGGAAGGGGGATTCACTTGTTTCCCAATTCTGTATATGGATTTCTCTAAAAATATTAAGCAGTGTTTTGGGGAATTGGAAAACACACATTGTGGGCCAGAGTGGTCCAGAGGTACAGTAACAGCAAAGGACTCCAATATCTAACCATCAGAAAGAAACCGAGCCTCCACTGGGGAAGCACATGTCTGACAGACAACAGTGTTTTTGACAGGGGAACAAACTGGGCAGTTTAAAATTTCAAAATGCCAAGCGTTTCTTAGTTGTTGTTGTTTTCTCCTTTCTGTGAAGTATCTTTTTCTGTAAACTTCTGCTTAAATTTTTGACTACTAGGGAATTTGTGTAAGGTAGAAGTTTGTTTAAATCAATGGATCTCTTTGCACTTTGACCCATTTTATATTTCTCTAGGGCTCTAGCCTACTTTTAAAGCTATCTTCTGGGTTTTTTATTAGTGATCAGTATGTGCTGCTTCTTCACATAGTGGTTCAGACAGAGACCGTGCTACTTGCATCTTCTGGGGTCATCATGTTATAGAACTCCATAGTCATTAGAATTAATCTTCATCAGGAAAACTAGAGAGGAGCAGGCACACATTCTTAAAAGTCTTGGCTAAAAGTATAAATTTCCAGTTATAAAATCACTAGTCATGGGACTGTAATGTACAGCATTATAATTATGGTTAATAATACTGTATTGCATATTTGAAAGTGGCTAGGAGAATATATCTTGAAAGTTCTCATCACAGGAAAAAATTTGTAACTATGTATGGTAACGGGCAGTAACTGGACTTACTGTGGTGAGCATTTTGCAATATATACAAATGTCAGAATATTATGTTAATGCAACTGAAACTAATATAATTTTATATCAATTGTAGCTCAAAAAGAAGAGAAAAGAAAAGGTTTGGCTCAGAAGTTATCCACATCACTGAGATTATATACCATTAGTGAGAACAAGCCACAGCTATTCCTAGATGTCAGAAGAGCTCGTAAATAAAAAATCTGGCTGGGAAGCTGCTATACAGCAACTCTATGCTGTAAGGGTGAGCACACATTTTGGAGGATAGATCGGTGTCTCTGCTACAGGCATTCAGTTAAAGAAGAGTGTACTTATTCTTATGTATGGAGTGCATTTGTTATGGCCAGTAGTAAAATCTGAGCTATCAAACAAAAACTTTGAAGACCTTCTATCCACCACCATGATCTTGACAGTTTTCCAATGAAGACTTTCCCAACAAGTAAATATTGATATTAGCAAATGTGACTTTTTGACATTGTATAAAGAAATACGTTAACATTTAAAAGATCTGCATAACTCACTGAGCCAGTATTTTCTCAAATGACTAATATATTGTATTAAAAAAATACATGAATTTTTAAAAAGTGTGATAGACTAATGAATTTTAATGTGACAAGAGTACATAAAGCACAGTGATGTGGCTTCAGATTTCATGCTGCAGCTCACCACTAAGAAACTGCAACTTGTTTTGGTGTAGATCAAAGAACAGTCAGTTATATGAAAAGGTATTTAAAAAACTCCTTTTCTCAAACACTTATCTGTGTGATACCATATTTTCTTTACATACTTCAATATGTAAATATAAATTTCAAAAAACATATCACAACAGAATAAATGCATAAGTAGATATTGGAGTCCAGCTGTTTTCTAATAAGACAGATGTTAGATTTGTTTAAAACAAAACAATGTTACTCTTCTCAAAATTTTCTTGAAAATAATTATCTTTTCCAAAAAGATGTTATTGATGTTAACCTGAAATGGGTTTATTACTGTTATTTTAAATGAGCTAATAAAGAAATGTTTAAGTTTTTACAGTTTTAATTTCTGATACAGAAAATATTGATAGATACGAAAACTCATATAAATCTAAGTTTTTTGGTGTCTTCAATTATTCTTAAAAGTATAAAGGGGTCTGAGACCAAAATGTTTGAGGACTATTGTCCTACAGGAAGTCACCGAGAACCTTGGTCATGGCATCTGAGAGCTGAGAAGTAGGCAAATAAATTATTTGAAGCTGTAAGTATGTTTTTATTTGGAAACTTCTCTACAGTTTCTAATGTTTCCTCAGCTCTGATGTATTTAACCTGCACATAACAGATTTAAATATCTTTGAGCATGTCATATGATCCCTCTGAACCTTACTTTTCCACCTGAAAGAAATGACATGATCAGAATATATTACTTCTATATTCCCCTTCTCTAACATTCTGTGACTCTATGACTTTTATGTGTATATATATATATATGTATGTATGTATGTATACACACACACACACACATACATGTGTGCCTATATATGGCTTTCAATGGCTAAAATAATCTGTGTTCCGTGTACTCTATTTAGAATTGCTTTTCCTAATCCAAAGTATATTTAACACATAATTTCTTCTTCTTTAGATTTGAGATGCTTATTGTCGTATGGGGTTAACATTCCCCAGAATTGTAAACTAAAATAACTTTCTGTTTTTATTTTTAATGAAATAAACAGAGAGCAAATAGTTAAAATTTGACTTCCCTTTTTTGGTCTGGAATGTAAGCAGTTATAGAATTTCAGTATCTGGAATGACTCAGGATTTACAAGCCAAATCCCCTTAAGTAGTGTATTGTTAGATTTTTCTACTAGGCTAAAGTTTTAATGTACATTTCTCTTACTGTGATACAGCACCCATATAACATTTTAAATTCAGATGAAAATCATTTTTAAAAAAGTATTTTTGCACCTTTCCCTAATTTTTTTTAAATATTGCACAATGATTTTATTAAGTGTAGTGTTAGGTATTTGATAATTTTATTTTCATTATGAATGAGATAATTTTCCAAATATTTTATAATAATTATTAAAGATATACTGGAAATCCAGTGTTTTTGCTTATCTGTATTTTAACCATGTTACACCCTCTCTTTAGATTTAGAGATTTCCCAATTAATATTACTTGTGGCGGTTTTCATTGCTTAGGTTATAAAACATTATGAAGTATGTTTTAATTTAAATTAATGTTTTAATCTTAAAGTCCAGATAACGAGTAAAAATTGAATTTAAAAATTAGGGAAAAATTAGGGAAAGTTTTTAAATTCAATTTTTCCTCATTATCTGGACTTTAAGATTAAAACATTAATTTAAATTAAAACATACTTCATAATGTTTTATAACCTAAGCAATGAAAACCGCCACAAGTAATAAAAAAAAAGTCCTTGTATTCAGTTAACATGTAACTTTTAAGTACCTATGTGAACATTACTCAAAGCTGTGGGGAGAAAAAACATTTTTTAAAAAATTTTAAAAAGAAATGTGGTAGTTACTCATACACAAGCACTTGTTGATATTTAGCAAATTACATGTTCCAGAAAGTAATAGCTAGGTGGATTAGCTATGCAAACTTTAATTTGCTCCTCTGTCATTTGGCTACCTCTTCATGGTCAGTGAAGTGCTTAGGGAAAATAAAAAAAGAGCCCTTAAGACGGGGAAAAAAGGTAGCTCTCCAAGAATTAAGCCAATAAAACCTTGACATTGTGCTATTCATTGAAAGAAAATTTAAAAGTTTACATGGCTAAAGAGTGAGGAAGTCCCCGGGGCGGTATACAGGATGGTCCGAGATATAAACTCCCAATGTGGTAGTAATTTAATAAGTTGTATTATTGTTGGTTGTACTTCATACTATGTGGAGAAAGACTATGTGAACAGAAGTGGGATATACAACATGTGGCATAGAATAGGGGTAGCTCAAATAACCAGAAACTGGCAGTGTTTTTATGAAATGATCTAGATTGATTGTTGCGAATTGAATTTCATAATAATTTGGATAATGTAGTTTTCAAAACCATTTTACTTCCCTTTGCTTTGATGCCGACATGCGTTCTTCAATGGGCAGCTGACACAGTCAAAGCAGTATTTTAGGAATATTAAGGAATTAGATAGCATCTGAGATGGGGAGGAACTTGGAACAGAATAATGATTAGGAAACTATTGCTAAACCCTAGACATGAGATAATGAGGTTGTAGAAGGACTGAGAAAGAGATGCATCTGAGACGTTGAGAAAGAAGAAGCTAGTTGGGTTTTGATGATACCAGATAGTCAAAAGGAAGTAGAGTCATGAATAAATCTGACTAAATTTTGAGCATAAATAATAGAGAGCATGTTTATTCACTTCCATGTACTGTTAGAATATTATTTGGTGAAAGCTTTTGGAAAATATAGTTTCAATTTGCACTTAATAATTTTTTGGTCTAATAATTCTATTTCTTACAATCATCTTAATAACTAGAAATACAAAGAAATTTGTACAAAGAAGCTTGTACTTATGAAACAACCAAAATAACCAATAATAAAAGATCAGTTAATAAAAAAGGAGAGAAACAGAAGTCTTCTCATCTAGCTTAGACAGATTCCTTACTTGATTGATAGAAAATTTTGTTAAGGTGGGGATCACTAAATTGATATATACATGCCTTAAGTATTGCGTTTGCTTCAAACATAACAATGTATATTCATTTGTCAATTTTTGATAGAGGGCTATAGCCATTCCTCTGCATGTGATTCTAGTAATTTTATGCCCATTAAGTATTGTCATCAGTGTCCAGTTTTGAGTTTCTTTAAAATGGACTGAGAATTTAAGGATACCTGCCAAACAATCTGAGTGCATAATTTTAGATATTTGTTACCATTTTTCCTGTTGTCTTGCCCATACCCAATTTAACATCAAGTTTTTAATCACTCACTGTTTTCCAATGTCACTGTATAGGCTACTCTAAGAACTTTGATATCTATTCGGAAAAATATGGAAAACAATTACAGTTCTGAACAGCAGAATTGAAAGACCTGAAATTTAACTTAACAGACTCCCTCTGGCTGCTCTGTTTGAGAATGGACTATGGTGTGCCTTGCCACAACCAGTGAGGACCGAAGGTGGATCCCTTTCCCAGTTGAGCCTTAAGATGACATTAATGGCAGCCCTAGCCAACACCTTGATTGCAGACTTATGAGAGATTCTGTCTAGAGACAACTTGCTAACTCACACTCAAAGTTCCTGACCATACAAACTTTGAGCTAATAAACATTTGTTGTTTTAAGCCTTTAAGTTTTAGGATAATTTGTTGTACAATATATGGCTAGATTTGTCAGCAGTAAGGCCTGCCATTTTCAAGCTAGATGTCATTATTCAACTCCCAATTCAATTATTAGAATATAAGTTCTAATGATATGACAGAAAATAAATTTGTATAGGCTGTCATAAATTCAATGATGAGTATTTGAAAACCAAAACAGCATTATAAATCAAGTAGTAAAAGGAAAATACAAGAGGCATCTTCTCAGGTGAGAGTAAGTACAGGATTGTTGGAAAGAGACTAGGACTTTGCCATTTCTTACTTCCTGTCAAACCTCCTCAACTCTGAAGAAAGTACATTTTCTTAATAAAACATTCAAAGTTAGAGAATGAGTGGTAATACGTGTGGGCCTGAAAGAACATCACCTTTATTGGAAGCAGCAGCCTCATTAATAAATATGAAAATGGAAGAAAAAGTAGGCTAACAATGCTGCAACAGTTAGACATGATGAAGAACTATTGCATGTTAACAACTCAAACCATAGATATTCTTAAAACTGTTTTAGATAATCATTGGTCAAGGTTGATAATCATTTGGTAACCACAAGTTAGTCACAGTGGCTTCCATCTATTCTGAAACATCAGTAGTATATTCTGATTGACAAGTAACCATTCATATTGGTCATAAATATTTTTAATATCAGTCCTATTCACAGTGAACTTTAGATTAAGTGTTGGTTTTCTTTAGCCATGTTTCGTCTGTGTGTAAAGTTGGCCTATGAAAGGAACAGGATCTCTTGTGTCTTATTCATGCCCAAGTGTATGGCAGGATGGTAGTGCTGTAAATGAAGCTGTGTTGATAAACCTTGTACATCTTTCTGATGCATCATTTTTGCTCACAGGTGTGAATTTCATATTAAAGCAAACACAAATGTATTATAGAATAAAATGCAAAAATCACATGAGGTATAAGAGAAAGGAGATTTTCAAGAAATTTTGTGTTTTGGGAGGGCCACTTTTGCATCATTTCTTAGAATTCCTTTCCTTATTCTCTACCTCTGCTATTATTGGTATTTCAGTAGAAAATTGTGAGAGGCACTGATTTTGGGTATTTGTGGTTATAGAATTGCTTTTACTACAGCTTGTCCCATAGTCTACTTTAGAGAACCAGAAAAGCAGACTCTAAGAAATGGAAACAGAATTTATCTCAAACACCCCTCCTCGTTTTCTACTAAGTGGAATTATAGCCAACTCAAATGTTGATAATTTATATTATGGAATTTTATAGAAAGTTTTTGTTCACTAATTACATTGAAAGTGTCTTTTTTGTTACTTCTTTTGTTAACATTTTATATTCTTTTACTTAATTTTTTCCTTCCTAACTGTTGGAAACCTATATATTTAACTAATTGTCTCTTTCAAAGAACTATTTAGAAGAAGTTACTCTGTTTATATGGATATTTTTCACCATGGGCTCTCCATTTATAAATAAAGGGGTACATGTAACTGTTAAATAGAAATCAGGATTGAAAACTGCATCATGTCTTTCCTGGTTTTGAAACAAGTAATCACACAGTATAAACTAATTGTGCATAAAGTGAATTGCCAAAACATAAGTCATATTTACATGCAAATGTAAAGATAATATCCCAATTAAAAATGTTTATAAAGGAGATCACTAGCTGATAATCCTACTAATCTAAGAGTAAGAAGGCATGTTACATGACCAAGACTTTTGTGACAGCTCTGTACCTAACTAGCTACATGACTTTGGAAATATTACAATTCCAATTTCTGTCCTATGAATGAATAGGAAGGATTAAGGCCTCTTGCCGTTTTAGGAATCTACAATTCTAAGTGTATATAACTACAGAAGATTTTGTATTTTAAAATTTGCATGATAAATGTAAAATAAGAGGGCAAAAACAAAAAATTGAAAGTGTTTCTAGAAACACCACTGGATTGGATCTATTGCTAAATACTGGTTTGCTTAATTCAGCATTGCTGTATAATTTGATCGTAATCATAATTTCATGGACAAAAAGTATTTCATCCTAAATAGATCATATCTTTTATGCATATACTCTTATTTAGGTTTCAATTTCTGTATATTCATGTTTCACCCTAGCTTTTAAAAATGAAGTAAGATTAGTCTCATAAATTTTCTTTGATATTTAAACATTAAATAAATTCATATAAAAAATGGTTACGGACAAGCACTGCTAGGTACTAAGGAAACAAACATAAAAAAATAGGTCCTCCTCTGCCTTGATATTTTCACAAGACTCCAGCCACAGAGGCCTGATGTAGGAACCTAGGCTTGCAAGGCCCTTGAATCAGGTAACAGTTCAGAATATCATCATTTCCCCAGAGTATATCTGAAGGACAATTCTCTCTAGCTTTCTGCAGCCTGGTCATATAAGCAAGTCACAAGAAAATCAAATGAATCTTTTGTTTCTGTTGCCTTAGCCTTTTCATGTAGCTCTCACCTATAAATGTATTACCAGATGATATTTATATAAAATAAAGAAACTTCAATGACAAATATTTTCAAATTACAAACACAGTGGTTACTTAGCATACCGATTGTTTAATTTAGGTGAATGTTGACCTCTTATTGGTGACACACAGAGTTCTACCAAGATCGTCCAGTGGAAGAACTATGAAGCAGGAATTTATCTTTCTGATAAGTCTATTATCTGTTACCTGACATGAAGCCTTCGTGATATTCAGGACCTCAAATCCCTACCTATATACTCTCTTTTGGGCATTGTGCTCTTGCTATCTAATAGGAAAACAACTTTCAGTGGTGCCATATTTTGAATGGCAGAGATTTCTAGAGATTAGAAAAATTACTAACTTTAAATATGCATATTTTTAAAGTATGGCTCTTTTCTACTCATGAAACTCAAATATATTCTAACTTTAAAATCCTGTAAATTTTTTATCTATAGCTATTTTACTTATATGATCCATTTTAATTGACAAGAGTATGTGGCAAAACATATTCCACATTTTCATATTGTTCCTTGTGAGACATTATTGTAAGAATTGCTGCAGGCTGTCATTTTTGTCTGCCATCCAGGATTTGCTGGCCCAAATGTTGTGTACTAGACTTGGTATTGGTCACGAGGGGGAGAGGGAACTTGCAGTGGAGCCAGACGGTTTTGTTATTGCTTTAAAATTAAAAGCATATGAAACAGATACAGCTTATTAAGTTTTTTTTATAAATAACATAAACTTAAATAACAAAACAATAAAGTTCAAATACAACTTAAAATAGAGTTTAATGCTGTAACCACAGGAAAAAAAGCATGATTATTTGTGGGAAGAACATTATTAGAAGCCATATTTCCAAATATGAATTATACAAAAGATAGATTATGTTTCTCAAAAAAATGTAAAGATTTCTGAATTTTACTTTTAGGGATTATAAAATGTTATTTTGTGGCATGTGAGATGAAAGTACAGTATTATCATTGTATCATTGTTATTGGTATTTTATGTACAAGATTTTTAAAAATATCCTTTTAGCAATACCCTTTTATTTGAGCAGCATTAAGAATTTTGTTAACAGGTAAAGCATGTTATAATCCTATAATTCTGTAAAACTACCTATCTGATTGAATTTCTTAATAGAAATTTTTAGACTAGTCCTTCTTTTCTGATTAGAGGTTAAGTGGATTATAATTTTTCACTAGAAAGCATTTCAAATACTGCTCATTTTCCATAGTTAGTGTTGGCTTGATTATCTGGCAAATCATGCCAGTAGCCCTTGGGTCTGACATATCTTATATAGCATCATCTGCATTATTATTATAGCAGCCACTTTATAAGCAGATAGGAATATTTAAATAAACATCAGATAATCAAATCTAACATACTCTTAAGGGTAAATTAATTTAAGAAAAAAACATTACTAACATCATGATTGTACAACCAGTTTTACAATTTTTTACAACTTTTAGTTACTAAATCTGATTTTTGTGTATATTTTTCAAATCTTTCCTTAAATGCAGTCTCTTAAAATAAACATAAATGCGCAAGTCCAGCTTGATCAGTTTTTCAGTAGTTTTCCAGCCTTTCTTGGTTACTTTAAAAAAAAAAAAAGGAAAGAAAAGAGAAAAAGAAAGAAAACAGTCCACTTAAAGAAATCTCCCTGCTGGAACTGGTTTCTTATATACCGCATATGATTAGGTTATTGCCATAGGAAGAAAGTGGGCTGTTTTTTGTTCTTTCTTTGTTTTTTTCCCTCTGACAGGAACCCCCTTTTGATTTAAGGCAACAAACATTTCTCCTCCATTGTGTGTCCATTTAGCTGATGCGTATGTGTTGTAATGGTTTTCCAGAATTAATTCTTTGAAGTTGCAATCTTCATTGCATTCTTTCTGTTAAAATAATAAGCAAACAACATTATCCAAATAGTTTTTAGATGGCTCAATCAAAAAAATAATAAATAGTAATATTTAGTAGAATTAAAGCATACGTGACTTTTTATTTGAGTGAGCCTCAATTTCTTAGATATAGGTTAGCATATTTGCAAAAAAAAAAGACGTCTTAAAAAAAGATAAAATGATACAAGGTTATGCAATGAAGTTTCATTATATGTAATGTTTGGCAGCCCATTTCTAGTATCCTTTGTTATTAGAAACTATTTCCCCTTAATTAACAGCTCTCATATTACTGTGCCCAAGTCCCTCATCTCCTAACCACTGAGAACTTGATGTAATTAGCTGAGCCTCTGCCTCCCTCAACTGAAGGACATATTTCACAACTTTTCTTTGTTTACTACTACACTGCCTGTAATAGTGATGGAAAACAAAAAAATGAATCTGTTTATTCATCCATTCAACCATTCATTCATTCATTCAGTTAAATCTATACCTTGATGCATTAGCCTGTGCCAGATACTGTGCTAGACTGTGGGAATATAAAGGTGGGAATATAAAAATAAAATATAAATTTTATTACAGTGGGATGAACTGTTACATATTTCACATTGTAATAAAGTGGGAACAATGTGAATGCTTATAGTTCAAAGCCCATATTGTGAGACTGATGTTGATAAATGAACTTCTGGAATTTTTCTCCAAGAATTTTCATGTTAGCAATGTACAAATTGGGTGAACTTTAACAAAAAGATCTTTATTGCTGACAGTTGGTAATTTTAGATCTTAGGTATCTAAAATGTGTATGGAATTTTAGAGCTGGAAGGATCCTGAGAGGTCAGTTAATCTAACCCATTTTGCAGATCAAGAAATAAAGTCCAGAGAGCTTAAGCAGTTTGTTAAAGTCACACAAAAAAAACCTTTTTTCTTAATGCTTGAATATAAAGTGTTTTAATGAAATCGTTAAATTATATAGTTGAAGAGAAATTAATTCCATTTTTAGTTTTCAGAAAAGCAAGATGTTTTTGGCAAAAATAAGTTTGGAAAATTAAGTCTAAGCATATCAGTTATCAATACCTTTGCATAGAGTTTTCCATCCTTGTTCATTGCAAGATAGTATTCACTTTCCACCCCTTTGATTGCCACAATTCCAACTGCCACTGTCCTGATTTCCATGATATCTGCAAAGAATCACAAAAAGATATGTCAGTTATTCTCTCACATTTGCAGATGACCCAAGAATGGCCATTTGTTCTTATTTCTGTTTCCATTGGAAATTGTTAAGATCATTAATGTGATTATTTGCTCAGCCTGAGACCCCCTGCCACCCATAACACATACACACAAACACCAGAGTAGTCCTTATTAAATATAGAAAGTGCAAATGACTGATATTTTATTTTGTAGAAAAAGATGTCTGGATTCAAAGAAATAGATATATATTTGAATTTAGCTTTTTCTTCTCTATAAATACATTTCTAATTTACTATAATCACAACAACAATAATGGCTAATGTTTATTGACTTCACACCATATGCTGAGGATTGTGCCAGCTTTCTTACATATTAACTCATCTACTTATCACCAAGCCTAAGCAAATACTCTTGTTATCTCCAGTTTATAGATCAAGAAGCTTAAGCAAGAGCTGTCATTTTTGTTTATGATCCAGAATTTGCTAGTCCAAGAGATGTTAAATAATTTTCCCAAATTCTGTCAGCTAATAAGTGGCAGAAATGAAATTTGAACCCATATGGCCTGAGTCATAATCATTACATAATACTAGGAAAGTATATAATATGCTTATATCCTTACTTTTCTACTAAAACTTCATCTTAAAAATTATTAGTGGAATATCTCTAGAATTACTGAAGCTGAATAAAATTCCAATTAAAGCAATTGTAAATGGTGGTAAACAGAGTCTTTAAAAAAGATGAAATATTTTAAATCGATAATGAGTTTTTGATACATGAAGATAATTTAAAACCAAGTTATGAATACTGTTCGTGATATTTTATGACTCTATACTCTTATATCTGGGTCCAGAAATTACTTTTACAAAACATGTAGCTACCATAAGATTGTTAACCTAATATTTTCTTTAATTACGTAGCTTTTTCTTCAGTGCTGTATTTTAATATAGTAAATTCTCTAGAAATACTTAAAAATGATGTAGGAATTAAAAGTTTAGCAAACCTTTTATCTAACTGCTGTTAATTACACTTTCAACGTGAGGGTGCCACTATGAAACATTCTCTTTCTTGTGCCTAACACAATGCAAAGAAAATTCCAAGTGAAAGTTATCTGCTTAAATCAAGTCTCTAAAAGCTGTGTTCTACAATACCCACTTAATTAAAGGAAAATCTGGTCTTTTAACTCCATGCCTTCACTTTATCCTCCTATTTATTCTTTTTGCTTCAGTTTTCCTATATGGAAAATAAAACTGTTACCTACTTCCTTGGGATTAATGTAGCCTAGCTAATATTTGTCATCTATTTCACATGTATGCTGCATATAGAACCCTTTTCACAATCTGCTATGTTTAGCACTAGTCAGTTTACCCACTTGAGAGTTCTTTAGCTGCTCATCTAGAAACTGGGGTCCATGAATAAAATGCAAAGGAGTGAATATTAATCTTTTTAAGTATTTATGAAGCATTGTTGCAATGCATAGAACCATACTGTAATCTTAGGACACAAATTCAGAAAAACAGCCCTGGTTTCTAAACTCCAAGAGTGAAAATCTAATATAAAACAGCAAACTTCTATAGATATACCTTAATGAGAAGAGAACAAAACTTTGTGGAAAACATAGGCATAAAGAGGAAGCTAAGGAAAATTTTAACAGTTAGTTACAAGCAAATGACGGACGTTATGCTGAGATACATGCAACATTCAACAAATCTTCCCTGAGAGGTGATTCTGTGCTAGGTTCAATTTAAAGACAGGGAAATAATTTGCTGTGCAGAAGAATCCAGTTAGGTTAGGTTTGTACTAATATAGTGAAGAATACTGAAGAACTGTATTGGTTCAACATAGTTGCAGTACCAAAATTGAATAAATGTATCTATTTTAGGACATCTGGAGTATTTGGCTTCTAAAGATCTTACCTCTACAAAATTTTATGAAGTCAGTGTTTTCCTTTCTTTCAAATCCCTTTACTCTTAGAATTCTTCCCTTTATTCAATCTTATATCTTCTATTAGATGGAAAGAATACTGATACACAGGTTTAGGGTATCTTTCATGCTCAGTTGTAATTAGTAAATGGAATCTATAATATTTGCTGATTTTTCTTTTATAGACCAACTGTCCACAAAATATAACTGTTGAATGATAAAGGTATTAATCATGACAATTCCCTTTCAGGTCCAGTAATGACAATATGTTCTTTCTGTCCCACCTCCCAACCCTTTTCTCTCTCTGCTGCCTGTCCACTGCCCACCATATTTTTGTTGCACCCTGGCACTCAATAGGTGATGAACATTGTTAATCTTATCCCTCCACGTAGTGGGGTTAAGGATATTAAAGAATCTTTAGATTTTTAGCAATCCATGTAAAAAGTGGACAAAATATATTTGAACAGATATCTCACCAAAGTAGATACACAGATGGCAAATAAGGATATGAAAAGATGCTCAATCTTTAAATATTCTACCTTTAACCAGGATGAAGACAGACTTGAAAATGACAAGGTTCCTGATTCAGTAATATTCTTAATTGTTAGATGTATTTTAAATATATCTTTCACTAGGAAATTAACATATATAAGTAGCTTGCTTGGGCAGGCATTAAGTACTGTTGGCAGAAACAATACCCTATCAACCCTGACTTCCTAGTCTGTTTTGCCCCATGTGTTGTGCCCTCTATTACTCAAGAAAACCCAAGAATTAAGCAACTAAAGTTACCACTTTTGTTCAAGTGCAGAATGGGAAGCGATGTTCCCACAGATCCACAAAGATCTATATAATTAACTACATAAAAGCTTACAGAATCCTGCCCTCCAAACCAGAAGCCAGGGAGTTGCTCAGAAAATGTAAAATATGAAGTTAAAAAGTTAGCTATCAATTGTCTCATCTTATTGTCTACAGTGCATTATTGCCTTATATAAGACAAATGTAAGAGTTTGTCTTGTTTGTGGATCTGAATTTATGTTTAAGAGAAGTTTATGTATAAGTAACACAGTAAATTTGTTTCCAGAGATGTCAGGTGTATTACATTAGTACATCAGATTGTTAACATAGTGACTATAGTAGTGTAATGATAGATATTAAAAAAATAAGAGAGATAAGCTCACACAGTAGAACATGAACAACAAAACAGTATGTCAATTAAATTGGCCATTTGGCCTCCTTAACAATATTTTTCTCAACAATATTGTCAACAACAGCATCAATTCGTTTCTTACGTTGTCACCCTTACAAACTAGGCAATATGCCCCAAATAGCTTCCTTATTTTTCTTGTTTAATCATTCATGAATTTATCAAAACTTTTTTGTCCATTATTATTTAAACCTTTATCACACTTGCAGTAGGTGAGGAACCTTGGTATAAATTGCTATTACTTAAAAAGAAATCTCCATCATTCACTTGGGAGTTTTAGGTGCTCCCCTAAAATTCCCAATGTATAATTATGTATAACTATGAAAATGTGAAGCATGGGATTTTTAAGGCAGTAAACTATTCTGTATGATACTGTAATAGTGAATACATGATGTGCTTGTCAAGACACATAGAAGTACACACGGCAAAGAGTGAACTTTAGTGTAAACTATGGACTACCATTAGCAACATGTATCAGTATGTTTCATTAATTATACCAAATGTGCCACTTTAATGCAAAATGTGGACCTGTGAGGTAAGGTGAGTACGGTATATGGAAAGTCTACTATTAACTCAGTTTTTCTGTAAAACTAAAACTGTTCTAAAAAACTAAGTCTGTTAATTAAAAAAATAATACAGTCTAAATTTTAATTAGCAATGTAATATGATTGAGGGCATGAAAAACTATACTGGCATTTTTATGATTTGTTCTTGTCCCAAATATGTAGTACATTTGAGGTTTCTTATTAACTATTATTAATAATGTCTTTGGTGATGGATTACGATCTACATACCAAGTTGATGACTTCTCTTTGTGAAATATGGACAGTTATGAAGAGTAAGATTTTAATGCAATACACTTGGGAAGTATGAGAAATACAAATATTCTATATATAAAGACAAGTACACACACTTTTTTGTGGTATCTCTCAGGTGTATTGGGATGGAAAAATAACTGAGGTCCAATAATATCTTAGAAAACTTACCTGATTATTTTAATTGTGATATCATAAAAAATCTGGATATTAATAAAATATATATCAAAATTCAGTCAGTGATTTTGCATTCCAAAGAAAAAGAAATGAGTGACACTAAGCAGTATATGCCAGTTGCTAAAAAGAACAGGATGAAAAAATCAGTTCAATTGAAATTCAGAAGAAAGAGGTGTATATCCTAAGTTGTCAAAGGAGGATTTGAGGAACAGATAGAGCTTGAATTACATCTGAAGGACAGATGACGTTGACATAGGTTGAATGGACACATAGCATGAAGCATCATGCTAATTGTATATGAAAGACCAGAGAGGCAAAGATATAAAAGTCATTTCAGAAGATGGAAGCTAGAGGTATCTGCCTGAATAGGGAGTGCGTCAAAGTAATAGAGGATGGAAAAGGAGTAAGGACCAGATGGTTGAGGCCTTGATTGCCAATTTAAGGAATTGTAACTTTTAATTTAGACAGTGAGGATTTAATTTAGACTGGAGATTTGAAATTTGAAAAATGTCAGGATATAAATTATGTTTTAGGAAAATTAATTGGACATAGAGAGAAGATAAGAAGAAAAATGACTGGAACTATGTAAGCCTGTATGCTAATGTTATCAATGGATATTTATATTGACCTATAGTGGTTTATTATTGTGATTTTCAACTAAGTTTAATGAGCAAATGTTTTCAAAACTGTCTCAATTTATATTTCTAATACAGAAAGTATCAGTATATAACCCACACCAACAAAATCTCTTTAATATCCTCAAAAATGTTTATGAGTGTGAAGTGGTCTCAAGACTAAGAACTTTGAAAACAGCTTTTCTAAATTAATTCTACTTCTCCTGGTATGTTTAGTTGCTGTTTGACTGTTCTTTGTATATTGTACCCTTGTATTTGAGGGTTGAATACCTTTGGATATTTTATGTAACCTTTTGTACACATGGGTGTATAAATCAAATCTCCATGGCACGTGCACATAAATGCTCAATGTGCTCCAAAATGTCGGGAGAATTTCTTAGTGATATTTAAAAATATTAAGTTGCAAATTATAATTAAATTATGTAAGCAAACAGTAAACTATGTTAAGCATTCATGTTTGATAAACTCACTTACTAGTTTAATGTTGGTATGTTTTTAATTAAAGAGTAAAGCTACAACGTATATTTATACTGCTATGTTTTTGTACACTGTCACAATTTAAAGGACAGCAAAAACGTTTTCTAAATACAAGCCATATTTTTGACACATTGAAATCCTGTATCTCAGTGTTATATTTTTTTACCTATCCTGCATGTAATTGCCCAAATGACTTTTAAATGTATTATGTGTGTGTGTGTGAGTTTCTGTTGAAAATTCAAAAGAATTGCCTTCAAAGAATAGTTAATTCTTGATTCTGTCTCCCCCTGTCTGTCTTGGACATCTTCAGTTCTTCCCTTTCCTGCCTTTTAATTATAGAAATCCACTTCTCAAATGGAACTGTTATTTCCTGAAACTACCCTACACAGATCAAACATTGAAACATATCCATATTTCTCATTAAATACAATATTTTATGATTCTCTTAAAGTTTTGTATAAATTTTCTTTGAAATTACTTTGCCTAAGTAAGTCATTGAATTTACCATTAGGTATAAATTTTCTGCAAATATTGTATGTGAAAAAAAATATCCAATTGCTTTCAAACATGAAAAAATTATTAATAAATTTAATAAATAATGAAGTTGGCATAGTATGTTGGACATGTTAAGCATTTACTAATTTCTATTTCTATTTTCTTTTTAAATCTTACTTACAGTATCTTAATTTTAAAGTTTAAATACATTTGTAAGGTCTAGGCTCTGTGCCTATAGACCAAATGAATAAAATGTCCCTGCCCTTAACTCTGAAATCTTTTCAAAAGACTACCCTGGTTCTTTTCACTAGCCCCAGATTTCTTGAACATAACAAACAAAATCTGCTCACTTTTCCTGAATTTATTTCTTGCATTCTAGCTTCTAATCTCTTCATTGTCTTTTTCCCTTCAGGGTTGTCACTGACCTCCTAAGTGTCAATCAAGTCTCAGAGTTTTTTCAATAGTCATAAATTCCTTCTATGCATCTTTTGGCACTCTTGACGTCCCTGTTCTATTCCTAATCCTTGCTGTTTCTCTGATCCTGCACTACCCTGATGTATTAAGGTATTCATAAATGATTAACTTTGTGTAACCATATCTATAGATTTTTTGATAATTTATTATATTATTTTATGCTTAAAAGTCTTTTTTCCATTCCACTCTGAAATACATTTTATTCTGCTTTTTAGAATTTGAATTTTATGTATATTTCTTAAATTCATCTGGAATTTTGGAATACAGTGTGAGGTGAAACTTTAAACTGATATTTTATTTCTGCAAATAGTTAAGTAGTTTTTGCAACATTATTTACTAAATATTCCATTCCTTTTTTGAGTGATACATGCCTCTGTTTTACCTTATATTGGTTATCTTGTTTTTCCTGTTGATATATGTTTGTCTGCTATATACCCACATTAATTTATTATAGGTTACCAATTCTGAAGTGGCTCATTACACTTACAGGTAGTTCTGACCTTAGGTGTTGCTAAATACTCTCAGATATACCCTCTAAAGCTGTGCAGAATAAATCAATACCCTTCCCACAAAATAGCTTTTCAAAGAGATGACTGGGGCTCTGTTCCCGGTCAGGCAAAGAATCTGTGATTTCTTCAGCCCTGTCTCATCAAGACTCTTCACCAGCTTTATTATTAACTTTAAACCAGTTTTCTAACAAAAACTGGATGAGTATAGATACAGATAGCCTAAGACAAAATATTGTTCATTATTGTCCTTGATATAGGTCATAAACCACAATAATATACTCTCACCGTCTTCCATAAGAATATTTTTAATCATTTCATTATTTTGAAGTTCTGATAAAGTAAAAAGTATGTCTATCAAAAATAAATGTTTTCAGATTAATATTCTTCAAGGATATTTTACAATTTGTTTAACATTTATATAAGGTCATTTTTTATATATAGAAAGACAAATGTCAAATTTTCCTTTTAACAAATGATGAATGCT
This sequence comes from Manis javanica, assembly GCF_040802235.1. Lineage (NCBI taxonomy): Eukaryota > Metazoa > Chordata > Mammalia > Pholidota > Manidae > Manis > Manis javanica. The sequence continues at coordinate 99,330,517 of NC_133163.1, read as the reverse complement.
TTTTAATTTTCTTTAATTATGTAAAAAAAGCATGATCTATGATTAACCTTCTGTAATTATGTGCTAAATGACATTATGTGATACGTGCTAAATTGAAAATGTATTGAAATAAATGTAAAACCAAATAAACAAACAAAACAGAAATATACTCGAACACAGAGGACAGATTGGTGGTTGCCATAGGGGAGGGGTGTAAGAACGGTAGACAAAATAGGTGAAGGGGATAAAGAGGTACTAACTTCCAATTTAAAATAAATTAATCATGGGGATAGAAGTATAGCAGAGGGAATATAGGCAATAATATTTTAATATCTTGTATGATGACAGATGGTAAGTACACTTAATTGTGGTGAGCATTTAGTAATGTATATAATTGTCAAATCATTACGTTGTACACCTGAAACCAATATAATACTGTATATCAACTATACCTCACTATTTTTTAAATTTTTTAAATAAACAATAAAAATAACTGATTATTTCTAAGAAAATAAATTTTAAAATAAAATATAAGTTAAAATGTAAATGTCATAGCATTAAAGGTAACAAAACACACTTTGCTACTCTGATCTGATAATTAGAACTCTTTTATTCTATGCTTTAGAAAAATTAGCTTATTTATTTTTACAATTTCATCTAGTTTCTAAATGATGAGGTGTGAGAAATGTCATTTTGCTATTTGCAAAGAGTGTTTCACAAATAAAACATTGCAGATGTAGAGAGTCATTATACTGCCCTCTAAAAGTGAAGCCAACGATAGCATGATTGGCACAATATGCAACATATGAAATTATTTAACAAGTATTTATTGACTGCTTACTATTGCCAGACCCAATTCTAAGTACTGGGACTTTACTGATCTAGAGAAGAGTTATCTGAAAGTGAATTGTAGAGTTATTTATGCCTCTTATTTACTTATATTTACATCAGTGCTCTTTATGCTGCCTGTTGAAGTTATAAATTTAACAGCCTGTTAAAGTTACAAATTTAATAGCTTATGACAATGAATAAACCTATTTATATAATAGCAAAAACCATCATTATTTAGTTAAATGAGGAAAGGATTGGTTAACTAAGTCATGAGGAAATTTATCTCATCTTCCTAATTCCCAGGTATCCATATTTGATATGTCTGTGGAAGCACTCAAATCATTCTTTTCTAAAATAGAAAAACATGAAATTAATTTTTTTTAAAAATATGGAAGTTGGGAAAATATTCTATTATGCCTTTAGTTGAATTAATCCCCCTAACACCTTGGAAACTTTTAGGTGGTGATACAATTGCTTGAGAAATGGTGAGCTGAATTTTTCGATTCAACCTAAGATGATGTTAACTATTTTAGAAGCAGGGACACATTGGTGCCTTATATTGAGGTTGCAAAATGTACCAGACTTTATTTATATGAGTAAATCACATATCCTATATTTTGTGACCATGGAACTTATTTTTACCTGAAAGCTCAGGTCTTTATATTTCCATGCAATAGTCAGCATTCCTGATGATCACAGTTTTTTAAGTTTTAATTCAGCCACCTTAAATCCTGTTTGTAAAACAGGAAATAAATCACAAATAAATGATACATGTGTATATTAGACAATTATAGTAGCCAACATATCAGCTTTCTCGCATTTATTTGTCTTTGGCAAACTAGAGAGATGTCATCTATAATGTCCAATGATATGTGAATCTTTTCCATCTATTATTAATCATTGCATTCTATCCTTTTTTAAACTCATTTGAGGTTGTATGTTTTGATCTGGGTCCTTTTCTCATGAGGCATATTCTAGCCTCTTCTTGTTATATCTGCAATCTTTAAATCCTTGAGCTTATGACAGCACATATCATTAATTATATCATTCATCATTCATTCTCTTTTTTTTTTAGTAGCATACCCTAATATACTGTATTTTCTATCCTAGAAAGCCTTATAGGCAGCTCTATAAATGATGAGTATTTGTCACGACAGTATATATGAGAATTCATACAAATAAATATTTTTTTAAAAAAAGAAAAATCTGATTTAAAATGATCAGAAAATTTGAATAGACAGTTTTCCAGAGAAGACATAGAGGTAGCCAATAGGTACATGAAAGGTTGCTTAACATCCCTAATTATCAGGGAAATGCCAATCAAATGAGATCAGACTGCAATGTGAGATACCTCACACCAGCCAGAGTGCCTAGTATCAAAAAGGCAAGAAACAACAAGTGTTGGCAAAGATGTGGAGAAAAGAGAATCCTTGTGCACTGTTATTGAGAATGTAAATTGTTACAGCCACTACGGAAAGCAGTATGGAGGTTCCTCAAAAATTAAAAATAGGACTACTATATGATCCACTTCTGGGTATTTATCTGAAGAAAACAAAAACACTAAGCTGAAAAGATACATGCACCCCCATGTTCACTGCAGCATTATTTACAGTTTTCAAGATATGGCAGCAACCTAACTGTTTATTGATGGATGGATGGATAAAGAAAATGTGACATATACATATACAGTGGAATATTATTCAGTCATAAAAAAGAATGGAATCTTGCCATTTGTGACAATATGGATGGACCTTGAGGGCATTATGCTAAGTGAAATAAGTCAGGCAGAGAAAGACAAATATCATATCTCTCTTATTTGTGGAATCTAAAAAACAAAAAAATGCAAAAATACAAAACAGAAAGAACAAGCTCATTGATACAGAGAACAGCTTGGTGGTTGCCAGATTGGTGCCTGGTGGGAGAAATTGGTGAAGGCTATCAAAAGGTAAAAAAAAAAAAAAGTCATGCTGCCAGAGCCTGGAGTTTGGAGGATGTGGTGAACCAGAAGGCAAATATTATTAGCAGAGAACATTGAATGGACAGATTGTTGTTTTCCCCTTTTCCTTATTCATGAAGCACATCAGTAAATAGTGGAGTATGTTATGAGTGCCAGGCTAGGGTCTGACAGCATTGGAAGAAATAAAAAACCCTGGTGGTGTTGGGGGTTCCTGACTGTGGTGACAAATACCTCACCATGTATAGAGCAGGCCTATAAGGCTTTCTAGGCTAGAAAATAACATATTCAGGCATTCCATTAAAAAAAATGAATGAATGAATGATATAATCAATGACTGTCATAAGCTGTCATGCTGTCATAAGCTCAAAGATTTAAAGACTGCAGATATAACAAGAAGAGAATAAAAAACCTAGTATGCCTCATGAGAAAAGGACTCAGATCAAAACATATAACATCAAATGGGTTTTAAAAATGGAGAGACTATAATCATTAATAATAGATGGAAAAGAACCACATATCATTGTACATTATAGATGACATCTCTAAAGTTTGCCAATGACAAATAAATGAGAGAAATAGCTAATATGTTGGGTACTATAATTGTCATAATAAATGATACGTGCATATATTAGACAATTCTCAAGTCCTTAATTTTAATCCATTTTTAGTTAATTTTTGTGTGTGATGTAGATAGTGGTTAAGTCTCATTCATTTGCATGTGGCTATCCAGTTTTCCCAACACCACTGATTGAAGAGGCTGTCTTTTCTCTGTTATATATTCTTAGTCACCTTTGTTGTAAATTAATTGACCACATATGTGTGAGTTTATTTCTGTACTTTGTATTCTGTTCCATTGATTTATGTGCCTGTTTTATGCCAATACCATGCTGTTTTACTGTGGCTTTGTAATGTCGTTTGAAATCAAGGAGAATGATGGCTCCAACTTTGTTTTTCTGTCTCAAGTTTGATGTGGCTATTTTTGTGTGTGTGTGGTTCCATAGAAATTTTAGGATTATTTGTTCTATTTCTTTGAAAAGTGCCATTGTAATTTTTATAGGGATTGCACTGAATCTGTAGATTGTTCGGGGTCATATGGACATTTTAACAATATCGACTCTCCCAATTCATGAACACAGATTATATTTTCATTTATTTGTATCTTCAGTTCATTTCATAAATGTTTTGTAGTTTTCAATATACAGGTCTTTCACCTCATTTGGTTAAATTTATTCCTGGCCATTTTATTCTCTTTGATAAAATTGTTTCCTTTATTTCTCTTTCTGATAGTTCATTATTAATGTATAGAAATACAACAGATTTCTATGTATTGGTTTTGTATTTTGTTACTTTACTGAATTCATTAGCTCCAATAGTTTTAATGGTGAAATAAAACTCCAATAGTTTTAGGGTTTTCTGTATATAATATCATGTCATCTGCAAATAGTGATACTTTCACTTCTTTTCTGATTTGGGTGCCTTTTATTTCTTTTTCTTATCTAATTGCTATGGCTAGGACTTCCAGTACTATATTGAATACAAGTGGCAAGAGTAGGCATCATTGTCTTGTTTCTGGTCCTAAAGAAAAGGTTTTCAGCTTTTTGCCATTGAGTATAATGTTAGATGTGGGCTTGAAATATATGGCCTCCACTATGTTGAGGTACCTTCCTTCTGTACCCACTTTATTGACAGTTTTTGTCATAAAAGGATGTTGAATTTTGTCAATTTTTCTGCATCTATTGAGTTGATCATCTATTTTTATCCTTCATTTTGTTAATTTGGTGTATCATATTGGCTGATTTGTGGATGTTGAACTATACTTGCACCCTGGAATAAATCCCACTTGATCATGGTGTATCATCTTTGTAATGCATTGTTGAATTCAGTTTGCTAATATTCTGTTGAGAATCTTTGCATGTATGTTAATTGGGGTTATTGGCCTGTAATTTTCTCTTCTTGTAGTGTCCTTGTCTGATTTTGGTATCATAATGTTGGCCTTATAAAATGACTTTGGGAGAGTTCCCTTTCCTTCTATTTTATTTTTATTTTTTGGAAGAGTTTGAGAATGACTGATATTAATTCTTCTTTGAATGTTTCATAGAATTCACCATTGCAGCCATCTGGTGCTGGGATTTTATTTGTTGAGACGTTTTTGACTACTGATTCAATCCCTTTACTAGTAATTGGTCTGTTCAGATTTTCTATTTCTTCATGATTCAGTCTGGTAGGTTGCATGTTCCTAGGAATTTATTGATTTCTTCTAGGTTGGTCAATTTGTTGGCATATAACTGTTGTAGTAGCCTTTTATGATCCTGTATAGTTCTGTGGTATCATTTGAACATTCATCCAATTATTTGCAGGTATTTTTCTCCCCAATTTTATGAATAAAGTCTATTCAGTTTTCCATAATTTCTATTATTCTTTCTTTTCACAGCAATAAAATTTTTTAATTGGCTGTACACATTACATTTCCCAGTCTCCCTTGCAGCTCAATTTGGCCATATGACCAAGTTCTAGCTGATGTGATATAAATGAAGTGTCCCATGGCAACTCCCAGAAATCTTCCATTAGAGCTAGCCAGCAGGAACCCTTTGTGTCCACTTTTCTTCCTTTTTTGATATCCTCTCACTGGAATGCAGATTCTACCTTAGATTATGAGAGCAAAGTGACAGGAACAGAGACCTGAATGGAACCTGGAAACACCCAAATATTTTTGTGGAATAAAGTTGTCATTTCTCCAGGTGTTTATTGGATTGAGAAATAAATGGTTTTGTTTAAGCCAAACCTAATCTTAACTAATGCACCTTAATTTTATTTTCCTATCAGATACATTCCTCATAAAATACACATAAAAATGCAAAAGCCCATTTTTTTCAGCTATTCTAAAACAGCCAATCAGGCAAATCATATTTTCAACACCATTGTCAGTAACCAGGTATTTACTTTCATAGCTTTTTTTCACTTCTAACATCATGAGATAAACTAGAAGTGAAAACAGTACCCATGCTCTCATGTCTTTCATTTTCCTATTCAGAACATCAGTGTTACTAGAGATTCCACATTTCTTCTGATGCTATCATTCATCCCCACATGTGTGAGCATTCAGTTAGCTTGATGAATTTTTACCAGCCCTTCAGTACATCTTGATACGCATGTCAGGAATACTCTAAGTCCCCTAATAATCTGTCTCAAATCTGCATTCAATTGTTTCCTAGCCAGGGAATGACCTAATTTTGGCTGTCTTTTCTGAATGCTCCTTATTATTACATAAATCATGTAAGATTTATGATTCTTGGTTTGAACAGCATAACCTGTTCATTTGTGAAGAAAATAATTTATTGGTCACTTAACTATGTGCAGCCCTCTTTTCAGTCCTCTTTCTCTTCTGTATCAATTTATTCCATTTGCCATATTCTGTTTTTTTAATGTCAGCACCATTCTTTTTAAATTTTTTTTATTGGAATATAGTTGACATATAATATTATATTCATTTAAGGTGTACAATATAGTGATTCAACATTTATATATATTACAAAATGCTCACCACAATAAGTGTAGTTACCATCTGTCACCATACAAATTATTAAAATATTACTGCATATATTCCTTATGCTTTACTTTTCATTCCTGTGACCTATTTATTTTATATCTATTTATTTATAACTGGAATTTTGCACCCCTTAATCCCTTTCACTTATTTCCCCTATTACCCTACCCTGTTCCCTATCACACTATCAGTTTACTTTCTGTATTTATGAATCCTTTCCTGGGTTTTGTTTGTTTGTTTGTTTTGTTTCTTAGGTTCCACATATAAGTGAAGTCATATGGTATTCATCTCTCTCTCTCTCTCTGCTTATTTCACTTAGCATAATGCCCTCTAGGTCCATCCACATTATGCAAATGATATAAGTTTTCATTCCTTTTTATGGCTGAGTAATATTCCATTGTGATTGTGAATATATACCACATCTTCTTTATACCTTTGGACACTAAAGTTTGCCATATTCTTAATGATAGACTCCCTAGCCTCCTGAGTTGTTGTTGTTTTTTTTTTTTTTTGGCTTCCCTCTTTAATTAGGTTTTTTTTAAACCTCTTCTTAAAATACTTATCTTCTCTAATAAACTGTAGCAGAGATAAGAGTATCTCAAGCCTTCTCACTTTCCCATCTAGGTCAGAAAAACAGCTTATATTTATAATAAATATGATTGGTGACTATCTCAGATAAAACTACAAACACAACAAAAACAACAAAAAAAACTACAAATACAACCCAAGTCACTCCAAATAGTTCCCTTAGTGTCCTTACATCCTGGAATTTCTCCCAACAAGCTGTTGAGTTCCTGGAAGCATTTCTTTTCATTCCTTCTGACTCATACCCTTGTTACCACCTCTCTATTTGGTTAATCTTCTAGAAAGTAGAACATAATACTGGAACCACCTTAATGTCAGAACTAACTTCTTTCAGAAAATAGGATAGGCCATAAATACTGAACATATACGTGACAGCAATGATTCAAATTATTTCTATACCATTTACTCATTCTTCTTGCTGTACTCATTTCCTGAATTTCTAGGCCCAGTGGATATTGAAGCTAAAGCATAAGAATAAGGAGTTGTAGAGGTCAAGGATCATTTCAAACCTGTCTAATTTTGAGAAAGAGTACATGAGAAAATTTAGTAGGATGCTATTCTTACTGGGGTGGGACTGATACTGTGTTTGAGTTTTATGAAAATAATGAGTTTGAAGTGTTGGCAGTTTTCTGTATCTTGGTCCTAAATTTGTAATAAGGAAATTATGTTGTGATCTAAGCACAATAGAATTCTAATTGTGCTAAATGTATAGGATTAACAGAACTGTTGTTAGCAACTAAAAATAATTTTGTGTAACACCAAAAAATTTCAGAAAATATTGGACTTTTAAAAATATGGTGATGATGTTAGTTAATTTCCAAATACTTAATATTTACTCTGTGGTCCCAGTGTTCCCAGTGTTAAAGAGAAATATACATAAGTGTCATTCAGAGTAGCCTCATATGAGCTCCTCCACCCCTAGTTCCCTCTTTAATCTACAATCTATAGTCACATCCTGGAATTTCATTGTCTTCCATGCTCTGACTGCAATACTGAAGTTTTCAAAAGATGGAACATACAGAACGGCCCAGTTTGACTCTGATTGTGTGCAGGGCTTAAATATTACTAGCAGTTAAGACATGTATTGAAGTATAACTACCATTTTTATTTAATACCTTCCTCTGTGGATAAAATGGAATCATTGTACTATGGAAGTGAGAATTCTCTGATGTGGTTTCAACGTTCAACCTGAAACACAAGTAGGTGACCTTTAGTAATGTATAAATGTTATTAAAATTGACTTCCTCAAAAGTTATATGGTAGGATGCAGATAGATATTTCCTCAGTTCTTGTTCCTTATCATTATTTCTCATTTTGAATTTGCTTATTATCATGACTTCTTAGAGTCATAAAATACTGAAAGATAATGGCGATATATTTTAGCCAGTAGCTTCTCAAGCATATTATTATTGCTATCACTTTTAAAGTCATAGCTTATTTGTGACCAACATCTTGATAATTAAGATTAGTTCATTCACTGATGATAGTAGTTGCTGTAAATGTCTTCAACTATTTTTCATTTGCCTTTTAGAAAAACAGAGTATTTAAGTAAAAAGTTTATTAAATTCTTACTGACACCTCATCATTTAATCCATAAATCACTATTTTGCCTGTAACTACAAAAACAAAGCAGTTTTTCCTGTTCTGACTCTAAGAAAGAGAATAAAAATTGTGCTATCAAAAGCCAAATGATTTGCTGGTCTGAAATTTTAGAATGAAATAAAATAATGCTTATAAATCATATATAGTTTATTAGAAGTGGATATAAAATATTCTCATCATTGAAACATAATTTTAGTGCTCCACAACCTTCAAATAGAAATCAAATTACATCTAATTTTAAGAATATCTCTGGAAGAAGTAGCAGTTTTGTATATAGAAAGTAATCAGTGAAATGAGTGATATGTTTACCTCTCACCAAGAAATGATCCTTTAAAGCAAACATGATTGAAAGCAAAGTAACCTAAGTTTCACATTGACCACTATAGATAAATTCCTTCTAAGAAAATAACTGACTTCTGTACTATTTTAAATTTGTTTCAGTCTTAAATTTATTTTTAAGATAGTTTATGAGTCATTTATTATCGTGTAAACAACTTATGTATAGAACTTCTATCATGAACCAAGTTTTATCAAAATGTCAAAAATATTCACTTAAGGACATGTATCTGCCAATATTTTGTTTCAAGGTTCAACCTGAAACATGAATAGGTGACCTTTAGTAATAGATGAATGTTATTCAAAATTGACTTCCTCAAAAGTTATAAGGAAGCAGACGGAAAAACACCAAATTACCTTAGGTTGAATAATAAGGAGCATTCCATCAGTCAAGCTGAGTGACTGCTTAACATTGAAGACAAAACTCTTTTTTCTGATTAGTGTTCGAATTGGATCATTAGGTGGATAAGCTGTGCACATGCGGACTTTGTTACCTAGGCAATGGTTCAGTGTTTGAACTGGGAAAGAAGTGAGTTCATTTTCCCCACGTTTCCTTATTGACTTTCACCTGGAGTAGGTGACACAAAGGATTTAGTGGAAGTAATGACCTCCAACACATTGGAGGCTCTCTTACTTTTCCTATGAACCCTGGAATCCACTATTGTAAGATAACACAATTAATACATATAGTGGATTATGCTAATCTTATCTTTGTATCACTTTACCCTAAAAAGCATGCCTTTAACTGTTAAAAGACAGATTTAAGACAAAACCTTGGAATACACTAAAAGAAATTAGAAAACTAGCCAAATCAGAGCCAGCAAGAAAAAAACACAAGTTAATTAATACTGAAACCCAGAAAGTGTAATTCCCATCAAACCAGAATGAAACGCAAAACAATTTCGTGTAATTTCATAATTGCTCGTATCAGATATAACTGAAATGTCATGCAACAGGAGAATTAATTCCACAACATCATCGTCAGTGGGGGATACATCAGTTACCGTTCTCATCAATCTTATATGTCTATTTTATAATAATTTTATAATGATGTCAGAAACCACTTAAATCACCTTCAGGTTAAGTAAAAAGACTCATGCCATTCATTCAGGGAGTTAAGAACTCATTAGAAAATCTTTAGAAAGTACATTAGCATGTGGTACAGTGATGGCTATCTTTTCTTTTGAAAGAATTTAAGTCAGCAGCTTGTTTCAGCAGGGTAAAACTATGCCAGAATCAGAAGCAAACTACTCAGTTGTGTAAAAACATGATGATTGTAATGGCATATTACTGAAGAAAGTTATGGGAACATCATCAAACTGTATTGCACAGAGTTAAATTTCTATACCAGTTTACTGACCTTTTTCTTATCATTATCTGGGGCACAAGGGGGCAAGTTTTATCTTTGTGCTACTGAAAGCATGTTCCCTGAATCTGACGGGAGGAAATACTCTTTGCCTTTGCCCTGTAATCTCTGTAGGTGCTAAACTTTATTTCTGAGCTTTTATTTTTTATTTCACCAATAATTCTTTATCTGATCACATACAGTATCTACATCTGCTAAATACATTTTACTATGTTCTAAAAATGGCTCCAAAATTATCACAATAAGTACAGATACTATAATTCCAGAATATGTGAGAAAATATCAGATTTTTATGCAAAATGGAAATAATATGTTCCTAATACCTAGAATATCTCTTCTATTTTCTGGTTTTTCCTAAGTCTAAAATATATGCGATAAGAAACCAAACTTTCATTATGTAGAATTACTGATAAGGTTCAAAATAGAAGTATACCCGGGAAAGATATACTTAATACATAATATTTTTATACTATGGTGTAAGAGACTATTTCTTCTGAGAGCAGAATTTGATTTTGCTAGAAAGGAATGAACACAAGGGCACCAAGAATGAAACTGAAGGAGGAAAATGGTCATAAAATGAAGTTATGGAAACTTTCATTAACATTTTGTTTACAGCTAGCTCTAGGAGTCAAGACATTAGGCTTCACTTAATTCATAGAGACACATGTTAGGAGATAAATCATATACCCACTTTATCTTGATTTTGGCTATTAATATGTCTTGTAAAATTTTGCTATCCAGTAGATATTTTAAATCTTTCCTCTTTCCCTCTTCAACTGGCATTTAAATATTCTGCTACCCGGGCAATAAGAAAATTCTTAACACTTGAGTTTCGGATCATGCTGGTATGCATCATTGAAAAGTTAAAGCATGATTTAAAGTCATTTTGGCCATTGGCTGTCTTAAGACATTTTAGGCACAGTTTTTGTTAGCAGCCTAAATAATGAGCTCTAATGTGGAGTAGTTACATTTTTCACAGAAATAAAAGTGAAAGGAAAAAGAGGAAGAAATAAAAACATCTAAGTTTACAGAGGAAGATACTTATGATATTAAAAAGGAGATCCACAGACCCCAAACCCTTAAAAGAAACTATTGCACTTGCCCTTTTTGTGTCGCCAGATGTAATAGCTGTGCTCTTCTGTTCCCATTGCCATCACGTTCATCCTGGCTTCATTATTTGTACTTCATCTATTATTAGTTTCTTAACTAGACCCCTGCCTCCAGCCTCTCTGACTTTAAATTTATCCTTAGGTATTCATAAAGGACAGGTATAAACGTTACTCTTCTGCTCCGAAACTTTCAATGATATATTCTATTAAAAAGCAAAACAAAACCTCTTCTTTTACTTGGAATTAGAAACCTTCTCCCAGCCAACTCCAGCTTACTTTCACGATTTTCTCCCATTGTTCCTCTACAGCTCACCTGAGTCTTGGCCACTTATCTCCCTCTCCCATACAAATTGCCGGGCACTGTTCCTGCCTCTGCCCACCAGTTCCTGTAGTTAAGTACAACCTTGATTTCAGTGTTTCTCAACCATTGCCTCATGCATTCGCTCCATGGAATCATGTGATGAACTCTAAAAAATTTCAAATGCCCAGTTTCCATTCTTCAGAAAGTCTGACCCAGTAGATCTGAGGTGAGGCTTGGGAATCAGTATTTTAAAAGCTTCTATTTACTTGAGTGACACTTTTCTTTCAAAACCAAACTGAAATTCAAGTTTCTCTGAAATGGTTTACCTAGTTTCCTAATCTGTCGTCATCTTGTTTAAGAACATATTTCTGTACTAGGAATTAGTACTCACCTCTATTCTCCTATTGTTATTCATAATTTTAGCCTATTTATTTATCTAAATCATAAGCAATTTGAGGAGACTATCTTATATTTCTGTCAGTCCCTGGCACTTAGTATAGGGGTTTGTACTTGGTAGGCTCTCATTAAATGCTGAAGTAGATATTATGATACATAAACCCCATATTTAATTAGTGTGTCATACTGTAAGGCAGCAAATGAAAGTAATCATTCCAGGATGAAAGAATTAATGAAGGTCTTATCATACTAAACATCAGAAGAACTAATGTTGAAAGATCAAGTACCCAAAAGTATTTGTTAAATTTCCTTCTAATTCTCATTATATTTTTGGAATTTATCTAATTAGGTAAGAGGCACAAAACTCTATGGTTAATTCAAACAACAGTTCATCTTGAATTACATTTCATGATGCCAACTCAAAAAAGCTGAGAAAACTCCAAACATTTCTAGTTTTCTAACCAGTTATAGGTTTTTCTTTTTCGGTTTTGGCTAAATGTCTCTTGAACTTACTTATATTTTTTAGCATGAAATGCTTGTATGCTTAACAGCTTCCATATGTTTTCTGTTTGCTATATAATATAGCACACCTATTTAACTGTTTTGCTCCTAACACATTAAGACTTTAAGAAGTGCACACTAGTTATAATATTTCATGAGTTTACTAAGAAGTCTCTATTCTTATCTATATTGTTATGATTTTATAGACATTGAATATAATCCATTTTAATATTCACCTTAATAAACACTTATTATTCTGGATCACAGCCCAAACTTTTTTAGTCTATATCACATATGTCTTATTTCATTCATTCATTCTAATTCTAGGATACTTCTATTGTACTGTGTAGTCTTTATTAGTGCTAAGCAAGGAGGACAGCATCTGTATTCCAGATGTAGATATACCATGTTGTTTACACAGAACTATTATAATATGTTCTGTTTTGTGTCTTACTTTCTTCCTGGTCTTATGGCAACAACTGCACATTAAGATAATATCTTTATGGATATTTAGGGATTTCTTATTGCCTTTTTTGTGAGAAAGTTATTGTTTAGAGCCCTTTACCTTATAAATATAATTTAAATTTTATTACAAAATATATTTTATTCAAACTCATCTTCCAGTTTTCTATTGACTATATCCCTGTTCTATTTTCCAGCATTGTATTATCATTAGCTTATTTTAGTAATTTAAAGATGTTAACATAACCTACTTGTAATTTACACTCTACATTCTTACTCTTAGAAAATGTTGACCAAGTTGGGTCATTTTACTAATGCCTATGGAATCTCACTTACATATTTCCATTTAAAATGTTCATTCAAACTGATTCCTTATTTTGAATTTGTTCCTTTTTCTTTAACCAGTGATTCTCAGAATGACGGGCTGGGAGTGATGGTCGAGGCAGATGTTGTTGGGCAAAAAACATCCTTTAGGGAAAAACATTTCAGAATCACTGGACCTTATTAAAACTACACATATTCCATGGAGATTCTGATACTTCCTCCCTATCTTTGGGAAGTCATTCCCTGTCCAGCCTATCCCTCATGGGACTTAGCTCTGTAATTAGCCAGTGATACCAATAGAAGGGTTCTCTATACAACAGATACGTGGGGATGAAAAAAGTTCACAACCTATTCAAAGCCAGGTTTTAAAGTATCTTATAACTGGTGGTTGCTAGAGGGGAGGGGATAGGAGGATTGATGAAATCCATAGAGGGGATCAAGGGGTACAAACTTCCAATTATAAAATATATAAGTTATAGGGATGAAATACATGGGGAATATAGCCAATAATAGTGTAATGACTTGGTATGGTGACAGTAGTAACTACACTTATCATGGTGAGCATTTTGTAATGTACAGAAATGTTGAATCACTGTGTTGTATACCTGAAACTAATATAATATTACGTCAACTATACTTCAATGAAAAATTTTTAAATAAATAAAATTAAAATTTAGAAATAAAATATCAAGTATTTCACCTCCCCCAAAAAAGGATCATCTTTGTCTAGGATCACAATAGTGACTAAAAAAAAAAAGAACCTTGTTTTTTGAACCACATCAAATAATTCTGAAGATTAAAAAAAATGATATCTCTGTGCCTATTTACTCAAAGAGCTTTAGTAAGAAGGCTTTCTTACAGAGGCTCTCTTACCTCACCTCAACATCCTTCCTACAAATATTGTGAATATTTTTCAGTCACATAGTAGTGAGGCAGGGAAAATGAGGCAGAAGGAACCCTGTGAGAAAGGCACAGAAGCATGAAACACTGAAGCATTACAGGGCTAGTTTGCTGTGCTTGGAGCATATACAAGGAGGTTTGTCAGGAGGAAAAAAAAATAAAACAAGAAATAGAGGCAGGGACCAGATCATGAAGAGCCTCACATGGCTAGTTAAGTTTGGATTTTTATCCTGTAGGCGATGGGAGCCCTGAAAGTTTCATAAAATTTTTTCTTTTAGCAGTGTGGGAGGTGGATTAGCAAGAGGCGAGACCAGTGAAGAGATGCTAGCACTGGTCTAGGCAAGGGCTGACGAAGGCCTGCTCCAAGGCAAGGATAGTGGGGACTGAGGATTGGAGGTGAGTGCACTTGCTTCCTCAAGGAGGTTATATTTGTATAAATGGTTAATACAGATCTTCAGTCCGATTTTGAGTGATTTAAGACACAACCTCATAAAAAGCCTCAAAGTATCTAGTAATGCTGCTATCTACCACAGCACAGTTCTAATATGACAAAACTGGATGTATAAATGTCTAATTGAGGACCAAGAGATGAAAATATTATTATTTATTTTGGATGTAAAAATCAAGTTTATCACCTATCAATTACCTTCCAGAATAGTCTTCCCCTTTGTACATTCCAATGTTTCACTAGTCTAAGCTACTTGCATTTTCTGATAACTCATTTATCTTTCAAAGTTGTGTTTTAACTTAATTGAAAGCAAAATAAATTAAGCAGGAGAAGGAGGAAAGGAGCGGTCATAGAACCTGTGAGCGATGTTAAGTAGCTTTCCTCCTCCTGGTAAGAGTCATTGTGACCAGCCCTTACCTTCCTTCCCTGTGTTTCCCTGTGCTCTGCCACTAGGACTAAATCACGCACAAGGAATCAGGAGATATAAAGTTAAAATGGAATGAGGAGAGAGTGTTAACGTATATTTTCCCATGCTGGAAAAGAGAACTGTGAGACAGGATTATAGATATTTCTGGACAAAGGCTGAATCTCCAGCCAGTGTAGGGAAAGAAAGGATTGCAGAACAATGCCAACGTAACAAACCTCATCTGCAAACATCCATATTTAGTTGACATATATATATTGGGCTTATTATTCATCCTGCAAAATACCTTTATTTGGAGAAGATTTTTGGCAAGATATTTTAAATAATGGGATCCTTTTTCATGCATTCATATGTGATTAAGGTACAAAAAAAGTAATAATCAATTTTTAAAAGCCATATCTATTTACATTAGGCAGGGTGCCCTGATAACCATGAGCTTTCAACTGGTTGATTTTAACTTAAATAAATAAAATATTAGCATAAGGAAATACAACTTAAATTTTCTATGATGTCTCATGTTTTAATCAAGTATCAAAAATTTTCCTCAAACCAGGATTTGTCTTACTTTTTTGATGCCTTGAGAATGGGCATATTGTACCTACACAAGATATTCTAGCCAGTGTATGGGCAGGGATCAAATTGTTATGACTGAGTTAAACAGGGGTGCATGGTTCTTTCACAGAGACAAGACATCTAATGTTAAGTATGGAGAAGTGTCTTTTGGGGGGAAAAGAGACCTAGAATTAGCCCACATGACAAAGAATTAGCCTAACTGACAAAGTTGCAAGAAATAGGAAAGGTCAGCATCACTAGTCCAGGAAGGAATTCAAAGGACAGGAAATCTGTCTTGAAGATGTTTGTCAGGATGGACAATTAATTGAGCCTGGGAGAAACAGACTAGAAGGAAATATACTAAAAAAGTGGCAGAAATGGGGTGAAGAGCGGGGTATTCAGGGGAAGGCTGACCTCACCAGATTAAACAGTATCCCTCCTTTGTGGTCTACATGGATGCCAGCTGTCAGCACTGGACTTTGATGTAGTCATATTTGGCTTTGGCAGTGTTCCTTTAGAAAAGCAAAACTAAAGACCAAACAAATTATGAAAAACAAACAAAACAGAAAACAAACCCACAAAAAACTCTCTTATTTGATATGCTTCACGCAAAAAACCTGCACAGCCTTGACCTCTAATATCTCTCTGCTGGAAAAGAGAACTGTGGGAAGGACATCATATTGCCAAAACAGAGAAGAAGCTGCAGTTTTTACAAGTGCCAGAGGGTTTCAGAATTGTTTAATCATTAATATACATGACTGGTATCAAGCGTCCTTTTTTTCAGACTGTAATGAACACAATGTGGGTGGTTTAAAATATTTGTTTTATGACTTGGCTGTTGCTAGAACATTTTTGGAATTCACTAATACTCCCACCTCGAATATTTGGTAATGATCACCAGACTGTGAGGAAATGTCAAAATATAAGGAGTAAAAGTAAAGGAATCCTGGTCCTAAGGATTCAGGATTTGAGCTAATTTGAGTATATGCATCCCAGACTTGGCAATGCAGTCAGATTCCATGTGGACCCCCAACACAAACCTGAAACAAATAAATTATATTCCACTTCACTGGAAATCAAACTTCACTATTCACAAGCATGACTATATGTGCATCTTAGCATATTGTTATCTGTGCGTGGCTCAGTGACTATGTATGGTGTAATTAAATGTTTATCCATTTCTAGAGCCATTGGGTTTTTCAGGCTTTTGTTTTTTTTCTTCTTGTTTGGAGGCTTCAGATGTAACTTCAGTAGGTGCCAAGGAAAGAATACCACTTTTCTTCCTCTCCTTAGAGCCCAGGTCCTGTGCCTCCCATGATATTTGATGCTACATCACTAACAAAGATGTGAAGTCTGTTCTTGATAGAGTCAAACTACGTAGTGGTGAGGTATGGTGCCAGTGAGGGAAGGTGATAGTTGTGGAAACTTCCAGTGAGTGTGCTGGTAAATATTTAACAACTGACTGTCCAGAGGAAAAGAAAAAGCTCTGATTTGTAGTATTTGCCAATTTCCATGGTGTAAATACACCCGTATGTCCAATTTCATACCCATATCAAGCTACCAAATGGTTTTCAGAGGTGAATGTGGAGTTGGAAAAAGATGCACACTGTTGGCTGTCAGGAGCCCAGAGGAGCTGGCTCCAGCACACCACTGCCTATGGGCCTCAGCACGGCGTGCGCTGTGAGCCATAGCCTGACCTTGGCCCCTGAACACGTGTAAGATCACTTTTTAAAAGCATAAAGTATACAGCACGGTACAATTTAGTTATAATTATGACCCAAACTCTATGAATTTACATAAAGTGAAAATTTACAAAAATAATAGGAGAAATATATCAGTAAATAAGAGGGCTTTAAGATATGTTAATTAATATAAAGATATGAGACTGTAGCCCCTTTATCAGATGGGAAAGTAAAAGCACTTGACATGATGTTGAAATGCACATTCACTTTTTAACTCACTTTTCACTCTTGTCTTTCAAGAAAAGAAAACAGCACTACAAGAATGTATAGCACATATGAGGAGGTTCATAAAAATGAATAAATTTACTAATTATAGGTATTCCAATTCTAAGAATTTTTGTGTTTGCTGCAGGCATCAAGTGGTTATGTTTTTACTTCAGAGAGAACTAACATAACCTGTTGGGAGCCTACCCTCCATGGCTGAAAGGGCCAAACATGTTCAAAAGTTCTCCTTTAGAACAGCTGACACCTACATGCCACCTACAATGTAGTAGATGAAACAGATACATAAACACACATTCTTTCTCCTGGACAAAGATTGAGAGCATTTTGAAACTCACCAGGAAACTCACGAGATATTCTGTAATGTTTGCTTTCATAGCACCAAAGAAAGAAAGGACATGGTAAAGTATTAATTATAGGAGAGCAGTCTCGTTTTTAAAAACTAGAAAATAAGGATGATCAAGGTAATTGTCTTATTGACTTAGATAGCAGATCAGTATTTTTGTAATCAGTGATAGTTTTTATCAACTAGCCTAATAAAAAATAAATTGATTATTTATAATTAAATACTACATTTTGGGCAGCCTAGTACAAAAGCTTGACAGAACACTTGTGCAGAAAAAGAAATTCTGAATTTATCTGCAAAGCTTATTTTTCTGTTTGTGAATTGAATTTATACCATAAATTCTGAAAGAGAAATTTTAGGAACTTCAAAAGAATCCACAACTGTAAGGAATCCCATAGCTTTTATAAAACATTATCATAAAGTTTATTTTGAGTCTTGTCATCTGATGTATTACATTTTCACTTTGCATGTAAGTCAGAAAATATGGGAACATAAAGTTCACTCTGATTTCTATAAAGACAAGAGCTTGGCAGTGATAAAAAGAAATATCTAGACATTGTGTTCTTAAAGAATTTCTTCTAGTGAATATTATCTTAAAATGTATTAAGTGTGTTGAATCTTAAATTGGGAAAGAGGGAACAGGAAAATCTTGGATGAAAAATAATACAAATAAAACAGAAACTTCTAAATAATAATTAATTAGAAACACAAGTTAACTAGGCTGGAAGTGCATGTTTATGAGTTTAAATGACCTTTAAAGATGATTCAAAGCCAAATAATAGCTTATTTGTGGATTATGACTATTTGTGTGTACTGTGTTTTGGTTCTTTTTTGCCCAGGGAATCAGTAGTTTATGTTGCTAATTATGAATACCTTGACTTATCCATCTTATCAAGCTGAAGCCCTATCTCAACACTTTTCACTTAGTTTTCTGAGAATCTTTACATATTTTATCTCACTTCATCTCCCAACAACACTTTTGCTATAAAGTGAATATTGTGATGGGAAAAAAATCAATCACGAGAGTGCTGTCTAACCAAAGAAAAATAACATCAGTAGTAGGTTTAATACATTTGATGCTAACAGTAGCCTAAAATTGATTTAATTTAAAAAAAAATTTTTTTTTTACTATTACAGACCCTTTCCAAAATACACCATTTAATTGAGGACTATCAAAACTCCTAGGCTTCTTTAATATAATGCATTCAGAAACTCTCTTAATTTTAAATAATATAGTAAGTAAAGCTTCAATACTTGCCTTCTGTTTTCTAAATACTGAATTCATAATGTATTGGAAATCTCCTGTCATTGGTACTTTGGGACCAGTTCAAACATTCTGAAAAAAATCACTCTCATTTTACACTCATTTCCAAGTCTGTACTCTGTGGTTTCTCTCTTCTTGAGAAATGGAAATGGAAAAGTTTCTGTTGTTTGAAGCATTTGACAATTCATTCTTTAAAAAACCCTATTACTGTAGACTTAAAGAGTTGCAGCAAGTAGTTATATTTTACCAAATTTCAAGTTCAATCCTTTTGACTTACCTGTTTTAGTTAATGGTACCACAGTTTTCCAAAAAGTTCAGCTTTAAAGTTTAAATACTTTTTTAAAAATTCTTTTTTCTCATCTCCCATAGCTAATTACCCCTTATATTAATTCATCTATGGGATCACCCATTTTTTTTCCATTTCTATTACTCTACCAACACTATTGTTACCAAGTTTGGAATAATACAGTAGTAACTGAACCCTCTCTCTTACCCTACTCTCTCCATACTCCAATTCTTCCATAAAGAAATTTTTAATAGTTCCCCACTGTCCATGAAATGAAATTCAGAGTTCTTGCCTTGTATTATAGAGTCTTCATATTTTAGGACCGTGGTATAGGTAATAACAATATTGGCTTTGACACATGACTTTAAATCTAGATTTCTCTACTGATCAGCTTGGTGCTCTTAGGCATGGTAATTTAGTTTTCCAATGCTAAATTTCTTTCTCTGTAACATGGGGGCAATCCTATCAACTTTTTAAAATTACGTTAGATTTCATGTGTAATACACTTAACACAGTGCCAAACACGTTGCGGGAACAGTTATTTATCCTTTTCCAATCTTACCTCTTATCAGCAAAGTTAGACTGCCGCTGATTCTCACAACTCTAAACTTTTTGTTCACTCAGCCTGCAAAGTGACTTCCCACCCTATGTCCATTTGTCAACAACCCTTCATCTTTCAAAGCTAAACTCAAGTGCCTGATTTTCCCCCTCATTTTGCCCTTTTCAGAAATCCTCTAGATGTATCTCTCACTTTTAAGAAAGAACATTCATCTTATCCTGCCTTATTTTGCAGTTACTTGTGTAGTTACATTATTTTTCCTTTTCAAGCACTAGTTTTCAAGGAGGGAGAGGCCAAAAATATAATCCTTGAGTATCCTCCTTTTATATATATATATATATCCATCCAATTGCTTGCCCATGGTAGGAATGCCACATTTATTGAACAAATGGAAACATAATTTTTGAGGAATTTTACTGCAAATATATTACCTACATAGCATTACATTTTACATTAACCTTTCATATCCCTGTCAAATAATCTGAATTGGCACAAACAACCCATCATATAAGACACTGTCCAGCTGGTTTCTTTTTCCATTATTTCTTTCAGCTTCTAAATATAACTCCCCACTTTTTCCTTTCACAAAGAGTTGCTATTACCACCAAACACATTATGGGAATTTAAGTAATAATTCGGGTCTCAAAGTGAAATAGGGTAAAAAATGAAACTGAAAAATTAAAATATAGTGTCTGTGGAATAACTGGAATGATGGACAGTGACTGTGAAGGGGTATGTGGGGGGGACTTGGTGAAGGGGGGAGCCTAGTAATCATAATGTTCTTCATGTAATTATAGATTAATGATACCAAAAAAAATATGCTTAACAAAAAGAGAATTCTCTAATAAAGAGTTTGGACTTTACTTTTAAAAGTTTAGAATGTTTCCTAAAAGTAGTTACACAAGGAAGAAACACAAAGTATGGAACAGCTTGTTAAGCCAGTTTGTTTATTTATGTTAATGGACAACTCTTTCAAAGCTTTCCTGCTACTCCTTTGTGCAACGCAGTTCCCATTCTATAGCAGTTTCCAACACAATTTGAGCTCTACACTAGAAATTGGAAGAAGCAGACTTCTGGGTACCAAAAGTAGAATAAAGCCACAGTTCAATAATCCCCAACAGTGAAATGATGACATACTTGAGACAAACAGAAAATTTTGTCTTGTTGACTATATTTAAAGTTAGAGCAGTTTTCCTAAAAGCATATTTTCTTATTTCTCCTGCTTTGAGCAAAAAAATAGCATGCATATCTACTTCCAACACTAAAAGTTTTTGTTTTAAATGCTGCCATTTAAAAATATGTATGTTTAAAAGTATGAGATACTTGGTCAGAAATTAGGTTGTTAAAAATATATCTTAAAGAACTTTTCTATGAATTCTTTCCTATAACTGATGATGGATCCAGCCACAAATTCAGTAAAAAATACTTGTCTTATATTTCTCAGAGTGCTACACTTAAGTACCTGCATAATGTACCACTTAACTATTTTAACATGACCTTACTACCTTTGCATTACTTAAGAGAACACACAAATTGTTTTGAAAAATACTGGCCTTTGATACACTTTTTTGCAAATGGTGTTCATCAAAAAATATTTAAAGAAATGAAATCAGTGTACTAGTACAGCTTGACCTTGCTTTTCATACTAGATGAATTCATGGCAACTATAATCTCAATGCATTAGGGATACCATATATACCTTATTAGCCCAGTGCATTCAGTGCCTAGCTCAGTGATGACATATACGTAAACAGGAATGTCACCTAGATTTGAGGTGCCTAATCTTTAGCATGCATACAAATCACCCAAGAAGCCTAATAAGAAGAGACTTTGATTCATGGGTGCGGACTGACATTTGAGAAACATGCTTTCAACAAGTAAAATTAGTGATACTAACACAGGTGGTGCCCAAAATACACTTAAAATTATACTGCTCTACCAATATATGTGAAACAAATACTAACAGAATTAAAGGAGGAAATAGAATGCAATGCATTCATTCTAGGAGACTTCAACACACCACTCACTCCAAAGGACAGATCCACCAGACAGAAAATAGGTAAGGACACAGAGGCACTGAACAACACACTAGAACAGATGGACCTAATAGACATCTATAGAACTCTACATCCAAAAGCAACAGGATACACATTCTTCTCAGG
This sequence comes from Manis javanica, assembly GCF_040802235.1. Lineage (NCBI taxonomy): Eukaryota > Metazoa > Chordata > Mammalia > Pholidota > Manidae > Manis > Manis javanica. The sequence continues at coordinate 99,308,319 of NC_133163.1, read as the reverse complement.
TGCACATGGAACATTCTCCAGAATAGACCACATACTAGGCCACAAAAAGAACCTCAGGAAATTTTAAAAGATTGAAATCCTACCAACCAACAACTCAGACCACAAAGGTATAAAACTAGAAATAAATTGTGCAAAGAAAGCAAAAAGGCTCACAAACACATGGAGGCTTAACAACATGCTCCTAAATAATCAATGGATCAATGACCAAATTAAAACAGAGACCAAGCAATATATGGAGACAAATGACAACAACAACACAAAGCCCCAACTTCTGTGTGATGCAGCGAAGGCAGTTCTAAGATGAAAGTATATAGCAATCCAGGCATATTTAAAGAAGGAAGAACAATCCCAAATGAATAGTCTAAAGTCACAATTATTGAAATTGGAAAAAGAAGAACAAATGAGGCCCAAAGTCAGCAGAAGGAGGGACATAATAAAGATCAGAGAATAAATAAATAAAATTGAGAAGAATAAAACAATAGAAAAAATCAATGAAACCAAGAGCTGATTCTTTGAGAAAATAAATAAAATAGATAAGCCCCTACCCAGACTTATTAAGAGAAAAAGAGAATCTACACACATCAGAATCAGAAATGAGAAAGTAAAAATCACAACCGACCCCACAGAAATACAAAGGATAATTAGAGAATACTATGAGAATCATTATGTTAACAAGCTGGAAAACCTAGAAGAAATGGACAACTTCCTAGAAAAATACAACTTTCCAAGGCAGAAGAAACAGAAAATCTAAACAGACCAATTACCAGCAACAAAATTTGAGTGGTAATCAAAGAACTACCCAAGAACAAAGCACCCTGGCCAGATGGATTCACTGCTGAATTTTGTCAGACATATAGAGAAGATATAATACCCATTCTCCTTAAAGTTTTCCAAAAAATAGAAGAGAAGGGAATACTTCTAAACTTGTTCTATGAAGCCAGCATCACTCTAATACCAAAACCAGGCAAAGACACCAGAAAAAAAGAAAATTATAGACCAATATCCCTGATGAACATAGATGCAAAAATACTCAACAAAATATTAGCAAACCGAATTCAAAAATACATCAAGAGGATCATACACCATGATCAACTAGAATTCATCTCAGGGATGCAAGGATGGTACAACATTCTTCAACATCATGAAAATCCATCAACATCATCCACCACATCAACAAAAAGAAGGACAAAAACCACATGATCATTTCCATAGACACTGAAAAAACATTTGACAAAATTCAGCATCCATTCATGATAAAAACTCTCAACAAAATGGGTATACAGGGCAAGTACCTCAACATAATAAAGGCCATATATGATAAACCCACAGCCAACGTCATACTTAACAGGAAGAAGCTGAAAGCTTTTCCTCTAAGATCAGGAACAAGACAGGGATGCCCACTCTCCCCAATGCTATTCAGCATAGTACTGGAGGTCCTAGCCATGGTAATCAGAAAAAACAAAGAAATACAAGGCATCCAGACTGCTAAAGAAGAAGTTAAACTGTCACTATTTGCAGATTACATGATATTGCACATAAAAAACCCTAAAGACTCCACTCCAAGACTACTAGAACTAATATTGGAATACAGCAAAGTTGCAGGATACAAAATTAATACACAGAAATCTGTTGCTTTCCTATACACTAATGATGAACTAGCAGAAAGAGAAGTCAAGGAAACAATTCCATTCACAATTGCATCAAAAAGAATAAAATACCTAGGAATAAACCTAACCAAGGAAGTAAAAGACCTGTACCCAGAAAACTATAAGACGCTCTTAAGAGAAATTAAAGAGGACACTAGCAAATGGAAACTCATCCCATGCTCTTGGCTAGGAAGAATTAATATTGTCAAAATGGCCATCCTGCCCAAAGCAATCTACAGATTCAATGCAATGCCTATCAAAATACCAAAAGCATTTTTCAATGAACTGGAACAAATAGTTCAAAAATTCATATGGAACCACAAAAGACCCCAAATAGCCAAAGCAATCTTGAGAAGGAAGTATAAAGCAGGGGGGATCTCACTTCCTAACTTTAAGCTCTGCTTCAAAGCCACAGTAATCAAGACAATTAGGTACTGGCACAAGAACAGACCCAAAGACCAGTGGAACAGAATAGAGAGTCCAGATATTAACCCAAACATATATGGTCAATTAATATATGATAAAGGAGCCAGGGACATGCAATGGGGAAATGACAGCCTCTTCAACAGCTGGTGTTGGTAAAACTGGACAACTACATGTAGGAGAATGAAACTGGATCATTGTCTAACCCCATACACAAAAGTAAATTTGAAATGCATTAAAGACCTGAATGTAAGCCATGAAACCATAAAACTCTTAGAAAAAAACATAGGCAAAAATCACTTGGACATAAAAATAAGCAACTTCTTCATGAACATATCTCCACATGAGCAACTTCTTCATGAACATATCTCCCTGGGCAAGGGAAACTAAAGCAAAAATGAACAAGTGGGACTATATCAAGCTGAAAAGCTTCTGTACAGCAAAGGACACAATTAACAGAACAAAATGGCATCCTGCAGTATGGGAGAATATATTAATAAATGACAGATCTGATAAAGTGTTGACATCCGAAATATATAAGGAGCTCACACACCTCAACAAACAAAAAGCAAATAAGCCAATTAAAAAATGGGCAGAGGAGCTGAACAGACAGTTCTCCAAAGAAGAAATTCAGATGGCCAACAGACACATGAAAAAATGCTCCACATCATTAGTCACAAGAGAAATGCAAATTAAAACCACGATGAGGTATCACCTCACACCAGTAAGGATCACCACCATCCAAAAGACAAACAACAACAAATGTTGGTGAGGTTGTGGAGAAAGAGGAACCCTCCTACACTGCTGGTGGGAATGTAAATTAGTTCAACCATTGTGGAAAGCAGTATGGAGGTTCCTCAAAAAGCTCAAAATAGAAATACCATTTGACTCAGGAATTCTACTTCTAGGAATTTACCCTAAGAATGCAGCAGCCCAGGGGAACCCTCCTACACTGCTGGTGGGAATGTAAATTAGTTCAACCATTGTGGAAAGCAGTATGGAGGTTCCTCAAAAAGCTCAAAATAGAAATGAGCTCTATCTATGTTTTATCTCTTTACTCAACAGGCAGAAAAAGGGGAGAAAGATCAGTCAATGGAAATACACAGAAGTGTGAAAAAGCCTGGTTGTATTTGAGGCATGGCAAGCAATAATGCATAGCTAGAAAGAAAGGAAGAGGAACTAGCATGCAATGTTGGAGTGCAGTGTTTGAATTTGACCCTGCAGGCTTTGGAAAGCTGTCAAATTGTGAGCATTATAAATAGGAACACAATAATAAGGTCTTGGATTTAGAAAGACACATAGTGACAGTCTGAAGGATAGATTAGAAGCTGAGAAAACAGAGATGTAAATCCTTTAAAAGACTGGTGCAATGACTTAAGGTAGGGGGGTGATATGGTGTGAGCCTTAGCTAAAGCACTTTCAATGGGAATGGCTTTGTAGTGGAAGAAGAGAGGAAAGGGAAAGGAATTGGCCTTTATTGATAGCCACCTGTTAGCTATACATTACCCAGTTTAAACTTCTTACAACCCATTTTACAAGTGAAGAAATTGAGGCTCAGTAATATTAAATTCTAGCTCTAAATTGTACGTGAATTAAGGGTAAAGCAGAATTTCAAACCCAGGCCTGCTTGACACATCTTTCTATTATACCATACTTCCTCTCCAGCCCTATCAATTTCCTGGGAGATTTGGGATCCAATTTGAGAGATAATTAAGCATTAGAAGATTAGGACACAGTGACTGAAAATGAAAGTTAAAAGAAATGGAGGAAGGCAGGGCTTCCAGCTGAGTCAACTAAGTAAATGATGGCATAACTCATATATAAAGAATACAAGACAAGAACAAGTTTGAGGAGAAAGACGGATTATGATACTGAACTTGAAATGCCTGGAGGCTATCAGGAGAATTATCTAGTAACCATTAGATATATGGTAAGAAGAACTCAAGAAAAGAAAAAGGAATGGAATTTCAGATTTCAGAATAATTGAAGTCATGGGTAGAGAGAAAATTATCCAGTAGTGTGTGAGTAGAAAAAGGCAATTATTTTAGAGAATATAAAAGGGGGACCAAACATACTATGATTTTTCATTAACTTCAATGCAATATTTTAGGACTATTATTCAAGATTGTTTATAAAAACTACATTTTTGGTTTTAAGATAAGGGAGAAAAGTAATTATTCTACCAGCACAATTTTTAACTAGAGCAACATTTTATAAATGTGGGCCCTCTGGAAGAAAACCACTTTAAAATGATACAAATCCTGTCTTTGAAATAAAGAAATTTAGTTTGTTGTCTTTTTGTCCATCCCATAATAAGGCTTATACCAGCCAGCATTTATTGGATGCTTATATATACTATATCTTGTGCTGTGCTTCACATATATTCATTATTTTACTAACCTCATAATCCTATAAATTAGAAATTATTATCTCTGTTGCTGTAATGAAGAAAACAAAATTCAGAGAAATTAAATAATTTGCCCAAGGCTAATCATGTTTGTGTCTAATCTTGGATTTGTACCTAAACTATGGTCTCTTTATTATACCTACTAGAAGATCATATCCAAGAGAGCTCTCTTTAAATAGCTGCTTAAATGAGCAACTTGGAACTGCATAACAATTCTAGGAAGACTTTTCCCTCAAGTCCCAGGAAATAATATTTCAATTTCTCTAGTAGTTTATGTTTAACTATTAGTTTACCAAACATCCTTTTTCACAGATAGTATAGAAATAAATGCCAACTAGGGTTCTTAACAAGGCAACTAATGTTCAAAATTCTAATATTAAATCACATTTTGGGTATACGAAATAAGATATCAGATTGAAGGAAAGTTTTCCCAAATGCTATTTTTTCTTTAATTATTAAACCCAATCTTTCAAATTCTGAAAGAATTCTTGATTCAGAGCTCCTGAACCATGAGTTGCAATTGGGAGAACTACATATAAAATAAGTCATTGCCTAGGAGATTACAAAATGTGTATTTGGTGTTTCTCCTAAGCAAAGGATTTACTTAAATTCTATTAATTGATATATATATGTATGACTTGGAAAACTTAGCAAACAATTCTAAATAGATATGTTTATGGCATAAATTGTGATGATAGTTTCATAGATGTACATTTATCTCCAAACTCAGCAAGTTGTTTACATTATGTATTTGTATCTTTTTGTATTTCAATCATGCCTCAATAAAGTGATTTTTTTTTAATTAGGAGTATCAATCCTTACAAAAACTTTCAGAGTTGGAAGGTATGTTTCATGATTTGAGATACACTTAAAAATGAAAATTACATTAGGCTTATGATTGTGTTTCATTTCATCTTTGCTTAAAATATCCATATAAATGAATCTATGTGATAGTACAGATAAAGGTGAATTGTGGAAGAATCATGACAGGATTTGGAAAACAATACAACATAAAGATTAAAATTTCAGGAAAAATTAAGATTTCAGAATTTAATTTCATTGTTAACATTATAATCTGACATATAGTTATGGTTATGATTATAGTTACATAATGATTCAGCCTTTTAAAATTGTATTAAACCTAACAATTTTCAGAAATGAATGGAATTCTAATTTGAATATTGAAGAAAAAAATATTTACTATTGTTTCAACACTTCACAGAAAAATCTTCATCACTGTAGTACTAATTTCATGCCTAATAAAACCTTTTCATTTTTTATAATTTTTCTCTAACAAAATGTTAGGCTCTATGATTCATTGCTATATTAAGAAATCATTATTTTCCATGTTAGAATTATTATACTTAACACATTTTTTGTAGAAATTAGTGAAGTGAGAAGTTAATGACAGTATTATTCATTTCACAGATAAGTAGCCACATTCTTAATTAATTTTTTGAGAGCAAATACATGTAAATTCTACAGAAAGTTGTTTTCTGATATACTTTTTGAGATAATGGGATTTACATAAAATTTTGGTGGGATTTAACTACTTCTTAAAAAATTGTTTGCTGGAAGCTGAGCATTGTACCCCCACATGTAGGTGACACTGACCAGAGCAATATGTTTACTCAGTGCTTTCAAAGGAGTTGCTTAGCTATATATATGCTAACTACGTCTTTAGATTAGTTGTATTTTCCAAACAGGCTCAGCCCACATGTTAAAAAAATAACGAGGCAGCTCCAGAGAACTTAATCTATCCAATTGTCTGAAACAGATTTTACAGAAAAATAAGATGAGATTTATTTTGAAATATATTATCACAAGTTCAATTTAATTAACATTTGGTTAAATTGAATTTAAAGATCAAGAAAGTAATTGAAAACCTATGATGTGGGATAAGTAAAGTTAAAAGGCAAAAGGACGGTTTTTCTTCTGCAAAATGCACCTCTTATCTGTGCGCTTGCCTCCTGCATCCTTGAGATTTTACCACTGGAAACTTAATTGCTCTACATTAAGCATCTTATCCCTGGGGACACATACAACTAAAGGGCAAATATTTCTGAGAAATTGACAGACCAAGCTATTAAATTATAACATCAATTTATAAAATTGATTTCTAATAGCCTGGGTGGCTGAGAGGACGGACCTGAAAAAATGGCATTCAGGGAAGTCCTGAAGGATCTGAAGAAGGGAAAGAAACAAATCTGTAACAGTTGTAAACAAATCTAATAACATTAGTGACAAAGGCCCAGAGCAAAGAGCTCTGGACAGTCAGGCACACAATAAAAATTCCAAGATCTGGAGTAAAGGGATAGCCTGTAATAACAGAAAAACGCTGAAAGGTAACAAGCAGAGAATTGAAGGTACACTTCATCAGTTATTCAGTTAATGTCTCCTGTCAGCTCTGAGTTTTGACATATACACAAAATTCACTTTCTGCTATTCTAATTCCATTATGGTAAAATTCTTTACAGTGAAATGCCATCTCAGAAGGCAATTATCTTGCAACTGTATGTTTTTCATTTGTTTCTCAGTCCTATGGACCTATGCAAACTTTGGCACATGCATTGCTGACTCACTTGTTATAGGTCTATGCAGCTGCATTTGTGTGTGTGTGCAATGTTACAGTCTAGTTTGTGATTGAGTGTGGCATGGTCTCTGTGTGTAACTCTGTGGAGCATTCTTTCTGTATGTTCCCATCTCAAGAATTATAATACTAGAAATTGACAGGAAGATGATATATATAAAGTTAAGTAATACCTAGGAATAGCTAACCTCTTTTATATGTAACTTGGTTTTTTTAATAATTGACTAGAATGTTGAGAACAGGCAATAAGATAAAATATAAGAAAGATAATGTCAAGGTGCTATAAATACAAGTTCAAAGCAGCAGAACAGACCTGACTTAGCTATAATTCACTTGAAAGACACCTGGAACTTGTAGTAGACAAGCTTAAGATGAGCCAATATTATAGCACATTTGCTCCAAAATATATTAATGGTAAGCTTGGCTGCCTTAATAAAAATATAGTGTTGCTGAGGAAGCAGTAATCCTGTTGTTCTTGGCCTCCCCCTGCTCACTTTGGAGCCCTGTGTTCTGGGTACCTCATTTTAGATGGTATCCATAAAGATGGGTGGTGAGCGGTTAGGGAATCATATTTAAAGGTGATGGTTGAGGGAATTTACATTGCTTAGCATAGAAGAGATAAGATTACATAGAAATATAACTGTCTTTATATACTAAAATCACTGTCCTATAGAAGATGATTTATGCATATAGGAATAAAAAACATTTACTTATTCATGGTCTTATTTTAAATTATGGATAGGTTAATTTTGTAATAGTTACATTCAATACAAAAATAGGTAGCAGTAATTGTCAGAAGCTCAGTATGAGCCTGTGTACATGGAAATTACTTTTAGTAGCAAACATAGCTTGGACTTGGCAATGCATTTTGGGACTACACAGGAAAGAGTGAACAGCGCTCTGCAGACTGGGAGTATTACTCAAGTCTGTATTCAAGCCCTGATCTATCAACCAACCTAGCATTTTAAATAGTCAAAACCATTTAAAATGGTCATGAGAACTCTTAAGATTTTAGAACTGAAAGGGATCCTAGAGATCACCTGGTTTAATCTTCCTATAAAGAAGAGAGGCTGAGAAAAAGTACTTGATCTGCAAAGTTCATAATACAAAGCACAGATGTATCAGGTGTTGAGTTTGTTCACTACACTAAGTAATTATCTAAATAATGAAAGGGGAATCATTTTCTCTTTGTCATATAAAATATTAATTACAGAAATTCCTCACTTAATTTGAAGTCACCTACCAAACCACTTCAGTGATAGGGAATATCACCAGAAAGTATGCAGGAAGGTTTCTAAAGCACAAAAATAGAAGTCCTAAAAACTTAGCATACTACACTCAGGAACTCTGTGTATTAGAAACCTCACTTAGGTCATTTATTCAGACTTTAAATCTTTTCAAAGTTATCTAATTCTTCTGAGACTTTCTTTTTTCATTTAGAAGAAATATAATAATGCCTGCTTCATTCAGTTATTTTGAAGATTAAAAATTAGGTTTCAGATGTGAATTGCATAGTTGTATACCTTACACAAAGAAGAGTCCCCAAAATGTCAGGCATTATTACTATTCCGTAATCGTGTCCTGGAGATGTGACATGGTGCTCCTGGCTTCTGCAAGAGAACAGGAATGGACCTTGTCTAAAAGGTCCATAACCAAGTGAGAGTCTGTTACTAGTTTGTGACTGAACGGTGGACAGTGATCCTTACTCCCATAAGCCAGAGGTGGAAGTACTCTTCAACCTCAACATTACTCATCCTAGTACTCCACCAAAAAGAAAAAAAGAAAAAAAATTCTACTCATAGAAGAAGGGGAAGAAAGGATTCAGGTCTACCCTAATCCTTAGAACACCCTGTCCCTGTTGCCTGAATTAGCTTCTGAATATTGACCAACTGTCCCTCCCCTGAAATACATATACACATTCATAAACCTAAAAATACTTTATACAAACTCTGTGACCTCATATTGCTATGGCAGTATACCACATATTATTTCAGGATCAAAATGTCTGCACAATGCATAGGCTATATGTTTTACTGATTTATCCACAACTAAGACTATATTTTTGTGATGGTAAAATCACAGGGAAATTCTCTATCAGTCATGGTTTAAATGAGCTAAGTCACAGAACTACATAAAACTTGTGAAAAGTTAACAATAATATTCTATAAACATAGCTGTGTTTTATATTTTCTAAGCTACACTTCCAAGCATATCTTTTGAATTAGCCTAGAAGTATTTTCAATCATTTTTCCTGTGGGTTTTGGTAAAGGTGTAATTATAAGTATGCTTTCTAAATGTGATAAATATAAATTATTGTTTTAAATTGCATTTTAGATTGAAGTACTTAAGCACTTTGATGAATATTTAATATGTACTTCAGTTCTGTATTTTGCCTAGTTAAAGCAAAGGAAGGAACAAAGGGAGAAGAAAGAGGAGAGAGAGGAAAGAAGGGAGGAAAGGGGAATGGGAGGGAAGAAGAGGAAGGAGATGTGGGAGAAACAGAAGATCCGGAGGAACATCCCTAGTAAGATGCCAGGGAGACGGATGAAAAGAAAAGTTAGTAATTCATCAGGGAGTTGCTGGGATAATCTCCATTCATCTGGCCCTCATACTGTAGCTATAAACAGGAGCATAACATATTGCTTCATATTTCTGCCCTTTGAACTTCAGATTCATTTGTTAGTACCTGGTCACAGTTCTTTTTCTGCTTTTCAGCATTAAAACAATTAAAAACACTCAAACCAAGAGTTTAGCTGAAGAAGACTGTGACTGGAAAGTCTTCTCTAGTTGCAGAAGCTAATGCTGGAATCCTAAAGGACAAAGCCTAGGCACGCTGCCTCTGCTGTAGGCACTAATCTGCATAAAAAGCAAAAGGCAAACCAGCTGTTTATTCAATGTATTCCAGTTTTGTGAGTCTTTGATTTTATGTTTTCTTCATCATGTTTGTGATAGCTGGATTAGTTGGAGTCAACAATAATGAGAACAATGTCATTCCACATAAAAATTTTCTCATGCATGAACAATTTTCTGTGGGCACACTGCAGTTTACCCAAATCAGGGTCCTTAAAAATGAACATGATTGTTTGGAAATCTGCCAATTTGTATTAAGTTGTCACCATTACCAGAAAAATCCACCACAAGCAAATATACTATCGACAATGAAGATTTATCTTAAACAAATAATGTATCAATTCATTTGCTTCCAAAATTTACTTAATTAGAAGTAAAAATGTATTTCCCATTAGCTTTTATAGAGATCACACAAAGTGCTAATGTTAACCATGTATTTAAATCCTGTTTTTAAACAATTAATTTCACAGAAACAGGTAAACCTGGCTGTATTTCAGTGTAAATAAAGCTATTAAGATTCAATGGTCAGTGTATTTGAGAGAACTGGCTACAATTTCACAGCTTTATACTTGAGGTAGAAATGAGATATTGGCTATTTCTAAGTATAAGTTTATGCAGTAAGTGGTAAATATGAAGAACTTATTGCCACAAGTACAAAATGAAGATAACAGTCAAGAAAGATTTCAGTGAATGCAGAGGCTACTAACCTATATTAGGTCATTAATGACAATTAGGTGACTGAGATGTTGATCATCCTTTCCTCTGAATTTGGCGACTTCTTATGTGTGCTGTATTTTACCTATGAACTTGACTGTTTTGAGGGGTTAGAGAGGTTGTCTTTATTTAACAGTAGGTATTATTTTCTTTCATTTGCATACTTAGCAGACTTTCTATTTTTGTTTTAAAACTGTATGTCTATAACTGCATATATTTTTATATCTGTAAAATTGAACGAGATTATGTGTTTCTACTACAATTACATTTTTTAAGTGACTAACTTTCCACAGATTAATGTCAAACATAGAGTTCAAATTCACAACTCTAAGAGGACAGGATTCCTTGAGAAGTTAAGCATCTTAGAAATTTAATCAAAGAAATTTCTCCATTATGCATAAGTACTCATTACTACAATGAATAACATTATAGTTCAAAAGAATTTTTGAATATGGAATCCCAAAACCAAAATTTGTTCACACGTAAGATGTTCTTGTTTTAGCATGTGGTTTATTTGCTAGTTGCTGTATTTTTTCAACATGTATATCGCACCTTTGGATATCAAGAAACTCAGGTTCCGGAAATGGCTGTACCACTGGCTAGCTTTGTCACGTTGCCTTACTGCCTAACCTACCGAGGCCCAAACTGTATTACCCACTAAGCAAAGCTCAAAGTGATCAGTCAGTAGTTTGCCAGCAGCATACAAAAGGAATTTCTTAGTTAATATTCTTGAGTCTTAGACATGTCAAAAGAAATAATGATGAAGTGTAAGATTACTTACAAATAATTTGCCATAGGCCTCTCCATAAAGTATTACAAGAATGAGTTTCTGAGAGCCTTACAGCGAAGCAGGAAGCCACAGGCTTGTGTATCTGACTGACAGCATGACCTCATTCAGTGATCAGGGTAATATTAGTTGGATCACAGCCCATTTGCTCAAGAAGATGAATCCCCCAGACCTCCTAAGTCCGGTGGGTACTCTGATTATGCCTGTCAGAATCTGTGGACCTCCTTCTGCCTTTTCTTTCCCCTGTTTTCTTGATGTATTCTTTTTCCTTTTCTTTTGTCTTCACTCCCCAGACTTCTTCCCTTGCTGTGTCTTTATTTACTTCCTCACATCTTTCCTTTAGTTCTGTCTCTACCTTTTGACCCTCTTGGCTCTCCTATCTTCTCTTTTCATAATATGAAGGTAAAATATGTTTTGAAGCACTTTGCCCAATTCCTAGCTCTGTGTTCCCCCATATCCTCCAGCTAGCCAAAAAAGGACCCATCATTCTTCACAGTGGTCCTCCTGCATCCACGCGCCCTCGCACACTTTGTTCTCTATGTGGAAAGCTCTTCACCCTCTATGGGAATCCTCCAACCAGTCCCCACTTTGTGCAAATGCGCTTTTTCCAGGGAACTCTCCTAATTCATCCATTCTGTCCGCTTCACTTTTTAGGCAAACCCAGAAGTATTCACTTTCATTCTCCTCATCTCTCCTTTATTTGTATGAAACTTACTAGTAACTTTCAGAACTTACCAAATTATTTCCTATAAAAGCACATTAAAGGCAAATGTTATATTATTTATCTTCATAGCCTCTACTGCACACTGTATCTTTTACATTAAAGGTGCTCCATGAATATTAAATTGTATTCTTAATTTAATTCCTAATGAACTAGGTCAAATTGCCTTTTAATTCCATGTGACATTTAGTTAAAATTTTGCATTAATGACTCTTGACTATAAAGGTATTCCCATTTTTATCAGAAATCTTCTTCAGAGAAATTGTTATCAATCCACTCCCAACTATAATATACTGATTTTTTTCTCTTTATTTTTAAAATAGTAAATAAACTAAATTTATAAAACATTGATATTTAGAAATACACCATAGTTTTAATAAACAGGAAAATTTTAACTGAAAATAATATCTTTATTCCAGTAAGTGAAAAATTCAGGATTTATGTAAAATTACTATGTAGATGGGGAAGTCTACACTATATTATTGCATTTACTTAGACTTTAGGACCAGGAGTTTAATGTGTTACACTCCTTTATATCAACTTTCCTTCAACTCCCTCCTCACCCCCTCCCTTTTCCTTCTCTTCACCTCCCACCTCAGCTAGTAGATGAGCATTTTGCGTTGAGTAGTTACCCACTACGTTCTTCAATATCTTTCATAACTGCCGACCATTATAAAGTCGCACTTAAAGGCAAACAGTTTGCAAGCATTCAGTAGAAAAAAACTCAGTTCGAAGTTGTTGTTATGTATACCGGACAATTCAAATCCCCCACCATTCGTTTTTCTTCTTTTCGAAATGATATCCTGCTTTGGCTTCTACGTGACACCTATACCTCTATTCGGTCCTTACCATCCATCAGTTATGTGCTGCCCATGCCTTTCCTCAGGTTTGTTAGGAAAAAGAGATTGGAAATGGCAGAGACAGATTGGGGGGTGGGGGGCGCCAAGGGGACTGTCAAGAACTGTGAGGGCAGAAATTATTTCCATCTCGAACCCTATTGTATTGTATCCCCAACAACCAGCACAGCTCCTGGCACATAGTCAGTGCTTAAAAATATGTGTCAAATGAATGAATATATGGGACCAGTATTTGGGTTTGTATTATAGATGACCAATTATAATCTATTTGCTGATCTCTTTTTCCTATACACAAACACTAGGTTTTCATACGATAAATACTTTGGAATAATATTCTCCCCTCTCTGATGACTCTTCCTTATAAAAAACAAATTCACTTTTTACACTTCATGGAAGGAAAAAGGGGGAAATGATCCTAGGTGTAAGAATGTATAAATAAAGGGAAATCAACTAAGTTTTTGCTTTTACAATATATGTTGCATACACAGTGAATGTAACTACTATAATACCAAATTGAAAATCAGAGGACTTCAATTCTAGTTCAAGTAAGACTAGATTCTCTGTGTCTTAGGTCTCCCACCAAGAAGACGAGCACCATGAACTAGATCAGTGCTTCCTATGCTTTGTTTGGAAAGAAAGGTCTTTTGAGAATCTGTTAACAGCTTTGAATTGGGAAAGAAACTGGATTGCTTGCTTTCAAGTATTAACACACCCTTTACGGTTTTCTTTCTAAGTCTACAGTAAGAAAAGAGCCACATGCCTCCTGATGAGACTTTAAGTCAAATTAACAGCCTCTATAAGGAGAGCTATCTGTTCTTCAGGCTAATTTCACAAACAGTTGTTCTGCTCCTCCTCCACTGTTGCTTTAAGTTAATCTTAATGCATACGTTGATTCCCAATTTGACTACAAGTTCTTCAGATTCAGAAACCATATTTGGTAGCCAGCATTTGGTTTAGCCTCTAATGATTCCCACCATTTAGGATTCACACCCTTGTGTAGTTCCCTCCCAAATTCTACCAGGGTGCTGTGTGTGACAAATAAGCAAGGCGGAAGTGACGGCCTGTCACACTGCAGCTTCTATCTTAAAGGCGCCCTGTCTTGCATCTTCTCTCCTCCTCTCCATCTCCCTCTCATCAGTTTGGGGAGGCCAGTTACCATGCCTAAAGGACACTGAGGAAGCCTGTAGAGAGGCCCCTCGTGGTGGAGAGGAAGTCTTTGGCCAACAGCCTGCTTGGGGACTGAGGCTTGCCAGTGACCCTGTGAGGAAGCTGAGAGGCAGCCCCTTCAGCCCCTAGTCAAGCATGAGAATACTGCGGTCCTGGCTGACAGCTTGACTGCGACCTCCTGAGGGGCCTTGAGCTAAAAACACTCAGCTCAGCTGCTCCCAAATTCTTGGCCCTCTGGCACTGTGAATGATAAATTTTGTTTTAATCTGCTAAGTTTTAGGTAATTTATCATGCAGAAATAGATAGCTATATACCTCTTCTCCCTGCCCCTTCTCAGTTGCTTAGCACTATTGGTAACATTTTACAGTTGAAATCTATTCAAGCAATCTGCTCTAGCCCCCTTCATTTTATATGTATATAAAAATACTGCTGAGGCCCAGAATAGTTAAGCACTTGCCTAAGGTCATTCAATTAATTACTAGAAGAAAAAGGATGCAAGCCCAGGCCCCGTAATACCTGATACAGTACTATTTCCATGTCTCCATGCTGCCTGTCACTTTCTAATCAATCAAATCTACTCCAGGTAATAATAATATATATCAATGTTTATGCTAAAAGAAGTATGATCATTAGTTTATCATTAATATAAATCCCTATAGCAAAGAGTTGGTAAAGCAACATAATGGATATCAATTAACATGAGCTAATTTTGCTACTAGTGGGTAGTTATGTTAAGAAGATTTGGTAAGAAATGAAGCTACATTTTTTAATAAAATAAGTGTTCTAGTTATTAACAGATATTAACCATCCAGGTCTAAGTTGCCAGGAATGGATGCCCTTTCTTCTCACTCCCTTCCTCATGCATCTATGTGCCCACAGTGCAGAGCACACAACATATGCTCAATCAACTTTTCAGTAAGTAGTATGCTGTATGTTGGGAAAGAGCCCTTGCACCTTTCAGAATACAAACATTCTAAGATGTTTTTTAAATGTTGAAAAACCTATGATCAGTCAGGTTGCAAATAATGCATGTGTCTAGTTTTTAGAAAAAAATTTGAGAAACAAAAATATAATATTTACCCAGAATCACACAAAAAAATCTCCTTAAAATATAGAATTCCAGATATATGTCTTTGTAGTACCTCATCATTTTTATTCCTTTTATTTTGCCTCTTTCTTTTAACTGGGCAAAATCCTAAGAGGGTTAGAAATAAATTGAGAACATAGTAACCATAGTAAAAAGAAAGAACCAGTTTGCCAGGAAACTATTTCTCTTTCAACCTATCCTTCAGAAATACTTGTTAGAACAAACTGTCCGCTGTTTGTTTGTGTTTGTTCTATTTGGATTTAGTGGCCTTTAGAAAGGGAAATTATCTGGCCAGACTCCTAAAATTGACTGATTCCCTGAAATTAAATTTATATGTGTATGTATACTATAATAATTATGAAAACAGTTACTAGTAAACAGAAGTATAAATATTTTTAATAAAAATCATAAATGCATTTAAAATACAACCAAATTAAATTTTGTAGCATCTTTAGCAGTTTGTAAGCAAAATAAACTGAGTTTCCATGCCAACTCAGGCAAGACAGATGGGGATGTTTTGTACAAGGAAAGTTGGAGTAAAGTTTTTATTTACATAATTAGAAGATAATGCCAAGCACTCATTAGGTAATATTACAGAGGAGAAAATTTCAGCTATTTATAGTTCTTTAGATACAAATTAACCCGTTGCCTGGTGCAAATTAATGTGTGATGTTTTAATAACACCAGTAACAGTGTAGTAGTGATACATGTGGTGATATAAAACTATGCTTTGGAGTTAAAGCTACTTTGGTCCATATTCCAACTTTGACAGTTACTAGGCTATGGAACCTAGAGCCACAAAGTTACCTAACTTTATGAACCAAAATTGCCCCAACTGCAAAACGAGCATAACTCTGCCAACCTTGTAACTGCTCTGTGAATATAAAATCAGATAATATATACGAAGTGTTCAAGCACCATGCCAGGCACACAGTAACCACTTAGTAAGTTTCCTCTTGGAATCGTTATTTTTGTTTTCTTAAAATATTAATGATTTGTGTTTTCATCGTGGGAGAAAATTGTTACTAAAAATGCTTTGCTTCTTCCCCTATAAAGCCTCTTAGTAATTTGTGTTGGCTGTAAGGAAACGGGAAAGTTTAAAGCAGTATTCTGAACATGAACTTATTGCTCTTTTATATGTAATGATGTTAGTCATACAATGAATTCCCCAGGAGTATTATTCACTATCTACTCTTTGTAAGTTAACTGACCCCCCCACAATTTCCAGAAAACAATCATTCATTGCACACAGAGGTTTTTGATAGTCATTCCCACAATTGGCAAATTTTGAACACCAATCATTCTTAATTAAAATGAGTAACATCTTACTAGACCTATGCATAATTTTAAACTAGAACTTATGTAGTAGCAAATTTACCAAGCTGGCCAATTTCCTGAGGGTCTTTTCTTTCTTTCTGTGAAATGGGCTAAGATTGTGACTGCCGCCTTACAGCAAAGAGGTATTTTGAGAATTAATTAGAATGGAACAAAGTGTTATAAACTCAATAAAAATGTTCCAGTTGTACACTTCATAGACTAACTTAGAAGATTTATGACAGTAACAAGCCAAATTTATTTCTACACAGTGTGGTAATTGTAATAGTAATATTGATGTGAACATCCAATAAACTATTAAACAGTACTTTAAAACATCACAAATTTTAAGTCCAAGTACTTAATAACCATGATATAGATTAATGCTCATCTCCTTTGACTTATTATTCACAATCCGATCAACTTGTAACCAGTTAAGAGAAAATCTGAAGACAAATTTGGCCAGAATGTTTTCAAAGTTGATAGCACCTCCTTATGTCTATTAAACATCCAACATTATTTGATAATGCATTATTTGTACAGGGAAGGAGTTGAGCACAATTTCTCAGGAACAAACACCTTACTAGATTTATCTTAGTGGGAAAACACCTCACTTCTTGCCTACTTCATGATTTTGCAGAAATAAAACTATGCAAAGCTGCCTGACTACTGAGTGTCCTGGTTAAATGGTTGTAACACGTGATCCAACAGTGGCAGTAAAAGTTGGCTTATCTTAAAGAATGTGCAGATAACTGCCATAATTTTCTCCTTAAAGGCCAAACATATGCCTCAAAACCACTGTTTCTCTGTTTTTAGAAACGATTATGGGGAAAAATTGTCCATAATGATAATGTAGCTTTTACAGCGATTACTTGTGAATAGCTGACTTAAATAGGTTACAGCTATGTAAAAGGTTGAAAAGGCATTATAAAGAGGAAAACATGCAGTTACCCAGAAAAACAATATTATTCCAATTAGTCATTTTTAGTAAACAGAGCAATCAGAAAAAATCTGAAAATTGATAAAGGACAAATGTTGTTCTCATATTTTTAATTAAAAAAAAAAAAGATTTACCTTACTGAGCTTAACATTGATACCTGAAAAGATATTAAATCCCTTTCCACTTCCCAACCTCCCCATACTCTCTTACTACAAAGCATCTCCAAAAAGTATTTCCTCTGGAGGTAATGCATTTGTCCTCTCTCTTTCATCCTGCAGGTCATTTTCTCCCAGAAAAGACTCCCATACCCGCCTCCCCAAGCTGAGTTAGGTCACCCGCTAATGTGTTCTAAACTTGCCCCCTCTGATTTGTAGTTCACCATCGACCCCCAATAGACTTTAATTCTCTAAAAACTGAACTGTGAACTTGCTTACTACCACAACCTCAATCTGGTTTAGGGAGCGTATCAAGGACTATTTGTTGAATTAATAAAAGAATGAAAAAAGTCACCTATCTTTTAGAGTATTGTGTGATATTTTCATTATTCATGCAAACAAGGGAGGAAACTGCCCCCTGACCACAGGCGAGTGCCCGCGAGAGCCGCCTCAGTGTGAACCAGCCCCACCAGGCCTGCAGGCCGAAGAACAAGTAGAGGCATCTTAAGACCTGAAAGACTATCTGAGGATTAGGCTCCTGGCCCTAAAACAGAGAGGGATCTTCCGACTCTCCACCTCTCCCCAGCTCTCCTCTGTATACACATGTCTGCTCCTCACTCACCACGGGCCACCAAGTTCAGGATCGATCTTTCAAGTGCTACTAATAAGTAGGCAGATCCCTACCCAGAAATTCTCAGCACACTGCCTGTTTTTACTAGTATAGTTCATTTAATTCTTAAAAACTTTTCCTCTGTCTTCTTTTAGTGCAGGTATTCCTCAAGCCAATATCAACTATGAGTTTTGTGGGGGGATTTACATATAGTTTTTGACATGCAGGGATAAGAAGAGAATAAGAGTTGCTGTTGAAGAGGACCATAACTTTTCCACAATTGGTTTTCATCATACCTCACCAATCAAACTTTCAGTATCATCAGTGGTACTGCTTAGATCTTTGGCCTCTACAAAAACAATAGAAAAATGACAAAAAAAAACTTTTCCACTAGTCCCTTGAAATTACCTAGAAAAACAGTAAGTCAAATAAGTTCTACAGGCCAATACTGTTTTTTATGATAGAGAATAAGAGAAGTAAGATGTATTTCTCTTTGATTTCAGCAAAGCTTTTAATACTTGTCCACATTAAATTTTCATGATAATTTAGTAATCTACTTCTTATCTCTAACTACTTTTAGAAGTGTAAAAACTTAAGAGAAAAATATTTTGAGTGACTTGCCAATCCTCCTTTCTTCCACCTCTTGCATTGTGCTAAGTGCCAATTCCTCTGTCACTGGGAGACAAAAGGAAGAATATTGCTTATCTTTCCAGAACTAGCATTCTAATGGCATTAGCAAATGCAAACAGAAAGAACCATAAGACAAGGCAAATGTGCTGTGTATGACTAGAAAAGCAATTTTATTTAAAATCTTAAGTGACTTCTCCAAAGGATACTGAAATTAATTCATTAAATTTGTAGTTCTTCCTTCAGTCTGTCTAAATTTCAAAATTCGAAATAGTGTTTGGTCTGTAAATGAAACTTATTCTTTATTGCTACTGATATGGTATTGAAATAATTTTAAATTTTGCTAAAATTACTTTTTTGAAAAGTAAGACAAAGTTAATAGTGTTTAGATACATAAGATAAGAATTTTCAATCATGCAGAAATGTTAAAACGATTTTAGGTGACTGCATGTGAAATGCTTTTGGTCAGTTTCTAGGTTGCCCAAAGAATAAATATTGTGCATCACTTCAGATTAGGAGAATGGTCCTATAAAGCTGCTCAGCACTCAGAGCTTCAAACCAAGCTTGAATCTCACTGATAATTTCTGGACTTAAGCCCAGCATCCATACCCAAAATACTACCATAATAGTCCAAAATCATATGCAGACTCCTGACTTTGGCATAAATTCCTGATTCAGGGTCATGTTTAAA
This sequence comes from Manis javanica, assembly GCF_040802235.1. Taxonomy (NCBI): domain Eukaryota; kingdom Metazoa; phylum Chordata; class Mammalia; order Pholidota; family Manidae; genus Manis; species Manis javanica. The sequence continues at coordinate 99,288,733 of NC_133163.1, read as the reverse complement.
ATATTGGTTCAGTTCCCAATTTCATAGCCTTTTTACTTGGACCAAATAACTGAGTGGCAATTTGGTTTAATTCTTCACTACACCAGAGATAGATCCCTAAGCAATAGCTCTCAATTTGAAATTTGATAAAATTTAAATGGTTTACCAAATTAGGGACAAGAGTAGGGAATGTGTAGGGGTGGCAGGGGAAGAGCTCTCTTAGAGTTTTGCAATTCCTATAACTCTAGTATAGGCTCAGAGAATTTCTGCTGTGAAAAACTTTTCAAACTTTATTTAATCTAATATTTCCCAAATGGTTAGCCACAGGAACTGTATTGCAGTAAACACCATTAATATCTTAAGGAATACTGTTGTTCTAAGAAATATAGTTTGGAATTGCTTGCTGCCTTAAGAAAATTTTACAGGCTGAGTCGATTCTGAATTTGATCTAAAATCATTTTCTCAATATTATCTACAATTACATCTAGGCAGACAAATGGAAAATATATAGCTTTTGATCCCTCATTTCTCTTATATTAATCATAAGAATAAACTCAATTTCAGAATAGTCTTGCTAAATCAAGATTATTACAGTTTTAGGCACAAATTTAACTAACAGGTTTAAACCTCCAATCTGAGTAACATCTGCAATAATCTCCAATCTGAGTAACATCTGCAATAATCTATTATCATTTCAACCCCTCTGTATACCATTTTGGTTTTGTTTGGTTTTTTTTTTGATTTCAGAAATCCTTCCACTACTATCTTGTTAAAATCTATTGCATTCCATTGCCCTTATTTAAGTGCATCAAAAAAGTTAATAGAACTTTATTTTATGAGACTCCTTTATTTAAATCCACCCTAAACTTAAAAGGCAAATCCATTAATTTTTACATGAAGTCCTTTTTCCTTTCCTCTCTCACCCTTTTCTTTCCTGTTTACAAAGATATTTTTTTCCTATTTATTCTTAGAAGGATACTAACTAATGGTTCTATCAAGTACTTATGCCCACTTCACGAGAAGTGATTACATTCTTCTGCAGGAAGTTGAATGGAGTAACTGTAGAATCTCTAGAGCCAATTCTCCCTCAACAGACATCAAGCTTTTCCCTCTGAGAATATTGTCTGTCTAAAAGGCAAGTCTTACCTGGACATTAATATTGGATAATTCTCCTCTCTCCTTCCCTATCCTAATCCCTTTGTCTTTGTATATTAACCACACAAACCTATCCATGCAACTAACTATGATATTCCTTGCTAAGTCATGTGCAGATATAACCTCAAATTGCAGATATAAATCTTGGTCAAGAAATAGTTAATGTTCAATGACTCTTTAATGTGACTTTCAAAACCATGCAAAAGGCAGAAGATTTTCATTTTCCAACCTATTTCGTATGCAGGAAGATTGGATAGGAACCTGGAGGACATTATACTAAGTGAAATAAGCCAGACACAGATGGACAAATACTACATGATACTGCTTATAGGAGGAACCTAAAATAATCAGATGTACAGAGGCAGAGAGTAGGATGGTGGCTGCTAGGAGCTAAGGGGAGGGGGAAACACAAAGGTGTTAGTCAAAGGATACTAAGGTTCATTTGGTAAGTTGAGTAAGTCCTAGAGAGAGACTGTACAGTGTAGTGCCTATAGTTTGCAATATGATATCATATACTTAAATATTTGCTAAGAGGAAAGATCTTATGTTTGTTCTTATCACAAAAATAGTAATAAATAAAAAGGGCAGGAAGACACTTTTGGATATGATGATATGTTTATGGCATAGATTGTGGCAATGGTTTCACAGATGTGTATTTATCCCCAAATTCATCAGTTTATTATATACCTTAAATAAGTCCAGCTTTTGTATGTCAACCATACTTCAGTAAAGTGATCTTTAAAAAAAGAAAGATTAGATATGGTTCAGAAAAGGGAGGAATTCACATGGAAGCCCATTTTCACTTAATCAGTACTTTTTCTCCATAGTACTTAAATACTTCCAATTCTTGCCTATTTTTCCATGTGACATATATGACATTAAAATATAGAAAGGTACTGTATTCCAATAGTGATGTCAAAAAAGTTACTATGCTACCAAAATTCATTTAGGTCAGAGAAAGAAAACTAGGATCCTCAGAAAAGATGGAAAGCTTTGCCTTAGTCCCAAACTTACCCAGAGAACAAACCTCTGACTTCACATCCTTTTCACTAATCTGGATAGCCGCTCTAGGCCTGTGGTTTCTTCCCCCTTGGGTTTTCTAAACTGGAAGTTATCTTTTTTAATTACTGCCTTTGAATTCTGTTAGGGAGCCATAGGAGGTGAGATGTTTCTATTTGGGAGCATCTGGGTTCATAGTCGTAAGTAGCTCATTTAAGTGCTGACTAACCTGGAATAGAGGCCTGTATCCAGGTCCCCGGCTGCAGCACCACTTGAAAATATCAGAAAAGATTCATACTTGCCTGGCATTGTGAGACTGTGGCAGAGGACCTATTCTTCCCCACAGTGAGCTCATTCACCAGAGAAGCCTTCTTACATAGGAGCTGCAAGAGCTGCCATCACACCCACTGCCAGGCCAGTTCACCAAATGTTGGAGCCACTGAAATTTGTCAGAGAGGTCAAATGGACCTAGAAGAACGTCCTCAGTGCTTAATTCAAATTCATTCCTGATAAGCCCAATTCGAAATGTTCTAGGGTACGAGTTAACTCTAGAGCTCTGTAAGGGTTCCAAAACATTCCCAGGCACCTGAGGGGACCCAGGATGAATTAGAACCCTTGGTCCCATTAAGTAGTAGTTTTCAGCGTTAGCTGTGCTGTGAAATCACTAGAGATCTTCAACAAACACTGACGCCTGGGTTCTCCCTGCCTTCTCAAGATTCCCATTTAATTGAGCTGTGGTTTCTCCAGCAATCCGTGATCCCCTTAATCCAGTGGTTCTCAGTTTTAGCGGCATATCAGAATTATCTGGGGAGCTTCTAAGATTCCGGATGCCCAGGCCACACCCCAAATCAATTTAACGAGAATCTTTGTGGGTGGGACCTGGTGTCAGTATTTTTTTAAGTTCCCCAGCTGATTACAATATTTGGCCAAGAAATAGAAAAATCTAGACAAGGAAATCCTTCCATATATCTAAAAGTGGGCTTCTTGCATTCTAATTCACTTGGGTCTCTGAATGCTCTAAAACTACAGGGTGAAGAGTTGTAATGCAGCTGAGTCACAAGGGAAAATACACGTTCCGATGCTCTGGGTTGATACAGAAATGAAAGTGATGGTCAGTTTAGATGAGGATTTACAAAATAAATAATATATGCACCTGTGACAGTAAATTATTTGCACTTTATAAATGCCAGACACTTGCATTAGCCAAAATAAAAATATAAAAGAGGAATACAATAAAACAAAAAATAATCCTTAATATTAGAATTTCCAAAGAATAGCTAATATTTCCAAATCTGCTCCCCAGCAATTTATCCATCTTCCTTAATTTAAAGCCTTAACAACTTACTTAAGGGAATGCAGATCACCAGTTCTACAGGATTCCATTTTGTCAATAATTCTAGGATTTTGGTTCAACTCTATAGATATGTTCTTCATTGTCTTCTTTTTTTAAAGGTGGGTTGTCTTGGTTTTTTTTATTTTGATAATTTGAATTGTTGTTCTTTTAAATAACCTTCTAAGAACTGTTTGAAACATAACCAAATTTACCATCTCTCTATTTATAGGTGATATGCTAGCTACTAGAAGAGATTATTGTTGAGTAGGAGCTTATCCAAATATTTGTTGACAGTTGAGTCACTGAAGATTTTGTGGCAAAATCCAACAACACTCTGTTTATTTGCTTCTTGCCAATTGTTAGGCCATATCCCGTCACAGTCTAACAATCCAAAAGAGAATATTGCCAAATCACTGGCCAATTTTCAGAATAGCTAATAACCCTTTTCTTGCTATGGACCTTACAATACTTAACTGTAACAAGTGAGGAATACTTTTTCTTAAATCAGTGGTTTATGACATTAAGGATTTCTAAACGGGAATGGGTAATAGTGACCATTGCTGGGAAGAGCAAAACTCTGGTAATTGGATGCCAAAAACAAGAAAATCATCCTGAGAGACTGAGCTTTATCTTCCACATCTGTCTCCCAGGGCGGTCGTCAGCTGCCCAGTGCACTGCTGCTGTCTCTCACTCAGCACCTCAACTCCCAGCTTCAACAGCAGTGCTATTTCTGCCAGGTGTAGAGTGATTGCCTCTGTCTGCTGATGGGCTGCCTAATCCAAACATTAAACTCGCCCTCTGGCCTTGTCTCCAAGGGGGAGCTCTGATAGCAGGAGAAGCACTGGCCATCCAATGCCAGTCCTCTTATGATGATATCAATGTTCTCCTTCTGCAGAGAACATGAATATTTATTTCATGGTCTGGGGAAGACACTTTATGCTTTTATTAACCTTGTGATTAGTTCAGATTAGGTTCCAGTTTCACCAGAGAGAACAAGTTGAGAGGAGAGATTTTTTTGCCTCCCGGGCAAGAATAGTATGCAATCTCAGACCCAGTTCTCCAGTTACAGCTTCTCTCCTCTCAGTTGTCAGACATGCAGTCCAGCATCTGTTGTCCTCTCATGAATTTCTACATTTACATAGTGGGGTCTTACTTGTAGGCGTACCAATACAAGTCTTACTTCTGTTGGGTTCTTTGGTGTAATTTTTCAGCAATTTATTCATTCTAATCTATACTTAAAATATTTCACAAGACTATACTATAATTAAGCTAAGACTGAGGTGACATCCTCACAATCCAGAGAGCTTAAGTAGTGTTTTCAATTCCCTAAAAATATGAGACATGAGTTATCATATCGACCTCCCTACCACTCTCCTTCTCTTCTTCTAGGCCCTCCATGCACCTACTTGCAGGCCAACACCTGTAAACAGAGTTATACACTCATATTTTTCACCTCTCCTACTCATTTCACCTCTCCAACCCATTATCTTAGCAATATCTTATAAACCACATTCTTTTGAAGGAGTTATGCTTCTGCTGATGAAGTAAGCAGTCATTCAAGACCCACTGACAGCCTCAAGTCACTTTCCCTTTCATTCAAAGCAAAGCCATGAGAATAGACTGGGGACTATCTTACTCAGAGAGCAATTACATTTCACATAGCTGACATCTAACTTCCCACAAAACACTGTATCATGTAAGACATTTAAATCTATACCATCTGAAAAGACCTCCAAAGGTGGGTGATTACAACCTGTTAATAAGTTTAAGGGATCTGAACACTGAAAATGAAATTCAGTTTAATTCTGATATTGACCACTTTCTGAACTCTGCTGAAATTCACTCTAATGGACAACCCAACTACCTTTTACTCTCATTTTAATGGGGAAAAAAAAGAAACATCTTTTGTTCATTTGCTCATTCACTCAATTAATGATTGAGGAATGTAAACAATCTTCATATTTGTAATTCCAAGTTTCTCTTCTAACTTTTTAAATAAATTCTGTTGAGCACTCTCTTTGTACCTGGAATTCTTTGTACCTGGTTACAGGAGCTTCAACTTCACATGTGTGTCAAATTCCACATTTTATCTATGGGGCATTCACTTTTAAATTAGTAAGGCCTCCCCTTAAATAATAGGAAATGACTATCAAAATTCTCTTCTAAGTCATTCTCCATTTATTTTTCCATGGAGGATTTCCTTCTGCATCTTAGGATTTCTTATAGAGAACAGTGAATTAGTGTCCTTTTTATTATGGAGAAGCCTGATTGGTTCCTTCATCAAAAGGATAGCACAACTTGACAACAGCTGTAGAGTTTACTTAAAGGATCCCATTGAGTTATCCTTTCTGGAGAATTTACTGTATCAAGAAAGTATACTATGTACACAGCCTGTGAAAAAGCTTATAGAAATGAAGATTATTTATAAAACATATATATATATCTTTTAGCACATTAGTATTGTGACCTTCTAATTTATAATGATATAGAATGACTTTCATTCTCTCTTACCTTCTTTCTTTGTTACTGTAGAATTAGTGAGAGAGGAGAAACTGTGTATCAGATTGGATTTATGGTTACTCAACATTAGGCTAAATTGTGTTTCAAATTACAAAATAACTTTAGCATTTTGTGAAAGTTTACAAACACCTGAGTTTCATGGTTTTAAGCAATTTTAACACAAAATAAAACTTACAAATGTGAATGCATCCAATTGCAGATATTTTTTATTCCAAATAATTATGCGTATTATTCATTTCACTGGCTTTTGCATGAAATATTTCACTTTTTCATTATTTTATGAAAGCATTCGAAAGAAATTAGTTGGCATCTAAAAGAATTCTACAGTGTTTAGGTTTAATAACCTTATTATTACAATTTGAAGTTGGTTCTGATGGTTCATCTTACAGTTGAGGTAATATTCACTTTCCCTTCTTTCAAGATACTGATAATTGTATGAGTACTTATATTTGCTCCATTTATGTTGTATATTTTATATATGCTAGAACAGATAGCCTATAAGAACTATACTGTATATTGGAGATGATCTGTGTGTATCTCACATCTTACAGATTAAAAAACTGAGAACTGGAAAGAAGTAAGAAACTGTTCTAAAGTCATTCACAGACAGGCATTGGACTTATGTGTCATAACTTCCACCTGGGCTCTGTCCTCTCTAAAAGGTTCCATTATCCATGATAAATCTCAATAACTTAAGTAAACTGATTATAAGCCAAATTCTGTTGCTCACATAGAAGTGGCTATCCACAATACTTCTCTCCAAATAATTATTTCCTTAGCTAAACTTAAGTATAATAACAATACTCTAGAACCAATATGATAATTTTATTAATAACAGTAATAAAATCATAACTATTAACAAGCCATTAAAATGGCTTTAACATTCTATATCAATTATAGTTAAAAAGAAGATTCTCTCATTTTTATATTGGAAACATAATTCCCATTTATTGGTTCATTAGTTCAGAAGCCTAAAAGCCACTCATTAAACAAGCAACAGAAGCTTTAAGCATCCACCGCAAGCCTGGCACTGTGCTAGGCAGATGTCCGCACCATCATCCCCACGCAGTCTTTTCAATTGACTTTAACACCTACAAGATTATAAGATGATATAATAACATTGTTCAAGTGCTAATAATACAAACAAAATTTATTTTCAGTCCAGGATTTTAAAGTCTTAATATATATGTTGAGGTATATATTTCACCCCATTAAATTTAATATTATTGAGACTATTTAATAATCATGAATACTAAAATATAAATCCAATCCCGATATTTCAACATGAAAATAATAACTTATTCTTGAGGAAAATGTAAGGCTCAGTAATAGAAAATCATGGAATTAAATCTCTTCCAACTCATTTTTATTTCCTCTTTTGGCCTTGTATTTCTCTTAAAGTAACATAGAACTATGGTGTAGAAGATCTAGGTGAAGAAAATGTTAGGAGGAACCTATCATCTGCTGCAGTAAATAATTAAGCAATCTAATAGAAGCTCATTGTAACATGTACAGAAAAGGATACTGCAGATTCCCTTCTGTTTTATAACTATTCACCATTACACAAGTCACTGAATGCATTTTTGAGAACAAATTAAGTATTTGACATCACAGAAATATTCTTTCCAAGGAAATAAAATTATTTGTAAAAGATAAATTCTCTGTTTCTTAAACCAGTAAGTAGTTTTTGGTGAGTACTTACTAAGCACTCCATTAGAGTTCCCAGTGAGTTTTGCTAGAAAACAGTAAATCACATTTCAGTATGAATAACAAATATTTACACTGTGCTTAACTTAGGAACATTTTGATCTTAGGAAGTGAAGAATATATTTTCAAATTCACCTGGGTAATTAGCCCCAACAATAATATTAGTAGATTTGCCCTGTTTTAGGAAAGTAGTTAAACTATCCCAATTTAAAGAATTTAGAAGATGATATCTGATTTAAAAAAGAAAGGAAACTAAGAAAGCATGTCACTTGACCCTTGACCCTTTCACAGATTCGTAAGGTTCACAGGCAGTGCTGTAAATAAAAGATTACTTACTGTAATTGTTCTTCATCTCTTGGGTCCCTTTGACTTTGCCTCGTTTGTCAATCCTCAGATACCACTGTGTTCGGCAGAAGAGTCTTCTCACTCTTATATCCCCTCCTTCCATGTAATCATAGCTTCTTGTATGTCGCTCAGGGCTGGAACAGTTCACATTTGCAGCCATTTGCTCTGGAGTCATGTCATTGCAAGCTAAAGATATAGTGCCCACTAGACAGATAATGTGAAAGCATGATCTGTAGAGCAAAGTTGGCAGGATCCATGTCAGTATCCATTTGCGCATTATAGTGTAGTGCTCCGGGTGTTCATGAATAACATAATGAAAATTAAATCTTGAGTTGATTGTTGCTCCTAGGTCATTGACCTCTTCTTATCTGTGAATTGTAGATTGATTTAAGAAAGAGTAGTTGCTCTTTCCAAACTGTTAGCCTTATCCTTTTAGCTCCTGATAACAATACAGGATTCCTCCTTAAATAACTGTTTGTATATCCTTATAAAAACAGGTTTATAATAAGCTCAGTTGCTGTAACGCTGTTTGCCACTTGCCTTCTGTTTGCAATGAGAGATTAAGAACGGGGGGGAGAGGAAGATGAAAATCGTATGTATAAATTTCAGTAGGTAAATAGTATAACATGCAATGTAGTTTATATTGACTGTGTAGGAACATTTGAAACAGCTTACACTGAGGATGTCAACATCTTTCCACTCTATATGTATATTTATAAAAGTTATGCATTAGTAAAGACTAATCAGAATATGCTTATACCATTCATTCCAGTTGCTATTTAGTAAGAAATATCCTGCAGTTAGAGCTACAGACTTAAGGTCTAAAATTACTATTAACAAAATATAAAAGCCTTCCCTAGATTTCATTATGACATGCCTTTATGTTTGTGGTGAATCAGTTTTCTCCTGAACTGCCCACATTTCTCAAGTTAAATGTCAGGTCTGCTCTGGAGAACCTCAACCTTATCTTTATGTAAGTTCTACAGCATAATTATCACAGTAATTACATGGCTCAAGAATCTGGTAACTTTACTTTTCCCTTCAGTACTGAAACCAGAGAATGAGATAAACTACTAGAAAACATTCAGCAGTATTTTTAAAGACAAATAACAGCAACTTACTTGTTCTGTTGATAAGAGCTGGATACACAAGAATTCCATGTCTGTTGTCTGCTTTGTGCAACTTGAGCCTCTCTACTGTAGCTACAAACTATTTCTCAGCTGAGAAATTCTCCAGCAGAATCATAATTGTTTCCATAAATCAACAGGCAAGAGGAATTCTCTGTGTGTGTGAGCGCGTGTGTGCTTGTGTGTGAGTGTGTGGAGCCTTTTATTCAGGGCTTTTCGATAAATACCTTTGCTGACCTCATTGGAAGCAATTAAAACTTAACCAGTGAGCTGTTAGTTGAGCACAACAGCGAGAATAAAAAAAGGCTTATATAGTATTCATTCAATGGTCATGAGAGGGAGCTGTGAACATGGTTTATTCTTAAATCTACAAGTGGATACCTACTTTGTAGAAACAGATCTCTGATTCTGAAGCAGTTAGAAGGGGAAAGGGAATTTTTTAAACCATCTGTACAACATAGCAGTTTATATAAATTGAAAAATATTCCTTTGAACAAACATACAAAAGGGTTTTTTTAATAGTTAGAAAATCCTTTCCATAGCTTTATTAAGCATGCATTTCTACTATTACTCCTTGTGGTCAGGACGTTAGAATAAAATTACTAATATGCATTAACTCACATCTTAGTGTCCTACAGCACTATGTAGCTGAGTTAAGGGCATATCTCTTATGAGATATTTCACCATTATATGGAAATTTTATGTCTTACAGTCCTAGATTGAAAATGAGAAGACCTAGGTTAGTTTGAGTTGGGCCACTAATTATCAGTATGACCTTGGGCAAGTCACTGCAAGTCACTTGCTGTTACTGGGTCTCAGCTGCTATTTTTATAAAATTAGTGTATTAGTCTAAATGATTCTATGGTGCATTGTAGTTTTAAAGTTCTGTGAATTGTGACTTACTCTAATTATTAATAAAGGAAAAGGATACATATTTTTAAAAATTACTATTCTTAAAAATTAAAAATAAGATGGTTTTACATTGGTTACCAATGCTTGACTCTTGCTTCAACAAGAATATAGCACAATAAATAAATATTAGTTTAGGAATTATAAGAGGTATAGCTAATGTAAATAAGAGAAAGCTAATTTACTTTCAAATATGAGTTATTGTCCTTTACACTTCCTGTTCTAGTGTGCATATGCAGTAGTCTAGTGTTTTATTAGGTGTTTTTGCAGACTAATTGCATTGTTAGTCTAAACCAGTATTTAGGAATGTATATTAAAATTCTCTTCCCCATCTTAATATCCTCCAGTACACACACACACACACACACACACACACACACACACACACACACACACACACACACACACACACACACACACACACACACACACACACACACACACACACACACACACACACACACACACCACACACACACACACACACACACAACTTGAAATGCACTACTTTACCACCAGGTGGTGCATGTAGACCAAGTAAGAAAAGGATATTAAATCCATTCAGATTACAGTTTATGTGATTTCCCTTTGTGTCTGTTTTTGGGGCACAGAATCAAGAGCACAGAATAATTTAAATGTGCCCAATGACTCTAGTCATCAGATACTGAAATTAAAGTTCATTAGAGCAGAGGAGGGTGGGCCCTTCTATAATTGCACCTGTTTAAAGTCAGTTGGCTGCAAAATATTCTATCATGCATTTCTCTAAAAGGAGGAACAAGAAAAGTATGTTGGTACTGTGTTCTGTACACCCATTCGTTTGGTAGGCAACAATAATGAGCAGGGTCAGAGCTCCTAGAACTTGGAAATTCCTTCTCTTAAAGAAACGAAAATTGATTACCAGTCAGTTCACATGTAAAGGTATGCAAAAGCCACCAAGTCCATCTGTTACACACTGACCCTACAGGTTTTAAACTAAGAAATCAACAGACTAGAAGACAAAATTTGCTAATTAAAACTCAAGAGTTAAATAAAAGAAACTCATAGCTTGTTGATAAAGGAGGAGTGCTTAGGGCATCCTTAAAATCCACTATCTAGAGTTAACTGTAATGGCACAAAAAAAGTATGAAATTGTGATCTATGCACTTGACATTCACTAGATGCCATTGTACTTGGTGATTTGAAATTATAATCACAGTAATTTTAATGAATAGATTCATTTCAACAAGGGAATTATATTTAAATCTTTTGATTATCAGTTTCCTTACTGGAAAATAATTAGTTCAAGATTAGCCCACAGCCTGTTTCATCAGCACCACAACTGCAATGAACGACCTCACTGTGCCCTTATTATACTTGTTCTTAAAGAGGAATCATCCAAAAACAGAGTGACTTTGGGTATCTCTGGATGAGATAGCCCTCTGGGGTTTTGTTCCTTTTTTCTTTTTTCTTTTTTTTTTTTTTTTAGCTCTTAGTAGTAATAACATTGACAAGCATTTATTGCTCTTGTTTTGTTTTAATGCACACATAGTAATGGCCAGGCATAGAAATACTTTGAAGAAGTGTCTCTTTTGTTGTTTCTGGATTGAGTTAACTTCATTTTTAATTGGAACCAATTCCATCTCTTGAGCTTTAAGTTTGTAAAATAAAATTTCTTTTGTAAAACAAAGGCTTCTTGCATCTCTTCCAAGAAATAGGCTTTTAAAAAAATATCCTTAGAATGTAAAGATTATCACCTGGGGTTCTTCAAAAAGAAACAATATCTAATACTTGTCTACTTTGATTTGGGGATAGAATATATGAAAAGGATACAGATAATCTATTTCAGTGAATATCATGAAAATATAAGCAGTTGTTTGCTGTAATGATTAGTAATAATTAACCACCTTAATTTTGCTTAAGCAATCTTCATTATATATCTGTTTCGTGAAGAGGTAAATGATAGAAAATAACTTTTGTTTAATGAATTTTGCATTTCAGTAATTAATTTTAAACCTATGCCACATTCATAAGTATGTATGATATAATCAATAGAAAGGGACATCATTAAATATTTTCATTACTTCATATTCTTACACCCTATCCTCTTAGTTCCCATCCCTTCCTCAAAATATAGGTAATCATTGTTACCAGTTTCTTGTGTATCTTTCCAAAGTTTCTTAATGCACATACAGGCAAACTGAGCACATGTATTTTTTTTAATTTTCCCCTTTTTATATAAAAGGTAGCATAGCATACCCAGTGTTCTGTATGTTGCATTTTTACTTGATAAAAATACAAAATCTTCCCATCTCAGTATTTAGGAAACTTCCCCCACACACACACCTTTTTTATAGCTGCATAGTACCCCACTGAGTTTCACTGCCACAATGTATTTGACTACCTCCTATTGGTGACCATTTTACTTTTTTCCCAGTCTTTTTCTATTAAAAAAATGCTACAATGAATTAAGTTACAAATAGGTCATAATTTGCTGTGAAAATATATCTGTAGGATCAGATCCATTTCCAGATCCATTTGGGTCAGATGGCACATGTATTTATTATCTAAATAGGTACTGTCAGCAGAAGTAGTACTAGTACTAGTCCACAGAAGTTGTACTGGTTTTATTATCCCACTAGCAGTGCATAAGCATGACTCGGTGTTCAGTGCAGTGAGCTTCTGAGGTTTTGTTAATCTGACAGGTGAAAGTGGCATTTCACTGTAGTTATCCCTTGCATTTCTCATTTTATGAGATAAAGTGACCATCAAGGACAAGTACTATAAAGAGGAGGTACGTGGTGCTGTGAGTGTCCACAATAGGTGGCCGGAGGGTAAGATTCCCAGCAGTGATGCAATTTGAAGGGTGAGTGGTGTTAACCATGAGAAAAGTTACCTATAAATGTACGAAGACCCTCTGTTGAAAGAGAGCATGTCATTTTCAACAACAAAACACCAGCATGACTCTAGTAGAGAGAATAAGAGGGACTGTGATGTCTGAAGACGCTCGAGCAGACAGGGCCCTGGTGGGTTATGCCAAGGAGTTTGATCTTTATCCTATGAGCAATAGGAAGCCATTATAGTATGTTAAGCAGAAGAGTGACATGATCAGAATTGCACTCCCTGCCTCTCTTCTAGTCCAAACTTATTTAATTCCTATAGCAAAATAAGTTCATGAAATATTAAATTGCATTCTTTATCCACTTTTTTCTATTCTTACTTTCAAATAGATAGCCCAACTTTGTAATTGAAAAGAAAAGATGGGGAAGAAATAAAATCATATTTACTTCCTGACTTGGGTAAAGCCTAAATCCAGTTTAAAGGATTGTGCTAAGGGCCCTGAAAAGAAGGAAAGTAGAGAAGTTGGGGAGCAGCCTAGGAAGGTAGAGTCCATAACGGGGGAGATAGAGAAAGTCTGTTTGGGGAGGTAAGGAGTATGGACTGCCTCATGCGCTAAACAGATGGGGCCAAAAGCACCCCTCGTAAAGGTTTCCCATTGCTGTAAAAAATTGTGAAGCATCAAGAAGCCCAGAGCTGAAGGAACTGTGTAAGCAGGGTTAATGAGCACCCAAAAGTGACCAAAGTAGACAAATGACTCAAAAACCAGAAGCCCTGAAAAAAAAAACCCTTGGACCCTATGTCGTCTTGAAGCAGAAGGAAACCCCATAATAATTGAACTTAGGTTTTCCATCAACTGGGGGGTGGTGAAATTCTCATAGTTGAAGCTAAGTTGATTTATGAACATAAATTTATGTTATTTCTTGCATATTTGAGATTATGGTCCAAGGTTTATTTCTACTACATTACCACAGCTATCACACTATAGATTTATCTTCTTTTCTTCTGTCAGTCCCATTCCAGAAATTTAGCCTCAACTTTGGATCATGCCATAAAATCAATATTACTCCACTAAGCAAATATTTATCAAACAGCTACTTGGTACCAGATGTTGTCCTAGACTTTTGGAGATCCAATGGTGAATATTCTGGAAGTAATTTCTGCCTTTCCAGAGTATGCATTCCAGTGAGAGAACAAACATAAACATATAGATCTGTGGGGTGTATGTGTATGTGGGGGTGGGTATTAGTATACAAAGAAGATGTGCAAGGAGATGGGGGCGTGAGGGCTACATGGGAAGGACAATCTACTTTAAGCAGTAAAGGCCTACTTGAGGAGGTAAATTTTAAGCTTCCTAGAATAGGAATGGCCTTGGTGTGTCCCAAGAACTGAAAGAAAGCCTATGTGAATGAAATGCATGAGCAATGGGGAGAGTAGTGTAAGATATATGAAACTGAGAAGCAGGCAGGGACCCAGTCTCATGAAGAACTTTGGGAGTCATGGTAATAGGAGTTTGGGTTTACTCTGAGGGTAATAGGAAGCTGGAGTGCAGGCACATCTACTCCAAACCTGGTCAAAGACAGTAGATTAAACTCTGGAATAAAACCCCAAAAGTAAGTGGGTAAGCCTCAGGGCCCTATAAATCCTCTTTATGTAAACTCTGTGTTTACTCTTGGCATAATACCCTAACATTTTAAAACTAACTGTATATAAGATAAAAAGTCTGAGTCATATGCTCAGAATTGTGGTGTGCATGTGACTCAAATGTATAAATATCTCAGTTTGCAAATGTAACTTGACTTTCTGGGTTTCTGAGTCAATAAAAATTTGTTTTATTTAATTTATACTTGTAAAAAGTTCTCTGAAAATCTAATCTAAAATTAAAGTTCTTCAGATTGTATTATTTATTTACTGAATTACTGTGCAACTTTAGACCTAGAGCAAGAGCTCTAGAGTTATTGTTTTTTAATGATTTGGAAATTTCTATATAATGAAGTTACATAATTTGCTTTTAATTGCCTTGACTCCACTTAAATTAATGCTTAATTTCAGCTGTAAATTAGTGTCTAGTTTTGACAGCTTCCTGGCACTCTAACAGCTGAAGAATGTTATGATGGGTATGGAGAGAGAATTTTGCTTCACCCTTAAGAGAACATCATGAAAAACAACAAAGACCTTGTGCAATTAAGGTTATTGCATTTTGCTTGAAATTGTCATTATTGGCTCCATATCCTTTGTCCACATAGCAAGGCAGCAAAGTAAGGGGAAAACTAGCAACAACAATTTTTTAATGTGTTAATAACAAAAATGGACTAATTTTTAATTCATTATCTTCAAAATCATGACTTTTCAGCACCAGATAAATTTTTCAGAAGTGGGAAAAGTAGGCAGAAGAAAGATGCTATGATAATAAAGAAAGAAAAGAAAGTTAAGGAGTCTAACACCCTTAGTATAAAGATACAGCCACAAAAAGCCAGGGATCTGGTAAAATAGAGATTGGTGTAAAGCTGGTGGCAAACAAAATAACTCATGCATAAGATAAGAGAAAAGAGGTTCATACTTCTCTTTAGTCTTCTCTTCAAACTAAATATTGTTGCTGTCTTTAAATATTATTCATATTTCCCCTCAGTGGTGTTTAATATTAACTCAATCACAGTGAGACCTCCTTATCCTCTAATCAATCCCAAATCTTATCAATTCTGCCACCACCCCTTATTTCACACCTGTTCCTTCCTGTCAGTTATCACCTTCACATCCTAAATAACCGTTATCTCCCATGTCAACCCTCCTCCTAATTCACCTTGCATCTCCCCTCTCCAACTTCCAACCATTGTACGTTACCATCAGGTTAATCTTGCTAAAGCACAGGTGTAATCATGTTATTTTTCTGCTCAAAAGTCCTCAGTAACACCCCCATACTTCCCAAGTAAAACTCTAGCCTTCTTTTTCTAATATAGAAAGTCCGGTTCCCAACATCCTCTGTGATCCTCAGTACTCCCTAAATACCAGAATCTCTCACTAGGTTCGGAGTAAAGGGAGATTCACCTGCTCCCCGCTTCTCTTGGTAGGGAAGGGCACTAACAGAAAAAATTTCTTCCTCACAAATCCTCCCTCATTCTACCTACTCTTTCCTCCTCTGTTTATCTCTTCCCTCTTTCATATTCGGTCTGCAGTGTGCATGAGGGACCAAGAGTCATGTAAGCAATTATCAGGTATTTCCTTTGAAATACTGAGTTTTCAACAATGCAGTAAAATTTCATCCTATTCTTTTAATTCAGGTAGTTACTTCAAGTCAACATTTGCTATGATTTATGTCATATGCAGTATGATGGAGATATATATGCTGTACAATAGGATAAGCAAGGTCTCTGACCTCATGGAACTTAAATTATGGTGAAGGGACAGATAATAAACATTTAAAAAGAATCCTGATGATATTGCTAGAAGAAATAAATGTTACTGTGGTAGCAAATAACAGAAAGAAGGGGGGAGTGGAGGAGTGCTTGGAATCTGGTCATAAAAGGCCTTTCTGAGGAGGTGATATTTAAGCTGAGATCTGAAGGCTAAGAGAAAATCAGAAATGCAAATAGTGCATTATATTATTAGGCTGAGATAACAAGGAAAACAAAAGTTCTGAGGTGAATATGAGCTTGGTATGTTCTATAGAATAAAGGATGACAGTACAACTGGAGCATAGTGAGCAAGGGAAAAGTTAGTTGATATGAGACCAATGTACGTAGGGTCTTGATACTTGGTAGGGGCTTTGGATTTGATCCTAGGTGTCATGGTTTATAATCAGTGAGTAATGTGATCATTCTGCAAACTTTGTAGGAAATGGTTTGGAGGATGACAAAAATTGAAGTAAGGAGACCATTTAGGAAAGTACAGGGACAATCCAGGTTAGAGTGATGATATCTTAGATTAGGATTGTGGAGGGGAGGTGGAAAGAAGTGGGAAGATATGTGTTGGAGCAAAGCTTGATGATAGCTTTAATGTGAAAGATGAGGAGGAGACAAGGTTAAGGTCCAAATGTCTGACATTTGTAACAGGATAAAGAGTGGTGTCAGTGCAGAGCTAAGGAAGACTGCGAGAGGACCAGCACTGGAGGGCAGAGTCGGGCAGCTAGAAAGTTTAGGTAAAAGGGATGCTATAATCCAAAAGCCTACTCAGTCTCAACAAGACAGATCTGGACCTCTTACTCCCTTGAAATGAGAACCAGTAAGCAACTTGCAAATCAAGAACCACAAAAATGTAGAAATAGAAACAGAATCTCTATTTTAAGGAACATTAGTGCAGAAGGAAAATTTTTCTCATGGCAATGTTAAATATGTCTTTTGAGGAAAATGCTAAGGGCCATCTTCCCTCATTTTTCTAATTAAGAATGTCTCTAACAATGAGAATATCATAAGACCCAGTATTTATAATGCATGAAATTATCAGAAATCAAGCTATGTTATGGGACCTTATTGTAAAAGCCTAAAACACTTTTATTCTTTGATTTCAGCCATAATTGGGCTTTCAAGTTGTCAGAATACACATGTTCAATCAACTCTTGTGACACTGAGAAAGAAGTTTCTTAATAACAATGTTGGCATTTTAAAAAGAAATCCATACTTAGTACCTTCTCTGGCTATTTTACCTAAAAAAAGAACTTGCTTCTATATTCTTCATATGTCTTTCTGTAGAACAGAGGAATGTTACACTAGAATAGTTCATATCAGCATATAATACCATAGTATTATACAAAAAAAAATGTCAAAAACTAAAATTTTGTCTAATGCCAAGAAAAATTGGTAAATTTGGGAAAAAAAGGACAGTCATATCAGTCAATTTGAGAGTGGCCTGAAGAACAACAAAGCAAAGCTGACCGATTTCTTTATAATAAAATTTTTTGGCTACACATGAATATAGCTTTGATTTCCTATAAGCATTGTATCGTGTGTTTACAAAGTTGCTGAATTAGGAAAAATGTAAAAATGTAGCATATTTTAGAAATACTGTTTGTTAATGCTAAGAACTATATGTGTAATAAATCAAACCATCACATGGCTTAATTAAATCAATAAGAAAAATATGGAAATAGCTTATCATTTTTTCTACAAATGTGGATATGAAAGTACTAAAAGATGTTTGAAAATTACTTGCTCCTCTTAAATATTTTTAAGTTTCCCATGGTAACTGATTTATCCTATAATTTGCACTATCCTGGAAAGGCTGCAAAGCAAAAGGTAAATTTCAATCCCAACTCAATTTGAATGGTAACAAATTCTGCAGTAAGGGACTCCAAATAAATGTCTTACTGTATTTTAAATTGTTCTAAAGTCTGATGGTTTATTAGAATAATATTCATTTTATGATTTTTCCCTTGGATAAATAAAATTAAAGAGGATAATTCTAGTTCTCAGTACAAATAAAGGGTGATTAAAGACTAATTCAAAAACGCTAATGAAATTATTTATGATGTACTCTTCCCTTCCTTTAATCGCCCTCTTCACGCCTTCCATCCCACTTTAGTCCATTCAGGATGTTGACACATTGTGGCAATAAATATACTTTATTTCTATTATAATCAAATATAAAACCAAGAAGCAAGCTCAAAATCATCAAAAACATTATTGTTCTGTTTCAACCCTCAAAAAAGGTGTAAGAGAAAAGATGAAAAATACAAAATTTCTGGATTATTTAACCACACCCAGAATATGTCATATTTTAAGTTTAAAAGGAGTTCTTTTCTCTCCCAATAATGGTCCTTATCTCATTAGTACTTTACTTACTCCCTTATACCAAGAGACCATCTCGTCCTTATTCTTCTTTCTTGGTTTCCAGGTAAAATTGAATTATGCTATTTTCTTGGTGATACTGAACATTTATGAAAATAGAGGAAGTTTTTGTTCTTGTGTTGAATTCTGAAACTGTTCCTTATCCTATCCATCTGGCTTCCTTTTTTCAGCATTTTTCTCCCCCTATTTTAAAACGTACTTCTTTCTCTCTCTCTTACTCTCTCTCTAGTACACACACATACACACACACACACACACACACACACACTTTAAAAATCATACCTGTACTTCAAGTTCTAGAATATGCTTATGTCATTCTTATGTTTATTTTCTACTTATTTATCATTTTTTCAGTATAGTCTTGAAAAACACATCTGTTTTCTACTCTGATCAGTATTCCAATACGAATAACTTCATGTTATAGAAGACAAACAATCTCAAATAATAACCTATAATGATGTAATTGAAACTTCTATCCAGTAATTTTAAGAGAACTATTCATGTAGTCTAACATGGCAGGCTATTTTTTTTCTCAAGATAAAGGTGGGGTTTCTATGGGCAATTATTTAAAGCAAGTTAATATTTAGAAACCTGTTTTTGAAGATAAGAAATCTTAGAAACTAAACATGGAAAATGATTCACTCTTCTCATTAGCAATTCGTTTTTGAGAGATCACAAGTAAATTAGATATACAAAGTTTTATGTATATGTAAATAAGATGTTATGCAAGTAAGATAGCAAAGCCTATGTACTGAAAAAAAGACAAAAGAATGGAAATGCTAAGAAACAGTAAATAAATACCAAGTGAAAAATTATTGAAAACTACTCAGAAAAGCTATGTGCAGTATGAGAGGATACAGTGTTTAGAAGTAATGTGGAATCCTGGCCTGTGGAGAGCTTTCAGGATTCAGATGGTATATTTGCAGTCAGACAGATCTTGATTTGAATTATCGTTCTTTTGAATTACTATGTGATGTGGGTGAGTTACTTAACTTCTTTGAGTAAATCATACGTAAAAAGAATGTTAATACCTACCTACCTTACAGGTTGTTTTAAGAATAAAACGAGAGTTCCTGCCAGTAAGTGGCTCATAGTAGAGGCTCAGAAATAGGGAGTGCATTTCCTTTTGAAGAAACCTAAAGGGCTCTGGACTGGAAGCAAAAAGCAACTAGGGTGCTTAGGTTCTGAAATGAGTCTTGAAAGAGGATGGTGATTGCATAATTCTAGTGGCAGCATTATAGGTGAGACTGAACAGGAACCTCCTGAGGCCAGGTATACCTAAAAGAAAACAAGAGTAAAGGGATATTTAGAGCCTGAATGAGCCTAATAAACAGTAAAAGCAGAGATGAATTTAATAAGGAACAGAAAAAGACTAATCTATTAACATGTGTCTTTATTTTATCAAATATTTACTTAGCACCACATTCCAGGCAACTTTCTAAGCATTTTACAAAATTAAATAATGTATTCTAATTAAGTTGGTACTATTTTTACCTAATTTTCCAAATGATGAAACTAATCTTAGATATGCTTTGCCAGACCAAAAAGAAAAGTAAAACAAAACTTGAGACAACTTCAGACCTCCACAGCAGATGCCTCAGGAAAATTAAAGGCGAGATAATCCTGTCAGGAGGAAAATAATACAATAATAATTATGTGCCATGAACTATTTTAAATTATATATATAATGAGGAAGCAAGAAAGAAGAGAGTTTAGGCAAGTTTCCTAAGGTAAGAAAGTTTGTAATAAATTGGGATATTTAATATGGAGCCTGAGCTCTTAATCACTATTGCCTTCAGTATAGGATTTATTTTCATAATGCAGACGGGGGTGTTTGTAATCTTCTTCAAATATGCAGAATCTTATAGTGAAGTATTCCATTGACATAGCTGGTTCATATCCAAAAAATACACAAAAGGCCTTCCAATGCTGGAGAGAAACTTGATGAGAAAAAACATTTACCCATCTCCAGAAGAAATTCATGCCAATCACCTATACTACTAAACTTGATCCTGAATTCATATATATGTCTATATATATGAACCAAGGGTGACAAAAATTTAGAGAAAACATGAAAGAGAGAAATGAAAATGAAGAAACTAAAAAAACTGACCCTTGAGAATAAGATAAAACAGGAAATATAAAATACTTATTTCAAACTTCAATTCAAATTGTCGTGCTCATTTATTTAACAATATTCACTGAACATCTACTATTTATCAGACTCTGATTTGTGGTAGTAAATTACATGGTAATAAAACATCCCCCCATCCAAAGATATATCTGATACCTGCCCTATGGAGCTTATTTGAAATTATGTTGCATCATACAAAAAACAATCTAATGAGAAAATGGAGCAGAAAAAATAGTCCTTAGGAATCGAGAATATAATGATTGGGTAAATAACTTAGCAGAATGGTTAAGTAATAGACTGAATTTGGCTAAAGAACAAATCAATGATTTGGAATATCACAGCATTCAAAACTGGAATAATATAGAGAGGTAGAAAATAGAGAAATGTTAAATAGCATGGCATGGAGAATAAATTCAGATGTTCATTCTTCACTGAGTTCTAGAGAAGAATATGAAGGAAAAGAGAGAGAGCAAAGAACGCTGAACAATCGTGAACAAAAATTCCAATCTTCAGATTGAAATGACCCACTAAAGATCAAGGAGAATAAGAAAAGACATCTTCACATCTTGGTGAAACGTCTGATCTTCTGAAAGTTTCAAGGGGAGGGGAAAAAAAGATGGCAGAGTAGTAAGGCAAGGCAGAAACCTCCTACAGCAGATACAGCTAACCCTGAAAATGACCTGAAGTCTGCAGAACAGACCACCTACACCTGGTGAAGAAGAGAAGACCACACAGAGAAGGATAAAATAGCAGAGCCATAATCAGTCAGGACCCCAGGCCTTCCCTCATCCCAACCCACAGGTGGGAGGAAGAATGGAGCAAGAAGGGGATAAGCGTTCAGGAACTCTGCACAACTGGCCCAAGAGATCTTCTCTGGAGCACTCTGGGAGGCTGAGATTCCAGCCACGTATGGAGGACAGGCATGCTCTGCTGGTCCTGCTGAGACCCAAAACAGAGGTGGCAGTTTGAAAGATTTACCAGCAACAGGAAGGGTGCCAGAGGGACAAGGGCTGGATGGAGCTCTCAGCACAGGAGAAAGGGCAGGTGAGTGATGCTTCCCTAGCACTCCCTCAGCCCAACTGCTCAGTGATCACGGGAGCCCAAAATACTCCTTCCCCCTCACTGACAGTTCAGCTACAAAGCACTTCCCTGCACACCTGCCTGCCTACCCACCTGGCCACTCAGCCCAGCAGCATCAGACTTTACTGTATGGCAGACAGAGGTAGGCTTTCCCAGCTTTCTCAGCCCTATCTACGCCCAACTGGGGGGGTGCCTGTGGGAGCCAGTTCCAAGCACTCATTCCTCTTCACAAGTAGCCCACCCAGTGCCATGAACCCTTCTGATGCCACCTCACAACCAAACACCTGCCCTGCAGCTGCTCTCAACATGCATCCCAGTGCTCCATGACCACCATACCCACCCCACACATTCTTAGCCAATTGGTGCTCAAATCACAGCAGGGTAGTCAGAGGGTGGATCCACCCAAAACAACCCCAGCAGAAGTACTGATGATTGGCTCACAAAGGGCCAGCTGAGGCAATATGCTATCTGAAGAAGACTGAGATACACCACTGCTGGCAGACAGACAGAAAGGCAGCCCTGCCCATAGCCCACCAACAGCAACTGGGGCTCCACCACAAAGGAGAACCAGGCACTGGAGAGGAAAGAGTCTTGAGCTCTAGATACCACAGAATGCCTTCTTCATAAAGCCATTATTCTTTAGACCAAGGAGTATAGCAGATTCATCTAATACAAAGGAAGAAACACAGAAACCCTGACATAATTAAGAGGTAGAGAAATATGTTCCAAACAAAACTACAAGATAAGACACTGGAAAGAGGCTAAATGAAATGGAGACCACCAATCTTTTTGATAAAGATTTCCAAGTAACAATCTTAAATATGCTTACTGATCTGTAGAAAAGTATTGATGATCTCAGGGAGGACTTCATCAAAGAGAGAGAAGAGTTAAAAAAGAGCCACTCAGAGCTGAAGAATACAGTAACTGAAAAGAAATATACAACAGAGGCAATGAATAATAGATTGTTGCAAGTAGAGCAGACAATAAGATGGAAATTAGAGAAAAAGAAAACAATGAAGCTGAGACACAGAGAGAAAAAAGATTCTCTGGAATTGAGAGGATGCTAAGAGAGCCCTGTGACAACTCCAAACAAAAAAATATTTGCAAAATAGGAGCACCAGAAGGAAAAGAGAGAGAGAAAGGGGTATAAAGTCTCCTTGAGGAAATAATTGTCGAAAACTTCCCCAAGCTGGGAAAGAAAGTAGACACCCAGGTCTGAGAAGCACAGAGAGCCCCTAATGAAAGAAACCCCAGGAAGACAGAACCAAGACATATAATAATTCAAATGACAAAGATTAAGGATAAGGAGAGATACTGAAAGCAGCCAGAGAGAGAAGAAAGATTACTTATAAGGGAAACCCCATCAGGCTATCAGTAGAGTTCTCAGCAGAGCCTTTATAGGCTAGAAGGGCATGGTATGAAATAGTTACTGTATTAAAACAGAAGGATCTTCAAACAAGAATTCTCTACCCAGCAAGATTATCATTCATGTTTGAAGGAGGGATTAAACATTTCCTATATAAATAAATGAAAGCTGAAAGCATTTTCCACAGTTAAACCAGCATTATAGCATATGTTAAAAGGACTTCCGTACATGGAAATTTTCTAAAGACTAAATAGTTTTCACCAGTGAAAATAAACCCACAGTAAAGATAGTAGACCAATTACTTACCAAGCAAGTATGAAATTAAAACAAACATAAAACCAACTGTACAAAAAATTAGTCAAGGGATACACAAAAAAATGCAGATTATGATTTAATACATAAAGTGTGGAGAAGGAAAGGAATATAAAAAAGTGCTTTTAGATTGTGTTTGAAATAGAACAAACATCAACTTAATATAGATTTTTATGGACCTTACAATAACACATAATAGGTACACAAAAAATTAAAAAAGAGAAATCCAATAACAACACTAAATAAAACCACCAAATAACAAGAAAAGAGTAAGAGATCAGAAGAAAGGACCAGGATAAACTATAAAAACAACAAGAAAACAATGAAAGTCATTAAGTACACACCTATCAATAATTACTTTAAATGTAAATGGACTGAATGCACCAATCAAAAGACATAGACTGGCAGGATGGATAAAAAAAAGAAGACCCATCTATATACTGCCTACAAGAGACTCATTTCATACCCAGAGAGACATACACAAACTGAAAGTGACGGGATGGAAAAAGATATTCCATGCAAATAATAGGAAGAAAAATGGAGGAGTAACAGTATGTATATTAGATGAAATAGACTTCAAAACAAAGAAAGTAACAATAGGCAAAGAAGGACATTACATAATGATAAAGGTGTCCACCCAAAAAGAGGATATAATCACTATAAATATCTATGCACCCAACACAAGCAGACCTAGATATGTAAAACAAGTACTAACAGAATTAAAAGGCTAAACATAGTGCCATTCATTCATTTTAGGAGAAATTAACACACCAGCCACATCAATAGACAGATCAATGAGACAGAAAATAAGTAAGGAAACAGAGGCACTGAGCAATACATAAGATAAGGTCTTGACAGAGATCTACAAAATATTCCCAAATGCAGCAGGAAACACATTTTTCTAAAGTGTACATGGAATGTTCTCCAGAATAAATCACATACTAGGCCATAAAAAGAGACTCAATAAATTTAAAAAGATTGAAAGTGTATCAAGCAACTTCTCAGACTACAATGATATGAAACTAGAAATAAATTGCACAAAGAAAACAAGAAATCCTAGAAACATATAGAAGCTAAACAGCATGCTTCTAAACAATAAATGGATCAATGAACAAATAAAAAATCAAGTAATACAAGAAGACAAATGAAAACAAAAATACAAAAGTCCAAAATTTGTGGGATACCACAAAAGTGGTTCTAAGAAGGAAGTACATAGCGATACAGGCCTACCTCAAAAAACAGGAACAATCCAAAATAAACAGTGTAAACTCACAATTAAAAGGATTAGAAAAAGAAGAACAAAAGGAACCCAAAATTAGTAGAAGGAAGGACATAATAAAGATCAGAGCAGAAATAGAAATGGAAAAAAAATTTAAAAATAAACTAAACCAAGAACCAGTTCTTTGAGAAAATAAGCAACATAGCCAAATCTCTAGCGAGATTTATCAAGGAAAAAGAAAGTACACAAACAAAATCAGAAACAAAAAAGGAATAGTTAAAACAGATACCACAGAAATACAAAGAATTATTAGAGAATTCTATGAAAAGTTATATGCCAATAGATTGGACAACCCAGAAGAAATGGACAATTTTGTAGAAGTATACAACCTTGCATTGGACAACCTAGAAGAAATGGACAAGTTCATATAAAAATATGACCTTCCAAGACTGACTCAGGAAGAAACAGATACTCTGGACACACCAATTACCAGTAATGAAATTAAATTGGTAATCAAAAGACTCCCAACAAACAAAATCCAGGACCAGATAGCTTCACAGCTGAATTTTATCAAACACTTAAAGAAGAGCTAATACCCATCCATCCCAAAGTATCCCAAAAAGTAGAAGAGGAGGAAATACTTCCAAACTAATTCTATGAGGCCAGCATCACTAATACAAAAACCAGGAAAAGACACTAAAAAGAAAATTAGAGACCAATATCCATGATGAACATAGATGCAAAATATTAGCAAACTGAATTCAAAAATACATCAAAAAAAATCATCCATCACAATCAAGTGGAATTTATCCAGGGATGCAAAGATGGTACAATATTTGTAAATTAAATTCAACATGACATACCACATTAACAAAAAAGATAAAAATGACATGATCATCTCAAAAGATGCTGAAAAAGTATTTGAAAAAAGTCAACATCCATTCATGATAAAAAGTCTCAACAAAATGAGTATAGAGGGTATGAAATTCAAAATAATAAAGGCCATATACAACAAACCCATAGCTAACATCATATTTAATGGTGAAAAGCTGAAAGCTTTTCTTCTAAGACTGGAAACAAGCCAAGGATGTCCATTCTCACCACTTTTTTCAACATAGTACTAGAGGTCCTAACCATAGCAATCACACAAGACAAAGAGATCAAAGGCATCCACATTGGTAAGAAAGAATTTAAACTGTCACTATTTGCAGATGATATGAAATACACACAGAAAACCCTAAAGACTCCACCAAAAAAAAACTATTACAACTAATAACTGGATTCAGCAAAGTTGCAAGATACAAAATTAATACACAGAAATCTGTTGTGTTCCTATCTACTAACAATGAAATAGCAGAAAGATATCAGGACAATAATTCCATTTATAATTGCATCAGAAAAATTCCTAGGAATAAGTCTAACCAAGAAAGTGAAAAACCTGTACTCTAAAACTAAAGATACTCATTACAGAAACTGAGGAAGACACAATAGATGGAAATCTATCCCATTCTCATGGATAGGAAGAATTGATATCATCAAAATGGCCACCCTGCCCAAAGCAATTTATAGATGCAATGCAATCTCTATCAAAATACCAATGGAATTTTTCAATGAACTAGAGCAAATAATCCTAAAATCCATATGGAGCCACAAAAGACCCTGAATAGCCAAAGCAATCCTAAGAAGAACAGAGCTGGGGGTATTATGCTCCCTGACGTCAAGCTATATGATAAAGCTACAGTAATCAAAATAGTATGGTACTGGCACAAGACTAGACCTATAGATCAATTGAACAGAGCCCAGATATAAACCCATGCATATAGGGTCAATTAAGATATAATAAAGGAGCCATAAATATACAATGGGAAAAAGACAGTCTCTTCAATAATTGGTGTTGGGAAAACTGGACAGCTACATGCTAGAGAATGAAACCAGATTACTGTTAACTCCATATACACAAGTCAAATGGAGCAAAGACATAAATGTAAAACATGGAACCGTAAAAGTCTTGGAAGAAAACATAAGCAGAAATCTCTTGAACGTAAGCTGAGCAAGTTTTTCCTGGACTCATCTCCTTGGGCAAGGAAAACAAAATAGAAAATGAACAAGTGGGACTGCATCAAACTAAAACGCTTCTGTACAACAAAGGACACCATCAGCAGAACAAAAAGGCAATGTACAGTATGGAAGAATACATTTGTAGGTGATTTATCCAATAAGAGGTTAACATCCAAAATATACAAAGAACTCATACACTTCAACACCAAAAAAAAAAAACAATAAAAAAATGGGCCAAGGAGCTGAAGAGACATTTCTCCAAATAAGAAATACAGATGCCCAACAAGCACATAAAAAGATGCTCCAGATTGGTAACCATCAGGGAAATGCAAATTTAAATAACAATGAGATATCACCTCACACCAATCAGAATGGCTACTGTCCAAAAGATAAGAAATAACATGTGTTGTTGAGGATGTGGAGAAAAGAGAACCCTCCTACAGTTTTGGTGGGAATGTAATTTGTGCAGCCACTATGGAAAGCAGTATGGAGGTTCCTCAAAAAAATAAAAATAGAAATACCATATTACTCACTAATTCCACATACAAGAATTTACCTGAAGAAAACAAAATCCCTGACTTGAAAAGATACATGCACCCCATGTTTATCACTGCATTATTTACAATAGCCAAGTATGGAAGCAACCTAAGTGTCTATCAATAGGTGAATGAATAAAGAAGAC
The DNA here is from genome assembly GCF_040802235.1 of Manis javanica. Classification (NCBI taxonomy): domain Eukaryota; kingdom Metazoa; phylum Chordata; class Mammalia; order Pholidota; family Manidae; genus Manis; species Manis javanica. The sequence goes on along the minus strand of NC_133163.1, from coordinate 99,261,214 downwards.
CCTAATAAGTCAGTAATTTGTCAGTTTATCACAATTAATAAGTAATTGTGTTGAGGCTTGGAACATGGCAAAAATAATACAAAAAATTCAAACATATTGAATGCTCTCTTCTTTTACTTTAAGTCTGAAAATGTCTATTTGACTTTCACATTTAAGGGATATTTTTTAGGGCACACATTCTATGTTGGTACGCCCCCCCAAAAAAGTTTTATTTTTGTTTTCATTTTGTTTTTCTTTTGGCATTTTAAATTTCCATGTCATTTAATTTTCACTGTTTTTGTGGAAAAATCTTATTGGTGCTCCTTTGAAGGTAATATAGTTGACCCTTGAATGACATGGGTGTTAAGGGTGCTGACACCCCACACTGTCGAAAGTCCACATATAACCTTTGATCTCCCAAAAGTTAACTAATAATATAGCCTATTGTGGACTGGAAAGTGGATTAACACATATTTTGTATGTTATATATACTGTATTCTTACAGTAAAGCAAGCTAAAGGAAAGGAAAACTTTTGCAAGTCTCTAGAAAATTTTCCAATACATTGTTTGAAAAATATTAGCATATAAGTAGACCTGTGCTGTCCAAACATGTTTTATTCAAGGGTCAACTATGCCTCTTTTTTCTCTGGTTGTTTTTATGATTTTTCCTTTCATCTCTAGTTTTTAGCAGTCTGAGTGTGATGTGCCTAAGTATGGTTTCTTTGTATTTATACTCCTTAGAATTTGCTAAACTTTTTAAATCTGTGAGTTGATCTCTTTCCTCAGTTTGGGAACTTCTCTATCATTATCTCTTCAAATATTTCTCTGCCCTGATCTCTCTCTTTTCTCCTTCAGGACTCCCACACCCCAAGATTCCCATATCCAAAGTCTCTTATAATGTTTTGTGCTTTCCACTGTGTGTGTGTGTGTTTTCTGTTTGGATATTTCCTTTGGATTTCCTTCAGGTTTATTAATCCTACCTTCCTTTAAGCACATTCAATAGCTTTAAATTTCAGACCTTGTATTTATCAGTTCCAAAATGTACATTTTATTCTTTTTTATTAGATTTTAACTACTGGTGAAATTTTCCATTTTGCATGCGTTTTTTTCACCTTTAAAAAATTTTCTTGGAAGTATTTATAATACTATTTTAAAGCCCTTTGTCTCCTAACTCCAATATATGGATCATCTATGTGTCTATTTCTATCATGCCCCTTCCTTATCTTATAATCTTTTATTGTACAGTAAGTATTGTACATAAAATAACTCTAGAACTTGTAGATGTTATTTCCTCCAGGGATGGTTTTCCCTTTTCCAATTTAGGATGAGGGACTAAACATCATGATTTAATTAGTGATAGAGCTGGATTGCAGCTGGATTACAGTTTCAGTAACACTAGCCCACCTCTGGTTCTTCCCTGTTCTTTGGGCAGGGCCTTTGTAGGATTTTAATTAAGAACCTGAGGAGTCTCAGTATCCTCAGTCATTGAAATACTAAGTGAGAGTTAATAGTGTCCTTTAAATGTTTAGAGCTTAACTCTTTAACCTCCAATACTACACATCTCAAGATCTGACTTATCGCCCTGAGGGGGAAACCAGCAGGTATTTGGAAGACTTTGTATCTCCTACAGAAATGGTAAGATACTTCCTGCAGCCTTTTAGAAGTTTCTGGCCTGGCCCTGCCCCAGCCTTCCATACCATCACAGAACTCAGCAAACACCCCTAGTAAAAATTCACTGCCATGTACTTGTAACTTGTCTAGCTGTTCCTCCAGCCTACATGACTCTCTAAAGCCCTGATAGTTCATCTCTTCTCTAGTAGAGTACTTATGTCTATGCCAAGCCTGATCCTCAGCGGTACCCAAAATCAGCAAATGCCTTTAAGGTATGAAAATAATTGGAGATTGTCAGCTCTCCCGAGACTCTTCCTTCTCTGGAATTTTAACTTGGCTTGTTCCCACTGTTTCCAATGTCTTTAAAAACAGCATCTTTGTATATTACCCAGTTTTTTCTGGTTATTAAAGTAGAAACATTGGCCTATAAGACTTACTACATCCTACTCAGTGCAAAAGTCTCAAGTAGATTTTTTTAAGCATCTTTATTCTTCTTATAAAAAAAAAAATACCCAAAACAAAACCTAAACAAGTTCATGGAAGTTCATAATGGAAATAATGGAAAAAAGATAATACCATGTCAGTATTCATCAGGAGAAAGCTGGTGTAGTAATATGCACATCAGACAAATTAAAATTAAAGAACTAAAGCATTAATAGGGATAGAGAAGATACCTATTGATCAACTACCCAAGAGAAGGTATAATAAGTGTGGCTGTCTAAATACCAAAAACATTACCTAGAAATAGAAAGCAAAAATGTTTAAACTGTTGACAAATCCATAATTTTTCAGTTAAAATCCATAGTATTTTAATCCTCCTTAGATAATAATAGCTAAATCTGACAAAAAGAATTAGTAAAAAATATATATCAGGAAAGCATTAGCAACTTTGACATGTATGTGTGTGTGTTTGTGTATGTAAGTGTGGGTAAAATTGCAATATTTCCAGAATCTCTTGCCTGGCCTTAGTGCATCTCCATATCAATAGGTGTTTTCAAGAGGTAGAGAGAAGTAATCCACCTCCATATCAATAGGTGATTATAGGGGGTAGGGAGGGCATACCTGGACCAGAGAGGCCCCTTTTTGCAGCCATGCTGCGAGAGATACAGGCGAGCAGAAGTGGATGACTGCTTGTAAGCAATAAATGGGTTTCTCCCACTTTATTTCTCCCTTTGACTGATTTTGGCTTCAAAGGTAATTTGCCCTGGGCTGGAAATGTATCCCCACCCCCACCCCTACCAGAGTTACAGTAAGAGACTTCATTCCACAAATCAAGACTATTCATTCCTTTCGAGTTCAGGTGCACATGGAATATTTCCATATACTAAGTCAGAAATGAAATAGATTTCTCAGCAATATATAGATCTTCTTAGTCTTCCACCATACCTCATCCCACTAAAGTCCTCTCCTCCCTTCCTACTTCATTGACCAATAGTGGGGTCAATAGTCACAGCTATTCCTTTGCAATCCTCTTCCACTCATTTTCCAGCCATCTATTTTATCAATTATCTGGAAAAGGTACAAATCTAATTAAAGATTATTCTCACCTTTCCCACCTCTAAAAGTGTGCAGTGAAATATACATAGAAAAAATGTTCGATCATGTTGACTAGTCTCATTTTTAATTCATAACTACATAACTCAAATGGGCCTTAATTCTGTCAGGCAATTAGACTGTATTCCCTAAATCCTTTATTTCTGCCACTCAGAAAGACAAGTATTTCCACCCTTTTTTCTTCAGTTCTCCAGCACCACTTTCTGTCTCCTCAATCTCAGGTAGTGATTTTTTTCCTACCTATATGAGGAAATTAAGTCAATGAGAACTTTCACAAACTCCCATCACCACATGTAGCCAGTTGCCAGCATTACTTACCATAATCTCGGCTTTCCCCGCTGTGCTTCTATCTAAGCTCATCTTTGCCTAGTACTTTACAAACTACTACTTATTTCACTTACTACTCGAGTAATCCTATGAGCTTGGTGTTCATAGCACCATTTTACAGCTTAGCATACAGGTTCAAAGCCACATCATTACAGAGAAACTGTTGCAACGATGTGTTATCTGTCCCTTTGTTACTGAAAAGGTGGCTCCCCAGAACAATAGCATCACTAACACCCAGTGCTGATTTTAGGCCCCAGATCTCATGACAAATCAAATACTGCATAGTTAGTTAAAAGACTCCCACATGTTTCTTATGCCCTCTGATGTTCCAAGAACACTGCTGTATATATCATTCTCTTCTTTCCTATGCACTTTATACTGTAATATAGTGGTACCAATTAGTTTAAAAATAAAGTGGTCCTTAGATCGTGTTGTAGTAGCACTCAGTCTTTCTCCCTGAGGAATTGTCACCAAGAGGGACAGCTCTTCCCAAGGTACTAATCCACACCTTTTATAAATCCTATTAGTGTCTTGTGGTCTTGCAAATGAAACTTCTAATGATGTTCCTCCTCTTGGTATGATTGATCTGATTAAGTTTAGATTCAGTTAGTCTCAGCATTCAGGACAGAAGCTTAGTGGTAGTCAGAGCAAAGAATTTGGGATTAACAACCTTATAAGAGCCAATTCTTATTCTAATCATTCATTTTAACTATTAAAGTCTCATTCACTTGGAAGGATGTTCCTTGGTTTAATTAAAAGCAGAACCAGATTTTGCAAATTTGATCTTGGAAAATGACTTATTTTAAGCACATTGTTAGTGGTGAATATTGAGAATCCACCCACGGAAGAGGTTTGACAGCCTATAATTTATTTTTTTAATAATGAAATAAAATGCGAGTTTCTTTATTCAGTACAGAAGTCTAATTTACAGTAAACATTCTGATGGAACGATTTTGGGGAAAGGGTGGGTAACTGACACTGTGTCACTGAGACTTCTGCTAGCATTTTCCCACTAGAGCACAGTGGCTCCAAAGAGGATAATGGGTGAGCTTCAGCACCCTCCAGTTAGCATTTACACTAAGAGGAAACACAATAAGCTCTTGTAAAAGTTTTCTCTTCACTAGATTTGACTCCTTGTAACTCTAGGGGGAAAATCCCTGTGCAAAATAACTTTGAAACCGAGATCTGTCAAAGGGAAAAATAAAGTGGAAGAAACCTGTTTATTACTTACAAGCAGTTGCCCACTTCTCTCCTGTGTCTCTCATGACCTGGCTGCAGAAGAAGAGGCCCCACCTAACCTCTCTAATGGAGATATACCTTCACCCTTGTAATTACCTACTATGGAGAGGGACTACTTCTCTTCACCCTTTGGAAACACATATTGATATGGAGATGCACTAAGACCAGGACAGAGATTCTGGGAATACTGCACTTTTTTCCACAGGCCCCTCCAGAAATCTCGCCTTACAATCTACCAGTTCCCCATCTTCCACAGTGGCCCCTGTGCGAGAAAACTGGAGCACTGTAACCAGGCTAATAATGTACAATAGCAATAGCAATAAAATCATGATAATTCCAAGCTGGAGGATTCCACTTGGTTCAAAGTCCTGTGCAAGTTAAGTCCATAGCTCGTCCATTCCACAGGCAGTGAGTAGCTGAACAGATAGGGAATTCAGAGCAATCTTCACACGGCAGCTGTAGCCAGGGGCAGGTCCAGGCCACAGGGACTATAGAATAAAAGAACCTTAAGGGTAATAAGATACGTGTTTTAATGACATCATCATAGGCAAATCTTGTCCATCAGGTAGGATGCATGCAAGAGAGCAGCCCTGTGACAGGATAGTGGCAGGAATGGGTTCTCGTCTTGGTCTAGAACACCAGACTTTCACCCCCATCCTTGTGGGAGTTACAGATGGGTCAATATATTGGGCTATGGGAGGGAGGAAATGTAGTGGCCATATGATAAAACAAAACTTTATAGTAAGATGCTGTTACCTCACAGATGTTTTGGGTACACTACCATGATCTTTGGGGGCCACTCTGTGGTTATTTCAGGAATACACAGGAGGCCAGTTTCCAGGCCTTTTCCCTAAGGTGCCAGAAGGGCCAGCCATCTCTGGTCCATGTGTCAAAATGTCCATGGCCATGTCCACTCAACAGAGTCTCCAGGATTTAATGCAGTTGGGGCTGGCAGCAGGATGTTGCTCTGCTGGTCATATCCTGGCTCCAATAACTCCTCTTTGGTTTGCACACACAGTTGTATAGGAGAGGCAGCAATGTGTGTTAGCATATCCACAGGGCTCAAGGCTCCTTTTCAGGGTTTCTCATTCAAATGCTGTAGCACTCTCCATAAACAAACTGACCAGCCCCATACACTACTAGTGTCTGACTTCAGGCCAGATTTCAACAAACCATTGTACCTCTCTATCATGCCTGGCCCAGTAGGGTTTTATGGTACATGGAACTTCCACATTATTCCTAATTGCTGCACCCATTCTTATAACACATGTCCAGTAAAGTGGGTGCCTTGATCACTCTCAATCACCTGCAGCCAGCCATAGGCTGCAAAGAGGTGCTCTAGGCCCCTTTTGGTGGCTTGCTGATCTGCACAACATGCAAGAAAAACAATCATCAGTCCAGTAGCTGTGTCCACACAACTTATGGCATACTGGTATCCTTTTGATTGGGCAGAGGCCCAGTATAGTCTTATCTGCCACTTGACGAGGGGTATCGGCCCCTTTACTATTATCCCACATTGCTGCAAGACTTGGTGTAAGTCCACCTTAGAGCATACAAGGTCCTTCCAGGTTCTGCTGACTTCTTCAAAGATCAACGCAAGCCCCACCGATGGGCTACAGCCCACATTGTCTTTTGCACTGCATGCAATAAATGCTATTGTAACCATTGGGCCACATCAGAGGCAGGCTTTCCTTCTAGCCAATGCACCTGGGCCAATGTGTCTGCTTTATCATTTCCTGGGGATGCCAAAGGCAAATGGCCAATCACATGATATACGGTAACAGTCTTAGTCTGACCAGAAGCCCATAGGTTTTGCCACAACTCTTGCCCTCAAAGGGGCCCGTGACCAAACATCCAGTTGGCATGGTACCACAGGGTCAAGCCTCAAGAGACAGCCCAGCTGTCAGTGTAAACAGCTATAGGGGAGGGCTCCTGGGTGATCACGAGCCCTACTGCCCATAACTCAGCCCATTGGCTGCTCTTCCCCTCTCCATTCTCCATCCATATTGTCTCAGTCTGAGGATGGAAAGACACAGCCCTCCACCTCGGGGGCTGTCCACAACTGAAGTTGTCTGTAAACCAAGCATCTTCAGGTATAGGGGCTTTTCCCTCCTGATAAGGACTCTTGGCTACCAATGGCTCAAAAGTAATTTCCTCCTGCTTTCCACTGGTATATGTCACTGGCTCCAGTAAGTGTTGGAGTTCTCCACTTAAAGGGCTAGTAGAGAAGGAGTTACGCTGCTGTAAATATGTGTCCCATTTGGCCAGTGTACGCATCTGTGCCATGCCACTCCATGGCCTTTGGGTCTAGTCTTGCACCCACCCCACAACAAGATAGGTGGTTATTACCTCCATTGGAGCAGTTCCGGTGATGGGCTCTGTAGCCAGCAAGGCATAGTACACAGCGGCCAGTTGCTTCTCTATCAAGGTGTACCAGACCTCTGCTGCTTTCCATAGATGTGCCCAGCATCCAGTGGGATGGTGTGTCCATTCAAGGTGCTGCCAAAGACCCCATCCATAACCATCCTTGGTTACATGAACATGTAGCTCACAGGGCCTTGATGAGTCTATTACATTCAAGGCCTGTATGGCCCTGACTGCTTGCTTAACAATAAACGCAGCTTCACGTGTCTCATTCAGTCCCACCTGAGGCCCTTTTGTACCAACTGGTAACAGAACTCATGCCAAGTGCAGGATAAACACTTTCCAGTAGCCCAAAAGACCCCAAAACTCTTATAATACTGCCACAGTGGTAGGGGTAGGGAAAGCCTGGACCTTGTCTGTGACTGCTTCAGGAAAAACTTTAGTTTTACCCAACCAGACAACCCCCAAGAATTTCACAGGCAACCAGGTCCCTGAACCTTGGTGCTGTTCACAGCCCATGCTTTCTCCTGTAGATGTTGCAGCAGTCTAGGAACTGCCCCTTCTAAATTGGCAAGAGAATCAGACGTGAGCATAATATCATCAATGTAGTGATACAACCACACCATTTGTGGTTTCTTCCATGTAACATAGTCCTGGCTAAAAGTCTGTGACAAATGGTGGGACTGTGGAGGTATCCCTGTGGAAGGACGGTGAATGTCCACTGCCGGACTTCCCACATGAAGGCAAGCTGTTCTTGACTTTTCTGTGCTATGTCAATAGAGAAGAAAGCATTAGAAAGGTGCACACATAATGATACATCCCTAGTTCATGACTGAGGGTGTCCATAAGGGCTGCTATAGAGGGGACAGCAGTATGCAAAGGGGGTGTGACTTTATTCAGTTCCTTGTAGTCTATGGTCAGGAGCTGTCTGGTTTTGTCACTGGCCACACTGGGGAACTAAAAGGACTATGAGAAGGCTTTATGATGCCCATCTTCTCCAACTCCTGTAGTTTCTCCAATTTCCCTGTGACCCCAAACCACCCAGGCCATTTATACTGCTTAGTATTTGTCACTCGCTGAGGTACAGGCAGAGCTACAGATGGGTGCTTAGCATGTCCTCTCAGAACTGCCTTTACCACACATACCCTCAGTCTGACCTCATCTACAGTGGTCTGTAACCACAGGCCCTGCAAGATATCTGCACCCAAAATATATTCAAGGATCACAGAAATGTACACAGTATACTCCTTTGGGGGTAAACACCCCATCCCCAATGGGATTTGGGCTTTCTTCACTCTAATTATCTTACCCCCATAGCCATCTATTACAGCAGGGGTCCCAGCAAAAACTTCAGGGTTGCCATGAATTAGAGAACATTCAGCTCCTGTGTCCACCAGAACCAGGACACATTGCACATTCACAGGGGACCAATGAATTGCTTATTCTACATGTGGCCTCTGGTCCCCACCATGTCCCCCAAGGTGGAGACCTTGACTACCCCCCAGTCTATCTGCAAAGCCCAATTGTCATCCTGTGGATGCGAGGGCTCAGATGAATCCTGAGTACTGTCCCCAAGGAGGTCTTTCAGGGACACAGGCCAGACTTGGGGCTTTGACTCCAGTTTCCATGTCCTGTACCTCAGCGGCTGAAACTGCTGCTCTGGCTTTAATTGGTGCCACAGTTCTAACAAGATTCTTTCAGGCAGCACATCAAGTTTTTATTTCACTACCCCGGCCTTTATGAAATCAACCCACATCTGGGTCCCCAAGACCTTTACAGGACCCTTTGTACCTCTCCTTTTAGTCATAGCCCGTACTTCCTTCCGTGCTTTTATTGTTTCAAACTGCCCCAGATCTGCTAAAGTACAAGTAACTTCACTTATGGGTTGCCCTGTGTGGGGGGGCAAGAATAGTAACTGGGGATCCAAAGAGAAATGGGGGAGCTGCATGGAGCACCAGATGTCTCATTCCTGATGAGGGTCCTCATCAGGACCCTGAGGGTCCATATTATAGATGATATTTTTCATGCCCAGCTCCTATAACACCTGCTGGAGCTCTGCATATGTTTTCTAGCTGGTAGGTAAGTAAGGTAAATCACCCTGATTAGGCCAAACTGCCCTGATGGCTGCTGTCATCCAATACAGAAGCACCCGGTTCCCTAAGGTGTAATGGGTACTTTGCAGCCGCTGCTGGAGGGAAGGGTAAGTCTATCTATCCACTTCAGAACCCGACATAACAGTGTTTCCCACCCCCATATCCCAGAGATGCAAAAGCCATGTAGGCAGAGGTTCTGACGGCTTCTGCTGATACCAGACACTCATGTCCACCAGCTCATCCTGGGTATAGGGGCAGAGAATGAACTGCTCCACAACCTGGGGAGGCGGCGGTTCCTCCCCCCAGAGGAGCTTGAAGTTGTTGCATTTTTATTTTCTTAATTACGACTGGGCAGGCCTTTAGTACAGGAGTAGCTGGTGCCTTGGGCGGTGGCCTCAGCAACATATCAGTCCTCGGCCCCACCCACTCTCCTCTCCGGACATCTCCAGGGCTGAAGGCACCGCTCTTTCCTCCCCCTCCCCCACTGCCTTCTGCATCGCAGATTCTCCTGCTGCCTCCTCCCTAGCTGCTGCTAACGCGTCTTCCAAGAGTGTGACCTGTCTTCTCAGTAACTGTCTCTTTTTCTTAAAAGCATCCCATACGTCATTTTCCAGCTCCTCCAAGTGATGCTGAAGTGTGTCTCTCTCCTGCCAGGGTCTCCCTTTCTCCTGGATAACCCTCTCTCTCTCCTCAATAACACTTTCCACTATCTCAAGGAAAAGAGATCCTACAATCCCAGCTGCTACACAACCACTTAGGGCCTCTAAGCAGTCTTCTGTCTCACGGAGGGCTAATTCCACAGCCTCTGGTGTCTCCACCCTTCCGCAATTCCCCAATAATTACCTATTGATAAGGAGATGGACTACTTCTCTCCACCCTTTGGAAATTCCTGTTAATATGGAGATGCACTAAGGCCAGTCAAGAGATTCTGAAAATATTGCGATTTTGCCCACACCCCTTCACCCACATTTTTTTAAAACCATACTCATTTCATATAAATCATGCATAACACTGACCTCATCAAAATGTGAGTTTACCACTTTGATTTCATTATTTCAAATTCTTGAATTTTTTAATTTACAATATGGATTTGTTCATCTTTGGTAACAGGTAACTACATGTTCCTTGGCTCCTCTTTTCTTCATCATTTTCATAGTGGTAACGTTGGTTCATTCCTGTTGCTATTTGCAAAGAACTTACACTAAGCTTACAAAAAGTTTTTCGCCCTTTGGCAGACATTTAAAAATTACTAGATGACAAGAAGTAAAATAAACATAATTGCTTTCAGCTTCCTAAAGGCTATCAAGTTACCATTCTGGACAAACAACCAATGGGGAAATTAAACTTATGGTAATTTGAGATAATTAGGCTCATTAACAACTTTATGTCTTAAGGGATAAAACCACATCACTCACAGCATTTGTTAAGCAACTACAATATTTAAATGAATTCATAATCACCCACCAATTATTTCAATCATCCTCAAAGATTTGAGTTCAAGTCTTTATTTCCTGACAGACACACAGTAAAAATCTGCTTACACTAAGATAACTCCATCTCAATTCCTTTGCTCTTTTTCTTCTTCATCTTCTTAGGACATTGCCTAAGGTAACCCTTTGCTGCAGCCATGGTGGTCTTCTCAAGGTCCTGCCCAAATGCCTTGTTATCCAACCTCACCCCTATGTGCATGTCTTTGGCCTAAATTCTTTTTCTCTGTCTGAACTCCTGCAAATCTGATCAGTTTTTAAGTGAGCTTTCTCTGACAGCCTCATCCCACAGTCTCTGTCTCATCCTATAACTTTAATATCTGATACAATCTGTTTGCCTCTCTATCTCATATCAACACTGTAATAGATGTTGAATTTTCTGTATTATCTATATGTGTTTTTTTTTCAAGTATCATTGATATACACTCTTAGGTTGGTTTTAAATACACAGTAGAGTGGTTCAACATTTACACATATTTTCAAGTCCCCACCCCCTCCAGTGTGGTCACTGTCCATCAACTTAGTAAGATTCACAGAATCATAAACTGTATTCTCTGTGCTGTACTACCATCCCCATGACCAACCTTTATTGTGATTGCAAATTATTGTCAAGACCATATGGTCTATTGTATCGCTCAGTGCCTCTGTTTCCTTATTTTCTGTCTAGTTGATCTGTCTATTGAAGTAAGTGGTTTGCTAAATTCTCCTAAAATGAATCAATGGCAATGTATTTACCCTTTTAATTCTGTTAGTATTTGTTTTACATATCTAGGTGTGCTTTACGTCAAGCGCATAGATATTTATAGTGATTCTACCTCTTGTTGGACTGACCCCATTATCATTATGTAATGTCCTTCTTTGTCTCTTGTTACTTTCTCTGTCTTGAAGTCTATTTTATCTAATATAAGTACTGCAACTCCTGCTTTTTTCTCCCTATTATTTTGCATGACTAATTTTTTTCATCCCTTCACTTTTAGTTTGTATGTGTCTTTGGATCTGAAATGAGTCTCTTGTAGGCAGCATATATATGGGTCTTGTTCTTTAATCCATTCTGCCACTCTGTGTCTTTTGATTGGTGTATTTAGTCCATTTACATTTAAGGTGATTATTGATAGATAAGTATTTATTGCCATTTTATTCATTGTTTTCTGGATGTTTTTACATCTCCTCTCTGTTCCTTTTTTCCTCTTATACTCTTTTTATTTGATGGATTTCTATGGCATGATTAGATTTCCTTCCTTCCTTCCTTCCTTCCTTCCTTCCTTCCTTCCTTCCTTCCTTCCTTCCTTCCTTCCTTCCTTCCTTCCTTCCTCTCTCTCTCTCTTTCTCTTTCTCTCTTTCTTTCCTTCTTTCTCTCTTTCTCTCTCTCTTTCCTTCCTTCCTTTCCTTTTTGTGTATCTATTGTAGGCTTTAGTTTTCTTGTTACCAAAGGTTCATGGGTAGCTCACTATGTAACAGTCTGTCTTAAATTGCTGAGTACTCTATTCCAAACACAATCTACAGGTACTTTGTTTTTCTTTCTTCTTCCTCCTCCACACTTTATGTATTAGGTGTCATATTCTGCACTTTTTGTGTATCCCTTGACTGATTTTGTGAGTAGTTGATTTTGCTTCTTCTGTTTTAATCTCATACTTGCTTGGAAATTAATTAGTCTGCTACCTTTACTGTGGGTTTATTTTCACTGGTGAAAGCTATTTAGCCTTAGAAACATTTCCATTTACAGCAGGCCCTTTAACATATCTTGTAGGCTTAGTGGTGGTGAATTCCTTCAACTTTTGTTTATCTGAAAATTGTTTAATCCCTGCTTCAAATGTAAATGATAATCTTGCTGTGTATAGTATTCTTGGTTGGAGGTCCTTCTGTTTCATTACATTAAATATATCATGCCACTCCATTCTGGTTTGTAAAGTTTCTGCTGAGAAGTCTAGTGATAGCCTGATGGGGTTTCCTTTATAAGTAATCTTTTTTGTCTCTCTGGCTACTTTCAATACTCTCTACTTGTCCTTGATCTTTGCCATTTTAATTATTATATATTTTGGTGTTGTCTTCCTGGGGTTCCTTTATTAGGGGCTCTCTGAACTTCCATGACCTGAGTGTCTTTTCCTTCCCCAGCTTGGGGAAGTTTTTGACAATTATTTCCTCAAAGAGACTTTCTATCCCTTTGTCTTCCACTTCTCCTTCTGGTACCCCTATTACGTTAATATTGTTCTGTTTGGATTGGTCACAAGCTCTCCTATTATTCTTTCATTCTTAGAGATCCATTTTTATCTCTGTCTTTCTGCTTCATTGTTTTCTTGTTCCTTAATTTCCAAATCATTTACAATTTCTTTGACCTGTGAAAGTGTGCTATTAAATGCCTCCATTGTATATTTCATCTCAGGTACTGTATTCTTCAGTGTTAAGTGGTTCTTTTGCAGGTCTTCTGTCTTTTTGTTGAGGTTCTCCCTGAGATCTTGAATATTTTTCTGTAGATATGTGAGCATGTTCATGACTTTTACTTTGAAGTCTTTGTCAAGAAGATTCATGATTTCAGTTTCATTCAGTCTTCTTTCTGGTATTTTGTCTTATAGTAGTGTTTGGAACATGTACCTCTGCCTCCTCATTTTTTCAGTGTTTCCTGTGAAGTAGGAAGCTTTACGAAGGAGGTGCCCTCTAATGCCCAGAAGCTCAGGACACTTTATTTTCCAGTGCAGGAGCCCCAGCTGTTAGCATACAGTCGGTGGGGCACCTTTCTGTCTGGCTTGTAGTGATCTGATTTTAGGCAGCCTGTTTGTTTTGGCTGCACCTTTGTGATCAGTGTAGAAGTCTCTGTTGGAGTTGCTGTTGGCGGGGTTGCCCTCTGCCAGGTTTGCAGCAGTAATGAGGGCTGCAGAGTTAATGCAGGGACTATAGGGTTAATGGGGTGGAGTGGGCTGGTGTGGTTGTCTGCCCACAGTATATATTCATAAATCACAAATCCAATAAACCTGAATAATAGTCACTATATATTTATACCACAATTTCTATATCCATTTTTCTACTAGCAGACATAGGCTGCAATGAACATGAGAGTGAGATATCTTTTTGAGATCCTCGTTTCAATTCTTTTGGATATATACCCAAACATGGAATTACTGAATCATATAGTAGCTCTATTTTTAAGTTTTTTAGGAACCACCATACTGTTTTCCATAGTGGTTGCACCAATTTATATTCCACCAAGCGCACCAGGGTTCCCTTTTCTTCACATCCTTGTCAACACTATGACTCATCATTCTGATAATAGCCATTCTAATAAGTGTGAGGTAATATCTCATTGTGGTTTGACTTGCATTTCCCTGATGATAAGTAGTGTTGAACAACCTTTCATATCTGTTGGCCATTTGTATGACTTCTTTGGAAAAAGTGTCTATTGAGATCCTTTGTCAATTTTTTAATCAAGTATTTATTTATTTTTGTTACTAAGTTGTAGGAGTCTCTTATTTTTGGATATTACCACCTTATCAGATATATGGTTTGTAAATATTTTCTCCAAATTCATAGGTTGCATTTTCTTTTGTTGGCTGCTTCCTTTTGCTGTGCAGAAGCTTTTTAGTTTGATGTAGTCCCACTCATTTTATTTTGTTTCTGTACTGTTATTGTCACATCCAAAAAAATTATTGCCATTGTCAGTATCAAGGAGCTTGTTCTTGTTTTCCTGTTTTAAAGTTTCAGTTCTTGCATTTAAGTCTTCAATTCATTTTTAGTTGACATTTGTGTATGGTATAAGATAAGGGTTCAATTTCTTTCTTTTGCATGTAGATAATCTGGTTTTTCCAACACTATTGAAAAGACCATCTTTTCTCCATTTTATATTCATGGTGTAGTTATCAAAAATTAGTTGACTGTATATGATTGGATTTACTTTTGGGCTCTCTATTCTGTTCCATTATTCCATGTATCTATTTTTAGTTGTACCATACTGTTTTGATTACTATAGCTTTGAAATATAATGGGAAATCAGGATGTGTGATGCCTCCAAACTTTGTTCCTTCTCAAGATTGCTTTGGTATTAAGGGTCTTCTGTGGTTCCATAAGAATTTTAGAATTATTTCTTCTATTTCTGTGAAAAATGCCATTGGAATTTTGATTGGGATTACAATGACTTTGCATATCATCTTATTTAGTATGAACATTTTCACAATATTAATTCTTCCAATCCATGAACATGAGATATTTCTCCATTTATGTGTGTCTTCTTCAATTTCTTTTATCAATGTTTTATAGTTTTCAGTGTACTGCTCTTTCACATCCTTGGTTAAATTTATTCCTAAGTATTTTATTCTTTTTGGTGCTGTAAGAAATGGCATTATTTTCTTGATTTATTTTGAATATTGTTGGTATAAAAAAATGCAAGTGATTTTTTATGTTGATTTTGTATCCTGCAACTTTACTGAATTCATTTAGGAATTCTAACTTGCATTGTGGTTTGACTTGCGTTTCCCTGATGCAATAGTCACTGTACTTTTTATGACATCTTCAGGATTTTCTATACATAAAATCATATCATCTACAAACAGACGTAATTTTATTTCTTCTTTTCCATTTTGATGCCTTTTATTTACTTTTCTTATTTGATTTCTCTTGCTAGTACTCCCAGTACTGTGTTGAATTGAAGAGGTAATGGTAGGCATCTTTGACTTGGGATATCGGAGGAAAAGATTTCAGTGTTTTCCCCATTGATTATGATACTTGCTGTGAGTTTTTCATAAAAGGCCTTTATTGTGTTGAGAAATTTCCTTCTATTTTATTTGTTCTAGGTTATTCAATTTGTTGACATACAATTGTTTATAGTAATCTCTTATGAGTCTTTGTATTTCTGTGACATAAGTTGTAATGTTTCCTTTTCATTTTTTTAAATTTTATTTGAATTCTTTTTTTTTCTTTGAGACTCTAGCTAGTGGTTTGTCTATTTTGTTCATCTTTTCAAAAAAACAGCTCTTACTTTCATTGATCTTTTCTTTTATCTTTTTAATCTCTATTTCATTTATCTACTAATCTTTGTGTTTCCTCTCTTCTACTCACTTTGGGCCTACTGTTTTCTTCTTTTCTAGTTCCTGAGGTATAAAGTTAGGTTGTTTATTTGAGATCTTTCTTCTTTCTTAATGTAGGTACTTATTGCTATGAACCTCCTTCTTAGAATTGATGCATCCCAGACCTTTTGGTATATTGTATTTCCATTTGCATTTGTCTTAAGATATTTTTTATTTCTCTTCTGATTTTTTCTTTCACCCATTTGTTCAGTAGCATGTTGTTTAATCTCCATGTATTTGTGAAATTTCCAGTTTTCTTCATATAATTGATTTCTAGTTTCATACCATTATGGTTGGAAAAATTGCATGATCTGATTTCAATCTTCTTAAATTTTTTACTTGTTTTATGGCCTAATGTATGATCTATACTGGAGCATGGTCCATGTGCTCTTAAGAAGAATGTGTATTCTGTTGCTTTTGGATGAAATACTCTATATTTATCTCTGTTAAGTCCATCTGTTCTAACATGTAGTTTAAGGCTAATGTTTTCTTATTGATTTTCTGTCTGGATGATCTATCCAGTGATGAAAGTGGGATATTAAAAGTCCCCTACCTTTATTGTATTGCTGTCCATTTCCTCCTTTATATTTGTTAATATTTGCTTTACATATTTGTGTTCCAATGTTGAGTGCATAAATATTTATAAATATTATATCCTTTTGTTGTAATGACCCCTATATCCTTATGTAATAACCTCATTCATCTCATTTTGCAGTCTTTATCTTAAAGTCTATTTTGTCTAAGGATAGCTACCTCAGCTTTCTTTTGGATTCCATTCTGATGGAATATCTTTTTCCATCCCTTCACTTTCAGTCTGTGTATCTTTACATGTGAAGTGAATGTCTTGTAAGCAGCATATAGATGGGTCTTGTTTTTTAGCCATTTGGCAACTCTATGCCTTTTGAATGGAGAATTTAGTTCATTTACATTTTACATGGCACTCCATAGTTAGTAAAGTGAATTTATAAGCACTTGAACTCTATAATCTCTCCGTGAATTTATTCACAATTACATATATTATGTTAATATAACATTACCTAGATAAGAAATTTAATTTTACTTCAGAGCATTGTGAAGAAGTCCTTACTGCTTCAACTTGCCAATTTAAAACAAATTGCTTGTAATGAGGTAGAAATATGCTTATGTATATGAGTATGTAGACAGATGTAACTTGTTAGAAGTCTGATATGTACACAGCCAGTGATTAGGCCTGCAGATGGTAAGACTGAAGAGACTTTGGGAATTTTGTGTATAAAGATCTGAAAAAAAATCTGTGAAGCCTGTTAAGAAAATATACACATCAGTAAATATATGCTAATGATGTGCAATACTTTCTTGGAAATAATTTTATCATTTTCCTTTATTACTGAAACTGAATTATATTTATGTTTTATTTCTTCTTAGGTTAGATCACCTACATTCTGTGTAATGATCACCTGTGTTTTCTCTTTTCTTTGTTTCCCCTTACATTTCAGTACTAGATAAAATCTCTTTCTGAAAGTAGGTCTAATTTAAGTTAGATGTATTCTAAAAGAGACCTCTGAGTAACACCTTTTCTGTTTATATATTTTATTCAATAACTGTATTAACATAAATGGCCTGCATAAACTTTAATTTTGCCAAGATATATGAGT
This sequence comes from Manis javanica, assembly GCF_040802235.1. Classification (NCBI taxonomy): domain Eukaryota; kingdom Metazoa; phylum Chordata; class Mammalia; order Pholidota; family Manidae; genus Manis; species Manis javanica. The sequence continues at coordinate 99,243,875 of NC_133163.1, read as the reverse complement.
TATTTGCATCTCAGAAAGACTATTGAATGGAGCCTGCAAAAGTGGATAAAGATAACCATATTTACTTGCATAAGTGTCTCTCCCTTGGGAAATAATATCCCTAAAATAAATAGAGAATAATTATAAAAATGGAATTTTACCAAAGCAAGTAAAACTGGAATATTTCAATTCTAGTGAAATTTCTGAAGGCTTAGTAAGAATATTTGAGGTGTATTTTCTTATGGCTTTATCAAATAGTAATTTCTGTTTTTTCAGGTAATCTTCCAAAGCTTTCAGAGATGCTGAAAATGGAAGATATATGAAAACTATTATCAGGGAAAAAAATTAATAGTTTTACCTAAAATAAATCAGTGGATTTGAGAAATGTAGGAGGCAAAAGGCTAGTGAATACAGTCATTTTATAGTTACTCTACTTATTATTTTTATATTTGGGTGGTGTTTCTTTTTGTAGAATTTTTTTGCAATTTTTTCTTTGGTTCTTTTACTCTTAAAATTTCTTCACTTTGTTTTCATTTATCTCTTACTCTTTGTGTCTTTTTCCATTGCTGTCAGCTTAGGATCTTTTCCTGATATCAATGTACATGTACTTCTGGTGACAGTAATTCTACAACCAAGTTCAAATATTCTGAAAAATAAGGTTTTTATGGTGGGTACAGTGAACATGAAGTAGAGGTCCTTTTATTATTATTATTATTATATATGTTTAGAGAGACATGAAATTAAGTAATATCACCTAAATTGTGCATTTAAGAGTGAATCACAATTGAGCAAGTTTTATTTTTTTGATTATTCTTCCCAAAGATAATATTTTTATTAGTTTCATATTCTTTATACAATTGAAGGCAAATACAATAGATATTTTTACAGAAGAGCCCTTTTTACACTAAAGGTGGCATACCGTATACACTCAATCAAATTATATAATATACTCTGTACACTATTCTGCACCTTGCTTTCATCATTTAATGATATGACCTGTAGATCTCTTCACATCAGCATGGGGGTCTTCCTCATTTCTTTTTATAGCTGCATAGTATTCTACTAAATGGGGGTACCTTAGTCTATTCAACTAGTACCTGACTGTTTAAACACATAGGTTGTTTATAATAATTTTACAAACTATGCCACAATCAATAAACTCATAAATATGCTCTTTCATACTTATATTTGCAGAAGATTGTGTAGGATATTTTTACAAGAGAGGGATTGTTAGGTCAAAGGGAAAATATGTCTGTATTTTTGGTAGATATCACCAGATTCCCCTCCATAAGGGATTGCATACTTTTGAGCATCTTTTAAAGAAAAGAAATTGTATGGTTTACCTTTCTGGTCCATTCTGACTCCAACTTAACCTAACCTTGGTTCCACTCAAAATTTTAAAATGCAGATTCCTTGCTAACCAATTCTTTAATCTCTACCAGAAATAAATACCTATTTACCTCTAGTATTTCAAGCTAATATCTAGTATCTTTAATATCTTATGTCAAAAATGAATCCCAGTGACTTTCCTCAACTCCTCAGAGGTTTGTCATTAACATCAAAATGTGTAGATCTGATTAGTCTACCTGGTAATGGATAATGATAATCTTTGCCAGAATCTAGTACAAACCTCTCAGATCACCTGTTTGCTCTGCTCTATGTTAAGATATTCTTGATAACTAGCTTGTGCTTTTAGGCTGATGGACATGACTGATTAAACCATATAGTTCTCTTTTCCATTAAGACATGCCAAGTTTTCCTAGGTACCCTCATGTATTTTCATGTTGGTTGTAAAGAAAAATTACCAAGTCTTTCCTTATTTGGGTGTTTGTCAGTATATGGAAAGGGTGGCTCTAACAAGCAGAGGTCCACGCCTCCTATTGTATTTAACTAGAGGGCTGTGGAAAGAGCAAAACACAGCTGTGTCCTCTCCATGTACTCCTAATAAATGGTAGTTTAGAGCAGGTCACAGTCTCCTGTACTTTAGTTTTCTCATCTGTCAGATGTGAAAAATGTTACTTAGCTCAGAGAATCATTTCAGAGGATGACATGAGATAATATAAGTGAATGAATTTTATAAACTCTAAAGCCCTATTAAGTAAAAATGAGATGGAATATTCATTTCCTCAGACTGAGGCAAGTTATAACAATATCCTAACCTCTCATTCATCTTTGACTCCCTCCATGTTTAGGATGCATTGCTGAGAGAAAGAGGGTTGTTATGCCTTTTTGTAAAAGAAAAAAAATACAATAATTCAATAACATTTTTGTTTTCTGTTTTAGCTATAGATTTCAATATGATGAAAATTTTAAAGGCCCCAAGAGCATATTCAATGTCCACATCCAAGAAAGAATCAAGATTATCGAAACTAGCTAAGGTTTGGAGTATATGTTATTTCTTTAATTTGCAATGTAATTAGCTGAACATCTTCACATAGGCAATGCTGATTATTACATTCTTGATATATATTTTAGAAAGGATTTAATGAACAAAAGTGGGTTATTGGGAAGATTAATCTTAATACTAAAAAGTCATTTTTTCTGAAAATATCTGCATGTGTAATAGGGAAAAAACATAACATTTATCTTTTCTTGCTTTCTGGTATGCTATCCTTGGGTTTCATACAAACATGGCTCTGATCTCAGGAAGCATCATGGTTTCAGGAAAACATCAAAGGAGTTCTAGAGGGGCTGACCTGTCTGCACCTGTCAAGCTTGTAGTAACTGACCGCACGTGGAGACTGGTACTCTAGGTCTGATTGCTCAGTTTCTCCATGTTCCTAAAGGTGCTCCAGATGAGATTTTATGGACTTGTCTTACTTTGTGTTGCTTTTGTCAAGATTTTAGAGGTTATTGGTTTGAAATTTTGAATTTGATCTCTTAATTTATAGGACAATTAGGTTTTAAATCTATCATAGTCTTTATTGCTAAAACTTTGTATGAATTATGTAGTCAAGTCTGATCATTACTTTAAATTTTAAATTTTAAATTATTTCTATATAAAAATCACTTTCTGAAAGTCAGTATTCATATATTTCCTAATCTTTAATAATCCAGATATATAAAATCTTTTCCAGCTTTCACAGTGCTGCCAAAGATGGTTTGTAAGTACTTAGGACAGAAACTGGTGATGTCTAGGAATCAGTTTGGAATCAGTGACAACATCGCACCATTTTTGTTGCGGGGGAGCAAGATTAGTAGATTTAGAAATCAGGGGAATGTAATAGAAATTGTATACATGATCTTTAGCAAGCACTAAAAATAGTCTTTTATATTTTGTTTACAAGTTAAAGACATATGACTAGATAGATTTGTACCTGGCTGGACAAACTTTTTTTCAGATAACGCTGTTAAAAGAGAAATTGTAACTACATCTTTGATAGTACATCATTTGCCGCATTACTGACTCTGTCCCATGCAGACTGTTTTATCAACAATGTACTTTAAAAATATCCCTGCCATTTTTATTAGATGCATAGAAGTCATGAAGCTTGGAAAAATTATGAAAACACTGAGTGACCAAAAGTTCACAAGAGGTTAGAATAATAGACCTGATCTTAGAAGACAAACTTCTACTATGGAAAAAGTATAAAGGTCCAAAATTACAGCTGCATAAGTACAGTTTAAAAAAGCCCTGGTTTAGAGGCATTGGAAAGATTTGGGAATTGTTTTTAACAATAAGCTGTGTATGTATCAATGGCAGAATGTCGTTGACCCCAAAATCTACTATATTCTTGGGCTATTTAAAATGATCTACTCAACACTGATCAGACAAAATTATGTATCATGTACATTTTGGAGCCCTGCATTATAAAAGGGTGTAGACAAACAGAAGTGTTCCGAACAAAAAATAATCAGGATTATGAAGGACTCTGAAACCATATTGTTTGAGTAATGATCAAAATATTAAAATGCATTTCCACTGGAAATGAAAATATTCTGGAAACCATAATAACTGTTTTCAAGAATGTAGAAAGCTGGATTAGACCTTTTCTGTGTGGCTCAAAAAGCTTTTTACCAATACAAAGCAAGAAGTTTTTATTTTTACTAACAAGTAAGAGCTGCAGGGAAACAGATTTTAGCTCAGCAGGAAGAATTTTCTGAGCACCAGGGTTGTCCGAATGCTGAGTGGGTACCTGCGGCTTCCTGGCACAGGACACACATTCAGACTTCAGAAATCAAACTTTAGTTTTCTAGTTATTGTTAGCGGTTATCCTTTGATAAATTAATAGAAAACTTGAACACCAAAACCAGCCCTTGATCTTTGAAGTTCATGCTTGTGACTCCTCCGAAGTTCGCAGTATTGCTTGTACTAAATTAACACTTGACTATTTTAAGTCCGGGAAGAGGAAATCCCAGAGCAAAATACCTCTAAGAACCTAAATCAGTCAAAGGGAGAAATAAAATTTAAAACTAAATTAACGCTTGACTATTTTAAGTCCGGGAAGAGGAAATCCCAGAGCAAAATACCTCTAAGAACCTAAATCAGTCAAAGGGAGAAATAAAATTTAAAACCCATGTATTGCTCACAAACTGCAGCCCAGGGCCATCTCCCCTGCTCCGGCAGAAGCCAGCAAGCAGGCAGCCCCTTCCCTTAACCCCCCAGAGTCAGACATGTCCCCAGTTGCCCAGGTAATTACCCAGTGACATGGAGATGAACTTCTCTCCACCACTGACGACAGGCAAATGCACTAAAGCCAGGCGAGATATTCTGGAAATGTTACAATTTTACCCACAACTATTAAAGTCTTGTTTTATGGAATCTTAAAGTTCTCTGACAATTTTCTACCATCACCTTTTGTGGAGTAAATTGAAGCAGTGGGGCTTCTGTTAATTTTCTTCGTTATTTGTAATGTGTCTAGCAAGAGTTCTTTGGGCACCTTGAGACCTTCTGCTTTAAAGTATCTAAGAAAATGACTAAGGCTCCACAGAATGCTGGATTTGCATTAATAACTAGTTCTGCTCTTGCCTCATTGAACTATCCTTAAAACATCAGGGATCTTCATGGTAAAAGGAGGATCTATGAACTGTGGTTTTTTCCTAATTTAAAAACTGTTAACTACAGAAAAACAGCAGAAATGTCCATGTCCAGAACTTAAGTAAGATAGACTTTCTACCTTACAATACCCAAGACAGAAGCTAGGAAAAGGGTCATGAAACATCTTTCTAGACAGATTAAAATTTCCTTTTAATCTAGAAGAAGCTAAATCTGGTTTTGCATGCAATTTAAGATCAGGTTAGATATAATCTGATGCGAATTGTCATGGGAGATGAAGTAAAATGGTTTACATCATAGAAAATACATAATGTTGACATTAAGTTTTCACCATCAAAGAATGGCTTTTGATTATGATAGTTCCACTATTTGAAATAATTCTAGAGCAGCTGTGAGAAAGTGATGAAAACAAGGAAAAAATGACCATAAGCAAAAGAAACACAAAAGAACTTAATGTATTAGTAAAATCAAATGAGAATCAAATCTTATTTCCCCATAGGAAATAGAACCAATAATAAATCCCTCATGAAGGCATTACTAAGATTGAGGAAGGACTTAAACACTTAGAACATGATGTGTCTAGGTATGAATTTACCCTACTTTTTGCCTGTGCTCTTCATAAAATTTAGAAAGTTTCAGTCATTGTTTCTTTATATATTTTTTCCTCCTCCCTTTTCTGGGGCTCCATTCATTTTCTTCATTCTTTTTTCTTTGTGTCCTTCAGACAGAATGGTCTCTACTGACCAATCTTCAAGCTTGTTGATAAATAAAAGGGCTAGAAGGCCTTACTGTACATACTCATAGACTCATACTTTAGCAGATTCCTTTCATTAAGAAGATGCTTCGGGAAATAATTTCCTTTTATTTGAATATATCAGATAGTAAATTTATTTATGGTTATAATGCTATAATATTTTATTTAGAGTTCTTTGAAAACACACAAAAGTAATAACTAATTTGATCTTTTTCTTCCCCTTATAGTCCCATTATAGTAGCTTGGTCCAGAGTTTAACCGTGTGCTCTTCAATTTTGGAGGCCAGAGTCCACTGATCTTATATTATCTTAAAATGCATGAGCTAGCTGGTATTTCTAAAGCCCCTAGACAAACCAAGATTAAACTCACTGAAATACTGCAAGAACCATATCCTTTTTAAAGCTTTGTTTTAATGTGATCTATTTCTAAAATAATCAAAACTTTTTACCAAATGTCTCAATTAAGAAAAAGAAATTAATGCATTTTTGGCCAATGCTTTTATGTAGCATTTAATTACATCCAAAACTTATGCAGCACGTTTGACAATTTTCTCTTTAAGATTTAAGGCTGTGATTTTGCATGTAAGAAAAATAAAACAAACATAAAACAGGAACTTTAAAAACTAATATATGTAGCTGTTTGGTAAAGGACTGTCTTAGCAAGTTTACTGTTCAGTGTTCAGTTTCAAATATTTGTCAGAACTGTGGGTCATGGGATTCTAAACTTCTCCAAAGAAACATGTTTTAGCTGTGTAATCCTTCGTTCCAATGAAAATTTATCAGAGACATTCATGTGTAAAATATAATGTAAGTGAAATTGGAACTCTTTCATTCCAACAGGGGTGGGGACTCAGAGTACTGTCCACTTACGGTGCCCCCTTTGTATAACCCATCTTGGCCTAGGCCTCACTGGGGACTCAGACTAACCCCAAAGCAATATAGCACAGTGGCCTCCAAACTAGTGTGTACATAGCTATAGCTATGGGTAAAAAAATACATATATCTTATAAAATCTTATATATATTTATTGCTTTCTTTAAAGGTAAAGAAGAAATTGCACTTCATTAATATTATGTAAACAGGTTCCTGCATTCAGCTTGCATTTCAGTCTGCACTATACCCTGCTGAGGGATAATGATGGTATCTTTGCTCTCACATTGCTTTCTGAGTATCACTCTGTTTTCTTTGGGTGATTAAGTGGATTTATAGATTATATCGCCTAGTTTAACTAAATTAACATTCACTAGTGGACTTCAAAAGTCTCCTTGAAAGAAACTTTGGATTGATAATATTTATAATGCAACAATAAATTTTATAAAAATAAAGAAAATGGCAAAATGATATTTCTCTTATCCCTGAAGGAACTCCTTTTCAGCCAGACTGAGATATAATCCATGGCAACCCAATCATTTCTGCCAAGACATAGGCCAAAAATTAAAAATAAAACTTTTCAAAAAGACTATCTGAAATATGGATATACATCATTATTATAAACAATGAATCTATCCCTGTGTATAGTAGACTTTTCAATATTAGCAAATGATAGTCTGACTCTAGTTTAATTTGGAAGACATTTATAAACTTTTGATATCAATACAGATCTCTACAATTTGAGGATAAAAGGTTTGGTGTGCCATAGATAAGTGTAATTTAAAATTTTTATTTTTAAAATATTTCATCTCATTGTTATCTATTTTTAGACTGCGTATGTTCTATAATGCGTACACTATAGTAATACAGATTGATGTGTATGTAACTTACAAATTTAAAATGATACCTACATGGGAGTGGGCTCAGATGGCTTTTGCTCATGGGATACATGATAAAAATCTTCTGTACAAGATTCTCAGGACTCTTCCCAGGACACTTCTTCCACATTTTAGTCAAAACAACCTCCACAGCTTCACTGACCATAAACACATGGAATTAACTGGAGGGCTCTGGAACACGAGGAAGGCAAACTCCAGAGCTAAATCAGTCTGTTCTGAGATGTAATTTTAGTAATGACACAAGGATTATCATCAGCCTTGGATTATGTCCAAAACAAAACTTTTAAATATTTAGAAGCGTTACTTGAAAGGTATGTAAAACTGTTCATAACAGATTACTTTTATTTTTAACTAATTTTTATGGTGATTATAAAAATGTCAGTCTTTGATTCTGTTTATATTTCTGATGGGCATGGATTTGTCCAACAGCCATGCTAGGCTTCACACCACCAGTTTACTGAGAATGTGAGAAGATTGTGAGTATGCGTAGGGGTAGGGAGAGGAGGAAATGGAGATCTAAAGCATGAAACCTTGTAGGAAAGTGTCTCATTCTGTAAAAATTTGAAACAAATCACCCTGTAGAAAGTAATGGGGTTCTCCATGATGCTTTCTGAGCTTGTGAAATGTAATATCCACTGATAAAAAAAATGTTCCTAAACCTAATGATGATCAAAATGATAATGATGCCTCACATTCATCAGCACGTGGCAAATTTTCAAGCATGTACTGAATCCCCCTGTGTATTATTGTGGGAAATGGCAAGACTCCTGTGACAGCAGGCAGAGCGGGCACCCATCACAGCCACTTTACAGATACAGAAACCAAAGCACAGAGGGTAAGTGATTTGCCAAGGTGATTCCTGCCGCAGAGCTGGCAACAGCCTTCTATTTCCTGAGCCATGGCTGCTTTCCTGACATGGCAATTGAGCTTACAGTCCTCTCTGAGCATTACACTAGTGATAGTGGCAGGACCCAGTACTGTGTTCTCCAAAGTACTGATACCTGCTAATGTAGTTTGTGTACCGATTCCCCTTAATAATCATCTGTGATGACTGTATAACCATTGGTTTCTCTCCATCTCACTCAAGTTTTACTTTGAAGCTCTTCAGAGTATAGAACATTTGTATTAGTTTTCTCTGGACTTATCAGAGTCCTGTGGCTTTCTGAGAGTGGAGAGACAGTGCCTCGCAGTGAGTGCATCTACTACACAGAGTGAGGAAGTGGGAGAAAGGAAAGAAAGCAGAAAAGGAGATAAATACTAACAAAAAAGACAAATATAATCCATCATATTTGAGGTACGCAGTCTCTAAGGTGGTCCCCCACCTTCTGGTATTCATGCCCTTATGCCATTCCTACCCACCTAGTTGAAGCAAGTTGAATCTGTGACTTGCTTCTAACAAGTAGGGTACAGCAAACATACGATACATTCCTTCTGAGATGCAGTTGCAAAAAGACTGACATCAATCCTGCTCAACCTTTCTTGCTCGCTATCTCAGAGCCCTCTGGGGGAAACCAGCGACCATTGTGAGCTACCCGGTGGAGAAACCCTCACCGCAGGAAACTGAGGAAGGCCTCCAGCCAATAGCCAGTAAGAAACTGAAACCCTCAGGCCAACAACCCCTGAGGAAATGAATCTTGCCAGCAACCACGTGAGTGGGCTTGGAAGCAGGTTCTACCTCAGTTGAGCCTTGAGATGACCGCAGCCCCTGCCCACACCCGGATCGCAGGGGCGCTGAAGCAGAAGCATCCAGTTTATCTATGCCCAGGTTCTTGACCCACAGAAGCTATGCAATAATAAACGTTGGTTGTTTTAAGCTCTCAGGTTTTGGGGGTAATTCATTATACATCAATAGATAACTCAAAGTTTGAGCAAAAGTCTGATTTAGATGTCATCTCTTCAATACTTTTATAGCCCCTACCTGCCAATACAAATATTTATCACACTGTAGTGCAACCATTTGTTTTACTTATTTTTCTCACTCAATAGAGAACAAAAAATTACTTGCCTCTATATCCAGGACATCAGAAAAAAGTGTTTAGCATATAATAGGTGTTAAATAAATGTCTGATTGGTAGGCAGAGCATGGTTTTATATAAAGATAAGACCATTTCATTTTACTTTTTGACAAAATTTAACTTTATCAGTAATATTAAGAAAACTAGAAGACAGTGATGGACATAAAAATTAGGGAGTCATTGGTAAAAAATTAATATTCAAAGTTATTATCAAAATGATGCTTTTAAAAATGTATTGAATAATTACTGTACACCACACACTGCTCCAAGTACCTTTATTAGCTCCTTTAATTCTCATGTCAACTTGTGAGATGATAGACAGTAGTATTGTCTCCATCTACAGATAAAGAAGCCAGACACGGAAAGTTAGGTGACTTGGCTGAGAAGGCTAGAGGAAGTGGCGGCGCTAGGGGTCTGTCCTTAGCAGTCTGGCTTCAGAGCTGACGCACTCAACCACTCTGGTATTCAACTGTTTACCCAGTGAGAATGTGTAACTCCAGGAGAAGATAAAAGTATATTCTAGGCTTTTAAGAATAATCACAGTTGTGGTTTGGGGAAAAGGTGGTAAGGGGCAAAGAAGTCAACAGAGAACAAAAGTGATGGGATTCCGTGATCATGTCCCTCATACTTGAGGATGTAGTTAATTGAAATTTCTACAGTTAGTCCTGCATTAAATCACATTAGCAGCTTATCCTTCAGACTTTTAAGATTGTATGACTGTGCACATTCTATTTCAAAATACTTTATTTATTTAATAAGAGGTTCCTATGACACTTTCTTAGGCTCAAGTACAAAACAATACCATATTTGATCACCATGCAACTTTTAAATCAGAGTCTTGTGGATAGAGCCCCATTTAAAGATAAATTTAATACCATAATTAATATTTATTTTGATTCTGAGTGGTTTGCAAAGCCACAGGAGGGAGGACTGCTTTCTTGTCCATGTTCTAGAATTCGTGTGCAAATACTGGCAGGACTGGAGACTTGTGTGGAGTGGGAAGGAGACAGCAAACACAATTGCCCTTTACAGGCATGCTGGTGATTCTGATAGGATTTTAATGTACATTTATAAAGAAAGTAACAAACATCTTCACTAGTTAGTGTACATTATTACTAATTAGTGTATAATAAAACAGCATTAGTAGAAAAATTGAATATTTTTTATGAATTATCTTTCGATATATATTTTTTAATTTGGTCACTTAGAGTTAGAAGTAAAACAGGGAAAATCTTTGAGGGCTCAGAGTTGAAGACGTAGTGCTTTTTTAAACTAAAAATGCAGAATCTTGTGCAAAATGTATATGAAGCTCCTAATGTTCCCTTGTCACATTGTCTGTATTTTTGTCACCATCTCAAGTCTTTATGGGTTGAGAGTAAACTAACAAAAGAATACCCCAGGGTCTAATAATGTTTTTACATGTGAAACACAAATTACTGGGGAAAAAAGAAAGAAAAGAAAACTCAAATAAAATGTTGGTATACTTTGTGGGGGTCCCGTTAAAAAGAAAGGTCTGCAGGCTCTATCTGTATGTCCAACATGAGTTTAGAATGCTCACATTCTGTTGCAGTTTAGAAAAAATCTGAATACAATGCAGTATCATAATGAGGGCCTTGTGTTACTATAAACACATACTTCCACCATCACACACACATACACAGACTTTTTGCCATGTAAAAACTGTCCAGGGGTGGATTATTAAACTCTACAATTGAAAATAATGTGGGATATAACCCAGCATAAAAATAAAAGCTATACAAAGAAATCATCTGTTGTGAATTATCTATGATGTGGGAGAAACAAGTAGTCAACAGTGGAAAGAAAAAAAAGGAAGGAAGGAACCCTGAGACTCATGAAAGGTCACCAGCTCTGTGTAACACCCATCTTCACACATTAGGAGTCCAGTGGGAAACTCTTTAGAGCCACTCACTTTAATTTAGAAAAAGATTTCCACTAGTATTTGTCACATGTCCATAGATCTTTTTCTAATACCTGAATAACAACTTGTGAGTTGTTACTGAAGTATCGATTGTATTTTTCATTTCAAGTCAGTGACATTTCAAGTTAATTACCATATACTAAGGATATGTCAGTCACATTTTTAAGAGGCTAAGTTAGCTAAAAGACAAATGTCTGAAAAAATGTTTAATTTAGACCATACTGTCTAGTTATTTCTCCAGTAAAGACAAGATAAGATACTTTTTCTTCTCAATCCGAAAACTATCAGGGTGAGATAAACAGGAGAGCCTATGCTGCTAGAAAGTTTGTTCCATTATTTATGAGACTGAACCCAAAAACTTTAACCTTCACTTTCCTTCAGCTTCAAGAATAGGGGTGTGGACATCACAATATTATCTGTTAATGAGACCTTTCAGATAATAGAAACCAGATGTTAGCTTCCTGGAATGGGACGTCTTTCAAAAATACATTTTTGTTGAAAACACCCAGCCCTAAAACCCTGTGGCAACACAGAGTCCCTGCACCAAAATGCAATGGAGGATTGCTATTTCCTTGAGTTGTCTGCAGGGAGGACAAACTGGGTCATAATACACTAAGGCTGGGGAAGGGAGAGAGTACAGAGCAGAGATGAAGCAGTGAGAAACCCCAAAACCTTTGGTAGTACTGAAAGGGCCTCTCCAGCAGCATAGGGAAAACAACTCCCTCCAATGTGAGCCCAGATTTGAGCCTCTTCTCCATCTGTATCAAACAACCATCTGGATCTTGAGATTTATGATTCTCTTGGAGGAATTTGACTTTCCACATCAGTGGCTGAATTAGTAAATAGCTCAATTTTTCCCAGAAATGACAACATTCTCAACTTGTCGACCAGGTTCTTCTGAGGCTACACTAAGAAAAGAATCCATGGATACTATTTTCCCCATTTCAGCCATCAGTTCTCCTAACAGATCACCAGAATAACCTGCTGACCAAGTAACACTAAGTTTAACACATTTATTGTAGTAAAAGAGATCACCAATTTAAAAGAGCTTTAGTAGTTGTCTCAAAATGGGTAAATTCAGGAATGATATTTGTAGGGTTTTAGGGCCAGAGTTGGATGATTTCTAAGGCAGGCCTCAAGGCAAGGATTGCTTGGGGTTGGGCAGAGTTCAGAGAGATTATAATTTTGGATTGGTGGGCCCAGTGAAACAAGAGTCTTGAAGTGACCTTCCATAAACAAACTATTTCAGCTGGTCCAAACTTTTCTTTCAAGAAAAAGCATTTCCTGAAGCAAGAAGCTAAGTAATTTTTGCTTATTTTCAGCATTGTTAAACATAGGGACAGAAAAAAGTATGTATGGTCCCTAAATGTTTCAAAAACAAGAATGACATTGGCATTAGGGCTGAATAAGACATCCCTCATTCGTGTCTTTCATACGTGTCAATAACAGTCTGGCATCCATCCACAGATAAAAGTGCCTTTGTGGGAACTGTGGGAGCAGCACCATTTGCCAAGGGGCCCAAGAGGAGTCTCACCCACACATGTATCAGGTAATAGGCATACAGACCTCCATCCTGGCTATGGACCTACAGTGGCCTGTAAACCAACTCTAGTCTCTCGTGGCCATAGTGTGGGAACCCCTGGAAAACACGGTCATAGACAATCACCTACGGACAAGGGAGCCGTGGAAGTCCTGGTTTCCAGTGGAGAAGCTCCAGCATGCCACTGGAGCAAGACCGTATGAGTGGAGAGGGCAAGAGGAACAGTTTGGCTTGCTCCAAAGTGGCAGAGCTTAGGGCCAGATAGTCATATCTTCTCAGCTATGCTGTTGCATGTGGAGAAAGGTGAGAGCATGTGAGTGAACACCCAGCTCCTGTGGCTGTGTGGGTTGCTGCCAAAGAGGCTCATTTCTCTCTTACCTCATCTAGAGCACTGAATCATGAGCTGCATGACTTGGGGCAGATAGGACTCTCAGAGGGCATTAAAGGAATGCAGACTAATTAATCATAGACTCCATCAAGAAGCCTGCCCACCAGTCGTTTGGGACATCTCCCCCACAGATCCCCGTAACTGTCCCATGGGCACTCCCAGTGTTCCCTGCGCCTCACCCAGGCACACACACACCCTTGGCCAGTTCCCTGTGCATACTCCTGATAGCAATAGTGACAGCAAACTTTGACAGAGAGCTGGTGAGCACACACAGAAAGCCTGTGCCAGCCCCAATTTGTGGACCAGGAAAAGACCACAAACGTGAGCTTTAGTGCCATCTTTAGGAAAACAAAAGGGAGGCTGTCAGAACTCAGCCTTGGTGTGCTACAGGGTCAAGAGGAGGCATAAAAGCTTAAGAATTCTGCTACAAGAGGGAGCAAGAAGTATGGAGCACTTGTATCCATAGAAGGTCTTAAGAAAGCCCCAGGACCCCTAGCAGAACTGAGGGAAAGTATTTCTCTCCTGAAGGAAGCTAGCAAAGACTAGTGGAGGTGGCTGCTACTTCAAATGTGATAATGGCAACACAAAACTTCAAAGAACATGACATCAAGGAAACACCGCGCCACCAATAGATCACAATAATCTTGCCAGTAACCAATCCCAGATATGGAGATTTTGATTTACCTAATAAAGAATTCAAAATAGCTGTTTTAAGGAAACTCAATGATCTGCAAGGACATGCAGAAAGACAATTCAGTGAAATGAGGAAAACTACACATGAACAAAATGAGAAGTTCACAAAGAGATAGAAATTATACAAAAGAGCCAAATTCTGCAGCTGAAGAATACAACAAATTAGATGAAAAATGCAATAAGGAACATCAACTTCAGAATGGATCAAGCAAAGGAAGAACCTGTGAATTACAAACCAGGAACTTAAAAATTATCCAGAGGAAACAAATTAAAAATAAAAATAGAAAAGAGTGAAGAAAACCTACTAGATCTGTGTGATGACATCAAAAGAAATAATCTGTGAATTATTGAAATTCCAGAAGAGAGGGAGAAGGAAGAAGAGAACTTAAAGAAAAAAATCACTAAAAATTTCCCCAAATCTGGGGAGTTGGATACCCAAGTTCAGGAAGCTCATAGGTCACCAAACAAACTCAATTTAAAGACATCTTCTCCAAGACACATCATAATAAAACTGACACAAATAAAAAATGAGGAAAGGACCTTACAAGCAGCAAGAGAAAATAATCTTGTAACTTACAAGGGAATCTCCATAAGGCTATTAGCAGATTCCTCAGCAAAAACCTTACAGGCCAAAAGAGAGTGGATGATATTCAAAAAGCTGAAAGAAAATAAAAAACCAACCAAGCATACTCTATTCAGCAAAGTTATCCTTCATAAATGAGAGAAAGAGAGACTGTCCCAGACAAACAAAAGCTGAGGGAATTCATCACCACTAGACCTGCCTTACAAGAAATGGTAAAAGGAGTTCTTCAAGCTGAAATGGAAGAACACTAATTAGTAGCATGAAAACATATGAAAATATACAATATGCTAGTTGTATATTGGGTTGTACACTGTTTACTGGCATAAAAATAGACACAAAGACCAATGGAACAGAATAGAGAGCCCAGGAATAAACCCACATGTATATCATCAACTAATATTTGACAAGGGAGCCAAGAATACTCAATGGAAAGGACAGTCTTTTCAATAAATGATATTGGGAAAAATGGATAATCACATGCGGAAAAATGAAATTGGATCCTTACACTACTCAAAAAAATTAACTTGAAATGGGTTAAAAACAAACATAAGAGCCGACACCATAAAACTTCTAGAAGAAAAGATAGGGAAAAAACTCCTTGATGTAGGTCTTAGTAATAATTTATTGGATATAATACCAAAAACATAAGCAATGAAAGCAAAAGTTAATAGGTAGGACTACATCAAACTAAAAAACTTCTGCACAGCAAAGGAAACTATCAAGAAAATTAAAAGGAAATCTATGGAATGGGAGAAAATATTTGCAAATTATGTATCTGATTAGTATGAAAAATACAAAAGGAATTCATACAACTCAACAGCAAAAAAAACCAATCCAATTTAAAATGGGCATAGGAACTGAACAGACAGTTTTCTGAAGAAGACATACAAATGGCCAACAGATACATGAAAAGGTGCTCACATTATTAATCATCAGGGAAATGCAAATCCAAACCATAATGAAATATCTTCCCATACCTGTTAGAATGGCTTTTATAAAAACCAGTGATGTGGAGAAAGGAAACCCTGGTGCACTGTTAGTGAGAATATAAATTGGTGTGGCTACTATGGAGACAGTGTGGAGGTTCCTAAAAAATTTAATAAGAGCTACCATACTACCTAGCAACCCCACTTCCGGGTATACATCCAAAAGAAATGAAAACAGGATCTCAACAAGGTATCTGTACTCCTGTGTTCATTGCAGCATTATTTTCAATAGCCAGATAGGGAAATAATGTAAATGGTTCTTCAGTGGATGATATAGAAGATGGGTATGTAAAAACAATGGAATATTAGCCACAAGACAATTTTGGCATTTGCAGCAACATAGCTGGACCTTGAGGACATTATGCTAAGTGAAAGAAGTCAGAGAAAAACAAATCCTGTATGATGTCAATTATAAAAAAAGCTGAACTCACAGAAGCAGAGTTGAATGGTGTTTGCCAAGGGCTGGAGGGGATGGGCAGAGAGGAATGGGGAGATATTGGTCAAAATGTACAAACTTCCGGTTATAAGATGAATTTAAGTTCTCAATATCTAATATACAGCATGATGATTATAGTTAACATACTGAACTATATACTTGAAAGTTGTTAAGGGAGTAAATTGTAAATGTTTTTACCACAAAAAGAAATGGTAATTATGTGAGATGATGGGGGTGTTAAAAAAATACTACTATTATGGTAATCACTTTGCCAAAAAAGTGTATCAAATTACACTTTTCACACTAAGTACACTTTAAACTGACACAATGTTACATGTCAATTAGTCTCAATAGAGCTGGGAAAAATCCCACAAGGACAGGAAAATAATATATGAATGCCTAGATTCACTTCTGAAGTAAATCACTTATTTTTCAGCTGTTAGGGCAGACTGATTGCAGAAAGCCATTAATATGGTAGCCACTGGCCATGTGTGGCTCTTTAAACATATTTAAATTAGTAAAATTAAGTGTGAGTAAAAACTCAGTTAATCAGTTACACTAGTCACATTCAAGTGCTCGCTAGCCATATGTTCCTGCTGGACAGTGTGGATTCTGAACATTTCCATCATCACAGAACAGCTCCACAGAGAGCATTGCCTTAAGTAAAAAGAAAAGTTTGGTGTATTCGCAGACCTTGAGATGACACCTTGGGATACAGACGCCTGCATGTACAGAACTTCCTTTTGCCTTGCTGCTTACCTCCCAATTTTAGAAATTCAGCGACCTAAGATTACATATCATCTTATTCATCCATCCAACAAAATAAGCAAAAAAGTTAATTTCCCATATGAATGCTTAAATTTCCCTTCACATTTTGCTTTTTTTGGTTGAATTTTTCCCCTTTTTATCCTAGTTTTATTTCATTTGATTTTTCTTTGTTTTTGTTCAGAGATGAACTGGTCTCATCATGAAGGTTTTTGTTCCAAACAGCATCGTTCCATACAGATGCTCCATAGAGGAAAGCTTGCCACTGGCTATACATGCCCCCAGGTCAATAACTCTGTAAGTAACCTAGATCAGTATAAAATTCTGCGATTGCCATTTTACAATCAGATTTCTGATCCATAATTCTGATCCATTGAATTTCCACTGATGCTAATTCATGTCAGTTACCTAAAAATAACCTAATAACTCTCCTCTAGGCTCTCAAGGATCCCTTTAAGAACTAGTTTTTTTTTATTTAAATATATTTAAGATGTATATAATAGAGCACTTTATAAGCAGAAAAACATCATGGAGGCCTAGTTGGATAAAGGATACATCAAGTATTGTGGGATCCCTGGAAGGTTAGCTTGACCTACTCCCCTACATGACCCTCTGCCTGCATTTTGTGTCCTCCATCTTGAATAACTATGTCCCCTTCATGACCCCCTGCCTCCATTTTGTGTCCTCCATTTTTTTGTCCTCCATCTTGAAATAACTATGTCCCCTACATGCCCCCCTGCCTCCATTTTGTGTCCTCCATCTTGAATAACTACCCCCCACATCCATTTTGTTCTGTGTCCTTCCATTGCCACAGAAACCATGCCCAGGAACCTGTGCAACAAGACCCTGACCCTCCTCAGCCAATCAGCTAAGGCCACGATAAACCACCCCACCCCACCCCTTGGAAAGCCCCTACCTGTTTTCCAAAAGTATAAAAAGCAAAAAGGGAACTTTGTTCAGGGTCCTCAGACCGAGTGCTGTGTTCTGACGGGCCACTGAGACCCTAGCTCGAGCCAGCAATAAAGACCTGTTTTGCTCTTGCATCTTGCGACTGAGCCTGGTGACTGCGGCTCCACACGGGGGACTCAAGGAAATGGGGCACAACAGTATTTAAATGTTGCTCTTAGAAAAGGAGGTTTTTATTTTACATAACTTAATGAAGCTATTCTAAACTTTTTGAGTAGGTTGCTGAGTTTCTTCCTTTCACAAACTCTGCCACTTAAAGATGGAGGCCAAGTTTTAAAAAAAAGTGGAGGGGGGACAAATATTACACGTTTTTTAAGAACTTGGGGAACAAAGGGGTTTTGTTTTATGTGGGTAAGTATGTTCACAGGTATTGTAAGCATTTTGCAGCCACCTTGAGCCACAGACAATCACAAAATTGCTTGTAAGATCCAGCAGTTTTTTCTTATAAATTCCGTTTAAGTTCTAGTTAGGGTTTTATTTTCTTTTAATGAAATACACAAACCACAATTCAGAAACTTGTTATTAAACTAACTAATGAAATAAATAGAAGACTTTAATTGCCTTAAGCAATCAGGTTCCAGGAAGTGGGTTATATCCGTTTTTTAGCCACAATTTGGACTACAAACATGGCTCAATGGAAAAATAAGTGGGGGAGCATGAGGAATTTTCATCCCAGAGAATTAATAAGAGTACAAGGTTTGTTTTTTAATTTATTATAAATGCGGCAAGGCCTAATTTGTATCAAAGAAGAGAAGAAAATATTTTTTCAAATATTTTAATAATCCTCAACATTGAAAAAATGGATACACTTGTTATACATGTTAATGGCCAATAAAAAAAAATCAGGTGGAAAAGCCATACATTTTTAAATACTTAGAATTTAGGACTAAAAAGCAGCATCTCAAGTAAATATAAAAAATTGACTAGATTATAATTTTGTTTTCACCCAACCAATTTCTCTTCCTAAAAGATGGGCAGGCAAAGGATAAAGTAAACAAAACCTACACTGTTATTATATGTTCACGCCTTAAGTATCATCACTAGCTTAGGGCTCTGAGTGATTCTATGAGGCGCTCAGGATTTCAGAAAGTGAAACCCTCTCCTAATTTAGAGTTGAAGTCCCATTTATTTAAGGAAAAACCAAATTGGCTTCTTTGGTGGTTATTGCACACATTCATTCTGTTTCGTTACTAATATTCACATATGGTTGATCTCAGAAATGGGGGCTCCAGAATTTCTATCTGTATATAAGAGGTTTAGATGTTTCATCCAGTCACAAACAGGGGGCTAGAGAGCTTGTCTCGAACCTATGTGCAGAGAAAACCCAAAGTTTGTAAGTGTATTAGGAACAGCTTTGGGAGTGGAGAGGTTGACAGAAAAAATGGAAATGGCAAAGTCCCTCCAAACAACCCTTGGAGCTGTCTCTGTTCAAGGGCATAAATCATAAAAATTGTGGAATCTCTATAAATTAACTTCTTTATCCAGTCTTGCCATAGAGTGAACTGTTACCCATAGATAAATTTTCCAAATAATTAGTCAGCCATTTGTAACACCAACATTTTTTGTAAGTATTTTAATGAAAATTTTCCTTAAAGATATATCATATTTCCTTGATTTCTTAACATAGCAAAAAATAATTACCTTTATGAGGATGACTAGGCTTCTCCAGCTGAAATCCATGATTCAACAGTACCAAAATAGCAGTGAAAATGCTTGCTCAGTCGGCACAGAAGAGTAAACGCTTTCCTGACTAGCCTTTCCATACCGGCCCCCACACTAGTGTGAAGGGGCTAAGCAATCCAACAGCGAAGATGGGAAGTAGTGTCAGTGACAGAATCCCACCTAAGATGGGGTGGTGGCACAGAGGAGCACCTTCATCCACTTTGGGCCAGCCCTGCACTAATAGAGAACAGAGTGCTAGACTTTTATGCCTATACTTTTATAGTTCCGTCTCCTCCTCTGAAAACTGCCTGTTGTCACTTCTCATTCCTACTAACTCCTTCAAGTCAAACATCGTATCTTATTTTTGTGTCTCAATATCTAGTAAAAATCCTGGCAAGTTTGTTGAATACTTTTAGTTTAATCTGTGTTAATATTTCCAGTAGTAGCCCTATACCCTCAACTTTCTAGGCTATCTACAAAACTGTTGCTAATGATGAATTAAATAATGCAACTGCCAAAATAGTAACTGCCTTTTACACACAATAGCAGGTTATAGAATGTGGATCAGATTCCAACAGTAGCACCATCTCCCATAGAATACATCACATGTACTTAGTAACAACTCTTTTTTTTAATTTTTGGGTAAATGGCTATGTTGTGGATGTTTGACACTTGCGAATCTAAGGTTAAAATATTTTAAGTATAGGCAAAGGTAAAAATTAGGCAGCAGATAACTGTTCTAGGATCAGTTTGGACCACATGCTAATAAGTTATTTAAATAACAGTTTTTAGGGTTAAGATTTAAATGTATTCTGGCATATAAAGGCAGACATTCTGGCCACTGTTTGCTGCCTGGTTTCCTTTTATTTCTTACACGATAGCATTATGTGTAGAATGGGTAATTTGTCCTGAAACCTGATGATCTTATGTGAGGCCCCGAGGCTATTCCCAGGAGTGTCTGTTAAGGCTCCTGCAGCCTCACTCTAGGACAATACTTTTGGAAGACAGGAGCAAAATTTGCCCTGGGCCATTCTTTTCTGGGGTCTCACATACACGCAAGCTCTCAAAGACTAGTTATTTCCCTTCCAACAGTCTATGTTTCTTCATCTATAATATAATGAAATGGGACCCAACAATTTCTAAGGTCCCTTGTTTCTCTAATACTTCATGATTCTAAAGGGAGAATCAAAGACCCCAGAGTCTGAATCGAGGCCTCTTGAATGTTTCGAAGTCTTGGCTTGACACATCCCAACCACAGTGGTTGTGAAGTCCCAGAATAGTGCCATTTTATTTCTACCTAAATGGCTCCTTCCCCATTTAGTGGTTTGCCATGTAACCTCCTTGCAGCAGTGCATGAGGAAAACCAAGTGTGAGGTCAGTTCAGCTGATGGAACTGGAAAACATGTTGCCACAGTCATCCTCAAGGAATAGAATACAGCCATTCTTCATAATTTATAAGCTTTGAGTGCTCTTACAATTGGGGAAAATTTGATGTCTTTAAGTATCTGAAGAGAATAAAAATTAAACAAACATTAACAGAAGTTTACTGAAAACTATGACCATTGAATAGTTCGAGAAAATGCCTAGGTCTTAGTCAACACCAACATCACACAGCCCAGAACCTCATTACACAACACAAATACACAACTGTGACCTAATTTTGTGGGCAGTGAGAATGACTTTATAAAGAATGTATGCCCAGTTCATTTCAGTAATGACATATGTTCAAAATTAATAATTTATAAGAAATAAAACACAGTTGTTTGTTTCAATACTAATAGTATTTACTGAATGTTCAAAGAAGAAAATCCAATTAGCTCAGAGTGACAAACAAACACATCATCTTGCTCATAAGTACTTCGTCATGGAAACTGTACTCAGGAGCACAATATAACTTTGTAGGAAGACAGAATCTCTGAAATTCTTAACAAGCTATCTGAAGGAAAAATCAAATGTAAGCAGGAAATAGCTGCTTGTAAATTAAATTTCAGCAGCTCCAGACCACCAGCTCTTTAGCAAAAGAGAATGATATTCAACTTTCTGTAACTTACTCAGATCTTAGACTCAGGCGCTGGACATGGCAGCAGAGTAGGACCGGCACTAACAGTAGCCTAGCGTCTTCAGGCGTCCCTTGCCTCAGGAGGATAGCGGTGCCTTCCCTTATGGGGCTGCCGGACCTCTTCACGGCTCTGACAGGCAGAGGGGGAAACTAACAGTGGAAATGTGGCATAACTGAGATTTCTGGCTTCTTGCTTATGGAATGAACAGGACCACAGCCTCTTTTTTCAACCATGTGCATCACACCATGCCCAAGCTAATCAAGACCTGGGCTATTTTTTTTTCCAGAATTCAGACATGAGGACAGAGACAGGCTTCCCTTGCTGGACTGGTGTGGGGGAGGGGGGATGTCATATTGGAACACACAATGGGGGAAGACTGGAGAAATCGGTGATTTCATGTAAGAAAACTGTTGGCATCAAGGCAATAGAGCCTTTGTAGTACGTACACTCTGAAATCTTTTGCCAACATTTAAATAATTACTACAAAATCTGGATGAATGGGGAAATTACACATATTGGGAAAGAAAACACATCATTATAACAATAATGTAAGATATATGTTTGCATATGACAGATGGAGAAGCACATGGAAAAATGAAAATAGTTTTTTGTAAAGTGGGATTATGGGATAATCTTTTCTTTTTGTTTGATTACACTAGTACTACTATAATGTTTGTATAATAATATATTTTTCTAGTTTTATTGAGAAATAACTGATATGCTGCATTGTATAAGTCTAAGATGTACAGTATAATGATATGGCCTACATATACTGTGAAATGATTACCACAATAATATTTTTTAAGTCTTGCTGAAACATTCTTCAAAATGAGTAGATTTTATAAGGCTTAATGTTTCTCTGCTTTAATTATTTAAAAGGAGGTTTCCACTACTTCCTTTTAGATTTGAAGACATGTATCCTTAATGTCATTCACTGAATAGTCAAAAATATTACTTGTGCAGAATGAAATCTCAAGGCCAAAGTTGGAAAGTTAACTAGATTCAGTGTAAGGAAATTGAACATTGAAATTTTACCATTCAGACTTGATTCATATTTAGAGAAAACTGTATTTCATATGGACATTTATTCCAGTAATGTCATTTATAAGATCCCTGGAGACATGGATATTTGTACAGTGTGATGAGTTGTGAATGCCATGAATTTCCTGAAGACCATGCTTGCTGCTGACCATAGGTTGCCAGAACAACAGGCTGAAAACAGAAAACTCCAATTGGTGAATTGGCCGTTCGATACAGTTACTGGGTGAATACAGCCTATCACTATGAAATTTCTCCCCCCGAGTAAAATGAGCTGCCCTCAAACAGAGCTCCAGTCCAAAAATGAGGCTCACACCAGGAAGAGACTTCCTGGGATGGCCACAGCCAGGCAATAAATAGGAATGTGTTGAGTAGAGCTGTTTTCATGCAAGTGAAGATACCAGTCACACTCTCATCTTGTTAACAGCCTCAAAGAGAATTCTAGAGATGCTGGCTCTAAAGATTCAGTCACAGCCCTGGCATATGTTGAATATCCAACAAGTGTTAATTCCTTTCATCTCCACTCCATTCCCATCTACTGCCCCAGCCCTTCACCACCACCTCAATTACAGCAACTTCAAGGTTTCTTAATTAACGTTAGCCCTCTACAGTGTTTGATATGCTAATCAAAAAGCAGGCTAACCTGATGCACTGGTGCAGGCTTTCTGGATCCAGGTCTGTAACTCTTGGGAGAGCTGCCCTGTCAGCCTCCTGCACAGGCACTGATGGGATGGATGATTTAGGGGCTGACCACCAGGCAGGACTCCCTGCCCCCAAACTATCATCCCCACTGCTAAGCTTGGTGCTCCAAACTGTTCTAAGTTCCTTAGGGTCTATAATATTAGTCCAGTCTCCAGGAGACACATTTTTAAACAGCCCTGAGTTCTATCAACACCTGTAAAGCATGTCTTGAAGCTATAACTTCTCTCCATTTCGACTATTACCACCCTAGTCCAAGCACCACTACCATCTATTGCCTCAGCTATGGTAATAGCTTCCTAATCAGTCTCTCTTTTTCTCCACTTCCCATGAACCACTTACCACTGAGGCGGCAAGGCATGATTCACCGTGAGACCCCTGCTGAAGGCCTTCCAACAGCTTCCTGTTATACTTTCCCATGGGCTTCGAAGCCCCTTAGAAGATCCAGTCCTACCTACCTCTCTGAGCTCACCTCCTCCACTCTGCCTTCACTCACCGCTCTGGCTACACGACCCTTTCTTCTATTCAAACATGGTGGCCAGCTCCTTGTCCTCCATGGACTTTTCTCTCTGATGTTGTGCCCCTAAACACATTCCCAGCCACTCTTCCTATTTTACTTCCCATATAGATGGATAACCATATTTGTTTGCTTATATTCTGTGCCCTCAACACACACACACGTCGTACATGCAGGTGCACATGCTCTGGAATGTGAGCCCTGTGAGGGTGGAAATCTTGCACATCTTATTGTTGCTGAATCTCCAGGGTCCAGAACAGGGCCTGGCACACAGCAGTGCTCAGAAAGGAATAATGTCACCCAATTTGTTGGCCCTTTCTTGGTTTTCAAATTGACCTCTATGACTTCCTTGATACCCCCCTCCTTAAGTAGCTTCTCACCAACCACGGCATCATCTCCTCCTCCTCCGGATAACCCCTGAAATGTAGGCATCCCCAGGGTTCTTTCTTTAGCCTTCTTTCTCTGGCATTCCCCTTCAGTCTCTTCCATTCTCATTGTTTCAACCATCACGTCTGAAGAGTCCCGGAATTCACATCAGCTCCCATTGCTCTCTATCTGCATTTATTGAGGATTTCTAATTGAACATGCCCATCGTTAAAATACCTTCTCAACCTGTACAGTATGCCCTTCAAGTTGACAGACTTCCTAGTCTCTATGAAAACAGTTCCATCATTATCCTAGCCGCATTTAATCCCTCCTTTGCCTGCCTCTCATCCAGCTTCCAGTTAGCTAAAAAATACTTCCTCCTCCGTTCCTTTGCAAAATCTCAAATTCCATCCCACACTCTTCAAGCCTTTTGCCATTACCCTAGTGATGGGTCTAAACTGAATAGGCTCATATTCTACCTCACAGAAAATCAACACAGGACAAGCACTACCGCACCATCTAGCTCAACTCCCATACTTCACAGACAAGGAAAAGGAGGGCCACCCTGGTTAACTACCTTGGCTACAATGGCCCTAGGTAAGTGCTAACCATAGTGCCAGAACTAGAGCTCAGTCTTCAGGATGGCACCCTTCTATGGTCTGTGGGAAACATGGCCTATTAATGCCAGCCAAGGAGAAAGGGAGAGCTGGGTGGGTACTGCAGAAAAGCCTGAGAGAGAAGAGAAGCGGAGGACACTGAAGACACACACTTTGTTGACTTCATGCCGCCCCTGAATAGGGCTACATCTTGAATGAATCCTTGGAGTTGTCACTATTTGTTTGCCCCCTGGGGATGCCAGCAAAATGAAACAATCAAAGAAAACAGCAGCCAGCCAGGCAGGACAAAAGTCAGCCCTGCTGTCCATGGGTCCCCAGTGCACCCCACACATGCGTGCACACAGCCCTTAGATTTCCCACATTCCCTGGGAAGATCGGGGGTGGACATGCTGTAAGAGGGCCCCTGTGGAAGCAGCACGGTGGAGTCCAGGCCGTCCTCAGGTGTCAAGGGGCAATGCACGTGTTTTAAGAGGGGATGTGCTGGGGGATTCCTCACACCAGGAGCCTCTAAGGAGGGGACAGTGGAGAATTGGTTCGCGAAGGACTTTTACTGAGATGTACACGTCAGCAAATTGCTGATTATCCTTTCCCAATTAGAAATGACTGCTTTATTTTAAAATTTAACTCCAAACTTTGATTTTATAGAGGAAAACAAAGAGTTAATGATGAAATAAAAGTCCTAAAACAGCAGCAGGAAAGAATTGAAAAGGAGCTTCATAGGTTTGTTTCTTATTCAACTTTATAGTGCTTAAAAACATTTTAATGGAACAAATGTGTTACATAAAAGTACAATGTGTTTATTATGTAAAAATACATTAACCCAATATCTGCAAAGAGATTTTCCACTGAACAGTTCATCCGGAGTAACCTTTAACTTTTCTTTATCCATATAATCACCTTCTCTACTAATTTAATTGCTAAACATTACCATCATCTCCTTTTACTCCTCCAGCCAGAGGACTTAAGCTGAACACCTTTTAAAACATAAACCCATAACCCTGCCCCGCCCTAGGGAAGATGTGAACTAGAATATAAACCTATTTAGCTGGTCTCTCCTGGGCTAGTTCTTTGTTCCCCTTCTGCCCTCTGCGTACAAACATGTCCCCCACTAAAGTAAGGCAAATTGGGCACATTTAATTTGTTTATTTTATTAATTAGAGTATAAAAAGGAAAGCTATAAAGTATTGAGGCTAATCCACTTCTTCCAACACATCCATATGTGCAAGAACAAGTATCAGATGAGTGCAGCCCTTCAAACAAGCCGTGGGTGGAGCACCACTTGCGCCAGTCACGCTGCCTGCTTCCCTTCCTATTCTGAAACTTCCAAAGCCAGTTTCCCAGTCACATGAGACAATGCAGCCCATTATTTTAGAATTTTATGTCACTTTCCGCCGAAGATCTTACACCTAGCTCTCCTGTTCACAACACCTAAAGTCTGATTCCAGGTGACTTTCACAAGTTCCCCCAAATCAAGTCTACACGGGATAGGATTTCTCACCACTGAGGATATTCAGGAAAACGTAGAGTTCTCAGAGCAACTCAGAAAAAGCATTCAAATATGTTTTATGCAATGGCACATTGCTGGAGAAAATGAATGGAAAAATACTCATTTGGATACTTAAATATCCCATGTGCCTGCTAAATCTACGGGCATAGCACAAGTTTCCACCTGTAATCTTCAAAAAAGAGATACTCATGGAGAGGAAAATCTATCAAAAAGATGGGGGATTAGGTATTGGTGTTGGTTGTAAAACTGAATATACTAAAAATCCACTGAGTTGTACACTTTAAAAGGGTGTATTTTTATGGTGCATGACATGTCTCAGTGAAGCTTTTAAAAAGAAAAAAAGGGAAGGAGACAGTAAATTAAAAAAGCAAGTTGGAGGATGGGTTTATTTTAAGGAAGTGAGATGAACCAGAGTCTGAGGATGACTTGTGAGTGCAGGGGGTCACGGGGAAGGGCACTGGAGAGATTCCAGAGTGTGTTTAAATAGGACTCTGAGAAAGACACCCAAACTGTAAGGCCAGATATGAGAAAAGCAGGGAAAGACAGACCCAGAAGATGATAAGAAGTGAAGAGAACATCCAGGTTGAAGAGAGAAAACTGGCAGAGATAAAGGAGGGAAATGAAGAGGAGGCACCTGTCAGTCACGGAGCACTAGCTCACGTGACCCTAGGAGGCAGCCCTGTGTGTCCTCAAGAGAGCACTAGGCTCGATGCTAAGGAGACCGGACAGTAGGTTTGCAAGGGGGGGTCGGCTAATGCAGATGTTATACTTCAGCAAAGTATATTTGGTATTTTCAGAAAATTTTACTTCCTACAAATTTCATGGAAGAAAAATAATTTTTAAATGTTTCATTTGAAAATTGCCAGTGAAATTGACAGCTTTATAATACCCTTTTCATTTTTCTTTCTCTCAGTCTGTCTTCCTCTTGCTAATATTCTCCCTTGTCCCGAGTCCCTACCTGTCCTTCCCTAGCCTGCCTCTGCCTCTCCCCTCGTCCACAGATCTCTGAAAGGTTCTACCGCCTCCTGAACTCAACTGTACAACTCCTGCAGGAAGACTTCTTGAATGAGTATTTGGTGACAGAACTCATGGTAGGTAGATTTCTGATTCCTTCCCTCAATGGGCTTACAGCCTCGTAAGCACCCTCACACTCTGGCCTTTCCTTCCCTCTCTCCCCCGACCAGATCCTTCCCCTGCCAGTCCCTTTTACTCTTCTGTCCCCTCTGACAATCTCTGAAGTGTGTGCTGAAGCCAGGCAAGTGGAATCAGTTAAGGGAAAACTGTGTGAACCATCTCACTGAAGAGGATGCTTCACCGGGGATACATGTCACATGTGAGCTGGACCAGAAGGTTCACGTCACACTGCTTGGGTTCAAATCCTCTGTTGCTAGCTGTAGGACTGTAGGCAGGTTACTTAACCTATCTGGGCCTATTTCCTTATTTAAAATGTAGGATAATAATAGTATCTACTTCACAAGACTTGTTGTGAGATTATTGTCGGGAGTATGTAAAATGCTGGCAAATGCCCAGTGTATTAAACTTATCATAAATGTTGACTCTTAGTTGGTGTCAGTACAACAACAGTTTGATTACTGATTTTCTTTATTCAATGATTAGACTCCAAGTAAAGGCTACCAAGAAACCATATGAAGTTGGGAATGACTTTGAGGAGTTCCTACATGGAATGGTATGTTTCCTTTTTGAAAATAATTGAGAATTCTCTCTCTAGCTTCTCCTCTATAGACTGGACTTATATTTAATAAGCAAGATATGGTTTCACATCCAAGTTACAGTGGCAGGATACAATACATTCTTGTTATTCAGCCATCCACATGCCCATTTAGGAAAATCTCTATTTTACATATTAGTGATAACTTCATGCTCACTTATATCCCATCCCTTTCTTCTCACCAGGGACAGTTATATAACATCCAAATGCAGTAAGAATTTCAAACTAATAGAAAATTATTGGTGTCTGAAGTCACAGTTTATTTACTGCTAATAACTCAATAAGAATGTATTGAATTCTGATAACTAGGTTAGATGAATGGTCCCTGCTCTCAATTAACTGAAACATAAGACAGAAATGATAAGGTTCTAAACAGGATTCAAGCATGAGAAAGACAAGAAAAGAGGGGAGACTGTCCCTTTTTTCTAGTTTTCTTTGTCCTCTCTTCTTCTGCTCCTCAACTTATGGGCAGGTGAGAATAGTGTACAATAAAGATGAAGGCTGGACAATCTGAGGTCAGGAATAGGAGAGAGCTCTTTCTTTTCAGCCTATCAGGCTTCTACTCAATAATCAAGAGCAATCCTTATTGGCCACAGGTGTAATGTCAAAACCCAAGGTCAAGTAATCTAATCAGATTCCTGTATCAACTAGAAAGGAATAAAACTAACATTAAACAGGACTATTCTTTACTTCCATAAAAGAAAATTTTTTGTCCCATTTTTCTTGGTGTCTCTTAACTACTACTGCTAGAGACATGGGTACAGAGAATTATTCATTTAGTGTAAGAAAACACCTGTGCAAGTGTGCTGGTAAAGGGCAAGTGATGTCAGCAGGTAAATGGTAAATGGCTGAGTATCAGGGAAACTCCTCGGAGTAGTGGAAACTGTACCACGTGGGAGAGTCCAGGCCCCATCTAAGCAAGGCAGCTACCACCTCAAGTCTAGGCCGTCGCCACCCTGTGGGAATGGAGGCCACTGTGTGACCACATCGCCCACCATCAGTGATCCAGATTCTTCTGTAAAACTCCTGATTAGGACCCTAAATTTTTAAATGCTCTGGGAGAAAAATTAAATATATCTATAGACCAGATGTAGCCTATTAGCTGCTGATTTGCAACCCCTGGTCTAAATGCTGGACTTGGAGCTCTTCAAAAGCTGGCTCCTGCCAGTATGGCCAATCTTATTCTCCACAATATCCTAAGGCAGACCCTTCACTCCCACTGAGCCTTCTGAACACAGCACGTTCACCCAGGCTCAAACTTTGCTCATCTACAATGCCTATTCCCAAGTTTTCCAATTCTACTTTTCCTCTAGGGCCCCGCTTAAGTTCCATCTTCTACATGAAACATTTTTCCAGTTTCCCTAGTCCCATCCTTTCCAAAATAGTTTGATATCTCTCATAATTTCTAGAATAACACTGGGTGATGGTTTGACCGAAAAAATAGTTCTTTTCTTCAAGCCAGACATCAAGACAAATATGAAGTAGATCCCTGGATTAGAACCACAGTGTCTTCCAAAGCAGAGCACACACTGTAAATTTTTACTCACGTATTGTACAGATGGAATCTCATAGTGAAAAATTTAAATAGAATACCAAGGCAATGGCAAGTGCCCTTTTCTTTTTTTTAATGGTAATCCAAGTGTCCCTAAAGAGTTATTTACATATGACAGATCTTTTGTGAAAAATGGAAAGGTACTAAAAAACACAGGAGTTAATTTTAAGTCAATTCAGATTTTGGATTATTTGGTTTATAAAACAATTTTTTTTAAACAAAATTTGACTTAAGTTTTCTCAAGCATTTATCCTTCTGGAAAGAATGATGCAGCACCAAAAGTTTATTTCAGAACAGGATAATATAGATTTCCTAGTACTTTATATGTGACTGTTGTCCTTTGAGAAATATTACAACCAGCTTCACCTGAGCCTCTCTAAAACTGAGATTCAAGATGATGATGTCTGATCTTTAAGTTGCACATTAATGAGCAAAAACAATCATAGAATAATAGAAAACTGTGATAATTTTCTGGATAATTCATGCCATAAAACCACTGCTGTTTCAATTTCTGATTACATCAGCAAAATGTTTTTTGGTCTAGATCTTCATATACAGCATTATGTATAGTGTATCCATGAGAGAAAGCCATTCATTTACCATCAGGAAATGGACAAACACTTCTGCCCACTTTTCGTAACATATATAGGCACCCAACAACACCCCTCCCATCCCAGAACCCACTCTAAGCCATTTCCTACTGTCATCCACATACCTGCATACCTGGCCTACAGGTATGCTAGACACACAACAAAGGAAAGCAAGGGATGCGTGGAACAGTAAGCATGTCTTCTGGATTAGAGAGGCATTTGAGAAAAGATAGCATAGAGTGTAAAGAAAGTAAATTTCATGAACAAACTGAATTACCTGAATTATCATTCAGATGATGATCTATTTCAATGTGAATGGAGATAAAGACTTAAAGTGTCTTTTATCTAAATTTCTCCAATAAGTGACAGAAAAAGCTCAGGGCCAAAAGAATTGAAAGCAATTGTTTATGTGATATCACATGGTTAACAAAAATTTGATGAGCCTAGGATTTTCTTCTGAAATCCATCTTTTGCAAAAAAAAGTATTTTTAATTAAGTGATCCTTCTTGTCTTGATAACTGGGGAAATCAACATTTAAGTATACTAGGTCCAGGAAAACCTGTGAATCTTTAATAATGTATTATTTTAATAGCATTCTGAAGCTCGAATCAAGAAAGAATTTCCAGCATCACTATCATCATGATTATCAACAGAAGACTATGACTTTGAGGAAGAAGAACACCAAGAGAAACCAGAAATAAACTGTACTTAAGAATATTACATACAGTTCAATTGGAGCCATTTAATTGTAGCAGTATGTTTAATTCAAGTCCCATCCATGAGGTCAGTATTGAGTCAGTCTTTTACCATTCATCTTTAAAAATCTTAAAATCAATAAATCTCAGTAAATCATCTTTAGGAGATCTGTCCAAGCATAATTTTGGCTCTTACTGGTAGAAAACATATTTTAAGATGGAAAAATCATCATTATGAAGCATAGAGAGCTTTCAGCCATTTCTTTGGAAATACATCTTGATAATAGCAACCGTTCATCATAACATAAAACAGAAAAAGGATTAATTTACTGTGGCATAAGAAGTTCTGCCAGTTCCTAAATGCCCTATAGTTTCTCTGAGATTTTTTACATTGTTTAGGCCTCAAGGAAAACCAAAGCCCCACCTCCTGGCTTGGTAGCAAACAACCTCTGCTCCTCAGGCACTAAGCTCCGGGCGCTCTGCTGGTAGTATGCTTCGTGCACGTTTGCTAGGAAGCTGGGCAGCTTGTCCGCAGGGACTATTGATACCGTGCAGCCTCCCCATCCTGCTCCAGTAAGTCGTGACCCTGGAGCCCCAAACTTCCTAAAATGAGGAGGAAAAAAATTAGAACCTGTAAATGAAAATAAGAATGATTTACCTGGTGCTTACAGAACCCACAGCCTACCCAAGTTCTAAGAAGAGACTATCTGTTATTGGTTTGTAGGATTTTTTTCCAGTGTTGCCAAACGTTTTAGGACATTAAGAAATGTATAGTGTTTCAGAAAGTAATTTGAATTTTAATTGTAGCTAAAAGTAGCCCTACGTAGTAAAACTAGTCCTAAGGAGTAAAAGTTAGCAGTGTTCCTGCTGCATGAGAGCTAGCAATAACCGCTGGGGTCTTTGATTCCATAAAGTCACCACTTGAAAAATTGTATAGCAAGCCTGCAGGACATCAAAAGGAGAGAGTAAAAAGAAAACAAACAAAGGACATGATCAACATTAGGAATCAGAAAGTGGCTCCAAACAAGGGCAAATCAGAATTCAAAGTGCAAGTCTTACACAAGCGAGGGCTTCCTCCAGTTCTTACTCAAACTGCATTCTTAAGGTGTGGCTGGCTATTCCGTATGAAAGAGGCAGGCTCTTAAAACAGAGAGCCTAGATTTGTTCTAAGCCAAGAACATGCTGTTAAACTCTAGATCAGTCTGTCTGTTCTAATGAGAAATTATGCAGACTCTGCACAAAGAGGATGGCAGCCTCTACAGGTTCATACCCACCTTCCCTTCACCTTCGGGAGCTGGCCTGACAACTGGACTCAGAATTTACCATCAGACAAACTGTGCAATTGGGATGGAAACTACTATATAAACCACCACCCAGCAAGAGGTTAATTTTAATCACCATCAAGCAGGCACAGTTTCAAACCTAAGATTTATACCAAAGTGAGGGGCCCTACACAGAGGACAAAGATCGCTCATCTTTAGAAGATATAATTTATCCTGACAATAAAAGTTAAAATACTTTCAATTCTTCCTAATAAAATTTCCTCCAAATTCACCGCAGTTTAAAAACTCTGTAATTAATATAGTGCAGTTTTGTCCCCTTTTTCCACCTAAATGAGCTACTTTACTTCTGGAAAATATCAGTAGAATATTTATCCCTACTCTAGGACATCAGAATTATTGCACACCAGTAATTCATTTTCCCCTCAATGATTTTCTCCACTGATTTCCTTACATCATCTGTTTTATTCATTTAAATATGCTTTTCAAATAAGAATACTTAGGGTGAAACAAAAATGCTCGCAAATAAATAAAGATTACTCATCTTCTCCTGTCCCTCAAATATACAGCTACGGCCCAGAAGCAGAACTGGGCCCAGACTCCTATTACTCAGACTCTGGGATTATATAAGATTACACTGACTTCCTAGCTGGCAAAGGGCCAGCTAGCAATCTGGTGATTTCAAAAAAAAAGCTGTCATATGCAGTCACATCAAACTATCTCTCTTTGTAGAAGATGCTGAGAAAAACTGAGGTGTGATTGAATTATGTCTCGAAGACCCTGACATTTGGATATCAAAGCCAACTGTTTGCATGGTCTGCAGAAGAACAGCGTGCCTCTTACTTGGCCTTCTAAGACTCAACTATACCATTTTGCTGTTAGGTATATTTTCTTACCCTTTCTCATTTGAACAATTTTTGAAAGCTGTGGTTTCAAAACTGAACCTAAAACAAATGGAGAGTATTGTTTCTAACTGGCTGAAAAACCCATAGGAATTGTGCCAGAGGGCCTATTTCCCTGAGAATCTTGCCGGTTTTCCAAAGAGCAAAAACTGGAAGTCTTTCTAGGTGAATACATTTACTTGTGAGTCTCCAGAGCTGTTCTGTCACCACCTTGCCTGCCGAAG
The DNA here is from genome assembly GCF_040802235.1 of Manis javanica. NCBI lineage: Eukaryota > Metazoa > Chordata > Mammalia > Pholidota > Manidae > Manis > Manis javanica. Next base: position 99,210,629 of record NC_133163.1, on the reverse strand, counting down.
ATGAAAATGGATGGGCTGCATCAACATGATCTGAAATTTCCCAAAGACAGAATGATAAGTACTATTATGAATAGCCTTCTGCCCTGAGTCAATGGCATGGGGTATCACTAAGCAGTAGGCTGCCCCAGCAGGGGTTAGCAACCCACCCAACTACCCACAAAGGCAGAAAGGTCCTGCCTGCAGTGCTCCCCACTTGTGCTTAATACGCCCTTTGGTGCATGCCACAGAAAGGCTAAGAGAGACCCAAAAGTTAGAACACCAACATAAACTTTATATTAAGAAAGACAAGTAGGTATGCTAAGGGTATTTAGTGAATTTTCCCCATGCATTTTTTTTCTTGGAGAACAGTGAGATAAGACATTAAAAATAAAGTTCCTGAGCTAAATACACATCTTAGAGACAATATAAGAATTATGAAAACCAAACCCTAAAATTTCCCAATATCACCTTGGTGATTGTGGTGACTGGGTTGGGAATAATGTGGAAGGATTGGTCAAAACAACAAAAGCAGTCTCTGCCTAATAAAGCATGATCTACAAAACAGAGGCTATGGCAGGTGACAGATGGAGAATTATAAAGAATGTTCCTTTGATCCTTTTATCACTGAGAAGTGCGTTCATGTCAGTAATTTTCCAGGCATCCAATATAGCCTGACTAAAATTTTCTACTTTTAAATGATTTATTGATCATAGAGCACTTACTATGGTACAAGGCACAGAACAATGTGTGTGTGTGGCAGGGGGGACCCAGTAAGATTCATGTCTTCTACAGACTGCAAAGAGGGAAAGCACGGAATTGTGCCTTGCATTTCAATTCAATTTTATTTATTTCAAAATCAATAAAATATTTTATAAATATAAAAAATAAATGGGTGTTATACAAATGGATATTAAATTAATTATTTCAGAAAATCTTGAATTTTCAGAAAATCTTGGATTCAGACACAGGTTCTATCTGTCTAACCCAAGCCAAGCACAATTCTAGGTATTTAGTAGATTCTAATAAATGGCTGCTGGATTATATTTGTTTTAAAACATCAAAATATATACTTATGCTTTTACTTTTTATTAATGTTAAAACACTTCAGTTATGTAAAACCAAGTATAGCAATAAATAAAAAGATGAAGCTTGCCCAATTTTAAGATACCTCTCTAAAATGAACAAAATGTAAATTTTAAGAAATGGCTCAATTTTAAAGTAGAAAAATTTAAACAACTTTATATTTGAGATAGCTCATATGTATATGTTACATATAAGCTGTCAGCAATGTATTCTTTACCTGGTAAACTTCTGGCTTCTGCTCTGAAGTCTAGATTCTTCTGGCTAGATTCTCAGGAAAATAGACCTTCCAGAATAATTTCTATGATTTTTAAAGCCAGGTTAGAAACACTTTCAGATTGCTTTAGTTTCAAGAAACCAGACTTCAAATACTGCTCAAATGAGAAAATATAAGAAAATGAGTACAAATTTATTTTAGAAATACAAACCACTAAATGTCATTGAAGACAAGTTGGTTTGGTTCCAGCAAATGGCATATATAATTTTTGGAGGGGGGAACAATAACTGGAATACAGAGGCCCAAAGATAAGTGAGCCCCTAAAGGCAGCCAAAATGGTGCTGTCCCTTTTTCTTGGCAGGGTGTACAGATTAACCCTTAAAATCCTGGGCAAAAGAGCACACAGATACGAATTTGCGTTTCAGTTTTCCCCACTCTGACCTGGTCAGGAGCATGGGTGGGTACAAGAGGCTAAGCAGCACAGCCATGCAATAAAAAAGATAACAAAGAAAACATTAATTATATAAGTAGCTTAAGGACCAGACAACCATTCTGACCAAAATATGCAATGTGCCAAAGGTAATCTTTCAATATGGGAAACTCAGTCCCTATATGATTATAGCAAAAGTGGAAATTAATTTTGATACTTAGCAACTGACTTTCCAAACAAAAACAACCATAAAAAAGGGAGTGAGCTCCTTATACTAGACACAACTGAATTTTCCTCATTAAAGCAATACAGCAGATGAAAACAGGCTAGACAGAAAACACTTCAGCTGCCATTAAGAAAGGAGTTTCCAAGAACAAATCAATGAAGGTGCTTTCCCAAACCCTTATAAGACATAGCCACTGAATCTTCCACTAGGACCATATTTCTAAAAACTTATAGACCTATAGACTGCTAGAACGGAAAAACACACTGGAGTTCATAAAGCAAGGCAATAGTACAAAGTCACAGAGCTCAGAATGAAATGGGGGAGAGCTAGAACTCATCCTTCCTAACTTCAAAGCCAGTTTTCATCCTAGTCCGTGCTGCCTATCTACATGGCTGTGTTCCATGTTCAAATACTGCACGTTATGACAGCCAAAGCCTCCATTATTTAAACTCTAAAGCAAGGAGAGGAAAATATGTAAAAATGGCCCACATTCCAATGTAATCACATCTCAGTATAACCACGGGAAGGGGAGAGAGAAAGGTGTGGCAAAACCTGGATTGGGAGCTCCGCTTTCCCATGGACTCCTTAGATGTTGACTTGCTCAACTCACTTAATGTCTCAACATTCTCAGATCTAAGGCCCCTTCCTATGCTTATATCTTATGGTACCATAAGACAATTCTGACCCAGAAATGTGACTTCTGCCTTCCAAAAGTGTGGCTTTTGCAGAAGCAAGGAAATTTTCTCAGGCCCAAATCCCAGAGGTCATCTTGATTTCTTCTCTTTCACCCACACCGCAAACTGTCTCGAATTTCCCTCCAAGGCATATCTGACAGCCCATCGCAGAGCACAGACCTGCCAGTGGCCATCAGGGCCCACGCAGTATGGCTCCCACTACCTCTCTTACTTCATCTCTCCTTCCCTTACTGCCCCCTCACTGCACTTTTCTCACCGTTCCTCACACCTGACAGTCACACATCTGCCTCAGGGTCTGTGCACTTGCTGTTCTCATTTCTCCACTTCCTTTAGGTCTCTGCTCAAATATCATCTCCATAGAGAAGCCTACTTCAACTGTTCCATTTAAAGATTGCCCACCCAACCCTGGTGCTTTCTATTCCTTCTTTTTTAAAGCACCTAACACTACCACTCAAATTAATTTTTAACTGTCACTTCCCTCTTTTCCATATGAGAATGTGAACTCCATAAGATCAAGAGCTGGTTGACCATTCCGGGGAAAGAAGCTCATTAGAGAATTCCAGGAGGCTGGCAAATGCCCCTCCATTGCTTTTCAGGTGACATTTAAACTATCTCACTACCTTCCAGGCAAAGACCTCTTCCTGATTTCTGCCCAAGTCATTCTACTTTCTCTTATTTCCAGAACAGAACAGAATTTGTCCCTTCCATTTACTGGGCCCTTGATATTTTCAGAGAAGAGCTCTTATAATGAAACAAGCTCTGAAAGGCTTTTTGGCAATTAGCGAGCAAACTCCGGCTTCAGCAGAGTGATTCTCATCAATGCTATTGAAGTCTCTTGACACGTTGGGTTCCACATGCCATTTGTGATCACTGGAACTACTTGGTTTAAACTTTTTAGGCTGGGAGTGTGGCAATGAGTAAGGCAAACCATAGGCACCAAGTGGTTGATTATATTTTCATTACTAAACTGCAGACAGTTCTGTATTATCTTCTCACAGAGGAAATAACATCTAGCCTCATTTGGGAGTTCTCCCAATTTCCCTTGAAGTTCTCTCAAGGTCAATGAGATCCCTTCTGGGTAAAGGGATCATTCTACTCTTATTATCCCCATTCTCTAGCAATTATAAAGCAGTTGTTTCAGACTTTGTGAGAGGTTTTCCCTCTATATTTCTGTCTCAACCAATCATTTATAAACTGGGCTTCCCTTAGCCCTCATTTTCCCAAACCGCTTCACCTAAACCTGAAGGTGGGAAATCCTGGCTTTCTGAGGCAATTCTTCCCCCACCTCTTCAATACACTACTGTCAGGCTATCCATTTTCTCCCTTCTTTTGAATAAAACTACTAAACTTAGGACACCGAAGAGGAGGTACTGTCAAAGCCATAGCGTAGTGGACACCATTGATTAAAACATTGTAAGAAAGTAACAACAGTGTCCACACCTGAGAAAAGCTCCAATCGGTGCTAATCATCCAAAGAGCGAAGTCTTTCTTGTGATATTGTGATGAACTGTCTCCAAGCCTGGAGCCTCATAGAGCCATGGAGTCAGGTCTCCAGTCTTTCTTCTACAGGTATTTAGGAGGGAACAAGTTCAGCTCTATACACAGACAGCCCCTCATGTAGGAAGTGGGAAAGGATCTTCTTTCACTTAGAAGACTATGAAAATGTTATGCCATCTTTCATTCACTCAGTTTCTCTTCCCAGCCCCCACCGTGCCACTCTCTCAGCCTCACCGACAGATGTCCACGAGCTGGTCCAGCTCTGGGCAGCTGCACTCATACATGTCCCGGCAGCTCGCGTGGCTCTGGTTCATTAACTCCCCCAGCAGCGGGACCATGTCATCAGGCGCTTCCTCACACATCTTCTTAAACTGGAGCACTCGTGCAGCCTCGCTGTACACGTGCTTGGCCCGCTGGCACAGTTTGAAGATGAGCACTTAGGAAGGAAGGTGACGGGGAACACAGTGAGAAAAATTTGCTGGACAACCCAGTGCAAAAAAAACAGTTACTGAGGACTTCCATTTCTGCTGAGGACTTCCGTTTCTGTCTTCATTACCAGTATCTTAGACTTTAAGTAGGTCTCTCAACTGAGAAATCCTTATAGTCTAAGATGGTCTCTTTTCAAGTCAATTTGACTTTTTTCTTGATACTGAAGATAATCAGGTATATTTTCTTCACTTCATTCAGCACACCCAGACATGTGCACACACATGCATGCCAATTGACTCACCCATAGGTAACATGTATTGAGCACTCCCTGTTTCAGGTACTTTAAAGGCACCGTCTCATAGAGGGTTTATCACAGCACTGGGGGATGCACAGTATGATCCCTGTGTAACAAATAGGGAATGAGGCTCAGCCAGCGAAGTAATGTGCCTATGGCCAGAAGCAGAAAAGATCAGGATGTCTGACCCCAGTGCCACTCTTTTCACTGTGCCTATCAGAAGAGGGCCACTGAAAATGCTTATGCTGACAATTCTATTGATAAAAATGTACCCAAGAGATAAGCACAATTATTTATAGGCATATAGATAACTGCAGCATTATTTATCATAGCAGAAGATAAGAAATAATCCAACAATCCAATCATCTAATATTAGGAGACATTTAAAAAATAATGCTATATTCATTTTAAAAAATTACTGCTAGCACCAAACATTAACAGTTAACATCCACAGCAAGAACTCCATGCACAGCCCCATCATCTGGTCCCTGTTCAACACAAGCTTCATGAGCTGCAGCTGGCTGGGCTTCACGGCATTCACCAGTTCATGAAGTGTAGGGACTGGAAGACAGTGTGTGATGTGTTTGGGGCCCACAGCTCTGCTTCCACCGCCAAGCACCTGAACTTCTGGGTCTCTTGATCATTATGTTCCTCTCTATGGTACATAATGGTTATTTTCTCCTTGACACACTTCAGTACTTTCCAGATTATCTACAATGACTCTAACTTCAGTTAAAGAAAAGTGCTACTGCAATGGCTGGGTCTATAATGTTTACACATTGCCTTGAATAACAACTGAGACCTCCTTACCATTTTTGCCCATGCTGAACCATGGCTGAGTTGGTGCAGTGGGCATGGGAAAGTTTTGGAAAATATGTGGAAGCTATCTAGCCTACTGGAAAGAGTGAGGAATGAGAATCAAAAGGCCTGTCATTTCTCCTCAGCTTTGTGGCAATTAGTTGTACCCAAGTTGCTACCTCGACAGACTCCACTGCCCCATCTCTAAAATGAGGTTCAGAATTGCTTCTCAGGATCCTTCCAGCTCTACATTTTAAGATTCTATTGCAACAAGTATCCTCCCACATTGTTACATTTTGTAGAGGATGCTCTGACTGTTAGCTTCTGTTTTCACCCCCAGTTCTACTCTCTGCTCTCTGCACCCACCATCTGCCCCAGGAGGCTTTCCTGTATAAGGTGTCCTTGTTCTCTAGATTGGAGAAAGGGAGAAGGTCAGCAAGAATGGGAGGGAAGAGACTGAGGTGAGAGATGCATTCCCCAGCTCCCTCCTTGCAGAGCCATCGGGCGCGTGCTCGGCCCTGCACTGAAGGACAGTGAACATCCTTCTGAGGTGGGCTTTTCCACATGACTCGCTCCTTCAGGGTCTGCCCCACGCTCCTCTCCCCTAGGCTATTACTGCTTTTTCAGGAGTGCTTTTAGATTCCACTTATGAATCAGTAGATTCTTTTGATGTTTCAGGTTACATTTTTTTACCCTCCACAGCACTGTCCCCCTAACTCTTGGAGATGGATAAAAAAGGCAGCCAGGGCCAGAAGAAGTGACTAGTCATCCTGAGCATTTGTGTAAAAGTCTAATAATTAGAAGGATGGGACTAACTTTCCTATAAATTCATAAAGAATTAAAAGTTTTCTCTCAAAGGTTCTCAATTGAGTCATATCAGGTATATTAAATTTACAGTTAACTCCTTTCATCAGTGAAATGATGCAAATTCCCATGAATTTTCCTGTTCTCTTGCAGAGGACCTAAATTCAGTCACCAAATCTTATTGGTTCTTCTTTTACACTGTGTTTTGTAATCACCCCTCCCTTTTGTTCCCACTGTTATTACCCAAATTTACACTTTTACTCCCTTTCCCACTTGAACGATTTTGCAGTGATGTCTATACTGATATTCCTGCCTTCATCTCTCTTCCTTGCAACCTACCTGAGGTCAACACTGTCAAACTGAGCTCCTAACACACAGCTTTATTCACGTTACTGCCCCAAACCTTCACTGCTTCCTCAGGGTTTACAATAATCCAAATTCCTGCATTTAACATGTTCAGTCCCAATAGGACTCTTCCCTTCAGCCACACTGGCATATGGTAGTTACACAAACACACCTTGCTTCTGGGTATACACACCCATTAGTCCACACAGAAAGAGTTTCTTGCCCTTCCTCTCCCTGTCAAAATTTTACCTCTTTCTGAAGGCTCAGTTTAAGTTTTATATGCTCCATGAAGCTATGATGGCCCCAGCTGGAAACACTCTCTTGACTCTGAATCTGTACCACACTCACAGTACATGGCACTCATTTGGTGCTTATCATACACTTTCTGCAGTAATTGTTTCTCCTGTCTCTGCAGAGTTTACCAACTGCTGAAGACAAAACCAGGTCTGGTTCCATGCATTTCACCACTACAACCTTTCACCCCATGGACCTTCAACAGTGCCTCACATGATAGGAGCTCAATGGATGTTCTCTGTGGATGATGATATGATTAGGACTTTATTTTCAACCCCAGTACAAAATCAAGATACCTCCATATATATAGGCATTGTTGTTGTTGTTTTTAAAAAAAATGAGGTCCCAGTATTGCAGCTTACTCAAGTATTGAGGCTGAGGAAAGGGGACATCAGGATTCCCTTTGCTTTGAATCTGTAGCTGCTGATACCAAGTATAGATGAAAAATAAGGAAAAAGAGAACTTCCAGGTGAAATGTAGGTGGGAATAAAGACACAACAACATGTTTTGTTCATCAGTAGCCAGGAGGTAAGAATCAGCACATGCTGCAATGTGAATTTGTTATTTCCATAAAGAAGTTCAATGAAAATGGGAAAATGATTTATTTTAGGATCTGGGTATCAAAATATCCCAAAATAAGAAAGTCTTACCAATACCCAACACTGGCATATACCTTTGGCAAAATCACACCATTTAAAGAAACAGCACAGGTAGATTTAACAATAACAACTCAATATCTCTGAACAGAGAAGGAAAAGGATGGGCCATTGATTGACATGCAGTACCAATAATTTTATGTATGTTAATATAATCCAGGTTCTAGAATATACATTTTGAAAGGACAGAAAATGACTTTGGTAACTATAGTTTTAAGATTATTGTTGTTTTTAATTGAGGTTACTAGCTTTAGGAGTCCATATGGTTCAGTTTTACTTCTGAACTATTTCCTATAATCATAGGCCAAGTTATAAAATCAGAGCATGGAGGGTAAGGAGAGAATATTCATTTTTACTGTAATGTCACATTTACATAGAAATCATCTAGTTTCCAGGTGCACTGTTATTATAGCTGCAACACAAAAGGCACAATAAAACAATATCCACTACAATCCTACAATAGCGTGACTTAGCTGGCAAATTACTTTACAATGCTCTGACGTGCAAAGATTTGTTTTAAGCTTTGAGTTATGAAGATGCTCAAATATAAAGGACAGTGGAGAAAGCACTATAGTAAACACCATAAGCCCATCACCTAGATTGAACAATTATCAACATTGTGCTATAGTTGCTTCAACTGACATTTTGCTGAAGTATTTTAAAATACAGATGTGATGTTTCATCCCTATGTATTTGGTTGTTCATCTCTATAAAATAAGGATAATTTTTTATATAACAGCCATATCATTCTCACATCTAACATAATTACCAATGATTCTGTAATATCATCTCATATTCAGTCCATATTTAAATTTTCCCAGTTGTCATTTAAATTTCAGTTGATTTACACCAGGATCCACAGTCCACACATTCCATTCCATTGTTATATCTAATAAATCTCTCTTAACCAAGAATTTAGTGATTTTTGATACTCTGGATTCTCAATGATATATATATGTAAAACATAAGCACATTTTAAGGCCATATCCTGTGATAAAACTCCATGTAGTCCATTAGGGAGAGTACGCTTTGATTTTCCTTTCAGATTAAATGTTTTACTTTAGGATTAAATATCCTCAAGTAGAAAGTGCTCCAAGAGATGATTTAGATTGACCTTTGGGACTGGTGCTTTGATTTATGACAAAAAACTCAGATGCACCAAGCAGATTATCAGAACCTCACAAACCTGACACTCTCTTGTATCTATTCTCTATTGAAGAGGGTTTCACAGCAAGAATTCTGAACAGGAATGCCTAATGAGGGCTTTCGCTGAGCCCTCTGAAGGTGCATGAGAGATTGCCACGGCTTACACACCAAGAACGGTAGTGACTCAGACAACAAGGGAAGGGCAGGAAGGGCATCTGTTTCCAATTGTGATATAAAAATCCTGCCAAAGGCCACAACAGATTCGGAGACCACCCTTTGGCAGGGAAGGCAGTTCTGTGTTGGCTGTACATCACAAATGCTCTCTAGATCCAGGGCTCTGGCTGGTTATGTGCTGGCAGCTCATTGGGTCTCTGTTGTGAAGATAGCAAAAAATCCAAGAAAATTTGAAACTGTGTCCACAATAGCTTTCTTCCTTGTCCAGTTAACTTTAAAACTGGATGCTCCATTTTTCCATAAGCTCTCATAGTCCTTGAGAGCAATTATTATATTAAAGGATGAAGGAAGTTATTTCTTACTGGGTTCATTGCATGCATGATTACTTCCAAGGCAAATTAAATTTAAGAATATAACACCAATGCCATTTTCCTAAAATGCTACTAGTGTCCTATCCTGAAAATGGGAAATCAAAGGCTTTAAAACAGACTTGGAACACCGACTTTCTCCAATGGGAACCTTAGATAATTACTGAATCTAAATGCGAAATCATGACACAGAATCTGAAATCTAGACAATCACAGCCAGACACATTTAAACTGCAAACGCTGAATAAAATCACTTCTGTAATAATTCCATTTGCTAGCTTGGAACTGTCCTCTCCTCCGGCTTCGTCACCGTGCTTCCAGGCTATACCCGGGCTGCTGCCCCAGGCACGCGGCAGCCGCTGTTTGTCGGAGCGGAGTGCTCTTCTCCCTGACCCGGACATGGCAGGCACTTCCTTGTCCTTGGAGACCCAGATGTCACCACTTCAAGAAGACCTGCCCCCAATTCCAATCAGGAGTAATGACCTCACCTACACTTTCTCTCTAACCCATTTTATTCTCCCAACACTTATTACTGTGCTATCCTAAAATAGGGTCTGGCACACAGTAGGGACCCAGTAAATGTTTATTGAATGAGTGGTTCAGTTCCTTGTCTCTGTACCAGAACGGCACTGAACTTGGCTAAACAATTGTGGGACAAAAGCAATAAGCAATATGGAGAAGATCTACTATTTTGGCAGTTTATGCTTACTAGCACTTTCACCAAGAACTGGGAAAAGTTTACTAAAAGAAGAAACAATTAGTAAACTCAGTGTCCAAAGTGTCCCTAATACCCATTATCACAGATGACTGAGAATTGCTTGTATTTTATTTTGCTTCACAGGTGAGGGAGAAAAGAGATTGCTAAAACAGGGACAAGGTGTTTTAAATAAAAGGAACAGAACAGAAAATAGATCATCATAACCAATTAAAATGTATTGTTTTCTTTCAGACAATTTTTGTGAAAAAGGTGCATACTCACTTCTTCCTTAAAAAGATGGATACATAACTCATAATCAAAATCCTTCTCAATCAAGGAATCTAAACCAGTGCACAAATAATTGATTATTTTGTTGTACCTTTGCTGGGAAAGGACGAGAAAAAGCCTGTAACAGAAGAACACATGGGCTTCATTTTCCTTGTAAGAGCTCTGAGGGTAGCAAGTCAGCAGTTGATGGAGATGCCTATTCAATTTCCAAAAGAGCCCCATGGACTTTAAATTCTGTGCTCAAGAGCTGGTAGCTTCTTTTTTATTGCTTCATCTCCTACTAAGAGTGATGCTAAAATTTTACATTAAGATGGCCTTCTAGTAACAGTCAACCAGTGGTTTTTGTTGAGCACCTGATATGTGGCCCACACCATGCTCCAAATGACAGGACAGATATGTGAAATAGAAGCCTCTGGCTTGAGGAACTTACAACTCAGTTAAACAGATAAGACACGGGCCAGTAACCCACAGCAGAAGATATCCGAGTGCTGGAAATGCTGGAGATGCACTGAAAAGACAGGGTTTGGTGAGGGAAGAACAGCTGTAGGACGGGTCACAGGAGAAGGGCCTGAGACACAGAGCTGCCTTGCTGTGAAGACAGGATGGCCAAAGGCCCAAGCTGGGAACAGTCACAGTGTGTTTTTGGCCTGAAAAAGCACTGCCCACAACCTGGGGTGTTCCGGTCTCAAGGAAGCTGTCCTCATATCTCAGGCTGTATCATCCTCTGCTACATGTACTACACAAAGGTCACAAACTAACAACCCATGGTCCACATCCAGCCGCAGTGATGTTTTCTTGACACACATACTTTTTTTAATTGGGAAATTTTACATAAGAATCTAGATTCCTGCTTTCCCTTGAAAAACTGAAGGGTCTGGCAGCACTGAACCTACATTCTTGCACAAGAACATTGGCTGGAGTTGAGGAGCAGCTAGTCCTTTTAGACAGGCACATACCCTTTATTTCCACACAGTTCTCATCATTCCCAATTGCCTGATGCTCAGTCCGCCCTACTAGTCTACATGCCTGTCTGGTCCTTGTGGGCATCTACACATTCAACTCTTGTTCCATAAAACCCTCTATTATAGGAATTCTTGGCAAGAGGGGAAAAAGTGGGCAAACCAAGTAGGTCATCATGCCATAATGAGCCACTGTTACTAAGAAATGTCACCTCCCTTAGAGTGCAGCTGACAGCTCCTTATTGAACTATCTTCTTGTCTGTCTTATCTTCCTGTAGCTTCTATTCTTTGGTCTTCATTATGCTCCCCAACATACAGAAACACAAGATAGCCCTTGGGCAATCTGAAGAAAGCTCTCATGTCTTATTTTTTTATAGGTTTATGAGGATCCACTATGTGCCAGTTTTAATGCTGAGGGAATAATAGTTAATAAGAAATGTTCTTTTCTCTCAAGAAGTAATAATCTAACAAAAGAAAACAAGTGCTGGTGAGGATATGGAGAAACTGGAACTCCTGTACACTGTTCCCAATGAATGGTGCAGCCACTATGAAGGTTCCTCAAAAAATAAAATAGAACTATCATATGATCCAGCAATCTCACCTCCTGGACATATATCCAAAAGAATTGAAATTGGGATCTCAGAGATATTAGCACTCCCATGGTCACTGCAGCCCATCACAGCAGCTAGGGTGGAAGCAAACTAAATATCCACTGATGGATGAATGGATTAAAACTGTACTATATACATATAATAGAATATTATTCAACCTTAAAAATGAGGGAAGTTTTCCTCATGTAATTGTAGATTAATGATACCAAAATTTTTTTTTAAATGAGGGAAATTCTGAAGTATGCAACAATATGGTTAGACCTTGAGGACAACAGGCTAAGCGAAATAAGCCAGACAAGGAAAAACAAGTATGCATGATTCCACTCCTTCGAGGTAGCTAAAATCGTCAAATTCACAAAAGTCAAAGGCTGATATGGTAGTTACCAGGTGCTGGGGGATGGTGACTAAGTTACAGTTAAGGAAGGTGAGTAAGCTCTAGCGATCTGCTGAATAACACTGTAGCTACACTCAACAATAACATACTGTAACTCAAAATTTGTTAGGACAGATCTCATGTCAAGTGTTCTTACCACAATAAAAAAATAAAGTAAGTCTTTAAATAAAAATGAAGTAATAGTTTACTACAGAGAAATCATTAAATAAGAATATTAAAGAGCAACAGATGCTAAGGCAGCTCCCAGCTAAAGGAGAGGCACAGTCAAGAGGGTGTCCTGATCTGGGTTAACCCGAGACAAAGACTTGGGTGCAGGCAGCAGAAATCCAGAAAGCAGGCACAAAGGAGTAAGGAAGGTGAGATGGGAAAGAAGAAAGCCAATACGGGGTGCTTAGTCAGCAGGGGCTGTGGACAATGGGGGCCCAAATGCTCAGGGGTCTCTCTCTCTCTGAAGAACCATGTAGAACATGCCTCAACACTGGACTGCCAGAGGATGGGAAGGCTTGGCATTCATCCACAGACACTGCCACTGTCACCCCCAGGCAAGTTAATTTCTCCATGAGGGCATGCCTGAGGGGCACAGCTGCCTCCCGTGACTTTGGACACTGCCCCAGGACAGCAAAGAAGAGATGTTCCACCAGCTGCTAGCTTGACATGGGGTGCAGGCAACACTGCAATCAGGTGGGCCACGGGGATGGGGCAGAGATCATGACCTTCCAGGAAGAGATGGAGCCAGCAGAGTTTAAAGGATGAGTGGGTATCCAGCAAACCAGTTCAAAGGTGAGTTAAGGAGCAAAGAAAAGGTTTGAGAACTTCAGGCAGAAGGAACATCATGAGCAAAGACAAGGAGATTAAAAACATGAGGTGCTTTTAAAGAATCTGTAACACTTCGATGTGACTGGAGCACAAGGAGGATGAAGAACAGAAGCAACAGGAAACACAACGAAAGAGAAAAAGTGAAGCAGCAGACAGAGGCCAGATCGTAAGGGCTCTGTATGTTCTGCTAAGTAAGGTATTTAACTTGCGTCCTATCGGTAAGTGGTTGACTATTTAGGGTTGCAGCAACTTTTGAGAATAGAGTAAAAGTTATGGACCCTCTACCCAATCTGAATGTGCCAGTATCCCAAATTCTATATGCAATAACAATATACACACAGATTCCATAAAGCTACCCTTGGATCCAGATTAAGAATTCCAGCTAGAAATGAGAAACCATTATAGGTTTTTAGCAATTACATCAGTCAATATTCTTGTTTATAAACAACAGAAACCTATGCAGACTAAATTAATCAAAAAAGGAATATATTGTAAAGATCTTAGGAAGCTTACAAAATCTATTAGAATTATATACTCCTACTCTCTATTAAAATGTGAGAAAAACAGGCAGAAATGGGGTCAGAAACCAAGGGAAGCAGGCAGTGAAGAACAAGGCCAAAGCGGCTCCACAGTTTAGATATGACATTGGACTCCAGGTATGTTATCAACAGACGCCATACCCATCAGACTCAAAGCCCCAGATGTAAGCGTGTACCAGGACACCGGGATGAACCCAGGACCCCTGCTCGAGCCCAGGTGACAAGTGACTTGTGTGAGGTAAATCCAACCCTCAGCTTCCACCAGAGACAAGACTCTCCCTCTCACCAACATGCACACACAGATTTCCTTAGGAAAGGGGCCTGGATTCTGGGTAGCCAAAACTATGGCCCCGGCCCCAGCAGCAGGGAGATACCATGGCTCTTCGCATTTAAATCTTCTCTCTAGCCCAACCACCCAGCTTCCCTCACGTGACCAGAGTCCAGGCCTCCTTCCCCAAGTATTCCTCTGAGAGTTCCTTAGTCTGTATATGCCCTTCTTAAAGGGTCATTCCACCAGTCAGTCCTCAGAGTCAGTGTGAGTGTAAAGCAGAGCTGGACCATTGTTGTGCTCATTCTCAGCACAGTGAGTTTCTGCATATAGCCTCATATCACCAAACTGCATGAGGGTCATGTGGATATGGAAGAACGCAAAGCACTGATTTTTCAGCTAACAAGCTAAAAAATGATAAATATTTGGGCAATCAGGCTTGGATAAAAACTTCAACTCAGGATAATTAATCAAAACAAAATAAATAAATATGCTGGTCTAAGAGAACTGGAAATCTTTATTATGTAAGTATATAATTAATCTTTCTGAGACTCATGCCCCCAAATACTTTTGCACTGTTTGGGTGAGAGGCTAAAAGCAGTTGTGGCTTTAGGTCTCTTTGCACAATCATGTGGGCTGCACAGTACTGGCCAATTTCTCTGCAAAACAGAAAGCTCCATTGGGCTAAATCAGGATATGGTTCCCAAAAACAGCAATCCAGAGGTAGATGGGAAAACCGCTTCAGAATCCACTCCACAGTCCACTGGTCTCCTCTGCAGCAAAATTATAGTAAGTCACTGCTCTGAGGCAAAGAATCTTTGGAATATTTAAGCAGTAGAATGGAAAAACACTATACATCCTCATTGAAGCTGGGCTATGGTTTCAAATTTATTTTCCTAGTGATATTTTTCAGAAATGTGAAATTTCTGAAATGGTCAAGCCCACAAAAAATAAACTGCTTCTTTCAGCCATGTTAGTATCCCATTCCCATACTGCAAACACTAAATTAAATTAGCATTTTACATTTAAGAGGAAAAAATTTTTTAACTACCTGCTTTTAAAAGCAAAACCACTGATCAAAAAAATATACAACCACTTTCATCACAAACCACGTTAATCCATGGAAAACTACATTCCAAGAGGCATTTATGAATAATTTCAAATCCACAACATAATGCCATCTTGTCTGTGGAGAGCAACAGCACCCCACATGTTTACAGCTTTCCTTTCTCAGTTTTCCAAGAGCAGTAACAGCCTGCATTATGTCATAATAAATTCTATTCCTCTGATCTTGAAACCTCTGCTTTGCTCTGCTGCAGTCACCCTCGCCTGCACTGTACACTCTGGCAACATACTAAACTTCTGTCCACTCCAAGGCCATCCAAATAACAAGACAGAGCCCACTGCTCTCTTCCATTTCATTCTGTATCTGTTTCATTCGGATTTGTATCATCTGAACAACTGGTCTATCTTCTAACTAGTCTCTCCTCTCTCTCTCTCTCTCTCTCTCTCTCTCTCTCTCTCTCTCTCTCTCTCTCTCTCTCTCACCTCTAGTCAACCGGTACACAGTTGACATAATAAGCCTCCCAAATCACCAATTTGATTGTGGCATTCCCAAATATTTCATTGCATCAAACACTGGCATATTTTTCTTTTTTTCAATAAATGAAGGCCCCATATCCCAATCCATCAAGATACACTGAGTCTCCCGGATGTACATAATTCTTTCCTACCTCTTTTGGCACATTTGTGCCACCCTCTGCTTGAGATACCCTATTCTATCACTGCCTCTCCAAGAGTGGAGGCCCAGCATTGGTATCCTACCCAAACCAGTTCTGCAATTTCCAAATCTCTTTCAGTGTCAGCCCAGATGCTCACATGAGCTAAAAACATTCATCACTAATTACCCTGTGTTCCCTTCTAATTATAGTTACTACACACTGCTTTAGGAGGGCAGGGACTATGCTGTCTTCATCTTTACAGCCCCCTTAGAACTTAACAGAGTGTCTTAAGTACAACAGATGCTCATAAATATCATCTTGCTCCATCCCATCAGCAAAGGAAGAATCTGAAGCAGCTTCCCCATTGAGCCACATCATTATGTTTCTCTCTCTTTCTTGAGGAAACTAATTTCCCATTAACTTCCCAGAACTTCCCTAAAACTTTGTTCTTGGAAAAACTGAAAGGGGCAGACAAGACCCAAGTCATTTGAAAAGGAGCTTAGGGAGCTGGGGAGGAGTCTTGGTCATGTGAGGTGAATGAAGGACTATGGAAAACAATGGTCACACTTGCTGAAAGCTAGACTACCCTGGTATTTTTACATAAGAGGGAATGAGTTCTTGTCTTTGATGTCTCCTATTAATTGAATTACAGGGAAGGAAAATGTGAGGAACAAAAACAAGGAGAAGCAAAGGAAAAATCAGTGCTTATCTGAGAAATTAATATACATATCCATCAAATACTTTAGTAAGTATTTTATTGTTGCCTTCCTACAAAATGCTAAATAAATGAGGGCAAGGATTATATGCTGGCCTTTCTGATTGCCAATGCACATTCCCTAGCACAGCACTTGAATAGTTGGCCCTGAATCCAGTATTTGTTGAATAAAGGAATAAAAATTTACTTATATTTACATATATTACTCATATACTTAGCTCTATGGTGAAAAACTAGTAGCTTACCAAATTATAAGAATAGTTTAAGCACTGAGAAGCTATGTCATCTGCCATGCAAAAGGACCTAACTAGATTACAGAGGTCGGTGCCCAGAGTATGAAACAAACACACTGGAGCAGACCAAGAGGGCTAGGAATGCGGGAGCTCTGACTTGCGTGCTAAATGTGGCTCTCCTCTTAATTTCCTCATGTTAAGTATGGAAGACAACTCACCTACACCTGGACTTGCCAAAATGCAACATAGCATTAGGGAGATAAAAAGCTGTACTCTCACAAACACCTAATAAGATGTCCCTATTCTCAAGGTGCTTACAGTATAACCAGTAACACCCTGAAAAGATCAATAAGGATTGCTGCTATTTCATGGAGGCCCATGATTACAAATGTGTTTATGTAGCTCTCCAGGGACCAGGGTGGGAAGTGTGAACACAGGCATCAGTTTATGGTTTCTCTGTGTCTGTATTAATGTGCTTCCTCATAAACTCTGTGCATACATCAGTCTTTCTCCCTTTATCAGATCCTTTTTCCCTTTTTCTTTGTTCATTGAGCTCCCTTTTGATCTTCATCCTTTTTGTCCCATTTCCCCTATTAGAATAAATGGGGAAATGAAGCTTTTTCTTGCTATTTCTTGAGTTAATTGAACATAATTTTATATTCTTTGTTCTTAGAACATTTCATAGTTTCTCATTAAAAGACTAAATTATATTGCTTTCCTATATAGGTGGCCTCTGGTCTTTTTTGCTGTTGCATTCATGGCCCTTGACAGAATAAAGGCTTCCCAACATTAGAGAGGTCATAATGGACTGAGGGTGTTCATTGTTGTGGTCTTTCCCACCCCAATCCCTCCTAAAGATAATATAAGAAACCATCTTCCTAAACTTAGAAAAAAAAAACAGAACAAAACCATGCAATGCCTCTCTACCTTGGACATACAGTAGCGCTCTATTATGTTTTCATCGGAAATCTGCAGCATGAATGATGATCAATTGAGACCTCATGTTAAAACTGTGAATGTCTATACAGATACAATGGATCATTATTTTGTTGTGATTATTACTTATATTTGGCAATGACTTGTTAAAAGTCACTAGATTCATGCATAGTTACTCACTTCTGTTGAAAAAAATTGGAAACAAACTAATGTGGGTAGGAAGAGGTACACAATTTCTAATTTAAAAGTTCTTATTAGGAAACTTTCTTCCACCAGAAGCTAGGTACTTTGAAAAAGAACAAAGATATAGGAGGTGAACAACTAATATCAAACAGACATGAGTTTCTAGATTCCAGAGGAACAATCTCCTGAAAAGAGATTGTATGAACTCTACAAGACAAGGAAGAAAGTGAAAAACCACCAGGACTAAGGCTCTTGTAAAACAAAGCACAGATAAAATGCCAGTATGAGAGAAATGTGCCACATAACAAGAAATCATAGTATATCTAATTCTTTAGTGAAAATAACCTAGAATTGGTCAAGAACAATATACACTATCCCAGATGTCTAGAAGGAAATGTCAACTTCATATTTTTACATGAGAAGGTAAGTTGGTCCTCACTGGATCACTAAAATTTAACAGAATGAGACTCATAGCTACATAGCACAGGGAAATGTGGTTGTCATTAGGGCTATTTCCAAATGTTCCCGTTCTCCTTATCCACGCTAAGACAGTCTGCACTTCCTTTGAGGTGCATCACATCCCTTTGATTTGCTTGAGCCAATGAAATGAGAATAGGAGTGGTGGTGCCACTCTCTGGCCGATACTAAGAGCCAGACAGTGATTAGCAACACTCCCTCCCTCCGGCCATAGTGATTATGGACAAAATGTCTTGAGATGGAGCCCTCCTGAGCTGACGTGCCTGAGTATCTCAGATGAACAGACCCTTTTGCTAACTTGTACTGATATGCACAGCGGGCAAGGAATAAACTTTTGTTGCGTCAAGCGACTAAAACTTAATGGAGTTGTTCGTTACTGAAGCACAATCAGTTTGAACACACCAATACAGGAGATAATCACTTTAACAGAAATAAAAAGACTTAACTATAAGAAAAGCAGCTTTGTATACAAAGAAAATATGTACTTATATGGAAACCTAAAAATGTGAAAAAGAAAACAAAAGTAGC
Organism: Manis javanica; assembly: GCF_040802235.1. Classification (NCBI taxonomy): domain Eukaryota; kingdom Metazoa; phylum Chordata; class Mammalia; order Pholidota; family Manidae; genus Manis; species Manis javanica. Next base: position 99,191,831 of record NC_133163.1, on the reverse strand, counting down.
AAAAAAGAAAAACAGGAGTAGCAAGCTTGAGGCCTCTTAAGTAGGCAAAGACTATAGAGGGTGTTTTCCTAATCCAAACCAGCAGAGGGTCGTCAGGGTTCACACTAATGTCAGCTGTCTTCATATCTACAGAAGCCTCATTCTGTTCAACCCAGAATGTCTAATAAATTCACGTCTGACTCTGATAATTTCACCTCTCAGAAAGTAGGGATACATCCATGGTAAATTCAAGCAAAGGGAATACTGAATAACATCACATTATGTACCCTAGACTTAAGAAAAATACATACTTAAAGTTTAGAAACTGTCCTTTTTCTCTCCTTTCCTTTAGGAAGCAGTATGAATGACAGGGTCAGCATGGCCAGAGTCAAAGAGGCATTTGGGGCTGAGGAGGAGGCCAGGACTACAGGGTCAGCACCAAGGAGGCCAGCAGGGCTGGGACCAAGGTGGTGGTCAGGACAGAGCAACCCAGGCAGGGCCAGCAATGACTCCTTCACACCAAGGAGGCAGCTGCGGTGAAGAAGGTAACAGGCAGGGTCAAGAGACCACGTATACATACATATGTACATACATATATATCAAATAGGAATGATGGAAGGCATGTATTTATCATGTTTCAAAGGTCCTAGCTGGGGCACCAGGGGCCATTGCAGCTCATGTGCAGAGTCACTTGTCTGCTGCTTCACTTCATTGGCATAAAACACTAAGCCAGACCCATAGTGCTCCAGGTCCTCCTGGCCCCTTCCTTCAGCCTCTCTGACTCTTGGGCCAGGCAGACGTTTAGCTTCTCCTACAGGATACAGGTATCATCACAGCTGGAGGTTTAGAGGTGGAGCGATTCTGTCCCTGGTTCCAGTCTGTCCTCCTGGGTTCCAGCTTGTTCTTGCGTACACAATGGCATGTGTTCAAATCCCTTTCTCCAATAGACCCGTGACTAATAAAGCCCCAAACCATAGAGTGGCTAAGCCTTTAGAGAGAGGGCTCTGAAGTCAGACTTCATGGGTCTGAATCCCAACTCTGCTGCTTTTAGCTGTGTGACCTTGGCAAGTTATTTAATTGTTCTGTGCTTTGGTTTCCTCTTGTGTAAAACAGCAAAATATTGGAACCTACCTTACCAGATATGTCTACTAGCAAAATCATCTAAAGCCAGTCTTTATCATTTATGTTCCTCTAAATAACACCTATATAACCTGTGCTATATTTATTTTACTTACATAGATTTGAAATGTTTTAAGGAAAAGTACATATACGAAATTCAAAGACCATTGTTAAAAATGTTGAGATGCAAAATGGAATGTTCTGTTGGCTGGAAAACCTTGGTATCAACTCTTTGTTTACAGAATGAAAAGGGGGCTATTCAACATCATTAATTACAGTTTTGTCAAAAAATAGAAACGTAATTAGCACTGTAATGGCCAAATGCATTTACCCAGCACTTTTAAGCAGAATTTCAAACAAACAACACCCACCAAAAACTTTATTGCCCAAGAGCTGCCTAACTTTGGGATTTTGACTATCATATCTCAATAGTGTGAATAGATTAGGAGGGTGGGGGGAGGGCAGAAGGAACGGTGATGCATCAGTATATGAATATGTGTCTAAATGTGTTTATGACAGTTTACAGCCTTGAAAAAGACTGGTTCATGCAGGTACTCTAAACAAGAGGACAAGCATACCAAATGTTTTAAAAGTACTTAGAACAGCGCTTGGCACACAATAAGTGCTCGCTGTTAGTTGTTGTTAATATCATTATTACTATTAATGTAGATGAACAGATTTTTTTAAAGGCTAGATATAACCACCCTTTAACTAGACTTTGGGTGCATTCTTGAATTGGCCTCCTACCCATGACTTCTCCATGTTGGATAGACGAAATTAACTCATTTGTTCATTTAGCGAACATTTGCTGGGTACTCCAGAAATACAGAGATGGACAAAACAAGGATCCTTTTTCAAAGATACAAATACTGTGGGAATACGGTGCTTCATGGCTCACGTTTAGATGCTGTGACTTTCAGGATTTACATGTGGGAAATGCTTTTGTTTTTTTGTATGTGCAAGTACTGGGAAAGTTACACTATAGTAACTACTGTATGTGTGTGTCCTGTGAGACCAGAAAAGTTGTTTCCAGCTTGTTTTCATAGGTGTGGGTCCCTAGAGTCTATAGGGCTGTGCTCAGGAAGGTAGGTGTCCCCTTCTTCCTTCCCTGCATCCATGAAGCTGAAGGTGAAGGCTCAATACACAGGGACAACCCTTCCTAGAGAGCACTATCTCTCTTCTTGGGGAAACGGCATCTGACAGAGGGCAATGTTGGGTTTCATGGTCTAACTCTCTACCACAACCTCTATGCCAGTCCTGCCCAAATCGCATTAACATGAAACACTTGGGGAACTTGAGGGTTTGAAAGTACAGAGTATGAAGAGGTGGTCACTGCAGAGGTTCATTCTGGGCCTGCCTCAGTCCGAGATGGCCACATGTATTTAAGACTACTGCAAGGGTCAACTCCTCCTTAGAATGTACCTTCAGAATTTGTTTCATCTTAGCTCTCTTAAAACTTTCACACAAAGGAATAAAAATTCAAAATTCTCCTATCTTTGTAGCTCCAGAACAGCCTCAGGAGCCAGAAACAATGCCACCATTATTACTGAGATTCTGAGCTCTGGCCTGCCCATCAGGGATGTAGGCACAGGCAAGTACATGGTGCACATCACTGGCATGATTCCAACATGCTTACAATGCTGCTGCTACAGAAGGTGAGAGTTTTAAGATGCCATGTCTTTAAAATCATACTTAATAAGTTATATTCTCATTCATTTGTAGTTACTTGAATATTTGAAAAAGGAAGGTAAACCAATGAATAGTGATATATAATGCACCCATCTAAAAAAGGAACAGGAAAACCCAGGAAGTAAGCATTATCCCCAGATGATCCCATTTTTCCTAGAAAATAAAGAATCTTTACTCCTGGTATGATCCTGCCCTCTGTGCCAGACAGAGGAGAAGTCAACAGGAGCTGAGCTGCAAAAAGAGACCAAGCAGAAAGGGAAAGGAAGAAGGGCTAAGTGGAAGCAAATTTTCCCCACACTTGACTTCCAAAACAATTTAAAGCATATCTTTTTTTTTTTTGATTCTCTTACATATTTTTTTTTTATTGAAGGGTAGTTGACACACAGTATTACATTAGTTTCACGTGTACAACACAGTGATTTAACATTTATATACATGATAATTCTAGGTACCAGCTCTCACCATACCAAGTTGTTACAATATTTTGACTATATTCCTTATAAAGCATATCTTTTGTGCATAAAAAAAATTATTTGATTTATTCTTTTATACTTTGTTTCATAAGAATCTATTATCTTACAAAAATGAAAACAGACAAAACTGAAAGTCTCATTCTATTTGGCCTTAAAAGTCTATCTGTGAGTAAAATTGCAATATTTCCAGAATCTCTCATCTGGCGTTAGTGCATCTCCATATATCAATAGATGTATCCAAGTGGTGGAGAGAAGTAGTTCATCTCCTTATCAACAGGTGATTACAAGGGTCGGGGGGAGCAAGGGTATATCTAGACCAGAGAGGTTTGGTTGGGCCCCTTTTTGCAGCTAGGTGGTGAGAGACATGGGCGAGCAGAAGTGGACTGTCACTATTTTCAGATGACATGATACGATATTTAGAAAACCCTAAAGACTCCATCAAAAATCTATTAGGACTAATAATTCAGCAAACTTGCAGGATATGAAACCAATATACAGAAATCTGTTGCGTTTATACACTAACAATGAACTAGCAGAAAGAGAAATCAAGAAAATAACTCCATTTACAATTGCATCAAAAAGAATAAAATATCTAGGAATAAACCTATACCAGGCAGTGAAAGAGCTGTACTCTGAAAACTGTAAGACACTCATGAGAGAAATTGAAGAGAACATAAATAAATGACAATGTATCCTATGCTAATGGATAGGAAGAATTAATATTGACAAAATTGCCATCCTGCCCAAAGCAATTTACAAATACAATGCAATCCCTATCAAAATATCAATGGCATTTTTCAATGAACTAGGGCAAATAATCCTAAAATTTATATGGAACCACAAAAGACATTGAATGGTCAAAGCAATCTTGACGAAGAGGAACAAAGTCATGCTCCCCGACTTTAAGCCATACTATAAAGCTACAGTAATCAAAACTGCATAGTACTGGCAGAAGAACAGACACATAGGTCAATGGAATAGGATAGAGAGCCCAGAAATAAACCTATGTCTATATGGTCACATAATATATAACAAAGGAGGCAAGAATATACCATGGAAAAGACAGTCTCTTCAGTAACTGGTGTTGGGCAAACTGGACAGCACCACACACTAGAATGAAACCAGATTACTACCTTACACCGTAGTGGATTAAAGGCCTTAACATAAGACATGAAACCATAAAACTCTTAGAAGAAAACATACACAAAAATCTCCTGAACATAAATAAGCGTGAGTAATTTTTTTCTGGACATACTCCCTGGGCAAGGGAAACAAAAGCAAATAAAAAAGTGGGGCTACATCAACTAAGAAGCTTGTGCAGCAAAGGAAACAACAAAACAAAAAGGCAACCTACACTACGGGAGAATACATTCATAACTGATCCATCCAAAAAAGGGTTATACATAAAGAACTCATGCAACTCAACATGAAAAAAACAAATAACCCAATTAAAAATGCACAGAGGACCTAAACAGACATTTTTCCAAAGAAGACATACAGATGGCCAACAGGCACATGAAAAGATGCTCTACATTGCTAATCATCAGGGAAATGCAAATCAAAACCACAATGAAATATCACCCCACACCAGTCAGAATAATGGCCACTATCCAAAAGACAAGAAATAACAAGTGTTGGTAAGGACATGGAGAAAACGGAACCCTCCTATACTGTTGGTGGGAATGTAGCATGGTGCAGCCACTATAGAAAGCAGTATGGAGGTTCCTCAAAAACTAAAAATAGAAATAACATAAGACCTTGTAATTCCACTTGTAGGAATTTACCCAAAGAAAAAAAAATCTCTTATTTGAAAGATATATGCACCCCTATGTTTGCTGCCACATTATCTACAATAGTCAAGATATAGAAGCAACCTAAGTATCTATCAATAGATGAATGGGTCAGGAAGATGTGGTACACATATACAATGGACTATAATTTAGCCATAAAATGAAAGACATCCTGCCACTTTGGACAACATGGAGGGACTTGGAGGGTATTATGCTAAGTGAAATGAGCCATTCCGAAAAAGATAAATACCATGTGGTTTCACTTACATGTGAAATCTCAAAACAAAACAAAACAAAATAAAGAAAACAGCAAAAGACTCATAGAGACCAACAAATGACTGATGGTTACCATGGGGGAGGGGTTGGGATGCATGGGTGAAATAGGTGGAGATAAAGAGGCACAAAAATTTCAGTTATAACATAAATTAATCATGAGATGAAAGTACAGCATAGAGAATATAGTCAATAATTCTGTAACATCTTTCTACGTTGACAGTAACTACCTTAGTTGGGGTAAGCATTTAATAATGTATGTAACTGTTGAATCACTGTGTTGTACACTTAAAACCAATATGACATTGTGGTCAACTACACATCAATTAAAAAAAGATAAAAAAATAAGAATCATATTTTCTAAAGGATTAGGAGGAACATTTGCTTAAGGTCTTAGACCAACCAAAGCACAAACTCAGAAGGAGCAGGGCAAAGATACAAAAGGATTTTGATCCTTAAAGTTAAAACTGAGTTTCAAGAGACTTCAACTAGAAATTTAGCTGAGGTTAGATGTTTGGATTCAGAGAGTAGATCAAGTGATATTAACCTAGAAGACTCTAGAATCCTGCAGAATAATTTATGTTCAGTTTTAAAAATTTTCATCATTCCAAAAGCAAAAAGGGAAACCCTTTGGAAATAACAGAATTACAGAATGGATTCATTTTTCAACATAGATTTTTCTGAGTGCAAATAAAACATAAGTAAATTATAAAAAGTGATGCAAGTGGGTCAGCAAGGAAGTTGTTTTAATTAGAGGTAAGATTAAGTATGCATCATTTTTACAGAAACAAATAATTATTCTTTGGGAGGAAAAAACTTAAAAATACACATAAACAGCAGTGTATGTACTATGGTTAGGACGTTATCCTTTGTTTTCCAAGGTTTTTTGGGAAATGAGCTTGCTCCCAAAAGATGCTTAAAAAGGAGGGGGGAGAAAGACAGGCAGATGCAAAGAAAAAGGAACACAGATACAGAGAAAGAGAACAAGCTATGGATTGAAAAGCTTAAGGAAAAGATAAGGATTATATTGAGCTTTTAAGGTAGATAGGAACTACATTCAGAAAAGAAGAAAGTTCCAGTCAGAAAAGAGCAGTGATGTGCAGGATTGAAGGCCAAGGTGCACTTGGTTAGTGGAATGGTTCAACCAAAACAGCAAGGTCCACCTGGGCTTGCTTGGGCTCAAAAGAGAAACAGGACACAGCAGAACAGAGTTAAGACAAAACTAAGGAGAAATTTTAAAATCCCTGTTAAAGAATAAAGGCAATGAGGTAATGGTGAGCCTCTGAAGGTCTCTGAGCTAAGAAGTGACAGCATGAAAAGATGGTTTTAAAATCATTTGATGGTAATTGTCTCAATGTATCTTAAAGCTTCTTTGCCTCTTAACCAAAACTCCCAAATCTAATTATACAGTTTGCATTTTTACCTGACCTATATCTCTATTTAGATGCTTTGTCCTATCACCAAACTATATGTGTAAATATACACACATATACACACATACATATATTTATACACACTCATCATATTGCCTCCCAAATCATTTCCATACTATAATTCCATAACTTTCCCAACACCCACACCTTGACCTTCCCTATCTTCTGCTTTCTTTCCTCCCTCCTTTCCTTCCTAATCACAGGTAATCACGAAATCCAACTGAACTCTCCTTTACCATCTTGAGAAGCTATCCATTACAATATCCACCATCAATCCCCTATTTCAGGCTGTCATGAGATGGACAATAGAACAATAGTCTCCTATTTGACATCCCTGTAGCCAGTATTTTTCGCATCCAATTCATACTTCACAATACTTCTTGGCACATGTCTTCAAGTACTCCACTCCTCATGTCTCTCTGTCTTTCCTCGGGCTCTACTCTCTGCCTAGAACGGCCTGTCACCTCTCTCAGCCTGGGAAGTCCGTAACTTTCTTTTAAGATCCAGCTCAAATTTAAGCCACATTCTCTAGGCATTTAGTCACTCTCCTCCATACTCTCAGAACTCTTGTTAAATACCATTATTATAGCAGATTTTATTTTCTGTGATTTTTATGTGGCACTCTCCCCTGTTAGACACTAGATCACTGCTTTCTTATATCCCAGCATCCAGCATAATACCCAATGAAGTCAATACACATTTGCTGAATAAAGAAACTGGACAATGTCTTAAGGCAAAGGATAAAGGCTATTCCCTTGGATATTCTCCCTATCTGAAGCTCTACCCAACTTCTTCATTCGATAAACACTCTATTACTCCCCCATTACTCATAAAACACATATACACAAGTATTTAACAAGGCTATCGGTGATCTGGGCCTACCTACAAACTCAGACTGATATATCAGTCACCACTCTGTACATTATTTTCAAGAAACACTCAACTATCTGTAGTTCTCTGAACATGTAATTCTCTCTCACCCCTCTCTGCCTCTGTACCTGCTGCTTTGTCTGCCTGAAAGTCTTTCTGCTTGTCCACCAAGAAATTCCTCTTTATTCTCTAACATTTGTCTGGTTACCATCTCCTAGTAAAGCCAGCTCTGATTTCTTTCTTTTCTCATCTCCCTAGACTCAGGTACACCTCCATCACCACATGCATTACTCTGCTGGATAAGCTTTTTCTGTATTTGTTTCTACTACTATGTAAACTCCTTGTGGATCTAACCCTGTTTCGTTTAACTTCTGGGTTCCCAGTGCTCAGCCTGGGCTGAGAGGAGGGGGAAGAGATGGAAGAAGAAATAACAAAGATAGCTGACATTTATGAGCATCTCCATTACCAAACATTACATAGATTGCTCCTTTGAAGGAGGCATTCCTATTATACCTATTTCAAAGTAAAAATAAGACAGGAAGATTAAGAACTTGCAAATCTATTCACAAATCTAGTAGGTGAAGAAGCCAAGATCTTATTTCAGGCAGTCTGGCTAACGCCTTTCTGGAATAGAGATTGGCAAATTTTTCGGCAAAGGGCCAGAGAGTAAATAGTTTAGGTTTTGTGGGCTATTTGGTCTCTTTCACAACTACCCAACTCCACTGTTACAGTAAAAAGCAGCCATAGCCAATGTATGGCTGTGTTCCAGTAAGTTTATTTTATAACAACAGGTGGCAAATCTGATTAAGCCTGTAAGCCAATTTGCTCATCCAGTTCTAGAGACTCAATAAATCTTCATCAGATTAAAATGGATCTACCAATTTTGGAGAAACCAGAAACTTTGTCCTTGCCTTCAAATGATGTATCTTATTCTAAAGCTGTCAGTAGTTGCTGCCTTTAAGACATTATTTGCAGGCAAACCCACTTCAGGCACTCAATAACCAGTTGTAGAACTGAATGAACTGAATGGGGTGGGGTAGGAATGGGACCATGAGGCTGATGTCTGTGCTGAGCTCCCAACCCCCAGCTGTACCGTAGGAAACTACTGGATGTTAGCTAGATGTTCCTGCTCCCAGCATTGATTTCCCACAAATAAACAACTTTACTTCCAAGAAGAGAAGCCATCCCAAGGCCCCATTCTATACGTCCAAACTTCACCTAGCCTTCATTTCAGGCATCTCATGTTATCAAAATCTCTTGAAAGCAGCAGGCACATGGGAAAAGCTTCCACAATGAAGTGGGCCACAAGTTTCAATCCAAGCAGTGAAGACTTCCTGGAGTTTCAGTGTTATTTCATAACAGTAATGAGCACTGAGCTAACCTAGACCTTTTGATAGACATAGCACAATAATCAGAAAAATCTGTATGAAAAAAAGATGAAAAAAGAGAGGCCTTTCCAATTATGAACTTTGTGAGGGAGAACCATGTATTATTCATCTTGCCTAGCCAGAATACCTGGCATATACCAGATGCAGAAATGTTTGCTGATGAATGAATGAATGAATTTAATGAAGCCAAGAACCTAGATAATTAAGTTTGCCAAAACACACGCATTCTCCAGATCCCCCAATCATGCTTCAATGTCAGTAAGAGCTATAGGAAAGTTGGAAACATCCCAGCTATGAGTGCAGGAACTCCCATTCCCCTAACTTTCTCAGTAGACTCACCATCTTGAGTGTTTGGACTCAGGATTTGGGTCCGGAGTTCCTGTAGGCTAATTCCCAGACACCTGCAGACCTCCTCGGGGCTATAAGGCTCAGTGTGAAGGGCATCCTCTGTGATCAACAGCATTTCTTCCAGACTGACCCCTAGTTTGGCCTGTACCTCCTCCAGCCGCAGTACTTTATCCCATTGCAAGCCTTTGTACTTAGCCAGGAGCTGCAAGTTCAAGATAGTAGTTTTCATTTCAGAAATAGATATGAACTATTTTAATTAGCCAAATTCAACTTTAAGCTTTTATTCATTTTTCTTCATTCAACCTATCCACATTTCCCACTATTGCTTGAAAATGCACACTGGGTTCATTCAGATGTTTGGAATTAAACATGCTTGTGTGACACTCACAGGCTAGCTAAGTATTTTCCTTATAAAAAAAATGAATCCCCCCACTGATTTTTTTTCTCCTGTCACCACTTTCCCTAAGGACTATTTCTTTGAATATTTTTGTTCTTTTATCCCTATTTAGTTCATCCTTAATACACCATTCTATAAATTCTACAGAAAACTGCTCAAATCTCATGTGACCTGGGTCCTGAGGTGGATACTGTATGCCTAATTTCATTAGAGCACTTCCTGTTTACCACATGCCTCTTTGAAAAATGGCTAATGAGTTTAAGATCTTTCTTCTGGCCTTATTTGCTTAGCACATTTACTTAGTGTTTATTACTCATGCTGGACTCAGAACTCCACAGATTGACTCATTCATTCATTTCATTCATACACTCATGGTCTATATTCCAATGTATTCCAAAATAATTTGAGAAAACTTATAAAGACATACATAAAACAAAAGAAAAAGATATATTTATTATATACAGATATAGAGGATATTTTGCCAATGGATTTCAGCCCTGGACAAGTTCACTATGGATTCAATGACCAAAGAAATGACAGTGGAACGTTCTTGGGGTGAAAGGGTTATACCCAACTTTGCTCCCACGGTGGCAAGTCAGTCACTAGAATCCCGTCCACTCAGAGTGAGTCTGCATGCGGCAAGCCGGTCTCTGCCTCTGGGCCTTTCTGCCGCACAGCTGTCCTCTGTGCCTCTCTACCCCCACAGCTGTCTCTGTCTTCAGTGCTGCCATCACTCCAGTCTTGTCTCTGCTCTCCTGCAGCCTTGCAACCATGCCACTGTGTTGCCCAGAGCACTGGGTGAAGCTCTTTATATACAGTCAATAACAACATATTGCCCACAGGTGTGCAGTGAGCTAGCCGACCAGAGCCAGGTGAGAATCCTGACCACAGAAACCTTCACTTTATGCACAGATGATCTCCTAGAATGACACTTTCTCAAAACAGATCCAGATTCAACTGAGATAAGCAATGAAGCCAATAGAAGTAATTAACATCTGTCTGCTGCTATATGATTTAAAATGTGCTTTTTATTTCTTTTAATCTTCAGCAACCCATGAGATGGGTATTACTACTCTAAGAGATGAGAATAAGCAACTTACTCAAAGTCACCTACCAAGAAAACTGAACCCAGGTCCTCCACCTCTCGCTTCCCTCTCCAAGGCCACACTGTCAGGGAGGCATGGCTAATACCTGTGTGGTGCTCCTCACAAATTGCCACTCAAGTGTTGCAAATGCATTTCTCAACACAAACTAAGATTTGTGTTAGAAGTGAATATTCCAGTGATTAAAAACACTCTGATGGTTTCCTTTTAAGAAAAACAAACAGTAAAAACATCAAAGAGCCCCCAAGTGAAGAGGGTGGGCTTTTCCTAGAACCTTCCACACAGAACAATCTCCAGGTTCCCATCCCTGGCCTCGCTTGAACAGGTCACATTGCCTCAGGCACTAGTTCTCAGGAAACTGGGGCAGGCAAAGGATGTATGAGAAGAAAATCTTCGAGTGATGCCTGCTGCCTCCAAGGCTGTTTTCAAAGCAGCCTCCGTATGTGCTTTTCTTCTGCAGACAGAGGCACTACGCATTTAATTTTAAGTGTAAAAGTCCACATTTACTCCAACAGTATCCCAGTTTGCTGTTGGGTCTGCTTAGCCCTCAGCGGGAAGGTCCACACAGGCAATTTGGTGTGTGTTTCAATTAAGGATGAAATCTACCACACACTCTCAGTTACAGCTGCACAGCCAGGAGCCACTCAAAGTGTGCTACATTGTGGAATGAAATAGGAAAACTGCTTAAGCCCTTTGAAATTTGGCTCAGGAAACAAAAAGATGACTTGCAGATGAGGGAAGTGGGTGGGTAAGATCACTGTCACTCAAAGACAGAACTCATGAGGAAATGTGCCACTTGAGGCCCTGGTGATTGGCTTCCTTCCTATTTGGGAAGCTGGGCTATGAGTCAGGACTCTGGTTCATTCCATCACAAGTTTCTCAGTCAGTAGCAGGGTAGAGAAATACGAGAAAGCAGTTCTTTGCCAACATTCACCATTTTCCTTTCACCACTGCAAACATAAGTATTCATATCAGACAGCACTTCTGTGAGATTCCTGAACCTGTTCCATGCTCTGTGACAAGAAAACAGGAAACAAGTGCTTTGTCCAAGGTCATGGAAAAAGGCAGATAATTAGTGCTAGGACCCGGTCTCAGAAGCAGGCCCTGGGACAAGAATTTAGACGGTACAGTGATTCCAAGAAGTCCTGGTGGAGGAACAGAAAGTGAGATGGGAACAGAAGCCAGTACATGGTCCACTGGTGGGGTCAGGATGAGGGCTGGGCCTGCTGGGCCATATGAGACCTGTATGTATAAACCTCAGATGTGTCCTACTGAGACAGGGACCATGGGTGTAGTCAGGGTGAGGGCATCCGGAAAAAACAAGGCAGGATAATTATAGTCAGCAGTGTAACTACATGCAAGGAAACCCCCATCAAAACTCTGTGTCAAACAGGAAGCTCTAGAGTCTTTCTTCAGTGAGATCAGTTGATATTCCCCAGATAAAGAAAAGTAGCGGATATTTTTATTATGCTAATCGTTTGTAATCATGTGTAAGATTCACTTAGCAAGCTAAAAGGGATTTAATGTCTCATCAAAGAAAGACAAACATCCTAAGACCACTTAACAAGTCCACACCCCTAAGCTCTTTATCAGTTCCCCAAAATCCTCAACTGCCTATAAATCCCCTAGACAACACACCACCCCGGGCTCTCTTGTCCCCTCCTGGTGTGAGCCAGGAGCTCTGTCCTCTCACTTTCTCTCTAAATAAAAGCCTCTCCCTGGCCCTCCTACCTTGAGTGTTTGCTATGTTCATTCTTTGACTGCAAACAAGAACCCCGGCATCACTACTCATGGGGGAAAAGGCTGGTATATTTACCTACTAACTCTCATACATGATTAGTGGAGTGCTACTTTCAAGGGTATTAGCTCGGCACTTCCAGGTTGTTTCAGGTGGCAAACTAAGAGCACTCCTGCAGCTGGAAAAAACCCTCAGTCCAAGAGTCACCAGGGTTTCTAATTAGAGGGTATGGTAGGGGAGTGCTAAGATATGGACCCCAACTCAGGAGTCTGTCAGAATCCAGCTCTCTTTGGCCTTCCCATTGCATTTAGCAAATCAACAGAATTATTAACAAATCAGTGGAAAAAGTACCAAGTCTTCTCATCAGGTCTGCAAAGGCTAAAATTTCTAATCCCTTTTCCCAGTTACCTCTAAAAACAATTCATTCAACAAGTTGTTTTATACACAACAAAAGCAGCTCTGTTGTAGTTGTTTCTGGCTATCTAAATCACACACACTCATTTCTAAAACTTCAATATACATATAACTGAAGTGCAAAAAAAATACAAAGTAAAATAGATCAAAGTAAACTAAATCATCTGGGGTGACCCAGTGAGATGACCACCAACCACTGTTTGTTGACCACCCTATTATACATTTCTGATGCAAACTTTATACATACCTGCACACATAGTTTGACATCAATGGGATTATACATAGCTGATTTTTATCATGAATACTTGTTACTTTTTGCTTATATTCCTCTTCCAGCTACAGACTGTTTATCCTAGTCTTCTGCAACAGTTAGTGACTTCGGTGGCCACATTCTGCTCATAGCCATCATACAGTCACCACATGGACCTTTCCCAACATTCACCGCCCCCACTGTTCCTGTTCTCCATATTATTTTGCAGGCCAAGGCCACAGAATAAATCTGAAGGAACCTGTATGACTGTGCAGAATGGACCTATACAAACATCACGGCACCGCCAGCATAGCCTGCCTTTTTTCTAAGGTGCCCCCAAGCATCATGCTCTGGGGATCTCCTTTGTGCCTAATTCCTAAGGGGTATAATAAAAAGAGTTGGGGCAAAGGCAGACCTGGACTCCTGCACTTACTTAAAACAAGTCACAGTTTACGTTGGCCCAGAACTCCCAGTGTATAAAATGGGGCATTTAATGGCTACTTCACAAGCTACTGTGAAGATTAAATAAGATAATGTTGCCGGGCATCTGTGTTTGGGGAGGTCTCTCCCTGCAGACCAGGTGAAACCTCAGCCTACATGCGGGAGGCTTCTTGGCTCTGAACAAGAAAGAATTCTCGAGCAGGTCAGACCAGTGCAGGTAAGCAAGGAATTCATTAAAGCAAGAGCAGCAGGGAATGGCAGCTGCCTTGCAGGCAGCAGAGAACAGGGAAGTGCAGAGGGACAGAGGGAAAGTTTTCAGCCTAGGGCAGATTCCCTTGGCATCCTGTGTCCACTTGGATCTGCACGGCGTGGGGACTAGCCCCTACCACCCCAGGATTTTGGGGAGCCATGGAACATGGATGGAGTGAGATTATGTTCTGAGAACTTCACAAAGAAAGGAGATTTTCAGGCAGGCTACTAAGATTAGATAGCACAGCTGCAGTTCTGTCTGGATCACCTAAGCGACAGGAACTTGCAGGCCCAAATCAGAGCTCTCAGCAGCCCCTCCCTATTTATCAAGAGTAAAGTGGAGACAGATTGAAGATTTGGAAATAGAATAAAATAGCAAAGAGACAAAACACAATAACTGAACAGTGAGAAAACTTTATTTAAAAGTACACACTTAAAGAAAGTGCGGGCGTTCTCAGCAAGAAGGTGCACTGAAACACTGGGGATTCTGTCTTTTTAACGCTTTCAGGAAGGTAGAAAGGGTGGGGGGTGGTTGTTGGGGGTAGGCTTGACTTGTGATCTCATGACATCTCTCCCTAGTGAAGGATACTATGTCCTCAACCATAGTCAGTCCTCCAGATAATTCTGTAAGATAAACTTAATACAAGGGATTTATTGATCCTGTTCTTCTCCAAGATAGTGATTACCCTCAAGCAGTGGGGACATATCAGTTAAGACTGCTTGCCTTGCCTTAAGATTGGGTAGGTTATTATTTGATTACCAAAGAATATGTTAGGAATCTTACTTCTCAACTCTCTGTTTTTTAGAATGGAATCTTAGCCTTAAAATGGGGTCCCTCCTGTTCTTACTATACTGTTTATATCTCAGCATTTTTCATCATAGGCAGGAAAAGTTAGTCACAATGCTTGTCCCATGTCCCACCCCACCTCAATGATAATAAAAACACCTAGCACTTTGCTTGAAAAGGCACCCTGGGAAGGTCAAGTTTTTCTTCTAGCTAGTTTCTTTCTAGAATTAACCTCTCTGGCCAGTTCTCTCCCACCTGACTATGCCTTCAAACATACACAGATGTTTTCTGTTTTAAAATTCCTTATTGATAAAGCTACTGCTCTTCATTTCTCCCTCTCTTCCCCTGTCCAACACTAAAACCAGTGGCCCACGACAGTCACTGCTTCTAGGCCCTTAGCAGCCACTCTATTGAATGTGGCTTTTCAAAGATCCTTCCTTATCACCAAAACCACTTTCAAAGTCATGGATTTTTCTCAGCCCTCTTAATTCTTAATGAATCTGAGGCTCCTGACATTCTTCAGTATTTATACCCCTTTTTATTGGAAGCTGTGGCATTGAATTTTCCTGGTTTCCCTCTCACCTCTCTGGTCCTTGCACCATTTTCTTACATGATTATTTCTCTCCTTTCATTATTTAATTGAAGCCAACTCCCAATTTTAACCCCTGACATTCTAATCTTCTCTTGTCACATTCCTTCCCTCAGCAAACTGAACTTATATCTGGTTTTACCAAGTATCTCAAAACAGATACATCTGAAGATACATCTGAATAGCCCTAGCCAAGAGATACATTCCAAGCTCAAATTTCTAACCACTTAGAAAATTCCATGGGGAAACATCATCACCTCTCACTTTGCATCCTACCTTCTCCAAACCTATCAGTGGGAGCACTATGCTTTCTACTCATCATCAGCTTGAATCTGCAGCCTAATCTGCTGTCTTGCCATGGGTTTCAGCCCCGGGCAAGTTCACTATAGATTCAATGTGACCAAAGAAATGACAGTAAAACGTTCTTGAGGTGAAAGGATTATACCCAACTTTATTTCCACAGTGGCAGGTCAGTCACTAAAATCCCGTTCCCTCAGAGCGAGTCTGCATGCAGCAAGCCGGTCTCTGCCTCTGGGCCTCTCTTCCCACACAGCAGTTCTATGGGCCTCTCTGCTTGCACAGCCTTCCTCTGGGCCTCTGTTCTCAGCGCTGCCACCACTCCAGCCTCTGCTCTGCTCTCCTGCAGCCTTGCAGCTGTGCCACCATGTCACCCAGAGCACTGGGCGGAACTCTTTCTATAGACTTAATAGCAACGTATTGCCCACACATGTGTAGTGAGCTAGCCAACCAGGGCCAGGTGACAGGAACTTCCATTTTATCCACATCTGCTTTCTCTTCATTCATGCACATCATTCATGCAGCAAGTGTGTTTACTCAGTACCCACTGTTTTCCAGGCCCTAGGCAGACAGCAGTGAATAAAGCACACATGGCTCCTGAATGCATGGAGCTCAGTCTACCAGAGGAGACCAGTGTCAAATAATAACAACACAGTGATGAACTTAATACAATTGTAATAAATTGCTATAACGGAAAAAAATACAACCTGTGGTAAGAACATATAAAAGGACACTTAACATAATGGGAGTGGGGAGGGCAGTCAGGGAAAACATCCACAAAATAATAGCATTTATGCCAAAAGGAAGACAAAATGCAATCCCAGAGAATCTTTACCTGACCCTTTATGAGGTTCAGTCATAGCTTCTCTCCTTTCCTCCCTTTTTATTTCATTCTCACTGACACTCTAAGACCCATTTCCCTTCAGCCAAGGCAAAAGTTCCTGCTGCCAGATTAATATTTCCAATACCTTGCTAACAACATTAGCAGCTCCCCACTTCTTTCAGCACCAAGCCTGGTTGACCCTTAGCGGAGCACTGAAGGTCCTGCCATACTCTGATCACACTAATCATATCAAACCTATTCCACAATATCTCTGTGTCCTCTGCCCTGCAGCTTGGTCTCAGCATTCTGGGAATAAGCCACACTAGAGTCTTGGCAGAGTGTGCTCTACTGAATTAACAAGCTGAGTGAAATTGGCCACATTCTTGGGTTTTGGTTTTTCTGCACTCACATTCAAGCAAACAGCCAAAGCCCTGAGATTATGCCCACTTCTCCTCACATCTATCACCAGATAGAGAATAAGTTCCATGTTGACCACTAAGTGGCAGGAGCTAAAAACTGGGTGAGTGATGGCCCCTGACCAGACAGGCTCCGTAAAGAGTCACACTGTAAAACTTCCTTGAAGTGTCCAAGGACCACATGAAACTCCCTCCTTCACTGCTTATGTCGCCACAAGCAGCTCAGGGTATGTATAAACCAAGAGCATAATTCCTCTTCCCTTTCTGATTCCCGTAATACTTATTATTGGCATCACACATTTTATCCCTCAATATAATTAAGGGATATTCTCTTTTATGGACATAAAACTTCTGGGAAAGTTTAAGCCACTGAATATGTATAAAATATGAAAAAACTGGGGACTCATTAAAGATTTCTGGCCACTTTGTCAATTTAAGAACATAAAAATGTGCTTTACTTAAAAGTATCATTTACTTAAGAAATAATTATAAATCTGTTTGCTGTGAAGTATTTTTAATTTTAGTTCAGAAGGATATATAAGACTGACCTTTAATGAATTACATCAGTTAGTTTTGTAAGCTATTGGAAAGAGTAGAGGGGCAGGTGGGAGGAAAAGAGAGAGGGAGAGAAAGGAGTCTTGAGAGTAGATGAAACTATCTACTTTGAAGGAAAACAAAAACAATCATCCTTGGTTTGGTATACTTCCCTGTGCTAAGGAGGGAGAAAGGTATACATTTTCAAAAAAAGGAGCTTAGAGACATAGGAGGAGAGGAAAAGTAAGTGTTATTCACTACAGTTTTGCCATGTGGAATTCAAACTAATCAGGCTCATTTCAAAACTACCCTGATTAGTTATTTCTCCACTGATACTTCATTTTTACAGTCTGAAAACAGAAAATTTGTTCAGAATAAGAGAAACTTCTTTACCTTTTCCATGTGAGTTTATTTCCTGACTTAATGCGATCATTTCCAAATTAAAATTATATTCGTTTACATGTTGCTGAAAATGGAGAATAAAACCACATTGTACGAAAAATATGCTAAGCAGAATTCCAACCTATATATCTAGGCAAAAGCATATTCTTAATACCAATATCTATGTGTGTGGCCAATATTACCAGTTTTATCTTTTTGTTCGCTTTTGCACATAACCATGGAGTCTAGTGATTTGCAGCAACATGATTTAGAAAGCATTCTCCATCTCAATAAAGTCTTTTAATTTCCTTTCTTCCATATTTTAAAAGAGAGAGTTCTGGGTATTTAAAACAATGTATTTGTCTACACCAAGTGGGAAGAGTATGTGGCAAAAAAGCTAAATTCAGATGCCAATTTCACTGATCAAAGTATCTCTAAAACTGTATGGAGCTATACAGTTAGATTCAGAATGCATCTTTAACAGGAGGTTCTGCCATGGATTAAGGTTTTCAGCTACTACTGCTTCAAAGAGATGCCCTTTTCCTAGTTAACTCTCCTAAGCCATTCCCCTGTTCCTGACAACTTTCACTACAGAGATTCAACATCACAATTTTATTCCTCTTTGCATCTTTGGAAGAGAGGAGTCACAACATGAATCCATGTCACATGTCTCATACTTGTTTCAGCTCACCTATGGATCTCACAGATGGTATCTCATTTCGTGATAAAACTTTGTAAACAATGTTGTGGTGTGTTTGAGGTCTCCTCAAGTAGGCAACATTTACTCATCGATCTCAAAATAAAGTCAACAAGAATAAGCCCTCAAACAAATAAGACACTAATTTCTTCCATCTCCTGAAAGAGGAAGGTTGTCCTAAGGAAAAAAAAGTTCACTCAAGCCTTGATAGTGAAAAGTTTACTGTACTATGTCTTCTCATACATGCACTAATCACACTCTGTAAGGAGTTTAATATAAACCATTTCTTTTACATAACTTTTAAATTCTAGATTCAAAATTCAAAGCATCTGAATCATAATTTTCAAAAAATATTTAAGCCCAAAATTTTCCAGAAAAAAATGTTTCATTTTTCTGACTCAGCATCTCTCTATTCTCCCCAACTTCTTAACTTCTGGGGGTGGGAATGAGGGGCAAAGTGCTAAGTCATTCACAAGTGATAACTATACCTTCCACATTTCTGTGGTAACTATTTCAGTCTGGACATGTACTTGTAAAAAATGTCAAATTGAGCAAAATAAACACAATAGGGCAGGTAACACAGGGAATAGTCATTCGTTTATTCAACAAATGTTTACCCTGTTCCTATTTAGGCCTAAGCACTATGCCAGTCATTAAGAATATAAGAGTTAATAAGATGGCTATAGTCTTGGCTCTCAAATAAAATCAAATTGGAAAGAGGAGACAGACATTAAACAATTGTGATAAGTATCATAACTGAAAAGTGCAGGTGCTGTGAAATATGAAAGGAGCCTGAACTTAGTCTAGGAGTAAGGAAGGCTTCCCCGGGGGACAGTTATGCTGAGACTTCAAAGAGGGCTAGGAAAGAGTGTTCTGGGCATGTGAAAAGTCCCTGGGGGGGCAAGGACTGTGGCTGGGTACAAAGGGAGTGGGGGATGCTAAGACAAGAAGAAGATGAGGTACACAGGCATAGGATCATGCAGGACCCTCTAGGCAGTCATTAGGACATTTTGATTTATTCCAGTGAAATAGAAAGCTTTTGCAAGGTTCTAAGCAGGGGAATTCCCTGATAAGATTTAAACTTCTAAACCATCAAACTGACTGCTTTTTGAAGAAAAATTAGGAGAAAGGATAGTGAAGCTCCTGACTCAAAACTCACTCCTCAGGTCCAGCCTTAGTTCTCTCCACCTTTCCGGTCATGTCATGTACTATTCCACATCCTCCATAACATTTCATTTGTGTCACTCTGGAGCACATGGTTCCATAACACCTGGCCACATACTCACCACTTCCTATTTCATATCCCCCTAACTTTTACTCTACTTTATTCTCTCTATTCTATGTCCTGTATCTTTTTGTGTATCTTCATGCTGCTAGGGGTGCAGCAGGTATTCAATGAATACTTCCTAAGTGGATTTAAGGCTCAACCAGCAAGGGTCTTCTAAACTGGAACACAGAATTTCATTAGTTTCGTATCGTTTCACTAGTTTGCCAAGTTCATACCTTTGCAGCCAGCCGACACTCCATTACCCTGATGTTGAAATGAGAAGTTGCTGCCTTATTCATTTCCACACAGCTGTTGGCAATCACAAACACTGCTTCACTTGGGAGTTTCACATCAGTTGCCCTCAGAGGACTAAACTCTATCAGCTTGGCCTATTGGAAGAAAAATGACAGGTGAGAGATAATGTATTAGAATTCAGAAAATGTTTAATCATTTATACATTTATCAACCCTAGTAAAAAATTGTCCCCAAAAAGCATTTATTCATTCAAATTTTATTTATTGACTGCCAGGCACTATACTAGACAATTGAAATGCAACAAACAAGACAGACACTGTCCTGCCCTCGTAGAGCTTACAGCCTAGCAGGAAAGACAGTCAAGGAGACATACATTCCCAGGTTGTTTCAATGGTAGCAAAGCACAGGGCTAAACACATAGCTAAAGAACCTGATCAGATATAGGCCACTGTAAGTTCCTTCCTTCAAAAAAAAGAAATCTAAACTGAGTCTTGAAGGATGAGCATGAGTAGGACAGACAGAAGGTTTCTTTATGCAAACAGGATGTCAAGAAGAGGGAGGAGCACATGCAAGTTCAGAGGTGAAAACAACATGAGGTGCTAACAGAGCTTTGGGTATTAAAATCTGGCCAGAGCTCAGAGTTCGAAGGGTGAGGAGTGGTGACCCGGTAGGACGGCAGGGTAAAGCGCAGCCAGACCATGAAGTGCCTCACAAGCCCAAAGCATCTGGACTTTGTTCAGGCTCTCTAGCTGACTTACATTAACATCAGGACTCTTGCCATCATGTCCACTTGTCAGGTCTCACCCAAAACACCCGAAGTATTTTCTTAGCATTAAACCAAGTTTTCTCATGCCTCATGTCTTTAGCTTATGAGAATCAATAACAAATATTCTTAATAAAAATAAATCCAGGTATTTTTGGAAAATAGGAAGCCTGTAGGAATCTGATGAAAAACTAAGAAAAGATTTTGAAGAAATGTCTGCTTCTGTTTTGGAAATGGGCAGTTTATGGGTGACAACAAAAACCTCTACTCTGCCTAAGGGAGTTGATAGCCAAGGGGAAGTGGTATATGGTTAAGGAATTCATTCCTGGCGTACTGTCAACATTCTTTTCTCCACCACTGAAGCCCCAAAAATGTTGACAGAGAAAAATGACACCAAAGAGTAAATTAGGAAAAGAGAGATTGAATATATGTCATAAGAGACTAACATTTTAGTTTAAAACCAACAAGAGATTATGAAAATGCCATGAGATGAAGTGATTTGGAACAAGAGCAGGAAAGGAGGTCCTAATAACTAGGGAACTGAGAAATCTCATCTTAACAATGAAGAGAAATAGGAGGGGGGAAACAATCAGACACAAAAGAGAAGAGACTTGAGGTATGATTCTGGAAGTGGAAGGGAGAGGTGACCAACATGAAACACAGTAGGTGAACTGGTCGCAGCCCTGAGTGACAAGGTGGGTGAGAAACACCACCTTCAACAGAGCCTCACAGAACAGGCTGCCCAGAACCCAGCACGCTGGAGATCTCAAGGCGTTCCTCTCCACGTGAACTTTCCCTAGTTGATTCTTCCAAAGAGCTCATGCCACCTACAGTTCCTTCTTCTGCAAGAAATGATATGGACTGGTCCATCCCTCCTCCTTCAGTGCCAATATAATGCTCACTCTTGGTGCAGATCTCTGCAAGTTTCATCTGGAAAAGTAAAAGTTGATTTGCACTGTGAGTATAGTCATAACCTATTTCTCATTCATTTCTTACTCCAAGCACGCAGATAGGTTTGAATTCCAGTGCCAGTTCCGATCAGTCAGTAATAGCTGTCTGGAACATTCACTGTGTTAACAAGGCCTCTGAGACTACCACTGAGCTCGACAGAAAAACATACCAAGATCAATTAATGTCTGCTATGGGATAGAATGGGATATTGATCGTGCATGCCACATGCATGCTATCCCTGAAAGACTACAGGGCAAGCAGTTTCTCCCATCTCTTCTGTGTACTCCATCCCTCTCTAGACTGGTATCTCCAAAAATCTCATATGGGTACTCTTCCATTTCTGCTTCAGCTTCCTTTGTCTCCCAACAATGGACTAGTCCACACTTTCCCCTAAGTCAAAGTGGGTCATCCAACTTTATTTTCCCATCCAAAAGTAATGCCTGTCTCTGTGGCACTGCCATTAAATGTAAGAATCAGAATTAGCATGATCTCACCAGACACATCTTCCTCCAACCAAGATGAAGAGGCCCAATACATCAATACAGTTCTAATTCAAACTGAAAATGTTAAAATATCCACTTAAGAATCTTCAGTGGCTTCTTATTGATTAACAAAATAAGTTCAAACTACTCAACCAGTAGTTTTCAACTCAACCACATTTTCAAAGCCTTGCAAAATGTGCAACCAATTTGCATATGAAATCACATTATCTACCACTCTTTTCCATTTAGATTTGTCTCCTTGGCCATTCCATACATTTATGCAACCTGGTATTATTTTCAGTCTTCTCTCATATAAATCCTATTGCCATTCAATATCTAGTTTATTGGTTACCCACCATGGGCAAGCTACGGCTGGCCACTCAAATCTTCCTCCATCATAAGAGTCTTCCTCAAATATTAATATGGCATTCTCTTTCTTCTCTGAACTCCTACAGCACTTATAGTTAGTATCATCCACTCACTCACTGATTCATTTTTTTCCGTCTAAGACTTGATTCAGACTATATACCACCCATTTTACTGGAACATCTGCCTAGAGTGAGCATTCTGAAATACTGACATGATCGTTTCTTGCCTGCTTGGTTGCCAGTGCCTTGATGCTCATGCTTCTCAGCATGGTACACAATGTGTTTAGCAACATAACCCCATAAATTCTTCAGACCATTAGGAATACTGAACAAATAGTATTCCTCGTCTCCCCAGGCTCTCTCATCTCTCAGTGCCTTTGAAATTGTGGCTTCCTGTCCTACTGGCTCAGTAGTCTCTGCAGCATCCCCCACTAGCGTCAGGATCAACTCAAACATCACCTCTCCCCAGAGCCCACACCACCACACAAATCTACACGTACCTCACAACCTCTCCTCTCACTCCCTGTCTCATTTATCAAACTGTCCTTTAAGTGTGAGTTTCCTTGTCTCTTTACCCATCAGTCTAGAGAGATCATTAAATGCTGAGACCAGAGCCCACTTAACTAATATGACTGAATCACATAGTGATCATTATTGTTCTTTCATCACGTCAGGTTTTGATCACATCTGTTTTCCCCAGAAAATTGTCAGTCCTGTGAGAAACAGAAAAAGTATAGTGTTTTTGTGTGTGTGTGTCCCCTCTGTCACACAATGCCAAACACATAGTAAATAATAAACTCCTGCTCCTTTCAATAAGCACCTTTGAGAATAGCTGCCTAAATACTATTTGATAGACTGTGTCATATTCCTTGTTGATCATGTGGATTCACTAACATTAACTGCCTTGTGACATGAGGTAAACTTGGGATTTTGATGTAATGGGCATTGTGCATGGCCTGCTGACACACAGAGCCAGTGACCTGTTCATAATAGACAAATGAAAAATAAATTAGTAACACTTGTATTTTATAATGTAAAGAAACAATAACCCAGGTGAATTAGTCCATGCAACATTAAGTGAGGAATGAGAAGACATGAGTTCCCACCTGACTATGACCTTGGCTCTATGTGGAAAGTCACCTCCCCCTTTATTTAGCAATAACAGCCATATTTACATGCTAAATACCTGCTGTTATCTCTTTTAAACTTCCAAAGAACTCTGTGCTTATCCTCATATACAGATGAGGAAAATGGGACTGGCAACTCCCCCCTCCCAAACTGGAGATAATATAGCCTATTTTTTTCACTACCTCAAAGAAATGACAAATGAAATCACTAAAATTTAAGTATTCTCCCTCTTAAGAGAAAAGAAACTAAGGCACTAAAAAGTATATGCTTATTGTTTGTAAAAATCTCTTGATGTGTGACAAAAACTATCTTGTAACAGAAATAGGATGTTAATTTTTCCAGACTATCTATCGAGCACATCTGTGTAAAGGGGCAGCCTCCTGCACTGCTATGGATATCCCTACACCTTGCTGAATTCTGACAAATGGATCCTGGACTGGACAGACAAAAGTGAAGAATTCTAAATGTGAGGAAGCAAAAAGAAAGTGATGGAAACAAAGTTGGAAGATGAAAGAAAGGATGATTGATTTTATAGCCCCCATAATACATGAGGAAATCTGTAATGAATACAGAGGAAAGAAACCAGTACCAGACACTTCCGAATCTTGGTTAAAGCCCCAACTCTCCTGACAACTAGCTCCAGGACCTTAGACTGCTTAATTTTTCTGAGTTTCCATTTTTCATATACTATTGTAGCTTCACAAGTGGGAGCTTGTTCCCTATGGCCCAGAACAAGCTCCATATGAATCCGGTGAACATGAAGGAAGGCAAGGGAAAGGACAGGCTGGCCTAAAGGGCTTTATTTCTCACAGCTCACTCGGGTTCCCTTGCTTCATCCATCCTGCCCGGCGGCTGCCTGTGCTCTCCTCTCCCTCCTGCCCATTCAGGAGGAGCCCCATGGGTGGGTCCCAGTGGCCAGCAAACACTAGACCAATTATATACCAGGAATGGAGGGAAGGAAAGAATGGCCATTTCCTCTCCACCCCTTGCCCTGGATGACTGGAGGCTCTGCACTGGTAAACATTCATTAGCATGTAAATGGTCTAAAGCCAGGCGGGGGATTCTGGAAATTCTGAGTGAAAACTTCCATTTACCTCACACTATTAACAATAATAATAGTTTTGGCTGTTAAGATTTAGCAGTACTTACTATGTGACAGGTACTGTTCTAGTTATTTTTCATGAGTTAATTATTCACTTCTCATAATGACCCTTTAAAATAAGTATCTCCCCAGTTTATTGATGAGGTAACTGAATGGGTTGGCTTGCTGAGATTAGGCTAGTAATTAGTAAAGCTGATATTCAAACTCAAATTGTCTAAATCCAGAACCCATACTCTAGATCTCCATGCTATATTACCTCCCATCAGTAATATGAAGACAAATACCTACCACCCTAGCCACATGGTTATTGTAATGATCCAACAAATTAAATAAAAACCTCATAAACTTTGAAGAACTATACAATTGTTTTTTATTAAGGTATGATTGATATACACTCTTATTAAGGTTTCACATGAAAAAACAATGTGGTTACTACATTTACCCATATTATCAAGTCCCCAACCAAACCTCAATGCAGTCACTGTCCATCAACGCAGCAAGATGCCACAGATCCACTATGTGCCTTCTCTGTGCTACACTGTTCTCCCCGTGATCTCCAACACCATGTGCACGAAATATAATATCCC
Source organism: Manis javanica (assembly GCF_040802235.1). Lineage (NCBI taxonomy): Eukaryota > Metazoa > Chordata > Mammalia > Pholidota > Manidae > Manis > Manis javanica. The sequence continues at coordinate 99,166,450 of NC_133163.1, read as the reverse complement.
TCAATCCCCTTCTCCCTCCCTCCCCACCCGCCCTCCCACACCCCTCCCCTTTGGCAACCACTAGTTCATTCTTGGAATCTCTGAGTCTGCTGCTATTTTTTTCCTTCAGTTTGGCTTCATTGTTACACTCCACAAATGAGGGAAATCATTTGGCATTTGTCTTTCTCTGCCTGGCTTATTCCACTGAGCATAATGTCATCCAGCTCCATCCATGTTGTTGCAAATGGTAGAATTTGTTTCTTTCTTATGGCCAATAGTACTCCATTGTGTATATGTACCACATCTTCTTTATCCATTCATCTACTGACGGGCACTTAGGTTGCTTCCATATCTTGGCTATTGTAAAAAGTGCTGCGATAAACATAGGGGTGCATATGTCTTTTTGAATCTGAGAAGTTGTATTCTTTGGGCAAATTCCAAGGAGTGGGATTCCCGGGTCAAATGGTATGTCTATTTTTAGTTTTTTGAGGAACTTCCACATTGCTTTCCACAATGGTTGAACTAGCTTACATTCCCACCAGCAGTGTAGGAGGGTTTCCCTTTCTCCGCATCCTCACCAGTATTCGTTGTTCCTAGTCTTTTCGATGCTGGCCATCCTTGCTGGTGTGAGGTGATATCTCATTGTAGTTTTAATTTGCATTTCCCTGATGATTAGTGATGAGGAACATCTTTTCATGTGTCTGTTGGCCATCTGATTTTCTTCTTTGGGGAACTGTCTCTTCATATCCTCAGCCCATTTTTTAATTGGGTTATTTGCGTTTTGGGTGTTCAGGCGTGTTAAGTTCTTAATATATTTTGGATGTTAACCCCTTGTTGGATATGTCATTTACAAATATATTCTTCCATACTGTAGGATGCCTTTTTGTTCTGTTGATGGTGTCCTTTGCCATACAGAAACTTTTTAGTTTGATGTAGAACCATGTGTTCACTTTTGCTTTTATTTCCCTTGCTCAAGGAGATGCATGCAGGAAGAAGTTGCTCATGCTTATTATATTCAGGAGATGTTTGCCTACGGTGTCTTCTAAGAGTTTCAAGGTTTCATACATTCAAGTCTTTGATCCATTTCAAGTTTACTTTTTGTGCATGGGGTTAAACAATAATCCAGTTTCATTCTCTTGCATGTAGCTGTCCAGTTTTGCCAATACCAGCTGTTGAAAAGGCTGTCTTTTCCCCATTGTATGTCCATGGCTCCTTTATCATATATTAATTGACCATATATGGTTAGGTTTATATCAGGGCTCTCTAGTCTGTTCCATTGGTCTATGGGTCTATTCTTGTGCCAGAACCAAATTGTCTTGATTACTGTGGCTTTGTAGTAGAGCTTGAAGTTGTGGAGCAAAATCCCCCCAGCTTTATTCTTCTCTCTCAGGATTGCTTTGGCTATTTGGGGTTTTTATTGTTCCATATGAATTTTAGAATGATTTGCTCTAGTTCATTGAAAAATGCTGTTAGTATTTTGACAGGAATTGCATTGAATCTATAGATTGCTTTAGGAAGGATGGCCATTTTGACAATATTAATTTTTCCTATCCAGGAGCATGGGATGTGTTTCCATTTATTTGTATCTTCTTTAATTTCTCTTAAGAGTGTCTTGCAGTTTTCAGGGTATAGGTCTTTCACTTCCTTGGTTAGGTTTATTCCTAGGTATTTTATTCTTTTTGATGCAATTGTGAATGGAATTGTTTTCCTGATTCCCTCTCTGCTAGTTCATCATTAGTATATAGGAATGCCACAGATTTCTGTGTATTAATTTTATATCCTGCAACTTTGCTGAATTCAGATATTAGATATAGTAGTTTTGTAGTGGATTCTTTAGGGTTTTTTATGTACAGAATCATGTCATCTGCAAACAGTGACATTTTAACTTCTTCCTTGCCAATCTGGATGCCTTTTATTTCTTTGTGTTGTCAGATTCCCGTGGCTAGGACCTCCAGTACTATGTTGAATAACAGTGCGGAGAGTGGGCATCCTTGCCTTGTTGCCGATCTTAAAGGAAAAGCTTTTAGCTTCCCGCCGCTAGGTATGATGTTTTCTGTAGGTTTGTCATATATGGCCTTTACTATGTTGAGTTACTTGCCTCTATACCCATTTTGTTGAGAGTTTTTATCATGAATGGATGTTAAATTTTGTCAAATGCTTTTTCAGCATCTATGGAGATGATCGTGTAGTTTTTGTCCTTCTTTTTGTTGATGTTGATGGATTTTCGAATGTTGTACCATCCTTGCATCCCTGGGATGAATCCCATTTGATCATGATGAATGATCTTTTTGATGTATTTTTGAAGTTGGTTTGCTAATATTTTGTTGAGTATTTTTGCATCTATGTTCATCAGGGATATTGGTCTGTAATTTTCTTTTTTTGTGGTGTCTTTGCCTGGTTTTGGTATTAGAGTTATGCTGGCCTCATAGAATGAGTTTGAAAGTATTCCCACTTCTACTCTTTGGAAAACTTTAAGGAGGATGGGTATTAGGTCTTCACTAAATGTTTTGTAAAATTCAGTGGTGAAGCCATCTCATCCAGGGGTTTTCTTCTTATGTAGGTTTTTGATTACCAGTTCAATTTCATTGCTGGTAATTGGTCTGTCTAGATTTTCTGTTTCTTCCTTGGTCAGCCTTGGAAGGTTGTATTTTTCTAGAAAGTTGTCCATTTCTTCTAGGTTGTCCAGTTTGTTAGTATTTAATTTTTCATAGTATCCTCTAATAATTCTATGTATTTCTGTGGTGTCAATAATGATTTTTCCTTTCTCATTTCTGATTCTGTTTATGTGTGTAGACTTTTTTTTTCTTGATAAGTCTTGCTAGGGGTTTATCTATTTTGTTTATTTTCTCGAGAAACCAGCTCTTGCTTTCATTGATTCTTTCTATTGTTTTATTCTTCTCGATTTTATTTATTTCTGCTCTGATCTTTCTTATGTGCCTCCTTCTACTGACTTTGGGCCGCATTTGTTCTTCTTTTTCTAGTTTCATTAATTGTGAGTTTAGACTGTTTATATGGGATTGTTCTTTCCTGACCTAGGCCTGTTTGCAATATACTTTCCTCTTATCACAGCCTTGGCTGCATCCCACAGATTTTCTGGTGTTGAATTATTGTTGTCATTTGTCTCCACATATTGCTTGATCTCTGGTTTTATTTGGTCATTGATCCATTGGTTATTTAGGAGCATGTTGTGAAGCCTCCATGTGTTTGTGGGATTTTTCTTTTTCTTTGCATAATTTATTTCTAGTTTCATACCTTTGTGGTCTGAGAAACTGGTTGGTACAATTTCAATCTTTTTTAATTTACTGAGGCTCTTTTTGTGGCCTAGTATATGATCTATTCTTGAAAATGTTCCAGGTGTACTTGAGAAGAATATGTATTCTGCTGCGTTTGGGTGTAGAGTTCTGTAGATGTCTGTTAGGTCCATCTGTTTTAATGTGTTGTTCAGTGCCTCTGCCTCCTTACTTATTTTCTGTCTGGTTGATCTGTCCTTCAGAGTGAGTGGAGTGTTGAAGTCCCCTAGAATGAATGCACTGCATTCTTTTTCCCCTTTTAATTCAGTTTCACATATGTAGGTGCTCCTATGTTGGAACCATAGATATTTATAATGGTTATATCTTCTTGTGGGATTGACCCCTTTATCATTATGTAACATCCTTCTTTGTCTCTTGTTACTTTCTTTGTTTTGAAGTCTATTTTGTCTGATACAAGTACTGCAACTCCTGCTTCTTTCTCTCTATTAGCTGCATGAAATCTTTTTCCATCCCTTCACTTTTAGTCTATCTATGTCTTTGGGTTTAAAGTGAGACTCTTGTAGGCAGCATATAGATGGGTCTTGTTTTTTTATCCATTCAGTGACTCTATGTCTTTTGATTGGTGCATTCAGTCCATTTACATTTAGGGTGATTATGGATAGGCATGTACTTATTGCCATCGCAAACTTTATATTTGTGGTTACCAAAGGTTCAAGGTTAACTTCCTTACTATCTAAGAGTCAAACTTAACTCACTTAATATGCTATTACAAACACAGTCTAAAGGTTCCTTTCTTTTTCTCCTCCTTTGTCTTCCTCCTCCATTCTTTATATATTAGGTATCATATTCTGTACTATTTGTGTATCCCTTGATTGACTTTGGGGATAGTTAATTTAATTTTACATTTGCTTAGTAATTAGCTGTTCTACTTTCTTTACTGTGGTTTTATTTCCTCTGGTGACAGCTATTCAACCTTAGGACCACTTCCATCTATAGCAGTCCCTCCAAAATAGACTGTAGAGATGGCTTGTGGGAGGTAAATTCTCTCAGCTTTTGCTCATCTGGAAATTGTTTAATCCCTCCTTCAAACTTAAATGATAATCTTGCTGGATAAAGTAATCTTGGTTCCAGGCCCTTCTGCTTCATGGCATTGAATACATCATGCCCCTCCCTTCTGGCCTGTAAGGTTTCTGCTGAGAAGTCTGATGTTAGCCTGGTGGGCTTTCCTTTGTATGTGATCTTATTTCTCTCTCTGGCTGCTTTTAATAGTCTATCCTTATCCTTGATCTTTGCCATTTTAATTACTGTATGTCTTGGTGTTGTCTTCCTTGGGTCCCTTGTGTTGGAAGATTTGTGCATTTCCATGGCCTGAGAGACTATCTCCTTCCCCAGACTGGGGAAGTTTTCAGCAATTTCCTCCTCAAAGACACTTTCTATCCCTTTCTCTCTCTCTTCCTCTTCTGGAATTCTTATAATGCGAATGTTGTTCCATTTGGGTTGGTCACACAATTCTCTCAATCTTCTTTCTTTCTTAAGAGATCCTTTTTCTCTCTGTGCCTCAGTTTCTTTGTATTCCTCTTCTCTGGTTTCTATTTCATTTATCATCTCCTCCACTATATCTAATCTGCTTTTAATACCCTCCATTTTGCTCTTCAACAATTAGTCTCTGACTGAAATTCATTCCTGAGTTCTTGAATATCTTTCCATACCTCCATTAGCATGTTAATTATTTTTATTTTTAACTCACTTTCAGGAAGAGTCACAAGGTCCATGTTATTTAAATCTTTCTCAGGAATTGTATTAATAATTTTACTCTGTACCAGGTTCCTTTGGTGTTTCATATTTGTATATGGTGCCCTCTAGTGTCCAGGAGCTCTACTCTCTGGAGCTGCTCAGCATCTGGAGTGATGTCGGGGGTCACAGGGGAGGGGTATTGGTGCCTGGGGGGAGGAAAGAGCTGTTTCCCGCTTTCCAGCTGCTGTGCCTGTCTGCACTGCCTGACCCAGTGGACCGAGCACACAGGTATTAGCTTTTGTCCCAGAGCAGCCGGATGTGGATCCCTGCTTTCCACCAGTGGCTAGAATCTCAGTCTTTCCAGGAATTCTGCCTGTATTAGCTTTCCAACCCCATAATCACACGAGTATCATGAAAGCACCATGAAATGTTTCTTTGTGCTCCCAGAGCAGATCTCTGGAGCTAGGTATTCAGCAGTCCCAGGCCTCCACTCCCTCCCTGCTCCATTTCTCTTCCTCCCGCCAGTGAGCTGGGGTGGGAGAAGGGCTTGGGTCTTGCTGGGCCATGGCTTTGGTACATTACCCTGTTCTGTGAGGTCTGCTCTTTTCTCCAGGTGTATGCAGTCTGGTGCAGTCCTCTTTCCTGTTGCTGTCTCAGGGTTAGTTGTATTAATTATATTTTCATTTTATATGCGACTTTAGGAGGAAGCCTCTGTCTCACCTCTCATGCTGTCATCTTTAATCCTCTCTCTACAATTGTTAATTTTATTATTTTTATGTAATAAATAAGGAATCATTTGATTTACATGAGTAGCTAAGTCCTAAGTCAAATGTCAAGACAGGTGTAAGTATTCTGGAATACAGAACAATTTTTAAGTGTTCAGGAAAAGAGAGAACTTAAAAGATTCTAGATGCCCCCAGAAAAACCAATTCAGCAGTAGGGAATAATGGTGCCTGAGTCATACAGGAGAATGCATCCTCCATTTAAAGCATTTCAGTCTAACTGGGGGGAAAAGTTCCTGTCTGCCAAATAAAACGTGTTTGTAGTGTAAACTTCAAGTGCAGGCTTGCATGCAGCTGGCTTTCCCAGTGGCCCTAACCCTTCACCTCAATGCTAAAAGCAAAAAGGTCAAATCCTAAATGCTTATGAGATGTGAAAAAACTAGAAACAAATGTTTTTTAAAATCTCAAATCTTGTTTAAGGAAAAACATGAATGCTTCTGACAATAAGTCAAAATCGGAGGTAGGCCCATAGCCTTAGCTAGAGATGGCATGTCCTGAACTCAGAGAAACACTAATAAAGGGACCTTAAGGGCAGGAGTATAAATGGGATTAGAGAGTCCTGCTATTCTGGGTGATGTGAAGGAGACACGGGAATTTGCCACACCTTTTCTTTCTTTGGGAGTACAGGAAATAGAACCCTAAAAAAGTCCTCTGAGAGTTATAACAAGCAGAGTGACTTGCAAAGTCACTAAATCAACATTCTTTAAATACTTATTATATAAAGCATCTATAGATTTCATGAGAATAAGAAGGGGCTGTCAAAAACACATTAATAAAAGTGTATAGATGGCATGAAGAAGGAGATATCTAAGCTGGCCTGTGCATACAGTAAAACAACAAATTTGACTGGATCTATATTGTCAGGACTCAACCAAGAATTAGGAGAAATGCAACTTGCAGCGCTCCAAAATCTTGCGACTACAGACTATCTACTGTTAAAAAAACATATGGGATGTAAACAGTTCCCAGGAATGTGTTGTTTTAATTTGTCTGATTTTTCTCATACTATTCAAATTCAGTTAGACAATATCCATCATATCATTGATAAGTTTTCACAAATGCCTCATGTGCCTAACTGGGTTTTTTTTGGTTTCACTGGAGATGGCTGGTAATTGTAGGTCTGCTTTGGTTATGTAGCTGTATTCCTATTATGTTAATGTGTGTACGCAATTTAATTAGTAGTTTAAAACCTATACATGCTTATGTTACTCTACAAGAAGATATGTCAAAGAAATAATCAATCTTCCCATGTTTTCTTCCGTCTGCTACTTCTATAGCTTTTCTTCTTCCTTCGTAATTACAACCCTTAAGTAGAATTCATGCCTCATAACGAAATTACCAAGTATCATAATTCTTCCAAGTGGTAAAGATACCTCAAGACAAATGCTGGGCATAAAAGCCACAGGGCATAAATCTGCAAAGAAGTAAAAGCTAACCTTTTCAAACAATATGGCTTCTCTCTCACTTACCAACTTTACATTTCCCTGTATGGCCCCGGAAGATGACTGGTTAGCCAGAGACGGGTAAGATTCCTCAAGGAAGGAACAACCTAAGGGAGGCACAGTCGCAGGGGGGCCATCAGGTGAGAAATTGGGGATCAACAGAGGTGTGGCTTAGAACCTCACCCCCCCCCGCCCCGTTTTGAGAGAAATCTTCTGCATCTGTGGATGTTTTGTTGCCCTTGTCCAGCTTGGATTAATACTTAGTCTATAGGCACACACCTGATCATCTACATTTGCCCTCTTACAGCACTAAACTATGTTTTCTACCTTTATCTTGCATCTACCTACCACTTCAGCATTTTATTAGAAATAATAATAATAATAATAATAATAATAAGGGAGAAATGTGGGATTCACATATAAATCAAGTATAAAAATCAAACAAATATTCATATTTGACCTGATTGTTTATAGTTCATAATGCATGATCAAAACCGAAAGTTTCTGTGATGACTGCCCTTGCACTGTTCACCATGTAAGAACTTATTCACTATGTAAGAATTTGTTGACCATGTAAGAACTTGTTCGTTATGCTTCAGAAGATTGGAGACTGACGAGAATTAGGCTTGGGGTGGATTAATGATTGTGCATTGAGTCCCCTATACAGAATTTTATTGTTGTTAACAACCATTTGATCAATAAATATGAGAGATGCCCTCTCAAAAAAAAAAGTGTATAGAAAGAAGCCTATCAGAAGGTAACTTCAAGGAAAGATCAAATTTAATTTGAGGATCCAATTCTATTCAGCAAAGGATAAAGTCATCTTTTTCCCCTGATGCCTGAGGGATTCTGGGACTCACCTACCTCTTCAATCTCTCCACCCCACAAACACAAATACACACACACACACACACACACACACACACACACAACCTGAGAATCCTCTGGAAGAAGAGCAAACCTCTACCCAATTTGGGATTCTTTCGCCTCCTCACTAATGTATTTCTTTCTGCTTTTACACCTGAGCACTTCAAGAATCCCAGGGGTCTCCAGTCACTTGTGGCATTTAGTTCTATCTCTTCCTGCAAAATACTAATGTCTGAGAATCATGAGGGAAGACAATTTGCCTGCATGAGAAACTTTTCCAAACTATATAGCCAATAAACTCCTTTCTATTTTGACTCCTGCCCTCTAGATAGTTAAGAGAAACCTGGCATTGTTCACAGACCTTCTTTAAAAGCTACTGAAGATAGTTAATGAGGCTAATTTAGCCCTTTGTGTGGTTCTTCTCTTGAAGCAGCCTGGGGAAGAACCAAAAGTCCTGTGGGCTCTGAAATTAAACAGTTTACCCAACTGCTAGCCAGTGGGGCTCTGGTAAGGAGAAATGACAGGGTTAGATTTAATAGCCACTGAGAAAGACTATAAAGACTTATGAATATGTTGCCTCGCTAAACCTGGATATTTATAAAAACAATAATAATAATACAAAAACACACAAGAGTAAACTCTAATCTTTGTTTAGCAGAGATTATTAATAGAAAAATTACATTGACAGGAAATGTTAATCTCTCTGAGTCAGTTAGCCATGCCAATGGGAAACCTTGCTATTCAGAAAACAAGACCCTAACAAAGACAGCACCATCCAGACACTGTTGCCCACCCCAACTGAAAGTCAAGAGAGAGGGAGGAAATGAATGGCCACATTCATTCATTCATTCATTCACTCATTTAAATAAGTGTTCTACAGATAAGTGGAAAGGCCAATGTCTTCCCTCAAGAAGTCACTATGTTGACATTGTCTTCAAGTGAACAAATCTTTCAAAAGAAAGTATAAAACTAGCATGCCAGACAGCTTTGGTTTGCCACTCTAGATCTGCTGTGCACCCACCTCCATCCTGCTGTCTACCGCCGGAATCTGCCGAGCATGAACTATATATCAAGAGGTTCCTGTGCACTCTGCTTCATTCTGGGTTCTTGCAACAGAGGGCTATGATAGGAAATAGGAAGTTATGAAGTTGGGGGCAGTGAGGTCAGACCCCTTCCTGCTAAGGTCACTTTAAGATCCAAGGGCAATAACAACTCAGCTAAAACTAGTCATGGATTTCCCCTACATCTACACATTTGTGAGTAATCCCTAGGAAATAAATTGTCCTTTTTCACTGAGTGTGCCATCTGTTTTCTATTATGACCCTGACTGATATATCTAGGTGGTAAGATGAAAATGTTAATGGCTCTCCTGACTTTACATTACCCCAAATACTGTATTTTTCTCCCCACTGCAATACTTCACCCTTTCAAAATGCCTGCGTTCTTACCTAGGGCTATTTTCAAATTCTTCCTCAAGTTGGCAAACCTCTTAGGTAGAGCCTGGCCAGGTAGAAACTCTTCATGAAATAGCACCAAAGTAAGCCAAAAAGAAACTGATGTGACTTGCCTTGTTTTGTAATATGGGTGATGACCAAGCTCTCACTTGTAGACACTTTGGAGTGTTCCAAGGAAAAGAAAAAAACAGTCTTCCTTTAATTAAAAAAAGAAAAAGGAGGCTATTATTTCTTCTTCATATCTCTAACTCAAAGAGATGTAACTCAAAAAGATTAGTAACTTTCTCATTTTTTATGTCAAGAAAAGTTGCCTGAGGACAATGACAGCCCATTCCCAAAATGAGGGCAGCAGAATGCAGTGGACCTTGATGGTTCAGGCTGAAAAGTTTCAGCAAGAAATGCAGGGAAGGAAAAAGGAGTTCAAATATTTAAAAGATCAGAAACTACAAAGAAATAAGAGTGAAGAGAATTTTCAAAAGTAAATCTGAGAAACTTGCTAAAAATAGGAGCACCAAAGACTGCACTAAGCACTCACAAGCGTGTATCACAAAGAAAGGACCTGCTGAATCAGAATCTGTAGTTTAACAAGAGCCCCCAGTATTTGTATGCATATTAAATTTTAAAGCACTCCTCTAAATGATTTCCTACCCTAACGTTTCATAAATTAGGCAGACAGGGAAGTATCAGAAGAAATAGGGAAGAAGCTAAGAAATGTCACATGTCTTCTAAGAAGCTAAGAAATGTCACATGTCTTCTAAGAAGCTAAGAAATGTCACATGTCTTCTAAGGCTAGGCACTAGTCAGGGCATTTTATATGTAGTATCTTATTCAGTCTCTAAAACAACCCTGAAACATCAGAAGAATAATTGCTACTTTACAGAGAAGGAAACTGAGCTCATAAACTAACCTAAGCTAAGGTTCAAGGTCAGAGAGGTCTGACTCAAAGTCCATGAGCTTACCTGTCCCCCAGCCTCAGGGAAGAGAATCTGTGCCTATATACTGGATCCTGGTAAGCAGATAGAGGAAAATTAATACGTACTTGAACAGAACATCCCTTCCATTAGAATGAGCAGTGGCATTGACCATGAGCCCTAGGATGCAGCCATTTCTGAGTTACCACAATTTCACTCCATTTTATCCCCAGGTTAGAAAGAAATCTACCTTGCTGGATGTTTTGAGACTTGGACGGGCTTTCCCATTCTCCATGTGCAGATACAATCCCAAACACCTCCCTCCCAAACAGCCATACCCAGAGTGATTTCAATATAAGGCTGACATCTTGGTATGATTTCTGCCCCCTAATAATAATAGCAGCTAATACTTTGAGTCAGACATTGTTCTAACTAACTTTTCATGAACTATCAAATTTCAGAACCATGAGGGAGGTTTTTACTACAAAAGGCATTTTTAATGAAGAAACTGAAGCATAGTGAAGTCACATAAATTGCCTAAGATCATTCAGCTAGTAAATAGCAGAGCTAGGATTTGAACTCAGAGTCTTGGCGCCATGCTTTTGACCACAATACTATTCTTTATCTCCAAGGGGAGTGGAGTTTCAGGGGTGGACCAGGAACCCCAAATTCAAGACCCCCAAAAAGTCTCCCTGAATACCTTCATCTCCCACTAGCACAATTAATTCAACCCCTTACACTGTTTAAATTCTTTTTTTAAAAAAGGGCAGCAAACACATACCAAGGTAACTATTACTGGGAAAAGGAATGGAGGGGAGAGAGAATTGACAAAAAAAAAAGTATTTGCAGCAGGAAAGCAGGAGGCAGAAGCACAGCCAATTGATGGAATCAGACAAGAATATGACCCAAGTCACTGCTACTAAATACCATAGGGGCTTCCAACGCCTGTGGTAAAGGCTGGTGTCACCCCCTTGGCTGGCAGACCATTTATTTTGGCTCTGACCTTTGAAAACTGTTAAATAATCATGATAATAAAGGAGGGCAGCAGGCCTGCAATCTCTGTGGTTTGGCAAGTGTGTCTTAGAACTGCACGGCCCTTCCCGTAGTCAGAGGGACGTTCCTTCTCCCCTGGGGAAGGTTCTTCCTTCAGACTCCTGAGCAGCACAGCGCTGCTCCCCGCTGGGAGTCCGAACTGCAGGAACTCTGCAAACCAACCTGGACTCTCCAGGAGAAGGTAAAAAGGGGGGGACATTAGATAACTATTATTTCCCCCTAATATAATCATAATTATTAAAATTAACACCTGTTAATTTTCCTAATGTGACTCAGACTATACAGAAATGGGTCCAAACTAAAGAGGAAAAAAATAACTCCCATGAATCATAATCTAAATTAACCAACTCCATAACTAGGTGAAACATTTGCCTGAGAGGAAAGGATTCTATGTGTACAATATTCAATTTACAAAGACTCTGACATGAAGTGGGAAGAATTTTTAGAGCCAGGAAGTGCTGAAGAGTGTTAAAAGAATTATTCCAAGGGAAATAAATTGATTTCACTGAGTTATGCTCAAATGTTAAGCCAAGAGCATCCACTGAAGGTTATTATAAGAAATGTTGTGAACATCACTTTTGCATTTGTTTTCAGATCACTGAAAAGGTCATTTTTCATTACTTTTTTTTGTGCTAGAAAGAATCCAGGTAAAAAACCCTTTTTAGAATTAAGTACCCCCAGGGAAAACATTGCCTTTTCTGAAAAACTGGAATGATTTCTCCATTCTTATCACACGACCTATGTAACTTAACTCTATTTCCCTTTTGCCCTTGGCTTCCAGGTACCTAAGTAAATACAATTAAGCAAAACAATCACACTAATTAACAGTTGGGTTTTTTTTTTTTCATTCTCCTTTCCTTTGCCCTGGTTTTCTATTTCTAATTTATTAACCTTGAATAAATAATTGAATAAATATTCTTGGTCATGTAATTCTTAGAATATCTTCAAAAGAAAGTAAGTAGGCCCTTGGTACAAGTAAAAAAAATTGAGACAGAACAGGTGTCAGGTAGAAGAGCCATGTTAAGAGGAGCAAGAACGCATTCTAAGAAGGGAGAGTAGGAATGGCAAGGAGGTCCAGGAACGACATTCCAGAAGGAATAGCTGAAAGAATAAAGGATATGTGACCTAAAGAAAGAGTTAGGGGATCCAGGGGAGCTTCATTCAAATTTTGAAAGACTCTAATATCAGAAGAAGGAGAATTTAGATAGGGGATTTAGATAGAAAGAGTACGTAGTGAATAAAATATAAGAAAAAGCTTTACAATGACTAAAGTGGGCCAAGAACGAAAAGGCTAATTTGTGAAGCAGTGAGTTCATTGGGAATATTCAAGCAGAGGCTAGGAAACTGTCTCCTCTGAATACTGAAGAGCAGAGTTTTGCTCAGGTTGGGAGGCAACTAGATGGTATGCATATAAGGAGGGTGTGCTTGATAGTTGAGGTTCAGATAAAGGAACCTCTTAATTCCAACTGTTGGGAAACTAGATTTCATCACCTTACCCAAGATTGTAAATATTCTAAATATTGGGTTCAACAAAAGATGAAGATGAACATAGAAGCCCTAGAGACAAAAGGGTAGGTACAACTCTGCTTTGACTCAAGCAACTCCTGCTGCTTCAAAAAGTATTTCCAATGGAAGAGAAGTTTCCTTGCCCTTTGTAGGGTGGGAGAGGGAAGTGGAGAGAATTTCATGAAACAGTAGGGAATTTCTACTCCCAAAATGTGGATTCTCAGACACACCTGTAGTCCCCACCCACCATCTTTATGAGGCCCTTCAGGCACATGCTGACTTGGGGCTACCAGGACAGCTTACCTTTCTGTACAATCTACCAGGCCCTCTCTGTACTGCACAACACACCCTATGTAAGGACAGCTGGGACAGATTCATGTGATCTTACATCCACGATTTTTTGAACATAGATTCAGAGCTCTATACCACACACTGTGGAAGAACCGAAAGAAATTCTAAGACCTAATATCTGCTTTCATGACTGGGCATTCTCATTGCAAATCAACATCCCAAGGAAAGTATAATCCAAAAGGCAGAAAAACTGACTGAGAAAACTTGTCCTTTGGAAAATAAATGTATTATTGCAATCTCTTTCTCCAGCTTTTCATTCCTTTTTGAGTACCTACATTTGGTCACTCCTGACACTCCCTAAAATTATAAATGTTTTAAATACTATGTTCAAAGAAAAAACAAAAGTGAAAGTAGAAACAACAGTGGAAATGATGTTGCATAAACATTCTCCTGGGTGGAAGTACAGAAATGCCAGATAATGGCTTAACCAACTACTGGCAGAAGATTTCAAAGGAACAGCAAATCATTTCTACCTACACCAGGAGATGTGTCTACTTGGTAAGGTAATTTGTTACAAGACACATCCACTGTACACACTGCCAACATAAGGAACAAAACACACTAACATTAACTAGAAGGAGGTGATAGAGGAGAAAAAGACCAAAATCGTTCCCAAGAGACAACAGTAAGGATAAGCCCTGGCTGCTTTGCAAGGTGAATAAGGGCTCTCTGCTAATGGACCAAACAGCAGCCTACACCATGAACGTTGTCCCGACCACCTGTGCCCTAGATGGCAGCTGTACTCACTTTGCCTCTTCACCACAAGTGTCTTTTCTTCCACTTACTTTGGGAGGATATATTACAATTCTACAGCTGAAGTTTCAGCTCTCCAAAGCATTCTGGTGTACTCTGTTTTATGTCAACATATGACAGAAAAAAATAAGTCATTTTTGCCTGACACCTTCTACTCAGTTTTCACATCTCAATGTACTGGTCACTGGAAAATGAATAGGCTACTTTCACTGGAAGCCTTTTTATTTCTCTCCTAACTCTGAGATGCAGGAGTATCTTCCCTAATAACTACCCTTCCCTATGTAAATTGGGTTCTTCCTGTTTTAGAGATATCAAGATGAACAGACACACGCGCCCTCCCTTCACAGTCCCATTTCGTTCATAGCATTTACCACAAACTGTGTATAGATATTTGTGTATGTGTGTTTAATATTGGTCTCCCCCATTTGTCTAAGCTCCATGAGGGGAGGGACCATGTGTCTGTTCATCTCTGTATCTAATACCTAACCTATTTGTTGGTAATTAAATGTTGAATGAATAAATGAACAAATGAATATATGATGTCAACTTCTCCTTTTTCTACTAATCCACCATATTTAGTTACAAAAATCTGGACCAAATAAATTATATGTACCAAGTAAAGACCCTGGAAGTTCTCATTATTCAAACATTGCACGGTGTTGGCACATCTTAGAGACTGAAATATCACTCTCTCTCTTTTGCTCCATTTAGGGTTCATTCATCCTTACACTATGTGTGTTCAGATATAGAAAAAAAATTCAGAAAACACATTATAGTTAATAGTTTCCAACCACCTTCTTTGATAACAATATGAAAGAGGTAAGGCTTTCACTTCTTTCCATTTTTCTGATTTATTTCATGGGAAATATGCCAATGATTATCAAGGATATAGAAAATCCTCCCAAATAGAAATGACTTGTTATCAAATAAATGGCACTATGTATAGAAGAAAAAGGAGTTGAGTGATAAAGCTACCCAAGACACTCCCAAACAGAAGGTTTCTCAGTATGTTATGTTACTGGGAACTCCCTGCTGGCATTGTTGAAAGGACTAGTGTTTCCCCATCCGGGACTGAGACTCGGAGACAGAAGATCACTGCCTTCTTACTTTGCCCCTACTTTTCCATACTGGTTTTTAGCTCCTCATAATTTTAGTAAACCTCTTGACACAATGCTTTCAAAAAATTGGTAGCAACCCATTAGCTGGTTCCAATTTAGTGGTTCAAAGTAACTTTTTAAATAGAAGGTAATGGAATGGAGTAGGATGGAATGAAGGTAATAAAATGAAAAGCACTGCAAGTAGAAAGAGTATTACTTTGTGAAGATTTTCAGAGTATGTTTACCCATGTGTATTATATATGACACTATAATGTAAAAAATATCTGATGGTGAGTCATAGTCAAAAACTTTGAGACACTTTGACTTAGAGTTACTGACAGTAGGGGAAGTCTAAGACATCAATCTACAGATAGGTAATTTATAGGTCAATGCTTATTTATGGATCCAGCTTTCCTCATTGCATTAAATATTAACAGATGGTCTGTTTATACTGCATATAATTCAATCTTCTTTGAAAATCTGATTCCTAATACTTTCAGCTTGAAACTATGTTGGAATTCTCCAGTCCTTTCCAATGAGACTAAAAATCTAATGCCAGGAATCAGGCTGAAGCTGCCATGTCTCCAGTTACAGGAATGTCTGAAGGGCCTAGCATCTTATGGATTCTGCCCATCTCCTCCTTTATCTCTCTATTTGCCAGAACAAGCCCTGCTTAAGTTGCCCCTACCTGGTAAGTAGATGGCTTTTTTTTCCCTAGCCATCCTTTGCAGTTCCTCCAACTATGGTTGAATTCTAATTCTTTCTTTTCACTCTCAGTTCCCATCTGGGAACAATCCCAACTTACTCTTCATTATATAACAAAGAATATTCGTGTAATTTTGGTCCTGGTTCCTGGCACACAGGTCCTAAAGTCCTTAGAATCTCTGGAGTGATAAGAGCATCTTTTTGTATGCTAATGAGGTACCTGGCTCCCAGATAGCTTCAGGATGGGGCTGTTCCCCAGAAAGACCAAGGCATTAGAGGGTTGGAGCTTTCAGCCCATGAATTCCTCCACCTCTGGGAGTGGAGAAAGGCTGGAGATTGATTTGGTCAATGATTTAACCAATAGTCAATGATTTAATCAATCATTCTTACAAAACGAATCTCTAGAAAACCCCTAAACAACTGGGTTCACAGAGCTTCAGGTTGGTGAGCACATCAAGGTGCTGGCAGGGTGGCACACCCAGAGACCTAGAAACTCTGTGGTCTATGTATCTCTTCCATTTGGCTGTTCCTGATTGGAATTATTTATAGTAAGTTGGTATTAGTAAGTAAAGTGCTTTCCTGAGTTCTGTGAGTCATTCTAGCAAATAATAAACCTGAGAAGGGGTTACAGGGATCCTCAAATTATATTTTATGTTATTACTATTATCATTATTAATTACATTTATTATATATATTATAGCTGGTTGGTCAGAAGTACAGGTGACAACCTGGGACTTGCAACTGGCCTGAAGTGGAGGCAGTCTTGTGGACTGGGTTCTTAACTTGTGGGATCTGATGCTAATTCCAAGTACTATTAGAATTGAATTGAACTGAATTGTAGTTCACCCAGTTGGTGTCCAGAGAGTTGGTTGGCACCAGAAGTGCTGTAAGTAAAAGCACTTCATGCTCCACTTCCTCCAAGGTCTCCATCTGAAGATAGAGAAGAATCAAACAGACAAGCAACAAAAGAGCAAAGGCAAATGAAAGAGGAAGATCTCACATTTAGGTTTCTGTCCATTCGTGAAACCCAGCTATAATCCATTATCTTAGACTGCAAAATGGCCAAAAATCCTTATCCTCCCTGTTTCCATCCCTTGCATTGTGACTTTATAACTCCTCCCATGAAAAAGTGGGATTTTTTTCTTGAATCTGGGATGTAACTTGTTTTAACCAGTGGGTTATCTGGCAAATGTAACACAGAAACCTGAAAAGCCCTCACACATGGAGCTTGCCCTCTTGTTCTTGAAAGCCTGAGACCTCCATTTGAACAAGCCTAGGCTAGCCTGGTGGATGATGAGAGACGTGCGGCCCAGTTGCCTCTGCCATCTAAGTGGACAACCAGCCAACCCAGAAGCAGCACTGCCTAGCTGACCAGCAACTGAGAGCAGATGTGTGAATGAGCCCAGCCAAGACAAGCAAAAAGACTGTCAAGTTGAATCCAATCCAAATCACTGTTGTTCTAAGCCACTAACTTTGGGGAGGGTTTATTACATAGCAAAGACTAACTGATATACCCACCTTCGCATTCCAGAACACGTCCCATGAGTGGGCTCATTTTCCTTGCTAGCAAGTCTTAATAACTCACATTTCCTTTCAAAAATATTTTATCTTCACAGAGCCCGAAGAATATTCAAACATTCAAAATATTTTAAATATTCTACTGCTTTGAATTAAAATATATATATATATCTGGAAATATCCACATAATTGCATTTTATCTTTTCCAAGCCTCCAAGATCATTTTCTCTATAGCTTGTCAATTTTTAATATATATATATATATATATATATATATATATGTTACCAAAGTTAAGTATCCTACTGCATTTTCATAAAAATAAATTTATGATTTGGCCCTTGCTTATTTCTTCTACCATAAGCTGCTAGTGTTTTTATCACAGTCACCTGTACTTCTGACCAACCAGCTATAATATATAAATATATGTAATTAATAATAATAATATTGATATAAAATATAATTTGAGGGTTCCCACAACCACCTCCTCAGGTTTAATAATTTGCTAGAATGACTCACAGAACTCAGGAAAGCACTTTACTTACTAATACCAATTTATTATAAACAATACAATTCAGAAATAGCCAAATGGAGGAGATGCATAAACAACGTCTGAGGTGAGGGGGGTCCACAGAGTTGCTATGCCTTCTTTAGGTGTGCCACCCTGCCAGCACCATATCCATCAAGAGAGATTTGCACCTTTAGAAACACCTCCATTTGGGGTAGCCAATTATGTATTATAGAAGTGCATCCAGTTTCAGATTCGTTTGCTCCATGTAATACCACTTCACCTGAGAATGTAAGAGGCAGGGGATAAAATGCACAAAATTCAAATTGGGCCCAAGAGGGGAAGTCCTTACTAGTACCATTACTACAACAACTTGACTAATTCACATGGTTGGATTTATGGTACATGCTTTCACATATGGATATAACAGACAAAACATGTTAGCAGCTGGACAAACCAAGCGCGAGGCACAAATGCCTAGACTAGGGACCACACTTTCAACAACCAGTATGGTACAGACTGCAACCACTCAGAATAGACATCAGCCATAGGAGAGGAAGGAGAGATATTGGCGTATCAGCCTTATCTGGAACTTAGCAACTTCAATAAATGTGGATAAATGAATAAATCCTCTGACTAAGTCTAACTACAAAAGAGAGGTCTCAAGTGGTTATACTAAATAAGAGCCTAAATAATAATTTACATTATCACTAGCAAATTACCATGTTGCAAATGAGATCACACTTTTTTTCCTTAACTCAGTTAGGTACCAGACTGTATACTTAGGGATCCAAAGACTAAAAAAGTGATAGTCTCTGTGCTTGAAGACCTCACCATAGTCTAGAGGAAACACTACTGCAATACAAAGTAGACGCACTATAGTGAAGTTAGGTTATAGTGTGGTCCCATAGGCCAGGGAGCTTTAATCAAGGAGAGGAAATCCATTAAACAGATTTACAACTACAGACAAAACCTGTAGTTTCAGTTGGCCACCTCACAAAAGCATGCCAACTGAAAAAGAATAGTACTGGGTGGGCAAACACATGTGAGTGGTTCAGTAGCCAACAACACAGCTATCCATCCGCCTCCTGTAGATAAGGCATCAACCTCACAAGCAAAGGACAGCACTGTTTATCTTTTCTTTCCTATAATGTACCAACTGGATGACTACAGAAACCTAAAAGATCAAATAACCACACTGACTTCTATCAACACCACCCACCTGGGAAGAAAAAAATGGTTAACACACATAAGAAAGTTAACACACGACAGGCAGCCATCTGCCCATGTCACGCTACTCTTAAGTCCACCTGTTCCTGTTCTCTGCAGCAGCTCTGGCTTAAATCTCACATTTATCTAGATGGGCTATACTATCATTTTTACATTTTAGATATACTACTGATCAACATCTTTCAATCTAACATAAAGCTTTAAAGAATTTACCCTGTATAGCAAAAACCCCTTAAAAGATTACAATAATTAGAGATACAGAGACATGTAAATATTTGTTAATCAAACCAAATTCATGTTGCCTGGTATTTTCTGTGGAGCCTGGCCATGTCATTACACTGAAATGTGATATATACAAACCCTGAGTAATTGCAAGTGAAATAATGTGACCCTATATACATAGTGACAGTTTGAAATTACATTTGCTTGGGTTATTTTTATGTTAGACATCTCAGTTTATTCCAAGCTTAGTACATTCTGTTTCCTAAACAAAACAGTGAAGGAGAACATAAAAATACTTAAATAGCAGTATAATAATGAAGGATTTTAATTCCTTGACTAAGCTGAGAATTGCTGATTTTTAAGTCATCAGTATTTTCATTCATTCAACAAAGATGCATTGGGTATTGTATTTACTAAAACACATAATAGAAAACTAAATATGTTACAGTATTTATTTCCATTTTTAAAAGACCTTTAAAACTATCTTTAACTATTATTAACAAAAGCCCACCTTTATAAAAAGGAAATTTGTATCACATACCTAAATAAGGCATTCTTTTGGATAGGCAGCAGATCTCTATCTCTATGTATTGAAAAAAAATTAAGTATAATGGGAGAAACAGAAATCATGTGATGTGACTTACTAAGAAGGACATCACCTATGTAGTACTGGTGGAGGGAAGAGAAGTTAATCCCAATCTAATAATAAGGCTGCCAGCTTGATAAATCCATATTGAAGAGAATTTTTAAAAAATTGGTCTGGACTCTTTAAAATGTTCATGTCATAAAAGAAAAAAACTAAGCAACTGTTCTAGAATAAAGTAAACTAGAGAAACATGACAATTAAATGAAATGACTAGATCAGATTTTTTAAATGAAGAAAAAAACAGACATTATTATTTGGGGCAACTGGGAAGTCTGAATATGGACTGCATATTAAATAATAGTATTGCTTCAATGTGATAATTATATTTGGTTATGTTGAACAATGCCCTGTTCTTAGAGGATTAAAGCTGAAGTATTTAGGAGTGATGTCTGCTATTAACTCTCAAATGGTTCAGGAAGAAAAGTAGAGAAAAAAGATAAAGCAAATATAGCAAAAATGTACAAATATCTAGGTAAAAAGCACAAGCATGATCACTGCCTATTCTTGCACTTTTTCTAGAGGCATGAAATTTTTGAAATAAAAAAGTCGAGAAAAAATTTTAAGTGTGGCATGAACTACCCATGGAAGTTTATATGTGTGATATTTAACAGATGTCAACAAGTGACAATGTTATCAAAGTTTACAATGTACCCCAAAATTGAAGGAAATCAATGAAAACTTCTAAATATAAAAACATTCTGCATTAAAACATAGGTTTCTGTGCATTATTCCCAAATGAAACTTATATTTTTTTAATTTTTTGATAAATTTTTTGCTTAACACCAAATGTTCTTTTCCTAACCATAGCAACCTTATTTAAGGAATAAAAATACTTGTAAAGTATGATAAAACATTCTAAATCATGAAAATAAACATACGTACAACTTAAATTATAAAAATAAAAAGGAGACTTTCATCTCTTTACAGATTACAGTGCTTTACAACACATAAAATAAATTTCTATTTAAAAAATTTTTAAACTTTAAACTCTACTGATTGTCTGAATTTTTGCATATATTTTACAAAGCAATAGCACATATTCATCAGAAGAAACATTAACTAGATATTCTCTGGATGTCCTTGTAACCAAAGGAGTCATGACCAATTTTACCTTCCCTGTAAATTACTTAAATTATAGATTATAGGGCTTTGATGACCACACATAAAATTCTACAGGGCCCTGCTTCCATTTGACTTAAAGAAACAGTCAAAATCAACAACTAGTTAATAGCCTAGAATGTCTTCTTATGTGGCATATTACCCAAGATCTTTAAAAGCAATTGTATTTTATTTGCATGCTTTAAATAATTAAATCAACATATTTGTCAAAAAGTAACTTGGGTGGCACTCATTAAAATCTGTCATTTGAAAGTGACACCCAAAACAGCCAACCTTCTCTTATATTGTCCTTAATAAGATCATATTGGTGCTGATACAAAGCAGGATACCCAAGTGTAAATAGCACAACCTGCATTTCTAGCAGATGCATTTAAATAGTTTTCCCTATTCTTGTTAAGAAATGAAATGAAATGGGATTCACCACAACTGGTCCCACTATTGCTCCAAAGAAGTTGTGAGATTCTGTAAGAAATAATTTATCTGCAGGGTAAATTATTTTAACATGTCAAATTGACAACCTGATGACTGAATTGTTTACATATGTGAAATGAAACTTTAGCAAATGTTAATATTACCATTCATATACCCAGAAAGATCTTCCTTCTCTGAACAGTTTTATTATTTGAAAAATTCATTTTTCAGGAAATTTAAAAGAAAAACAATGAGAACTCTGGCTTTTACATTACTCATTTTTGTCATTTGCTAAGGGATCTCTTGGTCATAACAGTGAAATAACTGGAGAAATATGATGAAGTTGTTAAATAAGGCTAAAAAGCATAAATTATGCCACACTGGACAACAGAATAGGATTTGATAATAAAAATTAAGTAACCTAAGGCAACTGGCAATATTTATAACACCCAACTGGCAATATGTATAACCAGTGTCAAAGATCTGGAACATCCTCAGGCCAGCTACAGAAGAGTAGCTTCACAATCCAGGGTTTTTTTTAGCAAGGTCGGATCTTTAAAATACTAAGCAATAACTTGATTGGAAAACACAGTAAGTACAGTTTTTCCTCTTTAATTTTATTTTTTCCCTGAATGTTAAGGCTACAGTCTAATAATGATCATCTATGATTCATTCAAAAAAGTGAGATAAATGATAATTCCTGTCCCCTATGTTCAGCTCCAACTGGAACTCCCATAAAAAATGCAAAAGGAGACATGACAAAGCCAAGTTTGGAAATCCACTAGAAGATCCCAATCCAGAAACATAGAGGACTACCCTCAAGGGGTGCCTACTGCCTCTACTCTCACCTAACCTTAGACACCCCACAGAAGAGGGAAAGAAGCCACCTGCCAGGGCTCTGGAGTAACCTACACTTCCATGGCTCTGTGTACCTATAAATGGCTCTTTATTGGCAGAATCAGCAACACTGCATCCAAAGAGCATTACCAGTCCCCTCAAGAGGAAAATTTTACCAAAAAACAGGACAGACTTTATCCTAAGAAGAAAGATTCAAAATAGTTAAGTAATAATATACTTCAGCTTAAATGCCACTCCCTACATCCTCATGTTAACTGCTACCCATAATAATACTCAATTTTATCAAGTGGTAATTGTTTCAATTGGTCATTTCTCTTTACTCTTCTTATGTTAATTCTTTGTACTCATCACATAACTTAAAGTAGCCTTTCTCCAAGTCATTCTCCATCATTACCAGATATTCTCCTTATGGAAATTAACCCTACATGAAAGTATTTTGCCCATTTACTTGTTTCTTACATCTGTCTCTCCCTTCTAGAATATAAGCATTTTGTCTACCTTATTGCTCAGCCCCAATTCTAGAACACCACCTGGTTCAATAAATATTATTGAATAAAGTAAGGCTCTTTTTACCATCCTAATCCATTTTGGGGTTCATAGTACCCCCTGAATCTCAGAGTTAGAAGGAAAATTAAAAGCCTTCCTGTAAAAGTAGCCTAATCATTTTCCAGTGGCCCAGAATGTCTCACCTGCAGAAAAAAACTTACCTTGTGTTAAGTGGAATGAGAATTATAGATTGTTATTACTATTACTATTGTCATCATTATTATAACATAGTGATAATGACAATAATGAGCATTACCACTTATTATGAGTTAGGCCCTGTACTTTATATACATTATTCAAATCTTCACAACTTTACTGGATAAATATTATTATCCCAATTGACAGACAAAGAAACAGGTTCAGAGAGATTACTTATAATGCGCCAAGGTCAAACAGCTCTTGAGAGTATGAGCGAGGAATCCAAGCTCTGGTTAACTCTTCCCACCATGCCATGCTAAGTGATGCTGAGCTGAAATCATCTTCTTTTAATTCCACCATTCAGTCTTAATGTTCAGGCTCAGTTACTTTCCTGTCTTCTGATCCTTTACCAATTCTACTACTAAAATTAAAAAATTAGGCAAATGAAAAGATGCTCCACATCACTAATTATCAGGGAAATGCAAATTAAAATTATAGTGAGGTATCACTTCATATCAGTTAGGAGAGCCAATAACCAAAAGCCAAGGAACAACAAATGCTGGCAAGGATGCAGAGAAAGGGGAACACTCCTAAACGGTGGTAGGAATGGAAATTAGTTCAATCATTGTGGAAAGCAGCATCAAGGTTCCTCAAAAAACTCAAAATAGAAATACAATTTGACCCAGGAAATCCATTCCTAGGTATTTACCCTAAGAATGCAGCAGCCCAGTTTGAAAAAGACAGATGCACCCCTATGTTTATCGCAGCACTATTTACAATAGCCAAGAAATGGAAGCAACCTAAGTGTCCATCCGTAGATGAATGGATAAAGAAGATGTGGTACATATACACAATGGAATATTATTCAGCCATAAGAAGAAAATAAATCCTACCTTTTGCAACAACATGGATGGAGCTAGAGGGTATTATGCTCAGTGAGATAAGCCAGGCAGAGAAAGACAAGTACCAAATGATTTCACTCATCTGTGGAGTATAAGAACAAAGCAAAAACTGAAGGAACTAAACAGCAGCAGACTCAGACTCCAAGAAGGGACTAGCAGTTACCAAAGGGAAAGAGTTGGGGAGGGTAGATGGGGAGGGAGGGAAAAGGGGATTAAGGGACATTATGATTAGCACATATAATGTAGGTGGGTCACAGGAAAGGCAGTATAGCATGGAGAAGACAAGTAGTGACTTTATAGCATCTTACTACACTGATGGACAGTGACTATAGTGGGGTATGGATGGGGAGGGGGGACTTGATAATATAAGTGAAAGTTGTAACCACAATGTTGCTCATGTGAAACCTTCATAAGAATGTATATGAATGATACCTTAATTAAATCAATTAATTAAAAATTATATCCATTTAACCAAATTATTCCAATAGTATTTCTAAAACATATAGTATACCTGGTTTCCAAGGAAAAGTTAATTTGTAAAATACTCTTTTCTTTGATCATTCACTATGAGGATACCTGGATTAAGTATATTACATTATTTTTATATATGTATATTATTTTACTGTCTATAGGCTTCACTAAGATTTGACCCCATCCTCCTGCTTTTACAATCATCAAAGGCCTTAGAGTAATTGAATTGGAAAAAGTCATACTTACCAAAATACATACCAACTGTAAAAAAGTTACACTTATAAATGGCTCAAGGTGCTTTTAAGAGAGTGAGCTAAAAAATTTAATAGGAAAAAATACTCAAAAGAGAAAATAAAAATTATGTCTATAAACACTAACTCTAAAAATTGAATTCGAGAAACAGGAAAACTTGATAAATGAGACTTTAATATAAGTTTTCATTACATTTTTCAAAGATAGTAAATAAAACACAATTACTTAAAGAGGTGTGGGTATTTGCAAATTAGGTCAGTGTACTAAGTTATAACAGCAGGAAAAATGCAGTACAGCTTTGAAATGCTTCACAATGATTTAGGGTATGTCTGCATCTTTCCTTGAAGACATGGGAAGCTGGATTTCACTCTTAGTTCCCACCCTCACATTTTTGTTGTTGTTGTTCTTTTTTACTTTTTCATTTATTTAAATTAAAACTAAGAGAATACTACCCAGAAGGAAAAATGTTTGGTCAATTCGAGCTTGGTTACACTAGTATCTCCATCTAGTGGGCACTGAGACTATAAAGTTTATTTTATTCAATAAATTCCTGATGGCCTAACTTATTAAACAAAGCAATTCTGAGAAAGATGGAAGACAAGAAAGGCAGTAGGTATTTTCCCGGGGATGCAACAGCCAATCCGCAAGACCAGGAGAGTCATGTTATATCATCATACTACAACAACTACATAAGCCCACAGAGTTCCAATGGTGCTAAAGTTTGGATATAGCTTTCCAGTTTTTTTTTTCCAGTAATGATTTTCTTGTCACTAAGATTCATAATCTTGAAAAATCCATAAAAAAATTTAGATATCGTATAAGCATGAAATTAATTATTGTTGGGCAACTTAAAAAAACTAATTCTTGTCAATATCACACTTAACAGTGAAAAGCTGAAAGCTATTCCTCTAAGATTGGGAACAAGACAAGGATGCCCACTCTCCCCACTTTTATTCAACATAGTACTGGAGATCCTAGCCACAGCAATCAGACAACACAAAGAAATAAAATATATTCAGATTGGTAAGGAAGAAGTTAAACTGTCACTGTTTGCAGATGACATGATATTGTACATAAAAAACCCTAAAGAATCCACTCCAAAACTACTAGAACTAATATCTGAATTCAGCAAAGTTGCAGGATACAAAATTAATACACAGAAATCTGTTGCATACCTATATTCTAACGATGAACTAGCAGAAAGAGAAATCAGGAAAACAATTCCATTCACAATTGCATCAAAAAGAATAGAATACCTAAAGACCTATACCCTGAAAACTACAAGACACTCTTGAGAGAAATTAAAGAGGACACTAATAAATGGAAACACATCCCATGCTCTTGAGTAGGAAGAATTAATATAGTCAAAATGGCCATCCTGTGTAAAGCAATCTACAGATTCAATGCAATCCCTATCAAAATACCAAGAGCATTCTTCAATGAACTAGAACAAATATTTCTAAAATTCATATGAAACCACAAAAGACCCTGAATGCCCAAAACAATCCTTAGAAGGAAGAAAAAAGTTGGGGGGATTACATTTCCTGAATTCAAGCTCCACTACAAAGCCATAGTAATCAAGACAATTTGGTACTGGAGTTAGAACAGAGCCATAAATCAATGGAATAGAATAGAGAGCACAGATATAAACCCACACATATATGGCCAATTAATATATGATAAAGGAGCCATGGAGATACAATGGGGAAATGAAAGCCTCTTCAACCTGGTATTGGCAAAACTGGAAAGCTACATGTAAGAGAATGAAACTGGATTACTGTCTAACTACACAAAAGTAAACTTGAAATGGATCAAAGACCTGAATGTAAGTCATGAAACCATTAAAACTCTTAGAAGACAACATAGGCAAAAATCTCCTGAATATAAACATGAACAACTTTTCATGAACATATCTCCTTGGGCAAAGGAAACAAAAGCAAAAATGAACAAGTGGGACTACATCAAACTAAAAAGCTTCTGTACAGCAAAGGACACCATCAATAGAATAAAAAGGCATCCTACAGTATGGGAGGATAAATTCATAAATGACAAAGCTGATAAGGGGTTAACATCCAAAATATATAAAGAGCTCACATGCCTCAACACCCAAAAAGCAAATAACTCTATTAAAAAATGGGCAGAGGATCTGAACAGACACTTCTCCAACGAAGAAATTCAGATGGCAAAAAAGCACATGAAAATATGTTCCACATCACTAATCATCAGAGAAATGTAAATTAAAACCACACTGAGATATCACCTTACACAGTTAGGAAGGCCAACATCGAAAAGACAAACAACAACAAATGCTGGCGAGGATGTGGAGAAAAGGAAACCTTCCTACACTGCTGGTGGGAATGGAAATTAGTTCTACCATTGTGCAAAGCAATATGGAGGTTCCTCAAAAAACTAAAAATAGAAATACCATTTGACCCAGGAATTCCACTCTTAGGAATTTCCCCAAAGAAAACAAGATCACAGATTCAAAAAGACATATACATCCCTATGGTTACAGCAGCACTATTTACAATAGCCTAGACATGGAAGCAACCTAAGTGTACATCAGTAGATGAATGGATAAAGAAGAGGTGGTACATATACACAATGGAATATTATTCAGCCATAGGAATAAAACAAATCCTACCGTTTGCAACAACATGGATAGAGCTAGAGGGTACTATGCTCAGTGGAATAAGCCAGACAGAGAAAGACAAGTACCAAATGATTTCTCTTATTTGTGGAGTATAACAAAAAAGCAAAAACTGAAGGAACAAAACAGCAGCAGACTCACTGATTCCAAGAATGGACTAGTGGTAACCAAAAGGGGACAAGGAGGGTGAATAGGAAGGGAGAGATAAGGGAATTAAGGGGTAATATGGTTAGTACACATAATATAGGGGATGCACAGGGAAGGCAGCAAAGCACAGAGAAGACAGGTAGTGACTCTATAGCATCTTACTATGCTGATGGACAGTGACTGTAATGGGGTATGTGGGGGAGACTTGATAATAGGGGGCAATGTAGTAACCACAATGTTGCTCATGTGAAACCTGAGCATAAGATTGTATATCAATGATACCTTCAATAAAAAAGTAAAAAGAAAAAAAACTTACTCTTAAGAATTGCTTTTCTTATCACACAATCTTAGTACTAGAAGTGCTAGAAAGGGCCTCAAAGATTTAGTAGTTTAAATTTACTTATTTTAGTAGTGAGGAAACTGGGACCCAGAAACAGAGACTTCCCCTCAGTTATAAAACTAGAGAGTAGCAGCACCAGACTTCAGACTGAGGACTGTTTTTCACACCTATCCTCTCAGAGAAAAAAATACATGCATTGTCCTAGGAGAAGATACTACTTTTACTGGAAAAAAGTATCCATTCTATGTTTTTCTTTAATTTATCTAAATATAACAAATATAAGATTAATAAAGGGGGAAACAGCTGTTTTGCAAATGATGGTAGTGATGATAATTCACTACTTTACTCCAATACAATTAATTGCCTCCTTTTTGGAAAGCATTGTAAAGATGCTCATGAGAAAGTAACACAATCAGCTTTCTTCAGAGAGAAAAATTTTCAAAGTTACTTATTATTTGTAGATGGGTTGTACATTTTTTTGGCCTTTAATTTTTTTTATTTGAAGGTATAGTTATTATTTTAGTTTCAAGTATACAACATAGCGATTCCACAGTTAAATACGTTATAAAACGTTCACCTGAACTAGTGTAGTTACTATCCATCAATATGGAAAAATGTTACAGAACTAGTGACTATATTCTCCATGCTGTAATTTCTTCCCTGTGACTAATTTATATTATGATTGAGATTTTGTGCTTCTATCCCCTTCATTTCTTTTTCCCACCCTCCACAACCCCTCCCCCATGATAAACACCAGTCACTTCTCAATGTCTATGAGTCATTTGCTATTTTGTTCATTTTGTTTTGTTTTGTTTTACATTTTGTTTTGTTTTGTTTTTACATTCCACAAGTAAGTGATATCATACGGTATGTCTTTCTTTGCCCGGATTATTTCACTTAGCATAATACACTCTACAGCCATTCATGTTGTCACAAATGGAAGAATTTCTTTCTTTTGTATGGCTGTACAGTGTTTCATTGTATACATTTACCACAACTTCTTTATCCATTACTCTACTGATGAACACTTTGGTTGCTTCCATATCTTGGCTATTGTAAATATTGCTGCAGTAAACATAGGGGTGCACATATCTTTTCAAGTCAGAGGTTTTTGTTTCTTTGGGTAAATTCTTAAAAGTGGAATTACTGTGTCATATAGTATTTCTATTTTTAATTTTGTGAGGAACCTCCACACTGCTTTCCACAGCAGCTATACCAATTTATATTCTCACCAACAGTATAGGAGGGTTCCCTTTTCTCCACATTCTCACCAACAACTTGTTATTTCTTGTCTTTTGGATAGTGCCATTCTGACTGGTGTGCGGTGATGTCTCATTGTGATTTTGATTTGCATCTCCCTGATGATTAGCAATATTGAGCATCTTTTCATGTGCCTGTTGGCCATTTGCATATCTTCTTTGGAAAAATGTCTATTCAGGTCTTCTGCCCATTTTTTAATTGGGTTATTTGGGGTTTTTGGTGTTGAGTCAGATGAACTCTATATATTTTGGATGTTAGCCTTTTATTAGTTATATCATTTATGAATATATTCTTCCATACTATAGGTTGACTTTTTGTTTTGTTGATGGTATTATTTGCTGTACAGAGCTTTTAAATTTAATGTAGTACTACTTGTTCATTTTTGCTTTTGGTTCCTTTGCCCAGGGAGATGTATCCAGAAAAAAATTACTCATGCTTATGTTCAAGAGATTTTTTACCTATGTTTTCTTCTAAGAGTTTTATGATCTATAGTCAAATGCTCTACCCCTTAACTATAACCCCACCCTTCTGAGAGTTTTATGTTTTCATGTCTTATAGTTAGGTCTTTAATCCATTTTGATTAACTTTTGTGTATGGTGTTAAACAGTAATCCCTTTCATTCTCTTTCATGGAGCTGTCCAGTTTTCCCAACATTATTTAATGAAGAGACTATCTTTTCTCCTCTATATTCCTCCCTCCTTTGTCATATATTAAGTGATCATATAGGCATCGGTTTGTTGCTGGGCCCTCCATCCTTTTCCATTGATCTATATGTCTCTTCTTGTGCCAGTACCATACTGATTTGATTAGTGTAGCTTTGTAGTATAACTTGAAGTTAGGGTGCATGATACCTCCAGCTTTGTTGTTCTTTCTCAAGATTGATTTGGTAATTCAGGATGTTTTATGGTTTCATATGAATTTTAGATTATTTGCTCTAGTTCACTGAAAAATGCCATTGGTATTTTGATAGGGATTGCACTGAATCCAAACTGCTTTCAGCAGCATAGCCATTTTGACAGTATTAATTTTTCCTATCCATGAGTATGGGATAGAACTCCATGTATTTGTGTCTTCTTCAACTTCTTTCATCAGTGACTTACAGTTTACAGAGTACGGGTCCTTCACCTCCTTAATTAGATTTAATCCTAGGTATTTTATTATTTTTGACATAATTGTAAATGGAATTGTTTTCCTGATTTCTTTCTGTTAGTTCATTGTTAGTATTTAGGAACACAGCAGATTTCTGTTGTTGGTTTTGTATTCTGCAACTTTGCTGAATTACTAGTGCTAATAGTTTGTTGGTAGAGTCTTTAGGGTTCTCTCTATATTAGTATCATGTCATCTGTGAATAGTGATGGTTTTTCTTATTCTTTACCAACCTGGATGCATTTTATCTCTTTATCTTGTCTGATTGCCATGGCTAAGACTTCCAGTACTATGGTGAATGAAAGTGGGCATCCACAAAGATGAGAGATGTCATCCTTGTCTTGTCCTGATCTTACAGGAAAAGCTGTCAGCTTTTTGTCATGGAGTATGATGTTAGCTGTGGCTTACCCTTATTGACTCACATATGGCCTTTACTAAGTTGAGGTATGGTTCCTTCTATACTCGTTTTATTGAGAGTTTTTTGTCATGAATAGATGTTGACTTTCATTAAATGATTTTTCAGTATCTATTGAGATTATCATATGGTTTTTATCCTTCCTTTTGTTAATGTGGTGTATCACATTGATTCATTTGTAGATATGGTACCATACTTGCATCCCTGGAATAAATTCCACTTGGTTGTGATGGATGATCCTTTTGATGTATTTTTGAATTTGGTGTGCTAATACTCTGTTGAGGATTTCTGCATCTATGTTTATCAGGGACATTGGTCTATAACTTTTTTTGTAGTGTCTCTGCCTAGTTCTGGTATGAGTGATGCTGGCCCCATAGAATGAGTTTGGAAGTATTATCCTCTTCTACATTTTGTAATACTTAAGAAGGATGGGTATTAGCTCTTTTTTAAGCGATTGCTAGAATTCAGCTGTGCAGCCATCTGGTCCTGTACTTTTGTTTGTTGAGAGTGTTTTGATTATCAATTCAATTTTGTTACTGTTAATTGTCTGTTCAGATTTTCTATTTCTTCCCTGGTCAGTCTTAGAAGATTATAGGTTTTTAGGAATTTGTCCATTTCTTATAGGTTGTCCAATTTATGAGCATATATTTTCTCATAGAATTCTCTTATAATACCTTGAATTTATATGGTCTCAGTTGAAACTTCTTTTTTGTTTCTGATTTTGTTTATTTGTGTACTCTTTTCTTCTTTGATAAGCCTAGCTATGGGGTTGTCTCTTTTGTTTATTTCCTTGAACAACCAGCTCTTGATTTCATTGATTTTTTTTCTATTGTCATACATATTCTCTATTTATTTCTGCTCTGATTCTTATTATTGATAAGTATGTCATTATTGCCATTTTATTCATTGTTTTCTGGTTGTTTTTGTAGTTCCTTGCTGCTCCTTTCTTCCTCTCTATACTCCCCTTGTTATTTAATGGTTTTGAGTATTATGCTTAGATTCCTTTTTTTTAATTTTTAGTGTATCTTTTATAGGCTTTAGGTTTGTGGTTACTGTAAAGCTCACAGATATTTTCCTAAATATATAACAGATATTAAATTGATAGTTGCTATATTTTGATACCTGCTACATTCTTAAAGTACTACTTTTTTATACTTCTTCCTCCTCCATGCTTTACATATAAGATCTCATACCTACATCTTTTGTGTATTCCTTGACTAATTTCATGTTAGTTGATTTTACTGCTTCTGTTTATTGTACTTCATACTTGCTAGTAAGTAATTGGTCTACTACCTTTACTGTAGGTTTATTTTCATTGATGTGAAATATTTAGACCAAAGACATTTCTGTCTACTCCTTTGTCTCTCTCTCTTCTCCTTCTGGGACCCTTTTAACATATCCTGTAAGGCTGGTTTAGTGCTGGTGATTTATTTTAACTTTCATTTATAAAGGAAACTTTTAATCCCTCCTTCAGTTCTAAATGACAACCTTGCTGGGTAGAGGATTCCTGGTTGTAGATTCTTTCCTTTCAATACTTTGAATATTTCATGCCACTCTCTTCTGGCCTGTAAAGTTTGGGCTGAGAAAGCTGCTGGAAGTCTTACACAGTTTCCCTGATAGGTAACTGTCTAGCTCTCTCTTGCTGTTTCTAAGATTCTCTCTTTATCTTTACTCTTTGAAATTTTAATTACTATATGTCTTGGTGTTGTCCTCCTGGGGTTCATCTTGTTAGGGTCTCTGTGCTTCTAGGACCTGGGTGTCTATTTCCTTCCCCAGATTGGGGAAGTTTTCAGCTATTATTTCAAGAGACTTTCTACTCCTTCGTCCCTCTATTCTCCTTCTGGGAGCCCCATTATGCCCTATTATATGCATATTGTTTCATTTGGAGTTGTCACACAGCTCTCTTAGCATCTTCTCATTTTTATAAATCCTTTTTTCTCTCTTTACCTTAGCTTGGTTACTTTGCTGTTCTCTCTTCCATCACACCGATTCTTTCCTCTGCTTTCAGGAGTTTGCTATCTATTTTTTCTATTGTAATTTTTCACTTCAGTAATTCTATTCTTTAGCTCTGAGTGGCTCTTTTCATATTTTCTACCTCTTTGTTGAAGTTCTCACTGAGATCATCAACTATTTTCCCCAGTTTAATGAGCATCTTTATGACTATTACTTTGAATTCTTTATTGAAAAGATTGCTAACCTCTGTTTCATTAATCCCTTTTTCTGGTGTTTTACCTTGTTCTTTTGTTTGGAACATATTTCTCTGCCTTTTCATTCCAACTGGGTTTCTGTGTTTCTTGCTTTGTATTAGATCAGCTATGCCTCCTGGTCTTGAAAGTAGTGACTTTATGAAGTGGGCATCATGTGGTGCCCAGAACCTCAAGACTTTCTGCTCACAAGAGTTTGGTTCTCTTTAGTGGCTGAGCCACAGTTGCTGCTGGTGTGCTGTGGTCAGGGTCTGCCAGCAGAGGCTGACAGCTGGCCACCACAAGCCCTTTGTGCTGTGAGGTGCCTCTGCTGGTATTCTTTGTGGGCTGAGCCATCCTCTGCCTGCCAGTTAACAAAGGTTGACCACTGCTGAGTGTGCCTGGTGGGGAAGGTATGCCATGGCACACAGGGGTTGACCCAATGGGACAGCTGGGGAGTTTAGAGCTGGCTCCCACAAGAGTCTGGCCAGTTGAGCTGCAGGAGGGTTGGGAGAGCCAGGAAAGTGTAGTCCTCCTTCTGCCTACTAGTCTGCAGAATTGGAACACTGCTGGGCTGAGTATGGCTGCACCATTTTTATTCTCAAAGAATTTACATGTCCTTCAAGATTACAAAGATTCCATTGTCAATTATCAGCACTCACCCAAACCTAGAAGGGCTGAACGAATCTAGGCCCACCTAATCAACTGCCCTCCAAAGAGGTTTGTTGTGGTGCTGCTGTTGTTTTGTTGCTTGGTGTTTATAGACCATAATCGGAAACAGAAAAAAAACATTAACAGGTTATAAAAGTGAAATCTGCCATACCTCTTTGATATAACAGAATGCCAAGTAAATAATTCTGTAGCTAGGCTGCAAGCAAGTCTCTAAGGGGCACAACTTTGGTCTAAGAAGCTGGTAGTCAGACCTTACTTTACAGAGTTAAGTGGCCTGGCATATGGATGACTATAAAGTTTTTTGAATTTCTCCAAGTGCTAAACAGATGCTAAGCTGTATTATTCATGATTCAGAAACATATCTTACTGCACAAATGCTACTTGGAAAATATTCCCATTTACAATACAAATCAGTTACAATTTTAGTTCCTCTGAGTAAACTTCTAAAGATACAAGGTCAAACATAAGTTAGACCAGAGAGCCCTGGGGTCCCTTTAATGAAGTAGGTGGCTTATTCCTGAGAAATCCTAAAATAATCCCTGAGTCTGACAGGCTATTTTGTGTCCAAGTACTTTTTCAGAATGAAATGAAATTGTGTAGAGTATTTTCAACTTAAGGAAGATAAAATTGAATATATACACAATGATCTCATCCTATGTGTTTGCTTAAATATGACTAAAGTAATTTTTTCTTCAAAAGTATTGGTTTATAAGAAGTCAAATAGAAAACCAGTTTGCAAAGGGTGGATATTTGCAACACATAATATATATGGCCTTAATATATAAAATTATTATAGAGTAATAAGATGATGATTAATGACTACTCCAAGAGTATGAACTGAATGGATATACAACATAATAAAAAAAATGCAAGTGACCAATAATGAGAAACAGAAAAGATGTCTAAACTATCTAGTAATAAAAGATATGCCCATGACAGTTTAAATCAGACTAGAAAAGACTTAAAAGATTGATAGAGTATTAGTGAAGCTGTGGGGAAACTGATTCTTATGCAATGCTGCTGCATATTAGTTTGTAAAATCTTTTCAGATGACAATTTCACAATGAATTTCTAAAGTTAAAATGATCAGGAATAAGGCAGAGATATCCCCTCTCACCATTGTTTTTCAATATCATACTATAAACTCCTGGTTATTTCAGTAAGACAAGAAAAGGAAATAAAAGGTATAGAGATTGAGAAGGTAGAAATAAAACTATCTTTGTTCACAGAAGAAATTATATTCTATGTAGAAAATCCAAAAGAATCAACAAGAAGAACTTCTAGCACTGAGAACTGATTATATTATAACAAGGTTGTAGCACAGAAAATTAATATACAAAAGTCAATCACTTTCTTATATATCAGCCATGAACAAAAGGGATTTGAAATTTTAAATACAATATCATGGACATTAACATCCAAAAAAATTGAAATACTTAAGTATAAATCAAGTAAAATATGTAGAAGATCTTTAGAAAGAAAACCACAACACTCAGTTCAATGAAATCAAAGAACTAAATAAATGGGGAGATAGTCCTCATTCATGGATAGGAAAACACAATATTGTCAAGATATTAGTTCTTTCCAATTTGATCTACTGATTCAATGCAATTTCAATCAAAATCCCAGGAAGTCATTTTGTGATTATCAACAAATTCTAAAGTTCTCCTGGAGAGGCAAAAGACCCAGTATTGCAAACACAACACTGAAGAAAAACAAGGTTGGAAGACTGATACTGACTTCAAGATTTACTGTAAAGCTATAGTGCTCAGGACAGTGTAGTATTGGTGAAAGAACAGATAGATAGAATAAAGATAGATAGATAGAAAGAATAAAGATCTCAGAAATAGACCCACATAATATAGTCAACTGGCCTTTGACAAAGAAGCAAAAGCCATGCAATGGACAGATAGACTTTTCAACAAATGCTGCTGAAACAACTGAACTTCCATATGCAGAAAAATTAATGAACCTAAACACAGACTTCACAGCTTTACAAAAATTAACTCAAAGTGAATCAAAGACTTAAATATAAAACATAAAACTATAAAACTCCTAGGAGATGACATAGGACAAAACCTGGATGACCTAGGATTTGGCAAAGATTTTTGAGATAGAACACCAAAGACATGATCCATGAAACAAATAATTAAAAAGCTGAACTCCATTAAAATCAAACATTTCTGCTCTGCAAAAGACAATGTCAAGAGAAAAATAAAAGAAGCCATGGACTAGAATAAAATATTTGCAAAGGACATAACTGATAAAGGACTGTAATCCAAAAATATACAAGGAAGCATTGAAACTCAACAATATGAAAAAAAAACAACCCAATTTAAAAAATGGGCCAAAGACCTGAGACACTTCACCCAAGAAGATATACAGACAGCAAATAACATGCAAAAAGATGCTCCATATCATATAACATCAAATAAATGCATATTAAAACAACAAGGAGATACCAGTACATACTTACTAAAATGGCAAAAATTCATATCTCCAAATGCTGGCAAGAATATGGAGCAACAGAAACTCTCATTCATGGCAGGTGGGAATGCAAGATGCTACATCCATGTTGGAAGACAGTTTGACAGTTTCTTTCAAAATTAAACATACTCTTACCATACATTCCAGCAGTCACAAACCTTAGAATATACCCAAAACAACTGAAAACATGTCTACACAAAAAATTTGCATGTGGATGTTTATAACAGCTTTATTCATAATTGACAAAACTTGGAAGCATCCAAATGTTTTTCAGGAGGTGATAGATACACTATGTTACACTCAGGCAATAGAATACTGGTCTGGACTAAAAAGAAATAAGCTGTCAAGCCACCAAAAGACACAGGGGAATGTTAAATGCATATTACTAAGTGAAAGCAGCCAATCTGAAAAGGTTATACACTGTGTGGTTCCAAGTACATGGCATTCTGGAAAAGGCAAAACTATAAAGACAAAAAAAAAAATCAGTGATAGCCAGGGGTTATAAAAGGGGGATGTAGGAAAAGAGGAGGAGACAGAGATTAAAGATGGTGGCATGAGAGGTGAAACAGAGGCCTCCTCATAAAACCACATATAATATGAAAATATAATTAATACAACTAATCCTGAAAGAGCAACAGGAAAGAAGCCTGCACTAGACTGCACACACCTGGAGAAAAGAATAGACCTCATGGAACAGGGTAGTACCAAAGCTGTGATCCGGCGGGACCCAAGCCCCTCCCCAACCCAGCTCACTGGCGGGAGGAAGAGAAACGGAGTGAAGAGGCAGTGGAGGCCTAGGACTGCTGAACACACAGCCCTGAAGATCTGCTCTGGGAGCACAAACCTAAATTGCATGACGCTATGGAGATTAATGGGGTTGGAAAGCTAAGACAGGTGGAATACCTGGAGAGACTGAGATTCCAGCCACTTGTGGAAAACAGATCCACATCCAGCTGCTCTGGGACAAAAGAAAGGCAGGCAGTCTGAGAGACTGCCTAACAGCGAGAGGGCTGCTAATGGGGTAATGACCGCACAGAGCTTACCGCTCAGGAGAAAGGTCAGGTGAGCAAAATTGTCCAGGCACACTCTGCCCAGCAGGTTGGGAACTTTTAGGAGCTTCAGGCATTTCATACCCCTGGCTGGCAACACAACTCCAAGGCCCCCCACCGTGATATGCAGCCTGCTGTGCCTTCACCTTCCTCCCGTCCAGCCCGAACAAACACGCAAACCGGCAGCCCTTGTCCTAGCATCGGACCAGCCAGAGGGAAGTCCTACCTATGGCAACTACAAACGCAAAGTATAGAGGCTTACACCTGTGTGCTCAGCCCACCCATTCTGGCAGTGGAGACAGGCATAGCAGCTCGAAGCAGAAACAGCTCTTTCCTCCCCCCAGGCACCAGCATCGCTCCCCTGCAACCCCCAATATCACTCCAGGGTATGAGCAGCTACAGAGAGTACAGTTTCTGGGCACTAGAGGGCGCCACATACAACTATGAAACATTAAAGGAACCCATTTCAAACCAAAAATCCCACAAACACTAGAAAAAGGGTCAAGTGAAACTATAATTCATCAATATACCTGAAAGAGATTTCAAAATAAAAGTCATAAAAATGCCCATAGACATACAGAAAAATATTCAAGAACTCAGGGAAGAATTCCAGATGGAGATTCAATCATTACAGAATACAATATCATATATGAAACATACAAAGGAGGGATTGAAAAGCAGATTAGAAATAGTGGAAGAGAAGGTAAATGGAACAGAAATTAGAGAAGAGAATAAAAAGAAGCTTAGGTACAGAGAGAAAAAAGAATCTCTAGGAATGAGAGAATATTAAGAGAACTGTGCGACTGACTAAAATAGAACAATATTCACATTATAGGGGTACCAGAAGAAAAAGAGAGAGAAAAAGAGATAGAAAGGGTCTTTGAGGAGGTAATTGCTGAGAAATTCCCCAATATGGGGAAGGAGATACTCTCTGAGGCCATGGAGTGCACAGATCTCCTAACACAAGGGACCCAAGGAAGACAACACCAAGACATATAATAATTAAAATGGCAAAGATCAAGGATAAGGACACACTATTAAAAGCAGCCAGAGAGAGAAAAAAAGATCATGTACAAAGGAAAACTCATCAGGCTATCATCAGACTTCTCAAGAGAAACCTTAAAGGTCAGAAGGGAGTGGCATGATATATTTAATGCAATGAAGCAGAAGGGCCTGGAACCAAAATACTCTACCCAGCAAGATTATCATTTAAATTTGAAGGAAAGATTAAACAATTTCCAGATAAGCAAAAGCTGAGAGAATTTATATCCCACAAACCATCACTACAGTGTATTTTTGGAGGACTGCTACAGATGAAAATGTTCCTAAGGCTAAATAGCTGTCACCAGAAGAAACAAAACCGCAGTAAAAAAAGTAGAACAATTGACTACTAAGGAGATGCAAAATTAAATCACATACCGGTGAAGTCAGACAAAGGATAGAAAAAGAGTACAGAATATGATACCTAATGTATAAGCAATGGAGGAGGAAGAAAAAAAAGGAAAAAAAAGAGAACCTTTACATTGTGTTTGTAATAGCATACTAAGTGAGTTAAGTTAGACTGTTAGATAATAGGAAGTTACCTTTGAACCTTTGGTAACCACGAATCTACAGCCTGCAATGGCAATAAGTACATACCTATCAATAATCAGGCTAAATGTCAATGCTCTGAATGCACAAATCAAAAGACATAGAGACACTGAATGGATTAAAAAGACCCATCTATATGCTGCCTACAAGAGACTCACTTCAAACCCAAAGACATACAGAGACTAAAAGTGAAGGGATGGAAAAAGATATTTCATGCAACTAATAGAGAGAAAAAAGCAGGAGTTGCAGTACTTCTATCAGACAAAATAGACTTCAAAACAAAGAAAGTCACAAGAGACAAAGAAGGATATTACATAATGATAAAGGGGTCAATCCAACAAAAGGATATAACCATTATAAATATGCACCCAACACAGGAGCATCTACATATGTGAAACAAATACCAACAGAATTGAAGGGGGAAACAGAATGCAATGCATTCATTTTAGAAGACTTCAACACTCCACTCAGTCCAAAGGACAGATTAACCAGACAGAAAATAAATAATGAGACAGAGGCACTGAACAACACATTAGAACAAATGGACCTAACTGATATATACAGAACACTCCACCCAAAAGCAGAAGAATACACATTCTTCTCAAGTACACATGGAACATTTTCAAGAATAGATCATATACAAGGCCAAAAAAAGAGCCTCCATTACTTCAAAAAGATTGCAATTGTATCAACCAGCTTCTCAGACCACAAAGGCATGAAACTAGAAATAAATTATGCAAAGAAAATTAATAAGCTCACAAACACATGGAGGCTTAACAACATGCTCCTAAATAACAAATGGATCAATGACCAAATAAAAACAGAGATCAAGCAATATATGGAGACAAATGACAACAATAATTCAACACCGCAAAATCTAGCAACAACAGCCATGCTAAGAGGGAAGTATATTGCAATACAGGCCCACCTCAGGAAAGAACAATCCCATATGAACAGTCTAAACTCACAATTAATGAAACTAGATAAAGAAGAACAAATGAAGCCCAAAGTCAGTAGTAGGAGGGACATAATAAAGATTACAGCAGAAATAAATAAAATCGAGAAGAATAAAACAATAGAAAGAATCAATGAAAGCAGGAGCGTGTTCTACAAGAAAATAAACAAAATATATAAACCCCTAGCCAGACTTATCAAGAAAAAAGAGTCAACACACATAAACAGAATAAAAAATGAGAATGGAAAAAATCACTATAGGCACAAATACAAAAATACAGAAATACAAAAATTATTAGAGAATACTATAAAAATTATATGCTAACAAACTGGATAACCTAGAAGAAATGGACAACTTTCTAGAAAAATACAACCTTCCAAGGCTGACCCAGAAAGAAACAGAAAATCTGAACAGACTAATTACTAGCAATGAAATTAAAGTGGTAATCAAAAAACTACCTATGAATAAAATCCCTGGACGAGATGGCTTCACCACTGAATTCTATCAAACATTTAGTGAAGACCTAACACCCATTCTCCTTAAATATTTCCAAAAAGTAGAAGAGGAGGCATTACTTCCAAACTCACTCTACGAGGCCAGCATCACCCTAATACCAAAACCAGGCAAAGACACCACAACAAAGGAAAATTACAGACCAATAACCCAAATGAACACAGATGCAAAAATACTCAACAAAATATTAGCAAATCACATTAAAAAACACTTCAAAAAGATTATCCATCATGATCAAGTAGGATTTATTCCAGGGATGCAAGGATGATACAATATTAGAAAATCCATCAACATCATCCACCATGTCAACAAAAGGGACAAAAACCACATGATCATCTCCATAGATGCCAAAAAAGCATTTGACAAAATTCAACATCCATTCATGACAAAAACTCTCAACAAAATGGGTAAAGAGGGCAAGTACTTCAACATAATAAAGGCCATATATGACAAATCCACAGCCAATATCATACTTAACAGTGAGAAGCTGAAAGCTTTTTCTTTAAGATTGGAACAAGACAAGGATGCCCACATTCCCCACTTTTATTCAACATAGTTCTTGAGGTTCTAGCCACGGCAGACAACACAAAGAAATAAAATGCATCCAGATTGATAAAGAAGAAGCCAAACTGTCCCTGTTTGCAGATAACATGACATTGTACATAAAAAACCCTAAAGAATCTATTCCAAAACTACTAGATCTAATATATGAGTTCAGCAACGTTGCAGGATACAAAATTAATACATAGAAATCTGTTGCATTCCTATACACTAATGATTGACTAGCAGAAAGAAAAATCAGGAAAACAATTCCATTCACAATTGCATCAAAAATAATAAAATACCTAGGAATAAACCAAACCAAGGAAGTGAAAGACCTATACCCTGAAAACTACAAAACACTCATGAGAGAAATTAAAGAAGATATCAATAAATGGAAACATCCTGTGCCCATAGATAGAAGGAATTAATATTGCCAAAATGGCCACCTTGCCTAAAGCAATCTACAGATTCAATGCAATCCCTATCAAAATTCCAACACCATTCTTCAACGAACTAGAGCAAACTGTTCTAAAATTCATAAGGAACCACAAAATGCCCCAAATAGCCAAAGCAATCCTGAGAAGGAAGAATAAAGTGGGGGGGATTATGCATATATGGTCAATTAAAATATGATAAAGGAGCCATGGACATACAATGGGGAAATGACAGCCTCTTCAACAACTGGTGTTAGCAAAACTGGACAGCTACATGCAGGAGAATGAAACTGGATTATTGTCTAACCCCATACACAAAAGTAAACTCAAAATGGATCAAAGACTTGAATGTAAGTCATGAAATCATACAACTCTTGGAAGACAACATAGGCAAAAATCTCCTGAATATAAACATGAGCAACTTTTTCCTGAATGCATCTCCTCAGGCAAGGGAAACAAAAGCAAAAATGAACACATGGGACTACATCAAGCTAAAAATCTTCTGTACAGCAAAGGACACCATCAACAGAACAAAATGGCACCCTAAAATATGGGAGAATATACTCGTAAATGACATATTCGACAAGGGGTTAACATCCAAAATATATAGAACTCACACACCTCAACAATCAAAAAGCAAATGACCCAATTAAAAAATGGGCACAGGATATGAACAGACACTACTCCAAAGATGAAATTCAGATGGTCAACAGGCACATGTAAAAATGCTCCACATCATTAATTATCAGGGATATGCAGATTAAAACCACAATGAGATACCACCTCACACCAGTTAGGATGGCCAGTATTGAAAAGACTAAGAATAACAAATACTGGTGAGGATGAGGAGAAAGGGG
This sequence comes from Manis javanica, assembly GCF_040802235.1. Classification (NCBI taxonomy): domain Eukaryota; kingdom Metazoa; phylum Chordata; class Mammalia; order Pholidota; family Manidae; genus Manis; species Manis javanica. Next base: position 99,124,506 of record NC_133163.1, on the reverse strand, counting down.
AACACTCCTACACTGCTCAGGGGAATGTAAACTAGTTCAACCATTGTGAAAAGTAATATGGAGGTTCCTCAAAAAACTAAAAATAGAAATACCATTTGACCCTGGAAATCTACTCCTAGGAATTTACCCAAAGAATACAGCTTCTCAGATTCAAGAAGACATATACACCCCTATATTTATTGCAGCACTATTTACAATAGCCAAGATATGGAAGCAACCTAAGTGTCCATCAATAGATGAATGGATAAAGAAGATGTGGTACATATACACAAAGGAATATTATTCAGCCATAAGAAAAAAACAAATCCTACCATTTGCAACAACATGGATGGAGCTGGAGGGTATTATGCTCAGTGAAATAAGCCAGGTAGAGAAAGACAAGCACCAAATGATTTCCCTCATTTGTGGAGTGTAACAATGAAGCAAAACTGAAGGAACAAAACATCAGCGGACTTACAGATTCCAAGAAGGGACTAGCAGTTACCAAAGGCGAGGGATGGGGTGGGTGGGTGGGGAGGGAGGGAGACGGGGATTGAGGGGTATTATAATTAGTACATATGGTTGGGGGGGGATCATGGGGAAGACAGTGTAGCACATATAAGACAAGTAGTGACTCTGTGGCATCTTAGTACACTGTTGGACAGTGACTGCAATGGGGTGTCGGGGGAGACTTGATAATATGGGTGAATTTAGTAACCACATTGTTTTTCATGTGGAACCTTCATAAGAGTTTATATCAATAATACTTTAATTTTAAAAATTGTAAAAAAATAAAAGAAAGAAGGGAGGATTGTTAGGGCAGTGAAACTACTCTGGATACAGTCATGGTAGACACATGTCATTACAAATTTGTCCAAACCTATGAAGCATACAAAATAGAGTGTACATTAATGAACCCTAATGTAAAGGGTGTTAACAATGTGTAAATGTAGGTTCATCAAGTGTAACTAATGTACCCTCTGATGGAGGATGTTGATAATGGAGCAGTGAAGGTGGGGAGGCAAGGGTATATGGAGAACCTCTGTACCTTCTGCTCAATTTTGTTATGATCGTAAAACTGCTCTGAAAAGTAAAGTCTATTTAAAATTTTTTTAATTTAAAAAGAATTTTGAGCTAAAATAGAAAAAGCTTTATAATTCTATGTCCTGGCATTTATTTTAATGAAAAAACTGATAAAGTCAGTTTGATAAAGAACCATGTGCATAAGAATATTTGTCACAGCCTTTTTTATAATAGTGGAAAATTGAAAATAACCTAAATTTCCACCACAGAAGGCTAAAGAAATTATAGTATATTTTTGTAAAAAAATATTATTAAGTATGAAAGCTGGTCTTACTTTGGTTGACAGATTTTATACTTTGTCAAGGTAATGATTATTTTTACAAATCCTGCTATATCCACCTGGAAACACCTGAAATGTCCAATTATAAGGCCAAGTTAATTCTAGTATGACCATATAATATTAAACAAGGCAGCCTTTAAAAGAACTGTATGTGTGCTTATATGGAATGATTCACAATTTACATTTTTAAGTGCAAAAGCAAAGCAGAGAGGAAAAAATATATATATAAATATAAAATGTTCCTATGTGTGTCATATAAAGGGGAAATGTGTATAAATTACAGTGGGTAGGGTATTTCTAGAGGATTCATAAAAATTCTATAACAGTGATTGGTTCTGGGATTGAAGGAAGTCTTGCTTTTTCTTTTTTTCTTACATTGATGTATTAGACACTTACAGAAAAGTATATAAGGCATAAAATAAAGCTTAATAATTTATCACAAAAAGAACACCTATGACTGTCAAGGTCATGAAACAAGTATTGCCAGCACTTTAGAAAGTCCCTTCACCTCCCCACCTAACCATTTTCCTTTTCTCTTTCCCAAAGGTAACCACTATACTGAATTCTAACTTGCTAAACATTTTTATCATGAACGAAGGTTAAATTTCATCAAACGGTTTACTTTATCTATCAGGATTACCATGTTTTATTCTGTTATGGTAAATTACACTGATTTTAATTGATAAATCAATCTCTAATTCTTGGAACAAACTCACCTTAGCCATTATATATTATCCTATTATATTACAGGGTTTAAATATGTTAATAATTTTTTTAGGAATGTTTGCATCTAAATTCATGAGAAACATTGACCTGTAATTTTCTTTTCTTGTAATGTCCTTGTCAGATTTGGTTATCAAGGTATCACATTTAGCTTAGCATCAAGTTTATACTGGCCTCATAAAAGAAGTTAGAAAATGTTCTCCCTTTTCATATTCTTTGGAAGAATTTGTATATACTACTTTTGTGTGACATTTCTATGTTTATGTTAATCCAGTACCCCCAACTAAGCAGTAAACTCACTAAACTCAAGGAATATATATAGGGTTTTCTGTATCCTTAGTTTCCAACTTTTTGCTTTGAATATAGCAGGATTTGTAAAAATAATCATTACCTTGACTAAGCATAAAATCTGTCAACCTATAAAAAAACCATTAAATTCACATTATTAAGCACATACATTAAAAATATAACTCACTTTCATCTATTCAGAAAGATCACAGAATGTTAGGGCTGGATTCATCCCTAGTGTGCTTCCTATGTTTGCATTGCTGATTACATTACACCATAGGTAACAACATAACTGAATACAATAAGTATCTATTTTTACCCTTGTTTTTTTTTTAGTGAATAATAGTTGATATACAATGTCTATTGGCTTCAGCATACAACACAGTGATTTAATAACTACACAGATGAAATGAAATGCTCACCACAGTAAGTGTAGTTAGCAGCTGCCACCATACAAAGATATTACAGTATTATTGACTATGTTCCCTATGCTGAACTTTTCATCCTGTGACTTATTTATTTTATAATTGGAAGTTTATCCCTTTTTATCCCTTTCACCTAATTCATCTTTTCCCCCACCCTCCTTCCCTATAGTAGCCACCAGTTTGTTTTCTGTGTTTATGAGTAAAAGCATCTTTTTCAATCTAATTTATCTGAGTGGCAATTAGGACAGTTTCATTCACAAGCAATTTGTCTTTTGTCTCATTAAATAAATTATCTGAGTCTCAATATTTGCCTTTGCAAAATTAAAATAATAATAAAACTTGTTTTACAAAGCTACCATGAGGTTAAAGGTAATAGTGTGCTTGATAGTAATGAATGAAACTCTCTTCTTTCACTTTTTACTCTCACATAAATCCTAACAGAACTTTAAAGTCATATTTTTCAGTAATAACCTCCAAACCTTTGTGCCTCCAGAACTGCAAAGCATGCCTTAAATGGTCTCCATTAGTTAACCTTTCTTTTCCCTTTGAGTCACTTTTTTCTCAACATGATACAATTTGTCTCCTTATTATTCCCAGACCATCAGTACACTTAGAACACTTTATACAGTTACAAAATCTTCCATGACTACTAATTTATTTTCCTACCTTACCTATTTTCTTGCTAAACTCTTCCCCTAAACTTTTTCAAAATCTCCTATCAGGAAGGTCAGAGAACTGGAGGTATTCTTACTCGTTCCTGTGAGCTTAAAAAAAAACAACTAGTTACTCTAGTTACTTTAGAAACAGAAATTGAGGCATAGGGAGGTTTGTACAAATTACAGAGCAAACTGATCACAAAGGGAAACAAGGACTCAAGAAACTTCCATTGTCCTGCTTACTCAATCAGATATTTTCTGGGCATCAGACTAGGGTAACTCTTGATCAAGATAGCTACCATCACCTCTATGAAACATTAATACATGGAAATAGATGACAAACCCCTCTGAATTTGGTAGGGGGGTTATTTAGCTGCGTATATTCATCATTTCATTTTCTTTGAGGCACACAATAAATGTAGTAAGGGCTATACACATATGTGGTACACTTAATATCACCTGCATTGTTCCAGTTAATTCTTTAAATAATTTTTAACTTACTGCTGGGTGCAAGTCAAGGTCTGGAGGCCTCAAAACACAGTGACCTAATAATGATAAGGATCTAAGGATCACAACAAAAGTTCAAAAGACAACCAAGCATTCATGTGAATTTTCAGCAATAGCGCTTTTCAATTGACACCACTTGGAAAAAGTGACCCATATTCCTGCAATCTGCTGCTACCTAATTTGTCTTGTTTGCTTTCATTTATGCTAAAGGTAAACATGTCTTTAGCCTAGGAAAGGAAATGGAAAAAAAAGCAGAGGTGATCTAAACAACCGCCACAAAGCAAAGCTTCTGGTCTGCAATCAAATAACTTATTCATCTCATCCGTTTGAATCCAAATCCAGAATCATTAAATAAATGATGAATTCCCAATCCCATTCCTAAAAAAGAATATAACCAGAAATACAAACACCATCCCAGAGATACAAACCAAAAGAAACTTGGTTCCATTTTATTGATAAAACTATGTGAATGGTTTTATATTTACATATTAACAGTATTAACTTAAAATTTCAAACATTTTTAAACACAGGCCACCCAGTACTAACACGAAGCCCTCCTGGTTTTTATTCTAGTGAGCACATGGCTTCAGTCCATACTTAACACTTAATTAGGAGATTCTTCTCAAAGATTGTATTCTGAATTTACCATCTTCTTAGAAACCATGCTGCTGCAGTTCATTAGTAGTCAACATCTGGCTGGAATACTTTAAACTATTTTCCTTAACCATTATATAGATGAGGTTTCTGTTATTCTAAGCAAACTGAATGTCCTTGTATGGACTTCTATACCTAATAATTAGTGACAGTCAAAATTGTTCTCTGATTTTTCTTATACTATGTAGCACACTGCTATTAAAACATTCAAATCATAGTTTAAACCTTTGTATAACTGTGACTGTACAAAAAAAAAAGTCTCATTCTGAAGACCAAGAAATATTTAACTTAAATGGAGAGATATACAAAGAAAAATATATCCTTAAACTTTCTCAAGCTAACAGTCCCTATAAACTCAGGAAATGAAAACTTGGACATATCTGGCACCTAACTCTGAACATTCTACTTACTCTGCTTCTGAACTTCAAAGGTTCCTTGCACACTACAGATTTTAAACTTCAAAAAAACTCCTCTCAAAGAGTATCAACCCAATTCTATACAACTAATTTGCCCCTGAAATCAAGTTAACTAAATCAGTTCAGGGGCTTAAGCAACTAGAAAACATCCCTGCAGTCAAATAAGTTCCTAAAAGGAATTTCATGAGGCTGCATAAGCCTTGGCTGACACATATTTGTAAGTCTGGCTCAGAGAGCTGTTATATAACACACTTACGGATTCACTCTGCCTTAAATGCCCTTGGGTCCCTCCCAGTACTTTGTATCAAGCCTTCCCTTCCTTTAAAATTGTTTTAGAACTCACCCTTACCTGAAATGCCCATCTGAGTTCACAAAGGAGCCATCTTACAACGCTACTCCCCATTCACAAATAAAATACTTCACACTTTGTATGAGATGCAGGCTCAATTAATGTCTTGTGTTACTATTCCACTATGAGCGTTTAAGTACCATGAAGGCGCTGTCGTTCCTTTTCTTTTTCTTTTTTAAATTGTTTCTTCCCTTGCATGGGTGCAGGGTGGTACTCCCCACTGAAAGAACTCAAATCAATGTAAATCCCATCTTGCATCCTCAGCTCACAGCCCTCAGAGGCTTTCTATTACACTTGGAATGAAATCCAAAGAAGACTCCACAATGTGGCCTCTGTCTCCCTCTCAGTTCACCTCCCACCACTCTTCCCTCTCTCCCACTCACCACACCCCAGTCACACAGGCCTCTGCAACTCCTGGAACATGAAAAACATGCTTTTTAGTACTTTTGAACTTGCTGTTCTTTCTGCCTCCCTTCACTGCTCACTCTTTCAGACCTGTTCAAATGCCTCCTCCTTAGAGAGGACTTCTCCTAACACCCTGTCTAAAATAGCAATTTCTCCTTACACAGCCTATTTTTAATCATAGCCCTAGCTGATACTACATTATATATTTATTTGTATAGCTGTTCATTATATCCCACCATCACCAAAACCACCAGCATATTTTATTCGCAACTGTATCCCTTGTGCCTTAAACAATGCCTGGGGCATAATAGGTGTTGATTAAATGTCACTGAATTTCTGCTTCAAGACAGGACAGGAAGTTTATAGTGAAGCTGAAAAGTCTATCTTCTCTGGGAAGCATTCACTCTTAAACCCAGTGTTATTCCTGTTATTCCGAGCTCCGTAATAAAAGAATTCTTCATGCCTAACTATGAGCCTCCCCAGCTTCCTCAGTGGACTGCAACCCTCAAGGGAAAGTTTTATGCCCAATCCATATTCTGTGTTATTCAGTTACATGAACTGTATTTCTGACATGTCAAAGATATCCACACATAGAATGCTCTCCTACCCTACTGCTCACTGCTGGTCATTTCAATTTCATTAGCCAAGGTAATAGGGGCTTTTTCCTCCTTTGACTTCAATGTGGAGGCTGTAGCCCAGCCCTATGTTCTTCTACTATAATCCCCAGTACTCCAAAATGGATCTTGTGAACATGACTTGCTCAGTCCATCATCTCATGAATTTAAAATCTGGACCTAACCTCAGCCGACCACAGCAGAGGGAGGAAGCCAACTTAATAAACCTTACTATCTAAAGCTAGCCTTTAGAGTTGCAAGCTGTTTCCCAGGCCAGGCAGCTATGTCTTGTCTAAGATCCTCAAGAGGAACTTGGACCTTTCCTCTTGCCTTCAAAGACAACTCCAAGAACAGACAGAAACTAGATACAAGTCTAGAGCAACCTAAACCCTCAGCTAAAAAAAATACAGACACACCCTACAGAATGCCTTACCAACTACTGTTTTCTTATTAGAATACCTCTTGGTTTTGGATACTCAGACTTCATACACTCCATGTACCTCTCAATACAATACTTTTTGAAAGGTGTTTATATAAGAAAAAAATACACTTATATCTCAAAACCTAAATACAACATTTTTAACAGTGTGCAGAATACTGAGACACCAGTGTCTACAAAGAAGACATACAGTGTACCACTATGTAAAGTGACTGCTTGCTAACAGCCATATTAATTATCTGATGTTCTGGAAGACTGTTTTAAGTCTTTTTTATTGTATTTCCATGTTACTTAGGCAGACAAATTTTCAATCCATTTTTTGTAACATTGTAGGAAATTAATTAATGTTCTTAGTTGAGGAGTAATGCATTATAATTTTTCCTATTTAAAATAATAAGAAATAGGCCCTGGCTTAATGATTTTGTGCAGACTATCTGATTTTTGGAATAGACTCCTGCTGTTAAGTGGAAGGTGCCTGTATTTTCTTGGATTCTTTCACCCCAAATCCATCAACAAGCTTCTCCCTCAGCCTTTCTGACTTGGTCACAGTCCAGCAGCTCATCTGTTCTCAATCTCTAAATGTGACTCTTTGAATCCCCTCCTGTGTCTTCATATTCCAGTTCTCCCAACTGCAGTAATTGGGGTCATCCACTGCCCCTCTCTTACCTTTCATTCCAATCATCCCTTTTCTCTAATCTTTGCTTTATTTCTACTTTCCCCAAAGGAATATATGCACATCATCTAAAAGAGCAAAGGAGCTAAAAGGCTTACAACAGCAGAAGCAGCTTCTAGCTCTTACCCTCCCATCCCCATCCCACTGCAGTGTGCCCTGTCAGACAGTTTCTACTCGTAGCTCTTGGTTTCATTATCAAATAATCTCAGTAAAATGCTGTCTTCCAGTTATTCCATTTTAAACTTTGTCCACTGCCTTCCTATTATAGTAAATGAGGGTTTTAGCTCTCTTACACCCTTCATTCTCTTCTCCCCAATCTTAATAAATTTATGTCCAAAATTTTGGATGGGTTACATCGTGTAGACTTTAAGACTTTGCAGTTTGAAAACTGTTTTTTTCTATTCTTACATTTGATCAATGAATTTATTCTAAGCTAAAATTCAGTCATATTTTGAAGACATTACTCCATTGCCTTTTACTTCCAAAGCTATTTTTATAAATTAATTTTCATTCCTGATCCTTCGATTTCTTTCTTTTCTTTCCTTTTGCTCTATCAGTCAACTTTCAGTGTATTTGCTACCACCATTCAAGTTTCAAAATTCTATGATATACTCTGTTTTTCTTCTTTCCTTTTTTTTTTATTTTTTAAATTGAGGCATAATTTGATTTGTTTTTCTCTATTTACTATGCTGACCACCCAGCAAGTGCCTTTCAATCCAAGAATTCGTATTTCACTTTGGGGAAACATATTTTAAAAATAACTTTCTAAAGACTGTTTTCTGTGTTTCTCCTTCTAGCTGGATATTGAATTTCTGAAATTCATCTATAAAATTTCCTATCTTTCTCCCTCTTATTTTCCATCTCTTTTCCCTCCTACTTTCTCAGGGAGTTCTCTGTTTCCTTGGGGTTCTTTTCTTCTTTGCTTCTTTCTTTGTTTCATGCTGGAGGCTTTCTTTCAGTCTCCAGAGTCTGGTTATCTTTTGATGCCTTATCATATTTAAGAATGAGTCACTAAAAAGCTGAAGATGGGTTTCTAATATGGTCATAGGGTAGCTGGAGAATTTTTTGGGGAGAGGGTCACCAAATGTCAGTATCTACAGTTCTTTTCTCTAGGATGGTTCAGTTTCCTCTGTGAAGAATCTTGCAACATTCCTGGTGGGGTGTGGAGTGATAATGCTACCTTTGTACCAGAGCTGGCCAGACGAAGGGAATTTCACTGTTCAGATGTAAGAAGTCTTTTAATCTTTTCACTTTTGATTCTATTCTTGCCCTGCCCTTCTCAGTGGTTGGTATCCCCAAGTCCAGACTATCTCTGGTTGTTTCTCCAGAGACTCCTGATGAGTGGAGAGGGGGAGAGTGGTCTCCTTTCTTAGGCAGGTAAGAGTGGGTTCTGAGAGTCTAATGACTCCTCATAAAGACTTTCAAATAAATTCCCACCCACCATGTCACTCTGCTTTCTATGGTGCCAAGTGCCTCTAATTCCTAAGCCTTTCCAGGGAGCTGTGAGTCAGCTTGCTTTCCATCTCTACCTTCCTCCACAGGCACTTGTCTCTGACCTTTCTCCACTCTGCTAAGTCATGCAACAGCTTTCAACCCACTTTCTGTCTTTGTATCTTGTGATTTAAGGTTATTTATATCTCCTTGATTAATCAAGGATGAGCTTGTGCCTCCTTTTTTTGTTTTCCCTATTGCCTGGGGATGATTTTCTGAGAAAAGAAAAATGAATGAGGGGTGGAAAAAGAAAGAATAAATATATTTTTATTCTGACATCTTGAAACCAGAAATCTCTAGCCTTTTCTATTTCATAGGTCTTTCATCACACCACACTCTGTTCTGTCAGTTCCATTCTGCTGCATAATTTCTGTCTTTGAGACTTTCTGGACGACTAGCCATTTTGTTTTACTGGTTCAGACATGCAACATTTAGTTTATTGATGAATTAACAACTTCCATATCTACTTACCATATCGCATTTGCAGTAACTGTTATCTGCAGTTGAGTAGGGTATACCGAATGTGCATATATTGGGAGGAGATGCCTCTTCACTTGGAAAAGCATTAGTCATGAATCTCTTGAGGGACTTATTTTTCTTATCAGATTGGTTATTCTCTGTTTGCCTTCCTGCCCCTCCATTCTCACAATTTCTCTATCCCAGAAGACTGACCTCTACGGAAACTCCCCTCACCCATACCCATTCACTGCCATTCCTGCAACATTACTCTACAGTCACAGCTCCTAAAGTATAATGGCTTCTGGCTTCACAAGGGAACCCTTTCCTAGTTGGTTCCCTTAACTCTGTCTACATCTCTGTAATGTCCTTTATCAAACTCTCTTCAATTATAACCTATTGTGCTTCCAGTCAGCACACTAATCAGTAAAAAAAAAAAGAAAAAGATTGGAACTAGCTTCTATCTAAAGTCCCTTGAGTTCTTATATCCTACAATTTTTACAAAAGTCAAAATTCAGTAAAGACTCTGAGCAAATTAGGCTTCCTTTCAGCCAAGATTCTATAGCAAAGAAACTCTCCAGATAATCTCAGCTTCTAGAAAATATAAGCATTGTCAGTACAACTTAGACTAGCAAGGAAAGCTAAGATATACATATTATTCCCTTTAGACAATGGAGTCAGTTCAGATAAGAAGTACTTTTTACTCAATTTGTACAGTATAACTGACCTAAATTATATTAGTTTCAGGTGTACAATATAGTGACTTAGTATTTGCATATATTGTGAAATGATCATGACAGTAAGTCTATTAACACTCACCACCATACACAGTTACAGAATTCTTTTCTTGTGATGAGAACTTCCAAGATTTACTCTCTTAACAATTTTGAAATATGCAACAGTATCACTAACTAGTCACCATGCTGTACCTATTACATCCCTATGGCTTATTTATTTTATAACTGAAAGTTTGTACCTTTTGATTCCCTTTATCCATTTCACCCACTCCACCAATTCCTGCCTCTGGCAGCCACCTATCTGTTCTCTATATCTATGAGCTTGGTTATTACTGATTCTTTTTTCTTTTTAGAATTCCACATATAAGTGAGATCATATGGTATTTGTCTTTTTCTGTCTGACTTATGTCACTAAGCATAATGCCCTCAAGGTCCATCCATGTGTCACAAATGGTAAGACTTCATTCTTTCTTATGGTTTATCTATCTATCTATCTATCTATCTATCTATCTATCTATCTATCTATCTATCTACCTATCTATCTATCTATCTATCTATCTATATACACACACGCACCTCTTCTCTATCCATTCATCTTTTGATGGACACTTGAGTTTTTTCTGTATCTTGCCTATTGTAAATAATGCTGCAATGTACATAGGGTGCATATATCCTTTCAATTTAAAGTTTTCATTTCCTTCAGAGAAATGCCAAGAAGTGGAATTGCAGGATCACTTGTTAATTCTATTTTTAATTTATTGAGGGGCCTCTATCATTTTCTATAGTGGCTGCACCAATTTACATTGCCATCAACAGTGCACAAGGACTCCCTTTTCTGCACATTCTTGCAAACACTTATTATTTCTTGTTTCATTGATGTTAGTCATTCTGACTGGTGTGAGGTGATGTCTCAGGTGGTTCTGATTTGCATTTCCCTGATGATTAGGGATATCAAGCATCTTTTCAAGTACCTGATGGCCATCTGTATTGTATGTCTTCTTGGGAAAATAGCTATTTAGATCCCATGCCCATTGGATTGTTTGTTTTGCTATTGAGTTGTATGAGTTATTTATATATTTTGGCTATTAACCCCTTATCAGATACATGACTTGCAAATATCTTCTCCTATTCATAGGCTGCCTTTTCATTTTGTTAATGGTTTCCTTTAATATGCAAAAGCTTTCTCATTTGATACAGTTCCCCTTGTTTATTTTTGCTTTTGGTGTCAAACCCAAAATATCATCACCAAGACCAATGCCAAAGAGCTACTACTGTGTTTTCTTCTAGGAATCTTATGGTTTCAAGTCTTATATTCAAGTCTCTAATCCATTTTGAGTTAGTTTTTGTGCATGGTTTAAGATAACAGTCTAGTTTTCCCAGCATCACTTATTGAAGAAACTCTTCTTTCCCCATCTTATATTCTTGACCCCCTTGTAAATTAATTACTGTATATACATCTTTTTACTTCTGGGCTTTCTATCCATTCCACTGACCTATGTGTTTGATTCTACACCAATACACTCACTATTTTTACTTTGAAAACCGAGTCAGAATTAATTCCAAAGGTTCAAGTGTCTCAAGGGTCTCTTTATCTTTTCTTCTTTTCTTTTAGATAGTCAGACCATCAAAGGGCCAGAAAAATGCTAAAAATAACTTTCGCCAATCTTTCCATTAAAAAATAAATGAGGGGGGCGGAGCCAGGATGGCGGCATGAGTAGAGCAGCGGAACTCTCCCAAAACCACATAGAATTATGAAAATATAACAAAGACAACTCTTCCTAAAATAGAGACCAGAGGACACAGAACAACATCCAGACCACATCCACACCTGCGAGAACCCAGCGCCTCGCGAAGGGGGTAAGATACAAGCCCCGGCCGGCGGAACATGAGCGCCCCTCCCCCCGGCTCGCGGCGGGTGGAAAGAAACCAGAGCGGTTTTTTTTCTTTTTTGGCCAGTGCTTTTTGGAAGCCTTAAAGGGACAGGGACCCCAATACTAGGGAAACAGGGCAGCAAGACCGGTGAGCGGGCGCCTGAGACCGGCGCCTGAGGACAAAGAAAATCGCACGTTTTTCCCTTTTTTTTGGCGAGTGCTTTTTGGAAGCCTTAAGGGGACAGGGACCCCAATACTAGGGAAACAGGGCAGCAAGACCGGTGAGCGGGTGCCTGAGACCGGCGCCTGAGGACAAACAATATTGTGCGTTTCTCCCTTCTTTTTTTTCTTTTTTGGCAAGTGCTTTTTGGAAGCCTTAAAGGGACAGTGACCCCAATGCTAGGGAAACAAGGCAGCAAGACCAGTGAGCGGGTGCCTGAGACCGGCGCCTGAGGACAAAGAAAATCGCGCGTTTTTTCCTTTTTTTTTTTTTTCCTCTTTCGTTGTGGCTGTTGTTGTTTTGGTTTGGAGAGTGCTTTTTGGAAGTCTTAAAGGGGCAGGACAGGACACTTAGCCCAGAGGCAGGGAATCTGGGGATCTCTGGGCACTCTAAACCCCTGGGCAACAGGGAGCACAGAGGCCCATTATGGAGATAAACAGCCTCCTGACCGCTCCCCCTCCAACAGGGCTCCACCATTTTGGAGGAGCAGCCCCAGCCAGGCCACGCTCACAGCAACAGTGGATATAAACTCCATAGCAAATGGGCAGGTAGCAGAAGCCCTGTCTGCGCACAGCTGACAAGCATAAGCTACTAGAGGTCGCTATTCTCCCAGGACAGGAAGGCCACAAACCAACAAGAAGGAAAGCTCTTCCAGCTGTGACTCATACCAGTTCTGCAAACTATCTCTATCACCATTAAAAGGCAAAACTACAGGCAGACAAAGATCACAGAGACAACACCTGAGAAGGAGACAGACCTAACCAGTCCTCCTGAAAAAGAATTCAAAATAAAAATCATGAACATGCTGACAGAGATGCAGAGAAAAATGTAAGAGCAATGGGATGAAGTCTGGAGGGAGATCACAGATGAAAGGAAGGAGATCACAGAAGTGAAACAATCCCTGGAAGGATTTATAAGCAGAATGCATAAGATGCAAGAGGCCATTGAAAGAATAGAAACCAGAGAACAGGAACGTATAGAAGCTGACATAGAGAGAGATAAAAGGATCTCCAGGAACGAAACAACACTAAGAGAAATATGTGACCAAGCCAAAAGGAATAATATCTGTATTATAAGGGTACCAGAAGAAGAAGAGAGAGGAAAAGGGATATAAAGTCTCTTTGAAGAAATAATTGCTGAAAACTTCCCCAAACTGGGGGAGGAAATAATTGAACACACCATGGAAATACACAGAACCCCCAACAGAAAGGATCCAAGGAGGACAACACCAAGACACATAATAATTAAAATGGCAAGGATCAAGGACAAGGAAAGAGTTTTAAAGGCAGCTAGAGAGAAAAAGGTCACCTATAAAGGAAAACCCATCAGGCTAACATCAGACTTCTCGACAGAAACCCTACAGGCCAGAAGAGAATGGCATGATATATTTAATGCAATGAAACAGAAGGGTCTTGAACCAAGGATACTGTATCCACCATGACTATCATTTAAATATGATGGCGGGATTAAACACTTCCCAGACATGCAAAAGCTGAGGGAATTTGCTTCCCACATACCACCTCTACAGGGCATCTTACAGGGACTGCTCTAGATGGTAGCACTCCTAAAAAGAGCACAGAACAAAACATACAACATATGAAGAATGGAGGAGAAGGAATAAGAAGGGAGAGAAGCAAAGAATCTCCAGACAGTGTATATAACAGCACAATAAGCAAGCTAAGTTAGGCAGTAAGATACTAAAGAAGCTAACCTAGAACCTTTGGTAACCACGAATCTAAAGCCTGCAATGGCAATAAGTACATATCTTTCAATAGTCACCCTAAATGTAAATGAACTTAATGCACCAATCAAAAGACACAGAGTAATAGAATGGATAAAAAAGCAAGACCCATGTATATGCTACTTACAAGAAACTCACCTCAAACCCAAAGACAAGCACAGACTAAAAGTCAAAGTATGGAAAAACATATTTCAGGCAAACAACAGTGAGAAGAAAGCAGGGGTTGCAGTACTAATATAAGACAAAATAGACTTCAAAACAAAGAAAGTAAGAGATAAAGAAGGACACTACATAATGATAAAGGGCTCAGTCCAACAAGAGGATATAACCATTCTAAATATATATGCACCCAACACAGGAGTACCAGCATTTGTGAAACAAATACTAACAGAACTATAGAGGGAAATAGACTGCAATGCATTCATTTTAGGAGACTTCAACACACCACTCACCCCAAAGGATAGATCCACTGGGCAGAAAATAAGTAAGGACACACAGGCATTGAACAACACACTAGAACAGATGGACCTAACAGACATCTATAGAACTCTACATCCAAAAGCAACAGGATATACATTCTTCTCAAGTGCACATGGAACATTCTCCAGAATAGACCACACACTACCTCACAAAAAGAGCCTCAGTAAATTCCAAAATATTGAAATTCTACCAACCAATTTTTCAGACCACAAAGGTATAAAACTAGAAATAAATTCTACAAAGAAAACAAAAAGGCTCACAAACACATGGAGGCTTAACAACATGCTTCTAAATAATCAATGGATCAATGAACAAATCAAAATAGAGATCAAGGAATATATAGAAACAAATGACAACAACAACACAAAGCCCCAACTTCTGTGGGATGTAGCGAAAGCAGTATTAAGAGGAAAATATATTGCGATCCAGGCACACCTGAAGAAGGAAGAACAATCCCAAATGTATAGTCTAACATCACAACTATCGAAACTGAAAAAGAAGAACAAATGAGGCCTAAAGTCAGCAGAAGGAGGGACATAATAAAGATCAGAGAAGAAATAAACAAAATTGAGAAGAATGAAATAATAGCAAAAATCAACGAAACCAAGAGCTGGTTCTTTGAGAAAATAAACAAAATAGATAAGCCTCTAGCCAAACTTATTAAGAAAAAAAGAGAATCAACACAAATCAACATAATCAGAAATGAGAATGGAAAAATCAAGACAGACCCCACAGAAATACAAAGAATTATTAAAGACTACTATGAAAACCTATATGCCAACAAGCTGGAAAACCTAGAAGAAATGGACAACTTCCTAGAAAAATACAACCTCCCAAGACTGACCAAGGAAGAAACACAAAAGTTAAACAAACCAATTACGAGCAATGAAATTGAAACAGTAATCAAAGAACTACCCAAGAACAAAACCCCCATGCCGGACAGATTTACCTCAGAATTTTATGAGACATACAGAGAAGACATAATACCCATTCTCCTTAAAGTGTTCCAAAAAATAGAAGAGGAGGGAATACTCCCAAACTCATTCTATGAAGCCAACATCACCCTAATACCAAAACCAGGCAAAGACCCCACCAAAAAAGAAAATTACAGACCAATATCCCTGATGAATGTAGATGCAAAAATACTCAATAAAATATTAGCAAACAGAATTCAACAGTATATCAAAAGGATCATACACCATGACCAAGTGGGATTCATCCCAGCAATGCAAGGATGGTACAAACATTCGAAAATCCATCAACATCATCCACCACATCAACAAAAAGAAGGACAAAAACCACATGATCATCTTCATAGATGCTGAAAAGGCATTTGACAAAATTCAACATCCATTCATGATAAAAACTCTCAGCAAAATAGGAATAGAGGGCAAGTTCCTCAATGTAATAAAGGCCATATATGATAAACCCACAGCCAGCATTATACTGAACAGTGAGAAGCTGAAAGCATTTCCTCTGAGATCGGGAACCAGACAGGGATGCCCACTCTCCCCACTGTTATTTAACATAGTACTGGAGGTCCTAGCCACAGCAATCAGACAAAACAAAGAAATACAAGGAATCCAGATTTGTAAAGAAGAAGTTAAACTGTCACTATTTGCAGATGATATGATATTGTACATAAAAAACCCTAAAGACTCCACTCCAAAACTACTAGAACTGATATCGGAATACAGCAAAGATGCAGTATACAAAATTAACACACAGAAATCTGTAGCTTTCCTATACACTAACAATGAACCAATAGAAAGAGAAATCAGGAAAACAAATCCATTCACCATTGCATCAAAAAGAATAAAATACCTAGGAATAAACCTAACCAAAGAAGTGAAAGACTTATACTCTGAAAACTACAAGTCACTCTTAAGGGAAAGTAAAGGGGACACTAACAAATGGAAACTCATCCCCTGCTCATGGCTAGGAAGAATTAATATCGTCAAAATGGCCATCCTGCCTAAAGCAATATACAGATTTGATGCAATCCCTATCAAATTAGCAGCAACATTCTTCAACGAACTGGAACAAATCATTCAAAAATACATATGAAAACACCAAAGACCCCGAATAGCCAAAGTAATCCTGAGAAAGAAGAATAAAGTAGGGGGGATCTCACTCCCCAACTTCAAGCTCTACTACAAAGCCACAGTAATCAAGACAATTTGGTACTGGCACAAGAACAGAGCCACAGACCAGCGGAACAGATTAGAGACTCCAGAAATTAACCCAAACATATATGGTCAATTAATATTTGATAAAGGAGCCATGGACATACAATGGCAAAATGACAGTCTCTTCAACAGATGGTGCTGGCAAAACTGGACAGCTACATGTAGGAGAATGAAACTGGACCTTTGTCTAACCCCATATACAAAGGTAAACTCAAAATGGATCAAAGACCTGAATGTAAGTCATGAAACCATTAAACCCTTGGAAAAAAACATAGGCAAAAACCTCTTAGACATAAACATGAGTGACCTCTTCTTGAACATATCTCCCCGGGCAAGGAAAACAACAGCAAAAATGAACAAATGGGACTACATTAAGCTGAAAAGCTTCTGTACAGCGAAAGACACCATCAATAGAACAAAAAGGAACCCAACAGTATGGGAGAATATATTTGAAAATGACAGATCCGATAAAGGCTTGACGTCCAGAATATATAAAGAGCTCACATGCCTCAACAAACAAAAAACAAATAACCCAATTAAAAAATGGGCAGAGGAACTGAACAGACAGTTCTCTAAAAAAGAAATACAGATGGCCAACAGACACATGAAAAGATGCTCCACATCGCTAATTATCAGAGAAATGCAAATTAAAACTACAATGAGGTATCACCTCACACCAGTAAGGATAGCTGCCATCCAAAAGACAAACAACAACAAATGTTGGCGAGTCTGTGGAGAAAGGGGAACCCTCCTACACTGCTGGTGGGAATGTAAATTAGTTCAACCATTGTGGAAAGCAGTATGGAGGTGCATTAAAATGCTCAAAACAGACCTACCATTTGACCCAGGAATTCCACTCCTAGGAATTTACCCTATGAACGCAACAATCAAGTTTGAGAAAGACAGATGCACCCCTATGTTTATTGCAGCACTATTTACAATAGCCAAGAATTGGCAGCAACCTAAATGTCCATCGGTAGATGAATGGATAAAGAAGATGTGGTACATATACACAATGGAATACTACTCAGCCATAAGAAAAGGAAAAATTCTACCATTTGCAGCAACATGGATGGAGCTGGAGAGTATTATGCTCAGTGAAATAAGCCAAGCGGAGAAAGAGAAATACCAAATGATTTCACTCATCTGAGGAGTATAAGAACAAAGGAAAAACTGAAGGAACAAAACAGCAGCGGAATTACAGAACCCAAAAATGGACTAACAGGTACCAAATGGAAAGGAACTGGGGAGGATGGGTGGGCAGGGGGGAATAAGGGGGGGAAGAAGAAGGGGGGTATTAAGATTAGCATGTGTAATGGGAGGAGGGAGAAAGGGGAGGGAGGGCTGCACAACACAGAGAGGACAAGTAGTGATTCTACATTTTGCTATGCTGATGGACAGTGAACGTAAGGTGGTTTTTAGGGGGGACCTGATATAGGGGAGAGCATAGTAAACATAGTATTCTTCATGCAAGTGTAGAGTAAAGATTAAAAAAAAAAAGAAAGAAAGAAAGAAAATGGGGATTACTCCTTGATAGGATAAAACAATTGGTAAATCAAAGATTAACACATGCTTTAAATATCCTTAATGTTGATCACTTAAAGGGTGTCAGATGATCAGTTATGGAGGTACTCTTTTCTGATAATATTCCTTTCTCTTAATAAAAATAAAAATAAAAAAATAAAAAATAAAAATAAAAAATAAAAAGCAGTTCCTGTGTGCTGACCTCCAATGAGTTCTGCACAGTGGTATAGAGGGCACGTCAAAGTGTGGGCAAAGGGTCTGTTTGTTTCTATGCAGAAGATCAAGGCCTAGCTTGGCTACCCAGAAAATGAACTAAGATACGATATGAGGAGGAGCTTCCAGCATCAGCACTCTCTGGAGGACTCGTGCCAGGGGATGATCATCAAAAAGCCTCCACAGGGATCCAGGCGATGCTACGGTTGTGGCTGCGTCCACCCCACCATTTCCTGGACTTGCCATTGGAATGAGGAGGGAGATGTCTAGGCTGGCATGTGCATACAGTGAGACAACGAATTTGACCGGATCTGTACTGTTTGAACTCAATCAGGAGTTGGGATGGGTGCAAGTTACAGCGCTCCAAAATCTTACGACTATAGACTATCTACGGTTAAAAGAACATATGGGATGTGAACAGATCCCAGAAATGGGTTGCTTTAATTTGTCTGATTTCTCTCAGACTGTTCAAGTACAGTTGGACAATATCCATCATATCATAGACTAATTTTCACAAATGCCTAGGGTGCCTAAATGGTTTTCTTGGCTTCACTGGAGATGACTGGTAATTATAGATTTGCTTTGTTTATGTCACCGTATTCCTATTATGCTAATATGTGTGTGCAAGTTAGTTAGTAGTTTAAAACCTATACATACTTAAGGTACTCTACAAGAAGATATGTCAAGAAATAATCAATCTTCCCATGTTTTCTTCCATATGCTACTTCTATAGCTTTTCTTCTTTCTTCCTAATTACAACCCTTAAATAGAATTCGTGCCTCATATCGAACTTACCGAGTAACATAATTCCTCCAGGTGGTAAAGATACCTCGAGACAAGTGCTGGGCATAGAAGCCACAGGGCATAAATCTGCAAAGAAGTAAAAAGCTAACCTTTGCAAACAATATGGCTTCTCTCTCACTTACCAACTTTACATTTCCCTGTATGGCCCCGGAAGATGACTGGTTAGCCAGAGATGGGTAAGATTCCTCAAGGGAGGAACAACCTAAGACAGGCACAGTTGCAGGGGGGCCATCAGGTGAGAAATTGGGGAACAACAGTGGTGAAGCTTAGAACCTCACCCCTCCCCTGTGTTGAGAGAAAGCTTCTGCATCCATGGATGTTTTATTGCCCTTGTCTAGCTCGGTTTAGCACATAGTCTACAGGCACACACCTGATCATCTACAATTGCTCTCTTAAACACTAAACTATGTTTTCTACCTTTATCTTGCATCTACCTACCACTTTAGCAGTTTATTAAAAATAAAAATAATAATAATAATAAAGGAGAAATGTGGGATCCACATATAAATCAAGTATAAAAATCAAACGAATATTCATATCTGACCTGATTGTTTATAGTTCATAATGCGTGATCAGAACCGAAAGTTTCTGTGATGAATGCCCTTGTACTGTTCATCATGTAAGAACTTATTCACTATGTAAGAATTCACTCACTATGTAAGAACTTGTTTGTTATGCTTCAGAAGATTGGAGACTGACAAGAACTAGGCTTGAGATGGATTAATGATTGTGCATTGAGCATTGACCCCCGTATACGGAATTTTATTGTTGTTAACAACCATTTGATCAATAAATATGAGAGATGCCCTCTCAAAAAAATAAAAATAAAAATAAATAAATAAATGAATAAATAAATAAATTCCTTGACCTTACCCCACCAGACACCAGATTACCTCTTTCTGCTGTCATAGCCAGACATTCCGTATCCACTAAATTTTTTCACTTTCTCACCTCTCATAGACCCTTCAATCCATTTCTATTTTAAACTGCTCTTGCCAAAGTTTTGTGCAGCTACTACCACTCCTTTCATGAAGTATTCTCTCCTTGATCCAGCTGCTGCTTCCCCTTTCTGGTATCTGATTACTCCTCAGGCTCTTCAGTGGACACCTCTTCCCCTGCCCATGCACTGTATGCTCATGCTTGTCAGACCTCTATCCTAGTCTTCATTATCTTTCTCCCGATACTCCTCCACTGGATATTGTCCTCTAGTCCTAAGGCTTCAAAAACCAGTTATATACTAAATACTCTCAAAGGGACCATCTCAAGTCCAGATCTCCCACCTGACCTTCAGAGATAGTGTTTATAACTAAATGCTAAATTATCCCATCAGTATGCCCACAGATTCCTCATACTCAACATCAGACCTTCCCCTCAGACCTACTTTTTTCATCTATATTTCTTCTTCCAATGAATCACATCAAGCCAGACACCTGCATATAATCCCTGGCTTTTTGCTGTCCCTTATCCCCACACTAGATCAGGTCCTAATGGGTCTGTCTTATCCTTAAATCTATCATCCAGTTCTTTCCATTCTCACTGCCACTTCCCTAGACCAAATCATTTCCCTATTGCTGATACACTTACCCTCAATTCTAGATTTATAATAGAGCCAGAATAACCTTAATAAAAAGTAAATATGATCATGTTACCCTCTCCCTGCAATGTTTTACACTGCTATCAGGGTAAAAAACCCAAATTCCTCAACAGGTTTAACATGGCCCAGTATCTGTTCTTCTACCTTATCATCCATATTACTATTTGCTCTACCAAATTAAGCCCCTTTTAATTCCTCCAACAAGCATCACTCTTACTCTAGATATTTCCTTATGACATTCCTTCCACTTGACACAGGGCCATCCAATGTCATCACGCATCAGTATTTCTTAACATCTGCACATCCTTATGTCTCAGCTTAGATATCCTGTCCTCTCTAAATCTGGATTATATCGGCTCCCATAGCATATTACACATCTCCTTATCACACTCTATTATAGCTGCCTATTTACTTGTCTCTATTCCCCCTTTAGATCATAAGCACTGTGAGAGTTAAAATTCTACCTGTTATATCTCCAATGCTTTGAACATTACCTGGCACGAAGTACCCACAAAATAAATAATAGTTGAATAATGAATGAATGAAGAAATAAACCATTAGATTAAACATAGCACCAGTGAAAGCACATTTTACATATGGACTTCCTTTCCCTTGCTTTCTTTTCTTTCAAAAAACAGTAACAAGTGAGAATTCCCTCCAAGTAGGCCAATGCTTATAAAAAGCTAACTAATGTATAGTTACAATGATAGCTAAAGAGACTTCTACCTAAGCCATTGCTTTCTCCTTCTCTTTCCTCTTACATACAAAGTTTTCCAACTGAAAGTTTAAACAGACTTAAGAAACACTAAGCATGTGTCTGACTTTCTCTTGATCTGTGTGGTGCCTAGTCTGTGTTCTCAACCCATCTTTAAATTTCGTAGTGTATGTATGTAGAATTAAAAAAGAACCTATGATAACACTGTATTTGAACCAGAACTCCACAAAGCATTAAAGCTAAACACACCTGCTCTGAACTGCAAAGTCACATTATGTAAACTTGTAAAGTTGAGGCTTTCTGACCTCTGGTAGGATTTATGTTTCCTTTAAATAAGCATTTCCTCTTTGTAATGCAGTAATTTTTTTAAGTTTATTTCAATTACTAACCTGCTGGCATAAACAGATAAGCTGTTCAGTTTCTTTATTGCCTAGACTTTATCCTTTTTACCCACTGCTTTTAGGTTTTCTTTGAAAATAAGCAGTAAAACTAGTAAAATAAACCCAACTATGAGACCTAGAATTTCTTGCTATAAACTTAACTTGTTAATGAGGTAATCTAAAAAGACATCCATGCATTCAAACTCCACACTTAATCTTAGAGCCTTTTAATACAGTTATTTGCAGATCTGCTCACTGTTTCAAAGACATCAGCTACCCACAATAGTCTATCACAAGCTGGACATAAGTTACAACAAATGCCCACACATGTAGTCCTTTCAGGTAAGATAATATTTTTCAATCAAAAAAAGGCATTCTAATTTCGAAACTGAGATGCTGATGCACTTAGAGAGGGTTCTGTGAGGCTAACACATTCAAGTTGGTTACCTTGGATAGGCTCATTCCCAGCACCGTGAGCGTTGCCAAGCCAGCGCAACAGACCAAAGCACTGGAGCTGGAGAGGCCAGAACTTGGTGGGATGTTTCCATCCACCAAGCAATTCATTCCAGGCAGGTTACTAAGACCAAAGTGTTCCTAAAAATGGAAGGGAACAACAGCATAGTAACTTCAATGCTGGATTCAAGGAATAGCAAAATGTTCTTTCATTCCCCACGGAGCAAAAGTCTATCAATGGACTTTTGTTATTTATAGAAACTAGTGTAATTCAATTTAGTTGAGTCTATATACGGTATTTTATTTAGTGGCTTTTGGCCACAGGGTACAATAATCTGAAGATTACTTTTTACTTTGTTCAAAAAAAGCTACTCATTCATTTTCTAAAATTGCCTTGAATGAACTTTTTCTTGAATATTAATAAATTTGAACAAATATGGAAAAAACATGAAATAATTATAATTCGACTTCTCATATAGCAAGATAAGAAATGCACAAGTATTAGTAAGGCAGGTTAAATCTCTGTGTAGCACATCCCAATACTCTCTGATTATAAAAGTCTAACATTACCAAGCAGTAGCTTGTTTTTTATGAAGTCTTTCTTCAAAAGGAAAAATCTTCCAAACTTTCTCAGGTCTGTTTTATTTATGGAAAAACCTAGGCACCAAAAGATTAAGAGATTTTTCCAAGATTACATCTAGGGAGTTGGGAGTAGGACCCAGGTCTCTGGTTTCTGGTTGAAAACTTCTCCAGTGCAGACAGAAACTTGAGCCAGAATACTGTCAATGTAATTTAATGTAAGTGAGCTATATGAGGAAATCCAGATTTTTACTAGAGTTTATAGATAAAATTTAGCCATTAGTAGCTTTCAAGACAGATTAGAATTCAGTCACAAATGAGAATGAAGACTCTAAATAAAGCAGGAAAACTATTTCTACAAATAAGAAAGCACAAAGAAAATAATCAGACTCTGAACCAGAGATGGAAAGCTCAAGGATATTTAGATTAATATCTAAGATAAGGACACTTAGGATGATATCACATCATAACCTTTGTGGCTTAGCATTAAAAATAAATTCAAAGTCACCTACTCCTGAAGAAAAAGTACCACCATGTTTGCAAATTACTCAAATGGCTCAAGACTAAAATACAAGTACTATTTTATATTATGTAACTATGCATTTCATCATACATATTCTAGACATAAATGTCAATAAACTAGTAAGAATAACCCAAGTAACAATGAAACTCCACAAATGGAGGTTTTTCCCTTAATTTTTCGTCCTTTTTTTCCTAAGCTGGCAAAATTCATGCACCATAAAAGAAGAGATTCAGTTGGATTTACTTCTCTTCTTGATTTCAAGTCATCTAAAAATTTCCTTTCCAGAAATACAAACATATTATAGGTTGAAACACTGCTGTTGCCAGTGCCCTTTCATACAGAATATCACACAGCTTGTTTAAAAAAAATCTTTGGAGAATGTTATATATTTAACCATAAACTGATCCACTGGGTGTCTTGAATGTGAATCATACTTACAAACTTATCACGCTATGTTTAAATTCAAATGTACAACAGATTCAAAAACACAAACGGGTCTTGCCAAATTCTGTAATAGCTCTATCCCCGAAGGATAACATGTTCAATTTAATATAAACATATTATCTTCTGGAACTCTCTAGTATTTGAATTTGAAGGTTCTGAACTGGCAAATATTAAATTAATTTTCTACCAAAAATTCACTGTACAAACCTGCTTTTGCACATAAGTTGTCACGCTAAAAAAAAGGAAGGTTTAATATCTGAAATTCTCAGAAACAAAACAAAGTAACAAGTGTTTTTTAGGCCACTTTAACCATATGCTGCAAAAGTCATGTTGCTGTAAGGAAGATCAAATTGCATTTGCCAGGCAAATGCTCCCAAATACTCTAATTCCCACTAATGAGCATGACAAGCAAATCACCTGAAGATTTGAAACTTGCCAAAAACTTTCCCCATAAGTTATTACCATGTATTTGGGTAATGAAGAAAGAAATGAATGCAGTAACTCCAAGACAAGAACCACCATTAAATTAAGAGTATGAGACTATACATCAGAAATAAATGTGATGCATTTCTGTAATAGATATGCCACTGAGTCCTACGCTACTCATAACAAAGTTTCAGATAGGACTGGCAGACAGTAAGGAACACAAGCTCTCTAAAATGAGGATTTTAGCAAATTGATTTAGCAAATCAATTTTCTTTTTGTCCTTCATCCTTCTTTAATAAGAAGAGAAAGTGGAAATATTTCATTTTCTTTTTCTGTACACAACATTAGAGATGTTCAAGGTTTCTAAGGAAAATACTTATTCTATTAAACTTCACTACATGTTTTATTTAACACTATCTGAAGTAGTAATAACAACACTAGTTACCATTTATTAAATGTCTACTATAAGTCAAGCACTGTATAATCCTCATAACATTTCTTTGTGGGGATAGCAATGACACCATTTTAGAGATAACAAATCTGAAACATAAAAGGTTAAATTAACATGGCTGGGTAGAACCCAGATTCATACCAAGTGCTGTCCAATTCTAAATCCAATTACAGTATACATCCATATGTCTCTTCAGAATAAAATGTAATGTTATTAGAATGCATCCTTCAAAAGAAAATTTGAACAGAGATTTAAAAAACAGAAGGATGTTTGTCAGACTTAATGAAAACAGTTGCTGCTGCCCCTGTGAACACTACCCAAAGACAACAATACCTACCTCCGCCCCTGAAATACATGTTAGAAAAACAGAACTGAAACATTTAATATTAAAAGGAAACAAAAATGATGTAGTATATAAAATAAATCTTGATATATACATCATAAACTCAAGTGCTAGTAGGTGCATTATGAACCAATTTACCTGAATTCCTTTAAATCCACATAGGAAGTAGTTGTGCCACAGAGGCTTGGTTTTGTCAATCTCAGTGTTATTAGCACTAGTACTGAAGTCCCTGTAAAAACAAGATGCCATTAATTTCAGCCTAGAGGCTTTGTACTGCAGAATCAATGGGTGGCTGCTGCCATCTTGTGCCAAGACAATGATACTGAAATTTCATGTTTCATTTACTTTCAAGATACATACTTCATAGCCCACCCCAAAACAACAAACATCTCCAGCTGTTAAAAGCTAAGAGAAGAAGTTAGAGTGACCATAATAACTAAACTACTTCCAACAGACCCTTATTAAAAGGAGAGAACCAATATATTTTAGCATTATCTATACTACTTTTTATTTCATGATAGTCCTTGTTAAATTGGTATAAATCACATAAATGCTATCCTCTGGGCCTGCTGTTTGGCACACCTCTATCTGGAACAGAAGTACTCAAAGTCTTCTTTCCCCATATTCTGCTATCTATCCAATTTTACCATCTGCACAGTTTAGGAAAAAGAAGAAACAAACAAAACAAATAATGTTTCTAATGGATTGTAACTCATTGAATAAAATAAGATTCCATGACCATGTTGATATGAACTAATAAATGAATAAATAGCTAAATGAAGGAGAAAGAAAGGCCCTTCCTTACAGTCAAATGCCAACTTATCTAACAAGATGTAGAGGAAATAATGGAAATCAAAGAATCACTATTTTGCAAAATCAATGATACCTGTTTCAGGAAAGAATCATCAATGGATGGTAAAGATAGCAACTAAAAATTTAATGACAAACAAGATATTTACATAGACTTAAAGTATTTTGCCTCCAGATACTTACTGCAAGGAGAAAATAGTATCTCATTGCTAAAGAAATCTAGCAGATACCACCTTAACCAAATGATCAAAATTAATACCACCAGTAGAGGAACATTGTATGCCTCCTTGATATCATGCACTGAAGACACATCAGTTGATATGAGGGAATCTTTGTACTATTTTTGTGACTTCTTTTGAAAAATTATTTCAAAATGAAAAATGGCTAGATAAGTCCTAGATCAGCCAAAGGACAAAATATGTGAAATGGGTTGGGGGGGGAGTATCAATAAAAACGTGAGGAAATAAGTAACATTCCCCACATTGACTGAGTTCTCTTCATATAATTTACTAAATACCTACCATGTGTCAGTCACTGTCGTAGGTACCTTCCACGCATTATCTTAACTCAACAACATAGATACATAATCTCCTAAGAAAAATATTTAATGAAGTGTGCAAAACATTTAGAGGAATATAAAGGTAAAAGACAAAGGGTTTCTATTTTAAGTCCTTGTAATTTAGCCAAAACAACATGAACACAAATCACAGTCATGCACCACTGTCATGTGATGGTGTATAATACGAAGTGGGATACAAGGCCAAGAAGGCATCATTTCTATAGTCACCATATTAGGATGGAGAGGGGAGGCCTTCCTGGGGGCTTAGAGCAGTTGTTTAGGGACACTCCAGGAATATACACAGTATGAGTCCAACTCACAGGCACTTTACTGTCACCCACAGAAATTAAAATATATTGCTGGCAGTTAAAAAGAGGTCACAGAATTTGGAAATCAGATAAAATTATGTTAATAAAACTAACTGGGCTCTGTTCCTAGCTAAGCAGAGATCTTGAAAGTCACCACAAAGAAAAGAAAACCAGGAAGAAGGGAGGTCAGGTAGAGGTAAGTGGTAGCAGGAAAAGTCAAGTAGGAAATTTGTACAGATGTGGGAAGTACGATGAGAAAAGTCAAGGGAAAGGCCAAAAAGTGTCAGCTCCTACAGAATTAGAAATATGGCTTAAATCTGTCATTGAAAAAACTTCTCTCTAACTCGTTACTTCATGTTTGCTCTTTCCAGCATCCCTGTCTTGCCATTCTGCCTAGCTTTTTCCCAAGGTTCAAAAACAGGCACTCATTTTCCCACTAACCCTAATTCCTGCATTTTATCACCCATCTGCTTTCTCTTGTCTTGTACTCCTGTTGTAGAATGCTAAGAAAAAAGTCCTGAAAATGAACAGACATAACTCACTACTTTACACTCATGTATTTTATTCACTCATTTACTTGTTATTCCAACAAATATTTGTCCAGTGTCTATCCTGTGTGTGTCAGGCACTGGGCTAAACCATTTACAATAACAATAACATCAAAAAAATAAATTCTTAGAGAAAAATTTGACAAAAGATGTACAAGACATGTACCTTGAAAACAATAAAATATTTGTAAGAGAAATTGAAAAAAACCTAAATAAATGGAAAGATAAACTATGTTCATGGATAGGAAAAGTAAATACTGTTAAGATGTCAATACTTTCCAAATTACTCTGTGCACTTAGCACCACCCCAATAAAAAATCTCAGCATGCTTTTTCATACAAATAGAATAGCTGATTCCAAAATTAATACAGAAATGCAAAAGATTAAGAATAGCCAAAACAAATTTGAAAAAGACAAACAATATTAGTGGATTTACACTACCTGATTTTAGGACTTCTTATAAAGCTACAGTTTTCAGATAGTGTGATGTTGGCATAAAAATAGATAAATACATCAATGGAACAGAATAGAGTCCAGAAATAGGCCCATATATATATATTGTTAATTGCTTTTCAACAAAGGTGTCAAGATAATTCAATGGGAAAGGTAATCTTTGCAACAAATGGTGAAAAACAATTGTGTAACCATTTGCAAAAAAAAAATCCTCAATCTTTATCTCATGCCACATACAAAAATTAATTCAAAATGGATCACAGGCCTAAATGTAAGAGCTAAAATTGTAAAACTTCTAGAGGAAAAACATGGAAATAAATTTAGTGATCTTGGGTTTGGGAAAGGTTTTTTTAAATATAGTCAAAAACTACAAACTGCGAAAAAAGTCAATAAATAGGACTTGATCAAAATCAAAAACTACTATTCTTCAGAAGACATCATAAAGAAAATGAAAATCCAAGCCACAGACTGGATGGAAATATTTGCAAGACATAAATCTGAGAGAAGACTCATGTCCACACTATATAAGAACTCTCCCAGGCCAATAATAGAAGCTAAAAAACCTACTTAAAAATGGGCAATTTGAACAGACCCTTAAAACAAAGAATATTATCAAGATGGTAATAAGTTTAAGATTTAAAATGGCAATGCAATACTACTACACATTTATGAGAGTGGCTAAAAATTAAAAAGATATGTTAGCAAAGATGTAGAATGGAACTCTCATATACTGGTGGTTGGGAATGTAAAGTGGAACAACCACTTTGGAAAACAGACAAGTTCTTAAAAAGCTAAACCAGACAATCCACTCCTAGGTATGTACCCAAGAAAAATGAAATACATGTCCACATATAGATTTGTATACAAATACTCATAGCAGCATTATTCATAATAGCCAAAAGCTGGAAATGATCCAAATGCTCATCAACTGTGAATAGGTAAACAAATTATGGTATCTTCATGCAATGAATGCTACACAACATTTGGACAATTCTGGGGGCATGCTGTGTATTTCTAGGGTCCCTGGTGGAATGAAGCTCCTTACCTATTATCAAAGGGCTACCTGCCTTGTTAATTCACCTCTGCTTCCCTAATTCAGAATTCATTCTCCATGCTTTTCCACTACCACTCCTGGGATTATTACCCAAACACTTTACCTACATCTAAACCTGTCTCAGGATTGGTTTTTGTTAAAAAATGAGACTGAAACCATATAACCATCATTGTGGGAATGATTGTTAATTTAAGTAAATCAATATGACAGATTATTAAGCACCCAATTTTAAATGTTTACAAACAATGACACAAAATTATATTTGAAATAATGTGAAGTTTTCTTTAAAGGGTCCAATATAAAAGTCAAGAATTATTATATTTTGCACAACCTGGTATAGGCACACATAAAATATTTGCTGAATGAACAAACATTACTGTAGGCAAACTGTCCAGTGAACAAAAGCCAAAAATATAATATACAAATTATATACCAAAATCCAAAATCTTTTTTTGTAATTAGCAAATCAAATCATCATAATACATTATAAAGAAGTAGGGCTCATCCCAGGAATGCAAAGACAGTTCAACATTAGAAAATCCAGCATATTTTTTTAACTGATCTTCAATACTGAATAGACATTTAATGAAATTCAATACCCATAATTATTTTTTAATCTTAGCAAGCTAATAATTTTAAAAGAACAATAAAAAAGTATGTCCTTAAGTTTGATAAAGCTTATGTACTAGATAATTACATCTATTATACAACAGACTCTTAAGTCTGACACCAGGCTAGAACAATGGAGAAGAAACAGTACTTGAAGTCACAGAGTTTACAATTTACTTACAGTTTACTGAGGGATACAGGCAAACAAGCAGATAATGATAATATAGCATGTCAAGATGCTTTTATAAGAGAATTAGATGATGCCTTAGTAACATAAGAAAGGCACTACCCCTGACTTTGCTGAAGACAGTTACCTCAATAGATGATAGAAACCTTCTGGGCAAGGACAAAGTTATTTTCATCTTTGTATAACCCAGTATCTAAAACCATGTCAGACATATAATGTCTTCATTGAATGTTTCTTAAATGAATGAGCAAATGAGAAAAGTGAATAAATATTGAACAGTAGCCTTAGATGCTTTTGGAAGTCAGATACAAATTTTCAACAAATTAAATGATTTATTATAAATTTGATGTCTCTTAGATCTCCAAAATTTTGTACTCTTTGGGTACAAACACACACACACACATACATACACACCATTACACACAACAGCAATCATAAACACTCACGAGTACAAGGGATTTGTATTGGCCAATTGGAGAGTGTGTGTTTTCACAGGTTCCACAGCTATTAACATATCTTGTTCTATAGCCATTGGAAGAACAGAATATCCACAGTAGTCTATATGCTCTCCTAGAAAAAAGAGAAAAAACTTTTTATCACTATAGAATATGAAATAAGAAAAACTTAAGTAAATTGGCATACAGGAAAAACTTAACCATAAGCCAGATTTTAACAGAAAATGAAAATACTATGGGTAGAAAGTTATTCAGTTTTATCCCCCAAATATCTAAGCCAAGAACTTCTGCTAGCATAAGTGTATTAGTTATTGCTTTCTGCTAATTTTTAGACTTCTTTGAATCACCACAAATTTTTTTTCCACTTTCTAATTCATAATGATCATCTTTGAATATTTATGTTTTGTGACAAGTTATGTGGAGCATTAAGAAAACCAGTATCTCCTTTCTCTGTTGCAATATTCTTTTGGGCCAGTCTCCTCAGGCACAGCAACAAAAGCTAAAATAAACAAATAGAATTACTTCACACTGAAAAGCTTTTGTACAGTAAAGGAAACTATCAACAAAATGAAAAGGCAATCTATTGAATGGGAGAAAATACTTGCAAATCATACATCCAATAAGAGATAAATATCCAAAATACATAAAGAACTGACACAGCTCAACACCAGAAAAACAAACAATCCAATTAAAAAATGGACAGAAGGCCTAAAGAGACATTTTTCCAAAAAAGATGTATAAATAGCCAACAGACATGTGAAAGTTTGCTCAGCATCACTAATCATCAGAGAAATGCAAGTCAAAACCATAATGAAATATCACCTCACACCTGTCAGAATGGCCAGTATCAAGAAGAAATAACAAATGTTGACAAGGATGTGGAGAAAAGGGAACCCTTGTGCACTGTTGAGGGGAATGTAAATTGATACATCCACCATGGAAAACAGTATGGAAATTTCTCAAAAATGAACCAAAAATATCACTTCTGGTTATTTACCCAAAAAAGATGAAAACACTAATTTAAACAATATATGTACCCCTGTGTTCACTGCAGCATTATTTACAATAGTCAAGATATGAAAGCAACCTAACTGTCCATGGATAGATAAATGGATAAAGAAGATGTGGTGTGTGTATATATATACATATGCATACATTAGAATATATTACTCAGACATAAAAAAAAATGAAACCTTGCCATTTGCAACAGCATGGCTGGACATAGGGGGTATTATGCTAAGTGAAATAAGCCAGAGAAAGACAAATACCATATATGTGCAATCTGAAAAACAAAAATGAATGAACAAGCAAATAAAAAAACAGAAACTCATAAATAGAGAAGAAACTGGTGGTTGCCAAAGGGGAGGAGGATTGAGGTATGGGTGAAATAGGTATAAGGGATTAAGAGGTACAAACTTGAGGTTCTAAAATAATTAAGTCACAGGAATATAAAATACAGCATAGGGAATATAGTCAATAATACTGTAGTAACTTTGTATGGTAACAGAGAAGTAGATTTCTCATAGTGATGATTTTGCAATGCATATAAATATTAAATCACTGTTTTACACTTAAACTAGTATAATATTGTGTGTCCACTACACTTCAATAAAAAAAATTTTAATGGACAAAATTAGCATTAATAATACAGATGGAAATGATGAAAGTATCGTATGTTCCTTATGTGAAAGTTTCTCTTGCTATAGTAGATTTATGTGAAATATTCTATTTTTTCAGTTCTCCTGGAAAAAATTAAGGAAAAAAAGTAGTAACAAAAATTTGCATCTTATAAGGGAGGAAAACATTAAGGAAGTATTTTTTTTTACTTGAAGTATAGTTGATATATAACCTTATATTGGCTTCAAGTATACAACACAGTGGTTCAACAGATACCCGTATTATTAAATCCTGACCCCCACTAGTGCAGTTACTATCTAGCAACATAGGAAGATGTTATAGAAATGATTCTGTACAGAAACAGATATATTCTTCATGCTGTACTACCATCCCTGTCACCAACTTATATTATGATTGAGAATTTTCATGCCCCTTGATTTATTTTGTGCCTCACCCTCCCCACCCACCCACTCTAAACCCTCCCCCATGATAACCACCCATCACCTCTCAGTGTCCGTGAGTCTACTGCTATTTTGTTCATTTTGTTTTGTTTTGTTTTTAGATACCACAAATAAGTGAAATCATATGGTACTTGTCTCCCTCTGCCTGGGTTATTTCACTGAGCATAATACCTTCCAGGTCCATCCACGTTAGCACAGATGGCAGGATTTTTTTTATGGCTGAATAATATTCCATTGTGTATATGTACCACTTCTTCATCCATTCACCTGTTGATGCACACTCTGGTTGCTTCCATAGGAGAAGGAAGTTTTGGAATACCTATTATGTTGACTCTTCCTGGTGCTCGAACATAAAACTTGGGAAGGGATCCAAACTTAGACTTAAACACCTCCTTTAGCTTCAGCAATCTGAAAACAAGAGTAGAGTATTTCAGAAAAACCATCTAATAGAAACGCTTGTAAGATACACACACACACACACACACACACACACACACAAACTTACTTCATAAACCTCCCACTATTAATTATGCCTAAAAATAAAAGCAAAATCTTTTACTGACATACTTCCTTGAAAACCCCAGAATGAAACAATACTGTAAACCCCTAAGTGACACAAGAGTATAACTGAGAACAGAGAACAGTAAAAAAGTTAAGATTTATGTGTCCAATAGAAAACCTATTTCCTTCAATTATGAAGAATGTAACTTTCTAAGAACATAATGTTTTTATTATATTTAGAAAAGCATCTGTTTATATCGAAAGAAGTAGCATGGGGTAGTATATCAGTTTCCTAAGGCTGCCATAATAAAGCATCATAAACTGGGTGCCTTAAAACAACAGAAATTAATTGTTTCACAGTTCTGGAGGCTAGAAGTCCAAAATCAGAGTGTTAGCAGGTCCAAGCATCTCAGAAGCCCGCAGAGGAGAAGCCTTCCTTGCCTATTTCTAGTTTCTGGTGGTGGCCATCAATCCTTGGCATTCCTTAGCTTGCAGCTCCGTCACTCCAATCTCTGCTTCTATCATCACATGGAATTCTCCCTGTGCATCTATCTGTGTCTCTGTCTTTCCTTCCCATAAGGACACCAGTCTTACTGGATTAAGGCCCACCCTAATTCTGTATGACCTCATCTTAAGATAACATAAGTAAAAATGCTAGTCCAATTAAAGTCACATCCCAAGTTCCATGTGTACACAAATTAATGGGGGTGACACTATTCAACCTAGTACAGGTAGTCAAATGAAAACTAAACTGGGTATCAAGAGACCTTTATTCTAATTCAAAGGAGCCTCTAATACAATGCCAAAGATTGGCAAATCATTTTCCCTAGTCCTCTCTTCTTTAAAATTAGAGAACATGAATAGATATTCTGCATAGGTCCTGTTTAGATACAAAATTTTTATAATAGATTTAATACTTTTATCCTGCTGAATCAACTAAAGCCACTTCTATGAATACCCCCACTGTTTATAGTTTCACATCACATTGTGTCTGAGTAATAACAGCAGAATTTACTAAATATTTATTAAATCCTATCATATGCAAGACACTCACTAATTAATTAATGGATTTTAAAGATTCAGTAAGACTTCTGGGAAGATGGTGGCATACAGAGAGCTTGAACCCACCTCCTCCCACCTTCACACCATATTTAAACCTACACACAGAGCAATGCTTTTTATAAAAACTGAGCGAGGACTGAGTGAGCACCATCTGCAAAAGGAGGGTTAGAAATATCACATAAAAATGGCAGGGGAGATGGAGACATGGTAATAGAGGGAACCTCACCCCCCACACAGCTACCTACAGAGGAGAGGGCTATCACTGAGGGACCTGGACACTGATTCCCTGCCCTGAGGCATAGAAAAAAAGCCACACTTTAAAGTGCATCTAGGCTATAAGTGACAAAACTGGGTTTATAGAACTAAAGCA
Source organism: Manis javanica (assembly GCF_040802235.1). NCBI lineage: Eukaryota > Metazoa > Chordata > Mammalia > Pholidota > Manidae > Manis > Manis javanica. Next base: position 99,090,387 of record NC_133163.1, on the reverse strand, counting down.
CCTGCTGTTGGGCAGGGGAACAGCTGGAACTCTCTCCCATTTGGAGGTCTGGAGAGCACCATTTTTTTTGCATCCCATCCCCACACTGACAGTGACTTGGAGAGCAGGGTGGGGGTGCACACACCAGTTTCAGACTTGGTCTAGGTGGCTTCACTCACACCCAGATGTGTCAGCCTGAGAGCACATTAAGGTCACAGCTGCCTCAAGGGCACAGAGCTAGTCACTGCTGCTGGGAGAGGTATCACTGTGATCACTGAAGGATCTGGACACAGATCCCCTGCCCTGGGGCTTAGAAAAAAAAAGTCACACATTTTAAAGTGCTTCTGGACTGCAAATGAAAAAAATAGATAAAACAATTTATAAAACTAAAGCACCTGCTATTTGGCATGAGACTAGCTAGAACTCTCTCTATATCAGAGGTCTGGCAAGTGACACTGTTTGCACTCCTTCCCCACATTGATACTGAACAGAGAGGAGGGATGGCATGCACATACCAATTCTGGATTTGGTCTAGGAAGCTTCACAAGCCCCGCCCATATCCAGACACATCAGCCAAATAGTGCATTTCAGAGCTGGCTGCCCAACAGGACAGAGCCCGTCACCAAAGGTACTTGAGAAGTGTACCCTGGCCAACACTGAACTGTGGGTGCTGACCCAGTAGCTTCAGGGGTAAGGCTTCCTCTGGGAGCCATGCCTGGGAATAGGACTATGAGTGTGGAGCTGGTCACTACCCACTCCCAGAAAAATGGAGCTGAGCCACTGCTGCACTGCATGCATGGATCTGGTAGCTTGGAGGAATGGCTGAACCCCATTGGTATCCACTTAGAAATCCCTTGAATTGGAACTCTCTGACTATGCCGCCCTCCAACCATGCTCTGAGAGCCCTGATACCAAAACATCCCCAGCTCAGGCTCACTAGGCTTCCAGGCAGCCAGCCAAAGCCACTAAGCACACACAATTTTCCCTACACAAGGCTAATCATTCAAGACTCAGAGAGGTAGCCTTTACACTATTTCATAGAATTTAGAACAGAAAGTCAAACTAAATGAGGAGACAGGAACATGGTTGAAACAAAAGAACATAAAAAAACACAGAAAAAGAAATAAAAAAAAGAGAGTTAAGCAATCTACCAGATAAATGAGTTCAAATTAATGATTATAAAGATGCTTACCATACTTCAGAGACAAGTGGAAGAACTTGGTGAGGATCTCTACAGGCAGACAGAAAATGTAAATCAGAACCAGAGATGAAGAATACAGCACTTGAAATGAAGAATACACTAGAGAGAATCAACAACAGAACAGAGGATGCAGAATGGGTGTCTTGGAAGACAAAGTAATGGAAACCACTCAAGCTGAAGAGCAGAAAAAAAAGAAAAAAAAAAGAAATGAGAATAGGTTAAGGGAGCTCTGGGACAATACCAAACATCCAAACATTCACACTACAGAAGTCAGAGAAGAAGAAGAAAGAGAGACAGTAGTAGAAAATTTATTTGAAGAAATAATAGCTAAAACCTCCCAAACCTAGGGAAGAAAACAGATATCCAGGTTTGGAAACAGAAAGCACAAATCAAGATAAATCCAAGGAGGTCCACAACAAGACACATCATAATTAAAATATTAAGGATCAAAGACAAAGAGAAAATCTTTAAAAGAACAAGAAAAAAGCAACAAGTTACTTACAAGGGAAACCCCATAAGGCTACCAGATGATTTTTCAGCAGAAACTCTAATGGCCAGAAGGCAGTGGCATCATGCACTTAAAGTGCTGAAAGACAAAAACTTCCAATCAAGATTGTACTACCCAATAAGGTTATCATTCAGAATGGAAGGGGAGATAAAGAGCTTCAAAGATAAACATAAGTTAAAAGAGTTCACCACCACCAAACCAGACTTACAAAAAATGTTAAAGGTTCTTCTTTAAGAGGAAAACATTCTAAACACCTAGGAAAAAACCTAACCAAGGAAGTGAAAGACCTATACTCTGAAAACTACAAGACACTCATGAGAGAAATGAAAGAAGATACCAATAAATGGAAACACATCCTGTTCTCATGGATAGGAAGAATTAATATTGTCAAAATGGCCAACCTGCCTAAAGCAATTTACAGATTCAATGTCATCCCTATCAAATTACCAATGGCATTCTTCAAAGACCTAGAACAAATAGTTCTAAAGTTCATATGGAACTACAAAAGACCCCGAATAGCCAGAGCAATCCTGAGAAGGAAGAATAAAGCTGGGGGGATTATGCTCCCCGACTTCAAGCTCTAATCAAGACAATTTGGTACTGGCATAAGAACAGATCCATAGACCGATGGAACAGGCTATATGCAGGTATAAACCCAAGTACATATGGTCAATTAATATATGATAAAGGAGTCATAGACATACAATGGGAAATGACAGCCTCTTCAACAGTTGGTGCTGGCAAAACTGGGCAGTTACATGTAGGAGAATGAAACTGGACCATTATCTAACCCCATACACGAAAGTAAATTTGAAATGGATCAAAGACCTGAATCTAAGTCATAAAACCTAAAACTCTTAGAAAAAAACATAGGCAAAAACCTCTTGGACATAAACATGAGGGACTTCTTCATGAAAATATCTCCCCGGGCAAGGGAAACAAAAGCAAAAATGAACAAATGGGACTATACCAAGCTGAAAAGCTTCTGTACAGCAAAGGACACCATCAATAGAACAGAAAGGCTACAGCTTTGGGAGAATATATTCATAAATGACAGATCCAATAAAGGGTTGACATCCAAAATATATAAAGAGCTCACACACCTCAATAATTGAAAAAGCAAATAATCCAATTAAGAAATGGGCAGAGGAGCTGATTGGACAGTTCTCCAAAGAAGAAATTCAGATGGCCAGTAGACACATGAAAAGATGCTCCAAATCACTTGTCACCAGAAAAATGCAAATTAAAACTACAATGAGATATCACCTCATACCAGTAAGGATCCCCACCATCCAAAAGACAAACAACAACAGATGTTGGCGAGGTTGTGGAGAAAGGGGAACCCTCCTACACTGCTGGTGGGAATGTAAATCAGTTCAAACATTGTGGAAAGCAGTGTGGAGGTTCCTCAAAAAGTTCAAAATAGGAATACCATTTGACCCAGGAATTCCACTCCTAGGAATTTACCCTAAGAATACAGCAGCCTAGTTTGAAAAAGACAGATGCACCCCTATGTTTATCGCTGCACTATTTACAATAGCCAAGATATAGAAGCAACCTAAGTGTCCATCAGTAGATGAATGGATAAAGAAGATGTGGTACATACAATGGAATATTACTCAGCTAGAAGAAAAAAACAGATCCTACCATTTGCAACAACATGGATGGAGCTAGAGGGTATTATGCTCAGTGAAATAAGCCAGGCGGAGAAAGACAAGTACCAAATGATTTCACTCATATGTGGAGTATAAGAACAAAAGAAAACTGAAGGAATAAAACAGCAGCAGAAGCACAGAACCCAAGAATGTACTACCAGTTACCAAAGGGAAAGGGACTGGGAAGGACAGGGAGGGATAAGGGTGGGAAAAAAGAAAGGGGGCATTATGATTAACATGTATAGTGTTGGGGGGGCACAGGGAGGGCTGTGCAACACAGAGAAGTCAAGTAGTGATTTTACAGCATCTTACTATGTTGATGGACAGGGATTGTGAATGGGTATGTGGGGGGGACTTGGTGAAGGGGGGAACCTAGTAAACATAATGTCCTTCATGTAATTGTAGATTAATGATACCAAAATAAAATTAATAAAAAAAAAAAAAGAAATGGGCAGAGGAGCTGATTGGACAGTTCTCCAAGAAGAAATTAGATGGCCAGTAGACACATGAAAAGATGCTCCAAATCACTTGTCACCAGAAAAATGCAAATTAAAACTACAATGAGATATCACCTCATACCAGTAAGGATCCCCACCATCCAAAAGACAAACAACAACAGATGTTGGCGAGGTTGTGGAGAAAGGGGAACCCTCCTACACTGCTGGTGGGAATGTAAATCAGTTCAAACATTGTGGAAAGCAGTGTGGAGGTTCCTCAAAAAGCTCAAAATAGGAATACCATTTGACCCAGGAATTCCACTCCTAGGAGTTTACCCTAAGAATACAGCAGCCTAGTTTGAAAAAGACAGATGCACCCCTATGTTTATTGCAGCACTATTTACAATAGCCAAGAAATGGAAGCAACCTAAGTGTCCATCAGTAGATGAATGAATAAAGAAGATGTGGTATGGTTTTCTACCTTTATCTTGCATCTACCTACCACTTCAGCATTTTATTAAAAATAAAAATAATAATAATAATTAAGGGAGAAATGTGGGATCAACATATAAATCAAGTATAAAAATCAAATGAATATTCATATTTGACCTGATTGTTTATAGTTCATAATGCGTGATGAAAACCGAAAGTTTCTGTGATGACTGCCCTTGTACTGTTCACCATGTAAGAACTTATTCACTATGTAAGAATTTGTTCACCATGTAAGAACGTGTTCATTATGCTTCAGAAGATTGGAGACTGACAAGAATTAGGCTTGGGGTGGACTAATGATTGTGCATTGAGCATTGACTCCCCTATACAGAATTTTATTGTTGTTAACAACCATTTGATCAATAAATACGAGAGATGCCCTCTCAAAAAAAAAAAAGAAGATGTGGTACATATACACAATGGAATATTATTCAGTGATAAGAAGAAAACAAATCCTACCATTTGCAACAACATGGATGGAGCTAGAGGGTATTATTTATGCTCAGTGAAATAAGCCAGGTGGAGAAAGACAAGTATCAAATAATTTCACTCATCTGTGGAGAATAAGAACAAAGAAAAACTGAAGGAACGAAAGAGCAGCAGACTCACAGAACCCAAGAATGGACTGTTACCAAAGGGAAAGGGACTGAGGAGGGTGGGAAGGAAGGGATAACGGTGAGGAAAAAGAAAGGGGGCATTACAATTAACATGTATAATGTGGAGGGGGGGCACGGGGAGGGCTGTGCAACACAGAGAAGACAAGTAGTGATTCTACAGCATCTTACTACACTGATGGGCAGTGACTATAATGGGGTTTGTGGGGGGGACTTGGTGAAGGGGGGAGCCTAGTAAACACAATGTTCTTCATGTAATTGTGGATTAATGATACCAAAAATTTTTTTAAAAATTTAATATTAAAAAAAATATTAGTAATTTTAATCCAACATACATTATTTTATAATATATGTGACCAAATAGTTAAGGAATATGAAGAAAGTACCAGGAAATCTGTTGACTAAATAGACTAATAGAATAAAAGGGAAAACTCTGTGACTCCATGATTCTTTCAAAATATGCAAAAAAAATTTATAAAATTCAATAGCATTCCTGATTTTTAAGTAAAATTGAAAAAAAAACCTCTTGGCATGCTAGAAAAGAAGGAAATATCCTAAATTTAATAAAGGCTATTTACCTTTATTATATAGGTAATCATATTTGATGACAAAAAATTAGAAGCTAGACAAGGGTAAAATTCACTCAACATCACTCAACAGTGTATATTAAGGATAAATATATAATGTCTACATGAAATAAGACATCATTAAGTTAAAAGAAAAGTACTAGACTGGTAACAATATATATGTAATATATATAAAACAACAAATGATTTATATCCCAAAATAGGTATGTTCATACAAAAAACACATACATAAAGAAAGAACTTCTAAAAACTAACAAAATATAGACAATCTAATAATATCTTTTTCAGCAGCATCATTAGGCAGAAACTATCAAAATTTTACATGTTTGACCCTGATTCCATTTCCATGAATTAGCTAAGGAAACATTCACAAAAATGTTCAAAGATATATGTACAAAGACATTTACTGCAGCATTGTTTGTAAGAGTGAAAAATCAGAAACTCAAATGTATACTCTTAATAACTGAGTAGTTAAATAAATTAATGCTATTCATGACATGAAATATTCTCATCCTTAAAAACAATGAAATAAATCTGTATGGAGTGATATGCCAGGATATCTGAGAAATATTGTTAAATGAAAAATGTGACAGAAAAACAAATATGATTTCTGTTTGAAACAAATAACATACATGGATATTATAACATCATTTTTATAAAAAATGGTAACTATATTATGAGAATACAATGATATAAACCAAATAGATTATTTCTAAGAAGGGAAGTAAAAATTGATAGCACAGGACAGGAATCAGAGAGTATATGATGAAAGGGAACTTTAGGTTTTCAGCCTTTACTGATATACTTTTAAATAATCCAAATATTTTATATTTAAGAATACATTCATACAGCACCACTATTCATAGACCCAAAAGCTGGAAATACAAATGTCTATCTACTGATGAAAGTGGTATATCCATACAATGGAATATTATTTGGCCACAAAAAGAAATGGCATACTGATAACATGTTACAATACGAATGAACCTTGAAAACATTAAGTGTAAGAAGCCAGTCACAAAAAAAGTAACATATTACATAATTTCATTTATTTAAAATATCCAAAATGAGCAAGTCTATAAAGACACAAATTACATTAGTGGTTACTTAGGACTTGGGGTTGGGGAATGGCAGGTGAGGGCAGGAAGTGATAGCTTAAGGGATACAGGGTTCTTTTGGGAGGGTAGTAAAAATATTCTAACTTTGATTATAGTGATGGTTGTACAACCCTGTGAACATACTAAAAACTAAAAACTAATTTTAAATAAGTGAACTGCATGGTGTGTGAATTATATATCAATAAGCTAAAATAATAATAATCCAACAATTTAAAACTTAACCCCAAAGAGAAGGAAAAGAGAAGAGACTCCACTGCTAAGAATGAAAAGCCAGAACAGTGGAATTTGAATTAGTCTTAGAATACAGGGAGTATGCAAGATTTGGATACAGAAAAAAAAAAATTTACATCTTCTATTTCTACTTTATTTTCATATAAACAGAATAAAAAAAGTTTACTGAAATGTATAGGGTCATTGACTAATGCCTTTATTCAGAGGATCCTGTGTCCTATGAAGTTTGTGAGGCATCCTAAAAAGCAGAAATTCAAAAGAAGACAGTCTGACTTTGGGGCCCTTATGCATTTTTTTCCCCTTTCAGCATATTGCAACATAGGACCAGTTAAGTGGTTTTACAAATAAAGTATCTAGATTTAAGTGAATTCACCCCTGCTAAAATGAGTTTGTGGCTGAAACATTGCCTAAAGCTAATAATTGTACTGCATGCACAAGTGATAAACAAGAAAGTAGCAGAGTGCACTTATCTAACTACTATTATGATCCCTTCTGTGGCTAGCACAGTAAATATTAATAATAAATATTTGTTGCATGAATATTGTAAAAGTCATAAAAGGCAAGAAATAACTCTAAAGAAATTTATAAACAATTGTTCACTTTTAGTACATTTCCCTTCCCCCACAAGGTTAACTATAGAAATATTGAGCATTTTGATTAAATTAATGTAAAACAGAAACACAGAAGAAATCTATACATGTGGATATGTTTTTAGTCAAAGACTAAACTACAAGGACCCAGATTATTTTTAAGGAACAAATTCCTCATGAATCTTATTTGAGCCATATATTTAACAATGTGTCCTAATTCATTCAAATATATAAGGGCAACAGTACTGTGCAAAGACATCCAGAGACATTCATAAGTAGAGTAAAGTCGTGCTGGGCTCCATAATCAAAAATTATATTTCTTCCTGGTAACTAAAAACCCATTTGTTCGCTGGTATAAGGATGAAAAAACATTTGCCAGTTCTAGTAAGTTATAATAACGCCAACTGTCACATGACAGTAATAAACCAGTAAGCAGGGAGTGCTTGAGGACTTAATGCTAGGGGAACAAGTTAGGGAAACAATAAAAATTAGAAAACAGCAAAGGAGAAGAGAAGCCAACCTCCACATAACCTGGAGCCTCAGGTTGCATTCTTTTTAAGTTAGAGGTTTTTTTCTTTAATTAAGCAGCAAAGGAGAAGAAAAGCTATAGTGCTAATATGTAACAGGATAGAGATTTGATTCTATGAGATTTCAGACCTATGTGAGAATGAACTATTTCTATAAAGTACTTGCAAAATGTCCTCAAATGAAAACATCCTCTACTAAGCATCACTAAACTATTAGTAATTCTGTAGTTCGGTACCAGCAGCAGATTAATTCCCTAAGTGAAAAATCTTTACTTCTATGATTTGTTTAAAAAGATGCGAAAACCAAGGGTTTTGTTTTGTTTCCTGGTTTTTTAGCCAGTTTGATTGTTTTAAATGAGCATTTCAGAAAAGAAACTTTAAAAAGCACTGCCGGCTAGCAGGCAAGACAGAGACCAAGGGTTCAGAGTTAATTTGGGCATTTCTGCTACAGCCCATAAGAAAGAGTGCACCACCGTCAGCAAGAAAAGGAAAAGAGGGATTTGCAAGAATAAATCAAAACGCACAACCCTTACAGACGTCAAGGTGTAGCGTTTGCGTTGTGGTCTTTCTTGCAAGCCCAGCCACGCAGCCTTACAAAATCCCAAGGATTCTGTCCGCTTCTGGGGGCAAAAGCAGAGCCCCAGTGAAAAGCCCAAAGTCCTGGACACTATCTGCACCGCACCAACCCGGAGATTCCAAAGCGCGGTGTCTCCTCTCCCCCACCTGGGATGTTCTGACACCTGGACTCGACGCGTGGCAGGGCCCTCCGTCTCCATATTTCGCTGGATCCTTCTTTCTTTTGTAGTTTCAACTGGTGAAGCAAGACGCCCAACCTAATCACAAGACTTCTGCGGCAAGAGCCCTTTCTTCCGGGCTACAGTGGCCCTCACCCTGCGGAAATCCTGCGGCTTCGCTGAGGTGGCCGCTTCCAGTCGGCCCCGCCTCTGGCTCCTCCTCCCTGGGCTCTGTGCCTCGAGCGCTCCAGGCTGCTGTCAGGTACAGCTTGCTACCGAGCTAGTCTGGGGACCCAGGACTCGCTGGACCCCTTGCACTGGCACTGGCGAAGCTGACTACGGAGGTTTGCTATCTGCCCCCTACGGATGTCTTGAGTACACAATTATAACCTGAAGCCTCAGGTTGCATTCTTTTTAAGTCAAAGGTTTTTTCTTTAACTAAACCAGCATTTACAACCCTCAAATAACACCAACATATTTAGTTATTGCTTCTTATGCGGATTATTTCTAAATCAGACAGTATACATTGATGCAGCACTTGGTTTAAACATATTTGCATTTACTTCTAGAATAAAGGCATTGGTGGGCCTTCATAGAATATAATTAGTCAAAAGTAGAAAACATGTCTTTCAAACTGCAAGAACTCTTACAATCCAGTTCAACCCCTTCAGTTTTTTGGTTTTTGGTTGGTTTGGGTTTTTTTTTGCATCATTAATTTACAATTACATGAGCAACATTATGGTTACTAGACTCCCCCCGTTGTCAAGTCCCCACCACATACCCCATTACAGTCACTGTCCATGAGAATGCCCCTATTTCCCCCTCATCCCTCCCTTCCCACCCATTCCTTTCCCTTTGGTAACTGTTAGTTCATTCTTGGGTTCTGTGAGTCTCCTACTGTTCTGTTCTTTCAGTTTTTTCTTTGTTCTTATACTCCACAGATGAGTGAAATCATTTGGTACTTGTCTTTCTCTGCCTGGTTTATTTCACTGAGCATAATACCCTCTAGCTCCATCCATGTTGCTGCAAATGGTAGGATTTTTTTTCTTCTTAACACCACCAGTTTTAAGTTACCTAAAGAAATCCCAGATGCCCTCTCTCAAGAAACACCCATCGCCATCCCATCACTCTACCATGTTACAAATTTTCTTTCTGTCATTGTTTTCACAAGTTCTGTACATTTATTTTCTTGCGCATTTGTTTCTGTCTCACCACCTCTACCATCATTACCACTAGAAGGTAAGCAACTTGAGGGTAGGAACTGTGTATTTCCAGGACTTAGGAACAGTACCTGGCAGATTCGTTTTTTAATCAATAGGTAAGATAAACTGAATGAACAACTGAAAGGTGAAGGGAGTTGCCTAAGGTCATATTGATAATTATTAGCAAAACTTGAATTAAACTTCAGGTCTATTAACTCTGTAGTGTGCTTTGTACCTCAGAATGCTAACATTAAACCCAAGTGAAGCCAGCTAGCAATACACCTATCCCAAGGTTTCCTAGTTGAGGAAATTTGGGCCAACATGCCTAACATACTATTGGTAGTAGCATAATCCAGAGAGATTCAATAAAGTGCCACTCCAGAACTTCTATGTGTGTATATTGGGGAAAGGGAAAGGGGAAATGAAGGTTAATGTGTGAATTGATAATATCAAAGTGTAGCTAAAGGGTTGGAGCCCCTTAGCACCCTCTTGGGTTATTACTATAAATGGCATACCATGGAAACAAACTTACTCTGGTCTCAGGGCTACTTTCTCACTATTATTTCAGTCTCACCTTATCACTTTCAAATGAGGTGATTATATATATATTTTTTTAACCCAAATAAATTCTTGTAGTTTACTCCTGAGTAAGGAGGGGGCATCACTGTCACTCTGTAAATAGACCTGAATGCAGAGAGAGCCTAAGTGAGAAAAAAATGTAAAACTTTTAGGAACATCAGTAAATATGAAAAAGGAAACATCATTTTTTATTCAGATATATTTTAATATGTCCTTTTGTGGACACTGAAAAATAAATTTTGAAGCTTTGAAAATAATGCTTTTTAAAAATAGTCTCAAACACATTCTATACAGTATTTTAAAAATGAGCACAACTATGGAAACTTTCATAAAAGAATATTTCCTATTGAATGTGTATTTCATGACCAAATATTAACTTTGCTAAATGAAACCTGATGGTAAATTATTAGTTTGTATCTTAGATATGTTTCTACTGCAATCTCAATAAAACCGATGTAGACTAGAAAGCACTTTATAGAGCAACTAATAAAACTCCCATTCTTTAAATAACTAGCCCAAAGAGAAAAGGAAGGGGACAGGGGGGCTGGAATTAAAATCCAGCCTACTTCTGAATGTGTGACCTCTGATGTGACCCCCCAGTAAAGTTAAAAGTAAGTTATTGAGCAAAAGAATGAAACTGGATCACTGTCTTATGCATACATAAAACTAAACTCAAAATGAATTAAAGACCTAAATAAAAGACCAAAAACCATAAAACTCCTAAAAGAAAACATAGCCAGTACATTCTTTAATATTGGCATTAGGAATTTCTTTCTAGCTATGTCTCCTCAGGCAAGGGAAACAAAAACAAAAATAAATAAGTGGGACTTCATCAAACTAAAAAGCTTCTTTGTATTAAAGAAAACCACCAAAATGAAAAGGCAACCTACTGATTGGGAAAATATATTTGCAAATGATATAAGGGGTTAATATCCAAGTATATAACAAATATATCCAATAAGGGTTTAATATCCAAAATATATAAAGAACTCATACAACTCAACACCAAAAAAAGCAAATAACCCAATTAAAAAATGGCAGAGGACCTGAATAGACATTTACAAAGAAGACATACAGATGACCAATAGACACATGAAAATATGCTCAACATCAATAATCATCAGGGAAATGCAAATTAAAACCACAATGAGATACCGCCTCATACTAGTCAGAATGGCTAACATCAACAAGACAAGAAATAAAAGTGTTGACAAGAATGTGGAGAAAAGTGAACTACTGGGAAGGTAAATTGGTGCAACCACTATGGAAAGCAGTATTGAGGTTCCTCAAAAAACTAAAAATAGAACTATCACATGATCCAGTAAGTCCACTTCTGAGAATTTACCCCAAGAAAATGAAATCATTAATTAAAGAAAAGATATATACACTCCTATGTTTACTGCAGCATTATTTATAATAGCCAAGATATGGAAACAACCTAAGCATCCATGAATGGATAAATGGATAAAGACATGGTACATATATACACTGGAATATTAGTCAGCTATAAAAAGAATGAAATCCTGCCATTTGCAACAGCATGGATGGACCTAAAGGGTATTATGCTAAGTGACATAACTCAAAGACAAATACTGTATGATTTCACTAATATGTTGAAACTAGAAAACAAAACAAGCAAACTAAACAGAAATAGACTCATAAACAGAACAGACTGGTAGTTGTCACAGGGGAGGGGGTTGGGAGGATGAGTGAAATAGGTGAAGGGGTGGAAAGGCACAAACATTCAGCTGTAAAATAAATTAGTCACGGGGATAAAATACAGCACAAGAAATACAGTTGATAATACTGTGGTATCTTTCTTACTGACAGACAGCAACTATGCTTATCATTGTATTTAGTAATGTATATAATTGTCAAATCACTATGTTGTACACCTGAAGCCTATATAGTATTGTATATCAACTCTATTTCAATTAAAAAACAAAAAATAAAAAAATTTCCAAACATTGTTTCAAAAAATGTATCAATATAAAAAATTATTCAGGGGGTGGAGCCAAGATGGCAGCGTGGGTATAGCATCAGAAATCTCCTCCCAAAACCACATGTATTTATGAAAATATAACAAAGACAAACTCTTCCTAGAATAGACACCAGAGGACACAGGACAACATCCAGACCGAATCCACGCTTGCGAGAACCCAGCACCTCGCGAAGGGGGTAAGACACAAGCCCCAGCCAGGCGGGACCAAGTGCCCCTCCCCCAGCTCCCTGTGGGAGGAGAGGAGTCAGGGAGCAGGAAAGGAGAGGGAGCCCAGGACTGCTAAACACCCAGCCCTAGCCATCCGCACCAGAGCGCAGACACAGTGCATGCATGGGGTCCTGGATACTAGGGAAACAGGCCAGCAAGACCTGTGAGAGGGACCCTTAGGCCGGCGCACGGGGACAAAGAAAAGCGAGTGGCTTTTTTTTTTTTAATTATTTATTTAATCTTTTTTTTTTGGCGAGTGCTTTTTGGAAGTATTAAAGAGACAGGGACCCAGAACTGGAAGGAAGCATCCTGGGACACTTAATCCAGAGGCAGGGAATCTGGGGATCTCTGGGCACTCTAACACCTTGGGCAGCAGGGAGCACGGAGGCCCCTCATGGAAATAAATAGTCTCCGGCCACTCCCCCTCCAACGGGGCTCCACCATTTTGGAGCAGCAGTCCAAGACAGGTCATGCCCACAGCAACAGCAGAGATAAACTCCATAGCAGCTGGGCAGGAATCAGAAGCCCTGTCCGCACACAGCTGCCCAGCACAAGCCACTAGAGGTCGCTGTTCTCCCAGGAGAGGAAGGCCACAAACCAACAAGAAGGAAAGTTCTTCCAGCCGTCACTCGCAAACTATTTCTATCACCATGAAAAGGCAAAATTACAGGCAAACCAAGATCACAGAGACAACATCAGAGAAGGAGACAGACCTAACCAGTCTTCCTGAAAAAGAATTCAAAATAGAAATCATAAACATGCTGATGGAGATGCAGAGAAATATGCAAGAGCCAAGGGAATAAGTCCGGAGGGAGATCACAGATGCCAGGAAGGAAATCACAGAAGTGAAACAAACTCTGGAAGGATTTATAAGCAGAATGGATAAGATGCAAGATGCCATTGATGGAATAGAAACCAGACAACAGGAGCACATAGAAGCTGACATAGAGAGAGATAAAAGGATCTCCAGGAATGAAACAATATTAAGAGAGCTGTGTGACCAGTCCAAAAGGAACAATATCTGTATTATAGGGGTACCAGAAGAAGAAGAGAGAGAAAAAGGGATAGAAAGTGTCTTTGAAGAAATAATTGCTGAAAACTTCTCCAAAATGGGGGAGGAAATAATCGAACAGACCATGGAAATACACAGAACTCCCAACAGAAAGGACCCAAGGAGGACAACACCAAGACACATAATACTTAAAATGGCAAGGATCAAGGACAAGGAAAGAGTTTTAAAGGCAGCTAGAGAGAAAAGGTCACCTATAAAGGAAAACCCATCAGGCTAACATCAGACTTCTCAACAGAAACCTTACAGTCCAGAAGATAATGGCATGATATATTTAATGCAATGAAACAGAAGGGCCTTGAACCAAGGATACTGTATCCAGCACGACTATCATTTAAATATGATGGAGGGATTAAACAATTCCCAGATAAGCAAAAGTTGAGGGAATTTGCCTCCCACAAACCACCTCTACAGGGCATCTTACAGGGACTGCTCTAGATAAGAGCACTCCTAAAAAGAGCACAAAACAAAACACCCAACATATGAAGAATGGAGGAGGAGGAATAAGAAGGGAGAGAAGAAAAGAATCTCCAGACAGTGTATATAACAGCTCAATAAGCAAGCTAAGTTAGGCAGTAGGATACTAAAGAGGCCAACCTTGAACCTTTGGTAACCAAGAATCTAAAGCCTGCAATGGCAATAAGTACATATCTTTCAATAGTCACCCTAAATGTAAATGGACTGAATGCACCAATCAAAAGACACAGAGTAATAGAATGGATAAAAAAGCAAGACCCATCTATATGCTGCTTACAAGAAACTCACCTCAAACCCAAAGATCTGCACAGACTAAAAGTCAAGGGATGGGAAAACATATTTCAGGCAAACAACAGAGAGAAGAAAGCAGGGGTTGCAGTACTAATATCAGACAAAATAGACTTCAAAACAAAGAAAGTAACAAGAGATAAAGAAGGACATTACATAATGAGAAAGGGCTCAGTCCAACAAGAGGATATAACCATTATAAATATATATGCACCCAACACAGGAGCACCAGCATATGTGAAACAAATACTAACAGAACTAAAGGGGGAAATAGACTGCAATGCATTGATTTTAGGGGACTTCAACACACCACTCACCCCAAAGGATAGATCCACCGGGCAGAAAATAAGTAAGGACACGGAGGCACTGAACAACACAGTAGAACAGATGGACCTAATACACATCTACAGAACTCTACATCCAAAAGCAAAAGGATATGCATTCTTCTCAAATGCACATGGAACATTCTCCACAATAGACCAGATACTAACCCACAAAAAGAGCTTCAGTAAATTCCAAAATATTGAAATTCTACAAACCAACTTTTCAGAGCACAAAGGTATAAAACTAGAAATAAATTCTACAAAGAAAACAAAAAGGCTCACAAACGCATGGAGGCGAAACAACATGCTCCTAAATAATCAATGGATCAAGGAACAAATTAAAATAGAGATCAAGGAATATATGGAAACAAATGACAACAACAACACAAAGCCCCAACTTCTGTGGGACGCAGCAAAAGCAGTCTTAGGAGGAAAGTATATAGCAATCCAGGCACACTTGAAGAAGGAAGAATAATCCCAAATGAATAGTCTAACATCACAATTATCGAAACTGGAAAAAGAAGAACAAATGAGGCCTAAAGTCAGCAGAAGGAGGGACATAATAAAGATCAGAGAAGAAATAAACAAAATTGAGAAGAATAAAACAATAGCAAAAATCAATGAAACGAAGAGCTGGTTCTTTGAGAAAATAAACAAAATAGATAAGCCTCTAGCCAGACTTATTAAGAGAAAAAGAGCATCAGCACAAATCAACAGAATCAGAAATGAGAATGGAAAAATCACAACAGACCCCACAGAAATACAAAGAATTATTAGAGAACACTATGAAAACCTATATGCCAACAAGCTGAAAAACCTAGAAGAAATGGACAACTTCCTAGAAAAATACAACCTTCCAAGACTGACCAAGGAAGAAACACAAAACTTAAACAAACCAATTACGAGCAAAGAAATTGAAACCATAATCAAAAAACTACCCAAGAACAAAACCCTGGGGCCGGACGGATTTACCTCAGAATTTTATCAGACATACAGAGAAGACATAATACCCATTCTCCTTAAAGTGTTCCAAAAAATAGAAGAGGAGGGAATACTCCCAAACTCATTCTATGAAGCCAACATCACCCTAATACCAAAACCAGGCAAAGACCCCACCAAAAAAGAAAACTACAGACCAATATCCCTGATGAACGTAGATGCAAAAATACTCAACAAAATATTAGCAAACAGAATTCAAAAATATATCAAAAGGATCATACACCATGACCAAGTGGGATTCATCCCAGAGATGCAAGGATGGTATAACATTCGAAAATCCATCAACATCATCCACCACATCAACAAAAAGACAAAAACCACATGATCATCTCCATAGATGCTGAAAAAACATTTGACAAAATTCAACATCCATTCATGATAAAAACTCTCAGCAAAATGGGCATAGAGGGCAAGTATCTCAACATATTAAAGGCCATATATGATAAACCTACAACCAACATTGTACTGAACAGCAAGAAGCTGAAAGCTTTTTCTCTGAGATCGGGAACAAGACAGGGATGTCCACTCTCCCCACTGTTATTTAACATAGTACTGGCGGTCCTAGCCATGGCAGTCAGACAAAACAAAGAAATACAAGGAATCCAGATTGGTAAAGAAGAAGTTAAACTGTCACTATTTGCAGATGATATGATATTGTACATAAAAAACTCTAAATACTCCACTCTAAAACTACTAGAACTGATATCAGAATACAGCAAAGTTACAGGATACAAAATTAACACACAGAAATCTCTGGATTTCCTAAACACTAACAATGAACCAACAGAAAGAGAAATCAGGAAAACAACTCCATTCACAATTGCATCAAAAAGAATAAAATACCCAGGAATAAACCTAACCAAAGAAGTGAAAGACCTATACCCTGAAAACTACAAGTCACTCTTAAGAGAAATTAAAGGGGACACAACAAATGGAAACTCATCCCATGCTTGTGGCTAGGAAGAATTAATATCGTCAAAATGGCCATTCTGCCTAAAGCAATATACAGATTTGATGCAATCCCTATCAAATTACCAGCAACATTCTTCAATGAACTGGAACAAATAATTCAAAAATTCATATGGAAACACCAAAGACCCCGAATAGCCAAAGCAATCCTGAGAAAGAAGAATAAAGTAGAGGGGATCTCACTACCCAACTTCAAGCTCTACTATAAAGCCATAGTAATCAAGACAATTTGGTACTGGCACAAGAACAGAGCCACAGACCAGCAGAAGAGACTAGAGAATCCAGACATTAACCCAGACATACATGGTCAATTAATATTTGATAAAGGAGCCATGGACATACAATGGCAAAATGACAGTCTCTTCAACAGATGGTGCTGGCAAAACTGGACAGCTACATGTAGGAGAATGAAACTGGACCATTGTCTAACCCCATACACAAAAGTAAATTCAAAATGGATCAAAGACCTGAATGTAAGGCATGAACCATAAAACTCTTAGAAAAAACATAGGCAAAAACCTCTTAGACATAAAGATGAGTGACCTCTTCTTGAACATATCTCCCCGGGCAAGGAAAACAACAGCAAAAATGAACAAGTGGGAGTATATTAAGCTGAAAAGCTTCTGTACAGGAGAAGACACCATCAATAGACCAAAAAGGTACCGTACAGTATAGGAGAATATATTTGTAAATGACAGATCCGATAAAGGCTTGACATCCAAAATATATAAAGAACTGACCCACCTCAACAAACAAAAATCAAATAATCCAATTAAAAAATGGGCAGAGGAACTGAACAGACAGTTCTCCAAAAAAGAAATACAGATGGCCAATAGACAGATGAAAAGATGCTCCACATCACTAAAAATTATCAGGGAAATGCAAATTAAAAAACACAATGAGGTATCACCTCACACCAGTAAGGGTGGCTGCCATCCAAAAGACAAACAACAACAAATGTTGGCGAGGCTGTGGAGAAAGGGGAACCCTCCTACACTGCTGGTGGGAATGTAAATTAGTTCAACCATTGTGGAAAGCAGTATGGAGGTTCCTCAAAATGCTCAAAATAGACTTACCATTTGACCCAGGAATTCCACTCCTATGAATTTACCCTAAGAATGCAGCACTCAAGTTTGAAAAAAACAGATGCACCCCTATGTTTATCGCAGCACTATTTACAACAACCAGAATTGGAAGCAACCTAAGTGTCCATCAGTAGATGAATGGATAAAGAAGATGTGGTACATATACACAATGGAATATTACTCAGCCATAAGAAGAAAACAAATCCTCCCATTTGCAACAACATGGATGGAGCTAGAGGGTATTATGCTCAGTGAAATAAGCCAGCAGAGAAAGAGAAATAACAAATGGTTTCACTCATCTGTGGAGTATAAGAACAAAGGAAAAACTGAAGGAACAAAACAGCAGCAGAATCACAGAACCCAAGAATGGACTAATAGGTACCAAAGGGAAAGGGACTGGGGAAGATGGGTGGGTAGGGAAGGATAAGGGGGGAAAGAAGAAAGGGGGTTATATGATTAGCATGCATAATGGGGGTGGGGAGATAGGGGAGGGCTGTACAACACAGAGAAGACAAGTAGTGATTCTACAACATTTTTCTATGCTGATGGACAGTGACTGTAAGGGGGTTTCTGGGGGGTCCTGGTATAGGGGAGAGCCTAGTAAACATAATATTATTCATGAAATTGTAGATTAATGATAACAAAAAAATAAAGAAAGAAAAGGGGGATTACTCCCTGATAGGATAAAACTAACTGTAAATCAATGATTAATGCATGCTTTAAATATCCTTAATTTTGATCATTTAAAGGGTGTCAGATGATCAGCTATGGAAATACATTTTTCTGATAATATTCCTTTCTCCTAAAAAAAAAAAAAAGTAGTTCCTGTGTGGTCATCTCCAATAAGTTCTTCACAATGGTATAAAGGGCATATCAAAGGGTGGGCAAAGGGTTTGTTTGTGTTTACACAGAGGATCAAAGCCTAATTTGGCTACCCAGAAAACGAATTAAGATATGATATGAAGAAGAACTTTCAACATCAACATTCTCTGGAAGAGTCATTCCAGAAGATGATCATCAAAAAACTTCAACAAAGATCCTGGTGCTGTTGCATTTGTAGCTGCATTCATCCCACCGGTTCCTGGACTTGCCATTGGAATGAAGAAGGAGATATCTAAGCTGGCCTGTGCATACAGTAAAACAACAAATTTGACTGGATCTATACTGTCGGAACTCAACCTAGAATTAGGAGAAGTGCAAGTTGCAGTGCTCCAAAATCTTGCGACTACAGACTATCTACTGTTAAAAGAACATATAGGATGTGAACATTTCCCAGGAATCTATTGTTTTAATTTGTCTGATTTTTCTCAAACTATTCAAATTCAGTTAGACAATATCCATCATATCATTGATAAGTTTTCACAAATGCCTAGGGTGCCTAACTGGTTTTCTTGGTTTCACTGGAGATGGCTGGTAATTGTAGGTCTGCTTCGGTTATGTAGCTGTATTCCTGTTATGTTAATGTGTGTATGCAATTTAATTAGTAGTTTAAAACCTATACATGCTTATATTACTCTACAAGAAGATATGTCAAGGAAATAATCAATCTTCCCATGTTTTCTTCCGTCTGCTACTTCTATAGCTTTTCTTCTTCCTTCCTAATTACAACCCTTAAGTAGAATTCGTGCCTCATATCGAAATTACCGAGTATCATAATTCTTCCAAGTGGTAAAGATACCTCAAGACAAGTGCTGGGCATAGAAGCCACAGGGCATAAATCTGCAAAGAAGTAGAAAGCTAACCTTTTCAAACAATATTGCTTCTCTCTCACTTACCAACTTTACATTTCCCTGTTTGGCCCTGGAAGGTGACTGGTTATCCAGAGACAGGTAAGATTCCTCAAGGGAGGAACAACCTAAGACAGGCACAGTCACAGGGGGGCCATCAGGTGAGAAATTGGGGATCAACAGAGGTGAAGCTTAGAACCTCACCCCCCCCCCGTTTTGAGAGAAATCTGTGGATGTTTTGTTGCCCTTGTCCAGCTTGGATTAATACTTAGTCTATAGGCACGCACCTGATCATCTACATTTGCCCTCTTACAGCACTAAACTATGTTTTCTACCTTTATCTTGCATCTACCTACCACTTCAGCATTTTATTAGAAATAATAATAATAATAAGGGAGAAATGTAGGATTCACATATAAATCAAGTATAAAAATCAAATGAATATTCATATTTGACCTGATTGTTTATAGTTCATAATGCGTGATCAAAACCAAAAGTTTCTGTGATGACTGCCCTTGCACTGTTCACCATGTAAGAACTTATTCACTAGGTAAGACCTTGTTCACCATGTAAGAACTTGTTTGTTATGCTTCAGAAGATTGGAGACTGTTGAGAATTAGGCTTGGGGTTGATTAATGATTGTGCATTGAGTTCCCTATACAGAATTTTATTGTTGTTAACAACCATTTGATCAATAAATATGAGAGATGCCCTCTCAAAAAAAAATTATTCAGATATTTTACTTTTTCATAGGAATTCTCTGAGACCCAGTATGTATTTTATACTTATAGCATATCTCAATTCCAACCAGAAAGAAGTGACTTCTGTGTTAGCACAAATCTAGACTATAAGCTCCTTCCTTGAAAGCAGGAACTGTTTTACTCATTTTACAAG
Source organism: Manis javanica (assembly GCF_040802235.1). Lineage (NCBI taxonomy): Eukaryota > Metazoa > Chordata > Mammalia > Pholidota > Manidae > Manis > Manis javanica. The sequence goes on along the minus strand of NC_133163.1, from coordinate 99,069,893 downwards.
TCTCTTCAGTGTCTAACAGGCACTAGTAATGTTTAATGAAAGGATATAGGAATGAACTTAGCGTGATTCAACCACTTACTAACTTTGTGACCCTGAGCAAGTCTGAAATTCTTCTGCCATAAAAGGGAGATAAAAATACCTACTTTGAAATAATCTTAACCTTCCTTCTTATCATTCTCTATTCCCTAAATCTGGTTTGTTGTCTTTATGGCTATCTGAAATTACATTTATTGATATTTGTGTTTATTATGTCTTCACCACTAGAATTGACATTCCACATTTTATCTATTTTTCTTTCATTATTCATTCACTTAACAAATATTTATTGTTCTACTGTGTTCTAAGCACTAATCTTGGCACTGGGGATACAAAATAAATATAAACAAAAAAGATCCTGGTATTACAGCAAATTAAAATTTAATAAATGAATTGACTATAAAAATGACACAAATACTGCATATAGTACACATTCCATCTCTAAAATGAAATCTGATAAACAAAAGTGTAAGTTGACTTGATTTTGAAATTACAAGTTTGCATTTCATCCTTAAAGTGCACATTACACTAGCCAAATTGCACATAAATTGCCACACTTTAAAACTGTATGTTGTTTTCTCTTTTTATTTTCTTGACCCAGAAACTAAATTTACTTCCAATCATGTTCAAACTTGACAGTACTTTCTTCATCTTTCCATAACCATCCAATGTTGCCCATCTCAATAAGGAGTTATGATTATTACTATCTTGAGTAATTCTTTTTTATTTTCTTGGGATACATTTGCAAGGAGTCTCAGATGACTGACATATTCAAGGATTTATTTTTCTAGGAAAACAGTTGGGATAGTCAAACAACCCACAGCGTCTAAGCATTTTGCATTCTATAGGGAAAAAGGTTTTCAATTTTATTCTCAAATCAATCCATAAACATAAATCTAAGCCACAACACAGCAGCACAGTACTAACAACTCATGCAGAATCCCAAACTCTGAAGCCTCAAACCAAGTCCTTAATTTTGGGGTGGGGATGAGGGTAGGGATAGTAGATTGAGGTAGAGAAAGGTAGATACAGATTCTGAGAAGCAGGAAAAGCTGGAGGAAATGGGGAAAAGCTCTGTTTAAAAGGAGTCAAAAGGGGAAACAGAATTCTCTGGGATCTGGAGCAGAAGTCTGATGGTCACCAAGATGGAAAGGAGGTTGTATGGGGACTAGCAAAAGGAGTGCAGCTACAGCATTCCTTCTGAATGAAGCACAAGCTGTTCATGTCAATTGTCAATTGAGTACTGTGCTATTAATTCACCTGGGAATCATGTGGGGATTAATGCAAAACATACTTAAAGAATGTACAGATTCCAATAAAGGAAAGAAACAAAGACTATTTTGGAATTACAGTGTAATTGCGTCTGCCCCGTTTTGCCTCCACACCATACATCTTACTGAAAAGTGGATTCATTACACAAAACTATGGAGGTGTGGTCTCCATTCCAGGTGGGAATGAAAACAAGTGGGCATTAGAGATACCAAAATGGCAAATAACAATAATATTGCTGAAACTGTGTAGTTGAATTTTTATAAGGCCAAAGTCAACATAAGAAATGGAAACTCCTAGCTTGTCTAATCATCCTATATTTGTATATTCCTCCCGAAAATTTTAGAGATGAAAGCTGTAATGCAGTATAGAGCATCCTGAAGGGTTAGTGTAAGTAGTTTATTGAGTTAAAAATTATACATTTACTGAGTACTTTGTAAACACTATGAATTTGCATACATCATTTTATTTAATCTGAAGAGACTAAGGCAGATTAAAACCAACTAACTAGGCAAGGACATCAGTCTATAAAGTGGAAATGTAATGAGATCATGCAAACTGTATTTATCAAAACTTCTCTCAGGAAGGAGTAGGTATTAAATGTAGGTAGAAATAGTATTTTGGTGAGCCACTTAAATGGGATGGTAAAATCAATGAACATGGTCCAACGACAACAGATGGTCACCCATTTGTCTTCGAAGGAGAGAGAATTCCTTCCCTGAGTGAAGTATATTATTTATGCCACATCTAAATTGCACAAGATATGTTGTGCTATTTACTCCTCATTTGATTTCTGGATCTACTCTTCATCCTTCTCTATCCTCCTGGAGGCTGATCTCCATGAAGTGTACCTGGGCTCTTTACCCTCTGACTTCTGATTGGTGTTGGTCCCTGGCAGGATAGGAGAAGGCAATGGAGCAGAGAACTTGAGGTATTTATCACTCCCGCCCCCTCCCCAATCCCTCACTTTTGGCATAGTTGTGGCAGTAACTGTGTTTACAACTGGCTGCTATTGGGAGGTTACTCCATCTTCCAGGGCTCCCAACTCTTGTTGGGCTCTGGTAAAACCATTTCCTCCCTTCACACTTGCAAGCCTTCAAGATGTATGATTTCTAGGCAGTTGCTAGTCAACAGGTGTTTCACCATCTTTGCTGGTCACCTCAACGCTGCCCCCATCTCTATAACTAGTCCTTTATTAAACTCTTTTCAGTTAACCCCTAGGTTATGCCCTGAGTTTGCTGCCCAGATCTTGACTAATACAACAGGAGTCTTCCTTTTCTGCCCTTCTAAATAAATGTTCAGCCTCTTTGAATAAATGTATTAAAAACATTCTTAATGCTGATCAGTCTGAAAGGATACTAAATCATGAGCCTGGTTGAGGTAACCATATGTCTCAATTCAGTACAATGAGGAGTCTTGAAAAAGTAAGACATCACATTTTCACTGAGCATTTTCTACAGGCAAGTTTCATGGGAATCAGATGTAAAATAGTTCTGTCTTTGAGGAGCTTTTTGTTTAATAAAGAATAAATATAATCATAACACAGGGTAACATAAAATTATCAAAAACATACTTTTCAAGGGTCAAATTATGTTGGGAATTAAACGATCAACTGTTCTCAACAAAGGTGCCAAGACAATTCAATAGGGAAAGGATTATCTTTTTAACAAATAATACTGAAACAATTTGAAATCCATATGCAGAAAAGAAATAAACCTCCACATTTGCCTCAAACTATATGCCAAAATTAAACTTAAAATGGATCATAGACCTAAATGTAAAAGCTAAAACTATATAAAACCTCCCCAGGAAAACATAAGAGAAAATCTTAGTGCCTCTGGATGTAGCAAATATTCCTTAAATACAACACAAAAAGCATAAAGAGCTTTTACAACTCAATGGTAATAAGACAAATAGCCCAATTTTAAAATGGGCAAGAGAATTGAAGAGATACTTCACCAAGATACATGGATAACAAATAAGCACATGAAAAGATGTTCAACATTAGCCATTAAGGAAATGCAAATTATAACCACAATGATATACCACTACACTCCTGCCAGACAGTAGCCGAATTAAAATAACTGCCCACACCATGTGTTAGCAAAGATATGGTGCAACTAGAATTCTTATACACTGCTGTTTGACATGAAAAATGGCAAAACACTTAAGAAAACAATTTGAGAGTTTCTTTAAAAGTTAGATACATCTACCATTTAATCCAACCATTCTACTATTAGGCATTTACCCATATTTGTATCTACTGATGCATAACAATATCACCATAGACTTAAGAGTATAAAACAATACACACTGAGAAAAGATGGTGGCGTGAGAGGTGAGACAGAGACCTCCTCCTAAAACCACATATAATATGAAAATATAATTAATACAACTAATCCTGGAAGAGCAAAAGGAAAGAAGGCTGCACCAGACTGCATGCACCTGGAGAAAAGAACAGACCTCACAGAACAAGGTAACATAACAAAGCCAGGATCCAGCAGGACCCAAGCCCTTCCCTCACCCCAGCTCCTGGTAGGAGGAAGAGAAATGGAGCAGGGAGGGAGTGGAGGCCTGGGACTGCTGAACACCTAGCCCTGGAGATCTGCTCTGGGAGCACGATTGCAGGGTGTTCTGGTGATTAGTGGGGTTGGAAAACTAAGATAGGTGGAATACCTGGAGAGACTGAGATTCCAGCTGCTTGTGGAAAACAGGGATCCATATCCAGCTGCTCTGGGTGGAAAGTCTGAGAGAGTTCCTAACAGCGAGACAGCTGCTAAAGGGACAAGGACTGACAAAAGGGTCTGGACGCATTCTGCCCAGCAGGTTGGGAAACTCCAGGTGCACAATTCCCCTGGTTGGCTATGCAGTCCAGGGTCCCCCACCATGATACGCAGCTGGCTGTGCCTTCTTCCCGGCCAGACGGCAACTGGCGCGCAAACCGGCAAACACTGCCCTGGTGACAGGACAGCCAGAGGGAAGCCCCACCTACAGCAGTAACAAACACAAAGCATAGAGGCTTACACCTGGGTGTTTGGGCCACTGGTTCTGGCAGTGGGGACAGGCATAGCAGCCGAAAAGCAGGAAACATCTCTTTCCTTCCCCCAGGCAGCAGCACCACTCCTGTGTGACCACATCGCTCCAGGGGCTGAGCAGCTCCTGAGAGTAGAGAATCTGAGCACTAGAGGGTGCCACATACAAATATGAAATATCAAAGGAACCTGGTTCAAACAAAAATCCCGCAAACATCAGAAAAAGGAATAACTGAGACTGAACTAATCAATCTTCCTGAAAGAGATTTCAAAATAAAAATCATAAACATGCTCCTGGAGGTACAGAAAAATATTCAAGAACTCAGGAATGAATTTAGGGTGGAGATCCAATCATTTAAGGAACACAATGGAAGGTCTAAAAAGCAGATAAGATATGGTGGAGGAGATGATAAAAGAAATAGAAATTAGACAAGAGGACTACAAAGAAGCTGAGGCACAGAGAGAAAAAAGGATCTCTAGGAATGAATGAATATTGAGAGAACTGTGTGACCAACAGAAATAGAACAATATTTGTACTATAGGGGTACCAGAAGAAGAAGAGAGAGAAAAAGGGAAAGTGTCTTTGAGGAGGTAGTCGCTGAAAACTTCCCCAGTCTGGGGAAGGAGACAGTCTCTCAGGCCATGGAGGTGTACAGATCTCCCAACACAAGGGACTAAGGAAGACAACACAAGACATACAATAATTAAAATGGCAAGGATCAAGCATAAGGAAAGACTAATAAAGGCAGCCAGAGAGAGAAATAAGATCACATACAAAGGAAAACACATCAAGCTATCATCAGACTTCTCAGCAGAAATCTTACAGGCCAGAAGGGAGTGGCATGATATATTTCAATGAAGCAGAAGGGCCTGGAACCAAGATTACTTTATCTGGCAAGATTATCATTTAAATTTGAAGGAGGGATTAAATAATTTCCAGATACACAAAAGCTGAGAGAATTTTTCTCCAACAAACTGTGTCTACAGTGTATTTTGGAAGGACTTCTATAGACAGAAGTGTTCCTAAGGCTACATAGCTCTCACCAGAGGTAATAAAACCACAGTAAAGAAAGTAGAACAGTTAATTACTAAGTAAATGTAAAAGTAAATCAAATACCCCCAAAATCAGTCAAGGGATAGACAAAGAGTACAGAATATGATACTGAATATATAAAGAATGGAGGATGAAGAAAAAGGAGGAGAAAAAACAAAACCTTTACATCCTGTTTGTAATAGCATACTCAGTGAGTTAAGTTAAACTCTTAGATAGTAAGGAAGTTACCCTTGAACTTTTGGTAACCACAAATATAAAGCCTGCAGTGACAATAAGTACATATCTATCGATAACCACCCTAAATGGAAACGGTCTGAATACACCAATCAAAAGACACAGAGTCACCGAAAGGATAAAAAAACAATACCCATCTATATGCTGCCTACAAGAGACTCACTTCAAATGCAAAGACATACACAGACTAAAGGTGAAGGGATGGAAAAAGATATTTCATGCAACTAATAGGGAGAAAAAAGCAGGAGTTGCAGTACTTCTATCAGATAAAATAGACTTCAAAACAAAGGAAGTCACAAGAGACAAAGAAGGATATTACATAATGATAAAGGGGTCAGTCCAAGAAGAGGATATAACCATTATAAATATATATGCTCCCAACACAGGAGCACCAACCTATGTGAAACAAATACTAACAGAATTGAAAGGGGAAATAGAATGCAATGCATTCATTCTAGGAGACTTCAACACTCCACTCACTCCAAAGGACAGATCAACCAGACAGAAAATAAGGAGACAGAGGCACTGAATAACACATTAGAACAGATGGACCAAACAGACATCTACAGAACTCTATACCCAAAAGCAGCAGAATACACATTCTTTTCAAGGGCACATGGAACATTTTCAAGAATAGATCATATACTAGGCCACAAAAAGAGAGTAAGTAAATTCAAAAAGATTGAAATTGTACCAACCAGCTTCTCAGACCACAAAGGTATGAAACTAGAAATATATTATGCAAAGAAAATGAAAAAACCTACAAACAATGGAGGCTTAACAACATGCTCCTAAATAACCATTGGATCAATGACCAAACAAAAACAGAGATCAAGCAATATATGGAGACAAATGACAACAATAATTCAATACCGCAAAATCTGTGGGATTCTGTGAAGGCCGTGTTAAGAGGGAAGTATATTGCAATACAGGCCTACCTCAGGAAAGAAGAACAATCCCATATAAATAGTCTAAACTCACAATGAATGAAACTAGAAAAAGAAGAACAAATCAGGCCCAAAGTCAGTAGAAGGAGGGACATAATAAAGATTAGAGCAGAAATAAGTAAAATCAAGAAGAATAAAACAATACAAAGAATCAATGAAAGCAGGAGTTAGTTCTTTGAGAAAATAAACAAAATATATAAACCCCTAGCCAGACTTATCAAGAAAAAAAGAGAGTCTATGCACATAAAAAATCAGAATTGAGAAAAGAAAAATCACTACTGACACCAAAGAAATACAAGGAATTATTAGAGAATACTATGAAAAATCATATGCTAACAAACTGGATAACCTAGAAGAAATGGACAACTTTCTAGAAAAATACAACCTTCCACAGCTGACACAGAAACAAACAAAATCTGAACATATCAATTACAATGAAATTGAATTGGTAATGAAAAATCTACATAAGAACAAAACCCCTGGACAAGATGGCTTCCCCACTGAATTTTATCAAACATTTAGTGAAGACCTAATACCCATTCTCATTAGAGTTTTCCAAAAAGTAGAAGAGAAAGAAATGCTTCCAAACTCATTCTATGAGGCCAGCATCAGTCTAATACCAAAACCAGTCAAAGACACCACAAAAAAGGAAAATTACAGATCAATATCCCTGATGAACATAGATGCAAAAATACTCAACAAAATACTAGCAAATCGAATTCAAAAATACATCTAAAAGATTATCCATCATGATCAAGTAAGATTTATCCCAGGGATGCAAGTATGGTATATAATTAGATCATCCATCAACATCATCCACCACAACAATAAAAAGAAGGTCAAAAACCACATGATCTTCTCTATAAATGCTGAAAAAGCATTTGACAAAATTCAACATCCATTCATGACAAAAACTCTCAACATAATGGGTATAGAGGGCAAGTACCTCAACATAATGAAGGCCATATATGATAAACCCACAACCAACATTATAATTAACAGTGAGAAGCTGAAAGCCTTTCCTTTAAGATCGGGAGCAAGACAAGGATGGCCACTCTCCCCATTTCTATTCAACAAGGTACTGGAGGTCCTAGCCACCGGTAACAGACAACACAAAGAAATAAAAGACATCCAAATTGGTAAAGAAGAAGTTAAACTGTCACTGCTTGCAGATGACATGATATTGTACATATAAAAACCCTAAAGAATCCACTCCAAAACTGCTAGATCTAATATCTGAGTTCAGCAAAGTTGCAGGATACAAAATTAATACACAGAAATCTGTGGCATTCCTATACACTAACGATGAACTAGCAGAAAGAGAATCAAGGAAACAATTTGATTCACAATTGCATCAAAAATAATAAAATACCTAGGAGTACACCTAACAGAGGAAGTGAAAGACTTGTACTCTGAAAACTACAAGACACTCAGGAGAGAAATTAAAGAACGTACCAATAAAAGGAAACACATCCCGTGCTCATGGATTGGAAGAATTAATATTGTCAAAATGGCCATCCTGCCTAAAGCAATCTACAGATTCAGTGGAATCCCTATAAAATACCAACAGCATTCTTCAATGGACTAGAGCAAACCATTCTAAAATTCATATGGATCCACAAAAGACCCTGAAAAGCCAAAGCAATCCTGAGAAGGAAGTATAAAGCTGGGGGGATTACTCTCCCCAACTTCAAGCTCTACTACAAAGCCACAGTAATCAAGACAATTTGGTACTGACACAAAATAGATCCATAGACCAGTGAGTGCAACAGACTAGAGAGCCCATATATAAACTGAAGCATATATGGTCAGTTAATATATCATAAAGTAGCCATGGACATACATGAGGAAATGACAGCCTCTTCAACAACTGGTGTTGGCAAAACTGGACAGCTACATGTAAGAGAATGTAACTGGATTATTGTCTATCCCCATACACAAAAGTAAACTGGAAATGGATCAATGACCTGAATATAAGTCATGAAACCATAAAACTCTCAGAAGACAACATAGGCAAAAATTCCTGAATATAAACATAAGCAACTTCTTCCTGAACACATCTCCTTGAGCAAGGGAAACAAAAGCAAAAATGAACACATGGGACTATATCAAACTAAAAAACTTCTGTACAGCAAAGGACACCATCAACAGAACAAAAAGGCATCCTACAGTATGGGAGAATATATTCATAGATGACATATCTGACAAGTGGTTAACAATCAAAATATATAACATGCCTCAACATCCAAAAAGCAAAGAACTCGATTAAAAAATGGGTGGAGGATATGAAGAGACAATTCTCCAAAGAAGAAATTCAGATGGCCAACAGACTCATGAAAAGATGCTCCACATCACTAATTATCAAGGAAATGCAAGTAAAAACCACAATGAGATATCACCTCACACCAGTTAGGATAGCCAGTATCGAAAAGACTAAGAACAACAAATACTGGCGAGGATGCGGAGAAAGGGGAACCCTCCTACACTGTGGTGGGAGTGTAAGCTAGTTCAACCATTGTGGAAAGCAATATGGAGGTTCCTCAAAAAACTAAAAATAGAAATACCATTTTACCCAGGAATTCTACTCCTTGGAATTTACCCAAAGAATATAATTTCTCAGATTCAAAAAGACATATGCACCCCTATGTTTACTGCAGCACTATTTACAGTAGCCAAGATATGGAAGCAACATAAGTGTCAATTAGTAGATGAATGGATAAAGAAGATGTGGTACATATACACAACGGAATACTATTCAGCCATAAGAAAGAAACAAATCCCCCCACTTATAACAACATGGATGGAGCTGGAGGATATTATGCTCAGTGAAATAAACCAAGTGAAGAAAGACAAGTACCAAATGATTTCCCTCATTTTTGGAGTATAACAACCAAGCAAAACTGAAGGAAGAAAATACCAACAGACTCACAGACTCCAAGAAGGGACTAATGGTTACCAAAGAGAAGGGACTGTGGAGGGCGGGTGTGGTGAGAGGGAAAAGGGGATTGAGGGGTATTATGATTGGCACACATTGTGGGGTGGGGATCATGGGGAAAACAATGTAGCACAGAGAAGACAAGTAGTGACTCTGTGGCATCTCACTACACTGTTGGACAGTGACTGTTACGGGGTATGGGGGGCACGTGATAATATGGGTGACTAATAACCACATTGTTTTTTCATGTGAAACCTTCATAAGAGTGTGTATCAATAATACCTTAATAAAAAAAGAAAAAAGAAGAAAACAACAATACACACTGATTATCTCACAGTGTCTATCGCTCTGGATTCAGGGCACAGATTAGTTTTGTTCTCTGCTTTAGGATCTCATAGTCTTATCTGAGATTCAACTAGGATTTGTTTCCAAGATCACCTGGCTGTTAGCAGTATTCAGTTCTTTGTGAGTTGTCAGACTGCAGATGACAGTTTCTTTCTGGCTGTTGACCAGATGCCACCGACAACTCTTTGTCACATGGTTCTTCACAACATGGCCACTTGCTTTCTCAAAGCCAGCAAGGGAAATAAAGTCTTTCCCAGGATGATGGGTTTATAATCTTGTGTAATTTAATATACACAAAATCATGTATGTCGCTTTTGCAATATCTTACTAATTAGAAGCAAGTCAGGTATTTGTCAATTATACCTCAGTAAAGCTAGGGGGAAAAAAAGCATATCACAAATCCTACCTACACTCAAGGGGGAAAGGATTACTTAAGAGCATGGATAATGAGGGAAACCACTCAGAGTCTGTCTACCACATTATTCAAAAGAAATGAAACATATGTCCACACAAAAACTTGTACACTAGTGTTTCTACTAGTTTTATTTGTACTAGCCAAAAACTGAAAAATCTCAGATATCCCTCAATAGGTGAATGGATAACTTGTGGTATGTCCACACAATGGAACACTCAGCAATCAAAAGCAATAACCAATTGATACCTGTAACAACATAAATAAATCTCAAAATAATTATACTGAGTAAGAGAGGCCAGGCAAAAGATAGTACATACTGTATGATTCATTTAAGTAAAAATCCAGAAAATGTAAATTAATCTATGGTGACAAAAAGTACATAAGTGGTTATGTGGAAAAAGTGAAGGGAGGAGAAGAAATAGATTACTAAGAGACAGGAGGAAACTTCTGGAGTAATAAATATGTTCATTATCTTAGTTGTAGTGATGCTTTCACAGGTGTACATATATGTCAAAATCCATCAAATTGTACGCTTTAAGTATGTGTACTTTATGGACCTCAATAAAGCTGCTAAACTATGCCTCAAAGCTTTTTTAAAAATATCTTTTTAAAAAAGGATCCATTTTCTACAGGGGCACCATAGCACACCAATGCTCCCTATTAATACAATTTTTAAAAAATGATTTATCATTGAATAAAATTGATGTCAAGAAAAATAGAATTATATAATTGCACAAAGTATTCCAGATAGGTTATGTGAATGAAGTGACATTTAAGTGGACTTTAAGAACAGAAAAGATTTTGATGCCTAGATATAGATAGAAGGGCATTCCCACCACAAAAAGATTAACTAATTAATGTGTTCTTTATTCAACAAATATTCATTAGCACTAATGTACCCAAGCAGTGTGCTAAAGACTGTAAAGACCTTTTTTAACTGCTCTTAGCAAATTTCCAGACGAGGTTTATTAAATTTGGGAACAGCTGAGGATATTATGCTCAAAATTTAGCTGCACTTTTCCTAGTTCCTAGTCATTAACTTACTTGAATAATTCTTTCCCCATTGTAGTAGTGAGGAATTACATAAAAAGTTGCAAATTATATAAATAAATTCAATATTAAGTCAACAAGCAGCTTTATACATGTGATCAGTACACACATGGTGAATAAATAATTTCAAAATTGCCCTATTGACTAAAAAGCAAAACTAGATAGCTCTGCTTACTGAGCAAATAAACTGAGCAAGTATATTAACCACTCTGGGATTCTAGATTTCCTCTTTTGAAGAATTATGGATTTCAGGCACAGTAACCATGTGATTTATTGTCCAAACTTCTGAAAGTGATGGATGCTGATAACTATTATTCTGGGACAAGTACTAAACCCAGGCTGTCCCAAACAAACTAGGATGTATAGTTAAACCAGTTTATAGAGATATTTTTATTCATTTTAAGGTTTACAAGTACAGATTCCTGAGGTCTAGCACAAACCTACTGAATCAAAATCTCTGGGGTGGGATTTGGTAAATTGAGGTCTACTGAATTGCTATGCTTGGGAAGTCTAGGATTCTAAAGTAACATTACTAAAGGCTCTCCCAATTCTAAAATTCTATGTTTAATAAGAGAATGTTCAATATAGACTGAATATTAGAGATACCAGGGAATTATTAATTTTCTTAGTGTAATAATGATGTAATGACTTAAAAGAGTGTCCTTATTTTTAGGAAATACACATAGCTGCATTTAAGAGTGATTTCTCATGATATCTGCATCTTACTTTCAATTGATTCAGGGAATACATACACATACAAATAAGGCTGATAGTGGATATACACATGTTCACTGGGCTGTTCTTCCACTTTATCTGTATGTTTGAAGTTTCTCATAATAAAACGGTTGCAAATATTAGAGAAAAACTTTTTTTATAGGTAGGCAGTATTATTGTTATAAATATGACTTTCAAGAACTATGACCAAGAAGATCACAATTGAAGTGATTACTAAAAATAAAAATAAAAAAAATCCAGCCTGCAATACCTCTTCCTGGACTTTTCCCTAAGCATAAAGTGACAAGGATATTCGCTGCAGAACTGTTTAAAATAGTGTTGTTTTTCCAATATTTTAAATGTATAACAATAATGGCATTCCTAAGTAAATTACAGTGCATCGGTACATTCAACAGAGGGATTATACACGACTATTAAAATAATCAGTCAATAATATATTGCATACATTGTCCTATGCTGTTTATATGCAAAAAGATTCTAAAATTATATCTATGCTACAACTGTATGAAATTTGTGGATTCAAGTGGACAGAACTGTAAGTTTATAGGAAAATGCTGCTTGAAAAGCAGTTTTTCCCCTTTATTTCAATTTTTTTAAATTTTGCTAATGATTTTGTGCAAAAATAACGCACTGTTTAAAACCTAGTCGTTACCCTAGTTTGGTCCCAAGCGCAGTAAAGGTCAGTTTATAATTCATTGAACTGAATAAGACTTCAGGCGCTTCAACTGATTGATGCTCAGCTAATTTAGGATATCCACTGAATCATTTTGCCGACTACAAATATATTATTACGTGTAAACGGTGTTGCTGAAAAGGTCTCCAAACATCACAGAACACCCACCGCAAATGTGTGGGCTAAATGCACAAAGATAATCATGGCAGAAATACTACCTGTCATACAGGACGGGCATGTCAGCTTTTTCTCCGCGAAAGGCGTATGATCCTAGATTGCCTCTTACTTTCACCAGAACGAGATGGTTCCAGAGTCCCAGGCAAGGGAGGAGACTGTTCCCTTGCCCAGGAGGCTGGAAACTGCTCAATGTGAGCGCAGCGTTTCCAAAGCCCTTCAGCTGAGATCCGCAGCCACTTGACGAATTCCCAGTTGCTAGGTTCAGTTGCTAAGGCACCAACAGTCTCGCCGGAAGAGGGAGTGGTGCACTCCCTTTTGGCGTCGTAGCGAACCCTCTCAGTGCCGAGCGTATTAGTTCCGGCAGGAAACGTTCAGCTCCTCTAAGAGCGACGGGAAGGCGCAGAGAAGCTGGGAGTGACGCCTCGAGCCGTGGAGGATTGTGGGAGGAGGTTGTCTCCAGTTTCTCCTCCCCCTACCCGCTCCCGGCCAAGATGTCTGACATGGAGGATGATTTCATGTGCGATGATGAGGAGGACTACGACCTGGTGAGGCGCTGAGGACGGGACTTTGGGGCTGGAGGATGTGTCTGGTTTTAGGAGCCGAGTCAGGGACGACCGCAGCTTCTCCCAGTAGAACTTGTGTTTCTTCCAGCCTCTCCCGATGCAGTGACAGGACGGGTTTACCTCCTCCCCCTTCCCGCACCGGCCCGGGCCCTGCTCCTCAAGCATGGGGGAGGGGAGGGTAAAGGAGGCAACGAAGGGGGTCCCGAGCAGTGCGCTCCAAGTCCGAGCGCCTCCTCGGTTTACATGGACACCCCTGGCCTCTAGCGGCTGCTTCTCTGCACCTCCTACCTCCTCTCCACCGCGCGAGCCGCCTCCAGAACCATCCAGCGGTCTAGGCCCCGGCTGACCCCCTTCGGGCTCAGCATTCCGGGCCCCTGTTCACATTTGAACTGAGTGGGTGCGAAATGATAGCAGAAGGGTCTGAGAACTGGGGGGCCTTACTGCTCCTAGGCCTGACCGCGAAACACCACTTGGGAGTCTCAGGGAAACTAGCTTAATATGTCTTGTCCAGGGTCCGTTTTGGTTTAAGGTAAACGTGTAGTGGAGAATTCAGAGCAAGGGCAGCTGAAAAAAAGTAGTTGAACTACTTGTTTTGTTTAAACAGAAAAGCTGGAGACGTTTTGCTTTTTGTGTGTTTCGGCGCGGGGTGAGAGGGTAATAGAGGGATTGGCCCCAAGTGGCTTTTTTCTTGACTTGGAAATTTCCCAGTATTCAGAGTTAAAAATATCAGCAGTGTACAAGTAAACGAATTGATGTAGGTGAATGGTGATTTGTAAAGATTCAAGGTTTAATGAACGGATTTACAGATTTTTAAAAAATACAGTAACATTTCGGGTTGCTATTCAAAAACATCTACGTGGGAATTATTTGGACCCAAAATTAGCATCAGTTTGCTTCCCCCCGCCTTTTGAGGCGTTTTTGTGCGTGTTTCTTGTGTATTATGGTGGTGCTGCATTATCGTAAATTTATGAAGTAGAAGCTTAGGGAAGTCTGTCTCGTTTTGGTATTTTAAGTGCCAGAGATTTGGGATAGTAGTAATATCTTTTTGAATTAGTGTAAAACTTTTTGTATAGTCTTTTCGAATTAATCTTTCCATTTCTAAAGAAGGCACATTTGCAAAAGGGAGGAAAATCTTGCCATTACCTGAAAGACATAGTATTTGATAATTCTTAGAGTGATATGTAAGTTTTGATAATAGTTAGGATTTCTGTCTTGTTTTAGTTTGTGCAAACCAAGCCAGTTGTAGGCAGTGCCTTTGGTTCTTTAAGAATGTGTTTCTTGTGATACCTTGAGCATTTTTATTTATTAAATGTTTATTTATATTACAGATATTTTTATAACTATACGAAGTGTTTCTTTTAAATGCATCTGCATTTTTAGTTTGTGTTCTTAAATGTTTCTGCTTATGTTTCCAAAGCAATAGTTTGTTGAATACATGGCTTAGCACTAGGATTAACTTGAAGATCATCACTGAAAAGGTAATGTAGGAGTGGCGATGAGAATCATAGTGTCCCGTGAAGTACTCAATTTTTACAAGAATTTTAATTAAACGTATTGTTTAATTTGGCTGTTTCTCCAGCCTGTTAGGGCCAACGCTGCATGTACAGTATAAAGTTGAATATATAGTTGTTTTAACTTTTTGTTATTTCTTAACCAAGAAGAGTAAGATTTTACATTGATACATAGGTAAATGAAAAATTCCCTCCAGTTTTTTGTTAAGTGATTTTTCCTGCATATCTCTCTTACGTAGATAGCCATTCTGGATCCCTAATCAGATGTCAAGTAGTGAAAACTTTTATGCTCTGTTTACAAATAGTTAAACTCTTTTGGTGGCATCAAGTCTATTAAGTAATTTATTTTTTACTTCCTTATAATTCCCTTAAACCATTCTATTTTTTTAAAAAAGTGAAGGGGCCTGGTTGCCATTTCATGCTTGCTTGCTTGTTGCGAAAAGACTTTCTAAAAGTTAATTACTGGTCTTTGTTGTTGTTTGGTACGATTTAAATAGTCAATGGAAGTGACTTGCTCTTTTAGGGAAACTTCTTTTTTATTAAAGATGTATTGTTTGTTCGAAAATTGCCGTCACCTCAGTCTAGTCCAAATGTTAACTAGAACCGTAAGTGTTTCTGACACATATATTCAATATCTTTTATAGGTTGTTTGTTGATAATTTTAATATTCTGAATCTCTTTTTGTTCTGCCTTATGTTTTAGACAGAATCTAATGGAAATAGGTAGTGGGGTACCACTAAAAAAAAACTATACTGGTTTTATACAAGAAAGTAAGTAATGATTTGTGCTAAAGATCTAAAAAGAGAACTACCTTGATGAAAAAAAGAATAGAAGAATAAACATATGTAAAAGAAATTCAATATGCTTGACCTCTTCTAAGATCTTTTTTATTTTTACTAGAGGCAAAAGCAGGCATTTTCTAAACACAGGAATTTATGCAGCAGTGAATGGGAAAGTAAGAGATGGCAGATTGATTGATTATTTGCTGGTTTAATAATACTAAATAATAACTGTAGTGTCATGCACTAAGTTAATAAAGCCATTGATGAGTTAACTGTATTGTAATCCCATGGTCCAGCCATTCTAGCATGAAGTTGCTTAGTACTTCTAATAATATTTTTAAAAAGCATTTAAGGCAGACTGAGTTCACACCAAAAATTATTCTTCAGTAGATCCTCTTACAGGTTGGGCATTGCATATTTGAATTTAAATGTCTTATAAGGGAAAAAATTGTCACAAGGTAGAATAAGTCTACTTGGTTAAATGTATTACCAAGTTGTGACCCTTACTGTATTAAATACAAGCTTATAGTTGTAATTAGTGACTGAATGTTTACTAGTATTTTCTTGTCTTAATATTTAACAATTTTAATGCCCTAAAAATTTACTTCCTTTCTGTCTACTTTTTTGGAGGGGCAGAGATGAGTTGTAGCCACACAGGGTATCTTACAGAATCTCTTATTTGTCACTATTTTAACAAGATTGGACAAATGATGGCTTGAGCTTTATTAGTTTCTCATGTTAGGACATGGTTTAGCAAATTCAAAAGCACTAACTTCCATTTTTTAAGAAAATTTTGAATTGTTGTGAAAAAATATATCTCATTGGAAAAAGAATTGGTAGATTAATATAGGATAAGGGCAAAAAAAATAGCTTTAAGTATTTGTGTGTTTAGTATAAAGGCTCTCACTTGTCATTCATTGTGTGTATAAGGAGCTTGGAATTTGTAAGTTATTTTCCTCTGAGACTGTTGTCCCAAAAACTTACTGCTTGACAAACAAAATGTTGGGGGTCTTTAAGAATAGATATTCAAATAATATACTTGTTACAGTCCTGGGCCAGTGTTTCCTGTGCTGCACACAGTTTGAAATTCTGCATGTAGTTTTCAGGAAGGTGAAATCTGATTGTACGATTGAGACTTTTAACAGAAACTTAACATATTTAACTGTAAATAATTGGATACCACCCAAATTATCGATAGTAGATTAATACTATTAATAGAAATAAGGTAATGATAGGTAAATTATGGTACATCCATGCAATGGAATGTTATCTCAGCATTTCAGACCATGCATCTAAAGAATATTCATTGATTTGATGAGATATTTTGTATTTGTCAGGACTCTGGAGTATAAGGAACAGGGATATGTGGCAGACTAGCTTAAACTAAAAAGAGCATTCATTGGCTCACATCACCAGAAGTATAAATATAGCTGGACTCAAGGTTCAGACAGTGGTACTGGTTCTTTTTCTGTTTCTGTCTCTCTTGGGCTGCTGTCCTCACTGTTTTGGCTTGAATGCCATCACATCATATCACAGGATGTAATGCAGCATCTTCCTTGTATCATAACCCTAAGGGCCAGAGGGTCTGTTTTCCTTGCTAATTTTAACAATGAAGCCCAAGAAGACCCAGCTTAGGTCTGTGTGGCCTTCTGTGAACCACTCATTCACTGTAGAGAGGGAAATGGCTTGCTTGCCTTCTTCTGTGAGGGGGGACTAATTGAAAACCCTCACCTGAAACAGAAGAGCCCATCACCAATGCTGCATGCACAGTGAACACATATCCACTATATATGTGTAATCCACATTACAGTTTTATTGGGTGGAAATAAAATTTATTTTGTTGGGTGGGGAAAATATAAAAGAAGTATCTGCAGAATCTGAAAAGTGTCAGAAAAATTAAAATTTATATATTTCTTGCAGACCTTTCACAATGAACCTATATTACTTTTATTGCTGGGGGAAGGGGTACAAGTTACAGGATACAAATTATGAACAAAAATCTTACTTGGATCTTGGGAGGCCAAACATCAATTTTGTCATTGCTCCAAATTTGTTTAAAGATTCTCTTACAAAAAAATTGTCTTCGGAACCTGAAGCATCTAACTTTTTAAAATATGTAATACATGCACATATTTCAAAAACAAAAAATGTAAAAATAAAGTTTCCCTTCCATTCTTGTTCCACATTTGCCCAATTCCCATTCCTACCCTAGGTAAGCCAACACACATTTTTATCCCACTCCCTTTTTCTAACCAGGAGGTAGCATATTATATATGTTGTCCTATACTTTGCTTTTTAATTTATCTTAGAACACCATGTAAGTATGCAAAGAGCTTATTTCTCTTTACAGCTGCATTGACTATGAATGTGTCATACTTAACCAGTTCACTACTGATAAGAATTGGGCCTGCTTTCTTTTGTCGTTAAAAACAATGTGCAGCTTTTTTTTTTTAAACTTCAGCCATAGCCAGGTTCTTTCTTTTTGTAGATGTCGAATACTGTATTCAGAGTTGAGTTTGATAAACAAGTTGGACTATCAAACTGGATTATGATGTTCAGTTTTAGAAACGTCCAACTAATAAAATTAGTGTTTTTGAGAATTTCAGAAGCATTACTTAATAATCCATGTCAGTATTATTGGAATAAGTATACTGCTACTTAAAGTTACTACTTAAGAGAAGAGTATTGGTTTGGAATATAAGCTCTGGTGCATTTTCACAAAAGTCTGTTGCATTATCTCATACGTGTACCCCTATGTAGTGAATAGAGTGGTTCAAACAAGGATAACTAAAATGGTAAGTGATGGGAGACAGCTCTTTTGTACTAATAAGATAAATTAAGGCTTTTTGCCCCTGACTTAAATGTATAGGCTATAAATATCCAACAGGGCAAATTTGTACTTGTATACTGTATCCCAAAATGAACACATGGACCTCAGCAAGAATAGAAACTTCCTGTAGGGTTCTACCCCCACATTTGACAGGAGAGAACGAAAGCATGAAGTGTGAGTAACTTACCTAAATTTACAGGTCAGTTGAGTGGGAGAGTCAAAACTACAGGCCAGGCTAATGACTTTTACGATGTCTTTCTTTGGAAAATTTAATTTGAAGACTGAGAGCTTAGAACAAATAAACATGTTCTAATATACACTGAACATAAACTAGGACCCATTAACTAGTGAAATTTTTGGAAGTTTGCATAACTATGAATGGTTTAAACAAAATGGCTGCCTTTGGATTATATCTAATCTTTAAGGGTAATGACACTTTGCCATTACCTCTCTGTGTGCCCAGCATCTAGTACAGCAGTCTAGACACTGTCAGGGCTTGGGAAGCATTGTTCATAGTGAGTCGTTTTCCTAGAGCACGTTTCTTAAGACCTCTGTTGGCAAGAGACACAGGAATAAATAGGTGAACTGTGGAACTGACCCTTTTCCGCAGTGGCTGCATTCCAGCCCAGAGTGGAGTCAAAATTGCCCCTAGATGTTGTGTGTTGTGTTATTTTGGAACATTCACCCACTTTTCATTTCAATTAAGAAAACACTGATTATTTTGTAATGTACCAGGCTCTAGGGATACAAGATGAGTAAGAGAAAGTTCCTGCTTTTGAGAAGCTCATGCTGGGGCAGGTGAGGGAAGGTAGGAACAACATACACACAGAGCTCCGTATTAGAGAGGTGCATGTCATGTAGAAGCATGACTAAGGAGACAATTTATTTTGCTAAAAAGAGTTAGAGAAAGAATTACAATATGAGCCTTGATGAATGTTTCCCAGGAGTCTTATGGCTGGGAAGCATCATAGGAGAAAAGCAAGTTTATTAGGAGGGAGTGTGGTTTCTTATTTCTAGCAGAAAACAGTTTATACCAAAGCAGAGGTTTTAAATTGCATGGCACATGTGGGAAAGGAAGAAGAAATTCTGTGTTGTGGATGGATCACAGATTGCTTTGGGGAGATGTCGGGACATGAGTTATTATGTAAGTAGGTGGACTGTTATGAACTACAGTGCTTTTTTTTTAATCCCTTTAACAATGTCATGTGGTTGCTGCTTTTTCATATATTGCTTCAGTTCTGTTTTTTACATCATTCTTATTATGTTGATTAAAATTTCAGTTTCTCTTTTAAACATTTAAACTTTTACAAATTATAGTTACTCCTATTCATCTGACATAAGGAAATTCAGTTTAACAGTATTTATTTAATAGTTTTCCTATATTCCCTGTTCTGACCAATGATACTGTGTGTAACTAAGTCATTGATAGTCATTTGAGATAACTCTGTTTTCCTTGTGCCAATGTGATGGGTTCGTCTTACTTTACGTA
This sequence comes from Manis javanica, assembly GCF_040802235.1. Classification (NCBI taxonomy): domain Eukaryota; kingdom Metazoa; phylum Chordata; class Mammalia; order Pholidota; family Manidae; genus Manis; species Manis javanica. The sequence goes on along the minus strand of NC_133163.1, from coordinate 99,049,816 downwards.
TTAAATCACTTGACATCTACATTTATTCTGTCCTCTTCCTTTTTTCCTATTTTATTAGTTCAAATCAGACCTCCATCATCTCTTGCCCAGACTATTCTAAGAGAGTTCAGTGGGCCACTTCATTGCTACCAGAGTGCTCTTACTAAAACACGAATGTGATTATTTCTCTGTAAAATCTTTTAGTGGCCCCATTTGATTGAACTCCTTGCTAGACTGCTGTAGTTGTGTTCCTCTGTTTGATACAAGTTTCTCTCTCATCAACTCTTTACACATATCCTGTGTTTCAACCCAATCAAACTATGCATGGTTCTTCCAAATATGCAGTGCCATTTTAAGCTTCCATGCCTTGCACACATTAATGCTAGTTTCAGTTATCCTTCCTCATCCTGGCAACTCCTGTTCATACCTTTTTAGGCTTGATCCAAGTAACTTCCCTTCCTCTCATTCACTCAGGAGTAGTGATCACTCCTTTTTTGAGCTGCACTGTACTTAATATGTGTCTCTTGTTAATTGCTTTTGTTATATTGCTGTTTTGTTTGTATACTGTCTCTGACCATGATAACTTGAGGTGAAAGACTTAATTTGCATTCATTGAGCAACACTTAATTGCTGGTTTTTCATATATTGCTTAAATTGTAATTATAAGAAGCCAATCAGTGACATACCAGTTGTCTCCATTCTCATGTAGTTATATATTTTGGCAATAATTGAAGAGTTGAATTGCAAAAAATATTATACATTGCAATTCTTAATTCATAAAATATGAAAAAACAAAAAATATATTCACAAAAATGCTTAGGGTTAGATTAAGTCTTACTTGGTCATTGTGATTTTGGAGAGTACAACATTTAAAATTTGGAAATAATCGCTAATTTGGAGCCAGTCAGGTCCCAGAAGTTGCAGGTAGGCAGTTTTGTGCTATGAGAGGCATTCAGTGATTTGAATGACAAGGCACTGTGTTAGACATGGTAGGAAATGTAAAGGTTCCTTTATTCAACAATAGTATGATCAGTTAATTCCATGCAATTGAAGTTATTAACCTTTTTAATTCTTAAAATACAATTTTTAGTTTCCCCTTCGCTAGCAACGCCATGTCTTACTACCATCATGTGTACTTCTCAGCTTTTACTTCTCTCCTCTCATATTCTGGCCTACTTGGGCTTTTTTTAGTCTGTTCTGGGCCAAGAACCTAAAAATAAAAGCTTTGAGCAGAAGTCCAGATTCTTAGACTTGGTGATAGATGTTAATAAAAAAAATTTTACTTCCAGGTTCAGGAGTGCATTATGGAGATTTGGGTGGAGAAAAGTCATTTTCTGGTTCAGCTAGCTATTCTTTTATGTTACTGAACTGTTAACTAGAGAAGAACTGCCTTCGACATGTGTAGAGTAGATTTTACAGCTATGATTCTTAATCCCTATCTTCCCTCAGGAGGTGGCACTTTAGTTGTAATAATACATAGTAATTAACCAGATGAAGAAAGAGATGGGAGAAAATAGCATGTAAAGGTGGAAAGAATTTTGGCCACTTTGATATAAAGCCAGGGTGACAGTAGCAAAGTGAGGGAGGGAGAGCTCAGTAGGAGATAACGGTGGGATGACAGTCAAGAGTCACATTTGCATGATTTTGAACTTGTTTTTAAGAGCAATGGGAAACAATTTTTGAGAACAGGAATGAGATAATTTACCTTTTATGAAGAGTATTCTGGCAGCTTACTGTGAGAAGATTGAGATGTGAAGGTTGAGAAGAATAGGAAGGCTGCTACAGTCTGGAGGGATGAAAGTAGCAGCATAGGAGGCAAGGGTGGTGGCAAGGCTAAGTGGATGGATTTGGGATTGATGTTGAAGGTAGAATCAGTAAGGACTTCCTATGTCCTAACAATATGACTGCTTTTAGTTCTCCATTCTGCTGTTTTGTATCTGTTGTTCTCTTTTCCTTCTCCCATTTTATCTAGCAGACAAACTCCCGATTTATCTTTCAATACCTACTGAAGAAACCATGCTCTCATGGCATCGTCTGATACAGTTGGCCTGTTAATTCTTTATCAGTTGCTTTTTTAGTTTAGTTTCATTGTAGTCAAACCTAGATTACAGAGTTAAGAAGTGAATGAGTGGTTATGAAATTTACTCACTACCTAGAATTTGATCTCATCCTTAAGTGTTCCAAAGGATTTCCAAATGTTAAATAAACATTATTGAATTCCAGACTATCAGTGCTTCATGTCCACACACAAGGAAGTTAGTTATCCTCCAGAGGGCGCACATTACAAAGCTACTGTAGTGAAATAAAACTGGTGTTATATACTGACATGAAACATCCATTCCCCTCCATCTATTGATCACAGAAAAAATTCACCTTGTGTTATGTATTTTTGAGCTTCCTAAACCACAGTCAGTGTACCCTTTTTTAATCTTTTGCCTTTCTGAAATATTACAGAATTTTCTATTATTTTTTTATGTATTAAATGTGTATATATGGATTTATAAGTAACTCTATAATACTATTCTTGTCTTCTTGTATTTACTTCCAGGTACCATTCTTAATTTGCAATAAACCTGCCCTTTGTAATGACCTATACTGGAGGAAATAATCTTGTGTCTTCCTAAAATAGTAATTTTCACTATACTAATCCATGTGTTTTTGTAATCCTCATTAAACCAAATATCCTTCAACTGTTTGTAAGCTCCTATTTATACTGCTCCGCAAAATAGTTTTTACTCCAGTTTTCCTTCCTGCTTTATTATTCCAGTTCTCAAGGAACTGAATTTATGTGATGAAAGTCACATAAAATTACATAAACTCATTTTGTTTTACTTTGTTATAGAGCTGAAGTACAGCAATATAAACAGGTGCTGAGTAATGTGAAATGCACATAAGACAAATATTCTTATCAACATATCATTGTATTTAGATTACAATAGTCTGCTATAGACTGTTCTGCCATATAGAGATTACCATCCTAGACAATTAGGCCATGTTGTAATAGTGAAATTTAAACAATAGAGAAAATTAGATTATGGAACTAATGATGAATAATTAGTACTTACATTGATTTTTCTCAGGTTCCATGACCAACAAAAGGTTAACCACCACAGAATTGGGGGTCATTAACCAATATTGTTTCTTTGTATTTTGCTTTTGTGTTGATTCTATGGAAATTGTGTTTTTGATCTGAAAGATTCTATTCTATCCACTTGGCTTTTTACCTTTGTTAAAAATAATGGGTAAATATTAGTGGCACATTACCAGTGTATTCAAGTTTGGTTTTTTTTGTACAAATGTACGGTTTTTCCATCTTAACAGTATTCACTCTTTGCAGTGTAGTGTGTGGGTGTCTTTGTTTTCATATTAACATTTCTTTCATACCTAACACACAGGAATACTCTGAAGATAGTAACTCTGAGCCAAATGTGGATTTGGAAAATCAATACTATAATTCCAAAGCATTAAAAGAAGATGACCCCAAAGCAGCATTAAGCAGTTTCCAAAAGGTTCGTATTTTTTACTGGTTGCTACCGACTAAACTTTTTTTTTTTTCTGATGTCTTAGATCAAATAAGTTCCAAGTGATTTTATCTCAGAAAAGTGTTTTGGATACTGAGTGGGTAATCCTGTGAGTTAAGTTTGCATTATGCAGCAAAGCAAATATATCAAAAGGGATATCCTGTTGTTTTTTCCAATCAGTCTACCTAAAGAGCAGTGCCATTGTCCTGAAAAGCTAGTGTGGTTCTGGCAGAACCATCATGAAGGTCACTAGGTATTTATCCCTGCAATCTTATTCCTTCATTGGAGACATATCACACAGGTATGGTTTTGCTATTAAATAGTGTGATTTCTTGACTGTTGATACACTTTTGGGTTATTCTTAACAATAGATTATTCAGAGGAAAAAAAGTACTTCTGTGAGTATATAAGTACTTATTACTTAATCTAATGAAGGAACTTCAAATAAGCTCACTTAACTTTGAGCTTTTTAAAACTTGCTCTTTTTTAAGCCTTTTTAAAATGGCATTGCAGAAATGGTGGAATTCTTGGGGAAGTGTTTTTGTGCATAAGATGTAAAATTAATTCAAAGCAGACATTGCCTGTATCTATGATGCCACCATCATTAGAAAATAACAGTATTAAGTTAGAACAAAAATTTCTTCTGTTTTTAGGTTTTGGAACTTGAAGGTGAAAAAGGAGAATGGGGATTTAAAGCACTGAAACAAATGATTAAGATAAACTTCAAGTTGGTAAGATTTGTTTTTGAGGGGGAATTTAACTAATGAAATAAATTTTGTAGGTAAAACCTTCGGGCAACAAAATGCCATTATATCTACTTCTCAAAAATAATTCTATTTATGTATTTCCATATTTAGCATAGTTTGTGTTTCTGACTACAGTAATACAACAATAACAAAAATTCTGCATAGGATACAAAATTTTCTGTTGGAGAAAATGTATCCTTTTGATACATGGACAGTGTTTGGCTGTATTATTAATAGAGTAACTTCTCCACAAACTATTAGTGTTTATTTTGGAGTCTCAAAATTCTACTTTTTTATTACAAAGAGTTCCTCTTCCACTGATTAGGGACAAAACTTTAGCATTATTTGACTCCTCTGTCTCACCGCACAAATAATCCATTGGTAAATCCAGGTGGTTTAATATATCTTCAGAATACTTCCAGTATCTGACTGCTGCTTACCATTTCTATCTTTGCATCTGTGGTCCAAGTCAACATATCTCTCACCTGGATCATTTCAGTAACTTTCTAACTGGTCTTCTTACTTCCATCCTTGCCCTACTACAGTCTTTTCTCCACAAGCAACAGAGAGATCCTTTTAAAAATGTAAGTCAGATTACTTCAGTTTTTGCTCCAAATCTTCTAATGGTCCCTACTCCCCTCAATAAAATCCATATCCTTACTGTGGCTTACAAGGCCCTGTGCCAGCTCACCCTTTGCTACCTTTCTGATATTGTTTTCTGTTCTCCCTTATGACCTCCTTACTATCCATATATCATCCCAAGCACACTTCTAGGCAAGTGCTGTTTACTGTTATCCCCTGCCCCAGATGTTCCTCTCAGATAGCCATATGGCTCTTTTCCTCACTGTTCAATGTCACCATATATGTCAGGATGGCCTTCCTCTCACAACCCAATGTAAAATAGGATCCTTCCCATCATCACTTACTTTCATCTTACCTTCTGTTTTTCTTTTTTGAAATACCACTTTATCTCTTTACTTATTTATTGACTTTCTGTTACCCCCATGTCTGCCCCATACCGCTCCGTACTCCCACCGTAAGTAGTAAACTCAGTGAGAGCAGGACTTGGTTTCATTCACTGTTATATTCCTAACACCTATAATAGTGGCTGGCATTGAGCTAGGTGTTCAAATATTTTGTTGAATGAACTCATAGATAAGCTAGAATTGTCATGACATTGTACTCATAGAATTGCCATTCTTCAAGAGTGCAAGGTAGAAATGGAGGGAAAAAGGATATGGTTAGTAGATGAGAGTATTACAGCTGTGAATCATAAGAGCACTAAGGATGGTGGAACTTCTGAGAAAAGGTAAGTGAGTAGACGGTAACCACTTGCCTCTATGGCAAATGGAAGGTTAATCTGTTAACCACCTTCTTTTCCCCCATTTTTGTATCTCCCATGTGCATCCTTCCTCTCCCTATTAGCTTCTCTGTCCCATCTGTCTGAAGTTGAATTCCCTTAACTGACCAGTGTCTTTATCCAGTTAACTCTCACTAATCTTCCATCCTGTTCTTTGATGTACTCTGACTCTGGCGTCCTCAGCCACCATGACATCTCCCACAAAAACTATCCAAAAAGTGTTGTAGCTCATTCCCTCCAAAATATTAGGCTATTCAAAACATGTTAAATGTTATTAAATATATTATATATTGCATTTAAATATAGTTAAAAAAGGAAAAATATCTATGTTACATTTAACCTTTCTAGTTCTACTGCTGTGATATTCATCTATTGTACAAAGCCCTTGTTTTCTATTTATTGTTTGTGGAAATATTAAACACAATATTTACTATATTTAAATTAGTAACTTGGCTATAGAAGAAGCATCAGATGTCTGAAGGGACAGAGATTTTGATTAAATAATTATAGTGACATTAGAGACCCAATATTCAACTCCTAAGATGCTGTGATCTGAAATAACACCAAGGGACCCTATAGAAATCTATGTTAACATACTAGCTGTGGTTTAGATTTTGAACCCATTTAAACATATGCTACCCTTAAGCCTTGGTTTTGCCATTTTACCTTGAGCCAAGATAGGAAGCAAGTAAAGGTTATTTGTGTTCTGTGTTATTTTGCCTACTTCCCTTCTTTGCCTTTTATTTGTTCGAGGCAGCATCTGTGAATGAGTTGTCATTTGCAAGACTAGTTTCAGCTTCCATCCATGCCCCACCTCTCTTGTTGGATTCGAAATAGGACCCATGGTGCTTTGTAGTGGTTTGGGGCAATAAAAAGTTGGAACGGTTTGTTACCAACTGTGCTGTGTTCACCACTGCTAATGAAACCAGTTTATCTATTTGTCTCCTGATCTTTAACTATAGTAACATACTTTTGGAAAAACGAACTTTAAAGTTATTACAGCATAAGGAAATGAATCTAAAAGTAACTTTTTTCTAACATCCTATTCAGTGTCAAGATAAAATTTCAAAGTTGGGACAGTCATTTCTAATTTCCCTTTGCCATGAGATACGTTCTATAAGTTAGGTTTTAGCAGCGCACCAATAGGATGTTACCCATCGTTTGCCTGTATGTGGAATTGGCACACATGGAAACAAAAGTAGTTTGATACATATTGCTAAAGCTTTTCCCATTGGTCTATCCAATTTTTCCCGTGTACCCAGCCACTGTTTTCTTTTTTGTAATTCAGTTCATGCATAGGTTCCAGGGAGTGTTTTCGTATTTTCTTGTCCCTCAAGCTATATCCCAGGACAGGACATAGTCATGAACAGGAAAATTACAATATCCTTAGTTTATTCTTTACACTAATAAACACACATGTTCTGTTTGTCAGGAAAAAAAGCATTATATCTGCCAGTGCTCCATCTCTCTGGTTAAAAGTAGAGTCAAACCCAGTAAAAAGAGGAATTAATAGCAGTCAGAGATTGTAGAGACCATGGATGCAGGTTGTAAGGTTTGTAAGGTTAGACTTACAAGTTGACCTACATGATATACTCTGGGGGCTGATAGACCTTCTTCCAGAATACTTCAGTGCTGGAAATTTCAATAATAGTCCTTTATTTCCTCAGATCTTCCATGTCTTCCTGGGATAATCACAATTGTGCAAATAGGAATAGCAACATTAGTTACATCTACTATTGAGTAGAGCCTTAGGTGGGAGGACTTTTCTTGATAGTGGGATGAGTACCTGGACTTGAAGAGATTCCTTAACTCTGTATTTTAATGTAGAGCCAGCCAGTGATAGAAAAAGAACACATAACTATTGTTAGAGAGCTTCTGGATGAAGGGGTAAATCATCAAGAGAGGATGTAGCTGATATTTTAGTAATTTGTGTGATTTAAATGTGGTTATTGGGCATTGAGGAACAGTATCTAAAATTTGGAAAATCTTTAAGTTGTGCTTTTTCATAGGCAAACTTCATATATTTGGTACATGTATCTGAGTAATCTAGTAATGTCACATTTGAGCTAAAATGTTTAGTGTTTCTGTGTTACACAGTTCTATCATAAAACTTTGTTATTTTTCAATTATGTAGTAATATGTACTATAATTTTAATCTTGTGTACACATTTTAGTACATAAAATGCATCTAATAATGCATTTTTCTCGCCTCACAGACAAACTTTCCAGAAATGATGAACAGATATAAACAGCTATTGACCTATATTCGGAGTGCAGTCACAAGAAATTATTCTGAAAAATCCATTAATTCTATTCTTGATTATATCTCCACCTCTAAGCAGGTTAGACTGTCTTTTCTTCTTGGTACTTATCAATGTGTTTATTAGTTATTCTAAGAGCTTTGCTCTTTTTTTAAAAAAGAAGGCCTAGAGGTTCTATTTAAGCAATTATACTAGTTCATAGTGTGCTTTAAAAATAATATATACTCTTTTCTTGATGATAGTACTCATTACATAATATTAGCTTAATCTATGTAAATAATATCTTCAGATATTAACCTAATTTGCACAGAACTTTCACAGGCTTACATTAGATTCCCATACAGTTCTTCTCATAGTTCTTTCTAATAAACACCACTAAAGCTAGCCATCCTGGGCTATTGAGTACTTAACAGTGAATCCTAGGTGATTTATGTAGATTTGATTAGATAAAGATCCTTAAGAGTAGAACCTGTACTCATATCAATTAGTACTTGGCATTAGTCGTCAGGTTTTCAAGAAGTAGTTCTACAAAGAACAAGTGGACAAAGAATAATGAAGGGAAGGTCTGATGATGAAGAAACTATAGTGAGCATTGCACATGATAGTATTTTCATTACTCTAGGTTTTGTTATTAAGAAAAGCAGTTATTTTGTGTTATTTTATTGCTTAGATAATTTTAATTAGATTGTTTTAAGCAATGTAGTCCTAACGTCTAGCTTTCTCAGTTGTGATATTTGAGCATAAGAAGTACTCTCTGTATCATTTGGTGTATCTTAGAACATTTGATACTTTTGTCCTTATAATAAATATATTCATCTCAGAATCAGCCTCTTTCATTCTGTCTTTACTAGATGTCATTTTTATTTCTTGATGCACTTTATTATGTTTATTTTTACTTTATATCTAAAATAAGTAATAGAAGTAGAGGAAAATAAACTTCTATTTTTGTTAGAACATTAGCACTTAATGTCACTAATTCTAGAGTTGTTAAGTATCAGAGGGCTTTTCTTATATGGGAAAATAACTACAAATAAATGTCATTAAAATGTCTTTGGCACACTATTTATAAATGTTAATTTATAAATGCCAGATGTGGGGGTTGGGGATTAAGTAATTTTAAAAGATTGCATGTTGCTTCGTGCATATTGGCACATAAGCTTTTCATCTTTTGAAAGCAAGAATAGATACTGAGTGGGTGGCACTCAACTTACTCAGTATGCCAGAGCAGAGATGAATAAGTAAGGCACCCTTTTCTGAAAGCATCACACTTGCCTGTTCTCATAGCCTTACCTTAGGATCCTGTTAAATAGAGATCTAGAGAATCAGGTATTCAAACAAAGACAGAGCCAGAAGTAAGGAGAAAGAGGGACAGAGGAGCTCATCATAATGCAGATCAGTGGTTTCTATGGAAAAAATCACACTCATTGGTGAATTGGTGGTTAGACACAGTTAAAATCATGCTAGACTTTTCCCTCCACCTGTGCCCACAATTTACCAGTAACTTAAAAGCTGTGTAGTCCAGTTAATTGATTAATCACATTTATATAATTTTTGAAGGAAGAAGCCTGCTTTTCATTTTTTTAGCAGCTTAGTGTTTGCCACATAATAGGTACCAAATAAGAGTTAATGAATAAGATTTTCACTATTAATAATAGTACAACTAATTCTTTGTGTGTGTCATTTACTTCCATTAATATAAAATAAGTTATTCGATTGGAAAAGACAAAACTGTTAGAGCATTAGATACTTTCTGGGTTTTTATATTTTAAAACTCAAATAAAAACAGATCTTGGCACTTAACCTTTCTGTAAATTTGGACTGTACTTTGCTAAGGTTTTATGAATTTTGTGGACTGTCGCAAACATTTGGTAAGGATACAGGTAGTGTGTCTTACGTGTATTTAAGATCAAAGATGCACTTTAGTTTGCTCAAATTAACTTTATTAACAGGTACAAATTTGCTGTTTACAATTATAGAATTCTGATTTTTTATGTCAGATGGATTTACTGCAGGAATTCTATGAAACAACACTGGAAGCTTTGAAAGATGCTAAGAATGATAGACTGTGGTTTAAAACAAACACAAAGGTAACAATTACAATCACTTCCCTTTTTTTCTTTTGAAGAGTGGGCGGGTGTCCTTAATAAACTCTCCTAAAGATACACACTTTGTATTGAAATATTTTAATAAGATTATTTTTTTACAGCTTGGGAAATTATATTTAGAACGAGAAGAATATGGAAAGCTTCAAAAAATTTTACGCCAGTTACATCAGTCCTGCCAGGTAGCATTCCCTTTTTTTTTTTAATATTTCTTCATACTAAAAAAGCATAAAGAAAAATTGTATTTGAAACGTTGCTTAGGGATGGTTTTTTTCAAGTATCATTCCAAAAACAAAATTTGAAAAATAAATTACCGAAGAGCTGATTTGTTTGACTATTACATTTCTTAATGTTTTAATCTTAATTTCAGTCCTTATTTCTGTGGAATGAGGGGCAAGTATCAGGAAATGAACAGACCAGTTATTAATATTTAGTAGGAATAAACCTTGCATATTTAGTTATGCACCCTGTCAAAATCAGCATGGATATTGTAGACATAGATACAAAGATACTTTATATTCTAGTTTATAATGTAGTAATACACCTAAAGTCCAGTAAAACTTTACATGATGCTAGAGACTGTGTTCTCTAATATGGTAGCACCAGCTACATGTCATTAAACATTTAAAATGTGGCTAGTGTTTTAGAGGCACTGAGTTTTTTAAGTTTGAATAGCAATGTGGTCTGGACAGTGTACTTTTATAACCTTGTAACTATGTGCTGTAATTTTGTATTTCCTTTTTTGTCTTGGTCAGTAAGGTGTTAGTTTAAATTTTAAATATTTTAAGCTCTTCTGATGCCATGGAATTTTTTTATTTTATATGTTATTTCTGTGAATTGGAAAGCTAATCAGGAAGCTATTCTAAATTGACCACCTGTGGGTATTTTCATTTAATAGATTTGTGGTGGGGGGGCGGTATTTGTTTTTTTACATTTTTTTTAAAAAGGAAAATTTTATATTTCATACTAATTATGTTTTATAAAGCAGACCAGTCATTTATGAATTGTTTCTAATCTTCACTGGAAATTTCTGAATGGAAGAGGTTCTTTTCAGTATGTATAAGGAATATGAAAAAGCCCTCTGGAGTTTTTCCTTGGTTTATTTTGGAACATAAGGAAAATACTGTTTGGATTATAAATAACATTATTGTGTAGCAGAAATACATGATAATCTGGATGTACAAATTGTCTCACGTATTCTATTGTTTACTTTGATTCATTTAATAACTAAATAAGTTTTAAGTTGGAAAAGCAAATAATTTTTGGTTTTGTATATGTCAGTTTTTTATATTTATGATTATCTGACTTGCTATTTTTCATAGCCTGCATTTTGCAGGGTGTTGGGCATCTTTCATAGTCAAACTCAAATGTCATCACCTATGTTATTCCTTTGGCATCTCTCAGGAGATGACATCCCCAGGGAATTTTCTCTTCCATTCTTGCAGGCAGTGGCTCATGCTACAACTAGAATCATTATCATTTGTATTGTCATTTACCTGTTGACAGATGAGTCTTCTGCGTTGTGAATTCTTTGAGGTCAGGAATACTGGCTTATTTAACTTTGTATTTCCCCAAGGTAGACCCACTACCTGGCACTAGGAAGGCACTTGGAAAGTGCTTTTTGACTGAATCAGTGGATCTAAAGTGGTTATGAAGATTTGGGGAAGCAGTAAATGATCTCTTAGATAAAAACAAACATTATAACACTTTATACATTAAAAAAAATCTTTGACCACTTTATACTTATTGAATGACTAGAAAACACAAAGAATGTGTGGGTTCCTTTTTATCTATTAAAGGTAGTATTTTTAGTATTCTATGTCCCAATTAAAATTTGTAGTGCATTTTCACACTGAATCCATATTATAAATGTAAAGTGCTCAGGCTAACAAAAACAAATTACTAGGTTGACTGAATTTGATCTTGACTAAAGTTCATTATTTGCTTTCCTAGACTGATGATGGGGAAGATGACCTGAAAAAAGGTACACAGTTATTAGAAATATATGCTTTGGAAATTCAGATGTACACGGCACAGAAAAATAACAAAAAACTTAAAGCACTCTATGAACAGTCACTTCACATCAAGTCAGCCATCCCTCATCCACTGATCATGGGAGTCATCAGAGGCAAGTCTGGTTTGGAGAGGGTAGGCACTGTCATGGGAAGATGTCAGGGTGTCATTGCATATGACTGAATGACTCTGAAGGTTGTTTCTGTTTTGGTGAAAGTAAATGGCGAAGTATAAAGTCAATGAATGATCTAGCCTTAGGAAGAAATAGGATGAATTTTGTCTTATAAATTTATATCAGTGAAGATATTATTAACAGAAAATTTACCATCAAAAGTTACATTCTTGAATTGTAATGAAATACATAAAATTACTTCTCTACTTAACTGAGAATAGATTTGCAAGTGCTTGTTTGGCTGACGTTTAATGAGGAGCTTGCTTCTTTGAATTAAGTCTCCCCTGACTGACACTATACTGTTCAGGCTGTAGAATTACAATAGTGGGAGCCACTGAAATAGTTTATAAAGTGGTCAGTTTTATTATTACAGAACTGAAAAGTCCTCTTTTCTCCTGTTTTATTCTTTACAGAATGTGGTGGTAAAATGCACTTAAGAGAAGGTGAATTTGAAAAGGCACACACTGATTTTTTTGAAGCCTTCAAGAATTATGATGAATCAGGAAGTCCAAGGCGAACCACTTGCTTAAAATATCTGGTCTTAGCAAATATGCTAATGAAATCAGGAATAAATCCATTTGACTCACAGGAGGTATGTGTGTGCTCTAATGATTGATTTCTCTCAGTTACCTTTGGTGGAAATAAATGTTACTCTTTCTTTGTACGTATACATAGTAATTTTTTTTCTTAACTGTTTAGGCCAAACCCTACAAAAATGATCCAGAAATTCTAGCAATGACGAATTTAGTAAGGTAAGATTTTATATTTCAGTTAAGGTAAATTTCCTTAAAGCAGTGAATAAAAGGAAGAGAGAGGAGATGACTTTTCAGAATTCAGTTAATATTCAGTATTTGCTGTTTCTTATCTTGGTTTAAAATATACCAAAGTTTGTGAAATCTTTATTTTCTGAAGTCATTTATACTACTGTTTCTCTTAGTCATGACATTTTTTAAGTATTTGCTGCTTTTTTCCCTTATTATCCACATGTGTGTGCATATGCTATTTTTCAGTAGAAAGCTAATTGTATGTTTTAAAATAATTCCACATTGTTTCCTGTTTCTACCTGCCTAGTCCAAAATTAAATTATGAATTGGTCCACATAAATCAACGATTTTCAGTAAGACAATTTCTGTACTTATGTTTTCTTGATTGACAAGATTTTAAAAATCAAAAATAACCTTACTTCAGATAATTTCTGAGATGAGGAGCAGGAAGGTCATACTGGTCAGAAACCAAAAGATGGCTTTTGTGGAGAAAGATATGACTGATGATGGTTAGCAACTGAAAAACCTGCCATAATAATTGATGTTAAGCAAAATTATAGATAATAAAACCAAGCAGAAAGCTAAGAAAAGGCCTGTTTTTGCAAAAGAAGTCAGTGAGCAAGAAGAATTTTTCTCTGGGCCAGGAATAAATGGAGTCCTAGGCTTTAGTGGGCTTTCTTTGTAGAAAGGTTTGAGAACTTAACTGGGTTTCTTCAAGTCCTTTGTTTTTAGATTGTATAGCTTTGTTTATGAAGTCAAGAAGAATATAGTTAGAATCGTAGGGCATGAATTTTTTTGCAGATATATGAAGATAATTTAAGTGACTAGACATTCTCTTAATAACTTTTTTTTTCATTCAAAAACAAGTACTGTTAGACTAAATTATGAGTACATACTTGGAGAAGATAGCTTATTTCATGATGTGTAAACTGCTATGTAGAATATCATCATTTACTTTGTTTTTATTTGGCTATGACTTTTATAAATTACTATGTTTTGTTTTTTTTCTTTTTTTAAGGAAACCTTAATTTTAGCTGTAAAAAAATATGAATGTTTTTATTTTAAGGGGACTAGAACCCTAAATTGCAACATTAAAAAAATCAATTTCTTGTTTATTGTTTGCTCTTAGTTTATTTTATTATATATTTGTTGAATTAAGCTGATTTTAGTTATGAAAGATTTCTCCATCTTTATTTCAGTTTATTGCATCTACATTTAGCCATATTACTTAAAGATCATCTAGGTAGAGATTAACTTCATAATGCATATTAAAAATTGTTTATAAAGTTAAATTGCTAAGCAACAGGTTAAATTTTTAAAACTCTCAAGGAAATCTTGAGGAAAGTTTTGCCCTATACATTAATATTTTATCTAAATTAAATTGGTTGTATGTTAAATGGATTAAAGGGCTGACTTATCAGACGTTTAAAAAATAATAGCTGTATTTATTGTATCCTTTGATGTATTCCAGTGAAGCCTCTATATTGGAACTTGAAAACTTATATTAATGGTACATTTTTGACCCAAACAAGTGGCTATGGTGTCCCACATCATGTGTAAGATTTTTTTTTAAAGCCACTTAAATAGTGCAAAAATGTCTCAGTTAAAATATACATGTACTCAAGTGTTTTCACTACTTGAATATTTCCTCCTGTAATATATTACAGTAACGTATTTGGGGTAGGTAAGAAAGTAATGCTTCCTAATTTTATCTTCCTAGTCAGTTGCCAGCAGACTAGAGGAAAGTAATTCCTGTTGAAGCCCTTGACTCACCTGCCCCTAACATGAAGTTACTTTGCGACCCAACAGATGGAAGCAAGCAGAGGGCATGCAGAATGGCTGATGATATGTCTTACATATAAGGCAGACAGAGGTGCCATATCCAGAAGGTTGGCTTCTTCCTTCTCAGCACCTTTAGCAATCCCTTTAGTGCCTTGCAGAATTATTTCAGTAGTGGGTACTAGACACCTCAGAGCATCATGACCGTAAGTCAGCCTTTGGCCTTCTGCATCAGGGTCCATCACTCTCAACTTGGTGTGTGTTTCCCATTTGGCACTAATTATCTGCCACTGAGGTTTCCACTGTGTAGCTCAGTGGAATTTTAAGGCCAGAGAAAATTGAGAATCAAATGTTCCTTTGAAAAGTTTTGGTAGTTGCTGGTAGCTTTCTAGAAGATAAAAATTCGGAAGCTGCATTTCTGAATAACCTTCAGAGAGGATGTATTACCTGAAAGACAAACCAGATTCCTCCATACAGTAGCATGCATGAAAGCTGGGGTGTTAAGGATTAAACGCACAATTTAATTAGAAAGCATCAAGTATTAAACAGTTATTAAACAATTGTCAATTCTTAATACTACTAAAATTTTGAGATTTTAAGTAGCTATGTATAAATATATAACCAAAACAATTAATTTATTCTTAACTTTCTAAAACCAAAAGCATTAAAAAGGAAATTCCTTTTATTTGCAGAAGGATGTGTATGTCTCACTCCGATTTTCATGATAGAAACTGCACTGTAGATATTTGCATATAAAAACTGAGAAACAGGCTCTTTGGATTATCTGATTTAACATGACTTCATGTTTGATAAAAATGATACTTTTCTTTTTTCTGATAGTGCCTATCAGAATAATGACATCACTGAATTTGAAAAGATTCTGAAAACAAACCACAGCAACATCATGGATGATCCTTTCATAAGGGAACACATTGAAGGTATGTTCTTTCTGCTGAGTTCAGTAACTTTCTTTGCCACTTTTAATAGTACTTTTTAATAGAGCTGCATGGAATTAAGCTAGTTCCCTTTTTATTGCAAAGTACACAAAGGTTTCTAAATGCTTGCATGAAACGATACAGCTATTTTAAAGAAATCACTAGCCAGTCTCATGTTAACATAATCAAGTTCTTACATGATGTCCATTTTTTTTAAAGTGGCTGTCCCTTTTACTTTTTTATTCTAATTTAGATATTGTTACATTTTTATTACTGATGCTTAGGTTCAAAGTTAATTTTTAGGATTTATTTTTGACAACTAACAAAAGTTTTGAAAATAGCCTGCTAAAGATAATGTTGAGACACATTTGCTTTGAAAGGTAAGCTAACATCCTACCACTAAGTGTATGAGATTTTTAATAAGTTCTGTTGTATTAAGAAAGACAAAAATCGTCCCTTTGTTCTAGGCCCTCCAGTGTACCCACCTGTTATGAAGCTATTTGAGGGTTTTTAAATAACCATTTGAAATGCTTAAATTTCAGATGGATCAGGAAAATCCAAAGAATACCTTGGAAGTCATGTTCTTTTGTTCCCCACCTTCCTTTCTCCTTTATTCAACAGACATTTCAAAAGTTCTTATATGAATGTAGAATGATACTGCACTTTTGGATATAGAAAAATGTGGAGTGGGAGCCTTGTTCATGAACTCGAATCTATAGTTGTTCTTTTGAAAAAAAAAAAGACTTGTATATGAACAAACTGGAGAAAATTGTAAAAATTATTGTATAAAATATAATACTCTAGATTTTGAGAGTTCCTAAAATAAAGGACTTGGCTGATATAAACCAAGCTTCTTGAAAGATGTTAACTGTAGAGGAAATGATGGGCACTGGAGTGTTACTGGAGTATTTTGAGCAGGCAAGAGGATAGTTCAGGGACTGTCACAACATGAGGTGGGAACAAGAAAAAAATTATGGAAGAGACAGCCTCTAATCATATTATGTATTTGTTGGACCCAAATATATTTAGGTCTAAATACCTAATGTTCTTGGCCAGACAAAAGGATGTATTGTGGTGAATAACATAGTTAATTAATATGATTTTAAAGTGCACATTGATTTATACAGACTGTTAATGTATTGTTTTAATTTTTGTCTTCTAGAGCTTTTGCGTAACATCAGAACACAAGTGCTCATAAAATTAATTAAGCCTTACACAAGAATACATATCCCTTTTATTTCTAAGGTACATTTATTCATGGATTTTATTTTTTACAATTTGTAGTTGTGAATGCAGGTATATCTATCTTTCACTTAAAATTAAGAGTGGTTCTTATAACATTTTGTAATACTACCTTTTTTTTAATATAGCATAACTTAAGGGCTTACCTTTTCATGTGAATTTTCCTGTTTGTTGGCATAAATTGAATTAAAAGAAAAGTAACAAATCATTAAATTTATTTTTAAAGATGTCTTCAGCCTCAGAGAAAACTGTAGGAGAGAGTAGTGGCTAAAACGTACAACGACTGATAGGGTTAACCCCAATCACAATAAAATTGTAGTAGGAATATAATTTAAAAGTTATAAAGTTAAATTTTATCAGACCTGTGTTCTCAGAAATATTTTTAAGTGAAAATGAAATTTGTTTTAAATTGTCTTTTAATTTTTCTTTAAGTGATAGAAATGAATTTAGAATCAGAAAAGTTATTTCTGTAAAATCATGAAGTCTTTTTAAAAGTTAATTGCTAGAATTATAATGAGTCTTTTGTCTTAGGAGTTAAACATAGATGTAGCTGATGTGGAGAGCTTGCTGGTGCAGTGCATATTGGATAAGTAAGTATTTGGCTATTTTTTATAATAAGATGGTTAGGACCACAAAGTTTAAATAGTGGTGGCAAAGGTAGCAGTTGAATTCTTGATCTTTCACAAAAAGCACCCTCTGGCTATGATCTTTTGTTAAAAGATACTTATGTGTGATTTTTTTTTTTAATCAGCATATAAAGCACATGATCTCTGAAAGTCTTAAATTGTTTTTCAAAAGGATTTCTCATTCAGCATATGACCCATATACAGCTAGAGAATTATTTAATGAATAGTGCTTTTTTATGTTTTTAAATTATAAAGTATGGTATGTAGTAAATTTTGACATTGTTTCATAGAAACAGTATGTTATTGAAAGCTTTACAGATTGTATTTGCTCCTGATTAATTGGGTGAGTCTATGCCTATTGGTTCTTTCAGTGAAGTTTAAAGGTAGCTGATACCTGGTTTCTGACTAGAGTTTGAGTAAGGTAATTAATGTTATAATTAATGCTAAACTCAAATCATTTAATGGAGGCAACAGTTTTTTTCTCTCTTGCATTTATTGATATTGTGAGTATTTTAGGAAGTATTAGTCCAAAAGATAAGCTTAGTGAAAATGGTTTGTAGACATGTCATCTTTTATATGTTCATTTCCAGCACTATTCATGGCCGAATTGATCAAGTCAATCAACTCCTTGAATTAGATCATCAGAAGAGGGGCGGTGCCCGATATACTGCACTAGATAAATGGACCAACCAACTAAATTCTCTCAACCAGGCTGTAGTCAGTAAACTGGCTTAACAGAGAACAAGCTTTTACAGACATACTTAAGACAACAGTGCAGAGATGTAATCCTTAAAAGAACTGGGAATGGCAAAACTACTGTCGGTTGATGTGTCCTGAAAATTATTGGAGTTATGGCAGAAGTGCTTTTTTTGATCAACTGGTTTGTGTTTTGCTGCTGCATTTATCCCAAGAAAAACAGCTTTAATCTCCAGAAGAAAACCAAAATGCCATGGGATTTATGCTGTATTGACATCTTGCCCTAAACATACAACATCATAGTAATTTGTCATGGGCAACATGACCAGAGAGAAGATTTTTGTCATGATTTTAAATACACTGACACGCTACTGTTGGTTAAATTTAAACATGTTTTACCTGCAGAAATTCTCTCACAAATAACCTGCAATAACTTGAAATGCATATACTTTTGAACACTTCCTTTTCTCATGTATAAATTAAAATGTTTGCTGCATTTTGCAAAATGTCAATTCTCCAAAAACGTGTCCGTATATTTCTGTACCTGCAGTGTAGTTAAAGGTTTAGATGAAACCCCATAATGATAGTGGCATACTGTCACTTAGGTTTCAAGCAGCAAAATAAACAGTGCAGCTCAGAAATTGTAGTTTGGTTCTTGATGTGTTTTTATTACATTTGGGCTTTTTGTTTGTTTTTTAGTACCTTAGAAATTTCAGGTTATTTTATCTTGAGTAAATGACTTTAAAAAGCCTGGGAGCAAATAGGTTGGTTATTTGCTTTCAAGTTTTTTAAAGTAGTCTTTATTGATAAAGTAAGAACTAGTTTCTAACAAAATGCTTGTATAGTGCTTACTTTGGCAGTGATGCTTTAAAGGAATAAAGTTCTTTTTTTGTTTTTTTTGTTTTTTTGTTAAGAATGATACTCCTTTTTAAAAGAATAAATTTAACTCTCAGAATGTTCACTTTAAACAAATATGCCAGAACATAGACAGCTAAATGAATGTTACCCTGCATAGTGATCATGCTGGAAAATTATTTCCTACTTCCAGCAATCTGCCATTGCTCAGAACCTGTTGGGTTTTGCTCTTTTAGAATTACATTCAGAGCTAATTTAAGTCATACACACTATTAACTTTACACAGTTAACATGTTGTTTAAAAAAAAAATGTTTCCAAGTTTGATTGTTTTATAGTCACTGTTACTTGAAACCAATTGACTTTTGACAGTTTCCAAAAAAAATAAATCTATCTGGAGATAATAATAGAAAATATGCAACTGGCTTTGAAGATGATCCCAAAAGAGTTATTTTAAAGGTATTTTGAGCAGTGGTTGGTAGCTTAGGAGAATGAACTGTGGTCTTCCAAGGTGACTACCTTAAAGAAGATACAGCTCATTTGAATGTATTGCGTTTTGGATGTATTTGTTTCATTTTGAAAAAGAGTTCAAATTATTTTATAGTGTCAAAAGGAAGAACTAAGATTAAGATAATTTCGTTGGTTTTTCTATTGCTTGTTATGTAAAAAAAAGTGAGTGGCAATTCAGAAGGAAGATTGTTGTAACCGAAGAATGACAACCAATTTTTGATCATTAAATCAGATTTTATAAACAGTGGAAGGAGCATGGACTTAAAACAAGGCATGCTTATTCGGTTTTGTCAAAATTTTACAAAAATATGTGATATATATTTATACTAAAACTATATAATCCTTAGATTTAGGAGAGCAGTGAGTTAATGTCTTTAACAGATTAAAGCAGTATTAAATACAGGTGCAACTTGGAAATTGTAGAAAACTGAAAGAAAATGAAGGACAAAATGTCTCTGGTAGGGAATAAAAAAGTTTAAGATATTATAAAATTATGTGTATTTTCTTCTCTTTTACATGAACCATTTGTGGAAAATGTGCTAAAAAATTTTTTACAGGAGTTACATAACTAGGATTTATTTTTCAATATAATTTGGAGACCCTTTATTACCCAAATAAAAATAACAAGTTTCTGTGCCTGTATTCAAATATGTATGCATGTGGTAATTGTGGGGAAAGGCCCTGCTTAACTACAAGTTGATGGAATTAGAATTCAAGGGATTTGAAAGATGTCATTTAACTCTCACACTCCAACTCTTAACAATGCCCTGTTCTCCTGTAATATCTTTGCTGCATGCAACAGTGCATCTTCTAGTTGCCAGAAAAAAAGCATGCTCTTACTATTTGGGAAACTGGACTAAGTATATAGCAATACCCAAAATTATATCAAAGTCTTTAATGTAATTGTTTGTATCACATAGGCTTTTTTTTTGTATTTTCCTAGATACAGGCTTTAGGTCATTAGACAAATTTGTTCTAGAACACAACTTTTTGATACAGCCTGTCTAACTTAAAACTATTTTTTCCCTTGAAACATTTTCTATGTTCTTGTGCATCAAATCTTACAGAGTTGAAATTTTCGAGATTGCTTATCAAAATATAAGTAAAGGGAAGTAAAATACTAATTGGCAAATTCTTAGCATTTAATGATTGCTGATTACATCTTTCCCTCATTTGTGAAAACTAATAACAAGCAGTATACACCATGTTGAAATGTTTATCTCCTTTTCCTTTTCTTGCCTCTAAATCTGGATAAACTCACTCTGTAGCAAATTTTGGCTGCTGCAAATAGATACTACCTGCCAGAAAAGCTGGATTTCCATTACTTATTAATTCTAAAGTTGTTGATTAGATATGTTTTCTTTACCATATCTTAATGTAGCATAACTGTTTTTTCAAGATGAATATGTATGTACTAAGTATTGCGTTCATTACATAAGCCCCTTGTAACTAAAGGTTGATATACTAAGAACTGAGAATCTGATATTACATTGGGAGTATAGTTTTAATGAAGACTTTTAAAAGGTCTAAACTGTGGGCAGTATAGTACTTTTTGTTACCTTACAATAAGACATCGGTTTGTCGCAGATTGAAAAACAGGTCTTAATATTTATAATATTCGTATGGTAAAAATCTTTTAAAGAAATTTTCCTTTTTAATCAATAGTCTTTATAATTCTTCAGTAAACACAGGTAAGTGCGCTTTTCTTTTGGAGTGGAGATGGGAGTGAGCATGTCTATCTAATCACATATATGAAGCAGATTATGTTGGTACAGAACACAAGTTTAGTCCATAGGATAAAAAGGTATTTGCCTAGTGGATTCCTCTCACCTTTTTGAAGGGACTCAGAGATACCCTCTAACCTTTTATTTTCCAGTTCTGCTGCCTAGAAATAATAGTAGTAGTGTTTCAAATCTGAGGTTTTCAGTGGAGTCAGGTCTTTAGAACAAGCATAAACTCTAGCAAAGCTAGGTGTTCCATTCTTCATATGTGCTTTATTCATTCTATGTGATTTATAACATTTTGAAGCAAATAAACGTTTTCAACATTAAAAAATAAGGAATAGATTTTTCAAAAAATTTTGAGACGTAGTTAACATTATAAGGAATTGACTTTTAACTTTTGTTTCAAAGGGTTAAACAATACTATCCAGGTGCTTAAAATGAAACTGGGTATCATGTCTCAGAACTTGAAGCTTAAGGACTTTGATCTTCATATGTGTGAACAAAATCAAAATTTTTTCTCCTTTCATTTTTTTTGGAGGTTTTACTTGTTGTTGTCTTCACCTTGGGTTCCCCTCCTTCCCCCACCAACAGCATCCTATATTGTTTTGATACAACTGTAAGAAGGAATAATTTGTAAGAACTTCCTTAATGTAGACATAGCAGAGATTCTTCTTTAGTGTAAGCACATCAGAGGATCTATAAACTGCGTTTTACTACATACCTTCTGGGGGTGTGTGCCCTTCATGGCATGGGTTAATCAATAGCTCAGAATTTTTTTTTACTTGCCCTTGAATCAATTAAATGAGGTTTTAAAGGTTTAATTTTTAGAATTACCAGGCAAATAAGAACAGTAATGCCATTTGGAGAATTTGTTTTATGATACTAAGCATCACAAAACAATCACTGTGTCAATCAGTGATTCTAAATTCTCAAAAAGCTGAAATCTAGTATTACTTAATTTGCTTTTGAATTTTGAAAATGTTTAACTTAAGTAATGTCCCAGAAGAATTCAGTGTGTGGTTCTCTAAATTTTTGGTTCTTTAGTGTGTTAAAACCTTCTAGAGTAATTAAAAAATCATTGTTACAGCATCAAAGGTAGATGCTAACTCTACCATAAAAACTCTACCATAAAAACCTAGGATATTTCTTAAATAGTGTTTGGGGCCAACCTTGTTTCCTCTTGGCTAGGATTTTGCATTTTAAACCTTGGTCAGAATTTCCACAGTAATGGCTGGCCAGTACTATTTTTTTGTGGGCATGTGTGTTTATATATACGCATTAGTATACATACTTGCGGGAGTACAAAAATTTATCCCCAAGACCACAGTGATTTTTTTTCCAGTTTGCACTACTTAATATCACTTGCTCCTGACTCAGGCAGATGCTATGAAAAGAATTGCCAGTGTACCCGGTTACTACCATGTTATGATCAAGTTTCCAATGGAAGACAAGTGTAAATTTACATAATAACCTGGAGGAATTAAGTGACCTTTTTTAAAAAAATTCTGAAATAGGGCATTTTTAAATTGATGGAGTTGTTTGTATATTGGACATTATTCATTTTATGTGAGTTTAGAGATTTTAAAAAAGTAATCGAGGTTTTAACCATCCCATGAAGTCAAAAAAAGTTTTTGCATGTTTAGTTACCATATTAGTAACATAATGCTGTGTTGAATAATTTTTTTAATGTTTGCTTATCTTCTATTAAACTACTGCAATACTAAATTTCTATGCATCTATTTTAAATAACACTGAGGATAATTAAATGCAGAATTGTTTGATTTTACAACATTACATAGTTGCTTCCATTATAAATTGTGTTTCCTGGTAGTATTAGAAATGACAAATTCCTTGAGTTCACACTGTTAGATTATAGGAAGCAGGTGACCAGGAACATGGCAGAGGATGTGTACCTGGAACTGAAAATGCTACAAGTTAATACTTGAGAATCGACTGATAATGTGCAGGGTGGGTCAAAAGGTGCTTTTAAGACTTAGGTACTCAAGGATTTTTTACTGGAGGTATACACTCAGTAGTAGTAATAAAAATTACATACTCTACCTCTTCAATATTTACTGTGTAGGTACTACTCAGCCCAAGACCAGCACAGTGACTTCAAATTTTTATATATTTGATCAAGTAATTGATACATATAAGTAATGTATACTTCTGTAAAAATAATTTTTGAATATTTTAAGAGTGTTTCTCAGAAAACAGTACTTAAAGTCTTGTTCATTTAGTTTGAAATTTAGGGGTTAAAAGCTTGGAAGCATTTATGAAGGAGTTTGCCTCTCCTCAGTCCTGTTTAATGATCTTTCCTGGAATAATCCATGTTGCAAACAAGTGTTTCAGAAATTACTCCTGCACTATAAAATTAAAACATTGCTAAGCAGGAAATTAAGCCAAGGAAAGAAGCAGATAAGAAATACACTCTTCCAAATCCCTATTGTAGTACCTTTAAATGAACCTTTTAAGGGTTGCAACATCTAAGCCACTAGTGAATTTATTACAGATCCAAAAATAAACACTCTTCTCAGGTGTATCCTTCAATTTAGTGGAATGGACCAACTCTAACTCAAAGTACAGCTTTGATCAGACAGCTTTTCAAAATCAAAAGAACTTTCAGACTAATTGACTTGCCAAGGTGCCAGTGTAAATGCATAAAACCACTGTTAACTGCCCATTGCAAATCCTTTGGACTATCAAGTAGTTGAGAATAGGAAGAAAGGAGTGAAGCAGATTAACTGCTTCCTATTTCAGCTCTATTTCAAACAGCGGTAGTAAGTGGTGTATTGATAGCACTGGCCTAGCAAGGAACTACATAAGCAATATATGCCTAATCCTTTGAGTTGTGTTTTTATTTGTTATACTTAATAGTTTTATGGTCCCAACTCAGTTGTTAGAGTAATGAATGAGAATCTTGTTTTCTTTCTAGAAACCTGTTTAAAGTTTTGTATTATGACTGCTTCTCTGTAGGTTAGTGACCTTAACTGAGGAAGGGTTACCTATCTTGGACCTGTTAAATAAGTTGTATTGTGAATGGATACGGACTACAAACTGATGCACTTTATTGGGTAGAGTAGGATTGATATTTAAAACTTTCACATTATTGTTGTCTTTATCACCAAGAAACTGTTAAGAAAGAAATTTAAAAGGAATGTGCCCTTTCTGTAACCTCTTTACCTGTTTATTTAGCAGATATTTATTGTGTACCTATTGTGTGCTAGGGACTGTGCATTGTGTCCTAAAGTTGAAGGATATCATAAGGAGTAAATTATCCCTGTGCTCAAAGAGCTTAGTTCAATGGGGAACAGCAGATAAGATAATTTCAGATAGAGAAAAATTCTATCAATCAATAAATGAAGATGGGGAAGCATTTCAGAGTATGTGAAATTTGACTTCACACATAAATGAGGAAAAGGTGCTAGCCATACAGATCTAGGGGAAGAGCAGTCCAGGTAGAGGTTAACTCTATCTGAAATGGTGATGGGTATACCAAATTCAAGCAATCTGTGTAGTGTAATGTTAACGTGGTGAAGGTGGTCAGGGACCAGATGAGTAATCTTAAGAGTTTGAAGTAGTGAATTGAGATTTTATTGGAAATTTAAATTCTGATATACCCTTTTAAAAGAGAATTCTGGCAATTATGTGAAGAAATGATTATGTGGAGCAACAGCGTGACCAGGAAGACCAGTTAGGAGCCCACTATAGAAGTCCGGATAGAGGCTTTCAGGCTAGGATTTGGGAAGAAGTACACAAAATCAAGAGAAGGTGACAAGATTTGCTTATGAATTAGAACTGAGGGTTGTAAAGGATGCCTCCTAGGTTCTTTCCTGAGCAACTGGTAGATAAATAAAATGAGAAGAGTGAAAAAAAATTGTTTTTGGCAAAAGAAGAGCAAGCAAGAGAAAAGTGGACAGAGCTTGGAAATAAACAAGAGTAGTATGACTGAAGCTAAGTATAATACTTGGACTGTGTAAACAAAAGGGCACAGAGGGCCCTAGGATTTAGAAAAATACAAGTCTGGCGATCCTAATGACCATTTTTTTTTTTTTTTTGGAGTGATGGGCATGTTCCAGCTCTTCTGTTGGACTGTGAGGAACTTCTTTAAATCATCATGGTCATTAATTTCTTGTTACAAATTGAGGGCATAGGAAAAAAAGACCTTTTTTACATCCGAATGTTAAGTAGAATAACTTAGGGAATTTTGAAATAGAGGAGACTGTAACTCCAGACATTAATAACAGGCTTCTACAGTGTCTCTTCCTACAAAATATTTTAAAACCCGTTTCTCCCCTTTCCAACAGTGTTCATAAGCATTTAAAATTTTTTCTTTGATG
Organism: Manis javanica; assembly: GCF_040802235.1. Classification (NCBI taxonomy): domain Eukaryota; kingdom Metazoa; phylum Chordata; class Mammalia; order Pholidota; family Manidae; genus Manis; species Manis javanica. Next base: position 99,024,193 of record NC_133163.1, on the reverse strand, counting down.
CCCACTAACAATACAATTATATGAAATCCATGACTTTACCCAACATTTTTATAACCCACCAAAGCTGTCAACCTCTCTAGTGTTTTGTCTTTATATATATTTTATTTTTGGCTATCAGTATAGCTGGATGTTAATGTCACCAAAATCATGAATTCTTGAAATATTTGGATTTGACTCCAAGGAACTACTTCAAATATAAACAATAACAGTTAAGGGTTGGTGGTCTGAGTACTCTCAAATTGACAGTAGAACAACAATATGCCTTAGCTGAAATTGCTTTATTTGAAATTACACATTTGCTTTCATACTTGAATCCTCATGAAGATAGTAGAATAATTTACAGATCGTCATATCTCCAAATTATAGTGGCCATTTTCCACAATCGAAAATCAGGAAACAATTGACAAATGGGATTTGTTCACAAAACATGTGAACTCCATACCTCTCCCAAGGAGAGTAGTGTGGTGGACTAGAAAGATCTGGGGAATAGAAGACCTGCATTCTTCATCTGGCCAAGAACTGAGACCTTGTCACTTAACCTCTCTGCGCTCCAGTTTCCTTAGCTGAGTGATTCTTTTTAATCTCGGGTATTCAGAATTTGAGAAAATTGTAATCTTTGGCATATAGCATACTATCCAGCCTTCCATTTACTTGCCCCGTGTTTATGTATGTATGTATGTGTATACCTTGAAAAAATATTATGCATATGTTCTAATTTCCATAAATGGTATATTTCATTCCTTTTAAAAACTTTTTATCTATGTTACCTAGTTCATTACTTCAGACTGTTTTGTCTTCCCATTTCACACATACACCACAATTAATCTTCATTTCAACAGTGATAGACATCTGTGTTCCTTCCAAATCTTTACTACAGTCATTGTGATGACTATTTTATACCTTTCTCCTTATGGACTTATGCAAAAATTACTCTGGGGATGTGTTATCTGGGGAAAAAAATGGGTTTTAGGGCATAAATACTTAATTTTACTAAGTGCTGCTGGATTACTCATCAAAATGACTGCCTCGCTTATGCTCCAACCCATAGTGCATAAAGGTTTCTGTTTTCTCCTATCCTTGACAAACCTTTGGTGATATTTGACTTTCTGAAATGGGATTTTACTGTTAATTTTAACTTACATTTTTGTAATTACTAATAGCTTGAACATCTCTTCATACACTTTTATTAGCCGTCCAGGTTTCCCTTTATATGCACTATTTACTCTTCACCATCTGTTACTGGCTTCCTGTGCTTTACTGATCTGTGAGAGGTCATTGTAAATTCTACATATTAACACCTTACCTGTCTTATTTTAGACTTGGAAATATTCTCTGAATCATTGTCTTTAGGTTTCCTTCATTGAACAAAACTCTTTCATGTTGTTCAATCTATCCATTTATCCCCCTCCTTGCCCACAATTTTTTGGATCTTGTTAAGAAGTCCTTTCTTACACTAATATTACAAAAATGTTCTTTTATAGTTTTATAGTTTCTTCCTTTATATGTTTTTTTTTGCAGTTTATTTTGGTGTATGACTTGTGGCAGGAACCAAGCTTTATTTTTTCTGTGTAATGAATTATTTTTCTCAATACTGTTTACTAAAAATTACTAAATTCTTATTAATTTAGTGATCTATAATTCTGTCTTTTCAACTACTAAGTGTACATATGCAAGGAGTATATATTTATCTAATTTGCTTAACTGTTCTATGTGTTCCCTCACTGGTCACTTTGTGTTTCTATTACTGAGCTGAGTAATGTCTTAATTATAGAATTTCCCCTCCCAATTCACTGCTTATTTTTTAAATTATTTCAGTATTCATGGACTTTCATTTTTCTATGTCAGTTTGGAATCAGTTTGTCTTAAAGTACTCTGGAATTTTAATTGGAAATGCACTGAATTTGGATATTAATTTAAGTCATGTCATTTTTGAGAGTTTTTAGTTTTTCTCTATGAAGATCTTGTGTACTGTTTACTGTATTTCTCAATCTTTATAGTTTATGCTGTTTTATTCCAAAAGACATTTTCTAGTTGGTTATTTTGGGGATAGAAGAATGATACCGATATTCACATAGTGATTTTTTTTAATCTATCAGCCTTGGTGAACCTTTTCCTATCATCCCTATACCTCTTATTTATCTTATCTCACTACATCATTGCTCAGTATCTCCAATAACACGTGGAACAGGAGTGGTAACAGCCAGCATTCTTGTCTCAAAGAAGAAGCATCTTGAGTTTCTCCACTAGAGGCAAAGTTTATGATGAGTGTTGGGGAGTTGGCTTTCATTAAATAAAGTTTCCTTCTGTCCCTAGTCTCTGAAGTGTTGTGCATGTGTATGTGCATTTGTGTCTTTGTCTTAATCATTAATAGGCTTTATTAAATGTTTATGAACCTCATAAGATGAACATGTTATTTTTCTCTTTTAATCCATTCATATAGTGACTTACACTCGCAGGTTTTCTAGTGTTAATTCGTACCTACATTCTAGGATAAATTCACATGGATGATTACATATACTTTTTCAATACAATGTTGGGTTTATTAGCCAACATTTTACTTAGAGGTTTTCCATCTATATTCTTTAGTGAAATTGGCCAATAATTTTCTCTTGGATTATCTTTAATCAGTTTAGTTATTGAGGTTAATTTACATTATAAAATGAATAAGCACCTTTCACTCTTATTTTTTAGAACAATGCATATAATATGAGTATAATCTGTTATTTGGAAGAACTCATTTGTAATGCTCTTTGGACTGAGACTTTTTAAAAATAGTAAGATTTTTAAATTACTATTTCAATTCCTTTAATGATTATTCATCCTTTCAAATGTGATTATTCATCTATTAAGTGCCCTGCTTCTTCTTGTACTGTTTTAGCATTTTATTTGTTAATTATATTCAGATCTTCAACTTTATTAGGATACAGTTTCCATTATTCATTTCTTTTTTAATATCCAGTATATTTGTGCTTATTACTCCCCTCCTTTTGTTCCATATTTGTTTATTTTGTCTCTTATTAGCCTTTCCAAAGTACCAGCTTTTGGTTCATCTTTATTGTTTTTGTTGTTTTTCTCATTGATTTCTGTCTGCCACAATCTCTATAATTTCCTTATTTTCATTTTTTTGTATAATCTGTGGTTCTTTTTTAGCACCTTGAATTGAATCATTTTCAAACTTTTAAAATTTGCTCAAAACTATTAACTTAACATTAAAGTTTTAATTGACATTCATTTTGTTTTTAACCCAAGAGTTATTCAGCAAGGTGCGATTTGTTTTAAGTTTCCGAACATGATATGTATCAGCTACCCTCTTTTTATTGATTTTTCACTTTAATACATGGTATTTAGAGAATATAGTCATTATAATACCGATTCACTGGAACATACTGAAATTTGTAGTTTGGTATAGACAAATTTTGTATTGTTCCATTTATACTTTAAAATGTATATTCCATAATGTTCCACGAACAATTTGGTCAAGAGTATTGTTATTCAAACCTATATTTCTGTTGAGTTCTGGGCTGTTTTTTCCTGCCATTTCATAAAGGAATTGATTTAAATCTTCAACTATAACTGTTGATTTATTATTTTTTATTGAAGTATCATTGATATAAAATCATATTGGTTTAAAATATACAACACAGTGGTTCAACAGTTACCCATATTATTAAATCCCCACCACCCCAATGCAGTTACTGTCTGTCAACATAGGAAGATATTACAGAATCATTGACTGTATTCTCCATGATGTACTACTATCCCCATGACCAACTATTATTAGAGAATGTTGTTCCTTTTTATCCCCCTCATATTCAACCAACCCCTCCCCAGTGGTGACCACCAGTCCATTCTCAGTGTCCTTGAGCTCTACTGATAACTGTTCATTTTGTTCTATTTTGTTTTTATATTCCACAATTAAGTGAAATCATATGTATTTGTCTTTCTCCACCTGGCTTGTTTCACTTAGCATAATACCCTGTAGGTCCATCCATGCTTTGCAAATGGCAGGATTTCTTTTTTATGACTGAACAATATATTCCATTGTATATATGTACTACCTCTTCTTTATCCATTCATCTACTAATGGATACAACTTGTTTCCATAACTTGGTTATTATAAATAATGCAGTAATAAACACAGTGCATATATCTTTTTGAATCAAAGATTTTGTTTTATTCAGATAAATTCCTAGATGTAGAATTACTGGATATTATTGTATTTCTATTTTTAGTTTTCTTAGGAACTTCCATACTGCTTTCCACACAGCTGCACCAATTTACATTACCACCGACCATGTAGGAGGGTTCCCTTTTCTCCCCATACTCACCAACACTTATTATTTTTTGTCTTTTGGATGGTAGCCATTCTAACTGGTATGAGGTGATATCTCACTGCAGTTTTGATTTGCATTTCTCTGATGACTAGTGGTGTGGAGCATTTTTTCATGTAACTGTTGGCCATCTGTATTTCTTTGGAGAAAAGTCTATTCAAGTCCTCCATACATTTTTTAATCTATGGTTATTTGCTTTTTGGGTGTTGAGACATATGAGTTCTTCATATATTTTGGATGTTAAACCCTTATCAGATAAATCATTTACAAATATATTCTCCCATACTATAGGTTGCCATTTTGTTCTGCTGATGGTGTCCTTTGCTGTACAGAAGCTTTCTAGTTGGATGTAGTCCCACTTACTCATTTTTTATTTTGTTTCTCTTGCCTGAGATGTGCCCAGGAAAAAAAATGCTCATGCTTATGTTCAAGAGATTTTGTCTATGTTTTCTTCTATGAGTTTTATGGTTTTATGTTTTATATTCAGGTCTTTGATCCATTTCAAGTTTACTTGTGTGTATGGTGTTGACAGTAATCCAGTTTCATTCTCTTACATGTAGCTGTCCAGTTTTTCCAACACCAGTTACTGAAGAGGCTGTCATTTCCCCATAGTATATTCATGGCTCCTTTATTGTATACTAATTGACCAGCTATGTGTGGGTTTATATCTGGGCTCTCTATTCTGTGCCATTGATCTATGGGTCTGTTCTTGGGCCAGAACCATGCTGTTTTGATTACCTTAGTTTTGCAGTATAGCATGAAGTCAGGAAGCATAATCCTCCCAACTTTGTTCTTCTTTCTTAGGATTGCTTTGGCTATTCAGGGTCTTTTATGGTTCTATATGAATTTTAGAATGATTTGTTTTAGTTCACTGAAAAATGCCATTGGTATTTTGATAGAAATTGCATTGAATCTGTAAATTGCTGTGGGCAAGATAGCCATTTTGACAATATTAATTCTTCCTATCCATAAGCATGAGGTAGATTTTCATTTATTAGTGTCTTCTTTAATCTCTCTCATAACTGTCTTACAGTTTTCAGAGTATAGATCTTTCACCTCTTGGTTAGGTTCATCCCTAGGTATTTTATTCTTTTTGATGCAATCATAAATGGAATTGTTTTCCTAATTGCTCTTTCTGCTAGTTCATTGTGATTATGTAGGAACACAACAGATTCGTGTGTATTAGTTTTGTATCCTGCAACTTTGCTGAATCCAGTTATTAGTTCTAACAGTTTTTAGGTGGAGTCTTTAGGATTTTCTATGTCATCAGCAAATAGTGACAGTTTAACTTCTTTCTTACCAGTTTGGATGCCTTTTATCTCTTCATCTTCCATGGACAGGACCTCTAGTACTATGTTGATATTACTATATAAATTTAAATATTTGTATATCCTATGACCCCCAGCAATTCCACTCCTAGGAAAACGTTTGTATATTTGTACCAGGAGACATCTACAAGGATGTTCACAGCAGCACTCCTTTTATTAACAAAAACACTGAAAACCCCAGTACTCAACAAAAGAAGAATCAGTAAATGAATTTTGGTATAGTCACACAATAGAACATTATACACCAGTAAAAATGAATTAGTAATAGCCAAACATTGTATAACTCTTAGTAACATAATTTTGAGTGAAAGCCATGTCTTAGAAGATATATAAATATTTTTTACAAAGATAATAAGGAAAAGTAAACATTATATTGTGTAGTCAAATATATTTAAGATTTAAAAACTTCTTAAAGGAATCATAAATACAAAGTTCATGATAATATTAACATGTAGGCAGGGAGAGGGAAAGAGGAATGCGTGGATCAATGATGAAGTGAATTATTAACCAATAATTATGAGTAATCCAATTTAACTAGTTTTTTTTTTAAAAAAGTTACTGCAGTCCTATATACATACCTCTGTATATACATCCCCATATATATGTATCTTTGCAAATATGTTAGTAAATTCCTAGGAATGGAATTTGTGTGTGTGTGTGTGTATGTATATCTTAGCATTTTGAAATTTTTTCTCATGGTCCCACAGAATGGCTATAACAGTTTATATTTCCACTGCTAAAGTATCCAGAATGTCTGTGTCTTACCTCCTTGCCAAAACCTGGTATTATCCAACTTTTGATTTTTGCCAGTCAGATAACAAATACCTCATTCTGATTTGTATTTAGACATGCATCAGATTGAACATCTTCACCATCATTTTTGAGGGATATTTTCACTGAGTATAGATATCTAAATTTGCTGTTATTTCATTGATTTCCTTTCAGAATATTGAAGATGCTTCATTGTTTTGTGATTTGTATTGTTTTTCCCAGTTTTACTGAGGTAGAATGACATACAACATTGTATTAGTTTAAGGTGTAAACATAATTATTTGACACACATATATATTGTAAAATTATTACCAGAGTAAGTTTGGTTAACATTCATCTCCTCACAAGGTTACAAAATACTTTTTTCTTGTTATGTGAACTTTTAAGATGTATCCTCTTAGCAACACGAAGAAGGCAATGTGAAGAGAGAGGCGGACTTTGGAATTATGCTGCCACACACCAAGGAATGCCAAGAGAATGTACGAAAAAGGCAAGAAAGAATTTTCCCCAAAAGCTTTTGGAGAAAATGTGGCCCTGACATACCTTAATTTTGGACTTCTGGCTCCAGAACTATGAGAGAATAAATTTCTGTTGTTGTAAGTCATCAAGTTTGTGATAATTCATATGGCAGTCCTAAGACATTAATACACTCATCCATTAAGTTATTCTCTAAAAATAACTAGGGGGAAATATAAGGCTAGGTATCTGTGAACCAATTCATCATCTGATCAATATGTAATGTCATTTCATGTGTCTTTTATTTAAAGACACCTTATTTAATTTATATTAATTCATTAACATCAAACTCATGGCCAACAACACTGACTCATGCCTGAATAAAGCTTACCTAACATTTCCTCACAAGACATATCACAGCCTTCTTGCTCTTAGGAACACTAGACGGTACCTCAACTCTGTGCTTAGGGCCTATTTTAAACAATAAAATCACCAACAAAAAACACAATACTAAAAACATGGCACTAAACAGAACTCAGAAAGGACACTTGTTTTTAGTATGAAAGCTAAAACAAGAAGGCAGAGCATCACCTTATTTAACCTCACCTGGAAATGTGTGTCCAGGTGACTCAAATTCTTCATCTCTCTGTGCACATGCATATTCAGAAATGACCATGAAAGCACTGGGAGTTTTAATAGTGTTATTACCTGGGAAATCAGCCATGCAGGAGGAGATTATTGTGAGATGTTTTTGGAAAATACAGAGGGGTTCAGAAGACCCATAGGTTCACTGTGATAGAAGAGAGATTTTTGGTATTTTCTTTTGAATCTCCTTTGTGGAAAGTCTTGTCTTCATTCACCCAAAGCATCCTAACAGAGCAGGGCTCAGCAGATTCTGTCCTGCGAAATGGAAGCAGGGAGTTCACTGGCCGTGTAGTTTCTCTCGTGTTAGCCTGAACAAGGTGAAGCATCTTGCTCCATATGCTCTTCTCATACGCTCACTCACTGTCCAGAGAAGAGTTAAAAATGATTCCTGGGTGGGTGAAGGAGCTACAAGTTTTGTATGTTTTTATGCATACGTATATATACATTTTAGTAGTGGAAAGTGTATATATATAAATTTGTATATTTACTGAAGATGTTTGCAGAAAAGATTATATCTGCCCACCTTAGCAGGTATCTACCAAAAACTGGCAGTTTAGCATGTCTTCACTAAGATTCCTACTTTTTGGAATGTTTTTCCCTTAAGCTTTAGATCACTTATTCTGATCTTTATTTGAACTTTGCCATACAGTTCGAGGGCTTTCCAGGGGACTCTTACTGACTTCATTCTCAAGCTTAGGTTACATATTGCTATACCCACGTATCAAGAGACTTCTTATGAGATTAAAGTTTTTCATTAGTTAAATGCTATCTTTGTATAAGAATGTGGGACAATTTGGTTATAAAAAGTTGTTTGGCTTTTCTATCATAATATCTAAGAGATCATGTGAGGATGCAAAATAAAAAGCAAAATAGTCAATGCTGGGACAGAGGATCCCTTATAATACAACTATAGCCCTGAGAATCATTGTTCTGACTCAGTCAAGGAAAAGTGTTGGGCAGAATCGGGTGAGGCAGCGAAGGTATATCCTGGTGAACAATTAGGTAGAACAACCAGGAGGTGATCCCTGTCACCAAGAAGGGCCTGTGAGTTGGAAGAGCTCCTGGATGGAACTCCATTGGTTACCTCATTTTAGCGAAAATGCTGCAGTTCAGCTCCCCACATTTATAGAGTGACCCTGGGACTGCTTGGAGGTAATTTGAGTGGGAACACCTTGTTCTCAACAGTAATTAGGCTGTAAGTTAACTGCCTCAATATTATAGTTATTATGAACACACACACTTGCAGACATTTATTTATATTTATCTCTTATCTTGAAAGACAGTATCAGGTAACAATTTTTTAATCCCTTCTCCATAAATTATACCTACAGCACTGAGACCTACTCTTAATCTGGTGATGTAAAGTTCTTCCTGTATGCATTTGCATATGGTCAGAAAATTATTCTGCAGATAGTATATGTTCATTGTTTAAATAAAAATTAAATGCAAGAGTACACAGGGATATATAAGGAAAAGTGAAAGAATCTTGACCTTAAATATAATTACTATCAACAAATTATTGTCTGTTCTTCCAGAATTATCAGTGCACAGAAGGCACATAATTTTTGCATAAGCAGGCTCCGGCTAAATGTTCTGCCACTTGCAGAATACATAAGTGTTCCTAATATGTATATTTTAAACTGATATAAAAAAGTACAGCAGGACAGTGTCCACATGCTACAGTATAACATTTCACAGCATTATATTACTTTTTTGTTCTTGACTATAACATAAAGCAACTGTAAAGTGGCCTTTTGTTTTGGTATGTATGGCAGGAACACAAGAGTTTTATAATAAACAATATCTCACAATAATGCCTCATTATTTGGAGGAAAAATATCCAGCAAATAAATATCTTGAGAAAATGTCATCCTGCATCTGGTGGTCAGGAAACTGGGAGTGGGATTTTTGTCTAGTTCTATTGCATTCCATATTCAGTCTCACAAAGAAAGGGATTGTGAGAAAACTCATTTTACCAGTGGGATGTCTGACGAATATTTCTTTGACCAAGATAACTCCCACCATGCTCAAGTCCTATGAGCTAGTAAGATTTTTTCAAATAAGCTCCCAGGAAGCTTTTTTTTTTTTAGCACTGTGAATGATTTCTCTTTTGGGTTTTAAAAAACAACTTCTACCAGTTAATTATTTTAATGCCTACTATGTGCAAGCTCTGTTGAAGGCCTTAAGTACATTATCTCATTTAATCCTCAGAACAATTTAAAAGCTAAGTATTTTTCTTTTCCAGGTGTCCTTCAGTTACAGGAACAGGCACATAGAAATTAAATAATGTGTTCAACATCACACTGCTGAGCAAGGGAAGCTGAGATTTAAACCTGGGTCAGTGTGGCTCCAGAGGCCGTAAGTAACCCTTGCATTATCTAACTGCTGCTCCTCTGCAAGACTGTCCCTTCCTTCCCACCTATTGCCCTTGTACTGTTGGTGGACCCCAGTCAGCATACCTGCAGAGTTAGATTAAATTGCTTTACCTCTTTTACCTTGTATTTGTTTCTTTTGAATCTCCCTTCTAGAAAATCCTGTCCTCATTCAGCCCAGGCCACTCTAATAGAAGAGGGGTCAGCAGACACTGCCCATCAGAGCAAAAGCCAGGAGTTCACCTTGGCCAGGTGACCTCTTTATATAGACCTGAACAAAGAGCATGCACCAAGTCTGCATGCCACATGCGCCTGCCTATGAAACACTGGTTTTTAGTGTGACACATATCCATGGAGTAGTGGAAAATGTGTGTAACTTAGATCCCAGAATGGTTTGAAGAGAAACTCACCACATACAGTCCTGAGTCCTCCCCTGGACTTTGTGCATCTTGGCTCTACCCTCTCTCCTCACTGTCCCACTCTTGACTCTCCCTCCTTCCTACCCAGTCTTTTTCTCTCTCAAATTTACATTACGAGCTCATTCATTTTCTTCTTCATTTGCATCCATGAATCATAGATGAATACAGGTATGTGCAAGTGAGTATGGGTGAGTGAAATTACATGTAGTTGAGTGTCTGGGTGTGTATGTGTATGGGAGGGTAAAGGGTGTATTTGTATGCCTAGTATACCCTCTGATAGATGCTCTGGCATATATATTCAATATGTTCAACAGTATGATAAATAAATGGGAATAAGGGTGAAAAACTCCTTTTCTGTAGCAAAAATATGGCAGATCTAGGGAATTCCACTCAGGTTCTCTCCCTACCTAGCCTCTCTGTGCACAAGTCAAAGCTTTCAACATCTGTTGTCTTGATTCTCACAATATAGCTTCTAAATTAGTCCCCTAGACTTTTCTCTTTCAATTCATCCTAGGAGCCAACATTAGATTTGTCTTCCAAAGTTCTCTGCTTGAGAGCCACATTGCTATGGTCTTCACTGTATCCCCCCAAATTCACAGGTTGAAGTCATAACTCCCAATGTAGACTGTGTTTGGAGATTGGGTTCTTAAGGAAGTAATTCAAGTCACATGGGGTAATAAAGTTACATGAGGTTACATTAAAGTTACATAAGGGTGGGGACCTAGTACTATGGTATTAGTGTCTTCATAAGAAGAGGGAGAGAGGCCTGAAGCATTTCTCTCCATGCCAAGACAGAGGAAAGGTCATAGGAGGGTGTAACAGGGTAGCTGCATACAAGCCAGAACAGGATTTCTCCTCAGGAGCCTCACTGACCAGTGCCTCGATGTGGGAGTTCTAGCCTCACAAACTGTGAGAAAGTAAATCTCTGTGTTTCAGCACATAGTCTATCATATTTTGTTTAGCACACTAACAAACTAAGGTAAGTCTTATTTTTCTGACTCCAGGCTGCCTGCCTTATGCCCCCTACCAAATGCAATCCTACCGTGATTACCCAGCCTCACCTCACCTCCAACCTCTCCCCACTTATCATTCTCTGCACTAGTCCAGGATGGTTCTTCAGTGTCCCCTGATCACCTGTCTTTTGTTCATGGGGCTCCCTGCTTCACAATACCAGTACGCCAACCTCAGCTCACCACCTCTACTGCAGCCATACTGCTTCAAACCGTTATTGTCTTCTGAGAATTATTTCAACTGGCCTCAATGCTTCACCCTTCAAGGTTTCTTAAAGTATTTTTTTCATTGAAGTACATTTGATCTACAATATTATATCAGTTTCAAGTATACAACACAGTGATTCAATAGTTACATTCATTATTAAGTCCTCTCTCCAACTAAAGCAGTTACTATCTGTTAATACAGGAAGATGTTACAGAACCACTGACTATGTTCCCCGTGCTGCACTTCCATCCCTGTGTCCAGCTTGTATTAGGATTGCTTCACCTTTCAGCTCATCCTCAGTCTACTCCTGGCACAACTGCCACAGCAACTCTGTTACAGCACGTCCAGTTATCACACTCCTCTGCTCAAAGCCTTCCACTGGATCCCTGTCTCACTCAGCATAGAAGACGCGTTCTTTGAATGGTCTCCAAGGCCCTGCTGAGACTGTTCCTTTTCTGACTGCCTTTCTGACCTGTCACCTGCTATTCATTCCCTTGCTCTCTTTTCCCCAGCTACACTGGGCTTCTTACAGTTCCTCAAACTCCTCAGGCTGTTGCATTTGCTGTTTTCTGTGCCTGGAACACTGTTTCCCCTGAATAGGTTGATGACTGAGTCCTTCATTTTCTCAGCTCTTGGCCCATACGTATACACTTTCTAAGACACATGGTCCCTGACCACCCTGCTTTAATTTACACACAAACACCCAACTCCCTAGCTCACTTCCCTATTTTTCCACTGCCATCATCTAACAGACTATGCATTTTACTTATTTTTGCTTACTGTCATGTCCCCTTAGATGTAAGCTCTCTCAGTGTAGGGATTTTGTCTACTTTGTTCATTGCAATATTTCCAATAACTAGAACAGTACCTGATACATAGTAAATGCTCAACACAAAATTAAGCCTCTGCCTTCCTTGTTCTGATTTAATTTTTCTAGTTCATTATCCCCCATTCTGCTGAGTCCTCAATTGTTCTCTGTTTAATATGTATTTAGTTTTATCTTCCTAGCCAAGTTTTAAGTTTCTTGAGAGCAAGGACAGCATAAATTTCTTATTTATAATCCACAGCTCCTAGCAGAGTGTTGGGCATGTAGTCAACATTTATTATATTCTTGATGATTAGATTCTATCTAGAGCCAACCAGAGTCTTTCAAGGTGAGGCTGCCTATTCAATAATCATAAAAAATTTCCAAGAGTACTAAGCAACTGGGTAAAAGGTATACTTCCTTCTTGAATACTCAAATTCTTTATGATAAAAATTTTCACAGCCCAGAAAAGCCAAGTAGAGAATTCATTGTTTACTGGGAGCTTAAGATGATGTCAGGTGGCAATACAAGTATAACTTTTATACTACTGTCCCTTTGTCACCAGCGACATTTGCTGGGAAGAGGACGGAAGAGCCAGATCCATGGACAGATATAAATGCTTGGAGGTAGACTTTAAATTCTGGGGCAGAATTTATAAAAGTTAATATAGACACTTTGGAAAACAGTTTGTCAATTTCTCACAGCATTAAGCCTAAAGCTAACCTACTGTGACCCAACATTTCACTTCTACCTGTCTACTCAACAGAAATGAAAACATGTGTCCACATAAAGATTTGCATGTGAATGGTCACAGCAACATTATTCATAATATCCTCAAACTGTTGGCTACCTAAATGTCCATTAATTGATGGATATTACACACAATAGAGATAATAGACAAAAAGTAGTACCTTTATATAATGGAATGCTGAGTAATAACAGGGAACAAACTGATACATGCTACATGGATGAACCCCAAAAACATTATGCTAAGTGAAAGGAGCCAGACAAAAGAACACACACACACATTGCATGATCCTGTTTACATGAAAAGTTCAGGAAAGACCAATTCATAGAGGCAGAAAGTAAATTAATGGTTGCTTGAGGCAGAGGGTAGAAACTATAATCAGCAGGAAGGATCTTACGGGGATGATGAAAATGTTCTAAAACTTATTTACAGTTATGGTTGTGCCACTTGACAAAGTTACTAAAGATCATTGAACTGTACACTTGCAAAAAGCAAGTTCTGTGATATGTAAAATATACTTCAGTAAAGTTGTTTTTAAAAAAGTTAATACACCTTTTTCTGATTGTAAAAGGAATACATACCTCATTTTAGAAAGTACAGAAAAATATAGAAAAGAAAATAATCGTTATCTAGCAGAGATAACTTTTGCTTATTTTGTCATGTGTCTTACATACTTGAGACCATTCCTTATATGCAGTTGTAAATATTGAATCTTGACCAAACGTTATAAGCATTTAACCTCATCATTAAAGCCTTTTAATAAATGCCAATATCAATAGCTGGGTGTATTTCATGATGGAGGTATGTCTTAATTCATTTAAGATATACACTACCCTGCATTGCTGGATATTTCATTTATACATAACCCATGCTAAACATCTTTGCTCCAAAAAATTCACTAAGGTTTATTTTTCAATCTAGTTTATCCTTGGTTCTTAGTATATCTTAGAAGTCTTGAATGTGGAAACATGACCTTTTGAAATATGAGCTTCTTTTTCTGTTTAGTTGGTGAAGAGAGGTTTGCTTAAGTGAAGAGAATCACTCATGATTTCAAAATAAGGCATGGGTGACAACAGAATGACACCGATCAGCCGGGCCTGCTCACAGTGGGGAGAGGGCCAAGTAGATATCAGCGGCTGGGATCTGCACCTGGAGAATGAGGACTCTAGGGCAGCAAGAGGTCCGATCAAGTCCAAGAGCACTGGCCTGGGGGCCAAGGCAGTAAGCTGACACCTGGCTGTCAACAGGACCACTGGAGTCAGGAGCCAGCTGGGGTCTGGAAGCCCACAGGGATCCAAAAAGAAAGTCACCAGCTCTTCCAACGCCTGACCAAACTTAAGGCAGATCAAAATACAGCACCAGCAATAGGAACCCAGAAGTAAGCCTGGCCCTACGGCAAAGACGGTGTGTTATCGGTTCTCTCACTCAAACCAAGGGGGAACTGCGTGTGCTGGCATGTGGGAACCCGTTAAGTCCCCCACCTGTCGAGGAGTAGAAGCACTAGCATTACAGGGTATTACTAACCCACTGTCTTTGTCTGAGAAACATCAATTTAAATAAACAATTGTAAAACTAATCACATCTGAAAACTGATTTCAAATACCATGTGGAATTAAGGTATTTGCTTTCTCACCCGACATAGAAATTGACCATAAATATTCTAAAATTGACTATGGTGATGGTTGCACAAACTCATACTCAAAGTTACTGAATTGTATACTTTAAATAGGTGCATTGTATGGTATGTAAATTATATCACAGTAAAGCTGTTCAAAATTTTTTAAAAAGAAAAAGAAATTGCTCCTGATGGGCGCCTCTTCAACATCTAGAAGATGGGTCCTATGAACTTCTACCCATATTCAAAATCTCTATCTGAGATTTTGCTTCCCAGAGCACCTAAGATTTTGACACTGAGGACTGACCACTTGGTGTCATTCCATTGCCATGTCCAGCCCTCAAGTACCTGGGGAGACCCAATCTGGAGGAATGGTGGTTAAGAAAACAGTGCCACTTGCCCCTGGGGGGGGGGGATTAGCACGTAGCCATTAAAAGCTATGTGAAAGTGTGGGAAAACAAGCTGTGGAATCCGTATACTTCATCATTACACCACATTGAAGAGAACCTATGCCAAGAAAAAAGGTTTAGAAGAAATGAAATTAAAGTGCTAACAATGGCAGGCGAGAGGAAGGTGAGAATGGTAGTGATCCTTCTCTAACTATTCGCTTTCAGATGTTTCCTTTCCTGTCAAGACATAATATCTTGTGGCTTTTACTGATGAATCGCTCTGGTTGAGAGAACACCACTGCCAGTTCTGCTCAGTAAACTTGCTCTGGGAGACCTGCTTTTGTTCTTAACAGAAGTTCAGGCAGAAGAAGACCAGTGCTGCAAGGGCTGCAAGAGGAGGAAAGACAGAGACGAGGGGGCAAGGGAGCAAATAAAGTACCTTTCTTTGTCCTTGTTTGCAGGTTTTGTTTGTGCTATCTGCACACAGAAAAAAAAAAAATCCATTTGAGATTCTAACTCTGTAGGACAACCTGATTGCTCTTTCCTCATCTTGGCCTCTTCCACTTCAAAATATTTTCTTTGTGAAGATACCTAACACTGGCTGCTAACCTTTCCTTTAAAGAGATATCTTGTACCAGGTGAGCTGGCATGAACTCAACTGTATGTTATCTGCAGTGGGAATAGCAAAATAAGATAAATGCAAATAATACAAACACAAATAAAAGCCTTTCTCTGAATACCACAACTAGCTTGATGAGAAGACAAGTGCCACCTTATCGCTGGACATTCCATCCACACCGAGAAAGGTCAGAGTGGTGTGAGGGGGTTCATTTGGTTCTGGGGCTAACTGGTTGTTTCAGGTCTGCCTAAAGTGAACAGGTGATACAACAGAAGGGGTCCTGAAAATGATCCAGGTGCCCTGTTATTTTGCACATGAGGAAACTAATGCCCAGAGAAGCAGTGATCTATCCCAGGGCAGGTCCGTGGCAGAGCTGGGATGAGGGGCCCTGTGGGCCAGTGCCAGGCCTTCTAGAGAGGGCCTAGCAGTGCCTTACCTCATCTCCCCTCATTGTTCCTTTGAAACAAACCTGATCAAACCTGGATTTCTCTTCCCAGGGCTTCCTGGATTCAGGGGAGAGCCAGATTCAGGCCTGCCCCTTTGGAGGTAGGCAGACGGGAGCAGCTGGGGTAGGAGGCCAAGGGGCTCAGTGCGTGGGCTAATTAAGTAGTCACTGGGTCACTCTGCATTTCAGTTTTCAGGGGGCAATACCACCAATTCTCCTCAAAAGTAGCAAACATGAAAAGCTAAGTCATAAGCATGGCACTAGAGGTCCCAAGAATCATTGTCAGGTTTATTAATATAAGCAGACTTCATTTGAGAGAGAGAGAGAGAGAGAGAGCTGGGGAAGCCCCTGGGCCATTCCTTGACAACTCTGTGTTGGGGTGTGACCCAGAGAAGGAAGTATTAGTTCAGGAAAGCCAAAGGGGGCCTGAATGCTATCTGAGAGGGGAAGAAGGTGGCAATGTGCCCGAGAAATGCCAAGACGGCTTCTCCTGAGAGCCGGATGGGGAGGGGGTGGCCAGGGGACGAGGAAGGCGGCCTGTGCTGCTGTGGTCTCTCTCTACTTACTGCTGTTCGTCAAGCTGAGAGCTCAAAAGTGTCATACAACGTCAGCAATATTTTTCCCAGCACATCTGAGGTGTGTGTCTCATGGTACAAAATCAAAGTCAAACATCAGCAAACAAAATAAATCCATCTGAAGATCAGCAAAGTTGTGTATTCCACTGAAGAGTTTAAGCAGATTATTCAGATCTTTTGCTAAGGTTTAACTAAATATTCACAGATCACTGCGGAATTATCCATGTCTAAACAGAATTGTTTTTGTGTGAAAATTGAAGAGTAATCATCTAAAAGCAGTTTTAAAAATGGGTACAGTGACTGACTACTGAAGTTGTAGTTCTGAGATTAATAGAGTATTTCTCTAGTGGATTAAAAAAAAAAAAAACTAGAAGTGCCTTAGAGATTACCTAACCCCTTTACTTAAAAAAATGCTTTTTTAAAGAAGGAAATTTTTAAATATTTAAAAATCCAGCCTAAACCGTTTCTGCAAAAGTATATTAGTATTGTTTGGAAAAACCTAAAATATACTCTTTCACAACTTAAAGATACATGAAGGTCTTATTTTAAAACTATGATATAGCCTATTTAAAACCAAATTTTTATCACTAGAAAACTGAATTTTTCATTATTCTAACTAAACTAGTGTTTATGAAATTATAAGAAAATAAATCACCTCCTATTCATGAGCTTAATCTGATTATTCAGGAAATATTTTTGCATAGTACCGCATCTGTCACTGTTTAAATTATCTTATTAGAATGTAAATATGTGTTTTGGATATTTAAAAAGCACATATATGTATACATATGCATATATATGACTATTTTATGTATCATTTCAAAATAAAAGTTAAATGTTTCTAATGGGTCCACAAGATAAATTTTAAAGATGGATTCAAATAATTTTATCTTCACCATCCTCTTTATGATTATTCATAAACTAGAAAATAAAGATGACTCCTGCTTTTATAATTTTTAAATGTTTTCTCAGTGTATTTCAAAGGCAGGAAGAACATAAACTTGGGAGAGATATCTAATGGACTGGCCCCAGAATAAATATTTTGATATCTTCATAGAATGCACCAACTGATGAAAGTAATAAAGTGAAATTTAGCAGGGATTGATAGAACATCTTATATTTGAGCCCCCATCCCCTCCCAAAATGTTGCATCACTTAGAATTTTTAGCTTAGCCAAGAGAAGATTTAGGAAGGAGGAAAATTTCAAATACTTAACAGATATTCAGAGAAAAAGGCATTGGCCTTGCTCTAAAAGTTAGGACTAGGAGACCAGTGGGAGGTAGGTATGGGATTATAATGAGAAACAATTTCTTTCAGTTACAACTGAAGGCTGAGGAATGGCTACCTCAAAACATTTTTGAGTAAGTTAACTCCTTAATATGGTCTAAGGCTTACTGACACATACCGGTACAATTGTGGAGATGTAACAAATTAGAATCAAAGTACATAGCTAATCTGATAAAAGTATTTTTAACAAAAACTGATCAATGATGATCCTTTTTGACTTTTTAAGCATTTCTTTTTAATATCGAAAAAAATCTGACTTTCATTTATTCACATTGCTTTGAACTTTAGCCTGTGTGCAGATTGCTAAATAAAAGCCTATGTATAGGGAATGCCTTCTGGACTTGTTTGTTTCACAAGAAAGTCATATTCAGTTTTAGCCCCTCTAAGAAACTAATCAATCCAGAACACCAGAGGACAGAGTTTAAAATAGTTTGTACTAGAGATGATATAACTATGTACACTGTCTGTTGTAATTCTTTAAATACAATAGTTTATAAGCTCACTAATACGTACATCATACATATATATATATATATATATATATATATATATATATATATATATATATATATATAGACTTAAATAAATAAATCTAGGAAAAGTTAAGTAAAATAAAAAATACAAAGAAATTAATTTCTGGAATCCTATCTAAAGCATTCAGACATTATCACCATATATTTTGTATATTCAAAACAAGCAAACAAAATAGAAATTCTGTTGTATATTCAACTGTTCTCTTTTTCACCTAATTTATACATAATGATTTTATGTGATTTTGTATATATATGAGTTATAGCAATAATATAAATACACATAAATATATAATATATATGTATATTTATATGCATATATAATGTTATAGTTCAGTTAGGTCTTTGGCATTTGGTAAAAAGAAGAATTCTTTTCTGTTCTTTTATTCCTTACCTATGGTATTAGGGTATGCCTGACTTCATTCCCACAACCTTAAAGGCATGTGCCCATCCTACTTGAATGCATTGTTTAAAATTACAGACTGAAGATTTGGCAAATTCCTTAAAATGGAATTTAAGAAAATTTTCAACATCGTCGTAACTCATATCCTAGTCAATATCCTATTTTCGGCTTTTTTTCCAGAGCAGACAAATTCCCCAAAGTTATGCAGTGTTCCAGGGCACCCTCCTTTTTATTTAATTATTTTGGAAGATGAAAAGCTTTTTCATAGCACTCCCACAAAACCTGTTATTCCAAGCACTATACAGTCACAGGACATTCAGCACGACACAATGCCTGTGATTGTAACTCTCCTCCTCAGCTTCTTGTCTCTCCATTCTTCAGGCCTGCAATTTGTATGTGTTACCTCTTCTGAATGCAGGTTTAGTACTGACATACCAGGTAACACACACGTCTTCCTGTACCTTTCTAAAACTGTTTGGGAGTACTGGTACACAGCTATGGAAGACAGAAGATTAAGTCTTAATTCCACATGAACTGGTTCTGTCATGATAATGATAGGAGGGACCATACTAGCAAATAAATGCCCACTATTCCAAAGCCAAAGTCATTAATTTTAGTAACTAACTCTCAAAGTATAGCTGGTGTGAACTTAGTAACTACATTCAGCAAGTGATTTCATTGGATACCCACCCAGGTATACCTTTGGCAAACAACCTAGTCCAGAAGGCGTTGCTGAAAGTTAGACTTTCTGTGGGTATTTATGGAGAGTTGGTCTTTGTGTTTGCTTTTGTGGCTTTTCAATCCTGCTTGAAAAATGTTCTCCCCCAATGTCACTTCAGCTGTGCTGCTGTGACATAGAACACAGGGCCTTGGATCACTGATTCATCCCATCATTCACTGAGTGTGACCTCCTTAGTCAACCTATCACACCTGTCTGAAGTGAGGTGTCAGCTTCCCAGGCATATCTGAGCGGTTGTACTTCACCTAGATAAAAGACTCATTTCTCTCTCACAGATTCTGTGAATCATGTACTGACTATGTCTATTCACTGCCAGAAAGATCAGACCCCTATTTGGAGCCCTCCTCTAGCAAATATGTAGGATTTTAAGGTACATACGCTAATCGCATGGGTAGCCTGATTTTGTTTCACTTATGTCTTTATTACAACTGTGACATGGGTATTTTATATAGTGTTTGTAAGCTGCCTATAATTCTTCCTGGAGGTATAAGTCAGGTTATCATACATACAGAGTAGAAAGAGTTCTGATTGGTCTCATCTTGAAGAATCATTCTTATTCGTGGGCATTTATTTAAAAGCTATGTAGACTGCTGCTTTCTGGGAGCTGACAATATTTAAAATCCCTTATCAGTGGTCTCCCCTGCTACCCTTCCTGTGTTTCCTGTAGGCCTACAAAGGCAGTTGGGAGAGTCTGTGTTAAAAGTAAAGTAAAGAGAATATTAGCAAAATCATTTGAATTTATGCATAAATGTAAGCCATATATATTTTAAAGACTATAACATTAGTTTATTAAGCTAGGTTTCTATTATACTGGGCAAATTGCTAGAATTCTTATACAAGTTGATTGAAACTAGACATGCTATCTAGTAAATAAATTAAAAATGTTAAATTACCTTAAATGCACAGAGGAAAGTACATTTTGTCTTACACACAATTTAATCTCAAATCTGTAAATGTCTTTGAACTTTGTAGAATATTGTTTTGTTTGGTGGGTGATTTAAGAGTATAGATTTGCCAATGGGTCAATGACCAAACTGAAAACAGAAATAAAGCAATACATGGAGACAAATGTAAACAAAAATACAACAGTCTAGTATTTGTGGGATGCTGCAAAGGCCATTCTAAGAGGGAGCTGCATAGTAATGCAGGTTTATCTCAAGAAACTAGAAAAATCCCAAATAAACAATCTAAACTCACAATTAAAGAAACTAGAAAAAGAAGGACAAATGAAAACCAAAGTTAGTAAAGGAGAGACATAATAAAGATCAGAGCAGAAATAAATAAAATAGAGAAGAATAAAACAATAGAAACAATTAATGAAACTAAGAGCTAGCTCTTTGAGAAAATAAATAAAACAGATAAATACTTAGCGAGACTTATTGAGAAAAAAAGAAAAACTACACAAATAAATAAAATCAGAAGAAGGAGCAGTCACAATGGATACCACAAATGATCGACTCAAGAAGAAACAGAAAATCTGGACAGACCAATGACCATCAATAAAATTGAATTGGTAATCAAAAAACCAAAAAAACACACAAAAATCCAGGACCTAATAGCTTCACAGCTGAATTCTACCAAACATTTAAAGAAGAACTAATACCCATCCTTCTTAAAGTCTTCCAAAACAGAGAAGAGGAAGGAATACTTCCAAACTCATTCTAGAGTGAGGCCAGCATCACTCTTAACACCAAAACCAGGAAAAGATACCACAAAAAAAGAATGTTATAGACCAATATCCCTGATAAACATGGACACAAAAATCCTCAACAAAATATTAGCAAACCAAATTAAAAAATATGTCAAAAGGATCATCCATCATGACCAAGGGGGATTTATTCCAAGGATGCAAGGATGATATAATATTTGTAAATCAATCAATGTTATATATCACATTAGCAAAAAGGATAAAAACCACATGATCATCTCAATAAATACTGAAAAAGCATTTGGCAAAATTCAATATGCATTCATGATGAAAACTCTCAACAAAATAGGAATAGAGAGTACACCCCTCAACATAATAAAGGCCATATATAACAAGCTCACAGCTAACATCATACTTAATGGTGAAAAACTGAAAACTTTTCCTCTAAGTTCAGGAACAAGACAAAGATGTCCACTCTCACCACTTGATCAACATAGTACTGGATGTCCTGGCCATGGCAATCAGACAAGATAGAGATAACAGGCATCCAAATTGGTAAGGAAGAAATTAAACTGTCACTATTTGCAGATGACATGATACTATATATAGTAAATCCTAAAGACTTGACCAAAAAATTATTATAACTAATAACTGGATTCAGCAAAGTTGCAGAATACAAAATTTTTACACAGAAATCTGTTGCATTTGTATATATTAACAATGATCTAGTAGAAAGAGAAATCAGGAGAACAATTTCATTTACAATTGCATCAAAAAGAATAAAATACCTAGGAATACACCTAACCAAGAAAGTGAAAAACATATATTCTGAACACTATAAGACACTCACGAAAGATATTAGACACAAAAAAAGTGGAAATCTATCCCATGCTAATGGATAGGAAGAATTAATATGTCAAAATGGCCATCCTACACAGAGCAACTTACAAATTCAATACAATCTCTATCAAAAGCTCAGTGGCATTTCTCAATGAACTAGAACAGTCTAAAATTCATATGGAACCACAAAAGACCCCAAGTAGCCACTGCAATCCTGAGAAAAGAAGTACAAACCTGGGGTATTAGACTCCCTGGCTTTAAGCTATACTAAAAAGCTACAGTAATCAAAACAATATGGTACTGGCCCAAGAATAGACCCACAGATCAATTGAACATAATAGAGAACCCAGATATAAACCCATGCATATATAGTCAATTAATATACAGTAAAGGAGTCATGAATATACAGTGAGGTAAAAACAGCTTCTTCAATAACTGGTGTTGGGAAAACTGGACAGCTATGTGCATGAGAATGAAACTATATTACTACCCAACTTCATACACAGAAGTTAATTTGAATCAAAGATCTGAATGTAAGACATGAAACCACAAAACTCTTTGAAGAAAACATATGTGGAAATCTCTTGAACATAAATATGAGCAGTTTTTTCCTGGACACACTCCTTGGCAAAGGGAAATGAAATAAAAAATGAATAAGTGGGACTACATCAAACTAAAAGTCTTCTGTACAGCAAAGGATACCATCAGCAGAACAAAAAGGCAACCTACAGTATGGGAAAATGTATTCATAAATCATATATCCGATAAGGGGTTAACATCCATAATTTATAAACAACTCATATGCCTCAATACCAAAAAACAAATAACCCCAGATTAAAAAATGGGTGGAAGACTTGAATAGACCTTTCTCCAAAGAAATACAGATGGTAACAGTCATGTGGAAAGATGCTCCACGTCACTAATCATCAGGGAAATGAAAATCAAACCACAATGAGATACCACCTCATACCAGTTAGAATGGCTGCCATCCAAAAGACAAGAAATAATAAGGTTTTCAAAGATGTGGAGAAAAGGGAGCCCTCCTACGTGGTTGGTGGAAATGTAAATTGGTGCAGCTACTGTGGAAGGCAGTATGGAGGTTCCTCAAGAAACCAAAAATAGAAATACAATAAGACCCAGTAATTCTACATCTAGGAGTTTACCTGAAGAAAACAAAATCTTTAACTCAAAAAGATATATGCACCCCTATGTTTATCACTGCATTATTTACAATAGCCAAGGTATGGAAGCAGCCAAAGTGCCCATCAATAGATGAATGGATAAAGAAGAGCTGGTCCATACATATATACACAATGGAATATTAATTGGTCATAAAAAGAAAAGAAATCCTGCCATTTACAACAACATGGATGGATCTAGAGGGTATTATGCTAAGTGAAATAAACCAGGAAGAGAAAGACAAATACCATATGATTTCAATTATTTGTGGAGTATAAAAACAAGGGAAAAGAGAAGGAACAAAACAGCAGTAGATTCATAGACACTGAGAAGTGACTGGTAGTGACCATGGCGGAGGGTTTGTTGGCAGAGTAGTGTGAGGTGGATGAAAGGGCACAAAAATTCTCAGTCATAATGTGGGTTGGTCATGGGGATAATAGTATAGCATGGAGAATACAGCCAATGATTCTGTAACATCTTGTAACACTAGCTGTACTAGTGGGGGCGAGGATTTAATAATGTTATGTAGAAAGACAGATATGAGTGGGCTGAAAAGAGGGCAGAAGAACTCAGGGAGTTAACCTCTGAATCTGGGCTGATCTTGAGACTTGGTCTGGCTAATGCAGGTGAGATAGGGCAGAGACAAGGGACAAGCATCATGATTAACTTTCCCCCCAAAATGCTGGGATTAGCACTATAGTAGCAGGGGAGACTTATCTTAAGGCTAAGAAACCACTCTCTGAAATAGTCCAAGTGAGAAACCAACGGGTTTTCTGATCCCCGCAGCCCGGCCCTAGCAACAAGTCCTAGGCAACCAGGTGTACTTCCTCCTTTCCAGTGTTTATAATCCCTGGACGCTGCAACCCAAGCAGTTTTCTGCCCTTGGAGCCCCTCCTAATTAGTAGGATCTCTTTTTTTTTTTCAGCTTTCTTAAAAGCTTTGCTGGTTGCTCCCTACTCTGGTCTGTACTGTCCTTCATTCTTCACCGCGTCCAAGACAGGATCCTGGGGAAAACAGCATCTCAGCCGGTAACAATAATGTGGTTAACTGTTGAACCACTGTGTTGTATACTTGAAACTAAAATAAGACTGTACATCAATACAAAGAAAAAGAAGCTTAGATTCACTTTTGCTTAGGTAACTGCGATGTTCAGTGGGGGAAGGGGAAGAGTAATTGGGCCCTACTTTTTGGTGATAAGTAAAAGAATGGTGAAAACTTCATTAAAATCAGACATTATTATTGAAGAGAATGTTTTGTAACCAGTGGCCAAGACAGGCTCTGCCTACCTGGAACAAATTATTTCATCTCTCTGGATTCTCACTTTTCCCCACTGCAAAAGGAGCACAGTGACACACATATCTTGGGGTGTTGGGCAAAACAGGTGCAATTTCTTTGACAGAGACAGCACCTAATAAATTTAAATTTCCTCGACTTCAGAGAAGGAGCTTGTAGGAAACTGCAAACACACATTGGCACACAGTGTTTTAAAAAACTACTCTTCCAAAGAACTCTAAATATTTTGAAGCAAAGAAGTCCAAACTGAAACTTGGGGAAAAAAAACAGTTTTTTTAAAACATGTCCCCTCATTTAAGGTTCACATCAAGTTGACATTAAAAGGATGATAAATTTATTCTCAAAGCATTTTGCATTTTTCTTTTATGGTATTCATCTCAATTATAATTAAAGGCCTTGGTCCTGGTGCTTTTGGAGCTCTATCTTGGAGGGAGCTGAAGGCAAATTTTGGCACGCTAAGACCCCCCACCCCTTAAGATCCAATCACCAATGACCAGATGGTCGCCCACCCCTTAAGATCCAATCACCAACGCAGAACACCCCCTACCCCTTCTCCTTAAAAACGCACTTCCTCACCCATGAGCTGCTGTTCTCTCTCTCTGGGGGCAGCCATTTTCTATTTCACATAATAAAATCTCTTGCATGGGCCCGTGTCTCCTGAGTCGTTTTGGAGTAAGGAGGGTAGTGGAGAGATACCCTTTCAGGAGGGACTGTGCCTGTCTTGGCCACCTCTTTATCCCCAGTTGACACTTTGTAAGTATTGGGGAGGAAAAACTGTCCTCAACCTAAGGTTCTTCTCACTGATCTAATAATTAAATTGACATGAAACAAATTAATGGGAGAAAGCCACATTTAATTTCATACATATGGGAACTCCATATATAGGAGAGGTTCAAAGACAGGAAGGTAAAATGAGGTATATATGCCATCCCGAGATAAGGAAGCAGAAAGGGGTCTGGGGCTTCCAAAGGGGAAGGACAATGCATAAGGCAGTAAGAAGAGCACATGTTTGGTAATTAGATACAGATGGGTCATTCAGATAAAATTTATCTCTGGTGATGAGACAGGGACGGTGGGTGTAGTCAGAATAGGTGAAGACCTCCATAAAAAGCAAGGCAAGATATTTACAGTCAGAGCAATGTAATTACATGCAAGGAACCCCCCTACCAAAACTTTGTGTTAAACACTAAGCTCTAGAGTCTTTCTTCAGTGAGATCAGTTGATACTCCCCAGAAAAGGAAAGTAGTCCATGTTTTTATTATGCTAACTGTTTGTAATCATGTGTAAGATTTAGCATGCTAAAAGGTACTTAATGTCTCATCAAGGACAAACATCCTAAGGCCACTTTTAACAAGTCCACACCCTAAACTCTTTTTCAATTCCCCAAAATCCTCAATGCCTATAAATCCCCTAGACAATGCAGGCTAGGGCCTCTCTTGTCCCCTCCTGACTCATGCCAGGAGCTCTGCCTGTCCTCTCACTGTATCTCTCAGTAAAAGTCTCCCTGGCTCTCCTACCTTGACTGTTTGCTAAGTTCATTCTTTGACTCCTCAAACAAGAACCCCGGCATCAATGAGACCCCAATTTAGATTCTTCTAGGTAGTTAAGGGAGGGGTAAAAGCTTCTCATGAACTTTTAGGATCTTGATTGCCTTTAGCCCAAAATAGTCCACATGGCAAAATGGCACATTTTGGGTTGGCCTGTCATGGGTCCCTACATAGGTGATCTCAATAAATATTTGAGGAGTTACTAAGTGAGCATCATAGTTTGTGTTTCTTTTTAAACAGTGCTTTTGAAAGGCAGTAGGTGAATCTACTTTGAATCCATTTATTTTCCTTTCCAATGACTTATGCTGAAATTATCAGTAATGCTTTCTCCCCATTTCAGACTACCCTTGACTTTGTACTATCTCATTAAAATCCATTTCTCATTGATCTTCTTTCTGCTTTCTGCCCTATAAATAAATGTTTTAGTAGCTGAGGGAAATCGGCTAAAGGGCAAAGTTTTCTATTCAACGAAATGTGATTGCAAAGTTGTTTTATTAAGTTAAGAAGCTCTTGACCTGAGAAAAATTGGCCCTTAAGTTTTTGTGAAGTTATGTTAGATTTTCACTGTTATAACGTCATAACTGATATTGTGCATTGATATTTCTTCAGCACACTCATTAAGTCTTCTTAAAATATTTCCTAAAACAACAAAAAAACACTTTTAGATAAATTCCATTGAAGTTTCTCTCGAATTCGAAGCAAAAAAATTTACCTCTGCTACAACTATACTTGACATTCACTATTTACCTAAAAATACATTGGGAAAATCTATCATAAAATTCATCAGTAGAAAAGAGGAAAAGATTTAATCTTTCCCTAAAGCTGGAGACAGAGAATGGGAAGAATGTATAATGGATTTGAATTCTTCAACTGCTTTTTTACTGGGGGCGGGGGAGGGGAGGGTGTTGAGGAGAGGTTCAGGGGTTGGGGAGTGGGAGGCCTTTCTCTAAGAGTTACTGTGATAGGATCTTTTGACAAAGGCATCTCTTCTTTATTGTTTTTCAGGCCCTATGGGCTGTGATAGGACCTATGGGATGGAACACATGCAGACTAAGAAATTTCTGAAGATATGCGAAACAGCTTGAAAAACACTCTTCTAAATCTGCATACAAGCACTTTCCATCTAACTCCAGCCCTTAAAACAAGATCCTCTGTGTACTTAAGAATTACCCTGGAGTTTGTGAAGAATGCACATTCAGTAGGTGTGGGGCTGAGCTCAAGGACTGCATGCTCACCAGCAGACTATGAATTTTTATGAAGATGGTCAGTAAGCTATGCTTTAAGAAACTATTTCAATATAGAAGTGGGAAACGGGGGTTTTGCCTGAGCTCTCCACTTTTCCTGGTTTTCCTTCTCCATTTCTAATCAGTCAGTGCCTCAGATTCCCTTTCCAAATTCTCCATCTTCTTCTCGCCAGGACCAGCCTGTCCAGGGAAGGGCCATGATAGGATGTGGTCCCCAGATCACATCCCATGTTCTCACCCCTCAGTCCCATCCTGCACTTCCTTTTAAAGTAGCCCACTTGCTTATGATGGTCTTAGAATGGCTTTCTATCCCGCTTCGTTCCCTCATGTCCACAGGCTTATCATTAATATTTCTCCAGGTATTTGGTCCTCGATCCACAACCACTACCCAAGAATGGGTCAGTAGTGAAGTTACCATGGAAACCATATTCATGAAGAACAATGATAGGAACTGAGGTGTTGAGTTTAGGGAGGATTTCGATGCAGTTTGATAGTTATCACTGAGTGGATGTCACACAAAAGTCAGCTTGGACTTGTTCTGGGGTGTTCTTCAGGTCCTGACTAGGACCACTGAGTGAAAGTTATGCAAAAGCAGGTTTTGGCTAAGGATAAAGAAAAGCTTCCTAACAAAGTTGCAGCCTTGCAAAGTTATAAAATTCTAGCCACTAGGAGTGTCCAAACAGAGATGAATAGTTTCCTATAAGGATTTGGTAAAAGAAAGTATTCTAGTAGTGAGCACCAGAATTCATTCATTTGTTCAATTTAAATAAACTTTTATGGATTACCCACTGTGTGGAGGTGCCTCAAACAGGTGATACAAAGATAAATAAGACAAGTTTTATGTTTTGAAGGAGCTCAAAGAGTATCTGCAGAACATCTGACATGTGTGCAAATATACTGCAATATAGTTATATATATACAGTTCAATGTAGCGACAGAAGAGTCAAAAAAGGGTTGCAGCCCAGAGCTGGCATCCATCGCAGGCATGGGAGTGAGAGCTTCAGACTCTTCCTGGCTCTCAGACTTTGAGCCGCCTGAGGTGACACCAAATAGAGCGGTAATGAACTTCTAACCCCCCAAGGCCTCCCTGCACAAGCTCTAGGTTTGGGAGGAAATATATAAGAGTTGTTTTAAGAACCCGTTTTAGGATGATTTGTTTAGGGTGATTTGTTATGAAGCAACAGATATCTAGAACAGGGATAAAGTGAATTAGCCCTTGTGAAGAGCACAGAACAGTTCCCTAGCAAATATGAATTACTCAATAAATATTAGTTACTATGGTTAGTTTATTATTACTTGTTATGAAAGTGATATTTAAAAAGGCATTATATAACATGCTCTATGTCAATTTATTCATCTTTATCATCACATGAACTGTCTGCTTTATATTTCCTGTCTTTTCCACACGCTTTTCCTCTCTCCTTCACTATCTGCATCACTCATGGCCACATGGATCGCGTCTGCAGGTGGCTAAGTATTTCAGATTTGCTGTATGTTCAACCTCACCTGGGCTATTACAGTACTCTTCTTCTGGGCTAGCCACTTTCAGACTGTCCCTTCTTACCTTCTCCTATACAGCAGCCAGAGAGATTTTTTTTCTTTAATAATCAAATCTGACCATATCATTCTTCTACTTAAAATCCTTTGATGGCTTCCCACTGTTCTTAGGACACAGCTCTCAACCCTAACCCTAGCTTCAAGTCCTAGATGGTCTGCCCTCAGCTCACCTCCCCTGTCTTACCTCCTTAGCTTGCTGTGCTCCAACTCTCCTGGCCTTCATAACCTGCTCTCCTTTCTGCCTTCTAATCCTAGAACACACTGTTCATTCCGGTCCTTGGGCTCTTTGAAGAGCTTTTTTATTGGGTTAACCCCTTCCTGTCCTTCAGGCATTACCTTAAGTTCTACTTTCTCGGGGAAGACCCTGGGCCCCATAGCACTTCTTCAGTGGTAAACAAATGAAAGTTTGCAAAATTATTTGTTTAATATCTGCCTCCACAAAGGTAGGGATGATTTCTTCACAGTCCCATCCTCAACACCTAGCATAGAGGAGGTATGAATGCTAAATTGACTCATTGCAGAGGTGTGTGCTCAGGTTCCTAATTGTGTGTGTGTGTGTGTGTGTGTGTGTGTGTGTGTGTGTGTGTGTGTGTGTGTGTGTATTTACTTTACTTTTTTAGACTAGTTTTATGTTCATAGCAAAACAGAGCCAAAAGTAGATATTTTCCTCCCCCCAGTATGTCTTCTTCCCCCACATGATAGCCTAACTATTGATACCCTGTTTCAGATCAGTACATTTGTTACACCCAATGAAACTACCCTGACCCATCACCATCACCCAAAGTCCATGGTTTACAGTAGGGGTTCACTCCTGGTGTTGTATGTTCTATGGGTTTGCACAAATGTATAACATGCGTCCACCATACACTATGCACTAGGATAGTTTCACTGCCCTAAAAGTCCTCTGTGCTCTGTCTAGTTGTCCCTCCCTACTCTCCAATCACTGGCAACTACTGATAATTTTCCTGCCTCTATAGTTTTGCCTTTTCCAGAATGTCATATATTTGGAATCATACAATATGTTGGGTGCCTAGTTTTAACTAACTTATTTTCTCCTGGGACTTCATGTCTATAAACTTATTTCGATGCTAAAGATACCATCCTTGCCTTTAAATGTTTCATCATTAACTAGTGCACAATTCAGAATCAAAATAATAATAATAAAAATGAAAGAAAAAATTAATGGCTGTAAAGTGCTTTAAGTACCATGATAAGAGTACTTCAGCAAGAAGTAACTGTTCCCTGGCTGGGGAAATAAAAGGGTAGACCAATCAAGAAATGCTTCCTGAAGGATTTGGAATCTCAGCTGAGATTTAAAAACAAGTAGGATTTATACAGTTAAGAGATGTCTGTAAAAGGTTTTCCAAACAAAGCAAACAACACAGGAAATTACATGGATGTAGGGGGAAAAAAGATAAACATTTTTTAAAAACAAGGAACTATGCTAAAAGCTCCACATATTTTATTGTATTTAATTCTCACAACAATATTGGAAGGAAAGTTCTTTTAACTGAGCCGCAGATAAGTTACTAAGCCAGTAAGGAGTAAGCTGTGATTTGAACTCAGAATCTCCAGGAAAGATGTACTTAGCTGCTGTGCTATGAGCAGAACCCTGAGAATCTGCAATAATCAGATGACAGTAGTCTGCCCTAGGACAATAGCAGATGGGTTGAGAGAAATGGGCAGATTTGAGCACTCTTAGGAAAATGGGAGTAAAAGACTGTGATTGTGAGAAAGAAGGAAAGAGAGTATGAACAAGGGTGCTTTGAGCCACAAGAAACCAAGGACTCAATTCAAAGTGATGGAAACCCGAGGCAGGCAAGGTGATTCTGGGAATGGTTTGGGGCTCCAAGGTGTCACTAAGGACAAACCTCAGCATTCTGGTGCTAAAGACCTCATGTTGACACAATGTCTGCTGCAATTTCTGGTGTCACAGGCAGACCCAATGGTTGCACCTCCAGTTTTTTTCTGGGCAAGAGTGCAAGCGAAGCCTTCCAGCCCTACATGCTGCATCCCACACCACTGGGGACCTTACACACATCCATGTGAAGATCCCAGGGCATCTTCCTCTGCAAATGGCTACTCCTGGGGTCTAGATGTGAGCAGGCCAGCAGTGTTGTCTGCCATCAGTGGCCAGACAGGAAGAGGCCCTCTCAGGCCCTGGAGGGACTTGGGCCAGTGAGGAAGGGAATTTGAGGTCCTAGTTAGCTAGAAAGTCATGTGAAAGAGGGCTGCAGGTTCAGAGGGAAGGGAGGATGTCCCTTTGGTTTCCTGGACATAAGGAGGGGTGTGTACAGAGCAGTGTGGAAGGATCCATCCATTACATTTCTTTGTAGCTTCTCAGAATCTCCCTCCCTATCCCATACCCCTAGTTGACTTCCCTTCTAGTGTCTGACGCCAGGCTGCACCTGCAGAGGGTGCTGGGAAAACAAACACTACCTTTTCAGGCGTCTGACCTAGAAGAGGCAATGAAAAGTAGAGAGTGGAGGATAAGATGGTTGTTGGGATGGTAGCCAACCATGACTGCTACAGAAAGTCAAAAGTAACACCCAGCACTTTCTTCAAAAATTAAAATTAAAACACACGTGACATACAACCCAGACATTCCCCTCCTTAAAATTAAATCATGAGAAATCAAAGTGATGTCCATACAAAGGCTTGTACATGAATGTTTATACCAGTTTTGTTAATCCAAATGGCCATGAACAGAGAAATGAATAAACAAATTATGATATGTACATATAATGGCCTGCTATTCACTAGTTAAAAGAAATGAACTGGAAATATATATTACAACATGGATGAATTTCAAAATAATTATGCTGAGTGAAAGAAGCCAGGTTAAAAAAAAAACTAATGCTATATGATTCTATTATGTAAAATTCTAAAAACTGCAAAGTAATCTATAGTGACAGAAAAGCAGACCAATAAGTATGTGCAGTTTTTTCAGGTGTGTGTATTACACCACAATAAAGCTGTTTTAGACAGAAAAAGACATTGCCCAGGTGTTTCTTCTTTGGGTAATTACTGGTGGTTTACCAACATTCACGACTAAGGTTTTGGAGGCAGATGGTGAATCCTGTTTGGAACATACTGAACTTGGGGCAACCATGGATTATCCAAGGAGAGATGTAAGTAAGTTTTTGGATATGAGTCTCTCTGAGAAGGAAATATCTGGGCTGAAGTTGTTCTTTTAACAGTTGAAATGTATACATTGAATTCTTTAACATCAGCCATTGAGGCTGAATGGTAACAGAAGCCAAACTGGAGCAGATTGAGGAGAAGCAGAGAAATGTAGAGAGAAAAATAGGCAACTCTTTGATAAGTTCAGCTGTTCTGGAAAAGAGAAAATTAGGGTAGCTAGAGGAGGTATCTTTTTGGAGCTGAGGGTGTGTTTGATTTTTAATGTGGGAGCTATTCTGACAATGTTTAAACATTGAGAGTAAAATCCAGAAAAGAAGTGGAGATTGAAGATACAAAAGAGAAAAGAGATGACAGATGGCACTAAGTGTATTACAGTGGAAGAAGGAATGGGATCCGGAGTGCTCGCTGCTGTACCACAGGGAACAAGAAACATGCATCCAGCAGTTGGTGTGTAAGTGAGACAGCCATGCTGTGATCACTGGGAGAGCACCTGCTGATGACTTGAATAATGTTTTTTAAAAGAGAGAATAATATAATCATTATACTATTCTTTATAAACATACATATGTTCAATATATTCCTTATGAGTCCCTATTTACTTACCACCTGGCTTCAGCAATGATCAGCTGGGGGCTCATCTTGTTTCACCTATACCCGCACTCTTCAACTGTCCCACCCTGATGATTTTGATATACATATATATACTTGGTATCTATTTTTAAATATATGTAATTACAATATCACTATTAAAACTAAATAAATATTAACAACAATTCCTTAATATCTGCCAGTATTCAGCTGGTATAGACCCAGACTGTTGACCTTACCTACTGATGGGTCATAGGTAGTCTTTTGGAAGAACACAGCAAACAAGGATTTGTGCTGAATGCTTACCTGACTCCTCACCACAGTACTATCTTGAGCATCTCCCCAAAGAAGACAAGTCCTGGACACAAAACAGGGCCACAGTTATAGTCCTAGCTGATCTAAAATTTCAAATCCCAGAGCTTGACCTCTAGAAAATCCATATTCAACAGCACTTAATTAATCCACTGATTCATTAAATACTTGCTAAGCACCTAGTCTGTGTCAGGCACTGGTCAAGGCCCTGGGCATACAGAAGTAAGCGAATCAGACATGGTCCTGGCCTTGTGGAGCTTCTAGCCTACCACAGTTTGCTCTCTTTGCCCTCTGTAGAGAATCCATAACTCCCTCCCTTCTCTAGCTTATGTAACATTTTCTCCCCCAATTTGTATTTGCTGTTAAACAATATTACATTTCAAGAAAAAAAATTCATCTAAAATAGCTAGATCTTCTCATAATTGTTTTCTTCTTTTCATGTACTCTTCTAGCGTGTGTTCATATATCAAAATTGGAAGCAACCTAAATATCCATCAGTGTGAAATCATTCAGTTCCCACAACTATTAAAAATGATGAAGTAGATCTGTAAATGTGTGCATATTATAAATACATATCCTAAGTTTGCTTAAGTCAAGGCTTCTCAAACTTTAGCATGCATCAGAATGACCTGGAGGGCTCTGCATAATAATAGAGTGGGAGAATATTTGACTTCTGAGGGAAATTAGGGGAGATATTAAAAGAGGTGGGATAAAAAAATAGCTAGAGAGAAATAGCGAAAGGGATCCTGGAATGGACTGAAATATTCAACTCTTAAGTTAACTGCTTTCCTGTGCTGCATTAGAACCCTTTCAATTGTTTCTAAACACTTTGATATTGTTTTGGTCAATAGTATTTTGGGTAGTGTAAGAATCAGATGTGTCCAGTATGGGCTGATGTGGTGCAAAAAAAGTACAGCACATACCGAGCAATGAGATCCAGGGCAAAGATCAAGAGTTCAGAAGCAGCAGAACGTCGGAATCAGAAGTGGCTAGGAGCAAGGGAAGCCCAAGAGTCCATGGGGAGAAAGGTAAAGATGGTGCTCAGAGACAATTTTATTTAAATATTATGAAATGATACCCATATAAATAACAAATATAATATATATATGTATATATAATACCCCAATAAATACCCATAATGCTGGAGGCTGTGGTGATACATTAGCTGGTATTCAGCTGGAGACTGATACTGAGCATAGAATTATGACAACACTTGTATGTTGCAAATAATGAGGGCAGAGTCATGACTGTAGCAGAGGATTAAGACAGAACGTAAGTAAGCAAATATACTTACTCTCAGAATAAACTGTGATGAGTTTAAAGTGTTAAACAGTTTAAGGAGAAAATTACTCCCTCAATATCAGCAAGGATTTCCTAGTCAGTAAAGATCTAGTTCTATGCAATGGAACATTATCCTTAGGGTGCAGTCTGTACCTTAATGCCACATGGAATCAGTGGCCAAACAGACCTTCAGTAATTTAAGCAGCATCCATGCTACTTAAGTGCTCTTTCTTTATGATAAGAAACTAGCACAGGCTCAACAACCATTTAACATTCTGAAAAATATTGCCTCGTGGTGTACAAAATTTGCTTTTTTTGCTACAATTACAATGAGTCAACCTTTTGTAGAAGAAAGAGAATAAGGAATACTCATCCAAAGCCTCCTATAGGGCTAAGGACTTCACATATGCTCCCATGTCACCCTGTGCTTAATTCAGTTACAGCATTTATTATACCATTTTTTGATGCCTGACCATTTGTTTTTTTTTCTCCAGTGGACTGTGTGCAGCTTGAAGTCAGAGACTGTGCCTTTCATTAGGCCCTAGCACATTATATACTTTTTAAAGGAATTGATTTTGTAATACATACATGAAAAATTCTATGTGCCTTATAATAGCCAAAGAAAACAACACTAGGCCTCAGAGTTCTACTCTCTAGAATGACAGAGTTGAACTGCACCATTGCCAAAATCTCCAGATGTTGAGGGCATCATTTGTCTCAGATGCTTGATATTCTGTAATGATCTAGAACTTCCTGAATCCCAAGATTCAGGTTTGATATCATATCAGCTTGATATTCTGAAATGATCTAGAACTTCCTGAATCCCAAGTTTTCCTAAGAATCCATTCACTGTTGATTCAAGTGTTTCTTGAACAGAGGACAGAATCTGAAATCCTAGAGACCATTGAGCATTTATGGCTCTTAGAAGAAGGGGGCTCCCCACCCTGGGCAAGGTCTTTATGAATCTGAGGAGACTGAAGGAAGACAAGGGAAAGGATAGGTTGGGAATTAAAGGTTTATTTCTCAGGGATCAGTCTCTCTCCCCTGTAGTGCTTTTCTCCAGAATCCCTACTCGGCTCTCTCTCTCCCAGCATGCTCCACCCCCTCTTGCTTGGCTCTGCTTCCCATCTCTCTCCTTCTGGCCGGGCTGTGCACTCCACTCAACCCCCAAAACCCCTTCTGGGAGAAACCCCATGAGTGGGTCCCTGGTGACTAGCCAGCACCTGAACAATTACATACCAGGAACAGAGTGGAGGAGCAAATAGCTGCTGCTCTCCATCCCTTACCCCAGACAGGCAATCCAGAGACAGACTGGTGGCTCTTCTTGGTAAACATCACATTGATGTGCAAACAGGCCCTTATATACATATCACTATCAAGGCCAGGTGGAATTCTGATTGAAAACTTCCGTTTGCCCCACAGCATTGAAAAATTCCAAGGATATCAGAGATGATGGGATAATGAGATGGTGATTCTTTGGGGATTTGCGGTTTCACCTTCTTTCTAAGTGAAAGAAGCCAGACACAAAAGGTCTCCTAGTATGATTCCATTGATATGAAATATCCAGAATAGGTAAATCCACAGAGACAGAATTATTAGTAGTTGTCAGGGGTGGGGAATGACTTCTGAATGGGTAGGGTTCTCCTTTGTGGGTAATGAAAATGTTTTGGAACTAGATAAAGGGAACTGTTGCACAATACGGTGAACGTACTAAATGCCACTGAATTGTACTTTAAATGGTTAATTTTTTGTTATGTGAGTTCACCTCAACAACAAAAAAATAACTCACTGACAATCTTGAGCTAGGTCAAGATTTATATCAAACTTCATTGTCTGAAGTTACAAATAAGATAGTGCTAACTAACTGCAGTTACTAAATGACATACTTCTACTTCAGTATTTTATTTGTATTGGGTATAGAGTTCCAAAAAATCCTTTTGCCAATAGGCTTTAGAAATAATGACACTAATAATAATAATAGCTAATATTTATTATGTGCTAGTTATATGTTCTAGGTACTCTTCTAATCTCTTTGAGGATAGTAACTCACCTAATTGTCACAGTAACCCAATGAGGTGGGTACTGTCATTATCCTGATTTCACACTTGATCAAGTTGGCCCTCCAGAACAATAAATTGCAAACCTAGACTCAAAACTCTGACCTGGCCCATTCAAAGCCTATGCCCTTTGTTAATATCTCTGGGTACATAATTGGTACAGTCCATGGTGGTATATGTGACTGATTTGAAGTGACATTTTTTGAGAAGATAATCAAGCTCTTTATGTTTTGTTAATAGCAAAAATACACCTGTCTAGTTTTCAAGTGAATGAGGGAAATAAAGGGGGTGTAGTTGGTGAGCAATTCTTCTGAAAGAGGAGATACCTCAATTAAAGGGGACAAAGTCAGAATGAACCTTATAAACTCCCAGACTCTTGCAAAATACTTTGACAATTTTGCTGACATATTTTCCAATCATACTTTCTAATGCCATAGATGCTCTGCACCCAGTCCTTCCCAGAAAGCTTTATCTCTTGGAAGGTGAAGTTGATACCCTTTCTATAAAGAAGTCCTTGGCAAGATCAGCTTTAACTTAAACTTTTAACTTTGTAATATTGAAGGAGTCCTGGCTTATTTGGTAATTCTGGCAAAGCACCTCAAGAGAAAATATTATAGGCAAAGTCTTTATTGATTCTTAAAATGCCATGGTTTAGAAAAATCCATTTTTGTGTGTATGGCTATTTATTAATCCTGTTAAATACTTTGAAGTATCCTGAGGCATATATCCTCAACCTTCTGAATATGATGCAATCCTTGGGCCTCAATGTTCTGTGAATAATCCAGATCATCTGTTGGCAGGTGATATGACCCTATGGCATAAGTTCTGGGCTCCCATACAGCAGCATTTGAATAGTATGGTCTTTCAAGGTAGGCTTTCCTCTTCCAAAATCCATGCTCCACATCTTTAAATCTGTAACTCATCACATCCTCCAGAAGTGGTTAATGTGCCAGAAAATGATCTGCAGATATTATGCAACATGCATTCTTGTGCTCAGCTCCTTCTGTTGGCCAGAGTTTCTGTCTAGGGTATGGACAATAGTTAAAGGAGCGCACAACATCGCTAGTTGGGACTCTTTTGCAATGTCAAATATTAATTGCTCAAGAGGCACTATTGGAGGATTTGACTGTAAACTACATATGCCCGGTATTCTTTTAACATCTTATTTAATGCTCTTCCACATAGTGCATCTTGCAGGGCTCTGCAAGATAGAGTGCAGTGTCCTCAACAGGAGGCAAATTCTTTAATTGAAATTCAAATCTCTAATTACTGAATCATAGTGGTGGTAATAAGTGTGTCATAGTAAACATCGCCTTTCAATGTGCTCTGGACTATCTTTACAACTGCCTACTTGGCATCTCCCCTTGGCTGTCTTACGCAATCTCAAATTTAATATGTGTAAGACTGAATAGTGGATTTGCCACCTCCCTCCCCACTTTTCCAGTCTCAATAAATGGCTCTATCAGGCTAAGAATCCTCACAATGCACACCCAAATCCATCATCAAGTCTTTTCATCTCTTCTACAAAATATAACTGAAAACCTGAGGGCCCCCATCCTCTCTTGGTTTGACTACTGTAACAGAGTTTTAACTTCCTTTCCCACTTCTGCCCCTGTTCTTCTATGTCTTTTATTTAACCAGAGGCCAGAGTGATTTTTCTAAAACAAATCAGATCTTGTCGCTCTCCTGCTCAAATCCTTCCCATGATTTCTCATCACATTTACCATCCAATTACTGCTTTCCTCTCATTGGTTCTAATTTGACTGGCCTTCTTGCTGTTCTTCAAGCTTACCAAGCTCATTTCCATCTCAGGGCCACTACCCTTGCTGTCCTTTCTATCTGGAACATTCTTCCCTAGCTGTTTGCCTGGCTCACACTCCCTTCTTTCAGGGCTCCAATTAAATGCCATGTTTTTAGTGAGGCCTTCCCTGACCAACTTATCTAACACAGCTCTCCTACATTTTTTCGTCCTTTTACCGAATTCTAATTTTATGTATAGCATGTATCACTTCTGACATATTTAAATATGTTGAACGAATGAATGTTCTAGCTCCCTTACCAACAGTGCTACAGAGTGAATTTTACCATCCAATGTTGTCCGACTTTCCATATAGAAGCATTGCAGCTTACCCTCTGAATACAGTGTACTTCCCTTAGAATGTACTTTCCCCTAGCTGGAAAAAGAATACCTTAATCCTTTTGAAATGAAGTTCAAACCAATCACACTAACACAGAATTTCAAGAACACAAAGATACAAAACCACCAACCTAGATTTCAGAAGGAATAAGAGTAATAGCACTGAGGCACAGGTTCCCACAGCATGCAAACATTTTTCCCTGCAGCAAGATGTTACATGTGAGATAGTTCAAAGGTTGTTACAAGTCCTGGGTGGAGTAGGCAAAGAGTCAGGACTGAGTCACACCTTTGAATGTGCTATGGTGCTATGAAAGGTTAACCCACAAGGCTGTGACCTCAGGGGTACAGGGACACTGGATGCTTTGGTCATAAATGTCTTGCTCAGTTCATTTCCCAGTATAACAATGTAGTAATGAGTCGCACTCCAGAACTAAGACTAGTAGCTCTCGTAGGACTGTATGCTTCTGAGTAGAACACTTACAGGGTGAGAAAACAGGCAGAGAAGAAGTAAAGGATGGAGAGATGGAAAAGGGAAAGGGGGTGGCAGAATGGGGAAGAAAGGGCAGAGAAGGAAGAAAGGGAGATTTGATGAGGTGGGGTGGAGATAGGAGAAGGGTAGGTTTGGGGGAGATTCTATCAGGTCTCTGCTCCACCTCCTACTCCCCTGCTGGCTCTTCTGTTCCCCTGATGGCCCTGGGGCTAGATCTGTGTCAGGCTTTGGCAATGGGCATGTTGAGAAACAGGAGAGCTTCATGCCATGCCCATAGCACACCCTGAGGCCTCCTTTGTCTCCACTCCAGTTGTTGCTCTTACTTCTCTTCTCCTTTCTTTATTCCCTCATTGCATATTACTTGTTCCCCTCCTTTCCCCCTTATGAATACTGATTTTCCATCATTTGGAATGAACAAATTTATTGCCTGCAGAGAAGAGAATAGATTTTGTTTGGTCCTGGGGAAATATATTAATAGACATTATTGGCATCTAAGTATCTGGAGCAGCTTTATTGCAGTGGCTGCCACTCTTCTTTGACCCCAGTTGATTGGGACATAGAAAACCACTTCCATGTGACTGGTATATGAACTTGCCAGAAGGACTATCCTCTGGGGCCTTAGTTCCTCGTTTTTCCCAGTCTGATCACTCACTAGGTTTGTTATTTTCTACTCCAGGGAATGTCAGGCTGGAAGAGGGGTAAACAGTATGTCTCAAGTCCTGGTCAGGGTGAGGGCACATGTAATGAGACACAGCATTTAGGTGGCCTTGCCCGGATCAGCATCTAACAGGCCTGAGTTCCAAGGTAAACTATTGTGTCCTATATTAGTCTCATCATTAGAGAGAATAGTCTATACAAGCTCCTTTGCCTGTTATATTCAAATTCCAGTTCTTCCACTTTCTTGTTTTTTTGTATTATATATTCTTTTTTTAAAATTGAAGTACTGTTGATTTACAATCTTATATTTGTTTCAAATATACAGTATAGTGGTTCAACAGTTACCGATATTATTAAATTCTCACCCCAACTAGTGCAGTTACTGTCAACATAGGAAGATGTTACAGAATCATTGGCTATATTCTCCACGCTGTACTTCAACCCCATGACCAACTTATAGTATGATCGAGAATTTTCATGCCCTTTTATCTGCCTCACACTCCCTACTTACCCAGCTAACCTCTCACCAATGGTGACCACCAGTCCATTCTCATTGTCCATGAGTCTACTGCTATTTTGTTTTGTTTTGTTTTTATATTCCACAAATAAGTGAAATCATATGATATTTGTCTATCTCCACCTGGCTTATTTCAGTTAGCATAGTACCCTCTAGGTACATCCATATTTTGCAAATGGCAGGGTTTCTTCTTTTTAATGGCTGAATAATATTCCATGTGCATATGTACCTCATCTTCTTTATCCATTCATCTATTGATGGGCACTTTGGTTGCTTCCATACCTTGGCTATTGTAAATAATGCAGTGATAAACATAGGGGTGCATATATCTTTTTGAATCAAAGATTTTGTTTCCTTCAGGTAAATTCCTAGATGTAGAATTATTGGGTCTGTAGTATTTCTGTTTTTAGTTTCTTGAGGAACCTCCATACTACCTTCCACAGAAGCTGCACCAATTTACACTCCCACCAACTGTGTAGGAGGGCACCCTTTTCTCCACATCTTTGAAAGATTGTTTTGAATGGTGGTCATTCTAACTGGTGTTGTTATTCTTGTTTTTTGAATGGTGGTTATTCTAACTGGTATGAGGTGATACCTCACTGTGGTTTGATTTTCAATTCCCTGATGATTAGTGATGAGGAGCATCTTTTCATGCCACTGTTAGCCATCTGTATTTCTTTTCTGGAGACAAGTCTATTCGAGTGCTCTGCCCATTTTTTAATCTAGGGTTATTTGGTTTTTTAGTGTTGAGGCATGTGAGTTCTTTATATATTTTCTATGTTAACCCCTTATCAGATGAATCATTTACAAATATATTTTCCTATACCATATAGTCTTTCTTTTTGAACTGTGAATGGTGTCCTTTGCTGTACAGAACCTTTTAAGTTTGATGTAGTCCCAGTTGTTCATTTTTTATTTTGTTTCTCTTGTCTGAGGAGATATGTCCAGGAAAAAAATTGCTCATGCTTATGTTCAAGACGTTTTTGTCTATGTTTTCTTCTAAAAGTTTTATGGTTTCATGTCTTACATTCAGGTCTTTGATCCATTTCAAATTTACTTTTGTGTATGGAGTTGAAAGTAATCCAGTTTCATTTTCTTGCATGTAACTGTCCAGGTTTCCCAACATGAGTTATTGAAGAGGCTGTCTTTTCTCTGCTGTACATTCATGGCTCCTTCATCGTATACCAATTGACCATAAATGTGTGTCTTTATTTCTGAACTCTCTGTCCCATTCTATTGATCTATGGGTCTATTCCTGCACCACTATAATGCTGTTTTGATTATTTTAGCTTTGCAATATAGCTTGAAGTCAGGGAGTGTACTCCCCACAGCTTTGTTCTTTTTCTCAGTATTACTTTGGCTATTTGAGCCCTTTTGTGGTTCACATGAATTTTAGAACTATTTGCTCTAATTCACTGAATAATGCTATTGGAATCTTGGTAAGGATTGCTTTGAATATGTAAATTGCTTTGGGCAGGATGGCCATTTTGACAATATTAATTCTTCCTATCTGTGAGCAGGGAATAGATTTCCTTTACTTGCATCTTTAATTTCTCTCATGAATGTCTTATAGTTTTCAGAGTACAGGTCATTCATCTCTTGGTTAGGTTTATTCCTAAGTATTTTATTCTTTTTGATACAATTGTAAATGGAGTTGTTTTCTTGATTTCTCTGCTAATTCATTGTTAGTATGTAGGAATGCGATAGCTTTCTGCATATTAATTTTGAATTCTGCAAATTTGCCAAATCCAGTTATTAGTTCTAATAGTTTTTTTGTCAATTCGTTAGGGTTTACTATATATAGTAAATCTCATCTGCAAATAGTGACAGTTTAATTTCTTCCTTACCAGTTTGGATGCCTTTTACCTCTTTATCTTGTCTGATTGCCATGGCTATGACCTCCAGTAATATGTTGATTGAGTGATGAGAGTGGACATCCTTGTCTTGTTCCTGAACTTAGAGGAAAAGCTTTCAGTTTTTCACCATTAAGTATGATATTAGTTGTGGGTTTGTTATGTATGCTGCTTGTTATGTTGAGGTATGTACTCTCAATACCCATTTTGTTGAGAGTTTTTATCATGAATGGATATTGAATTTTGTCAAATGCTTTTCAAACATCTATTGAGATGATCATGTGGTTTTTATCCTTCTTTTCTTAATGTGGTGTAAGATATTGATTAATTTACAAATATTATCATCCTTGTATCCCTGGAATAAATCCCACTTGGTTGCATGAATGATTCTTTTGATGTATTTTTGAATTTAGTTTGCTAATATTTGTTGATTTTTGCATCTTTG
This sequence comes from Manis javanica, assembly GCF_040802235.1. Lineage (NCBI taxonomy): Eukaryota > Metazoa > Chordata > Mammalia > Pholidota > Manidae > Manis > Manis javanica. Next base: position 98,981,709 of record NC_133163.1, on the reverse strand, counting down.
TTCATCAGGTATATTGGTCTACAATTTTCTTTTTTTGTAGTCTTTGATTTTGATATTACAGTGGTATTGGTCTCAGAATAGGTTTGGAATTATTCCCTCCTCTTCTACTTTTTGGAATACTTTAAGAAGGATGAGTATTAGCTCTTCTTTAAATATTTGCTAGAATTCAGCTGTGATACCATATGTCCCTCGACTCTTTTTTGTTAGGAGTCTTTTGATTACCAATTCAATTTCGTGGATGGTAATTGATCTATTCAGATTTTATGTTTCTTCATGGGTCAGTCTTGGAAGGTTGTATTTTTCTAGAAAGTTTCCATTTCTTCTGGGTTGTCCAATTTATTGGCAAATAATTTTTCATAGAATTCTCTAATAATTATTTTTTTATCTGTGGTATCCACTGTGACTACTCCTTTTTTGTTTCTGATTTTGCTTATTTGCATAGTCTTCCTTTTTTTTCTTGATAAGCCTGGCTGGTGGTTTATATATTTTGTTTATTTTCTCAAATAACCAACTCTTGTTTCATTGATTTTTTTCCTATTGTTTTATTCTTCTCTTTTTTGTTTATACTGCTCTGATCTGTAGCACAGCCCTTTTTTTTTTTTTTTTTTTACTAACTTTGGATTTCATTCGTTTTTATTTTTCTAGTTTCTTTAATTGTTAGTTTAGGCTGTTTATTTAGGATTGTTCTTGTTTCTTGAGTTAAGCTTGTATTGTTATGTTCTTCCCTCTTAGAATTGCTTTCACAGCATCCCACAAGTTTTGGGCTGTTTTTGTTTTTGTTTTTTCATTTGTCTCCATGTATTGTTCGATTTCTGTTTTAATTTGTTCACTGATCATTTAGAATAATGTTAACTTCCATGTATTTTTAGGCTTTTTTGTTTTCCTTATGTAATGTATTTCTAGTTTCATACCATTGTGGTCTGAGAAGTTGCTTGATACAATTTCAATCTTTTTTAATTTGTTGAGGCTCTTTTTGTGGCCTAGTATATTATCTGTTCTGGAGGATATTCCATATACACTTGAGAAAAATGTGTATCCTATTGCTTTTGGGAATGTCTGTAGATATCTGTCCAATTCCTCTCATCTAATGTATTGTTCAGTACCTCTGTTTCTCTATTTTCTGTTTGGTTGATCTGTCCATTGATGTGAGTGGTGTGTTAATGTCTCCTAAAATGAATGAGCTGCACTCTATTTCCTCCTTTTATTCTGTTAGTATTTGTTTTACATATTTAGGTGCTCTTATGTTGGGTGCATAGATATTTATAATGGTTATATCCTCTTGTTGGACTGACCCCTTTATCACTGTGAAATGTCCTTCTTTGTCTTTTGTTACTTTTTTTGCTTTGAAGTCTATTCTGTCTGATATAAGAACCACTACTTCTGCTTTTTTTCTCCCTATTATTTGTATGAAATATCTTTTTCCATCCCTCCACCTTCAGTCTGTGTATGTCTTTGTGTCTGAAATGAGTTTCTTGTAGGCAGCATATGCATGGGTCTTGCTTCTTTATTCATCTTGCCACTCTATGTCTTTTGATTGGTGTACTTAGTCCACTTACCTTTAAGGTAATTATAGATATGTATGTACTTATTGTCACTTATTAATAGTTTTTTGGTTGTTTTTAAGAGTTCCTCTGTTCCTTTCTTCCTCTCTTATACAATTTTCTTGTTAGTTGGTGGTGTTCTTTAGTGTTGTGATTGGATTTCTCTTTTTTAATTTTTTGTGAATCTATTATAGGCTTTAGGTTTGTGGTTACCATAATGTTCAAGGATGACTGCCTAACCATATAACACGATTATGTTTCTTCTATTTCAAACACAATCTAAAAGTACTTCTTTTTCTTCTTCTTCCTGCTCTGTACTTTATGTATTAGATGTCATAATCTGTATAGTTGTGTATATGTATATGTGTATAGTTGATTTTACTACTTTTGTTTTAATTTCATACTTGCTTGATAAGAAATTGGTCTAATACCTTAGTGTGGGTTTAAAACTATTTAGGCTTAGAACCATTTCCATCTACACAAGTCCCTTTAATGTATCCTCTAATGCTTGTTTGGTGATTATAAATTCCTTCAGCCTTCCTTTATCTGGGAAATGTTTAATCTCTTCTTCAAATCTGAATGATAATCTTCCTGGGTAGAGGATTCTTGATTGAGGGTCCTTCTGTTTCATTACATTAAATATATCATGCCACTCCCTTTTGGTTTGTAGAGTTTCTGTTGAGAAGTTTGATAGCATGATGAGATTTCCTTTATAAGTAATCTTTTTCCTTGTCTGGCTACTCTCAATACTCTCTCCTTATCCTTTATCTTTGTCATTTGAATTATTATATGTCTTGATGTTGTTTCCTGGGGTTCCTTTTGTTATGGGCTCTCTGTACTTCCAAGACCTGAGTGTCTATTTCATTTCCCAGATTCAGGAGGTTTTCAACAATTATTTCCTCAAAGGGACTTTCTTTCCCTTTGTCTCTGTCTTCTTCAGGTACCCTTATTATGTGAATATACTTTTGTTTGGAGTGGTCACACAGTTCTCTTAGCATTCTTTCATTACTAGAGATTCTTATTCCGCTCTGTTTCTCAGCTTCCTTGTATTCCTGTTCTGTAATTTCCATCCCATTGATTGTCTCTACTTGCCCCAAAGTATTATTCATTCCCTCCTTTGTATATTTCATTTCAGTTACAGTATTCTTCAGCTCTGAATGGCTCTTTTTCAGCTCTTGTATCTCTTTGTGTAAGTCCTCCCTAAGATCTTCAATACTTTTCTGCAGATCAGTGAGCTTACTTATGATTGTTACTTTGAAATCTTTTATCAAGAAGATATGTGATCTCCATTCCATTTATCCCCCTTTCTGGTTTCTTATCCTGCAGTTTTATTTGGAATATATTCCTCTTCCTCCTCATTTTGTCAAGCTTTCTGTGTTTCCTCCTTTGTATTAGATGGATCTGCTATATTTCCTGACCTAGAGAGTAATGGCTTTATGAAGAAGGCATCCTATGGTGCCAGGAAGCTCAAGACTCTTTCCTCTCCAGTGACTGGTTCTCATTTGAGGTGGATCCCCAGTAGCTGTTGATGGGCAATAGGCGGGCCCACCTTTCTGTCTGCAGCAATGCAGGGCTGCTGGCTTTACAGGGTTGACAGGGTGGCAGGTACTCAGGTGGTGATTTACATGCTGGCAGGGTGCAAGGGCACATGGTACTTGTCTGTGCCACTTGCAAGGCAAAAGGAGCTTTTGAATTTTGCTCCTGCAGGCACCTCTCTAATTGATCTGAGATAGGTTCAAGAAAGCTGGGAAAGGCTCCCCGTGCCTTCCAGGCAGCAAAATCTGACACTGCTGGGCCAGGGGGGTCTGGTGGGCAGTGTGGTGTGTAGGGAAGTATCTTGGGGCTGAGCTACCAGTGATGGGGATGGAGTATCTAGGGCTCCTGGAAGTGCCTGATCTGTTGAGCTGAGGAAGTACTGGAGAAGTATAATCCACCTGCCCTTTCATCTGAGAGTGCTCTATCCAACCCTCACCCCTCTGGCCCCTCTCTTGCTGCTGGCAAATCCTTCAAACTGCTGCCTCTGTGTTGGGTCTCAGGGGGCCTGGAGAAGCATGCCTGTCCCCCTCAAGTGGCTGGAGTCTCAGCCTCCCAAAGTGCTCCAATTCTCCCTGGTGTCCAGCCGTGCTAATCATTAAAACCCAGTGCAATGTGGACCCATGCTCCCAGAGCAGATCTCTAGAGCCAGGTGTGCAGAGTTCCTGAGTGCCTATCCCCTCCTGCTCTGTTCCTATTCCTCCTGGGATGGGGGAAAATCTTAGGTCCTGCTCAATGGGCTCTTCCACTTTACCCTTCTCTTCTTCACCAAACGGTAGAACACCAGGTGTTCCGCAGTCTTCAGGTTGTTTTTGGGGTTACTTGTATTTGCTGTAGTTGCTTCCTTGGTGTGTGTATGGGAGGTTTCTACCTTGCCTTCCTACTCTACCTTCTTTTATCCCCCTCCTCCCACCTCCCGTTCTGCCACTTTCTAACTACATGGAATCTTAAGTAAGCTAATTAAGATATATAAATCTCAGTGTCCTCTTCTGGGAAAAAAAAAGACAATAATTACTACCTCAAGGATTGTTGTGAAGATTAAATGAGTCACTTTCCATAATGGGCTAAGCACTGTTTATGGCACAATGTGTGAGCTATTGTTATTATTCTTACTCAGTACTGGGATTTACTGATCAGTATTCTTGACTGCCAGGGGCTGCAGTTCCTATTGTTTCTCTTTCAAAGACCTTAATCTATTCAAAACCTGTGAAATGTAATCTGGTAGGGTTCAGCACCCCTGCGAATCTAGAGACTCCAGTCTGTTGGCAGATGAATGGCTAGCCTGTCACAAGTCAACATTAATAAATAGGACAAGTCAGGCAGAAGCAACAGGCCTGGATTGCTACAGTTGTCTTCCTTAAGAGTTCTGCTAGCTCAGACTGTGAAGGGACTGGGTAAGAGCCTTGGGTCTTATAAGCAGGTAAGACAATAACACACCTTGTCTATGATGTTTCTTGTTGACTTTGGTATTGATGGGTCTTTGGAGCTGAAATCATCACAGAGAAGTAATACTGATGCTTTCTCTGCAGCCACAATAATATTTTGGGATGTTATACTACCTTTTTTCTCACAATATATATCTACTAATACTTTCTATTACTGTAGAGATAATGCAGGGTCTAGATAGTTTGGCAAGGGAGTATGGATTTTATATAATCAGAAACAAGATCCCAGCTGTTGTTTAAAGGGATGGAATAATATTTGAGGTCTTGTGGAGAAACCCTTTTGTGTTCTAGGGTCAAAAAGGGGCCTTTGGAGCTCCTAGGCTATGTATCAGGCTGAGTGAGGCATACGTTGGACTCAGTCAGGGGTCTCATCTATCAAATTCCCCCAGTCTGCTTCAGGCCACCCCCAAGCTTCCAGATATCACTTACATGGCTGCAGATTGGGGGACATTGATTTCTTCCTACCTCATTTCTAGGGAGTACACTAACATTCCATCGTATAATAGGCCTGAGATCCTCTGGGTTACATAAATAAAAACTATGTCATACAAATATCTATGCATATAGATGAACAGAGACTAGAAAAAATCCTGCATATGTTAGAAAAGTGAGTTGGTGGGTGATTTCCTTTTTTTCTTTTTCTTTTCTGATGTTCTTTACACAAAAACATTTAAAACTTAAAGAAAAACAAATTCTCTTGTGTTAGAATGTACATTTCTTTTTTTTTTTTCTTTTAATGTACATTTCTTTTGATAGTATTCTTTGGAGTAGGATTTTTTTAAGAGGGTTTATCCCTGCCATCTTCAGTTATTTAATTAGTGCTTCCAATTTATCCAAAACTGGTGATACATGTCTTGATCAATCAAGTTGGTTGGAAGCCTTAGAGAAACTTGGTAACATACTTAGGTGAACAAGAGTTATACATTTACAGATGGAGCTTCATAAATTCCTGGCTCTAAAAAATTAGGCCCTGTTGATGAAGTGAGCTCCTGCTGGTTCAGAAGGGACATGCAGGAAGGAACGTAAGTTTGGGGAGCTGAGGATATAGGTCACTGACTTGAAAAACCTAGAGAACTTGTTAACAAACATTTTTAAATGCAAGGCAAAACAACATTTAGTTAAAGATCTTTCCATTTCAGGTCACACAGCACTTCCAAATGAAGGGGAAGTGTCAGAGATTTATTGTATTTACTATCCTTAGATAGTGTCCACCAATAAACATTGAGACAGAGTAGTTCATGAAAATAATCTGAAGGACATCATAATAAATCTGAGAAGTTACTTCCTGTTTTTAGATAGCTTGGCCTGAAGACCTCACTGCCATAAATATGAATGCCATGTCTAACTTTTTATCTGATTCTGAGTTCATTTATGCAATAAACTCATTCTTTTCAACTCATTCTTACCTAAACTAGATTATTCATAAGGCAATTTCTAGTTGATCTTTTGTGTGGTTGATCTTACCATCCACACATTATTTTTGAATGCTATCATCTTCTGTTTTTATTTTACTCACATGCCACGTGTACTCTCACCAGAGATAGGGAGTTTGCCGTTTAAATCTACCATTTAATTATCTTTCTTCTTCTGGTGAATGTCTGAGTTAGCTACAAAGGCAAGCTCACTCATTCATTCAACAAATATTGTTGAGTGACAGTGTTCTCAAGGAGTGTACACTCTAAGGAAATAATTACATAAATAATTATACATAGTACACAAACAATTTAAGGCAGGATGTGACACAACAAGCTAGAGGAATTTTGGGGAGGATCTTTTTCATCCAGGAAATGGAGGAAATGAGTTTCAAGATGGGAAGGGCATGCTAAGTAGAAGAACCACATGAGCAAAGTCAGGGAGGTAGGAAAGCACAGAACACATTTGGAGAAGGCAGTGAGCCATCATCGAAGTTTTTTAGGCTGAGGAAGGTGAATGCTCAGAGTACCTACTCGGAATAGCAACAATTAATATTTGCTGCAGGCTTGCTACTGCTAAGCACTATCCTAAGCACTGGAACTACTCAGCTATGGACAAAACAAACAAAGCCCTACCCTGGAGCTCACATTCAAGTGGAAAATTACAGTCAATAAACAAAACAAACAAAATATACAGTATTTTAGATGCTGTTAAGTACTAAGGAGAAAAAGCTGGCAGGGGAGAGGGATTGTGTGTATGTATGATATGTTAAAAGAGGGTGGTCAGGGAAGGCCTCACTCAAAGGTCACATTGCAGAAAGGCCTGAAGGGAGGGTTTGAGCCATGTGGGATAACTGGGGAAGTGTTCCAGGCCTGGCAGCAGCAAGGACAAAGGCTCCCAGTTGAGGATGCGTTTGGAGTATCAGGGAAAGAGTAAGGAGTTGTGTGAGTGGGGGTGAAGAGTAGGAAATGAGTCCAGAAATGGGGGCTTGATCACTGGGCCTCAATCACCACTCTATGGACTTTGGCTTTTGCTCTGAAATGGGAAGCTCCACTGAAGAGGAGTGATATAAATGATTTAAGATGTTCTGGCCACGCTGTCTGACTGGGAGATTGTTTGCTGCAGACATTCCGACTTAATCAGTTTAATTCAAGGCCTGAGCATCTTAGTTTTAAAAGTGCTCCAGACTGACAACCATCCCTCCATAGCTTGCAATGTGTTCTCACATTTATTACCCTAACTTGAGTCTCTCAACAACCCCATGCAACATGCAAATGAGGAAATTGAGGCTCAGGGAGGCTTAAATGACTTTTGAGGACACATGGCCTGTAAGGGGTACAGCTAAGATTTAAAGCCAAGTTGTTGATTCCTGGTCTGTTAGTTATCTTTGTACCACATTGCTGATATTACCAATGGGACCTTTTTTCCTATCAGTTTGCTACTAATACATAGGAATTTTGGTGAATTTATCTTACATGCTGAAAACATTCAGGTATTACCTCTAGTAATTTTGGGTTAATATTATCTATATGCATCTTGGATTCCATGGTCTGTCACCTTAACCACCCTCTTGCCATTAGGTTGCATTATTTCATGCAAAATGAGATATATACTCAGTTCAACTGGCCTTTCTACTTGACCAGACTCTGCTTTTCAGCTTTACCTTTGTCCTTGGCTTTTGGAAGGCCAAATTGTTAAATTCCCACTGGTGTAGCCACTAAGGCAAACAGGATGGAAGCTCCTCAAAATATTAAAAATAGAACTACCATATGATCCAGCAATTCTACTTCTGGGTACTTATCCAAGGAAACAAAATTGCTGTCTTGAAAAGAGAGTAACATCCCCATGTTCACTGCAGCATTATTTACAATATCTGAGACATGGAAACAACCTAAACGTCCATTGACAGATGAATGGATAAAGAAGATGTGGTGGATATAGACAATGGAATATTATTCAACCATTAAAAAGAAGAAAATTCTGCCATTTACAACAATGTGAATGGACTTTCTGGGCATTGTAAAATATGGCAAACAGAGAAAGCCAAATACCATATGATCTTTCTTATATGTGGAATTTAACCCAAATTCATAGATTCAGACAACAGATTGATTGCCAGAGGTGGTTGCAGGGTAAAGGTGAAATGGGTGAAGGTAGTCAAAAGATACAAGCTTCCAGTTACATTATAAATAAGTCCTGGTGATGTAATGTACAGGAAGGCAACTATGGTTAACAATACTAAAGTTGCTCACTGAACAGATCTTTAAGTTCTTATCACAAGAGAAAAATCTGTAACTGTATGGTGATGGATGGTAACTAAATTTATTGTGATCATTTCACAATATATACATATATAAAGTTATTATGTTGTACATCTTAGACTAATACAATGTTATGTGCATTATTAATTCAAAAAATTGTCAAATTTCTTTTGCACTTTCTGGCAATGCTAAACTTGGTATGGTCCCCCATCAGGGAATCTCACTTGGTAATGATCATTTCTAATCAGCATAACTATACAGGTTATAAGAGCAAGGTATTTCAGTCAGAGTTATTGTTAATATATGAATAAGCACTTTCAAATATAGGTAAGCACTTTGGATATAATTCTCATGTTGCAATTCAATTAACAGTTTAAATATAGAGTAAACTGCAGTAATGATGATAATGGAGAATTTTCAAATAGCGAAATAAATAGGGAAACAATTGGAAGTTAATATAAGTAGTGATAAAATTGTATAATAATCCAATTCTTGAATAAATATTCAGGTTTGTCTTTATATCTCAGAAATCAGGTATTAATTTTAACATTTGGCTCTTCAGCATTCAGCCCAAATGTGAATTTTGTGCACCTCTTTAAAATCCAACAAATGGCTTTGGAATTAAAACTAAATTCAAACTCATAATCACGGACTGCAAGTTCCTACATGATCTGGCTTGGCTCTAGTCTCCCGTTCCATGCATGTTCCATATCACACTCTCCCTCTCTACTGTTCTCTATTCACACCTGCTTCTTCCTTTCTGTTCCTCTAATGATGAGATTTTTACCTCTTGGGGTCTTTGCTTTGTGTTTCCCCTACCTTTTGATATTCTTCAAATCTCAGGTCAGATATCATCTCCCCAGTCCATTGCCCCTTCCATTTGCACTAATCACACTAACATGTTTTATTTCCTTCATAGCATTCACCTCTATGTGAATTCATCTTTTTTCCTTTTTAAAATATGCTTATTGTCTAGTCTGGACTAAATTGTAAATTCCATGAGAGCAGGAACTTTTTCTTGTTGACTGTTGTAACCTCATTAACTAGACCAGTGCCTGGCATGGAGCAGGAGCTCAAAAAATATTTGTTAAATAAATGAACAGGGTATTCAGAAAGGATGCCATCAGTTTTGATTGGGTCCCCAAAGGACAACAGATCAGGTGCTGCCAAATACCCTTCCATCCAAGCCAGGCTTTAGTCTATTATGCCAGCTATGCTAAGAAATTGTGGCTCACATTATTCATCACTCATCTCTAGCCCAGAGAGGGTGAGGGCTGGGTGGGAGGACTGATGACTCACGCACAGTATTGCTTTGGAGATACCTGGATCTACCCCTTGGGGAATAAAGAGACACTTCCCTTACTTTAAGTTATGTGAGAGCTTTCAGGGCAATACCTGGAGAAGTTGATAATGTCACCTGGAGTCTGGGGGAATATAGAGACCTGGGATCTGACACTTTCCTGAGAAAACCAAAGGCAGACTGAAGAGAGACAGAGAGAAAACACTGGAAACAAGCTGCACTTTCACCCACTGTGGACACATGACTTTTTCCCAGGGGCAAGTGTACTGATATTGACAATCTACTTTGTTATGCACCAAAAATAAGATGGATTAATGGGCTCATAGAGGGAGGGATGGATGGATAGATATGTGGTAAATCAAATGTAGCAAAATGTCCCCAGGGATGTGGGAGAGAATTCTGCCTGAAGCCATTTTAAAAGGGAGTCCAGCTAAGAAGGAGGCTTGACTGAGCAACCAAGGGATTAAGCAGAGGGCTGAACCCTCAGGAGCCCAAGGGATGAGGGGTAGGGTTGTATGTGGTTCCCTGCAAGTGGCTTTGTGCCTGTCACACATTTGAGACATCCGAGAAGCTCTGCCTCCTTCCCCTTCACAACCCAAACCTGGAGGAATCTAAAAGCTTAACCAGAGAGTAGTTGAAGTGGAGGAAGTAGAGATGAAAAAGTTAGAAAACAAAAGAGGCCTATGCCATGGACTGCAGCTTCTAGATCGAAACAGAACTGAGCTTGGGAAAAGGAAAAGCTTTAACTTGAAATGAGATTTGCATGACCTTCGTGAGATTTCATCCCGGGCAGAAAAAAAAGAAGTAGCCCTCAGAGAATTTGAAGAGGCAGTGGGGTAAAAAATAAAAGAATTTTGTGCTCAAATTTGCTGAATCCTGCTCCTTCATTAAAATGAACATGCCTAATAAAACCCAATCTTGAATGAAAGAATCCTGACAATATCATGTTTGTTTATTTCTTCACATGTTCCTTTATTCAACATAAATGGCACCTGCTATGGGCCAGCCATTAGTAGAGGTAGTGAGGGTAGGACAGTGAACAAGACAAACATTTGTTAGAACTAGAGAGGTTTTAAAAGCCATGGTAACATTCTATATCTTGGTAGAGATTTGAGTTACATAAATACATGTACATGTTAAAACTAGACTTCAATATTTATAGTTTTTTTCTTTTGATTTAAAGTTTACGTATAATGACATCCACAAGTCTTAAACACACTTGCTGAATCTGGACAAGTGCGTGATCATCACAGCTCTGCCTCCCTCTATTGTCAGCAGGTAACTTTACCTCCTACTTGACTAAGAAAATAGAAGCCATTTGATAGGCATTCCCTCAATTTACAAATATATCTGCAGTCACACCTATCATATCACATTCTTCCTTTCCCTCTGTTATTGTGGACAACATCTCTCTACTGCCATCTGAGGCAAATTTCGTCCCTTGGTTTTTGTATCCTACCCCCTCCAACCTTCTCACAGGCCTTGCTCTATTGGATTATCCCTCTTTCCTGAACTTACATTTCAAAGGATGAACTTGTTTTAAGTACGAATGCTCGATTGTCTCTTTGACCTCAGTCCTCACACGTGCCATTTTCTCTTTTTGGAACAACTTTTCTACTTATAATAACTCTTACACACCCTTCAGGTGTTGGCTTAGATGCTATTTACTTAGATATGACTTCCCTGAACTTCCATCCCACACCGTGGTAGAACCTATTGACTCCCTTTTCCAAGTCATTCAGTTCCCCTGTAATTACTTGTTCTATGTATGCCCACAGGTCTCTACACTCAAGTGTCTTAACTGCTATACCTGCAGTACTTAGCTTAACACCTGGCACATCAAATATTTGTTGCTGAGTTAAATAATTAAAATTCACTCACATATCTGTAAAAGGTAGTATATATTTTAAAATGCCTTTCTTTTTCCTCAGAGTTTAATTTTTATTCTAGTAGTTATTGCAATCTCTTCGAGGACTGTGACAAATTAGAAGGGCATTGTGACACATCTGTTCATATAATTTTGTTCTTAAAATTTAAATGAATGTCTTGTACATAGATTTGCAACAAGAACTATTTCATAGTCATAAAAATCCTATAATGTGGAAGGATTCCTTCAAGACCCCATATTTCAACTCTCTCACATCATTCCTTAGAAGAAGGAAGAAAAACAAAGTACCATGGTATTTTTATGACTGAATTATTACTGTCTTTTTATTTAAAGAGGGGTATTTTATGGCTAGAGACCACCAATGGGGAGACATTCTGAAAATTCAGTTATTTTTATCTTTCAGTTGTTAAGGATGATCATCTGTTAGTTTACGTAACTACATCTTATAAATAGCTTAGCTTCTCTGAGCAAAACTGCATTCATTCAGCATTTATTGATAGATACTAAATTACATGAAATCCTCATGTATATAACATGTGCATGTGCAATTTAAACATATAAACATGTATTCATACACACATAAAATTTGAGGCAGAAGTTAATAAAATGAAATGAGATTTCTACAAATACACGTTTCTTCTTACAGTTTCTACTGCCAGCCTTGATATAAGTCTTGTTGACCCAATATAGCTCCTTTCCACCAGTCAAAATTGAGTATCAATTTAAACACATTTAGGGCCTTCACAGACCAGCTTTTTTTTGGAATCCTATTCAAATAAAATCAGACTAACAACCTAGACTAACTAAAAAGGCAATTCAAGTCTTTATTGAAGTCTCCTGAAGCATGACAAAGCAAACTCCCTAAAATTCTCTTTGCCAGTGACTCTCCACATTGGTCCCCCAAGCAGGGGCCACCTCTAATCTCTTCCTTTATTAAGGTAATTTTATCTTTTATAGTTTTTAACTTTTCTTTTCCTCTCTGGAGCTGACCCTTAAGCAAGAAGGGAAGGGCTAAGTGTTGAAGCATGTGTCTGAGGAGGGAATCTGCCATGCTTTCCCAAGTGTCCAGTTTCATGGCAGTCTCTTTTCTCAAGGAGCTAAGGAACTGGGGATAAAATGAACAATCAATAACTACGGCGGAATAAAGCAACATACCAGTATATAATTACCTCTTGCGTGGTGGGATACACACTCTGGGTAAAATAAGGTAGGCGTGGTCGGCCTGGAGGTGGGCCTTGACCTGGACAATTAATTACATAAGCAGTATTTGTGGAGCCTCCACAGTTTCTCTCTGGTGGCCTCTCTGTGGTATTGTCCTTTAGTCAGTCACGACTCCATTTGGCTGGGTAACCTAAAGAAGGGTCATATGTACAGCGGGCAGCTAAATGCTCTTCCAACACCACAGGGACGTGGTTTGGGATAACGAAGTGGTCTCCGAGGTCCCTGAAGACTAGAACCCGGGTGTCCTGGGACGCAAGCGGCCTGACACTCGTCCAGTTTACCAGTCCGGAAAGGCAGTGAAGTCCGGAGCAAAGTGCAGGGTGGTTGGGGGCCCGTGCTGCTGCGGGTCTCCACCGGCCTCAGCCTGCAGGCCCACCAGCCCCGGCTCCCGTCGGCCGTCGCCCTGCCCACTGCCCTCTCGGCCCCTCCCTCTTCTCCCCCACCCCCTCGCGCCGCCATTTGCGACTACGCCTCCCGCCCATTTCGGCCCTCCTCGGCTCCCGTCCCAGATGATCCCTCCCCGGGGCTGGTGTGCCTCCTCCTTCTCCCGGAGCTGAGGCCACCTCCTCGGCTAGTGGCGTAGCCCGGCTCTCGTGTCGGGGCCAGTGAGATACAGGCGGAGGACCGGAGGCCTGGCCGGGCCCGAGCGGGGGGCCATGGAGAAAGCGGCCCGAGGCGCTCTCCACACCAACTAACGCGGGCCCGTTGCGGCTGCAGGCGCCATGGACCGAGCCCCCGCAGACCAGGTACGCGGTCTCGGGCCGGGCCGACGGGGCCGGGGGGCTGGGGGTCACTGCGTCCTGCGGGCGGGCCCTGGCCTCCGAGTGTGGGTCTGGAGGCCGGAGGCCGCCCCCGCCTCCGCTGGGGAGCCTGGCGGCGCTCAACTCCCGCATTGTTCCAGGCGCTGCCTGCGGCCCGGGGGCTCTTCCTGCCCGGCCCGCCCCCCCCCCCCCCCGGGCCGGGCACTGACTCCTGCCGCCGCTCCGGGCTCGGTGAGAGGGGCCCCAGGCCTCCCAGCTCGTCAGTGCCCCCGGGAGAGGAGGGTTATAACTTCCAGTTAATCTTACATCCACCGCACCCCACCCCCATTCCCTTCATTTCAGGAATGTGTTTTCCAGGTGGAAAGGCTTTTTGAAGTCATCTTACCCAGAAAGACTTTGAGAGAATGCGTGATAACTACAGATGAAAGTGGGGTTATCGGCTTTTTAGATCTACGTTCCATTGAGCGAAGCTTTGTTTTTTTCTGTGGTTTTAAGGATGTGTTCCCTTTAAGATATGAAATACCACGGTTTTCCCCTACCCTTATATCCAATTTGGAAAAGTCAGTGTTTTTAAGAAATGGAATTTAGTCGTTTTAAGGACCTGGGACATTGACTTTATTTACGACCCCGTTTTCATATTTACCAGGTGGTTCATTACTGTTCTGTTTTGTTTTTAATGGCATCAAATTCTTGATTATTCGTGCTTGTAGGTGCTGGGAGGCAGTGATAATGACAATGTAAAAGATAATCTAAAATGAATACCCCTCCCCTCCTCCCCCAGTTTCAGTATTTTCCATTCTTGAGACCCCTATGAGAAAACTTAATTTGATGAATTGGAACGTTACTTTCCATTTTCTTTAATAGACGTCCTTGCCCATTGGTAAATTAAGCAAAAAGATGAAGGAAAAAGGGAAACGGGTGATTTACTTAATTTTTACAAATGGTAATTAGCACTTGAATAAATGAGGCACGATTTCCCAGATTTCTACATGTACTTATGTAGCTAGTCAGAGCCAATGTTTATTTGGAAACCGGCTCTTTTTAGCAGGCAGAACGCCGCGTCTTAGTGTGTACATTTGTTTTAACAAAAGCTATATTTAAAAAAAGTCTTAATGTGACTGTGACTCTGAAAACACAAATGAGTTTTATGAAACAGTACATGGATTTATCAAAGGAAGAATAATCCGAGCCTCTTGGGAAATATGTACAGGCTTTCCTGTGACCCAGAGTATTCTACATACAGCCTATATCCAATTTAATAAAAAATAACTTGAAGGTATCTATCAAAAATATGCCTGAGATTTCAAAGTATGACACATGAATAGGAAATTTTTTGAAGCGATTTTCTTGTATGTGTGTCACTGATGAAAGGGTCAAATTAAACATTTTAGTCGTTGACCATGATGCCCCAACTGTAACCAGTAATGCTGTCATATGTATACTTAGGGTCCTTTCATGCTAGAAGAAATGTAATTAACTTTTTAATGGTAACTTTTAGCGTATTTATTTGTGTATGATTACCTTAACAGCAAGAGCTATGAGCAAATTATTTATGCTAGAGAGCCTCTCTTATCCTTTATCTTTGCAAAGTCCACAGCTGTTAAAACCTTTTAGAAATTTAAAGATTAAAGAAAAGTATGAATGTAGGGAGGTTTATTTGTTGAAGAATTTTTTCCTTTTTTTTTTTTCATCCAGGACCACCTCCCTTTTCTCCAGCCTAACATTAGAGAATAATTTCAGCTACCCTCCCTTCTCACTACACCTACCCATAGGGAACTGAGATCCGTCTGTAGGCATTTAATTCAGGGGTCTGTGGATGGATCTGGAAGGAGTGTTTCATTTTATATTAGCGTTTTTATGGGACAAGTCTCCATTATTTTCATCATACTCTCAGAGAGATCCGTCATTGAAAAAAGGCACAAACTATCAACTTGATGGTGGCTTAGAGGCTAGAACAGATTTTTAAACATTTTATAGTTCTTGATTCTACAATACCACAGAATAAGCGTAATGGCTTTTCCAGGTTATTTGGAATATACTTTTATATTTTTACTAATGAAGTGAATATAGGTAAGTATAAGTCATTAATATATGTGATATGTGCTCAGTTTTCATTTTTCTTCACAAAACGTTTATTTTTTAAAACCAGGCTGATTTGGATTTAGAATTTCTGGGAATGTCCACAGCATTAAAACTTTTTATAATATTATAATAGTTAGCAATTCATATTTAAAATTAGTGCCTAATAAAATCTTTTTGCATTTCATCTTAACTGAACTGAAATCCTTGGATTATTTCACAACTGTAACTTTACAAAAAAATCTAATAAGAGTGTTTTGCCTGGAGGAATTCATGTTGCTTCACAAAAATATGAAGTGTTTGTGTAAAAGGATAAATTGTGTATGTTGATCAAGATTATAAAAAATAAGTTACTGGGATTGTGTACTAGATAATAGTTTTAATTACAATAAGGACTGTTTGAAAGAATAGAAGATAACCGCAGGGGTATTCTTTTTTAGCAAGACTTAAATCAAAACAAGTAGCTTAATTTCAACTGCCACAATTAGGTGGTCTCAGAACAGATATTACTTGGTATAATGCATTTTTTTTGTATGTTAAAAAAAAAAAGCTGGCATAAAGGGATGTGAAGAATAAATAATGGAGTTCATTTTGTTTATAAAGGCTTATTGTTTCTATTTTTAGGAAATTTAGGACAATGTTTTGAGATTTTTTTTAATGAACAATGACCTTAGAGAAGTAAAAAACACTTGAAGTTTACATTCTGTCTTTTATCAAATTTAAACATTGGCTTAGTTTTTAGTACATTAATATTAAAAAAGTTATTTTAAAATAATTTGAAACATTATTGATGACTAATGTCTTAAATTCTTAGGAAAGCAAATGTGTGACAAATTTGTATGATTTCATGCAAATCACTGTTCACCAATAAAGATATAAAATCATCTGGTTTATAAACTCAATATCAGCACTGCAAACTAAATTTTTTCTGAATAAGTTACTATAAAATGCTTATTATTCAGTAGTACTTGTAGTTGGCTGTTATGGATATAAGTAAATGATTTGTCTTAAATTTTAGACGTAACATTTTTATAATGTTATAATGCTCATTTGTGATGATAGAATTTGTGAATTTAAACAGGCACTTTTCTCCTTACGCCCTTATACCAAAGAGGAAATAAAGTAAATTATAGATTATTGAGAAGTAATAAAACACTGTATATGAAAACATTACATATGAAAACCCATCGGATGTGGCTGAAGCTATGCTTTGAGGCAAATGCATCGTCAAAAATGCGTCATTGTTAAACATTTTAAAAGGAAAACTGAAATTAAGCATCCATGGCAAGAAGTTAGGGGAGAAACACCCCATCACACCAAGAGAGAAAAAAAACTGAAAAACCAGAAGCTAATAAATTAGGTAATCCAAATACTAGTATTAAAATTAAAAAGTTGAATTTTAGAAAATCACTGTCAGATTTTAACAGAATTAGATGCAGTCTGTTTTAACAAAAAGGGGAAAAGATGAATGGCACGTGGACAATCAAGTCTAAGCTAAATACTTTTTTCCTCAATTTTTCTTGAAGCCTCCTTGCTAAACATTTATATTTACCGCAGTATTTTTGGGCATATTTAAATATAAGCCATTACAATCAGAAAACAGTACAGCTAGCAGATACCCCTTAAGCATTGATCATTCATTTATTTCATCTGTAGCTATGAGATGTAAAATATATTAATGTTTGATATACCATATTTTTATATTAAAGAATATGGAGGGTTTCCATGGTCATATTTTTCTGTGGGTGTGTGGTACATACGGAAATTTCACTGTGGGAGAGTGCCTTGTGATTACTTCAATTTGATTTTAAGTGGGTGTCATTTGTATATTGCTTAATCTGGGAAAATTATTTGCACTCTGGTGGTTCTATCTCGGAGGAATTTAGTGTGCATTTCCTGCTGTTGTGTGCTTTGTAGAAATGATTTTCCCTTAGTACAGTGCCCTTTTCAGAACGTGATCAGTGCATATTTGGTGACTTACATAAACGCTCAGTGATCTGAATGCATTTAATAAACTCTTAATGTTTTTATGTTTTCATGTTCTGCTAAATTCTTGGGTTTTCTTGACTATTCACATCGAAGAAGTTTTATTGGCATTTGTTTTAATATATGCAAAATTTAAGATGAATGTGGTTAAACTGCCTGTTTTTTTATTTTCAAATACAGGTTTCTGGAATTAACGTTTATTTGGAAAAATCTGAAGTAATTTCTGAAAGATAAAGATAATTTTATTATGTAGACTTTTCCTTTTTAAAACAAGTAGTACTTCAATAAATTTTGTTCTTTCTAGTTTAGACTTATTCCATATTTGTATTTTCCTTGAGACAACTCTCTTGTAAAATTTCTGATTTCTAAGTAGATTTTGGCAAAAGTAGAGAGACTAAACAAATTCAAAGGAAGAAGAAATATCATATGAGGTAACTAGTCTAATTTTTTCATAACGTTTTGTAGTCTATGTAAGACATTTTTCTTTGATTTCTATACTATTGAAATATTGCCAGAATCTGTTGCTTCCTTAACATATTGTCTGTATGGGTTTTATTATGTGGATTTTAAAAACAGCTGGGGAACTTAACATTACTTTTCAGGCCTGAGAGCAACAGGTGCTGCATTTTAATACATGATACTGAAAGCTGGCCCCAAAGTCACAATAAGCAACTTTTAAAACTATACAGATTTAGTTTATAGGAGAAAGTTTGCCAGTCTGTTCCTACTAGTGACATCTTCTGTTTGTGCAGCTGTCGACTACAGTAGCTTTTCTTTTTTGCTAAAAACAAAGGATCATTTCAGTGTTTGTGAGTTTTTATTGTTGAACTCTGATATCTAGAATTGTGTTTAGAATAGAAACCAGTACAAAGTTTAAGTATATACTGTATATGTGTGCAAACATTAGTTATAAATTATGTATGACACTCTATATAATAAGCTCTTAAAAAGTACAGATGAAACTAGGTATAAAAAACTTGTTGCAACTTTTGACTCCAGTAAGAATTTGAATGTGTTGTTTCCAAAGAAATTAATTTATGAGTTGGTATTATTTGGAGGGGGCTCAGGAAAAGTGTTGTTTCTTGGTAGAGTTTCTAATAAATGGCACCCTAGTGGATTTGCTGGGGATAAGTTCTGGTTAGGACTATTGCCTTGAGGTATTGAATTGAGTCGTTGAAACGTTAGATTACATTCCACTTACTGGTTTCATTATTTTAAAATTAATATTTCTTTAGAATTATATTAGTATTGTTCCTTTTTTCATGTTAGACTGAGAATTTGATGTAACCACATTCCTTGTTCTAAAAAAGAATTCTAATGTCTTCTAGTCCAGATTTATAAAACTAAGAGAGTTCTTGTATGTTTAAAGGCATTTTGATATTTAAAAGAAATCCTAAAAATTACATTTTTAGTGTAGTTAAAATGTGATTTAAGTTTTCACTTTTCATATGCATATGTATGAACTATATATAAAGTAAGTTTCCATTTTTTGTGCATTACCATTGAAAATCAGCTTTTTTCTCTGATTGGGAAAATGCTTATTAGGTCGATACTTTATACTTCATGTAAATTAAGTTTTGAGTTCTAATGACTATCACTATGTAAGTTACTGACTTAAATTGGCATTTGAAGTAGTTTTTGACTCATGTTGAAATTTAAGAAGCCAACTTCAGTTCACAGATATTTGTTAAGTACAATTACCATATCTACTTCAGATTTGGATAATAGTACCAAAATAGACTTCAGAGTTAAACCAGGTAGATAGGAAGGTTATTGAGTTAATATTGCTATATAATTCAGGTCCTCCCACCCCCTTTTACAAGTATTTCTGAATATTTAAAGTGGATCCTTAGCAATTTTTCTGAATAAAGGCTATAACTGAGCATATCAAGTCCTGTTTAGATTTTCTTGGGTTTGTTACTGATTGCTTTTGTGAGCAACATTCTGAAATTTATTCTGAGAACTGTCTTGGTGAGAATTTCTAATAAATGCCACCCTGGTGGGTTTGTTGGGGAAAAGTCCTGGTTAGGACTTACTGCCTTGAGGTGTTGAATCATGGCACTTACTGGTTTCATTAAGAAGTATTTAATATCTTTGTAGATTGTAGTATTTATGTGGTTTTTAACATTCTCCTTTTACAGAATGTGCCTGTAGATTTTTTCCTTATATAATTAAATTTCTAAAATTTATTGTTAAATACAGCAAATACAGAAAACTGCATAAAATCAATGTTCAGCTAAACAAATTATTATAAGGTGAATACTGCGTAAGTGTCATCCAAGTTAGGATATAGAACTTTGCAGGTAACCCCAGAAGCTTTCCAGGTCCCTTCACCCAGTCACAACTTCCTCTTTCATAAGAGTAATTCCTGTCCTTAGTTTTATGGATCTTATTTACTTTTCTTTATAGTTTTGTCATCCACAGGTGCAATCATAAATACTTCAGTTTTTTAAATGTCTTTTATATATCTTGATTTATAAGAAAGGATACAAAATAAACTAAAATGGTGTTCATATTCTGGAATACTTTTTGCTCAGCTTCCCTACTGGGAAACTCAGTGCTTACTCTGTGTTTAACTGTGTGAACCAGAAGTTTTTTCCTCTACAATTTTTTTTCTTTTTTCATTCATGTTAGACATTTTCCTTCCTTTTAATTTAGCCACAGTAATCTGACTTCCTGAAATGGACAGAAATAGACTACTTTTTCAGACTATTCAAACAATTATCCTTCTGAATTCTGTTTAATGATTTTTTTCCTCCTAACAAAATTAGGTAAAAACACCTTGTTTTGTCTGGAGAACTAGATTTCTTACTACCAGCTTTATTTTTGGACTCTGAGGTATTACTTCCTTGTACTCTTAATTGTTTTAACAGCTTTGATTGTGTAAGAAATGATTTCAAATATAGTAACCTTTGATAAGGTTTCTCTATTTTATTTGATGGTTTTTGTCTAAATAACCCCATCATATTTAATTATTTAATTTGACCTTGCTGTTCCTTTGGTGACTACTTAGGAGAGACTAATTACTGTTTGTAGAGACTGGTTCTTCTCTTTTAAAATTGTGAATGTGTATTATTTAAGTTTTTTTGCTCATTTGTTAATGTGTTTCATTTTCTCTTTAAAGAATGTCAAGCTGTCAGCTGAGGTAGAGCCATTTATTCCCCAGAAGAAGAATCCTGATACATTTATGATCCCTATGGCACTACCAAATGATAATGGAAATGTTTCTGGTGTAGAACCAACTCCAATTCCCAGCTACCTGATTACTTGTTATCCGTTTGTACAGGAAAACCAGTCTAATAGGTAATTTGCTTAGTATTGTTTTCTTTTTGTGGGGGAGAAAAAGGAGTAGGGAAATACAGAGTTGACAAAGGAGACTTCTTAGTTTTTTTCTTGGTAACTTTTAAACATTAACCATTTCTCTATATTTTAAGAAAAGTGAATAAAACCAGATGATGTAGAAATTTGAAAATTGTTAACAGATTATTTTCTGATTCTTTCTAAGAGGAAATAGAGCTCTTTGGTTATATCTCCTATAATAAGCCATTGAAATTTGTTCGAAATAAATTGACTCAAAGGGAGGAATGGATTATTCAGAAAGAGGTGAACAAAAACCCTTTTTTGAGGTTAGAATCTAATCATAATTGCCAACACAGTCTGGCATAAGAAGAAAATACTAAGGGATGGCCCTTAACTTTGAAGCTTTTATAGTTAGCAGATAACTCTAGACTGATTCTAGTTTAAGTTTAGCTTCTGTGCTATATAGTCAAGAGGGTGAGTTAGCAAAACGCTTGTAATTTAGATAATGTGTGACCTAGTGGTTAAGGTGTAACTTGTGATAATCATGATAGCTTTTCTGACCCTGCTTAGACTGAATGATTAGAACGTCATTCATATAGTTCATTTTTTTGCTGTATAAGAAGTACTTTTAACCTCTTTCAAGTTTATATCACACATAGAAAATTGTACTTCTCTGGTACTTGGGGTAAATGGACGAAGCAGCTTCTTTCCAACCAACCCCTGAGGGCTAAGGCAGTCATTATTTCTACACATTTTTAACTTATGTGACACATTCTTTGAGAATTTCTGGATGTGTGAGATATGAGACCACTAAACTACTTTCTCAAATACTAAATATTCAAGTTAATCTCAGTAGTTTTGGGGATTGGACAGTGAGGGATCCTTCTCTGTTGAAGTTAGCATTATATTAAAAATCTTTGACCTCTATTGGACTATGTTCAAAGTAATTTGTAAACTAAATTTAATAATAATGTATCTGTATTTGACAAAATGGCCATGTGTACAGTCTGATAAATCTGATTTTTCTTACCTTAACAAATAATCTATGAGCACTCATGAACATAATAAGCCAGTTAGCAGATTAAACGTATTTTTAGAGTTATGGCAGTGAGCATTTTTCCATTTTGCTTTTGTCATGGTACTGGTGAGGAAGAGCTCTATGCTTCAATTCCCCATGCCCCTTCCTTCTTCAGCAGCAGCCTTCTTTGAAGAGGGCAGCTGAGACAGGAAGAATCTCACTGTTGCTGTATAGGAACTGCACTACAGGAGCCCTTCTGCTAAGATAAGATGGTAGTGGACAGGCCTGCTGCTTCTCTTCTATCGCTTGGACTGGAACCTGATTCCATTGCCAAGGAGGGGAGCTGGGCCTAGCTAAGTGGTTAGGGGAGTACGGGAAAGGAATAGGAAGCCCTGGGACTGAGCTGAAGAATGAGAGGTGGAGGGATCAAATCACTCATCGTACTCATCACCTTACACAATGATCACCTTGCCCTGCTTTTTGCAGTAGGCTGTCACAGTTGTTCGCATTGAATGGGAGCTTTGGTCTGCCTTTGTTGTCAGATCCAGCAGCTAGGTGTTTAACTTTTAGGTGGAAATAATCTGGGGGAGGTTGAGGAGAGAGTTACAAATAAGAAAGGTATACACTGTTAATATTTAGGAATGCAGTAAAACCATTAGGTTGAATTCCTTAATATTGTCTTCTAAATTGTTACTACATGTACATAATAGTGTAATTATAGCAAAGAAATTTATAAGATGGTAATTTTATCTGCTTTTTCGGAATTATTATGAAGCCCTCTTCTGTACTGTTTTTTTTTCTTATATTAAAATGAGTTAAGAGATTTTGCTTTAACATCACTTTTAGACTTGACAATAGATTTGTTCTTTTTTTGATTTGGTTTCACAGGCAGTTTCCATTATACCACAGTGATATACGATGGCAACAGCCGAATCCAAACCCTGCGGGACCATACCTTGCCTACCCCATTGTATCTGCACAGCCACCTGTTTCTACAGAGTATACATATTATCAGCTGATGCCAGCACCATGTGCCCAAGTTATGGGTTTCTATCATCCTTTTCCTGCACCTTACTCCAACACTTTTCAGGCTGCAAATACTGTAAATACTATAACCACAGAATGCACTGAGCGTCCAAATCAGCTTGGACAGGTCTTCCCATTGTCCAGTCATCGAAGCAGAAACAGTAACAGAGGACCAGTACCACCAAAAGTAAGTGACTGGTTTTAATTGTCTTCTGTTTTGTATTTCTGTTACTAATAATAGTGTAAATAATTTGCTGCTTGTACTGATAGCCTTTAATGCTGAATTTACTATAAAATGTTTTGTTCACTATTATAAAATAGTCAAGGATATAGTGTTTATAATGTCATTTTTCCTATTTCTATTTAAAGTTCTTCATTCTTAGTGATTTGATTTATAGTCATCTTCAGGTTCCTTCAGAAAATTTCACAGAAATATGCACAAATATTACCTTATTATTTTAACTTAGTGATAAAAATTGCATAGTGATACTAATATTAATAAGTAGTTTGGGTCCTACACTAGCAGTGTTGAATAGCTAATATATTTCATGATATTTCAAGTCTTCAAAAATCAGCAGGAGTTATTATAAGAATATTTGTGATTGATTAAATCCCTCCAACTTCATTGTTTATATTGTGAATTTTTAATAGGAACAGCCTTCAGATCACAAGAGAATGAACTAGATAACTGTTTCTTAACTGAAGGATGACTTTTCTATTGAGGCCTTAATGTTAAAGCAAGTAAGAAGGAAAACCTTCTTTCTTGGCACTTTTGAGCTAATAGAAGGCAGAGTGACTTTTTAGATTATCTTATGACTTTATTCAGGAGTTGATACTTTTCTGGGTTCCACTGGCCCTGCTTCTTCAGTGAAAAGTCTGTGCTATCTTCTGGCATACTTTCTACAGATTAAAAAAGAAACAAGCAGCAGAGGTTCCTTTGAAAAACTTTTA
This sequence comes from Manis javanica, assembly GCF_040802235.1. Taxonomy (NCBI): domain Eukaryota; kingdom Metazoa; phylum Chordata; class Mammalia; order Pholidota; family Manidae; genus Manis; species Manis javanica. The sequence continues at coordinate 98,957,986 of NC_133163.1, read as the reverse complement.
CTCTTCATTCACGGAAACACTCTGGGTCAAGGGAAATCCTTTGGGGATTTCTGAGAATGAAAAGAAATAAGTGCAGTTAGAAATAGATAATAGTACATAACTTTAAAATATTGAAGAAACATGATTTCTCAGTGCATCTCCAGGACTTGAATTTGGAAGTTAAATTCAGAGTTCTACTGTGTAAACTGCTATTCAGTGAGTACTCATATATTTTTAAAAATGAAGGAAAGGTTCATGTGAAACCTTCATAAGAGTGTATATCAATCATACATAATAAAAAATGAAGGAAAGGATCAGCTTTTTAATATTTTCTTTATAAACTCTAAAGCAGAAGTTTGTACTTCATTGCTATCATAAAATTAAAATTTAGCCTTTGGATAAGTTACAACTCCTTACATGACATGATTATACTCCTATTATTGATTAACTCCTGACTGAAAAAATTAAAAATGCAAGTAACAATTAAAAATGAAAAAAAAAGAATTAATATCAATCATAGTCGTGTTAATGGTTACTTGAAAAACAGTATATAAATATGTGTAAAATACATTATTTAGCCTATTATAGTTGGCTGCAGATAATTTCATGAAAGCCTTACACAATAATCCTGTTTCTCCATGGTTTGGGACCACTAATTTAGAGTATACATTTAGGTGTATTTTATTGTGGATGTGTATTTTGTTTCATACATTGAGTAAAGTCTTAATTTTTTTTTTTTTTTAATTAGCAACAGCTTTTACAACAGCACATAAAAAACAAAAGGCCACTGGTGAAAAATGTAGCTACCCAGAAAGAGACAAATGCAGCAGGTCCTGATAATCGATCAAAAATTGTGCTTCTCGTGGATGCTTCACAACAAACTGGTAAGGCAAATGTTCTTCTATACACATCACTGATTTTTATCTGTTGTCATGCATTGAATTTATAATTGGGAACTGTACCACTTTTCAGGATTCCAGACTTATCCTGTTTATCCTGCCACTTTTTGAAATTCTCTAGTAAGGATGAAACAGGTCCTTAAGTTTCTTTCAACTTGCTTGTTCATGTACAATTTTGAGAAGGGCTTGAGGAAGTTTCCTTATCCCCTTATAGTGATGGGGCTGTTCAGAATTCAGAGATGGAATTTTGCAGATATAATAGAAATTCGAGGGACTCATTTTGGTAGAAATCAAAATTGTGTATGTTTTTATAACTAGATTAAAACCCTTTATAAACATCCTAACATTTTACAGTATCTTTATAGAAAGAACTTAGCAAGTTTTCTGTGCTTTACTTTAGCATAGATGTGAACCAAACCTGTGAATGACACTTAGGTCCTGTTAAACGAGTAAAAATTTTGGACTAGATGGATATAATTCTGTCAATACTTTTTTAGAGGACCATATAAGTATTAAATAAAAAAGTGTTATCCTGGTAATACGTAAGAATTAAAAGTTTCCCACTATTCTAGCTACTTTCCCGCTAATACCTTGAAATTCCAATTTGTGTCTCATCACAGCTATAAAGTAGATGTCTGTCTCCTCTCACTCACTGTCATAGACACTAGTTTTAAAAAATCCTTGTTAATGATCCAAGGCCAAGAATTATTTATTTCTGTTCAAAGGCTCATTTGATTTTTATCCCTCTATAGTCTCCACTCAAATGCTGTCTGGGATAAATGAATTAGATGGCAAATACTTTCTTTCATTTGGGCTCTACCTTTTCTTTTGGGAATATGTCCAGTTACCCTTTGACAGTTGATTAGAAAAAAAGCTGGGAATTAGAAACCAATCTTGCTGGTAGTATAGACATTCTGTGGTTTATAGGGAATAAAGCCAGTGAGCTAAACAGACTCTGGCAAATACTTGGAGTGGCACTGGAAAAGAATCACAATATATATATTTAAAAGTTTATGCTTTGGGTGTTCTAGTCATAGTGACCCATTTCCACATGCTTTCAAACCTAGGACTGCTTTTAAAAATTGTCCCTACTTCATTAGTTTGCTTTTTAAGTGATCACAAAGACAACTTTCTGAAGCATTAAGAATTAGAAAATGCAAAGATGAAGGTAATTTGAGTACAAAATTATTCTTAGGTTTTAGTTTATTTTCAAGTTCTAAGGATTATACCTTCTGGTATTTTTTTTCCTTTAGTTTTTAATTTTTGAGGATTAAATGGTAATGATTACGGGTAGAATGAAATGTTACAGTTGAAAGGAATTTGCAACAAATTTATATTCTTAAACACAAGCCTATATTATTTAATAATAGTTTAGTAACTTGGCTAGATGTGAGATAATATACAAAAGCTCATTATATTTCACTGTACTACTAACAGAACAGTAGAAGAGATGCCATTTACAATAGCAACAGAAATACAGAGTTTCTGAGAACCTTGCAAAAGGTGTATGAGACCTTTATGTAGGAAATTAACTTACAGGGTATTTCAAAAAAATACTTAAGCTTATGAAGGGCAATTGGATATCACAGATGTCATTTTTCCCTAAATTAGTCTGTAGAGTGAATGCAGTTCTAATCAAAATTCCAATAGGAATTGTTGGGAACTTGACAAACTAATTCTAAAATAAAGGAGTAATGATAAGAGCCAAGGCATCTGTGAAAAAGAGCTTTTCCTCTAGAAAGCAAGACCTATTAAGCCATCTTAATTCCTTTTGGCTAATAAAAAAATATAGTATACAAAAATTGAATTCAACAGAGAGCCCAGGAACACTCACATGTATGGAAAATGACAGAGATAGCGTTATTTATTTATGCACATTTATTCCAGATGAATTAAGGACTTAATAGGAAAACCACATATAGAAGGAAACATAGGCAGTAATCTTTATAACTCCAGGGAGGAAACTATTTCTAAAATAAAGAATTTCTGCATATCAAAAGTAAATGAAAGAACAAGCCACAAACTTGGAAAAGATTTTTACCATGCATATAACTGACAAAGGATTAGTATGAAGACATAGAGGAATTCATATGAGTCATTAAAAAAATGATCCCACCTTGCCACAGGGTCCCTGGGACACAGTGCAAGGGGGCTGAAACAGTTTGGCAGGACTATAGGAATTTTTTTTTGATCAACTGTCTCACTTTTGTGACTATCCAGTGGAATCTTCCCCTAGAAAGCAAAGGAACTGTTTGATAAAAGGTGTATATCATAACCACGTAACAGAAACACTGAAATAAAAACTTCCCAATGTCTAGTAATGTGTGACAAGTCAAGAGAAGTACAGGACATCCACTCAGTGGAATAATATGGAGCCCTGTTACGGTATAATAATGAAAAAAATAACAGTATTAAATGGTACAATTCAAAGTTGTATTGATGCTGCATAGAAGTTATGTATGGGCAGAAATGTGGGAAAAGGAAAATCTGTGACTTTAATGTCTTGTGATTGCAATTTGTGAAAGACAAAAATAAGAAACAGACAACTTAATAGGAAAATAGGCAGGCAAATAATCCAAAAGTAAAATTGACAACTATTTCACAAAAGGGAAAATATTAGTGGCTAGAAGCATCAGAAAAGATGCTCAACCTTATTAAACAGGAAAATTCAAATTAAAACCCATAGTAAGCCATCTTTTTATACCCACAATTGGCAAAAATTACAGCCTAGAATGCAGTATAAAGTATTTGGTGGTATATGGATCACTGTGGATATTTATATACTGTTGTTGGAACGTAAATTTTTAATTACCTTTGAAAATGATTTGGCATTACCAAGTAAAGATGAATATGCATATCTCCTAAGGCCCAGTAGTATTTACCTTATAGAAACTTTCACATTAATACATACACAATCACATGTCTGTATAAGAATGTTTACAGCAGTATTCTTAATAGTAAAGTCCCAAAACAGCCCAAGTGTCCCATCAGTGGTACAAAGGTTAAAGACATGGTATATTGATGCATAAACATTCTAGATTCCAGTGACATTAATGAATTATAGTCACATGGCTCAGAATCTCAAAACCAATGTTATAGGAAGCAGTGGTGGAGTGGGAAGCAAGTCAGAGAAGAATATGGTTTCATTTTTATAAAGTTAAAACTGCAGAATTACATGTTTATGTTTGAGGAATATAAAAAAATCCATAGTAAATCTATTTTTAAAGTGAGGGAATTGTAAACACAATTCAGGATAGACATAAACTCTGGGGAGGAAGAGGATACAGTGGTTGCGTGAGGGGGGGGTGGTGCAGTGGATTTAAAAATATTGATGATGTTCTGTTAAATAGGTGATGGTGGCTTGTTTTAATATTTTAATTATACAAATATTTTGTGTTTTCATAATCACGTTATAAACCAACTTGTCAGGGACATCTTACCTTTCGATAATCTTTTCAAAAACTTTTCACCGTTTACAAAGCTAGATCTTTATTTCTTTAAACCATAATGATAATTTACCAGGGATTTATCAGCATGGTTCTCACAAGTTGTCACTTTCCTACCTTGTAGATTTCCCGTCAGACATTGCTAACAAGTCCCTCTCAGAGAGCTCTGCCCCAGCACTCTGGAAGTCCAGAGGCAGGAGGAGGAGAGCGTCCCACCCTGCTGCAGAGTCCTCCAGCGAGCAGGGGGCAAGCGAGGCCGACATCGACAGCGACAGCGGCTACTGCAGCCCCAAGCACAGTAACAGCCAGCCCGCGGCAGGGCCGTCGCGGAACCCTGAGGCCAGCGCTGGGAATGTATGTAGCGCTGCTTTGGTTCCTTCACAGGTCGTCTGTGCCAGTGATTGTCTTTGTGTCTGTCGTCTGCTGAAGATGAAAGATTTGTTCTCATTAGTAATTCCTCTAGCAAAAGGATGGTTTAAGATGTTTATTTTATTTTTAATATGAAAATACTCATTTATGGAGAAGTGTTTTTTCTAACATTGTAATAAGCATGCTTCACACTAGACTAAATCATGAAATGCTTTGCAAGGTATGCGGTGACATGCGGTGATAACTCAAGCAGAAAATAATTGCTTTTTTCTATTTCTGTTTCAGCACGTGGAGCCTTCTGTGTGCGCAGGTAATTCTCTCCACAGTGTTTCGCTGCTTTCCCCTTTGTCTCAGAGTTTTGCTTTTAAGCATGAAGTTTGCTGATGGTGCAAAAAAAAGAAACCTTCCAAAGAGATGCAGATTAATTTGAATGTAGTTTTGCTGATAAAATTGAGAAACTGCCAGCTGGAGGTATTCTGCAAGATGACACTAGTATTACTAAAAACTGGAAAATAATTTAAATATAAACTTTAAAGTTTATAGAACTATTTTGAGTATTACATTTATAGTGACTCCATTGTACATGAAGCTGGGGGGTAGTTTAGGTTTTGACATCATTTATAAGAAAACTGTATTTCTAAATCTCATTTGTTTACAGGTGGTGTAAATTGGTCCAATGTAACTTGCCAGGCAACTCAGAAAAAACCTTGGATGGAAAAAAATCAGACATTTTCTAGAGGTGGAAGGCAGACTGAACAAAGAAGTAGTTCACAGGTAATTTGAATTAGGTTGGAGAAATTTATTAGTGTGAGATGAATTATAAGTGGTATAGTGGTTTTGAAGAGCAGTATCCTTAATTTTTGGAGATGTGTACTGAATTGTTTATAAGTAAAATAATGTGCTATCTATATAACTTTAAAATGGCTTAGCCAGTGAAGTTACTATTTAAATAATGAAGCAGAATGGCAAAATATTGAATGTAAGTGCTGTGTGTATGGTTGTATATTTTACCATTTTCTACACTAAAGAAAAATATATTTGGTGGTTTTCATAATTTTCAAAAAGAATACCCTCCAATCTTGCTTCATCTGCCATGACTTTCTCCTTTCCACATAAAAAACTTCAGAGTGTATTAATGTCGTAGATATTCTTCAGGACTGCTGCTTTTTATGTGTCTGTCTTTGACTATAAACACCACAAGCCACACTCTGACTCACATCAGAGCTGTAATGATGGCTGTCTTGTACTGTAACATACCTGGCAGCTTCTTGGTCTCGAGGAGCAAGGTCTAGCTGCAGCACAGCTCAGTGAATGATATTCTCCATCAACTCCCAATAGCTGTCTTCCTGCCTTGGTTGTCTGTGAAATCAGGGAGTTGTTTATTGGTCAGTATTTTACCTTTTCAATTTTTAGGTAGACATCCTGGATTCCTTAAATCTAAAGAATTAAAATTACCATATGAATAGATCATGGATGAATTGAAGTAAGGGTAAGCTACCAATGGATTAAATAACCCAAGTACTTGGCCTGTTGCTTAACCTAAATGAAGTACTTTAAATGTACCCTCGCATTAATTAGGCTGTATGGAAGCAAGCAGAATAATGCTCTTTCCCTATGGTTATTGCAAAAATGAGTCATTGTTTGTGGTAGACTTACAAGGCAGTCTACCTTTATTTAATTAAAACAAAAGAGCTAAAACAAGAATTGTTTATATAGATTAGATAAACAAAATCTATAAAATGTTAGTTAAGTGCTGAAATTTTCTGTTGAAATTGTAGCTGTTGGACCTGCCAAGTTTGCAGTCTCAGTACTGTTACTTTTGTTATCAGTAACTGACTGAAGAAATAATACTGATACAGAAAACCATTTTATCTGCCCCAAAACTGGTGAAGAATGGTAAAAAAAAAATAATAATTAATTCAAATACATACAGTATGTTAAGTTTTGGGTTTTTTTTTTTGTTGTTGTTGTGTATCTTCATTCTAAAAGAACTAGAGCCAAATACCGAACAATATATTTTCTATTTCTGATGCTTTCATTATACTTCTTAAGTATGTATTTGGCTTAAGATGGGCAGAATCCTTTTTTCCTTTTAAGTAAAAATATTTAACCCCTTTGCAATTTCTGATTGTTTTCAGCCTTAAAATGTCTATTAGAAATCAAATATTCACTTGTATATTCTGCTACTTTTCAAGACATTTTTAAAAATCTATTTTATTTTGATGAATGGTATAACATAGTATTATAGATTTTCAAAGCAGCTAACTAGTAGTCCTAACATTATAATCCATTCTTTTCTCTGATTTTTGCTGCCTTTTTAGTCACTTGCTAATTTCTTATGTCTCAGGTGCTGTTTCTGGCCTGTTTTGTTCCATTTATCACCTTTTAGCACCTGCACCCTGTGTGCTGTTTTAACTACTGTACCCTGCAGTAATTTTTAACATTTTTACCATTGTTTTAATATTTGAAAAGGCAGATTCTTTCCAGACTGATGTAGTCTTTATTTTAAATGATGGACAGAATCTAAAAACTTAAATTTTTAATAATGATTTTATTTTGTGAGTAGGTTGAAAAATAAGAGATGATAAAGGTTATCCAATGAAAAAAATCTCATTTTCACACCATCTCCCCTTGTCTTCTCCCAGGTCTTCCCTGTATTTGTCTTACTTTGAATAGTTTCTTATGTATTTTTCCAATTTCTTCATATTATAATAAGTAAATACAAGTATGTATCTTATATTTTATCCATTGTTCTGTGCTCTGCATTCACTTAAAAAAGTATTTTGGTGACATTTCCTCATTATTACATAGAGGACTTCCATTTTTTTTTTTGACAATTCCTAATGTTTTGATATATCCTTGTTGGTTTCTGTAGTCCTATTGATAGATATTTGATTTGTTTATATATTGTTGCTCTGTAGACATGCTGCAGTGTCATTAGAAATGTGTGTGTATAACAGAATAAATTCCTAGGTAAGGAACTTCTAGGTGAAAAGGTGAAATCAGCTCTATTGTTTGGTAAATATCACTAGATTGTACCATTTTACAATCTCAGTAATAAGGCAGAGAGTGCTTATTCAGTATAGCTTTAGAAGTCATGTGTTTGGGATTTTAGGTTTGTGCTCATTAGGTGAAAATGGTATATTAATGTAGGTAAGCATCTTTCTATATGTTTAAGAGCTATTGGTATTTTCCTGTAAACTTGTCATATCCTATGCTCATTTTTTGTATCTTGATATGTTTCTTTTGGGGGTGGAGTATACATATTTTAATCAGTTTGTTCAAGTGCTCATCTAGTTTTTTAAATTTCTAGAAGCCTATAGTCTATAATATGAGTTGCAAATTTTGCTAGGTTTTCAGTTTTATTTTTGACTTTGCTCATTATTGCCATACATACATCTATTTTATGTTTTAAATAGCATTAAAAATTTTATTTTTATATGCTGACTTTATTTTTTAATGTCATCCAGATTTTAAATCATAGCTAAAATAGCTTTGTCCCTACCCTAGCGTTATAAAGGAATTTGCCTGTTTCCTCTAGTGTGTTTATGCTCTTGTTTTGTTTTGGTTTTGGTTTACATTTAAATCTATTCAATTTGGAGTTTGTCTTCGTGATTCTGGATTTCTGTTTTGTTCTGTTGGTCATTCAATTAATCTGTCAACTTAGAATGTACTACTTTTATGATGTGGCATCTTCTTATGCAGAAAACAGTTTCTTCCTATTTTTGAGTCATCTTAGAAGTGTTGAATAATTCTCTGAAAATAAATTGGCACAATTCCTCCTGTCAGTTACTAGTAATTTTTCTTTTTGTTACATAAATAGTATATGAAAACTTAAATCTTAATATTAATTTTGTGCTGCTTACTTCAGAATCTTAGTATATATTTAAAACTGTAGTTTTCTGCTTTGTTCTGTATATGCCCTCTTTCTGTCAACAAAACTTTTTTTCCTAGAAGAACTGATTTTTTATATGAGGTCATTAATTCATTGTAGTAGGTATTTGAAATACTTGCATATTTGGTCCTCATGAACTTTGTTAGGACCATTAATTAGTTTTGGGAGTTTTAATTCTGGAGCTTTATGTCTCCCAAGTAAGAGTCAAGTTGCACTTTTTTTTTTTTTAAGGGTTTGTAAGAACATTAATGCATATTTACTTGCTCTGGTTTTCAGCAGGGCTTAGATTTTTGTGTAATTTAAATGCCATTGGAGGGTAGGTTTGCATTTACTTTTTTTGTGATAATTACTGTACAAAGAAATGAAATAAAGAGTTGTATTCAAGAATTACTCTCTTTTTTATTCTTCCCAGTCTTGGGGCTAGATTATTAGTACTCATTTCAGTTTTAGCAATTTCTGTGAATTAAGCTGTTTTAATACCTGAACATTGTAAATTGCATGTTTTTTTTTTTACCACCCTTGTATGAGCTTTTCATAAGACAACCTTAAAGTACTTTATTAAAAAAATAATTTTACAGAGAATATTCATTTATAGAGAACATTTAGCTACCAGCTAAATGCTGTCTAATATTTTACTAACATTTGCTTCATCACATATGTATTCCTCTGTTGGTATTCACGAGCCATTTTAAAATGAGGTAACTATTTAAATCAAGAAACTCATGGGTATTTTGAAAATTATCTAGTTTCTTAACAGGTGCTTACAGGTTATAAGAAATAGCCCAGTTGTCACAGTGCATACTCTAAGGAAAAATTAAATTGGCTGTATAGTCAACCTCTGGCCTGTGGTTTTGCCATATAGCTTAGAGCCCGAAAGAGTATGAAATTCAGTTTCTTTTCAGCATGTCTTTTTAGATCACTTGCTCAGCACAGGAATTCCTAGCTGGTTCCAGATGTTCATGTATATATTTTTGGTTTCATAATCCAAAGCCTGTATACAGGCACCTTCTGTCTAAGTCTGCTTCAAGTTTGTTTAATGTTAGAATTTGGGAATGAAGATGTTACTTTTCATGTCTTCTAACTGTCCTGGTTAAGAGAGGCATTTCATGTTAGCAGCATTGGCTACTTAAGAGAGGGAATTTGTAATATCTTAAGATTATTAAAATGCTTAATGTGTTTTTTTCTTTGCACTTGAGAGTTGAACATGGTGCCGGTTTTTTATTACGATAATTGATGTGATTGAATGACAGTTTTATTCTCATATCTATTTTCTTGGAAACAAGATTTTTCATCTTTTCTAGGAATTGTTTTTTTAATAAAACCACAGATGTTGGAAGACTTATAGTTCAATAAATGGTAACACACAATTTCTCCAAAAAGAACTTAGAGAGCAACATTACAGCCTGGATTTTGACATTGATACAGAATAGATTGATCATTACAAGGATCCCTCATTTTGCCCTTTTAGTCACATTTCCTTCCCTTTCCTACTACCCCTACTTAGGCCCTAGAATCCACTGTGTTGTTCCCCCTCTGTGATTTTGCAATTGCAAGAATTTTGTATAAATTAACTCATACAGCCCTTTCAGAATAGGCTTTTTTTACGCATAGTTCTCTGGAGATTCATCCTGATCATTGAGTATATTAGTAGTTCATTCCTTTTTGTGGCTGACTACTGTTCCTTAGTGTGTATGTACCACAGTGAGTTTAATTATTCTCCCAGTGAAGGACATTGGGTTGTTTTCAGTTTTTGGCAATTATGAATAAAGCAGACAAAACATTCATGTAAAGGGGGGAAAGTAACATGCAGTAGTACCACATTTCCATGTTTTCCTTATAATGACTTTGTCAGAAGTTTTAACCTTTATAATAAACTATTTTATTAAAATTCACTGAGTGGTACACTTCAGTGTACTTTTCTGTAAGTATATTCCAATAAAACATTTACTTAAAAATAATAAGACTCTTCTATCCCTCTGGGTTTTACTTAGGTTGGATTCAGATGTCGAGGACACAGTACTTCCTCAGAAAGAAGACAGAATTTGCAAAAAAGACAAGATAATAAGCAGTTAAGCCCCAGTCAACCTCATCAGTCTCATAGAGGTGACCCAAATTCTGAACCTTTGTATTTTGAGGTATTTTTTTCAAACTCAATTTTTAAACTATAATAGCAGATAATACCCACTAGGAAATTAATTTTTATGTGATAAGTACTTCTTATGGCTTAACATGTGACTATATTATTAGGTTATAAGTTACTTACAAGTATTGACTCATTTTTGTTTTGGTTATATATGGTCTTAACTTCGTTATGTTTACTTTCACTAAATTTTTATCATGAGTATTCATCATGTTGCATTAACACATAGAGGTAGAGCTTATTTTTATGTGGATTTCATCTGATAGAAAACTTTCTCCCTAATTTTTTTTTATTTAGCCCATTTGTCCAGGTTTTCATATTTGAATAGTTAATCTAGTTAATTTGTGTTGCTACCCTGGAGAGTCTTAGAGAAGGAAGAAAAAAGGCTATTCTACTTTCTCTAGTAGGCAGATGGTTTTTATTCTAATCACAGTGTTTCTATTATTTAACTGGCTCTTGTTAGAGGTCTGTTATATGTGTAAAATAAGGTACTCTCAATAGTACATTAATAAACACATGACCCTTAGGCAGGTTGCTGTGTAGTAGGGGAACGTAGACTCGTACACACCTGATACTTGCTTAAGTGTGATTAGAGTGAGAAGAAGAGCCAGATTCCTTTGGTTTTAGGGCAGGGTAGGGATAACATTGAGAACAGATTTCAAAGAATGAGTAGAATTTATTTGGTTGTGTCAAGATGGTGAATATTATCTCTGGTCACTCATATGAGTAATTCATTTTTATTGGATCACAGTTTGTATAAAGTAGATTTATGGATAGAGATTTGACTGGAAAATGTGCTTGAGGCCTGAGTCTAGAGATGGATGTCTTAGGTAAGCTTAGTAATTGATCTAAAGGACTTGAGGGTGCATCTCAATTACTCTAGCAAGAACAACACATGTGGCAGATTTATTATTTGCATTTAACCATGATTGGTTCCATACTTACTTAGTATAAACTACTAGATATAATTTTCAGGGTAAAGGGGGAGATATTGGTTCTGAAATTATTTTGAATAGGAAATTTTTTCACCTTTTAACCTTATTGATAGGTGTGTGTCATAATGCAAGGTGGATTATATTAATGAAATTCATATTAACTCATCTGTTTGAAATCTTTTCCAAGTTATTTGAAATGTGATAAAAATCCTTTTAAAATGTATTTCAATTATCCTACGCATCTTCAGGTAGAATTACTAATAAAAGTGAAATAGTAGATGCAGAAATCCAAAGGATAGATGTGTGTTGATATGCACACATCCCTGAATAATTAAATACATGTATTAGCATGCGAGAAATGATTTCCTTTTTAAGACACTTTAAATAGTTAGATGTTATTTCCCCATTGTTCCATTACTCTTAAGCATTATAAAGTTTTTCTGAGGATTTATTGCTTTGAATTCTGTTTTTACAATGTGAACCTATTTCAGGATGAAGATAGATTTCAAGAACTAAATGAGAATGGAAGTACTAAAGATGAGAATATTCAACAGAAACTTTCTTCGAAAGTAGTAAGTGGCTTTTTAAAAAGAAAAGCAAAATATTTGAATGTCTTTTGAACTAAGGCTCTATTGAAAAGAAATATTACAGGTAAGTATTAAGATGTGGGGCATCATAGTATAGAGGAAATAGTGTATTTATTACTTACTTTTAATATTTCTTTGCAGCATAGCCAGAACAAAGACCCATTTTTTCTGACTTTGCTCTGAAATCCATAGTTATATTACAGACAAGAAAGTACCATTCATTAATCGGTTGGCCTCACACAACAAACAGTCCATACTGAAATTTCCCTTATTATTATAACACTTGAATTTGAAGTTATTTTATTTTATTTTCAGCCCAGGATCCAGAGAGACATCACCTATTGCATTAAGCTGTTTTGTCTCTTTATTACTATTTCTCTAGAATGGTCCCTGCCATCTCACTCTGTTCTTTAAGACATTTAGTCCTTTGAAGAGTCTAGTCCAGTGATTCTCTGTAATATCACACATTCTGGATTGTCTTTCTTTCCTTGTGATTAGATTTGTATAGAATCACTAACAGATGTTTTTCTCTGGTTATCATAGTTGGATGATTTACCTGAAAACTCACCAATCAATATAGTTCAGACTCCAATTCCCATTACAACTTCAGTTCCTAAACGTGCAAAAAGTCAGAAGAAGAAAGCTTTAGCAGCAGCCCTTGCCACAGCTCAAGAATATTCAGAAATAAGTATGGAGCAAAAAAAATTACAGGTATACATTTTTATGAATACACATTAGCTTATTTGGTAGGTTTGGGGTGATGGACAGGAGTGACAAATATAATCATCTGAAATTATTCATGCTGTTACAAAAAATAAATCTTTTTATGTTTACCTTGCAGGAAGCTTTATCAAAGGCAGCTGGAAAAAAGAATAAAACACCTGTGCAGCTAGATTTGGGGGACATGTTAGCAGCTCTGGAAAAACAACAGCAAGCAATGAAAGCGCGGCAAATTACTAATACCAGACCTCTTTCATATACAGGTGGTATCATTAGTCTGGGTGATTTGCTATTTGGCTTTTGTAATATTTTCAATATTGTTCATCTAAATCATACCTAAAAAAAAATCTAGGGTACTCACCCTCTCCTCTCCTGCCACCTTAGTAGCCCCCATCATTGTACCTACACTATAGTAGCATCCTGTTACATATCTTTCCCTCCCTCAAACCTAATCTATCTTAAAAGGAGTGATCTTTTAAAAATATAAGCTAGATTAAATCACTCCACTGCTCAAAACCCTCCCGTAGCTCTTCATCTCACTTGGAGCAAGGCCAGAGTTCTCCCTAAGGCTATATCTTAGCTGATCCTGTTGCATTTTGCCCCCATCCATCATCATGCTCTCCTGGCGCATGCTGCTCTGGCCACTGTTACCCCCTTGGAGTTTCACAGACACAGTGACATGCTCCTACTCAGTATCTTTGTGCTTGCTATATCCTTTCCCTGGAACTCTGTTTCCTCAGTTATCAGCACAAGCTCGTTCTTTTAGGTCTCTGTTCAGATGTTAGTTAATGTACATTTTGAGCTAACCAAATTTTTCTTCAAAGGGTGAATTAAGAATCACAAATAATTTGGCTTCATAATTGGCAAAATTATCCAATTTAAAATCAGATGGGAAATACAGGAGTTTTGATCAAATTATGTGTGCATGTGAGGGAGAGAGAGGACATGATTTGGCATTCTACTGAAACAATTTATATTCTAACAAACCTTGTCAAATTTAAAGCTCAGGAGCTCTGATATGCTCCTCATTTCTTTTCGTAGATTTTGTTTTAGAGGATGAGGGATACGATAAAGGAAAGGAAGGGGCACCAGCAGAAAGCATTCATGTTGAGAGGCAGAACTGAATTGCCTGTTTCTTCTGTTGCTGTGTAAAGGGTCTGTTGATTTTAGACAAAATGATAGGTAACTGTATAACATTAGTCTTATCTGCAAAATGTTTAAACCTTTATCTAGTTACCCATCCACTGTGAACCTTACCTTTGAGTAACTGTTAGTAAAAACAGTATTGAACGCATACTAAGCTTTAGAGTTGTACATTGTTGAGATGAGAGTGGCAGTTCCAGCTCACTTAGAGTGTAAAGGACTATAGGGAAAGAAGTGAGAATTAGCAGTGTTCTGGAGACACTGGCCTGGTTGCTCTGGAGTTGAGCTGCCTATGTTTGAATTTTCTTCCTTGTATTTCCTTGGCAAGTTCTTTAGCCTTCCTGTTCTTTAATTTCCTCATATTAAAATGGAGGTAGTGACACTATGTGCTTCAGGGTTGTTGTGAGGAGTAAACAAGATGATACATGTACTTGGGTTATAATCATTCATTAATGTTCAGTAATTATTATGGAGAAGAGATTGGTAACCTGTGGTACTTCAAAAGGGCTTTATTCTTAAAACTTGGACTAGTTTAGCAAATGTTAATATATACAAATGTAAATATCTACATGCAAAGCATGGGATCAGGAAGTGTGGAGTTATAGACAGGATTAAGATAGACCTGTTATCAAGAAGTTTACAAAATAATTTGGGAGAAAGCATAAGCAAGTAACTAGTAAAAATCTGTGGCTTAGGAAAGTTACCAGCAAAGTTTTATGAATCTATAAAAGAGAATGATTTATGTCAGTAGGGAGGTGTGGGGAAGATGTTACAGGTGACGATAGCATTTGGACTGGGCTTTGAAAGAAGGGGTAGGATTCTTGACAGAAATTGAGATTAACCTCTAACCTATCACCAGTGTTAAAATTGCAAAGTGTTGATTACAAAGAAATCAACGTTTTTGGGATATCCAAGAAAAGGGTGAAACTGATAGAAAAGTAAAAGCATTGATAGAGATTGTTCTGTTTTGTTTTGTTTTTTAACTGATGGAATATGTAAATAAGACAAAGATGAGTCCAAACTCTGGGTTAGAGGGTTGTGGTGGTGGTAAAGGGCTATGTTGATACCAAACAAGATAAGGATTATGGAAGAGTTTTGTTGGGAAGAACAGACTTATCTGTTGTATTTGAAATGCTATTTAGGGAGATCATGGTGGTTCCTGTTTAATGTATGTAATATGCTTGTGCGGTTTAGAAGTCAGTGTTTCATATAGAGGTGATTGTTGCAGTTGTGGAAATACATTAAACTTGTCTGGGGAAAGAGAGGTTAGGAAAAAGATACTCAGGGATAAAGCCTTATAGAATGCTCAGGTTAAAGAGGACTGAAGGAAGAAGAACCAGAAAAGTAGACTTGAGAAAAAGAAAAACAGGAGAGTGTAGTGTCACAGATTGTGGGGACAGAGTTTTGAAGAAGAGCATGTAGTCTTTGGTACCACATGCTTTGAAAAGCTAGAATAGAATGAGGACTCAAAGAATTTGATTTGGCATTTGCAAGGTGATGTGTGATCTTTACAATAAGCCGAGGCTAGGTTGCAATGATTTGGAAAAAACATAATGAGATAACAGACTAGGAAGTTTGACAAGGAAGGAAAGGGGAATGATGGTACCTTACCTTGAGGGGAACCCCATCAAAGGAAGGATTTTGTTACATTGACTTTGCTGTCTTCTTTTGGGTGTTAGGGAAAAGTGGGGTTAAGGAGGAACTTCAAGGATGCAAGGATAAACAGATACAAAGATATCCTGGAGGAATTAATCATGAAGTGGGATTAAGTGCAGATGTGGTTGGTGAGCCTTGGACACAGGGGTAAGGATCCCTGCTGCCTCCTCTCAGGTGGCTTCTAAGTTCACATTAGATAGCATCTTCTCAGTGTAGTAGCAGGAGAAAGCTTTTCTGATATAGTGAGAAGACTGACATTAGAGGTTTAGGACTGTTAACAGATTGCAGGTGTCCATTGAGAATGAGTGTCTCCAGGCATAAAAGAATTGCTGAAGAGTACTGAGAGTGCAGCTGAGGGGAATATCATCATTTTTTACTGATGGACTGAAATGAGGAGGGGAGTGGTAGACTACGCATCTTATATAAGGGTGATTCTTAATAACAGATGAGTGGGATCAAGGAGAGGTTGGAGTTTTGTAATTTCAGAGGCAGAATGGTTTGGACTGGAGACCAGTTGCCGTGAATTGCCATGCTTGAGGGTTGCTGCAGTAGAATAGAACTAATAATTTACTTATCCCTAATAACTTATTTATTTATTTGGATTGCTAAATTAGTTACTTGCATTGGCTTTGTCTTCTTTATCTTATGGAAGCTCAGAAGATGGATAAAGGGTATACCTGCTGAACATTGCACAGCCATGTACTGTTCCTACTATTGTGGTGTCTATTTTTTCCACAAGTGGAGGATGATTTTTTATTTTGTAGATTTACCATTAGAAATTTTGAAAGAATGTGGAGTTGGCCAAAATAGTAAAACTAATGTTCTTGTTTGTTTTTAGTGATCACTGCAGCTTCTTTTCACACTAAAGACTCTACTAACAGAAAATCTTTAACCAAAAGCCAGCCCTGTTTGACATCCTTTAATTCTTTGGATATTACTTCCTCTAAAGCAAAAAAAGGAAAAGAGAAGGAAATTGCAAAACTAAAACGGCCCACAGCACTTAAAAAGGTAAACCAGAATCTGGAGATCTTTAACTTTACAGGATAAATAAGGTTTTAAATGTTTTGCAAAATTGTGGCATTTTAGCCAATAGATGGGATATGTTCATAAATGTGCATCTTTTTGATGACTGCTTAATTTGTATTTGGGGACGTCATCAGCATCATAATTGTCTTTCTGTGTTGAACAAGACTCCAGAGAATCAACTGTTTCTGTAAAGTTAAAAAAGAAAAAGGTTAGAACATTAAGCATCCAAAAGTATTGGTCCCTAGGAATCAGAAGCCCTGGATTCTCCATTACTAACCTCACTCACTGCTTATTAGGCAGTATTAGGCAAAAGTTTCTTACTTTCATGACTTTTATCTATAAATTGGGGATAATATCTGCTCTGTATAGTACTGTTATTAGAAGAGCAGAAAGAGATCATCATGGGCAAATAACTGAAAACTGCAAAATGTGTATCTAATGTAAATGTTAAGTCCCAGTTTGTGAACTTTTAATTGTATCCATTTCTGGGAAAACTCCTGTTTGTCAACTATGAATTAAAGAATAAAGCAGAAGTGGTTTCTTAGCTATGTAGTATATAGCATAAATTGCTTTCCTTAATCTGGCAATAGTACTTCCTTCATGTATAGTGCCAAAAATTACATTTACCTTTTTGTCAGTCAGTTCCTAACTTTGGTCAGTAGCCAGCTAGCTAAACATGTAGCCAACCAAAATGCTCATTTCCATTTTTAACTGAACTATTGTACCCATGAAATAGTGAACATTTTAATCATTGACAGTACATACTTAAGAAGTGATCAGTAATTAAAGAATGATAATAACTTTTAGGTTATTTTGAAAGAAAGAGAGGAAAAGAAGGGCCGTTTTACTGTGGACCACACTGTTTTGGGATCTGAGGAACCAGTAGAAATGCACTTAGATTTTATTGATGATTTACCACAGGAGATTGTTTCCCAGGAAGGTAAGCTTACCTCTTTCCCCCTTACTTTCATGGAATGGTCCAGAGTATTTTAATTGTTAGTAAAATAATCTAAAATAAACTAGGAAGCCATCACTAGTTATTCTTCTATTTGGAGGATATGCTCCATATTTTACCTAAATTTCATTATTTTTGAGAGTGGTTTCTTTTGAAGATGCTTCTATAGAGAGAGATTTAAAGGAGGGGGAACAAATGTTATATATTAGGTCTGTGGCATCATTCAGGCTTAAATCCTGAATTTGTTTTAAACCCTCATAATTATCTTACCTGTGCAACCTCAGTAGCTGTCACAGTTCTTTTCATCTTGCCTTTTATGTTTAGAACACTATTGGCTATCTTTATTTGCAGAACTGTTCTTCACTGAATTGTTTTTGTTGATTTTCTTTCTTGCATTCATGAAATTAATACATATGCCACAGTGACTACAAAACTGCAAAGCCTTTTTTGTATGTTGTAGTGCAGAGTTTAGTTGGTCAGTAAGATTTAATCCCATACAGTAGCCAGCACATGATTCCAATTAAGATCTCAGCAAAACTGCACATTGATTCCAAAATGTATACCATTGTGGAATAAAGATTTTGGGAGACATCTAGCTGGGTTCCTTTTCTGCTGGTATATATTCCTCAACTTTTTATAACACATTTAAATCTGATTTAAACAGGTTAAGTGGCAGTTTCAATTGTGTTTAGAAAAATGAGTTCACATCTAAAGATTGTTCAGCTAGGACATTTTGTTCCTTTTACTCTCAAACATTATTGCCTTTGTATTAAGTGTATCTATCCTTCCATTCAAATTTTTATTGAACACCTACCGTGTGTACTTTATTAACTGTGGGGTGGGGGTAGGAAGGGCAGGAAATAAAGATACATAGTGGACTGGTCCTGCTATGAAAAACTTAGAATCCAGTAAGTTTATCAATTAGGGGTTAACAAGGTATATGTGTAACTTTTCTAATTAATGGACTGAATATATAAGTACTAACTCATTTCCTTAGTTTAGCTGTTTTCAGAAACAAGCAATAACTGGGGGAGGCAGTTGAGTCAAGGATGGCATCTAAAAATACAGCTGCCTGAGCACTGAAGCAAAGACCAAATGAGAGTGAAACTGGGGTGGTGCCTGGAGAATCAAGAGTGGTATGGAATGAAAGTGAGGTAGAATTCATCATTGCCAGGAGCAATGGGAATTTTTAGACAGTTAAAAACAATTATTTTGAAGAAATAGGTTGAAAAATAGAGGTGAAGGAGATGAATGGTTAATATGATTTGAAAAGAAGTATAGAAAATACTTTGTTCTTCAAGTAAAATCCTCTAGAAATACATGTCTTAGATAATTTGGCCTTATCTCTTCTCCGGAGACTTGTAGGCTGTGCTTGATTTTTAAGAGTTTATTTTAAGAGATAATAGGAAGATTTATGTTTGTAGTGTATGAGAAATGTATGTGATATGAACAATGCCAACTTGTTAGCTTCTGGAGTGTTTGAAAGTGACACAAAGACAACTGCCATTCTCAATTGTGTTGATAAACATAGAGCTTTTCAGCATTTGCAGTTTCTAAATTCTTTCATCTCCACATCTCCACAGAAACTGGACTGAGCATGCCCAGTGATACCTCCCTCTCTCCAGCGAGTCAGAACTCCCCGTACTGTATGACACCTGTGTCACAGGGCTCTCCGGCCAGTTCTGGGATAGGCAGTCCAATGGCATCTTCGACAATAACCAAAATCCACAGCAAAAGATTTAGAGAGTAAGTTTTAGTCTCATTACTGAGGTCGAATAGTTTACTTACCTTGATTTTAGATCTAAATATAGTACTATTATTACTTGGTGGGTGGAGCAGACGAACACCAAAGATTTTTAAATTCTTACTGCAGATTTTGTTTGACAGCTGGTTTTACTATATTTAAAGCATTTGCCTTCTGTCAGCTATCAAGAGTTCATGTGAAAGTGATTTGACAGTAAATATATTATTTTTCTATCAGATAGTGTTTATACCCTGGAAGCTTGTCTTAGGTCTTACATACAAAATGTCACATTGAGAGGTTTTTCCCTCTACAAATTCTTTTTTTTGTTTGTTTGTTATTGGCCCATCAAAAAAAACTTTCTAACCAGTTAGTAACAAGTTTCTAAGACTCTGTTAAATGCAGTGAACCTAATACCTAAAATGCTATTTGTTTTTGTGCACATATTTCTAAGTTTTAAAGTGCCCATCTGAATGACCTTGAAGCTAACCTGTTATTATTATGAAGAATTGTAGGATTTTCACATTTGTGTAGATGAATTAATTTTCCATTTAAAAGTGATACGTGAAAGAGTCCCATGGTTAAAGTAAAAACTGTGTGAGTCTAAACCATATTGGTTTGTCCCATTCCTTTTCTTTTTTTAATTGAAGTATAGACATATAATATTTTATTAGTTTCAGGTGTATAACATAGTGATTCAGCATTTTATATATGTTATGAAATGCTCACCATGACAAATGGACTTACCATCTGTCATCATATAAAGTTATTACAATATTATTGACTACATTCCCTATGCTGTACTTTTTATCCCTATTACTGACTTAATTTTATAACTGGAAGTTTGTACCTCTTAATCCTCTTCCCCTATTTCACCCATTCCCCCTACCTCCTTCCCTTTTGGCAAGTACCAGTTTGTTCTTTGTGTTTATGAGTCTGTTTCTGTTTGTTTTTGTTTTGTTTTGTTTTTTAGATACCACAGGTAAGTGAGATCATACAGTATTTATCTGACTTATTTCATTTAGCATAATATCCTCTAGGTCCATCCATGTTGTTGCCGATGGCAAGAGTTCTTCTTTATGGCTGAGTAATATTCGTGTGTGTGTCTGTGTGTGTGTGTCTGTGTCTCTCTGCCCTACATCTTTATAGTTACAGGGGTGCATATTTCGTTCTGAATTAGTGTTTTTGTATTTTCCAGATAAATACTCAGAAGGAATTGCTGGATCATATGGTACTCATGTTTTGAAATTTTTGAGGGACCTCCATACTGTTTTCTATAGTGGCTGCACCAGTTTACATTACCACCAAAAAACAGAAAAGCAGGATTCTGTTTTCCCCACATCCTCACCAACATGTGTTATTTTTTGTCTTTTTGATACTACCCAAACAAGTGTGAGGTGATAACCTCATTGTGGTTTTGATTGGCATTTCTCTGATGATCAGTGATGTTGAACACTTTGGAAAAAATGTTCAGGTTTTCTGCCCATTTTTAAATCTGGTTGTTTTTTTGGTGTTGAGTTGTTTGAATTCTTTGTTTATTTTGGATATTAACCCATCATTGGGTGTATCATTTGCCAATATCCTCTCCCATACAGTAGATGGCCTTTTCATCTGTTGACAGTTTCCTTCACTGAGCAGAAGCTTTTCAGTTTGCTGTGATCCCATTTATTTATTTCTGCTTTTCTTGCCGTTGCCTGAGGAGACAGATCCAAAAATATATTGCTAAGATCACTGTCCAAGAGTTTACTGCCTGTTTTCTTTTTAGGAATTCTGTTGTTTCAGGTCTTACAAGTAGATCTTTAATCCATTTTAAGTTTATTTTTGTGTGTGGTATAAAAAGTAGTCCAGTTTTAATCTTTTGCATGTAGCTATCCAGTTTTCCAACACCATTTATTGAAGAGATTTACTTTTCCTCGTTGTATAGTTTTCCCTTCTTTGTTGTAGGTTAATTGACCAGATGAGCATGGGTTTATTTCTGGGTTCTCTATTCTGTTCCATTCACTGGTCTTTTTTGTGCCAGTGCCATGCTGTTTTCTTACAGCTTTGTAGTATGGTTTAAAATCAGGGAGCATGATACCTCCAGCTTTGTTTTTCTTTCTCAAGATTGCTTTGACTCTTTGGGGTCTTTCATGGTGCCACACAAATTTTAGGATTATGTATTCTAGCTCTGTGAAAAATGTTATTTTCATAGGGGTTGCATTGAACCTGTTGCTTTGGGTAAATGGACATTTTAACTGTTAATTCTTTTGATCTGTGAGCATAGTATATTTTCTTTGTGTCATCTTCAATTTCCTGCATCAGTGTTTTAATAGTTTTCAAACTACAGGTCTTTCATCTCTAGTTAAATTTCTATCTAGGTATTTTTGATGCATTTATAAATGGGATTTAAAAATTTTTCTTTCTAATAATTCATTATTAAGACTATGGAAAAAAGATTTCTGTGTATTAATTTTGTATCCTCCAATTTACTGAATTAATTTATTCTAATTTTTTGACAGAAGTTTTAGAGTCCTATATAATAGTATCAAGTCATTGGCAAATTGGGATAGGTATACTTAATCATTACCAATGTGGATGCCTTTTATTTTTCTTGCCTAATTGTATCTGTCTAGGACTTCTAGTACTTTGTTGAATAAAAGTGGTGAGAGTGGACATCTTTGTCTTGTTCCTGGTCTAGAAGGAAAAGCTTTCAGTTTTTTATCATTGAGTATGTTAGCTGTGGGTTTGTCATGTATAGCCTTTATTATATTGAGTTCTGTTCTCTCTACTCACTTTGTTGAGAGGTTTTATCTTAAATGTTGTATTTTGTCAAATGCTTTTTCTGCATCTATTGAGATGACTATATGATTTATCCTTCTTTTTATTAATTTGTTGTTGTATCCCATTGACTGATCTGCTAATGTTAAAACATCCTTTTCTCCCTGGAATAAATCCTGTTTGATCATGGTGTATGATCCATTTAATGTATTGTTGAATTTGTTTTGCTAACATTTTGTTGAGGATTTTTGTATCTGTGTTCATAGATTTTGGCCTGTAATGGTCAGGGTAATGTTGGTCTCAGAATGAACTTACAAAGCATCATTCTTCCTTTTCAGTTTTTTGGAATAGTGAGAGGAAAGTTTTCTTTAAATGATAGAATTCATCTGTGAAGCCATCTGATTGGTCGTGGACTTCTATTTGTTGGTAGTTTTCTGATTACTGATTCATCTCTTTACTGTAATGGGTCTATTTAGATTTGCTATTCCTTCTTGATTTGGTCTTGAAAGATTGTATGCTTCTAGGAATGTATCCATTTCTTAAAGGTTGTCCTATTTATTAATTTATAGTTGTTCATATTATTCTCTTAAAATCCTATTTATCTCTGTGGTGTTAATTGTTGAACTTCTATCTCATTTCTGATTTTTATTTGGGCTCTCTTCATGAACCTGGCTTAAGGCTCATCAATTTTATTTATCTTTTCAAACCAGCTCGCTTCAATGATCTTTCTATTGTTTAAGTCTTTATTTCATTTATTTTCTACTCTGATCTTTTATTATTTGCTTCCTTATACTAACTTTGGGCTTTGTTTGTTCATATATGACACCCTGTGTATGTGGCAGTTTTAAACTGATAGCTGATTAAATTTTGATGTAGAATTCTGTAGATGTCTATTAGGTCCATCTGTTCTAATGTGTTATTCAGTGCCTCTGTGTCCTTACTTATTTTCTGCCTGGTGGATCTATCCTTTGGAGTGAGTGGTGTGTTGAAGTCTCCTAAAATGAATGCATTGCATTCTATTTCCTCTTTTAATTCTGTTAGTATTTGTTTCACATATGCTGGTGCTCCTGTGTTGGGTGCATATATATTTATAATGGTTATATCCTCTTGTTGGACTGAGCCCTTTATCATTATGTAATGTCCTTCTTTATCTCTTGTTACTTTCTTTGTTTTGAAGTCTATTTTGTCTGATACTAGTACTGCAACACCTGCTTTTTTCTCCCTGTTTGCATGGAATATCTTTTTCCATCCCTTGACTTTTATTCTGTGCATGTCTTTGGGTTTGAGGTGAGTCTCTTGTAAGCAGCATATAGATGGGTCTTGCTTTTTTATCCATCTGTGTCTTTTGATTGGTACATTCAGTCCATTTACATTTAGGGTGATTATTGAAAGATATGTACTTATTGCCATTGCAGGCTTTAGATTCGTGGTTACCAAAGGTTCAAGGTTAGCTTATTTACTATCTTACTGTCTAACTTAATTCGCTTATTGAACTATTATAAACACTATCTGATGATTCTTTATTTCTGTCCCCTCTTATTCCTCCTCCTCCATTCTTCATATGTTAGGTGTTTTGTTCTGTGCTCTTTTTAGGAGTGCTCCCAACTAGAGCAGTCCCTCTCAAATACCCTGTAGAGGTGGTTTTGTGGGAGGCAAATTCCCTCAACTTTTGCTTGTCTGGGAATTGTTTAATCCCTCCCTCATATTTAAATGATAATCGTGCTGGATACAGTATTCTTGGTTCAAGGCCCCTCTGTTTCATTGCGTTAAATATATAATGACATTCTCTTCTGGCCAGTAAGGTTTCTGTTGAGAAGTCTGATGATAGCCTGATGGATTTTCCTTTGTAGGTGACCTTTTTCCTCTCTGTAGCTGCCTTTAATACTCTGTCCTTGTCTTTGATCTTTGACGTTTTGGTTATTATGTGTCTTGGTGTTGCCCTCCTTGGGTCCCTTGTCATGGGAGTTCTGTGTGCTTCCATGGTCTGAGAGGCCGTTTCCTCCCCCAGTTTGGGGAAGTTTTCAGCAATTATTTCTTCAAAGACATTTTCTATCTCTTTTTCTCTCTCTTCCTCTTCTGGTACTCCTATAATGCGAATATTGTTCCATTTGGATTGGTCACACAGTTCTCTTAATATTCTTTCATTCCTGGAGATCCTTTTATCTCTCTCTGCGTCAGCTTCTCTGTGTTCCTGTTCTGTGATTTCTAGTCCATTAATGGTCTCTTGCATCTTGTCCATTCTGCTTTGAAGCCCTACCAGAGATTGTTTTATTTCTGTATTCTCCCTCCTTAGCGCTTGCATATTTCTCTGCAAGTCCATCATCATGGCTATGACTTTTATTTTGAATTCTTTTTCAGGAAGATTGGTTAAATCTGTCTCCCCAGATTCCTTCTCAGGGGAGGATGTGGAGGATGTCTGGATTAGACTGGTCTGGATCAAATTTTTCTGCCTTTTCATGTTGAAAGATGCAGTGGTATGCTGTTGACTCATCTTTAAGCCTGGAGAACCAAGACCCTTTCCACTTGCTCCTGGTCTTTCTTTCCTGGGGCAACAGTGACCCCTAGCGGCTTGTGTTGGGCAGTTGCACGTAGATGGGTCTCTGTTTCTTGCCCAGCCGCTATGGAGGAAGCTCCCTTGCTGTGGGCATGGCCGCTTTCAGGCTGCTTCTCTGCTATGGCGGGGCTGCTCCGGAGGGGGAACGGGTGGGGGGCTGTTTATCATCATGAGGGGTCTCAGAGCTGCACTGCCGCCTAGAAGGTTAGGGCGCCCAGAGTTCCCCGGGACTCCCGGCTGCTGGGCTGTGTGCTCTGGGACGTTTCCATCCAGCTGTGGGGTCCCTGTCTCTTTAAGATTTTCACAAAGCACTCGCTTTTCTTTGTCCCAGGGGTGCCGGCTGTGGGGACCTGCTCGCAGGTTTTACTGTTCCGTTTCGCTAGTGTCCAGCACTCCTCGCACTGTGTGCACTCTGGGTGCAGATGGCTAGGGCTGGGTGTTTAGCAGTCCTGGGCTCCCTCTCCCTCCCGGCTCCGACTCCTCTCCTCCTGCTGGGAGCTGGAGTGAGGGGCCTCGGCTCCCGCCAGGCTGCGGCTTGTATCTTACCCTCTTCGCGACGTGCTAGGTTCTCGTGGGTGTGGATGTAGTCTGGCTGTTATCCTGTGTCTCTGGTCTCTCTTTTAGGAAGAGTTGTATTTGTTGTATTTTTAAAAATATATATGTTTTTGGGAGGAGATTCCTGCTGTCCTTCTCACACTGCCATCTTAGCTCTGCCTCCTAGTTGATTAAGTTTGAATGCATTCTATAAGCACTGTTTTTACTTCCCCTCCCCATTTTATGTTTTGACATCATATTTTACATCTTTTTATTTTGTGTATCCCTTAACTAATTATTATAGATTAAGTTGATTTTACTACTTTTGTCTTTTAACTTTCATACTAGCTTCATAAGTAGTTGATTCTGTATATGTTTACATTTACCAGTGAGAATTTTTTTCTTTTGTAAGTTTCTTCTAGACATGGCCTTTTCTTTTGCTCTTTAAGAAGTCCCTTTAACATTTCTTGTAAGGCCAAGTTTGGTGGTAATGAACTCTTAACTGTTTTTGTTTGAGTAACTTTTTATTTACGTTCAATTATGAATGACAATTTTTATGGGTTGAGTATTTCTGGTTGTAGGTTTTTTCCAGCAGTTTGACTGTATCATGTCACTCCCTTCTGGCCTGCAAAATTTCGAATGAAAAACTAGTTGACAGTTTGATGGTGTTGTTTTGTATGTAATGATTTGCTTTTTTCTTGCTGCTTTTAAGATCTTTACTTTAAATTTTGATATTTGAATTATAATGTTTCTGGGTGTGAACCTTTTTGGGTTCATCTTGTTTGGGGCTACCATGTTTCTTGGACCTGGTATCTTTTTCGTTCTCTGGGTTCGGGCAGTTTTCATCTATTATTTTTTCAAATAAGTTTTGTACACCTTTCTCTTTCTCTTCTCCTGGGAGAAAAGTGAAGTTTTCTGCAGCTTTCTATAATGCAAATGTTAGTATGGTTGATGTCGTTCCAGTGGTCTCTTAAACTGCCTTCATTTTTAAAAATTCTTTTTCCTTTTTGCTATTCCACTTGGATCATTTCCACTACCCTGTATTCCAGATTGCTGAACTGTACTTCTTTATCAGATCTGCTGCTGTTTCCCTCTAGTGTATTTTTCATTTCAGTTATTGTATTTCTTCTCAGATTAGTCCTTTTCTTGTATTTTATTTTTGTTGAAATTCTCACTATTCATCCTTTCTTCTCCTGAGTTCAGTGAGCTTCTCTATGACCATTAATTTGAACTTTTATCAGGTAGATTGCTTATGTTCATTTCATTTGGTTCTTTTACTGAGGTTTGTCTTGTGCTCTCCTTTGGAATGTATTCCTCCAAGATTGTCTGATTCTCTTTTATTACTTATTAGGTAGATCAGCTTCATCTATTGGTCTTGAAGGAATGGCCTTACATAGGAGGAGTCCTTTGGGGTTCAGAAGCACAGTTCTCTCTGGTTCCAATGACCAAGTACTGCAGGGGTGTCCCTATGCAGGCTTTGTGCCTACCCTGTGTGGCTGGCTGCCACTGCTGCGGGTATATTGCTGGGCTGGGCCACCATGCCCCGCCACACATCCCCCCAAGGCAGGAGCCATTCTGGGGGGCACTGACTAGCTGAGGTTACCAGCTGGATGTGGTGTGGCAGGGGCCAATTTGCAGGAGTGTAGGTTAGGTGGGGTTGGTTTGCAGGGGAATGCTGAGGCAGGACAAGCAATGCTAGCAAGGCAGATGGAGTGTCAGAAATGACTCTTCTGTTCCAGGGGAGTTGCTACAGATGCCTGCTTCTCTGGCACATGCCCCAAAGTTAGTCAGTAACTCTCCTTCATATATGACCCAGGCCCTTTTCAAACCGCTGATTCTGTGCTAGGTCTCAGAGTGAGATTGTATGTGAGTCCTTAAAGAATTAAGTCTTGGTGATTTTTGAAGCTGGATATCATGGTGGCTTGTCTTTCTGTTGTGGGGCTCCCAGGACAAGGGTACTGAATGTGGGGCTTGAACCCTTTGTTTCTTAGGGAGGACCTCCATGTTTGTGATAGCCATCCCACTTGATCCCTATCCTAATAAGGGTGTGGGTTCTCACTAGACTGTGTCTCTGCCTTTCCTACCTGTTATGATGTAGTTTTTTCTTTTTATTTTCAGTTGTGGACAAGTTTTTCTGCTAGCTTTCAGGTTGTTCTCAGAGAGTTGTTGTTTTGCTGTGTCCACGGGAGGAGGTGATCTCAGAATCTTCCTATTCCACCACCTAGATCCCCTTCTTCTATTACTTTTCTTTATATAATTGTTTTTGAACAAATACTTTTTTGCTGGAGACTTGGAAATTCACTAAGTATCAAATAACAGATATGGAGCAAAGGAACACCTGGGGAATAAAACAGTACATTTGCATGAAGTAAATAGCTTGAAGAAAAGTCCATTTTTGATGTTCTGTTCTTTAATTGCATTCTTTAATTTTGCATATATTAACTAGATAATCTTTCCTTAGTCTTTGCAGTTGTATCTTCTCTTCTGAAGTAGTATCATAATTATACTTCCTTAAATGTTTTTCAACTATGTATTAAAAATCTTTGTAGAACATAACATTGCATTTCACTAAAGGAGGTAGGCCTATGCTACTTTCAAGACCAGGAGACATAGCTGAATTACCTAATACATAAACACAGACAAAATGAGAAGACAGAGGTATATATTCCAAATGAAAAGAACAAGACAAAACCTCAGGGAAAAAGAAAC
The DNA here is from genome assembly GCF_040802235.1 of Manis javanica. Taxonomy (NCBI): domain Eukaryota; kingdom Metazoa; phylum Chordata; class Mammalia; order Pholidota; family Manidae; genus Manis; species Manis javanica. The sequence goes on along the minus strand of NC_133163.1, from coordinate 98,929,941 downwards.
CTAAACAGTATATTAAAAAATTCAGACTGCTTTTTACCTGATAAAGTATTCAAACTAATGGTCATAGAGATAGCACACATGAGAAAGGAGTGGATAAACTCAGAATTTCGGCATAGGTCAGAGGTAAAATGTAAGACCCGAAACCATAAAACTTCTAATAGAAAATACAGGTAGTAAACTTTTGGGCATGGACTTTAGCAATGTTTTTCTGGATTTGTCTCCTTAGGCAAGGGAAACAAAAGAAAAATAAACAATTGGAATTACATAAAACAGAAAATCTTTCGCTCAGCAAAGGAAACAACAAAAGGCAACCTGTGAGTGGGAGAAGACACTGGCAAATGATACATCTAATAAAGGTTACTATCCATAATATAGAAAGAACTCATACAATTTAACACGAAGAAAACAACTAGATTAAAAAATGGGCAGAGGACCTCAAATAGACGTTTTTCTAAAGAAGACATACAGTAGCCAACAGACATGAAAAGATGCTCAACATCACAAAACATCAGGGAAATGCAAATCAAAAACACATAAGATAACCACCTCACACATGTCAGAATGGCTATTATCAAAAAGATAAATAACAAGTGTGGCAAGGAGGTAGAGAAAAGGGAACCTTGGTGCACTGTTGATGGGAATATAAATTGGTATAGGTGCTATGGAAAACAGTATGGAGGTTCCTTGAAAAATTACTTACCTGAAGAAAGCAAAACAGTAATTCAAGAAAATTATGTGCACCCCTATGTTTATTACAGCATTATTTGTAATGTCCAAGTTACAGAAGCAACCGAAGCATCCATCAATAGATGATGAATGGATAAAGAAGATGTGTATGTATCCACAATGAAGTAGTACTCAACCACAAAGAGGAATTTGTGACAGTGTGGATGGACTAGATGACTATGCTAAGTGAGATAAGTCAGAGAAGACAACATGCAACTTCACTTATATATGAAATCTAAAAAACAGAACAAGTGAATAGAGACAAAAAAGCAGAAACAGACTCATAAATACAGAGAACAAAACTGTTGGTTGCCAGAGGGGAGATGGGTGGGGCGGCATGGGCAAAATAGATAAAGCGGATTAAGAGGTACAAACTTTCATAGAATAAGTAGTCACAGAGATAAAAAGTACAGCATAGGAAATAGAGTCAATAATACTCTTCTAATAACCTTGTATGGTGACAGATGGTAACTACACTTAATAGTGGAGAGCATATTGTAATGTGTATAATTGTATCACTGTGTTGTATATCTGAAGCTAGTAGAATATTGTATACCAGCTATACTTCATTTTTTTAAAAAGGCATGCCCAGATTTTTCCATTACATAATTAATTTAGAAGTGGCAATTTGCTTCCCTGGTTATTCCTAGATTACAAATTAGATCAATTTTTGTTCTTAAGAACCTGCTTGTGGTAGAGATTAGGGATGAGAACTAGAAAAGTACAGTATTAATAAGGAGTAAGTAAACTTGGATGACTTCCTTATCCCTGAAATTAAGTACTATAGTGGCCTAAAGCTTACTCCTCTCTTGTTTTTTGCGATACAGCCATATGTGGTCTCATCAAGAGCCTCACTCAGTTGCTCTGCTTGAGAGAGGGGCATGTGAGTCTTACCTTAAGGCCTCTTTGGTTTGGGGGTCAGTTTAATTACTGACTCATCTTCCATAGCCATAGATGTTTGGAGTTAGAGGAACCTTTGAGGCCATCTTATTTAACTCCTTACTTCTATGCTTTGGGAAGCCAATGCCCAGAGACTGACTGACACAGTGTGGAGAATGAAATTTTGGAATCCGGGCATTCAGTTAGCTTCTCTGAAATCATGTATTTTTTCCTACTAGAAATCTCTTTAGTGTTCATTGGACTGTAGTAATGTTATGTCTCCTTAGCAAGCATATTATTATCTGTTTTTATCTAATAGGTTAACATTTGATTTATATTCTTAGGAATTAATAATTGGGATTTTGGATAGTACTTCCCTGAGGTTAATCTGTCTTTTACATAGTAGACAATCTGTTGTAATTCAGAAAAACTTTTCTGTTTTTCTAATTGATTTTAAAGACCTGATTTTTTTTTTAATGAAAACCTCTTACTGGATATGTTTTTTCCTAATAAATTAACAGTTATAGAAAAAAAGATTAGGATAGACTTACCTACTTTTGGTTTCCTTTACAGGTACTGTAATCAGGTTCTTTGTAAAGAAATTGATGAGTGTGTGACTCTTCTTCTTCAAGAACTTGTTAGTTTCCAGGAACGCATCTACCAAAAGGATCCTGTAAGAGCAAAAGCGAGAAGACGACTTGTCATGGGTCTAAGGGAAGTTACCAAACATATGAAGTTAAATAAGATCAAGTGTGTTATAATTTCTCCAAACTGTGAAAAAATCCAGTCAAAAGGTATTAACCTTTTGCTTTTGAAGTGCTTTGGTGTTTATTTGGTATAATTGTAGGATATGCAGTGAATTTTAAAGTGGAAACCATATGTCTCAGCAGAGTTTAGGTATAAAACATAATATCGAGCATGAGGAAGGAAAATGAAATCTTTCAGTACCTGAAATTAAGTAATAAAATTGACATCACATTGTAAAGAAAATCTCCCATCTGAATACTAGTGAGAAGGATTTAAGTTGAGCAAACTTTTCCCCTTCTGTTGTAATCAGAGTGGCTATAGTGAGAGTTTCTTTACTTTACCTCTGTAATATGCACTACTTTTTACATTTTTATGTCATCTTTTCATGGACGTTTTCTCTTAAAAAGGATTTGAAAAAACTAAAGGTCTTTGCTTCTTATGGTGAAGCTGTGTCTTTCAAAAATGAGAAGTTATATACAGAGGCTCTTGAGTGATTCAGCACATAAGTACTTCATACTATGTTTAGTACCCTTATTTGCCCTTTTTTATGGAGGAGCCACTTCAGGTGATGGGGAGTAGACAGATGCATCAAGTAGCAGTAGCAGACGTATTCTACATAGGGGAGAAATACTAACAAAAAATAGCAATGTTTAATCTGCCTTACTGTATGTGTTAGTTTGCTACTTGAGCTGAGAGATTGGATAAAGGAAACAACCAGTATTAGCAATTTTGATATTACTCTTTCATAAATGTTTATTGTATTGAAAATTAACTCCTGCCGTGCTAATCCCTATGGAGAGACAAAGGTGCTAGCATTGAAGGAATCTAACATTTAATTGGGAAAAACAAAATACTTAACCTATATCCACATATAGAACAATTCATATATGAAAATGTATGTAACAGTGTAAGTGCCATAAGCATTTGCTTTATGCTTTAGCTGTTGGGTGCCAAAATAGCTCTATTTAGGAAATAATTAAAACCTGTGTGTGTGTCAACTTTTACAGGTGGCCTGGATGAAGCTCTCTATAATGTTATAGCCATGGCACGGGAACAAGAAATTCCTTTTGTGTTTGCCCTTGGAAGAAAAGCTCTAGGACGCTGTGTGAACAAGCTGGTTCCTGTTAGTGTTGTGGGAATCTTCAACTACTTTGGTGCTGAGGTAAGACAGACTTTAGAAGACACATACCCTCACTCCTCCCTGTCTGTCTCCTCCCAGCCTCATAGTACATTTTCTGTTGACACATGCCAGTCTTACATGGCAAGCATTTGAAGAAGTGAGGGTGATGACTTTCCCAGAATGAGTAGAAAATTCTTGAGTATTACAAGAATTGTACTGACTTCTTTCCCTTTTTTGAAAACATGTAAGTTAGTCCTACAGCATTTTGAAAAAATTTAGGCTCCTCTTTCTGCCATAGTATTTTTATCTTCTGGGTTCATCTGTGTAGTACTTAATAATTTACTTAACTGCTGGGTAGATACCTGATATTACATAGTGTTAAAGAATTGTCTTATTTAATTATATAAGATAAATTAAATAAATAATTTTCTTATTAACAACATAAAATAAATTTGTATGTTGGGTATATTTTGTGCTACAAGGAGTCAAGAGAGAAAAGAAATCTTTAATTGGAGAGGATTTTTCTTTAGAAGATGAAATTCCAAAACCAGTTGCCAGAATAATTCTGCACCTTCATCTTAATCTCACAATCTGCTAATACAAAGCATTGCCCATAGGAGCTAATAATAGGATTTTGAGTAATCTTTATTAACTGATAACATTTTAAGATTTTTTTAATAAAGTTGATTCTAAAATATTTTGTGACACCACTGATGAACTATTTTCCCTCTTCCCAACAATACTATTTTTATATATATAAGTGCTTATATCATCCAGTCACCATATTAGCATACCCCTATCCTGCTATCCATTCAAGTACTCCCCTACCACCCATGAAATCAGTTGATCTACACACCTACTCTGTATGAAAATATAATTTCAGCATTTGTGCTCCCACAGTAGCCCATGCTTTTCTCGGTTATAGATCATACTGCCTTACTGTGGTTTATGAAATTTGCCCTTTAACTATGAATTCCTTGAGGTCAGGCCTTCTCTCCGAATATCCCTGACATCTTTCACATTACTTGAGTGTGAGTAGGCAATAAATGTTTGCTTAATGGATTATGTGGTATGTGTATATCTGCTTGCTTTGTTAAACTTGTATGTGAGAACTCAGATGATAAATACTTCTGTGGGAAAGAAGGTCATATATAAAGATGCCTAATAAAAGTGTACTCCTCTTTTGTTCACTATTAGAATTTATGGAATCGGAGTGACATCAGGGTCAGGAAAAGTAGACATGTTTGTTTTTAATTGCATCGACTTCTTATTGAATTATAAATAATGAGTTATTTGTATGGTTTTATATTATAAAATGCTTGCCAGTTTTGTTTGTACATTGTTTTACTTGCTCTCTATTGTTTTGAGGTAGGTAAGTTACTGTTTATACCAAAATACACTCTTAAAATGGAGGTAAAGGAAGTACTGATATATTATCAAGCTTATCCATTTGCAGTAAGGTGGTAATGCCCCAAAGTTACCTTTACAATCTGAAGAAACTAACCTTTGAATTAAGCTTCTTATGCTTACCCTGACATTCAAGGCTTTTTATCCCCTGGTAGCTTGTCTCTTCAATGTTGTTCTCTTATCTTCTGTTTTATTCCTTTATTCCCAACTGTTCTGTTTTATTTATATTGTAAAACTAATGTTAATTTCAAAGTAACATATCCATATGCCCATTTTCTTTTTGTTCACTTCACTTGAGTGTATTGTTTGTTAAAAATTACAAACACTTAAGAAATCTGTCGCATGTAATAGATAGAGGCTGTTTTTAACAATGTCCGTCCTCCCCCCTTTTTAAAAACAAATCTTGAGTATGTTTTTGATACTAGTAGTGTTACTACTAGTTATCACCCAACCCCTCTTCAGAAGTCAACACAACTAGCAATAGCATTTACTGTGCTTGCTACTTCAAACAACTGAAAATGCAACAGGCTAAAGCGTGCTACTTACATTTTTCCTTTTTAAATATAATTTCCAGAGACATAGTCCTTAGCAATATGATACTTTCTCCCATGCTTTCATCTTATTATGGTTTATACTTAAATGACAGTACCTCAGTACAGAGAAAAATACTTTATGTGCTTTTCCTCCCATTGTCTGGAAACATTTTTTTATATATAAAATTAAACATTCTGACACATGTTCAGGTCATGTTTACTAGTAAAATTCTCACTTAATGTGTGGGTATGTTGCATTGTGATAGGAAATCAAGATAGTAAGCAGGAGTAGAAGGTTGTTGAACTATGATATAGAAACCATGCAAAGTCATTGATATTTTTCTGGTGGCTGTGGAAACTTCAGTGTGCTTTGGCTGTCATTAGAATCAGTTATTAAAATACAACTTTAATGCTGTATGAATTTTGCCATTCTATTAACATGAATGTGCTCCATCCCTACCATTTCACTGGAACTTTAATTCCATTCATGTTCATGTTCATTTCTGTTCCACTGATAGAGGAACTTCTAGTTTTTTGTTCCACATTCTACTTATGGGCTTTTTATTCCATTTTCATAATTTTCCTTTGTCCCAATATCTGTGGCTTATCCATCTGTTAAATGTCATGATTTTACCATCTCTGCAAAGCCCCTGCTGGCTGTACAATCACCGGCTTCTTTTTGGTCGTCTTCAAGTTCTTCCAAGAAGCACACTTTATAGGGAACTTCTAATTCCCGTAGAGACTGCCATCTTCTGCGTCCTTGGACATCACCCTGCTGTACACTTTTTCCTGTATATTCTAACCCACAGATTCTTCACTGTTCCCTAAACAAATCAAGTATGTTTGTAAGTCTATACCTTTTTTCATGATTTTGCATATTTGGCTAAAAATGTACTGTCACTACCCTTCAAAATTGTACCTATTTTTCAAGGCCTGTACCAGATGATTACTTAGTGAATTCTTCACTGATGCCCAGCAGTTAGATTTGATGTTTCCTTCAAAAGCCAAGATACTGTGTATGTGTTCTGGCATTTAAGGTATTGTGCTTTCAGTCATAGCTGTGTTCTTCCAGCCACCTGAAAGGTTCCTTGAGAGCAAAGTGGTATTCCAGGGCTCTGTACTCACTGTCGTGCCAGATGCTAAAGGGTGCAATTGTGGAATTGATAAACTCTCCAAGAACTTTAATATAGCCCATTTAATGACTAGTATAGGAGAAATTTCCTTAGAACTACAAGAAATACATAAGTAATATATTTAAGTTGTAGAGTATTTTATAAGGTTCTGTGGTCTGGGTGCCATTTGGATTTTGTGCTGATTAAAAGTATCTGAAACTGCAGAGATATTTATTGCTAATAATAGGAATAAAAAGTAACAAAAAATAAAAATAGACTAATCAAAATCTCTTTCTTTTTAGAGCCTTTTTAATAAGTTAGTAGAACTTACTGAGGAAGCCAGGAAAGCATATAAAGATATGGTGGCAGCAATGGAACAAGAGCAGGCCGAGGAAGCCTTAAAGAATGTGAAAAAGGTGCCACACCACATGGGACATTCTCGGAATCCCTCTGCAGCAAGTGCCATTTCTTTCTGCAGTGTTATTTCTGAACCCATCTCTGAAGTAAATGAAAAGGAGTATGGTAAGTTGTTACATACCATTTTAAATTACTTAAATCTTGAAATCACGTAAAGTGATTAAAATCATTTTAAAATTGACTTCTCATGCTACCTTTTATTTTTATATTGATCATTCAAATTTTGCTCAAAGTTTTAGTTAAAAAAATGGTTTAAAAACATAAACGTAAAGTTTCAATTCTCATTGAAAATTAAGAGAATATTTGGGACTTTGATTTCCTGTGAGACCCTAGGATTTAAGTCACATTTCCAAAATCTTTAAAAAAAAAAAAATCCCAAAGGGATTTAAAAAAACAAAATGCACCATACTTGTGACCTTTAACTAAGGAAATTCTAGGAAGTTTTATTCTAATACTTTATACTCAATTGTTAAAATTTTGTAATTACTAAGTAAATGGAAGACCTGAATACCATTCAGTCTAAGCTTATGAAACCTAGACATGTGACATGTGTTTTGAGTTAAATCTTATGGTAGTCAAAGGAAATATAGACTAAAAAGTAAATTTATGTGTAATGTTTGAAATAAGATTATTTACTGCACTCCACATTTTCGTCGTTTTCTTGTGTTGTTTCTATAATATTTTGAACTCTTAAGTTCTCCATCTAGCTCTTAAGTTTTGATCTAATTTCTGATTAATTTCCCCTGTTCCTTTTTCTTTTTAAAAATAGTATAGCCACCACCTTCAACTTGTCTCCTTGTTCTACCAAACAGCTTGTTGCCACCTAAAATTTAATATGAGGAAAACTGAGTTCTCATTTTCTCACCTTCCTTTTCTTGGTGTTCCCTGTCTGTGATTGTAGTTAAATGTTTGGAATGCTTTCAACAATGCTCCAAACCAAAGGCAAGTTATTGTGGGCCTTTAAGAAACTGTTGATCAAGGATGCATGGTAGTTTCTTAGGGGCAGACATGTGTCTTTGGCTGGAGTGATACTAGTTGAAAGTAAAGGAGATTAAATGCCAACTTTGTAAATGAGGTCATTTTCTATATGCTGATGGGCCAGATCTCAAAGGCAAACTATAAGATAAATTCATAAAGCTGTGGATTTGGGCAAATGACAGTGATCGTCATTTGGGCACATAAAAAGAAAAGTTAGGGAAAGAATCTCTCAAAGACCTAGAGATGTTTTCAAAAAAAAAACACTGGATGTAAAGTGTTCAGAGACTGAAACCTTGGCTTTTTCACACTGCCTGGTGGATTCAGCATAATTGATTAATTTCTTGGCCTCCAATTTCTCTTCAGTAAAGGTTTATCTAGATCATCTGTAAGGTTCACAGCAAAAATTGTGTGAGTTAATGGTTGAATCCTAAGGATGAATTTAGACAGAACCTTAAAGATTCTGGCCTGATGTGCTGATTTATCAGGACACCAATAAAATGAGTAAAAGTAATAATAAATAACATTGAGAGCAAAGCACAGAGTTATTCTGTTGTATCAGATGGATTCAGCAGTTAACATAAAACCCATTAATGTGGCTTAACAATTTGAATATTCAGTTAATTCACAATGTCATCAAGGTTCCTAGTTCTTCCTTCTTCCTATTCTTCCATTCTTAGTCTGTAGCTTCTTATTCTTGTGCTTATCATCTCATGTTCATAAATAGCTGCTGTGGCTCAGAGCATCACAACAAAAACAGGAGGTTCTGGCAGTGTGTTTCTTTTATCAGTGAAGGAAACAGTTTTCAAAAGATTTCCCCTTTTGTTTTGGCTAGAACTGATCATGTGACTACTTTTAGTTGCAGAAGAGACTTGGGCAGGGAATATTTGTCAAAGGGACATGGGATAGCCATGATTTCTAAGGACTCTCTTAATTCATTTAGGACTAAGTTCAAGTCCGTCCCAAAATTTAGGGGTTCTGTTAGCCAGGAAAAAACTAGGGAATGACTGTTGGGTAGACAACAAACAGCGTCTTCCATGCCATCTTGGTGTAAGATTTCTAAAATATTTTCTTTTGATTTCCACAGCTTAAAGAAAAAACAAAGCTGGGAAAAGGGTGCAAATCATTGGTAGAATAGAAAGGCTCCAGAGATAGTCCAATCTTACCATCCTTTGTGTACCCCTTGTTTTCTTTGTTTATATTTTCCTTCCACCTGAGCTGGGTCTATATTCATCATAACAAATATAAATAAATTCATTTTCAAAAATAAATCACAGCTAAACTATAAAGTTATTTGAGTTAAGAACCAATCACATAACAGACACTTGATATATAATAATAAAGCTCACTTACTGAATTCTTCCTATGTGCTAGGGCACTTCATGTTTATTGAGCTATTTAATCCTCTGAGCAACCATATGAGATAAATACTGTACTGCACTTTACAGATGAGGATGCTAAGGTGGGGAGAGGTAAATAACTTGCCAGTGTCACAGAGCTGGTAAGTCTGACTCCAGAACCTGCACTCTTAGCCAGTGTGATATGTATTCCCTCCCTGTTAAGTGAATTCTCAGTAGGACCATACAGTAGGGTTTCAGTAACAACTTTTGAGGGAAGAACAACCTCAGTGTCTAATTCATCCATCCTGAGTTCTTGCTCGTTCTCTGCTACCACCCTTCCTCTATAGGCTCTTGAACTCATGTGCTTGTTGTCTGCTATATACAACTACCTAACGATGGCCAGCCTCTCTGTGTGTACTCACTGAGGGAGAAAGACGCTCCTCATCCTTAGGTGACTCAGTAGTGATTTGAAAGTTTAAAAGGTAGTATCACGAAGAACTAATAAAAAACAGGAAAGCATAGAGGGGGTTAATAAGTAAAGATGAGCTTTATTAAATAAATTGTGCAAAATAAACAGTTCAGAAGCAGGGTAGGTTTGGATCAGTCCCATTTCTAGGTTTGTTGAAGTCTTTGATCACACCTTTAACTTGCTTCCCAGTCCCTTTGTCAGAAGTGGACTTCTAGGCGTTCTGTTCTGACTTTAGATTGCCTGCGTTAAGTTCCCCCAACCCAAATCAGATCTCACCTGTTCTACAGAAAGATGGCACTTTGATACCCACTCTGCTTATTCCTGTCATGTTCATGTGTTTGCATGTTTATCAGCTATTGATCAAGCTTTATCTATTATTCTAAGGTGGGAGCCTGGGCCCTCCCATGTTGATGTATGACTTCAGTGGCTCTTTGATCACTGTGACAAGTCTCTTGAAAGCTAATTGCAGAATCCCTTGTGTCTGCTTCCAGGGTCTTAATCTAGCTTTCCTTTCCAAAGGGGACCCATATCGGCTTTTGGCTCACTTCCAAGTAGGTGACATAACCTAGACTGAGCTTGGGAAGAGGCCAGCCAGGCTCAGTCTACTGACCTCCTTCCTTTTCCTGTTCCTTGTCAAGAGAAAGGTGGGACTTTTTCCCCAAGTGAATCCTTGTAGTACTTTCAAAGGAGGAAAATAACTGTTGGAAGGAAATGTAAATGTGCATACAGAATTTTTTTTTTTTTTTTTTTTGAGAGGGCATCTCTCATATTTATTGATCAAATGGTTGTTAACAACAATAAAATTCAGTATAGGGGGGTCAATGCTCAATGTACAATCATTAATCCATCTCAAGCCTAATTCTCGTCAGTCTCCAATCTTCTGAAGCATAACGAACAAGTTCTTACATGGTGAACGAATTCTTACAGAGTGAATAAATTCTTACATGGTGAACAGTACAAGGGCATTCATCACAGAAACTTTCGGTTTTGATCATGCAATATGACCTATAAACCATCAGGTCAAATATGAATATTCATTTGATTTTTGTACTTGATTTATATGTTGATCCCACATTTCTCCTATTATTATTATTATTTTTATTTTTAATAAAATGCTGAAGTGGTAGGTAGATGCAAGATAAAGGTAGAAAACATAGTTTAGTGCTGTAAGAAGGCAAATGTAGATGATCAGATGATCAGGTGTGTGCCTATGGACTAAGTATTAATCCAGGCTAGACAAGGGCAGCAAGACATCCACGGATGCAGAAGATTTCTCTCAAAGCAGGGGGGGTGAGGTTCTGAGCCTCACCTCTGTTGATCCCCAAATTCTCACCTGATGGCCCCCCTGCGACTGTGCCTGTCTTAGGTTGTTCCTCCCTTGAGGAATCTTACCCGTCTCTGGCTAACCAGTCATCTTCCGGGGCCATACAGGGAAATGTAAAGTTGGTAAGTGAGAGAGAAGCCATATTGTTTGCAAAGGTTAGCTTTTTACTTCTTTGCAGATTTATGCCCTGTGGATTCTATGCCCAGCACTTGTCTCGAGGTATCTTTACCACCTGGAGGAATTATGATACTCGGTAAATTCGATATGAGGCACGAATTCTATTTAAGGTTTGTAATTAGGAAGGAAGAAGAAAAGCTATAGATGTAGCATATGAAGGAAACTTGGGAGGATTGATTATTTCTTTGACATATCTTCTTGTATAGTACCTTAAGTATGTATAGGTTTTAAACTACTAACTAATTTGCACACACATATTAACATAATAGGAATACGGTGACATAAACAAAGCAAATCTATAATTACCAGCCATCTCCAGTGAAGCCAAGAAAACCATTTAGGCACCCTAGGCATTTGTGAAAATTTATCTATGATATGATGGATATTTTCCAACTGTACTTGAACCATCAGACAAATTAAAGCAGCCCATTTCTGGGATCTGTTCACATCCCATATGTTCTTTTAACCATAGATAGTCTATAGTCATGAGATTTTGGGGTGCTACAACTTGCACCCCTCCCAACTCCTGGTTGAGTTCCAACAGTACAGATCCAGTCAAATTCGTTGTCTCACTGTATGCACCTGCCAGCCTAGACATCTCCCTCCTCCTTCTTATGGCAAGTCCAGGAGACGGTGGGCTGGATGCAGCCACAACCGCAGCATCGTCCGGATCCCTGTGGAGGCTTTTTGATGATCATCCCCCGGCACGAGTCCTCCAGAGAGTGCTGATGCCGGAAGCTCCTCCTCATATCGTATCTTAGTTCATTTTCTGGGTATCCAAGCTAGGCCTTGATCTTCTGCGTAGAAACAAACAGACCCTTTGCCCACACTTTGACATGCCCTCTATACCACTGTGCAGAACTCATTGGAGGTCAGCACACAGTAACTGCTTTTTTTTTTTTTTTTAATTAAGAGAAAGGAATATTATCAGAAAAGAGTACCTCCATAGCTGATCATCTGACACCCTTTAAGTGATCAACATTAAGGATATTTAAAGCATGCGTTGATCTTTGATTTACCAATAGTTTTATCCTGTTAAGGAGTAATCCCCCTTTTCTTTCTTTCTTTCTTTTTTTTTTTAAATTTTTAATCTACACTTACCTGAAGAATACTATGTTTACTATGCTCTCCCCTATATCAGGTCCCCCCTAACAACCACATTACGGTTACTGTCCATCAGCTTAGCAAAATGTGGTAGAGTCACTACTTGTCCTCTCTGTGTTGTGCAGCCCACCCTCCCCTTTCTCCCTCCCCCCCATGCATGCTAATCTTAATACCCCCCTTCTTCTTCCCCCCCCTTATCCCTCCCTGCCCACCCATCCTCCCCAGTTCCTTTCCCTTTGGTACCTGTTAGTCCATTTTTGGGTTCTGTAATTCTGCTGCTGTTTTGTTCCTTCAGTTTTTCCTTTGTTCCTATACTCCTCAGATGAGTGAAATCATTTGGTATTTCTCTTTCTCCGCTTGGCTTATTTCACTGAGCATAATACTCTCCAGCTCCATCCATGTTGCTGCAAATGGTTGGATTTTTCCACTTCTTATGGCTGAGTAGTATTCCATTGTGTATATGTACCACATCTTCTTTATCCATTCATCTACAGATGGACATTTAGGTTGCTTCCAATTCTTGGCTATTGTAAATAGTGCTGCGATAAACATAGGAGTGCATCTGTCTTTCTCAAACTTGATTGCTGCGTTCTTAGGGTAAATTCCTAGGAGTGGAATTCCTGGGTCAAATGGTAGGTCTGTTTTGAGCATTTTGATGCACCTCCATACTGCTTTCCACAATGGTTGAACTAATTTACATTCCCACCAGCAGTGTAGGAGGGTTCCCCTTTCTCCACAGCCTCGCCAACATTTGTTGTTGTTTGTCTTTTGGATGGCAGCTATCCTTACTGGTGTGAGGTGATACCTCATTGTAGTTTTAATTTGCATTTCTCTGATAATTAGCGATGTGGAGCATCTTTTCATGTGTCTCTTGGCCATCTGTATTTCTTTTTTGGAGAACTGTCTGTTCAGTTCCTCTGCCCATTTTTTAATTGGGTTATTTGTTTTTTGTTTGTTGAGGCGTGTGAGCTCTTTATATATTCTGGACGTCAAGCCTTTATCAGATCTGTCATTTTCAAATATATTCTCCCATACTGTAGGGTTCCTTTTTGTTCTATTGATGGTGTCTTTCGCTGTACAGAAGCTTTTCAGCTTAATGTAGTCCCACTTGCTCATTTTTGCTGTTGTTTTCCTTGCCCGGGGAGATATGTTCAAGAAGAGATCACTCATGTTTATGTCTAAGAGGTTTTTGCCTATGTTTTTTTCCAAGAGTTTAATGGTTTCGTGACTTACATTCAGGTCTTTGATCCATTTTGAGTTTACCTTTGTATATGGGGTTAGACAATGGTCCAGTTTCATTCTCCTACATGTAGCTGTCCAGTTTTGCCAGCACCATCTGTTGAAGAGACTGTCATTTTGCCATTGTATGTCCATGGCTCCTTTATCAAATATTAATTGACCATATATGTTTGGGTTAATTTCTGGAGTCTCTAATCTGTTCCACTGGTCTGTGGCTCTGTTCTTGTGCCAGTACCAAATTGTCTTGATTACTATGGCTTTGTAGTAGAGCTTGAAGTTGGGGAGTGAGATCCCCCCTACTTTATTCTTCTTTTTCAGGATTGCTTTGGCTATTCGGGGTCTTTGGTGTTTCCATATGAATTTTTGAATTATTTGTTCCAATTCATTGAAGAATGTTGCTGGTAATTTGAGAGGGATTGCATCAAATTTGTATATTGCTTTCGGCAGGATGGCCATTTTGACGATATTAATTCTTCCTAGCCATGAGCATGGGATGAGTTTCCATTTATTAGTGTCCCCTTTAATTTCTCTTAAGAGTGACTTGTAGTTTTCAGAGTATAAGTCTTTCACTTCCTTGGTTAGGTTTATTCCTAGGTATTTTATTCTTTTTGATGCAATGGTGAATGGAATTGTTTTCCTGATTTCTCTTTCTATTGATTCGTTGTTAGTGTATAGGAAAGCTACAGATTTCTGTGTGTTGATTTTGTATCCTGCAACTTTGCTGTATTCCGATATCAGTTCTAGTAGTTTTGGAGTGGAGTCTTTAGGGTTTCTTATGTACAGTATCATATCATCTGCAAATAGTGACAGTTTAACTTCTTCTTTACCAATCTGGATTCCTTGTATTTCTTTGTTTTGTCTGATTGCCGTGGCTAGGACCTCCAGTACTATGTTAAATAACAGTGGGGAGAGTGGGCATCCCTGTCTGGTTCCCGATCTCAGTGGAAATGCTTTCAGCTTCTCGCTGTTCAGTATAATGCTGGCTGTGGGTTTATCATATATGGCCTTTATTATGTTGAGGTACTTGCCCTCTATTCCCATTTTGCTGAGAGTTTTTATCATGAATGGATGTTGAATTTTGTCAAATGCTTTTTCAGCATCTATGGAGATGATCATGTGGTTTTTGTCTTTCTTTTTGTTGATGTGGTGGATGATGTTGATGGATTTTCGAATGTTGTACCATCCTTGCATCCCTGGGATGAACCCCACTTGGTCATGGTGTATGATCCTTTTGATATACTGTTGAATTCTGTTTGCTAATATTTTATCGAGTATTTTTGCATCTACATTCATCAGGGATATTGGTCTGTAATTTTCTTTTTTGGTGGGGTCTTTTCCTGGTTTTGGTATTAGGGTGATGTTGGCTTCATAGAATGAGTTTGGGAGTATTCCCTCTTCTTCTATTTTGTGGAACACTTTAAGGAGAATGGGTATTATGTCTTCTCTGTGTGTCTGATAAAATTCCAAGGTAAATCCGTCTGGCCCTGGGGTTTTGTTCTTGGGTAGTTTTTTGATTACTGTTTCAATTTCTTTGCTTGTAATTGGTTTGTTTAACTTTTGTGTTTCTTCCTTGGTCAGTCTTGGGAGGTTGTATTTTTCTAGGAAGTTGTCCATTTCTTCTAGGTTTTCCAGCTTGTTGGCATATAGGTTTTCATAGTAGTCTTTAATAATTCTTTGTATTTCTGTGGAGTCTGTCGTGATTTTTCCATTCTCATTTCTGATTATGTTGATTTGTGTTGACTCTCTTTTTCTCTTAATAAGTTGGGCTAGAGGCTTATCTATTTTGTTTATTTTCTCAAAGAACCAGCTCTTGGTTTCGTTGATTTTTGCTATTGTTTTATTCTTCTCAATTTTGTTTATTTCTTCTCTGATCTTTATTATGTCCCTCCTTCTGCTGACTTTAGGCCTCATTTGTTCTTCTTTTTCCAGTTTTAATAGTTGTGATGTTAGACTATTCATTTGGGATTGTTCTTCCTTCTTCAAGTGTGCCTGGATTGCTATATACTTTCCTCTTAAGACTGCTTTCGCTGCATCCCACAGAAGTTGGGGCTTAGTGTTGTTGTTGTCATTTGTTTCTATATATTCCTTGATCTCTATTTTGATTTGTTCATTGATCCATTGATTATTTAGTAGCATGTTGTTAAGCCTCCATGTGTTTGTGAGCCTTTTTGTTTTCTTTGTAGAATTTATTTCTACTTTCATACCTTTGTGGTCTGAAAAATTGGTTGGTAGAATTTCAATATTGTGGAATTTACTGAGGCTCTTTTTGTGAGCTAGTATGTGGTCTATTCTGGAGAATGTTCCATGTGCACTTGAGAAGAATGTATATCCTGTTGCTTTTGGATGTAAAGTTCTATAGATGTCTATTAGGTCCATCTGTTCTAGTGTGTTGTTCAGTGCCTGTGTGTCTTTACTTATTTTCTGCCCGGTGGATCTATCCTTTGGGGTGAGTGGTGTGTTGAAGTCTCCTACAATGAATGCATTGCAGTCTATTTCCCTCTTTAGTTCTGTTAGTATTTGCTTCACATATGCTGGTGCTCCTGTATTGGGTTCATATATATTTAGAATGGTTATATCCTCTTGTTGGACTAAGCCCTTTATCATTATGTAGTGGCCTTCTTTATCTCTTGTTACTTTCTTTGTTTTGAAGTCTATTTTGTCTGATATTAGTACTGCAACCCCTGCTTTCTTCTCACTGTTGTTTGTCTGAAATATGTTTTTCCATCCCTTGACTTTTAGTCTATGCTTATCTTTGGGTTTAAGGTGAGTTTCTTGTAAGCAGCATATAGATGGGTCTTGCTTTTTTATCCATTCTATTACTCTGTGTCTTTTGATTGGTGCATTAAGTCCATTTACATTTAGGGTGACTATTGGGAGATATGTACTTATTGCTATTGCAGGCTTTAGATTCGTGGTTACCAAAGGTTCAAGGTTAGCTTCTTTAGTATCTTACTGCCTAACTTAGCTCGCTTATTGAGCTGTTATATACACTGTCTGGAGAGTCTTTTCTTCTCTCCCTTCTTATTCCTCCTCCTCCATTCTTCATATGTTGTGTGTTTTGTTCTGTGCTCTTTTTAGGGGTGCTCCCATCTAGAGCAGTCCCTGTAGGATGCCCTGTAGAGGTGGTTTGTGGGAAGCAAATTCCCTCAGCTTTTGCTTGTCTGGGAATTGTTTGATCCCACCATCATATTTAAATGATAGTCGTGCTGGATACAGTATCCTTGGTTCAAGGCCCTTCTGTTTCATTGCATTAAGTATATCATGCCATTCTCTTCTGGCCTGTAGGGTTTCTGTTGAGAAGTCTGATGTTAGCCTGATTGGTTTTCCTTTATAGGTGACCTTTTTCTCTCTAGCTGCCTTTAAAACTCTTTCCTTGTCCTTGATCCTTGCCATTTTAATTATTATGTGTCTTGGTGTTGTCCTCCTTGGATCCTTTCTGTTGGGGGTTCTGTATAATTCCATGGTCTGTTCGATTATTTCCTCCCCCAGTTTGGGGAAGTTTTCAGCAATTATTTCTTCAAAGACACTTTCTATCCCTTTTCCTCTTTCTTCCTCTTCTGGTATCCCTATAATACGAATGTTTTTCCTTTTGTATTGGTCACATATTTCTCTTAGTGTTGTTTCATTCCTGGAGATCCTTTTATCTCTCTCTATGTCAGCTTCTATACGTTCCTGTTCTCTGGCTTCTATTCCTTCAATGGCCTCTTGCATCTTATCCATTCTGCTTATAAATCCTTCCAGGGATTGTTTCACTTCTGTGATCTCTTTCCTGACATCTGTGATCTCCTTCCGGACTTCATCCCACTGCTCTTGCATTTTTCTCTGCATCTCATCCCATTGCTCTTGCATTTTTTTCTGCATCTCTGTCAGCATGTTCATGATTTTTATTTTGAATTCTTTTTCAGGAGGACTAGTTAGGTCTGTCTCCTTCTCAGGTGTTGTCTCTGTGATCTTTGTCTGCCTGTAGTTTTGCCTTTTCATGGTGATAGAGATAGTTTGCAGAGCTGGTACAAGTGACCGCTGGAAGAGCTTCCCTTGTTGGTTTGTAGCCTTTTCCTGGGAGAATAGCGACCTCTAGTGGCTTGTGCTGGGCAGCTGTGCGCAGACAGGGCTTCTGCTTCCTGCCCAGTTGCTTTGGGGTTTATCTCCGCTGTTGCTGTGGGCTTGGCCTGGCTGGGGCTGTTCCTCCAAAATGGTGGAGCCCCGTTGGAGGGGGAGCATCCAGGAGACTATTTATCTCCGTAAGGGGCCTCTGTGCTCCCTGCTGCCCAGGGGGTTAGAGTGCCCAGAGATCCCCAGATTCCCTGCTTCTGGTCTAAGTGACCTGTCCTGCCCCTTTAAGATTTCCAAAAAGCACTCTCCAAACCAAAACAACAACAGCAACAATGAGAGAGGGAACAGAAAGAAAGAGAAAAAAAAAAGGAAAAAAAAGGAAAAAACAAGCGATTTTTTTTTTTTTTTTTTGTCCTCAGGTGCCGGTCCCAGGCACCCGCTCACTGGTCCTGCTGCCCTGTCTCCCTAGCACCAGGGTCCCTGTCCTTTCAAGGCTTCCAAAAAGCACCCACCCACCGGTCCCGCAGGGAAGGAACGCTCAATATTCTTTGTCCTCAGGCACTGGTCCCACGCACCCGCTCACCAGTCCCGCCGCCCTGCCTCCCTAGCACCGGGGTCCCTGTCCCTTCAAGGCTTCCAAAAAGCACTCGCAGAAAAGAGAAAAAAAAAAGGGGAAAAACGCGCGATTTCCTCTGTCCTCAAGTGCCGGTCTCAGGCACCCGCCCACCGGTCCCGCAGGGAAAAACGGGGGATATTCTTTGTCCTCAGGCGCCGGTCCCAGCCACCCGCTCACCAGTGCCGCCACCGTGCCTCCCTAGCACTGGGGTCCCCGTCCCTTCAAGGCTTCCAAAAAGCGCTCGCCAAAAAGAGAAAAAAAAAAAAGGGGAAAAACGCGCAACCTACTCCGTCCTCAGGCACCGGTCTCAGGCACCCGCTCCCAGGTCTCGCAGGGAGAAACGCGGGATATTCTTTGTCCTCCGGCGCCGTTCCCAGGCACCTCCTCACCGGTCCCGCCACCCTGCCTCCCCAGCAACGGGGGCCCGTCCCTCTAAGGCTTCCAAACAGCGCTCGCCAAAAAAAAAAAAATCGGCTCCGGTTTCTCTCCACCCGCCGGGAGCCGGGGGGAGGGGCGCTCGGGTCCCGCCGGGCTGGGGCTTGTATCTTACCCCCTTCACAAGGCGCTGGGTTCTTGCAGGTGTGGATGTGGTCTGGATGTTGTCCTGTGTCCTGTGGTCTCTATTTTAGGAAGATTTTTCTTTGTTTTATTTTCATAGCTCTATGTGTTTTTGGGAGGAGATTTCCACTGCTCTACTCACGCCGCCATCTTGGCTCCGCCCCCCCAGAATTTTTTAAACTCTTACGCCTTTTCAAAGTTTTTTTTATTTTTTCATGTGTGAACGTTTTTACTCAATAGGTTTTTTTTACCCTGGCATTTACTATATGCCAACCATTAGAGACACAAAAGATGAACAGGAATGAGGATGAGGAGGGAGGAAGGTGTGGAACAGCAAACACAAAACAGGTGCTTTTGAACTGTGTCTGCAAAAAAGTGCTGTTGGAGTTCAGGTCAGTGACTGTCTCTGTCAGGAAAGTCAGGAAGGCTTCACAAAGGAACAGACAGCTAAGGGTGGTCAACAAGGATGAGCAGGGGTCTGAAAGGTAAAGGAGCAAAACATCTCATATAGAAAGAAACAGTTTTCAATTAGGAAGCTATACAACAGGATAAAGAAGGCTTGCACTAAGGTCAAATTTAGGTGGTGACCAAATTTAGTAGTTTTTGAGCTAAAAGTGACATGTTACAGTTACAAGTTCAGTACAATGAAAGGATGTAGTAAGGAAGAAAGATAGGATCAAGAATTATTGTAAGGTTTCTTATGCTTTAAGACTATGAAATGATAATGTAATTAACTGAGAATGAGGCTATAAGAAGAGGATATTTTCTTTCATGAGTTAAGAGTGAGAGTGGAAAGGACCTGTTATAGACTTGAAGTAGCTACAGGAAAGAAAAGTTCTTTCCAGACCATGTGCCCAAATATGGTCTGTGTCATATAATGGGCACTTAGGTGCCCAAAATATGGTCTGTGTCATATAATTGATAGGTGACGATCACATTGCATTTAATGATAGAAAGTGTTGCTTTAGCACTATAGCTTCATTGTTATACCTATAAAATGCAAATTGCAGCTATAATGCAAATAGAAAGGGATTTTTATTTTTTAAAAAGGCAAAAATAAACAGGTGGAACTACATCAAAGTAAAAAGCTTTACTGCACAGCAAAGGGAATTGTCAACAAAATGAAAAGGCAACCTGTTGAATGGGAGGAAAGATTTGCAAATCACATATCTGGTAAGGGGTTAATAACCAAGGTATATAAAGAACTTATATACCAAAAACCCAACATTTGGTTAAAATAGTGGCAAAGGGCCTGAACAGACATTTTTCCAAAGAAGACATACAAATGACCAACAGGCGCACAAAATGTTCAACATCAGTCATCATAGGGAAACTCAAAACCACAAGGAAATATCACCTCATATCTGTCAGAATGGCCAGTATCAAAAAGACAAGAAATAACAGGAATCGGTGAGGATGTGAAAAAGAGGAACGCTCATGCAGTGTTGATGGGAATGTAAATTGGCTCAGCTAATGTGGAAAACTGTGGAGGTTCCTAAAAAAATTAAAAATAGAAATACTATATGATTGAACAATTCTACGTCTGGTTAGTTATCTGAAGAAAATGAAAACACTAAGTCAAAAAGATACATGTATTCCCCATACCCATTCGTTGCAGCATTATTTACAATAAGTGTCCAGCGGAAACTTCAGTGCCCCTCAGTGAATGGATAGATAAATGGAATGTTGTTCAGCCATTTAAAAAAATGGAATCTTGCTATTTGTGGTAACATGGATGGACCAACCATGTGGGTGTTATGCTAAGTGAAATAAATCAGAGAAAGACAAATACTGTATGATGTTACATATGAGACCTTAAAAAAAAAAACGAATCTCTTAAATATAGAGAACAGATTGGTGGTTGCCAGAGTCAGGGAGTGTGAGGGATGGGTGGTGGCATAGGTGAAGGGGGCCAAAAGATACAGTCTTTCAGTAACAAGTCATGGGGATGTGATGTACAGCATGGTGACTGCAGTTACAACACTGTGTAGTGCATACTGTAAGTTGCTGAGAGAGTATTAAAAAGTTCTCATCACAAGAAAAAAAAATTGTAACTATATATGGTGACTATTTTTAACTGGATTTATTGTGACCATTTTACAGTATGTAAATATCAAATCATTATGTTGTACATTGGAAACTAATGTTACATGTCAATTTATATCAATAAAAAAAATGAAAAAAATTAGAGGAAAAATAGAGAGGTGGGAAAGCTGTCCTTCATTTCTTAATTTTAGGTACATTTTTTGCTTTAAACTGGCTTCTTCCTGTTATTAAAAACAATTCAGATTATAACCATGGTAATACATAATAATCATCTTTCTTGGTAAGCTACCACATATATTAAAAAACAAATTTTCACAAATGTTAGAAATGCATGGTGACTTCTTTGCTTATAAGTAGAAACACAAATTCCATTACAGCCCAAAAGGCAGCTCTCAGGTAACTGAGCTGTCAAGTCAGAGCTGTTTGGGCCGGACATCTTGGCTCTGCCATCTTGTGGATCCTTGAGCCCAGTACACCTCTAGGTCAAAAATAAAGCAGTTTGTTGATTTTTCATGAATATATGGATTTTATAGTTGAGCATAAGTGAACAACTGCTGGTGTAAGATCTTTTACGTAAAGTTCCAAAGCATTATGAAATGTACAGTTTTGAAAATCATTTTTCCCCATTTAAACTAGGAGTAATAGAATAACTACTAGTAATTAAACTGTTAGTAGTAAAATAAACCAAGTTTTTAGTTTTTCCAATCAGTCGGTGAACCCACAAATTAGAATTCTAGTTTCTTCCCTCTTAACAGTTGTATGATTCTGAAACAGTATTCTGGTTTTTAAAAAAATATGTTTGATATTTGCAGAAACAAATTGGAGAAACATGGTAGAAACTTCAGATGGACTGGAAACATCAGAAAATGAGAGAGAGGTTTCCTCTAAGCATAGCACATCTGAAAAAGACAGTGAAGTTCCATCTGACACAACCCCTGTTGGTAAGCAGCCCCTGGCAGTGGCTGCAGGCAGTACTACCTCAGCCACAAACCCTGGGAAAGCAACATCGAGCGACAAAGAGGAAGTGAAGCCAGATGACTTGGAATGGGCCTCACAGCAGAGTACGGAGACTGGCTCTTTGGATGGCAGTTGCCGAGATCTTTTGAATTCCTCCATCACCAGCACCACCAGCACTCTTGTACCTGGCATGCTTGAAGAAGAGGATGATGAAGAGGAGGAGGAGGAGGAAGATTATACTCATGAACCCATATCTGTAGAAGTACAGCTCAATAGTAGAATTGAGTCTTGGGTCTCTGAGACCCAGAGAACAATGGAAACTCTTCAGCTTGGAAAAACTCTTAATGGTTCTGAGGAAGACAATGCAGAGCAAAGTGGGGAAGAGGAAGCAGAAGCGTCTGAGGTACTAGAGCCGGGAACGGACGGTGAGGCTTGGACTACTGACCATCAAGCAAGTCAGGAGCATCAAAAATCCAGCAGCTGCAGTTCAGTGAACAACGAGCATTTGGATTCTACTTGTACACCCCCAAGTCTGTAACTCAGGAAATGTCAGCTGTCTATCTCCAGCTGTGTGAGGGTTGCAGCCATTATCTTTTATGCTTCATCTGAGCATTTTGCACTGTCCAATATTTAATGTATCTATTTAATTTCCAACAAATATTTTTGGAGCTCTTTTACTTGTGTTATGATCTGTAGCTTAGCTTTTCATTTGCACTTAAGTGTCTTTCAGAAAACTGTGGAAAATTCATAATTCTTTCAGCTTATTTTATTATGGAAAATAATGATTTTAATAAGACCATGTTTTAAAGAAAATAAATTTAAAATGCCTACTTAGAGTTATTTTGAAAGTTAAAGATCAAGGTCCAAGGATAGGAGCAGTACCAGTGTTTGCTTTCAAAGGATGTGCCTCTTTCACTCTAATTTGTCTGATAAAACTTACTTGTGCTTCTTTAAAAATGAACTGGAGGTAGTTAGACAACTAAAAATTAGTGGCTGGGGGTTACTAAGTCCACAAAGTGTTTTGTATTAAAAATTGATGCAACTTTTGTTTGGTCCACAAATGCTTATTTCAGAAGTCATTGATCATGTAAATGATTGAAGTTGGGATGTGCTAAAACTGCCTCCAATCCTTAGGCTAACAAAGAGCTGGCCTTATCTGTGGAAAAGGATAGAAGTTGTCTTTAATAGTGAAAAGTCACCCACGATAGGACCTTGCAGGTTCTGTCTCATATTTGCTTCTTATCTCAGGAATGCTCTTGTACATAATCATCATATTTACATAAACTTAGGCAGATTCTGACAGGTGAATAACTGTAACTGATTGTATGACTGCAGCAGTTACATGTAACTATCCAGAAACAAAGTCTTATACTGGGGTGTTCTCTTGCATGCTTCTGACTTAAGACCCTCAGAATTTCAGATACAGATTTGACTGGGTATCCAAACTCGTCCTGAGTGAAAAACCTCACCTTATAAAAAAAAATTAATTTTGCCTCTAGCCCTGAGCACCTGCAACGTAACACCAACCATAGTTACTGATAGGAAGGAGGTCAGGGAAAGGAACTTCACACAACTTACAAGATACATCCTGATAATCAAGGCTCAGAAGAGGAAGTTAATGAAGAAAAGAGAAAGTTGTTATAATTGTGCTGAAACTACTAGATGATTTAATTAGAGTATGCAGACATATGCAGGCATTCTTGATCTCTTATTTATCTTTGCCCTTCTGTAGGGATGTACGTCCTTGCTTGGGAGAAATTAAACTTAATGAGCTAAATGTTGTATTTGCTAGTCAGTCACCTGGTAGTGACCTTTACAGATTTATGTAATAGTGGGAGAATTATAAATTGCCTAATTTTTGGTCTTCCCTCCAACCTTCTGTCTCCCCCACCTCCAGCCGACTCACATGCACACAGCAACTTTACACTTAATAGCTCCCATAGGCAGGCACAGAACTGGATGGAAGGATATTTTCCCTACCCTGGTTTTATCTCACAGAGGTAGGAGAGAAGAATTGGGCATATTTACTGAAATCATTGGGAGTACTGTGTTATTTTTAATGTTTTATAATGCTGGCATTTAATTATGAAGAGATCAGATTCTTGGTTGATGATTTATTTGTTGTGAAAGTTTAGGAGCATTGCTGTGTAGAAAATGTCAGTTTGTCAGCTTCATTAGTGTGCTAAAAGGGGACATTGTATTGTGCTGTTGTCTAAACTGTTCTACAGGACAGACTTCTTAGGCACAAAGTATCCAGTACTTAAAGGAATGCAGCATGTAAGGAATGAAGCCTCTGAAATAGTTAATCATGGATTTATATATGGCAGATCTTACTGTCTCTACACATTTGGAAGGATTAGTTGGTGTAAAGAAATGATAGACGTTTTGAACTACTGACAATCAAGTGAATTTAAAAACTTTTCTTACTTTTTATGATGTAAATCTCCTTTGCTTGGTGTCAGTGATTCAAACAACTCTTGATCTTGGGGCAATGGCTTTTCAAAGGTTTCTTATATTTTGTATCTCTTCTGAATGAGACGTGTCATTTTAGATTTTTGACATTTGTATCAAAAGAGAAGTTGAGGAAATCTTCAGAACACCAATAATTTAATTTTGTTACAGACTTTGGAAATGTTTGATTATGTGCTGGATAAACACTCTTGCACATGCAGTATCTTTTGCCAGCAAACCCGAGGGACCACAGCCTTTTTTTATGTGAGACAAGCCACTTCTAGAAGATAACCCAAAATGTATAAAAGGAAATGCTACTATGTTGAAGGTATGCTTAAATAGTATTAATAATGTCTTCATAATTTGTTTCCTTAAGATAAATATTGGGATTTGTGTATATTATATACAGGAGGAGGTATGAAAACTAGGCCTTTCTTTTTTTCTTTTTTTGGTAACTGTGGGTGGGTGGCTCTTTGGAGACCTTGAGAGAGATCTAATAGTAAGAGTAAGTTACATTCACCATTACAAGTAATAAAAACCATAGTGATTTTTTTCTTAGTCTGTAGAGGTTGTTTTACTGGCAATAATTAGCGTTAGATTTCTACTTCAGTACATATATATATACGAAGTACTGTATGAATTGTACTCCCAAAACTAGATTTCTGCTTCAGTAGATTTGCTGTGAGGATTACTTCTCAAAAGACAAATGTTCATATTAGCTTAATTTTTGATTTTAATATGACTGTAAATGATGTAATATATTTCTTTTGACTAAACATGGGAAAAATAATATGTGTTGTACATTGAGAAGTTTTTAAGGCATTGACTAGAAATAACTTTTGCAGAGATGGTATTTTATATGCTTCCAGTATTTGGAAAAGAATTAGTCAAAAGGAATTCACATTGCTTAAATATTGGGAAATTAATATCCAAATAATGTCTGATTTCTTAAGCTGTGGGGTGGGTGTGGGGGGGTGGGAATTGTAATGTGCAAATGAATAGTGAACTCTGCGTTTTCACCTCTTAATATGAAACCATTAAATCTAAACACATTATTACTTTAATATATGTATAAAGAAGTATTACTGTTTGTAAAGCTGCTGTTTGCTTTAAAAAAACAACCTGTCATTTAAGTATTTTCTGTACATTGTGCCAACAGGTTAGAATATTAACTTAACCATTTAAGAACTTAACCTTTTTTTGGTTTTAAAATATTTCTGTGACATTATGTACAGACATCTTACTCCTCCCTTTCCCCTTCCAACCTTTATACACATCACAGAATCAACCCAACTTCTTAATCTGAAATCAGAATCCTAATTAATGATAAAGATTGAAACTTTGTTGGCACAGCACACCTTAAAAGTATTTGTATAATTTTGTAATTTAATTTCTAAATATGCCACATGAATTGATAATTTAATGTCTTAATTGTAATGCTCTAATAAAAAAACTAACAATCAGTATGAATTGTAACATGAAGGGATTTTCATCTTAGTTCTTTTGCTGTTGAGAAGTATTTAAGGCATTGACTGGAGATAACTTTTGCAGAGATGGTATTTTATATGCTTCCAGCAATTGTTATATCACATTTTAGAGGTAATAACAGCTTTTTTGCACTATGTAAATACTAGTAGAGATTCTGTAACTAATAAAATGGTTATTGAAATGTAGTCTATCATATCAGGATAGGTACTTAAGGAATTCATGACTTGTACATAATGTAGGATAGAAATTGCTAAGTGTGCTCAGTAGCTTGCCACAGAAGATTGTAAAATCTGTAGGAAGGACTTAGTAGTAAAATCTCTTGGGATGGTTGGTGTGGTTTGTGGCATGGGCCTAGGTATGTAGCCAGAGACCACCCTGGCATTAGGAGAGGCTCCTACAGATTCTTTCTCCTTTTTATGCTAATTAACTCTGCCAGGCAATATTCTAAGCCATTTCCCAGTATTAACTCATTTAATCTTTACAATAGCCTTATGAGGAAATATTCTCTTTTTAAATGGTGAAACAGTCATGGAGTCAAGATCCCAGTCAGTAAATGGCAGAGCTGGGATTCAAACTCAGTCCCATGTCAAAGCCCATGCTTTTACTCACTGTGTTCTGTTGTGTCTCAGCACAAAATGCTCAGAGTATGCAAACCAAACACAACTTCCCCACCTTCACATATCTTCTAGAATGTGAAATGTGCCAGGACTAGACTGTCTCAGAGACCAAATTTATTGATCTTTGTTTCATCACTCTACCTAGAATAGTCTCAGGCCTTGTCACTATGTTACAGTGAAGTGTAGGGAATCTAAGTAGATTCATCTGTTAAAAAAATAGGATTGACTGGAAAAAAGATGCTGTGAGAAGTGAGGAAGAAATCTCCCAAAACTACGTATGTCATGAAAATACAGCAAACAACTATTCCTAAAAGAGTGACCAGAAAATAAGATTAGACCAGCCAGTCTACATCTGGGAGAAGAGAACATCTCATGGAAAAGAGTAAAGTAAAAAAGCTGTGACCTGGCAGGACTTGAGCACTCCCTCTTACACCAGCTCAGTGGTGGGAAGAAGAGAATCAGAGGAGGGAGGGAGTAGAAGGCCAGGACTGCTAAATACCCAACCCTAGATATCTATTCCGGGAGCACAAACCCCACACTGCATGGTGCTCTGGAGAGTTAAAGGGGGTGAAAACCAAAGTCAGAGACTATGACTACCAACAGATGCCACAATCAGCTGCCCTGGGACAAAAGAAAGGCAGGCGCTTTGGAAGACTTCCCAACAGTGAGAAGGCTGCTAAAGGGGCAAGGGTTTAGGAGAAGAAACAGGTGGACAAAATCGTCCTGGCACACTCAGCTCAGCAAGTTGGAAATTTTCAGGAGCTCCAGGTGCTCCATCCCCCTCGCTGGCAATGCAGCCCCGAGGCCCCTCACCACAGTAAGCATTCTGCCAATTCCCACTGGCACCTGTGCATGAACACACTGTCCCCACAATTGCTCCAGACCAGCTGGAGAGCAGCCCCACCTACAGCAACTACACAGCTTAATGCAGAGGCTTCTCTGTGTGCATCTAAATGGCCCTGACAGTAGAGGCAGGCATTGTGGCCAGGAAGCAGGAAAGCTTTGTCTGGGCAGGCCCCGGTGCTGCTCACCTAACCCCCCACCATGGCTCCAGGCCAGTCTGAGGGCAGCCCCACAAATGGCAGTGGAGATTAACCCAGAGGAAGCCTCCTGCTCATGGCTCACTGGCCCTGATGGCAGAGACAGGCACTGCAGCCAGGAAGCAGGGAAGGGCTTGCTCTTTAGGGTGGGCACTGGTGCCACTTGCCTGCAACCACTGCCATCACTGCAGGATTATGAAAAGGAAGAACTTTGTTCAATCCAAAATCCCTCAAAACACCAGGAAGAGGGCTCAGTGAGACTGAAATCACCAATCTCCCTGAAAAATAATTCAAAATAAAAGTCACAAGCATGCTAATGGAGCTACAGAAAAATATTCAAGAGCTAAGGGATGAATTCAGGAGGAAGATAGACACCTTAAAAATACACTAGCTGAAATGAAACAAACAATGGAGGGACTTAAGAGCAGATTAGATGAGGTAGAGGACATGGTAAATGGAATAGAAATTAGACAACAGAAAAACGAAGCTGAGGCAGAGAGAGAAGAAAGGATCTCTAGGAATGAAAGAATATTAAGAGAACTGTGTGACCAATCCAAACAACAATATTTGCATTATGGGGTACCAGAAGAAGAAAAAGGGAGAGAAAGTGCCTTTGAAAATATAATTGCTGAAAACTTTCCCAATCTGGGGAAGGAAATAGTCTCTCAGGCCATGGAAGTAAACAGATCTCCCAACACAAGGGACTCAAGGAAGACAACACCAAGAACATACAGTAACTAAAATGGCAAAGATCAAGGATAAGGACAGAGTATTAAAAGCAGCCAGAGAGAGAACAAAGGTCACCTACAAAGGAAAACCCATCAGGCTATCATCAGACTTCTCAGCAGAAACAGGCCAGAAGGGAGCGGCATGATATATTCAATGCAATGAAACAGAAAGGCCTCGAACCAAGAATACTCTACACAGTAAGATTATCATTTGAATTTAAAGGAGAGATTAAATTATCAGAAAAGCAAAAGTTAAGGGAATTTACCTCCCACAAACCTCTCTACAGTGTATTTTAAAGGCACTGCTCTAGATGGAAGTTGCCTAAGGCTAAATAGCTGTCACCAGAGAAAATAAAACCACAGTAAAGGAAGTAGACCAATTAAATACTAAACAAATGCAAAATTAAATCAGCTACCCACAAAGCCAGTCAAGGGATACACAAAGAGTCCAGAATAGGATAACTGACGTATATAGAGTGGAGGAGGAAGAAAAGGGAGGGAAAGAAAAAAAACTCTTCAAATTGTGTTTATAATAGTGTAATAAGCAAGTTAAGTTAGATTGTTAGATAGTAAAGAAGCTGCCCTTGAACCACTGGTAACCATGAATCTAAAGCATGCAATGGCAGTAAGTACTTATCTATCAATAATCACCCTAAGTGTAAATGGACTGAATGTATCAATCAAAAGACAGAGTTAGAGAATGGACAAAAAGTAAGACCCATCTATATGCTGCCTAGAGGAGACTTGCTTCAGACCCAAAGACATACACAGACTAAAAGTGCAGGTATGGAAAAAGATATTTCATGCAAACAATAGGGAGAAAAAAGCAGGAGTTGCAATACTTGTATCAGATAAAATAGACTTCAAAACCAAGAGTAGAAAGAGATAAGGACATTATATAATGATAAAGGGGTCAGTCCAACAAGAGGATGTGACCATTATGAATATCTACACACCCAACATAGGAGCATCCAAATATGTGAAACAAATACTAACAGAATTAAAGGGAGAAATAGAATGCAATGCATTCATTTTAGGAGAGTTCAACACACCACTCATGCCAAAGGACAGATCAACCAGAAAGAAAAGAAGTAAGGAAACAAAGGCACTGACAACACATTAGAACAGATGGACCTAGCAGGTATCTATAGAACACTCCACCCAAAAGCAACAGGATGCACATTCTTCTCAAGTGCACATGAAACATTTTCCAGAATAGATCACATACTAGGCCACAAAAAGAGCCTCAGCAAATTCAAAAAGATTGAGATTGTACCAACCAGCTTCACAGATCACAAAGGTATGAAATGATAAATAAATTATACAAAGAAAACAAAGGCTCACAAACACATGGAGGCTTAAAAACATGCTCCTAAATAATCAATGGATCAATGACCAAATTAATACAGATCAAGCAATATATGGAGAAAATGAAAACCAGCTCAATGCCCCAACTTTTGTGAGATGCAGCGAAGGCAGTTCTAACAGGAAAGCATATAGCAACTCAGGCCTATTTAAAGAAGGAAGAACAATCCCAAATGAACAGTCTAAATTCACCATTATTGAAATCGGAAAAAGAAGAACAAATGAGGCCCAGAGTCAGCAGAAGGAGGGACATAATAAAGATCAGAGAAGAAATAAATGAAATTGAGAAGCATAAAACAATATAAACAGTTAATGAAACCAAGAGCTGGTTCTTTGAGAAATAAACAAAATAGATAAACTCCTAGCCAGACTTACCAAGAAAAAAAGAGAATCTACACACATAACAGAATCATAAATGAGAAAGGAAAAATCACTGTGGACACCACAGAAATACAAAGAATTAGTAGTGAATACTATGAAAAATATGCTAACAAATTGTATAACCTAGAAGAAATGGACAACTTCCTAGAAAAATAGAACCTTCTAAGGCTGAAGACACAGAAAATCTGAATAGACCAATTACCAGCAATGAAATTGGATCAGAATAAAAAAACTACCCAAGAACAAAACTCCTGGGCCAGATGGCTTCATCACTGAATTTTATCAGACATTTAGAGAAGACCTAATACCCATTCTCCTTAAATTTTTCCAAAAAATAGAAGAGGAGAGAATACTTCCAAGTCATTCTATGAAGCCAGCATCACTCTAACACCCAAACTAAGCAAAGACACCACAAAAAAAAGAAAATTATAGACCAATATCCCTGATGAGCATAGATGCAAAAATACTCAACAAAATATTAGCAAACCAAATTCAAAAATTCATAAAGAGGTTCATACACCATGATCAACTGGGATTCATCCCAGGGATGCAAGGATGGTACAACATTCGAAAATCCATCAATATCTTCCACTGCATCAACAAAAAGTAGAACAAAGATCACATGATCATCTCCATAGATGGTGAAAAAGCATTTGACAGAATTCAACATCCATTGATGTAAAAATTCTCAACAAAATGGGTATAGAGGGCATGTACCTCCACATTATAAAGGCCATGTGCAACAAACCCACAGCCAACATCATACTTAAGAGTAAAAAGCTTAAAGCTTTTCCTCTAAGATCGGGAACAAGACAGGGATGCCCATTCTCCCCACTTTTATTCAACATAGTACTGGAGATCCGAGCCGTGGCAATCATTCAACACAAAGAAAAAAGGCATCCAGATTTGTAAGGAAGGTGTTAAACTGTCACTGTTTGCAGATAACATGATATGGTACATAAAAAAACCTAAAGACTCCACTCTAAAACTACTAGAACTAATATCTGAATTCAGCAAAGTTGCAGGATACGAAATTAATACACAGAAATCTGTTGCATTCCTATACACTAATGATGAACTAGCAGAGAAATCAGGAAAACAATTCCATCAAAAAGAATAAAATACCTAGAAATAAACCTAGCCAAGGAGTTGAAAGACCTATACCCTAAAAACTAAAAGACACTCTTGAGAGAAATTAAGAAGGACACTAGCAAATGGAAATACATCCCATGCTCTTGGGTAGGAAGAATTAATATTGTCAAAATGGCTATCCTGCCAAAAGCAGTCTACAGATTCAATGCAATCCCTATCAAAATACCAACAGTATTCTTCAATGAACTAGAGTAAACAGTTCTAAAATTCATATGGAACCACAAAAGACCCCGAATAGCCAAAGCAATCCTGAGAAGGAAAAATAAAGCTGGGAGGGATTATGCTCTCCAACTTCAAGCTCTACTACAAAGCCACAGTAATAAAGACAATTTGGCACAGGCACAAGAACAGACCCATATATCAATGGAATAGAATGGAGAACCCAGATATAAACACACATGTATGGCTAATTAATATATGACAAAGGAGCCGTGGACATACAATGGGGAAATGACAGCCTCTTTAACAGCTGGTGTTGGCAAAATTGGACAGCTACATGTAAGAGAATGAAACTGGATTACTGTCTAACACCATACACAAAAGTAAACTCAAAATGGATCAAAGACCTGAATGTAAGTCATGGAACCATACAACTCTTAGAATAAAACATAGGCAAAACTCTCTTGAATATAAACATGAGCAACATTTCATGAACATATCTCCTTAGGCAAGGGAAACAAAAGCAAAAATGAACAGGTGGGACTATATCAAGCTGAAAAGCTTCTTTTTTTTCTGTACAGCAAAGGACACCATCAATAGAACAAAAAGGCATCCTACAGTATGGGAGAATATATTCATAGATGACATATCCCATAAGTGGTTGACATTCAAAATGCATAAAGAGCTCATATGCCCCAACACCCAAAAAGCAAATACCCTGATTAAAAAATGGGCAGAGGATCGGAACAGACACTTCTCCAAGGAAGAAATTCAGATGGTCAACAGGCACATGAAAAGATGCTCCACATCACTAATCATCAGAGAAATTCAAGTTAAAACCACAATGAGATATCACCTCACACCAGTTAGGGTGGCCAACATTCAAAAGACAAGCAACAACAAATGCCAGTGAGGATGCAGAGAAAGGGGAACCCTCCTACACTGCTGGTGGGAATGTAAATTAGTTCAGCCATTGTGGAAAGTAGTATGGAGGTTCCTCAAAAAATTAAAAATAGAAATACCATTTGACCCAGGAATTCTGCTCCTAGGAATTCACCCTAAGAAAACAGGATCACAGATTCAAAAAGACATATGCACCAGTAATCGCAGCACTATTTACAATAAGGCAAGAAATGGAAGCAACCTAAGTGTCCATCAGTAGATAAATGGATAAAGAAGAGGTGGTACATATACACAATGGAATATTATTCAGTCATAAGAAGAAAACAAATCCTACCATTTACAACAACATGGATGGAGCTAGAGGGTATTATGCTCAGTGAAATAAGCCAGGCAGAGAAAGACAAGTACCAAATGATTTCCTTCATTTATGGAGCATAAGAAGAAAGCAAAAACTGAAGGAACAAAACAGCAGCAGACTCACAGAACCCAAGAATGGACTAATGGTTACCAAAGGGAAAGGGACTGGGGTAGGTGGGTGGGAAAGGAGGGAGAAGCGAATTAATGGGTATTACGATTAGCACACATAATATAGCTGGGGCACGGTGAAGGAAGTATAGCACAGAGGAGACAAGTAGTGATTCTAGCATCTTGCTATGCTGATGGAGGGTGATTGTAATGGGGTATGTGGTGGGGACATGATAATAGGGGGGAATGTGGTAATCATAATGTTCATGTGAAACCTGAGCATATCAATGATACCTTAATAAAAAAATAGTAGGATTTCTTTTTTTTTCATTCTTATTGAAGTATCACTGATACACAATCATATTGTTTTCAAATACAGAACAGTGGTTCAGCAGTTACCCATATTATTATATGCTCACTCCCAGTAGTGCAGTTCCTGTCAACATAAAAGATGTTACAGAATCATTGCGTATATTCTCCCTGCTGTACTTCCATCCCTGTGACCAACTTATATTATGATTGAGAATTTCTGTGCCGTTTTATCTTGCTCACTTTTCCCACCTACTCGTTGCAACCCTTCCCCCATGGTAACCACCAGTCACTTCTCAGTGTCTATGTGTTTATGGCTGTTCTGTTCATTCTATTTTGCTTTGTTTTTGTATTCTACAAATTAGTGAAGTCATATGGTATGTATTTGTCTTTCCCTGTCTGGTGTACTTCACTGAGCATAATGCCCTCCATGCTGCAAATGGTAGGATTTCTGTTTTTTTTTTTAGTGTCTGAATAATACTCCATTGTGTACAGGTACCACATCTTTATCCATTCATCTGTTGATACTCACTTTGGGTGCCTCCATATCTTAGCTATTGTAAATAATGGGGCAGTAAACAGGTGCATATATCTTTTCAAATCAGGGATATTGTTTTCTTCAGGTAAATTTCTAGAAGTGCAGTTACTGGGTCATGTGGTATTTCTAGTTTTAGTGTTTTGAGGAATTTATATAGCTTTCCATAGTGGCTCTACCAATTGACATTCCCACCAACAGTGTAGGAAGGTTCCCTTTTCTCCACATCCTCACCAACACTTCTTATATCTTGTCTTTTGGATAGTGGCCATTCTAACTGGTGTGAGGTGATAACCGCATTGTGGTTTTGATTTGCATTTCTTTGATAATTAGCAGTGTGGAGCAACTTTTCATGTGCCTGTTGGCCATC
Source organism: Manis javanica (assembly GCF_040802235.1). NCBI lineage: Eukaryota > Metazoa > Chordata > Mammalia > Pholidota > Manidae > Manis > Manis javanica. The sequence continues at coordinate 98,896,179 of NC_133163.1, read as the reverse complement.
TGTATTTCTTCGGAGAAATGTTCAGATCCTCTGCCCATTTTTTAATCATGTTATTTGTTTTTTTTTCTGGTGTTGAGGCATGTGAGTTCTTCATATATTTTGGATGTTGACCCCTTATCACATGAATCATTTGCAAATACATTCCCCCATACTGTAGGATGCCTTTTTTCCTGCTGTGGTGTCCTTTGCTCTACAGAAGCTTTCTTATTTGATGTAGTCCCACTTGTTCATTTTTTATTTTGTTTCCCTTGCCTGAGGAGATTTGTCTAGAAAAATAATTGCTTATATTTACATTCAAGAGATTTTTGCCTATGTTTTCTTCTAAGAGTTTTATGGTTTCATGTCTTTATTTAGGTCTTTGAGGATCACTAATTTTTGTAATAGAAAAAGATCAATTTTTTGTGCTTGCAAAGAAAAGAGGGATGCTTCTTTAGTTGTATCAGATTGTTTCTCTTTAACGATCAACTTTTAGACTACTCCCAATAGTTATTTTCCTAAACAGTGATCAGTTTTTTTTCTGACCAGAATAGGGTGCACCTGAAAACAGTCAAGGATATTGTACATTAATATTAAAGTAATATTAATACATTTTTTTTAATGGGGAGAGAGAGAAGAGAAGTATCCTAAATTTTAGGCCTTGCCATAAAAGGTACTCATTTAGTTCAGCATCTAAGCTCAGAACTCAGGAACCATACCCATAGGTATTTCATTTTAGAAAGAGAACACAATCAAAATACAATTAGGTGTGTTAAGAAGTTCAGTCATTTGACAATTCTGAGTTATCTTAGCAATTCAGTTAAATATTTTAGTTTAACTTGAGTTCTTGGTGTTACTGACATGTATGAAATATCATGTGGCTTATTACATGAATAGGTGTCGATAGAACCTTGTGGACTGCAAGGCCAAAGCATGCCCCACAGTACAGGGTTTGGGGAAAAGAGATGTTTCAATTCTGGGCCCAGTCTTCACCTATGTTTCTTCTCTTCATTCCACTCTTCCCATCTTATTGACACATTGAATATTCAGGTAGTACTTAAACTTGTCAAGCAAAGAGGCATTTTCTCAAGCAGAGACATTTACTCTTACAGAAATGTGTTGGATAACTGTGGGGATATAAGTTAATTAACCTGTATTCAAGATATTAGTCTGGAAACAGGATTGGAGCAAGTACACTGAGGTACATGAGATTTGAGGCTCCTGGCTGAGCATTGTATTCTTCATCCAGTTACTGAGGAACCAAAGAGAGGAGGGGATTGTGAGTTCGTGGGCTGTGGTTGGGGCCTGGAGTAGTTTAGTGTATTCTTCTGTGGAAGGGATAAATGCTCGGTCTCCTGGGAAGTGGCAGGCTTGGACCTGGCCTTGAATTGACCAGAGGGAACAGGTAATAACCACAGCTTTCCTAGGTGGGGCTCTGTTTTAAGGCAGTGTCAGCTGCACCCTATTTACTAGGGGAGGAGTGACATGAGTAGAAGTGGTACGTATTCCCCAAGTGTGCACAGATTCTCCAGGTCACCTTTGCTCCTCAGTGTTTGTTTACCCCAGTTAGAGCCTTTACATTGCTTGGCAAACCCTCAACTGGAGAATGGGATAAGGAATTGAAATTTAAGCAGTTAGTTTTGTTTGTTCTGGTTAAGGAGGAATGAAAGAAAAGTTGGAAAATAACTCGATTCCTGTCAAAGGAGAAATGCTACAGGTCATCATCCCTGTCATTCTTCTTCTTCCTTGTTTTCTAATGGTGGGTTTCTGACAAATGCTGTCACATTTGTAGTTAGGGAGGTAAGAAAAATATTTGTTCCTGGTTCACAAATAAATATCCAAGCACTGATGACCAAGAAAAAAGATACAACTATTTCTTTAATTTTACCTTTCCCCTAGTACTTAAAGATGAGCCATTTAAACTGTTCTGAAATCTTTTAGATGAGGAGATCGGCAAACTCCAGCCTGTGGGCCAAATTGACCAGCAGCCTATTTTTGTACATAAAATTTTGTTGGGACGCAGCTACACTCACTTGTTTACATATTGTCTCTGCCTGCTTTTGTGCTGCAGTGACAGAGTTAAGTCAATGTGACAGACCATATGGCCCGCAAAACTTAAAATATTTGTTACCTGGCCTTTAACAGAATGTTTGCCAACCTCTAAAACTGAGATGACTCAACAGCATTTCATACATGTGATTTTTTTTCCCCTGTTCTTCTTTTATTTCTAGAGATGATAACCTCTGTCATGAATTTACGTGCTAAGAAATCCATTAAGCTCTCTCTTGGCAGTGGTAGAAGGCACGTGGATGCCTGGGCAGAGCCCCATCAGAAACAAGCCCCGGGGCTTTGACAGCACAGGAACAGGGAAGGCCTGCGTTCTCCTTACCCCTTTCTGCATTCTGTGACAGTGGGCTAGCTCCTTGCTCCTCTGGTGCATGGTCTCTCCTTCCTTTATCAGTGAGGGATGTGCTCGCTGAGTCAGTCACAGGATGCTGGAACTTGGTTCCTCGCTGGGGAAACGGTGGTGCCATTCTTTGGTCAGGGGTGGTCATGAGCTGGACCAGGGCTGGGCACTTCCCTCAGGCCAGCACCCTCAGAGTGGCTTGGGACTCAGAATGGGCCATGGTAATTAGATCCATCAACCCAGTTCCCTGGAAAATTTGAACTCAAGGCCACAGGAAATGAAACAGAGTATGCACAGACCATAGAGAAGGCATGAGAACAACAGAGCAAGGAGCTACCTTCTATTGTGAGAGCTTTGCATTTTTAGCCGTTTTCTAGACCTTTTACCAACACTTTCTTTTCTTTATTGTTTTATTGAGGTATTGTTGATATACAGTGGTACATTGGTTTCAAATATATAACACAGTGGTTCAACAGTTACCCATATTATTAAATCCTCACCCCCTCTAGTGTGGTTACGATCTGTCAATGAAGAAAGATGTTACAGAATCACTGTATTCTCCGGCTGTACTGCCGTCCCCGTGACCAACTTATATTGTGATTGCGAATTATTGTGCCCCTTTATCCCCCTCACCCTCCCCACCCTAACACTTCTCAGTGTCTCCTGCCAACACTGTTTTTTCTTAACTGTAGAGAGCTTGACTGTTTTTGGCAGTCTTTTATAGATAATCTTTAAGTTCCCTTTCAATACAAAAATGTCTTATGGTTCTGTGACTGAGAGGGGCTCACCATAAATGCCAGGCATGGTGACCTCTGCCAAGAATATGTGCTCTCCTGCAGCCACACTGTCCTGTGGCTGAAGCATGACAAGTGTGCTGCTGCCTCAAGGCCCTTTGTATTGTCTGTCCCTTCTGCTGGCAAGTCCATTCACTCCTTGCACCCTCTTTGAGACTTTGCTCAAATGCACCTTCCCAGAGAGGCCTCAGGGGAGTCAGGGACTACCCTGCCTGAAATTGTAACTCCACCTCATCACTTTGTTTCCCAGACCTGCTCCCATGCGTGCTCTCTCTCTCCATTTGTATTTACCATGCTCTAACTTCCTGTAGCTTTTATTCAGCTTGTCTCTCTCCTACTGAGCTCTATGCAGACAAGCACTTTGGGTTGTCTTACTGCTGTACCCTCAGTGCCTGGCATGAAATAGGCAATCACAAATCTTTGTTGAATCAATCAGTAAAAGAGATAAAGTAAGGAAAGTGGTATTTGCAATGCAGCTGCTTTAGACAGCGTTTTTACTCACACTTGCTGACTCCCTGACTACTGTTTTCTCACACTGGTTGAGAGTTTGGCTTTGGAGGAAAAACTAACCTGAATCCCAAATAGAAAAGCCTTATTCTAGACTAGGGGGCTGCCAGAGTACTCTGTATTTACAGGTCCTGTATTGCTTATAGCTGAAAACATGGTATATTTATTAACTAATGATTCCTATAGAGAGGGAGGTGAAATGCATGCAAGATTTTTCTATGCCATTGAATGAGAAGAGGCAGGGAAGCACAAGCAAATGTCAGTGTATCTATAGTGTTTTATTTTTAAGCTGTGTGGTCAGTACATGAGGGTGTGGTAAATTATTCTTTATACTTTTTGTGTTCTTGAGATATTTAGTAAGAATAAAAGGAACAGATGAACTGAAATGCAAACATTTTCTGTACCGTATATAACTAACTTCCCAAACTTTGCATTAAGTGTGACTTCAATATGTTGATAAAATTAGTGGTAGAAATGGAACTAGAAGTCAGGGTTAAACCCTTATCTTGCTGGATGTAACAAATACTTAAAGTCTGTTAAATAGATTATAGCTACAAATTTTATCTTCTTCCTATAAACTAGAAACTATCTCCATCTTTCACTTGGCCTAACCCTTCCCCTGGTAATGAGAAATGTGTCTCCGACCTATGACTCTCCCATCTGCTCTTTAGATGGAGCAAGGTGCTTTAATCTTCACAGAGAGACTGAAGATTTTGTTGGCAACCCACTTATCTGGTTTCCTTAGCAACCAGAATGCAGTATTTAAAGTGACAGCATGCCTTGCTCGTGGTACCCCTGGCTTCTCAGGGCTGCTTTACCTCTCCAAAGACTCTTCTTTACCTAGCTGTTCACAGTAGCAAACCTCCAAAAGGATAATTACCTGGAATGTAATCATACCAAAAGCTCTGGACCTATATCCATAGCCTCACCTCACCCTTGCCAGGTACAGTGGCCTTTATCTCCAATCCCTGAAAATATTGAGGAATCTCTTTTAATTCAGAAATATAAGAAAAAATGTCCATGTCTTTGTAACTTCCTCAGCAGTTTAGGTATGTTGCCACCAGTTTCCATGAAATCCGAGCAGAAATCAAGATAATGAAGCTGCCAGACATTTAGGAAAAGCACAAAGGAAAAAAGAAAAGAGGTGTTCAAGGAAATTGCTATTAAAGAACCACAGCCACACACTCATGATTGTCCACTTTGTACTTTCTTTGGGGAATGGCTCCATGCCCGCTCTATCCCCAGCCCCACCAGGAATATAGTCTCTGATGGTAGATAGTTAACTGATCCTGAAACCATTGGTTGGGCTGGGAATCTTGAAACAGTTAATCCAGGATGGACCAATGGGTTTTTACCTTGGGATTTTGTATTTGGGTCTGAGAAAGATTGGCTTAGTTGTTTTCAGTTTTCAGGATTCTGAGACAGGAATCTCCAACACCACTGGTGGCCATGAGAAAGCAAAGTCTGGCTCCGTGTCGAGCAGGTTTCCTCTCTGTCAGATGTTTTGGAGCCTACAGTATCCTAATGCATTTTGATTTTCCACAAGGAAAAAGATTGATTATATGTCAGGTAGCATTTCTCCAAAGTATTAGATCATGGAACCTGGAGTTCTCCAGATTTCCTTTCCACCGAGTACTTTCTCTATGTAAAACTATGAATACTGGGGGAGCTAGTTTTTCATGTAATGTGCATCAAAACGTGTTGCTTGGGCTATGAAGTTCTCAGGAGGGTGGGACCCACAGGGATGCCTTGATTGCTCTAATTTGAGGTTCTCAACCAGGGTGATTTTCTCCCTGGTTTTCTCCCCAACATTTGACAGTATCTGGAAACACTTTTGTGTGTTACAACTGGAGAGAGTGCTACTGGCATATAGTGGGTAGAGACCAGAGATGCTGCTCAGCATCTTATGATGCACAGGACAGAACCTCCATCCTACCCCACAGCAAAAGAATTATGTGACCCAAAATGTCTATAGTGCAGATGTTGAGAAACTACATTAACTCAACGTCAGAATGGTAGATTTGTCGTGTATGGGTTCAGAGTCCCATGTTTCTGGGCAGTGCTCACATGGTGCAGCTAAATGCTCTTGACCTCTCTTTCTCGCACATGTTTAGACATTTATGTTGCAGAGTAGGCTAAGCTGGACACATCCAAATCTTCTGGATAAAACAGGCCTTCCCTCCCCTCCCCTCACCCCCACACTTCCTGGGGAAGAGAATGAGAGTTCATCCGGAGCTTCTGATCACATGCCAGTGCTTCTTCCCACGTCTCATTTATTTTCTCCCATCACATGAGGAGGCATGTGAGGGGCAAAAGGGCAGGGAGGCACCTCTGGCAAGGGCTGCCGAGCGAATGCTCCATGAAAAGCACGAGTCAAGTGCTAACGGAATGAGCTGGCTGGGCCCTGGCCACTCAATTGACTCAAGCAAGACACACCATCATGAAGTGGAATACAGCTGCCATCCTAGTGAGCGTCAGAGCCTCTGCGTGTTCCTTCTGCCACTTCTCCAGGAAAGGCTGCCCACAACCACGGCCACTGGGAGGATCACTGGACAGGGCCTTGGAAATGCCTGAGCATCCTCTGTATTCCTAGAGAGGAGAAGGAGAACAAAGCCCCTGCCTACAAGGGATTCACTGGTTCACATCCTGGTTTGCCCAGGAGTGAGGGTTCTCTGGGTATGAGACTTAATTTTAAAACCAAGACAGTTCTGGGAAATCTGGTAAGAGTTGGTCACGCTCCTGTTCAAAGACATAGGGAGACTTCCTAAGTCACATAATAAGGACCCTTTATTATATTTTAATTGAATTAATCGATTATTGATGAGTATGTGCCTAAGATTGAGTTAGGTGCCACAGCAGAGGGGAGAGAAGTACAGGCAGTCCTGCCTCACATGTGGTGTGTGCTGAGAGTGTGTAACTGTTGGCTTGGAACTCAGAACATTTTCCAAAAGAAACCATATTTAAGTGCTGACTCTACTCCCAAGCTCAATCTCAGAAGTCCTGAAACATGTTCATATTGGAGTTGGATGATAGAAACCCCTCACTACTACAGGAAACAAGGCCGTTGCAAGTACAGTGCTTCAACTACATGGGTTCAAACTGAAGTGGTGGTTTCCCCTTGTTTCTCACAGCAAGTCTGTATAACTCAAGGTGATAGGTGTACAGTTACAACTTCTTGCCCCTCCTACTAACACGTACAAACAAATATATGTGCATGTGTGTGACACACACACACACACACACACACACACACATACACATTGTCTATTTCTTAACCAAATTCCCACCCTAGTTAAATATCAAGGCTTACAGGTGTGATGTCAAGCCAGTGGCACCCTCTCCTGCTGAGGTTCACATCTCAGGATAGCCACTCTTATTGTGGCCTTCAGATGCTGATCACTGGGACAAGGAAACACAGCAGACTCCCTACTCTCAAACACGGACGCAGGGCTAGCAGCATATGGGCAGGGCGACGTGAGTTGAGCCCAAGGCACCGTTCCCAGGACATAGGATCTTTGGTATGGAAAGAACTGAAGAGATGATTCATTTCAATCCCTGCATTTACAGATGAGGGAACTGAGGCTCAGAGAAGTGAAACGAACTGTCCAACGTCACTGAGACTGTTGAAGGCGTATTAGAAGAAGCCAGATTTCTCAGTCCCTAGGTGCTTGCCTCTCCACCCTTGCCTCAGAAACTTGAAAATCCACTGGGATTCTCTTCCACTCCAGTTTTACTTTTGAAAGTAGATTATCTAAGAAAAGCTTTGTTTTCTGACCGAAATAGCTGTGCTTCCTGAGTTGGAGCCACAGAACTCCTGAGGCAGACTGCCAAACTTTGCCGTCCTGTGGCAGCAGAGACGTGGCAGCTTCTAGCACCCAGCGTCCTCGAATGGAGCAGAAAGCAGCAACAGGGCGGCACTACCAACCACCGGCAGCTTTGGCCACCCTCGTCGTGTTTGCCTGTTGGAGAATGGCTGCTGCGTTCCTGGCCATCTTATCTCTGTAAATGTTCTTAAGCCCCAGGGGCAGTAAGACCAGTTCTTGTACGTGTGTGATGGTGGTGGAAGAGGGAATATGAGCACTTTGCTGAAAGATTTCCTCTGGTGCTTCACGCTGCTGTATTCAAACCTTTTTTCAAACTGCAAATGCCCATGATCTCCCTCAAGGCCAGGCTGCTTTTCACTAGGTCCTCACACTTTCAGAGTGGGTGGATGTGCTCTGGATATGCGACTAGGGTAAAGCAATGTATCGCACATGCAGGGCTGTTTTCACCTTGCAAAATGCTTTTGTGTCGACGATCTCATTTGACCCTCTGAGGGAAGTAGAGCAGCAATTCCTCTACCCATTTTATAGATGAGGAAACTGAAAATAAGTGTGACTATTCTTTCAACTGAGTCAGTGGTAGAGATGAGATTAGACCCTGGGTCTTCTGGATCCAATATCTTTGCCACCCAAAATATAGCAGTCTTTTAAAAAACCTAATTGTTTTTAAATAGATAATGCCTACCCATTGTTCAAAATTCAAAAGGTACAAAAAAGTGTACAGTGAAAAGTAAGTCTCCTCCCTGCTTATCAGCTCTCCCCGCCAAAGCGACTCCCTAGGGATACAGCCTTCCAGAGCTAATCTGTGCACATACCAGCAGTATGTATAAGTGAATATATGTAGGTGAATACATATATATATGTGCATGTATGCATGTGTGTGAATGTAAATGAGAGATCAGCTTTATTCACTTACACATATGTATTTTCCACTTCTGCATGTGGAGCTACCTTCCATCAGGAGCAATAGTGCTCATCTGGTGGGGGGAGGGCAGTGTATCTTAACAGTTAACGCACATGCCACGTGGAGTCAGAAAGCTCTAGGGCAGAATAGGCACTGATCACATGCACAGTGCGTCACTTTTCTGAGCATCAGTTTTCTCCTCTGACAAGTGGACATGATGACTCCTAATGACATAAGTGAATCAGTATCTGTAACATATTCAGCACAAAGTATGTGTGTTCAGTAAATGGTGGCTATATCCTGTCTGCCTACTATGTGCCAGACAACGTGCTAGGTACAGACATAAAGAGAGAAGTAAAACAACACATTGGCCCTTAAAATGCTTATGATTTAAAATAGGAAGAGGAAATAGGAAATCTAAGCAAACAAATTACAGTACGGCAGAATGGGTGGGTAGCAATTAATGTAGAGGATAAGAGCATAGACTCTGGATTCATTTTGGGGTTCACATCCCATCTTGGACAAGTTACCTAATTTGTCCTGAAAGTTTGAGGATTGAGATGATGCACAGCCCATGAAACAGTGCCTGATGTGATAGACATTCAATTAAGAGTGATTTTAGTAATTATCATATTGAATTCCCTACACGAACAAATGCCACCACAGGAACATGAACCAGGTGCCACGGGAACGTGTGGGGAGGGTGAGTACTGTGATGGCGCAGGGACAGGCCCTGTGCCGGGATGACCACGTGCTGAGCCCCGTCGGTGACATTTCTTCTGTGACCTCTCACTTCTTGCTCCTTGCTTCCCTGTGAGCCTGGCAGTGCTCACTTTTCATGGAAAGAAACCAAGGCTCAGAGAACTTCTGCCAAGGTGGAGGCAGAAATGGCAGCTTTCTCCTCATATCACCTGGCTCCCCAGAAAAGACAGTCACTCAGACGAGGATGTCAGGGACCCGGCGTGCTTCCTGGGCAGCACCCACCTTGGCTCTTCAGCCTGTCCTGAGTGCTGCTGCGTCGGAGCCGCCGGGCCGAGCCCAGGTGAGAGCAGGAACCCGGTGTCAGCTCCAGCCCCGTCAGAGCTCCCATTCCTATGGGGGTCAGACCCCCAGGCCTCAGCGTGCACCTGCGGAGCCACTCACAGTCATGACAGGGAGAAGAAGGGGATGTGCCAGACCCAGGACTGACCTGGTTCAGGAGGATGTGGGGCTCCATCTCCACCTGCCCTTGCCTCCCCAACATGTAAATCTTGGGGGAAGAATGGAGGGAAGAGAGGGAGAGACGAGGAGCAGAAGAGAAAGTAATGGGGCGCATCACTGAAGGAAGGGAAAGGCAGCCCCTTCTCAGCCAGGGAATCATCGGGTGGCCCCCTCGTGTGCCCTCCCATTGCCACCACTGTGATGAGCAGGGGCTGGGAGCAGCACCTTGCACACCAAGGCACCTGGTGTGGGTGCTGAGATGACAAAATGCCAGAGAATGTAGCTTGTGCTGCTGTCATCATCACTCCTGATGTCACACTTAATGTCCTTTATGTGGCACTTTCTAGCTCACGTAGCACTTTCACAGCCACCACTTCATTTTATTTCATTGTAGATAACAACACCGATGTGCAACTGGGCTGTGTGAGTGTGGGGAGGTTGGGTATCGCCCTTCCGTGATGCTGCTCCTCACTGTACCTTCTGAGGTAGATAGACTAGGAAGGCATTATTAGCCCATTTTACAGATTAAGGAAACTGAGGCTGTGAGTGTTTAAGTGACTCACCCAAGGTTCCAGAGGTCATATGCGGCTGAGCCAGGAGACTGTTCTGTAAGGTTCTCGCACTAACATGTTGTGAAACCACAATCTGATCCCTTGTCAGACCCCATATGGGTCCCACCTCGGACTAAAGAATCTCTTAGCTCTATGTTCTTTACCAGGTAGAACTAGCCCGTCTCCCGCAGCTCCCAGGCCTGAGGGAATAGGTTCTCACTGGCAAATCTGGAATTTTCTCTTTTCCTATGTCTTAGGGACACTCCCTCAACCCCACCTTTGGCTCCTGTTAAGGGCTGAGTTGTGTTCCCCTCAAATTCATCTATTGAAGCCCTAACCCTCAATGTGACTATCTTTGGAGATGGGGCCTTTAAGGAGGTAATGGAGGTTTACCAAGGACATAAGGGTGGGGCCCTATCTGACAGCACTGGTGGTGTCCTCACAAGAAGAAGAGACATGAGCTTACTACACATATGCAGAAAGGAAGAGCCAAGGGGGACTCGGCGAGAAGGCAGCCAGGCGCAAGCCAGGACACTGGTGCTACAAGAAGCCGACCCTGCCCCGCCTTGACCTTGCACTTACAGCCTCCAAAACTAGGAGAAAAAAACAGTCTGATGGGCAAGCCATCCAGTCCGTGGTGTTTTGTTACGGCAGCCCGAGGAGACTAACACAGCTCCCAGGGCAACACTCTCTGCCCTCCACCTCAACCTGAAGGCGTGGAGTCCAGGAGATTAACCCACAAGTTTCTCTAGAACTCTCCCCATTACTGCTTACATATTTGTCTCTTCTTTCGCACCTTCTCAGCTCAAATTCTTCGCCTTCAGGTCAGCTTGACTAATTTAGCTGCTCTCTGTTACTCCATTTCTCATCTGCTTCTCTCTGGCCCACCAGATATGATCATAATGACGAAAGGGCTCTTTTCTTCTCGGATTCTCACACCGCTGCACATGGGCATTCTGGTGCTGGTGGAGCCAGGTGTACAGGTGTAGAAACATCTGGTTTGGAGTCGCAGCTCTGCCCTCTTCTAGGAGGGAGCCACGATCAGGTCACAGGACCGTCGTGGGAGAGGACAGGGGTTAGGGTGTGAGGAAGAGATGCACCAACTGTAACGTGCAATCGCACGAGCAGTGCTCTAGTGAGGTGCTGAGGGGAGCTGCACACTGACTCAGACCATCACTGAGGAGCATTATGAAAAGCAACCCTGCCAAACTCAACTCTGCTCTTAAAGAACATCACTCATGTTCACAAAGGTGCAGTGTTTATTTTCACAAATGCGTTCAGAAGAAATTTCTGAAGAATTAGCTTGTGATCCAAGAAACAGGTTTGTTTTCATCAGTGAACACCATGAATTATGAAAATAATGATGTTTCTCTCTTTGTCTTGGCTGTTTGGGAGCTCAGAATTAAATTGCCAGCCTACTTCTAGCAAGTTTCGTTGCCCTTCTGTCAGATACTTTATCACCAGGGCTGTCTCCTTAATTCCTTCTCATTTGCCATCTTCATTGGTTCTGCAATGTTTATTTCACAAGGTAATGGATGAATACATGCTAGTGATGATGAAAAGTACTCAGCAGTATACAGAGTAAAACTTGAAAGTATTCATTTGTTATTCATGGTGTCATACTCTCTATTACAAGCAAGCAGCCTCAAATCTATTTGGGACACTATTAGAAATAATCAGGTTTTAAAAAAACAAAACAAAAGTTTATTTGAAAGCTTACTGCTGTGCTAGGTATATTCACATATGCTTTCTTTTTATTCTAATGGCAGCTCTGTAAGGCAAATCTCATATGCCCATTTTATAGATGAGGCAGTTGAATGAGGTCAAGACAATCGTCCTAAGTCACAGGTAAAGTCGCAAAGCTAGGAATGAAGTTCAAATCTGGGATTTAAAGTTTGTGTCAGTCCCTTTACATATTGACCTTTTAGCTGTTTCACCTCTCTGTAGCAAAACTAGGATTACAAAATTTATGTATGACTTGGGTGTGTAGATATTGGAGGTGGGTGGTCTGGGATTGTGAATTGCTTTTCATTACATCGGCTCCTCACACTACTTCAAGACACTGAAATTATTTAGGTAATTCCACCCAGAGCATTTTTTTCTCCCTAAGGGCCTACAGAGACCTGGCCTAAGAAGGCTGATCTTGTGCCAGCTCCAGGGGAAAACAGCCCAGAGCAGGTGTGGGAAAGGTGGACTTTAACCTTCCCTCACTGACCTCCCCTCCTGATGGGCAGGCTGCAGCTCTCGGCCTGATTACCCTGTGGGCTCTCTGTTGCGAGGGGCAGTAGCCGCGGCAGTGCCGCTGGTGGCTGGTTAGGCCCTGGTGGAAAGAATCTGCTCACATCCCCTTCTTGCCCCACCCCACCCCGACCTCCCACTCGGGCAGATTCTTTCTGCTTTGTGACATGTGTGTCTGTCCCTCTTCAGGGCCACTTGTTCCACTAATTTGTACTGGCTTCCCACTCCTCACTGGCCCCAGCCAGAGGATGCAGCATTGACCTAAACACTGGCTGTCCCAGCTAGCAGGCAAGCACTGTTCTATTTTCATCTGAATTCCCAGCATCTTGGGGAATGAACCAGGTCATTCGTATCCACCAGACCCTGGAGGAGGGAGCAGAGCGGCAGGCCCCTTCTGTAACCTTCCTTTGACTTGGACTCAGAAGACAAAGGTGAACTTGAGGGTTGCGGGGACACAGCTTCCCTTTATGCTGCCACAAGCCCCGGGGCGTTCTCCTCTCCAGCACTTAGGCCCTTTTGTCCTGGCGGGGCACCCACAGCCTGACTGCCCACTCTGTTCAAGCGCACTGTCAGCACCCTCGCCCCCACCCGGTAGTCGCTTTGCCCGGAGAAGGGCTTTTGAGCTCGCCCACGCACACTGGCCCCTTTCTTCTTCCTCCTCCGGGGGCCTTCAGCTTTGATGCTGCGCGCCTGGCAGCCTGGCGCTCCGCTGGTCTTTTTCAGGGAGGCCTTGCGAAAAGGGCGTTCAGGGCGCTCCCGGTGGACGCCGGCTTCGCGGGACTGGTGCAGGGCCCCGGCGGCGCGGAGCTGGTCAGGGGCGCTGGGCCGGCCTGCGAGGAGCCCACCCCGCCACAAGTCAACTGCGAAACCGGTCATCCCGGCTCCCCTCCTTTCAGACCTTGAAAGCAGGCACCCTCTTTGACCCAGCAATGCTGCTCCTAGGAACTCTTTCTGTATACAGGGACATTGAGGACATATTTTCACTCAAATCTTTTTTCTTTATTTTGGTATCATTAATATACAATTACATGAGCAACATTATGGTTACTAGACTCCCCCCATTATCACACCCCCACCACATACCCCTTTACAGTCACTGTCCATCAGCATAATAAGGTGGTACAGAGACACTATTTGTCTTCTCTGTTCTATACTGCCTTTTCCGTGTCCCCACCAACACCGCTACATTGTGTGTGCTAATCGTAATGCCCCCTTTTCCCCTACTCGCTCCCTTCCTGCCCACCCTCCTCAGTCCCTTCCCTTTGGCAACTGTTAGTCCATTCTTGGGTTCTGTGAGTCTGCTGCTGTTTTGTTCCTTCAGTTTTTTCTTTGTTCTTATACTCCACAGATGAGTGAAATCATTTGGTATTTGTCTTTCTCTGCTTGGCTTATTTTACTGAGCATAACACCCTCTAGCTCCATCCATGTTGTTGCAAATAGTAGGGTTTGTTTTCTTCTTATGGCTGAATAATATTCCATTGTGTATATGTACCACATCTTCTTTATTCATTCATCTACTGATGGACACTTAGGTTGCTTCCATTTCTTGGCTATTGTAAATAGCGCTGCGATAAACATAGGGATGCATATGTCTTTTTCAAACTAGGCTCCTGCATTCTTAGGGTAAATTCCTAGGGGTGGAATTCCTGGGTCAAATGATATTTCTATTTTTAGTTTTTTGACTAAACTCCATACTGCTTTCCACAATGGTTGAACTAATTTACATTCCCACCAGTGTAGGAGGGTTCCCCTTTCCCCACATCCTCGCCAACATTTGTTGTTTGTCTTTTGGATGTTGGCCATCCTAACTGGTGTGAGGTGATATCTCATTGTGGTTTTAATTTGCATTTCTCTGATGATTAGTGATGTGGAACATATTTTCATGTGCCTGTTGGCCATCTGAATTTCTTCTTTGGAGAAATATCTGTTCAAATCCTCTGCCCATTTTTTAATTGGATTATTTGCTTTTTGTTTGTTGAGGTGTGTGAGCTCTTTATATATTTTGGATGTCAATCCCTTATCAGATCTGTCATTTATGAATATATTCTCCCATACTGTAGGATGCCTTTTTGTTCTACTGATGGTGTCCTTTGCTGTACAGAACCTTTTTGGTTTGATACAGTCCCACTTTTTCATTTTTGCTTTTGTTTCCCTTGCCCCAGAGAGATACATTCATGAAGAAGTTGCTCATGTTTATGTCAAGAGAGTTTTGCCTATGCTTTTTTCTGAGAGTTTTATGGTTTCGTGACTTACATTCAGGTGTTTGATCCATTTTGGGTTTACTTTTGTGTATGGGGTTAGGCAGTAATCCAGTTTCATTCTCTTACATGTAGGTGGCCAGTTTTGCCAACACCAGCTGTTGAAGAGGCTGTCATTTCCCCATTGTATATCCACAGCTCCTTTATTGTACATTAATTGACCATATATGGTGGGGTTAATATCTGGACTCTCTATTCTGTTCCACTGGTCTATGGGTCTGTTCTTGTGCCAGTACCAAATTGTCTTCATTACTGTGGCTTTGTAGTAGAGCTTGAAGTTGGGGAGCATAATCCCCCCTACTTTATTCTTCCTTTTCAGGATTGCTTTGACTATTCGGGATCTTTGGTGGTTCCATATGAATTTTAGAACTATTTGTTCCAGTTCATTGAAGAATGCTGTTGATATTTTTATAAGGATTACATTGAATCTGTAGATTGCTTTAGGCAGCATGGCCATTTTGACAATATTAATTCTTCCTATCCATGAGCATGGGATGAATTCCCATTTATTAGTATCCTCTTTAATTTCTCTTAAGAGTGTCTTATAGTTTTCAGGGTATAGATCTTTCACTTCCTTGTTTAGGTTTATTCCTACGTATTTTATTCTTTTTGATGGAATTGTTTTCCTGATTTCTCTGCTAGCTCATCATTAGTGTATAGGAATGTAACAGATTTCTGTGTATTAATTTTGTATCCTGCAACTTCACTGAATTCCATTATTAGTTCTAGTAGTTTTGGAGTGGAGTCTTTAGGGTTTTTTATGTCCAATATCATGTCATCTGCAAACAGTGATGTTTGTTGTCTTCTTCCTTACCAATCTGGATGCCTTTTATATCTTTGTGTTGTCTGATTGCTGGGGCTAGGACCTCCAGAACTATGTTGAGTAAAAGTGGGGAGAGTGGGCATCCTTGTCTTGTTCCTGATCTTAGGAGTAAAGCTTTCTGCTTCTCGCTGTTAAGTATAATGTTGGCTGTGGGTTTGTCATATATAGCCTTTATTATGTTGAGGTACTTGCCCTCTATACCCATTTTGTTGAGAGTTTTTATCATGAATGGATGTTGAATTTTGTCAAATGCTTTTTCAGCATCTATGGAGATGATCATGCGGTTTTTTTCCTTCTTTTTGTTGATGTGGTGGATGAGGTTGATGGATTTTCGAATGTTGTACTATTCTTGCATCCCTGAGATGAATCCCACTTGATCATGGTGTATGATCCTCTTGATGTATTTTTGAATTTGGTTTGCTATTTTCACTCTAATCTTATGAAAGAATGTCAAGCATGCAGAAATTGTTTAAAATAAAAAAACTAAAATTTACAAATTTTTAATTAAAAAATGCAAAAAATTTCAAGTGTGTGTTTGTGAGTGTGTGTGTGTGTGTGTGTGTGTGTGTGTGTGTGTGTGTGTGTAGAAAGCTAAATACCCCCACCCCGTTTGTTAAATTATGACACATTTGCACTATGGTACTACCTAGCAATTAAAATAACATGACACAGTTAGTGACATGGAAAAATGTGTGGTTTTTGCTAAATGAAAGAAAGGTAGAAAATTGGATGCACAATATTATGTTACTTTGGTGTTAACAGAAATGTTTATGGATGGGAAAGAAAAATACCCTGAGGTTATATATTAAAAATTTTTGTTAATAGAGTTGTGTCTAAATTTGGATGTGGGTGAGTCTGATTTTCATCTCTGGCTTGTTTTTATTTCTTTGGATGAAGTGCTTCTATGTGAAGTGAAAAAGGGATTTAAAACACGTGTGGTCCATTTGAGAAGTTGACACCATTTATTCTGTATTATAGCACCATTTGTTCTGACAGAAGTGCCAGCTCCTGTGGGAACATGACTGTGTCACCTGTCTTGGCCACTTAGAGCTCCTCCAGCCACACACAGGTTCCCACATATGAGCCCCAGGCACTTCTTTCCTTCTCTGTCCTTGCTCTGCAGCGAACTGGATTCCTCCCTGTCAGCACTGACTCTTAGGCCGAGAAGTTTCCTTAGCCACTAAAGAGTGAGGTCCCTGTTAGGCTATTCACTTTCCTCCCTGGAAGTAAAATTCTTATGGAATGAAATTTCTTTTCTTAAAGAGAAAATCAGGGCTTAACCGGGAGGCTCTGTGCTGCCCATGAGCCCCAAGGTCCTTCTCCATGAGGCCAGGCTGCTGTTAGAGCCCAGGGCGGTGCTGCTTCACTGTGGTTCTTCAGGAACCTTTAGGGCAAGCTGGACACCTTTTCAACACCAATATAAGCAATGGCACTTTCAGAGACTACAGTATTAAGAGCTCACTCTGTACAGATATTTTTAGTTCACAAAGTAAATCCACAGACTTTCTTTCTTACAATGGTTCCCAGAGCAGTATCAAAAATCATTGGCGATGGACATAGGGTTGCAACTTTCACTTTGCCATGTAGAACCATTTTTGAAACTATTATTTACAATTATCATTGTAATAACATTGTTCTTATTATATTTTATTAATAACATTTAATTATCATTAAATAACAGAAAAGACATTTTACTACATGCACAAAATAAGGAGGATAATCTCAAAATAAAGAAAACAACAGTTTTTAAATTTAAATCAGTAAAACACTGTAAGGTCCACCTCTCCCCCCATGTACCTTTCAAATTATTACTTTTTCTATATAAACTGTGTAAACTTTTTCACACTCAAGCACTGGTTTGGGAACCGTTTCTCCATTGGTTTTGATATTTTAATCAATCACCTACTTGCAAGTGAGGAAACTGCATTTCAGAGACCATCAGCTGATAAGTGATTGAATTAGGATTCAAATTCAAACCCGTCTGCCCCAGAACCCAGTTTTCTCCTGTGTTCTATGGTGTCTGCGTAACCACATTGCCTTTGTGGGTCTTCTAGGAAATAGTTTACAGACAATAGGCCTGATTTGCTTTTCAAAGTCTTGGCTGCGCTTGGGTCACCAGAGTAATGTGGATCAAATTTCATCTTTGATCCCAAAATCACTGAGCTCTTCAGAGGGTATGAGACTTTCAGAGAAGTTCCTCCCTATTTCACTATTGGCTTTGCCAGCAGAGCTATCTTTATAGTTGGTTTCAAGAGGGAAGAAGACATATTAGAATTCTAATCTACCCACATACATCTACTGACTGAAGACTGAAATTCCTCCAGTTTGACCGCCTCTATTGATGTGTTTGAAAAAACTCATTAAAAACTTGGGAATAAGGTTATGATGAAACATTGTTTAACAGGCTCAATCAAGAATTAATTATTCAGGGGAATGTAGCTGTCTGACTTTGTTTTTAAGGGCTCCGACTCTGAAGTTGCATGTCAAGTTGTAAACCTTGCCTGGAATAGGGGTAAATAATTTCTGTCCAGTAGAAAAGCTAACCCTGAAGTTTATGATTTTTTTGGCCCTGTAGAACATTGACCAGTTTTGTTTCCATCTTGGCAAACCTATTTAATAATACCATTCCTGGTAGACTATATAAACCTCTAGTTCTTTAATCCCCATTCAAACCAGCTTTACCAATCTACTGGTTTAGTCCTTCTTTGATGAGCTGAATAAAATCTATTTAAAGGCAGTCATCATCAATACCACTTCAAAATGTTATCAACTATTTGATTTGGTTTAGTGTAAATGAATAATCTGAGAATGGATTTTGGGAAGTTGAAAGATGTAATACTTGGGATCTGAGGAAGATAAAGGAGGATTAAATGGGAGAGGGGAGATTAGCCAAAATTTTCAGGACAGTTGTATCAGAATATATAGTTCCTCTGTCCTTGAACAGTGGCCAGTAGCATGGC
Source organism: Manis javanica (assembly GCF_040802235.1). Taxonomy (NCBI): domain Eukaryota; kingdom Metazoa; phylum Chordata; class Mammalia; order Pholidota; family Manidae; genus Manis; species Manis javanica. The sequence continues at coordinate 98,877,740 of NC_133163.1, read as the reverse complement.
TTATTAGAAATAGGATTTTCAAAGAATAATGGCTAAGGAAGAGGGTAAAAAGCTAGTTGGAGCTAGCCATGGTGAAGAATTAGAATTTTATTCTGAAAATTATAGGAGCCATTAATGGTTTTAATTCAGAAACTGATATGATTATTTTTTCAAATTAGAAAGAAAGATAATTCTGATAAGAGTGTATGGGGTGTGCCGAGGGAAAGGCTCCGTGAGAGATGACCCGGGTTTGACCTGTATGTGGATGGAAAGGTGAGTATAAAACAAAGGGCAATTTGGAGGCAGATGGACAGATTTGGTGAGTGATCAAATGTGGGGTGTGAAAGGTGGAAGGAGTCTGAGGTGACAACCAGATGGATGGAAGCTTGGGGATGGTGCTCAAAGTAGAAGGCTGTGTTTTTGACTTGATAAGTTTGAGCTTGTTGATTGTCAGGAATTCAAATCTGGAATTTGTGAGCTTGGATTAGAAAGAAAAATGTAAGCATTAGCAGTATGTTGATAGTGAGCAAAAACCATGGATATGTATATGACTGTTGAAGAAAAGCAACTTCTCTACTACTTCACTGGCTTGGGGACAAAGATGGTTCACCGGAGCTCAGCCCCTTCAGGGACACTATTTTACTGCTGTGAACAGAGCCACTGCCCAATAAGCAGTGAATGGTTTGTCTATACCTATTTTACTTTGTAGAAATAGAGACTCAGGAAGACAAAGCAAATTTTTTAAGTTTATGTTTCAGGAATGGAAGATGAGACTGCAAACACCTAGAGTCAATCCTACAATTTTGACAAGTACAGATGAAGTTCTCATTTATTTGGGGACCTAGAATTAGGCAGGGAAAACTGTTTTTCCCATTTATTTTTTTCTAAGTTGTTGCTTTTTTTAATCTCAGGATACGAAAGTGCTTCTTTCCCCAACTCACAGTACAAAGTATCTGTACTAGTTTCTACAGCAGACATAAAAACAAATTACCACAAATTTAGCAGCTTAAACAGCACTAACTTACTAATGTCTCATAGGTAATTCCATCCTCTGGCCACCAAAGTTCACATCTGTCCCACATGCAAAATATGTTCACCTCATTTTCAGGTCCTCCAAAGTCTCAGCGTCGTATAGCATCAACTCAAAGTTCAAAATCTCATCAGCCCTGAAGTTCCAACCCCTACTGTCTGAATTATCTACATCAGGTATGGCTGAAGCCATGGGAATGATCCATTCTGGGCACAATTTCTTTCCATGAAATTAAAGAAAGTCATTATCAGCTCTCAAAGTATAATGGTGGGACAAGCACAGGATAACAGTTACAGGTGTGCCAGTTCAAAAAGGGAGAAAAGTGAAAGCAAGAAAAGAGTCTTGGTCTCCTGTAATTTCTGAATCCAGCTGAGCAAATGTCATGGGGTTTCAAAGTCTGGAGTAATCCTTTGTGACTCATGGCTCTGTCTGCTGGCTTCACGGTCCTGCCTCCCGGATCATCCTTTCTTTTCATGTGTTTGCAGCCAAGCAGTTTTGTCAGAGTGCTTCCCGTCTAGAGGATTTTCAGGTTTGACAGCCTTGCTTCATCTCGGCCTTCCTCCCATCTATTTCAGTCTAGGCTGGCAGTGTTGTTGCTGGTGTGACAGTTTCAAGAACCTTGTGGGTCTCCCATGTGTGTCACAGCAATTTGCTCCATTCGACAAGAGGCTCGTTCACGGACTTTTCCTGGATAATCTCATATGTATTTTTGGCTTTTGTTGATATGGCTGAGAAAATGGACCTTACGCTCTCTAGCTTGACTGAAGGTGTTTATGAGGCACGCACTTAATCTAAGAGTCTTTTGTATAACTTTGTACTCCAACCTTTTGATCGTTTTGAGTGTCACACTTTCAGCTTTTCCTGTACAGTACATATTCCTGACAGTGAATCTTTTAATCTTACCATCTTTTGACATCCAGATAGGCTGAGAGTTTTCAAAACGATCAAATCCTAGTTCTTTTTTGTTTAACATTTCTTCCCTCAGTTTATCACTTCCCTATCATATCTTACTGAAAGCAGCAAGAAGAAACCAGGCCTCACTTTCACCACTTTTCTTGGGAATCTCCCCTGCTATATGTCCAAGTTCATTTTTTACAATTTCTGCTTTCCACACAACTGCAGGACACAATTCTGCTAAACCTTCTGCCATTATGTAACAGGGATCCTCTTTCCTTTAGTTTCCAATAGCATGGTCTTTTTTTCAACCACATTTATTATTAAATATTTGTTTATTATTATTGTTATTATAAATTGTTTGTTATTAATAATACACATGTATTATTAAATATTGGCCACTTAGTAAATATTGTATTTTTTTCCTATTTTTTTTAAATTAAGGTATCATTGATATACAATATTATGAAGGTTTCACACAAGCAACATTGTGGTTACATCCTTCACCCATATTATGAAGTCTGCCCCACCTATTGCAGTCACTGTCCATCAGCGTAGTAAGATGCTATAGAGTCATTACTTGTCTTCTCTCCAATAGTGTGTTTTTGAGTTTCTTGTGCTACCTCACCAGCAGTACCTTTAATGCCTAGATTTCTGCTAATAATAGTCCACTCAAAGAAATCTAGGTTTTTTTGATCATACCTTTCATAATTCTTCCTGCCACTGCCTGTTGCCCACTCTCAAAATCCACTGCACATTTTAAATTCATTACAGTAGCACCTTATTCCTGGTGTCAAAATCTGTATTAGGTTCTCTACTGCAGCCATAACAAATTACCACCAATTTAGCCTGAACAACAGAAATCGACTATCTTACTGGTCTGCACGTTAGAGTAGAATTCTAACATGGGTCTCACCAAGCTAAAATCAAAGTATTGGCAGGACCGTACTCCTCTCTGGAGGCTTTGGGAAAACATGGTTTTTGCTCATTTGGGTTGTTAGAATTAGCTCTTTGCAGCTGTAGTCTGATATGCCTGTTTCTTTGCTGGCTGTCCACTAAGAGCCCTTCCTAACTTCCTTGACTCACAGCCAGCCTTCCTTCCTCTTCAAAGCCAGTAACAGCAGGTGGTGTCCCTCTCACCCTTCAAATTTCTCCTTTTTCTGTCTCAGTTCTCCCAGCTCTTACCACAGCTGGGAAAGGTTCTTTGCTATGAGGGTCTCATGTGATTAGATTTAATCCACTTAGAGAACCCACCGATCTCAAGGCCTGTAATCTTAATCCCATTTTGTGGTATTGTGATTTTTAATAAGAAATATATATTTGGTCTTTTCCCCTACGTCTGGCACAGCTCTCCTACAACCTTGGAATTTCCTGTGATGAGAGCAACAAAGGTGTCTTTGGTTATACTGGGGAGGTGACTTTTGGGCTGCACCTAGGGATGGTGCCGGGACAGTCATATGATTAGAGGGTTGGAACTCTCAGCCTCCACCCCCTCAACCTCTGGGGAGGCAAAGAGGGTGAATCTATTGCCAATGACTGATGATTTAATCAAACATGCCTATGTAATGAAGCCCCGTCAAAACCCAAAAGGACGGGGTTCTGAGGGCTTCTGGATCGGTGAACACCTGGAGGTTTGGGGAGAGTGGCCGCTTGGAGAGAGCATGCAAGGTCTGGGCCCTTTTGCCATACTTTGTCCTATGCATCTCTTCCAGCTGACTGTTCCTGACATACCCTTTTGTAATAACTGGTGATGCAGTAAGAAAAATGTGTCTCAGAGTTTTGTGAGCTGCTCTAGCAAAGGAAACACAAGGAAGGGATTGTTAGAATCTTCTATCTATAGCCAGTTGTCAGAAACACAGGTAACAACAACCTGGCTTTAATTGGCATCTGAAGTGGAGGGCAGGCCTGTGGGACTGAGCCTTCCACCTGTGGAATCTGATACTGTCTGTGGGTAGATAGTGTCAGAATTGAGTTAAACTGTATGACATCCATCAGGTGTCACCAAGAATTACTTGGTGGGGTGGGGTAATACCCCTTCCACACACACATACTGAAATTTGATAATCAGAAACTACCTTGTACATTTACAAAGTTTCTTTTACCATGTTCCTGGTATTAGGGTGTGGATGTCTTTGGGAGCCTTTAGATCTGCCTACCATACTGTCAGCATCCAGATTTGAACCCAGGTTGGTCTGACTATGTTTGGACTTTCTCCGCCAGACTCCATAGCGTCCTTTCATAACTGTCCTGAGGCCCTACTGATCTTGTACCCCTGCTCTTGCCACTGTATTTTTATCAGATGGTGATGCTTTGGACTATAAGTACTAGATAACAGCTAACCAAGAGCTGCTTGAGCTGCTTAAACCAGTAAAGGTTTTCGCACTTAAAAACATACCTAGAGATGGTTGCTAGTCTTGTTTCTGTGAGGCAAAGATGTCAAGACCCTTGGCTTGATAATTTGATTGGCCTTTCCATCACGACTGCAGTATGGCTACCACAGCTCCATATATCATATTCACATTCAAGACAGGAGGACATAGGAAGTGAGGTTGGAGGGGAGTAAGCTCCAGCTTTGTCTGCCCCTTTTATCAGGAAAGCAGATGTTTTCCCAGAAGCCCCCACGAGACTTTTGTTACATCTCCTACACCAGGACTGTGTCATGTTTCCTCCGCTGTGGTTACAATGAAGCCTGAGAAAGTAAGTACAGTGTTTAGCTTTTCCTGGTGGAGGTGGGCAAAGGAAAAGAAAGATTGGAAATGAAGTTTGAATTAGCCAAGTCATAGTGCCAGAGTTCCCATCTGTCCAGGAGCTTGTCTTTGCCTTTTCCTCTTGCCAGTTCACAATTAAAATCGGAATCCTGCTCCTGAGTCACGCACCTCCTGATGACTGTGCTGTGACCAGCTGCCCATCAGCCACTCACTCCTTCTTGTGAGAGATCCCTGACCCCAGTTAACCACTTAGACTGCTGTCTGCTGTGGTCTGGATGTACTTCCTGTCAATGCTTCCTGCTGGCCCTGGAAGCACCTGACCACCTTTCAGAGGCCTAGAGACTCCACCAGTCCCATTGGCTATGCAGAGGCAAGCCTCTATTCTGAAAGCACCTGTTTTTACATGGGTCATTTTAAAGTTTCGTGTGTGTGAGCATGTGCGCAGATGCAAAAAAAAGGGGTGGGGGGTCGGGGAATGGGCCACACTGACCAAGGACGTTTTTATCCTATGCTAGCTTTAAATTCTATCTAGGTAAAAGACCTTCTGAAAATGTTACTATGGCAGATATACTATTGTCTACAATATCCATTCTCCTCTCTGTCCCTAGTAACAGAATACGATTATATGCACTCAGATAAAAGAGCTCTTCATTCTCATATGAAGACAACTTAACCATTTTCTCTTCTAGCTAGGTACAGCCATGTGACTAAGTTCTGGCTAATGTAGTGTAAGTGGAAACATTGTGTTGTGCTTCCAGGATGTTTCTTTAAATAGGATGGGCATGTCTTTCCTTGTCCTTTCATGCACTTTGCTGCTGGAGTGCAGATTCAATGGCTGGCCTCAGGCCAGCCCACGTTCCGCAGGAGGAAGGCGTTGTAGGAGAGCTGGGGGCTGGAAGCAGGGGAGAACAGGACAGGTAAGAAAGCAGCCGGGACCACCGTGGGCTGCTTCTCTGTCACTGGGGCCCCTGGAGACCTTGGCTCTCCTGGGCCGCTCTTTCAGGGCCTTTTATGACGGTGGGAGCAACGGATCTGCCGCCAGGAAGTGGGGAACAGCCCCAGAGGCCCGGCTAGCCCAGCTGTGCAGCTCTCGGCCCCAGCAGCCCAGAAGGCTCAGTAATTGAATGGCTTACCATTCCAGGTAGGGCAGTGGGCAAAGTGGATGGTTTCTCTTTTCCCCAACATTAGATCATCCTCTTCAATTAGGAACGATCAAAATAATATTAGTAAGAGCTACTGTTTATGGAACAAAAGACAGTTTGCCTGCATTCTCATTCAGATGTTATGACAGCTTCTGGGGGCTGAGACAATTTTCATCACTGCCTTACAGGTGTCAAATGAGGCTCAGAGCAAGTTCAGGGACTTGGCAAAGGTGCCTCAGCTACTGATTGACCAATGTTGCCAGGATCCTTCTAGCAGCTCTGCCTGACTGCAAAACCTGTGCTGGTAGCCAGGGTACCTTCCTGCCTCCCAGAGCACCAGAGAACTCAAATCTAAATCCCAGGCCTATCATCTCCACATTGCAAAAGAGGCAGCTGAGGCTTTGCATCTGCAGTAAGCCATTCTGGTTTACCAGCTTGTCCGAGCCATGTAGTCAGTGAGTCTACACAGCAGGTCTAGTATAGAACCAAGTGCTGATTCATTTCAACTGCATGCCCTTAACTGCTATAACAAACAGCCAGTATGTGCAAGAACCTAACCTACATGTGGCACTCACCAAATTTTAGTTTTTATGCCCTTCTCCTCCTTGAAGACTACACTTACAAACTTTACTCTAAACCCCTCACAGGATGGCCAAAAGTAAAAAATATGAATAATAGATAAGAAAGACCGTTACTGCCATTAAACCCTCCGAATACTAGTATTAACCCCTCTCATCTGCCCTTGGAAAGCAGGGTCCTGCTTAGACCACAGCATATGCCTCCTTTGCTTAGAGACCGGCCCCCTCTACAGGGACATGCTGTGAATCAGCATGCCAACTCCTTAAGGAACATTCCATCTTGGCTGGGCTTCTTGGGTGGAACAAGCAGGTTCGAGTAAGAGCTGGGTCAGGCTGGGCCGTGGGAGAATCAGCCGGGTCCTGCTAGGGTTTGTTAGAGGTCACTGTGGGAGTGGGGCACAGGGATACAAAAATGCCTGCTTGGGTGGAAGATAACCCCTGTAAGATTTGGAGTGGACAAAGGGTGTGCTAGGGAGTGCAGGGGGACAGATAGAACAAAACAGAAATAGCTCTGGGGGATTGTAGGCCAATTGCTACTTTGGAACAAAGTGCAGCAAGGCATCATAGGCACACAGACTCCTGCTCCAGCCACCAGTACCATTTGTACAACAAACCAGACCTGCTGCTGAAGAACTGGCACTGGGCAATAACTACTCCCGAAGAATTTTCACCAAGGATGCATCCAACAGCCCTTCAGTGAGGAATGAAAACATTGCTGAAGCTCTATTTCAGGGGAAAAAGATGCTTCCACAAGACAGTATTTATATAAAGCTCTTAGCAGAGACCAGAATACCATTCTAAGGACAGGGAAGTGAGATGGTAAGGAAGGATTGAGTCTCTGAAAGTCTGGGCCTAGTATCACAAAAATGGAGGCAGGTCCATTTCCCCCAGAGTTGTCATTAACTCTGAAAGCAACATCTTCCTTCTGCCTCCTGAACCCAGTGTTTTCCGTTTTCCCACAGTCTTCAGCCTTGGTAGGCAAACAGCTCTGTGACGGCTGCTATTGGCCTCTCTTGGAACGAGGACCAGCTAGAAAGATCATAGGACAATGGATATTTTCCTCTCTGTTGAAAAATGAGATAATATACCTGGAAGTGCTATATAAAGAGTTGGACATCATGCAAATGAAAAGTAGATGAGTTACTCAGGGCCAGGTTCAGTTGCAAATTACACAAAAACCCAACAGAACTATGGCTTAAACTAAAAATTTATTTCCTTGGAGGTGGGAAGTCCAGGGATAGTGTCAACTCTCAGCTCTCCTTGAAGTATATCTCTTCTCCTCATGGTCCAAATGGCTGATGGAGGTCCAGGCCCCGGTCTGGCAAGGGCAGCGCCCCCCTGGGTGAACTGGTGACCCCGCGGATACTGTCCTTCAGCCACGAAGACCTCAGCGAGGGTCCACGTCAGCCAGGTGGGCTCCTGTTGTTTCCTTCCTCCTCCAGACCCATATGATCATATGGAAATTGTTTTCTTTGGACAGTGTTGGCTTTCTTGGCTTCTCCTACTTTGTGTCAGTTTTTCTTTTTAATCGCCTAGAATGGTATGGACTCTCCACGGTAGGGGATGAGTGTCGGCTTCAGGGGCAGGCGGCCCTTGTTCAGATGGCCTTTCTGTTCCCTGCCCGGCATGTACTTAGTAAGGCAGGCACCATACGGAGCATGTGCCAAGTGCTCACAGAGGTTGGGAGAATCTCATGAACCCTCATAACATCCCATGAGATAGCTGATCCTAGCAGATGAGGGCACCCAGGCACAGAGAGAGAATTTTCTCCCAGCGCATAGCATGGGGTCTGTGACAGCAAGGATGCGACCTCTGGGACGGGAAGAAAGAAAAAGAGGAATGTTACTTCATATTCTTGCCCAGAGCCTGTCTCCCCAGCCCCAGGGATGTGGGGGTCCCGCTGACTTGGCTGCTCCCCTGTCTTGCCAGGAGGAGGTCAGCAAGGATTGAGGAAAGGTTTAGAAAGACACAAAAAGGCTGGGAGGACATGAAGAAGTTTCGTATTTCTCTAGGGGAGCAGCAAGCCCGTGAGGATGCCTCTTTGGCTAGTCACAAGCAACCATTTAATTTGGAACCTGTCACTGGATCTCAAGGGGGCTCAGACCACCGAAGTCATGAGCACAACACACTCCTAACGCAGCCTTGTGGCTGATGAGACAGTGGCCGCATCCCTGAGTCCTGTGATGGCCGGTTTGTTCTCATTTTTGAATCAGTAAACAAGCTCAGATGCAAGGCTTTGGCCCACTGAGAGATGTAACTTTTAGCAGAGGTTTCCTTGTGTCTCCTGGTATGTGATTTCCACATCCCTCCAGCGTTTCAGCAGCTTTCTCCTCCCCATGCCTAAAAGAACCTACATTTCCCTTTCCCGGCTCCCTTCCTGGCTTCCTGTGTGCTGAGCTGCTTGCAGTTGTCATCATGTCTTCAGAATGCATTTGATAGGTACAGGAAGCTGCACCAGATGGGAGATGGAACCGGCAATCAATACAAAAAGAAGTATGTTTTGAAGAAAAATGCATCACAGCTTCCCAAAGGAGCTCTTTACCATATGTTCTAACATCCCTGGAACAATGGGTCTAATTTTTAGCTCTTCTGCTTGGCTTTCTCGGCCATCTCAACAAAAAGGAGATAGACCTTTTAACCTGCTGCTTCCCGGCTTACTGATGATTTATAGTAAAGGTTGCCTTTCCCTTTAACCCCTTCATCAGATGTCACCAAGTAAAATCTCTTCCTTCTCTCCCTCCAGCTTTATTTCTTCTGGCTACTAGTTTAGTATATTTGTGGTGCATGAGTCATCAAGCTGCTGCCTGATTGGATAAAAACCAAGCACCCCTGAGACCATCAGTCAATTACAGCTATTCTCAGCTTCATTCACAGATTTATTAGCTTGCACACACAGACAGAAATTCATTCAGTAAAGTTCATTCATAAAAATTTCAACACTTTGTGTGTCATCCTGCGCATCCAGCCTTCTGCTGCGGGTGGGCCCTTGAAAGGCTCTGAGATGAGTCCAGACTGGGGGAAGCTCTGAGCGAGCGTGGGCGGGCTGGGAGGGGATCTGAGCGACTCGGAGGGATCGCAAGTCCATGAAATAATGCGAAGCAGTGACAGATACTAGTACTCCTGGCTTGTGGCCCAGCCGGGATGCAAGATAAGCAATATCTTCCGAGAGAGGGCATCCTTCAGAATCAACGCAGAAGGGCCTTTGGCTCTTAACACACATTTTCTTTTTCCCTTCTTTAAATGAGCAATCGTTGGAACGAATAAAGGGTTAATAGGCCGGTCCTTGCCCCGCCCTGTGGGAGCCAGAGGGAGCAGGTTTGAAAGTTCCTGTGTGCTGAAGGGGAGGCTGGGGGTGGGGAGTGGGGGCGCTAAATATTCCGGCGAGGCTCCTGCACCGCTGGCGCTGCGGCGCGGCTGGCTATCCGGTACTCGGCCCGGTTCTGTGCACAGTTGGCTGAGAGCGGTCCGCGCTGCCCAAGCCGGAGTCCAGGTTTTCCCAGCAAGGGATCCAAGGCGAGAACACCGGGTGCGGCCGCCTGGGCCTGGGAGGGACTGAAATCAGCCGGGGAGGCATTTTCCCCCTGGGCCCGGGAGCCGAGGCGGGCGAGGGCGAGAACAGAGTTGGAGAGGTGGCTGCCGCGAGGTGCACTTGCTTTGCGTTCCGTTTATCTAGCAGACGACCGAGGCGATTTATGCAACAGTATCCTGTCTGGGCGCTGCCAAGGCTATGCGCGAACGCAGTCAGGACAGCCTGGCCGGACTCGTGCTGTATGTAGGACTCTTCGGGCACCCCGGGATGCTGCACAGGGCCAAGTACAGCCGCTTTCGGAACGAGTCCATCACATCCTTGGAGGAAGGCAGCCCCGGAGGCTCGGTTGGCAACAAGGGCTCGCCGCAGCCTCCCTACCCGGCCCTGGCACCTCACCTGCCGGCTGAAGATGCGACCTCGGCGTCCCAGGAGAGTCCCACCCCATTGTGCACCTTGATACCTCGCTTGGCGAGCATGAAGCTGGCCAACCCAGCCACCTTGCTGAGTCTGAAAAACTTTTGCTTGGGTACCAAAGAGGTGCCCCGGCTGAAGCTCCAGGAAAGCCAGGACCCGGCTCCCAGCAGCCCAGAATCCCCTGAAACGTGTCTAAATAGGGCCGTGTCTGCACCTCCGCTGCAGCCAGACCTGGTGGGCCACAGGGCTACTGCCTTAAGTCCCGATACCTGCCCCCTTCCTGGCCCTGGGGAGCCAACGCCAGGGAGCAGGCAGGACAGGCACTTGCTGCAGCACCTACTGGGACCCGGCATGAACTACCAAGTGAGGGTAAGTCCATTTCCCTTTCTGCACTCCTTAGAGCTCCTGGGGAAGGGGTGTCTTCTCTGCTTTCTGCGCACCACCTGCCTGGGTTCTGGGCTTAGGCAAGGCATTGTGCAACTGGACAGAGGAGAGAAGGGGAGCTGGCCTTACAGGTTTACCTACAAATATCTGGCTTGTATCGGAGTCAGGGCATGAACTGGTGCCAACTTGTAGGTGGTTGCTAGGTGTGGGGGCAGCTTCTGGTATAGACAGCAAGGTGGGGGCGTTCTTGTCTCCACTGAACCTAGCATTCAGGCCAAGAAGAACCAAGAATTTCAGATCTCATTAGTGATTGAGACCCGGTAGGTTTTACCAGCCATTGTATTTCAGGAGAGATTTTTATGCTAGAGGATACATGGTGTGTGACAGACTTAAATTATTTTTAAAAATTTAATTCAGCATTTAATAAAGAGTTTCCAAAACATGGCCGATCCTGTAGCCTTGTGCTCAGAGCTAGAATTAAGTCTTCAGTGCACATTTTTTGCTTTTGCTGCTCTTGTTGTGCCAGGTAGGCCTTGTGCATGAGCTCTGTGCAAAGTCAGGGTCCTTACTGGCTTTGCATCCCCCCTTGGCCATTCCAGATGTGTGTAAAATTATAGAAGATTTGGCCTCTGCCTTTCTGGAGCTTGTGTTTCAATTGAGAGACCAGTAAATGCATGTGCAATAATAAGGACAGTGCTTATCCATAGATACCTTGGGTGAGAATGCTGAGGGAATTCAGAGAAAGGGAAAGGTTGTCGTGATCTGGGATTCATTCACATGGGGAAATCTTCAGGAGAAGGTGCATCTTGGAAGAGATATGAGATCTGGACTGGCAGAAATGCCTGTCAGGGCAAGAATGTGAGCAAAGTCCAAAGGGCAGATAACACTGTGGTGGCTCAGGGGAGCACCACCTAAGCTGAGCTTAATTGAAAAGTCTGGGGAATGGTGGGTGACAGAGAGTGGCCGGTACGTAGGTGCTCAGACAAATGAGAGTCATACAGACAAATACAGATCTTGGGTAGCTTGGCTTCCAGAGGAGGGAATAGGTGACCTTAGCTCTTAAATGCCAGATGGGGACTTTGTAAACACTCTGACTGGTAAACAAGAACCCTTGTATGTTTATAGGCAAACTATGACCTGATGAAAGTGGTTCAAAAAGATTAATCTGTGAATTCATTTGAGATGGATCGAAGCATGGAAAAATGAGAGATTGGGAGACCAGTAAGAAAGATACCCTTGGAGTTTAGGCATGAGGGGATGGGAATGTGGTTTAAGGTGGCGTTGAGAGCGTGGAGATGAGCACAAAGCCTCTGTGAGAAGCCTCAGCGGTCTCGGGTAATCGAGCAGATCATTTCAGCTCATAATACAAACAATAGAATAGTGAACATTTATTGAGCAGTGGGTAGTTTGGTGAGCATATTATTGTTGTTTATGGAGGTTGTGGATGATTATTATAAAGGATTGTAAGGAGTGAAAAATAACTTCAAATGTAAGACTCAGCATGGGATTAGTGACGTCAGTGATAGAAACAGTGTGAATTGGGAGGGGGTCATGCTAAGTTTGCTTTTGACATAATACATTTAAATTAATGATATCTACGTGGTACTGATCTGTAGATAGGCGGTCATATAAGACTAGCACTCAGGTGAAAAGCCTGACCTGAAGGTGTAAATCTGAGAGATGACCTAACAAACTGTATCACAAATGGGCAAGATCTCCAGGAGGGCTGAATAATGAAGACTGGAAAGGTTCTAGTGAGAGCAGGCTTGGGGCAGCCTGGGCGAGTGGGTAACTAGAGCTTCTAAGGGAGACAAATCCATAGGTCTTGCTCAGCTCTTGCCCTCCCCCACAGTGACGTGACTCATAACAGAAATAGTGTCATATATCTACTAAAAGTTCCTGGGCACGTTCTTATTTGTCAAGTTCAAGTGTCTGCCAGCCCCTAATGGGAAAACGAATGCCTCTCCAAACCCACACTCTCTGCACGTGCTGTCCCGTCACCTAGACATTGTGTTCTCTCTGCCTGGCCTGTCCTTCCCTCTGGTACCTCCTTCCACCTCCCCACACCCACATGCCTGTACAATCATAAATGTGAAAAGAGCTGCTTTTTCCCCAGAGAGTGTCTCCACTGGCATTTTCAATTTCTATTAAGGACACCATCTGTCTTTTCATGGTGATGATCAAGTGACCCACACTCTAGGGCTAGTAGACAGGGAGACAGACACCAATTAACTCCTCTCTTAGGAAGTCGGAATACACAGAAGAACCTGCCTATCAATCTTTCTAGAACCCTGACTTTGAAAGATGGAAGGGACTCAGAAGTTTTCAAGTTCATTGCCTCTATGGGGAAGCTGAAGCCCAGAGAAGAGGGCTTATTTTTTACGGCCAGACAGCAGAGTGAAAGGAGGAGTGAGACCCAGACCCCAAGTCCCCATGTGCGCCATTCTTTGCTCTTTTTACCACAGGTTTCCATCCTGGTTGAGATTTTGTTCCCCAGAATTCTTTTAGATGTGAACCAATTTTTAAAAAATAAAATACCAACCTATTAACTTACAATAAAAAATGTCATATTAAGTGAACCAAAAATGTGATCCCTATGTTCTCATCTGTAGGAAAATGATTATAGGAAGATTTATATGAAAGATTGCTTGAAGGTGATGGAATCAGAGCAGAGAAGTGAGAGGTTCTGGATGGCTAGCAGACATAGGGGCAACTTTCATAGGCCAAAGGAGCCCCTTACTGTTCCTCATCCACAGCATGCGGCTGCTTCTCCTCCTGCCCAAACTTATCTGTTTATTCATTCACTCATTTATTCAACAAATATGTATTGTGAGCCAATTATATAACAGGAACTGTTCCAGGGATACCCTGGGGATACCTCAGTGAATAAGAGAGACCAGGTCTGAGACCTCATGGAATATGCTAGAAAGTCAGTGGAGACAGGCCCTGAGTGAACAAGGAAATACAACGTGTCCCCCATAGTAAGTGTCAGGAGGAGCAATAAAGTGGAGGCAGTAAGAAAGGCAGTTGCTTGGTGGAAGTGGTGGGTATTGCATTCCTTTTGGGCATAGCTGTTTATTTTGTTTTCTTACATCTTTCCTCTTCATAATAGGAACTGTATTTTCTGTTTACATTAGGGTCGACATTGGGTTAATATCCTTTTTTAAAATTGACTCTTCTTTTGGTCTTAGGATGTAGAATCAGTTATACAGCCAAAAAAATACTTTGTGAATCCTTAGCACCTATTTTGAGTTAACTTTCATTGAAATTCTGATACTGAACTTCCTGAAGGTCTCAAAGGAAGGCAGGCCAGCAAACTATTCTTAGAGAGACACTCAGCCAGAAATGGGACAGCTAACCCCAGTCTGAGCAGAGTAGGTGAGGTGGATGAAGTCTGCCAAATGGTGCCAGATAGTGACTATTGTTCCCACCAAAGTGAGATTAAGTCTATTTCTTTATGAGGACCTCCCAGGTCATTTCATCCATCTACAAACATGCACTTGGAGGTCTCTCAGGTGCCCAACAGTCTGTGGTGAGTGTGGAAAATATACCAAGTGACTGGTGCTCTCATCTCTACAATGAGAGGATTGGTCTGTGTGGCTTTATATTTTTTCAGCTGTGCCCCCAGGACCAGCATTAATACCCTTATGGCCCCTTTCTCCACATGGGACATGTTTAAAATCATAGTTCTTTTCTCATCCCCAACACCCAGATGGCTTACGATTTAATTCAAACACTAAATAAAGCAGAGGCAAAGAAACTAACCCTGACAGAGCAGGTACAGGTGAGCAGGGTAGTTCTCACAGTAACCCTCAGCGGGAGGCAGAATTCTCCAAATGAGGATAAGTTGTCTACCCTACACTTTATAACCTAAGGAAGGAGCAGACAGGATTCAAATCAAAGTTTGTCTCACTCCAGTGCTCATTTTCCTCCCACCCTCTCGTCCTATCTCTGAGCAAAGCAGTCAGTCCTGCAGGTTTGTGAATGGAGTGTCATAGATGAAGAAACAAACTGAGCAGGATGGCTTTATTATGGGACCAGCCCACAGAACTTGCCTGGTTGCATGCGTTTGCACGAGTACAGTTTCCTCACCTCAGCCTAACCAAGCGCGATGAGTTCCCCAGACTGTATGAATATCCTAAAGCGGTTGTAATAAGCATCACAAACTGAAATTATTCTCTTGCAATTCTGAAGGCTTAAAGTCTGAAATCGAGGTCTTGCAGGGCCATGCTGTCTCTGCAGGCACTAGGAAAGGCTCTTTCCTTGCCTCTTCTAGCTTCAGGTGGCACTCCTGGGCCTGTAGGTGCATCACTCCAGTTTCTACCAGCATCTTCACCTAGCTTTCTCGCCTATCCATATTCACATTTCTCTCTTCTTATAAGGGCAGCAGTCACTGGATTAGGGCCCACACTGATTCAGTATGACTTCATCTCAACTTGATTACATCTGTGAAGGTTCTACTTCCAAATAAGGTCACATTCATAGACTCTGGGGGTTAAGACTTCACGTTATGTTCTGGGGGGACATAATTCAATGCATAACAGTGCCCAAGAATGTTAATTGCAGTATGTTTGCCCACAGGTGCTCTTGGTATTGGGCTCATCAGCTTTGTGTGCAAATCTATGTTGAGAATTTTCTTTACTTCCTTTGTAAATCTCATGATCTACTCTTACCGTCCATCGTCCCTTGTCTAATATTGTGTCTTACTCAGCCAGTGTCTATTGTCTAGATTAGATGTAGTCCACAGCACCACAGTTTTCTGTCTGCCCCAGGTATCTTTCCTGCAGGAGAGCACAGGTCAGGGAGTAATGAGATCTGGATTAAAGTAACGGCTCTGGCACTAACCAGCTGTGTGATCTTGGGTGAGCACTTCACCTCTCTGGGCCTCATTTTCTCATATTTAAAGTAAGAGGTTTGAACAAAATGTTTCCTAAGATCCTGAGACTCCAGTTATCCTTTCTCATCAGTCTGAAATTTCCTTCTAATTATTAGGATCTCCTTGGTCAGAAAACAGATTCAAGGCAGTTTTCCAAAGGACATCATTTTTAACATCTTTGTGTTACTTGAAAGGAGAAAAAATGTCCTTTGCATCCTTTTATGAACACTGAGCTGGCTTCACTGGTAAAGCAAAAAGGGGTATGTTATACTGGCTGCAGGTGCAGGTGGTCCGTTTTAGAGAGTTGGTGTCAGAGGAGTCAGGTGGTGCAGCAGCTCCCAAATGTCAGATTCCAGGGAGGAGAAGAGGGCAGGCTGGTCTGTGGGGTAGGCCAGGGCGACTGATGGCGGCCAGAGTCCTGGGAACGTGGCAGTGCTCACGTGCTCTAGCCTGCCAGGCCAGGCTGGGGCTTGCCATCCATCTGAGAACTCTAGGAGCAGCAGGAGTTGACCCTTTCTCTGTTCTTTTTGGACAAAAGTGCTAAGAGAGTTACAAGCCTGGTAACTCTAACCTTATGACTCTGGGAAACCTCTTAAGACACAGTTTATGCAAAATAAAGGCAGACCTCAGTGTTGTAGGTCAGGGACCTACAGCTACTGGAGCTGGCTTTTTGCCTCTGCTAATTTCCCTTTTTTTCTAAGTTAATGGTGGCCAAAAGGGAGGTAATAAGGTGGGAGGAAATTATTCTAGCTAAAACTGACAATTTGGTATTAAGGGTATTATGTTTTCCTTTCTGTTTCTTTCTTGGAGTAGATATAGAAGTAGATTCTGGTAGAAGTTTGAGAAATCCTGGCAAATTTGACCCGTTGTTCCTATTATTCTCTTTAAGTATTCACATATCTATTGATCTGTCCAGTCCTTACCTACTCCTGACCACTAAAGCATTACTGGAAGATGGAGTCTTAGAGATCAGCAGGTTTGAAACCTTCATTTTACAGTTGAAGAAAGACTCAGAGACATGAAGTAATTTGCCCAAAGCTGCCCAGCTACTGAGTGGTGGATCCCAGGCAAGAGCTCCCAGTTTTGTGTACAGCACTCTATTTCTTACCCCCACCTCGCTTCACCTTCCCTCACTCCCTGAACTAAATGTGCTCTGCCAAATGTCACTATGGATTACAAGGCTGTGCATGTGTGTTTTGAAAAGACCAGAATGAAAACCTTTTTTCTAACAGGAAACTGTCTTTAGAAAACAGTAAGAAGGAAAAAGCAAGAGTGGCAAAGAGGGCAAAGCGCACTGGCTTGTCCAGTTTCACCCTTTTGTTCACAGAGGTCCCTGTGGATGGCAGCATGTCCGGCTGGACCAGGGCTTGTACAGTGTGCATGGACTGGCACCCATTTCATTCATCTTCCATGACCCTTTGGGGTCATTTCCCTATGTGACTTCTCCCCACACTTCCATTTTCACTTACTCTATGGTCAGTACCTTGTTATTACATTGACTGGATTGAACTAATCCTATTCCCCAGCGTGACAGCTCCATCACCAGGGAGTGGTACAAGTGACGCACACAGTTCCTGAGGCCGGGCCATTCCACCCCTCCCTCTGCAGCAGCCGTCAGGTAGCCAGGCTTTCTTCCCCTCCTAAAGGATCTAAGCTTCAGATCTCAGAGGGATCTGGCCAGATTCGTCTTGAGGTATCCAGATCATGGTGACCAGAAGATTCAGGCCTCAGTGCTGCCCACAAATAGCTATCTCGTGAAAAGATTGCACCTGAAAAAGGAGAGTTTGGCAAGGAGGGATTTGGAAAGAGGCCTTGAAGAACTGGATTTTTCATTGAGAAAATTGGTTGAGAGCCTATGATATCTACTGTTATCATAGCTATGATTATAAGTAAGTATAAATTTGCAGCCACAAACTCAGGTGTACAAGAAATGCCATTAAAAAGATTTTTTAAATCACATGAAATCCAACACCAAGCCCTTTCCTGCTTGGCTAGCAATAATTTCAGTTTTGGTTATTACTCATCCTCCAAATTCTAACCAGGGTCACATAGTGAATCAGGGGTCTTATTTTGTGCCTCTAAATGGGTGAAAGGCCTCTGACCTTCAGTTCGTTGTTTAGGATATTGATGGTCCCCCAAAGGCAGGAGGCACCCCTGACTCTAGACATCCATTTGTACACAGAAGCCTCACACATTCTGGGGACCCCTTGCTAAGAACCCAGCCTCCCAGCTGCCCCTTCAGCCGATCCCCTTGGGAGGCCTTGCCACTTCCTAGGAGCTTGGCCAGGACACAGTTTGAGAGTCCGTAATTCTCAGACCACCATCAATATCAACATCATTGGCCCTGAAGAATGGGGAGGTCAGATGGCTTAAGCAAGTTAGTGGGAAATCCAGAATTAACTAGCAACCAAATGATCAAGGGAGGACACAGCAGAAGGACTCAAAGGAAAGGACAAGCCCGCCTATAAAGGCTGGAAGAAGACAGGATGCAGTTTATAAAGTGCTGCTTCCATTTGTCAGAATCAGACATTGGCAGCCGAGGGCTCTGATGGAAAATGAAGCTGAAGGCTGCCCTTAAGGGAGTTGGACATTATATTGCCTGTGGGAGGTTGGTGGGGTTGAGAAGGGAGTGGGAGAGGGAGAAAGAGAGAGGAAAGAAGGCATGGTACAGGCAGCGTCCTACCCAGAAAAGAATCTGGAATGCAGAGGTCATAAACCACTAGGTTAGTGACATATTTTGTTTGGTCAAATTAGAAGAAAAAAATTTGGGGTGAGTTGCCAACATTTAAAAATGGAGAAGTTCCATATAAAACTCTGGATTTTTGGCTTCTCAGAAGAGCTGGCAGCTCTGGGTTGGCCATCCCAGATGCCACCAGATGGCCAGAGCTGGGGACTGAGCCACAGTCTTGCAGTTTCACTTGCTACATCACCTGTCTGCTTCAGAAAGTGGCTGAGTTTGCATAACCACCTGTAGCATCAGAACGGGAAGAAATTTCTAACGCCTTTATCTTTCATTTTCCAATCCAGAACACCTGGGAGAAGCTGGAGAACCTAGCAGGACTTCCTGCTTTTATGCAGAGAACTGGGGGCTCGTGAGCCCCACAAGAGAGAGAGCCTGCCTTCTCCACTCAGAAAGCCTTTCCTCCTCCTAACAAACTTGCAGTTTTTAAGAGTAGCAGAGCTCCAGGATGAGGCCAGGCCGACTCTATTTTGTGAAGAGATTTTGGGCCAAAAGTTAATTTGTACATCAGTTCTTTAGGATAATGAATTTTCCCAGAGAAATAATAATGTTAAAAGTTGATAAGCCTTCTCATATGGTTAGGGAGATGGTTAATTGAGAAAATATATGTAAAAAGCTTTTCACAGAGCCTGTCATAGGTGACAGATCCCAGGTGGGGGAAGGAGAATGAGTTTTTAAAGGTCCAGAAGTACCGGAGTGGGCAAAAAGAATCCATAGAGATGAAGTTTGATATTGGCATTTCAGCGTGTCCATTTGGCATCCTTTCTTCAGGCCAGCAGTGCCACCCTGGTGCAACTCTCTCCCTGAAGTCCTTCCTCTGGTGCTCAGCAGGGCAGGCCTGCCCTTCCCTCTAGAGCTGCCTGCTCTTCCTCCACTCGCCAGCTTTCCTCTTCCCTCAGGGCAGCAGAGTGAAAACTTGCATTTTGAAAGGGTGTTTATCTACTTCATTGAATCTCCTCCTAGTATTTCCCAAAGTCTGCCAGGGCACCTCTATGACTTAACAATGCTCGTTGAAAGTGTAGATTCCCAGCCCCAATCCTGGAATTACTGCATCAGAACCTGTGAGTTTGGAGCCCAGAAACCTACATTTTTAACAAGCTCCTTATGTAATTCTGATGCACAGAAAATATGGGAACCTCTGCTGAGTCCAGCTAGTGCAGTGGTTCTCAACCAGGGCTGATTTTGCCACTAGAGGACATTTGACAATGCCTGGAGACACTTGTAGTTGTCATAACTACAGGGGAAGGGGAGCTGCTGGCCTTTAGTGAAAGGAGGCCAGGGATGTGTCTAAACATCCTACAGTGCCCAAGACAGTCCTCATGACAAAGAATTCTCAGACCCAATGTGTCAGTAGTACTGCGGCCGAGAAACCTGAGTCAGTGGAATGAAGTGCATAAACCTGGGATGTGCACTAGGAAGTACTAGTAACTGGAAGAATCAACAGCTGATTAGTCATTTGGCTATTGAAAAATCTAACCTAAACTACTTCTAATTTTCTTAAGATTCCTTCTTTCTCCTATTTTAAATCCACCATTTAAAAATTACAGTCCACTCCATCACCCCAGCTCTGCAATTCTATGGCTTCCACATCAGGATCTCAGATGATGGGAATGAGTGTGGGGCGCATCAGCCACTCACTGCTATGACTCACAGATCAGGCGTGTCCACATTAGCAGCAGATTCAGCCTTGACTCAGGTGCACTCTGGGCTAAATAGCATCTATAGCCTAGCTTGGTATCCTAACCGTGGTATCCTGCCATTATTGGTACTTACATTTCCATAGGGAAATGCATTAAGAATTTTTTTTATTGAAGTATCATTGATATACAATCTTATATTGGTTTCAAGTATACAGCACAGTGGTTCAACAGTTACACGTTATTAAATCCTCACTCCCACTAGTGCAGTTACTATCTGTCAACATGGGAAGATGTTACAGAATCATTGACTATATTCTCCATGCTGTACTTCCATTTCTGTGACCAACTTATATTATGAGAGAAGTTTTGTGCCCTTTTATCCCCCTCACACTCCCCATCCACCCACCCAACCCCTCCTCCATGGTAAACACCAGTCACGTCTCAGTGTCTATGAGTCTACTGCTAGCTTATTTATTTATTTTTAATATCCCACAAATAAGTGAAATCATATAGTATTTGTTTTTCTCTTGGCATGATACCCTCTAGGTCCACCCATGTTGTTGCAAATGACAGGATTTCTTTCTTTTTTAATGGCTGAATAATACTCCATTATGTATCACCTCTCCTTTATCCATTCATCTGTTAATGGGCACTTTGGTTGCTTTCATATCTTGGCTATTATAAATACTGGAGTAATAAACACAGGGTGCATAAATCTTTTTGAATCAGGGATTTTGTTTTCTCTGGGTTAATTCCTAGAAGTGGAATTATTGGGTTGTATATTTCTATTTTCAGTTATTTGAGGAACCTCCATACTGCTTTCCACAGTGGCTGCACCAATTTACATACCCACCAATATTGTAGAAGTGTTTCCTTTTCTCTACAATGTCACCAACACTTGTTATTTTTGTCTTTTGGGTAGTGGCCATTCTGACTGGTGAGGTGATACCTCATTGTTGTTTTGAGTTGCAGGGAAATGCAGTAGGAATTTTAACAACTGTCTTACAAGTAAATTTTAAGAACAGAGCCTGACTTGGGGTTGGAAACTTGCTTTAATCTGAAAGCAACTTGAGAGAAAAGTCTGTGTGCGATAAGGACAAGCCCAGAAATTGGATATTTTCCCTCAATGTCATCAAATAATAATTTACATGAATGATTTCTTAGGAAATGGTATAATGTATAATTCAAACTTAATTTTTTTTTAACCTAGTGCCGATTCTAGGTCCTTGAAAGGCACTACCTCTCCCCCTTCTCTCCTCTGCCTGGTTCCCTTAATGCTGGACTCAGAACTCAGGACTCAGAATGATACATTGACTACAAAGTTCTGTTTCATGTTGAGTAAATCTATCCAAGGTCACAGGGCTCATCAGCCCAGAGCAAGAACTAAAATTCAGGTCTCCTGACTCCCAGAATAAGACATAATTGTTGCATGAGGAGGTTCCAGTATGAAAGAGGAGCTAAGATGGCTATACAAATTACTGTAATATAAGGTAGTGCATAGTAAATGACTCCAAAGGGATTCAAGTAAGGCATGTGGGGATTCAGGGAGGAAAGGGAACTCCTTCTCTATGAGATGCATTGAGAAGGTTTCATGAAAGGGGAGGCATTTTAACTGAGTCTTGGAGAGATGGGTAGAGTTTCCTTGGGCAGAGGTGGAGGAAGAGTATTCTAGGTGAAGAGAATGACTGGACTGAAGGCATAGAATGGAGGCTGTTCACTTTTAGGTATTCTATGGAGAGGGAAAGCAGAGGATGTAGCTGGGCAATAGTGAGCAAGTTAACTTGGTTGGACACTATGTGAGGTATATTTAGGATATCAGAGGTAAAAAAAAGATGGATCAATGCTATAACAAAGTTATGTAATATCTTAGAACTTGAGTTTTCCAACAGAAAAACCATTGAATGTTTTTTAAAATGGGGGAATGGCAAACTCAGAGGTATATTTTAGAAAGATTACGTGGACTGCAATGCTCAGAGAAGATCCAAGAAGGAGACTGGAGAAAGGGAAGCAGTATGGAAACGAAAGCCATGGCAATGAAAATGAGGACACATGTGGGGCCCGCTAGAGGAAGTGAGGGGGAGAAACGGTTTGGGGGTTACAGTTTAGCTCCAATCTGTACGTGCTGCATTCAAGGTGACCCCAAAGCATCCAGGTGGAAAATGCCAGCAGAAAATAGAATAGTTAGGACTGCGGAGAAATTATTTTTGTTGCTGTTGTCATCAAGGTCCAGGGAATGGAGAATGCTACCAAAGGAAGAGTACACAATAGGAAGAAAAGAAGTCTTTGGAAATGCCACGTTTAGGTGTCCTAAGGAGAGGAGGAAGGAAAAGTCACTGTGGCAGAATGAGCATCGTGGGGAGGAGGTTGCAGAGAGGACAGGGTCATCTAGGCAGAAGGAGGGGAGTTTAGAGGAGAAAGAGTTTGGACAGAACAATGAAAAAACCCATGGAGTATTCAAGGAACAGAACTGAGAAAGAACCATGGGTTTGGCCTTTTATCTTCTTATTCCCCCTCTCCACTAAGATATTAAATTCAGCAGTGCAAACCAAACATACCACTGGATACCACGCACTCCCAGTCTCTCCATTTTCCCCTTTCAGTGAGTGCCATTTCCTAGTTGCCCAAGTCTGAAATCTAACAGTCATTTTCGATCATTCCCTGTCATACTCCATTGCAGCCTTCAGTTACCAAGTCCACCTTTATGACATTCCTCATACCCATCCATTTTTCCCCATCCCACTGCAATTTCTAAGATGGGGACTGTGATAGGCACCATTTTCAAACGTTTTGATCAGCTTCCTATGGAACTATTTCATGAACACGCTTTGTGAAACTCTGCTGTTGCAGCTTTCACTTGAAACTAGGAGGTGAATGATCATAATACAAGGTGGAAAATGACACATACCTATAGAAAATAGGTACATCAGTGTAATGAGAGGTAGAGAGAACATCTACTGGGTAGTCAGGGAAGGCTTCCAGGGTAGGTGGCATTTGAAATGGTCCCTAAAGATTGGATAGAAGTTTAACCAGAGGGAATATGAAAGAAAGGGTATTTCAAACAGAGGAGGGAAATACAGGTTTATATGTATACAAAGGAGAGCACTGATTTTTATTTGTAGAGGCTGCTTGGAAAAGACTTATGGATAACACTAAGATTTGACCCAGATTATAGCAAGCCTTAAATATCAGGCTATGTTTAGATAATTGAGCAGAGGCATGGGGATTCATTTGTGCTAGAGAAGGGAGTGACTGGAGGCGGGGAAGCCCTTTCAAAGGCTATTACAGCAGTAATCAACATGAGAAATGTCTATGAGGGGTTTGATACAGGGCATGAGGTAAAGAAACATTGGTAGAGATGTTATGGAAGAAAAATCTGATGAAGAGTTCAAAGAGGGAGGGCAGAATCCAATCCAACCTGCCAGAAGTTTTGAGACAAAAGGCTTGGTGGGTAGGGAGGAGATGTCAGTAAAAGACACAGAGGACGGACCACACAAGAGAAGCAGTGTTGAGAGGGCAGATAATATGTTCAGTTTCTGACATACTTAACTTGAAGTTGCAGAAAGTCACCTAGATAACAGGGAGGTGTCCAGCAGGCAGGCCGATACGGGGAGAGCCTCAGGCCTGGTGTACACTTTCTGTGTCAAGCTAAGTTATTGGGCATCCTTATCTGACAACTGTCCATTAGAGCAGAGAGATTTTGGGTCATTTTTGAGGGGGGTAAAGAATGATGTTTCTTAATATAAAGGAGAAGGCCACTTCATGATGAAAATGTTTCATATATACTTTGACACGTAAGTGCTTTTATGTCATAGAGTTGAAGTCTTGTCTCTCATTTCTATAGATGCAACAATTAATATTTCCTTTTATTGTTCTTCCATCAATCCACCTGTAGTTTCTCATTTACATTCCTCCTTTCAGTTTCTTTCAGGTGAGGTGAGCTTAGAGGCCTCCTCAAAGCAATCTAAGCTTAATTTTTAAAATCTTTTAGGGTTGTTTTATTCACATCTAGTTTAACATTATTTTTTAGAGCAACTTGCCTTTGTAAGGCTTTTCCAAAACTTTGACTTAATTTTCATAGAAATGACTATCTTTAAAAAAAATCCCCACTCATTTTATCAGTTTGTTTAATGTCTGCTTAAATGACGTGACTTCAATAGCAATTATAGTTGCTGTAATAGGTGTGGCAGAAACACAACAGGATTCGTGGTCCAGTCTACCATTCACATGGTGACAACAGAAAGTGTGAGCATTCCAGTAGCCTGCTGGCTGCAGTAGGTTGGTTAAGTGGCAACCAGTTACCAGAGTTTTGGAGTATTGGGTGTTAATTCAGCAACTTGGTTTGTTGTGTGTCACAATGCATTTCCGATTTTTGTCATCACATATAAATGTTTTGTTGCATAGTTGTAATCAACGAGGAAGCTTGCGTTCTACTTCTTGCCTTTGAAGAGCAAACAGCACTTAAAGAACACTGTTGTACTTATTCCCCAAACGGTTCAGGGAGAGTGATATAGAGTGAGTGACCTGGAAAACAGTAAACTGGAAAATAAAAACACAGCTAGGAGGACACCAGACAAGGCTGCCTGTACAGAATCCTATCCAAGACCCTGTGATCAGGAGTTGAAACTGCATCAGTAACTAGAAGGGCATCTCTGGAAGCTTTAGTTTAGAAAGTCACCTTTAGCCCCAAGCCTTTCCCTTTATAAAGAAAACCAAAAACATCCTAGGTTTGAGATCCCCCCAGTGTTGTCAGCATTTCTACCAATTTATGACTTAAGTGAAGTCCCTCTGTTTTTTGTTTCTCTAAATGAGAATCTGCATTTTATAGCATTTTGAAAACATGGGACAAATAGAATAAAGTTTGTTACGAGGACAGATGTAGCTTTTATTTGTCATCAGGAAAAAAATACATGTATTTCTCAGGTGCTTTAACATTAATTATTGGAAATATACTCTAGCAAAAACCAGTTTGATTTTACATATCCATTTGCCCAAAACCAAGAAACTTTACTCAAGTAGATACATTTTAACTCTTACTTACCAAGCATTTCTAGATATGCAAAGGCTACCTGAACCTGGTGAATGAGACTGGTTTCTCACTTGTATTTTGTGAAAATGGAAGAATAAAGAGGAAGAGCAATGAAGGCTAACTTTGCTGAGCTCCTTCGGTTTAACCTAATTGTTCCTTTATTGTTTTTTTCCTGGAATGTCAAAGAAAATACGCACTCATTTTGGGAAAAATTCAAACAGTGCAGAAGGTAAAAGGTGAATGTCCTTTTTCTTGGGTAGTTGCCAGCTACTATTGACAGCTGGTTTTGTATACTTTCAGACAAATTCCTAAGCATTGCATATTTATATAAACACAGGAACATAGCCACCCTTTTCCGTGTGTGGCACCGTGCAATGTCCTCTTTCTTTCATGACGTCCTGATGTCAGTGTTGGCTTTGCTGCATGTCAGGTGAGTGGACCCGGGTTTGTTTGGTTTGGTAACAAAACCATTTCCCCAAGGAAAGTGAGTGTCTTAACTAAGATCAGCCACCGGGCAAGAACTCACTCTGATGTTTGGATGCACATCTGTAACTGTGACTGTGGATGTTGTTTCAGAAAGCAAAACCTATAGTTTGTCTGATGTATTCCCTTAGAGAATAATACTGGAGTTAAATGCATTTATGAATGGCAATGGGTTCATTCCAGTATACAGACTAACTTATTTAGGGCTAGAAAGGATGACATCTTTTTAGGCTCTTGGCTTCTTTTTGACCATTCAACTGAACTCAGCTTTTAGAACTTAAAACGAGTCCTATGTGATCACCTTTGAGCTGATGAGAAAAGGTGCAGATAGTGGAGGGTACCCTTGGGCAGGCAGGGTCCTCGCTCTGCTGCTCTCTGACCTGAGTGGCTTTGCTGGAGGGAATGACAAGGCCTGGTGCTTCAGCCTGGAACGGAACCTGCAGGTAGTTGGAGAGCCCTGGCCAGAGGTTCATCTATTCTTATGTTGATTTTCTTTTGGTTTCTGAAATGATGTCAAAGATACTTATTCTGGTTAAATGAAGGATACTTGGGAAGAGTTTTTGGTTTGAAGATACTCTATCTTGGAAGTACTGAAAGTTTGAAATAAATGCCTGAAACTTTTCAGAGTAGCTGTAACTGTACCGCCATGAACTTCCCAACTTATATGTCATGGACAGATAGCTGATGGGGGCCAATACCTGCCTGTGCACATAATGCTGGACTCTCAGGACCTGTCTAAGTTATTTCAAGTATCTCTTCAAAGTCCCTTCAAATACAGAGATGAGTTTTATAAAATACATTAACTGGAGTAGCTATCAGCTGTTCCCTCAAAAACAAAGACACCCTTATTCAACACCAGATCTGAAATTCTTTATCTTTTATGACAAGCAGTAATAAGTTGCCAAGTTCTGTGAAAATAAAGGCTGAGACTGCGGGCACCATATCACTGTGCCTAGTGCAGCGATAGGAAGGTTTTGTGGAGGGAATGTTCAGAATGTCTTACACAGAGAGCAAGAGAGATGGTCAGTGAGGAGCAGGAGAGAGCCATGCAGGATCCAACGTGAAACAAATGAAAGAGATTCGGGCCTGGAATGTGTGGAAATTTCCAAATCTCCCTTTAGAAAATATAAGAATCCGATTTTCTAACTAGGTTATCACTATGAAAAGAAGGAGGAAGAACAGGAGGAAAGGAAAGGGGGAGGGGAGGGAATGGAGAGAGAAGGAAGGGAAAGGATGAGGTGGGAGGCTGGGTGCTGGCAAGGAGCGAGTAGTGATCCCGGAGGCCTTCAGGAGGCATAATGTGCGCACTCCTGGGTCATATGTTCACTTGTGATTTATGCCCTGCTGACTTCCAGAAAGGGTTTGTGGTGGCTCACCAGCTACCGGCTTAGTGCTTCCTACACACACTGAGCAATTCTGAGAAAGTGAAAGGACAGAAGCTCTGTGCGTCATCACCCGCCTGGTCAGAGAAGTTAAGAGGGGGCTATTTCTTTTGAATGAGGTGCCCATGGACATACTGTCAACCCCTGCCAGTAGAGCTCCTGATATTCTCAACTCATTTTGTTGGCATCACCAAAACCACTGCATTTTTCAGTTCACTGAAGCTTCTCCCTCAGAAGTTAATCTCCCAAAATATAAAACATTTTACAAGGAAACCTCTGTATGATAAAGATTATGCGCTTCTTTCTCTTCACAGACAGTTGATATCTGATAAAGAGATTTTTTTTGACAGGGAAATGCCAGGTTTTTTCCCTGTAGATCTGTGAGGTTTTTTAAATAACATAATTGTCAAGATATAATTCACATACCATGAAATTCAGTGGTTTTTATTATATTCAGAGAATTGTGCAACTTAATTACAGTCAGGTTTGAGAATATTTTCATCACTCCAAAAAGAAGCCACATACCCATTAGCTCCCTACCCCCACCCACCCTGAAGCCCCTGGTGGCCACTAATCTACTTTCTGTCTCTGGATTTGCCTATTATGGACATTTCATATCAATGAACTCATAATATGTGGTCCTTTGTGTCTGGCTTCTTTCACTTAGCAGAATGTTTTCAAAATTCATCCATGTTGTAGCGTGTCTCAATACTCATTCCTTTGTATGTCTGAATAATATTCCATTGTATGGATAGACCACATTTTGTTGGTCCATTCTTCAGTTGATGGACATTTGGGTCATTTCTATGTTTTGGTTATTATAAGTAATGCTGCAGTGAGCATATTCATGTATAAGTTTTTATGTGGACATGTGTTTTCAGCTTTCTTGGGTCTGTACCTGTGAGTGGATACAGATTGGAATATAACCTCTTTTTTCTGCTGATGGAAATGGAGCCTTCAGTCTAACAGTCGCAGGGCTGTGCTGAGACCAGGGCACACCCTCAGGAGCTGATGAGTGTGATGGGTTAGCTGCCCCTGAGCTCTGAGTCCTGAAATGGCTGAGCCTTTTAAATTTATATGTCTATGTTTTTACAATTTTTCACATTCCCTTTTTGCTTTCAACAGTGAGCTCATCTCTAGGAGAGCCTAACATTTCCATCTGAGCCTCTGGGTTCCCAAGAGGATGACTTATAATAACTATATCCAAATCAGGAGTAGTAGGGCTCTGAATGAAGGACTGAGCTGCTCTCCTAAGAGAAAAACGCAAACATAAATGTTAGTGTTGACTTAATTTTTAAAAATCTCTTTGGCCACTTATTTCTATATTCTCAGCTATGTTTAGACATTTGAAGATGTCAAGTATGAGACTTTCCATTAAAGGTGTTATTGTATAAAGACTTTACCTTCAGATACTAGTGATTAAAGGAATATAGGAAAATATATTTTAGAACTACTGAACTGATTCTAGTCGAAAACCTGTTCACAGAGCTCTTGTTTGGTAGGAAGGGAGCCACAGAGGAGCCCCGCCTTCTTGAGTGCCATCTGCAGAGCACGGGTTAAAAGGCCTCTATATCTCTTTGGATTAGGTTATCACAAAGGCTTGAATAACTGGAGTTTAAAAAGACAGAGGTTTACTTTTTCAATCATGTAGAAAAGTCCATAGGCAAGTAGTCCAGGGCCACATATTAGTCCCACAGCCATCAATAACTCAGGCTTCTCCAATACTTCTCTTTGGCCATCCTTAACATACGGCTTCCATCCTTAGGCTCACTCAAGAGTCTGCCATGGTGACCGGAGCACCCCGCACCCCCACATCATGTCTGTTTTCCAGGCAGCGGACAGAGGATGGGCAAGGACAAAACTGGTGCACATCCTGGCTGAGTTAGCCCCTAACGAATGGCATCCTCTTACATCCCACTGGTCTCCTGGCTTCAAGAGGAGCTGAGAACTGGTAGTTTCTAAGCTGGGTACATTGGGAGTTCTGATAGTAGGGAGGAAAAGAGGAAAGGAAAAAGGGGAAAGGATATGGGTAGGTAACGCACAGTCTCTTCCCTGGCCTCCTAGGAGCTCATGGTTTAAGATGGACAAGACAAAGGCAGGCTGCCACACAGTGTCACAGAGCTGTGCAGAGCCTTACAATAGCCTGTCCCCAGCCCACTTCAATGTTTGTAGTCTTAGATTATTGAAAAGGATGAATTTTGGTAATGGTTGAATTGTCCATATTGGTTCTTGAGTGGGAGGAGTAGAGGACATTCTGGAAGATAATGGGATTTCAGAAGAATGTTAAAGGAAATGAAGCTATGAACAGAGATTCTCTTCAGGTACTAGGGGAAGGGCTGGCCTAGAGCCATCTGCGTGGTGTCATCCACTCTTCCCATTCTGTACTCACGAATGCCACTGGTCAGGTAGTCCAGGCAATGGTTGGGGGTTCTCAGTGTAGTCAATGTCTGGGGAAGGAAAGAAATTGATTTCCATGAAAATCTCAAACCTGAACTAGAATCTTCATTATTAACTATAACCAATTGCATCTTACTTCACATTCCTGTCTTCTTCATTACTTAAATTGAACCACATATCTTTGTAGAAAGCCACTACCTAATGTAATAACCAATAGTACTAATAATCCACCTCATGCTAATAGACTTAGGAAAATAGAGATCTTCCTTGTACTCTTTTCTTTCTCTTTATCTAAAAATGCTGAGATTTTTTTAAAGAAAAGAGTACAAGTTATAAAATAAGCAAACTGAATCTGAGATTCTATTTGAATGGCTTTCTGAAGGTGTCACTTTAAGTAATCTAAAGGCATCATTTGAGTTTGATTCACAAATTCATGTTAGAATTTGTTGGGAACTTGATGTCTGTGAAAGTGTAAACAGTTAGCAAATTCCTGTACTTGTTTAGAGCCTTATGATGTTATATGACTTTGTTCAAGTCACTCACATGCTTTGCAAATAAGGAGGTAGGAACAAATAGTCTTCTCTAGTACAAAGATTTGAGGAGTCTAGCATTGCTGTTTTTTTAAAAAATATTGACTAGTGGGTTACCCCTTTCTGGCTCTGATCACAGTGCTCCTGCGATTTAATTCTGAAGCAATCCTGTGGTTGCTGAAGTCATAGGACTATGCTGCTGTCCATCCCAATAGCATTTACACTTAAAGAAACTTGTTAAGGCCTACTTACTTATAAGCATACTTCAGAATCCCCAAATAGTATTCAGACATGGAAAGGGAAAATGTTTCTTTCAACTTTGAAAGCTGTTTGAGGTAGGTATCTGGGAGAATCTGACTCATTATTTGAAGAATTTATTTGAATCAGACTTTACACATTTCACAGATAGTCTGCACTCCTACCTCCCTAGGGGCTGTGATCTTGCCATCCTCCTACTCTCCTAATATTGTCAACCTTTCTATGATATGAACATGTGGAAGTCTGTTCCATCCTTAAAATAAGCTCCTCCCCTTGTGGTATCTTTCCTCTTTTGTTAAATCATAAATTTCTGAGAACAAAAATGAAAACAAACGCACTATGGTGTCTAGTTGCCTTCCTCACCTCTGTATCACACTCTAAACTGCCTGCTATCTGGCTTTTGCTCCTTTACTTCACTTATTTGCTCCACTGAAGTTAACAATTGCCAAATCCCAGTGGGCATTTTCCAGTCCCTTAGCCTGTTGGTCCTCTCCACGGCTCTGGATGCAGTTAACAATCTCTTCTACCATGAAACTCTGTGTGCCCTTGACTTTCATCATCTCATACTCTTCTGGTTTTCTGACTTTTGTTTTGTGTCTTTAATGCACTCTAGTCTGCCCACCCTTTAAATGCTGAGTGCCATCAGATAAGCCACTTAATTTTTATCCATGAAAAATAGAGGGATTGAAATGGATAATCTGTAAATTCCCTTCAAGCTCTAGTATCCTTTTAGTCATATTATCAGAAGTCAGAATGTACTGACTTGAGCTACAGAAAACTCTTGTATTTCATGTAAAAAGAAGTGTAATGAGAGATGATTAACCTTAGGGCTGCAGTTCTGCAAAGGCATATTGTTGGCTGCTGCTTTTTCAGAGAAATCATAAAAGCCGAAAACTAGTACGACCTCATTCAGCAGTTTATCACTCTGTGGGAGACTGACTAATTGTGAGCTGTGGTTTCAGCATAACAGAACAACCGGCCATTCATGTAGGACTCCAGTGCTGTGGTTTGGAGGGAGGGTGGTGTGATTGAGGCTCTCTGGTCCCCACGGCCTCCAGACATGAGCACACACCAGGCATGGTTACAGTCCTAGAGAGTTGGGAAGGCTGAAACCATCATCACACATGGGGGACATGGTGTTTGCTAAACATGGCAACTGGGGACAGAAACGTTGGCCTTTTCCAGTACACTTAATTAAATGGTACTCATCATTTTTCACAGTAGTTTAGTTATATACTGTTGTGTAAAATTTAAGATTATTTGCCGAGAGTGAGGTTTAATCCTCCAATAATGTTTGATTCAATCAAACTCTAGGTTTTGACTACTCTAGGCTGAGTCAGATTTGTGTGATTTTTAGGTGTAGGGTATAATTCATTTAATATTTTTAAGGAGCTCAAAGCTGAGGAATAAAGTCATAAAAAATGAGGGATGTAGCATTTTCAGTGGATTTTGGGTTGGCAGGAGAGATCACACACACACCATCACTATTAGATTAAATGAAGTTCCTAACTTAATTAGGCAAAATATAATTGGTAGGTCATGTGCTAGGCCATTCTGCAAAGGTACTGCCTTGGCTCCAGCAGTAACCAAATTAAGGCTGTAGCCAACAAGGTGGTGGATATGTTGGAACACTGAGACGGTAGACAGGCCCTATGCCAATTTCTTGAGCACATACCCAGAGCACCCTTGTTAGCCTCTGTGCCTAGGCCCACCCGTCTGCTGTCCTGTATAGGATGCATAAGGCTGCTATCCCTTGGTATCTCTGAATGGAAGCCTTAGAATATCACATGGGTGCCCAGTGGCAGGCCTGGGAATTGCATTAGCTTAATTTGCACAGTAGTGATGCTGGCATTTTGCTTTACCCTTTCAGAGCAAAGGACATCCAGCAATACTCTCCTGGAAAGCAGATTAACTGCTGTGAGTCATTGCTTTTCCATTTCATTTATGATTCATGACCTGGTCTATATTTTTAGCTTGTGTTTATTTGGGTCTGAGAAGGGGGCTGGGTAGAAGTGTTGTTGAGAAACTTACAGAAGAAGGAGGAGAAATTGGCATCACACTTGAATTTGGGTGGCCAGAAATTTTTTTGTGCTTATCAGATATTCTGTAAACATTTATGGAGAGCCCACTGTGTGTCAGGTACTATGCCAGACTCTCAGGATGTAAGCCAGTGAGACCCAGCTTCTGCCCTCCAAGAGCCCAGTGAATTGTGAAGGCAGACAACTAAGAAGATAATAGATGTACCCCTGCCTATCCTCCCAGCCATATCTCTGGACTTCAGTCCCATTGAAGTATTTGGTATTTTAGAAGCACTCTTTACTCATGTCCTTACTTCTTGTACATTCTGTGCCCATTGCCTGGAAATCCCTCCCCCAACTTCTCCTTAGCTGCCCTTACGACTCACGACAGCCTCCCTTCTTCTGAACAATATTCTCTGATTCCCCCAGGCTTGTTTGAACCCCCTCCTACTCAGTCCCATGGCACCTTGCATCCTGGGGTTCATCACACTCCCAGAAAGAGTGATCTTGACTGAGGTCCGTTCACAGTAACTGGGGCTTATTCATCAGCTTCCTAAACCAGAAGTCAGGTGGAACCGAAGAGGCCTGGGAGGAACAACACTGTCATCCTACGAGAGCCACTGCCATTTGCTGAACACTTGCCATGTGCTTAAAATACTGTGCTCAGCCCCGCACATGTATCACCTAATCTGAGCCTCATAATAGCTTACGAAACAAATGGGTTATTGTCCTTATTTTATAGATGAGGAAACTGTGGCTCTGAGATATAAAGTTTTTTATTTGCCCAAGGTGTCACAACTGGTACCTGCAAAGCTGAGATTCAAACCTAGGACTGTCTGACTCTCAAAGCCCATGCTCCTAGACTCTGTGCCTCCTTCTTGCGCTCTCCTGGTTATTCTATCAGTCACGATGGACTAGGTCATTCTGTTGACAAGCAATCCCAGCATCTTAGCAGTTTAGACAAAAGAGGTTTATTTCTTTCTTAACCCGTGTCCATAGCAAATTGGTGGGGGGCTCTACTCTGTCATTTTCTTGCAGAAGCCTTGGCTGAAGTCTCCAACTGCAAGAGAAAGGAAATGTGAAAAAGCACTCCCAAAGTACTGTCTACTTGGATATTATTGGCCACATCAGGAGCTGCACCCAACTTCAAAAAGGCAGGAGAAGGGCAATCCTACTGTGGCTGGAAAGGTGAAAAATCAGATATACATGTGAAACAGCACTAGCTACTCTCATGCACACAAAGAAAGGAGTGGAGGAAGCAGACAGATGAAAAACAAAACGGAAGGGTAAAGTGTCCAGAGCGGAGGAAGCAGACAGATGAAAAACAAAACGGAAGGGTAAAGTGTCCAGAGGAGTGAGGGCCTTGCAGAGAATAAGAGAAAGGTTGTCTTTTTAACCATAGGTATCTGGTTAAACGGCTGTTGGGATCAATTATTCAATTGTTCTTCCTGTTAGCAGCACTGTGAAGGCTTCTCTTCTGAATGTATTAATGCTTTGACCCAACTTGGGATTTCACAGGGTCCATCAGGAAAGAGTGGTCAATTGCTATTACAAAAGCAACTTAATCTGGCCAGTGTTTCAACTCTCATTTTCATTATGACAAACAAGTCCCATCAGGTTAGAGACTTCAGAGACAAGAGTGGGAAACAGTATTCCTCATCAACTGGGATCAGGTCTCCACAGTGATTAAAATCTCTCAGGAGACACTGGGACATAGTGCCAGCACTTGCCCTCCCCCAAAGGACTTGGCTTAAAGCTGTTGGTGTCAGCTTTTAGATCTCAATAACTACGTTACAACTGAATGTAAGTTACAAGGTTCCCAGGCAGTTTCTGCAAAAAGCACACTGAGGATATTTTGGTCAAGGAAAATTCACCTTTGTACGATGTGCAATTCCTGTTTTCCAAGAAAACAAAGGGTGATCAACATGGTGTGGAACTGAGTGCAGCCCTTACTGTCTGGTGGTGCATGCAGCAGTGATTCTTCAAGTCACTATAAGTTATTACAGAATGCAATGAATATCTGCCACTGCAAGAATCAAATGGTAACACTCATGAGAATAGATAAGAGCATAAATCTTTGTTCAAGCAAAAGCACATGATCACACGGGATGCCTCTCTGGCTGTGCCCAGTAGCAGGAAGAGCCACTTGTGTGTCTCAACACAGGGGTGTAAACTTGTTCCTAAGAGAGGTCACACACCCCCAAATGCTCTAGAAAACCCGGTGGTTTTTGCCATGGGGATGAGCTCTAGCTGTGACTGTGTCCGTGCTCAGGTCTGTAGGCAGAGATGAAACTTTTCTCCACTCAAAAAAATCTCGTGTGTGAGGGATTTTCAGTGGGAATAGGCCTGCTGGTGCGAAGCGCTGCATAGCCACATCATATGATGTAAATGGTTGTCATACTTTCCTTGCCCAAGGATGACCAGCAATTTTTTTTCGGATGAACTGGAAGGTTTCTTTGGATAACTGTAGACAGCTCATATCCTAGTATATTAGAGCGTCACCAAAGTTCTAGCCAGACCAAGATCTTTATTGTTTATATGGGCTTCTGGACCTCATGATACCCTATTTATTGGATCTTGGGTTGCCTATTGTTTAAAGAGAACCTTTTCTTTGGAATCAACTTAAAACTTCTCTTATTTAATTTAAAAATCCCCCCAAGAAATTATATTTAAGCTCTGCTTGTCTTGGAGGGTCTAGGAATGAACTTGAACAAAGGTGGTCTCTCCATCTGCTGTGGGAGAAGGAGTCTACTTTGTGGGGAAAGAGCAAAGAAGGTGAGGGTTTGGGCCAAGAGTGAGGAGCTTCACCCCCTGTGCAGTCCTGCTTTGGCTTGGGCAGGAACCCTGGAGAGATCTTGCTTTTGGAAGAACAAGAGAATGCACAGCTTACTTTTAGAAGATTTCATCTTGGTAAGCAGTAAGGGGCAGAGGGTTGAAATTCCCTGGTTGCCAGGATGCCAAGTGAATGAATGAATACATTCAGATTTTCAGGCTTTTGAACCTGGAGCAGAAGGAGCTTTCAGCAGGGCAGGTGTTTAGATTAAAAAACAAAAATTGTTCAATTCAATCAACCAAAGTATATTTTGAGAGGCTACTGTGTGCCAAACAGTATTTTGGGGGTTGTGGATTAGAACAGTCTGGGCTCTTTGCTACTAACCTTTTAGAGGGAGGAGATGGACAGCAAACAATAGCTAATATTGTCAGCAATAAGTGCTCTGAAGAAAAACAAATACAAGGGGCAGAGAACGACGGAGAGAGGGAAGGCATCGGCAGCCCTGTGCTCCTGCATGGGAGTTTCAAAGGTGCCTTAAGACTCTAAGAAAAGTCAGCATTTGCCAAGACAACCTGTGCTTTTTCCATTGAAGCCTCTCTCCCTGTTTGTCTTACTGAATTCTCTCTAAACTTGCTCCCCAATATTGTTCTCCATTCCATAGGAGGAGCCCCTCCATCCCATTGTCCACCTGCCTGGGTTTTCATTAGCTTGATGTTGTACTCAAAGGAGGACTTTCCATTCCCTTCTCCCAGGACACACATTCCAACTCAAATCTGGCACAAGGAGGGCTTTGACCAGCTTAACCACAGGATTATTTTAACTGGCAATATACCTCTTTAAGAAGGAACACATTACAGATGGTCCAGTTAGGATGCAGGTTATTTTGAGACTTCCTGAATATCATTTCTTGGCTACTTCACTCAAATAAATCATTTATTGCACTGTAAGAGGTGCTGGGGATAATGATGACTAAGACTAACTCCCGCCCTTGAAAAGTCCATAGTCCAGGGGCGGGCATAGACATTTAAGGAGATGAATTGCAGCACCACTGGGTGAGTGCAACCTTGGGTTATGACCAAGATGCTCTGGGAGCCCAAGGGATGAGCAGTGAACTCTGCCTCAGGGGTGCTAAAGAAGATTTCAAATAACTGTAATGATTTCTGATGCCCCATTTATTCATTCATTATGCATCTGTTCTTACATATCTCCTGTATGGTTTATATCAGGGTCACATACTTCCTGCAGATATTGTTTGTTTGGCCTGTTATTGTAGCTCAGTAATAGCTTTAAACATACCATACATAGATTTATATACCATACATTTTGCCCATTTAAAGTGTACAGTTCAATACTTTTTAGTGGTGCAAATATCACCAATTTTAGAACAACTTTATCAACCCCAAATGAAACCCTGTATCCTTCTGCAGTCACAACCCATCCTCCCAAACCTTCCACAGCCCTCCTTTCTAGTTCCATAAATTTGTCTACTCTGGAAATTTCATATATATGAATCAGTATGTGGTCTTTGTGACTGCCTTCTTTCCCTTAGAATATTCTCACGGTTCATCCATGTTGTAGCATGTATCGGTACTTCATTGCTCTTCATGGCCAAATACTATGCCACTGTGTGATATACCACTTTTTTATTGATCCACTTATCATTTGATTGATATTTGGGTTGCTTTTACTTTTTGGTTATCATGAATAATGCTGATATGAACATCTGGGTGCAAGTTTTTGGTGTGGACAAAGGTTTTTACTTTTTCTGGGTATACATCTAGGGGTGGAATTGCTGGGTCAGATGGTAATTCTAATAGAAGTTTTTGAGGAATTGCTGTTTTTCCTAGTGACTACCATTTTACATTCCATCAGCAGTGTATGAAGGTTCTAGTTTCTTCACATCTTTGCCAATACTTGCTAATTTTAGTTCCTTTGTTTTTTAAAATTATAACCATCTCAGAGGGTGTGAACTGATACATTGTTGTGGTTTTGATGTGCATTTCCCTAATGATGAATGATATTGAGCATCTTTTCACATGCTTACTGGCCATTTGTCTAATCTTCAGAGAAATATTTATTCGGTTCTTTTGCCCATTTAAAAAATTGTGTTATTTGTCTTTTTATTATTGAGTTGTAAGAGTTCTTTATATATTCCAGATACAAGTCACTTACCAGATACATCATTTGCAAATATTTTCTCACATTCTGTGAGTGGTCTTTTCATTTTCTTGATAGTGTCTCTTGACGCACAGGAGTATTTAATCTTATGAAGTCCAAATCTCTCTTTTTTTTTTATTGCTTTTGCTTTTGGTGTCATATCCAGGGTCCTGATGATTTATGCCTATTTTCTCTTAAGAGTTTTATCATTTAAATTCTTATATGTAGGTTTTGAATCCATTTTGAGTTTATTTGTACATATGGTATGAGGTAGGAGTCTAATTTCATTCTTTTGTACTTAGATATCCAGTTGCTCCAGCACCATTTGTGGGAAAGACTGTCCTTTCTCCCTATTGAATTGTTTTGGCATCCTTGTTAAAAATTAATTGACAGTAAACGTGAGGGTTTTTTCTGCAATCTTATTTCTACTCCACTGATCATTATGTCTGTCTTTATGCCAGTACCATACCTGTTTTGATTGTGTTGCTGGGTAGTAAATTTTGAAATTGGGGCAAGTAAGTCCTCAAATTTTGTTCTTTTCAATATTGTATTGGTCACTTTTGGCCAACATATGAGTTTTAGGATTAGCTTGTGAATTTCTGCAAAGAAGCCATCTGGGATCTTGAAAGGAATCGAGTTGAATATGTAGATCACTTTTGGGAGTATTGCTCTCTTAACAACATTAAGCCTTTGATCTGTAAACATGGGATGTCTTTCCATTTATTTTGATCTTGAATTTCTCTCAACAATATTTTGTAGCTTTCAAGGAAGTTTTGTGTTTATTTTGTTAAATTTATTCATTGTATTTTATTCTGTTTTACTGTGTTGTAAATGAAAGTGTCTTTTTAATTTCATTTTTGGATTGTTCATTGTGACCTGTTAGTTTTTGAAATTAGGAAAAATCACAAAGTCTGATCTCTGACTTCTCTTGAAATATCAGATCTGGCTTCCCAAATGGCAACAAGGGGCTGAAGCAAGTAGTTTGGGTTTTGTCCTTCTTTTAGGCCATGTTCCAAGTTTGTCCTTATTTGGCTACTTCTTTTATGTAATTCTCTCATTATATCTTAATTATTAAACACTGAGTTTTTGATCTTTATGAATTTTCCTTTCAGAAATCTTAGTTAAGATTCAGTTTGAAAGAGAGATGAATATTACCTGAATTTTTAATATGATTATTATTGTATACACATCCTTTTCCGTTCTCAAAAGTCGTTCAAGCCACATCTTATTCATTCATCTCAGGATCATTGGTGAGCTAGGCTCTACACTGAGGATGCAGAGAAGAAACGGACACCATACCTGCTCTAAAAGAGACACAGACAATTGACCAAAAGTACCATGTAGATGGTTAGAGTTTTATAAAAGTATTGCTAGAACTCCATGCAGTGTATAGGTCAGAGCCAGAGAAGGGAATGCTCAAGCCTGTGGGTAAGGAAGGGAGAGAAAAGGAGAGGTTCCATAGAAGAAGTGATCTTTGTGTGATGGTAATTGAGAATTGTTCACCAAATTAAGAAAGTTGGGTTGTTTTCCTGAGGACTGGCACTTTCTCTAAAGTGTGGTTCCTGGGCCACCCACAGCAGAGCCACCTGAGAGCTTGTGAAACACAGTTTGCCGGACCTCCTGAAGCAGAATCTCTCAGAGCCTGGGAATCTGTGGTTTAAAATCTGCTTCTTAAGTTTCCCTGGATTCTGAAGTTCTTTTAAATTTGAGATGCTCTGCTTTGAGGATGGGCACTCTGCAAGGGTTCTAAGTGGAAATGGGGTGGAGTAGGAGTGGAGTGATATCATGCCAGACTTGGCTTCAGAAAGGTGCCAGCTGCACTGGAAAAGACAGATTCAGAGGGTGGGAGACCAGATGCTTTGTCGTAGGTGATGTTCTAAATTTAGCAGTAGGGTGAAACTCAGATAAAGAATATATAATCCCTAAAATCTCCAACCTGGACCATCATGGGTCAGAATCAATTATCTTGTATTTCTGTTTGCATTTGCAGGGAGGTCCCCTTTCTCTGGGGAAGTTGAAGTCAAAGTCTAGTTTGGGGAGTAGTGTTGGGGGCCAAGGCGCTGACAAAGGGA
Organism: Manis javanica; assembly: GCF_040802235.1. Taxonomy (NCBI): domain Eukaryota; kingdom Metazoa; phylum Chordata; class Mammalia; order Pholidota; family Manidae; genus Manis; species Manis javanica. The sequence continues at coordinate 98,838,730 of NC_133163.1, read as the reverse complement.
TTGATCTCTTGCTTTCTGCCGGCCAAATAGATTTGGTTGGATTCAAGTACATTGGACATACAATGTGGCATGAGTCCAATCTATTGCAGTTGAGAGACAGAGAGTGCATAAACTAGGATGGTAAAAATTGGGTCGGGATGTGGAGTATCTCAAATTTAAAAGATAGAGCAGATATGAGAGAGGATATGGAGATTGAGCTGATGCGGCTTTGCCCCTGATTGGCTGAAGGATTTAAAAGGGGAAGAGTTGAGTTTTCTGGTTCATTTAACTAGCCAGGAAGATGGCAGTACTATTGGTTGAGGTCAGATATATAAGTAGAGGAATAAAATGGATATATTGAATTTGAGAGGCAAGTGATTATACCGGTCTGAAGCATGGGAGAGAGCTTGGGTTGAAATCTTGTGTGCTGTTAGCACCCAGGTAATAATCGAAGGCATGTCTGGGAGAGATTGATTTTATTGGACTGGACTAGAACTTGAAAACCAGAATTTCCTTGGCTTCCCTGGTGATTCTAATATGCACACAGGGTTCCGCACCACTGATAAAGAATGAAAGGAGAAGGGACCATTGTTTGAAGAAAAGACAAGGAAAAAACAAGGTCCAGCAAAGGAGACTGAAGAGTAATAGTCAGAGGATGAAGATGAGGGATCAGAGAAAATGCTCCCATGAAATCCAAGAAAGGAGAGAAGTTCAGAGGAAAGAGAAGGAGGTGGGTGAAGATCAACAATGGCAGATGCCCTAGACAGGTGGAGAGCAGAAACGATTTGCAGTTTTAGTAGAGCCTTGAGGCCAGAAAGTGAGTCGAGATGTGAGTGATAGGTTAGGAAGTGGAGGCAATGTGTCAGGGTTTTGAAGAGCCTGTCCTCCCCTGACTACACCCCTTTTTTTTAATTGAGAAAGACTAGAAGTTATTTAAAGGTGGCTGAAACAACCTGCAGTGTCTTCCAGCCATGTTGGTGGTTGATACCATTGTTGAACATTTATTGCATGAAGGTCAGACCCTTATCATACCAGACTTAATTATGTACTGTTCTTCAGTGCTCTGATTGCTTCAAAAATATCATTCTTCCCTGTCTTACCAAGTACAGGGCATATGCCTCAAACCTTCTCTTGAACAATATTCCCTACCTGCACTCCTAGCACAGGAGCAGGCACATTCTTAGGGAGGAACAGGCCATTGAAAAGAGGGATTTAATCCTACTTAATAATTAAAATGTGATTCCTAGATGTTAAGGTAAGGTTTGGTTATTTAATTTGTTAACTCTAAATTAATGTTACCTACTTATTTTTAAAAATGTAAATAATATACAAATGTAAAGTAAAAAGTAAAACACAGCCACTCTCCCACTCCCAGAGGCAAAGCCTGTTAAGTTTCTTACGTCACACTCAGACATTCTTTTGGAGGGCATAGCATACATATCCTTTTTCTTTAGGTAATAGGCTCAAAGTCATCTTCTGGCAGAGTGAGGATAAGTTCTCACAAGCTGGCTGTCATTCCTCCTGTCCGAAAACCTCAGTAATTTCTTCTCTAGAATGTGAAGCCCAAGATACACATGGCCATGAATGGGCTGTTCACCTCTCCCTGGGAGCAAGCGGTGGAAGCTCAGACAGCACACAAATATTATTAGCACCATGTGGCGTGAAGGGACAGTGTGAGCGGGGAGTCAGGGAAGCTGTCTGTCGGGTGCTGAATGGGAAGTTTGTCTGAGCTCCGCTGGGCTTCGCCACTTTCTCACCACCCCTGTGTGCCTCTAGTAAAGGTCTTCGGTGTCCTGTCCTCATCACAGGATCAGGAATTAGGGAGTGTCTCCTGTCTCATGGGCCACCTCCCCCGGTCTCCAGAAGAACTTGGACTCATGCCTGCGCTTACCCAGGCTCATCTCATTGTCACCCGCCTGGGCAGACCAAGGGAAAAATCGGCGGGAGCCAGCTTTTTTTTTCTTTTCCTGTTATACAAGGCTGGCACACAGGGTCCCAGAAATGGACTTCAGACTCTAGAATAAACCCTGATTCCGTCTCGCTGAATAAATGAAACTGAGCCAGGCACTCCCTTTAATGGGCCTTAATTTCCTCATCTATTAAATGGAATTAACAACAATGACTAACCTCATAGAAAGAAAAATCATCTCTTTCATGGTTGTCCTATCCGTATGGGACCGGGTTTGTTAAGAACAGAGCCCATGTCTTATGCAGATCTACATTAATAAATTAATGAGAGGGAATGTCATCCCCGGTTTATACTTAAATCAACAAAGTGAACTTCTCCTCCCTCAGGCTTCAACATTCAGCTACTATCTCCTTAGGCAGTCACCGGCTACCTAAAGAAGAAGTGGACTGACTCCTTTAACGCACTGCCCTCTCCCTGTGTTCCCCATAGCAGTGGTGTCAGGGCGAGATGGACTGTGTGAGTCAGCGGGAAGACCAACTCCTTTCTGGGCCTCAGGATAATCGTGGCACAAATCAGGCATCGATTACCCTTTGTTATTTTTAGTTAAAGTATAGTTGGTATACAATACTATATTAGTTTCAAATATTCAAGACAGTGATTTCCCTTCCTTCACTTTGCTCAGAACGACTTCCCCAGCACATGCCCCTAGTGGAAGGGGAATTGTACTTACTGTCGTGATCATCCCAGGCGTGACTCACGTTTTTCTCAGAAACTTCAGTTTATTACAGTGAGGCTGGCAGAAGGTGTCACTTGTCCCAGGTGCTGGCAGTGCAGTGGCGATCGTGGTCCTTACTCAGAGGGTGTTCACAGCCAGTGGAAGGAAGACAGGCAAAATAATAAGTAAACCTGGTCATCGATCAGTGGCTTGAAAGTGACAAATTTGGGCTGTGGTTAACGGTGACAGGAGGGGGCTTCTCAGGCAGTGACATTTGAATTAAAACCTGAAGGATGAGAAGGAGTCAGTCCTGGAGAGCAGTGCGGGAAGAGCGAGGCGGCGCAGCAATGGGGGGAGAGGAAACGGACAGTGCAGAAAAGTCGGGTGTATTCGAGGAGTAGAAAGAAGGTCAACGTGTCATCAAAGTGCTTGAGGGGAGAGTGGCACAGATGATGCTGAAGGGGTAATCAGGGGCCAGAAAACACAGGGGCTAGGGGTTTATAGTACCAAGTTTGCTTTGATAATGAATGCCAGGATTTTTAAGCAATGGTATGATAAGTATTTGTGAAAAATCACTCTGGCAGAGTATGGAAAATGTAGATGCTTGGTCCTGATAGGCTGGTTGGCACCACCTCACATTAAATCGATGATATGCAGCTGCAGGGGAAGATGACCCCCGCTTCTGCACTGACAAGGTCTCCTGGGGAATTGGAGGTATAGCCCAGACCTATGTGGGAAGTCCATTCTTTCCAGGGTGAGGGGTGCAGCAAACAGGGGACAGGAGCTAAGTTCTAAACTGGAAGAGAATGCTGAAAGCCAGAGCGGCCCGTGGGGATGTGAGAACAGTCTTCCCCATCCGCCCTGACAGGGAGCCTGGACCCTCGGAACCATCTCAACCATTCTGAGTCGGGCTCTCTACCATGCCCCTAAATCTAGCTCTCCTTTTCCTATGGTTTATTGAACAGAAATCCCTAGACATTACTGATATCCCTCCAGTACCCCAGCTTTGCAAAGTCAAGTGTGATTGGGACAGAATAAAGTATTCAAAAATACATTTTGTGTTAAAGCTAGAGACCCCAAGAGGGGTGTGGTGAACAGGAATATGACAGGTGATTGTCCTGGCCAGTGTCCCTTCCCCAGCACTGGGCTCTAGGCCACACCTGGCCAGCTAGGTGGACCGAGCAGCTGTGAGGACGCTCCATCTACTGAAGTTGCTTGGCAATATTCCAAGAAGTGCCTGGGGAGGCAACCCTGCCCCCGCGCCTGTCATCTTTCCACAGTGCTTGTGCCACATCCAAGCAGAGGGAGGTTGGAAGGTTTCCCAAGGAAAGCTGACAGGAAGTATATAATTTCCGGGGAGCCAGCAGACCACTTTCAATCAGACGCCTGGCTCTCATAACATTTCCTAGCTTATTCTCAGAGAAACACTCTCCCTTGTCAGCTAAAGCTTTGCTAAGAGGATTTACTCCCACGGCCTCACTTAGCAGAGTCACACTGCAGACCACTCAGTCTGCATACCTAGGCTTAATTCCTCTCTACCATTCCAGAATCCAATTTTCCACCACCAGCTTGTAATTTCCTGGAGACTCCACCAGCATCTTTCAGTCAGCGGGTCCCAAACCAACTCATTGTCTCCCCTCTCCTGGCTTTCCTGTTTCTGTTGATGGAATCACTGTTCCCTCTGCTACCCTGGCTGGAAACGTCTGAGTCATCCTTGACTCATCCTTCTCTCGTACTCTCCAGAGCAAACGCACTGCCGGATCATGTAGTGTCTATCTCAGTGATACCATCTGAATGTGTCCCTTCCTTCCTGTTGCCACCATCCCTCCTCAGAGTGGGCTGTCATTATGTCCTTCTCAACAGGAGCGTCCTCACTTATTCCCTCACTGTTTACTCACCTCCATACTGCCTCTGACACAGGGCTTCTCAAACACAGACCAGTCCCAGCACTTTCTGACCGGCAGCCTGATATGGCTCCCACTGTGGCCATATGAAATACGAACTGTCTTTCAGCTTTGTAAGGCACAATTCCTTTTCTAATACTCTGTGCACAAGCTAAACTTACTAATTCCTGGTGTGGGATATGCCTTTTTCCGCTTCTTGAACTCCCTTAATAAATTACTTGTGAAAAATATAAGATCTTATATTCCTAAAGCCTGTGTTTTATGCATTCATATGCTTGTTTTTTGTCTCTTTCAAAGAGTCGACATTCCTGTACTGTTTGCCTCACATACTGTTTGAGCACATGCATGTACCAGACACTGTTCCGATAGCCTTACCTGTGTGAAATAATTGAACTTTCACAACAATCCAAATTGTATCCCTATTTTTGCAGGGACAAAACTGAGATGCAGAGAAGTTGAGTAACTTGCTGAGGTTCATAACTAATAAGTGGCAGAGCCAGGATTCAGATTCACACAGTCTGTCCCCAAAGCCCATGCTCTTAACCACTGAACTCACATTCATCCTTGCTATCTGCATTCCTGATATCAGAGTTTGGATTTAGCTGTTGTTTTAAAACTGAACTGAAGCTTAAGGCATGTGTCCATTAATGTTCAGAAATACCAATGGTAGGCTGAATGTGTAAATGTAACTTGATATCAGGAGCTGATGTAAGGTGTTTCCCAGGAGATGACTGAAGCTAAGAGACATCATTGTGCTATTTTTCCTACCTTGTTCTTTTTTTTCCCCTTGCTCCAGTACATGGGCTGTATTGAAGTGCTGCAATCAATGAGGTCACTGGATTTTGGAATGAGAACCCAAGTTACAAGGTAAGAGAACAAAAAATGGGAGGGCTTTGAGGATCATAGTTTAAAGCCACAGTAGTTTCTCCCCTCGGGAATTTAATGCAACCCTTCAAGCCCAGTGACCATGAATGAGTGGCTCTATCTCATCATGTGAGAGATTTCCCGATTGTGTGGCAGAGTGTCTGCATTCTACATAAGAACTGATAAGATGATGAGGTCATAGAAATAGCTGATTTCCCAGGTATCAGAAGTAGTTAAAATTATACCTGGAAATACGACATGACAGAATCTCAGATCTGTTGAAGGAGTAGGCAAAAAGAAGACCAGGGAAGACCCTTGCACCTCAGAAAGCCCAAGCTCTCCTTACAAGACGTGGGGCCCTCCCTGACATGAGAACCTGCTCACGCCCTGTCTGAGTCTCCCGCTGGTGTGTACAGTGAGCTGCGTGGAAGAGTTGAACAAGGGGGAGCCTTACCCAGGGTAGGCCCAGGCACTTGGGGGAAGAACCAGAATCAGTATTACACAGAGAGAAGTCAGAAGCAGAAATACAAGGCATAATTCATTAACATCAAGTTCAAAGCGAGAGTGGAAAGAGGGATAATTGAATGTCGAGACTGGTAACTGGGAAACTTGTGAGGTGAGCCATCAACACCCCTTTCAGAGTTCCCGTGGCACTCCTTCATTTTGACTCCAGGTTTGGTCCCTGAAGGAGCCCCTTGAGGGGCTTTTACTTTTGTTCATCCACTAATTCTCACTCAGACATTTATTCTCTTGCCTGACGTAGGACCAGATAGATCTCAAGTTTTAGTAATCAAGTATTCATGCAAAGGGCAAAGGAGGAGGTTTTTCCTGAGAGAAAAGAGAAATGAGATCAATAGGAAAACAAAGGCTCACAGCCACAGTTGTCTTCAAACTGTCTAGAAGATAATATCCAAGGGGGATAAAAGTAGGAGAAAAGCGAAAATCATGCTAAGGGCAATATAGTCATTCGCTGTCTCCTAAGAAAAGGTTCTCATTAGGATTTTTAAAACAAAGCAAAAGAAAGACAAAAAAAAAATGATCTAGAACAGAGCACACACACATGCAAGCACACACATGCACAGAGAAGAAATTGGGTCACTAAAACCTGCAGCCTGAAACCTCCCCTCCCTGGAGTAAAGCATCTGCATCATGCAAAGAAGAAAAAGTCCTTCCCCGTCACCTTCCGGATGTCTCTGCCTTTATATCCTTCCCTCCCCACTTCAGTATGTTCCTGCTTTTAGGTCTAGGTGAGAACCTGCATCAGATACCAAATAAGGAATAAGTACCTCAAGGAAGGCCCATAAGTGGAGCTGGTAGGACAGAGCTTGGCTTTCAACGCTAAAGAACAGAGCTTCATAGGACCCTGTTGAGGGGACATTTGGTTCATCACAGTTATCATGGGACATGATTAACCCCAGAGGGCAGGGTGCACTGCTGGTGTAGGGACTGCCAGATTACTGTCCTAGTACTCTGCCCTCTTTCTGTGTTTATTGCCTTACATTTGTAACTGTTCATAATAAAATCAGCCAGGCTAAGCGCAAGGCATGGAGCGCAGGATCTGTCCACACCAGGGTCAAGGCTGCAGGAAGCACCAGCTTGCAGTTTGATCGCCTTGGTCCTGTGATTGCCATCCCTGGGGGTCTGTGAAGAAAAATGGGGAGCTGTTAGACAGTGGGTGGTGCATGTTCCCTTTTGGGGTCCTGCTTAAGATTCATTTTCTCTAGCTGATCATAAGGGGCTTCATGTTGTAGATTATTTATCTGTCTCATCCCTTCCATAGGGTGGTGGTCTTTTTTGCACTGCTGCTTATATAGTAAGCAGGCTGTTTGGGTGATTTGTTCCTGGGAAATCAACAAGGAAGTGGAGATCATAAATCAAAATAAATTGTAATTGGGCTAATTTCCTGTTTGAAACATTATCGCTAATGAGCAGTGATTCTGCGAATTTAGTTCACTATCTTCAAATTTGGATTCTTTGGCTTCAACAGGACATTAAGGATGGTTCTTCAGAGACAAATGCATACTTTGTGCATGTGTGTGTTAGCAATTATTAGATGCAAAGCAGATCCAAGATGCATGCAGCTGAACATTTACATAAAGGACTGTGCTTATGATTTCTAAGAAATGTGAACATTAGCAGGGACAGTATTCTGTAGACATCAAATATCTCTGATAGATGGCAAAAGTAAGATATCTGTTTGGAAACAGGCTGGCATTTATCTACATATTCTGAGGCTTGTAGGAGTGGGATTGGTTGCAGCTACACATGGATAGGTGTGTTACTCTGCATAAAACTCAGAGTTAACTACAGCATCTGGTGTGTGGGCTCTTCATCGACTTGTGAGGAGACCATAGAGTTAGAAGGGGATTGCAGCCTATATGGCATGCAAAATAAAGACTAGCAGAAGGGGGATAGAAGGCCAATTCTGTTAGCTTGCCAGGCAAGGGAACATTTCCCAGTGAAGAAATTTACTGTTAAGAGTGGTCAGGGGAAAATAAATCAGTAGTTTTTAAGTTCTAGTCCTGGTGGTCATGTTAAGTGAAAACAAGTATTTTGGCTATTGCAGAGTGTATATAGTTGGGTAAAACAGTTGCATTATTCACTGGTCAGAAATGGATGTTCATATTCCAGTAAGGGTTTGGTATCCCAGAGTCAAGGTTTATGCCCTTTATCAGCTGGTGAGAACAGTCACAATAAAACCTGACAGTCAAATACTCCTAGGCAAGCACTGGGATAAGTGGAAGTACTTCTTCTCAAGTATGTGTAGGTGTCAGGAACTCCTAGCTGGAGGTTTTGGAGATGTGTGGACAATGACTACTTCTTTTAGTTTCAGTTTTCCACCGCTTCCCTGTTCCTCACAATTTATTTTGGACTGAAATCTCACTTCTCAAATATCTGAGATGAAATAGCCAATTAAATTCCTTTTAGAAGACTTCCAATATCTAGTAATTAAAAAAAGAGTTTCCAAACAATTGGAAAGGGTTCTGATAGCATGATAGACTCAAATGAACAGAGAGATGGTATGAAAATCAATGAGACTTTATTGCTCAGAGTAATTAGCACAATGTTGTTAGTGAACAGTTATTACTATTTGAATGAACAGGTATAAAGCCAGGAAGTATAGTTACTAATGGAACTCACAGGAGGAGAAAAGTTTGCCAATCATATATCAGATAAAGTGTTAATATCCAGAATATATAAAGAACCCCTACAACTCTGCAACAAGAAAAAACAAACAACCCTACTAAAAACTGGGCAAAGGACTTCAACAGACATTTCTCAAAAGAAGATACATAAATGTTCAATAAGCATCTGAAAAGCATAGGGAATATAGCCAATAATTCTGTGACATCTTTCTGTGGTGACAGTAACTACATGGGATGAGCACTTAATAATCTATGTAACTGTTGAATCACTGTTGAAAAGATGCTTAGCATCACCAATCACTACGGAAATACAAATCAAAACCACAGTGAGATAGCACCTCATACTCATTAGAATGCTTATTTTTTTTAATCCAAAAACCAGAAAAGAAGAAATGTTGGCAAGGATATGAAGAATTGGGAACTCTTGTGCACTGTGGTAGCCATATAAAATGGTGTAGCTCCTATGGAAAACAGCATGGAGGTCCTCAAAATATTAAAAGTAGACTTACAGAGAGGGGCTTAAGATGGTGGCATGAGAAGTGAGACAGAAGCTTCCTCCCAAAACCATGTATAATATGAAAATATACCAAATACAACTAATCCTGAAAGAGCAACAGGAAAGGAAAGAAGGCTGCAAGAAACTGCCTACATCTGGGGAAAAGAGCAGACCTCATGGAAAAGGGTAAAGTGCCAAAGCCATGATCTGGTGGGACCCAAGCCCTTCCCCCACCCCAGCTTACCAGCAGGAGAAAGAGATACAGCATGGGGAGGGGGTGGAGGCCTAAGACTGCTGAACACCCAGCCCTGGAGATATGCTCTGGGGGCACGAACCTACAATAGATGGTGCTCTGGAGATTAGTGGGGTTGGTAAGCTAAGACAAGAGGAATACTCAGAGAGACTGAGATTCAAGCCGCTTGTGGAGAACAGGTACCCACAACTGGCTGCTCTGGGACCGAAGAAAGGTGGGCACTCTGAGAGACTCCCTAACAGTGAAAGGACTGCTAAAGGGGCAAGGATTGCATAGAGCTTGCTGTCCAGGAGAAAGAACAGATGGACAAAATCATCCAGGCACACTCAGCCCAGCAAGTTGGGATCTTTTGGGAGCTTCAGGAGCTCCATCTCCCTGGCTGGCTATGCAACACCGAGGTCCCCCACTATGATACACAGCCGTCTGCTCCTTCCTCCTGGCTGGCACCAGTTCACAATCTGCTGTCCTTGCCATTGCGCCAGACCAGACAGAAGGTGGCCCCACCTAGTGCAGCTACAAGGCATAGAGTAGAGAATCCTCCCTGTGTGCTTGGCCCACTGGCCCTGGCAGTGGAGGCAGGCACTGAAGCCAGGAAGCAGGAAAGAGCTCTTTGCTCCCCCCAGGCAGCAGAGCCACTTGCCTGTGACCCCCACCATTGCTCCAGGTGCTGAGTAGCTCCAGAGAGTAGAGCTTCTGGGCACTAGAGGACACTGCCTACACAAAGTTATTATTCCATATTATTCATTACAAATATGAAATGTCAAAATAACCTGGTACAAACCAAAATCCCACAAACACCAGAAAAAGGGTAAACTGAAATCACCAATCATCCTGAAAAGATTTCAAAATAAAATCATAAACACGCTCATGGAGCTACAGAAAAATATTCAAGACCTGAGGAAGAAGGAATTCAAGAAAGAGATAGAAACTTTGAAAAATACAGTATCCAAAATAAAACATAAAATGGAGGGATTTAAAAGCATACTAAATGAGGTAAAGGAGAGAGTAAATGAAATAGAAATTAGAGAACAGGAATACAAATAAGCTGAGGCACAGAGAGAAAAAAGGATCTCTAGGAATGAAGTAATATTAAGAGAACTGTGTGACCAACCCAAAGGGAACAACAATTGTATTATAGGGGTACCAGAAGAAGAAGAAGAGAGAAAAAGGGATAGAAAGTGTCTTTGAGGGAGTTGTTGCTGAAAACTTCCCCAATATGGAGAAGGGAATAGTCTCTCAGGCCATGGAATAGTACAGATCTCCTAATACAAGGTGGACAATACCAAGATATACAACAACTAAATGGCAAAGATCAAGGATAAGGACAGAGTACCAAAGCAGCCAGAGAGAGAAAAAAGACCACATAGAAAGGAAAACCCATCAGGCTATCATCAGACTTCTCAGCAGAAAACTTACAGGCCAGAAGGGAATGGCATGATATCTTTAATGCAATGAAACAGAATGGCCTTGAACCAAGAATACTCTGTCTGGCAAGGTTATCAATTTAAATTTGAAGCAGAGATTTAACAATTTCCAGATAAGCAAAAGTTGCGGGAACTTACTTCCCACAAACTACCTCTACAGTGCATTTTGGAAGGACTGCTATAGATGGAAGTGCTCCTAAGACTAAATAGCTGTCACCAGAGAAAATAGAACCACTGTAAAGGAAGTATACTAATAATTATTCATCAAATACAAAATTAAATCAACTACCCACAGAGTCAGTCAAGGGATACACAAAAAGTACAGGCTATGACACCTAATGTATAAAGAATGGAGGAGGACCAAAAAGAAGGGAGGAATATAAAAAAAAGAACCTGTAGATTGTGTTTGAAATAGCATAGTGAGTGAGTTAAGTTAGACTGCCAGATAGTAAAGAAGATACTCTTGAACCTTTGGTAACCACAAATATAAAGCCTGCAATGGCAGTAAGTACATATTTATTGATAAACACCCTAAATGTAAATGGATTGAATGCACCAATCAGAAGACATAGAGTTACTGAATGGATTAAAAAAAGACAAATCTATATGCTGCCTACAAGAGACTCACTTCAAACCCAAAGACATAGACAGACTAAAAGTGAAGGGATGGAAAAAGATACTTCATGCATCTAACAGGGAGAAAAAAGCAGGAGTTGCAGTACTTGTATCAGACAAAATAGATTTCAAAACAAAGAAAGTAACAAGAGACAAAGAAGGACATTATATAATGATAAAGGGGTCAGTACAACAAGAGGATATAACCATTATAAATATCTATGCACCCAACATAGGAGCACCTATATATGTGAAACAAATACTAACAGAATTAAAGGGGGAAATAGAGGGCAATGCTTTCATTTTAGGAGACTTCAACACACCACTCACTTCAAAGAACAGATCAACCAGACATAAAATAACTAAGGAGACAGAGACACTGAACAACACATTAGAACCAATGGACCTAAAAGACACCTACAGAACATTCCATCCCAAAGCAACAGGATACACATTCTTCTCAAATGCACATGGAACATTTTCAAGAATGGATCATATACTGGGTCACAAAAGGAGCCTCAGTAAATTCAGAAGAATTGAAATTGTGCCAGCCAGCTTCTCAGACCACAAAGGTATGAAACTAGAAATAAATTAAGCAAAGGAAATGAAAAAGCCCACAAACACATGGAGGCTTAACAACATGATCCTAAATAATCAATGGATCAATGACCAAAAAAAAAAACCAGAGATCAAGCTCTATTGAGACAAATGAAAACAATAACACCATAATATCTGTGGGACACAATGAAGGCCATGCTGAGAGGGAAGTATATGGCAATATAGGCTTACCTCAGGAAAGGAGAACAATCCCAAATGTACAGTGTAAACTCAAACCTAATGAAAATAGAAAAAGAAGAACAAATGAGGCCCAAAGTCAGTAGAAGGAGGGACATAATAAAAATCAGAGCAGAAATAAATGAAACAGAGAAGAATAAAACAATAGAAAGAATTAATGGAACCATGAGCTGGTTCTTTGAGAAAATAAACAAAATTGATAAGCCCCTAGCCAGAATTATCAAGAAAAAAAGGGTCTACACACATAAACAGAATCAGAAATGAGAGAGGAAAAATCACTGCAGACACTGCAGAAATACAAAGAATTATAAAAGAATAGTATTGAAAATTATATGCTAACAAATTGGAAATTGGATAACCTAGAAGAAAGACAACTTTGTAGAAAAATACAACCTTCTAAGACTGACCCAGGAAGAAACAAAATCTGAACAGACCAATTACAAGCAATGAAATTGAACTGGTAATCAAAAACTACCTAAGAACAAAACCCCTGTACAAGATGGCTTATACATCAAAAGATCATCCATCATGATCAGGAAGGATTTATTCCAGGGATGCAAGGATGGTACAATATTAAAAAATCCATCAACATCATACACCATGTCAACAGAAAGAAGGACAAAAACCACATGATCATCTCCTAGATGATGAAAAAGCATTCGACAAAATTCAACATCCATTCATGATAAAAACTCTCAACAAAATGATTACAGAGGGCAAGTAGTTCAATAGAATAAAAGCCATATATGACAAACCCACAGCCAATATCATACTTAACAGTGAAAAGCTGAAAGCTTTTTTTCTTAGATCAGGAGCAAGACAAGGATTCCCACTCTCCCCACTTACAAATCTGAATGCCTTTTATTCAACATAGTACTGGAGGCCCTAGCCACAGCAATCAGACAACACAAAGAAATAAAAGGCATTCAGATTTGTAAGGAAGGAGTTAAACTTTCACTGTTTGCTGATGATGTGATATGGTACATAAAAAACCCTAAAGAATCCACCCCAAAGCTACAAGAATAACTGATTTCAGCAAAGTTGCAGGATACAAAATCAATACACAGAAATCTGTTGCATTCCTATATACTAATGATAATCTAGCAGAAAGAGAAATCAGGAAAACAGTTCCGTTCATGACTGCATCAAAAAGAATAAAATACATAGGAGTAAACCTAAGGAGGTGAAAGACCTATACCCTGAAAACTATAAGACACTCATGAGAGAAATTAAAGAAGACACCAGTAAATGGAAACACATCACATGCACATGGATAGGAAGAATTAATAATATCAAAGTGGCCATCCTGCCTAAAGCAATCTACAGATACAATGCAATCCCAATCAAAATACCAACAGCATTCTTCAGCAAACTAGAACAAAAGTTCTAAAGTTCATATGGAACCACAAAAGACCCCGAATAGCCAAAGGAATCCTGAGAAGAAAGAATAAAGTGTGTGTGTGTGGGGGGGGGTGGATTGCACTCTCTCACTTCAGCTCTACTACAAAGCCACAGTAATCAAGACAGTTTGGTACTGGCACAGGAACAGAGCCATAGATAATTGGAACAGAATAGAGAGCCCACATATAAACCCAAGCATATGTGGTCAATTAATATATGATAAAGAAGCCATGGATATACAATGGGGAAATGACAGCCTCTTCAACAGCTGGTGTTGGCAAAACTGGGCAGCTACATGTAAAAGAATGAGACTGGATTATTGTCTAACCCCACACACAAAAGTAAACTCAAAATGGATCAAGGACCTGAATATAAGTCATGAAACCATAAAACTCTTAGAAGAAAATAGGCAAAAATCTCTTGAATATAAACATGAGCAACTTTTTTCTGAACACACCTCCTTGGGCAAGGGAAACAAAAGCAAAAATGAACAAATGGGGCTACATTAAGCTAAAAATCTTCTGTACAGCAAAGGACACCATCAGTCTGTCAGACAGGCATCCTACAGTATGGGAGAATATATTTGTAAATGACATATCCAACAAGGGGTTAACATCCAAAATATATGAAGAATTCACATGCCTCAACACCCAATAATCAAATAACCTGGTTAAGAAATGGATGGAGGACCTGAACAGACAATTCTCCAAAGAAGAAATTCAGATGGCCAACAGGCACATGAAAAGATGCTCCACATCACTAATTATCAGGGAAATGCAAATTAAAACCACAATGAGCTACACCTCACATTAGTTAGGATGTGACAAGGAAAAACAAATGCTGGTGAGGATGCAGAGAAAGGGGAACCCTCCTGCACTATTGGTGGGGATATAAATTAGTTCAACCATTGTGGAAAGCAATATGAAGGTTCTTCAAAAGATTAAAAGTAAAAATACCATTTGACCCGGGAATTCCACTCCTATGAATTTACCCAAAGAAAACAAGATCCCTGATTCAAAAAGACATATGCACCCCTATGTTTATCACAGCACTATTTACAACAGCCAATATGTGGAAGCAACCTAAGTGTCCATCAGTCGATGAATGGATAAAGAAGAGGTGGTACATATACACAATAGAATATTATTCAGCCATAAAAAGAAAACAAATCCTACCATTTGCAACAACATGGATGGAGCTACAGGGTATTATGCTCAGTGAAATAAGCCAGGCAGAGAAAGAGAAATTCCAAATGATTTCCCTCATTTGTGGAGTATAACAACAAAGCAAAACTGAAGGAACAAAACAGCAGCAGACTCACAGACTCCAAGAAGGGACTAGCAGTTACCAAAGGGGAGGGGTTGGTGAGGGCAGGTGGGGAGGGAGTAAGAAGGGGATTGAGGGCATTATGATTGGTGCACATGGTGTGGGGCTGGGTTATGGGGAAGGTAGTGTAGCACAGTGAAGACTAGTAGTGACTCTGTGGCATCTTACTACACTAATGGACAGTAACTGCAATGGGGTATGGAGAGGACTTTATAATATGGGTGAAAGTCAAAACCATAATGTTGCTCATGTGAAACCTTCTTAGAATGTATATCAATCATACTTTAATAAAAAAAATAGACTTACTGTATGATATTGCAATTGCACATCAGGGTATACATCTAAAAGAATTGGAGGCAGGGCTCGAACAGATATTTATATGCCTGTGTCCATAGAAGCATTATTCATAATACCCTAAAGGTGGCAGCAACCCAAGTTGCATGGATGTTGATGGACGAATGGGTACATGTGTCAAGTGTGTACACACACCACACACACACACACACACTGGAATATTGCCCTTGAAAAAGGAGGAAATCCTATCTTTGGATGGACTTTGAGGGCATTATACTAAGTGAAATAAGCCAGACAGAGAAGGACAAACACTGCACAGTATCAATTATATGTGAATCTTCCAAAAAAAAAAAAATGTTGAGCCAACAGAAAAAAAAGTCAAACTCGCAGAGAGAGGAGAATGGTGGCTGCCAGGGACTTGGGGTGAGGGAAGTAGGGAGATGCTGGTAAAAGCATAACAGTTTTTACGGGGATAAGATCATTAAAGATGTAATGTAGAGCATGATGACTATAGTTGATAATGGTGTTATATAATTGAAATTTGATAAGAGGCCATATCTTGTGTTTTCACCAGGTAAAAAGCAAAAAAAGGTAAATATGTGAGGTGAAGAATGTGTTAATTAACTCGATTATGGGAATCCTCCCATGTGCATATGTATATTAATCATCACATTGTATACTTTAAGTATATTATGATTTTGTCATTATACCTCAGTAAAACTGAGAAAGAAAAGGAAGGAAATTCTGACATATGTTTCAACGTGGATGAACCTTGTCTTCGTCTGTTTGAGCGGTTATAAAAAAAAAGCACCGACTGGGTAACTTATAAACAACAGAAACATATTTGTCCTGGTTGTAGAGTCTGGGTCTCTGAGACCGAGGTGCCAGCATGAATGCATGAGGGCCTGAGTCTGGGTGTCAGACTCTCATTGTGTCTTCACATTGCCGAGGTCTGGGAGCTCTGTGATATCTCTTTTATAAAAGTGCTAATCTCATTCGTGGGGGATCCACCCTCCTGGTCTGATTACTTCCCAAAGACCCTACTAATATCATCACCTTTGGGGGTTAGGATTTCAACATATAAATTCTGGGAGACACATTCAGACCAGTGAACTTTGAAGACATGACACTAAGTGAACCAAGTCAGTCACAAATTCCATATGAATTCATGCCGATGAAGTGCCTAGGGTGGTCAGATCCAGACGCAGGGAGTGGGACGGTGGGTGCCTGGGACTGGGGTGGGAAGGGAGTTAGTGCTTAACGGGGACAGAGTTCAGTTTGGAAAGATGGAAAAGTTCTGGGGGTGGATGGTGGTGATGGTTGCATCACACTGTGAATGCATTTAATGCCACTGAATTGTGCACTTAAAAGTGGTTACAAAAGTAAATATTAGTTATTCATAATTTTTAAAAAGTATAGATGCTAGCTGAGTTGTATTTTTTGGAGTATCGGTATCATATAAATTGATTTTATTTTGATGAAAGGGTGCAAAGCCATTAAGAGAAGGATAACTGAAGCTTCAGGGCCTGAGTTTCTAGCAGGTCCTACAGTCAAGAGAATTTGGTAAGGAGTTCTAGAGGCCTCTTCTAATTGCTTCACAAGGAAGCCCAACCAAAGTCACCCTGGCTGAGAGGCTGCTGTGGGATGAGGAGAGATTAGTGAACAATAGCTAATGCTTGTTTAGCACTGCACAGAGCTTTCACGTCCGTGTTCTCTTATGAACTGCACTGTCACCCTGAGAGGAGGGTACTACAATTCCACATTTTACAGCAGGGGAAACTGAGGCTCAGAGAAGGTAAGTGACCATCCCAAGACCACACACTCTTATGCTGGACCCAGGTACTCTCTCTAAATCCTGTTCCAGCAGCACTTAATGTTTCCTAGTGACATTGCTTTGGTTTGAAGCTAAGAAACTGCTCTTGCAACTGTGAACAAGCTAGGATGGTGGGTGACAATTAAGGGGGCAACAGCAGGCCTGAGAAATCTTAAAAAATCATTTCTAGGTGAGAGAACAACATGGCTGTGGTCATCACCGTCACTGATGCCATCTCTCTGTGGGACCTCGAATTCTTTTTTTTTTAAATTAAGTTGTAATTGATATACAATCTTACAAAGGTTTCACGTGAGCAACATATGGTTACTTCATTCACCCATATTATCAAGTGGAACATCAAATTCTTAAAATTTTTTCACTATTCTTTTTCTGATTACAAAAGGAATGACTTAGTTTGGTATAAGGTTTTTCCAGTCATATGTTTTAAAACTAAAATGGGACTATTTGGTACTTACTAATTTATCATGTATTTTTGTCATTGTGCACATTTTCTAGGTCATTAAGTATGACTATATTTGTTTTGACCTGAGCTGTAAGGTAGAAGAAAGAATTTTAAGTGCATCTACTTGCCAAAGGTGTATTTTTAGAGTCTTTTTGGCTTTAAATAACAGAAAATGACTCTGCCTCACTTATGCCAAAAGGGGGACTGCTTGAAAGTATAGCGGGGCAGCTTATGGAGCCTGAGGAGCAGAGCACAAACCAGTGGAAGGAAAGGGGTTTGGGCTCCTCGGCGTCACTAGCTGGAATGGAGAATCCCCACCACTGGTTCTCTCTGGTCGAGACACCGAACTCCCAGGTGGGAGTGTGATTGAGCCTCATCCTGGACCTGGGAAAGGGAGTGGCTGGGAGATGGAGGACAGGACAAAGCAGGAGGAAAAAGAAGCTCGTGAAACAGAGGTTGTAGAAAATAGATTTCTACTTCAAAGGAAAAAGAAAGTAGATCAATTTCTGTGGACTCCTTAAAAAACTGTGACTTTAAATCATCACCCAAAATGCTCCACTAAAATCTAAGGTTTGAAAAATTATTATTCAAATGTTTCATGTTATTATAGCTAATGCATTAATTTTAGAACATAATTCAATTTAACTGCATTTTTAGATGGCCAAAGAAATTTTGAGACTGCATGTAGAGGTATTGTGTCTGTTTATGTCCCTTTCATAGGACTTAGAGAATTTTTGAATGCTTTAGATATTTATAGGGGTTTATAAAATGGTCATTATTTTTGTTCTATGGCAAACTGTTTACAGTATCTATATTTTATTTGGTCAGGAATAAAGACCCCCAATTATGCATCCCTTCCATGGAAAATAAGATTCACTTAAGGAAGTAGTTTCTAAAAATATGTTGCAGCCAAAATCAGAGCCTGATAGTTTATCTTTATGATTCTGTAGAAACTTACAATGTATAGATATTATCACAGAAACACATACTCTTAAACAGGCGATATACACATATTCACTGAGTTGAGCAGAATAGTTAGGTATCCTTACATGTCTAGGTCTGGATGGTAGTGGATAGCCTCAAGTGTTTAAGGAGAAAGAAATTAATTCAGAGCTTAAAGTGCATTAATGTAAGATCTTATGCATTTTGGGGAGACCACAGTATTTTTAGCTCTGATTGCTGAAGGGAATAGCTTTCTCCAGTGATTTTTCCCTCCAGGCCTTCTTTACAATGCAAAGCCAGATGAGAATGCATTTGAGAACCTCCCTTTTGTGAACCTTTTTGGTTTCCTATATAAGTCAGTACTGAATATTTGTATCACCCCAAGCATTCTCAACTATACTCTGCAAATGTTCTCTAGGAGCAGAGAGTAGATTTCTAATTTTGATTTTGATAGACAGTGATCAGCTTCTGGTCTGAATCATTTAACAATGCAAGTAGAATAGGCCTTTTGGACCATTGTTGCTGGAAATACCAACACTGTAGTCACCTGGGAGCCTCCTGTGAAAGCTCAGTATATGCCCCAGACTGTGTCTGGCCTGGAAGAAATTGGGTCATCTATGGTTCTATCTCAATGCAGTAGTCATAGAGCTCCGTCATCCATCATCTTGGGACTTTAAGCTTCTCGCTGGAAGCATAGTCCATGGGCTTGGCAGGTTTCAGAGCCATGGTGCTTGGGACTTAGTTGAATCAATAAATATTTATTGATTAGCAGAGAGGTTTCAGGGCTTTTCAGGCCTAAATCACAGATCTTGAGTTGACTCTGGCCATCTTGAAGGCTCCATGGCCACTGCTGTTAATCAGTGAAGAGCAGAAAAGCCCAAGAGAATCTACAAGCCTGGACTCTGGCTTCCTGAACTAGACCAAATTCCAGAATGAGGAGCTCTCTCAGACAATTGGGTTAGCTCTCTGGCTTCATGGCAGGGTGTCTGGCACATGGGCGCCATTTGTATATATTGTTGAACAAAGGAATAAAAATTAATTTACTGAAGATACTCAGTTTGGTTCAGAGAGCTTTGGGGTCCAAGGAGTTGATTCAGATGAAAAGAAGGATTTCTCAGTCTACCTGGAAACAGTTGAACTTCAACCTTTTCCTAGTTTAGGGACTCAAACATGATTTTCAACTATTAGCAAGCAGTCTACAGAACAGCTCACTGTTCCTAGCTACTATCATCAGCGCTGTCACCATTCCAAAGTTACCATTCATAAAATACGTATTACTACTAATCCCTTTTTTCCCATGAAGATACTGAGACATAGAGAAATGACTCACCAAGGTCACCTAGCAATCAGTAAGTGGCAGAACCAGAAATCAGATCTGCCTAGCTCTTGTATACTATGCCTCCATCAAAATGAGAGAGTTTTAAGGAACAAACTCAAGGAAATGCTAAAGGTCAGAAGTGACAGTATAAGGAGCGACAGAATAAGGAAATGTTCAATTAGCAGATTGGGGTTTGGCCTGGGTTCAGTAAGCCAGATTCCTCATTTGTGAGTTCTCTTGGGAAGGGCCTTCATAAAAATACTCCTAAATCTGTAGGTAAGGATACTTTTAGTGTCCTTTTCTAATCTCAACTAAGGGAAAAAAAAAAGACTGTGTCAGACCGGGATTCTCAAACTTTAGCATGTAAGAGAATCAATCATCTAGAGGGCTTATTAAAACACAGAATATTGGATCCCACCCTCAGGGTTTTTGATCCAAGAATTTGCTAATAAGTTTTCAGGCGTTATTGATGCTGCTGGTCTGGGGACCACACTTTGAGAACCACAGGTGTAAGGAAAGCCTATCCAGGGGTTGCAAAATGAGGCCCCCAGTTGGACCATGGATTGTATGGACTCCACATTGTTTGGAGAAGATGGTTCGCTAGAACACCCCAGAAAGTATCAGGAGGTTTTTACTACTGTTTTGTTCATGTTTTTAAGAAAAGAAAGGGCAAAGTTTAGGGAATGCCAGAGCAGCAACTTTTATTTTTGCTCTATGTAAATCAGTGATATAGTTCTTTCTGGGAAGAGTGAGCTAAAATTAATTAAAAACTAATCTCAGCCTGAGAGAGTCCTTTCTTTAATAAAAATAGAGCTTCTTAGCCAAAGGAAATGCAGGGCAGTTGGTGCATCTCCCCCCTCCACCCACTACCAGGCAGATTTGTTCCACTTTCTATGGATATTCTTCTTAGGAAAACAGAAATTCTTAATGAAGTGAGTGCACAGCTCTGACCCCTTTAATTATACATGACTGGAACAATAAGAGGGTGGATCTTTTCTATCCAGATTATCTGAGCCACTTATAAGAATTTCTCTGAAAAAAATTTTTATTTTCACTATCATTTGTGACAAGACAGATTCTTAAAAAGGAAAGACATCCTGCAGTTAACTGTACATGGCATGAAATGGTATCATGATTCCGGCACTGGCTCATTAGCAGGATTTGGTCTGGATCTAGAAATGGACTCTGAGATGGAGAGCTAAATGCAAAATATTTATTGGGAGGGCTCTTAAGATCAATATCTGACAGAGTGAGGGACACAGGACTGGACAAAGAGAGAGGTTGAATAGAGATGCTATCTCAACAAAGGCCTCAGCAGATCTCATGGGCAAAGAGATCAGGCCTTCAAACCTGTACTGACCTGTCAATGTATGGCTGCTGCCTCTGGGAGGAGGGACGTATCTGTGGACAAGGCAACGGCCTTAAGGAGAAGGCAATTTCTGGGGCAGGAACTCGGCTGTGAGTCATTAGCAGTGAATTCCACCACAACCAGGGCAATGAGTTCTGAAGGGGGAGTAGTTTAATAGGGTGACAGGATCACACTATGTTTCTACTGTAGATATGTCCAAACACTTACATATTGAACCTATAATATGTCCAAGGTGGCCTACTAGGTGCTATTGGATATCTACAGAAATTCAGATAGGTTTCAATATCCATTTATGATTAAAGGATATTACAGAAGGAACATACCTCAACATAATAGAAGCCGTATCATGCTCAATGGTGAAAAGCTGAAAGCTTTTCCTCTAAGATCAGGAACAAAAGAAGGATGCCCACTCTCTCCACTTTCATTCAACACAGTATTGGGAGTCCTAGCCACAGCAATTATGTGAGAAAAAGAAAGAAAAGACATCAGGATTGGAAAGGAGGCAGTAAAACTGTATTTGCAAATGGCATGATACTCGTTACAGAAAACCCTAAAGACTGCCAAAAAAGTACTGGAACTAATAAATGAATTTAGTAAAGTCACAGATACAACTTGATATACAGAGGTTGGTTGCATTTCTATACACTAATAACAAGCTATCTGAAAGATAAATTAAGAAAACAATCCTATTTACCAAAAGACCCCAAATAGCCAAAGCAATCATGAGAAAGAAGAACAAAGCTGAAGGTATCACGCTTCTGATTTCAAACTGTACTACAAAATGATAGTAATCAAAACGCTATGATACAAGCATAAAAACAGACACATAGATCAATGTAATAGAATAGAAAGCCCAGAAATAAACCTATGCATATGGTCAGTTAATATGATAAAGGAAATGAGAATATACAGTGGAGAAAGGACAGTCTCTTCAATAAATGGTGTTGGGAAAACTGAACAGCTACATGAGAAGGAATGAGACAGGACCATTGTCTTATACCATACACAAAAATAAACTCAAAATGGATTAAAGATCTACATATAAGACCTGAAACCATGGAAGAAAACATAGGTAGTATACTCTTGAACATCAACGTTAGAAATTTTTTTCTGGATATGTCTCCCCAAGCAAGGGAAACAAAAGCAAGAATAAACAAGTGGGGCCACATCAGACTAAAAATCTTTTGCACAGAAAAGGAAGCAATCTACAAAATGAGAAGGCAACTACTAAATGGGAGAAGATACATCTGTATATTCAATAAGGGGTTAATATCCAAAATTCATAAAAACTTACACAACTTAATATCAAAAATAAATAATCCAATAAAAAAAGGGCAGCGAATCCATATATGACAAACCTCCAACTGATATCATACTTAATAGTGATAAGCTGAAAGCTTTTCCTTTAAAACCAGGAACAAGACAAGGATGCCCAGTCTCCCCACTTTTATTCAACATAGTACTGGAGGTCCTCACCACGGCAATCAGACAACACAAAGAAATAAAAGGAATCCAAACTGGTAAAGAAGTTAAACTGTCACTACTCGCAGATGACATGATATTATACATAGAAAACCCTAAAGAATCCACCCCAAAACTACTAGAACTTATAACTGAATTCAGCAAGGTTGTAGGATACAAAATTAAGACACAGAAATCTGTTTCATTCCTATATACTAACAATGAATTAGCAGAAAGAGAAATCAGGAAAACAACTCCATTTACAATGGCATCATGAAGAATAAAATACCTAGGAATACACCTCACCAAGGAGGTGGAAAGACCTTTACTCTGAAAACTGTAAGACACTCATGAGAGAAATT
This sequence comes from Manis javanica, assembly GCF_040802235.1. Taxonomy (NCBI): domain Eukaryota; kingdom Metazoa; phylum Chordata; class Mammalia; order Pholidota; family Manidae; genus Manis; species Manis javanica. Next base: position 98,815,881 of record NC_133163.1, on the reverse strand, counting down.
AAAGAAGACACTAATGAATGGAAATCTATCGTGTGCTCATAGATAGGAAGAATTAATATTGTCAAAATGGCCATCCTGCCTAAAGCAATCTACAGATTCAGTGCAACCCTATCAAAATACCAGGAGAATTCTTCAATGAACTGGAACAAATAGTTCTAAAATTCATACGGAACCACAAAAGACCCTGAATAGCCAAAGCAATCCTGAGAAAGAACAAAGCTGGGGGTATTATGCTCCCTGACTTCAAGCTCTACTACAAAGCCACACTAATCAAAACAATTTGGTACTGGCACAGGAACAGACCCAATGGAACAGACTAGAGAGCCCAGATATAAACTCACGTGTATATGGTAAATTAATATACAATAAGGGAGCCATGAATATACAATGCAGAAAAGACAGCCTCCCAACAACTGGTGTTGGGAAAACTGGACAGCTACATGCAAGAAAATGAAACTGGATTATTGTCTATCTCCATACACAAAAGTAAATTCGAAATGGATCAAAGACCTGAATGTAAGTCATGAAACCATAAAACTCTTGGAAGAAAACATAAGCAGAAATATCTTGAATATAAACATGAGCAACTTTTTCCTGTTCACATACCCTTGGACAGGGGAAACAAAAGCAAAAATGAACAAGTGGGACTATATCAAACTAGAAAGCTTATGTACAGCAAAGGACACCATCAGCAGAAATAAAGGACATACTACAGTAGGGGGGAATATATTTGTAAGTAATTTTTCTGATAAGGGGTTAGCATCAAAAATATCTAAAGAACTCATATATCTCAACACCCAAAAAACAACCCCAGATTAAAAAATGGGCAGAGGAACAGGCACTTCTCCACAGAAGAAATTCAGATGGCCAACAGGCACATGAAAAGATTCTCCACATCACTGATAATCAGGGAAATGCAAATTAAAACCACAATGAGATATCACCTCACACCGGTTAGGATGGTCACTATCCAAAAGAAGATATAACAAGTACTGGTGAGGATGTGGAGAAATGGGAACCTTCCTACACTGTTAGTGGAAATGTAACTGGTGCAACTGTTGTGGAAAGCACTATGGAGTTTCTTCCTCAAAAAACTAAAAATAGAAATACCATTTGACCCAATAATTCCACTCCTAGGAATTTACCCAAAGAAAACAAGATCCCTGATTCAAAAAGACATATACATCCCTACATTTATCACTGCACTATTTGCAAGAGCCAAGATATGGAAGGAACCTAAGTGTCCATCAGTAGATGAATATATAAAGAAGAGGTGGTACATATACACAATGGAATATTATTCAGCCATAAAAAACAGACATCCTCCCATTTGCAACAACATGGATGGATCGAGGGTATTCTGCTTAGTGAAATAAGCCAGGTGGAGAAAGACAAGTACCAAGTGATTTCACTTATTTGTGGAGTATAAAAACAAAGCAAAATGGAACAAAATAGCAGTAGACTCATAGACACCGAGAAGGGACTAATGGTTACCAAGGGGGAGGGGTTGCAGAGAAGGGCAAAGGAGAAGGGGATTAAGGGGCACAATAATTTGCAGTCACAATATAGATTTGTCACAGGGACAGCAGTACAGCACAGAGAATACAGTTAATGTTTCTGAAACATTTTACTATGTTGGACAGTGATTGCGCTGGAGGGGGTGAAGACTTGAAAATATGGGTAGATGTTGGTCCACTGTGTTACATATTTGAAACCAACATAAGATTGTATATCATTGATTCTTTAATTTTAAAATATGGACAGAGAGTCTGAATAGACAGTTTTCCAAAGAGGACATACAAAAAAACTATATGTACCCCTGTGTTCACTGCAACATTATTTACAATAGCCCAGATATGGAAATAACCTTAGTGTTCATCAATGCATGAATGGATAAAGAAGATGTGTAAGATGTGTGTGTGTTCCTCATTAAAAATTAAAATAAAGATACATCTTATAATCAAAAACAAAAGAAAAAAGAAGAAAAAGATAATTGAGGAAATCATCTGTAGTTTGTTACTTTGGGTGTCTATCTGCTAAAGATTGTGTTTCTGCTAATACTAGATCATCTGTCAGTTAAGGTAAAAACGTGTATGAGTGCTGTTGTTTGCTTCACACTATCTTCAGGATTTGTTTAAGCTACCTCGTGTTTCCCCAATGTGCAGCCAAGTTTTAGAACCACTGCCTAGAGCATGAATGCGTTTTAAGGGGCAGATGGACTAGGACTGTCCACATCCAGGCTGCCAGATGGGAGAGAGAATGGAGGTCACTATCACTACTTGTGTGTGCAGGGGCTGATATAAGCAAAGATGTCCGGGACCTCTGCCCCTCTAGTTAAAGGCTTTCCCATAAGGACATGGCAGGGATGAAGGAGACAGAGGGGAGAGGAGAGGAGTTTACCAAATATCTATCCCAGCATTTTCAGTGAGTGAGCTGAAGACAGATTTTCATTGAAATGGAACATCACCAAATGTACAGGTGGTGTAACCTTCCCTACCCACTATAGCCACTGGGAACAGGCGACCTAATTCCATAGCATCCATTCGCCATAGAGCACAGAGCCAGGCAGTCAGTCCCAGCAGAAGTTTGAATCAGCTGTGTGGTCTATGAACTGCTCTGCTTCAGAATCACCTGGGAGGCTTGTTAAACTGCAGATTCCTGGACCATACCCCAGACCTGTAGAATCAAAATCCAGAGAAACTGTCTCAGGAATCTGCACTTTAACCAGCATCCTAGTTGATTCTTAAAAACGTTAAGGTTTGATCACCACTTACCCAGACAGTTATGGTGGTGAATTCTTAGCAGATATGCAGGTCCCCTTTGTCCTGCCACATTCCCCACAGTGGGCTCAGCTGGCTAAGCTACTACTGAGGCCTTCCGGAGGGGTACACACACTTTTAAAAGAAAAGATGGCCTTGCCAAAGAAAGTCTATAGTAAATATGCAATGTGGCCTTTAAAATAATCAGTTATTAAAAAAACAGTGGTGATGGTCATACACACTCATTTCACCAATCGCTGTCTTGCTCAAAAGAATAGATACCTTTATGGCAAACCGTTTGAAGTATCTTGAATAGTGCCAAATCGTCCTTCTTTGAAGATAGGCCTAATTTTTGGAAATACATAACATCATTTGGTGTGAAAATGTGGTAAATAAAGTGTCCGATTAAGTTGGATCTGTTTTGGTTTTTATGAAAGTCACTTTCAACTTGTGAGTGACCACACCGTATTATCACTTCACTCTTTAACTCCAAAAGATGTTACTCTTAAAATATTTTGAATATTTTGTCTGAAACTTAGTTGTTTTAGAAAACCCCAGTTTATCCCAAAGTAAAGGAGAGCAGTCTTTTGGACTGACAAATTCCTGTGTGTTTTGTATGAAATCACCCCCACTTCTCTGTTGTTCATTTTCATAAGGCTTAGATACGCAGAAGGTGTATAAGTCATCACTTAGTGGGGGCAGATGTTTGCATTTTGAAATATGTAATTCTATTACAGAAAATCAATGTGGGGAGAGGAGAAGATTAGCACTTCATTTCCATTCACCAGGGAGAGTTGTAGCGAGGGGGCCATACTGGGGACAGGATGGTCTTTCACTTCATGCACCTGATGGATCAACATTTGCATCAGAGCCAAAAGGCAGACTTATGGAGTAGACAGAACAACCTGTGTTCTGTGGTTGCTGAGCTAGGTAGAATTGCAAATGAGAATCAGATTTTAAATATAATTCAGGCTGAATGGGGTAGTGCTGGTTGAATGGATAAGTCAGTGTGGGAGTAGATGCTGTGGGCTGTACTGAAAGGTTTTATTTGACCTGGGACCTGAAGTGCCTGTTCTAAAATGAAAGGATGTATTTTATGAGCTGAGTGAGTCTACCCTCCTAGAGTGCATGGGCGATGCCCCTTGATAATAGCACAAAGGAATTTTGAAGCTTTCCATTTTCTGCTGGTCTGTGGGCACTGACTGCATTCATTGTGTGCTTATCACCATGGAGGCAGGCTCATGTTCTAAAGTGTCCTGTCTGAGGGCTTGCACAATTTTTGGATGTCTTTAATTTCACCAAGCTGAACAAAATTAAACACATAGATCACTGAGCCATGATGTTCTGAAGGCAAAGATTTCAGAAAAGAGGGTACTCGTTTCCCCAGAACAACAGAACAACGTAATGCCACACTGACGTGGAGCCTGAAGTAGTCACAAGCCCCTTCATCAATCAACAGGAAGGCAGTCAGAGACATCCAGGTGACAGCCTGTCCCCTTAACATTGTTAACTGATTCATTTAAGGGTTTCTGTTGGAGAGGAAAAGTAAGGTCCCCTGGGACGTAAGGTGACTTTGTTTTGCCTGAGTATTTTTGAGTGGTATTTTGGAGAGGCTGTTGCTGTAATGAAAATTTATTAGTTTTGTTTGCCTGGATAAAACTGAAACCACTTCTTCACTGTGTGTGTGTGTGTGTGTGTGTGTGTGTGTCTGTGTGTGTGTCTGTGTGTGTCTGTGTGTGTTGGGAGGTGGGGAGAGCTGCGTTTAACCATTCCCCTGGGCCATTTGCCTAGTTTCATGTTACACACTTTCTGGCTTTGTATTTACTGAAGAATTTTATTTTAGCATCATTAGAAACAATCTGTCCTACTGCTCTTTCCCCCACTACTCCCCCCTGTCCTGGATGGCATATCTCCTTCCAAACTTAAAAAAGTGGTGGTAGGGTTAGACAACATCGCTTTTAGAGATGCGTAACTGTTTAAGGGTTAAAAACACAGAAAAATTATAATTTAAATGCTAAGCTGCCAGGGGCTGATGATGAAAGGTGGCTTTGTTTGGATGATTAGTTTGGACTCTGTTAAGACAGACAAAATATCTTTTTCTGGGCTTATGGCGTAGGCAGGGTTTTACATGCTTAAAAGCAAATCTTTAACTGCATTCTCCTTCTCTTACATCAGCCCACTTCTCCCCTTCCCTCGCATGTGGCAAAACAATAAACAAAGTGGCCACTGTTGATGCCCTGGGGTGTTTCTCCCTCTTTCTAGTACAGGGTCCCAGGATGGAAATCTTTAGCCATTTAAACTCCAAAAACTCTTTTCCTGTAAGATAGGGCATTTGCTGAATGTTTTGGAGAATGTCTTATGGCAAGTCAGCTCCAGAAGGGCTCTGCAGACATGCAGGGTGGATGGGGGGGCTCGGATGGTGGAGGCCCCGCAGGCCCCAAAGAAATCCCTGCTTCAGGCTCTCTGTTTGCTTTTTCCTCTGCATTTGTAAAGTGTCTGAGGGTGTGGCCAAAACATCAGGAAAGCATTGAAAGTACTATTTGTTCTTGAAAATGTTACAGTTAATCTCTTGGTCCCACTCTAAAGGGGAAGAAAAGATCTTTGTGAAGAAAGGCAACAAAATGCAGGCATATATCTGTCTACCCTGGCTTGGGTTTCAGGAGATTTGTTAACACTGATACAGTGCAGAAGGCAGAATGTGAGAGGTTATTTTAAAGTAGTGGTTCTTAGCCCAGGATCTTGAATTGCCAAGAGACCCACAGATGAGTGGGAGTGTCGGGGGGAGGTCCTCTAAAACTGAATAGAAAAATTTGTACAAACAGGCCTTCTATTGGAGACAGCCTGTGATTCTTTGGAGTCTCAGGTCCAAAAAAGTTGGTAACTATGTTTTCAATATTTTCATTTTTTATTGTGGTAAAGTACACATAACATAAAATTTGCCATCTTAACCATTGTTAAGTGTGCAGTTCAGTGCTAATAAATACATCCACATTGTTTTATAGCCATCACTACCATCTATCCCCATTATTCTTCTTGTAAAACTGAAACAACCACTAAACAATAACTGTCCATTTTTCCCTCTCCCATCCTCTGGTAACCGCCATTCTACTTCCTTTTTATGATTTTGTCTACTTTAAGTACTTCATATAAGTGCAGTCTTGTAGTCCTGTATTTGTCTATTTGTGACTGGCTTATTTCACTTCGCGTAATGTCCTCAAGGTCTACCCATGTTGTAGCATAAGCAGAATTTCCTTCTTTTTTAAGGCTGAATAAAATTCTATTGTAGGTATATGCACTGCATTTTTCTTATCCATTCATACTTCATTGAATGCTTGGGTTGCTTCCATGTCTTAGCTATATGTGAATAATACTTTATGAATGAGGGTGTATAATATAACTGCTTTTTAAAAGCAAGTTCATAAGCACAAGTTTCCCCCCTTTTTTGAGCAAAGTTGTATATTGAGATTTTCAGAATCTATGAAGCTTCCAGTGCCTCAGTAGACTTTCAGGTTTTTTAATAAAATTGAGGTATAATTGACATACAATATTATACTAGTTTTAGGTTAACAACATAGTGATTGGACATTTGTATACATTGTAAAATGATCAATCAGTAAGTCTATTTACCATCTGTTCTCATACCAAGTTAATACCATATTTTTTACTATATTCCCGATGCTGTACATTACATCTCCATTCTATACCTGGGAGTTTGTACTTAATCCTCTTCACCCATTTCACACCTGCCCTAGCACCCCTCCCCTCTGGTAACTATTAATCTGTTCTCTGTATCTATGAGACTGGTTTTTATTTTGTTCTCTGTTTATTTTGATTTTTAGGTTCTGCCTAAATAAAATCATGTGGTATTTGTCTTTGTCTGACTTATTTCACTTAGCATAATACCCTTGAGGTCTATCCATATTGCCACAAATGGCAAGATTTCATTCTTTCGTATGGTGAATAGTATTCCATTGTATGTATGTATCACATCATCTTTATCCATACATTTGCACTGGACATTTAGGTTGCTTCCATATCCTGGCAATTGTAAATAATGCTGCAGCTAACAGAGCTGTGTATATATTTTTTCAAATTAGTATTTTCATATTCTTTGGATAGATACCCAGCAGTTGAATTGTTGGATTGTATAGTAGTTCTATTTTTAATTATTTGAGGAATCTCTACTGTTTTCCATAGTGGCTGCACCAATTTACATTTCCACCAACAGTGTATGAGGGTTCTCTTTCCCCATATCCTCACCAACACTTGTTATTTTTTGTCTTTTTGATAACAGCCAATATAGTGGTTGTGAATTGGTGTCTCATTGTGGTTTCAATTTGCATTTCCTTGAAGATTAGTGATGTTGAGTATGTTTTCATGTGCCTGTTAGCCATCTGTATGTCTTCTTTGGAAAGATGTTTTTTCATATCCTCTGCCCATTTTTAAATTGTATTGTTTTGTTATTGTTGTTGAATTGTATGAGTACTTCATACATTTTGGATATTAACCCCTAATCAGATAATATGATTTGCAAATATAGTCTCTCACTCAGTAAGTATCTTTATATTTTGTTGATGGTTTCCTTCACTGTGCAGAAGCTTTTTAGTTTGATGTAGTCCTATTTATTTATTTTTGCTTTTATTTCTCTCACCTTTGAAGTCAGATCCAAAAAAATCACTAAGACTAATGTCTTGGACCTTCCCACATATGTTTTCCTCTAAGTATTTTATAGTTTCAGGTCCTACATTCAAGTCTTTAATACATTTTGAGTGAATTTTTGTATTTGATGTAAGATAGTGGTCTAATTTCATTCTTTTGCATGTAGTTGTCAGTGTAGTTTCCCAACAACATTTATTGAAGAGACTATTTCACTGTATATTCTGGGTTCTTTGTCTTAAATCATTGACAATATATGTGTGGGTTTATTTCTAGGCTTTCTATTCTGTTTCACTGATCTATGTGTCTGTTTTTATGCCAGTGCTGTGCTGTTTTGATTACTAAATCAGGGAACTCGATACCTCTGGCTTTGTTCTTTCTCAGGATTGTTTTGGCTATTTGGGTTCTATTGTGGTTCCACATAAATTTTAGAATTATTTGTTCTACTTCTGTGAAAAATGTCATTGGAATTTGATAGGGATTGAATTGAATCTATAGATTGCTTATGTAGTATTAACATTTTAACAATGTTAAATCCTCCATTCCATGAGGGTGGTATCCTTTTACATTTATCTGTGTCTTCTTCAGTTTCTTTTATCAGTGTCTTAGAGTTTTCAGAGTACAGGTCTTTCACCTCTTTGGTTAAATTTATCCCTAGGTATTGTATTATTTTTATGCTATAGTAAGTGGAATTGTTTTCTTAATTTATCTCTCTGTTAGTTCATTGTTAGTGTACAGAAACACAACCAACTTCTATATATTAATTTTGTATCCTGTATCCTGTGACTACTGAATTCATTTATTCATTTAAGTCTTTAGAGGAGTCCTTAAGGTTTTCTGTGTCTAGTGTCATGTCATCTGCAAGTAGTGACAGTGTTACTTTCTTACAAATTGGGTGACTTTTATTTCTTTTTTTACCCAATTGCTGTGTCTAGTACTTCTAATACTATGCTGAATAAAAGTAGAGAGAGTGTGCATCCTTGTTTTGTTTCTGATCTTAGAGGAAGAGCTTTCAGCTTTTCACCTTTGAGTATATTGTTAGGTGTGGGTTTGACATGTGTGGCTTTTATTATGTTGAGGTACATTCTCTCTACATCCACTTTGTTGAAAGTTTTTACCATAAATATATGTTGAATTTTGTCAAATGCTTTTTCATCATCTATTGAGATAATCATACGATTTTTACTTTTCATTTTGCTAATGTGGTATATCATGTTGATTGATTTGCTGATGTTGAAACATCCTTGCATTCCTGGAATAAATCCCACTTGATCACAGTGGATAGTCCTTTTAATGTATTAATGTATTTGTTTTGCTAACATTTTGTTGAGGAATTTTGCATCTGTGTTCATCAAGAAATTAGCCTATAATTCTCTTTTTTGTGGTGTCTCTGACTTTAAAGTTCTAAATGAGTTTGCCCATGCACACACAAGGGTGCCTGCCAATGCGGGAATACAGTCAGGTTCGGGATGCTCTTCTCTTCTGGTTATTGGAGATAACAGTCAATGGCTAGAAAACAAAGGGTTGAGAAAAGGCTAGGGGCATCTGTGTGAGTCTTTTCCAGAATTGACCTCTGCCACTTTGTCCTATTCCCTTGCTAGTTTACCCCAGCCACATTGGCATAAGGACTGGCTAAAAAGGAGCCCATCAGAACGTTACGGGAGTGAGCAAGGGGTATATATACTTCTTCTCCAGTTCCCAGAGCCTGTGACTCCCTTCTTTTCATGCATCTGGCAACATGACCCCTACCTGGAATATGATGGGTTTTGAAGCCAGATCTGGATTTATATTCTGCCTCTTTCACTATCAACTTCATTATTTTGAGGCAATTATTTAAATTCTTGAACTTTGGTTTCCTCACTTATAAAATGGGGGTAAAATACCTACCTTGAAATGACATCATAATACTAAATGAATGATGTCCATAGGTGCTTAGTCCTGGGCCTGGTCGTAAAAATAGGAGCTGCTCCTTCATTAGAATTCAGGCTCCCTGCTATAGCAGGGTAGAGATTTCTAAGGGAAAGTATTGCTAAACTTTTCAAGAATTTTTATCTTTATGAAACTTTGGGGAATGGAAATAGGAAAGTCTACCAAATAAACTGAAAAAATAAATCTGGATTTAATGGCTATAGCAAGAGAGGAGCTAAAGGCTAAGCTGAGACAGGAGCAGAGAGAGAAATGAAGATCTGTTCTTATCTGTAACATGAACACTGTGCCACCTTTCTGGGATGTTGGCAAAAGAAAGGCTGTGTCACCCCTCCACTGGGACATCCTTGATGTGCCCTCTTATCTCCACACATGTGGACAAAACTGTTGAGGAATTTATTTTGCATTCTTTTGAATATTTAAAAATAATATTTATCTAATCAATTGCACATAGCACTGTTTACACTCTTTACATGTAAACATCAATAGAATCAGAACCAGGAAGCAACAATCACACACACAAGAAACACCTAAACCAAATCACTGTTCATAAGCTCTTTTTGTATCACTACTTACACAGAATTAAATTTTCATAGCTGCTACTAATGTGTATATGCCATTCCAAATTCTACTTTTTCCCCACTAATTTATGTAGATTTCTTCCATTTATTTCTACAGTCCTTATACTTTATATTCTAAGTGGCAATATTTATACTGATGTTTGGATTTACATCACAGGCTTTGGGGTTGTTTTCTTTTATACATATAGTCAATGCTGTTTCAATTCAAATTCTCCCTCCCTTGTCAAAAGCTCTGATGAACATTATGATATTTGCCATCTTTTACCAAATTACTCTCTAGAAAGATTGTATGAATACTAATCAAGGCTTGTAGCAATGGATAAATATGCCTTAAGTGGAATCACTCCCATCTTTTTGAACACTAGATTTGTAATTTTCTTCTTTGCTAATTTAATGAGCATGAAGTATCTTGTAGTTGTTTTAATTCTCAACTTTAAAATGATAAGAATGTGAATATTTTCCCATTTTTAAAAATTGAACTATTTATGTCTCCTTTCATGTGGATTATCTAATCCAGAGGTTGGCAAACTATGGCCCTTGGGCTAAATATGGTCAGCTCCCTCTTTTTAGATATAAAGTTTTATTGAGACATAGCCATACTCATTTGTTACATATTGTCTACTGCTATTTTTGAGCTATAATGACAGACTTAAATAGTTGCAACAGAGCAAAGTCTAAAGTATATACTATCTGGTCCTTTACAGAAAGTTTTCAGGTTCAAATCCCATCTCTTAGTTCTTATTCACACTTGCTCCATCATACTTTATGCTCCAGCAATATCAATGTAACTCCCCTCATGTCATAATAATTTATGTTTTGGCATATTTACCCATCCTATTCCTTCTGTCTGGAATTTCCAAACTCCACTCTGCCAAGGAAGTTTAATCTTTTCAGACCCTCCTTGGGAGGTGCTCATGTTATAAAGCATTTCTTTAAATTAAATTCACAACTTTACTGTTTGTTAGAAGAGACTGACAGTTGGTATGGGAATTAAGAAAACTGTGCCTGGGAAAGCACTTTGTAAAACTGCAAGGTGCTATATAAATGTAACAATCTCTAATCATAACTATTATTGTACTTCGCAGCATCAATGCCCACTATTGTTTCTACTTTTATTTCAAACAATTTACAGGGAACTTATTAAACTAAAGCACCCCAGTTGACTCTCGTGGAGTAAAAGATCTGATAATACCTTTTTTACAATACCTCTCTATTAAATACCAATAACACAGTTGCGTGGCTGCTCTAGTTATTTAAGCAATACCAGAGGCCAGTTCAGATAAGTTAATTATATGTGCCTCATCAATTATTGAATGATCATCAAGATGATTCAAAACATCAACCAAACAAATGAGCTCTGTTCTCTGAGTTATCCTTCTATTTGACTCCAGAGAACAAAGATTGGAATCCTAGAGAAACAATATAAAATCCTAAAAAAAACCTGCTAAACCAAAATGCTATTCTATCTATTGGTTGCAAGTAATTATGCAATCAGACAGCAGAACACCCTTGGAGAAGAGTTTCATTTATCCAGAAAGAAAAAGGAATCTGAAGTAAAACATACATTGTAAGTCCAAAATGATGCTTAGAATCTTTAGGAATTCTACTTATCTTTCCAAAGTGTCTGTTACAGGAACATTGACAGCATAGCTCTGTAATACTATATGTAGATATAGTTATATACATATATGTTATATAGTTATATATATATACACATGTATGTTATATATAGTTATATAAATATGTATATTTCTTTAATGGGTCTACATTCCTCTCTGAGTGCTCCTTCTTTTCTTTGGGAATCAAAAACATTTCATAGAAAATATTCTCATGAAATATATATGTATAAACTGTAATACAATGTTGCATGTGTGTGTGCATGTGCAGTGTGTGTGTGTGTGCGTGTGTGTGTATGTGTGTGTGAGAATACATTTTACTAATTTAAGCAATGATCCCTGTTGGAAAGAGTTCAGGAATTTCCATTTGCTTTGTGCAAGTTTAATCTATGTGTCAAAAGCCACAAAAAGAGGGTCAGGTTCCACAGAGTGAAAGCTCAGGCGATTATGAATGCTGAGTCCTAGAGACAAAAGCTTTTAGTTGTAACTGCATTTCTGGAGAGGAGGGCGCCGGTTTGTTTGCCACATCCATTAAGGAACAACTACTTATTTTAGCAGTGCCTTTCTTTCAGGAAGTGAAATATATAGAAGGGCAGAAAAATAAGCAAAGGAGGAAATTTGCTATTGATTTTCTTTTCTTCTGTGAAATTACATGAAGGCACACCAGCCTGTGGCAGTGACAGTAAGGCTCCGTCTGAGACCGCCTTGAAGTTCAATTCTCTACTGATCCTTTTAAACCTCCTCTAGTGTCAGATTGTTTTCTATGCAGTTATTTTTGGTGCTTTTTATTCGTAACACCAAAGAGGATTTTGCTGAAGGTAAAACTGTGAATTATTCCCAGACAATAAATAAATTTCTGCTCCTCCTTTATGGGAAAAAAAGTCAGCAACACTAAAAATCAAACATGAAAATCCAAGGAATATAAAAGAGATGTAGAAGGTGAATAGTGGGATTCCTTTTTGTGAGCTGATTTCTCAGTATAAGGGTGTTGCTGGGTTTTCTCGGGTTTGAACTGTGGAAAGACTAAGCACAAAGTTTTTCCGATGGTGGTGGGGGAATGGTTTTTGTCAGATTCATCATTATGTTTGTGTACATTCTGGTCATAATACTTGCTAACAGTTTTTGTACTTTTACTGTGTGCTCGATAGTATGCTAAGTCCTTATACTGTTTCTGTTCTGTAGGGAAGCAATAAGTCGCCTGTGTGAAGCCGTCTCTGGGGCAAATGGAGCCATTAAAAAGCGAAAGGTAAATATTGGTGCCGTGTTCTTGGTTCATATTCCCCTAACTATAGGAAAGATAATATCAAAATAGTTGCCAGGTCACTCCACCATATGGCCTAAGGTCCACCATATGGCCTAGTCGGTGTAATATTGGACATACACTCAAAGTTGTTCTTGTCCCTCAGCTTTTTCTGACTTGCCTGACACTGTCTGAAGTGGCGATGCCTGGAGTGACAGAGTGGAGAAAGCATCTAGGTTTCAAGTTAGAATATCCGGGTTCCCAGCTTGGGTCTTTACTTGCTTTAGAGAATGGTATCTCATTTTTCTGAGACTCCATTCTTGTTCCTGTGAAGTTAAGTTGTTGAACTAGATGATCAGTTTGGTACTTTCCAACTTTAATATTTTATAATGCATGTATTCTGCATTGTAACATTTTAGACTCCTTGGCCTGTTTTTCAAATGGAAACATGGATGCTGGTAGAGAGGAGTAATAACACACGGGTAGAAGAAGCTTTCCATGCTGGAAGAAAGCACAATTTTGATGTTTGGTGGGCTTGGATTTAAACCCTGTCTCTGTCACCTGCTAACTGTGTGATTGTGAACAAGTCCCCTCATCTTCAGGATCCTTCATATTTTCCTATCTGTAAAAAGGGAAAAAAATAATACTTGCTTTAATATAGGGTTGTGTATAAATTAAATGAAATGATGTATACAAAGTCTCTAGCATGGTTTTTGACACGTATTAGGTTTTCAGTCATAGGGTACTTAGTTGTACTGCTAGTTAAGCTGTTAACCCTAGAATGTTTAGTTGCTTTGAGAAGTCCGCAGGGGAGGTGTAAAGGCTTTTAAGATAACTATTTAAATCATAGAATTGTAGACTGTTTAAGAGAATAGGAATTTTTAGAGGTCTTCTAGTCTAACCCTCTCATTTTGCCAGCTACTGAACTGTGGCTCAGAGAAGGGATTTGCCTTGGGTCGCTAGAATGCTGAAGGTTGGGGCCAGCAGTGGAAGCCAGGTCTTTAAACTCCCAGCTTAGCTCTATTTCCATGCCACCCTGCCTCATTTTCTATCATTCTTTATTATTTTGCATAGGGCTGAACCCAGTGTCACCTGGAGTGACTCAGATGAGCCACATGGTATGGAAAACTATAATAAATGCCCTTTGAATTCTATTAGAATTCCCTATTACTAATTTGACAGAACCTAGGCCACAAGGTAGCTTCTAGCCTCCTCCTGCCTCTAGTAACCTGTGTGACTAGGATGCTTCAACTAGATGTTTGCAACGAACAGGCTCATTCATTCAAGATACTCTCATTCCAGGAATAGACAGTCTACACCCCAAAACAGAATAAAACAAACTGGGCTATCATCTTTCCACGAAATACACATGTGAAGAAAAAAATGAGGTTTTTGAAGTAATTTCCTTGGACAGCATTTATTGAATACTTAATATGTGCTAGGGACTCTTCCATGCACTTTATATTTTTTATATTACTTTTCCTTCCCATTTTAAATGTTGCAGTAAAATACACCTAACATAAAATTTACCATCTTAACCATTTTAAGTGTACAGTTCAGTGCTATTAAATACATTGCTGCTGTTATGTAATCATCATCCCCATTCATCCCCATAATTCTTCTCATCTTATAAAACTGAGAATCTATAACTGTTAAGCAATAGCTCTCCATTCCCTTCTCTTCAGCCTCTGACAACTACTCTTCTACTTTCTGTGTCTATGTGTTTGACTACTCTAAATACCTCAAAGAAGTGGAATTATACAGTATTTGTCTTTTTGTGACTGGCTTGTTTCACTTCATTCAGTGTCCTCAAGGGTCATGGCCATGCTGTAGCATATTGGAGAATTTCCTTCCTTTTTAAAGCTTAATAATATTCCATTGTGTATGTATATCTATATATATACACATCACATTTTGCTTATCCATTCATCTGTTGGGGGACACTTTGGTTGCTTCCATGTTTTTGCTATTATGAACAATGCTGCTGTGAATAATGGATATACAAGTATCTGTTCAAGTACTTGCTTGCAGTTCTTTGGGGTGTATAACAAGAAGTGGAATTGCTGATCATATGAAATTCTGTTTTTAATTTTTTGAGGAACTTCCATGTTGTTTTCCATAGAGGTTATACCACTGTATATTCCTACCAATAGAGCGCAAGTGTTTTAATTTCTCCACATTCTTGCCAATGCTTGTATTTTCTGGGGTGAGTTTTTTTTTTTTGGTTGGTTACAGATTTATCCAGATTTTCTATTTTTCATGATTTATTCCTGGTAGGTTTTATGTTTCTAAGAATTTGTCCATTTCATCTAGATAATTCAACTTGTTGGCATACAATTGCTCCCTTATAGTCCTTTTTATTTCTGTTTTGGTAGTAATGTTCCCACTTTCACTTCTGATCTGAGTAGTCTAGGTGTTCTCCCCTGTTCCTTAGTCCATCTAGCCAAAGGTCTGTCAGATTTGCTATCTTTACAAAGGATCAACTTTGGGTTTTATTGATTTTCTCTAATGGTTTTCTAGTCTGTATCTGTGCTCTAATCTTTATTATTCCCTCCCTTCTTCCACTTTGCATATAATTTGTGCTATTTTGAGTTCCTTAAGTTATAAAGTTAGGTTGTTGATTTGAGATCTTTCTTTTTTTTAAATGTGTTTATGGTTATATATTGCCCCTTAGCACCCCTTTTCCCGTGTCCCCTAAGCTTGGCATGTTGTCTTTTTCATACCCATTTAATCATCACAAAAAATCTAGACGACAACTTTTTCTTCTTTTTAGTCTTGTGATGTTCAATAGGACTTCAGGGTTCAGCTAGTCAGAACTCTTACAGGAATCTCCTTTATATAAATCAGGCCTCTACTCTCAAAACTTCGGGAGAAGAGAATGTATGAAAAAACTTCTGTGGCCTCCAATTCTACTACTTACTGAAGAATTTGCTGTATTCCAACTTTTTGAAGCTGTTGCTTAAAAAAACATTTTGTATCATTTGATACATGTAAAATAAAATAAGGACAAAGAGTATGGGCTTTGACCCATTTTTAATATTTTAAAAACATAAGTAACAAAAACATTCTGTAACAAATTCCATAATGTACAATGTTGTTTTGTCATTTTTAAAGCCTCCAGTTAAGTTCCTGTCCACAGTTCTTGGCAAAAATAATCTTCAGTTTTCGGGAATGAATATAAAGCTGACCATCTCAATGTGTAGCCTGACACTGATGAATCTTGACAACCAACAGGTAAGATCAGGAATGTCCTGTACCGTTTAAAGTACATCTATTTTTTTAGCCTGGGCATCATCAAAAGAATAAAGTTCCAGACATAGGATGCCTAAAATTTTATAAAGCATAAGGGAAAAAAACTTCTGCCAAGGATTTATGCCTAACAATAATAACAACAACAGGCTTGCTAACCCATCACTGGGGCATTTAACTGCTTGCATACTTGCTCCTACCTAACTGCTTTGTAATAAGAACTAAGGTGCAAAAAACACAGTAAATACCACCTGAAACTCATATACTTGAGTCATTTATTACTCCCCACCAACCCTCTCCAAAAGGAAAGCAATTCCATTATCAGAACTAACAGACTGTGTGTTGGACTTGGGGTGCAGATGAAGGACAAAGGGGACAGTGATGTTAGGGTTAATGTTCTAGTTACTGAAATTTAAGCAGAAAACATTTTCTTCCAAACCTTGAGGTTGAAAAGCTTTCTAAAATGTTATTGTATAAACATTGTTTTTTCTTTGTTGATGATTTAGGATACTATGGTGTATCTGAGTTCTCACTGTGAACCTTATTTCTTAAAGAATGGCATTGCTGAAGCAAATGTAAAGATAAGCAGGCACTGGGCTAAATGTGTACCTTAAACTAGGACACTCTTTGACTTGCTTTTTACTTTTTTAAATTAAATCCTTATATCAGGTTATTTATGTGTGTTAGTCTAACTTTTCTTTGTCTGACTGTAGTGATCCGAGGTTCTTAATATTTAAGGTGTTACTCTATGGAGTGCTGTTGGTCAGGGACTCATGGAAGGTTTAATGTGTATTTGGCAGTGATAAAATACTAAGAGGCTTTGAGATCACATATAGGTTGAAACCCTGGCTTTACACTAATGAGCAAGTTACCCTACCGCACAATTTTCCCCATAGTGAAATGAGGGTTATAGGACCTACTCACAGAGTTTCTGAGAGGAGAGACTGAGCAATAGTGTATGTCCCATAGGGTTATTTAGAGGATTAAATGAGATCATGGATGTAAATCACTTTAGCAGAGTGCCAGTCCCATGATAGCTATTATTATTTATTCAAACACTCTTCCTTGAAAAAACTTCTTTATATACTAAGTACTAACAGGGAAAGAATATTATAATATATAAAATTAACTTACAAGTATAGTAACTTACAAGCATAGTTATATACATTTTGACTTCCATTTTTTTTTTGCCAAAAAATTCACTTGTGGTTTTGAGGGCTGCTTTATTTTCTAAATTCGAACGCAGAGTAAAATACATTGCTTGCACAGTGGTATAAAACACCATAGAGAAAAATGCTTAAAATGCAACAGTCAAAATGGACTCCTGCGTCCTTGGTCCCCCCTGGTCACCCTGGAGAAGGAGGACTGTTGGTATAACAACAGCAGTACATTTGGGGCTGTACTTGGACGACGCAGCATATCTGAGCGGAAAGTGAAACATTCATTCACTCTTTTAGATGAGTTGCCCTCAGACATTTGTAGATGTAAAATTAATTTTGGTATCACCCACTGGTACGGTACCAGGGATGCTTAATTCTTTTAGTTGTGAGATCTCATTGAATATAGGAGTCCTTAAATTATTTGCATTTTGTAGGGGAAGAAGACTGGGCGAAGCTAGAGCCATGATGCTGACAGCCTCATGTGCAGAATATGATGAGCATTTCTAGAAGTGGCTCTTTCCGTGGGGTGCCTGAAGGAATGGGGCATTTAGGAAGAATAGGGTTGTGGTTGAGTGTAGTATGGGGCATAGTTCATTCTCAGCATTTCTTTTTGCTCACTACCATTTTCCAGGCCACTGCAATTAGAGGTGGTATTGCCACATACCCATAATCTTTCTGGCAGAACAGAAGTAAGGACAATGGGCACGAATGGCTTCCACTGCCAGTGGTGATAGCAATGAGGTGCCTTTGGCAGTGACTCACATCTTTTTTGCACTGGTGGCATGGAATAGGGTGGTGTTCAGCCCACCCACTGTTGGAGTAGGGACCAAAATTAGGATCTCACTGATCTCAGACCCAGGGGCTGATTGTTAAAAATAATCTTGAACGATTCTGCAGGCGTGGGATAAATGGCTTGTGTGTGAGGGTGGGGTGTAAAAAAAGATGTGCCACTCTGGATGCTTCAATAATTTTTATGTCACATCAAAAGAGCAACTGAGATGTTTAAGGGACAAAGGCAGCAGAGACATGACCTTATGTATATAGCATGAGAGAAAGATTTATTCATTAAATTCTCCTTAAAGAATGCTACCCTTTGAAGTTCTAAGATAAGTAGAAATAGTAATGCCTTCTATCTCCCATCCTGCTTAACTTCTAAGATATACTTTGGGTTGAAAACATAAACAGGTTCAAATTTATAGATACATTCACAGAGGACAGAACATTTCTGGGCCAGATGGTTCACATTCATTCCAACCACTGAGAACTTCAAAAATATAACCATTCACTCTCAGATAATGTCTCATAGAACTTCAGAGGCAGAAAATACAATTATATAAAACATGTGATGATTTAAACTTACCCTATGGGGGATGGGAAAATACATTTTAGAAAAGCAAGTTCTAGGGACTTTTGTATATTCCTTGTTTTAAAAATTCAAGCAACAGGCTTCTTTGACATACTTAATAACAGTATGTTAGGGCCTTAAGCAAAAATGTCAGTCTCAATAGCTCCTCCTCCCACTATTCTTCATTCATTTCTATATTCCTACTGCCAACTCTAATAGCTACTGAAATTGAGAAAGGTAAGAGAGGTAAAGAAGGTAAAACAGGTAGAAAATGGAGACATCTTTAGTTTCTCTGAGGAGAGGCAAGTTCAGCTATCTAGAGGCCAGGCAGGTAATGCAAACTGTCCAAGTGTAAGAAAAATAACGGTGCAGGCAACTCGACCTTCATGTCGGGAGACAACACTGGGGGACATGGTGCAGTGTATCTTCCCTACGTGAAGGTGTACCAGGTATTTTTTTTCCTGCGTCACTATAGGTCAAGGGCTTCCAGATGTTCAACTTTTGAGGGGAAAAAAGATGGAAATCTGAGAGTTTTGCTGCTCTCTCTGGATTATGAGATATTGGTCTTTAAGAAATTAGAATTGTAAGTATAAAAAAAAAATCAGTGTGTCCTTAGGGCAGCCAAATGTGGGACATCTAAGCAAATATGTAATACACATGGATAGATCCAAAAAACTTTCTCCCAATTACATACTCGTAAATTTTTTTTAAGTCCCCCTCCCCCATCGCAAAAGTGGGATAAGAATTTCTCCAGAACTCCTTTCTTTAGTCCCCATTAAATGAAGGTATACATATATCTTTATGTATGTATCTTGGTTTAATCCTCACAGCAATTTATAAAGTACATCCAGTTATCCCTATTTTCAGTGCAGGACCCTGGGGCAGAGAGATTAATTTACCTATTTACAAAACCTGGTAAGCAGTGGAGCAATTTTTAAAACTTGAAATGTGTACCATTTTCTATCTTCAGTAAGTATTAAGTATTATTTCAGTGGTCTCTGACGGTACTATTCATAAGACCAACAAACTAACCACGACAGGAGTCAGTTGCAGAGTCTAGGTCTCTCTCCAAAATAAGCCTTCAAACCCAAGAGTGGTGTTCCTCCTCAGCCAGAGAAAAAACAAGAGTACACCCGCCCCCCAACACACACCCTTACTCCCTGTTCAGTTTTAGAAAAAAACAGAACGACTTTTTTTTTCTCCTGAGCCTATTTCCTGAAATCTTCTATCTGGAGGTAAATGCAACTGGTCAGCTCATTTTATACTGGTGTCCTTTCCCCACCCCCTCAACCCCGGCACTGTACCATCAAGACTATCCAGACTTGTCTGCCACAGTGCATTGTTTGAAAATGCAGTGAAAGTGGGGCATGAAAAGCAGTAGGACTAAGACGTTTAAGTGCTGACATTTCACTTCCTGCCTAGTTTTTCCCTCATCTCTCTCCTCTCATCCCCATCAAGCTAGTGTTTGAGTAATTATGATTATCCTTACTGGTCCGTATTTTACAGAAAAGAACCCCCTCCCTGAAAGACAGGATGACTGTAACATAATTAAGGCCGCATGTTGTCCTGTTGCTGTGGATATGTCCTTTATGGCCATAGTGGAGCAGGAACATCTGGTACTTTTATTGATCCTAAGACCTTCTGATATAGTGTTTCACTGGGCACAGCCTTCTCACATAATTATTTTCATAGAACTTCAGACCTTAATAAAGTAACCACAGGAACATGCTCATTACAACATGCAGGTTTTCCCAGGATGGCAAATACTTACTGAAACCTACTAAGTTTAATTTCCACAAATTAATTTTGTGTTGGGTAGTTGAGGCTGGAGCACTTTCTTATATGAATAGTGGTTAAATTTAAATCATAATGTGGTTGCAGTAATACAATAAAATATGTAATAAAAAGTAGTATTTAAAGTATATACGCAGTACTATTAGCCAAACAAAATACACAGAACAAGAAATTTTATTTTAAATGCTGGTGCATAACCAATAACAAGCTTAATTAGAGGAGGAGAGAGGGAAACTTCAGACACTGAGGTGGATTTTTGAGCAGGTTTAAAACCTTTATATAAAGATTGACAGCATATTGTTCTTAAGTTTTTTTTTTTTTGAAATAGGGCTTTCCTTTTACTTGACAATTTTCATTTAACAGTTCTTACATTTGAAGTTCAACCAGTCTGTTGCCTGCAAAAGTTAAATGAAAAACAGAGAGCAAGTAAAACAGAAAATTTCTCTAGTATATAAGCATGTTAGAAATAATATTTTCTTTATACTTTACATACATTTTAATGTCTAAATTTGAAACTTTATTATGAACATGTTAATTTTTTACTTTTAAAAATGGCCAGAAAAGAATTTTCTTGAATTATATATATCATAGTAGCTTTATACATAATCAAGGTACAAGTACAAACCAAATTTCAGATGCTCTTGGGAACACATTTTAAGATATAGCACAAGTGACACATATTTCTTTCTGGGTTTTCTTATCCTTTTGGTATAATGAAGAATACTCAATGTATATTACACTAAAAACTTAGCTTTTGACAGCTATGGCTTGGAGAGATCACAAAGTGGAATCTTTAGTTTTCTCAATAGGTTTTCGGTCCAAATGACTCAGAAACGTCTCATGTCCTCAGCTGGATATATTGGTTACTTTTTCTCATAAAATTAGTATCAGTGGGCTTTTTTACTGGCTGTTTGTCTTGGTCATATCCTTATTCTTGCAAAACCATCCCTTACAGTGAAATGTGAGGTATTTTTCCCAATGCAAGGAAAATAATCTGGAGCAACAACAAAATCAAAGCCACAGGTGTTTCAGGACATTTTTGATAACAGGTTCCAACAGTCCTAAGATGCCTTTTCTTTTACAATTTTCTTCCTTTTTCTTAACTTCAGTCGCTGCCCTAATTCTATTCTGCAGAGAGGAAACATTTTTTTTTTTGAAGATCAAGTTTTTCATTGGCACGGAACTATTTGGGATGCACCCGAGAGCCAGTGGAATGTTGCTGCGTCTCTCCTCAGGACGATTCCTCCTCTTAAAAATCACTTGACTACTCTCTGTCAATGATCTCATCACAGCCGAGTTCTTCGGTCAGACGATTGACAACCATAAGTGAAAAAAGCTCTTCGATAAAGGCCAACTGATCAAACGGGGTCTTCTCATAATGCATCTGAAACCCCCCATCCAGGGCTGCCTCTCTTGCTCTGGATGTTCTCAGGAACATCTTGTTGGCTTCTTCCAGGGCCGCCGATACTCTGTAGCCCGCCCCGCTCAGCTGCTCCTCTTCAGGATAGTCGTAGTCGTCCTCCCAGTCGTCAAATTCCTCGCCCTCGTCCTCGCTCTCGAAGTCATGGCCCGCGATCTGGCCTGGCTTCTCCCCAGGGCTGGCCCGGTTGGCAAGGCCTCGTTCGCCCTCCGGCTCCGCCATTGGCTGGGCCGCCTCCTCCTCCATCGGCCCTTCCTCCTCGAGCTGTGGCGGGGCCCCGCCGCGGGAGAGGCTCGGGGATGGCTCCCGGCCCCCGCTGCCTACCTCCATCTGCGGAAGGTCATTCTCGCCAGGCATCACGTCCATCTGCAGGTCATTGCTCTCTTCGTACAGCTCGGACAGCACGTTCATCTCCGACATTATACAATCGGCTCAACCTCTCCTAGGCGTTCTCTGCAAGATCGAGCTACGAGGCGGTGCGGTTGTGCGCTTGCGCAAAAGCCGTGCGCTTGCGTGACCCAGTGCGTGTGCGCGACCCCCGGACACCGCCTCCCGCCTGGGCTGCTCCTGGGGAGGGCGCGGCTCTCTGTGCCCCAGGGAACAGCGGCGTGGCTCCGGGCTGTGCTTTGTGATCCGTTTGAATTTCGTACCTACGCGCTGTGCATTCAAGAGATTGCTTAGTCTCCGCCTTGATCAGTCGTTCTGCTGCTTATGATGCTATAATCCTGAAAATACTTGACATCGCCCTTGTAACACGCTTAATCCGCCTTCCTTCTCCCCCCTTTCCCCTCCTCTCCTCTGCACCCCAGGCAATCGCCTCTGCTCCCACATTTTACCTACTTTTATCAGTGCGCTGAAGACTTTCAAATCCCCACCTCCGTATGACACAGGGTTCTCAGCCACAGAGCAACATCAAGAACTGATCCGTTCAGCTTTTCTATTTTCCTCGTTAAAAAAAATAAAATTCACAAGCATATTATTTATGTTCTTAAGAAAAAAAACAGTGAAGAAATGAATGCTTGATTCCATTTCTTTTCGTGGTAGGTAACTTTGCACTGTTAGCAATTTGGTGTGTATTTAAGTTCTTTTTCTTTGCATTTACATGGAACTTTATCTCTTCCTAGGAAGATTTTACTCTGTGTGTGTTTTACGTTTTACATAACTGTCTTCAAGTTAAAAAACAAGCAAAAAAGTCTTCAAAAGTCTTGAGGATTCAGGTTTTTTATTATACATATTTTTATAGCATTCCATTGGTATAGCTATACTACAGTTGGCTTAACTATGCACAAATAATTTCCGATTTTTTATGGTATAAACTATGGGCAAATGAGCATCCACATGTGCCAATGTTTGTCTGGAGTAAATAACCTAGAAGGTAAGGCTGGAATTGTAGGGTATGCATACTTTAGTTTTAATAAGTACAGTCTAATTGCTCTCCAAAGTTGCTGAACACATTTAAGCTTACAGCAGCAGTGTTACACTACCCTGGCCACACTTTATTTTGTCAAACTTAAACAATTTTATTAATTTAATGGTATTTTGATTCCATAGCCTTGATTTCTTGGAGACTGATTATCTTTCAATATGTTTGTTGGGCATTTGCATTATTTATGAAAACTAATTTGTCTAATTTGGGGTTTGTTTCTTTTTCTTTTTTTCTTTTTTTTTCTTTTATATTTATTTCTTTGTTTCTTTTTCTTGTTCATCCATGGGAGTTTCTTATGAACTCTGTATATAAATACTTTGTTTTACATGTTGCAAATATATTCTCCTTCTTGTTTGTTCTGTTTCAGGGGTCTTTTCTTATATGAAAGTTTTAAAATGAGTTTTCAGGTAGTCATATTCAAGGTTCATTTGTTTTCGTCTGTATGTCTTTTTCTTTTTATGATGAATTTTCCTACTTCAGAGACTACAAGCATAATCTTTTTTCTGTCTTCTCATGTTTGTACAGATCTTTATGAATCAAACCTTGATATAAATAGTATGAAGACAGGAATTTTTGATACATTTTTTTCCAGATACATACTTAATTCAGTCAACTCCATTAATTTAATCACTTGCCCTTTTATTGGCTGTTTGGTACCATATATATCATGAATATGTGAGTCTGTTTTAGACTTTTTATTCTAATGAGTTTCTGTAGTTTTATGTCTTCCTAATAAGGAAAATCATGTGTCTTCTTTAAAAAATTGCTTTAGCTCTTCTTACACATTTATTCTTCCATGGGAATTTTAGAAGTCCCTAATGTCCCTAAGTCCCTTGAAAAAGTCCTTTAATGACATTGGTGGAATTTTTACTGGAATTACATAGAATTTACAGATTTATTTGGGGGTGCATTGACATCTTTACAATATTGTCTTCTTTTCCATAAAGATGATATATGTCTTTCTGTTTGTTCATTCCTTATTTATACCCTTTAATGAAGGTTTCCAAAAAAACCTTCCAGGATTCTTACTAGCTTTATACTTAGGTACTCTTGTAAAATGTACCCCATCCTGCCCCCACCATATAGTGTGGCTACTGCTACTGATACATGGGAATTATTTTTTTAGTAATTATTTTTAACTGAAATATAAATATAGAAAACATGAATACAGAAGAGTGCACAAATCCTAAGTGTACAGATGAACATACTTGTGCAACTCCTACCCAGATCAAGAAACACCATTTCCAGGATCCCAGAAAACCACTCAGTTTCTCTCCCTTTGTCCCAGTCACCACTTTCCTGACTTCACAGAAAAAACAGAAATTTTGCCTATTTGTGAACTTCATATAAATTAAACCATGCAGTATATATTCTTCATGTCTGGTTTCTTTTGCCCAAGAAATATGTTGTTGCTATGTAGTAGTCCATTGTTTGACTATCACAGTGATTATCATTGGTGTTATTTCCCGTTTGGGGTTATTATAAACAGGGTAGTGGTTATCTTTCTTGAGAATATCTTTCAGTGCACATATGTGCACAATTCTGTCAGATACATATCTAAGAATAAAATTGCTCAGTCATCTTATACAAGCAGCTTTAGTAGATTCTGTTTAATAATTCTGAGAACTGGATTAGCCAATTGGTACACAGTTGATGTTTCATTGAGCCTTCAAAACAGTATGATAAATACACCTCAGCAAGCTGGTCATTACCCTGTGGTCTCCGATAAGCAAGCCTAGAAACTCAGGTAAAAGAGACAATCTTCTTGGCTAACTAATGCAGGTCACATGGATAGTCTTCCTTCATATTGAAAAATCTTAATGTTAGTGTCTTAATCAGGATACTCTTGGAGGTGAGTGACTGAAACCGAATTCAAACTAACTTACAAAAAATAAACTAGAAAAAATATCTAAAAAGATAAGGTGGGAAGGGATGTATTGGCTGAAATGATGAAACAAATGTTGTCACCAGACTTTCTCTTTTCTCTATTTTTAACTCTCAGCTTTGGTTTTCTCTAGAGGGAAAGCTTCATTTCCAGCTAGGCTTTTCCCACATGGCAGCAAAAGATGGCTCCCAGAAGCTTTGGGCTAACACTGTGGTCCTTGATGGCTGAGAGATGCATTCTCTCCTATGATTCACCTTGGTTCCTCCCCAAAGATTCTGATTGGCTTTGCTGTATTCATGGTGTTTTCTGAATGGCTGGCCTGGATCATGTGTCCACCTGCAAGGAGATGGGGAGAGAAATGGGCATATCAAGCCCACCTGAACCCCATGTCTATATAAGATCAGTGTAAGATTGTGGATGGAATGGTTTCCAAAGGGATGCTGAGCAGGCAAAAAGAAACCAAAATTGCACGTCCATTACTGTTAGATTATATGTAACCAAGCATAACTAGTTTATAGCATCATACATGCTTAATTTGTTTATGTTTTCCAGATTATTGCAAATCATCATATGCAGTCTATTTCATTTGCCTCTGGAGGGGATTCTGTAAGTATGGATTCATAAGCATTCTTTCTGTAAGAGTTAAAAGAACTTCCACATAAAGCATATTAGCCACTACATGTCTTTTCCAAATATCTTATTACATCTTGTGAATAGCTATATGTAGCAGGTACTCAAATTTAGTTTTGACAAAATGCTTCCCATCACTGATTTTTAAAATATTTAGATTAGTAGGTGAGCTAATACTCCATAGTGTTTTTAGCCGTGGAGTTACATATGAGCAGCTTCTTGTCAAAGTCACAAAACACAAGTTATGTTATACATGTCCTCCCTTGGAATTCTTCTCAACATAGAGTTCCAGGCATATCCTGCTAATCAATTGCTTACGAGGGGAAATTGAATGAGGAATTGAAATGAGGGGAAGCCTATTTGCCATTCTGGCTCTCAGCCAAGGCAACTAAGTCTAATCTAAAATGAGCAACCAGGTTTGCAGAAACTCACAGAGGGAATGCTCAGCTGGGGAGAGAGAACTGTAGTTCCTTCTACAAGGCCACATGGTGCTTATCCATGAATTGTGTGCCACTGAGTGGATGCTCTCTCTCCAAGCCTGCTTTGCAGAGTGGGGGGTCATTCCCTGACTTTCTGTTGCATCATTTTGAACCAGAGCAAAAGGAGAGGGACACTGAAGCCAGGAAGCCTGTAATAACTGCCAAAGACACTAATGTGTTTAAATTGAGGGAGTAGATGGGTTTCTCGCCTCTGTGACATCATGACGTTTTTCTTATGGTCTTACTGACAATGTATTACACCTTCTATTCTGCAGAGCCTTTATTGTTGAAGATTATATCCTTCAGAAATGAGGCAGTAAAATCCATCTTAATAGTTGATTTTTTTCTGTCCACCACTCTTAGTGTTTCACTTCCAACTGAAGAATAGGATTTAGGGTCATAGAGGATAAGACATGTAACTTAGAAACTCAAGAGAGGTGTGAAATGATAGTAAAAATGAGATCTAGCAACTGGTGTCACTGAAGAGTTTTGATTTGTTTTAATCTCTATGCTAAATATTGAAAAGGAAAAATAATTGTCTATTGTATAAGGAATTAAAGTTCTGAAGTTACTCTCTGTAACCACTGCTTACTTTGCTGGCCATCTAAGGTATTCACGCAAAGTTCCTTCAGTTGGGGGTTGGTCTAATTTTTTTGTATGTGAAATATACACAGTTAAGTAGTATTTAAATTAGTCCACCCTTTAAAACATGTCAATAATTACTTGTCCTCACATTGGTTCCCTGGGACTGAAAAGTATTTAAGCATGTCAAGTCTAGACAGCCTGCCTTCAGTACTCCTTTGAAGCGTATGGAAGAAAAGCAGTCTTTACAGGATTTCCAGTCATTGTTTTCATGTGCTTTTTTTCCCTTTTATTAATGGATACAAAATTTTCTCTTTAGCCCTCACTACTTCCTTACCTTTCAGCTTTGGGTATAGTTATTTTCAAATGAATATATTAGTTCCATGGTGTCACCATTTAAAAGTAAACCAAATTTTGAGAACTCTACCTTTACCCCCATGAGAATCCACAGATGGTTAATTCATTAGCAAACAGGGGGCCTTCAAGTGCCTCCTTAGCTGCTGCAGTGTGAACCCATTACTGAATCTGAACTTCGATCCATCCAGCCTTCTGATCTGTCCTCAACAGCAACACACAAGGGATATGTTGTGTATGTTTGGTAGCAGTGAGGACGGACTGAATCCAGCCTCAAAAGGCCAGCATTGTCTCTTCTCTCCCTAGCCCATTATAGCTCAATCATCCATGAAAGAACTCAAATACTTGACTTAAGCAACTTAAATTAAAGGTTTCTGTAAGTCAAGTTCTATACATAGAAACATGTGAAAAATAATTGGTAGTGTTTGCACTAAATTTCCCCTTTCAAGTTTCAAGGGTTGCTGTCATTTTAGGATTTGTAAGCAAATCCTCAGTTCCCCTCTGCATGCCTTGCATGGTGTCCATTATAGTTCTCCAGAATCCTAATTTTTTTTAGAGTTTTTTCATATGTCTTTAGTTCTTTAGTTCTTTTAACCCTCCAAAGCACAGCCCCTACAAAAACAAACAGTAGAGCATTTCTAGCCACTATGGGAAAGTTTGTACCTACTGATTTGAGTGGGACCCCTGTGCAGCTGGGGAGAAAGGCTGCTGATTTTAATTTAAAATACAAAACTGGAGCAACAATAAGCATTGGTATTAGAGGTTCCTCTGAGTGACATAGACTCACTAACCTCTCTAAGCTTCAGGGTCCTCATCTATAAAATGGGAATGATCACCCTTGCCTCACAGTGTTGTAAGAATTAAGTGAAATGGTGCATGTAAACTGCTAGCGTAGTGCCGGGCACAGAGTGATAAAAGCACATTGTAGCTGCCATCACTGCTAGTACTAACACATGTCCATATTTTTTAAGACATTCACTGAAATAATTTACAACCTCACAGCTAACTGGGTACAGGAAGCTAAAAGTCTCCATTGCCCAATGTATTACCCTTCCTTCTAGCAGATTTCCTTCAAAGCTGAAAAAATACTGGGTATTCTTCCTCACCTCTTGACCTTTGCTCACCCTCACCTCTCTTATCAAACACAATTTACTTGTCTTCCTCCTATCATCCCTGAAGACGGTTCTTGGTAATGCTTCTGTATCTATATATACTTTCTCCATTGCTGAAATTCATTACAAGTATGTCAGCATTAAATACTTTTCTTATATTCCCCCCCACACACTATTTATGTTTTACTTTTAAGTTCTTTAAATTCTTTAAGTATTTACAGGTATAGAATTTTTGAACTATAAGAATATTGGACACTTTTTTAAAGATGAGGAGACTGAAGTCTGGGGAGTTCCTGTGACCTCCTTTCCCCTCGTGTAGTACATCAGACAACATTGCTGGCATCATACCATCCCTTCAACTTGAAAAATAGCAGCCAAGCTCCCAGCAACTGTAGTTTGCTTCTAAATTAATATAAAACAAAACTCGTATATATGTATGTCCTTATTTATTTACAAGATATTTCAAACCTTTTATCTTTTTTGCATAAGAAAAATTACTTAGGTGTTTTTTATTTTTTAAAATAACTGAAGACAAGTTATGCTGACCCTGAGATCCACTTCCTGTATGATTCAGCGTGGGTTATTAAGTGATTGTCCTTGAGGGTATTAAAAACGGGCTTTTATTTCCTGCCAGTTGATTGCATCTTCCCTCTAGAGAGTCATATTTCTAATCTGCAAATGGCATTGTGTGTATTTTTTTTCCCTGAGAACTGAGATAACAAAAAGCATCTTTAATTATTAAAATCTTATCATTCATCAGTTTACTATTTTCAATAAAAGTTAGAATTACCAAGTGGCTTTTGGTTTGTTTACTTTTACAAAGTCAGCAGTGCATCTGTTTGGGGTTTTTCATGGATGGTAAAATGGTTTTTTTCAAAATGGTTCTTCCTTTCCATATATTGGTCATATAAATGCCTTGTATTTTTGCTTTATTATTCCTTAAGATAACTTGTGCTGCACACAAGCAAGTTAACAACCACAAAGCCTGATGTGTCTTTTTAATCAACTTACTTGCTGACATACATGGTATCTGCTTGGGCAACTGGGAAATCATGGTGCCACATCCTAGTTTGCACCACCTTTGTGATTGCGTAACCCTGGTATTTCAGCTTTCAACACAGGAGAGTCATAGTCCCTAGCCGTTTTTAAAGAGTCTATGTCCTAACATATTCTCTACCTCCATTCTTTTTTATTCTTAGTGACTAAGAATCACTAAATCTGCCTCTAAATTTTTAATCTTCAACTTCCTTCCCCAAGGGGCAGAGTATGTGGACGTTGCTAAACTGTATAGTATCTATTTGTTTATATTCTGCCTAGGATGCTTTTCTTTTCTCTTTAAACAGGATTATTAGTATATTAGTTCTGGCCTGAGTGTCATGTCCTGCATGTACTCTGTATTTCAACAGTATAATCCATTCATTTTAAACATAATCATTTTCCCTTTTTTATAGGATACTACAGACTATGTTGCCTATGTAGCTAAAGACCCAGTTAATCAACGAGGTATGGAAAGCAACTTCTAGATTTTCTTAGAGCTGTTATATACCAACTTTAAAAAGTAACAAGCAGTTATTTTCGATATACACAGTGGTGAAGATCACTAGAGTATGCTATTGGGTTCTAGAAATACAATGATATTTGGGTTGGAAATAAATAGCCCTGCTAGCAGAACAAAGTAGAAAACAATATGTAGGTGGGAATTTAAATCCCAGTCATTTGAGAGACCCACAAACCAAAAGGCTTATTATCTTTTTGTATTGTTGAAAGAAAAGCTATTTTGTTTATGACTGAAGGGGCTGGCTGCTCCATCCCCAGCAGACAAGTGAATTACATGTAAGACCCATGCCAGTGAGGTTATCAGCCTGCATATGTGTTTATGCAGTTTGAGCCTCTGCACTTGCTGTTCAAGAGGGTGGATGTCACTGTGAGGGTTTGGCTTCTTCTCATATTTTGGATCCCAGCTTCAGTTTGGATCTCAGCTTAAATCTCTTCAGAGAGACCTTCTTTGACAGATAGCAGCTCCTGTCTCCAGTGGCATATCTCTCCCTGCTTCATCATAACACTTCACTCCTCTTCTTAACACTTTTCCCACATTTTCGGTGTGTTATTTACTCACCTGATGATGTGTTCAATGTCTGTCCTTTCTGCTCAAACCTCCATGAAGGCAGGAACCTGTTTATCTTATTCACTGTTGTTTCCCAAGCACTCATCACAATGCCTAACACACAGGTGGTACCAAGTAACTATTTTTGTTGAATGACTGAATGGAATGAATGAACGGAAGAGTAAGTGAATGGAGGAGTGTGTTAGTTGGATTGCTTGTCCCAGGATTTTGCAAGGTTGCCTGAGAAACTCATGTCCTAGCTATACTGTGGGTCAAAGGCCCAAGATTCTTTAGGTCACTGGACTCTAGACAGACATGGTTAGTGTTGCTTCTCATCTCTAACTCTGGGACATTCAGACTCCTCTGAGGGATGAGTGTTATTAGGTCACTTCTCCTTTTTAACTAAGCCTATTAGTTGGGCAGCATCTAATAAACCTCTGCCACCCCCAGGAATAGAGTATACCCCAAAACATTTATTAAGTACACATGGAATGTAATTTGGAAGTCCAAAGAACTTCCAAAGACAATTCTGACTTTTATAAGACACAGGTGGAAATGTACATGGCATGCTGGGGAGCAAGTAAATAGAACATATTTACTGGAATGCAGATTGTGTATGGAGGAAAATAAGTCTAGAAAGCATTTATACAGATAAGAGACAGCTAATAAGTAGGGCTCACTCCTCTGGGCAAGTGTCATGGGGAAGAATGCTGTTTACAAAGCAGAGCTTTAGGGAGACTGATTCGGCAGCAACGTGCAGTAGATGGATTCAGAGAGAAACTTAAGGCAGGGAGATCTATTTGGAAGCTGTCGTGCTTGTCAGAATGAAAGGACGAGGGCCAGCTGCTGGCACAGAACCTGACACTTAGGAGATGCTCAGTAAATGCTTGCCAAAAGAACAAGGCTCAGTGGCATAGTAAGCAAGGAACAGGTGAGAAATACTATGTAATGCTCCATTGAAATCACTCTAATGAAGAAGGGATAGCAGTCAAAGAGCGGCTAGGAGAGACAGGAACTAGAGAAGCGGGACTGGGGGTGGAGAAACAGAACACGACAAGGGATACCAGGGAAGAGCAACATCTTTTAATTAAGCCTGCGTTTCCCCAGATAATAACTGCATGGTATTTTGAGGAAGGCCTCTGAACAACACAGCTTCTTCTCTTAACCTGAAAAGGACAGGGCAAAAGAACAACACATAGATAAAAAAAAAAAAACAAAACCTAGCTCTTTAGTAACATTGCTATCAATCACTGAATATGTCAGGCGTGTCATTGCTTTTCAGTAAATGGTGGTGAGGAGTTCCATGTCAGTTGCTGAGGGTAATGGCCAAGCAGGACCCACATGCTCACAAATCTCTCCCCTTGCTTAAGTGATACAGGAGAGGCAAAGAAAATGATCATGCAGCTCATCCACTTTGAAAGCTTCTGTTCTGGTGCCCAAGTCAGAGCTGAGCTACTTGAAGGGGGTCCCAGGAAGACACGTATGAGAGCTGTTGACTGAGGTCATGGGTGGGATTTGAGAGATAAAAAGACAATGGACTCAGAAGCAGTTAAAATAGAGGTTTCAGTTATTTCTTGCTTTAGCCCCCACCCTGTATATAGGAAATAAATACTGGAGTCAAATGGATAGGTGGGAATCGTAATTCTCCTGCCATCTCACCAGGTGACCTCAGCTAAGTTGCTTCACATCCTTGAGCTTCAATTTATTTAACTGGGAGGAAAAACATTGACCTGCTGGTGCTGAAGGACTAACTGAGATAACACATGGAAAGCATCATTTCCTTTCCTCCCTCATCTGATCTTTAGAGAAATGGGTCTATCTAGAAGACAGATACTTGGAAACAGGGGGATTTTCTTGGATTAAAAAGTTAGTATCTCTCCACCCTTACTGCTCCATTTCCAGTCCTCTCATGCCCTTACTTATTTATGTTGGTTACAGAAACCTCTGTGAGAAGCCACTCTGTTCTCAGCATACCCCCTGCTCACACACTGTTCTAGTGCTAAATCCTTTCCTCTCTCCTGAGCTCCTGGACTTTAATTTCTGCACAGGGATACCGACCCAGTTGTCAAGTCCACAAATAAGTATTAATTACATACTAATATACAAGGGGCTGAGCTAATCACTATGGAAGAAAAATAGTTCCTGGCCACCACAAGCTCATCCTTTAGTGGAGAGAGAAACACAATGTGTAGGATGTGCAGGGAGAAGGAGAGTGACCGAGACAACAGTGCCTGGAGCATAGCAGGTGCTCGGTCAGGATTTGTGGAAGAAATGAATAAAAGCACAGGTGATGGACCCATGTGGTGAGAGTGTGGGCTCTCTCTTTGGATAGTGTGTGAGTAAAAGTGGTGTTGTAGAGAAGGGACAGAGTAGAAATAGGAGCCATGGCTGAAAAGGTAGGTCAGAAACAGATTGTGGAGGGCTCTGAATGCTGGTCAGAAGGTCACTGGGAGCCACTAGGGATTTTGGGCTTTATAGAAATTATTCTAGCTTCCACCTTTCCACTGAAATTCTAAAGTGATAATTTTGCCAGTATTTGTATCTGTAAAAGTGATAGTGGAGGGCAGAAAAGCAGTCTCGAGTTGTAGAGTCTAATTTGGAGGACATCTCATCAGTCCTGGGCAGGGGTGGTAGTGTTCTACATTGCACTGTGGGAGGAAGGGGCAGTTTGGAGAAATCTGTGAACTCCTGGTTCCTGGGAACTATTTAGATATGAGGTTGATGAAGAAATAGAAGTCAGATGGTCCTGAGGATTTAATGAGATATTGTATGCAGTGCAAATACCTCAGTGCCTGACTCGTAGTAAGTCTGCAATGGATGATAGCTATTGTTAGCATCGTCGTCACTGTCGTCATCATTATAGTCATCATCCTGTGTGATCTGGAGTGGTGTTACCACTAAAGAAACAGGGGTTATTGCAAACTAGGAAAAGAAAACAACGCAGTAGAGAAACAGGGCAAAAATGGTAATAGGTACTATTTACTGCGTGCTCACCTCATACAGGCACTGTTCCGAGTACTTTGCATTGTCTCATTTCTTGCTTAAAGCAACCCTCTGAGCTTGGTGTTAATCTTAACTCCTTTAGAATAGAAGCAAACCCTGGAGTTGAGAAAAGAAAGTTGGTTATCAAGCTCACCCAGCCAATAAGCAGGTGCTGAGCACACCTTTGCAAAAAAACATTACCAGGCACCAAGAAACATTTAAAAAATTTATTAGCTACCTCACTAGCAATCCAAGTAACACACATTTTATTTAAATATACTTCATCTTCAAATTCCAACCGCTGATAAAAGGTAAAATGTGGTTCAAAGTAGAAGTTACTTTGAACACTGCTGGTTGGAATGTAGGTCCAAATGTTTTGGACAGCAATTTGACAATTTGCATCAAAAGTCTTATAAATGTAAATGCTTTTGAACCACTAATTTCACTTGTAAGGAAATAGGACATGCACAAAGATTAAGCAATAAAGATCGTTGTCATGTATTATTTAATAGGAAAAACAAAATTAGTTCAATGTTCACAAATAGCAAATAATTTAAATGAATCCATAGAACGTACTACTATGTAGCAATAAAAGCTAGTAGTATAGAAGGTTAAATAATGACATGGGGAAAATGTTCACAATGCTTTAAGTGCAAAAAGCATAACTTGAAGTAATGTGTATAATATAATCCCAGGTAATATTTTGGAGGTAGATATACTTAGAAAAAAGATTGAAAAGACACATGCCAACATATCAATAACAGTTATCCCTAGATAGTGAGACAGATAATTTTTACTTTTTCTTGGTGCCTTATTATTTTCTAAAACTCATACAATGAGTATTTATTATATTTATAAAAACAAAAAAGTGTTTTAAATCCATGAATACATTTTTTAAAAATACTGAAGCCAGAAAGATGATGTTATATGATCACCCAGTGAGTTTGATTTGTCCTGGGAAAAATGTTCAGCAGACAGAAGCCTGGGGAACGGGTAGGGTAGAGGCAGAGAAAGAGACAGACTGAGGCAGAGACGGAGACCAGGCCTCAGGGGCAGGTTTAGAAACACCTAAGGGTGAGCGAGGTCCTTGAGGGAGGAGCAGGAGAAGGCCAAGGGCCTCAGGAGTGGGAGAACTGGAGGAGACGGTCCCCGGAGGAGTAGTTGGGGGGAAGGGAGAAAATCAGGGGATGGGTGTCACCTGAGGAGGATGAGTGAGTCTCTCCGAGAGGAGATGACCCTGAATGTCACAGAGTGAAAAGGAGGAGGGGTAGTGAAGGTAGACACTGCCACTCTGTCCAGCAATTAAAAGGCCATTGGTCGCCTCGGGAAGCACCATGTCAGTGGATGGGCAAAGTCAGGGGCCAGACCTCAGGCGGGAGGAGGAGAGCATGGTTGACAGGCAGTGGACCGGGCTGTGTGCTGATGATTCTGCATGCACGTTCCTACTAACTCCCCGTGGCTTGATTCACTTTTAGCATTAGCTCATTCAAGTCAAAGCAGTGGCCACTTTTTTCCATCTTGGCTAGGATCCTTTGGTGAACTCATCTTCTTATAAATAAGACCTTTTCTGTAGAAAAGGTAAGTTCAAGTAAGAATGTTTTGAGTTTATTTGGTGACTAATGGCCTGCCCCTGAAACTGCTGTAAATACGAATCCATATTCTCTTCACCTCTTCCTCCAAATATGTAATAGTCCAGGAAGGTTTAGATATTTTCTCTGAATCTAGTCTGTGAAGAGGCCCCAAGTTTACCTGGGCTACCTGGATGTAGGAAGGCCATGGCTCTGAGTCACTGAAGAAAGTTTAAAAAAACAAGACTATAAAGTCAATTTAAATTAGCCTGCTTATTTATATTTATGTTTATGGTTATAAAATGTGTATATCTCTGGCGACGTCAGTTAACTGCTAGCTGGCTTCTGGTTGATTTCTTCCTAAGGGGTGGAGGTCTCACTGCTTCTACCCCACAGCACCATCTGGTGGTTAATCTGAGAAGCTGCACTTTTGAATTTCAAGTTTCTAATAACAAAAAACAGAAACAAAAACAAAAAACTGGTCTATTAAAAACCAATATAAACTAGTAAAGAAGGGCCCATTATCCTGTAGGAATAGTTCTCAGCCTCTTGTCCATGACTATCCAATTAAATATAGAAGACTATGAATCTAAGATTTTAAATCCTCCTTAGTGTAGTACCTGATACCCAAATGTAGAACTGTGGGTCTGACTACAAGATGCAATGAAAAGAACCCAGATCTGCATCTGATTCCAGACATGGAGACCAAGCTTTGGCCTCCGTGCAAAATTAACATGACTGGGAAGACATTCTTTTTTTGGAAATTGGAATTTATATACTTGGCTTCCTTCTTTCCCATTAGGTAAAGATTGGGCAATTCTTGGCTTTTGGAGATGGGTCTAACACTGGGAAATGGGCATATTTGTGTGACTCAAAGCCCAGCCTTAAAAAGAACGAAGACCATTTTCACAGAGCAGCCTGTCTGCTAGTGGCAACATCAGAGTTATCAAAATGTGTGTCTTCCTTGAAGGTGGGGAGGCTGCACACACTCACAGGGTCAGCCTTTTTGCCCAGTGTCATTTCTCTCATGGTGGCAGGCTCCACTGTTTTGTTTTTGTTTTTCTGTTTAATCTTCTTTCAAAAGTAATATGGCAGTAATGAGGTTATCCAAAGAAAAGCAGAAAATTATGTTGCTAGCATCAGCCCAGGCACAGGACCAAATCCTCAAAGTACCAGAGTCAGAAAAGTTGAGAGAAATAAAACATTTTAGAAGTGTGTGAGACGTGGCAGAGGACAGTCTCTGGGTTTGGTTGATTCACTCATTCCTGAGTGCCCACATGCCCTGCTCTGTCCTGTTCTGCAGAGGGTTTTAGCTTCTGCAACAAAGGAAAGATAGGATTTCTGTAAAGCAACTTCAGAGGTCACCCAGTGCCCTGATTAGCAGGCAAGGATCCTGCTGTACAATGACTTGTTCAGGGTCACACAGTTTGTAGCATAATTGGAATTTAAACATGAATCTGATTGTTTTCACAGCATTCTTTTAAACATCGTTGTTTTCTCATTCCTCTCACAGGAGTCTCACTTTAGTCTTTCCTTCTCTCCCTTCCTCTCTTTCCTTCCTTCTTTTGTTCTTTATATTTATGTATGTATATACGTATGTATGTTTGAATTTCCTGCCTCTTTCATTACCTTCCCCATCTTTATCTCTCAACAGCTCCTTGATCCTAAGAAGAAATAAAGTTGTAAAAATCATTGTCTCGTTTAGATAGGATTTCTGGTCTTGGTTTATTTTTAATTGGACCAGGGATTTATGAGATGAAAAACAAAGAATTTTAGTGAATTACCTTTTCTTATCTTAACGTAGCAGAACTTTCCTTGGCTCCCCTGGAGGACACATCTCGAGGGGCACTTTGTAGGTGTAAGGCTGTGAGGCCCAGAAGGAGGGGACTGCGGCCCCAGTAATCATTTGTATCACTCTGGCTCTAAGAACCTGCCCTACTGTGGGCGCTCCCTGCAGATCTTGCTTCAGTAAAACTGAAGACAATTTCTCACAGTATAATTATAAATGTGATCCAGGGAAATCAGTATTTTATTCATCAACACATATTTTTAAAACATCTGCTGTGCGTTGGTCACTGTGTGAAACTGTTATAGAGAAAAAGAAAAGGCAATATAAAATGGCAGTCTAAAGATAGACCAAACATTTTCCTTTGGTAGAAATAATATAAATTTACAGATATTCTTATTTGGGCTTTCAAAATTAGAATTAGCTTCTAAGTCTATTTCAGGACCCAGGTTGCTTCTTTAAAGGGACAGCCTTATAGGAAATGATAAATAGCTTTTGAGGAAATTTGACACCTCAGCATTGCTTGATTTGGTAATACTGTCCTCTGACCCCCATGCCCCCACATACACACACCCCTCTTCCAAAATTTTCATTTAAATATTTTAAATAAAAGTCAATTCTGAAATGAGAATTAACTGAGATTCCTAGAGATGATTATCAATATAAGGCTAAGAAACACTGTTGGAGGTTCAACTATAACCTACTGTTATAGGCTCTGCAAAGTATATCAGATGTGAGTGAACTGTCTTTTGTTTGAGTAAATACAAAACCCTTTCCCAGACAGTGCAAAGCACAAAATCATGCTTCCAAGTCAGCACAGGTAAATCATTCCATAAAGACAGCTATCTCTCCTCTGCTCAGATACCTCCTTTAGTAATGTGTTGATTTCACAGTTCCTGAGATCCGCAAGACTTCCTTGTGTCTAATGAATTCTCCATGCGCTCATATACACCTTGTTATTCTCAGGGAACAGCTGACGGTTTTTACAACACTCTTGTATATATTTAACTGTTATCAAGCTTTTCCTCATCCCTCAATTCTTCAGGCCATACAAACCAATATTCTTTTATTAAAAAAATTTTGTTTCTCATGAAACTTAATTGCCTTTATCTCTAGCCATCCTTAGGATTCTTTCTAAACCATCCATATGAAACTTCAATTTCAATGAAATCTTCAAGGCCTTAAGCAAGACATGTGACTCTTACCAAGTCAAGAATGATATTCCATATGGTGGGGAGAGGAATTTATAGTCCCTGAACATATGCTCTTGTTTTTACATAGCAGCAGCCGATTTGCTAGTTCCTCTTTGCTCGTCTGTCAGCTGCCCCCTCCACAATTTCTTTCTTTAATTTACTAGTTTGAAATTAGTGTCTTCCCAGTCACTGCTTCTCAGAGAAAGTGTCTAGTAAAAATTTTAGTATCTTTTAGTAATGTCATCACAAAATGTTGATTTGATGCTTAATGGAGATAACTCTTGAGTAGGATTTTGAAAATGGGATTACCATAGCATCCCTGCTTTATAAGGGCAACGGCAGGGCACAGGGGTGGTGGTAGACGAGGGGTATCCAAAGCTCCTATCTTCACCAGCAGCTTATCCCCTACTATTTGGGGGAAGGCAGGCGGTTTGGGAAGTTACCTTTTTTCAATCTCCTGTAGCATAGCATGCAGAGACAAGACTGCCAGCCTTGTGTGTCTGTCACATTGCTGTCCCGCGCCGCTCCTGTAGTGAATTCTAGACCTGACACTGAACATGAGTCACATTATTAGTCAAGATGAGCCCACTTTTATTAAAGTGTGAACCCACAATACCTGCTTTGAGACCCAAACTTTAAGTGTTAGATGTAAAATACAAATGTTTCTTCTGTTTAAGGCATATGAAATATGAAGTAATCTTTATGTCATGTCAGAGTTGAAGAGAGCTTGTAAACCTACTCCCTTTATTCAGTTATCAGTATATGGCTGGAAGTATTTTGACTTTATGTAATCTTCTCTTATTGACAATATATTTTAATTTTTTTTTGTATGTCCTCTTGCAGCCTGCCACGTATTGGAATGCCGCAACGGAATGGCCCAAGACGTCATAAGTACCATAGGGCAGGCTTTTGAACTCCGGTTTAAACAGTATTTGCAAAATCCTTCTTTGAACACTTCTTGTGAAAGGTCAGCCAAGAGTTCTGTAATTACTTGACTTAGTGTTTTTCTTTTATTTTAAAATTAATGTAGCATTTTAAAATTGGCTAATGAAATTAGAATTTTTTTTCTTACCAATAGGCACAGTTGCAATACAAATGGACAGTGACATTTTCTGTTTTTCTTCCATTCATATTTGTCCAGGTGTTGTTTCTTCTGGCTTTGTAACAAAATTAAAGGAGACTTTCAAAGTGAGAAGGGATCAGTTCTGTTTCTCTGATGTTATTATACAGAGCTAATAATTAAGTAGTATCATAAAATAATAAACGTCAATAAATTTCTCAACATTATTTCAACCCCGGATCCCTTGCATATCAATGAAAACAAAAAACAAAAAATCCCACAAAAACAAAATCATGAATTAAGAGCAAAATAATAAGAATCAAATGTCTACCACAGGAATTCCTGTTAATTTGCTGGTTTGCAATGTAAATAGATCAGCTCCAGCTAAACTGTGGCAGGGGTGGACCCTGACGTGACTCAAGGATCTGGTTGTTCTGCCTAAAGCACAGAAAGTCCTCAATGAAAGCTGAACCCTGTCAGGGCTGCCAGACTGCACCATGCGTGGAATGCAGTGGGGCCTCTGGCTTACAGAAGTCACTCCTGAGAAACAAAATGCATGGACACATATTTAACAGTACCCCTCATTTGTCATTTCTTGTGTCAATAAACATGGAGTTTGGAGATCTTCCCTGAGGTGGTGGTCTAGGGTAGCAAAGGGGAGGGGATTACCAGGGAGGCTTGATGTTGAATTTTTCCAAGGAAAGCACTTCTCTCAGTGCCATCATTTTGTTGACATGTAATAACACAAAAACTGTGGGTTGTCGATGGAATCAGCTCAGTCCAGAAGGACTTGATTTATTCTTTCTCATAATTTTTTTTACTAATTCCAATTTGGAAAAAAAATATTGGTTTGTTTTTTTGCCCCGTTTCTATTTTAAAAACAATGCCTGTTTACATAAATCTACCCACTTGTCACATATGGTGCTAATATTTCTTTGTGATTCCTGTATACTCCCCCAGATTTGTGCAGACAAGATAGCTGTCCACAGCATTCTTATTTTTTTTTTTCATTTTTAAACTGGGCCAGGCCCTCTGTCCAAATCTAAATTTTCTTTCAGCAAAACATATCCAAAATGGTACAATCAAACATGCTAGAGATACCCAGGAAAACTTTATATTTTTATATCCCATTGACAAAAACATCTTACATTCAGGAAGTTCATATATATGTACATATATTTTTATCACTCGAGGGAGAGACACAAGCACCACCCTTGGCACTTTTTGTTGGCTTACCCATTTTACTTGTCTGGTAAAGTGGAAATGGAAAGCTAAACAAGTCAGCCATCTGGTTGCTTCCACCCATATGTTTGAAATCTCTTAAACACAGCTATAAACTTAAAACATGAATTCAAAGTTTTTCAAGATGATTTGCATGGTTCTGATCCCTCTGCATCCCCTACAGCATTTGAATTCCCGCCCAGCCTCTTGGGGATTCTTCTTTCCCTTACAGTGAGGAGGTGCCCAGTGATGGCCGCGCTGAGGAGAGAGAGGATCATGAGTATTACAATGAAATCCCAGGGAAGCAGCCACCTGCAGGTGGCGTTTCAGATGTGCGGATCAAAGTTCAAGCCACAGAACAAATGGCTTACTGCCCCATACGGTGTGAGAAGTTGTGCTATTTGGTAAGTAATGTTTTATTGTTATTGGAACTAACAATGCAGTTCTGTCCTTATCACTTGAGAATTTAATTTGAAGGTCTCCAAATGCTAGAGGAAGTATCATTTTCCTCAGTACAGGGCCAGAGAGTGAATCATTGTCAAGGGCTGTACTAGATCATTTTTCACTCCCATCCTTCAACCTCAGCCTCAGCAGATGACTTCACATCTTATTTCATTGGGAAGACTAAGGCAGTCAACATGTCATCCTCAATTTCATTCTTCCCCGTCTCCAAGTCTTCCTATGTTCTCACTTTTCTTCTTAGTGGCTGTCTTTCCCACCACTATTCTTTCCCCTGAGTTCCTGATCCCATCTCCTCCTTCCAGCTACCTGCCCTTGTGCTTTCCATCAACCACGGTCTCAATCTTTATTCTCTCTGTCAGCCAGGTTTTCTCCTCTGTTTGCAAATGTGCTTGGACTCCCCTAACCCAACTGGTGATGTCCCACATCCTTGTCACTTTCCTTTCACCCTAGAAAAAACACTGTTCCTATCTCTGCTTTCATATCCACACTATACTTCTCAGGTCTGGATTCCACTTGACAACTTGATAGAAATTACTTGTACAAAAGTCACCGACAGTTTAATTGCTAAGCCTACTCCCTTCTTTAATATACACAGTCTGTCTACAGCCTTTGACACCTGTTGGCTGCCTCTTCTTTTTTTTGTCTGACCTCTTCTGTTAGCTTCTAAAGCATTTCCGTCATGTCATTCTCATTCCACATCTCTAGTTCTCATGTTTTCCAACATTTCATTATGAGTATTTTCAAACATATAGGCAAGTTGAAAGAATTATATAGTGAAAACTCATATACTCAGCATCTAGATTCCACAGTTAACATTTTACTATTCTTGCTCTGTCATCCTGTGTAGCCATCTATCACCCCATCAATACATCTTTTTTTTGATGAGTTGCAAAGTAGGTTACATCTTCTCTTTTTATATTTTGTTTTCTTTCACTCCCTCCCCTGCGGACCCGACCCCCCACTTACCTGTTCTTGCTCTGCTCTGTTCCTGGCCCTACTTTCACCTCTCCCACATGCATGAGCTCTCCTCCAGCTTCCATATCTTCCTTCAGCCATTACCTGTCTCTGCAGCTGTAATGCCATAAGCGTGACATTACTTGTCTCTATTAGGAGTGAGCTCAGCATTTTCTCCTTGACTCTAAACTGTATTCCTCTCCTGATTTACTATTATTTACTAAGGCACTACCACTCTTTCACTATAGTCTTATGTTTTTCTCACACTATAGGGCCCATATCAACTCAGACTTTAAGATCTAGGATTCTACCATGAAAATATCTTTTGAATTTACCCAACATTTTCTATTCCTATTGCACCTTTCTAACTTCTGGTCCTCACTTGCCCGGATGATTCCGAAAGCCCCTTCCTCATCTCCAAAATCATTCTCTCAAACCCTCCTGCATGGTACTGCTAGATTAATCTTTCTAAAGCACAGACACTGCTGTTCTCAATGGCATCAATGGACATCATTCCATTTCTGAAGAGAGCAATGTATATGTATATAAGGGTTTGTTGAAGCCCTCTGATAAGATGAGATTTTCAAGGATGAAAAATGAGCCTGACATA
The DNA here is from genome assembly GCF_040802235.1 of Manis javanica. NCBI lineage: Eukaryota > Metazoa > Chordata > Mammalia > Pholidota > Manidae > Manis > Manis javanica. The sequence goes on along the minus strand of NC_133163.1, from coordinate 98,773,727 downwards.
TATCTCAGTAGAGATCCAATCTATCAGTTTACAGTTAGATAGAGGTTTGCTAAATGGCCAGTGTTTATTCATATGTTCTGGAAATCACACTTTCTGGCTGAAACTTGGACTGAGTCCTGTGACCTCTCAAAAAGAAGCAGGAGCCCTCAGGACACAGGCCTCACATTGGCAGCCTTGATGGCCCCCTGCCCAGTCAGACCCCCCTCTGCAGCTCCAAAACAAGCGGAGTTTAAGCTCCCCACCACAAACTCAGTTTCCTTTTCTTACCTGTCAGTCACTTCCTGTGTCAGAAAGTGAAGTGAACTTGTCTACTGTGTTCTGCAGGGCATATTATTAATGTTTTTTTTAAGTTTATAGACATATACTATGTTTGTAAATGTTTCATTTGCTTTCGTACAGCCTGGAAACTCCACGCACAGCAGTGTATATGAGAACTGTTTAGAACAAAGCAGGGCAACAGGTAGGTACAACTGCCCTTCCCCTCCTGCCCCCATCTTATTCTCTTTAAGTCATGGGGTCCTGTATGCCCCTTGCTCTTAAACCCCCATGGGAAAGTCAGGTGTATATAACCAAACACGTAATGCCCCAGTTGCAGGCTTCCCACACTCTGATGGCCCAGAATGCCACCGGGAAGGTGTCGCCAGAAAGGCTCGCTTCTCCCTTGCTCCTGGGAGCTCTGTCACGCTGTCGTTTCACTTTATGGGCTCTTTCCCTGCTTCATCATCGTGAAAGCATTTTCGCTGGAAAGGTGCTGTCTGTGCTCAAAACTCAAGGGAGTTTCACTTCAAAGAAGACACTAATGTGAGACTTTATGCTTGTCAAATCCATTCAGATTAAAACAAAACTTTTATTTCTGCTTGGAAAAGGGAACAAAAAGACATCTGAAATGTGAAAGTCCCAATTAGGGGCCCATCCACCATGCACTAGCCAGGGCATTGTATGTCTTCTTACTACTCGTGAAAACTGATATTGGGCACAACTTCACAGCACAAATGAAGGGTATTGACTATCAGATTGGAAACATATTTTCATGAGAAGTTATACTGCTGGTTAGTCACTTCCTCCTTATGAACTGTTGACAATATTTATTTCTTTGGGCAGAAAAGTTTTGCAGCTTTCTGGCAGGGAGATGACTGAACAGCATTATGGTAGAGGATAGAGTTGGATAACCACACTTAACGACTCCAATTAAATTAGTAGGAACTTGCCACCTAGAAGGTAGTCACTTGCAAAGATACTTTCATGTTTCTTATGGAATTATACCAGTGTAATCAATTCATTTTATTATTTCTTATACAGTCGGGGATATCTGAGGTTTATTGTTTTTGGTGCAGCTATGATTACTGCTTTCCTCCACCCTGCAAGGATTTAATAGTTAGGAACACACTACAGACAGGAACACACTATGTAGTATTGTAACCATTTTCTGCCTGTGCTGGAGCCCACTTGGAAATGTCTCCACATACTATTTTATCGTAGTAGAGTCTTCATTAATTCAGCAGTTCACTCAGTGACTGTGGACCTCCTGTGGGTCAGGCACTGCCTTAGGATGGAGACACAACTGGCATTCCTGTAGTTCGCAGATTAACCAGGAAGACACACCTTAAACGAATGCTTAGAAATGTGATGAGTATTTCAAAGCCCAAGATGTTATGGGAACAAATAACCAGGAAACCTAACTTAATCTGGGGAGCCGGGGAGACCCTTGCTTGGAAGTGACAGTCAAACCAAGACCAGAGGGATGAGAGGGATTATCCAGGCACAGAGAGGGACATGGGGAAGGGAGGAATGGAGTGAGAGAGAGAGAGACAGAGTACAATTGGATAAGGGAGTATCAGGACTCTTAGGTGTGCGGGGACACTCCCAGATGATCGCACAGAGAGAGCCAGGCGTGGGGTGGGGGACGCGTCTCGGACCTAGGACCGAGTCCTGAGGAACTCCAGAGCTCTGTCCTTACCCACATGCCTCCCTGCCCGGCTCATCCCCCTCCCCTCCACTGAACAGCCATCGCGGTCACCCGCCTGTCCTGTCCTCGGTCGCCTGGCTCCTGACGGGACCGCGCTGGATGAAAGCCCCCACACCTCCAGAACGGCGCTGAGTGGGCTGTGGAAGAACAAGGCTGTTCTTCCAGGAGCTCTCGCCTTGATTTTTATTTTACATTTTTAAAGTACCCTTCCCCCAAAGCACACATTTATGAAGGAATTAATGGATGGGGAGGTGCTATTTCAACCTTATTCAAGATTTTTCTTTTTGTAAGGGTAACCTTGTCATATAACCCAATTTATTATTTGTTTATCTCAGTTTTATTTCTTCTTTAAACCAACAATGTAACCTCTATTCTTTCATGGTTTATTCATATTCTAAGTCACCATAAATTGGGACAGACCCATGAAAAGATCTTTGTAATCAGTGTTTATTTAAAGTCTAGAATAAATTTTTTCCATCCAATTAATTTTAGCCATGATGGCTATCTCCTAGACAAGTGCACCATATCCTCTTATTCTGGATTGCCTATACTAGAGTTTAAATATGTATTTTGCAGTGATGAATACAATGGAAAAGTCCATTGCAAGTGCCTGTTCTTCAGCTACACTTTAACTGTGGGGTTTTCTGGGACCAGCACAGAGCTTCAGCTCCCTGCCTTTGTTTACCATGGCCCTGCCGTAACAATTCATACCTGGGAAACTTGCAGACTCTTGGGAGTGAGAGACAGTGTTTGCAGGTTGGAAAAAGTCCTTCATCTGGATACTCTCTTCCCCTGAAAATCACTGAGCTACAACATTGTTTCCTTAGAAAAGCAGGTGCTAAGTTCCAGTGGGAACCAGAAAGCTAGGAAGCCATCTCCCAGATGTCAAGACCAAGACCATGGAGGGATGGAAGGACCCACCCCCTGCTCCGGGGCCATGACAGGCACAGGTCCTCTGATGGCAGCAGAAAGGACTGTGGTTCGAGTCTCCGTTCATCCCCAGACACCCAGAAATCAGGTGGTCCCATTTGGGACCTGCCTGTGACTATTTGGGCATATGTTAAAAAAGTTATCTTGGAATTTTTGACAAGTGAGCAAATTATTAGCAGTTGCCAGGATAGCAGTTACACCGTTTCTATGGCTGTTCCTAGAGATTCGTATCTAAGCATTTGAGAGGCACCTAGACAAATACTTCCGATAATGTTTGTTATTATCCTCCCAAGACATTTATTTATTCAAATACTGACTTACAACTTGAATTCCGGTGTATTACAAATACTGCAATAGGCTCCTGGTTGTTGAAGGTGTTAAATCTATTTAATGCCAGATTCATAAAAGATCCCTATCCTTAATACTGAATTCCCTTGTGGAAAAAAAATAATTAGCAAACTAGAATAGTGTTTTCCTAACCTTCAAGTTAAAATGGAAATGTTGATATTTCTAATAAAAAAGATATTAAATTCCCCAAAACCCTGAGGGTTTGCACTTAAAAAATTTAGTACTCACAGTAAATACACTGCATATGTATTTATTTTCTGCCTCAAATCTTCTCTTAGGCAGCTTAGATTGGTTCTCAGAGTAATACTTGGGCACAAAGAAATTTTGGAATGTATAGTGACTGGCACATGTGGTTAAGCTCTCAACAACCACACACTTAAGTTTAGAAAGATTTTAAATTTGAGTTAAGGGTGAGATTTTAAAAAAAAATTTAAGACAATGTTGCTGACTTAAATATAATGGCACACTGGAAAAAAATGGATAGTAGTTTTAAGAAAGACTACGTATAGACATTGGTGCTTTTGTATAAGCCAGTGGGATGGTAAATCTGATGTGGTCAGCTCACGCCAGTGCTCTGTGAAGGGCAGAGAAATCAGAGCCCTGAGCGAAAGGTTGACTCAAGGTCTTCAGAACATAATGGAGTCAGATAGGCTAAGAAAGGGAAAATGGGTACACATTCACTCATCTGTTCATTCAGGTGAAAACATTCTTATTTTGAGCCCTAACTTCATACCAGGCATTGAAGATGCAGAAGATACACAGATAAATGGGTCCTACTCTCTCTTCAAGGACCCACAGAATTTAGAGTCTCAAGGGGAAGACAGATAAGTGAATAGGTACCTACAATGTATCATGGAGTGGCACCTTGCCCAGCTTAGGGGGTCGAAGAATGAGGGGAAATCTTCCTGAAGGAGGTGGGTTCAAAGCAGAATCTCAAGGACAATCAGGACTTAGGTAGAGAAGGGAATGGGGAGGACATTGCATCAAGAGATAAGTATCATGTGCCGAGACCCAGCAACAGTGAGTAAATACACAGCTGCTGTGAGAGGAACTACTCACTAAATGTCTCCTGGAGGCAGATGCCAAGCTCAGTCTGTGTCTCACTCACATTCTTTCATTTAAGCTTTACAAGTGTGTTTGAAGCTAGGCATCCCCATTTCACAGATATGAAAACTGACAGAGATGTTAAAGTACCTTGCCTCAGGCACACAAATAGTAGCAGGTACCATAGGGATCTGAACTCAGGCCTACGTTAATTTAGGAGCAGACCACTTACATGCAGTTTTGGTCATATTCCTCTTTCAGTACATTTTTATGAGTGGGTGCTCCTAAATAAATGATAATTCTATTATGTGTAAGTTATATACACATATGCTAATATATTATGCATGTATTATAAAACACAAAAATACAAAATTTCAAAGTTACAGTTAATGATAAACATTTAAAAAAATGTCTTGCCATTTTAGTGACTGATTACTACCGTTAGGTAATACATCAAGGCCTGATATACATTTCGAGCATTTATAGATAAGGAAAAAGACATAAATCCATGTTTCAAATCTTGATAGTTTCAACTTTGGGGAGGCCAAAGTTCTGATCTCATCAGACCATTCTTGTTTATAAGGTCACAGTGCAGCTAAGGAGGAGTTTGTGCTAAGCTTAAAAGAATGATATTCAATCCTTGATTTCTTAGCATTGCTCTTTTTAGCCACTTGTCCATTTGTGAAAGTTTAGTTTAGACTAGATACTATAATTCATAAATACACTAAATAAAGCAGATAGAAACTGTGATATGTTGCACAATGCAGTAAAGAAACAAGGTGTCTTGTCAACCCCTCTCTCTGTAGACACTCGCTCCTCCCTTGGGACATCCCACCTGCAGAGTATGACATGGGAGAAGGTGGTGGGTAGTGGCTGGCAGACAAGGAGTAAAGGGGGAGCAGGGAGTAAGACTGCAGTCTCCTGATGCCTTCCCCTATTTGGGGTAGGCTTAGGTTGCCATGCTTTGTGTTGTAGGAATCACATAGCACTATTCCTCGTGGTGTGGAATCCATTATAAAGTTGTTCTTCTTTGCATACCACATTGAAGGGGTCTAATGACTGAAACAATAGGACTGATGTGATTTTACAGTAAGTCAATGGAATGTCACTGTCACGACTTCAGGTACAATGTCTTAGTGATCTTAGACCACAAATGATAAGTGTGCTTGTTTAAACAGAAAAGCAGAAACATTCTATCCTGGCATTCTCAGGACAGAACCATCTAGATAGTACAAAGTACTTCTTCCCTTCAGGTAGTGAAATATGGTATTAATATCCATTTTTTCAATAACTATATGATATCATATTGTATGCCAGATATGTGCAGAGGAGGAGCAGGGGTTGCAGCTGTGAACAAGACAGGATCCCTGTCTTCATGGAACATGTACTCTAGATGTGGCACAGACATTAACAAAAAATAATAACAATATAATTCATTAGTCTTGTGATATGGGCTCTCAAGGTGAAGTACAGTCTCAGAAAGCAGAGACACTTAGTCTAGTCTGAGAAGGTCAAGGGAGGCTCTCTTGAGAAGCTGTTTAAACTGACACTTAAAAGATGAGGGTGTTGAAGAAGGGGAGGGAAGAGCATGTCAATCAGAGAACATAGCCTTCCGGTGGAGATGATCCTACAAGAAGGTCAGTGTGAGCCAAGCTGGGCAGAGACTGGGGAGGGCAGTGGTGCCAGGGAAGCTGGGTAGACGTGAACAGGGCCTGGGGCTTCTTGATTTGCGATTTATCAGAAGAGCAATGGGAGCAATTAAAGGGTTTTTAAACCTCAATGCAATGCGATTTTCAGTTGTGGAAAGATCATTTTGACCACTATGTATGGCAAAAAAGGTAGGACAAAGTAAGGGGAAAGGAGGAGATAACTGAGGGTGAGTCCTTTCCTTTAAATAACAGAATAAATAGCAGCAGTTGGGGAAGGCTGAGCTTGGCAAAACAAAACTTTGGGCATAGAGAAGGCAGACTTCCCACATTTAATAATTTAAAATTAAGTAATAAGTGTTTTGAAATAAGAATTTAAATAACAGCTATTCAGGTTCCACATGGCATGTCTGTTTTCTTGGTTCCTGGCCTGCAGCGCCAAGCAATGTTGTGTGTGAGTTCATGCTGTCTGCAGGACAGTCGGCTGCCTTCCTTCCCCGGCTGTTCCTCTCTTGGGTCTTCCGTGTGTGTCTCCTGTCTGCTGTCAGGGCAACGGGTCAGCTGAGGGAGGCTGCTTATCTCAAAGACCAGTGCTTATCTTGTTTTTTTCCAGGTCAAATCTAGCATCAAAATTCAATGCTTGTGTGGGATAGGGGTGGCTTTTCCCTTTCTATCAATTCTAAACTGAAACGTGATTTTATTCATTGTTTAGAAAGCAAGAATATAATACACTGATCGTTAATCACCACAGGTAATGCACAGGAGATGGGGGCGCAGCCACAACGAGACACCTTGTCAAGGAAGCACACGTGTCGAGTGGAGCTCTTCGATGACCCCTGCTACATTAATACGCAGGCTTTTCAGAGCACACTTGGCTCAGCCCGAAAGCAGAGCTCAGCTCACCTCCTGGGGAGCCCATGGCACGGTGAAAGTAAGTCCCTGCTTAGCGTTTGCATTAGGGTCCTGCGGCCGCTATAACAAATGACCACAAACTCTGCTTCTTAGAACGACAGAAATGTATTCTGTCACAGTTCTGGAGGCCAGAAGTCCTACTCTCTCCACTGGGGTGGTTCCCTCTGGAGGCTCTGGAGGAGAATCTGCTCCATGCCGCTGTTCTGGCTTCTGGTGGCTGCTGGCAGTCTTTGGCATTGCCCGGCTTGTAGACACATCTCTCCAGTTGCTGCCTCAGTCTCCACATGGCCTTCACTCCTGTGCCTCAAATCTTCTTTCTCTTAGAGGACAAAACCTTTCTGTTGTAGGTGGGCCCCAAATCCAGGAAGGTCTCATCCTGAGATCCTTTATTACACCTGCAAAAACCTTTTTCCAGATTAGGTCACATCACACGCACTGGGGGTGGGGACTGGAATATACCTCTTTGGGACCACTTTTCAACTCACTACAGTCGCTCATTGTAAAAAAGGCCATTCTTTGGCCTCATGTTTAGGGAGCTAAAAGGATTCTTTCTTTCCTCAATCCCTCACCACAGGTAATACAGATTAGAATTTTGTGGAGATGTTATGGATTTCAGGTTTTAGAGTTTTGATTTTGAATAATCCTTTAAAATACTTAAAATTGAGTGCCAACTTTTGGCTCCTGCTGAAGGAAGGGCTGTCGAATCTGGGAGATAATTTTGAATTTGTATAAGAAACAATGGCCACACACGTGGTGTGTGTGTGTGTGTGGAGGGGGGTGGTCATGGGGAAGACAGTGTAGCACAGAGAAGACAAGTAGTGACTTTGCAGCATCCTACTATGCTGATGGACAGTGACTGCATGGGGTGTGTGGGGGACTTGATAACATGGGTGAATATTATAATCGTAATGTGAAACCTTCCTAAGAGTGTATATCAATGATACCATAATTAAAAAAGAAAGAAAGAAACAGTGGCCACTATTCTGGCCGTGTTTAGTGAGAGTGCTAATTTGATTCATTTCAAAACCTCTTGGTAAGCTTATACAGCACTGAAATAAGGTGGCTCCTTTCTTCAACCATATACTATGAGTAAAATGCAGTAAGACAAACATCATTTTCCTGCCCAATTGCTTTCAGGGATAAATGCATAAACAGGAACACAAATAAGTAAAAGCAAAATCAGCCAAAAGCCTCCAATCAACTAAAAAATAAACAAAAAATGCCTTTCATAAAATATTGAAGCTTGTTGAGTTTTGAAATTTGGTTCGCTCCAAAGACGGAGACCCAGTCTCTGAGAAAGGCCTTTCACGAGCCTAGGAAGTCTCTCCAGATTGGCACCTGTCCATCTAGCATGGCTGCAATGGCAAGATGAAATTTAAAAGGAGTTTTTGCTGGGCCTTGGCTTCACCAGGCCACCTGAATAAGAAACGTCAGTCCACATTGCCAGCTAGGTGGTGAGAAGGCCACCTTTTTGAAAACTTTTCAGGATCACTTTTGGCACCCACATAACCTGCTTAGGGTCTCTGAAAGCAGATACTGAGTTGGGGCTTGGCATGCAGGGTCTTTATTGGGTTCAATCTCAGAGGAGGAGGGAAGGAAGCAGACTTGGGCAGAGGGAGAGACTGAACTAGCATGCAGTTCAGGCTGACAAAGCCTCAGCCAACCCTGCAGACAGTAAGCAGGGCTCATCCAGGTTGTGCCACATTGGGCCCAAAGGGCTCGGCCTTTTTGTGATGCTTGTCTCTGTCTATGGACCTGGGCTACATGAGGGAGGGCAAGCCCTTGGGCAAGGCAGCTCTGCAGCTGAGGTGTACGTGTAGCCTGCTGAAGGTGGTCAGCCGGAGGCTGGCAGCTGACACCTGCAGCCTCGGCCCCTCTTTGCAGAGTGACCTGGGCAGTGCATATCCACCACAGAGGGCACCTGTGCCGTGGATGGTGGGATGTGTATTCCACTCAGGTTTCTGCAGTGAGCTTGACTGTTCAGTGTAGAGTAGTTTGTATGAATAAGGTAATACTTGTTAGAGGGACAACTTTTTGAAAAAAAAGGTTTTGGGCCTCAGGTTTTAAAAGTAATTTTATAAGAGTATACACGGGATAGCTTCCATTTCATAGACTCTACAAAGCAACAGTGTACTGTTAGAAAACTCATTTATTTAGTGGGTGGCCCACATCAGGGAATCTGGGGTATATCCTTGATTCACTACTCCAGTTCCTTTATAAGCAACTCTTCATAAATATCTTCATAACTCAAGCAAAGAAGCTTTGCCTTTTGTCGAAGACAATTCAATAATGTGAAAATGTGAAATTAATCCATAGCAGCAGTCCTGTCATCAGGTGAAAGCAAATAGCATCTGCTCTGTTCAAAATGTGTTTCCACTGATTCCAGTCTTCTCCTTTTTTTCATCCCTTTTCTCTCTCCCAGCCATGGTGGCAACATGTTTAATAATTTAGGCCTCTGATTACTCTCTCACTCTTTATTTCCGGCTAGGATTTAATATACCATAGTCCTCCCTAGCTTTTTGCTACCACCTTGAGGTTAATTTCAGTCTGCCATTCCTCCCTCCGAAAAAATTAACTCCCACTCCAAAAGTATAAATAATGTTGATTTAAGAAAATTTAGTAAGGTGGAGTAGGGAAAACTTTATACATACTTTTCTGCAAAATGCCTTAGGTACACCTTTTAACTGTTCTCTCCTAATGTTTGCCCCTATTTCTTTCCTTCCTCCCTCAAAAATCCTCTTTAGCTTCTATAGGCATACTTAGGCTCCCTTATCTAGATGAAAGCTTACTGCTTAGTTCAGTAAAACGAAAACAACTCTAGCGACAAGAACCTAGTATCTCTCAAGCATTGCCTCCTGGGCTCCTCAATTCATCCTATCAAACTACCAGCAGAGAAGAAGCATTGCAGAAAAAGAAATCATTCGTATGGATACTGTCTCATTTTTGTTATCAATTTATTATTGGCTTCAATATAAGTTCCCATAACAAAGATCCCCCCACCCCAAATACTATAACATAAAAAGGGCTGAAGTTTATTTGTTTTACCTAATATCCCCAAAAATTGGTGGTATAGGATTGGTAGGACAGCTTTGCCATCCTCGACCCCTGGCTTTTCTCTCTGGTCTCAGGTTTTCAGTTTGGTGCAAGCTCTTCACTCTGGTCTAAGGTCTTCTGTCTGTGGTCTGAGAACCTGGACTCCCACCATCGCATGTGTGTTAGGCCTGGGGGAAGAGAGAAGGGCAGGAGGAGTGTCCAAACATTCCTTTAAAGGACATGACCCAGAAGTGTCGGACATCATTTCTTTTCCCCTGCTATTGGCAGAACTGGGCATGCAGCCATACCCAGCTTCTGAGGAGCTAGAATAGTCACTCTACTGGGGGGCCGTGTGGCCAGCTAGAACTTAGGCGTGCTATGATGTCATGAAAGGGAGAAGAGGTCTTAGTGCACAGCTGACTCTGCCACTGCACACCTTTCCGCTCCCCAAATATCCATGGGCTCTTCTTTTTATATTTGCCTTCTTCCAAAGGGAGACCTTGCAAATACCCCGTGCAGTGACAGCATCCAGTTTCAAGTCCATGACATCTGGGTGATGTGAAGTCCTCTTGATCAAGATTAGACAGTTTTGCCAAGTTGTTTGCCCCTTTCCACACCCGAAATTAGTGGTGAGAGAGGAATAAATTAATTGCAATAAAAACCCACATTCTCAAAAGGGAAGCATGCAAAACACACAGCAGTCACTGGTCCACAGCAATTACCAAACCTTCCAGGCAGCACCTGTGAAGACTTCCTGAGCTCAAAGTGGACAAAGTGATTTGCTTAGACTTTGGTTCAGCTTTATGAGAGGAATCTCCTGTCCGTTGTCATCTGTAGGCCCGGGCTGTGCTCTTCTGGTCATTCTTGCCATTATCCTCTATATGTACATCTCATGTAGATGTTGGAGAAAATGCCTTTTATAGGGGCTTCACTACTTTTACAGCCTATTTCCCATTGGTGTGGCCTTGAGAGACTGGAGTTTGCTTTAGAGGCCAAAAAGCCATAGACAAGAAGGGATTGTGATTTCTTTGGCAATATAATTTCCTTAAAAACTTAGTAGGATTCCCCTTTATTTGCTTATAGTCTGTTCCACATGAAATTTCTCATAATATTTCTTAGTTGTCCTTTTATTGCCTGCAAGATACCTTCTCTCTTTCCTATTATTGGTGATTTCTGTATTCTCTCTTCTTTTCTTGATTAGTGTTCTTTGAGGTTTAATCGATCTTTCCAAAAGATTCAGATTTTGGTTTCATTTTCTTTATTGTTTTGTTTTGTTTATTTTCTGTCATTGATTTCCACTTTTATCTTCAGTATGTCTTCCTTCTACTCTTTTTGGAGTAAATTTTTTCTTCTTTGTCCGGCTTGTACTACATTTGCTTCTATTGACTTCACAGTTTTATAATAAAATACACAGCATAATAAAACATCTATTCTATTTGAGCTTCATATTTTCTATGGGGTAGGAGGTTTAACTTAATTTTATCTATGTACGTGATCCAGTTTTCCAAACACCATTGAGTAAATAATCACCTTTTTCTTAGATGCCATTCTCCATATGCTAGATTCCTTCTATATATATGAATCTGTTTCTAGGTTTTTATTACACTTTTTCTCTTGTCCCACTTGTCTGTTCTCACTATACTAATTATTATGTCTGGCTTTCTAATATATCTTAATAGACATATAATTCTTTATAATTCAAATCATTTCTCTGTGGTTACTTTATGCTTAAATTTTAAGACCTTTTATACCAATTTGTTAGATGGTTTATAGATGTGAATGTGTTTTCTCCCCTCAATAATGCAAATAAATTCCTATTTTATAATTTTTGTACCCAGTAATCTATACCAGTAAGCAATATACAGTTGATTTTCATAATGCATGGATTCCATATTTGAGAATTTGTTCACTTGCTAAAATTGATTGTGACTCCAAAATCAGTACTCATGGCACTTTGGTGGTCATTTGTGGACATGCACAGAACAACAGGAAATTTGAGCTGCCCACTGAGCTCATTCATGGCCAGCTGAGGTCAACCATGGCCGGCGCTGCCTTCTTCTTCCAGCTCTTACAGAACTGTCCTTCTGTGGTCTATGTATTGCTCCATTTTTTTTGCATTTTTATGCTATTTGTTGATGATCTTGATGTTAAAAATGGCCTCCAAGTGTAGTGCTGAAGTGCAGAAGATTGGGATGTGTTTAATGGAGAAAATACATGTGTTGGATAAACATTCAGGCATGAGTTCCAGTGTTGCTGGTCAGGAGTTCAGTGTTATTGAATCAGCACTATATACTGTGACTCTCAGCAGAAACACACATAAAACAAGGTTATGTATTGATTGACTGATGAAAATGTGACCTGAGGTTTGGAGGAACCTAGCCATGCATTTCTTCTAGGGGGAATGGTTTAGTTTTCACTAATTCAGTGTTCCTGGCAACTTTGTAAAATGTAACTACTGTGAATAAAGATAATTGATGAATTACAGTCCTCCTGGATCAGAGAGGGAGTCATTATAACAGGCTGTGGTGAGAAATAGGGAGGCTTTTCCTCCCACCACAGGAAACTGAGGATTGTTTCCCAACTTCAACAATTTTCTCACAAGTTTATATCTCTCTTCTGATTTAATCTTTAGCTATATGGCTATCTTGACCTTTGTATACATTTTTTATTTAATATACTTAGAAAATATCAACAGTAATACAAATGCTCATGAAAGAAATCCAAATAACAAATAATGATATAAATAAAAAGGAAAAAATGTCCCTTCCTGAGCTCTTAATACTGTATACAACTCTCTAGATATGAACAGTTTCTTCTGATTACTGCCCAAATATTAGTGCCTGGTTAAGTATCTATGTACATCTGTCTATGTAGTCTACTTTAAAAATAGGAAGTTATGAAAACCTCCTTTTATTCCTGCTTATTTCACTCTCCTTTTAGAGATTTGTCCAAATTAGCACATAATGTCCTTTGTTATTTTTTCAGTTTTATTGAGATATAATTGACATATAACATTGTATTAGTTTAAAGTATACAACATAATGATTTGATATATGTATATATTGCAAAATGACTACCACCCTAGGTTCAGTTAACATCCATCACCTCACATAGTTATAAAAATTGTTTTTCTTCTGATGAGAACTACTTTCTGCAGCTTTCCAATATGGAATACAGTCTTGTTAGCTCTACAGTGTTATGAACTGTAGTTGCTCTGCTGTACATTAAATTCCCAGCACTTATTTATCTTATAACTGAAAGGTTGTACCTTTTTCCACCTTCACCCGTTTCTCTCACATGTCACTACCTGTGTCTGGCAACCACCAATCTGTTTTCTGTTTCTGTGAGTTCAGTTTTTCCCGATTCCACATAAAAGTGAGATCATACAGTATTTGTTTTCCTCTGTCTGACTTATTCCACTTAGCATAGTTCCTTCAAAGTCCATTTACACAATTGCAAATGGCTGGATTTCCTTCTTTTTTTATGGCTGAATAATATTCTTGTGTGCATGTGTGTGTGTGCTGTTGTATCAATGCTACTGTAATTGGGATTTTTTTCTTAATTTTCTGATCATTTATTAGTGTATGGAAATGCAACTAAATTTATTGATTTTGTATCCTGCAACTTTACTGAATTTGTCTATTATTTCTATCCCCTTTTTTTTTTGATGGAGTCTTTAGAATTTTCAGTATACATAATATGTCATCTGTAAATAGAGACAGTTTTACTTCTTCACTTCCAATTTGGGTGCCTTTTATTTCTTTCTGTTGTCTAACTGTTCTAAGACTTAAAATACTATGTTGAATAAAAAGTGGTAAGAGTGGGCATCTTGTTCCTGTTCTTAAAAGAAAAGCTTAGCTCTTCTCCTTGAGCATAATGTTAGCTGTGGGCTTGTCGTATATGGCCTTTATTATGTTGAGGTACATTCCTTCTATACTGACTTTGTTGAGAGTTTTTATCATGAATGAAATTTGAATTTCATTAAATTTCTTCATTTATTTAAATGATCGTATGGTTTTTATCTTTCATTGTGTTAATATGGTATATCACATTGATTGATTTATGGATGTTGAATTATCCTTGCATCCTTGATAGAAATCCCACTTGATCATGGTGTATGATCCTTTTTCTGTATTGTTGAATTTGGTTTACTAATATTTTGTTGAGAATTTTAAATCTATGCTCACTGGTGATATTGACATAAAATTTTCTTTTGCATTGTCCTTGTCTGGTTTTGGTATCAGGGTCAATCATGCTGGCCTCATAAAATGAGTTTGGAAGTGTTCCCTCCTATTTTTGGAAGAGTTTGAGAAAGATTGGTATTAATTTCTCTTTAAATATTTGGCAGGATTCACCAGTGAAGCCATCAGTTCCTAGACTTTTCTTTGTTGGAAAGTTTTGAATTAATGATATAATCTCCTTACTAGTAATTTATCTGTTCATATTTTCTATTTCTTCATGATTCAATCTTGGTAGGCTGTAAATTCTTAGGAGTTTATCCATTTCTTCTAGGTTATCCAGTTTGCTGGCATGTAATTGTTTAGAGGAGTCTCTTATGATCCTTTGTATGTGTGTGGTATCACTTTTAATGTCTCCTCTTTCATTTCTAATTTTATTTATTTGAGTCCTAATTTTTTGTTCTTGGTGAAGTTTAAGTAAAGATTTGTTCATTTTGCTTATCTTTTTAAAAACTAGCCTTTCATTTCATTGATCTTCTCTATTTTTTTAACTCTCATTTATTCCTGTTCTGACCTTTGTTACTTCTTTCCCTCTATTAAATTTGGGCTTAGTTTGTTCTTCATTTTATAGTTCTTTCAGGTGTAAAGTTAGGTTGTGTATTTGAGATCTTTCTTTTTTCCTAATTAGGTATTAATTGCTATCAAGTTCCCACCTGGAACCACTTTTGATGGATCCCATTTGGTTTTGCAATGTAGTGTTTCTATTTTCATTTGTTTCAAGATATTTTCTGATTCCTCTTTTTATTTCTTCTTTCATCCATTGGTTGTTCAGTAGATGTTCTATCTGCACATATTTGTGAATTTCCTAGTTTTATTCTTGTAATTTATTTTTAGTTTCATATCATTGTGATCAGAAAAGATGCTTGCTATTATTTAAATCTTCTAAAATTTATTGCGACTTGTTTGTGATATGATCTAACATATGATCTATCCTGCAGAATGTCCCATGTGCACTTGAGAAGAATGTGTGTTCTATTGCTTTGGGATGGAATGTTCTGTAAATGTCTGTGAAGTCAATCTGACTTAATATGAGGTATAAGTCCAATGTTTCCATACTGATTTTCTGTTTGGATGATCTATCTATTGTTTAAAATGAGGTACTGAAAGTCCCTTACTATTATTGTGTTGCTCATTATTTCTCCTTCCCGGTCTACTAATGTTTGCTTTATATGTTTAGGTGATTCTATGTTGAATGCATTTACATGTTAATTTCTATTGCTTTATAGTATTCCATTGTATGAGTTTATCAAAATTTCTATACCAGTCCCTTTGATGGACATCAAATTTTTCTCCAGTCCTTTGCTAATATAATAATCAATACTATCAAAAACATCCAATTACATGTGCTCTTAAAAAACCGAGTGCATCAATGTGCTGTTTTCAAAGTTCATGTAGATTTCTTTGGACACCTCATCTTTTCTTCATCATTGGGATTACTTACAATTGTTCAACCCAAATTTTGCATGTTAGATATTTTCTCTTCCTTAAACCATATTTCTTCTTTTCAGAGGTTTTTCCCATCAGATGGACCCTGAAACCAACTAGGTCTTTAGTTGTTAATAGGAACTCCAGGATGACATGATTATTTTCTTCCATGATTCCCATCACTTTTTTCTGTTTTTGAATTAAATCTAGAGTGGCCTTCCTTGTTACTTCCTTAACTTTCACTACTTGTAAGAAAATTTAATTCTATCAAGCCAGCAGTTCATTAAATATTGTATGGAAATTGTGTTTAAGTGACTATGTTTAAATTGTGGCATCTTTCTGAAAGTCAACATTACATAAAAAAAGGAATTGATAATAGATAATGCACCACAATGTTAAAGAATGGTTATACTTGGTGATGGGACTGTAGGTCATTACTTTTCTTTGTTTTTCTATGATTTTTCCCAGATTAAAAAAAAAGTAATGTGTGTAACTTTTAAAATTGAAACAAAAAATTAAAATTCTGTCAGATATTCTGCTTTTAGAAAAATTAGATTTTTCAGCAAATGTTCCAATGATTGATATCTCCCAGTACAGTGTATCTTACTCTTGCACTAATTTGGGAAGCTGTGTTAGGAGAATATTGACAATATCCCCATGCTGGCCCAGGGCATGCTGCCTCTTTTCGAGATGACGTGATGTCTGTTTTTCTTTTGTCCCCATCCAAAAGCCCAACCCTATACTCTCAGAATAAACCAAAAAGCATGATGCACCACACACACAGCTAGTCATCAGAAGTCCTCCATATTGCCTGAAAGTGGGCACCACTAAGGCCAACTCTGAGTATTATCCACCAATCTGGACACATTTCTTCAGGCTTTTTCTGGCAATGATAGATAGACCTGAATGTTTGTAGAAAAGTTTTTAGCCATGAGCTGTAGATAAAAGATGTTTTCTAAAAGATATATTTGTGAATGCTGTATCATTATTGTGTTATGCAGAGAAAAGTTCTTTAGTAGTGACAAAACTATAATATATTAACAGGACAATTGGATGATGTCTACAGGACACTGGTTGCCAGTGGTTGCCATGGGATTGTCATGTATAAGTTGTAAAACTTAGAGTCAAGAGGATTTCTCATTCATGATATCCTTACATAAGGACATGTAAACACTCCATTGCATTTATGAAGATGAAGGCTGGCTTCTATGGAAAAGATCCTTTGCATTTAAAAAGAGAAGATGTGATTCTATGGTTATTTTCCTAGTAAATTTGTCATATTAAACATACAACTTTTACCTGGATTCAGATATAAGAATTTCATGCTATTACTTCTAGTGATGCTGGATATCATCTTGATAGCCTTGCTATCTACCAGGGACATTTGTGGGTATCATAGAAGTAGAGTAATATCTCTGAAGCACATTAGTAATATGGCTTAAAATAAAGCTAAGTACTGAAAAATAGGAATAGCCCAAAGTTACTGTAGACATTTTCAAAGAGTTTGGGAATGTTTTAGAAGTTGTCTGTAATCCAGGTACAGAATAAGTCTCTTTCTCTTTAACATACAGCTTCTGGGACATAAAGGGCCTCTCTCTGCACTTATGAAAGCAGTTCTTATGGGTCAGTTCCACTTCTCATCAGAAAGGAAAACTCTTGCACCTGGGCAAGCCTTTCCTGGTAACAGAAGCCAAAGGCAATGTTTGGACCTACCATTAAATTAGAGCCTGTTGGAAGTTCTGGAAAACAAAAACCCCAGTTGTTCCAGAAACAGCATTATTTAAATAATTCCTGGCACACAGTAGGGTCTCACGTTACATTCGCTGAGTGAATGAATGAATGAATGGATGGATGAGGAGGTAACTTGGTAATGTCTCCCTTTGTGTTTTGAATTCAGAAGTACCAGAAACTGTTCAGCCAGGTGGCATGGCCCAGCCTGCCAGCTCACATGCTTTGCCACACATTAAGCAGCAGCTGTGGAATGAAGACTGCTACCATGGCAAGCTGAGCAGGAAGGCAGCAGAGAGCCTTTTGGTAACGGACGGAGACTTTCTGGTTCGAGAGAGTGCAACATCTCCTGGCCAGTATGTGCTGAGTGGGCTGCAGGGAGGCCAGGCAAAACATCTTCTCCTGGTGGATCCTGAAGGCAAGGTAGCATTGACCTCTCATTAAAGTTTCCACAGGATGTTGTGATTAACGTTACTGTGATAGACCCCAAACCTGATATTCAAGGCTGTTCAAGGTTAAGAATTTACTTTTTCTTGAACCCTCCAGTTGGAATATGAAGTGCTGAGTAGAAGCCAGTGGAGGAGTTTGAGTGGAAGCTACCCTGGAGGAGCAAGTAGAGGACAGCCTTTTTCTGCTTTCTCAATTTAATTAAATGAATTGAGTTAAATTTTCATTAATTAAGTGAATTAAATGAATACCTACTAAATGAATGGCTAAATAATTATAACATAAATATGAATGACATAAGAATAGTTCAACCATGCTGTGGTTGAGGCAAACTAAAAAGGCTTCTTTCAAGGACTGACATGTAAATGAACCTTGAAAGAGGGCAAAATTTTAAAAGGAAGACATGTGGAGCATAGGGAAGGAACCACGGGAGCAGATAGAGCAGTAGAATGGTATTAAGCCAATGAAAGATATACAACTGGAACAGAGAATGTCTGTAGACATAAATAATTCTGGACAAAAAACAATGAACAAAATGGTAATAGTAATAATTATCAACAATTACTTTAAATATAAGTGGATTAAGCTTTCTAATCAAAAGATGTAGAATAGCTGAATGGATAAAAAAAACAAAATCGAACTTTATGTTGTCTACAGGGGGCTTACTTTAGATTTAAAGACATACATAGTCTGAAAGTGAAAGGATGCATAGATATTTTATGCAAATGATAACAAAGAGAGCAGGGGTGGCCTTACTTTTAACAGACCAAATAGACTTCAAGTCAAAAGCTGCCAAAAGAGACAAAGGACATTTTATAATGAAAAAAAGATAAATTCGCCAGGAAGATACAACAACTATAAATATATATGTACCCAATTTCAGAGTACCCAAATATATGACACAAGCATTGACAGAACTGAAGGGGAAAAATAGCACAATAACAGTAGGGAATTTTAATACCCCACTTTCAATAATAGAAGAACTTCCAGACAGAAGACCAACAAGGGAACAGAGAATCTGAACAACACTATAGACCAAATAGGCCTAATAGATATAATAAACACTCCACCCAACAGCAGCACAATACACATTCTTCCCAAGCATACTTAGAACATTCTCATGTTAGCTCAAAAATCCTAGGATAGGTTACATGTTAGGTCACAAAACAAGTCTTAGCAAATTCAAGAAGATTGAACCATACCAATATCTCTTCTAATGACAGTGTAATGAAAGAAATTAATGACAGAAAGAAAACTTGAAAATTCACAAACGTGGAAATTGAACAACATGCTCTTAAACAACCAATGGGTTGTTCAAGGGAATATCTGGAGACAAATGAAAATGAAAATACACTATATCAAACTATAAGATGCAGCAAAATAACATGAAGGAAATTGATAGTGATAAATGTCTACATTGAAAAAAAGAGAAGTCTCAAACAAAATAACTTTACACCTCAAAGAACTATAAAATGAAGAACAAACTAAGCCCAAAATTAGCTGAAGAAAAGAAATAATTCAGGTTAGAGCAGAAATAAATGAAAGAGAATAGGAAAACAATAGGAAAAATCCAAAGAACTATGAGTTGGTTTTTTGGAAGGAAAAGCAAAATTGACAAACCTTTAGCTAGATTAGCTAAGAAGACAAAAGGGAAGATAAATTCAAAATTCAAATGAATTCAAACATGAAATAGGCAATATTACAGCTGATGCCATAGAACTTAAATAATTATAAGAGATTATGAAGAACAATTATTTGCCAACAAATTGGATAACTTAGAAGAAAAGGATAAATTTCTAAAAACATACAACCTACTGACATTGACTCATAAAGACAAAAATCTGAACAGATGAATTACTAATAAGGAGACTGAATCACTAATCCAAAACTTCCCAACAAACAAAATCCCAGGACCAGATGGTTTTACCAAACGTTTGAATAGCAATTAATGCCAATCCTTCTTAAACTTTTCCAAAAATTGAAGAGGAGGGAATACTTCCAAACTCATTATTGTCCTGATACTAAAACCAGAAAAAGGCACTACAAGTAAAGAAAACTACAGGCCAATATCCCTGATGAGGATAGATGTAAAAATCCTCAGCAAAATACTAGCATACCAATTTCAACAGTGCATTAAAAGGATCATATACCATGACTAAGTGGGATTTATGCCTGGAAGGCCAGCATAGTTCTTCAAAGAAAATCAGCCAGTGTGACACAACACTTTAACAGAATGAAGAATAAAAACTGCATGATCATCTCAATAGATGAAGAAAAACATTTCACAAAATTGAACACACTTTCATGATTATAAAAAACTAGGAGTAGAGGGATATTATCTCACCATAGTAAAGGCCATATATGTAAAGCCCATAGCTATTATATACTCAATGGTGAAAAACTGAAAGATTTCCTCTAAGATCAGGAACAAGACAAAGATCCCCCACTCTCACCACTTCTATTCAACATAGTATGGGAAGTAGTAGCCAGAGAAATAAGGCAAGACAGAAAAAAAAAAGGCTCCCAAATTGGAAAGGAAGAAAATGCTCTGTGTTCACAGATGATATGACCTTATCGTAGAAAATCCTAAAGATTCCACAAAAAACCTGTTAGAACTAGTAAGTCTAGCAAAGTTGCAGAATACAAAATCAAATACAAAAATCATTTTGCATTTCTATACACTAACAGTGAACAACCTGAAAAGGAAATTAACAGAACAATCTCATTTAGTGTAGCATCAAAAAGAATAAAATACTTAAGAAAAAATGTAACCAAGGAGGCAAAAGATTTGTTCACTATAATATATTGCTGAAATCTATAATATATTGATTATGTTCACTATAATATATTGCTGAAAAAAATTAAAGAAGTGTATAAATAGAAAGACATCCCCTGATCATGGATTGGAAGGTTTAGCATTGTTAAAATACCCATACTACCCAGGTAATCTGCAGATTCAGTTCTGTATCAGAATTCCAATGGCATTTTTAAAGACAGAAAAACCATCCTGAAATCCATTTGGAACCACAGGGGTCACTGAATAGCCAAAATGATCTTGAGAAAGAAGAACAAAGCTAGGAACACATGTATATTATATCTTATTGATTTCAGCCATATTACAAAACTACAGTAATCAAAACAATTTGGTACTGGCATAAAGACAGACATATAGACCAATGGAAAAGGACAGAGAGCCCAGAAAGAAACCTATGCATATGTAGTCAAATGATCTTTGACAAGATTTCCAAGAATATACAATGGGGAAGGGATAGCCTCTTCAACACACTGCGGTGGGAAAACTGGATATCCACATGCAAAAGAATGAAGTTTGACTCTTATCTTACAGTGTATGTGAAGATCAACCCAAAATAGATTAAAGACTTATATGTAAGATCTGAAATTATAAAACTCCTAGGAGATAACATTGGTCTTGGCAATTATTACTTGGATATGACACCAGAAAAGAAGAGAACAAATGCAAAAATAGGCAAGTGGGACTACATCAAACTAAAAAATTTCTCCACAGCAAAGGAAAAAATTAACAGAATAAAAAGGCAACCTACAGAATGGGAGAAAATATTTGCAAACCATATATCTGATTAAGGCATTTATTTTCAAAATGCGTAAGGAGCTCCTATAATTCAATAGCAGAAAAACCCAAATAACCTGATTAGAAAATGGGCAGATGACTTGAATAGACACATTTATCCAAAGAAGACATATATGAATGGCCAAAGGTATATGAAAAGATGCTCAACAACACTTATCATCAGGGAAATGCAAATCAAATTAACAGTAAGCTATCACCTCACATCTGTTAGGGATGACCATCAGAAGAAAAACAGAAGATTACAAGTGTTGGTGAGGTGTGCAGAAATTTGAACTCTTGCACACAGTTGATGGGAGTATAAAACAGTACAGTTACTATGCTATAGAAAACAGCATGGAGTTTCCTAAAAAAAATTAATAAAGAACTCCCAGATGATCCCCAAAATAAAAAAGCAACTCCACTTTTGGGTGTTTATCCAAAAGAATTGAAATCAGAATCTTGAGGAGATATCTGTTGCTCCCATGTTCATTGCAGTGTTATTCACAATAGCCAAAAGGTGGAAACAAGTGAAATGTCCATTGATGGATTAATGGATTGAGAAAGTACCACAGCGGTAAATAGAAGGAAATGTGTCATATGTAACAACATGAATGAACCTTCAGAATATTATGCTAATTGAAATAAGCCAGCCGTAAAAGGACGAATACTGTAAGATTCCACTTACATGCAGTATCTAAAACAGACTTGTAGGAAAAGAAAGTAGAATGGTGGTTGCCAGAACCTAATGGGAGGGGGAAATGGGTTGTGGCTGTTTAGTGGGTATAGTGTTTCAGCTAGAGATGAAAAAGTTCTAGCGATCTGCTGTACAACACTGTGTTTATAACTAACTGTACTATACTATACACTTAAAATTTGCTCAGAGGGTAGATCTCATGTTACACACACACACACACACACACACACACATGTGCAAAAGCCTATGTGATTGGGGTCATGGCAGCAAATGTTTGTAGGGCCTGGTGAGCGCCCAATGTGTAAAGCTTGGGAGGTAAAGAAATGAGCATAGGGTGTACTGGACTGTGATGAACTTAAAAGTTCATGTCCTGTGTAAGGGGGGACAGTCACCATTTGCTCTAGTCAATTTCTGCCATTTAGAGTAGGGGCCTGATGTAGCCAGATTTAATTTTTCTGAAGAAGCCACAAAAACAGATTTTATAATGAATTTTCCCCATTTTTAATTCAAAATACTTAAAAACTCTCTATTGGGTACCTTTCACATTACCCTCAAGCAAACTAAAACATTTGCTGGTGTATTTGGCCAGAGTGGCTAGTTTATAATCCCTACACTAGGAAGATTAATTTGACATTTATATGCAGGATCCAAGAGAATGGGAAAGACCGGGAACAGAGAAAGAAATTAGAGGATCCTAAAGAAAAGCAAGTGAAAGCCTGAACTGGAATACAGGCAGGAGAAATGCAGGGGAGAAGGTAGAGGGAGCTAGAATTAAGAACACAGCCTGGCAGGGCTGGTCAGCTGATTTGACGTGTGGTGGGGGTGAGATGGAGGAGATAAAAACGTTTTCAAGGTTTGGAGCCATTTGAGAGTAAGTTGGTGGCATTGTTCCCCTTTCCTCTTAATCCTTGAGTGTGTATTTCCTAAGAATAGGGATATTCTTTTACATAACCACAGTACAATGATCAAAATCAAGAAATTTAAATATTGGTACAATACCATTACCCAATTCACAGTCCATATTCAAATTTGGCCAATTATTCCAATTAAGTGTGTGTATTTTTAGTAAGCTGAAAACTAGTATCTAGAATCTCTTGTGGAGAGGTAGCACCTTTTATATAAATATTTGTTACATGGAACTTCCTGACTGTATGCCAGGAGAACGCAGGCTCCTGAAGCCTGCCTTCTCCTATGGAGAAGGTGCTTCCTGGCCGAATGCCTTCCCTCTCTTGGACAGTTCCTAGTCACCCTCCTAACAGGAGTACATTATGGGCAGACTACTGAGCCAGTGGAATCATGCTGGAGAGTAATATCTTCATGCATTAAACCAGTGCACAGGGTGAGGATATAATAATACTAGGGAGGAAATTCCACAGGAGAAGGCAGGCTTAGGGAAGCTGAGTTCCTTTGGCATACAGTCAGGAAGTTCCATGTAACAAATATTTATGAATCAGCTACCATAAAGTCCGCAGGAAAGCGATATAAATACATATTAGAAAGGTCTGAGGAGACTTCATGGAGGAGAAAGGATTTGTGTTGAGCCACCTAGAAAAGCATGATTTCTTCAGAAAGGTCTGCTTCCTACAGAGACAGGATATTAAGGAAGCAATCTCTTTGATGGGATATAATTGTAATCCTGGGATTCATGCTTGTATACACCCAGTTAAATTTTTAAAGGAATGGTGACATGATAGAATATATCAAACAGTAACATGGCAAAGTAACATGGTTGCAAATTTGGACTGGGTGACAAGCTTACCATGTTCCTAACTGGGGAAGATGGTTGCTTTGAAAGGGAAATGGGGAATAAGAAAATTGTTTACTAAGGGACACGGAGTTAAAAAGTACCTTTTCTTTTCTTTATTCAGCAAATATCTCCTTCAGGGATATGCCTATTTATTCTCCTTGATTATTTATAATCTTCCAGGAGAATTATTATCATTTAACCTAAATACATTTGTTCTTCCTTTCCAAGGTGAGGACCAAGGATCATGTGTTTGATAATGTTGGCCACCTTATCAGATACCACATGGATAACAGTTTGCCAATCATCTCGTCTGGAAGTGAAGTAAGCCTTAAACAACCAGTAAGAAAAGATAACAACCCAGGACTTTTGCATTCCAACAAATGACAGTACGGAAGTACCACCACACTGATATTTCAAGAAAGTCCCTTTTGTATTAGGATACAGAGATAATTCAGACTTGGTGACTAGATAAAACAGAGCACAGACTGTGAAGTATATCTTTCTGAGACCTTCATAGACTAGGTTCTTTATAAAACAAAGAACTAACAAAAACTGATCTCCAGAAAGTGAAAATCTGAGAAGCAGAAGAGGACTGGTCAATTTGAGAAGAAATTATGCATATGCACGGATCACTTTTTAAGGCCCGATTGCATTGATACCAAGCTAAAAGCACAATTAAAATTTCACATGCTAAGGACAACTTTAATGAACTGCTGGGGCAGTGGTATGTGCCTTTCAACCTGATCATTTGGGAACATTTTCATATTGGGGAGGTTAGTATTAACTGTCTTCATATTCTACAACTACAGAACTATTTGCCAAAAACAAGATTTCCCTTGACACAAAAACAAGAAGCAATTTGCTTAATAGTTATTGACTTTTACATTTTCTGTTTAGTAGCACTTTCACTGCAATATTAAAATAAATTTGACACTAAATTAAGACTGTGTCTATGCCAGTGGAACCAAATCAAAGCCACTGAATTGATGTTTCATTGTCTGTTTCATTGGCCTGCCCCATTTGCTCATTAAAGGGCTGGGGCCCAAATTCTTTGGCCTAGTATTTCTCAATCTTTGCTGTTTGGACTGTTTTTATGCAGCACAGGACAAGCTGAAGAGGCCAAATCTGTCAGTCATTCAGACTTCATCATGCCTCTCCCTCCTTCCCTCCTCCCTACCAAAAAGAAAAAAGGAAAGCTCATGAGCGCATGGATTTAAGAGATGGCAAACAAACCAATGTTTTTCATATTCAATATCCAAATGAGTTTCATTCTTATCTAAAGTACTGAATTTATTTGAAAGTATTGGGAAATACCCTCTTGACTGACTGTGTGGAATCATTGTCCTTCATCTATGTGATCCTGAGCACCATTTCTACATATGATCAGACATAAGTCAGAAGGGAGAAAACATATTGGACTAAACAGTTGGAAAGGTTTGCTACATGGAGGTGCGCTGGTCAACTGATGGTGTAATCATGCACTGTGTAGGGAAAAGTGCTGGAGGGGTCTCATCAGTGTGACCTTGAGGCAAGCTGCTGAACCTGCCTGGAATCCAACTTCTTCCTCTATAAATGAGGGAGCTGGGCTAGACGAATTCAGAGATCTATATCAGCCCTAACATAATGAGTCTAAAAAAAGCAGATTTTCCATTTATTAGGGGTCAATCAATGTTGATAAGCAGTCTGTATAACTAGGGCAAAAACTTCATCTTTTTCTTTTTGTCTGTGCCTATACTCACAGAATGAATGGCACAACTAAGATCAACATTTAAAGAGCAGCAACCCTGAGCTTAT
Organism: Manis javanica; assembly: GCF_040802235.1. Taxonomy (NCBI): domain Eukaryota; kingdom Metazoa; phylum Chordata; class Mammalia; order Pholidota; family Manidae; genus Manis; species Manis javanica. The sequence continues at coordinate 98,748,186 of NC_133163.1, read as the reverse complement.
TAATCAAACACATTGAAACTTTGGAATGGCAGAAGTGGATTTGGTTGTTTTGAGTAGCAGAAAATTGCTTCAGTTCTTTACCCACCTTTGCATGTAGACATATGGCCATTACTTTAGTGTTTTTTATTCTGAGTTATCTGGACAACTGCCTTAACTTCACTTCATTTTGGCTATGTAGACACCATTTAATCTTTGGAATTGTGATATATTTGCTAAATTTTAAATATGAGGAGCTTCTTTTGAGTAGAAATCATCAGAAATCAAGCACACTGTTAATATTTTAATGTGAAGGTTTATAATTGTATTTTAGTTCTACTGCCATGGATTTCTTAAGTAGGTTTATTTCTTCTTAGGCAACCAGGAAATAATGTATTTTTCCTGGTTTCACCTTAGTTCTTGATTATATGTCCTCATGAAGAGAATCAGTGTGGGTATAGATCATAGAAATCTATAGGTGATCTAATCACCTTTATCAGAGACAGAGCAGAGCTGTGGTCTCAGTCTGGCTGTGCAGAATATTAAGTGGGTAGCAAGAAAGAGTTCCTGATACAAAAGATGTAGAGTATATATGGTGTGAGCAGTCCACACAGGTAATCAGTATTTGACTGGAATGGCAAAGGAGTTGGACGAGCAAAGACTGCACTTACAAGTACCACAGACACAGTGAAAACAAAATGAAACACATGTTTGATTGCATGCTCTTATAATAACATACTTTATCTTCATCCATCTTAAAGTGGAAATCCATTTGCCTATAAATACCTGTAAATGACTTTTCAAAAAAAATAAATGGTTATTGCTTTGTGACAGTTGGCAGTGTGTGTCTGATGTTTGGGATTTGGAAAATTTATTTGGAGGATATATCAAGGTTCTGAGAGGAAACAGATGGCTCACTTAAATTGGGTAATTTGAGGAGAGTTGGATAGAGGTAGTATTTACAAAGGTGTGGGCAGAGCTGGGGAAACCACCAGGGAGGAGGCAGTGCCCTGAGGCCAGCAAGGGAGTAAGGGGAGGGAGCAGGGGCCCAATTTGGAGAGAGAGCTCTATGGAAGGGCTGCCTTTTAGGAGCTGTGGCCTCCAGTGGAGGGACTCTACCAGCCCTAGTGACTTCAAAAGGAGGAGGCTAGGGACATTACACTTCATGGATGAAGGATAGCCTTTCAACAAATGGCTGGAGCAATTGGATATCTGTAAGCAAAAGAATGAACCTCATACTTTACATAAACATTATTAACTCAAATGGATTTTGGACTATAAAATGTGAAACTGAAGCTTTCAGGAAAGAAAAACACAGGAGAAAATCTTCAGGATATAGGGCTGGGCAAAGAGTTCTTAGATTTGACATGACCTATTAAATAAAAAACCAGTGTATTGTACTTCATCAAAATTACAAATTCTGCTCTGTGAAAGACTCTGTTGTCTTTACTTAACAGAATATAGACTGCGAGAAAATATTTGTAAGCCACATATCCAACAAAGGGCTTGTATCTAGAATATATTAAAAACTCTTAAAATGCAACTGTAAAATAATCTAATTAGAAAATAAGCAAAAAAAAAAAATGAACAGAACGTTTCACTGAAGATATATAGTTGGCAAATAAACATATGAAAATATATTCCACATCATTAGCCCATAGGGAAAAGCAAATTAAAACCACAGTGAGATATTACTATGCGCAACTCCAATTTCTGCCTCCATCTTCACAAGGCTGTCTTCTCCTTGGTTTCTCTCTGTGTCCTCTTCTCTTTTTTCGAGGACAACAGTCATTAGATTTAGGGCCCACCCTCATTCAGTATGACCTAATTTTAATTTTGCAAAAACCCTATTTCCAAATAAGGTCATGTTTGGCATTCTGGGTGGACATGTAATTTGGGGGACACTATTCAACCTCTATGTGACCCAAGCCAGCTCAAGTCAGAAGATATTTTAAGGCTCAGGTTATCACAGAAGCCAAGGAAAAGCTGACTGCCAGACTTCACAAAATGTGGGAATCTGGCAGATCCATGTTTTGAGTGGTAGAAGTTCATGATCTTCAGTCTAGGCTCCACCATAGGGATGATACAGCTATGGAAGTAGCATATTTCCCATAAAGTGTAGAAAAGTGTAAAAAAGTCGCCCATTTCTCTTCTATATGGTTGTCAGCTGACTCAGTTTCATGGAGTCTTACTTTTGTTATCTGGGAAGGGAGTGCGGTTGTCCCAGGTAGGGTCTAGTGCTCACTTTTGACCCCATCAGGTATGGCCAGGGCCTGGGATGGTGGGGAGGTGATGGGGGTTAGAGTCTTTCTGCCTCTTACTGAAGTCCATCAGCGAGCTGTGTGTACTGTGCTGTGCCTTTAGGGGGTAAGATGGAATTCTACAGCAGGAGAGCTAAGTGATCCCTGTTCCCAAACAAGTATTTTTGTAGAGAGATGAAAACATAAAATGTAAGGGGAAAGCACATGAGGAGATGATGTTTAAACCCCTTGTATAGTGCTTTAGAGTAGGCTAAATTCTTTCACAAGACACAAGCTCATTTGATCCTCACAACCCTATGAGGGGTTCAGACAGGAATTAGTATCCCATTTTACAGCAGATGACCCACCCCAAAAATCTGACTTGCCCAAAACTACACAGCTAATGTGAGACAAATAGAAATTGAGCACAGCTCCTTTATCTCCAAATCCAGTGCTTATCACCACGTATAAAATATAAGTGAGAAAAAAAAAAGGAACCAAGATGGAGGCATGAGTAGAACAGTGGAAATCTCCTCCCAAAACCATATATATTTTTGAAAATACAACAAATACAACTAATCCTAAAAGAGAGACCAGAAGACACAGGGCAACAGCCAGACTACATCCACACCCATGAGAACCCAGCGCCTCGCAAAGGGGGTAAGATACAAGCCGCGGCCTGGCGGGACCCGAGCACCCCTCACCCCAGCTCCCAGTGGGAGGAGAGGAGTCGGAGCGGGGAGGGAGAGGAGCCCAGGACTGCTGAACACCCAGCCCCAGCCATCCGCACTGGAGCGCAGACACACAGTGCGTGTGTGGGGTGCTGGATACCAGGGAAGCAGGACAGTAAGACCTGTGAGTAGGTCCCGAAGCCGGCACCCCGGGGACAAAGAAAAGAGAGTGCTTTCTGAAAGTCTTGAAGGGACAGGGACCCCACAGCTGGACAGAAGCACCCTGGGACACTTAGCCTAGCAGCTGTGAATCCAGGGGAATTCTGGGCACCCGAACCCCTGCAGCACAGCTCGGAGGCTCCTCACCCCAATAAACAGCCTCCCACCTGTTCCTCCTCCAACCCGGCTCCACCATATTGGAGTAGCAGCCTGAGGCAGGCCACACCCACAGCAACTGCAGAGCTAAATAAACTCCATACCGGCCGGGCAAGATCAGAAGCCCAGTCTGCACGCAGCTCCCCAGCACAAGCCGCTAGAGGCCGCTGTTCTCCCAGGAGAGGAAGGCCACAAACTGGCAAGAAGGGACTTTCTCTTACCCAACACACGCACCAGCTCCGCACAAATATATCTATCACCATGAAAAGGCAGAAGAAATTGATACAGACCAAGATCACAGAGGCAAACCCTGAGAAGAGATAGACCTAACCAGTCTTCCTGAAAAAGAATTAAAAATTAAGCTCATAACCATGCTGATGGAGCTGCAGAGAAATATGCAAGAGCTAAGGGATGATGTCCAGAAGGACATTACAGAAATGAAACAATCTCTGGAAGGATTTATAAACAGAATGGATAAGATGCAAGAGGCCATTGACGGAATAGAAACCAGAGAACAGGAACGCATAGAAGCTGACGCAGAGAGAGATAAAAGGATCTCCAGGAATGAAGCAATATTAAGAGAACTGTGTGACCAATCCAAAAGGAACAATATCCGCATTATAGGGGAACTAGAAGAAGAAGAGAGAGAAAAAGGAATGGAAAGAGTATTCGAAGAAATAATTGCTTAAAAATTCCCCAAACCAGGGGAGGAAATAATAGATCAGACCATGGAAGTGTACAGAACTCCCAACAGAAAGGACCCAAGGAGACAACACCAAGACACATAATAATTAAAATGGCAAAGATCAGGGACAAGGACAAAGTTTTAAAGGCAGCTAGAGAGAGGAAAAAGGTCACCTATAAAGGAAAACCCATCAGGCTATCATCAGACTTCTCAACAGAAACCTTACAGGTCAGAAGAGAATGGCATGATATATTTAATGCAATGAAAGAGAAGGGCCTTGACCCAAGAATACTGTATCCAGCACGACTATCATTTAAATATGAAGGAGGGATTAAATAATTCCCAGACAAACAAAAGTTGAGGGAATTTGCCTCCCACAAACCACCTCTACAGGGTATTTTAGAGGGACTGCTCTAGATGGGAGCACTTCTAACACTAAATAGATAATAAAGGTCACCAGAGATAATAAAATCACAGCAAAGAAAGCAGACCAACCAAATACTAACTAAAGGCAAAAAATAAAATCAACTACCCACAAAAGCAGTTAAAGGAAGCACAAAAGAGTACAGAATAAAATAACCAATATATAAAGAACGGAGGAGGAGGAATAAGAAGGGAGAAAAATAAAGAATGACCAGACAGTGTTTAAAATAGCTCAATAAGTGAGTTAAGTTAGACACTAAGATACTAAAGAAGCTAACCTTGAACCTTAGGCAACCACGAATCTAAAGCCTGCAATGGCAATAAGTACGTATCTTTCAATAATCACCCTAAATGTAAATGGACTGAATGCACCAATCGAAAGACACAGAATATAAGAATGGATAAAAAAGCAAGACCCATCTCTATGCTGCTTACAAGAGACTCACCTCAAACCCAAAGACTATAGGAACAAAGAAAGACTGAAGGAACAAAACAGCAGCCGAATCATAGAACCTAAGAATGGACTAACAGTTACCAAAGGGAAAGGGACTGGGGAGAAAGGGAGGGAAGGGAGGGAAAAGGGTGGGGAAAAAGAAAGGGGACATTACGATTAGCATGTATAATGTGTGTGTGCGGGGACATGGGGAGGGCTGTGCAACACAGAGAAGACAAGTAGTGATTCTACAGCATCTTACTACGCTGATGGACAGTACTGTAATGGGGTTTGTGGGGGGGATTTGGTGAAGGGGGGGACCCTAGTAAACATAATATTCTTCATGTAATTGTAGATTAATGACAACAAAATAAATCAATTAATTAAAAAAATATAAGTGAGACTTAAGCATACAAGTCACAAAAGAAGCAAAATAAAGAATAAATCAAATTCCTAAGCACCACTTAAGGGTGTTACACACCGTCTCCTCATGTGCTTTCCCCTTACATTTTTATGTTTTCATCTCTTTACGAAACAGTTGTTTGTGAGCAGGGATCATTTAGCTTTCTTGTCGTAGCATTCCGTCTTACCCCGCAGCACAGGACACCACACGCAGCTTGCTGATGGACCTCAGTGAGAGGCAAACAGTCCCAAAGCCTGGTTCTCGCTAACAGATACCTTGGTTCAGGTTTCAACAGCTTCCATTTACTTGAATGGCTTTTATTTGCTTTTTCTGGCATAAAAACCTTCATTTGTTCACTCATTTATGTACTCTTGTAACATATTTGTTTTGAGTACCATGAGACATGCTAAATGTCCAAGAGGCAAAGTAAGTACCTCAAGATCCTAACATTGGCCCTAGTGAAACAGAAACACAACCAGTTATGGAAGATAATAAGAACTATAATAGATATATACACAGTGTAGAGAGGTAGAAGAGATCATTTCTGCCAAGGGAGGGAGGTATGTGTCAAGATAGAGGGGGTGCTCATCTAACTAGAAGGCTGAGTAGGTGGAGAGGTAAGGTAGGGCAATTGAGGTGAAAGCGCTTGGGCGGAACAATAGCCCCCGAGGAACCTAGGCAGCCCAGCAGCGATTTAGTCATCTGTTGCTGTGGATTGAATATGCGTTACATGGCAGACCTTTGCGCTAGTTGATGGGGTTACAGGGTAGGCATCACAGGGGTTGGGACAGTGAGGTAGCAAAGGAGCACTGGCCATATTATGAAGAGCCTTGAAAAATCATTTTACTCATGTAGTGTATACGGGAAAGGGTTAAAAAGATAAGCGAACATACTGCAACAATTACCTTGATACTCACCTGAACTCTTTTAACCACGGAAGGTGGACACAGTAACGGGCTTTACTGCAGAGTGGGCAGTGCTGTCTTAAAAGACGGGGTTAACTTACCCAAGTCACAAGAACATTCAACAGTTGAGGAAATTCAAGTAGTGACTAAACACGTGGGAAAATGTGCTATCTCATCAGTAGTTAAAGAAACACAAATTCACACAAGGCGGGATCTAGTAAACAAGAAGACAAAGTAAAACGGTATTTAAAGTTGTTTACGTGTTGGGGAAGCAGGCAACTTGGGCAGTCATAAGTGCAAATGCAAAATCCTTCAAGGTTGAGGGTTCAGTGGGGGAGTGAGGGATTCAGTGTGCTGCAGTCGAGAACTCGGGTTTAGGAGAGGGCAGCGCGGGGAGATCAAGTCACCTCACCAGTCTCCTGCACCAGGTGGTCAGGGAAGCCGCAAAGGGCGGGGATGACGGGCAGGCCCATTCCTCCTCGCTGAAGGCGGAAGGCCAGGCGCCTGGGCATCTCTAGGCAACCGATAAGCCCGCCCTCTCCAGAGTTAACACTTTCATAATTGGCTCGCGAATCCACCAATGAACGCACAGGAGGAGCTTCCCGCCACCTCTGGCGCCCGCTTTCAAACAGCTTTGCCTTTTCAACTGCAGGCGGACTTCTCAACCTAGTTTGGGAAAGGCGGAGACTTCCGCTCCACGCCCCGCCTCAGCGGGAATGGTCCCGCCCACCAGGCACCTTCTAGCGGGTGATTGAAGGAGGCGGCTGCCCCTCAATGGCCTCGGCTCCCTGGGTTTGGTTGTGACTAGGAAGGAGCTGGCTAATTAGGGCCAGGGTAAGGGGGATTGCTAGAAATAGGTTTTCGGCAGGGACTAAGGTTGTCCCACGGTGACAGCATCCCTGGCCTCCGGTGAGTTTTGGCTTTGTGGCGGGGCTTGGGTCTGGAATTGGAGGAGGTGCAGGGTCCTGGGGATTTTGGTTGAGGCTTCCGAGAGGGCAGACCCGCCCCCTTCCCAAACCTACGGGTTGCGGGACTCAGCCCTTGACTTTGAAATGTCATCGAGACCCCAAGATCCTGCATAGACGTGAAATCTGGGAAGCCCTCCTCACCTTGTCCAGTCTGCTAGGCTAGCCCTAAGACTATACTGGTGACCCCCGCTGTGGGCACCCTGGCATCGCGCCTGGCTCACAGTGGGTGCTCTGTGCACGTGTTGACCGAGTGCTATGTGACGCTGGCAGCCAAAGCCAGCAGCCCAACCCATCCTAGGCTCCGTGCACCTTCGGTCTCGCGGTACCTATTTGTTGTGCGGTAGTTAGCGCCAAACCGAGTTCCTCGATAAGACCATTGATTTATTCTTTTCGTTTATTCTGTGGGTGCATCTTCTGGGTACCCTGAATCGATCTGTACAAGCTGCTGTCATTAGCACTTAACACAGATTATTTTCATCATTTTTAATAGGTCTGTTTTCTTTCGCTCCAAGTCCTGTTCAACTTTGTGATCTTGAACAGTGATTGGTAAGTAATTGCTGAATGATTCAATAGCCCTCCTAAACCTGGCAGTGCAAGTCTTAAACAGGCTAGTGTGCCCCGGCCATTTCCATTCTAGAAGGGAAGCTGGCATGTAAGCAAGTATGTAGAATTTCCTCTTAGGGCACTTACAATTCCCCTTATTGCACTTAACCTCTTGTATCTTATAGCCATGAGTTTGCGTCTGATTTATGATGAATTTAGGCATATCCTTCACAATGGGTGACAATTTATGTGTACTCCCTAGATATGTGAATGCCATGGAAAAGTATAAGAGATATGGTTTGAAATTGTTAAAGAGTGACTAATTCCATGGGGGTATGGGATTGGCATTTTCATCCCAGAAAAGGTTGCATTATTTCAAGTAAGGTTTCCCACAAGCTACATTCAACTTTTCTCAGATACACTGCATGCTCTTTTTCCTTTAACCTCTTTTGTAGTTGGCTTATTCTTATTCATAAGTAATAGTGTCGTAAGAGTAGAACTAAAACGTATTGATTGGTATGCAGTACTAAGCACTTTATATGCATTATCCTCATAACCAGTCTTTGCCCTATGTACTATTTTTACCCTCATTTTATTAACAAAGAAATAGAAACAGTTTGCTCAGGATTACACAGCTGATAAATAGGAGAATTGAGCCCAGGTTGTCTGAATGAATGCCCTCATTCTTAACCACTTAACAGCCATATTATGTCCTTTAAAATTTATTTCTAATCTGAAGTTTTTCTTTTTGTGAAACTCTCAGCCTTCCTTTCTTAAGCTAAATTAATGTGTGTTTTATATTTTCCTCTATTACAGAATTTATCACAATGTGTGTCATTGTAACTATTTACATTAAGGAACTGTAAGCTCCCCATGGCTGGTACCATGTCTTAGATACATCTAGGGTATAATCTGTCACACAGCAGATGCTAAATTATCTATCTAGGAAGAAGGTATTAACCAGCTTGCTATTAAAAAAATATTGTACACTTTTTCTGCATCTTGATTTTTTTAAATCATCACTCAATAAATACAAAAATATTTTATTTTTATTAGTGGCATAGTATTGCCAAATTTATTCAAAAGTACTTCTACTAGGGCAAATCTTTTTTCAGTATATCAATATTGGTCGTTTTCAAGATGATTTTCATAGATCATAGTTTAATCAGCAATTCATGAGGATACCTGTTTCCTATAAAATAGCCACCACTAAGGCATTATCTAGTTTTTTCAGTTTAGTGATTGAAAATCATATCTCATTGTTTAAATGGTACACTGAATTCTTCATGAGCTTAATCATCTTTTCAAGTTAATTGAATATTTGCATTTCTTTTTTTAATAAATTGTCACAGCAGTCCATTTAAAATTTTTTTGTCTTTTTCTCATTATTTTATCTTTTGACTTTATTAGTGATGTATTTTTCCATACATAAATGTGACTTGCTAATGTCTTTTGTCATATACAAATTTTATTTTTCTGTAGTTAAGTTTCTGTTAATTTTTCCTTTTTGGCTTCTGGGTTTGCTGTCTTACTTTTTTTTTTTCCCTAAAGCAGTCTCTCTGAATATTGGTAGTCTCTGACAGCAGTGGTACTATAATTGGTAGTGATTAGTAAGTTGAAGAAAAACATTAGCATTTACTTTAAACTATGATTAAAATTCTATTACCTTTTTAGTCTTTTTTTCTTAACCACATAAGTATGAAATTTCCTTTTATGCTTAAAATAGTTTCTTAAAGTCTCTGATTGTTTGCACTTTTCAGAAAGAAATCTTACTTGTACCTTTTCTTCCCCAGTGGATAGAGATTTGGGTCTTTGGTTTTTAGACATTTTCTTTAATGACATGGTTTGGATTTGAAATGCCATTAAAAAAAACTGGTCTTTTAATTCTCGTCGCTTAAAAATGAGTGTGGAATTTACTATTGTGTGAGAAAAACAGCATTTTATTTAAAATAGTTGTATGTAGCAATAGGCTCTTATAAAAATCTTAATGTTCTTTTTCAATATTCACTAAGAATTGATGGAAGATTGGTGAAGGATCGGAAAAAACCCTCCCTTCTTTTACATAATAAAGGAGAAATTAACCCAAATTCCATATTCTGGCTTTAACTACAAAATGCAGAGGAAGAGGAGAATATTTTAACAATCAGAAGCAAGAAAAATAATTCTGCCTGGAGAATTCAGTGATGTCTTTAAGGTCCAGTTTAATTTAATTTCTTTTAAAGAGCCAGAATTTAAATGGGCTAGTATTTTCCTTATCTATTCTGCAGACTTGATGTCCACTTTCAATAGTGAAAAAAACCCTAGGGACATGAGCTTGTATGAGTGTTTTTCCCTCACCTCTTCATCTGTATTATAGGCCCACTGTCAGTCAGATCTCCATGTTATGCTGGTATGTACAAGAGGGTTCTTGGAGCTGCTGGGTGGGGACAAGATTTAGGTTCCCCAAGCTCATATTTTTTTCTTCTGGTGAAAGAGTATACATGTTCTTTCTCCTTTTCGCCCTGGCACAAGAATAGAAAGGAGCAGGTCTGGCCTAAGAGGATGGAAGAATTTACAATGATATGAGGGGTTTGAGTTGATAGAATTGAAAGGGATGAGCTGCATGTAGGGACCAGAGAGAAAGGGATAAAGAAGATAGACTGCAGATTGGAGTTTGGCCAAGAAATATAATTTAGTCCTTGAAAAACAAACAAAACTCAGACTATAGGGATTTGGGGCATTGAAATTCATACTTACGTTAATCTGTAATACATATTTGATCTAAAGTGCACACTTTCTTTTCACATTTTAACATCTACAAAATCCAGCTGCATTATAAAATGAATGATGTGTTATAATGTAATTGGCCAAATCTTTTTCTTAGTGGTACAAGTGGTACTATGTCATATAGTCAAGGATGACTTAGATCTGATGAAATGGAGTATCTTTTGCTATAGAACCCTTGACTTAAAGTAGTTTTCAACCGTTAACATGAGGAAGCTAAGTTTTTCATGGTAAAATGCATTTGGGTTGCTGGGTTTTTCCTTCCTATTTCACTTCCAATTTAATGACCTTATAGCCTGGAAAACTCTGTAGTCAATGAGTAGGGGCTCTGGCTCACATCAAAGTGCATTTCATTGGCATGTAGAGTTGTGGGCTGAATGGAGGGCAGTTTTAGGCTGGGTAATCGGTGATGTCTGCCAGTGTTTTTGTCCAGATTGTTTAGAGCTTTGAAGTTGGGGTGGTTTCTGTCTAATGTCAGGATCCCTAAGTATAATTCAACTCATCAGCAGCCTTTTGACGGTAAGTGCTTGAAAGCCATCTCCCGCTGGTGCTTCTGCCCCAGCAGTTGCACCCCCAGGGGACTCTCGCTGTTGTTTTTGGAACTGAAACCCCACAGTGGTGTAGCTTCACAGCCTTCACTTGTGTTTCTCCTGAGTATTTTTTGCCAGAACCCTGATTTTATCCAGCTTAAGAGCAGACATTTAGCATGTGTATTTTTATTGTGTGCTATGGAGTTTACCAGGACGGAAATGATTTTTGGGTAGCCCTCGTTAACTCGGGATTTAGTAGCTGTCTGTGTAAAACGTGATGTTTGGCTGTGTGGTCATCAAAGAATGAAGTGAATTGTGGAGGATACTACCTTTGCCATATTTAATACATCAAATTGGAAACAGCGTAATATGAACAATTTTATGTTTTGGTACATTTTTAGTTTATTATGATTACCTTATTTTTTTATGGATAAAAATCTTACTGTTTAAGTTATATTTCTCAGATCCCTAGAAAGGTCTAGTCGTAAGTTTATTAGCTTTTTGCATTTTTTCTATTTTGTGTGAATTGCAATTTCTAAAAACTCTCTTTATATTTGGAATACTAACCATGTGTCACATGTGAGTGACATGTATCTTCTTCCTGGCTGCTGTTGTCTTTTTGTGTATAGCACCCCTTGTGTAGTTTGGTCTGGGAAGATTATATGGGGTATTTAGAAACCGAACATCTTTCTCGTCCTGCAGGAGGACCATGTCATTAGACTTTGGCAGTGTAGCACTGCAGACACAAAATGAAGAGGATGAATATGACAAAGAAGACTATGAAAGGGAGAAAGAGGTAAGTGACTCAGAAGAAAACCTAAACCCAGTTTTCTTCCTTACCAATCTTGATGCCTTTTATTTCTTTGTGTTGCCTAATTGCTGTGGCTGGGACCTCCAGTACTATGTTGAATAGAAGCAGGGAGAGAGGGCATCCTTGTCTTGTTCCTGATCTTATAGGAAAAGCTTACAGCTTCTTGCTGTTAAGTATGATATTGGCTGGATATAGCCTTTATTATGTTGAGGTACTTGCCCTCTATACCCATTTTGTTGAGAGTTTTTTCATGAATGGATGTTGAATTTTGTCAAATGCTTTTTCAGTATCTATGGAGATGATCATGTGGTTTTTGTCCTTTTTGTTTATGTGGTGGATGATGTTGATGGATTTTCAAATGTTGTACCATCCTTGCATCCCTGGGATGAATCTCACTTGGTCATGGTGTATGATCTTCTTGATGTATTTTTGAATTCGGTTTGCTAATATTTTGTTGAGTATTTTTGCATCTATGTTCATCAGTTTTGGTCTGTAGTTTTCTTTTTTTGTGGTGTCTTTGCCTGGTTTTGATATTAGAGTGATGCTGGCTTCAGCTTGTTAGGTCCATGACATAGAATGAGTTTGGAAGTATTCCCTCTTCTATTTTTTGGAAAACTTTAAGGAGAATGGGTATTATTTCTTCTCCAAATGTCCTATAAAATTCAGTGGTGAATCCGTCTGGTTTGAGGGTTTTGTTCTTTGGTAGTTTTTTTGATTACCAATTCAATTTCATTGCTGGTAATTTGTTTAGATTTTCTGTTTCTTCCTGGGTCAGCCTTGGAAGGTTGTATTTTTCTAAAAAGTTGTCCATTTCTTCTAGGTTATCCAGTTTGTTAGCATATGGTTTTTCATAGTATTCTCTAATAATTCTTTGTATTTCTGTGGTGTCCATATTGATTTTTTCTTTCTCATTTCTGATTCTGTGTATTTGTGTAGATTCTCTTTTTTTCTTAATAAGTCTGGCTAGGGGGTTATCTATTTTGTTTATTTTCTCAAAGAACCAGCTCTTGGTTTCATTAATTTTTTCTATTGTTTTATTCTTCTCAATTATATTTATTTCTTCTCTGATCTTTATTATGTCCCTCCTTCTGCTGACTTTGGGCCTCATTTGTTCTTCTTTTTCCAATTTCAATAACTGACTTTAGACTATTCATTTGGGATTGTTCTTCCTTCTTTAAAAAGGCCTGGATTGCTATATACTTTCCTCTTAGAACTGCCTTTGCTGCGTCCCACAGAAGTTGGGGCTTTGTGCTATTGTTTTTGTTTGTCTCCATATATTGCTTGATCTGTTTTAATTTGGTCATTGATCCATTGATTAAGGAGCATGCTGTTAAGCCTCCATGTGTTTGTGGGCCTTTTTGTTTTCTTTGTACAATTTATTTCTAGTTTTATACCTTTGTGGTCTCAGAAGTTGGTTGGTAGAATTTCAATCTTTTTGAATTTACTGAGGTTCTTTTTGTGGCCTAGTATGTGGTCTCTTCTGGAAAATGTTCCATGTGCACTTGAGAAGAATGTGTATCCTGCTGCTTTTGGGTATAGAGTTCTGTAGATGTCTGTTAGGTCCATCTGTTCTAATGTGTTGCTCAGTGCTTCTGTGTCCTTACTTATTTTCTGTCTGGTTGATCTGTCCTTTGGAGTGAGTGGTGTGTTGAAGTCTCTTAAAGTGAATGCATTGCATCCTATTTCCTCCTTTAATTCTGTTAGTATTTGTTTCACACCCTAAACCCAATCTTAAGCCATTTTATTTCCTGATCAATATTATATCATCATTTTGAAGGAATTTATAGTTCTTTTTTTTTTTTTAACCCTTAAAACCTAATCAGTATTTGGACTTCTAAAAGGTGGATGAGTGGAATGCTTCCTTTTTTGAGACTAGAATAAAGCATAAATGTGAATGATGCCATCAGAGAAATGCTTAGATTCCTTAACATCTTTTCATTTATGGAGTAGTGATTGACTTAGTGGAGGCCTTATTTAGAGTCTTGCTTTGAACAAGTCCAGCAAGATTCCTTGCTGCAGGCAGTGTACATACTAGTAGATGCAGTAAGTAAACAAGTAAACAGATGAATAAAATACAATCTGAGGTGAATAAAATAATTAATCATTGATAAATGATAGGGAAACTAAAAAGGGTGATATTAAAGTAACTGCTAGGGAACTGATGGGTAAAGGTCTCTTGAAAGAGGAAATGTTTGAACTGAGACTTGACTCATGAGAAGGAGCAGCCATATAGAAGTCTAAGGAAGCATATTCTAGGCCAAGACACCAATGAATGTAAAGCTTGGAAGCCTGGAAGAGACCCTGTATATCTGTAGAGTAGCCAGAAGGCTGAGGTGTTGGGATTTGTGAGCAAAAGGTGAACAGTAGAGATGAGGTGAAGAGGTGACTGAGCCAGATCATCGTATGTCATGGTAAGTTGTTTGTATATTGTTCTAGAAGCAGTGGGAAGCCAGGGGAGGATTTTAAGCAGGGAAGCAATATCTGATCACATTTTTGAAAGATCTTTCTAATTGCTGTGTGGTGAATAGACTAAAGGAGGAAAGGAGTAAGAGGAGGAGATCATATTATTTGTATATAAGTTGCATATTTATGTATATATATATATATGTACACATATATTTAAAGTGTATAAAGTGTTTAACAGAATTCATGTCACAAAAGTAACTGTTAAGTAAATGGTGGCAGGAGTAATAGTAGCATTTGGGGGAAGTCAGTTTCCTTGTTATGACTGCCTTTAAGTCTGAGTCAAATTTTTGACTGACTATAGCAGGCTTCTTTTTTACAGAGGCTATGCTCGATATGACCTATTTTCTAATGTGTAAAATAATCCTTTCTAATAGCTACTGGGAACCATCAACATTAACAGGAAGGAAGAAATAGGGTCAGTTGCCTGTGTGGCTGGCAGTAGAGTTAGGCAGAGTTAGTGTGGCTGCCAGAACACTGGCAGTGTGGTGGATTTTGCCCATAGACATGTAATTGTTGGGTTGCACCGTGTTTTTAAAAAATTGAACCTGTATTCAATTTATTTAAAGATTGTATTTAAAGATTGGAAAATTTCATGTAACAATACAGAGTTTCTGGCTTGTCTTAAAATGTCCTGAGCCCTGGCCACGTGCTGCCTATGTCTGCACATGGCAGCAGGCAGGCTGGAGCCAAGCACTGCCTCTCCATCCCAGCTGACCCCCGCCCCCACCTGTCATACGACATGGACTTGGGCACTTGGACCTGCCAGCTCCTCTCTCGTAAGTTCTCTGCCAGACCTCTGAGAGCACTGGAGTTTGTGACCCTGGCCAGGGTTTCCGGGTTCTGACAGAGTCCTTCATGACAACTATGGAAAGGATGGAGATGAGGATTTTCTGTTTCTCTGTGAACTCACGGCATGGGGTTTTCATGACCCTGAATGCTTTAGATAGCTCACTGGAATTTAGCTACTGGGATTCTGGAGAGGATCAGTTTAAGTAATTACTAGAGTAGACTTTAAAGAAGAAGAAAAAATAATATGACAGGTGATTTTTCATTATGAAAGATATTAGAGAGGGAGGTAAGGTACTACAGAGAACTTACTGCTGAGGGTATTGTGTGGTGTAAGTTTCATAGGGCATAGTAGGTAAAAAGGCAGTTCATTCTGGAAAATACAGAAAATAGCCATTGGGATCACTTGATAATACGCTGGGGTAGGGAATTCCCAGAGGAAAAGGAGCTTCTAAGAGGTGCAGTATCTAGGAATGAGTGTTTCTAGCAGATGAAAGAAAAGAATAATAACTATCTAATATGGTGATTATGATTCATGTTAATAAAAAGTCTTTCTGCTTTTTTTAAATTGCTGTAAGGGAAGAAGTGAGGTGGGAGGCTAGAGGGTTTCCGATTTTCAGCAACAAAATTCAGGATTGTTTATAAAAGGTGTATGTATATTTCATCACTGCAAATTAAAATAAGTAGGTGGAGTAAAACTAAGTTTGTTTGCATAGCTAGAAGCCTTTTCAACCTCCTCAGTCCCCGTAATCCTGTAATAGCAGAACAGCCACAGCCTTAAGAGGTTAAAGAAGAGAATAGTCTTTTCCTGCCTGCCTTATTGGTAGCTTGGGGAGTGGTGGCTGGGTTAGAAGTTAGCAGCTGGCCAATGCATATTGCTTCTTTACTTACTGGATCACTTGGTATTCAATTCATTTAAGTAGGAGGAATGCCTGTATTCCCCAGGATGTGCAGGAGGGCTGGCTAGGCAGGGCATATCTGACTCATAGCCTTCCCTGCTAAGGGTTTGTGAGATCCTCTCTCTGTAAATGGCAAATAGTCCTGATTTTGACCTGGTGTGAATGGCCAGGTGCTAATACAACATGCTTTTAAATACAACTGAGTTTAATTTTGGTGCTTTGGGGTCAGTTGGGATAACATCCACACTTGCCCATCAGTCAGCGAATAAGCCAAATTTCAACCAGCATGGCATCCTAATTAACAGCTCTACAATTATGATCTTGTCTTTTCCATTTCTATTCCCTCCATTGTTTACATTGAAGAGCAAATGGAGAAAGTGTTTTAATCTTCAGAGGAGGAAAGGATGTGGTAAAGTGATTCAATATTCAGAGGATATTTAGCCCAGTGGTATCTCAAAACAGACTTCCATGAATAGACCCATATTTTGAATAAAACTTCCAAGAAATTCATAGAAAAGTAAAGCAGTAGAATCATTAATTCTAAATGTTATGTTAGTAAAATTTGGCCCCTGTGGGCCAAGGCATAGCAGAGAAGTGCATCATAACCCACAGCCTCATCCAGATTTTCACCTGAAACTCTGTTTCCTGCACAATCAACAGAGCAGATTGGGGTGCAGGTAAGTAAAGGTAATGATACCACGGACATTTGGTGTCATGTCAGTTAATATTCAAGTCATTTATATTCATAACTTACTGGAGCAAATTATTCTCTTGCTGTATCACCTGAGAACTACTGATGTAGTTGTCCTTCTTACTACTAAGTAGGCCTCATCCAGAGTATTCTAGGCAAACTTTCACTTGTCAGGCTGGCCCAGAGAAGGGGAATTCAAAAGTTCTTTTATTAACTCAGTCATAATGTAACAATGTGATTTCATAGAATATTTCTCACCTAAAATCATTATACTTTATGATTTCATCGTCGGATATTACAGAGACATAGTTGTAATTATTGGGACAGGAATGGATGTTAAAAGCTTCAAAGTTATGGGTATCTTGGTTTGCTGGGTATGCATGTACTTTCTGCAATGTCACCAGGAGTAGCTCTGTGATGATCGTTTGGTTTTAGATATTAAACTCGTGTGTACATATGTGTTTTGGAGCTGGTGGTTTGAGGCAGAACTACTTAGTTATCTTTGATGTCAAGATAATACTTGCTGGTATGGTTCAGTTAGTGATGATATATTTGAAACCTGGAAAATGATCTTGAGTAGAAAGGTAGGTGGTTTAAGCAGCAGATGGCAGAGGAAAGCTGCACCTGGCAGTGCTGGTTTGAACTGCTCTTGGTTTTTGGATTGGTACTTCTCTAACAGAGTAATAAAGCTGAGCTGAGCTTGGAATCGTGTATTTTAGATGTAAAGTTTCCGTTGCATACATAGCCTTTTTTCCACTTTTTAACTGCCTTGTTTGATGTCATCGTGGAAACATCTTGATATTTTGTCCCCACTAGAGGGAGTTGTAAAGCTACTATTTGTTTACGTTTTATATTGTGTGACTTGGAATTTTCTTGTCATCACTCAAGAAAATCAAAGAAACATGGTTGAGCTTTATATTTTCATATATTTTTTCTGATGTTTCTCTTCAGTACTTTCTTATACTTTATCTAGATTGTGCCTTTGAATGTTTCCCATAATATACAGGTATTTTTCAGGGATTGTCATAATGGGAACAAAAGCATTGAACTTTGGCCAACTGAAGCTTGACGGTATACAAATAGAAATTAGTGTCTTGCAGTGACCGACTCAGTGTCACATAGGAAAACCAGGAGTGGGAGTGGAGAGACGCCGGTTCTGATACTGGCTCTGGAACTGCAACCGCTTCTCTTGGGCCTGCCCCTGACCTCCTCTGGGCCTTGGTTTGCTCACTTTTAGGCGGAAGGTTTGTCTTGGAGAGCTCCTATGTTCTTTCCCGGATAACGTTCTGTACGGCATCTGTAGTGCAGCTGATATTTGTCTTTAATAAATGTCGCCACGTATCTTTTTAAGATATGTGGGAATTTAGACAAGTTTCCCCACTAACACTGTAAAATTTAGTTTAACTAATGGAATAGATTTTTAAAAATAATTCTGCACATAGTAATTCATAAACTAAAGCTGGAGCAGCCAGGTTTTTTAGCTCTTTATCAGCCCATGCTGCGTCTTGGCTCTTAGGTTAAAATGAAGGTTCTGCTTCGTGTGTATCCGTGGAAGGATTGTTTAACAATTCATATTTTAAAATATCAGACTCTTTTCAGTGTACTTTTGAGGTAACGTGCTGCCAAGCCAGACGGATGTTGCCTACCCCATTTGCTGCTTTTCTCTTGGGAGAGATGTACAGTTTGTAATCTGAAACTCTTGCTCTCATGAATGTTGAGGATTATAGTCTCTGAAGACAGTCTGTTTAGTTAATTTAAGTCAAAAACCCTAACAAAAGGTTTACGTGTTCTGTTTTACGGTCCTCCTAACATAGGCTTTTTAGATGTTGTACACAGGTTTTTATATTGTAAAGTGTTTTGTTGCTGAAGTTTTTTTGCGTGAAGTGCCCTCATTTTTTTCTCTTTAGGGAAGAAACGTGAAGTAGTAAAGGGGCAGGAGTTTATAGAATGGTTTAGATTGTGTTTCAGTAGAAGCCTTAACAATAGCAAATTACCTTTTTTTCTAAGGAAGGAATCTCTTTAATTATTAAACTCAGTAGATACAGAGTGATATCTCACTGAGAAGATGGCATTTGCCACCAAAAAGCAGTCTGCTGAATTTGCTAGTAATGAGCAGAATTAAGTCTTGTCATTGGAAAGGGTTGTTGAAACTGTATTTGGTATTTGGGTGGATATTTAATAAGGAAAATCTATAGTTTGTAAAATTCTCTCTTTGGTAACATGCATACGTTGATATGGCCAATCTGTGTGTTATGGTGTAAGTTGCAGTGACCAAAAGCAAAATCTGTTTGACAGTCTGTGTATTTGAGGAGTGCACGCTTTCATTTTGGGAAATGGGAGCCTCAAAGGTGAGATTTTGTTGCTGAACGGCCTTGATAGGGGGACTCACCTCATTTCATTTCCTTGTCCTGAAAGTTATGGCAGCCGAAGGGTATGGCTCAGCTAATGCCCAAGAACTTGATGGAGAAATTTTTGAAGGTGAATGAAGCAATTTAAAAGTGTTAGCATACGTGTAAGATGTTTTATAAGGTACTAACAACTATAGGGATGAGTTTGCTAGTTGATAAGTTTACCTCTGAATCCAGAAGCATTTTGATGAGCTTAATGCTTATAAACTCAAGTTAGTTTTCCTTCGTCGATGCCAGTTTTGTTCATTTTGTAGTATCGCAAGGGAATCTGTGAGAACTGCTTAATTATTATGTAGTTTTTCCGATCTTTGTGTGTGGGGAACATGTACTGTTCAGGTGTCCATGTCCAAGTGCCCCTGAATTATAAGGCTATGTATTTGAACCTCTCTGAAGGTTTAGAAGAAAATATTCTTTCAGGAGTCCTTACTTAATGTAAGTATAAAAGATTTATTTTGTTGTTTTTCCCCATATAAATGGGGGAGTCTTTTTCCTTAAAGCACTGGTACCTAATTATTGACAACAGTTTGGACTACTTATGAAAGACCTCAGAGGTGGTTTTTTTTTCTGAGTTCTGTGTCTGTCAAATCACTCTGCTACCTTTCACCTGAGGCGTGCATGTAGCATACTAATGACAATGTGTTGTTTTGTTTTTGATGTTGTTTCTTATTCTTTATATCTTGAGGTCAAATCTGATATGGCTAATTCACAAACTGATTTTTCAGTTAGCCTGCATGGTGGCCAATAAATCAATCTTTGTTGTTAATATTAGTATCAAATAAACTTTGAGATGAAGGTAACTTTTCATTGGAATAAAATATGTTTCTCTTGTTTCATTTTTAAAGAACCAAATGGATTGAGAAAAGCTTTTAAAAAAAATCCAATGAATATTAGAAATATATATAGGAGTAAGGAAGTATCCCCTTTCCCCATCTCACATACCCCATTTACATTCCCAAATTTAACTTCACCAAAACTCAGTTAACGATTGGACCATTCCTTTCAGACCTTTCTTAGAATATGATTATTTAACTTTAACCATATATATTTTTAAGACAGTTTTTTGTTCATAAATATAATTCATATGTTTTGTATCTACATTTCATTTCTTTTACTGTTAAGACAGAGAAAGTTGGAAAAAAGAACACCTGCCATAGACTTCAGAAGCATCTCATTTTTTTCCCCCTAAAGTTTTACAGGGCATTTAATATCTTTGAGATTCACTCACTGCAGAATGTTATGGGATTGATTTAAGCACTATGCAGGGACTCAGTCACCTTGTTAATTTAACTGGTGCTTAATTTTCAAAGGAAGTCATTACTTCCTTTAAGTACATAACTGGTACTTAATTTTCAAAGGAAGTCCCTACTTATTTAATAACATAATATTTGGATCTTTGATTGTTACCAAATTTTAAGACATTATACTGGGATTTGAAGAAAGACATTTACAGATTGATATTGAAATTCAACAGATTAGACAAATCATCTCTTTATCACAGTTTGACACTTGAATAACTTTATTCTGTTTTTATAGGAAGAATTTATTCTGTCTGCTTTTATAGGCAAAATGCTAAGGATGTGATTTTTCTAGGAAAAAATTAGCAAAGTCAAATGTTTTTATGTCAGTTTTAGAGTTATGCTTTGAGAATGCTATCTGTAGAAAACAATCTCACAGCTCTCTTTTTACTCATCTGTTTCATGAGAGCTGAGTATTGTATATCTTTTCATCATTGGAATTAGATGGCTGTGTACTAATTAGTTACTCCCCCAGAGGTTTCTATCACATTATTAGAGCTTTTAAGGGCTTGTAGGCCACCTGTTGCTGCTATTCTCACCACCTGGGCAAAGAGCAGATGGCTTCTCAGGTTCCCTGGGGAATGTCTGATTACTGGTAGAACAGGATTCTGAGACTCAGGTCCACCCTGTGATAACACAATACTGTGATTGTGCCATTATTATGACTTGCTATGTTTCCATAAAGAAGTTTTTAAATTCTGTTGTAAGGTATGTGTATTTAAATCTGAGAGCTTTATAGAGAAAAAGCGTTTTCATGTAACATAAAAAAAGCCTTTTCATGTAATTTTAATATAAAACCTAATATTATGTATTCCCCTTCGCCCAAGTGAAATGATGAACATAATTCATGTGGAATGTAAGACATTTATTAAACGGAGGATTTAGGACCTTCTTTTGACTTCTACAGTCAAAATCACTTGTTCCAAGGCAGCTTTCGTTTGGCGTGCTGTGTTTCAGTCGGTGTGATATTGATGCTGACCTTCTGTCTCAGTTGCAGCAGCTGCTCACAGACCTTCCTCACGATATGCTGGACGATGACCTGTCCTCGCCCGAGCTCCACTCTTTGGACTGCAGTGAGGATGGCACTGACGGAGAGTAAGGATCTGAAATCACTTTCATTTGTGTATTACAGTTCTTTCAGCCTCTTTCCTTTCATTCTCCGCAGGTAAAAACAATGTATGTGGTTAGAAAATTGTAGTCTTAAGTCTTAAGCTTTTAGGTAAAGTTTGGTGGGAAAAAATGTTAAGATATTTGTGATATTTGTGTCCAACTAAATGATAGGCTGTAAATCTAAAGT
The DNA here is from genome assembly GCF_040802235.1 of Manis javanica. Classification (NCBI taxonomy): domain Eukaryota; kingdom Metazoa; phylum Chordata; class Mammalia; order Pholidota; family Manidae; genus Manis; species Manis javanica. The sequence goes on along the minus strand of NC_133163.1, from coordinate 98,726,618 downwards.
ATTGATTTTTCTCAAGACCACATTGTTCTGAGCAATCGGAGGTGAAGTGGAATGAGCATCAAGTGCTGCCTAAATCTCAAACTGTAAATGTAAGTATCTGATGTGATAATGATTTTAATGAGGGTGGGAATAGATCTTAGTGCTTTTGTTTTACTCTTGTTATCTAATAGGACTATCGTAAGATTCGGGACATATATGTTGGAGAGAAAAGTGGCAATGATTGGGAAGACAATCAAAGTAAAAATGAAGACCAGCATCCTGGGTGCCATCCTGAAGAAGGCGGAGATGAAGGTGGAAGTGGTTATAGTCCTCCAAGCAAATATGAACAGACAGATTTATATCACCTTCCTGAAAACTTTAGGCCATACAGCAATGGTCAGAAGCAGGACTTTAATAGCCAACCAACCAATGTAATTAAATTTTCAGATCCTCACAGGAATCATTTTCAGGTATTGTAAGAACTTGTCTTTCAAGTATTTGTGTATGTGTGTACACAGTTTTGCTTGTATTTCTGTAAAATTTATTTACATGCAATAGTATAATTTAAGAGCAGAAATTTCTGACAGTGCTTTTATTCAGGCTCATGTTAAATTAGTGCTGCTGTTTTCTGTTCACTCATGAAATCATGATCTTAAATCAGAGTTTTAAAATAGAGGCTTCATGGAAACATAAATTAAACATTTAAAGTTACATCTGTTGAAGAATAACTACCCTCATTTACTGCTGCTTCTGGCTTCTACCATTTCACTGTGCTTCAGTGAGAAGCTATGTTCAGTTATCTTGATACAGTTTTAAATGGTAAATCTATGTTGATGACACCAGTTAGTTGCTTTGATTCTCTAGCTCACCACCCTTATAACAAATTCTAAGTTAAGCACTTTAAAACTGATACCTGTTTTGGGATGATATAGCAGTAGACAGGATGAATGGTAAAGAAAAGAATACCTTTTTTTTTAAACCCTGGGAATGTTTAATGAAACAAAATCTTAGAATACACTTAGCTGTTTTTTAGATTTTCTCAGTGACAATGAATGCCTTATTTTGCCAACAGCTATTCTGTGTAACCCAATGATGGGACAATTTTTTTGGTTCTTTTAAGGTGATCATTTTCTCTCACTTATAGCTCTATAGAATGTTATTCATTCCACGGAAGTCATTAAATATTTGTTACATATGAGGCCTTGTATTGCATGTTCTTATTATTAATGTACATTTTTATGTTTCTAAGATATTAGAGTCATCTAAATCATTCTTAAATACTTATATACTATCTTATTGGAATTCTTGAATGTTACTGTGGAATTACGTGCTCGAAAGAAGAATTATGATGCATGCACTTGTATATTGCAAACTTTCAATTACCAGTATTAAACAACAATAAGTGTTGGTTTTCAAGCAGATGTATATAATTGTATCACAGTAAAGTTCTATAACAAATTAAGATGTCTAATCCAGGTAATTTTTCAAGAACAGACCAAATTCTAATTGTCAATTTCATTTATCATCTTATAATAGCAATTTGGTACATCACAAGGTCCCAGTTGTCAAGCTTTGGAACCATATAAAGTGACATATAAACCTTACCAGTCTTCAGCCCAGAATAATGTCTTACCAGCCCAGGAGGTAGCAGGAAGTGACACTTTTGAAGGCCTGCAACAACAATTTTTAGGAGCTAATGAAAGTATGTATCAAGTTTGGATTTTTTTCTTACTAACATAACTGGAGAATTTTGAACATTTAGACCATGTTCAAAAATTACTACTTTTTTTAAGTATGATGATGAAATTGTGTTTTGTTTTGTTTTTTAAAGAACCCTTATTTTTAGAGTTAAATCCTGAAGTATTTATGATTAAAGTGTTATGAAGTCTGGTACTTAATTTCAAATAATATGTTGTTAGGGGGTAGTTTTGGGTAAATTACAGATAAAACAGCCTGTCCATGAGTTCATAATTGTTGAATCTGGGTGATAGTTCAAGGGATTCACTGTGCTCTTCTCTCTACCTTCTTATGTATTTGAAATTTTCCATAATAAAAAATTAAATTTTTCTCAACTGTTTATTTCAGTCATTCTAGTTGGTTAAGACTTTTTACTGGCTTCATGTTTTTCTTACTGAAGTCTAATTTGGAAATGGAGTTTTCCTTTCAATGGTAGATTTTTCATTACATAGAAATGTAATTTAGTATAGCAGCCATTTGCACTTTAATGTTTTCTTTTGATTTTTAGAGTTTTAGTGTAATAATTAGGCAATTCTGATGTAAATTACTTTACATTCAGAATTTGAACGAGCCTTTTATTTCAGGTGTAGTCGTGTGGCACATGCCAAAAAAATTCCTTTTGTATAGTATATATATAAAGTATAAGAATGAGAAAAGGGCTACTGGAGATTTTGAGGAGATGAAACATCCAAAACTAAAAACTAAAACTTGTATTCTGATTAACCTGAATTAGAGTTTGCATATGTCCACTTCCATTCTCTTGTCATACTCTATGATATTTGAGATAACTTCTAATTGTTGTGCATGTTTATGAGCCAGTGTGATTCTAGAGTTTGACAGCAAATTTTTTGTTTTACATTTAAGAAGAGGGGAAAGTTGTATTGGATATTCTGGGTTTCCAGGTCTATACCAAAGAGCAAACTGAACTCTGTGCACCAACCTTGTAGGGCTGCTCCCATCACAGGATAGCTACAGGATAATTACAGGAGGAGGCCAGGACTCACTTTCCTCAGAAGGAGTCAGCAGCAAATATGGAGTGGACCCTCTTTGTTCAGGAGTGTTTGTAGAATGAAGAGATGAGGAAGTGGACAGTGTGTGTGGCATAACTGGTTTTAGGTTGAGTAAATAAGTAGCACAACAGTGGCCTGAGATCCTGGTGTTTACTGTTTCAGTTATGCTGTGTTCAGTTATGTTTATATCTCCTGGTCTTTCTGTATATATAACCTTTCATCATTTTTGTAACAATCTGCATTTTATCAAATTGATTTATTTTTTGTTTAAGTTATACATTTGTCTAAATTTGACATTTGGGAGTTAATTAAATAACTTAACAGCAGTGCCAAATTTAGTGATTATAGTTTCTTAGCAACAGGAGTTTAAAAAAATGAGTTTGAATAGAACTGTGGCTTGTAGACTGTTTAGGTGTTTGACTTGTAACAAGCTTTTCAGTCTTCAGTTATTTTTTCTTTTTTTGGTTTTAACAATATCTCTGTTTAAAAAGAATGCTAATTTGTTAGCAAGTGGAAATATTGCTCTAGTAGAAAATGAAGAATATTGGTTATTATGTAGTTGAAACATTATTGTTCTATGAGTCATTTTATTCTTTTTTTTCCCCAGTTATTCTTAAGTAGTCCCTAAAATGACTTCTGTAAGAAGACATCAAAATTCTTTTTTAATTGTCTACCTCAAGAAACAAGAACAATCCCAAATAAACAGTCTAAAATTACAATTAAAGTAACTAGAAAAAGAACAAATGAAACACAAAGTAAGTAGAAGGAGGGACATAATTAAAAATCAGAGCAGAAATAAAGAAAATAAAGAAAATAAAAGAATAGAAAAAAAAAATCAATGAAACCAAGAGCTGGTTCTTTGAGAAAATAAACAAAATAGATAAAACCCTAGCCAGACTATTAAGAAAAAAGGAGAGTGTACACAAATAAATAGAATCAGAAATGAAGAAGGAATAGTCACAACACAGAACAGAAATACAAAGAATTATTAGATAATACTATGAAAAATTATATTCTGATGAATTGGACAACCTATAAGAAATGGACAACTTCCTAGAAAAATAGAACCTTCCAAGACTGACCAGGAAGAAACAAAATCTGAACAGAACAATTACTAGTAATGAAATTGAATTGGAAAACAAAAAAATCCCAACAAACAGTCCAGGAATAGATGTGTTCACAGCTGAATTCTACCAAACATTTAAAAAAGATCTAATACCCATCTTTCTTAAAGTACTACAAAAAGTAGAAGGGGAGGGAATACTTTTCAAACTCATTCTGAGACCAGCATCACTGTAATACCAAAACCAGACAAAGATACCACCGAAAAAGAAAATTATAGACCAACATCCCTGGTGATCATAGATGCAAAAATCCTCAACAAAATATTAGCAGACTGAATTAAAAAATACGTCAAAAGGATTATCCATCACAACCAAGTGCAATTTATTCTAGGTATGTAAGAATTGTACAATATCAATAAATTAATCAATATCATACACCAGATTAATGAAAAGAAGGATAAAAACCTCATGATCATCTCAATAGATGCTGAAAAAGCATTTAAAAAAATTAAACATCCATTCATGATAAAAACTCTTAACAAAATCGGTATAGAGGACAAGTACTTTAACATAATAAAGGCCATATATGACAAACCCACAGCTAACATCATACTTAACAGTGAAAAGCTAAAAGCTGTTGTTCTAAGATAAGGAACAAAACAAGGAAGCCCACTCTCCCCACTTATATTCAACATAGTACTGGAGGGCCTAGCCATAGCAATTAGACCACACAAAGAAATAAAAGGCATCCAGATTTGTAAGGAATAAGTTAAATGATCACTGTTTGCAGATGACATATTTTACATTAACAAACCTAAAGAATCCACCCCCAAACTATTAGAACTAATAACTGAATTCAGCAAAGTTGCAGGATACAAAATCAATACACAAAAATCTGTTGCATTCCTATATACTAACGATGAACTAGCAGAAAGAGAAATCAGGAAAACAATTCCACTCACAATTGCATCAAAAAGAATAAAATACCTAAGAATAAGCCTAACCAAGGAGGTGAAAGACTTATACCCTGGAAACTACAAGACACTTATGAGAGAAATTAAAGAAGACACCAATAAATGGAAATACATCCATCCCGTGCTCATGGATAGGAAGGTCACTATTGTCAAAATGGCCATCCTGCCTAAAGCAATCTACAGATTCAGTGCAACCCCTATCAAAATACCAACAACATTCTTCAACAAACTAGAACAAATAGTTCTAAAATTCATAGGAATCACAGAAGACCCCGAATAGCCAAAGGAATCCTAAGAAGGAAGAATAAAGCTGGGGGCATTATGCTCCCCAACTTCAAGCTCTACTACAAAGCCACCGTAATCAAGATAATTTGGTACTGGCACAAGAACAGACCCATAGATCAATGGAACAGAATAGAAAGCCTAGATATAAACCCAAGCATATATGGTCAATTAATATACAATAAGGAGCCATGGATATACAATGGGGAAATGTCAGCCTTTTCAATAACTGATGTTGGCAAAACTGGACAGTTACATGTAAGAGAATGAAACTGGATTATTGTCTAACTACACAAAAGTAAACTCGACATGAATAAAAGACCTGAATGTAAGTCATTAAACCATAAAACTCTTAGAAGAAAATGCAGACAAAAATCTCTTGAATATAAACATCAGCAACTTTTTCCTGAACACATCTTGGGCAAGGGAAACAAAATTAAAAATGAACAAATGGGACTACATCAAACTAGAAAGCTTCTGTACAGCAAAGGACACCATTAGTAGAACAAAAAGGCATCCTACAGTATGGGAGAATATATTTATAAATGACATATCTGATAAGGGGTTAACATCCAAAATATATAAAGAACTCGCAAGTCTCAACACCCAAAGAGCAAATAACCAGATCAAAAAATGGGTGGAGAATCTGAACAGACATTTCTCCAAAGAAGACATGAAAAGATGCTCCACATTGCTAATTATCAGAGATAATGCAAATTAAAACCACAATGAGGTATCACCTCACACCAGTTAGGATGGCCACCACCCAAAAGACAAGGAACAACAAATGCTGGTGAGGATATGGAGAAAAGGGAACCTCCTACACTGCTGGTGGGAATGTAAATTAGTTCAACCATTGTGGAAAGCAATATGGAGGTTTCTCAAAAAACTAAAAATAGAAATATCATTTGACCCAGGAATTCCACTCCTTGGAGTTTACCTAAAGAAAACAAGATCCCAGATTCAAAAATAAGTATGCACCCCTATGTTTATTGCAGCGCTATTTACAGTAGTCAAGATATGGAAGCACCTAAGTGTCCATCAGTAGATGAATGAATAAAGAAGATGTGGTACATATACACAATGGAATATTATTCAGCCATAAGAAGAAAACAAATCCTACCATGTACAACAACATGGATGGAGCCAGAGGGTATTATGCTCAGTGAAATAAGCCAGGCAGAGAGAGACAAGTACCAAATGATTTCCCTCATTTGCAGAGTATAACAAAAGTAAAACTGAAGGAACAAAACAGCAGCAGATTCCCAGACTCCCAGAAGGGACTAGAGGCAAAGGGTTAGGGAGGGTGGGTGGGGGAGGGAGGGAGAAGGGGATTAAAGGGCATTATGATTAACACACAATATAGGGGAGTCATGGGGAAGGCAGTGTAGCACAGAGAAGACAAGTAGTGACTCTATAGCATCTTGGTATGCTGATGAATAGTGACTGCAATGGAGTGTGGGGGGTGACTTGATAATATGGGTGAATGTTGTAAACACAGTGTTGCTCATGTGAAACCTTCATAAGATTGTATATCAATGACACCTTAATAAGTAAATAAATAATTTTTAAAAATATTTGAAAATGAAATTAAAAAATACATCAAAGGGATCATCCATCATGACCAAGGAGGTTTTATTCCAGGATGTAAGGATGGTACAATATTATAAATCAATATCATACACCACATTAATGAAAAGGATAAAAACCACAAGATCATTTCAATAGATGCTAAAAAAGCTTTTGAAAAATTCAACATCCATTCTTGATAACTCTCAACAAAATGGGTATAGAGGGTGTGTACCTCAACATAATAAAGCCCATATACAACATACTCACAGCTAACATCATAGTCAATCAAGAAAAGCTGAAAGCTTTTCCTCTAAGATTAAGAACAAGACAAAGATGTTACTCAACATACTACTAGAGGTCTTAGACATGGCAATCAGACATAACAGAGATAAATGGCATCCAGATTGGTAAAGAAGAAGTTAAACTGTTGCTATTTGCAGATGACATACATAGAAAATCCTAGGGACTCCAAAAATTTTAGAACTGATAAGTGGATTTAGTAAAGTTACAGGATAAAAAATTAATATGCAGAAATCTGTTACATTCCTATATACTAACAACAAACTAGCTCAGATAGAAATCAGGAAAACAATTCATTTACAAGTACATCAAAAAGAATAAAATACCTAGGAATAAACCTAACCAGGAAATGAAAGACCTGTGCTCTGAAAACTATGACACTCATGAGAGAAATTAAGACATAAATAAATGGAAACCTATTTTTTACTCATGGATAGGAAAAATTAATATTATCAAAGTGACCATTCTGCCTAAACCAATTTACAAATTCAATGCAATCCCTATCAAAATGCCGACAGCATTTTTCAGTGAACTAGAACAAATAGTTCTAAACTTCATATGCAACCACAAAAGACCCTGAATAGCCAAAACAATCCTGGGAGAGAAGAACAAAGCTGGGGGTATTACACTCCCTGATTTCAAGCTATACTACAAAACTACAGTAATCAAAACAGTATGGTACTGGCACAAGAACAAAACCATGGGTTAATGGAACAGAATAGAGATCCCAGATATAAACCCATGTATGTGTGATGGGCCAATTAATATGTGATAAGGAGGCATTGAATATACAATGGGGAAAAGACAGCTTCTTCAACAACTGGTGTTTGGATAATTGGACAATTACATGCAAGAGAATGAAACTGTCTAACCCCATACACAAAAGTAAACTCGAAATGGATCAAAGTCGTGAATGTTAGACATGAAACCATAAAACTCTTAGAAGAAAACATAGGCAAAATCTCTTGAACATAAGTATGAGCCAGTTTTTTCCTGGATACATCTCAGGCAAGGGAAACAAAAAATGAACAAGTGGGACTACATCAAACTAAAAAGTTTCTAGAGTTATCTAGAGAGATCTAGAGATTCTAGAAGTATCTAGAAGATCTATAGAGTATTATGCTCAGTGAAATAAGCCAGGCAGAGAAAGACAAATACCATCTGATTTCACTTATTTATGGAATATAAAAACAAAGCAAAGCAGAAGAAACAAAACAGCAGTAGACTCATAGATACTGAGAAGTGACTGGTGGTTACTGTGGGGAATGGGTTTGGGTGGGCGGGTGGGGAGGATGAAGGGGATAAAGGGGCATAAAAATTCTCAATCATACTGTAAGTTTGTCATGGGGACAGTAGTACAGCATGGGGAATCTAGTCAGTGATTCTGTAGCAACTTTCTATGTTGACAGTAACTGCACTAGAGGGGGGTGAGGATTTTAATAGTGTGGATAACTGTTCGAGCACTGTATTGTATATTTGAAACCAATATAAGATTGTAAATCAATGATACTTCAATAAAAAAATTAAAAAAGAAACAAAAAATAAATTTTTTTTATTAATTATTAATTTATTAATTCAGCATAAATATGAATAGAATCCCCATTCCTCAAAATGAAATATTTTGAGAAGTATGTCTAAAAATTTTCTTTTAAAATGGTTTTATAGAAGCGTACTTTTTTTTCAGTTTTATTACTGTATAGAACTGTAATCCATTGTAATTGGTATTTACTTATTTTTAATTAGCCAAAATGGTGGTCATTCAGTCTTATATTCTAAACCAATAACCTGGCAGTGACCACAGTAAGAAACATTTACATTTGATGCCATCTATAATATTTGTCTGTATAACTGAAACAAGTTTCACAAAATTATACTTATTCATACCCCATGATGGAGTGTGATATATTCTATTATATTCTATCTTGGTTTTTTTTTAATGCTAGTCACAAGTCATTGAATTGATTTTATGATACTGTAATGACTTGTATCCATAGTTTGAGAAACACTGTCCTAAATGACCACATATTTTGGTATGCTTTTATCTAATAAATTACCTTTAATTCCAAAGCAGATTCTGCTGAAAATATGCAGATTATTCAACTTCAGGTTCTTAACAAAGCAAAAGAGAGACAACTAGATAATTTAGTTGAAAAGTTAAAAGAAAGTGAACGTCAAATCAGATATCTGAATCACCAGCTTCTGATGACCAAAGGTAAGATAACTGTTGAGTTCTGTCGTTTATGAGGTACACTACAAGATTCCTTGTTTCCAGTAACCTGATTTTAAATATGAAGCTTAGAGAACTGATACACTTGGTAGAGGTGTCATTGTGAGTCAGTCAGAGCAAAACAAAAAACCTAGGACTCTTGACCCTTGGCTTTGATTCCTTCTCTCCAAAATTAGTTTGAGGTCCTCATTTTCTCCCTTCTTTTTCTTTTTATTAGGCTGTTAGAGTCAATGAACACTATTCAACTGTACTGATAATCTTCTGTCCTAAAATGTTGATTCCTTCTGTAGTTTACCTTGGATGATGTATTCAGTTCCCAGAGAGTCTGCGCTTAGTTTGCAGTACCTCTTCTGAATCTACAAATTAGTATAATGTTTAATCCAAGTAAGATTTAGTGGTCCTTAACTCCTTTAGTTGTGCCAGGGAGACAATGGAGCTGTGTCTGGGAGAAGCACATGGAGTAAATGGATTCAAATTATAATTGCTTACTCTTCATGCTTTCTGTATTTGGTCAGTGTTGAGCTTTCATTTGTAGAATGATTTTTTGACTGAACTTCAGCTCATTTCAAAGTTAATTGGTAGTGAAAAGGTCTCTTCTGTAATGCTCATAAAATTTATTTTGAGAGAACTTGTAAGCTGTTACAGTGAAGTATGTGGGAAAAATTTAAGATTAGGTGAATTTAAATGTTTGTTGCAAGTATGTATAAAAAGTAATTAGTCCTCAGATTCCTTCTTTGATTAGCAGGGGTTTGTCACCTCTCTATCTCTTCTCAAGTAAACAGATCCTGAAATCATTGTTAGGAAATCTATTTGGTCCCCAAAGGGATATGATAAGATTTTTGAATGAAGTGGTTCTGGTTCACTAAAAATTTTTTGGTCTCATTCAAGCATTCATTTTGGAAACTTTTCTAGTTTTCTCTAAATCAACTGAAGTTCATAATTTGAATTGAATTGAATGCAACAACATTTATTTGTGACATAGATATGATATATGATGGAAATTATGACAATTGGGCTTCTTCTATAATAACATTATTTATCTAAACATTTTTAATGTTAGATGAAAAGGATGGTTTGACCCTCAGCCTCCGGGAATCACAGAAACTCTTCCAGAATGGAAAAGAGAGAGAGATGCAGCTTGAAGCACAAATAAAAGTACTAGAGACCCAAATACAAGCATTAAAAGTCAATGAAGAACAGGTAAATATTTTATCTTGATTATTTATAGTAAAATTATTTTTTAGAGTGCAAAGTTCTGTTACTTAACTTGTAATATAGTAGGATCAACTTTAGAAGAACCTTGACGTTTATACCTTCTTCAACCATAAGCTGCCTTTCTTTCCTTTAACCTTGGAGAAATGGTGCATCTATCCACCTAGCAGAAATCTAGAGGAGGCCTCAGTTCCTCTGTTTCTCTTCACCCAGTCAGCTACTATGTTCTGTTGAGTCTCCTCATTTCTGTCCAGATGCCCCTAATCAGGATTTTACCATCTATTACAAAAGTCTGTTAACTAGTCTCCAGTCTTTTACCCCTTCTCCAAGTTCTCTGTGCTGGTCATCTGCATAACCTTTCTAAAATATAGTTCTGATTATGTCTTTTCCTTGCGTTAACACCTTTCAGTCACGCTGTTTTATTTGTGGGATGAAGTATGGCATCCAGGTGACCATCTGATCCTTGCCTATCTTTTCTCTTACTCTCCTCAAACTCAATAGCTTGCTGTTTTTATATAACTGTATGTGCTGTCTCCTCTCTGGAATTCCCTTTCTATGACACGTTGCTATTTGATTAGCAAGCAGCTGCTCACAGACTTTCTCTTCCGAAGTCTCCCCTGCTTTCCTCCCCAAGCCAGATGATTACAGCTGTTGTAGGAGATATTGGACATCTTGACAAGCAAGAATAGGCTGCCCTCATCTTTATTGCCTCACCACATTAGCCCAGTGCCTGGCATATAATAGGTACTCAGTGTATGTTGTGTGAATGTTGTTCAACATTGACCTAACCTATCTATAACCTGTATATTTTTTTCTTATTTATTTCTTCTTTCCTGGCTTTGATACTACCATGACTATAGCTTTATGGTGTGTTTTGAAATTTGGTAAACAAGGGCTGCCCGTAATATTCTTAAAAAATTTTGCAGTGCTTTTTCATATTTTCTCTTCTAGATCTCATAATCAACTTCTCATATTTTGTAAAAAGTCTTGTTGGAAGTTTGATTAGTGAGACACTGTATGTTTACCATATTATAAATGAGTTAACTACATCCTGGAGACATCAAATTTTCTTGCCTAAGGTTTCAAAGCAGTTATTGGCAAAGCATCAGAACCTAAATTTCCTGATCCCAATAGACTTGCCTGTAAAGTGGTAGCACGTTTTTTGATTAATGAGATAGACATTTGATTGTTAGAAATAGTTATTGGTAGCCATGCCTGGTGGTAGATGATTCATGAGAGTAATACATCGTTTTGGAGCAGGGGATGAGGGTAGTTAAAAGAGAAAGTGGTTATAAACTAGCTTGCTTTTATATGAGAATTGAGGCTGTTTCTGGGGATGGTTTAATGGAAGAATTTGGACAATGTTGTCTCATGTCTGACTGCTTCTTGTCCTTCAGGTCTCAGGTAAAAAAAAAGTCACCTTTTTAGAGAGGAATTCCCATCTCCTTTTTATCTAAAGTAGCCCAGAACTCCGTATTCCCACTCCCCTTCATCCTGCCATATTCTGTTACTCTATTTGAAAACTGTCTGAAATGATCTCATTTGTTTACTTTGTTATTGTCTGTCTTTTCCTGCCAGAAAGTATTAAGAGTTTGGACCTTGCCTGTACTGTCATTATCTGCTTAAGTGCTTAGAACCCTGCCTGGCACAAAATATCCACATTATTTACTGAGCCAATGAATAAATGTCTTAAACAATTAAAGCAGTATTGAATAAACAGGCAGTCTCTGGATCAGAATGAAGAATAAGCCTCATCTGAAATTTTAACTTTTGTGTGTAATGTAGATTATGAACATTTTTAACTTTTTGAAAACTGATAAAGTTACTAGATTAAAAAGTTCCATTGCTTTTATGTAGTAAAGGTTATAACTTTGTAATCTTTTTATAAGTGAGAAATTACATTTATACAAAAATAAAGTAGCACAAATAAAATAATAAAATAAAAACAACAGAACCACCAAGTGTGTTAGTTTCCTATTGCTGCTGTAACAGATTACCAGAAATTTAGTGCTTGTAACAACACAGATTTATTGCCTGAAAGTTTTGGAGGTCAGAAGTCCGACATAGGTGGGCTAACATCAAGGCATCAGCAAGGCTGTGTTGCTTTTTGGAGGCTCCTGGGGTGAATCAATTTTATTGCCTTTCCAACTTTTAGAGGCCACCTGCATTCCTTGGCGTAAGGCCCATTTCCATCTTCAGAGCCAGAAGTCATTGGTTCTGACTTTTCTGCTCAGTTTCCCCCATTCAAAAACACTTGGGGATACTTTAGGCCCACCCAGATAATCCAGGATAATCTCTTTTTCTTTACGGTTACCTTATTAGCAACTTCAATTGGTCTGTAACCTGAATTTTCCCTTGCCATGTAAAATAACATATTCACAGGTTTCAGGGATTAGGACATGGACATCTTTTGGGAGCCATTATTTAGTGTACTATACCACTTTTTCAACAACTGTACAGTTACAGCTTTTAATACTTTGTTTTTAGTAAGCAAGCATTGACAGATTTCATCAGTCTTTCAAGAAACAGTTATCATTTTTCTATGACCTAACAATTGGATTGCCTCCCGCTTGGCTCACAGAGGAGAGCAATGCAAACAGCAGTGGGACCAGTGTAGTAGCAGCAGATTCCTTACCTGGTGCACACACTGCCATCATGCTGTGCAAAATCTTCTTTCCCTCTCCTCAGGTAACTACACTGCTTCTCTGTGATTAATGTTTCCAGTAACCATCGCCCTGGTGTGTACCAGCTGGGGAAGTGTTAAGGAACTGGGGGAGATCCTTTCTGCTCTAGTCTCCTTAAAGCATGATTGATTTTTTAAATTAAATATCATAAAGAGAGAACAGAGTTGAAATACAGTAAACATGGACACCCTGTGTGTTTTTACTAGATGATTAAGAAGTCCAGAACAACTGAGATGGCTCTGGAAAGTCTGAAGCAGCAGCTGCTGGACCTTCATCATTCTGAATCATTTCAACGTGCCAGAGAGCAACATGAGAGCATTGTTCTGGGCCTCACAAAGAAGTATGAAGAGCAAGTGTTGTCCTTACAAAAGAAATTGGATGCTACAGTCACTGCACTTAAGGAACAGGTTGGGATGATTTCAAATGAGCAACTGTTATAAACGAGTAAAGCTGGTTATTTTTTCAGCTGCTATTTTGTGTTTCATCTGTAGAAATTTTGGATGTATGTGTATGTGTTCTATTGTAAGTAAAGTTTAAAAGCCGAAGATTTTTAACCTCAGAGTAACCATGAAGGCATAGTATTGGAAATCCTTCTTCTTGTAGGATTGCTTAGTACTTTCTCAATTCTCACATTACTGGTCCTTTACCTGTAGCGTATTTACACATATTGTTCGCATTGTCTTAGAATAGATCCAGAACACTAATGAGCGTTCTGGGAGCTGGCCTGAACTTGAGAGGTTGTCCTGGGAGCCTAACCAGTAGAAAGCCTTTCTGAGTTCTCCCAGCATTTGGTAATTAACCTGTCAATAAAGATTGTCTGGAAGCGGTTCTTGGGAGAAGAGTTAATTTTGAGAACAGTGTAATAAAGAAAATAGGGAAGGAAGTCTGATCTAAAATCATCAAGATTTCACACTTGAGCGTATTTCAGTTTTTATTATTTTTTCGCCCCAAAGGGAATAAAATGTTGGAAGCTGGGGGTGAGCCATGTGGGGGATTTGCTTGTGCTCCAAAACCCCAGGTAATCACTTGAGTGAGAAAAATTTCAGAGCACATTTTTCTTAATGAAATTTCAGAATTCATTTAACCCAAGGGAACAGAAGACAAATAAGATGTTGAGGGAATGGAAAATCCTACCACACTTAAATTCGTCCTGATTCAGGTTGTTATTTATACACCAGCTAAATGTTTCCATGACTTAGGTACAGCTGTGTCAGATTGCATTATTGGCAATGATGTACACTGTTTTATTTTATATATGTATGTATATGTATATATATATATAATATATACTTGTGTAAGTTTTATTAGGTTTTTTTCCTCAATGTTTTAATTTTTTTTAATAAAGAAAACATTTTGTGAATTTGGTGTGGAGGATATGTAGGGGTGGGGAAAGACAAAGGCTAGCCACATTGAAAAGTTTGTTTTCTGTAATACTTAAACAAATGGGATTTGAGATATAGTTTTATTAATCTTGGCTGTGTTTATGTAGTAGCATTAAAGTTAGCTGGTGAACGGTCTTCCTTGGTGACGAGGGGAGTAGAGTCTGGAGGCTTTTCCATGCTGGGTTGATTAAGGTCTTTTTCCCTGTTATGATTCGCAATGGATTTTTTTTTAAACAGCTTTTTTATTTTTGTACAGAAAACACAGAGCTGATGTTTTTTTTTAAACAGAGCTAACTGCTGTCTGTATATCATTGCATAACTGCTTTGCAAAGCGGTGATTCCAAAGTGCTCACACTTTTTTCTTTCTGGGAAATGTTTCTTGTGCCATCCCTTTTATCCATTTGGTATAAACTGGCTCAGCAGCATTTTTAATAAAAGGTCAGTCCATATTATCTAAGTCCCAGTGAGATTCTTGACTGGAGAGGTTCTGTAAAGATCAACCAGGAGCTAAAGAGATGCCTGCCTGTAATAGGAAAAATGAATGAATGTGTTCTACAAAGAGGGGATGGATTGAGATTTTCTTAAAGTAGCTGGTAACCATACATACATGCTGCATTTTGCTCCTTGCCCTCTTTTTCTTTATAAAAGTTACTGAAGAAATGTAAACTATTTCCCTTTTAATAAACCTTTTCTCACTATACTCCATTCAGCAGATTATAAAGAAAAGTGAAACAACTCTTGGAAAATAGTAGCAAGGTACAAATAACTGGATGATTTTTGCCAGATGAATAAGTTTGCCAAACTTATGTGTATACTACATACACACAGCCAAGATTAATAAATAATCTAGGATCTGAGGGGCTCTAATGTAGTCGTACACAACTGAACCTAATATTATGTACATAGTGTATACACAGTGTATAGTGTATACACAGTGTTAGCAGAGTAGCTATTCAGACATAGTAAGTTTTGCTGGTTACAGAGTTTGTTAATCTGGCATCTCCTAAGGCAGTACATGACTAGGCTCCAGGCAGTTGATGAATCCCCTGGTATTGCGATGTAATTTTCTTTGGGGGTCAGTATATGCAGTTTTTTTACAGAAGACCCATGAGCTTTTCTTAGATTTTCCAACTTCATGCCTCCCCTTGCAAGGGTTGAAAATCACTGCTTTATAAAAAACTTGTTACTGATGAGAAAGGACTACAATTGTAAGCTAATCAGATTATTCCACAGCTAAACATCAGGATGTAAATAGACTAAATGTATAATTATATTTTGAAGGATAAAGTTCAACACAGGGACTACCTAATACTATGTAATGGAAGGAGTAGCAATCCATGATATAGTTGGTGGGTTGTTTTATTTTTAATGTCTCTGTAACTAGTGTATTTTCAGAAATGCATGGCTTGTAATATTATACTGTGAATTTAGTGTTTCCTTAAGCAATCAGCTTTCCTGGGTAGAAAGGATTGAATACTCAACATACAACAGTTATTTTTATTTGGGTTGAGTTCCTCTTGTGTTTTTAGAGAGGCAAAAACAATGAGAAGGAATGAGCTGCTCTGTAGCTCCGTGTTCCTTCGGTAACAGAACTAAGCCAGCCATCTCCTGGACACTCCCCCAGACTGTCCTTCACCTCTCCCATTCATGGACGTGTTAAATCTCTGGTTATCTCTCCAAATTGCTATCTCCTCCTGTTTGTAGAAGTAACAAGTGAAGGTCTCTGATTATCTCCTTGATGGTATAAAACCTTTCTTCATTCTGGTCTTCTTGAAATCTTCAGCTTTTGGTGAAGTCATCAATTTGATTTCTATATTATGACCTTTACTTGGGTCGTTTTCTAACTTTCCTTTAATGTTATATTTAACGGCTCTATGTTAAACACTTTGTATTGGCTAAGAAACTCCTATAGACATCTGTGTGTGTGGCCTAATCCTAATTTTTCTGTGCACTAGAAATCTGTTCAATTCTGTCTGCTTCCATGGATTCAGCTATTCTCTCTTTATTACCACATTGTCTTGTTCAGTCCTAAAAGATTCTGCCTTTATGAGTCTTGAATTGAATGTTCTTACTCAAGCTAATCATGGAAAAGATGGACCCATTCATTTTGTTTTGTTTGTTTCTGGGTGCTTAAACTGCAGTTTTATGCGTATAATGTGATTCCCTGAACTTGTCAACAGGAAACAACATGATTTAATTGGTAGAGTCAAATTATCGCCACAGTCTGCCTTTTTTTTTTTCGTCAGTGTTTTTCATATTTACCTTTTCTTGAACTTTTTTTTTTGTCTGTTCTCAGTCTCCTATTAACAGCTGTTGTGATCTCCCCAGTACATAAATGTTAGTTGTCTCCCTACGTTCTTGCACACACATTCACACTATCATTAATATCACCCTATTCATTGTGTCTGTTATGTTACTTTGGCACTTTAGAACCATGCTTTTCGAGCTGGCGTTGGGATCAGCAGCGGTGTGCCAAGAGGTTTGTGGTGTTGAATAAACATAGACCAGTTTCCAGAAACTTCATTTTGCTTAAAAATTTGGTAGAGAAAACTTGCAACAAGCATGACTACATTATGAAATAGAATACAAATTTCACATGAATTTTTAAGCTAAAATAGGGGAGACTTCACCATCCCTTTCCTCTGGTTAATGGTATTGTTAGTATCTTTAGGGAGGTGCACCTTATGTTAGTATCCTTAAGACATTATTGGCCTTTAGGTTATTCTATGGATCGAGCCCCAGATGTCCACTCTGCTTCAAAGCCCTTTCCTGATATTCCTCTTACTACTTATTTTTCTCAGGTCTTTTTTAGGCAACTTCAACCAATTACCTTAATTTACTCCTCTTCCTCTCGTGCTCTGCAATTCGCCTAGAGTTTAGCCTGTGTAGCCTTTTTTGAATGACAGGTTATGCTTTCTTCCATCTGGGCTTGGGACTCCCATGGCTCATTACTCTCCAAAACAATTTTTTTTTGAAGAAATTTGAATGTATTGTATATGTGCTCTGTATTTCCTATGTATCCCCATATAACTACATGCACGCGTGCATGCGTGCACAGACACACTTATCCTGGATTTTCTCTGTCATTCATTTCTCCAGGTTTTTTTTTTTTTGGTAGCACTCCATATAAGGCACTACATGGGCACCTTCCAGGAGACTCAAGAGAAATAAGATGTGTAAAAGGTAAAAAGGAAAACAAATGAGAAGCAGATCAAGTATAAAGAAGTTCAGAAGAGGGAGAGATTATTTTTGGCTACTCAAAATAGTATGAGCTTTTGCCTGTTCAGAATGAAGTGACTTTCCACATGTATCTGTATCCTTGCTGTCTTGGGATACAAATAACATGGTTCAAGGTGTTCTGCCTAAATATGTATACATGCACTTATACTGACAGTATAAAATGCAAATAGGAATATATTTCTTTTGATTTAAATGAAGACTAATTTTAGAATAACAGTGTCTTATGATTGTAGAGCAGGAGGAGACTTTAGAAATCATTGAATTCAACATTTATTAGGAGAGTTAGAAAAGAAAAAATTCAGAGGTTAATGGCTTGCCCAAGATCATGTGGATTTATTCTCCTGACTCTCAGCCCTGTGTACTTAACCTTATACAAGAGGTGAGGCTACCATGTGATGATTTTATATTTGACTTATGTATTGTAATTGTTAGTTTAATACTTAATAAATGAGTGTGAAAATGACTTCTTGAACACTTTTTCTATTTAGGAAGACATTTGCTGTCATTTGAGAGATCAGGTTAAACAACTGGAAAGGAATCAAGAAGCAACCAAATTAGAAAAGACTGAGATCATTAACAGATTGACAAGAAGTCTAGAGGAGAGTCAAAATCAGTGTGCCAACCTGTTGCACTCAGGTGGGTGTATGGTGGAATATTGTCTCCCCAAAAGGCTAGTATAATTGCAGAGATAACAGTAGGATCCATGAATCATCAAAATCCAGGAAAGGCAGAAAAGATCATCAGTGACAAATTTTTTTAACTTTTTTTTAGTATACATGTATAAAGGTGTTGTGCATTTGCATTAGATAATTTGGGAAACAGACAAGTATAAAGTAGAAAATAAAAATAACCACTAATCCTGTTACACAAATTGCTAACAGTTGAATGTATTTCCTTCAAGTGAAATGGATGCACACACCTAGACAATTCTCTGCTTCTGTACGTAGTGCATTTCTGAAAACATACCAAAGCTGAATGTTCAAAAATTGAACACTAAAATATATATTACAAGGTAGATTTTATTCATGAAGGCTAAAAATGATTATGTAATCCCATTATATTTTGCTTTTAATACTCTATCTTTGATCACAAATTTCTATTGTTTTGTATAGCTTCTTCAATGTTTTTTTCCTTTCACAGTGGAATAGCCACTTGCCGGGTCAGTTGAAGCCAGTGAGTTAACATTTTGTCATGCTTAAGATTTCTAGAATGTCCTTCATAGTATTAAGTTGGAGACATATGCTTTCTATCATTAGTTTCAGCAGTACTTTTATTTCTTACTAATTTTTATATTACATATTAGAGTAAAAGGCAATAAAATAATAAAATGTTTATACAAATACTACCAAGTGCACACAACTGCCCTATTTGTTGGTGTGTATCTCACTCTGAAAATCCGTCAGTGGTTCTTTATTGATATATGAGAGTCACACTTTGGCATATAAAGTCAATTCAGACTGTTGGTATGATATGTATAAGAGAAGGCTATTCAAAAGTTGAAAGTACTAAAGGCAAAGACTATCTAAATATGTGTGTGTGTGCGCTTTGCAGGGTGGGGTGTGCAAAATTTGCATCATACTCTGTTAAGGTTCCCCCTTCCTGCTGATTTTCTGTCCTTTTGTTTCACATGGCATTATTTACTCAGCCTTTTTCCTTGCCATTAAAGGCTTTGAAAATACTATTTTGTTTAGTTGCATAAAATGCCATCATTACTTTGCTTAACCATTTCCCAGATGCTCATTTTCTTGTGGATAAACCCAATAAAGTCCCTTTTAAATGGGAACCTTCCCTAGTACATTTAAAAGATTAGGTTCCTAAAGTTTTAGAAGCATAATCCCAGTATGTTTTTTTCACATGTGTGTGGGGGGGGTGGTAGAAATAAAAGCATTTAGAAAGAAGCTAAAGGCAGCATGCTGTGTTCTTATTAGAGGGTAGAAATGGATTCCAAAGAATTTTTGCTTTGGCTTGCTGTGAGGTAGAATGTTATGCTCTTATTAAAGGACCTGTGGGGTGTTAAGGTCTGTTAATGTGGCTGATCTTATTCATAGCAGGCCACAGTAGCCCACGTTTTCAACTTCCCAAGGGCATGGGGGAGCCATACTAAATCTTGGCAATGTCTGGACGGGACCTATGCCTTGTGGGTCTCACTGGCTATATACCTTTGTGTTCCAAAAAGATAATGAAAAAGGTAATAAAGCAGAACTCCACCTTCTGTAACTTCAGCAGATTCAGGTTTTCTGTACCTCCTAAGTACTTTGTCCCTTTACATTTGCAGTATTCTTTGATGTTCCCCTCCTCCCCCCCAGGCTCAGTACAGGAGGTGGCTCAGCTACGGCTCCAGCTGCAGCAGGCACAGAAGGCGCACGCGATGAGTGAAAGCATGAACCAGGCTTTGCAAGTGAGTCCTGCCACTTGGAAGAGACTTTATGGGTGACTGAGTTGGGCAGGGCTTCTGTCACCTTTCTGAATCACAGATTTCTCTCTGGAAGAGGTGGTGGTTGGGCCATTTCCAAACCAGTCCATGAGAGGTGATCAGTCTCCCCGCACACTTGGGTTGTTGAGCCCAGGTCTGTCTGACTCTAGAGCCAGGGCTGTGCCCCCCGCCGCCAGCCTGCCTGCCTCCTCCTCTCGTCTATGGGTGCCCCCAGAGGTGGGGACGTCTACAGGTGTGGGAAACCTACAGTCTGCTGCAGTTCTCTCACATCCTCCTCCTCCTGTGCTACTTAACGTTTCCCACTGGAGGAAGAGTTCCTGAATGACCTCCCCTGGGAAGAGGCCTTTCGCTGTTTTACCACTGGCAAACTAAAGTACAAGTTCTTGGCAAACCATTCTACTCCAGAAAGCCAAAACGTGCTGCCATCAGCTCCCCAGCTCAAGGGACACTTTTCCTGGAGGACAAAAATGTAAGCTAGGGAGGTGTGACGGAAACTTCGTACATTTGCTTTCTCATTCGTTTATTCATTTGTTCATTCAGTTTACTTGAAAACCTGATATGTGCTGGCCTTTATAAAGTTACTTTTAATGTATGCTAAAATGTATTTGAGGAAGCGTTTCTACCTTCTTTTGACCATTAAAATGAATTTTGAAGTTTAGATAGAATGATTCCTTCATACAGGAAAATAATGAAAATAATGTAAATTTTGTGTTTTAGGAAGAATTAACAGAACTAAAAGATGAAATTTCTCTCTATGAATCTGCTGCAAAATTGGGAATACTTCCAAGTGACTCAGAAGGAGAATTAAATATAGAACTCACTGAATCATATGTGGATTTGGGTATTAAAAAAATCAACAGGAAAAACTCCAAAGTAAAGAGGTATGAAGAAAATAGTTTATTGTAGAAGAACCTACATTAATAATACTGATCATGCATGTAAACAAGTAGCACAGGCATGAAATGAGCCGACTAGGGGTTCTTGAATGTGGACAGTATGCTTAAGTATTTTCTAATGACATGTAAATGTCTGAAATCAAAGTGCACAGAAATGGCAAGTGTGTTGAAAGTAGGTTCCCATTATTTATCAATGGTGTATGAGAAAATAAGCACTACTTTTCCCTAGGAACCTTACTGTGACCTTACCTTTAAAATACTACTGCTTAACGCAGATAGTTTGGCAATCTCATGGCAGGGGACCTTCCGTGGGCTGCTTGAGGGGGTGCTGGTGGTGGTAGAAGAGGGAGCACATTCAGGCATCATTAAACACTTAGAAGATGAACAAAGGGGAGGATGAACATTTGTGAGGCACTTGTTATTTGTGTGGTGCTACGCAAGGCTCTGGGAGTAAAGTATGAGATGAGAAAGAAACTGTCCCTTTTCATAGGAAGTTTACATTTTGCCTAGTTGGGGAGAGGGAGACATACTTGTAACCAACTAAGTGCTTTATGCTGTGTTGTGCCTGATGGACAAAGGAGCATTTACCCATTCCTTCTATTGGTCTGGGGTAAGGAGGAAGGATGAGGTATTTGGAAGAGACTGCATTCAGGTTTAAGGAAGGCTTTTCTTGAATGCATTTGGCTCACACTACCGCCATCCAGTTTATAGTTAAAGACTGTTCTACCTTCATTATTGTTTAGTGAGAGCGTTTGCTACCTGTTGTGTTTCAGGTATCACACAATTAAATACAAATATATAAATCTCCTAAAAGATTTGCTCTACAATAGGTTTTAAAAGGTAGTTTATTACTGTGATTTCATTTTCAGAGCAGTAAGATAAGATTCAGGAAACTGAAATGTGAAGCGACAGGGTGATACTGTAAAACAAGATGTTAATTTAGTTTAGCTAGACTCCGTTTATCTGGACTATCATCTTGACAGATCACAGCTGTACTCCAGAAGGAAGCAAAGAAGTAAATAGTAGAACTAGATTATGGGATGTATTTAATAGAGGACACTTTCAAGCTTTTATCCCAGGGTCACATTCACTTAGATTTGTTTGTACCCCATGAGTTACCTAATTTCCTGACTGACCACAGAGTGGTTGGGGGAGACTGTTAGGAGAGGTTCTACCAGTGCTTTAGCCAGGCAGCCCGGTCTTAGCAAGGGAACATTATAGGAACACAAGTAGATGGAGCTGAGATCCAAACAGGATGGCCACAGTCATGATCCTGAGCTGTTGAAGAAAGCCTTAGTTTGGCTGGTTAATTAAAGCAAAAAAGGATGTGTGCATTATATTTTTTACCCAGATTTACATAAAATTTCAAAGTTAAAATGGAGTCATCTGGAAAATTTACTTCTGTGAATGCCTCATTTAATTAATAATCCTGTTAATGCCAGCTTAATTGTAAGGGACTAGTGGAAAGAACAAGTTCTTTAGATCCATATTTTCTTTTGAATCATAGTTTTGCCATTTATCATTAGTGTTATGACCTTGGGCAAGTTTTTCATTTCTGAATGTTTTCTTATCAGGCTTTTTCTGTTAAGTAGATTATAGCTTATCCCTTGTGGGTTAAAGTGAGGATTAAAATAATGAACATAAAGGGCCTCATGTAATAATATGTTCTTGTACATACTAGGTACTTCATCACTCATAGCTATTAGTATTTAATAAATGATTGCTTAAAATATATCACTAATGTATTTTTTGTATTAATCCACTTTTAGTTCAACATATACTTTATACACAGTTCTTGATCCTCATCTCAACTTGGGGGGAATGTTGAATCCATATTATCATTTTAGATTTGGGAAAACCAGAGCTCAAAGAGCTGAATTCTTTTGCTCAATAAGACAGACCATTAACACTAGAACCAGTACTTGAACCCAAAACTTTGCTGTCATGTAAATCTGTTGGTTCGCATTTACATGACAGTCATCCTGTTCCCCTTAGACTTCATTCTTCTTTATGTCTTTTATTTTAGAGGATTAAAGATTTAGTTCATGCCAAAAAAGATTTGTCGCCATCTTGTCATTATTTTATTTTATTTTGTGCCACAATTATCCTGGGAATTGGGTAAATAATATACTTATATACAGTATATGTCTATTATCTATATATAATAGACATATAAATGTTAATATATATGTGTATATATGTGTTTATCTTTTCAAGTAGACTTCATGATGTCTACGTCTACTAAAATGTATTCTACTTTTGCCCTATTAGTAAACATCATAAAATTCGACACTAATTTAAAGCACATTCCTATAGATAACAAATCTGAGCAATCCCATCACAATTGTAGTAAAAGGAGTGCCGGCCACGCTCAACTGGAAAAGTAAAGAATAACTAGGCACACAGTGGTTGGTCACTGAAGTTCAGCTAGACCTGCCTGAAGGCTGGATAAATGAAGAAAGATTTAGCTAATAGTCATTCGGCTCATCACCAGTTTAGTAGATAAGAAATTGGCTTTGAGGAAAAAGTAAAAATATTTATTCATAGATCAAAATGAGAAGAGATAGAGGAGAGAGAGATTTGTACCTTTCCTCTGCTGGATTGTGATTCTTTGAACAAGAGAAAGAAGCAGATTTCCCAGCATTTGAGAATTTAAGTTCTTTGTTGACTTGAGCAGCTTTCAAGTCACTGACCCAAATACTAGCAGCTCCAATTCCCAATTCCCACTTCCCTTCAAGCTACCCGCCTAGTAAATTTTAAAGGTTTAGCCTCAGTGTTCTATTTCACATTCATGGCATTTGAGTAGCTAAATCTGCATGCAGCTTGCAGACAGCTTCCCTTCTCCCTTATTATAGTTGGCTGTGAAGCTCAAACAATAAACATTTAACAAGTGGAATGCTTTTTCCCTTCAGTCTTCTCAGCAGGCTTCGTAAGGGACTACAGTTTATTTGGACTTAGGGGAACTGACTTCCACAGGGCTCAGGAGTGAGCCTTATGCAGGACTGGTCACCACTGCTGACTTTTTCCCTTTTGGGAAAGAAGAGAAAATTATTTTAGCAAGCGCTTTCTCTGCTCTCTGACTTGGCTCTCTCTAGGAGTACATGATGTGCTATTTCAGTGGTCAGCATTCAGTAAGAAAAGAAATTAGGGATGCGTATTTGTTAACTGAACAAAGTAAGTGTTCTAAAAATTAGTTCACCACATCTTACAGCACAGGAAGATGTAATATATTTGCTATTTCTTATGCAATTATATTTCTATTTCTTATATTTATATCTTCTATTTCTTTTCTGTAGAAGTAGAAGTGGTGGTTTAAATAGATGAGATCTGTGCATATGATATTTACATTATATAACATGAAAGTTGTGTATATTGATAAATACATAGTATATTGCAAGGAGCTCTTTATAATGTTAAAAAACTTAATATTTTGTTCATCCTCTGTATATATGTGTGTGTATGTATATACATAATTATATATATATTCTAACATTCCACTCAAAATCATCTGAAGTTGAAAAACAGTAAAATTTTTTTGACTCAGGTGCTATTTATTTTTTTCAAATAGGTTTTTAGTTTTTTTAGAACAATTTACAGAAAAATATAGATTTACAGAAAAATTAATACAGTATAAAATTTCCCATATAGTTTCCCTTATTAACATCTTACATCATCTTAACCTTTGTTACAGTTAATGAACTAATATGGATACATTATTATTAACTGATGCCCATAGCCCGTAGATGTCCTTAGTTTCCACTTGATGTCTTTTTTCTGTTCCCAGATTGTATCCAGGACACCACATTACATTTAAGAGTCTTGTTTCCTTAGGTTATCTTGACTTTCCTTGTTTTCGATAAACTTGACAGTTTGAGAAATAGTCAAGTATTTTAAAGGAAGCCCCTCTTGGAATTTGATGTTTTCCTCATATCATATTTTTCTTATGGGTTTTGAGGAGGAAGATAACAGATATGAGGTTCCATTTTCATCACATCAGATTAAAGGGTATATATTATCAACTATTTCTTATAAAAATAACTTTCTCCTTTCTTATGGAAAAATTAGAAAATACATATTAAAAAAAACAGAAGAAAATCAAAAGCAGCCATAATCTTACTTCAACTACCATGAATAAAATCACAAGTTACATTTTGGTATGTAAGTTACACATTATCTGTTTCGTATGTTTCTGAAAGATAAAAATCATATTGAAAATACTATTTATAATGTGTCTTTTAGTACATTCTGAAATCTTTACATGTCAGTATATATTGTATATATTTACTCATGGATATGAATGAACTATAGTTAGTAATAATTTTATTATACTTGTATTTAAATTTTATTAGAAGTAATAGTGTTATTATTATAAACACCTTGTAGTTTAGTCTTTATTCATATTTTATTTCCTTATGATGTGGGTGAATGTCTTTGCTAAAAAGTATGCACATATTTGAGGTTTTTGATACATGTTGCTGAGCTGGCATTATTACCCATATCATGTGACAGTACCCATTTCTCTGTGCTCCAGCCAGGGTGAGAGTTACCACTTTCCTGTTTAAAATTTTTACATAGTTACATCCATTACTCTGTTCCCTTATGATTTCTGGATGGTGTTTTTCTACTACTTTTTATAGTTTTATTTTACTTCATAAACCTTGTAGAATTGTGAAATATAACATAATAAAGAGAAGTGCATGAAACATAAATGTATAGCTTAATGAATTATTTTAAACTGAATCCTCATGGAACAATCATTACCCAGGTCAAGAAGTAAACACTCTGTTCCTCCTTCTAGTCAGAACCTTGAGGTTAACTACTATCTTAACTGTTAAAGATATAATTTTCTGGTTTTATTGTTGTTATCTTTCATTCATATCTAAACACTGTAGATCAGGTTTGTCTTTATATAAAGGGCATTCATACATTAGGTGTTATTTTTTCTTCTACAGCTTTATTGAGATATATTTCAAATACCAGAAAATAAACCTACTTGAAGCATATAGTTCAGTGGTGTTTAGTGCATTCACAGAATTGTGCAACCATTACCACAATCTAATTTTAGAACATTTCAGCATCCCCCAAAACAAACCCAGTACCTATCACCAGTCATTCCTCATTACCCCTTCCTGTCCTCACAGCTCCAGGCAATCACTAGTCTACTTTCTGTCTCTATGGATTTGCCTGTTCTGTACATTTCACATAAACAGAATCATATGATATGTGGTCTTTTGCGATTGGCTTCTTTCACTTAGCATAATGCTTTCAATGTTCATTCACATTATAGCAAGTATCAGTACTTCATCCCATTTTATAGCCAAATAATATTATATTATATGAATATACCACATTTTACTTATTCATTCATCAGCTGATAAATATTTGGATTTCTACTTTTTGGCTATTATGAATTAAGCTGTTATGAACATTTGTGTACAAATTTTCTGTAGACATGTTTTCATTTCTCTTAGATATGTATTGAGGAGTAGAATTGCTATGTCATGTGGTAACTTTATGTTTAGCATTTTGAAAAATGGTCATACTGTCTTCAAAAGTGGCTACACCATTTTGTATTCCTATCAGCAATGTTTGAATTTCCTCATATCCTCACCAACACTTGCTATTTTACATTTTTTAACATTATAGCCCTCCTGGTGGATATGGAATGGTTTCTCATTGTGGTTTTGATTTGCTAGTGATGTGGTTTTGATTTATTGGCTAATTATGTTGAACATCTTTTCATGTGTCATTGGCCATTTGTGTATCTTCTTTGGAAAATTGTCTATCCAAGTATTTTTGCCATCTTAAAATTGGATTATCTTTTAAATGCTTAGTTTTAGGAGTTCTTTACATATTCCAAATACAAGTTCCCCATCTGGATATATGATTTACAGATATTTTCTCCTATTTTGTGGGTTGTCTTTTCACTTACTTGATAGCATCCTTTAATGTAAAAAGTATTTAATTTATGAAGTCCAACTTTTGCTTTTTTCTTTGGTTGCCGTGCTTTTTGTATATAAGAAACCATAGGGTCCTGAAGATTTAACTTATTTTTCTTCTGACAGTTTCGTCTCTTACATTAGGTCTTGGGTCCATTTTGAATTAATTTGCATATATGATGTGAGGTAGGGGGCTAATTTCATTCTTTTGCATGTAGATATCCAGTTGTCCCAGTTTCAAATATTTGTTGAAAAAGCTGTTCCCCATTAAATTGCTTTGGCACCATTGTTGAAGTCAGTTGACTGTAAATGTAGGGGTTCATTTCTGGGCTCTCAATTCTATTCCACTGATCTAAATATCTGTCCTTATGCCAGTACCACACTGACTTGATTGCTGTAGCTCTGCGGTAAGTTTTAAAATTGGAAAGTGTGAGTCTCCCAACTTTGTTCTTTCTCAAGATTGCTTTAACTATTCTAGTGTCTTGCCTTTCCATATGAATTAAATGATCAATTTGTCAATTTCTGTAAAGAAACCCAGTTGTGATTTTGATAGGGGTTGCATGAAATCCATAGATCAGTTTGGGGGAGTATTGCCTCCTTAACAATATTGTGTTCCAATCCCTGGACACACAGTCTACTTCCATTTATTTAGGTCTTTTTAAATTTCTTGCAGTGTACCAGACATGTATTTTTATAGTTTTGTGGTTTTCAGTCATATACTAGTCATATACTTTTTTTTGTTAAGTTTACTCCTAGGTATTCTTTTTTGCTGATTTATTTCCTTAATATATTTGCAGGTAGTTTGTTACTAGTGTACAGGAATAAGATTGACTTCATATACTGATCTTACCTGCCACATTGCTTAACTTGTTAATTAGTTCAAATAGTTTCTAGTGGATTACTTAGAATTTTTTACATGCAAGATTATGTCATTTTCTTATGGCATTTTTTGGAAAGCAAAAGTTTAAGATTTTATGAATTCAAATTATCAATTATCTTATAGATCATGATGTTTATGTCTTATAACTCAATATGACAAAAATTTTCAATCATGATTTTTAGAAGCTTAGTTTTAGCTTTTACATATATATCTATGATCCATTGAGTTAGTTTTGTAGTATGGTGTGAGATAAGGATTGAAGTTCATTTTTGTCATAACAATATCCAGTTGATCTAATACCACTTGTCAGAAAACTTCTTTCCCCATTGAATTGCCTTGATATCTTTGTTAATAATCAATCAACCATACATTTGTGGGCCCATTTCTGTACTCCATTCTGTTCCACTGACCTTTTTGCTAATAACAGTCTTGACTCTGTAGCTGTTTTATAGTAAGCCTTGAGATGGGTTGGACAAATCCTTCAACTTTGTTTTCAGAATTGTTTTGACTATTCTAAGTCCATTGTGGTTCAAAATAAGTTTTATGATTATCTTGTCAATTTCTACTAAAAAGTCTGCTGGAATTTTAATTGGGACTGTGTTGAATACAGGTCAATTTAGGGAGAATTGACCTCTTAAGAAATTGCTATTTGTTAATCACAGCTCAATGAAAGCTGAGGAAAGAAGAGAAATTGAGTCTTCCTGTCTGAATATGCTTGCTATACCTCTCCTTTTGTTTAGATCTTCTTCAATTTCTCTCAGTAATTTTTTTGTAGTTTTCAGTGTAGAGATTTCTCTTATATAGATATCATTTCCCTTTAGCTTGAAGAGTTTCTTTTAACATTTCCTTAGCATTTTTACTGCTAATTTTCCTTATATGAAAATGTCCTTATGTTTGCTGATTATAGAATTCTGGATCAACTGATATTTTTTTCATCATTTTAAAGACATGTTCTTTCATTGTCTCTGGCCTCCGCGGTTTCTGAAGAGAAATCTATTGTTATTTAAGCCATTGTTCCAATAGGAAAATTAGTGTAGTTTTTCTTTTGCTGTTTTCAAGACTTTTTTCTCCTTTGTCTTTAGTTTTCAGCACCTTGATTATGACGTGTTTAAGTGTATTTTTTCTTTTAGTTTTTCTCATTCAGGGTTCACTGAGTTTCTTGAAAATGTAAATTTATTGTCTTTTACCAATTTATGAAAATGTTGACCATTATTCCTTCAGATGTCTTTTCTAGCCCTCTCTCTTTCTCCTCCCCTTTTAGGTCTCCTCTGAAATCTTTATATATTGTCTCACGGTTCCCTGAGACACTGGTCATTTTTTTTTTCAACTTTTTTTTCCTGTTACCATATTAGAAAATTGCTGCTGAACTATTTTTACATTCACCCATTCTTCATTCTTTACTCTGTCATCTCTATTTTGTTGAGCCTGTCCAGTGAGAACTTTTTTTTAAAAAAAACTTTCAAATATTGTATTTTTCAACAATAAAATTTATATTTGGTTCTTTTAAGTTTTTATTTTGCTATTGAGAAATCCTATCTTTTCATTCATTTCCAATATAATGCTGCCTGAATCATTGCTGGCTCAGTTTCTGTTGATTAATTTTTCTCCTGGTTTGGTTCAGATTTTCTTCCCTGCTTATTTGCATGCCTGGTAAATTTCGATTGGATGCTGAACATTTTGAGTTTTATGTCTAACGCATTGGATTTCATTGTATTTTTAAAAATATTGTTCATCTCTTCTGTGACACACTTAAGTTATCTGGAATCCATTTGGTCCTTCCAGGGCTTCTTTATAGGCTTTGTTACATTAGATTTAGAGCAGCCTTTAATCTGGGACTAATTTGGCCCCATTATCAAGGCAATGTTTGATGGTCTGTGAATTTGGAGGTCTTTCCATTATGGTTCGTTGAAGCACAAAATATTCCCAGTCCTATCCTTTTCCTGTGGCACTTTCCCTGGCCTCGCATACATGTATACATGGATTCAGGGATCTTCAGAACTCTGAAGCCACCTTTCTCACAGTATTTCTCCCCTCCAATTGTAACTATTTGGTCTCCCCAAACTGAACTCTGCAACTCAGTGAGACTGTTGGGCTTTCTTTGGGTTTCCTCTCCCTGGGCTATACAGGCTGAATGCTGCAGCATCTGGGGCTCACCTTGTTGGTCTTCCTTCTCTCAGGAATCACTTAGCTGGGCTGCCTATCTAATGATTGAAAACTATTGCTTCATGTAGATGACCTGGTTTTCTAGTGCTTTAAGGCAGGAAGACAAATCTGGTCTTTTTACTCTGTTATGGTGAGCAGAAGAAATTCTCATTCCTGTTTTGAAATTTATTGAAACCGAAGTTGGGATAAAATTGGCATGGCTTTTATTTTTGTTATTTTTTCCCCAATTGCCCAGCAATCTACCCAGACTTATGTTTTAGTGAAAGAGATACAGAAATCGTTGGTTGGAATAACTAGTGTTTTACTGTTCATTTCCTCTTTTATTTTTGTCATGTTTCTCTTGGAGTCATGAAGGACATGCATTTACAACATGCAGTTTACCAAACTAAAAATGCATGTGCTATTGAAGTTCACATGGTTGAACTCCTTTCAGTGAGGCAGCTGCAATAAGCTTAAGAATGAGCTTCCTGTGAATAAACTTATTTCTGAATATGGGGATGTAGCAAAGGTGATACCCTTGTATATGATGAAGCTTAAGATTATTTCTGAAATACTAGCATATAGTTGTATAGTTTACAAACGTGGTCACCACTGCAGTTAGTTGCTTTTAACGAGTAACCATGCTTGATGTGTTACTTGATTTAATCTTAAATATGCTAATTTTCCTTTAGCATTGTGCAGAATGAAGACCCAGACCAGGAGCTTTCCAAAGATGAGGTCATTCTGAAGCTGCAAGGGGAAGTGCAGCGTTTGCTGGGTAGCAACTCGCTGAAGCGTCACCTGGTGTGTCAGCTACAAAATGACCTCAAAGGCTGTCGTAAGGAAATTGAGGATCTCCAACATGTGGAGAAGAATGAAAGAAACATCAAGGTTGAGGTTCGTAGAGTTTGTACAGTTAAAAAGCCATTTAAAAAAATTTTTATTTTATTTTATTTATTTATTTATTCATTTTTTTTCTTTGAGAGGGCATCTCTCATATTTATTGATCAAATGGTTGTTAACAACAATAAAATTCAGTATAGGGGGGGTCAATGCTCAATGTACAATCATTAATCCATCTCAAGCCTAATTCTCGTCAGTCTCCAATCTTCTGAAGCATAATGAACAAGTTCTTACATGGTGAACGAATTCTTACATAGTGAATAAATTCTTACATGGTGAACAGTACAAGGGCATTCATCACAGAAACTTTCGGTTTTGATCACGCATTATGACCCATAAACAATCAGGTCAAATACGAATATTCATTTGATTTTTGTACTTGATTTATACGTTGATCCCACATTTCTCCCTCTATTATTATTATTATTTTTATTTTTAATAAAATGCTGAAGTGGTAGGTAGATGCAAGATAAAGGTAGAAAACATAGTTTAGTGCTGTAAGAGGGCAAATGTAGATGATCAGATGATCAGGTGTGTGCCTATGGACTAAGTATTAATCCAGGCTAGACAAGGGCAGCAAGACATCCACGGATGCAGAAGATTTCTCTCAAAGCAGGGGGGGTGAGGTTCTGAGCCTCACCTCTGTTGATCCCCAAATTCTCACCTGATGGCCCCCATGCGACTGTGCCTGTCTTAGGTTGTTCCTCCCTTGAGGAATCTTACCCGTCTCTGGCTAACCAGCCATCTTCCGGGGCCATACAGGGAAATGTAAAGTTGGTAAGTGAGAGAGAAGCCATATTGTTTGAAAAGGTTAGCTTTTTACTTCTTTGCACATTTATGCCCTGTGGCTTCTATGCCCAGCACTTGTCTCGAGGTATCTTTACCACCTGGAGGAATTATGATACTCGGTAACTTCGATATGAGGCACGAATTCTATTTAAGGGTTGTAATTAGGAAGGAAGAAGAAAAGCTATAGAGGTAGCATATGGAAGGAAACATGGGAGGATTGATTATTTCTTTGACATATCTTCTTGTAGAGTACCTTAAGTATGTATAGGTTTTAAACTACTAACTAATTTGCACACACATATTAACATAATAGGAATACGGTGACATAAACAAAGCAAATCTATAATTACCATCCATCTCCAGTGAAGCCAAGAAAACCATTTAGACACCCTAAGCATTTGCGAAAATTTATCTATGATATGGTGGATATTGTCCAACTGTACTTGAACAATCAGACAAATTAAAGCAGCCCATTTCTGGGATCTGTTCACATCCCATATGTTCTTTTAACCGTAGATAGTCTATAGTCATGAGATTTTGGAGTGCTACAACTTGCACCCCTCCCAACTCCTGGTTGAGTTCCAACAGTACAGATCCGGTCAAATTCGTTGTCTCACTGTATGCACATGCCAGCCTAGACATCTCCCTCCTCATTCCTATGGCAAGTCCAGGAGACGATGGGCTGGATGCAGCCACAACCGCAGCATTGTTCAGATCCCTGTGGAGGCTTTTTGATGATCATCCCCCAGCACAAGTCCTCCAGAGAGTGCTGATGCCGGAAGCTCCTCCTCATATCGTATCTTAGTTCATTTTCTGGGTATTCAAGCTAGGCCTTGATCTTCTGCATAGAAACAAACAGACCCTTTGCCCACACTTTGACATGCCCTCTATACCACTGTGCAGAACTCATTGGAGGTCAGCACACAGTAACTGCTTAAAAAAGCCATTTTTAAAAGCCTTAATCAAGAAAATGCTTACAATTTTCGTAGTTAAGTTAAACCTTTCGAAGCATTTGACTTTTTTTAGAAGTAAAGTTTAAAGAAGGAAATGCCATGCAAAGGAATATATTCTCTGGTTATCCTTGGCATCTAGTTAATGAGATGCCAATTAGGAAAAATTCCTTTACCACAAATCCAAGGGAACATCGTACATAACAAAGTGTCTGCATTTCCTCAAGATTGGCTTGTACTAACAGAGCTCTGAAATTGAGTTAAATTGACAGTGAAGTTCTTTAGCATTTTGTCTGTGAGATTTCTCTGGTCTGTGTTTCTACAGCAGGAGTCATTCTGCATAAAGAAGATAATTATATAGTGGTGGTATTATGGGGGGGAAGGCACAGAATCAGGTTATGTCAATTAGTGAAATCTACCTTATATCCTTCAGTTAGTCCCCTTACTTTACAGATGAGGAAATGAAACTGGAGGAATTTGTGAGGTTACAGTCAGTCTTTAGGCAAACTTAAACTGAAACACTTGACTAATAAATAGGTACTAAGTCAAGGTTATTTCCCCAAGACCACACCCTCACAGAGTTCTTTGCCCTCCCTTCACAGCAGCTCATTTTGCTCTTCCATATGTCCAAACCCAACCCGTCTACCATTCCAATGGAAAATAATCCCTAGAAGGAAAGGGAAGGGAGGAAATGAATGTAGGTAGTATATTCCTTTTCTTCCTGGATAGAAAAAATATTTTACTTCCTTTTTTTGGCCTGTTTAGTATTTCTTGATCCTTTAAACTAGGGATTGTGTTCATCAAAATAGTCCTATTAAAGCAAAGTATGTAAGATGTTCTGTGGTGCTTATGATGGAATCTTAATTGTGTCTAACTTATCTTCCAGAAATAATAGTGTATTTTCACTGTTAAAAACCCTGCCCAGTCTGGTTCCTTCTGAAGGAACTCTATTTAATGAGTACAAGATTGATTTCAATGTCAATAACCAAATGAGGAAGAACCATCTTCCCCCAGCACATTTCACATCTTTAACTCAAGCTGTCTTGTTCCCATGTTTCTTAAAAAGAATCGTAATGGACACTTGTCTCAATTTGTGTTGGATTAGAGTTGATTATTTTAAGCATTTTGGGGTGAGTACCTGAGATTTAGGAGAGTGGGAACCTTGTTTTGAGTCTGAGCCTTAGCACAGGTATCACGCTGCTTGCTTTGTTTCATATTGAAATAAGTAGTGGCATTTGTTCTACAGAAACACTTTTCACATGTGTGACAGTTGATGGTGGCTGTCCCTTATGTTTTTTTTAACCTTTCCATTTGCCACTGTAGTCTGGTTGATTAATAGATTGAAGGGAGCTCTCTCATCTTCAAATACTCTTTTTGTCTAGCTACCTTTTTGCCATCATGATTTTTCAGCAGTCTACATTCAATTTTTCTTAAAAGTGTGACTTCAGCCCTTACTGTTTATATCTATTTTGTTTAAACTTGCTCTATGGGAGTTCCTTGGGAGTATGGTCTTGATAAATTTCTGCATATTTGCTCAGTAAATATTTGTTGAATTGGTGCACATAATGATCCACATCCTAGATGGGGGAAGGGAGAGGAAGTAGTAATTTAACCAACCGGTGTTTTTTTTTAATGAACCTTCAAATTCACAGTCATCTAATTAGCCCATGGATACCCTCAAACTTTGCCTTTGCCTCTTCTCACATCGTTTCTTATGGGGGTTTTCTATTTAGTCTGTAAATTCAGAAAGCATGGTTGGGAGGTATGTGGAAGAAAAGCAAAAATCATTCCAGTTTAAGCTTTTTTTTTTTAAAGCTGCTCTTTGCAAGATCTTGTGGGATTCACTGGAAAGAAACGATGGCCATACCTTGAAGGAACTGACTCTAGAATAGGATTTATCCAATAGAAATACAGTAGAGCCACATATATAATTTAAAGTCTTCTAGTAGTACTATTGGAGGTATTTGGTGAAATTAATTTTAATAATCTCTTTTATTTAAACCAATAAATTTGAAATACTATCTTTTCAATATAATCAATATAAAATTACTAATGAGATGGTTTGCATATTGTGTGTGTGTGCTAAGTCCTTGAAATCTGGCATATATTTTCTACTTAAGGCACTTCCAATCTGGGCAAGACATGTTTCAAGTGCTCAATAACCATATGTGGTTAATGGCTACCATATTCAACAGTAAAGAGCTACAAGAAAATAGACATTTATAACTTTGGGTAATAGTTAAATGGTGCTATTAAGAGGGATAATTAACCAGAGTTGAGTGCGGGAGTGGGGTGGTAAGGCAGCCTTTGTGAAATCTTAGAGGAAGGAACATTTGATCTCTGTCCTCAAAGGTAAATCCAGGAGAGAAGTTGGGAAGGGACATTTCAGCCTTGACTAGAACTGTATAAGAGGATGTAGCAAATAAGCAGTAACTAGAGGGTAAGACATGTGAATAGAAGTCTATATTACACAACCTCAATCTTACTGAAATCTTTAATAAGGCCAAAAACATATGTCTCAATATCAGCTTTCAGAATGATTATAGCTGGCATTAAATACTGATGTTAACAAAGTAAAATCACATTTCTCTGCTTGCTATAGGAATGTTAAGGGAAAGAACATATCAAACTTCCCTGTATATCTTTTTAAAGAGAACTAGGCCATCAAGTCTCCCTTAAAACTTTTCTAAGTATGAACAAGGTCCGCAAAAATATTTACTATGTTGTCTTACTTGGCATGTTCCTTTTATGATTATTTTTAAAATATTGATATAGTTACTGCTTTATATACACCTTACAGTAAGTACATTTTATGCTTGTTTATGTCCATCTTATGCTGAACAACTTAAAATCATTACGCAGGTCTTTTTTTGTTTTCATGTCATATAACTACTCCTAGGAATACCGCTTTATGACATTTCTAAGCTAATCCATGATTAGGAGTCTACCCATACATAGCACTATGTGATAATTGGGAGTGGATCAAATACTGTGCTATTCATTGCAATTGAACAACAGAGCCAATAAGGTAGAATGTGGTAAAGGCCTTAGGATGTGGTAAAGGCATACTAACAGTCAGAGCCCACATCTACACTGAACTTTTTGTAAGCATCATAAGTGAAAACACAGAGGCCTGTCTGTGTCTGATACTCAATAGAGATTGTTACCTTACTACAAGTTGTGGTTAAAGCCATACTCTGACTCAAAGGTACTTGACAGGTACTTGACAGGTAATGTTCAATAGCCAACTTATAAAGTTCCTAGCTAGAATCTTTTTAGACATAGAAATTAGGAAGATAGTCTGAGAATTGGTGTATTATGTCTTGTTTTCTTGAAGATGGCTTCCATACTTTTAGATGGATTTTTCATACATTTATATGTTTCATTGAAGATGTATCCCACTTTTAGAAATGTTGTGATATTCAAGTGGTCTTTTTCTTTTTTAAAGATTATCATGAGGATTTTGTGCTGACAAGTACAAGTATCTAGTTCCTGTGTGTGCAATAATATGTCAAAACTGAATGTAATAACTAGTCATGAAAGTCATTTTCAGTATATCAGTATGATATTACTTTTATTCCTAGTAATAAAAACTCACCAGTGGGGAGGGAAGCATAAATGAATATCATAAACTTTAAAAGGTGGAGATCAAGTTAAAAAAAGGAAAGACATTTGAATGAGGCAGTAAAATCCTTTAACATCTCATTACTACTCTCAAATCTGGAGAGAAGCTAACAGAGTAGCTATTCTTAGCTTTCCCCTCTTCTGGCTGAGCTAGCTTCTGAAAAATGATGGCAAGTAGAAAGGGGAAAGTCAACAACCAGAGCAGTCTCCCTCTGAAGGAAGTGAACTCTATAAATTGGAAGACCTAGCCAAAGCCTTGGTGTCTGTCACCCCACATAGGAATAAGATACACATACCTGTGTGTCCCCATCCATGAGTAGAATGAACCTTGGTATAGGATATTTTGTAAACATTGTGGAAGAGAGTTCAGAGTTGAGGTAAATACATAAACCAACAAGTCAAATAAAACAGAGAATTTTCCAAAATCTCTGTGACCCCCTCAATGAATAAATAACTCATAAAATAGATAAGGAAAACAGACGGTAAGAGGAAAACGCAGTCATATACACAAATATGAGAAATGAAAAGCAAACAATGGAGGGCATGTAAGAGGTTCCTTAAGATGGCAATACAGGAAATGCAAAAGAAAGCCATTGTTAGATATCCTTTTCCCCATCAAATACAATGACTGTTTAAAGACAGTCAACGCCATTAGAGGTGAAGAGAGTTGGACAGATTCTTATGCACTACCTGGCAGTACACTTGTACAACTTCTGGAAATAATTTTCCAAAGCCTATCATGAGTCTTAAAAATTGTACTTACTGAATAAAATATATATCTATGAGTTAATAATAATAATAAGTATAGATACAGCATAGATGCTAAGCTTAGTGGGAGAAAGTATGACAGAAAATAGAGAATGTGCATTATCTCACAGTATCTTCTCATAAGATACATATTATTAATTATAAGTGGAAAAATAGTAACTTTACAATCGTGGTACCTGCAGACACTACCTTCATCAATTGATCATCTCCAGTGGTGAGACATGATGTCTCCTGAAAAGCACACACATCCCTTCAGTACCATTCATGCCAAAAATGTATAACCTGAATTTAATAATGACGTAACATCACAAAACCCAACTTAAGGGACATCCTGCGAAATAACTGGTTAGTAGTTTTCAAAAATGTCATGGGTTTGAAGACAAAGGCTGAAGAACTGACCTGGACTGGTGGAGACTGATGACACATGGCAACTAAATGCCAGTGGGATTACAGATTGGATCCCGAGCCAGAGTAAGGACATCAGAGCAAGGCTGGAAAATTGTGCATGAGGTCTGTAGATTAGTTAATAGTATTGCATCCTAGTTCATTGTCTGTTTTTTTTTTTTTCATTGTCTGGTTTTGAGAATTGTACTGTGGTTGTATTTGGGGATGATGTGTAAAAGGTATATGGGAATTATTTGTGCTGTTCTTGTATTTTCTCTTTCACGATGGAATTATTTCAAAACTAGTACTTAGAATTTTTTAAAAACCTAAAACACTTGATTTCTTTTTATCATTTAGACCAAAACAGATATTTCAGAAAAACCAACTAATCAGTTATGGCCTGACTCTTCTACCTCTGATATGACTGTCAAAGATGATATTCTGCAACTTAAAAATGAAATTCAAGTTTTGCGACAACAAAATCAGGTGATTAAAAACATTTCCTCTATTTTGTAAGAATTTCCATGGCTTCATTAAGTTCAAAGGATATAATAGACTTTTGAAAAACATAGAGACAGTGTGCGTTAGTATACATATATATTTAGTAGGTGATTAAAGATTCCAGTGATTTCCCTTTCCTACAGGTCAGGGGGTAGTAGTTCCATTAGAAGGTAAGTTTGTAATTACAGTTTCCTGTCTATAATAGCATGGCTAGTGGAGGTGTTCTTTCTTGCCTGGCCAGCTGTTGGCCAAAAAGTAAAACCTTGCTATGTATACAGTTGTGAAGATTATTGAATTCTAAGACTTATTTTTAGGCATTAGTAAGCCAATGCTTCTCTGGTTCAATGTTTTCATGCATTTCAAAATAAATACAAAATTTTAACTTTTAGTCCTGCCAGAAGGCTACTTGTCAAATAAATGAATATTACTCTTTTAAGGCATGAAGAGATTCTTGTAGAATTATAAACATGTTACTACTTCAAACAATGTTATATAGGGTAGTGATAAAATACAGAAGATGCTAAAAAATGAGATCAGACTTACCAGTGAAAAATGATGTTTATTTCCTCTAAACACTTTATTCTTTTGTATCTAGGAACTTAAAGAAACTGAAGAAAAACTGAGACATGCCAATCAAGGTTTATGTAATCAA
Organism: Manis javanica; assembly: GCF_040802235.1. NCBI lineage: Eukaryota > Metazoa > Chordata > Mammalia > Pholidota > Manidae > Manis > Manis javanica. The sequence goes on along the minus strand of NC_133163.1, from coordinate 98,688,093 downwards.
ATGAGACAAATGGTACAAGATTTTGACCATGATAAACAAGAAGCTGTGGATAGGTAACATCCAACAGAAGCCTGATGCCTGCCTCTGGGCTCCCTTCCCCTGCTCCCCCCAAAAAAGATTCAAGAGAAACGATAGAGTGAATCTTCCCTGTTGAGATCTTGGATTTGGAGGAGATGTCTCCCTAGCTTCTCAAATTAGAATTTGGAATGCATTTTTCATATAAATGATATTATGTAGTGAGTTGGGTTCTGTAACTCCGTCCAAAATGCAGTTCATTGAAGTAGGATAGCTTAATGGTTTTCTTTAAAGGCTAGTCTGGGAAGTTATTCTTTATAAGGAAAAAATCTGTGGGACGGAATATGTCTTCTAAATACCAAGCCATAAACTTGGAAACAGACTCTTGGAACATAACTTGTGTGGGGTACTGCTAGTGTTTGCGTTTAATATTATAGATGACTTGGAATTTTGGAACTATACCTTCTATCACTTCAATTAATTTTTTATAAACAGAAGCCCTCAACACATAACTCTGAAGAACTGGGGCATTCTCACATTTAAGTTTAATTCTTCTCTGGAAACATTTGAAGAAAGAAAATTTTGAAGATCCTCAGATGGTCATCTATTGAAAATTAATTATTACTACACTTACAGTTGGGGAAAAAAAGAAGCTGACCTTAATTATAATCTGCATTAGAGGGAACAAGTGGGGAGGAGGGAAGGGAAACCAGTCCACCTTAGTGTTTCTAGCATTGCCGGGCACTGCCATAGATTTCTGCTGTTCACTGTCTGTTTCTAGGTGTGAGAGGACTTACCAGCAGCACCATGAAGCCATGAAAGCCCAAATACGTGAAAGCCTGTTAGCAAAGCATGCTTTGGAGAAGCAGCAGCTCTTTGAGGTGTATGAGGGGACTCGCCTGCAGCTTAGGTGAGGGGAGTTTAGCTGCCCTTTGAGCCATAGAGGCAACATTCTCTATTCCATGGTTGAGAGGAACATTGTTTGTTCTGCAGTCCTTGTATTTTTTTGTGTTCATTTAGTTGCTGGTTTTGTGTATCCAAGGTCTGACTTAGATAAGATGAATAAAGAGATGGCTGCTGTGCAAGAATGTTACCTGGAAGTGTGCAGGGAGAAGGATAATATAGAACTGACTCTCAGGAGGACCATTGAAAAGGAACAGCAGGCTCAGGAGAAGAAGGTACAGTACAAGCTCATGTCATGTTTCCTTCATTTCTCTGTCCTTGCTGTTGTCATTGAAACCAACACCCTTGTTCCCTTGTGAAATGGGGAAGACATATGTGGAACCTCTTTACTCTGGGCTGTATCATCATATAGCGAATAAATATTGAAACTAATAACTGAAATGATTATTAAAACCTTAGTAGAAGGCATCTATATGGAAGAAAGTGTTTCGTCCTTATAGAAAGAGTTCTAAAAATAAGCAAGAGTGGTCCCAAGTCACTTTGAGTTTGAAACCCAGAGATCTCTTGCAGTCGTTTGTTGGCTGCTTAGGTGGCTCTGCATAGTCCTGTGAACACTGAAAGCACAAAATACTCCCTCAGAAACATATTCCTCTGACCCACTTCTCTCCCAGTATCTAAGTGCCATTTTATTCTCCTGGGGAGAAGGGCAGGAGTTTGAACTTGGGTCTCATGGGTGGAGAAGGTAGTGACATGCAGCTGTAAGGAGCAAGGTCACAGTGTGAGTGGGACCTCTTCGAGGGAAGCTCTCAGTTTGCAGAGAAGCTGGAGGGGCTTATGAATTGCAGTATACGCTTTACTCCTGCCCGGGCCCTCCAGGTCGCCTTTGGTGAGTATCCAGGAGTGAAGTCACATGTGAACGGTTGCCCCTCCTCTCTTCTTCCCTGCTCTGGCCGGAGGGTCATCCACACACACGTCTGACTCTCCCTTCCACTGTGGACCGGCCTGCAGACCACAGCTTGAAAGCCACCTGCATCAAGATCAGAAAATATTTTTAAAGGCTTGAATAAATATTCTATACAGAGGTTTCTGAATAAGTTACATTAAAGCAAGCTATTGCTACGACAGACTTCAAAAGAAGAGTAAAGAGCAGGCGAGGCATTCAGTTCTTCTACTATGTTGATTATTTTTGAATAGATTAATATGGTAAAAACACATGCCATGTATACATTTCATCTGGTGAAAAAAAGAATTTCTAAAAGGAGATATTTTAGTGCTGGCAGCATGAAAGCTAGAAGGGATCTTAAATTACCTAAAGAATGAAGGACTAAACTTTCAGTAATGTTTCAGCAATTTTAAATAGGGAGAAGATCTCTAGTGTGGTTCTCTTTTCTCTTTCTTTCTTTCTTTTTAAATATGTAAACTGGCAGGAACGTAAGAGTAGCTCTCTCAAAGAGGTCATTCTTTTCAGGAATATATTTTCTGGTACTTTTAAAAGAATTAATTTGGCTGTAAAACTGGATCTCATACAATCCGTCAGTTGCAGTTAATAGCTCCTACTGACTGATAGTTTGGCTCATGAATGCTTGTGCACTGAGGCAAGAAGGAAAGCTAGAACTGCTCTTTAGCCCTCCCAGAAAACCTTAGATGTTAATTTTCTTTAAAATTTTTAAAATGTCATACAATGAAGTTAACTTTTTCTTTTGGTGCACAGTTCTATAAATCTTCAACACATGTATAGATCAATCAGCCTAAAAAATTGCCTTTGCTTTCCCTTTGAAGCTATCCACCCCGCACTGAAATGTCCAGTGTACTGAGGGTATTAGAAGTTTAAGTCCTTCCTTCTCTGGGAATTGTTTAGTTTTTCATTCAGATTTATAAAAGCCCTAGAAAGCTTAGTAGTCATTAAAAGCCAATCAGTAAGCACTCTTTAAATTTGAGATTTTATGTAATCTTTTCATGTCCTCCAGAGGTAGGCCAACATATGCCATCTGTTTTCCTAGGTAGTGTTTTCACATTCATACAGTAGAAACTTCTCTGCAGAGCATGAGCCATTTTCCTGCAGTTGACCATTAGGCTGGAACTAGTCTGGAAACAGAATTTATAAGGCAGACACCACCAAGAATCCTGGCGTGTATTTCCCTGTTTCGTATGTGCCCTTGTCTGACACACTTGATGAGTCAGGCTGTGGGTTAAAAGGGAGCTCAATTCCACATTTTAAAACTTTTATTAACACGGAACTTGCCTCAAAAGTTAACCTAGCTTGTTCAGAGAATGGGAAAAATGTCATGGACACAGAACCTTCAGAGTCGGTAGTTATCAGTGGAGGCCACAAGGCAAAGATGAGAACATGCCCATTCCTATATACACATTAATACAATTGTAATAAATGCTAACTCAGTTCTTGGAATTGTTTTGCCATCAGAGGCATGCAAAACAAGTTTAAATGTTTTAAAACTACCCAATACAGCTTTCCCTTTAATGATAAAACTTTTTGAATTAGATATTCCTGCAGTATGTTCAGATGGCAGACTCCTATGCCCAATAAATCTATTATTTTTCCTCTGTAAAGAGAGAGAAGCAAAGTTTTCCTCACTGTGGTGTATTGCAAAAATAGTCACACACCTTCCCCCTCCCTAAATGCATGCCCCTGCAATGTGACTTTTTAGCTGTCCTCAGTGAGAGGTAGTGTGCCGCTCATCTCTGGAATCTGATCTTGGCCATATCACTTACTTTGGCATAATTAATAAACATTATGCAAAAAGAGGCTTAAAAAGCAGTTTTGCACTGAGGCTTGCAAGCTGGATACTCTTGGGAACCCTGTGACTGTCACCATGTGAATGATCTGGGATAACTTGCTGGATGGTGACACAGGTGACCAAGTCATGGCCGTAGAAGACATCAAGCCAACCACCAGACATGTGAGTGAGGCCGTTGTAGACCACATAGCCCCAGTTGCCTGCAGAGATCAGACCAGTCAACATCCAGCTGACCCACAGAATCATGAGAAATAATAGATGTTTGTTGTTTTAAATATCTAAGCTTCGTCTGGTTTATTATGTAGCGAAGCTAACTGATATACTCACAAACATACAAACACAGAAAATTTATAGCAATTTTCTGCTCTAGGTCAAAAGGAAATGCAGATATATGGAAACAACTCCTGAATGATAGACGTATGCAGATAAGACTATGAGAATTCCTTCTGCAGTCAAGCAAAAATAGTAACAGTGAAAATAGGATGTGACACTGGACAACTTTCTCCACCACATGGTTGAGACCATCCAGTCGTCTTAATACTGCTGTAGTCTCCATGACCTGATTGTGACAAAGTGGGTCCCTCGACCACCAGAGATCTTCCAAAATCATATAACACTGAATAAACACAGATATCATCTTGGCATTTGCCAGTAGTGTAGAGAAATCAGATGGCAATTAAGACAGAGGTAATCCAGGTCAGCTGTGAGCCAGAAAAAACAGAACCAGATTGTCAGGAATCAGAAATAAAGCCAAGGAGACACGAGCTACTGCTGTGACGCTGTGCGGCAGTAGGTGCGTGAGGTTGCTCCGCCGCCCTCAGAGGCTGTAGTTTCAGACTTCTCACGGCATCTTGGTGGGACCTCCCGAAAACCCCAGCATTTTCCAAACAGAAACTCTCATAGTTTTGGTCCCTAATACACTTTTATTAGACTTTTCGGAACAACTGGCTTTCTAGAATGAATAGAAAATGGTGAATTGAGTAGTTCAAATTATTAAAGTTTAACTGACACTCGATAAAAAGTTTTGTCTTTGCTAATGATGAAATAATGCTAATCTGGATTTATCATGGGATGCTTAGCTTTTAGGATAGAACAATAATTTTTGGCTTATGTCAGATTACAGGTCTTTTGGAAATGTGAATTTTTTCTGGGCTCAGATACCTGATGGGTCCCATGATAGTTGGGGTGTAAACATAAATGTCAGTTTTACTTTTTTTAAAGGAGTATTTGGTCTTCTAGGAATGTATTGTATTAGTGCTTTTTCTTTTAATACAGCCACAGGTATATTTTGTACCCTTATATTGGAGATGTAAGCAGGTCTTCACACTACAGTTTCTTCACCTAACTGGTTTAGCATGTAGGAACATCTGTTGTCCTCTTGCTGCTGTCTCTATATGCATTTAACCTTTATTTCATGAATTTGACAGAGAATATTAGTGTTGTACAGAGATACTTGAATTTTGTTTAAAGAGACAGCTATTGGAGGAAAGAGAAGCATATGTAAGCAAACTGCCAGTGGAACTTGGAGAAAAGTAGAAGATACTCCTAGGATGGAAAAGAAAAAGTGGCTGAAACAAGGAACTGATGTTAAACAGCAGGTTGAAAATGAGGTGATGTTAACCAAAGCACAGTGGGATAAGGAACAGAAAGAGGCATGGGCCAGAACTTCTTTCTAGTCACCATGTTTTAAAATGTAGTATTAACTATTAAGAGATTTCTTTTCTGAGCAGATATATAATTTTTAATTGCCAAGTACATATATCATCATTATATTTCTCAGAATTGGGCTATTAGCATCTTACACAAGTTTTGTTTTTTAAAACTTCCACCTCTTGATTCTTCAACTCAATTCAGGGTATAATAGATGTTTTGGAACACTTTCTTGATTTCTCAAACTAAAACCATGATCTAATTTCATATTGTGAAATGATTTCTGATAACTCTAGACCAACCTATAATTAACAAATAAGTAACTCCTATTTTGGATTAGAAGAAAGGACTAATGACTGGGCAGGCTCAGAAGCATAAAACATTATCTCTGCTAACCTAAGTAGCAAAGGAGACTAGCAAATGCTCATAGTTTCTTAGAAAGTTAAGGTTCAAATTACGATCTTTAACAACATAGTGGGAGTGAAATAAATTTTCAAGCTTACTTAAACTAGTCTCCTGTCCACAAAATTGCTATTAGGTTTGGGACTACCTCAAGATTCAATAGTAGACCACTGTCCTGACCTTTGGCCTCCTCATCTCCCATTCCCTCCCACAAGTACCATTTCATTAATCATATGCTGGCACCTTAAATTATTTTACTAGTCATTTCTTAACATAAAAATGTATATACTGGAAGGCACAAAGCAAATCCCCTATTTTTACATTTCTGCAAATTGTTTTTTAGTTGGATTTGCTAACCAGTTATTTATCAGGGAGATGAGAGAGACAGCTACTATTTTTGGGAGGATGTCAGAAAGCATAAACTGTTACAGAAGATGTCCATTTCAAGTAAATCAATACAACCTGGGGCTGTGGTAGCCAAGGAAGCAGTTTGAGAACCCGGGGTACTCAGGAGATGGGAAACAGGAAAAGGGAAAAGCAAATTTCGCTATTTCATGATTTTGCTCAAGACTATGCTTAGTTTAGATGTATCTCATTACACCGTTGAAAGCAGAAAAGAATCATGAAGACATTTTTCCAATAATGTCCCCATCTTGAATGCACAGTGACTCAGTAGAATTAAATATCATAAAACAAGATTCTAATGTGTTTAAGTAAAACTATTTTTTAGATTATTCAACTTTAGGTTCATTAATTAGACTTACCCAGTCCACTGTGTGGAATGCCTTGTGTTAATGGAAAACACATATTATTAGCAGACATTCCCTTGTTTTAAAAACCATGCCACCTTTGCTGTGGCAATTTCCCAGCTTCCAGAAGGTTGCATCTTGAAAGCAAGAAGGCTTGACCTCACCAAGTATATTTAAATCTTCCATGTAATTTCTTAGATGAGGTTCTATAGATGAGGTCAAAAAAGAAACTTCCAGGATTTACTTGAGAGTGTATTTTCATTGATTACATTTCTAAACCTCATGTATTTACTACAACAATGTCTAGATGGCTTTCAAACACAGCTGTGGTCACTTTTTTGGCTAGCTATTCTAGTCTTTGCTTGACTATTTTTCTCTTCATACGATTTTTCTTCTGAAAACAGATCAAGCAAGAACTTACTCAACAACTTGAAAAGGAGTGGCAGTCTAAGCTGGATCAAACTATAAAGGCAATGAAAAAGAAGACCTCAGACTGTTGCAGCCAAACTGACAGAGGAGCCACCACCAATGTCATTTCTGAGAAGGAGAAGGCAGTCATGTTGGGAGAGCAGAGGTGGAAGGTCCAGCAAGGCCTAGAGCAGGAGAAGGAGCCAGCCAGCAAGGGGAGCTCAAAGGGACTTGAGGTTGGATTGGAACTCAAATATTGTGAAAATATTGCCAAACAGGTAATAGGCAGGTTTATGATAACCAAATTAATGGAACTAACTGCCTATTAATGGAAAGCTATAAAGTGCTACCATTGAACTTGTTCATAACTTTGTACTTGAAAAGTTTTTTGCATTCTAGGGTAGAAAACCTCTTGCAATGTTCCTAACATTTTCTTCCTTATATTGCTGTCACAAAGCTACCGCCCCCTCAGATTTTTTTATATATTCTTTCAGTCTACAAAATGTTTGCTCCTCTGAGGTTAGTCTCAGCTTTAAGATGCCTGAGGTTGAAGATGGTGGTTTTTGCATCTGAATAAAGCACAATTTAATTATGAATCTTTCATATCTAACTCTATAGAAAGTATTCCACTAAGGTAGTTAAGAGATAAGCAAACTTCAAGCGAATAAAGTGTTTAACGATATTTGTGTTGAGACTTACAGAGCTGAATCTGCAGGCATGGCCCTTAAGTGGGACTTTGTAAATCCTTTCTGCCAAAATGTGGTGCCGTGCCTCCCCTTGGAAGCACTCAGAAAGCTAGCTCACTTTTAACTGGGATATATCACTTGATTTCCAAGAAATGTCAAACTGAGAGAAGTATAGCTCTGTGTTAGCAGAATAAAGATGAGTCATTTATTTTATCTCTGTTATCCATTAAGTGATTCTTGAAGTTTTTGGTCTTAGGATGCCTTTACACTTTAAAAAATCAAAGACTCCCAAGAGCTTTAGTTTGTGTAGGTTATATCTATTTACTGTATTGGAAAATAAATCTAACAAATCTTTAAAATACAAGAACACTAAGACAACTTGCCATTGGCTGTCACAGCAGTGACACATTACATAGCATATAGCCTGTGTAAAGCTCTATTTACACATGAAAGAATGGTAATAAAGGATGAATGAGCTCTGAACATTGTTTTTAAAATAGTTTTGAGCTCACAGACCACCTGACAGAGTTTCTAGCCCTCAGAGGTCCTTGAACCTTATATAGTATTATTTATTGTATATTTATTATTTTAGATCTATTTACTTATTAGAAATATGAAGTAAAGTTTTTAAAAATATACTCAGCTTTTGGTAAATACTTGGAAATCTGCCTATTGTTAATTCTATATGATTCTACAGAGAAGCTTTAAAGTATGGAAACATAGGCAAATATATGTAATGTTATCAAGGACATCTTCAATCAGTTAAATAATTTTCTGACATTTGCTATATTTGAATAGAGTTGAGAAAATGTTCTACAGTCAGACATGTTTAAGGAAGCTGCTTTGGTATTTATGCAATTACAGATTTTGTGAAGAAAAACAAATAGCATGAAATAGTAGAAAGGAAATGTTTGTAGTAACTTTTTAAGGAATATAAATTCCTATAGGAACTTTGTCTTACTTGCAATTATTAAATGCATGGAATTTTCCTGTAAATGTATTTAGCATTTTAGTGAGCAATGCAGCCACTTACATCAGCTCTGCTTTTGGTGTATATATGATATATGTATGTATGTATCTGTGTGTATTTCAAAACTAGGAAATAAGGAAAGATTACTTAACAAATGATCTTCTGGTACTTTGTAATGTATTTACAACCAGTTCAACCTCATAATTTATCAAGTCTTACATTTTTGCCCGAATTGATGTTATCACCCTCATTCTTTGGTCACAAACTCATTTTTGACAGCATGAGAATCTGTCGGGTACAAGGCTCTACACTGTACTGGTGCACGCGTGCATGTGTTTATGTTTAGGGCTTGAGGACACTGAAGAGCTGGTGGGTGTACAGACTGGACAGCAGCTGATACCAAGCAGCCTTCCTGTAAATCTTTTTCTTTTTCCCAAGATAAATAGGAATTTGTTGGAAATATTAATTGGTACTTTGCATAAAGCTTTATAATAATGGTACTGACCACGAAATACTTATAGATTTCCACTTCTTGATGTAGCATTTGCATAGATCAGTATGGGAACTTTAGAACAGAAGGATTAGAATCCACTGTTTGGGATAAGGTGAGGTACTTGAAGTCAGTGTAACTAAAGTAGTGCAGTACCATGTAAAACACATGAAATCATAATTGTTATTTGCAAATAGGCTATTCTTGAAATTGTATACCTCAATTTACCTCTTTCTTTTGCAACATCCTGCAGGTAGAAACAGCTGTGCAAAATGCTCGTCATCGATGGCTGGAAGAACTGCCTGAGCTTGCGGAGTATAAAGCCTGTGTAAGAGCAGAACAGAAGAAGTGGGAAGAACAACAAGAGATCTCTGTGGCCAAACGGGTAAGAGCTCTCCCAGAAAGAAGCTTCAGGCGGGCCTCTCTCCTGACTTCTTCTCTCATCTCAGTCAAGAATTATACTTACAGTGTTGTAGAAGGATTAGATGTAATGATACATGTGATGCATAGCTCAGGGCTTGGCTAGTAGTATCTCTTCTTATCATCATGTGGTTGAGAAGACAATATATGTATTTTGAGTCTTGAAACTCTCATAATCAGGAAGATAACCATATTCGTGAAACAGATCCCATTCTGTCTTGCCCTATCTTTAGGAGAAATTGAGAAAAGTTATTTACCTGTTCGTTATTAGCTACAAGATTGTCTTTTCTGCTGTGTCAATAGTCTTACAACATATTCTCCCTGGTGTACAGCCAACTCTCCTTTCCAGAGATGTCATGTTCCTTGACTAGAAACATCAGATATTATAATCATTTTCTCCCAACTTATAAACCAATTCCAATCAAAATGCCAATAAACTGAAAACAGTTCTGAAATTTGACACAGTAATTCTAATATTTATTTGGAAATCCAAAAGGACTAGAGATTTTTGTAATGTTCTGGAAAATAAATAGTAGTCCAGGCCTAACACATAATAGAGTATGTTGGAAAGCAACAATTCAGGCAGTGTTGAGTCACAAAAATAGAATTCTTTTTCATTCAATACTAAGCAGACTTAAGAGATAGGTCCAACTATGATAAAAGCTTAATAAGTTCTTTCAGAACAAGGGAAAGAGGCATTTTCTTTAATAAACAGTTTTATGATAGCCAGATACTTTGGAAAAATTGCTTACCTATACCATGCATCACAAGAAACTAGGTTGATTAAGGAGTTAAACATTTTTAAATGTGGTACAAGAAAAAGAAATTGAGTATTTCAAATCCGTATCACAATAATTCAATGTTGAGGCAATGGACACCAGAGCAAAGAAAGATAAAGTAATAGGATAAAATATGTACAAATATATAAAATATTTTGGTTTTTGTAATTAAAACAAATGTGAGGGGATAATAAAAGTAAGGAAAATAAATTAATCAAACAGAAACATTAATACTACTAGATGATAAGAAAAATAATACAAATTTATAAGAAAAACAATCTTTAGAAAGTTGTACCAAGGATTAAGAACACATAGTCTTCATGAGAAGTCCAAATCGCAAAGTTAAGATTCTATTTTATGCCATATGTATAAATACCCTCTTCTTAATTGTAATATACAAAACATAATAGATTGCAATGACAAGCATATACTACTCTTCCCATGTCACAGCTACTTTGGAAAATAATGTGTAACAGACATTATAAATGATTTGTACATTGTATTCATAATCTTACTACACACATTACTTAAGGAAATAATTCAGCATAAAAAAATCTTTCAATATTATTCTAAAGTTATGTGGCAATACATGGGTGTTTGTTACATTATTTTCTATATTAATATGTTGAAATATTTCAAAAGGAAACTTAAGAGGGAAAAAGAGGAAACAGTATGAGGTATTGCATATATGTCTCAGAGCTCAAAAGTCATGAATAATAAATTGGGTAGAATATAGAAAATAAAATTGGCAAGAGATCTTTCCTTAGAACACAGAAGGCCTGACTGTATGTGAATGCAGAACTACAGAAACCAGGGGACAGTGTGCTGCTCCTCTGACGTCAGTGGGCGTGAGGATCACCTGGAAGTCCTGTTAAAGCAGATTCCCAGGCTTTCCTCCTAGAGATTCTGATGGGTAGATCTGGAGTGAGTCCTGAGAATTAGTGTTTCTAACAGGTTCCTGAGTGATGTGACTCTGCTGATCCCTGGACCACACTTGGGTGTGAATAATACTATTCTAGCTAATTACTCGGCCACAAAGCATAACGTTAACATGTTGCTTGTTCTTCCGCCACACCAAGAGGTGGGCAAGGGCCAGTTTTATAGCATTGGCTGGCAGGTTCTTATAAGATAAGAGTGATCCATCAAGACCTGTGGAAATTTATAACCAGTTTCCAGAAGTAGGTGAGTTGGTTCAGTGATTCCTAAAGTTTGCTGTGAATTGGAGAAACCTAAGGATCTTTTAAAAAGTACTGTTGCCTGGCTCCCATGCCCAGGATTTATGCTTTAATTGGTACAGGGTATGGCGCATCAGGATTTTTAAAAGCTCCTCAGGTGATTCTGATATGCAGCAATATCTGGAACCCCTGAGTCACTGCTGTCAAATTCCTGTAAAAGTACGTGTGAGAGGATGTGCACTTTTGGGGAGGTTGGTGAATTGTCCAGATTCTGGGGGGTTTGCTTCTCCTCCACCCAAGTCACCTGGTAATGGTTTCCAGGCCCCACTGTGACATGATCTGTTTTCCCTAAAAGCACTCTTTGAACATATTTCACATCGCTACTGAATTATTCTCCTGGTAGCAAAAGAATTTTGTTGTGAATTCTTTTGTAAAACTCATCTTAGTTTCCTTAGTAAACTTAAGTGCAATTCAAAATTATTCAGGAGCACACATGATTGAATAAAAGTATGTAATGTGTTTAAGAATCTACATAGGTGAAGATGTTTGCTGAAATTATGTAATAGCTAGAAATTTAGGAAGCAGACAGTCTATCTCAACATCCAGAGCGTATCTACAGTATTGAGTAATAGCAGTTACAATTGTTAGGCCAAGCCTTTGCTGATGCCCACTTCTTTGAACTTTTGTGTCCTTCTTTGAATTCAGTCAGGAAACATTAGAAGTAAAAAGGACTCAAAGTCATTATCCAATCTGCCCACTATATCGGTGAAGACACTAAGTACAGAGGCGATTTAGTGACTTAAAGGCCATACAGACAAAAGTAGCAGTGACTACCTAATATTATCGAGTCATTGTCGGGCAGGCTCCAGACTAAGTGTTTTAAATGCATGTCTCCTTTGTCATTTAATCCTAAAGAAAGCTTCATCAGGTGAGCAGTCATAATTACCCCTATTTTATAGATGAGGAAACTGAGGCTCAAAGAAACTGAAGAATGGGTCTGTGGTCCCCCAGCCAGTACATTCATTCTAGCAGTGTCTCTCCAGCACCTGTTCTGTAAGCACCGTGCCAGGCCACCTCTGTGATCAAAGGCAGGGTTAGAGCTAGAGCCCGGGAGTTTGGATTCTCTATTACTTTTTGATTCTGTGATCTCCTAGCCTTGTTATTCTGTTATTAAAAAATTTCAGATTAATGGAAAAATAACTTTTTCTGTTTGGTACTGTCATTTAATGAAGTGCTCCAACCACTAAAATTGCTTTAAAATATAATTGTTTGTCAGCAAGTTATTATACAGGCATATGTTATATTCCTAAGTAATAGTAAGATTTCCTTTTGAGGCTGCTTTTGCTTCATTGAAAGATACTTTATTTGTTGAGGATGAGGCAAAATTTGAGACTGCATATGTATAAAAAACCTAACAATTGTTTTTATAAAATTAGTTTTGGATAATTATACAATTATATATTTTGGGGGTCAGTTTAAATTTTAAGTTCCCATGAAGTAGCTGATTGTTTTTAGTGAAGGATCGTTGATATACAATCATATACTGTTTTGAAATATACAGCACAGTGGTTCAAAAGGATGTTTCATTTTTTAAATCATGTAAGACTTAAAATACTAGGTGATTTAAAATGAAGGAAAAGATCCTTAAGTATAGTGTTAGTATATTTTAGGAACCATGTCTTATCTATCTTCACTTCTTTTTCTTAATTTTGATTTTAAATCTCTTACTAAGTTCAGAAGTGAATCCAAATAGTTACTTTAGTAGTTTTATTAATGAGGAAAATTATGAAGAGTTTAAAATGTACATTCATTATTATGTCCGTTAGGTATCCTTTGCTGTTTCTGAAGCTAAAGCAAAATGGAAAAGTGAGCTTGAAAATGAGAAGAATGTAATAGCTGGAAGGGACCTGGAAGAGACGATTCATTCTCTTCAGAGAGAGCTTGAGTTAAAGAGCGAGGAAGTCCCTGTGATTGTCAGGGCTGAGCTGGCGAAGGCCCGCAGTGAATGGACCAAAGAAAAGCAAGAAGAAATCCACAGAATTCAAGAACAAAATGACCAAGATTACCGGCAATTTTTAGATGATCATCGAAATAAAATTAATGAGGTGCTTGCGGCAGCTAAAGAAGACTTTGTGAAACAAAAAACTGAACTGCTTCTTGAGAAGGAGACGGAATTGCGAACGTGTCTAGACCAGAGTCATCGAGAGTGGGCTTTGCAGGAAGCCAGGCGGATCCAGCCGGAAATCTGTCAGTATGAGGAAGACATCCTGACTGTGCTGGAATTCCTCCTAAAGGACGCCCCAAAGGGGCATGTCAGTGATTCAGAGAACAAGCAATTTTTGGAACTTGTGTCAACTTGCTCTTCAAAATGGGTGTCCGTGCAGTATTTTGAAAAACTAAAGGTCTGCATACAGAAAGCATTTCAAGATATGCTTTCCCCATTTATAGAAAATGCCAACTTAGAATGGGAAAAGGTATGTTCCTGATAAGTGAAAAGAGCTGTTATTAAATACCAAGGATGATCGTAGAAATTATATATATGGTATTTTTTCCTTTCTTCATTTACAGCTTAAGAGATATAAGACTTGTATTTTTTACCTGGGGTTTAAAAAAACTTTTTGTAGCAAATCCAAAGGATTGCTTTTTTTTTTTAATCAAAAAAACTCTAGTTCATAGTGCCACAAATAAGAGGCAGAGCTTTTAGCCTCTAGGGCTCTTTTTCCTAAAAAATATAAGCTATTCTTTGAGGAGCCTGAAGTTTTCAGAAACTGAATAGCTCTCATTCCTATTTTTGTTTTTGAGGCATGACCACTTCAAGAAATATGTATCATATTAAATTAGGGTTTCTGAAGAGCTTCTAAAGAGTTTGGAGGCCTATTTCTTGCCCGCAAAGAATTTATATCTCACATAGGCAAAAACAAAAGGCCAAGAAGTACAGGAATATTGGTGCAGAAACAAGCCAGTAGAGGAATGGCTCACTCACACGAAGCTGTGCAGCCCGCTTGGTTGGCGGACGTACATATGCATGTAAAGTGAATGATTGGGTTCTTTTACTTGCGTATGTATTGTGACACCAGCTTTTAGTTTGTGTGGAAGATCTGATAAAGCCAAAGTCATGCTTCCTATAATTAATGAAATTAGGTATGCATGAAAAATCCAGAATGATATTCTAGGCATTGTGATCAGCCATTTTCCACATTTGGAATTAGAGGTAGGAAAAAAAAAAATGCCAGTATTGTAAGGTTTTCTGATAGAATTGAGGCATAAAAATTAAGTTTCAATAAGATATCCTGATCAAAGATTTTCAAGGCCACCATTGAGCATTTGGTCTTCATACGTACCAGAAAGAGTAGGAAAGCTAGGAAAAAGTCTGAGTTCTGGTCCCACACTTGGGGCTAGCTAGCTTATTACCACAGGTAATTGTATATTATATCTGCTCATCTGAAAAAGAAAATACAAATTCCTGGCCTAATTCCTTGAGTTTGGTAGGATATGAATGACAGCTTGGTCTTTCTGTGTCCTGCATTTGAAAGAGTAAGACTTTTAGAGCCAAAGGGACTGAAAGACCAGTCTGCCCCCTCCCAGTTTACTCCATTTGATATCTTTATTTTTGACTTCACAAAGATGTCACTATTTAATAGTTGCTTTCAGTGTATAAATAACTGGGCAAGATCACTTCCCATGAATACTACTTATAATACTTTATTAAGAATTTTTGGAAAAAATAGGTAATTTGAAAAAGAGGAATTTTATTATAGGTTTTAAGGATGAGAAATGATGAAAAAATCAGTTACATGCTTTCAAGTTTTCTCTCCTGAAAAGGTAATCTCTACTATAAAATCAAGAAAACACACCTTTCTCCTACTATTAATATATAATCAACCTGGGGTCTTTTTGTGGGACTTAGAATTATGCAAGCAGTGTAAGATCATCTGCATGACTTCGTGTGGCTCTCATGTCTGAGGAGGCAGAATCACATGACTTGGCTAAGAGCTTAGACTTTTGCAGCTTTTGTTTGGTGGGACCAGATTCTGTTTCTGAGAATAGAGCAGCATTTCATCGAAGAATGCTTGACCGTCTGCCATTTTAGAGCTACTTGGCTCAGGCCCTTGAGGTGAAGCAGTGACTATGCAGCAGTGACTATAAGTTTGCAATATAGGTGCCATAAAAGCAAGGAACTTTGATTTACAATTGATTAAATTGGTAGTGTTTGGAACTGCTAATGAAAATTAGAACAGATAAAAACAACCAGGATCTATAAAACAAGTCCTCACTAAAATAACTTGGATGATCAGGAGTTTTTTTTTAAACAGGAAGATGCAATAAATTAAAAGTACAGTTTCCAAGACAATGAATACTTTATCAAAATGTATTAATGCAACAGTTCATAATGGGTAAAAGAAAACAAGTATCAACTGGAACAATTGATTTTTTTCAGACAAACTAGGGATGTTCTGTCTTTTCGTATCACCAAATTCAAGTCCAAACTAAGACAGAAAGGCTGCTGTCCTGCCCTTTTTGGCATCTTGGCTTTTTTCCAGGTTGAGTAGCAACTGGAAACACCGGCTCCCATAGGGCTCAGCTTTTATAGGCTGCCCTCTGGCCTCGGCCTTAGACCCTCTTCATTGCCTGGAATCAGTATTTCCTCTGTAACTGCCGACTGCTTCTGTTGGACATCGTAGGTAGGTTTCCTGAGAGTTGGTTAAAGGAGTTTGTCATAATCAGAATTAAAGCTTCTAAAATCAAGCATATGTATTGTGTTTTAAGTAATTAAACAAGACAGTTTTTTTCAAGGTCACCTGTTCTGTTCCTTTGGGATTTAGTAGTTGTCCAAAATCTGAAAATATTGCCTTTAATGAATGTCTGAGCATTAGTGAATTTTATATCTATATTGCCATCACAGGGTCTAGAATGCAGAGAATGTTTAATAAGTGTTAGTGAAGAAATGGTCCTGTGAAGATGTTTAACTCAGGTGAAACTCAGTTTCTCTCTTTAACATTGCATTCCTTAGAAAATGACAGTGTGTATTAAAGTATTTAGAAACATAACATACTTTGTAAATCAAAAAAATTTTTTTTACTGTTGTTAATTTCAATTCATGAAAAGCAAAGGTTTGTATTATAGTTTCCAATGAATTTGACCCCTGCTTCAGTGAAATGTTCTGGGTTTTCAAGAACAATTCTGATTTCTTATAGTTGTCCTGTGGTTTTATCATGTAAACTTTAAAATATCTTAATTTCATATAATAATAATAACTAATAATATCATACAATAATAATAATAATAATATATGGAGATATATATATGTAAGTGTGCAAACTGTATCTCCTGTTTGTCTCATAGCTAGCCCACCAGTTATCTGTCAAAAGTTCTACTTTGGAAAATATAGTCATAAGAGACTAGTTCATAATAATGACAGTATTCATGTAACACTCTAAGAAAAATACTGGTGATAGTTCTGGGCAAGATTTTTTTCAGGCAATGTTTCCTGTTATGTTTTTAATATTAACATTTTAAATGCAGACTTCTGTAAAGATTTTTACTACGCATTACCTATAAAGATAATCTATTTCAGCGAAATATGGCCATGATTTCTAAGGATCCTGCCACAGAGGTCACTGGCAGAGCAGACCCTGGAGTCCTGGCGGTGCTTCCTGTACCCGCTTCTGGAAACCACACTCAGCTCTTGACTTTGCAAGAAACAGAAGCAGAAGCAGGTAATGGGATATTATTCATACTGGTCTTTGTAAACTCCATAATGACCATTCCAGAGGGTTGCTTTGAGGATAACAGGAAATCAGAGGTGTGTACAGGTTTTGTGAGTGAACCAATGTGCAGTATTGCTCCTACTTAATGTGTGTTCTCTCCTGAGATTTCATTTTGCATTTAGAAGACAGTTGTTTTTGGCCCTCTTACTTTTCTGTCTTTTCATAATCTTCCCTCCATTTATAAGTGATTCTTATAAGGGAAATAATAGAGCAGTTATCCTTATTATAAGGAGAAAATAGAGCATTGTAATAGAGCAGTCATGTTTTTATTCCCTGGCCTTATTGAGAAATCAAGGGTTTCACATAAGAGAATAGCCCAATAACTGAGACTTTTTCCTTCAAACTACTGAAGCTTATTTCAACCATTTTTGAATGGAAGTCTTCCTGAAGAATATTCTGAAGTATATTAGGCATTTTCTGATTTATTTGTGAGTTTCTTGAGGACAGGGGTAGTGTTTTTATATCTTCCTCTCCAACACATGGCAGAGTGAACGCCCACAGTTTGTGTTCCTTGAATGTTTGGTAAATTAATAGTTCGACTTTTCCTTAAGGATTTATAGTTGTCATTATGAGTAGAAATTAATATAGCATAGCCCCTTGAGTTATTCAGAGCTTACTGAGAGTACTGGACTTATATCACCTATTCACTGAGATTTCTGAACTAGAAATTGGTGTGTCCTTTATTAGCTCCAATCCTTTTTATGATATTGACCCCTTGAAGCCTGCTCTTTTCCTCCACATACAAACACATGTCCACTCTTTCTGTTTCTTATTTGCTATTACCTGGAAAAAATCAAGAACTGCCAGAGTAAATCGTATGTACTAAGTAATAACTGTAGTTCCCACACATGGCTAATTCAGTTGGCAATGTTACCAAAATCTTGGGAGAACGTCTCCCTTTCCTAAGAAGTCCGTTGTTATTTTCTCATTGTCCATAGACTTTTTCCCCTTACTTCTAGGTTCTAGATGGTTGAGAATGTCTTATTGTCAATTAGGTGCATGGTAATACTATCTTAATTTGTATTTTGCTTCTTTTCAATGTCATTTTATTCCTATTGTTACATTTGGAATAACCTGATAACTCTTTTTTTCAATCTGTGAAATGGGTAGAAACAATATTTAGATATTATTTGGCTTTGGGAAGTCTATCAAAATGAAAGAAAATTAGCTTTGACTTAAAACAAATCAGACTATAAAAAGGATTTATTTTTCTTCAATCTTTTTTCCCTAAAGACAAACTCATAACAAATTCATTAGAAAGGATTAAACAACTCAAAATATATATTAAATGATAAGCCTTTACAATCTTATCACCCAGAGAGTACCATTGTTAACTGGTTATATTCTCCCAATATCTTAACCACTTAAAAAGATATTGTAAACATTACTTATGAAATACTTGATATGCACAAAGAATATATATAATGCACATGTAAATTATGAAGCCTCATAACCAGGGGACACCACTGGACTTAAGAAAGAGAACCTCCCCCATACAATTGAAGACCTGTGTGTTTTACCACGGATCCATTTCTGTAACTTCCCCACACTGAGGCAAAAATATTCTGATTTAAAAAAATTATTCTCTTGCTTTTCTTTATGTTTTGACCAAGTATAAGTATTCTCAAATAGCTGTTGCTTTATTTGGTTTGTCTTTTAACATTATGTTACATATTCACATATATATATATCTAATAACATCAGAGCTTAGAATGACTATTGAACTAATGATTTTACATCGACATTTTGGATATTGGCTTCTGAGCCAATTATATTCTATCAATTATATTAATAGTCATAACCTTTTTATGTCATTTTTATATATTATTTGAATTTTGTAAATTCTATGTAATACCTATTATTTGTTGTATACTTGTTGTATGCCAGGTACTGTGCCAAACAATTTTTATACGCATTTATACCTCCTGACAGTTTTAAACCTTTTTTTCACTTAGAGATAATTTCAGACCTATAGAAAAGCTTGCAAAAACAAAAATAGCTGCAAAGAATACTCATACGTCCTTTGCCTAGATACGCCTATTGATAACATTTTACTCTGTTTTCTGCTCATCTGTGTGTATGTGTATGTGAAGGTTTCATTTTTTTCTGAATCATTTGAGGATAAGTTATAGATATTGTGTCCTTTTACCTCTAAGTACTTTTGTATTTTCCAAAAATAGGAGTTGTTTTTGTATAACCTTAGTGCAGTAAATTTAACGTTAGATGAACATATTGTATCAAGGTACTATTTGTATTCTAATTTCGTCAGTTGACCCAGTGATGGCTTTTACAGCATTTTTTTTCCCTCCAGTACAGGAATGTCCAGGGTCAGGTATTATGCTTAGATGCCATGTCTCTTCAGACTCCTTTAATCTAGAATATTTCTATAGCCTTTCTTTGCCTTTTACAACATTTTTATGATGTTTTGGAAAGACATGTTCTCTGCTCTCCCCAACACTACCCCTTCAACCCCCACCCCAGGCTCTTAATAAACTTTCCTCATTTCAGGTTTGTCTGCTGTTTCTTCATGAGCACATTCAGGTTGTGTTTTCTTGGCTGGAACACTGCACAGGGGATGTGTTATCACATCTGGGGTGTACGATATCCATTTGTCTTTCATTGGTGCAGTTCATTTGAACACCTGGTCCAGGAGTTGTCCAGTTTCTTCACTTCATTATTACTGGGCTTTCCCCCCTTGCAACTAATAAGCAATTTGCGGGAAGATGCTTTTAAGACCATGAAAATGTCCTTTTCTTCATTAAAGCTTTCCCTTGTATGTAATAGTCACTGATGAAGTTTCTGTGATCTAGTCTTTACTATGGTGGTTGCAAAACTGTAATTTTTCCAACTCCAGACTTTCTTCCACTTTTACCAGTTGGCACTTGGAATGTTATAATAGAGAATCCTCCTCTCTAGTTTGTCTGTGAAATTATCTGTCTATCTATCTATCTATCTATCTATCTATCTATCTATCTATCTATCTATCTATCTATCTATCTATCTATCCACCCATCCATCTGTCTACCTACCAACTTACCTACCTATCTATCTATCCATCCATCCAACCGTCCACCCAATTATTGGTAGGATTTTTGGTATGACTCATGAATTCCTATTATTTCAGTATTTCATGATGCATTACTGTACTTATTGTTCAAATCATCCCAGATTCATGTAGTAGAGCCCCTTCAAACTGTTATGTCCTTGTGACATGCCTGTATTTTTGAGCAATTTCTTACTTTCTGGCAAGCAAAGTGTTGTAGTCTCGTGTTGTATAGACCCAGTCTCAGTACTGGGGTCAGCCATTTCTTGATGATCTCTGGTTTCCTTCAGTGAGGAATGGCATTCACTACTAAGATCTGAGCGTTATGTTTCATAGCAGGTTTTAAAACATGATTGTAATCCGTTTTACATGTTAAAAAACAAGTCATCGAGAGGCTAAGTAATACACTTAGAGTCATACAGCCAGTAAATAGTAGAAACAGGATTTAAACCCAGGTCTGTCTCTTGAGCATTATGCTCTTTTCAATTACACCATAGCCTATAATCATGTCATCTGGTTTTCTCCCTCCTTACCCCCCTCCTTTCTTTCTTTCTTTTTGGTAGTTCTTAGTCTGAATCGATATAAAAGTTTGCTATCATTTAATTTTTGCAGATAAGAAAAAGATCCTTGAAATTAAAGATTCATGCTGTGGACACTGCTTCCAAGAACTTGAAAGGGCCAAGCAGGAATGTCAAGATCTGAAAAAGAAACTGGAGAAATGCTGTAGGCATTTGCAGCATTTAGAAAGAAAGCACAAAGCTGCAGTGGAAAAAATCGGAGGTTAGCATTTAAAATGGCACTGCTACCAGTATAAATCTCTTTGATCTCCTTGAGATGTTCAATTGTGTTATTTCAATTAATGTAGGCACTGATTCTCTTTGGGGTTAATGTAAACTAGTTTTGACCTCATTTTTACTAAGCAAATTATTATTACTGAACTCAAAAGAGAAAAATTGGAGCTTTGATTAAAAGGTCACATACCTTTCTTCCTTTTTTGACTGAACAGGTATCGAATGCCCCATATGTGTTAAGCAGGTGTTCTAGGCTCAGGGGATACAGCAGTGACTACATCAGACAGAATTCCAGGGCCAGTGGAGATATACAAGGCCCTGTTAATTTCCTTCAAGAAGTGTTTTATCAAGGTTGGAGAACTAGAAAACAGATTAATAAACAACTGCAACATTGAGTACTGCTGGCATATGTTCATTTTGGAAGAAAGGATGTTAATTGACTCTTTCTCCAGTTAGAGTTAAGGAGGGCTGACTAAGCCTTGAAAGATGAAGGTATTTTCCAAAGAGAATAGCATTCTAGGCAGAAAGAAAAGACATGAGCGAAGGCATATCGGTCTGATCTGGCCTCCCTCCAGTCCATTCTTCACAATGTTGCCAGGAAATTATCAAAAAGGGATGTGTGCTGCCATTTCCCATTGCCCTGCTGAGGAGGGGAAGCTGTGGGCTTACGAGGCAGCTCCCTGTTCACTTTCACGATTTATTTATATCCCCTGTACTTTTTTCACTTGAACTATTTCAGATTCCTGAACTGGTCAGGAATTTTCTTTTACTACTGAACTTTGAATATGATATTCTACTCTGTCCTACATTTTACCCTCTCATTCTCATTTTGGCCTAATTCTTCCTCATCCTTTGGAATTCAGCTGAGAAGGTGCCTTAATGGCAAAGCGATCCTTGACTTTCCCAGCTGGGTTAGATGGGCGGCAGCTTCGTGGCTCTGTAGCACTTGGTTTTATTTCTATTACCATTCTCTATTTACTTTTTTGGTTAGCTGTCTGATATCCTTTCCAACTTATAAATTCCCAGAGAATAAGACATATATGTCTTGTCTTATTCATCCTCTGTAATCATGGTGCCCATTATATACCAGGAAATAAAAATGTTTGAATGAATGAAAGACTGAATGCAAGGACCCCAAATAACTGCATCATTTAGAAAAGACTGAGTGGATGGGTTCACTATGTGTGTGTGAGCATATTTTTATTTTTATTTTTTATTAAAGTATCATTGATATACAGTCTTATGAAGGTTTCAGATGAGCAACATTGTGGTCACAACCTTCACCGTTATTATCGAGTCCCCCCCATACCCTATTGCAGTCACTGTCTGTCAGCGTAGTAAGATGCTATTAAGTCATTAATTGTCTTCTCCATGCTGTACTGCCTTCCCTGTGACCAACCTGTATTATATGGGGGTTCACTTTTTTTTTCATGTTCGCCTTTATCACTTGCCTGGTCAGCAGTCACCTCCTGACTCTTTGCTTCCAATCTTAGCTCTCCAGTCCATTAGGGAGCTAGAGCAACCTTTTGAAAATGTACATGGATCATGACACTCTCTTGTTTAAAGTCCTTCTGTGGCTTGTCTGGCCCTCAGTATGAAATACAACATCTAATTTAATATACTCTAGAAGTCCTTCATGAGCCAACATCAGCCAGCTCCTCAGCCTCATTGCCCCTTATTCACCCTCTGGTTCTCTTTTGAAGGGTTTCATTGCCTTTTTTCTGTGGACCTCTTTTCATCTCTCCTTTGTCAAGACCTCTGTCTTCCTGTCACACTGCCTGGCTAACTTCTACTCACCTGACCCCCAGCACAGTACTTCCTCAGGGATGATTTAACCTCCCCAGACTTGGTTAGGTTCTTCTGTTAGAGATTCCCGGAAGCTGCTATGATTTTTATAAGTCATTGTCCTTGCAATTATTTATTGTCCGTATTTTCCTTTGGAATATAGACTTGATGTTGACAAGGATCAAGTCCTGCCCAGCACTTAGCACCTACCTGGCATCACTGCACACTGGAAAGATGTTGCTAAAAGGGCCCCCACTTTCCACCTATGGTTTCTTAAGTCTGTTAGAGAGAGATAACTTCTTTAGGGCAGAAAGAATTTTAAGGATTTTGAGATAAAAATGATAACCACTACAATTTCTGGTGGTTGCTTCACTGCTTAGTAGAGGCCCACAGAGTAAATGAGGTATTTCTCCAACTGTAGCTGTGGATACAATGCAGCTATTATAAAATTTCTGAGAAACAAGGAAATTTGTTTTACATGATAAAATGACAAGGGCAGTTGGATATGATTATTATTTATAAATATTTAGGACCATACATTGTGATCACAAAATAGTTATTCTAAATAGTACCTTTTGCAGTTATCTTCTGTAATTCATAGACATAGAAGTTATCCAAAAAAGTTGATACTTAGCTCAAAACAATAGGCTGCTAAAAGCAGTCAGAGTCAGAAGTCATTTGATAGTTTGGTTTTAGCATTGTCTTAGTGTAAACCTATTAGTTGATAATACTTCTGCTGTTGTGATTGTTTCTTTTCTGTTTCTTAAATTCCCTTTTCCACTGTCTTGGTAGCATTTATTGAAAAGTGATGGAATGAGTGAGTGGTTTAAAACACGCAAGTATATCAATTACTAGGAGAAATAGAATGATTCATTTCCTATCTCATGAGGTGTGTTGAGAGGGGGGGCATAGTAGGAATCATGAGGTGCCATGTCATATTTATTAAACATTGGTATTGCCAGGCCTTGATAAGGTGCTGTGCATTTATTATTTTATTTCTGTTACAATCTTGAAGGTAGGTAATACTATCCTTATTTTACATATGAAAAACTCAGGTTCAGAAAGGTTGAGTAATTTCCCTAAGCTCATCCAACTGATAAGAAGCAGAGCTAGGATTTAAGTGCTGTTTCTCTCTTGACTGTGAAATTTATGCTTTCTCCTCCATACCATATGGACTCTATCAATCTCCTCCTCCTCATCTTGAACTTTTTTAAAAGTTCAAAGAATTCAAAATCTTACATTAATTGTGAAAGTGGTACCTACTTAAGCTTAGTTTTCTTTTTATTTTGTATTGAGGTGCTTGTCAATGATCACTTATATGGGCATAAACTATATACCAGGATCCATGAGGAGCGTGGAATTAGAAAACCCAGTATGTTTCTTTAGAACTGGAAAATAAAACACATGCATATAAAACATTTGGAAAACCTATTCCCGGATAATGTGTAATCCAAAACAAGGTGAAGATGGAATACAGATTTTGAGTGCTGAGAAAACAGAACAGGGATTGATCAGATTAGGTTCATCAGGGAATTAATAACACAGAGAGCAACTGGAAATTCCACAGTCTCCTCTATAAAGATTTGCACTGGGAACCTACAGGAAAGCAACACTGAGGGAAAAAAAGACATTAATTGACCAACATACTGTACACTTTCTTTTCTAGAAGAAAATAGTAAAGTTGTTGAAGAGTTAATAGAAGAAAACACTGACATGAAGAATAAATTGGAAGAACTGCAAACACTTTGTAAAACACCATCAAGGTAGACTTCCACTATTTTTCGTTATAAAAAATTATATTTTGTCAAGTGTTGTCTCCATTATTTTCTAAATAAGTATTTTTTTATTGAAGTATAGTTGACATACAATATTAGTTTCAGGTGTACAACAATGATTCGACAACATATAATTATAAAATATGCTACAAGAAGTATAGATATTATCTGTTCACCATATAAAGTTATTACAATGTTATGGACTCTATTCTGTATGCTGTACTTTTCATCCCCATGACTTATTTTATAACTAGAAGCTTGTACCTCTTAATCCCCTTCACCTATTCTGCCAGCTCCCAACCCTGCCTCCCCTCCGGCAACCCTGCATTTGTTCTCTTTATTTATGAGTCTTCCTGGATTTTAGTTTGTGCATTTGTTTTGTTTTTTAGAGTCTACATATATGTAAATTTATGTGGTATTTGACTTTCTCTATCTCACTTATTTCACTTGACATTATATATATTTCTTTTAGTAATATACCCAGAAGTGGAATTACTGGGTTGAATGCTATTTTTATTTTTAATTTTTTGAGGAACCTCCATACTGTTTTCCATGGTGTCTGTACCAATTTACATTCCCACTGACCATGCACAAGGGTTCCTTTTCTCCACATTCTCGTTAATATGTGTTGTATCTTGTCTTTTTGATGCTGGACATTCTGGCTGGTGTAAGGTGATATCTTACTGTGGCTCTGATTTGCATTTCCCTGATGATTACTAATGTGGAGCATCTTTTCATGTGTTTGGCTCTCAGTATGTCTTCTTTGGAAAAATGTCTGTTCAGACCCTCTGCCCATTTTTTAATTGGATTATTTGTCTTTTTTGGGTGTTAAGTTGTATGAGTTCTTTATATATTTTGGATAACTCCTTATCAGATATATCATTGGCCAGTCTCTTCTCTTTCAGTAGGTTGCTGTTTTGTTGATAGTTTCCTTCACTCTGCAAAAAAGCTTTTTAGTTTGATGTAGTCTCATTTGTTCATTTTTGTTTTGTTTCCCTGGCCTAATGAGACAGATCCAGGAAAACATCACTAAGACCAATGTCCAAGAGATTACTGCCTATATTTTCTTTTAGGATTTTTGTGGTTTCAGGTCTTACGTTTAGGTTAACCTTCACTATTTTAAAGAACTTGTTTATGGCTAAGAATCTTTAAATTTTTCATATCAATCATATCAGTATCATACCAAGAGTATTAATTATTAGTATCATTATACAGCAAAAGGTATTTAAAAAAAGAAAATCTTTCAAAACCCTATTCCCAGAAGATACCCTGTTAACCCGGTTTTGAGTGTAAACCTTCATTTTAGCCCCTTTGTGCACACACATGTACATGTTCTAAAAATTCACATTATTGTATAAGCTATTTTGTAGTCCTTTACTATAATATTGTAAGATGAACATTTCCCCAAGTCATTAGATATTCTCCTGTAATATGCTTTTCACTAGCTGCATAGATATGGAGTTACTGTGATATATTAACCATAATATTCATGTTGTTGTTTTTCTCCCACTTCATGTAACTGTGTAGTAAAGATACTTATATATGAATTGTTGTAGTACATCTCAGTTTATTTTACTGTAATATATGTCTAGATATTTTTTCAAATAAAGTTTTTCACTTACATTCTCTGTTTCTACAATCTTTTGGGTTTTTTAGGTCATTGTCAGAAGGGGCCATTGAAAATGCTTGCCTGCCGTGCAGTAGGAGCGTCTTGGAAGAACTTCGTGGGCAGTACATTAGGGCTGTAAAAAAAATAAAGTGTAAGTCCCTAAAGAGATTCTCAGTATTTTAAGGTGGTGGACCTTTCTGTTATTAGCTGTAGTAATTTTGGAGACTTTTCCAGACTACCTTGTTCTGGAATCCAGCTGCTTTTAGAAGAGATCATCGGTACCTTTTCTAAACTATGCAGTAATGGATCATTTTACTCAACTAGTATCTTCTGGAGGTGACATGTGGGCAGTTACTTTTATATTGTTAAGTATCCTGTTTACATAATATGTAAAATTGTGTAATCTTACAACTTAAATAACTACTAACAAAGAAAATGTCATAAAGATTTTAAATCAGCAGCTGTTATGTTATAGTAAACTTTTTAGGACCATGGAAAATGGATCTGGTTAGGAGTTCTGTTTTTTTCTCATTTTGATAATGGATTAAGTCATAGATATAACTCTGTCAAGTTCTTTGTGATCTTAGTGATGAAGCATATCCTGCAAAGCATTTCCCTGGCATGTGTTTTCCCAGAATACCTCTAGTTTTTAATTGCATAGATTGTATGTGTGTCTCAAAACAATAACCGGCATTAATATAGGTGAAATGTATATTTACCTCCTAAAATTGCTTTTGTTCTTAACAAATTGAGTAGGAACGGTCTCATGTTCCAAATATAACTGGTAGATCATCAGAATCATTGATAGATGTTCTGAAAAGTCGACTTAATGTCAATAAAGTGAATTTGCTTCTCACTCGCTGGTGCTAACAGAGGCTGTATTACTACAGACAGAAAATTTTTGTTAGCAGTCATATTAATTGGGAAGTGAAATTTTAAGTATCTTTTCATCCTAGCATGACAATTTGTGTGTGTGTATATTGTTTTACATTTTAGATGTTGGTTGGAAGTTGTGTTGACCATGTGTTCTACTTTAATTTTTCCCATTTCAAATACAGAAAATAGTTTTTCAATTAGTATTTTCACATAGAATATTTAATTTTAGGATCTTACTGATATGGAGGAAGGTTCCTCTAAGAACTGGAATCCTTAATATAACAGGGATGGTGATATTCTTCAGTTAGGTTGTAGCCATGGATTTAGTAAAAAATGTTAACCTTAAATAATCATAGTCCCAATCAAAGCACGTTGAGGTAAAGAAAAAAGAGAACTTGAAAGCTGAGACCTAGTTTTAAATAAATGTCAGAAAGCAGCATTACTTCTCATTTCTCTCCCTGTAGCAGCATTTTGTACATCTCTCCCGTGGACTAGTATTATGTTTAGTTGGATGCTCATAAATACTGCTGAAAGAATTGAATAAATATTGAAACATTGATTTTCAGAACACAGATAAGCAGAATATGAGTCCAGCTCATAGCACCTCCCTCTGTCTTACTGGGCTTTTATATACTTTTCTCCTTCTTTATCCCTCACCCTTTCTGTATATTTCTTTTTTCTCTTCTCTTAACTGGACATAATACATCATTGAAATGTATGCTTCTGTGCCTCATATTTATGGTATTTTCTTGCCTCAGTGTTTGAGAATATGACAGAATTTCTCAAGGGAAAATGCTATTTCCTTATCATATGTGTTTTTCATCATGCTAGAAGACTTTTCGATACTTCCTTGAGCCTACCCAAGTGATCAGAAATGTTCCATTCTAATCACTGTGGCAAAGTATAATGTTGAAGGTATACTCCAGTCACTTTGTCTCAGAAAATTGGTCTGACATCTGCCTCTCCTGTCTTTGGAAAACTGCTAATAAGTATGCATTCTGTGGGGATTCCCCTCACTGCAGGTGATATGCTTCGTTACATTCAGGAGAGCAAGGCAAGAGCTGCGGAAATGGTAAAAGAAGAGGTACTGCGAGAACGTCAAGAGACCGCCCGAAGGATGCGCAAATATTATTTGATTTGCCTTCAACAGATTTTGCAAGATAATGGAAAGCAGGAAGGGTAAGTTCCATCTAAACAAACAGTGTGTCCTGAGAGTACCAAGACAGCATGCTGTCATTTTCTAAGCATTTTCCTTAACCACAAAATTAACTATTTCTACATGATCAGCCATTGCAGGTTAAGAAGGGCTTATGTCTGTGCTCTGCTACATGTTGGCAAAACTAATAGGAGAAGAGAAATCCTAGGGCTCAGGAAACTCATTTTTTCTTGAAACTATATTAACTCAATATTCTGGAATCCCCCCACCCCAGGGCTGAAAAAAAGATTATGACTGCTGCTAGCAAACTGGCTACAATGGCAAAACTGCTGGAAACACCTATTTCTAATAGATCCCAGAGCAAAACTATGGAGTCAGGTATGTCAAAATGAGTCACTTAAAGGGTTTTTTCCATTCTTCGTTTTTAGCTATTTAAGATTTTTAGTATGGAAAAAACAGGGAACATAAGGAGTGAGAGTTAATTTATAAAGTTGTGTGCATGTCTAACTTAAACTGGGAACTTACAAGAGAGTGCAGACCTCCAGTTCAAGCAGGCGGACTGAGCACACCCACCAACTTCCTACTGCTGCTGCCATGCCTAGAAATGACAGAAAAGATTTCGACAAGTGAAGGAGAAAAATAAAAAAATTATAACTGGGCTTTAAAAAGTTACAATTGACAAACCAGAAACTATGAGAAATCCCTGAAATAAAGAAGACAGTAAGATTAAAGATGGAATCTTCATTTCAAACCTGCCAGATGACAGGTACAAGTCGGAACAGTATTGAAACTCCTCCACAGAGGAAGGTGGTATGCGCCAGGGGAAGAAGTAAACCTAGAGGGTAGATACAATGTGTGATTAGTGCTAGAGCAACAGTGACCTGCTGGGATCACCCCCTTTATTTCTCCTTCTCCCGACCCTTTCCCAGTCCCAATACTGGAGTGGTTAAAAGCAACAGGAACAGTCTGGGAATAGGGCAGCACTCCAGGTGGGTAGCCACACTAAAGAGGAAATGGGAGCCCTCATGCCCAGAGTATTAGGTCTTAGGTCTTGCTATCCTGCAGGTCATTCCTCCCATTCCATGCCCGACTCCTTTAAACAAACAGCATTAATAGCATACTCAGGATATCTCAAAGATCGGCATTTAACCAAGAATCTCCCTTTATTTATAGAAAGCCAGCACCATAAAAAAAAGTCCCTAAACTCAAAACAAGACACAACAAGAAAGCCAAAAGAACTTACACCTAAGGAAATAGAATTAATAGAACAAACAACAGGACCTGAGAATGTTAGAAAAGAGTAGAGTTCTCAGAAAAGATGTAAAAGGATATTGTAGAGTAGACAAACAATATGCTAAGATTTTTACTATTTTCTAGGAGAGGATATAGATACTGATAACTCCAGCATTACTAGAAAAATACAAGTTTAAGTATGTGTATTAAGCTTACCAATAGAGAAATAGAATATGTAAATTTCAAACTAGTAGGGGAAAATCTTGGAAGAAACATTTCCACCCAACAGAATCAAAAAAGAGGGAAAATACAACTAGAAAGCATGGTAAATAGAAAATTATGGTAGGTTGAAACATCAGCAATCACATTAAATAAAGAGGTTAAACTAAGTAAAAGATTACAAATTCCAAATAGTTTTTAAAAATCAGAACATGTCATTTTCACAAGAACAACATCAAAAATTCAAAATGAAGGGATGGAGACTGATAAACACTAGGCGATGCAATGTTATTAGATAAATTATAGCATTAAATACAGTGTTAGGTAAATTGCGGTCAGCATTGAAAGGGACCAAAGTGATAGCTCATAATGATAAGGGAACAGCCTCCCAAAAGCTGTGTGGGTTCTTCCTGCTCATAACAAAATAGCTGTAGAATATATAAAGCTTATGCAAATATATGAAAAAATTGGTAAATTCTCAGTCACACTGGAGCATTTTGAATATATCTGTGGAGAAATGGGGTTTTTCAATTTTCTGAAAGCTTGAAGTAGAGATTGTTCAGCAATCCACAAGTCTAATGTTGATAAACATCCTTCAGTTAGAAGCACAAAGATTATTTGAGTAGATTTTGGAATGGAGGAGCCATGATCCAAGGGCAGTAAGCATATAACAGATAAAAGAATTTTCTAGATTGAGGGCAACTATGTACATAATGACCTCAGTAGAAGCAAACCTTTTCATGGGCTCTAAGGAACAAGGTACACTACTTTGAGATATGATGCCTCTGACACTGCTATGTAGCTGCTTTGCTTCTGATCTGATTTAGTGTCTTAACCAATTAAATCAGAAACTCTATTTTTGCTTTTACACTGCATGTGTGTGTGTATGTGTGTGTGTAGGTAGGTGTATGTAGGTGTTGGGTGGTGGGGTCCTTCCATCAACCTTTCTTCATCAGAAACTCCATACTTGACATCAGAGCAGGATTGTAAATGTTGCACTTGGTTTTTGAAATGCTTGTAACATCTATTGCGGAAAATAAATAGATCAGATGGATAGCAATAATTATCAGATTTCAGTAACAAAATTGCCTGTCTTTATCTAACAAAATATGTAAAAGAATGTTTTTAAATGTCTAGCATTGATATATTTTCTTGGAGAATGATTAAAATATATATGTGTTCTTTGGAAATAACATAAAAACATTATTTTTTTCCTCCTCTTTGAATATTAATTATCTCCTAATTTTGTTTTCCCCTAATTTTGTGTTCCCTTATATATAATAGTACTGCCTCTAACTTCAGAGATGCTGATTGGAGTTGAAAAATCAAAAAGAAATAATGTGAATCAGAACATATCACATCACATTGAAAGTGAATCAAACAGTATAAAAAGTATCCCCAGAAGTATGTGTGATCAAGCTCCTAAGAGAAGGGCTGCTTGTAACTTAGGAAGGCGGTTAGAAAATGCAGAGCTCAGAGACGTAAAACACATGGCTTCCAAAGGATCACATTCAGACTTCCAGTTCAGGGGTAGCAGTTACATTTTGCCAGGCAGTGTGGCTCCTGAGTTTGTTCCTTGTGAAGGTGAAAGAAGCTTTGGTATGCACAGGAAGAAAGACCTCCTCAGTGACACTGGCTCTGAATCACCTCAACATTCAACTGCATACCCCTTTCTTGGGTCCCTCGGAAGTAAACCCTCACCCAGATATACCCCTAGTCCTTCTGAATCCGGATCCACACATATAACCTTTGGAGGTAATAATGAAAGACTTGGTTTAAAAGTATATAAGTGTAATCCACTAATGGAAAGTGAAAATGCTGCATTTGAGAAGAGCCCAAGTTTGGGTGTGCAGGACACTCTGGTGAAGGACGCAGTGGGCCTCAGTGATTCAATAGACTGGCATTCCAGCAGTGCCACTTTACCCTGCAACAGTCAGGACGTGTCATTTTTACAAGGCAGGCCACAGGAAAATCTGGATACAGTAGCTGAATCTGTTAGTTTCAAACAGTTTTCAGGAGCCAGTTGTCTTTCAGATAGGGAGAAAAACAATATGCTTTGTCAACCGATGAAATGTCGGAGTGGTCATGCACCAGAGCTGTCAGAGGAAACCAAGTATCCACAGCCGGGGAAGATCAGTATGACTCTTGGACACACACCTCATCAGAAAACTGATGTATTAAAGTCAGATTTCAAAGAACTGAGCAGTACAGTACCATCTTCAGTGTCTCAGCAGCCTTCAAGGAAATTAAGTGCTCCTCTGCCCAGCCAACAAGATAGTGGCTTTGATAGCCCATTTGTCAATTTAGATTAATTGTTGTACAGTATTTAAGAAGAATCATTAATATATTGACAAGAAAACTGGAAGGGAAGACTTCATACCGAAAAATTTGTAGTCTCTACCTATTTTTAGATGTTTCACTAACGTCTGTCATATGAGTAAAGTATTCATATAAAACTACTTGAGATATTAATATTGCCTTAATCTTCCAAAGGCCTGATGGTGTGTATTTAATCTACTTGTGTGTGGTGCTTATATTTTGTTGCTAAATCTATTTTTATATTTATAAATTAGCTCTCTGTGCAGTGTTATTTAAATAAACTTGCATGTGGTCTGTAGGATTGTTATGAATTATTTTGTAATTCATAATATAAAAATGTTACACTAACACATTTGAAATTTATCCACAAAAAATATAAACTTTGGGGATTTTTATGTATAATCTGCCAAATTTAGTTTTGAAATCAACCATGTTTAATGAAGCTATACATGTACTCTAGAAATAGTTTTCCTGGAAATATCTCCTCAAAATTTGATTCTTTCAATTAGTGGAAAAGAGGTATTGCAAGGATTGCTGTAAGATGCAGAGCTGTGTCCTGGTTTCATTATTTAAAATGTTAGTCTGAATATTTTTAGTTGGCATTTGCATCATTTCAAGTCTTCTGTGACTTCCAGAGATTTTATTGTTCTTTTTTATAGTTTCACGGTCTTTTATCTGAAATACTACTTTTTAACAATGGAAATAATAAGCTTTGTCAGATAGCAAAAAATTTTAAGCTATTAGATTTTTATGTTCACTTCTAGTGCAGAATTGGCTAACTTATTAATGCTGTGGATTGAAGCTTGTAATTCTTAAAACATGCAAAAACGAGTGACCACTTAAATACTGTTGTCTCTAGATGAATTCTTTTTCAGATTCCTAGAGACAGATATAGAAGTTTTAGGTGAATGCAAATGCTTCCTTAAAACAGTTACTATAGCTTTCTCTCCCCTCTCTCACCGCCCTCTCAACCATATTATGGACTGTATTTGTGGGTTGATCTAGTATATTTTTCCAGGCGTAACTTGGGTGGTGGTGGTTGGATGGGTGACAAAATGCATCCTCCTCCTGCTGATAACAGGCTCTAAAAGCAAGAATTAGAAGTGAATCTTCTAGGGCTTGGAAAGCTCTGTTGCCTTAACTGGTGGTGACCAGATGTAGATAAGCCTAAAAATTAGCACTGCATTTCAGTGCAGGAATTGACATGCACTGGAAAAAGGAACAGGCCATCTCTTCAAAGTCTCACTTGTATTCCTGGATACAGTTTGCCCCTTCTCCAACAGTTAGGATGTCATTTCTCACTCTAGGAAAACTAAACCGCTAAATTTCCATTCCACATGGATCTGATTGGTAATTGATCATTTGACAGCATGGATATAACAGAACTGAGAACCTACCTCATTTCTCACCTACTTTTATCACCTTTGTTTATTTAAAATCCTTGTCAGGTATTTAAACCCTCAGCACTGAGGTTGAAATTGGCAATTGTGCTTTCTGCTCCTTTTATAGTATCCTTAATCTCTTTTGATATCCATAATTTCAATTGGGTTGGGTTACTTTATTTCATATACCCTATTACCAAAGAAGACCTGTCTACTCTGAGTAGTGAGTAAATGAATGGACTGCACAGCCAACTACCTCTGGTGATTTTTTTTTTGATATTGTTAATGTACAATTACTTGAACATTATGGTTACTAGACTCCCCCTATTAAGTCCCCCCAACATATCACATTACAGTCACTGTCCATCAGCGTAGTAAGATGCTATAGAATCATTACTTGTCTTCTCTGTATATACTGCCTTTCCAGTGTCCCCCCTCCGCACATTATACTTGGTAATCATAATGCCCCCTTTTCACCCTTATCCCTCCCTTCCCACCCATCCTCCCCAATCCCTTTCCCTTTGTTAACTGTAAGTCCATTCTTCGGTTCTGTGAGTCTGCTGCTGTTTTGTTCCTTCAGTTTTTTCTTTGTTCTTATACTCCACAGATGAGTGAAATCATTTGATATTTGTCTTTTTCTGCCTGGCTTATTTCACTGAGCATAATACCCTCTAGCTCCATCCATGTTGTTGCAAATGGTAGGATTTGTTTTCTTCTTGTGGCTGAATAATGTTCCACTGTGTATATGTACCACATCTTCTTTATCCATTCATCTACTGATGGACACTTAGGTTGTTTCCATTTCTTGGCTGTTGTAAATAGTGCTGCGATAAACATAGGGGTGCATCTGTCTTTTTCAAACTGGGCTCCTGCATTCTTAGGGTAAATTTCTACGTGTGGAATTCATGGGTCAAATGGTATTTCTATTTTGAGTTTTTTGAGGAAACTCCATTCTGCTTTCCACAATGGTTGAACTAATTTACATTCCCACCAGCAGTGTAAAAGGGTTCCCCTTTCTCCACATCCTCGCCAGCATTTGTTCTTAAATCTTTTCTGTGTTGGCCATCCTGACTGGTATGAGGTGATATCTCATTGTCATTTTAATTTGCATTTCTCTGATGATTAGTGATGTGGAGCATCTTTTCATGTAGTGATGTGGAGCATCTTTTCATGTGCCTGTTGGCCATCTGAATTTCTTCTTTGGAGAAGTGTCTGTTCAGCTCCTCTGCCCATTTTTTAATTGACTTATTTGCTTTTTGTTTGTTGAGGTGTGTGAGCTCTTTATGTATTTTGTATGTCAACCCCTTATCAGATATGTCATTTATGAATATATTCTCCCATACTGTAGGATGCCTTTTTGTTCTACTGATGGTGTTCTTTGCTATACAGAAGCTTTTTAGTTTGATATAGTCCCATTTGTTCATTTTTGCTTTTGTTTTCCCTTGCCCGGGGAGATATGTTCATGAAGAAGTTGCTCATGTTTATGTCCAAGAGATTCTTGCCTATGTTTTTTTCTAAGAGTTTTATGTTTTCATGACTTACATTCAGGTCTTTGATCCATTTCAAGTTTACTTTTGTGTATGGGGTTAGACAATAATCCAGTTTCATTCTCTTACATGTAGCTGTCCAGTATTTTCAACACCAGCTGTTGAAGAGGCTGTCATTTCCCCATTGTATGTCCATGGGTCCTTTATCATATATTAATACCTCTGGCGATATTTTTTTTTTTTGAGAGGGCATCTCTCATATTTATTGATCAAATGGTTGTTAACAACAATAAAATTCTGTATAGGGGGGTCAATGCTCAGTGCACAATCATTAATCCATCTCAAGCCTAATTCTCGTCAGTCTCCAATCTTCTGAAGCATAACGAAAAAGTTCTTACATGGTGAACGAATTCTTACATAGTGAATAAGTTCTTACATGGTGAACAGTACAAGGGCATTCATCACAGAAACTTTCGGTTTTGATCACGCATTATGAACTATAAACAATCAGGTCAAATACGAATATTCGTTTGATTTTTATACTTGATTTATATGTGGATACCACATTTCTCCCTTTATTATTATTATTATTTTTATTTTTAATAAAATGCCGAAGTGGTAGGTAGATGCAAGATAAAGTTAGAAAACATAGTTTAGTATTGTAAGAGAGCAATTGTAGATGATCAGGTGTGTGCCTGTAGACTATGAGCTAATCCGAGCTGGACAAGGGCAATAAAACATCCACGGATGCAGAAGCTTTCTCTCAAAACAGGGGGGGGGGGAGGTTCTAAGCTTCACCACTGTTGTTCCCCGATTTCTCACCTGATGGATTTCACCCCCTGCGACTGTGCCTGTCTTAGGTTGTTCCTCCCTTGAGGAATCTTACCCGTCTCTGGCTAACCAGTCATCTTCCGGGGCCATACAGGGAAATGTAAAGTTGGTAAGTGAGAGAGAAGCCATATTGTTTGCAAAGGTTAGCTTTTTACTTCTTTGCAGATTTATGCCCTGTGGCTTCTATGCCCAGCACTTGTCTCGAGGTATTTTTACCACCTGGAGGAATTATGATACTCGGTAAATTCGATATGAGGCACATTCTATTTAAGGGTTGTAATTAGGAATGAAGAAGAAAAGCTATAGAGGTAGCATATGGAAGAAAACATGGGAGGATTGATTATTTCTTTGACATATCTTCTTGTAGAGTACCTTAAGCATGTATAGGTTTTAAACTAACTAACTTACGCACACATATTAACATAATAGGAATACGGTGACATAAACAAAGCAAACCTATAATTACCAGCCATCTCCAGTGAAGCCAAGAAAACCATTTAGGCACCCTAGGCATTTGTGAAAATTTGTCTATGATATGATGGATATTGTCCAACTGTACTTGAACAGTCTGAGAGAAATCAGACAAATTAAAGCAACCCATTTCTGGGATCTGTTCACATCCCATATGTTCTTTTAACCGTAGATAGTCTATAGTCGTAAGATTTTGGAGAGCTACAACTTGCACCCCTCCCAACTCCTGATTGAGTTCCAACAGTACAGATCCGGTCAAATTCATTGTCTCACTGTATGCACATGCCAGCCTAGATATCTCCCTCCTCATTCCAATGGCAAGTCCAGGAAATGGTGGGGTGGACGCAGCCACAACTGCAGCATCGCCTGGATCCCTGTGGAGGCTTTTTGATGATCATCCCCTGGCACGCGTCCTCCAGAGAGTGCTGATGCCGGAAGCTCCTCCTCATATCGTATCTTAGTTCATTTTCTGGGTAGCCAAGCTAGGCCTTGATCTGCATAGAAACAAACAGACCCTTTGCCCACACTTTGACATGCCCTCTATACCACTGTGTAGAACTCATTGGAGGTCAGCACACAGGAGCTGCTTTTTTTTTTTTATTAAAAGAAAGGCATATTAGAAAAGAGTACCTCCATACCTGATCATCTGACACCCTTTAAGTGATCAACATTAAGTATATTTAAAGCATGTGTTAATCTTTGATATACCAATAGTTTTATCCTATCAAGGAGTAATCCCCCTTTTCTTTTTTTTTTAATCTTTAATCTACACTTACATGAAGAATACTATGTTTACTATGCTCTCCCCTATATCAGGTCCCTCCTAAAAACCACATTACGGTTACTGTTCATCAGCATAGCAAAATGTTGTAGAATCCCTACTTGTCCTCTCTGTGTTGTATAGCCTTCCCTCCCCTTTCTCCCTCCCCCCCATGCATGCTAATCTTAATACCCCCCTTCTTCTCCCCCCCTTATCCCTCCCTGCTCACACTTCCTCCCCAGTTCCTTTCCCTTTGGTACCTGTTAGTCCATTTTTGGGTTCTGTAATTCCGCTGCTGTTTTGTTCCTTCAGTTTTTCCTTTGTTCTTATACTCCTCAGATGAGTGAAATCATTTGGTATTTCTCTTTCACCGCTTGGCTTATTTCATTGAGCATAATACTCTCCAGCTCCATCCATGTTGCTGCAAATGGTTGGATTTTTCCGCTTCTTATGGCTGAGTAGTATTCCATTGTGTATATGTACCACATCTTCTTTATCCATTCATCTACAGATGGACATTTAGGTTGCTTCCAATTCTTGGCTATTGTAAATAGTGCTGCGATAAACATAGGGGTGCATCTGTCTTTCTCAAACTTGATTGCTGCGTTCTTAGGGTAAATTCATAGGAGTGGAATTCCTGGGTCAAATGGTAGGTCTGTTTTGAGCATTTTGATGAGCCTTCATACTGCTTTCCACAATGGTTGAACTAATTTACATTCCCACCAGCAGTGTAGGAGGGTTCCCCTTTCTCCACAGCCTCGCCAACATTTGTTGTTGTTTGTCTTTTGGATGGCAGCCATCCTTACTGGTGTGAGGTGATACCTCATTGTAGTTTTAATTTGCATTTCTCTGATGATTAGCGATGTGGAGCATCTTTTCATGTGTCTCTTGGCCATCTGTATTTCTTTTTTAGAGAACTGTCTGTTCAGTTCCTCTGCCCATTTTTAAATTGGGTTATTTGTTTTTTGTTTGCTGAGGCATGTGAGCTCTTTATATATTCTGGTCATCAAGCCTTTATCGGATCTGTCATTTTCAAATATATTCTCCCATACTGTAGGATTCCTTTTTGTTCTATTGATGGTGTCCTTCGCTGTACAGAAACTTTTCAGCTTAATGTAGTCCCACTTGCTCATTTTTGCTGTTGTTTTCCTTGCCCAGGGAGATATGTTCAAGAAGAGGTCACTCATGTTTATGTCTAAGAGGTTTTTGCCTATGTTTTTTTCCAAGAGTTTAATGGTTTCATGACTTACATTCAGGTCTTTGATCCATTTTGAGTTTACCTTTGTATATGGGGTTAGACAATGGTCCAGTTTCATTCTCCTACATGTAGCTGTCCAGTTTTGCCAGCACCATCTGTTGAAGAGACTGTCATTTTGCCATTGTATGTCCATGGCTCCTTTATCAAATATTAATTGACC
The DNA here is from genome assembly GCF_040802235.1 of Manis javanica. Classification (NCBI taxonomy): domain Eukaryota; kingdom Metazoa; phylum Chordata; class Mammalia; order Pholidota; family Manidae; genus Manis; species Manis javanica. The sequence continues at coordinate 98,649,767 of NC_133163.1, read as the reverse complement.
ATATATGTTTGGGTTAATTTCTGGAGTCTCTAATCTGTTCCACTGGTCTGTGGCTCTGTTCTTGTGCCAGTAACAAATTGTGTTGATTACTATGGCTTTGTAGTAGAGCTTGAAGTTGGGGAGTGAGATCCACCCTACTTTATTCTTCTTTTTCAGGATTGCTTTGGCTATTCAGGGTCTTTGGTGTTTCCATATGAATTTTTAAATTATTTGTTCCAATTCATTGAGGAATGTTGCTGGTAATTTGAGAGGGATTGCATCAAATCTGTATATTGCTTTGGGCAGGATGGCCATTTTGACGATATTAATTCTTCCTAGCCATGAGCATGGGATGAGTTTCCATTTATTGGTGTCCCCTTTAATTTCTCTTAAGAGTGACTTGTAGTTTTCAGAGTATAAGTCTTTCACTTCTTTGGTTAGGTTTATTCCTAGGTATTTTATTCTTTTTGATGCAATGGTGAATGGAATTGTTTTCCTGATTTCTCTTTCTATTGGTTCATTGTTAGTGTATAGGAAAGCCACAGATTTCTGTGTGTTGATTTTGTATCCTGCAACTTTGCTGTATTCCGATATCAGTTCTAGTAGTTTTGGAGTGGAGTCTTTAGGGTTTTTTATGTACAGTATCATATCATCTGCAAATAGTGACAGTTTTACTTCTTCTTTACCAATCTGGATTCCTTGTCTTTCTTTGTTTTTGTCTGATTGCCGTGGCTAGGACCTCCAGTACTATGTTAAATAACAGTGGAGAGAGTGGGCATCCCTGTCTGGTTTCCGATCTCAGAGGAAATACTTTCAGCTTCTCGCTCTTCAGTATAATGCTGGCTGTCGGTTTATCATATATGGCCTTTATTATGTTGAGGTACTTGCCCTCTATTCCCATTTTGCTGAGAGTTTTTATCATGAATGGATGTTGAACTTTGTCAAATGCTTTTTCAGCATCTATGGAGATGATCATGTGGTTTTTGTCTTTCTTTTTGTTGATGTGGTGGATGATGTTGATGTACTTTCGAATGTTGTACCATCCTTGCATCCCTGGGATGAATCCCACTTGGTCATGGTGTATGATCCTTTTGATGTATTTTTGAATTCAGTTTGCTAATATTTTGTTGAGTATTTTTGCATCTACATTCATCAGGGATATTGGTCTGTAGTTTTCTTTTTTGGTGGGGTCTTTGCCTGGTTTTGGTATTAGGGTGATGTTGGCTTCATAGAATGAGTTTGGGAGTATTCCCTCTTCTTCTCTTTTTTGGAACACTTTAAGGAGAATGGGTATTATGTCTTCTCTGTGTTTCTGATAAAATTCTGAGGTAAATCCGTCCGGCCCTGGGGTTTTGTTCTTGGGTAGTTTTTTGATTACGGTTTCAATGTCTTTGCTCGTAATTGGTTTGTTTAACTTTTGTGTTTCTTCCTTGGTCAGTCTTGAGAGGTTGTATTTTTCTAGGAAGTTGTCCATTTCTTCTAGGTTTTCCAGCTTGTTGGCATATAGGTTTTCATAGTAGTCTTTAATAATTCTTTGTATTTCTGTGGTGTCTGTCGTGATTTTTCCATTCTCATTTCTGATTATGTTGATTTGTGTTGATTCTCTTTTTCTCTTAATAAGTTTGGCTAGAGGCTTATCTATTTTGTTTATTTTCTCAAAGAACCAGCTCTTGGTTTCATTGATTTTTGCTATTGTTTTATTCTTCTCAATTTTGTTTATTTCTTCTCTGATCTTTATTATGTCCCTACTTCTACTGACTTTAGGCCTCATTTGTTCTTCTTTTTCCAGTTTCGATAGTTGTGATGTTAGACTATTCATTTGGGATTGTTCTTCCTTCTTCAAGTGTGCCTGGATTGCTATATACTTTCCTCTTAAGACTGCTTTCGCTGTGTCCCACAGAAGTTGGGGCTTTGTGTTGTTGTCATTTGTTTCTATATATTCCTTGATCTCTATTTTGATTTGTTCATTGATCCATTGCTTATTTAGAAGCATGTTATTAAGCCTCCATGTGTTTGTGAGCCTTTTTGTTTTCTTTGTAGAATTTATTTCTACTTTTATACCTTTGTGGTCTGAAAAATTGGTTCGTAGAATTTCAATATTTTGGAATTTACTGAGGCTCTTTTTGTGAGGTAGTGTGTGGGCTATTCTGGAGAATTTTCCATGTGCACTTGAGAAGAATGTATATCCTGTTGCTTTTGGATGTAGAGTTCTATAGATGTCTGTTAGGTCCATCTGTTCTAGTGTGTTGTTCAATGCCTGTGTGTCCTTACTTATTTTCTGCCCGGTGGATCTATCCTTTGGAGTGAGTGGTGTGTTGAAGTCTCCTAAAATGAATGCATTGCAGTCTATTTTCCTCTTTAGTTCTGTTAGTATTTGTTTCACAAATGCTGGTGCTCCTGTGTTGGGTGCATATATATTTAGAATGGTTATATCCTCTTGTTGGACTGAGCCCTTTATCATTATTTAGTGTCCTTCTTTATCTCTTGTTACTTTCTTTGTTTTGAAGTCTATTTTTTCTGATATTAGTACTGCAACCCCTGCTTTCTTCTCACTGTTGTTTGCCTGAAATATGTTTTTCCATCCCTTGACTTTTAGTCTGTGCTTGTCTATGGGTTTGAGGTGAGTTTCTTGTAAGCAGCATATAGATGGGTCTTGCTTTTTTATCCATTCTATTACTCTGTGTCTTTTGATTGGTCCATTAAGTCCATTTACATTTAGGGTGACTATTGAGAGATATGTACTTATTGCCATTGCAGGCTTTAGATTCGTGGTTACCAAAGGTTCAAGGTTAGCTTCTTTAGTATCTTACTGCCTAACTTAGCTCGCTTATTGAGCTGTTATATACACTGTCTGGAGATTCTTTTCTCCTCTCCCTTCTTATTCCTCCTCCTCCATTCTTCATATGTTGTGTGTTTTGTTCTGTGCTCTTTTTAGGGGTGCTCCCATCTAGAGCAGTCCCTGTAGGATGCCGTGTAGAGGTGGTTTGTGGGAAGCAAATTCCCTCAGCTTTTGCTTATCTGGAAATTGTTTAATCCCACCATCATATTTAAATGATAGTCGTGCTGGATACAGTATCCTTGGTTCAAGGCCTTTCTGTTTCATTGCATTAAATATATCATGCCATTCTTTTCTGGCCTGTAGGGTTTCTGTCGAGAAGTCTAATGTTAGCCTGATGGGTTTTCCTTTATAGGTGACCTTTTTCTCACTCGCTGCCTTTAAAACTCTTTTCTTGTCCTTGATCCTTGCCATTTTAATTATTATGTGTCTTGGTGTTGTCTTCCTTGGATCCTTTCTTTTGGCGGTTCTGTGTATTTCTGTGATCTGTTCGATTATTTCCTCCCCCAGTTTGGAGAAGTTTTCAGCAATTATTTCTTCTAAGAGACTTTCTATCCCTTTTCCTCTTTCTTCTTCTGGTATCCCTATAATACGGATATCATTCCTTTTGGATTGGTCACATAGTTCTCTTAGTGTTGTTTCATTCCTGGAGATCCTTTTATCTCTCTCTATGTCAGCTTCTATACGTTCCTGTTCTCTGGTTTCTATTCCTTCAATGGCCTCTTGCATCTTATCTATTCTGCTTATAAATCCTTCCAGGGATTGTTTCACTTCTGTGATCTCCTTCCTGACATCTGTGATCTCCCTCCGGACTTCATACCATTGCTCTTGCATTTTTCTCTGCATCTCATCCCATTGCTCTTGCATTTTTCTCTGCATCTCTGTCAGCATGTTCATGATTTTTATTTTGAATTCTTTTTCAGGAGGACTGGTTAGGTCTGTCTCCTCAGGTGTTGTCTCTGTGATCTTTGTCTGCCTGTAGTTTTGCCTTTTCATGGTGATAGAGATAGTTTGCAGAGCTGGTACAAGTGACCGCTGGAAGAGCTTCCCTTCTTGTTGGTTTGTGGCCTTCCTCTCCTGGGAGAATAGTGACCTGTAGTCGCCTATGCTTGGCAGCTCTGTGCAGACAGGGCTTCTGCTACCTGCGCATTTGCTATGGAGTTTATCTCCACTGTTGCTGTGGGCGTGGCCTGGCTGGGGCTGCTCCTCCAAAATGGTGTAGCCCCGTTGAAGAGGGAGTGGCCGGGAGGCTATTTATCTCTGTAAGGGGCCTCTGTGCTCCTGTTGCCCAGGGGGTTAGAGTGCCCAGAGATCCCCAGATTTCCTGCCTCTGATCTAAGTGTCCTGTCCTGCCCCTTTAAGACTTCCAAAAAGCACTCTCCAAACCAAAAGAACAGCAACAACGAAAGAGGGAAAAAAAAAAAAAGGAAAAAATGTGTGATTTTCTTTGTCCTCAGGCACTGGTCCCTGGCACCCACTCACCAGTCCTGCTGCCCTGCCTCCCTAGCACTGGGGTCTCTGTCCCTTCAAGGCTTCCAAAAACCACCCGCCAAAAAAATAAATAAATAAAGGGGAAAACGTGCGATATTGCTTGTCCTCAGGCACCGGTCCCAGGCACCCACCCAGCGGCCCTTCCGCGCTGCCTCCCTGGCACTGAAGTCCCTGTCCCCCTAAGGCCTCCAAAAAGCACTCGCCAAAAAGTAAAAAAGGGGAGAAACGTGTGATTTTCTTTGTCTGCCATGCATCTGCCCTCTGGTCTTGCTGCCCTGCCTCCCTGGTATTGGGGTCCCAGTCCCTCCAAGGCTTCCAAAAAGCACTCGCCAAAGAAAAGGGAAAGACGCGTGATTTTCTTTGTCCTCAGGCGCCGGTCCCAGGCACCCACTCACCGGTCCTGCAGCCCCGCCTCCCTGGCATTGGGGTCCCTGTCCTTTTAAGGCTTCCAAAAAGCACTCGCCAACAAGAAGAAAAAAAAGGGAAAAATGCGATATTCTTTGTCCTCAGGCGCCGGCCCCAGGCACTCGCCCACCGGTCCCGCCACCCTGCCTCCCTAGTATTGGGAAAAACGCACGATTTTCTTTGTCCCCAGGAGCCGGTCTCAGGCACCTGCTCACCAGTCTTGCTGCCCTGTTTCCCTGGTATTGGGGTTCCTGTCCCTTTAAGTCTTCCAAAAAGCACTCGCCAAAAAGAAAAAAAAAGGGAAGAACGCGCGATTTTCTCCGTCCTCAGGTGCCGGTCTCAGGCACCCTCCCACCGGTCCCGCCACCCTGCCTCCCTGGCTTTGAGGTCCCTGTCCCCTTAAGTCTTCCAAAAAGCACTCGCCAAAAAAAAGAAGGGAAAAACGCGATTTTCCCTTTCCCCAGGCACTGCTCACTGGTCCTGCCGCCCTGCCTCCCCAGTACTGGGAAAAATGCGCGATTTTCTTTGTCCTTCAGTGCCGGTCTCAGGCACCCGCTCACCAGTCCTGCTGCCCTGTTTCACTGGTATTGGGGTCCCTGTCCCTTTAAGGCTTCCAAAAAGCACTCGCCAAAAAAAAAAACAAACCGCTCCTGTCTCTTTCCACCTGCTGGGAGCCAGGGGGAGGGGCGCTCGGGTCCCACCAGGCCTGGCTTGTATCTTACCCCCTTCACGAGGTGCTGGGTTCTTGCACGTGTGGGTGTGGTCTGGATGTTGTCCTGTGTCCTCTGGTCTCTGTTTTAGGAAGAGTTTTCTTTGTTATATTTTCATAAATCTATGTGGTTTTGGGAGGAGATTTTCACTGCTCTACTCACACTGCCATCCTGGCTCCGCCCCCCCACCTCTGGCAATTTTTATCAGTCTGAAGATTGATACCAGAACAAAGGAGGAGCCCCATAGATTTCCTGGTCATGTTAATCCCACTTCCTCGTGGTGTTTAATCTTTTGTATGTGTTTCTGTGTCTCATTTGTTAATATTGTGTTAAAAATTTTCGTGTGCATGCTCATGAGGGATATGTCTCTAGTTTTCATGTGATATATTTGTCTTGTTTTGGTAAAAGGGTACTACTGGTTTCATAGAATGAGTTGAAAAGCCCCCCTCTCTATTTTCTGAAAGAATTTGTGTAGGATTGGTATTATTTTTTCTTTAAATATTGGATAGAATTCACTGGGTGAAGCCATCTAGCCCTGGCTTGTGTATATGTGTGTGGTAGGAGGGGAGGGGCCGATTAAGTAATAGTTCAATGTATTTTTTCTTTTAGATTTTCTATTTTTTCCTTTGTCTTGGTAGTTTGTGGTTTTTAAGGAACTTGTTCATCTAATGTGTCCAATCTGTTGACATAAAATTAGTCACAATATTCTCTGGTATTGATGTCCACCCTTTCATCTTTGATTTTGGTGTTCTGAGCCATCTCTTTTTTCTTTTTCAGCCTAGCTTAAGGTTTATCAATTTTGTTGATTTCTTTTCCCCGAAGAACTTGCAGTTCTTTAATTTTTCTCAACTGTTTTTTGGTTTCCTATTTCCTTGATTTCCACCCCCACCCCCCCTTGGATCCGTATTTCCTTCCTTCTGGTTGATTTAGGTTTAATTCGCTCTTCTGTGTCTATTCTTAAAGTGGAAGTGTCGATTATTGATGCGAAACCTATCTTTTCTAAACCTCTGGATTTCCCTCTAAGTGCTGTTTAAGCTATACCTCATGCATTTCCATGTGTTGTGTTTTTGTTTTCATTTAGTTCAAATATTTTCAAATTTCCTTGTGATTTTTTTTTTTTTTGACCCATGAGTTATTTAGAAGTATGTCATTTCTCTTCCAAGTACTGGGAGTTTTCTGAGTTTCTTTGTAGTTTATTTTTAATTTGTTGTTAGAGAATATACTTTGAATGCTTTCATTCCTTTTAAATTTCTTAGGACTTGTTTTATGGCCTAGCATAAGGTCTGTCCTGGAGAATGTTTCACAGGCATCTGAAAAGAATGCATAGTCTCTTCTGGTTTGATGGGGGTATTAAAAAATGTTGGATCAAGGTAGGTGATAGTGTTGAAGTCTGCTATAACCTTGCTGATTTTCTGCCTATTTTTCTGTTTTAAGAGTGGGACATTGTAATTGTCAACTGAAATTGTTGTTTATTTCTCCTTCCAATTCTGTCAGTTTTTGCACCATGTATTTTGGTACTTTGTTTTTAGGTGTATATGCCTTTGTATTTGTTATATCTTTCTGATGTATTGACCTTTTATTTTTATAAAATACTTCTCTCTTTCGCTAGTAATGTCTCTCGTCTTCACATCCTTTTTGTCTGATATTAATACAGCTCTGCCAGCTCTCTTATGATTACTATGTGTTCATATCTTTTTCTGTCCTTTAACCTTTTCATTTGAAGTGGGTCACTGGTAGACAGCATATTGTTGGATCTTGCTGTTTTTTAAATACAATCAGACAATCTGTGCTCCTGGATTGGAGTTTTTAGTCCATAAAATTTAATAAAATTATGGTTGGATTTATATCTGCCATTTTCCTTTTTGCTTTCTCTGTATCTTATGTCTTTTTTGTTATTGCATTATTCCTTCACACAGCCCTCTTTTGTGTAAACAAATTTATTAGGGTACCGTTTTAACTGCTTTTGACTTTTTACTATTTTTTGAGATACTTTCTGAGTGGTTGCTCCAGGTATTACAACAGGCATCTTAGCTTTTTACAGTCTACTTCAGACTAATATTGACTAACTTCTGGCAGAATGTGGCAACTTTGTCCCAGTGTAGCTTTATTTCCTTCTGTTTCCGTTATGCTATTAATTGTCATGTAAATTACATCTATATATTATGACATATATATAGCAATAATTACTAATGCTTTATATAAGGATACAGTGTCTTCTAAAGAATTTAAGTGAAGGGGTTTGGGGGAGCAGAGGAAATAGGAAAGCCGGGAGGACAGTGTCCTGGTAAAGTCAGGCAGGAACAAGGCCAGAGCCAGGGTAGAAATGGTAGGGATGAAGAAGTGACAAGATTGAGAATATTACAGCAATAGGTCTGACAGGATCTGCTGCCTGAATGAATGCAAGGTCAAGGGTAAGAGAAGCACCAAAAGCGGCTTAAAGCCTGAGTGATTGTGAATATTACTGTGTTATCAACAGGTATTGAGCAATCAGAAAGAAAACAGGACATGGTGGGTGCCCTCCATCAACTACCACAAAGCCTGGTCCTTTGATGGGCACGCATTAGTGATCACAGCTAATTTACAGACACGAACTTCATGCTGAGGGTCGTGCCAAGTGCTTTATTAGCTAAGTTAATCCTCAAGTCTTTTGAAATAGGCTCCATATGGACACTTTTTGGGCAAATGAAGTTGAAGCTTAGAGGGGTTAAATAATTTGCTCAGCGTTAACACTGCTAACACGTGGCAGAGCCAGAAGTCCCATCCAGGTCTTTTTTTGTTATCCTTAATGAGCTTTTTCACTTAAAATATTTTTGGATTTGTAAAAAAGTTGCAAAGATAGCACAGGTAGTCTCCATATACCTAATACTCAGGTTCCCTGTTGGTGACATCTTACAGCACTGTGATGTATTTGCCACAACTGAGGAATCAATTTCGTTTGAGTCTTTTTTTTCCTTTTTCTTTTTTTTAACTTCAGAGCCCACAGTCTTAATCCCTGTGCTGTCTTTGTTTGGCTTGGTTTATAGGTGAGCTGGATTTCATTTTAAAATGGGGTTCTTTCCTATTTCTTCTTCTACTTCTCCTCTTTCCCAAGGGGGCAAATGAGTTCAGCAGGCTTCTCCAGAGGTGAAATTGACCCAACTTGCTTCCTTGGTAGGATGTTGGGAAAAAAAACAGATCTTACTCTTTAGAGAAGGTTTATAGAACAGGCAACTAGGAATTTACCAACACAACTGGAAAACCTCTAATACAATAGAATCAACTTTTGTAATTTAAAATTTAACCAGTAATGGTTTATCTAAAAAGAAAAATTAAAAGACATTTATACATTCCTAGTAGTAAATAAGCCTTTCTAAAACTCCCTGCTAGTCCTATAGCAACATTTTTTCTTAAGGGCAGAACGGAAATCAATTAGAAATCAAAATAGTAAATGTCATTAAAGAGAAAGTTCTTTATTTTTAAAAGTAACATACATGGAATGGCTTCTTTCATGAAGTCCAGCAATAATTTGACTTTGAGATCAAATTAAATCTCGCGCTGTTAAGAATGTTTTCTGATGAGTACATTGAATAGAACCAACAAAAGCGTGGTTTTAAAATTTTTCTTTGAGTCAGGCATGGTTCTTGTCTGAAAGGTTGTTTCCTCACAACAAATTTGATCTCACAATTTTGATGATTGTGTTACACAATGTACTGGACAAGATTTTGCTTTCCTATACTGGCCCAACCTTATGAACCCTAGAAACACAGCTCATTTGTATAAAAACGTAGGGTGAACCCAGTTCTTGCATTATCACAGTGGCCCTGGAGAGGTTAACAGTCTTGTTGGCTGTAGATGAGTTTTCCTGAAGATTTTCTAAAATGTGTTACAGTTTCACAGTCTCTTCTGCAAAGTCTCCAAGACTTTGATTATTAAACAAATAATCTTTGATATTTGGATGCTCAAGTAGTTATGTATTAATAGTTTCTAATATTCCCATGAATTCAAATTTCCATTTTAACTGGTTAAACATTTTTCAAAGTTCTTACCTGTTAGGCTTCCCCCCACAAAATATACATAGATGCTATAGTATCATTAATAAGAGGCCTTCATGCTGAAAATAGGAGTTGCTGCCCTGTCCTAAAGAAATGCCTTCCTAAAACTGGAATAGGTCTGTGCTGAACAGCTCAAATCCAATTAGTACAGACCAGATTTTTTTCTCAGGTTAAGAGACCAAGGAAGTGGCTAGGATCAGATTTTGGAATCAAATAAGGTTTGAATCTATCCCATCACTTACCAGTGAGCATATATTCCATATCTGAAAAATGGGGTATGTATATATGTAGATGACACTGTTGGTTGTGTACCCAACATTATTACCTACTTGTTGGTAAAGCAAAGAGGTGAGTATATCTGTCCTTTCCCCTTACGACTCAGTTCCAACTCTTGTTTGTCATTAGCCAATCATCATGGTCCCAGTTCTTGTTGCCAGTGATTGGTTTAAGGGTGCGCATATGACTCATCCTTGACAATGTGATGGGAGGGAAGGGATGGAAGCCTTCTGGAAAATTTTCCTTCCTAAATAGTGTCTCCTTCCACCCTAGAAAGGAGAACTGACCTACAATGATGAATGTGTAACTTCTAGATCGGTAGCCACTGTCTTGATGTCTCACCCGTTGAACGCAAAGTGTCTTCAAGTCATTTCCTGAATAAATATTGTAGGAAGTTTGCTTTCAAAGATCTCTTCCCTGGAGCAAATCGAGTGCATATTTACATGCATTTTCCCACGCCAAAGCAAAAATGAACACCAGAAGAATTCTGAACTTGCTCAAAATCAAAGTATTTAAGATTAACTAAAGAGGCTTCTTTAGGAGAAATGAAAAGTTTTGTTGCGCTTGGAAGAAGTCTTCCAAGATTACAGAATCAAACACATGGATATGAGTACCATAAGATTTTAAAAAATCCCCCCAAAATGAGGACGTTTTGTCTCTAAGTCCCTCAGAATAATATGTTGCTGTAGCTGACAAAAATCTATGGCCAAATAGATAGAAACCTGCAAGTTGAGAAATTTGGGATCCTCTGACTTTGTACAACTCCAAGACCATGAGCAAACAGCTGTTCTGCCCCTTCCCATCAGCCTGTGTAAAGAGGTCGGGTCATAGTCTCCCAGAGAAGGTGCAGAGATAAGTGGCAGAGGGACCAAAGCCTAGTGCCTGACAGCTTCCAAAATGTTCCCTATAATGGAGGCATGCTCGGAACTCCAGGTGGCGAAAGAAAGGCTTTTGGAAACAGCAGAGTGATTGACATTCTTCGGTGCTCATTTTCCAGCAAGGACAAATATTTGATTGTATAATGAAGTTATGTCTCCTGGCACCCAAAGAACCGACCTACAATGACAAATGTGTAACTTATTAAGCAAATTCCACTGAGCCTGCAACACATACTAGTTGTTTTCTCAAGACACGTAGTTGCTTTACCACCAAGAACCCTTTCCTCTATGGTTCCAGCTGGCAAATCTCACCCTCATTCAGATCCATTACTTTGTAATCACACAAAGCTTCACTGTGGGTTTTTCAAAATACAAAATAATTAGATGTGCTCTCATTCCCCTTTGCTGCCATCATTCTAGAGATCATAGATAATTGTTTAAGCCCAAACCCATCATACAAGTTTCTGTTGGAGACACACTAGAGAAAGAGGCCCTCTGTGATGTAGCTCACACAGGCTGTCTTCTCTGGGGTGGGGGCGGCTTTGTTTCCTTGATCGAGGTGCCCGTCCTAAGCAGAGATACCTGGTTTCCATTTAAATGGGTACAAAATGTATTGCCTTTGTTCTGGAGTGTTCACTAAAGCTAGTCCAGAAAAATTGACTCTATATGTTACTGGAGTTTCTCTTTTTCCCACAACGCTCACAGGATGGGTGGTTGTGCCAATGAGCATAATCACTGCAGCCCGTTAGGTTAACTAATGTAAATCGCGTGTTTGCTGAGGAGGAATGGAATCAGGTGGAAATAACGTCCAAGAGTGTCACATCGCTGTCAACAGGTTGAGCTTCACAGAGGTTTAGGAAAGAGGTAATAGCAGTGGTGGCCCACTACTCAGTGCGTTTCACTTACACCTGTGTAACAATGATAATCTATATGGTGAGAATTCATTCACAAATGAATTGGTATTGTTTTTTAAATTATTGATGTTAACAATTGGTAAGTTAAATGTTACAAGATGATGTGTAATGAAAAGCCTCTTTCCAACCTCTGATCCGTAGCTCCCTAGTTCTCTACCCTTGAAGTAATGTGTTACTCTGAGTCTATATAGGTACATATGGCCCTTATTTTACATAAATGGTAGTATATTACACCCACTGTTGTATACCTTACTTGTACATCAAAAAAATTTAAAACAAGCATATGAACAAAAAATTGTCATGCTTTTTTAATGATAAAAATTAATGAAAACCAGAAAATAGTGAACACTGGATTAAAAAAAGATCAGTCATTTTTAAGTATGGGGTGGTGTTTTACAAATAATTTGTAATTGAAGTATAGGGTGACCTTCTAGTGGGGACAGCCTTCCTCATGCCAAGGAGGGGATGGAGGCAACCTGGCAAAGGAGGGCACAAACACAGGTGTCCGCTGTCAGCCTCCTTCTCCTCCTTACTGGCCCACTCTGTCCCTTCCTCCAGATCCCTGTGCCTTCCCAGGCTGTCATCATCCTTCCCCAACCCTCTTCTTCCCTTTCTTCCTCTCCCTTCTGCAAATCACTCCCTCAGTTGTTTGTACCCAGTCTTTCTATTGCCATTCCTTCTACCTGGCCATTCTTCTGGATTCCCAAACTATTGTCCTGCTTTGCCTTTGAGATCTTCCTTCTTTATTTGGAATGGATACCTGTGGTATTGGGGGTCATGAGTAGGACAGTAAAGGTCACAGCAGGCTGGGTCTGGAGAAGATGACCCTGAGATGGTGATGGTGATAGGGAGGTGACCCAGGGGCAGGAGTCAGGACTGTCTTCCATTGCCTGCTCAGCTGGGGGAAGTAGTGTTATCAGCCAATGTTCAATGAGAGGCAGAGCCAGTAGGGGAGAGAGAGATTAAAGGGTTTATTACAAGGAATTGCTTATGCAGTTGTGGAGGCTGCATAATCACGTCCAAAGTCAATAGGACAGGCAGTCATGAAGAGAAGAACACAAGTGGGCGGGAACCTCATGGGCACAGGCTAAGCTATTGTCTACAGGTAGGGTCTTTCCTGTAAGGCTTTGCAACCTATTAAGTCAGGCCAACCCAGGATAACCTCCCTAATTTAAAATCATCAGATTAGGAACTTCACTTAAATCTGCAAAATCCCTTCATGGCAGTACTTAGCCTAGTCTTTGATTAAATAACTAGAAAAAGCCATGTGAATACAACATTCTGCTATTTTTTCTTCCATCTTCCATGTCTTGCAAGAGAATATTTCTTATGCCCACCTTATCCAGAAACATGTTAAGAAAGGGAATTTTTTGTAATAGTTTAACCTAATCAAACTGAAGCACTATAAAGTCATCACAAATAATGTGCTGGGCACTTGCTGGGCAAATGGCCCAGTCCTGCCAGGCCATACTCATCTAGAACTTGCAGCTCTGTATTGCCTCATGCTGACTTTGTGGTGTCCTCAAGAAACAGCACAGATGGAAGTAGGACATTCCATGTGCCCGTTACCCTGTCTCAAAGAGCTCCCCAGCCCTTTACCATAGTCCAAGGAGCACCTATTTAAGGGGAAAATACTTCTGCTAAGAAACATAAACTTCCTCTCCCATGCCAGAATTGGAATCTAAGTCAAAGTAAAGACAGCGGAGACAGTACAGGAATAAATTTGGTTTCACTTGTACTGGATATCTTCAGTTTGCTTCTCCAGACCTTCTCCTGGCCCTTTTCCACCCTGTTCTTCCTTGGGACCCTGAAAAGTTTGGGCAGGTTTGGACTGCATCAGCATTATCCCCTGGCTTCCAGCTGTGTTTGGCTAAAAATGGCTGGTACTGGCAGGAAATAGGAGGAAAGGAGTGACGTCCAGGCGTTTAACTCCCTGGTTCCACCCCTCAGATCACAGAGGCTGCCTGTGTCCCTTAACTAAAGGGAATGCTAACCTCAAGGCAGCTTCTCTACCCCACCACTCCTCAAACCATGCCTGGTGAGGGATCAGGTTTTGTTTTCATTTTCAGTTTATCATGGACTCATCTTCTATGACAACGTATCTCAGCTTAGATGTTTCAGGGATGTCAAATTGTTATAAAAGTTTTGAAATACTTACTCTCTGTTTGTGCTCTCATCTCATTACAGACTGATAAGTTTACAAACTGGAACCAGTTCACAGGCCACACTTTGCGTATCATTGTTTTCCATGACTCTCTGGGTCTGAGTAATCTCTCCTCTTCTCTCTCACAGCCTGAGGGTTATTCTTTTGGGGTTATTCTGTTTTCTCTTATGGATACAATATTTTTTAAAATACAAAACAGTCAATACTTTAATCACATTAGTAATAAATCACCACATGCACCTCACAACTGACCCAGACACACTGGGCTCTGGACACCCCAGAGGACAGGTGTTGCTGCAGATCTCCATACTTCTATCAAGTCAACCATTTTTCATTCAATAGTTAACTTACATAGCTTATTAAATTGATATGTTGTTCTTAATATACACAGTGTCATTGAGCCTTTTAGATCATCAACTGGAATATTAAGACCATGCCCTGAATAGACAGGCTCTAAATCTGAGCTCTCTAGAGGAGAGTGGCTTTCCTGAGGTCTGTTTGCAAGAGGGATCTAAGTGCCTTCTAGGAGAAAACTCATCCTGTTGGAAGAGAGAGTCACCATGGCAGAAGAGAAATTCTGGATATGGCTTGGTATTTGTCTCTCAGATTGGTCTCCGGGCTAATGCCTGAGGCCTTTAGAAGGGAGTATAGATCTATGTGATGACTAAAAGTTGATTCATGAAAACCTCTTCAAAAATCGGCAGTACAAGCCAGCACACTTAACTACTCCCTCTAATAATATGCAAAGCAAAGGAAGAAGTAGATTGCACAGGGGTGTGGTGCCATGGATGCTTGAAGTTCTGCTGATGTGATACAAACCATGTAGGCATTGGAACAGTGTAAAGAAATTCATCTAACATGCATGTGAGTTCCTGGGTTGTCCTATGTTTGCTCACATGCAAGTCCCATAAGTATATTCCAAATATCAAGTGGTATAATTAGAACTATTATCTAATAACAGATATGTCCCAAATATTGGACAGCACAGACACTAAAAAATTATTTGTTTTTCATCTGAAATTCAGATTTAGTGGGGTATCCTGTCTATTAACTGGCAGTCACAGCCACTAATCTCTTCCTGTCCATAAAGGCTGGAAAATGACAGAGGCCTGGATCGAGATGGGCAGAGGACTCAAGTTACAGCATCCAGAGTCTGTCTCTAGGATTTTACAAGTAGTTATTGAAAGACAGAGATGCTGTCTTTTGGGGATGATATCAGTTTTGAAGTCCTCCTCCATTAGCTAAGTGACAGAAACAGTGTTACTAGAATGAAATGCAGGGACTCCACAAACAAGACATAGACAGATGACAGGTGACAAATTGATAGGCAGATAGATAGGTGGTAGATGATAGACTCACGGATAGGTAAGTGATAGATGATAGATAAGTAGACAGACAAACAATGATAGACAGACATAGATAGATGATAAACAAATGATTGATAAATAGATGATAGATAGGTAGATGGTAGACAAATGGATAGGCAGATAAATGTTAGACAGACAGACAGGTGATGGAGAGAGGCAGACCTGATAACGTTGTATACTCAACCTAATTTTAATTGGATTTCTGCCGCTTGGAACCAGAGTCCTATTTCATATATTGTGACTCAGAAAAGGTTACACAAATAGCTGCAGGTCACACAGTTAAAAGTCAATTCATCTATATAAGATGTGTCCAATTGACTCCAAAGTTAATGCCCTCTCTACTTTATCATTATGAAACTACTAAGAAACAAAAAATTAGAAAAACCTTCCAGAAACAAAACTCAAAGAACAACTATGTGACTGGATTCTCCTAACACCTGGCCCTCGAGGTGATCCGTAATGGAGCCCCCCCAGGCACCATGTCCCTTCTCTTGCCTCTGTCCCCCCTGAAATTGGCTCCCAGAGAATAAGAACCCAAGGCTCAGATCTCTTTTGAAAACTTCACTCTGAAAGAAAAAATGAGCTAATTATGTTAAAATTGTATTTCTTCCAAGTACAAGTATTGAACCAATGGGCCTGGGGTCTCTAATCATCTTAATGTGAGGGGACCTCCACTTAAGGAATCTGATCTTTCAGCCTTCGGGGTGCAGAGGACTTGGAACACAGACAAGATTCCGAGGTCTCTTTAAATATTGAACCATTTAAGGGTTGGGAATACTGCGGCTGTTCTGGTCTTTCAATAAGAATTAGCTATCAGAATGGAGAAACTCTTCTGAATTAAGGATGAGGACATCTTTCTGGTCACTGGGAATTCAGCTGTACATAGAAAAGCTAGAAATAGAATAGGCATGCGCATTCTAAGGGATTGCTCTCGTTCCATCAGTGAGCAGCCTGCAGGAGTACAAAGACTCCCAAGCCCCAGGTTTAAAGCTTAATTCCACAGAGCAGAAGACTTCCACATGGAAATGGTATTTCCCTCACATCTTTGTATTTTAAGGCAATTAAGTGGGATTGATTGAAAACAATAGACATTAGGCAACAGCTGCAAATATAAGTTATGCCCGATACCCAAGTTGAGCTGTGGTATGCTCTCATCTAATGTTTTACTCCCCTCTAGTGGATTTTTATATAGCACATGATACCCCAAGTATTGTATAGGATAGATCTTAGAAGAAAAGTAATTTTGAAATGTATTTAAACCATGTTCATGTTCTGTAGAATTTCGAAGATAAAAAAGTTAAACTTAATGTTCTATTGGTTGACTCTCCTTATTTTGCAGGTGAAGAAACCAAGACCCAGGAAGGGGGACATGACTCACCCAGTATCACAGTTGGTTTCTAATAGATCCTCTCATCACTAGCGGCAATACTGAACGTATAAACCTGTGCTTCCCATAGAAATAGAAAGCCTATCTGTTTACTTAGATGCTTATCAGATGAGGAAAGAATTTATGCCATGGTGGAAATTGGAAATCAAATTCAGTAAGGATATCATGGGCTAGGGGTATTTGGGGAGGGTAAGTGGGGGCTTGCACTGGGAAGGGTAAGTGTTATTAAGGATACCTGGAGATGAAAATATTGACCAGGCAAGCTCTGGTTTGGCTTTTTGTTAGCTACTGCTGATGAGTGCAATACCTGCTCAGAGGTGTCCATTGGCTTGAAGACTGTTTTATCGTCTGAATTCTTGCTGAGTAATTTTCAGCTCTGCTTCATTCTCCTAAAACTTTCACTATCATTCTCCAAAGAATTTCTACTTTTCCCTGCTCTCCACATAAATGTAAAGATTCATTTTTTTTGTAAGTAAGGCTTTCATTTATGATACCACACTAATATAATTTTTAAAATAAATTATGATTATTCTCGATAATTCTTGTTCAATGAAGACAATATATTAAACAGGTAAGAAAATTAAAATCTCCCACAATGGTGGTTCACTGTACGAATATCTGCTTAAGCTTCTACTAGACTGATCCTCGCACAGATAACAACTACAAATGTTGGGCAAAACAAAACAAACAAACAGAAAAACAACTATCTGGAGCAATAGGCTGAACAAAATTAAACAGATAATGGGGTAAAGTTGGCACTTGAAAGAAGAAAATGACAAAGGGTAAGTTTTCTTTCTCTTTTTTTTGTTAGGATATCATTGATATGCAATCTTATAAAGGTTTTGTATGAGCAACATTTAGGTTACAACATTCACCCATGTCATCAGTTCCCCACCCCCACCCCATTGCAGTCACTGTCCATCAGCGTAGTAAGATGCTATAGAGTTACTACTTATCTTCTCCGTGCTGTACCTACTTACCTACCTACCTATATTATGTGTGCTAACCATAATGACCCTTAATCCCCTTATCCCTCACTTCCCACTCACCGTCCCCAGTCCCTTTCCCTTTGGTAACTGTCCATTATTGGATTCTGTGAGTCTGCTGCTATTTTGTTCCTTCAGTTTTTGCTTTGTTGTTATACTCCTCAGATGAGTGAAATCATTTGGCACTTGTCTTTCTCCACCTGACATATTTCAGTGAGCATAATACCCTGTAGCTCCATCCATGTTGTTGCAAATGGTAGGATTTGTTTTCTTCTTATGACTGAATAATATTCCATTGTGTATATGCACCACATCTTTATCCATTCATCTACTGATGGACACTTAGGTTGCTTCCATAGCTTGGCTATTGTAAATAGTGCTGCGATAATCATAGGGGTGCATATGTCTTTCTGAATCTGTGATCTTGTTTCTTTGTATAAATTCCTGGAAGTGGAATTCCTGGGTCAAATGGTATTTCTATTTTTAGTTTTTTGAGGAACCTCTGTATTGCTTTCAACAATAGTTGAACTAATTTACATTCCCACAGCAGTGTAGGAGGGTTCCCGTTTCTCTGCATCCTCGCTAGCATTTGTTGTCCCTTGTCTTTTGGATGTTGGCCATCCTAACTGATGTGAGGTGATATCTCATTGTGGTTTTAATTTGCATTTCCCTGATAATTAGCGATGTGGAGCATCTTTTCATGTGCCTCTTGGCCATCTGAATTTCTTCTTTGAAGAAGTGTCTGTTCAGGTCCTCCACCCATTTTTGATCTGATTACTTGCTTTTTGGGTGTTGAAGCATGTGAGTTCTTTATATATTTTTGATGTTAACCCTTGGGATGCCTATTTGTTATACTGATGATGTCCTTTCCTGTGCAGAAGCTTTCTACTTTGATGTATTCCCTTTTGTTCATTTTTGCTTTTGTTTCCCTTGCCCGAGGAGAGGCAGTCTGGAAAAAGTTGCTCATGTTTATATTAAAGAGATTTTTGCCTATGTTTCTTTCTAAGAGTTGTATGGTTTCATGACTTATATTCAGGTCTTTTTTCCATTTCAAGTTTACTTTTGTGTATAGAGTTAAAAAATAAACCAGTTTTATTCTTACATGTAGCTGTCCAGTTTTGCCCACACCAGTTGTTGAAGAAGTTGTTGTTTCCCATTGTACGCCCATGGCTCCTTTGTCTTATATTAATTGGCCATATATGTGTGGTTTTCTAACTGGGATCTCTGTTCTGTTCCATTGGTCTATGAGTCTGTCCTTGTGCTAGTACCAAATTGTCTTCATTGCTCTGGCTTTGTAGTAGAGCTTGACTTTAAGTTGAGGAGCATAATTCCCCCAGCTTTATTCTTCCTTCTCAGGATTCTTTTGGGTATTTGGGGTCTTTTGTGGTTCCATATGAATTTTAGAACTATTTGTTCTTGTTCATTGAAGAATGCTCTTAGTATTTTGATAGGGATTACATTGAATCTGTAGATTGCTTTAGTCAGGATGGCCATTTTGACAAGATTAATTCTTCCTATCCATGAGCATGGGATGTATTTGCATTTACTGTTGTCTTCTTTAATTTCTCTCATGAGTGTCTTGTAGTTTTCAGGTTTTTCACCTCCTTGGTTAGGTTTATTCCTAGGTATTTTATTATTTTGATGCAATTGTGAATGGAATTGTTTTCTCTTTCAGCTAGCTCATCATTAGTATATAGGAATGCAACAGATTTCAGTATATTAATTTTGTATCCTGCAGCTTTGCTGAATTCAGATATTAGTTCTGTAGATTCGGGGTGGATTCTTTAGGTTTTTATGTACAATATGATGTCATCTGCAAACAGGGACAGTTTGACTTCTTCCTTACCAATCTGGATGCCATTTATTTCTTTGTGTTGTCTGATTGCCATGGCAAGGACCTCCAGAACTATGTTGAGTAAAAGTGGGGAGAATGGGCATCCTTGTCTTGTTCCCGAACTTAAAGGAAAAGCTTTCAACTTCTCGCTGTGACATATGATGTTGGCTGTGGGTTTGTCATATATAGCCTTTATTATGTTGAGGTACTTGCCCTCTATACCCATATTGTTGAGAATTTTTATCATGAAAGGATGTTGAATTTTGACAAATGCTTTTTCAGCATCTATGGAGCTGATCATGTAGTTTTTGCCCTTCTTTTATTGATGTGGTGTATGTCAATGGATTTTCAAATATTTTACCACCTTTCCATTCCTGGAATAAATCCCACTTGATCATGCTGGATGATCTTTTTGGTGTATTTTTTAATTTGGTTTGCTAATATTTTGTTGAGTATTTCTGCATCTATATTCATCAAGGATATTGGTCTGTAATTTAATTTTTTTGTGATGTCTTTGTCTGAATTTGGTATTAGAATGCTGGCCTCACAGAATGAGTTTGGAAGTATTCCCTCCTCTTCTACTTATTGTAAAACTTTAAGGAGGATGGGTATTAAGTCTTCTCTAAATGTTTGATGAAATTCAGTGGTGAAGCCATCTGGTCGAGGACATTTGTTCTTAGGTAGTTTTTTGATTAACAATTCAATTTCATTGCTGGTTATTAGTCTGTTCAGATTTTCTGTTTCTTCCTGGGTCAGTGTTGGAATGTTGTATTTTTCTAGAAAGCTGTCAATTTCTACTAGGTTATCCAATTTCTTAGCATATAATTTTTCATACTATTATCTAATAATTCTTTGTATTTCTGTGGTATCTGCTATGATTTTTCCTTTCTCATTTTTGATTCTGTTTATGTGTGTACACTCTTTTCTTGATAAGTCTGACTACGGGTTTATCTATTTTGTTTTCTCAAAGAATCTGCTCCTGGTTTCATTGATTCTTTCTATTGTTTTATTCTTAATTTTATTTATTTCTGCTCTGCTCTTTATTATGTCCCTCCTTCTACTGACTATGGGTCTCATTTTTTCTTCTTTTTCTAGTTTCATTAATTGTGTGTTTAGACTTTCATTTGGGATTTTTCTTTTCTTTTTTTTTTTTGAGAGGGCATCTCTCATATTTATTGATCAAATGGTTGTTAACAACAATAAAATTCAGTATAGGACGGTCAACGCTCAATGTACAATCATTAATCCATCTCAAGCCTAATTCTCGTCAGTCTCCAATCTTCTGAAGCAAAACGAACAAATTCTTACATGGTGAACGAATTCTTACATAGTGAATAAATTCTTACATGGTGAACAGTACAAGGGCATTCATCACAGAAACTTTCGGTTTTGATCATGCATTATGACCTATAAACAATCAGGTCAAATATGAATATTCGTTTGATTTTTGTACTTGATTTATATGTTGATCCCACATTTCTCCTATTATTATTATTATTTTTATTTTTAATAAAATGCTGAAGTGGTAGGTAGATGCAAGATAAAGGTAGAAAACATAGTTTAGTGCTGTAAGAAGGCAAATGTAGATGATCAGATGATCAGGTGTGTGCCTATGGACTAAGTATTAATCCAGGCTAGACAAGGGCAGCAAGACATCCATGGATGCAGAAGATTTCTCTCAAAGCAGGGGGGGTGAGGTTCTGAGCCTCACCTCTGTTGATCCCCAAATTCTCACCTGATGGCCCCCCTGCGACTGTGCCTGTCTTAGGTTGTTCCTCCCTTGAGGAATCTTACCCGTCTCTTGGTAACCAGTCATCATACGGGGCCATACAGGGAAATGTAAAGTTGGTAAGTGAGAGAGAAGCCATATTGTTTGCAAAGGTTAGCTTTTTACTTCTTTGCAGATTTATGCCCTGTGGCTTCTATGCCCAGCACTTGTCTCGAGGTATCTTTACCACCAGGAGGAATTATGATACTCGGTAAATTCGATATGAGGCATGAATTCTATTTAAGGGTTGTAATTAGGAAGGAAGAAGAAAAGCTATAGATGTAGCATATGAAGGAAACATGGGAGGATTGATTATTTCTTTGACATATCTTCTTGTATAGTACCTTAAGTATGTATAGGTTTTAAACTACTAACTAATTTGCACACACATATTAACATAATAGGAATACGGTGACATAAACAAAGCAAATCTATAATTACCATCCATCTCCAGTGAAGCCAAGAAAACCATTTAGGCACCCTAGGCATTTGTGAAAATTTATCTATGATATGATGGATATTGTCCAAATGTACTTGAACAATCAGACAAATTAAAGCAGCCCATTTCTGGGATCTGTTCACATCCCAAGTGTTCTTTTAACCGTAGATAGTCTATAGTCATGAGATTTTGGAGTGCTACAACTTGCACCCCTCCCAACTCCTGGTTGAGTTCCAACAGTACAGATCCGGTCAAATTCGTTGTCTCACTGTATGCACATGCCAGCCTAGACATCTCCCTCCTCATTCCTATGGCAAGTCCAGGAGACGGTGGGCTGGATGCAGCCACAACCGCAGCATCGTCCAGATCCCTGTGGAGGCTTTTTGATGATCATCCCCCGGCACGAGTCCTCCAGAGAGTGCTGATGCCGGAAGCTCCTCCTCATATCGTATCTTAGTTCATTTTCTGGGTATCCAAGCTAGGCCTTGATCTTCTGCATAGAAACAAACAGACGCTTTGCTCACACTTTGACATGCCCTCTATACCACTGTGCAGAACTCATTGGAGGTCAGCACACAGTAACTGCTTTTTTTTTTTTTTTTTTTTAATTAAGAGAAAGGAATATTATCAGAAAAGAGTACCTCCATAGCTGATCATCTGACACCCTTTAAGTGATCAACATTAAGGATATTTAAAGCATGTGTTGATCTTTGATTTACCAATAGTTTTATCCTGTTAAGGAGTAATCCCCCTTTTCTTTCTTTCTTTCTTTTTTTTTTTTTAATTTTAATCTACACTTACATGAAGAATACTGTGTTTACTATGCTCTCCCCTATATCAGGTCCCCCCTAACAACCACATTACGGTTACTGTCCATCAGCTTAGCAAAATGTTGTAGAGTCACTACTTGTCCTCTCTGTGTTGTGCAGCCCACCCTCCCCTTTCTCCCTACCCACCATGCATGCTAATCTTAATACCCCCCTTCTGCTTCCCCCCCTTATCCCTCCCTGCCCACCCATCCTCCCCAGTTCCTTTCCCTTTGGTACCTGTTAGTCCATTTTTGGGTTCTGTAATTCCGCTGCTGTTTTGTTCCTTCAGTTTTTCCTTTGTTCCTATACTCCTCAGATGAGTGAAATCATTTGGTATTTCTCTTTCTCCGCTTGGCTTATTTCACTGAGCATAATACTCTCTAGCTCCATCCATGTTGGTGCAAATGGTTGGATTTTTCCACTTCTTATGGCTGAGTAGTGTTCCATTGTGTATATGTACCACATCTTCTTTATCCATTCATCTACCGATGGACATTTAGGTTGCTTCCAATTCTTGGCTATTGTAAATAGTGCTGCGATAAACATAGGAGTGCATCTGTCTTTCTCAAACTTGATTGCTGCATTCTTAGGGTAAATTCCTAGGAGTGGAATTCCTGGGTCAAACGGTAGGTCTGTTTTGAGCATTTTGATGCACCTCCATACTGCTTTCCACAATGGTTGAACTAATTTACATTCCCACCAGCAGTGTAGGAGGGTTCCCCTTTCTCCACAGCCTCTCCAACATTTGTTGTTGTTTGTCTTTTGGATGGCAGCTATCCTTACTGGTGTGAGGTGATACCTCATTGTAGTTTTAATTTGCATTTCTCTGATAATTAGAGATGTGGAGCATCTTTTCATGTATGTCCATGGCTCCTTTATCAAATATTAATTGACCATATATGTTTGGGTTAATTTCTGGAGTCTCTAATCTGTTCCACTGGTCTGTGGCTCTGTTATAGGTCTTTCACTTCTTTGGTTAGGTTTATTCCTAGGTATTTTATTCTTTTTGATGCAATGGTGAATGGAATTGTTTTCCTGATTTCTCTTTCTATTGATTCGTTGTTAGTGTATAGGAAAGCTACAGATTTCTGTGTGTTAATTTTGTATCCTGCAACTTTGCTGTATTCCGATATCAGTTCTAGTAGTTTTGGAGTGGAGTCTTTAGGGTTTTTTATGTACAGTATCATATCATCTGCAAATAGTGACAGTTTAACTTCTTCTTTACCAATCTGGATTCCTTGTATTTCTTTGTTTTGTCTGATTGCCGTGGCTAGGACCTCCAGTACTATGTTAAATAACAGTGGGGAGAGTGGGCATCCCTGTCTGGTTCCCGATCTCAGAGGAAATGCTTTCAGCTTCTCACTGTTCAGTATAATGCTGGCTGTGGGTTTATCATATATGGCCTTTATTATGTTGAGGTACTTGCCCTCTATTCCCATTTTGGTGAGAGTTTTTATCATGAATGGATGTTGAATTTTGTCAAATGCTTTTTCAGCATCTATGGAGATGATCACCTTGCATCCCAGGGATGAACCCCACTTGGTCATGGTGTATGATCCTTTTGATATACTGTTGAATTCTGTTTGCTAATATTTTATTGAGTATTTTTGCATCTACATTCATCAGGGATATTGGTCTGTAATTTTCTTTTTTGGTGGGGTCTTTGCCTGGTTTTGGTGTTAGGGTGATGTTGGCCTCATAGAATGAGTTTGGGAGTATTCCCTCTTCTTCTATTTTTTGGAACACTTTAAGGAGAATGGGTATTACGTCTTCTCTGTGTGTCTGAAAAAATTCCAAGGTAAATCCATCCGGCCCGGGGGTTTTGTTCTTGGGTAGTTTTTTGATTACTGTTTCAATTTCTTTGCTTGTAATTGGTTTGTTTAACTTTTGTGTTTCTTCCTTGGTCAGTCTTGGGAGGTTGTATTTTTCTAGGAAGTTGTCCATTTCTTCTAGGATTTCCAGCTTGTTGGCATATAGGTTTTCATAGTAGTCTTTAATAATTCTTTGTATTTCTGTGGAGTCTGTCGTGATTTTTCCATTCTCATTTCTGATTATGTTGATTTATGTTGACTCTCTTTTTCTCTTAATAAGTTTGGCTAGAGGCTTATCTATTTTGTTTATTTTCTCAAAGAACCAGCTCTTGGTTTCGTTGATTTTTGCTATTGTTTTATTCTTCTCAATTTTGTTTATTTCTTCTCTGATCTTTATTATGTCCCTCCTTCTGCTGACTTTAGGCCTCATTTGTTCTTCTTTTTCCAGTTTCGATAATTGTGATGTTAGACTATTCATTTGGGATTGTTCTTCCTTCTTCAAGTGTGCCTGGATTGCTATATACTTTCCTCTTAAGACTGCTTTCGCTGCATCCCACAGAAGTTGGGGCTTAGTGTTGTTGTTGTCATTTGTTTCTATATATTCCTTGATCTCTATTTTGATTTGTTCATTGATCCATTGATTATTTAGTAGCATGTTGTTAAGCCTCCATGTGTTTGTGAGCCTTTTTGTTTTCTTTGTAGAATTTATTTCTACTTTCATACCTTTGTGGTCTAAAAAATTGGTTTGTAGAATTTCAATATTTTGGAATTTACTGAGGCTCTTTTTGTGAGCTAGTAAGTGGTCTATTCTGGAGAATATTCCATGTGCACTTGAGAAGAATGTATATCCTGTTGCTTTTGGATGTAGAGTTCTATAGATGTCTATTAGGTCCATCTGTTCTAGTGTGTTGTTCAGTGCCTGTGTGTCTTTACTTATTTTCTGCCCGGTGGATCTATCCTTTGGGGTGAGTGGTGTGTTGAAGTCTCCTACAATGAATGCATTGCAGTCTATTTCCCTCTTTAGTTCTGTTAGTATTTGCTTCACATATGCTGGTGCTCCTGTATTGGGTGCATATATATTTAGAATGGTTATATCCTCTTGTTGGACTGAGCCCTTTATCATTATGTAGTATCCTTCTTTATCTCTTGTTACTTTCTTTGTTTTGAAGTCTATTTTGTCTGATATTAGTACTGCAACCCCTGCTTTCTTCTCACTGTTGTTTGCCTGAAATATGTTTTTCCATCCCTTGACTTTTAGTCTATGCTTATCTTTGGGTTTAAGGTGAGTTTCTTGTAAGCAGCATATAGATGGGTCTTGCTTTTTTATCCATTCTATTACTCTATGTCTTTTGATTGGTGCATTAAGTCCATTTACATTTAGGGTGACTATTGAGAGATATGTACTTATTGCCATTGCAGGCTTTAGATTCGTGGTTACCAAAGGTTCAAGGTTAGCTTCTTTAGTATCTTACTGCCTAACTTAGCTCGCTTATTGAGCTGTTATATACACTGTCTGGAGATTCTTTTCTTCTCTCCCTTCTTATTCCTCCTCCTCCATTCTTCATATGTTGTGTGTTTTGTTCTGTGCTCTTTTTAGGGGTGCTCCCATCTAGAGCAGTCCCTGTAGAATGCCCTGTAGAGGTGGTTTGTGGGAAGCAAATTCCCTCAGCTTTTGCTTGTCTTGGAATTGTTTAATCCTGCCATCATATTTAAATGATAGTCGTGCTGGATACAGTATCCTTGGTTCAAGGCCCTTCTGTTTCATTGCATTAAGTATATCATGCCATTCTCTTCTGGCCTGTAGGGTTTCTGTCGAGAAATCTGATGTTAGCCTGATGGGTTTTCCTTTATAGGTGACCTTTTTCTCTCTAGCTGCCTTTAAAACTCTTTCCTTGTCCTTGATCCTTGCCATTTTAATTACTGTGTGTCTTGGTGTTGTCCTCCTTGGATCCTTTCTGTTGGGAGTTCTGTGTAATTCCATGGTCTGTTCGATTATTTCCTCCCCCAGTTTGGGGAATTTTTCAGCAATTATTTCTTCAAAGAGACTTTCTATCCCTTTTCCTCTTTCTTCTTCTTCTGGTATCCCTATAATATGAATATTGTTCCTTTTGTATTGGTCACATATTTCTCTTAGTGTTGTTTCATTCCTGGAGATCCTTTTATCTCTCTCTCTGTCAGCTTCTATACGTTCCTGTTCTCTGGCTTCTATTCCTTCAATGGCCTCTTGCATCTTATCCATTCTGCTTATAAATCCTTCCAGGGATTGTTTCACTTCTGTGATCTCCTTCCTGACCTCTGTGATCTCCTTCCGGACTTCATCCCACTGCTCTTGCATTTTTCTCTGCATCTCATCCCACTGCTCTTGCATTTTTCTCTGCATCTCATCCCATTGCTCTTGTATTTTTCTCTGCATCTTTGTCAGCATGTTCATGATTTTTATTTTGAATTCTTTTTCAGGAGGACTAGTTAGGTCTGTCTCCCTCTCAGGTGTTGTCTCTGTGATCTTTGTCTGCCTGTAGTTTGCCTTTTCATGGTGATAGAGATAGTTTGCAGAGCTGGTACAAGTGACCGCTGGAAGAGCTTCCCTTCTTGTTGGTTTGTGGCCTTTTCCTGGGAGAATAGCCACCTCTAGTGGCTTGTGCTGGGCAGCTGTGCGCAGACAGGACTTCTGCTTCCTGCCCAGTTGCTTTGGGGTTTATCTCCGCTGTTGCTGTGGGCTTGGCCTGGCTGGGGCTGTTCCTCCAAAATGGTGGAGCCTCATTGGAGGGGGAGCAGCCGCGGGGCTATTTATCTCCGTAAGGGGCCTCTGTGCTCCCTGCTTCCCAGGGGGTTAGAGTGCCCAGAGATCCCCAGATTCCCTGCCTCTGGACTAAGTGACCTGTCCTGCCCCTTTAAGACTTCCAAAAAGCACTCTCCAAACCAAAACAACAATAGCAACAATGAGAGAGGGAACAGAAAGAAAAAAAAAGGAAAAAACACGCGATTTTTTTTTTTTTTGTCCTCAGGTGCCGGTCCCAGGCACCCACTCACTGGTCCTGCTGCCCCGTCTCCCTAGCACCAGGGTCCCTGTCCTTTCAAGGCTTCCAAAAAGCACCCACCCACCGGTCCCGCAGGGAAGGAACGCTCGATATTCTTTGTCCTCAGGCGCTGGTCCCAGGCACCCGCTCACCAGTCCCGCCGCTCTGCCTCCCTAGCACCGGGGTCCCTGTCCTTTTAAGGCTTCCAAAAAGCACTCGCCAAAAAGAGAGTAAAAAAGGGGAAAAACGCGCGATTTCCTCCGTCCTCAGGCGCCGGTCCCAGGAACCCGCTCACCAGTCCCGCCGCCCTGCCTCCCTAGCACCGGGGTCCCTGTCCCTTTTAGGCTTCCAAAAAGCACTCGCAAAAAAGAGAGAAAAAAAAGAGGAAAAACGCGCGATTTCCTCTGTCCTCAAGTGCCGGTCTCAGGCACCCGTCCCCTGGTCCTGCAGGGAAAAACGTGGGATATTCTTTGTCCTCAGGTGCCGGTCCCAGACACCCGCTCACCAGTCCCCCACCCTGCCTCCCTAGCACTGGGGTCCCTGTCCCTTTAAGGCTTCCAAAAAGCGCTCGCCAAAAAGAGAAAAAAATAAAAGGGGAAAAACGCGTGATTTCCTCCGTCCTCAGGCGCCGGTCTCAGGCACCCGCCCGCCGGTCCTGCAGGGAGAAACGTGGGATATTCTTTGTCCTCAGGCACCGGTCCCAGGCACCTGCTCACCGGTCCCGCCACCCTGCCTCCCTAGCAACGGGGGCCCGTCCCTTTAAGGCTTCCAAAAAGCACTCGCCAAAAAAAAAAACCGCTCCGGTTTCTTTCCACCCGCCGGGAGCCGGGGGGAGGGGCGCTCGGGTCCCGCCGGGCCGGGGCTTGTATCTTACCCCCTTCGCAAGGTGCTGGGTTCTTGCAGGTGTGGATGTGGTCTGGATGTTGTCCTGTGTCCTGTGGTCTCTATTTTAGGAAGATTTTTCTTTGTTATATTTTCATAGCTCTATGTGTTTTTGGGAGGAGATTTCCACTGCTCTACTCATGCCGCCATCCTGGCTCCACCCTTGTTCTTCTTTCTTGAGTTGTCTGTTTTGCAGTATATTTCCCTCTTAGAACTGCCTTCACTGCATCCCTCAGGTTTTGTGGTGTTGACTTGTTTTTTCATTTTCTCTATACATTGCTTAATCTCTGTTTTTATTTGGTCATTGATCCACTGATTACTTAGGAGCATGTTATTAAGTCTCCATTTTTTGGTGGGCTTTTCTGTTTTCTTTGCATAATTTATTTCTGGTTTCATACCTTTGTAGTCTGAGAAGCTGGTTGGCAGTACTTCAATCCTTCTGAATTTACTAAGACTCTTTTTGTGGTCTAGTATGTGATCTATTCTGGAAAATGTTCCATGTGCACTTGAGAAGAATTTGTATCCTGCTACCTTTGGGTGGAGTGTAGATGTTTGTTAGGTCCATCCGTTCTAATGTGTTGTTCAGTCTGTGTCCTTACTTATTTTCGGCCTGGTTGATCTGATACAAGTATTGCAACTTCTCCTATTTGCTCCCTATCATTTGCATGAAATATCTTTTTCCATCTCTTCACTTTTAGTCTGTATGTCTTTGAGTTTGAAGTGAGTCTCTTGTAGGCAGCATATAGATTTGTCTTTTTTTTAAATCCATTCTGTAACTATGTCTTTTGATTGGTGCATTCATACCATTTACATTTAGGGTGATTGTTGAGAGATATGTACTTATTTCCATTGCAGGCTTTAGATTCATGGTTACCAAAGGTTCAAGGGCAGCTTCTTTACTATCTAACAGTCTAATTTAACTTGCTTAATGTGCTATTTCAAACACAATCTAAAGGTTATTTTTTTCTCCCTTTCTTTTTCTTCTGCCTTCATTCTTTGTATATTAGGTGTCATATTCTGTACTCTTTGTGTGTCCGTTGGCTGACTTTGTGGGTAGTTGATTTAATTTTGCATTTGCTTAGTAATTAATGGATCTACTTCCTTTACTGTGGTTTTATTTCCTCTGGTGATAGCTATTTAGCCTGAGGAGCACTTCCTTCTAGAGCTGTCCCCTTAAAATACACTGTAGAGATGGTTTGTGGGAAGTAAATTCCCTCAATTTTTGCTTCTGTGGAAATTGTTTAATTCCTGCTTCAAATTTAAATGATAATCTTGCTGATGAGAGTATTCTTGGTTCAAGGCCCTTCTGTTTCATTGCATTCAATATATAATGCCACTCCCTTCTGGCCTGTAAGGTTTCTGCTGAGAAGTCTGATGATAGCCTGAGGGGGTTTCCTTTGTCTGTGATCTTATTTTTCTCTCTGGATGCTTTTAATACTCTGTCCTTGTCCTTGATCTTTGCCACTTTAATTATTATGTCTTGGTGTCATCTTCCTTGGATCCCTTGTGTTGTGAGATGTCTTCATTTCCATGGTCTCAGAGACTGTTTCCTTCCCCAGACTGGGGAAGTTTTCAACAATTATTTCCTTAAAGAGACTAACTATCCCTTTTTCTCTCTCTCTTCTTCTGGTACCCCTATAATGTGAATATTGTTCCATTTGGATTTGTCACACTTCTCTTGTTATTCTTTCATTTCTAGAGATCCTTTTTTCTCTCTGTGCCTCAGCTTCTTTGTATTCCTGTTCTATAATTTCTATTTCATTTACTCTCTCCTCTATCTCATCTAATCATTTAAATCCCTCCATTGTATGTTTCATTTCAGATTCTGTATTTTTCAAATTTTCTAACTCTTTCTTGAAGCCCTCCCTGAGATCTTGAATATTTTTCTGTAGCTCTGTGAGCATGTTTATAATTTTTATTTTGAAATCTTTATCAAGAAAATTGGTGATTTCAGTTTTGCTTAACCCTCCTTCTGGTGTTTGAGGAATTCTGTTTGTACAAAATTCTTTTGCTGTTTCATATTTCTAATGATTTCCATGGAATAATAGGTGGTGCCCTCTAATGCTCAGAATCTCTGCTCTATGGATCTTCCCAGCACCTGGAAGGAAGGCAGGGTTGCAGGCATGTGACACTGGCATCTGCTGGGAAGAAAGAGCTCTTTTCTGTTTTCTGGCTGCAGTGCCTGCCTCCACTGCCAGATCCAGTGGGCTGATTATGCAGGGAGGAGCTTATGCCCCTGTAGCTGCCATAGACAGGGCTGCCTTCCAGCTTGCCTGTCACAATGACAGGGCCAGCAGGTGTGTGGACTGGTGTCTGCTAGGAGAAAGGAGTGGTAGGCTGCATATTGCAGTGGGGGACCTCAGTGTTGTGTTGCCAGCCATGGAATGGAGCATCTGTAGCTCCTGAAAATTTCCAACCTGTTGGACTGAGTGTGCCAGGACAATATTTTCCACCTGTCCTTTCTCCTGACCAGCAAGCTCTGTGTAATCCTTGCCCCTTCAGTACCCCTCTCACTATTGGGAATTGTTTCAAAATGCCTGCCTTTCTTTTGTCCTGGAGCCACTGGTGTGGGTACCTGTTCTCCACAAGTGACTGGAATCTCAGTCTCTCTGAGTATTCTGCCTGTCTTTGCATTCCAACCCCTTTAATCTCCAGAGCACCATGTAATGTGTGTTTGGGTTCCCAGAGCAGATCTTCAGAGGTGGGTGTTTAGCAGTCCTGGGCTTCTACTCCCTCCCCACTCTGTTTCTCTTCCTCCTGCCTGTGAGCTGGTGTAGGGGGAGGGCTTGAGCCCTGCCAGATCACAGCTTTGCTATTTTTTTCCTTTTCTGTGAGATCTTCTCTTTTCCCTAGATGTAGGCAGTCTGTTGCTATCTTTGGGTCGCTCTTTCAGGATTAGTTGTATTTGCTGTATTTTTGTGTTATGTGTGATTTTTGGGAGGAGGTTTCTGCCTTACTTCTCATGCTGTCATCTTTTCCCCACTTCAAAGTATGTCCTTTTTTTTTTTTTCTTTTAACAGTTTTTAGCCTAAGGCAGACCAGATTTGGCCACATGGGGCAGCTGAAATGCCTATAGAAAACCAATAGTATATCTGGCCTAAAAAATAAGAGAGCAGAGTTTAAGACAACCATAGCCACTAGAAAGTGTGGGAAGATTCCTGACAATGTGAAAGCCAGACAGAGAAACTAAAAATTCTGTGTAATAATTCTGCTAAAATTTATGCTGATCCCTCCACTCTACATGGTTGGGCCAAAATCTAAGTAGCTTAACTAAGGATAAAATAGCTGAACTGAGATTTGGGATGGTGCCCAGAAGACTAGAGTCAGCAGTTTAAGTCCAACTGAGTTACCTGTTAAACCAAAACAAACAAAAAACAAATAAAAAGTAATGGTCTTCAGAGGAATGCAACAGAATATAGAGTCTCCCCATAATGGGATAATGCTCACAATGTTCCGTAACAATGCAAAGTCACATAACATAAGAGAGAAAAAAGTCTACTCTTGGTAAAAATTACAATCAACAGACATAAAATCCAATATGACCCAGCTATTGGAATCAGCAGACAAGGATTTTAAAGCAGCTATTATAAGATGCACAACAATGTAAAAGAATATATGCTTACAGTAAATGAAGAGATAGGAAGTTTCAGCAAGGAAATAAACTATAAAAAGATCAAATTATTAGACTGAAAATTGTTTCCCAAAATACTAATTTACTTAACAGCAGAAAGAGATGACAAAAAGAGCCAATGAACTTGATGATAAATCAACAGAGTTATCTGATCTGAAGTACAGTGAGCAAAAACACTTAAAGAAATTACAACCTCAGGAATTTGTGGTACAATACCCAAAGTACCAATATGTATAATTGGAGGTCAAGAAGGAAGAAGAAAAAGGGAATGGGATATAAAGAAGAACTGTGGATAAAGTGCTAAGAGGTATATAAAAATTTTGAGAAAATAAAAAAGAAGAAACAATGTTTAGTAAGGGCAGGCAGAGTATATGAGTTAAATCTTTATTTTCCATAGTTGGAAGTAAATACATAAAATAAAAACCAAGAAGTAAGAAAAATCAGTATAAACATGTTATTTAGAAATATGGAGGTAAATATTAAAAGACACATCTAAAGGAATTGAAATTTGTTTTACTTGGAGGTCAAGAATTAAGAGTAGGTAAGGATGGGGTAGGATGCTTCTGTTTTTCTTTTTAAGTTTTAAAAACTCTCAATGGAATATGTGTATATATTTTGCTAGTCCAAGCTGAGGTACATCAGGTTGCAAGAAGCTCTGAGTGGGGTTTACATAGCCTGAGCACATTATCCTGAAACTCCATATAATTGGCTTGTATAATCACATAACTGCTTTTAGTAAGCCCTATCTCCTACACGTGGGTTCTGGGTAGAATTACTTATGTCATCACCAGACTCATCTTGTCACATTGTCGACAGACTCTAAGACAATGACCAGTTCTCTCAGAGGTACAGTTGAATTGCTGCTGTGAAAAAATTATTCATTTGCAGGCATGTCAACTGGTTAAAGGCTGGGAGGGGTTGGATATAGTAGGGCTGTCCAGGGACCACCAGTTTCTCATCATGGAGAAGTTTAAACAGAAGCCAGATGAAGGCTTTAGGGGAATGCTGTGGGGACTTTTATATTAGGCATAGAGTTGGAATAAACAACTCTGGAGTCCCTGAGATTCTGTGAAGGAGTTTCTTTTTTATTTAGAATGGCTACTAGTTAATACTTAGGGTAAGGAGTAACACCCAGGAAGAGGTGTTAAGTATTTTTTTACTTCTTTTTCTGTCAGCATTTATTTACACTCAATATCTTCCCATTTTTTTGTCAAATGTTCTTTGTGTGTTGTAAAAGAATGTATATTCATTTTGGAGGTCCACATTCCATATGTGATTTTGATTAAGTTTGACAAATATGTTTATTTAAGCCTTCTGTGCCCTTACAATTTTTTGCTCACTTAGTTCCTCAGTTATTTTAAGATGTAAATGAAATTTTTCACTATGATAGTGAGTTAATCAATTTCTCCTTGTAGTCATCTCCATTTTTCTCTATCTATTCAGAAGCTACCTTAGTATGTTCATACACATTTAGAATTCTCATTCTTTCCTGGTTTATTAAAACTAAAAATCTACCCAGTGGCATTCATTATTTTTAGTAATGTTTTCCTCCTCCATTTAAAATTAATATATCTATGATTAATTTTTTCATTGGTATTTGTCTGGTATATCTTTTTCATCTTTCTGTTTCATGCTTTTGTGGTGCAGAACTTTAGTTCAGTTAAAAGGTAATCCCACAAGTTAGAAATTATTATTATTGTTTTATGCAGCTATTGTTTGTTGAAATTTATCCATATTCTTATTATTTTTCTTATTAATATTTCTTCTTGTATTTAGACTTTCCTTTAGAGATTATCTTCTTTCTTCCTGATGTACTTACTTTAGACTTTCGTTTAGTAAAGAGGTTAGAAGTTAATTCCTGCAGTTTGTTTGAGAATTTTTCCTTTTGATGTATTTTTTATTTCAATATTAAAAGATAAATTTTCTGGGTATAGATTTTTTAATTAATTAATTTCATTCAGCATTTTGAGACATTATCCCATTTTTTTGCTTTTATTGTTATTGAGATCAACTTTTGGTTTAATTGATGTTCTTTTGAAAGTAATCTGTTCTTTTTTTCTCCCTAGCTGCTTTGTTTTGGGGAAAGTAATTTTAAGATCACCTTTTAAACTTGCTGTCTTACAGTCTTACTACAGTGCATCTAGGTGAAGATTTGTTTGTGTTTACTTTGTTTAGGATTCATTGGAGTTCCTGAATATGATTATTCATGAGTTTAATAGATTCTGGAAAAGTCTCAGCTATAATAGCTTCAAAATGTTTTCTCTCCCCATTACCTTCTTCTGGAAAGAACTCTGATAAGGTATAGTTCAAACTTCTCAATCCATGATCTGTGACTCTTGACTTCTTTTTCATACTTTCTATTCCTGTATCTCTTAAGTTGTAGTCTAGTTAATTCTGTCTTTCCTGTTATTCACTTCACAAAGTCTTTTCTCAGCTGTGTCTAATCTGCTGTTTAACTCATCATTGAATTTCTAATTTCAGTTTATAAACATTTTATCTGGTTTTCAAAAATGATTTCTAGCTTTTTTTGGTAAGCTTATTCCTTGCCATATTTTTGATGGCTTCCATTATTTTCTTCAAATATTAAACAAGTATTTTATATTAGTTTTTGATTGTCCTAAAATATCCAGTCTTTATAGGTATAATTCTGAAGTCTATTGTTTCTTCTGTCTCTGAGTCATGGTGTTTTGTTTCTCTAAGAATTTGGTGATTTTTAAAGTGAAACACCAAGTTCTTTGGAACTTTATCCTTAGGAATTCACCAAAGCCTGGCTTTAATTAAGGTGTGCTACTCTGCAAAGAATTGTGTTTGCTTCAACAACATGTCTGAGGCCAGCGGGGATGCGTGCTTTCTAACCTGAGTTTAAATTTTAAAAACTTTGTTTGCACTCAATAAAAATTCAACTACACACCATGGTTTTGGTTAGAAATTTCAGGAGAGAATTTTTATTTCCTTTTACCTAAGGCAAGTATGAAGTAGGCAAGTGCCTTTACAATTTGGGGCTGTTGTTTCTTAGTTGTACATTTTGCCTACTAAAACTGTTACCTTCCAGGGTTATCTCTTTATGTGGGAGTCTCTGATCTGCCTCACTTCACATGGACCCTGTGCTGTATCTTCTATACTCCCATAGGCCACTAGGGACTGACAGATGTTTTTAGTGCAACCTTTGACTTCAGTGCTGGCTCACCCTCTCAATCATACTTTCCTGTGATTTGGGGCCTTTGAGGCTTTTCCTAACTTTCTTGTCATAAAAACTATTCATTTAATGAATTTCTTTAAAAATTCCAGTCTTTTAAAGTGTATTGTACCAAAAGAAATTTTATAGCTATTCAGTTCAGCATGTTGAGGGAAATAGAAATATCTTGCTTCCTTTCATTTTGATTTGTTTTTTACTTTTTCTTTCCTCTCTCCTCCTTGCTCTCTTCTCTGTTGTCTCTCTTGTTTTTTTAATTTCTTTTTCATTATTCAGTTTTTCTTTTTTGTCATTCTAGTCACTTGTCCTTGACATATTCTTTTTCCTCTTTATAGTGTCTTTATTCTTAAGTTTCTTTTCTTTCTTTGTTATCTTTCTTGCCCTCCCATTCTTTTATTTTCCTCTCCTTTTTCTGTCATTTATGAAATTTTTCAACAAACGTCAAAAAATTATTCTTGGTCTAACAGAATAATACTTTAATACTGTCTTTAGAAAATTAGTTTAGCCATCACTAATTAGAAAAATAAAGTTCTAAGTCATTGGAATGAAATCAAAATTATAGTGACTTTCACATAGTAGGTGCTCAATAAATGTTTTTGTTTTTGATTGAAACTTATTAAATGTTCTAACTCTACTATGGTTAGCACATTGTGAGATCAAAATGTTGCCAAGTAGACGGTACCTGTGACTCAGTCAAGCCTAATCCAAGCTGACAGAAAAATTGAAAGAATGTTAATTGATAGCAGCTGGGTGACTGGCATGCATGCAGCTACAGGGAAGGGCCAACGATCTCTCAGGGAGCATAAAATTTGCATTTAGCGAAGACCCCGGAGGCTTTTTAATGAGGATGACCTGTGGTTAAAATTAGAGTAAGGGAAATAAAGATAATAATTTGGGGACTAAGTCTTAGCATATTTTCCACTTAATAGCTCCTGACTTAAGAAAATGAAACTCATAGAATTCTCATAATAGTAATGACTTTACCTTAATGATCTCAAAACCCTATTCATGACTAGTTGGTTAGCAACATTATACTAAGTGGAGAAAACATGAGTAAGTCCCCAAATTTAAAATACTCTCATCAGTGTCGTGGCTGATAGAAAACAGGCTGTGATGATTGGATTTGCTTCTTAGAGTAAGCTGAGAGGGATTGCTTACGCATTGGAATTGAAAGATATTATAGATGGGTTTGAGCAGAATAGGAACAGAGTTTTTATAGACCATTAGCTAGCTGTATAAATGTAATGACCTTCCACTATATGAAAAGTCCTAAGTTGATACTGCAATAAAGCGACAAGGCTAGATCTAACTACAGCTTCTAAGATATGCTTTGGTGGGGGGCCCTGGGCAATTTCCTTTTGGGGCTTGGATTCCCCCAAAGTAAATTAGTAATCACTCTGTCTACTAAATGAGGCCTCTGGGTCATAGATATAAAGCTGGTTGATGCAACTAGATTGTAATACACTAATTTGACTTTGGGCATATTTGTAATGTGAAAATATGATTAGTGTTTATATAATGGTGAGTTGTTTTTATCTATTTTACCTTCTTAATACACACTTTTATTTTCTGGAACATTTAAAGCAAATCTTGACATTTATAGTATTTCATCTATAAATACTTTAGAATCCTGGATACTCCTGGGAAGGGTCTGGGTTATTCCCAGCTGGTACAATAGAGGAGGCCACAAGACATGAACTTGGTCTGTGGTACTTCCTCCTCACCTGCTGATTTTCTATGTATAGGTCAGGATGCTTTATATTTTTTAACCCATTTAATGTCATTGAAAAACTGGAGGGAGTTGATTTCCTTGAGGACCTACAAGCTGTCAGACCGACTCTGCCACCAAATCCATCATTAGTGCATGCCCTCTAGGTAAGAAGTGCTGGGAACTGTGACCCCTTGGGCCCCTGTAAAGCTAGGGTTTCTTCTTTCTTTCTCACTAAGCCTCAGAAGGACGGAATTAACCTTACTGCTTGCTAGTGTTTTACCCATATGTGAAACTCCATTTTTTCTCTGAGTAAAAGACCATTTATTCAAGAGACAAAGAGCTACTTTCACCCTTGGAACCTGAAAGGTATTCCTTCATCAGACTAATAGTCAATGTTATCTTTACATTTTTACTATTAAACTGTTCATTTCAGTATGGATTCTGCTTCTATGTGACGTTTATGAAGAAATGTAAGAAAGAATATTGAACAGTAAAACTTACTTTGGAGTTAACCAGCTTGCTTCTCCTCAGAGGCTGCAGGAACAGTAAATAAATCAATAGGGTATATTACTATATCCATTTGCTATAATTATTATTAACTATGATAATCTTTCAGGTGGGAATATTTTAGGTTGAAAAAAGGAGTCTTTTCCAACCCTGTAACCCAAGGAAGCTTTACTACTTGCATTTTGACTTAAAAATACATTTTGAAAGTTATTTGGGTGTTTTAAAGGGTCCAGATGAAGAAATTGTATAATGTTTCAATATATTATTTCATAGTTTACAAATTATAAATACAAAGTCTTGTCTCTGGGAATTCAGGTGTACAAAAGAATTTTTTCATTAGGGAGAGCCCCTAGCAAGGTTCTTTTTCCAAGGTTATGTAACCATTTTCATAAACAACTATTTGTGTGTATGTATATCCTTTTAGCACCCTTAAGGTTCCATTTTAATATTTAATTTTTAGTCTTGGAAATGTTTTTGGTCAGTACATTTCCAAGTAGTCAGACTGTAGTCACAATGTTTTATACTGAATAATCCATCCTTTCTCCAAAGGTATAAAATCCTGCTCTTTTTATTCTGTTCCATTAGGGTCTATACTTCTGGTACTATTATAATTCAGATAATTTTAAAATAAACTTTCATGTCTGATAAGGAAATTCCTCTGCATCAAAAGTCCCTGGAAAGTTTTGAAAAAATTCTGATTCCCAGGCATATTCCAGACCTACTGACTCAGACTCTCAGGGGATGAAGTCCAAGAATATGTATTTTTGGAAACCTCCCCTGGTGATTCTGATGTTCAGCCAGTTCATACACAGCTATATCATGATATTTAAAGGCCGTGTAATATTCCACTATATATGCATATATTTTGCTTTTATAGGCAATATTGTAACAACCATTCCTGACCTATAGACACTTGCCCAACTATTTATTTAGAATAAATTCCCAGAAATAAATTTTCTGATTCAAAGGGTGCATATATTTTTATGCATTTTGATGTCTAATTCCTATTGGCATTATAAAATTGAACAACTTAATATTCTCTCCCCTTATTATTACATGAGAGCACCCATTACTTCAGATCAGTCCCAATTCTGGGCATTATGTTTAATTTTTGCTAGTTGTATAAGTAAACGTTATCTTTCTGTAGTCTTAATTTGCATTTATTATTACACATATTTATATGTGGACACACACCAGTTTTAGATTGGATTCTAATAATTATTTCTCCTTGGAAGATGTGTGTGTGAGTGGAGATTGGAGGACCTTAGGCAGAATGAGGAGGAAAAGCACATCTTCAATTCACATTGATATGTAACGCTGAGAAAGATGGGATTTAGAGCAAGAATACCCCTGTTGCACTGTTTTCCTAAATCCTTCCATGTAGGGGAAAAATACTTCTGGAAATTACTGAGGCCTAGAGGTTATTATCCTAGGGTGGGGTGGGGCTAAGGATGGAAGTCCTGTATATAGTAAGTGGAATTTTCTGTAAACATGTGGATATTGTTCTGAAATGGATAGGACATCTAGGAGAAAAAACTTTTATGATAAATCCAGATTTTC
Organism: Manis javanica; assembly: GCF_040802235.1. NCBI lineage: Eukaryota > Metazoa > Chordata > Mammalia > Pholidota > Manidae > Manis > Manis javanica. The sequence continues at coordinate 98,611,181 of NC_133163.1, read as the reverse complement.
CTGTGCAAGAAACCATACAAGAGTACATTTTTTAAAAAATTCCAAGAAATATTAACTATAAGACTAGCTTTCTTATAATTACCTACTTTTACAATTGTTTTTATCATAATTATAATTATATATATTATAATATATAAATATATAATTATAATATGTATTATAATTATAATTACCTACTTTTAACAGTCTGTACTTTTACAATTATTTTATTTGTACAATTATTTTATTGTATATACTGCAAATATTTTTCTCAGTTTGTTGTGTACCTTTTTAATATTAATGGTGGTTTTTTTTTTTGACATCTAGGCATGTTCTTTTCTTTTACAGTTTCTATGTTTGGTGCCTGGTTATTATTACTACTTTTCCAGATGAAAGTTTTAATCATTTGGTTAAGTTTCTTAAATGACTAATTTAGGTAAAATTGGCATTTTCAGTTTCGAATTTTCAACTTGAAACATACATCTGTCCTTTTAATTTTTTATGTTTTCAGAAAATTTTTCTTGTATTACTTTTGTTTTTTTGTTATGGTCCTGCGTATTCTGTAAGTTATTCCTAGACATTTTGTGTCTATAGTATATTTTTGTTGTTCTATAGTATAATTTCTAGTGAACTAATATTAAAATATAGGGTACTTATTGATTTCTATGTATTAATTAGTAAAATTCTGGTTTCTTACTAGTTTTAATAGTCTTCCAACTGTTTTTCATGCCTTGGCAATCATCAGCAGAAATAATGATTTTTGTCTTTTGTTTTTCAAAATATATATCCCTTGTTCTGTTAGCTTCTCTTATTGTATTGGCCAGTACCTGTAGAATGATTTTAAATCATGGTGGTGAAAGAATCTGTTCTTGTCTTCTATCTGTTTGAAAAGAGACTGTCTTTGTAGCAGTTCTCAAAGTCACTTCTGATATTCTTTAACAAAAGAACTCAATACTCATATATGTTTCAGAAACAGATATTAGTAAATTAAAGACTCTGAAATATCTATTGTAAACGTACTTGTTTAAATTAGTTTAATATATACTTACCATTTCCCAGAAGTATTTGATAATGAACCATAAACCCCTCATCTCTTTTTTTTAAAGCAGTAACTATAATCTTACCCACCCAGTGCTCTACGTGTTTGCACCTGCTATTGGACATTGGCTTGAAACAACTTTAAGAGAACTTTACATGTTTCTTTTATTCTTACTTTACTAGTAATTAAGTGATAAATTTTACCAAATACATTTTAGCATTTAATTAAGATGATTGAAATGTTTTCTTGTGATCAATGTGATAAATAATATCAATAGATTTTTGGCATTATACTATCCTTCAATTCCTAAAATAAACCATTGCATCATCATGGGGTTTCATATTTTTGGTGTGTTCAACTGTATTTGTTTGCTAATGTTTTATTTAATATTTAATATTTTATTTTTGGATCTTTTGTCAGAGATCCAAATTAGAGATATTCACCTCTAATTTCTTTGATATGTTGGTATCAGCCTTATTGAGCTTAATAAAATGAATTAAAGCATTTCCTACTTTCATTACAATCCCTAGCTAGTACTATAGCATAGAAATTCTCTTTCTTCAATATTTGAAAGACCTTGCCAGAGGAGCATGTTGGGTTTGACACATATTTTGGGAGCAGTTCTTTGACAACCCTTTAAGTGTCTTTCGTGATATATTAAGATTTTCTTTTTAGTCAGTTTTTGGGGTACCTTGATTACATGGATGGACCCAGTTCATGGCCTTTTTGTATCCATTCCCTTTGCAGTGTGGCTTTGTAGCTCTTCCCATCAAGACTTAGATTCCATTTCTCTGAATCATGAGTCTGGGCTGGCCTTGCTTTGGCCAATAGACTCTGTTAGAAGTGACAGTGCATCATTGCGAAGCTTGGGCCTCGAGTCAACTTGCATAATTCTGCTCTTGCTCCTGGAATCTGCTACCTCTAAGTGAATAAGCCCAAGCTAGCCTGCTGGAGAATGAGTGAGCACCTAGAGGAAACTGAAGTCACCATCCTAGACCAGCTTATGACCAGTCATCCCTTAAACATGTGCAAGATCCCAGGCAAGATCAGCAGAGCTTACAGCTGACTTCAAATTAATGAGTGAGCCCAGCAAGACCAGAAGCACCATCCAGCGGACACACAGACTCATGAAAAATAGTAAATTGTCTTAAACTCCTGCTCCTGAGTTTGTTCTGGAACAAGGTTAATAATACAGTTGTATTTCCTTAGAAAATCATCCTTTACAAGAAGATTTTTCCATTTATTATAAGTTTTATATGACATTCTCCTATGGATTTTTTCTATTTCCTTCCTTTCTATAGTAATACTTCCCTTCTTAATCCTAATGCTTTTACTTGTTGCCTTTTATGTGTAAGTATGTATTTGGTTAGTTTTCCCAAATTTTTGTCTATTTTATTGGTCTTTTCAGATAATCTACTCCTAAATGTACTTAACTCTAATGATGTTCTAGTATATAATTTTCTTATTTCTTCTTATATTTTCTTCTTTGTGCTTTCCTGAAATTAATTTTGTTGCTTTTTCTCTGAATTTTGGGGTTAAATGCTACTTCAGTTTTTTGTTATTTTTATATTTAACAAAAATGCATTAAGACTATGAATTTTCCTCTTAGTTCAGCTTTGGTAGAATCTCATGTTTAAAGGTATAATGTTATTACCTTGTAACATCATATTATATCTAGGTTAGTAATTATAACCAGTTTTGTTTCTTGTACTACAAAATTGTATAAAAAATGAACTTTTAGTTTTTAAGTATCTGACTTTTCCACTTACCCTTTATTTATAAGCTTCCAATTTTATGGCATTATGATCAGAGAATATGGTCTTTACATTTTTGAGAACTTGAGATTTTGTGTGTGTATGTGTGCGAGTGTGTGTGGCCTGGGACAGTATTATTTTCTGAAAATAAACCCCTTGATTTCCAACCAAAATTAAACTTTGATATTTTGCTTATGGATCAGTAAAATGTGAGACGTTTTATAGGTTGGGCGTTCAGGGATACTTTGAGTAATTATAGAGAAAAATTATAAAACAAAAAGAGGTAATGGGCAATGAGCACAGGAAATATTGGTATAGAATTCCCAGGAGAGGCAGAAAAAGAAAAGAAGTCCTGAGTAGCCTTAGTCTCAGTTGATAATGTTGCCTTATTGTTTTAGTTTAGTTAAAGGAGACAGAGAGCAGGGGTTTTTTTTCTTTGAGTGGGCCTTTATGTAGAGAGCAGACTTGGGATTGTGTAAATCAAGACATCTGGAATGTTTTTCCATCACTTGTCCCTCCCCCCAATTCATCCCTAGTCCATGGGAATATAAGGAATATAATTTTCATCACCTGGGGAAGGGCAACAGTTTTGTCAGCAGGTATCAATAGGTATAACAGTCACGGAGTGGATCTGTGTTGACTTCAGTCACATAGACTGTCCTGGGGAGAAAGCTATGGGATTCCCCCATTGGGTGGCTAAGTGCGAAGTCATGGTTTTAATGAGAAGAGCCAGGCACTAATGATCTAAGATGCCTAGATATGAGTAACCTGCCAATGCTTTCTAATGATACTACCAGCAATAAACAAGATATCCATGTCTAAATTCAAGCTACTGCATTATATTCAAGTTATGTTCTTGATATATAGATAAGAACCCAGCTAATATTTTTTGCTGCTATATACATCTTTTTCAGCCAAAGACTGGAAGTGATTTTTTTATCAGAAAATCAAAAAGAATTTAAATTCTTTTCACTGTCAAAAATATAAGTACTTTCTTTTTATCTTGGACATTAAAAAAACTACATATTCCTCTGATTTTGTTAAATTTTAAAATTAAAAGGAGAAGAGGAGGGAATTAATTATGGTTTTTTAATCAGCTGGGGTAGACCAAGCTTGTGAAATTGGTATTTTGAAGAATGAAAAGTACTTTGGGAGAAATAAGTATTATGTAACAATAAATCCTAACTAGACTGAAATAGATAATGGGAAAGTAAAATAATTCAGATTTCTTTTGGGGGTTGAGAAGAAACACTGCACATTCAAGGAGGAAACCATGAGGGGGCATCTAAAAAACTGGTGTCTGGAGTTGTAAGGGATCTTCGCATCCTAACACATGGTGGAAGGATGAGGCATATTAACCTCCATGTCCAATTTACCAAGATTTTCATTGTTTTTATTTTTTACTAAATGTCTATGAAAATTAACACAAAAGCCAACACATTTTAACAAAATCCTATATCTGAGATAGAAAATCTAAAGTCCTAAGTGCTGAACCTAGACTTTTGCTTAATAATGATTACATATATGATGCCAATTCTGGAAACAATCTATTGTAGTTACGGGTTCAACTTCAGTAGCATTATTAGTGCGGGTGACAACAACCTAAATGACAATGAATATAAATGAATAATTAGTAACTTGTGAACTTTTTGCTGATTTTATTTGTCATTGATAGCTGTTACAGAAACATTCTATAGAGGAACTGTCCTCCATGTACCTCCTAGGTCTCTATGGGTCCCTTTTAATGTTTCTGTGTACCTGTCCCCAGTTTTCTATAGGCCTTTGCTTTTAACAACCTACACCTCTCCAAAGGACTGCCCTCATGTTCTTGGAGGCACTTTGTCTCCTCCATTGCCCCGCAATGTGGCCCAGAGCCAGTAACAGGCAGAATGTGGATATGAAAGCCCAGTTGCCTTGCCTCAGTTTAGGCCAATCTCTGAGATGTAATTTACCCCAGAGTATTTCTGTGAGATCTGGGTGAGACTGGAACCATACCTAAAACTGCATCCTCACTTAGCTACATCCTTTCCCAGTTCCAATTTACCTACACCCGTAATGGTTTCTTCTGGAAACACTTCCTTAATAAATCACTTGCACACAAATCCTCATCTCTGGGCCTGCCTCTGGGAAACCTGACCTAAGACACAGCTTAAGTATTTAAAGGGATTTAATGCAGGGAATTAGCTGTTTTCAAAATCATGGAAAGGGAGCAGAAATTAAGAATATAACGTCATAGCTGCTACCACCACAGGCACAACTACCTCTCAGCAGCCAAAGTTGGTGACTACATAGCAGAACCCTGTGCCTGGCCACTGTCATGTAGATTCCATGTTCTTAAGACCTTGCTTCCAGCCAGAACTATCTAAAATCTAGAGCAAGTTGAGTCTGACTCAATTCCAATTCTTTAATCATGATACTGCAGCTAGTTTGCAGAGCCTATTTCAAATGTAGAACTTAGCTGCAAGAGAGTCTGGGAAATGGAGTGTTTACTTCCCAGTCTCAGCAGTACAGGAAGGCACCCTAGAAGGAAGTGGAAACAGGAGTTGGTTGCCAACTGACCGTGTTCACAACTCGAGGAGTGAGAGGAAATGAATTAACGTACATTCACTTCAGGGACCTTGTGCATTGTATTTTTTGCCTGGAACATGTGTCTGCTACTCTCAATCCCTATTGTACCCCAAAGCTGGTTAACTGATACTCACCTTTTGTGTTCACTTTAGATCAGTGTTTTTCAAACTGCAGGTTATCACCACTTAAAGGGTCATAAAATCAATGTAGTAGGTATTTATTAAAAAGGGAAAAATATAGAATTAAATGAAATAGAATACAAAAATTGTGTTGTTTCAAGAAATGTCAGTTTTGGTTTTGTGTAATATGTGTGTGTGTGTGTGTTGGGTTGCCCTCTAAATTGTGTTCCTTAGTATAGGTCATGGTCAAAAGGCTTAAGAATCTTTCCCTTAAATGAAACTCCCTCAATTCTCCAGTACTGAAGTCTGAATGTGTGTTTGCAGAGAACTCTGTAATTCACTCTTAACAGTTCTTATTAGACACATGCACACACACACATCAAGGTCTGTGTTCCTCATTAGGCTCTGGCTCCCAGAGGAGAGGTCGGATTCTGTGCTTGTCTTGCTTTCTGTTAACTTGGCATGAGGTCTGTCACATAGTAGCCTTTTTGCACATCTGTTGAATGAATAAAGGAGAAAGGGATTGTTATGGACTCATGTATCACTTAGCTTCTGTTAGGATTACTAAGACAACTCAAGACTCAGAGAAGACTCTGAAGAATTACATAAGCTAGAAGTAAGATTAGTAACAAGAGAACTGAACCAAAGTAAAAGATATCCCAGCACAGATCAACCAATAATACAGAGCAAGAGTTTCACTGAACCAACCGAGGAGAAATTCTGACCAGATGAGCATAGAGACTCTCTTCTAGCCTCACTGCAAAAGCTTGTCATCAGCTCCTTGGTGCAGGGGAATAGGAAGCATGTGGGAAACACTTTCTAGTGGGTATGTATAGTGCATTGAATAAATATCTCATATGAATGTGGATTCATTTATTCTCAAAAAGTCTTCATGTACTCCTCAGTAAGTCTTGAATTAAAAAGCCCCTAATAGTATATGAAGATGCCTGTGCTGGGTATACTTATCTAACCATAGAGTGAAGAATCTTGTGAGTAAAGCTAGTAAACAGTCCCTTACCCCTTAGAGAATTCTGATGGAGCACATGTGTGCACGACTGCTGTTACTTAATGAAATATACTGGTGGTGAGTTTAGTAGTAGTAGTATATAATAATGTATTAAAAATAATAAATGAATAAAGCCAACATATATTAAATGCTTATTCTGTGCCAGGGACTGGTTAAGAACATTATGTCTTGTAATTCTTAGAGCTCTGTAAGGTTTTAGCCATATTAAAAAAATCAGAACACTCAGAGTAACTAACTTGCTCCAGGTGGCACAGCAAGTACGTGGAAGTGAGGACGCAAATCCAGATCTGTCTCACGTCTAAACCTATGCTCTCAACCACTCTGGCAAAGCAAGTGGTAACTAATTGCCAGATCCTTTTTCTGGCCCTTAATTATTGCTTTCTGCTTATTTTTGGCCAGGCAAAATGACTGAGAAAGAGTGGTCAGTGATGGACAAGGAAAACCAAAAAGTGTGGCATTATAGCTAGAGCCACATGAAGGAAGTGTTCCATGAAGGAGCAAGGGACTAATCACATTAAATGTGGCTGAGAGATTGAAGACAATGAGCTAGATGATTGAGGGTTAACCATTGGATCTGAGGACGTTGAAATCACTGACAATTCTGACAGCTGTTTAGGGGAGTAGTAGCCTTGAATGAATGAAATAAGAGGGCTTGGAGATAGTAAACAAAGATAGCTCTTTCTGGGAGTTTTGCAGAGAAATGGGCCAGAGAAGGATACTGTTACATGAATTTTTTAAAATTTGGTTCTTAAAAGATGGAAGATATAACAGCATTTTCTTTAAATGGAAATGACCCAGTATAGAAAAAAATTAGCCTTAGGAGTGCAATTATCCATCATAGGAATGGGAGGGGAGGCAATGTCCAGGGACAGAGGTAGAGTTAGTGGAGGGACAGCCATGGAAATTTGCCCTTCTGACTGCTTTTATTTTCTCTGTAAAATAATAGCCATATAAAGGTTGACAATTAAGAATTAAGGAGGAAGGCAGGGGGTTGCAAGTTTGCGAAGAGGAGAAAGGATGAAATTGAGTTGAACAGGAAAATGTAGGTGTTCCAGGCAGTACTGAGGGCCTGCTCAAGGTTTGTTTGCTATGAATTCAAACTAAGACAAGTCAACATTGTTGTAGAAGTTTCTCCAGTACTCAGCCATTTGGGTGCAGGCCTGGGGCAATAGGTGGAGAACTGGATTTGCCAGGGTTGTGGTTAACCAGCACAAGAAAGCTTTTTCAGGCAGAAAACTTGCAGAGCAACAGAAGGGGAAGGGAGTTGGGTAAATGTAAGGGACTAGTTATAATGATTATTCACAGTGTCTAAACTGAATAAGAAAGGAAGTAAGATTCAATAGGATTTATAAGCAGTAAAATGGTGAAAGAATCAAATGGATGATATTTTTGTAGATGATACTTTTGTGAAAGAGGTTTTCTCTGGTTTTCAAGGATTTTTAATTGCTCTTGAAATTAGAAGATAAAGCAAACAATTGTTGCTATTTTTAAAATACCACTTTTGGGAGTAACCCATATCTGTTAATAATTATGGTCTGTGTATTACTTGGTTCTTCCCTTAAGCTTGAACAGAACAATTTATCTTGTTATTTTTAGTTTGATTAGGGCTCCTAGGTCTATAGGTAGCTCAACTTTATATTCTTAGAACAGTTTTTAAGCTTCTATTTCACCTGATAGATTTTTAATGGCCATAACTTTTTTACTCTTCTATTTCTATCTATCACTTCACATGTGGCTGGAAAAAATAGTGAAGCCATAAAGACGTCAAGTAAATTTAAATGGCATATCTAAAGTAAGAAATCTTCTTGCTCCTTTTCTAATCATAAAGAGATATCTTCTTCTTTAAAAAAAAAACATCTTATTTTCCTCTATCATCAGATATTTAGCTGATGAAATCTTCCTGATTGATTTCCTGAATGTGAACACAACTGGCATCTTGCCAACAGTGATTGCAGACTTCCAGATCATTTGCAAATTGGACTCTTTTAAGAGATCTGTCTCACTGTCTTTTATGGAAACAAGCATTTAAAAACCATATTTAATAAAAAACCAACCAACCATCATTTTATTTTCCATTTAAAGAAAAGCTAACAATTTCTTAACAATCTCATTGGGTTGTCATAAGGATCCACCAACTTATATTCAAAGGTCTTGTTTGTTTCTCATTCTCCTATTGCTTCATGTCCTGGGGTATAGAGCCAACTGCATGTTTTCAACACTCAACTATTTTCTCTACACCCCAGGAAATGTGCAGTGTGTGCTAAATGTCCTGAAAGATGGTGCCTTGACCACGGATTTTTCCTTATTTGAATATCTACTTTTTGTTTATTAGTGTTAAAACTCTTTATTTCCTTGCCCAATCTAAGCAGAGTAAGTAGACATTTTGAGTTCTTTATTCTTTTTTTTTAGATAATTATTTTTTATTGAAGGGTAGTTGACACACAGTATTACATTAGTTTCAGGTGTACAACACAGTGATTGAACATTTATATACATGATAATTCCAGGTACCAGCTATCACCATACCAAGTTGTTACAATATTTTGACTATATTCCTTATGCTATACATTACATCCTGGTTACTTATTTATTTTACAATTGGAAGTGTGTACTTTTTTTTTTTTTGGTGAGGGCATCTCTACTATTTATTGATCAAATGGTTGTTAACAACAATAAAATTCTGTATAAGGGACTCAATGTTCAATGTATAATCATTAATCCACCCCAAGCCTAATTTTCGTCAGTCTCCAATCTTCTGAAGCATAACGAACAAGTTCTTACATGGAGAACAAATTCTTGCATAGTGAATAAGTTACATGGTGAACAGTACAAGGGCAGTCCTCACAGAAACTTTTGGTTTTGATCATGCATTATGAACTATAAACAGTTCAAATATGAATATTCATTTGATTTTTATACTTGATTTATATGTGGATACCACATTTCTCTCTTTAATATTATTATTTTTAATAAAATGCTGAAGTGGTAGGTAGATGCAAGACAAAGGTAGAAAACATAGTTTAGTGCTGTAAGAGAGCAAATGTAGATGACTGGGTGTGTGCCTGTAGACTATGTGTTAATCTAAGCTAGACAAGGGCAATAAAACATCCATGGATGCAGCAGATTTCTCTCAGAATGGGGTGGGGGGCGGGGAGGTTCTAATCCTCACCTCTGTTGATCCCCAATTTCTCACCTGATGGCCCCCCTGTGACTGTGCCTGTCTTAGGTTGTTCCTCCCTTGAGGAATCTTACCCGTCTCTGGCTAACCAGTTATCTTCCGGGGCCATACAGGGAAATGTAAAGTTGGTAAGTGAGAGAGAAGCCTTATTGTTTGAAAGGGTTAGTTTTTTACTTCTTTGCATATTTATGCCCTGTGGCTTCTCTGCCCAGCATTTGTCTCTGCCCAGCATTTATCTTTACCACTTGGAAGAATTGTGATACACGGTAAATTCGATATGAGGCACGAATTCTATTTAGGGGTTGTAATTAGGAAGGAAGAAGAAAAGCTATAGAAGTAGCAGGCGGAAGAAAACATGGGAAGATTGATTATTTCTTTGACATATCTTCTTGTAGAGTAACTTCAGCATGTATAGGTTTTAAACTACTAATTAAATTGCGCACACACATTAACATAATAGGAGTACAGTTACGTAACCAAAGCATACCTGTAATTACCAGCCATCTCCAGTGAAACCAAGAAAAGCAGTTAGGCACCTTAGGCATTTGTGAAAACTTATCTATGATATGGTGGATATTGTCCAACTGAACTTGAACAGTCTGAGAGAAATCAGACAAATTAAAACAACCCATTCCTGGGGACTGTTCACATCCCATATGTTCTTTTAACAGTAAATAGTCTGTAGTTGTAAGATTTTGGAGCGCTACAATTTGCACTTCTAATTCTTGGTTGACTTCCAACAGTGTAGATCCAGTCAAATTTGTTGTTTCACTGTATGCACAGGCCAGCTTAGATATCTCCTTCTTTATTCCCATGGCAAGTCCAGGAACTGGTGGGATGAGTGCATCTACACCTGTAGCAGCATGTGGATCTTTGTTGGGGTTTTTTGATGATCATCTTCTGGTATGAGTCTTCCAGAGAGTGCTGATGTTGGAAGTTCTTTTTCATATCATATCTTAGTTCATTTTTGGGGTAGCCAAATTAGGCTTTGATCCTCTGTATAAGCACAAACAAATCCTTTGCCTACCCTTTTATATGCCCTTTATACCATTGTGTAGAACTCATTGGAGGTCACCACACAGGAACTGCTTTTTTTTTGTTGTTGTTATCATTAATCTACACTTACATGATGAATATTATGTTTACTAGGCTCTCCCCTATACCAGGTCCCCCCTATAAACCCCTTTACAGTCACTGTCCATCAACATAGCAAAATGTTGTAGAGTCACTACTTGTCTTCTTTGTGTTGTACAGCCCTCCCCTTTCTCCCAGCCCCCCATGCATGCTAATCTTAATACCCCTCTTCTTCTCCCCACCCCCCTTGTCCCTCCCTACCCACCCATCCTCCCCAGTCCCTTTCCCTTTGGTACCTGTTAGTCCATTCTTGAGTTCTGTGGTTCTGCTGCTGTTTTGTTCCTTCAGTTTTTCCTTTGTTCTTATACTTCACAGATGAGTGAAATCATTTGGTATTTCTCTTTCTCCGCTTGGCTTATTTTGCTGAGTATAACACCCTCCAGCTCCATCCATGTTGCTGCAAATGGTAGGATTTGCCCTCTTCTTATGGCTGAGTAGTATTCCATTGTGTACATGTACCACATTTTCTTTATCCTTTCATCTACTGATGGACATTTAGGTTGCTTCCAATTCTTGGCTATTGTAAATAGTGCTGTGATAAACATAGGGGTGCATCTGTCTTTCTCAAACTTGATTGCTGCATTCTTAGGGTAAATTCCTAGGAGTGGAATTCCTGGGTCAAATGGTACATCTGTTTTGAGCATTTTGATGAACCTCCATACTGCTTTCCACAATGGTTGAACTAATTTACATTCCCACCAGCAGTGTAGGAGGGTTCCCCTTTCTCCACAGCCTCACCAACATTTGTTGTTGTTTGTCTTTTGGATGGCAGCCATCCTTACTGGTGTGAGGTGATACCTCATTGTAGTTTTAATTTGCATTTCTCTGATAATTAGCGATGTGTAGCATCTTTTCATGTGTCTGTTGGCCATCTGTATTTCTTTTTTAGAGAATTGTTCAGTTCCTCTGCCCATTTTTTAATTGGGTTATTTGTTTTTTGTTTGTTGAAGCATGTGAGCTCTTTATATATTCTGAACGTCAAGCCTTTATCGGATCTGTCATTTTCAAATATATTCTCCCATACTGTAAGGTTCCTTTTTGTTCTATTGATGGTGTCTTTTGCTGTACAGAAGCTTTTCAGCTTAATAGAGTCCCACTTGTTCATTTTTGCTGTTGTTTTCCTTGCCCGGGGAGATATGTTCAAGAAGAGGTCACTTATGTTTATGTCTAAGAGGTTTTTGCCTATGTTTTTTTCCAAGAGTTTAATGGTTTCATGACTTACATTCAGGTCTTTGATCCATTTTGAGTTTACTCTTGTATATGGGGTTAGGCAATGGTCCAGTTTCATTCTTCTACATGTAGCTGTCCAGTTTTGCCAGCACCATCTGTTGAAGAGACTGTCATTTCGCCATTGTATGTCCATGGCTCCTTTATCAAATATTAATTGACCATATATGTCTGGGTTAATGTCTGGATTCTCTAGTCTCTTCTGCTGGTCTGTGGCTCTGTTCTTGTGCCAGTACCAAATTGTCTTGATTACTATGGCTTTATAGTAGAGCTTGAAGTTGGGTAGTGAGATCCCCCCTACTTTATTCTTCTTTCTCAGGATTGCTTTGGCTATTCGGGGTCTTTGGTGTTTCCATATGAATTTTTGAATTATTTGTTCCAGTTCATTGAAGAATGTTGCTGGTAGTTTCATAGGGATTGCATCAAATCTGTATATTGCTTTGGGCAGGATGGCCATTTTGATGATATTAATTCTTCCTAGCCACAAGCATGGGATGAGTTTCCATCTGTTAGTGTCCCCTTTAATATCTCTTAAGAGTGACTTGTAGTTTTCAGAGTATAAGTCTTTCACTTCTTTGGTTAGGTTTATTCCTAGGTATTTTATTTTTTTTGATGCAATTGTGAATGGAGTTGTTTTCCTGATTTCTCTTTCTGGTGGCTCATTGTTAGTGTATAGGAAAGCCACAGATTTCTGTGTGTTGATTTTGTATCCAGCAACTTTGCTGTATTCCGATATCAGTTCTAGTAGTTTTGGGGTGGAGTCTTTAGGGTTTTTTATGTATAGTATCATGTCATCTGCAAATAGTGACAGTTTAACTTCTTCTTTACCAATCTGGATTCCTTGTATTTCTTTGTTTTGTCTAATTGCCATGGCTAGGACCTCCAGTACTATGTTAAATAACAGTGGGGAGAGTGGGCATCTCTGTCTGGTTCCTGATCTCAGAGGAAAAGCTTTCAGCTTCTCACTGTTCAATATAATGTTGGCTGTGGGTTTATCATATATGGCCTTTATTATGTTGAGGTACTTGCCCTCTATTCCCATTTTGTTGAGAGTTTTTATCATGAATGGATGTTGAATTTTGTCAAATGCTTTTTCAGCATCTATGGAGATGATCATGTGGTTTTTGTCTTTCTTTTTGTTGATGTGGTGGATGATGTTGATGTATTGTTGAATGTTGTACCATCCTTGCATCCCTGGGATGAATCCCACTTGGTCATGGTGTACGATCCTTTTGATGTATTTTTGAATTCAGTTTGCTAATACTTTGTTGAGTATTTTTGCATCTACATTCATCAGGGATATTGGTCTGTAGTTTTCTTTTTTGGTGGGGTCTTTGCCTGGTTTTGATATTAGGGTGATGTTAGCTTCATAGAATGAGTTTGGGAGTATCCTCTCCTCTTCTATTTTTTGGAAAACTTTGAGGAGAATGGGTATTATGTCTTCCCTGTATGTCTGATAAAATTCTGAGGTGAATCCATCTGGCCCGGGGGTTTTGTTATTTGATAGTTTTTTGATTACTGCTTCAATTTTGTTGCTGGTAATTGGTCTGTTTAGATTTTCTGTTTCTTTGTGTGTCAGTCTTGGAAGGTTGTATTTTTCTAGGAAGTTGTCCATTTCTCCTAGGTTTCCAAGCTTGTTAGCATATAGGTTTTCATAGTGCTCACTAATAATTCTTTGTATTTCTGTGGGTTCCATCGTGATTTTTCCTTTCTCGTTTCTGATACTGTTGATTTGTGTTGACTCTCTTTTCCTCTTAATAAGTCTGGCTAGAGGCTTATCTATTTTGTTTATTTTCTCAAAGAACCAGCTCTTGGTTTCATTGATTTTTGCTATTGTTTTATTCTTCTCAATTTTATTTATTTCTTCTCTGATCTTTATTATGTCCCTCCTTCTGCTGATGTTAGGCCTCATTTGTTCTTTTTCCAATTTCGATAATTGTGACATTAGACCATTTATTTGGGATTGTTCTTCCTTTTCTATATATGCCTGGATTGCTATATACTTTCCTCTTATGACTGCTTTTGCTGCATCCCACAGAAGTTGGGGCTTAGTGTTTTTGTTGTCGTTTGTTTCCATATATTGCTGGATCTCCATTTTGATTTGGTCATTGATCCACTGATTATTTAGGAGCATGTTGTTAAGCCTCCATGTGTTTGTGAGCCTTTTTGTTTTTTTTGTACAGTTTATTTCTAGTTTTATGCCTTTGTGGTCTGAAAAGTTGGTTGGTAGGATTTCAATATTTTGGAATTTACTGATGTTCTTTTTGTGGCCTAGTATGTGGTCTATTCTGGAGAATGTTCCATGTGCACTTGAGAAGAATGTGTATCCTGTTGCTTTTGGATGTAGAGTTCTGTAGATGTCTATTAGGTCCATCTGTTCTAGTGTGTTATTCAGTGCCTCTGTGTCCTTACTTATTTTCTGTCTGGTGGATCTGTCCTTTGGAGTGAGTGGTGTGTTGAAGTCTCCTAGAATGAATGCATTGCATTCTATTTCCTCCTTTAGTTCTGTTAGTATTTGTTTCAGGTATGCTGTTGCTCCTGTTTTGGGTGCATATATATTTATAATGGTTATATCCTCTTGTTGGACTGACCCCTTTATCATTATGTAATGTCCTTCTTTGTCTTTTGTTACTTTCTTTATTTTGAAGTCTGTTTTGTCTGATACCAGAATTGCAACACCTGCTTTCTTCTCTCTGTTGTTTGCATGAAATATCTTTTTCCATCCCTTGACTTTAAGTCTGTGCATGTCTTTGGGTTTGAGGTGAGTCTCTTGTAAACAACATATGGATGGATCTTGCTTTTTTTTCCATTCTATTACTCTTTGTCTTTTGATTGGTGTATTCAGTCCATTTACATTTAGGGTGATTATTGAGAGGTATGAACTTATGGCCATTGCAGGCTTTAAGTTTGTGGTTACCAAAGGTTCAGGGTTTGCTTCTTTACTATCTTACTGTCTAACTTAACTCACTTGTTGAGCTATTATAAATGTGGTCTGATGATTCTTTATTTCTCTCCCTTCTTATTCCTCCTCCTCCCTTCTTCATATGTTGGATGTTCTGTTCTGTGCTCTTTTTAGGAGTGCTCCCATCTAGAGCAGTCCCTGTAGGATACCCTGTAGAGGTGGTTTGTGGGAGGCAAATTCCCTCAACTTTTGCTTGTCTGGGAATTGTTTAATCCCTCCTTCATATTTAAATGATATTCGTGCTGTATACAGTAGTCTTGGTTCGAGGCCCTTCTGTTTCATTGCATTAAGTATATCATGCCATTCTCTTCTGGCCTGTACGGTCTCTGTTGAGAAGTCTGATGATAGCCTGATGGGTTTTCCTTTGTAGGTAACCTTTTTTTTCTCTCTGGCTGCCTTTAATACTTTGTCCTTGTCTTTGATCTTTGCCATTTTAATTATTATGTGTCTTAGTGTTGCCCTCCTTGGATCCCTTGTCATGGGACTTCTGTGTACCTCTGTGGTCTGAGAGGCCATTTCTTCCCCTAGTTAGGGGAAGTTTTCAGCAATTATTTCTTCAAAGACACTTTCTATCTCCTTTTCTCTCTCTTCTTCTGGTACCTGTATAATGCATATATTGTTCCTTTTCGATTGGTCACTCAGCTCTCTTAGAATTCTTTCATTCCTGGAGATCCTTTTATCTCTCTCTGCATCAGCTTCTCTGCGTTCCTGTTCTCTCTTTTCTAGTCCATTAATGGTCTCTTGCATCTCGTCCATTCTGTTTTGAAGTCCTTCCAGAGCTTGTTTTATTTCTGTATTCTCCTTCCTTAGTTCTTGCATATATCCCTGCAAGTCCATCATCATGGTTATGACTTTTGTTTTGAATTCTTTTTCAGGAAGACTGGTTAAATCTATCTCCCCAGGTTCCTTCTCAGGGGAAGATGTAGCAGATGCCAAAGCTGTCTGGGTTATTCTTGTCTGGATCATATTTTTTTGCCTTTTCATGTTGACATGTGCTATTGACTGTCAGCTGGGAGGGCCAAACTTTTCACTTGCTACTGGCCTTTCTTTACTGGGATAACTGCGACCCCTAGTGGCTTGTGTTGGGTAATTGTGTGTAGACTGGGTCTTTTTGTCTTGCCCAGCCCATATGGAGAAAACTCCCTTTCTGAGGGCGGGGCTTGCCTTAGGCTGCTTCTCTGCTTTAGCAGTGCCTGGAGGGGTAATGGACAGGGGCGTTTGTTTAGTTGTTTACCTCCGTGAGGGGTTTCAGAGCTGTTGCCCAGGGGGTTAGTGTTCCCGGTTTTCCCTGTAATTTCCAGCCACTGGACTGTGACCTTTGTTGTTTCTGTCCAGCTGTTATGTCCCTGTCCCTTTAAGACTTTCAAAAAGCACTTGCTTTTCTTTGTCATAGGGGCATCAGCTTCGGAACCCGCTCAGAGGTCTTGCTGCCCTGTTTCCCTAGTTTCCAGCCCTCCACGCATGCACTGTGTCTGCGCTATGGTGCGGGTGGCTGGGGCTGGGTGTTTAGCAGTCCTGGGCCCCCTCTCCCTCCTGCCGGGAGCTGGGGAGAGGTGTGCTCCGGTCCCACCTGGCTGGGGCTTGTATCTTACCACTTTCACCAAGCGCTGGGCTCTCGCATTAGTGGATGTAGTCTGGCTGTTGTCCTGTGTCTTCTGGTCTCTCTTTTAGGATTAGTTGTATTTGTTGTATTTTCAAAAATATATATGTTTTTGGGAGGAGATTCCCACTGTCCTACTCACGCCGCCATGTTGGCTCCACCTCGAGTTCTTTATTCTAATACTGGATTTTCCATACCGAACTTCTTACCAATGTACTTATCTGTATTTAAATATGATGTGAAATTTTTACTGTCCTTGTTGCTTGGTTTGACACATTTCCTGTATTATAAGCAAGATTGAAATGGATGTGCGTATGTCAGATTTGTTTCACATTAATGGCTTAGTGGACAAAAAGAATGAAGTAAAATTTGCACACACTTACTGGAAGGCCATCTATAATAAGACAGAAGTTTTATGAACATGGTATTAGATTAATAATTCTTTTATTTGATTTGACTAACTTGTGAGTTTCTTTGTGTGTGTGTCTATTATTTCTATCACCAGCTGTACATGCTTCCATTTTTTAAAATAAAAGAATTGTTAAGGCAATAGTTTCATTTTTCTGAATTCCCTTCTACCCAGATGTATTAATTTGAGCAGAGCTATAATCATACACATACACCTTTAAAATTAAATATATACTATGTCATCACAAATGAAAATGAATTGTGGAAAAGACAATTGTGAATGAGTGGAAAATTTGAATTGCAGAATATTTAAGGAACTTGTTTCAGAGACATTGAATTAAGTCTGCTTAGTGATGTTCCCCAGGGGTTTTGTTTTACTGAGCAACCAAGATGAGTTAGTTATAATAAATTTCTCAAGTGTTTGTTGGTTGTTGTGAAAGTGAGGAACAGTGCTTTAAAAACTCTGGCATTTCTTCAGTTGGAATCTGTTGGATCTGTGATATACTTATTAAAATTCAGCTTCTACTTCCAGTTGTAGGTCTGGTAAAGAGCTTGGAAGTTGTCACTTCTGTCTTTACAATAAGAAAAAGCTGAAAAACTAAAAATCATTGTTTCTTGGGCCCACTGGAGAACTGAGTTTGCAGGACACATCACCACCCTGAAATCTGGAGAGACAGGCAAATCCAGAGAGTCATAGCTGGAGGCTGATTGTGGACTAGTTTGAGAGTGAAAGCCTCCTGTGGGCTGTAGTGTTAGGGGCTGTAGTGCCTTTATATTTGGGATAAAACCCATGAAATGTAGAGACACTATAGGGGAGAACAACTACTGTGAAATGTGACCAAGCTTTCTCCATTACAAAAGCCTACTCTGGAGGTGGGGGACATTACCAGAGTCTTAGCCCACCTGGGAGAAGAGTATTTCTCTGACAACAGACTCATGATCCCTCCAATTTCATATAAGCGCGATAGAGGATATAAGAAACAAACACTGATGAAGGTTCTAGCCCAGGGACACAGACTCACTGAAAGACAGATTAATTATCTAGCCACAACACCAATGGGATTCCAGTGGATTCCAGTGGAAAGAGCTGCAAGATTCCAACTTTGAGTGGAAGTTCTTAGGGAATCCAAAGACAACAGGGGAGACATAAACAAGGACACTAGAGAAATTTGAAGCTGTTGGCACATATAGTTACAGAAAACATTATACAGCCTGATTCCTAGCCAGATAAGCACAAAACCTCACACTAATGGCCTATATACCTTAGTTCCTACTACCCAATACTGTATGCTTTCAACAAAAAATTACAATGCATGGTAAAAGGCAAGAAAACCCACTACCTGAGGAGGCAAAACAAACATCCAAACCTGACGTAGACATGACACAGATTTGAGATGATCAGATAGTGTATTTTCAGTACTATGATTAATATGTTAAAGACTCCAATAGTAAAAGTAGAAAACATGCAAAAAGAGATAATGTAAGCAGAGAGATGGAAACTCTAAGAATAAAAAAGAAATGCTAGATGTCAAAAACATTATAACAGAAAAGAAGAATACCTTCCATGAACTCATCAGTAGACTAGACACAGCTAGGAGAGAATCAACGAGCTTGAAGAGATGGCAACAGAACTTTCTGAAACTGAGATGCAGAGAGAAAAAGGAATGAAAACAAAAAGAAAACCTAACTTGAACAAAACATCTAAAACCTGTAGGACAGTTTCAAAGGGCATAAATGTAACCAGAATATCATAAAGAGAAACAGAAGAAATATTTGAAGTAATAATGTACAAGAATTTTCCAAAATTAATTACAGACATTAAACCACAGAATCAGATGCCCAGAAAAGAAGCAGGATAAGTACCACGTGACTGCACTTACACAAATATTCCAACTACAGGAAAAGAGAAGATCTTGAAAGAAGCCAGAGGAGAAGAACTCTAACATATAGAGGAATGAGGATAAGAATTACAACAGATTTATCAGAAACCGTGCAAGAAGAGAGTGAAGCACTTAAAACAATGAAAGGAAAAAAACCTACCAACCTAGATTCTATATCCAGTGAATTTATCCTCCAAAAGTAAAGGAGAAATGAGGCTTTCTCAGGAAAAGAAAACAGGGATTCATTGCCAACAGACCTGTCCTGCAAGAAATGTTGAAGAAAGTTCTTCAGGGAGAAGGAAATTGATATTTCAGCAACTGGGATCTACATAAAGAAAGAAAAATCGTCAGAGAAGGAATAAAAGAAGCCATATTAAAATAATTTGTTTTTCTTACCCTTAATTGATTCAAAAGATAGCTGTTTGTCTTTATTAATGATAATAATGGTGCTTTGGATGATTATGTCATATGGATAAGTGAAATGAAAGACAGTGATGTCATAAGGAACAGGCAGGAGAAAGTGGGATACTCTGTTTTCCTGTACTACATGTGAAGTAGAATAATATTATTTGAAGGGGGACTTAGATTAATCATAAATGTGTATTTCAAAGTCCAGGCCAACCATTTAAATTTCTTTTAGAAGTATATGTTAAGAAAAGATAAAACAGAATTATTTAAAATAGTCAATTATTACCAGAAAAGGCAGAATAAAGGAGGAGAAAAAGAACAAAGAACAAATATAGTGACTAGAAAACAGTTACTAACATGGTAAATAAGTTTACATTGTATTCTTCGATCAAAGTAGAATGTTTAGAGGAAATAGAAGATGGCGGCGTGAGTAGAGCAGTGGAAATCTCCTCCCAAAAACACACAGAGCTATGAAAATATAAAAAGAAAAATCTTCCTAAAATAGAGACCACAGGACACAGGACAACATCCAGACCACATCCACACCTGCAAGAACCCAGCGCCTTGTGAAGGGGGTAAGATACAAGCCCCAGCCCGGCGGGACCCGAGCGCACCTCCCCCCGGCTCCCGGCGGGTGGAGAGAAACCGGAGCGGTTTTTTTTTTTTTTTTTTTTTTTGGCGAGCGCTTTTTGAAAGCCTTAGAGGGACAGGCCCCTGTTGCTGGGGAGGCAGGGTGGCGGGACTGGTGAGGAGGTGCCTGGGAACGGCGCCGGAGGACAAAGAATATCCCGCGTTTCTCCCTGCGAGACCTGGGGGCG
This sequence comes from Manis javanica, assembly GCF_040802235.1. NCBI lineage: Eukaryota > Metazoa > Chordata > Mammalia > Pholidota > Manidae > Manis > Manis javanica. The sequence goes on along the minus strand of NC_133163.1, from coordinate 98,591,080 downwards.
GGTGCCTGAGACCGGTGCCTGAGGACGGAGGAGGTCGCGCGTTTTTCCCCTTTTTTTTTTTTTTTCTCTTTTTGGCGAGCGCTTTTTGGAAGCCTTGAAGGGACGGGGACCCCAGTGCTAGGGAGGCACGGTGGCAGGACTGGTGAGCGGGTGGCTGGGACCGGCGCCTGAGGACAAAGAATATCCCCCGTTTTTCCCTGCGGGACCGGTGGGCGGGTGCCTGAGACCAGCACTTGAGGACAGAGGAAATCGCGCGTTTTTCCCCTTTTTTTTTTCTCTTTTCTGCGAGTGCTTTTTGGAAGCCTAAAAGGGACAGGGACCCCAGTGCTAGGGAGGCAGGGCGGCGGGACTGGTGAGCGGGTGCCTGGGACCGGCACCTGAGGACAAAGAATATCCCGCATTTTTCCCTGTGGGACCGGTGGGTGGGTGCCTGAGACCAGCACCTGAGGACGGAAGAAATCGCGCGTTTTTCCCCTTTTTTTTCTCTCTTTTTGCCGAGTGCTTTTTGGAAGCCTTGAAGGGACAGGGACCCCGGTGCTAGGGAGGCAGGGCGGCGGGACTGGTGAGCGGGTGCGTGGGACCAGTGCCTGAGGACAAAGAATATTGAGCGTTCCTTCCCTGCGGGACCGGTGGGTGGGTGCTTTTTGGAAGCCTTGAAAGGACAGGGACCCTGGTGCTAGGGAGACAGGGCAGCAGGACCAGTGAGCGGGTGCCTGGGACCGGCACCTGAGGACAAAAAAAAAAAAAAAAAAAAAATCGCTTGTTTTTTCCTTTTTTTTCCTTTTTTTTTTTCTCTTTGTTTCTGTTCCCTCTCTCATTGTTGCTGCTGTTGTTTTGGTTTGGAGAGTGCTTCTTGGAAATCTTAAAGGGGCAGGACAGATCACTTAGACCAGAAGCAGGGAATCTGGGGATCTCTGGGCACTCTAACCCCCTGGGCAGCAGGGAGCACAGAGGCCCCTTACGGAGATAAATAGTCTCCTGGCTGCTCCCCTCCAACGGGGCTCCACCATTTTGGAGGAACAGCCCCAGCCAGGCCAAGCCCACAGCAACAGCGGAGATAAACCCCAAAGCAACTGGGCAGGAAGCAGAAGCCCTGTCTGCGCACAGCTGCCCAGCACAAGCCACTAGAGGTCGCTATTCTCCCAGGAAAAGGCTACAAACCAACAAGAAGGGAAGCTCTTCCAGCGGTCACGTGTACCAGCTCTGCAAACTATCTCTATCACCATGAAAAGGCAAAACTACAGGCAGACAAAGATCACAGAGACAACACCTGAGAAGGAGACAGACCTAACTAGTCTTCCTGAAAAAGAATTCAAAATAAAAATCATGAACATGCTGACAGAGATGCAGAAAAAAATGCAAGAGCAATGGGATGAGATGCAGAGAAAAATGCAAGAGCAGTGGGATGAGATGCAGAGAAAAATGCAAGAGCAGTGGGATGAAGTCCGGAAGGAGATCACAGATGTCAGGAAAGAGATCACAGAAGTGAAACAATCCCTGGAAGGATTTATAAGCAGAATGGATAAGATGCAAGAGGCCATTGAAGGAATAGAAGCCAGAGAACAGGAACGTATAGAAGCTGACATAGAGAGAGATAAAAGGATCTCCAGGAATGAAACAACACTAAGAGAAATATGTGACCAATACAAAAGGAAAAACATTCGTATTATAGGGATACCAGAAGAGGAAGAAAGAGGAAAAGGGATAGAAAGGGTCTTTGAAGAAATAATTGCTGAAAACTTCCCCAAACTGGGGGAGGAAATAATCGAACAGACCATGGAATTATACAGAACCCCCAACAGAAAGGATCCAAGGAGGACAACACCAAGACACATAATAATTAAAATGGCAATGATCAAGGACAAGGAAAGAGTTTTAAAGGCAGCTAGAGAGAAAAAGGTCACCTATAAAGGAAAACCAATCAGGCTAACATCAGACTTCTCAACAGAAACCCTACAGGCCAGAAGAGAATGGCATGATATACTTAATGCAATGAAACAGAAGGGCCTTGAACCAAGGATACTGTATCCAGCACGACTATCATTTAAATATGATGGTGGGATCAAACAATTCCCAGACAAGCAAAAGCTGAGGGAATTTGCTTCCCACAAACCACCTCTACAGGGCATCCTACAGGGACTGCTCTAGATGGGAGCACCCCTAAAAAGAGCACAGAACAAAACACACAACATATGAAGAATGGAGGAGGAGGAATAAGAAGGGAGAGAAGAAAAGACTCTCCAGACAGTGTATATAACAGCTCAATAAGCAAGCTAAGTTAGGCAGTAAGATACTAAAGAAGCTAACCTTGAACCTTTGGTAACCACGAATCTAAAGCCTGCAATGGCAATAAGTACATATCTTTCAATAGTCACCCTAAATGTAAATGGACTTAATGCACCAATCAAAAGACATAGAGTAATAGAATGGATAAAAAAGCAAGACCCATCTATATGCTGCTTACAAGAAACTCACCTTAAACCCAAAGATAAGCATAGACTAAAAGTCAAGGGATGGAAAAACATATTTCAGGCAAACAACAGTGAGAAGAAAGCAGGGGTTGCAGTACTAATATCAGACAAAATAGACTTCAAAACAAAGAAAGTAACAAGAGATAAAGAAGGCCACTACATAATGATAAAGGGCTTAGTCCAACAATTGGATATAACCATTCTAAATATATATGCACCCAATACAGGAGCACCAGCATATGTGAAGCAAATACTAACAGAACTAAAGAGGGAAATAGACTGCAATGCATTCATTGTAGGAGACTTCAACACACCACTCACCCCAAAGGATAGATCCACCGGGCAGAAAATAAGTAAAGACACACAGGCACTGAACAACACACTAGAACAGATGGACCTAATAGACATCTATAGAACTTTACATCCAAAAGCAACAGGATATACATTCTTCTCAAGTGCACATGGAACATTCTCCAGAATAGACCACATACTAGCTCACAAAAAGAGCCTCAGTAAATTCCACAATATTGAAATTCTACCAACCAATTTTTCAGACCACAAAGGTATGAAAGTAGAAATAAATTCTACAAAGAAAACAAAAAGGCTCACAAACACATGGAGGCTTAACAACATGCTACTAAATAATCAATGGATCAATGAACAAATCAAAATAGAGATCAAGGAATATATAGAAACAAATGACAACAACAACACTAAGCCCCAACTTCTGTGGGATGCAGCGAAAGCAGTCCTAAGAGGAAAGTATATAGCAATCCAGGCACACTTGAAGAAGGAAGAACAATCCCAAATGAATAGTCTAACATCACAATTATCGAAACTGGAAAAAGAAGAACAAAGGAGGCCTAAAGTCAGCAGAAGGAGGGACATAATAAAGATCAGAGAAGAAATAAACAAAATTGAGAAGAATAAAACAATAGCAAAAATCAACGAAACCAAGAGCTGGTTCTTTGAGAAAATAAACAAAATAGATAAGCCTCTAGCCCAACTTATTAAGAGAAAAAGAGAGTCAACACAAATCAACATAATCAGAAATGAGAATGGAAAAATCACGACAGACTCCACAGAAATACAAAGAATTATTAAAGACTACTATGAAAACCTATATGCCAACAAGCTGGAAAACCTTGAAGAAATGGACAACTTCCTAGAAAAATACAACCTCCCAAGACTGACCAAGGAAGAAACACAAAAGTTAAACAAACCAATTACAAGCAAAGAAATTGAAACAGTAATCAAAAAACTACCCAAGAACAAAACCCCGGGGCCGGACGGATTTACCTCGGAATTTTATCAGACACACAGAGAAGACATAATACCCATTCTCCTTAAAGTGTTCCACAAAATAGAAGAAGAGGGAATACTCCCAAACTCATTCTATGAAGCCAACATCACCCTAATACCAAAACCAGGAAAAGACCCCACCAAAAAAGAAAATTACAGACCAATATCCCTGATGAATGTAGATGCAAAAATACTCAATAAAATATTAGCAAACAGAATTCAACAGTATATCAAAAGGATCATACACCATGACCAAGTGGGGTTCATCCCAGGGATGCAAGGATGGTACAACATTCGAAAATCCATCAACATCATCCACCACATCAACAAAAAGAAAGACAAAAACCACATGATCATCTCCATAGATGCTGAAAAAGCATTTGACAAAATTCAACATCCATTCATGATAAAAACTCTCAGCAAAATGGGAATAGAGGGCAAGTACCTCAACATAATAAAGGCCATATATGATAAACCCACAGCCAGCATTATACTGAACAGCGAGAAGCTGAAAGCATTTCCACTGAGATCGGGAACCAGACAGGGATGCCCACTCTCCCCACTGTTGTTTAACATAGTACTGGAGGTCCTAGCCACGGCAATCAGACAAAACAAAGAAATACAAGGAATCCAGATTGGTAAAGAAGAAGTTAAACTGTCACTATTTGCAGATGATATGATACTGTACATAAAAAACCCTAAAGACTCCACTCCAAAACTACTAGAACTCATATCGGAATACAGCAAAGTTGCAGGATACAAAATCAACACACAGAAATCTGTAGCTTTCCTATACACTAACAACGAATCAATAGAAAGAGAAATCAGGAAAACAATTCCATTCACCATTGCATCAAAAAGAATAAAATACCTAGGAATAAACCTAACCAAGGAAGTGAAAGACTTATACTCTGAAAACTACAAGTCACTCTTAAGAGAAATTAAAGGGGACACTAATAAATGGAAACTCATCCCATGCTCATGGCTAGGAAGAATTAATATCGTCAAAATGGCCATCCTACCGAAAGCAATATACAAATTTGATGCAATCCCTCTCAAATTACCAGCAACATTCTTCAATGAATTGGAACAAATAATTCAAAAATTCATATGGAAACACCAAAGACCCCGAATAGCCAAAGCAATCCTGAAAAAGAAGAATAAAGTAGGGGGGATCTCACTCCCCAACTTCAAGCTCTACTACAAAGCCATAGTAATCAAGACAATTTGGTACTGGCACAAGAACAGAGCCACAGACCAGTGGAACAGATTAGAGACCCCAGAAATTAACCCAAACATATATGGTCAATTAATATTTGATAAAGGAGCCATGGACATACAATGGCAAAATGACAGTCTCTTCAACAGATGGTGCTGGCAAAACTGGACAGCTATATGTAGGAGAATGAAACTGGACCATTGTCTAACCCCATATACAAAGGTAAACTCAAAATGGATCAAAGACCTGAATGTAAGTCACGAAACCATTAAACTCTTGGAAAAAAACATAGGCAAAAACCTCTTAGATATAAACATGAGTGATCTCTTCTTGAACATATCTCCCCGGGCAAGGAAAACAACAGCAAAAATGAGCAAGTGGGACTACATTAAGCTGAAAAGCTTCTGTACAGCGAAAGACACCATCAATAGAACAAAAAGGAACCCTACAGTATGGGAGAATATATTTGAAAATGACAGATCCGATAAAGGCTTGACGTCCAGAATATATAAAGAGCTCACACGCCTCAACAAACAAAAAACAAATAACCCAATTAAAAAATGGGCAGAGGAACTGAACAGACAGTTCTCCAAAAAAGAAATACAGATGGCCAAGAGACACATGAAAAGATGCTCCACATCGCTAATTATCAGAGAAATGCAAATTAAAACTACAATGAGGTATCACCTCACACCAGTAAGGATAGCTGCCATCCAAAAGACAAACAACAACAAATGTTGGCGAGGCTGTGGAGAAAGGGGAACCCTCCTACACTGCTGGTGGGAATGTAAATTAGTTCAACCATTGTGGAAAGCAGTATGGAGGTGCATCAAAATGCTCAAAACAGACCTACCATTTGACCCAGGAATTCCACTCCTAGGAATTTACCCTAAGAACGCAGCAATCAAGTTTGAGAAAGACAGATGCACTCCTATGTTTATCGCAGCACTATTTACAATAGCCAAGAATTGGAAGCAACCTAAATGTCCATCTGTAGATGAATGGATAAAGAAGATGTGGTACATATACACAATGGAATACTACTCAGCCATAAGAAGTGGAAAAATCCAACCATTTGCCGCAACATGGATGGAGCTGGAGAGTATTATGCTCAGTGAAATAAGCCAAGCAGAGAAAGAGAAATACCAAATGATTTCACTCATCTGAGGAGTATAGGAACAAAGGAAAAACTGAAGGAACAAAACAGCAGCAGAATTACAGAACCCAAAAATGGACTAACAGGTACCAAAGGGAAAGGAACTGGGGAGGATGGGTGGGCAGGGAGGGATAAGGGGGGGGAAGAAGAAGGGGGGTATTAAGATTAGCATGCATGGGGGGGGAGGGAGAAAGGGGAGGGTGGGCTGCACAACACAGAGAGGACAAGTAGTGACTCTACCACATTTTGCTAAGCTGATGGACAGTAACCGTAATGTGGTTGTTAGGGGGGATCTGATATAGGGGAGAGCATAGTAAACATAGTATTCTTCAGGTAAGTGTAGATTAAAAATTTAAAAAAAAAAAAGAAAGAAAGAAAGAAAAGGGGGATTACTCCTTAACAGGATAAAACTATTGGTAAATCAAAGATCAATGCATGCTTTAAATATCCTTAATGTTGATCACTTAAAGGGTGTCAGATGATCAGCTATGGAGGTACTCTTTTCTGATAATATTCCTTTCTCTTAATTAAAAAAAAAAAAAAAAAAAGCAGTTACTGTGTGCTGACCTCCAATGAGTTCTGCACAGTGGTATAGAGGGCATGTCAAAGTGTGGGCAAAGGGTCTGTTTGTTTCTACGCAGAAGATCAAGGCCTAGCTTGGATACCCAGAAAATGAACTAAGATACGATATGAGGAGGAGCTTCCGGCATCAGCACTCTCTGGAGGACTCGTGCCGGGGGATGATCATCAAAAAGCCTCCACAGGGATCCGGACGATGCTGCAGTTGTGGCTGCATCCAGCCCACCGTCTCCTGGACTTGCCATAAGAAGGAGGAGGGAGATGTCTAGGCTGGCAGGTGCATACAGTGAGACAACGAATTTGACTGGATCTGTACTGTTGGAACTCAACCAGGATTTGGGAGGGGTGCAAGTTGTAGCACCCCAAAATCTCATGACTATAGACTATCTATGGTTAAAAGAACATATGGGATGTGAACAGATCCCAGAAATGGGCTGCTTTAATTTGTCTGATGGTTCAAGTACAGTTGGACAATATCCATCATATCATAGATAAATTTTCACAAATGCCTAGGGTGCCTAAATGGTTTTCTTGACTTCACTGGAGATGGCTGGTAATTATAGATTTGCTTTGTTTATGTCACCGTATTCCTATTATGTTAATATGTGTGTGCAAATTAGTTAGTAGTTTAAAACCTATACATACTTAAGGTACTATACAAGAAGATATGTCAAAGAAATAATCAATCCTCCCAAGTTTCCTTCATATGCTACATCTATAGCTTTTCTTCTTCCTTCCTAATTACAAACCTTAAATAGAATTCGTGCCTCATATCGAATTTACCGAGTATCATAATTCCTCCAGGTGGTAAAGATATCTCGAGACAAGTGCTGGGCATAGAAGCCACAGGGCATAAATCTGCAAAGAAGTAAAAAGCTAACCTTTGCAAACAATATGGCTTCTCTCTCACTTACCAACTTTACATTTCCCTGTATGGCCCCGGAAGATGACTGGTTAGCCAGAGACGGGTAAGATTCCTCAAGGGAGGAACAACCTAAGACAGGCACAGTCGCAGGGGGGCCATCAGGTGAGAATTTGGGGATCAACAGAGGTGAGGCTCAGAACCTCACCCCCCCTGCTTTGAGAGAAATCTTCTGCATCCGTGGATGTCTTGCTGCCCTTGTCTAGCCTGGATTAATACTTAGTCCATAGGCACACACCTGATCATCTGATCATCTATATTTGCCTTCTTACAGCACTAAACTATGTTTTCTACCTTTATCTTGCATCTACCTACCACTTCAGCATTTTATTAAAAATAAAAATAATAATAATAATAGGAGAAATGGGGGATCAACATATAAATCAAGTACAAAAATCAAATGAATATTCATATTTGACCTGATGGTTTATAGGTCATATTGCATGATCAAAACCGAAAGTTTCTGTGATGAATGCCCTTGTACTGTTCACCATGTAAGAATTTATTCACTCTGTAAGAATTCGTTCACCATGTAAGAACTTGTTCGTTATGCTTCAGAAGATTGGAGACTGACGAGAATTAGGGTTGAGATGGATTAATGATTGTACATTGAGCATTGACCCCCCTATACTGAATTTTATTGTTGTTAACAACCATTTGATCAATAAATATGAGAGATGCCCTCTCAAAAAAAAACAAAAAAAAAACAAAACAAAGTAGAATGTTTAGGACTGTACATATCATTGCCTGTTTTAACAGACTTTTTCATTACCCTCCACCAAACAGCTCCAAACAGGTCAGATGTGAGGGCTCTCATGGTGTTTGTGGGACACAAAGCAATACGGTCCTCAGTTTGGGTTCCTTTGCCTATTTCTGAACCTCCTTCTCCTTTGCTGCCTCCTTTGTGCAATTGACCTGAATGGAACCCATGGAATGTCAGACCAGAGGAAATCCCTGGGCCAATTTGGGGAGTGTTTTTCCTACCAGAAGGAGACTGTGCTGACTGTTCTGCTCATTGCTCTGCCTGTAGAGCCCTCAGGAAAGAAATCTTACTTGGAATTTTCTGATAAGCAAATGTAGGTATTACTGACAACAAACCCTTAAGGAAATAATTATACACTTTATACCCTGGAATTCCATGACACCATCAACTCATGAGAATAACAAATTCTGGCTTCCCACCTCTCCTAATGGAGTAGTCTAATTTCCAGATACATTTACCAAATGTTAGTTTTGCCTTAAGGCACATAATAAAGCTTCAAGACTTGATATTGATCTAATAAGTATCATTGGGTAAATCTAATCAATTGACATAATATTAAATTTGGAGGTTCACACAGAGTAAGTAGAAGGGCTCTTGCCTGTGCATGGTTTTCAAAAATATTTCCATGCTTTTTCTCATCAGGCATATCCTTCCCATGATTTGTTTCCATCTCATCATCCTCTACTAAAATTCCATTTTAGCTTTTATTTTCAATGTGAAATTGACATGCGCTCACTTTGTCACAAAAAATATGCAAGCAATTCACTCTCATTTTTATTTATCACTGATTTGGGTCCATTCTGCATGTCCTATATAGAATTAGCACTTAACTTGATCACAATAAATATGCTTTCTAGTACTAAATGATGATTGCCTAGGGTTACAACATTCCTGAGTCACAAAAGATCCAGCTTTCACCATTCAATTTTTCTTAGGGATTTCAAGAATGTCTGTTAAACAAAAAAAATAGTATCTACTTTTATTTTCCCCACTCATCAAATACTGGTCAGTTTATTTGCCTTCAGGGGTCCATCAAATGTTTATCATTGTAAATAATCACTTAAATTACTACAGCTTCAAGTTCCCAAGAGGACATTTAAAATATTTTCCCTATTTTAATGTATTTAGATGCCTTAATACAATTAGACTAACATTTCCTGAATTGGTGTTCCATGGATGTCAATAGCTTGCCATAAAACTTTTGTGCTGAAATATTTTTGAGAAATTGTATTAAAATAACTTTGAGAGATTTAAAATATACTAATATACATAATAAATTAATTTAGAGTGGTATGTTATGAAATGCTTGGATGATGTTTAAAAGGATACTTCCTAAAAGTCCCTGCATGATGAATTTTACTGTAAACAGAATTTTATTAATTTTTAGTAGACGTTTTCAAGGGAAACCATGATGATGTATGTCTTGCCAATGGGTTTCAGCCCCAAGCAAATTTGCTGTGGATTCAATGTGACCAAAGAAATTAACAGAAAAACGTTCTTTGGGGTGAAAGGGTTTATTACCTGGCTTGTTCTCCTGGCAGTAGTTTGAGCACTAGAGTCTCTGTGCTCTGGGCCAAGCTCTCTATATAGTGCAATAATAGCTTATTGCCTAACGGTGTGGAAGCAGTAGCCTAGCAACAGGCCAGTTACATCATCAGGTGGTTTAAGTTCAGTGAAGATCCTGGCCATAGGAACCCCAATTTCCCCACAATGTACTAAAAATCAGGAAGTCCAAACACACACACAAAACCACCTTAGTAATATTGTTTGTGTTGTGTTTGTTTTTGTGCATGAGGCAATCACATAGGGACTGAGTTTGAAGATAAGATGATAAGGTTTATGATACAACCAAAACTGGATTATTAGAAGAGATGAAGAGGCTCTTAGGAAAGATCAAGCTTAGAGTGGGAACTTGGTGAGGGGGCGTGGAATCCTTGATTAAGAACTTGGGAGTTGGAAATATATCAAGAAGTCTGTGAAAGGAAGAAAAGAAAGACTGACATCCCTGAAGCTATATGAAAGATGAGAGAACCTGGATCTATAAAGAAAACATCCAGATATGAAGTGGTAGCATCCACTTCTTGCTCTAAGATATTAAGAAGCCTTCTCAGGTATTGGCAGTTTATGGAATCCTATTATCCCAGAGGAGGAAGAGTGTGGGGAAAATGGAAGTTCCTATGGCCAAGATCCCCACCTAACCCTAAACTACTTGATGATGTAATTGGCCTGCTGCTAGGCTACCACTTCCACACCTGAGGCAATAAGCTATTGCTGACTGAGTCACTATATAAAGAGCTCTGCCCAGTGCTCTGGGAGGAGGCAGAGATGGAGGATGATTACAGACCTGCAGACTGTTGGATACAGACACGATTCTAGTGCTGGATCTCTCTCACCAGGAGAATAAAGCCAGGTAAAAAGCTTTTTGCCCCAAGAACATTCCATTGTCATTTCTCGGCCCCACTGAATCCATAGTGAACTTCCCCAGGGCTGAAACCCACTGGCAAGACAAAGAGAAACATCCATGGCTGTTGGTGCAGACTACTTGCTGAGTAGAATGAAGTCAGCCAGAAAGAATATGCACGTGGTGAGTAGGAAAGAATGCATTTCTCTTGGATTACATTTCCAAAACAAGATGGCCAGTGCTAACCCAAGTTGCTGCTATACTCTTCTGCAGGTTCACGTGGAATGAATTATGTTGCCTCAGGAGACATGGACTATTGAACTAGTGGTTACATTCCTGAGGAGGAAGCTAAAGGGAAAATAATGAGCTTTGAAGTAAAAAGTCTCGGTCCCAGTCCTAAGACTGTTGCTCACAAGTAGTGTGATTTGGGACAAGTTATTTAGACTTCCTAAGTCTTAGTTTTCTTCATTTCTAAAACAGGATGATGTCTGCTGCTTCAGAACATATTAAGACATTTAGGATAGAATTTTGCACATATAAGCCACTTACATAAATATATTTTTGAAGCTCCAAACATATTTAATTCTGTTTTGATTAAAATTTTTAAAAGAGACCCACAAGTTATTTCAAGCAAGAAACTTTAGAGACTAAAAAGCAACATGTTTAAAAAAATAATAACACATGACGTTGTCAGAAAGGAAAAACTATGGAGACAGTTAAAGATTAGTGGTTGCCGTGGGTTAGGTGGCAGGTGATGAATAGGCAGAACAGAGAGAATTTTTAGTGGAGGGAAAATACTCCTTATGATGCCATAATGATGAATACGTCATTATATATTTGTCCAAATCCAGAGTGTACAACACCAAGAGTGAACTGTAATGTAAACTATGGACTTTAGGTACTAATGATGTGTCATGTCAGCTGTAATGAAGGCACCACTCTCAGAGGTAGAGGGGGTGGGTGCTGTTAGTGGGAGAGGCTATGCATGTGCTGGGTGGGGTAAAAGGATCTGGCAAATGTCTGTACCTGCCCCTCAATTTTTCTGTGAACCTAAAAGTGCTCTAAAAAGAGTCTTAATTAAAAAAATTAAAGTACTAGGTTAGTCACTGGACTTTGTTTAGATAGAGAAAAGATAGCAAATATTTATGAGATAGCAAATACATATATATCTTAAAATGTAATTTAAATCTGTATCTTGTCATCATAATGTTGAGTTTCTAATTAAATCTGTCTGCAAAAATATGTTTAATACTTTAAGGACTGTTGATTGTGACCATGAATGCTTATATAGGAAACCACACTTGTTAAAATGTACATGTGGAAAACTATTCACTTAAACTGGTAACTATATCTTAAGAAGCTGATTTATCCTGCCAGCCTAGTGAAAATTAACCCACTAACCATGCTTTGTTTGACTGGCTTATTGTATGAATTAACTCAACCAGTAAAAAATACTATACAGACTCTCTTAGATTTATAAACAGATTTAAAGGGATTTCCTTCTTGAAAAATCTACCTTATAAAATAAAAGTGGCTAAAACATGTTAACTTTAAAGTATAATGCAGAAACTCAAATTTCTCAACACATGTAAATATTTGCCCAAATCAGTCAAGTCTGCAAACTCCTCCCTTTTCCTTGAAAATTCATATTCCATATAGCCTATGGTCTGGCCAAACCAAAAAGAATTCCAAATTAAATATTTTAAATTTGAGAGATAGGATAACCCCAAGTTTCCTCATTATGCCAGCCAGGTCCTTGCCTTCAAACCCACCAGGCTGGCATCGTCACTGGCTTAAGAGAGGAAGGACAGGGGAGAAGGGACATGCAGATTCTGGGAAGTCATAGCCAACCTACCTCTACGTAAAGTTTTCATTATCTCTGGGGGTGCTGCTGACCCTGTTTGACAGAAATCTTCTGTATTGATGTGTGTGTGTATGTGTCTAGAGTGAGAGCAAGAGAATGATAAGGCCAATTGGCCAAAATGTTAACAACTAGTGCATTTCAAAATAAAAGATTAAAAATGAAAAAGAAGCACTCCCCACATTCCATATAGGTATCTCCCCAAACACTTCACTCTGGTTGAGAGGTTGGTTTGCACACAGATCTCTGTGGGATGCTACTGCCTAACTGCCTGTCGTCAGCTCTGACTCGGCTGACTTGCCATGGTATGTACAGATGACGAATTAGTAACCCAGAAAGAGAGATGACTTACCTAGGAAGACATACTACATCTCTGGTTTTAAAAACAGTTGGGGGCATAATCTAGGTTTCCTGATTCTGATTCTATGAAGGTAATAACAGACTAGAAAGATCTGAGAAATGTGCCTCTGCCACCCAACTTCAAACCCTGGTAAGTTTTCTTACAGGGAAGAGAAAAATTGTGTGTGTGTGTGTGTGTGTGTGTGTGCGCGCACGTGTGTGTAGGGGGTGGGCTGACCATTTTCCCACAATGCCCAGCCTCATTGTCTTAGTTCACAGTCCCTCATCCCTGCCATACTGGCTCTGGCTCTGGACAATTCCACACCAGCATAGCTCAGGCCTTTATACTCTGAGAAGCCTCAAATTTCACTTAGAAGGGAGTCAGCAAGGACACAAGAGTGAACACATGTAGCAGCCCTGATGCCAGAGCCTGGGCACAATACAGGGTGTGAGATGGCTGTGCAGCAGGGGAGGCCTGATGGATGTTCTCCATGGCTACATCGTTCTCAGAACTCTGCCAGGGACACTTTAGGCAGAACTCTCTTATTTCTTTAGGCAAGTCTATTGATTGGCATCAAACTTGGGCTCATATTTGACCAATGTTTTTAAATATAGTGTATTAACAGAAAATCTGGAATATAATAAGACCAATATATCAGGAAGTGATTACCACTGAAAAGATAATTCATTACTCACAGTTCCCAAGAGGAGGGGGCAAACCATGCCTTGGCAGAGGTGGGGTGAGGTGACCTATGAGGAAGCACCAGGCAGAGGAAAAGGGAGGAACTGTTGGCCAGAGCCTTCATTGCAGTTTCCACAGGGATGTAATTTATAACTTGTATAAAAAGCATGGTCATATCCTCCACCTAACTGGACTATTTGTATTACATTCCCATTGCATCATTGGTTTCTTGATGCACTGTAATATTAAAAATGATGTAAAAGATTCTAATTAGAGTTAGCATAATCTGCATAATGGCTGACTATGAGGAGAATTCTGAGCTTACTGTGGAGTTATAAGCAGTTAGGGTTCTGAGATTTCAGATGATAGGCTTGACACATTTGCGGTCTCCGGAGAGGAAGCCATACATGAATGAGAGTTTGAACTTAATAAATTCTATGCATCATAAGATAACAGACAGAGCAGCTCCAGGAGAAAAGACAATAGGCCAGCAGGGTCCCCAGGTCAAGTCTTAGTTTCCATGTCATGAGTTACCAGGCCAGGCCACAAAGAGTGAGGCACCACTGTGGTCACAGCAGAGCCAGAATGTTTGCTGTGTCTCCACAGAGGTAAGCTGCTGCTGAAGACAACCCCAGCATGCCTTAAATAGGGTGGCCAAAGGGCCCCAGGACAAGACTGGGGAAACTCTGTGGAATGAGCCACAGCAGGAAGTGAGCAGAGGCAACGGGGGAATTCTGTGATAGAACAGAGGGTCTTAAAACAGTGCAGACAATGTTCATGTTGGTATCCCCAGCATGGGGCGTTGCCCCATGGCTTTCTGGTATTTTTGTCACATGGATCCTCCTGCAGCACTTTGCCATGAAGAGAAGGCTGAGTGGGTGGGCTCCAGTCCCAGTGCCTGCAGGGGAGGTCTCTTACTTCTGACTTTGTGAGTCCTTGCCGTGGATCCTTGTCATTTTGTCTTCTGAGGCTGCCTCCCAGTTCCTCATATTTCCCTAATAATATCTGACTTGTAACTGGCCCTCTAGAGAGTTTCAGAAACATTTTATACCAAGTGCTGGTATGAGTCTGTGAGATCAGCCAGGGGCTTTGCAGTAGGGGCTCACTTGTTTCCATGCTGGGCCACCTAAGAGGGCACCAGCCATCTTGATCTCTAAGTTTCCACTTTCCCCGTGGTGTGTGGCTCCAATCTTCTTGTGATACCTCAGAGTATATCCCCTTTAAATTTGTTTTGACCACCCAACTGCCAGCTAGAACCAAGACTTAGACATCCTGAGTGGCAAGACTTAATGAGTAGATTTTAATTCCTAGGTAATAAACTTTAAAAATAAATCTTCAGATGCATTTAAAAATATGTCATATATTATTTTAGGCATGTGAGCTGTGAAATAATGGCAATAATGATGTGTTCAAACCCATTAAATCATGTAGCTGGCTGAAAGTGTTCCATAAAATAGAGTGAGAGGAATAACTGTCGGTGGAATTGAATTCTGAAAGATGACCACACAGGGCCAGGCAGGATCAGGAACATGAATATCCTCTGAGGCAGAAAGGGATTTAATGGGCTTTCCTGAGGTTCACACGGAATATATGTAGTTTATAAGAAAAAGATAGTATGAAGGTCCAGATATTCACTAATTGAATGCAAAAGTCAAATTGGACAGCCTGTCCATTAGCCAACAAGTGCTCGACCAGTTCTGTGTGTGCAGGAACATAGAGGCACTAAGGAATCCACAGCTGACCTGCTCTAAGGTGCTTTCTGCATCCCATTCAGTTCTCTCATGAAATTTACTGAGGTAGTGGAGCAAATAGATGTCTTCCCTTCTCACAGATGAAGAAACTGAATGTGTCTTCTCTCAAATTTTAATGAACATACGATGCAACTGGAGTTTCTGCTAAAACATAGATTCTGCTGCAGGAGGTCTAGAATGCAGTCTGAAATTCTGCATTCCCTACAAGTTTCCAGATGAGACTGACACTGCTATGTGGGCTGAGATCTTACAGGACATCAATGATTCCAATTGGTCTGGTCGGGAAAATCAGAAAGCTTCAAGGTATAGTGGAGAAGTTAGTGGGCATCATGTTTGTGGAGTAAGTTGGAACTCTGATGCTATTGGCTAATAGTTGAAAAAAAAATTTTAGTGCAGACCTCCATTACAACTTGCCGTGATGAATTTTACCTTACTGAATCCTGGGCAGCTCCCTCAAGCAGCCTGTAGGTTCCCTGAGAGGTACTAATAGTGCTGATGGTGGTGGTAAGGGGATGAGGTGGTAATAAGTAATGACAGGTTTACAATCCTGAGAACAGGAGCTAAAGTTCATGTAGCACTTACGTCGTGTAGGACATTGCATAAAGTCCTTCACATTTCTGCCCCAACTTCTATCATGGGATAAGTACTATCAAGTCTCTAACTTACCTAAGAGGAATTAAAGGGCTAGGGAAGACACATAGCTTAGAGCTGGTCATTAAATCCAGGTCTGTTTCATTCAAAACAGGGGCCATATCTTACTGGGCTTCATCTTTTGACAACTGACATAGAACTGGCAAGAGGTGGCTTTTGTTTTGTGAAAGGGATGTTTTGGGACCCAAAGCGTTTGGGCTTCCTCATAACCATCACACCAGTAGAACAGGCTGCCCTGGTGGAGTGAGTGTCCTTATTCTAGGGATTCTTGAACTCAAGTGTTTTTTTCATTGATATACACTCTTATGAAGGTTTCCCATGAAAAATAATGTGGTTACTACATTCACCCATATTACCAAGTCCCCCCACATTCCTTTGCAATCACTGTCCATCAGAGTAGTAAGATGCCACAGAGTCACTACTTGTCTTCTCTGTGTCAAGTGTTTTTCAAAGTGTGTTTTAGAGTTGTTTCAAAGGTGACCTGAATGGGGTGAAGCATAGGCCTAAAGGGCAGGCTCTGGACCCCCCTCTGCTTTATATCTGACTTATATATTCAGACACTGTGTAGGGCTATGTTTGAATACAGGTTTCTTATGCTATTAGCATGTTCAAAGCCTTCAGACTAGGACTGAAGAGCTTATCTTAAATTAACATTGTATAATTTGGTCAAGTCTCATGCCAGTGAGTGGTCTAACACACTTATTCTACCTCACTTTGGACTAGACACTTTCTGGTACATTGGGAATATGATGGTGAACAAGGCAGACAGAATCCCAGCTCTTGCCAAACTCACATTTAAAGTGTTGATACAGAGGACAAAAAAAAGTAGATAGAAAAACAAAATAATTTCTACTGCTAAGGACCACCACACACACAAAGATAAAAAGGGCAGTATCAGACAGTGGAAGTGAGCGCCCTGGAACAAGGGTTGATCTTGGGCTGTAGCAGTCTGGCTCATGAATTAGCTCTTTATGTCTCCACTTTCCAATATGAGGGAAAATTCTCTAAACAAAAACAGAAGGAAAAAAAAAAGAAAAAGGAAATCCATGTCTCTTCCCAGATGGCTCCATCCTTTCAGTGTTGGCTGACCCTTACTCAATGGAAGGATCAGATATGCTTGCCTCTTCTGAGGCACCTCTTCAGAAGGCCTGCCCAGGGACATGGAGGAGCTCAACAGACACTTGAGTAGGACCAAGAAAGCCCCTTGTGTGGTGTTGCAGGTCTCCGTCCCCTCTGGGTTACACAGCCTGCTCAAGCCACGAGCAAATGTCTTAAGAAGCAAACATGGCTTCCCGGTGTTTCTGCTGGTTCTTCCTTTTGCCTTGTCTCGGAGGGAGTTCGCTTTGGTGAAAAGCATACTCCACCAGGAAACCTGAACTCCAGTCAGAGATTTGTCAGTAACTAGTCGGGTGACCCAGGGACTCCTAAAACTTCAGGAAACAAAAAGACCTTAGGTGAATTCTTCATTTTGCAGACAAGGAAATGAGATTCTAGGTCGTTTGGTGCATGCAGTCAGGTCTAGGACCTCTGGTTCATGATTTCCAGTGCAGTTCTTCCTACTGCAAAATGGCCTCCCTCCTTTTCTGGGCCTCAGGTAAAAGGAAGGGAGTGACTTGGCTCAGGCACCTGGTCAGGGCACAGATGCGCTTTGTCCAGCCAGCACGGGATTGTAAAGGCCTTCACTATGAGTCCTTGGGGTGGGTCATCAAGCCTACAGTTTGACACAGACCCTGTCATTCCCATTCACCATTCTCTGTCATCTGCTCAACCCCAGTTTGCATGAGTTTAAGGCCTTGGACCATAGGACCTGTACAATCCCTTCTAATCTTGAATGTCTGATCTCTCGTCTTCTCTCTTCATATTTTTAGACAGCAGGCACGGTTTCTGATGGGAAAAGAGAATCCTTTGGACCAACTTTGTCCCTTTCTGGCAGAAGTACCACCCATCATATCAGAGCAGAGTGAGAAATTACAAAGTTTAGTCATCTCAACTCAGGCCAAAGTCTGACTAAAGACAGCCTCAGCTTATTCAATTTAACTCACAGAAAACCACCCAGCAAGATCAAGAGGGTGGACCCCTCAGAGCTTAGGAATAAAGGGCCCCTTGTAGCTGAAGCTCCACCCTTTTGGGGAGACCCCTGCATCACACATGCAGAAAGTATGTGAGACTAGAGCACCGTGTTTCTGGGATGGCAGAGTCCCAGTGGATCCAGTCTGGCGCTTAGGGCTGGGAGGAGTTGTTGGCTGCAGATATTGGCTTCAAATGAAACAATGACTATGCATGCTTCAGGGAATTTTACTAAGTATGAGCTCACCCTGGCTGTATTGGGGTTTCTTCACACAACCTATTATCTCCAGCCGGGGAGTTAGAAATGGCAATGACTTTAAATATCCCAGGGAGCCTCTCCCTGCCCACAGACTGAAGCTCCTTCTTCAGTCCTGTTATACCCCTGTTCACAGAACACTAGTCTCAGATCCAGGGAGGATTTTACCTCACATGTCTCTCAAGCAGAGATGCAAATTGCCATGTGCCTGGCTCTGTCAAAGGACCTGTGTGCCCCGCCCCACCTTTTGTCTCATCTTCCTGATCTCTTCATGCATTCATTTACTCAACAACTATTTATTGAACACCTACTATGTACCAGAGATTATTCAGTGCTTGGGCTACAAGAATGAGAAAATCAAGAAAAAAGTTTCTTGTGCTTACAGTGTTTATAGTCTGTCTATGCAAAAGGTGGTTATTCTGTATGGATACTAAAAAGAGCTAAAGTTTTATGAGCATCTTCTTAGCTACCTGACAGTCTCTTCAACGGCATTTTAAGGGATACTAAGTAACGGTCTAACACACTTTTTCTTCATTCACTCTTCTCCTTATTCCCACATTGACTGTGAGGAACAAAAATACAATTTCCCAGATTTTATGGCTCTTTTTCTTCCTGCAATCCTATAGCCAGTAAGAGCCTGAGGCTTAATTATCATAGCCTCAACTTCCGTCCTAGATTTCTGAATGCTGAAAATGGGCTTTCCAAACCCATGGTTTATATCTAAAGTTCAAAGACACTTCTTAAGTGTCCATGTGAAAACTCAAGATGTCTACAGATGAACTAGTCTGTCTACAATGAGCTACCCATGCTGGTTTGGATATCTCTGGCATCGACCTCTGGTTTCCTTCCCTCCTCTCATTTTCTAGGTTTGAAACTCTGTCTTCACTCACTTCAGTTAGCTCTGATACTCAGCTACTCTACTGACTTCTTTCATCTTGTTCCTTGTATCTGTTCCTGTCTTTTTGTTGTCAATCCCTCTCCCCCCAGCTCCTCTCCAACTTATTCTTGGATCAGTACATCAGCCTCCCAGGGAACCTCCTTGACTTCAGCCTCCCCAAACTCCAATCTCTCCTGCACGTGGACACCAGACAGATTTTTATTAAACATTGCTTTCATCTCACCACTCCCTACTCCTATCAAACATAAATCCCTTGCCAGGTTTCTGGGGCCTTTCATGGTCTGACTCCCCTCTACTGATCCAACGGCTTTTTCCATTTTCCTCTACATGGACTCTCTGCTCTTAGGCAGGTGGACCTCTCAATGTCCCTCCAGCACACAAAACTCATTCCATTTCCGTTCATACTTTCTCTCCTCAGCCTAGGCAGTCTTCTCTTCTTCCCTTAGCCTGAACAGGTCACACACCTATCATCTGGAATATAACTCATATGGCACCTCTTCCATGAAGCTTTCACTTGACCCCCTTCCTGTGAGCCTTCACAGGAACTACAGACTGTACTGTAACATATAAACTCTATTTTGTACCTCACAATAGCACCCAGCACTACACTATGCTATAGGATTTTGTACCCAAGCTTTTGAGACTAAGCTTTTTATTTAAATAGACTCTACCTACATTTTCCCCATGAAATAAGAAGCTGTTGCATTTCATTGTCCCCTCATAACTCTACTGTGTCAAAGATAAATTAAAGTTGATTTTTTATTAAGAAAAAAATCTACAACTAGACATGTTTATCCATCTTTAAGAATATTTTTTTAATGCACAGTTACATTAAAAATTTTCAGGCAGGGTTTATTCTGGTGTTTTTGCTGCATCTTTCACATTCCATTGAAAATATCTAAATGAGAGTTAACTAATTAAACTCACCACTTTGTTTTAATCCCCTAGTGATCTGATCACAAAGGAGAAAAATAATTTAAAAATACTGCTGGAGAACTTCACTCATCTTTGAAACAGGTGTTTTCCTGTTAAAGAGCTAAGCTTTTACCATCATTCATGTAGAAGAGAAATCATTTTATATCTGTCAACATGAAAAAATAATTTTCCTTCATAAAAGGGGGTTGTGTATCCTTTGGCAATACATGCAGTTTCAAATTCAATTAGCTGAATATCTGTTCCTTTCAGAATATAAATTGACTGTAAAGAATCTGTGTACCAAATGATAATGTGCTGCATAGCTCTCTTAATTCACGCACACAATGTACTGTATAACATTACCTCATATGCTGTAATCATCAGGTCACATGCAATATACATAAAATGTATGATGAATGTCCCACTAGATACCAAACTTCCCAAGTCTTATTTTATAGACCCTTTGTAGTTCTTGTCCCAGAACATACAAACATCAGAAATCAGAAGTCAGTCTAAATGTTTGAATTTAGCTCTATTGTAGTAAATCATAATATCTTAGTTTGCTTTTCTTTGGTTATCTGTACATTTAGTCTAGATTTCTTTCAAGTGTACTTCTTGTCTTTTAACACCACTTTGGAGCAATTAAAAAAAATGATACAACCAGGAATGCCTTTGCATATTGAACAGGCTCAGGGACTGTGAATCAGTCACAATTTTAATCTAATGTAGGTTTTATCACAGTCAGAGGTTATATACTGTTTCACTACAGAACAAAAGTTATACTGCTTTTCTCAGGAAGGTCCAGAGGTGATAGAAAATTCTTCAGAAGAGAACAGAGCTAATTTTCTTCACAAATCTCATGGAGATATTAAAGTTTTCTAGCCATTTGGGATCTGCACGACCTCAGAAGAAGATATTCCTCAGAACCTGGAGGGCACAGAAGGAAAGTGCATAGTGCAGCTTGGCCTCAGAAGACAGTCTTCAGGGCAGGGTGATTGTATCCACAAGCTCAGACACAGAGAGTGTGAACTCTGACCCATGGCATTGTGCATGTCCCTGTTACCAAGGGCACAAGCCTTATAAACACATTTCTTCATGCCACCTCCATTCCCCTCTTCTTCTGACACATACTTATATACCCTCTCCTTTGCCCATATGCATCAGAGTCTGTAACAACATTGGGGTAGTGTTGGCCAGGCAGGTTGGAGAGATTCTTGGTCAAGAACAGTTATGTGCCCCTTGCTGGCCTTGGAAGAAATAGAAATTTTTCCTCTCAAGAAAACTTGCTGTATTCAAACAAGAGAAGTAAGAATAAGAAGTAGTCATTACTCCTTAGTGACCGTCATCCGTTCCTATTTTAAAAAGCAGGAGCTTGTGCTTCTTGAAATAAACTCTCAGGTCAAGAGTTAAAAACTGGGGTTCAAGCAGTCTGTAGTTCTGAAGTTCACTTAGATACGTGTTGCTATCCAGGATCAGTGGCTGCGTATCAGGTTCACCAACCATCTTGCCCGAGATAACCGGCCGTCTCCATATTCACCTGGGTCAGGCGTGCTAGGAGGATCCCGTCTCAAGGTAGAGGAAGCCCTGAGCCTTCCCAGAAGACCACAGAGGAAGGGAAAACTCTTAAGAAATTTTGCCAGCTTTGATTGTAATTTCAGGATGATTTTAACAAATTCTTATAGTGTTTACTCATTTCCTTAATTTTTTTTCCCCAGAAAAGGGTATACATCTCTGCCTCCCAGGGTTTGTGAAGTAATGCTGACACATTTTTGTAGCAGCTATCATTAAACATTATTTACTTTTCTCCTAGTTTTCATCATGAAGTTAAAATTCATTGAAGTGGGACATATGAAGCAGTTTTTCTGTGGTTTTGAGACCATATGGAGACAGCAGCAATAAAGGAAATGGGTGGGGAATCCTACTCTATTGAACTTGAGTTCTCCCAAACTGAACACATTGTCTTTTCAAGAAGTTACTCTGAGCTCCCTAAACATGAAATTCTTTTTGTAGTCTCCAAACTTATCTCCTCTCTTTTTAGTCAATTTGAACTGTGAATTATTTTTCCTAGTAAATGACAGAATAACTTTGGAACAGTGCCTTGCAACTATTATAAGTAGTCAATAACTTGTGTCAAAATGAAAGAATTTCAATTGTGGTTTTAACTGTCATGCTTAGGAGAGATGAATTTCAACAAATCATTCTTTTTCTGCCCTTTACTTTTTTTTGATGCACATTCTTTGTAGTAAATTACATAATATAAATGAGAAAATAAAAGATCACCCATAATCCCCTCACCACAATGATAATATTTTGATATCTTTTTTCTTTTGAGGAAGAGCTTATTTTCTGTTTTTTTAGCTTTTCATTATATTGTCAGCCTTTTCTCACATCATTAATGCCATGATTTTTAAGAAGAATATTATATCACATCACATATTCATATGAATATATCACAATATATGTAATCCTTGACATTTTTAGAAATGAACAAGATTATTTCTCATTACTATAAATATTGAAATGAAGATGTCGTGACCATTCCGATAAAGAAACCTGGTTTTAGTTCTGACTGGTTCGGTACAGCTGATTTCTGGAACTGAAATTACTGGTTAAAGGTACATTGGCATTTTAAGACATTTTTATTATGGGCAATTTAAAGCATAAAGGAAAGTGACAGAATATAAAGTGAAACCCACGTATTCATCACTCACCTTCAATAATGATCAACTTAAGAGCCATTTAGCTTCTTCTTTACCACTACCCACCCTCCACCTCCTGCCCTGGGGTATTTTGAAGCAGATTCCAGGCATCGCGTCAGCCTGAAGCTCATCCTTTGACTCCTTTCCCTGGTTCCACACAGTGAGTCCAATAGCATGTCTCACTGGTTTTATCTCCAAAATGTAAATTCTTTGACTGTACCCATTCTTCTCCATCCCGTGGGAGTCACTCTAGTCCAGGCCACCATTATCTCTCACCTGGGCCACCCCAATACTCCCTTAGTTGGTTTCCTTGCTTTTATTCTTTGCCCACTCATCTTAAGGTAAAGATCCAATACTTCTAATAACTATTTTAAGACTATTTCTGATAAAATTCAAATTCATCTTGTCTAATTTTTAATATTTTTCTGTTGAGCATATTATTTTTTAAAAGGACTGCAAAAAGTTTCCAACCTATTTCAAAGAGATCATCCTAGGTGTAGCTCCAGCAAGTAAGCTCTGGAGAGAGAAGGGAATGGGGAGATGGGGAGTGACAGGTGGGATGCGCAAGAGAGATGGACCATTTACAACGGCTGTGGAAATCTGTGCTAATTCTTCATACTAGGAGACTCAGTTTCTATCTCTTCAGTATTTAGAGCTTAGACTATGTCAGACGGATCTTATGCAACACTTTCTGCCTCTCTTGTCTCACCAACTCTATGGAAACTCCCTCCAGCTTCACGCAGGTGCAGTGGTATAGCCTTTCTCTCAAGGTGGCCCCGTGGCTGCTTCACACACCTCTCACCTCCCCCACACACACCTCTCACCTCCCTCACACACCTGCATCCCACTCTAAGCCTGTGCTTGGCAGAATGAGAGTTAATAACTTGTAGGGCAAAACTTCAGTGCATAAACTCTCCTTCCCTTCTTTTCCTGGATAGTTCTGAGGAGGATTTTGTAGGGCTCTGTGTCTACTTGCTAAAACATACTGACTCTCCCCCTTTCTCTCTGCTGTGCCTCCCCCCCTCCTGCACCCCCTACTCTCCCTCATTCTCCATGATGTGCACCCCCATGCCAGTCTCTAAACATCTCTGATGTCCTGTCTCATGGAACTCATGTCTGTGGGTAATCCTCTCTCCTTGAGTGTGAGTTGAACCTAGTGACTTTTGTAAAAACATAATATGGCAACAATGGTAGAACGTCCCTTCTGGGATTAGGTTATAAAAAGACTTTGACTTGCTTGCCCTCTTTTGCTCTCTTTCTCCTCGGTGCCCTGGTTCTGGAAAAAGCAACTGGCCCTGTTGTGAGCCCTGTGGAGAAGTTCTTATGAGAGACCCTGAGTGACAGGCACTCCTCTGTGCTGCTCCTGGATTCCTGACCCACAAGAACTGTGAGATAATAAATGCTTTGTCTTTCAGAGTTTTGGGGTGTAGCAGAGTATTTGTGTACAGTAGTAGATGACAAATGCACCCATTCACTGCATCACCCTATTCTTCACACCTGTTTCCTGGGATCACTCTCCCTAACAAAGTGCCCACAGATGGCATATTGTCTCATGCTGTGCTTTCTGGGGGAACCTCTGCTAAGACACATTTTCATCATGCTCTCTGGTATTTATTTGTTCATTAGCTCTTTCTTTATATTACATGCAAGTTTATTGATTTAGCCTAGAATAAGGTTGATTTGCTCACTCCCCTCTTTCCTCAGCTCAGTATAATTTTCCTCAGTGGTGTTTTTAGTTATTGTTTCTGTATCAGGTTTTCTCATTTCTCTCTAGGGAGAGTGTACAAGGCTTGGGCATGCATCTCCTTGCCTTTGCTGCATCTATCTTTTCTTTCAGCTCTCTTTTTAAATTTTCCTTTGTATTCTGAAGTTGGGTTTTCACATTTCTGATTCAGTTTTCAACTCATTTTCATTACTAGCTCTGAATGATAGTGACTTTTCAATTGATAAAGATACCACTTATGAAAACTTTAGGTATTTCTAATTAAGTTTTACATTGCCCTTGGGTTCATAAATCTATTTTTGAGATATAGAAGATTATGATAATAGCTTAGAACCCTGGGGAACTCAAGAGAAGGGCAAACCAGTGCAGGACCAGGGGTATGGTGATGACTTGTGGACCATGTAGAGAGTGAAGTGGGTACTTTTAGCTTGCTGTGGTAACAAACATAGCTGTATTATGATCAGCCTACATGTTTCTCATGAAATATCACCGTGAGAAGCGCCAGCCAGACAATAACCATCCTCTATGTGTTCTAGCTGCAGGTCACCTTTCTGCGATTTCTTACCTCCTTCAAAACTACACTTGATCTTCACTTGAATTAGGTTTCATTTAGGTCAGAATACTTAGGGTGAGACCACAATACTATGATTTATTAGGTCAGAATATTGAGGGTGAGACCACAATATTATGATTTATTTCTCTCTCAGGAATGGCCTTGGCAGTAAGCAAGCTGTGTCTTTATTTCATAGCTGGTAAAAACTGGTTTATAGAGAAATTAATAATTTATCCAAGGTCAGAAATCTGCAGGGATAGCAGAGAACTTTATAACATTCTCCTATTTGCAGAAATTATTCATTTTAATAATGGCCCTGTTTTGAAATCAGGTATTTATGAGTTTTTTGTTTTTTAATTTAACTTGGGGCTTTCTTGTAGTGACATCCTCAAAAGTTATCTTTAATACGATTTTCCATATCCGTGGTCTTTTCCTCCTTCCTTTTCCCCAATCTCTGCCTAGTTATAATATTTTAACCAAGGAACACTTACCAAAATTTAGTCTCAGAAAAGGAACTGAATCTATGCCCTCATGCAACAGATATATTTATTAATGTTAAAGGTATTATTTCTCCGTAAGAATTACACATAAATGAATCCTTAATCATGGAATCTGAGGACTCCAAAAGTTAGGGTGGAGGGTTGGAGAACCAAGGTGAAGAACGCAGAAGGAAGTTTGGAAAAAATTGCTCTGCTTTGGTCTTACAGGTCACTATGTAAGTTCTGCTACTTTTCCTATTGTTGGGATGTGCCTGGCAATGACTGGCAGGATGTACCAGAGTACATCATAGTTATCCTACTTGCTCAGGCTTACATAGTAAAAAAAAAAAAAAAAAAAAGACTTTATTTTCGAGAGCAGTTTAAAGTTCTCAGCAAAACTGAATGGGAAGTACAGTTCCCATGTATCTCCTAGCCCCTTCCACTCCCCTCCCCTACTATCAACATCCTACTCCAGAGTGGGACATTGTTACAATTGATGAGCCTACACTGGCATATCATAACCACCTAAAGTTCATAGTTTACACTAGGGTTCACTTTTGGTGTTGCACATTCCATGGGACTGGAAAAAAGTATGACATGTATCCACCACTACAGTATCACACAGAATAGTTTCACTGCCCTAAAAGTCCTCTGTGCTCTGCCTGTTCTTCTCTCCCTCCTCTCAATCCTTGGCAACTACTAATCTTTTTACTGTCCCATAGTTCTGTCCTTTCCAGAATGTCATATGGTTGAAACCATACAATACATAGCCTTTTCAGATTGGCTTCTTTAACTTGGTAGTAGCATTTAAGGTTCCTCCAAGTCTTTTCATGGCTCAATAGCTCTCTTCTTTTTAGGGATGAATAAAAGCTCCTTCCCAAGGGACTATACTCAGTATGCTCCACAGTTTATTTATCCATTTCCTACTGAAGGACATTTGGTTGCTTCTAACTTTTGGGCCATTATGAATAAAGCTGCTATATATAATATATATAATAAAGCATGTGCAGGTTTTTGTGTGGAGTAAGTTTACAAGTGGAGCATGACTGCTAGATTGTATGGAAAGAGCATATTTAATTTTGCAAGAAATGCTGAACTGTCTTCCAAAATGGCTCTACCATTTTGCATTGCCATGAGCAATGAGAGTTCCTGTGGCTCCACAACCTTGTCAGCATTTGGTGTTGTCAGTATTTTGGACATTATAATAGGTGTATAGTGGTATCTCATTTTGTTTTAACATACAATTTGCTAATGACTTATGAAGTTTAGCATCTTTGTGCTTATTTGCCATCTATGTATCTTCTATGATGAGATGTTTGTTCAAGGACTTTGCCCACTTTTTAATCTAGTTGTACATTTTTCTTACTATGGAATTCTAAGAGTTCTTTGTACATTTTGGATAATAGTCTTTTATCAGATAGCTCATCTGCAAATATCTTTTTCCAGTCTGTGGTTTGTCTTCTCATTTTCTTGAGGCTCACAACTTTTATGCAGGCATCCTCTGCTTTTGAAAGTTATCTTACGCCACTTCACTTTTATGAAAGAGTAGCCTTAGTACCTGTTTTTGCTGACTCAAAGAAATCCAAAGAGGATTTTCACTTTTATGAGAAAAGCAAAAACAGTGTTCCATGTTCGTTTTGCAGTAAGCCCTTACAGAGGCAGCACGTGTGGTCCCTGAGCAGGGAGAATGCCATCGCCAAGCTCCTCCCAGGAACTATACTCAGTATCTCAGCATCAGGCTGCCATACCTTTGAATTGTGTCTGTTAGCATACGTGATTCATCTTGAATTATTTTGTGTATTGATAAGCAAGATATGTCCTAAGGTATCAGAAAAACCTCAGAGAGGTTATATTTTGGGTCTGGGAATGCTCAAAATACTCTTCATATAAATTAATGGTAATTGTTTCTTTACTTTCACCATTTCAGCTTAGGAAAGGGCTCACAGGAATGTCTCTACTGTTGGATAGCAGGGGAAATCTGTACATGAAAAGTGGTTTCTTTTTCTCATTTATTTACTTCCTGGTTCCTGAGAAGCAGCCAACAGAGCTCAGGTGATGTGAAAAGAACATTATGGTTTGGTATCATGGGGTAGGGAGATCCTAAAGGCATAATTTATTTCTTATCTATTTGTAACTGCTGGATTCCAAACATCTCATCACTAGAAGCTTGTACAGAGGGACTAAGGAAAGGAGTTGGTGGCACTTGGAACCAAAGTCACCCCTGGGGATTCCTGCTGTACTGCTTGGAACTTAAGGACTTTGTTGCTCTTGGTGGTTTCAGATCCCTGATCGGTGCCTGTATATCATACTGGCTGCAGGATCAGCCCAGTCTCACAAGGCTATTTATCAATGAAGTGGGTTAGTTCCTGCAGTGTGTAGTGATCTCAGTGTGGTCTTAATTTGCATTTCCTTGGTAACTAATGATGAACATCTTTTCATGTGCTATTTATGTATCTTCTTTTGTGAAATTTAAATATTTTGAAAGTTAAAAAAATGGGTTTTGTTATTACTGAGTTGTAGGAGTTCATTATAAGTCCTATGTCAGGTATATATATATATATATTATATATATATTATATATATATATATATATATTACAACCATCTCTCCCTTTGCCTTGGCATTTTCTTAAGTGTCTTTGATAAGCAAAAGTTTTTAATTTTGATGAAGTTCAATTTATCAATTTTTTTCATTTTTTTTTCTTGCATGATTACTGTATCAAAAATCAATGGCTCATATACCTGTGGATCTATTTCTGGGCCCTCTTGCTTATTCCATTGATCTATAGGATATCCTTTAACCAGTACCACACTATCTTGATTACTGTATTGATAACTTAATTATAGTATAAATCCTCTAATGTTGAGATTTCTGTTTGAAGTTGTTTGGGGAACTTCTGGTTCATCCAAGAATGGGTAGCCCCATTTCTCCCAGCTCCTTTCCCTTACAACTAAAAATCCCTGGACAAAGTACAACTGGCAGCACAGGAAGTCTCTGAATGGCAGAATGGAGAACATGGGCTGCCGTAAGACCTTAGGACTTAAGGATAAGGCGGGGAGTTTCTGGTTTTCCCTGTAGCCACTTGTACATCTTGAACAGGTTGCTGCAGAAAACTCCAATCCAGCACTGCTAACAGGCACAGACAAAAAAAGCACCAAAAGAACCTGCCAAATAAATGACATTATCTCCCCTTTGTCAAAAAAATGGGGAAAATGGTGGCCAGACAAAAAAAAAAGCATTTTTGGCAATACTAGTCCTATTCCATTCAAACATCAATGAAAAAACCACAGCCCCTCTCACCCCACAAAAATAGACTCTGTGCTTCAATTCCCCCCAGTAGGTAAGCCGGGCTGAGCAGGAAGCCGATCTTCATTCCATGCCCAGGGGAAGCAAACAATGCTCTGACTTCAATGCCAGGCTAGTGCCTGCAGAATCCAGTGGTGAGCCAAGCATTCATGTCCACTCAGAAGCAACAAGAATTAAGGAGACAGTGAGAGGCAGTGATAGTCTCTACTAAGTTAAAGAGGAGATAGACAACTCCACCATTATAGTTGGAGTCTTCCACATCCCTCTCTCAGCAGTTGATAGAACTGCTAAACAGAAAATTGTTTTGCCTATTGTTAACAACTTTTTCTCTACAAATTTTGAATCAGTCTTCCAATTTCTGCATAAACACTCTATTGAAATTTTAGTTGGGATTATATTTATCTATAGATTATGTATCCACAGATCAATTTAGAAAAAAATTGACTTCTTAACAATATGGAGTCTTTGGATCTGTAAAATAATATCTTCCCATTTATTTAGGTCTTTAATCTCTTTTAGCAATGTTTTATAGTTTTCAGTGTGTAGTTTAGTTTAGTGTATAGATTTTTAGTGTACAGGTTAGTGTATAGTATTTTTGCACATATTTTATTGACTTTATTTCTATATATTTCATTTTAAGTAGTATTTTAAATGACTTTTAAAAATAAAAATGCCTTTAGCCATCAATTTGGAAGATATTTTTGCTGGATATGGAATTTGGAGCTGACAATGTTTTTTTTTCAATTCTCTAAATGCATTGTTCTACATTTTTCTTGTCTCCATTGTTTCTGATAAGAACTCAATATTCATTTGTGTCATTGTTCCCCCATATATTGTTTGCTGTTTCTGTATCTTATTTCAGGATATTCTCTTTATCTGTGGTTTTTATCGGTTTCAGCAGTTTTCTTCATACTTATTCTTCTTCGGGTTTGCCAATCCATAAATATACCTTTCCTTAATATGTAAATATAACTTTCTCCAAAAAAGGGAAATTTTTGGTCATTATTAGTTGAAAAATGTATGCTTTCTGCTCCCTCGCTCCTTTCTTATAACATCAAATACATGCATGTTAGACTTTTATATGGCCTTGTAAGTCCTTGAGGCTCTGTTATTTTTTCCATCTTTTTTCCTGTGTTCTTCATATTGGATAATTTTTGTTAATCAATGTTCAACTTCCCTGTTTTTTTTCTCTATCCGTTCAATTCTACTGTTAGTCTCATTTGGTACACTTTAAATTTCAAATGTTATATTTATCAGTTTTAGAATTTCCCTTTCGTTCTTCTTACAGTTTCTGTTTCTCTGCCTTTTCATTCATTATGGGCATATTTCCTTTACTTCACTGACCAGAATTATTACACCAGCTTTAAAAATTCTTGTCTGTTAATTCCAACATCTGTATCATATTAAGGTTTGTCTCTATTGATTATCTTTTCTCCTGAAAATTGCTTGCATTTTTCTTTTCTTCTTTTTTAATGTTCAGTATTTTGGATCATATCCTGGCCATTGTGCACGTTGAGTGGTGAAGACTTTTGATTTTGTCATATTTCTCCAAAGAGAGTTGCGGTTTTGTTTGGTCAAATAGGCAATTAACTTTTGTTGGATTCAAAATATGAATTCTGTGTCTTGGGAAGTAGTTCAAATTACAGTTCTTATATCCTTAACTGGGTTGACTGCAGTCTGTCCACCTATGCAGATTCAAGGATTAGGCAGATATTTCAGCAGATGGGTTGCTTCAAACTTTGTACTCTGTTTCTTTAGTCCAGAGAGATTGGATTTTTCTCTCCAAGTTTTAGTCACCCTGCACAATGCTCATTGCAGCCTGTCTTCAGGCTTAAAGTTATAAGAAATGGGATGCACACTCTGTGCCATTTCCTTCCATTCTGCATCAACTCCTCTCCACAACCTCCCTTCTCTGGTTCACATTCTACTCCATTAGATAATTTTGATGTTACTGTTTGTTCTGCCAAGGAGCAAACAAGTAAATCTGGAGATGTGTTTTTCCAGAGTTTATTGTTACTGGTGGAAGGGTAAGTCCAAGAGGAGACTATTCAGTCAAACTTAAAGTAAAAGACCCAATAGTACTGTTTAAAATTTTTAAAAAAATTCATTCTATAATTTTTTTGTTTGCAAATAGAATTATATTGGATTTTTGTATAATGACTTTGTATCCTGTGTCCTTGCTGAATTTACCACATAGTTTTAATCACTTTTTTTGTAGATTCTTAGTGTATTTTGTATACATGATCTGTCAATGGCAGTTTTACTTCTTCCTCTCCAATCTGTATGTCTTTTATTTATTTTTCTTACCTAATAACATTGGTTACAACTGTTATCAGTGTTGATAACAAGCAGTGAGATTAGTCACCCTTTCCTTGTTCCTGATCTAAGGGCGACAGCATTTGGTCTTTCATCATTAAAGGTGCTGTTAGGGTAGATTTTTTTCATAGATGTCCTTTATCAGGATATTCCCTTTTATTTGTAGTTTGCAGAAAGCTCTTATTATAATTTGATGTTTACTTTTGTCAAATAGTTTCGCTGTATCTCTTGAGATGATTATAGGGGTGTTCTCTTTTAATCTGTTACTATGGTGAATTTCACTGATTTTTGAATGTCAAAGCAACTTTACATTCCAGGGATTAATTCTACTTCTTCATGATACATGTTCCTTTCTATATGCTGTTTGGTTTAACTTGATGAAGTTCTGTTGAAGATTATTGTCCCTGTATTTCTAAGGGATATTAATCTGTCCTTTCTTTTCTTGTAATGCCTTTGTTTGGTTTTGATATCAGGACAATGATGAGCTTATAAAATAAACTGCTAAGTGTTTGCTCTTCTTCTATTTACCTAATGAGTTTTTGTGGGAGTATTATTTGAGTTAATATTTCTTTCATAAATGTTGGACAAAGTATACCAGTGAAGCTATTTGAACTTGGTGTTTTCCTTGTGGAATTATGTTAAATTCTGAATTTAATTTCTTTAATAGTGATAAAGTCTCTTCAGCGTTCCTATTATTTTTGTGTCAGTTTGGTAATTTGTGCCTTTCAAGAAATTATTACATTTAATTTACATTGCCAAATTCATTGGCACAAATTTAATCATAACATTTCCTTAACCTTTTAATGTCTGTAGGATTTTTAATAATTTCTCCTCTTTTATTCCTGATAGTGGTAATTTACACCTTCTCTCATTTTATCTTGAAGAGTGCTGAACTTATATTACACATAACAGGCTTTTAGGAACATTGAAAATATTGGACCACACTCTGGGAAGGGGTGTCACTTTGGGCTAGGCGTTTCTCTGTGGCCAAGGGCAATGCTCAGTTAGGGACACAGCTGCGAGCTGTTAGCAGTTAATTCCCAGCAACAGGGGGATGGGTGCACTGGCCCAGAAGAGGAGATCTTGGCAAAGAACATCATTATCCACTTTGGAAACACATTTTGAGTGTGAGATAAAGTTTGAGCAAAAGCAGTGTTAAATAGCAAGAGATCTGCAGAGACAATATGGAATTTGGCTTGATGGGGGCCAAGGGGCAAAGAAGTAAATGTGGAAATAGCCCCAGACAATGCCACCAACTTGGGTTCCCTGGGTTCCTAGAGGTCTAGGAAAGCAGTAATGTCTATCCTAGAAACAATGGTAAGTCCACCCAACTAATGATATTAACTTTATTTTCTAATGCTGTTATCTGGTGCTGATGATCACCTAAACCACTGGAAATGGATATTCATTATTAGTCAGTAAATACAGAATAAAATCTTTCAAAGCATGGGTCTCTGGTGAAAAATTAGTATAGGAAAACTTTGGTGGTAATGGTAAAAAGTTGAAAGTTACTGGCCTAGAGCATCAGGTGAAAGCATTTTCATTTAAAATCAGCAATAGGCATGTATTTCTAGGTTCTTAGGTTAGGGAGGTTAGGTTAGAGAGTAATGCAATTCTCAAATCTTAAGTCCAGAGCTGCAAATTTAGCTCTAGAAATGTAAATTCATGATTGCATATTGTGGACAGCTTTTAAAGAAAGAATTCTCTTTTCTTAAAAGTACAAAAACTCATTTCATAGAGCTTTCTTGATGTGATTTGAGTATCCACAATGCAATTATTCACAAATCAACCAGAAGTGAATACATGCGTGGAGTTTCTTAATCATCCCCCAGATTCTGCCCACCATTCTAAACGGTTATTTGTACATCTTTTTGCTCCTGGTGTTTGCCAGGAGCAGAGCCCATTTCTAGTATTAAGAGGGTGTCCTTGCTTTCCTCTTTAATTAAAATTCCTACGCTTATTGTATCAGAATCTGTTCACAAGAATATATGTTAAATTCAAAAAACAAATAGTTTAAAAAGATGGTCATCTGTTCTAGGTTGATTTGCAAGTTTATTAGGAATCATAACTTTAAACTATAGGAAAATGCAATTTTAATTAGCTGATAAATATAATTTCTTACAGATATTTACCGATCTAAATTCCAAGTGTCTTCAAAACAGCCCTCTGCCTCTCTTTTGCCTACTGGCTACTCCACCTCCACGGAGCTGTCTTCAGCACTGGCACATATAACAGGTCAGACTCACCACTTTCTCACCAGTCGCCGGGGATCCGTCCATGGAGTTCCTCCCAGAAAGGGCAGGCAGGAGAGGAGAGTGTGCACCATGGAGGCAGGGGCTGAGTGAGAGACTGAGCTGTGAGCAGTAAAACCCATTCTCCCAACCTGCCCTTTCCCTTGTCCTCCTTTGGTTCCACCAGATTCAGAGGGAACTTGTCCTGGGTGGGGAGCCTCCTTACTCTCGGAGCTGCACTGTAAATACATGAGAGGTTCAAAGGCAGGAAGGTAAAATGAGGCATGTGCACCATCCTGAGCTAAGGAATGATATGGAGTTCGAGGGAAGGAGGGCAGGTTACAGGGCAATAAGCAGAGCAGATGTTTGGTAATTAGAGATTTGCCCTGCCACACAGATGGGTCTCTCAGATAAAACTTCTCTCTGGTAATAACTCTTATTCTGGGAAAGATCTCTAATTTAGATTTTTCTAGGTAGTTAAGGCAGAGGCACACGTTTCTCTTGAGTCTGCAGGGTCTCCACTGCCTTCAGCTTGAAATAGTCCACATGCCAAAGTGGCACATTTTGGGGCATTGTTCTCAACACCTTCAAGGTGCATGCATGCCAGTGATTATGCAAAGAGATCCATTAGGGTTTGGGAAGAAGATAAAATGGAAAAAAATAAAAACCACTATAAGGAGATATCCTGATTTATAAGAAATACATATTTGGTCATTCTGGTGACCAAACTATATTTCTCATATATATTTAGTTTTGGCCACAGTTCCTGGCTCACTGCTCCCCAAACCCTTGGAATTCTCTGAGCGATAAGAGAAAGGGGAGTGTTTTTTGTTATAATATTTTGCCTATTGTCCTCAGAGCCATAAAGGTCAAATGAGTGTCTTGCTATCCCTAACAAGCTCTTTCTCACCATGACTGGGTTTATATTAATAAGGCAGCTTTGGGACACACCTAAGGATGGGGACAGGTTGCCAGGGAACCAACCACAAATAGAGGGGTGGAACTTTTAGTCTCTCCCCCTGATTTCTGGGGAAGGGAGTAAGGATGAAGTTTGAGTTAATCAGCAATGGCCAATGAGTTACTGAAGCATGTTTATATAATGAAGCCTCTGAAAGTGCCAAAAAGGAGGGAATTTGGAGTTCCCAGATTGGTGAACATGTTTAGATCTGGGTAGAGAGGGATGCTTGGAGAGGGCATGGAACTCCACACCCTTTCTCCATACCTTGCCTTATGCATCTCTTCTGTCTGGCTGTTCCAGAATCAGATCCTTCTATAATAACCTGTGTTTAGAAAGTAAAATGTGCCCAAGGAAGGGGTGATGGGGTCCTCTGATTTACAGCCATTTGGTCAGAAGCACAGGTGACAACCTGGACTTGGGACTGGCAACTGCAGGTGGGGAGCAGCCTTGTAGGAGGGGATTGTTGGCATCTCCAGTCTGTAGTTGGTGGTCAGAAGTGCAAATGACAACCTGGGCATGTGATTAGCATTTGAAGGAGAGAGCAGTCTTTGTGGGGTCTGGGTGCTACCTCCAGGTAGATAGTGTCAGAACTGAGTTAAACTGTAGGACACCCAGCTGGTATCAGAGAATTGCACTGTGGGGAAACCCTATGACCACAACACACACACTGGAAATGATGCTCAGATCCCCTTTACACATACATGTACGCACACAAAATCATCCCTCAAAATTTCAATTTTTGTATCTTTTTTAATGTACATGCAAAAAAGAATTAGCATATAATAGGAACTGCTTGGCAATTATAGCATTTGAGTTGTAAATATCCTTTAAGAGGATCTAGTTCAGGATTTCTATACCTGGATATACTTCAGGGAGCTGGTCACTTTAGAAATACGGATTCCTAGGCCACATCTCAGACCTCCTGAATCAGGACGGCATGAGAGTCAGGGAGAGGAATCTGATGTTTAACAAGCTCCTTAGTTCATCCTGAAGCAACCCACCCATGACTCTTTTCCACTGAAATTTAACCCCCTCATGTTCTTGAATAAGAAATCGAGGCCCTTGCAAGTAAGGTGACTTGTCAAGAACACAGTGCATAAGTAGCAAAATCCAGACTAGGCCTATGTCTTCTGTCTTCTAATCCCATGCTCATTACATCCTTATTTATATGGTTGATTTTCAAGCTACAGGAGTGGTTTTCTAGAGTTTCCCAGACTCTCCCTCCTCTTATTCTATCACTCCAGACACTTCCCAGGGGTTTATTATCTGTGGAAAGATATCCAGTATGATGTCATTAATATTGTTGCGAGCAGAATCATGCTGAAATTGAGAAGGTTCAAGCTGTAGCATGTTATGTTGCACGAATGGCTTGATTTCCAGATGGATCTCACAGGAGCAAATTTCAAGCTTACTAAGTCATGTCAATTGTGATTGAAAAATTCAAACTCATTTGGGTTTTTGTAGATGTAAGAAACACAAAGGAAGGACCTCTAAGGAACCTATTGTCAGCATAGATGAGTGGACACATGGTGGTCCTGGCAATAAGAAATAGAGCATTTTGGGGAAGGAATAGATTGAGAGAGTTTGCTGATAGAGTCGTTATTTATTTCTGTGGAACAAATCACCTCGAAATTTCGTGACTTCAAGCATCACACCTTTATTATCTCAGTTTCTGTGGGTCACTATGGGTACTGCTTAGCTGAATGCCTTGGACCCCATGCCTCTTGTAGCTGCAGTCAAGGTGTTGGCTGGGGTTGTGGTCTCTGCTGACTTCCGAGTTTACTCATATGATTGTTAGAAGAGGTGAGTTCATGCAGGGCTGTTGGACCGAGGGCCTTGGGTCCTCACTGGCTGCTGGCCTTCCTCAGCTGCTTGTAGGGGGGCCTCTCTGTGGGGCAGATCAGAACATGGGGATTGGCTTCCAGCAATGTGAGCTAGAAGGACAGAAGGAGAGCAAGAAAGGGCAGGCGAGATGGGATCCAGGGTCTTTCTGTATCTTAATACCAGAGATGACATCCCATCACCTCTGCCACAATCTGTCTGCTAGAAGTAACCAGTCTAGCCCACACTCAGGTGGGGGGTTATCCACGGGTGTAAGAGCCCGGAGGTGGCAACCCCTGGGGGCCCTCTTGGAGGCTGCCGACCATGCTTGGGGGAGGCCTAGGTGGAGACACCCAGCAGGAGCTTGGACATGTGAATTCCAAGCTCTAGGGAGATACCTGGGGCTGGAGATACAGATCTGGGGGTTTGTAGCATTTTATGAGCAGGAGGTAAAATCATGGGACTAGGTAAAGTCAGCCAGGAAGAACATTTTTAAAGATATCCACTAATCAGTCACTTCTTAGAGAAAATTCAGATTGAAAGTAAAAACAAAAATGTGTAGAAAAAGATAAATGTTACTAACCAAAGCCATTTGTTACCTAACTCAGGGTCACAGACCGACCATGAAAATTTGGGTTAGGGCATGTGGCATTTTCTGGTATGAGCAGAATATTATTAAGATCCTGGAAAAGCTTGTTCTCCACAAAAATTCCTTAAAATAGGCCACTAATTAAAACCCAGAAAGTCTCCTGATTAAGAAAAATAAAAATAAAGTCTAGTTCGCCCTCCATCAGCTTTAAACTACAGATCCAATGGATTTCACCATTTCCAGTAATTTTTGGGTGAAAAGTATTATAAACATTCATAGAATATGATTAATCATAGTCATTTGAAGGCCTACTCCCTTAGGTCCATAGTACCCCTCCCCTCCGTAAATACCCAGCCCAGGGTGTGTCGGAGAAGCCTTGGGAACTAGGAGTGTGTCACACAGAAGGATGGGAAACACCTCATATGTCTCCTTTGGCCTGTGACCTTTCCTCCCTCTGTGCCTGTGCCTCATGTTCGTTGCTTCCACCTGGATGTTCTCCCCAGATTGTTCTACACAGCCAAATCCTACCCTCCCTTCAAGGCTCTGCCAAATCCCATCTCTTCCACCAAGTCTTACTGACTGGAAAAGACCATTCGGCCCTGCTCCACCCCACCTCTGTCTTCTCTGGAGTCCTGTTGTAGTGCCATCCATTTTGGAGACTAATCCCCAACTATTTTCTGTGCTTGCTCTTCTTACTCAGAAGTGGTTGGCCAACTACGGCCTGTGGGTCGAATCTGAGCCCCCTGCCTATTTTTATACAGCCTGCAGGCTAAGAATGGTTATTGCATTTTTCAACTGTTGATAGAAACTCCAAAGGAGAATCATATTTTGTTACACATGAAAAATATATGAAATTGAAGTTCAATGTTTGTAGATAAAGTTTTATGATTATCAATAAAATACTTGTGAAAATTTGTTCCATTTTGCTTCTCGGCCCACAAAGCCTAAAATATTTAGTATCTGTCACTTTAGAGAAAATTTGCTGACCCCTGCTCCAGGCACTTGATTTCTTTTTCCTGAGAGAGGGCAACCCTTCGGGGAGGACACAGTACTGACACCTCCCCGGTGGCTTCAGTGTTTGGTAAATACTGTTGAATGGAGCTGAGAGAGAATGTGTTTTTAATTTGTGATGGCTACAATGTTATGTCCTTTCTTGCTGTCCAGACCTTTTCTTCGTTCTCCTCTGCTGTTGGGCTGGTATCTGTTATGTCTGGTAGGACAAATGACAGGGAATACCAGGGTGGGTCACACAGCTCATGGCAAATATGAACAAAATGAAGTCTGGGAACCAGAGCTTTTGTTTTGGGTGGAGAAACCAAAGCTGTTTGCTTTGGGGGATTGAGGTAATGAAAGTTATTTCAATAACATAATTTAACAGTTGTACATGCTTTCTGCCAGAAATACAGCTAGGCAAACCTCACCCAGGGGCCCTATCTGCAAAATGCAAAGGTTAAACACCACAGCACCAAACAAATTCTCTTTCCTCTTCAGTAGAACACAAAACCATACACACACCTTGATTAGACTACATAAACTGTACCATATGGACAGAGACGAGGGGAGAACAGAACACGTAAAGGTGTGTTAGGGTGGTAGGATACGGCAAAATTCTTTTTTAAGAAAACTTTTCTTTAACATTTCTGCAACATATTCTTACATATAAAACTTCTGAAGATTAAAATTTAAAAAAACCTTATTCCTTTTCTAGCATGTATAAATCTTTACCTGTTTTATTTTTCTCTTTTTCACCTTTCCAACTCACAAAACCCGAATTTCACATTGAAGTGGAAATTTCTTAGGATTCTGAGTATAAAAATAGGCAAACATGCACAACTCTTCCCTAAAAGGAATAGCTATTATATCATTCTAAACTGCTCTTCCTTAACTGTTAAGCTCTCTAAAACTGTAAAATGGAAAGAGTATTGCTAACCTCCCCCTTAACACAGCACCTGCACAGCCAAGGCTTAATAAACGGCAGGTGTCACTGTGTGGCTCCCTTCCAATGCCTTAGACCTTCTTATTCTACAGCAGGAATGGCCCCTCCTTAATAGTTGAAACCTCAGCTTCTGGCACAGTATCTGGCTTACATAGTGCCTGGCTTACAGTTAAAATTAGTTAAATGAGTATGTGAACTAAACAATAGTGGCAGTTAAAAAAAGAATGAGACTTTCATAGAGGCATTCCACTATCAAGCAGGCAACTTAATTCTACCTTCAGTTCTTTTTCAAAGTGAAGATCCATTGATTCATATCACCTCCCAAGAGGCACACCCAGGCAGCGCAATGTACCAGGACTCGGCTGTGGCTGGGGTGATTTAGGCCTTTCCTTCATACACGGAGTGATAAGGAAGAATGGGAGGAGGTTTTCATGTTACCACCATATGCCATCTTGAAAGGAAGTTTGTTCATTCATCTTGGCATTCAACAAATACCCTTTGGGCACCTGTGATGTACAAGGAATTGTTTTATGTGATGGGATGTGACTGGGAACTAGAAACTGAAGCAGAGAGGCAGGGAAGTTGACTACAACAGCTGTTTTGATCCCTTATTTCTTGGGGAGATCTTAGTGACTGCAGCATGAAATAAAGGCAGCTCTCAAATAGGAGGCAATATAATTTCAGCTTGCAATGACACTCAGAAGATGAAAGCTTAGTTTTCCAGAACACACTAGAGAATTGTTTTAGATACTGAGAGTGGCTCCAGTCTATACCAACCCTAGATCTTGACTGAGATTTTTGTGACAGATAGATGGCTTAATGGTGATGCAATGGAAGTGTACTTGACTTGTTAAGGGCATGGTTTTGAATCCAGCCCTGGCTCTAGTACTAGTTTTATGAATTTGAACAAGTTTCTGGACTTTTCTGAGTACAAGTTTATTCATGTGTAAAACTGAGACAGATGTATTTTCCCTCAAGTATGTATTAGTTATCTATTTCTGAAAAATAGATCACCCTAATAATTAAGTGATTTAAGACAATAATGATACATTTACTCTTGTGTGTTCACTGCGCAATTATTCTGCTGATCTGCAGGACTCACATATGTGGCTGTATTTAGTTGGTGGCTAGGTGAGAGGCTCACCTTAGCTGGGACATAATTTTTCATTCTGGACGTCTTCAAGGCATGGTCAGCTCAGGGCTACATCTACAATTCAGGGCTACATCTTCAGCCAACAGGGGCTGGAGAAGGAAGCTGCCTGGTCTTTTAAAGCCTAGCTTTGAAAGCCACACACTACTCCTTCTACCCTATTTCTATTGGTCACAGGAAGTCACAAGACCAGTTCAGATTCAAAGGGTTGGGAAACAGATTTTACTTCTTTATGGAAGATGATGGGAAATATTGTGGCCATACATCAAACTGAAAAGCTTCTGAACAGCAAAGGACACCAACAGCAGAACAAAAAGGCATCCTACAGTATGGGAGAATATGTTTGTAAACAACATATCCGACAAGGGGCTAACATCCAAAATATATAAAGAACTCACACACCTCAACACCCAAAAGACAAATAACCTGATTAAATAATGGATGGAGGATCTGAACAGACAAATAATGGGTGGAGGATCTGAACAGACACTTCATTTTTGGAGTGTGAACACACTCCAAAGAAAAAATTCAGATGGCCTATAGGCACATGAAAAGATGCTGCACATCTAATCATCAGGGAAATGAAAATTAAAACCACAATGAGATATCACCTCACACCAGTTAGGATGGCAAACATCCAAAAGACAAGGAACAACAAATGCTGGCAAGGATGCAGAGAAAGGGGAACCTTCCTATACTGCTGGTGGGAATGTAAATTAGTTCAACCATTGTGGAAAGCAGTATGGAGGTTCCTCAAAAAACTAAAAATAGAACTACAATTTGACCCATAAATTCCACTCCTAGGAATTTACCTTAAGGAAACAAGATCACAGATTCAAAAAGACATAGGCACCCCTATGTTAACTGCAGCACTATTTACAATAGCCAAGATAGGGAAGCCACCTAAGTGTCCATCAGTAGATGAATGGATAAAGAAGAGGTGGTACATATACACAATGGAATATCATTCAGCTATAAAAAGAAAATAAATCCTACCATTTGCAACAACATGGATGGAGCTAGAGGGTATTATGCTCAGTGAAATAAGCCAGGCAGAGAAAGACAAGTACCAAATGATTTTACTCATTTCTGGAGTAGAACAACAAAGCAAAACTGAAGGAACAAAACAGCAGCAGACTTAGAGACTCCAAGAAGGGACTATCTGTTACAAAAAGCAAAGGTTTGGGGAGTGTGGGTGGGGAGCAAGGGAGAAGGAGATTAAAGGGCATTATAATTAGCACACACAATATAGATCGGTCATAAGGAAGGCAGTACAGCATGGAGAAGACAAGTAATGACTCTATAGCATCTTTCTATGCTGATGGACAGTGACTGTAATGAGGTGGGTGGGGATTATATAATTTATAATCAAATTATCATTGATAATATGGGTGAATGCTGAAACCACAATGTCGCTTATGTGAGACCTTCATAAGATTATATATCAATGATAACTTAATTGAAAAAAATACAGCTAGGAAATAGAAAATTAAAGAAAAAATTATCCAGAAGACCAACTGAAATATGGATTAACATGAACCAGCATCAAAATGGAATCTCAGCTAACGTAGGGATGTTTTAATATTAGCTACAGCCAGTATAAAGCCATCATAATTAACAAGATTAAGCAATCAGAACTATAATTAATAACCTTTCTTAGCAAGGTAAAGAAGTTCTGTGCTGTTAATAAAGAAAAAAGTGAACTGTTAAAAATACATATTGTGGCCATATTTTTCAATATACCATAAGGTCATGGTGAGGATTAAATGAGATTATATATGTGAAAGTATTGTTTTCTGATATAAGTAGGTATGGTTTCATATACACATTATATTTTTGTCTTTGCAAAATTCTATAATACTTGCTAAGAGTCAAAGCTAGTTTTCGATGAGCTAGCTGGCTGTATTATGAACAATCTATTTGCCACCATCAATGGAGGAAATTGGGGCTATATAAGAATCTAGTTTACTCATTTCATGAAGTAGTGTTTTAGTTTGCAATGAAAGACCTGATTTTAGGGTATGCTTCTGAAGTTTTGGGAATGTTTTATCTCAGGAAATTCTAAGCATCCTCGTAAGTTCTTGAAGTGATGTAAGGGACATCCGGACATCTTTTGTGTGTGTCTGCATTCATGCCTTCAATTTTTGGTGATAGTGTTTGGAGCATCCTTTTCAAGGCATGCATTCTTGTCAGGACCATCCATCAAGACGCTCTGTCATTCCCTGGCCAGGATTGTGGGCAGGTTCCTTAAGTTAGGCAGGTCAATTGGACCCTAGCCTTTGGGTTTGAACCCTGTTGGGTTGGTAGAAGGACCAGAATGGTTAGAATCTATTCACCCAATAGTATCACCCTGAAGGAGTTCTCCATTTGTTTTTGCTGCCTCTACCCAGAACTGCACGAGTCCCACTTTATCCCAATGGCATCTCATAATCTGATAATGCTTCAAGCATTTTTTTTTTGCTTAAATTTCCGAGAGTTAGTTTTTTTGCTTGCAGAGAACCCTTGCTGATAGAGACATTTATTCAGTAGATAAAAAGTAATTGAGAGAGTAATCTTGAAGCTAAAATGCCAGAAGATTCCAGTTGATTAAGCAACAGACAACAGACTAGTTATCTTTTGTTAAGAGTTTTCAGGTCACTGTACAAGTTTCCTTGAACAAGGAATGCAACCTTGTCCTTAAGGATCCATAATCCATAAGAATCCATAATCCAGCAAGGGAGAATAATTTTACACTAAATCTAGAAAAAAAAAATAGTTTG
This sequence comes from Manis javanica, assembly GCF_040802235.1. NCBI lineage: Eukaryota > Metazoa > Chordata > Mammalia > Pholidota > Manidae > Manis > Manis javanica. The sequence goes on along the minus strand of NC_133163.1, from coordinate 98,548,327 downwards.
CCATATATAATGAAATCCCAATCATCAGTGCTTAACATAGGACTTGGCACATAGTAGGTATACTATAGTTATGTATTAAAATTAATAAATTTATTAAATGGATGATTCAGTTAATACGTGCAATGAAGTTCGAAGCAGAGAGAGGCATCATGAACAAAACTCATGAACGAGGAGAAATTTGAAGCAGATCCTCTTAGGATGGGTACAATTCTTTGAAATGAAGAGGAAGAACAAGGAAATTCTAGCCCGTGGACTTATTTGATAGTGTTATAAACTGTGGTAAGTTTAAAGAGATGCTCTTGATGCTTATGGATCATCTGGCATCAATAAAATCTTATTGCAAAGACATGGATTTTTTTTATTTGTTACTGAAGATTGTTTACAGGTAGGCACACAGTTTTAATATATGTTGATGGCCTACATAATGGGAATACTTCCTACATATTTGGAAGTACATTTCCCTCTCAGCAATGAGGTCTCCTTTCCATCCCTTAAACTAAGGCTAAGCCATGAGATTTACCGACCAAGGAGTGGAGTATGTGGCCTAGAGCTCCCTGCAGTATGAAGAGGAAGTAGAAAGTCTTTTCTCTGTTGCAGTAAGGGACTAAAGAAAAAAAGAGGAGGAAAAAACAAAGGGGGCAAAGGCCAGAATCAAGCCATTTAATTAAAATTTCTTCCTTGGATGTGAAAACCTGGAACCCAGTTGAGGGTTGCATTAGGAGGAATAGAAATGTTCTGCAGTGCTAGAAGGGGACTTGCAGGGCACCAAGGTTTGCTCTTTGCTTTGTGAGCAAAAGCCTCAGAAAAAGCCCTGTGTTCAGTTGCTGCTGCCCAACATGATACTCAGAGAGAGTACAGAGGGTCTCACATGCTGCTAGAATATAGGGAAAGCAGGCAGTGTTTCTGGGCTCCCCAGAGGGTGCAGAACAGTCCAGAAAACTGGTGTGGAGGACAAAGCCTTCCTGGGTGTCTAACAGCCTGGCTTCTCCTGAGTCATGGTCCCTCTTCTTAGGCCCTTTTCCCAATGTAAAAGACCCTCTTACCTCTGCCCACCTGGGGAGCTTTAAAAAATGGCCACAGCAAGGCTTTCCTCCAAACTATTTAAGTCAGGACCTCTGAGGGTTGGGTCCTAGTGTCAGATTTCTTTTAAGCTCCCAGGTAATTCTGTATAGCTAGGAGTGGAAACCAGTTCCCTAAGTAAAATCCAGTCATGTGTTTGGACTTAAGTTAAATCACTTCCTCAGGATCAACCCCCAACTTAGGTCAAGTACTGCCCTTATATATTCTTGAAGCAAGCACACAGTACTTCTCCTTGGCATTTAACAATTGGGTCATACTTTCAAGTTTGCCTTTCCCTGGAGTCTATCAGCTGTGTGAAGGAGAACTATTTCTGCCTTGCTCACCAAGGAGCCTGCTTTAATCATGCACCAACTTAGACGTAATTGCTGCTCAGTAAATACATCTTGCATGAGTGATATCCTTTACTCAAGGGAAGGTGTGTGATGGAAAGCTCCAAGGCATGCATCTGCTAAGAGAAGTTTTGCAGGTGAGACTTTAAGGTAGACCACTTACTTATTGGACTATGGGTTTAAATGGGTTTTTGTTTTGACAGTTTCAATGTTTTCAGGTATCACAGAAGTTCAGCAGGCTCATTATCACCATGTAACCCTGTGTAGTCAACATTAGTGCTCCCGTCTTGCAATGGGAAAGAAGTTAGATAACTTGCACAGGTCCCTATACCGTATTATCTGGCCACAAACAATTGCAAACAAGGAAAACCCCTTCAACAGGATTCCTGTTTGTGCTGGGCGCTTATCTTATTTCTGCTTGATAGCTGGTGGTTGCTCTATGGGGATTTTCTGGGGGTCTCCAGATCCAGCGGCCAGGGCGCAGGGTGCTATTTCCTGCCCCCCTAAACCATTGCAGGGTGCAGACAACGCCCACCTTATCCAGATAAGGATGCCATAAAGACTATATTCTCCAAAGTCACTGTGCCTTGCTGGTCCTGGAGAAGCGGCCGTGTGTGTGTGTGTGTGTGTGTGTGTGTGTGTGTGTGTGTGTGTGCGCGCGCGCGCGTAGGGTCGTCTAGGAGTAGCCCACTCTTAGCTGTGGGTTGGGGAAGAGTACCATCCCTTCACCGCCCGCATCCCATATCCCAGGTTCCAACATTCACAGGCCTTTTGGTCAGAATCCCACTCAGACTCTTCGAGCATCTGGATTCAGCCTGGGTGGCTTGAACCGAACCTCAGAAGAACTGCGCCTCGAGTGGGCTCTCGACGGCCGGGCGGTGAGCGGCAGGGCGCAGACGCCCCCCCGCGCCCGCACTTCAGCCCGGGCCGCGGCTGCAGCCCGCGACGCGTCCTGACCCAGCCCCCGGCCTCCCGCCTCCGCTCCGTGCCGGGCCAGAGAAGGGCAGTGAGGCGGCGCCGCGGAGGCGCGGGCAGCTGGGACGCGCTCCTCTCGAGCCGGGGCCGCTGGGGCCTCCGGGGCCGCGGTCTCGGCGCGCGTTCTGCGATCTCGGGGCAGGTGGCACAGCTTTCCGCGCCTGCCGGGCTTCCCAGATCACCGGGAGGCTAATCTCGGGTCTAGACCGCCAAGCCGCAGAGCGGGCGAAACCGCTCCTCCACCTCTGCCCGTCCCCTCAACTCCTCACCCCAGAGCGAGAAATGCCCGGCCGGGCAGGACCGGAGCACCTCTGCCTCCTCCCCCTGCGCCGGTCCTGCGAGCGAGGGAGGCCCCGCGCCGAGGCGGTGGCTGGCAAAGGGGAGTGGAAACGAAGGATGGATGGGGCCGAGGGGTGGGGTGGTGATGAGGGGGATGTAGGAGGGGGTGTCATTTTCTTTTTCTTTCTTTTTTTTAAAAAAGTATTTCTCTCGCGAGAAACCGCTGCGCAGACGATATTTGAAGAGGTGGGGAAAGGAGGGGGCCGCGGGAGCCGCCGCAGAGACTGTGGGTGCCACAGGCGGACCGGCGGCCGCAGCTGGGACGGCTGCGGGCGGAGCGGGGCAGCGGCTGCCGCGGCCAGGAGCGGGGAACAGCTGCCGCCGCCTCGGGAGCCGGAGCCGCCGCTTCTCCAGTGGGTGCAGCCGGGGTCCCGACGGGGGTCGGGCGGCCGCCGGCGCTGGAGTTCCAGCCACGGAGGCTTTGCGTTTGCGCCGCGCCGAGGGCAGGGACAGGGACTGGGGTGAGGGGCTGTCCCGGAACGTCCACAGCTGGCGCCGGCCCTCCCCTGCCTGACAGCTTCCTGGCCCGGGGCTCCCGGTGCCGGGCTCCGCGTCAGATGCTCCGGGGGTGGTGGCAGCGCCCGGAACCGGCCGGGGACTGCGCGGCGGGCTTCCAGCCCCGCGGCTTGGCGGAGAGGACAGGCTGGGGAGCTGGGGCGTTCAGAGCGCGTCGCGCGCAATTCGTGCCATTAAAAAAATAGACCCAGCGAACTCGCCGCGGGGTTTAGAAGCGTTCGGGACATGGATACTTTGCGCGGCGCTTTTCAGGAGACGTCGGGAGGCCGAGGGGTTGGCAGGAGCCGCTGCTGCCGGGCCCTGTGCTTTTCAGCCAGCTGGGGACCAAACGGTCTTCACTTACCCAAAGTAACTGCGCCACGCGCAGGCGGCACGCGGGTTGGGCTGGGGCTGGGGACCCCGAGGCTTCAGCATCCCGAGGTCCTGAATGCCTCTCCCGCCTCGGCGATTTGTCTGTTGCAGCTGGCAGGGGACGCCTGAAGTGGGAGCCGCGCCTGGAGAAGGCGGGAGGAGCCCGGCCCGGGGGACGGGCGGCGGGAGAGCGGGACCCCGGCGGCGCGGCGCGCTTCAGGGCGCAGCGGCGGCCGCGGACCGAGCCCGGGGCGCGGCGAGAGGCGGCGGAGGCCGGCGGCCGCGCGGCATCATGCGGCCGGGGGGGCTGCTGGAGGTCGTCCTGGGATTTACCGTGCTCTTAGCGTCCTACACGAGCCATGGGGCGGACGCCAACTTGGAGGCTGGGAACGTGAAGGAAATCAGAGCCAGTCGGGCCAAGAGACGAGGCGGCGGAGGACACGACGCGCTTAAAGGGTAATGGAACGGCCCAGCTCCTTGGGTGCGGGTCTCCCCTCCCTCTTCTCCCGACTGTCAAGATCCAGATTCTCGGCAATAGAGGATCGTTGACAAGACTTCCCGGGGGCACCTTAAAGGCGCAAGGGTTGCAGTCCTCCTCGCGTTCTAGGCTAAACCACCTCCCTCCTGTTCTTGAAGGATTTCTGCCCCAGAGGAGAGGTCATGGTTAAAAGGAATCTTGGGCCATTGTCGAGGCAGATTTTGGGAGGCAAGAAAGGTTTGAGGAAGAAGGGGAGGAGCTGCGACTGAGAGAAGAAAAACCCATTCCTTTCCTTCAAACCAATTCCGGTTGTATTTAGGGAAAGTGCTTGCCTTGCGGGCATCTTTGCGGACGCGCTCTTTGTAAGGGAGCATGGAAAGAAGGGATTTCACTGACAGTCAAAGACACAGTCACTGGTTGCCTCTCCTCTAAATTATGCTTATTAATACTAGGGACTGAGTTTTTGGGTGATACTTTCAGATGTCTATGCTGGAAACAGCAGGACAAGTGCTTCTCAGCACTGGTTTCTGGGTTGTGAGGAGCTCTTCATTTCATGGGGGCAGTAATGCTGCTTGGCCGAACTTGGGTGTTTTAGCTAGTGGTTCATGTGTTATTTACACGCAGCTGAACATTTCACCAGCTTCCTATGCCCTGATTACAGAAGGTGTTTCAGCAGGAAATATTTAAGTTAGGCAGGTTGGACTGTATGAAGATTGTCAGTTTCTTGAATGAAAGAAGTGTGGGGATACACTTCCCTTAAAACTGTTCGGACTGAAAGAGAAATTTCTCTTTCGGAGACCTTTTAAATTCAAGCTTCCATAGAAGCAGCAGGACGGACTGTAGATGACCCATTTTATCCCCTTGGAAGAGCCTGTTAAATGAACCCGAAGAGTAAATATACAGAGGTTTCCTATAAAATTCTTATGATTCTCATTGTTGCTCTTCTTTGAGTAGTTGTGCAGCTCGGTTACATGGCCCTGAGTGATCAAGTGATGGTGTCCGCGAGGATATGTGTCTGAACATTTCACTTGCTCCTTTTTGTTTTGGACTGTTTTGAACATATATATATATAGTGAAATTTGTGTTTGTATGGCCCAGGTATGGGCAGAAAAAGGACCAGTTTTTGAGTCCTGTGTAGACTCAGGGACAAGATGATCGCCAAAGCTGGGCACTTAGGCTGTGGTAAAATATGTATGGTTTTCTGACCTCAGGAAATAGTTATGCTTACATTTAGTTCCATCTTGGCCTTTTGGAAAATAAATCCGGTATTCCGACACTGCTGGAAAGGAAATTTGCTTATGTTAAGCCTGATACTGATCAGGCACCAGACATTTCTTGCCCTGTGTATAGGCCCATGTCAAGGCCCCTAGATGAACTGATCTCTGATTTCCAACTTCATCAAAAGGACCTGATTTAGCCTAGTATTTTTCCTTAAAAAATACATTTCTGCCACATATGTGGTCTTAATAGCTAAGCTTGATGGCATTGCTCCTTTATATAGAGAGACAGGAGTGGTGGTTTAATTCTGTGAATGAAAGTTTGCAGGGAGACATTAGACCTGGCCATTTGTCTCATCTCTGTGTGCTATCACCAACTAGAATGTTTCATCCAGAGGCACAAACTGTGAAAACAGGAACTGAGCTTTACATTGCTGCTTAACAGGATGTCCATACTTTTACTTAATACTACCACTTATTTCTGTTCGATTTTACTTTTTTTTTTAGTGATTATAGAGAAACGCCTCTCTGTGTTCCTCATAATATTTGGTCACTAACACAGATATTAACCAATTGCAAACTATTTATAAAGCCTTCCTAAAAGCATGGAATTAATAGAACAGTAATTATGAGTGTTCCTAATTCTCACGTTACCTATACGATTTTACATGTATAAAAAAAGGTTAAAATTAATTATGTTAACCTTTACAGTATAATAAATTATATGCTAATATCATGTAATAACCTTTATAATATAAAGCTTTTAATTTTTATATTCCCATATTATCTGCAGGGTTTGTTATATGTATTTAGGGAGGTAAATAATAATTCAAAAATATGTAATTAAAAGTAGCTCACTCTTACTTCTTAGAGACCATTTTTTTGTGTATTTTTCTAGAAATACAGGCACATATATACACATATATTCATAATATATATACCCATGCATATATATACACATACGTTTATCCTTTTTAATACATGGAATATACCATACATACTGTTGTGAACCTTGATCACTTTTACATATTGTTAGTGCATCCATCATCTTTAAGCTCATATGGATCTACCTCACGCATTCTCTTGGCATATAGAATCCCATAATGAGACTGGAACAGTTCCCGAATGATGCTTCTTTATATTATATTAAATTTTTAGCTATTGCCAATATTCTTCTAATTGTCTATGTGTGCACATGTGCAAATTCACAAGTAGGATAAATTAATAAAAGTAAAATGTTTGAATCAAAGGTATTCCCACAGAATTTAAACAAATGCTAATTCTGATTTTAAATTTAAAGAGCATTTAAAATGTATTCTTTCTGCACATTCCTATCACAGTCTCACATGAGTAAGTCTTTTAACCATGCCCTGCTATATAAATCATTGGGAAAAGCAATTGTGTGTTAACATGTTTCCAGTTATTGCTTACAATTTCTATTTTTTGCTAGTTAAAATATTACCAGCTTCAAAACTTACCTCTTTGACTCCAGTAAAACCTGTTCTCCATTTTGATGGAAATGCAGTTTAGGAAGTGAAAGTGATTTGTAGCACCTAAGTGCGCCTGATGCCCAGTTGATGGCAGCAGCTTTCAGCACCTCACTAATATTTCCTCGAGTTAAAAGGTGCTTTAAGCTCTTCAGTGTCTGCCGTGGACTAGTCTAGTCCCTCCCACAGGTACTGCCTTCTTGTCCTCCTGGTATTGCTATCAGCTCCCTTGCTTCACAGACTAGAGACCTGCTTAGTGTTTCCCTCTCTGGGAGTGTAGGTCCCAGCTTGTCTTCCTCTCCTCCCATCCTACTGCAGGTGTTTTTTTTTTTTTTCTTTTTCTTCTTCTTCTTCTTCTTCCAACAGGCAGCAGCAGTTGTTCCACAGTGGAAATTTAAGCATCCTCAAGTTTCTTCCCAGCTTTTGCTGTGTTTTCTTAGATTAAGTTGCCAATTTTTGTTTTTACAGGAAATCCTCTTTTTTTATGTAGTGAGTGTGCTCCCCATTCACTCTGCAAAAATGGCATTTTTCTCTACTTAGAAATGAAAATTTTACAAGTTTCGAAAATGTTTTCAAGTAGTAAATGTATAGTAGTTTTCCTTTGCCTGGGCATTGCTTAACATGTGTGAAATAACTTTATGAGAAATAATAAAATTCTAGCTTTATTGTTTGAATTTCAGTTCACAAGACTTTTTCTCAGCTAAATTCTTAACTTCCGTGATGAGACAAAAAGTGTGGGAGACGGTCCAATTTAAAAAAAACACACAACTCTACTTGAATAGCAGTAGTTATGCACAATTTATGATAGCCTTATTGTTTTAGCGCCCAAATAAGAAAATATAACAATTTCCTGTCGAAGGAAAAAATCCTCCTCCCAAATTTCCGATAGGATGGATTGAGAATTTATGTCCTGAATTTATGTCCTTGTTGCCTGGTTTATAAGTTTATAAGACCAGTTGTATTTCATATAGTTTGTCCCCTTGTGCATGATTCCTCTTGGCCTTTGTTTATTTGTTTATTTTTTTCCAGAGGTCTTGTTACCAGAAAAATACACACGGAACAGTTCACACACAGGGTAGATTATGTGACAGCAAACTCCAAGGGATTAATTACACAGAAGTCTGTTATTAAAGAACTTTAACAGGGAACACAGTAAAAGTTCTGTAGACTTTATAAAGTCCATTTTACTTTACAAAGAGAACTTTTAAGACTTCATCTCAAGTCAGAAAGGGTAATAATTAAATATGGTCACTAAATATGGAAAAAAGGCTCCTGCAGGGGTAAAGTTTGCTCTTGCATTTATTGAAAAGACTAAGCTAAAATATTGCAACACATTAAAATAGATATATTCCTAAATAGGAGGTTGCATCAATTCTATATTTTAAAGAAAAAGATGGCAAAAAATGTTTATTTATGTGACTCTATAACATTTAAGATATAGAGGTTGTTTATGAAAATGCCTAAGTTGTTGGTATTACGAATTAAAACATATGTGTACCTACAATGAGATGAGGTCAGGGCTGATGGACATGGAAATACAGACATCCCTCCAAGCTTATTCAGAATTTTAAAGGATATTGAAACATTCCTTTGCTGTCTTGTGTAGCAGATTCTTAAAAAGATTGTAGTACTATGCTAATGATTATAATCAAGCAAAATACCAAACAAATTATTAGGGTATTCATACACAGTTTGTTTGCATTTTCCTATAATAAACCAAACAGTGAACCTAACCAATCTGAATTTTAGCCTTAATTTTTAATGTACAAATAAGATTTTAAATGTTTTCTTAAAATAGAAATAAGCTATATGAATGTTTTTTCTAGAAAGTTACTCAACAAATGGGCCTATTTAAACACTTAGAATTTTTTTCCATGAAATTTTTTAAGAAAGCTGAAATCAATACTGTAACAGGCCAGAGTTATGTGGCAGGCATATGAGAGTTTAAAGTTTCAAGTTTGTTAAACTTGATTTTCCCATTAGATTGTAAAGTCATCAAAGGCAAGAATCCTATCATAGGCGTTTTAACACTAACTTATCATCAGATGTGATTTCAAAGAGTTCATTAATTCAGAAGCCTGGATTGAATGCCAGCCTGCATTTAGCTCTGTGGAATGCTAGAGTCATACAGCTAGTAGCCTCGGGGGGCTTAATATTTGGTAGGAGAATCATATGCATTACAGGAACCAGGAGACAGCAGAGGGCATGGGGTCTGGGATTAAGTAAAAAGACATAATAATAATTGTAGCAGTGGTAGCTGATGTTTCAGTGACATTTACATGACATGCACTTTTCTGATTATTTTACATGTGATAACTCATTTTATGCTCACAATGTCTCTGTGAGGTGGGTCCTTTTATTAGCTTCCTTTTATGCTGTGAGAGCTGAGGTATGCAAAGGTTAGATTTTAAAGACAAATTCTTAATATTACGTTTTCTTTCTCCATTCATTTTGGTTATGGGTTTGGTTTTTCATTCCACTGGACAAGAATGCAGGACTAAGACATTGGTAAAATTCCACTTAAAATTCCTAATATTCCCTCATGCTAGTTCCCAAATCCCATGTATAGTTAATAACATAGTAATATTTTGTCAAACAAGAAACTTTTTCTAACATTTCTGTAAAGAAACTAATAAAACAAAGAATTATAGAATGCTAGAGCTGATGGGATCTTTGGATGGCACATCTGTTATACTTTAGTTTTGTACTTGGAACTTTTATTGAGGGTGGTAGGTGACCATCACAGGTACCCTCCTTCTGCATTGCCCGTGCTTCTGAGCAGGACATGTTCCTTTTTATGTCATTCAGAATTTTTTGCTCTTTTGTCTTATGTGAGAAATTTCTCTCAGAACAGAGTTGTGAGAGATGTTTCTCTTTCCAGGGGAAACTGGTGTGTGTAACTTAAGTTTTTACCATATGACTGACAAGTTATTGTTTCATTTTTTCTGTTTGTTTCATTTTCATTTTTTCTATTTACTTCATCTTTAACCTGATTGACTGTAAGCTTATTATATTTAGTGAAATTTTTACATTAACTTGCAGCAGATATGGTAAAGAATAGCAAGCTCTGATCTGTCATCCACTATTGCACTTTACATATATTTGTTCATTTGATAAATAGCTCCTTTATGAGGAAGAGGATATCTAAATGTTCATTTAACAGGAAACTGAGAGATGCAGAGTTTCAGTAATTCCTCCAGGGACATACACTAGTGAGAGAATTGGGAAAGCTGGCTTTGTAATAAAATAAGTTGGCTCCTTATTTTTTATTTTACTATTTTACTGCTTCTCAATTATAATAAATCTTATGCCTGGTCAGTTAATTTTTTTTATCCTATACTCTTTATACCTTCATTCTCCAGAATCTTCTCCTCCCATTTCTATGGGGAAAAACTGAACATTTACTGAAGGCAGATACAGTCACATGACTAGGGGAGCATCATATGGATTGGGATTAATCAGAAAAGACTTCACAGCAAAAGTTTGCCAGAGGTTGGCAAACTGTGGACCCAGCTGCCTGTTTTTGTAAATAAAATTTTATTGAAACAAAACCATGCCCATTTGTTTACGTATTCTTTTTGTCTGCTTCCACCTACAGCCAGTGGCACAGTAGTTGGGATACACACTGAATGACCAGCAGAGCTGAATTGTTTACTATTTGGCCCTTCACAGGAAAAAGTTTGCCAACCTCTGGTCTATGTGATAGATAAGTGACTATCTCCTAGGACTGAAAATTTTTTGAAGTCAGAGGTGTTGTTTGTTTTATTTATCACGGGGCATACCTAGGAACTGGGCACATGGTACATGTTCAATAGACAATTTTTGATTGACCAGTTTTGATTAAGTGACTGACTGGGTAAGATAAATTACATCAATTAGAGCTTAGAGGAAGTAACAGGAGAGAAAGAAGGAAAAGTATTAGTGAAAAAGATATGAAGTGTTTGGGATTGAGAGACATTGGGTACAGTTGGGAAGGGCCTGAGGGGCACAATTCATGTGTAGCCTGTGTCAGTAGAGGTCCTGGAGTTGTGCAGTGTACACCGTGTGTGCCTGTCCATGGATAGTGATGTTGGCTGAGAGATAAAGGACACATAACATTACTATCTGATTGTTGCAAAAGATGAGGACTCCAAGGTGGGAACATTACATTATCAGATCTTTGGATCTTTGCCTCTCTGGCAGAGGGCTGAATGGTGTATGCTTTAGAGTCTGGAGACTCAAGGCAGAGAGATTTGGGAGGCTGATATAGGAGTCAGGGTGTGACTGCATCATGGTCTGAGCAATGTCAGCGTGGGGGTGAAGAGGAGCTCAAGTGAGGCTCCGGCATTAACACGAGCAATATTTGACCACTTGGTTGTGAGATGCAGGGGGTAGAGGCACCTATGCTGACCTCACTCCCATATATATTAAAGCCTGCTATACATGAAAACATTATGGCACCATCAATGAGAAGCTAAAGAAAAAATTATTCCTAGTTCCTCTACTGCAAGGAAACAGGCTATTTTCATTTGTGAGTGTTTTGGTTAACTTATTGCTATGTAACAAATTACCCTAAACGTAGTGGCTTAAAACAACAACAATTTTATTGTTTCTTATGATTCTGCAGGCCAGGAATTTGGACAGGGCACAGTGGGAATCTTGTCTCTGCTTCCCACAGTGTCTGTTGGGGCTGGAATGGGCAAGATGACCTCTTTACGTGCATTTCTGGTTCTGTGGAGGGGCACCCTCAGCCCTGTTTACTTTGGTGTGGTTGATATAAATGGTTGGGTAGAGGCTGGGAGTAAAGGAAGTAAAGTACCACTTGTATGGCTCTGCTGGGGACCTTCCAGGTTTTAGAGCTCTGTGCAGTCTCCTGCCTGGGCCTGCCCTTGGGGATGGAGCCATTGAGTGTGTTTTTTCAAATGAGCAAAATGAGCCCCAAATGCAGTGACTAGGCCTTATTCAGGGTAAGTGTCTCCTGGGGCTGGGTCTTAAACAGTAGCCTCCTGACCCATCAGTTGACCCCATCAGTTGACCACAGAAATAAGTTCAATGGCTGAGGGCTGGCTGGAAGGGCTCGAATGGGCTCCTGTGTTATCAGTGTTGGCTGGAGAGCTTGGTTCTCCTCCATAAAGTCTCAGATCGTCTCTCTCTCCACATGGCCTCTCCACATGGACTCTCTAGCAACACAAGCTGACTTTTCACAAGGCAGTTCAGGATCCCAAGAGCACAAAAGTAGACACTACCAGACTTTTTTTCAAATTCAGCCTGGAATGACATGGCCCAGAATTCCATGCAAATCACAGGCCTCACACCAATTCGAAGGCCTGGACTAATGAGCCCTACCTCCTGATGTGAGGAGGAGCATTTATCTGCAGGGAGGGGAGGGATGTGGGGGACATCTTTGGAGACCAGCTATCACAGTGAGGCAGTGAGTGTTTGGGAAGGATAATCATGTTTTAATTATAACTTGATCAAGTCTGATTGACATAGTTCCTGGTGGAAGATGCTTCATTGTATGTTGCTACTCTGACCCCAGAATGGTAAGTGCTGCATGAACAATGTGTCTCCATGATCTTTTAGATTAATGTTAATGGCGTTGACCTCAGCTTATCCACAGCTTCTCATTTAAAGAACTTGCAAACCCCAGGATAAGATGATAGTTCCTAATAAATCAGCATATTTTGTTTTTCCAAATGTAAGAATTATAAAGCTCCTAACTTTCCACCCTTTTCTAAGAGACTCAGTGACAAATTTAATGCACAATCATTTTATTAACTGAGGTATTTGGTATGTTTTGCCTTCCTTCTATATGGGACTTTTCTTTCAGTTTCTAATAATAGCCCCATTTCTACATATCTGTTGGTGTAGTTCACCTCAAAAACATTCTTTTTGCATCAGGGATTATACTTAGTAAATAAAAATAGATGTGCGATTGCCAAAAGAACTGGTATTGTAGTGAACTGAATTCTATTGTTTTTGTCACCGACGGAGGATCCACATTGTTAATAGAATAAAAATTGGATTAGGAATACATTAGAGTTGGGATTGTGGTTCCAGTACTCTATTATATCAAACCCCAGTTTTAAATTCTTGTGACTTTACCACTTTCTCAAGTGGCTTTTTTTGTTGAAGTTATCACTGAGTCTATTTATTCAGCCCCCTCAGAGCGGAAGGGAGAGAGGAAAATTCCCTATCTCCACCATTCCCAGCCGAAGATGTATTCCAGACGGCAAGCAGTCTCAGAGTGGGAGAATTGCTCCATTAGACAAGTGATTTGATTCAGTGTTTTGAAGGGTTGTGAATTCCTAGACCATCAGTCATACTTACATTCAAGTATAAGTATCAAAACACATCTAAGTCCAAATATAGTACAACCATTTTATGATGTTGGTGTTGGGAGATGGGATTTATGTGGGCCCTATGGACACATTATGTCTACTGTTAACTGGTTTTGAACTGAAATATAGTAATATCTATATTAATAAAGAGAATGTATTCCAGAGACAGGTTTTTTTTGTTTTGTTTTTATGTTTCTTCTCCTTTTCCTCTTTCCCTTTCTCTTCTTTTTCTTCATCTCCATTTTCTCCTTTTCCTTTTTCTTCATTGTTGTCTTATTAATTTCTTCTAATAACTTCATAAGCTGAGCTACAAACAAAATAGGGATAACAGGAGTATCAAATAAGGGTTAAAACACTAAGAAAAATAAATTCCAAGTGGAATGTTAAATTTTTACCTGTAGGTCTTGGGATGTCCAAAAAGAATAACCAAAGTAAGGTTTTTGTTAGGGGAGGGAAGGAGAAACACTGAGGGAGGCAGGGGGAGAGAGTGGAGAGAAAGCTCTGGAAGGGAGTCCTGTCAGCCAGTGGACCTGGGTTGGATAGAGGAGGTGCCAGTTTCTGACAGATACTAGTAGCAACTTTCTCCCCTGGAAGCATTGGTACCAGTTGACCTATGGCCTTAACCAGCCTTTTCAGGGAACCCAGGGCTCTGGGAGGAGAGTCAGGGCAGGAAAGACACTTGTATACCTGAAAAGAGTCCTGTAAAAACATTTGGAGGCATTCAGTTGGGAAGCAGGCTAATCTATCATTTGTTATGAACCGAGGTATATGGCATTATGTAAAGTTTGGTGCATCCCTCTCTCCTCATTGATTATGGTTTATTATCTATCGTTTCCTCTACCCATTTGTTGGTAATTTCTAAGAGTGTGTAGTCAGACCCTAATAGGTTGGTGCCCTTTGATGAATAACTTTTAAAGACTTATTATTTTTAAATGCTTTTTTTGCAAATGAAATAATGACTCAGCTCTTTCTCTATAGTCAGACCATCCATCTTTACAAAAATAACACAAATTAGATTTATAGAGGGACAGACTTTAGAAATGTATAGATTTTGAAACAGGCCCGCAGACAGTGCATTAAAAAGTGTTGCAAGTACTTATTTTCTTCTCTACTTCATAAGTGCAGAAGCCAAGAAACAGGGTGGCGAAGCTGATTAAGTGGAAGTGTGTTTTGGGGTGAGGAGATTGTGCCTCCTCTTTGTCTTCATGCCCTAGTAAGGGTGACTGGGATTTCTTAAGTCCTCAGCTGTGCTGCAAATGAGCAAACCTCCTGTGCCATGCCAGCATGGACATTGCCTTTGTTCTCACTTATTTGGTCCTAGGCAGTGCAGTCAGTGTCTTGGTGGTCATCCCTGATGGGAAGCTGGCCTCTAGTTTTAGCCTTACGATCCTACCTTTAGAGGCAGCCTCCAGATAGGGGGGTTAGCAGGAGGGGCTTTTAAAGGGAGATACTGTTGTCAATGAGAGTAGCAGGGAGTGGGTGGGAGAACGAGAAGTGGGAGTCGTGTCTGGGAGTCTGAAGGGCAACAACCCCATCCCCTCCCCACCACCACTCACATACATTCACACACACTCACATTTCTAACTACAATTAGAATGTCAGATGGCCTGGAATGGGCCATGGCAATTCTAGTTCTGTAAACTCGGGTACTTATCTTGTAACTTGCCTGACTCAGTGATCCGAACTACTCATTTATACATTTAGATCCCACGTAAGAGGCATGCCAATGAAGAAAAAATTTCTCAAACTCTTGTCTTTTCTCCTGTGTTATCTACCCCAATAATGTTGCAGCACATCTGCCTAATCCAAGTGACAACTATTTTTTGAGCATTAGCTGTGTTTGAATTGGACCTAGTACTTAGTTCTCAGAATGAACAGGCTCAGGCCTGTTGATGTTATTATCTTCTTTCTAGTGATTCTGGGCAGAACTACATTTGGAATATCTTTCTCTCCCTTTGCTGATGGGGTTAATGTCCGAGGTAATGTGGACAAGTGCTTTGCAAGGAACGACTGGATATGCAAACCTTCAAGTCGACAAATATTTTTTAATCTTTCATGGACTGCTGCTGCTTCACACCCCAGAGTTTGAGGCCACTGACCTCAACTTTGCAAATTTTATATCCCATTACCACCCTGTGAGCTCTATACTCCCCAGAGCCACATAGTTGATGTTTTAGCTGGAATCTGAGAAAGTGTCTGAACATTTCCTGAAGAGTTGGCTAGGAGCAGTTTGGCAGCTCAGTCATAAAATCCCAGAGCTAGTGGCTGGGGTATACGTTATAATTACCTCACACTGTTTCCTCTCTGAGCCTGGTTGTGGGTAGCTGGGGTAGAGTGGTATTGCTTGTGGGACTATCATTTAAAGGCCTGAGGAGTCATTTTCAATGAACACTAATAACCGTTGGCCATATTTTCAGGGAGGCTTGGAAGTGTGGACATAGACATGCTTGGGGGCAAATCCTGGCTCCACCGCCTACTAGGAAGGAACCTAGTGGCTTGTCTTGTGTGAACCTCAAGTTTCCTCACTTGTAAACAAGATTCCAATATTCGCTTTTCTTAGTGCTTCTCAGATTTAATGAGATAATACATTTGAAGTTCCTAGTACAGTACCTGGTGTATTTAGCTATGGTGATGAGGATGATTCTAATTCTGCTACAGATAAGGAAAATGAGGGGGTGGATCATACTGAGAGGCTGGATTTTTATGGCTGAAGCAGAAAGTCAGATAATCTTTACTACTGGAGATGCAGTCTCTATTTTCTCATCTTGGAACCAATTATTTTCAGAAACAGGAAGCAAGCTTGAACTTCAAAAATTATAAAAATATAATTTTAATTAATTATTTTTATTAAAATAGAAACTCCATAGAAACTCACTTTCTATGGAGATCTGATCATACCCAGGCAGGGTGCAGGTAATATTTTTATTTTTGAGTTTCTCTATCCTCTCAGTTGTGTTGCCTTTATTTGGAAATAACTTACCGAGTCCTTATTAATATAACCCCTCAACACCTCCAGTGAAGTGTGCATTTTTTTATTGAAAGATGTGGCAAACAGGCCTTGTCTCCTCCTGATGGGCACTTTTGGGGGCACTGCTTCTATCACTTGCCCATCACTGTGTCCAGAGAAATGGGGCACTTGGCTGGCCAGGCCTGAGCCATGTGGAATGAGCTCATCTGAGGAAAGAAGAGTTTTACTAGCAAAGAAGCAGAAGGGATGCTGGGTGGTTAAACACGGCAGATCTGCAGCTGAACCAGAAAAGCTCCCTTTCTCATAGACCCAGTACTTCTTCAGTTCCTGCTGTCATTACTGTTCTCTCTGGATGCCCTGTGGGCAGGTCTTGCTCACGTGATTTAGAGCCAGGCTGACTCAGATTGGCCTCCTTGGAGAAGAGCCATGGCCTTCACTTTCCACCCGAGCAGCCCCTTCCTTTGGCTCCATGCCGCATGGCAACGCAATGCTCATTTGGCACAAAGGGATTCTTATTTGTTGTTGTTTTTGTCTTCTGTGCCCTATTTCTCTTGAGAAATTCAAAATCTTGATTTTTTCATTTTCTTTTAATGATTCCCATTTCGATTTTAATGAGAGTTCACTTTCAAGAGATCTTAAACGATTGAATATCCGGGAAAGTGGAACAAAACATACATTATCTTAATTTAGGTAAGGCTGTGGTAGTGTTCCTAGACTGCACTATTACATGCCGACCTGGTTAACTGATTGGCAATAAATTCTAAGAAGTTGTGGTTGCTTCATGTTCATTCACAGCCTATAAAAATGAGCATTCTTTAAATAAGAAACAGTTTAAATGGATAATCGTTATGTTTCTATTTGTCATTAAAATTTTCAAATCACCTAATATCTCTCATCTCCTTGGGCTATGTCACACCACTCACTACCAATACAATCAAAGTTTACAAAAGAGCAAAAACATAAAATCAAACAAATACTAGGTACTTTTTTCTGCTCTACTAACTTCCCAGGAAAGAAAGAAACCTCCAATAACAAAAGAAAGTTTTCTTTTTAAAGTTTTGAAAACCTTTTAGAAATTTTACAAGAATATTGAAACCATTCTTTCTTTCTTCTTTTTGTCAGTAATTCTGACTTAAGATAGATATTGTAAAACATATGACAGAATCTAGACAACAGGGTCCAACTAGATTTGGAACTAATTCATCTGCTCCTTTGCACTGGGGCTCTTCCTTGGCAGTAGGTTGTTTAACACACATCTTACACCTTGAGGAGTCAGAATACTGAAGAGGGTTCTGGGCTAAATGATTTGCTTCTTTTGTCTCATATTTCCCGTGACTGTAAGAATTCTTCCATTTATGAACAGAAAAGCCAGAATTCATCTCTTTTATGGACCTGATACAAATCAACCCCTTTTTCATCAAACTCATCTTTTATTCACTGATGTGTTTATGTGGGTCATAAAGAAAGACGACCCATGAAAATGCACCATGTCAAAAAGTACTTGTAATGACCAACTCAACCCAGCTCAACCCATACTTACTAAATGGCACATGTGTGGTTAAGTCATTTATCCTTGGATCCCTTGTCTAATGAACATTAATCTTATGTAGTACCAGCCTACTTGTGATTCATAGAGACACTTTGATTAGTTCTTACTGCTTATTTAAGTTGGTAAACATGTGGGGACTAGACTGTTAGTATTTCTAAATGGGAGTCCCATCCGGCTTAAGAATGTTGATTAGCATAACAGATAGAAGTGGTTCTTCCAATGAATGAAAAGAGAAAGGTGAAGTGTGGTGTCATGACACATGTAGGAGAATAAGGCTATCAGAATGAACTAGACCAGATGCTGCTGCAAATCGTTGTTTTTAACTAGAGAGAATATACAATCAAGTTGTAGCAGTTATCAATGAATGGTCACTCTTGTTTGATCTTCTTTCCCCCCACTGAAGATTATTTTAAAGTAAATACCAGAAAAATCATTTAATTTGTCATGAAAATTTTGGTATGTATCTCTAAAAGATAAGGACTCTTTAAGAAACGTTAACACAATACCACGATTATGTTTGAAGTTGCATTAGTTCTTTTTAATATCATCAAATATTCAGTGAGTATTTACATTTCCCTAATTAGGTTATACATTTCATTTATTTTTTAATAGTTTGCTCAAGTCAGGATCCAAATAAAGTCCATGTTTTGTAATTGGTTTATGTCTCTTAAATATTTTAAAACATGTATGTTGTCCCTCTGTATATAGATTTTTTTCCTTGTAATTTACTTATTGAGGAAATTGGCTCATGCTACATGAAATCACTTATATATAGAATCTAAAAAAGCTGAACTCAGAGAAACTAGAGTAGAGTGTAGGTTACCTGGGGCTGGTGGTTTAGGGAAATGGGAAGATACTGGTCAAAGGGTACAAACTTCTAGTTGTCATATAAATAAGTTCTGGGATCTAATGTTTAGCATGGTGATTACAGCTAATAATACTGTATTCTATACTTGAAAAATATTGCTGGAAGAGTGGATCTTACATGTTCTCACCACAAAAGGAAATAGTAATTATGTGATGGGGTAGAGGTGTTAGCTAATTCTATAGTGGTAATCATTTTGTAATGTATAAATGTATCAAATCAACATGTTGTCAACCTAAAACTACACAGTGACATATCTCAGTTATATTGCAAGAAAGCTGAAAAACAAAAAGAAATTGGTTCATGTCCTGTAGAACAGTACTACTTAAAATGGCAGTCCATAAACTGTGTTAAACCAGTCTGTGATGAGATGAGAAACACATAGCAGAATGTAAATCCAGTTTGTTGCTAAATATGTTATTTTGCTCAGCTGATATTTTCTCATAGCAAGGCTTTCTAGACAAAGGAAGCAATGAGATGATTATATCCAGCTTAATAAACTCCTTATCTTACCAGTAATATAGAGTGTTATGGACCAACATTGGCCAGTCCTTGTGCCACACTTGGAGTCCAGTGCTGTAGAATTTCTCAATCTACTAATGACTACATTCCAATGGTGGTGGTGCTTATCCTGCTCCTCTGTCCCCAGTATTGTTGTGAGTTGCTCTTTAGAGCTAGAGGATTGATTCGATTCAGAATTAACTTTTTGGTAAGAAGACTTAATAAGTGGTATGTGTACTTCCTTTAGGAGGCTTATCATGCCTGCTAGTATCTCTTGTGATACTACTAACCACTGATGACCACTATGTAGATCATTAATTTATTAGGGTAGCAGAATGGGAATATTTGAATTCTCTCATTTCTTATTAATGCTATAAAGTTTTACACCTACTTCTGCCCTGACACTCCATACTTCACAGCCAGCAATGCCTGCAATGCTGCCAGGTCCACTTTCTCCACACTTGTCTAAACTGATCCACCACTTTGAGAATTTTGGGAAAATTATTTAATATCTAATACTAAGGATTAGCTATTATCATGTATAAAGTTATGGAAAATTTACACAGAAGGAGACTGGCACTTGGGGGCAGACAAGGAAAGACAGTTCTGCAAGGATCCATTCCCCTCTCCTCATCCCATGATCTTTTCTGAGAGTCCAGATGGATGAACAAAGTTAGTTATTTTTATTTTGCAGTAAGAGTTTCAAGCAAGGGCCTGTGATAAGTTGGTAAGATTTTGTACTATAGGTGGAAAGATGATATTTGCAGATATTTTAAGATTCAGAAGTTAATGTTGGTACTCACGTTTCAGCTTTGCTTCCGTGGGGCATGCTTTTTACAATTTAAGAAATAGAAGTCAGGCAACTTTAGTGATGATTCTAATGAAAGATTCTAAGCATTACTGGTATATCCAGCTCCCCCTGGGAAAAGAATGTAGGGACAAGAGGTACCCCAGTAGCTTCACCTAAGTGGGTGTGTGTGTGTGTATGTATATGCATGTATGTGCATTGTGCAAATTGCATCTCCTGTCTGAGTTTCATTTCAGTGAAAGCTGTATGCTGTTCCTTGGGGACTGATGTATTTTTACTACCTAGTGTCAAACTCCTAGGTTAACTGACAGGCTTTTAGAACAGAGGCTTTGTGTTTGGGAGCTACTGCAGAGATTTGGAAGCCTTTTGAGTATGGGTTGGATGTGTTTTACTCTGTTTTGACAGCATCATCTCCTTCTCAGAGGTTGTCACTATGTTGAAGCTTTGTGCTCGAGTCAACTTAATTGTAAATCTTGAAACTCAAATCCTATCACACCTTCCCCAGAGCTCAAAGGATGTTGAGAGGCCACTGCTGGCATCACAAAAGGGAAATCTTTTGGATTGAATTTCAGGGAAGAGCTGTGCTGGCAGGTGGAGTGAGAGTTGCCACTTTCTCTGTGTAATGGACCCTGTGCCCACAGCCTCTGAATTAAGCCATAGAGACATGAATCTGGAGGGTGTTTTAGAGCATCATCTGGATCACCCTGGCCTTTGTGCTGCTCATTGTCCTCTTAAGTGGCTCAGATAGTTGCCTGCAGTACCTAACGGTTTTGCTTGAATTTACTTTTTCAAAGACAAGACACAGCCATGTTCAAGTGCATGTACAAAACATATTCTGATGGAAGCTGTGAGCAGGTTTTGATGTACCCAGATTTTGAATCTTTATATTGCTCTCCACCCATCCAGTCACTTCTCCAAACATGGAGCATGTTAAAAGCTGACATTTTTACCAAAGGGAAGAGGACAAGCTATTCACCATGCAGAAGTTATGTCAGAAACAGAAGTAGCAATCTGTAGGAGTGTTCCGCAAATGCATTCCTGTTACCATTGCTTTTCTTTTGCACTATACCTTGTAAGCTCTAATCTCAATTTTTTTTTGAAGACCTAAGAAAGAAAAACCAGTGCACAAAAAATTATGCACAAATTACTTTATGTGAAGGGGCACATTCTTTCTGGGGTATTTATGGAAATATCTTTCTCATATCTAATCTAAAAATTTTTAGTACTAACCTTGAAATTCTTATTGGAATTAGAATATTAATATTCCAATTCCAATAAGAATATTGGAATATTAATAAATTCTTTGGGTTTTTAATTGATTTATAACGTGTTTCTATTGTGTAGTGTTTGAACAATTACTTCTCAGAATTTCAGTTTCCTCATCTGAAAATGAGCCCAGCAATATATTTTCTTGATTGGATTGTGGGGAAAAGTCATGTGACCACTTTGTAAAGAATAAAGCTCTCTGGAAACTGCAATTTACTGTTTTGATTCTATAGTGTGACTTCACATGGATTAAACTCCTGACAGTCAAATTCCCTCAAATTTAAATTAGACTATTTTTATTTAAAGTTTTCCAGACATCTAAATATTTAGAAATAGATGCTTATAACTTTGCATCAGTTACAAAGTTTAAAAAAAACTTCTCAAGTTCTTGATCCCTAATGTTGCAAATTGTTAATCTCATCAACAACTGTATACTTTTAGCTAACTTCTCTGACTTTTTAGAAACCTAAACTCTATCAGTGATTTATTTTATATTTTTTGTTTCTTAGCAACAATGTTGTTTCTTTTCTGATAAAAGAGTTTGGAAGAGAAATGTTTTAAAAGACTCATGGCATGTTGATTCCTATGAAATAGATTTTGAGATACAAGATCTCTGAAGCTTTTGTAGCTATAAAATGTTTCTAAGTGGTACATCTGAAAGATGGAAAAATTTTATTCTCATTCCCCATGAATTCCATTTATAGGTAACTTTTGTTATGTATTTAACTTTTCATTTATAATTTAAAAAGTTTTTTAAAGTAGATGAAATGATACTGATTTCTTAGTTTTTTTATTTTTAATTCCTTTATGCTATTATCTAATTTCTTATGAACATATTTACCTTTTCAATAAATTAAATATTCTCTACTCTGACAAAATTCTCTCTAACTTATGTTGTCTTGCCTGGAAGTACATTTGAAACACTAAGCCTTCATTTATCATTCAACATTCAAGTATTGTGCTAGGTGCTGGGGTTGGAAGAATAAATCTGAACTTCCTATCTATCTTTAAGAAACTCACATTGCAAAAAAAAGTAGTAAGTATTGGGGTCTAAGGGATCTGAAATGCTCCAGTAACTGAAGTACGAGATTGAAGCCGCCAAATAGAGTTCAAAACTGACCTTTGTCCGTGCTCCATGTAAAAGCCATTCTTTCTGGAAATAGCTCACTGAACCCTCGATCTGTGAACCAGTCCTGGGTGCTGATTTTATATTACACTTGTTGGTGGGGTGGGATCTTATGGTCTCAAAAAGAAATCTGGTACTTTGAGCATTAGAATATCCAATCAATCCCCAGTTTTTAAATCCTTGATTTATGGACTTAAGGATATCCCATATTAGCTTTAAGGGTCCCATGCTGAGGGTGGGGGCAGGCACTGGGCCTGAGGCTGGGAAATCTTTGGTTCCCACTGCCATCTCAGGCCTGGGTAGAGTGGCCTCCGTTTAGGTGTTCAGTTCCCACAGCCCACTGGACAGCTTACTGTAGCTACAGGGACCATGGGTTTGAGTGGCCAGGTTTCCCTCGGTTGCCTGCCGTGGAATGTGTTTTCTCACTGAAACAACATTTTCAGTTGTGGTCAGGTTCCCAGACCAGCCTACAATAGCCTGTTTAGCTAATAGAGACTGCTGTTTGAGTAGCCTGGGGACCAAGCCACCACCTATTAATACTCTTTCTATTGGAAGAGCCAGTTCTAAATACCAATATAGAAATGACATTTTGGAGCCCTACCTGTTTGTCATCTGGGAGCTGCCAGTACTCCAAGCTAGAATATCCAATCACTCTGCACTGCAGTGCCTGAAGGACCCCATTCTTCCCCCTAAGCCTGACCCCACTGGCTGGTTTTCCCGTCTTTCATGGGACTGCCAGTACATTCAGAAGATATTATCTCCCTGGACAGAGCTCTTGATTTAAATTTCTGGGAAATTGTGAGACTCATGGTTTCTTCTGGTGGTGATAAAGAGGAAGGAAGGGAACAGCTGGAGCTGATGGGATGGTGAATTCCCTGGACACCATATGGGCCTGCATCTTACTATGAAGGTTCTGGATCTTTAGTTTACTTGTTTGCATTTCAGTCATTCCTATAATTTTGTTTACCCCTTGGAAAAGTACAGTGTGGCTTTGGCTTGAGTCAGTGGAGTGAATATCCCAGTTGAAGAAATGTCACAATTGCCTTGAACTCACAGGTAAAGCCCAGGGTTTGCAGAGTTCTGGGAAGCAACATGCGTTTTCACTGTGTTGTCGGTTAAATCCTCTAGATGCTGGGGAAATGCAAATTTGAGATGTGCTAGATTTTCTGTGTTGAGGAAACACCTCCTCATCCTTATGGAGTCAGGTAGTAAAATTCCAGCTTCATAAAAATATATACTTTCCCCATGTTTAGATGGGAGCACCTATTATACAGCCAACTAGGGATATGATGGCAGGAGGCCAGGCACAGATCCAGAGCAATAAGTCTGGTGCTGTGACAACTATGACAGCAAGTTGGTCGAATCATTGCCTCCAGATGCAGAGGGCTGGCCTTCAGGTGCTTTGGTCATCTCAGCAGACTTCTGCGTCCTCAGTGTTGCTTGATCCAGAGTACCAGAAGCAGAACATGCCCCGTGCCTCAGTGGGATCCACATAGTGAAGTGCTTCTGGTCTTCCTGGCTCAGTGTCTAGGTTCCTGTTACAGTGCACCCCAGGGCTTCAGGTTCTTCCTTATATTTTTTTCAAAAAACATGTGCACATGCATACATACACAAACACACACATTCCAGTCAACTCTAAAGGATTCTGACAGGATTTAAATCAGCTGCCAGTCTAAAATGACCCCCTAGATTTGGGGAACTGCCTTTACAGTTTTCTATTTCTTTGGCTTTCTTAGGCTGTGTGTGTGTGTGTGTGTGTGTGTGTGTGTGTGTGTGTGTGTGTGTTCCTGACATGGTGACTTAAATCCCTTGACTCTGAAGTTCTTGGGTTTTTGCTTTTGATCAACACAAAAACCCCACCAAACATAGTTTAGGGTACACAGCAAATGAAACTGTGGCTGCAACACCCTCCCTGTCCTGTCTGTGCTGTGAGGTACCCCACTCAGTGTGCAAAGAGTGTTCACCTGAGCAACACGTGCAGACTGTGATTGTCATGATGGTCGTCTTTAGGAGCTGGCACACGTGTCTGACTCCATCATGGCCTTGATCAGTTGCCACAACCTGCTGTAATAAAATACATCCCAGTGTGTGAGCTGAAAACCTTTGTTTAGTTGCTCTTGGATATTCATGTAGGAATATTTTGTCTACAAATATTTTGTCTACAAATATTTTCTTGAAGAACTGTATTGATCCCTGAGTCATAAACACTGATAACTTCACTATCAGAATAAATGAATGATCAGCATGTCTGCAGAATGAACCAAGGCATGAAACCATTATATAGCTTACAGTTTAACTGCCTATAGATCTTCAAGTAGGCATGAAATATTCTTCCTTTAAATTGTTCAATTTATAAGAAATAGTTCTATTAGTTTTCCACATTGGTGGCATTTATGGCTGGCTTATTTATGACATCAAAGAGATGGCATTAATCTTTGCTAATTGTACGTTGTACTTCCTAGGGCATTTAGTCAATGTTACCCTGTGTACCTTGTGTAATGCCAGGACATTCTCAGGCATTACAGACATTTTTCTCTGCTGGGATCAGCGGGGATCGGGTAGGTTTCAGGGATGAGCATCTGGACATAAAGGTTTTTAAAACAAATAATTACAATATAGTATCTTTAGGTTTTTGAGAGGTATGTCTGGAATTGTGTTGGAAGGTTGAAAAGTGGGTGGGATTAATCAAAGAGAGAGAGTTAACACTACAGCAAGTGTGGATTACACCTGTAAAGAGAAAGAAGGAAGAGCTAGTATAAAGATGGAAGGAGAGTCTGGATTTAGCATGTGTGCACGGGGGAGGGGCGTGTGCAGGAGTGAGGCTGAGTCAAGGGAAAGGAGGGTGGATGCTGGTGTCGGTGGAGATGAGAGCGGCAGGTAGGGTGGGTCTGCGTGGTAGAGATCTGAAGCTAACAAAGAGATGTTTCACATTTTGTGGAGGGGAAGGTCTGTCTCTGTAGAACAATAGAATTAAGCATGATGAACATGAAAAGATACTTAGCTGCATTGTCCTAAGGAAGAGAGAAACTACGAAGCCAGGAAGAAAGAAGGTGGTGTTAGTGCCACAATGAAACACTAAGATTTGGGTGAGGGATTTGGTAACAGAGTTAGAGAATCTAAGAAGAGTTGCAGCAGTGGGATGAAATAAAACTAGTGAATCTTCTCAGCATCTGGTGAACATCAAGTCACAACTCAGAGAGTGCCCTTCTGAGCCTACCCTGTGCTGGATAATGGGACTAAAAGCCGTTGCTCTGGACTCCCCGGGCTCCCCAGGCTATCTTTGATAGGGTGTTTTACCTGTTGTATTGACACTCTTTTCATACATGCCTGTCTTCTTTCAAGAGCAGAGACTGTATCTTAGTCACTTTTTAAAAAATGCAACTGTTTATTGATAATTGCATGGTTATAGTATTATTTTACCTGTAATAAACTTTTTACTTTAGAACAATGTTAGACTTACAAAAAATCAAGAGGGTAGTACACAGTGTTCCCATATACCTGAACAGTTTCCTCTGTTCTTAGCACCTTATGCTAGTAGGATGCATTTATTACAATTAATGAATCAATATCAATACATTCTTATTAGCTAAAGCCCATTCTTTATTCAGATTTCATTAGTTTTCAACTGAATGTCCTTTTAATGTTCAGGATCCCATTCATGATAACCATGTTATACTTAGTTGTCAGATCTTCATAGGCTATGGCAATTTCTCAGACTTTCTTTGTTTTTCATGACCTTGACAGTGTTGAGGAGCATGGGTCAGGAATTTTATAGATTGTCCTTTAATTGGAATTCCTTTGGAAGGAAGTCAGTATGCATAGCCCTCATTTAAGGAATGGGGAGTTACGTTCCACTTCCTCAAAGACAGAGTATCTACATAAATTATTAGGAATTTTCCAGCACAGGAGATTTACCTCTTCTCTCCTATTTTTTAAATTTATCCAATCGTTTGTTTATCAGTATGAACTTGTGGGCATTTATTTTATACTTTGGATTATAATCCAGTATACTTCTGTTATTTCTTTGCTCACATGGAGCACATCACAAGCTCTTTCATTTGGCTCCCGTGTTCCTTGACATGCTTTCTTGACTGTGGGTAGTGGTTCAGCATGTCTTTACTTTCTTATTTTCTATCACTATACGATGCTCCAGGCTCATCTTGTATATTTCTTGCCCAATCCTAGAATCAGCCATGGATCTCAGGAGCCCTGGTTCCGTTTATTAGAGAGGGTATTTGAAACCAAGATTTGGGATTTGGTGTGCTTGTCTAGTTGCTTTTCTTTCCTACCTAACAGAGCGCTTGGCACATGCAAGATTCTCACTAAGTATTGTTGAATGGCTTTGTGTTTATGGGTGAGGTGATGACTCATGTGCCCTGTTGTGTGTCCAGTAATGAAGTTACTGGCTACACAGGAATATGAGCTGTGTGATCTTGGATAGATGGAGTTTGAGGTAGTAGTAGAATGTTTGATTCTAAATGCCTGAGAATAGAAAGTGAATAGAGAGAAACAGAAGGATAAAGGAAGAAAGGGAAGGAGGGAAAAAGTAGGGAGGGGAGGAGGGAAGCAGGGAGAGAAAAACAGGCAGAGACATTTTCCTTTGGAGGAAAAGACAATGAAGTCACTAATCTACTAGAGATGAGAGAAAGCAATAAGCTCTTGCAAACCAGAATACAAACTCTTTCTTTTTGAGATTATTTTTAGTAAGAAAAACTTCATGAAGTGGGTTAGCAAGATTGGCTGGCTTGTGTCTTCCAAGGAGGAATCAGGAATGTACATGTGCCAGTCAGTGTTGACGCAGACAATTCAGAAACCGTCCCCGGGTCTGGAGAGCCCAGCTAAAGCTTGAGGAGGCCATGGAAGCTGTTTTCATTACCAGGGTTTGAAGTTTCATTACGTGAGTTGTTGTGACTGGCAGATGGACTGGAACAGTCACATGTGGTATTCAGATCACCGCTGGGAGGTGTGACCTCTGCCTGCAGTGATGAGGGCCAGAATAAAGGCACTCTAATAAGGGAGGGCATGTTTGCAAAGATCGTCGGAGCAGTAGTGAATCCTTCATCAGATTGTACTCATGGTTTTTCTTTTTGTTTTCATCTTGAAAAAAATTTATTGAAGATGTGAGAAGAGCATGATTTGTAGTTCACAGTGTATGTAGCTCATTTGTGTAGTTTAGTTTTTTCATGATCTCACATTTTTAAGAGTGAAAATTGTTACTTTTTAAAATTCTGGAGCAGTGGGGTATCGGGGTATTGCCTTGAGGCATGCTGCATGGGCAGTTGGGCACCCTTCATTATGTGGGGGCATATGCCTTCTGATACCCCTCCACAATTATGTTCAAGAGGACTATATCATAATTTTGTCCCCCAAAGTTCATAAATGCAGGCAATTCATGGAGCAGGGTCAATGTCATTAACCTTTTCCTAACCCTAGTATTGTCCATGCCTGAGGATTTAATCACTCCACAGGCTGAGAATCTCATGCATATGAAATAAGAGCCCCTAAACTTATTTTTATTATCCCAGTCTTGTCTGAAAAGAAGTTTGCACTTAGGATAGGAAACAGAAAGGCTATCCTGCTATAAGAGAAGCCAGACTCACAGAAGTGGGCTCCGGCTAAGAAATCTGGATGCACTGCAGACGTCTTGCACAGAGGCCAATTCCTGCAATGATGTGGTCAGATGTGGTAGAGCCCAGCTGTTTGCTTCATTGAGAGGGGCTCTAGCTAGCCCACACAATCTCTGAATGCTGTGTCTGAACTGGATCCAAATATTTAGCCTGCTGGGGCTCACCCATCCCCCAGAGTGATTGGGGTTGGACCACTGTAGATATTCAAAGCAACTGGTAAGAGAAGTTGCAGATAAAAACTCAACAATTAAAAAAAATTGTAATATACAGCGGTGAAGTAGAATATAAATGTGTTTACACTTTTCTCCCCTGAATTATTAAAAACACTTTGTGCTTTTTCTTTGGTCCATTGATACACATTTTGTGAATGCTGTTGGGTGAAATACCATCTTGTCATCTATATGCATCCCTGCCTTAACATAGGGGTTAAGAGAGTGTACTCAAACATCAGGCTTCCTGAACTCAAATCTCAATCTTTTACTTCCAAGCTGTAGGACGTTAGTAGTTTAGTTAACCCTCTTAAGTCATAGTTTCCTTAATGTTAAAGACAATAATAATAGAGTTAATCTCAAAGGGTTGTTATGGGGATGAAGTCAAGAAATGTGTCTTTGGCACTTAGCACAAAGTTTTTTCCTTTTGAATTTTACCTCTAATTTGCTGAATGGTACTGTCACTCGCATGGAGCTTTAGCTGACTTTTTTGTTGGTGGGTTGGTTGGTGGGTATGGCTGATGTAGTGAAAAGGAAGAGAAAGAGGTATGAAGGCTACACTTTCATTTGCACAAAAAGCAACTTCATTAAGGATTTATCTTCTTTGTTAATACTTTTTGGTCTAAAACCTTAGAATAAAATCTTTTATAATTTGGAATAGCCCAACATGTCTACTTTAGACTTTACATGTCTTAGTGCTTTCCAACCTAAATAAGCCACTCATTTGTTTCTAGAATTAGAGCTGTTTTTCCTGTGCGTGCAGAACAAATACCACCCAGCTTGTCTGAATGAGTTCTGTTAGTTTGTAGTTCTCAGAGTCAGCAAGGAGAAATCTTACATCTTTCCAATATCTTGCCATAAATCATATAACATAGTATTACTTAGTGTGGTTAAAGAAAGAATGTTTTAACAAGATTAAAACAATCCAGTCATCTGTTTGGGGATTTTGAAATTCTGTAATATATTACCTATTATAAAAGATAAAGTTATTAAACTAAAAAAAGTAGGAGCACGCAAACAAAATAAATCCCCATTCAACGTGATATAGAATTTTAAGAAATTGTGATAAGTAATGAAAGGGAACTGTGAATAAATGAAACAGCTCAGACTGTTTCATTTTAATCTAGCAGGAAATACCCTATTTAGGAGATACACTGTTCTTACTTTTAATGTAAACTTCTTGCTTTTAATAAAAGATGGTGATCAAAGTATAACAGCACATATTTTAAAAATGAACACTATGGATGGACATTAAGTGAGAAACCTCCCCAGATCCTCATCTCTTAAGGTGACCTGTTTTAACCATTTCTGTCTTTAGTTCCTCTCATATTTATCTCTGTGACACCATCTACTGTGCTTGTATCTCTGGGTCTAGATTTAAACAGTATTATTGCCTCCTTGCCATGAGAGCTGGGGACATAGCTTACTTAGATATCTATACCTTTTCACTCTCTTCTCCTTCCCATTTTAAAAATAATTATAGTATGACTTTTAGTTGTTGTTATTTTAAAATACCATGTAATATACTTAAATCTATTTCTTCCATCAACTGCTTTATTTCTCTCTCCACCTTACTTTCCCAATTTATAACAGTTATACCACTACTCTTACTGAAGGTTTGAAACATTTACATTATTTGTTTTGTAACCATTGTAAATTGTAACGTCTTCCATGTTTTGTCTGTAGGTTGATTCCAAATGTGAAAAAAACAATGAAGACTGTCTGTATTGCTATGACTTTTCAAATACCTCAGAAAATCCTATGAGTATCTTGCTTTGTAGCGCAGAAATTACTGATTCTGGACTCTTTTTTTCTTTGTCTTTTCCCTCTGTTATATGTGTTGTTACTCCATAAATACACTCATTCTTGTCAGACAATATGTCCTGATTTTTGTTTAAAAAACATAGTTACTGCAACCGCAGGACACTCTACAAAGGCTCAGGGGTCCTCTGAAGCTATTCCAGGGTTTGGTTTAGGGTTGGACTGGATCCAGTGGAGTTGTAATGGGCTGTTGGTGGGGAAGGTTTGGGGTGGTTGACTTTGGCCTTGATCATCGTTTTCAAATGAGATAACTTTTATGAAGTTTGGAAAGTATGAGGGTTGCCCCCACCCCTGCCCCCTAACCTATCTTCTTTCAGCCTTTCCAAGATTCTGAGTTGCCCTAGGAAGTTCTGGGGACTCTGAGCTGAAGTTTTGGGCACGACTTGGCCACAGGAGAGACAAAGGATTGAGAGCCATTGGCTTAGACTGCCTAATAAAACTTTTCTCTCTTTAACATCTTATAGTTACCATGGCTTGAGTAGCTAATTTAATTCAGAACATGATTCCATCAGGACAGTAATGCTGTTATGCTTCTGTTGTCCTTTTCCTGTGTGCTTTTACTGTCATTATTTCATCATATATATATATATACACACACACACACACACACACACACAATGTGGTCAAGGCAGACATTGCCTTATCTCAATGTGTAGAAAAATAAAATAGGGCTTAAAGAAGCCCTAAAATCATGCACATATTGAGTCTCTATCCAATCAATTCTGTCTAGCTTTGGAGAAGCCCAGGGTTGC
Source organism: Manis javanica (assembly GCF_040802235.1). Lineage (NCBI taxonomy): Eukaryota > Metazoa > Chordata > Mammalia > Pholidota > Manidae > Manis > Manis javanica. Next base: position 98,517,743 of record NC_133163.1, on the reverse strand, counting down.
TGAATATGGATTTAGGGCCCTTTTGTTGGCTCCTCCATCCTTCTTCCTACCTCTCTTTCTGACCTCGGCATCAGCAGTCTGAAGTATGCATTTTGCCCTGCAGAATGTTCCAGTTTCTCTGGGGCTGTGCAAGGAGTACAGGACAGGCTGAAGACCTGACCTTGGTTTCCAATCCTAAATGTGCTTGAAGTACTGAATTCACAGGAAATATAGGAGGGTTTTGTGCTGTTACATACATATGGTCTGTTTATGCAGGGAGAGTATGTGAGTATACCCAAAGCAAAAGTACATTTTAGCTTTGCAGTTGTTTTTAAAGGGTTATACTTATGCGACTAAGATTTATACCAGCAAGCCTTAGAATAGCTCCTAGTTTGTGCAACTGATTGCAAAACACTTAACCTTCTTTCTCAGCCCCTGAACTTGAGGAACTAGCATCAATGTTTAGGCTCTCAGATGTGGCAAAATAAAATGAATGGTTTCTTTGGGTTCTCCTGTATGTTCTGACTTCTGCCTTAGTTTCCAGTGTAGATTTCCCTAGATCCTTACCCAGTTGCTTCCTTTAACTGTTAAATATTGATCATGGATTCTGAATGGAGGTTTTGCTCCAAGAAATGGGATGAACTGTCTGTAAATAAGAAACCCTAAGTGACACTGATGTTATTTTCCTGCAACTGCCGCTATCAATTGTGTTTCCAAACTTTGGCTACAGAAATATTTACATGTTTTGGCTTTTTTTTTCCTGACTCATGTCAGAGTTGCATTCCTTTAATGCTGGTGAAAGGAAGAATGAGATCACATTTGAGAGGTGATTGAGCCATAGAAAAGAGTAGACACAGTGTCAGTGAGTGAAATTTAAAACCTTATATGCAGAATTTCTTTTTTATTAAAGTATCATTGATATACAATCTTAGGAAGGTTTCACATGAACAACATTGTGGTTTCAACATTCACACATATTCTCAAGTCCTCACCCCCACCCCCACCCATTGTAGTCACTGTCTATCAGCGTTGAAGATGCTGTTGAGTCATTACTTGTCCTCTCAATGCTGTATTGCCTTCCCCCCGTGACCTACCTGTATTGTGATTGAGAATTACTGCGCTCCTTAATCCCCTTCTTCCTCCCTCCTCACCCGACCTCCCCAACCCCTCCCCTTTGGTAACCACTAGTCCCTTCTCAGAGTCTGTGCGTCTGCTGCTATTTTGTTCCTTCAGCTTTGTTCTGTTTTTATACTCCACAAATGAGTGAAATCATTTGGTACCTGTCTTTCTCTGCTTGGCTTATTTCACTGAGCATAATACCCTCTAGCTTCCTCCATGTCGTTGCAAATGGTATAAAACCTTATATGCAGATTTTATCATGACCTTTGTCAACTAGATGGGTAGGAGGCTTATTGTTTAAATTAGACTCATATGGTCCCATCAATTTTTATGTCTGCATTTTGATAGAATACACTACATTTTGCATCTCTGGTTTACATTATTCTGATGTATGCAGAGGTGACATTAAAGGACATCCTTACTGGTGTCGTGTTAAGGTGTGCGAAACGCTAAGCCGTTGTCTCATGAGTTCACTTGTTTCTGTTTGCAAATATCCATCCTGTTCTTATAACTCAGGAACTTTTCTCCTTTTATTTGGTTATATATTCTTTTTTTTTCATGGAATTCTTGTGATCAGATTTCCTGTTTTTGTTGCAGACCCAATGTCTGTGGATCACGTTATAATGCTTACTGTTGCCCCGGATGGAAAACCTTACCTGGTGGAAATCAGTGTATTGTCCGTAAGTAAAAAAGACAACCTGTCATACTTCATGCCCTTCTTTTGTTGTTTTGGTTGCATGGTGATTCTTACTATTTGTCCCTTTGTGACTGCGTACCACTGATATGTTTATAGCAGAGCCTTCCAGCTCTCAGATTTTTCTGCTTCCTCTGAATCCAGGTTTTGGGAAACACACCAACTTGGTTAAACCCACTGTCTTACTTTCATTTAGAGTATTTCTGAGATACAGGGACTAGAGCCACAGGTGTACTTTCCTCAGAGTTACATGTCCTCACATATGTTGTGCCTAGGTGCATAGACTATGTCATCACTTCGATGTGATTTTGAAAAAGGATACCATTGCTGCTTTCTTCTTGTAATTTCTAACTTTGTTGCCACCCACAAGCTCCACCCACACCTTGGAGGCTGAATTTGGGTAGGCTGAACTCTGATATGTGCAGAGGTGATATTAAGGGATCTCCTATTGGTATCATTATGTTAAGGTGTCCCAAACAACTAAGCCAGCATTGAATCTTGTGAGTTTACTTTTTTTCTGTCTGCAAAGATTCATCCTGTTCTTACAACTCAGGGATTTCTTGTGTGTTGAATGGGGGTGGTCAAGGCCAGAGGCAGACCCAAAACTTAGACAAAGAGAAAAGTAAGTAGACAGAGCATCCAATGCAGGTAAGTGGAAAGGCTATGGAAGAACTGAAATGGTACCAGAGATTCCTCTGTTGACTCTGCCACCATGGCAAACCTCCAGATTCTCATCATATCCTGTAAATGTTGAATGACAAGCCACATGCCAGACGAGGTACTAATTAATGGACATACTAAGTCATGTTAGTTACAGCGTCTGTCCTCCATGAACTTTTACTGTCAGACCTATGAAATAACTTTCAGTTTTCAGAAAACTCAATTAGTATAATGAGGAAATTTAGAGCTGAGAGGACCTGAAGGAATCATTGAATCTACCTTCTCACTTGGCCTAGACTGGTCTATTCAGAAGAATAGAATATTTCAACCAATATTCTCTTGGTGATCTGAACAAGTTAATCCCTTTACCCATTCTTGATTTTGACCAAAAGCAGCTTATTGATTTGTCACATTGTGGTGTATTTCAGGATCAAAACTGAATCCCTAAGAGAGGGGTGTAATGATATTTGAGGTTTTCTAAATGAACTTGACAAGAGAGCCCTTTCCCTGGTGTTCTGTAGAATCTCTGATAAATGCTGCCTTCAGGTATTTAAATAAATGTTTATAGGATCCTTTGACAGCTTATTTCTTAATAGTTTTCAATCTCCATCCTAAGCTTTTCTGATGTTTCAGTGCACTTTCTATCAGGTGTATTATTTTTAGCTTTGCACATCTTGTTTGGCTATTCCAAGGTTATAGGGGCATTCGAGGAAAGGATCATGCCCAAGTATAAAAAACAGTGACCAAATCCTAGTCTGCTGATTAATACAAATCATTTGTCATTTAAAATTACTCCTCTGGCCACTAACGGAGCATATGGTACCAGTAAGATCTTAGTCTCTGGTTGGCATGAAAGTGTTAATATTTCCCTGAAAGATGAATGGCTTCCTGACTGTAGAGTCAGTATATCCCAGTAGATTCCAAACTTCTCCTCTCAGATGTCAGTGTAATTCAGAACAGGACTAAAATGTTAGTGAAAAGCTGCTCCACAGACCCTGTGTTCTCAACTGGCAGGATCCGATCTAGACAGAGTCTTAGCAGGGTACAGTCTCTTATAAAAATGATTAAACAAGCATTGACAATGAAATAGTCTCCCAAGAATACTGCTGCAATTTTTATATCATTAAATCTGAAAGTTAATATAAAAACCAAATGCTTGTAGGCATAGAAATATGTTTAGATCCAGGACTTTTGTTTGTTTTGTTTTCCCTTCATAGGCTGTCCTGGGCTTTTGACAGATTGGGTGCTGTGGAGTGAGCAGAGAGAGGCTGAGAAGCACAGATAGGAATAAGGGAGTTGCCAAATTTTATAGCCAGAGCTTGTGTAGTCCAACAGATTTTGTTTTGCAAATGAATAAACTTGAGGCCTAAAGTCACATAAGTCATGCTGGGTTTCCTCAATTGAGGATTGGGCACCTGTAAATCCTCATGCTTGGAGGCCATGTACTAACAGACCTCTGGTTTTATTCACAGCCATTTGCCGGCATTCCTGTGGGGATGGATTTTGTTCTAGGCCAAATATGTGCACTTGCCCATCTGGTCAGATATCTCCTTCCTGTGGCTCCAGATCCAGTGAGTATAACATGTCATTATATATATAATATTATTTTATGTGGTTATGCCCTATTTTCTCCAAAATTTGCTTTTGGCTTTTCTCTTGCCTGCAATACATTTTATCACTAGAACATCTGCCTTCTCTGTTCTGCCCAAAATACTTGGACTGTCTTTCCCCAGTCTGGCCTCCCATTTCTCTTCTTCCCTCTTTATGGGGAAATTAATTATGGGACACAGTTACTATGAATAATACAAAGATTACCTCCTGTGAAGGTATCGCTTTGTTCATCTTTCTATCTCCATTGTAAACACCATAAAAGATGCTTAGTGAAATGATTATTCAGTGAAAATTTTTGGCTCAAGAAAATTAGGCATTCTTCCTTGTATTAATGCAATATGAATCTGATTTAACCCTTTTTAAAAATTCAAGGCTGTGCCTTTGCAAGAAGAAAATATAAGGAGTTGTTAAAGATAGTTTCTGGGGGCAGTTGATCATGAAGCACAAACATATTTTCCCTTTCAGAATGTTGCCACTTTGTTTGTTCTGTGGTGCCAAATAAATATCCACAGTTTATTCTTCAGAGCCATTGCTTGCTTGGTCTATCTTTTTTTTCTTCCATATGGGGTCCTCAGCAATGAATTAAGAGAAATATGGAGGTTGGAAAGGAGATGAGTCATCAGTGGTTTTTTAAAAAGTTGAGGTTCAAGTCTTTATAAACACCCCTCAACACCTTGATCATCACCAAGGCAAAAAACTGAGACTCCTTTTCTACTTCCCATTTTGGTGAGAAAACGTACTCCCCTTACAGTGTGTTGTTTTTGACAAGGTTTTAAGGAAAGGTATGAGGAATAAATGCATTCTCTTTTGTCTGTTCCAAGTAGAGGCTTCAGTGGTGTCAAGATTGACGACCTGTCAAAGAGTCCTAACATTTAACTGCGGCTGTCATAAGCCAATTAACAGGATAGGGCATGTAGTCCTGGGCAGCAGAGCTCCATGGCACTCACTCATATGCCTTGGCATTGTGTGCCTGAGAGCTCTGTAAAACTTTTCTGGCCAGGGAGCATGCAGATCTGCATGAAAGGCCAGCTGAACATGCTGGTAGGCTAGTAGCCCTAGTAGCGATTTTTAACTGACTTTTAACTGGTGTTGAATAACTGCCCCAGTTTCCAAGCCTCCTGGTTGACATAACTGTGAGGTGTGTTTCACACTGTCTCCGAAAATTCCCTAGTGGATGGAGCCCTGGCTGCCCACAGTGGTCATAGGCTTGATCATGTGTTTATCAGCTTCCCTCTCTGCTGTCTTACTTCCTTACTCTCCTATTAGTGTTTTATGAAATTACTTCTAGAACAAACTACTTGCATTTAAACTATTTTCTCAGGATCTGCTTCAGGTGGACAGTCTAGTACTAAATACGCCAGTTGTAGGCTGGGACAGAAACCTGCTCATGCACTGGAGTATTTGCTTATGGCACAAAGTGCAGCATGTTCTTACTTGATCTCAGCTTAGTTTAATGTGCATTCTCTAAGCAACAGCAGGTTCATTTTACATGTCAAGGGCACCTGAGCAGGAAGACTAGCAAGAGGCAGACAGGTCAGCTGTTGGATATCTCCATCTCCATCAAGATGACCCCCAGGCTGCCACTAAGGAGTGAGAGCCTGAGGGGTGGGGAAGGAGTCTAAATATGAAGTTGGGAACAGATCACATGTTTCATATTGGCTCTTGAATCAGCCAGCGACACTGCACTCCTCCTGCAGGGAGAAAATATAGCCAGATGGCAAAACTAGGTTTCCAGCTGGAAATGTCTTCGATGATAGTGTGAACTGCTAATGATTTCTCTGTCAAGTAAAAATCATGAGATGTGTAGATAGGATGTTAGCAAGTTGGTCCAAGTAGACTTCAGGATAGCAGTGAGGAGGGAAGAATGTAGGACATGTCCTGTTTCGCCTAGAGACTGAAGTCCAAGATTTGTGGTTGGTACTTTCTGAAGAAGTTTGGGTACATCTGTGGCACCTGGACATTGGACAGAGTCCCTAAGGAGCTTGTGGATGTGAGTAGTGTGAGGAAGAGGTTCTGATTTCATCAGAATCGTTGAGGCATTTGGAGTCTTTGAAATCAATGGCTTGGACTCTCCTTGCTAATACTGTCTAACAGCTTGCAAAATGAAAGATGGCAGAATGTTGTACACTAAGGGTAGCTGGGGATCATCAGAATTCATTTCTGATCTTTTGAAGTGATGTCCTAGGGAGCACCTATGCCATCCTGTAGAACTTCCTGCCACCGTGTGGTAGACAATACATGTAGATAGACCACTTTGCTAACTTTCCCACTAGTGGAAGGATACATAACCCAACTCCATCAAATGTTTGCATTTGTTAACTGTGGTTCTACTAAAAGGAGTAAATTTAGATCATTTCACCAGTAATTTCTTTGTTTTTTTTTAAGGTGTCCCTGCTTTATTCAAATGAGGAATATGCTTAATGAATTTTAAGATGTGGAAATGTAACATGTTCCATGACTGTGCAGGCAAAATATTGCAGTAGTGCTGGTCTCGAAAACGTGGCATGACACTGGGAGAATCCAGGGTGAAGAGTCTGTTAGAACCACTGAGTCTAAATGGTGATGATAGGGTCTTTTTGAGGATCAAATGAGGAAATGTATATAAAGCACTTAGGACAGTGTTTGGCCCATGATAGGTGGCCATCATTAAAGGCTGCTTGCTGCCCGATCTTTTACACGGTGGCCACAGAATGTGGATCCTGATAGCCTGATAGGGTGCACTCTGTCCCTCTTGATGTTACGGCAGGCTTACTGTTTTCCCTATGCTGTTCTGCTTTGCGGGATATTTCACTTGCATTTGTCAGGATAGTCTTTGTATAGTTGTCTTGATTGAGGTTTTGTTTCCCCCAACACACCCTCAATCGTCTGCGTGTCTCTCTTTTGTGTGCTCTGTTTGCCTCCCCTGGGATACTGTGTTTCTTGCGTGGTGCCTGTATCATCTTCCTGGATGCTGTTAGGCTTTTGGTGTTTTACTGCTTGACCATTATCAAGTACAGCTATCATTAGAATCTCTACTATTATGACTTGATACAATACGGCATAGGGTATGACTTTGATATTATCCTGTCCTGTCCTTGTTAAAAGCTGATTTGCTCATGGTCTCCCATGCAATACAACATTAGGATGATTTGTCGATCTTTACTTGCTATATCATTATTCTTTCCAAATAATCAGAAGAGGAAGAAGTTAAGGATGTTACCTTGAATATCTGGCGTCCAAGACAATTCTTTTAAGACACAGTTGAAAAATGATGACTACAGTTTTGCAACTGCAATTGTTTTTCTGTGTATGATGAACTTGGGTAGCTGTTCGCTCCATTTTAATTATATCTCAAAAGTTGGTGTCTTGGATATTTAAAGAACTAATATACTTCAGATTTAGGAAACCCTCAATACATTAAATCTTTGGTTATACTAGAGTCAATGATGAAATTATCCTTCTCTTTTGCCATTTGTGTTGTCATTCTCATGCTTCTTTTGGACAAAAGATTTCTTCTAATATACTTCTCTCTAGAAATGCCTCTTCCAAATGGTCTGGCAGAAATTATGGTGAAAAGCTTCACTTAATGTGAGTGTCTTCTCTTCAAGTTAAAAGAGCAGCCATGCCAGAAATAACTCGGACTTTTGATGCTGACTGTAGTTCCTCAGTGAAGTCAGTCTTCACTGTTTTTTAAATTTTTATTTATTTATTTGTTTGTTTGTTTATTTATTTATTTTGGTATCATTAATACACAATTACATGAGCAGCATTGTGGTTACTAGATTACCCCCATTATCAAGTCCCCACCACATACCCCATTACAGTCACTGTCCATCAGTGTAGTAAGATGCTATAAAATCACTACTTGTTTTCTCTGTGTTATACTGCCTTCCCTGTGCCCTGCCCCCACATTATGTGTGCTAATCGTAATGCACTTTATTCCCCTTATCCCTCCCTTCCCACTCACCTACACCCAGTCCCTTTCCCTTTGGCAACTGTTAGTCCATTCTTGGGTTCTGTGAGTCTGCTGCTGTTTTGTTCCTTCAGTTTTTTCTTTGTTCTTATACTCCACAGATGAGTGAAATCATTTAATACTTGTTTTTCTCCTCTTGGCTTATTTCACTCAGCATAATACCCTCCAGCGCCATCCATGTTGTTGCAAATGGTAGGATTTGTTTTCTTCTTAGGGCTGAATAATATTCCATTGTGTGTATGTACCACATCTTCTTTATCCATTCATCTATTGAGGGACACTTAGGTTGCTTCCATTTCTTGTCTATTTTAAACAGTGCTGCGGTAAACATAGGGGTGCATATGTCTTTTCCAAACTGGGATGCTGCATTCTTACAGTAAATTCCTAGGAGTAGAATTCCTGGGTCAAATGGTATTTCTATTTTGAGTTTTTTGAGGAACCTCCATACTACTTTCCACAATGGTTAAACTAGTTTACATTCCCACCAGCAGTGTAGGAGGGTTCCCCTTTCTCCATCCTCACCAGCATTTGTTATTCCTAGTCTTTTCTATGTTGGCCATCCTAACTGATGTGAGGTGATATCTCATTGTGGTTTTTTAAATTTACATTTCCCTGATAATTAGCGATGTGGAGCATCTTCTCATGTGTTGTTGGCCATCTGAATTTCTTCTTTGGAGAACTGTCTGTTCATATCCTCCACCAATTTTTAATAGGGTTATTTGCTTTTTTAGTGTTGAGGTGTGTGAGTTCTTTATATATTTTGGATGTTAACCTCTTGTTGGATATGTCATTTACAAATATATTCTCCCATACTGTAGGATGCCTTTTTGTTCTGTTGATAGTGTCCTGTGCTGTACAGAAGCTTTCTAACACAATGTAGTCCCATTTGTTCATTTTTTATTTTGTTTCCCTTGCCTGAGGAGATACATTCAGGAAAAACTTGCTCATGTTTATATTCAAGAGATTTTTTGCCTATGATTTTTTTCTAACAGTTTTATGGTTTCATGACTTACATTCAGGTCTTTGATCCGTTTTGAGTTTATTTTTGTGTATGGGGTTAGAAAATAATCCAGTTTCATTCTACATGTAGCTGTCCAGTTTTGCTAACACCAGCTATTGAAGAGGCTGTCATTTCTCTGTTGTATGTCCATGGCTCCTTTATTGTATATTAATTGACCATATATGTTTGGGTTAATGTCTGGAGACTCTATTCTGTTCCACTGGTCTGTGGCTCTGTTCTTGTGCCAGTACCAAATTGTCTTGATTACTATGGCTTTGTAGTAGAGCTTGAAGTCGGGGACTGAGATCCCTCCCACTTTATTCTTCCTTCTCAGGATTTCTTTGGCTATTTGGGATCTTTGGTGTTTCCATATGAATTTTTGAACTATTTTTTCCAGTTCATTGAAGAATGCTGTTGGTAATTTGATAGGGATTGCATTAAATCTGTAGATTGCTTTGGGCAGGATGGCCATTTTGATGACATTAGTTCTTCCTATCCAAGAGCATGGGATGAGTTTCCATTTGTTAGTGTCCTCTTTAATTTCTCTTAAGAATGTCTTGTAGTTTTCAGGATATAGGTCTTTCACTTCCTTGGTTAGGTTTATTCCTAGGTATTTTATTCTTTTTGATGCAGTTGTGAATGGATTTGTTTTCCTGGTTTCTCTTTCTATTAGTTCATCATTAGTGTATAGGAAAACCTCATGTTTCTGTGTATTAATTTAGTATTCTGCAACTTTACTGTATTCTGATATCAGTTCTAGTAGTTTTGGAGTGGAGTCTTTAGGGCTTTTTAGGTACAATATCATGTCATCTGCAAATAGTGACAGTTTAACTTCTTCTTTACCAATCTGGATTCCTTATATTTCTTTGTTTTGTCTAATTGCCATGGCAAGGACCTCCAGTACTATGTTGATTAACAGTGGGGAGAGTGGGCATCTCTGTCTTGTTTCCGATCTTAGAGGAAAAGCTTTCAGCTTCTCGCTGTTCAGTATGATGTTGGCTGTGGGTTTTTCATATATGGCCTTTATTATGTTGAGGTACTTGCCCTCTATACCCATTTTGTTGAGCGTTTTTATCATGAATGGATGTTGAATTTTTTGAATGCTTTTTCAGTATCTATAGAGATGATCATGTGATTTTTGTCCTTCTTTTTGTTTATGTGGTGGATGATGTTGATGGATTGTCGAATGTTGTACCATCCTTGCATCCCTGAGATGAATCCCACTTGGTCATGGTGTATGCACCTTTTGATGTATTTTTGAATTCAATTTGCTAATATTTTGTTAGCAAAATATTTTGCTATATATAAAAAAATATTTTGAATTCAATTTGCTAATAATACCAAAACCAGGTCTTTGCCTGGTTTTGGTATTATTGTGATGCTAGCTTCCTAGAATGAGTCTGGAAGTATTCCCTTCTCTTCTATATTTTGGAAAACTTTTAAGAGAATGGCTATTATGTCTTCCCTAAATGTCCGATAAAATTCAGCAGTGAATCCATCTGGTTCAGGGGTTTTGTTCATAGGTAGTCTTTTGATTAACAATTCAGTTTCCTTGCTGGTTTTTGGTCTATTCAGATTTTCTGTTTCTTTCTGGGTCATCCTTGGAGGTTGTATTTTTCTAGAAAGTTGTCCATTTCTTCTAGGTTATCCAGTTTGTTAGCATATAATTTTTCATAGTATTCTCTCATAATTCTTTGTATTTCTGTGGTGTCTGTAGTGATTTTTCCTTTCTCAATTCTGATTCTGTTTATGTGTGTAGACTCTTTTTTTCTTGATAAGTCTGGCTATGGGTTTATCTATTTTGTTTATTCTTTTTGAAGAACCAGCTCCTGGTTTCATTGATTCTTTCTATTGTTTTATTCTTCTTGATTTTATTTGTTTATGGTTTAATCTTTATTATATCCTTCCTTCTACTGCTTTGGGCCTCATTTGTTCTTCTTTTTCTAGTTTCAGTAATTGTGAGTTTAGAATGTTCATTTGTAATTGTTATTCTTTCCTTAGGTAGGCCTGCATTGCAATATACTTCCTTGTTAGCATGGCCTTCACTGCATCCCACAGATTTTTGCGGTGTTGGGTTACTGTTGTCATTTGTCTCCATATATTGCTTATCTCTGTTTTTATGTGGTCATTGATCCATTGATTATTTAGGAGCATTATTATTATTAAGCCTCCATGTGTTTGTGGGCTTTTTCATTTTCTTTGCATGATTTATTTCTAGTTTCATACCTTTGAGATGTGAGAAGCTGGTTGGTACAATTTCAATCTTTTTGAATTTACTGAAGCTGTTTTTGTGGCCTAGTATATGATCTATTCTTGAAAATGTTCCATGTGCACTTGAGAAGAATGTGTATCCTGTTGCTCTTGGGTAGAGTGTTTTGTAGATGTCCATTAGGTCCATCTGTTCTAATGTGTTGTTCAGTGCCTCTGTCTCTACTTATTTTCTGTCTGGTTGATTTGTCCTTTGGAGTGAATGGTGTGTTGAAGTCTCCTAGAATGAATGCATTGCATTCTATTTCCCCCTTTAATTATGTTAGCACTTGTTTCACATATGTAGGTGATCCTGTGTTGCATGCAAAGATATTAATAATAGTTATATCCTCTTGTTGGACTGACCACTTTATCATTATGTAATGTCCTTCTTTGTCTCTTGTTACTTTCTTTGTTTTGAAGTCTATTTTGTCTGATAGAAGTACTGCAACTCCTGATTTTTTCTCCCTATTAGTTGTATGAAATATCTTTTTCCATCCCTTTACTTTCATTCTGTGTTTGCCTTTGGGTTTAGTGAGTTTCTTGTAGGCAGCATATAGACAGGTCTTGTTTTTTTATGCATTCAGTGAGTCTATGTCTTTTGATTGGTGCAGTCAGACTATTTACATTAAGGGTGATTATTGATAGGTATGTACTTATTGCCATTGCAAGCTTTAGATTCATGGTTACCACAGGTTCAAGGGTAATTCCCTTTCTATCTAACAGTCTAATTTAACTCACTTCATATGCTATTACAAACACAACCTAAAAGTTCTTTTTTTTCCCTTCTATTTCTTCCCCCTCCATTCTTCATATATTAGGTATCATATACTGTACTCTTTGTCTATCCCTTGATTGACTTTGGGGGTAGTTGATTTGATTTTGTATCTGCCTAGTAAATAATTTTTCTATCTTGCTGTGGTTTTATTTATCCTGGTGACAACTAGCCCTACGAATACTTCCATCTATAGCAGTCCCTCCAAAATGCACTGTAGAGGAGGTTTGTGGGAAGTAAATTCTCTCAGCTTTTGCTCATCTGAAAATTGTTTAATCCCTCCTTCAAATTTAAATGATAACCTTGCCAGGTAGAGTATTCTTGGTTTGAGGCCCTTCTGCTTCATTGAATTAAATATATCATGCCACTCCTTTCTGGCCTGTAAGGTTTCTGTTGAGAAATATGATGATGGCCTGATAGGTAATCCTTTGTATGTGATCTTTTTTCTCTGTCTAGCTGCTTTAAAGTCTGTCTTTATTCTTCATGTTTTCCATTTTAATTATTATATGTCTTGGTGTTGTCCTCCATGGGTCCCTTGTTTTTGGAGATCTGTGCACCTCCACGGCCTGAAAGACCACCTCCTTCCTCAGATTGGGAAAATTTTCAGCAATTATCTCCTCAGTGACACTTTCTATCCCTTTTTCTCTCTTCTTCTTCTTCTGGTATCCCTCTAATGTGAATATTGTTCTCTTTAGATTGACAGTTCTCTCAATATTTTTTCATGCTTAGAGATCCTTCTTTCTCTCTGTGCCTTAACTTCTTTGTGTTCCTCTTCTCTAACTTCTATTCCATTTACCATATTTTCTACTACATCGAATTTGCTTTTAAATCCCTCCATTGTATGTTTCATTTCAGATATGGAATTACTTAATGATTGAATCTCTGTCCTAAATTTGTTCCTGAGTTCTTGAATATTTTTCTGTATCTCCATGAGCATGTTTATGGTTTTTATTTTGAACTCTCTTTCAGGAAGGTTGGTGAGTTCTGTTTCATTTGGCCCTTTTTCTGGTGTTTCTGAGATTTTTGTTTGAACCAGGTTCCTTTGATGTTTCATATTTCTATGTGGCGCCCTCTAGTGTGCAGAAGTACTAGTCTCTGGAGCTGCTCAGCCCCTAGAGTGAGGTTGGGGATCTCAGGGGAGCTGCGCTGGTGCCTGGGGCAAGGAAAGAGCTGTTTCCTACTTCCCAGCTGCAGTGTCTGTCTCCTGTGTCAGAGCCAGAGGGTCGAGCACACATGTGCAAGCCTTTGTGCTTTGCATCTGTAGCTGTCGTAGACGGGACCTGCCTCTGACTGGCCTGATGCCAGTGCAGTAACTGTCAGTTTGCAAGCCACTGCTGTCAGGCCAGGAGGAGGGCACAACTAGCTGCCTATCACAGTGGGGGTTTCAGAGCTGAGTGGCCAGCCAGGGGGATGGAGTGCCTGAAGCTCCTCAAAGTTCCTAACCTGCCTGGCAAAGCATGCCCAGACAACTTTGTCCCCCTATCCCTTCTCCTGCACAGCCAGCTCTGTGCAAACCCCGCCCCTTCAGCAGCCCTCTCACTGCTGGGAAGCCTGTCAGACTGCCCACCTTTCCTTTGTCCCAGAATGGCCAGTTGTGGATCCCTTCCTCTACAAACAGCTGGAATCTCAGTCTCTCAAGTATTCTACCTGTCTTAGCTTTCCAACCCCACTAATCTCCAGAGCAGCATGCAATGTAGGTTTATGCTCCCAAAGCAGATCTCCAGGCCTGGATGTTCAGCAGTCCTAGGCTCCCACTCCCTCCCCACTCCATTTCTCTTCCTACTGCCAGTGAGCTCTCATGGGGGAAGGGCTTGGGTCTCACTGGATCAAGGCTTTGGTATGTTACCCTGTTTTGTGAGGTCTGCTCTGTTCTCCAGGTCTATGCAGTCTGGTACAGCTTTCATTGCTGTTGCTCTGTTAGGATTAGTTGTATTAACTGTATTTTCATACTATATGTGGTTTTGGGAGGAGTTCTCTGTCTCACCTCTCACATCTCCATCTTGAATTGATCTCTCACCAGTATTATAAGACATTTTGTACTTGTTAGGTGATAGGGGTCAAGGAGGTCTAGGCAACTTGTGGGACCTCTGAGGCCTTAGGTTATCATTTGAAAATGAAAAGAATAAAAGGTTTCCTGTTGTCTTGTTTTCTTCTTGAGTGTCTTGTGACTCTGAGAATAGAAAATGATCTCTTAGTGGCCCAAATGAGACAAGGCATTTTCAGAAGGTCCAAACTATCAGCCAGCAATTCTTTTGGGTGCTAGGAAGACATGGCTTCCCTTAACCTTTTGGGACTCTTGTCACTGGCCTTGGGACACCAGGGCAAAATAAGAAGATTGGTTAGACAGGGTCAGAACAGTGGGTTTTATAGACTTTAATTCTAGCTCTCTTAGGACTGTTCTCACTCTATCAGTCTCTGAGGCAAGAGATGGATCCTGAATAATCCTAATTCTTATAAAGACCTGTCATGGAATTTGCTCAAACTCTTCTTAAATATGTATAAATATAAAATAGATCATTATCTTCTTAAGTAACATATAATGTAATATTATAAAAGTTGTTCATAAATTTCAGAATTTGGAGATCAATTTCATGCTCATCCAATTTCATTCATTTTTAAATGAATTTTTAAAGGATTTTTAAAACACTTCTTTTTTGAGATAATTATAGATGCATATTCAGCTGAAATAATAAAAGGACATGCTGGGTGCCCCATTTTTCCCATGTTAATATCTTGTGAAAGTGCATTATAATATCACAACCAGGATATTGACTTTGATATAGTCACAGTACAGAAGAGATCCATCACTACAAGGATGTTTCTCTTTTCCTCTGGCCCCTATACTCCCTTTAATCCTGACAGCCACTAGTCTATTCTCCATTTCTACAATTTTCTCATTTCAAGAATGTTATATAAATGGAATCTCATAGTATGTAACCTTTTGGGATTGGTTTCTTTCACTCAGCATAATTTTCTGGAAATTCATCCAGGTTGTTGCATTTTGATCCCTTTTATTGCTGAGTAATATTATATGCTATACCACAGGTTTTTTAGCCATTAGCAGTTGAAAGGCATCGAGGTTGCCTCCAGTTTTCTTTTGTTACTTGAACAAAGCTGCTCTGAACTTTAATGTACAGGTTTTTGTGTAACTTTAAGTCTTCCTTTCTCTGGGATAAATACCCAGAAACACAACTGCTGGGATGTATGGTAGTTATATTTCTAAAAAGAAACTGCTAGGCTGTTTTTGGAGTTTTACATTGTCAGTAGCAAAGTATGAATGACTCAATTTCTCTGCATCCTCACCAGTTTTTGGTGTTGTCACTATTTTTAATTTTGGCTCTTCTGATGGGTATATTATAATACCTCATTGCGGTTTTAATTTGCATTTTCCTGCTGACTTGTGATGAACGTCTTTTCACGTGCTTATTTGTCATCTGTATATCTTCTTCAGTGAATGTCTCTTCAGGGTCTGTGCCCAGATTCTCATTGGATCGTTTGCTGGTTTACTATTTTGAGAGTTCTTTATATATTCTAAATAGTAGTTCTTTGTCAGATATGTGATCTGCAAACATTTTCTCCTACTCTTAGCTTGCTTTTTCATATTTTTAATAGCTTTTCACAGAGCAAATTTTGAAAATGTGATGAAGTGCAGTTTTTCAGTTTTTCTTTTAATGGATCATGCTTTTGATGTCAAGTTTAAGAATTCTTTACCTCACCCTAGATCATGAAGATTTTCTCCATTTTTTTCTTAAAAGTTATATAGTTTTGCATTTACATCTGTGATTGCTGTTAAGATTTTTTTTTTATAAAGTATGAGGTTGAGGTCTAGGTTCAGTTGTCATATATAGATGTACAGTTGCTCTAGCAGCATCTGTTTCTGAAAAGACTACCCTTTGTCCATTGAATCACTTTTGCTTCTTTGTCAAAAATCATATTTGTGTAGGTCTGTTTCTGGTTTCCTGTTTTATTCCATTGGTCCACACATCTGTCCCTTCTCTAACACCTACAGCCATTATTATTTCAGCTGTATGATTAAGTCTTGAAAATAGAGTAGACCAATTCCTCCCACTTTATTATTCTTTTTCAAAATTGTTTTAGTTATTCTAGTTCCCTTGCCTTTCTGTATAAGCTTTAGATTAATCTTGTCTATATGTACAAAAACCCTTTCTAGAATTTTGATAGGAATTATGTTAAAATCTTTAGGTCACATTGGGAAGTACTGATATCTTTACTATGTGGAACTCATGCACTTTGATAAAATTTCATCACTTTATATTCCCTTGAATTCAATGAGAATTTGGAATTGCTTCTTCTCCAACAAATCCAAGCTATAGGGTGTAAGAGGGCCATGGGAACAATTCTAGAACAGTGTGTTAGCAAGTTTGAGAGTGTGGTACAACCACATGTTCAAAGTATGAGTACATGGGAGAATGGGAAGGTGATACTGTTTTGGAAGAAGTGACCCTTGGAAAGGTTTCTCAGGGAAGTGTGGGTTTTATATGGACAGAGAGGAGAGGAGTGTTTGAAATCTGCTCAGGCTTGTCCTTAGAAATAGTTGAGTCCTTTTCTTACTAGTCTGTCCTCTGTATAAGCACGTTTATCATTTAACTTATCTTTCTTTGAACCTTTTCCAACCCTGCTAGGGTTTTTTTTTTGTTGTGGTGGTAATATGTGTTATTTATTTATTTATTTATTTATTTATTTTTGAGATACTTTAGTGAAGTCGTTCTTCTGAGTGGTTTATCTTCAGGCACCACAGGATATTTATGCACTTAAGGAACCTGTCATTGTTATCTCTCCAAATGAAAATTATTTTTGTCCTGCAGTGACACAGGCTTCTCCTGTGGACTGTTGTCACAGGTGTAGAGTCCAGGAGTTTGTTTTTGCTTTTCCTAGTGCCTAACTTAAAAGCATGTGCTCGCTATACACATGCTTATTTGCAAATTGTTCCCCATGTTCTTTCTGCCCTTGTGCCTACCAAGACAAGGGCAGGTCTTTAGAATCATTGCCAACCTAGCAGCCCAAAGACAAGCATTGCCTGAGGTATTCAGGCCCAAAGCACAGCCCTGCATCTCTCATTCCCACAGTGCGCTCACTTTGTGCTTTTGTGGTTGGTTTTTTTAAGAATTAATTTGTACTGGGCTGTAATCTAAAATTTCTTCTACTCTTCCTGATGCCTAGCAAATGGAATGCAATCAAAAAGTATTTGTTGAATAACTGAAATGACTGGCTGACATCTAGAACACAAATCAAATTTATTTGGGATCCTGTATGGATAGAGGTATATGGTAACACTTTTCTGTTAGTTCTAGGGTGTTGAGCCTTACTTGAAATCCTTTGAGGCTGTCTTTCCATCTTCAAGGGAAGTCCTTGTTGGGCCTTTGGGTTAACTACCTGGGCAGCAGAGACGCTGACTCTTAGACTCTCCTAGGATTTTCAGTTCCTGGTAAAATTTTAACACAGATTGAGTTAGTAATATATTCTGACTTGAGGTATTTAGACATCTAATAAATTTAGCGCATCTTAATTTTTAGCTGGCTTTTGCTAGAGGTATAGAACTTGTCCTTGTTATGCTGGATGCCAGAATTTCTTTTTTAAATCAGTGTTAAGTTTAGAATATGCAACAATGGTCAGACTCAATAAAAATAAAACCAGTTGGTGTATAGATACTCTCTGAGCTGTTCCTAATGTGTTCGTGAAGCTGCATATCTGGTTCCTTTATTCCCCCTCCAGACATCCCGGGTGATTTAAAGAGATACATTTTTCCCTTAAGATCTGAGACTCACAAAGAATGAGAAGTTTCTCTGGTAAACATGTTTGTGGCAGAGCAGGTGATTCAGATCCAATTATCTGTTGATTAGCTTGCTCCCCAAGCCCAAGGATTCATAGTTTCTCAGTTTATTTGGACTACCCGACTAATCATGCTTATTGTTTCATGAGTCTGACCAAGTGATTTTGTATTTTTGAAGAAGAAGGAATATTTTATGCTGGAAAAGGTTCACCTGAAAGAGTAGCAAAAATATAAAAGCATATCAGGGAGAGTTTTATTATATTGTAGTTAAGTGTAGACATCATTCTTCTGGAAAGAAAAATTCGTTCTATTTTTCAATTTGAACAAATAATGTAAAGTCATTATTTAAATTACCATTAGCTTTTTAATCTCAAAGTGACCAAATGGCTTTGTTGCACATGTGGGAATGGAAATTAGCTTTTGGCATGAGCCACTTTAATTGAAATCAGTTTGTGGGTTGAGTTCCTATGCTGCTTGACAGATGACATCATTTCCTGTGCTTTTCCCAATCCTTACTGTTTTTCTAAGATAGGATGAAGCTAAGTTTAACTTCAGATTTTAAAGCAACTGTACACCTATTCCTGACCTACTTAGAATATTATCCATGTTTTTCACTAAATCATGCCTTTTGTATACTTGTAGTTTTTTTAGTTTAAAAGCATTTTAGCTGAGATGTTTTAATAGAAACATGGGAGCCTAAAATAATAGTTTGTTTTAAGCAATTTCCTGGGCTGCTTGATTTCTATAACAATGCTCCAACAAAAGGGTTATTTCTGCTTTTATACGTGCAGAAATGAAGATAAAATATTTTTAATAATCTACTTAGGACTGTGTAAGTGCTTAGGACACAGTGAGCAACTTCTTAGTCTCAGTTTTTGAGCCTGGATTTTGATGTCCTTATCAGGTAGCAGGAGTTAAATAAACAGAAAATAATTTAGCAAAGTTTTTTACAACACCTACAAGTAAGCAAGGTGCTACTCTGGGCACTTAGGGGGGTAGAATTAATAACCATGATGCTCCCCACTCTCAAGGAGCTTTTAGAAAAATGGGTTGGGGGTAGGAGAAATAAGTAACTGAACAAGTAGGTTAGATGATGTGGTATACATTTCCAAAGAGAAGTATAAGGTACTCTGGAGTCAGAGGCAAGAGGGCTCCTATCTAGTGGGGGAGGGAGGAGAGAACAGAAATCAGAAAAGATCAAAAGAAAGAAGGGACATTTGCAACAGGTCTTGAGATAGGCAGGAGTTCAGTGTTTGGTAAAGACGTGTGTGTTTTGTATGGGAGCAAAGAGACGAAGAGATGGATTAAAGAGGAGACTCCAGGAAGAGACAACATAAAGTTTTTGGCATTTTGTATGGTACATAATAGGCACTCAGAAATATTTGTTGAGTAAGTGAATGACTGATAAGTAAACGGGGGGACTGAGTCACAGAGCATACAAGGAGTATGCAGGGAGCCCTGAAAGGCCTGTGGGGCCATGCTGAGGAGGGCTTTGAATGCTGAGAGATGGAGGTAGTTTCTTAACATAGCAGAGACAGGGAGCCTTGATGGTGTTTCAGAAAGTGTGTGACTTGTTCTTGAAAAGGGGCATCGCTTTCAATGTGACTTAACTCTCGAGTACTCTGTGTGGGCATAGTTAAGTATTGAATTCTGAAGCCTTTCATTTACTGTTGTCCTGCTGAGATTTGTGAAGCTCCTTGTGAAGGCAGCCCCTTCTCGTGAAGTCAGCAGCCACTTTTTAATACTATACAAAGAATCCCGTCCAGAGATACTGAAAAGGGTGGCCCCTGGGAGGAGTCTTCTCTCTGCTCATAGATTTGTCCCCTGTGTTCAGGAAGACTGAGGCGAAGAGCAAGCACAGCAGCTGATTTCTTCTGTGGCATGGAAGAAGGGGTTCCCTTCTTCTTATGCAAAATTGCTAAATGTTTTTCCCTAGGAATTTTCCTCCACAGCTTGGAGGGCAGGTGGAGTAAGACAAACTTCCAAAACCTGTCCTGGCCTCCTCATATAGGGATGTGCAAACAAGGACTAATGATGAACTCATTTAGACAGGATTAACTCAGTTTAGCCTGTAGTCTTTTCCAAATAGGGGAGTTACTGTGTCTGTGGCACTAAGGAACAGCCTGGGATTTTGAAAGTGTTATTAGCATGCCTAAAATAGTGAAGTGGAGACAGCCTTAACACTAGAGAAACGAGAGCACACTCTGTGCTGTCAGTCTGTTATGGGTGTGTTTATTCTGGTTTCCCATCTTGGGTCTAAGTTGTCCTGCCCAGGGTCCTGAAGCTCACACTTCTGTAGGTGACAATGTGATAAAGAGTGGAATCCAAACTCTGTGGGTCTTATTTGGGTTAAGGTTACAGTTTAGACAAACAACTCGTTCTGAGCCAAGTCCAGCCATCTCCATTATTAAAGCAGTCTTGTTATTGGATACGGTTGTAGGTATGCTTTTTCTTCTTTTTGTTGCCTCCAAAATTTTAACAGAATTCCTTGGGATTTGTCACTCTGACTGTTTTCCTGGCCACCTACCTGGGACTCCAAATCTTTTAACAGGAAAAGTGCTTGCCATCGTAATCTTGTCTTATAGGGTTATTCAAGGCACTCTTTTCTTGTTGGTGTAAATTATAGAAATGGCATTGGGTGGTAAGTTCTGGTAAAATAGGGAAGTTATTTAGCACTTTTAAGTAAATATCCAAGAAACAATTACATTGTATTGTAAATCATTTTTTACACACAAAAGATAGCATGCTTAGCATTGTCAGTTAGGTTATTTCTGCATAAGTATATGAGTCTTGATAAACCATTTTATTTTTCTCTTCCAATCAGTACAAATCAACTCCTGTGAACTGTTGAAGTCTATGTACTTTAATTGCAAAACTAAATCATTCTTTTTTTCCATTCCTTGTCAAGTTCAACACTGTAATATTCGCTGTATGAATGGAGGGAGCTGTAGTGACGATCACTGCCTATGCCAGAAAGGATACATAGGGACTCACTGTGGACAGCGTAAGTAAACCATAGCTATGAGTATTCTGGATGTAAACCTATATAGGCAGATATGTAAGCAGATACACAGACAAAAATAATATGGAGATAAGCGCTGATGGGTTTCCTTTGATTACATGGGGCATAGCATTTTTAGAGACATCCAGGGACTCTTACAGATGAACAGATCACGTACTCTGACTGGAATTTCTGATTGGAATCTTGGGAATGGTTTTTGATTCATTTTCCACCCATTTACCTTCATCACCCCACTTACCTTATCCCTTTGATTTATAATCATGAGCCAAGGTGGAGAATTCTTGTTTGTTCCAGATGTATGCCTTCCATTTGATTCCTGAACATCTCCATCTGGATTTTTAAGACACATCTCAAATAAAATATTTCAATACTTGACCTCATTTTTCTCCTCAAATGTCCTTTCTCTTGGTTATTGAAATCTGCACCTCTCAAGCTTCCCAATCTAGATGCTACTGTAATAGCAAAAATTCAGTTTATTGGTTATTCATGAACACCATTTATCTGCCTTCTGTTAGCCCCTGTGCTTTGCAGAAGATGAAAATTCCTTTTAAAAAGCTTGTTTTTTATTACACTAAGGTGAATATATATATCCTGCAGAAAATTTGGAGAAGTTAAAAAATGTAAAAGGAAAATTATCCACAATCCCATCATTCCAGCTGTTAACCTTCTAGCCTTTTAATGCACGTTTGGAACATGAGATCTTATTGTATGCATTATTTTTCATGCTACTTTTCACTTAATATTTTATTAGAAGTATACTCCATATTACTAAACATTTAAAAATACGTTTTAGTGGTATACAATATTACATGAATATGTTACTCTTTATTTAATGAAGCCTTAGTGATGAGCATTTTTTCATGTTGTTTCTAATTTTTGCCATTGTATATGTATTTGCTATGATGGATAATGCTATTATAAATATACCAAAATTTGTAGAGTGTCCCTGTGACTGCAGTATGGTAAGAATAGTGATTGAGTTTTGTGCAGCCCAGAGCAGTAGCATAGAGAGGAGAGGCAGCACAGCCTCCCCAAGTGGGAGACACTTGAGCTAAGTCTTGAGGGGTGGGTAGGAGTTTACTGCCAGATGATGGGAAGATGGGCTGTCTAGGCAGCTGGCACAGCCTGGGTCAAAACACCAGATCATCACCCATTAGCAGGTGCTTTGGTGTTGCTTGAGTTTAAGTGCTGAGGGATGCTGGGAAGGGAGGTAAGGTCAGAATGGAAGCAATGGCCAGGTTTTGAGTGCCTTTATGCATACCCAGTTTCCATCGAAAGGAGAGGAGAGGGAGATAACAATGAACAACATTCACGTATTGAGTTATTTGTTTACTGTATTCTAGGTACATTTTCAAACTCTTTACATGTATTAACTCCTTTAATATAACAACAGCCCTTTGAGTTAGAGGCCCTTATTACTTTCTAACAGATGAGGAAACTGAAGCACAGTGACTTCCGTAACGTATCTAAGACTTGACAGGGAGGAACTGGCAGGGTTGGGATTTGAACCCAAGCAGCCTGACTTCGCAGCCCATGCATTTAGTGCTGTGAAATGCTAGCCTTACGCAGTTCACTTATCGTGGTTTATAATGATGTCTTCCCAGTGGGTTTCAGCCCTGGAAAAGTTCACTATGTATTCAGTATGACCAAAGAAATGACAACAGAATGTTGTTGGAATGAAAGGGTTTATACCCAACTTTTATTTCCACGGTGGCAGGTCAGTCACTAAATCCCATTCACTCAGAGCAAGCCTGCATGCAGCAAGCCAGTCTCTGCCTCTGGTCCTCTGTCCTCAGCACTGCCACCACTCTAGCCTCTGCTCTGCTCTCCTGCAGCTGTGCCACTGTATCTCCCAGAGCACTGGGCAGCACCCTTTATATAGAGTCAGTAACAATGCATTGCCCACATATGTGTAGTGAGCCAGCCGACAAGGGCCAGGTGAGAATTCTGGCCACAGGAACCTTCACTTTATCCACATTGAGAACCACAGCATAGAGGCTGAACCTGGAGAGGGGAGGGGGGGAAGAACAGGGAAGCAGGAAGGGTAGTGCAAGGCTGTGGCTGCAGGGACAGTGAGGTGGGGGTGGGTTACAATGCACTTTTGGAAGGGGAATCAGGAGGTGCAGCAGTGTGTCTTCAGTGCTGCCTGAGGGAGGTTAGCCCAAAGCCCAGCACACACAGGTGCTCAGTTAGAATTAGAAAACCTTTCCTAGACTTCAGTTTTCTAACCTGTAAAATGGGGGAGGGGGCACTGGCTTAGATAATTTCAAAATTTCTTGTTTGCTTAAAATCTCTTCATTTTCCCATTAACTGTAAATTCTGAAGTAAATCAGAAAAATTAATATACATAAAGCTCTCTAATTTTGTGATGAGAAATGGACTTCTGCTGTAATTTTTGACTATACGGGTTGTCTCAGTTCAGTTCCTCTGATCCCGAGACAGAATTAGATGCATGAGAGATTTATTGAGGAAAAGCCTGTGAAGAATAAAGGGGAGAGAAAGCAGCAATAGGAGTGCAGGGCCTTCATGCCACAATGCAGGTCTGACCCCTGCCTAAGGAGAGAGGGAAGATGGCATGATTGTTTAGGAGTCTCAGACTTTAGCACAGCTCCAAGAGAGGCTTGGCCAGGCTGATAGGGAGTCCAGAGCAAAGACTGCCCATTAAATGAGTTCCAGTCTCTAGCACCCCACTATGCTTCGCTGTTGAGTGGAAGCAGCAAGGGGATAGTGTCCTAGGTGTGAACACTGTAGCAGAACTGAAGGGGCAGCAGATGGAGGCTGTCAGCCAACTCATCTCCTTAGAGTAGGTTTTCTTCGAGGGAGATCTGAGTGGCTCAACTCTATGACTGCCACAAATGTACAGGCAAAATGCATGGGACATATATGAAGGAGGAATTAACTTGAAGGGAGGTGTTAGGAAAGCCTCATGGGAAGTGAGGTTTGACTTGGGCTTTGAAGAGTAGGTAGTAGGACTGACAAATTTGGCAGGGAAGAGCCTGCCACCCACGGAGAAGGATGCCTAGAAAGAGGCCATGTACGAAAGAGTCGTACCCAATTGTACAGAGAAGAGTTGCTCAAGGCATGAGCTTTCAGTTCTTATTTTAATGCCTTTTCTGATAAGGAAAATGTCCCTCCCTCAGCATCTCTGGGCTTATCTTGGACTTACCTTGCCACTGATTTCCATGTTATAACATTCAACTGGTCCTTCATTATAATTCATAAATTACTGAGTGTCAGTATTAATGTTTTGATGTTTGCAGTTAATTGTGTTGATTGAACATGCTGCATTTCTGTAAGGGGGAGGTAGAGGGGCCAAGTTTCCCCTCATAGGAGCCCTCTGGAAATTAAATATAAATCTTAAGCAAAAGAGTCAGCTTGCTAAAATCCAGTTCTAGTCTAGTGATGCCTCCACTAAACCACCACTGTAGTTACAGAACTGAGAGCTTTGCTCAGATATTTCCCAGAAGGAAACTGCCCGTGTTAACACGGGTACAAACTCATCTATTCTAGGCAGGTGTACCTGAGTTGACTGAGGAATGTCTGTGGAGCTGGAACTGTAGATTAACTGTTTAAAACGAACGTCTGGGTGATTATTTAGATTTTTTTGTTGTCATCCTTTCAGGGAATTGTTAAGTGTGAAACCTCTCAACTTCTCTCTCCTTATTTTACAGCTGTCTGTGAAAGTGGCTGTCTCAATGGGGGAAGGTGTGTGGCCCCAAATCGATGTGCATGCACTTACGGCTTTACTGGACCCCAGTGTGAAAGAGGTAATTAAAAAAATGAATTAATATAAAGATGTCGGGGTGGCTAAAGCTACTTTTGATTTAAACACGTCAGAATTTGTGGTTACGTGATGAATTTTTGCTGAGCTTTGAGGGGATTCCTGGATCATCAAGTTCATAGGAAGACAAGACAATGGCCCTTAATCTATGCATGTTATTTAGTAATTTCTGCCAGTGGGGTGTGGGACTCAGTAGTGAGCATATACATCAATACTGGTTAGCATCAAGATAAAAAGAAGAGAATTTTCCCTCAAGGTAAGGAAAGATTGAGCTCATTTTTATCCTAATACATTCGAGAAGTGGCTTCAAAGAAAACATCTGCATGGAAAAGGAAAAATTTGGACTGAAGAAAAATACAACTACGTATCTATTAGGACCTATTGGGGGCTGTAGTGGCATACAAGTTTAGAATTCAAAATTCACTAGAAATATCCATCACCTGCTGAGAAACTGCTTTTATATATATGAAACCCACTGATGTCCAAATTTTTCCATATGGGAAGACCAAGGGTCTGGGAGCTCAAGGGATCTGCCTAAGGTCACACACATAATCATAAACCTTAATCTGAATATGGATTTTCAGTTTTCAAGTCTAATGCTTACTGCTGCTCGTAATTAAAAGACATGTTCTACATGATTTGCCTACCTATAAAGACAAATATGATACTGAGATAGATGTATGTGTGTAATATTCTTAAGTTTTCCTTCCCACCCCAAAACTTTGGCCTTATTGATCTTCTGGTCTCTATATTCATAGCCATTCTCACATTGTTCCTGCTTGTACAGTGGAGGTTTGGGAGGTTCATTTCATAGAAAACTGCAAAAATGCTCATGAAAAATGGCCACTGACAAATACTTTAAAGACTTTTTAAACTGCAATTGTCAGTTTTATTCAAAGGTATATAAAGATATCTTTATTCTAAGATGAAAAAATCAAAATTTGGTAGCAGCTGTTGAATATGTTATTTAAAAACAGAGCAGAGTGTGGTATGTGAGAAATTATTTTTTGTTTCTATTTTTACAAATTCATCTAAATTCAATTATTTGCTGATAAAGTAACAATACATATTTTAGCAAGTAATCCTGGGTCAATTACTGTTACTGCTGGGTAAGTTATATTGTATTCCTGTTCGTAAGACTAGTCCATGGTATTGATGTGTAGTGCATTGTGGGCTCTTGGCCTTTACACTGCATTTGGCATCATTTTAGAGTCACTGTTTAAAACTGTTCCTCTTTTCAACTTGATGTACTTTTATTGACTTGGAGTTAATATATATCTAATGGTATCCAGACTAATAGAGACAACTGTTTCAATTAGGTAATACTCAGTGAAGATGACATAGGCTTTAAATGGTTGAGATTAAAATTGTTAATGTACAACTTGAGGAGTTTGTGTGAAAATAATTTCCCAGATGATAATACTGGGTTTAATTTGTTTAAGAAAAGTTACTAGTAGGCTGAAGTTTAGGCATTTTACCTCCAAGAAAGTGGTTAACAATTTTCTGCAAGGAATATTGATATCTGCAGTTCAGGTATTGATGACAACATAGTCTAAAATAAAGAGGGCATGATATGTAACCATCCATAGTTATTTCTTCAAAAACTTGATCTTAGACTAAGATTAAGAAATGAGGTGAATGGGTTAAGTTACCAAACTACTAATTAAAAGTGGCATAATTACTCAGGGTATTTTCAAGGTTTGGAGTGTCTTAACTGCCCCTTCCATCATAAGGCTAGCCTGGAGTTTGCACAGAAGTGTCAATATATTTTGGTTCTATAGAATCTTCACAGTGCATCTAAGTAAAATTCATCCTCTGGTGGCAGATTTTCAGGCATTTGCAGTTGTGGAGATTGGGGAGGAATCAGTTCTCTTTAATCATTACTCTTTGCCTCTTGTACCCATGAATATAACTCCAGGATTTACGGAAGAAGGGAAACCCAAGGGTAATTTCCCTCACCACATGGGAGAGGGGAGTGGGAGTTCTTTTGATTTCAGAACTCCATTTCCATTTATAAAGTCTAAACTGTTTTCTGCTTTTATGGGTCACCTGCCTCCTTCTTTAAAGAGTAAGAAGCAATATATCCCTTTACTGTAGTGTATGCTTATGATTTCATGAGTGATTAATGAAAATGAATAGATCCATCCTAAAGCACAGGGAAGTATTCAGTGTGTCTTCTCCTGATGGTCATTAGCATACTTACTAAGTTGTTTATTACCTAGGCTAGTTTATTAAGTTTAACTACCAAGACTAGTTGCTTTGTGTTTTAATTGAGATGTGATTTTTTATTTCTAAACATGAACTTCCTGGAATTCTACTGATTTTCCTTCTCCCTTCCAGGAAGCTGAACTCTGTTTCTTCCGCATTCTCTTAGCACTCTCTCCAAACCTCTTTCAACAGAACCTAACACATAATATTGAAAAATCAGGTTTCCATGCCCATCGCCCCTACTAGAATGTAAGCTCTTCAGCAACAACTATGGTTTCATTATCTTTTTTAATTCCTACCCCAAACTCAATGACTAATGTATAAGTACATTGCCCAGAAGTGTTGAACTGGACTTATTTTGGAGCATTAGGAAATTTGGAGATAACAATGATCAGATATGAACAAGTATCTCCTGGAAGTAATTGCTGTTTGCCTACTTGTGGAAAATACTGGATATTTTTCATTGTTTTCATTTTATGCAGAGCTTACCTAATTGAATGTGGCCCCATTTTTCAGAAGTGTGATCTTTCAGGGCCACAGACTGTCACATTTCAGTTGGCAGGGATGCAGGAAAGAAGGTATGTTTTGATGCAAAACAGGCAGCAATAAACAAACAACTTCTATCGTGATGCAATGCGCATGGAAGGGAACAGTTCAAACATCAGTTTCAGGTACTTCTCAGGATGAGCAGCTCTGTTCTGGGGAGATCTTGGAACTTTTATACATCTGTAACTACCTCAGAGAGCCAATACGAGAATGGAATAACCTTTGTGAGTGATACTGGCAGAATTTGGATCATTTTCAACTAACAAGTGAATTTTAATAATCCATGAACATAAGTGTTTATTTGTGGTGGAGACAAGCACTGGATCCTTGTTTGAATTATGAGTCATAACATTCATTCAACAAATGCGACCAGATTATGAAGCAGATTTGTCTCACTTGTAGCTTTTATCCAGTAAAAAATAATGTGTTTTAAAAATTTCTTGGCTGGTCAGCCTTATTGGGCAGGTGGCAGTGATACTATTGCTTCTCTCTACACTCAGAGGAGGAAAAGTAGGGACTGTGACTTGTTTGGCCTGTGGTGTTTACTTTTAAATACTGAATGTGAATACCTTTGGTGACGCTCTCTAGGTTGCCACAATCCCCACCACTTCCAATTGTCATACATCCTGTTCGCTGCATTTATTTGGCTTCTTAGCCCCTGTGGACACTTGGGTTTGCTACCTCCTACTACATTCTGTATCAAAGATTGCATGCATCTCTTTGTGTTTTTTACATCCCAAGTTTTTTTCATTGTTCTTCTTCTTACATTTTTTTTCTGTAGATTTACATTTATGGTTTTCCTGATTGTTCCTTCCCAATCAGGATGGGGCAGTCCCTCTCTGCTTACACCTTAAGTAACCAGTGAAAGTTATCATTGCCTCAGGTCAGTGGTACAATATGTAAGCATTTATTAGAATATTGAAATGAGGTCAGTGCCTATTTTGGTATTGCATAGTACCATAATTACTGCCAACAAGACTACATGGAACCATGCTTTCTCTTGTTGTGCCTCAGAATGTAGACTATTTAAAATCTTGTTAAATGCTTTTGTGAATCATGAGATACAGTGAATCATGAGAGTGGATGAAACTTCTCAAGGTAATGAAAAAAGAGAAGAATGGTGGGGGTAGATCTGAACTGGGAGATGGGGAGGGGGTATGCTGAATAGGGCTGGGGAAGAAGAAAACAAAAGGTAGGTACTGAGAAAACACAAAGAGAAGCCAGAGAACCAGGAGAGCACTAAGCTGAAGAAAGTCAAAGCAAGGAGTAGCTTGGCAATTGTTAGACTCTTCAAAGTGTGGAGAAATAAGAATGCCCGCGAGACCCTTTGATGTCATAATAAGTGATGTATACTGGGTGCTTAGAATGTCTGGCAGTGTGCCAAATACTTTACTTGGGTGATTTGCAACAACCTTGTGAGAAAAGTCCTATAAACAGCCCCATTTTATAAAGGAGTAAACAGAGGCAAAGAGAAGTCAAATAGCCTGCCCAAGGTCAGACAGCTTTTAAGTGGTGCAATCAAAAACTGAACCCAGCCAGTCAGGTTCATAAGCCAGCACATTTAACCATTGTACTCTATTTGGGTTTCACTGAGAAGAAGCCATTAGTAACTATAAAGAATTTTCTGAGGAATTAGAAGAATAAATCTAGGACTATGAGGTTCAGTGTGGAAATAATAGATTAAAAAAAGAAAACCAGAAAACACCCTTCAAGAAATTGACTAGGTAGGTAGCTTTCCTCCCTGGTATGGCTGAGCTGAGTTTTAGGTCTTTCAAAGTTGAGCTAAATTTTAAATCATTAAAAGCCAAAGGAAAGGAGTCCTGAGTGTTGCTTGGGTTTAGCTAAGGTAGAGTTCTGGAATATTTCCTTGTTGATTGATTTTAATATTTTAAAGATAAAAATCTACTCCCAGTGAGAGGGTGATTCCTGTCTGTTCGCAGTTCCTATAGATTGACTTCACTGGACTGAACCAACATTCTTAGAGGTAGACATACAGTATAAATTAATATTTTCATTTAGGGTGGTTACCATGGAAGGTTATATTGTTTTCTTGCAATATTACAACTCTTCAAACCATATATGGAAACAATTTTTTTGAATTACTTTATAGAGTCAGCCCTACATTCAAATGGGTATGTGGCCATTTTTTTCCCCTCTCTGGGAGGTGTTTGGGTTTTTAGAAACAACCTAAAATAGTGTCATTTCTAGTGACTATAGTGGATACTCAAACACTTTAGTAGTTTTGGGTCAAAAATTGACTCAATGAAAAGAATTATCTCATGTAGCTCTTAAAGCATATGGAATTGGATTGTGTTTTAATGTCAAGCTTTATGTAAACCAAAGGATGAAGTCATTTGGAAGCATAAATGTGAATAACAAGGAGCTTTCTATGATTATTTCATCTAGAGATCTTCATCATGTACTGTGTAAATGTAAGCATGGACATAGATTCTTTTCAATCCTGAATCGTTTGTTCAGTTTTAAATTCTTACCCAAGTCTAAACTGTGAAGACAATACTGGGAATTTTGCCAAAATCAGAAAAGTCTTGTTGGCTGTACTGCTGGCTATTAGTGGATAAAGTATAGGGAAAAGCATTATTATTGAACTGAGAGCTTTAAGAAAAGGAAAAATGGGGAACAAATATGGACTAGAATAAAAATGGAACTATGATGATGATTCATAGTCCATCAGAAAAGTGTGTCAATGGAAAGTGAATTAATCTTCAGTCATCATATATGCCTCCTTTAGGGAATTCCAGTGTTAATGGAGCTGGAAACGGTGTTTAGCTTAGTTATTTTGTTTGTTTTTTGTTTTGCACATTAATGGAAGAAGAGTAGAAGACAGGTTGGTTGTAATTCCACTTCTGTTATGTGCAGTTAGTATCTGAGAAACTCTATTATTCTCATAACTTCTTTTCTCTGATGACACAAATATGATGATTTTGCACAGATTTTTTTTAATGATTTCATTGAATAGTTTTCAAAAAACCTGTCCTGAAAGCAATAGGTAAGCATTTTTTTTTTTGTAAATCCTGGAAAGCAGCATCTTCATTGTATCTAATGAATGGAAAGGACTAACATATAATGATCCAAGTACATAATAACCATACATTTGTAGGTATTATATTTTGGATATATTTGCCTCATAAAAAGAAAGTAGAGTGATGTACTCTCAGAAGCCTGTCTAGAATGATTCATGGAATGAAGAGCTGATTTTCTCATGCTTTTTTTTCCTGGAAGGCATTGATGAAATGTAGATCCCACCTCCTCCCTTCTCTGTTTGGAAGTAAGTTTTGCAGTGCTGTATTTCTGATACTAATTTAACATAAATTTTAACAACATTTTAGATGGCTGTTAAAGTTCCCAGAGTAAATGTCACAGGCTAACTTCCATGCTTAAGTGCCTTTGGAAGACAGAGCTTTGTGAACTATGCTTATTTTCTTTTTTGTAAAAGGTAACAAGCAATAACTATTGTTACTAACGTGCTGAAGCCCTCTGTTAGCCTCGTTTTTGGTATCAAGCGTAAATGGAAAGTAAATACCAATGTGTAGATAGAGAGGCAGAACTCCCTAAATGTTACAATGCATCTAAAGTGGTATTGCAATGTTTGGCAGTTGGTGGATCATGAATTAACTTGATTTTCCTACAATAGTTCCAGGAAATCTGTTGACACAGACACTCATTTTTTGTGGTTGAGTAACTGTATACATGTAGGGAATATACGCTGCCATGCCTGGTATGAACAAGCAGGTCCGGTGGCATGCAATCATAAGGTGGGTTAATTTTTGTCTCCCACTCTGTGTCCCTCTGAGCTCAGTCAGTGGGCTAGTGTTTCCCTCTCTCGTGGATGCAATTTTCCAGTCCCTTTCAGAATTTCTGCCTTGCGGGTCCCTTAGTGAGCAGAAGCATCTGTGTTCATATTGGTTGCTTATAGTTCCTTCCTCAGCCCCTGGGCATCCAGTGGTACCTCCAGCCATTTGAGGCCTCATTGCTGCTCCAGGCAGCACTCTGAGAAAGAGTGTGAGCCCACTGCACTGCAGCTTTCTCTTGCAGTGTCCCGCAGCTGGAGAGTGGAAAACACGCATTTTTTGTCATGATAGATTGCCAGAGTGCAAACCGACTTTGACATAGCAACAAGCTCTCCCTTGAACCATGTCACAGCATTTGGCCAGCCAGTTTCCAGGCACTAGAGACTCCCCAGTCCCCAGTCCTGCAAACTGCAGTGGGTGCATGTCATGCAGTCTGAGCAGCCTCCCTGAAGCCTCTTTCATGACTTGTCATCATAATGTGGTCCTCCACCAGTTTCTTAGCTAGTGACAGTTCAGCCCTCTCCCAAGTAACCCTCTTCTCATCTCTTACAGTCTTGAACATTTTGATATTCTTGATATTCATGAGGGTTTAAGAGCCCTGTGATCAGATTATCATCACCTTCTTTGCAAATTCTGCATCATAGTGTCACACTTGACTTAGAATGTGGTATCTGTTGTCTTGGTGCTTCAACTGAAATGTCCATTTTAGCATCCTCTAATATTATCAAAGCAAATAATTTAATATAGTTATTGAATTGGATATAAGTTCTGGTGTCCTGGTTTCATCTTAAAATATATTAAAGATAACCTTTATTACCTTTATTTTCTTCTTTTTTTTAGCTGTTATGAACTTCAAAAAAAAATGAAACTAGCTTTTATAAGTTAGTAGCCCCCATTTAATATTTGGACTACTTTTCAGTTTTGGATGCTCAAAATAGTAGAACAGTGCTGACCAATAGAACTATAATGTGAGCTACATTTATAACTCAACTTTTCTAGTAGCCACATGAGAAAGTGAAGAGAAACAGTTAAAACTAATTTTAATAATACATTTTATTTAACCCAATCTATTCAAAAGTTTTATTTCAATAGATATTCAATATTAAAAATTATTAATGAGATATTTTGCATTCATTTTTCCATACTGTCTTTGAACTCTAATGCATCTACTGTGCCACATCTCCGTTTGGGCCAGCTGACAGCCACATGTGGCTGGAGGCTACCATGTAGGAAAGCACAGCTCTGGACCTTTGCTGCTAGGAATACACATCGACACTTCACCTAAGGTCTCTGTTACGTCTCTAATTTTCCTTCTTCCTGCTGCTGCTTCAGCTTCTAAGAGAATCAGGACCTGTGTTGATATTTAAACTAATTTTTTAAAAACCAATCCAGGGGTTTAGATGAGAGTCTAATTTCTCAGAATATCTGTTTCAGTGGAATTTTCTTCAAATCTAAATGACAAGCGAAATCTCTTGTAGTCATGTCAGTTAGATACAACTGTAGCAACTATTTCATATAGGCTCAGCCCCAAGCTAAGCACTCTAATGGAAGCAGAAGGAAGTATATGGTTCTTGTTATCAGGGACTTAAAACCATTTTTTGGGCAGATAGAAATGCATACATGAAATAGTTGAGTGACCAAGTAGGGCAAAGATTTAGCTAGGCAGAGCAGGTGAGGGAAAGGACTAGTGAAGGAAGAAGATGGTACAGAGATGCAGAGGTTGGAACTGAGCAGGGGGAAAGGAGGACACAGTCACACTTAGGTGATCTCTGCTATGTCATCTCTCAGTGTGGGAGACCACCTAAGAGGAGAGGAGGGGGCTGGATGTCAACTTGCTGAACTCCAAAAAAGGGAAGGTCAATTTCGAATCTCTCTGTGATACTCCTTCTATTCTACTGTATTCTGTATGTGACAGAGTATCGGGATTTAAAATTTTTTCTCCTTTGTATATATCAGTTAATGGGTAGACTGCTCTACTTCTGAAACTGTTTTAGCTTGACCTATAGATAGCAGTCTGGAGACCCTTACCAATTTAAATGCTCAATTGAGAGTCCTTGAGAAAACTAAGTGTTTCTGTTCCCTAGTAGCTATGACCTCTAGAGAATCTGTGTTGTTTCTGGTCTGTAAATGTTTATTGGACAAATATATCCAGATGATGAGCCAAAGTATTTTTTGTAGAACATTAGTCCCATGGGGGTTCCATGAAATGAAGTTTCCATGGTCATTAGCATTTTGAAAACTCTATAGCATGTCCTTTTTATTAGAGAAGCACTGGGTATATTAGCCTGTTGGCTCTTGGGAGTCCCACAGGAAGGTAACCATTTTGACTTAGTTCAACCCAGCACTTCCAAATCCATTAATTTTACACTCCCCACCTTCCTTTTTTCTCTTAACATCTTTAACATTCTTATCTTGGAGATTCAGACTCTGATTATTTTGACATTTTAAAAATCACTTGATATTTCTATGACAGCACCTTCATGTTCTAGATAGATGTTTTAAATCCATATATGGTTCTCATCTAAAGATGAATATGTGAATGTCTGAAGATTTTTCGAGGAAGAGCTTCATCATGTAACTTACCTTTGTATTCTTAACCCCAAATTAAAGTGTAGTATGAAATACCTATTCTCTGAGTTTGGTTCTCAAATACTCTGAAGTATCACCTAGGCAAGGTGGACTATCTCATTCAATAGTGATAAGTTCGTGGTTCTTAAAGGTTTGATGTGATTGGCATGCATGCCATCTGGCTCTTGTCAGCCCTTGGGGGGTACTACTTACTGGAAATAAGAGTACCAGATATTCTTGGAGCTCGAGCTTCCTTTTCTAGATTGGTTCAGTTTTTTTCTGTCAAGGTCACGTTGTAAGCTTATTCTTTTCCAAGTCCTTTCCTAACCCTAGAGAGCTCCACCACCCAGCTTCCCATGTCACTTTGCTGACATCGCCACCTCTGGTTACCTGGACCCCATCCAAATTTCTGTTTGATGGTGGTTGCATGTGTTAAACTTTTGGTCCTTGCCATTCACCTTAAGCTACAACAACCATTTTAGTATTGTTATTCCTCTAATTTAGTTTTGTATTTTACTACATTTTAAAATAATTGGGTGACACAGTCCTTGTCCTGGGGGATATGTACTGATGGTTTTTAATGGTGTTTACAAAGAAGAGATGAGCATAGTCACCTTGTCAAAAAACTGTTTTCCATGTACATTTGGTGTTCTTCTTTTGAAATACTTATTATCATCATAAAAATACCTAGAATCCTGTTTTGTGGCTTTTAGGGAGTCTTACAAGCAATTTAAAAATATTTTAAGTTTTCTTAAAATTATTTTCTTCACTAAATGAAACACAGATGACTTATTAATTTTAAAATATGAATATATGCAAAACACAAATATGACCATATGTTTGACAATATATATGAAAAAGTGTGTGTATATATATATATTCAGTATTTTCTTTAAAAATTAAATTTGATCTGTCAGACACTATAATTTGGGATTATAAAACTTGCTAATCTAGTTTTAGTTTTGAAGCTAATAAAATGCTGATTTATGTATAGTCTTCCAGCCAGGCTATGGTACTTCCCAAAGAACAAGTCTCATGTCTGCTTTGATGACCAAGCCCAGTGCTGAGAAGAGAGTAGGTGTGTATTAATTATATCTTTGTTGATTTGTTTAGTTTAACTGTGGGATCTTGAGGTTGATGAGAGATAGTTTTTAAATGTTAAATATCTTTGTTTCATGGAATATTTTTAAAAAAGGTACTCTGAACAACAGCACCTACAAATGCATCTGTATTTCATATGGAAATATGAATACAAGTATTAATAATTAGAATATGTGGGAAGTGATTTCTGTGAAATGTATGAAAGGAAATGTTCTCCAAATTTCTTACCATATACCCTTACTATCAATCCCTTTTCTCTGAACTGTGTCAGAAGAACTTTATAACTAAACAATAGATTGGGATATTTATTTCTCCAGGAACTAAAGAATGGTCCAATGGTACAATTTATAAAATAAGCCTATTTCTAGCTCTGTCCCTGGGGCACTCTTATCCTCCTGCCTGCCTTCTCAAAGGCTGCATTGTTGACCTTCACTGTTGTAGGACCTCAGTCAGGCAGAAAGAGAAGGCTTTCACGTTTGGTGGCAAATTTTACCCAAATTGAAAATATTTTTATAAATATACATTAGCTCTTAGGGATAATTTTTTCCTAATATCCCAGCTGAAAAGCTGATATTCTGTTGGGATTCTAGTGATTTTAGTCTTTAAATTCAAGCTAGTGAGCTTTAAAAGACAAAGGCAAAGCCATGGTGCTGCAGAAGTAAATTTTATTTCTTTTTTTATATAATCATTTGTAAACTTCCCTTCCAAAGTGGGAAATATTTTGGAACTTTCTTGTTGTGCTATGGGAAAAAAGACAAAGCAGAGGCACATATATATTGTAAAGATACAAAACTAGCTTTGGATAGTAATGTGCAATAGAGGTTTGAGTTGCCCTCTTTGAGGAAAACAACCTTTCAATACCACAGAAAATTCTCAAATTAAAAAAAAATTGCATAATTTGGAGTTGGAATGGGCTGACCTTATTTAGGCTTCATTTCTTTCTACATTGTTTTTCTACTCTGCAAGCAGAACAAGCTATCATAAAGCCAAACAAAAGCCAGCAACTCTTGAGAAGTCATTACATCCCTTTACCAAGCCAACTTGGAGTGTGCATTGAGCTCCCCTGTTTTCATGACTCCTTGGTTGTTATTCTTTTTTATGAATGAGAGGAAACGATAGGGAAATTATTTTCAAAACTGAATTTTATTCCAAAGGAGGCTGTATTCCACCTTGTCAATATCACATAACAATAATTTTAGTGTTTTAACTTAAGTTGCCTAATTAGGAGATTCAAGATGGAGGCGTGAGAGGTGAGACAGAGAACTCCTTCCAAAACCACAGTGCAAAAATATAGTTAATACAACTAACTGTAAAACAGCAACATGAAAGAAGGCTGCACCAGACTGCATACAGACCTCAAGAAGAGAGCGACGTCATGAAACAGGGTAATGTACCAAAGCCTTGATCCAGCAGGACCCAGGCCCTTCCCCCACCCTAGCTCACTGGCAGGGGAAGAGAAATGGAGCAAGAAGTGGGTGGAAGCCTGGGACTGCTGAACGTCTGGCCCTGGAGATCTGCTTTGCGAGCAGAAACCTACACTGTGTGGTGCTCTGGAGGTTGGAGGGCTGGAACAGGCGGAGTGTCTGAGAGACAGATTCCAGCCATTGTGGAGGAGGGGATCCACACCCTGCTGCTATGGGTTGAGGGAAAGGCAGGAGGTTTGAGAGACTTCCCAGCAGTGAGAGGGCTGCTGAAGGGGCAGGGTTTGCATGGAGCTTGCTGCGTGGGAGAAGGGATAGGGGTAGAAGGTTGTCTGGGTATGCTCTGCCCAGCAGATTGGGAACTTTGAGGAGCTTCAGGTGCCTTCTCAGCTGCCTTCTGGCTGCCTTCTCAGCTCCGAGGCCCCCCACTGTGATATGCAGCCTGCTGAACCTTCTTCCTGGCCTGACAGCACCGGCTTGCAAACCAGCACTCACTGCACTGGTGTCAGGCCAGCCACAGGGAGGCCCTGCCTACAACAGCTAGAGACACAAAGCACAGAAGTTCACACCTGTGTGCTCAGCCCATTGGCTCTGATACTGGAGACAGGTACAGCAGACCTCTCCTCCCCTAGGCACCAGCTCTGCTTCCCTATGACCTACAACCTCACTCTAGGGGCTGAGCAGCTCCATAGACTGGAGGTTCTGGGCACTAGAGGGCACCACACAGAAATATGAAAGTCAAAAGAACATGGTTCAGAACAAAATCTCACAAACCCCAGAAAAAGGGCCAAATGAAACTGAACTCACCAATCATCCTGAAAGAGACTTCAAAATAAAAATCATAAACATGCTCATGGAGGTACAGAAAAATATTCAAGAACTCAGGAACAAATTTAGGATGGCGATTCAATCATTAAGAAATTCCATATCTGAAATGAAACATACAATGGAGGGATTTAAAAGTAGATTAGATGCAGTAGAAGAGATGGTAAATGGAATGGAAATTAGAGAAGAGGAATACAAAGAAGCTGAGGCACTGAGAGAAAAAGAATCTCTAAGAATGAAAGAATATTGACAGAACTGTGTGACCAATCCAAATGGAACAATGTTCACATTATAAGGGTACCAGAAGAAGAAGAGAGAGAAAAAGGGGTAGAAAGTGTCATTGAGGAGGTAATTGCTGAAAATGTCCCCAGTGTGGGGAAGGAGATAGTCTCTCAAGCCATGGAGATACACAGATCTCCCAACACAAAGGACCCAAGGGAGACAATATAAAGACATATAATAATTAAAATGGCAAAGACCAAGGACAAAGACAGACTTCTAAAAGCAGGTAAAAAAAGAAAAAAGATCACATACAAAGGAAAACCCTTCAGGCTATCATCAGATTTGTCAACAGAAACCTCACGGGCCAGAAGGGAGTGGCACGATATACTTAATTCAATGAAGCAGAAGGGCCTTGAACCAAGAATACCCTACTTGGCAAGGTTATCACTTAAATTTGAAGGAGGGATTAAACAATTTTCAGATAAGCAAAAGCTGAAAGAATTTATCTCCCACAAACCACCTCTACAGTGCATTTTGGAGGGACTCCTATAGATAGAAGTATTCCTAAGACTAAATAGATGTCACCCAAGGGATAGACAAAGAGTACAGAGTATGATGCAGAAAATACAAAGAATGGAGGAGGAAGAAAAAGGAGGAAAAGAAAGAATCTTTAGGTTGTGTTTGTAATAGCATATGAAGTGAGTTAAATTAGACTGTTAGATAGTAAGGGAATTACCCTTGAACCTTTGGTAACCACGAAACTAAAGCCTGCAATGGCAATAAGTATACCTATTGATAATCACACTAAATGTAAATGATCTGAATGCAGCAATCAAAAGACGTAGAGTCACTCAGTGGATAAAAACACAAGACCCATCTATATGCTGCCTACAAGAGAGTCACTTCAAACCCAAAGACATATACAGACTGAAAGTAAAGGGATGGAAAAAGATATTTCATGCAACTAATAGGGAGAAAAAAGCAGGAGTTGCAGTACTTGTATCAGACAAAATAGACTTCAAAACAAAGAAAGTAACAAGAGACAAAGAAGGACATTACATAATGTTAAAGGGATCAGTCCAACAAGAGGATATAACTATTATAAATATCTATGCACCCAACACAGGATCACCTACATATGTGAAACAAGTGCTAACATAATTAAAGGGGGAAACAGAATGCAATGCATTCATTCTAGGAGACTTCAACACACCACTCACCAAAGGACAGATCAACAAGACAGAAAATAAGTAAAGAGACAGAGGCACTGAACAACACATTAGAACAGATGGACCTAATGGACATCTACAGAACACTCCATCCAAAAGCAACAGGATACACATTCTTCTCAAGTGCACATGGAACATTTTCAAGAATAGATCATATACTAGGCCACAAAAACAACCTCAGTAAATTAAAAAAGATTGAAATTGTACCAACCAGCTTCTCACATCACAAAGGTATGAAACTAGAAATAAATCATGCAAAGAAAATGAAAAAGCCCACAAACACATGGAGGCTTAATAATAATAATGCTCCTAAATAATCAATGGATCAATGACCACATAAAAACAGAGATAAGCAATATATGGAGACAAATGACAACAGTAACTCAACACCACAAAATCTGTGGGATGCAGTGAAGGCCGTGCTAAGAAGGAAGTATATTGCAATACAGGACTACCTAAGGAAAGAATAACAATTCCAAATGAACAGTCTAAACTCACAATTACCGAAACTAGATAAAGAAGAACAAATGAGGCCCAAAGTCAGTAGAAGGAGGGACATAATAAAGATTAGAGCAGAAATAAATAAAATCAAGAATAAAACAATAGAAAGAATCAATGAAACAAGGAGCTGGTTCTTTGAGAAAATAAACAAAATAGATAAACCCCTAGCCAGACTTATCAAGAAAAAAAGAGTCTACACACATAAACAGATTCAGAATTGAGAAAGGAAAAATCACTACAGACACCACAGAAATACAAAGAATTATGAGAGAATACTATGAAAAATTATATGCTAACAAACTGGATAACCTAGAAGAAATGGACAACTTTCTAGAAAAATACAACCTTCCAAGCCTGACCCAGGAAGAAACAGAAAATCTGAATATACCCATTGCCAGCAAAGAATGTTAATCAAAAGACTACCTATGAACAAAACCCCTGAATCAGATGGTTTCACTGCTGAATTTTATCAAACATTTAGTGAAGACCTAATACCCATCCTCCTTAAAGTTTTCAAAAAACTAGAATAGGAGGGAATACTCCCAAACTCATTCTATGTGGCCCATATAACTCTAATACCAAAACCAGGCAAAGATGCAAAGACACCATAACAAAAGAAAATTGCAGACCAATATCCCTAATGAACATAGATGCAAAAGTGCTAAACAAAATATTAGCAAACTGAATTCAAAAATACATCAAAAAGATCATCCATCATGATCATGTGTGATTCATCCCAGTGATACAAAGATGGTACAACATTCAAAATCCATCAGTATCATCCACTACATCAACAAAAAGAAGGACAAAACCCACATGATCATCTCCATACATGCTGGAAAAGCATTTGACAAAATTCAACATCCATTCATGATAAAAACTCTCAACAAAATGGGTATAAAGGGCAAGCCCAACATAATAAACACCATATATGACAAACCCACAACCAACATTATAATTAACAGTGAGAAGCTGAAAGCTTTTCCTTTAAGATCGGGAACAAGACAAGGATGCCCACTCTCCCACTTCTATTCAACATAGTTCTAGAAGTCCTAGTCATGGCAATCAGACAACACAAAGAAATAAAAGGCATCTAGATTGGTAAGGAAGAAGTCAAACTGTCCCTGTTTGCAGATGATATGATATTGTTCATTAAAAAAACCTAAAGAATACACTCCAAAACTACTATATCTAATATCTGAATTCAATAAAGTTGTGGGACACAAAATTAATACACAGAAATCTGTTGCGTTCCTATACACTGATGATGAACTAGCAGAAAGAGAAATCAGGAAAACAATTACATTCACAATTGAATCAAAAAGAATAAAATACCTAGGAATAAACCTAACCAAGGAAGTGAAAGACGTATACTCTGGAAACTACAAGACACTCATGAGAGAAATAAAAGAAGAAACCAATAAATGGAAACACATCCTGTGCTCATGGATAGGAAGAATTAATATTGTCAAAATGGCCATCCTGCCTAAAGCAGTCTACAGATTCAATGCAATCCCTATCAAAATACCAACAGCATTTTTCAATGAAGTAGAGCAAATAGTTCTAAAATTCATATGGAACTACGAAAGACCACAAATAGCCAAAGTAATCCTGAGAAGGAAGAATAAAGCTGGGGGAATTATGCTCCCTGACTTCAAACTCTACTACAAAGCCACAGTAATCAAGACAGTTTGGTACTGGCACAAGAACAGACCCATAGACCAATGGAATAGACTAGATAGCCCTGATATAAACCCAAGCATACATGGTCAGTTAATATACGATAAAGGAGCCATGGATATACAATGGGGAAATGACAGCCTCTTCAACAGCTGGTGTTGACAAAATTGGACAGCTACATGTAAGAGAATAAAACTAGATTATTGTTTAACTCCATACACAAAAGTAAACTCAAAATGGATCGAATGTAAGTCATGAAACCATAAAACTGTTGAAAAAAATCATAGGCAAAAATCTCCTGGACATAAAGATGAGCAACATCTTCATGTACATATCTCCCAGGGCAAGGGAAACAAAAGCAAAAATGAACAATTGAGACTATATCAAACTAAAAACCTCTGTACAGCAAAGGACATCATCAGTAGAACAAAAAGACATCCTACAGTATGGGAGAATATATTCATAAATAACATATCTGATAAGGGGTTGACATCCAAATTATATAAAGAGCTCATGCACCTCAACAAACAAAAAGCGAATAAGCCAATAAAAAAACGGGCAGAAGAGCTGAACAGACACATTTCCAAAGAAGAAATTCAGTTGGCCTACAGGCACATGAAAAGATGCTCCACATCGCTAATCATCAGAGAAATGCACATTAAAACCACAATGAGATATCACCTCACACCAGTTAGGATGGCCAACATCCAAAAGACAAACAACAACAAGTGTTGGCGAGGATGTGGAGAAAGGGGAACCCTCCTACACTGCTGGTGGGAATGTAAATTAGTTCAACCATTGTGGAAAGCAGTATGGAGGTTCCTCAAAAAACTCAAAATAGAAATACCATTTGACCCAGGAATTCCACTCCCAGGAATTTATCCTAAGAATGCAGAAGCCCAGTTTGAAAAAGACATATGCACCCCTATGTTTATCACAGCATTATTTATAGTAGCCAAGAAATGGAAACAACCTAAGCGTCCATCAGTAGATGAATTGATAAAGAAGATGTGGTACATATTCACAATGGAATATTATTCAGCCATAAGAAGAAAACAAATCCTACCATTTGCAACAACATGGATGGAACTAGAGGGTATTATGCTCAGTGAAATAAGCCAGGTGGAGAAATACAAGTATCAAATGATTTCACTCATCTGTGGAGCATAAGAACAAAGAAAAAACTGAAGGAACAAAACAGCAGCAGACTCACAGAACTGAAGAATGGACTAACAGTTGCCAAAGGGAAAGGGACTGGGTGTTGGTGGGTGGGAAGGGAGGGAGAAGGGGAATAAGGGGCATTATGATTAGCACACATAATGTGGGGGCAGGGCACAGGGAAGGCAGTATAACACAGAGAAGACAAGTAGTGACTCTTACTACACTGATGGACAGTGACTGTAATGGGGTATGTGGTAGGGACTTGATAATAGGGGGAGTCTAGTAACCATAATGTTGCCCGTGTAATTGCATATTGATAATATTTTTAAAAAGGCTTAAAAAGATGCCTAATTAGTAGGTGTTGTCTTTTTTAAATGCCTTACCATTTCTGGAAAATTGGTTAAGAACTCAAGACTCTGAAGAAAATCCTGCCATCTGTTGGCTGTAAGGCCTTAGGCAGTTATTGCATGCCTCTCAGCCAGTTAATTTAATCTTTACAATGGGGATGATAATAGTACCTATCCAGTAAGATTTTTGGAAAGATTGAATGAGATAATATGCAACAGACTTAGCATGGGACCTGGCACATCCATACTACATGTATTGTATTAAATAACTGCTATTAAAATTTTTATTCTCATGAAAGTGGGAGTAAAGTGGCTGAAAATCATTGTTTCATAAACAGTATCATGAAACTTTCATCTACCACCAAAATTAGACCCAAACTTAAAGTCTCCATTGTGACTGTTCTCCATTTGCAGGTTTTGTTATTTTACGGGATCAGCATATTTTTTGGATCTTCTATGCAGATAAAGCCCCAAATTCTTATTTGGATGTCACATCAACCATATGCTTTTCTTTAAGACATGCCCAATTTTTGCAGTTGAAGCAAAAGCTAAAACTGCAATAGTGCAAATAGTAATAAAGGAAAGAGGACATGAAAGGGTGAGTGACAAACATTTCCATAAAATGTAGCAACTATAGCAGGAAAACATTTGTTTTCACAACAACTGACCACAGGTTACTAAAAGCTTTTGTTTGCTTACATTGACACAGACCACAGATACAGAAGGGGGACTGACCTTGTCTCTTCATAAAAGGACACTGGTGAAATGTAAGAGGTACTTAGCTATTTA
Source organism: Manis javanica (assembly GCF_040802235.1). Taxonomy (NCBI): domain Eukaryota; kingdom Metazoa; phylum Chordata; class Mammalia; order Pholidota; family Manidae; genus Manis; species Manis javanica. The sequence continues at coordinate 98,474,705 of NC_133163.1, read as the reverse complement.
AGAAATGCAGCATTCTAAAATTAAAAGGAGGTAATAGAAACTGTTCCATCAGCAAAGTAAATGTAACACCTATACACAGTATATACTCACCTTTATAGGTGGCTGCATGAACTTGCATCTGTAAATATGGCCCAGTCAACGTCGGTCTGTGTGGTGAGGTGCTTCCACTTGTAGAATCCACATGCCTTTCTTCTTCAGTTGTAAAGGACTAAAAATGTTAGTCCCACAGGACTAAAGCTAGAAAAGCCAAAAGATTGGGTGTTTTAAAGCTACAAATTTCAAACATCACTCGTTAGTTTTGTTAAGTGTATCCATAAAAAGGTAAGATATTAAACTGAAAAGAAAGTGTTCTAAGAAGAGATACGAATTTATCCATCATGCATCAGTTATTTCCCAGGTACTATGCTAATGACTGGAGATGCATAATAGTACAGGAAACACACTTACCCCTGCCTCCTGGAGTTATGTTCTAGTGGAAGAAGTAGAGATTGAACAGATAAACCCACAACGTCTTAGTACCAATCTGGTGAACACCATGAGGGAAAATAGAAGGTATGAGAGCAGAGAATAATGAGGTAGCATGTGGATTGATAGTTGAGGGTGCCTCTCTGAAGGATGAGAAGTCTCCAGCCACGTGAAGAGTGAGGGGAAACTCTCTAGGTAGAAGGAAGACTATGTGGAAAGGTCCTAAGATGGCCAACATGTAGGTTTTGGAGGAAGTGAGAGAAGGACTTTATGGACAGAGTTCAGACAGTGAGGACAAGTGCTGGGAGATAAGGTGGGAGCAGTGGTCAGGAGAACACTGCACGTGGCTCTTTAAGGCTGTGACACCCACGCTGGGAAATAAAAGAGCACTGTGGACATTTCTATGGCTCATTAGAAGCCTGGTGGCTCAGGTTGTCCATGAGAATCTACCTCAAAGAACCTCCAAATACTGACTCAGGGCGGGAAGCTTCCTGTAGATTTCCAGTGTTCTTCAGAACCAGAGGGATCTTGAGTTTTGTTGCTTGTATTGCCTTTCCTCTAATCCTTCTGCTTCTATAGAGACTCTGACCCTTAGCTTCCCCCACCCCCCCAGGAAAATGATTGAACTGGAACTTAGATGGCCTTAAAATTCATAAAACAAGTACACCATGAACATGTTTTGTTCAGGCATTAAGCATTTTGAGATAATGCATGCTTTTGAGTGGACACATGCAGACTTGTCCCTGGGGAATGCCTTTGGATGTCATAATAGCAATTGTGGTATCAATAAATCATTTACTATTTGGACAAGTCATGGCCACTACCTCAGGCACTAGATACATTTGTAATGGTTTATGTGAACAATAAAAAACAACCACCTAGCAACATAGTGTTTGGGTGTGTCATTTTCATAATACCACATGTGGTTTTATAGGCTTTGGATGGATAAACTCTTACTGTGTCTAATACATCTTGAAAATTAAACAGCCAATATTGTTGGAGGCCCACTATGCACAATACATGAAATCAGGCTGCATGGCATGGGGCTTTATATAAGAATGCTATTGCTAGTTTTTAAAATCATTTTTCTGTTCCATGAAGGGAGGGACTTTATCTGTCTTGTTTACCATTTTATCTCCAATGCTGGGCACGTACTAGCTCAGTACATTTTTGTTGACTACATTAATGAATTAATGAATAGTTCTTAGGCACAGTTTATTTCTTGAATGTCTAGGGATTCAAGTAAAAAGTGAGTGATCTACCATCTCCACTTTTAAATAATAGTTTTCCTCTTGACTTTTTAAAACCACGAACAGTGTCAGATACAGCCCAATGAATTCTACAGGCTGTTAATATCCCAGAGAAGCCAAGTTATGTGATTCCTTTCCATCTTTGCAGTACTTTATAGACATACACACTGCCTCACTATGGTCCTTAGACCAATCTTGTGAGAATGCCCATATTTTATAGTCAAGTGAACAGGTTGGAAGGCTTCTCTGTTTCTAACTTAACACAGGTGTTTAGGAATGAGATCTTTGTTTTTTAATTCAGCCTAGACTATGGTGCATTTATATTCTCCAGCAAATATTTGCCTAGGTCTTAGAGCTACAATCATCTCTAGGATTGCTTTTTAGCTATTATTAATTATCCTTTTACTTTAGCTCTGTCTTCTTTTCTCTCCATCTCATGTACCTCTTTGATTCTCAATTGGATGGCTGACATTTAGCTATTTCCATTCTCTGTGTCTCTCAGTCTCTAGATCACTTAAAAATACTAAATTTCAGGTGACTAGGCAAATTGTTTGGACTGGGTTTGATGGGGACAGCTTGTCTTTAATTTTAAGTGGATGTTGTTTGACCAAAACACTTCTACCTAGGAAAAAGGTGAATCTGGCGATGAATGTGGGAGCCTAGCTATAATTGAGCTGTGAATAGAGTAAGAGAATGTGGTCCCGATGGAGCCTTAGAACACACAGGCACCGAGAATCTGGACATAGAAATGAATATACTGCTGCTGTGTCATTCTTCTCTGATGTAATTTCTGTAAGCCTGAAGTTAGATTCAGGTGTACTGCAGTGTGTGTTCAGGGAAGGCTGAGAACTGGTTTTCTTTTATGATCAGTTTTTGTCTTCTTGATGCACGTATCAGGAGACTTGTAGTTTCATAGTTTCATGCTTATAAAAATGACTGGGAATTAAGAACAGGAGAACAGTCTCCTCTATAGCATGAACTCCATGAGAATAGATATTTTTGTCTGCTTAGTCACAGTGTCTACAGTAGTGCTGACACATAGTAGATGATCAGCAAATATTTGTTGAATAAAAAGAATGGGTCTGACATACATCCAGCCTATCACTTTAAGCAAACAGGACTGGGTTCAGAGGGGACTGAATGGTTTTCTGGTGTGTTGCTGTAATGATTTCTGGGCTACCTCGGCCTCACTCAGTGGAAGCAAACAAGCTGAATCAGTGGTGTTTGATTCTTGTCTGCACCCCTGTAGGAGGGCATGAAGTTCCACTCACTGCTTCAGTGGTAGCCTCCTACCTCTCTGTTCTTGATTATGAAATTATAACTAGCTTTAGTTTAACTCTATAGGACAGAGTAGTAACTGTAGCTAATCTGAAGCTAAAAATAGGGGGGTAAACATGAGAAAAATTAAGATGGATTGCTTTGGGTTGCCTGAAGTGACATGGATTAATATGCTATCAATTTTCTTACCCTGAGAAACATTTGGTCACAAGAAGATCTGGCTTTCAGAAGAAATTCAAATTTGGGTGTGTGGCTTTTGGCATAGTCTAGCATCATTGGAATGGTCTAAGTAGATTTTGTTTCTTTTTTCCCAGGCCTTACAGTGGTTGCCCAATTCAGTGTGTTGACTGTAGGGTTATCTGTCATCCATAGGCTAAGCACTATCTTGCCAAATCCCATTGAAGAGCCAATTTACAGAGTGCACTTGGGACAGTATATAATACTATGCAAAGCATCTCAGAAAGCCTGAAACGCTAATGTCAGAGGGGACATAATGTGAAATTTTCAAGGAGAGGCTGAGAAAGAGACAGATTGATTGATTGATCTCTGAAGGTCAACAATATAATTCATGTTTCATATTGCTAAGAAACTGAAGACTTTTAACAGATGCTTTTCAGTTGCCCCAAGAAATACAAATGTCATGTTTGTTAGATTTTCAAGAATGAATGGTCCAAAGGACTGTGTTTTCTTTTAGCCATGATGCGTGCATTGTGGCTGTATGTTCTCCTTTGACAGCATCACAGTATGGGTAGATATGAGGATCTGTTGGCCGAGAAGCAACTGGGAAAAATGGAGGGGAAGAAGAAGAAAATTAAAAGAAGATGTTGGATTGAGAAATAACAAGAAGTGTGGATATTTCAGGCTTTCTCTTTTAACTTTAGTTATTGCAAAAAAAAGAAGAGAGAGAAAAAAAACAGAAGTGTCATAATCTATCTCTTCAATTTCAAAATTTACATTTTGTAGTTATCCACTAATTCCCGTTTCTTTTTCAAACTATAATTTATACAGTTGTAAACATATTTCAGAAACTTCACTAAGTAAGTATAAAATGTTATCATGAGATTTGTAGCAAGTATTCTCATGCAAAATATTTCAAAGCAGTTACTGGGCAGGCAAATTACTGTCTTGAGAAACACGGATGATTCCTTCCATCACAAGTTTATCCTTAGATTCTTATTACTTAGGCTCTTTCCCCCTGTTATCCTTTAATTCATTCCATCTTAGAATAACATTTGTCTTAATATAGGACTGATTTTAGAATAAGTAACTTATTTATTTAATGGGCTCCTTTTTACCTTCAGGAAGCTAATTCTAATGATAACTCTCTTAGTCCTAATGGTTGTTTAAAAGATACGCACTCTGCCACACTTAGAGAAATTTAAAATCATTGAATCTAAATATGCATGGACTTGATTAAGTATGAAAGAGGTATTCACTGACGAGGAGAACTTTATAGGATATGGAGCCTGGAAGAGTCTGATTTATAATTTAAGTTTTCTTTCCTTAACACTTTGTGAAGGGCTAGGGACAGAGCGCTCTTTTCTTACATAGTTGTCTGGATCAATGTGGACTGAGATAAGACCTGTAGATGAGTCTAAGAATTATGCATCTAAGTCAGGAGATTGCTAAAAATATTCTCCTCATTGTTTTTCAGAGTCCTGAACTATTCCAAACACCCAGAGGTTTCAAGAGGCTAGCTTCTGGGAAGTTGAGACTCAATAGAATATGAAAAAAAACAGCTCTCCTTCTTCCCTGCTTTTTTGAGAGGGTGGTAGAAATCTATGTTTAATTTTATGTAGTTAAAACCACAATTAAAAGATGAAAAGAAGAGCCATTATTAAAATTAAACAACAGACCTAGAAGTAATCATCTATTTTGCTTCCTGCATGGAATTAATCCTTAAATTCAATTAGCATGGTATTTTTAGGAATTGATTTTGCCAGGAAATTGTCCATTACAAGCATGTAAAGAATAACTTTTTTTATCATTCCCTGCTGTGAGTGCTACATTCAGACATTTATCATTACAACAGGACTTTCCAGTGCTCCCCTGGAGACCTCTGGTTCCTCACACTGTGTTTTCCCTGCCTGCCCTCCTTTCAAAGCTGTGTCACCACTCACATACATGGTCTCCGAACGTGTCTACAAGCTTTAACAAGGTGGAGATGCATTTTTGCAGCCGCCATGTTTCACTTAAAAATAAATCAGAGGATGCTTTTTGGAGAGCACAGGTCTAGGAATAGAACATTAACAAAGGATATATCAAACCGCAAACACTCCTAGTCAGTCCAAATCACAGTGTTTCCATATAGCCTAAAAAATAACATCATTACCAGCAAAAGTATTGTCTTGTCCATAACATTCAGTCATTATCCCTTTGAACATAGTTTCTGAGCATGCATGTTGGAGGTAGGTATCTTGTGCTTCTTTCCTTGAAGATTTTAATTTTCTTCCCCATTTTTCTTTTTTAACAAATGAGCTAACAATGAATTTGAGCCATTTGCCTACCTTAGTAGGTTTTATTTTAAATATTTTTTTTTCTTCTCAAATCTTGAACTAGCAGAATCACTTCTGATTCCCTTTTGCTCATCCTTGGCCAAAAATACATATTCAAATCTTCAAGTTCTTATAGACAGTGTGTTCTGAGATATTTGTTGGCTTAAAGAACAATATTATTTTAGTAACAACTATGTAGTAACAGCCTAATTTCTTTTTGAATTGAGTTGTTAAGCTGTACAAATCAGTCATTTGGTGCCACCTGAAGACTACTTTTACAACGAAATACATGCCATAAATGTACTATTGCATAAATGCAAGCAAGACGATCAGGCTGTGTTAGCCAGCTCACTTCCTAAATTTCTTTAATTAATTCATGCATTATGGAGAGTCACCAACACATGAAATATAAAAGTAAAAGTAATCACAAGCTGCTTCCCATAGAAATTTCCAGGGAAGGAGAGGCCATGAGCATTCTTAGGTCCACTTGATTCAAGAAAGAACAGGCTTTGCTTATTTAAGCGGCTTGTTCTGCTGTTTCCTGATTGCATTCTTATTGTGAGACTGCCAGAGTGTATTACAATGGGCAAAAAGGGGAAAGAATGAAGTATAATTTAAGGGGGCCAGGAAAGAGTGGTGGAAGATGTTTGAATGTTCCCTTGGAATTAATCAGTGGTTCATAAACCTAAAATACTTCTTTATCTCGAGAACTGAGTTTTTGGCCCAGTTACACAGGAGAAAATTTTAGTAGGCTTGAGAAAGGAAAAACCTTGGTTCACATAAATTTGTACACAAATTCCTTTATCATGGGAGAATTGTAATTGGGGGTCAGAATCTTGAGAATATGACTGTGACCTAGTTACTCCCGCACCGCAAGTGCTCATAGGAGGTACTGGCTAGACCTGAAAATAATAAATTAAGAGATTCCAGCTGGGATATGATGAAAGCATTTTTGGGGAATCTCTGTATCTTGGCTGGGCCACATGGGTTATAACTTGGAGAGGCCTAAACTAGTAGTAGTATGTGGCAGATTTATAGCCCTATTGTGTTGGGCATCAGAAAAAAAGACTGAGGTTAAAAAAATGCCTTGAGAGTTATGAGGTTTGAAAGCATTGCCATTGGAAGGGAGGCTGAAGAAGGAAAGCACGAATTCCTTATAAGAAGGAAAATAGAAATAATAAAGATGGGTGGTGAGTCATTGAATGGGAAGTGTGGTGGCTTGTTTTTCACAGCAGTCCCTTCCTCTGAGCCCCCTCATCCACCTTCTCTGTTTCCTGGTTCTCTACGCCACTTCTCCCACCTAGCGCACTGCATAGCTTGTTTATGATCCAGCTCTCCCACTTCACTAGTAAACTTCAGGAGACAGGGATTGCTTTCTCTCCCAGCTACTTTGTGGTGTCCTCAGCTACCATGGCGGCGTCTGACATGTAATGCACTCTCAAGTTAAAAAAATTGCTGAAGGAATGAAAAAATGAATGATATAACTTTAAGCCAAAAATTCACATTAGTCTGTCTTTCCTTCCTCCCTTCTTTCTTCACTCTTTCCTTTCCTTCTCCCAGCAAGTACTGATTAGGAGGTGCTGGGGCACAAAGACCAAAAAACAGGACTCCTGCACCTCCAGAGCTTACAGTCCACCAGGACAAATCTCATCAGGTAAATGAGGGAGTAAATGAGGAAATGAGGGAATCCAGTGTAGGGTAACAACATATGCACAAGGTGTGATGAAAGGAGAAAAAAAGTATTAGGTCAGATTGAGAAGTTGAGGAAGATTTTTTGGAGGACTGGAAAATTAAAGATTTATAAAGTCTAGAAGGATTTCTATGAGTTGATGAAGAAAACGACTTGACAGGGAAGAACAAAACAGCATTCTGGGGAACTGTAGGTAGATCATTGTGAATGGAGAGATGATATCAAACAGATGGAGTTGGATGGTAAGCAAAATGAATGATGATTTAAAAATCATTGGCTATACAAGGTGTTTTCATTGAATGACTCAAATACACTGAGACTTTATGATACCTCAGACAAATAGGTGAGGTCATTCACTACTGTCATCTTACCTTTTCATTTCCCAGCTTCCTATTACCCCTTCTAACTTGACATTCTGGGCTAAGGATTAAGCAGGGTTGCTGTTTTCCTGCCTGCACATTCTTTGGAATGTGGAGATTTTCATCTTAGTTCATAATCACTGGTTGTAAGGCTGTAAAGTCTATGTTAGGACGATGGCTCTTTCAGCCCAATTCCGTTATCTATGTTTGTGGGCAGGGGTTATCTCTGAGAGAATATTCTTGCCTTCTATGTTATTTACACACGAACTCTTTCCAACCTCTAATCTGCAAGCGTTCTCTTCTGGAACCTGTTTTTATGTTTAGCCTCTAGGAATGCCAAGCTGTTGAGTAAAGTGGTAGTTCTATGTTAATCTGATCTAATATACCCTCCAAATTTGAGCAGTTTTAATGTTAACTTGTCATCTGTATTTGTTCATTTAAACTGACATTTAAAATGAACAAAGCAGCAGTGATTTTCATAAAATTGGATGCTATTTTGTGTCTTACTCGAATTTTCCAGTGGGAGACTTTTAATTGGCCTGTTCTGATGTCATATGGAAGCCACTGCATAATCTTCAACTTTCCCATGTTCTTAATCATTTCAAATTTCTTAGAATATTTTCTAGCTCATTCCATTATATTTTTCTTTTTGTATAATGATAAGAAGAATGGGATATGTCTAGGGTGTAGATGTATCTGTACATGTGCCTGAACAACATAGATACTTAGTATATATATATATTTGTCGAATGGGCAAATGAGAGATTTTTAAAACATACATCTGACCATTAGCAGCTTCCCATGTCTTTAGGAAAAAGTCCAGACTCCTTTGCAGGAGCCTCCAGCCCATTTACAGTCTGGAACTGGTGGACATTTTTTGGCCTTATCTCTTGCTGTCACATCAACAATTCATGTTGTGCAGTATACGTTCACAGCTCCCTATCTTTACTTGGTCTATCCCTTTTGTCTAACAAGTTCTTACTGATCTACCAGATGTGAAAGCTTCCCCTAGCCCTACTGCAGAAGAATCACTTCTTTAGTAGTTCCCAAACATCTTGTATATACTTCCATAGTAACACTCATTGTGCTATTTTCATTTTATGTACTTACCTCCTGATCTAGGTTGTACACTCAAAACAGAGCTCTGCCTTATTTACATTTGTGTTTTAGGGTCTAATACTGTGTCTGACAATGGCAAGGACTCAGTAATGTGTTTTGAATGAATGAATGGGGTGATTAAGTCAGTGCCGGGGCTTTAGGATCACCCAGGTCTACAGCCCTTGCTCTACACCATGAGGACAAGAGTCCTGCGTTTGGAACAAGGCAGACAGAGTTCACAAGCTGAAGAGTCCCTGAATGGCACTGATCTTGGTTCCTTGTTGACAAAGCCTTTCCCAAGAGATCAGGATCAGTCAGAAGCCTGAAGTCTAGTTCTCAGAGTTTCTTTAGTTTTTTGCCAGGCATCTGGCTAAAGAAAAGTCTGATAGACTTCAACGGACTGACAAGAACCTGAGATCTCTTTGCTCGGTCACAAATCTTAATTGAGAGCTATGTATTTGGAGAGTAATAGAGATTATTTTCCTTAGAACTATTTTACATTTGCTGAATCTCATTTAATATTGGACTACCCATCCAGTTAGTCTTGTAAAAGCTGCTTTTATAATAAAATAAAATTTTATAGTGTAATAATAATAGTCATTGTGCTTTTTGTTTTTGTTACATTATAATCTATATTGCTTGGGATTTGTTAGATTCTGTTAAAATATAATGAGTAATGGTGGTGGTGAGTATGGAAACAGGATTAGGTGTCATTCATTGTGCCATGTGAGACAAATGTGTTCATCACACATGCTAAAGATAAGCAGTTCCAGCACATAATTTGAATTGTGCTGTATGTTCAGAGCCATAATTGTCACATAATTCAGACTATGTAGATATAGGTATATATGCAAAAATAAGAACTTTGAAAACTCATTTAAGGCAATCCCAAAAGAATGATCTCAAAGGAAGTTTCCTTCATTATTTGAAATATTTTATTAGCTTCCTATTATCAGATAAAGGCAAAACTTAATTCAGCAGACAAGGTCTCTCCTGATCTGGTACTTGCTTGCCTCCCCAGCTGCTCCCGGCTGCTTGCTGCCCACAGGTACTTTTCCTTTGCCTGAGGAGCCCCACCCATTCCTGCCTTTGTCCTGCTGCTCCACGTGGGTTTTTCCAGCACAGGTTGGCTTTGTTTGCTTCATTGCCCTTCGCCTATTTGAAAAAATTTTTGAAATGCAGAAAAGTACACAGAATAATGTGATAACCATATGTAAACTCTCCACCTGGGACTAATACATGTTAGCATTTTATGTATTCGTGCCTCTATGTGGAATACACAAACCAACACATCTCAGATAAAGCTGATGACTCTTTTGTTCCCCTTCCTTGGCAGTTCCTCTCTCCAGAGGCAGTTGTCATCATGAGTTTGTCCTGTGGTTGTCATCTCTACGCCTTACTCTACGGAAGGGCTCCTGGCCCTTTGTAAATGTGTAGATTTGGCCAAATACTTTCTCCCAGCTTTTGAAGAGTATGCTCCTCGGAGCTCTCTGCTTCCTGTGTGGTTTGAGGGTTCTTTGTTTTGTTTTTTGTTTTGTTTGTTTTATAACAAACAATGTCAGTTGTTAATTTTTTCTTTCTAAGTTTTCTAAAATTTGGGGTCTGGACAGGAATTTTCTAGACAATGTTAAAGTATTTTTTATAAAGTCAGAAAAATTCAAAGCAGTTGGAAAAAATATGCATAGGCTGATGGGCAACTATTACTAATATTTAATATGTTCATTTAAGGAAATTTGAAAAGTGAAAGGAAGTAGGGGCAAAAATTACCTACCATACTAATATATCCATAGGGAATATTTGCTTGACTTTCTCTCTAGTTTGTTTTTCTTTACATAGTCATTTACTTTGCAATTAAGACATAAATGCAGTTTGTATTATATGTATATATCTACACATGAACATTTAAAAATACATCACATAGCCCTGTGTTCACATTTTGTTGAGCATTTGGGCTCTACCTTTAGTTTTACTTAGCTTTATTTTTCCTGTTATGTCACCATAGCTTTGTACATCGAAGCGTTTTCTGCATTTAGAATAAAGTGAAATTATTGAGACACCGATAGGGGCACATTCAAGCTCTGTATGTATTACCAATGTGCTTAGACCTGCTTCTGAGTGTCTGAGTCCTGGTTGCTCCTTGTTCTTAACAACAGATGGGCTTTTTAAATAAAGAGAAAATAAATCCTTGCTTATCCCTACTAGTAGCTGTAAGATAAATTCTAGCCGAAATAAGCAGGCGAAGAGAGGCAACAAAGGGCCTGGTAATTTATTTGAACGCAAACACCCGGGCGAGATTTCCTCAGTCTACAGAAATAGAGGCTGAGGAATTCACGCGCATAAGCAGACAGGCAGCGAGTTTTTAAAGAAGGTAGAGGGAGGCAGAGCTTAGATTTACAGCGGTGCGAGAATTGGCTAACGTATGAGGTTGGGAGGGGGCAACAGCCGGGGACTTTGACACGTCATCAGGGTCCGACGTGCTTGCTCCTCCCGTCAGTGCTCTCAGCCTTACAGTAGCCATCGGCTCTACAGGATGAAGTTCTTAAATCTTTGATTATCTTATTTACTTTAAATATTTTTCCAGATATTTTTGTTTTTTATTAGCAGATAGTTGTACCTAATGTTTCATGTGGATCATTTCCTTCCAATTTCATCTGTGGCTTTTGAGATTAAAAACCCCTCCTGCTTCTAAAGACTTGATAAATATTTTATGTTCTTCCAGTCTTCTTTATGTTTTCATTTTTAAATATATGTGATGCTTTAGTCCAATTTGGATTTGTTGTAGGTTGAACTCAGATGCTACTGAAGTATCATTGTTCTGCCATGCCTAGTTTAAACCGGTGATAAATGAATGCCGTTATGGGTAGACAAATTCAAGGTTCACCTTGCGCTCTTTGTATCTGACTCTTATTAGAAGTATTATTTAAATCAGATGATGGATGTGTTACTAAAAGGTTGGGCAACCTGGGACCTCCCGTACCCAGAATGCCCATCTGTGGCTCAGGGGGAATCTGACATTTGTCCCTGAAGTGCATTGCTCTTGTTCCTGATTGTCCTGCAGCTAGTTCAAGCTAGGTCTGGCCTTTCTCTTGGACTTGTGAACTCTGCCTTCCAGCACAACTCAACAAATCCATTTTCCTTGGGCTCTGGAAGGTCTAAAATACAAGGTCATTCATCTGTAGGATGGATCCCTTCCAAGCACCTTTCTGCCAGGATCTGCTCACCTATCTCCTGTAGACCAGCCAGCACCTTCAGGCCAGCTCTCCCTCCTCAGCTGGCTGGAAGGCTTTTATAGCTCCACTGCTCCAGAATAAACACATATTCTGTTTATAGCACCAACATTGTTTTTTGTTTGTGTGTTTGCTTGCTTCTTTTAAAGGAATGAGTACGAGGCAAGTGGTTTGATAACTGATCAAGAACTAACTTTAAAATAAACAAGACTTGAGAGTAATTTAGCTTTTGGAACTTCCCAGTTTGAATATAGTAAACTCCCTATCCCTCAGAGTCTTCAACCAAGATGGGAAAATATTTAAGAAATGGTGTCAAGGGAAGTTAAGCATTTCACAAGCAGGACTTTTTCAATAACCTTCTCACCCTACTAAAGTTATAGGAGCATCTCACTTCCCACTCCCTTTGTTTTTCTCAAAGTTTTTTCCAACATTTATAGTATCAGAGGCCCAAAACAAATTTTAAGGTCCTAGCATCTGTTTGGAAAAAATGAATTTTAAGAAATACAGGAAAAATATGGTTGGAAAATGTGTTAGTTTTCTGCCCCAGGTGGTAAGCTTACTCATCTAGTAAATCAACCAAGCAACCAAACAAAAAGAATACCAAGCTCACATTGCTGAGAGAACTAGGACATCTCATGCAGATTTGTAGGGTTTAGTGTATGGACGTATCATTTGGCAATAGATACATCTTTCAGGTAAATGTAAGAATAGATGAGCCAATTGGTTTTTAAAAACAGCTTTATGGAGGTACATTTTCTATACCATAAAATTCATCCATTCCAAGTGTACAATTTAACACTTTTTAGTAAGTTGAGAATTATGCAGCCTTTGCCACAGTTTTACATCATTGATATCACTCCACAAAGGATCCCTTGAATTTACATGTAGATAATCCCTTGCTTCCACTTCTAGCCCCAGCCCAGCAACCACTCATCTACTTTATGTCTCTATAGATCTGCTTTTTGGAACTGTCACATAAATGGAATCTTGTGTAGGTAAGACTTATTTGTAGTCTTTTATATCTGGTTTTTTTGCACATTATAGTAGCATGGGCAGCTTGTATTAGTAGTTCGTTTTTATTGCTGAATAATATTCCTTTGTATGAATATACCACATTTTGTTCGTCCATTCACCAAATGATGGACATTTGGATTGTTTCCAGTTTGGGTTATTATAGTAACTCTGCTACAAACATTCATGTATAAGTCTTTGTATGGCCAAATGTGTTAATTTCTCTTGGGTAGATACCTAGGTATGGAATTCCCAGATGGTATGTTAAGTTTATGTTTAACTTTTTAAGAAACTGCCACATAGTTTTCCAAAGTGGTTGTACCATTCTACACTCCCATCAGCAGTAATGAGGGTTTAGTTTCCCCCTGTATCCTTACTGTCACTTTTACTTGTCTGCCTTTTCCTTTTAGCCATTCTAGTGGATGTGAAATTGTGGCTTTAATTTATCATTTCTTAGTGACTAATAGAGTTAAGCATTATTTCATGTGCTTATTCATGTATTTTCCTTGGTGAAATGCCTAGTCACCAATTTTAAAATTGGGTTATTATTCTTTTTATTGAGTTGTTAGAGCTCCTTATTTTATTTTAATTTTTTTTATTATTCAAACTTTTTATTATGGGATATACATAGCACTATTACTGTTAAGACACTTTTAAAAAATTTTTCATATATTTATTTGTCATCTTCATATCTTCTTTGTTGAGATGTCTTTTGCTCATTTCATTTTTTTTATTTTGGTATCATGAATCTACAATTACATGAGGAACATTATGTTTACTAGACTCCCCCCTTCACCAAGTCCCCACCACATACCCCATTACAGTCACTGTCCATCAGCGTAGTAAGATGCTGTAGAATCACTACTTGTCTTCTCTGTGTTGCACAGCCCTCCCCATGCCCCGCACCACATTATACATGCTAATCATGGTGCGTCCTTTCTTTCCCCCTCCCCTCCTTATCCCTCCCTTCCCACCTATCCTCCCCAGTCCCTTTTCCTTTGGTAACTGTTAGTCCATTCTTGGGTTCTGTGAGTCTGCTGCTGTTTTGCTCCTTCAGGTTTTTTTTCTTTGTTCTTATACTCCACAGATGAGTGAAATCATTTGATACTTATATTTCTCTGCCTGGCTTATTTCACTGAGCATAATACCCTCCAGCTCCATCCATGTTGTTGCAAATGGTAGGATTTGTTTTCTTACAGCTGAATAATATTCCATTGTGTGTATGTACCACATCTTCTTTATCCATTCATCTACTAATGGACACTTAGGTTGCTTCCATTTCTTGTCTATTATAAATAGTGCTGCAATAAACATAGGGGTGCATCTGTCTTTTTCAAACTGGGCTGCTACATTCTTAGGGTAAATTCCTAGGAGTTGAATTCCTGGGTCAAATGGTATTTCTATTTTGAGTTTTTTGAGGAACCTCCATACTACTTTTCACAGTGGTTGAATTAATTTACATTCCCACCAGCAGTGCAGGAAGGTCTGTTAAGACACTTTTATATCAGTAAACTCTTTATTATGGATTCTGTATAGTTCTGTACTGTAATCAAGATATTTAGTTCCTATGGTTTTTGATGCAAGTCTTTATCAGATACTTGCTAATATTTTCTCTGTAATACCTCCAGTTTTGTTGTTCTTTCTCAGGATTGCTTTGGCTATTTGAAGTCTTTTGTGGTTCTATATAAATTTTAGGATTATTTGCTCTAGTTCATTGAAAAATGCTGTTGATATTTTGATAGGGATTGCATTGAATCTGTAAATTCCTTTGGGAAGGATGGCCATTTTGACAATATCAATTCCCCTTATCCATGGGATAGATTTCCATTATTGGTGTCTTCTTTAATTTCTGTCATGAATGTCTTACAGTTTTCAGAGTATAGGTCTTTCACCACCTTGTTTAGGTTTATTCCTAGGTATTTTATTATTTTTGATGCAATTGTAAATGAAATTGTTTTCCTTATATCACCTTCTGCTAGTTCATTGTTAGTATATAGGAATGCAACAGATTTCTGTGTATTAATATCATATGTGAATTGATAGTTTTATAAAATATAATAAAAATAAATCACTAGAAAAATTATACAAAAATATGCAAATATAAGCTTTATTTATGAAAAATTTAGCTTATATAAAATTACTCTGTCAAATCGATACAAACATTCCTCGAGGCTTTATTACTTTTTTTAAAACCGTGGTGTGATGGACATATTATGTTAGTTTCAGGTGTACAACATAATGATTCTATATTTATATATAGTCAGATGATTACCACAGTAAGTCTAGTTAACATCCATCACCACACATGGTTACCATTCTTTTTCTTGTGAGGAGAATTTTTAAGAATTACTCTCTTAGCGACTTTCTAGATGCTTGGTAGTCTTAATTTCTGTGCTTACCTCATCACAGACTAAACATAAACAGTTCTTAACAAATCTGTGAAGAACTTGAAGTAGCAGTGGTAGAGATTCATGCGTCTCAAACTTCAATGTGCACAGAAATAAAATACGTAGGTTCTGGTTCCATAGGTCTGGGGTTGGGCCTTAGGTTTTGCATTTCTGTCAAGCTCCCAGGTAGTGTAGTCTGCTGGTCTCCAGTCCACACTTTGAGTTCTGAGGCTATGAAATATAATGCAGACAGTAAGATAAATGTGGTATTGTTTATAGCCCTGTCATAAATTCCTTTAGGAAATATTTTGTGTTTTCAAAGATTATTGGGTTGTTGCTTAACATTCACGATTCTCTAGATATATCTAATCAGTTGTTTTTCTTAGCCTCTAACCTTTCTGGGCCTCCAGCTGCTCATCTGTAAATCGAGGAGGTTGAACTAGAAGATCTCTGAAGTCTCTTCCAGATCTCACAGTCTGTGTTTTTAAGTGTCCATGTCAAGGGAGAATTATGGTGGCATTTGTATTTCTTTTTATATAAACCTAATAAAACATGAACCCAAAGCCTTATGTTACAACGGTTTTCAACATGATGTTAACAAATAACAGTAAACATGCTTTACTAAATGTTGGATGATACAGAAAAATTAATATCAACATTCAAGAATTTTTCCATGTTGAAGTCTTAAAAAGTGGGTGGGGGTCTTGTTTAACCTTACAGTTGGAAATCCAATTAGAAAATAATTGACTTGCCTAAACTGTGGAAAGACAAGTAAAATAAGTGTTTATCTTATGAAATTCAAGTTGACACAAAATAGCTGAAAGGCTATAACTTCAGCCAAGTTACAATGATCTCACTTTCCTTTATATTTCATTTTATTTACTAAGATACTTGACACATTTTCCCTGTTGCTTAAAAGCAAATGAAAAGGGTGGTAAATCAGTGGTAGAAATGTGTTGTCAAAACCTCCAGGGACTGTATCCTCCATCTTCAGCACATATTAGTGTAATTCTGCTATTCTTCCTCCAGATGATTACAGCTAACTGCAATGAAGGGTGGAGGTGGTTGGCCTGCCTCCAAAGAAAGAGACTAATAACTGACCTAATGTACAGAGCACATGAATAACATATTCTTTGGGTAGAAAAAAATATGGTTTACAGGGTGTGCGAGAGTTCACATCCCTCTTTTAGTTCTTCCAAAAGATTTAAGATACTCAGCTGCTTAATTAAATTTTTAATTCCTCAGTCTCAAATGCAGATTATGCATTAGATGCCTCTGTGCAATTCAACTCCTGCCCCCAGGAATTTTTTTTTAAAAAGTCTAGTGTAGAATTTTGAAGAGAAATAATATCTATTCTGTTACATTTAAGTTTGCAGTAGCCTCACACTGTAAAACAACTTCATTTTACTTCTATACATGGTTAAATAACTGTTTCCCTTGCTGGTAAGATATGAAGTGTCCAAAATATATAGGAGTTTTTATTTTCTGAGGAGATGAGTGGAAAGTTAAAATTTTCTTTTTTTTTCATTTACATCACTTGAATAATACACTTACTGTATTTCTGTTATTCTTGGCTTATCTGCAAGATATTTTATTTGGTGGATTTCCTTTTATTCATTTAGTAATAATGGGGTCAGCTCAGCAGACCTTTTTATTTTTATTTGACTAACCCTTTATTGTGTTATGTGCTAAGCCACATCCATTAATGTTAGGAAGGACATGGATCAAAAAGAATAGTGTTTTTTTCTGGGTGGTGGGATTATAGTTGGATTTCATTTCCTGCTTTCTAGTTTTTTGTGTCTTTTGAATATTCTACAAAAGCCATCTCTCTCTTTTTTTAACTAAAATGAACTTAAGTACAAAGATTATAAAAATCTAGAAATTTCGTGCTTTCTCTGGAAAGACAACTTCCCATGTAAGTATTTAACATATATGGTGCACTACCGTATTCCAGGCACTTCGGTGGGCCTGGGGCTATAAAGCAGGTGACACTCACCTGTTATCCTGGAGGGGCTCAGGCTCTAGGCATCATCTCACTAAAATGAGTTTGGGGGAAACCAATAAATGGTACCTCCAATAAATTATTACCACCTATAAAGTAGTAATAATTCCATGCCTCTCCCCTGGGGTTTTAAAGAGGATTAACAGAGGTTATGTATTTAAAGTGCTTGGTCTAGTTCTCTGCTTGGACAGCTTAGGGAGAAAGTGAGACCATACACCCAGGTGAAATGGGTCTCTGGGGAGACTCCCTGAGTTCTGTAGTTGCTGCTCCATATGGAATCCCTTTAAATACCACTACTAGCAGTTTGGATTAGTCCCTTTCTTGCAAGCCAGGTTTCTGTTTGGACTTTTTGAAGAATGCATCTCTATTTGTAACATGAGGGATAGTGGGATACTAGGATTTATTTGGTAGTTATGCAACTACACGTAGTTATTATGTAGATATTTGAGGGCCACGTGGGTTTTTTGCCTTTTAATTTAAGTAAATTAGTTATGTTATTGATACATAATAAATAAGCATTTGAGAAGACAAAGATATAATTAGGAAAAAATATGTGCTGAATCACCTAAAGCAGTTCAGGTGAAGACTTGGTCCAGAAACTTCAACTCAATTCCCTCCAAAATATCTTTTCTCTGACCTCTCAAACAAAGGACACATAAAATCCCATTGGCTTTGTATCACAGAAATGCTTTTCTGTTCCAGCAGATGATTCTAATAAGTTTGCTTTATTGATCTGGTTGCAGGGGGTGCTGTCCAACAAATAATCCTGTACAATAAACAGCCTGTGGGGGATCGTTTACTAGTCAGGGTGGTGTTGATGTATCTCTGTGTGACGAAGAGGATGTTGGGTGAGCAAAGTTCAGCTAATCACAGGTTTATTGTTTTACAGTTAAGCAGCCACAGTGTCACTCTTGAGCTTTTTGAATGCCTGCCTCCCATACCAAACATTACAGCCTTCCCCTAAAATTGCCAGACCACCCACTGTAACAGTATAGTGTGTAAAAGGATCCAGATGCTAGGAAAAGAGAACCGGTGAAGTGTAGAGCACGCGTGATACCTTCTCATTTGCCCTTCTAGATTTGAGCACTGTTTAGACATAGCTGGCTCTCTAGAGAGATCAGACTTCAACTCTCCTTTCCAGAACATTGAAAAAAATATATATCTCAGGATTAAATTTATCACAAAAATATGTATTTTAAGACTGTACTTGATTCAGAGGTCTCTTTGCACTTCATTTTACTATTCCCTAGAGCACAGGAGAGAAGTAAATTGTAGGATGTGTACATACATTGAGTTCTAAAGACAGGACATAGGGAGTAGAGAAGAGAGTGGAGAGTGTCATGCCAGAGAGTGATAACCGTGAGGAAAGAGTACCAGATATATGTGGAGTATCAGTTTGCAAAATTGGAGAAGAGAACTGGCTAAATGCAGATAACTTATTGCAGTTTAAGACCTCATTGCTTGGAAGTTTTAAAAATGCTTCATCTTATACATACTCGGGCAATGAATATATATTTGGAACTCAGGCCACTTGACAGCTTTGTAATGGTTCAGTTGGTGGTCAATGGCTTTGCAATAGTTTATTCAAAAGAGATTTAATAGATGTGTATACTCCACTTCAAACACTCCATTCAGGACAGGTGATGTATAAGAAGGAATCTTCTTATGAGACTCTTTAATTAATTTATTTATCTTAACCCCTTTATTTTATCTGACTATCCTGTCTCATATTGTTTCCACAGTCCTTCTTATCACCTTACTGTATTTAAAAAAAATATTTACCTAAGCTGTCTGTCTCCCTCTAGGAAGTTAGCTTCAGAAAAGCAGGAGCTGGCTGTTTTCTGCGGGGTCTTCAGGGCCTAAAATAGTGCCTGGCACATAGTTCGTCCTCAGTACGTACTGATGATAGAACTTGGTCAATCAAGGTACTCTAGACAGGTCTATGAGGAAAAAAAGATCTCTGTGGTTCATTTGTTTGTTCCCTTGTCCATTCATTCATTCCTCAAGCATTTATCGAGGACCAGGTATGTGTCAGGGACTGTAGTGTTAGTTACTGGGAAATCTTGCTTTAAAGGAATTTAGAAATAGATAAAAACACATAGAATATAATGCCATACAACCACTTCATAACTAAGGAACACTATATTTAAAATACCTGATTAAAAATTTTAGAGTCTTTCAAAATATTTATTACAACAATAAATTGTTTTAATTTACTATTCTGATATAAATGCTGTAGTCAGAGAGATTATGAGCACAGGGCTTGTGTGGGCTGCTTTCTTTGCCTGACTGAGCCTGGGTACCCCCGGTTGCAAGGAGGATGCTCTCCCTAAACCAGGGGCAGAGCTCTTCTGCCTGTTTGCAAGTTGGCGTGCCAGTGTTTGAGTGGTGATCCATCAGTGGGCCATCACTAACTAAGTGACATCTCTAAAAATAGCACAACTTTATCCTTGAAAATGAAAATGCTTTGGTTTTAAAAACATGTTTCTGTTTCTGATGAATCCAAGGCTTGGATTTGTTTAAAGGCATGCATATTTCCCTTTGCTGGTGGCAGAAAGCAAAATTTTCATGCCTGTGCATGAAGGGCTATTCCATTTAGAGTCTCATGTCATTGACTTAGTTCTCCATTTGTAATACACAACTTGCCCACATTTGGAAAAAATAATTTACTAAAAGAAAGAAAAAACATAGGTTACTAGGTTTCATGCTCTTTCAGAATGCAGTAGTCCCCCGTTATTTGTGGGGATATGTTCAAAGGCCCCCCGAGGATGACTGAAAACATAGATAGTATCCAACCCTCTGTGTACTAATTTTTTCCCATCCATCCATACCTATGATAAAGTTTAATTTATAAATTAGACACAGTAAGAGATTAACAACAATGACTAATTATAAAATAGGACAATTATAATAATATACTGTAATAAAAGTTATGTGAATGTAGTCTCTCTCTCAAAATATCTTACTATACTATACTCACCCTTCTTATGATGATGTGAGATAACACAAATGCCTATGTGATGAGATTAAGTGAGGGGAATGACGTAGGCTTTGTGTTGTGATATAGTGTTAGGGTACTATTGATCTTTGGACTAAATGTCAGAAAGAGGATCATCTGCTTCTGGACCTTGGCTGACAGTGGGTAACTGACCTGCAGAAAGTTAAACCATGGATAAGGGGGGGCCTACCATATGTAAAGTTTCTCTGAAGTGGACACATCACAGTAACCCATGGGCTCTTGGTGGCCTCCTGTCCATCAAAGTTGCCTACGATGTTTCGCATCACAGCACGGACCTCTAGAGAGAAATTTCTGACTATCTGGCCCAGTTGTCTGCCTTGTGCAGAGTCTCCTATGAAGTTCCAGTGACCCAGGTTACTAACCAGGGGTCAGTCATACAGCTAACTGATGGGAGTGTGGGCTTGAATCTAGCCTCCTCACTTCCAGTCCTAGAATGTGGTTGGCGTCATTATTGCCAAGGTTACTTAGTAACAATGTCATTCCTGTTCTCAAAGGAATCAGAATTGTTGGGGGTTCAGTGCAGGAATTTGCATTTTAATAAGATCCTCCATTATTCTTATATATACTACAATTTGTCCTTAAACGAAGCAGCTTGCTTGCCCAGAACAACCTGCCTTCATGTTTTACTCTACTGAGTAAATATCAACAATTTAAAAATGAGCTTCATGGACTTAAGAACATTACTATAGTTTGGGAGGTGAAGCCTCTAATTTACGGAAGGATTGTTTTCCCATAGTGTAAAAATAATAAAATTTGTATTTTAAGGTTGTTGATTTAGTGGCTCAATTGATAATTGTTGGTCAAGTTGAAAAAGATAAATGTGATTCTTTGAATTGAGTCTAATGAAGCTTAAGTTGACATTTAATACATTCACATTTGCTTGTGTTTTTGTAAAAATGTCGAGGGTGAATGTTGAGGGCACTAAAAAAATGGTTGCCTGTTTGGTGGGAAGAACTGAGCAGAGGGTAAGTCAAGGGGAAAGGAGGCTTTTCAGTGAACACTTTCTACGCTTCTTGAGCGTTGAACCTGTGAATGTACTGCCTACTTTGAATTTTAAAATAATGAAAAGGTTTAAAACATTGGCATACACTACAGACTTTAGCAGGTGATTAACCCTGCCTGGGGTAATGAACACATGATCTGGAATCTAGATCTTTCTGCAGCAGAAGGTAATGAACATTTGTAAAGGTCAAGGCCAGGAAGGGAAAGACTGCAGATTAAGCTAATTTTAAGGAAATCACTAATTGGCTTGAAAAGATAAGCCGTAATGATTGCACACGTATACCCATGATTTTAAAAAGCCCCACCCTGACAGGTCATCACTGGTAATTTGGGTGACCTTAGGCAAATCAGTCAATCCTCTTGAGACTTAGTTTTGCCTTCTGTAATAATGATGAAAACTCACAGCTTTTCAATTTGCTATTTCTGAATACATTATTTTATTTAGCTTTTACAGTAATCCTTCAGGGCAGGTAGTATGGTACCATCTCTATTGTCCAGATGAGGAAATTATGCCCCAGAGAGGTGAGTTGGTTTAGGGAAGGGTCACATAGGGGTGCGATATCTAACTTCCACTACTGGATTCTCTTCACTGTGACAGGAAGTGGCATGGATTGGACAATTTTCAAGGTCCCTTCTAGCATTAAAATCCTTGAGCATATGAGCTATTCAGGGCTTAGTCAACTTTGGTTGAAATCTTTTGGGGAAATCCAAAAACAATTGAAATCATGGATCCTCAGTTTTAGGAGCTTGCATTGTAATTAGTAATCAGAACATACCCATATGGAGAAAAGCAAGGAATTCTTACAAATCTAGTACATTCCAAATGCAAATTATAAATATACTAGAAGTTCTCATATGACATAGCACAATCTGTGCACCCAACTGCCAAGAAGGTGGGGAATTTCAATTCCCAGGGAATAACCTTCTGCTCTTTCACCCCTTACATAAATGATAATGATAGCAACTGCTCTTTGAGCACCCACTGGGGTCAGCATTTGTTATGTATTTTCTCATTTAATCTTCACCACAATCCTCTGAGAAAAATATTATTATCCTGCTTTTATAAATAAGGGAAGCAAGACTTAGATTCCTGTGATTTGAATAACTATCTGGTAGGCAGCAGAGCCTGCTCACTGGCCAGGATCCTTTATTGGTTTTAGGTGTGTGAGCCTCACCTCAGGCCTGTTGCATCTTCAGGTTTGTGAAGCCTGTAGAAGGGTTTTGGATAAACATATGTTGTAGAGGAAGCCTAACTGACCAAGGGCAAGATTGGTTTCATACAATGGCAATTTAGATCACCTTTTGTGTGACCATCAGTAAAGAAGGGCCCATGAATTCTGAATTTTTTGCCTGAAAACTCTTTATTATAAGAGCATAGCTTCTGTTACCTCATTTTGCCTCCCACATATATGATTTAGAAATAAACGAACTTACCCTTGCAGGTGATGGATGACTGAAAGCAAATGATCAGCATATTAAGTAATCTGACAGGCTTTTTAGGCTAAAGAACTTACAGTGTTGTGTTCAGTATATTTTGTTCATTATTTCTCTGCTCCTAGATATGAAAATTTTCCTTTATCATCCTCACCTTATGTGCCATCTTTCAGTCTTCTGCATTGCCGGAGTGATCCATTCTGTGCTTGAATGCTGCAGAAACCTCTTGGCAGCTCACAGTCATTTACCCAGTCATTCTGGGAAGTCAGGGGAGTTTACATTGTTTCTTTAGTTCACATGGACACAGGCAAGGTTCATAGCTTGCCTGGGTTGGCAGACAGTGTTTGAGGATTGTAAAAACTGTGCTTTGCCTGAGACCCTGGCTCCTTGCAGAGGTCTGCCTGCCTGTCCGTGGTCTGTGTCCTCGGCAGGCCTTTTAGTGGAGGCAGACTGCTCTAATGAGAGAGTTCTTGGGTTTCAGTCTGGGGGAACCCAGCCTCCACCCGCCAGACTTCCTGGAGAGCTTTCTGCGATGCTGAAAGTGCCTGGGGCCTTGAGGATTGGATCGAGCTCCCTTTCGAAAGGGGTCTCAAAATTCCTCAGACATAATATATCTGTGGCTACAATTTGTTAAGAAAGGAACCAGGCTGTTCCAGCCAATAAATTGTCAAAGGAACACATACCTAAGATAGAGAAAATGGTTTGCAGTACACAGTCCTCTTACTCCCTTTTAATGCTCTGCATTCAATATTTCCAGTAACTAAGTAAAACTTATTTCTAAGCAGACCTCTGGCTTCTGCTCTTTGCATTTATCAAAACCCTTGGGACATATATTGAGTTAGCACAGGCCTTTTTATTCACCTGCTCTCCAGTCTGGACTTCAGATAATCAGCGTTTCTTGTTCCCAGTGTGAATTCAAAAAGCTCTGAAGCAGCTTTCTTTAAGGAAAATCAGGTAAGTTTCTCTATAAGGATATGTACATGCCTTGCTCCACAGCACACTGAGTTAGCACTAACCGGAAAATCAGAGCCATGTAGCACCTATAACTACTCCCACATTATTTCAAAGATCACCATGGCTTTGTAAAAATGAGCTATTAGAAAAGCAGACTCAGCCCACAGGCTTTGCTTCTTTGAAAACACATTTGATGTCCATTCCTACCTAATCTTCTCTCTGAATCTGATCCCTCTGCTATCCATATATCTCTGTTTTTATATTAGTCTATACTGTAACCAGAAATTTTATATGATTTTTTTTTACCTTTTCATGATTCCACCCAACTTAGGTATAGAATTTCCAAAGCTTGTTGTCAGTGTGCCAAAATAGCCTTAACTATCAAAATAACTTTATGCTTTCTTGACTGGGCTATAAGATGACTTAGATAATTTATGCTTCCCTTTACCACACATTAGGGAGTACCTGCTTAGAAAGGGTTTTATATTCTGGCTGGGACTAGATCTAATAATTTAAACCATCCCTCCTGGAATTACCAAGATATCAAAAAACTAAGCTTCATGATAACAGTGTGAAAATGTTCAAAATGATACTCAAGTATTTATAATTTTTTATATTCTGGACTAAATTATGTAGATGAACTGGGGGAAGATATTCTGGGATGGAATAGTTGAGGGAAACCAAGGCATATGCATAGAAATGTGTTGTAGGATCAAAGACTGAGCAATTTAGATGGAGCAAAGAAAATTCAAATAGGGAGGTGGGAAATGGGCTTGGCATAGCTGAGAGAAGTTGGGGGTGCTTTATTATTTATGCCCAGCCTGTTTAAGGGCTCTTTATAAGAAACATTTGAATGAGGAGAAAGTCATTCTGACTTGCAACTTAGCCACTAAAAGGGAAACCTGGTTATTCTGACCTCAAAGCCTCATTCTTGGCAAATGCATCTCCTGGTGGTGGCTTAATTGTATTTTAGGCATAGTGCTCAAGGTGAATGTTAAGTTTTATTTTCAAGTGAGAACCTTGCAAATGCAAACATATCAAGTGATAAGCCAATGTCATAGGGGCCGTCTACAATCAGCTCAGAGCTCCCCCAGCGGAGGAAAGAAGCTGTAGGGGAAAACACATCACCTAGTTCGTTTCCTTAAGCTTTCACATGATCCTTTGCTCCTCTCTTCCCCAACCTGGACCCATCATGCCCAGCCTTCTCAATGAATACTTGGCTTGAACTTAGTTCACTAGACGTTGTCGCTGACACACCCATTGTACTGATGGAATCCTGGCTTGAATGGAGCTTGCTCAGCTGTGCGTTAGACAAACCCTTCTGGCTGACCTGGTTTAAACCTGGCTTTCTTGACGCCACCGCTGGCATGTTCCAAGCTGAAAAAAGACTCTGCTGCCCTTTCCATTGCTCCCCTGGAGGGGAAACCAATTGCCACTTGGCACCAGAGTTTATCAGGCCCGCATCCAGAGTAGTAACATGATTTAGTGAGAAAAGCACTGGACTAGGAGACAGGAAACTTGAGTTTTAGTGCTGGCTCTGCTTTTCAACAGCTGTGTTACCTTGGGCAAATCATTTCCTTGCCTTAGCTCAGTTATTATCATCTGTAAAGGACAGGTAGGATCTTTCTGATCCTAAAAGTCAGGGATTCACGTAGTATTAACAGACTTGAATGGAGATTTTAGTTGCACATGCTCAGCTTCCCACTCACCACACCCCTTCTTTCTGCAAAACTTGGACCTTTGTAGTGTGCACTCACCCCACCTCTTAGTAGGGCTTAGGCCACCTCAACGTCCCTCCTTAACTGGAACAGTCTGCTGCAAAGAAGGGCATCCTAAAAGTTGCTAGGTTGGGGGGCCAAGTGATCCTGCTTAGTAATTTGTCTCTTTTGGATGTCTTCCATTACTTTAAGAAGCTTTTTCTTAAGTTTAGCACTCAATTATCAGCCCCTCTCTATGTGAAGATTTCAAAATATCACTGATAAAAATTATGTACTTGCAATACTTCTAGGTATTTTTATATTTCACCTGAACCTTAGCAACTCTATAAGGAACTGTTATTATCTCTACTTGAAGTATGCAGGAATCAAGGCTCTCTGAGGTCACAGCAGCACAGTGCTAATAATGAGCGGAGCTGGAATTCAGATCAGATTCATCTGTGTCCACAGCTGGAACTCACCCACTATTTTTGCTCTAAGTACCTGCCATTGACATAAGAAGTACCAGGTATTTTGTGCAAGAGATCTCAGGGAATCCCTCTTATTAAGGTCTCAAAAAAAAGATCTCTAACTACACTTCAGATACTTGGAATTTATGCTTTGCCAAGCACTTTTCCACTTAATTTTAAATCCATGGGTATTTCAAGGGGAATTTAACCCATATGTTTCTGTTTCCCTTATACTTAATTCATCAAAGAGGATTGTTTTGTAAACCTTAGGCTCTTCTTAGGAGCACTTTTGAGTTCATATTTGGCGGGCCTTGGTTGGATTTCAAATCTGCCATGGTTGAAGCCTGATTTAAATCCTTATTTCCAACCACTATTAATGGTGGTTTCACCCTGTGAGTGATGGAAATTGAAGGTGAGTTGTGAAGGCTCTTTCAGAACTGCACCAAGATTCCACTGGTACAAAAACCTTTCAGATTAGTAGCTCTCTTTTTACCTAAAGCTTTACACCACTGAGTTGTTAAACTATGCATGGGTCTGTTCTATAAGGGCAAAAACTTAAATTCATGGGTTTACTATGGGAACTCGGCAGATGATATGTTCATTTGGATTGGTGAAGTTGGACAGGCTTTCCCCAAAATAAAGTGTGTAAGTTTGGGCTTTTGAAGTGGGGAAGGGCATTCTGGAATGAGACACCCAGACATGTTCTTGGGTATTACAGACAATGGCATCCCTAGATCTTTGCCCAGCATCTAAATTCATAGATGCTGCATTTTGTCCTGAAATGATGTAGAGCAAAATTGTCTTTGAGAGATAAGATATTTATTGGGATTAGGTATATTATTACCTTGCAAAAGCCTTTTAGCTTATGATCTTCTATTTGGGAAATACTTGAGTTATACAGCTGGTGGAAAGTTTCTTTCAGAGACCACCTGCTTATTATTGTCTTAGCATGTAGATGAGTTGGGTACATTCAGTTCTAATAACCTGCTGAGTTGGATAATTAATTAACTTCACATGAGCTCATCTAAGGAATGTGCATTGTGCATGATCCAAAGGGAAGTAAGAACAGTTTTTGTCCTGGTTGGTATTTGGTTCAACAAGTAGGTATATTGAGTGTCTTCTGTTCTGGCACTTGGGGATAGAAGATGAGAGTTCAGAGATAAACAAGGTACTGTTGCTTCTCCTAGAGAACTTACCACTCAGTAGACTATGACTTTTATGTGTAACACAAGGCCAGATGGTGTGAGTGCCAAACAGGCAATATAAAGGTAGTGCACTATGGGAACTCAGCAGATGATATGTTCATTTGGATTGGTGAAGTTGGACAGGCTTTCCCCAAAATAAAGTGTGTAAGTTTGGGCTCTTGAAGTGGGGAAGGGCATTCTGGAATGAGACACCCAGACATGTTCTTGGGTATTACAGACAATGGCATCCCTAGATCTTTGCCCTGTGTAAATGTGGGGTGAGGTGAGTCTGTAGAGAGGAATCAGAGCTCTAGAAGTTCAACAGGGCTAACGTAGATCAATGCACCTTCCTCAGTAATGAGCAGCCAGAATTAATATGATGGCCTCTAGCTGGGTGCAGATTTTCAGTGCTGGAAGTCTTTAGTCTTGGATAAAGGAGAGAACATGGGAAAGGAGCAAGAAAAGGAACAAGACATGAAGGAACAGTGTTTGAAATTGACATAAAATTAATAAATTCCATATGTAGGTGAAATTAACACATTATATGGCCTTGTGTTTGAATAATGCACAAATGAGGGTCTATTATATCTGATGTGGAAGAAACCAGTCAAATGATGCAACTTGTGTAAAAAGATCTACTCACAATATTATTGTCATAGAACAAGAAGAGCTTCTGTTAGACACAAGATTAACTGTTTTACATACTTTATCCCATCTCAGTCTTACAACACCCTGTCTGTTATTATTCCTACTTATAATAAGAAAACTCAAGATCAGTAAATAATTTCACATGGTCACATAGGTGTATAATGTGTTTCCATCTCAGTTTGCAGATACAGTTCATCTACAGGTATGTGGGTGGCTTAGTCTTTTCTATTTATAATACTTTTTCAATGTAATATATGACACATTTAAAGAATATATGTCACATATTTGTTATTTGCAAAGCTAATGAAAATATACACACCACTCAGCCTAAGCACTAGAGCAATGCCAGTATGTATTTGGGTTTCCCCACCCCATCTCCTGCTTCATTCCATAGAGGTGACACCTCGGTTGTAAATTTTAACAGAGGCATTTTTCAAATGACATAAAAATTGCTTCTGTGTTTTTATGGTTTAGGTTGAATGTATTTATGAAAACAAAATTGGAATAATTTGCCTTTTATGCAAACACTTCAACACTGTACTAAGGGTTTAAATAGAGCTCAAGAGTTAGAAGTTTGAGAAGTAGGATACTGACACTGATACAAACATTGCTTTAATCTTGAGGGTTGTGATTCAATCCTGAGATACAGGAAGACAAAATATGTGACCAAAGATGAGGTATGAAATAGCAGTCAGGGTCTGATTCAAGATCTGAGAGCTCCAAGTTCTAATTCTCTCTCTCACTAATTTGTTTTGTAACAGTGAGAAAATTACTTCACCCCTCTGAGTTTTAATTTACTCTTGTATAAATTGTCTGATCTGTTTGAGATAGGCAAAGTAGTATAGTCAGAAAAGCACAGAGTGTAGAATCAGAAATACCAAAACTGTACTTTTTATTCTGCCACTGAGTCTTTGTATAGCCTTGTGCAAGTTTCTCATCTTAACTCTGAGCCTCAGTTTCTTCTGTAAAGTGCAGGAAAAAAATCTCCCTTGGAGAATTATTGTGAGAATTAGATGATACAGCATGTGTGAAAATAGCCAAGACAATGCTGTACAAATATATGTTTTCTTTTCCTTCTTCTATAAGTTTATTTCTGATTATAAAATAGCAGATTCCAACACTCATCTTATGCATAAACTTTTGAAGAACAACCAGCTCATAATTATGGAATTTCCTGTATTAAAGGGCTAAGCAGTTCTCTCAAATCAGACTTGTCATCAGAAGACTTTCCAAGGACTGGATGAATCTTTTCGAATTAAAAACAACATCTGGGATTTTAAAAAGACAAACCAGAGAATAGTTGCTCTCACATTCACGAGAGTTGAGGGAAGAGAGTTGAGGAAGAACAGCGTAAATGAAGTCCGTTTACCGCCCTTTCCTTCCCCTTCTCTGACCTACAACAATAGATTTGAAAGCTGACTTTATTTTTATTGGTTGTATAGACCATTTGTGTCTGCAGAAAGTATCAGTACCATCACCCTATTTCAAGACTGAGTAACCTGTGTGTGAAAGCAGTGCCTTCCAGACTTTCCCTGCCCACAGAGCACCTTGGCACTTAGATTGTTCTTGCTTCCTTTTCAGTACATTCTTATTGACATATAGTTTGAAATTGCCACTGTTTGGGAATAGCTCCAGAATTCCATTAGTTCCAGATGTTCACTGTATTTGTTTATATTTTTGTGATTGTTATGGTAACAAATCAAATATATATAACAATTGGGAATCTGGGGGAAGGAGAGTGGTCTTTATTTTCAGTTAAGAGTAGTAGATGGGGCATGTCACATTAAAGAATATCTCATCTCTTTAAAAAGTAAAGAAACAGGGACATCAAGGCATTATTGAGATTATTTTTTTTAATTGAATGTATTTTACAAGTGAAGGCTGGAAGTAACTCTTGTGATGGTGATGCATATGACCATTTCTATGTTGATTAATTAAAAAAATGTGTGTACATCAGAGAGCAGACTATTAAGGCAGGTTAGCAGAGGCTAGCATGTCTCAACATTAGACACCTTTTCCAATCTCCAGGAAGGAAAATTAAGTTGATTTTTAGAATATGAGCTCATGAAGGAGCATTATCTGGAATTCTCTTTTGAACTTAGGTGATGTTTGCTTATGCCCTAGACCTGCTTTGCTCAGTGTTTCTGTTCTCACTCTTTAAAGTACATGCTACATAAAAATTCCAGAAATGCAGTATCTTACTCTTGGATCATTCACTCATATATATGTCAAGTGATAAAAATATCCATATACTGGCTTCTCAATTAGGAATGAACGTGGACGACGTAATAGAAAACTCAACCACAGTAGCTTAAACAAGTAGGCGTTAGTTTTTCTTATGTCACAAATGAATTGGGAGGTATCAGAAATGTCATCAGGGACAGAGGCTCTTCTTTTTTTCTGCTTTAACATCCTCAGTGCATGGGCTTTTGTCCTCATGATTGCAAGTTGGCGGATGGACTTCCAGGCATTATATCTTTCTAGAAGGGTGAAGGGGATAAAGACAAGGGGGTGCCCCGGATGGGTGTGTCTCATTTTATAAGAGGTGAAAGCTTTCCTTGACTCTTCACTTCACTCTGTAGGCTTCTGCTTCCTTCTATTTACCAGATCAGGGAACATGTCCTCTGCTAGCTGGAAGGTGGCTAAGGAGAAAGGGAGTGTAGAGGGGGGTGGATTAGATGCCCATCTGTACCTTTCAGCCTGCCTAGAACAAGGGCTCCAGGATCTGTGTGGCTTGGACTTGATTTGTATACCAGCCTTACTTTTACTCTATTTTGCAAATTCCAACTATTGTTCTCAAGAGGGCCAAGCCAGAGAGCAGAAATGACTTGGTACAAAGCTTAGCTCTGCAGTACACATTAAAAAGTATATGTCCTGTCATTTTTAAGTTAGTGGCATTATCTGTTTTTCAGAATAGCACATGACATCAGTAATCTATAATCATGGTATGTATGGGAGAAAGGATAAATAGAAGAATTAGTAACTGTGGTAGTTATTTTATGTCCGTGGTTCCATTTACTACTCATGCAATCCCAGGAGGTAGAGGAAACTGATGTGAAGGTAACTGCTCACTGCCACTTTGACAATGAGAGTTTTAGGATTCAAATCAAATGCAATAGATTCAGGGTGTAATAAGTAGTAAACACCAAAGGGCTGAGCAAAGGGAATGAATAGTGCAAACAATTATGGATTTAGACTAACTTGGAAGATATGTAATTTTTCATATTCATTCATTCATAAGTATTTGAGTGCTTATTATGGACCCACAAACTATTCTAGGCCCTGGGTGATTCAAAGTTTAATGAGATAAAATACCTATCCTCAAGGCTCACAGTCTAATGAAAGCCAATCATATAAATCAGTGATTGCTGTGGAGTTTAATTAGTTTCACAAAGGAAAAGGAGGCAAGTGGAGAGGGAAGATTTCTGGAGGAGGAATTTGCTGGAAATTAGGGGAGGAAGGGCATTCAAGGCAGATGGAACAGCATTTGCAGAGACATGCATATTGAGCATCTCATGAGTCGAGGAACAGCAGCCTACTCAGTGTTGCTGGAGAGGGACTGCACTTAGGACTCCAAGAGACGAAGCTGGGTAGGATGATTGTGCCTTTTGTTCTAACTCAGTTAAGTTCACTCCTGCAGAGTTAGAGGAGATGGGGTCCATAGTAAAGCAGTGACAGTTGGGTTACAGATGATGGGGGACTAAGAAGCTGTCTGATGGTCAACTGTACCCTCCCAGTTTGTGGGCTGCATGATGTGGGCTGTGGTGATGCCCTCCATCAAATCTGGGAGAAGCAAGTCTGGTAGAAAAACGAGCTTCTATCAGACACATCTTTCTACTCACTGTCCTCCTTGGGCTATGGAAATGACCCTCTCCCCCTAATCTGGCTGCTGTTGTTCTGACACAGACCAGCTGAAGGGCTACCAGGGCTTCTGAATGCCTCATGGCTTGGCCACTTAGAGTCTTGTTAGACAGGTTGAGTGTCTGACTCAAGATGCACAGCAAATTGGTTGCTGAGTTGATATCAGAAAGTATGGCCTCCTGGCTTTTCAGGCCTACTGCCTTTCAGTGCTATTGTATTCTGCCTAAATATTGAAGTGAAATCATCAATAAAGGCCTGCT
Source organism: Manis javanica (assembly GCF_040802235.1). Classification (NCBI taxonomy): domain Eukaryota; kingdom Metazoa; phylum Chordata; class Mammalia; order Pholidota; family Manidae; genus Manis; species Manis javanica. Next base: position 98,442,917 of record NC_133163.1, on the reverse strand, counting down.
GCCATTTGGGGGAAAATCAGCTAGAAATTTGTGTGTTAGTAAGAGTTAGCTACCAATTTACATATGGCTGTGAAAACTCCTGCAAATTTCTCTGTTTCTCTGTGCCTTGTCTTGAGTTACAGTTGAGATAAGAGGATGAGCTGCTGAAAATGCTTTTGTTACTGACAGGGTGGAGTTTTGTATTTTCACTTATCTTTGAGAATGAAAAGTTTTATCTTTTATACAAGTCTTTCTGGTAAACTCGAACAAGTTACCAAGAAGTGCCATACTCTTGTTGATAACTTATTATTAATTATAGTGCAGTGCTTTTTTGAGCCATGAATACTTGTAGGAATCTGCAGAAAACTGCAGACTCTCTTCCTCCAAAAAGGTACAAATGCAGTTTCCAGTTGGTTGTAATGAAACTAGCTTAGGCAGAAAGGGAGGTTTATTATAAGGAATGCGGGGTGTCCCAGGAACTCAAAGGCAATGATACAGGCAGGGCTTTATCTAGAGCTGGAAGCAGGAATCAGCTGCTCTCTCCACCTTTCCCTGGGGCCTGCAAGGTCTCTGTCCTTGACCCTCCCTGTAGACACTGCTCCTCCCCCATGCACATGGCCTGCTCTCTGCTTCTTCAAAGACACACAGGCCCATGGCTTCCAAGGTAACATCGTCTGAGGTTCCAGCCACCTGCAAAGATGAAGACCAGTGTTTCTCAATCCCGGTTCCAAATGTCTGGAAGAGAACATGTGATTGCCTCACTTTGATCTGGCACTCGGATACCAGGTCCACTTTACTGTGTCCAGAACTATCATATTGGAACATGATTTCTGTGCAATTTTTCAGGGCATCTTTGGAGTTCCAACTGTGAACCTCAGTGTAAGAACCTTGGACTAGAGAAATCTGAATGCTGATAGCCCAGCAGCACTACCTTTTAGCTGTAGAACTTCTGCAGAAACACCACATCTGCATCTGAGTAGAGGCTGTTTGCATGAACATAGAGCCTTAGAACACTTGCCCCACTCAGTTGTGAATTTTGAATATTAGTAGTTAAATCCTGGAATGGCGAATATGATGTCGATTGAATTATAACACCCTCCACAGTCGTTGATATTATATTCCTAACTTTTACCCTTAAAGGTTTGGAAATTCAATTTTAATTATTGTTAACATGCTTTGGAAATATCCAAGGGAATACAGTATAGACCTGTTCTGACATAAAGAGAGCCAAAATCCGGCTCGGGTTTTTTTTAGTTCCACAGTTGGAGAAAATTGTGGTGTTTGGCTTGCCTCTTGGGGCATGTTAAACCACTTTTAATGCTGTCTTATTATTTTCTAACCATATGCACTTTCCACACATATCTAACTAGCTGCCTCAGATGAAACCCCAATGTCTGGCCAAGCTGATGTAAATCTTTAGTAAGTGCTAAGAGAGAACAGAGTAACACAGCGCTCCTTCAGCGGTCAGACAGTACACGATTTAAAACTTGTAGACCTCATAGTCTCAGGAGCAGCTTTAGTTTCTTTTTCCAGTTTTATAGAATGAAAATTTCTCAGCCATACACTGGTCTTCCACTGGCTGCAGTAGGCAAAATTTAGGGAAACTATATTGGCCTATATAGTATATCTTTCAGGGTTCCCAAACGCGATTCCAGTGTGTGGGGGGGTCCCCACACCAACAAGCAATTCTCAGAAAGTTCTCAGTTCTACAAGACTGCCCACACCCCTACTTCAGAGGCTGGTCCCAAACCCTAGGCTGTTACCTGTGCTTCTGAACTACCAGCTGCAGATCGAAGACTTCAGGGACCTTCTCCTTAGGTTCAATTTATTTGCCAGAGTGCTCACAGAACTCAGGGAAACACAGTTACCAGTTTATTAAAGGATATGATAAAGGATACAAATCACTAGCCACATGAAAAGAGACATAGGGTGCGGTCCTGAACGGAGGAGCTCTGTCCTCAGGGAGCTTGGGACCCAGCCCAGGGGCACTGGATGCATCCTGGTTCCCCAAAGGGTGGGTGCTCTATGAAAAAGAGGGCCAAAAAACGACTCAGTTTTTGTGGAGGCTTCATTACATAGTCATGATTGACGGAGTCACTGGCCATTGGCCAGTTCAGCCTCCAGCCCCTCTCCCCTCCCCAGAGGTCAGGGGGTGGGACTGAAAGTTCCAGTCCTCTAACCACTTGGTCCGCCCTCCTGGTAGAAGCTCCTGCCCTTGGGTGGGGTCCAGAAGTCAGGGTCATTCATAGCAAGACACCTGTTTCACCTTTGTGACTTCGAAGCATTTTGAGGAACTGTGGCTGAAGACCAAATATATCCGAGAAATATATTTTGATGATTTAATAACCAAATATGTACTTCTCATAAATCATTATAGTGCAGGATAGTGTTAATATTAAGCTCTTGAGATCATTTACCTGGGATACCTGGGACATAATTATTACTTGCAAAGAGCATGGTACATATTTGTGTAACTGCTATTCTATGCTGTGAAAATAGTTGTCACATACAATACATACAAGTGTCCCAAAACATCAAAATCTGTCTGTTACCAGTGAAGCTGCCAAGAGGGCACTATGACTGTCCAACTGAGGATGCATTCTCGGTCCACGTGGTAGGTCTTAAAAATGGATGACTGTAAGGTGCTAGTAAAAGTGCAGTTGTGAGGTTCTAATGCTTTTAGTCCTTGGTCTCTCAGAAAATCGACCTTCTGCCATGTTTTGATACCTGAGCAGGCACGATTTTTGTCAGGCATCCTCTTTGGCTGATCATAAACGTCTATGATTGGGTCGGTATTGTTGCCATGCCCTTAGCTTCTGTGCCTGCCTTCTGCACAGTTCACTCACATGTTCTGAGTAATGCTGTACGTTCTTCCAACTTGTCTTTCTTCAGTTGAGTTCATTGCCAGACCCCAGGCCAGAAGCAGACTCAAGAATTTTTCATTCATCAGGTGTTTTCTTCCAAAGACACATTCTGAGAATAGGAGGGTCACCTTAAGAACTACTCGATAGTATATTAGCTTAGGTCTGGTGTGTGTGTGTGTGTGTGTGTGTGTGTATGAGAGAGAGAGAGAGGGAGAGAGAGAGAGACTGGGAGAGAGAGAGAGAGAGAGATGAGCACCCTATAACATACCCATAAGTAAAAAAATGCTCGGTAAAAAGCCATTTCTAGAAATAACACTTTCCAAACAATGTATCTAAACTATCTCACTGTCATTTGTCTATCTTCATACTACAGAAAGTCCATATTTATATGAGGCACTTCTTGGTTGTAGTTAAATGTCTGAACTTTTGTTCTTGCTTTTAAGTTTTTCACCAGATCTCTGAGAACTGATAGTATCACTGGAATGTGGTATGTGTCTGTTTCCTGTAGAATGAACTTGGGGCTGGCAGCAAGAGTGCCAGTGGTCTTGGATTCCATTACCCTGTCATTTTATAGAAGCAGCAGTGAAGTTCCTCTGGAGGAAATCCCACCCACAACGCCAGGATTCCATCACATACTGTTCGTCTGAGCCATGTGTCCTTAACACTCGGTTTCTGTGAGAATTGGCCAAACATATTTGAACTAAGAATTTCAACTATAGAGTTTATATATAAATATCTGAATGTGGTACCTCTAAATGCCTGCTCATAAAGAGGAAGGGAAGGACAAGAAATTTAGTGAAGAAGCTAAAACACACAGACCAAGATATAATTTCATGACATACAGGTTTGGTTTGGTTTTGACAAGATCAAGATTGATAGGTAATGTGCATTATTTTGTGCAGAGCCAGCCTCCTCAGTTCAAATCACCTGTGCCATCTGAGGGTACCTGATTGTGAAAGCGTGAAGAATTTCTATCCTGATTGTTGGTAGGCAGAGCCGAGGCCTCCTCCCTCAGTCACCATCTCAGTGAATGGCTGGCCATACATCCAGCTCCCGAAGTCAGAGCAGGAGTCGCCCTCGTCTCTCAGTTTCCCTCGCCCTTTGCGTCCAGTCCATCTTCGGTGTTGGTTCTTCCCCCAAGGATGCCCCACGTGCCAGCTGCATTTCTGCACAACCACCCTTGTCTAGCCTCCATCTTTGTTCACCTCAGATCCTTCAGGAGCCTCCTTGAAAGCCTTCCTCTTCCACTATTGAACCTCTAAGCCATGCACTTTAAAAATAACATATCATGTTTTCAGTGGCTTCCTGTTGAACTTAGAGCCAAATCCAAACTTCCTACTGTGGCCTGGAATGTGCTGCGTAATCCAGTCCCTGCCTGATGTTCCAGCCTCATGGCATGTCCTTCCCCCTTGCTCTCTAAGCTCTGGTCATAGTGGCCTTCTCTTGTTACTGGAGAAGCCAGGTCATCTCCCAGCTCAAAGCGACTGTTCTTGCTATCTCTTAAACCTGAAAAGCACTTACTCTCACTTTGCACCACTGGCTTGTTCTCATCATTTAGCCTCAGGCTAAATGTCACCTCCTCCAAGAAGTCTTCCCTGGTAACTCTTACCATCTAGGTATCCCCTATTTATCTATCTTAACAGCATGCTTAATTTCATTTGTAGATTGAATCACAACCTCAAATCTAAAATAATTATTAATGTATTTACCTATTTATTGACTACATCTTCTATCATACTGTAGACTTCATGTGGTCAGGGACTTTATCTTATGCTGCTACCCGACACAGCACAGTAGCTCAATAAATATTTGTTGAATAAGTAAAGAAACCCATTCCTCCCCCCCCCCAAATGTCTGATAACCACCATTCTACTATCTGTCTCTGATTTTGCCTAGTCTAGATACCTTATATTAGTGGAACTTGCAGTTTTACTGCCCCTTTACTAACATAGGCATTAACCCTCTATATATGAAAATTGCATTTATAGTAACTTTTAAATTTTAACGAGGGAGAAGGGGATTGTGGGGTATCATGATTAGTGCACATGGTTTGTGTGGGGTCACAGGGAAGACAGTGTAGCACAGAGAAGGCAAGTAGGGACTCTGTGGCCATCTTACTACATTGATGGACAGTGACTGCAATGTGGTATGGGGGGACTCGATAATAAGGGTGAATGTAATAACAACATTGTTTTTCTTGTGAAACCTTAAGAGTGTATATCAATGATACCTTAATAAAAAAGTATGTATATACCAGTTGATGTAAGAATGTGTTGGCCCTGGAAATGTTGACATTTGATATCATTGCTCATAGAGCCCTTTACTGTTATGTCATTAATCTTGCTTTTGGATTGTAGAGAATGTTTTGTACTTGGTGGCTTTGAAGAAAATATAAAAGAACAAATAAATCAAATTGTTATATAATACTATTGTTTTTGTCTTGGTGTTCAATAACTGATGCTCTGTGGTGAAACTGCAGTTTGGTTTAACGTGGCACTCACACAAGCCATTTTAAAAGTGAATAAACCAGGGCCAGCTGGTTCATTAAAGGGCAATTTGCAGACCATTAACAATGAAGACACTCTCTATGATTTTACTGTCTCATGGTAAATGTATCACCAAAACGAGAATTTGATTTCTATCTGCTCCCATCCATTTTTTTCCCTAAGAGGTTGTTTAGGGAGAACTTTGGGAGAAATGAAAATCAGTAATGACTTGTAGGCCATGCAGTGAGGGAGCAAAGAAAGTCAGGTAAATGATTATTCAGAAATGAGATATTCTTTTCCCTGAACAAGATTGCTTACTGCTTTCTTCATCATGAAGCAGAATAAAACGTGGTAACAATTTTCTGTAGCTGAATTGCTGACACACATAATTGGGTCTCACAGAATTATGGCCTGGATTTGGTGAATTGCATAGTCTGCATGTTAAATTGAAAGGTGTATAACAAATCACCTTGTTTCTGGAGTTTTGAATATTTATATTAAAACTCATAATGGTAATACTTTTATGAATTAGAGAAGTTCAAAGGCATGGAAAATATCAACATGCAAATCATTTTGTGCTTTTTCCTACCTATGCTTTATTTCTCAAATGCTTTTAAAAAAAAAGTCATCACAATTAAACCATACCTCAGATCCAGTTGCTTAAGATAAAATTTTGCATAATGCAGTTTAGTACATTTTGCCAAAAGGTCATATTCTTTAAATGATATTGTGAAGATACTGTATTCAGTACGTAATCTTATGTGTAGTATTTTAGAGAAATGCATGGGTTGGAAAGTATATTTGAAATTTATTATGTCAGTTGAAAAAAATACATTGCTTGAATGAAATAGGAGAAGTAATATTGCATAATAAAAGTAGCCCAGGAAGGAATTCCCACCCCCTGCTAGAATTCTTATTATGGAAAATCTCAAACCTACATTAAAGTTGAAATAATAATCTATAGTATACCCATATAACTTCCATTTATAATATTTATTAACATTTTTCCACTCATATACAAAATACTCTCTTGTGTATACATTAATGTGTGTGTATATACATAAACATACATTTCTATATAATATGTATATTATATATTACATAGCATTATATAATATACATTATATATGTATATATATGTTTATATATAATTACATATTTGTATGTATGTACATATATATATATACTTGTTATCTGTTTGTTTTGCCTTATCGTTTGAAAATTACATACATTTCACTGCTAAACAAGGACCTTCTCATATATAACCATAATACAATGATCACACCTGAGAAAACAATGCCACAGATTCATGGGAATTATCCAGCCCATATAAAATTTTCTCAGTTGTCTCTTTTTGAAACAGTATCCAATTAAGGTTTGGTTATTATGTCTTTCTAGTCTAAAATAATCCCTTTTCTTTTTATTTTTTTTAGGGGTGTGTGTGTCATTTGCTTTTGAAAAGTTCAGGACAGTTGTCTTTAAAAATCACTCATTCTGGGTTTTCTGATTATTTCCTCATGCTATCATTTATTCTATTGCTCTACCCCTGTACGCCCTCTCAGCTGGAAGTGAGGTCTGGAAAGTTGATTTGATTAAGGTTTTACTGTTTTCTGCATAAAATTCATAGATGATGGTCAGAACTTTATATTTCATTAAATCAGGAACCATGGAAGGATTGCAAAGTGGTCTGTGATTGTGCAATTCTCGAAGAAATTAAGAATTGCCTTTTGGTGTTATGCTCAAGTTTGATCTGTGTGTTTGGAACCCGGTTAGAGAATTCCCCTGGAATTTCTCTCGGGTCCCTGCTTGAGGACTGGGCGAGGAAGCTGAGCATGGGAGTTCATAGTACTGGAGTGATATCCTGTATATAATGTGCTTTGTCACGCTGGGAGGGAGGAGCTTGGGAGCTTGTATCCAGTTGACTGTGAGCACGGTGGAGTGGTAGGTGGTCATCCTTCTTCACTTCTTATTTGTTGTTTGGTTTAGGGAGTTTGTGGTTAGTATAATTAATAAAGAACTTAATACTGTGTCATATGACTGGTCAACACTATGGAAATGAATACTATTTTTCCATGGTTAGAATGTTAGTCCTGACTGAGAGTTACTGGGTTATGTCAAGTGACAGTGATCCCAGTTTATGGGCTCTCTCACATTCCTAAGGTTAGACAAACAGGTAAGTGGTCAGGTATCTTGCATATACCTCCAATTAATAACAGAACATAAACACTCCTCAACAAGGTTTTTTAAAAAGAGAGGCAGACACATACAAGTGAGAATACTAGAAGACAGAATCACTTTGGGGGGATTTTGCAAAATATGAATGCCCAGGCCCCAGGCCACATCAACAGAATCAGATTCCGAGGGCGAGGCCTGTTGGGGAATAGAGTGAGGCCCAGGCATCAGGATTTTGCAAAACTTCCTCAGGTAATTTGGCTATGTCCTAAGGTTAAGAATGATTGGAATAAGAAGAAACAGCAAGAGTTATGAGACTTACTATGACCATGGAACTTGGCCTTAATTTTCCTCAGACTGAAAGTTACTCGGAACTCCTTCCTTGGATGGTTGTATTGAAATTCCACACATTAGGAGCCTGAGGTGTAGGCTGCAGGAGCCAGGTCAACCTACATGCAAAGGAGAAGCATGCTGTGACCCTCTCTATCCTAGATAAATTGATATCTCATTCCTTTATTTGTAATTTTTATGAAAAGAAGGATTTAAAATAATTGGAGCCTAGTGCCAAGATTATATCCTTGTGCCTTCCCTGGAGTTTGTGGTTTAGCAACTGGGCAGGAGTGGCAAGGCTTCATTGTACCACAGAATATTCTTTCCCTGTAAATGATGCATTTGCTTCAGTGTGAAGTCTGGTAACAAAGTGAAATAGTGCTGTAGGTCTCAGCATTCTGAACTGTAGAGCCGGGAAAGACCTGGGGATCAGAGGCTGCAGACACATGTTAGTTAGATCCCATGTCTTGAGGCCAAATCTGTTGGGACTGGGGAACAATCTTTGAGCCTAACCACTCAGAATGGGAACACAGAGATGCAGAATTTCCCATGAACTAACCACACTAGAGTAAGCCAGTTAAAAACAATTAAATTGCATTTTAATTTCGGAAAGGCTTGGCCTGTTGCCCAAGTTCATGGAGGTTTTATAGGGAAGTGATTGTACAGCAATTTGCAAACAGAGTATTTTTATTACTATATCATAGTTGCATTAAGAATAATGATTTACATTGAGGGAATGAGTCCACATTACCCAGCTATTGAATTAGGCACATTCCCTGTCTAGTGCTGGAACTACTTGAAGAAAAGAGTATGTAAATTTAGCCTAGTATCTTGTAAGTGCTATGGGAATAATTGTAAATAGTTGGATTATTAGTAAGAAATTGGGAGTATGGACAGATTTTTTCTGTGATTGGAGTATTGGACTAAAAACAGTAAAACATTGGCAATCTAAATGAAGCACAGGACAAAAAGCACCTGCTGACAAATCAGAATGACATTTGAAAACCATGTCAATACAGCATGTACCTTCTAAGAGACTTTTAGGCCCAATTCTTTTTAATCCAGATTATGCTTCTCCCTCTGCAATCAGCAATTTTTCTTAAAAATATGGCTCTACAAATATATTTATGTCCACTTACTAATCTTCAACGGTCAAATGGGCTAGTTCTTTGTAGTGTTAAGGATCTAGCATGGAAATGTGTTAAGTCCATCGATCCTCTTATGCATACTCAAACTGTGTGCCAAATATCCATATGTTTAATAAAGATGGGTCCTAAGGGCTCTAGAGGTGCCTAATGAATATTGTCAGAATAAACAAGTGCCCTTTCTATTCCATGTGTTTCATATTGATGAGCACAGAAGTGTTTGACCCTGGAAAAGTCTTAAGGGTTATTTTTCTCTTTATGAAAACCTTCCAACAAGGAATTCCTGTCTGAAGTCATGAATCAACGTTAGACAGAATAAAATTTCCTAGTATTTTTGTAGTGTGCTTTGAGTTTACTGGTGTCATTTATAAAACACTTTATTTGCACCTACCCTGAGTGTTTGAAATCCTCATATTTAAGATAATTCCATAGGATATCTTGGCAAAATGAGGAGGAAAACTAATCCAAGTCCTGTTGAAGAGAGGATTGTAAATTAAAACTCATGTTCCATTATGTTTTTTTAAATATTGAAAATGACATGCCAACATGAATCTGATTAAAGCATTTGCACTTATCTCAGTAAATTAAGAGGTAAAAAAACCCACCCAAATTTCCTCCCTTGTTGCCTAATATAGAAAGTTTTGTTTATTTTTTAAATGAAAGATTATATTGCTGTTATTTTTCTAGTCTCAGAAATAAGATGTGTGTAGTCATAAAAATCTTGATAGCTTTTGAATGAGATTAAACATTTTTCATCCTAAAAGGAATTCATTAGTACTATATACTGAATGTTGTGTGTAATAATGAATTGGAAACAATTTAAATGACACACAGTAAGAAAATGATTGACAGAACTGTATTATAACTAGATGGAAAATTATGTAGCAATTAAAAAAAATAAAATTTAGAACAGTGTTTATGTGGGAAAATGCTTTTGGCAATGTTAAGTGAAAAACAGCAGGATTCAACATTGTATAATTAGTATAACTCCTATTTTGTACATGTATATAAAATTATTTAAAATAATATAACCAGTATATTATCAAGGGTTTCTTCAAGTGCAATTACATGTGATTTTCATTTTCTTATTTATATGTTACTGCCTTTTCCTAATTCTATAAAATGTTTGTTTATGCTAAATCAGAAAAATATATTTTAAAATATTAAATAGAAAAGAAACACTAGGTATCAGAGAAATATTTATTCAATAGCCTATAGGAAATATTTGGAAGAATTGAGGCAAAGAAAGAACAATGCCTTCAGCATACACTTTGTCCATGTAGTTAGTGTGTTTAAGAGCGATTTTGTTCTGCCATGGCACTGAATGACTTTTTCTTTATTAATAGAATGAAATAAGGGCAGAAATTTTATTCAACAGCTCGAGCATTTAATTTTTATATTCTTGTTTGAGCTCAGTATCTATGGAAAAAGGTAGCATATTTTGAATACATCTGGCATATTGTGAAGAATTAAATGTTAAAATATACCTGGAATTTGATTATACAAAAGTAAAAAAAAAATCAGTAGGGTAAAAAAAAAGCATAAACTAAGTAAAAAAACAAATAATAAACTGAGAAAGTGTCAGGAGATAGGGCTGGAAAGATGGGCAGGGCCAGAGTATGTAAAGATTTCATGGGGGAAAATGTCTAAGGTTAGTCTTTTGGAAAGCTAAGGCTGCTAGCATTTACATACCACCCACAATTCTTGGCCTTTTACATATCCCATATTAGTATTTACTTAATATTTTTCTTTAAATTGAATTAAGAGGATTTTTATTGATCCTTATCAGGCAAACATCTGTGAATTCATGAATCTGGTATATTTATACTTGCCAATGAAAATATATTAAATTAAGTATAATTTAAAATTATACTTAAAATTAGTACAATTAGTTAAATATATTTTTAAAGTTTAAATTAATGCAGCTGACCCTTGAACACCATAGGTGTTAGGCGTGCCAACCCACCACAGAGTTGAAAATCTACATGTAACTTGGCCCAAAAACTTAATTACTACTAATAGTCTACTGTTGACCAGGATCCTTACTGATAACATGAATGGTTGGATAACACAATTGTGTATTTACAAGTATTATATACTATATTCTTACAATAGAGTAAGTTAGAGAAAAGAAAATGTTCTCCTTTCAAGTTTTTTCAAACTGTCACAGAGCTCCAAAACGTTTTCCAGTATATTCACTGAACAAAATCCACACGTAAGTGGCTTTGGCCCTCTGTGCTTGCTGCATCTTAACCTTTCTTGCTTGTTGGCTGCTGAATCCAGACAGACTTTCTCCCCTGAGCAAAAAAAAACCCTAAACAAATAAACAAACAAATAAACAAACACAGAGGCAGGTTTTGTATCCAGTGAGACTACTTGGGAATTCTCCTGTGGTCTTAGCATGTCCCTGTTTGCTATAAGGTGGTCCTTTTGCCCAGGGGTTGCAGTGATTTCAGACCAGTGTCTTCTCTCTTCCTGTTAAATACCTGATGTCTTTATATGGGTAAATGGTTTTTATGCTTTATTGCTTGATTGTTTCTTGTGTTTGAAATAAGATGGACCCAATCCAAAAGAAACAGGTAACTATTTTTTTTGTTCAAGGAACTACCAGGAGGAAGGTCTAATGATTTGTCTCACTGAAAGTTTTAAAATTTCTCCAGCCTGAATAAGACTAGACTGTAAGTCCTGTGAGGGTGGGTATTTGGTCTCTTTTAATCACTGAAATACCTAAATCAAGCAAAGGGGCTGATTTACAGTAGGCACCAATGCATTTTCTTATATGAATGAACATGTGGTATATTATTATGTTCTATGTGTACAGCACATCACAGTTGCAAAGTATTTTCCTTTGGCTCATGTGATCTTCACAACAGCATCTTCAAAGTGGTTGGGAACTGGTGTTTTTATCTCCACTCTTTAGGAGGAAAATGGAGTTCAGAGGTAGAGTGTCTGCCTAAAGCTTCACAAGGAGTTGGGGATGTGTGGTTCTGTTCCTGAAGACCACTTCCCAGCCTGGAGTCAAGCAAGATTGGGGCACACCTGTTCTTCGGCCTGATGGTTCCTGCTTTTCTGGACTTACATGGAATTCTCCTTCTTTATTTCCAGATTACAGGACAGGCCCATGTTTTACTGTGATCAGCAACCAGATGTGCCAGGGACAGCTCAGTGGGATTGTCTGCACAAAAACGCTTTGCTGTGCCACAGTCGGCCGAGCCTGGGGCCACCCCTGTGAGATGTGCCCTGCCCAGCCTCACCCCTGTCGCCGTGGCTTCATACCAAACATCCGCACAGGAGCATGTCAAGGTAAATCTCAGGCGGGTGGAATTATTAATGGGTTCATCTTATTTACTCTGGAGAGCCATTCCCCAATGAAGTTGGAGAGAATGGAAAAGCAGTGTCAGAGACATAACTTCACGATTTTGCTGACGCCATATCCAGCTCAAGCATTAGGAGCATGGTTCAAGAGAGAGCAGCTGGTTTCTAGACTTTTCTTTGCCAGTAGTTCCCACCTCTGACCCCAGAGGTGTTCCCATGGAGTGGTATAATTCCGCTTACAGTAGTGCTGCAAATTAGACCAGTGTTGTGTATACAAGCACAAAGCAAAATCTGTGAACAATGTAGTTTGCTTAATTTTTTTTCCTTCATTAGAAATTGTTGAAGTTCCTCTGTCTCATGTGTTGTACTTAGATGACCTGAAGAAAATTATTCCTCTTTCCATTTTACATGCTATATTATGCTTTTTTTTTTTTACAAGTCAGAAATAAATTAGGATTTGTTTCACAGTTTTAAATATCCCCAGATGTCGCCTGCTTGCTTCTTCTCCTGCCTCCCATAGAAGCCCTAAGTCTGGTTTTGGCTTTTACTCCTGTTCTTCCAGCTGTACAAATTCTTTTATTGTCTGGATGTCTGGCAAGAAACAGGAGGAAGTGAACAGAGGCAGTTCCGCACTAAACTGATGGGATTGAAAACTCCCAGGCTGTATCTGTTTCCTCTAGACATCTTTAGTGCTTTTTCAGTGCTTTTGGATTTTTGGGGTTTTCTTTCCTAAAATTCAGGATAGGCTTTTTTGAGGCAAATAGATACTAATTTGGTTTTTTTTTTGTTCTGTATGTTAATTATAAGGCTAATAGACAATAAAACAGAATGTGAGCTTAATCCCACAGTTCTGGGGGTCTCCATTAAATAATACTTGCATAAATTACACTTGTGATAACCACTGTTGGTCCTGGCCGCTGGCTTCTATGTACAGCACGCACCTCCGTGGCATGCCCTTCAACGTATCCTTCTGAATGTCAAGAGCAGCAAAAAGTCACTTTGAAACCATACAATTACAAATGGGTAGATTGCATGATTTTTTTTGTTGTTGTTATCATTAATCTATAATTACATGAAGAACATTATGTTTACTAGGCTGTCCCCTTCACCAAGTCCCCCCTACAAACCCCATTACAGTCACTGTCCATCAGCATAGCAAGATAAAGAGTAAGTGTAGTTCCTCTTTTTGTTTTTGTTGGTGCCTTCTTATTTTTCTCATCCTTAGAAAGTCACAGGGAGTTTTGAAGAAATTCTCGGTCTTGGTGTTCTGAAGTCAGCTAATACCCACGAACTCAGAGACAGTGCCCAGAAAGCTGGGTCTGGAGTGTCCAGTTGCCTGTCCATGAGCCCCACTCACAGGGCGACACTAAGACGACAGGAGGGCAGAGCTTGAAGAGGGAAAGGGAAGACCGGCTGCTCTGTGGCTTTGCTATGCATCTCATACCATCTAGACTTTTCCAGCATTTTCTTTCTGTCCCTTCCTGACTGCTACTCAACATTCAAGAAAAAAAAAGTTTTTATAAGAAAATTTGTGAAAACCATTGAGAATTGAATTCTTCACGTTTTGGGCTCTGTTTCCTTGCTGGTATTTTCACTCCTTGGGCCCAAGGTGAGGGGCAAACAGATTCATAAAGGGAGCCTATTGTATCTTCTGTCTAGAAGCAGAAGTGCCCTCATCTATAATTTCTTGTGATCAACAAAACTGTTTCATTTTGTTTCTATGTACAACTTTAATTTCAAATAACATTTCAGTAAACATTCAATATAGCAAAAGGATGGAAAATTCTGGTCTAATATAAAATTGAGATTGGTTATAAAACAAGCCAATTATACTTCACATATAGTCATGCATTTGTGGACCAGGACATTCCATTTAAAGCAGTTAAGTGACACTTTTATATAAAATAAATATTTTCCTTTATCTCCTGAATGTAGCCTTTTCTCAAGGACCTGGGTTATTTGAGATTGTACCGTCAACAATTGCTTTCTTGCTTCACACAAGAAATGAAGAATAAAACTAAAGAGTAAATGAAGCTTCCAGATTTATGAAACAACTCTCCAAAGTGGAGAAAGAAATTAGCCTGGTTTCCTGGGGGTTCCTTATCGATTTTTACATGTTATGTCTGAAGAGATGGAGAGAATGTGCATATATTTTTACAGTCTTTCTAACTGAATGTGATGAGTCTGGAATGATGGATTTTTGTTCCCAGAAAGTTCATATTTGGGATTCCATGTGGGGCCACAATTATTCCTTAGGTGTGAAGGTTACATCAGTGAACAAAATGGAGAAAGAGTCTGCTCTCTGGAAGCCTATATTGAAGACAATCAATTCATAAAACAAAACAAAGCTACCAAATAATAAATATTAAGTCAGTTAGTGGTATGTCCTATGGAAAAAAATAAGCAAAGTAAGAAGGGTGGGGAATGATGGTTGGGAGGTGAGGGGGGTGTCAGGTGTTGATATCAGCTTGGCCAGGGAGGGGCCCGCTGCTACAGCACAGCAGAGACCTGATGGATGGCGGGGGGAGGCATGAACCGCGCAGCTCTACAGAGGAAGAGCAGTCCAGACAGAGGGGCCACCACTGCAGAGCCTGAGGCAGGTGCATCCTTGGTGTTTTGGAGGAATGGCAAGGAAGCCATTATGAATGGGGAGGAGAGAGAGAGGGAGGAGGTTAGAAGAGGTCAGAGAGTAGAGGGGGCAGCTAGAATCTTCTAGGACTTAGTGTGGACCTGAATTTTGAGTTGGAGAGAAACTTGCTCTGACTTTCCTTTAAAGAGGGTTCCTCTGGCAGCTACTTTGCCAGCAAGATAAGTCTGTAATTGGGACTGCACATTTATGTGAGTCTCTCTCTCACTTCTTGGCCTGATTTCCTCTGGAAAAATAGGTTGCTTAATTTTTACTGTACAAGACAATTCTACAGATGTAAGGTGCACATTTTTCATTTCATTTATATAAAAACATTAGCTGTCTTGTGATCTCAGTGACTGTATTTAAGGAAATCCTGTTTTAACTGAATCTTTCACTACAACTCTTAAAAACAACTTTATTTTGGGAATGGGTTGCATTTTGTATTTTGATTCTAAGGATTTATTGGATAACTCTAGTTATTCCTGTCAACCCTTTCATCATTGTGCTCTTGCACTCTGCAGCATGCATAATAAAACCCACAAAAGTTAGTACATTTCTTCTTCTTTACCTGAGGAAAGATGGAAGGTGGGGAAAAAGAATACTTATGGCTTCTTACAGAACACTAGTGACCAAATTATGTTACTCAAATAATTTGTTTTACATAACATGATTATTATGTAAATAGAAACTAGAAATAGTTTCTCTCATTATATTCCAAACATTGTGATAGACAACTCATTGATATAAATATGGCACTATAACTGTGGGCAAATAGTCACATTTTCTTCTGCAATGATTTTTGTATGAATCAACCTCTCTCTCTCCCCTCTCTCTCCATCTCTCTCTCTCTCTCTCTCTCACTGCTAAAATATGACAGATGTGGATGAATGCCAGGCCATCCCTGGGCTCTGTCAAGGAGGAAATTGCATTAATACTGTTGGGTCTTTTGAGTGCAAATGCCCTGCTGGACACAAATTTAATGAAGCATCACAAAAATGTGAAGGTAAGAAATGTCATGCTTTCCAGTTGAGGGGTGGAGGGGTAGGCAAAACCCAAATCAGTGACAAGATTTTTTTTTTTGTAAATTGTTCCTGAATCGTTCTGCCTTTGTCATTCCTGTGAATGTGTAAACATATATTCTTACCAGGAATAATATGCCTTTGTGCTATTGAACCAGAAAAACCCTGCAGCTTTTTCCACTTTTATAGACCCAAAATAAGAGATCCATCTGAATCCAATTAAATATTAAAACATGAAATAGTTTTGAACCAATATTTGGGTTAAAATGTTCAAGACACATGTTTTTGCATAGTTCTAGAGACATGAGTTTAAATTTGATCATTACGTATCAGTCGGAAAGACTTATCTTCTGATGTTTTTCTGGTTAAAATGTATGTTTGATTTTTTTTGGAGAGATCTCATATTAATATTTGGAGAACTCTTATATTTAAGCTCTTAGGATGAGTTGAGTATTTTCTTTTCTGCCTATCAAATGGAAACCTTTTAATGTTAATTAAATAGGAAAGTAATGAAGTAAATTTATATATTTACATTTAGTTTATAGATTGAGTTTATAAAAATGTGTGTTTCAGGGAATATGTTCATATTCACCATTGCTGCTATTTGCCTGAAAGAGGCCTGGTTTCCAAGGCCTTAATAAATGCTTTTTTTTTCTGAAAGTGAAACATACAGGAAATAAGTAGACAGCACCAGACTCTCTTCACTTGATAAGTGCATGTACCTTATATATGTAATGTCTGCTGATAACATAACAGCATTCTCAAGGCTACATCTCTTAGCAGATGACAGAGACAACTTTTTCCTTTGTTCTCAATTCACTTTACATGATGTGATATGAGGTTTCATTTAGATGCATGTGTTTTTGTGGAAAGCAGTTGCTGTTGCAAGCATTTGTTGCTGTATCTATACTCCTAAATCCAAGCAATATAATAGTTCATTCTAGATGATTTGTCCAGGCTTAGATCACTCAGATCTCTTTTTGATGATAACCACAGTGTATCATATACTTGAAACTTGAGGTGCAATTCATAAATAACAGATAGGAAGTTGAGTGTCTAATTGTCCTGCAACTGAAATAACCTAACTCTGGTAGAATTGTCTTTATGGGCTAGAGTTGCTTTAAAGTTACTAATCATTATAGAATTTATAATGATGTTCTTGAACATTCTATAAACAGTTGAGGTAGCTGTAAAAAATACTTAAATTCTTTTTAAGAAAGTAGAGTTTCTTAAAAACACTGTAAGTTTCAAAAAAAACAGTAAAGCTCACTCTCATAGGCCAGTGTGTTTTAGAAGTTATGTTGTAGGTTTAAGTTAGAAGCCGAGAATGTTGATACTGCAAAGAGGGAAGAACTTACTTCATTCCACTCTTTTACATTATAAATTAAGGAACTGTCTCTGGTGGGTTAAGTGCCCTGAGAGCATTCAGGTAGTGCTTAAAGTTTACTTCTTTTGATTCACTCTCTGGTGTTTGTGGTGGTATATTATATTTATCTTCTTTCCTGCATATAAGGCATTCTCCCTACATAATTTAATAAGTATATTTCCTAATGTTTAAAAATATTTAGCATAGAATGGTATAGATTTTCAGGTATTACCATATATATCTTTTCATGACATTGATAAGCTACTAAGTTTTATCACATGCAAAATCCATAGCAGCAATGGGTTGTGTCTTATATTTTTAGGTTTTCTCAGCTTAATATATTCACCTTCAAGAGATACAGTCAGCTTCAAGATCTCAGGCAGTATGTTCCATATGACTTGCCCGGCTTGAGTTTTGTTTTCTGGAATTATAATCGCTTCCAGCTTGGACTGGAAAGTCCCTTGCCTTTCACTCAGACCAGTCAGTCAACATCAGTCAGGACTGATCACCTTCCATGGTTATGAGCTAGACAGAAGATGCACAGATTTAATACTCAGACTGAAAGAAAAATGATTCTAAATTCTCTTGTTAATACTAAGAATCTATTATGGTGGTGTATCCAGTGGACTAGAAATTCAGCCTGAGAATTACTTAATCCTTGTCCACAAATGGTATTTTTTTTCCTGCTACATATTGAAGTCAGTAGCAAGATAAAAACAGAATGCTTTCAGCCAGACTTTTTTTTCCCCTTTGTCATCTACTGTTACATTATATTCAGATTATGGTTTTTTCCCCCCTTCCTTTTTATTTTTCTATGCAAATTCTATATTGGAAGAGAATGTCCTGTTAGTACCACATGTCCAGTTGGGGGCCTGTTTGCACGTGGCCACCCTGTCTTACGTGGGTAGGAAAGTAACCAGAAAGCCCTCCGAGAATGCCTGTCAGCTGGGTCCCCTCCTTCAACTCCCTTGGGTTCCTCCAGCTCCAGGGCCTCACTGTGGGACTGGTGTCACCTGGGTGTAGGATAATCTCCAGATGGCCAACAGAAGGACTTCCAGAAAATCTGGCCCATACAACTGTAAGGATGAAGAGACCGTCTCTGTGTCCTAGGGAGACGGTCAGGCACAGTGGGGTTTGGTGCCCTTGTGAAAATTGTTCTGGGGCCTTTGCCATTGCTTTGAGTGCCTTTTTAAATGTCTCTTCCTCTTGTCATGGAGAGGAAGGAACTGGGGACCCGGAAGCCCACAATAATTTTTTTTAAGAAACCAACTCAGTCAAAAATTGGTTTTAGCAAATTTACAGGATGCAAACCTTCACTCCCTCAGTGAGGGTGAAAGCAGCTCTTTGTGAGATCTTCCTTTTGCAGAATTCTCCCTTGCTTCTTAAAATATCCCTTTCTCCCAAATTAAAAAAGGCATATATCAAGTGCTCTATCAATACATGTAATTCAGGTACATTTGAAATATAAATTAATAAGTTGAAGTGATTAAATAACAATTACTAGATTTTCATAAATTAAAGAAAAAAGATTGAGATTTATAGCTGTGATCTGAGAGAAAGGGAGACAGAGTTCATGCCCACATTCATTGTTGATTTTTCCAATGACTCTGGAGTGTACGCACTGAAAGAACACATGGGCCCTGTCTTTTTGGAAAACAGGTCCATATTTGCATAGGTTACTGTGGGAGGAAATTAAGAAATAAAAAGTGTAATTAAAGGATCAAGTTTTATTTGTGGAAGAAGTCCCTTGGATTCCTAATGAACCACTAATATTTTGGGATTTAGATTATCACCAGTGCCGCCTTTAGCAATTACAATAGCACTGCATGATGCAAAGGACTTTAAAGGAAAAGTAGTTTTTAAGTCCATGCACTCCCTAATATGCGAGCCAATAACCTTCAGACTTCCCCATTCTAAAATCATAACATACTTATCTGATGGCTATTTGCTGCTGGGGCTCTTATCCTCTCAGGCACCAAGAAGAATTCCTGGGGCTACTTACTCAATCACTACAGGGGGGCTCCATTCTCGGCAGCTAGCTGTAGCCCTTGAATCTTACTGTTCAAGGTCACTAGCTTCCTGTACAGTTGCAGAACAAAAATCTCTATGGTACAGGTGTAAGAGCCCTTGGAATAAGGTACACCTAGCCCAGTCCTGTTAACACTCCTCATCCTCTGTGTGATCTGGGACAGGTCAGTTACCTGATCCTTTCAAATGAGGAAGTTGATATCTGGGTTTTTTTCCAGTTCCTCAACTCAGACTCCATCTCCACATTTCTCATTGTTTCCCGGTTGTGATCAAACAGCTGGTGCTGGCATGCATAAGAAGCTGTGCAAACTGGCTGACACAGTGTGAATGTAAAATAATATGGCTGATGTTTTTTTGACATGACTTGAAGAATCAATCAGCTTGTTTACTTTTCGGTCAGGTGTCTTACACTGGATTTCATGTGTCTAATAAAACAACGTCATCCCACATTCTGTGGCTTTCATAATGATTAGCTGCCAATTTTTAGTTTGCTTTTTTTTTCCCCCTGTTTTTTGTTAGTAATCTAGAAGGGATCTAGGTAGTCAGGTTAACTGGTTTCTCCCATGCCGCGCTCATATCCACGATCTTGGGTGGAGCTCCTGGACAGCTGAGTGTCCCAGAAATACCTGTCCCAGAACCTAGACTGTGCTCCATGCCCTTGCACCCTCCACACTCCTTCTGCCCCTCCTGTTAGAGGAGCCCCTGGGGAGGGAAGAGGCTGAGGGGTGGAAAGCATGCCCAGGAATTGCAGAGGAGGCTAAAGGGTGAGAGGGAAGAACAACAAAGGACAGGGGCAGCGAATCTGGAGGGATGGGACCTCCCATTTGTGTCCTTTCTCAGGCCCGCAGCAAGAGCCAGTGAGGCCATGGGCACAGCTCCATACCAGCAGCTCGCCTCTCACTCTTTCCCCATGAAAACAAGGAGGTGTCCAGAGCACAGAAGTAGCTCTTCTCAGCCAAGACCCATTTCCCACCAGGCCCCCCCAGCTGATTTACTTTTATGGTAGGCATTTGATACAGACTGACATACAGAAATGCTGGGAAGTCCACTCATCTCCAGTTCTCTCCTCCATGGGATCCCTGAGATTCTATTAAAGGAGATAAACACAGTGTGTTGAGAGCCTAGAACAATAATAAAGTAGTATAAATGAGTTTCAGAGTGTCAGTTATTGTGATTCTAACGCTTTATTCTGGTCCTTTACCATCAGGGACTTCCACCACAGCCTGGTCAGGAAATCAGAGCCTTGCTCCCATGGCTACCAAGCAGTGGGACTGAGGAGCAAGCCGGTCCAGGAAAGTAGAAAGACTCCAGATGCACGAAGGAAATGGGTGTGTCACTGAGGAGGAGACAGTGAAGGGACTTCAGAGCCGTTTAAGCTCCTTAGAATTGAACAAGTTGGCTGGTCCAGTTTACCTTTATCTATGTGAAAATTAGGGTGCATGCTACCATGTATTTCTGGACCCGTTGCCCTTTGAGGACATGCACCTAAGAGTAAACCCTGTTCCCTTTCCCACACCCAGTCCCTGGAAGTTGGAGACCTGTGTTTAACAACACTTTATAAATGGATCTCTGTGCTCCTGTTTCAGGTCTTACATGCCAGTTCTCTGAGGGCTTCAGGGTAATGCAAGAGCCATGCTTGGGCACCAGAATTATGGAAGTCGAGTCCTAGATCATCCTAGATCATACCTCTACTGTGAGGCTTCCGTTTGACCATGCCTGGCACTTAGTGTATGTTAATGTACATTCTTCTCATTGTTGCTGTCTGCAGTGAAGGGTCCAAATCTAACCTAGCCAGCACATGGAAGATGTTTCCTCCACCCTGCCAAAGTCAATTCTTTCTTAGATAACCTTTTCTGACATGTGCTATCACCTGAAATAACCCCTTTAGATACTGAAGTATCCAAATATTGTATTGAATAGTAATACTGTAAATAAGGATAGTAGCAGTCATTGATACTAACAGGTAAAGAAAAAACATTTCTTTTAATAGCCACTATTTCCTCACCTGACTGATCTTTGATAGGAGTTACATGACTCAGACATTAACTTTTAGGGACACTTTACAGAAGCTACATTTTTATTAATACCTTTGCTTATAGTTTTGTCCTCCTCTATCCTTAAATGGCATTAGTGGACTCCCTAGGCTCTTTGACACACTTACTTGGTTTTTGGTTGGTTTTTAAGTAGAAGTGTGGCTGGTGAATACAGG
The DNA here is from genome assembly GCF_040802235.1 of Manis javanica. NCBI lineage: Eukaryota > Metazoa > Chordata > Mammalia > Pholidota > Manidae > Manis > Manis javanica. Next base: position 98,421,375 of record NC_133163.1, on the reverse strand, counting down.
AGGACTGACTGATGTTAAAGAACTGTCTTAAAATGTGCCGTGAGATGTTGCACCAGTTCTAGAACATTAGGCTCTGTCCTTGGCTGTTTCTTTGCCTGAATTTTGCCAACTCAAGTGAAGCATACGTCTGTTGGGATAGGAAAAGCATCTTTACCACTAAGCAGCTTCACAATGACAATGCTGTTTATGTTAGCATTTACTTAATATAAGCAGTGGGATAGTGTTTGGTTTAGCCACCAGCCTTGCACAGAAGGATGGGTTTTGCTTTCAGGAAGGTCATACTGCATGTAAACAGCATCACTGCTGCCTTTCCAACTAACAGGGTGAACGTGAGTCAGAAGACACTTGAATCTCATCCACTGAGAAATCTATTTTGCTTTATAAGTGAAGAGGAGTACTTACACTGGAAAACAAAAGTCCTTGTTTCTAAACTTCAAGGCCAAACTGAGCGCCAATGCTGTTAGTCTGGCCTTTGCATATTCTCAGGAGGCTTCAGTCAAACCACACCTGTCCCCCGGCCAGTACAGGAAGCCCACTCCTCTTGGAGATGAGGCCAGGTGGATACCCTGTGCCCTGAGTTCATTTTAGCCTAAGCAGCAAGTTCTCAATTTCTTCTGTCACCTCACTTGTGCTCCGTCTATTGCCATCTGTCGGTGTCTGACTTCTGCTCTCGAAAAGCTCTCCTTGAAGGAAATGGTCAGATTTGTTCTAAGGGACTTTTACTACTTCCTTGGAGGAGAGAATGGCCTCAGGCCTGAGGGCTAACCCCAGATGTGGCTTCACGGACCCCACAGGGAATAGGAAATTGGAGCAGTTTTCACAGTTCTCCCCACTGGGCAAGATGACTAGACCATTCTCCTTCCTCCACAATCGATCACTGGGTGTGGGCTCCTGGGAAGGGTCTGGCCTTGGGGTAAGTGGCTCTTGGCAGCTCAGGCAGTCCCAGAAGGAGATGAGAGCCTACAGCCATGTGCTGACAGCACCCCCAGTGCTGGGACCAGTCCTCCTTGTGGGTGTTGTGGGTGGAACATTCCAGTGTCCACAGCAGTTCACCCACTGACCTCACAGAAAACCATCTTAATGGAGTATGAATGTCCTTGAGAACACCAAGTTGGCCAAGGCTTGGTCAGCACTCATACCATGTGATCTTCTCTATAAGATTTCTGTATCTGCTTTCTGGAGAATCAGACTGAAAAGCAATGCAGGAACTGATGCCAAATATGAAGCTAAGAGAAAGGGAACTTAACTCAATTTTTATTTTTGCTTTAATTTCTTAAATTTTGTAAATTCCTTGGGTAAGCCTGTGTTGAGAAAATCAGCACCCACTGTGCATTGAATGTTTGTATGCAGCTTTTATTATACAAAGATTGCTGTTTCTGCGGACATGATTTGACTAGTGTTACATCTGAATCCTTGTAATGATGAACAGTTTTATACTGTATTCTGCAGACACTGAACCTTTTCTTTATGTTCCAGACATTGATGAATGCAGCACCATTCCTGGAATCTGTGATGGGGGTGAATGTACAAACACAGTCAGCAGTTACTTCTGCAAATGTCCTCCCGGTTTTTATACCTCTCCCGATGGTACCAGATGCATAGGTAGGTTTAATTATCATCAGTGTGCCTGGTTTCTGTAAATCAGTTCCATAATGAACATCTTCCTAAACAGGTTTGTTAAGTGGGACATAGGATATCGCAACTTGATGTAAAATGTGCATTTATGGAAATGTTACACAGTTGAGCACTCTCTTGAAGAACAGAGGCATCTTGTAGTTTTGTTTTGGAAATTTTGCCTCTCATAAAGAAGGATGACCCAGGAGACCCTTCTGATACCCTCAGTCTATAAAATGGCTTTGCATTTGAGTGTCAAGCCTTCAAGCCATCCTTGACTCCTCCCTTTTAGCCCCACCTTCAGTCATTTCCTGGGACCTATGTTAATTTAGGTCTGAAATTTTGCAATCATCTCTTAATTGGTCTTCCTGCAGCCTGGCTTCTCTACAGTCCATCTTGTCAGATTTATCTTCCTAAAATAGTGCTTTGATTAAATAACTCTCTTGCTTAAAAACCTCCGGTATTTTTCCATTAGGATTTGGAAATCTGTGGTTTTCCGCCTGTGTCCCATGGATCCTTCAGGTACTGCAAAGCCCCCGAGGGCTGCTGGAGGTTGGGGAGGGGGGACAGAGAAAAGGGGGTGCTGAATGAAAAAGGCTCCTGCCTCCAACACCTGACATGCACACACTCCAGGCAACTCTGCTTCAATCTGGTTAGGTGTTAAAATATCAGTTATTATTAGGGCAAAGCTAGGAGGCCTGTAGCCCATGGCTTTGGAGAAAAATGAAGGCTATCTTTTGATGTTTGTTCCTGGCCCATATTTTCAGACACTGAACTTCACATCCTTACCACAGTTCATGAATTTCAGACCAAAACTGAATTGTACTTGAAATTCTAAATTCCTTTCTACTTAGTCACATATAATAAAAGCAGAGGGCAGTCTCTTAAAGTTGACATTTGAATAAGTACAACTAGTGAGGGAAGCATATCTGTACTTTTCCTCAGAAACAACAGTGGTGCTCAAATTGCCTGGTTTTCCAGGATCCGTCCATAGATAATGAACTACAGTGGAAGAATGGCAAGTGCAACATGTCACTCCTTTTTCTTCCCAAACTGTCCCAATTGACACATGCCCTCCAGTAGATATGCTTAGCAGAGAGGTGGATCTGAAGATCGTTCCTGGCCAGATAATAGATTTTTTTTTAACCTTCAAAGAGAGCCCCAAACTACATTAAAATGATTAAAACACATTTTCATGTCAGATGGTTTACATTTTAAAAATTATCTTCTTTTTACCAAATATGACCATACTAGCTTTTTGCAAAGGAAGAGGGTGGGGAGGGAAGTAAGATTCATGGGTCACCTCCCGGCTATGAGGTATTTTATGGAAATTATTTGACTTAATGTTCGCATGGAGGGAAGAAGCTGAGGTTTAAAGAGTTCAGATAAATAATCTGGCCTTATTGTTTAAGCAGCTAATAAGTGAGGAAGCTGGGCTTCCAGCTTGGGCCTGAGTCCATAGCCCGGACTCCTCCCATCGCTTCCTCCCAGATGAACACCGGACGCAGTAAACTTTCTTGCCATAACCCTACGCAAGCACTGTGTCCCCTTCTTTGGAACTTTATTGTACCCATAATTAGCAACTTGTAATATAACTTGATCCAAATGACATTGCTGCCATTCCTAATGCTGAGCTTTCCTGCCATGGTACACCACAGAGGCCCCCGAAATTATTTTTACTGGCAATAAAATACATATGGCCTCCAACATATAAATAAATCCAAGGTTTGTTGATATGTTAGTTGTTTGGAATGAGCAAATCTAACCTATAGAGAAACCTGCATGTAGATAGTGGTACATGGTGTCTTCCTTTTATATCTCTTCTGAGCATGAAATTCTACCTCTTACTTCTGTGACCACATTTGGAACCCTTCAATTCTCCCCAGCTCCAACACTCCCTCCATCCTATAAGCTCTTGCAGTCTCATTTTTATTTATTTATTTAAATGAAAGTATCATTGATATACAATCTTATGAAAGTTTCGCATGAACAACATTGTGGTTTCAATATTCACCCATATGATTAAGTCCTCATCCCCCACCCCCCATTGCAGTCACTGTCTATCAGCGTAGTAAGATCTTGCAGTATAATTTTGTCTTAGTTTTTGTTCTGTGATCTTCCTTTGATGCTTTGTAATATGCACGTAGGCTTGTCTTTAAATGTTTGTGGGTCACCAATTCCCAGGAGTCCTACGATACCCTGTTCCTAGTTTGGGCCTCACAGATCCCAGCTCCTGGTGGGACACACAGTGCTACTGATTGGTCAGGAGAGGCCCATCAATAGGCTAGGATGACCTGAAAACACCTGTTTAGCCTGTGATGTATTTGTTTTCATGTAATGTGATTTTGGGGTCCTGAATGGAAGGGCCAAGTGATTCAGAAGGGGGAAGGAGGAGAAGTTTCCTACTCCTTTTCTACCAGATGTCTTGGCTTGAGCAGATTTAAAATAGATGGAGGTGTCTGTGGTTCCTCCTGTCTCCCTTTGTCTCCTCCAGATCCTGATATTCTTCTCCCTTGGCTCCAGCAGGCCTCCAGATGATCTGAGTCCCTCCTTTCCCTCTGTGCAAAGTGATCCAGCACTGCTGGGTCCTTCCTTTGGCACAGCTGCCTGATGGCATGGACAGTTTAGGGCTGCTGGACACAGGGGACAGTTCCTCTGAATGGCCCCTGGTATTCACAACTTTTCCCTTCCTTTACTAAGAATTCCATAGGTTTTCTTTTAAATTGTAAAGTATGTAAATATGAATAATTTTAACTGACGTTCTCCTGCAAAAAAATAACTCAGCAAAAAGATCTTGTAGGTTCAGGTGCCCTGTGTTAAATCAGGGACTGCTAACCACCCAAATGTGACTGGTAATTTTTTCAGCACCAATAGTCACCATTTTGATCAAGAATCTCTAACACATGGATCTAACCTATACGTCAGTCAGCTGCGCAGTAAAATATTTTCAGAGTTAATTTGCCAAATAGTAAACATTGCCCCAGTAAGTGTTTGCTGTTGGCCACTGTAGGTCTGTTTGGCTCTGAAAGATAGCCCATGCTGAAAATTACATACACACATTTTCAACTGTTTACACTGGGTTTTGACCATTAAATTCATGTGAAGCCGGGATGTAAGCCAGTTTTGAACATCTCTTCCCATTCTTAACAGCCTTTAGTTTCCATGTCCAAAATATTTACTCATCCCCAAGCATATGAAGTATTAGTGGCTTTATGGCAATGAAAATCAGTGGGAAGTTCTGTTTCTCCCCCTTCGTTGCAGGGGAGGTGCCACCATGGCTTACAGAGCATACCTTGTTTGCACTCCCCTCCCAGACATTTACCCTAGACCCAGCTGGAATAAAACTTGTTCTGACTCTTTCCTGAGACTATTAGTCTGACCAAAGGTTTGGGAACTGGGACCACAAAAAATTTCTAGAAAGCACATTAATACTTGCGAGTGGTTTTAAGTACTTTTTAGAAAGAATCTTGTATCCTTTAACGCTGACCCATAGTTTTCTTTTATGGTTTGTCTCTTACAGTTTCCTCTAAGACTTATTGTAGCCTTCCTCACCTTGCTGTTAATAATGTAAATATCTCTAAGTTATCCTTTTTTTTAAAACAAAGTATCATTGATATACACTCTTATGAAGGTTTCATAAGAAAAATAATGTGGTTATTACATTCACCCTTATTATGGAGTCTCTCCCCATACTCCATTGCGGTCACTGTCCATCAGTGTAGTAAGATGCCACAGAGTCCCTATTTGTCTTCTCTGAGCTAAACTGTCTTTCCCATGACCCCACACACATCATGTACACCAATCACGATACCCCACAATCCCCTTCTCCCTCCCTCCCCACCCGCCCTCCCTCATCCCTTCCTCCCACACCTCTCCCCTTTGGTAGCCAGTAGTCCCTTCTTGGAGTCTGTGAGTCTACTGCTATTTTGTTCCTTCAGTTTGCTCCATTATTATACTCCACAAATGAGGGAAATCATTTGATATTTGTCTTTCTCTCCTGACTTATTTCACAGAGCATAATACCCTCCAGCTCCATCCATATTGTTGCAAGTGGTAGGATTTGTTTTCTTCTTATGGCTGAATAATATTCCATTGTGTATATGTACCACATCTTCTTTATCCATTCATCTACTGATGGACATTTAGGTTGCTTCCATATCTTGGCTATTGTAAATAGTGCTGTGATAAACATAGGGGCACATATGTCTTTTTGAATCTGAGTTGTTTTCTTTGGGTAAATTCCTAGGAGTGAAGTTACCCTTGTTTTTTTTAGCTCATTTCATTCTATTGATTTGTGGCAACCCTCAAGTGTGGATGGCTCTGTGTTCTTAAGAATGCTGTACTTGAAAACAATTACAGATAGGACTCCTCTCTAATCAAACTCTGATTTTTAATATTTAGAATTACAGGAAACATAAGGATAGAGGTTTGACTATATAAAAAAAATTCTTTGCTTCACAAAAGGATTTTCCATTTGTATTCCTCCAAATGACAAGCATATTTAACATACTATTTACTTTTCACAACTTTATTGTGTATGGAGGATATGGAGAGAGATTCTACTTGAAGAGAGGTCCATCTTCAACCTACATTGGTACATCAAGGTGTTCTGCACAGGGCCCTCTCTCTTCTAGTTCCTGCCTCAAAGGCCCATGAGGCAGTTAGGTATCTACCAAGTCACAGGCGCTTTTTTAGGAGCCCAGACTTATACTTCAGTGTGTCAATGTCATGAACAGGCAGGCATGAAATACCACAATAAAGTGGTATATAGAAATATGTATTTGAGAAGATGCCTTTCCACCAAAAAAAAAAAAATCCTTCAGGAGCCATTGTATCCCATAGTAATAAGAACTTGGAATCATGTACATTTGGAACTTGTAAATCATTAGTGCCTCATAAAATCTGTTAGGGCCTCAGGACAAAAGGAAATCTTGATTAACAAGCAATGGATCTGTCTACAAGGTGGCTCATGCCTTTAAAAAAAATCTCACAGGTCTGACTCACAGTTTCTGGCTGAAAAATAAGAAAGATCTTTTAGAAATGTAGACTATAGTGCAGACTTAATGTGGTTTTAAAATAGATTTATATCAATATTTGCCCAAAATATCTCAAATTAAGGAGTTTGAAACCAAGGACAACACCGTCTCCGTTAGTATAGAGACATGCCTTTATAACTAATTAACTGTCACTGCCAGTGATTTTCATAGTCTCTCTTTTCCTATGGCACATGTGGTTGTAATCATTCGCTCCCACCTTGGGGATGGAACGTGGGACGTGGGCCAAGTGCACCAGCTCACAGGGGCGAAAGGTGTGAGAAGAAGGGATTTCTGACTGAGCGTTGTTCCTGCGCTGGGCACGCAGCTTCCCCTCCATGGGGAGGGAGCATCCGTTCATCCTGCCAGAGCCCGAGTGTGAAGTGTCTGGTGCTGGGTCAGGAGAGTGTCGTGACAAGTTTGATCTCAGTGATGTGTATGTGTATGTTTCACTGTTTTCTCAGATGTTCGCCCGGGATACTGTTACACGGCTCTGGCAAACGGGCGCTGTTCTAACCAGCTGCCTCAGTCCATAACCAAAATGCAGTGCTGCTGTGACATGGGCCGGTGCTGGTCCCCGGGGGCCACCATTGCCCCTGAGATGTGTCCCATCAGAGCAACGGGTAAGAGCCCTTCTGCTTGTCTGCATGGCAGCCCAGCTCAAACCCCATGAGCCCAGTGGTAGCGTTCGTGAATGCAGATCTAGGGGAAATCCAGGTAAGTGAAAAAGATTCCAGAAGACAAAAGAGATGAATCCAGGGAAATTTCTTTGGATAACAAATAAGGAAAATACAGAGCTCTATGCAAATAGTACTGTTTTCTGGTACCGTGTCTCACTTAGCTTGCTTATTACCGCTAGAGAGCAACTTTTGTAAGAGGTCCTGATTCCCTCTTATTCTTGGATCTCATATAGTTCTTAAAAGCTCAGTAGAATAAAACTCAATTCTCTCAGAGCCTCTCAGGTGAATTATGCTGGATACGCATTTCCTCCTCCCCTAATATTTGGCATGTTCCTCTTCCTTGTTGTAATTCCTGTTCATTTTTTTTCTTCACAATATCTCTTTTATCTGTCATATTCCTTTCACTTCTATTCAAAGCTTTCTTTTTCTCATCTGGATGACTGCAATAGCATCCTAACTGGTCCCCAGGAAATCCACAGCTGCCACATTATGTTTCTCGAAGCATAGCTCATCTGCAGTTCAGTTAAAAAATTATGTCTGGGGAAAATGTAGAAAAAGATATCTAGAAAAATTTTCCCAGAATGAATTTGGGCAATCTAGTGGTCCAAGTCACTCCATTTCTTGAAAACAAAATGTTCCTACTTACTGTAGAATTAAGAGTACCCCAGTCTGATCCCAGTTCATCTTTTAGTTCTTGGTGTTTGTGGTAGCTTTGTTTTCTAGTTAAATCATACAAGCAAGCTTTCCTTGAACCCAGTCTGAGCACTTCTAAAGTCAGATGTTCTTTTTCCTGAAACTTGTCTCCAGTTCAGTTTCTTCCTCCCTGCTCCCATCCCTGCCACCCTTGCCTAATATGTACCTTCTTGCCTGTTAGGGATCCTCTCAGATATGACCCAACCCATGCCTGTCCCGAGATAATGACAGCTGGAGATGCCTTCTTTCCCAGGGCTCCAGTCTGTGTTGCTGCAGCGGCACGGATCCCACCCATCTGCTCTGCTTTGGGCCGTTACGTGTTCATGTGCTGCTCTTTCCCTAGCTGATTAATCTCATTAGGAGGTCTCATGCATCCTTACAGTCCCCTATTTCTTAGGCTTTTGTAACACTTCCACAGTACCTAGCAAAAGCTTGCTTATGGAGGCATGCAGTTTGGAACAACTTATCAAGTGGCATCTTTCCCACCAAGTAACGCATGGGATTACATCTCCTCTTCAGTATGACCCCTAGAAAATGTGTTAAATCAGGGAACTTTAGGAGAGAATGTCACGGGGAGAAAGGATAAATACAGAGTTAATGAAATACTTCAAAATGTGTCATTCCTGGAATATGATTTCCCATTATCATGGGTTATAGACCTACTTATAGATGTTACTATAAAAGTTCTGTTTATTGCTGAGAATTATATATGTGGATTAAAGAAGCAGTAAACTCTTTCAATGTATTTTAAAACATAAACAAGTCATGTATTTTGACTAGTCTGCTTACTGCCTATGACCTGAAATATAACCCACCTCCTTAGGTTACTAGGGGGGTCATTTAGGAGGTCACTGTTTAGAAATACATGACTTCCTACTGAGACATATGGCCTGGATATCAGGAGAACCACTATTTAAATGCACCTGGTAATTTAGGACTCAGCAGCGCTGATGTGGTTCCTTCCTGTGTTTGAGGTCTTGAATAGAAGAGAAAGGACCAGAGCTGGTTTAGGTGCTAAATACTATTTTAGGACGCATAGAGCAGAAAGCCCTGTTCCCCTGTGTGGCTTTGCGGAGTGTTGCTCTCTCCTACATACCCCTGAAAGACGCCCAGCCTGAGAGAGTAAAGTCAGCATGCAGGTGAGTGTGCTTGACTGCCCCAATGTGCCAGCACCCTTGCAAAGAGCTCTGGGCTCTTAATTTGAGGTGACTGACGACACAGGAAGGATTATTTTAGATTGGTCAGCTTTTCACTCTTTAAAACAAAATCAGTACTGTTTCTGAGTTAAATGGAGATAGGAAAGATGGGCATCAGCTGAACAAAATTAGCCCCAGGTTGCTGATCCTGAACGTTAAGGGACTCATTGGAAAGTTATTAAGCTGAAGAAAGTAAGAGTACATACAGGACACAGTCTGATACACTTTCCTAGAGAGGTGAAGCTGAATTCAAAGGCATGCTCAAAGTAATATACCTGCCTAATTAGCAGAAATGATAAGCTATTCAACTTCTTTTATACAAAATCTTTCATTCAACTTCTTTTATACAAAAAGACTAAAAGAAAAAGGCTTAATTGGTGCTTGGAAGCAAGGTGAGTTCTTTAATATAACTGCTATTCAATTAAATCTAACACATAGTTAATGAATTCCTTTTATGTGCAATTTGCAGGGCTAAGCTCAGACTAGGAATTAGTCATGGGTTAGATATGATCCTTGATTGCACAGTCTTAGCAATAGACATTTGGTGGAAAGCAGATAGCCAGGAAATGATAGATATGGCACATACAGGTGATAATTCTATAAAAGTATCATTGTTATTTGACAAGAAGGATTGTAGCATCATGATTTAGGGAAGCATAAACAATATATAAATCCTTTCAAAGTACAGACAAGTACTAAAAAAATCTCTGTGGGTTGAAATTTCAGATAAATAATAATTAAAATGTGGTTATAGAATTACCTGAAAATGTAAATGTAACCTGAGTTGGAAATGTCAAATATGGTTGAAGAAGTTTTAGACTGGAAAGGTACATGGAAGATAGGTGTATTTAGCCACATGTAAATTGGCAGATTTTCCCTTGAAGTTGAAATGTGAGTGAATTTCTGTAAGACATATTACTTGGTCTTAGAATAAACCAGATTTTAGTCCACAAGAAAAAGAAAAATATCGGCCTGATTTCTGTTAATGAATGAAACTGGTATAGAAAATATTGATGGGAAAATCCCTGTGTGTCAGTGGTAACAAAATGATCAATATCTGGCAAGAGAGAAAAAATCTAAAAATCATCTTGTTTAACTTGTAGAAGGGAACTATGACAAAATGTGGCTATTTGTAGGAAATGTGAAAATGGTTAGTTAAGTAAACACATTCCTGAGAACCTGGGTACTGTTTAAAAACACCTTTTTGAAGCCCAGAAAAAAAAACAATCTGTCACAAATCTAGAAATAATTTATTCTAATAAAGACTTGGCATTGTAAAAAATAAGAATCAGCCTGTATGTGCAATTGTAGGGAAATAGTTGATTAACTCAGGTGTGCTAGTCCAGGGGCTCATTGTGCAGCATTAGCACCAGCCCACCGGCCTGCAGGGCATCTTCTTCCCTATCGCTTTGTTGTCTGGTACAGAGGGGTATTCCTCAGGGCTCTGTCTCCATCCTTCCTTCTCTTCACTTTCCACACCCTCCTTACGTGAGCTCATCCATCCTCATGGCTTTATACCCCACCTATCAACTGATAACTCAAAAACTTATATCCAACCCCGACTTCTCCTCTACCTGCTATGTGCCATCTCCACTTGGATGTCTGCCGTCATAAAAATCACACGTTCAAAATGGAGATTGGCTTCTACCCACCAAATCTGTTCCCAACACAGTTTTTCCCATCCAGGTAAATGGCACCAACATCTACCCATTGCCCAACCAGAAAACTGTAAGTCATTCTTAATTCCCTGTTCCCTCTACTTTGACATTTACTCCTTCACCAAGCACTACCCATTTATCTCTAAAATATGCTTCCAGTGTGTCCACTTCTGTCCAGTTTCATCTCTTCATCCCTTGTCCAGCTATTGTTACCTTGCCCTTGGTCTTCTGCAACAGCCGTGTCTCCTCTAGTGCATTCTCCAGGTGTCAGCAAGACTGATGGGTGAAAGCGTCCCTGTGATCACACCCCACTCTCTGCTGAGGACCCTCAGTGGCTTCCCATCGCACATAAAATAAAATCCAGTCTCTTTAGTGTGCCCTTTAGAGTCCTGTGCCATCTGCAGATGGGACTGAATGGAGAAAGTGGCATTTTATTCTTCTTTGAGGTGAATTGTGATACAGGCAAAGACCTCCGAGATTTGGGGAAAGGCATGTGGTAAACACTTTGGGGAGTTTGTTTTAGGTTTTGTATTTAGTGTTCCAGTATGATTGCCACAATAGGTATTAGGAATAGGAATGAAATCAGTTGGCATCTTTCCTTTTCTCCAATTGATCTATGTGGTTTGAACATCAGTTTTATTCAACGATTTCTCTAAACAGTAAGAGAGACTTCCATGGATGTATCACATATGCTACAGCTCAGCTGTTGTGTTCTGTTGTGTTGTGTTTTTGCAGAGGATTTCAACAAGCTGTGCTCTGTCCCTATTGTAATTCCTGAGAGACCAGGATATCCTTCCCCACCCATTGGCCCCCTTCCTCCAGTTCACCCTGTTCCTCCTGGCTTTCCTCCTGGACCTCAAATTCCAGTCCCTCGACCACCAGTGGAATATCCATATCCATCTCGGGAGCCACCAAGTAAGAATTCAAAAGTCATCGAGGTGTTTTCTTTGCATTAATCAGGTTAACTTTTTTTGTTGTTGTTTACACTGCCTTATTTGTAAGTTCACCAATTCTTAGCTTAAATGTTCGGTTTACATAGTATAGTATATAACTTTCTCAATTTGCCTGTTGCACAGAGAAAAATGGGGGTTTCATATTCTCCAGAGATTAGTGTCTTTTGTTATTGGTATTTCAGCCAACTGTGGGAGAGGTATGAGAGAGGGTTAAATCTGGTTCACAGGATGAATTCATAGAGGAGGCACAACATTATACTCTGAGTTGTCTGTCATGCAGTGCAGTTTTGCAAGTAGTTAAATATCGGTAATTCACTACTGTTATTTCCCCAAACTGAAGGCTTGAGAATGAGGCCGAGAAAGGGGTAGGGAGAAGCTGGCAGAGGAACATACTTGGCGGAGTGCACCACAGTGCACAGGTGATCTCTGTAGGCAGGAATGAAAATATGCTTTATTGGCGCCAGACGAACTCTGCCCAAAGAGTATCCTCCTTCCTTTATGATCCAGCATCTTGTCCGTTATTACTGGACTAGGTACTGATGAAGGACACCCTAGTTATAAATAATTTTAATGCGGTTTAATGTTACTACTTTAGGAGTGCTGCCAGTCAATGTCACTGATTATTGCCAGTTATTTCGATATCTCTGTCAAAACGGACGCTGTATTCCAACTCCTGGGAGCTACCGGTGTGAGTGCAACAAAGGATTCCAGCTGGACCTGCGTGGGGAGTGCATCGGTACGTGATAGGTTGCTAGTTGGCACCAAGAGGCTATTGGCTGGTCTCTTCCGTTTCCTAAGGCTGCTGTAACAAACTACCTCAAGTTTAGTAGCTTAAAACAACACAAGTTTATTATCTTTTAGTTCTAGGTGGGAAGTCCAACATAGGTCTCAAGAGGCTAAATCAAGGTGTCAGCAGGGCTGTTTTCCTTAGGGAGGTTTTTAGAGAGCATCTGTTTCTTTGCTCTTTCCGCCTTCTAGAGGATGTCTATGTTCCTTTGCTGAGGGCACCCTCCTCCATCTTCAAAGCCAGCAGTGCGGCATCTTCAAACCTCTAACTCTCCAGTTCTCTCTTACAATCCATTCCCTCTTCCATTTTTAAGGACCTTTGTTTCTACGCTGGACCCATTTTGTGATCCAGGGGAGTCTCCCTGTGTCAAGGTCTGCTGATTAACAACCCTGATTCCCTTTTGCCATGCAGCACATTCAAGGTTCTGGAGATTAAGACATGAACATATTTGGGGCACCACTATTCTGCCTATTATGTATGACTTCTAATTTTCATTGTAAAACATTCAAGTCATTGCTGGTAAGGCCAACTTAAGTTGTCTTATCAAAAGCCTGACCATTAAAAAAAAAAAGTATCCCCAAATTATGAAATTTTACATGTTATACCAGTTGAAGTGGAAAACTTGCCATCTTTCTCTAGTTAGTCATTAAAAAAACAAGAAAAAAAGCTTTAAGTTGTTGACAAAGCAGTAAGCTAGTAAGGATGGAAACATAATAACAAATAATTTGTTGAATTAGATAAGAACACTCAGTGGCCACCTAATGTTTTACAAATAAATTCCTCTTAGTTCTGTCACAAATCCCAATTCTGCAATTATGACGCAGGCAGAAGTAGTTCTTGGTGTCTCCCACGATGCCGTTACCTCTGGCAGCCCATCAGGAGAGCATCGCTCAACCATTACAGGTCATCCGGAGCTGGCAGAAGAGGGAACACCCAGCTCAGGGCTGGGGAGCGTGATAGCAGACCTGTACCTGCTGTAAGAAACATGTAACTCTGGACAAGTGGATTATCTTCCCTAAGCCTTAGCTTCCTCATCTGTACAAAAAGATTATAAACTAGTTTATCTTTAAGGATACTGATAGTTCCAAATGACCCCGAAACTAGTGGGAGTCTGTCTGGAAATGGGGCAGGGGTAGGGGTGTGGTAGACTATGTTTGCTGAGAATTACCCTGGAAATGACACTGGCTTCATGTTTTTAGTCGAACTCAGCAGGGGATGCTTAGACCTGGTTAGGCCTGCCTTTTTTAACTGAAAAATAGAGAGCTTCAAGACTATCCAGAAGCCACTTCTGAAAAGTTACTCTGTTTGATTCCCTTAGGCCAGACTCAAAGAAGAGAAAATGTTTATTAGCTTGGAGCATTGAGTTGCTATGTCTTCTGCATTTTTCTCTTTAAAATGACACAAGAAAATAATACACTTTAACTGCTCAACCAGTCTGGTGACACTCTATCATAGTGGAGAGAAAAAAGATCCTTCAGTTATACTGTTTGTTTCTTAAATGGGAAGTGTTGTAATATGTAGAGGAAACCAATAAAATGGTCCTAGAGTTGTAAGTTACTGGTATTCGATTTCTTACTAAGACATACTGTGCTTTGCAGATGTTGATGAATGTGAAAAAAACCCTTGTGCTGGTGGAGAGTGTATAAATAACCAGGGTTCCTACACCTGTCAGTGCCGACCTGGCTATCAGAGCACACTCACCCGGACAGAGTGCCGAGGTATGGTCCTGGTTTGGAATGGGGGACGTGGGACGTGCGTGTAAAGGGCCTGTTTGGATGGAGTTCAATTGCAGTGTAAAGAAACCTTGTCAGGACAGGCTAAAACTCTCCCATTGCTTTTTAACCCCAGACATTGCCACTCTGAATGAAGGACAGTGTCATAAAATCTGGCAAACATTCAAATTAGGGTGCCTGTGGGAATCTCTAATATTCATTACTCTTTTTGCCTAATCATTATTGCCTCTGAATTTTAAATCTGAAAGCTAAGGAATTGGGTTGACTTTTGTTGACACAGAAACTGGGGACATTTTCAGGTGAAACTATATGCAATTAATTTCTTAATGGAAAGGGCTAAAGGGTCAGGAAGAGCCTGTAAGGCTGGCTGCCCATCACCGGCGGTTGTCAGCAACAGTGGGGAGCTGTTTGGAAATAGCAGCTTAGGTCCCACCTCAGACCTGCCGAGTCAGAGTTAGCATTTAAACAAGATCCCCCAGTGATCCATATGCATTTTAAAGTTTGAGAAACACTTCATGTTTCCTCACGGAAAGTCAGGTTTCTTTATTAATTAATTTTTAAGTTATCCAATATGCCTTTTATTAGACGACTTTGATGTACTAAGTTTCTGGGACAGAAATAATTAAGATGTACTTCCCACCTTCAGGGAACTCACATATCTGTATCTCTATTAATTTTTCACAGAATGAACTGTATCACTGATACAGGAAAGCTAGTTAAAAGCATGAAAACTGTTAAAATGAAAAACTAGGAAAAGTTTATCAGCCATTAATAAGAGTTCATTTTATTTGCCTCTTTTAGGAAAACCTCTTCAAATGAGTTGAAGACATACCAAAGTTTTTATTTTTATCAGTGACTGGTTTCAAAATCTTTGAATGTGGTTTGAACTTAGAGATTTCTTGCCACTGGTATATTTTAGAACCCTATTTATAACTGGCAATTTTAAGCAGAAACAAACTGGAACACAGCCTTTTACCCTGCTGATATTTCTGTGAATGATCTACTTACTGAATTGTAAATATGGGTAATTTGAATATTTAACTGAGTTTGGTACTTTCTTAATATTATAACTATTATTCAAAATAATTAGCATGTACAGCATACCAGTCATTTTGCAATAGTAGAAAATAAACTGAAACCAGTGTCTAGAAAACTTCACTGTTAAATAAGCAAGTCGAAGAGACTACTGAGAGCGCTCAGCTGGGGCAAGTGCCAGCCAGGGTAGATGGCTGTTGTCATCATAATTCTGAGACTTAATTTATTAGACACAGAGGGTTACCTAGAAGCCTCAAGCACTGCCTTCTTCAATAGCTAGTTGCTGAGCTTATCCCAAACATAAGAAGTTGGTAACATGCTCATACTTTTGGGTGTGTGAAAGTTCCACAGAATAGTAAGAAAGGCTGTGTAAATAGCTGAGAAGTACGTGCTGGGCTGAACAAAAGGGACAGAAGAGACAGAACACAGGAGAGAACTTTGACAAGCTGTTAATTTATCTTGCAAGGCGGTGGGGAGACCAATAGCATTCTGAAATTAGTGAGCAGAGAAAACGCTGAACTCTTTATCCTGTTTATTTTATCCCTGGGCTTCCAAAGATTATAGAATCCGAAAGAAAAAAAAAGTCTGCTCAAGAATATGTGGCTTTTACTAGTTTTTTGGAGTATGGAGCAGGTCAGATTTTTGCAAGGATTAAGAAATAAATGAGAGAGAAAAAGATCGTGGGTTCTTGGCACCAAGATCAGACAGAAGAAAAGTCCAGACTGGCTCAGCTAGTCCAATGACTCGTGTGGAAACCACTGCTGGATCTGCCCAGAAAGAAAGTGCGTCTGAGGGTCAACCACAAGACACCATGCAGACGCTAGGGAGACAGTCAAAATAACAGAGATGCCATGAGTGTACATTCTTGTCATCCAGAGGATGTTTAGGGTGCTTATGCTCAAGCACATGTGGCCTAAACTGTGCAGAGATAGATCTGCTCCCACCCAGCTCTGCACAGTTCCCTTGTCTCTGTCTTCTGGGGAATAGGCCCTGGCAAAGATTGTATGCCATGTAGACAAGGCAGTTTGTGTTCATCCTGTTCATCCTCTTTGATGTCCATCCAGGTTATCTAGCCTAGAAGTGAGGGGAACAGATAATCCAGAGTGCCATGGTGTCCAGTTTGGGTTAATTACTAATCTTTGAATGAGAGATCAGATATAGATTACTCAAGTTACTGCCATTTTTAACACTTCTGTATTGAGCTCTTTTGTTTACTTTGGCATAATATTTAACACAAGAGAAAAAAAGGGGATATGCCCCCACAGTACCAATATTTTATTTGGTAGATAGAATACTCATAAAATTATAAGAGGCTAAGAACATAAAACTGTACTTGGACCAGAACTCCCATAGGAAAGGTAAACATTTCAGAGGCATGTGATTGACAATATCAAATGGAATTAAGTTATTTTTTAATTGCTTTCCTGTTTTATTGTTCTGATACAGCTATAGGATCTGCCTTTCTGATCATGTGTTGAAAGACACAAGCCAAAGTTAGATATAAATAATGATATATACTGGCATATTAAATTAGCCAGGAAGATGGTGAAAAAGATCCATTTTGTTAAAAGAATTAGGATTTAAGTCTCATTAGAAATAAGAGTTAAGTTGAATGCTACTGTATTGGCCTTTTTTTCCTGCCATGTCTTTCAAACTCTAATTAATCATCCTAAATCTCATATAATTTGAAACCAAGTATGTATGGAAGACTATTATTTAGTAATTAAAACTCAAGACTAAGAAGATGAGTTCAGAGATGGAGGGAGGCTGAAATAAAATAATTTAAAATCCCTCAAGTAAAGTTATTTCTTCTATTTTAACTTTGATTTTAGACATTGATGAATGTTTGCAGAATGGCCGTATCTGCAATAATGGGCGTTGTATCAACACAGATGGCAGTTTCCACTGCGTGTGTAATGCGGGCTTTCATGTTACACGAGATGGGAGGAACTGTGAAGGTAATAGTACTATGATAATAATAACAGTATAATAATATTATTTGTTTTCTTCCATTGTAGTTTTGCTATCAAAAGTCTCTAACTAGACCAGCCAAACATGGAGCGAAAGATCGAAGTATCAAATATATTTCACATATTGTTACCTGAGAGGCAAGCGTAATTTTCAACAAAGTGCAGGTCTTTAATTCACATTTCTGTGAGTCCAATAGCATTTCAGATACATGAGAAGAGTTTGCCATTTAAAGATCCCTGGTGGTGATGAAACTTTTGTGGCATAAGTCATTACTTCTTAATTTTATACAGTCAGAATTTGTAGATATTTTTTAAAAAATAGGACATACCTAATCCCACAGATTCTTAAGCCATTTTATTATTTTTTAATTACATTAATTTTGTCATACCAAAATTAAAAATTAATTTTTAAAATATAGACATGCAATATTATATTAGTTTTAGGTGTACAACATAGTGACTCGACATTGATATATATTATGAAATGCTCACCACAATAAGTCTTTGTATCATCTGTCACCATACAAAATTATTCCAACATTATTGACTATATTCTCTATGCTGTACTTTATATCCCATGACATAATTATTTTATAACTGAAAGTTTGTACCTCTTTATCCCCTTTACTTATTTCACCTATCCTCCCACCCACTCTGGCAATCACCAGTTTGTTCTCTGTATTTATGAGTCTGTTTCTGTTTTGTTTGTTGATTTGTTTTGATTTTTAGATCCCGTGTGTAAGTGAAATCATACAATGTTTGTCTGTCTTTGTCTGACTTACTTCACTTAGCAAAATGCCCTCTAGGTCCATCTCTATTGTCACAAATGTCAAGATTTCCTTCCTTTTTGGGAGTAATATTCCATTGTGTATATATATACATACATATGTATATGTATGTATATGTACCAGATCCTCTTTATCCATACACCCATTGATGGATAGTTAGGTTGCTTCCATATCTCGGCTGTTGTAAATAATGCTGCAATAAACATGGGGGTGTTGAACCTGACACCCCCCCTCCCATAGGCACCACTTTGGAGGGGTACCCGTTCCAGCTGAGGTCACCCACTGGGTGTGGCAGGGCAGGAGACACTTTGGTGGGGGTGGGGGGTTGCTGGTCCTGACTGAGGCTACCTTCCAGGTATGGCAGGGTGTAGGCCACTTCGGAGGGGTGCCTGCCAGGGCAGATGGGTTAGGTTACATGGGTTTGCAGGTGAACACCAGGGTGAGGCGAGCAGTGCTAGTAAGTTGGGTGGAGAGTGTCAGAACTGGTGCCCATCTGTGTGGGGCGAGCCAGGTAGAAGGAAGCCAAGAAAAAAGGCACCTGCCACCACTTCCATTCCTGGATAAAGTTCCTACAGATCTCTGCCCCTCAGTTACAGGCCCTAAAATGAATCAATAAATGCCCTTCACAGATGTCCTAGGCGCTTCCCATGGTGTCACCCTGTGGCGGGTCTCAGAGTGAGTGAGTTTGTGCTTAGGCCTTTTAAGAGCAGAGTCTCGGTTTCCTACAGCCCCCTGGCTCTTCCAGAGTTAAGCCCATCTGATTCTCTAAGCCAGACGTTGTGGGGGCTCACCCTTCCCTAGGGTGGGGGTGTCTGATGTAGGACTTGAGCCCCTCACTCCTCAGTGAGGACTCCCCACCTGTGACATCCCTTCCATTTATGGGTCACTTCACCAGGGGTGGGGCTCTGAGAAGACCATGTCTCTGCCCCTCTTGCCTATCTCATGATGGCTTTTTCTTTACATATTTAGCTATGAAAGAGCTGTTCTGCTGGTCTTCAGGTCATGTGCAGAGGGAATTGCTCCCTATGTAGTTGTAGGCTTCCTGTGGCCATGAGAGGTGAGCTCAGGAGCTCTTCCCCTCCATGCCCATCAGGGTCCTCTTTTGTATTTATAATCCTTTTTTTAAAAAATGTCTCTCTAGTGATAAAATACTACAGAGCATCTGAAAATGTAAAATTTGAAAGAAACTTTCAAATTGACTACCGAGAGCCAGCCATAATTTTATATTGCCTGTTGAATTAATCACCTTGTTTTGAATTGGGCTGTTTCAAACAATTTGTCCTTTACTTCTGCCATTTTTTCCTGAATAAAAATTATGACAGTTATTGATGAGTTTCCACTTCATGGACCGTTAGCAAAAAATGAAGAATGCTTCTTATCGTCTTTCCCAACATCTTTGGGAAAGATCCCAAGAATCTATTCATACATTAAAAGAATTTCAAAATTGTTCTTAGAAACATTGTTGGCAGAATATTATCTCAGTGATTCAATTCAAAGACTTAATGCCAAAATTCTCAGTTTGGATAGAATCCTGTTTAAAAAAATCATAAATTACATTGGCCTGACTAAATCCTGGAAGTGAAAACATACCATGTCTGAAAGAGCAAGTGCCTCTCAAGACAGCTGTAATACTAAATAAAATAACACACTGATAAATTTAAAGAAATATCCACACAACCAAGGAACCCTAAAGGTTAGCTGGCACTACTGTATTCTATATGCATTTTTAAAATAGTTAAAATTGCTTCTATTTAAAATTAAAATTAAAAAGTGCTTCAGACCACAAGCTATCCTTTGGTTTCTGTTTTTCTGAAGAATCAGGAAGTAGTCTAATTCCATCATTCTTAGTTTTTATTTTGTTTTTATTTTCAGTATATTAGAACTATATGGATCTGTGAGGTAAATATAACCACCAGGCAATTAACACACTTTTCAGTATTTGCAAAATCCTTTTCTTAAAAAAGAGTCCTAGTAGCTTCTAGCAAGTCAAATTTCATATGTGTGTGTATATATATATCTTAGAGAAGAATTTCATAATATATGTATACATATTTACATATACTACACATGTACATACATGTCACAAGATAAATTTAGCCCTATAGTTTGCATGAACATATCAGAAATTGAGAACTTGAGATCAATATTTCATATGTATTTTGTATAATCCCTCTTCTCTTTGTATGCTACTATTTGAATGAACATTTGCCTTAAACTATAATAACAAAAAAGAAAGAAATGAGAAGAAACAGAATTATATTCATCCAAGTTGGCTTCCTTTGTTAGCTTACTCTTCTGGTCATAAGAAAATGTATCTTTTGTATTTTCAGATATGGATGAATGCAGCATAAGGAACATGTGCCTTAATGGAATGTGTATCAATGAAGATGGCAGTTTTAAATGTATTTGCAAACCTGGATTTCAGCTGGCATCAGATGGGCGTTATTGCAAAGGTTTGTGCTATAAAACTCTAAATCATATTCTTTACCTACTTTTTCTCCTTAGAATTGATTAGAAGTACCACTTTTCCTTAATGATTCTCCCTATTTAAAGTACCCCTCATTCTGGTTTAGCAAACCTGGCAAGAACTCCATAAGTCCAGCTATCCAGAGAGCTATGGTTTATGCCCCCAAAGCTGGTCTTATTTCAGAAAGAGTGTTGGGGGTCTTCTCAAAGGAGCCTGAAAGGCTACATAGCAAATGAATGAGAAGCTGAACCCACCCAGTTAGTCTACCAACAGTTGTGAGCATCTTTTTAAGTAAGCCGAGTTTTGTCTCTTCCTTGCAGTTGGGGAATAATGGAAGTTAGGCTTCTTGATGGCTGTCATTTACTGCTTCTGACATTTTCACCTGGACAAAAGACTGCAGACTCTTATTGCCGTGAACTCTTCATAATTTCCTTCAGAAACAGAAAATTTTTCATGGACAATTTATTTAGGCTTTATCAAGTCACATAGCAAAAAGGGAAACAGATTTAAGCAGAAGAAATAAATGAACCAAGAACCATTGTTTAGCTTGGTAGCTTCTGGAATAATAATCTCATTGATCCAAGTTTTGAGGAAAAAATGGGAATTTTTATTTGTGCTGTTGAAGATGGGGGTCTTAACAAGAATCAACAGAGATAAATGTGTGCTTAGTGTCTCTTGTCTTATTTAGTGTTCAGGATTGGTGATCATTGCACTTGGGCCAAAGTTCTGAGTTGAATCCAGACTGGAAATTCATACTCCAGACAGGTCCAGGAAATCTAAAATTCTGCAATCAAAGGTTCCCGCTTATAGTTTCAGATGCAGAAGAGTAGAGCTTCCACCTATTCAAAATCGAGAAGGTGGGATAAAGCCCTGTGGTCTCCTCCTCTGGGTTCCCTCGGTCAACAGCTTCAGTAAAGGTGTTACGAAAGAAAGCCTGGTATTCAGTCTTTGGCAAGATGTGCATTTTTCTCTAGGCTTAAAAGAACTTCTAGCTTTTGGTTGTTTACCTACATTTTCTATGACCTTCACATCAGTGGCTCTTAATATTGTGCAAATCTGTCTTCATAGCAAGATGTAGTTTTTCAAATTTGAAGTAGGAAATTGGTTTCTGTATTTCTGAGCCCTACGCTGGGAAGAACTTACAATAGGAAAGGCATGATTAACACGTGGAAATAGTCCACAATGTAAGATGGCATACAACAAAGTGCCAGATCATGTAGATTATGTGTTGTTCAAGTGAAAAAGAAAGGGGAAGGGAATGACCACTGAAATATTTGCAATTAGGCTTCCAAACAAAATAGCAGAAGGAACTGTGAAAGCGCCTTTGTGAGCAGATGTTTTGCGAGAACACATACTCCTCTTACCTATCCACAGAGCACAGCAGGATTCACTTTCCATGCCTATAGGCAGCTCGTGACCCAGGCCACAGGCTCTCAGCCGAAGTACGGCCCATAGATAATGCTGCTGTAACTATTTCAGAAGATGTTATGACCTCACAGATGAAACCAGGTTTTGCAGGCGTTTGCAACCAGTGAAGTAGTATCTTATCAATAAATGGATTGTTTCATTCCTTTGAAAGTGCCTGATGATTCAAAAGGCATGCTCTGACTTTTGGCTTAAGAATCAGAGCCACACAGAGAGAGAGAGAAAGAGGGAGGGAGAATGTTCTATATTCTTATGTATGTCTTCTTTTTTCTAATATATAGAGAATATTGAATACACATACTGTTGTAAGAATAAAGGAGGAAAGAAAAAAAAGAAATCCTTTGTGTACCAAATTTATTCTTTTCCATAAGTTTTCTCTTGACATCATGGGATAAGATTTTCTCTTAGTGCTGAGCCCTTAGTTCAGAGCCCATGAAGCTATGACTGTTCAAAGTGAATAAACAATGCTAATTTAATCTCCACAGTTAACTCGTTCACGAACAGCATGGACTCCCTCGATCACTCTCGAAAAGTTGAGTCCATTCACATTGAGCAATGCCCTCTGGATCTATGTGACATTTCTGTTCCCATTTAAAAGCCGTTGTGTTTTTCAGGCTATAGTCACCAGTGTTTTACTGTAGATATCAAGTTGAACCAAAAGGTGACCTGAGTAACTGAACCAGTTTGAGTTCATGTATTTAAATGTAACTGCTGTTTTAAAATACAAACATGGAATCTTGGACCATCTGAATATATTTTGTGCCAATAACACAAGCTAAGTAAAACACAGAGGTGTTTCAGTCTCAATTTGCCTTTTTTAAGTCAGAAGAAAGGAAATAGTCACATACACTAGTTGTATATTATAAAAGAAGTTGCTGTAGAATGACCTGCTTCTAACTGTTCTGTGTTTTCCAAAATACAATTTTGGTACCATTTCTACTTCCCTAATATGAAGGGGGAAAATTTTCTGCTGTTATTAGTATATACCCAGTAAAGTCTTTCACCAGACCTCCCTAAGTATACACATATGATACTAGAAAATATTTGTAATACTTAAGAAAGATTTTTCTTTGCTGGGTTCCAATTGCTTGCAGTGCTCTTTTTGGCCAGCAATGGTCATCAAAATCATCTATGTTCAATTTCTGTTCCCTTTCTGTGGTGTTCCATCAAGGCTTTTAGTTCTATGTCTCTTAAAGCCATATTGATTATCCCAGAAGCATAAGTCATGAGTGGCACTGAAATGGACATGGACTGACTGGGTGTTAAAAGCCAAAAAGAAAAGTGTCCTGCCTGGGTCAAAGATGCAGTTTATTATCTAGCTAGATTTCTGACCATCCTGGCAGAACTGCCATGTGGAACATTACCCAAGACCCTTTGTCTTTTACCTATCACTTTCCTTCTCCCAGTTGTTTTGCCTTTGTGATTCTTGTTTTGGGTAAAAAAAAAAAATCTCAGGAGAAAAGTATTGAAATGGCTTTCCATGGAAAAGAAATAAGCTCTCAGTTTACCTCTAAATTTTCGTTACTGTTCTCTCAAAGGAAATTAAATGCATCTCATTGAGTTTTATTTTGTCGATGTTGCATATTGCTTCCCATCTTCCCCACTTTCAAGTGTTAACATAATTGTTAACATGTTATAGTTTTAGATAAAAGTCACTTCATTTTTAATGAGTGCTTTTCCCCACCACAGATATTAATGAGTGTGAAACACCTGGGATCTGCATGAATGGGCGCTGCGTCAACACCGATGGCTCCTACAGATGTGAATGCTTTCCTGGACTGGCTGTGGGTCTGGATGGACGTGTGTGTGTTGGTAAGATAAAGCCATGACTAGACAGACATCCATCCTCTGACATCAATAAAACCCACGGTAACAAATGCTATTGTAACACATATGACATAATTAAATTTTCAGAGCAACAAACTAACAAGATCAAGAAACTGATATGGATAATCAAGAAACTTATATGAGAATGGTTTTATGTGGCTTTATAAGAAGTTTGAGATTTGTCCAAGTTATTTTTAAGAAAGGTAGTCAGTAAACTCTTTGAACTGGGAGAACATTGGGCATGGCTGGAAACCCCCTTTCTGATGATAAAGATGACACCACTTAGTGGACCAACATCTGGATTTATATAATGAATCTTTTATGGATTAAATGTCCTCATTTTTCAAAGTACATCTAATTCAGATGTTTAATAATTTCATGTGTATTTTGAGGTAGGCCACATTTCTAATAAATATTTATTGTGGAGTGAGATTCAACTGTCATCCATCATTCATTCAACATTTATTCAGTGCCTTCTCTGTATAGGTCTGGAGAAGACAAAAATCAATGAGATATAATCCTAGCACTTCAGGCCTCACAGCTGGGCATACCATGAGAGTCCCTAGAACACTGAAAGCCGGCTGTTAGAAGCTGAATGTGGTTTGTTTTTGTTTTTGTTTTTGTTTTGTTTTTTCTGCTGAGACCTAATACCAGAGGCATTCTCTGTGAGTTAGAATAGGGATGATGGTTAAATAAAGCCAGCTTCCACTTTGACATGGGGGTTCTCATTTGTTTGAAGTGATAGTGTGATGACAGATGCTTCTTATTTAGACACACACATGCGGAGCACATGCTATGGTGGATACAAGAGAGGCCAGTGTGTCAAACCCTTGTTTGGTGCTGTTACAAAATCTGAATGCTGTTGTGCCAACACTGAGTATGCATTTGGGGAACCTTGCCAGCCGTGTCCTGCACAGAATTCAGGTACGTGGTGTCATGGGGATACCCTCATTCTGTCAGCCTTCTGCCACCATCTGCAGTCTTTGCATTTATGGAAGTCACAGGGAAAGATTATATTATGCTCTTCAGGTTCATCATGTATCTTCCTGGGGTCTTGGTAGGGTTACTTAGGATCTGATGACACATTACTCACCAGCCCTAACAATCATTTGAAACAGGCAGCACATTTGTGCCTCCCATCTGAATTCTTCTACCTCAACCATATTCATGCTCTCTGTAGTGCATGCAGCTTGTCTTGTTTTCTGAAGTAGTCTCATAGTGTTTGCATTTTGCAGGAACTATTATAAAAGCAGAATTTTACAGAGTGTAAAAGGAAATAATTTTCACATTACCTGAATACATCCAACTTTTTTCCAAAAGGCCATTTGTGAATTTTTTTCAAATCCCGCATGTTGATTTAGGTGTGCTTTTCCTAAATGATTTTATTCAACCCTGGGGAAAAAGTATTTTTCCCAGTTTGAAGTGACATGGCATAGTCAGAAGAAAACTGGCTGGTGAGTCAGAATTCTCCCCAACCACAGGCAGACAGATTACTTAATTGGAGCTTTAGTTTTTAGTGGACCTTTGTTTATTTAGGAATTTTTCTCACCTATTTTCAGAAGGATTTGAGATGGTTTACCTTAGTAAACATAGAATGATATGACCACGGGATCCTTGGTTTTCTCATCTACAAAATGAATTATTTTAGGTAATCCAGAAAATACTCTCCAACTGTAAATTATTTCTATGTATTAAGGCAAAAATAGTTTATTGAAGTTAAAGCAATAGAGTGTCAAAATTTGAACATAATTTTCAGGTAGCTTGGCAAGTTGACTTCTAATATCCTAAAATAGATTTAGGGGTAATATTGAAAATATGTAGCTCTGATAAGTGGTTTTATATCTAAGGTTCAGTTAGTTCATTTCTGACCTAGATATAGTCCATTAAAGATTAACTCACAGTTTTTAAACATTTTCAATTTCAAATATGAAAATTAGAGAAAGAGAAATTTAAATGGGAAACTTTAAAAGAAGTGGGGATTATTTTAATGGCCAATTTAAAAAGAAAGTTTTATTCTGATTGATTACTTCACCAAGTGAATAATATGTATATTATTATTTTATATATGATAACCAATTGGTTAAATGTTTACTATAGTACTTCAATTATATAGCATACAAATATAATTCTATCCAACAAATATATTTCAATGCAGTTTTATGTTTGTATATTGTTAATATCATCCTTTTACTCTAACTTTTCAAAGTATTTTTCTTATATGAATGGAATTTACAAGATAGGTGATTCATGAAAACCAGTACACAAGAGTATAGTTAATTTGTTCACATCTTGAATGAGTGGAAGAACCAAAACTTAAACTCCTGGACATAGAGTTCTTTGTTTTTTACATTTTTCTCTGGACTAATCACATCTCCAAAGGATTCTTCTGGTACATAGGAAAGTCAAGTTGCTTTATAAAAAGACCAAAAGAGACCACATTTTTCTAAGCAATAAAGCTGAAAGAGGGTTAAATTTGAGGCTCAGTTCCACTATCTTCTGTTTTATATTTTAATGAGTTTGCCTAGAAGAGGTCCATGTGCAGAAGTGGCTTCGTACTATCTGATTTCTCCATATCTTTATATGAGGTGGCATTATTATGAAAATGCCAAATTGTGAAGGCTCTCACCATAGAATATCCCTCATTTCAGGACAGAGAAGGGAGATTTTTAAAGGTACTGAAGAGACCCAAAAGGAGTTTCTTTTGTCAGTTTAATGAGAAACTCCAACCACACAACATCTAAAGCTCCTCTGTGCTCTAGAAGTCAAGTGAGACATATATGGAGATACTTCTCACTGGCCATTAAGCCTTTACTCCTTATAGAGACCAGTCAGCTAAACCCACACAAGTGTGATTATTAGGAGTTGTCTCATCTCTCCCCATAACTTTGTCTCCATGGCACAACATTGTGTTAGCTCAGCAACAACCACAATTAAGTGCTTGAGCTGTGTCAGTCGTGCTGCCCTTACTTATCCTCTCATCACATCCATAGAGCTACTTCTGTGTGAGTTGCGGATCATTATCTCCAATTTATAGAAGAAGGAACCAACAGAGGGAAAGGCTTGCTCCCAAGAACCCCAGCAACAGGCATGGTCATGAGCATTTAAAACCATGCTGCTATGAATTCACTACAAAGAATATTCTAGTACCAGATGGAAAAGGACAATGACAATAATTTGCTTCCATTTAGGCCAAGGATCGGCTAACTTAGCGCTAACTGTAAAACCACTTTTTACAAAACTGCCATGATTTTGGTTTTCCTGTTTTATTACCTGCAGTATTTTGCGAGTATTTCAATTAATTGCTGATGTGAGAGAATAAAGCAGATATACTTCTTTTTGCTCCCAGTCGCTGGCTGTCAAACACACAATGACACTCACCTTCCCATTTGTTCTTTTTTTTTTTTTGGTCCCTTTAAGACGATTTCAAAATTAAGGGATTTCACCACTTTTCTGAAACTTACCTTTTCTGAAAGGCAGAGGCTATGAAGGATTCGATCTTCTTTTTTTAATCTGTACAACTCATTTGCATCTGCTGTCATCAGGGATAAAATTTTCTAGAATGCAGAAGTTTAAGAACTATTTGCTTCAGTCGGGAGCCTCTGTAGGGAGGTGCAGCTGGCCTCTGTAAAGAGGCCAATCCCTAATATCCTGTTCTCCCTCCCTTAAGCACAAATGAGTTGCATTTGACCCTAAGACTTTGGTTGCCAGAAACCATGGGCAACTAAGGGGCACATTTGTGTCTTTTCCTTGGATGAAGTATGATTCCAGTTAGTTCTTCATCTTCATCATTCACTTGTATGTTCATCTAAATAGTGTTGGAATTTATGTAAAATGGATTAATTTTAAGAAATAGAAATTTGATCCCATCACAAATTTGGGAACACATTCTGTATACCACCATTTCTTTTATAAGACCTCACAGTTTTAACATTATGCAATATTTGCCCTATTGATTGATCTTATAGAGGGAATCTAGTATCTTGATGAATATTAACTTTAAAAATACACTTAAATGCAAGTATAGATATCTTGTGTTGTTCTTGTGAGTGGAGGCTAGAGAATTTGCAGAGAAAAATGAGAAAATGTTAAGAACTTGATTGTACTGAAAAAAAAAAACAGCTTACACTGAGAAACAAAACTATTCCCAAGAACATGGGAGAAAGTTTCATTAACCGTTAAGAAACCACATTTTAACAGGCGCATTTCACTTTAAGTGTAAAGTGTTCCCTGGTGAACAAAATCAAATAATAGGAAAAACACCTTTTCCGAAAGTGCTTGCACAAGGAATTGCTATAAGTTGCTTATACCCTTAAAAGTCCTTTTCCATGGTGATGCAGAATCTTTAAAATGTGAGCCTGGTGACTCCCCCGGGAGAGGCCTCCTTTTCCGTTACCACTTTATTTCAGTTTCACTCACTTAGGAGGAAATGATGTGTGCAAAGCCAAGGGCAGGATTGACCTGTTCTGCAAACATGGGAATCATTTACTATCTGTTAATTTATTGCAGCGGAATATCAGGCACTCTGCAGCAGTGGGCCAGGAATGACGTCAGCAGGCAGTGGTAAGGACTTGTTTTGACATTTACTACCTTAAGCATGTGCAGAGGCAGTACCAGGCCTTCCTGTGGGTTTCCAGTTGGTCCCTTTACACCAATCCGGTCCGACAACTTCTCTAGCCATTCCCATGTGAGGTCCCTGGGGCATATAGAAGCCCTTGAGAGCAGATCGCCTGCTGCAGAGTGGGTCCTGGCATTGCCGGGTGTGAGTGTGGGCTTGGCACTGAAGGGTTGAGTGCTGTCCCGGATGACCGAGGGAGGCCTGTGGATGAGGTAAAGTGTCCGTGGTTGCTTGTTCATGACAAAGGGCAGCCTGGCCCTCCTTCGAATTTTCCACTGTCAAGTGCAGTTCAGGGTTACAGCCTCAACTAAACTGTTATCAGTCCCCATTTTAAACGATATCTTAACTGTCACGTGCTCAGTCATTATGAGATGGCAATAGGGAACCATCTTTTAAGCAGAGACAATTAACCGAGCTAAAAGGGAATGAAATATGTAAGTGGAGGAGTTAGAACTAGAGAAATATTGGTGGCATAGAAGGAATTAAAGTTGCAAGGGAGAATTGGAACAAGTGTAAAACTACGTGACAAGAAAGAGGAAGGAATTATTTTATTAATGTAAAATTCAGTGATTTGATTCAGGAGAGTTCTGAAAAAATGTGGACTGGCTGAGCTGACAGTTTATTCTCTTGATTGATTTCATTAGTGGATAAAGATGGGGAGGAGATATTTGGAGGAGAACAGAAAAGTAAGGACATTTATAATAAATAGGAGTTAGTGGGGAGTAAATAAGTTGTGATAGGGACCTGGAGAGAAGCAAAATAAATCAACCCTGATTTATGAGAGTCAGGCACCAAGATTTGAGACTAGCCGTCCCCCCACTGTCATTCTGGCTCACCACTGACCGTGGGAGCGCCCCTCTGTCTGCGAGCACTTGGAAGAGGAAGGACGCAGCCTTACCTGGGCAGAGGAGCAGAAGCGTTTCCAGAGCAGGTGGTGTTTTAGTGGGCTGTGGACCAATGAACAGGTCTGCCCCTGCCATTCCTGACACAGGGTGAGGAGGGCATTATATGTCCATGGAGAAGTGAGAAATGGAAAGTAAATAAACAGAATTCATATTTTGAATTAATCTTGAGGATATTATTGAACGTACCGAAGTTTGAGAATGAGAATCACCCTGTTTTTAGGCTGTCTGGTGGCAGTGTGGGAAGTAGATTGAAGAGGGATGGCCAGGGGGCAGGGAGACCAGTTGGAGGGACTTGGGCTCTGCAGTTGATCTACTTTGCATCTTGATGTTTGGACTAGAAGTCCAGGAGTTCTCCTCCAGCTTAATTACGGATTGGTGATCTTGTAGCTCCAGCTAAGATGCCAAGTTCCTTTCAGGGAAGGAAGATTTGACAGAATATCTCATAGTGAGAAAAAGAGATCAAGTTTTCTCATTGAGGTGAAACTTTATTTTCATGAGGTCCTAAGGGGCTTACATTTATTGTAACGTTATTTTTTGACAGTTCATATGGTGTTTACTTTAGAATGTTATTAATTTAGAACTTTTGTTGTGGTGCAGATATAAATGAATGTGCATTAGATCCTGATATTTGCCCAAATGGAATTTGTGAAAATCTCCGTGGGACCTACAAATGTATATGCAATTCAGGATATGAAGTGGATTCATCTGGGAAAAATTGTGTTGGTAAGAAATGTCACTTGTTTGCTAAGACATTTCGTGTGCCATGCATTCCTTCATTTGTTGCTTGGAGGGAACTGCTCTTCTGTAGCTTTAAGGACTGAGCAAATGGATGCTGTAGACTTTGGATGGCAGCATGGCACACATGTGTCTTGATTAACTAAAATTTACATAGCAAAATCCTGACAATTTATGAGTAATCATATATCAAATTCACTCCACAAGAGAAAAGCTCCTTAGATATATAATATGCAAAAGTTGTGAGCCACTCTTATGTGTCACCAAAGGCATCCCTATTTTTACCCTTCTCCCAACCACTTCTTAGATTTAATCAGAGAAAACCCAGCAAAGTTTCAGTAGTAACTGCTCTCTGTTAAATTTAACAAACACTATTTTTGATGCTCTGACAATCCTTAATGAAGCTACTAGCCAGTAATTAGAGAAAAAAGGCTCTTTGTTGGGAAGAAAATGGCCAGAATGGGCACCATTATTGTTTCTTCAGTTTTCTCCCATTGCCTAGACTAACATTTTCTGAAATGTACTGTCCATTCTGCAGTGTAGCAACATACTACTGCAGATTCCCTGAAGTTGGGCTTCTAAAACTGGAATATTCATACTCAGGGGAATAGGCCAGAGTATGCCAAAACCAAAATATAAGATGTTGCATCTTTTTGATTTGGAAGCAGAACAGTTTTACATTAAAAAAACCAAACATACTTTCATGGATGATTATCAATAGGCTTTCAGACAAAATGAGGATATATTTTTTACTTTCTGAGAGCCATTTAGGGCTTAGGGGTTAGGAACTTACTCTCTTCTGCCATTAGTGGCATTTTAGTGATTGGGTTTGAAAGGCACTGCTCTAAGGCAGCCAGTCTTTGGAACATGTAATAATTCAGAGATGCTGCAGACTGAAATAAACATAAATGCCCTTTTCGGGCATTTCAACACATAATCTACGTAGTGTCAACTACTTGTCAGGTACTGGACTCAGCTCTCTCCTGTCCAGCCATCAGAGAGTTGCCATATGTTCTGACCCAAGAAAGAACAGCTCCTTCTCCCATTTGTCCTTGGGTATCAAGCTGTTTTATTTGTCATGGTCCCTTACTTTACCATTTGAAGTCCTTTGGTGTTGGGAAGCTTGCAGAAATACTTGGACCCCTTCAAAGAAACTTGTTGATTTTGATTGGACAAATAATGCCTTAACTTTAAGAGGAATGAGATTAAATTATATCATATTATAGAACTTTATTGCCTTGAACAAGGACAAATGGCCATGTCAGTTAACTATTTTCAAGTTTACTATATACTATATTGAACCATTGAAAAATGACCATCTCTAAAATACCCATAAGCTGTCTCCTGACCTCTTATTCTTGTACATTTTCTTTCCAAAGCTCCTCCAGCCTAGTCAGGTATGTATATCTGACTCCTTTCAGGAATCTTTGTATCCTCCAAAAAAGTCTGGTTTTCTACAGTTCTTTTAATCTTTTGCAATGACTGTCATCAAATTCAGCTTTTTCATACTTGACCTTTTCTTTATTTTCTTTTTTTTCCTAGCTTCTCCTCCTACAAAATTCTGTGTTTATGTTGACACTTTGATACTAATGTTAAAAAGAATGTGGGCACCTTTACCGGTGACACGTAATGAAGGTCTCAACTCTATCTATGGCTCTATCAGTGCACACAAGAAGAAAAGGGAGTGGATTATAGAGACAATAAAGAGGGAAGCTCACCCCACACATCCTAAAGCAAGCCCTCAATTGCTTTGTCTCCTCTGGCTCTCTGGGCGTCTCTGAGCTATTTCTGTAAGTGGCCTGCTCTCACACCCTGTAGCAATCTCTTCTTCTGCCCTGTATTTCCACTATTCATCATAAGAAATTTTCACTTTTGTCTTCAGTTTAACTACTTAAAGGACAGAAAATGGCAAGAGTACTAAGCCGCTCATACAATGTACAGTTCTCTAATTTTGCAGGTTGAAGCAGAGTGCCACACTTAATAAATGCTTTTGTTGTTAGGGCTGTTGATGATTATGGACAAAGTGGAGGTAGCAGTTATTTTTGAAAAGGCATAGATCTTACTTTGAATATTTTTTACCTGCTTTCCTTCTTAAAATGTGGCCTTTGCACACACATGAAAAGAATTAACAGTACATCCAAGTATATTCTCTGCCCCCATTTAAATCAGCTTTCATCTGAATTTCAGGCTAAACCAGATTTTAAGAAAACAGAGGATAGTAGCAGTTCAGGGAACTACAAACTTACCATAAAACCCCTTTTCTTTGACTACAGGTTTATCTTTCTCCTCCTGATTTTCATTGCTGGCCCAAACTTGGCCCTTCCTTCTTGGCAGTCTACGTTGGCTTCTGAGAAATGAATCCTTCCTGTCTCACACCCTTAATTTTAGGGCTCCATTTTTTTAACAATTGCTATTTGAGTGTATGTGGTACCTTCAAACTAGACTCAGTTCTACTATTTTTTTTAATAGTAGAACAAGTTTTACTATTTCACTTTTCTGTAAGAGCCTCTCTTTACTGGCAGACACACACACAAAATAATTATTTATTTGGTAAGCCAGAAGGACACAGAGATGTTTTTGCTTCATCCAAAAATCACCCCATGGGAAGCAAAAGGGGAGGTTTTCTTCCTGCTAAAGAAAGAAGTGAATAGAATAGTGTCTGGTGAATTTAGATTTTGTAGATACCTAAAATAGACAATCAGATCAAGCCCCTGTTTTCTTAAAATTAGGTACTTTAGGCAAAAACCAAAGGTAAGAACTTTGTGCTTGAATTAATCATATCACTGTGACCTTAAAAAGTTAAACCTAAAAAAGCGAAGAAATTACATGCAAGGTATGGGCTCTTTTAAAAGTTCATGTTCACTGGTTTTCCAGATATCAATGAATGTGTATTGAACAGTCTACTTTGTGACAATGGACAATGTAGAAACACTCCTGGGAGTTTTGTCTGTACCTGCCCCAAGGGATTTATATACAAACCTGACCTAAAAACCTGTGAAGGTAAACTATATTTTTGTTCTTATACCATCTATTTTACTGTCTTTTACACCACCCCTAGAAAAGTGTGAGAATAAATTGGAGTTGCTTCTATTCTAGACAACTATGTCACTTTTAGTGGAGATTCTGTAATCCTAAATGACACTTTTATGCACTCTATAATCTTCTGGTGGTACTTACCTGCAACTGGCCCTTCAGTTGCCCATTTACTTTATATCGAAATGCCGTTTAAAGGTATTCATTTTGTATTTGCCTGCAACTGGCATTTTATTTGCCATCATTTAATAGATGAAGAAAATATTGCAGATATGCTATTTGAGTTAGCATTTGAGAAATCACACTTGCATTTGCTCCAGATTTTCTGAAGACAAAAATTCAGTCATGCGCCAAATTCTGTACTATAGAGATATGCTCCATTGTTATTTTTGACATTCCCTCTAGTCTAGGAAAAAATCTATCTAGACCAGCTTTACTGTCTAATGAAGAACTGTCAATTGCGATGGCTAGCAATTGAGGCCATCGTTTGCATATTCATTCATGCCCAAGATCTGTTTTTGTTTCAGACATTGATGAATGTGAATCAAGTCCTTGCATTAATGGAGTCTGCAAGAACAGCCCAGGCTCTTTCATTTGTGAATGTTCTTCTGAAAGTACTCTGGACCCAACCAAAACCATCTGCATAGGTATTTATCTTTCCGAGAATGATTTTCCTGTGCTTATTCATGCTGCTGTATCTAATATCAGCTCTTCTTACAAAAGGGTTTAAGTATGGAGGGACAGAACATAAAATGATCATTACCCCTTGTTTTCTGATGCTATTCTTGTGATAATTCCAGTGCACATGTTTGGATTTCTGATGTAGATTCTGTTACATGTCTAGTAAGTGTCATCCTCCACCCCCTGCAGAAACCATCAAGGGCACTTGCTGGCAGACTGTCATCGATGGGCGGTGCGAGATCAACATCAATGGAGCCACTTTAAAGTCCCAGTGCTGCTCCTCCCTTGGCGCTGCCTGGGGGAGCCCATGTACCCTGTGCCAAGTCGGTAAGAGGAAGGCGTGCTGCAGTTCCCGGGGCCACCCCACTGGTCCCTTTGCTTAGGAAGGGCAAGCCCAGGGCTTGGTTCATTTGGGTTCACAGGGGAGTTTTAGAAGATTTCATTCTGATGACTTCAATGAAACATTAGAATTCCTATTAACTAAATAAGAAAACTAAGAGAAGTGTCAGGGATGATGATTTTATGTGATTCGGTTAATTTGTTGTTTTCTATCACCACATTATAATGTAGTTATCTGGTGTTGCTTTCTTGGATCAGCAGTTCCTATCAGCTCTGTTGGGAACCTACTGACTAGGGGTCCTCAGCTTTTTAGAGGTGTGGATTTTCTTCCAAAAAGCTGATTGACGTAAAGGAACCAGTATTCATGATTAAACTTTTAAATCTATTGTATATCTGAGGTTTGAGAGCCTTGCTGATTCAACATTTGGATACATAAATGTGTGAATTTATACAGTGTGACTGCTGCAGGGCATCACATCTTTAAGTTGTAGACTTTGTTTTCCACACTCATGTTACAGTAGTCCTGTAGTGTGATTCCTATTTTAAGTCTCATATCAAGAGAGAAATATAGCCAGTTTCCTTCTTAGTTGTCACTTTAGCATGATCTTTAGGGCACCTTTGGGTCTTTTAGGGTGTCTCAGAGGAACTGAGCTTTATTCAAGGAGGCATTTCATTGTTCCTCACCTATGCAATCTCAGGACCACTTTGTTATCTTAGACGTCCTGGTAGCAACAAAATCTAATTCACATTCCAGGTCCTTTCTCATGTTTCTTATACTGTCATACAAAGTCTGGATATTTGTTACTTCAAATTTTCGTTTTTGTTTGTTTTTTTCACAGATCCCATATGTGGTAAAGGCTACTCAAGAATTAAAGGAACACAATGTGAAGGTACTTATGGTTCCTTATAAACTATAGATTTCTGTGTGCATGAAAATGCTTGCATTAACTTGCATTGGATAAAGCTATCATGTAACTTCCTAATGAGAAATATACAGCAGAGAAGAAAATGATACTCACTGCAGAGCAGAACCGACGTATTTCACAAGCACATACACTGCTATGGCCAGTGTCAGGTCACTATGGCCAGAGGGCAGGGGGACTACAAATCTTTTAGGCTGACCACGGTGTAGAGTGACTTCATTTTCAAAATGTTATCTATCAGGAAGAGAAGAAAGAAAGTTTTTGATGAGGCTATAAAATTGGCATTCTTCTTGGTTTGTCCTGTTGTTTGTTTGTTTCACGGTCATGGATGATTTAGACGGACACACTCTCTTGCCTCATTTTTGAAAGTCTGTGTGGATTCTCTCCAGTTTGCCGTGATTCTTTCTCACGGAGTACCAGATAGACATAGGTCAGGGTGACTAACACAACCTGACATGACACAGCAGCTGAAAAATTTTAAAAACAGCAATTAGTCCCATATGTGGAATGAAATGAAGTCTTATTCCTGCTAAAGTAGAAAGGAACATTACAACCCCCACCCAAGGTCTTGCTTTCCAAATGATGACTGAATCCTTTGGCCTTTCTCTGGTCCAGACCACTGTTACAATCTTATCTGACCTCAGCAACACATTTTGGTATACCAGAGACAAGAAAAAAAAAAAAACCAAAGAGGTAAATTTCTCATTCTTCATTTATCTCTCTTACATGGTAAGATTAAAATATTTTTTTTCACTGGCTTGGAAAGTTACCTCTTCTAAATAGACAGTGTTTGTGAGTTTCTCAACTAATGCTCCCCTTTTTTGGCAATGGCAGGCAAGTGACTTGATGGTGAATATTTTGCCAAATTAAATGCAGAGATCATAGTGCTCTTCATTAAGCAAATTGGGGAGGACTGGTACATTTAAGAGAAATTGAGGGAATGATGAATGAATGAACATGAGCATCTTTCAATTCCCCAAATTTGGGACCACCAAGACTTTGACAGAACAGCCTGCTGACTTATATGCACTTTCCAGGGACATCTTAGAACTTCTCTAAAGAGACTCTTATGACTGGCCCCCTATTCCTCAGTGGGATTTTTTTCTATGCTCATCTTCAAGTTATTTCTCCTCTGTTAGTTTGAAAAACCAGGCTTCTGTTTCTCTACTTACTTCCAGGCATCTGGTCTCCAGAGGCTAATTATATGGCCCCTAGGGGCTTTACCCAGTCCACAGTACCCAGAACTGTTTCCAAGAACTCACACCAGCTCCTGGTCTCTGCAACTCAAGAATGACTCCCTGAGACCAATGGAGAAACTCTTATAAATCTTTGGTATCAGGTGGGCTCAGTCTGGTTGCTATTCAGACATCCCAGAAATTCTACATGAGCTATTTGCAGGCACACTTGGTTTTGTGTACTTATCAGGTTCAAAATAGCCTTTTCTGCTGTGCAAATAGTTGTGATTCCATGAAATGAAAGAGACTGTTGTTGTAGAGATATGTTAACTTCATGTTTTTTTCCTTCATAGACATAGATGAATGTGAAGTATTCCCAGGAGTATGCAAAAATGGCTTATGTGTGAACTCTAAAGGATCATTTCAGTGTCAGTGTCCCACTGGGATGACTTTGGATGCCACGGGGAGGATCTGCCTGGGTAAATACTGAGCTCATTATTTTTCTAATGATCATTTCTTAAAGATTATTTAAAAACTCAGTTGATAAAATAGAGTTAAATATTTGGTTCAAAGCATAGACACACATACCCCAAATTCATCATTTTGAAAAGGATCCATGGTGGTTTCCTCAACAAAATAGCCTTCCTGATTTAAGCTCTTTGTTTATTCTCAATAAAAAGAGTAGAGAAGTTGTTAGTGAAGAGAAATTTAGTTCTTCATTGATATGTAGCTATTCCTTAAATTACTACCGTCACAGTTACTATACCAGAGCTCTTAAATCTGCCACCCTTAAGCCATGGACTACAGGATACAAGGTGAATGGTAGGCTGGGGGCTAAACGTATCCCATGTGTATCCAGAAGAATGAGCACATATGCACCTGTTAAGATAAAAAGGAAAAATACTTGAGGAATGAATGGCCTTTCTTCGCCGTTTTTCCTCTTCAGCCTCGAGTAGGGCAGTCTTCATTTTGGAATTTACTGTTGTGCCTCTCTAGAAATGACGTGGATCTGAGGAAAAGGTGCTGGAGCTAGTTCAGGTGTTCCCCCTCAATAAAGAGTGCAGTTTGCTTTTAGCTAGAGAGACGTCAGGACATCGTGGAGTGCATGGTCGGTAATAGGCATGTTTGTACAGGACGATACATCTCCCCAAAAAGCACTGTGGGCTTACTCAGAATCCTGCTCCTTATGTAGCGTCAGCAAAAAGGCTGAAGGTGAAAGTAAACTTTCTACAAATAGGAAGTCTGACTAAATATGGGCTGCCAAAGAGAAGAGAGTCTTTATTTGGTGGGAATACCCTTCCCAGCCTGGGTTCCTTTTGAGGAAAAAATTAATTCCAGTCAATAGGTCCATAGGGAATTAGTACGTGTGTTGTACTTTGCCTCACACAACTGATTGGCAGTTCGGTGCAGAGAAAAGAGAGCAGTGGTCCTCAGTGTCCCTGTGCTCCTCTGGCAGATATCCGCCTGGAAACCTGCTTCCTGAGGTACGAGGATGAGGAGTGCGCTCTGCCCATCGCCGGCCGCCACCGCATGGACGCCTGCTGCTGCTCCGTGGGGGCGGCCTGGGGCACCGACGAATGCGAGGAGTGTCCTGTGAGAAACACGCCTGAGTACGAGGAACTCTGTCCCCGGGGGCCCGGGTTCGCCACGAAGGAAATTACAAATGGAAAGCCTTTCTTTAAAGGTACGGTGGCTTCTGTGGTTGACTGCTCTTCTGTTTGATCAGCTGGATGTTCGACTAATGGAAGATTAGCTGTGCAGATCATCAGTGTGGTCATCCTCATCTCAGCATACATTCTCGGCTTTCGGAATCATAGAACAAAATGTTCACTTTCTAATGGATTGTCTTTTTCTGCATTTCAGAACTTCCTGAGGCCACTTGCATCTCTCATCTAGCCACTATGAAGTGTTAAAGTAGATACCAATACTATCTTAAGCCAAACATAAACAAAGGGAAAATTGTCTTCGGGAATTTTTGTGCCATCTGCTAAAACCATATGACCTTTTATCTGCTGACTTGATCCATGTCATAGAAGCTTCTGTGACTTGTGATATTTCAAATATTACTTCAGTTTATTATATTGTAATCTAAAATCCATGTAAAAAATAAGAAGTTACAGATTTAACCTAATCCCAAAATGATTTAACATGTTATGAATGAGCCATAACGTGTTTACTTCAGCATATTAAAAAATCATAATTGGCATCTCAGAATTTCAATTATTCAGAGAGACCTAGTTTATGCTCCCAATATGGAGTTTTGTTTTGGTTGCCCACTGCGTCTGGACTTAATTATTATGCTTCATAACTAATCAACTTATCAAAATGGGAAGTGGGTATATAAATATCACTTAGTTTTTTTGAACATTTGGTCCCAGAAGCCCTGGGGACTAAAATTATGTGTAGATAGGCACTCTCTAGATGGTCCTCTCTTAGGTAAATACAAAAGAACTTGAATGATTTGCTTCCAAAGGATGTGGCAATCATTGCCACAGAAGGACTTTATCTTGAGATTTAACCTACCAGTTCTGTCTTACAACATTTTATAGAAGTGAACTTGTATTTCTGGAGCAGTAGGTTTTGCTTTGGAAAAGCTCCCTAAGGGGAAACTCAGATCAGATGTTATATATGCAGTCTTCTTTTATTAATGAAACCTTAATATGAGTTGAGAATATATTTTAAATAGTATACATTACTGCAAATGATTTAAATTTTAAGCAAGATCTTTGAAATTTTTGTTAGGGATATCCAAAAAAGCATCAGAATCATAAATGAATATCTCATTCCACTACACACTCAACTGATTGCTATGGGGCAATATATCCCAATAATCTCCTATGTGATTTAAGTATAGATGCCAGTGGTTTAGAGTATTTGTGGTTTAGAATGTTTGGTGTACATCAAGCAGTGTGCTGGTATCTGGAAGTCCAAGTCAGCACATGCTTTGCTTTTGTAATAATGTTGTGTAAAATATGGACGTTTAAGAGACTAGAAATGTTTACAAAATCCTATTTCTCATGGATCACCACACATTCTTTAAAATGCCAAGACCTTAAATCAAGACCCACCAACTCGTGGGTTTAAAATGACCATTAAAACCTCTTAATTGTATCATGAACTTTTTGCACATTTTATTTATCTTGAAGATATCAATGAGTGCAAGATGATTCCCAGCCTCTGCACCCATGGCAAGTGCAGGAACACCATCGGCAGCTTTAAGTGCAGGTGTGACAGCGGCTTCGCTCTTGATTCTGAAGAAAGGAACTGCACAGGTCAGTGAAGGGGCCTCCCTTGGAGGGACACCCTTTGGAACCCTTCATCTTTAACATGTTGCCGCAGGAATTAAAGCTACCCTAACACTGATTTGCTGCCACTCACTGCTTCTGTGCAGACATTGATGAATGCCGCATATCTCCGGACCTCTGTGGCCGAGGCCAGTGCGTTAACACCCCAGGGGACTTTGAATGCAAGTGCGATGAAGGCTATGAAAGTGGATTCATGATGATGAAGAATTGTATGGGTAAGTGTGTGACCTTTCGATCAGTGCAGGAAAAAAGATTCCAAGAAGCTTCGATGACTCATAGACTATTTCCCAGGTTCCTCCTGCTCCCCCAGGGCACGGGTCTCCTGGCCAGTGAGTCAGGAATCAGTCTGTGGCAGAGAGAGACTGACATGCAGAAGAAATGAGGGAATTTACGCCATGGGGGGAGGGGTGGCTTTGGACACCAGTTATGGGTCCCTGAGAAGTGAGCTTAACATATGGAATAGACACCCCAGGGGAGACAGAACAATTGAAACATAAGCTATATTAGGACTCACATTATAGGGTTTCTGTCCAAAATTTCTAGAAAAAGAGATTGATTAAACTGGTTATATTAGATGAGGTTCCCTAGAAACAAACCTGAGATGGGGACTCTTGAGGGAGTGCCGGTAAGGAAGTGAGGGAAGCAGCTCAGGGTAGGGTGAGAAGAGAAGCAGAGTCCCGCTGCACTTCAGCCTTCACCTGCTCCCCCAGGGGCTCAGGAGTGTGAAGGCCACCTGAGAGGTGTCCCACCTTGAGGCAAGGAGGTCAAGATCTTATATTCCCATGCTCTCACCTCCCAGCCACTTGTGAGTGAAGTGGACAGCAGTTCTCTGAGAAGGGAGCCTAAGAGCCATGAGCAGCTGGGACTCTCAGCAACTGGGCAATGCATGCCCTGGCCTGACCATGGGGATCTGGGCAGGACACCACCACCATCTTCAGCACGGGTCATTTCCATTTTGCAGATATTGATGAGTGTCAGAGAGATCCCCTCCTATGCCGAGGAGGCGTTTGCCTGAATACCGAGGGAAGTTACCGCTGTGAATGTCCTCCTGGTCATCAGCTGTCCCCCAACATCTCAGCGTGTATAGGTAAGCAGGAAGACTCTAAGACCGCTCGCTTACTGTGGTTAGTCATTTGATGCACTTCTCTGCTACAGGCAGAAGCTTATGGCTGGATGTTTGCTGTTCTCATTTTCTAAACAGACATCAATGAGTGTGAGCTGAGTGCAAACCTGTGCCCCAATGGTCGCTGTGTGAACCTCGTCGGGAAGTACCAGTGTGCCTGCAATCCTGGCTATCATTCAACTCCCGACAGGCTGTTCTGTGTTGGTGAGTTCTCACTCTTATTTTATATAGCCTCTTTCTGAAACACTCAAGCAATGTTTTCTTGAGTTCTCTTTCCATCACTACTTTTACTTCATCTTTCTTGTGTCCCTGTAAGTAAAATCCTTTTCGAAGTGGGTCAGTCTTTGGATCTCACCTCCCTTGTCTGTTTAAAGAACCAGTTAACTGAAGGATATAGAATGTTTTAGCTCCAACAAGTATAATTTGACCCATGCTGCTTTGAAGAGTAGCACATGCTTTGTTTATGCCCATGCTTACCCAGACAAACCAGCAAGTGATTACTCACCACCTGAAATAAACAAAGCATGATGAGTATAGGGGAAAAAGATAAAAAAGCCTTACGTGCAATCTCTGCCCTTAGCTGGTTTGAATGAGCAAAAAGATTTCAAAGAATAAGTATTGGAAAGAAGACCATGATATCTTCATATGTTACACTGAAATAGAGGCCAGGTCTGGCACTCCCCAAAGATGGGATTTTGTGGCACTAGCATTTTGCTCTGTGGCTCGCCCTCTGTAGGTTAGTCGTGCTGGGAAGAGCGGCACAGCAGGCCCTGTGGCTTTACTGTGTCCAAAGTCAAAGTGAAACTTTGTAGAAACTGCCAGTTTGGGGCTGGTTTGGGGTGTACATCATGTGGAACTGCCAAGTCTTAGATGGTTTCTACCCAGAGCCATGAATCAGCCTAAATTCTTCTGAAACATGGCCCAGGACAGCTCAGAACTCCAACTCAGATTCCTGAACAGGATTGGAATCTCAGCCAATCAAACTGAATATCAAGTCTGTTAACTGAATCTGTGAAGCAGAGAATTTCGCCCCTGTGCCCATTGTCATAACTGGGATATATTCCCCTTATGCCTAGCATTTCCCCCACATCGCCTGTGGCACACCAAGTATTGTGTAATTAATTGTTCATCCAACTCCCTGGTTGCAATGTGAGCATTATGAAAGCAGAGATAGTGTGTCTCTCATTCACTATTAGATTCAGCTCTCTAGCACATAGTAGGTATATACTTAATATTTACTGAAGGAATCAAATAATGCAATGACTGCCAGTTGCCCTAGGAGGCTCGTTTTTTGTTGCTGTTTGTTTTTTGCTTTATTTGACCCACGTGTAGAAACTTTAATCACACTCCATGATCATAAAAACAGAGAAAAGTGATATTATTTTTATTTTTCTTAGACATTGATGAATGCAGCATAATGAACGGTGGTTGTGAGACCTTCTGTACAAACTCTGAAGGCAGCTATGAATGCAGCTGTCAACCAGGTTTTGCACTAATGCCTGACCAGAGGTCATGCACTGGTAAGTAGGTTTTAACTTCCTATGAAATCTCTCAGTAAGAGAACACTATGTGGAGTGGTTCAGGGCCCAAATACTGAGTTCAAATCTTTGTTTTGTTGCATATTTTAGCTGTGTATCCTTGATAAAGATCCTTAGCATCAGCTTCCTTGTCTGTAAAATGGTCTCAGATTGCTTGTGTGGAATAGCATTTAGCACAGTACCTGGCATATGCTCAATAAATGGAGTATAAAATACAGTTTCTTCAATGATCAGAATTTTGAAGAATCTGATCCTTTGGCTTACCTCAGTGCTAATCAGGGTGTGTTCCCTGGACCAGCAGCAGCAGCCCTGAAAGTGTATTAGGGATGCAAAATCTTGGGCCCCACTCTAGACCTACTCTATCAGAAATTTATGGGTGTAGATTGCAGGAATCTGCTTTCACAAGCCCTCCAAGTGATTGTCATGTGTACTAAAATTTGA
This sequence comes from Manis javanica, assembly GCF_040802235.1. Classification (NCBI taxonomy): domain Eukaryota; kingdom Metazoa; phylum Chordata; class Mammalia; order Pholidota; family Manidae; genus Manis; species Manis javanica. The sequence goes on along the minus strand of NC_133163.1, from coordinate 98,378,703 downwards.
GAACTGCTGGTCTAATTTATACTTCCTGTTCTATCACCCTGGGCTAGAAGAGCCTTGTAGCCAACTAGGAGTGAGAAATGAGGTAGGTAATAACAGGTTTTAATTATGGCTCAGGTTAAAGGGGAACTTGGGTTTAGGAACTAAAATTATTTTGTCTGAACTAGAAAAATCTCCCTTAAAAGCCCTATGTATAAATTTGGCTATAAAAATTAAATGTTGGAAATAAATATTTTTACTAAAATTGCATTAAGAAGATATACTTATTTCAAGCAATTTTTGCCTTAAGATATTAGTAAAACAAAATACGATAGATCTGAGGCATGTAAATTTGACAATGAGAAAAATAAGATTCATAGTAATTTCTGAATGACAAATTCATATCAGAGAAAAAATTGCTAATTAAATGATGGACTTCATGAGGGTATGGGCCTCGACCCTGAACAGTATGTTGTGAATCCTGAAAATAGTTCTCTTCTTTTTACCTGGAATAACCTGACTGGGTAGTTTATGTAAAGCTTCATTCGGATTTGAAAGCTGAGTGTCTTATGTGAGTATGCTGTTTGACTGACTTGAGTCAGTTAGCTTTTTCATCACTGAATAGTACAACCAACATCAACAGCATGTTGTTGCTATTTTTTTTTCTCTGCAGACATTGATGAGTGTGAGGATAACCCCAATATCTGTGATGGTGGTCAGTGTACAAACATACCTGGAGAGTACAGGTGCTTGTGTTATGATGGATTCATGGCATCTGAGGACATGAAGACTTGTGTAGGTAAGCAAAAAACCCCCACAATTTCCCATTTTGTCTGCTATTTACCAGCACTTTTAAATTACATAAAGATTAATTTGGATAATTAATAGACAGATCCTAAGGGAAAAGTAAGGGTACTTAAGGGCATAGTACTAATATTCCAAAAACAGAATTCCAAAGGACAACTTTCTTGTGACAGTGATACAATGCTCTCGTGAGATATGTTATGTGGACTGAGATAACCATTGGTCAATTCCAAATGAACCTTTATTTTATGTCTATGCATTATTTCTGTGCACTGAACCCTCCTCTACTATGACTACACTTCAGGCTTTTAAAATGTTTGTCTAAAGGCAAGCAAAATTTATTTCTCATAAAAATGCAATAAACTCTAGAATTATTTGTATTTGTTTTGGAGTTTCTATTGGTATGTCTTCAAGTTTATTAAGTTTTTCTTCTGTAATATCTAATTTGCCTTTAATCCTATTTACTGTATTTTTAATCTCAGGCATTGTAGTTTTCATCTCTAAAAATTTGATTTGGGTCCTTTTTCCTATCTTCTGTGTCTCTGTTTAATATGTCCAATCATTCCTCTAGCTTTCTGAACATATGGAATATAGTTGTAATAACTGTTTAAATATTCTTGTTTACTGATTCTATCATCTGTGTCAGTACTGGGTCATTTCAATAAATTAGCATTCCTCTTCATTATGGGTCATATTTTCCTGCTTCATTGAATGCCTGGTAATTTTTGATTGAGTGCCAGACATTATAAATTTTGACTTAACAAATGCTAGATATTTTTGTATTCCTAGAAATATTTTTGAGCTTTATTCTGGAACCCAGTTCAGGTATTTGGAAACAGACTGATCCTTTCAAAGTCTTGCTTTTAAGTTTTTATGCAGCAATTAGTCTAGGGCTAATTTTGCTCCATTACTGAGGCAAAGCCCTTCTAGATACTCTACCCAATTCCTGTGAATTATTTGATTTTCCCGTCTGACTGGTAGGAACAGGCACAATTCCAAGCCTGTGAACTCTGGTGACTGTTCCCTCTAATTCTTTTAAGTGGTATTTCCACCAGCTTCTTTCCATGAATGCCCCGATCACTACTCATCTGAGTACTTGACTGGGACCCTCTGCAGATCTCTGGAGCTCTCTGTCTCTGCAGCTTTCTTCTGTCCTTCACTCTGCCCGGTGAACTCCGGCCTTGGTCCTCCAGGACTTCCAGCTTCATCCCCCAATGCTGAGACACTGTGTGGTTCCATCTGTCATCCCCTTCCCTGTGCCATGACCTCAAAACTCTCCCTACACAGTAATCTGGGGCATTCTGACAACTCACCTAGTTTGTTTCCTTTCTCTCAGGGATCACCACCTTTTGATTCCTATCTCTCACCCTTTTGTTGTTTCAGGTGGGAAGGTAAAGTCAGTCCCTATTACTCCATCTTGGTCAGAAGCAAGAGCCCGGATTGAAAATACTTAAATTGTATCACATTTATATCTTCTGAAAACCCTTACTGAATATTTGTGAAGTCCTAGAAATTAAAGGGAATGTCATAAAAAAACAGATGATTTTTAATTTGGGAAGAAGTGAAGTTCGTAATTACCTACACTAAAGCTACTAATTCATCTATCCTTTCTTTCAAAAAATGGAAACTAAAATCTTGGCAATTGTAGACTGTATTAAAATTTTCACCTTGCAACAAAATATGTTGTTTTAAAAAGTTTTCAAGACTGCTATATAAACAGGCTCTATATAGAGTTAGTCGATTTGACTACTGACCTCCTGCTTGTGGTTCACATAAAAAAACCAGTCTGCATGGTAGCCTACAATATAGAAAGCAAATGTGGCATGAGCTCCGTAAGTGTGATACTTTATTTTTTGAGTGAAAACACTTCATCTTTTAAATTTATTTGTGATTATTTGTTTTATCTCAGAGAAAATGTTTTCAGTGGTATCACACCAATGGTTATATGTATTCATAATATCAATATTTTACAGATGTCAATGAATGTGACCTGAATCCAAATATCTGCCTAAGTGGAACCTGTGAAAACACTAAAGGCTCATTTATCTGCCACTGTGATATGGGATATTCAAGCAAAAAAGGAAAAACTGGCTGTACAGGTATGTTTTCTCAATTTGGATAATAAAATGGTAAGTGGTTAAGAGACAGCTACTATAATTATAGAGTAATACAAATTTTTAAACTAACATTTAAATATCATTATTAAGTGTTTTGTATAACATTTTTTCACTAGCTTGCACTTCTTTGAGATTTGTTATTCTTTAGAATTGGATTGGATCTAAACAGGTTTTTCTCCTTTACCTGTGAAAACAGGCATATTGGATAAATTACCACTGTAACTATCACTCTAAATATCACATTTTTATGAGGTTAGAATTACATTTTTATATCAAAGTAATTAACATGCTAATTGCTAATTACCAAACATTCATAACCCTTCATTAAAGCAAGCTTTTCCCAATAGCCTCCATTGCCAACACTTGGTTTAATGTTTTATAACTAAAATTACTTTTTGAAGAAAGACTTCCTACAATTAATATATTTTATCAATTCTCAGCAGTCTTCCAGCACCTTAAATTAGTGTCCTTTGGTGTATTAAGTTGCTTTAGCCCAAATAAGTCTCTATTCCTAGGACTCAGCCAATTTTATCAAGTAATAATTAAGCCATTTGTAATTTTGTTTATCTAATGGCAATATCACATAAGACAGTCTTTTCACAATATTTGTAGGAGATTATTCTATTAACCATCAAATTAAAGAAATCACTCTGCATGAATGATACTGTTTTTAAGTGTTTAGTTGGTATTTTAAAATCGAGGCAATGATGGTAAGTATGTGAATAATATAATAAAGTCTTACTGTAGTTATTTAATTTAACTGTATGGCATATAACATAATTTAAAACATAATGGAGAGCATGGTGAGCTTGACTTAGGTAACTGCATGATTTCTTTATAAATAACAGACTTCAATTCTGACACACAGTTTGGCAAGCCCCTGTGACTTAAAATGAACATTAAAATATTTGCAGGTTGGCAATATGATAAATGTACAGATCTTTGTCTTAATTATATCAACATTTTTTGAGAAAACCCCTAAATATGTTGGATAAATTGGTCATTTATTATTTCAAACTGTCCGAAAATGCTGTTTCAAATGCAGAGATATATAGGCTAATGCCAAGAATATTACAATATTACTATTGGTTCAAAAGTGACAAATCCTAGCCAAATTACAAAAAGAAGCATGAAGCTAGAATGCTTTCATGCTTGTTCTGTTACACCTGATATGAAGTATAGGTAGCAGTCCATTCTGATAAATGGCACAGTGTTTAAAATCCTAGCCCCTTATATGGCCTCTGGGGTGCAAATGATGCTTAATGTCTTATGATTTAAGCTTTATTGTTTGCTTCCAGTATAAATACAGAACTTGGGGTAAGGGGTGTTTGTCTGGAAGTAATGAAGGGGAAGGTAGGGCAGTTCCATGTTGCATTTTACCTAATAGAGGCTAATAGCATTGTTTGGCTCAGTTGAACTCACTGAAACTCAACCCAGAGAACCAAAATGCTTATGAAGAGAGAGATTAATCTAATGGCACAGTCTTCATTCCCTATAAGAAAAAGATCTGTAGAATTTCATGCTCCAGATGCCAGCTAACAGAGGCATGTGCAGAGGCCAATTATTTTAGGCCTTTTACAATGAAGAAAGCTCAAATTTTCATACACTGTTAATATCATTTTAGGTAGATGAGATATAATGTATATAATGCCCTTGGCACAGTTCTTGGTGTATAACAGCTGGTCAATAAACAGTAGCTATTGTTGTCATTATAAAATGAGACATATAGACACAGTGTTTAGAAGCCATTCTAATTAAAGATGTGACTTCTAGACTAGCTACCATCTATACTGCTATTTACTGCCACATACTTGAAATTAGTTTAAAGAAGGAAAATCTTATTCTGTATATTAAAAGTCTTGTTTTTCATAATTGAATTTGCATAGACACAAACTGTGGTGACAAGAGCTGTGTGCTCCATGTAAAACGAGATGTCACCAGTTTTATATTAAGACCAGCAGTCTTTTAGTTAATCACATGAACAGAAACATAGATTTAAAAGTCCAAGAAATATTCTACCCTTTCCCATTGGCCAACTTTTAAACTGTAACCTAAAATGATTTTTTTCAATTTCATGAAACTCAGTATAGGAAGAAGACTTCAGTTTCACAGTCCCTTTGATATCATGGTAGCATGACCTGATATTCTCAAGTAAAGGAACAGAACTCCGGATTTTATTCCTAGTTCTTCCACTGGTTCATGAGCTTGAAGAAATCACCAGGATGCTCTGTATTCATGCAAGTGTTCTCTTTGGGTAGACAGCCCTGCAGTGAAATATGGAAAGAGGGAGTGTATTAGAGAAAGAAAAAAAAAGGTCCTCTGTAAATACTGTTATTAACAACCAAGGCTATCACATTTGATTAAAAATGACTTACACAAACAGGAATTGGCAGCAAGTTTAATACACTTAAAAACAAATGTTAAAATATCTGACCCAAAATGTTTGTTAATCCCATGTAACTAGGGCTCCTTTAGCTTGCTCTTAATTTAGAATTAGTGTCACTCACAACTTAGAACCATGATGATAGCCATGTTAAAAACAAGGGCTTATAATGTCCCAGGCAACTAATGTAAATGGAGATATGTGTCTTGGTGCATGGAATAAGCCAGCCACACAATAAAAAACAGTGAAGAACAGACCTGGAACTATGTTTTGATGATAGACTATGCTTTGATGACAAATAAATCTGTATGTATTTCTATACATATAATATATATACACACACACACACACATATATATATATAATATGTGTATACCTAATATGTATAACATACTTACATATACTTAAATGAGCACCCTATAAAGGAATTATAAACATATGTATGCTGTTCCATAGTGAGGAACTTTGTTTTATGAGGACTAAAAAACATGTCCTCTGGGTTCCTTTACAGCTTTGTCTAAATATTTCAGCTCCCTTGTCATGGCTGATTGTTTCCATTTTAACAAATAAACATGTTTTTTTCCTCCCAATCACTTTAGCAGTGTTCATAATCCACCCACTGGCTTACATTCCCAGCCCACACAGATGTTAAGGGTTTCTTTTTTCTCCTTAAGCTTTGTCCAAATCATGGGTATTGCTGAGGGGAATGTTCACTTTAATGGAGGGAAGATGTACATTTGCCTGAAATCTAGAACACAGCTCTTTTGTCCTTGGCTGAAGGGGGCTGGGCTACAACTTTTCTATGTCCAACATATAAAGCTTCTGCTGCTCATCTTACATAATTGTAATTGGACAACAGATCAGAAGAAGAACAGACTAGGTTGCTGCTAGGTGCCATCCTTGCTGGGTCCCAGCTTTTCCAAGCTAATTTGAAAGAACCTACCTCCCATCATGTGCTCACTCAATCTGTTAGTGAATAAGGCATACCATTAAAATTAGAATGATGTTCAGTTATAATAACAGGATTTCTGGGTAATTCCATTTTCAGACTTTCTGCGGCTTTTCACATGAAAAATGTTGCCTGGTGGGTCTTAGTCCATGAGAGAGAATCATATACTTCAAAACCGCCAGCCATCAGTGAGAATTTGCACCCATTCCCTCCCAGCTTCTTATCACTGCTAATTGTCCTCCACTGGCTGTCAGCCTGTGAAAACTCTGTGGGTGTTCAGTTAAATAGTCTCAACTCAAATCTGAATCCAAATTAAGAAATCCAAGTAGCCTTCATATTTGGTCTCTCCATTCACTCTGACATCCTCTTCCCTAGTGCCTAGTGAAGGCGATCCCACAGTGGGCCAGCTCTGCCAGCTTGGGGTACCCGTGACTGAGGCCCAGGGGCGGGAAGGCAGGTGCTTGTGTGGGTGATACAGCCTCTCCCTGTATGGCTGTCAGAGGGGCCAGAGCAACGCAGAGCACAAGCCCTCACTTGAATGTCAGTGGAACACACCCAGAACCTGTGCCCGGGGTCTGCTCAGAACACACCCGTGCCCTTCAAAAGAGCTGTGCAAGTAGGACCTTTGAGTATTTGTGAAGGATCTGTGCTGGGGTTAAAGAGGTTGCAGTGTCAGCCCTAAATTTGAATTTCTTTGCTTTTCTTGGCTTGTGCTTATTCTTAATCTTAAAAAGGAATTTTCTGTTTGGAGCAAACTTGTGGGGGAAAGAGAACATTTGTACAGAAAGATGTTCTTGGCAAGTGTGTGTACTGTGTTTCCTTCACATTATTGAAGAGCAGAGAGTTTGAATGTAGTATTTTTGTTTGCTTGTTTTCCTTAGGCTCAGTTTCCCCTTCCATTTGCTTTTATAATGAAGGGCAGTCTTAGGCCTAAGTCTGCCATGGGAACACTTAATGAATAATATTTGGCACATTCATGCACATCCACACACATGTGCAAAAACCTTTTATTCAGAGATGAATTTATTCTAATTCACTTGTTACATACCAAGAGTGCAAATCATTGAGATAAAGACTTATACAACTATTCACAAAATGGAGAATTAAATATTGGCTCCTGAGTTACTCTGTTCTGGTATCTTAAAGCTAATGGTACACAGCCTCCTGCAAATCTAATTTCTCTTCACTTTGAAAACACAGCAGTAAAATTGCACTTATTTTCTTGAATTTGAAATTTATATTAGCACATTGTTAATGATTTTTTAAAAATGAGAAGACTCTCCTTTTAAAAGAAATGGTAATTTTCTTAATTGCAAGGATAGATACGGAAGATAAAAAATCTGTATGAAAGTAAGGGAGCTTTTGATGATTAGATTTGGAAAGAAAAAGATTACAGAATTACTAGATTGACAGGCTGTGATCATCTTTGAAAACTGTACTACATAAAAAAGATCGTGAATATTTTTGTAAGTTTGCTAATAACTCATTAAGATTTTTAAAATTCCATAAAGCAGGCCTTAGCATAAAGTCCTGATGTGGCTAAAGAAATCAGCTTGATTAGGCTGCTGTGTCCCAAGGGAAAGAGTGCCAAGCGGCAGACAGAAAAAAATGAGATCCCCATGACTCTGCCCCTCACTGACCTTGGGGTCCTGCCTTTGGGGACCTGTGCATCCTCCTCTGAGAAGCCAAGGATTTAGGAGAGTATAATTCTAAGTTCTTTCCACTTAGAAAATGACTTGATTTTATAACATTTGGAGGTTTCAGTACTTAAGCCATTGAAGCACATTGTTTTTACCTAAGAAATCATGACAAAAAAGGGAGTGAAACAGAGTCTGAAGATAGGACCCTGCAGAAGTGGTTTGCATCATAAACTCTGTGGGGAGTGGTCATCTGAGGAGAAAGCAGTGTCAATGGCCCTGCTTGGGAGCTGTTAGGTCAGGCTTACTTTTGTCAATTCCCATGTCTCCTCACCACGGTTACCCCTGGGCTGGCCTTCCTCCTCATTTCTTTGGAATGTGCCTTGCTCAATTACTCAGTTGGTTAAAGTGCCCAGTCACAAGTCTAAAGCTGCCTGGTATGTGTTTCCCTTGACCTACCTTAATAACTCAACAGGTTCGTGTGGCTGCCAAGGTTGCATTAAAATTCACCCATACAGTATGTAATTGTAAGAACATTCTTCCAGGCATGTTTTCATTTCACAATTATTAGTGATACTAAAAAATACTTTTGTAGGGAAAATGTCATTATGGTATTTTTGTTCGTGTTTGCTCTAGAAGTCATGAAGTAGCCAAGGAGCCCAGGACCATCTCAGAGCTTCAGGTGGAACATTTGGCAAACAGCATGTTTCCAAACACTTTCAAATCATTTAATTGGGTTTCCTCAGTAAACAAAAGTGTAAATATAAGTTGCTTGCCCAGTTTCTCTTTCATGCCACTATTCAAGTGATCACAGGAAACTCTTGCAACAATTCATATGCCAGAATCATCCTTCCTAACCTGTTTTTGTTAGACTTTGGTTTCCATATACAGTCGTAGTGTCCAGACCTGTGAGTTCTTGTTCTTAGTTAATGAAAAAGTTGATTATAAGGTTATGTGCCTATCTTTCATTATATAATGGATTAATCTTGGGAAATAACATTCTGGTATGAATTCCAGTTGATCACCTACTGAGTATCTTACGATTCAGCTCAGTTTCACAGATGGAGCTCAGTCCCATAAAACAGACCCCACTTCAGATGGACCAACTGGCTATAAATTCTCCATATCAGAGGTTCCTACTACCCCTTCCTTGTATTCAGTTAATTTCCTAGAGTGGTTCACAGAACTCAGGAAACCAGTTTAGTCACTAGATTACCAGCTTCTTATAAAAGGATACAACTCAAGAAAAGCCAAATGGAAGACCTGCATGGAGCAAAGTGTGGAGAAGTGGTGTGGATATTCCATGCCCTCCCTGAGCATGCGTCTGTCCCTGAATCTTTGTGTTCACCCACGTGGAAACTCTCTGAAAACCCCATCATTCTGGATTTTTATGGAGGCTTCATTACATAGGCATGACTGATCAAATCATTGGCCACTGGTGAATGATTCCATTTCTAACCCCTCTCTCCTCCTCAGACGTCAGTGGGGTAAGACTGAAAGTCCCAACCCTCTAATGGTTGATTATCCTGGCAATCATCCCCCAGGTTAGTTGCAGGTACAAAATCCACCTCATTTACATAACAAAAGACACCTTGATTGCTCTCAATGCTTAGCAAATTCCAAGGGTTTTAGGAACTCTGCCAAAAAGAAGGATAAAGACCAAATATATATTTCTTATTTAAATCACAATATCACAGGAAAGAAAACATATTTCACTTTATACTTTCTATTCTTTTCTACAACACTTTTATATTGTACAAGCTACTTGGCTAAATTAGGAAATGAAATTTTGGAGAATGGAGAATTTTCAAGAATTTGGAGTCTTTTAGGAATGTTAAAACATGAAATTCAACTTGAGTAAAATGTAAAGATCTCATTAGCTTTATTCAACAATTCTTGCATTGGGCAGCATCTCGTCTGGGGTATAGAAAGGAGCTCCACGGAGCTGTACAGAATGAAAGGCTTTCATGGTCAGAAAAGCAGGGGGAACAAGGAGAGAGCAGATTGTCTCAGCAAGGTCACCTTCCTATGGGGAAAGGAAGAGATGGATTACCTCTTTTGGGCTGACTGGGTAATTCCAGATTGATGGGTCAAAAGCTGCATTCCTGAGAGAGGCTGTAACTGTGATAGGTATTTAAAACTTGCTTTGCTCTCCAGGCTTGGCACAAGTGACTCCATCTTGGGCCTTTTGTCTCTCTTTTAACAGTAATGTGACCTTAATCTGGTACTCCTTTTCCTAAAAAATCCCCATTGGATTGATTTGAGTTTTACATGAAATATACGAGAAGGCTTGGTTCTCCAACGTGCTAGAACTCTAAGAAGCTACAGAAAAGATGGTTTGCACACTGCTTTAAGGAGACTTTGCTGCAAATGCTTGAATTAGCAACACTTAAAGTAAAACTTTTCTAAAAATAAAGCATAATTAAGTAATACAGTATTTTACATTGAAGAATAAAATGTATTTATATAGAGAATATGAGTGAAAAAAATTTTTTGTAATATGCCAACAACATTGTATTCCCTTGTCTGTGTGAGATATGAAAACAATTGCATTACTTCTTTATAGTTGACTTAATAAAAATATTGGGACAAGAAACATGAGTGTTAATACTATTAAACATTAGGCAAATCACTTTTTAAGGTTTTTAGCTGGAAAGAAGTTCATTTTGTTTTGCTGTGACAGGACACTTACAATGAAATAATGGAAAATAATTAGATTTAATAAAAGGAAGTAGCATCATATTGTTCTGTCTTTATAAACTGAAACTTAAAGTTGTTCCATATATGTGGAATATATATGTGAATGCTAAGCCGATCTGTGTGAAAGTGAGTCAGATTTTGAAATGCTAGTTGCTACTGCTAAGCTGCTTAAAATACCAAAAAGTCATCTGTGCTAAACTTTTTTTTAAACCACTGGTTATTTTTCCAGACATCAATGAATGTGAAATTGGAGCACACAACTGTGACAGGCATGCTGTATGTACCAACACTGCAGGAAGCTTCAAATGTAGCTGCAGCCCTGGGTGGATTGGAGATGGCATTAAGTGCACTGGTAGGTTGGAAAATAACAGAAATTGCTCACCATAAATTGCATAGACTATAAATATGAAAATACTAATTCTGTAAAGAAAAACTTAACTTGTGTATTATTGACTTTTAATGCCACATTTCCTGCTCCTAATGATGGGACTGTTTTCCTTAAGATCTGGACGAATGCTCCAATGGAACCCACATGTGCAGCCAACATGCAGACTGTAAGAACACCATGGGCTCTTACCGCTGCCTCTGTAAGGAAGGATACACAGGCGATGGCTTCACTTGCACAGGTAGGCTTGTGTTGGAAGCAACTGTGTAAATGTAAACAGCAACTGAGGGAGCAAGGTGTTCTCCATCTTTCAGACCATCAGTTCTTTTCTGAAGTCTGGGTCAGTTACAGACAACTTTTAACAGAAAAGATTAGTTATGCGAAACTATATCCCTGTGGAATGGAAATTTAGAACTAGGTTCATAAAGGAGACCTCAGAAGCTAAATATACATACACATGTATGTAGTTGTATAGTTGACATATGTATCACTATAATACTTTAAAATAAAGTGTACCTCCTTTTATAATCCTTAGCCTTTATATTTTTTTGTTTCTATTTCTCATTGAGTTGTTTTCCATACTGAACCCCAGAGTAAACTCACCATAGGAATTTAAGGAAAAGGGATCAAGATGTTCTGGATTAGGTTAACAGTATATATTTTTCTCCCTCTAGCCACCATCTTTATCATATCTCACATTGGGATAAGCAAGAATTTCATAATTGCTTTGTAAGGAATTCATTCATTTCTGGTTTCACAATATGTTAATGACATTGTTTCTCAGCTATAATTAATAATCATAGAATTAACATGAATTGCTACTTACATTTAAGTATGATTAGACATGTGAGAATATAAATGATACACATACTTAACATGAATATGTGTACACAGACAGCACTTCTTATGTCAGAAATATCTTATTAAAGAAGATAATGAGGTCCATTTCTCATTGACTATCAGGTAGCATAGCTGCTCACATGACTTGAAACATTAATTTACCAAAAGTCCAAGACCCAGTTAAGTAATTTACCTAAATTTATTTTAACTCACTGAAAGTTTTATAGCTGAAATTGTTTTGTGTAACCCAGTGAAATTCTTTCTTCATAAACCTCCCATTACTTTATAGAAGATGTTGAGTTTCATGTATTAGGTATGTACGGCTCATCTGTTTGATTTAATGCCTGTGATTATTAACAAAACTCAGTAGCAATTAAACAGACTCTGGGTTTATTCTGTAGTTGCTGTTCTAGGCCTTCTGCTGTTCATTTGAGCTGACCCTGAAGCTTGAGAAATAGGCACAAACCATGATATTCTATTTCCTGCCACGGATGTGTCCTTGTGTGGATGACCCTGCCTTGAAAAGCCTTAGGTGGAGCAGTTCATCTGACTTCTTACTCATTTTACATCACTAGGGGTAATTCGGCATTTGGGATTCTGAATCTGACCCTCACGTCAGGATGATTATTCAATATTAACGTTCAAAAGAGCAAAACAAATGAGTTTAAGTGTGTCATGTAGAAATTATGATGAAACACTGCTCCATTCAGGAAGTTGGCAGTTAGAAAAAATGTCAGACCTGAGAAATCAGAAACTCATAACTTAAGAAGAGTAACCTGCATTTCTTTCTGTAGATCTTGATGAGTGCTCTGAGAATCTGAACCTGTGTGGCAATGGGCAGTGTTTAAATGCCCCAGGAGGATACCGCTGTGACTGTGACATGGGCTTTGCGCCCACTGCTGATGGGAAAGCCTGTAAAGGTAACCGACAGGGCCGGAACAGGTTAGGTTACTGAAATAGTCCTGATTTTTTTTTTTTTTAACTGAGGTATGTTTGGGCTTTCTGTCTAACCTGGACAATTCAGTTTGAAGGATTAGGTCTCCAGCCAGACCATTTCTCTGTGCAGAGAAAATCTGAGCTTCCTGGCCATGAGCTGCACATCCAGCCTTGGCCAGATGTCTGCAAGGGCACACCCTTTGGTCACAGAGAGCATAACCAGGTGTGGCTGGCTCAGTGCACCCTACTGATCCCCGTCGCTGGCGGAAAGAGGTCAAAGTGTGGGTCCCTTGATAACGTCCTATTGAGGGATTCTCTTTAAATAAGGAAACATGGCTTTTCATCTCTGCTATTGTTTGGTTTCTAGAAATAAAGGCTTTAAAATAAGAGCAGAGCAGGCAGTCTTGTCCATATGTAGAATAATATCCTGCATATATCTCACATGGTATCTAAATATCTAGTATATATGAACATGAGATAGTCTTTCACACACCCATTCAGTAGGGGATCACCTAAGGAAATATTTTATGTGATGCTGGCTCAGGGCACGAGGTTCTGTCTTTCTGACAGGTGTTGGTCAGACAAGAAGAGCCCTTGGAGCCTGTTGACTAAGGATGGGTCCCACTAGGAAACAAGACTTTTCTCTTTACCCTCGCTTTTCCAGTAATGGCACATTATCCCTCATTGAGAAGAACTAGTGACTACAATGAACTAACAAGATCTCAGTAGAAATAAACAAATGATAGCAATTGACAGTAGAAGTTTAAACAAGACCCTGATTAATACCTTCACTGATAGTTGTCGCTTGTTAATAGAACATTAACTGAAAATCAGTCTTTAGCTATGAGCTGTATACTAATTCCCTCATATAGTTCTATGCAGATACTTTCCTTGTTATGGAACCATTTGGTGTTCTTTGAACAGTTTATATTACATATGCAGAGTTTGATATAAAATTCCTCTGTGGCAAGAAACCAGACTGTGCTCTTGATCATGTGCCTAATGCCCTGTTTACTTTTATTACTCTGAACATCCAAGGAAAACAGGTACTGTGCCACCTCGGGTAACATAAATAGTCACAGCAAAAGTTTGGCTTCTCTTAATGCTATACGGGAAGGTTCTGTTTGTTTGTTTGTTCTTAATATAAATCATTGCTGGCAGAGTCATCATAGCTATTTAAAGCCAGTCTCAAGGCTGAAAGTGTGCCCGCATGTCAGTTACACGAGGAGAATGTTCACAGGCAGCAGGGACGGAGCCTGAAAGAAGTGTCTGCAGTGTGTAGATCTCCACGAGCAAAAGCAAACACACGCCATAGTATCAGGGACACAGAGGATTAAAACACTGATTAACACGAAGCCTTTATGAGGCCTAAAATTTTAATCTACAATAAAAACTGAACATATAGATAAGAACAACCAAAGAAGTTAGTCTGAGGTGGCCTTTCGGGCTCTTAACTCCACGAAAGTGATGTGGACCTGCGTGAAACACAATTGCTGAGAACATATATGCATGTAAAATGCTTAGTCCACTGCTTGGCATGTAATAAAGGCCAACAAAAAGTTTTTTTTCTCACTTGAAAGACTTACTTATACAGTTGACCCTTGAATAATGCAGAGGTTAGGGACCCTGAATATCTGAGTATAACTTTTGACTCCCCAAACTTAACTAGTAGCTTGCTGTTGACCAGATATCATAGCTTTACCAATAACATAAACAGTCGATTAACACATATTGTATATGTTCTGTGCATTTCATACTGTATTCTTATTATAAGGTAAGCTAGAGAAAAGAAAATGTCTCTTCAGACTGTCACAAATTTCCAAAAAGTTTTCCAATATATTTATTGAAAAAAAGTCTGCTTCTAAGTGGATCCATGCAGTTCAAATCTGTGTTGTTCATGGGTTAACCATACATGGCAAATAATCTAAAAGCCTGTAGGAGAAGTACATAGATTGATGTGCAATAGTCTTCATTCTCTTAGTAACAATAGTTGCCAAAATTGGCATTAGGCTGTTTCTTTAGCAAAAAATAAATTTGATTTCTCCTCTTTTTATCCCTCCCCAAGATATCGATGAGTGCTCCTTTACAAATATCTGTGTTTTTGGAACTTGTCACAACCTTCCTGGCCTGTTCCGCTGTGAGTGTGAGATAGGATACGAACTGGACAGAACTGGTGGGAACTGTACAGGTAAGGCATCCACTCGCATTGAATTCTGCTCCCAGGTGTCCTGGGGGGCCTGGCTGATGGAGCCTTGCTGGGACCACACCAAGATATTCACAGACTCTCAAAAGAAAGGTGGGGATGAAGCATCAGGAATCACAGAATTAATTTCCTATAACTGGTTAGATATGAGGATGCAGAGGAAAGAGTCAAAGACAGTTGAAGGAGCTGAGTTTGCAATCTTACAATCAAGATGTGGCCACAGAGGAATGTTCCAGGGATGCTCCAGCTGTCAGACCTCCCAGCTGGTCCTTTTCTCCTTGGGTACATTTTCAGAGACTTTCCTTTTGAAGGCCATGCCCCGGAATCATAGGCTTTCACCTTGTACTTCTCTGTTGTAACACCTGCTCCTGCCTGTCAGTGGTCACCAGAGAACATGGTACTTAGAACTCAGCCACCCATTTTTAGGTGGAGATTATCTTGGACAGCAGGAGACTCTGGGAACATAAGAAAAAGAAGAAAAGCTATAGGGACTCAGCGGACCGTTAATTGGTTCACTTTCACTCTGAAAGCCACTGATTGGTACAGTTCTCCTTCCTAGCCTACTGTTCCATCGAGGACACTGAGGAAACAAGTTCCAGTGTATAGGTGTGGGATTTCAATTTTTTTCCAGCTGCCTAAACAAGTAATGCCTCAGTGGCTCTCCAGATTATGACCACCACCTCCCTGAAATTAGTCTGGACTAGGCTGTTCCTCATGCACACATTCTTCTCTTGGTTTTTCTGAAAACTATTATGATGCCAAGCCGCTGTCTTAGTTCCTCTAGCATACCTCAGGAAGTTGCCTCCCCATGGCCCATGTCCTCTCCTCAGTGCCCCAAATTACCATCAGCATCATTCTAACCTCATTGTTGTTAGTCTGCCCTGTCCCTCCAAGTTCACCTGCAACTTGAGCAATGAATTTTCTGCAGTGGAACCTACAGAAGGGTTACCAGATCCAGGGTGGAAGACTGAAGTAACATCCGCATTCCCCAGTCTCTCCTTTCTGGATCAGTCCGTCTGTTCTTGAGAATTTCACAAGGATTGCATAAGAGTGGAATTTGTCAAAACCCATGTCCTAAATTTGGAATGCTGTACATATTTTCGGACTAGAAACAGAAAGGGAAATATTCAACCTAGCATCAATGATGGGGCAAAGACCCTTAGCAGGCTTGGAGGAACACACCAAGCCTCGTGCCTGAGTCTGTGCTTGCACCCGGCTGCCCCAAAGCCAGCACAGCCAGTGGGAGAGGCAGCAGAAGTCGCCTGTTCCTGAGGGTTCCTTGGGACATCTTGCTCTACTTTGATGAAATAACAAGCCACACATATGAAATATATTTTCTTAAAACCTGTGTCTGAATTTTTGGTTGACCGAGGTCACAGCAGTGTTTTGTTTTCAGTTACCTTAACTGGAATATTTTTCCTAGTTCCAAAGTTGTATTTTCTCCTGATGACAAATTTGAAGGCTAAATGTGTTCCAGGGGAAAAAGACCAAAGACTATGACATATTTCCTTCCTGAGGGGTTTTATTTCAGAAGTGGAAGACTATTTCTAGGTGTGATTATAACTAATAACTCTCAAAATTCTTGTTGGGAGCCCTAGCTGCGGTTGTGCTACTGTTTTATGGTGATGTCTGCCCCACGTTGGCCCCGCTGTGATTCTGCCTCTTTGGTTTTAGACGTCAATGAATGTCTGGATCCAACCACTTGTATCAGTGGGAACTGTGTCAACACTCCGGGCAGCTATACCTGTGATTGTCCACCAGATTTTGAGCTGAATCCAACTCGAGTTGGTTGTGTTGGTAAGATCTTAAAAACTCTACAGATAAGTATACTGTATGTTATTTTTAAATCCGTTTTGAACATTCCATTCTCAAATTTTTAAAAAGTAATAATATAAAAACTTAGACATGGTCAAAATCTGCTTTCTACTTTTGAGTACCCGTTTTATAGGTAAATTCTCAGTATATGTGTTTGGGCACTTTTTCGTTTCTTGGTAAAAGTATATTGTGATTTTTAAACAGTTTCTGAAATGGGTTTGAATTTTCAGCCCTCACACAGAAAGAATCTGCCTGACACCTTTTGTTTGTATGTGATAAATAGATACCCGTTCTGGAAATTGCTATTTGGATATTCGACCCCGAGGAGACAACGGAGATACAGCCTGCAGCAATGAAATTGGAGTTGGTGTTTCCAAGGCTTCCTGCTGTTGTTCTCTGGGTAAAGCCTGGGGTACTCCTTGTGAGCTCTGCCCTCTTGTGAACACATGTAAGTGGACATCCTCCTGTTTACTATTATTCCAGCTCAGGCCAGTTCTCCTTTCTAGATCCAGAGTAACCGCCAGAGAGGGAGGGAGCTGCTACTAGTCTACTCTTCATCCAGGGAAGGGAAATCAATCCTCTCAGTCCTGTTGAGGGACCCCACTCCCAAACTGGGAGTCAGAAAGTGACCTTTTTGGCTTGCCATAAAAGGTCAGATGCAGCAGGTAACATCTCACTTCTCTCTCGGTGAAAAGCAGACAACATTATTTTAAAGAAAGTTTTTCAGGCTAGGTTATTTACAGCATATTGCTTACTTTCCAGGGGCACATTGATTGATACCTCCTTTTGTCATTTTTTGGCTACTTTCAGAAGCTCTAAGACAGACTCAAGGGCCCTGGGGTGGAAGAAAAGCAATTAGTTAAGCAAATATGAAATGGAAGGTTATTCTGTCTTATGGTATGACTTGAGAGAAAGCTTTGCAATGTGATTTTAAGGACATAAAGAAGTCTTCTAAAAAAATAAAATAAAAGGCTTCCCATTATTCTAAGTGGGTCCTGTATTATGACTTAGGGTCAGATACAGTTTCTTGGGCATAGGTCAGTGGCTGCTGCTTATAGGGTATATTGGGGTAGGTGTGGATTCTTTCCTTGTTAAAGGGTCATTTATTCACTTTTCTAAAACTATCTGTTGAGTATCAAGAATGTGCACTTTGGGTGTGCAGAAATGGATTAGACTAGGTCCTGCCCTCCAGGAGTGGAAGTCTAGCAGAAAATGACCCAAACATAAATTCACTGTAGGCCTCAATAAGAGCAGAAAGAATTGCCATGATTGGGAAAAAGAGCACACCTGGTTTCAGTTAGGGATCTGTCACTTTGCCCCCCCACCCCCCCCCCACCCCCCCCCCCACCCCCACCCCCCACCCCCGTGTAACTTCGGACAAGCTTGATTTTCCTCATTCATAAAATGCCTCCTGGGATTAAATGAAAGCACTCCTGTCCAGCGCTCAGCCCAGGGGTGGATGCTTAGCAGGCCCCTCCTTCTTTCTTCTCTTCAGAAAGGGAAGTCTGTTCTGATTGGCAGAGGTGTGATGACTTTGTGCATTTGTACATTGGGCCTTCAAGGAAGGGTGTGACCTGAAAGAGGAGACTTAAAAAGAGCAGATGATTGCAGACAGAGGAGGAAAGCAAAAGTGAAAGAGGATAGTTAATTTCACTGATGTTGAAAGAAGTGGAGCAGTCAGCTCTATTCATTAATAGTTACTAGCATGGCAGTAGAGGTCCACCCTGCCCCCAACTGGATCACAGCTAGAACTGAAATATGCAAATTTATGCAAATATGCATAGCATCTCAGAAAGCCAGGAGAGGACCTACCAGATTGGGGAAGACTGTGAGGATAATGAAAGAACTGATTCTTACCAGTACTCTCAGGGGTTATACCGCAGATCAGGGTCACTCTTACATGCTCCTGTGTGTGTCACATCGCTGGTGCATGGCACTGATTACGTGTTTTTGAGTGCAATACTTGGATGACAGAATTAATGGGGGGAATCAAACGACACTGTAAAAAGTTGGTTTTAGAAACCAGGGGAATCAGCATTGTCCACAGAAACACGGGGTCAAGAAAGATCTCTGGTCATGAAAGAGAAAAGTGAGATGGGAACTAAGAAGGAACGGTTCTTCCTGAGGTTCTTTTTGGAAAGGGTTTGTTTCAGGGACAAGCTGATTCCCATTAGTAAGGGAAGCTGTAATCCCAGGAGGAAAGGCTGGACAAAACATAAAGAATGGAGGTGTTTGTTAAAAAAGTAAAAAGGGAAAGGAAATCTTTAAAAAGAAATAATGATAGAGGCAGGGAATGAAATGCTTCACAGGAACATAAGACCAGGGGTAGGTGGACTGTCCTCAGACTCTGAGGACATTCGGGCACATGTAAAAGCCACTTGAAAATGACAAGAATACACAAAGACGTTAATGTGTTCTGATAGGCGGGATAACTGTGCAAGATTCCTGAAACCGAGTATTTTCAGTTAGATATGTCAGTATTTCTTTTGAGGATACTTTTTTCAGAAATTTTAGATTCCAAACAGCTCAGTTTGATTTCTTTTGTTTCAATAGCTGAATATAAAATTCTTTGTCCTGGAGGAGAAGGTTTTCGACCCAACCCAATCACTGTTATCCTGGAAGGTACTTCTGTCTCCTTTGTCTTCAAGTGAGCACATTTCGAACTCCCTTAAATTTATAAACAGTGCTGAAGAAATGCTGTTTTCATTCCGATAGATATTGATGAATGCCAGGAGCTTCCAGGGCTGTGCCAAGGCGGGAGATGTATCAACACCTTTGGTAGCTTCCAGTGCCGCTGCCCAACGGGTTACTACCTGAATGAAGATACCCGAGTGTGTGATGGTAAATGGCTCTTACAGGATGATAAATTCTTTCAGATGTTGAGAACTGACCTCAAAAAACCAGCACACAGTTAGCAGGAAAACAATTTAGCAATATAGCACAATGGTCTAAATGTGACCATAGCCGGGTAAATATGCTGCACATGTGGCAGTTACACTAATGTTACAGACATGATATCATTTCCAATAGGCCCTAAGTCTCCCTCTTTTCTTGAGAAGAGTGAAGTTTTGTTATCTTGGGCCTTAATCCCATTTATGCCTACCAGGCCTTTCCATGCTCTTTGGAAAACCCATCTTTAGTGGAGTAGTCCAGGTCTCATTTCAGTACATCATTCCTTTGTTCTGGGCAGTTCTGGACACCTCTTCTTCTTGTCCTTCACCATTTATAATCTTGGTGTAATGAAATGAGCTTCTGTGAAAAAGGCAGCCCTTTTGGTTGTGTGATACATGTGATGACTCCTGTTCATCGTGTGTCACAGAGAAGATGGAGAGTAGTGACCACTTCCAGCTCTCAGAGCCCCTGGACCATAGGCCAGCATAGGAGAGATGGCTTTCATCCTCCTGCAGGAGTCACACAACTAATTAGGAAGGAGACCTTCTTATATCCAGTAGAATTATTCTTTTGACTCTGCAGAAGTCATACTAGGCGAAATCAACCATGACAATCTCACTGAATATTAGTTGAGCATCACAGTGTATGTGACACAGCTCTAAGACCCATGGAGATAATAAAGATTAGAATCAACCCCTGTGTTTGAAAATGGGGACAGAAGTGTGAAATACTTTCTTCCGTATTGCCTTACCAATGCAGATTAATGAAGCTAGGTGCTGGTGGCCTAAGGAATGTATCATATCCTCCACAGACTTCTGAACTTATGAAGTACATAGTTGTCTTTCTGATGGATATTTGAGAATTATATTTTCCCTACATTTCCATTTCTGCCTGCCTTGAGGATGTTATGGACTCATTTATTAGGAAGTTATATCGGAAGACAAAACTTCCTTTGCTAAAGTCTTTCCCGAATATGCACACATTAGCATAAAGTACACAGATGAGTAAACATCTTTTTCTTATCCATATTTCAAAGTGCCCTGTAGACTTTCTCCTCCCGTGTCAACAATTATACAGACACTGAGCATCAGGCCATTCCAAAGAGTGATGTTTTCATGTTCACAGACCACTCTCTCCTTGTATTATAGATGTGAATGAATGTGAAACTCCTGGAATCTGTGGTCCAGGGACATGTTACAACACTGTTGGCAACTACACGTGTATATGCCCTCCAGACTACATGCAAGTGAATGGGGGAAATAACTGCATGGGTAAGTCCAAACTTTTCTTAATCATTCATGTTTGGTCCTCATATGCAAAGAGAAAAAGCTGATAAGTCCAGCACTTAGCCCTTAGCCTTAGGTTACTGCCTGCCTTTCACTGTCTTTGTGAGAGCCTTTGGCCTTATAAACCATAAGCCTGGCCTTTTCACCACCTTCTGTGGTGGTTGGGAATTTTCTTTAAAATGTGATGTTGGAAAATCCCAAACAACAGTTTAATAATACTTCTTTTGTTTGCCTTTGGGTGTATCTTCACACAATTATATTTACAACACCGACCTACAGTATTAAAATATTGTGAGTCGGAAATGAGAAAATTACTGCCAAATAGTAGAGGAGAATTGTTGTGAGGAGACTGGGTGGAGAGTCACGTAAAGCTTATTAATGTTACAGCTACATAATGACTTAGTCCTGTGGCACAGAACACCAGGGAATACATTTCTCAAGATTCTTTTTCTAGTTGGGGAAGTCCAGGATGTTCCTGCCCTTATCAAAGTCAAGTCACAATACAATGTAAAGGAAAGTTAACTCCTTGAGAACCACAGCATCACCAATCCCTGTCTTCCTCCTTCCCCAGACATGAGGAGAAGTCTGTGCTATAGAAACTATCACGCTGACAACCAGACCTGTGATGGAGAGCTGCTGTTCAATATGACCAAGAAGATGTGCTGCTGTTCCTATAACATTGGTCGGGCCTGGAATAAGCCCTGTGAACAGTGTCCCATCCCAAGTACAGGTGAGGTTGAGTTTTGCCAAAAATACAGGTTGATAATTTTCCCATGAACTGTTGGGGAAAGAGTCTTGGCAAGGGGAATAAAAATTTACATTGTTTATCTTAATAAGAAAAAAAAATTGCTCACAAATGCCAATATTTAAAATCAGAGTTGATTCTGGTCCTTCCAGCTGAAAACTGAGTTAGAATATGCTTTCTAATTTGTAGACTAGTTCATTCATCAGACTTTTAGACTCAGCATATCACAAAAATATAAACGTTGTTATCATTGTTACGTAGTTTGCTATGTAACTAAAGGACTGGAAACATGAGGCAAAGCAGCATGGCAAACAAGTGAATCATATTCCTATTATTTTTACTTATTTATAATGAGTCTTGTTCTGAAAGGAATTTAAGGCAGCCCACAAAGATTTGAATGTAAAATAAGAAGGCTGAAGGCAAATGGCAAACAAAGGTAAAAAACTTGGAATGAGAAGCAAAGCTAATACACAAGACCCAAGCTGGGAATTTCTCCACACTTGCCAAAGAAGAGCAATAACTTTGGCTCTGAAATTTCCAGCAGCTGTAACATGAAAAGGGAGAGATGATCAAGTCTTGGAGTCTCAGTGACCACACAGCAAACCCAACACTGATGGAAAGCATGACTCTTCTTGATACTGAGACCTGAAAGGAATTTCTTCCTGTATTCTCTCAGAGAAAAATCTATTTAATGTTATTCGTTTAAAAAAATAGTCTAACTTGCATCCTTAGAGTAAATGATATGAAGACTTTGGTGTACTGTGCTTATATCAATGACATCATTTACTACTATTATGATTTAGATAGAGTGAACTATCATGCAAGTATTGATTACTGTATAGTACCTACTCCATTCCCCACAGTGATCTGTAATATATTAAATCTGCTTTCATTGGATAATTGAATAGTTTTAAGAGAGATTGTGCAACCTGCAAACCTTTGTGTGAAAGAGTAAAATACTTAACTCTTTAGCCCATTAAGAAAATAATTCCCTGTTCTTTACCAATGGTCCTCAAACCTTTTGACCATACATACCTGATAGTGAAAACCTTGGGGGTTACCTATACTTGGTAACCTATACCTATACCTATATTTTTGTTTACCTATAAAAGTATATGTGTGTATGTCTATATGTATTTTTCAGATATGTTGAAAATACACTTATTACTTGCATAAACTGTTCTATTATAAAATATACACAATTATTTCTTTATTAGATTTTACAAAGATTGATAGAAGTCTTAGTATTTTCTTTTTGGTCTTAATGGATCACTGTTCATTCCTCTGGAGACTACTTTGGAGACTCCTGTTGAAGACTAGCATTTACTTCCAAAAATACCTGTTGGAGTTTTAAGAATTTGCATACTCTTAATATAAAATGCCAGACTTCTGCATGGTAAATATTGGCCAAATCCAATCATGGCTTTTCATCAGGTATGCAGTCTGCACACATTTTAGGAGTCCCTGAAATTTGTCTGGTTGACCAGTGTCAGCCGGCATGACACTTGTTGAAAGTGGACACTCACATACTAAGGAAATAAAGCATTAGGACAAGAACATGCTCATTTTGATTAAAGTACTTCTGAAAACCTTTTACTAATTTCAATGGTTTTACCAATAAGGCCTTGGTCATCTTGAGCTCGATTTGATACCATGCTATGTCAGTTAAAGTCATGACCTGGAATTATAGAATTGCAGAGTTAGAAGGAACCACAGATGACATTTAGTTCATCCTTTATTATCACCTTTGATGAACTCAGGCAAGAGAGAGAAAGACAGAGGGGTCCTGTGGAGAGACAGAGAACAAGAGAGCTGCACCAGAAGAAATCCAACTCTGACAACTCAAATAATGACCTAAGTTGGTTGTTTGAGCCTGATTAGTCATTAATAGACCTGATATCAAGAATTTGTCTAGATTTGCCACGGTCTTCCCCAGTCTACTGAGGGGATGACTTTTGTAAGCATTCCTCAGATTCTAGACCCCCTAATGCAGAGTGGAAAGTGTACTCTTGCCAGTCCCCGGGTTCAGAGTGAACCACACTCTTATAGAAACTCAAATTCCTACAGGCAAGTACACACAAATGAGTGGTGTATGATGTAGGACCTCTGCTTCTCCCTCATTATTATGTCAACATAAGGTCACTTCTCCTTCAGTGTTTGTCTTAAGGACAAGGTCACAACATCTGTAGGAATTTTCAATTTATTTTTTATTTTAAATTCTTCAAGATGCAGATTAATACCTTCCAAGAAAGTTTACAAGGGATTTTCTTTCAGCCCAGTCATTGCTCTTTGCTGACCCCTGTTCCCACCCTTCTCACCGCACCTTTTTTTAATTGCTGCAGATGAATTTGCTACCCTCTGTGGAAGTCAAAGGCCGGGCTTTGTCATTGACATTTACACTGGCTTACCTGTCGGTGAGTTCTGACACCCTTGTTGTGACTTTTTGTGTTTGACTTTGTGTTAAGAAAAGGGAGTACACACTGTGATATTCTGTTTTTGGTTTTTGTTTTTTTCTTTTAGAAGGAAAAATCGTTAAACAGTGCCATTTAGCTTTACTGAAACACTGATTCTTAGTTTGAAATAAACTGTGCAAACACCCTGTGTAACTCCACCTAATTGGCAGCAGTATTTGTTCCTCATGATTAAGGAGACTGGAAAGCTTTTCACAAAATTACAATCAAGCTTAGTTAAACCAACCCTAGGCATCAGCAAAGAGATTCTGGGAGTAGGGCCAGTTGACGTTCGACTTGACTATAATTCCCAATCCTTCCGTCTAACTAAGACATGAGTTTACTATGACTTTTCATACCAATCTTTATGTGTAGGTTGTTCACATAAAATACTTTCTTTTGTGGATCAATTTTATCTCACATGGAATCTCCTCAGGTCATCTGCTCGGGGAATTTCAGATGTGAAAAAAAAAGTCTGTCCAATCAGAGGCCCCATCTGGTAACTGGAGCAGAGACCACTATACTGCTAAAGATGCTTGTGCAAGATTCAGAAGTATTGTGCAGCATTCAGCCTACAGAGGCAATGCCTTTGTGGTTTAAAAGCAAGTAACATAAAAGTAGATGGAGAGCTATTGCATTCTCAGAGTTTTCCCCCAGTGTGATTTATATGCATCCTTAGATGCCCCTCTTATTGTGTCTAGTAGCAAACATCACCACTTGCTTTGTTCCACCTTATTCCTAAGAAACAAACTGAAATCCACATCAGCCTTTCCAATGACCTTGTTTAAGAAAACAAGGTTCTGGTCCAGCAATCAGCCTGGCCCCCTTAGTGCCAAATCCATATGGCTCCACAGTCTAGTCAACGTCCAAAGAAACTTCATGGTTTGGAAAGAAAAACTGCTAAATGACATTGGCATGAAACACCTGGCCCCAGCTGCTTTGTTTTTCTGCTTCCCAAAACAGATCTTTTCATCTCCCTAGAATCTCTGGTCCAAAGATACGTGGTCTTTTATAGTAATGATTCTCTATGGACAGATCAGGTCTGTATCCCAATAAGGCCTGCCCTCCAAGGTTGGCAGCATTACATTACATTGTCCTAAAACATTACATTGTCCACTAGTAGAGCTGGAAGGGCCTCAGAGATCATCTAGTCCTAGTGCCTTGCTCTACAGTTGAGGGGACAGAGGCCCCGAGAGGGAAAGGGACTCCGCCAAGGTCACCTAGCTAATTAATAACAGAGCTGGGACCAGAATCCAGTCCTGACTCACCACTTGCTTTGCCTCTAGCTCTTGAGAAATGGAAATGTGATAGTTTGCAATGTACTCATTGTTACCAAATTCCACCATTACAAAATATTCAGATGACTGAGAAACTTTGTTTTATGTAAGCTTTGTACTCTCCTTCTGAAAGGTCTTAAGATTGTTGGCATGTGGACCCATTCATATGGGGTTAAACTATAATAAGCTTATTAATCTTGTCTTAAAATATAAACTTCTTCAAGTTGAAGTTCAAATAAAATCCAGACAGGGAAAGAAAGTA
The DNA here is from genome assembly GCF_040802235.1 of Manis javanica. Lineage (NCBI taxonomy): Eukaryota > Metazoa > Chordata > Mammalia > Pholidota > Manidae > Manis > Manis javanica. The sequence goes on along the minus strand of NC_133163.1, from coordinate 98,353,046 downwards.
TAATTTTCAACATATCCTTTTGCTTTTTTATACCTAACAATGGCTAGAAACTTGACCCTGTCTGTTATTGTTAAACTTGATAATATAGCACTTATATTCCAAACAAATGAATGTGCGTATTTCATGTTTTAACCCCTACTAAAACAATGTCCTCTGAATAGGTTTTTTGTTTGCCAGTGTTACATACTTGTGATGTTACTTTGCAAAACTTTGTAAGAACATGAATGACAAATTCATGTCAAATTTCCCCTTTAAAAAAAGGTTGGCTTTAGAGTGTGATTATTCTGATACTGTAGTGGTACCTGTAGGCTCTATTCAAGTCTTTGGCCATCTTCTTACAACTTACCCAAAGAACCTTGCAGAGGCTCCCAGCTGTAATATCTAAAAAAAAGTGTCTCAACAAAGGTACCAGAAGCTTAGTGGATTGGAAAGACCACAGCATTACATCCCCTCCCAGCTTCTGAAATGTTTTGTGAAACTCCTCCAAAGGGCTGGTGGAAGCACTTTGATCATGGTTTGTTAAGATTGTATGACTGCAATATGGAAAAGCATAAGGGAGGCAGGGTAGCCTATTAGCAGATTCCTGATATCGACTCCTGGCTCTGCCTCTTATTAGCCATGTGGTCTTCGGCAAGCTTCATGCTCTGGCTTGGCCTTAGTCCCATCATCCCTCAGTGAGGATAGTCATAGTGCCTAGAGATGGTCTCATAGGGTGGCTGTGATGATTCAGTGAGTAATTCGAGGCTGAATGCTTGAGGAACGTACCAGGCATAAAGCAGTTGAGTTATTGTGGATACTATTATTATCCTGGAAGACAGTCAGTAGCTGGGAGTTGAGAGCAGGTCCAACAGAGAGTGGACCAGGCAGCTGGTGAGAAGGCAAAACTTTGTGCACACGGCTAGCTCACCGGCTGGCCAGCTCTGCTTCAGCAGTCTGGGTCCTGGCTCTGCTTTCACTTCTACTTTGGCCTTGTTTTAATGCTCACCAACCCCGCTTTCAGATACTGATTCTTAATTTAACAAATTCTAATTGACACAATATTTGTAAGCGTGCTGTAGGGCAGCCAGGCCCCACCCCAGGCCTTAAGAAGCCACAGTCTACTAGGCCTTCCTCAGTGCTCGCCCTGTCTTTCTCATCAGCCCAGGCGCAGATTACATCCCCAGTCCTGACTTTCCTCCTTTCAAAGCCATGAGAAGGAGGAAGGGGGTGTTGAAGTAGAGTCTGAAAGCTCAGAGTTGGCTATGACTGTGGGCTCCTCGCCTGTTCTTCACTAGCTCCGCTTTCCCATTCCAGACACACACCACCACGCACTCGGGGTAGAGGGCATTGACGCTCACTTTATCCTGCTCATCTGGGACACAGAGATGACCACTACCTGGACAGAGCTGATGGTCTAAAGCAAAATCAGAAAGATATATAATAAATCCGGTTAGACATGTGAGTGTCTAAAAAGCAGTTGTTTCAGTTTGAATTTGTTGATGTCCTCTACTTTCATCATCACCACCCCAATTCACACACACACACACACACACACACACACACACACACACTTTCTCTTCTTTGGTTTGGGACTTGATATAGCATATGAGGTTAGAAGCAGCTGACTTCCCATCCTGCACAGGAATCATGTGCCACGCTGTCGCTCACCTGTGGCTGCCCTGTTTCTAGATATTGATGAATGCCGGGAGATCCCAGGGGTCTGTGAAAATGGAGTGTGTATCAACATGGTTGGCAGCTTCCGATGTGAATGTCCAGTGGGCTTCTTCTATAATGACAAGTTGTTGGTTTGTGAAGGTAAGTGATGCTGTCACTATATCATGTCCAGAAATAAGCTGACTGATGAGCTACTTACTCAAACACACACTCAGCCAGTTTCATGACTCTGGAATTTCAGAAATCCATCAAGTGCTCACAATAATGAAGGGCATCATGTGGAACAACATGAAATCTCATGCAAAAAAATTCCCTAACTCCCCATGGACAAAGCAGGACATCCATTCCCCAGCCCCTACTCCCCAACCCCCTCCAGCACACAATGCTTTAGATTTCCCGGCCGATATGAAAAAGCCTTGAGTTCCTGGGTGGGTCACATAGATTGCTTTGTTTCAGTTGCTTGGAAGTGAGCGTAAGTGGAGGGCAATCTTCTTTACTTCAATCTTAAAATCAGTGTTCTCTGCCAGACGGAGCCTTTGCTACTCCCAAGAGAAAACAAGGCTAATGCAAATACTCCAAATGCATGAGAGAATTCCAAATGGCAAGAACAGCAAATTCGATTTTATAGGAAGAATGTTGGCATGCATGCAAGTGGTATTTTTTTCATTTTCAGATTACCTCCCCTCACCATGTGTATGTACTGTGATTCTCTGCATTCCTCACAGCACTTCATATTTTTCCTCCATCTGGGGAAGATAGTGTTCTTTTACATTTTAGTAAAAGGGACATTACTGGTTAGGAAATAGACCATGTGCCCTGGGATAGCTGGAATAATTTTCTATTTAATACTTAAACTTGGGGCCTCTAGCAGAATTTTGTTCTAATAACCTCTAGAAAAGGTTATTACCTCTAGAAAAGGTTATTACCTCTTAGACCATGTATTAGAGCAAATATTTGAACATTTTAAGGTTAAAAAAACTTTTTTCTCCTACACTCGGGACAACTTACCAGCCATGAGTAAAGGTATAGACCTAAGCACATGCTTGTTAAGTTCTCTCTTTTTCTTTTTCCCTAAGAAAAATCATACTGATATATTTTTAATTAAAGTATACTTGATAGACAATATTATATTGGTTTAAAGTATATAACCCAGTGGTTCAACAGTTATACACATTATTAAACCTCACCATCTGTCAACACAGGAAGATATTACAAAACAATTGGCTAGTTTCTCTGTGCTGTACTACCCTCCCCTTGACCAACTTACATTATGATTAAGATTTTTGGGCTCCTTTCTTCCCACCACCCTCCCCATCCACTCACCCCAACCCCTCCCCCATGGGAACCACCAGTCACTTCTCAGTGTCTGTGAGTCTATTGCTATTTTGTTCATTCTGTTTTCTTTTGTTTTTAGATTCCACAAATAAGTGAAGTAATATGGTATTTTTCTTGTTACATTCTCTTTACCAAGCTTTCGGTTACTGTGGCTCAGTGGTCATGTGTCCCTTCCTCTGCCTGCTGTGTGGGGGAGTAGAAGTGGGGCAACAGCCATGCAGAGCCTTCCTCAGGAGATAGTCCCTGGAGGCCCTGGCCCCAGCCCCTGGGCTTTGAGAGGCCACGGAGGGCCAGGTGTGTGGAGAGGAAGCGCGGTGCCGGACGGGAGAAAGGAGCCCACAGCAGGCGAGCCCGTAGAGCCAGGGTGGGCTGCCCTCCCCCAGCCGCAGCCTTCTCCCCTTCAAACATGCCCCAGGATGCCCGCCACCTTCTTGGGGCACCTCCCCTTCTCTTCTGTTCGGAGGTCTCTTTGATGGGTACTTCACCCAGGTGCCCCTTTGGTACTGGTATTTGCTGAAGCGGCAGCCCTTGGCCAGAAACCAGAGGCAGGGCCACCCATGACCCCCAGGTCACTCTAGACATTGTTACCCACATGAGATTGAGAAGCTCCAGCTGTGCCAGCATGGGGCACGTTGCTGTCGGGGTAGTATTCTGCAGGTAGTGAGATTACAAAGTGCCCCAGCTTTTGGTTTCCCTTTCTCAGGATATCCATCTTCAGAGTGAAAATTTAATCCCAGATCAGCTGCTTCCCAGCCCTTGGCTCTCAGGATCAGAAGATGAAGGTTGGCCTAATACACATGACAGCAACCCTGCAATTGGAATGGATTTCAGAAATGATTCAGGGAACATCCATGTGTCTGCTCTCCCCACATGTGTGTGTCCCTGTCATCAGATGTTAGGCTGATGCATGGCAGACATTCTTGTCTGTGACAGCATGTGGCTTCTCCAGCAACGCAATCTGCCCTCTCTGTTTCTGTACAGCCTTAATTAAGAGCAGCGCAAACCTCACAGGCAAGGGGTTGCTGTGTCGTGGGCCCATTGTAGCCCAAGGCAGGCTCCGTGTCTATTGCAGAGAGAGACACACCGCACCCCACATAGACAGAAACCCCCCTGACTGACAGTAGTCCTAAGGGTTTCCCACCAAGAAAGCACTGCCTAAGAGGCATAGGTTGATGTATTTGCCGCCCCCTTGTGGGAAAAACTTCGTTGGCTGAGCCAACTTCTGTGTAAAACCCCAGTACTAGTGCTCAGAGCGAACTCCCACCTGTGTCATGGGCTATTTATTCTCTTTACTGAGCTTAGACCGAATTAGACTGTTTTATAGGTGCAGGGGCAGGGAACATATATTTTGCCCCATGGTATAGCCTGGACTGTGCAGTAACTGCTGCAGTGCCATGAATTTGAACCTGGTTTTTGTTTTTTGTTTTTTTATTTTTTTTTAAAGATACGCCTTGACCTCTGGAGCACACAATATCTGTTTTATTTTTTGATAGTGAGTGTTGTGTTGTTTGCAGTAGTTTTTGTGCAGCATGTCATGTTAAGTTTCATTGATTTGACTGCTTTGTAGCAGTAATGTAAGAAGAGCCCAGCAGCCCTGCAGCTCAGAGAGCTGTCTGTGGGCCAGGAGCACCAGCATTACCTGGGAGCTTATTGGATATGCAGAATCCCAAGCCATTCCCCAGACATGCTGAGTCAGAATCTGCCTTTCAAAAAGATCCAGAGTGAGTCTATGCACAGCAGGGAGTGAGATGCCCTGCCCTTCAGACCTTATAACCCTACAGACAAAAACAGCCTGACTGAATGATAAAACCCTGGGGCTTTGAGCAAATACAGGATTTCCTGTACACATATCAAGTCCTGGCCCTGGCAGCTGAGATTCATACCTTTCTTTTTAGACATGTGTATCATATGTGGTCACAAATTCAGTACTTGCATTTATGAAAAATATTAGTAAAATGGAAAAATTAGATAATACATGTTCAGTCCTCCATTGCCTGTTCACTAGAACTGATCTAAACAAGACAATATAAATATTTCATGGGAGAGGCTTCATCGACGACACCAGATGCTGTTCTCCTGATTAAGTTCTCATCTGCTCACAGATATTGACGAGTGTCAGAATGGTCCTGTGTGCCAGCGCAATGCGGAGTGCATCAACACGGCAGGCAGCTATCGCTGTGACTGTAAGCCGGGATACCGCTTCACCTCCACCGGGCAGTGCCACGGTACGTAGTTCCCGCTGCTGGACGCGCCCACCCAATGGGTCCTCCCCCTCAGGCGGCAGATCCGGGGCTTTTTTGAGATGGTCAGATTGAAGAATCCATGAGTTAAGATCTAGACTGCTGAACTCTAGTCACTACACTGGAATAAAGAATAATTGTTCAAATCTCTAAACACTTAAGTTTTTTTCCCTTTACGGAGGTGATGTTTTCAAAACCAGAAGTACATCATGCACATACCTCGTATTTGCCCATCTGCTGCCCCACTTGGCAAACACCAGCTCTCACAAAGACACCCACACACGTGCACACACGCACACATGCTCTCCTGGGCAGCAGTCAGGTGCAAATGCTTTTTCCTTTTCACATCATCCCCCTTAGGCAGGTGAGGTGTCACCATCTCCGCCACTCATCCCAAATCTAGACCTGCAGCTGTCCTGAGCTGGGCCAGATAAACCTGCATAAAGAGCAAAAAGACCATTTTACAGATCTGAGGGCAGCAAACATCAACAGCCTTATATTAACTAGAATTCAACTGCAGTAAAATAAGAAACTGTCCTTTAGAGGTGAGCTTTCTTTGTTGTTTGCTCTGTCAGGGATGTGGTAGAAATAAGAAGGATGCATACGTTAATGAGCTTAAACTGACAGTAAAGTTATTAGATATTGGACGGTGTCTTGTAGCCAGTGGTATCAAAATTGAAAAACTGGTGTTTCAACCCAGAAGCAAAATAATACCTCAGAATGATTTTCATGTGAGTTTTTGTATATTAAGCAAGGAGGTCAGGAAGAATGTGTTATTTTGCTTGTGGTTCATTTCACAGGGAGTTTCCTGGATATTTTATACATTTGTGAATGAAACAACGCAAGGAAGGGAATGTGTCAGATTCCTTGGATTTCCTTGCTTACCAATGATGAAGTGGTAGGAAGTGCTGTGCTCTCTGTAGGGTATTTTGCATTGTTTTATGAGACCTTGGTGGGAAGGGGATGTAATAGCAGAACAAAAACTCACTTTGAGAATCAAGACTTGTTTTGTTGGTCTTCAAGGAACATTTGCAAGTGTTTAGGATTTTGTCAACAGAGCAGTTGTTATCCATGTATTAAAAAAACAGGACAGGAAAAATTCGGACGTCTCTGATATGAGTCACAATACCCTACTGAAACTTGGCATTCATAACACTTCCCTGCATTTTGCTCTTAATTTATATTTCTTTGAAACTGGGTGAAATAATTCCAATCAAAATAAGGAATTGCTGATAATATAGAACATGCCATTTCACACCATTTCATGCTCAGGCAAGAAGTGGGACAGGCTATTTATACACCAAGATAAGATATCCAACCAGGAGCCTGCTGGGGCTTAAGCCCTGTCAGATTTTCTTGTAGAAAATTAACACAAATTAAACTCATACAGCGTGAACCTGAGATAAGTGCTGTGAATGAGTGTTGTTGAAGGCCAGAGCTCACTTCCCCTCATTCATTGGAATCCTCAAAAGGAAGGGAATGTACTTGAGTTTAGCAAGTATTCAGCCTCTAGGGCTGAAGACTTCACTGTAGAAATGTCTTCATTTATATCTTGCTTTAAAAATCTCTTCAAATGTCTTTGAATGCAATCCTATGGCATTTCCCTGACAGGTTGTAAAATACTTGTGTGTGTTTACAATGAAAAGAGCTAAAATTTTCTTTCCATCTTAAGATTTTTATTTGCATCCGTAAGTATATCTTTTCAAACCCCAAATCACAGCTGGCACCATTCTAGCTACATTGTTGCTAAGAGATCTGAGAGGACAATCAGGTATCTAAGCCCAGGGTGCTAGTCTGACCTCAGGAGCTGTAGAGTCAGAGCTAATGCAGCAGCCCCTTTTCACAGTGTCTTGCCTGACTAGAGACAAGAGACATGTTCTTCCCAGCTACCTCCTCACGGTCTCTTCTCTCTCCGCTGACTATGTGCATTTTTTCCCCCAATTCCCTCTTTAAACCTCTTATCGCTACTTCAGACATAATCTCCTAGGAGTACAAATCCTGGTGCGTGTAGCGACCTCACTTTCTGGTCTCAGACAAAGTGAACTTCATGTTTTAAGTTCTCTGGAATTATAGATAACTTTCTGTTTCACCAACAGAACCTCAAAGTACTCTGTGTTTCCTTTTCTTAGAACCATCATGAAATAGGCAATGTAGGAAAGATAGTTCCTCACTAGGGTTCCCTTTTAAGAAGATCCTTCATGCTCTACTTACCCAGGCCCCTAGATACTGCCAGATCCAGTATTTCCTGAGGGTGCCCAGGGTTTAGGCTAACCATGGTAGGCCCTGAAACATCTTTCCTCAAAATCAGCTCCTTCACAGGGCTTGGCAATGGAAATCAATTTCCTTTACCTATCCCAGGGAGCAGTTTTCTCACTTTAAATCCGTTTTCCCATAATCATAATTTGTTAGGTTAGCTAGCGTTTCTGCTTAGGCTAGCAGAAGCCCTTAAGCTGCTCTATCCCAATGTCCCCTATTAGTGACATATTCAAGCTCACTTGAGACTTTTAGACAGTATGGCAATTCACCAGCTCTACCTGTTCTGTATATTGGAAGGAGGAAGTCATAAAAATGGCTGCCTGAGCTCATGGAATGGAGGGGATTATCTTCTCTTGTGCCGTGGTACGACCACTCTGTGTGGCAAAAAGTGCCCATTCCCAGTCGCTGTCTTCTCAGTAGACAGGGTGAGCAAACATGCAGTCTAGATTATTCCGCAGGAAACAAAGTGCTGCTGTGCCCTACAGCATTCGCCCTCAGGTGGGCATTCCGCTATTTGCCTTCTTTTGTGATGACAGGAAAATCAAGATAACACAGTGCTCTAAATTACATTTACCCCCTAGATGTAGGAAACTGAGAACTTTAAGAAATTAAATTATAGGCGTAAGTAGGTATGTCACTGTCATTTGTGGATTCATACAATAAATTCTGCCCCTCAGGTCCTCAGATTTCAGGAGGGCAACAAAGAGTCAGTTGCTCATGAGTGTAACTTACAGCCTCAGACTGGCAGAAACAAGATGACAGGGCTTTCCTTTGAATGAATCTGAATAAAAAGAAACACTGTTAGGATCATCAAGTGCTAAAAGAAGCCACGTTGTAGCCGTGAAGAACTTGGCTAAGAAGGGACAAAAGGTCATGGGAGGGAGACGAAACAGTGAGGCGGAATTCGAACTGGGGACGGTGTAGGTTGTCCGTAAGGAAAACCTATCATAGCCATGGGATTTGTTTGAATTTGGTACACATTTCCAGAGGAAGTCATGAAGGCCCATGACTTGAGGCACCAGATCTTGACTAGACAAAAATACTTCAATTCATTCCACAGCCTGTGACACTGCTCAAGCAGATAATCAAAAAGATTATCTCCCAGCTTGGGTTTTTCTCCCTCTTAAATTTTCTCATTTTGCAGAACATTTTTTTTATACTGCCCTGGTTTTTCATTGCATTATGTATTGCTAACATACTGGGAATATGCCCTGTAAGTGAGAGATTGTAACCAGTTTTGTGATGAAAATAACTTCTAATGCCAGCGTCTTGGTTTCCTGGCATAGTTTAGAGCCAGGATTAGAGCTGAGAATAATACCTAGAAGTTATTCAGTTCTGTTTGGTCTTCTAAGCTTCACCCAAACTATGCTTTTTGTCTACAGATCGCAATGAATGTCAAGAAATCCCCAATATATGCAGCCATGGGCAGTGTATCGACACAGTTGGAAGCTTCTACTGCCTTTGCCACACTGGTTTTAAAACAAATGCTGATCAAACCATGTGTTTGGGTGAGTATGTGATGATCATTTCATTTCTTATTTCATATCCTATTGGAAAATCCATTTGCATCTGAATGTATATAAGAGCCAATGCTAAACTTTTCATTAGGTGCTTTGCTAGTTATAAAATAAAAACATAGACATGTAGTATTAACATCCTTTAGTAATCTGGCAATATGAGCATAATAAATCTCTTCCTTGATATTCATTTGGCTGTCAGCTCAGAAAAACTTTTGAGTAAGGGAAAAATTGAGGAAGGCATTAAGACAAAAAATGACTTTTTATTAATGTTAGTAGCCTATTATTCTTTTATAATATCCATGTGGGTTTGCCTTATTGCAACACAGTGCAGCTTTTGAGTGTTTCAGAATGAATGTTTATTGAGAAGGGTCTTTAGTTTGCACCAGATTCTCAGAAGCAAATGTATAGATTGTATAAAGGCAAAAAATATTAAAGAAATATTTTCTTAATGGAAAAGAGCCCAAGATTTTAAATCTCTTCCTTGGTTTCAGTACTGAATCAGGATGCTGATTCAATATGTAATCAATCATTTTTTCTTTTCTTTCCTTTCTTTTTCTACTTTAAAGCAACATCCATTAAGTCTTTTGGGTACTTCATGAACATGAATCAGTTTCACAGCTGGAAAAGAACAGTCTGTAAAATAATGTTTAAAGTGCTTGCCTTTGGCTCTAATTGGATTCATCCATCAGGGAACATTCTCATAAAGGTTTGTCTTCTTCAGAGCAGATTACAAGTTTTAGATTGAAGCAGGATAGTCTGCCTTGCTCATCTCTGAGAAGCTCACCCTGCACGGCCATGAGACCCTGCCCAACTCTCTTTCTCCCTCCTGCATCTAAATTATCTAGAATCTCCTACCAGAGAACCTGCCTAGCCTGGCTAAAAATGAATGAAAGCAGAAGCTCTTGATTGCTGGTTGGGTGACTCATCTGGATGCAGTCTTCAACCAGCTACACCTTGGGATCACTTTGGGGTCAGCAACATTTCTTGATTTAGGATTATAGATAATTTATCTTCATGTCTCAAATTTGAAAGGAAAGGAGATCCTAACTCTGACAGTCCGTGTTGCTAACCCGAGATGTTGCCTTCCAATCCCTCCTCCTCCCTTCACCCTGGCCCTCCTACTTCTGTCTGCCTCTCACAAACCAGCAGTATCAACTTTCTTTCATTTAAACTTTTTATTTTCTCCTTAATATTGCACATCTACTCTTCAAAGAAAGATGTTAAGTCTGTACAAGGTAGTAAAAGAGAAAAGTCATAGACCAATAAAAAGACTAACAGCAACGCAAGAGTGAATAGGAAGCGCCAGAGTAAGTGCCATCACACTGGGACAGTTTAGAAGAGTGACATAACAAGTCACCATTGGCAGGAGTGGTCATGGGTTTTTAAGGGGTGGACTGCAAAAAAGGAAAGGATGTCTAAAATACCAGGTATGTTAGAAAGCTAATTTATTGTGTTGTTGTTTTTGGGGTAATACCAGGTGACTCACCACTTTTTGGTAAATTGCAGTGAGAATCTTAAAAGCTGAAGTTTGCCAAAAGTGGCAGCAAATCCAGGCCCAGATGCACACAGAATTTTCCATTTCCAAGTGAAAATATTTGAGAAAAGTGGCAAGGGCGGAGAATTCTAGAAGTACATAGAGTAAAATACTTCTTGTCCAGTTCTCATGTCCTTAGCTTGCCATCTTTCATATGCCAACCAAAGAAATTGTTTATTCCCAAGGCTGAGATCCTGGTCTCTCGGCTGAATCTTGCAGGGAGCTGCCTCCATGGAGCTGGTACCACATCACAAAATTCTCTACGGCTGACACTTTGTGAACCTCAAGTGCCCTATGAACCAGGGAACTGCCAAACCTCTTCTTCTGTTAATAATGATTTTTCCCTATGGCCTTTGCTCCTATTAGACATAAATGAGTGTGAGAGAGATGCCTGTGGGAATGGGACTTGCCGAAACACAATCGGTTCCTTCAACTGCCGCTGTAACCATGGTTTCATCCTGTCTCACAACAATGACTGTATAGGTGCGTATGCAAGAGTGGGCCACGGAGGAGGTCAGTTTTATATGTGTTATATTAGCATCTTCTCCTGTGTGCCAGCTGTCTTTTTTTAAATATATGCCATCACATAACAGTTGGTTAAAAGACTTGTCAAATATAGTGTGTTAATTAAAAGTCAAATATAGTAACTGCAGCCATTACTTTAATTAAAATGCTCATTAGCAGCTATAATTTTTATGTATACTGTGTTGTGAATTAAATAAATTTCAAAATAAATCGATTATGTTTTAAAACATGCAAAAAGGATTCTTTGTATAGAAATTATATAATTCAGGAAAAATGTGGACCTGCTTGTCTAGATGTGTCATGATAGCCTCTCTGAAAAAAAGTAAATAATGGAATCTATGAAATCCTCCATATAAAACATGCTAGGTTATTCATAAGTGAGAGATGAACCAAATTTTATATTGTGCTAGAGACAAATTTTATATGCTTCTAATTATGAGACTACTTAATGATGCCTTCAGCTATCTTGTGTTTTAGTCATTTAATTTTAACCTTTAAAAATGAAGCTGAAAGGAAGATCAAAATGAGGCTCATATCAAATTCTAATATAAATTACAAATCTCCAATTCATAGAATCGTGTTAGGTTTTGACAAATGAGTCAAGGCATGCCTATTAGGACAGACTAACTGGCCCCTGGCATTTCTTACATTTGGCTGAGGGAGCAAAGGCCCCTGAAATTCAGAAAAAGTATTGTTCCCTCTAAAGGTTTTGATTATTGCTGGGACTGTGGCATTTTCTTTGGAATATAGCAAAGGATTGTTTTCTCTGTTGGCAGATGTGGATGAATGTGCAACTGGAAATGGGAACCTTTGCAGAAATGGGCAGTGCATCAATACCGTGGGGTCCTTTCAGTGTCAGTGCCACGAAGGCTATGAGGTGGCTCCGGACGGAAGAACCTGCGTGGGTGAGTGTTGCCCCAGAGTGTCCCTCCGGAATGTGCGCAGAGCCCACTCAGAGGATCACATATCTCCACTACAACCCTTCCTCCAGATCCCTGCAGGAAGACACTCAAGAGTAGAGCTACACTGATCTTGCCTGTAAACTGTGTGTGTGTGTGTATGCACATACATATATATACATATATATATGGTATACATGCCACTTTTCTCCCTATTTTTAAAAATTAAGTTATTGTACCGACAAAGAACAGTTAAATGGTTAAATTTGACAGTTAGATTGTTCTATAAACCATTGTAATTCCCTTTCTTGTATTTTTTTCTTCAAAATAACTTTCTAGTAAACTCTAATGTAATCTTTTGGGTTCCCTCAGAAATCTTTATACCCATTGACTTTTCACATACTCTACTTTTCTGGAAATATTTAATTTATGGTAAGTCAAATAAAATATGGTTTTTATATTGCACACATCTGAAAGGTGGTAGAGCTTGTTTTTATTACATCATTCATTTTTACACATGGTAGAGTTTTGTGGACTTTTGTTTTTTTGTATTTCTTTGATATGATTCCCATCTCTTTGAATTTTAATTGCTTGGTGGAAATCACGTCAGTAGGAACCTCTTCTTTCTGTTTTCCTTTTCTTGGCAGATGTCAATGAATGTCTTCTAGAACCTGGAAAATGTGCACCAGGCACCTGTCAAAACTTGGATGGGTCCTACAGATGCATTTGTCCACCTGGATACAGTCTACAAAATGACAAGTGTGAAGGTAGGGGGCCTGTCAGTGTTTGGAAATGAGCAGTATTGTTCACTGCCCTGGCACTGTCAAAGTCAAAATTTCTGTGATGTGAGATGGTCTTCATTTTGGAATACTTAATCCAAAACAAACCCAAGGGCAGAAGCCGTGACTTACAGCCTCATACTTAGGTGATAAGATAAGAACTGGACTTCTCAGACTCACTGATGAAGCTGATTTGCTCTGTGCACATGGGTGGTCATATGACCCTGACCCTTTTCCAGTGAGTTTTTATGCAACTTTGAAAAGTCCTGGATTACATATTTTTAAGTATCAGTAGGTTGCAACTAAAAATAGCTTCTTGTTTCCAGTTAAAATCTTTAAGTGACCACATTCAAGGTTAGATAAATGTGGCTGTGTAACTTGTCTGTGTTGTTCTGGCCTATAGAGTGATGGAAATGTGTTAATACAAATACATTCTCAGCAAATTTTATAGCACTGCATTCTATAATATGTATGTCATTGAACTGAATGAAAGATCTTAATTGCCAGAACTTCATAAGTAAGTAGGTTGAAAGGATTTTAAGAAGTCACCTAGTCTATGCTTCCACCTATGAACATGTCTGTATCTAATTCATAATGAATAAGCATCTTCTCCACTTTTAATATCCTCAATGAGAAATTTTATTATATAGTCAATTCAAATTACAATCAGGTGATAATATTCTAAACGGAAACATTTAATCAAAATTAGGCCTAAATGCAAATTATTATGAGTTATTTTATGTTTATTAAAGATTGGCTTTAGTCATTCCATAATTAATGCAAAACTCACCTACACTGAATAGAATGGAAATGTATAGAAAGAAAAAACAACTTCCCAAATAGTCAATAAATGTGCCCACTCTACAATCTTTGTCCCCACCCTTATGAAGTCGTCACCTAGAGGTTAATTTCCACCATGGAATCATAACAATCACAAAACAACAATCAAAAATAAATTCGTGAGCATTTTTACAAAAGTTGGCTTTTGTTTTATGAAAAGATTGTATGTGGGTGTGGAGGGGGTGTGGAACAGAGCAATTCAATCACCACCAGCAGTTCAGCTTCGTTAATGCATTACAGGAAACATGCTGTAATTATAAATGCAACATAATAGTGTGGAGTGAAGAGGCTGGTTTCGCACTGTACAGGAAGATAATCACTTGATATTGCACATTTCTAGAACATATTGTAGGGGTATTTACAATATTAAGTCAAGATAGCAGAGTTAATTTCCTAACTCTTCCTTAGTTAGGCCTCTCGGAAATAAAGTTGTATAATGAGAATCCATTTTGGTGTGCGTAGAACTCTGCACGAATGTGAAAATGAAGAGCCTCAAGATATAAAAAAAAAACATGTTTTATTGAAAAAAGTATTTCCATAAAAATATCATGGCTTAGAGTCAAGGCTTAACTTTTTCACTACAAATTCCTACTGAAAGTCAGGATAGGTAAGTCTGTTGGAAAGAGTGGCCATGCTTTTTTCATACACAGGATAATCATGTAATTTACTGATCACCCTGAGACAGTTTTCAAGAGGGTGCTATTAATAATGAAGCCAGGACAACAGGCATAAGCTAAGACTCTCCCAGGCAAAAACTAGGGTACATGGTTACCCAAGCCATTCAAACTTCATTGCAGACCACCTATAATCACCCCTTCCCAGTAGCCGAGATATGTTAATACACTAAAGAAGACATGTCATAATTATAAGTGTATCAAATTCCTATGTGCTGTATGATAGAGAAACTACAACCTGTATTAGGAAGTATTTTTGTGTCTTCAGAAATTAACCTGCAAATGAGAGTTAGGAGCCCCATCTCCCATGATATCTTTAGACTGTATTGCATAGGATTAATTTCATGAGTAAAATTCATGGTTTTAGGACTGTAACGTGGGGTATTGTGGAAGCATTGTAAATGGTTGAAAGGGTCCAAAGACCTTGATCTTTCAACTAAGTGTCAACACAATTAAAATTTCAGAGCTTCTGCTTACTGTGCAGTGGTGAAGTCAGACTGGAGTTTCTTACTTCTTTCCTAGCTTAGGACAGCATGAAATTACTCCAACCTTTTCTAATTATCAAGCAACTCAGTCTGGGTAAGAAATGTCTGTCATTGCATCCTGTAGAAGGCACTTGCAGACTTTATTTTTACATAAGAAATGTCAAAATTAATTTTTTAAAACACACGACTCAGAGCCTTATGCTGTAGGAAAGATCTTCCTTACCGGAAGAGCCTTGAAATTCAGTCGCACTTTGTACTTCGACACCTTGTGTTTGGTACTGGGTGGTGTTTTGACTGTGACATGTGTAATTCTCTTAGATATTGATGAGTGTGTTGAAGAGCCAGAAATCTGTGCGCTGGGCACATGCAGTAACACTGAAGGCAGCTTCAAATGTCTGTGTCCAGATGGCTTCTCCTTGTCCTCCACTGGAAGAAGGTGCCAAGGTAAGTGCCTTTGAAGGCTTTAAACCTTCATTACTCTGTGTTTACGTGTTGTGGTTTTAGTTTTTAAACATGGCAAAGCTTTGATTCTTTGTGAGAGACAAGATGAAGAGTTTTCATTCACCCAGAGGTCTAATGCTTACCGTATGTCAGAACGTTCATTTTTATTCATCCATCAAGGTATGGTTGCTTATATGACAACTCTCCTGGCACTTACACCTGTCTCCCCCCTAAGAATGTAGATGCTGACAGGTCGGTCAGCAGACCACCAGCTATGAGCACCAAGGATAGCAGACTGGGCGAAGGTCAGCTCCATGGTCTCTGCCTCTGAAGAGTAATTGGTGTAAATTTGGGCCAAAACTTAGGCTTTCAGTCAAAAAATGCAGATGACTCCATATGTTCCCAGGATATAGTGCCTATCCCTTACATCACAAGTTTTCTAAGAAAACAGAAAAGTAAACTTGAACTGACCAGGATTCTTGCTGGGCCATAGTCTGTTTTCAGGAATAATACTTGTGAACTTAAAAAAACAGATCATAAGGGAACCTGAATTCAGGCATAGCACTGCGGACTATGTCCCAGAAACCTGTTCATAGGTACAGAACAATACAATTGTATGTGTTTATCTACTTATGCAAACTAGTTTAGTGAATTCAGTACCAAAAACCCACCTGAGCACACATATTCCCCTCCCTCAGCCCTCTGTGCTTGATTTTGTGTTTTATTGTTCAGGGGTTATTTTGTTTTGTTTCATTTTGCTTCCTTCCGTGTAAATAAGAGGCAATGGATATCATTTAAGATTCTAGAAATTGGGTTTGAGGCTTTGGCACTGCCGTTTTTAGACTAGAGCAAGTCATTTAATCTTCTGGAAGATCAATTTCCTCATTTTAAACAATAATAATACCTGTCCAACCAATCTGATTGAATATGTAACACAGCTTTGTTTTGTTTTAGGTTCTGAGTTTCTGAGTTCTTCATAGGCTCTCGCTATTCTGCTGATTCCCTCTATGCTTCATCTGGCCTTTTTGTCACCTGGTATTTAAGTGTGAAAGGGGAGTTGAGATTGTCTGGTTTGTTGGATCTTAGAGGTGGCTCTCAGGGCCTGTGTGGATTTCAGGGGTGTGGGTTGGGTGGTGCTTGATTTGAGCAGATATTCTGTCCTCATGGTGCAGACCGGCCAGATAACTTCTAACTCCTACTGCCTTGTTTTCATGTGCCTTTGGCTTGGCCTGAGTTTGGAAAGAAAGTGGGGAGAAACCAGGTATGAATCTGCCGATGTGGCAGGCCGTAGGAAACTCATAGGCTATTAATTCAATTTGCACTGGCCTGTCACAGAGCAAGCTAACACTGCAGGAAGAATCAGCCCAGCTGTGAGCAGTGCTGCCACATGCTCAGCTCCAAGAGGCAGAGCCAGAATTGAGGAATGCAAGCAGGGAAAGTGAGTCTTGTAGTTCTGGTGAAATTTCAGAGGTCATGAAGGCCTCTTTGCAGATGGATTGGTAAACAGGCATCCTAGCAAGCCCTAGTTAAAGTGTGGGTGAGCACAGCTCTCTTTCCCAATCCAAGGCACCTTTGATTAATAAACCAATTCTAGAGAATCACCACAAGCAAATTAAATCCCTCACAGAGCACAGATTCTGCTGGAGCCAGGGAATCAAGAGCTGGGTTAAGAATCGTGTAAGATTATGAATTAGGAGTCAGGCTTCTGTTGCCCATAAACTGAGAAAATTATACAGAACCACCAATAATGTTTCTGGAGGAACAGATGTGATAGGACTCAGGTGAAGGGAACCCGGCGTCTGAAGGCTGGCCATTGTAAACAAGCCACACCCACTGGCTGAGTTCATTGAAGGAAATTTGTCACTTAGTCTCACTCTAAACTGCATGTGTTTGAGCCTCGATAATGCCTGGATTTTTTTTCAGGGGATAAGGTGGTAGAGTGGTGTTGGGGAAACAGGGCTGGGGTATGGAATGGGGTCAGTGATGAAAGGAAAAGGGAATGAGAATTTTAGGAGACCAGTATGAGAACATGCATGTATCTGGGTTTAAAAGAAACATGACTAGCTGGAAGACAAAGGAGAAAATTAAGTTTTGATATATTTGTTGAGACATTTTTGTGAATAGTCACTAGATTATATCTTAAGACAGTTATAGGCATAAATAATAAAAACAGCACTGATAAATACAACACATTGTATGTGACAATGAACTTGAAGAGTAAGGCAAATCAAAAGGTATCCTACAAGAAACTACTATTTGTTAAATCCTGAAGCTTCACAGCAAAGCCAGCATTTGGATGGCAGACACACTGCAGGATGGGGGCTGGCTTTTATTGTTCTTGACCTTCAGAAGAGTAGTTCACCAAAATGTTCCTGATTTTAACAGATGTAGAAGTAGAGTAGAAACTAGCAAGATAATTTATCTGAAAGAGTTGGTTAAAGAAGTTAAACAGATGTGATAGGGCTCAGATAGGGCTTCACAGATGTGAAGGGATCTAAGTTCATAAGGAAGGACAACTGAATCTGGCTTTCCAGAGCCTGGTAAATATGAATGATGATGGATAGATAGATAGATAGATAGATAGATAGATAGATAGATAGATAGATAGATAGATAGATAGATAGATGATAGATAGATAGATATTTTTACTTTTATTCATGAAAATCTTCTGCTGTGATCTTTGGCAACTCAGTTAGTCTTACATTGTCTCCTTTGTTGTGAAATAAAAGCTGGTGAAATTGTTTTAACAGAAATGCATGGGTGACTACAGTAGTATGCTCCCTGGGATTGAAAAACAGTGACAGGAGAGAGCAGGCCTGGTCAGAAACAGAGAAAAGGGAATTGTACAAACTGGATAGGAAAGCATTTCCTTTAAACCTGCAGATTTTGGCCTCTGTGTAACTAGAGAGGAATCTGCGAGGCTTTGGGAGTCAAATTTGAGGGAAAACACACTCCGGGCTCTTGGATGAACTCACTTTATAGAGTTCCCCAATTTACTCTGTAAGAAATGGAAAAGTCAGTTTCCAAAATTATCTCACGCAGTGTTGGAGAACTTTGTAGGAATAAGAGTCCATCTTCTTTGTTGGAGTCATCAAGAAATAATTGATATTATGTATGTTATAATATATAATATATTCTTTGGAAGAAAGATTATTCTCATTCCCATCCACCCAAGTCTCTGCCTCCCCCTTTACTTTCCCTTTCTCTGTTGAACCAAACAAGCTTCTGTGTGTGTGTGTGTGTGTGTGTGTGTGTGTGTGTGTGTGTGTGTGTGTGTGTAGAATTGAGTAGCTGCACAGGGAATGATCATTGTGTTGTATTTTTGCCATTTCACAAAATTGCCACATTTTTTTTGCTCTATGCCTGGAATCGTGGGTTTTATTTTGGTTCCAGGGAGTAGAGGATATGAAACCAACAGCCTAGTGTGATATCAGTGAGTACTAGACCTGGGAGGTCTACCGCAACCTAGTGTGCTGGCTAAATGTTATCTAGCACATGTGTAAGCAGAGCTATCAATGAAGGGATCTTGTGAATAATTGCATTTCTGAATGTCCCCACCTGAAGTCACTGATACCAGTTTTAAAATGTGACAGTGTTGGATTTTATTATTCACATCAAATTATTTTGGAAAATTGGCTAAAATGAGGAATAATAAGGTGAAAACCCCAGAGATGTATTCATCAGATTTCACTACAAAAATTACCTATGACTTTACAGATCTGAGCTCAGCTATTATTATAATTGCTTAAGGAGCATTAGTATAGGAATGAGACGAGAACACATTCAGCAAGATGGATGATTTCTTGTTTCCTATTATATAGTTATGATTTAGTAGGAAAGCAACTAAAGGGTCTCTTGAATTTATGCTGTAGATTTGCGAATGAGCTACTGCTATGCCAAGTTTGAAGGAGGAAAGTGTTCATCACCCAAATCCAGAAATCACTCCAAGCAGGAATGCTGCTGTGCCTTGAAGGGAGAAGGCTGGGGAGACCCCTGTGAGCTGTGCCCCACTGAGCCAGATGGTATGTCTACCACCTGCATCTTTCTTTGGGTCATTCAAGGTGCAGATCGGCATGAAATAAGAAAGACTGTAGGCCCTCAAGAAAATAAAACAATTTCATTTAATTATAAGTCTAAGTAAAATGTTGATTAAAATGATTTTATCTTGGGAGCTGGGTCATTCTTTTCTTTTGAACTATGTTATGAATCATAGCGGCCCAAGTAGGAAGCACACCAGCTCTGGGGATCTTGGTAACCTCCTCTGGTATCCAGGCTTGTCTTGTTCATCATTTGCCAATTTCTTCAGCAGGTGGTAATTTGGCCATCGCACAGTGCTTGGGGAGGAGGCTGTAGCTAACTGCCTATCATTAATTATATAATTGGTCTATCTATTAATGAGTGTGCATCTCCACCACAGAGGCCTTCCGCCAGATCTGTCCCTATGGAAGTGGCATTATTGTGGGACCTGATGATTCAGCAGTTGGTGAGTGGCCTGTGCTGGATTCTCAGCACTTCTTAATACTCTCAACCAGCTTCTTCCTTGCCCTTTCTCCAGCTGTTCTTAGGTCTCTGCGTTTACCTTAGAAAATTCAGCTCCTTTTGTCTTTTCATTTTGATGCCAATTATATTACTGTACTGCATGCTAATGTATGCTAATATAAGATATTTCATTGATTAGACATGGAAATGATCATAGTTTACTTCTGTGTTTAAAAAAATACCTTGTTATTCACTTTCTTCCTCCTTTGCTTAAGATATGGATGAGTGCAAAGAACCTGATGTCTGTAAGCACGGGCAGTGCATCAATACGGATGGCTCCTATCGCTGCGAATGTCCCTTTGGTTACGTCCTGGAAGGGAATGAATGTGTGGGTGAGTAATAAGGCAGTTTCCTCCACTGGGATTTTAAAGATTAGATTAAGCTATACAGCACTCACACTAGGAAGTATAAGTACCAAATGGGGCAGAAATCAGTTTCATCCATTCACTCATTCATCTTTATCTAGCACATGTCCCGGGCACTGTGTTGGGCTTTACAGTTATAGCAGTGAGCGAAGCCCACACGGTCCTTCCTTGCATGACCCTTACAGTCTAACGGCAAAGATGCAGGACATGTTTGAAGAGGGAGTGGAAAGAGCAACATCATAATGAAAGTCTTAGTGAAATTTTTTAAAAAATTGGTAATGGTCATAATCTTGCATTTCCTCAATATGTAAATTATAAAATTATAAAATAGTAATATGAAGGGCTGTGTACACAGTGAAAAATTCCTCTTATTTAACCCTCTTAGAATTTCAGAGAATGGTTCCTATGGCTAACCTCCATACTAACTCCAAATTGAATCCACATATTATGTCTATTTATCTGAGCAATCCAAATCAATTCAAGAGACCTGAATTAATAATGGCATAAATGCTGAAGGTCTGTCTATGTACATTAGAAAATATTCTTTCCACTCAAGGGATCAGGGCCTGAAGACTTCACCTGCAGTTGTAGCTGTAGAAGATAAGCAAGTTCTTTAGTCTTTTTAAGCCATAGAATTACAAAATATTATGCAGATGAACTAAATTATTTCTAATTACTGTGTAGCTCTAAAAATAAATAATAACTGATTTTTATGAACTTGAAGGAAATGTAATATTCTTAACAGTGGAATGCAACCTCATAGCAGAACAAAAGCAAAGTTGTCAAAGTTTCTCTTTGCAATCTTCAGTTAGTTGTTACTATGTACTCAAGAAAAGTATCTGCTCACCCAGGTCTCTCTACCCTACCCTCCTACCTTGATGATAGTCCATTACTCTTCTGTGCCCTAGATAGCTAAAATTACAATATTATTTGTCCAAAATTTTCCTTTCTCATAGGAAAATATTCCCCCTAAGAAATGTGTCAGATTAGGAACAGTCCGTATACTTAGTACATGGGTTAGGAGGCATATATATTTTTTAGAACTCCTTGGTAAGACTGTTCTCTCTCCATAGTTGTTTAGAGAGATCATACATTAAACATATTTCTTTGTAGCCTTTATTCTGCCTAATATAAACCATCTGGTTTCAACAGAATAACAAAATCTACTTGAATCTTGATTTTATCCAGTGTATTAATTTTGCTTAACCTCTGGTCTCTTATTTTGCCTAAGCTTAGTCTTCCATTTTATATCTGGCAAAAATCCATCATATTTAAGGCTTCTTAGAGAATGATGTAATGTAAGGCCCAACTGGAGATATATTTCTAGCTTTAAATAAGTGAAAAATTTTGCCTTGTGAGAGAAGCCTTGTTTTAGCCCTTTGAGCATCTATTCCCAGTAGATTTACTTTTTCAGAATGTGGGAGGCTGGAGACATGGAGGAGGGCAGCATAAGGGCTAAAAGTCCAGGTATTGTTACTGACACTGACACTTACCAAGTCAAATCACACAGCTGCAAATCTGGGGAAATAAGACATGTGCACTCCTTTCTTGCAAGGACAGAATGAAAATAAAACAGGGTGTTACAGATAAAAGTACTCTGATAGAATGTAAGGTATTATATGAGTCCAAGCCCATTTTTCCCTCAATTCTTCATGTTTTGAATATGCTCCTGGTCACTTGCAGATACTGATGAATGTTCTGTGGGCAATCCTTGTGGAAATGGAACCTGCAAGAATGTGATTGGAGGTTTTGAATGCACCTGTGAGGAGGGATTTGAGCCTGGTCCAATGATGACTTGCGAAGGTAAGCCTCTTAAATACAGAATAGCTGGTTACATGTCCTAATTAAAGAACAACCATTGATTAGAATTCTTAATATTAAATTAAAATTCTTAACTTTAATATTTAATGTTTACATATTATGACATCATATTTAATATACACCCATTCATGGTGTGTAGAGGAAAGAACACTTGGCCCTGATGGGCTATCCCATCATTCCTTCTGTGTGGCCTTTGCTCTGCAGGTAGTATCTAAAAAAGATGTAGGTGGTTCAATGCACACATTATCATGCAGCGTCCCTGTTAGTGTCTCCCTACTCTGAGTATTTGGATATGACTCCTGTCTTGTTTATTACCTTCTTTCTTATTTTCTGGTTTCCCCTTCTTTTTTTCCTTCACCTCCCATGCTCCCTTTCTTTTTCATTTTTCTTTTCTACTCATAGAAACATTTATATTTCTGATAACTACCAACATCCTATAGCCATCTGGGGGCAGTCACGACCAAACAGTTTGCCTATACTCTGTAAGCACCTGTCAGTATGCCTGCTAGGATGTGGAAAGAAGGGAAGGGAGCGTCTTGAGCAGTGGTTCTCAAAGGGTGATCCCTGGATCAGCCAAATCAAGATCACTGGGGAGCTTGTTAGAAGTGCAAAATTTCAGGCCTTACATCAGACTTCCTGAATCAGAAACTCTTTAAGAGTGGGTCCAGCAGAACTACCTGGAGGCAATTCTGATGCACTCTCAAGTTGAGAACTACTGATCTAAGAAAAGGATGAAGGGGAGGTAAAGGTAGAGGGTAAAGCTGGCATTAAAGTGAGCCAGCTCTGTATTAAAGGCATTATTCATCAACACTCATTGTCATAGCTGTTGGTGAATCTTGAAAGGCTGTGATGAAATCATGATCTGGAATCTCATTAATGTTCTCAGTCTGCATCACTGGCTTTAGAGAGAAACATGATAATCAAGATGGTTTGCTTAACCTTGCTTTCCCAAAACACATTTTGATGCTTCCAAGCTATGAAATATACAGAAATGACTTTTGTCTATTAATGGTAAAGTCACTCCATCTGTTTAAGGTGTAACTTGAGCATCAGTATGAACTAAGTATCTCTGTAAGTGTAAAATTATTCAGAACACCATTTGCTTACACATAAGAATCACTGTTATTTCCTTAGAGCCTCTTTCATAAGGGGAAGGGGCAGTGCTTAATGATATTGGACAGGTCTGCTCTGTTCTTACCATAGTTGGCTTGGCAGTTTCTTTGGGTGAGTGGGGTGCAACTGATCCCGACTTTATGTGACTTCAGGGAGCACATTGTCAACTTGAAGCTTCAAAGCCAGAATTTCAGAGAAGTTCCCTACCTGTAGGATGACCTCTAATTTCTCATCCACCTGAATGCCCATTAATAATTATACCAGGACAATAAACATTAACTAGTATTTTGCTGGGAGAACCCTACATATACCAATTGTAAAATAACCAACTCATTTTATGACTCCCTGAAAATGAGAGAGAGGCTACTTGGTCCATCCATATTTATGGCAATGAAGCATTTCAACTTTTGGTGAAAGTAGATTCCTTTTTTGGGGGTTCATGCCAGTAATTCATGGTTTTCTAACTACCTTCTGCTGCAGATATAAACGAATGTGCCCAGAATCCTCTGCTCTGTGCTTTCCGCTGTGTAAACACTTATGGGTCATATGAATGCAAATGTCCCACTGGATATGTTCTGAGAGAAGACAGGAGGATGTGCAAAGGTGAGACATCCATGTTCAAAGTCACCTAAGCCAGGGAGTGCTAACTCTGATGGGAGATGGCCCTCCGAAGTTTCCGCTAGTAAAGGAGGGCTGGGAATCGGGGAACACTGCTATAGTCCATGGACAATATGGGGGTTGCCGTTGCTACCTTTCCTCCTAAACTGTAGCTTGAAACATCATCAAGCTGAGTCAAGGGCTGTTGCAGATCCTTTTGAGTTCATTCAGCATTACATGTCTATGCCATGCCCACCATTTTGCAGGATGCGAAGCAATAAAGAGAAAGGGACATTTTGCCACATTCAAGAAGCTCAATAGTAAGAGGTTGAGACAGAGATATAAATAATCATATCACAGTGTCACATAACTGAGAACTGGGAACACAAAGGAAAGAATATGATTATTTTTTTTAAATCCCCATCACTAAGGGATAATATATTCCAAGAATGGAATAGCACCTGGAATCTACATTATTAAACAGTTTCTATTAAACATGTTTACTGAACGTCTGCAATTGCCTAAGCACTGGACTAGACTCTGTTATACGAAGGTGAATGAATCTGGGGCTCTTTGAAGAGCTCTGATTTGCTTCTCCCAAGGTCTTAAATGAGCAGTTACCTATTCTCTTCAGATGGCTTAAATAAAATTACGTCTTGAAGGTGGGAAGCCTGCTTAAGTGAGAGCTCACATTCAGGATAAAGTCCAAGTCTCTCAGCTCGCACCATGTAAAGGGGAAAGATAGAGGAAAATGTAACAGGACAGAAAATGAAGCATGAGGAAGGCCCAGTACATTCTAGAAAAAACAAAAAAAGAACCAGTAGAGAATATTAGTGGATGCCTCTTTTTTTCTCAAAGTATAAAAACCAAAACTTTCATTATAAGTAATTATTATATCATGTTGATTAATATTATATTAAAATATCCTATTATAATATTTTTATAATTATTGTATACTGGAAGCTTTGGTTCGTTATTTTGTGATTATAATACTGTTGTTATAATTATCATTATACTGTATTATGAAAGCATTATAAAAGGCCTTTTTAATTCAATTCATCAAAAAGAATTAGAAATCACGCTTCTTGCTTTTGAAGAGGTTACCAGTTAGGGAGAAACTTCTTCATCAAGTTCAAAGGTTGTTATAAGACTCCTTGTCATTCTTAAGAGGCCATCACCCAAAAATGCAAAAGGAAATAGGTTAATGCTGAACAGTGTAAATGAACGATACTTACTTAATTCCATTTTATGTTGAAAAATCAGGAAATTAATGCTGCTTGTTTTTGTAAATTCGTGGTTGTACATTATTTCCAGATGAGAATGAGTGTGAAGAGGGAAAACACGACTGTGCTGAAAAGCAAATGGAATGCAAGAACCTCATTGGCACGTACATATGCATCTGTGCTCCTGGCTATCAGCGGAGACCCGATGGGGAAGGCTGCATAGGTAAGGGCATCCCTGCTGAAGGCACTGGGAGTGAGCTGCAGGTGGCCAGGGACAGAGGGACATGGGTTCTGAGTTCTTGTGGTGCTGTGTCCTTCTCTGCAAGAGACATTCTGCCTCTCTTACTCACGTCCGGTTTTCTTGGAGGTCTGGATTATGTAGGAACTGCACAAGCACTGTCATTCTCTCCCTGCACTCTGGCCTCTGCCTACTTCCGAGGCCCATTTTGCTGCTGGGATTGGAACACCACGTGCTTCCTTCGTTCCCTGCCTTTACTTTGTATACTCCTTTGTTGTTTGAGGGTCAGTTTTCCCCACCACATTAGAATGCCTCCTGTAACTCTGGGGAGGAGGCGGGTAGATATTTTCCCAGCCCAGGGCAAAATACCTTTGAACTGAAATCAGTCAGAGAAATAAAGTGGGAGAAACACGTTTATTGCTTACAAGCAGTCGTCCACTTCTGCTCGCCCATGTCGCTCACAACCCGGCTGCAAAAAAGGATCCCATCCAATCTCTCTGGTCCAGATATTCCCTCACTCCCCATTGTGATCACCTATTGACATGGAAATGGACTACTTCCCTCGCCCCTTGGAAACACCTGTTGATACTGAGATGCACTAAGGCCAGGCAAGAGGTTCTGGAAATACTGCAGTTTTGCCCACACCTCCCTATTGATCCAGCTTCTCTGCTAGCACCCCGACATTGAGTAAAGGTGCCAGGTACTGAACCAGGAATATCACTAAACCAGTGTGTTCTACCTCCAGAGAATCAGGTCTTACCTAGTAGCCCAGGCACTGGTATTTTTTAAAGCTCCTCAGGTGATTCAAATATGGATTCAGCACTGAAAACTAAAGCTTCAGACCAGAGGCTGTAAAACCACAGCCCAAGGACCAATCCAGCCTGCCAGCCTGCCGCCTATTTTTGTAAATAAAGTTGTATTGCAACATATCTGTAACCATTCATTTGCATGTTGCCCACAGCTGCTTTCATGCCACAATAGCAGAGTAGAGAAGATGCAGCAGAGACCATATGGCTTGCAAAATATTTACTTTATCCTATATAGTAATATTATAATATTATTATTACTTACAGAAGAAATTTCCTGACTCTGCTTTAGACAATAAACATATGAGAAAACTATTAGAAAACTTTCACATGCTTCCTTTTCATTTTTAATAATCAGTAACATCAGAAAAATTAATTGCATGTTCTCAGTTAAGAAGCTTAAGAACATCATTGTCCCTTTACTCTGTAAGATACAGGATCAAACAATAATAGAAGAGCAGATTCTAAAAGGGCAGAAAAAGTCTGTGGATTTGTGGTCACACACTGATCTGCCAGGATCACTGGTTTCCAACCTCAGCTGTACATTGGAATCACTGGGAGAGCTCAGGTCCCACCCCAGATATTCTGAGTTAATTGGTTTGGGGAGGCCTGGGCCACAAAATATAACATAACACAGTTAAAATTAAAACATAACACTGCTCTAGATATCACCTTCCAACTCTTTGCCTCTCATGAGGAGATCTCTACCTAAGGGGCTCGGAACTATTCTCGATGGGATACCCCTGCGCAAATTACTTTATTTATGATCTTTATCAATAATCATCAGATAATTCTAAGAATCTCCAGCTATTTTAATGCTTTTTTTAAGCACAGGAGATAATTATGGTCTATTGTTTCTTAATCATATTGTTGAAGTATCACTATAAACATAATCTCTATCAAATCAGAAAATTAGTATAGACAAACTTCCTCAGGTCAAAACTGGTGTTCAGAGACATTATTCTGATGAAGTTTTATAATATTCCTTTAACAAGTTGATCTTAATTTTTTTTCCTTCACTTGAAATAATCCTTTGGGAATCCTCTTTATGTACAGATATGGACAGTTTTAAATTTTAAGTAAAAAAAGGTAAGTGTACATAAAATGCTATCATCTATGTTTAAGTATATGAAAATGCTATCAATTGTTTTTAAAAAGGCAGAGGTACACACATATATGTGTGCTTTGTTTGTACATGCATACTCATCTCTAGAAAGATCCTTTAGAAATTAGCAATAGCACTGGTTGTGTCCCAGGAGGGGAGTTTGGTGGCTGGGGAATAAGGTAGAAGGAGCACTTTAGCTGAATACTCTTGTATCTTGTGAATTTGGAACATGGAAATAGGCTACTTATTCACAAACTAAATTTTAAAAAAAAAGAAAGCTTCTATCCTGTACCCAACGGTCAGGTGACACCTCTTGTTTTCGGTCCTTCCATTAAACCACACAGATGAGAATGAATGTCAGACCAAGCCGGGGATCTGTGAGAATGGGCGCTGCCTCAACACACGGGGCAGCTACACGTGTGAGTGCAACGACGGCTTCACCGCCAGCCCCGCCCAGGACGAGTGCCTTGGTGAGTGGGACAGCAGGATGCCCTCCTGGCCCCTGACGCCACACCGCACACTTGAAACCCAGACCACTTCATTGGAATATCAGCAATTGTTAAAATTTGAGGGAGGGTTAAAAATGTTCTTGTTTTGGGAGTGACTCAATGACTCTGATTGTCCACGGGGTTTAGCACCACCCTGCCGCTAAATTCCTCCTTTGCTAATCGTATCACTGAATCACTTATTTGGAATTTCTTTCTCAGCTGCTTTTTTAAGCCCCTGGTTTTCTGGATCAGTTTCTGTGTGTTTATCTGCCCCCTCTCTCTAGAGCTTGACTATTTGCCCATATTTCTGGGAGCATACAGAGTTACAACCTTGTCTAGGCCAATGCGTTCCTGCCCACTTACTGAATTTCTTGTCTTGTTTCCCTCAGATGTCATCCTTTCTCTCTTACTGCTGTTTCCAGCTTTCTCTTCTCGCTCCTCCTCACCCAGGGTAAAGTGTTACATCCTTTTTGGGTTTTTTATCTAACCAAATTCTTAATGCCTTGTTAGCTCATAAAACTCCCTAAAATCTTCTGTAAAATGGAATGTCCCTTCCAGACAACCGGGAAGGGTACTGCTTCACGGAAGTGCTCCAAAACATGTGTCAGATTGGCTCAAGCAACCGGAACCCCGTCACCAAGTCTGAATGCTGCTGTGATGGAGGGAGAGGCTGGGGTCCCCACTGTGAGATCTGCCCTTTCCAGGGTACTGTGGCTTTCAAGAAACTCTGCCCCCATGGCCGAGGATTTATGACCAATGGAGCAGGTACTTCACTTACAGTCCAAAAATACTTCCAGGGAATGTGTAGTCCAAAAATACTTGCAGGGAATGAAAAACAGAGGAGAATATGAAATCTACAATGTGGGCTTAGGCTGAGTTGCATAGTTTAGGTGGAAGACCATGAGATGCAACAAGGAGCTATCATGAAATTCACCATCATGGTGTTTTAGACGTTAAAGGCCTAGTTTCCAAAGTGTCCTTGATCCATCTGAGTAGGTTGTGGGTGCTTGGGTCCCTGCCTCTGCATTACAAGGAATCCTCAACTTTTTAAACAAAAATTTGTTATATCACTTATAGGTTACCCAGAATATAATCTTTTAGATTGACCTTGGAATAAATGAATCACTAAATTCCTCAACTAGTCCACCAATATTTTTTTACTCATAAAATTGGCTGAAATATATTGCACAAAAAAGTATAAACAATGCTGATGTCATGGCAATTAAAACACAGTTGCCTCTGGAGAAGTGCTAGCTGCTTTAACTGGAGAGGGATGAGGACGATGGTGAGGTATCTGAGGAAGGCTCTGAAGACTTCCAGGGCTATGTTCATTAAAGGTAACTGCAGTTGTTACTTAGTCTCATAAAAGAGAAAGGAGAGAGACTTTTTGAGCTCCAAGGGAGGGAACTGAAAGTAAGAGGGTAAGAAAGAGAATAAGTAGGATTTGAGTTCATTTTAGAAAGATGTGGCTGAAGGTGGAATAACAGAACAGGATGTGGTCAAAGACAGGATTGAATAGATTAGATGGAGTGACCAAAAACAATTTATGATTCTTTGGAGGATATAAAATTAAGATGAGAGAAAAGACTCATTTCTTGAGACCAATGAGGGTATACTAAATTTCATTTCAGAATAAACTTGAAAAAATCAGGAAAAATGACACCTGTTGATATAAAATGATTATTTGGCAATCAGAGATTAAGAACTCACTTGGTATTGACATATGGGCACTCTACCAAGCAGTAAGAAGATACATGGGTCAAGATGCAGAGGACAGTGGCTTTAATGCTCAGAAGTGACCAAATCTTTCTCCCTGTGATGGAGCCATCAGTGAGGGTCTCTCTTCCTTAGCAGGCTGCAAAAAGCTTGCCCAGTGATCTACCCCAGAGCCCTGGTGCCTCCTTCACCAGAGGAGGAAGTTTGGTCCCATTTTCCCAATACTGTGCAATTTGATGTTTTCAATGATTAACCTTAAATACAACAAAAAGAATAGAAACAAATCCTCCCTTTCTAATTTTGGACATGTGATATTAGAAAAAATATGGGATTTCCTTGTCAAAGGGATCCACAGCTGTGATTCATTTATGAGATGTCAGCAGGAGGCAAGCTTGATGTCATGAGATGCAACAAGGAGCTAAATATGTCTAGAAGACCACTTATTTTAAAAGTTTTCCCCTAGCCTCATTGGTTTACCAGTATAGTCTAATAAGGTTATTCATTTACCTTTCAATAGAGTTATCATTACATAGGAAATTAATACTGTCACCCCTATTGGTTTAATTTCTCATGTCCATAATATAGTAACACAGTTTATTAATATTTACAGTGAAGGACCCCTGCATATTAATGCTGTCTATTTTCTTGTTGTAATTTCTGCATTACTAAATTACAGATATTGATGAGTGCAAAGTTATTCATGACGTTTGCCGAAATGGGGAATGCATCAATGACAGAGGATCGTATCATTGCATTTGTAAAACTGGCTACACCCCAGATATAACTGGAACTGCCTGTGTGGGTAAGTGCTCTGTTTCTGGCACTTGGATTTACTGACAAGTAGAAATTGTACATTATGACAAAAACCAATCTCCAAACTAAGAACCTAAAAAGCCTATGTAATTTCATAGGAAAACATCAAATAGTGATCAAAGACTTCACAGAGTTGACCTTCTCTTTTCTCAAAACTGAAATTCTTTGTTAGATTTTATGGGAATTGCACATTTAGGCATCTTTTTGGTAACAAACTCTAGAAATGACCCCTGAAAGTATAGTCTTTCAGTATCTTTTTAGATGGGCAGTCACACCTATCTCTTTGATCACAGATCTGAATGAGTGCAACCAGGCCCCCAAGCCCTGCAATTTTATCTGCAAAAACACAGAAGGGAGTTACCAGTGTTCATGCCCAAAAGGCTACATTCTACAGGAGGATGGACGGAGCTGCAAAGGTAAAGTAGAATTTGCCTTCACCCACTCACCTGCCTTCTGGGCACATCCTTGTATTCCTTGTGTCTTCTACAAATCAACAGACAAGCTGACAGACCTTCTCTGCTGGCAAGAAGTGCTCTCCTGGGGTTAGTGCCTCCCTGCAACACACATTCTATGCTAGGTGGAGGGAGGCTAAGGCCAGGGAGAAGAGGAGAAAGAGGAGAAGAGGAAAAAACACATTCTTAGAGGCAAGAACAGCAAGTATTGCTGTTCTTAATGTATTGTGGCTATAAAGTAGCGTTGCAAGAAATCCCTGAGTTAGCTCCCTCCCCTGTCCGCAGGTAAGCTTCAGCAAACATGTGGCTGTGCTCTAGCAAGGCCCCGTGGGTCAGAGAGAGGACAGGCCACCCTGCTGGCTGGAGGCACAGCTGCCAGTAAAGCAGAAACCCAACAAGCAGAAACAGTAACCCCCCAGCAGTGGAAAGGGCCAGGATTGGCTCCATTTTAATAGAAGTCAGCACCGGGAGAAAGATGGGGGAGTCCTTTCACTTTAGGTCCACCCCAGATGTTACTCTAGTCAGGAACTCGCACTGATCTGCAGCTCCAAACAGCTCTGTGTGCCACCAAGAAAGGACACAAGAAAGAAAGGGAGGGAAGGAGGGAGGGACGGAAGAAGGGAGGGAGGTTCCTGAATACACAGTGATTTTTTTAATTAAAATTTATGTAAAAGCTGGATTACACATTGTATCTCCCGATGTTTTTAAATAGTAATGGAGTTGAGAATAAGCCTAGAAGTTCCAGCATGAAGTAAGATTCCTGGTCAAAGTGGAGGGGTCTGTTGAGATATGAAAACTAATATTGGATAAATACAATAAGCAGTTTTTAAAAATGCTATTTATTAGCTTGTCAGAATGAACTTTTCTCTTCCCTTCCTTTCTTTCCTGGTTGCTCAGTTTTGTTTTGAGCAAAGGAGACCCCCTAAAAGGAAGAAGTATGTTCTGGCTTGCCTTGGTTTGGCTGACCACCTCATTGAGCACATTAAAAACAGCAAACAGAAGAGAACCAAGCAAGCAAATTCATTTCTCACCTTGATATTTTTTGTGTTTCAACCTCAATAGAGCTTTTCAGTGCTCTGGAAAATTTTGAGAATCCCTAATCATTTTCTTCATTTTATAATATATTTAAAAGTATATCATTTATTTGTAATTCCTTTGTTAGGAAATCCCAGCATTCCTCTAACCAAAGGGAATTAGGGTTTTCCTCAGATCCCCCAAAGAACTACATCTTTGGTTTACATTGAAACCTTGTCTCCTGGGTTTCTCCTGGCCATTTGCTGTTGCTCTGTTCTGGCTAGGGCTCATTCAAGATGCAGATATTAAGATTCAGAGCTGCTTCCAAGGGCAGCTTCCAGGCATCTGTGCTGTCAGCTTAACTCCAATGCCCATCTTGCATGCTCTTGTAGATCTTGATGAGTGTGCGACTAAGCAACACAACTGCCAGTTCCTGTGTGTTAACACCATCGGTAGCTTCACATGTAAATGTCCTCCTGGATTTACCCAACACCATACTGCCTGCATTGGTAAGTGGGAGATGGGAAGACCCCATATGGAATGTAGCTATTCCTGTAAGGAACTGCTTTCTAGCTCCTCTGCTCTTGGACTGAGAAGACAAAAACAAAAAAGAATGTGAGTCTGTGTGTGTGTGTGTGTGTACGTGTCTGTGCAAGGCACACATGCCCATGAAAATTATAGGTCTTATTTGACCTTTTCTGGATGAATCATCCATCTCTCTTCCTTTTCAACAACACAAGGAGAACTAAGGGGAATTGTAATCCCCTCTCTCCCCCACTGCTTCTTGTAGATAACAATGAATGCACTGCTGACATCAACCTGTGCGGGTCTAAGGGCATTTGCCAGAATACTCCTGGAAGCTTTGCCTGTGAGTGCCAGCGGGGATTCTCACTTGATCAGACCGGTGCCAGCTGTGAAGGTGGGTAGGAACCTCAGTGTGATCCAGCTGGGGGGGGTCCTGGTGGAGGTGGTCTGTGTGACTATCAGCAACTTCATCATCACCCTCCATGACACCAGAACCAAGTGCAGGGCAAACACCCAACTGAGGAGAAAAGATTTTTGCCTGGTCCCATATCTCAGACATCCATCTTTTGTCTCCTGCTTGATCGTGTCAATAACATATGACTTTCCTCAATATATAAAGACTTTTTCTGCTCAGTTATTATTTTAATCTAATAGAGATTGGGCCCACTCAAGAAAAATCACTGAATTCCCACATCTGATTGATTAATTTTACAGTCATTTGATCCAGAGTTATAAAAGAATTCTCCTAATGTGGATTAGATCTATGAGGAACAACTCTTCTGATAATACGTGATTAGGGCTAAAATGATTGTTTAGGGTTTTGTTTTTGTATTGACATCATTTGGTTTCTAATTCTGGCACAAATAAGGAAATACAAATAATTTAGACAGCTATCCCACAGACTTCTCTTGTGCCTTGCATTAATTTCATCATTTTTATTTGTAAGCTTCACCAGAGACATCTGAATGTTTTACTCCTTGGACTTAATCAAAAGCTCCAGAGTAGATATTCTTGATGTTTTGGGTAGTAGGATAATTTTAAGGGTTGGATTTCTTACTAAAATTGCCTTTCACTCTAGCATAACATATAAATGTTGCTTCAGAGAACGTCTTATATGGCTTAAAAGTGACTCTCCCTTCTATTTCAGATGTGGACGAGTGTGAAGGAAACCATCGTTGCCAGCACGGCTGCCAGAATATCATTGGGGGCTACAGGTGCAGCTGCCCGCAGGGTTACCTACAGCACTACCAGTGGAACCAGTGTGTCGGCAAGTGGTTTCCCTTGTTAACAGGATGCATTGCTCTCCGTTCCTTTGAGTCAAAATACTGCTTTCTTTTGTAAATTTTAAACTTGTAACTGAAGCAACCAATACTCATTTAAAATTGCCCTAACCTGGTTGAAACCAGAGGAAAGTTAGAACCTTTGTAAAATAGCAAACTAAACAAAAATAGTGCTAAAGGGTACCTTTGAGAATATTTAAAATGAGATGCCCCTAGAATTTCTTGACTGCCTTTCTGCTGCACTGTTGTCAGCAGCCCACACTGTGGTTCTGTTAGGTAGGATAAGTGGTCAACAGTATCCTACTTGTGCCTGAAAAGTGTCAGCTAACCAGAGGCTATTGTGAGCCCCTTTGTGAAGGCACAGAATCGGTTCCATTTAGCTCTATACATCTTTAGGACAGTATATAAGCAGCAGACACAGCAAGTTTTATCAGGATTGCCAAGTCATTTTGAAAATTAAAGGGAGAGCCACAGACCATCATTAAATTGAAATTATGTCATTTTTGATTCCACAATGTCATGGGGAAATAACTCATACTGCACATCAGAGAATCCTAACATTGTACATTTAGAGGGACCCCAGATCCATCTAGCCAGGGCTTTGTGTTTCCTGATGAAAACATGGAAGCCCGGGAGGAAATGGAATCTCCTTTGTGACATGCCTGGGACTAGAGGCCAAGGCTCTTAACTTCTTGATTTGGGGCCGCCTTTCAGTTGTCATGCTGCACTGTTGAGCACCACTGTAAGCCTGGTGCGTGGGTGACCTGTCTGGCTGTCACGCTTTTGGGTACAGAGCTCCCCTTAGCAAAGAGGCACAGAATACTGCTTCCTGGGCCACTGCTCTGCACTTTACTCCAGACGAAGACACATTTGGTGTGTTTTCATTTAGCAAAATTTTGTCTCTGTCATCTGTTTTGATTCCTTACCAAACAATTTGCAGAAGTGAGGGGGCTGGCTAAGATGACCCCAGTGCTAGAGGAGTTTAAACTGCACAATTTGCTGACTAGCTCCCTGGTTTGATAAAATGCCTTTGTTCATTAGCAGCTCAGGGAGGTCTCAGATTTTAATCACCACTTTCTGATACTGTTCACAGAATATGTACAGTGAGCATTGTCTACCCTTATTAAATAGATTCCTTGAATGAAATTGGAGCTGTGAGAAAAAAGTAAAAAGGGCGAGGTCTACGTCTCTGGGACCTCAGCATCCTCTTTACCTTCAGTCTGGGTAGTAGAAATGGCCAGGTCATGCCCTGGCTAACTGCAGATTCTGCTTTGGCCCATCAAGGGCATCTCCTGGCTGGGTGTTCTAGAAGAATAAGTCAATTAAGAGGCAGGAGGAGGTTTGGAGGGTTTTGATGCCCCAAAGATACCAGTCTAAGTTGGACTCATAATTCTTGGGCATCATAGTTAGCCAGAATGAGCGTCGCCTTGGCCAGAGTGGCTTCCCCAGGGCCAGGCAGAGCAGGGCAGATCTCTTGAACCAGCCGTCTCCGAGTCCTCACTCCTAGACACCCGGAAGTTCAGTCTTAGAAGACGGATGGATTTGAGGTCAGGGGCCATTGGATTTCATTGTTTTCCAGGAAATATCGAACTTCCAGCTTGCAGTTGGAGTTGACCCACTTTGACCTAGAGAGAGTCAGCAAAAGAAAGCCTGTCCTGTATTTCGGAATGCTCCTAGTGGGTCTCCTACAACGTCACAGCCAGCACACACTGGGCAAGCTTAGTCCTGAAGCCTTTGATTTTTGAAGACAGAATGGATAAGTTTCAGTCTGCTTTTAAGGAGTGTTTTATGGAGACTGTAGTGCTGTTTGAATAAAATTAGAACTGTCCATTTTTATAAAAGGAACAAAACCCTCACCAATTTAAGTACTAGCTGAAAGAATAAAACAAAGATTTTGGAATGTAGAAAACATTCCTTGTGGAGCTCTTAGCTCCAGGGCACACAGGATGAAAAAGGTCAGGAAAAGTGCAAAATATGTTGAACAAATTGCGGTGTTTGTATATTGATAAAAAGGGTGAGTGCACAAACAGACTATTTTCAAGCTGTAAACATTGGACATTTGCCCATTTCTTATCTTAATCCTTGTTCCATTCTACCCCACCTCTCCAACCAGATAAGCAAGTTTAATTTAAGCTTTATTAGATTCTCAGGGAGGAAAAAAAAAGTAAAATAAAATGGAAAAGGATGTGAAAGGAGAGGAGAAGTGTTTCCAACTGGAATAGATATTTATAGTACAACACAGACAGATGCTCAAAGTTGAAAAGAACCTTAGAGATTACCTAGTGTGACTTTACTCTTAATACATATATCCTTCTCCAACCTCCTAGTCATCCAGGCCTGACTTGAGTACCACCTTCAGGGCCCTCACTTTCTCCTAAGATAACCCAATCTATGTATAGAAAATGTTGAGTTCTTAGAAATGTCCTTTTCATAGAGATGAACTTTTCCTCCCTGTTGCTTCTATCCATTTGTCCTATTTCTGCCCATTGGAATGAAACAGAAAAGATCTAAGCTGTATACTTACAGGTCTTTCCCCACATAGCCCATGCCTTAGAGGTTTTGTCAATCAAAGTCCTGGCAGGAGTCAGATAGCTGAGCCCAACCGAAAGCACAGGACAAGGGAGAGGAGCCTGTCGAGGTCCATACGGCCAGCCTCCTGGGGCTGAGAGCAGGGTGGGAAGTCTGGAGGAGAAGGAGAAGACACCCAGCCCACGTTATTCTCTCCCCCAGGATAAATACCCTCAGTTCTTCATTCAGTCTGTAGTGCCTGCAGTCTCCATTGGTATCTATCACACACTTCATCTCTAATTTAAATAAGAGAGACGAGCACAGACAATGGCATATTTAATTATTTCTCCTCTAGGAACCCTGGAGCCTATGTGACCTGTGGTGGCACTTGAGAGTCCTTAGATATGAAGGACCCTCAAACAGGCCTGAAGCGAGGCACTGAGCCACAGCAGGCGGCTCAGCGAATGGCTTTCTTATTGTGTATCTAGTCCTTCTTCCTCCTGTAACCACACACAGGAGAGAAGGAACAGGGGAGGGAAAGAGAGAGGAGAGGAAGGATGGAAGGCGGTCAACATGAACAGTACACACACACACACACACACACACACACACGCACAAGCACATGCAAGCACCCTGCCTCCACCACTTTCACCTACATGTTTTCCTCATTTAAGAAACAAGTATTTTCTTAGAAAAGTTTATTCCTTCTAAATGAATCTACCTCGCAAATAAGGTAAAACCAATTAAAGGAGAAGGGAATACCAATTTTGATGGAGGAGCCTCTCTTGAGAGACCCTGTGGTACAAAGGAAAGCACATGACTTTTGCAGTCAGACAGACCTGGGTGTGCATCTCTGCCCTGCAGCTGCTGCTGGGAGTCTCAGAGAGGCTTTCTGAGCCTCACTTTCTTCATCTGTAAACAGGGATTATAATGACGACCTCCCGTGATTGATTGTTAGGAAGGTTAGCTAAGTGAATGTGAAGTGCCTAGTATCCTATTGTGCTGTAGACATCTAATAAATGCTGACTACCTTTCCACCGCCCCCTTCCATATTCACTAATTGAGGAGACCAGTCTACCTGTGTTCAAACAAACATGTCTGAAAATAGGCTGTAGCAATTAAGAAATGACTTGCCAGCAAGCTTCCAAACTGCCTGGTCTACAAAAATATACTGCAGATTTCAAAAAAGTGTAAATCAGAAATAATGAGAAACTTGAGGTTTTCTCCTTTCAAGTTGATTTTTTAAAGTTCAATTTCTTTTCCCTGCTTACTACCATCGACTTGGCAGGGCCCCGCAGGTAGCTGGTCCTGCAGCGGTTCTCTCTCTCATGGCTTTTCCCCAATTACTGCTCGTGAGGTCTGCACTGAATCTCCTCCAGCCATACTTAGCTTTAGACATGGCCCAGACACTCCAGGCAGGAGACTGGTTTGCATAGGGGAGCCCATTCAGAGATGGGAGCAGACATACCAGAAGGCACTATTCATCCCAGGACAAGCACCTGGGGGGTTTTGCAGATTTTTGAAAAGGAAGTCCAAGAGGAGCAGACACTCACTGAAGGATGTCGGCCCCACTGACCCTGCACATTCTGAAAGACAAGAGCTGGACAGCAGCCTCCAGGGTTCCTGTCCGTCCCTGCTTTGGAGATAGCCGTGCCATTGCACGGAGCATGGCATGATTCCTTCCCTCCCAACCTGAACTCTGCACGTCAGCTACACTCCAGCCCCATGTCCTTCACAAGATGCTCAGGTGGAGCAGGACATACTAGTGTTGGCTGCAGATGAGAACTGGAGACTGCTGGTCCTCAGAATGCCGTTCTCTGATGCACTCCACCTGGGGCATTTGACCTCATCAGCCACAGTGGCACACCATGTGGCAAGAAGCCCCATCTCGTCCCACACCTTTCTCTCTTGCTCCCCACCCACCCATCAGCCACCTCCGCCTGCCTTACCTTCCCGAGAGCCTCACTGAAGGCCCAGTGGCCAGCAGCAAACGGCCTGATCCCAACTGCTCAGTAGAACCCTCCAGCCAGTGTCATATCTGTGGTGTCTTCTGGTTTTCCTGGCAGATGAAAACGAGTGCCTCAGCGCTCACATTTGTGGAGGAGCCTCCTGTCATAACACCCTGGGGAGCTACAAGTGCACGTGTCCTGCCGGCTTCCAGTACGAGCAGTTCAGCGGAGGCTGCCAAGACATCAACGAATGTGGCTCCTCACAGGCCCCCTGCAGTTACGGCTGCTCCAATACTGAGGGCGGCTACCTGTGCGCCTGTCCCCCCGGTTACTTCCGAATAGGCCACGGGTAAGCACTGCGGTCGTGGTGGTGTGGGAGGCTCTCCCGTTCATAACATAATTAAGTGTATTTAACTGAAAATGACCTATCCTAGTGGAGGAGAACCATACTTTTTATAATCCCTGAGTTGGTTCCAGTTAGCTCTGCCAAGGTTTTAGGCTGCTTTATTGAGAGCAGAAACCTAGATTTCTGGGAATTCATAGACCGTCAAACAAAATAATGAAACTACGTTGCGATTACCTTGGATATATGGCTTCTCCACCTCATTGTCTTGATCTTCACATCTTGTTGGAAGGTGATTCATTTCTCAGGAAATTCGGCCGACCTGTGACAGAACTGGGGGCTCGGGCTGCACACCGCTGATCCACACTTCCCCTGGGGCAAGCAGGTGTCTATCTTGACTTAAAGTGCCTTCCTGCCTAGCTCCTATGAGAATAAATCAAAAAGATACCTTTTTGTGGTATCCTTTAAATTTTTAAAGTATATGTTACATTTCAGATTTAAAACTTACATTAAAAATTACCACAAGAGCATTAAATAGGAGAGTTAAAATAATTATTATATTTTCTGGGTAGAATACTTCCCTGCATTGTATGAGAGTTGGAACAGGGAAGATATATTTTTGTTTCACTCAGTGATCTAAGAGTTTAGTGTGAGCTTTCAAAGTGTAGCTCTTCTTCCCTGCTAAATTAATCTGGACTTGGATGTCTACTGATTGTTAATTATCCTCAAATTTTAACTTTTTAATTAGGAACACACAGACATTAAATATACAAACACACCCCACACACAAAAGTTACATTTTCTACAATACATACATACACATATATTGAATTATTCCTTTAGGGGTATTTGATTTCTTGACATACAAATGTCAAGACATTCATTTTGGGTCTGTGTAGACCTGAAGGTAAAAGAATGTTTCATGGGAAGCATAGGGAATGCCAGCAATAGGACACGAATTCCCAGATGTTTGTGTCTGGCTCTCTGTAGACTCATTCTTTATAAGTTTAATGCCAGAACCATTTTCCCAGCAAAAATTGTGACACTCCAAACTGGCTTCTGGCCAGTGGGACTTTGGAGTCACCCTTCTTGTAAATGGTGTTCCAGGGATATGAAAATACTGGAAAGGAGTTCTGAGAAAGAAGCCAGAGGCTGCAGATTTAGGATTTGCCTTCCAACAATGTAACCATTATGCAAATGCACACACACACACACACACACACACATACACACACACACGTGCACATGCGGGATGTGCATTAAGTATTTCATCCATTTTATTGTTGCTACACATTTCATGTTACAAGATAAAGGAAGAGAAGAGGAAATGTATTGGGCTTTGGCAGGATTGCAAAAAATAGTAAGAACCCATAAATTGCTGCAAAATGCAAAAAATATTCTGCTTATTGGCATTCTATTTTGAATCTAAAGGCCAAAAAAGAAAATGGGCTATAAAGAGTAAGCCAACTAATATAGGAAAAGAGATAAATAATATTTGGTCTACATTATAACCCAGTAGTAGAAACCTACCCATTTATGGTATGAATTTATGGTATTCATGAATCTCTAGAGTGGATTCTACCCCCAAAATAAATATTCTTTTAAGATCATTCAGATATTCCAACATATTTTGAAAGAGGAGCCTGGTAAATAAATACATTCCAAGTGGCCGATGGAATAGTAAGCAGGATAACAAAACAGGGCACTTGTGAAACAAGCCTCCCTCCATAACTTGGCTTTGATAACTGAAAGGCAAAGAAAACAGCCAAATGACTATTCTCCTGAGCATGGATTTGTTTACCCAGCCTCACATGAGTCAGAGCCAATGGCCCTAGTGGTCTTGAATGACTTGAAACAATTTCCCACAGTTGGGCAAGCTCTCATATGTATATTTTACACATTGCCTATCTTCACAATTTATTTCTAAATCAATCTCTGGTATCACCTAGAGCTCTTTCCCTATCTTCAGTACCTTCAGCCAAAGTGAGAGGCTGGATAGTAGGAGAGAGTGCTCAGAAGCTGGAGTAGTGCTGGCGGGGTGGTAGAAGTGGAGGCAGCAGGGGATCAGCTAGCTGGGAAGAGGGCGAGAAGCTGAGCAGCGATGTCTCCTGCCTTTGCCATTTCCCTGGAGCTTGTTTCATGAAAAGAAGACATTTTCATTGACCCACTCAAGTCACATGGACTCCCTCGCCCCACCTTCTTCTCTTGTTTCTACTCTATGTCCCTTCCTCAGAATAAGAAGAGCACAACGCCTGCCACATTCAGTTTAGGAAATGAAGGGGCAAATAAATATGCAAGCAGGGCCTAGAGAGATAATAGAAATCAACAAACTCAGGGAACTGGGAATCAGAGCCCAAACACAGAGGACTTTTGCGTGGCCCTCAGAACCAGCTGGTCATCCAGTGGGCAAATAATCAAGTGCTAAACGTCACCGGGCAAGGTCCAGACTTCATGAGAACCCTCGCCCCTCCTCCCTTCTCTCCCAGTCCTAATGAAAAACGTCTACACTTCCCTTCTACTGCAGGCACTGTGTTTCTGGAATGGGCATGGGCCGAGGAGGCCCGGAGCCACCTGCCAGTGGTGAGATGGATGACAATTCACTCTCCCCAGAGGCATGTTATGAGTGTAAGATCAATGGCTACCCCAAACGGGGCAGGAAACGCAGAAGTGCCAATGAAACAGATGCCTCCAGCATCAAGGTAGGTCAGAAGGTGGTTTCTCCTGATGTCCCTTGTTGCAGAGAGGCCTTCCAAATTCCTGTGGTTTCCTTCAAGGATGCTCCAAAGTGTGAAAAAGCTCCCTGGGGAGAAAATCCAGACATTCCCTGAGCCGTAGGCTGCATTTTACAAGAGTCGGTGGGGCTCTCTGGAGTTCTTGCTGCTTTTAGGGAGTGGCCATATGGAGGTTTTCACATACTTGCTCATTTCCTCTGTCTCGCCAAAAAGAAAGTCAAACACCCACCCAAAGTCTGCTGAGAGGACAAGGTCTGAGACCCAGGACAGCAAGTGGGCAGAACAGTGAAGTGACATAGTGCTATCTCCACAGAGACGCCAAGTTCTAAAAGCTAGAGGCTCCTCTACTGAAAAGAACCATGTGGAGTGTGAGGGAACTTGGATTTTAGACAAAAACAACATGGAGCTCGAGCAGCCTGGTTTTCTTTGCCTACGGCTGCTGCAACCTTTCAGTCAACTCAGAAATGCACAGATATTCACCCAGTCCTCTGGCTCCAGGCCCAGAGAATCCAGCACATGTGGTCCCAGAGAGGCAAGCAACAAGCCAGGTGAAAAGCAGTGAGCATTGACAGATCGTCAGAGTCAGGAAGTAGGTTCATAGGTGTGTCCTTCAGAGGGGTTGGTTTTGTGTCATGAGCAAAATCAAAGTAGACTGGTTCTTTCTTAGCATCAGTGCTGCATCCCATCTGCTGTGGTCTGGGAAATGAGGTACATCCATGGAAAAAAATAGTCTATTAAAACAGTGGTTCTCAAACTTTAGCATGCATCTGGATCATCTGGTAGATTTGTTAAAATGGATTTCTGGGAGCCACCTCCAGGGTTTATGGCTCAGTAGGTCTCAAGGTGGCCCAGAGAACTTGCATTTCTAATGGATTTCAGGTGCTGCTGAAGCTGCTGGTCCAGAGACCACCCTGAGGCTCAGTGCACTGAAGACCTCCAAATACAAGCGGCTTCAACTTGGCTTTCTTCTTGACATTGGTTTAATATTTTTTGATGTTATAAATATGTGCCAATTTAACATGTGTGTGTTTAAACAAGGTGTTTTACAAACATGCATTTTCAACATAGTATTTATAATGTGCAGAAAGCTATTATTAGTGTGAGATTTGAGTCACTTTTTCTTTAGAATGGGCATTATCGGCATGTTTATATTTTACTGAACACATTGCCACATGTCTTCCCAGGATCAGCCTGAGATAGAAGCCAATGTGAGTCTTGCAAGTTGGGACACTGAGAAGACAGCCGTGTTTGCCTTCAATATTTCCCACATCAGTAACAAGGACCGAATCTTAGAACTCCTTCCAGCCCTCACGACTCTGACAAATCACAACAGATACTTGATTGAATCAGGAAATGAAAATGGCTTCTTTAAAATCAACGAAAAGGAAGGGATCAGCTACCTCCACTTCACAAAGAAGAAGCCAGTGGCTGGAACCTATTCATTACAAATCAGTAGTACTCCACTTTATAAAAAGAAAGAACTTAATCAGCTAGAAGATGAATATGACAAAGACTACCTCAGTGGTGAACTGGGTGATAATCTGAAGATGAAAATTCAGATTTTGCTTCATTAATTCACCCTCCAGAGACCAAATAATTAAAAAACAAAGATAGATAGGTAGAACTGAATTTTTCCCCTAATCAGAGTTTTCATATCATAGGTACAATCTTTCACCAAGTAAATTTCTATAAATAAGCACTATTCTTGTATTACAAAAGAAAAAAGGTACAAGTGACTGCCCTAGTACAAACAACCACTTTCTCAGGCTTCTCATGTATGTAGCTAAGCTACCTTGTCATATGTGTTGATTGTTGGAAACCGGGACATGTATTTCCACTGGGGGTTGGCCCTCCATGCTGATGAGCCAGCCTTCCAGCCTATGTACAGGAATGTGCTTTCAATGGATGGACTGTTCTGTTTTTTCAAAATTTTAAACTTTGCTTCTCCAAATACAAGTATTAGGTTGGCCATTTATAGTATCTATTTGGTGCTAGTAAATTCCCAAACTAGATTTATAATTGCACTGTAACATTTACACAACTTAGAAACCAAATTACCAGTATTCAGTTCAAATACTTCATTAATTTCAATCAACCAAAGTTAGTTCAGTAGCTTATCTCAGTTATGAGTATAATACATTACATGTAAATTAAGTGTGTGTATACTGTAATCTTGCTATTTTTTATCATTGAAACATTTATAAACTAGAATAATAATGCCCTTAATGTGAGGGTATGTAATGGTGCTTATTAAGACCAAAGACTTGTTAAATGTATACACCAAATGGTTATGAAATTTCTGTGACTGGCCCACACATGCATGGAGGTCTGGGAGGACCAGGAAACACCCTCAGCAGTGAGAGGATAGATTACCAGCACATCTTTCATCACACCTGTGCAATAGACCAAGATTACCCTCAGCCATTCCTGTCAACAAGGGGTCCATGTCATAAATGTCACAATAAAACAGTCTCTTCTTTTTTTAGTGTACCCCTTGGCTTTGTGTTCTTACCTGGATCTGGGATTGGTGGGTCAGTCTAGGGGGTAAGTAAAATCTCCTGAAATTAAACTATCCTGGGCACGATGGTTACAGCTTCTAAAGTTGCCTAATGTACACTGACATTTTTGAGTTAATCCCTTGTCTGATTTATGAAAGAGAGCTGAGTTATTTCTCACCAATCAGAAACTCAGATTGTAGCATCATGCTTTAAACATGACCTAATCAATCCTGTGACTTTCAAACTACTAAATTTAAGTACTTTTAAGATATCAGGTTCAGTCATCTTAGAGTGCATGCATTTCATTATCAAAGATTTATCACACCTCCTTCCCCTCAGTGTTGGCCAGCCTGAAGTGTTCAGCCATTTTCCCCCTAAACATCTGTTGTTGATAGTCAGTAGTAGCCTAATTACAAAGGGATAATTCCAAATTGAATCCAACTGAATGCTAGAACTCTCATTTTCTGGATGTCATAATTTGAAAATCCTGCTTTATTTGAAGTACAATATTGAATATTTACCAATGAAGCACACTCAAGTGACATGGAATAATTTCTAAAATCCCTAAGGGCGAAAATAAAGGTGAAAGATTTCAGGAAGAAACATACAGGATTTAGGAAAGTCCTCTCCAAATCTTTGAAGAGCTAGATGAAAGAAGCTGGAGTAGGTGTGTTCCCTGTTATTCCAGAAGACAAAACCAAGGTAGTGGCATGAAGCTCAGTTTAACACACACCTTCCTAATTATCAAGCTACCCGCTGAGTGAATGGATTTCCTTGCAGTGTGACGAGTTTCCTGTCACTATCCAGAGGTTTTCAGTCCAGGCATAATGGCAGACGGAAAACAAGAATCCTTTCTTACACCAACAGGCCATGAACATCTTGAAGTATTCTATCACTTATTTTGCCACCCAAAAAATCTTGCTCATAATAGGTGCTCAATAGAAATGAATCAAGTGACTGTTTGGAAGGGATTTGTACCTTGATTAGGAAGTTAAAATATGACTCAAAATTTCCTTCTAACTCTGCACCTACAGGTCTAGGATGGAAGTGTACTAAATTGTTAGAGAAGCATATATAACGTATGGTAGACAACAGTTTGCATACAGAAAATGTCTTTGCTCATTTAACCAGAAGTGCATTATATTCAATAATGAGTTTTCTTTATACCAAACAACAGGAGAGTACGGCGTTGGCACATAGTGGATCACTTTGATATTTTTAATAGTTTCAGTCTGGATTTTATTTATTTCAGAGCCAACAATTTTTCAACAGCATATTTTCCATGTTTCTGACTGTAACAAAACATTTTTCTCATTGTTCCATTGTAAATATTCCTCTTGTTGGAACCCTTTTTAATCCTGAGATTTAAACCTGTACCTTTTAATTATCTGTGACCTTTCAATTTTACTTTCACTGGTTGACAAATTTGGTTTTGTAAATCTCTCAGAAGCTTGAAAAAGTCTTGTCTCTATCCACCAGCCCATTTCATTGGCCAATAATTATTTTGTAAGTAAGGTTGAAATGAACTCAGCTGGCCTTGTGAAATGTTTAAACTCGCACAAACAACTGCATTTTTGTTCGACAAATAGCACTTTACTCAGCCAGAATTGCTTTGG
The DNA here is from genome assembly GCF_040802235.1 of Manis javanica. NCBI lineage: Eukaryota > Metazoa > Chordata > Mammalia > Pholidota > Manidae > Manis > Manis javanica. The sequence continues at coordinate 98,308,124 of NC_133163.1, read as the reverse complement.
ACATTGCCATTACAAATATAGTTCAACTTCAGAATCATGTTTGTAAGTTAGGAGAGCCAAAATAAAGGACAATTAGGTTGATACTATATTAGTATACTTAAAAGTTATATGCCTATAAACTGTTAGAGACTTTAAAATCACAGTCAGCTTTGTCCACAGAATGTACTTTTTCCTATTTTAACTACAATTCCTAAAGATATATTAGACATGTGATTATTAAAATGTTTAAGGACATTGTTTTTAAATGCTAAAAAGACTATTACTGGGAGAAAAGTTAGTTTTCACATACACAGCTGAAGGCAAAGTTATTTCCCCCCTTGCCAATTTTAAATAACACTTTGTAAAAAAGAACAAAACAGTGAACCAATTTGCTTCATTAAACTCTTTGAAACCCAATGTGAGCCTAATATTATGTACTGTTAGGAAAAGATTCTCAGTATTCTGAGTTTAATATTGGAGAGAAACCAAACAAGGCTGTGAATTTGATCTTGCAACTTCCCATGTGTATCCGTGACTGGGTTCGCTTGTAGGATCAGGTCTCAATGAAAGATTCTGACATTCTCACAAATGTCTGTATAAACATGAGGGCCTTGTACATTTGACATCCGACAGACCTGAAAATATCACAAAATCTGTTATTTCAGCTAACGGCTAATGAATCCAAAATGGGTTTAATTTTTTATTTTTTTGGCAAACAAAGCCCCAGACCTCTTTTTAGGACATGAGCTGTTTTGCATCCTTAATCCAAGCCTGAATTATGACCTCTACAAATGGATGTCAGTTTTGTTTTTTACTACTGGAGAGTGGAAGGTGCATCCTTTCTTACTGAATGAAGTCACAACAGGTAAGTGGGTATAGTTTCCTGCTAGCTCAATTCTCTACTATTGATCCATTGTTATTTTTGTAATTATTCCCATTTCATAAATAAATGCAGCATTACTGTCTGCTTTCTTTTGTCACTTATGGGTTGGTTATTGTGTCGGCTAGAAGGTATCACACTCAGTGTTTCTGGAATCCTTAGCTCAGGTTCAAAGTTAAGCAACACTGAGGCAGAGACATTTAGCAGAAAGCAGCTGTTCCATTCAGCGATTCCTGTGTGACTTCCATACCCCACCTGATGTGTTCTTCACAGCTGTGCTGGGAGTTGTAGAAATCAGAAGAGGTCTGTTCCTTTTTAATGTAAAATTCTCTCTGAGGAAAAATTAAACCAGACCTAAATGATTCAGCTTTTTCCTCTCCTGGAAACAGAAATGTTTGCAAACATCCTAATGATAATCACACACCCCACTGATCCCCTCAGCCATTGACAGAAAGAGGTCTCAGCCTGTGTATTTGCATCTGCTTGGTGCTCTGCTTGGGAGACCCCCAGTAGCTCTGCTGTGAAGAAAGCCAGACCTGTTGGGAAAGATTAATGGGGACTTGATACAGCAGAACTTCAAGCTCCTAACAGGCTGGGCTGGGTTTGTGTCCGTGTGTTTTTGTTTCAACCTGAAATCCACGTCGTGTGCTGCTCAGCCTTTCTGTCTCTGGTCACACCAGGATTATCTCCCTTCCGCATATTCACTGCACGACTCTAGGGCAGTCCCGTGACCCACCTCCAGTGACCCTGCAGGATCGCAAGCTCCTCTGAGGCCTGCTGCTTCCTACACGTTTGTAACATCGACCACAGCAGGCTTGCTTGCAGGTCATTCACAGAAAACATTGAGCCTGGGAGTCAATCTGCTGCAGAACCAGCTCCCCGAGAGGACAGCTCCTGGGCAGGCCCACCCTGGGTGAGCACAGGCCCACCCTGGGCACATCCGCCCGCCTCCACTTCCTCTTCCTTTTCTTAAGTTTTGTCAACACACATGCTTTGGGCACTTGCCTTGTTTTACCTGCATGGGGCATTATGCACAAAGACGAATGCCCCATGCAGTTACTAGCCTCCTGGAACTTTAAAATAAAGAGCAGATTGCCCCCAGTTGTATCTCTGTGGGGCCTTGGTTAGACTTTGCAGGCTCCTGGAGGGAGTGTCAGGACGGAGGGGCTGGAGGGCCAGCTATAGTTCTGTAGTAAATTCACCTTTGACATCTGCAAGGCTCTGTTTAGATCTTTATAAATCACCAAAATTAGAAACCCTAATTCTAATTAAAAATAAGAATTAGAAAATTCTAGGATATCTCACCCCATAGTGCTGAAAAGTGGAGATTTTCAGTAGTGAGCTCACACTTAGTTTCCTTAGTTTAAATGAAAATTACCTTGAAACCTAACATAAGGCAGAGCAGCTTTGGTTAAAGCAGAGCTAGACAGCCTAGAGTCTTTCCACTCCCTCCCTCAGGACAATTCTTGCTGGAAATTATAACTGAATGATCCTTTTGAGTCTTACTGAGTCTATAAATGGAAGGCAAATATCATTTATAATCTTTATTTTAAATGTTGACACAAACTCTGCACCCATGGTACTTAAATAAGGGTGTTATAAATATCATGTCAAATAAGGAAGTTATACACATTTTCATAGTATTTATATGTGGTAGACACTGACTAGATACTCACCAACCTGGGCCTACAAAAAAGACTACATCTCCTAAATTCCTCCCCAGTTACATTGGTGCTGTGTGATGGATTCTAAGCACTGAGATGTCATGAGATTATGGGATGTCAGTATATGCCATTGCCAAGTTTAACCAAAAAAAATCTAATACAAATCTTTCACACTCCCAAAAAATAAACTTTATTGCAATAAGTCATTGACATTTTGGTATTTGTTATAGCAACCACTATTAATTACCCTAATACAATTATACATAAATGTATATATATAAATGTACATTTGTATGTCGAGTTGTATTACTCAGGGTAATTACTATATAAATGTTTTTTTATTAGGGTAATTTGCACACACACATACAAGCACATCAATTGTTCTCAACCTTAGCTACATATTAGAGTGACTCAGGGAAGTTTAAAAAAAACCTCAGTATCCAGGTTGTGCCCCAGACCCATCAGTTCAGAATCTCTGGAGCTGAGGCTCAGCCAGTATGAGCTTTGAAAGCTCTCTGAGTCATTCCAATCTGCAGCCAAGTTTGAGAAGTGCTCTAAATCTTCAGGTCCATTGTGAAAGTCAGGCAATTGGGAAAATTCACCGGGCAATTCTGAGATGCACCCCATCTGCTGTTGACACTGCTGACCTACAGGACATGGTGTTATCACATGAGAATGCTAACCATAACATATCCTGACTCTGCAAACTGTACCTCTTGCCTGGAGTGTGGGGTATGCATCAGTAGAGGACAATCAGGCAGCAGTGAGGTGTGGATGTTGTCAAGTGGTCGCCTTACACTCATTCACCAACCCCGTGACTGTCATTCACACTAGTCTTGGGGTAGAATGGCAGTTCTTGCCTCCATAGTGGGTAATTCCCAGGAAGTTAACATCTCCAATGTGAGATCTGTGCATAAAAAAACGTTGGGGAAACCTCCTAAATATATCTAATCAAATAATGGTTTGGTGAATTCGTGTTTCCTCATACTGCTCTTTACAAAACTGGAAAATATAAATTAGTTCTTTTGAAGCAAACGGTTCTCCAGGGTGAAAAGAGAAACTTTATTTTCAAGAATTGATCAGTTTCTGCTAAAAGTGTGCAAATTATATGGTGGGGACTCGGGTCAGGCCATCCCCCAGCCCACTGACTGCCTCTGGGCTCACGTCACTCCCCCCATGAAGTGCTGACCCGAGGGCATGGTGCCATTTACTGCCAACGGGGGAGGCGTTCGTTCTGTTGCCTAAAATTTAAAACGAACTTGCTTCCCAAGACGTTTCCTGGTTCAGAAAACCACAAAAAAGAAACTGAAGACAAAACAAGAGTTACAGAAAAATACAATGTTATCGCCAATTGGAGAATCAGAAAAAGGAACTTCGAAATGTATTTTAAATAAGAATGCTCAATTATATTGCTGTGTACTTCAAGGGTACGGGACTATCCAATTATACATGATGGGAAAGATAGGAAATAAAAAAAATCATTACAAATAAATTCAAATGTTTTGTTACATTCAATGCATGTAATAAATTCCCCATGTTGAATATGAAGACGTCCATTTTAATTAAGAAAAATTAATCTGTTTCTTCCTGTCCTTACTAAATGTAAATCATACTCAAACAATGTCTGCTTGAAGGCATCAAATTATTAGCCTGCCCAGAGCATCCGTATATCAGTCTAGTCCACCCTAAAATATACTAGAACAGTGCTTCTCAGGCTTAACTGACATCAGGTGAGGATCTTGTTAAAGTGCAGAGTACGAGTTTGAAGGTCTGGAATGGGGCCTGAGTCACCCTCCCTAATAGCCAGTGATGCCCATACTGCCTTAATAAAACTTTATTAAAACAGGCAGCCAGCTCATAGTTTGTAGTTTGCAGTTGGAATTGCTAAAATATCGTTTATGTTGGTCACTGATTATTGTGCACTCGAGAAGGGTGCCTCTCTTGCCTCGCCCTGGGCCCCGGCCAGCCCTCCTAGCAGCCTGCAGACCCCACTCCCAGTCCTGGCATCCTGCCAGTTCCCTCATTCTTCCTGGCATCTCGCTTCACTTCCAAATCCATCAGTCTGCCTCCCAGCCTGCCTCCACGCCCTACCACCAGTTCCCATCACACGTAACGTGTGTTCAAAAGCGCAAAATTTCAAGAAGATACTGGAATGTGTATTGACCATATATGTTATCTCTGAATTTACAGCTCTCCCTAAATGAAATTCCAGTATCAGTGAAATAATTTTTTAAGTGCTTTACTATAGTTGTAGATGTGATATTTCCTGATGGTGTGTGTGGGGGGGGGTTACCTGTGTGTGTGTGTGTGTGTGTGTGTGTGTGTGTGTGTGTGAGTGAAGTCCATACATTAAAAAAATTTCTTTGAGTGGGATCTCATGAAAAAAGTTTGCCTCCAACGAGTTGGGTATTTATAACCTATCTACTATCATCAGAATATTCTGGTATTATTTCCTTTCTTACAGGGCTTTTGTCAGAAAACTTCTGGAAATATATTCATATATAAAAAGCCTGCCAAACACTGTCAGACTTAAAAGGAGCTTCAACTGCCTCTTCAGTAGTGGGGGAGACTGTCTGATTTTTTTAAGATATGCTAAACTGTGTCGGCTTAAAATAACTTCAGATAATCCATCATTCCTTTATTGCTTTAATTCTTTAAATATGTGTCCATTTTTTAAAAACAGATTGACACAATTCCCAAAGTCTCAACATACCAATCTGATGAGATGGTTGATCCTCATCAACTTGATATTTAATAAAGTGCTTAACAACAGCTTCCAACTTAAAGATTTCATCATATGACTCTTATCTACATCTCATTTATAAAAATATGAAACAGGGTCACTTCCAGCATGGTTTCTTTACTACCTATTTCCAAAAAAGTTTAATAATTGGTGCCCTCTCCTCCCTGTCTGGCCTCTGCTCCCTTGGTCACAAACCGCAAAAGCCCTCTTATCCAAATATATACACCCATTTACTCACATTCTGAGCAACAAGTAGACACAAAATATTTCCTGTCCCTCCACCTTAAAGGGTAGGTCAGTGGGAAGCCAAGCAAACAGGACCAACAGGACAGCAAATCATATATAACTGATCCCTTCTTATCTATGGAGAATCTGAGGCTCAGGAAGGTTAAGTAATTTTCCCAACATCACACAGCTAAGTAGTGACAGCAATGGGATTCAATCCTAAACTTACCTAACTCTGTTTTGAAGAGAATAAAAGGAGGTGTGTGATGGGATGAGTGGTGCATGGTCTAGGAGGGGAGATCACCGAAGATGGTGTAGCAGAGGACTTTAAGTTTGCTTATATTTAACCCAAGATGGTGTTTACCTACTAGCAAATATTTATTGAGACCTTCTATGTGCTTTGCCCTATGCCAGGCTTTATAGTGAATGCAGGTGAGGTCTACACCATTGAACTACACTACTCAAGGGGTTTAGAATCCAGTAGCAAAATTAACACAAATGAAGCCACTGCATGGGAATGTGCATGCACACACACAATATACAGAAAAGATTTGGTGTCCATAATGTCCCAAGCACTTCAGAAGTATCCTATATAAACCTTACAACCATCGTGCAAAATTAGGTACAATTAATCTCTTTTTATTGATGGAGAATCTGAGGCCCTGGAGAGGTAAGCAATCTTCCCAACATCATAAAGCTAATAAGTGGCAGAGATGGGATTCTGTCCTGACTTTATCTAACCATGTTTTGGTCAGGGAAAAACCTCAGTGGCTCAACCTTATAAAAGTTTATTTCTTGCCCAAAGCCTGCACATGTTCCTGGTGGTCTGGGTTTTCCTGGGAGGTCAATCTCCAGGTGGTGACCCAGGAATCCAGGCCCCTTCCATCTGAAACTCTGCTATTTCCAACCTCTGACATCTGACACTGCCAGTAAAGAGGAAGAGTGAGTGATGATGGACATGCAATGCTGTGACTCCCCCCACCCACAAGCGACATAAATCACTTTCATTTCACTGACCCAGTTTCATAGCCCCAGTAAGATGCCAGGGAACTGGGAAATGGAGTGGCTGGCTAGCTGTGTCCCAGAAACAACTTGACCTCATGGAAGGAGAGCAAGTATCTCTGGTGGTCAGCAAGCACTCCGCTCCACACTCCAAAGCTACTAAATATCACATGAAGAAGAGCTAAATTATGTGGTGTTAAATTACAAGTTCTAGAAAGAAGTTCAAATGAGTGGGAAATCATAAGGTTGGAGCAGAAAGAAGGGAACCTGAGTAAGGTGAGAAAGCATTGCTGGCAGAACAGAACCAGAGTGAACATGCGAAGTTGGGAAGATAAGGATGTGCTCATGGTCATGTTGCCAGACGCAGTGGTGGGTGTTCCAGGCTAAGCTCCTATGGGAGGGCAACTCTGTGAGTCCTGTTGTGCTTCACAGCTGTGCAGGCTGTAGACTTCCAGGGCCCTCTCAAAATGTAAACTCACAGAGGCCAGGGCCCATGTCATGCATGTTGTATTTTGCTATTCAGTGCCCAGAACTTGGCAGTTGCTCAGAAAAGATGAATTGTGAATGTTCTACGGATAGGAGGGGGCTTTCAAAAAATGTGCTGAGAAGTAGATAATCCAAGGTCTTCTATTGCCATTGTCTACTGTTGGGCTTTTCCTCACCTAAAAGGAGTTGTAAATTCCTTGGATCTTGTAAAATATAGCTCTGCCACACAGAAGTCCTAAGGTTCCGTAAGAAGTATATAGTGGAGGCGGTGGAAGATCATTTCCATTGGAGGTGTTGCAAAGCTTCTTGGAGCGGCAGCAGCCGAGCTGGGCTTCTGCAGAGAGAAAAAGCCTGAGGAAGGGCACTGCAGTGGGCATGGACAGAGTGGGCAGTAATGCCAGCTGGCGGGGGTATAGGGTCCTGAGATTGTAGTCACAGAGAGGCTAGAATGCATCCCCCCCGCCAGAGCAGTTTTAATAGAGCAGTTGCTTAGGGGCACATTAGAAATAATAATCCAGTAAGGAGTGTATAGGGTGTCCTGGGAAGTGGAGAGACTGAGGCAGTGGGGTAAATCAGATGCCTCTGACTTCGTTGCTCTTCCGCAGTCACACGGCCAAGGCCCCTTACCTCACTGAGCATGCAGGCATGAGGGCGGGGGCTATTTCTATCTCAGTCATCGGCTGAAAGAATGAAATCCTGTGGGAGTCTAGGCTGGAGGCCTCAGCAAGGCAAAGATTTGGGGAGTAGAAGGGCAGAAAATGGATTCAAGGGTCACATGAGGTGGGAGGCCCTTTTCCCTGCTCTGCTGTTTTGTCAGGTGACCAGGGAAAGTCACTTCTTGTCTCTGCTTTTCTGCCTTCTCCCGGTCCCCCAGATATGAACCCTGAGGACCTGGGATTACAGAAGAGTTTAAGGAAGACTGAAAGTAAACAGGCTCGTTAAGACCTTGTGAAAAGGAAAGCAAGGTGATGCAAGTGTGACCCTGGGGCACAGAGCTGCTGTGATTGGTGACATCTTAAGGTGGTGGGTGTCTGAGTGGCCACAGAAGACAGGACCCTGTGGGAAGAGGGGAGACTGAGTTCATTATGTGTATGTGGAATAAGTGGGTGTGGAAGGTGGTTTTGCCTTGGTGGCTGGAAAATAATAGTAACTTATAAGATGTAAAGCTCTTTTAAGCCTGTCAAAGGCCACCAGGACAAACGGAGGAGACCTCTGGTGGCAGGAAGAGGCAGCAGGTTGGGTGGTGGGTCCGGGCAAGCGAGGGAGGCTTTCTATGCTCCCATCAGCACATCTGTATAAGGAAGATGCTATGTCTGTGTCTGAAAGCTGCCCTGGGCCACCCCCCTCATCGGATGCTCCCTGACCTCCCTCCTCCGAGCCTACATTCTGTGCTCCCACTGTCATTCTAGGAGTATCCATACCCAAGATGGCGCAGCCCAGGGCATTCTCCATTCTTTTGGCCTCTTTAGGGATGGGGAAAGGTTGCTGGAAGAACGTGAAACTCAAGTCTTGTAAAGTGCAGTGGCTCCACCCCAATGTGACTTAAGTGAAGTGAATCCCCTTTGGAAGAGAATTGACTCAAGATGCAGTGCTCCAAGATTTGAAAAGTCCTATAGCTAAACTCCAGGCTGAGGTCTTGTACATGTGCAATGGCCTTTCTGGTTTGCAAAGCTCTGTCATGTGCACATGTTCTCCCTGAGACGAGGACGATAAACAACACGATGAGCCCATGAGCTGGCTACTGCCTGTTCCAAGGGAGGGGAGGCCTTCCTGACCACGCGAGGTGCCCCACACCCTCTCCCCTCCCTTTCCCACAGCCTTTCGACCCCTCAGGGAGTGCTGAAGGAGATGAGCTAGTGCTCAAAGCTCCCAAATCTGGGCAAGCATCGGACCACCCCCTCTGCCTTCCAACCACAGCAGACCAAGAGGAAGGATGCTCCCGGCTCTGATCAGTGGCTGGAACCAGGGAGTCTCAGGAGAAGGGCTGAGCAAATTGGGTCAGACTTCTGTGCCGGGATGGGAGATTCCTAGGAGTGACTGGGTATGTGTCAGCTGCGAAATGATTCCACACTCATCTCCCAGCAACTAAGCCGCCACCGCCCTCCCCTCAGGGAGCCCCAGCTGCCAAGGAGCACCACTCTGTCCTTTGGCTGCTGCCGCACGCGTGCTTAACAAGGAGCATCCTTTGTGGAGCCCGTAAAATGTGCCAGGCAGAGTGTAACCACTTTACAAATAAATGTAACCGATTTGCCAGCTCAGGATATCAAATGAGGTCACATTCTCTCAAATGTGAGCATTAAATGCCTCTGTGTACATGTTATGTCTATGTAAGAGCTCCAAGGTCCAGGAAGTCTTATTCTGTCCAAGAAGTCAGTCCAGATTAGCATTGCCCAAAGGCATTAAATCCAGAACCTTGCCTAGTCTGCCAAGCAACCTCATTCTTTCTAGCTGTGGTCACCACAGCCAGCGGTCACTCCTGAGATGCCACACAATGCCCCTGGAGACAGCCCCTCAGTGGATTCGGTGACCTGGCATCTGAGGTGGCCCGTGCCCCTTCCAGGAACCAGGGCCCTTCAAATAGGCATTTCCAGTACAGGAACAAGTTCAAAGCACTGTGGATATCAGAACGTGTGCTCGCTATGCTCCATTGTCCTCTGCCCCTGTCACCCCAACTCAGGGGCCCTTAGTCACCAAACACCAAGGGCTAGGGCACAGCTCTGCTCTTTATACACAACATTCTGAGTTCACACACACAGAGTTATTTTCCCGACCCAGCTCCCCACTATACTTTCTACTGAGCTCTGAATCTCATCCCTTAAGTGATGAAAAAAGGACAACTTCTCCATATGTGACATCAACCCGATTTCCTGTCTCAGGATGACTAGCATATTTCTCAGGGAATCACCCACCTTATTATCAGTGGGTTACCTTTTTTAAGTCTCACATCCCTTTGCATTATTATGAGGAATCAGGTAGAATGATGTTAAGGCTATTGCTCAAGGTCACACAGCTAATTAATGGCATAACTGGGATTTAAACCCACACCCTATTGACAACCCAGCCCTCATCCATCTCACTAAAGTGTTCTTGGTTGGGATGTTCATTCAAGTCAAAGCCAAGGGAAGAGACTCCTTAGGTAGGCAAATATATTTCTTTGTGGAGCCACTTCAGGAAAATAGGGAAAATCATGTGGACACAGCCAAGCCAAAAGCCTTTATCTGAACTCCACTGGAGATGAAACACCTGAGTAATTTGTAAGTAGCCAGGACATCACGCCACATGTGGTTGTAGCAGTTTAGCACACGTGTTAGTGTTGGACTGTGGTCTGGCCTGTCACTCTTACTAGGCCAACAGCCTGGGTTAAGAAGACCTAGGAGAGTGAGTGTGTGAGAATCCAAAGGCTTATGTGCCAGCTATGAGCCTCTATCCACTCCTAAGCTGGTTTTTGGCCTCCAACTCAGCCTCCTTGGTCATAGACCCTCTTGGGCATGAGGCTTTTTGGGCAGAAACCCATGGAAAGAAGGGATTTATCTCATCTTGAATAAAGTTATTTGGATATATGAACTTGACTTTTGCACTATGACCCCCATCACCCTCTTCTATCCCAGTAAAGGCCCAACCACAGTGAAATCCTATCTGCTCCAAACAGGAAGTTCAGAGGGAAAATATCTGAGCAGACATTAGATCTGAGTCCCAGGCAAGAGCCAAGTAGCTGATGGAGAAATCAGAAAGTGGAGGCTGTGGGCACAGAGGAGAGGAGGAGCAGGTGGCTCTGAGACAGAGGCACGATCTCAGGTGCGCGTGGAGGAACGTCAGGGGGAAGCGAGCCGCAAACCACCAGACCAGAGCAAATGCAGGATCCACAGCTGCCCGGTGGCCTGTCCACAGGGAATGTTGCCAAGAAGGGACACAGCAGGGAGGAGAGGAGTGGAAGATTCTCGGCACCTTGCTGGGCAGCCAGCAACTGGGGGACGTGGTGCCAGCTATGCTTCCTGGGCTCCACCTCTTGAGCAACTCATTTGGGGTGTTTTTGCCCCTTAGATCTGGGTACATGAGGCTCGAATCCTCTCCCCACCTTCACCCCCACCTACACTGTGGAAATTCAATACTCCGCCCAGGATTTCTATGAATTCTTGAAGGTTTATATTATCGCTGTCTTCTCTGCCACTTAAGCTTCTAGTTCCCAGCCTGTTTTGTCTGTTGTACACCATATCGACTCAGATATCAAGTACAACACCCTCCTTCCAGTTTCTACACACCTCTGCCCTCTCTTCCAAAGCAGACTTTAAAGGATTTTGGTTTAGAGGAGAGACGCCGGAGAGTATTCCTCGTGGAGGTGTGAAGCAGCTGTCATGGAGGGCAGTCTTTTACTATTTGTCTGCTTGCTTTACACTTTTTCACGAGTGAACATTTTGTTACTACATGTGCCTAAACACATGGTTTCTCTTTCATGATGGTGGGTGGGTAGATAAGCATCAGGTAACCGTACATAGAGCTAACATTTATTGAGAAGGTACCATGTGCCAGGCGCTGTTAAGAAATTTATATGGAGCAATTCATTTTATCCTAACAACTATCACCATTTTAACAACTAGGAAACTGTCATTAAAAGATAAAGTGGTAAAGTAATTTCTCCAAGGGTACTCAACTAATAAATAATGGGACTGGGTTTTAAACCCAGGCAGCGTGACTCCAGACCTTCACTCACAACTAGTGTCTATCTAGAGCCTCTGTCTGGAGCCCAAACATCATTTGAGAATGTGAAGAACAGCTCCAGGAGTGACTGGACCTTCTCTGTGGGAAGCCAAAGATGAAGAAAGTGGGGAAGGAGATGAGAAAGTCTAATTATTAAATGGCTAATTGAATGTGGGCAATGAGAGAGAATGATCTCTTTCATAAAGAGGCTGATTTTCTCCCAGAGTCATAGACTGTGGACCTGGATCCTAGCAAAGCTCAGAAAAAAAAAAATTCATTACCCAGTGTGGTAATGAACATGTCCTAAAATTGATTGTGGTAATGGATTCACAACTATGTGAATATATTAAAAGTCCTTGAGTTGTACATCTTAAGTGGGAAGAAAGACGGCATGCTCAAGTGGCTCAGAGCGAAGAGAGGTTCACAGAGGGATCGCTTACAAGGGCGGAGCAGGGTTCAAAGGTCCACAAGGCTGGTAAACCACCGGGGACAATGGGAAGCTCTTCCCACTGCTAGGCCTGAGGCGGCAGAAGGGGGAAGGAGCCTTACCGCAGCTCTGTGAGAGCTAGAATTGGGGAAGGAATGTGGGGCAGCCATTGTCAGAACTGCTGGCAGGCGGACAGAACCTCAGCGGAATCAACACTCCAGACACTCTCCTTTCCCTCCCTCTAAGTTCGTGCTGCTGCCTCCTGTTTGCCAAGCCCAAGTAAAAACCAGAGGCAAGGCAGTCTGGTTCATAAAGGGATGTAGAAACAGAATAACCAGTCCCTTCCAGGACCTTGCAAGTGCACTTAGAGGTTTACCCAGCAAAGAAGTTCCCTGCACCGTGTACAGTGTGCACGTACAAGAATGGTATTAGCCCCATTCTCTGTAGGAGACCCAAACTGGAGACTCCTCAAGTGCCCATCCACAGCAGAATGGCTACATGAGTCGGCTTATATTCCTTCACATAGAGGAACCGTGGAGCAATGAAATGAATTAACTACAGCTGTACAAAATGGCAAGGACAAATTCCACAAACACAATGTCGAGCAAAAGAAGCAAGAAAAGTGTGATTCCATGTATACAAAGTTCAAAATGGTGCAAAATTAATTTATATTGCTTAGGAATACATACAGGTGATAAAACTATATATTTAAAAAAATGATTGGCATAGAAGTTTACCTCTAGGAAAGAGAGAGAGAAGGTTGTAACACATGTTGCATGATGAGCGGGGACAGGGCAGAGGAAGCCTTTGTGGGCTGGCAGTGTTCTATGCTTGATGCGGCAAATGGTTATATAGATGTTTGCTGTATACATAGTCACTAAAAATATATTTTAATCTGCATGTTTATATTTAATAAGAAAAATAGAAAGGAAAGCATTTTGGTATAATTTTCCTATGTTATTTAGGCATACACATATACATAGTGTATTTAACATTATTTCTGCATTTGCAAATTTTCTCACTTATCATGAGAACATTAGCATTTTCCAACATCAATAAAACTCTTTTCCAAGTTCGTTTTAGGTCTATATAATACTGACAAATTGTCTATATTATGAGTACTTAACTATTCTCTTATTGAGAACATCTAAGTTTTACCAGTACTCTTTCATTTATGACACTTCTTGCCTCTTCTAATGAGTAGTCACTTTAAGAATTTCTAACCCATATTTTCATATCCAGGCTTCATTTGGCTGATGGGAGAAAAATAAAAAGAGTCTTAAAGGTTATAACTGACCCCAGTCTAGGTTATGTTTCCCTTTGATTAGCCTTTGTCACCCTTTCTGCTTGTCCTTCATGACATTTATTATCTTTGTAAATACTGTAATTAGTTATCCATTGTCTTGCCAATAGGTTTCAGTCCCGGGCAAGTTCGCTGTGGATTCAGTGTGACCAAAGAAAGTGACAGCAAAACGTTCTTGGGGTGCAAGGGTTATACCCAACTTTTTTTCCAGGTGGCAGGTCAGTCACTAAAATACCATTCACTCAGGTCGAGTCTGCATGCAGCATGCCAGTCTCTGCCTCTGGGCCCCTCTGCCTGCACAGCCGTCCTCTGGGCCTCTCTGCACAGTCGTCCCGCACAGCCATCACCTGGGCCTCTGTCCTCAGTGCTGCCACCACTCCAGCCTCTGCTCTGCTCTCCTGCAGCCTCGCAGCCTTGCCACTGTGCCACACCCAGAGCACTGGACAGAGCTCTTTATATAGAGTCAATAGTCATGTATTACCTACAGGTGTGCAGTGAGCTAGTCAACCAGGGCCAGGTGAGAATCCTGGCCACAGGAACTCTCATTTTATCCACATCTATGCACCTACTTGTTTAATGTCTATCTCCCCTCCTGGAAGCTGCATGAGGACAGAAACCACATCTACTCCATTGACCTCTGTCCTCAGAGCCAACACAAAGCCTGCTTGGCATGAAGAAGATGCTCAACAAATATTTGTTGCAGAGATGAGTCAATGCATGAATGATCATATGACTTTGCATCCAGTTTGTCTGTTCATCTTTGAAAATGAGTCCGTCTCCTACAGAATATAGCCTCACAAAATAGAGACATGGCTGGGTGTCCAAGTAGAGGCCTCATGACCCATTGGGAGGGATGAGGGTATGGATGGAATCCCTTCAGTGGCTGTGGTTTAGAATAGATAGTCTTGAAGGCCCTTTCCACTGCCCAAATCCTGGGCTTCAGTGACCTGGCCAGAGCCAGGACTTAAAGACAGGAAGATCAGAGCCCCAAATCTTAACAGAAAGAATTTGTTTAAAGTGACTAGAGAGTTATTAGAAGCCATTTTCTTTCTTACTAAAAATAAAGTCATTTTCTTGAAATGCATGCCTCTGGCTGCACAGGTAAATGAACTTCAAGGGAGTGACAAAAATGGAATCTAAACTCCTTCATGCAAAAACCTTTACTAAGTAGAGATGCAATTTTCAATAGTTTGTCTCCAAAAATTAGGCCAGTAACTATCCATGGCTTCTGCTTTATTAAACTCTGAATTGAGAGGGGTTCAGAACACTGAATATCCCCCCTTTGTTGGAATTAGGAATAAGCAACTCTTCTTATTAGAATGTTAAACAGTGAAACATAGTTCACATATGTTACATAAAATTATTTAAAAAAAGAAAGACTCCTCGGGGAAAAAGACAGAACTGTGTACAATGGAAAATTGAAAATTCTCCAATTTCAAGATGAGTCAGCAAATAACTTCTCCGTGAGAGCCACCTGGGAACCCTGCCGACTAGACAGACCTACTTTAATGGGAAATCAGCTCTATTTCCCGGCTTGCAGGAACTATTGTCAGTTGAAGACCTTTTTTAGGTGATACGTCTCTCTGAAATGTATTGGGAAGAGAGCACAATCTCCAGGACAGGATTTACCCGCAGGAAAGGACTCGCACTGAGTGGAATGTGATTGCGTCAGGCCTCCTTGTCCCACCCAGCCCCCTCAGTCCTTGCTCTCCCACAGGGTGCAAGCTGTTTGGCGCGGCTGCCAGCTTTTAATTAGAAATTATCACATTTGCAGGGAAATCATCAACACCTGGCCTTATGCTTCCACCTCCCCTACACCTTCCACCCCTCCCCACCCCAACATTAATTTCCCCTTGCTCCAAAGGGAAATGCTTTTGCCAAACATTCCTGATCCTTAGCAACTTGTTCACTCAAGGCATGGAGATGGGGAAGGCAAGGAAGAGAAAGGAGAGAAGAGATGGTGGGGTCCCTCCTTTCAGCTCTGGTCATTCCAGTAGTTTTGGCATTTCCTGGTGCTTTATTTGGTGCCGCCTTGTTTCTGAGATGACACTGCACACTATGCAAATTACCTATATAGTCTAAGGTGATGGAATGGACACCCTCTGTTCTCAATGGAATTGGCATAAAGACGGAGTACTTAAGTGTTTCAAGATGCGGAGGCAGTAACACCAATCTTATAGTAACTCCTTGTCTTCCTCTTAACTCTAAATCCATTCAGCTGTTGCAAATTTCATTCAGCTCAAAATTAATTTTCCTATAAAAAATGACACAAATGGTGGGCAATGCCTAGTTTTCTGCAGTAAGAATAGGACCAGCTGGAGTTGAAATAATGATTTTCCTCTTCTCAAGAGCCTGGAGCTAGCCAGCCATAGGCACATTTTTAAATGAATTGGTCACCTTTCATTTGTCTGCCCAGCAGCTCTATTTTTCTGGGGCTAGAGATGCCCTCTCTTTGGGGAACTGCCTCTCCATTTCTCTAGCGAAGTAGATCTTGTTGGGGCAGAAAGGATGGCGCCATGTGAGCCTCTGCCCAAGGTTCTGATACCTTGAGAAGTTGCTATTTCTCTAGCAGAAAGTCACCCTGGGACAGATTATCCTTGATATTTGCCTGTAACACTTGGATGGTCTGTTAAGAAGACGTGGTTGCTCTGCAGGAAGACGGGTGTGTTGCACACTCCAGTCTCAAAACCACTGAGATGCTTGTGGAGGTTAGCGGGATGAAAGCCTCTCCAGTGGATCAAGCTGGTCTGGCAGAGTTCACTGGGACAAGTGCCCCAAAGAGGAGCTCCCTGTGCGGGAGGCAGGAATGTGGGTCTGTGAACAGGGCTACTGTTTTATCAGAAGAGCTAGTTCAGGAGAGTAGCTGGCTTACAATCTTACTTGCTCATCCCAGACCAGCTACCCTGGGGTGCTTGCTGTTTGGGAAGCAATGGCTGATCCTCTGCATATAACCAAAGACAGCTTAAACCTTGGAGCCCAAGGATGAAGTATATCCAGAGCCAGTGCAGGACTTATGAGGACTCCATTACCAAGGATGTAAGAATGCGATGGACACAGCAAACCACACCTGAGCATTGGCAGCATGAACAACCTGGAGTGTGAAAGATGAGCCAACCCATCTAGACTGAAAAGAGTCCCTTGGATTTCTGTATAATTCAAGTTGTGGTAACAGGCTTCAGAAAGAAATACCAAATTTCCTGCTAATATGGGCAGGTAGAGAAGGTTGTCAAACAATTAATTGGAACAAATAAAAATATAGGGGTCAGATAGGCACCTATATCTGTTAAGTGAGCCATATTAGTGACATTTTCACACTCACCTGCATACCCAAATATTCACTCAAAAGATCCATTTTTTGTTTTTAATATCCTCTTTTCTGTCAATGATGTAAGGATTAAAAAAGAGAGGGTGCCTTTGTATGAATGGTTTGTCAGTCAGGAGGTACTTGCAGAACACTGAACGCACAACACATCCCCCACCCTGACGTGATCAGGTATTTAATTGTGTCTATTATTTCAAGATGAAGGCTCAATTCCTATTTCAGTAGAGATATGTCTATAAATGAAAAATGGAGATGGAGCACCTGAAATAAAAACTTAACAAGGTCATGGTACTTCATGGTGTTCATGCTTTAGCAGCGTGGTTTATGAGCAGGAATCCTAAAACTAAACTGGTTCAAATTCCAGCTTGACCACTTACTAGCTGTGCGACTTAAGGAAAGTTATTTAGCTTCTGTGCCTCTCTCATCATAAAATAGAGGTAACAACAACATCCATTTCATAGGCTTGTAGCAAGGATTAAATAATGAAACATAAAATTATTAGACCAGTGCCTGCACACAGCAAGCACTCAATAAAAGATAGCCAATATTATTATAAGCAAACATACTCACCTCCATGAGATCAATTGTATTGTGGTCAGTAATAATAGCAACAGCCAACAGACATCTATGGTTTTTGCTGCCCAAGAAAATTCTTCCATCCTCTAGTAATACTTTTTTACTTTGTGGAAAGTATTGGTTAAGGGAAGGACACTTAGCTAAGTCCATCCAGTGAAACTCAGCCTAGCGAGTTTATGGTCATTTTGGGGAAAGGGAAGCTCTCCACTAGAATTGCTAGCTGAGAGGATAGTGTAGGCCTGAGACTGCCGAGAGCTGCATCAGACAGACCTGCCTGCAAGTGAAGCCATTAGAGTAGACAGTTGCATTAAGTATGTATTGCTGCATTAAAAATTACCCCAAAATATAGCAGCTTAACACAACAAATGTCTCACACAGTCTCTGGGGGTCAGGCACCCAGGAGCATTGGAGCTAGGTAGCTCTGGCTCTGGAGCTCTCATAAGGTTGCAGGCAAATTGTCATCAAGGGTTGCAGTCATCCGAAGGCTTGACTGGGGCTAGAGGATCCACTTCCAAAATGACTCATTTATGTGGCTCTTGTCAGGAGACTTCAATTCATTACCATGTGGGCATCTCCAGTGTGCTGTCCACAACATAGCAGCTGGCTTCTCCCAGAATGAATGATGGGAGGAAAGGAAGGAGAGAGAACGACATGAAGAGAAAAGCCACAGTATCTTTTATAACATTATCTCAGGAGCAACATACTATCTCTTCTGCCATATTCATTGGTCTCACATCCCAACCCCAGTACAATGTGGAGAGGACTGCACAAGGGTATTACCAGAAGGCAGGGGTCGCTGGCGGGCATCCTGGAGACTGGGTATCACAACAGCAGAATTAAGAGAAGGTGGAGGAGAGTTCTTATTGACATGGCTTGAGCCCCTGGAATGTCCAGGCCTTATATAAATCATTAAATACTTTTCTGTGCTTAAGTTGTTTTGGGTTCATTGCAACCAAAAGGTTCTTGACTAATACAATGGCTAACTCTGAGCACTTACACAGTGACATGCAGTGTGCCAAGTCCTTTTCACAGATTATCTCATTTAACCCTCACAACAACTCCATGAGATAGGAACTATTATTTTTAATCTTCTTTTCCAGATGTAAAAAAGGGAGCCTGAGAGGAGTTAGATGGCTTGGCAAAATATCATGCACCTTGTAAGTGGTAAATGCATTTCAAACCCAGGCAGTCTTATTCTAGAACCTACTCTCTTGCCATATAAAAGGTTATTCTTTATGCATGTCTCCCCTTGATTCTGTTCTCATTGAGATGAGTTCCAAGCCTGGAGTCTCCTGTAGGGTGGCTCACACACAACCTGAAATTAGGCTCACACCCATTTAGAAGAACTAGGTCCATGGCCCAGGACCAAAGCTGCCTGAATCACAGGAGAGAAAAATATTACTCTGATAAGCCATTTCCACTGTGGCACCCATGGTGCATGTCCAACAGAGAGCAGAGGCCAACTAGTCATCCATCACCAACCCAAAAGGTGCCTTCCGGTTCTGATCCCAGGAATTGAGGACATGTGTTTCTCTGCAAACAGTCCGGATGGGAAATGGCTAATGGTTCTTCCCCTCTGAAGCCTGGGAAACAAGAAGGAAGAGGAGAGGGGAAGAGAGGAGGCCGAACATTCTCATTTTCTTATGTTAACAGCACTAAGTGATTAAGGAGAGGAAGGGAATGGCAGTAGAATAATAATGCCCTGTGTAAGGCTCACACTTATTCACACTTTTAACTCCACTGTGGCTTATTAGTTCATGGGAAAAAATGACAGAAAGGAATAAAAACTTGACTATGAATCCAGTATCAACAATTTGCAGCCATAGTAACCAAGAACTTGCAACTCATGAATTGAAAAAGGAAAAAAAGAAAAATGTGTGTGTGTGTGAGTCCATCAGGAGGATGTCAGGAAATGTTGAGGGACCAATGCAGTTAACCTCTGGAGGCTAAGCAGGAGAGTGGGGTCAGGCCGTGTACAGCACCCTGGCCACGATGCATATCAGGAGCTGGCAAAAAAAAGTTCTAATCCTTATTTGATAGAGTGTCCAATTCAGCTGTAAAAATTCACTCAGGGATAAAACAACATAAAAAGGCTTGCCTAACAAGAATTTCTTGATTCTTTTTTTCTTTGGGTTAAATCAAATTTGGTTTGCATTAGCTCAGCCCAGTTTCATTACAGGAAGACAATAGGGTGTGTGGCTTCTCATGTGTTTCCATAGCTAGCTCCGGAGTGACTTGGAGCTGCCTTACAAATACAAGTCTGGATGAAGTACAGCAACTCAGGGCTCAGAACCCCACCCCATCCTCTTCATCCTCTTCTTATATCCCTTTGTGTAGCCAGATCTCAGCAATGCATGGCTCTGGACCTGGAAGGAAGGCAAGCAAGGGCCAGTAGTTTGGGAGGTCCTGGGACAATCACCCAGATAGAAGCTGTGGGAAATTTAGGAACCATCAGATTATCAAATTCATGGCTGGAAGCATCTTTAAAGGTCAGTCAGTCCAATGAGCCATGTGATGTGTGCATTCTCCTGCCCCCCAACCTTTGTGCCAAGAGGCACAGTCTCAGATGCCACCCTTGAGAAGGAACTCCCCTCAGGGCAATCCTTATAGTTTTAACTGCAAAGGACTCTTAAATTTAACAGAAATCTTTCTCCCTGTAAATTATCACCCACAGCTCCTTAAAGAGGTCAAATATTCTATATTTGAGGATGAGTGGCTATTTTACCCTCAGAAAACTTCTCCAATCTAAACATATAGGGTTCTTGATCATTCTGCATTTAACTCTTCTCTGAACATCTCGAGGACCTCTCAAATTGTAGTTCCTCAAACAAGCAAACACTCAAGAAATATGCTGTCCAGGGAAGGGAAATAACACCATTATTAGCTCCATCATTCTGACATTTCACTTCTATTATACAGCCTCATATTTACATGTTCCTAACAGTCTTATTTTGGACTCATAATGAATTTACTTCCCACTAAAACTTGTGTGATAGTCAAGTTGAAGATACTTCTAGTCATCAACTGCCAATTTTTCTCTACTCCTCAGGCATATAAGAGGAATACATGTCCCATCTCTGGAATTTGTCTTTGATCATGTGACCAGCTTTGACCAATCAAAAACTAGCAGAGGTTTCATATGCCAAATCAGCGTGGAAGAATTTAAGTACTCATTCTCAACTTTCTGCCCACTTTTTCCCTTCACAGCAATTGTCAACATATGTGTTGATTAGGAAGTTTCATAGATTGAATCAAGCTGGAATGCTTAGCCAACACACGGAGGACAGATGCCCTGGCACACTGCCTGGACATGCCCCGCACTTTGCTTGAGTAAAAAATACACTTTTGTTACATTATGCAGAAGATTTAGGGGTTATTTGTTATTGCAGTATAAACTAAACTTTCCTGACTCAATGTGTAAGTTATTTTTCATAAGTAGAATCAGATTTCCCACCTGTACATCTCCCTACACAACCTTTTTATATGTTAATAATTTATTTTGGGGTCTGATTTATAGGCTTTTATCTGATTTTCTCATAAATGTTAGTTTTAATCATTTTAGTCTAATTCCCAGTTCTACTTATTTTTTTGTATTTTCATTTCATCGGACAAAGGTATTCACCCTCCCTACTTGTTCCTACATCTGAAACTCTAATAAAAATATTCCTATTACATTTATTTAGAATATATCTAAAAGCAGATATTTCTGATGACATGCTTTTCTTAGTTCTCCATCTCACAATTTTTTCCAATCCCATTGAAAACAGTTCCAGGCTTTCTTAACTCAGCATAGAGGTAAAAAAAAAAAAAATTTCACTGAGAGACCAGTAACCACTGGAGATCTTGCTTTTATTAGTTCAATGACATCTCAGTTCCTGTAATGAAAACAAGACATAACTATGGGAAAAATATGATCGCTTTACTTTAGGCGATTACAAAATCATTCCACTTTCAGCACTTTTGGAGGACTCTAGTGATAAGTAAGACCCTGTTACTATTCTCTAGGGGTCTAAAACACAGATTGTGAACACTTTAGGCTGAAGTCAGGTCGCTTACATTGAGAGACAGGTCGAGCAATATCTAAACACTGGCTGATATCGTGACTGACGTTGCTGGCTGTGTACCTGATGTCCATCCCCCCAGTTCCTCTCTGGGAAACCAAACCCTGACTTTGCTCAGGAATGAAGGGTGCACAGGCTTTGGAAAGGATAAGCCCCTTCACCCCAGACCACTGGCCCCTGAGAGGAAGGTGAAGTGTGCAGAGAACTTTTTGGAAGCTTTCTCACACTCACAAAAAGGGGCACAGGGAAGGAGGATTCTTCTCTCTTCCAGCCTTAAGTAGGGATGTGTGACAATGTGATGTGTAGAGCTGCCTCAGCCATCTCTGACCATTAGAGAATAAGCATGAGGGTAACACACTGTTAGCCCAGCAGATCAAGATGTATGGAAACAGCCATGTTTCTTATTGCATAGCTTAGATGCTGAATTAACCAGTCTGAAACTACCTCACTAGACTTCTACTGTGAGATAATAAATCTCTTTATCACTTAAGCTATTTTTAATTGGGTTGATCTTTTATTGCTCTCTGTCAAAAGCATCCTGATTGGTATTATCATTATGAATTATTTCACTATACATAGTATCATGCTATTTTATAGAAAGTAGAATCATAGGAGGAGGAGGATAGGAGTGAGAGTAGCAGTAACGATAATACTGTCTTAAAATTATGAGAATCTACTTTGTGTGAGGTATGATGAGCACCATTTTAGACACGTTTATCTTTCTGCTTCCAGTCCCAGACCATGCATCATCCTGAGTGAAGGGGTGAGGCTGCCCTCTCTGCATTCCCCAGGTGCTGCACCGGGGCTCCCACCTCTGGGGCTTGATGGAGGAAGGTGGGGTACAGCAGTAGCACGAGTTCCAGCGGCCACCTCACATGCTCCCAGATGCTCTCTGAGCTAACAGCTCAGGAGCTTTCAGAGCAGGGAGGGCCCAACAAGGGCATAGCTGGCTCCTGGAAGGTCATTCCCGGCACTGACGGGCAGCAGTGAGCTTATGCAGATGGACAAGACACAACAGTGAATTTGATGAACACAACACAGTTGTTAAAAACGTGGATTCAGGAGCTGGACAACTACCTGAATATCGGGTTTCACTATCAGCCCTGCCACTTCTAGCTCCCTAAGGTAATTTAGGGAGGCAATGCAATCCCTCTAATGGTCAGTTTCATCATCTATAAAATGAATGGGGCTGGCACTTCATAAAGGCTCGATAAATCATACTTACTGTGATTGAATATCCTATCCAGAAAGAAAATGTACTGCCTGCTGCCTCTGTCACATTAAGGAAAACCCTCACTAGTCTTCCTTTGCCTAAACATAAAAGTAAAGACTAAATCTTATTGATTACATCTAAAGGTAGATGATTTATGGATGTACAGTTCCTTTTTTAGGGGCATTTGAATTGGGTTTCTGTCACTTGCAGCTAAGACACCAGATTAATACAGCATTAGTGAGGATCAGCAAGGACCAAGTCTCCCCCCTCTAAACCTCCCTCTCCAGCACCCAGACTACAACACAAGGCAGCTCACAGACTTCTACTCTTCTAATGTCTACATGGAGCAGCTGAGTACTTGCTCCTCCCTCACATGGCTTTTCTAACCATGTTGTGTCTGTTTCCCCAACATGTTTTTAAGCTTCTCAAGGCAAGAGCCAGGTACTCCACTCATTTTCTGCCATGGAACCAAGTGCACTCTGGGCACTTAACAGGCCCGTGATGAACACGATCAGCAAGTTTTCCCTGTAATCTACGCCAGGTTTGCTACTGGATTTAGGTATTTCCGAGCATAACTGGTGGCCTGGCAGGATGCCTTCCAGGAAAGGACCAGAGTAAAAGAGGAGTCAGGCACACAAGCTCCGTCCAGCAAAAATGCATCAGTCAACATAGAAAAAGGGAATCTAAGTATAAAGTACCTGTCAGATGCTGGGAACATCAGGCAGAGCAGTAAAGGGGCCACCTGAGGATGGTGTGCCCAGGCACAGGGCCACCTCAAGGACAGGCAGCTGCAGTCGAGGTGCTATAGTCTGATGGTTGCATCTCCCCAGATTCCTATGTTGGAACCTAATCCCCATGGTGATGGTATGTGGAGGTGGGCCTTTGGGAGGTGAGGGAGTCATAGGGTAGAGCCCTCAGGAATGAGGTTAGTGCCCTGATAAAGGAGACCTCAGAGAGCTGCCTTGTTCATTTGGCCATGTGAGGACACAGCAGAGAGGTGGCCGTTTAAGAACTAGGAAGTGGGCCCTCACCAGGCCCTGAATCCGCTGGTGCCTTGATCTTGGACTTCCCAGCCTCCAGAACTGTGACCTCACAGGAACCACAGCTGGAGGAGAGGCCCAAATCTAGCCACTCAGTGGGAGTCACGCAAGACATCCTTTGAGGTTTCTCAGGAAGGCTAGGGTACACTGTACATTGTGAGTGTCCCGTGCCCTCTGAGAGCAGCATACCCCAGGGAAACATCAAATACACCCGCCAACTAGGTTTTGGGGGGATGACCGCAGGGCCACGTCCAGATGGCCATTTGACTGCCCCCTCTCACTACTCAGGCCTGTCCTGTTCTCCGGCCAAGCTCACGCCCTGGCTGCTTTTTCTCCAAGTGCCCCTGGATGGGCAGAAGCTCCATCACAGTGGGATTCAACTGTCCAGTTTCCCCCTCCGTTAGGAGGCCTCATAGTCAGATACTATTTTTTGGCTTCAGTTCTATTTAATTTTCAGAAAATGAATTTCTATCTAGGGGTTTGTGGCTCTGTAGTTGTTTTTCTCAGAGTTTTTTTTTTTTTTAACCAGACTCTTAAATACCTTGCTTCTCATTTCTCTTGTCCTCTAAGAATGGGTTTAATGATTGAAGTCTGAAGTCATTTGGTATGAAGTCCACTCTACAGTGTTCTAAGTTCTTTGGCCAACAAGCACATGTTAACATGAGGTGACTCAGAAGTCTGTGATGGCTTCAAAGGATATAAGATCAGTTTACTTAATCCTGCACTTCTCATTCTGTGGTTTGTGAAATATTGAACTATGTGTAGAAATGATTCCCTTAGAGGAAGTTAGGGATTTGTAGAAGCAATGCTAGCACTTTAGACCTCCTAGGGTACTAATGACTAATTCAGAGTTTTGGTAAGTGCCTGCCCCTCTCTGCCTGCCCCTGGCTTCTAAAGTCTGCGCCTGTGCTCACCGTTCGCCTTACTGCCTTGACTAGAAGGGCTGGTAGCTGTCAGTACCTGGGCTGTGGACATACACAATGGGGGGATTGCACGGTGTGGTCACGACATGACCTTCAGGGTTCTGTGAGGGCTTCCACGCTCTCTGATGCTCCTCAGTAGTTTCTGGACTGAAACAGCAGCTGAACTGAGGCCAGCGCCCAGTGGTCATTGCACAGCAGTACCTGATGCCCTTCTGAGTTGGTTCCTCGGAGTGAGAAGAGGGAAACCAACACTGTTGCTTCCCATGTTCTTCTCCACGCAGACAGAGCTGCAAAGACACAGGAAAGCATGGGTAAGTTGCTGTTTATGGTTTTTCTTCTACATTTCAGCAAGGAGGCCATCTGTGAAAACAGAACATTCTCAGTTTCATCACCCAAGAAAAGAAAATGAAGGCATGTGGGCATTTGGGACAGTGCTTCCTGGCCCTCTTGTTCAATCCAGCCACACTGGACCTGGTAAATAAACTGCTCTTCCAAGGGCAACAAAAGCAAAAATGAACAACTGGGACTATGTCAAACTAAAAGGCTTTTACATAACAAAGAAAACCTCAATAAAACAAAAAGGCAGCCTACTGAATGGGAAAAATATTTGCAAATGATATAACTGATATGGGGTTAATATCCAAAATAAATAAAGAACTCATACAACTCAATATAAAAAAACAAAAGCGCCAACAATTCGATAAAAAAATGCACAGAGGACCTGAACAGACATTTCTCCAAAGAAGATACAGATGGCCAACAGGCACATGAAACAATGCTCAACATCACTAATCATCAGGGAAATGCAAATCAAAACCACAGTGAGATATCATCTCAGACCTGTCAGGATGGCCATTATCAAAAGGACAAGAATTAACACGTGCTGGCAAGCATGCGGAGAAGGGGATCCCTTGCACACTGTTGGAATGCAAAATGGTGTAGCCACTATGGAAAACAGTACAGAGGTCCCTCAAAAAATTAAAAATAGAACTACCATATAATATAGCAATTCCACTCCTGAGCATCCAAAGAAAACAAAAACACTAATCTGAAAAAGTATATGCACCCCTATGTTCATTGCAGCATTGATTTACAATAGCCAATATATAGGAGCAACCTAAGCTGTCCATCAACAAGCAAATGAATAAAGAAGGTGTGGTACATGTACACAATGGAATATTGCTCTGTCATTAAAAAAAACAATGAAATCTTGCCATTCGTGACAACTGTAGAGGGCATTATGCTAAGTGAAATAAGTCAGAGAAAAACAAATACCATAAGATTTCACTTATGTGGGGAATCTAAAAAACAAAGCAAATGAACAAACAAAAACTCATAGGTACAGAGAATAATCTTGCAGTTGCTAGAGGTGAGGGGAATATTGGTGGGGGGCTGGTGTATGCAAAATAGGGGAAGGGGATTAAAAGGTATAAACTTCCAGTTATAAAATAAATAAGTCACCGGACGTAATGTATAGCATAGGGAATACAGTTAGTAACATGTAAGGATTTTATATGTTGGTAGATGGTAATGAGATTTATCGCGGTGATTATTTTGTAACATATTTAAATGTTGAATCACTATGTTGTACACCTGAAGCTAACATAATACTGATGTCAACTACACTCTGAAAAAAGTTGAAAATGAAGTGAAATAAAATAAATAAAATATAATAAACCATTCTTCTAGCTGGTCATAAAATTCCAGCTTGGAAAGGGTCATGTTTGTTTGCTAAGCAATGGCATCCAGCACTAGAACTCACCTCCTCAGCCGTTTCACTGAGGGAAGTGGGGGTAAGAAAAAGGAAAGTGAACAGGTAATATGTGGTAAATGTAAATGAAGAAATTAATCCCCAGGGGCTGTTGAGGATTCTCTGTCCTGAATAGACACAAATACATAAAGTGGGGCATGATTTAATTTAATTTAATGCTTAATTCAAATAGAGGTGAGGTTTACAGCAATAGTCTTTCTTGATACCCTTCTCAACCTTCACCCATGCCGTGCCGCCGAGACCACCACTCCCACGGCCATACCCTGTGTCATAAGGAGAGATTTCTATTTCTTGATCTATCAATGCTGACACCAATTTACTCCTAAAATGACAGTTTAGCTCTGTTATATTGTATTATCCTTCACCTTCCCTCCCCCTTATCTTCCCAATGTTTAATATGTTCAGTTATTCCATCAGCTACCTTTGTGACTTTAACTAACACATTTATATCATTATTTCATTCTCTATCAGCTGTAGTCAACATTTCAATTCTTCTTTTTGGAGGATAAACTATAACTATAGACATAATCTTTGCACTACCAAACCTGTTAACGTTTATTTATGCTCCAGTGCCAGGCATGTACATTTTGTTCATTAATTTTCAAAGGTAAAAGTGAACGCACAGTACATATATTGTGGGTGAATAAATACTGCTTACTGCTGTGTGAAGTACACTACTTCATTCAGACTGTATTTCTCTTCAACAGTCTTCCGGGCTGTGTAGGAGGAAATATTTTTAGCATCAAGACCAAAGGATTACTCTTCTCTTACACATTATCAATTGTTTAAAATCATGCCTCTTTATTATTTTTGTTGTGTTTGGGCAAGACTTTCTTGCATATATTTTTGTTTTCCCAGGAATTTCTAATGTCGTTTGCCTTTCTTCTTTCTGACAAAAAAAAAAAAAAAATAACGTGCTTTTACAATTTCCTCAAGTGTTTTCATCCTTCAGTCTTACTGCCAACTGCAAGGCCGCCTCTCCCCACAGCCCAGCCCTGGTTTCATGATGAACATCCAAATCCTCCCTTTCGGCTCCTGGGTTACAGCCTCTGTGTCCTGAGCCTCTTGTTTCCTCTTCCTTCGTTTCCTTTCTCTTTTTTTCCCCTCACATGCGTCTTTAAACAGCTTCCGGCAAGGGTGCCCTTGTCTGGAAAGAACTTTATTTTGACCTCGCGCTTACTGGCTAGTTCATCTGGATTCAAGATTCAAAGTCCTCAGCCTCACACTCTGCCCCCAAGCACTTTGCATAGGCAGAATTACCTCATAATGATTTCACAGATTACTTCGGAGTTAACTTTGTTGGTGGAGTTATGAGGACACTTTCAAAAACATATTTCCCCAAACTTCCATCACAAATGAAAAAGTGCAATTTCAAATAAACCTTCCAACTCTCCTTCTGTCCTGATTACTCACGGACACGGATGGCTGGAAGATCACAGGTAACTGCCTCACTTAGCAAGCTCTCTGCCACCAGATGGCCTAATGGGGTGACCAGCCTGGAACCTTTGGAACGCACACGCGCCTTCCAACGTGCAGCCAGGTCAGGTGCTCCAGCGTGGAGCGTTTTGAACGGGATGGGGGAGGAGGGAGAGCACCAGAGCAGGAGACAAGTCAGGGCTAGACAAGGTGGGCAAGAAACCAGGGGAACCATTCGAAAGAATATTTTCTTTCCCTCCCCTTATCCTCTAGATCTCTAATGATCGTATTACTTCTTTCATTTCTTCTGTTGGCTACCTTTGTGCCCTTAAAGAACACAATCACATCATATTCAGAGAGAATTATATCATTATTCAAAAAGCAAAGCAGAGGGTCTGGCCTTTCTCTGAATTGGTTGCAAAATAAATAAGTCACGGGGACGAGAAGTACAGCACAGGGAATATAGTCAGTAATATTGCAGTAACTTTGTATGGTGAGGAGTGGTAACCAGGCTTACCGTGCTGAGCATTTCATAATGTGCGCAATTATCTAATCACTATGGAGTACCCCCGAAACGAATACAATGCTGTATGTCAACTATTCTTCAACTAAATAAAGGGAAAATTCTCAGCGTTGTGATATTTAAAATGAGAAAGATGGCTAGAGGAATGAATATAACAGATGAGAACTCGGTGCCCCAGGGAGGGTGGAACTCAGGGAAGGAGCGAGGAGAATGCAGCAAGCAGATGGGGTGGGGGAGAGGACCGGGCGCAGATGCTGCGGCCAGAGGAAAGCCAAAGGGCGCGGCCGGAGAGTGGCGCCTGGGGAAGGGGAGGCAATCGCAGCGTGGAGACAGGCAGGGAGTGACCACGCGGAGGGACTTCACAGTCCATCCGGGGAGGGGCTGGGAGGAGGAGAGAGGATGGCCTGCGTCCAGACAGGCCCACACGCAGACCTCTGGGCAGTGACTCACGGTCTCCCATGCGGGAGACGCTGCACAGTCCCCGCGTTGTACACCTCTCACTCAGGAGCTGAGCAAATTAAGAAATTCTCAAAAATACTAAGAGTAAAGCCATCTCTTGTTGCCAGTTTGTACAATTAGCGTTACAGTAGTCACTTTTCAGTTCTGCCGGGTCCGTCGTGGCACTGCCAAACCAGTGGGTTTAGCATCACCCCCCATAGAACAGGTGCCTCCCTTCGCTTCACCTCACAGTAAACTGACTGAGCGGTCAGTGACTTCAGCATGGTGACAGCGAGTGTGCTGAGACAGGAGATGTTCTCTCGCCTTTGAAGGACCATGTCACAGGAGGTGAGACACTACACGGTCACTCTGCAAAGTGGATGTCAGGTCGCTGTTTCTGGTCCTGCGAGTCCCCCTCGGCAGTGCCATTCAGCGGACAGCCCGCCTCTCTGTCCCTCGGTGTCCTTTTCCTTTAGTCACAGGATGAGGTGCAGAGATGGCAGTAGGAGTTGAACTAGATCAGGATTGGCCCCAGAGTTTCTTCTCGAATCTTGGAAGTGCTGTCCTCTAATACTGGGTGAAAGGGGCTCCGACACTGTATGGCTGCTGAGTGGGGAGTGGAGTATGGGTGGCTCGGTGGGGATGTGGGAATAAGAGCAGTTGGTTTAGTGTTCTGTGCAATCACTGCTCTAAGCAATTTACATGGATTATCTCATAATAATTACATTCTCTACATAGGAATAATCATGGAAGATCTTGATTAGTGGTGTCTGCCATGATCTTGAGAAAGATAAGAGGCAGCAGCATAGATACCCTGGGTTTCTGATTTCTGCACCAAATGATCTCTAAGTTACTTCAGTGTTTTCTTTAAACAGTCTAATAATGTCAGACTCAGATTACTGTCCTAACAGATGTCCCTTTTTGCCACGGCCAGTCCTCATCACCCTTCTTTCCAGGATCCTAAGGCCTCTGCTTGAATTCACTGAAGCAGTGAACTCGGTGGCAGCTTTCAGACTGTGGACCCAGGATAGGTGCTGAAACCTGCCTTACTCTGTCTGCCTGCAGCCTTACACAGGTGCCCAGTCAAACATGCTATGCTAGTTGTTCAGGAATTCCACTGTTTTCCAGTGCTGCAGAGACCTGAGTTTGACAATGTCTTCTGCCCTGTGGCACATTACTGGTGGACCTGCCCATCTTCCTCAATTTCCTTCTGGCACATGCTGAGATTCATGGCCATAAGCTATAGGTCCGCTCTGCATCCATAACACTGGGAGGATGCTGGAACCAAGCAGATGGATTTTCTCCCTAAATTTGTATCCTCTATGTGTGCTTCCAGCACCATTAAGGCTTTAAGAATGATGATTACCATCTAACGAAACCTCTTTGGTGATCTCTCTCATCTCCAGCACTCCAGTGTATGTATCCATAATAACTTAAAAAGCATACAAAATGCATAGTTCACACAATTCTCTTATACAATTAGCTTATTTTGATTTTCATCGTTGCAACAAGTAGTTATTGTTATCCCTATCAATCCAGGAAGAAATCAAATCTTAGGGAGTTAACGAGATCCTCTCACAGGGTGGAGAAGAAGCAGAATTGTAACTGGAATCTAGATCCTTAGACTCAAGGCCCACAGAATTTACAAGAACAGGAAGTTGGTGAAAAACTTGGAGAAGAAATTGAGTAAGGGGATGGGCAGCTAGCTTTAATATAGGTTACCCACATCCCTTGCTCTAAATAGGATCCAGGAAGCTTGGGTTCAGAGGCAGGTCATGGGAATAAAGCTGTAATTACCGAGTAGAACAGCTGTTGAAATGAGCCACAAACGTTTTGGCTTCCTCTCCCCTCTCAGAATCCTGTATGTTCATGGTTACCAATCCATGTCTTGAGGAGCATTGAGTTTGTGAAGGTTCCTGAGGGTTAACATGATAGCATGGTGGGACATCTCCACGGTGCCACATTCACCTGCTTTAGATATTGGACATCTGCATACGATTTAATTTCAAGAAAAAACATTCTGCAACCTAGGAAAAAAAATCTTTGAAAATCAGCCTTATACAGGACTATTTAACCTCTTGTCCATTTAGTTCTCCAGGACATCTGGGTATTTTTCAGCCAAGGAATTTTCCATTAATAGAGGTGCACTGTGACCTGTGCTGACGGAGGCAGCTAGGAGCTGGGGTAATGATTAGGATTAATAAGATTAGAAGTCACGGGGAAGTGGTCAGCCAGGGTCAGAGGATGTGGCCCACCAAGGTTGTGATGGTGGCAGCTCTGAGCTGAATGGGACCATGTCAGGGAAGGTGTGTGGTGCAAATAAGAATTGAAAAATAGGTGTAAGGAGTCAAATTCCAGATCTCTCTTATTTACACCAGGGGTCTACTAGTTTCTAGCAATCCAGGTTGGGCTTCACTCCTGGGCATCTCAGTGCACTAAGTTCAACTGGAAACACCACCAACCACCTTATATAGAGTTGGGTCTTGCCTTCTAAACCTCCTTTTACCTGTCACTTTCATAAATGTGTGAAATCAACAAGTGTGAACCCTGTCATCCGGCCAGACTTGCTGAACTCCATAAATTCTACTAGTAAGCCTGACTCATTCCAGCTCAGGATCTGGGATTGGGCAAAGAATTAGGAACAAGAATGCATACAGGTTAAAGTTTGATATAAA
Source organism: Manis javanica (assembly GCF_040802235.1). NCBI lineage: Eukaryota > Metazoa > Chordata > Mammalia > Pholidota > Manidae > Manis > Manis javanica. Next base: position 98,276,762 of record NC_133163.1, on the reverse strand, counting down.
AACGATTACATTTAATGCCAAGCCATCATCATCGCCATTCTGAACCTGTGAGAGACAACCAACAAAACATATTTTTCATGACAAAGTAGAAATCAGAGATCTTGTCAAAAATCATTGTGGGGATTCTGAAATAAAGATATTGATCGAAAATACAATAAAAATATTTTAGAGGCATGAAAACAAGACCAGCCGTGCAGCTAAATGCTCTCCTTTCTTTCTCTGACTCTTGTTTCATAGGAACAACAGCTGATACATAGTATTATCTTGGAGAGGAGGGAAAGACCTTGGAAAGTTTGATGGTGGATATCCTTGGCCGGGGATGGGATACGGAGGTGGAGGGTTGGCCTGCCCCTGAGCTGTACGTTAATTCCTGAGTACGGCAAGCGCTCGCTCGGCCCAAGCACATCCCACGGAGGCGCCCCATACTCACTGTTACATGAGGTCATTGTGGCAAGCCGGTAACCCGATAGCAGCGCATTATGTAGTTATGTGGGAACTCTGGTTCCTGGAACAGATCGAGGTTCCCAAGCTCCCGTCCTGTGCAGTTGGGGCGTGTCTTTGACGAAACCCTCTTTATGTAGAAAACAGACTGAAATACTGACACCGTTGCTGGGATGTTTTTCAATAGTTAGCACGAAACACCCATTTCTTTCAAAAGATTCTTGCCAGAAAAAGAGAGACGTTGCTAAAAACATTAAGTAACTCCTTTTTCTGTCCGACATCTGTCACTTCACTTTTAGACTTTTAATTTATTTATTCGTTTAAAGACTGCTCTTTGGGGTCATTTATAAATTATATTTTTTATAAACTAAAATGTAGTAAAATAATTCTTAATCATCAATGGTAGCAGTACCCTAAACTCGTGTTTCTTAAAGAATGCACTGAACCTAGCAGGAAGGCTAATGTAACATTTCAGCTTTGATGAATGAAATTGAGTGAGGAAAAGAAATGAGGGTTTAAGTCCCAGTTTTCATGCTTGTAATAAGAACCAAATTCTCTGTACCTAATCACCCACCCTTTACAAAAGCTGGCGTCCAGAAAAGAGGAAGGAAAGGAGAAGGAGCAGAGCAAAGCATCTTCATTATTCATCCAGAGGGACTTGCGGTCAGGAACTTAGTAAGAAAAGAAAAAGGAGACGCTAAAGGTCCCATCCCAGTGGGGGCAACATTACCAGTTGGGGCCCCCCAGCTGTACTCCCATGTTCCCAGAGGGAGTCAGATGGCATATGGGGATTTGGCCCCACACATCAGCTCTCCTTATGGCTGCCTTCTGAAGCCAGGCTGCGGGAGTTGGAGAATGTACACTTACATGGCCAGGTGGAAGCGGGGGCTTGGAGAAGAAGAGAAAAGCAGGGAGGAGAGATGAAGACAGGGAGGGCTGCTGAGAGAATTAGGCTAGGAGGAGGAACTCAGACAAGCCTGGGACCTTACTGTCTCAGGTGGATAGAGGAGAATTTTAGGCATGTCTTGAAGCATGAGGCATGCAATCTGAGGAAAGGGAATTTCAAACAATATATTTAATGTTTGTGTCAACAATTAGGCCTGATCACACACAGGTGAGTGCCAGGCCCCCCAGCCCAGTGGGCAAGCCCCCTGCTGACCCACTTCCCTCGGGAGCTCCCAAGTCCAGCATGAGGGGCCTCTCTGAGAGGTGAGCAGCTGGCACGCACGGCGCTTGCTTCCCGTCAGGCTGTCTGGGCAGGTAAGCTGGCTCAGTCACGGCGCAGGCCCCTGGGCCACTGTCCTAAACGAGAGAGGGAAACAGCCCATGGTGCTGCCTCTTGGGAGCTTCCAGAGGCTTTAAAGCTTGGGATGATGTCACTTCAGAATTATTTGCCAACGGCTTTCGCATAAAGGAAGGAGAGTGATCATTGAGGTGTCCGAATTTTTACGAGGGGGAATTTCCAAAAACACTTCATATCAAAGGACATTGTCTTTTCCTGACATGTTGGTTGTATTTTTTCAAATTGCTCACTTGATATCAGCAGCCTGATATTTATACCTTTTATCAAATCCAGTGCACTGCTGTGTTTGGACCTATAAACCCTGGCTCTGCTGTCTCCTAAGAGGCTTGTCCTTCAGCTGGAGGGGACAGACCCAGGAAGCCACAGACGTCCCAAGTGGTGCTGCCCTGCCTGACAGTGTCCCCTTAGGCCAGAGTGGCCTCTGGTGAGGGACAGCTCAGCCACAGATGGACCAGTGCCCTGCGGTCTGGTGGGGAAAAAACAACAATTGGTCTGATTAGATTCCCTTCATGAAATGTTTGGACTTGAGAAACTGAGATACTGATTTCACAGCTATAAGAAGGTCATGTAGACTTGGGGGTAGGGAAGGCCATCAGGCCCTGTGCTCAGTGAGAGGAGAGCAGAGCAGATATAGAGAAAGGGAAGGGGTAGGGAGACAGGAGAGTGGTTTGGGTTCCCAGCAGCACCGTAGGCCCCATGAGTTCCCCTGGTCCTTCATTTCTCTCTTTTTTTTTTTTAATTCCTGTGACTTGTCTTCATTCCCTAACCATCACTTTCCTACCACCATTCCCAGCAGCCCCCCATTCCAAACTGCCACCACCTCTACAAGTAGGCTTGCCTGGATGTCTGTTTCTCCTAATCATGAAGATGACAGCCTGAAAAACAAAACAAAACTCTCAAGACTCCATCTGGGGTAACCTTAAAATCCACCAAGTGCTAAAGAGAAATTCAAGGGGTCAAAAAACAAGAAAGGACATGTCAGTGAAAAAGACAGAAATAATCACAAACTAGATGTAAGAGATCTGACCAAAATTTCACTACATTTTGTTCACTTTAAACTTCAAAAGCTGCAGTTTGAACTAAAAAAATGTCCACCCTGAAAGAAAAGGAGAAAGAGGACAGTACAGTGAGTAGAACAAGATGGAAATTTTTTAAAAGAGCGGACAGCAAAAGGAAAAGCTAGAGAGAACTCCAAAATTCTTTCCGAGAGGAGAAATGCCAAAAGTGATGCCTACTGTGACCTGGTTGCTTTACACACATCATCCTGTTGGATTCTCACAACCAGCCCTCTTTGAGTGGAGCATGAATAACAATGCAAAACAGTTTAGCAAGCTGCCCAAACCGGAACGCCAAAAAGGAGCAAAATCCCATGCCTGGCTGGCTCCACGGCTAAAGCTTTGAGGGTGCACTCTGAAGGAAAATGTTTTTCTGAACCATCTCCAGCCAGGCAACTGTCAGAAGCTCCTGGGCATGAGATGCAGTTCCCTGACAGGGACCATCTTCAGCAGGTTTGCCCACCTGAAAGCCTCAGCAACAGAGTTGAGGATTCTTTTCTATTGAGTGTTTGCAATTGTTGGGACTTTCCGTACAGCTGGACCTTTTACAAAACAGATCCTGGCCTGAGACATGATTATCAAGAGAGACAGCTGTGGGGTGGGGCTTCCATGTAGTCTCATCTGAGGTCAGTATTGAGCAAACGGATCAGGCAGAAAGGGAGCTTTTGTAAGGAGCTTTGGTGATAGCTACCAGAGGACACTGCTGATGAGAACGCCAGGGCCTTGCTGGGGGGCTTAGAGTGCCTAGATATGGGATGTTCACCAGTGGGGGTGTCCTGGCTTGCCAGGCATTTGGAAGGAAGGACCTTATCTAGCACAATTAGGAAAACAATTCAGCTATAGACTTTGCAATAGAGGTGCCTCTGACTTTGATACAGCTGGCTCAGGAGTCTTTCAAGCTCAAAAAAGTTTTTTAAAACCTCTCCAAAAAGTGACGACATTCTGTGAGATATCCCTGTTTCACAAAGGAGCACATCTGAGAGCAGAAAGATGGAGAGAGTTATGATAGGTTCTTGTATGATCTCCTCCTTCATCATTGGTCCCATATATAGTGAGATATATATGTCTAAGACATGAAGACACTATGCCAAGTGCTAGAAAATTCAAAGAAGACACAGTCTTAGCCCTGAGGACTGGTATTATGTGCAGCAGTCTTCCATTGCAGGACTGGAAAATAATATATATAAATTCTCCGTTGTAGTATTGGGAAAATAGAAATGATTTTTTACAAATGTAGCAAGTGCTATGTGAACACTTCTGTGAGAACTACTTTGCTCTGAGGAGTCAAGGAGTACTTCAGAGGGGAGGTAAATAATTGGTAGATGCTTCTTAGGAAGAAGAAAAGCAGAGTCCAAGTAACAGAAACAGGCTACACATGGCTCTGAAAACAAGAAAGAGCAGGCATCTTTGAAAAAAAAAAAAAAGACCTGCATGCTGGATTATTGGGTTAAGATTAGAAAAGTTATCAAGATTCAAATCATGAAAAATAGTGCATTCATACAAACTCCCTCTACAGCCTATTAAAAATGTCAGTGTGGAAATTAATAAAGGTATAAACTCTTAAGGACAAAAGAACTGTAGAGGAGACATCAGACAAGAACTGTCAACTGCATTTTGGAAGCAAAAGAAGAGGAGCTGACCAAGCAGAGTAGAGAAAGCTAATGAAACCCAAGAAAAGGAAGCCAAAAAGAGGCAAGATGAGTTGCTCTAAAGAACTTTGGAAGGGTCAGGAACTGATGGTCCCTGGTACTTATAAAGATGAAAGGAACAAGTGGAGCAAAAAGCAAAGAATTTGTTGACAGTCCGCATAAGAAACAGATCCTTTCCTGTGCCCCACCACCAGGTATTTCTTGCCTGCTTTGTTAGAAAGCAAGACGTCAGCTCTCCAGAGATGTTGAACCAGCAGGTTCTGGACTCAGAGCTGGACAGAAATAGGATTAAGTAAAAGTCCACATTCTGAAGAGTGAGACTTGGAAACCTTCCCATAGCTCCATGAATGCTGACATCCAAGCTTATACTCCCCATCGAGGAGACTGGCAAGCTGGTCTTTGGACAGAGTAAGCAGCCCCAAAAGCACACACCTGTCATCACTGACACTGGAGTCCCCCAACAAAATGCCTGGGTCCTGCCTCATCTCTCTACTTCCTAGGCAGTAAGTCCTACCCATAAACAAAGGGCGCCCAATCAACTTTTTACTCTTTGACACTTAAATGTAAACAGGCAGCTAAAGATCTCCAGATATATGAGGAAATTCTCTAGTATAAGAGAGAGATTTAACCACAGGCAACTACAAATAAATGGGAAAAAATAAACCATGGAGAAAAGAGAAGAATTGGAGGAAACCTCAAAATAACTTTTATTAACAGTTACTGCATCCATAAAACAACAGGATGAACTAAAAAGGGAAAAATAAAGGAACAAGAAAAATCTATTGAAACTCACAAATATAAAAGTAGAAAACACTTATTTTAAATCACTAGAAGAATTAGAAGGTAAAGCTGAGGAACTCTAGAAACCAGTACAAAAACATAATGATGAAAAAATAAGAAAGCAAAATACCTACCCTGAGGTATATCATTGTGAAATGTCCAAATACAAGGGATAAAGAGTAAATCCTAAAAGCTTCAGAAGAGAAAAACAGTTCCCACATAAAGAATCTAAGGGTGCTGGCTTTCTTAAAGATAACACTGGAAGCTAAAAGACAATGGAGAAATGGCATCAAGATTCCAAGGAAAATAATTACTTTCTACCTAGAATGTAACACTTGGCCAAACTTTCATTTCAGTATGACATAAGAACGGAGGTGTTGCAGACATTTCCTCATGCTCACCAATACTTATTTCTCCTTTCCTTACTGGTACACAGAAGGCTGTACTTCTCAGACCTCCCCTGGTTAGGCAGGGCCGTAAGTTCTGACAACTGGCTGTGAGCACAAGTGATATATGCCACTTCCTGGCCGAAGCACTGGAGAGAGGTATGAGCTCCACACTTTCTCAAGAGGCTTCATGTCGAGAGGGCAGAGCCACAATATTGAAGTAGTGTCGACTGCCAAGTCCCTGCGGGAAAGTCAGCTGCCCTGGAGAGTTACCTGATCTCCAGCAGACACGTCTGAGCCAGAAGAGACTTGATATATTAAACCGTAAAAAATGAGACGTATTTGTTACTGTAGCATAGTCTAGCTTAACCTAATATGCAACCTATCAAAAATATTTCTAATTGCACCATCTCAGGAAGTTAATAGCTACCCTCTGACTCAGCAATTCCACTCCAAGATGATATACCCAAAAGAAATGAGTGCATGTGTCCAAAAAAAGAGATACAAGCCTATCTGTAGTAGCTGTTTTATAATATACAAATACTTTATATACCACATAGCATAGCAAAAAGCAAACAAAAGGATAGACTACTAGCGCATGCAACGACATGGGTGACTTTCCCGAGCACAGTGAAGAGTAAAAGAAAGCCATTTATAAAGAGTACATACTGTACGGAAGGAGCACCTTCTTGGGTGCAGTGCGATGGCAGATGGTGCAGGCTGGGAAGCGGCGTGAGCGAGCCCTGTAGAGCGCTGGAGATGCTCAGCATCTGATGGCGGTGACATGAATGTGTGTGCATACAAAAATGTATTGGGCTGGAAAATTTATTATACTAAACTTAAGTTGAGTACACTTTATGTTTCTTGTACCTTGATTTTTACAAAATTGTTTTGAAGAAACTACTGGAGACTGTGACTCACCAAAATGAGGACATAAGCCAAAAATAGGAAAGCATGGGATTCAGGCAATAGGAAGGAAATCCCTAGGAGAAAAGAGATGAAGGGAATTTCTAAGAAGATGGTGAGTCCCAGGATGGCAGCTGTACAGCAGGCTGCAGAGCAGGCAGCCATGACTGGAGCGGGAGGCAGAGGGGTCAAAGGGAGAAGCATCTAGAAAAAAGAAAAAGAAACCGATAGATTACCTTAGTGTTGGACTCTGTTCAAGGGAAGGTTACTATCCTATCAAAGAATTGGGGGAGGAATTAATGACAAACACATGAAAAAAAGTTACATAAATAATGTTACCATAGTATACTAAATGGCTGAGCTATAAATTTAGCCAGAATATTTTTATACAATTTCACTGGGAAGGATGGGAAGAAGGAAAGTGGGGTGAGAGGAGTGAGCAGCAAAGAGGTGTAGGAAGAAAGCTGAATTCTAGTCAGCTACAGAAGAAAACCAGTAGACAGAGCCTAAATTTGGGGGCGGGGGGAAGGAAAGAGCTGCACATGCATATTATTTAGAAATATGAAAGCAAAGAAAATAACAAACAGTTGAAAATGTTTGGACTCAAGATGGAGAAGAGTAAGTAGGCAGAGGACTGCTATTTTTCACTCAACGCCTTCTTATATCATTGGCTTCTAAAGCTACATACGTAAAGTATTTCAGCACCATGCTGAAGCCATTCAAAGACATCTCAGAAAACTCAAGAAATCTAAAATAAAATAAAAAACCTCATCACAAAGCATATTTTGATTCCAATTAATTTTTTAAAAGACAGATTTAAAATACCTAGTAATTTTCATTGTTCGAGTAGTTGTGAAAGGTTGTAAAATCACGCTGTAATACTTTAGGACTCTAAAACTCTGAGCCAGCAAACGCTGTGAATCACAGAGGTTTGTTTACTCCAAAGAAAATAGGGTCATGAGAAAATAAGTTCTATCAGCTATGAGCTCTATCGCAGCTAATAGCATGATATTTACCAGGGTTTAGAATTTGTAGATGTAATCATTTCTGGTCACTATTTTAAATCCTGATTGTGCAATTTAAATGTTTTTTTAAATTAGGTTCTGTTAAAGGGAACATGGTCTCATTAAACCAAGGCAACCTGAACCTAGAAGGGGCTAGTCCTGCAACTTCTGCAGGCCTCCTAGAGCCACCAATGTGGAAGAAAAATAGGTATGTACTGTGTAAGATAAGGTGCTGAAAGTAGCAAGTAATGAAAAAAATCAACTCAAAGTGGCTGACACAATAAACAGGGGGAATTTATTCAATCATCTAAAATGCTTGGGGCTAGAGAGATACCAGACCAGGCTGCCTCAGGGACGTCGCCAACTATCTAGTTCCCTTCCGCTGCTTTCTTCTTCACAGGTCAGCTCCATTCTAAGACTGGCACTTTTCTTGGTTTTAAGATGGCTGCTGTTCTGGGCTGGAGCTGATGCTTCTTCGTTCAAGTCCATGGGAAAAAGTGCGCATCTCAGACTGATAATTCCCAGCGGGAGCCTCCAATTTGCTTGCATTGGACCAACTTCGATCACATGCCTACCTTTGAACCAATCAGCCAGGAGATGAAACTCACTGGAGCACCAGGCAGGCACTACCTCCCTAGGACCACACCGATGTTTAAATGAAAAGCTAGAGTGGCTGGAGGGAAGATGGATGGAGAAACGACCATGCATGTCCCCAAAGGCACTTAAAAAGAAAGGAAGCTCAGAATGTATTGGCAGTTGTGAAAGGACTGTCGTAAGATGGTCATGCAGTTCATTCATCGCTACCTCAGAATTCTTACTTTCTAAATTCTTGACACTTGAAGAGAGAAAGAAAGTCAAGAATTACAGGATACTTGGGAGAGTGAGTTAGGACTTTGCCATGAGGAGCTGTATATAGAGAACAGCATGTCTTTCTCACAAGAATAAAGACTAGGATAATGTAATGCTATAATGAAATAAAGGCTAAGTTTTTGTTCAGATCTAGTGCTCTCAGAATGATAGGCAAACCCTCAGAAAGTCCCTGTATCAACTCAGGCTTGGGGGAAATCATAGGACATCAAACAGGAATATAAGAATATTTATGGTAACAGTTCAAAGAGTTTGTTCAAAAGGTGAAAAGATGTGGGAATAGATTCTCCTGAAATTCCTAGGTTGAGTTATTTCCAGTATAAAATGGATAATGTCCACCTTACATAATGGTCATGAGGATTAAAACAGATATTTTTTGCTTCAACTATGTATGAACAGTAAGTATGAGAATATGAATAACTGTTAAAGATTGAAAAAGCTGCCTAAATTCATAATTTGAAATCTTTCTCTATTTTTGATACAGTAGGAAGTCTATAAATCTTACACTTAGCTGTACCTGTAAGGCACTTAAAGTGTAAAATTGTGTTTTTCAGTGGAAAATTACACAATTGTTGACTCCTTTTATTACTCCTGAGACAGGCCTGCCTGTGTGGACACTGGCATGATGATTCAGTGGGCACCACTCCATCTATAGGGTCCATTGGCATTGCAACCCTAGTCCCAGGAGAGAATAAATCACATCAAGGCTGGCTTTGCAAATTCAATGGGTGATGGAAATGTCACACAGTGGAAGAAAAACACACAAGGATTCCATAATCTCAACAAATGTGAAAAAACACTGTTCTAGTGTGCATATGGGTTCAAGAGAGATTGAGTGATCCTTTTGAAATGTCTAAATTTTGTCATTTTTCTTGTTTTTATTAGTTTGCTCAATATGTTTGCTGTAAATACTAATGTTGAATATTTGATTAGCATTCATGTTTAGGCTGAACTGCTGCCACAGTAGAACCCTAGTACTTAATTTGCTCTACTATTAATCACATTATTTATAATCATCATATAACCCTTTAACCCATTGGAATTAGGAATGCTAAACAATCTCAAATATAGTAGTAATAAACAAGATTGTTCTGTAAGTATGGATTGTGTTTACCACTATTCAGTGCTTTACAAAATAGTGGGGATGTTTTAGACTAATTTTTACAAAGGAAAGAACAAATGGTAAGTGAATGCATTTTATTTTGCCCAACATCTCATTGTATCCTCTTAAATGGGCAAATATTTAACAACTGTTTTGCAGAATGTCCTCTATATTTAGATGTTCTAAAGAAATTTTAAAATATTTTTATACCTATTAAAAATATGAAGAATTTATAACAAGCAACTTCATTGATTCTTGTGTTTGTATTAAGGTGGTAGAACCAATCACAAACCAAATTTAAGATGGATTTTCAGTTGCTTTAGTGACATAGCAAATTTGACTCCAAACACTCAATTTGCAAAGTTCCCATCAGACAAATATGACAGATGATATAAAAATAACCAGAGTTTGTAAGGATATAACTGCTTGGCTTTATAATAATGATTATGATAGTAGATCCCATTAAACATTTACCAGGAACTAGGCCCTATGCTAAGCATTTTGTAAATGGAGTTTGCTTACTATTCCAAAAAAGTAACAAAAGCAGTATAATTTCCCCATTTATCAGAGAAGGATACTGAAGCACAGAGAGGGTAATTAACTTACCCAAATCCAGAACTAACAAGTGGTGGAGCTAAGGTTGGAACCCAGGCAGTCTGAATTCAAAGCCCATATCCACAACTACTCTATAACATAGCAAAGACTGCCAATAACTTACAGGTTTTACTCTGGATTTTCCTTTTTCTTTTTCTTTTTCTTTTTTTTTTACTTGAAGGCTGTTTTTTTAGAACATGCTGGCTTTTAATTGTTTAAATACTTTTCATCTTTTTGCATCATATTATAGCTTTACATTAAAAAGCTTTATATTAAAAATCAGTTTCTCAGATTACTGTATGGACGGACCCCAAAGTTTGATGACTGAACTTACAGCTTTTTGACATTACAACAATGCAAAAGTGATACACACAGGAGAAACCATGCTTCGAATTTTGAATTTTGATCTTTTACCAAGCAAGTGAAGATCCTCTGAGGATGCTGGGCAGCAGTGAGCCCCAGCTCCCAGGCAGCCACGGGACCACTGGGTGAACAAGCAACGACTTCACAACCACTCTGTACCCAGACAACTGTTCTGTTTTTCACTTTCAGTACAGCCTTCAGTAAATTACGTGAGATATTCAACACTTACCGTAAAACAGGCTTTGCCTTAGAAGATTTGGCCTAATTGTAGGCTGATGTAAGTGTTCTGAACATGTTACGGTAGGCGAGGCTAAGCTATGATGTTTGGTAGTTTAAGTGTATTAAATGCATTTTAAGCTTATGATGTTTTCAATTTACAGTGGGTTTATCAGGACATAACCCATCATAAGCCAAGGAAGATCTGCACTTCATTTTTATTTCTATAATAAGGAAGACAATAAAATAGCATTTTGGACTACACTATAGGAAAGCATATGTGTGTGGTATGAATGCAATGCATTTTCCTAATACCATTTAAATCTCCTTAGATTCAGCTGTAGAAAAGAAAAAAATAACCAATAACAACAAACAATAGAGAGAAGTTTGATGACAAGTTTAAGATAATCTTAAATTGAGTTTACAGCTCTGGCTTCAGACCTTTAGAGAAAAAGAATCCCAGATCAGGATAATAACTATACCTGTTAGTCCTCAATTTTTTGTTGTTACTGCCTATCACACAGGTTCTTTATTAGAAAGAACAATATTTCTAGACTAAAGATAAAAATAGAGAACAGCTTGATGGTAGTATTTTACTCAAATTTCATTTACTTCAGACATTTAAACAATTTTTGTTAGCTGAGACAGAAAATTAGCAGAATTACTGCTATGTGATTAAGAAATTTATTCTGACATCTTCAAATGTTTACTTTCCTTATGTTCCAATTAGTTCTCAGTATTTCCAGATAAATATTTAGCAGTAGTCAATCTTTAAAAGCAAGAGATCTTCCCCATAGTTTTTATTCTCATAATGAAAAATAGAAGATAAACGAAAGACAGAGAATGCTATCAAATAGCCTCCCTTAAAATATGAGGTCGGGGTTGGTGGAGACTTCTGATTTGAGTGGTTTTTATGTTATGAAACCCATTTGACAAACATTTTAGACCTGAAGACCTGCATATGTAAAATTTAGGCAACAAAGATATCTCTGCTCTTCTTTTACTTGGAATAGCAATACCTCCTCTGCCACACCATGTGTGTTGCTTTGAAATTTTTAAAAAAATGAATTATTTAGACAGGACACAGTAAATAGAAGCATTCCATCAGAATGCTAGGTCAGTTCGGGGAATCATGTAAGTTAAGTAGCAGCAATATGTTCATGAAATATTCACTGGTTTGATCATTTTAGTAATTTAGTAAAAAAAATCTATTCCTATTTATTATTTGTGGTGTTTGAGGAGTAAATATACTGACAATTCTTTCACAATTCTAACATGTGTGCAACAGGACCCTTTTTAAGATTGGGACACTATGAGGTAGTAAAGCAAGCATTCACTTCTCTCACACTTGAGGTCACCAATTTTTTGCAAGTCAAAAATGTTGAGCATGCCAAAAACATCATGCCACACACTACCAAATAAAAGAACACTGTTATTCTTACAAGGAAAGGTTTGACAAGACAGGAAGTAGGCAGGGTCAGAGAAGTTTACTTAATATTGAGACTTATTTAACCATCGTGAAGCCAAAATACAATGACAGTTTAAAAAAATAAACAAATAGCTGTTATACAAAACAAAACCCCAGGCTACATGGTCTCTACTGGAACCGATTATTACATTTTTAGCAAGTACAGGAAGTGGATAACCCCAGGAAATCCTCATACAATTTCTCGACGTCTTCCCCATGTACTTTTGTCACATGTACTTCACTGAGAGAATGTGGATTTCAAATGCTTTAATTTGTGGATAGAAATTTGAACAAAGAAAAATGGTCTTGATGCTGCAAAATAACTTCATTAAAGGACAATCATTTTAAAAGTTGCATTCTCTCAAAAATGGGGAGGGAGAAGGAAGAAGAAAGAAAATGGAAGATAGGAAAAATCTAGCTGTTCATTACAATTTTCCATTTTTTGTTTAAACACAGCAGGAGGGCAAAGCTGCTGGCTTCTCTTCATCCTTGCAAGTGCCAGGAGGGATTATGCAAACCCCGTAACCACCCAAATCTTATTTAAAGTTATAATCATTGTTCTCATTTAATGACTTTTGCCTGCTTTCACTCAAATATTGCTGCATCTTGTTTTCTGCCAGTTTGGACCCACTGGGAGTCGTCAATTCTTAATTGCAGATAAATCTTTAAAAAAAAAAAAAAAGAAATATGCTACCTTCCCAAAAAAGCTAACATCAAGTGACACCTAGTGGATGTCTGGATCTTATTTATTTTCTAAGGCCTCAATAGCAATATTCTCAACAATATATTGTCTTAAGAGTGCTTGTGATTTTTTTTATTCAAGTATAGTTGATTGACAGTATTATGTTGGTTTCAAGTATGCAACACAGTGGTTCAACAGTTACCCACCTTATGAAATCCTCACCCCACCAGTGCAGTTGCTATCTATCAACGTAGAAAGATTTTTGCTTCTCAGATAGAGCCTCTATCTTTTCATAACACAGGAAGGCAAGTTATCAGGTAGGAAAGCTGATTTTCTTTCCTCAAAGAAAAAAAGTCTCTTTCATTAGCATATGAGTAACAGTTCTGAAGATACAGTACTCAGGAAAGAACTCACCAGTAACCCATGCTCTGCACAAAATGTCACAATATATTCAACATTGAACATATTTGGGCAATCATCAACTGTGTAGATGGTTTTAAGAACAGGTGACATTTCAAATCTTAAATTCCTCTGTTTACCTATAAACTTAAAGAGCATTATTAATTTGACAAACCTCCATTCAGACCAACTTCTGTTCCTATTTTCCTGGAGAATGCTGTGAGAGAACTGCACAGGTATCCAGGTCCACTTTCCACAAACTTTGGTAATTTTTGCTGCAAAATTTAACCAGCAAAATTACCACAAGTTACTAAAGAACAGTGACTTAACCATGGCTACACAGAAAGCAGTTGAAAATGTAATTGGGGTTGGGATTGCTTAACAACTCCTCTCCAATGATTTCATGTGTCTGAAGGCTTCATGGGGAATAAATGCCTTGCACTGATGTTTAGAGAATGCATTTATTAAAGAGACATAAAAAGAAATTATTGACTGAGAAATTGAAAGTTGGTGTTTAAATTTAGTATTTCCTTTCAAGGAAAGGAAACTTGGAATAAGCAACTGTAACACAAATGCCAGCTGTCTGGCTGACCCCAGCTCTTCCAGTTTTTAGAGTCACTCTTCATTTTAATCACACACACACCCCCACACCCCCACAAACACGCCTGCACGAAGCCCTCACACACACACATACACACACACACACACACACACACACGCCTGCGCGAAGCCCCCCTCTGACTTACTGTAGAAAATCTAGCATCCTCTTCTCCATTCTCCAATGATTTCCAGAATTCTTGGGAGCTCTGCTTGTTCATTTCAGCTCTGCATCAGTCTTCAGCTACTGTCTTGTTCTTTACGAACATTGGCCCAAAGGCAAACTTTTTGCTTTTTAGTCCTCCTCCAAATTACTACTGATGCTAACTAAAGCAGTGTGCGTAGTCAACTTTATTGAAGTTTGGGTATAGGAAGAAAGCTACAGCAGTCCACTCCGTAAACAAATTAAAATGTTAATCTAGGCCATGATACAATGTCTGGGAATTGTTTCAAAATAATTCTTTGGGGTTGGGGATGGGGAGTAGGTGGGGATGCAGGAAAAACAGAATCAGCTATGAGTTGATCATTATTGAAGTTGAGTGAAAAACACACGAGGTTCATCATACCACGCATTCTACTTTTGTGTATTGGAATTTGGATAATAAATACTTAAAAGACTAAGCCCCTCAGTGATCTCTGAGGCAGGAAATTTCTCACCGGCTCTGTCCCTTCTCTGCTTATCCTTCTGCCACATCTGGGAACCCCTTCCCTCCACTTGAGTCTTGCTGCCTCTCTTCTCAGGCTGCCCGTGCTAGCTTTGAGCCCTGGGACCCCAACCTAATGCCTGGGTGGAGCCCATCAGGATGGCTTGCTGATACCCTAAAAATAAAGAAGCCAGTTTATCCCTAAGAGAAATGCTCCAGCTTTACAAAATACCCCATTCAGGTAAAAGTGATACAGCCAGCGTCTGGAATATATGGCATTTTAAAAGTTTAGTTCTCTTCCTCCTACTATTTATATTCTAATTGAAAGTTCTGACAATTGATTCTAACAAAGGTTGACAAAGGCAATTATATCAGGACGAAGCAGTTTAAAAGATGATATTCCATGCCTATAAACAAGTTTTGGGGAGAAAGCTAAGTAAAATGTGGCAAATGGGTGATTACTTTTACTCTAAAGAGAAGATACTCAATGTAGACATTGTCTCTACATAAATAAAACTATCTTTTTATCTTTAAAAATGAACAATATATATTTCTTTCCTGCTCAGCTATACTGCAGCGGCCAAGGGCTGGGCGACCATTCTAGCAGGCTCAGCAGAGGTGCGCTGTAAACCTGCCCAGTCAGAACCCCTCTCACCCCACCGTGAACTTGTGGTAGAGGGGAGGGAGTTGAGTGGCTATGGTGGGGAGCACAAATAATCAGCTTCTCTCCTATCTTAGTCTGCATCAAAAAGCAACTGCTCCTTTAACTTAACTTAGTCTACTTCGGTCTAGAAAATGCAAGCTTTGCCTAGGGCAGCCCTGAAATCAGCTGAGGTTAATGGTCAACCCCCAAAAGAGGGGTGCTTACAAGAGAGGAATGAAGTTATGTAAGGAATATTTTTCACTTCAAAATACATGTGCGGAAAGAACAGGAGAATTCATCTGGATGACTATGTTAACAGCACAAAAGTGGAAAGTGTGCCATTTGCCCCCTTTTACACGCCCCAGAAGTTGACGAGAGATTTTGACTTTCGGGGATAGGGAAGGAGAAGTCCCTGTGGCTTCTGCAGCCACTTGCCAAACACCTTTGAGCAAGTGACTGGGGAAAGCAGGCATGTAACCGTTGGCATGTGCCATTGTCCCCAAACACATGTGAGACGATGTCAGCACTTACTTCTGGCTCTAAATTGAAAAAACACTTCCTCTCCTTCTGCCAGCACCATTTCCCCTCCCACTCACTCCCAGAGTCCGACACAGTTTCCATTCCAAGGAGACTGTCATGATTCCAAGGAGACTGGGTAACATACTCCAGTGAAAAAGCTGGCAGGCGGCTTGAGATGGGCACTGGGATAAGAACAGGCTGAAATGAATTAGGAAACATTTTTAAGTTACCCTTTGAAGTTTTTATTGCCTTATCATCAAACAGCTTCTCTTCTTTGGTTGTATATTGATTTTTTTGACTATGAAAAAGTGTTCCATGTTTTCTACGATAATCAAACACAGTCTCTGTCAATAGGCACCTTCTTTCTCCTGAATCATATTATTCCACATACTGTGGAGTTATCCTACACTCCCCACCTAACCAGACCCCCATACAACATTTGTCTTTTTCTAACATTATTTTCCCTATCATCCCTAACATGTAACATTTCCTTTCCAAACATATGGTTGCAGAGGATTATATCATAATTTGCCTTTGCTCTAGTCAAAGAATATTTTATGAGCTTCTTGTCATTTGTCCTTATCTATGCCACTATTTATCAAAACATCTCTGAAACTGCCTGCTTCATTAAGATGCCAGAAAAAAGAAAATTCATGTCAACTAAAAGTTTAGGCATTATAAATCCTACAGGGCTCCCAAAATGGGCCACACTTGGGCTTTTATTTTCCTCTAAGTATAATACCTTTTCTAATACTCAAAGTGAATGAACTTGTAGAAGAGTATTTTGTCACCTGTCCCCTTTAGACTCTGGCACATTAGAAAATGGTCACAAAAAGTTTGTTTCTGTCACATTAACTTGTACAGTATGATGAAGCCAACCTCATATTAAGTTCAGTGTTCATACATGAGTGAGAAGTTGCGTCACCATGTTTTCTGGGTGCAGAAGGGTATTAGACCCCAAATCAGGAACCCTGGAGTCTAGTCTTAACAACTGCATGGTTAGATTGGTTTCATGACCCCAAGCACCTTAGCTTCCCTTAGTCTCAGGTAGTTCATTTGTAATCTAACAACATCTTGTCATAGCACAATTCCCTCTTAACTTCATTTTTGTAGTTTTTCAGCATTGCTTCCATCCATTTCTGCTTTGCTGTCTTCGGTGTTCATTACCTGGCTGTGTTGGCAATGGCCTCTTAACCTCATTATCACAGACATTGGCATAATACCCATTTTGGAGCTCAGTGCTGGTGATGTTATTCTTTGCCCCAAACTCTTCCATTGACGGCCATTGCTTTCCTGATATTTAGGAAACCTCCAAAGTGGACCCGAAACCTACCATTCCAGACCAGTTACCAGCAATTTCCTACATGCCCTTTATATTCTACTCTATTTGCAGTTCAGTTTTGCCATTTCCTAAAAATATGCCTTGTGCATTCATTGTACTTTCAAGACATACCACATACTGTACAGAATTCTAAATTTGTCTTGTTTTCCCTACTAGGTGGCAACCTTCCTAAGAATAGCTGCTATCATTTATTGACCAATAGTCTTTGACATTGACTGTGTGAGATAATTTACATCCATCATCTCCAAACTTTCTAATAATGTAAGGTGGATGTTATTATCTTTATTTTTTTCAGCTGGGAAGACAGAGGCTCAAATGTGATTAAATGATGCCCTCAAGGTAACAGAATGTGACGTCTCATGAAAAAAACACTAAATTGAATGAAGGATGATGTGGGCACTTGCCCAGCACTTACGTACTAGGTAAACACTCTACAAACATAAATGACTGAAAGATGAAGATTTCATACCTTAAATACAGCCACCTCATTTTACATAACTGCCACCAGGTGGCAGTAGTTTACCACAGCCGCACAGTCTGGTCTCAAAATTCACTAACAGGAAGAGCAGAGGAGCAGGGACTCTGCAGATTATCTGATTAACTCTCCTTATTTTATTCTAAGAAAATGGAGCATCCATAAGGTTATTTTATTTATTCAAGATCTTTTGGTTAGTAAAAGAGCAGAACTTAAACGCAGGTCTAAAACTCGCAAAGCTAGTGCTTTAACATTATACCAGCCTGTGTATTTTTTCAACTTGTATATAATATGTATATATAATTTGTATGTTTACAATTTATAGTCATAATTTCCCCACATATTTTCAAGATCAAAATATTTATTAAAATAGTAAATGTGATAAAAATTAAATATATTTTATAATGTTAAGCTTTTTTCTTAACCAAGTAATATTTTATTAAAAAATGCTAAAATATACATAATGCAAAAAGGAAAATACTACCAGCAATTCCAAGCCAGAGATAATCATGATTTTTGTATATTCTCTCCCAGATGTTTCCTTACTCATCTTTAAAACCCATTTTTAAAAAGTAGGCTCAAAGCAGGACATAACTTAGTAATTTTTAATCCCAAATATTATCTATATTTTACTTTCATAAATAGTTAATAGATATTTTCTTTAGGAGACCCCCTGGGTCTTTAAGATTTTTCCCAACTTAACCATGTTGAATTGCTAGTAAGGAGAGACCATTTTTAATATACCTTTCTTCCCTTCATATACTTCTTGAGATTCCCTCAGTGAAAATTTGTTTCACTTATATTTTTCCCTTTTCTCATTCTTTCCCGTGAAGAAAAGAGCAATGTCAAAACACTGTGCATATAATCCATCTCCAGGTGAAGATACGTCTTTTTAGCAAAATGCATTTTATTTTCCCTTTTAAGAAGTTATTCTTCCCTACCTTACCTCTCTTCTTAGAAAGATGATACAATATTAGAGGGTATTTCTCAGCTAAAAGGATCAGGTCAGTTACATTACATAAAATAGTATATTTCACGCTAATGAGAAGATAAAATGGTTTGAAATGTCTGATGAGAGATCACAATGTTATCTTTCTAGAATGACTACATGCCTCTTAGCATGGATTTGGCATTCAAAGCTCTCTCTATCCAGGGATGCTTTCTGAATGTGTAAGTATTACTACTAATGTTACCATTGAATTTTGGCCCGATTTCTGTCCTCTGTAATTTGCAGTTTTGTGACTGACAGTCTCTCACTGTTACCTTCAGGGTATGCAATAGAGGTTAGCAGTAAGGAAAGGAAGATGAGGGACAGAAACAAGGGCAAACTATTGGTACTCCCCCAACAGGGGCCACTGCTGGAGTTGAAGATGCAGGGAGAAAGGGCAAATGTGGAATAGGACTAAAAGTGACTTAGGATATCAAACCAAGGTGATTGGGGTAGGAGCCCTGCTGCGATTTGTCTGTATGATCACTTGGATGCAATACACACATAATTATGCCAATGTATGAGATCTATCAATCCCAAACGCTGACATATTTTCATAAAACCCCAGATGTCTACATATTTAGCCCTCTAGCCTTCCACCATTAGTCCATTGATAAGATGTATAATGAATGTGAGGAAATAATCATTTGATATGTCCTGCCTCGTTTGACAGAGATGGTCATGTGGCAGGAACTACTGGGTAGGGAAGGTGCTCTGAAATCCAAATCTTGGGCCTTGGCGCCCCTCCCCACCCCTCCCGCCATCCACCTAAGACAACTGTGTAAGTACTAATATGTAGCTTCCTCTGCAGGCAGCCAGAGATGAATTAGCTGGCACGGCATTAGACTGCTTTGTAGGAGTCTCCCTGATTGTTTCTGATGTACATAGTGAAGGACAGGAGTGGATAGTGAGCATCAGCAGCGATGGAGGCAGAACTGTCAAGGAAGAGGGAAACTGCCTGGTAAGTTACTAAGCTTATACATTGGTAACTGCTATTGAATTTACAGTTCATCTGAAAATCACAAAGTGTAGCCATACACATGAAAACAATGCTTCTCTTTGGCCATCAGTAAAAAAAAACTTTGGTTTCCTTTCTAGTGGGAAGAACCTGCCCTTAAAAGGGGATACTCCTGGTTTCCCCATGTCACCAACCGAATCTAGCTGATGGCAATCTCACGGAGTTCAGCAAAGCAGAAATAAGCTCAGGAACCAAGCCTTAGAAGCATGACTTTCACCTTCTGGAAAAGCCAGTCCAGACCATTTAGGCATTCCTAATTTGTAGTTATTCACTATATTGTACACTTTTGTATTATATACTTTTATAAATGTCATACTTCACAACAGAACAAAGTGAAAATACTATATTCAAATTCTGCACACTTAACATTGAAAACGTCTCCAATAACCACAATCCAAGTCCATATTATATATACTCTTCCATATGGTTTATTCTTCGCTTTTTTTCATTAAGTCTGGTGTTTTAGAGAAGTTCCAGAGTCTGCCCAAATGCAACTCACTGTAAAGGACAAACTCAGCTTTTTCCCTTGCCATGGAGGGAAAAACAGTTCATCCTTACTACATCTTTCTTCCCTTTGAGTCTTACAATTCTCATAGAACACTTGTCTGGTCACAAAATATGTGGAGGCTTCTCCCTAGCACCAAGCATTTCTCTGACACCAGGTGGGTGTCCTACAATTTAACTCAATTTTGACACTAACTACCCAGACATTGTGTCAGATCTCACAGGTTAGGCTCACTTCCATGAGATTCACCCCTCCGCACACCCCATGGATACACACACACACTTCAGATGCTGGTTACAAACCTGGATTCCACCTGTGTTACCAACCAGCTGCAGTTCACAGGTTCCCCCTTCTTGAGCTCAATTAATGTTAAAAGCAGCTTTCAGAACTCAGGGAAACATTAATTTACATTTACTAGTTTAAGGGATATGATAAAGGATGCAGGTGACGTCCAGCCGGGGATAAATAGGACAAGATGTGGGGAGAGGGGTGAGGAGCTCCCTCGGCACCTCCAAGTGCTCACTAGCCTGGAAGCCCTCTGAAGCCGGTTCTTTTGGGATTTTTACGGAGGCTTCAGCTCGTAGATATTATCAAACATCATTCCATTTTCAGCCCTTCTCCCTTCTCAAGGGAAGGTGGGGTGGGGCTGAAAATCTTAAGCTTCTAATCATAGCTTAGTCTTCCTGGTGACCAACCCTCACCGAGGGGTCTAAGGAGCCCACCCAGTCACCTCGTTAGAACGTCACCCACCACCCAGGAAATTACAAGGGTTTCATGAACTGTGTGAGGAACAGAGGTCAAAGACCAGCATTAGAACAAGGAATGTTCCTAATGTTCTCATCAATTAGGAAATGTACAAAGGTTTTAGGAGCTCTGTGCAGGAACTGCGGGCAGAGACCAATAGATTTTCTATTATCTCACAGCCACCATCTTCTACAGATTCCATCCATTCATCCTAGTCCCAGTCCGTCGGGTCGCTTGAGACAAGCCTGACTCCTTTCTCAGTCTTTAAAATCTAAAAGCGTCTACTCAGGGCCCTTCCCTAGCAACCCCTTTGGAAACCCATTCCTCCCACTCCCAACACATATACTTCTCCACACAACCTCCTCCCTGTCCAGGTTTTTCATCAATCTCCCAGATATGGTTCCATGTCTCTACTTTCAGAGTAGCTTCAGATCTGAGCATCTTTCTTTAGGTTTAGTGCCCAGATGAAAACATATTCCAGGTATGAGAAAACAGAGGATTTTCATTAACCTTCTTTTCCATTTTAGTCTCTTCCACTTGCATGACTGAAGACAGTGCAAAGAACATGGCCTTTGAAACCACAAGACCTGAGTTTATTAATAGCTGTCATCATTAGCTCAGATGTTAAATTAAGCAAGTTACTAAATGTCTCTGAGCCTCTTTGTCATCTATAAACAGTGTTTTATCTACTCTCCCACAGGAATACCTCAAGAAAGGAGCAGTTTGTAGAAGTGCTTACTTAATGTAATGGCCTTTCAGTAAGTGGTAACTAATGTCAGGACAATATCTCTTGGTAATCATATCATATTATTTGTTCTTAACTGCTATTATGAATTGGTCAGGACTCAGAGCATACAATCCACTCTGGCTAATTTAGCAGAAAAGGATTTAAATTTTACTCACTGCAGAAATCACTTATACCATGACCCAGTATGCACATATTTAATTCAATCTGCACAATATTTACCCATCTGACATGTTGTCCTCTGCTGTTCTTTTAAATTTTCAAAAACGCTAGTTATAACCCACTGAGTTGATTTTGATTCCCTAATGAATTGCGACCCACAGATGGAAAATACTACATTGCAGCATATTAAAGTGGTCTAGAGCCTCACTGGAAAGACAGAAGAAACTCTAGCTGTGCTTCCAGGTCCCAGGTGGCCAAGAGAGCTGTCAGCTCCAGCAGCATCCCCTCTGTATGACCCACTCACAAAACTGTGCCTCAGGGTCTCACTCAATTGCATCTGACTGACAAGGCCTAAGGGATATGCGGTGCCAAAGACCCTGGGAAATGGAGTAAAGGAAAGCACACCTAGGAGATTGCATTAGTTGTTATTCAAGCTAATCTACAGAAATCAGCCTGTATGCAATGAAATGCTGCTCAAACATATTTACTCCCAAGTACTTGGGATGGACAAACTGAGTGGCCTAAACACACATTACCACATCTATTTTATCCCTATTAGAGTGCATATTTTCTTGGACACTTACAGCCTATTATTGCTTCGTCAGTGAGAAAACACAAAGAACTACAACTCATACAATTTACTTGATGCACTGAAATTCAGAGGAAAAAACCAACTGGAAATCCCAAAGTTACATTTCCTTTCACATACATACCTCCTCAGTCAACCCAGCATCTACCAAAAGGAAGATTTAAAAAACTGAAAAATAAAAAAATAAACTGAGGATTCTCTTCCTTCCACCCTCAAAAAGAATCTTTAGATTAAAAAATATATATTTTTATTTTTAAGACCGATGAAGATAACTGAAGAACAAGGAATAATTCCTTTTAAGAAAGAATTCAGGCCATCAGGTGAGAAACTGGGGATCAACAGAGGTGAAGCTTAGAACCTCACCCCCCGTTTTGAGAGAAATCTTCTGCATCCGTGGATGTTTTGTTGCCCTTTGTCTAGCTTGGATTAATACTTAGTCTACACGCACACACCTGATCATCTACATTTGCCCTCTTATAGCACTAAATTATGTTTTCTACCTTTATCTTGCATCTACCTACCACTTCAGCATTTTATCAAAAAAAAATAATAATAAGGGAGAAATGTGGGATTCACATATAAATCAAGTATAAAAATCAAACAAGATCAAAAGCCGGGATTAAAGATGGCGGCGTGATAGGAGAGACAGAGGCTTCCTCCTAAAACTGGATACAATTAGAAAATTTAATTGGCACAACTAATCCTGAGAGAGCAACAGGAAAGAGGACGGCATCAGACTGCACACACCTGGAGAAAAGAGCAGACCTCAGCGAAGGGGGTAACGTACCAGAGCTGTGGGTCCATTGGACCCAAGCCCCTCCCTCACCCCAGCTCACCGGCGGGAGGAAGACAAACGGAGCAGGGAGGGAGTGGAAGGCCTGGGACTGCTGAACACCTAGCTCCGGAGATCTGCTCTGGGAGCACAAACCTACATTTCATGGTGCTTTCATGAGACTCGCATGACTACCGGGTTGGAAAGTTAATACAGGCAGAGTTCCTGGGGAGACTGGGATTCCAGCTGCTTGTGGAAAGCAGGGATCCATATCTGGCTGCTCTGGGACAAAAACTTATACCTGTGTGATGAGCCCACTGGCTCAGGCAGTGGACACAGGCACAGGAGCCAGGAGGAGGGGAACAGCTCTTTCCTCCCCCCAGGCACCAGTACCGCTCCCCTGCCACCCCCAGGGGCTCAGCAGCTGCATAATAGAGCTTCTGGACACTAGAGGGCGCCATAAACAAACATGAAATGCCAAAGGAACCTTGTCCAGAGTAAAATTGTTAATACAACTCCCAAGAAAGATTTAAATGATATGGACCTCGTGACTCTTCCTGAAAGGGAGTTCAAAATAAAAATAATCAACATCCTAATGGAGGTACGGAAAGACATCCAAGAACTCAGGAATGAATTCGGGTCAGAGATCCAATCGTTAAAGAACACGATGGAGGGTATTAAAAGCAGGCTGAATACGGTGGAGGAAACAATAAATGAAATAGAAGCTAGAGAAGAGGAATACAAAGCTGAGGCACAGAGAGAAAAAAGGATCTCTAAAAATGAAAGAATATTGAGAGAACTGTGTGACCAATCCAAGTGGAACAATATTTGCATTATAGGGAATACCAGAAGAAGGAGAGAAAAAGGGATAGAAAGTGTCTTTGAGGAGGTAGTTGCTGAAAATGTCCCCAAACTGGGGAAGGACATAGTCTCTCAGGCAATGGAGATCCACAGATCTCCCAACACAAGGGACCCAAGGAAGACAACAGCAAGACACATAGTAATTAAAATGGGAAAGATCAAGGATAAGGACAGACTGTTAAAAGCAGCCAGAACAGAAATAAGATCACATACAAAGGAAAGCCCATCAGGCTAACATTAGACTTCTCAGCAGAAACCTTACAGGCCAGAAGGGAGTGGCATGATGTATTTAATGCCATGAAGCAGAAGGGCCTGGAACCAAGATTACTTTATCCAGCGACATTATCATTTAAATTTGGAGGGATTAAACAATTTCCAGATAAGCAAAAGCTGAGAGAGTTTACCTCCCAGAAACCATCTCTGCAGTCTATTTTGGAGGGACTGCTATAGATGGGAGTGCTCCTAGGGTTGGATAGCTGTCACCACAGGTAGTAAAATCATGGTAGGGTGGGTGGAGCAGCTGACTGTGAGGCAAATGCAAAATTATACTGAATAACCCCAAAGTCAATCAAGGGATAGAGAAAAAGTATAGAATCTGATACCTAATATATAAAGAATGAAGGAAGAAAAAGGAGAAATAGAAAAGAACCTTTAGATTGTGTTTGTAACAGCATACTATGTGAGTTAAGTTACACTCTTAGATAATAAGGAAAGTAACCTGGAACCTTTGGTAACCCCGAATCTAAAGCCTGAAATGGCAATAAGTACATATCTTTCAATAGTCACCCTAAATGTAAATGGACTGAATGCACCAATCAGAAGACATAGAGTCACTGAATGGATAAAAAAACAAGACCCATTTATATGCTGCTTACAAGAGACTCACCTCAAACCCAAAGACATGCACAGACTAAAAGTCAAGGGATAGAAAAAGATATTTCATGCAAACAATACGGAGAAAAAAGCAGGTGTTGCAGTACTAGTATCAGACAAAATAGACTTCAAAACAAAGAAAGTAACAAGAGATAAAGGATATTACATAATGATAAAGGGCTCAGTCCAACAAGAGGATATAACCATTATAAATATATATGCACCCAACACAGGAGCACCAGCATATGTGAAACAAATACTAACAGAACTAAAGGAGGAAATAGATTGCAATGCATTCATTTTAGGAGACTTCAACACACCACTCACCCCAAAGGATAGATCCACCGGGCAGAAAATAAGTAAGGACACAGAGTCACTGAACAACACACTAGAACAGATGGACCTAATAGACATCTATAGAACTCTACACCCAAAAGCAACAGGATATACATTCTTCTCAAGTGCACATGGAACATTCTCCAGAATAGACCACATACTAGGCCACAGAAAGAGCCTCAGTAAATTCAAAAAGATTGAAATCCTACCAACCAACTTTTCAGACCACAAAGGTATAAAACTAGAAATAAATTGTACCAAGAAAGCAAAAAGGCTCACAAACACATGGAGGCTTAACAACACGCTTCTAGTAATGGATCAACGACCAAATTAAAATGGAGATCCAGCAATATATGGAAATAAATGACAACAACAACACAAAGCCCCAACTTCTGTGGGACGCAGCGAAAGCAGTCTTAAGAGGAAAGTATATAGCAATCCAGGCATATTTAAAGAAGGAAGAACAAACCCAAATGAATAGTCTAACGTCAGTTATGAAAATTGGAAAAAGAAGAACAAATGAGGCCTAAAGCCAGCAGAAGGAGGGACATAATAAAGATCAGAGAAGAAATAAACAAAATTGAGAAGAATAAAACAATAGAAAAAAATCAATGAAACCAAGAGCTGGTTCTTTGAGAAAATAAAATAGATAAGCCTCTAGCCAAACTTATTAAGAGAAAAAGAGAATCAACACACATCAACAGAATCAGAAATGAGAAAGGAAAAACCACGATGGACTCCACAGAAATACAAAGATTTATTAGAGACTACTAGGAAAACCTATATGCCAACAAGCTGGAAAACCTAGAAGAAATGGACAACTTCCTAGAAAAATACAACCTTCCAAGCCTGACCAAGGAAGAAACACAAAATCTAAACAAACCAATTACCAGCAAAGAAATTGAAGCGGTAATCAAAAAACTACCCAAGAAAAAAAAAACCCTGGGCCAGATGGATTTACCTTGGAATTTTATCAGACATACAGAGAAGACATAATACCCATTCTCCTTAAAGTTTTCCAAAAAACAGAAGAGGAGGGAATACTCCCAAACTCATTCTATGAAGCCAACATCATCCTAATACCAAAACCAGGCAAAGACCCCACCAAAAAAGAAAACTACAGACCAATATCCCTGATGAATGTAGATGCAAAAATACTCAACAAAATATTAGCAAACTAAATTCAAAAATACATCAAAAGGATCATACACCATGACCAAGTGGCATTCATCCCAGGGATGCAAGGATGGTACAACATTCAACAATACATCAACATCATCCACCACATCAACAAAAAGAAAAGACAAAAACCACATGATCATCTCCACAGATGCTGAAAAAGCATTTGACAAAATTCAACATCCATTCATGATAAAAACTCCCAGCAAAATGGGTATAGAGGGCAAGTACCTCAACATAATAAAGGCCATATACGATAAACCCACAGCCAACATCATACTGAACAGCGAGAAGCTGAAAGCTTTTCCTCTGAGATCGGGAACAAGACAGGGATGCCCACTCTCCCCACTGTTATTTAACATAGTACTGGAGGTCCTAGCCATGGCAATTAGACAAAACAAAGAAATACAAGGAATCCAGATTGGTAAAGAAGTTAAACTGTCACTATTTGCAGATGACATATTGTACATAAAAAACCCTAAAGACTCCACTCCAAAACTACTAGAACTGATATCAGAATACAGCAAAGTTGCAGGATACAAAATTAACACACAGAAGTCTGTGGCTTTCCTATATACTAACAATGAGCCAATAGAAAGAGAAATCAGGAAAACAATTCCATTCACAATTGCATCAAAAAGAATAAAATATCTAGGAATAAACCTAACCAAAGGAATGAAAGACCTATACCCTGAAAACTGTAAGACACTCTTAAGAGAAATTAAAGAGGACACTAACAAATGGAAACTCATCCCATGCTCTTGGCTAGGAAGAATTAATATCGTCAAAATGGCCATCCTGCCCAAAGCAATATACAGATTTGATGCAATGCAATCCCTATCAAATTACCAACAACATTCTTCAACGAATTGGAACAAATAGTTCAAAAATTCATATGGAAACACCAAAGACCCTGAATAGCCAAAGCAATCCTGAGAAAGAATAATAAAGTGGTGGGGATCTCACTCCCCAACTTCAAGCTCTACTACAAAGCCATAGTAATCAAGACAATTTGGTACTGGCACAAGAACAGAGCCACAGACCAGTGGAACAGATTAGAGACTCCAGACATTAACCCAAACATATATGGTCAATTAATATTCGATAAAGGAGCCATGGACATACAATGAGGAAATGACAGTCTCTTCAACAGATGGTGCTGGCAGAACTGGACAGCTACATGTAAGAGAATGAAATTGGATCACTGTCTAACCCCATACACAAAAGTAAATTCAAAATGGATCAAAGACCTGAATGTAAGTCAGGAAACCATAAAACTCTTAGAAAATAACATAGGCAAAAATCTCTTGGATGTGAACATTAGCAACTTCTTCATGAATATATCTCCCTGGACAAGGAAAACAAAAGCAAAAATGAACAAGTGGGACTATATCAAGCTGAAAAGCTTCTGTACAGCAAAGGACACCATCAATAGAACAAAAAGGTACCCTACAGTATGGGAGAATATTTTCGTAAATGACAGATCTGATAAAGGCTTGACATCCAAAATATATGAAGAGCTCACGCTCCTCAACAAACAAAAAGCAAATAATCCAATTAAAAAATGGACAGAGTTGCTGAACAGAATTCTACAAAGAAATTCAGATGACTAACACACATGAAAAGATGCTCCACATTGCTAGTTATCAGAGAAATGCAAATTAAGACAAGATATCACCTCAAACCAGTAAGGATGGCCACCATCCAAAAGACAAACAACAAATGTTGGTGAGGTTGCGGAGAAAGGGGAACCCTCCTACACTGCTGGTGGGAATGTAAATTAGTTCAACCACTGTGGAAAGCAATATGGAGGTTCCTCAAAATGCTCAAAATAGACTTACCATTTGACTCAGGAATTCCACTTCTAGGAATTTACCCAAAGGATGCAGCACTCCAGTTTGAAAAAGACAGATGCACCCCTATGTTTATTGCTGCACTATTTACAATAGCCAAGAAATGGAAGCAACCTAAGTGTCCATCAGTAGATGAATGGATAAAGAAGATGTGGTACATATACACAATTGAATATTATTCAGCCATAAGAAGAAAACAAATCCTACCATTTGCAACATGGATGGAGCTAGAGGGTATTATGCTCAGTGGAATTAGCCAAGAGGAGAAAGGCAAATACAAAATGATTTCACTCATCTGTGGAATATAAGAACAAAAGAAAAACTGAAGGAACAAAACAGCAGCAGAATCACAGAACCCAAGAATGGAATAAGTTACCAAAAGGAAAGAGACTGGGGAGAATGGGAGGGTAGGGAGGGATAAGGGTGGGGAAGAAGAAAGGGGGTATTATGATTAGCATGTATAATGTGGGGGGTGGGAGAAAGGGGAGGGCTGTGCAACAGAGAGAAGACAAATAGTGATTCTACAACATCTTACTATGCTGATGGACAGTGACTGTAATGGGGTTTGTGGGGGGGACTTGGGGTAGGGGAGAGCCTAGTAAACATAATGTTCTTAAAAAATAAATAAAATAAAATAAATTAATGAAAATCAAACAAATAATCTAACTTGTTTATAGTTCATGGTACGTGATCAAAACTGAAAGTTTCTGTGATATGACTGCCCTTGCACTGTTCACCATGTAAGAACTTGTTCGTTATGCTTCAGAAGATTGGAGACTGTTGCGAATTAGGCTTGGGGTTGATTAATGATTGTGCATTGAATCCCCTATACAGAATTTTATTGTGGTTAACGACCATTTGATCAATAAATATGAGAGACGCCCTCTCAAAAAAAAAAAAGAAAGAATTCAGATTTATTGAATGAAAGACATGGCTTATGATTTATAAAGCAATTAAATAGTTGCTGAAGGGGTAGCATTTAGTATATTAAGTTAACAATTTTTTGACTTGTGATTGATGTACATTTGATTAAAAACAGAAACTTTGCATTAGGTCACCACACAGATTTATTCAACAATCAAATACAGAAAACACAGAAGGGCAAGCGTCCAGGAGATGCCCACAGTGGTACCCTTTACTTGATCCTAAGAGCCAAATAGTTTCAGAAGCTAAAGCTATTAAGTTTACAAAGTGTGAAACACCAAAACACTTAAACAAAGACTCTTTATTTCTAAGAAAAGAAGTATATTCTCACATTCTATTCTTGCCTTAAATTTTAATTCTTTCCAGTGGAACCAAACCCTCCTGAACCCCGTTCAGTGTCATCCAAAACCTGACAAGACACAAAGGTGGTGACACAGTATTAACTTCAGATCCTCTTTCAGGACTCTCCAACAACTCATCTGTAAGACTTTTATTCTTGCTAAACCATCTTTTCAAAAAGGAGGGTTTCTTAAAAATTAAATTTTAAAATGGCTATGTAAATTAAACCATTGGAAAATTTTTTAAAAAGCTAAGGAAATAACAGAATTTCAGTGTATTTAAAATGACTTATTATCTGTAGTAATGCTATATAACCGATATGGAAAAGATTTCAAAATATTAAAACTAATATTTTAATTCTGCTTAAAATAAGACAAGTCCATATATGCTACTATTTAGTTACAAATGGCATGTTATATTCTCAAAAAAAATTTTTTTTCTTCACTAAAGATGTTATAGCATTCCTTACTAGGCTTTTTTTTTTTTTCCCTTACTAGGCTTTTATAATACTTACTTGAACTTCCTCTATTTCAGGATAAAAAATCCGTTCACAAATGAGCTGTGCAATTCTATCACCCTTTTTGACTTGAAAGGAAAAAAAAACAAAAGATTACTGGTATTGCATTTATGCATTCTTTATATCCCACCCTGCAGAATGAGAATTGTAGTAGTATGTGTTATTTAGACATACATAACTCATAATTAACTCACTGCATTTATGTGATTGTTATGTATTTAACATACCTTGAAACTTCTCTTTGCCAAAATTAAATAGTACAACACCAACATTTCCTCTATAATCTTCATCTATGACACCAGCTGGAGAAAAGAAAAATGACATTAGCTTGGTTTGTGCTACCAAAATACTGAGGTACGTGTATGATTACCTCACAATCATTCTTGTGTAGCTCCTGAGATTTTTACACTTGGAATTGAATAAGGGGATCTTGCTCTAGTACGATGTAAAGCCTCCAAACTAAGAAATGATATTACTAAAATGCAAATAAGAATTTAGAAAACGGCCCAAATTCTTCAACCTGTCAGCTTTATAAATGACCATTTCCTACTCTAAACTGGAATCAGGCACTTGGCATCTCAGATGGGTGGCCCTGAATCACTCTCTCCAAACCTATCACCTATCTGCTGCACATCTGCCAAAAAGACTAGAAGAAAATTGTGATTTGGGTTTTAAAAGCTTTTCCTGGGAGCAGCTTCCCACTAAAAGTGTCAGAAAACCTGAACATCTACAGTGGAGTAAGTCACTGCTGACACTGTTAAGCAGGAGTCTAGCAAATACCAGAACATTCTGTTTTTATAATAAAAATAGAGCTCAACATTTCAGTTTATATTCTTCCTCTCCTTTTAAGTCACCATCCTTTCTTACAGCACAATTTCTCAGAAGACATTAGCACATAAGCTTAATGATGAATACACTTTTACATAGAGCTTGTGTAATTAGTATCTGTTTGAGATCATAAACACAAGGGCAGCAAATCTTTGCAGGAGAGAAACTTGAGCCAGGGCCCTTCCTGCCTTGGCCCGGACAGGTATATTTAACAGACTTGTTAG
This sequence comes from Manis javanica, assembly GCF_040802235.1. Classification (NCBI taxonomy): domain Eukaryota; kingdom Metazoa; phylum Chordata; class Mammalia; order Pholidota; family Manidae; genus Manis; species Manis javanica. The sequence goes on along the minus strand of NC_133163.1, from coordinate 98,245,870 downwards.
CATTTATCTTTGGGCCAAGAATTTAAAACATTTCCATAAATACAAGTGTAGATAATACAGGTCCACCAGGTCTTCTCATTTCCTTTTCTAATATTGAGACATAATTCACAATTCAGTGGTTTTTAGTGTGTTCTAAGCTATGTAACCATCACCACAATCAATTTCAGAACATTTTTATTACCCCAAAAAGAAACCCCCTACCTATCAGGAGTCACTCCTCACCCCCCACTCCACCCCACTGCCAACTTCCTTTTATATGTGTTCATTCTTTCCCCTCAGTTTGTAAAATGCTGGATAGGATTCATGTAAACCGAATTAAATGTAGCTCCATGTTACATCTTCTTATCAACACTCCACTTCCTTAAAAAACTCTTATCAAAGGAAAAAAAATGAAATAAAAATAATCAGGCATTTAGCCCAATGGGTGCTATTGCTAGTTTACCAGACTCAAAATTATTTGAAGGTCAAGTGAAAAAAAAAACACATTTTTTTTAGAACAAGGGTAAACAATCTCTTTCAATTTTCTCATACAGAAAATAAAAAGCTTTTAAATAAAGTCCCACAATGGGGAAAATATCAGAAAAACCAACATTTTAGATTTTCCATTGGATTACAGAAGTTTAAATGAATCCCTGTGCTTTATGAATGAATTACTAGGGATAAACGAAATTGAATTCAAGCACTTTTTTAAAAGGTTCCTGACACAACACTTGAGAGTTTGAATTAAAGATCTATAGATGTTTAACAGTGAGAAGGGCAAGTATAGAAGTTGCTAAAAGGCAGAAGTCGTTCCTATTATGTCTAGACTGAAGGGAACAGTATTTTTTTCTAGTTACTGAAGGGAACAGTATTTTTTTCTAGTTGCACAGCAAAAAAAAAAAAAAAAAAATTGATCAATTCAAATACCAAAACTTGGTTTCTTTCTTCACTGCCAGTTAAATTAGTCATTAATATTTTTTGAAAGAATTGCTATAAAGACAGGATCAGCTGTTTCCTATGTTATCAATATGCAAGAAGCTTTGGCTACAGAAAAACTTAAATCAGATTTAATGAAGAAATCCCTCAGTAGATCATGCTATTCCATGCCAGAAAAAATGACCACAGAAGGCCATACAATCTCCATGCTGGAAGATTTGAAGTCAGGCTAGTACTCAGTTATTTTGAATGCCTTAGATAAAGACAATGTGGACTGACTTCTCAACTCTTCTGTTTCTACTTTAATAGAAAAATTTTAGATTACACAAAAAAGAGTACAAATACATATAAAATAAAAACTAATAATGTTCCCCTACTCTCCTCAAGTACTCAGGTAGCCAATATTATGGTAACATTTTACTTATTACCCTCTTTTTCCAATTAAAATACCAAATATCCTTTGGAATTAATATATATAAATCTTAGCCATCCCTTTTAAATTCTAGATATGGAAATACAGTACCATTATTTCTTAGTAACCATTCTCTTACATATTATTAGACATTCAGATTGCTTTTACATTTTCACTTATAATAAACAAAACAGCCCTTTACATATGTCCTTGCATATTAGTGCTTTTTATTCTCATCAGATAGTTTCCAAAAATCATTCTCCTGGATCCAATGGTGTACACATTTTAAATTTTAATGGATATTGCCAGATAAGTCTGCAAAAAACGTGTAGCAGTTCAAACTTCTATCAGCGATATTTAAGAATGCCCATTTCCATGGTCCTTGCCAGCAAAAGATGGTAGCAATGTTTTTAATTTGGGCCAATGTGATGAGTAAAAAATGGTATCTCATGGTTTAACATTTCCCTGACAACTAGTTAGCTAGAATTTTTTTTTCTCCATGTGTTTGCTGTACTTTTGCATGGCCTCTTCTATGTTTCATGTTATTTCCCTTAGCTATTTGGGTATTTAGCTCTTTTTCATGACTTGAAAATATTTTTTTATTTATGGTATCTTCTGCCATACAAAACACTCCTTTTTCGTAAAGGCCTTTGCTATCGATCTGTAAAGCAGTCCTATCAAATTCAAATTGTTGGGTGTCTTGAATTCTGCAAAGCCAGGTGATCTACCAAGATTTTATGCTTGACTCAAGGAAATGTGAAAAGCCCTCAACTAACTAAAAGATATGAAGTTGTATGAAGTCAATTATAAAAGGCATGGCAGCAATAAAGGCCTTGATTAATACTTTTTTTTTTTTTAGTATGAATGCCAGCAGTATAAAATTTCTAAGTTCATTTATTATTCAAAGCTGATTATGACTTTCAAGGAAAACCCAAGACTTATTTTCTATAAAGGACACAAGCATTAGGGATATTTCTCTTCATGAGAAAGCAGAAAGTATTTTGAAGTTATCACTGGAAAAACCATGCATTGGAACTGGCAGAGTAATTAACTGACTTCAGGCAAAAGTTTTACTGTGTCAAGACTTTGGCATGTCATTTGTTGGAAACCTTCTTCAGTGCAAACCATCCACACCTACCAGATGTGCATTCTGAACAGAATCCTGCATACTCAACTTTTCCCTTTGACCCTTATTTACAGTCTGCGATTTCTAACAACATCTCTTTTCTGAAAAACTGTGGCCAACTATGATAAACTTGTGCCTAAGAGACATTTTTAAGATATGGTGTATTCAAGAACTCACCACAATGTGATTTTATGAATAATACCACACCAACCACCAGGCAAACTAACTTTCCATTTCTTTTACATGAATTGTTTTTTTAAGACAGTTGTTTTAAACGGAGCAAAAATTAGTAACAGTCAGAAAGAAAAGTTTCTACTTTAAAAAAAAAATCTGTAAAGCCCTAGGGAACAGGAACTTTAACTTACAGGGCCTAATATATATCAAGCAGTGTCATACATTTTCACTTAATCCTCCCAAGCTTCTGAGGCAGGCAAACTAATTTTAATTTTATAGATAAGGAAACTGAGGTTCAGAGAAGTTAAGTAATAACTAGCTAGTTACTGACAAAGCTGAGACCCAAATCCAATTGTTTCTACAAAGCCCATGTTTCTTTCACCTTTTCAAATTTTTTTAATACATCTAACAATAAAAATATAGAGAGCTCACACATCTCACTAAAGATAAAGAGCTCACTAAAAATAAAATAAAATAACTCAATTAAAAAATGGGTGGAGGATCTAAACAAACACTTCTCCAAAGAAGAAATTCAGATGGCCAACAGGCACATGAAAAGATGTTCCACATCGCTAATCATCAGGGAAATGCAAATTAAAACCACAATGAGGTAACACCTCACACCAACTAGGAGAGCCAACATCCTAAAGACAAGGAACAAATGCTGGCGAGGATGTGGAGAAAGGGGAACCCTCCTACACTGTTGGTGGGAATGTAAATTGGTTCAACCATTGTGGAACACAATATGGAGGCCCCTCAAAAATTAAAAATTGAAATACCATTTGACCTAGGAATTCACTCCTAAAAATTTACCTAAGGAAAACAGGATCCTTGATTCAAAAAGACATATGCACCCCTATGTTTATCACAGCACTATTTACAATAGCCAAGAACTGGAAGCCATCTAAGTGTCCATCAGTAGATGAATGGCTAAAGACATGGTACATATATACAATGGAATATTATTCAGCCATAAGAAGAAAACAAATCCTACCATTCGCAACAACATGGACGGAGCTAGAGGGTATTATGCTCAGTAAAATTAGCCAGGCGGAGAAAGACAAGTACCAAATGATTTCACTCATTTGTGGCGTGTAACAACAAAGCAAAACTGAAGGAACAAAATAGCAGCAGATTTGCAGACTCCAAGAAGGGACTAGTGGTTACCAAAGGGCAGGGGTGTGGGAGGGCACGTGGAGAGGGAGGGAGAAGTGGATTGAGGGGTAGTATTATGATTAGCACACATAATACAGGTGGGTCATGGGGAAGGCAGTATAGCAAGGAGAAGATTAAGTAATGACTCTTATAGCATCTTACTATGCTGATGGACAGTTACTGCAATGGAGTGGGGAAGGTATTTGATAATATGGGTGAATGTTGAAACCACAATGTTGCTCGTGTGAAACCTTCATAAGATTGTGTATCAATGATACCTTAATTAAAAAAATACATACAATCTTTTATATCCTTAAATTATAATCCTAAATTACCATACTTGACCTTGTAAAGGTATTTTTGAAAACCAAGCATAGCTCAACCCAGGCAATCCTCAACCACCCGAATGGGCTATCCATCCCTGCTATGTCAAACTTAGCAGTCTTCAGTCCCTAAGAACTACCTTTGGGATCCTCTCTTGCCCCACAGCACCACCTAGTGACACCATGGGGAAACAGCCAAGGACAGGCCTCATCCCAAACTCTAAATCCCTGCAGTGCACATGTAACAGTGAGCTAATTCAGGACAGTGCTTGGTTGGTGAGGGGATGGGGTGAGGTGATCCCCAGCACCTAATTGCAGTGGAAAGAACAGAGGGATTGGAATTATTGATGAAGATCCTAGTTTTTAACATGTCAACTTGAGCTCATTTAAGTCACTGTCCTCCTCCTTAAAAAAGCTTTATAAAAATGTCTGAAGTGCAGAACCTAGCACACCCACTTATCAGAGGGCGAAGACAGCTAGTTAAGCGAAGCACTCCCCCACTACTGATGGGGATAAAGAGAGTTCAGGATTTATGTCCATGGGTCTGTATTCCAGTACAGAGAAGATCCGAAGCATGGGAACCATATCAGAAAGGTGAGAATTTCCTTACAGTGAGGAGCAGTTAGGGAACCTACAAGGGTGCCTAGCAGAGGACTCTGGGGCTCCTCCATGAAAGGGGCCTCACTAGGGAGTTGTTGACTTTGGCAGACATGAGTAGGGCGTTGTTATCAGGGAAATAGTAGCCACAGTGAACTTGCTTGGTAAGAAATGCAGAGAGGAGCACAGTGTTTCCTCTCCTGACCTTAGGGAAAGATTCTCTTTTAATATTTTGCCAAACATAGATGGTGCTCTAATGAAGTTAAGAAAATTCTTATTAGAAGACAGATATGCATTTTCTAGAACCTTTTGTTTAAATAATTTCTTAATAATGATTTAAGCAAAATACAATTGCTTAAATAATGACATAAAAGCTTTACTTCCCCTATAATAACAAACTTTCTTCTTAGAGTCATTTTTTTGGATTAAATGTGGATTATCACTAAGCCAAGGCAAAAATCCTACCTATCAGATAGTGTCTAATTGGCCTATTAGTAATATAACATGCATCTCACATACTGATCATTTAAAAATTAAGCATAATCAAATGGTATTTGAAAATATCTTAATTGTCTATTACTTCAGATATGTAAATTTCAGATATGCAAATAATAAAATCCATTTCCTTTCCTTGCAGATAAAAATAAAATTTATCATTTGTTTACAACCTCTTAAGACAAAGTAAATATTTACAAATATTTATTGAAAAATGTAAATATATTACCTCCTACATCTATGAAGTGTTTTGCAGCCAAACCAGAACGTGGAGCTAAAAAACAAAAAAGGATATATTGGCTATTTTAAGGGGGAGGAGTAATAATGGACACAGTTTACATAATTGAAGCATGTCACTTTCATCTCCTATAACATCAACATCTTCATCTTAACCTTTGCACACGGTTCTGAATTAAAGGATATATTCATTACACTATATTAAGAAAGTAGAAAATAATTTTAGAAAAATCGGACAAGGTTTAATTGAAAACCAACGAAGCCAATCCCATACAACTTCAGTCAATGGCGGATCCATGGTGGTATAGCCCTGGACTGCTGGAGGGATCTGCAAGGTGAGTAAATGGGAACAAACACAGGCAAGTCTTCCAAGACGTATGGTCACAAGGGAGAACTGCAGCTGCCAGGGACATGGACTGAGGAAGAGGACTTTGTTCTCAGATGGGAAATTGGAGCACACTGGAATGCAGAGGGAAGAAGGCAGACCGAGAGAGAGTCATACACCTAATCAGTGAGTAGCAGAGCTTAGTCTACAATCTGGGACTCCTACTCATGACTCAGGTACCAAAAGGTACGTCTGTATGAACCAAAGGAACAGGAATAAGAAAAAAGACCTAATATTGGTCAAGCAAAATACCAAAAACCTTAAGATATCAATTCCACTATGCATTTTACTCTTACTATACTTTTTATTCTTAAACTTAAAAAATAAAAAGCTAAGTTTACACCTTATACTTGCTGGCTTGAGCATCACACCTACCATTATCCTAACTTCCAGTATTTTATTCCAGACCAACTTAAATCAGGTACTTTGCCAATAAATGCTGCTCCTTCCTGCCTTTACTTTTATTTCACTCCCTCTCCTGATTTCCCCCCACCCCAAAATATTCTAACGAATATTTTGTTGCCAGAGATAAGAGAGCCCATCTCATTTTTCTTGGAAAGGCGGAAATACTAGTTTTCACACTCATGGTTAACAAGAGTGGTGGACAGCCCTCTCTCCCAACACAGTTCTATTTGCTCCTTCATGTTTACTCTGAAGTTAGAGAATCATTATGTTCTTGAAAGGTTTTGAATTCTCTCTCCAGTGACAACTGACTCACTCCACAGAAGTCAAATATGTGGAATTAGACTTTTGTCCTAGGCCCTCCCACTACGAGGCGTTTCCCTGTAGGGCACTGAAGAATATTCCTTCCCCTAACATACCTCATGGGAGGAGACCCAGATACCCAAAGGGGAAAAGGCTAAGTGGCCTGATATACTCTGGGACCAATAGGCGTAAGAAGTTTTACTCTCATAATATAAAATCCTGTGTGCCATTATCCTAAGCCTGTTTGTCATATAACAAATATTGGCTATTCTCATCGCTGTCTTCAAAAAGAAATCTGACATCATATGCAATTTGATCATTGAAGTGGGGGGCTCCAATTAAAAGTCAGCTGTATTTTCAGTTTTTCTCACAGTTGTGAGAACAACCTCCTGAGCCAATGGGAACCTCCTAAAAGCTCAAATAAGGAATTAGAAAAAAAAGAGGCAAAAGCAGATACGTAAATAAATCAAAGTTTTCCACTGGCTGCATTTGCCATCACAAATGGCACTTCTATACTTTAGGAAACAGGCTGAGTAATATCCTTCCCTTCATTTATATCCCCAGTGAAACTGAGATGAAGGAACATAAAAAGGAAGAGCTCGACAAGTAGTTACCTGTGTCTGAAATCACTCACCTACTCTCCCATAGCACCCGTAAGGAAGAGCGACCTGAATGTCGGTCTTCACAAGGGCTTTCTCCATCGGTGGTACTGAATAATCATAGGCACTGCAAAGATATTGAAAGGAAATAAACAGTATTTATTCATAAAATTGTTTTTGTATTTTCTTCCTTGTGACTAAGTGTATAGAATTGCTTCAAATGTTTCATAAAATAATAAAATCTTAGGTCTCAATAATCATCTTACCAAGAATTCAGTACACTAAATTTCCCATTCATATCTTTAAAAAGTTTAGGAAAAAGGTAGAGGTAGGTATTTTCCTTTAGTCTATTATTAAAATGGTGACAACTTTAGCTATAGTCAGTCTCTGAATTTTTTTGGTGAAAAAAGCGTCAACATGTAAACTTGTTCTCTGAACAAAATTTTGTTGGGAAACTAAAATACATATTAGCAGAAAAGGGCAGAATCTAGCAGACTTTTAAAAGGTGTATGCTTCATGGTATAAAAAGAGGAAGATAAAGACAGACCAAGAAAGAAGGGTAAATAATAGCTAATGATAGCTGACATTTAGTAAGTCCTCTACATGACAGGCATACCTCTAACTGCTTTATATAACTCATGTTATTCTCACAACAATCCTCAATTAGGGAAAGAGAGCAGAAGGAAAGGGAAAAATGGGTGGACAACGTAAGGTGAAGGTGGGAGATAGAGAGAGCTGTGTCATATCTGTTCTACTGGTTTTAGTAGTTGACCAAGCTTACCAAAGCCGTGGCCATGAACTTCACTGGTGGTGGAAAAAAGCTGATCGTTGTAAACAGGCCCCGAGGACACTGCTAAGAAATTAATTCTCTAAGACCCACCCAGCAAATCATGCTTGTTGTTATTCCTGTAGTCCCCTCCTTAACAGAAATTTAAGAGTTTTTTACAATGAACAGAACTGGAAGATACTTCAGAGATCTTAATTAAGACTGGTAAAGCAGTATTATATATTGGAATATAAATATTTCATATATTTTTCATTGAAATTTCCTCTCTTTAGTTAAACCCTAATTTATTAGAGATAAATTATTTCCATGTCTATGTCAGTATATAGAAAATCACCTGTTTGCTAGGAATGTTTTAAAGTACCTTAAATCTATCTACATCAACTCTACTTCTATCCATCAAAGTTAAGGGACTGAACTACATCCCTTTGGGCTGTAAGAGTCTATACCTCACTTTTCTTTTTCTTACTTTTCCCCATTACTGTCAACCCACACTCCTTTCTCCCCTTGTCCCTGTACTTACCACTTAGACCAGTGGGTCTCACATTAGAACTACCTGGGATGCTTTAAAATAAGTCTAAGATTTAGTACTGTGGTAAACCCTCCTTCCCCTCACATCACTTTCCCCCTACCGTAATGGTTCTAACTGGACACAGACTGTTGTGACGATTAAATAAAATAGCAAATGATAAACATTTTAGTACAGATATGAGTGCTGTACAAATGAAAAGGTGGGAGTATAGCGACATGCCTGCTTTTCATATTCAGGCCCTTTCTGAAATTCCCAGCCTTTGGGTTAACTTAAATATGGATGTATAAAGAAATTTTACTAACTCTTTAAGACACAAAGAGCCTTCATTTAATCCATCTTAGGTATTTTCATACTCAGTACCTAGACTGCCACTAAGGCCTTTCTTTCTGTTGAGCGCAGCATCAGCAGGTTACTGCGTGCTGGCCAACGTGGGCCTTACTCATGTCTACTTTCCACTTGGAAAGGGTCCAATAAAGGTTGCAAAGCGACACCTGTGTGGACATTTATAGATATTTAGTCACTACTCTGCACTCTTGGCCCAAATACCTACTGAATATATGCTAAAAAGGAAAACTAAAATTCTCAACGTAAAAATAAGGCAGAAACCCTACATATATGCAAAAAAGATTTCTGTAATCTTTTAAGTGAAAGTTTCAAACTGTGGCAGCAGACGGTCAGAATATAAACTAACAGGTCTGAGAGCTCCGTAACCCCGGAGTTGGGCCTTCTTCGTGGGGCGGTAGCGATGGCGGGGGCACGGGGGGAGTACTAGGTCCCCACTCACCTGTACAGGTCATAGCCCGCGGCGCGCGCGGACCCCCTGGTGGGGGCGGTGGCGTTCTCGGACAGCCGGGCAAAGCGGAGCCGCATGCCGCCCTCCAGCGCAGCCCGGGCCCGCTTGCTGGGGGAGACGGCGGGGGTGTCTTCAGAGCAGGGCATGGCGAGGGACGCGAGCCGAGGGCGAAAAGGGGAACAAGAGAGCCCACAATGAGCCGCAGCGCGCACACCGAACTTTAATTTTCCCGCCAGCAACTCCCCGCCCGCGCCGTCTCCCGCTGGACCAGCCCATAGCTCCGGCTGAGAGGGGAGGCAGATCCAACTTGTGCGCTGGAAGCCCTTTCGGAAAGCAGACTGGGGATCGGACACCATTGCGCGTTTTTAGGCTTTCTACAGTCAGCGCACAGGTCCAACGTACGGGGCAGCTTCGGTGGCCTACCCCGATACGCACACGAGAAAACAAGCGCCTCCCCCATTTGGCGGCCCGAATGGACTCGCTGCAGCGCCGGGGGGGCCGCGGGCGCTCCCACCTCCCCGGGCGCCTACAGCTGGGGGCGCTCCGCTTCCGCTCGCCCGCCTTCACGGGCCGCTGGCGGCGCCCCCGACCTCCCCAAGTCTGGGAAAGCGTGTCCTTCCGGTGTGGGCCCCGTCATTACTGGCGCCGCGGCGGCCTCGGCCCAGGCAGCGAGCGCTGGACAGCGGCCGGAGCAGCGCGGCTCCTGGCGGGGCGGGGTGGAGGGGCGGGCCTGGCCAGGAGAGGCCCGCGGCCTGCGCTCTCGGCCGGGCGCTGCACGCAACCCTAGGCACTGAGCGGAGCAGAGGCGGAAGGAAACAGTAGCCGAGCGCGGGGAGAGGGCAGAGGGGAGTCATTTGCTCCGGCGTTGGGGTGCTAGTTGCCGCGTCAGGTCCTGCAGGCACGCGCCGGTTCCGCTCCCTAAAGACGCCGCTCGGTAATGTGACCTCGGAAGCAGTAAAAGCGGGCATCGGACGGGACGTGCACGGAGGCGGTGCCTGGGTGCCGGGAAACGCAGCGCGTCCTGACCGTGGCGGCCGCCAGGGGCTCCTTTGCCTCCCTCCCTAGACCCTCATCATTTTTCTGGCCTCGTATTCCGGGACTGTTTTGAGACCCGAAATTTGCCCCAGCGCTCTGCGGTTTACCTGGGGCGGCGCCGCCCGCCGCCATGACGCCTCAGGTTCTAATGTCGAGGGCCTCAGAAGCCACGGAACCGCATCACCGTGCCCGTCACTCACCGCGCTCAGTGCTGCGCCCTAGGCTGTGGGCATGGCAGCGTGTTCGACTTCCTCACACACGTAGAGTGCAAGGCACTGGGTGTTCGCTCTTTAAGCGGGGCGGGGGTCTTCAGGACCCTTCAGTTTAATAGTTTTGGATGACGACACAAGCACTTGAAGGGTCCGGTACCTCCAGTCGAAAATTCCGTCTCCCAGCCCTGAGCAAATTACCTTTGAGACTGAAATCAGTCAAAGGGAGAAGTAAAGTGGAAGAAACCTGTTTATTGTTTATAACCAGTCGTCCACTTGCCTGTATGCAGCAAAAAAGGGACCCCACCCAACCTCTGGTCCAAATCTGCCCTCGGTCCCCCTGTAATTACCCGTTGATACTAATTACCTGTTGATACCCTTGGAAACATCTATTGATATGGAGATGCAGTAAAGCCAGGCTAGCGATTCTGGAAATAATGCAATTTTATCCACAAGACTCCAGAGGCGATGATTCCAACAAAGATCCTGAGCCCCGCTGGTTTAATTGTCAGTGGAGAGGAGTATAGGCAATTGTACACTGATTTTTCTAGGATTCACTTTAACTCGTTACCTCCGGTACTGACACAAAACTCTGGAAACCAGGTTGTATCTTCTCAAAATGAATACAAACTGTAGAGCAGTTTTAGAAAAACGGCGAACGAAAGTGTTAGGGTATTATTGGGGAAGTTGGGAGTCCATACACACCCTTTGGTTTAGGCTTTGTGTGTTTCAAGTCTCAGAAGACCTTACCTGACAAACAGCTAAACACCTTGACTAAAGTTAGGTGCCCTGTCTTTCCCTCACCACCATTTTCTGTCCTAGTAGTTAGCTTTTTTCTATTCATGTCACTTATTACTGCAACCTGTACTGTGTATTTTCTTGTTCACTAATTGCTCTAGTACCCATATGCTCGGTGAGGGCAGGCACCATTTCTGTCCTCATTCACTGTGTGTTCTTGGGGCCTACCTTAGTGTCTGGCTTAGCATGGTGCTTGAGAAAAACTTGTTATGAAAGAGCACACCGGGACCGACTCCATTTTGTTCTGTGTCCTCCATCTTGAAAAACTATGTTCCCGACATGACCCCTTTCCGGGAAACTTCCCTCGCCAACCTCCGTGGCCAATCAGCCAAGACCCGCAACCTCCCCGGCCAATCAGCTAAGGCCACAACCGTCACCCCACCAACTGCCCCTAGACCCCTACAAAACCTTTGTGCTTTTGAAACTCACTCGCTCCCTCCAGCATCTCGCCGCTGAGCCCTGTGCAGATAGGAGGTTGAGCTCGAGCTAGCTCGAATAAAGGCTCTTTGCTTTTGCGTCCGACTAGGCTCCCTGGTAGTCTTTGGGGATCACGAATTCTGGGCACAACAGTTACATGAAGGAATGATAGAGATCTGATTGCTTAGTCTATCAGGACCCTGTGTATGATCACTTCTCAAAGTCTTGATTTTTCTGTCCACTCCTTTAATTTTTAATCAAAAGTGTTTTTCCATATAATGCTTTTTCAAGGCCTATAATGAAAAACAGTAATCCTTGCCCTGCCTCTTCACAAATACCCCCCAGGTCTCATTCCTCGGGAGCCATACTGCCAATTATTTTTTGGCTGTTTCTACTGAAATTTATATCCCTGTTTCTAAACTACATGTTGCTATTTTTTTTTAATGACACAGAAATTATCTTCTGAAATTGGGTAATTGAGGCTTAGGTATATTGCCCCTCTCACTACTCCATTCTGAAAGTAGTTGTAACAGTTTTTGGATGTCAGCAGTTAGTATTTACTTTATCATGATTATGTAAATATCATTCAAGGCTGAGACAAGTAATGTAGTATGATCATTTCCTTTTTTTACACCTATCCCCATCAAGTTAGTAACTGCCTTGTTTTTGCATTTGTTTCTGTTAGAGGTGGTGGTTTTGATTTACCTATCACTTGTTTTTTCCAAATACTCCCAGGGGATCCAATACCTCAAATATCTGTCACACTCACTGAAACACCAAGTCCCCTGTCAGTTCCAGCCTCCCCTCCATCACTCTTGTGTTCTTGCTCCAGTCGGTGCAGCGACCCTCCAGTCCTGCTGCCTGGCTGTCATTCTGGGACTTCCCTTTGCCCCTCTCTTGTATTGGAGCCCTGGTTTTATAGATCTAGTGTCTTCTTTTTGGTTTACTCTGCCATTTTGCCGAAGGACTTTTTCTAGTAATTTCCTAAGGAAGTCCACATTAGAGATAAATTGTTTGAGTCCTTGCATATCTTAAAATATAATGACTATAACGACTCCCTTTGCCCATATCCAGATAAATCTCACTTCACTCATGAAACTTTCTTACAGCCAGTAGTGAGCTCTGCCTTGTCTTATCTCTTATAACACTTTCTATATCATCCATTAGCCATACACTCCCATTGTGTAATCTTTTCATGCATGTGCATTTCATCTTCCACATTAATAAGTCATAAACTTTTATGAATCCTTCAAAGCACCTACTTCAGTGTTTCCAACAAAATTATTTGGCTCCTTACAATACCTAGCCTCAAGAAAGTATTCTGCTATATCTTCGATTAATGTGGATACAGAAAGTATTTATTATTGTCACTTTTCATCTAAGGTTATTTTAGATTGAAAAGAGAAAAAGTTCACAATCCTGGAAAAGAGTAAGAGTATGCATTTAATAGGATATTCCCTATGACATAACTGGATATGAAAATGTGTAATTGATATATAGCTTGATAAAAAAATATACCTTAAGTTCAAGGTACTATAGTAAAGAACAAGACCACAGTTTCTTTCATTCTGTTTCTTTATTAAGATCCATCAAGTATGCTGATTAACTCAGTTATGTAAGTCTGGTGTGAACAGGTTGAGAGCAAGTTGGTACACTACAAGCAAACCTGACCTTCCTATCTTTGCCATTATAGAGCTTTCTAACAGACTTACATAGTGATTACTTTATGCCAGGGATGTTCTAAGTGCTTTATTAACTCATCACAGCAACCAGAGAAAACAAGTGCGGTTATTACCCTCAGATTACATGTGGGGAAACCGAAGCACAAAGAGGTTAAATAAAGATGCCCAGATCACAACAAAAGAGATGGAGCCAGGGTTCAGCTTCCACTAGTCTGGCTGCAGAGTCCTTGTACTTAGCCACTCTGCTCGGTAGGTGTCTGTGGGCCTGTTGAAGCTGTGATAACTCTTCTGAATCCTGAGCCTGCTACTGACCATGTTCTCCAGGTCTGGGAAAGACATGTGTGGTAAATAACCAGGCATTCCCAGCTAGTCATACCCTCCTTGTTGAAACACTTCTTCACCAGGCCGCACTGGTTTTCCTCCCCACCTCACTGACTATGTCTTTTCAACTTCCGTTCTTGCTCAAGAGAAAAAGCCTTGAGGTCTCTTGCTTTCTCTCAGATCTTCCCTCACCTAAAATAGTCTCCTCCTAGGCATCAGTAAATGCTTTATTTACCCTATTTGATTTTTCTTCATAGTTTGTACTGCTACATGAAGTTACATATTCACTCATTTCACTTCTTTTCCACTAGTCTGTAAACTCGATGATAGACTTAATCTATCTTAATTTGGGTTCTTTTCTGATATTCTGTTTCTTTTTACCCTTTACCTTAAAAATTTTTTATTTTAATTAATTTTAATTTAATTATTATCTCACATTTCCTTCTGCTGACTTAGAAGTTTTACTCTGATCTATTAAGTAAATAAAACATGGAAGCTTAATTCATCAGGGTCTAAAATCTAAAAAAATTAGTACCTTTCTCCTGGATAACACAAAGACCTTAGAATGCTTTGACTCCATTAATCCTTCCTTTGACATATATACAATTATATAATTACTATCTAGTATTTTAAGTGTATCTTTTCTTTGAATCTCAATAAACATTATTATTATCATCACTTTTTGTAGTCACTTTAAAAAACGTTTACCCAGACTTTCACCACTTTCTTTGCTTTTCTTTCTGCGTCTCAGATTTCCATCTCAGATTACTGTCCTGTTGCTTGTACATCCTATGAAGAGGTTCTCCACAGGTGAACTTTCTGTTTTTGTCAGTTTGGATAAAACTCCTGAACTTGTCCTCAGGGGGAATACATTCTTTGACAAGTATTCAGAAATGAAGGAGGTGAGAAAATTAAAGGAAAATTACCATAATTGCCCCAAACTGCACAATTTTAGTGTATGTGAATTCAGAACATTCCAGTGTGGTCCAAGATACCTCATTTTTTAATGCCACAGTTCACCTTTACTAGAAATATGTGTAAGTCAAGAAGACAGAAGCTATCCATTGGGTTCTGGTACCAAAATCTAGACATTCTCCTTTGTTTCAAACCCAGAGTATTTTACACAGAGGATAAAGCACCAGCACACAGCTAAGGATGGGTGAGACATACGCCTGTCTTTTGTAAAAGGGCAGTTGAAATAAGGGAGATGGGAAAGAACTAGTTATATATCTGTCTTTTGTAAAAGGGCAATTGAAATAAGGGGAATGAGAAATAACTAATATACAGGCAGATCAATTTGAGTGAAAAGTCCATACGTTTGTTGACTACCTGGAAGTTCATTCTTTGAACCAAGCTTTCTAGATAAAAAGCTTTCTAGATCACTGTTTGGTCCAGAAGACCACCAGGGTGCCTCCTGGAATGGTTTGTTTCCCCAGGAATATCAAAGCCCAATTTGAAAACACTAAACTAGCATATAACTTGTGAAACCCACAAGAATGCTCCTGCCAAGCTCTTGGGAAGAGCACAAAGATAAATACATATAGCCTTTCAATTTCCCAAGAGTAGCACGTAGATTTTAAGCACATGAGTAGCTCAAGAGATTGATACTAAATTGAGTGGCAGTTAGATGGGTAAAGAGCTAGCACAGAGTCAACAAAACAAGCATTTGTTGCTAGAAAACTATTTTTAACTCACAAATAACTGCGGCATTGTATTACAAAAATTCAAGGGGGATCAAAATAGTTAACATAAAAACTCAGGACTATAGTTCTCATTAAAATATTGAATAGCTGAACTCTTAACACAATCATCGTGAAAACCTGACTCTGAATTATGCTAGTGTGTGTTGGAGTACCAGGAGGTGAGATTTCTGTAATTACAATCCAGAGAAGGTATTGTTATTTCATTTTAAAGCATCATTGGCTTTTCAGGAAGTAAAATAAAAGCAAATGGCTTAAGAGCCAAGTACGTATGAGAATCATCTAGAAAGCTTGGTCAAATACCCATGCCCAAACCCCACTACAAACTGACTACTCAGAATATCCAGCATGATTCTTGTTGCCCACCCTGGTTTAGGACCACTGCTTTGGGGGATTTATTCCTAGAAAATCTGCTGGGATCAAGACATGCTGGAAAGAATTCCTTCACATGTAACCAATATTATGAGCTTTACCAAAGCCACTGAACTCTGATAAAGACTCCATTACTTGATAGAGACTTTTGATAAAGACTCCATTACTTGTAATACACAGGCAGGTTATATTAGTTAATTATATAGGCAGGTCCCCAGGGCCTTGGTTCTTAGCAATAACTTTGTAGTATAATTTCACTAAGAATAATTGCAGACAAGCCAGCATTCAGAATATATGCTTGTCTCTTGGTTAAGCCAAATAGAGACCATTAAAGCAAGTCACAAAAGGTGTCCCACCAACAGTTAAATAGGACTAACAGTCGAAAACTTACTGTAGAAGGTAAGATGAATTTTGAGCAATCAGAAATGTGATATAGCTGACAGTTTTAACTAAGATTAGGCAAGGGGAAAGGCTTAGGGAAAGGGGGATTATAAGGGCTAAACTGGAAAGCTGTTCAAGAACTAAGTCAGCTCTAGACTTCTACTGTCTTTCCTGGCTCATATGATCTCTTTCAAATCATGTGTCCCTCTTTCATCTTTGAAGGGCATCTGATTAGATAGCCATATAATGTATTGTAATGTGACCATCCCTACTGACTAGGCCCTGGTGCAGAGATTAATTCTATGATCCACCCTGGGCAGAGCAGCAGAACTGGTTTCACTCCAGCATACCAACTGTTTTATCAGTAGGGCAGTGTAATTGGCAAACACCACAAGACTGTTAAACTGCCCAGTGTACTCCCATTGTTAAACATATTTGGTGATAAAATCCCTGGAAAATTCGGTTGACTAGTCTCTCCAGGGAATCTTTTCTGGTCATTTCCGCAATAGCCACTAACCTTCCAACCTAACCTTTAGTGAGTCCACAGAAGGCATGTCCAGAGAAGGAACATCAGAGAAGATCTGATGTTCAGAAGAGGTTAGTTTGAAAAATTGCCATTTGTGGACTCTTGAACAGAGTAATCAAAAAATAGAATGATATTTGACAAGAGTCGAGTGGCATAAAAGTGTCTGGGGGGTTTGTAACCCATGTCTACAGTTTCCTGGTATGTTCATAATTAAATTTTTTTTCCTCCTACTTAAAAAAAAAATTCTCTGTGGTGAACAGGAGATTAGAGAGGCTGGAGAAATCAGAAGTTTTCTACAGTGCTAATCCAAGCTTTGGGTGATAAAGACTGTGTAAGTTTCCTATTGCTGCTATAACAAATGACCAGAGCAAATTACCTTAGTGGTTTAAACAAAACAAATGTATTGTTTACAGTTCTTTCCAACATGGGCTTCCCTGGGCTAAAATCAAGGTGTTAGCAAGGCTGTAATCATTTCTAGCTTCTCTATGAAAGAACCATTTCCTCGCCTTTTCCAGCTTCTAGAGGCTGACCTCCACCTTCCACCTGCAAAGACAGCAACAGCAGGTTGTCCTTCTTATGCTGCCATTTCTTTGGCTCTCAGATGATAGCTGGGAAAGTGTCTCTGGTTTTAAAGATTTATGTGATTAGATTGGGCCCACCCCAATAATCCAAGGTAATTTCTTTATCTCAAGGACAGTAATATTCATCACATCTGCAAAATCCCTTCTGCCATATAAGGTAATGCATTCACAGGTTCCTGGGATCTTTGGAGGCTGTTACTATGTCTACCACAAACACTGAGAACAGATATTTTAAGCAAGCAATAGGACTTAACTTTTAGCTGGCTTGATGATGCATAAAGTCAGTTTGGTATGGAAATGGGGTGGAAGAGGTGGAAGACAATATTGGGATCAAGCATTAGTCATTTGACTAATTTCACCCCTTTACAACCATTCTAAGACATGTGAAGGTCTGTCTTCCTGCTGTCTTCAAGAGGAACAACCTGATAGTTATGAAAGCATGTGTGTCTTGGGGAAGCTTCTAGATCTAGGATCAATAGGCCCTACAAAAACAGGCCTGGTCTGCTCCTGAGTGTTCTCAGGGATGAGTTTATTTTCTTACCTTCCCTGCGAGCACCGGTGCCTCTCACATTGGCTGCCAGTTGCCAGGAACCATCTGCCTCCTCCTGCTCCTCTATTCTGATGTGGACCCCATTTTGTCAGGTCCACTTTCTGGGTGGAGCAGGTGGGGCCAGGGAGCAAGTTATGGAGAATGATTGTAGAAACAGATGGAGATGTCGGGGCCATACTGGAATCGGTGCATGAATGGAGACCCAGTGAGTGGTTGATTTGAGTGCAGGCAAATCTTGTGGCAATGATTCCAAGCAGAATGTGAGCTGAGAGCCTTCCTGTACAACTGAGGATAGGGGATGGCTTGAAGAGAAAGGATGCCTAGTTAAGACATAACCTCAGACAGTTTTGATATCTTTATTTCTCAGTCTCATTGGTTGCACATGATTTCCTCCATGACATCAAACAACTGTTGTATGATTTTTCTGTTGGTAGCACACAATTTTTCCAAATTAAAAAAAAAGAGACAGGAACAAAAAGGTTATGCTTTTCATCCATGTCTGTGTAAACAAACCCAGTAATTACCATAAACTCAAATTGTCGCTGAAAGTCTCCATATTTGAATGTGCACACTGTTGCTATTGCTACTAAATCTCTGCATACATATATCCTGGGAGGTTAATCCTGAATTAGGAATCAGAAAAACTGATTAAAATAAATTGAGCCACATCCATGATTTTTATATTCATAAAATTCAGAATTTCTATGAGAAAATGTGCAATGCAAATTGAATTATCTTCCAGAGCAATAACAAAGAAAAAGAAAAAGAGAAAGAAATTGAAACAATGGTAAAATATGGGTATCCATGCAGAGAGATGTATGAATTAGGCTTGCTGTGGTTTCGGTTGATTGTGATTCAATATTCTGCCCCTCTGAAACAACCTTTACTTACTAGGCTGCACAAACTCAATTCTCTTCAGTCTAAAGTGGATATTATCCATTTTTCATTTAGTAACAGTTCCTCCAATTTTACATTTTTATCAAAAGAGGTTTTTCACTGAATTTTGAAGATAGTATTATTTATTCTCATAATTATTTTAATCACTGTCTTTCCTGATTGCCTTTTGGACAAAAGAGCAGTTGTAAATAAATATTCAAAGAAAAGTCAGGAAGGTGAAACATTGTTTTTGTGCTAGTGAAGCAGACAAGGGCCAGAGGAAATTGAGTATTAAAGAAATAATGTAGAAATTCAAGATTCCACATTTTAATGAACTGGACTACTTGGAACTTGTATGGTGTATTATCTTTTCTTTTTCCCTCCTGACCACCCTCCATCCCTCTCTACCCTGTCCTCTGCCCTGGGGAGGCTGCCCTGTATGGAACATGTCACCGCTGAGCTCTCCTGTCCTTTGGCTTCCATTTGGCTTTAACAATAGAGCCCCAGCTGTAGGTCAGAGGGAGAGGAAAGGGTAAGGTCCCATCAGAGGATAGGGTCCCCTCTGGATGGCTGTGCCCTTCCACTGAATACCACTGCTCTTGTTAAGGTTGTCCTTTCTTCCAGGCTCTGGAAGCTCCTCTCCTCTCCTTTCCTTCAGGCCTGGGCACTATTATAGACTTCAGGACACTGCACTCTCCTTTGTGGTTTTGGCTTCCCATATCTTTCCCTTACCTTTTAAATACCCCCTTTATAAGCCCTCCTCAAACCATCCTAATTTGAATGTGCTCTGTTTCATATTGTAACCATTATGAAACAGAATATGGTTCACCCAGTCCTATATCTAAATTCTTTCCATATTTGGGGGCACGAACATCTCTTACCAGGTCTACTAAGTGATTTCCCTACTTCTATTCTTTATGGCTCAAAATCTTCTAAAGGTGTCCCATCACAAATGGAATAAAATTCAGATTCCTTATGATGGCCCGAGGCCCTGTTTGCTCAGGCTCTTATCACTCAATTTCTTCTTAAGTCACACTCATCTCCTAGGTTCTGGAACATACCAAGTTCTCTTTTGCCTGAAGATCTTTGTCCATATTGTATGCTGTACCTAGACTGTCTGCTCCCTGCTCTTCTTATGGTTAGCCCTGTCAAAGACAAATACTCAAGATGTGAAGAGACAGATTTCATTCAGGCTACTGCAACAGGAAAAGCACCCTGGATCTGAAGATTAGTATGTATTAGTTTCCTCTGGTTGCTATAACAAACTACCACAAAATTAATGACTTAAAACAATAGAAATTAATTTTCTTATAGTTCTGGAGTCCAGAAATCCAAAATGAGTCTTACGTGGCACAAATCAAGGTACTGGCAGGTTGTCTTGCTTCTGGGGGGTCTAGGGGAGAATCCATTTCCTTGCTTTTTACCACATCTAGAGCTGAATTCCTTGGCTCATGGTCCCTTTATCTTCAAAACCAGCAGCGTAGCATTTTCTATCTGACTGTATCTCTGCTTCCCTCATATGGCTGCCTTCTCTTCTGTCTGTAATCAAGTCTACTTCTGCTTCCCTTACATGGATACTTGTGATTATATTTAGGGTCCACCCAGATAATCAGGATAATTGCCTGGACTCAAGCTCCTCAATCAAATCTGCAAAAGCCCTTTTTCCATGTAAGATAACAGTCATAGAGTCTAGGGATTAGGACTTGGGTGTCTTTTAGGGGCCATTATTAGCCTACTACAGTGTGTCTCAACAGGGTGGTTTTACCTTCTTATAGGGGAAGTGGACAAGTTACAGGTGGGGTTATTTACAGCTGGGATTGTTTTTCAATCAAAAGATGTTTCAGTGAAACAGGAAATGTTTATTCCTGTATCTACCTGCCTTCAAGGATATAAACTATTCTCATCTCACCTAATCATCTGTAAAACAAAGAACAGAATTAAAGGGTTTGTGTGTGACCTTCTCAGCAGATTCAGGCAAAAGAGGAACAGTCTGGCTTTGGCCTTGATGCAGGTGAAATATAGGGGTCATCTACAAGTCTTAAGGCAGTCGTGAGAAAGAGAGGACAGTCAGTCTCCTCTAAGCCACGTGGGGAATGTTGGTTCATTACAGTTAGCCATTTTCTACAACACGAAAAGGTGGAGAATTTGTTTAAAAAGAAAAAGGTTGGGAGATCTCCTAACCATCGCTGTGTTCTGGGAGCCTAGGGCTCAAGTCATGTTCAACACTGTCAGCACCTTCTCATCCTGAAATATGTTTTCTTAGATGCCCTCACTGACCACACTCTCTAATCACTGCCTTTTCCATTATTCTGTCATAGCTTCCTCTTTTTTTCCTTCAAGGTATTTTTCATAATCCATAATTTTCTCTACTTGTTTGCTTGTCTATCTAAACCATAAACTTTTGAGGGCAGGGAACATGGTTGTACTATATCTTAAGCACTTGAAACAATGTGTCTTTATATACTTAGAGGGCCAGCACATTTTTGTGGAATTGACAAGAGAAGCCAACACCAGGTGGCCCATAAACTCACAAGAACTGTCTAGTAATTACCACATAGGTAGTAAAATAAATGATAAAAATAACATCTTTCCAACAAATATTTGTGGAATGTGTCCCACATGTC
The DNA here is from genome assembly GCF_040802235.1 of Manis javanica. NCBI lineage: Eukaryota > Metazoa > Chordata > Mammalia > Pholidota > Manidae > Manis > Manis javanica. The sequence continues at coordinate 98,224,566 of NC_133163.1, read as the reverse complement.
AGGCATGAGTCTAGACCTTGGGAGCATAGCAGGGAACAGAACTGTGTTTCCTTCCTATATAACAATAGTGTTATACTGCAGAAATTAATAGTATAACTCCTTTCCAGTTCCCAGACCCAATTCCAGTCTGTGGGAGGATGGGGGATCTTCCCATGCAGAATACCAAGCAATTCTCAAACACCAGCAGGGCATCCAGGTACCCAACTCAATTCTGATGCTATCTGCCAGGAGACAGTACCAGATTCCCCAGGTTAAGGGCTCCATCCTACAAGACTGCCCTGCGCTCCCCACTCCAGACGCTGGTCACAAGCCCCAGGCAGTTCCCTGTGCTTCTGACCTACTGGCTACAGACTGGAGGTTCCCACAATCTTCTCCTTAGGTTTGATTAATTTGCTAGGGCAGCTCACAGAACTCAGAAAAACACTTACCATACCAGTTTAATAAAGGATACCATAAAGGATACCCGTTAACAGCCAGATGAAGAGATGCATAGGGCAAGGTCCCAAATAAAGGACCTTCTGCCCTCACGCAGCTTGGAGCCTGACTCGGTGGCACAGGGAAGTGTTCTGCTTCCCAAGCATAGAAGCTCTCTCAGACAGAGAGGCAGGATTCCAGACAGCAGTAAGCTCTTCTCAGGGGTTTTTGTGAGGGCTTCGGTGCATAGTCTTAATTGACTAAATTATTAGCCATTGACTGATTCAGCCTCCAGCCCCTGCCCTTGGGTGGGGTCCAAAAGTCTCTCATTAACATGAAAAAACACCCGTTTCACCTTTAAGACTGCAGTGTTTTCAGAAACTGTGGAGGAATACCAAACACACCTGGGAAATATATATTCGTTCATGTGAACGACCAAATATGTATTACTTATGATTCATTTTATTACAAGAACAAGACAAAAATAAGTATAACAGTAAATAGAAGTGATTAAGATAAATAGTTCTGAGTGTTAAGGAGAAGAGTAAATCAGGAGAGTGAGATGTGGAATGTAGGCTTCTGATTTCAGACAGTGGCCAAGAAAGGTGTCAGTGAGAATATGATATCTGTAGGGTGTGGGGATGGGGGGCAAAGCGGGCATTTAATCAAACTCAGAGGAAGCCCTATCTTGGGGAAGAGCATTCCAGGCAGAAGGCACAGTGAGCATGCAAGTCCTGAGGTGCAAATTCACCCATAAGAAGTCCAGGGTGGTCTGGAGTGACTGTGGTGGCAGTACAATTGCAGGAAGTGAGGTCACAGAAGTGGGGGTGGGGTACAGCTGTAGCGCTTTGTAGGTTTGTAGGGACAGTGGCTTTCCACCGAATGAAATAGGAAGCCATTGGAAGATTTTGATAAGAAGAGTAACATGCTCCAATTCACTTAACAGGATTTTCTGGGCTGCTATGCTGGAGCCAGACAGGAAAGGATCAAAAGAATCATGGCCCCATGCAGGAAGACCCTTCAGGATGCCGCTCAGGGATCTAGGTGAGAAATAATGGTGCATGGATCAGAGATGTAGCAGCAGAGTTGGTGAGACGTGATGAGATTCCGGGTATATTCTGAAGTCAGTGGGATTTGTTGGGTTAGATGTGAGGTGAGGTAGACAAGTGAAGGTTGACTCCAAGATTTATGGCAAGGATGGGTTGCTGTTGATTGAGATTTGGAGGAGTGCTAAAAGAGCAGCTTTGGGAAAGATGATCAAGAGCTCAGTTTTGGACACATTAAGTCCAAAGTACACAAGTAATATTTTTAAAAATAGAATTTATTTTGTAAACGAACCTGTACGCATTAGGAAATCATAGAACTGGCGATCATCTCTCTCCAATGTGCTGGTTGCATTGGTGGCTAAAGTAGTTTAACATCTTTCAAGACCTGCTATTGCTTATATCTGAATTTCTCACCTTCCCTGAGACTATTTCTACCACTCCTCTGTTGGGAGAACAACAGGAAAATTAAAAAACCCAAGTACATAATTGCTTTGAAAATAATAACAGGGAAGTCCATATGTGAAATCTCATTTTCCTGATCTCTTGGGCATCCAAAAGGGTAGGTGATCTAGGAAAGCCACTAGCTTTGGGGAAAGAACTGCATCAGAACAATGGCCTGTGTTTTGGCCCCAGGGCTCTGCAGCTGAGTCCACAGCCTGGCAGTTACCTACATCTTTCTCTAAAAAGATACCTGCTTAGCTTTGACCCCATATGACCCTCTGCAGAGAGATCTTACAGGCTGAGAAAGAAAGAAGCAAAGGCTCTTTGCTCCAGATGTCATTGCTTCACCTTTTCTGAAACAATGACATTCATAGGCTGGATCTTGGTCTCAGCCTCCGAGATACCGTCTGCATTTCTCATCGGGAACTACCCAACTTGAAAATGCACTCTTTTGAGTCTTTGCAAGAGCATCATACACTCTACCTCCCCACAGTCATTCCACATAAATTAATTTTCCAGATAACTGAAGCTTAGCTGTCCTTTGATGTCAACCATGCGAAGGAGAGCTTTTGAGGATGAACTGCACATATTCTTGCTTTCTTAACCAGAGAAGATGGAGCAAAATTGAACTTCTCTGCCATTAGGCTGTTCTCTCACAAAGAGATGATGTCCACAGGCTCTAGTGAGGAATGCAGTCTGTGCCTCCTACACTTCTGACTTCAGACTGCCATGTTTTGAGGTTTATATTACCTTTTAAAAACGCTTTTGATGTTTTGTCACATCATCCGTGATGTCATTTTTTGCTAGTTACTGCTCATTTAACATGCTGGGAAACACTGACTGAAAAGCCATGTAACCAGAATTGTGTACAAATATTCTGCCTGAGAAGTCTGCTTTCACACTAGAAGATCTCTGATCCTCTTTTCAGCTTCAACTTATTTTTCTGGTTCTAGATTTCCTGAAAAATAGGCATTATTTACTGTGCATAGATAGCAAGCTTTTATTTGAATACTTCACAGGCCATTTTTAACTTATCCCTTATTAGCTGATACATAATCTTCAGAAATGTGAGAGAGCATTTATGATCAGCAGAATGCCAAGATGTCTCCTCCATGGTCATACCCTGTGTCATCTCTTCCCCTGAGTTTGAGCAGGATTTGTGAGTATAATGGGATGCTGCTCCAATGATTAAGTTATCTTGTATCTTTGGTAAAGGTGAAGGAATTTTGAATATGTAATTAAAGTCCCTAATCAGTTGACTTTAAGTTAATCAAAAGGGTGATTGACTCAGGTGGGCCTGATTTAATCAGGCAAGCCCTTTCAAAGAGAGTCTAAAGGTAAGAGGTTTTCTCTCCTGCTAGCCTATAAGAAGCAAGCTACCATCAGCTCTATAGTGGCAAGGAAACTAATTTAGCCAAAAACCACATGAATATATAAGAGGACCCTGAGTTTCAGAGGATACCACAGTCCTGGTCTACGCCCTGACTGTAGTGTTGTGAACCCTGAGCAAAGAACCCCTGTGAGCTCTGTCTGCAGTCTTGACCCATGGAAACTGTGGAATGATAAATGGACATTGTTTCATGCTGAGACATCTGTGGTTTGTTATGCAGCAAGAGACGATTAATACAGCATCCTAGTTAGAGTTTGTGTTTAAAAAGGTAAAAGAGCATACTGTACTTGGATTTGCACAAACTTAATCACTTTTATAATTGCCCCATTCTGCTATGGATAATATCACTTCTGAGGTTTATTCAGCCCAGGAATAAAACCTCAGAATCTATTAAGATTATACTTGTCCATTCCTGAACTTCAGCAAATGAAATATGCAGGGCTGTAGTGGTAAATCCAACCCAAAGTTTCTCTATCACTTTTTCACCCAGGAGAGAATCATAAGTTAAAAAAAAAAATTTCATGTTTATAAAAGAAACAACTAGAAAAACTAAACTTATCAGTGAGTATGACATGGGGTCAACTTTTTTTATATTAAAATTTTAGTTAACTTATTTTATAAATAACTGCAACAGAATATAACTGATATATCTTATATTTTTGAGTGCTTTATAAACTTTTTATTGTTTATTATTTATTACATATGACCTTTATAATATCTGTCCCCTTGAACATGAGTTAATAACTAAACACAGCCTGTCAGGTAAGCAGTTTTACTCATGGATTTAGTTTTTCAAATATTATTTTTGAGTAATTTGTTATTCATATATAGTAAAAATTAAATCTCTCTCTCTCACCTTCATTCATCTTATTTTCCTCTCCAGAGTCAACCCTTACTGGTTTCTTGTGCATTCTTCTAGAGGTATTCTATGTAGTTACAAATAAATATTCAAATAATTATGAATAAATAAATGGCAACTAGTGCTCACTAAGTGTGATTAGTTTAACTAATTTCCTAACAATAAGACATATCTGTATTCTTAAAATATCTGTATTTCTGATTATAGTAGATTATTGTTTGAATATACTAATTAAAATTGGGTTTCTAGTATTTTATTCTGGATTTTTCAATATTTATTCATACAAGAAAATGATTTCTATTTTCTAGTTTCTGTGGTCTGTCATGTTTTGGTACTGAGTTTATGCTAGTTTCACAGAATAACTGAAGAAGGGAAAGAAAGTGTTTTATCTTGCTCTCTTCAGCTGTGGGGTAAACAGAAGGGTAATTATCTTATTATCTTTTCTCAGAAAGTTTTTTTTAAAAATCACCTAGAAAGAAAGTCCTTTGGGTTGATACCTTTCTGGACCTAATTCTTTGATAATCTTTCTGTTTTATTCTGTAATGTTAGATTTTATCAGGTATTCTATTTCTTCTTGTGATAATTTTAGTAATTTATATTTTGCCAGAAACTGATATATTTCATTAAAATTTAAAAATTTGCTAGAGTTCTAAAGAGCATTCTCCTTCAAAATCATACCCATAGTCACTTGCTCATTTGTTCGGTTTGTGTATTTATATTTTATCCTTTGATGTTCCTTTTTGAAAGCAATAGCACCAGCTCTTGAGTTTATCAGCTATACTGTCTTTACCTTTTCTGAAAATAATGTGTAATACTTCATTAAGTAGTTACCATAAAGTGCTCAGCTATGACTATACATAACCTCATTTCTTTGCAATAACCCTCAAGGGTAGATTCTTTTAATAATCCTCATGTTACGTATGAGAAAATGGATTCTTCAAGCAGCTAGGTAATGATCCCTCCACTATTAAGTGGGGAAACTAAGACTCAGCTCCTCTGACTGCAAAAGCTGAGCTTTTAGTTTTACTTCCTTGCTTTTCTTTCTTAGTTTCTTCATGTTTTCCTGTAGTTGCTTTGTGCAATTTCTGACTTAGGAGTTGAATGTTAACTTTCATTTTTTTAAAATTTATTAATGAATTCATTTATAGGTATAAATCTACTTCTGAATCCTGCTTTATCAGCATGAAATAAATTTTGTTATGTGAAACTCTCAATGTCATTCTTGCTATTCTAAAATAGCATATTTATTTCCTTTTTGACTTCAGTTGTTTAGAAGAATTTTCTTTTCCCAATGAGTAAAGTTTTTGATGTTATTGTTTATGTATTTGTAATTAATGTTAGTTTTATTGTATTGATAAAAATGTTGTGTTTACTACTTCTATATTTTGGAATTTACTGAGTTATCTAATGTATAATTTATTTTACAAACATTCTGTAGATTTCTAAAAGACAATGTAGTCTCTCTAGGTGAGCACTGTTGTACCTGTTAAATCCATTTTTTTAAATGTAGTTTGAATTCTACCATACTTGACATATCAAAGGTGGTAATATAGGAAACTGTTTCCTAAGAAAATTTATTTTCTGTGACACTCTCCTTCTGTTTCCAACAGCTCTTGCATTATTTATGTCAATACTATGTTATTTGTTTACATAAAGCTCCATTATTATTACAGCTGTATTGTGACTATATATATTTTATAAATCTAAAATGATACTCCCCTGTCTTCCCTAATTCTTTTAGTCTTAAACTTTGAATAATATTGCCAACTCTATTCTTTTTATTTGAATATTTCTATATTTTATTCTTTTGCTTTTAGCTTTTGATATATAATTTAGAATATGGTGCTAGCAGATAGAGTTTGATTTTATGTATTTTTTTATTAAATTTGAGAGTTAATAAACACATTTATATTTTCTGTTTATTTCTTGTATGTGTGATCTATTCTATTGTATGATTCTCTTTTAATGATAATTTTTTTTCTGACTTTTTCTTTGGGCTCATTTTTTCCCTGTTTTTATGCCCTGTTTTGTATTGGGATTTACACGATGTTTTTAATTCCATCAGAAGACATATATAAGCTACTTAAAAAAAAATCTTACTTGGACCTGTAATTATCCAAATCATTAATGCTGTTAACGAAAGTATCTATTAGTTTTCCCTTGTAAGAAAAGCTGCATCACTAGTGCCGAGGGTGGCACCCAAGTCCTGTCTTGCAGAAAAACAGACATCAAGTCTGAGTGGAAAGGTTGATTAGAAATGTAGGACTTTGAGGTGGAACCAAATGTATTTTACTTCTATTTTCCTTTTTCTATATGCACAAGAATGGTCTATGGTTTAAAGTTCTATACCTACATAAGCCTTAAAAGATATCTCAATATAACAAAAGTGCTGAGTGATAGAATATTATTTCATAGTTTAAATGGCAGAAATATTTCTTCCTTAGTAGTGCCTAAAATAATGATGTCAAGAATGATATGAAATATGATCATCATCTTTTACGTTCTTTTTGAAAACACTTTTTCTGCACAAAGAAGGGAGACTGAGATTGTTTTCAACATCAGAAATCCTTCAAGTGTCTACCATGAACACCACTTGGCCTCTCCGGGTATGTCCTTCTGGATCCTCCTGGTACCCAGCAAAAGAGATCCCGCCCAGTGCTTCTCTGTGGTACCTCCAGCTGCAAACCAGGCGGTGGGCTTAACGGAATTCTCCCAGGTCTCCTGCAATGATTTCCTGCAACATAATTTTTTACTTAGATGCATTGGTGCAAGCTGACCTTTAATAGCTTCCTTCAATCTTGTCCCAAGTAAACTATAGCTTGATTGTATTTTTTAAATGTTATCATATGGATGGCATCCTTTACAATTTTCCTACTGTGATGCAGCTCTTTCCAATTTTTATGTTTCTTTGGTCATTTTAGGGGGAATCTGAGAGATCACAGAGAAGGAGAATTAGATGCCTTCTATGTGAATTGTGTGTTTGGGATTTTTGATCATTTTTTAATCAGTAGTCTGGTCATCCTTCATTTAGGGTGTCTGCAGGATTTACAGAGAAACACCATGAAAATCAGTGATTGAATATATGCACCTGAGACTCAGGGGAGATCTGGATTAGAAATAAAGATTTGTGCTGGCAGTTGTGTCATGGGTAGTAGAACCTAGAGCAGCCATTCCAAGGCCTTGAAGATCATAGTTCCTCCTCCAGAGATTCTAATTCATTGGTCCCCCTAAATCTACAATCTTTTTTGAAAGCTTCCATTGGAAGATTTCTATAATTGAATATAAGAATTTATAAGCTCATGTCTCCAGCATGGTCCTATTTACATAGGAAAGGTTTATATTAACATGTACATAGATATGTGGTAGGGATGGTGGCAGAGTGGTCAACTGAAAAATGATGAAGATTTTGAAAAATCATTGTAAGAAAAGGGTGAGGATGCTGATGAGAAACTTAAAGTGAAGGGACAGAGAAAATTGGACACATGATTGTGCAACTTTCTCCTAGTTGCTCAGAACACTGAGCGTAGCATGGAGATGACAAGTGGCTAGGTTAGTAGGGCTGGGTGAAGCAGAGGGCGAGGGTGGGACACCGAGGGCTACAAAACCCCTGGGATCTGACCACAGCCCCTATCCTTTCCATTTTCTGTTACCCCAACCTATTTCCATAGCAGCTGCTCTGGACCTCACAATTGCCAGTCCCTTACTGCCTCCACCCTTTTTCTCTCTGCCCATGTCCTCCTTTGTTAACCTGGACCCCAAGGGACATCACTTCAGTCAGTCTCTTGCCAGTAGCCCTCAGAAAACTAAGTCACCAGTTTAAGGTCAGACCATTAATAAGTGACGAGACCAAAATTTGAATTCAGGCCAGTCTGTTTTTTGTTGTTATTGTTGCTTTTTTAACAACCACTTTATATGGCCCCTGTGGCTGGCAAGGTGATGTTCCACCCCAGGCCCTGTTTAATGAAGGACTTACTGACCCCGCAGCTGGGAGACTGTTGGTAACAGACGTCAGCTCCCAGGCCCTTCAGGGATGCTCAGCGGCAGAGAGCCACCTTGCCCAAGTTCACATCCCCTTCTGGGCAGCCCACATCCAGGGATGGATCAGAGCAGGAGCCTGGCCCTCTCAGCCCTGCTTGGGACTACTCCGTGGAACTTTCTGACCCCAGGGCTCTTTGTGGGTTGTCTGAGGCTGTCCCTGGGTCTGCATCTTTTCCTCCATCTAACTCCTCTCTCCCTGCCACAGCTGTTGATCCCAAGGGCACTCCTTAGTAAACATGCTCCACACTAAACTCTCAGAGCCTGTTTTTCAAGGAACCTAACCTGCAACAGTCACTCAAAGAAACAAGAGCCAGACTTCCCTGTAAACAGTAGTCATATTACTTGTCACCTTTCTCAGAGACTCTCTCAGGCGTTTCAGAGAAATATCAGACCCAGTAAATCTGGGTGTTCCTTCCCCTGGTCACCAGGACTTCGTCTAGTCATCTGGATTTCAGGTACATGGAGCTCAAGAGAGGGCACTTAATCCAGGCCTGAGTTAAATCACAGGGCCCCTGGTTAGGAATACAGATCGCCTGTGCTTAAAAATTGCTGTTTCTCTTTTCCTCCCTGGTTATTTTTTTTTTAGCTAAGTCTAGGCTTGGAAGACCTAATCTTGGATTTCCAGTTTCAGACAACCTCCAGACACGGCAACTGATAGGAGTTTTCAGGCTCACGTCTGATACATCATTACACTGTGATCTTAGCAACTGAAAAGTAAAAATATGATGTTGGCCAAAGCAGATGAATTTGAGTGCTTTTATTTCAGGCTCATTGTTTCCCTTATACTTTATCAGTTAGAACAGTCAAAACATGAGGAAAAAAAAAATCAAGTCCTCCATCCGAGAAAAAAATTATTTTTGGTTTTTCAATGTGATTAAGCATTGTAGGAATAACAAAAAATGAAAAAATAAATCAATCTTGTATATTCTAAATTTTGCAAGTTTCTTCACTTCACATTTTAATTATTCTTTTAAATCCATACACTCATTACACAAAGTAACTGCATACATGATTCAGGATATATCTATAATGGTTTGATAATCTGTGGTATGGTTTTCAATTAGACATCTATGAAAATTTCACTTATGCTAACCTCTTAATTAGAAAAAATTGGCAAAGAAATGCTGGGATGGAAATTTCAAAATATTTAGTAAGAAAAATACTTAAAGTTTATATATTAAGAGTAGAACATGTTTCATTTAATTGGAATATATATTACCTTCTAATCCAGCTAATATACTTTTCAGAAAGCAGCAAATTGAAGCCATATGTTATCAATGATCGCTCAGATCACTCTAGGTATATAATCTATGTTACATTAAATAACCTTATTTAAGTAACTGCTTTAAACATTTTGTAGAGTCAAGTACTTCTTAAAGTGTCCAGTTATTGATTTTCAGATCTTTGTAGGTCTAAGCCTCTCAGAAGGCCAAGCATAATCACGTATCCTGCCCAGTTGGTCTTTTCCTTTGGTAACCACCCATGGTTATGATACCAGCCTGTCGATAAGCATTTAATAAGAACCTGCTGTGGGACTGAGGCCTATTTGGGGGCCTTGAAGCAAACATAAGATTGTTAGCTGAAGAAGCTTATAACCAAGTTGGTTGTGATGAGCATAAGTCAGCATGGGTTTGCTTAATTTTCTTGTTTATCAACAGCACCCCATGACGAAGATGTTTTTCTAGGAGTAGCACTGGCTCTAACACCCCCTTAAGCTGATGGGGAAAAAAAGCTCCTACTAATAAAAAATAATGATACAGTTTATGTGGAAACCTCTACAATAGTCTCCAGAGGTTTGCATATCCATAGACTAGATTTATAACAGACAGTACTGGAACATGTTTCTTAATTATTCACACATTAAGATGTGTTCTAATCTTTTATGTTTTAAGAGTAAAATGTCAGGACATTTTTGTGGTTTCCTCTAACTAGTAAGACAGGAGGGAGGTTCTTCGTGAGGATTTCCAACCACGCCATGTACAGCCAATCAGATATAGATCCTTTTCTTGCCACTGGAAGGCTTCTGACAGTATGGGAGAAAAATAAAGAACAAAAGTGACAATTATTAGAAGCAGTAATTTCTCAAGTCATCTGAGCTATTTAATAATCGGTAGCCTGAAACTTTTATACCCCTGCCACCAAAAATGAAAACACTGAAATTATTTTTAATATAGATAATAAACTGATATATTTTTCAGATAATACAAATATCTATAAACCAGAAAAATAGGCTTAGGCATTGCAGAGACAAAACATGACTATAAATTTTCACTCCTCTTTAACTAGAAAATTTGATCAACCAATACCTCTCCCTCTTCTTGACAGAAATGATTTTTCCCAATAGCTTAAAGCTCCTATATTTGGGAGAAATCTCAGAAAATAGCTATTTGAACCCTCCCACCAAATTCAGGGCACTGCTCTGCATCTTAGATAGATAGTCCTCCAGTGCAGATGTTGCTCGAAGACATACTTATCTTCATACATAGGAGTCAGTTCATGAGGTATAAATGTGAAAGAGTTGGTTTTCATGTTTTGTCATCGGTCTTTAAGCATTCATATTTTCAGCCGGTACAATCCCTAACATCTGTTGAGGGGAGGGCAAGGAGTGGAAATGGGGAACCAAAACCACACTGTCTTTTTCTTCCTCTTGGGCCTCTTCGACATGGCAAGGGGCCTCCTGAGCATAATGTGGACTCCACCCCAGGGGCCTTGGTGGCCGACTTGGGCTACTTCAGCAGGGAGTTCAGGGCTGGTTCCTGCAGCACGGCCAGGAGGGAGCTGGGGCTGCAGACAGGCATGAACCCCAGCCCCGAGGGCCTGACGGGAAGTCCTCATGGGGTCCTCTAAAGCCCATGGGCCAGTTGTCAGGGTCTTGGTGTAGCACTTATTTTCCTTCACTGTCCAAAATCTAAAATGTTCCAAACTTTTTTTGAAGTGTCATCACCTTTTAAGTGGATTAAACCATTTACCAAAGATTTCTCTGTAACATTCTTGGATGTCTGCAGTGATACTCACAGGACAATGAGGTTAGCAGCTCTGGAGTGCTCCTGTAAGAGTTCGTTCAGTCGGACTTGGCGGTAACTCTGTGGACAACATTCAGATTTGTTGAGGGCAGTTCTCACTCAAATGAATGAGAATTGTCTTGCCTTGACTTACTTTCAAAGTAACTACAATTATTTCATTCAGGTTTGGAAAGTAACAGTGCTTTTTAAAACTCACGAGAAATCTTAGAAATGTAAAGAATAAAACCAGGTTGTCCTTGAGCTATAGTGGTTTTTATATTCCAGGGCAGAAAACAAGCAAGCAAAACACATGGATGACAGTAAAAAGAAGTTGAGAATGGCCAGTTCTGGGAACAGGTTGGTGGGTGAATAAAATTAACCTAATCTTGATACTAATTTGATATCCCAAGAACATTATATCCAAGTCTATCTTCCTTTAATCTCTTTTGAGTATTTTATCAGCACAGGGAGCAGGTTTCAAATACAAAGTCACCAAAACACACACTCAGAAAAGTAGCTACATTACTTATCCTGCAGTAACACAGTAATATTTATTATTGTATTTCACAAGTTCAGAAACCAAGACTCAGATGTGCAATTTGCTCATTGATAGGAGAAGCCTTCATTAGAACTGAGCAGTTATTATGCACAGGGTTTGTGATTCTTACCTCAATATTTTTTCCACTAAATTTGAAGGGCTGTATCTCTCGCTCTAATTTGTTCCAAGCTCAGCTCCTAATGTAGTTTATTTAAATTTTGTACTTGAGAGATTCATGTGTTCCTTTTCCTTGAATGTTTCACCCAGCTCAAATGTCAATTATTTTACCTGTTCCTTGGGTTCCTGCACTTTTCATTCCCCTCACTGTCACACCGTTGTTCAGTTCAGGCCAGGTGGAGTAACTGCCGTCTTATGGGTTCTCTTGAAAAGCTCACCATTTTATATCATCCCGCATCATGTGCCCAATCCCAACTTTCATACTAATTGTTCCAATTACGTATCTTCTCAGACCCTTTTGTTAGTTTTCATAGCTATCTTCATCAGGTCAGAATTCTTGGTTATTGTGTTAAATTGATAATCAATTGCCTTTATCGATGTTGCACACATATTGACAAGTTATTTTAGGCTGATGAGTTTCTAAAATTAAATTTGAAAGGAGACTTCACAATACATATCAATAATCTTTTAAACAAAGAATTGATCTTTTATGTAAAAATGGAAATGATTTCCTAAATCCTCACATCCAGTAATAGGATTGAAAAGCCCTTGAAAATGGCAGAAACCTTGGATCTTGAATAATGAAATTCTGTAACAGATAAAATACATTACTTCTTGGTCTTTAAATCAACCAATGTTTTCTTTTTCAGTCACTTAGACAGCAAAGGAAAAATTAAGGAAGACAAGTCCTTACCTTTTCCTTGACTGCTTCCAGTTCTGCATCTGTAATTTTCCACGGGGTTTCTCTCTTTAATTTCTCAGCAGTTGTTAAATCTTTGCGGCTTTCATGGAGACGATATGGTTCAATCATCTCTTCAAAGACTTTCCAGCTGAAATTGGAGTTATAAAGAAGGCCTCACAGTGGGAAACTAACTCATTATTTCACAGATACTCCAGGTATGACTGTCTCTGCTGGCCTCAGAATCAGAGCTGAATGTCATGCAAATCTTTTAAGGGTTATCCTTTCAGGGGACTTACTGTGAGTAAAACCATGGTTATAGTACTGCCTCCCTCCCCAAGGAGAGGCCTTAACATGTCTGAGGTCTTGTTAGCCAGCTAGGTATTAGGTCCTTAATAAAAACACACCAAACACAGGGATGGTAATTATTCTGCAAATACATTTTCTACATAGCATAGTCAAACACACAGTTGTAATGTAGACACTTCAGCCCCTAGATGAGTTTTCATCTTCTTGCTGTACAGACTCTATGGGAGACATCACAAATTAATGTAGGAGATGAACTAGGCTCTTTGGGAGTTGGACAGACTGCCCTCACCTTCAGCCCACCAGGCATCACCCACTCACAGCAAGAAGTGGTGAGCAGGTGAAGAATGCCAGGGCTCCCACAAACTTAAGGGTTATAAAACAATTTGGATGTTTGCTGCAAATAATGCCACCTTTATCCTCCTGGTGTCTGCGGCTGCCTGAGATTTTCCAGTGGTATTGTTCAGGGCCATGTTAGGGGAAAGCACAAAAATCAATAATATTTAATATCTAGAAATCTCAGGCCATTTTAGAGTAGCTAAAAAGAAATCATTGAGTAGAAAAGTAGGAGAAGCATCTCACAGCTGCGGAACATTTAAAAAAATTGCTGGAAAATCCTATTCTTGCCCTTCATAAGAATCTCGTAAGATCCATTTTAAAAACAATAGTACAAAGCAAAGCTTCTAATTTACAGGAGTCATTGTCTTCAGGGTGCTACTATAAACTGCTCTCACATATAAGCAAATTTCTTTGGTTTTATTTAATGTAGCTTACTTATAATTTAGTAACTTTGGATTGAGGGAAAATTGTAATTGATGTGCCAGTAAGCAAAGAAAATAAAATATGAAGTGATGAGTTCAATGATCTCATCAGTGGGTCTGATTTAGGATTTGCACATCAAAGTACAGAGATTTCAGAGGAGTGGGATGTCCTTACCAGAGTGCTTTCGTTAAGGGATTGAAGAGATACTTAGTGCAGTAGATTTCTGACACTTTGACTTATTTAGAATGGTAGACAATGGCAGGGAAGGAATAAGACTGACAGGCCCCATTATTCTTTCAACTACACAAGGTTTTTCCTTGCTATTTCTTTCAACAGTGCTGAGCCTGCAGAGGCCCCGGGAGGCCATCAGTGCCATGGAAAGGCACTGGCCTTGCAGAGGAGCCTGGGCCTGCTCCAGCTCTTTCCCTGTCCTCACCCTGGACAACCCTGCCTATCAGAGAGGTACTGATGGCTGCTCTGCACTGGCACGAGGATTGGTGTGACAGTCGCTGTGACGATTTGGGTGACAGGGCTCTGAAAAGTGTACTGTGTCTGTGAAAGCCAGGCATTCATTTCACACAGCCTCAGACTGAGGTGAGCAATTGAGAGGCTCTCTGTTTAAGCTCCACATGTACTTATTTTGATCAGGGTAAGTTTTCTTTACATTTTGGCCCAGGTACTCATTAGAGAGCCCAGTCCAAATAAAAGTTCCTAAGAAATGCAAGGTGGGGTGAGGCTGCTGGTTGTCTCCCTGGCATCTGTACTATGCTTCCTCATTGTAGTTTGGGTGGGAATGACTCCATCTCTGGCATCAGCTATCAGCACAGTTCTATTCCTTCTGCCAGACTGATTGGCCAGGTGGGCACATAACCCAGGCAAGCCCGATTAGTAGTCATGTAGCATTCTGTGGACCACAGTGAGTGTGGCTCTGTGGCTTAGGCTGGTGCAGCCTGAGTGGAGCCCACGACCTGAGTTCAGTGACTGGGAAAGAGACAAAAGTTCTCTCCCACGGAACATAAATGAGCATGTATATAGTCCTGGCTGCCATTAGCAATCCTCTTGTTTCTGAGTGAAATCAACTTTGATTGATGATTTCATAATGAAAAGTAGATAGAAAGAATGGAAGAGAACTGGTCTTTGGTTACAGAATTAGCTTTCTAGAGGAAACCTTGCCTGGAGGCCTAAATATACTTGGATTTTTTAGTTATGTTTGACAATAATTTCCATTATATAAGTCACTATGAGCTAAATTTTCTTTTACTTGTTACTGAAATCTGCCAGGTGACACCTTAGGTTATAAGGGGGCTGTATTTTCCCTTTTATTTTCTCTGAACTCTTACTGTCCCTTGTCTATGCACATCTTTGATTTCTTCATCCTGAGGCTCATTCCCAAGCTGGCCCTTCTCCTTTCTCCTAGCTAAGTGATCCACAGGATTCTAAAGATTTCTATTTTGAGTCTCATGACATCTAATTTTTCTTATATATGTTTTTTTTAATTGACTCTAGAATAGGCCAAGTGTTACATGCTATTGAATATAAATGAGAATTAATTCGACTTTAAAAATTGACTTATAGCTGCCGTGCATTCCCCATTCTTGTTCTTCTTAATAACTAAGTTGAAAAATTTAATTATAAAAAAATTTTCCCCCAAGTTCATATAAGATTTCTCCTCTCAAATTAATGTAGTAGTTGTTTTGTGAACATTCTAGCATCTTTAAACTAAATTATCTAGTTAATTGCTTCTACTTTCTCTTTGATTTCTATATGAAGATTGGTGTCTTTTTGGCCTGTGACTTTTAATTCAGTCTATACAATAAAAAATGAAATTCACCACAAGAGCTTTGCAGTTTCTCCTGGCTTAATTATTTTCTCATTAACTTTGCTTTTGTGTTCCCTTTCACCCCTGCCTCACCATATTTATAATGTTTCTATGATAAAATGTCTCCACCAAGACTTACGAATGTTTTGGGGGTAGTTGAAAGACTTATTAAAGGTAATTTAAGGGCATTTAACATTAGCCTCCAGAATGGACATCATTGACAAACTAGTGTTGACATTGTGTGTGACCCGGTGACAAGAAAGAACAGTGACTGGAGATGGTTGTTAATGATAGTTAAGAGCTGCCTGGCGGTGCTGAAACTGAGCCAGTCGCTCTCAGCTTTGGGCCCCTGACTCCGGGGCTGCAGCAGCCCAGAGGAGGAGTGCTCTCTACCCGAACCACACAGAGGAGCTGCCTTATTAGAATTATCACAAAGGTGTCAGACGTGGCCTACTGTGAGATTTACTGATGACCATTCTGTTCTAAAATAGGGTTACTGTCCTGAGCTGGAACATCCGTTGCCAATATCAGAAATGTGATGGATTTACGGAGTAGTGAGGCAGCAGTTAGAGCAGAGGGCTGATGAGCGGAGGATGGCGCTGTCAGCACACCTCTTGTTGGGGGTCTTTTATCCTCCCACCAGGGTACCTTGGCTGCAAAGTTTCTTTTACTTCCGTAAGAATGGATTTTTTCTGTATTTTCTTCAAGACCTTGAACTATCAAAGAGAAAATCTCCAAAATTGTGTAAATGAGCCCATTTTCTTCCTGAGAAAGGGAACCACATCTCTTTATGCCACAATGATGAGGATATGTAAGAAACACCAAATTAAAATAGTGTCTAAAGTCAAATTTACATACCAGGACAAAAGCAAAAATGCTTGGTTCTTCTACTACCGTCCATAGAATTTGCTCCTTGACAAGAGGAAACCATGGCACAAAGATCAGGGATACTAAGATGAAGAGTGTCTAGGCCATGATATGGGCACTCAAAGATTGAAAAGACATGGCTAGTGGAACACTGATGTGCCTGGTGACAGGACAGAAAGGATGGGTGAGCATGGAAGCTGGGCAGAGACTAACGTGAAAGAAAGGGAGGAAACGAGGACTTAGAGAAATCCAGATCAATGGATGAAGAGGCAAAGGATACAGGAACAAACTAATCAGCAAGCACAGACAGTCCTTAGAGGCTGGTAAGACAAACAGTAGCAAGAAGAATTCAGCTACAAGAAGTAGGTGACTAGTTCATGCCCAGCATTTAGCCAGGACTTACAGAAAACCCAAAGTCAGTAGGGGACATTGTGACTACCCTCTATATAATAATAAATGGCCCTGTACTTGCAGAATACTGGCAGGCTCTGGCCTGTTGTTAAGTGGCACATGCTAGGGAATCATTGTATCTACTGGTTATGGAAGAGAGTGCATTTCCACCAGTTAGCACCGTAAGATGGGCCCATTTGATCATATCACTGCAAATGCCAAGAGGCTATGACTTAGGAATGAAAATTTTTCACATGAAGTGTGGAAGGCTACCAGAGATTATTGCATGACAACCCAGTTCATATCAGAATGTTAATTCCAGTTACCAAGGGGAATTATAAATCTGTTCTTAATTTTTCTTAACTATTTATTATTGTAGAACTAGGAATGCAAGGTATTGGTGTATATATGATGTAAGTAAATATTACATAGTAATAGCTCAGGTCAGCCCTATCAGTTACACTTTCTGATCACAGTTAAGATGTTCTGTAAAACCATCTTAACTGACCCACAGTCTTGGAGGAATCAGGAATGCCTTCAAACAACATGCATTTTGAGGTTGTTGTTTAGCTGATAAGAATATATCTTAAATCTGGATGATTTTCAGTTAGTTATTAAGCTTATAAAGGATAATAGTGAATCAAAAGAAGGGAAGACCCAGAAGACCTGAGGGATGTGGAATTGCAACCCTTCAAAAACTGCAGGAAGAAGGAGAAATGATGGTCAACAGAAATGAAAAGAGGTCCAACAGGCCATGGAGGATCTAAACCATCCTGGGTCCCTGTGTCCTTCTGTACTCTCAACCTTGAGGCCCCACTGCACACCAAATCAAATGTATTAAGTTATATCCAGATGCAACAGTAAATAGGATTTTAGAATATAAACAACTGAAAACTTTTTTTTTAATTCAAGTATAGTTAGTATACAATATTATATTGGTTTCAGGTATACAGTGTAGCAGTTCAACAGTTTCTACACTATTAAGTGCTCACCCCAACAAGTGTAGTTACCACCTGTCAACAAAGATATTACAATAGTACTGACTATATTCCCTAGCTGTAACTTCAACCCAGGACTAATTCATATTACAATTGGAATTTTATACCTCTTCATCCCATCCAGGATGGCTCACCAGTAACATCAAATAATGAAAACTTTTGCCAAGACCGCTCATTTCAAAATAGTCTAAATTTATGCTTCCTGATACTTTTGCCACCATAGAAACCAAGACATGAAGGGCAGTTCTAAAATGCCAACTAAACTGTGTGTCCAAAATACTGCCTTTGAAGCTCAACTTCACCGTAAAACCTTTTCCTTTTATTAGAACATATTTGATAGCTCTATGTCATGATTATTTGAAGTCCCTTTTTATTGTATCTTATCAGGGAGTCACTGCAGCACATACATAACATTTTTACCCTTTACTAATCAGCACAAAAGATAATAAGAAAGCACCACAGGTAAACAATGGGTTCTGTTAAATGTTTCATACCTTTCTTTGTTTGGCTTAACACTGGTATCTCCAATGATATGGATGTCTGCAAATTTTATCCTAAATTTGCTCAGAAGGGAAGCCATTCTGAAAATATAAGAGACACAACTTGTCATTGCATATTTAACTATTTTCAATCAAACTGTTTTGTGTTTAAGACACCAAAAGCAATCACGTCTTACGTTGGCTTAGCTTTTAGACAAAGGCTTTGGTTAGTGTTTGGCTTTCAGTATGGTAGATTAAATGTGGACCAAGCTCTTTCCCTAAAGGCAAAGAGAAGTCTGTGTAGTTGTAGACCCTGGGAAGAGCAAACCCAGCCCTGCATTCATGTTTCAGGAAAGATAATGTACAGCTGCGTACACTTCCTATCATTTGAAAAAAAGAGAACAAGTTTAACACTATCATCTTGTTGACAATTTTTATAGAGTTACTGAAAAACTGCTGGCACACTAATAGTTACTATATAATATTATATATTGGAGGGTTTTTGATATAATTTCAAAATTTTTGATATAATTTAAAAGTTACAGAAAGTTGCCTGGATGGTGTGAAGAAATCCCAATTATTTAGATCTTGCCCCACTTCATGCATCATTTTCTTTTTCTCTTTTTAATATATATTTATATCTATCTACATCTTTCTTTCCTTTTTCTCTTTCTTATTTGTTTACTTTTTTTCCTACTTATCTACCCATCAGCCAGCCTACCTATCTGCCATTTAAAATAAGTTGTGCATATGAGGCCTCTTTATTTCTTGAATACTTCAGTGAGTATTTCCTAAGAAGAAAGATAGTCTCTTATATAAACATAGTATGATTTTCAAAATCAGGACATTTAACATTGATGGCATGCTATCATTTAATCCACTAACCATTTTCAAATTTCATCACTTGTCTCAATAAGATACTGGAGGCTTTAAGAAAATATCAATTCTTATATATATCATGTCAGTTTCCATTTTCATATGGCTCTTTAAGAGGAATTAAATATATATAATATTCCTCCCAAGAAGGGGGGAGAAAATATGAAAAAATACTGAATAAAAACCTGTCATTATTTTGTGATAGAAGTAGTGGCAGGAAGGGTTTAGGGTTGGGCATGGGAGGGACCAAGAGCTACCACAGGGAGATGAATCAAAAGAAGGGAAGAGCAAGGAGACGTGAGGGATGTGGAATTGCAACCCTTCAAAAAATGCAGGAAGAAGGAGAAATGATGGTCAACAGAAATGAGAAGAGCTGCCAAAGGTTATTCTCCAGATTTCCACCAGAGACCTTTGGAAGCACCACATTCTCAGCATGCCTGTTGTTCTCACAACTAAATTAATGAATAAATTAATAAGAAAAATACAGACTTACACTGTGGGACTTATTTATTCATTTGTAAGAGTTCTCAATGGTCCTCCATGTAAACCCTTTGAAACTACAAATGACAATCTGGGGACCCAGGTAGGTGTAGTGACTGTTGCAAAGTCCTGCAGCTCATTGGTGGCAGAACCGGGACAAGGACCTGGTGCGATCTCTGTTCTCTTTAAAGCGTGCTGTGGGAGAGACTTTGAATCCAGGGGTCTGAGTCTCCCAGAAGAAACTACTGGACACAAATCCCTCCAGGCTTTTCCTTTCTTGGGTACATTTACTAGTCAGAATAAAATAAACATTGTGCAAGGTAATAACGCTCTCTTTTAAGATGTGAGATGAGGCTTCTGTGCCAAGTTCCTTTTGAAAGCATTTGTAGCAGGGAATAAAAAGATTTGAAGACGGTGATTAGAACAATTACGTAGATAATTCATTGACCAGAAAACCAAGTAAACATGAGGCCTTCACAGTGGTTTTGTGTCAAATCTATTGTGCTTCAAAGACACTTAAAAGTTCTTAAAATCAAAGCATTAAAACAACAAACATCCAGAATGTTCTAACTCATGAGTGATGAGTTACTTACGCAATTTTTTCTTCTTCAATGCGGTTGACCTTTCCTCCAACATAAATTCTTAACTTACAGTCTTTCCATTTTTTTCTGAGAGTCAAGATATAGGGGATAAGGAGTGTTAACCCTGCAAAAAAGAGTAAAGTATGACAGAAAGGATGAGCATATTCAACTGAAAGGAAAAGAATAGCCTTATATCTTTATTCACTCCCACATTCACAGCTCTTAAATAATTTAAAGTCTTTGGAGAACAGAGAAATGTTAGTCTTTAATTTGTTCCATTTTCATATACCTTTCTGTGCAGTTTGTTAAATTCATCAACAAAGAAATTATGTTCCCTAGTGTGTATTCTGGAATTTTTTTTACCTCCATCATCAAACAACCACCAAACATCAATCGTGCCTTTCCCTTGCTTCTTTTTAAATTGGGTGCTGGCTTCCACCAGCTTCTGGTTGAACTCCCCAACATGCATCGACTGGATTGTGTTAATGCTGCTCTCTGTAATGAAAGAGAAGGTAGTATATCTATTGTCTTTTGCGGAAAGAAACAAAATAACTTCCCTATAAATCTATTCAGGAATATAGAGGAAGGGTCATGAATTTGTGTTTTTTATGACTCCTTGGTAAATAGCGTGCTCTATTATCTGAAAAGGGGAGATAAAGGTTGAATCCCACAGTATTTTAGATTACTGTCACTAGCTCAAAACATTTGATATTGGTTTTATGATACCAGTTTTCATTATAAAGCAGAGGATTATTTTCAGGTCCTCAGTAATTTGTCTCAGAGCAGAATTACTATTTAGACATATAACAGTGCTAAATTATCTGATACAACAGCCAAAGTAGCCCAATTTTTCCAAAGTTCAGATATAACTCAACTTAATCGTATTTTCAGATTTACTTCAAAGTAGAGTATGTCATAATTTGTTTTCTAGAGATAAGCAATAGAATCAGAAGTATTCCTTTATTAGACCATTCATTCACTTCAGTGCAACTTTGGTATAAATTCCATGAATGTCTGGGTTATAAAGATGGCCAGGGACCGTGTGCCTCTTGCCTCACTGTGACCCTTTGGTCCTAATGTCAGCCTGGCTTACTATATTTTCTCGTCCACAAGTCTTGTAAAGTTAAGGTAAAGCCATTTGATCTATTTGAATCTCTGTGAATAAATCTATTCAGGAATATAAAGGAAAACACCAGGAATTTGGAAAGACAAAATGCCCTGCATGATAATTAAGGATGCACATAGAGTACTCAAATAAATGTTTTAATGAAATTTCCACCCTAACATGCACACAAGGAAAGTGTAGGAGAGAAGGAGGCTGGTGTTGGTGCAGGACACACTTTCCTATTTGCCAGTAATAATTTCTTTACTACATTGTATATATTATTTCTCATTTCTGCATCTCTGAAAGTTGTGACTTCATTGTTGCATTTCAAGGAGGTGGTGTCAGCAAAGGGCTTAGAGTGACGCTGACAGCCTCTTCAGAGCTTCCTCTCTAATCTGAGGTTTGGAAGATCCTTTGTTCATTAACTGCTTCAATGCTTCGGGCCTGACAATTCTGAAGCAATTATCTTACATTGCTTCTATCTCCGTAGGACCACAGAGGGAAGAAGTAAATATCTTTATAACATTGACCAAACTCTGCCCCCACTTACAAGCAAATCAAAGCATCCAGAGGACTGTGTGAAGGCCTGGAGGCAGGGCTGGACCTGATCTAGAACTCAAAAGAGGTGTCAACTAATGAAAGCCCAGGGCAGTGAAGGGGCCTGCTTTAGAGCTGTGTTTGAAATTTCAGGTGTTGAAAAAAAAACAAAACATTATTTTGTTTTTCTGAACAATGAGACATGTTGGCTTTCAGAGTACATTTCAGAGGATCAAAAGTATTGTGATGCAGAAACAAACTTCCAGAATAAATAACAAGTTCTCCTTTCACTGATAAAGACATTCATGCTTCCCTCTTCCCTCTCAGCTAAAGAATA
Source organism: Manis javanica (assembly GCF_040802235.1). Lineage (NCBI taxonomy): Eukaryota > Metazoa > Chordata > Mammalia > Pholidota > Manidae > Manis > Manis javanica. The sequence goes on along the minus strand of NC_133163.1, from coordinate 98,202,445 downwards.
GTACTGGGCTATGACTTCTGAATTTTCCATTGCTTCTCCAGACTATACCATTGTGTGGGTCAATGGTAGAGCAGATTCCATGGCTAACTAACTCTTCTCATGAATAAACCAAATAATTGGAAAGGAAAGCAGATAGTAGTTAGCATGCAAAGGTCTTATTCTCATATTTATGCCCTGAAAGTCCTAATGCACCTCCTACTTTAGATTTAAACACATCATTTCCCTAGAAATTTGTCATTGTAAGGTGGGCAATACACAATAGGCTTTCCTATAGCCCATAGAATATTCCAGGTACCTAAGGGTACCTCTAGTATTTGAAGGGGCGCAATGTGTGTGTTTCCTATCGTTTGTTGTGCATTTCCTATATAAATACATAATAATATTGTATTACAGGTGAAATTTCATCCTTGGGCTATAGTTAGGAAAACAAACAAAACCAAATCTTTTCCCAGGATAGGAGATGGCTTCTTTGAAGGGACTCTTTGAAAGGTTGGATCTTGTCACCTCAGACTAAAAGCTTTCTAGGATTCAATTTAGATCTTGCTATTTGACTTAGAGACCCTCCCAGAGAAATTATCTTTCCTGGGCCTCACAACCAATGAATGACTTTAGTACTACAAGATTGTTTGCGCATGTGAACATTCTAATTTTCAACCAGCAGAGGCCGCTGTGGACCTCATTGAAATCAAACCTGCGGTATTTCTAGAAAGAAAGCAATTTTCAAATAAATCGATGTTTGAATCGCCTGTTTACAAAATTTGTAACAAGCTCTCATTCTGTGGTCCTCCAGTCCCAAGACGTATACCATATATTCAGTGATAATTGTACCACTCAGCTGAAATCTACTGGTAATTAGTCTCAATGAAGTTCCAAGCCCAGAATTCTGGTTTGTGTTAAAGATGCTTTTTTAAAAATTGGAGTTCTAGCTGAATCTTTCATTAACCTGTGCTAGCCAACTTTCAGTCTCCTGAAATATCTGCAAGGTGTGTGTGTGTGTGTGTGTGTGTGTGTGTGTGTGTGTGTGTGTGTTTGTGTGTGTGTGTGTGTGTATAAACCAGGTTGGGGACTGGTTCTTAAATTTCTATCTTTCCATTTTTGAACTAAGACATTTGTATTTCATGGCATTCAATCTGCATACACACTGTATGACTCCCAGACCAGATATTATTATTTTAAAATAAAGGTTTTACAGTAAGATGGTACAAAGAGCTTCATGTTGGTAATAAATGACAGTAACTTCTACTTTTAACCTACACTCTTCTCAAAAGAAATCTCTTTTAGTCCTTCCCTACACTCACTGCCCCCAACATCTCAGATGCTGATTTCTGACCCCTACACATGCTCCAGTAGTAGATCATCTTGCAATCTTTCTTGTAAATTTTAAAAGTACTTACCTTTCTTAAGAGTTGGCTTAGTAATGTTCAGCTTGCCAGCTTTTTTAAACAAGCCTCGGATACCCCCACTTCCTTCTTCACATTCATTATCTTTGAGAGTGGCTTCCAAAGCCAGCCTCTCCTGTTCCAGCTTCTCTAATTCATCTGAGGAAAGAAAACAAAATCACTTACTTAAACTTAACTCAGAGTTATCAAGTTCCTAAGAACAATCTTAAACAAATAATTTTAATATTAAAAGGTGTTATATATGCAATAAAACGATTATTTCCATATACTATGACTTTTCTAATCATTATTAAAAAGTAAGTATATCAGTAAATTGTATTCAGAAAGTAATAATTAGCTCAGGAAAAAAAAACAGCTCCGTGTGTTAAGTTGTAACACATGAAGTCACTGGGTTTTCATCTGTTGGGACAAAGGAGCCTATTTAATGCTATCTTTATTCACTTTGGGTAATAAACCAAAAAGCCGGCTCCACTGTCCATACGATCATGTATGCTCTGAGCCACTGGCCTACTGGCCTGAGCTGCTGGGTCAGATATCGTACAAGTGGAAGGGACGCGATTACAGGAGTACACTGGTTTTATACCAGGCACACAACAATGCCTCCTGCATCAAAACATAAAACTGGGGAGCAAGAATTAAGAAAAGGTAACTAAATCTTTTAATAAAGTTATGGACTCCAAATACAAATTACAGTGAAAGACATACATTAAGAATTCTTTCTGATCAACAAAATACTTTCTGGGCTGAGTGACCAAAGTGAAAGAAAAGCTGAGGTGTTTGTGTGCCTGTCAGAGTTCAAGTTGTTAACAAGGGTCTCACGACGCTTGAGTCCAGAGCAAGAGCCAAACTGTGCATATTTCCTCTCCAGGGTTTACACCCACTATCCAAGCTTTAATGATGCATCTGGCTGACTTTTATCTTTTTTGGATTCTTATTATGACGAAAAATTCCTAGCTGCCATGTAATGCATTGCATCCCCTCTGACCTCAACTTGCACTGGATCGGGGTTAAATAAGACTTGGAAGCAGTCATCTGACGGTGCTAGAGCTTGATGGGCATGCTTGCTTACAGTGGGAAGGTGGCCCTCTTGTCAGATCCCCTCATCTTCTTGCTGGCTGAGAACAGAGTCTTAGAAAATGAGCAGTGTTCCGAGGAAGAGAATTGAAAACCTAGATTCAGTGTTAGAAAACACTGGTAGGGCTTCTGTAAATGTCAGCCCTCTAAGCCTCTTGCCTTATCTATCTGGGAAGCGAAGCTATACAAACTCTGGATTTATCAATTATGTACTAACTAAATCTGTCAGGACAGTCACATCCCCTGACAGTGCTGTTACTCAACTACACAGAATTGTCTGGCCCCTTTCCAGGTCTTAGCAATTAATCTTTTGCCAGTGGCATGAGATTTAAGGTCAAATCACCCATGTGATTTCCCCAAAGCTTCAAAGGTTCACAAGATCAGCAGCTATAGAAAATCTGAGAAATTAGACTGATGGTATTAAAGCTCAGACAGAAGTTGCTCACCCCTGACTTTTGAAAGGTGAACGCGAGCTGCATTGCATTGGGGGCCATGGCTGATTATAGCCCTGGTCTTGGCTTTATGTGAGTTTGGCCAAGTCATTTACGTTTTCTATGCCTCTGACTTCCTTTCTGTGAAATGGAAAAATGCAACCCTTCCCCTTTCCCACTGTCCCAGCTTTGCAAAAAGAATAAAAAACAGTTCCTGCATGGTGCTTTGTTTCTCCTTAAAGAACAAAGCCACGGGCACACTCCTTAGGCAGTGTATTTACTCAACTTCTGGAAATGGGCTTAGTCATGCAGAGCAAATTGAGTGTTTTGAGAAGCCTGGGAGTTATTTTAGCGGTTACTATTTATTGCAGACTCTTTGGGTGCCAGGAACTCTGCTGCATATTATTCCTTCCCAAACAACTCTGTGATAGATACTATTATTATCCTCATTCTGTAGATGAAGAAACTGAGACTCAGAAAGAGTAAGTAACTTGTCTGATGTCACCCAGCAAATAACAGGTGGGTCATAAATGCAAAGAGGTCTGCTGGAGTCCAAGTCCTGGGTGCTTCCTGCTGTGCAGACCTTTTGCTTTGGGCTTGTTATGATTATTTCAGAGTTCTTTTATTAACCTCCAATGCTTGATCATCAGATGGATCTAAACACTCTCAGGTACATGGTGTAGTGCCAAGTTAATGCACCCAAACTATGGCCCCTCAAACATGCCATTTAGAAGGGAGGACCCTAAAGATATGGGTACATATGGCAGGCTGCTCCAGAACAGCCCCTGCTCCCGGTGCTGGCCCTTAGCTATTATCACTCTTTCAGGGGCTGCAGGGGCCCAGCTGTGGGGAAACCTACAGTTTGCAGTCATCTAGAAGATGCGTATTTGTGAGTTTTCTTGGGTGCAACATTGGGCTTTCAGCGGTCACACTGGAGAGGGGGATTTTTGCTTTTCAGAGTTTGGCAGGCTTCAGCGTACCCTGTGATTAGCCCCTAGTTGCCATGTTCTTTGTCCTTCAGATCAGACGGGAGGGAAAAAGATAAATCGGCCTTTGTAGCAGAGTCAGCTGGCTGAATGAACTGGCAGCAATTCCAACAATTTGCTCAAAGGTATGTGCACAGCCCGTCCTGGACAAGGCAAACTGCAAAATCCCAGGCCTGAGAGACAAAACTGGAATTTGCTTGAATGAGTCAGTCTGCACAGCTCCCTCAAAGACAACAGAGACAGAGAGAGCTGACACAGAGGCTGTTCTACAGGCTAAAGTCTGTTCGCTTGGCCACCTTGGGTTTTCAGACGCCCACGGTGGTATGATCTCTTGCACAGTGAGTTTGCAAATTCTTATTGGAGTTAATTCTTAATTATTCACTTTGTAGGTGATCTAAGGCCTCTTTCTGTGCACCCCTCCTTTACTCATTGCAGTGCTAACTAGAAGTGACATTTTGATGATCTGGTCTTCTGAATTAGCTATCTGGTGTACAGCTGCATGTGAAGGCAACAGCAGACCTTGTCAAAACATTTCTTTCAGGAGGATGGCTAGCCGAGTTGCAAAAGTGTCCCATTAGCCACAAGGCGTCTGAGCCAAGGGACAGAAGGAAACTGATTTCCACGAAACTGACAAAAATTACTCACTCCAGCATGGCTGTCTCCACCACCACCACCACCACTGCTACCACATTCATGTTGCTCAGGATTCACAAAGCTATTTCCACATGGGGTCCTGTTCGATCTTGACACTGATATTGGGACACAGGCAAGAGCTCGTGGTCTCCCCATTTTACTGTGTGGGAAACTTGGGTTCAGGCAGTTCTAGGGATTTGTCCAAGGTTACAGAGCTGGTGACCTGGGTCTTCTGCTTCCAATTCTAGTGTTCATCCTCTACTACCCTGCTTCAGTGACACGCTCTGACTGCCAGTACCTGCCCGTTGAAGGAATAAGCAGTCTGTACTTTTTTTAAGTAACCAGCCCCTAATTTCTCAGAGAAAGTTCCACAATACTCTGCTTCAACCTTGATTTCAGTAACTGTGTGAGGCAGAGCGGAGTTTTAAGATACCTGTCTTAAGAACAGGTCAGTGGTGCTCAGTACATGTGAAAGTATTCTCTCCAAAGGAGGAAAAACAAGCGAGTCATGGCCAGGGATGGGACTGCAGAAAGTATATGTGTTTTGGGTGGGGGAAGCAGGTTCAAAAGGCAATATTTGGAGGAACTGGAGTTAATGGTGTATACAGACTTATAAAAAGAGGGGCTGAGAGGTGACAGATGTTACAAACTAGGCTGAATGTGACAGAAAGTAGGAAAGGTTGGATTAATCAGGAGGAGAGGCCGGGAAAAGGGATCTGGCCACCAGGTAGGAGTTTGAATCATCCACATTAGATAACTGCATAGTCTGTTACGCTTTACAAAGCCACATCGCTAGAGAGAGAGAGAGGAAGAGCCTACCCTTTCCTCCTTCCAAGATAAAGAGAATGCCTGAGTTTCAAGTGACAGAAGGAAAAGCTTAGACCTGGAGGTTCTGTCAAGTGGGTTTCTAACCAACTCTTCATACATACCCTGAACAGTTCCCATGGTCAGAACAAAGAGAGAACCCTGAGCCTATCTTTATGCAAAATGTCAAAGCCCTGGGACAAGTAGTCACTCTATTTTCCAGTGCTTTATAAATTGATGTACAGTATAACCCACTGGAGTGACTGTATTTTGAAACTCAATTTAGTTGTCAAGATTGCCTCAAATGTTCTAGCCCAGTCTTTTTTCTGTTTTGCTTTTAAGATGTCTTTTAGAAGTAGCAGGAGCCTACCCATTACAACTCACTTTGAATCATAAGGATGGAGAGTAGTCAATTATCTGACACCAGAGGGAGTGCAGGAGAACCCACCGAGGAGTCACACCCCCTCCCTTTTCACAGCATCCTTTTTCTTTATTAATTATTAAATTACGATTCTTTCCTTGGTCAATCAACTCAGAGCTGTAAATGTTCACATGAATCAATGTGCCTTACCCCAGGTGAAGTCTAGTTGAATTGAAGGCAGGAAGCAGTCCTGCAGTGGTCGCCTTCCAATCAAGTAATTATTTACTGCACTGCCATCTGTCTTTATTTTGCTAAGCCACTCCATCAGACACAGCAGAATCCCCACGCTCTGAGGTGGCCATAAATCGTCAGTACTTACACAGAACACTTGACCACAATATATTGCGAATCACGTTTCATCACTTTATTTCCTACCAGTACAATTTGGACTCTTTGGTGTAGTTGGGAAACTTGCTAAATACTCCTGGGAAGCAAACAATATGAAATACTGCATCTCTTTGAGTTGTCAGGCAATAGATTAATTTATTAAGAGAAACTATCAGCCATCAGGATTGGATAAGTTGCTGCGGCATACAAGTTAGAATGCTGTTAACATCGATCTTTTATATCAAAAGTTATTCTCCTCACATAAGCCTGTGACACAGTATACGAATAATTGTCATTAGCTGGTAAATTACCTATAAAGCTGATTTCTATTCACTGCTTTATTAGCTACAGTATATGGGCACTCTGAATTGCTAATATTTCCTTTAAATTATAATCTGTGATGACACTGTGGTGACTGTGTTGGAAAAGCTATGATGATAACCATTAATATAGCATAATGCAATACTTAAGATTGATCAGGCTCTTATTAAGCTCCATATTACAGTATAAATATAATGAAACACAAGCTTATTTCTTCCAATTCAAAATCTAATATGGGAGTTGTGTCATAAATTACATAAACTTCAAAACAATGCATGAAAATGTAGCATAAAGCTAATTTCTATCATATATTGTTTTTCTGCATGCTCCTCCCATATTTTTATAACATTGTTTTCTGTTGGTACTTATAATTGGTACTTATAATTATTTTATTAGCATCCAACTATATTTCCCCTTTCTTGACTAAGAAGCAGAAATATTTCAAATATCAAGTTGATATACGTTGGATACATCCCTTGGGAAATTAAAAGGGGATGTAGTTCACTGCCAGAATCCTTTCAGAAATACTATAGAATTTGTTTGCTGTATTCTTTACAGAACTAAGCTGATGGTGCATTTTGATCAATGGAGCAACGAGGGGCGGGGGCAGTATTTTTCAGCAACATCACACCTTTCAGCTTGAAGAGATCAATGTAACATACAAAGCAAATGTATACTCTAAATACAATTTCAATTTTGTATTCTCATTTTTTAGATGGAGAAACATTACAGCACAAAAAGCAGGAAAGTGTAAAGTAAAATGTAGAAAATTAGTAATAGAACAGGTCTCCTAATATTAGGTTTTTGTAATTGTCCTCAACATCGCATCTACCTTACTATGCAGAGGCGGCCCCCATGTTGGGTTTTTGAGGGAGTAGATAGAAACAGCCTTGTCCCATTCCCAGATTTCAGACCTCACCATCACCTGTCTTCATGTAAGTCATTGTCCTCTGTAGCTCCCCTTTTAAAAAGGTAGAATAGTGACTTCAAAGAAACATTGGTTTGAATCTTTGCTTTACCATTTACTAGCCTCCTGAATCTTGGTTACGCCTCAGTGATTATAGTACTTTCCTCATGGGTGGTTGGGATGATAAATATTATAAGATATGTGAACATGAAGCACAATACATGGCACATACTAAGTGCTCCAAAATGTTACCTATGTTGCTACTAACATATTAAGTTCTACTATAAGGAATACAAATTAATCATGAACACAGAGTGGAAACTGATATATATGATCTGGAGCTGTAAAAGGCCCAAAGCTCTAGTTTAGCCTATCACTTTTTTGTACTTTGATCACTATAAAAATCTTGAATCTTGTTGATTTGTCTTTTTTTCCATTCTAGTTATCTTTGAGTCTGTGTCTCATGTAACTGCAAGAGTATGAGTTGTAAAACCCAAATTTGACCACATTATTCCCTTAAATCTTTCAGTCCTCTACAGAATATGGTCCACACTTTTTAATATGGCAAATGAGCTTTTCAAAATCAGATCTTATATCAGCAGTTTCGTGTTTCACTATTATCTGCTTCATATTTTTCACTTCAGTAGCACTAATCTACTTTAGGTTGCCCATATTTCCTGCTCCTCCGTAGTCCTGTGTCTCCACACCTTCGCTGCTGCTAGGAATGATCTTCCCCAAACTCCTTCATTTTTCTCTCCCACAACACTACCTAGTTAACTCCTATTATATCTCAAATCAAAGGTAATTTCCTCCAGGAAGTCTCCTTGGGTTACATGCTCCTTCTCTTTTTCCCATAATACCTACTAATATACTTATTATCACACTAATAATATACCCATCGCCATTACTGGGCTGCAAGTCTCTTGAGGATACAGACAGACTTTCATTGGTCTTTGTCTACCCAGCACTGTCAACTACACCAGGCCCGGTACAGGGGAGGTACCCCCAAAATATCCTTGTTTCTTAGCGTCATGTTGGCAGTGGACTGTATTATGAATTTCAGCTAAAGAGATGCATCATGGATTAGTGCCCTATCCTCACATTCAATGACTCTTTAGATGTGACCTTTATTTCATGCACAAAAGGGTACATTTAAACTCTAAGACTAAACAAGTATGCTGAATCCTCTGTAGGGAAAAAGCAGAGTCACTAATCTGAATTAGTGTTTTTTGCCTCTGACTTAGATTAGTAATTCTCAGCGTGATACATTTAGGCTCATTTCCATGTTAGCTGCAAACCAGATCATAGACTCTTAAAAACAAAATACATGGTTTTCTGACGAAAGAATTAATCTTCATTTTCTCAAGCATCTTACAGAAATTAATTCAGTGATTTATATGACCAAAGGTGTTTATTTTCAGGGATGCTGGCTATGTGGTTTTGTGATAAGAAAAATAATTGATGACTGCCCTGAACTATCCAATATTTCTGGTTACCAGGACAAAGGCCACTTGTGGTCACAATGGGGAAAACACCAGGGAAGTGTACAAGCTGTGGGTCAGCACAAGAACATAGGCTTTGCCATTCGGGGCTTTGTTGGTATTGTGCACAGCTCTGGCCCCAGCACCTAGAAAATGCCAGGTGTGGAGTAGGTGCTCAATAAATACTTGTTGGTTGAATAAAGAAAGTACATACCTTGCACCTGAAGAACCTGAGAGATGTCAAACCCTTGGCCGATTCTGACTATGACCACACCAATCTCAAAATCAAAGGCATCACTGAAAGTGGAAGCAAAGTGGTTAGTAATTTAAATGACTCCTTCAGTCCTTAACCTTCGGACCAATATGAAACTTGTTTCTAGGATTTTAATGTAGTTAAACTACAAAAATGCACTTTAGAATACAGCTGAGAGCTGATGTCTTTTCTGTTTGTTTGTTCTCTATTTATTCCTTTTAACAATGTATTCTGGGTCAAGGTAAAAAACTCATTTACTCTGGACCAATTTAGCCAAATAATACTACCAACTAGAATTTGGATTAAGAGAATGTTACATATTTTTAAAATAATTCATTACTTTCTAATGTAAACAAAACGATCACTGAAATATTTAGAACAGTTTCCAGATGCAAAGCCCCTTTGAAATTATCAAGCAAACCTCTTATCCATTGAAGAGGAATCCTACAACATTCTGACACCGAGTTCCCAGTTAAAAATGTCTGCAGCTTCTCTAAGGAATCTTCACCATTGACTTTGGACAGACCATTTGAAGCAATGCTTTTTCATGACAACCCTATACCTTTGAAGTTGGCTGTTTTGTCTTCTCTACCCCCAACCCCATGGAATTAGATTATTTAGAAGGTAAAGAAAGGCTGTCTTTCTTTTATTTCTGTCCTTGTGGAGTATTTCTTCTCTGCCTATAAATATGGGGCAAAGCAATTAGTACTTTCAGTTCATTTATAATTTTCTCCTTGTGAGTTCCTTTGTTCAATCCTTTATGGATCTGAAGCTCAGGACCCCTTCCATTGGGTTACCCTCCCGCAGAAACAAAGAAATTTGTGATTATCTCACCATATGTAAACCAGTTTCAAATAGTCAAATTAAACCTGAATTTTCAAATAGTGGTATAAATAAGTTCAGTATAATATGAATATCCATTCAAATTCCAAGCCATAAGTTATCTTCACTTAACAAAATAGATCCATTTTAGCAAAGGTTGGTGCAAAGTAAATTCCCGATAAATCTTGTTTCTAATTGTCCTTGATTTTAAAAAGTAGACAATGTTCCACAAAAAAATATTTGGATTCTGGATTAGACAGAATAATTTTGGACCCCCTCCCCCCAACATCCACATCCCAAACCCTGGAACATGTGAATATGCTACTTTGCATGGCAAAAGGGACTCTGTAAGTCGATTAGGTTAAGGACCTTGAGATGGGAAGATGAACCTGGAATATCCGGGTGGGCCCAGAGTGGACACCAGAGTGAGTGAACCTGGGAGGCAGAAGGAGATCAGGGTAACGTGATGTGAGCGGACTTGATCCATCAACAACTTCTACAGCAGAGGAAGGGGGCCACGAGCTGTCGGTGCCTCTAGAATCGAGCAAAGGCAGGGCCCAGAGTTCCCTCCTGAAGCCGCCAGAAGCAGATACAGCCCAGCCCACACCTTGATCTTAGCTCGGTGAGTTAGTGTAGGAGTTTTGACCCACAACACTGTAAGCTAATAAATTTATGTTATTTTAAGCCAGAGGTTTGAAGGAATTTGTTATGGCAGCCAACAAAACTACTACAGATTCTCATTAAAATTTAACCATACTTAAGCATATCACAGACATTTACAATCTTTTATTCAAAGAAAAGTGGTAAAATGCTATAATAATATAATAATGTCCTTATGTTAACAATATCATGCTTTACTTTAAGTTACAAAACAAAACAAAAAAGTGAGAAAGAGAAATAAAATAGTGTGGCTGTATGATTGTCTCCCTTCTATATAGACCCCATGTTATGGTGGTAAAGTCATGTACCTTTAACAAGTCAACTAAGTTTCAGACTACTACAAATTTGAGCCCCCTTGACACTGAACTTTATTACCAGGAAAACCAATTGTTAATTTGGTTTAAAAGCCAGAAGTCTCCTCAGCTTAATGTTACTGGGTCTGATTATTTCAGTCCCTTTGAACCTCTAGAATGTTTGGGATGGAGTTTTGAAGATGATCCCCGGTAGTTTTCTATCAACTAATGGATTCTTTGGCTGAAGATTTATGTATTTCTTCCTATTTGCTCCACCCCTTTTTGTTCCTAGTGGTAAAGATGAAATTTCCTTCCTTCCACTCCCTTTTTTTCCCCCCATGGTAAAGATGAGATTTTACTGAAGAATCTGGAATACAGAGAGCATATCTAATCCATTTCCAAGAATGTCTGGTCAGCAACTGGCTGTGATTCTAAATATATCAAAATGCTGTTTGCTGCACCTGGCCCCATTCTGACCCTGAGCTCCTGGTTTAGCATATGTACTGAACTTAGAGCCCCAGTGGGGGGGGCCAGATGCCAGCATGTGGTCTCCAGGCTTCACACACTTGGGGAACACAATTCAGGAGAATGCATTTAATAATTGGTTCCCCATGTTAAAGACTATTAAGGGAATTTATGTTTTGTCTGTAAAGCATATAGTTTCAGAAGATGAAAATTATTTTCTTACGCTTCTTTACAATAGTGCTAATGTTAGAATGCTTTTAGTGTGTTCCCTAAAGCTCCCACCTACAGTGAATGTGATGCTTGTTCCAGCAGGAGCCAGAGGACGTAAACTGGTATAGAAACTTGGTGTATGCTTGCTTTGAATGGGTGAGGCTCTCCCTCCTGTATGTATTACATACTTTTAAGTACAGCTGGGCCTCTCAGGGCATGAACTCTACCCTGTGGTATGAAATCAGAGGGAAGCCAGATCCCAGGCAGAGGAAATCTTCCATTTTCAGAGTTCTTTACATAAAAAATGAGTGTTGGGTCTAGCTAATATTGCCCACCTTAAGACAAACATGGTGAAGTATTTTTAAGCCTGGATGAAGGGCTAGATTTTCTAGACTGGTCACTGAGGACACCCTGCACCTCTCTGTATGCATAGTTTGTTTTCTCTTATTCAAAAGAAGGAAACAAGCCAGGTAATACTTTGGACATTTATGTACTTTGGGAGGAATGTAGCATTGTGCTCATGAGTTTAAACTTTGAACTTGGAGGTTCTAGATTCGAATTTCTGTACTGTCAATTACAAAAATGTCATTTTCTACATGCTGCTTAATTTTTAATGTCTGCATCCCTACTTGTAAAAGGGGAAAAGTAGCAGTGCTTACTTCAAAGGGCTTCTTGTGAGAATTAAATGGGAAAATTCATGTTAAAGATAATAGCCTTGTGCCTACTAAACTTAAGGACTATCATTACCCTTACCCCAAGACTTCCCCGGTATTTAGGTATCAGATGTCACATACCACTTAACACTCACATTTTGCCCATAAACCAACACTGCTACACATCAGAGGCACCGACATAGAGGACCCTCATCTCAGCACAGGGCAATCTGAGGCTCTGGGGTAATGATCTCCTTGTCCAAGGCTCCAAAGAAAACAGGCAACCCAAGAGTCCAGGACTTTGAAAGAACAACTCCTTCCTTACCCAGCTGTTCTTTGCTTTTAATCTTATACATAGGTCTTAAGGTTATAACTCTTAATATTCACCTTTTTCTTTGCCACTGAAATTCCCCCCACACCCACCCCCTGCCTCCTCTGCAACTGTGATTCCTGTAAGTTCTATTGTTGGCAGTGTTTTTTCACTTTGGTAAGAATTCAGAGTGCCAGGGGAATGTCCTCTTCTCAGGCGATTTAATCTGGTGCAACAGCGTCAGTTATATATGCCCTGGTCAGTTCTTTGTAAACAAGGAAAGCCATCACTTACTGAATGATTCCCACGTAGTTTTCAATCTCTGTCAAGGGACCTTTCCTCCAGTTTCTTTTATATCCAATCACCAGAGTGTTTGGTTTCATTCTTCCTAAGCCCGAGGCCTAAACAGAGGAGATAAACGCATGGGCAATCCTTACTGTACAGGAGACCCCCCACACTGCAAATGAAAAATAATGTCCAAAAGTGCACTGAAGGAATGATCTGAAGATTCTAAAGATTAGATTACATTTCAGTGCATGTCCTTCATGCCCGTACCCAAGCATAAAATAGAAAGATTAGTTCTAAATCATCTCAGCCATAAATGGATTTTAGATGACAGAAATGTAGCTTTTCTAAATTAGCAGTCATTTGCATTTCTTCTGACACACTCATTAAAATGGTTCAATAATTTAAAATCAAGTGAGGGTTGGCTTAACTGTTGGCATGCATGTTGTAACTTAGTGATTCAAAGCTCATTTCCACCTGTTTTATCCATAATGTCATTAGCAATGAAATCCATGTTTGGAAAATTCTTATAGACAAGGATCACTGAAACTTTTACTTTTGTTATTTATTGGAGAGTAACTGAGCTATGTTTCCAGAACCTAATCCTCTTACGTGACAGTGGCTTTAATAGCCATCTTCCATATCAGAAGTTTCATTCCCCAGATTAGATGACAGGGTATGGCTTCTAGTTAATTTGATTTAATTTGGCAATATTACTGAGCACCTATTAATTGTAAAGTGCTATGTTAGGTGCTCTGGGAGAGTGGTGAGGCATATTCTTTGGCCTTTAGGAGCTTAGAATAAGGTGGAACAGGCAAGATATCCACAGATAATTATAATTCAAGTGCAAATGCTGTAAGAATTCATATGGAGGCATAAAAGAAGAAAACCTGAATGCCAGCTGAGGATTTGCGGACGGTTTCATGGGAAAGCTGACATTTGTTCTGGGTGTTGCAGGTTGGTTTGGTGTTGACAAGTGAAAAGAGGAGAGCAGTGGGAGTGAAGGAGGGCATTCTGGACCATAGGAATAGTGAAACAAATAACCAGAAACCTGACATTTTAGAGGGGCAGGGAGCTAGTCAGAGGAGGTGGGCACTGATGGAGCATTCCTGAAATAAACCACCTCCACCACATTTGGTGTATTGCTCTTAGAAGCACATTGGTAGCAGGACAGCTCCGGAGAACAGTCTTTTGGCTCTTGGCAGACACATGGCAGTACAGTTGTAGTCTTTGCCATGACTACAGTTTGGGGATGTGGTCATTCGTACCATACTTACTTAGATGCAAAGAAGGCTTTTTCCAAAATGGTGTAATTGCCAGTGCTCCCTTTTAATGCCACTCTGTCCTGCCCTCTTGTCATTAGCCCCCTGTACTCTACTTTTCTTTGAAGAAAGTCATGTGTACAAACTTTATACATTGTCAAATTTTTTATAATTTCTTCCAGATTAATACAAGATTGTTTCCCAAAGGTAGGTCTTTTCTCTTCTTGCTTTTACTGTGTCTGTCCTCGGGCTCCTGATTGGAAGTTTTATTATTTACCAATCTTGCATGATAATTTTACATTAAATCTGTAACCTTTATTTAACCAAAGAGCTCCTGAAAAGTAACTCCCTGCAAAAAAATCAGCATCTTGAAATGACATCTATTTCTGTGGTTTAGCAAATTAATAACAGACGAAAAGAGGCTCATGGTGGGTAATAGGTCTTCCAGAAATGATTTCTCTGCATATACAGCTACCTTGCAAAAGTGTTCTTCTGGGATATTAGAGACAGGAATGCATTAACTACTCTGTATCTCCAAAATATTATTATAATATTTTTTTCTTTCTTGCTTGGATAAACATCAAAGCTACCTGGATGCAATTCTGAATTCTAACCCTCTGTATATGGCAATTCTGAAAGTTAAATGCATCATTTGGTATATGTAGTAGAATTAGGGCTTTTCAACCCTATTAAAGGTGAAAAGATTAGAAAGCCAAACCCTAAAATTTCTCAGGATCTCTTGGATTGTTTTAAGGATACTCACCCACCTCTCCTAATTAGGATGATCAGAACTAGGTAAAGATTCTATGTGCTTATTATGGAAGGGGAGGAAAAAGGAAAGAATAAGGGAGAAAGGAGGACTGTGGGCTTCAGTCTTGAGCCACAAAGATTATTACATTTTATTCAACATTCTGGAAATAATTTAGGAGGAGAGGGAGATTTTCTGCCCAGATCACCATGCGTTTATTTAGTCAAACCTAGCAGCTGCCCTCACACTGTTTGCAAAAGAAAAAGGAAAAGAATGCCTGACTTGAGCATTGCTATATGCAGTTTGAGATGCAAAAATAGTTTGAAGTTTTTAATAGATCCTGAATGTCGTCAACCATCAGAACAAATTTGCATTTCAATAAGTGTGGGGACAGAATGTATGCTGGTGGCCAAAGGCAAGCTCATTTTCCATTTCCAGTGTATCACGCATAGTTCATTGTAACAGAACCTCTCTGCTTTTGTTTCAGCTTTGCCTGTCCCCAGGAATTTGAAATGAATTCCTTAACCATCTGCATTGATCTCTGAAGCAGGGCTGCCTAACTAGAGATGTTCACTTTGGGAGCTTCATTAACATGGAATGCTAATTGTCTTTAGCGTCTGTACTCACTCCCTCAATGCCAGCCTTACCTGAAGGAGACTTCGAACACCATCCCTGAAACAATCTGCTGCCACTGCAGCATAAAAAGCCTTGATTTTGTTCTTTATAAGCCAGGCCTGCTTTTTTGCCATGCCACTGTTCATCTCTTTAACACACAGCTTGCGAGGCCCCTGTACAACACAGTGAAATATTGGTTAGAAGCTCTGCTATTATACGTGGCACTGCTGTTGTTTTCTAAAGGACAAAAATAGCCAGCCATGCCCCACGGAGGTAAGAAACGGAAAAGAGGACAAACACCTCATTCAACAGGGTGCACTCAGATTCAGCCTTCTGAAGAGGACCTGTGCTGCTCACATTATTCACTTTCCACCCAGAATTTCTAGACATACTGTTACCTGCTTAATTAACTCCCTCATGCCGAAGGAAAGAACGAGCTGAGAGCATCATGGCACATGAGGAAAATGCCAAAAAGGTGAATGAAGAAGTTCAGGGTAAACACACAATCAACCTTTGATTCAGTCAAGATCATGTTGAAGGATGTCATGGAAATCGCAGCTAGAGCCTAATTTCAAGAAATGAATGGAGCTTGTGGGAGCCAGAACACATGAGTTGTAAATCCTGCCATGAACTACCACATCTTGACAGTGCCATCCAGCCCATTCATTGTGTTTTGTGTGGGGTAAAAATACCACTTTTCCTTGTGTAATGTTATGATCTCACTTAAATAAATTCACATACATCCCACTCACTCCATGAATTTAGTGTGAACAAATAGGAAGAATAGAAGAGATTAAGAAAGAAGGAGGCAGGTATTGTGGTGGTAGAGAAACATTTTATAACTTTAAGATTTGAGTTCTGAAAACTTATTGTAACCAAAAATTCTATTCTTGTGTTTCCTTTCTTAAAGGTCCAAGACAGCTCTTTTTCTCCCAAGTTTTAAATCAATCTAAAGGGCCTGATTATCTACTATGTACCCAATAGGGTACAGATATACTATTGTCCTGGGAAATTCTTTCAATTCACAGAGAGATCTGGTATTTTGTTGAACTGTCTTAGATTTCTTACCACTGGGATCTTGACAAAATACAGTGTACACATCAGAATGGGGGTCAAGATTCTGCATTTCTTACAAACTCCCAAGTGACACAGAAGCTCAGTCCTCAGATTACACTGGGAGTAGCAGTCTTAGAGTCATAGTCCTTTACAGGAGCTTCAAGCCTTTGAGAAAGGGCTTGAGGTATACAAAAAAGATACAAGGGAGGGAGGGTAAAAGATGGAGGTGTGAGAAGTGAGACAGAGGCCTCCTCCAAAAACCACATATAACACAAAAATAGAGCGAATACAACTAATCCTGAAAGAGTGACCAGAAAGAAGACTGAAACAGATGGTTTACATCTGGGAAAATGAGAAGATATCATGGAAAAGGGTTAAGTAACAAAGCTGTGATCCAGTGGGACCCAAGCCCTCTCCCCACCCCAGCTCACTGGTGGGAGGAAGAGCAATGGAGCTGGGGCGAAGTAGAAGCCCAGGACTGCTAAATACCCACTCTTGGAAATCTACTCCAGGAGCACAAACCCACATTACATAGTGCTCTGGAGAATACAGGGGTTGGAAAACAAAGACAGGTGGAATTCAATAAGGGTATAGAGGGCAAGTACCTCAACATAATAAATGCCATATATGACAACCTCACAGCTAACATTATACTTAACAGTGAAAAGCTGAAAGCTTTTCCTCTAAGATTGGGAACAAAATAAGGATGGCCACTCTCACCACTTTCATTTAACATAGTACTGGAGGTCCTAGCCATGACAATCAGACAACATAAAGAAATGAAAGCATCTAGATGGGTAAGGAAGAAGTTAAACTGTCACTGTTTTCAGATGACATGATACTGTACATAAAAAACCCTAAAGAATACACTCTCAAACTACTAGAACTAGTAACGAAATTCAGCAAAGTTGCAGGATACAAAAATAATACACAAAAATCCATTGCATTCCCATATACTAACAATGAACTAGCAGAAAGAGAAATAAGGAAAACAATTTCATTCACAATTGCATCAAAAAGAATAAAATACCTAGGAATAAACCTAACCAAGGAGGTGAAAGACCTATGCCCTGAAAACTACAAGACACTCAAGAAAGAAATTAAAGAGACATGAATAAATGGAAATACATCCCATGGTCATGGATAGGGAGAATTAATATTGTCAAAATGGCCATCCTGCCTAAAGCAACCTACAGATTCAATTCAATCCCTAACAAAATACCAATGGCATTCATCAATGAACTAGAACAAATAGTTCTAAAATTCATATGGAACCACAAAAGACCCTGAACAGCCAAAGTAATCCTAAGAAGGAAGAATAATGCTAGGGGAATTACACTCCCCAACTTCATGCTCTACTACAAAGCCACAGTAATCAAGACAATTTGGTACTGGTGCAAGGACAGACCCATAGATCAATGGAATAGAATAGAGAGCCCAGGTACAAACCCACACATATACAGCCAAGTAATAAATGATAAAGGAACCATGGACATACAGTGGGGAAATGATAGCCTCTTCAATGACTGTGGTTGGCAAAACTGGACAGCTACATGCAAGAGAATGAAACTGGATTATTGTCTAACCCATACACAAAAGTAAACTTGAAATGAATCAAAGACCTGAATGTAAGTCATGAAACCATGAAACTCTCAGAAGAAAATATAGGCAAAAATCTTTTGAATATACACATGAGCAACTTTTTCCTGAACACATCCCCTCAGGCAAGGGTAACAAAAGCAAAAATGAACAAATGGGACTACAGCAAACTAAAAAGCTTCTGTACAGCAAATCAGTAGAACATGTCACCATCAGTAGATGACACCATCAGGAGAAAAAAAAGGCATCCTTTAGTATGGGAGAATATATTTGTAAATGACATATCCAATTGTTAACATCCAAAATATGTAAAGAACTCATATACCTCAATACCTAAAAAGCAAATAACCTGATTAAAAAATGGGCAGAGGATCTGAACAGATACTTCCCCAAAGAAGAAATTCAGATGGCCAATAGGCACATGAAAAGATGTTCCACATTGCTAATTATCAGGGAAATGTGAATTAAAATCACAACGAGATATCACCTCACACCAGTTAGGATGGCCAATATCCAAAAGACAAAGAAAAACAAATGCTGGCAAGGATGTGGAGAAAGGGGAACCCTCCTACACTGCTGGTGGGAATGTAAATTATTTCAACCATTGTGGAAGGCAATATGGGGTTCCTCAAAAAAGTACAAAAAGAAATACCTTTTGACCCAGGAATTCCACTTCTAGAAATTTACCCAAAGGAAACAATATCACAGATTCAGAAAGACATACACACCTATGTTTACCACAGCACTATTTACAATAGCCAAGAAATGGGAGCAACCTAGGTGTCCATCAGTAGATGAATGGGTAAAGAAGATGTGGTACAGATACACAATGGAATATTATTCAGCCATGAGAAGAAAACAAATCCTACCATTTGCAACAACATGGATGGAGCTAGAGGGTATTATGCTCAGTGAAATAAGTGACGCAGAAAAATACAAGTACCAAATGATTTCACTCATTTGTGGAGTATAACAACAAAGCAAAACTGAAGGAACAAAACAGCAGCAGACTCACAGACTCCAAGAAGGGACTAATGGTTACCAAAGGGAAAGGGGGTGAGGAGTGTGGGTGGAAAGGCAGGGATCAGGGGATTAAGGGGCATTTTGATTAGCACTGTAATGTGGTGGGGGGAGCATAGGGAAGGCACAGAGAGCATAAAATAGCACAGAGAAGACTCTATAAGCATCTTAATATGCTGATGGACAGTGACTGCAATGGGATGTGGGTGGGGTACTTGATAATATGGGTGAATGTAGTAACCACATTGTTTTTCATGTGAAACCTTCATAGAGTGTATATCAATAATACCTTAATAAAAGAAAAGAAGAAAGAAAGCTGAGGCACTGAAAATAAAAACTACTATTTCAAGAAAGAAAGTGAAACAAAGATACTAGGCTTCGTAGTCGGAAAAAACTTCGTAGTCGGAAAAAACTCGTTGCAAATCTATGCTTGGCTGCTTAAGAGGTAATTGATTATCTCTGAGCTTTAATATATGTTATTCTGAAAACAGTGATAAAAATCTCTATCCTGAAAGTTTTCTTAAGTAATAATGATAAAGTGCCTACTATGTCTGGAATATAGTAGGGTCTGATCGAAAGCTGAGTTTTATTATCTTAAATGAGTGTTCACAATCTTGTAGAAACCCCAGACCTAATTCTACCACGTGTTTGTTCCACAACAGAAAGGAGATGGTCTGCCCTTGGAGCCCAGTGTTAGGTTTAGTTCGAGCTCTGGCACTGACTAGTTGACACTCCAATGTGCCATTTGTCCTCTCTTGATGTGGGATCTACATTTATAAAAATAAGGAAATTGTCTAGTTAATTCATCACCACCTAGTATGATAGCCCTTACCCATATGTTGCTATGGAGCACTTAAAATGTGTCTGGTCCACATTAACATGTGCCAGAAATGTAAAATACACACTGGATTTTGAAGTCTTAGTATGGAAAAAAGAATGTAAAATATCTCACTAATATTTTCATGTTGATTGCATATTGAAATTATAATATTTAGGATGCATTGCATTAAGTAAAATATATTATCAAAATTAACTTTACCTGGTGTCTTTTTACTTTTTCAATTGGCTACTAGAAAATTTTTAATTACATATCTGGCACATATTATATTTCTAATATATAATGCTAGATGATCTCTGAAATACCTTCCATTTTAATATTCTATTTAAATTGGATTGAATTATTTGTGTGTTTCTTTTTACCGGTATGTTTTCTAGAACCTATTAACTTTTCAGAACAGTTGGGATGACTTACATTAATGTTAAAAAGCAAGAACCTTCAATGAAGATGGAGAAGATAAAGATATAGGGAGGGTAGTTCTTAAACCAGAAGACCTCCACTAAAGAAAGTTATGTCATTATGGATCAAATTCTGCTCAGGGTTCTAGACTGTCAAGGCAGTTTGAACTGCTAGTCTTTTTTGGGCATTCTATACTCCATAAATTGCAAAAGAAAGAAGGAATATTTTAGTCTAGTGATAACAGCCGTGAGGTAGAAGAATAACCAACAGATAGGAAAGGTATTGGATCATCAGTATATTGAGTTGCACCACAATGACTGTGAACACCTGGAGAAAGTGGCATTTACTTAAATAAATACCTAATATACATCTATTAATATTACAGAAATCCAGATTAGACATTAAGTGTGACAGTGATTTACTTTAATGCCTAAATTTGCCACATTGATCTTTAATACCTAAATTTGCCATATTGAGAAGTCACAAAAATATTTCAGGCAGAATCTCTCCCTGCTAAAAGAGATTATAATATCCTTGAAGCACTCTTAGTAATGTGAGGCAAGGCTGCAATACAAATGTAGTAAGGAAAAAAACAAACGAACAAAGAGGGAAGACATAGCAGAATATAATTATTCAACACTGAAATATGTCAGTCACAAAAGTGAATTTTACCACTCAATTAAAATATTATAGAGATTAGCTCAGTTAGGGCCCAAACGTGAGTACATAAATTAATTCAGGATTTGAACACATAAGCTCTAAAAACCTTGTATATGTTATAATTTTGACATTGAGAATGGGGTAAAGAAATTCTAATTACTTAGTCTGGAGAAGTTGATGTGACATTACTTCAAATAAGTGAATATTATGAAAAAGAATTGGCAAAGGAGTTCCAATATCATTAGGATCAAATAGTGGAATTTGGGACAAGTGCAGTGTTCTTTCCAACTTTTATTTTTCAAAACGTTGAGAGTCTTACTGCTGTTTGCTTTCATTGCCGCTCTGGTTTGAACTGTGGGAAAGAGAATTTTTCCTTTTGATTTGGTCCATATTTCATCTTACCATGCATCCTACTGCCCAGCCATAGGTTATTTCATTCTGCCTGTATTAGGCCATGTCCCTATTTTATTAACATCATGACAGAGACTCACTAACTAAAGAAGAGTAGAGGCATCTAAAAAATGCACTTTCTTTTGGTGGGTGTGAAAGTTGAAATCAAGAAGAAGTTAAAGACAAAAGAAAAAGTGAGAGTTTAGTTTTCTCTGGGTTATCTGTGCTTGACCTGCCCTCCGTTGTACCATAGCATCAAGAGTTGCTGCCTTCCTTGAATTTTCTTAGGAGCTTCTTAAGAGCTTTTCTTAAGATTCTTCTTAAGAGCAGCTTTAGGTTTTATTAAAGTATTTCATAAATTTTCAGAAAACAGAGAAAGAGAAACACTATAGGTGAAATTTTGCTAATAGGGTGTCCACAAGAAGAAGCTGGTCAAAAGCTATCCCTCTTCTCCTTTTAAAAGAGAGGAGATGACAGAACAATCAGGATTTAAAGAGTATTAAAAGGTAGAGAAACATTTATTAAAATAGATCAACATCTTGGTGCTCATATGTGAAATGACTAGGAATATGAGTGAAATGCAGATAACATCCTTTTAGAGAGGGAGAGAGAGCCCTGAGCTGAGGGGTTATAAAGGGGACTTCAGCTTATCTGGTTTGTTTCATTTAAAGAGTGAGTGAAAACATCTATGAAAAAAACGTTAACAGTTGTTAATTAAGAGAAAGAGAATATAGGTATTTTATTTTGTATAGTTAAATCATGAAGTTGCTGGGATTCAAGTTTTTGACCCATGAAAATTGAAATTTCATATGATTCAACCTAATAGTTTTCTTAATGTTTCAAAATTTTAAGATAGAAGCAATAAAAATTTTTTTCAGCTACCAGCACAACAAAAGATGGCACTGTAGACTTGAAGGCCTTTTGCAATTTCAAGACAAACAAAATTTACCTTTTTTTGGCAATAATTGCTTTTTCTGATTTGCACTCTAAACCCCAGATCAATTGAATCAGCTTTCCATTTTTACAGTTTGTTTGTTTTTGATGTGTTTCAATAAAAAAAATACCCTGTCTTTAAACGAAAAACAGAAGCACAGGAGAGAATGACTGTCTCATCACGATGGCCTCTCACGTGGGAAAGTTAAGGGTGAGTTGGCACCTTAAGATTTCTACAAGTAAATATAGTCTACCTATACACTTAGAGAAGGAAGGCCACATAAATCCAAACTAAGTTATCTGAAATGATTGGTTTTATTATCACTCCAGCTCCTATGAATGAGATAAATGAAGAAACTGACAAAAAAAAGGCAGAATTTTTTATATCATGGTAGAGAGTAGAACGGGTGGAGACGTCAGCCTTTGACTTAATACTTGCCTGCCGCTGAACCCACGGAATGTGGCTATGCTCAACAATATGAGGGATGCTAGAAGGTGGAGTCCTGCTTCCTCTGATCTTTCTATGGTGATTGGAATGAGACACAAGAGAAGGAGAAAATTACTTACATGTTGAATATAAAGCCTCGGGGGAAATAAGTTTATCACTGATTTGTCATACTGCAATTCAAAGTAGAATAGAAAATATTTTGAGTTACCAAGCTGGATTCCTTAACAAGGATCTCCAAATTTGTCTTGATGGAGGGTTTCTCATCAGAAATCTTAAGGCTGAGTAGGAAAAAGGCAAGAGGGAAGAAGAGGCTCTGATGGATAAATGTTAGAGTTAGGATAGTGGAAGGCTACAGCGCAGGCTGGGGGCCCAGCAAAAAGAATAACTCGTTTAATTTCAATTTCAGGAGCTTCAAGGGCTGTGATATCCTTTAAAGATGCCTCTTTTGGGGGAAATGACAGCCATAGCTTCGTGTTTTCCATCTACCCACCAGCGTTGGAATGTTAGTGAGCTCTGAGTCTTGCTTCTTCCTTGTATTATAACAACACCTCAATCAAGCACTTAAATAACTGAAGGCCACCAGAGGCCCAGCTGTCTGTGCCTTCAGCACGGAGCCTGCTGTCCTGTGATTTGCCAGGTGGAAATACCTATCTCACTGTTTTTTCATCATTAAACTTTGAAACCTAAAAAGTCCAAGATCCAGTGTCTGGACCTGGTTTCTCTAAGAGAGGATGCTTTAAATTTTTGTTGAAGGGGATATATTTTTGGATGAAAATGGTAACTATGGGTATACCAAAAACAATGATGATGAAAATAGCAATATTGACAATAACAACTAAAGTTAATTGAGCATATCTTTTTGATAAACCCCAAGCTAAGCCCTAGAAAGTTTATCTTATAGAATCCTCACAACAACCCTATAACATAGATGCTATTAGTATTCTTCCCATTGTATAAATGAGAAAATTGAGGCATAGGAAGACTAAATTATGTACCTAAGGGACTCACAGCTAATAGGTGGCACAACAGTGATTCAGAACTTGACTGTGGGTCTCAAAAGCCCACGAAACCAGCTTCTTAGAGCCAAAAACCACAATGTTATCTCTTACCATTGTCATCTGATTTAACCTTTCCCACAAGGTTGGCCTAATCACCAATCACTGTGTGGAAAAAATTTGCTAATAGTATGCTGACTTCCCCACCCCCTCTTCCATCTGTTTCTTTGCAAAGATGATTGACTACAGAGCCTGGAGTTGAAGAATGCTGATAGCATCTGCAGCCCCAGTTGCTCACAGAAAGTAGCTAACTGGAAAGTCATTCACTGATACAGTGACTATTTTTTGCCCCCAGGAGAATCTCAGAACCAGGCAACAGGACTCTTGGGCCTTACTCAGGAGACCATCACAGTGATTATATAATGTGGTCCAATATACATGTCACACAACTCAGGTATCTATTTAACATAATATTCCACAATCAGATTCTTTCATTACAGTTAAAGCAGGAAAGGGTTAATTAAAAGCGATATCTCTTGTCTCAATGAAAAGACCATTCTCCCTTGCCAATATATGACTATTTATACTCCCAGTTCATTTCTCCTGTCCTAATAATACTTTATTGCTGGCTAAACTAAGTTTTCTCTAAATTGCTGGAGAAGAGGAACACCCCAAACTATTTATTCCATCAAAACTAGCTCTTGTATTATATTGGCCAAAATGAAATCCACTGATCCAGGGCACCAACGTTGATAATATGAGAGAAGGGTGCTTGATAAGATTTTAAAAAATCCTCTGGAGTCCCAGTTGGCCATTATTTAACCTGTCAATCTTATATAGCCAGTGGGCAACCAGATAATTGCATTGAGTTATGTTGCTTGAGGTACACTATATATAAGCACCAAGAGGAAAGAGAATATGACCAACTTTCTTCATATAGCATTTACAGTATTGCCAAGTGTAAAAAAATGCTTCAGTCTGGCACAATTATGTGGGTAAATCAGCCCCTGCATCAGGGTTCAGGTGAGTGGCCCCAGGCTGACACAGCTTCTGACAGCCCTGCTTCCTGCAGTACTGGAATTTGGTACCTGACGCTGTCAGAACTCCCTGGGGTAGTCTGCTAAGGCTTCGTCCTCATGGTGTAACACAGAGTCCAGCTGGGTGGCCTGGACTGACATCCTGGCTGTGGCACTTTCTTGTTATGTGACCCTGTGCAGTTTTCCTGAACCTCATTTATCCTATCAGTAAAATGAGAACAGGAGTTCCTTTCCTTTCTGCCTCACTAGGCTACTATGCAGATCAAGTAAGAATAACTATAGGAAAATACTTTGAAGAATAGAAACATACTATAAAAATACATTGAAGTGGCTGAAGATTTTGAGCAGTGTGTGTATGTGAGAGAGAGAGAAAGGGGGAGATAAAGAGAGTTACAGAATTACCAGTAGAGATAGGCTGGTTTGGAGGACTTAGACTTGTCATTTGTTATAATTTTTACGCTTTCTCCTCACCTTAGAGATTGATGGTTGGTCAATAATTATTGTTAAATTTTTAGTGTCTACTTCGAATACCTCCTGGGAAAACCACCAATAAGTTATTATTAGTTTACCACATAATTCCTGAACAAAAAGGAATTCATTCAGCTCTGAATGTTTATCTAAGGCATGAGAAACTTGGTTCAATTCCCTACATATCTACAGTGTCATCAACTTTATCCAAATGTTTAATCTAATTTCTCTGGGTTGTTGTTTCAGGATATTACGTCTGTTTCTCTCCTCATCAGTTAGTCTGGGTAATAGTACTCTCTGGCTCACTCCATCCTTTCACATTTCTGGGAACAGGTACTACTCAAATGCCTTCATTTTATTTCTGAGCCAGTTCTCTTTTTCTTAACTCAAAGGCCATCATTTGGAAATATTTATCACTTTTAGTTGGTTTCCTATGAAATCTGAAACACATTCTATCCATTCATTTAGATTCAGGAACATGGGCCATTGCTAGTCCTTGTCCCATGAATCAGGGAAAAGGGCTCTTGTCCAAACTGCCTTGCTAGCCTCCTATCACTTCATGTATCTACTTGGCTTACCTCAAACAACACAAGGAAGGAAGGAAAAAAGGGAAGAAAAAGGCCCTTCCTGGGATGAAGTGGCTCTTACCACAAAGACTTCACAGCAGATGCAGAGGCCACTGTTCTTGGTAAAGGCATAAGTAATGTCCAAGAGAGCAGGCCTTGTCATAGGGCCCCCTGTTAAGACAATGCACTGGGGCCTAGAGGTGAAGAAAAGAAGATGTGAGAACATTGTAACGAGCCTTAAGTCCAGGACCACTCCAATGGAAGTGGTGGGTACAAAACCCTCCCCCTCAATTTCTTGGGTATCTTACCAGAATCCTTGAATCATCCTGCCTGTCCATCTTCCCATCTTTGTGTTCTTAATTACTGAGTGATGGTAAAAATGTGAAGTAGGAAACAGGTGGTCTTGGGTTTCCCCTGTATCTTTTTTCTTCTGGACATGACCCTACCCCAAATCCCCGATACAACCTGTGCCTGTCCAGCCAGGATTTTCATGCTACTTTTCTTCATCCTCCTTGCAAAGCTTGTGTTTTGAGGTTCCATTCAAAATAAGATATAACTAATGAAGGACTTAAAGTATTACTTTTCCTAAGAGAATTCAGCAAGCCACAAAGCCTTAAGCTGAATGGAGACACTACGGTTGATTACAGTGTGTGGAGGTTTGGGGACATCTCTCTGAAATCACGTTACTCAGGCCACCTCTCTATCTCCATGCACGGAAGGTGACATGAGGCATTATGAGACCTTACTGTTGGGAATGGGCAGAGCTCAGAGGCAAGAGAAGTAACCCTCATTATGGGAGGTGCCATCATGCAGATGTGGCAGTTTTGTATGACTGCCTATTCGCAGAATATACCCGTAAAGCATATAACCACTCTGTGCATTTGTCTCCCAGAAAGGAAAGCTACTGCTAATGTGGATCAACACCAGGATGCCTGAGGAGCCAGTTTTACCTGAAATTTTTCACATGGTCTTCCACTGTAGTTAATTCCAGAGCATTGTCTAATGCACTCACGTAGGAAAGTGCTTGTGTGGAGGAGCCCCAGTTCACATCTGTAGACGAAGGAGGAATTGGGCATAAAAAGCCTTGACCTTCTTTCTGTATCCTGTGAATAATTCTTATGAGCCATTCCCTTCTATGATTTTTCTTGGCTGTGTCAGCAGTGAAGGGTGCCCAAATTGCAGAAACATATCATATTTCCTCGAAAGAGCATTATGCCCTTCTATGAACACTTTTGTGGATTCTTAGAGGTGAGACGTCCCTTTCCAGTTAAGGATCACACTTTAAAGCTGCAGCCCCAAAATCTTGGTTGGTGGGAGAGGCTATGGATAATCACATTGCAAATGATGGACTTTGGAAAATGGTCAGCTTCTAAATAAACTCAAAGGGTCCTCACAAATATCTTAAGTGGAAAAGAAAAGAGGCATTTCTGTATACACAGTATGCAATGGTCTTTGTATTCTGAATAGTAAAACTGACTAGCTCAGGAATTCTAACTTCTGGGTGTCCATGAAGAGGGTCAATCCATACCAAACATTTTAGTTCGGTCTTTCAGGATCTAATCTTCATAGTAATGGAGGTAAATATTACAATCTCCTGCCTTTTTTTTTTTAACAAATTAAAAATTAGATGGATCCCCTGAGGGGAATATATAGATTTATTCCAAATGGCAGACAGAGCCATCCCCAAGTTTTGTTCAGAAGAGTCGGGGAAATGGTGGGGATTGATTCTCTGGAGATTAAGATTAATATTGATTAATGTTGACCATGCACTGGAAATTTAGCATATCTTAGGTTATTCTATTCTTATGAAAATGCTACTTTTCAATTGGGTATTTATATGTGAAAAATGAATGCTGAGCCATTACTTATACCATATAAAAATCAACTCAAAATGGAATAATAGATGTAATTTTTAAATCGAAAGCATTAAAACATCTAGAAGTTTGTGACCTAGGGTTAGGGAAAGGTATCTTAGATTAGAAGCAAAAATCCAAACCATCAGAGAAAAAAAGTGACAAATTGGACTGTATAGAAATAAAGGATGTCTACTCCTCAAAACAAAACATAAGGAAAATGAAAAGACAAGTCACTGACCTGCTGAAAGTGCTTGCAAACCCTGTACTACTAAAGGATTTGCATCCAGAATATATAAAGAACTCTCACAACTGAATAATAAGGAAACAAACATTGCAAAAGATAGATCAAAGATTTAAACAGACACCTAGCTAAAGAAGATATATGGATGGCAAATAAATTGTTCAACATCATTAGTCACTGAGAAAAAAATGCAAACAAAATCACAATAAGATAGTACTGTACATCTATTAGAATGTTTGCTGTTACAATATCCAGATTCTTTAACATGACATTTACATTTCTTATTAACTGGCACCAGCTTACCCTTCTGGATTTACCTCATGCCCGTTCTCCTTAGCATCCAAGATCTCCATCCATGCTAAAGGCCTTGAAGTTTCCTAAATATGTTATGTTCACTTGCATGCTTCCTAACTTCACTCATGCTTTTCCCTCTGCCTTGAATAACCTTCCTTGGGTCGATCCAATTAATCAATTCCTACTCTCTTGCCTTTTTTAAGTAGCTTGCTTGTTCATTCAACAGATATTTTTTAAGTGCCTACTGAGAGCATGGCCCTGAGAACACAAGCCAGGAGCCAGGAAAGTTTTCTTGGACAACTCTAATCGGAGTTAATCACTCCCTGTCAGTCATTCGCTCATGTCACTCATGCATCATGCTCCCTATATTGTATTACAGTTAATTGTGGATGCAAACTCCTTGAGGACAGGGACTATATTGCATTCATTAGGACATGAGAAGGTGATGTAATGGACTGCTTATGGCATTTGGATTCATACACACTCTAGTTAAAATGTCAGCTCCATCACATCCTGACTATTAACCTCTGCAAGTGGTTGGCTCTTTGAACTCCAGTCTTCATCTATAAAATGGGACTAATAATATTCAGCATTATTGTGAGGATTCAATGAGGGCATGGTATATAATAGGTGCTCAACAAGGTTAACTATTGTTGTTATATTACATTATATTATTAATATCTACCATACATGTGGCAGACCTGAGCACATAGGGACTGCTCAGTACATGTTTGTTGAAGGAATGAGTGGAGAGTACTTTGAATATCCCCTCCTACACAGCCCTTCTTAGCTTACCTGGCTTCTTATAAGTCACATAGATATAGAGGAAGAACTCAATGACATAGGTGATGACAGCTGCCCACCAGTTGATGACAAACATGACTGCACAGCACAGAACAGCCCCAAAAAGGGACACCCACATATTGTAAATCCCATACGCAGGTCTCCAACCTGAGAGGAAAAAAAAATATCTATGTGCACAAGAAAAACTTCCACTTCATCACCATTATACCACCGCATATTATTGGAATCCAGGCAACAAGTATTTTCCTAGCATAAATCAGAAGTTTTAGGCAAAGTTTCTAATTCTGACTTGTTTTCTATGATCTTGGGTCCCTGACCTATGAAGGTATAATTATACCCAATAAGGATGCTGTGAAATACAGAAAATGTGTCACTCATGACCTCTCCTTACTTCTTGCATGCCTCAATTGTTTTTCCAAACTACAGGCTTTAAGCATCTGATATCTATGCTTAAAGAAGTTAAAAAGGCAGGAGTTGAAAGAAGGCAGGAGAGATGGAAAGAGTGGGATCCAATGCAGAGGAGGGGAAGTAACTCCTTGGTAGCCTAGGAAGGAGAAGCTTAAGACAATGGGTTTATTGTTCTTATGGAAAAGGTGAAGAGTCATCAAAAGTCAACCCTCTAATTTCCTGCTAGCTATTCCACTACCCTAAGAGAATCGTTCTTGCCCTTACAGAAATAACCTATGTGGAAAGAGGAAGAAATTTTTGGCAGTGGCTGCTTAAACCCAGTGCATTAATATGTCACGCATGTTGCAACAAAAATATTTCTCACAGTTCATATATGTGTGGGTTTCCTGTGTTCTATTAATTCCCTGAAATGAAAGGAGTTGGAAGACAGTATGTTCAGGAGTGGGAAGCTTGGATTTGAAGGGTACATTTGGTCTGTGGGTGAAGGACATTTTAAATTAGAGTTGCCAAAACACAACAGATCTTTTAGTCTTCAGGAGCAATTTCTGAAATGGCCACAAGATGGAAATAGCACTTCGAGAACATTACTGGGAATGTCCTTAGTTCTCAGTGCGTGTGTGTGTGTGTGTGTGTGTGTCCACATGTCTCTCTCTTTCTATAGTGTTGTTCTCTTCCTTTTTCCCTCCTAACTTTCCACTCTTTGTCCTACTGCCTGTTAACTTCATCCTGTTTTCCAAAAATGAACTTAACATGGCATGAAGGCACATACTTCTATAATTTGTTGGACTTACTGACTAGAACACTGTCTTCTGCTTAAAAGAAGACAGCACAACAGAAACAAAAATTTCTCAGTTATCTTCTGGAGCCTAGTGGCCTTGGGAGGATGAATGCTCCCCTCCCATTTATGTTTTGCCTTATCAGCAGCAGATTTTCCAAGGAGGAACTAGGTCATGGCAGGCCTTAAAGAGTGGAAATGTGTTTATATTCCTGATTAATGCCCTCATGGTGAGGAACTTTCTGAAGTTCGATAATGACAAGTCCTTATTCTGGAGGAAAGGCAGAAGAAATTCCATTGGCCAGTGGAAGCAAAGAGGAGGTGAGGGGTGACTCGCTAGGGGAAGGTGCTTTGGTATGTGACATTTTGCACCACTTTCCACCACAGTCTGAGGAGAGCAAGGACGTCTCTGCCCTGACTGCACTCTGCAGGTAATTATGGGAGCTGCTCATCCTTCCCTTCTACTCCATGGGCAGGAAACAAATTGCTAGTAAAGAAGTTTCAAATATATACATTTATTCCACTTCTGTGGTCACTTTCACCCTGGAAATAAATAGTGGTGTTTCTCTACTGCTGAAATAAATGTGGTTTCTCTTGCAATGAATAATTTATTGCTGCAGGAGAAAATTGACTTTACGGTTGGTCAAAAAAGCCATTGCTCAGATGATTCTTTTTCTATTTTAGAAGTTATCCCCCAACTCACCAAAATCAAGTGGATTACACTGCCCACTAGGATATAAGGAAACACATAAACACAGATGGAGCAATTTTCACTGACTTACTTCATTTTATTGAGACAAACCGGCTGTTTGTTTGGCCTTATTTTAGTTTTCAAAAGTCAGCTTACCTGGAGATTTGGCATAAGATGCATGGAAGCAGGAGAAATTAATAAGTGCATATGAAGCCAGGAAAAAGTTGGAAATGATGGGAGCGATGGTGTTCAGTTCCGCTGTGAACGAAGCAGAATTGAGTCAGTACATATGAGTGATGAGACCAGGAGCTGAACAGCTGTTACAGCCTGGAAGCTTGACTCCATTTGGAAATTGAAAACATAGCTAGCATCTGTCAAAGTTTAAGAAGTTAGTGATTTTTCTTTGGGGCTTCATTCGCTTGAAAATATACTCTTAGCCAGTGTTTCCATAAAGTAAGAAGCAAGAAAATGTACCAATCAGAATAGCAGCAGTCAAGAAAATGGGTATCTACAAAATATTTGAGTGGGAATAGGTAAAGGGTTTGGGGATTGGACAGATGATAAATTGTCCTGTAACTATCCCAGAGGTACCAAATCCTGTGTTGTTTGTTTGCTATGTATATAATCAAAAGGCCCTGCAGGGTGAGAGCTTTAATACCAATGCACCAGATACCCCTAACTGGAAATCTCTCTGCATATAACAAACTTGCTCTCTCTGACTTTCAGAAGTCTTGTTAGTCATTTGCTCTTTTCTACATCTCTAGGGTTCTATCCCTCACAGTTTGCCAAAAAGAGTTTTTACCTCAGTAGCTAAATATACAGTATGGTTGAATCCTAGCTGGATTGTTTACTGTATGATAAAAGAATAATTTAGAGATGTTCTCATTTATCTGAAGGTGAGACATCTTTCAACTCCAGGCATGCACATGCAGCGGCAGCTGGGTGTGATTCTAGAACACAGATGCCAGCAAAGAGGCACAAATAGTTGCCCATGGAAAAGCTCATGCCGAGGAGCTAATCTACATTGTCCTGAGTGATTTTTAAGGATATTATTTAATTAATATAATTTTTTTAACCTTTGGCTATTTGATCACTTTAATGCAGAACACTTAAATAGGATAATGATTTGAGGTCTTAGAGCTTCAATTACATAATTGAAACATATCTCTACATAATCACTTTCTGTTTAATTTTTTAAAAACTAACAAACATAAAAAGTCATATTTACATTTCTTCAACCTTGTGAAGATTAGGATTAAGGAATTACAGTTACTTCCTGAGTGTATGGGATGATGAGGAGCCTCATTCTTTGGCATCACTGTGCAGAGGAAGGCTCTGCTCAGCTGCACATAGTTACCATCATCCTTGCCTTTTGCTTCTTTTCCTCTGATATTGTGGGGAAAATGGAAGTTCGGATGGCCAGGATCCTCACCTGACCATAAACTACTTGATGCTGTAACTGGCCTGCTGCTGGGCTACTGCTTCCACACCGGTAGGCAATGAGCTATTACTGACTGAGTCACTATATAAAGAGCTCTGCCCAGTGCTCTGGGGAGAGGCAGAGACGGAGGAGGATTACAGACCTGCAGACTGCTGGACACAGATGTGATTCTAGTGCTGGAACTATTGCTGGGAGAACAATGCTGGGTATTAACTCTTTTACCCCAAGAATGTTCCATTGTCATTCCTTGGTCTCACTGAATCCAGTGAACTTGCCCGGGGCTGAAACCCACTGGTGAGACAGCTGTGCTCACCAGAAAAGTTGGCACCTTAGGGAGGAGTAAGGAATGTGCAGGCTGAAGTTGATGACTATGTCTTTTTAGGATTATGTAGCTGTTTTGTATTGTTTAGGAAAAGGGAGCCAAGATTACAGTCTAAGTAGTGGTTCTCAATCCTCAGGTCTGCAATTCTCTTGAGGAGCTTATAAAAATGCAGACTTCTTATCCCTAGAGACTCAGATGCTAACTCAGTTTGGCCTGAAAAATCTGCACTTTAACAAACCCCCAGGTGATTCTGATTCTGATGCAGGTGTCAATAGACTGCATTTTTAGAACAACATTTTAATTCTCCTGGTAACTGCCTGGCCAGGAGATGTAAAGACAAGTGGCAGCTGGGGGAGTCTCTGGAATTAGATATCAGGCAGGTTGGAGAAAGGATTCAGTTGTCGTTGGTTGGAGGAATTGCCAACATTCAGATTCAAAGAAGAGAATAAAGTCCAAAGCCTTCCTCATGTTCTCAGAGGTCCTCTACACACAAGGATTTCTCACTTCCTTCTTAGACAGACTCTGATTCTTCCAGTTGGGATATTAAACATAAAACAGGTAATTCCTCAAGCTAAAAGGAAAACCCTATGAGTATCAGAAGAATCCTTTGGGTCTTAGTAAGAACAAGAAAACTACGAACCAATAAGAATGAATGCCATGGCTATTACAAAAGTGAGCATGTATCCTCTCAGGGGTTCATTGTTTTTTCCATATCCCTTTGCAAAGAACTGCAGGGCTTTGTAGATGTTGTCCTTGCACAGAGCCTAATGGAAAAGAAGAGGAGAAATCTGTCATTTGTATCTATGCACACTCATTTTCCCTAGGTGATTCAAACAAGAAGATGTTGGGAAAGATGAAGTGATACACAATATAAGCACAAGTTAACACTGCAGTTTATCATCCTTTATATTAGTTGAATCGATCTTGACTATGTGGCAGACAGCATTTGAGCCAGATGCAAACATTAAACTGTTTCAGAAAATGATGGAAAATGATTGCTGGTGAGAATAAATATTTCAGCTTGATCTGTGTTCAGTGGAAACAGAAGTAGGAAGAAACACGTGCTCTTGGGTCTGACTCACCTGGAACACTTTGGGTGCACTGACCAGGGAGGCCAGGGCAGAGGAGAGCGTTGCAGAAAAGATGCCAGCAGTGATGAGGGGGCCAAACCCTGATACCATGCTCATGACCTTGAGGAGAAAGAGTTAAGTAAGGAGACTCACCCAACAGACAGTTTTTTAAAATTAGGCAGATTTTCACACAAGTGCTTCTCTTCCTACTTTATGGGATTTAGAATCTCTTTCATAAGGTAACTGCTTCTAACCAGATGTCTCCCGAGCCTTATTTCATTCTCGAGTTCTTAATATTTGTTTTTTCAAAATGGAAATGGCCCTTTGTTGTCGCTGTTTGTAAAAATAATAAATGCTCACCACAATACATCCAGAGATAACAGAACGAATAAGGAAGGAAATGGTATCAAGGATGCTGTCAACATTTCCCCCTTCTGTCCTCTGTGGACAAGTTGCTTTGATGATGGGAAACTCGATCCAGCAGAAAGTGATATTTTAATAAGGTTTGGGGAGAGGCTCAGCTGTTTACCAGCCTTTTTAGAGGCTTCAGTCTTTCTTGTTCTTCCGATATATGGAGGCTTTTCAAAACTTTGGGTTTTTTTTCTTTATCACTTAACACAATTTTAGATCTGAGACATGATGAGATTCTATCAATTTAAGCCATATTTTGGAATAATGGTTTCAGCTGAGTAAATTTCTCTTTGTCGGTTGTAAAAATCAATGAATGAAGCCTTCACAGCAAATTTGCTTCTCCCTCTGCTCACAAATCATTCAGACAAATTCATATATTTCAAGTTTCAGTTTCCCCAGCTTTCCTAATTGCTTTCCCTTGTTAACTGCCTTCTGCCGCTCACAATTTCCCTCCTGGCCTCGTCTGGCAGGCACTAGAGGACCACCTCAGAGACTTCTCCTAAGCTGAAGTCCATGCGTGAAATGCATTCCAAGTGCTAACTAATCTCAGTCTCTCCTCCTCACCGCGAAATCTTGCACAATTGATTGGAAGATACATGATGTCGGATAGTCATCTTTCCCTGCTGATACAATTTGTACAGCTGCCTGTTCTCTCCCACCACAGGATTCGCTACTTTATAAAGCCTGTTTGACTCCCCTCCGTACTGTACACATTGTACCTTGTTGAATTAAAATCAATCAATAATCAGGGGCAAAGTCAGAAGATTCATTACACATGATGTTCTAAAAAGGAAAACAATAGCAATGAAATTTATTTCTTTGTTTTTGCAGTTCGAACCTGGAAATTGTTCATCAGCCCATACTGACATGGTTCGTGTCGACATCTCGAGAAGTCGTAGCCCAAACCACACGCTGCGGAACCATTGCAGTTCATCCCGGAAATGCTGGTGTCGTTCATGTTCCCAGTGGCGTCTCGGACCACACAGGCCCCTGGGGAAACAACCATGGCTTGTCATTTCTTAATAAGGATTCTGCAACTTTAGGGCTTTTTTCTGAAAGCACAGTTTACTCTGAGTCTGAGCAGGTCCATTGCCTATCCTCTCTTCACTGTCAATGCTTCCTTGGGACGCTGTGCTGGATATTCCCACCCTGAGGCCTGGGATGCACCCCCCACACCCAATGTCCCACACAGGCTGTCACTTCTGCTGCCTTGGGTGGTTTACTTCCAAGCTCTTGTCCACCTCTAAGACCCTTGTGGGCAGGGGGTTGGAATGCTTTTATTTTCTGAAATGTACATAGGGCTTTGTACATAATATGCACTCCATTCCTATTTCTGGCTTAGTGCTACTGACTGGGTGTTTTTCAAGTAGAAGGACTTATTTTGTTATCTTTAAGAGATCCAAGGGATGGCATTATTGAATTCTAGTAAATAAAAGAACTGAGTCTGTGTTTACAACTAATGATATTCCTTGCATAACTTTTTAAAGTTATAACTCAGCTTTATACATAGTTTTAATGATTTCAGTAACAATGAAAATGTTTTAGGATAAAATTTAAGATTTCCTAGGTAACATTAATGGTCAAATCATAATCTATCAAATATTTATCTCAGTTTATCTATTCTATTATTTTCATAAGTTGGGTCTTTCTTTTATTTTCTATTATAAACATTCTATGATGAACATCTTTGTATACAAAATTTGTCCTCTGTATTTCAAAATATTTCTTTAGGATAGATTCCCAGAAATGGAGTTATGAACTTTTTAAAGATCTGTGACATATATTTTCATCACAAACTTTCCTCATGATTCTTTCTAACTATAATTTCTGCCATTATGTATTTGATAGGATTGTTGAAATATATGAATATATGTATGAAACAAATAGAAGATTTTTCTGAATTACATGAAGGATAAATACTTGACAAACTAAATGCCAATCAACAGAACTGTTCATTTTGCTCTTCAAACTCCAGCCACTGTGAGTTTTCATTCCTTGCTAATAATTTTAAGAGAGGACTCAATGACAAATGCTAACGGAAACCCTCAATTTCAGCTATGGAATTCATATTCTCTGAATATGGGAAAGACTTAAAAATCACAGAATCTTTGAGTTGAAAGTGTCATTTAAAGTAACCAGTATAGGAGTTTGCTTACGTAGCCCTGAGGGGTAGGCTGCCAGCCTTTGCTTAATCACTTGAAATTATGGATGCTGGTTCTCATGCAAAAAATCCTTTCCAGATTTTGCCTTTTTACATTGTTCATTTATGTTGAGCTGACTTTTCTTAATCATGTATTTTAACTTCTGCATAATAAAACTCAGCAAATTCCCATGAAACCAAGCCATGAGCCATTACTTGCACTAATAACAGATCATGGACCTTTTATGACTATTTGCCTATCCTGGCAAAAGTATAGAAACAGATTTTTCTGCCCATTGGGGCAAAACTAGAAGAATCTCAGAAAAACACATCTATAACTTTACTCATTCCCTCACTTTTGCTTTCTGTGAGCAAGAACACCACTTGGGAACACTTGGGAAATTTAAGGTGATTTCACTGTCATTTTAAAATGTGTCAGCTTCCTAAAGTACTAGAATAAAATCTCTCTATATGGAACTAAACTTGGAAACACAACAAGATAGTTAATGACATTATCCAATTTCATCAAATAAAGAACAGTGAGAGAAGCAAAAATGTAAGTTAATTGTTTTGCTTTTTTCTCCAGAAACCAACTCAATATACATGCCCTTTCCCAATTTCCTTTATAGTAAGAGGAAATAGCATATAGCAGAGGACAACTGGGATGTGCCCTTTGGTAAAAAGCTCATCTGGGCCTCCATAGTGGTCCCCGCCGGAGCTGTACTCCTTAGTGTGCACAGAAAAGGGTCTTCTTCTCTGAATGTCCCACATTTCTTCCTCCCCTGTGGCATAAGCATGAGGTGACCCCCAGCCAGGAGGAGGTGTGGCTACAGGTGGAACAAAAGTCAGTTTAGGAACAGCAGACATATCCACAATTTTCTGCTCACTGAGCAATGTGGGGGCAGGCCGCCCACACTGCTAGCAGCTGGGCTTGTTCTTATTTGCTGCCAAATGGTGACAGTGACATTTCCTTATTAGGGAAGAGACACAGTTATCAATTCTGTATATCATTCTTATTTTCCTAAGGATCTCTTTTTGTTTCTCTGTTATTTTGTTTTGGGCTTCTTTTCTTTTGCTCTGTTCCTTACCTGCTTCCAGGTCGAGGGAAGTGGGTGCCAGAAGTGGTGGCTCCCTTGGCAGGGAATAATTATCTTGAATAGTAAAATGGGACCCTCTTTGTGTTTGGGTAGAAGGACAGTCTGTTAGTTCTACCCTAGCCCTGATCCAGAGATACCTGTGTTACAACTTAGCTGCATTCAAACCCCTAAAGCATCCAAGAATGGAATTAAAATTGTTGCCTTTAAAAAAAATTTCTACTTATGTTTCACTGAAAGCCCACTGGACATGAAGAACTGGGTCCCTTGCAATTCTGGCGTTCCAACACCAGAGACATGCAACTCACCTACACAAATAGCGACTCCTAAGTAGGCAACCGTGGTGATGAAGATGGCCAGCATGGTTCCTCTGGGGATGGCATCTTGAGGGTCCTGAGAAAAATAATGGGAGGTGTGAAGACACAGGGTACAGTGAGAAACAGACATCACTTGGAGTCATCCCTGTATTTTCAAATTTTTAGGCCACCCTTCCTGAGGCAACTTCTAAAGAAAAGATCAAACGAATGGCAAAGTGGTGAGCTCGAGTCCTTCTTGGACAAAGACAAGGTGCTTAGAGTGAATAAAGAAATCACTAGAATTTTACACCTAACAGAAGAGATCTCTAACTCTCCAGGAGGGGGTTTTTACAGAAAAGTATACTAGTTAGTTCACTCGCTAACATCTCTCCCGACCTTTGTCTCCTGTGAATTTCTTTCAGATGTATCTAGGGGAGATATACAGACACACCCTGCACATTAATGATATCTTTGTGCATGTATTTGTTTTGTACTAAGATTAGGCTTGCTTTAAGAAAAAACATTTAGACTGAGCAGAAAAGATGATCTACTGAATTCTCCGATCCCTCAAGTTTCCTATTTGGAATCTAGTTCAGAAATGATTGCAATGGGAAATATTTAATTTCCGTAAAAGGCATAAAGAAGGAGGCAGATTTAAGCTTATACCAGTAAATGGGCTTTTCTCTTGCATATAAATGTATATAAATTTACTAAACCGAGCTCACATCATATGTAATATACAATTTTATATTCTATTTGGGGGGCTAAATCATATCATAATCAATTTCCAAACAACATAACTTCTAACTCCACTTAACAAGGATTATTAAATAAACATTTATTGTATTCATTGCTTATGTAGGACAGTGTCTGGCATATAATAGGAGTCAATAAGCATTGAATTGAGGGAAACAGAATCTCAATAGACATTAGTTCTCCCACTAGAGGACATGGGACTCATCAATACAAATAAGCAATTAATGCAATCAGAGAATGTTTGAGCATTTATTTTTTCCCTTTTAACTTAAATCAGCTGCTCAAATCTGTAGACAGGTTAATTCATAGTGAATGTAGACTCCACCTGCCAGCTGGAAATGATAAATCAACCAAGGGAATCTACCTCCACATTGGAGTAAGCCAGCCCTATGGAGCCACTCTGCAGTCATTAATTCCTGCCCATTCTTTTAGGAATATCTGCATGCAGGGTTTGTTCTGACACACGCATACCTGGCCTCTCCTTCCAAACTCTGGGCTCCAAAAGTGAATACAGCAATGTGTGCAACTGAGCAACACATGAAAGGAAGAAGTCAATCATGGCTAAAATGGGACCCACTCAACCTCCCAACTGATGGTATAGTTCAAATTTTATTTTATTTATTAATGATTTCTTGGTATATGAGTGAAATGTGAAGAATCAATTTAAGTGAGAAGAAAGAAAATATATATAAGGATAAGAGGAAGGCAGTCTTTTACCTGACATGCAAAAATTTATGTTTTCTTTTAGAACTGTCTGCTACAAGCATTAAAATTACTCATTTGGAATTTACATGAGGGTCAAACTTGACCCAATATAGATCAGGATGACAATATGTTAATGTATAATCATATATTTATATCATCTGGTCTGGCTACATTTCCACTACACAGGGCTCAAGGCTTCAGCAAATTTTCAGTTTTCACACAAATATTAGTTTCTATCCCCCTAGCAGTAACCCAAAAATCTAACCTTCCTTCACCTTTCTTCATTAAGTAGTATTTTTTTTCTTAAGACAGAATATAAGCAACCTATTAGATTGCTGCTTTTTGAGTGTCAACCACATCCTAATCTTGCATCTCTGAAACTGCACCTCAACTCTTTTGATTAGACTTGGGTGTTTCCCAAATTGTCTCCCAGGCACATATTTACAGATCATCAATCAACGTGTTAACAAATAGAAGGTTCAGGATAGAAACTGTGGCATCCCCTTTTGCCGACTCTCACTGACGGTCACCGGCTGCCTGAAGTGCCATCTTGAGGATTCTGAGGCTGTGAGCAGAGGTAGCATCTTGACTATCCCTATACTGTGTAAACTATATGCGTTCATTAAGTTGAACTGAATCCATTATTTTTTGATTGCTTGGAATTTTTCTAGTCTCACTCTCAGAGGAAAGGAGTATCAATAAATACTGAAGCTTCCTGGCCACTTCCCAACCTGTAGTCACTTCTCAGTCCTTAACATGCCTGACCACTCTGGCTTTTGATCATCTAACGATCACTTCTCCCAGCATTCTCCTCTCTTGGCTTTCATGACCCACTCTCTCTTGGGTTCCCCTACCACTTAGGCAGCTCTTTCTCTTTATTCTTTGTGGACTCCTTTTCTACCATTAATACTTTAATGTCCCCTGGGCGCTACCTTCACTTTTTTATAGACCTTCCTGCACAGACCTGGATAAATTCATCCGGTCTCACCCTCGTTCCTTTCCAGAGCTCCAGATGCAGAAGGCTAGCTACCCACTAGACACCTCCACTCTGATGTTCTGCTGTCACTTCAGCCTCAGTGACCAAATCTGAGCTTCTTTTTCCTCATCTATTATGCCATGGAATCAATTCGGTAGGTTGCAACCAGCAAAAAAGAGAATATGATAGAATAGAAGCGATGTGAAAATATCAGAAGATATCATTTGTAATAAAGTTAAAAACTGGCAAACATTTTCTGTGTGCACTTGGTTGTGAGGTATAATGTTTTCTTATGCAGTTCATAGTAAAAAACATCCTTTCCATTTCCTCTCCTAACTCTAAAAAAAGCTACCCCTTTGATCCAGTTCCCCTGCCATGGCCTTACTTCAGGCTTATGTCGTCCCTTGTCCAGACTACTCTGATATCCTCCAACGGATGTTTCTGCCTCCTTTCTCCCTACCTACCTATAATCCATCCTCATAAGCTACTAGCAGGCTTTCTCTAAAACACAGATTTAATCATGTTACATACTGATCTGACCTCCTTCGTTTCTACATTTAGTTTTGGGATAATACCCAAACTCCAAGGATACATGAATGAAAATACCAAAGGCAAACTCCCTAATTTCACGGAGTTACATTCTAAGGCAAGCACCTCTTGTTCAGTTCCCACCGACAGCTGTTCCCCTGCCTTATGAAGTCATCTAGCCTTGTCAGGACTTTACCGGTTCAACAATGAGAGATTCCATGCTGTTCCCAGTTTCCCCATGCCTGACGTTCTTGTGCTTTGCCCTCCTGGAAAAATCCTTACAGTTCCTCACCCATAGTCAGTATTTAGCCTTTGCTTTAAACTCATATTCAAAAGTTATTTCCTTGAGGAAACCATCCCTGAATTAACTATTTGTTCATCCTCCCCCCCCCTCCAATCCATCTGGATTGTGCATATGGTTTTCATCTATACATATCTCTGGATGGCTCTTGCAAATATCTCTTGTCTTCCAAGGTTGATTATAAATTTATGTGGGTAAAACCTGTGTCTTCTCCATGGGTGTGTGGTAGAGACTGCTCAGTACCCCTAACATCCATTCTTACATTCCTCTTTTTAATACTAGAATCCTCTAAAATTCTATCTGGGCACATGGCTGCCCAGCTAAAGGCTATATTTTCCAGCCTTCTTTGCAACTAGATAAAGTCACAGAGCCTAAATTCTGGTCAGTGGGATGTCAGCGGAAGTGATACATGTAAGGTTCAGGAACTGCTTGCCCTCTACTTCCTATGGACTGGAATGTGATCTTGGAAGGCTGTGCCTTGCAGAGGAGGGCACAGCCCAAGGGAAAGGTAAAACAAAAGAGCTCATCTGGGCTCCTGGGCGGCCTTTCAGAGCAGACTTTTCTTATTCCACTGCACAGCCTATGACCTCAAATTTTTATTCATTAGAAAAACAAATTTCTATCTTGTCACTGTTACTAGTCTTTCATAAAACATTCAAATCAATATCCTAACACAATGGTCCTCACAGAATGTAACATAAAATAATATGAGTGAAGTGCTAAATAAATACCTTTTAAATAAGTGAATATATGTCTGGATCTAATGACATAAGGATTCAGTAATAAAGTGACTTGTTTTGTTTTTGTTTTTTCCTGAGCATTCTATATCCTTGTTCATTATGTGTTTAAGAGAAAAAGGGTCATTCTGGTATCTTTTTCACTGAATTCTATTCATTTTGTTTGAAATGTGACATACTGTCAATCTAGTCTATCCTTCTGGCATCTCTGAATAAGACTTTTGGAAGAACTATCAGGAATAGGATAGTTTTGCACTGAAATTTGGCATTAAGAGAGAGAACTTTTAAATAACCAGGAAACCTAGGAGAAATCTGACAGTTTTGAAATCTATAAAGAAATATGGTCACTGTCATTCTCTATAGCTCTTGTGCTACCCACCAACTACAGCCCCACCTCCCAGGACTACACCAGCAGGGACACAACATACCTCTAAATCTCCTGAGATGTTGGCACCAGCAAGAATGCCAGTAGCTGCTGGGAAAAAAATTGCAAAGACAGAGAAGAAGCCTTCACCTTTTGTGAAGCTGGGCCCAAAGTTTTCTGCAAATATTGATGCTGCAACACAAATAATGAGGAAATTATCATGTAGACATTGTTCACAGAATAGGAGATAAAATTACCTTCAGCTTCTATAAATGTAACATGTAAATGCGTGCTATATTCTAAATGGTGTAAACTTGAAGATACTGGTGCACTCCTCATGAGCCTTATAATACTTGCCAAGAGTCGAAATATGTATCGCAAAGTTTTAGAACTTTTTAGAACAGAGCTCTGACAAATTTTTGTGCCAGCAGAGACCCAGGCCTCCTGACTTCCCTGAATCTAGATTGAAAAAGGAAATGGAGAATTTTTCTCATGACCGCACTGGCATACTCACAAACATACCACGCACATACACTGCCCTACGCGCGTACAACTACATTTTCACATGCATAAACACTTTAATTGACACATTGCTTTATTTTTTTATTATTATAGGAGAAACCTGTGGATGACTCTATCTTACAATTTTGCTACTAATGTGCTAACCTTGTTGCCAGAAATTGGGTCTTAAATCCTTATATCAATTTCTCATATATAGGAGAATGATGCAGTGAGGAGACTTGGTAATAAAATAATACTATCCCATGGGATAGCACCAAATTACTTAAACAAAAAGGAAAAAAATCTAGAAGAAAAAAAAAAGAAAAGGAAGAAGGAAAAGAAAGGAAGAAAAATGTGAACAAAAGAATCTAGGTGATGCAAAAAAAAAAAAAGGAAAGGAAATTGAAGTCATCGAGACAAATAGAGCAGGAGCTAGAAGGAGGGAAGAATAGAAAGGAAAAGGTTTTTAACATGCAAAGCAAACAAGACCAAGTTCTCTGCAAAGAAAAAGAATCAGGAAGAACGAGGTGATGTAATATAAAAAGGAAATGATTACTGACAACTGAGTAAATAACGAAGGGAATTTTTTTAAATCTCAGCAGTGATTGAAGCTATTGTGGAGAGCTGGGACAGTGTGGATAGGTGTAATGGAATAGGGGAGACAAGTCAAATTTCATGCTCAGTGATGTTGATCATAGGTTGTCACACTAAGTAACTCCTACAGTCTTTTATGCTGGACAGCCTGACAGTGATGCTTAACTAGGTGATGCTACAGGAAAGCAAGATACAAAAGAAGCCTAGCAGGAAAAAATGACCAGGCTTGACATTAGTGCTCTCAATGGTTGAACAAATTATCTGAGCTGCGTTCTCTTTGCATGTACGCCCTGCTTCTATTTGACAGTGACAGTCATCTGTTCAGCACTTTAAGGTTTTCAAAACACTTTTATATCCACTGTCTTATTTGCTTCTTAGAAATCCCTTCAGCAAGTCATTATTATCAACCACAATTTCGCAGGAAAATTGGAGACCCAAACATGTTAGGTGACCCATCTAGGGTTGAGACTCTCTGAATCTCCTGACTCCAGCCCCAGGCTTTTCCCTGGATCACACTGGGATTCCAACGGCTGGAGTGGGGGTTCCCAGGGAGGGTGACGAAGGCAGGCAGTGGAGAACCACACACTGCAGAGCAGCTCATTTGTTAGACACACCTTGGTAATTAAAGAAACCTCTGGACTTCTTCTCACTGTTGGATGGAATGACAGTGCCGATGAAGAAGTTTGCAATAGCAATGAGAAGAATGATCAGAAGAATCACCTGAGCCTGGAATGGCCAAGCAAAAGGAAGTCAAATTAAATTTACTTAAATTTTTACATAATTATAAAAGTTATATGTCCACTGAGGAAAGGCTCCGATTATTCCCACTAAGACTCTACTATCCAGAGTAGGTAATATGTGCATCCTTATGGAATGGCATATTAGTGAGCCTCCCTCATTGGACCTGTGTGTAGATGTTTTACATTTTCAGTGGGAGCGTGTGTTTGGACATTTGAAGGTGACATTTTAAGAACATTACAAGTACAAGGTGGGTAACTTACTGCAGTGTCCTCAGGGATATAAATGGAGTCAAAAGTTTATAAAGGTTCTTTCTTTTTCAGGCAGAGCATCTGTGGATTCCTCCCCTTCCCAATGCTAACTGCAGAAGGAGTATGAGAATAGAATGAGTCCTAGAATTCTTGTGAGGCCTGGTGTTTGATGTGGGGATGTCAGCGTGTGTCCAGTACAGGAGATTTGTACATTGACAAGCCAAATCATTTTTCTAAAGTGCCCCCTACATTTTAAGGTGTTTATTGGTCAGGCATTCCCATATGCTGTTCCCTCTGCAGGGAACACACTTCTTTCCATTCTTTGCATAACTATGTTCTTCCTTTCATCCTTTAAGTCTTAATTGCTTCCTCAGAGAGACCTTTCTTGAAAGAAAATAAGCTAACACAGAGGGCTTGCAACGTAACAGATTGCAGACTTAACTTTATCAGTATTCTTTCAGGTAAATAATACCACCAGGACCCATATGAAGTAGTAATGTTATTATCATCATTTTAAAGATGAAGAAACTGAGTCACAGAGAGGTTCAGCAATTTCCTAATAGCAGAGCTGGGGCTTTAAATTATACCCTTTACTGTCAAGAAACTACATTGCCTCCCTCAGGGGATAAAGTCATTGAAAGCAGGTTCCCCTTAATTTTCTGTCTCAGTGCCCCAGTGCCCTATTTATTTGCTTCATAGCACTTTTACAATC
This sequence comes from Manis javanica, assembly GCF_040802235.1. NCBI lineage: Eukaryota > Metazoa > Chordata > Mammalia > Pholidota > Manidae > Manis > Manis javanica. Next base: position 98,157,669 of record NC_133163.1, on the reverse strand, counting down.
TACCATTTTATATTTGCTTGTTTATCTACTTGATTATTACTCAAATCCCCACAGACCATATCCTCAATTAGGGCAGGGATTGTGGGCTTTTTCTTGGTTACAACTGAATATCCAGTGCCTAGCAGAATGCCCAGCACATGATAAACACTTAATAAATTTTTCTTTAATGGGTGAATGGACAACCCACAGATAAATACCATGTAAGAATGTTTTCTACTGCCCTGTGTATCTGGGAGGCTTCGGCCATCTTTCTATTTCTGGTGAACACTTGGGGTCCAGTTCCTGCATTTCCATGTGCATAGGGCCAGTTTCAATTGCACCAGTCACTAGAGAGTTACAAGGCAGGCAAAAGACATGCTCCCCAGCATTCAGAAATGTATTGTCTGTTTTACTACTAGTTAAATCCAGATGTTTTCCAATTCCAGGCCTATCATGCCCTCAAATTTGCAGTTGATGTACTACTGGGTTTCAGAGGAGATGATAGGTTCTGCTGCTATTACTGATCTTCTCCCAATACACATGCCATTTCTTTGGGGGCCTTCAATACCTGCAGCCAGCTTGAAAGGGGATGCCAGGGATGTGACTGAGAGGCTTCCAGCATGTACCATCGCCACAATCATAAGGGGCTTGGGTGTGAAATAGCACCAGCCATGGCGGCTCTGTCACTGTCATGAAGCACAGAGAAGGACAAAACCCGGGCCTGACCCCGTGACACATGAGCCATGTGTCGTGACTGCCGGGACCTTGGGCTGAGGGGCTTGGTGTCCCACCAGGTGCTAACCTGCAACTTGTACCACCAGCGAGAGGTCACAGCAATTCTTTTTGAATATGGCATTACTTCTATTCCTGCAATATGTTCAGAACCTGACCAGCAGTAGTTGAGAACATCATTTTGAGAAATTCACCTTTGCTTCCCATTCCATGCCAGCTACTGAAATTCCTAGAAGAATCACCACTGTGATGGAGCCTATTATCCGGATGTCATTGGTTGGATCCACCATCATTGAATCACTCTCCTGGAACAAAAAATTCACTAACTCGGTTACAGATGGAAGTTTTTTGGCCTGCATACCTCACTGTGCCATTTAACGCTAAGAAGATACACTGAGCATTAATGTCTGGGGCCACACAGGATAACAGAAAAGTGAAGTGCTCATGAATTTGAGAAGATAAAGAACCTAGAATTATTTTTTTCTATACTTTGATAGCCAAGGGCAGGAGTTGGCAATTTTAGTTTCATTCTGTTCACAGCTTTTCAAGTTATGGTAGCACTAAGTAAAAGTATGTGTACAGATATATATAACATTTTATTTCAGAAGAAAGAGTAGGTATTTTTGTGTCAAGAGGAATCCCACAGGAATGAAAATGAGTGGTTTCCACTATGAATACTGAAAAGTAAGTGCTATTCAATTAAAGAACAAACTATACCAACAAGATAACACTTCTCTTGAAGATTGCATACCTTCTGAGCTATATAATCCACTCATTTATTCATCTGATTTTCAAATAGAGGTATAGTTATCAACTGAACTCAGTGAGTGCTGTCACAGCCATGAAGGGAGGACCATGCCAGCTGAGTACATGCCCACATACATGCCATCTAGACAGGACACCTGAACTAGAAAACTTAGTTTTCTGCAGGGAGTTATTCTAATGTTTGAATCTTCTTTCTTTTTGGAAACCTATAACCATAATAGTAATATTGCTGCTGATACTACTACTCATCACTTATCTTTTGTTTCACATTTTATATTGTATTTCATGTATGTTACTTCATTTTATCTATACGGTATTTCTATGAAATATGTAGAAGTGTTATTAGCCCATATTACAGATGTGGAAAACAGGGTTAGACGAATAAAGGAACTGGTGCAAAATTGCTCGGCTGGTAACTGTGAGAGCCAGGATTCCAAGCCAAGCCAGTGCTCCTTCAACGACATGCAACTTCCACATTCTGCAGAGTAAATCTTTTTCCTCTCATCTTGCCATAATGGTATGCCCTTGTGCCATGCAAAACCAAATTCTCTTGCTTGGCTAAAGAAAAGAAAAGTTTGTAATTACCTTAAGAAGGTCTACCACAGTCTCAGCAAATCCCACCACATACATAGCAACAGCTACTGCATTGGCAAAAGCAAAGATCAAGCCTATAGACCCACCGAACTCGGGCCCTAAGCTTCTGGAAATAAGATAATAGGCCCCACCTGAAAAAAGAAATGACATGTTTTACTCTGAGAAACTGGGATTTGGTTTATGCAACCAAATAATTTTGAATAATTTTTATGCTACTTAAAATATTGCAATTTCCTAACAATTTTAGAAATCTTGTGTCACTCGAAAGAATAACTGCACCTTTCCTGGTACTCCACATATAATTTACAGTAGAACTATCCTGATAATAGAATTCAATTTGCTGGTACCTGATTGTACACAAACACTAAAAATAAGAATACAGTGAACTTCATACAAAAATTATCTGTGTTAAAAAGAATTCGTTGGAGAGTTCAAATCAATAATGTACCTGAAGTAAAATCTTATATGTGAGATTTCCAGGAACAGGTGGCCTAGGCAGAAAATGAAGTGGATGAAGTTTATCATTGTTACTCTAACTTTCTGGTGTAATTTTCTCATACACATTTGTTGCTAAAAAAAGTTATCTGCATAGTGCTATGTATTTTCCACTCTATAAACCAGGCTTGGTTTTCTCTGTTTTTAGCTTAAGAAAGCACGATTGTTGACAAATATCCATTTGTGTGTGGGGCAGTGAATGGGAAGATAGGTAAGGAGGGCTTGGAACAATTGCTTCTCCCCTGGACATTGAAAAAGTAGTTCTGTATATGACTGTGTAGTTCTGTGCCCATGACAGCACTGAAAGCAGGTCACTGAAAGCCACCTAGAAGCCTAGACCTTATCACACGCCATAGTACATTAATGACTTTCTATACTGAGCTAGTTTTAGAGGCAGATAGAATTGGTAGGGGGATGACCCTGGACAAACATATCTCAAAACAAAACAAAATTATCTCTTACTGAAAAGGAATTTCCTCCACTATAGTAACTCCTTTGGGTTAAGGGGTCAATGCCATCTCTAAAAATGTAACTTATTATCTAGATGGGGCAAATGCCCATTTTTTCTTTGTCTAGATCACATTAAATGAATTAACTAATCAGTTACTCTGACTTTGTCAAAATGAAAGACAGGCAGAACCTGTGAGAGGAGGTGTGTTGTGGGGAGGAGGTGCTTTGCAAAGCCCTGGGTAGGGAGACCTGGATACGGTGCCCAAGTAGAGACCCAAGGAGCCAAAGCAGAATGGGCAGGGGAGGAAAGAAATTAGAGGAGCAAGGATAAACGTCAACCACCTCATTTTTTGCCTAGGCCTGCTTGTTCCTAGATGGTTTGAAAGTAACTCTTTGTTTTGTTTGCTTGCTTTTTTTTCTTTTTTTTTTAAGGATCATTTCATGCCTGTTGACTAGGAGCGCAGTGCTGGGGTGGCCCCTGAGCACTTACGGAACGGGAAGTGCCAGCTGCGGTGCCAGAGAAAAGCCACACTGAGGAGACGGGAAGAGCGGGCAGGGCTCGTCTGTGGCCCAGAGAGACCCTGTATTTTACTATAAATACTCTCTGCCTTTTCTCTAGACACCTGGTCACTCTCTACTTTATAAATTTGTTTAATCACAGGAAATGGGTCACGGAAGTCTTCTCTGAAGATTCTATAATTTTAGTTGAAAAGAATATTGTCTTACTTTTTAAATTTTGGGTCATTTTGTTTTGTCTTAAGGCTTTGGGGATGATATTATCAATATATAAATTTTACTTCCCACTTCCAACATTAAACCAACCCTACACATTACTATATAACCAAAGCTTGTAAGTAAATAAATTGGCTTACCTCCTCTTACTACTCCATTTGTGCAAATAGCAGACATAGAAATACCTGTGAGTGTTGTTACTACCACACTCAGGCCAATGATGATGACTCCCAGACCTGCAAAATCCCCCAAGAAAGGTGTTTGGCTCCAGTACTTCAGGAAGTCACCAGTACTTCAGGAGGCAGTAGCCTGAATCTTGTCACAGAAGGCTCAGTCTCCCCATGAAAAACCTGAAATGTTCTAAAGATCCCATGAAGGTCTAGGGAGCACCTGAAATGTACTAAACTTTAAAACTGGAGGTATGTGCAGGAATAATTTTCCAAGAAACGCCAGCAAGATGGATGCACTCTAGCCTGAAAAATAAAATATTTACCCAAGGAACTTGAGCATCTGGAAACCACGACCTGTGATGTGCCTGAGGTCCATTAGAAAGGAGACCACAGCTGCAGACCGGAGCAGACCAGGACTACACTTACAGCACCTTATGTTTCCTTCTGCATCCAGGTTGGCCAGGCTTCAAGAGCGCTGGGCTCCTTCCTTGTTCCCATCAAAAAACAAGTACATAAAAAGTTTTTTGCCTACCCGTAGTAAGTAATTGAGAGCATTAGGTATCTTAAAATGTTTACCTCCACGAACAAACCCATTAGTTGCTATGGCAGAAGTGGACAGCCCAGTGATAGAAGTTACCATGGTGGAAAGAAGAATTATGAGAACTCCAAGACCTGTTAGCAAGGAAAGACAGAAGATAATTGCATTTCATTTTTCTTCCTTGGACTCCCTATTGCTGCAAACTATACTAGCAGCCTTATTTAAGTTTTCAGGTCCAAGCCTTGAGCCCCCGTGGGGTTCCTTTGTGCTAAGGAGAAACTGGTTTGCCCCACATATAGATCAAGTCGAAGAACTGCTCATTATGATGGAGGATGGTTTCCAAAAGTAAACACACTCTAAAATGCAGCCTTGGAAAGAAGTTGACTTGTGCTGGTGTCTGGGGAGAGAAACTACCTTGGCTGTGAAAAGAGAAAACATGACATCTGACCTTCTCTCTTGCTTGAGAGGAACCTGAGTGAGAAAGTTGAGGGTCTGACAAAGGTTAAATCCTTCCCCATTTTTCTTGCATCTCTCTTGCCTGGCACGGAAAAAAAAAGGAACCAGTTTGAATTACCTTTGAAAATACTCCAGAAAGGTCAGCAGTGAACTATTTGAGCCTGCGTTGCCTTTACCTTACAAACGATTGTGAGGGTCACAAGTTTAATTACCTCCTCTGACATATCCATTTGTGGCAATAGCAGAGGTGGATAAACCAGTGATCCCAGTCACTGTCACGGCTAAGCCGATGATAATCACACCAAGACCTCAGTTGAGAGAGGAAAAATAAAGGCAATTAAACAGTGGATCAACCCATTAGGTCGTTTACATAAAAGCCAGCAAGTCTAGGGTAATCACCAAAGGACCTTATTTGAGTCAGCAAGTTGGCTTGGAATTCACCACAGAGCAAATGCTCATCTGGGAAGTTTTCTGCTGATTTTAGGACAGATCCTAGAAACTGAAGAGCTGAGATATATAATGCTAAGTTGCACAAAACTCAACAACCATGACTGGTCAAAATTTAATGTGAACCCATTTTTTAATGAAATTTTAGATTAGATACATATAAATTTAATAATTGGTCTAAAGAATTCCAGGCTACTATATAGCTAGAGAGTGAAGGTTCATCCTTCCAGGTAACTATCTTTTCATGTTCCTTTGGTTGTATAAGTGTGGAAAATTACATACAAAACAGCAAATTGTTAATCTGGCAGGTAGGTAAATCAGAATCAAATTGGACTATTTTCACGTATCGGCTGCCTGACCTCTGGCAAGTTACTAATGTCCTGAGCCACATGCAATGAAATTAGAAAGAATATGTGAGGTGGCTAGCATAATGCATAGAACAGAGTGCACAATCAGTCTCACTGGATTTTGATCATATCCACAATAATCAAAATAGCTATTACTTATTAAAAGCCTATTATATATCCAGCTATGTGTTAGATAGCATGCCAAATGCAAGGAATAAATAAAATGAAATGAAAAAACTTCCCTCAAGGATCTATGGTGCAGAAGGTCAATGATTATGAGAGGGAGAAAGTGGTAAATCAGAATTCAGAGGCAGGTAAGGTTGCTTTTGGCCTCAGGAAATACGCTGTCAGGAGGATACTGAAGGGTGGCAGAAGCTGCCACTCCAAAATAGCCACTTCAGCATAAAGGTTGCTTTGAGCTGAAGGCAACTAAAAAGAAGATACCTCTTCCTATTAGCCTAAAAATAGGACATCAATTTCTAAAGATGCCCCCCCTTTATATCAAAAGGACAGAGGTTAATCACTAGAGACAATTCTAGACCGTTATCAGCTCGAGATGGCACCAGAGGAACCTACATATCCCACTTTAGACCCATCCTCCACTTGTTCTCCCACAGATTTGCCTTCTGGCAGTTTGCCGCGCTAGAAACTCAGTCCTTCTCCTTTGTCTTGTCACTTCTCTAAAAATGTATTGTTCCCTCGTTAAGATGCTATCCAAGTGAAAGTTCTAATGACCCTATTTAACTTACTCATTGCTGAGTCTTCCCATGTCTGTCTGATGCACATGTTAATAAACTTTTGTGTTTTTCTCCTGTTAATCTGTCTTTTGTTGGTCTACAGGGCACCAGCCAGGAGCCTAATATGGGTAGAGGTAAAACAGTTTGCCTCTCCTACAATACCCTTCTCAATGGAGGTCAACCCAGAATTCAGAGAGAAGTTGTGGCATCTCAGGCACTGAAATCAGCCTGGCTCCAGCCAGCATGCTCTTGCCTGTGCCTTTTTGGGAAGCTCCCCTACGGAAAGTGGGTGCTCCATGATTCCTGTTGGCAGGTTCTCTTGTTCCAAGGATGATTAGAAAGTAGTCAGCCAAGAGAAGCGGCTATCTCCTAGGCCATGCCTGAGAAGGAGAAGTGGAAAGAGGTCAAGGACAGAAACAGGAAGGAGGTTCTGGAGCCTGGCTCTTTTGATGCTCCCAGCTGTATCCTGGCTCTAGTGAAGTCTCTAGACTATTTTACAGGTTAAGGTGCAGTAGGAAGAGGCTAACTGTAGGCACGACTTGGACTAAATTGCTTTGGCTTCTATAGACTCTTAAAAGTTTGGTGTTGTAACAAATTCCTCACATACACCACAGGATCCTGTGGTGAGTGAAAGGATATCTCCCTGCGACCCTCCTTACCCAGAACCACTCAGGAGACACGGCCCAATGCAAGAGATTTTATCATCTGAAAGAGAAAGTGGCTGCCCCAGAGGGAGGGGGAAGAGAAAGAGAGAGAGAGAGGAAGGCAGCAGGGGGACAGAGAGACAGAGACAGAGAGAGAGAGGGTAGCAGCACGGTGCAGAGCTTTGTGCCTTTTATTGTGGCGGATCCTCTCCGCCTGTTGCCTTGGGGGAGGGTAGGGATGCTTAGAGATAAGGTCGGGTAAGCCCAGGCATAATTCTCACTGGCTTCTGTACTTGGGACCATGGGGCAAATGGAGGATAAATTACTATATTCTTACAGTGAGCATCACCTCTATGTCACTAGGTGGCTTCAGGTCCTTATATCGCAAAAGGTGACTTCTTGTCCTTCGCACATTATTTTGCCCTTGACTTTGTTTTGAGCGGTTTGATATCAAATGTTTAGCTCATCCCAGCAACTCTATAAAGCCATAGACTTTGATTTCAGGACGTTAAGCCCATTTTCACTTGACTATTTCCCTACATTTATTTTCCCTTTGCCTCTATTTCCCCAACAATCTAAATTTATCCTTTTGCATTATATGTATTTCTGTAAACCATCTGAAATCCTTGAACAAAATTTTAGACAGTTAAATAGCAAAAGATTTGCTTCTCTCTCGCAGACAAACATAGAATCCCATGTAAAAGGCATCTTAGAGCACAATCAGTTCATAGTATTCTCAAAGTGTGGTCCTTGAATCTCCTATTTCAGGAAATGCCTGGGGTGGCATTAAAAATGCCCAGACTTACTGAGCTTGGATCTTTCAAAGTGGATCCCATGATTCTTCAGTTATGTAACCTAACTTCCCTGGTAATTCTTACACACCCCTGAAGGCTATTTGCACTACCCTCAGTCTATCTCAATTTGGGTCTGCCAATTCAGGAAGGTTCTTTAGCTTTTTCTTTGGAGAATTGATTAGGAAACAATTAGTCCAGCTCCCTAGTTTTCCTATGAGAAAGTAAGACTCATAGAGTATAAATGACTTGCTCCAGGTTCTGCCTGCTTTTCACAACCTTCTTCACTGCCTGATGTTTATTCCAAACGACCCTGCCCCAGCCCAAGTCTCCAAGACTGAAAAGAGCAACCGGATGGCATTATAGACTCATTCTACCCTTTGCTTCAGGGCCAAGACAGCCAAAACTAATGGCCCCAAAATTGTTACCCAAAAGCTGTAGCTATAGTCACACCTGGCTTTGTTATTCCTTAGGCCTTTGTTCCCAGGGTCTGGGCTGGAAAGTGTGTTCAGATTTCTTCCCTAAACTATCCCCAAAGCAAGAAGAAACTACTTGTATTTGTTTCTTTTGTTTCCCAATAAAGGGAACCCAAATGGGACCCAGATGGTGACTTAATCAACTCATTTAGCTTTAAGTTCACAGCAAAGGCCAGTAAAACTGAGTAAGGGTGGTAATGAGTTTCTACAACACACTGAAGTCTATTTTCTGAGAATTAAAAAAAAAAAAACCTCCATTCAAAGGAAACCATTCACTGGACACCCATTGAGTTAGGTAGAATTCTACTGTCTTCTAAAGTAGGATTTGACTACTGAAAGAAAAGATCCTTATTAACACATTACTGATATCTGAAAGTACAATGAACAATTTAGTGGAAGATAGGATTCTCCAGCTTTTTACAGTTTTACAGTAAGCATGAAGCTGGATTGATTGTGAAGAGTAAAGTAAAATCTGATTAAGGTTCAGAATTTTGCCTAAACACATGGATGTTAAATAAGTTGCATTAAAAAAGAATTACTCTTGCCCTTGGCTACACTCACACCTCCAAAACAAAGTAATATTTCTTGATGATCTCAATAAGTTACTAAACTGCCCTTAAAAACCTAATTTTGCATGAAACCCTGGAGCAAACACTTGGCAATATTAAGATGCAGATTTTCCATGGAGCAGCATATACTTATTTTGGACCCTGCGGCTGTAAGTATTCATTGGATATGCATCATAAAGCTGGCAAGCAGCCCTTTGTCAGGAACTCAGCTGTTGCCAAACATGAAACATGGTAAAACTATGGGAACTGGTCAATTTACAACTCAGCCCTTTTTTTTTCAGGGTTAGTCTTCTAGTGATTCTGAATATGTTTGAGGAGTGAAGCCAATAAATAATGACCAAGCACCTTTTGAATGTGAATTGAGGCACATTCTGGAGAAGTATCTGAAACCACACGCATACCTCTATGTTCTTCATGCTAATGATTTATAAGTCTTCCCCAGAAGCGAATCTATAATGTAGTTTCCATATACGGGGTAGAACATCATTAATTTTTATTACATTAAATCAGGAACTTTGATAAAATTCAAATAAATTTTTCATGTAAGTTTTAATAATGTGCTTTCAATAAAAAAGAAGATTTGCCACAGGATACAATACTTTAAGTGGAATATAATATTTTAAAACATGAAATAATCCCTCAAGATAATTTCAACATCATCCATTTTCCATTTAGAAAAATTTGCAATAGTTATGTACACTGTCTTAGCCATTTTATCTATTATTTTAAGCTTCTGTCTGGCAATACTTCATTTGCCTTTGTTTTCTTACTGCCTGGTACCTGAAAGTAACACAATTATTTCCCTTTGGAAAATGTTCAACAATTCAGCATTTTCTTAGGTCAATTTTCAACAGTTCTTCCACAAGTTATTTTTGTTCAGTGAAGTTTTGCCAATAATCCTAAGGGCGATATTCTGATAAATGTCAGTTGTGTACCAAAATATGAGTACTACTGTTTAAAATGAATGTGTCTCTATTCACCTCTATGCCTAAAAGTCTGAAAGGGTAGAAATATTTATTTGAGCACCTGTCCGGTTAGCAAGCTGGAAAATTCCAGTGTCCCAGGAGTTAATGCTTCAGCTTTCCTCTCTGCCAGACATTGCTAAAGAGGCACAGTTAGAGAGCCCAAGTCCAGATGATTTCTGTGACCTTCACCTCAGTCACCATTAACTGTGAAAACAAGCCACTTACTGAGTTCACAATTTACATGGAAAATTAAATGCGCTTACCGATTCCAGCTTCTCCAACAATCCAGGAGAGGCGGATGAAGAGCATGACACCCCAGATATTCAGCATGCATCTTACCTGTGGGTTGAAGGAGCATTGAAAGTGATGTGAAAAGCAATAGGGAGCAAACCCAGCCATCTCTGTAACCCTGGTGTTCAGGCCTTGTTAGTTCACCAAGACATTGAATGGCCAAGTTTTCATTTGTAAACACAGGAGTTTTCTCACCAGCACACCTTTCACCCATCCAAACTTCACAGCCCCGTCTTTCTCTTCCTCTCCCTCGTTTTCAGCTTGTTCACCTCTAGGCATCCCATCACGGTTAGCAACCCGGTCGGCGGAACCCGGGGCCACTGCAACATTCTGCATTTTTACAGAGAGCAAAAACACAGGATTTGGTCAACACATGGCTGCCTAAAACTTTCAAAGGCAAATCAAAACCATTGACATAAAACTTCAGATACCCACACACACAAAGAGATATATTCTAGTCATTCGAATAAGATAATGTTTGCCCTGGGAGCTGACTGGCTCATTAAGCCTCTTAGACAAGGGCAATTTTCACCCCTAAAATGGGACTGGTGTGAAATAAACATTCAGCATGGATTATAATGACTTTATCTGGGGATGATGAAAGCTCCTCCCCTTGCAGTGCTCGTGGTTCTTGCTTCTTTAGGCTTTGGTGTACCCTTAGCACACCCACAGGAAGCTGACTCTACTTTGGGCTGTTTACTCCAAGTGACTTGGACTTCTTTTCTCCTTTCCCAGCATATTCTTCTACTCTTGTATGTAAATAAGAATTTCTCCCAGTTTTGTTCTCCCATAAAACCAGTTCCATGATACTAGTGTGCCACATGGGTAACCGATGTGATGCAGTGTGCTAAGAGTCAGTGTATGTTAACTGAATCAGGGGAAGTTGGTGCTTTGGGTTACTTCTCAGTGGCATCCAAGGGCCTACCATACAGCAGGCCATCAATAAAGGGTTTTGAATTCATAAAGAGGACTTGAAGGCCACCGGATCTCTACTACTCAAGAGCAGAAGACCTAGTTTTTTTCCATTCTTGCCTTCTCTTTCTTCTCTCTTCCTTTTCTATTAGGTGTTCTATGTCTTGTTACCTCTGTGCAATTTGCATTAGAAAAGGGAGAGGAAGGGAATGAATCTGAAGCCAGATCATCTTATTATTTTCTGACAATACTGGGAAGAAATATTGAATGAGAAAGAAAACTGGAATTAACAGTTAAAATTTAGTTTTGAATGACCTGAGGAATATCTTAATCTTTAAGCATCCTCAGTTCTGATTGGCATAGATAGTTGAAAGCTGACATCCACTATTCTTATCAATGTAAGATATGGGCAAACAAAGTCCATAGAAACTGAGGCTGAACTAGCAGGGCAGAAACTGGTGATTTATACTAGCCACAAATGCCAAGTCATGTATGTAACTCAAAAATTTCCTGTAGCTACTTTTAAAAAAGCAAAAAGAAATTAGTGAAATAACTTGGGTGCAATATGGACCATTAAATTTAAAAAATATATTTAGTTTTTGTAGAATAACATATTTCTAATATTCTCAATGTAATATTCACAGCAGTGGCATCCCACTTTGTAGAAGGGACCTGAATCACAGATTGTTTTAAAAATATGTCAATATATCCATATAAAATACTACCATTTCAACATATATATCAATATAAAAATACTAATGAGATATTTTACATTTTTTTCATTCTATGTCTTTGCAATCCAGTGTGTATTTTATACTGATAGTACATCTCACTTTGTACTAACCAAGTTTCAAATGCTCAATAGCCACATGGGCTGGGCGACCATATTGAATCACACCGGTCTATACAATATAGTCAATTACAGATGGATGAAACATTTGACGTTCTCCAGGTAATTAAAAATTCTATTTTTCTCCAAAAGGATTGTACACTCATCAGGCAGCTGACTGGGTCAAGTGTAACTTTCATTTTCTATAACTACAAAATCAGTAAGAGGAAAGAAATAGGGGATGTGTTAAAATGTCCAAGAATGTTGAAGAGATTATTTGGTTAAGAGAATCATTTATTTTGCATAACTTGATAAAAATTTTTAAATTGTCAATATTCTAGTTAATCTAGATCCCATAGCCAGACCATTAGTAGACACTCATTCATAGAGAAGGCAGTTTCCTTTTCCTGGATAAAGGGGAATCCCATGAGATAGAACCTTAGTCACTTGCTTTTTAATGACCAGGGAGTAAACCCATATTTTTTTATTGCACCTGAACTTGAAGGTTTGGGCCAGGAAATTACTCTGCTTTCTGATGAACTCCAATGGTAAACGTGACTCTTCGGTTTGCATTAATGAGAATACTAGTGATTGTAAAAAAGATATTGACTAATTGGCTAAAAGATGAATGGGATATTTTAAATTTCTCCTTAAATGAACATTTCTATCTGATGGATGCCCTCTGGTCACATTTTAATAGTTTTTCAGTTTATCACCAGGACATCACAATATGAAGCAAAAATAATATTCTATGAGGGCATATCAGGAAATTACCGTATATGGATATTAGTAAGGATATGATTTTATAAATTACTATAAAGAGAGTCAGTGTAGGATGCCCATCTCTCCCTTAGGTAAATATGTTCAACTTCCCATAGCTACAGTTTTAAATGTACTTATACCATAGAGGGGGAAAAAACCCTCAAATATGTATTTCATCTGTTGACTATAAAGGTCTGATAGGAAATTTGTAAGTACAAAATCCATTTCCATTGCATACTCTCACGTGGGAGCTGAAAAATCACTGCAACATATAAACTGGGAGACTTGGAGTCCAGTTTTAGCCATGCAATTAATTCAGGGTATGTCCTCCAGCAAGTTTCTTAACATCTCCTGGATACTGCCAATAAGGATAAATCCAATGGGCTTTCTGAAAATCTTACTTTGAAGTAGTTTACTCTAAGGCAAAATCATTTTTCTGTTTGCCATCTTCCTCTTCTAACATGGCAAAGCAAACTTGATTTCACTCTTTAATGCATCCTTTGTAAGCCTAAACAGCAATTATAAAGCAACTTATCATCAAAGGACTGAACAAGACTTTGGGTCCAGGGTTTGTGGAGGCTTGATGGCTGTGAGCTATAACAGTGGCTGGCAGGCTCCTGGCTGGTGTATGTTCTTGAGACCACAGTCTCAAAGACTCAAAGTTTTATGATTGCTGCCTGAAACCAGATTTTCCCCTCATACTTTGAATTAATTTGTTTGTTCACACTACATTACCATAAATGATGACCCACAACCTTTCACAAATGCATTTTAAATTGCTTAGCTTTAGGGGATGATTATTTATTTACCAAGAGTTTTACCTGTGTATTAAGTATTCAGAGAAGGTAAAATAAAGTGTGCTAGAAAGGAAGAAGGAAAGAAAGAATGAAAGGCCATTCCCCCCTTCAACATTGATAATCTAGGAAAGCTTCAATTACATGTAGTTTAAGGGATAAATTCTAATGGGTTTTTGTAGATGATGAAAGAATAAATTATTTTATTTAATATAAAATTTGTTATTTTTCAGACCCCAGAAAAATGACAAATGCCTTTCCAGCTATTATCAGAGAAGAAAAAATAAATATATTTATTCTTTTAAGTTTTAGCTAGATAATAATTGCTACTATACATGTTTTCAAGTTTTCAGTCTTTAATCTCTGGATATTAGAAATCTTAGACCATCATCAAGAAATAGTTCCATAACTTTTTAGGTCAAGATGATCCCCTCCCCACTCTTTTAAACTTTCTTTCATTATTGAACTATTTTCACATAATACAATAGTGGGGAGAATAATATATACCCATCACTCAGCTTCAAGGTTTTTCCTCATATGGCCAATATTATTTCACTTAGGTCTTTTACACCTCTGCCACTGGATTCTTTTCAAACCAATCCCAGTAAGGAGCAGACAATCCTTAAAGTTCATTTCAGAAAGAAAAACGTGGTTCTAAGCATATTTCTATATCTTATTGATCAATATATTGTTTGTACATTCTAGCCTCTTGTGATAAAGAGAATACTTTAAATTATGAAAATGCCAGGAGCTATTTTTCACGCTTTAAAAGTTACTATACACCATGCCTCTAAATCACTACCAATGGTCACAATTTATAATCACAGTATTTTCACTATTCTGAAAACATATAGCTTATACACAAATTAACTTTTATTCTTGATCACTTAGGCCAAAAAGGTTGCTATGTGTAATAAACTAGCATAAGAAAATAAAAATCAAACATTCCTAACTTTTTCCCAGTATACTTCAAGGGAACTCCCACTCTACTCACCAGCTATCACCAAATTATGTATAATAGGAATTTGACCTTTTGTTTGTTTGTTTGTTTTTGCTTTGTTGCCATGGATTATTTTAATAGTGTGAGCTCCCAGGTGTGACCTGGGATACTAAAAACTCTAACAAGTGTTAGAGAGAGCTCTTAGTTGCAGAGTTCCACTCAAACAAATATTTTAGGTGTGGCCTCTGATCATCACCGGCCTTCTAAGAATTAATTGCCTCAATTTTTAATGTCTATTTTATTTGGCTGGGAGATTATTTTTAATTTCAGATATCCCCTATTTGAATGCTAAAGTTCCAAATCTGAACTTTGAAACATTTTAGAAAAGGTTATTTTCTACAGAATCCATTTATACATTTTTGTTTGTCCTTTTAAAGTAGATAAGCATTTATACATTGATTTGTATGGTTTAATGTTTGTTAACTTGGCTATATATCCTTTATTTCTATCTGTAACAATTCCATTTGACATACAAAATAAAATTTTAGAGAGGAAAGGTCAAATCTCTTTGACTCACTTTATACAGCAGCTCTTGTACCTAAATAGCTAATAAATGCTTTTGACAATGACAATGAAAATGATTGATACCACAGTTAATTCTGTAAAAGCAACACTGTCTCTTGGCACAATCATCATAAGAGAGAAAGAATTAGGATCCTCTGTTCAGCCTATCATGACTGAGGTGCAATACCTCCTTCCTACCTGAGTTCCACCATTTCCTATAGCTGTCCAGGGAGCTGAAGCAAAGTGCTATGGGACAGCAGGCTGAGGACGGAAAACAGTGATAAAGAGCAGGGGCTCTGGGGCCGTGCAGGCATGGCTTCAGTTACTAGCCATGTGACCTTTGTTTCTTAACCTTGGAAGTTTATCGACTTCTCTGTTTTTGTTTTCTCTCCTAAAAGGGCCATAGGATTTTATGAAACTTCCACCATCTATAAAACAGCAATAGTAGTAGTAGCTACGGTGAAGGGTTGTTATAAGGACTGAGTAAGAATTTGCGAAGTGTGAGCACTGTGTCTGACACACAAAAAATTCTCAGTAAAAAGTTTGTTATTATATTGGACTCATTCTTGATGCTTTCAATCACAAATTATTTTTAGTTGGTAACAGTCTAGTGATCCAAATGTGAAGTCATTGGTTTTTGTTTAGAATCAGTTTCTAGATTGTTGGCTTCCTTAAGAATATTATTTACATCTTGACTTTATTAGTATTTTATACTTTTAATAGTTTATTTCAATAATGTCAGGACACTGAAATACTATATATTCTTGATTCTTGTTATAATAACATTTTTCTGAAGTGCTAACAACATTGGTGATTAGTAAGGCAGAAAAGGAGTTCCATTTTGGTTAACCCTGTAGTTAGGAATTACATATGAAAAGGTGGCCACAAGAATTAGTCTGGATACTAAAAGTAGAATTATTTTTACAAAGCAAAAATACTATGTTAGTCTTTGCCAGATGTCTGCTAATCATACATGCTTTGATATGGAAAGATCTCCAAAATGTATTGTTTAGTGAAAACAGCAGAGTGCAGGACAATATGTAAAATATGTTCCAATACATGTTTGGAAAAAAATAGAATACAAAGAGAAAATTGGATAAACAGGAATATGGATACTTAGAGATATATATACATGTGTTTGTATAGGCATAAAAATTTCTGGAAGGAGCTGTTAGTCATGATTGCCCGGAAAGAATAACTGAAGATTTACATTAGATAAACAGTTCATGATATACAGTTTTAATAGCAGTTAAATATTTTATCAGTGTATATGTCACTTTTAAATAAAAATTTTGAATAAATATTAGCTAGTATAAAAGTTACCATCATCATCAACAACCATTTATTGAGTTCTTGCCATTGCAGGCAACATCAGCCTTTATATGCCTATCAACTCTAGTACTCACAAGTAGCCTGAAAAATCAGTCCAAGTTATATAGCTGGTGTAATATTGCAGAGCAAGTCAAGAATAGAGTCATTTTTTTCTGCTTTTTAACTAGGGTTTTCAAAAATCTGTAATTTATAGCTATCACTATAGGCATTTAGCTCTTGACTATTTAGAAAATGAAAAGGATTTCTTCAACTGCAATCTCAAATCATTGGGATTACAAATTCTGTCAATATGTATCACTCAGAGTTTCACTTAGAGACCCAAAATAATGTCTTCATTTTACCTATTAGAGCAACCTTGTCATGTGATTTTCTTTTCTGACTTGGGAGTCACAGCTAGCATTTGCACAAAATCCAACTAATTTCTTACTACATACGTTCTTCCGTTTAATATGCTATGCCACTTAGTATTCCCATATGACTTTTTCAAGCATGGGTATAAAAAATACAGCCAAACTTGTATTATGTTAACTATATCCACTTCTAAATTGTTTAAGTAAACACTATCATTTATGATTTTTTGCATACAAAGTCTGTGGTATGTCTGAGTATTACTACATAATTTTTTTTCTACTGATCATTTCTAGTTGTGATTTGAGGATCTATCATAAAAATGTCAAGGGCCACCAGGAAGTGGCAGCATAGCTACATTACATTGCAGGTCTTCACTTTTATTTGGGTGGGGGTGGGGAAGCAAGGGGAATAGTAGGATCAAATTCACTAGCAAGAAAGAAGGAGATGCATTGAAAGCCCAGACTGTTAAAATCTGCAGTCAACTGATACTGCAGTAGTGGAACACCTGGAGAGGCAGACCACTCCTTACAACCCCAGCAGCACTAGAAGGGTCCTGGCTATAGTTATGTGTCCATTAGAGTTTCCATGGTTATAATCGAATTCTGCATCCACCTCGGTTATGTGGAGATGCCTGTATGATTTAATCAAGGTCAAAACCCTAGATAAGTGGGGGTCAAGTTCATAAAAAAAGTAATTTATTACTATGCTTTCAGAATGATTATTCAGGGCATTGAGCCTAAAGCTAATTTTTAATCTATTTAACTTGTCATTCCTTGGTATCTGAGAAAAAATACTTTAAGTCAAAATTAAATCCTAAGTCTTGTTTTATTTTATCAGAAAGAGTATGATATCCTATACAAATATCAAATCTGTTCCCTGAGTTTTTCTCCCCTTATGTAAAGATTTATACAAACATGGCTTTAGAAATTGTAAGTAAGCTTCTTTTCTCTCTCTAGAATATAAATCCTAAGAACAATGTGAGTTCACTCCATTTACTTTCTAATGCAGTTAAATATTATTTTCTTGTGTCATAAGTTGGGGAAGGGGCTGAGTGAGAATATTTAAGTTTTGCCATGATTTTATGAAGGGTACAGCTTTTAAAATTATCTTGTGTAATGAAGTAGAGTGTGGTGGATAGAATTTCAGATCTTGTTAAAGAGTGCTCTGGCTCATTTCACTTCCTTGGGATAAACTGAACTCTTCATAATGCTTTAAATTTCTCTTTCTCTTTCTGCCCTTCCCACATCTTGGAAACAACCTGTGCCCTCTTCCCTCAACCTTCTTTTCCCTCTTTTCCTTCTCTCTTTTCCTTTCCTCTTCCGTTACATAGAAAAGAAAAGGACACTTGAGGTGCTTTGAATTTCTCAAAAATCTCCCTGAGAACTGCCATTTTGACATCACAATCACCACATTGCTAACTTCTTTTGATTAAGGCACCAGATTTCCCAGATAAAGTCTACATCTACATTTAAAAAGAAACCAGCCACTTAGCAGAGTGTTTCTAGTACAGTATATAGGACAAGTAATATTTGGTGGGAAAAAGTGATACCAGTACAGATATCAGAGTGTGGGCTCCTCCTCGGAAAGTCACTCAGTCTGGTGGTAGGGACAGAGTCAGGGACTCTGAGCAGCCCAGGGCAGTAAGTTTTGCAGATGAGTTTCCTTGTGGAAAGAATGATGAGCAGAAATTAAAGAGAGAATTTCACCTTTATTAGCATCTTTCATGAGAGCAGTATTCTTAGAATTCCTGGAATGGGTAATCATTTAATTAAAAAAATTGTTGAATGAATGAATTTGAAAGGAATTGTTCCAATCAGTTTTTTTCCCTTACCTAGAAACTTGGGCAAGAGTAAACTGCATTTGGGTATGTGACAGCATTACTCTTTCTAGCAAGTAATTATATCCATGAAGAATGATATTCTTTCCAAACTGTGTTCCAGAAGAGCAAGAAGATAAAGTCTTCAACCTATTTTAGAGCAAGTTATGGAAGAAAAAAATCTATTCACAAATGATTTGCTACAAGATTTTTTAAAAAAATGCTGCCTCATGCTTCTAGCACATTTGGAAACTTTGGCTATATTCCTTAAATAATGAAAAGTTTAGCCACTTCTGCCCTTGTACTTTAATTCAGTTACCTTTTTATGCTTAAGTGCATTCAGGAGCCTCATGCAAGGTTTGGAAGAGGAAGAGAAAATGAGTCGTATAAATCTCTGCTCTTTCTTTGAAGGATATAAAAAAATGCCCATGTTCACTAAAGGCAGGCACCACAATATTAACTACAGCAAAACACCAGTGATTTTTTTTTTTATAACTGTTGTGGAGGCATTGATACTAAGGTGAAACCAGCTTAGTCTTCAATTTGACATATTTAATCAAGTGCAAATTGAGTAGACAATCATTGTAAACAAGATATGACATATTGTCTGACTTTCAGAGTTAATTCTTTAGTTCTCTGTCTTCACTCAGTAAACATTTATGAAAGACTTTTGTGTATTTTCCAGTAACTCGAAGTAGGGACAGTTGTGTAAGTAAGACGGACGGTTTGGAATAGACCTCTTCACTGGGTGCTGTCACATTCATACCATTGTTAAGGAGCAGGAAATGACCCCAGAAGTAAGGGAGGCTACTTGCCTGTGCCTTTCAGCTTACCTTTGCAAGTTGCTCGTGAATCTCAAGCAGGCTGGGTCGGCTGACCTTGGGCCCACTGATGCTGCCGGTGTTACGGTAGTACTCAATCTTGGGAACTGCATCCACAGTGTTACGGCCAAAGGTTTGGAGGTAGTATGTGTTTGTGTGAGAATCATAAGCATGAAAGCTGGCATCTGTTTTTGCACTTTCTCCATGTTGGAGGAAATTGTCATAGTGCTCCTGATTCCCAGGCCTAAAGCTGATTCTGAATCTGTTCTGGGCTTCATCCCCAAAAGAGGTTTCCTCGTAATGTGGAGGGTCAGTGTTGTCAGCCACGGCCGCGCTGCTCTCATGGTTCTCGTTTATGACATTAACTTGAAAGCGACTAGTATTACTGGGCACTGAATCCAGAAAAACATTGGAAGAGTTGTTCAGTGACATCTTCCAAAGGGGATTTTATTTTTTGACTTAGCTGACTATTCTATGATTGTTTAAAACAAATCTATATATTTTCTCCTCAAAATAAACATTAATGTGTTCACATTAGGGGGCTCCTGGCTTTTGTTCTAGAAGAATTCAATAGATTCTTGATTTATTGTCTCCAATACAATCTTCAGAATATTCTTCAAAGCTGTCATTGAAAAGGAAAATTACACTTGTTTCAATTAATGTAAATATACTTAAGTAGGGTAGGGGTATGAGGGAACAAATTTCTTTCACATGACATAAAATTTTAAATTCACTGCATTAAAAATTACCTACCTGTCCAGGAACTTTGGTCACCTGAGCAATTAAATCCTGTAATAAATAACTGGGGACCTGCTTCAGCAAACAGAATTTCCAATAGAGTCATTAAAATTTTGCCTATGTTTACAGTATTTGCTTGGACTCAGTGTAGTTGGATTCAACATGATTTTTAAAAAGATTAACAACTGAGTACTGTAAGAACTGGTGAGAAAAGTCTCAACCTGAAATACAGTCCATTATGTGATTATTACATAATCATGATTGTCATGAATATACACTAGATGGTGAATAAAATTTTAAAAATATTTTTAAGACATAAGAATACATAAAATATGCCTTGTCAAGAAGATGTCTCTGTAAATTCTTAGATCTTTTACTAGCCTTGAAAATGTTTCATTTGCTCATACATTTGTTTGTTGTACAAATGCCATTATGGAACCTTAAAAAAACATATGAGTATTCATGGCAAGAAAATAAAATCTCAGTCCTTAATAAAGTTGTATGCTTTATTTTGGTGAAATAATCATGTTCTACTGATTACATTAATCAAATGCCCTCAAATCTTCATTGAGAGGTTTATATTTGATTGTGAGATAGACTACATAATCATTTTCACAATCCATGATATGAACCCTTTTTAGAACATTCTTTCATTTGAATAATCTCTCTTTATTGATAACTTAAACCTTGGCTTTTCAAAGAAAATTATAGAAAGATAAATACAAACAAAAATTTGCCTCTCCTGCAGTTAT
Source organism: Manis javanica (assembly GCF_040802235.1). NCBI lineage: Eukaryota > Metazoa > Chordata > Mammalia > Pholidota > Manidae > Manis > Manis javanica. The sequence goes on along the minus strand of NC_133163.1, from coordinate 98,136,880 downwards.
TAAAGCTATTTCTCTGAATTAAAAAAAAAATCTCAACTTGAACTCTCAAATAACTTCTCCTGGGGAAATCAGAAGTGAAGCTGTTCTCCCTTTAGTTTTTATAGGATATCCCACTTCTCTTCATTGTCCTTGACATCCTTGTCTTTACCCTACTCTTTAGAATCTACCTTGTGGCATATTAACTGTGATTTTTACCCTGCCCAGAAATGTTAAACTTACCACCCAGGAACCTTCTTCTCAGGAAGTGTACCCTGTGTCAGCATCACTCAGGTATATATGGGGCACTTAGCTTTCAGCCCAGAACCTCAAGCTTCTTTTTATTGGTTAGAATCTCCCTTGGAACAGATGACTGAGCAATGATTGGGCTGGAACAGTATTGCAGGCCCAGCCTAGTCATTAGCCCTAAGGAACCTTAAGTACTCCATCAACTACAACTAGTAGTAAACCATTAATCTTTTCAGACAGGAAGTCAAATCAATTTATTTAATTCATAAGGGGAGTTGGATTGCTCAACAGCGATCATTGAACAAAATATGAACAGTGATTCAGCTAGCTGTTTGGGGCTAAATGAATTGAATCCTGTTGTCTTATTTCACATGGTTCCTAGTGACCTCCTATTGTTCAGTATGGGCCGCAAAATATAGGCCTCCAGAAATAGTTTCTGTACTTTGTATCTAGAAAATGGTCTTTGAGATACTTTTATCTTGCTTATAGTAGATATTATCTTGATTCTTCTCTGCATGAGAAGTAAGCAGATTGAAGGCAGAAGCAATGATTTATTGAAAATATTTCTACCTAGAAAGAAAACTGTTTCAAGCAGGAATCAAACTGTAAGTTTCCCAGTGGCACTACTAAATGACCTTTTGGTCTCCACCTGGCAAAACGTTTTTAATCAAACCTGTTTTTTGTTTTTTTGTTTTGTTTTTGTTTTTTGAGTTTTGTTGTAGGAACGGTTTGGCTCAAGTCTGTGAAGTGGTGATTAAGACAACACAAACAATGCCTCCGTGCAGCTTCTGTCGCTAGTTTTCAATCAGGAAGATTGAGTGAGTCCTCCTTGTATTTTACAAGAAACTATCCAAGTGATTTCCAGTTGCCTGAGCAGCACAGTTACAGTGCAACACAGTGGTTAGGAGCAAGTCTCCGGAGTCAGTATGCGCAGTTTACATTCCAGCCCTGTCACTTCATATCTGTGTGAACCCTGGTGAGTTACTTAATCTCTCTATACTTAACTTTCTCATCTATAAAATGCAGTTGTGCACAATATTGGTACCTACTTTTTTGTAGAGTTACTGTGAATTTAAATGAGTTCATTTGTGTATAGGATTTAAAAGTGAACCAGTTTGTACCTTAGTGCTTCCTTTTACTATTGGCAACATTTATATTTGGTGACTTCTACTTAGTCACATTCAAGATTCTAGAGTGAATCAAAAGAGATTGGGATAATACTATACCTATGAAAATTGGGGGAAAGGCAGGTTGGTGAACAGGTACCGGATTGTTGAAAGGGGTCTGGAGGTACCTAAGTAAAACCTGTTAGATGCTTTTTGTCAGGTAAAGGTCATGCTGATCAGTCAGTCTAACGTCACAGACTGTATCAGAAATAGAGTCATAATTAAAAGAACATACCTATAACTCATTCTGCTCTTATAGGCTGCCAGTATAAGGTATTTATACATTCAACAAAGCATTCTGACTCCCCATAGAGAAGGCAAGAATTTAGTAACATTTCAGAGTCAGCTGGCTGGGGCTGGTTACTTGGGTCAGTCAGCTAAGATGGGGCTGGGACCTGAAACAAGTCCAATTCACTGACCCTGGACAGTGTTCATTTGCAGTTATTTCTGCCGCCTCTAGTTTCCCTTTCCTTCAACCATTTTCTCAACCCTGGCCTTCTTTAAGGAGCTCACCTAATTATTCCTTAAACTTTTTTCTCTACCAAAGACTGTGAAACCCTCTGACAGTGGTTGATTTCCTTTCTCCTTGCTGACTGACTGTCTGACTACAGTACAATGTGAATTAGTTTCAGTCTTGGTATTACATCAACCAGACATTTTCATTCTAAGCCTTTTATCTCTAAAGTCTTTGTTCTCTATTAAGGGAATTCCTACATTCTGGAGCAGACAGGAGATGGTTTGGAGGATATAGATAAAATTGCACTATCCATAAAACCAACCTTGAAAGGTAAACCCGATTTAGGCCTTTCAGACAGGTGGGTAAGGTAACAGACAGAAACTACCTGGAGGTACTGTCCTCCATCTTTTGTCTTTTCCAACAGGTCTCTTGGAAAAGTGCAGCTAGGGGATGATCTGGTTATGTCACTGGACATCTATTCCTAGAATGATTGGCATTTCATGTAATTTTCATGTTGCAGCCATATTATACCCATCCTTTTGTATCTTACATTCTCTCTGTCTCTGAAAATGCCGACACTGACCTCTTTTTTCTCTCTCTTTCCCTCCTAAAAAGAAGTCTAAGGCACACAATAAACTTGAATAAATGCCATGGATGAAGACACCCTTGGTTAAAAGAATTTCTCATTAATGGAATTGGAAATAACATTACAGTGGAGTTGATGGTGTATGAAAAGCTTGTGGGTGCTGAACTTCCAGAAACAATGCTCATACCTCATAAAGTTTTCTTTGGTTTTGGGGGTCTTTCTGCTTTTTGAAATAAAGCAGAAAGTTTATTGGTCTTGTTATGTCAACAAAATGGAGGATCTTGGTGGTTAAGTCTTCCCTGGGAGACAAATGGAACATCTCAGACTTGAAGGTATACCTTTGTGAGTAATTTAAAATCCTGGGTCACAAAAGGGATGCCTAATGTCCTGGACGTATACCACTTTCAATATATTCATCTAACTTGGCTCAGTGAGGTGTTCTTGGACCAAATTAGTAACTGGCTGCAAGGTGACCCAGGCCAACACTCCTGTATCTGTGGGGGTTCAAAGAGCCTCCTTGAGTTGTGGCTTTGGTCCAAATATCCATAGGCAACACCTATGTGTGCTAAGTCTGTGAGGGATTTAGTATCAGGGAACCCCACCAACATAGCTGGTTTTGGAGCCCTATAGACCTGAGCAGTAATCATATTTGTAAGAGAAGTAGAAGTGTAGAGGAGTCTCTGAGTACAGTATGATGTTTACAGTCAGTGTCTTTAATGTTAGACTGCCCAAATTCAATTCGTGACACAACCACTCCCTAGCTTGGTGACCTTGGTAAGTTACTAAATTTCGCTCAGCTTCAGCTCCTCATCTGTGAAACTGAGATAATAAAGTAGAAATAGTAGTGACAAATTCAAAGGATTGATAAGAGTATCAAGTCACATAATGAATGGAAAGCCCCTAATTTAACATTCTCAGTACTAGTTGTTCCTTTTTGGTATGCTTGGCAATTATGTGTTCTCAACTGACACAGATATTTTTGTATTTATTTATCTCCTGCTGTATTCCTACATTCAATGATCACAGAGAGTCAGTATTTTGTAGTTGGAGTTTTAGAATTATATAATTCTATCTTTTTATTTATCAAATGAAGAGCATGAAAACTGGAGAAGTTGAATAAATTATGACTTATGAATAAGAATGACTTATTCTTTTTTAAGGTTTGAAAATCTCTGTTACTATCATCAGTGAGGAGAATAAATAATAGCAAGGTATGTTTAAACAGCGTTTTATGGCTTTCAAATTACTTTCACATTCATTATATGTCACTTGGTCCACTCAACATTCTTGCAAGATATGCAGAATAAGTTTTTTGTCTTTGTTGCATGAATATGGAAAATAAGGTCCCCTTAGATGGCTTTCTAGGTCGTCAAGCTAGTTCTTGGCTAGGCCAACATTAGAATTCAAATCTCAGAGTTTAGGCTCCTAAACAGAAAAACTTTCCTGACATCTTAAATCCTCATTCATCTCACATCTCTGGGTTTCCAGGTATGGTTGTAGAGTTCATAGGGCACTAGAATTGGCAGGGACATTAAAAATCCTCTGGTTAGCTTCATCCCTGAAGTCCACAAACACTAGGTGATTTGCCCATGGTTGATCGCTGTAATGGTGGCAGTGAAACTACCTTTCTTGTCCCTGGTGGAGGGCTCTTTCTGCTAGGTCATGCTGGAAACTCCCTTTTTAAGGCTGTTTATAAAAGAGGAAGAGGAGGGTGCATCAGTATGACCTCAAACTAAGGGATTTTATTGTGAAAGATTCTAGGAAGAGAAGAACTAGAAGGGTCAAATTGTGCCATTTGAGTTGATGCTACTTGTAGGCTTTGTGTGTTTGTTTTTTGAAATGTTCTCATCTGTGAACATTTTGATCGATGGCTATTACTATGAAAATCATATTCGACTTATTCTTTGGACTCTTATCTTTTGTCGCTTGATTGGCTATAGATAAGGAAGTTAAGCATGTGGAGAGCATATCTGTGCATTGCAGAAGGGCAGACATAGGAAGCCTCCAACATAGGCTGTGAGCACAAAAAGGAAGGAGAGATTCAGGGCAGATGTTTGAGATAAGAATAAAGATGGTATAAAAGGCTGGAGCTTTGTTTATGCTCTATTCATTAGAAATCTCAATGTGGGGACAAGGAAAGAAGCGAACCCCAACAATGGCTTATCAGTTACACAGCGTGGTGGATATGTTAACCACATATGTTTATTGATCAGTACATGAAATGAGCCTCTTCCAGCACACTCTAGGAAATGATGATTGTATCCCCATGGCATAACGCAGCAGCGTAAGTGTTCTGTAAAGCTGGAACTGTCATGCAAGTGCATATTCAAATGTCCCTTTATCAAACTCTTCAACTTCATCTTCCCATGTAGAGGAAGGCATGCTACTATATGGGTCTAACAGGATTTTGAAGCATCTGATAATAAGAAGTCCCAAGAAGATGCACAAAATCCCAACAAAAGCAAAGCCAGTTTTTTGTTCCAGAGTCAATGAGAAGGCTGATACTTCGTTGACATTCATCTTAGCTGAAGAGTTACCACAGTAGGTACTACTCATTATTCACTGTCATATCGCTGTGGAGCTTCAGAATTCCTGCTGGAGTCACCGCTTGGTCTAGATACAAAATTGGACACAGTTTAGTTTTATCCATGTATATACTGGGCAGGCAACTGCTTTATAAAATCTGGCATTTTTCAAACCCTCTTGACTTAACTCACAAAAATGTTTGAAAACATCATCAGATATGGATCAGACTCAAATTGGAGATGCTGCTTCTATTGTAGTGATTGCAGAATTACCTTTGTGGACACAGAACTATTTACATGTGCTTAATATAAAATCAGCTATGAAAGTGAATATTCAAATAATCAATCCTACAAGCATTTGATTCATCATGAGATGGCTAAGTCACTGTTTCTGTGACCAGAACTGTCATCTAATTTTCATTTCATTTTTGCATGTGTAGATAATGCAGTAAATAATCAGAAGATTAGAATTGGGTAAGCTCTCTGAAGTACCTGTTTCAAGGTTTGTCTCCAGTGCCACTTTGTCTTTGATCACAATTTGATCAGATACAGATTCTCATCCTTTTAAATAGGCGTAATGTCTTCTATTTTACCCCCTTAGTTTTTAGACTTACGTACTTGTATTTTATTTTCCACTGCCACTCCATGCACTAAAAGTTAATTTCTTAAAGAGAGAAACTGTGTTTTAAAAATTTTGTTAAAAAGTGTAGAACTCAACATAGCAGCTTGCTAGCAACAAGCGGAAGTGGCTGCAGACCATTACCCATCTTCCCACCATCTCCATTACCTTTCACAACACACTAAATACACATAAAATCTAAGGTAAACAGCATATTTTCTATGAAAATTCTACTTTGAGGCCAGCTCCTTTTTCCTCTCCCAACCAGTTTTCCACTCCTAGGTTCCTATTATATTGAGATTCTAAAACTACCACTAAAGTATTCGGAAAGGATGTGTTGAATTGAAGCAAAATAGATTTTTCCCATTTGATGTCTTAAAGTTAATTAGATTAATTAATTGAGATTAGTTGATCAAATCAAATGGTTACTGACACATAGTCATGCTTCTTGAGGGGGCTGTCACTAAATAATCTGTAATCCAATAACAGAGAATGGCAGACTGTTAGTGTTTCCATTTTTGTTGTTTCTTCTTCTGGTAAATTTTAAGAATTATATTTACTAAAATGACTAACCCTTCAGATTTTCTTGGATTCAATTTTCAGAAAACAACTGAGACAGAGGAAGGGATAGGAAGTAAGGAGTGGAGAAAGGGAGTAATTAATAAGAACAAACTTTGTAGCTTTAAAAACTATTCATCAACTAATACACTAGTTAATATCGAACAGCATTTTATTTTATAACTGTTTGGATCACAAAAGAGTTCTATCTTCAAACCTTACAAGTCAGGAATATTCAGTACATTTTGGGTTTGCTGGTTATTTGACATTTTGTTTAATAAAATGAAAAAATGTTGTTGCAAAGTCTTCTGTAGTCTTGCATCCTGCACACTAAACTCTCTCAGAGTATTGTTTCTCTGCAACAATTGGTATGACAAAATTAAATTAGCCAAGGTAATATAAAATAATGAATATAGCAATAATAGTTTAACTGATTATTTAACAAATATGTGTATATTGGATATCTGTTATGTGTCAACACTGTTCCTGTGGAGTATAGGGGTGAACTGGACAGCAATGTACACCTGCCATCATGAGTGTAACAACCCAGAGAAGTAGACAGACACAATCATTTAAAATACACATCTCTCTATCTCTCTATCTCTCCATCTATCTATCTTATGTCAGGCAGTCATAAAAATCTATGAAAGAAAACAAGTTAAACAGAAAGAGAGTGATGACAAATAAAGTGCACTTGTTTAATTAAAGAAGTCAGCAAAGACCCTCCAAGGAGACATTTGACCTGAAGGCTGAAAGATAGCAAGAAGGGAGCTGTGAAAATATGTGGAGGAAGAGCTTTGAATTTTGAAGTGGAAGGATTTCATAGACAGTATGTTCATATCAAGAAACTGACCAATAAAGGAGTACACTCCCTCCTTGTGCAAGATGGTTTAATGGTACCAGATGATAAACAAAAGGTAGACTACTTAATTGACTTCTGTCTTCTTAACCAATGTAGAATAGTCTTTGGAAACGATGAAAAGAAAATCAGACAATAAAAGGGAACAAAAATGTAGCTGAATAAAGTTTAGCAACATTAGATGAGTTAAAACTCCCAGGATAAGATCATTTATAACTTTGCATCTGCAAAAACTCTTCAAAACTTTGAGAAATACCTGACCGTGAGTGACCCCAAAAGTACGAACGTGGACAGACATGTGTTTCAATTTTCAATGTGAAATGGCAAATTGTGAAAATTATATCTGGATTATTAGGAATTCATCTTGTTACAAGTTCAGAATTAACTATTTAATAGATAATTTGTCAGAACTTAAGAAGTCACTCAAAATTAATAAGAGTTTAATAAGTAATGCCAAATTCATTACCTTTTTTGAAAGTTTACTGCTAACATGGAGAAACAGGAAAACACCATAGACTTGGACCTGGCAATCCATTTAACAATCTCCCATGACATCTTTTTGGGGAAGATGGTGAGATATGTCTGAATAATATTATGTTGATGTAGATTGATAATTTACTGAAGTACCCTAAGAAATACTGAGTTCTGTGATCATGAAGACAGCTCTCCAACTTGGCATCACAAAGGCCTAGCTCTATCTGCATTCTCTCCAGTGTTTTTGAACAGTGACTAGGTTGAATACATTGAAGTGATGATTACTAAATTTGACACAAAAGCGGGCTGAAAGCTATATGGTAGCTCACAGAATCAAGATTCAAGACAATTCCGATGATTGTAATTCTGGATTGAAACCAGAACAGAAAATTAATAGAAACACATCTAAAGTCTTGTAGTTAGGTGGGTTGGGGGGAGATGCACTAGTCTCCGATGGGGGAGACTTGACTTGGAAGTTCATGTGAAATAAATCTGAAAGTTGCAATTAATGAAAAGTCATTATAAGCCAAATATGTGAGGTATTTACTTGAAAAAGCAAATGCTATCTTGAATGGGGTACAAATGATAGAAAATAGTAATATTATTATCATGCATTAGTCAAGCCATATATAAAGTAATATATATTCATTACACTTTCACCCCAAAATATTATTGAGTTGCTACCATGTTCTAGTAGTCATGGACCCCTCTACTCAAAGAAATGCCAACTTGTAAGAAAGAGGATAGTTGTGTAAACTTAAGTAAAACATTGTAGGCTTCTACAAAGACAATAAAAGGAAGAAGAAACAAGCATGTATTTCATAAATAGTATGTGCCAAACACTGCTTTACCTATTTTATTTTATCTAATCCCTGTTACAGCCATACAGGGTTGATATTATCTTCAACATTCTGATGAAAAGAGATTCAAAAAAGATAAACAAATTTAAAAGGAATAGAGATTTCATTCATTTAGGAATCAGGAAAGTATTTCTTGTAAAAGATCATATATAAACTGAGTCTTGAAAAACAGAGGACTTAGATATGTGGAGAAGAAAACAGCTGGACAATATGTATAAAGGCAGAAAAGTGCTGGATTTGTTCAGAGGAGCAATTCATTCAGAGCAGTTTGGCTCAAGCAAAGGGGAGTATGGGAAACAAAACATCCAAAGGTACATTAAAGCCAAAATGTGAAATATCTTGACTGTCAGGATAAAAGTTGAGGGGCTTAATCACGAGATTGAAGCAGACATATATTTCAGGGAGAAAGCATCATGGAGAGAAATGGTCTATTTGAGAAGCAATGGGGGCCTAGACTAGGAAGTAAATGCATAGAACAGGTAATGGGTTTAAAAGATATTTATAAAGAAATGAAAGATAGAATTTGGCAACTGATGAGATGTAGTGGGCCATGGAGAAGCACCTTCATTACTCCACTTTATTAAACCTGAACAAGTGTGAAGATAATGCTTTCATTAGCCAAAATAAAGAAAATATGTGTAAAATGTAAATTTAGAAAGTAAATCGAGAGTTTAGTTCTGGACTTAGTGAATTTGTGGTGCTCATTTCTGGCACATAGTAGACACTGATCAGGTGGTTTTAAATAAATTAACCCAGATAATTTTGTGCAGCATATGACTGTTGGTAGGAAGAACATCTGGAGCATTTGTGCAGAAGAAAGCATCCAGGATGAAGAGAGTCTAATATACAGAAGCATTTGCAGATAAAAACTTAAGAGGAAGAAAGAATTGTTGGGTGTTGCCTAGGAAAGGGAAGAGCAAGGAAGACAATAGCTGCACTGAAGTATTTGAAGTGTTATCCTGTAGGTTCTAGATCGATCCAGAGGACAATTTTGTTGTAGTCCCATTAATGCTCTATGTGCAGTTACCAGAAAGAACTGAAAATGGAAGATGCCTAACAATGAGTCTCAAAGAATAACTTTCCTAACAAGGAGAAGACAGGATCTGCTAGTGGAATTGCATAAGGAGTGAGGGAAGTCATGAGAGAGTCTAGAGGAGCAAGGTCGCCTGGAACCCGGAGAAGGCTAGAATTGCCAAGAGGTGTTGGCAAACACTGTTGAATTCTGCAATGGTGATGGAAGCTAAGCACCAAAAAGTAGGACCTTGGGCTTGACATTGAGAATGTTTTCATCATTTAAAACATTTCAGTTAAATGTCCAGGAGGGACACTAAATTGAACAGGGTTTTGAGAGTGATGGATAATGAACAAATGGAGTCAAGTAAAGGACACTTAACAGAAAGGATGTTTTATTTGCATAAGAGTTGAAAGTACAGAAGTTCAGATCATTAGACAATTATTTCCAATAATAAGGATATGGCTATATTGCTTTTAAAAGTAGAGCCAAGTAAATTCACTTGGGATTCAAAGAACTGTGATATTCCATTTTTAACAAAAAATTTGGGTTCAGACAGATGTTTTATTAACATCTTAAAAAGGAATAATGCAGATTTTTATATTTATCTTAAAATTCTCCTTTATACTAAAGATGAAAACAAATTACAAGTGAGAGGAGAACAACTACGGGAGGTTGTAAAAAGTCTGGTCATCGCTGCAGGCTTTACACACAAACAAATAAGTAAAAAGTTAAGTGATTGCAAATAATCACTATTTGCTGACAAATAGATACTCTTGGTACTTTAAGCCTTATATGTAGCAGCTGAAATACCAGTATTTTCAGGCCTAAAATTTTCAAATACTTGCCCAAATTTTCCATTTTAATTTCTCTGTGAAATGAACAACCTGTCTCATTTCAACACCATCTCTAAAGTTTTTGAGAATATTCTGTTAAGTGTGTTGAGTGTTGCACCTTTCTATTGATATAGAGCATAATATGATCTAAAAGGACTGATAATAATGAAATACTTTAAAGAATAAATAGAAGTCTTCAGTTACAACACTGATTTCTTTATAATTAATAAGGTATCCAAACTTACTCTACAAATGTGAATAAAAGATACATTTTTCACTTTCTCTAATTCCTGGAAGAGATGTGAAAGCAAAAAAAAAATTGTTTCTGCTCAGCAGATATTTTAATGTCTACCTCAAAGAGAAAACAGCAACTTGCTATTCTGTTTGTTGGTAAACAAAAAAAATCAAAGAAATATGAGAGAAATTGAGGCCATGAAATTACAAAACCATGAATAAGTAAAACCTTATGAGAAAAAAAAGTTGAGAAAAAAGAAATGTTTTCAAAAAAAAGTACAATGTAAAATTGTATGGTAAAATTTATTTTAAATATGCTACATCACAAAATAATGGGTAAAACCAACATTTTACAGTTTAAATATCAGGGTCTATATATATATTGTGTTTAAAGTCTTCAAGTATTTTTTTTTTGCAATCTTATTGCAAATGATAAGATATTGCCTCAACCCATATACACTGGAATAAATGTTTAAGTACTTTGGAAATGAACAGTTGATTTGAAAACACACCATTGCTATCATGGTAATTGTCAGGAACTGGGATTTCTAAGTCCTGATGAGTCTAGGATTGGGCCAAGGATTTACTTGTAGACACTAAAAGGCCCAAATCTCACTGAGTTCCTCTGTAGTTAGTAATCAATAGTCTTTCTATAATCAGTCATATAAACCATACCATTGTGAATATTCAAGCAAAGATAACAATATTTTTATACCTAATATACAGCCTTTCATACACATGAAAATTGTTTATAATGTTTGTTTCTTCTCTGAAATAAGTTTACTGACTGGAGATATAAAAATTCAGTTTTCAGTTTATAGTTGTTTAGTTTGCATGTAACAATGTGTTATTACAGAAACCATTATCAAAAACTATGTACCCACTAAAAAAAAACCAGAACATGCTGTATTTTAATCAATCGTTTTTTTCTCCTGTTGATCTATTAATGATATTGCAAACATTAAATTTGAAATGACAGCTATTTTGGTGGATTACAGTGTTCTGGGTGAAAAGTATTTTGATATTGGTCATTAGATATAATAATCTCCAATGCTAAAAATATGAACATTCATAATTTCCTGAAATGAGACATATAAGAAAACCCAAGCTATAAAATGAGTCCTCTCATACATGCACATTCACACACTCCTCCAAATATCAAGGTTATTAAATCCTATTAAAAATAAAGAGGGAAAGGAAGCATTATTGAGGCCACATCTGCACAGAGCTAGTTAATCATTAGGAATGAACTGTGATGGAATCAAAAGAAAACCTTAAATTACAAACCCAGATGACTTCATCATGATGAACTGCATAAATTTCAGGCCTTCCCAGGGATCCAAAATCTTGGGATCTACCAAAATCTAATTTCTAACCTTTCAGATTTCAATCTTAAGAGAATTTTCCTCTTAAGAGAATCTTCAGTCTTTGAATGGCTCTTCAAGGACTCTGACATTCATTCCTTTCAAAGCACTGGAAATCTGGTCTGAAAATTCTCAAAATGTCTCACTAGAGAAACCCAGCTTGTCGGTATCATTCTGCCTTGTCTGTCTCCAGTTCTCTTTGGATATATTCAACTGAAGAAACATAGAAATCTCCTACAAAACATTAATGGAGAAGCATCAGCAAGCTGACTGCACACACACAACACATTCTTTTTCTTTTTCTTTTCTTTCTTTTTTTGGTTTTATTTTGACAAGAGCAGCAGAAGAAACATTAGAGCTCTCTCCTTTAGACTTTGAACCCACCAGACCTGCAGGCTCCTTGCCCCCCACTTCCTTTCCTGCTCCCTGGATTCAGAAATACTAACAAATGAGGACATTCTTCTCATTTGGACCCGCACTGGTACCCTGTCAGTTAATGCGGAGGGTAGGGGGAGAAAGTTACTTCGCAGGCGGAGATGTCTCACCTTCCATGCTTGTTGCCATGGAGATGAAATCCAGCAAGTAGATTTAAGTGGTGGCAGGTTTGTCTGTGTTCGCTGGTCGGTGCAGTAACAGTGTAAAAGGCGTGTCCTGGGAACCTGCGTGGAGTCACAGGACCGTGATTAGCGTTTTCCTGGCCTACGTGTAAATGTCTGTATCTCCCCGTGAGTGACAGAGTACGTAAGCACCCGTAAGGTACGTGTGCTTGCGCGAGTGTATTTGCAGGGAAATGTGCCTGGATTTCTCCAAGGTGGCAGTGTGTAAATATTTGCCCACGCGCGTGTGTAGATGAAGTTGTCTGGCCGTGTGAGTACGTGAGACAGAGAAGAGGTGGGAAATGACAGGGGGCAGGGAATCTGCCTGTCGCAGCAACAGGCTCTATCTATCATCAGTCCTGCAAAAAAAAAAAAAAAAAAAAGTCCCTCATTTTCATTCATATCACTCTCTGAATGAACGTTAACGATCGGAGTTCATCACCAATTGGCTTCCTAAGGCAGTGGAAGTATAATTATTTTTTAAATCGTTATTTTCCTCTCCTCGCTTCACCAGTAGCTGTGCCGAGGGCATTTTGCTGTGCACAGGGTCCGCAGTCTCAGTCGAGGAGTGGGTGCTAAATTCTTAATGTCCTTCTTTTCTGATAAGGGAAAGATGGGAGTGAAAGTTATATTGGTTTAACTGGGGACTGCATGCGTCGTTTGGAGTTGTTTTTCCCAGCTCTTCTACCTTTTGTCTTCTACGCAAACTCAACCGGATCCCCTCCCTTTTTCAGAAGGAGCCTGGGCGCTGTCCTTAGTGCTGAAATATTGCGCAGTAAAACCTAGCTCCCGCATGGGGGCTAGAAGGCAAGGGAAGAACGCTCCAATGAAGCCCATGTGGACTTGGGAGGCACACTGCCTAAAGAGCGCTGAATATATAGAATCCAAGTTTAAACCCTATTGAAAGAAAAGCAAAACAAAACAAAACAAAAACAAACGAAAAAGTCCTCTCCCCTTATTTTTACTTAGGGTTCTTTTTCTCCAAACTCAGTTATAAGTTATAAGGTTCTAATTTTATTCATGTTTGGATACTATATCTAGAAGCTATGAGTTGCAAACACCTGTAGATTCCCTAAAAACTTAGTTATTAACCTTATGAATTATTAATTTTTCGGCTATTGGGGAAAATGTAGATGCAGAATGGGGTCATCATTCATGTAAAAAAAGTGCTGAAACACATAAAGATGTGTTATATTTCAATAAACAAAATGGTTACTTAAACTATTTACTAATTGAGGAAATTTCATGGTCTTACAAAAATGGACAATAAATAACTGGGATTTCATATAGTACTATACTAAAAAATTATTCCTTTTTATTTAAAATTATTAAACAACCTATAATGTAGATGACCTGTTCACCAAGGAAGAGAGTGGAAGAAGTATCCTCTTTCAGGATCTTGTTCACAGTCATAGTTTCACTGAATTTTTAAAGCTAGGGGCTGCATCCTTTTTCGCACTAGAGCAGTGCTTCCTGAAGTTTAATGTGCATATGAATGCCTTGGGGATCTTGCTACAAAGCAGGTTCTCATTCCATAAGCATGGGGTTGCATCTCAGAATCTGTATTCCTAACAATACCACAGGTGATGCCAGAGGTTGCTAGTCTCGGGATCACATTTAAAATAGGAAGGTTCTAGAGCTATTGTGTTCTGGAAGTGCTGTTACTCATAGAGTATGGGAAAGGAGGTCATTTTCTTCCATTTATCATTCTATGTTTCTACACCGCAGCAAGAGTATTCTATTCAAATAAGTTCTGAGGTTAACCACTTTTTTGCACAACACTTACATACTATTTATGAATTTGTTTATTTCAATCTTGATTTTGACATTGGATACATGCTACAATTTACTCTATATTTCCATACTATGATCTCCAATAACCTATTCTCCTTACAAGCTCATCTCAAGGAAACACAACTAAGTTATATGATTTTACTGCCAGTGTACGGGCCCTACTCTAAGAATTTGTTATCATGTTTGGAGACTTTGCACTGTAGTAAAGGCTCATGGTACTGATTTAAAAGTACTAGATACTACAGATCCAATTCTCACCAAGTTTAAAAAGTGGGATAGGGTTATTGTTTCATAGATAATTTGAGTGAGTACTGATCTGTCATGTTGTCGCGACCCTTCAGGGACCGAAGCAACACGCCCAAGGTCTTGATTCTTCTCTAGGCTTTATTGTCTAATCTCTCACGGCGGTTACAGCAGTTGTCGGGGAGCTCCTCTCCCTCCCGGTGGGCTCCCTTATATTCAGTCACCCAACCAATCCGGGACAGTATCATGCGTGACCTTTAAGCGGATAGGTGTCACGCGCCACTCTAAGTGGGCAGCACGAGCTGTGCACGGGTACGGAAGTCTGCTGGGCCAATCCCCAACCGGGAAGAGGGGAAAGGGTGGTGAGCAGGAAGCAGGCGCCATCTTTAGGGCGTTGTCCAGCTAGAGTGGGGCTCAGCCTCGGCCATAGGCCGGGTCCCCACACATGTCATTGACATAGTACACATATACTTCAATTTTTTTATTTTAAATTAAGTTCCTTCATGTTAATTGATGCAAAAACTTGACCTTTTTCAAGCTATATAAATGATGGTGATGCTCTGGAATGTCTTCAAAGTGTCTACTTCAGGAAAGCATAATAGATTACAAATCCATTATGCTGTACTTCCTTTGCTAGATGCTGGGATACAAAGAAAAATGAGAATTGGTCTCTGCCCTTGATGAGATACACTGCAGAAGAGCATGGCAAGTTCTACAAAGTCCTATAGAAACACAGAGATTAGTAATTTATATTTTATTCTTATTGCCAAAGAAGTGATGAAGGATAAAACCCACAGTACCTATATTTCACGTCCTTGCCAATGCCTGTTGCCCAACTTTTATTTTTTTTAAATTGTTGAAAGGTATGAAATATATGAATGCTCCTCTAAAGCACATATGGTTAACCTATGCTTCTGGATAGTCTATGATTTATTTGCAGAGCAATCCAGATAATTAGAAAGGTAAATATGTGGGTGGTATTGTTTAAACTTCCCCCAAACTGTCTTTACTATGCTTTGACATTACACTTTCAACTTATATACAAATCTTTTACATAAAACAACCCTCATCTTCACAACCTACTCTATGTCTACTATAAGGTTCTTACTAAAGACTTGCCCAACACATCATTTACAATTCTTTACATAATATCCTTCCAAAAATATTTTTTCAATATCAATTTCATGAACTGAATGCTCACACCCCTCTTCACTAAAACTATCCCAAGGGGTGTGTTCTCTTCTTACATACAATGTATATCATGTAACTGATCACATCTGCCTTTTCTTTTAGTTGCCAGGGTTGTCAGGGTCAGATTAACAGCTAAAATTGGTGACTGTATGAGACCATAAGGCCATTTTATTTGTGTTCTTTCTCTATTGTCTTGACTGCTGCAATTTTATTTTTCCAGGTATTATTATATTTTTTCTTTTAAGTATTTTTTAGTATGTGTCTTCATGTAAATGTCCTCATCAAATCAGGAATAGAGTAAATAAATACAAATCAAGTAAATAAATTCATTTCTCTAGTTTTGGGCCTAAAAATATTGACTGCTGGTAGGAATATATGATTGTTTTATAAGTTTTGTCTAAACAAAATACTAAAATATAAAAAGAACATGATCATCTAGTTAGGTATGAAAATAAAAACTTAATTTATTATGATTAAATAACAAATGTTAAGCTAGCTGAAGAAATTTTCAATTTATGTAACTATAGATCAACTCTATTTCAAAGCACTGTTTCCCTTCTTCTATACCCTAAATGGTCTTCTTATAGGACTAGGACTTTTTGGGATGTTAGAGAGCAGAACTGTTAATTATCTACCTTGTTAGAAGACATAGTAACTATAAAAATTTAAAGAACATGACAGACCCACTGTTATGAATATACTCTAAGAATGAGGGTGCCAAAGGAACTGGAATCAAGTTTCCTCTAACAAGCCAGCTCAGGATTCTTTACAGAGGAAAACTGTGCCTGCGATGCATTCTTACTATCCTGGCTCCAGTTGACTCCTTGCTGTCAAATTTTCTATAGTGGAATCATCTCTTGAATTTACTAGACCAACATGCCACCTTCAGCTTGTGATGGAAATGTATATCTTGTCTCACTGAAGTTTGATTATTCTCTCTGAGCTAAAATGTTTTAATATAGCTGCAGCTTTTTATTTGAAATGCTTCTATTTACTCAAACACTGGATACTACAACTTTCAAATGTAAAACTTTAAAAAAATGTATTTAAGACAAATATAAATTCCTTTTGTTATAACCATTAAAACAATTCAATGTTTATTTGGCATTAGAAGGTGTTAGACAATTAGCTGCATTCAAAAGTCACCTGTTTTTTATTTTTAATGCATTTCTACCTATTTTGAGTGTTATTTTTAACTATCCATGCCTTTATATATATATACATATACACTCACATACATATGTATGTGAGTGTATATGCATATATACAGTTTTAACTTTTTGGAGGATTAAGAATGATTTTGAAGTTCCAATAAGAAATATACACCCTCTTCCTAAAAGTACATATATGCAGGTAATTCTGTTCATGACTCAGGGCATGCATGGATCCTTAGAAATTCATTCCAAAATTCCAAAGTAATCCAAGGAGTGATTCAAAAATTTCTGCCATGAATTAACGATCCATGGTCTCATTATCAGTTTTGGAACTAAATATGGACTGGCTCAAAGTCCTGTGTTGTGTATTGTTTTTTTTTTTCAACTCCCCTATGAGTTTTCTATTTTCTTTCCTTGGAGTTCTTCCTCTAGGTTATTTTACCATGTGATGTCTAGAGAGTAGCCAATGCTGAATATGCTGAAATAGAAATGGATAGTACAGTAATAGGATGATTGGATTTGATCAGGAAATGACTGTGGGACTTTTGTCAACAGTAAAGAAATTATCTAAAATAAGTGGACTCATAGGTGAACTGATGACACTTTAGTGTGTAGATAATGATGTAATGGTGGTCTATTTGACCACCATTCAAAATGAGATGTTATGTTTTTCTGGTAAACTTTTCTGCAAAGAAAATGCACTAAATACTTCAGTTTAGAGTGACCTATTTAAATTAATTTTAATTTAATCGGTTTTAATTTACTGCCCATAAACCTTAAATTGTTTGATTTAAAGTATACTTCAAGCCTTCTACTATATTTACTGTTGAATCTAACGAGAATGATAGGGTACCTTGGGCACAGTTTCCAATAATGTGTGAGCCATAGTCACCATATAATATATTAAGTTGGTTTAAGTTATTTTATTAAAGAAACAGAGAAGCAAAAGCAGTTTGTTCTGCTACAGTGTGTTTCTGTAATATGAATCAGTTAATATCTAACTGGCAAATAAGGATGCAATAGAATGTGGAAATCAACTGGTTTATACACAATTTTCCTCAGTATATCAGTGTTTTGACTACCAAGAAAAAGCAGCTTAACTCTAACTTCATTAACACAGCTGAATACAGTAAGCTGTGGAGGGGAGCAGTCCCATATACAATGCCCATTCACCCTCCTTACTCTTGGCTTAATTTTGACCACATACCCTGTCTTGAAAATGCATATTGAACAGTTCTTCCTGATCTTTGTGCATTTGCCCTTGTTTTTATAATTGAACCTTTCCATGTACATTTCCATCAATCTTCCTTAACTAAAAAAATTGTGTGAAGTTCTAGATATATTGTAATGTATATTTTTAACTTGCGTTTTTTCCTATGCTAGTATTTTCATCAGGTTTGTAAATGTTTTTGTCGTGCTCTGATTGTGAAGTTGCATGGGTTTTATATTGATTTTTCCCCAATATGATTTTTCCTTAAATCTTGCCAGTTATTTTTTAATTGAATGGATTTTAAGCCACCCACGTATTGAAGGACATCTTGAATAAAGATGAATAAATATTCTATAGATATTTGTGTGCAGTTTTTGTGTGAACATAAACTTTCAACTCATTTGGGTAAATAATTAAGAGTGTGATTGCTGGATTGGACAGTAAGACTGTGTTTAGATTTGTAAGAAACGGCCATACTGTCTTCCAAAATGGCTGTACCATTTTGCATTCCCAACAGCAATGAATGAGAGTCCTTGTTGCTTTACATTCCTTATCATTATTTGGTGTTTTCAGTGTTTTGGATTTTAGTCATTCTAATAGCTATATAGTGGAATCTCATTGTTTTCATATTCAATTCATTAATGACATACGATGTTAAACATTTTATGCTTATTTTCCGTCTGTGTATCTTCTTTGGTGAGGTGTCTGTTCAGATCTTTTCCCACTTTTTAATTAGGTGGTTTGTTTTCCTATCATTGAGTTTTGTATATCTTGGATATGTCCTTTATCAGATATCAGTGTTTTGCAAATATTTAATCCCAGTCTGTCTTTTCATTTTTGTAAGTTGCCAGTTATTTTTAGTGCATAGTTTGTAGTGCATGAGGTTTTTATTTTTTATTTTTTTCGGAATGGATACAGTGTTAAAGAAGAAACACTTGTATACTTGAAATCAGATTTTAGGCAACCATAGAAGATAATTGCCAAGGCCTACAAAAGGGCTTTGTATTTTGATACTACCTAAAAGCCAGTAAAAAATAAATTGAAGTTAGTGGATATTGTATAATCAATACTTAAAAATATGAAGATTTTAAGAGAAAAGTATAAACCTGATGTTTTGAGGAATGATTAATTTTAATTTTTACATAGTATTCAACACACACAGTAATTCTGATACGACAGTCCCAGGAATTTAGATGATGAGTAAAACAATAAACAGTTTGGAAGAATAAGGTCTGACTTTTGGAAATGTTAGGAGCCAAATACTGGAATCTAGGTTGAAGTAAATGGACCCTTACGCAACCTACATTTCCTCACTGACTTTGGGACTGTCAGAACATCTACCCTGACATGACAGTACTTCCTCCTTAGTAATCTGAAGGATGTCTTGGGGGACTAACAATTAATATTTGTTAATAAAGTCAAGAGAATAACACAAGTTACAAGTGTTTTTACATACTTAATCTTATTTAAAGGTGCAAGAATTCCAGTTCCTAAATATAACAGACATAATGAATGAATGCATGAGTGAACAAATGAATGTAGTAATTCTCTCCTTTGTTTTGGGATATCTCAGAACATATGCCAAATGACTTAGGCATTGTGCCAAATATTACCTATTGACATTCAACATCATCCTCACTCTTTTAAGCTCTCCCTTGTATGAGACATTTCTCCAATTCTGTTGTCTGCAGTATTCTAGCCCAATTCTACCAATGAGAGGGACTGGCGTAAAATTTAAGAGGAGGAAGAGGAGACTATTGTACCATCCACAGCACTTAGCTTACAAACAGGTCACTTTGTGGTCCAGCATGGTTGCTATTGATACACACATAATTTCTCCATTCCAAGCCAGGCAAGAATACAGGCAGTCTTCCAGTTGTTTCCTTCTAAGTAACCTCCTACTCGGTCCTCATGACATTCTGCTTATATATTACTGGCCATAACAGAGTCACCTGGCTGTGCATAGTTGCAAGTGAGGCTAGAAAACGTGGACTGTTAGCAATATTGATAGTCAACTTAAATAAATGCCTATTAGCAAATAGGAAGGGGAATATAAATTGTGTTAGTTATTATCTTTATCATCAGCATTTATAGGATTATCTTTAAATATGTAGGACAGCATGTGGAGTGAATCTTATCATGTATCACTCTAAGACATCTATTTTCTCTTCCAGATGTTGGAATTGAATATTGAGAATAATATTACTAAAAATTGTGATTATTTAAATGAAAAAATATATTTGCTATAAGATAATCATATTTATTAATACTTTTTTGGTTAGGATACCAAACTTAGAGTAGTTATAAATATTACCATGCCATATCCATGGCTTTGGACAGAGGAAGCCCAATTCATGGAATTATTATAAAGGAAGGAGTATCTATGCCTACCGGCAGAGATTTTGAAAATTTGCTCTTCAGTCTACCTTTTAATGAAAATACTGGGGTGAAATTGAGGAGAGGGCAGGGTGATTTAAATTAAGAAATTAGAAAGTGAATACAAATTGAGACTCAAGTAAATATCTGGGAATTACAGGAGTCTTTAGTCTTCAAAGAAAAAACATGTCCTAATATTGCTTACAAAAATGAAAATTGTGTCTGTTATTGGGCAATGACCCTAGTATTGTAAAGTTGAAAAATGAAACAATTATCTAAGGAATTCAAGCAAAAACACTTGGTATTATGTGAATTATTTGAATAATTGAGGTGAAAGTTGAAATTTCTGCCTGGATTATTTAGATAATTACCTTAATTCTAAACTTCACTTGGCTGGTAGAAACCTTTCTTCAGGATGTATTTTTAGAGTGCATGATAAAAAATAGACTCCTAAATTAAGCAGAGCAATAGAAGGACAGAAGGAAGGAGGAAGAAAGAGAGAAGAGAGAGAGAGAAGAAACAGTGAGTAGTTGATTGTCAGAATAAATCTATACTTTTCTTTCTAGCGACAATAAGCAACATCTACCTTTTTAATGTAGAATAAAATTCTGTGATGGAAAAAGTAACTGTATGAATCTCAAATACAACCCATAGTATTTTTTTAAGTTTTAAATTTCTTTTTAAGTTGTAATTCTCTGAAGTTCGGAAATTTAGTGACTCTAAATCCAGCTATTAACTTTATAAAGCCAAGTAAACGCACTTAAACATCATGCTATACTTTTTGTTTGACTTCATATTATTGGTCCTTGCCTTCAATTTTTAAAGACAAATTAAAAGGATGATTACATCCTCATTGCTAGTCCATTCTTTCTTGTTAGCAGAACCCTGGGCAGTGGGCCCAGCTGAAAAATTATTTGTCAACCTCCCCTACATATAGCTGGGTGTATCATGTAACTAAATTCTGACCTACAAGTGGAAGTGCTGTATGAGACTTCTGGATAGGACCCTTCTTTTCTGGACTGCTTCTGGTCTTCAGGGCAGACAGGTCTCCAGCAGCCATCCTGGGCCATAGGGAGACCTTAAGGATGGAAGCCTCACACTAGGAAGATGAAAGGTTAAGGAACCTGAGCCTATGATGATAGTGCAGCTACTATACCTGTTTGGGGATGCCTTCCTCTGTGCTACTTTCACTTAAGAAAGTAATAACTTCTATCTTATTTAAGAATATTATTTCTAGTTTCTGTTACTAGCAAGTGAACACCATTCCTAAAGTATTAGTTGAAATGTTTTAGAATTTTAGGGTTAATTTTCCAGATACGTAAATGGCCTCTCTCACTCTCTCTCTCTAACACATACACTCATAAGCACACAAAGTCACACATTCTAATTTGTAAGAAAGAAAACGAAGTAGTTATGTGAAGTTGTACCAGTAATACATTTTGCACAATCACAAAGGATAGCATTTGCAGTGGGACTTGTGAGAGGATTAAAAAGCATTTCTCAAGAATTTTTCAGTATGTGCTTATGGGGAAAAAAAACAGAGGAAGGAAGGAAAACACAGAAATAGAATGTAATAATAGGATGTTAATAACTATTTTTTCTTACTTTTTGCAGATTTAGCTAAAGTAAGTACAATATTAATAGTAAGACAGGGAGGAAAGATCATCTACAGAGCAATTGGATAGAGAAGCACAGATTAATCATTGTCTCTGCAGAAGCTGCCCCAATTCTTTCCATCTTTCAAAATTCAGTTCTTCTATGAAGCTCTCACCAATCCTCCTATAGGAATTAACTTTTACTCTTTTTTTTTATCAGGATTAGGACTAAGGTACAGCAAAGGAGGTGTTTGTCTTAGGCATATTTAAAGGGATGCCAAAAAAACTCAGTTATTAAGATAAATATTTTAATGGAATATTTTAATTAGCACACTACAGCATGCAGGCCAATTTCTTGTTTTTCTAAATAAATTTTTAATTATACTTCACATTTGTCTCTGTCTCTATTACAGAACTTAAATAGTGCTTTTTATAAAACATTCTCTCCCAACAGAGTTATACTCATTTTTGTATTCCTCTTGTGCCTACTATACTCTGTTTTAAGCATCAAGTCTTCCTAAAAATATTCATTTGGATCTGTTGAAGGATTTGGCAAGAATATAATGTACTAGGGAGTGGAGAGTTAAGTTCTCATCATTAAATTCAACTGTAGCAAAAGAATAACAGAATGATGAATGTTTTGAAAGTACTTCTAATTCAATTCTATGGGAAAATCACTGGATTTCTCTTTGACTAAAACCTTGCCCAGCCTGGAGACAGACAGAATTGTTATACTATTTTATATTCATATAACACTTTGTCCCACTTTTGCCCTTACCTTAATCCTGCAAGATAGGTATTACTATCTTGATTTATTAAGGAAAGATTCAGAAGTTAAGTGACTGTTCCAAGGAGTTACAGGCTGAAAGTGGCAGAGCTAGGCTTCTAACCCAAGTTTTCTCAAATCCAATGCCCTTTCTGTTTCTACTCCATGCACTAAGTTTTAATGAGAAATAAGTTACTCTTTAGTGTTTCTACTTCAAACACTAAGTCTTGGAATTGACTGAGGAGAAATGGTTTGTGCAGCAACTACAATAGTGTTTGTTGTGTTTATGAAACAGCAGTATTTTACCAAGGATACTCATCATGATTAAAATTGTTCTGAGTTCTATGTGTGTGTGTGTGTGTTTGATGAAGTAGTTCAACTCTTCTGGCATGAGATTGGATGCTTCATGAAGGCTTTGTGTTGAAAAACCTACTGATACAGGGTTTCTTGTTCGCAGAGTTGAAGAATGAACTTTGCAAACGCTTAAGGTAGGAAAGCAGGATAAAAGGTTTTTATTCAGAGAAAGGGAAGTGCAGAAGTCCCAGAGCATGCTGGGAGGGGCAAGGTTTAGGGGTTTTGTGCCTGTTACATCAGCGAAGGAGATCAGCTATCTGTTGTCTATAGGTTTACTCCAGAAAGCTAGTTCTGTTTTTACTAATCACATTAAAGGTTACTTTTATTTTAAACTCGTATGTCTACGTGACTATGGTCAGCAAACTGTTCCGTATCACTGGGTTTTGGGTGGAATTTCTCTATGCATTGTTTCAACCACAAGCATCCTATTTTCCTTTACATTCCGGAAGCCTCAGCAAGGTTTTATCCTTTTCCATGGGCCTGTATCCTACCTTAACTGGAAAGGGGCTGTCCCCTGTCACTTCCCTGTCTCACTACATACTGAAATGTCAAAGAACAGGAGGATATTAAGAAAATCATGTATTACTTGAGTATTAGTTTCTAACTACAACTTTACCAGTAATATGTGTGTGACATTCTGCAAGGCATATAAATCACGTATGTTTGCTTCTTTATGAAAAGAAACATTTGGGAAGGTCTTTAACTTTTCAGCTTAAAAAGGTTATTTCAGTGTGAAATATTATTACAGTACACGTTAGGAGTTGATTTAGTTTAATGGGTTTCTTTTCCATATTTAGGGGAAAAATCTGTATTTTAAAACTCCATACAGTAATCAAACTTGTTTAAGAGCCTATAACTGCTTCAAATATAATTTCCATCAGCATATAATAAACACAAACACCAAAATGTCCATTATTAACCAATCTCATTGATTGCGGCCCAGAGAATTAAAAAACTTCAGTCTTCTTTTTGTAAGCTCATAGCTGAGTTCCAAGGAAAACCTCATTCTCAAGAACAACCTGAACGCAGAGAAATTCAAAGCCATTCATTTTGATGAATTGCAACCTGTCATCAATAACTGTGTATTGAATGCCCACAGGGTGCCTAGCCATTCAAGTGGCAATTTATTTGTATTATTCAAAGGATTTTCTAAAGGTTGTCTGAAGATTTGCAGACGTCTTTAAAGATGCAAAGTGGTGTGTGCTTCTCTAGCTTAAACTACCTCTACAGGGAATGAATTGAATTTTAGAGCTCTAGAGGTTTCTGGCACCCTGGGCTGACTTTTGTAAGCGAAGAACCCCTTGGGTGCCAAGCAACAGGCGGCCTGGTAGTCACAACATGGTCGCACAAGGCGCTCTGGTCAGGTCAAGCCCTCGCGGGGCTGGAGCAGAGAAGACCACCGCCAAGCCCGCCCTGCGCGGCCGCCGCGTCCCTCCCTTCCTCTCCCCTCCCCCCCGCAATCCCACCCCCACAACCCGCTCACACCCTCTCCTTCTCTAAGCCCCGACCGGCTCTCGCGAGATCCGGGCAACTGAGCGCTCGGGGCCTTTTCAAATCGGGATCCGTTACCGCTTTCTCGGCCTCCGCCATTGTCGCGCTCGGAGCCCTTCACCTCAGGCGGCCGAGGCGGAGGCAGCGGCGGTGGGATGGCGGACGCCGACAAACCCGAGGTGCTGGGGGCCGCGGGTGACGACAGTCCGCATCAGCAGCCCGCGGACGCGCCGGGCGAGCCGCGACGAGAGCCTCACCCGCCGGAGCCGGAGAAGCAGGCGCCTCACCACAGCAGCAGCTCCAATGGCGTTAAAATGTATTGTCTTTTCCCCCGGGGGCCGGGACGCGGCGGGGGGGGTGGGGCGGGGAATCGGCCTGGGGAGGCCCGGAGCCCGCCTGGGCCGCGGTGGGGGTAGCCGTCGCCGAGCCGCGGGCGGCGGGAGGAGCAGGTGCCGCCGGGCCGCCCCCAGGCCGTACCCCGCCCGCCCCAGGCCCGAGGGGTTGGCGTGCGGGCCGCAATCGGCGCCCGCCCCTGATCCGCCCGAGACCGCGGGGCGCCCCCTTTTCTCAGATTCGGATGGAGAACCTCTGAGTAAAGCTCGGCGGCCGCCACGGTTTGCAGAAAATGGTCCCCCTTTTAAAGGCCAGTGCCGTAGTTAGTGTTCATCACTATGGAGTAACTAGGGATGACATCATCGGACATTTCCTCTTAACTACTGAGAGCGTATTTGAAAGGAATATCCCCTCATTTTACGGCCACATTCTTAGCTTTATAAGCTCATTGTTTTGTTGTTTTCTAAAGTATATAGTCATTTCTGGACCGATAGATACCAAGAAGAAGTTATTAAGGCGCTGTTAGACGGAATCCGTTGTGTTAACCCTTGAATTGATGAGGTACTTTAAAAAGAGAAATGTGCATTGTACCTTGAGCCCCTCACTCCCAATGTTTGTCAATCTGGCAGGTTATTTAAAGAAAACGTGTGTGTTGGTAGGTTCTTAATTTTGGTAAAATGGTAAAATAACATTTTTTAATTGAGCAAAGTAGAATTTAGACCACTCGAGTCCGTAATAATTTCCAGTTATAAGGAAATGTTATGCTTCCCTTTGTTCTTGATATATAGGGGGAAATGAAGTCAGGCCCTTATTTGCGTATGCCCATTTATTTAAAAGAAGTTAAATGTATGTTAATAATTTAGCGAAAACATCCTTTTCCTTTTCTCAATTATGCCTCAGAGTAGGAAGTAGTGCACATATGCTCACATTAAAATAGGAAAGGGAAATGTCCTCTTGTATAAAAATGTTTGAAACAGTAGAGTAAGACCTGGAGCAGTTCTGTGTAGGGTTGATTGCACATGAAATAAGTTAGCTATCCCAGCTCAGTTATAATATTCTTGCTCTCCGTTGGGTCTAAATAGGATAGGTGGCATCTAGGCAAACTAGAGGTGCGGTTATAGGAGATTCAACCTCAGTAGAGTTTGTTCCTCAGTAACTGAGGAACCAGGAAGTGAAGCTCTCTCTACAATGCCTGCTAAAACAAGGGCTTTCAG
Source organism: Manis javanica (assembly GCF_040802235.1). Taxonomy (NCBI): domain Eukaryota; kingdom Metazoa; phylum Chordata; class Mammalia; order Pholidota; family Manidae; genus Manis; species Manis javanica. Next base: position 98,110,788 of record NC_133163.1, on the reverse strand, counting down.
GGATTTGGCATCATACATACAAATGAAAACTATAGAGTGATAAACTTAAGATACGTGCTTTTTGTTTATTTCTAAACATGGACCTGCCACCCCTTTCTCCTAAGCAAAAGACATCCTTGAAAGAGAAGCCCTGCTAAACTTGCACACGATTGATATAATAGTGTCAGTGAGATAAAGCTGGTATCTAAATCTCTATAGAATCTAAAAGTCTCTTAATCCCTTTTAAAGTCTCACTGTGGTTTAGACAGGAGAGGACAGAGGTAGGAAAAGAATCCCTTTCACTTCTAATTGAGGAAGAAGAGAATATAAGGTGAAGAAATTAAGAAATGTTACAAGTAAATACAAATGTAGAGTCTTTTCATATTGCTTATAATTCATCTCTTTTCCTTCCTGTTTTCCCAGAAGTTGAGTAAAGAGGCCAATTTACTCTCAGAGTTCTTGTACTGTCTATTCCATAGCAATATACAATGGTCCAGTATGGGTCACTCACATTAAATAACTATGGACATTTACCTGTATAAACCTGACTTTTTTTGGACCCTGTGAACCAACTGGAGTAGTTAACAATCCAATACATAATTCTTGAGTTGATCACTGTATTTTTTTAGTGATAAGAATTCATAGAGATAATACAAATTATGGAATATTACATTAAAATATTTATTGCTTAGAGTGCCACTTGTCATCAAGATTGAATGACTTAGCGTGAGGGTGGAGACCATTAAGTCTTATTCACCTTTGTATCCACAAGGCCCAGTAAATATTTGAGAAATGCAGAAGTGAGCTTTCATGATCATGAAACTCATATACAGAAGGTTTAGTGGGCATGTTCACAGCTTTTGACAAAAAATTAAAGATGTTTCTCTAGGTCTTAGTCTTTTTTTTTTTAATGTCAAAATGGTATACTAGTTCTCTTAAATGAGTAGAAGGAAAAATAGCAGTATTATTATAATTATAACTCTTCATCATTTGTGTCTGATAAACAACATGTTGGAGTATATGGAGATTGAGAATTATGTTAGGGTATTTAATAAAATATTAAGCATTGGAGCAAGGTGAAGTCTTTGAAGTGGAGTAGCGTTTTTTTATCATATTAGGAGTTAAGCATAAAATGGCTTTAATTTTGGATCTCATACTATATAGCATTATGCTCTCCCCATTGATATTGCATATTGATTTTTGTTATAATTTGGGTAAGTATAATTCAGTCTTCAGAGTTAATAACATTTCTGTGACTTGAACTCATCACAGTCTTTATTTCAAGTACATTAGGGGGTTTGTGCAAATGAATGGTTTGGGAATTATGTGAAATTCTGGATATAGTGCAACTATTTTAGTATTACATTGCATCATTTCACTAAGAGTTTTCACATATCCTTACTGTGTCTTCCATAGTATATTTATGGCATAGAAAGAGTTCAGAAATTGAGTATAGCTCAGTTTCTTAATACTCAGACCATACCTCTGGCCACTAAACTGATATGCCTTCCACAGATAATCTGTGCATTGTCAGTGAGCAGTTTAGCAGTATTTTTAAGATGTCACTACTGATTGGGAAAAACTTAAGAAATCTCTCTCTCTGGTCATTCTTTGAGTTAATATTTTAAAGAGAGTATCCTACATAATATTACTGTTTTTTAATAGAATTATTAGATTGTTTTAAGCAAAAGCTTGCAACATCCATATAAGAATAAAAACATAGCAGGGGCTTTAGAACTTGATGCAATTTTCACAATTGGTTTGATCCAGAAAGAAAGTAGGGGAAGGGATATTTAGCTAGAGGCTATATAGATGTCTACTCACCTGAACAGAGACTTAGTTAATTTAAAAACATTCAATGAATTCAGGCTACTATGTAAATGTGTTCTTTGGGGGATGAAAAAGAAGGGTTTGTTTTTGTATCTACTGTACCCAGAAATCAGAGAAAAGGCCTCTGTGCCTTTTGGCTGCTTGCTGCCATTTTCAAAAGTGCCACTCTGTTGAGACTGGTAGGTACTTGATTAAGTTGCACAGTTGAGAAGTCCCTTTCTATGGTCAATTCGTATCTGGTAAGGGAAGATATTTGACAGTCAAGGTGTTCCTGCCAATGTCTGAAAAGGTGACAAAGCAAGTTTGATTCTACTGTCTCCTCCTTGATTTTAGCAGTTGTAATGGCAGACAGCACTACCGTCTGTGCTCAGATGAGTATGGGTTCTTAATTGACTTTTCATCCAAAAATTAATATTTATTGAGCGCATGCTATGTGCAGTCACCATGCTAGATGCTGCTGATACTGACACAGATGGTTTCTGTTCTCGTAGAGTTTAACATATTATATTTATGTCTGTGTTGTTAACTTGCTCGGAAAAGTAATGTCTACAAAGTTCAGGACATTGTGGAACAAGTAACTACAGTAAGAGGTGTGTAGAGCACTGCAGTGTATAGGTTCTCACAATTGCTTGGTTTAGAAGGTAATTTAGAGCCTGGATTATGAAACCTAGTTAGTTGTCAGAATAATCCAGGAAGCTTAAAAAGGTTTACATTCCTGAGTGTTATTGCCAGAGATTTTTATTAGCATATGTTTATGAAAAGTTGCTTTAAAATTAAAGTTTTAATGAAATAGTTTTAAATTCACTAGAATAAGTAGTGATTTAAAAGAAATCTATTATGGGTTCCTTTTGAAAAGTAAGTAGCACTTTTAAAATATACAACCAGATTTTTATCTATAGGATTTACTTTAAGTGTATACTTACATGTTATGGATGGTTGGTAGATAGCATCATTTAGTTGGATTGTGATAATAGTTGTATAAATTTAATATTTTTATAGTTAGGGCCTCATTAAGAAGTAGGTTTATAAAATTCTGATTCATGTTACATTTAAGTACTTCTCGTTCCTTCACTCCATCCCCCCATTATAGGCAATACTACTAATAAAAAGGGCTTGATTTTTATGGAGTGCCTATCCTAATTTATACGTTAAAACACAGAAAAGGTTGAGCATGAAACTGTTAGGACACCTTATCAGTTTTCTATGTTGATCAAAACTGGTAATAGAAAAAAATTTATGAGTCATATGGGATGTATACATATATAGGTATGTAAAAATAACTATGTTTTAATTATGGTTTTAACTAGTGGAGAAGAAAAGTTATGGGAAGAAGTAATTAACGTTTGAGAGATGAACTTTATTAGGGTATCCTTTTGCAAGTTAGGTTTTAGAGTTCTGAATGAGGCCCAGAAGTTAATTCTCTATTAAAGATGGCTGTTTTACATACTATAGGAATAAAAATCACCCATTTTCCCCTTTTGGTAGCTTCTAAATAACATTTATTAAGCAGTATGATGATGGGGAAAACTGGGTAATTGGATGCTGCATCTATTTAACATAGAAAAAAGGGATGATTGTTAAATAAGCTTGATAATGTACCCAGTGAAATGTTGTTGGGTAATTTCAAAGCCATCAGGATGACTCTCTAGCCTTCTTTGCTGAGGTCTAACTTAGAGGAGAGTTCTGTGAAGTGATAAATAATAAATATATATTTTATATGCACTTACATTATTAGAAGCACAACTGAGGTTTTCTTTTTGTTGTTGTTTTTACCTCATAGAGAGAATGATGAATCAGTCAAAGAAGAGAAATCTGAATTAAAAGAAAAATCTGCAGGAAGTAAGAAGGCCAATAGATTTCATCCTTATTCAAAAGACAAGAATTCAGGCACTGGAGAAAAGAAAGGTCCAAATCGAAACAGGGTTTTCATTAGCAACATCCCATATGACATGAAATGGCAAGCTATTAAAGATCTAATGAGAGAAAAAGGTAACCATCTCTGATAAACCCACTGTTGGATAATCTTCATGTAAGGGGGGAGGGAACTAAGCAAGCTCTTTTATTCCTCTGAGCCACACAGACTCTATATACAGATTTTTGTTTACTTCTTAACACATGAATTAATCTTTTCCTCTTCTTACACTTGACACAATTTCATTACAAGGTAGTATGGCTAAATGAAGGTTTTTTTTTTTCTTTGCCATTTTAGTGGGATAGTAGTGAGCCAGCATATGCATGCCACCAAGAATTTTGTTAAAGTGATTGCTTTGTCTAGTTGAAGTTTTTACAGAGTTTTAAAGGACTATTGCATTAGTTAAGCAATACATTCAGCGTGTTAAAGTATGAATAATAAGGTTTGATTAATTTTTTTCCAAAAGCTGTTTTGTTATTATCTTGGTGGAGTCTGGAATCTGGCTGTGGAATTCATTTTGTTTGCATTGTCATGAACGCCATAATGCTGTCTCTGCAGTTCGCTATTAAAATTGAGTTACAACTTGTTGCAGTTTTGTTTTCAGAATAACCTGAAAACCCTCATTTTATATACATGGTTGGTTTTGGGGAAAAATAATTTTAATACTTGATCTTGTAAAAGTTAGTTTTGTTATCTCATGAAAAATTGGGTTTTAACAGTCCTGCAAACTATGTATTTGGCTTTGAGGCTGATCTCTTCTAATAAAAAAAAAATTGCATTGGTGTATCTGTTGTAAGGTGACAACTATTTGATTGGTTTTATTCATTGACCTTTTTTTTAGAAAGTGTGTGGCTTTCTGTGAAGCATGACTTGTAAATTGGGTTTACTGATGGCAAACATGATTGAAGACATTCAGGTAGAAAGTCACCTTAAAACAGCTGTTGTGTGTAGGCGACCAAAGTTACTTGAAAAGTGCTAATGTTGAAGTTTTTAATAAGATAGGCTAAGGGACCATTTGTATTATATGTGCATTTGTTCACCAACTATATCATGCTGGTCAAAATATGATCTGTAGTATGAATTAGGTTAATACAGTTGTTAGCTTTTTCTAGAGAATGTGGATGATGTACATTTCTGAAAATTATATTTACATAGCTATAGATAGGAGGTATGTTGGTCTGGTTTTGATTATTGGTGAATAATAGGTGTTTTCTGTAGAGTTGTGCACAGGTGTGCAGTAAAGCAAGATATTGGTGTTTAAATGTATTGTTTCTTGGTATTTTCCTTTTGTATGTCTATGTAGTTGGTGAGGTTACATACGTGGAGCTCTTTAAGGATGCGGAAGGAAAATCAAGGGTAAGTGCTGTGGGCAATAATCTGCTTGAGGTTTAAAAGTTCCTCAGCAGTTTACTTTTTGTATAATATTTGTACCAGTTTTTGGAAACTTAAGTTTCATTTTGTTTTACTTTATTATGCAAGATTTGAGGCTTTATACTAGCAAGTCTGACACTTAAACAAACCAAACTAGCTGCCTGCAAGGGATGGGTTTTGTAAATGCTCAAAAAGGGCATTTACTTTTCTAATGCTCTAAGGTAATGCTTCTTCTTAGCCAATAGATTTTAATAAAGAGATTTTTTTTGTTGTGTTTTGATGTCTTCAGGGATATTTTAAAAGTCATTGGATAATATTCCCTTAGAGTTCTATGAGAGAGTTCTTTATATCTTAAAGGTGCTAATTCAGAATGTATGTTCGAAACTTATACTGAAGAGCTTAATTTGGTAACCTGCAGGACTACATAAGAGGCAGTGCTCTGACTAATTGGTATGAATGACATCAATGATTAAATTGACACAGAAGGAATTGGTCAATAGTAAATTTTGATTGTTAGTGACAAGAAAGCAATATACTGAAGAATACAATGGAAAACTTTTATAACAGTGCTGAATTATATTAGCAAAAGCCAGTTCGGTGTGTGAAAAATTAAAACATGATATTCAAATGTCACTTCAAACAGTAATAATGACAGAGAATTACTTAAAAAATAATTAAAAATTTTTTTTCTTTAAGTTTTTTTTTAAAAAACTTACAACTGGATGCTGTTAAATTGTATGCAGCCAATTTTCTCTAATGGAGAACTTTGTTAAGACTAAGATTAATATTTCCTATTTTAATTTTAATAAAAGTGAAAAATATACATTAAAAACTATTGCACAGTATGTTCTTCAAAAATATTTTTAACAGTGTAAAGATAGGTGTTTTAGAGCCTTCAATTATTTCCTTGTTACATTTAATTGAATATGTACAATGACATTAAACTTAGAGACTGCTAGAAGTAAAAATGTGCTCCAAACTTGTTAAGTACTAGATTCAACTGTCTTACATATTAAATAGATACAAAAATTTAATAGAAAATTTGAGGTTACTTGCCTGTTATGTTTTGAAGGTATAAAAGACAAAAAATGATTATATACTGATTTCTTTGAATGACTTAAGTGTTAGAACCTAACATCAACTTCCATCTATTGATTTAAAACTTTTTTTTCTTTTGCATATATTGACAAATCTATCTGGATATAGGGTTGTGGGTAAGAATTTTTTTTAAGTATCTTAAGTCAAATTTAGACTTCCTATTGGAAAAAAAAATTAGTACATAAACTTCTCCTGTGAATTTTTCCCCCATTAAGTGTGGTTGAATTCAAAGATGAAGAATTTGTAAAGAAAGCACTGGAAACCATGAATAAATATGATCTTAGTGGAAGACCCCTGAATATTAAAGAGGTAAGATTTCTTATATTTGGGATAACTTAAATATTTGAATATAAGGATCAACTTCTTTTGGACATTTATCTTTGATAATGTATATATCTCTTTTTAGCATAGATGCTTATTGAAGCATTATATAATGATAGTTTTGTTTGTACATGATTTCCTATTTGCCCTTAAGTAGTTATCCTATATATTAGACTTTTTCCAAGTTGTTACAAGCAGAGGTGCATGATTTATAAAAAAATTCAGGATACAGAAATTTAAAGATGGCAAACTTTAGGCATGGACTTTATTTGGTATAGACATTTTCAATTTTTAGATTGTGGTATTTAATTTGAGAAATACAGTAGATATTCTTGTGGTTAATAATCAAATGCTGTTTAATAGTGCATATTCCTTAAGGACTTGAATAAAATTGCTATTCACTTTTGATAAATTGAAGCCAAAACTGTACCAGGTTAAAATTTAAGAAAAGTTATAAATCTATTGGTGATATTTGTAACTGTAACTTGAAAACCCCTAAAATGGGAATGCTCTTTTTTGTATGGAATTTTAGCAGTTTAAATATTTTGATGAAAGGTTGGTCAGATGTGGCATAAAAAAACTGTACAGTTAGATGCAATTGACCTTGGTAATGATGAGCTTGAATAGCAGTCATTTTTGTATTTTCCTTTAGTTCATATTGTTAATTTTATCTGAATAGTTTGATCACAGATCAGTTAGGCATAAATCTTTGCTGAAATCTATATTAACAAAAAGATAGAAGATGTAACTTTGGGACCCTGAACAGTCTGTACCAACATGGATGCAAAATAGTAGAGCAATACCTTTGGTCACAATTTAACTTAGAATAGTAGTGATTGGAGTCCCAACTCTATCACTTTCTAGCTGTGACTAGGCATGTTACTTTCTCTCTAAACCTCAATAATTATAATAATACTATTGATAATATTTACATAGTAGGGTTTTTATAAGGATTAAATAAGATACATGGTAAAGAACTCAGGCCCTAGAATCAGGGAATCCGTGTGACCCAGGACAAATAACTTAACCTCTCTGTTTCTTTGTTTCCCTATCATTAAAATGGAATACTAGAACCTGTCTGATAGTGTTAAAAGGACTCAAAGAGTTAATATATGTTAAACTTTTAATAAATGTTATAATTTCATATTACATAAAATACTTAGCTCAGTGCTCAAAATATTGTTAACTATGTAATAAGTATTAGCTGTAATAATAATTATGATTTTGTTATTCCTGTATAATGTGGTAATATTAGTGGTGCTTGGTCTCTTGTTCCTGAGTATAGGTGATAACAGCTTAAAATTAGGCCATGTTATGAACAAATACAAGTATCTCAAATCTCTTTATTCTCACCGGGAAGTGGAGCATTGGTAGGGAAAGTTTAGACTGTCATAGTCTGTGCCAGCCATTAATTTGGTGGTTTTTATGCATAAAGCAGGACGAGTGTTCCAAAAATGTGATATCCTAGTAGTTTTCCATAATAGTGGCATTTGTAGAGTAGCCATTATTATGGAAAATTGCTGTTTTGAGGATTATGACTTGCTGTTTTATTATGTTGCCTATGCTTTGTCAAAAGAAATTTTATAAATTCTCAGTGTCATTTTTTTTTAATTGGAAAAATGTTCATGGATGCTAAAGCCAAATCCAGGTTGTGTTCTTTTAAGTTTTAGTTCATTGTAGAGCCTCAGTAATGTTTCAGAGACCTTAGAATAGAGTTATGTGATCCAAGTTGATGTAAGAGACTTAACATTTTTAACTTTTTTACGAGAAAAAAATGGTTGAGTTTGGACTAGCTAAATGATGAGGTGTTCTTTATTTAACTTTTTTGGATTAGTATCACTAAAGATCCCTTTTCTGGGAATATCTGATTTACAAATGAGTGGCTTGGGTCAGTGCTGAAAACTACTAGTGAGAGTGTAAGGAAAGGATATTTCCAATGTTCCTTAACAGATAATAAAATTGTATTTTTTCATTTAATTAAGTGGAGGTTAGTAGCAGTTGTAAACTTATAAGCCCTCTAATAGCAGAATGGCAGGCTGACATCCAAGGGGAAAAGAGGAATAAAATCTACCTTATATTGTAGCTAATTTGTTTTGTGTAAATTGTATTTTCTATGTGTTTTACATATTCTGTATGTCTGCATGTGTGTTTTTGTGTGTATATGTACTTACATACATATTTGTCATACATATAAGAAGACTAATTGAAACAGCAGTGTGCTTTCTTAATGTTTAGATGTTAATGACAGCCTAACTATCTTAATAGCTGATGAAGCATCTTCCCTGCTGTGTCCTCCTTCCTCCTTCTTCCCCCATAGATAACCACTTCTTTAAATATTGTATTTGTGCAAGTTATTGAAACCTTAGACCTGATGCATCCATTATTTTTTTTTTTTTTGCATTTAAGAAAGGTGATCCACCCTGACTGTCTTTTTTTTTTTTTTTTTTGAAAGGGCATCTCTCATATTTATTGATCAAATGGTTGTTAACAACAATAAAATTCAGTATAGGGGGGTCAATGCTCAATGTACAATCATTAATCCATCTCAAGCCTAATTCTCGTCAGTCTCCAATCTTCTGAAGCATAACGAACAAGTTCTTACATGGTGAACAGTACAAGGGCATTCATCACAGAAACTTTTGGTTTTGATCACGCATTATGAACTATAAACAATCAGGTCAAATATGAATATTCGTTTGATTTTTATACTTGATTTATATGTTGATCCCACATTTCTCCCTTTATTATTATTATTATTTTTATTTTTAATAAAATGCTGAAGTGGTAGGTAGATGCAAGATAAAGGTAGAAAACATAGTTTAGTGCTGTAAGAGGGCAGATGTAGATGATCAGGTGTGTGCCTATGGACTAAGTATTAATCCAAGCTAGACAAGGGCAGCAAAACATCCACGGATGCAGAAGATTTCTCTCAAAGCAGGGGGGATGAGGTTCTGAACCTCACCTCTGTTGATCCCCAATTTCTCACCTGATGACCCCCTTGCGACTGTGCCTGTCTTAGGTTGTTCCTCCCTTGAGGAATCTTACCCGTCTCTGGCTAACCAGTCATCTTCCGGGGCCATACAGGGAAATGTAAAGTTGGTAAGTGAGAGAGAAGCCATATTGTTTGCAAAGGTTAGCTTTTTACTTCTTTGCAGATTTATGCCCTGTGGCTTCTATGCCCAGCACTTGTCTCGAGGTATCTTTACCACCTGGAGGAATTACGATACTAGGTAAATTCGATATGAGGCACGAATTCTATTTAAGGGTTGTAATTGGGAAGGAAGAAGAAAAGCTATAGAGGTAGCATATGGAAGAAAATATGGGAGGATTGATTATTTCTTTAACATATCTTCTTGTAGAGTACCTTAAGTATGTATAGGTTTTAAACTACTAACTAATTTGCACACACATATTAACATAATAGGAATACGGTGACATAAACAAAGCAAATCTATAATTACCATCCATCTCCAGTGAAGCCAAGAAAACCATTTAGGCACCCTAGGCATTTGTGAAAATTTGTCTATGATATGATGGATATTGTCCAACTGTACTTGAACAGTCTGAGAAAAATCAGACAAATTAAAGCAGCCCATTTCTGGGAACTGTTCACATCCCATATGTTCTTTTAACCGTAGATAGTCTATAGTCATGAGATTTTGGAGTGCTACAACTTGCACCCCTCCCAACTCCTGGTTAAGTTCCAACAGTACAGATCCGGTCAAATTCGTTGTCTCACTGTATGCACATGCCAGCCTAGACATCTCCCTCCTCATTCCAATGGCAAGTCCAGGAAACGGTGGGGTGGACGCAGCCACAACTGCAGCATCGCCCGGATCCCTGTGGAGGCCTTTTGATGATCATCCCCCGGCACGAGTCCTCCAGAGAGTGCTGATGCCGGAAGCTCCTCCTCATATCGTATCTTAGTTCATTTTCTGGGTATCCAAGCTAGGCCTTGATCTTCTGCATAGAAACAAACAGACCCTTTGCCCACACTTTGACATGCCCTCTATACCACTGTGCAGAACTCATTGGAGGTCAGCACACAGGGACTGATGCATCCATTATTAACTTAAAAGTTTTATAGCATTTTTCAAAACATTTACTTCTAGCATTTTTTTTTAAATTTCTTCATGGTGAAGAAACATACTGGAAGCTAGAATACCTTTATTCTTGCATTCACTTTTTCACTATTCTCCTGGCCTTCCTAGAGAACTTATTAAAGTCATGTAACTTTACTTTTATTGTATTCCCAGCAGCATAGAGTTGATGGTTTCATTTATCATGATCACTTCGTAATGCAGATGATAGTCTGTCAATGTGTTTATGTGGTTTTTGTTTTTTTGCATTCCACTTAGTCAAATGAGGTACATTTAAACTTGCTTTCTGTGTTTTAAAGGTAAACTATTTTTCTTATAAAGTTAATTAACTAAAAAAACAATGTTTAGTATCATTCACTTAGCCTTTATCTCTCCTTTCCTGCTGTCTTAATCAGATCATAATCATTGTTTAGGAAGGAAGGAAGTTGGAAGGTCGATAATTATATTTTGTCAGGAATGAAATTTATGCATTTTAATAGCTCCCCTCTACCCTGTTACTCCTGGGTTTTATAGCAATATGTTCCACTGTTGAAAAGCTTTGAATTAGTCTGAATTTGGCATTATATTGGGCATCCAGTGGTGAGAACTCACCATTACTGCATTTTGGAAAGAAAAGAGGCACTGTAAGTATTTTGTCCCTCTCCAAGTTATGTGTATTTATATGGATGTGACATATACTTGTATGCTAGTATGAGAGCAAAATTAAACTAATTTCAAGTTCTTAAGTGACTTTAGTGATTGGAAAGAGGTATTTAATTGACATCCCTGGAGACTGAACTCTTTTGTCTGTCCACAGGTTTTTATGGGACTGAATTCTCTGGATGAGAAAAAAAACTCACTCTTCAAGAGGGCAAATAATTTGAGCCAGATGGGATAGCTACTGTAGAATTTGAAGTTGTTACTGTACTGATACAGACTTTTCTGATGTATCTAGTGGCATTTAACATTCAATGTGTGTTATAGGATCCTGATGGAGAAAATGCTCGTAGGGCATTGCAACGAACAGGAGGATCACTTCCAGGAGGACATGTACCCGATATGGCATCGGGGTTGATGAATTTACCGCCTTCCATTCTCAATAATCCAAACATTCCTCCTGAGGTTATCAGTAATTTGCAGGCTGGTAGACTTGGTTCCACAATTTTTGTTGCTAATGTAAGTTTAAGCTGTAGTCTAAAATTTTGTTACTAGATATTTCTAATCATGAGATGGTTTAGTTGATGAATGGGGTATAGGTTTATAGAACCTTTTGCTTATTTTTAATTTAAGTAAGTGAAACAGTAATTATTGTAAACTCAAACCTGAATTAAGTCTATATGTGTAAGGTTAGAGTGTAAATTTAGGATTTTTTAAAAGAACTGTGGAATTTATAAACACAAGCAGTTCTTGAAATTATTTACTTTTATTCTTTGTGATTTTTGTTCAATTGGTAAATGGATCTTTCTTTAGCTTTGATATTTGATATTTGTGAATGTGCACATTGTAGTTGCTTTGTCACTTGTTCTAAGCTTTTGAAAGTCAGTGATATCAACAGTACTTTCCAATATATGAATTTCTCTGAGTAAAAATAGCTGTTCAAGTTTCAAATGTACAAAACAGGACTGAGCAGTTGAGAGACTGTTTTGGGTATTAAAAAGATATTCAGGATATAGATGTAGCTTAACTGATTTAAGCAGCTTAAGATGTTTTTACTTGAATACTATTGATACCCTGTTTAACAAGAATTCTAGTTCTTCATAGTTTTGAGAGATCAGAAAAGATTTGTTTGTATTTGTAAATGGGGAGAGGGGTTTATTAGGTATGTAACAATATAATTTTATGTTAAGCTTGACTTCAAAGTTGGTTGGAAGAAGCTAAAGGAAGTGTTCAGCATAGCTGGAACTGTAAAGCGGGCAGATATTAAAGAAGACAAAGATGGCAAGAGCAGAGGAATGGGCACAGTCACTTTTGAACAAGCAATTGAAGCAGTTCAAGCAATTTGTATCCTGATTTACACTTTAGCAATATTTAATAAGGTTGAAGAAGCTTTACTACTATTTTGTGGGGGTCATGAAATTAAGGTTGCCTGACTTAGAAATGTGTGTTAGACTTTAGTCTCCAGCACAGAAAACCTTTACTATGTCCAAGTACTAAAGTCACTCTTAAAACTTGAATTAGCCATATTGTATAAACCAGTGTAAAGTTTTTCCTACGTTCCCTTCCTACTGCAACTAACTATGTATACCTGCTGTGGACAGTTATGTAATACATTGTACATTAATGCAGTTGATTTAAATGAAGCCTTACTAATTTTATTGTTTCAGTGGTTATTAAAGATTTTAGTTATAAAATAAAACCATAAAGCAAAGAATTGAAGATTTTTCTTTGAGTATATGGAAGATTCCAAAACAAGTAAAACATTAAAGATGTTGATTAAAATATTAGAGATAATCTGACTCTAAATAAGAGTATTAAAAATGTTTTTGTATTCTAGTATAATTTTATAGTTGTCCTAACTGACTTTCCTTGACTGAACCAACAGCTATGTTCAATGGGCAGTTTTTGTTTGATAGACCTATGCATGTGAAAATGGTGAGTTCCTGTCTATCACTTCAACCCTCCAACCTCTTCAAATCTTTTATCTGCTGTCTACATTACAGATATTTTTAGCTGTATATTAATCATATATTAAACTTTTTTTGCAATTAGGATGACAAGTCTGTCCCTCATGAAGACTACCGTTCACATGATAGTAAAACACCACAATTACCACGTAAGTCAAAGCTATTAGAAACAGTACAGACTATTCTTTTTCAGCTTTATATTATATTTTAAGCAAAACTATGTTTTTGTGCCTATATCCTGTTATGTACAGTTTGGCTATTTAATAGTCCCATGGATGCTCCATAACTACTTTGCTGTAATATATATTCAGGCATATCAGTTTTTTCCTTTAATCACTGTCAGGGTAATTCATCGTTTTTTTGTATACAAATCTTTGGTATGTTGTTGGTTATTTCCTTTTAAGATAGATATCCTGAAGTTGAGTGACAGGTTCTCAGGTATGCTCACCAGAAATATGCTCAAGTATTATCAAATTGTTTTTCGCAGGATTATAAAACAGTAATGTAATACACTTAACATCTGTGTCTGTCTCCATGCTCCATCTGCAAAATAAGGATGGCAATAGTACTACTACATAGGGTTGGCATGAGTATTGTGTGAGTTAATATATTATGTAAAGCGCTTAGAACAGGTTTGGCATAATGTAAGCTCTCAATAAATACTAGCTCTTGTTCTTACTATTCTACTGTACCTTCTCTGATTTTTATTAAAGTTTTTTATTACAAAATATTTTAAATGTACAGACAAAATTAAAATACTCATGTAGCTATCGTAGGCCATATTTGTTATAGGTGATTTTTCTTTAAAATGAAATTTTACAAATATGATTTTGAGATTCCCTCTCTCTTCTGTCCACCTCCCATCAGATACCTTTAGAGAAAAAAGCTTATGAATAGAGCATTTAGCATTTAGGTTTTAATAATTTGGCTGCACATTTATACATCCATAAACATTATATGTACTTGTTCTGCTAAATTTCAAATTTGGTGTGACATCATAGAGTATATATTATCCTTCAACTTGCTGTTTGTGATTTAACATTTTTGAGATTTCACTTATGTTGATTAATCCTATCTTGGAGAGTATTTGTTCTTTTTCTTTTATAATGATCCCCTCTCTTAATGTTTGCTGGAAATTACTTGTAAAAGTTCCTGGTCTTGGTGTATTGTTTGGAGAAAGATTTTTAACTACTGATTGTTCATATTTTCTGTTGCTTCTTGAGTCAGTTTTGGTAATTTCTATTTTTCTAAATGATTTTCCATTTTTGTCCATTGTCACATTTTTTGGCACCAAAGTCTTTTATTTCTGCCACATCTATAGTTACGTCTTCTGTTAAATTCCGAAGGTTTGTAATTTCTCTTTTTCTTGGTCAGTCTTGCTTAGAGTTTTGTCAGTTTTATTAGTGCTTTCAAAGAAGTAAATGTTGTTTTCTATACCTTAATTCCTGCTCTTAGCTTTATTTTTTCCTACTGTTTTTTTGGGTTTAGTCCCTGTTTTTTATCGTAATTCCTTAAGATGAATACTTCACTAATTCGCAGCCTCTCTATTCTAATGTAGTTAGGACTATTAATTTAGGAGCTGTACACAAGTTTTGCAATGGGATCTGATACTGTGATTTAATTTTTATCAAATTATCATTAGGACTCTTCTTAAGCCATGTATTTTTGAATTTCCAAATGCATGGGTGTTTTTTCTTTATAATTCCTAGCTTAACAGTGTGGTCAGAGAATATGGTCTATATAATTATGATTCTTTGAAATTAATTTGGGCTTTGTATTATGGAGTAATATATGGCACAATTTTATAAATATTCCAGGTGTGCTGGTGAGTGCACTGTTCTATGTATGTCCATCAAATCAAGTTTGTTAATCATTTAAATTGTCTTAAATCTCTGCTAATAATTTTGTCTGCTTATGCTGTCAATTACTGAAAGATATATAGTAAAATTCTCCCACTAGAATGGTGGATTTTTCTGTTTTTTCTTACTTTTACTTTAAATATTTTGAAGCTAACTTAGGTGCATCTAAGTGACATATTTTCAATAGTGAATCAAAATGTCATCATTTTAGAAGTGATTTTTTCTTTAGTAACTACTTTTAAATCTTTTGCCTAGCATTAATGTAAATACAGCAGCTTTATTCTGTTTATTCACATGTATTGATTTATTTGGATTAATTCCTGTCTTATTTTGTGTTGTTTTTCTGTTTTTTACAAATACTTATTTTCTCCTATCTTGCTTGCTTTTTTAATGATTATCCTGAATATTTTAATGTGTCTATATAAAAAGTCTGAAGTTAATATGATTATTATTTTATTCAGTAGTAGAGTGACCTTTAGATGCTTTAATTCTAACCACTTTCCTACTGAAGTTACATGTTGTTATTGTTCAGTGTTTTATTTCTATATTGCTTTTTTCACTCCTACAAATTAGGCATTGTTATTATTTACCATTTTCTTGTCTCTGCTTTCATAGATCCTGGCACTAATTTTTTTTCCCTGAAGCATATATATTAAAAACTCTTTAATGAGGCTCTGTCGTTAGTAAATTCTTTTAATTTTGGTTTGTCTATAAATGACTTCAAAGATAGTTTCACTGGTTATACAGTTTAAGATTGGTGGTTATTTTCTCTCAGCACTTTGAAAATATTCTAGTCTTCTGGTTTCCATTGTTGCTATGAAGTCAGCGGTCAGTTGACTAGTCCTTTCTTTGTAGGTAAGCAGTTCTTCATGTCACTAATTTTAAGATCTTGGTCTTTGGTATGCAGTTTCACTACAGTGTGGGTGTGGATTACTATTTATTGGGCTTTCACAGTCTGAGAATTCAGTTTTTAAAAATAAATTCTGGAAAATTCTCAGCTCACATGTCTTTGAATATTGCCCTTTTCTTTAAGGCAATCCTTTTCCACCTCCACTAAGTTTAGCTTATCACTCAGGTGTCCTCTTTCAAGATCCTGGCTTATGTAGGGGCTTCCCAATTTACTTTACCACCATTAATATTCTTCTATTTATTTAGATAAAAATATATCCTTTATTATATTCTTTTTCAGACATTTTTATGTATTCTATTGTAATATATATGAATGCATAGACTTTGGACAGTTTGTTGTTTTAGTTAACTATTGTTAGCCTCCCTGTTTTTTTCTTTTCCCTACTTCCTTCCCTTCCTTTACTCAAATTGTTATAACTTGGATATAGAGCCTCCTTGTTTCCTGTGCTTCTGATATTCTTACTTTTTGGTTAAAAACAGGATTTCCCAGATTTACGAAGATTTTGCATGTTCCAAGATGTGGGACTGATCTCCTTTCCAGGGGTCTGGGTTCCTTTTAGTGAAGAATGGTATCAGAGATGAAAATAAGAGTTCTAGATGTAGACATGAACATTGTTGATAGTCAAATATGCTATTGCTTTCAGTTGGACCAATTTTAGGGACTGAGCTGAAAAAATATTTTTTTTAACCAGGTCACATTGATCTTTCCAATTTAATGCAACATGCTTCTCTATTCTTATCTTAAAAAAACATACATATATATATATATATACACACACACACACACGCATATGTATTTTATACACACATACACAGTATATGGAATTCTCAGCCCCTTCCACTTACTAATTGCTATATTAACTAGCAAAAATTTTAAAACCATACTCAGATTTAGTAAATAAAAGTCTCCACTAATATTAATTAAACTCTTCTGTCTTTAATTTATCAGATTTTTTTTCTGAAGGTCTTATTTTCAACAAATTTAAATAGTTTAAGAGAGGTAGTAAAATAATGCTGGATTTAGAGGCAGACAACTTAAATTCTAGTCTTAGCTTGATCACATAGCTAAAGGGTATTTGTACAGGTAACCTAAGGTCTCAAAAATTTCCTCATCTATGGACAGGTGCCATATAAATGTAAATACATATTTATGTTAGTGATAATAAAACTTAGGTAATATTTGTTTTATTCAATATTTTCATGGTTATAGACAGTTTGATTTAAACCATCTTAAAAGTAATTATTTAGATTTTAAGTGGTTCTACAAATTGGAGGAAGATTTTCATTTTTAGATATATATACCATTTATAAGATGGTATGATGTTATTCAGAATCCTCTTGGTGTTTCATCAGTCCTTCTCAGTATGTCTTAACTAGGATATTAGCTGGACCTGCTTCATAAATATTTCCCTTTCATAAATGGTATTATAGTGAAGCTTCAGTATGTTGCATTCTAATGAAAACAAGAACCAGTGCTCTTATTTACAAATTTGGAAAATTTAAAAAATACTACTACAGGCATATAGCTTTAAAAAAATTTTAGTGCCACTTAGTTAATCATATATGAGCTTGTAATGTTATACTTATTTGTTTTAGGTGGTCTTGGAGGCATTGGAATGGGACTTGGTCCAGGTGGACAGCCTATTAGTGCCAGTCAGTTGAACATAGGTGGTGTAATGGGAAGTTTAGGTCCAAGTGGTAAGTGTTCTGTTTCTTTTTAAATGATACATTTGCTAGCTTATAAAACTTCAATTATCAGTTTATAATAATGTTTACAGGACTATTTTATAGTTGAATATTCAGGATGCACTTCAGTCTGAAAAAGAAATGAACCCTTGAGAGCAGAGAACATGAAGGAAGGTGGGAGAAGGTCAGGAGGGCTGGCTCTGCTGTAGCTAGCCTTTCAGCACTTTGGATTTTGAAGTGTCTTTAGAGAAGGAAAATGTTCAACATAGTACTTTGTGTATCATGGATATACAGTATTTATGGAATGGTTGAAATGCTACCATATCATAGGTAGTTTAAGTATATCTGATTGGGAAGGTAGCTTTTTGGATAGCTACTTGGCTCTTTACCTGGACTAATGTATAGTTTATCTCTGAAAACTTGTTTTTAAGCTTTTTGATTTCAGGACCCTTTTATACTCTTAAAATTTGTTGAGGACTCTAAAGTGCTTTTGTTTATATGGTTGTATTTGTCAATATTTACTGTATCAGAAGTTAAAACAATTTAAAAATATCTATGTAATTATTTTAAATAATAATAAACCCATTGTGGTAATATAAGTGCAATTTTTAAGAAAAATAATATTTTCCAATTTAAAAAAATTAGAAGAGTGGCGTTCTACCTTTCTGTACATTTCTTTAATGTTTGGCTTAATGCAAGACAGCAATGCTGTCATTTCTGCATCTGTATTTGGTTTGTTGTGATAATGTAAATCATGTGTTTCTGGCAAATTCCACCTTATACTCATGAGACAATGAGATTAAAACAGTCAAATAATATCTTAGTATTATTTGATGAATGAAATAGTTTTGACCTATTGGACCTTCAAACGTCCCCAGAGTTTACTTTGAGAATTGCTCTTTTAATTGATGGTCTAAGAAATGCTGTCAGATTCCTATTTTTGTTGAGGTATTATAGCTATACCTTAAGTTATGAGGGTAGTTAAGGTAATCAGTCTGATCCAAACAGATGGAAATTTTCTCCCTTACTCTTAGGCCCTCCACCTCCTAAACATATAGTATTATTATTCTTTAGTTTTTTTACTGCTCTCTTAGCTGCCATATTTAGAGGCATTCTTCCTTTCTGAACTGATCTCTGAGTCTGCTGCAGTGATATTGTGTGTCTCTGCTGAAAAAAACCCTGAATGATTATCTAGTCTTCTATATTCTCTAACTGAATGTGACTGTGACCAGTGAATTTTGTTTTCTTATTTAATAAGTAGTCAGAGAAGCCTTTTTGAAGACTCCTGATTAGACAACTTCTATGACATAGTCCTTTTAAGCATCCCACCTGTGATGCTGCTTCTCTAGTGGTCCATTGTGGTTAGACCAGTGGTATCTTCTTTGCTGTATTGCATTATGTCTGTCTTTAGTCATAAAAATAAGATTATTGAAAGAACATAATGTGTATTTTATTTGAGGTATGGGAATGGATGGTCCAGGTTTTGGAGGAATGAATAGAATTGGAGGAGGTATGTATAAGCATTTGTTTTTTATATGTACCCATCACCATTTTTAGTAAATTAGAAATTGTGTTGAGAATTCCAAGGAAAAAAAAGGCATGGTTTATTGTTGGCTCACATCCTAAAGGCTGCTAGCAGAATTTGAGTCTGGTACATCCTTAAGGGATATGGAAGTGATATGTTAAGAAGCAGCTGCACAAGGTAGGGTGGATGAAGAGTTTACTGGTGAAACTTAACATTTACAAAAATAAACATTTCAGCTATACAGCTGATAGTCAAATCTCAAAATTAATCTTTATTCCATAGGAATTGGGTTTGGTGGTCTGGAAGCAATGAATAGCATGGGAGGATTTGGCCGAATGGGAGGTAGGTATAGTGGGATGTGTATGCTTCATTTAATTCCTATTATTAAAAATTTTCCCCCTTCACTTAGGAATGGGTACTATAGATGTCTTCAGAGGGCATGTGGACACTAGGGGATAGGGAAAGGCATGGTGGGCCTGGGGAAGAATATATGTGGCATGTGAGGTAAGTTGGGTAAATCACAGATTTTTTATATTTGTGATTTCTGCTATCTTTTCAGTTTCATTTCAGTGTTCTTAAATGGATTTCCAAGGATTGATATACTTGAAAAAGGGTTAATTTGTTGCATACTCTTTTCAGAGCTATACCGTGGTGCAGTGACTAGTAGCATGGAGAGAGATTTTGGACGTGGTGATATTGGAATAAATCGAGGCTTTGGAGATTCCTTTGGTAGACTTGGTAGGGCTGGCTGCATACTTCTATTTTTCCTACAGGTTATATTTTTCAAAGTTTGTTTCTCTTTTTTATGAAAAGCTGGAAATTGATAATGTTTTATACAGTTTATGACTTGCAGAAAAACACTTGAGGGATTTTAATGTATCAAATTTCTTTTTCAGTATCTTATATATTAAAACCCTATTTCTAGAAGATTTTATACTTTTCAGATACTGTACATCTGAGAGCATAGTAGCTTGGAAATTTTCAAGTCTGGTGTTTAAATTAATTAGTATATTATCTTTCCATCCTTGTTTAGGCAGTGCAATGACTGGAGGGTTTGCAGGAAGAATAGGAGCTTCTAACATGGGTCCAGTAGGATCTGGAATAACTAGGTTTAATTTTTACTAGAATTTATTCAGTGATATTTGAGTGCCTGCAAAAGACTTTGCAAGAGTAGTTACTGTAGTGTAGTAATACTTTATTCTTACATGTTAATATGTCTTATGATTAAGAGAAACTTTGATAGTTACTGAGCTTTTCTGTTTGATCACTGTTTGAAATTTCTAAGCTAACTTTGAGTTTTAGTTCTTTGACATTTCTAAACTAACACCATAATATGTAGTAATTGGCAACCAAATCAAGAACCTCCTTTCCAACTAAGAAATCTGGGGATTTCCCTGATCAAGTGTTAGGAACAACTTTTGGTTTAGCACCAACTTTGTTTCCTTGCTTATTGTCCACAAGTACTGTTGGTGACTAGCTTATTTCATCCATGAACACATCTTGTACCTTTTGTTAGACAACAGGTGAATTGACCTAAACATGACACTTTTAGAGACCTTCTGAGGCTGGGGGCTAAGGTTGAAAGAGATGCTGATTTCCTCTCCTCCTAGACCTTTCTTGTGATAGAATCATGTGTAGTTGTAGCACTGGGAATGCAGAATTTCTCCTATCTTTTTCCACTAGCACACTTATATTAAGCCTTAGCGTATGGCTTAGTTTTTTTTACTCTGTTGCTTACTGAACTATGTCTCTGAGTTCTCCATACTACCAACTTCCTTTAATTGATTGAAATCTCATAAAAGAAAACACAGCCTCCTTCAACTGTTCTAAGAGTGAATTCAAAAATCCTGTCAGCTGAAAAAATTTACTTCCATTGTACCTTGATTCTCATTTTATTCCTTCTTTTCAAAGCTTTGGTCACTTTTTCCATTAATCGTAACTCCCCTTCCTCCCATTTTTACCTCAGTGTTTACAGTTCTGTTTCTCTCACTTTATATTTGCTCTTCACAGAAATCCAGTGTGAGGGTGACATTAATTTTTAGAGTTTCTATGTATGAGGATATTGAGTATGACAGAAAAATGATAACTTTTGAGAATGAGTAGGATTGGAATAGAAGGAACTCAGTACACAAGAATGAAGTGGTTTATGATCTGCTAGCTAAATTCCCAAGCTTTGGTTAAAGGAGTGTGATTCTAATTTTTTGTTATTTCCACAAGTTTTATATAATGTTAAGATTAAAAGTTAGGTTTTTCTGTGGTTATTGAAAATTGAATTGATACAAAAAGAGAAACTGCATGTGAAACTTAAGATAACTGTGGTAAAAGGTAAGCTAGAAAAGACATGTAGATGAATATGATGAAAGCAACAGTTGATATGTTGGAGCTGTAATAATTTGAATTTACCTCATATATCTTTATTCTAGCAATTAGCCTGGTATTATTAAAAAATAAAAGTGAAAAGTGAAAACTACTTAACATTAATGGATAAAGTAATTGGTAGAAAATTTATATAACTTAAATGATGTATTTTATGATCAGAATATAATTTTATAGAAGTATATATGTGTAATGTATTTTAAATAGTGGCTAGAATTAACAGATTTAATTATCCATTAACATTCAACTAACCAAATATATACCAAATTACATTCTGTTCCTTAGAAGATCGTTAATATTGGGTGAAAATAATTTTATGTTTATGTATTAGCTAATTACATAAATGAATGAATTTTTCTCTCCTTTTCTTTCTCAAAAATGATTCTCTCCCTCTTCCTTTCCTTCTTCCTCTTCCTTCTTTGCCTTCTATTTTTAAAACAACAATACCAAATTCCCAAACCCTCCCTTTCCTTGAAAATCTAGGTGGTGGAATAGGTGGCATGAACAGTGTGACTGGAGGAATGGGAATGGGATTGGATCGGATGAGTTCCAGCTTTGATAGAATGGGACCAGGTATAGGAGCTATACTGGAAAGGAGCATCGACATGGATCGAGGATTTTTATCAGGTCCAATGGGAAGTGGAATGAGAGATAGAATAGGCTCCAAAGGCAACCAGATATTTGTCAGAAATGTAAGCAACTAAATCTAAAGCATACTTAAACTTATTTTTTCCTTTGTGTATCTGTTACTAATACCTTTTTTTATTCTAGCTGCCTTTTGACTTGACTTGGCAGAAACTAAAAGAGAAATTCAGTCAGTGTGGTAAGTATGCCAATAACTGCAGATATGTTGGTATTGTTTATGGAGGAAAAATTGATTTTAAACTTTCAAACACCATGTTTAGACCTTTACTTGTCCAGATGCTTATTTCTGGATAGTATGACAAATCTAATTCCACTTCAAATAAATGAATTATTTTTGGTATCCTCCGAATTAGAGCAGTGCAAATGACAACTTATTAACAAGATTTAGATAGAGCCTGTCATTGTCTCCTGTGGATAAAGAAAGGGTTTATTTTATTACCTGATTTTTAAAAGATTAATATATCATCATTGCTTGCATTTATAAAGGTTTGTTCTTGTGGGGAATATTTAATAAGTAATTTGTTTATTTCCCTGTTTATAGTGTAGTGCAGAGCCTTGTCAGCATCACACAATGAAATGCTGACATTTACATGAGTTAATTTGCAGAGTTAACAAGACCCATTCTGCACACTCTGTTGCCTGTACCACACAGAAAACTTAGCTGATAGAACAGAACCCACTGCCTGGCATGCCTCAGACAAAGGTACATTCTGTGGCCCTTCCCATTGTGTTCTGATAAACCGTTCTTGGCTATAATGATACTGCCTATACAACCATAATATGTTCATGAGTTTTATAGATTAGATAGTTTATTACTTTTAAAAGAGGCCCATTTTTTGTGAATGTGAGAGAATAAATGTAACTGGAATAAAGTAATATTTCCTGCCAGCTGTTTTCTGCTGTTGCATGGTATTCCAGAGACTAAAATCACAATAGTAAGCTATGTAGGTATCATATGATGATGAAAAATGACTACAAGTGTTCCATTTGGCCTTTGAGAGTTAATAGGAGATTAAGAGTATTTGGAATATATATTTAATTTTTGAGATCATATTGGGGATAAGTTCAGTGTTCTTCCACAAAAGTAGACTTTGTGGCCACCATCAATGATCAAAGTGATCACTGTGGGCACTTTGTCTTCTGTCTTCTCAGAGTGCTTTTTACCTAAGTTTATTGTAGTAATCTGTTCCCATGTTTTCTTCCCTCCCAGATGGAGGCTTGTTAGGGCAAGAACTGTCATCTTTTTATCCTAGCACCTTTCATTGCCTCAGTACATGTAGTAAAAGTTTATTAAATGTTTATGAGTGAGTTAAGCATTCTGAGTAGATGTTCATTACTCATTTATTCAATAAATACTCAAATACTGTATTTTTGGCAGTCATTAAAATTAGAAAGGTAAATGAAGTAAGATATGCCCTCAACATGCAGTGTGAACCTGTCTGGATGTTCTGTTGACTGATTTTATTAATAATATTTTAAAATATTTTACTCGAAGAAGAGAAACTTAATATTTTTTTTATTAAAAAGTTGTTAAAAATGAGCTGACTAGTAAATAGTTACCACTAAGAGAAAGCAGAACTGTGAAGTTGTTTTGAAGTGTTGGTAGTCTTTGTAGGAGCAAGATCTGCCAGAATGAGTGAGTTCCTGGTGTTGATCCTATAGATGACAGAGGAGCAACTATGTTAGGGCCTTAGTGAAATAACATCAAACAAGGAGCAGTGGCGGCAAGTATAGGTAATCTCTGTTGTAGTTTCAATGAAAAAAACTCTTCAAATAAGATATGACATTACTTTAAAAACTAGAACCGAAACAAGATGAAGAACAAAGTGGGGCAAACAAATAACATTAATGAAAGTGTAACCAATATCAGGTTGACTGTTCTTTATTCTTTGTAGCAGATTGCCTTTTGAGGTTAGATATGAGTAAGGCTTGCATCAAACTTGAGGTCTTTTGGTGGGCTTCTTGTTGTACTGACATTGGTGGAAGGATATTAGCAATTCAAAGAAATTTTCTGAAAGGAAAAAATAGTATCCAAATCTACAGTTAAAAAATTATATAGCATTTTAGCCAATAAAATAAAGTGGTTAAATTATTATTATTTACTTCATTATTTTAGCTCTATCCTAATGTCCCTTTCTGTTCAGTCTCTAGACATGAGAATAATGATTTTTGTTTTTCTTAATCCTATTGGAAAAGCATCTTGCTCTTAGATTTATAGTAAGGTGTAACATCATACTTAAATAATTCCTTACTATCTTTCTGTTTTTAATCTTGAACTGCATTATGAGAAAGTAAGTTATGGTAGTATAGAATTAAGTATCTAGCTATTGACAACTCTGGAAATTATCTGACTTGTATGAACTGCTGAACCATTCATTTTTCTGCTATATTGTCTTATTTATTTACTTTTAAATCATAAGAGTTTTTCTTTTTTATTAATTAGCTGAATTTCTTAATTCTGCTTTTCTTTCTTTCCTTTATAGTTTTCCTTTCTTAGACTTTTTCTTAGTTTCTTTTTAACCTGCTCCAAACCAGTAATAGTCTTTTCCGTAGTGAAAGGTAGTTTTTTGTTTTTTTCCCCTCCTGAGTCCAAAGGTAAGTATTTTCTTTTGGTTGCTTCTTAGTAAGAATCTAGTGGTACTCTGTGCATCTCCTCCAGACAGTATCTGCCAGTAAATGGCCTGCCAGCAAGCCCTCTGCTGATTAAGTGTCTATATAGATCTTCCTTGACTTATGATGTTATGATGAGCTTATATCCTAATAAGCCCATTGTAAGTTGACAGTATCATAAATTGAAATACATTAATACACCTAACCTACCAAACAGCATAGCTTAGCTTCGCCTACCTTAAACATGCTCAAAACACTCACATTTAGTCCACGCTTAGGCAAAATCATCCAAAACAAAGCCTGTCTTATAATAAGGTATTGAATATCTCATAATTTATTGAATACTGTACTGCAAGTGAACAACAGAATGGTTTTAAGTGTTGTTGATAATTCACCCTTGCGGTCACATGGCTGGCTGGGGGCTGGGGCTCACTTATTGCTAGCCCAGGGAAAGATCAAAATTTGAAGTACAGTTTCTTCTGAATGCTTATCACTTTTGTACCAGAGTTGAAAAATCATAAGTCAGGGACTGTCTGTAGTGGTTAACTGTCCTTGATGGAGTAATTACAAAGGCAAACAATGTTGTATTATGTGGTATATTACTCTCCATATAACATTTCCTCCACCTTTATAATTTAGGCAAAAATGTGTTCATTTTAATAAAATATTAAATCCTAAGCTGATTTATCTTGATTCCAGTTCAGTATATTCTAACATGTATGTATTCATTTATGTGAATTGCAATATATTAAGAATATAAGATGAGAATAATGCTTACATGCT
Organism: Manis javanica; assembly: GCF_040802235.1. Lineage (NCBI taxonomy): Eukaryota > Metazoa > Chordata > Mammalia > Pholidota > Manidae > Manis > Manis javanica. Next base: position 98,085,181 of record NC_133163.1, on the reverse strand, counting down.
GTGTTACTTTTAAGTCATTGATATTAGTGTTTCTAGCCAAGTTATTTATCATTTCATTGGCTATGAGGAATTTCAAGTCTGTGTAGTGAAATAGAACCTGTTTAAATTGATTAGTAATTCTATAGTTTTTCTTCTACAGGTCATGTAATGTTTGCAGAAATAAAAATGGAGAATGGAAAGTCAAAAGGCTGTGGAACGGTCAGATTTGACTCCCCAGAATCAGCTGAAAAAGCCTGCAGAATAATGAATGGCATAAAAATAAGTGGAAGAGAAATTGATGTTCGCTTGGATCGTAACGCATAATTTCAGACCATGGTTGGAGCATTTTTGCGCCTGTTTTGCTGAATCTCCTAGTAGAAGTCATTTTTTTAGTAATACTGTATGCTTACAAGAGCTGTAAAAACGAACTTTTAAAATCCCACCAGCTTTGAACAGTATAGTGTTAAATATACTGTGATTTTTGTTAATCTCAAGTATGGGTTTTTAAAGAGAGCAAGTCTGGTCATTCAGTTTAAATGAATGGTTACACTGTTTTTAATAAGCCATTTTTCTTGTTATTTTCAGTACTACATTGTGGTATTTGTTTAAGTTTCCCCAGCTTTTTTCAACTTACTGCAAGGTAAAACAGATAATTTTTTCAAAATTCTGTCTTAAATATGTAATTGTCCTTGGAATAAAAGGGCTCAGACAAATTAGGATGTGATTTTGGTTGGTTTTAAAGTGCTTTCCTTTGGTGATAAAGAAACTCTTTAAGTTACAGATTTTAAAATTCAGGATATTTTTTATTTGACTTAAATGAAGAAATGGAGTTTTCCTTTTCTCTCCCTCCCCATCATTCACATTTTCCATATAACACTATTAATATTAACCTCCACAGCCCCATATTTTATTATTTCCAATAATTCCGAGTTCGTATAGAATTGATAATGTAACAAGCCCCAAGTATAATAATAGACAGACTATACCCAACTTTCTGTCTAGTTTCCAGCCATTGAAGTGAACTGCTGAAAAAAGAAAAATAATTGAAACATTGAGAGAGATGGTTATGTATGTCAGTCCTCTACTGTTCACTTGTACAGGAGCTGATGCATTTATAAATGCCGTTTTAATAACCCATGGAACACCTAGGCACAGCATATCAAACACGTTGGATCCCACAATGTTAGACATAGCCATATCTCCTTTGCCTACAAAAAAAAGGCATGTTGTTAAAATGTGCATACCAATACTGTATTTTATTAATAAGCTTCATTAGAAGAAACACTGGATACTTTTTTTGTTTGTTGGTTTTGAAAAATTGTATTAGAACAAAAATCTCACTGCATTTGTATTTTTTGATTTGGGGAGGGTTAGTATTTAAAGTCTTAACATTTATTTAATTATTTATTAAACCATTTTCATTATGGTATGTAGATTACTTGTCGCTCTTCATTCAAAATTCACATGATTTATTATGATTTAATGCACATTTCATATGAATATTATTTGGAGGATTAGGTTAATGAAAATGATCTGTTATTAAATAGTAAATTCTTCCTCTTGAGTCACTCCTTTTTCTTTCTTTAAGTATTATACTGAGGAAATACATATTTTTAAAGGTACTTTTGTTCAGTGTATTTCAGCCAAACTTAAGGAATGAGCAGTGCAACTTGAGGGATCTAGTTCTTACCTTTTCTTGCAACCAGCACACTTGCAATTGTGTCTGGTATGCTTGTTCCTGCTGCTAATAAAGTAAGGCCCATTACTGTGTCTGGAATTTCTAATGTTTCCCCTGTAAGAAACAAAGATACTACAAGTCACAAATATTATAGATTCACTAACCATTATCTTCAGGTATTTCAGAAATTTCCTTCACGGACAAAAAGAAAATAGGCATATTTAGATTTCAGAACTATGTTCTTAGATTTTAGCTAGCACAGTATTTGAATAAGATAGGTAAATGGGTGACCCGAGTGTGCACAGATTTTGAATGACAAATCTCTAAAGATACTTAATAGACCAAATTCTACCACGGTGTTAATTCCCCTGCTTATTTTGCTTACAGATTTTGGATGTTTACTGTTATCAAGGCTGTTGCTTAACATGCTAATAGGATTAGTCATTTTCTCTTTTTCAAAGCATTTTCTTAAAGTGGTCAGAGTAAAGCAAATTGTTTGTAGCTATTAATAGGCTGCAAATGTGTTCACATGGTATACATTTTTAGGTCCTGTTTTAGTGATATGCCTTAATTTAGTGTTTTCTTTGAGAAGGTACCATGCATCTGAGGAAAACAAAAGAGGGGTCTACCTGGGTGTTTCTAACATTTGGTCCCAGTTTGTTAATGCTTCTGTTAAATTTGATATCAGTTCAATATTTTTCAAAAGTGTATTCATTCTGGGAAACAGAATCAGAGGGAGGTTTTTTAAAAAAAAGTACATGCGCTCTTTTCAGTGTAACTGAAAATTTGCTTTAGAATCTTTTCTTAAAATGTCAATTAAAAGGACTTTAAGTAGCTTATTTATTGCATGCTTACATATTGATATTGGAATTAGAATTTGTTCGTTTTTGTTATTGGTTTGCTATGGTTCACATACACAAGTAACACTAATATTTATCATCTTGGGGGGATGTTCTATAATCTGTTACTTGATTTTGCTCTCTTCCTGTTTCCTTAAATGTCAAATTCTGGCTGAGAAAATTTAGAGAGATTTCATATGCAAGCTAATTGGACTTTTTCATCTTCCTCATTTAAAAAAAAGAAAAACTACTCTGCTTTTTGCTAACATACTATTCTAAGTCGTATTTTAATTTGGAAAAAGTCAGAGATTAGCAAACTTTATAAAGGGCCAGATAGTAATTATTTTAGACTTTGCAGGCTATGTGGTCTCTGTTGGCAATTATTCAGCTCTGCCTTGTAGGGTAAAAGTATCCATAAATAATATGTAAATGAATGGGTGTGACTGTGTTCAGTGAAACTTCATTAGCAAAAACAGGTGATCTGGTAATTTGGGCACACAGGTGGTAGTTTGCTCACCTCTGATAGAAGTCCATTCAGACTAACTTTTTTGGGGGGAGAAATTTCTGTTGTTTTTTTTTTTTTTCTGTTTATATTCAGTTTTTCCTTCTGGACTAGAAGTTCTGTGGGACTAGAGCTGATTATGACCAAGCAGTAATAGTTAAATTTTAATCCTGAAAGTAGTATAGAAACCTAAAATGAAACTTTATTTTACACCTTTTTCACTCGTTTCATTGTATGTTTATATTGCCTTATTAAAAAACAAAATGAAGTGTAATCCAGTCAAACAGTAGGCACACACCGTTTTCCCAAAACACTGGCACCTTGCTATATTTTTCATTATATAGTGGAATTCAGTATAAAGAGTATATTGTCATTCCCATGTAGATATCCTGTGATTATGATTTTATTTATAAGATGATCCCTTGACTTGTACCCCTGGGCTGTATAAAAGTAAGAATATAGTAAGAATAGTTGGTATATAACATGCAACTCACAGAACCTGAATGGTCTTGTTGGCATATTAATATTTACTCTTTTTGTACTTCTGCACTCATCTTTAGTCTTTGCTGGAAAAGAAAATCTTGTCCTTAGATTACTTTTAGTGAATCTGGCAGTTCTTACATGAAACTAATTTTTTCTTTTCAAATCGTGCTCATACTTAAGATACATACCAGTAATTGTGACCATCCAGACCAGAATGTATGTAAATGCAGATATCCATACTGCTGACATGAAAAAGGTTATCACAAAATAATTTTTCCAAAACTTTCTTCTACAATCTGGTGTGGTTAGAAAAAGTAATGTAATAACAGGAAGGGATAGTACCCAAAAAATTCTTTCTAAGTCTGCTTCAGGCATGTTGAAAACACTTGGTGGATCTGTTGAGGAAAAATTAAATGATTTTTGAGTTTTCTCAAATGGTCAATTGAGTTGGAAATGTCCATTTAGAAAGCTATATTGAAATAAGTTAGCTGTATCAGTTTTTAAGAGGCTATTTAAAACATTTGAATACCTCATTAACGATATTGCTGCCAAAAGGAAACTAATTGAGACTTCAGGGCAGACAGTGTAAAATGTGATACTCAGCATATCTCGATTTGGGGGCTTAACTCCCACCAAAATATCTTTGCTCATTTGCTAAGTATATTAGAGATAATGTTTATGAAGTGTCAGTTGGACATCTCTTGGTTTTCTACAGTGTGAATGGTCTTGGAATTTTTTTTTATTAGGATTAATCTGGCTTCTACCTTAGCAACCTGTCTGTTGTCTCTACTTCCCAGTATTGATAATGCCGCTAGCCTCCCCTATGAGATAAAAATGCATATGTAAGAGTATAAAATATGGAAGGCTTGTTTCATTACTTTCTTTACTACATTCAGAATTCACCTCAGTTCTTAAGAACTTTTAAGAAAACAGGAACTAGTATAGAATCTACAATGTAATTTATAACCTTGAGCATGTTCCTTCATTTAATTTGTTTTATTAAGTAAACAGAAGACAATATATTGGATAAAAATGGGAATTCATTTTGAAATTGTTTAAAATTTGTATGGCATTAAAAAATAATGTACTCGTATGTTGAATCAAATCACATTACCACTAATGCTAGTAAAATAACTCTTTAGAATTTTTTTTTGTGAAGCCTTAGCCAATTGGTCATCAAGTAATATTAGATATAAGTTTAGTGTAATGAAAAAAGTTGAACTGGTCCTTTGGTGTTTCTTGTAAATAAAATTTAACTTAGAGATGTTTATCTCTTGCACCTGAAAGACTACAATTTTTGTAAGAAGGAAAGAAGTGTTGTTTCAGTTTTTTTAGATAGTTAATCAGGATAACTTCCTTTTCTAATGTACTTAATTAAATTTAGAATTTGTTTCATACAACCACTTCATAAAAAAAGTAACCCATAAATTTGTATTTCTGGCGATTGCTGAATTTGACTTCCCGCTAGAAATACTTACCTGCATGTTTTGCTACTGCTTCAAATGACATGTTCAAATTCAGCTGTTTTCTTCTTTCTTTTTTCCTCACACCAACCCCTTTCAATGAAATCTCTAGCTTTTGTAAGTGGTTTTCCATTTTCTCAATCATGAACAAAGCCTCAGCATTGTCTGCTCCCTCTCTGGCCCCATACAGTCCTTCAGTTGCGTAGCCTTGGTGATGCTTCCCCTGTACATTGTCTGACGCGTTCTCTCTGATTACCACTGCCTCTGCTCTGTCTAGGCAACTACCAGACACATCAGCTGTTAGCAGCCTCCTACAGACACCCATGTCTTTTATCCCAGTATTTCAATTCTAACAGTCCCTGCGTACAAACCTGTAAAGACTCTTGTACTAACATGTAAGACTCTTCCTATCGTTCCTTTCTGTACACCCTTCCTCTTCGTCCTTACTGTGCTCATTCGGTGCTTCAGTTACGCTAATACTTGAACAGGCTGTTTTGTTCCTATTAATTCTTTGACATCAATATATTTTACTCCTATCCTTAGAATATATTTTACTCCTATCCTTGTGTCATTTCCATAATAAAGACTAAAATTGGTGTTACTTATTGGTCATAAATCAGATCATTGGTTAAAATCTGATGTATAAGGCTCAGGTTTTGCTCCTTTGTGGTAATCTTTCCTATCCATCTTCAAATTTTATAGTTTGTCCCATTTGAAAACTTCAGTTAACCTTTCTTTCTCTTTATTACTATGGGCATACTTCATTTGATTGTGCTTTGTTTTACTGCATTTTGTAGGTACTGTGTTTTTTAGAAGATAGGTTTTTAGCGATACTATCAAGCAAGTGTATTGGTCCCATTTTTCCAACAGCATTTGCTCACTTCATGTCTCACATTTTGGTAAATCACAGTATTTCAAACTTTTTCATTATATTTGTCATGGTAATCTGTGACAAGTGATTATGATTTGTTGAAAGCTCATGACGGTAGCATTTTTTAGCAATAAAAGTTTTTAAATTAAGGTATGTACATTGTTTTTTAGACATAATGCTATTGCACACATAATAGATTGCTATATAGTGTAAACCTGACGTTTATATGCACTCAGAAACCAGAAAGTTCATTGACTTGCTTTATTGCCCTACTCGTTTTATTGTGATAGTCTGGAACTAAGCCCCAAATATCTCCAAGGTATGCCTGCATTTAATCCTTCACATTTTAGCTATTTTGTTTTTTTTCTTACAGTATTGAGAGCTTAAGGATAGGGACTGCCTCTTCATCATTTCTGAATCTCCAGTGTCATTTGCATAGGAAGTATGTAGTTCTAGCGAACATAACTTAATAGTGGGCTCGATGTGCTTATTACCTTCAGAAACCTGACTAAGGCTATGTAAACTCATAGGAAGTTGGGAGTTGCCAGAATCTTCATAAAATATTCCACTGTCAGTTCTTGATTGCCGACGGATGAATGCTTGACCCTCATCTTCCCATTCCATCAGTGGCTGCTGTTCACTTCTCTCCTCCATAGCTTTGGCAAGACAGGTGCAGCAAGGACTGCATTTCTTTATGATATATTGGTTAATTTTAATGTCAAAACACAGCACCAAAACATATAATCCATATATCAAAAGCAATAAAATTCCTTCATACCTATAGAAAGAGAAATTGATGTGTTTTTAAATTAAAAGCAAGTTGTTTTAGAGTTAATAAGTTTTGTTAAATATCTTTAATAATTTTCTAATGCAGATTCTTTCAAAATGGTAGGCATAAAAAATGCTTTGAAAAAGAATAAAAATTGTAGACTTTCAAAATAAAAGTTTACTGAATAATGATGAGCATTGTCCACCTCAGTTCATTGGCAGAATACATTCCCCAAAGTACATAATAATTATAAAAGAATATAGATAGTATCTGTTAGTTCATTTCAATGTCTAATCAAATTTACCAGTTTAGAAATTCTGTGTAAAATATTGAGAATATTTGGCTGGGGCTTTTCAGTTTGCTGTACAAAGATTTTTTGGGGGTGGATGATTTTAATTTCACCTAATTTGGATTGTATTCACAAGATTTATTTACTTTTAAGAATTTTGTTCTTAAAATTATACCTTGAGGAGTTAGAACTGTCTCCCTATACTCTGATATTTTTATTTTGTAGCCAGTGAATTCTTGGTGTATCTGAAAGCAGGGTTGTTGATTTCCCTAAAAGAGGGAGCATTAGCTTGGGTACTCAGTGATTTTCCCCTTACAACTGCTGAGTCTCAGAAGGATCCCTACTGTAACTAACAGTCTTTCTTTGGGAGACAGACTAGATTTTAGGATGATTCATTTAGAAATTTTACTGTTTGCTAAGTTTCTTGATAGCAGATATCATGCAGGGGTGCTAAATAGTAGCACTCCAGAGGGGTACCATTTACAGTATTTTCTGTTTTTCTGGTGTCTTCATGCATTGCACAGTGCGCAACCTATGTGACTGTGTTTTATGTTTCTCTATCCCTTACGATTCCTAGCATAGCAATAAAACACCTAAGAGATACCTGGTGCACATGAGGTGAAAGTTATCTGCCCACTAAGTCACCCCCTTTTTCATTTCCTGGGAACAGCAAGGCAAAAGGAGATTACAGCAAAAGCAAACAGTTTTTAATATTGATACCTCTTGCTAAATTAGCATCAGAGAAACTTGGAGGAATTTAAAGGGACTTCTTTTACTTCCTCCATCATCTCTCCAGTCTTGTGGCCACGACCATTTCTAACAGGCACAGTAAACAATAACCCAGTAGGTAAAAAAAGCCAACAGCTGGGGCTTCAATGGCAGCAAAGTTGAGAGACTTCTGGACAGATACTGGGGAGAAGGAAGTAGGGTAATATCCAGTGATTAGTGAGACACGAAGGCTGATGTGACTGAAAAAGAAATTGCAAAGAAGGGAGGGCCCAGCCAGCAACTGTGATGAGGGTTAGCTCAGCTACCCACTGGAAAATGGTGTGGGAGTGGCAGATAATTGAGAAGTGAGAAATAACAGTTCTGAAGAAAAAAATGTTGCTAAACCATCAGAATTTCATAAAATCCTCTCTGTAATTATGTTTTACATTAAGAGTAACAATTATTTCAAGCTTACCAGTAAACTTGGTTGTCAAATATTATACCAAGAACTGCCGCTATGCTAACTGCATATGCTGCACAGTCTCTGAATAGGGGCCAACACGATAGGGTTGAAACCTGTAAAATGATAGTTAATTCAGTTTTCATTGTGCTGTAACTTCTTCAAGCACATGTTTCGTGTAATACTAAAATTGTGTATTTGTACTAAAATACTGTTATCTTGCATATTGCTTAGAGAAAAATGAATTTTTAAGAAAAATTGTGTTTCTAAACCTCTGATTTTCATAAATCTGATCAAGAGCTCTTTCTGGGTTAACTTTGAATACATATTGTTTTTCTACTGATGAATAAATTTGATTGAACACATTACTAGTGCCTTGTTTGTTTTAGACTATAGAGTGTTCTTGTAATTTTTAAGGTAATACATTTTGTTGACTGAAGTTTTCTTACCGCATTAGATAACAAGCCACAGGCTGCACAGATGCCCAGGAGATTATAAACTGCAGATCCAAGAATGGTACTAATGCCAATATCTCCCTGTGTGATAAATACACCTATGAGCAAGACAGTAGCCAAATTAGTGTTACTAGACTTGAAGAAGATGAAATCACATTGAGTAAGCAAGAAAAACAAGGAGCAGTATTTACCCAGGAAAGCAGTTACTAGTTCAGGAGCTGAACTACCAGCTGCCATAAAAGTCGCACCTGCAACATCCTGAGACAATCCGAGGGCTGAAGGCAAATGAAATGATGTTACGCCTGGTACAGTGACAAATGAAAGTCTCTTCATAACTAAGTACTGTAGATTCTGAAAGCTATAGCTTCACAGAAGAGCACTAATACTGACTTCAACTGGAAAAATAAAACATGCAGATTGAAAAATAGAGGAATCCAGTGTCTTGCTTTCTTTAATAATTCATTACTAAATGCTTTCATAGAACAAACAGGCCAAGACACTGTTGGAGCTTTGCTGCAATTCATTCTGAGTGCCAAGATTTGGGATCTTGTAGGACCCAGAAAAGAGTCGTTTCTGGCTGTAGGGGTCTGAATGTGTGTAGCAAAAGCATGACTTCTTTAAAACTACACTGTTAACAGTGCCCCAAAAGGAGCTAAAAAGGTATTTCAGGACCCCTAATCCAACTTGAAAAAGAAACGTGAACATTGGTAGGTTTTGACATCTGTAAGTAAATCTGAATTAAGGAGCTTATTTGATGAATTGGCAATTTCAACCTTGTCTAAATACAAATGAGAGGAAATCAGTTAATAAAAATCAAATTAAGGTTTACTATTGTATAATTACTCTTGATTTAGAACATGGAACCATTAAAACTGCTATAGAGTAGGAAATACAAGAAAATAACTACCATTCAAATAGTTTGTGTATATTCCTCAGACAGGCATGCAAATCCACTGTCTTCAGGGACTGACAAGGTGAGAGTCTTAAGAAATTTTTGGCCCTTTTAGTTTTTGAACTAAGGGACCTACTATGGGAAGGAAAAGAGAAAGCCACATTGAAACGACGTTGCGTTGGGAAAGCTAAGACAAAGTTGTATCAGAAATCCCCACTGAGATTTTACTGATAGATTTAAAAAATGGTCATTAGGGGTAGCACGCTGGACACTAAATTGTTTACCCTAAGTTAAAGGCGTCATAGTTAAAACTGAAATCCAGTTTTCCAAGGCTTTTGATAGCAACCCCCTGTTAGTGTTCGTTTACCTATTGATTCTTGACACTTCAGTCTTCCCAGACCTTCAAACTACAGTGTACTAGTTGAGTTCCTGTCACCTGTGGTCAGTTTCCTTGTACTTCCTGCCTATGGGGACCATTACCTATTGCTCACTCTCAGGTCCATCTCATGTTGTACCGTGCTGGGACATCTGCCATTGACCTTACTGATTTTTTTTGCTGTTCTTGTGCCATATTGCATCTTACAAAAATGGCCACACTATTTCTGCCCACGTGATTTTCCAAAACTGTTCCATTCTGTAGCAAAAAAAAAAAATGAGTTTATATGTCACCTTCTAGATGAGTCTTTGTAGATGAGCCTTTGTGACTTTTGACTAGTAAGTATGGCAGAGCCAGAGTATTTCCAAGGCTAGGACATAAAAGGTGACAAATCTTTCTCATGGTTCTCTCTGGAGGGACATTGCTTTAGATCCATAAGCCACATTAAAAGGCTGGCTACTATGAAATTTCCATACCAGAAAGACCGCATGAAGAGCCATATTGAAATAGAGATGCCTGAGAAACCCCTATTTCAACCCCCAAACTGTGAGTCTTCCTGTCCCAGGCACCAAATGTGAGGAAGAGGGCATTCAGAGAATTCCAGCCCTCTCTTCTAACTTCATGAGAGACCTCACCTCTAGTAAGAACTAAGCTGTGCCCAGTAAATCCCCAAAGCTGCGGGAGATAAAAATTAAATGTTTTAAACCATTAGTTTTGGGTTGATTGATAATTGGAACACCTGGGTAATGTTAATTTGTTAAACTTGATGAGTACCTACTGTGTCAGATGCTTTTATTTATTTATGTACCAGGAATATGGTAGAAAAAGCAAAAGTTTCTGCTGTTGTGGACCTTTAATTCTAGTTAGAGGAGACAGACAAGCAAAATATGTGTCATGTAAGAAATAGCAAGGAGCAAAAGCAGGGAGGGAGGGTAAAAAATGTCATGGAAGAAGGACTGTCATTTTAGATTGGGCAACCAGGAAGGACTTCACAGCTAAAGTCTTAAAGTTGAGGGGTCTAGCCACCCTCACACCTGGTGTAAGAGTACTATAGGCAGAAGGAATGAGTGCAGATGTTCTGAGGTAGAAGGTAGCCCGTGTGTTCAAGAAATGGAAAGGCCAGGGTGTCTGGAATAAAGTCTGTAAAGGTATAGCAGTAGGTTATAAGGTCAAAGGTAATGGATGGCCAGATCATGTAAGACCTTGTGGATCCTAGTAAGGACTTTTAGCCTGAAAGATTAAGGAAGTGCTTCAAAAGTCATTCACATACTGCCTGACCCAGTGGTCTTTTTTTTTATCATGGGGTTAGTTGGCCTTGGAAGTCCAACCAGCTCTTGTCTGAGTCATTTTGCCACCTGTGAAACCTTTGTTGTGAAAAATCTTCTCAGGATAGTTGGAATGATTCAATGAGGTCCTCGAGCCTATTCATCATTTTACCTTTGGTCATGTCACTTGAACATCCGCCTGCAGTGACTCATGAAGGGAGAGAAGTAATGTTTTGTGTAACATACCTCATGGCATTCCTTGTACTAGTTAGAGTTACGTATGTGTGTGTGTATGTATGTATATGTACATACTTATTACATATACATATATGTATACTTTTTACAACTCTGTGATATGTAGTAAGGCCAATTGGTCATAACATTTAAAATAAAGTGTATTTGCTCTATGATTAGCATTTTTCATTTTAGGACTGAAGTAAATAACATATTTATTGTATACAATTCACTTTCATATATATAACTTAATAATCTCAACTATCCTCAAATATGAGTGGGGATATTTCCATTTTACAGATAAACAGGTTCAGAAAGTTAAGTAACTTAAAGTTACATGGACAATAAGGGTGTTAAATGTGAGGAGTTAGGGCATAAATCAGAGTCTATTAAGTTCAGTGCTATTTCTATTTCACAACAGAAACCCAATATAAAAATGACATTTAGGCAGGCCAATTATAACAATGGTTGATTGAGTTATTTTCTTCCCTGTTTTGTGTACTGGCATATAACTACCCCCATTCTGTTCCTTTCCAAGGGAAAAAATAGTTCCTGGGAGTCAGAAATACTTTGGAAGTCTTCCAGCATATTGTCCAGAGAACGTATAGCATTTAGTGATATTGGATATTATCATGCATTCTTTTCTCAAATCAAATCAGGATTAGGTAATATGTGGCAGAATTGAAAAAGAAGAAAATGCTTTATCTTGAATTAACTGTCCAAACTTGGTGCAGCTGAAGAGTGAATGACTGATCTTTGTTTAATGCTAGCTGAAGAATCCTTCATTAGAAAAATTCAATCTCAACAGAGAAATGGTGATCTGTGGGGCTGTTGGAAGGTAGGAAAATAGGTGGCCCTTTCAAACACTTTCGTTATCACAAGGCAGTAACAATAAAGCTTATTACTATTCAGTGAGCTCTAATTGAGTTATGAAAGGAAAGATTCTGTATAGATGGATGTGTAAAACTTCAAAGATACCTAAGCAAATTATATTTTAAGGTTTTGAGCATATTTTTTAAAATGGTTTATACCTTTGAACTTTAGAATAGACTGGCCTTGTCTTCACTGACCTTTTGGGTAGCATTTCTCTTTGCTATAGTTTATTATTAAAGATAAATCGTTATATTTTTTTTCCCCTCCAGAGCTATTACTTTTTTCCCTCTCTCTTACTGTAAAGGAATAATCACATGTCCTTCAGGATATAGTAGAAATGTTCAATGTGAATTTTCTTTATAGGTTTAGATATCAATTACATTATTTATATAAAGTGCAACTTTATGATAATGAACTGATTACTAAAACTCATCAGACTTTTCTTAAGCATGTTCTCTTCTGTGATGCCATGTTGGAAGGTTTATAACAGTTTTTGAAAACTCCCTACTGGAAATATAGCAGAAAGAGTTTTAAAACTAAAATGGAGACTTGGGATCTGGCCCTGCCAATACCTTGATATGACACTTCAGACAAGTCATTCAGACAAGACTTGTGTTGTGTCATCTGCAAAATGGAGGATTGGACACTACACCATCTTTAAGGTATCTTCTAACTTTATCAATTTTTACTCAAAATGTGGTGTATGAATTCTATGCCTTAAGACTCTATACCACATATTGTTAAATAAGTTCCTTTTATAATTAAAGAAAAACCCTGTATTACTGAATATTTAGAACATGGGGGTAAAAAATAGAAGGGGGACAGTCACTTACTTTTACTATTGTACTTTAACCACTACCATCATTTTAGCATATTTTCAGTCCTTTTCACAATGCACATTTCAGTAGAACTACAACCACAGGCTATATGCAGTTTGGTATCCCCTGGCACAATTTTAAAAAATCCTCAGTGACAACAAATTTTCATGCATTGTGACTGGATTTGAGTTTTAGAAACAATCAAAAGTCATTCAAACCCAACTCTAGTGACTAGGGTGGGTAGTCATGCTGAGTAATTCTATTTTGGGTCCAAAATGAAGTGTGACAGCAAACCAATTCTTTTTTTATGATTTGCAAAAGTGGTTCTGACATTAATTTAAAATATATTTTTAGAAATATTTTGAACAAAGCATCATTGGGATAAATGCTTAGTCTCTCAATGCACAACTGCATGTATATGCTCTGTGATGTTTTTATCGACAAAAACATTTTGGAGTTCTTTATAGTTATCACCTCATATTTTGAGCCATGACAGAACAGATTCTGAAACCCTGTTTAATGCTTTTAAAGGCCTGATGCTGCTGAAAAACAAGAACTCCCCCTAACCTAACCTAATAGCTATGATTATTACAGTGAATTTCCACCTGCCCTAAGCCTATCATATAAAGCATACACAAGAAAATTTATCTCCAAACCTCACAGTTACCTGAGTTTTAGGGTCTCACATTTTCCCAATGTCACATAGGTAATAATTTCAGAGATGGGGTGGGTACCTAGCTCTTTTTGATTAAAAAAACTGCTCTTTCAGTTATACATATAAGTAAAGTGAAGAGATTGCTACATTGCTTTAGTACTATTATTTATTATCATCATCACCACTGCCTGTTCCTACAATAGCAACCTGGTAATACCAGCCGACTTGGCATTTATTTAGATCTGCACATCTGGGTAGATTTAGATGCAATCCCAGGGGGCCACAAGTTAGATCAGAGAGAAGATAAAAACAAAGAGGATGAAAATACTCGTAAGAGGAGGATGAGTGCCTGCGTGGCAGGGAGCAAGCACTAGTCCTAGATTCTTGCTTCTTTGGGAAGGATTTGCCTCTGTAAATTTCATGAGGATTAAGAATCAAACAATCCCCTGAATGAAACTGTAGGCTATCCAAATGTTGTATCACAGAAATTATTTGACTCCCTTTCAATTGTGTCAATTTAGAACAACAGACCATGAAAAAGTGTATGATATAAAAATTATATTAGAGAAAGGGTTAATATTCTTATAGTTAAAAAAATGTCTTGGAAATCAATAAGAAAAAGACCAATACCTCCCCTTCCTGTTAGAATATGGGCAAAAAGAAATCACAAAAGCAAAACCACAAAGTTCAGCAAATGTAAAATATTCAATAATTTTGAACATACAAATAATAAGACAAATATAAATGTTATAAAATGAAGTTCCATTTTAAAGCAATTAACAAAGACAATGAAAATGATATTATTCATGGTTTTCTGGAATGGAAGCTACCCCACATTCTGGAGGCTTAAGCTGACACATTTAAACCTGAAACCCACAATGTATGAGATGGCAATGTATAAGATAAAGCTTAAAATATGCGTAGCTCTGCATCTTTATAAGGAAATGATCAGAGAAGTTTGCGAAGATTTTATACAAGTATGGGCATAACATTATTTAGAACAAAGAAAAATAATGAGATTAATTCTTTTTAAAATGATAAATTTCTACTGGGTTACTTCTGCTCAAATAGCTTACAGAATCATAAACTATTGTGCTACCATTAAAAATCACATTTTTAAAGAGTACTAATATTAGAAAGTGCACAAAAAATATGAGGAAAAAGACAAAACCTCAAACTGTATATATAGGGAGATCTGAAAGACTGAAAGGAAATACACCAAATGATAACTGGGGATCTCTGCATTGTGGGAATGTAGGTGATTTTACTATTTTACTTTTCCTTCTGTTTTTCCTGTATTTCATCAATCTAAGCAAAAATACTATGTTAAAGTAATTTAATCCCTATTAAAGAAAAATATCAGTGTCATAATGTCAATAGACAAATGTATATATTTACATCTACTTAAGTTTAATAATAATAATTACAATAAACTGATGCTGACCTGTTCTGTAATATTTTTTCATTAAACAAGAGTGTGTCAAATGCCTCTGCTACTGCCTGGGCCTAAGGATACTGCTGTCCTTCAGTGAACAAGAGAGAAAATGGCCTGACTTGCATTTCTGGGGGAGGTGAAGGACGGGGCCATGGGAAGAAGAGAGGGAGCTTATATTCATGCTCATCACCTCCATGAAGAAATGCTAGCAACGTGTGAGTATGTGTGTGCGTGGCAAGGGGAGAGGTTGCCATTTCTGTGCAGTCCCGTGAGTATGCAGTAGGATACCTGACCCTTAACTTTGGCCTTCTCTGAAGTGAACACGCTCTATGAATTCAACTAACCAAGCAGGAGACACATACTAGAAATGCTGGCACTTTTGCTTACATGGCAAAAAACATCACTGATAACCTGATTTTAGGAGCCAGGGCACCAATGAAAGGCCTAGACTCAGAATTCTGGGCAATTACATGGCTGAAGGGATAGAACTGATGGGCTGGGACTGGTGGATCTTATTTTCAGAAACTAGTAACTGAGCTTAATTTTTAATAGCTGAATTTACAATTACCTGAAGCTTGAGTTCACTCTACATAAGATGCAGGACTTATTTATTTATTGGTTTATAAACATCAATTAGTTTCCTTACGGGCAGAGGCTGGGAAAGGAAGTGGGATTGGGGTGGGGTCCTTAATGGCATTTGTTTATCACCAATCTTTAAAAAAGTTATAGCAATTTTAGAGTAAAACTGAAAAAAAATTCAAAGTATAAAGTGGCAAGTATTAGAAATCCATTATATTAGGAGTATTCAGCAACTACATATATGTGAAAACTTGAAACAGTAAATGGCCAGGCAGTATAATAATGATGGCTGGGCACCATAAAGATGTCCAGCTGCACATTAACTACCAAGAAAAACCACACACAGGCCAATTCCTTAAGACATGACCCTACAAAACAGAAGTCAGAGCTCTGCAACTAACTGAGATGGACAGAATTATTGCTGACCTGTTTGAAAGACAGCCACATATATGTGGCACACCTCTTCTGGAAGGTTACAGGGTAGATTTCCAGCCACTTACAGTCACTGATGATTTCCAGGGAGGGTAGGAAGTACTCATCACAGACAATAGACACGGCCATGAACATGTAAAGGATAATTAGGAAGTAGATTATAATGCCTCCATCTGCACGCTCCTGTTTCGTGAAAAACCCTTCAGGAAATTCCAGGGATGGAGACATAACGCATTGGGTGGTATTTCCTGGTAAGGAAAAGGAGGTGAAAGTTTGAAGTATGTTGCAGTCACATATTCCAAGGCCACAAAGGGGGATTCTTTAAGAAAGCTAACTGTGTGGTATCTGGGTGGAATTTTAAGAACCCTGGTGAAAACATATAAAGCACTTTTTGAATTTGACATAGCTGTAGATCCTTAAAAAGTAGTCTTTGGGACCTGAAAGAGGTCCTTTAATGCAGTAAGCTTATGATAGTGGAAGAATTAAAAAGAGGAAATCATTAAATCACTTTTCCTTGTCTGCTTTATTTCTAAAAGAGAATTCTGAACTCCTTTTCCTCATCAGGTAGAAATTATACCTGTGATGATAAAGATTTCTGGTATTTCCCATTTAAGAGCCCAAGGTGTCCACAGGCCTGCAAAGGATCATCCATTTTTGAAGAAATAATTTCTAGGATAGAAGAAGATTGTTTTTTTTCTTGATGGTCTCCAACAATAAGAACTGGGGCTAGCCTGCTTTATGATGTCTGTGAATTATTTTGGAGCTGTCTTTGAGAACTTAATTTGATGTATTATAAGTGTTTGGTATTCTTCCAAATGCTGAAAATCAGAGCAAATACAGCAGGAAGCATAAGCAAAAGGGAGTTAAGTGAGAATTTCTCTCTCTGTCCTTTCATCTGTAGCGGCGGGGGTAGCTGACCCCAGTGTCCACCTACCTGTGGCCTTTGGGAGACGCTGGGGCAGGGCAGCGCCCGGGGCAGGCAGGTGTGCAGTAACCCAGAGGATGCCGAGGAGCAGGGCCCTGGTTGCCCACCGCGAGCCCCCTTCTGTTTGCATGTCTGCTGTGCGCTTACTGCAGCGAGCAGCTCCGGCAAGGGAGAAAAGGAGGATTAAGCTGAATCATGTGAGGAGTCTCCTTCCTGTCCAGCACATCTCAGCAAGGCCAGCGCAGGAGAGAGGGTGATTGGAGCCAGTGCAGCTTCTCTGGTCAGGAGCCCCACACCCCGGGGAAGCTGGGGGCGTGGGGCAGGGAGGAGAGCAGACAGTCCTTGTCTACAGCTGCTCCCGTGGCCCAGGGTCCCGGGATCAGGGCAGCTTGCTCTTTATGGCGTGATTTACTTAGAGTCTTTGTACTCGCTGTTGGACTTTCTCCAGCTTTGT
The DNA here is from genome assembly GCF_040802235.1 of Manis javanica. NCBI lineage: Eukaryota > Metazoa > Chordata > Mammalia > Pholidota > Manidae > Manis > Manis javanica. The sequence goes on along the minus strand of NC_133163.1, from coordinate 98,067,747 downwards.
AAGGATCTGAGTTTGCAACTGCTTCCACCTCTCTCCCTCCAGCCCTTCTTCTAGAATACGTTGAGACTATGTAGGTGTATTCTTTAGCTATGTTGGCACCTTATGTATTTTTGTTTTGGCTTCTCATTGTTATCTCCAATTAGGGCAAGTGGCAGGAAGGTCACTTAGAAAGTTACTGCATTCAAGTGGAGAAGTGATGGTGGCTTGAACCAGAGTAGTGGCAATGGGACAGGAGCGAAGTGGACAGCTTCAAGAACTATTAAGGAGGCATAGTAGATGCTATTTGATCATTGATTAGCTGTGCTTTCTGCCAGAGGTTCTAAAATGCAAGTTTGACAAGCCAGGGAGTGTTCAAATACAGACTACTATGTCCTGAACCCTAGCACTTGCTGAGCTTGCCAAGATGTTGAGACCTCTTGGCAATATAGTAACATGTGGCTAATAGCACAGGGTCTGGAGCCAGACCACTTCGTTTGAGTCCTAATACTGCTGCTTACTAGCTGTGTGATTGTGGCAAGTTATTTAACCTCTCAGCTCTTCTGTTCCACAATCTGTAAAATGGAAAGGTTATAGTACCACCTCCAATTAGGTTGTGGTGAGGATTATATAAATGAATGCATGTAATGTGCTTAGAATAGCCTTTGTCACATGGTCAATGTTATCAACCTACCTGTCTATCTATTAATATTATTATGAATGTATTATTCTTAACTGAGATAGAAGCTTCTTGGCATAAAGGAATTTTCTTTTTAGTTTTGTAGCTCTCATGGTTCCTTTGCTTTGCAGATAAAGCGTAAGAATTGATGTGGTTGCCAAGTTTTAAATTTAGAAATTGGGTTTTCTGGTGAAAGGAGTTAAGTTACTTCTAATGTTTATGATCTTAGGTTGGTAAAATTTCTCAAACACCCTTAAGCGTTGCTGGGAATTGATTCTCATTATAAACCTCTCTGAAACTGTCATTTCTAGGAACTGACTGTCCAGATGTGTGGTGTGGTTGGGAGGCTGGGATGATGAGTCACAAAAGTACAGTCCAATAACAGCAGATTCTCAGCAAGCAGAGTTCCAGCTGATGATACCCATGGGAGGCATGCCCTGGACCACTGACTGCACTGTGGTCTCAGTGCCAACAGTGGCTACTGTCTGGGGAAGAGGCCATTTCTGTGCTGAGTGAAAAGGTCTTTGAGCCTTTCCTCTCCAAAACATAGTAGGTCAACCGGTTAATAAAGCTAAACATTAAAAACAAACAAAATAGCTCAAAAACTCAAACCCACAGTGAACACTTTCAGTGCATGATGCTAATCTAGGAAACAGAATATCTGAAGATACAATCCAATTACAATGAAACAGGAGTGCCTTGTACACTGTACTTAATAAATGTTTGTCAATTGATTACATTGTAATGATTCTTGAAAACACATTCCCACAACACATACTTGTTCTGAAGTATACATAAAATATTGATTTACCAAAACAGAGAATTTAGGAGACTAGTCAGATTTGCTTATTAATTTATTTTTCATTTTCCAAAAGGATCTTAAAGTTTTTATTGTAATATAAAACACAAAGTCACACAAAATAAAACTGTAGTTTATTATTACATTATTCTTATTGTTTTTTTATTTTTATAAGATGAGCTCCCTAGTAAACACTCCAGGTCAAGAAATAGAACTTTCCGAACTACCCTGGAAAAGCCTTTATGTGTCTCTATCTCAACTGTGCCTTTTCTCTGAAAGTAACTAGGTTCCTGAATTCTGGTAATCACTTCATCATGTGTGTATTTTTAATAGCTTATCACCCATCCCTAATTAGATGCATCCTTACGATACTATAGCTTAGCCGTAAGAGAAAAAAAGCCTTTTAAGTCTCTTTTAGTGTATAGGGTTCCCCTCCTTTCTCTTTTCCTTATAATTTGTTTGTTAGAAAACCCCAGGGCATTTATTTGATCTGCAGTTCCCCAGTCTTATGAGTGCATTGTTGATAGTGTCCTATGGTATAGCTCATTATCTTCTTCCATCTTCTGTATTTTGTTAATTGGAAGCTGGTTGCAGAGGCATGAGCAGACTTAGTTCTGTCCCTTTGACAAGAGTATGGGTGGTGGTGTGATCTTGAAAGATCACAATAGCTGTTTGTGTCTCTTTTTGTGGTGTTAGTAGCCATTTATGCTCATTACCTAAATGCATTCATTCTTTAGAGGTTGTAAGATGGTGGCATTCTATAATTTCTTCTTTGTTTATTACTTGGAATATTCTACAGTGGGGTGATTTCTATCATCTACTCTTTAGGTACCCAGTGGTACCCAGTTTATATAGAAAAAACAAGATACATGCTTGATTCTTTTCCTTTATCATTTTCAAGGTAATTGATTCTACATTCTCCTCCCCAAGTAACCAATTAGATTTTAAAAATTATGAGTGAGTGCATTAAATATACTTGATGGCTCCAATTGCAATTATCCTTTTTGGAGATCAAATACTTTCATCTTAGCTGGTGGGAGCCTCTTCAAATTGACTTCCGAGAGTCTTTGACATGTTCTTCAGTTTTTGATAGCTTTCTCATTACTTGATATAGAAAGATGTTCCAGGCTCAGCTTAAACATAAAACCAGCCATTTCTACAAAATTTATTTTAAGTGGAAAGTATATCATGACCATGATCTAAGAATCTGGGTTGCTATGAATGTTCATCGCTCACTGTTTGTATCTTTCACGCTGTCTCTGTCCCCCCCACCCCACACACCCCTCTTAATAAAATACCTCATGAATTCATACTAATACTTCTCATGCAAGAGTCCTGGTTCTTAAGGACCTGGAGGGTGACAATTAGAATATCCAATGTTTCATAATTACTCACTGACCCTATATTACATATATAAGAGTCTCATATTCTTATGTAAGAATAATAATGATACTACCACCACTAACATAATAACTGAGAAGAGTTTTAAGAATTTGCATATACTCTTTCCATTTTCCTTCTGTTAAAAAAGACTATCTGCATTGCATATAATCATCAAATACACTTTCCCATTAAGACTCATTTAGTCTTGGTATTACACTACCAATAACTACATTTTTCATGCTTGCTACCATTCTTAGGTTGACATTTCTGTAGATGTTTTAATATCTGAAACTTTTCTAGCAGATTCCTTGGAAGAGTTCATGGAACAATATTCCTTGAATTCTTCGTGGACAATGGTTTGCCAATGCTCTTTATGCTTGAAAAGTCAGCTTTGCTGGATATGAAATCATTGGCTCACATTTTTCCTCTTGAGTATCTTAAATATGTTACTCTATTTTCTCTTGGCATAAAGCATTGTTGTTAGCGGTTGATAATTATATAATTTTCTTCCCCTTGAAAGTCACTTGCTTTTTTTCTGGATACTTAGAAGAGCTCTTTTTTCCCTTTTTCCTTACAATTCAGTAATTTTACTAGAATATACATTCTTTGGTCATTCTGGGTCAATATTCTTAGGTATGTGGTGTGGTCTTTCAATACATAGCTTCAAATCACTTTATTTTTGGAAAATTTTATTGAATTATAGTTTTCAGTATTTGTTCTGTTCCCTTTCTTTGGATTGATATTTTCAGGGCCTTCCACTGTTCCTTCAGTATTTTTACTTGGTCATGAATCTTTTCTATCTCTTTCTTCATTTCTTTTTGATTTAAAATGTTTCATTTTTTTCCTATTTCTCTGAAGACCTTACCTGTTGTGTTTATGCTCATGTGTTCCTTCTAGTTTCATAGCGATTTTTTCAAAAATTGTTTACATCTAGTCTTTTCTCATTGCCACCGCCTCATTTCTGAGTTTTTTCTTCCTGATCCTGATTATGTTGTTCGTCATGTCTTGTATGGTTTTCTTCATGCATTTCAGGTTGTAGAAGGTTACAGGTGGGCACATCTTGCTGGTGTGTTTCTATTGCCTGAAAAGATTCTGCTTTTCTGCTCCTTATTCTCTTTCATTCTTATAACAACTTTGTGTGGAATTTGACCTTCACACCTTTCTTTTTCTCATTTTTATGTGAAATTAATTCTTCTGGCACTTTTAGAAGAAGGTATTGTTCAATATAGCTTTTCTTGATTCACAGAAATCCCTCTTCTATTGTTTTCTTGTAGTGTTTAAAAGTAAGGTAGTTTGTTCTCTGAGACTTACTGTTTCTATCCTCCACTATTAGAACTTTTCTTTCCTCATTTCTCTATTGTCTCCATTCTGCTCAAAACCTTAAAATATAATTTGCTTAAGTATCTTTGAAGTTTTACACATCCATCTATACAGAATCTTTCCTTTCATAACTCAATTAGAGCTCACTGAATAGAACAAGCTTTACTGTTACTGCCTTGTGATAATGAAAGTGTTTGAAAGGGCCACCTGTTTTCCTACCTTCCAACAGCCCCACAGATCACCATTTCTCTGTTGAGACTGAATTATTCTAATGAAGGATGCTTCAGCTAGCATTAAACAAAGTTCCATTCTGCTTAGCTTTCAGTCCATGACTAGAAGTTTCAACATGTAGCTTCATATCTTTATGTGTTTGATCATCTTGGAGATTTCATGTACATCAGATCCTAGTGTGACACCTTGCACTCACCCGTTTAGAATGAATGAAATCTTTTCTGTTTCAACTGCTGTCCTCAAATAGCCCTGTTGTATTTCAGCAAATAGCTTGTGTCACAAGGGCAGTTTGTCCGACTCATTTGTATTGGGGTTCTTGGAGATAGTTTGGCATGATTTTATTTTAAATGTTCATGGATCTTCAGTTTTTCTATCTAGTTGCCTTGTCTGTTTCTATGTAGAGATCTGGAAAGATTAAAAAACCATGCCACTCTTATCTCTATCTTGAAAAATGTTTTTTGTTTTTAAGCAAAGGGATTCATAGTTGTATTCTTTTAACCAGTTACATTCTTTTAGTACATTGAACATATGATTTACTTTACAAAGATTCCATTTACATACAACCGGTAAGAAACTAATCTTTTATGTAAAGTTGCATGTAGATAAATTGCTAGATAGGTTCATGCTGCATAAACAAGACAAAACTGTGAACCTATTGGATGTTTGCTCTTTGGAATTTCACTTCAGTGAGCTTCCTTACTCTGATTTGTGAAATGAAAGGGCAGAACTAGAATTTAGTATATTCTGAGTTCTTAGCTCTGGCTAGTATTAAACATTATTAAACTCTGAGTGGTGGCTTGTACTCAAAATGGAAATGCAAATAAATAAACAAATAGAAAAGCTCCAGAACAAGCCATCTCTCGAAAAAGCCAAGTAAGCTGACCCATTAAAATCAATGCAGAGGTGGTTACCGAGCTGTGATCAAGTTAGAGATTTGTAGTCACTTTTCCTTTTAAGGAACAAAACTATTAGAATTATCTTCAGCTCTTCCTTGTTCACTGTCCAGCTTCAGGCTAACAGTCTTCTCTAAGACACCTGGACTTCTGCTGAGTTACACACCACCTGTTATGCTTGGGAATGAAAGCTAACAGTCACATGTTTACTAAACATACTAAACGTGAGTATTCATGTATACCATTCAGTGCAATTCTTCTACAACCTCAAAGGGTAGAGGAGAGGTTCTCACTCAATAGACTGCCCAATGGATGTTCTTGGTGACTTTAAAACTTACTGAGTATTTGGCACTTACCCAGACCAATTTAGTCAAAATCTATGGGTGTGGCTTGGACATGGATATTTTTAAAACTCTCCCAGGTGATTCTAGGATGGTTGAGAATTCCTGGGATAGATATTACTATCTTGCTTTATAGATGATAGATTGAGTCAATTGTCTAAGATCCACATTTACATAGTTCCCAAATAAGCTACAGAGCCAAGATGTAGCCAAAAGTCTGTCTGATGCCAAAGTGCATGAACATCCTTACTTGCTAAGCTCAGCCAACTCTTCAGAATCTAAGTTTTGTGAGGGCAAAACCTTATCTATCTAAATCTCTCTAATTTCCTAATGCACTGCCAGTGCTGGTCACGTGGTATCTAATAAATATTGTTGAATGCATGAATGAATGAAATAAATAACGAATTTCACAATGATTTTTCCTTGACAACATCCACAGGGCCACAGAAGAATACACTGGGTCTTTAGTAAGCTGGTCCTTTAGTTTTATCCAAATGCGTCTGCTCTGCTATCGAGGCATTTGTCTGACTGAGCAGCTCAGTTAGCTCTCTAGCTCCACCTACTGATACTTCAAACAATGATGGGCTTTCCAAATTTGTGTTGGAGGGATATGGGAACATCTATTTCACATTCAAGTGTGAAATTTATCACTTGAAAAGGTATTTTGACTATCCTCCATGACACAAGAGCTAAGAATGTTAGCTACTCTCTGCTTTTAATTGTCTGCACCCCTAACTCTGAAATAAAAGTTTTCATAGACTGACCCTGTTATTGTGAAGACAGAAGGGAAAGGAAGCAAGATGGCTAAAGCTGTTCCCATGCTCTGAATCCAGCTTGTTGATATTACTTTTTGATTTTTTAACTTTTAATTATATAATATATAATACATATAGCTGTATAATATGCATACAGGAAAGCACACATTTTGCCATTGTCTTTTGCAATTTAAACATGTAAAATCAAGCCCCATGGGTACCCCTTAATAAGATGAGGGACTGATTGTCAGCAGTTAAGAACAGCCTGGGAAGGCCGGGGTAGACTGGGTGTTGACTATAAATGCACTGTCATAGGGAGCCTTCATTATCTCCATTGTCACTGTCCTGTGAGTGGTATATATTGTGGAATGATTGATTTTTTTTTGTCTCTAACCCTCCCAGAAGTTGCTAGCGTGAGCCACAGCCATGGCCATGAGTTGACTAACATTCTACTCAATGGTTCACATGTTCACAAGGTGCCTGCCAACTTTCCCACACCTTAGTGAGTTTGCCAGTAAAAATCAGGGTCAAACACTGGTTCAGAATATGACAGAACATTTCCAGTTTCAGCCCAGTTACAGTTGGTCTCATTCACTGCTGTATAGGTCCAACTCAATGAAAATTGTTTAAAACATTTTCAGTTCCTAAAAGGCCTTCAAAGTCTTCACAAAATTCATATTTTTTTCTTTTGCTGGAGGGCATATCCCAGTTCTTCAAACATTAAGAGTTCAAGTTTTGCAAAATAACTACTATTTAAAATAAAAACCATTTTAGAATGGAGATAATTTTAGAATTAACTAAACCTGAGTTAAATTTCTTCTCCATTCCTTCTGAAACTCAGTAAATGAGGATTAATATCCCATGCTTTTTAGGTTGTGTGATCCCATGATCCCAGACCTAAAACATAAATATTCATCTCCTTTCCCTCTGCACTGCAGCTCTTATAAGAGCACATTTTCTGGTACTAGAACTTGGCAGAATGCTTAGCTCTCGGTGCAACTGAATGCATTGAGCAGGTCATCAGCTGGGAGAAAAATGAATAGATGAGGGATTTTCATTAGGTGTGTTTACAAAAAAATGGAATTTTGCTTTTAGCCTGCTTTTTGATACTCATTACTACCGCTTCATTAGTGCTAGCTGTACTCTGTCTTCATTCTCAGAAGGTTTAAAGAAAACCTTCCCCTGTGTGTTCAGTACTTGGTGGCTTCATGAGTGATCTGGTGAAAGGTCTGCCTCAGCCTGGCTTTGTCATTGTCTGCTCCTGCTGCTTCACTGAGGTGTTCCGAGGGGGTGGCAAGTGAGACAAGAAACGGATGAGCTGTGACTCAAACTTGCTGCAGTGCGGAGATTTATTTTCTTCACTTTATTCCAGGAAACCCCCTCAGGGTCTGAGTTAGCATCATCATTCTGCCTTGGTCTGCTTTGTGAAGGCTGCCATCCCTATGTGGGGAGATTGATGCCTCCTTTACTCTAAATAATCAGGATGAAGGCATTTTATAGGGTTTCTTCAAAATTTGCTGGGCCTACAATTTCTCCTGTATGCTTGTAACTAAAGAGCCCTAGAACTTGTAAGGAGTGAACATATGAGAAACATCTTAAAGAGGAGAAGGCAGTAATACTTTGTGATTCTCTCCTTGCTGGGATAGGCTGTTCAAATTGCTTCATGCACTTTGAGGTCCTTCTTGAGCAATCAGAGATGGAGGCTGTCATAGCTCTGCCATTGTGGGGGGATGAGCTTGCAGAAAAGTAGGGAAGTTGATCAAAAAGATGGACAACCCTAGTATGAGTAGCTCTCTACACTCTGCTCAGCAGTCCAGGACTGTGGTTGGGACTGTGACTGTGGTCACTCTTTGCAAAATCATCTCTCAAAGGCATGGTCTCTGCTCAAGTCTCCATGAAAGGGCCTCTGCTGTCCGAATTGCCGCGCTACTCAATCTGCTTTGTCTTTGCCTAGATAATTCCAAAAGACTACAAGTAGTACTTATTTCTAGAACCTGAGGACATGCATACCACCTCTTTTGCCTTTTTCTTCCTCTTTTTCCAGTTCTTCTCCAAACTGGAAGGTCATTGTGGGAGACATGGATATGTGCCTACCAGTTCCCCTCACGGGAAGACTTGTTGCCCTAGCACCGGGAGTGCTATCTGCAGACGGCTTCCAGCTCTCAGCCTCTTCAGGGGCTGCCTTAGCTGCAAAGAGCAAAGCACCTGAGATCACACTGTTTCTGGGGCAGCCCCCATCTGCCACTGAAGCCCAGCACACAAGCTCTGTCGGGTCAGGCTCATCCATGCTCATTTCAGAGCTCCCCACTGGTTTGGCTGAGACTTATTCACCTGCCTCCAAGTTCAGCATCTTCGGCTTCCCAGTCCTGCTTCCTCCCTTCCCCTCACAGGTGCTGAGCCCTAATAAACATCGTACAGGCCAAACTCCACGTGGCAGTGTACAGGTTCCCCAGAAAGAGAATATCAAGAATAAAAATATCTTTTATTGAGCATCTGCTATTAGTCATGCACTCTTCTAAGCCTTTGTAGGTATTACTTAAATCCATACAATAACTCTAAGAGAAAGTCACTACTAATATTTCCATTTTATTCATGAAGAAAGAGGCATGGGAAACAGGCATCCATTCTGGATTAGTCCCCAACTCTTCATAAGGATTTCCTACCTACGTTTTCTTTTCAGTTACTCAGGAACTAATCACTGAGTACCTGTTTATGCCAGGTGCAGGGCTAGCATGGGGAGGGGAAAGGGGCAGAGCACTGCACAGGACAGCATGGACACTGCTTTGTTAGAAGTCAAAGTGGTCAAAGCACAGCTTCTTGAGGGGTCATACCTGCATTGCAGGGTTTTTTTCTGGGGAAGAAACCTCAAACCCTCTGCTAACTATCCAATTTTTCTTAAAGGCTCAGTTGGGAGAAACCAGGTTTCTGGAAAATTTCTAAAGTATGTATTATATGCAGCCCATTTTCCTTTCAAGTCCCAGTCTTAGTCAATGAGCCCACCCTGTTGTCAACCTTGACTCCTAAGTCTCCCCTCCCCTACCACATCTATCAGTCACCGAGTTCAGGTCACTCTTTCTCTTAAACATCTCCTGGGTCAACCCACTCCTCTCCATAGCCATTGCTACCATTATCTGTTGGCCGCACCTCCACAGGAGCCTCCTGATGAGGGTGTCATCCCTCTTGCCACCCTATAGCCTACTGTCCTTCCAACACGTGTGTGTCAAGTGGGCAGGTGAATGTAGGAGTCCATAGCTCAGAGACGTGGCTTGGTAGAAGAGCAGAGGTAGCAAATGAATTTCAGAAAGAGGCTCACGAAGTAGGAAGAAAGCTGGAGGTCTGTGATCTTGCCATAGTAGAAGATGGGCAGTTTTCAGGGAGGGAGGTTACAGGTTAAGGTCAATATAAAACAGTCCATTTTATTTGGCAGCACAGAGATCACGGGTGACCTTGATAGAAATTTCAGTGGAGTCCTGTGGGCACAAGTAAAATTGGAGTTTGTTTGTTTGTTTGTTTGTTTACTATATGAGAAGGAGATATTGAATAGCAGCTGGAGGGCAATATTGGGGAAGGGATTTGGGTCTTTGATTATTTATTTGTTTTTACCACAGGAAATTGTGTGGCATGTTGTGCTTTGATGGGAGGATCTAATAACAAACATGAGACTGAGAAGCAGCAAAGAAAACAGAATCTTTGGGAAGGTGCTGGGGACGAGGGTCCCAGAGCTCCAGAGCGTTTAAGGGCCTGTGCTGGGGAGGTCTGCTTCTTCCACTGAAACAAGAGATATGGAGGGGCCGGACACAAATAAAGGAGATTTAAAGATTTGGTGGGGAGAAAGATGTTAAGTTCTTATCTGATGGTGTCTATTTTTTTAATCATAAAGAACATTTTAAAGTCATTTTTAATTCATATTTGAAGAAGGTTTGAGGAGAGAGACTGTAGAAGGTATAAAACAATCATTATGAGAAAAGCTAACGTACTAGGGAAACATGAGAAGAGCGTTGAGTGTTTTGTTCAGGTATTCAATAATGAATTTAAAGTGCAATCAGGAACTATACTATGTGTGTGTGTTTCTTCCAGTAATATTGTATTTTTCAAATGTAGGTGTGGATAGACTGGACTCACCAGGCTTGGTTTTCTTCCAGGCAAATGTGACAGAAGAGAGAGGTGTAAAGGAGAAGAGGAAATTTCAAGGATGTGATTGTAATTATAGACCATCTGGACCTAAATGAATAAGATGGACAATAAAAAGAGGGGACTGACTGGTGGATAATGAGAATGTGGTCAATGGTTTGGAGACATCAGTGAGGGTGAAGAATTATGTCGGTGAGCTGGAGCCAGGGGAGGATGGCTGGGTGGGTTAGAGGCTGGGTTTCCGAAACAGATTTAGAAGTAATGCTGGTTGCAGTAATAACAATGTAGTGTGTGATAAGACTACATCCGCTGGTAGCAGAGTTTGAGGAAAAAGCAACTGGAGGTGAAAAGGTCAAGGAGCTGAAGTCCAGGGTTTAGATGTCTCCTCACTTTGCATATGGCTCTGTGTTTTGTAGTTTTGGTCTATCCTTCCAACAAGTAGGTTATCCTCTGAAGGAAGGGACAATTGTCTTGTCACTGCTCCCTTCCCCATGTTCAGCACAGTACCTGACCCATATTTACTACATGGGTCATGTAGTAAGAAACAAGTCCTTTCTTTTAAAAACTCTACAACTTATTATTGAATTGAGAGCTGCGCCCACCCTGGCACACCATCATCTTGACCCCTCATGGGACCCTTTTTGTGAGCTGCTTGGTGGCTGCTGGGGACGCTGTAAGAAGCTCTCCTATTTAATTCTCCGTGGTATTTAATTTCAGGGGTTGCAGAGTAAGTCATTCACTCCCTTATATGGTATTCCCTTCATGAGGGCCCACAAGGGACATTTTTCTAGGATTTCATTGCCTGGAAGTCCTGTGACTCTCCTAAGTGAATTGAATCTTTGTGAGTATCATTAAGAAAATCTACTCAAACTCTGCCTGTTTGGGTCAGATTTGTGGTTCAGACTTGACTTAGCCATTATGCAGAAAAATATAGTATCTTTCTTAGGAATAATTTCACCCTTTGCTTTATCTGATCATCTGTTTCTGATCTCCTGATCTCAGTGACTTCTCACGTTTCCTTTTCCAGTCTAGAATCTTCCTTGAATATTTAATGCTAAAGTGTTTCCCCAAGGCTCAGCTGTATCTTCTCTGGAGCACATCAACTGGTACAAGCCTCTGGTGGACGTGTGAAAAGCAAGCCTGTTACTCTGTAAACTGTAATAATGAAGTTCCAGATTATGAACAGCTATAAACAATACATCTTTCTGAGGATTTACTGAGCTAATCTTTTTGAGTTAGGCTTGGAATTTCTGCAACATATAATATTAAACATGTCACCCATTTTGGACTTAACGCCAGGCACAAATTGCTTACAAAAAAGTAATCACACTTCTGAGCATTTATCAATTAAATCAAAAGTGCCTCTCTGAGACTTTTTAAATGTAATTAAGGAATTTTATTAATTTTTCAAGCACAAATTTGTGTGATCAAATAACTGAAGAAGTGGAAAAGAACTAAATCAGTATTCAGCACTCTGAGAGCCTTATTAAAAGTGCAAATGCAGTAATAAAGCAGAGACCAAGGTGACAAATGGGGACAGAGGCCACTGCAGAATGAGTGGCATGAGCAGAAATGGGCAGACAAGTGAAACGTGTATGACTCACCACATATGAATACCGGACGCAAAAATGTATACACTGTAAAGGAAGATGGGAGGAGAAACAGAGGAAAGGTGTGACAGATGCAAGCTTGATGCATGATACAGGAGAGTCCTGAAACACATAGAGTATGTACATTAAATACTGTCATGATGAAGACTAGTTGAGGCACCTATGATATTGTAGGAGGGTCATTTCTGCAGATAGGAGTGTGAGGCCCAGAGGACAGAGAACAACACCCGAGTACAGTTCAGCAAAGGCGCTGCATTAGTGGGGCCAAGGCCGGACCGCAGTGTGCAGTTTGGTCAGGGGTGGCTGTATGCTTCTTTCCATAAAGTTTGATCACTTGTCTCATTAAGTATTGTATATGAGAAGAATGAGACTGTTAGTTGTGTTTGCTGTGAAATATATGAATACATAAATAAAATGCATTAAAATTTTATCAACAACTGTAAAAGCATTCTAGGATGGTATAAATTATGTTGGTATGGCTAGTTTTACATATTTTTGTAGGTACTTCCTTTCTGGGGAGAAGCTGGGTTATTCATTAAAGAGCATAAAACGATACTATAATATGAAGTTGTATTTTCAGTCTCGGATTTAAAAAAAAAATGACTCTGGGAATAGAATGTTTATTAATAGTATTATTAGAACTACTAGTTATCATGTATTTCATGCTTTTAATATGCTAAGCAATACGCTAAACATTTGTCCCCTTCTCATTAAATCCTCCCAACAATCTGATTACAGGTAGGGCTGCTCTTCCCATTCATGCATTCAGCAAAGATTTACTGAGTCCCTAATACATGCTGGTGACTTTTCTAAAGTCAGTGAGACAAACACCTTGTTTTCTTGATGTTTCCCCACCAATAGAGGACAATAAGCAAATAACCTAACAAGATATTGATAATAATAAATGCCAGGAGGAATGTAAAGTTAGACAAGGGAATGGAGAGACACAGGAACTACCCTGTTAGACAGAGTGTTGGGGGCGGGGATGACATTGGAGAAAAGACTTGCACAGTGACAGAGTGAGTCATTTTATAAAAGAAGTAATAAAAACTCAAAAATGGCTAAGTGACTTGTCAAGGGTCACGCAGAAAATGGTAGAGCTGGAATTCAAGCCCAGGGGTATCAACACCTGAAACCTTCACTTTTAGCCATTTTACTTCACCGCCTTGAGGTTCTGGGCTAATTCCACCACAAGCCTAGAGGGCAGTTTTGAATGTAGGACCTCAGCTCCTGGAATGCCAGCTCCTGAAGTCAGAGCTTGCTGCTCGCTGATGCTCACTTACTGCAGTTGTGACCAGGCTGTAATTTCCTGGCAAAAAGATAAACACGTCTTTGATTAAAACAGATCTGGAAAACAGTTGGGAATATGTTCTGCTTTGTGAAAATGGAGGGGAGCGTCTTCAGGAATGCTATTGTGTGAGCACTTCCAAGGCAATCCTTGAGGATGTACCTGCAGAAGGTTCACACTGCTTGAGGGGAATTCACACTGAGCCTTAGCCTGAGTCCTACACGATAAAGTTTATAGCAGTTGGAACACATTTCCCCCACTTAATCACCTCTAATTTATTTTCCCAGTCATGCTGCAGTCGCTGCTGGAAGGGAATGCAAAGACTTTGTCCCATTCACGCTTACCAGTCCATCTTTGTTCAACTAGAATTCTTGTGCCTTCCCTTCTCTCACTTGGTACCCTTATTCTGGATGGTGGACAGTCCCTGGCTGGTCCCACAGCACTGTGTGTGTTTCTGGGTTTAATCACCTTCTTTCCCAGTCCGAGAACGAGAACGGGTTAAGTGTTTGTTCGTAAGAAGGAAGGAAGAGCACCCTATTGAGAGGGGCCTGGATCTGGGACAAGCCCCAGAAAAAACCCTGGCCCCCAGATATGTAAAATCACATCCTTTAAGTTGAAGTAGATTTGCATAAAGTTTTTGGAGATGTCACAGAAGGACTCAGGAGAATTGTAACCTGTTCTTTCATCTGTACTTTGGCATGTTGACTAAGTACTTATTAAGCAGCTTTCATATGCACAGAAAAGTTCTATCCCAGAAGATACAAACAGCATATGGTGTAATGGGAGACACGGATGTGAACAAGATCATTGCATTCAGTAATGTAAGTGGTATAAAAGAGGTATAAACAGAGAGATATGGGAAATAAAAACAGTGACTTTTGGGGGACCCCAATAAACTTTACAGAAAAGGTGCTATTGGGGGTAGACCTTCATGGATAAGTAGAATTTGCCAGGGAAGGAAGGGAAGAAAACGAGTATTCTAAGAGTTGAGAGTGTGTCCGAAAACAAGAATTCAGAAGTGGCCTGGCCAGCTGAGGACAGTCCAGGGGCATGTGACGCTTCTGCAGGGGACCAGGGGAGGTGGGCCTTCTGCTCCCAGCCAGTGGGGAGCTTTTTTGTCCCTCTGTGGAATGGAACCATAGGCTTTGGGAAAAGAAGGAACTTTAGAGAACATCTCGTTGTTCTCTAAAGAACTGTTTTTATAAGGGGCATTACAATTAACACACATAACACAGGGGCCTGGGCACGGGGAAGGCAGTATAGCACAGAGAAGACAAACAGTGCCTCTATACCATCTTATTACACTGATGGACAGTGACTGCAATGGGGTATGTGGTGGGGACTTGGTGATGGGGGGAATCTAGTAACCACAGTGTTGCTCATGTGATTGTATATTAATGATACCAAAATAAAAATAATAAAATAAAAATAAAAAAATTAAAAAACTGTTCTATAAAGAAACTGAGACTCAGATAGTAACGTGATGACTATATATTTAAAAATAGAATATGATTGAAAAGCTATTGCCAAATGAGAATCTCCTGAGGTTCCTTGTTTTGTTTGCACATGTGTATTTTATAAACATAAACATTTGGTTTCTTGGGTGTGTTTGCATTCAAATAATGGACAGTGTTTTGTAAGGGCTTCAGATTCTTATAGCTGTAAGAAATTGGGTCTGTCAGTGAGTTTCCTGCACAACATTAAGAGCAATGTTCTGGTCACTCACCCATACTGCTCAGGTGGGAGTATAAATTGGAGTAGCATCTCTGAAGGGCAGTTTGGCATTGTACATCAAAACAACCTACAAAATCTGAAATCTGAACAGGAGGACCTCAAATTCTTTTTTAAATAATTTGTCCTAAAGGACTGGCCAGAAATACATGTGGAGTATATTCATTTATTGTAGTATTTTTTATAATGTCAAACAACTGGACTTAACCTATGGTTTCTAATAAGATAATTATGGTACGATGGAGTGCTCTGTAGTTTTTAAAATGATTAAACAGAAGTTTATTTATTTATATGGAAATATATTCCTAAATAAAAAAAAATAGGTTACAAAATAATATATATAATGATCTGAATCTTACAAAAATTAGTCATATAATCTACTTACATGTATGTATGGAAAAAGTCTGGAAAAGTATATCCCAAGATATTGAGAGTGGTTATTACTGGGTGGTAGGATAAAGGCAATTCTTAATTTCTACTACTAGCTTATCTATATAATTAGTAGTTTTTGTTGTTTGTGTGTGGACATGTATCACTTGATAACTTGTGTTGTATAAAGTCACACATCATTTCCCCACGTGTGTACAGACTGGTTGGTTGCCTCTCCACCACATCTATTTAAGACACTTCTGTTGTTCCATTCAAGACTGTTTGGCCAAGTAGGGAACATGAAAAAGAAAAAGTTTGGGGACCATCTATTATGGGTGGATAACTTCTGCCTTACGTAGGTCATGTCTATGATGGGAAAAATAAGCTAGGCTTAGCTCTACTCCTCTTTGGAAAGCACAGATTTTTAGATTAAGCATGGCTGGCCAACTTCAGAATTCCTATTTCCTTAGTAAGTGAGCGGTGTAATAAACTGGGTAAAAGCATCTGCTATTTTTCAGATCATTTACGCTGTGCAAAAAATCTCACCTGGACACCTGGATTCCTTTTCAAAAACTGTGATTTTCATACTCTGCACATAGAGATGGCAATAATCTCAGGTTATTATTTTTGTCCACCTGTTTTGACCCTGTTGTTGAAGTATGCATCGCTGAAATCTAGCATCTATTTCTAACGCTATTAGAAAGGATTCTGTACCTTGGGTTTTATCAAGATGGTAAATGTGTAGTAGAAGATGAACTGAAGTACCATCACTATCTTTATGTATAGACTTCAAGCTGCAGAGAAGGATATGTAGCAGATTCTACCTGTCTGTCTTTTCCCTCTTCACAAAGGAACCCGGAGACAACCAACCTTTTATGAGACTAGTCAAAAGATCAGGGATGGAGAGATTCGTTGGTGTGGGTTTTCCCTGTTTCTCCACTTGTTTCCCCAATTCAGATGGGAAACAAGGTTGGTGGAATCTTTTTTACCCTGGAAACTTTTGCAGGGCAGAGAGGAGAAGCGGCCTGAGGGCAAAACTTCTCCAGTGTGTTATAAATCTTGAGCTCATCAGAGAGATGGCATTTGGGTGTTCTGGAGGAGACTGGTGCAGAGGGGATACCTTCAAAGAAAAGGTGAGAGCAGTGAGTCCCTGAAGGGTCGGAGGCTGGCCAGTCTGGAAAGCAATAGGGACCCACACCCGACTTCTGAGCAGTGCCCCAGAAAGGCAAGACTCCTGTGGGTAAAGGCCACTGGCGCGCTTGTGGGTGGGTGGAGGCTCTCTGTTTCAGAGCAGTCAGACCTCAAGGGGCCATGTGACATAAACTAAGATTTCAGAGGAAACCATTGGAGGAATGAGGACCTGTCCCTATTTTCAGGGATCTTTACAAATCTTCCAGACACTGGAGGGGAAAGAGGCTGGAAGAAAATCTGAGAGACCATGCATCTCCAGCCCTGAGTGACATGAGCTTTGAGGCAGACTCATGATGATAAAAAGAAAACGCTGCACTGTTTCCAGTGCCCCTGGCTCCGAGCCCATCAGGCACACTTTTAGGCCTTGTTACCCTCACATTTCCAACATGCTGCCTATGGGCATACACATTTCTGAGTTTTGTGGGTCTAACATGAGATTCATTAGACTGCTGCATTTCCTTCATTGGGATTAGTAGCTTGGAGACCAGAAGTTGAATTTTTAAGGGCTGTGGTTATTAATGGAATTTGTAACCCTTTTGTGAGGGAGAAGTCACTTCCAGGTTGGAGCTAAGAACAGATAACTCATTTTATAGCTTCATGAGATTTCCTATATCGCATTATTAAATAGCATCCCTTCCCTCTATAGCAGCTCCAGCTATAATTGTTTCTCTCTGTGTAGGAACAGGTAATCCATTTTTAGTTGCACTATTAAAAACTATGCCATTGATTATTCCTTGGTTTATGTCATGGTTTCTGAGGAGGTGATGACATAAACTCACTGTACGTGTGGCTCTCTAATAGCTGTTGCTCATGCACCAAATGGGGCTACTGGTGCAGGCTGGAGTAGTAAGGGGACTGTGTGAAAAAACATGGATTATAAACTGTGGATAAGAAATAAAGGCAGGAGCTTTGACAGTTCAGTGGATAAGTTAGGACACAGTCACCAACACCTGTAACACACGAATAATCTTAAAATAAGGCAGGAGTTAATAAGAGAAAGAATCAAATTATAAGGCATTATGGGCATTTAAAGAAGGGAGAGTTGATTCCTGGGTGGAATGTTTGTCGAAGAGTGTTGAAATGCAAAGGATTTGGAAAGGCAGAAGGAAAAAGGTGATCTGTGTCTGTTCTTAGTGATGTATTGCAGCTAATGCTTATGGATTTGGTTCTTAAGGGAACCCCACCCCACCATAATTTCCCCTAGAGCTTAAGTCTGAGTTTGAGGAAGGTTGCAACAAGGTAAAATTGTGTTCCACCACTTCTTTTTAGGAGAGTTTCAATTCCATTTCCTTTTCATTCCTTTGAAGATTTCCCTGAGCCAATGGGGTCAGCTCAGGCCTTCTCCAGAGATGAGAGTCCTCCTTGGAATGACACTGCATCGGCCCTCACGGTCCTGCTGGTGCTGAAGAAAGCATTCACAGCAGAGACGAGGGGAGGGTCAGAAAGAATCCATGTCTGCAGGTTGTTCAGCTATAAATTGCTGGATACCAAACACGAGAAAGGCCAGAGGCAGGATGAGGCAGTGAAATGTAAGGAACATGGTGATCAGTGGAAGCGTGCTCTCCAAACATGGATTGGATCATCAATAAAGCAATGGCGAACAGAGATGTACTGGAGAGAAAAGATTCCAGATTTAATAACTCTGAATCTGGCTGGTATATTACAATATAGCAGCCAATATTTATTGAGCACACTTGCTGCCAAGCTCTTGACATGCATTATCTTTTTTACTTCATGTAACTACTCCATAAGAGAGATAAAACTGTTTGCCTATTATAGAAATAAGAAAGCTTAGGCAGAAAAGTTAAGACAATTGGCCGAAGTTAATAGCTAGTGGCTAGTGAAGCATTCAAGTCTGGCTGCAGAGCCCCAAAGTGTAATTCTTATGCCACACTGACTGTCTGATTTCAGGAGAGCAGAGCAGGCTGTGGAGAGGGAATTTCTGTTAGCATTCCCAGGGTTGTGGTGGGTAATGGAGACATTGCTGAGTTTACTTGCATCAGCAGAGCTAATTTAATGAACCATATTAAAACAAAAGCATGGCTGTATTCACAGAATTCATGTCTCACATTTCCTCAGATGCTTCCTCTCTTATCGCCTGCCATCAATAGGGTGATGGCTAGACAGTGGCATTTTTAAAAAACGTCCATAATGAATTAAAATACTTTTTGATGGAAAACCTATTGATAGCCGATAAAAGAGTAACACTCTTAATAACTCATCAGGAGTTGACAGAAGAGAGCAAATGAAACACATTTGCAGCATGTTGCATTTTGCTGTTTAGTTTCTGAAAAATAAGCCAATAAGCTCTACTATTGAAGATTTCTGGCTGTGTGTCTTGAATTGCAGGACGGTAATAGTTATTCACGGATCAGGACACATGAGTTTGCACCCCTAAATATGCCTTTGCTTTTCAGACACATATTTAATTCTTCAGCTTCCTGTAGAAGGAGTGATGTTGAACCCAAATCCTATGCTCATTATTTACAAGTTCACAGCCAGTTCTAGACTCCAATCCAATACTAGAGAGTGAGAATATTTATAAGAGAACCTTTGAATTTTCCTTTCCATCAAAGCTGTGTTGCAAAAACACTGGCATCAATAGGAATTTCAACCTTGTACCCTCCTGGAGTTGGCATGCACTATTCTCGAGGATGCCAGTGCAATAAGTCTGTTAGAGGCACAGATGATCTTAAACTCACTGATATTTTGCTGAAAAGGTAGTTCATGCACACAATACAAAATGCAAAAGGTGTTAATCATATATACTGAAATGTAAAGGTGCCTCCACACCCTTCTGTTAGCCAGAGCAAGCACTGTTTTCCTTTTTTGTGTCACATGATATCTTGACTCAGATAAATGAATATCTGAATATTTTGACCTGACCAAAAGACAATTAAACCTTCAAAAACCTTTAAAGAAATTATCAAGTAACACTCAAGAAAAAATGCATCATTGCCCTCCTCCCCTCCCCTCTCACAGCCAGTTCTTCCTTTAGCATGATTTTGGTGCTCACCCCATGGAGGAGGAGGTAAGGGAGAAGGTGGGAATATGGGGGCTTGTGAGGCTCAGAGAGGGGGCAAGAATGGTGAGGAGTCAAACCTGAGTAGGAGGAGAGATGGGGTAGGAATCAGAATGGTGTGTGGTGCAGACTAATCTTTAAAATCCAGTTTTTAAGACTCAAACTGGTTGCTTCATCCTGTCATGTTTCACGTGAGTAAAGCTTTAGTGGCAGCCCTCAGACGAGCCTGGGGTCTGATGAGGACATTTGGTTGCCTAAGGTCGTGTAATGGGATCCGTGCCTAAGTCCTGAGGGTGAGTAAGCACTGAGCGCATGGTTTGTGTTCCAGCCTCTGTCACTGGGCCGGGCCGCTGAGCAGCAACCCGGCTTCATGCAGTCTGATCAGGGGGAAGGGAGGAGGCTGTTGCAGGATGTGCTCCCAGAATTCACAGCTATGCATATTTTTGTAACACTTGTTCTATTTTCCTATATATATAGTTGCAGTTTCCAGCAGGGTAAGAGAAGATGGAGGTGCAGGTAGGGAAATAGCACGAGCCAAGGCATGCAGGAGCGGCAGGCTCTGCGTATTTGTGTAATGGGTAGAAAGTGGGTGAGGAGCATGGTGTGACCCACTTCTCTGGAGAAGCCTAGCCTGGATTATGCACGGCCTTGTACGAAATGAGGAGCCCTGGGCTGTTTGAAACTATAGAAGGATGTGGTCTGTGTTCAGAATGTTATCTTTGGTCATGGTTTGGAGGGTGGCTTGGAGAGAGAGGTCAGAGTTGTCTTTTGCACCATATTTACTGGCTAACAGTCCTAACATCACTGCACCAAGAATCCAAGAATACACTTAAAGCAAATTTCTCACCAGAAACAGAATTTTAGTGCCAATTGTGTTCCTGTATGTTGGGCTTCTTAAGAAACTTACCTAGCCATCTGGCTGACTCTTTGGACGCAACCTGGTTGCATTACCAACAGTTTGGATGTTTGAGGACTCTCCATCATGTCTCATTTGTCTATGTTTTTTAGAATGCTGAGTTAAGAACTTAGTAAGTAATGTCTATGATTGTGCATGTCAAGACTGTCAGTTTATTAGCAGATTTGCTATATCATGGAAAGACTGGAAATATATTTGTGCAATAAAGTAGGCACAACAGCAGCAACTAGGGCTAAGATGAGATTTCCAATCCTGGAGCCTTTGGTACAGCCAACTCACTCCTTCAGAGCTGTGCTGGTGGGGCTCAGCCCCACTCAGCAGGGCATGTGAAGGTGGTGGACAACTACATCCAGCTTGAATGGCTTTGTGATGAGTATAGGTGGGTGATTTACAGTGATGGGGAGAAATGCTAAGAGAACATAATCCAGAAGAATTTCAAGCCGTACAACACAAATAGAAAAAAATGAGTGGAATAAAGAGGTACAAACTTCCAGTTATACAATAAATTAGTCATGGAGATAAAAGTACAGCATAGGAAAGATAGTCAATAATACCATGGTATCTTTGCATGAGGAAAGAAAGCCACCACTTATTGTGGTGAGCGTTTAGTGATACATATCATTGTCAAATCACTGTTGTACCCTGAAACCATTATACTATTATTTATCAACTATACTTCAATGAAAAAAAGAAATTAAAAAAATATGAATGGGAAACCTTAAGAGCAGATTGAGCTGGCATGCAGCAGTCAGAGCTAGTGTGGCCCATTCAAAGGACCACAAACATCTACTGATTGCTCACTGTGTGCCTGGTACACAAGAAAAAGATGGTGGGAAATAAGACACATCTTCTGCCCTCAAATAACCTTGCATCTTAAGGGGTAACAAAAGTGAACCCACACAGTTCCAGGAGGGGGCAAAATAAAATAAATATTAAATAAGTATAAATAAAGTGTTATGGAATTGTGGATTAAAAAAACTGAAATTGTTGAGGAAAATAGAAATATATTAGAAAGGTGGTAACAACTGAACTAATCTTGAAACAGGAATAAAGGAATAACTGGAAAGAAGAAAATTCTAGCAAAGCGAAGAAAATGAACACAAGTCTGGGATCCCAACACACACAATGGTTTGGGATGGTGAGTATTCCTGCCTGCAGAGTATGTGCAGGAGGTTTATGGCAAAAGATGTTGGAAAGGTGGCCTTGGGGCTAGACTGGAGAGGTTTAGCTTCATTTCCAAATGAAGCCGTTCAGATTCTATCCTAGAGGCAAGGAGAGAGCATGGCAGCCTTCTGAGGAGGCCGGGGATGTGAGGGAGAGCAGAGCTCGGGGACAGTGAGGCTGAAGAGGCAGAGCACGGAGGGTCCCAGGCAGGGACCAGGTCTCATTTTTTTCTTGGTAATAGCTAAAAATACCTAACATTTATTGCATTTCTTGTCAGGCACTGTTCTACAATGTTTTTATTGTTTAATATTTGTGACCATCCTTCCTGGTGGGGAGAAGTGAAATAACTAGTCCAAGATCACACAGCTAAAAAGAATAGAACCAGAATTCACACCCACACCATACGGTTCCAGAGACCATGCCCTTCTCCTCAGGATTCAATGTTCAGCCCAATCGATGTTTTGCCAAATCATTGAAGACGTGAATCAATGGAACCCGCTAGCTTTAGGTACCACAGTCAAGAAGGATCCAACATCAAATGTAAGAATTATATCTGAGACCTACAAGTTCAATTTGAAGTAGCTGAAGAAGAAGGGCCAGGCTGCTGCTGGAAGTCTGTGAGTTGTGTAGCCTCTGCTCTTGGAGACCATGACATCTGCAAGATGGGTGAGAAAGGGGAGAGGACCAAGGTCCACCAAGATCCTATGGCCATGTCCATATGCCGTAACTCCAAGAAAATGTTGATTGTATCTGGTTGAATAGTACCCTATCTCCCACATTCATGTCTATCCAGAAGCCAGAATATAATCTTATTTGAAAATAGTCTTTGCACATATAATTAGTCCAGATGAAGTTACACTGGATTAGCGTGGGTCCTAAATCTGATGACTGGTGTCTTTATAAAAAGAGGTGACGGCACACAGAGTGGGATGTGTGTGTACATATATATATGAGAGAGAGAGAAAAAGAGAGAGATGGATTTATTTTAAAGAATTGGCTCATGCAATTATGGAGGCAGGCAAGTCCAAAATCTACTGAGTGGGGCTGGCAGAATTGCTGAGGGCAAGAGTGGGGTGGGGCCATGGGGAGTGGGGAGGCCAATCCTTCAACTGATTGAATGCGGATAATCTGCTTTACTCAAAACCCACCAATTTAAATGTTAATTTTACCCCAAAACACCCTCACAGAAACATCCAGAATAATATCTGACCAAATATGCAACATAATGGCCCAGCCAAATGGACACATAAAAGTAACCATCCCAGAGACCCAGGCACACAGGAGTGAAGATGGAGGCAGAGATTCGAGTGAGGTATCTATAAGCCAAGAAACGCCAAGTATTGCTAGCAATCATGAAACGCTAAGAGAGATGCACAGGGTGACTTCTCCCTCAGAGCCTCCAAGGGCCCAACCTGGGAACACCTTGATTTTGGATTCCTGACCTCCTGTACTATGAGGGAATAAATTTATTTTCTTTTAAGCCACCTAGTTTTTGGTAATTGGTACAGTAGCCCTAGGAAACTAACATATAGCTAAGCTCAGCAGGGTCCCAGCCACCTTTCCCAGTAGAAATCAGGGTCTGATGTCCCCCTGGAATAGGTTGGAAGGTTCACGATGCCAGGCAAATGACAGAGCTTTGTATGGGCACCAGGAAGGACCAGGGAAGGAAAAGAGAGGTAAAACACAGGGACACCACATGAAAAACCAGTGACAAATGATACACTGAAAATAACTGCAACATACATGATCAGAAAACAGGGTTGCTTTCTTTAAATATGAAGAGCTGCTACAAAAAAGTCAGTAAGAGAAAGATAAAATGCCTTTTAGAAAAGTGAGGAAAATTGAGAAACAATCACAAAGGAACAGTGACGAATGAGTCAGAGGCGATGCCAGGTGACCTGTGCCTCCTCACCGTGCACCTGCTTCCCTCCACATCTTTGCCATGTGCTCTTTGCCATGTGTCCTGAGATGCACGTTCAGGACCCAGCTTGTGAGGACCAGAGGGCAGGCCTGTATCAGGCCAGATGCACAACTCCCTCCACCCGTGGGAGAGGTGCTGCTGTGCAGAAATGGTTTCCCCAAACCTGGAGCGAAGGGTGATATGGATTGGAAAGCAGAATTGATTGATTGACCCATAAACAAGCATTTGTTGTGGACCTCTTCTGTCTCCGGCATTGCACTGGGCAGTGTGAAGAGCACGGGAGCACCATGCCCTGCTCCGCCCCTTGCCTCCCTGCCATGGTGGGCAAAAGATGGAGGATAAGAAGCAACAGGATGACAACCCAAGCAGGAATGAATTATTTGGCCTTGATCCTACCAGTGGTTTCCAGTCCTGGCTGCACATTAGAATCCCTGGAGAGCTTTTAAAAAATACAGATGCCTACTAGACTGTTCATAGTAGCACTACTTGTAAGAGCTCCAAACTGGAAACTATCCAATTGCACATCAACAGTAGTATGGAGAAATAATTATGGATTATTCACATAATGGAGCACCATTCAGCAATGAGAATGAAAGATCGACAGCTACACACAACAACGTGGATAAATCTCTTTAGCATAATGCTGAGTGAAAGAAACCAGATAAAAAAGCACCACACTTAAATGTACCATCGTAATGTAAGATGTTAACAATAGGGGAAGCTCAGTACGAGGTATATAGGAACTCTGTCCTGTCTACACCCTTTCTGTAAATCTAAACTGTTCTAAAATTTAAAGGTTTATTTAAACATAAAAACACCATACTGTATAACTCCATTCATCTCAAATACAAAGACAGACAAAATCCGTTCTATGCTCTTAGAATTCAGGGAAGTGTTTACTGTGGGGGGAGTGGTATCTGGAAGGGTACCTGAGGGGGCTCTGGGTGGTGGTAATGGTCTGTGTGCTGGTTTCATGGGGCTCATTTCACAGAGTTCCACTGTGCACATTTATAAAGCTAGCTCAACATTTATATGCAGCTTCAGTATGTAGCTTTTTATTTCAATAAAAAGTTAAAAGTGATTCTGATGTCCAATTCCACCTAGCTAACTAAATCAGATCTCTTGGAGGAAGGCCTGGGCATTAGTATTTTCCAAAGCCCCCTACATTGTTCTAATGCGCACCTACGATTGAGAGCTACTGCTGTTTGTCCCACAGTCAGTGAGAGGAGCGAGAAACCAGTGTAGACTGGAGCTTGAAATCAGATATCCAGAGAAGGCAGAGCTCTGGGAGGGACTGACGAGGCCAGCAGGGCTCCACAACACGTGAGCATTTTGAGTCCAGGAAACATTGGATTTCAGATTCTCATTTTTCTACTTTTCTGGTGGGAGCTATGTTTTTGCTCAGAAACCTGATTCCTCATCTTAAGTGCTCTTGTCATATGTTGACCCCTTAGGTTTAAGAGCTGCGAACAGGGTCTCACCAGGCTTCATGCAATAGAATTGAAAAGCAGTTAGTCTCGTGTCCCCTAAACACTGTATTTTATCTAATTTGTACTCTTTCTTATGCTTCTACTCAAGCCTGAGTAAGGCCTCAAGAAAGCAGACTTGAAATAAGTGACTGGAAAAGCAAGGCTCAGCATTTAGGATGGATCACAGAAGCCCTCTTTCGATTACCAGTGATCAACATACATTTTAGGGGCAAAGATGGATGGATTTGGTTTATAGAGGAACTTAAGTCTGCATGTGTGTTGCTGTTTGTGATTATCATTAGTCTGACAGTCCAGGGGACTGATAGGTTTCTCACAAGGACAGAGAAGCTGGAGAGAAGAGAAGCTATATCCACTAGGTGCCTTTGTGAATTTACACTTGGCATTTGCATTCTGATATCCTTTCCTTCCTTGGGCTCATTCTAGGTAAAACAATAGGAACAGCTGGCCTTTACTGTGTGCTCACATCACACCAAACACTTACCACGAATAATCTAGTTTAATCCTCGCTTCACTCTTCGGGATCCCCACTTGACAGGTGAGAAACCTGATGCCCAGGATTTTAATAATTTATTCAAGGTCCCACTGCCTGTCGAAGTGCAGCCAGGAATGTCAAAGCCTCTGACTTCCCTGTCGTGCTTTTAACCGTGGTGGGATGCTGCCTATAGGTGTCCTGCCAAGCTGGGAAGATGTGACCCTGTGACGAACCTGTCCTTAAAGCCCCCCCAGCCCAAATTCATCCATCTCTTGCTAAACTCACATTTTGTCCCCTCATCCTTTCTTCCTCTCCCTCGAAATGTCTTTCCCACCTCCTGGTGCTTGCATTTACTCTGAAGACGTATTTGTCCTTCTTCCCCGACTTCTCAGCTCTAGAATGGTGGTTGATGAGTCCAGCCATGCTGGGACACTGGGGACCGGCCGAGTAGCTCTCAGGAGGGATTGGGCTTGAAGGGAAACTCCTCCAGGAGGAGAGGCAGCACTTGCCACGCACGCGTGCTGACAAGGGTGCCCGGGCACGCCCAGCGGTCGGCAGGCTGTGGCCTGCACGCCCAGTGCTGTCTCGGTAAGTAAAGTTTTAGGGGAGCATGGCTGTGCCTCTTTGTGCGTTTACTACCTATGGCTTCTTTGGCACTACAATGGCAGAGGAGAGCAGTTACCAGAGATGGTCTGGACCACAAAGCCTAAAATATTTTCTATCTGGGCCTTACAGACAGACTGCGCGCCCCTGCGCTAACCCGTGGGAGGCACCAGCGGAGAACTCCAGCACAGGTGCTCCTTGAATGGCAATTTCCCCTCCTGCCGGTTTCAGGTGTTGCCCTGTAGTGAATCCCATGCAGGAGGAGCATTCTAAAATCAACTTCCCATGGGTCACTTGCTGTCCCTGTCTGCTCATGGCGGGGGCGGAGGCCACAATTCTCACTGAATATTCATTCAAACTTTGGCAAGTGAAAGAGTGACAGCCATCCTCGCAAAAATAAAGTGATGCATTATTCATTTTGCAGAGAATAACTACTGGCATGCAAGCAGCAGGGAAGCCCCAGCTGGGGGCTGGGGGGCAGCGGGGGGTGGGGGGTGGGGGATTGGGAGTGTGGTCTCGGTGCCTGGAGCAGTGAGCGGGGCTGCAGGACTGATGCCCCCGTGCCACGGACGCTGGACACGGATGGGTCCTTACAGCTGCGTCCTTCATCAGATAAGGGACCTAATTTCTCCTTCAAAATATGTTTAAATATCGAAAACTGAAGTTAGTCTTGAAACATTTGAAGTTAACTGCAGCATCTGCTTCTTAATGATATTTTCGTTAAAGACCATTTCCATCAGGCAATCCTTGTTTTCCACTGTGTGGCGGGTAGGGTGGCGGGCTTGCAGACAAGACTGAATGGCTTGGCAGCAGAGGTGCATCTAGCTCCATTCCAAGAAGCCATTAAATGCAACCCCCCAGTTCCTTCATGAATTCTACTTTTTCTATTTGGGGAAAGAAGGGGACCTGCCTTTGTGGAACATTCTCTCCAGGAACTGTATTTCCCTTGTTAGGGATACTCAGCTTCTGGATCTCATCTTTTCATAAGATGACTTAAAGTATCTTAAGCCTTCTTATTAGGTCACATGTGACTTGTTATCCCTCATCAATCCTATCACCACTAAATAAGACCTAGTCTCTTTGAGGTGGTACAGTGATGGAGATTGGAATTAGTGAGAAATTGATCCTGTGCTCTTAGCCTGGCTTCCCTATGTCAGGGGAGGCTGAGAGAATCTGAGGCGGTGCATGCAGGTGTCTGATGGGTGTCCGCTACCCTGGGCAAGAGGGGTTACAAAAGTAAGTATTTATTTAGTGCAGAGACTATATTGAGTACTACCTGGGGATCCATGCATTTAAGCTTCATCATTGTGAAGCAGGCACTATTATCATTGCCCTTGTTTTACAAATGAGAAAACTGAAGCTCAGAAGGATGAAGCCATCTGCCCAGGCTAATACAGCAAGAAAGGACAGAGGCAAGACTTGAACCCAAAGCAATCTTCATGCAGAGCCTGTGCCTGTAAATTAACAGTTAAGGATGATACATCTTAACCATTACTATTTGCAGGGTTACCATGACCCTATTTAATTTTAGGGGACGGAGTCATTCAGGCATCCTGTTCCACTGACTTCCTAGCAGACTCAGTTCTTCAGCTGAGTGTGTGTGTGTGTGTATGTGAGCATTGGGTGTTGGGAACATGGGAGCTGGGAGTTAAAAAGTAGAACCCCCTTTGCCTGCAGTGTTACCTAAGAAATAACTTCCCACCTTTTATAATCAGAGCATAAGATGGGTCTAAGTCTCATGTTTGTGTTGGGTCTTTTTCCAGGACCAGAGGCTCTTCCTAAATTAGACTTGAACTTATTGGCCATCCAGTAGCACAAAGCAAACAATGTTTTGATGAGTTAAGTGTAAATGAGTCAGAGGCAGAAAGATTAAATTTTCCCTCAAATACACATGGGTTAAAAAATTATAGTCTCCAGAGAGCATGGCTCCTTGAGGACTGAGTTTTTGCCATGTCAGCACATTGGAGAAAGTTTGTGACTTTCTGCCAAACCCCAAGCGCCACTGGCTTCCTTGCCTTAGCTTCTTGCTGAGCCTATGAGGAATCTGTCTCCCTAAATCTTCACTGTCTGTCAGAACTGAGGGCCCATTTCTGTGCAAATGATTCACTGCTATAATTTGTGTCACCTCCTCATGGACTCAGGGACTTTTCATTTTTTACATCAATTCCCATGTAATATTTCAACAAGTCTCTTTTCCTCCCCTGCCTGCCTCCTGCCTTTCCATCGTCTCTGACAACAGATTCAAAACAGGAGTCTGAGCATGGCTTTCTTTGAGTCCAGCCCTGAATCTCGCTCTGCCTCTGGCAGGTGCAGAGCAGGCAGGAGAAATGACAGCATCATGCAAAATGCAAGCAAATATGGTGCTGTGCATCATCATTTCTCCTGCTAGTGTCTCCTTGGGTTACAGTGAAATCACCTTTGGGTCATTTTTGTTCTTTTATTTAAACAAAGAAGTCACTGTGGGTATCATTCATCCTCTGATTCCACTCTTCAGAACACAACAATTAGAAAAGGATTAGAATGGTTTTGAGTATCTTGTTACTTTCCATTCCAAGGTTTGGGGTAAAAATGTGTCCCCCAGTGAAGGCTGACTATCCAAGTGAAAAATGCAGGAGGACCATCAAAGTATCCTGAACATTGGCGGCAGAGAGCTCAGTTGCAGGCAATTCTAGTTTCAAGGTGGGTGAACTGAACAACCCAGAGCCAGGAAAATAAACCGATTCCCTTTGCATTTGGATACCAATGAATACGGTTTCCAAAACAGAGCCACCAGCACTTGCCAATTCCTTTGCATTTGGCGTGGGTTTTAATGAGCTTCCAGAGTGTAGTTGTCTCTCCCCAGCTTTTTGCACAGTATCCAGATGATTCCTAAGGAGAAATGCACTTGTGGAACCCACGGCATCCCCACCTGCAGCATGCCAGAGGGCTCGTCCACTCAGGCACTTTTTGTTCTCTGGATCCAGGAGGCGGTTGGATCTGAGCATGGAACAAATTCCAGAGAACACACACATCAACTTGTCAAATGTTCTTCTGGGTTGGTGGCATATGCTGGCATAGAGTTGTGGCCATTTAAGGGCTTGCATGTTGCTCACGAAAGAATTCTCAAGTGCTGCCTGTCCTGACGCTGAGCTGTGCACATGGAAGCCTTGGTAAAGTTGAACAGCAGCCTGAAAACTCCACCAAACCTTTTATTGGCCATATGTCACATTTGAGTGTTGGCCAGTAAACTAAATTTGCAGCTAATATATAATGATTTAAATAGCAAAAACAGCAGCTGCACTTGGATTTCTGATGCATTTCCTCTGGGCTCTTCCAGCCCGCTGGAGTTTCTGAAGTGTTTTCTTTAACACTGCGCTGTGTCTCTGAATCTTCACCAGGTGGCACCATCTTTGGAGCTACGCCCTTGGCTGCATGCAGCTTAGCTGGTCAGTCTCTTTCCTCTTCGTACTGGTGGTTTGAGCTTTCTCTTTGTGATTGTTACTATTATTTAATTTGAGAGGAAAATGCTACAAAGCCCAAGCCTTGAGTATTTTCATATTTCTGTCTGTTTGGCTGTTTCTCTTCTTTTTTAAATCAAATCCCTTTTTGGTACAGGGCCCCTTGCATTTTCTTTTGGGGTTCCTGGGCTGTCCTCTTGCTCAGCCTGCAGGTCCATGGAGTAGACTATGCAAGGGCAGCTGATGATGATTTACACAGACATGACCTGGGATGGAACTCTGCTGGAAAAATTCAGCTCTCTTCCTGTCAGGATCATCTAGAGGGAAAGAACTGATGTCAGAAAAACAGACCACAGGCCACCTCTTGGCTCTTTAGACTCTTCTGGCTCTTCTGTCCCATGCAGTTAAGGTGCCAAGTCTCTCCTACCAGCTGCCATGGCCATGCTGGCTGGCTTAGGGCTTGAAGCCTGATGGAAGAAGAGGCTTGTTGTTATAAATTGAGCGTTATAAAGTTGTTTCTGGGGTCAGTGTGTTGGAAACTACCAGAAAAGGAGTGGGAGAACAATATGAATTTAATTTTGCATGCCTGCCAACCTCCCAGTTAGCCAGTAACTCAGTTTAGGGGTATGTGGTTGCTAGAGTTGTGGGATCATCATATGGCTCTGCAGTCACTCTAGCAAACTCCAGCTCCGGTTTCGGTGGGTTAGTTCCTGCAAAAGCTCAGCCGCCTCCCTAATGTCATTCAAAAGACTTTCAACGGCACTATGAATAAAAATGATAACAGAGCTCATCATACTCAGTGATTTCTCTAACATCTGGAGCAAAGCACATTAAATGGGGAGTAAAATACACATTCATCATGGGTATTTGGGTTTGTTTTCTGTTTTTACAAGGAGAGGAAATAAGAAATATCTTTCCTGTAAGAATTTTAGTTACCTGTGCCTGTGCTAACCTGGACACATCACAGAAGAGTTACAGCCTGGTTTCCGTATGCATAAATTAATCCTCTTTTTAAGTCTGATTAAGATTTCGTCCTGTCACAACTTCACTTCAGGGAATCTGTCATACAGATAGAAGTGTTGTGTGCAACATGTGTGCATGGTTAGCCATTCCAGCATTATTTATGAAAGCAGGAGATTGAAACAACCCAAAAGTTCATCACCAGAGAAGAGACTAAGTTACAACATATCCATACGCAGGAATGCTGCTGTAAAAAAGAACAAAGGTGCTGTCTGTATAGAGGTAGAGAGAGCTCCAGGACATTTGTTAGTAAAAGTCAGGTATATAACATGGTATACAAAGCATTGCATTTTAGTCCATGAAAGATTTATAATAAATGCAAAAATAATAAAGCATATATGAAGAAACTTTGGAAGGATACATAAGAAAGTAGGCTGATGAGAAAGCAAGAACAGAGCCCACAGAAGGAAAAGTCCCTCACTTAAAAAAAAAAAAGGAATACAGTTGATATATAATATTGTGTAAATTGAAGGTGTACAAGCATGTGACTTTGATACATTTATATATTGCAATATGATTGCCATTGGACCGATACTTATCATATTACATAATTATAGTACCATATTATCCATATGCATTCTACTATGCATTAGATCACTATGGTTTACTACTTTTTGCATGTTTATACCCTTAAGCAACATCAGTTTTATTCCCCAACTCCATCCCCTGGTAAGCACTATTTTACTATTTTTTATGAGCTTGACTTTTTTATATACCACATCCAAGTGACAGCATACACCACTTTTCTTTTTATCTCACTTAGCATGTGTTCAGGTCCATCCATGTTGTTGCAAATGCTAAGATAGCATTTCTCATGACTGAATAATATATCCCATTGTGAATATATACCACATATTTATTATCCATTCACCCATTGATGGGCATTTCAGTTGTTTCCATATCTTGGCTATTGTGAATAACGCTGCAGTAAACATAGGAGTGCATGTTTCTCTTTAAAATATTGTTTTCATTTCCTGTTGGTATATACCCAGGAGCCAGAATCTCTTGAAATCTGACTTTTGCATCCACTGTTCTGAAGGAAATTTTCCCTAGTGGCTCATCTTAAATGTCCTAAAGGCCAAACTCTCACCTCCTTGATGTCACTGTGCACTGTCAAAATACAATCCTCTAGAAAGGAGTAACTCCAGTGCAGTGCTTGGGAATTCCACTTAACTGTTATGGACCTCAGCAGATACATGGAGGGAAAAAGGAGGGAGCTCATATTTCTGAGTGCAGAAGTTTCTCTTTTATTCATTACAATGTCCCTATAGATAGGTACTACTATTACCTCCATTTTACAGATGAGGAAACTGACACTCAGAGAGCCTAACTGACTCACCTCAAGCCATCTGACTCCTAGTGATGGGGTCAAGATCTCAACCCCAGATGCCTGGCTTCTAGTGCAAGTCGGTGAGAGCCCTTCGTGAATGATGGAGACAGCAGCAAACTATTTCATCCCCCGCTTTTGTCTTCTTGTCTCTCTGACGCTCTGGCTGCCGTTTTCTGACCACCTTGCCTGCTCTTCCTTCTTCTCCTCAAAAAAGATTCTCCAAGGCCCGGTCCTTGTCCCTCTCCCTTGGGCTAATCCTGTTCCCCAAAGCGTTCTGAGCTGCACCCTGTGAGTCTACCTCCCAAGCCTGTATCTTTACCTTCAGACATTTATTTCCACTTGCTTAATGAACATTCCCACCTGGACATCTTGCTGGCACCAGAGGGCCAGTATTTCCCAAACCAAGTTTGTCATCTTTCTGCTCACAATCTAGTTGTTCTTGTTCCCTTTTCTGATAACACTATTCCCCAAACTCCCTACTCCTTAAGCTCAAAACCTTAGAGAAGTCATTAATTTCTTTTTCTCTCTTGCTTCCAGTTTCCAATAAGAAAAAAAAAATTGCTGTTTTGACTGTCCTTCATACAAGTCGCTTGCGTCCCACATCTTGCCCAGGGAATGCTCTCTTAACCGGCCGCCCTGCCTGCGCTGTGTTCCACTCCTAACTAACTGACTATCTGGCAAATAATCTTCATTTAGTGTGTACCCCTAAGATCAATGAGAGGGAAACTTTCAAATGCTAATGAGGGACATATAAAAAAATGACTCCATAAATGGAAGATGAGGAACACAAATTATTATAAAGCCACCAATTCCCTCTAAATTAACTTATAAATTTAATGAGGCCCCAATAAATACATCAACAGGGCTTTTTCATATTTTTTTATAACCATACAAACTGATCTGAGAGTTCTTATGGAAAAATAAGTATGCTAGACTATTCCAGCTGAAAGGGGAGAATAAAAGGAATAACAAATCCTAAAAGATATTAAAGTTATAATAAAGTGATGTAATTAATATAGCCCAAACTGTGCATAATAAACAAGCACAACAATAGAATAAAATCAGGAATTGACCCCAATACTCTAATGAAGATTTAGTATTCATCAATGGGGAAAAAATTTATGATTCAATAAATAGTGTTGGGACAATTGGGTAGCCATCTGGAAAATAATAAAGTTGCATTCTCCTACTCTTTATACCAAAATAAGTGCCAGATGGACTATCAACATGAAAATTAAACTATCAAAGTTCTAGGAAAAATGGAAAAAATTTAATGATCTTGTAGTAGAGAAGAACTTTCTAAGCATGGTAAAATTCAGGAGACATCAAAGAAAAGATGGATAAATTTGGCCGTAAAAACCAAACACTTCTGCATGGTAGGAAACACTAAAATAAAGACAGACAAATCATCAACAGGGGAAAATATTTGTAACAAACATATGAGACACAGGGCTAAACCTGTTAAAATACAAAGAACTTCTATAAATCAATAAGAAAAAGGTAACAGTCTATTGGAAAACTGGGCAAAGGACATGAAGAAGTAACTTACAAAAGGAAATAACAGAGTATACTAAGATAATCAAAAAGATGCCTAAGTTCCCACCCAATAAGCGAATGTAAACTAAAACTGCATTTTTCACCTAATAGCTGAAGATTCTTAGAATGTATTTTTGACAAGGGAGTAGGAAAATAGACATTTATACACTTTTTGAGGTATGTAAATGGATACAATCTCTAAAGAAAGCAGTTTCAGAATATCAGCATTTAACATGTGCATAACCTTTCATGCATCAATTCCACGTTTAGGAGTTCCTCCTACAATTATATTTAAGCTTGTGCCTGAAGACGTACATAAAGATATTCACTTCAGCATAACGTGTAGTAGTGTGTTTTACTGTCTCAAAAAAGAAATGAATAAACAATAAAGCATGGAGCCTGCCATGTTTACCCTCTACTTAAATGCCCCCTGATAGTTTCCCGTCAGCTATTGGAATTCTTGTGATGGGACCCCATCCCACCTTTTCTGTCTTTTCTTTTGCTTCTCTTCACACTCCTTATACTCCATCAAAAGAGCACCTTGTTTGTGCTGGACATTCCCATCTCCGTATCGCTCTTTGTGTGATCCTGTTACCTGACATGCGCTCTGCCCAGCTTCTCCCATCGTCTTCAGCTGTTTGAGTCCTAATCATCCTTTATAACCTGACTCACATGCTAGCACTCCCTGAAGATGCATTTGAGTCTTCTACAATTCCCCATTCCTAGTTGAAAATCTCTACCTGCTTTGACTTTTGACATGACCATTTTGCCACAGCAATTTGGGGCCATCTGTAGAATGACAGTGATATTTTGATGTCATCCTTCTAAGGCAATTGTTTTAATCTGGGGACACTTTGATACAACCTGCATAAGACACTGTCAACTTACATTTCCCCCCAAAATGAAAACATCTTCATTGTTTGTTTCTGTTTATGTAAGAAATGTACATATACTTTAAAAAGTGGAAACTCTCAGGACTCACTCACATATATGTGCATGGGTGTGCTGCATGTATGTGCATGTGTGTGTAATAGAATAAAGGAAAAGTACATTTCCCGAAGTATATTTCTGAGTCAAAGAATATGCATGTTTAAAATTTTGACATGTTGTCAAACTGATCTCAAGAAAGATCCACAATTCATTCAACAACATTTATGAAGATCCTAGTATGTGCCAACCACTGTGTGCTAGGTATCCAGGACACAATGGGGAGCAACACCAGATGGGGGCTTTGCCCTTGTGGAGTCTGCTGCAGGTGTTACTGAGGAAAGATGCATGGTACTGTTAGAGAGTTCAGTGGGGAGGACTTGGCCTCGCTGGGGAGTTCAAGGATGACTTCCTGGAGGAAATGACATTTCAGGTAAGACCTGACATTTAAGTAGGAGTTAACTAGACTAATGGGGGAAGTAAGAGCTCTTTCGCTACATCCTGGGCAAATGTTGCTGCAAGGGGAGTTGAAGCCTTGTGTGGCTGTAGTGGAATCAAGGAAAAGCATAGAGCAAGATAAGGCTGGAGTCTTGGATAGAGAGCAGGCCACAGATGGATTTGTAGGTATTGTTAGGACCGTATTGTTATTACAACAGCAAGGAGAGACATAAGCAGGGTTTGTGGATCATATATGTGTCTTAAGAAGATAACTGGCTAAGTAGAGAGAATTGATAAATGGAGGCAAGAATGAGCACAAGTTGACAAGTTAGGGGGCTATTGCAGGCCAAGTGACAGATGGTAACAGCTAAGGCTAGTCTGAATTACAGACAATAATAAGATCATCAGAGCAGAAATACAGGGAAGTGTATGATTTTTTAATTTTATCTATGAATACCACTATTAGAGTGGTATCATTGATCATTTTGTCTTTGCCAATCCAAAGTGTGTGTGTGTTATATGTTTTTTATAATATGGATTTTATATATATGTTATAATATAGATTACATATATATAATTTTCCTTTGATTATTAGTGAGGTTGGGCATCTTTTCATATTTCATTGGCTATATTCCTTTTTATTTCTTCTTTTGAATTATCTGTACATATCCTTAGATAATTTTCTTAATGGGGTATATGTCCTTCTGTCCCAGGACCCAGACTGGTCTGGGATCACACATGTCATTTAATTTTCATTTCTCCATTGTCTCCTCTGGTCAATGAATTTCTCAGGTATGTATATTTTTATTAATGATTTGAATAAACCATTGTTACATTGATGCAGGGCAGAGCTCTGTAAGAATCCAAGTGCAAAATCAAGGCAAACTTTAACTTTAAAAAAAGCAAATGACAATCTGTGATCTATGTTGCAAATATTTTTCTAGCATTTTTTAAACTTAGTTTAAGTTTGTGTTTTGTGCATTTATATTTTTATGTGTGATATAGTCAAATCAATCCTTTGTTTCATTTATTATTTCTGGCTTTGATACAATGCTTAAAAGTCCCTCCATCCCAATAGACAGAACTATTTGTGTGAATTATCTTCTGTCACTTCTACAATCATACATTTTCAAGTTTTATCAAGTAAGATGCAAAATAGGCATCCTCATCCCATCCCTTATTCTCTCTGCCCTCAACATCACCAGACGGGGCGATATAAACCAGACCAAGGCAGTGCTTCTGGTGGGAAGAAAGCAATGTCAAAATGACAGAATGCTCTTTTGTACCTACCTTGGGTTCTGACCACTGACTTCCCTGCATTAATCCTATCCGTTAACTGTCTTACCAATCCTACCAGATTCTGAGTTCCTTGAAGGCAGGAACCACATTTACCTCATCTTGTATAATACACATTAGCTGGGTGTGGAGAAGGTGACAGTTCCTGTGGCCAGGATACTCACCTGCCCTGGGTCCACTTGCCCACTGCCCAGGTGTGAGCAATACCTTATTACTGACTCTATAGAAAGAGCTCCGCCCAGTGCTCTGGGCTGCACAGCTGCAGGAGAGCAGAGGCTGGGGTGGTGGCAGCCCCAAGGACAGTGACTGAGACGACTGTGGGGCAGGGAGGCCTGGGGGCAGAGACCAGCTGGCTTGCTGCATGCAGACTGGCCCTGAGGCGGATGGGATTCTAGTGATTGACCTGCCACAGTGGGAATAGAACTGGGTATAAACCTTTCACCCCAAGAAGGTTCCATTATTATTTTTCAGTCTCACAGAATCAAGAGTAAACTTGCCTGGGACTGAAACCCATTGGCAAGACACTGGCCTCCTTAGAAGTCTGTGTCATCATAGAATTTCAATGCCTCTATTCCCATGAAGAAAACACAAACTCCAAACACACTGATGAAAATGTAGATTTTCTCAAAATTTTTGTGAGGTATTTATTGCAAGTGAGAGTTCATCATAACCAATGAATTGGGTAAAAATGCTGGCCTGACACTGGGCTCATACAGTGAGTTAGTTGACTACTTAGAAAAGGGACTACTTCCTTTTCTAATTCCCCCTTGTTGTCATTTTATGGAGAGAATTAAGAATCTATTGAAAACCCACCATGATTTTATGGGCTTTCAGGTCAAGTTAATTACAATAAGGATCCATCTTAAATTCTCACCGAAGGGCTTAGTTACTGAAGCAGCATTTGCTTAAATGGTCTCTTAGTGCAACCCAGGGGCAGTGTTACTGCTAAGTGAGCAGATGGTCTGGGTGGGCTGAAAATAGGGTATCACCTGTCTGTCCTGGGTGGCCAGCCAGATGCAAATCCATCTGGGATAAAGACTTCAGGCTGGAAGCCAATGGCCTTCACATGGGATGCTTACCTCCTCCCCAAGGGTGGGAAGAAAGGTGTTGAGGGGAAAGCGCAACAATGGGCAAAGTAGATATACACCATCCTGGGCCTAAGGGGCAAGCCACGCACACAGGTGAGCAGACCAGGTGAGAGGGCTCTGCAGAGTCCTGCTTAGCTGAAGGTCACCTGATGCCTCACCCAGGGCTGGGTCAGGAGTGGAGCCAAGGGCCATTTGATTGCCAGTGGAGGACCAGGTCACATGATGGGGTCAAGTTCAAAGAGGGCTAATGTCTTGGCACCTAAATTCTGGCCTAATGGTGACCAGAGTCATTTTCCCTTTTTTTTCTTCCCTCCTTTATTTCCTAATGGCATCACCCTGCTTCCCGGGCCCTTTAAGCCTTAATTTTCCTGAAACAAGTTCACTTTTTGTGAACTTGCCTTGTTGGTGATGTGACCTCTGTAATACTGACCTTCTGTCTGTTAACCTGTTTCCTCTTGTGGAAAAAGTATAAGAAAGATAATGAGAAATAACATGGGTAGAGCAACCATCATAGTGCCAGGCACCTGCTAGGTGCTGCTGTGGCTCATCTCAGGAGAAGGAAGGCTGTTCCCAGCTCGCAGGACACCTGAGGCTTCCATGTTCTCAGGGGCCATCAGAGGAGAATGCCTCCAGCAGCAGAAACAGCAGAGCCTGGTTCTTTCCTGATTTCTTGCTACAATAATGTTCTCAGCATTTGAATTTCTTGCCTGTTTTGAAAGCCTGGATGATGGCTCCCTAGTATCTCCTCATCTGCCACAGCCCATGAGTTACAGCCTCTGCTGACCTCTCTGCAGGCTAGGAAATTGGCTGGTGGCAGCTGTGGGAACCGTGGTAAAGAGCCAGCAGACCCAAAGCTGCAACTGGGTTAATGACACTGTGGCGCTGGGGTGGCTGTCCTGAGGACAATAAAATAGAAAGAAAAACAGGAAAAAGAAATTCTGAGCCCCAAAACAAAGACAGATGTTTTGACTTAAGAGCATAAAGCACAGTTTAGAAGTTTGTTTTCCTAACAGCAAATAGATTCTTAATTGGTTTGAAATAAATCGAAAGACATTTTATATTTACATCAAAATTAACCCAGAAAAGAAGATAAATGAAAGTCTAGTCCTTTCCACTTCTTCATTTCCTCTCTTCTTTCCTCGTTTTCCTCTCCCACTTCGGTACAATCAATGGCCCTCTTCACTGGCTCAGGTGTAGGCGGGAGGCAGCTCCATGGTGGATGTAAGCAGCAAATGGCAGCCTTGGAGCTCCCGCCCCTCAGCTTGCGCCGCTCAGTGGACTTGGAGCAGAGGCAGAAAGTCTCCATTAGCTTAAAGGTGAGATTGGTGTTAGTGATGTGAGAGGAAGAATGGCTGGCACCAGCATTTGTGGAATATTGCAAGGAGCCCATGCCGGGGTTCTGGAGACATCGGTTTTAGCTCTGAGTTGACCCCTAACTGATGTATGGCTTTGGGAACATAATTCACCTCCCTGGGGCCTCCACTTTGCACTGCCTCTTCCTTGTCTTACAGCCAAAGTGAGTGTCTTGGGCAGAGCTGCTGTTCCCAGTTAGGGAGGTAAAGGAGCCCGAGCTGGGGACGAGTCAGGGCTGCAGTCCAGCTCTCTTTGCAGGACTCTACCTGCCCAGAGTGGCAGACTTGCTGAGGCCCCGGCAGTGGGCCGGGGCAAGTCTCTCTCTAGAGGGGTGCAGAGGTGAAGAAAAGGGGAGGAAGTTCTGCGAGACTGGGAGCTGAAAGCCCCGTGATGTAACTGCTTGTGGGATGGTCACGAACCAGAGACGAGGCAAGTCTGCAGGAGACGGCGTGAAAGTTGAGAGCGGAGAGGAGGCTGAGAGTCCGCCAGGAGAGGCTCCAGGGGGAAGGCTGCGGGCAGCAGGAGGATCCCTTCTCTGAACGCCAGGGTGGCTCAAGTGCAGCCTCGCCTCAGTGCAACCGTAAGGGGCAGAGCACCCAGACGGGGGGCCTGGCGCCTCCCCAGCGGCCTGCACAATCTGCTGGGCAGTGGGAGCAGGGGCACAGGCCGGAGAGGGCAGGGGAAGAGCAGAACAGGAGGATCGAAAAGGCTCCGCGCCTCTGCTTTTAGGTACCGGCGAGCTCGGATTCACCTGCTTCTACGTAGTTGATGGTTTTTGCCCCTTCGGGAGTCCACACTGTTCAGCGAGGTGGATTGCTCTGTGCCTGGCTGAGCCTGACTGACTGGCCTCAGGTGTGGTTCCAGGCCCTCAGGTGCGGAGATGCGGAGAAGTGACAGGGAGAGCGAAGGCCGAAGGCCGAAGAGGGTGTTAAACCCAGGCCGGCCTGCGGGTGTGTCTGAGAGGCCGAAATGCGTTCTGATCTGGGAGACCTGGGCGGCACGTGTGGGCCAGCTGAACAGCGACTGTGGAGAATGGGCGGCAAAGAGAGGAACACATCCCAGACTTACTCGGGGGCCTTCACAGGGGGCAAGACCAGTGTCCCGAAGGTCCAAATAGAAGGTCAGGGAACAGTGAAAAATGACAATAAAAATGGCTTCCCTAAGTGCATGCAGACCTCGAGGATGTGGGATCAGTGGGGGACACTGAGGGTGGAAGGAGTGGGACTGCGATGGGAGGGTCCTCTGGAGAGCTCAGAGCTCGGCCAGAAAGCCCGCTTCAGGGAGGTGGGGCCTCAGAGACAGCGGAGAGGTAGGTCCCACTGCGACCTGACTGCGTGGGCCGGCGCCACGTGGGAGTCGGTGAAAACCCACATCATGGCTGACAGAACAGAGCTTGCACCCCGGGCTCTCCCAAAATGTGCCAAAGGGGTTTTCATGTGAGCAGTGTGAACTGAGGGCCCAGGTGCTGGGGAAAGGGGTTAAAGTATTGAGAAGAGTAAAGAGCCGAGCAGTGATCCTGTTTCACCACCTTGTTTGGTGGCTGAGATGACAAGGGAGCAGGTGTGAGGCATTTTGCCATGAGTGAGAACAGCCCTGGGCTAGACGAGCTAGATGTGGGTGCTGGCGCTTTCTCAGCCAGCTGCCCCTGCTTACCAAATTGGCCCCTGGGTCTTAGGTTCTTCTTGGTACTGTGAGACGGAGACAAACCTCATGGCCCAGGACTGAGTACCCTTGGTTCTGGCTTCACAGACTGCCAGAGGCTCATCTACATTGGTGACATCACAACAGAGGCACCCCATCACCCCCTGTGGAAAACCAGTGTCCAGATGTCAGGGCCTGAGGCACCAGCCCCACAGCCCTGGCACATGGGCCCTGCACACCACACAGTCCCCCACTGTGGTGGCCACCAAGAGCTGAATGCCCAGTGCTTACTTTCATACACTACCCAGGATCCTGATGTCATTTTCTTGTTTAGCAGATGAGACTCAGAGTTCAGGAACGGAAAGTGGCTTGCCCAAGGTCACCAGACTGGGTTTTTCCTGCTCTACCCTATTCCTCCAAATTAAGTCCCTCTATATATGTCCTCCTTGAATTGCCCTCATTTCCTCAAACTCCCAAATTGTTATTTCACAAAAGAGAATTCTACTTCTTGTAGCTAACTCTAATATCTTTGGGAACAGACACACACATAAAAACTCATCCTTGGCAAACATTGTCAAATTGAGAAAGTCAGATAAAGTTATATTCTTAATGTTACTTTAAATCTACTTTCAAACCAAAAATCTCCAATGAGCCAGAAAATCTCTCCACAAAAATCATTAAGTTAAAAGTAAACTTTAAAGATTGACCAGCAATCAACAAAGATAATAGAAACTATAAGACCTTCAGACTAGAGCAGTGATCATATCATTGATCTGAAGGATTAAGGCAAAGAGAAGGGACACGGGGGGGGGGGGGGGGGGGTAGATGGTGATGAATGACTGTTGCTCTTTTGGAACCTCAAGGCATGGTGGGTGGCTCCTTTTTAGGTCCTCAGGAGGGACTACCCTCTCCCCACTCTCACCATGAAGAAGTTCCTAGAGCAGACTATACCCCAAGCAGTTCTACTATGTGGCCAGGTGATTAAATCAAATCAAAGTGCTTTGTAGACCATGAAAGGCTTTACAAAAACAAGTGTTGTGTTAGTCCTAGGGGATGGAATTGAGATCTTGACCACTGCTTTATCCTCAGAGGGCCTGGACACATTAAATAGCTGTTGAAAGCATGAATCAAATGTTCTATAGATAATACTCTTCTGATATTATCCTTTCTGATTATACTTCAAGATTTTTGGGGTGGGGTGGGGGTGTAGAAGATACTCATTTATTAATCCATTTGCAACCCCAAACAGCCTGGGTGACTGTTGCATCCTGTTCTGCTGGGAGGGATCCCATAGAAAAGCAGTCTATTTATTGAGAAGGAGGATTGAGATGACATTGACATTCCCTTTAAGTGTCAAGATTCTAGGATTGTGGACCCATCAGAGTTCTGGTGACACCACGTGGTTTGCCCCTTATCATGCTTGCCTCCACTATCCTCTGGTGGCCCCGCTGGGCTGTCTCAGGATGTTTGTTTCAGCTCCTAGAAACTCAGACATCATTTGATGTCTATGATCCAGTTTTCCATGGAAGGTACATTGAAGTAGTTTCTTAAGTTTCTCTTGAGGGTGAATTCTATGCACTCATTTATCAACAGATATTGATCACTTGCGAGGTGCCAGGATTCTGCTGTTACTGAAAACCCAGCCCTGAACAACAGACAACTCCCTTTTTTCACAGAACTTGAGTGCTAGTGGCTGGGAGGAGGGCCCCCTGGTGGGCTGGGCTCTGTTGTGACTGGCCTCCACCTGCCACACTACCCCCGGGGCGGCTTTGCAAAAAGAAAGGAAACAGTCGCATGTCTGCTGAGTCCAGGTAAGTAACAGAGGTGACGTCAAGAGGCACACCATCAGCAATTTTAGGCTCACTAATTTTGTGTTTATACGGTTTTTAGGATACTTTACATTCTCATTAGCCAGAGGACTGGGCTCCTAGTGCAGATGATCACACGGAGTCAGAGGAACTGCTCCCAGGCATGACGGGCCCCCCCGGCCTCTTCCTGCACCCTTACCCTGCCTCTTGGCATAAATGGATTGCTTCTGATACTCACTGGAACTATTTGGGTTGAGACCTAGGGACAACTCTTTGCTACCTTGTCTTCAAAGTGTGCGCTGGTGTGAACATTTTCCTTTCTCTGTGAAGCTGTGTAGTATAGAAGCTATAATGCACCAGACCTCAGCTGTGTGCCTGGGGCTCTCAAACCCTCCTTCTAGAGTCAAGGTGGAGCAAGTCCTTGCTCTGCTCTGGGGGCTCTGTGACGAAGCTCCGCCTCCTGGAGCAGCCAGCATATGCTCCTTCTGTCTCGGCTTCCCGTGAAGAGCTTGCAGGGAGAGCCTGGCCTCCTCCAAGGCCCCTTGGCTGCTGTGGGATGTAGGGATGCATGTAGTGCGACACCACCCAGCCCCTCAAAGAGCTCTGATAACAGGAACCAACAAGTCAGTAACTGGGTTTCTTCCAGGGCTCTGTGTGAGGGAATATTTCACCCAGCTCTGGGGACGGCTCCAGCCAAATTGTCGATTTTATTTTTAGGAGACCTTGAATAGGTCTGACCTGGTTGTCAGAACTAGCTTGGGAAGATGGCTCCATCTTACCCAGCTTCCAGGGAGTTTGTCATCTGGCCAAAGATTTGGGAACTCCAAGAGACTTTTTCATCAACCACCAAAATAAATTAATCACAGTAACTCCTTGAAGCCATCTAACAGGCATTCTTGGAACATGGTAAGGTTGTAATTACAGAAAATAATCAAAATACAGAATTAGTGGTTGGTGATGAGGGACCATGGGGAGAAGGAAACTTTCCCACCAGGTTCGCCTTTGCCGTAATGAGAATTTACCTCGTAGGATTCTGTCCGTTTTATCTTCTGCTGCCTGACTGTGAATACACTGCCTTCCCGAAAGCCAGAGCTCTGCCTTCCTTTCCCTTTTCCCCACCCCTCTCTTAAAGCAGGGAAGCAAACACTCAAGACACAAAGGAACAAAGCCAAGTATTACAAAACATTAATGGACTATTTGCTCCAAATGAGATTTTTAAAGAGGTACTTTAAATGCAGCAAAGACCTAAGTACCACCATCAATGTTCCTGTAAGCAGGAAACAAAATCTACAAATAAAGTTTTAGTGGAAGGTGTATCATCTTGTTTCATTAATATTCATATTCTGAACTCATATATGCAGTTCTGGAGAGGTTCATGAGACAATTTTGCTCTTAGGAAGCAGACGGCCGCCCCAGACCAGCCTAATAAACATTCACA
The DNA here is from genome assembly GCF_040802235.1 of Manis javanica. Taxonomy (NCBI): domain Eukaryota; kingdom Metazoa; phylum Chordata; class Mammalia; order Pholidota; family Manidae; genus Manis; species Manis javanica. The sequence goes on along the minus strand of NC_133163.1, from coordinate 98,024,150 downwards.
TCACCCACACCAGGCACAGGTGTTCCTCAGCTCCCACCTGTGCTGATGTTCAGTGGGCTAGAGCTCTGAGCATCATCATGACTGCTCTGGCTTTGCATCCCACATGCCACTGTAATGAAATGGGCCGATTTGTCCTGCCTCTGTGCTGGAGGGGACAGGGTCCCCAGGATCCCCCTAGTAGTATAGCTGTCTTCCAGTTTGCCATCTTTATGGTCAGAAGGACACTCCTTCCAGCCTCCCCTGACTGTTCAGGGACAGGTTAACTCTGAAAAAAAAAAAAGGTGCTTGGGAGTCTCCTGGCCTGCTCCGCATTTGATCTGACCCCTGACCCAAAGCTGATCCTTTGAACCTAGACAGCAGTGACCTCTCTGAGCAGCTGAGCTAATGCACATACCCCATCCAGACCCAGGAGAACTTTATTTTTGGAAAGCTGGCTGGGTCTTGGAGAGGATCTGTCCGGCTATAGGATAGGATGGTGCTCTGCTACACAGAATGAATATCCCTGCTGCTGCATCCATCCTCGCAAGGGCGTTTCCATTCTGTCCAGAAGCATTGAGAAGTGACTTTCCATTTTATGGGGTCCCAACACTGTGCTTTTGTCCCCAGGTCCAGTACTGCTCCCCTCATTTCACACCCACTCTAAAGGTAAACTGAGAATCATTGTGAATTCCCAGTGGAATGGACTCCACAGTTCAATTCCTTGTGGTCATTTAGGGGAAGGCGCCAGCAGAGAATACTGAGATTAGAGACACAGAGAAGAAACCTGAGGGAAAACCAAGGATTTCAGCAGAATACATTTGAATGGGAAGAAATCCTAAAGACACCCCAGGGTGCAAAACCACCCAAATTGCAGCCAGAAACCGGGGGAAGTGTCTGACCCAGATAAGTAGGGTTTGGCTTAATCTCTAGATTCTGGTCGCTTAATTCCAGACTGTTTGCTGTCAGGTCTGCGCAATCAATTGGCCTGAGGAGATAAGGGACCGGTTTAGATTAACATCAAGAGAGAAAAAATAGCACATTCTCTGGTGGAAGTGTCAGTTTTTCTCAGTGAATAGGCAGGGAAGGTAAAGCAAAGAGGGGGTGGTGGGCGATTCCATCACATGCCATCTAACTGGACAAACCACGGGACTGCAGGAGTGAGGGGGGCACTGTGACCCAGAGGGTGCTGTGGCCAGAGGGGATCCCGGGCCATGGGCCGGAGGACGGGTCTGCAGCCTCATGGGGCAGGATAACGGAGTGGATCAGAGCCCAGGCTTTTGAGACCGATTTTCTGGGGTCTCATCTGATGCTGCCAGTCTGCCTTGGGCCAGGGCCTCTCTGCCTCAGTCTTGTCTTCCAAAAAAGGGGATAATAAGGTTGATGTGCAGATCAAGCAAGTAACACTCTGTTAATGACAGCGCTCAGCCCGTGGTAAGTGCAGGACTTACTGCCACAATCGCTGCGGCCATGTTGGCGGTGACAGCCTCCTCACCGCGTCTCCCTTAACCAGGCTCTTCTGTCATCACAGCTCCCAGCTGTTGATAATTCCAGGACTCAACCCCAGATCTACAGAGTCAGAATCTCTCTGGTGGGAGACAAGGAATCTGTCCCAGGGAAGTTTGGAAAACACTGGTCTGTTGAGTTAATTCCTCATCTGGACTCTGGAACCAATTTAGGATGAAGTTTCTATCATTTACGCCCATTTGGCCTCCCCACAGCTACTCTGCCCAGTTGCCACACCTTCCTCTGTGTGCCTATTTTCTCCTTCTCATGCCCCTAGTGCAGATGGATTTCCCTACTGTGCTCAGCTGTTCCCACTGGCCGAAAAGCTGGCTCTTCTCTCCCATTGCCGAGGCCTCCCCACTTGGCCATGCAACAATGTCAGGCATGTTTCCTTCTTTGAGGCCTTCTCCACCTCTTCCCCCCATCCAGCTGAAGAGCTAGCCACGGCCCTAGACCTGTCACCCAGCTCACTGGTAATCCCCTCTGACCAGGAAACTGGATTCGGATTGTGAGAAACTAAGGAGCTGCGAGCCTGTCACCAGCTGGTGTCTCCTCAGGAGACGACCTGTCCTCCCTGCAGGCAGGGCCTGCACTCACACTTAGTCACTGGGATGGTCCCGTTCCCCACAGAAAACCTGGATGTAAGCCCTTTGCCTGTGTTTGGCCCAGTTCTCTGGAACTGCACTGTCGCAACTTTGCTTTCTCTACCACAGCTGCCCACACGGGATGTGGGGCCCCCCCACTGCCTTTGCTCAGAGTTTGAAACCGCTGGATGTAGTTATCACCTCGGCCTGCTCGTCCCCCCACCAGGCCCTGTGGCCTGCCTGCTGGTGGGCAGGAACCTGTGAGTCCTGTGAGTCCTCTGTGGGAGAGAGGTCAAGCTCTTTTGGCTTGGGGCCATAGCCCCTCCCCAGATGGCAGACGTCCCTGGAGACACAGCGGTGGGCGTGGTCAGGCAGCAGCTGAGGGGCAGACTTTCTTGGTGTCTCTCCAGCTGCCTTTGCCATCCCCTGGGGGTCACCACATGCTCTTTTAGGTCTGCTATTGAACCATCTTGGTTAGCTAATCCTGTCTTTTGCTCCCAGCCCTTCCTTTGCTGTTTTCTGCCACAAAAGAGGAGTGGGGGGAGGGTGGGAGAGTGGGGAGGATGCATTGTGACTTCTGGGATGTGATATTTAGCATCCCATAATGGCTCTAGGAAACCCGTAGGCTTGGAGCCATGGCTGGGCAAGGCCGTCTGTCTTTCCAAGTTATCATTTCTCCCAGGGCAGGAGAAGGCACGTGTGGTGGTGCTATACCTCAGGATCACTTATTAACTCAGGTGTGTATAGATTCTATTCCTTCTCCAGGAAGCAAAGCTGGCTTTTGGCAAGAACAGATACATGACTTATGATTTACTTTATTCTTTCATTCAGCAAATAATCACTGAGAACATCCTCTGCCTGGGTCCTTGAGGTCTAGGTGCTGGGAAGAAGCTTCAGTAGGGTAGATGGAACAAGTCTGTGGTGGACACTGTGCCTGGGACTGAGTAGTCCTCAGAGAATTGCTCTTAAATGCAATCAGGCAACTGTATAGGTGCTATAAACAAAATATGAAAGGGTCAGGAAATCTCTGCGGCAGAGCCAGGGGGAGGTGAGGGCAGATGAGTCGACCTGAGAAGATGTAGGGCGATGAAATGTTCTGGCATACTTGGGAACGAATAATGTTTAGTTTGGCTAAAGCCTATGGTTTCTTAAGGGAGACAGTAAAAAGCCTGGAAAAGTTGGCCAAGGCAAGTCTGTGGAAGGCCCCAGGCAAGATAACGAGTTTCAACGCAGTTTGGTGGGACATCCAGTCCCTGGAGGCAATTCTCAGACAGAGGAGGGAACATGGCAACAGACTGAGTCCTGAGAAGCTGAGCCTTGCCTTCAAAGCCAGCAAGACCATCAGCGTTAGCAGCTTGGGAGGGAAGGGGTGGTGGCGGCGTGAAGAGAAAGGAAAAGGTGAGATATTGAGGGTGGTCCTCAGGGGGACCGAGCAGGGTTTGGCAGTTTGGTTGGGATCTGACAGCTGAGGGAAGGCACCGGGTCTTCTACACAGCGCTTCCTTCTGGCTGGAAAGCCTCTCAGTTCACCGCCCACTCTCAACAGTGCTTGTTCTGTCTTGCTTGCGACCGGTAACATCGGAACAACGAAGGTGAACCTAAGACTTTGCTCCAACTGAAAAACGCACAGAGAGGAGAACTCAGGCTGGTCCACGGTGTTCCCCCTGAGAAAAAATTCAGAGGTGATTGAAAGTTTTATTTGATATTCTCCATCAAGTATAGATGAGGAAAAAGGATCCAAGTATCACTAATTCTCTGTGAATACCTTGGATTGTTCTGTGACTTTGTTTGGCTTCATTTCATTAGAGAGCTATTTCTTTTGACTCTAACTGGGATATTTATTGAGTCAGAAAGACAAGGAAGATATTGCTCTCACCCCCACCCTCCCAGGTTCCCCCAGCTTTTGAGGATGGTCAGAGGAGCATGCAAAGAATGACAGGGCTGGAATAAGGAAAAACCATGAGCAAGTGGTGTGGGATCAAAAAGCAGGTCTTGTGCATTAGTGGGGAGAGGAGTTGAGGGGAGTCTGTGGGAGAGGTGGCATTTCAGCCAGACTTCGGGCAGGGTAGGATTTCAGCAGACAGACATGGGGGGATGTGGGAGTGGCCTTCTCAGTGAGTGAGAGAGGGAGGGCAAAGGTGAGGAGACAGAGAACACACGGCATGTTTGAGGAATGGTACACTGCCTTGTTCAGAAAGTACGTAGGCAAAGCACAGCCTTGTTCATAGACAGGATCTTGTTTTGTTTTGTTAGTGAAGCCAAGAATAACAGTTGGAAATAAATGAAGTGGTTTAGAAGTTGTGGTTTAGTTTTTTCCAGTTATACAGTGTTTTGCTCTTCATGTTGGGTCTAGAAGACATCCTTGTTTGTTAGCCAGCTGTCGAGAATTCTTTGATTATGTGATTTCTTGATTCCAACCCCAGAAGAATGTGTTTTGGGTTTTGACTAGTGTCAATAATGTTTCCTTAGGAAGGAGATTTCATTACTCACTAAGGGTTGGAAATCATGCTACTTTCCTTATGGAGGCTGTTTATGGACATTGAGATGTGTGGGTGATAGAACATATATGGAAATATAAGGAAATCATCATGTTTCATAAACATATTCTTGGAAACTCAAAAGCTCAAGTCCAGGACTAGGCTGAACTTAGTCTTTTGTTTTCTCTTAGTTCATCATTCTGCATTCCCTTCTCTCTCAGAATTGTTGATTCATCAAAGAGCAACTAGAAATATTATGACAACAGTATCTTTTTCATTCTAAGGAAGAGGGCAGGAGGACCACCCGAGGGTACAAGGAACCATTAACCAACTTAATGATCAGCAATGAGTTGTCAGTAATTCTTCACTATGTTCTCTTGGTAACAGTATGTGCTAGTATGATTAAAGTAAATGAAAGAATAGATTCTTTTTTTCTGTTTGGCTGGGCGTAGTAGAGGGATGGTGGGAAGTTGGGGAGTTTTTGTCAGAACACAAAGGATTGTAATAAATCCATGAGATTCAAATCCTAGACATGTCTTTAAGCATGAAGTGTTGGTCTTGGTACCAGATTTATTGCTTTCCTAGTGCCGATGTAACAAATGACAGTAAACTAGGGGACTTACAAACAGCAGAAATTTATTTTCTCATGGCTTCGGAGCCCAGGTGTTTCCAGGCCCGCGTCTGCTCTGAAGCCTCTTGGAGAGAATCTTCCCTTGACTCTTCGAGCTTTGGAGGCTCCAGGTGTTCCTTAGCTTGAAGCCGCACAACTGTGACTCTGCTTCTGCTTCACATCTTCACATGGACTTCTTCTCTGTGTGTCTCCGTATCTGAAACCTCCCCTGCCTTTCTCTTATAAGGATACCTATCATGGATTTAGGGCCCATACTAATCCAGGTTGATCTCTGAAATCCTTAGTTTAATTACCCCTACAAAGACCTTTTTTCCAAATAAGGTCCCATTCACAGGGAACAGGGATTAGGACCTGGGTGTATTTTTTGGGGTACCACCATTTAACTCATGACAGTGAAGATGCATTCTCTGCTGGCGCAAGGATGTGCCCCTGGATCTTCGGTCTTTTTGATGGACTGGCCGTCCTTTGGGTAGCAGAGAGTGGGACTCAGCGCGAGGAGACTGGAGATTGTAATGAGCCTAAGCAAACTGCACTTGGAATCATGTAATTTACTGGACAGAGATTATGACTTCATTTTACTAATCACAGTGTGTTGTGGGAACTCACCAACAACTTCCCTAATAGACTCCAAGGCCAGGAATTAGAGATCCCCAAAGAAAGTCATCCATGTGGTACATTTGGTCGTTCATGACACAAGTTGTTTTTTAATTTTCTCCTCTCAAAATTGGAAAACTTTGAAATGATCCAGTTGGATCTTTGAAACTCTGAGAGCCCTGAAACACTGAAGTGTTACGGAATAAAGCACATTTTAAGGCAAGCCTCCTTAAAATAAATGGAAGACAGCCCAGTAAATAATACACATCTAAGAATTTTTCAATAATATTTAATGGCACCTTATAAGGGTCAGAGTTCCTTATTTTTCATGTGGGGATATTTAGACATAGAGAAGCCAGCCCCACAAATGCAAAACCAGCTCCCTAAACAATAATTGCAGTGCCCCCTTCCTCTCCCCCTAGCTGAGAGACACAGCCGCCCTCATGTTCCTGCATTCTTCCCCAGGACCTTGTGACAGTGGTAGGAAATTGCCAGAACACTGACTCACCGGAAAAGTTCTCCTTTCCAGAATAAACAGCAAAAATGAAATCATGTCAGTACCATTTACCAACTTTATTTTTAATTCGCTAATAGACCTTTAATCATGGTAGAGGAAATAAGTGAATGAGGGCTGGTGAGAGTTTAAGGACCAGTATTATTACCCTGTCTGTTCGTTTAGATCATTTTCTACCATCCACCTGAGGTGCAGTTATTTATTAGCATGATATGGTTACAGATCTGTCTGCAGGGCCTAAAGATGGAAATTGAAACTCTGTGATGATTTAGCTGAAAGTTACTGGAGCATTCATAAAGCTGTCAGAATTACAAGAGAAACCACATTAAGAAAACGCCAGCACTAGTTGCTATTAAATGGATATTCAAACATTGTCAGCACCGTTATCCACAGAGGGCTGGTCTAATTTACAAGCTCCTGTACACGGGGATAATGGTAGCTGCGGGTACAAAGGAAAGTGGATCATAGGAATGACATTAGGAAGAGTAACCACATGTTTTAAAACATAAATCAGAACATAAGACAAAGGATTTTTCCCCAATTTGTTCATTTATTTACATCTGGAAAAGGTATTCTCACTAATACATCTCATTTATAGAAAACAATAAAATGAACTGAAAAGGCACAAATTCAACTTTCAGTCATTCAACAGATACTTAATGAGCGCCATTTGTGTGCCTGGTGTGGATTTAGGTTCTGGGTATGATGCAGACTAAACGGACAAAGAGCAGCCATAGATATGCATAGGTATGCAGTCGTCTGTCAGCAAAGGTTTGTTTAGTGACTGCTGCGTACCAGGCGTGTGCTATGGTTGACATTCTGTCAGTTCACAATCGTATACATTTGTGACCATGTGCTTTAGGGCAGTGCAGTGTTACTGAGTCTCTGACCCTGGGAAGTCCTTGGGAGTACCCAGGTGTCTCCCAGGAGCATGCTGCTTGCTCTTGGGCACTGCCTGTCACTCTCTGTGTCAAGCTAGAACTTGGTAGACTTGGGCCTCAAGTACAGAGTAGCGGTTCTGAGCCAAAATTTTGTTTCTTTCTCTGTGGCTGCCTCCATGATCTGCCTCACTGCTGGTGGAGCTGGGAGTCTGGGTGTGATGCTGGTGGCCCTTGAATGGAGCCGCTGCCCTGGCACTGGTGATCTGTGTCACCACGGTGGGTGTCCTCCTCCAGCACACTGAGTTCAAGTTGCTTGAGCCCCAAGCATCACAGTGGTTTGTCACACAGGTCTTTCCTTTCTCTTTCTCAAGCAGAGGACCCTTACAATCTTGCATCCCCCTGACATGTCTGTAGCCATCTCCTTAGTCCCACATAAATCAAAGGAGAAAAAATGCTTTTTGTTTCTGTATTGTGTGCGGCTGCTTTCCTGTTACAGTAGCATTGTGTGTGAGGAGAGTGGGGCACCTCCTCTCACTCTCGGCTGCCTGTGAGGTCTGCACCCTGCCAGGCCAAGACATATTGTTACACAAACATGCATCTTTGAAAGCAAGAAGGCCTGATAAAGTCTAGGGCAGGTGGCCTTAGGAATATAGCCACTAGGCCAAACCTGAATGACACAAAGTATCAAGGTAGAAAAGTCAAATATTCTATGAAAACAAGCTGTTAGGAAGATGAACCAGGAGTTAGTTACAGAGGCAAGAAACAAATCTGGGTAGGAGCCCTATGCTCAGAAATGAGGGTGAAGTTTGGGTGCAGTAATTACAAACATGGGGATTTGCATCAAAGGTTACATTAAAGTGTCAAAGAACTTAATGATGTACACCCAGATTTTCACAGGGTAGAATCATTACTTACACATATTCTTCCATTCAGGGTTAGGATGTAGAGCTCCTCCTCTGAGGCAGAATCTCCATTAGGATGGGGATAGAAGAATGAATGAGTAGTTGCCCTGGTCTTTAAGCATCTTAGAGTCTAAGACAAGGGTCAGAAAAGTATGGCCCTTGGGACAAATTCCATGTCCTTCCTGTATTTGTTTGGTCTGTGAGCTAACGATGGCTTATCCATTTTTAAATGGCTAGGGGGAAGAAATCAAAAGACTAGTACTTCCTGACATGTGAAGATTACATGAATTCAGATTTCAATGTGTATAAATAAAAGTACTATTGGAACACAGCCATGCTTTTTTGTTTATGTATTGTGTGTGGCTGCTTTCCTGCTACAATGGCAGATTTGAGTACTTGCCACAGAGACCGTATAAACCATAAAGACTGAAATATTTACTCACCCCTGATCTAAGAGAGGGAATGATAGACACAAGCACATGACTCGGGGGAGCATATGGAGGTAAAGACGTACCTAAGGTGTTCCTGGAGCACTGAAGGGGTGATTATAAAGAGGTGCAATTTTGAGTGTCCTAAAGGTCACTAGACCAAATGTGTCATTAACCACAGAGAAGGTTTAGAGTTTTTTTATATCACCTAAACAGATAAAGTACATTACTATATTTCCAACTGAACTCTTCTGTTTTTTAATATTTTTTTATTAGTAGTAACAACATTTCAGCTTTTTCTTAATGTCAGTTTATACATGCAGATACAAATTTTGCTTTATTATCAGCTGTCTTTACATGTATTATTAAAATATTAACTGTTCAGGCTCTCCTGCATAGGATGACGTTTTTAAAAATTAAGATTCTTTAATTTTGAAGGAGCCTGAAAGCCATGGTGCGGAGCAGCTCAGCAAGGCTGGGTCTGCGCAGCAAGTCTCCTCGGGAGGCCTGAGAAGGTGGTGCCCCTGCCCGGTCCCATGTGTCGGACTGGCCTCCCCAGGATGAGGTGTGAGCCTGGGTGCCGTGAGGTCTGGGGTGTGCCAGCTGTGGCAGTTAGCTGTACGTGGTTGACTTCAGAGGCATTTTTAAATAGGACCTCTCCCGTTTCTGATCCAGGATCACTGAGCAGAAAAACAGATCTGGGGCTTTGATTCTCTTTTTACTGGCTCACTTTTGGCTTTCTCTAGGGAGAGTGTAAGCTCATGCTCTACTAGGCAAGCAGTCAAGGACACCAGCCAGTCGTCCACACTGACTCACCAAGAGGCAACGTGGCATCGGTTATGGGATTAGGATGCGGGATTTGGATGCTAGCTCGGCCATTCAGCAGCTTTGTGACTTGGGGAAATTTACTAAGCTTCTCTGCTTCAGTACTTGTCAAATGATGAAAATAATACCAGCTATCTCATGCAGTGATAGAAGATTAAGTACATTAATCTATGAAAACCATTTAGAACAATGGCTAGCAGTAGGTAAGACCTTAACATTTGCCTTGATGAGGATGAGGATGGCTCTCCTCTCCTGGAGATCCCCTTTCAGAGTCAACCCTAAACTCCATTTTTAGGCTCTTGACATTTTCACTGTCCATCAGTGCGGTAAGATGCTGGTAGGACTACATCTTCATAGGGGGACTCTTTTTCTCTGTCCCTTTCTGTCTCCCCTGAATTCTGGCCTCTTCTATTGTCTACTCTGTTTTTGTCTTAGTTCATATTTTTAATCCTGACATAGAAATCTGGCAGACATGTCCAGGAGCTAACTTTATTATCCAGTGGTGTGATTAAATACTCAATAGCAATACCATTGACGGCGCTGTTTCTGTTGTAGAGCTTCAGTCATTTCCCTTGCAGCAGAAATGGTGACCACTGCATATTTGCTGGATTGAATTGAATTCTATTCTTGCACTGACAGTGATGAAGATCCCACTCTCAAGAATTTATTGCTGCTTTAAATTAGCCTAGAGCTTGAGAACTGGACAGGTATCTATTTATTTACATTTAATTACCTACTTGATACCTTCTTCCTGATTTGCTCTGGAAAAGAGTTTGGAATCTCTGGCTCCTGATTTAGACAAGGTGTTATGATTCTTCAGGCAGATGATCATTATCTACAATGTCTTGGTAGTCTTGCTTTAAGTGTATTCTTACTAGGCTCCTTATATGTTCCCAACTGACTTGTTATTGACTCAGTTTCTTCTTATTTTTTTAACTCAGGCATCATTGATATACAATCTTACAAAGTTTTACATGAGCAACATTGTGGTTTCAACATTCACCCATATTATCAAGTTCCCCCCCACTGAATCCCATTGCAGTCACTGTCCATCAGTGCAGTAAGATGCTGTAGAGTCATTACTTGTCTTCTCTATACTGTATTGCCTTCCCTGTGGCCTACCTATCATGTGAGTGCTAATTACAGTGCCCCTTAATCCCCTTCTCCCTCCCTCCCCACCCGCTCTCCCCACCCCTCCCCTTTGGTAACCGCTAGTCCCTTCTTGGGGTCTGTGAGTCTGCTGCTGTTTTGTTCCTTCCATTTTGCTTTGTTGTTATGAGAGGGTAGAGAACATTCTAAGCATGATCTCAAAGTCGAAATCTATCAAAGAAAAAAAGTTAACTCTAAATAAGATTAACATTTCATAATGACAACAAGCCTACTATGATTCATAAATGTAATATTCACTGAAAGCTTATTATGTACCAAGTATTGTTGCCAGGGTTTGATATGATTCACCATCTAACCCTATTTTATAGGTGAGGAAACTGAAGACTAGAAGGTCAAGAAGGTGCCTAAGTTTACAAAAAAAAAAAGCCAAGATTCAAACTCAGCTTGTTCAAACTCACTGTGCTATGAACAAATGTAAAAGACAGTGGTAACCTAGGAAAAACATCAAAACATCAATGGCAAAACGTTATTATCTCTACTTTCAAAAGGTGTGTTACAAATCAATATTGAGTATATGAATCTCCAATAGAACATTCAAGAACTCAAAGTAAAGAAGAATAGTGACCAATAGATGTATGAGAAGAGCTTCAATTTCACAATCTCACCAGTGAAGAGAAAACAAAGGATTCAAATCAGGAGAAAACATTTTCCTCTGACCCTTAACCCAAGAGTAAGAAAAGATACTGTTCTGGAATGACAATAGTATGGGAAAATGGCCATTGTCATATGGCTAATGAGAGAGTGTTGAGCAGAACAGTTTCCAAAGAGCTATTTGTCAATAGTTATCAACACCTTTGACTCAAGAAAGCTACTGACCTATTTACCTTAAGGAAAAGAAAAAAAAATGTATATATATATATATATATATATACACACGCACACACACACACACATATATACCTCTGGTGCTATAATGATGATGTTTGTTTTTTTAAAAAAAAGAATATGTTTCTACTATCTTATACTTTCATTAGTAAAAGTAATGCATATCTGAACTAACTTAGAAAGTTGTTTAATTTTTTTGCTGAGTGAGAAAAGGTATCTATAGTGTCACATTTTGTAAATATGGCTATAGCTATAATATTATGGATGACTACATCTAGAATGTTAGTGGTACTTATCTTTAGATGGTGGGATTATGGAAGATTTTTCTCTTTTTGCTAATCTGTATATTCTTATTTTTCTACTATAAATGTGTAAATTTTATGCAATAAAATGTAAGTTTTGTTACTTGATATCAACATTTTGAGAAGATTTTCTTAGATCAGAAGGCTTTTTCAAATAGACAAAGTAGTCACATTCCTGGCTGGGCATTTTACATTTCTGCAAAATGTGTTTCAACTTCCTTCATTTTTTGGTTTCAATTTGGTTCATCTTTTAAAATTTCTCTTGGATCTTTTGTTTTGCATGGGTCCTCTGTGTATGTTTGCTCCCTCTACCTAGAAAACTTGCTGTTCCATTTGGTAAGTAAGGCAGAGAACAAAGCCGCCAATGTAATTCGAGGAGGTGTGGATCAGAATGAATTGGGCTGCAGGAAATGGTTTGGGACTGCTTTTCAAGATCTTTACTTTTACTTTTTTTTCATTCTTTTGCATTCAGGGAAGATTGAAAGCCCAAGCGAGAGAGGAAGGATTTCAGGTTCTCAGGTTTTTAAAATGCAGGTCTCAACAGCCTTAGATGGAGTCTCCTCAGCATGACAGGAACAGAATTTGGTGCAAAAAGCAAGCAAATCGCCTCAGCTGAGATATTATCCCTTTCACCTCTCCTGTCTTCCCAAGTGTCCTGGGCTTTCTCTCCTCTCCTCTTTTAAGCACCTTTTGGCCTTTTCTCTATTTCTTCTTCCTCCAAGCTCCCTTAACTGCCAGTGTCCTTGAATTTGGACGTCTTCCCAAACAAAGTAGAATCATCTAGGGAAGTAAGGAGAGAATATGAGAATTTATTTTCCAGTTTTCAGTGGCTGATGTTAATGAGACAAATAGCTCAAGGGCTGTGCCAAGTTTTGTGTGTGTATGTGTTGTTTTGTTTGGCTTATTCTGTGCACATACAGGCCCTAATGTTGTACCTCTTTCACGCTCCCACCTCCCCCTCCTGAAAACTGTCTGCATACTCCTTTCACCCCCTCGCATCTCTAACTGGGTAGTAGTGTGGCAAAGGGGAGGGAAGAATGGGACACCCAGGTGGTGTTTTCATGGACACTGGGTGGTAGTGTAGAGCAAAAGTGGGTGGGAGATGGTCTGATGAGAACAGGCTGTGGAATGTCAAGACACCTGCACATATTCCTGTTTTTTTCTAATTCATTTATTTGTTCATTAATTCCTTGATTTATTCACCCATTCCTCAAACATGAATGTAGTTCCTGTATGTGTCAGACACTGTAACAGGCCAATGGGATACACCGAGAAGCCCACTTTCAGCTCTTAAGTAGTTCATAGTCTAGAGCCAAGATTCTCAAATGTGGAAGCTCATCAGAATCACTTGTAGGAATACATATTTCTAGGCCTGGTCTCTGACTTCCTGGATCAAGTTGCCAAGGGAAGGCATTTTAATCAAATTTCCCAGATAATTCTGTATTGTCAGCACTGGTCTGAGGACCCATGTTTGGAAACTATTGGTCAGAATGTTGTGATGCCTGAAAGAAAAAAATAATTAACCAAATTGTAGGCCAGCCGGTCTTCCTCTTCCCTTTCCTTCCCATCACTCCTCCTCCTGTGAGCACCCAAGTCGGGGCAGCCTTCAGTGTTCAAGGGCTGTGTCGTACGTGCCCTCGGGCTTGGTGGCCTTTCATCCTCTGAGTCCCTCTCCATGTGGTCTCTCATAATTTAATGACCTGGCTAAATAGTCTTTACCATTTTTACAGCTGATTTCCAAGAATGTAAAAGCTGATGCTGATAGCTCTTATAAGGCCTGGGCTCAGAAGTCCCAGAATATAGCTTCTGCAGCGTATCACGCGTGCTATTGGTCTTAACAAGACAAGGGACCAATCCAGATTCAAGGAGAGGAGAAATAGCCTCAGGTCTCATTTAGGGGAGCAAGAAAGAATTTGTGGTCATCTTTAAGCCACCATAGATTTTTTTTAAAATCCATAAGAATTATGATGCTGATTTATAAGGCCTGTGCACCCACTGACTTCACAGATTACTTCAGGTTTAGGGTTTCAGATATGATTCGAGAAATCAGTCAGCTTAGACCAAGACCTTGGCTGGTTGTATAAGTGGCCATAAAAGAACAATAAAAGTTAATAGGGACAGGCTGTAAATACAAGATGGGTCAGTCCCTCCATTGTGACTACATAAAAAAGAGCTAAAGATAAATAATGGACAAACAAGGTATGAAAATATAATCTCTTTTGCCAAAAAGGCAAGCATTATATTGGATATATCTAGAAATTCTAAATCACAGTAAAACCATGACTAGGATATAGTATCTAGCTTTGGCTTTTATGATTGAGGATCAGAGTTGTTCAGGCTAAGAACAGAAATGATTTTTTTTCTTTGTCCATCGTGTCCTGGGACCTGGACTTGATTAGGAAATCCAGGATAGGGAGCCTATGCTTTATGCTCCAGAAAATGAGGAGTTTGGATGAGGAGAGCAGAGGTAGCAGAATGCAGGCCATCAGCCACCTGTTGACTCTGTAGAGCCAGGATTTAGGGTGTAAATTAGGCCCTGCCACTTCTCTGTTTCACCCTCTTTTGGCTACTCAGGTTAGAGTAAAGCCCAAGTCCTTGCAAGAGCCTGCAGGATCCACCTAGCCTGGCCTCCCTATCTAACCTCATCCTCTATGTATTCCCCTTTCCCATGCCACTCCCATCAGAGTAGCCCTTCTGCTGTTCCTTGGGAATACCATCACACTCCTGCCTCTGGGCCTTTGCACTCACTCTTCCCACTGCCTGCCCTACTTCTCCAGGTCCTCTGCCTATATCCAGGTCATCACACTACATACGGTAGCCCCTCCGACCCATACTCCCTATCCCCATTACCCTGCTTTGCTTCCCTCTCTGCATTTACTACATCTGACATACACTTATTTCCTCACCTATATGTTTGTTGTCTCCCTTCTCCCACAAGCACTGTAGCTTCAATAAATGGTGACACTGTTTTGTCTTCTGTTATGTCTCTAAGGGCCATAGCAGTGCCTGGCACCTTATGGGTACTCAGTAAGGTTTTCTTGAATAAATGAGTGGGTCTCCTTGTGAGCCTTAGGGAATTGAATACAAGGCCTGGATCATGGTGGCCCTTCCATGAATGCTTACGGAATTGACTTGTTGGTCAGTATATTGTCAGTGGATTGGGAGACCTGAGTTCAAATCCCTTCTCTGCCTTTAACATCCTTGTGACCTTGGGCAAGTGTTTAGTCTCTCCATGTCTCATCAGGCATCTCTCTTATAAAACTCAAAATGTAAAGGAATTCTAGATGGGAAAGCATTTTGGAAAGAAAATGACCAATGGTCTTATATTGTTCTTTCATGATCCTGCCTACTGCTCAAGTCACAAGAATTGCAACCCACTCTCTTAGTTCAATTCTTTGTGTCCTGCTTGTGGGGAGTGACAATAACAATGCACCCCATTTTTAATGCATGAGGAAGTAGGGCACTGCTGGGGTCCTCAAAGGAGAGCTCTGTGGGGGCAGGGTGGCATTGTCTTGCACAGGATACATGTCCTGTCAATGTTGGAGTAGGTTAGAGCACATGTCAGGAATACTGGGCAGGGATTTATTAGAATTTTGAATCCCTGTTCTGGTAGAAATGGTGGTTATTTTCTAAAATGCTAATGAATATAGCAGGAGTGTGGGCTTAGGTATCAAAATGCCTGGGCGTGAATTCCACTTCACCACTTGTTGACAGTGAGACCACAGACAAATTACTTAATCTTCTAAAATCCCTGTTCCACCTTTGGTAAAATGGGGATTTTAGAAATTACCTACCGGGCCAGGCTGTTATGAAGATTAGTTGAAACATTCCACACAAAGTGGCTGGAGCATACATGTTTATTATTATTATCATGATTTTTATTATTCTCAAGAATACTAGTGGAGTAGTAATAATAGTCCCATACCTACCAGGTAATAATTTAAATCTTCTGAGTCTTACTTTCTATTGATAAAATGGGATGTTAATCTGCATTACAAGGCTGTTATCTCAGCCTTGCTTAGAAAACCAAATGATGGTATATGTCAGAGAATTTTGTTAACATATAAGCTTTATCCAGATGTTAGTTCTTCTCCAACTTTAAGACCAGCCGCTGTCATGGGCCGCAGGGCCCCAGCTCCGTCTCCACTCCCCTGCGGAACACACAGGGTGGCCTTCAGTGCTGGCTCTGGCCCCGCAGTCTCCAGTCCCTCCGATCGCAGAGTCGGATCCTCCTGCAGACCTGAGGGGACCAAGCTCCTCAGCCCCAGATGCAGGGTAAACAGGCCTTTCTCTTGCCAAGTCCCCATGAGGGACTCTAGGCCTTGATGGAGGGACATACTGCAGACTGCGGGCCCTTCTGGGGGTTGTCAAAATTCTCAACAAAGAAAGTTGTCAAGTTTCTCTCCCTGAGGTTTTTTAAAAATAAGAGTCTTGCCTGAGGATGGAGTCTGGATTACATGACCTCTCAAGATCACATCTCATTAAGATTCCATGCCACTTCCATAGTTTGTATAGCCTCTCTTCTGAGAGCAAGGCTCTTCAGTAATTAAACATCTGAAGGAACTGGGCATTCATTATCTGAGCATTAATTCTGAAGACAGATCAGGGGATTCTGCTATTTCAAATAATTTTAGTAAGTGGTCATTTGATTATTATCCAGCTGATGGAATTAGAAAGAGATCTTTGAACTCTATGTTCGCATCCCTGTTCTTAGGGTTTCTGTGTATAAAGGTCTTTGATTAATTTGCTGTAAGAATGCTCTGTTGAATTTCCTTTGTAGACATGTCTGCCCCCTCTGTGACATAGGGAGCTCCTTAGGCGTTGGAAAACTGTCTTGTCCTTGTGTATCTCTTATTGCCTGTCGCTGCACAGTGTAAACATCACACAAAGTAAATATTTTGCTTTGGTTTTAATAAAAAAAATGAATACAGTTTCAGGGGAATTAATCAATCGATGTGACCATATTTGGAATTGATGCTAAAAAAGTCCCTGTACACATCTTGTATTTGCTTTGTGGTACTGGAAACAAAATATTTGACAAACATTTTCAAGTAGACTTCTATGATAATTCTGAATTAATTTTAATGAAGTTGAGTACATTCTCGAGTTTGTAGAAATCATTCTAGCAATTGAGACTTTTCCAGAAAGGCTAGAATAAAACCACTCAGGAGGTAGGATAGAAGGTCCCTACTCATGATAGCAATGAAAGTAGGGATTAAAATTCATATTCCAGTCCTGTGTCCTGTGCTTTGTTGTCTGGTTGATGGAAACATCTGGCAAAAACTGATTTGATTAATATAGATCCACTTTTCTGAGTCATGGGTTTCTTAAAACAGGGTGGTAGACTGAAATCACAAGATTTGGATGGGAGTCTGACTTTATTTAACACTGGGGACCTCAGTTTCTGGGTGGGTGTAATGGGGGTGGAATGGAGCGGGGAAGCTGATGTTCATTGACTCAGTGCCTGGGTTCTGATAATTCATCTACCAGAGAGAGAAAATAGTAGGGAACCTCATGGTTCCGACTACATTCCTTGAGACCAGAGTGCTTTATGTGTGAGAAGTGCCCCTCTCACTGTGCCTGATGAGAAATAACAAGGAGCATTATTATTACCTAATGGGTTTGTGGCTGAGAGTCGCAGTGGTTTGGGCACTGGGTTTGACGACAGCTGACCTGGACCTGCCTCTCACTGGCTTTATCATTTTATATATATTAGCCTTTCTAAGTCACTGTAAAGCAATATTTACCATCTGCTGAAAAATGGAAGTGAACATAGTGCCCACATCACAGGGGTGTGGAAAGGACTGAAATAAGGGGCATGTAAAATGCTGTAAGAAACGCCTGATATGCAGCAAGGGCTAAAAACATCATAATCGCCAATGTGGGAGTGATGGATGGAGGTGATGGTCATTAACTGAAACAGACAAGGATGTCAGTTTCCTTATCTGCCTTTTAAATTGCCAAGAGGTTCAAATGAGTTAACTTTTGTGAAGACTTGAGCAGAATACCCAGCACGTAGTAGGTGCTATTAAAGTGTTATTTTTTTTAGAGAAACGTATGTAAGTGAGGTTCCCACACTTTACAGTGCAGATCAAGCTTCTGCGGCTCGAAGCTGGCAGAGAAGACAGGTGTTTGCTGATACTGAGACATTTTTCTGGGCAGTGTTGTCAGTTTCATGAACTGGAAGGAACAGTTCATTCCCTCCTGGATGCGTGGTTGTCTCTAAGGACAGCAGGTACTCTGCCAGAGTACATCAAACACTTCTTTCTTTTCCTTTTTTCCTCAGCCTCCCCCTTCTTTTGTGTTCTTTTTTCCTCCTTTGGTTGGTTTTCAGGTTACTTTCCCTCTGCTGGGATCGTCCCCCCCACGTCTGCTCTTACCCTGCCCTCGCTGCTAAGCCACATGAGTCACGGGCGCCTCTCTCACAGAGGTGCAACTGTTCTTGGCAATCAAAGAGCTTCTCAGGCCCTGTGCGAAGTCATACGGCAATGCTGCAAATGCCAGCTCAGATGCCAGCCGAAAGCCGGACCCCCTTTCATCTCTCCCGTTTGAAGGACTTCTTTGTAGGGGAATCCTCATGAATACTATCTTGAGACAAGAGTGTATTTTGACCCATTTGTTTTGCTTTCCTCTCTCATTCCTTTTGAAGGGAGAACAAAGTTGATATCAGTGCAGAGAAACTCCTGGTCAGCAGAGGGAAACTGCGCCACTACCTTGGGTTAGAAATGGGGTCATTTCTCCAAAGTGGGGGATTGTCACATCCATGGGATTATTTAAGAGGCCTCATCTACTCAGATTTCATTTGTACTTTGCAGGTAACTCATGGAGTTACCCAGAAGATTATAGGCTTTAAAAATAAAAGGGTTTTCTTCTTTCAAATCTGTGAATTTGAATTGGGTTTTAAGTATTTCAAATTTGTTTTCTGTGAACCACCATGAATATCCCAGCTTTAGAATTTATTTAGAGAGCATGTTGGATTCTGGGAATAATCCCAGCAGCTTGTCCTTCTGTCACAGCTCTTACAAAGCTTTCCCCCTCACATAAGTAAACACCTGAAAACGAGATCAAGATTCCTTCTAAGTCCTAGCATTTAACTAATCATATTTAGTTACTTGTTTACCTTCAGTCTAAAAGGCCTAGCAGAAATGCAGTAATATGGGAGAAAGTGTCTCACTTCCAGAACTAAGCTGATACCTTCTCAAGATGAGATCCTGCTGAGATGTTCCCAGGATAATTAGGAAGAGCCTAAGGATGTTTGGGTGGCCTTTAGTCTTATTCTAGTTCTAATAAGCTTTGTTCCTTGTCCAGGTCCAGGTGTGTCAACAACCTGAGGAATAATAGATCATTTCTGCTTCTTTACATCTGACCCCCAACCTGGACTGGAAATTGGTACTGAGCATCTATGTTGTGTAAGCACATAAGCTATGCTATCTCTAACCTTTGTAAGAATTCTGTGTACTATTGTGGGTAAAATTGCAACATTTCCAGAATTTCTCCCCTACCCTTAGTGCATCTCCATATCAGTAGGTGTTTCCAAGGGGGGTGAGGGCATACCTGGACTGGAGGGGTTGGGTGGGGCCCCTTTTTTTATGCAGCTGGGTAGTGAGAGACACGGGTGAGCAGAAGTGGACAACTGCTTCTGGCCTATAAATGGGTTTCTCCTACTTTGTTTCTCTCCTTGACTTATTTCAGTTCAAAGGTATTTTGCCGTGGGCTGGGAAAATATTTTCTCCCCAGAGTTATAAGTATTATTATTATCCTAAGTGTTCAGGTGAAGAAGCTGAGGCTCAAAAGAATCAAGTAACTTAACCAAATAGGTAAGATTGTAGTTTCAAAATTTGGTCTTGGCAATATTTCCTATTCAACAGGTTGGTTGAGAATCTTGCCATTCTCCCATCTAGAGGTGGATCTCAGTTTTTTTCCCCTTTAAACCTGGCCAGCCTCTGTGATTGCCTCAACAGGAGAATGTTGTGGAAGTGACACTCACTGCATGACTTCTCAAGGTTGGGTCAATAAAAGGTGACAACTTTCTGTCTAGATCTTTCTTGCTCTTTAGGAGTACTCACCATTGGAACCCAGCTGCCATGTTGTAAGGAAGCTCAGGCCACGTGGAGAGGCCACAATTAGATGCTGGGTAAGGTCCCAGCCCACACCCAGCACTAACTGTTGAAGATTCCAGTGCCCAACCCCAAGATACATCAGTTTATGCCAAACAGACCAGAGATAAGCTGAGCTTGCTGAGTCCTGCCCTAATTGCAGATTCATAAGCAAAATAAATACTATAGTACTAAGATACTAAGTTTTTGGGTGGTGCATGCACAGCAATAAAACTGAAATGTTGAGCTTGCACAGCTAGTCTGGGGATGCTTCAGGATTCAAACTTGAATCTGTCTGACTTTGCTCCCCTGCAGGTTGGCTCCACTGTCCTACCTCTTATTCTCCCAAGCTCGACTCCTCAAGTAACTCTTCTCCTCCACAGTCCTCTTTCAGCCTGGGACCCAGAATCGTTCCGCCTATGTTTGCTGTAGTTGTGCTCATTGCTAGTCAGCCCCCAGTTAACCACTGGAGTCATCAATATACAGAAACCTGACATCAGCACACATGCTCCAGATAGAGATTTGCCTTGCCTGATGCACTCAGGGGGAGCTTTTTACATTTGGGTTGTGGCTTTAATTAGCATTTCCTAAAGACTTCATGGCAGCTAGGGTAGGGTAGCAGTAAGTCTGTGACTTCTGAGACCCAATTGACTGTGTCTGAGTCCCACCTCCTCCATTTACCAGCTGTTTGGCCTCATGCACTTTAACTTCTCTGTGTCCTAGTTTTCTCATCTATAAAATGGACTAATAACAGTCCCTTCTTCATAGAGTTGCTAGAGTGGTTTAACAAATTAAGGAATTAAATCCTTAGAACAGAAGATGGCATATTAATTTTCAGTAAATATAACTTATTTATGGGTCACCTTTAATTTAGAATCATATTTCAATACACATTTTTTTTCCTACTAAGTTCATTGGACAGGAAAAATGTTAATTTCTCTGTGGTCCTGTGTAACTCACTTTTGCTTAATGTGGCAGTAGGGTTGTGGGGGGTTGCAAATCTGCTGGGCATGCACCTCTCAGTGGGGAGGATCCCCTTTCAGGCTGGCCAGAGACTTCAGTATCTAGGGTTCAGCCTTGTCCTTACCTTGGCCACAGCAGCTGATCTGCAAAATGAGAGCCTATAGTGTCATTCTTAATGGTTTGCAATGTGTGTGAATAAGTGTGTGAACCAGAATTTATTTTGGAAGGTGCTTGAGAAAATCAGGCATCTCTCCATAAGGGCTCAGGGGAGCCAATGGACAGACCACGTAAGAGGTCAGGGAAATCATTCTGCGTTAATAGAGACAACAGAGACACAAACAGTTGAATAGGACAGGGCAGCCGCTGACACAGCCTCAGTGACCGCATGGCACAGAACTTCAGGGATCGTTAATCCCACCTCCTCACCTACAGGTGAAGTCACAGGAAAGCAACTGCCCTGAGACGGTTCCACCTGTATGGACTTTAAGAACCTACGGCTTTATCACCTTGTGTCCTTGACCACCAAAGGCATTTGACTTTGGGGGTCCATTAATTAATTGAGATTGTTCTGACAAAATTACTTGGATTCCCCATCTTCATAATTAACTTTCTGTTCAGTTTCTTTTGCTGGAAGAAAAACTGAGGTAGACAGGTGGCTGTGACAAAGCAATGTATATTTAGAAGTGCCATTTGCTGAAACTAGCTGAGTGTCAGAAATTGCAGGAAACATATAATTATCCAGTCTATCTCATGGTTGAAGAGCCCTATTGGTGTGGTGGCTAAATTAGTTTTATGATATGATTTCTGGCTTCAGTTCAGGTGAATCTAGAGACCCCAGGAGGCACACATACTCTTTGCCATCTCTCTATTTTCAAGACCTATCCTTGCTATGTGGGAACAAATGTAATATCATCACTAAATATAAATTGAAAACCTTCCCTTGGCCCTTTGTGTACCGCCTGGATTTTTATATCAGGTATTTGATTTCTATCACTCGTCTGCCATGCTCTTGCTGTCTGCTGTCTCCATGTGCCGCTTAGATGCTTAATGCCTCCTCTGCTGAAGTCCACTCCCTCTGAGCTGGTGTTCATGAGGTGCCACGAAGTAGTGCTTCAGAAAGCAGCACAATTTAAGTTGCCCAGAGAGATGAGTGGTATGAAGCAGGCAAAAGGGCTTCCTCAAATTGGCCCAGAGAACAGGACCAACAGGAGCCCTGAATGCAATTCAGCCAAGTGGTGCTGCAGCATAGGGGAGTGTGTGTGTGTGTGTGTGTGCTTGGTATGTGTGTGTGTGTGTGTGTGTGTGTGTGTGTGTGTGATCCTTTTGACAGGGAAGCAAACTGAAAGGGAAAGAAAATCTAAAGACAAATGCCAGTTTTCAAAATGGGGTCTGGGACCAGAGGAACATTGCACTGGCTCCAGCTGAGGCTTCATAGTGCAGTGTTTTTGTAACATTCTAGGGGGGATTTTGATCTAACATTGGTCAGGGGCTTGATTAAGGTGTCAGCTAGGGAAAGAAATTTTCCTTAGTAGCTTTTGGGTGCCAGGATTAATCTCAGTTCTGAGGATGGCCCCATTTGCATGGTTAAGAAATTGCATATATAGTTGGTGATTATGCCTCCTTGCCTCTCCTGTCAGCTTGCCTTTAATGGAAGCCCTTTGCAGATAAGGCACTGAGAGCAGGATTGCACTGAGTGCACACATACAGGCATGCACACACATGCACATGCCCACACTGAAATGTGAACACTGGAGGACGTTTTGACAAAAGCGTCCTTGTTACTTTCTGAAAAGTAAAAATTGCACTGTCTAAAAGGTACATAGCACATCTGAGGGCTCTTAGAAATATTTTGCCTTTCTGCCTCAGTGTTCTATGCATTTCTAAGCACAGAGATGTCAGGCAGCTGCAGGGAAAAGGAAAACCTACCGCACACTTTGAGCCTTTTGCCAGGGAAGTGACATTCTTCTCCGTGGGCAGTTCTGAAGTCAGTGATCCCCCATTTGATTCAAGTAGTGCCTCCTGATGGGGAGACTTAGACAATGTGGTATATAAATCCTGGCTGCTCCATTTTCATAGTGAGGGACCTTAGGCATTTTAATCAACAGTTAGGAGGTTTAGTTTCCTCCACTGAAAAATGGAGGTTTTTAACATGGTGATGATGTTGTAAAGGCGAATGAGATAATGTACATAATTGTGTAGCATTGTGCTTTTAACAAGTAACAAATGCTCAGTAATTGTTACCAATTCATGACACCAACTGTAGCAGCCTGAAGTATTGGCTGTGGGGGCACATATGAGGAAGAAGTTTTGCAGATAAAACCTGAGATTATACACTATTAGCAAAAAAAAAAGACATTAAAGAATGAGCTTCACCAAGAGCAACCTAATTTGGAATATAAAGCTAATTTCTGACAGAATAGTATCCCCATAGTGGGAATACATAAACACACTTATTTTAATAATGCACTATGCAACCTACTGTATTAGATAACTTATCTTTTGAAAATGCCTATAAAGGGAAGATGGGCAGGGCGAGGACTGGGCATTCTTGTTACTCTGTTAAAGATGAGGACCTGAGAGGGAGAAGGTGCATCTTGCACATGGCCCTCAGACGGGAAGTGGAACTGTGTGTACAGCCAACTAGAAAGGTTGTGGGGGTTTGGAATGCAGAGGTGTCCCCTCAGCAGGTAACAAGTGCAAATAGGAAGATGAAGCAAAGAGAGCACAGGCAGGAGCAGAAGGTGAGAGGAGAAAAGAAAAAGGAACAACGATGACATGGGAACATAGGGTCAACCAAAAAATAGACCAGGGTTTGTGCAGTGGGCAAGCACTGCCACTCTGAGATGCTGGCAAGGGAGGTCTCCTACTTCCTCCCCATCTTCCCTTCTCTCTTCCATGAGAGGGGACTTCATCATAATGTTGCTTCATCTTTTTTTCCCCCTTTAAGTAGATATACTTTATTTTTTAGAGCAGTTTTAGGTTCACTGCAAAATTGAGCAAAAGGTACAGAGATTTCCCACATACTCCCTGCTCCTGCACAAGCTCCCCTGCTGTCAACATCCCCCACCACAATGGTACATTTGTTATTAGAGGTGAACCTACATTGACACATGGTAATCACTCAAGGTCCATAGTTTAGTCTAGGGTCACTCTCTACCTGCACGTTCTAGGTGTTTGATCAAATGTAAGGACATGTATCCCCTTTTATAGGATCATTCAGAATAGTCTCACTATTCCAAAAATCTGTGCTCAGCCTATCACTTCTCCCTTCCCCCAACCCCTGGAAGCCACTGATCTTTTCATAGCTTCCGTGCTTGGCCTTTTCCAGAGTGTCATACAGTTGGAATCATACTGGATGTAGCCTTTTCAGATTGGCTTCTTTCACTTAGTCACATGCAGTTAAGGTTCCTTCATGTCTTTTCATGGCTTGATAGCTCATTTCTTTTTTTTTAAATTATCAAATGTGCATCATAGTGGTTCAACAGTCCCTGTCCCCCCGTCCCTCACCCACTCCCTGTCCCCTTGGTAATGACTAGTCACTTCTCAGTGTCTATGAGTCTAATGCTGTTTTGCTCCTTCTGTTCTGCTGTGTTTTTATATCCCACAAATAAGTGAAATCATATGGTATTTGTCTTTCTCTGCCTGGTTTATTTCACTGAGCAAAATACCCTCTAGATCCATCCATGTTGTTGTACAGGGCAGGATTTCTTTTCTTCTTATGGCTCAATAATATTCCATTGTGTATATGTACCACATCTTCTTTATCCATTTATCTACTGGTGGACACTTAGGTTGCTTCCATGTCTTGGCTATTGCAAACAGTGTCATGATAAACATAGGGGTGCATATATCTTTTTGAATCAGGGATTTTGTTTTCTTTGGGTAAATTCCTAGGAGTGAATTACTGGGTTAAATGGTATTTGTATATTTAGTTTTTTCAGGAACCTTGATACTGCTTTCCACAATGGTTGAACTAATTTACATTCCCACCAGCAGTGTAGGAGGGTTCCCCTTTCTCCACATCCTTGCCAGCATTTGTTGTTGTTTGTCTTTTGGATGGTGGCCCTCCTTACTGGTGTGAGGTTATATCTCATTGTGGTTTTAATCTACATTTTCCTGATGGTTAGTGATGTGGAGCATCTTTTCATGTGCCTGTTGGCCTTTTGTATTTCTTCTTTGGAAGAGTGTCTGTTCAGGCCCTCCACCCATATTTTTGATCAGGTTGTTTGTTTTTTGGGTGTTGAGGTATATGAGTTCTTTATATACTTTGGATCTTAACCCCTTATTGGATAAGTCATTTATGAATGTATCCTCCCATACTGTAGGATGCCTTTTGGTTCTGCTGATGGTGTCCTTTGCTCTACAGAAGCTTCTTACTTTGATATAGTCCCACTTGTTCATTTTTTATTTTGTTTCTCTTGCCCGAGGAGATGTGTTCAGGAAAAAATTGCTCATGTTTATATTCAAGAGATTTTTGTCTATGTTTTCTTCTAAGAGTTTTATGGTTTCATGACTTATATTCAGGTCTTTGATCCATTTTGAGTTTACTTCTGTGTATGGAGGTAGACAGTAATCCAACTTCAGTCTTTTACAAGTAGCTGTTCAGTTTTGCCAACACCAGTTATTGAAGAGGCTGTCTTTTCCCCATTGTATATTCATGGCTCATTTATCATATATTAATTGGCCATATATGTGTGGGTTTATATCTGGGCTCTCTATCTGTTCCATTATTCTATGGGTCTGTTCTTGTGCCAGTACCTAGTTGTTTTGATTACTGTGGCTTTGTAGCAGAGCTTGAAGTCAGGGAGCATAATCCCCCCAGCTTTTTTCTTCTTTCTCAGGATTGCTTTGGCTATTCTGGGTCTTTTGTGATTCCGTATGAATTTTTGAACTATTTGTTCCAGTTCATTAAAGAATGCTGTTGGTATTTTGATAGGGATTGCATTGAATCTGTAAACTGGTTTGGGGCAGGATGGCCATTTTGACAATATTAATTCTTCCTATCCATGAGCATGGAATAATATCCATTTTTTGGTGTCGTCTTTAATTTCTTTCATGAGTGTCTTATAGTTTTCAGAGTACAGGTCTTTCACCTCCTTGGTTAAGTTTATTCTTAGGTATTTTATTATTTTTGATGCAATTATAAATGGAGTTGTTTTACCTTTCTGCTAGTTTGTTGTTAGTATATAGGAATGCAACAGATTTCTGTGTATTAATTTTGTATCCTTCAGTTTGCTGAATTCAGTTATTAGTTCTAGTAGTTTTTTGGTAGATTCTTCAGGGTTTTCTATGTATAGTATCATGTCATCTGCAGATAGTGAGAGTTTAACTTCTTCCTTACTAATGTTTTTTATCTTTGTGTTGTCTGATTGCTGTGGTGGTAGCTCATTTCTTTTTAGTGCTAAATAATACTCCATTGTCTGGATGTAACACAATTTATTTATCCATTCACTTCCTGAAGGACATCTTGGTTGCTTCCACCTTTCGGCAGATAGATGAAGCTGCTATAAACAATCATGTACAGGTGTTTGTGTAGACAAAAAATTTTAGAAGAATAAAACCAAGAAACAAGGTTTCTGGATCATATGGTAAAATGTTCAGTTTTGTAAGAAACTGCCTAAGTGTCTTCCAAGGTGGCTGTACCATTTTGCATTCCTACCATGAATGAATGAGAGTTTCTGTTGTCCCACATCCTGGCCAGTATTTAGTGTTGTCAGTTCTGGAATTTGGTGTTGTGGCATCTCACTGTGTTAATTCACATTTCCCTTGTGACATATGGTATGAAACACCTTTTCACGGGCTTACTTGCCATCTATATATCTTTTTCTTGCTGAGGTCTATTCAGGACTTCTGCCTATTTTTATTTTCCTACTGTTGAAGTTTAAGAGTTCTTAGTATATTTGGGGTAATAGTCCTTTATCAGATGTGCCTTCTGCAAATATTTTCCCCCAGTCTGGTTTGTCTTCTCATTGTTTTGACATTGCCTTTTTCAGAGAAGATGTTTTTAATTTTAAAAAGTCAAGTTTGTCAATTATTTCTTTCATGGATTGTGCTTTTGGTGTTGTATCTAGAAAGTCATCACCATACCCAAGGTCGTTTGATTTTCTCCTATAACTTCTAGGATTTTTATTGCTTTTTATTTTACATTTAGATCTGTGATCTATTTTGAGTTTTTGTGAAGGACGTAAGGTCTGTATCTAGATTCATTTCTTTTTTTTGCATGGGGATGTCCACATCTTATTTTTAGTGTGAATATTTTATCATTAAAAAATAGAGGTTTTTGATTCTTCTTTACTGTTTCATTTTATAACATTTACTCTTACTGCTTATCAACACCAACCAATACCCACATTTATCTCAAACGACTGTAAAAATCTAAATACGTTTACTGTTTCTCTGCTTCCCCCTCTCTACCTATCACTTTTGACATGTTAGATTAAAATTCAGCCCTGGGCCAATCTGTCAAAGAAACAGGAAATGTCTCTTGCTATGACATATTTGCCAGTGGCTGAGGTTTGAAACCAGGTGGGTATTAGTTCTCATACAGAAGCCATTTCTACCCCATTGAAGGGGCAAAGTCACCGGATCAGCCCAGCCCAAAGCTTTGTTCTGTTGGATGATTTGATATAAAAAAGCCTTTTGGTACATATGCTTAACAATTTGAAGAATTCTCGAGAAACTTAAAGAAATAAAGAAGACAACAATTTTCTGCTTGGGAAGGAAAATCAAATCTAAATATAGCATACTTTCATAGATATCAAAATTGTATGTGTATGATTTTAATATGGTTATCAACACACTAAATAGACTGTATGTCACTGCAGACAGAGTGATAAGAGAGGGAAAAGTGTATTTTTCACACAGCCTCGTAGCACACTCTGGTTCTCGTAGCTCTCTCTAATGAGAGTCCCCGGCTCAATCTCTCCATTTCTCATTGCATGGGGAAGATAAGGGGTGGCTCTTAGTTCTTTGACTCATCACTCTGAGCCCTGTGATGAGCGAAGCAGCCCACCTCTCTCTCCTTCAGGCTCTCTTGCCTTTGCTATTCTGCTGAAGGAAAAATCAATATCTAACACAGAGAACAAATCTAACAGGACCAGAGGGGCAGCGTTTCACCTAAAGAAGATATCTTTTGCAGGCCTTGGCCACGAACTATAATGGCTGCTGTCAGCCTGTGGATTTCTGTGCAGAAGGGGTTATCTTTGCAGTAGGGTCCACACTAAGTACCTTCCCTTCCACCTCTCCTCTTCTCACATGCCTGCCTCTTTCCTGACCAGAATCCCTTTCCAGTGGATCACCTTAGAACTCATTCCAAACCAGCCTAGAGAACCAGGTTGAAGCCCAGACAGAGGTAGGCATCCCCCATTTGAAAAGCTAACACTCCTTCCTGCCTATCCTGTTATGGTGGATCGAGGTCACACCCGGGATAAGCTGCTCAAGGTATGGTAGGAAGTTGTTTATTTTGCCCTGGGCTTTTAGGGCACTTATTTCTAACAGAAGCTAGAAGCTACCTGATGCATAAAGCAGTGTGGAACTTAGCAAGCGCGACAGCCAGCAGTCACCAGCAAAAAGAAGGTCCCCATGTCGCAGGACAGTCACTCTTCTCTGTGCTGTGTTAACCAGTGAGTTCTTTTCCACTTAAAAAGTTATTTTTGAAGATTGCTTTGGGTTTTTATTTATTGATTTATTTGTAATCCCACATCTATACATACATTTCAAACTCAACTGGGAAATGAAGCTTCATGGCTTTGCACAGTAGTCAATGAAATGATCACCTTAAATAATTTGCCAATGAGTGTTTAAGCACCTTTCTCCATAGGACTAATAATAATAGTAATCATACTCACAGTAGTTACAGTAACCAAAAATCACCACCACCACATGTTGAATATGCTCCACATCTAGGCACAGTACTTACTGTGTTATGCACTTTTCTTATTGCATTCTTATAAAAATTCTAATTAGGAGGTGAGGTTCCCTTCAGGTGTCAGAAAATACAAACCAAAACCAAAACCAACAGTCATTAAATTTCCCATCTGTTTTGGTTTTGCTGTTGAGCCGTTTGCTTCATTAGAATATGCTCTCTAGTGCTTTGGAACATGGGATAGGGTCTGTAGTTATGAAATCAACCTGAAGATTGTTTGCATATTCTAAAGTGGCATTTGTAGGTTCATTATAAAGGTTAATATTAGCAACAAAAATAATAAAAACAAATCTATTGCGCACCTAAAAATCATCAGACACCATTTGAACTGCCTGGCATATGTTAGCTTGTTTCTACCCTTTGAGATGAGTATTATTGTGTCCATGTGTATACGAGGGAACTGAGGTTCAGAAAGGGTAAATAGCTGGCTTGAAGCCCCTCAGCTGGTAAGTGAAGGAGCCAACATCAGCAAGAGACCGTCCTGACCCCCGCAGCACAGGGTTGCCTGGGCTGCCTACAAAGAGCCCTGTGATGTGCGGTGCAAGACTGTCACAGAATAACTGTCATCTGAGGTGGGGGAGCGCTGTTAGAATTGGGGAAGGGGATGAGGATGCCTCATGGAGCAAGGCTGAAGTCATTCTCTCCTGCGTGAAGCTTCTGCATCTGTCCGGTAGCAGCGACCTCCATGCCATGGTGTTTATGCTGTGGGGAAGGAGCTCTCCCTGCAGGCGTGAGGAGTTGAAATGCATAAGCTTGGTTGGAGACCAACACTGGAGGAGCTGTTTTACACACTTACAAAGCTGTTTGCTTAGTTTCTGTTTTTTTTCTGGAAACAGTCTCCCCATTCTGCTGATACCCAACAACCTTCTTAGGTGGCATGGTCCTGACCTACTGGCCACAGCTGATTCATCCAGGGTTGGGTCCCCAAGCCAAGCTGAGTTATTAATGGTTCCTTCCCTGGGAACTTGGAACTGGCACTCAGATATTCCAGCCTCAGCAGGACCTGTGGGTGACCTGGGAAGCCAAGAAGGCTAAGCAAGAGTAATGGGACATATTTAAAAGTGTGCAGAGGAGAGACTCAAAGAATCAGTCACAAAGACATTCCAGTTATAGGTTTGGTCTATTCCTGAGGTCCCTCTGTATCCCTGCTCAGCAGTTCAGTGAGACCATATGTTAAAAAATTAAATACAATATGGCAAATTGCCATATTTCTTTAAATGAATTAAGAGGATTTCTGTCATTGGCTGACAAGAGTCTTAATGCTGAGGTGTTTAAGGCCCAGATACATGTTAGATGACAGCTAGAATCGTTGGGGACAGGGATGTGGCAAGGAGGATGGCTGTAATTAACAAGTCAAAGAAAAGGACTGATTCCCTAGAGTCTCTGCCAATTCCTAAAAGCCTGAGGACACAGGGCAGTGGTATTTACAGTCCAGTAATGGAACTCCTCATGGGTGGGGACAGGAAAGCTCACCCTTTGCCACTTCCCCAGTGACTGCTGGCACAGAATGGGAAAGGGTGGTGGTGGGCAGGAGGCCCAGAGTAGCGGAGGCTACCAGGACCCCGCAGGTGGAGCCAGGGGGAGATGGGAGCCTCAGGGGTGGAAAAGTTCAATTATCATGGCCACAACCTTTGGGAAACATGCAGGGATGGATCTGCAGGGACTTGGTGGTTCTGTGACCTGTGGGAGGGCATGTGCGGGATGGGCTCCATTGTTAGGGTTGTTGAGGGGCTACAGCACCCCCAGGGCTGATGGGGCCAGAAGCAATAACTGTTACACAAGCTGAGAAGGGCAGAGGGAGAATCTGGGCTCAAAGGGAGGGTAACCAGCACAGTCAGCTGTGGGACTCACGTTGGGCAAAGACAGCTTCTGAATGGAAGGTATTGCCTTTCAGCATGCGGCTTCCCTCTCCTGAGGGCAGAGACCTGAGACCAGGTGGACTGAACGCTGCCGCTGAAACAGGCGCATCCCTGTCCTTTCCGCATGCCCCTCCCTCCAGGCCCACTCACCTGGACACACTCTGAAGCTGCCCTGTGTCCACAAGCCTTTGCAGAATGAATTCTAACTGAATAATTGAAATAAAGAAAAATCCAGGACCTAAATCAGGTAGAATTCTTGCAAGACCTCACTCTGTTTTACTACATTATCTTTTCCTTCTTTAAAAAAGGAAATGTGGGGGGCGGGAGCCAAGATGGCGGCGTGAGTAGAGCAGTGGAAATCTCCTCCCAAAAACACATAGAGCTATGAAAATATAACAAAGAAAAATCTTCCTAAAATAGAGACCACAGGACACAGGACAACATCCAGACCACATCCACACCTGCAAGAACCCAGCGCCTTGTGAAGGGGGTAAGATACAAGCCCCAGCCCGGCGGGACCCGAGCACCCCTCCCCCCGGCTCCCGGAGGGTGGAGAGAAACCGGAGCAGTTTTTTTTTTTGGCGAGCGCTTTTTGGAAGCCTTAGAGGGACGGGCCCCCGTTGCTGGGGAGGCAGGGTGGCGGGACCGGTGAGGAGGTGCCTGGGAACAGCGCCGGAGGACAAAGAATATCCCGCGTTTCTCCCTGCGAGACCTGGGGGCGGGTGCCTGAGACCGGTGCCTGAGGACGGAGGAGGTCGCGCGTTTTTCCCCTTTTTTTTTTTCTCTTTTTGGCAAGCGCTTTTTGGAAGCCTTGAAGGGACGGGGACCCCAGTGCTAGGGAGGCACGGTGGCGGGACTGGTGAGCGGGTGGCTGGGACCGGCGCCTGAGGACAAAGAATATCCCCCGTTTTTCCCTGCGGGACCGGTGGGCGGGTGCCTGAGACCGGCACTTGAGGACAGAGGAAATCGCGCGTTTTTCCCCTTTTTTTTTTCTCTTTTCTGCGAGTGCTTTTTGGAAGCCTAAAAGGGACAGGGACCCCGGTGCTAGGGAGGCAGGGCGGCGGGACTGGTGAGCGGGTGCCTGGGACCGGCACCTGAGGACAAAGAATATCCCGCATTTTTCCCTGTGGGACCGGTGGGTGGGTGCCTGAGACCAGCACCTGAGGACGGAAGAAATCGCGCGTTTTTCCCCTTTTTTTCTCTCTTTTTGCCAAGTGCTTTTTGGAAGCCTTGAAGGGACAGGGACCCCGGTGCTAGGGAGGCAGGGCGGCAGGACTGGTGAGCGGGTGCGTGGGACCAGTGCCTGAGGACAAAGAATATTGAGCGTTCCTTCCCTGCGGGACCGGTGGGTGGGTGCTTTTTGGAAGCCTTGAAAGGACAGGGACCCTGGTGCTAGGGAGACAGGGCAGCAGGACCAGTGCGCGGGTGCCTGGGACCGGCACCTGAGGAAAAAAAAAAAAATCGCGTGTTTTTTCTTTTTTTTTTCCTTTCTGTTCCCTCTCTCATTGTTGCTGTTGTTGTTTTGGTTTGGAGAGTGCTTTTTGGAAATCTTAAAGGGGCAGGACAGGTCACTTAGACCAGAAGCAGGGAATCTGGGGATCTCTGGGCACTCTAACCCCCTGGGCAGCAGGGAGCACAGAGGCCCCTTACGGAGATAAATAGTCTCCTGGCTGCTCCCCCTCTAACGGGGCTCCACCATTTTGGAGGAACAGCCCCAGCCAGGCCAAGCCCACAGCAACAGTGGAGATAAACCCCAAAGCAACTGGGCAGGAAGCAGAAGCCCTGTCTGCGCACAGCTGCCCAGCACAAGCCACTAGAGGTCGCTATTCTCCCAGGAAAAGGCTACAAACCAACAAGAAGGGAAGCTCTTCCAGCGGTCACTTGTACCAGCTCTGCAGACTATCTCTATCACCATGAAAAGGCAAAACTACAGGCAGACAAAGATCACAGAGACAACACCTGAGAAGGAGACAGACCTAACTAGTCCTCCTGAAAAAGAATTCAAAATAAAAATCATGAACATGCTGACAGAGATGCAGAAAAAAATGCAAGAGCAATGGGATGAGATGCAGAGAAAAATGCAAGAGCAATGGGATGAGATGCAGAGAAAAATGCAAGAGCAGTGGGATGAAGTCCGGAAGGAGATCACAGATGTCAGGAAAGAGATCACAGAAGTGAAACAATCCCTGGAAGGATTTATAAGCAGAATGGATAAGATGCAAGAGGCCATTGAAGGAATAGAAGCCAGAGAACAGGAACGTATAGAAGCTGACATAGAGAGAGATAAAAGGATCTCCAGGAATGAAACAACACTAAGAGAAATATGTGACCAATACAAAAGGAAAAACATTCGTATTATAGGGATACCAGAAGAGGAAGAAAGAGGAAAAGGGATAGAAAGGGTCTTTGAAGAAATAATTGCTGAAAACTTCCCCAAACTGGGGGAGGAAATAATCGAACAGACCATGGAATTATACAGAACCCCCAACAGAAAGGATCCAAGGAGGACAACACCAAGACACATAATAATTAAAATGGCAAGGATCAAGGACAAGGAAAGAGTTTTAAAGGCAGCTAGAGAGAAAAAGGTCACCTATAAAGGAAAACCAATCAGGCTAACATCAGACTTCTCAACAGAAACCCTACAGGCCAGAAGAGAATGGCATGATATACTTAATGCAATGAAACAGAAGGGCCTTGAACCAAGGATACTGTATCCAGCACGACTATCATTTAAATATGATGGTGGGATCAAACAATTCCCAGACAAGCAAAAGCTGAGGGAATTTGCTTCCCACAAACCACCTCTACAGGGCATCCTACAGGGACTGCTCTAGATGGGAGCACCCCTAAAAAGAGCACAGAACAAAACACACAACATATGAAGAAGGGAGGAGGAGGAATAAGAAGGGAGAGAAGAAAAGACTCTCCAGACAGTGTATATAACAGCTCAATAAGCGAGCTAAGTTAGGCAGTAAGATACTAAAGAAGCTAACCTTGAACCTTTGGTAACCACGAATCTAAAGCCTGCAATGGCAATAAGTACATATCTTTCAATAGTCACCCTAAATGTAAATGGACTTAATGCACCAATCAAAAGACATAGAGTAATAGAATGGATAAAAAAGCAAGACCCATCTATATGCTGCTTACAAGAAACTCACCTTAAACCCAAAGATAAGCATAGACTAAAAGTCAAGGGATGGAAAAACATATTTCAGGCAAACAACAGTGAGAAGAAAGCAGGGGTTGCAGTACTAATATCAGACAAAATAGACTTCAAAACAAAGAAAGTAACAAGAGATAAAGAAGGCCACTACATAATGATAAAGGGCTTAGTCCAACAAGAGGATATAACCATTCTAAATATATATGCACCCAATACAGGAGCACCAGCATATGTGAAGCAAATACTAACAGAACTAAAGAGGGAAATAGACTGCAATGCATTCATTGTAGGAGACTTCAACACACCACTCACCCCAAAGGATAGATCCACCGGGCAGAAAATAAGTAAAGACACACAGGCACTGAACAACACACTAGAACAGATGGACCTAATAGACATCTATAGAACTTTACATCCAAAAGCAACAGGATATACATTCTTCTCAAGTGCACATGGAACATTCTCCAGAATAGACCACATACTAGCTCACAAAAAGAGCCTCAGTAAATTCCACAATATTGAAATTCTACCAACCAATTTTTCAGACCACAAAGGTATGAAAGTAGAAATAAATTCTACAAAGAAAACAAAAAGGCTCACAAACACATGGAGGCTTAACAACATGCTACTAAATAATCAATGGATCAATGAACAAATCAAAATAGAGATCAAGGAATATATAGAAACAAATGACAACAACAACACTAAGCCCCAACTTCTGTGGGATGCAGCGAAAGCAGTCTTAAGAGGAAAGTATATAGCAATCCAGGCACACTTGAAGAAGGAAGAACAATCCCAAATGAATAGTCTAACATCACAATTATTAAAACTGGAAAAAGAAGAACAAATGAGGCCTAAAGTCAGCAGAAGGAGGGACATAATAAAGATCAGAGAAGAAATAAACAAAATTGAGAAGAATAAAACAATAGCAAAAATCAACGAAACCAAGAGCTGGTTCTTTGAGAAAATAAACAAAATAGATAAGCCTCTAGCCCAACTTATTAAGAGAAAAAGAGAGTCAACACAAATCAACATAATCAGAAATGAGAATGGAAAAATCACGACAGACTCCACAGAAATACAAAGAATTATTAAAGACTACTATGAAAACCTATATGCCAACAAGCTGGAAAACCTAGAAGAAATGGACAACTTCCTAGAAAAATACAACCTCCCAAGACTGACCAAGGAAGAAACACAAAAGTTAAACAAACCAATTACAAGCAAAGAAATTGAAACAGTAATCAAAAAACTACCCAAGAACAAAACCCCGGGGCCGGACGGATTTACCTCGGAATTTTATCAGACACACAGAGAAGACATAATACCCATTCTCCTTAAAGTGTTCCACAAAATAGAAGAAGAGGGAATACTCCCAAACTCATTCTATGAAGCCAACATCACCCTAATACCAAAACTAGGCAAAGACCCCACCAAAAAAGAAAATTACAGACCAATATCCCTGATGAACGTAGATGCAAAAATACTCAATAAAATATTAGCAAACAGAATTCAACAGTATATCAAAAGGATCATACACCATGACCAAGTGGGGTTCATCCCAGGGATGCAAGGATGGTACAACATTCGAAAATCCATCAACATCATCCACCACATCAACAAAAAGAAAGACAAAAACCACATGATCATCTCCATAGATGCTGAAAAAGCATTTGACAAAATTCAACATCCATTCATGATAAAAACTCTCAGCAAAATGGGAATAGAGGGCAAGTACCTCAACATAATAAAGGCCATATATGATAAACCCACAGCCAGCATTATACTGAACAGCGAGAAGCTGAAAGCATTTCCACTGAGATCGGGAACCAGACAGGGATGCCCACTCTCCCCACTGTTATTTAACATAGTACTGGAGGTCCTAGCCACGGCAATCAGACAAAACAAAGAAATACAAGGAATCCAGATTGGTAAAGAAGAAGTTAAACTGTCACTATTTGCAGATGATATGATACTGTACATAAAAAACCCTAAAGACTCCACTCCAAAACTACTAGAACTGATATCGGAATACAGCAAAGTTGCAGGATACAAAATCAACACACAGAAATCTGTAGCTTTCCTATACACTAACAACGAATCAATAGAAAGAGAAATCAGGAAAACAATTCCATTCACCATTGCATCAAAAAGAATAAAATACCTAGGAATAAACCTAACCAAGGAAGTGAAAGACTTATACTCTGAAAACTACAAGTCACTCTTAAGAGAAATTAAAGGGGACACTAATAAATGGAAACTCATCCCATGCTCATGGCTAGGAAGAATTAATATCGTCAAAATGGCCATCCTGCCAAAAGCAATATACAAATTTGATGCAATCCCTCTCAAATTACCAGCAACATTCTTCAATGAATTGGAACAAATAATTCAAAAATTCATATGGAAACACCAAAGACCCCGAATAGCCAAAGCAATCCTGAAAAAGAAGAATAAAGTAGGGGGGATCTCACTCCCCAACTTCAAGCTCTACTACAAAGCCATAGTAATCAAGACAATTTGGTACTGGCACAAGAACAGAGCCACAGACCAGTGGAACAGATTAGAGACCCCAGAAATTAACCCAAACATATATGGTCAATTAATATTTGATAAAGGAGCCATGGACATACAATGGCAAAATGACAGTCTCTTCAACAGATGGTGCTGGCAAAACTGGACAGCTACATGTAGGAGAATGAAACTGGACCATTGTCTAACCCCATATACAAAGGTAAACTCAAAATGGATCAAAGACCTGAATGTAAGTCACGAAACCATTAAACTCTTGGAAAAAAACATAGGCAAAAACCTCTTAGATATAAACATGAGTGATCTCTTCTTGAACATATCTCCCCGGGCAAGGAAAACAACAGCAAAAATGAGCAAGTGGGACTACATTAAGCTGAAAAGCTTCTGTACAGCGAAAGACACCATCAATAGAACAAAAAGGAACCCTACAGTATGGGAGAATATATTTGAAAATGACAGATCTGATAAAGGCTTGACGTCCAGAATATATAAAGAGCTCACACGCCTCAACAAACAAAAAACAAATAACCCAATTAAAAAATGGGCAGAGGAACTGAACAGACAGTTCTCCAAAAAAGAAATACAGATGGCCAAGAGACACATGAAAAGATGCTCCACATCGCTAATTATCAGAGAAATGCAAATTAAAACTACAATGAGGTATCACCTCACACCAGTAAGGATAGCTGCCATCCAAAAGACAAACAACAACAAATGTTGGCGAGGCTGTGGAGAAAGGGGAACCCTCCTACACTGCTGGTGGGAATGTAAATTAGTTCAACCATTGTGGAAAGCAGTATGGAGGTGCATCAAAATGCTCAAAACAGACCTACCATTTGACCCAGGAATTCCACTCCTAGGAATTTACCCTAAGAACGCAGCAATCAAGTTTGAGAAAGACAGATGCACCCCTATGTTTATCGCAGCACTATTTACAATAGCCAAGAATTGGAAGCAACCTAAATGTCCATCTGTAGATGAATGGATAAAGAAGATGTGGTACATATACACAATGGAATACTACTCAGCCATAAGAAGTGGAAAAATCCAACCATTTGCAGCAACATGGATGGAGCTGGAGAGTATTATGCTCAGTGAAATAAGCCAAGCGGAGAAAGAGAAATACCAAATGATTTCACTCATCTGAGGAGTATAGGAACAAAGGAAAAACTGAAGAAACAAAACAGCAGCAGAATTACAGAACCCAAAAATGGACTAACAGGTACCAAAGGGAAAGGAACTGGGGAGGATGGGTGGGCAGGGAGGGATAAGGGGGGGGAAGAAGAAGGGGGGTATTAAGATTAGCATGCATGGGGGGGAGGGAGAAAGGGGAGGGTGGGCTGCACAACACAGAGAGGACAAGTAGTGACTCTACCACATTTTGCTAAGCTGATGGACAGTAACCGTAATGTGGTTGTTAGGGGGGACCTGATATAGGGGAGAGCATAGTAAACATAGTATTCTTCAGGTAAGTATAGATTAAAAATTTAAAAAAAAAAAAGAAAGAAAGAAAGAAAAGGGGGATTACTCCTTAACAGGATAAAACTATTGGTAAATCAAAGATCAACGCATGCTTTAAATATCCTTAATGTTGATCACTTAAAGGATGTCAGATGATCAGCTATGGAGGTACTCTTTTCTGATAATATTCCTTTCTCTTAATTAAAAAAAAAAAAAAAAAGCAGTTACTGTGTGCTGACCTCCAATGAGTTCTGCACAGTGGTATAGAGGGCATGTCAAAGTGTGGGCAAAGGGTCTGTTTGTTTCTATGCAGAAGATCAAGGCCTAGCTTGGATACCCAGAAAATGAACTAAGATACGATATGAGGAGGAGCTTCCGGCATCAGCACTCTCTGGAGGACTCGTGCCGGGGGATGATCATCAAAAAGCCTCCACAGGGATCCGGACGATGCTGCGGTTGTGGCTGCATCCAGCCCACCGTCTCCTGGACTTGCCATAAGAAGGAGGAGGGAGATGTCTAGGCTGGCATGTGCATACAGTGAGACAACGAATTTGACTGGATCTGTACTGTTGGAACTCAACCAGGAGTTGGGAGGGGTGCAAGTTGTAGCACCCCAAAATCTCATGACTATAGACTATCTATGGTTAAAAGAACATATGGGATGTGAACAGATCCCAGAAATGGGCTGCTTTAATTTGTCTGATGGTTCAAGTACAGTTGGACAATATCCATCATATCATAGATAAATTTTCACAAATGCCTAGGGTGCCTAAATGGTTTTCTTGGCTTCACTGGAGATGGATGGTAATTATAGATTTGCTTTGTTTATGTCACCGTATTCCTATTATGTTAATATGTGTGTGCAAATTAGTTAGTAGTTTAAAACCTATACATACTTAAGGTACTATACAAGAAGATATGTCAAAGAAATAATCAATCCTCCCAAGTTTCCTTCATATGCTACATCTATAGCTTTTCTTCTTCCTTCCTAATTACAAACCTTAAATAGAATTCGTGCCTCATATCGAATTTACCGAGTATCATAATTCCTCCAGGTGGTAAAGATACCTCGAGACAAGTGCTGGGCATAGAAGCCACAGGGCATAAATCTGCAAAGAAGTAAAAAGCTAACCTTTGCAAACAATATGGCTTCTCTCTCACTTACCAACTTTACATTTCCCTGTATGGCCCCGGAAGATGACTGGTTAGCCAGAGACGGGTAAGATTCCTCAAGGGAGGAACAACCTAAGACAGGCACAGTCGCAGGGGGGCCATCAGGTGAGAATTTGGGGATCAACAGAGGTGAGGCTCAGAACCTCACCCCCCCTGCTTTGAGAGAAATCTTCTGCATCCGTGGATGTTTTGCTGCCCTTGTCTAGCCTGGATTAATACTTAGTCCATAGGCACACACCTGATCATCTGATCATCTACATTTGCCTTCTTACAGCACTAAACTATGTTTTCTACCTTTATCTTGCATCTACCTACCACTTCAGCATTTTATTAAAAATAAAAATAATAATAATAATAGGAGAAATGTGGGATCAACATATAAATCAAGTACAAAAATCAAATGAATATTCATATTTGACCTGATGGTTTATAGGTCATATTGCATGATCAAAACCGAAAGTTTCTGTGATGACTGCCCTTGTACTGTTCACCATGTAAGAATTTATTCACTCTGTAAGAATTCGTTCACCATGTAAGAACTTGTTCGTTATGCTTCAGAAGATTGGAGACTGACGAGAATTAGGCTTGAGATGGATTAATGATTGTACATTGAGCATTGACCCCCCTATACTGAATTTTATTGTTGTTAACAACCATTTGATCAATAAATATGAGAGATGCCCTATCAAAAAAAAAAAAAAAAAAAAAAAAGGAAATGTGTTACTTTGCAAGAAGTGCCTGAGAAATGCTATGCTAGACAGGCAGACAGAAATCTAGCATCTTAGGTGTTTCTGTAAATAAGCATATTTAGACCTTTCTTACTCTTCTTCCTTGGAAGCTCTCTGGTCTTTCATAAAAAACCCTGTGATCTGTGAGCAGCGTGTCTCCCACCTCTGTGGTTCCAGGTCATCCTGGTGATGATGTACTTTTGGTTGTGTTCGTGGGAAATTTGTCGTTTACAAATCACCACCCATTTCATATTTGAAAAAGAGAAATATGCATAGATACCACTGTGCTTGATTGGATCCTTGTGCATGACAATGTGAAAGTGTTATGGGTGACATTGTGAACAATTAATGATTTACTCATCTCTGACCTGTAGCAATAAGCATGGCATGTATTACCTGGGACTGACATATAAGTGCAAAATATTATTAGTTTTTAGGGAAAGGATGATAAGATTTGAAGCATAATCTCACCCTGGTGAAATACTCATTCTCGGGTAAGCTGCTTGCAGTTCAAGTTGCAATAGCAAAGAAGCTTTTGGTCCCCACTCACATTAATCTTTTAAGAAATGAAGCCTAAAAACTCATACAGCTCCAAATGGTGGGGGTCTCTGGGAGGGATACTATAGGCATCTTAAGAATCACAGTGGGGATGGAATCTGGAGACACCCACTGGCCTCTCCAGGTGACCTTTCGCCCAGGGGCTGATTCAGGTGGGGTGGGGCCAGAGGGCAGGCTTTGTTTGGCTCCAGGAGACCCCTTGTCAGGAGGGGATGAGACATGCATCTCTGACTGATGGGCTGTTAGAGGCTTAAAGTGTTTGCCTTGGGTGACCTTCGGGAAAAACATCCTCTCTGGCTTAATGTGAATTAAATTTTTCGATTACTCCAGAGGAAGGAAAGGCAGCAGTTCCAAGCATGCTTATTTGTGGAAAGTAAAATGAAATTAAACACTCCAGCAGAAGGATTCTTAGCAGCTCACTGATCCCAGGGCACACCCCTTGCCACTCAACAGCAGTGAAAATTTGATTTGAGGATAACAGATATTTTAAATGGACTGTCCTGAATCCATCTAGACATCTTTTTATTCTGAGAGAATATCTATACTAATTTATATATCCTGGCAAGGAAATGAAGCATTTTACTATTTTTTCTCCCCTCAAGGGGAGTGCCATAGATCTCTTGAGCAACAGATGGAGAATTCAGGACAGGAGTGCGTGGCCCTCCTGCTGGCTGGCCATTTCTTGCACGCAG
Organism: Manis javanica; assembly: GCF_040802235.1. Classification (NCBI taxonomy): domain Eukaryota; kingdom Metazoa; phylum Chordata; class Mammalia; order Pholidota; family Manidae; genus Manis; species Manis javanica. Next base: position 97,983,381 of record NC_133163.1, on the reverse strand, counting down.
AGCGTTCCCCTCAGCTGTGGGATGCTCAGATAAAAAATGGGAATCCTGGGAATGGAAGAGGGTCTTACCATTTTGACAGAAGTGAAAGCCTGGGTGGTCCTTTCCTTCTATTTGAAAGAGGACAAGAGAAAAAGTGTGTGTGTGTGTGTGTGTGTGTGTGTGTGTGTGTGTGTGTGTGTATGTGTGTGTGTGTTTCATTGGACAAGCAATCTTGATTATATGTCAGAAAACCCACAAGGTATTACATGTATACAAGTGAATTTAAAGTCTGGAACCAAGAGCTATAGAATTATCAGATCATCATCCTTGGGGATTCTATGCCAAATCCATCTGAGTGTGAAGTGATTTGCGCAGAACAGGTTCTTGGTTCGGGCAGGAGAATGTTGAGTGGTGGGGGCGCGGGTGGGAGGGGACATGCGTGACTTTAGTGCTTCTGAATATTCTTCATGACCTTTGTTTGGGCATTTCACAAAGCAGCAAACTAAGAAAGGTTAAGGGAAGGCAGGGAAAAACAAAAAGATATTCCATAATACTTTGATTCTGTTAAAAAGAGTATTGGTAATAGAAACAAATTTCCCCTTCTGGTTAAGGCTTGCTCAGGCAGAGGTGATCTGCTCAGGTGGACAAGTTTGAATTTGCAGCCACTGGGCAAGAATTTCCAAAGAAGCAGAGGGTGGAAAAAACCCTGCAGCCCACACGTCACATACATGCCCAGCATCACCCCATGCCTTCTGGACGACACCCGAGACTGTGGGGGCCATACTGCTAGTGACAGAGACTGTTGTCCCAAAAAAAAAAGAGAGAATATAGAGTAATCATGTTATGACTGATATGATGTTTGTAAGATTAGAAGTAGGCGACGGGAGGATGAAAGAATGGAGGAAAGAAAAGACAGAGGAGGAGAAGGAAAGGAGAGGAGATGAAAAGAGGAAAGTGAGAAGATGGAAGGTGGACAGTGACAAGGCCGCCGTATCCGGGACCCACTTACACTCAAGGACTGTTCCTTGTTCATCTGAGCTCTGAATGTAATCGGGTATCCTGTCTTTTATATGGCGATCCCAACTATATTCCAGGCAAAAGGCTAAGCACTGCCCATGTGTAATCTCATTTAAACTGTACCCAGGTCCATAACTGGTGAGTGATGGAGCCGGGGAAAGAAGCTGGGCAGGGCCCACATACAAGAGCCCAAGAAGAAAGAAAAGAAATAGGGAAAGCAAGTCCACAGCAGGGTGTTTTGAAACAATTTAACAGAAGCTGTAGTGCAAGGAAAGAGAAGGCATTTACCAAGACCCATGCTCTCTGAGAGTTGTCAGCAACTGCTTCACTGTTGCCAAGTAACTTCCTCTGGGGAGCGCTGTTTAAATTCTAATCCTGGATCTTTGGCAAAGGAGACACCCTCTCAATCCCCAGTTGGGGGAGTGACTTAAAAATCATCATACATTCCAAGGGGTAGAAATGAAATCTTATGGTAAATCTCATAAAAATGTGCCCTGGCGGTGACAAACTGCATTCAAACCTCAGCCGTCTCTATTAATTATGAGAAAGGACAGTGTGAATAGGGAAAAATATGAATTATGAAGTATTTCTGTGTGCTGCACATTAAAAGAGAAACTGACGGAGCAGCATGTCCCTGAGGTTGTATGAGTGGCCTGCTTAGTGCGGTCTGCATGGCCCCTGGAAATAATTTGAGGGAAATAAGGGACTGGAAGTGTTTAGCCTGGAAATAGGCAACTAAGAGGAAATAAAGTAGTCATCTGAATTATGAGACAGGTTATCAGTTTCAATTTCTAGTGGCTAGAATTCTGTTGATACGAAGGATAAAAGTAGACCAGTAAGTAAAGTTTCATAAAGGTAGGCTTCTTTTGAGGCACCAGGGCAGTGTCGGGCAGGCTGGGTGACCCCTGAAAACAGCCGCATCGTCTTACACTGCAAGCCTTGGAGCTGCCCCTGAGTGCCAGGCCCCTGGGGATGCAGTAGGAGAATCTCTGGGTTGAGTGGCCAGGCACGTGCCCCTGCACACACATTAATACACAAATATGTGTATATTTAAGAAATTCTACCTTGATTATAAATGAAACTGGGAAAGCTCAAGTGTCTCTTACGCCTGTCATTTCAGGTCCATCACCACGTCACCCTCCTCCTGGACTCTTCCTCTCTTCTTTGGATTACTATCCAAACCTCCTCATTGGTCTTCCTGCATCCAATCTCTCCTCTCCATAATCCAGTTTTCACAGAACTTCCAGGGCGTTATTTACTAAATTCAAGTATATTAATTTATCTCCTTGCTTAAAAACCTTCAGAGAGCCCCATCGTCTTTGGGAATACATTGGAAGCCCTTTGTTTGGTACAGCCTGCAAGGCAGGCCCAGGCACTGCTCCTGCTGTTCCCGCCTCTGCTCCCTGGAGCATCCGCCGCCTAAGATGCCGTATTGCTGAATGCCTCCTTCCTTCACACCCCTGTTCTCTCTCTGTGGATGCCTTTCTATCCCTCAGAGCCTGGCTGGGATTGCCCCTGCTCTAGGACACCTCCCCTGGCCGCCCAGATCCGGGTCATCCACCCCATGGGCGCCTCTTGCTGTGCAGTCACTTCTCTGACCGGAGTCTCCTGCCACACCCGCCGCATTTTGAGCCTCACAGAGGCGGGGGTGGGGGGGGAGGGGGGGGGAATCAGGCCTCTGTCCAACCACACAGAGGGTGAGGTGCCTGATACGAGACGTGCTCTTATGGACCTAAGAGAAGCCTCTGGGAGACTGCAAAATGCACACCTGCCCCTACCATTTGTGAGGCTCAGAACAAGAGTACAAATGGAGACCCATATGCCATGTGTCTAATATGCCAATATTTAAAAATTATAATTCAAGCTACAAACTGTTCTGTAAAATAGGTTCTATCTTCCTACATTGACAAATATACCCTCATTGTGATAATACTAGATATGTGCGAAGCTCTGGGTTTTTAATGACTGAAAGTCGGCAAAATACCAAAGATGACTGAATTTAATTATTAATGCATGTCGTCTGAGAACTCTCTTGATGAGTTGGTGACATTTGCATGAGAATAAAATGAAGACATACATAATTCATAAATCACCATATATTTAGTCCATTAAATTTATCCTCTTCCTTTAACTTCAGCAAAAATCACTAATTCTATCATGTTCACATAATTTGGGTTCTATTCATAATGATCATCTAAAGTATTAAAAATGTAATTATATTGAGGATGTAAAAAATGTAAATACATTTTCATAACAAGATGAAATTTACAATATAAAATTAAAACTACTTTTCACACGTATTTTCAAAATTTTAAAATAAAATCACAACTAAAACTAACATTTTAAAATCTAATTTTTGAAAAGTAGCCTTATCAGAAGTTTTAGAAAAGTATTTGCATTTCTAGTATGAAATGTTCATCTATGGGTTAATGTAAAACCTCAGTATCATACTTCACTCATGTGTATATATATATATATATATATATATATATACACATTTATGTATATATATATTTAAATGCAATATACATTATATAATATTAAAACTTAATATTTTTATTTATATATTACATATATATTTAAATACAGTACACATTGTTTAAGAATTCAAAATATTCCTCTATTGCCACATTCAACTGCTGTGAATACCTTGGTAATTCACAAGCCCATGTGAAACTATAAATTGGAAAACGAAGAAAAGCAGAGAAAAGGACTCTGCCACTGGGAAAGAGTACTTCATTTTGCACAATTCCACTGCATTCATGCTATCTTAGAGAAAGGATTTGACAGGTTAATTAGTTTTTTCTCTTACCTAAGCACAAATCTGCCCCATGCCCAGAAGCTGTGTGTCTGCCTCCAGAGCTGGACAACTGGCAAAATTCACAAACCTTCATGGCATTCAAATACAGTTGCCCTTTGTTTTTCATTTTTTCGAGATATAATTGCCATATAACATGAGTTTCAGGTGCACAACCTAATGACTGGTATTTGTACAGAATACATAGTAAGTCTGGTTGTCATCCAGTTGCCCTTTTTTTTGAGGACTTAGGGCAAGAGATGCAAAGTAGTGTTGGGACCTGAACGGTGTAGGTCACCAAGCAGAAGTTTAAAGATGTCGTTTAGGCTGTGTCAGTGATCCTGAGTGACAGAGGGGCCTCTGGGCTCTTACTCCATGCAGGGCCCAGGCCCTTTCTGCCCCAGTCTACAGGATGTCCTGATAAAATCTACTGTTCATGTGGGTGTATTTAAAATAGTTGGAGCTCTCTAAGATATAATTTGCAATCTTGTTTGTTACTTCATCTTTATAGCTCAAAGGCCTGAAAGGCCTGGAAATGAGGACACTGAAGTAGGAATAAAGAGACCAGGTTTTGAATTCTAGCTCTGGCACTAATTCACTTTATGAATTTGGGCAAATCTGTAGCTTAGTTTTCTCATCAGAAAAAAATAATAACACGAGGTAGTTGTCAGGATTAAATAAGGTAAAGTAAGTGGAAGGTCCTTACAATTAAAAAGCAGTTCATAATTAAGGGATTCATTTGGCATATAGCCTTGCATCAGTTTGCTACTTTTCTATCATAACAAGTGCCAGATGGGGTGGCCTACACAACAGAAATTGATTTCTGTGCCGGCTGGCAGCTGGAAGTTCAAGATCAAGGTGTCAGCAGGCTTGCTTTGTTCTGAGGCCTCGCCCCTGGGCCCATAGACAGCTGTCTCCCTCCAGTGTCTTCACAGTCTTCCCTCTGGGTGTGCCTGTGTCCTCCCGTCCTCTTCGTGTAAGGCCACCAGTCATGTAGGATTAAGGCCCGCCCTAATGAGTTGGTGACATTTTTTGGGTTTGATTCATAATGATCATCTAAAAGATTAAAAATGTAATCGTATTGAGGATGTAAAAAAGGTAAATATATTTTCATGATTCATATAGGTTAATGATTCATTTCACCTTCATTACCTCTTTGAAGACCCAATCTCCAAATATAATCACATTCTGAGGCACTGGCGGTTAGGATTTTTAAGCAATTCAGCCCACAGCAAGTTTTATCTCCTTTCTTTTAAGTGTTTTTCAGACTCTATTTGAATCATCCGAATTTCCAATGTAACAATTCCACTTAATGGCAAATTGCTGTGCTTATGTAGAAAATAGTTCCTGTTGATTTAGGAAATACTAGAAAGAAGTTACTCCAACATCAGTTAATTTCAAATCCCATAAACACCTTCCCTTGGTGAATAAGCTGTCTGAACACGACAGAATCCAGACCTGATGGGATCTGCACCATGCTCCTGTTGCTTCTGAGGAGCTCAGAGGTTTTATCAAAACATAGAAAAGTGTATGTGTGTTGGGGTGGGGGGGAGTAGGGGGAGGTCCTGGCCTGGGCCAAGTAGCTGTGTGAGCTTCTGGGGGCTCTCTGCACCCAGTTCTCCCACGCCTTTTTCAAAGCAATGAAGGAAAGTCTTAGAGTCAGCAGAGTTCTGGGCTGTTGGGGAATAATTTTGGTTTTCAGCTGATTTTAAATCAGATCTGTGATAAATCTAGGAGTAAATGGAGAGTATTACTCTTTGGCTCCTGGGAACCTGGGAGTGTATACAGGGACACTTTTCTGCTTTTTATGGATGTGAAAGGAAAATAGGAATTATTCTACTGTAACACTTTTTGACCTTGTGTAAAATATTGACCCTTTTTAAAAGGAAAAACAACATCACCATTGTTCCTAGATTATGAACATAATTATATGTTTCAATATAAAAATTAATATAAATCCTAATGCCTCCTTTGGTAGGTAATTCCTTTGTAGTTATGAAACCAAAATGAATTAACAAATGGAATACAAATGTACAAAACCCATCACATCCAAATTAATGTTACTTTCATGTGAAAAATAATTCTTTACTGTGAAAAAAGAAGAAATAAGTGTTTGGCATTTCTTTCATTGACCTTTTCTTTTGATTTTGAGGATGAGGAAATTTTCGTTTAAGTCACCATCATGATAATTTTTAACAATGACTAAATTTTGTTCATAAATTTTATGGACTGTCAATTTAATGGTGAAACTCAAAAATACAAATAATAAAAGCATATGATTCAGTGGTTTTTAGTATACTCATAGAATTGTGCAACCATTATGACAATCTAATTTTAGGATATTTTTATTATCCCTAGAAGAAACCCTGTACCCATTAACTATCCCTCTCTGTTCATCCACTCTTGAACCCATCTTGATCCAAGGAAACCTTTAATCTACTTTCTGTTTCTATGGATTTGCCTATTAGGGACATTTCATGTAATGGAATCAATTATATGTGGCCTTGTGGGTCTGGATTCTTTCAACTGGCCTAATGTTTTCAAGGTTCGTCCACATTGTACCATGGATCAGGACTTCATTCCTTTTCATGGCTGAATAATATTCCACTGTGTGGTTATGTGCCACATTTACCCATTCATTTGTTGAAGGATCTCCAGGTTCCTTCCAATTTTGGCTATAATGAATAATATTGCTATGAATGATCATATACAAGTTCTGTGGACATAGATTTTCATTTCTCCTGTGTATACACCTAGGCGTGGAATTGCTGGGTAATATAGAAACTCCCTGTTTGACATTCTGAGGAATTGCCAAACTGTTTTAGAAAGCAGCTGCATCATTTTACATCCCCATCAGAAATGTATGAGGGTTCTAATTTCTCCCAACCTCGTCCACACTTATTCTTGTGTGCCTTATTGAATCCTAAATGGCTTGCCTGCTTCTTTATCAGTTTTCTCCCCAAGGAGATTATAAACTTTCTAAGGGAAGGGTTAGTGTTCTTAAACTTCTCTCAAAATTCACATAGTACTTTCATAGTCTGAGCAGACTTGACGTATGAGAGCAAATTGGTGCTAGTTGTATGAAGATGGGGTTGTAAAGAACAGGTAGGTTTTTTTAAAAATTGATTTTATTATCATTAATCTACAATTACATGAAGAACATTATGGTTACTAGACTCCCCCTTCACCAAGTCTCCCCCACAAACGCCATTACAGTCACTGTCCATCAGGTAGTAAGATGCTGTAGACTCACTACCTGTCTTCTCTGTGTTGCACAGCCCTCCCTATGCACCCCCCCACATTATACATGCTAATTGTAAGGCCCCCTTTCTTTTTCCCTGCCCTTATCCCTCCCTTCCCGCCTCCTGCCCAGTCCATTTCCCTTTGGTAACCGTTATCCATTCTTGGGTTCTGTGATTCTGCTGCTGTTTTGTTCCTTCAGTTTTTCTTTGTTCTTATACTCCACATATGAGTGAAATCATTTGGTACTTGTCTTTCTCTGCCTAGCTTATTTCACTGAGCATAATACCCTTGAGCTTCATCCATGTTGTTGCAAATGGTAGGATTTGTTTTCTTCTTATGGCTGAATAATATTCCATTGTGTATATGTACCACATCTTCTTTATCCATTCATCTATTGATGGACACTTAGGTTGCTTCCATTTCTTGGCTATTGTAAATGGTGCTGCGATAAACATAGGGGTGCATCTGTCTTTTTCAAACTGGGCTGCTGCATTCTTAGGGTAAATTCCTAGAAGTGGAATTCCTGGGTCAAATGGTATTTCTATTTTGAGCTTTTTGAGGAACCTCCATACTGCTTTCCACAATGGTTGAACTAATTTGCATTCCCACCAGCAATGTAGGAGGGTTCCCCTTTCTCCACAACCTCGCCAACATTTGTTGTTGTTTGTCTTTTGGATGGTGGCGATCCTTACTGGTGTGAGGTGATATCTCATGGTGGTTTTAATTTGCATTTCTCTGATGACAAGCGATGTGGAGCATCTTTTCGTGTGTCTATTGGCCATCTGAATTTCTTCTTTGGAAAACTGTCTATTCAGCTCCTCTGCCCATTTTTTAATTGGATTATTTGCTTTTTGTTTGGCTCTTTATATATTTTGGATTTCAACCCTTTATTGGATCTGTCATTTATGAATATATTCTCCCATACTGTAGGGTACCTTTTTGTTCTATTGTTGGTGTCCTTCGCTATACAGAAGCTTTTCAGCTTGATACAGTCCCAGTTGTTCATTTTTGCTTTTGTTTCCCTTGCCTGGGGAGATATAGAACAGGTAGGTTTTGAACATGCAGATATAAAGAAGAATACTTTGGGTAGAGATAATGAAATGAGTAAAGGCACATAAATAGGACAACATAGGACCTCTATGGCAACTGGCAATGAGTTCAGTGTGAAGGAAACATGAAAGGGATTGGACTTGAGAAGGCTGGAAAGAGAGAGGCTGGGATTCAGCCTTGCTAGATTGGCATGCCCAGGCCAGAGCCATAACTTTGGTCAGGCATGTTGCAAAGCTTGCCCTGGAGCTCTGTGGAGGAGCCTGTTTTGCTTCTTGGTGAGCCGGCTGCACAGTCTTAGGCGGAACCCAAGCACTTGGAGATTAGCAAAAGGTCTTTACAGACTGTCCTGAAAGAGCAATTATCAGAAAAAGCAGAAGTCAAGGTAATAACACATTGTAGGGCCTGGTTCCATGGTCCTCAAAGCATCTGAGATGCAGCTTCCCCTCTGTGGTCTCCAGACATCCTGACCACTCACTCCCATCCTCTACATCCATGACTAAGGGCAGACACATTTTTGCCATTGTTGTTTCTCTTATTTTAGATATCCAGAGTGTTACCGCTTTTCTATCTGCTTAGATAGGCCATGCAGACTGCAGCTCCAGTGACAGGGTGCATTCACCTGCATGGCTTCCCTTTCTCTTTGTTAGAGGATTTTGTGACCTTTTTCACCTCAAATCAAGACTTAGAGCAGTTACCTTGCCCACAAGATCACTCAGAAAGTCAGCAGGGACACTGGGAACCAATTCATTCATTCTCCCAGCCTGTGCTTTTTTCAAAAGACAAACTGACCTCTCTTCTATTATCACGAATAATAGGCACTAATTTATAGTCAGTTTACTTCCCATCAAATGACCATTAGAAGTAATAAAAGGTTTGCATAAAGGCTATCCAGAAACTCCTAAATTGGAAATATCTGTGAACAATTGTCTTTAGACTTTTAAATCCCATTTAGCAGCTGGTAACCATTCCCTGGCACAGTGTTAGATGCACCCAAATCTTTCTGTGCTTCCTAAGCTTTGAAAAACAAACAAACAACAACAACAACAACAACAACAAATATATATATATATATATATATATATATATATATATATATATATATATATATGGCTTCCAAAAGGTGATTGAAAAGGCACCAGGTTCAGTGAACTACCAGCGTGTGTGTGTGTGAACACACCGGGCCGAGCCGTGAGGATTTTCCAGCGCAGCCTTCCGATCTGCTCTTCCTCCCTGCGTGGGGGCGCATTCCTTAGGGCACAGTGTGTCCCTTGAGAGCCACACAGCTGCTGGCAGGGAGAGGCTCTCTCTCGTTAGTGAAGGCTCCCCCGTCTCTCCTACAGGCTGACTCACCTCTGAGAGAGTCCTGGGCCTTGAGGACAAGGACAGGAAAGCCCCAGGGAGGAAGAAGGTGCTGGAGGAAAATTATATACAGCAGTTGAGAGGCAGTGACTCCATCTGGCAAGACCACAGGCCACACCTCAGGTACAACCCTTAAAACACATCAGGGCTGGAGGAAGACAGCCACCAGGTGCTCCGTTAGCTCATTGGCTCTGTTGTCACTGGTTGCCCGCATTTGGGGGCACTCATGTTCAGGCAAACATCTTGCTAATTCCGAATCAGAGAGGAGAGTAAGGGTTTGAAAAAGCTTCCTAAGAAGGTTAGGAATGATACATGAAGGGCATGCAAGGTGGAGGTAGCTTGGCTTGAGGACTAAAGAGATTGAAAATGCTAGGGGAAAGCAATGTGGCTAAGTGAAAAAGGAAGCGGAGCAGTGCAAGACAGGCAGGTCATGCCAGGCATCCTCCAGGTTTGGTTAGGAATGGACGGATGGAAAGCTGGGGTGAGGAGCTGACCTAGGAGAGAGCTCCTGTAGTCCTGCTCAGGGGGCATCCTGAAGCAATCCTGGGCTCAGGTCTAATAACTGCCTCTTGCTCTGATATTTCCAAGGAAACCATGTAGCATCCTTGAACCTCACTCATCTCAAGTGTAAGCACACTAATTATATAACACTCAACTTTAATACTGTTTTAGGGATCAAATGAGATTGTGTGTGTGAAAGCTTTTTGTAAACTAGAAGCACTATTGAATGCAAGATACTACATTATCTGAGTCAGCACACCAGCTGACTCTCGATGTTCACACGAACCAGACCAGAGTCAGTCAGAAAGTAGTGTGGCTTAAGGAGTGCACTTCACTACTTCCTATTTCATAGCACCTCAGATGATATCAGCATGCTGGGAATCTCTTGTTGTGGTATGGTAGTGGATATTGGAGGGCTTAGTTTGAAAAAAGGCAAATCTTCATGATTTCTAAGTTCTTAGGATGCTGTCCAACTTAGCCCATGGTCTGAATAGGTAGAGATAAAAATATTCTGGTGACAGTTCAGGAAGGAGTCCTAGTTAACCACCTCATCCATTCACGCTATCTGGAAAACTGGTTATGCCCTTAGTCAACTTACTTAGAGGACAGAGGTCATTTGAGTGGAAATGCATTTCTGTACTCTGTGGTTTTTTGAGAAGACAAATGAGATGGTGCAATGTAAGGATTTGCACATAATAAAAGGCTAAAGACAAGTGCTATTACTGTTGTAGTTCACCAGAGGCAGCTTGTAATGGGAACAATGGCATTGAGAAAAGAGCTGAATTCAAGTCACTGTCTATATGTGTGACTGGGGGCAAATCAGTTAACATAAGTGTTTTAGCTGGGGTATTAGAAAAAGGTGGAAAATGTGGAAAATACCCACCTTGCCTCTGCACAGGATGTGGGGAAGATAAGATGCATGACAGTGGGTTTTGCAAACCATGAAGTACTAAATTAATGCTCCTCATTTGAATATAAAGAATGTTTAATCATTTATTTTGTCTTCCTGCTGTCTACACTCTGTCTCTTGGGGGAAGCCTGAGTGGTCTTTCTGCACAGGGTTGGTGCCGAGGTTATGTGTGTATGAGCCCTACTGAGTTCTGGCTGCTGATTCGATAGTCATAACCTTTAAAATTGGCAATGGCTTTTTAGACTGAGAGGCTGTGAAGAGGCAGGAAGTATAATATCCTAGGATGGAGCCCAAGGTCTATGCTGTTACTTCTAATGAAAGTGATCTCTGGTAATCTTTGGTTTCAAATAACTCCATTGTGCACTTTCCATCATTTTTATGATGAGAAAGATGTCATCTGTATAGCATCAGCAGAGCCTTGGTTGAGAGGTGAGTTGGTTTAAAACATTTCATTTCAGATTACTCATAAAGATTTCAGCGGCACTGTTCCTTTGCTCCACCTAGTAGTCAATTTTCTTCACTACCACAATAGCGTAAGTGTCATCTTTTGAGCTTAAATAATGTAGTTTGAAAGTTCCCTGAATCGGAACAAAAACATTTGTTTTCTTTAAAATGTGAGCTTCTCTATGGTCTGGCCTAAATGCTTTTATATCTGTTTTGAAACGCAGCTTACGTTCACCAGTCACAAGGTCTGGTTGATCCCCTCTGCTTCTTCCTTGGGACCCAAAGTAGTTCATCAGTTCAATCCACAAGGCAGGCACAGACTTGATTTGACTGACAGCTTCTAGGAACTTCTGGCCCAGCATTTTAAGCGAGATGGAGTTGGCATTTAGGATGATGTCTTGCTATCTGGAGAAAATCCATCCTTTTATGGCCAGGAGTGTTCACTCACCTGCAGAAAGCTGACATTTTTCAATACTTATGATGCATTGCCAACATGTTCTCTCTTTTTGGGCTAGTGCCAACTGGCCAGCATTTTTCAACTGGTGGGACATGACTGATATTATTGCTTTGCTGGCAGGGGAATAGGTACTATCTTTGGGACACATGGATGTTATTTTTCTAAGTACTAAATTTTCAGAGCATTGATTAAAAATATACCTATGAGGCATTAATTTAAGAATATTAATAAGATGAGCATGGTTCCCTCCTGTTGGGAAGCAGAGAGTTATGGAAAGGCCCCTGGTTCTGAAATAAGAAGATCCTGGCTTGAATCCTGGCTCTCCTACTAGTTAGCTAGATGACCTGGGAAAGACATTTAACCTTTATAGCTCTGAATTTCTTGCTTGTGAAGTGGGGGATGATAAAAATTGTTGAGATTCCAAATGAGCTAAGGAATATGATCGTGGAGGGGTATGTAAGTGAATGATTACCATCAAGAATCTTTATCCTTACAGCTGCTGGAAGTTGGAAGCTACATTTTGATTTTCTTGGGTTTGGCCAACAGATTTTCTGTGATCCATGCTCTTGTAATTTCAGAGGATCGTTCAGATTCTCAGGGCTTCATGTCAACCTTTCAATGGTGCCATTGTTTGATGAGGAAGAAGAAGAGAAGGATTCCTTGAGGAAGAAATTTTCGCTCATCTGGGTGACACCTTTCTAAAATACCTTCAACCCTACAATCCTGTTTAGATAATATTCTAGCACTAACAATGCAATTTGTTTAGGGACATCATGGAATTTAGACATTGTTTCATTCATGTATACCACAGAGAGAAAGAACAGTTACCAAACAGGTAATGCCTTGCCCAGGACTTGACAAATAATGGTTGACTAGTCCTTTCAGTTGACTAAGTACCATCCTAGTCTCTCTTTAGGTCTTTCATGTTAATCCAGTTTAACTGATACCGAATGGGGGCCTAAGGGCTATGCAAGATAGAAATAGAATAGAACTCATGCATCTCTGTCCTCAAGAATTAATCTTGTTAATCCTTTCTTTTTTGGTGCTGTCTTTCTGTTAGCTATATCCACACCTGTATCTCTATCTCTATCTATATCTGTAACTTGTTTAAACCCCACTGGAAGGGACTGTGTCTATGAGTTGCTTAAAGAAAAAGTTACTGTGCTTCCAGCATCGGATCTACAGGCATGCAGGCCCAGCTGTCCAAAGGTTGGGCCTGCAGGAGTCTGAGATCTGTAGTTGGTATATCCTGGACAAATGATAACATTTTCCAGGTGCATTTGGCTGAGGGATGGATTGGTGGAAGCAGGACAGTGTTTGGGATCAGGGATCCCTCTTGTGTGAAGGTCTACACAGCACAGGCACCAGCCTCAGCAGCTGTTGACAGACTGAGGACCACCTCTTTTCCTTCATCACATGGGCTGTGATACCTCCTTAGAGGAAAAGTCAGACTCAGCTCCTGATGAGGCCATAGTAACAGCAGCTATTGATGTCTTTAGCTTGCTTATTCAATTATTTACACTTGCATCCATTCAACAAATGTTTATTGAATGTCTGCTGGCGACTGTTCAAAATACTGGTGACAAAGTGGTGAGCAAAACCACATGATTTTTGCTTTCACGGAGTTTACAATTTATTGTGAAATAAATACATGGGTGGAAGTTTTCAGTGCAATGGGCACATACACCTGTGATAAGTGCTGTGAAGGAGAGGGACTAGCTGTAGGAGAGATCAGGGAAGGGCTGAAGGAAAAGTGAAGGGCAACAAGCAAAATGGGCCTGGGAGACGCCAAGGCCTCCCACTCTGCTGATCGGCAAGAGAGCAGCAGCTGGAGTTCTTGAGAGTGAGAAGAAGCAAGTGTGGGATGCCCTGGGGAGGTAGGGAAGGGCCTTTGTAGGAAGGAGTCAGGGTTTTAGACTTTGAGCCTAAAAGCAAGGAGAAAACAAAGGGTTTTAAACAAGTGCTGTTATGGTCAGATTTGCGGTTTGAAGCCTACTCTTGCTGCTTTTTGGACATGGCTTGGAGGGGGCCCTGATTAGGTGCAGGGACTCCCAGTAGGCTACTGTCAATCTAGCAGAGAGGGTAGCAGACATCAACCAGGGCTGGAGGGAGGCTGGTGGCCACGGAGGGAGGGCGGTGGAGATGGAGAGACGTTTAGAAGGCAAGGCCTTGGAGAAGGGGAGAGAAAGAGGGGAGAGAAAGGGAAGGGAAGTAGTCACCCGAGGGATGCCTAGGTGAGCCAGGGAGGCCAGAAATGAGAGCAAAAGGCAGAGGAGGCTGACTCAGCAGGCAGCAGGGAGAGGGAGGCAGGAAGGCTTTTGTTTAACTGTATTTCTTCAGCTATGAACACTGCTCTAAGCCAGATTTGTCCAATTTGGTTTCAACACTAAGCAGTTTTATTTTAGAGGTTAACTGTGAGGGGTCATCCACCTCCTGGTTCAGTTTTAGGGTTCTTTTCCCGGGAGTATGTCTGTGAGAGGAGCCACGTGAGGGACATTGATCCATGGCCCCTCAGCACTGAGTTTCCACCCCCTTTTCTGGAATGTGGCTTTCATCTTCCCCTAACCCCCATTTCTCCTCAGTAACTTTCACAGCCACCAATGACCGAGCAGCAAATTCAGTTAGCCCGAGGTTGTTCAAACCTTCCTAATTTTTATATTGAGCTCAGTGGCCATTCTCCCCTCAGGCAATTGGCTGGGCTTGTTCCTGGCCAGCTGGCCTCGCTGGCCCTGGCCATAGGCCTTCAGGGACTGTGAGGCTGGGAGCCGGCTGCAGGCAGCTTTCATTTTTTTCATCCAACTGAGGCATAACAGAATCCCACTCCAGCACAGCCCAGCTTGCTGCGGTTTCAAATTGTTATTTAGTGCCAAGTGACCTACAATGACACAGTATATATTACTTTCATTGTATCAAAGAGAGGTTGGTATTAGCGAGATGATGAAATCATCACATTTTGGAGGGATTTGCTATGAAGAAACTATCATTTTACATAAACATCACTGCTCCTAACTTTACATCCATTTGTCTGGCCACCCGATTAGTCAACAATTACAAATTCACTGAACCATTTCCCATGTGCCAGTAATAGTGCTGAAGCTGAGGGGCAGGTCAGCGGTGAGTACAACCCATCCCAAACTTTTTCCTGAAGTACTGGGGATGGTCAGGGGGGCCGGGAGAGTGGAGAGGTGAGCCTTGGCTTGGGAGGGTGCTGCTGACGACTGTGGCAGCCTAACTTGATTGTCTTGCCAGAATCTCCCTTTTATATTAGTTTGAGGGCTTTTGTTGTAGTTTAAAATTTCATGCACATTTTGCACTTGGCTCTATAACCTATCTGTACTTGTTTAAATATTGAAAATGTCCCTCGACTTAGAAAGTTAAGTGCCTCCTGCTTAGCTTGAGCCGCTTGGCATACATCTGCCCGCTCCCAGATGCAAGTGTCACAGGAAAGAGAGGCAGAGATCTCCGAGTCTGGTGGAGAGCCAGTCATACACGCCGACGATGATACTGTGGAGAGGAGAGGCCACCAGGGAGCAGGCACTGAAACCGGGTCTTGAAGGAAGGATTCATGTATGTATTTTATGGCGGTGGGGAAGCATTCTAGGAAATAAGAATGGCTTGTCTAAGTGTGTGGAAATTTGAAATAAAATGACTTGTTTAGGGAATAAGTTGCAAGAGCATAGAGTTTGTGGAGAAGGAAGGAATAAGAAAAGTAGATCGCAGCCAGATTCAAAAGGGCATTGAACGTCACAGTGAGTCTGAACCAAATGCAGAGCCATTGATTCTGCCGATGATGAGAAGCATTTTAAGTTTGTCTCGGGGATTTGTGACCTAGAAATATCACTGCATAGGACTTGGCCAGAGACTCTTAGAGGGGAAGGGCAGTTCAGAGGGCATCTCTTCAGGATTCGCTTCACCCTCGACCATCTGAAATGTGTGTGTTGGGGGCAGCCCACCCACTTCTGAGACTGATTGAGTCTGGGGTGGGGCCTGGCAATCTGTATGTCAAATAGTTCACTTCAGAGCTGGAAGCAGTCAGCAGGCGTGGCATTCACTGATGGTCTGCGATCCTTTCACGGGGCACGTGCGGAGAGATGGCACTCTGGAGAGCAGAGGCCATTTCCCCAGTGTCACCCTCAGTAAGTGGGACTCACACACAGTCCTCTGCTCCCCAGTCACGAGTTGCCCCTACCAGCCCAGGCTGGGGTTTTGGCCCACGTCAGAGTTCCCCTCTTGACCTTCTCCCTGGTGTGTTTCTCCATAACTGCAGGCGTGTAGGAGGACAGACTTGTTTTGCAGAGTGCTGAAAGCTTTGTGTCCCAGCCAAGGTCAGTTTAGCATCCTTATTAACATACTGTAGATAATGGATGTCTAAAAGTCTGAGGGCATAAATATTTTAATGTAGCCATATCATGTCGCTGTTTCTTTCAGACCTGCACTTCAATTTTTATTTACTTTTAGATGTTGCTGGCGTAGGGCCATGAGGTTTTCCATCAACAGAAATGGCTGCTGATTGAAGTGATTTGCTTTCTCTCCCGAAGCTGAAGAGAGACCCATTCTCCAAAGCAGGTGTTTTTAGATCAAGATGGGCTGGTGGATGACACAGTGGGGAATACACTTAGTAAAGCAATGTCATGAATTGGGCTGGTGTCAGCTTCCTGATTTAATGCTTTGCTCTATTTGGTCATGAATTATATATTCTTTTTCAGATTGATCATTTCTCCCACTGATAAAGGGACAGTGTTCTACCCAGTGGGCTTGGCCCCTGCCCTAAGAAATACACTGATGCATCAAAATTCTCTGAGCTGACAACTTGGATGAACTCTGGAGACTGTAAATCTGCAAAGGCAGACAGGGTGTAGGCAGGCCTGGGTGATAGGCCTCTCCTCTTACTTAGTATGCACGGACCACCATGATGGCCGGGCAATTCTTTATCTGCTTTTTACCCAATGTAATTTGCAAATTGATTGTTCTTCCTTGAAGTCTTTCTTAATTAAATACTAAGTGCAGTTATTACCTCAGACAAAGGGGACATTTTAGTGTCTTGGCAGAGGACAGCCTTGGCTCAGTGGATTTTCATTTGCTGAAATGTCCACCAGACTACTGTATGCAGAACTCTACCAGATGGCTACTTCCGGAGGAATGAGATGGCACTCCCTGCCCACAAAGAGCTAGAATCAGGGGAGCTCACAGTAATGACTTAGAACTAAGTGTTTATAGAATGCCTTTGCTTTTCAATGCACTTTTTCCAAACTCTGTCTCATTCCATTTTTACACTATGAATGGCAAACAACTGTTGTCTCCATTTACTGGATGAGGAAACTGAGGGGGAGAGAATGTAGGGGTTTGCCCAAGCTTACATAGAAAAGTGAGAAACAGGACTAGAATATAAGTGACCTGCATTCTTGTCTGCTCCCCATGTTGAGTTAGGCCCAAATGTGTTCATTCAGCACCATTTTTAAATGCCAATCATGACTGGGTCCTGTGGGGATGAGGATGGATATAACAGCCATGGGTGAACAAGGTATCTGATGGATACGGACCTTCCCCAGGCCAGTGGGCAGTCACCTGGGCCACAGCCAGGGTTTTAGTAAGCCTGGGATATGCCTCAGCATACAGTTTCAGAACTTCTTGAGGTGAGTCAGATGGCCATTCAGGATGGAGGTCACAGAACCAGGCTTTTTTCTTACCCAGGATTGCACAGGGCAGCTGAAAGTGAAACCAGGATATTTGACATATGAAGCCAGGAGGGCTGGAGATTTGGGGCGGTGGAGGGGTCGGGGGGGACAGATGTCACCGTGACAGTGCCTCAGCACCCATAGAGAGGTGAGCAGAGTCTCTGCTTCAGGAATCATACTAGGGTCTCTTTGAAGAGGCTCTTCCAGCTTAAGACAGGTCATCCTGATAGGCTGGAAAAAGAAAACCTGTCCCCTTTATCCACACTGAATCTTTCTCCCCTATTTTTCTCCCCTTCCTTGCTTCCTCCCTCCCCTGCAGAATTCCTTCCTCCCTCAAACTCTGGCTCACCCTCCAAGGCCCCAGCTCACATGTCACCTTTTCCATAACATCTTCATTTTCCCCATCTTCATTTCCTCCTCCTTCCTCTATGCTCTTTAGCACTTTGTACCTCAATGGTTTTTATTTAGTCAGCCTACAGGAGGGTATATTTCTACCTTGGGGGTATATGTCCTGTTTCTCTCTGTCCCTAACACAGAGTCTGATACACTGGAGGCGACTCATATTTGTCTGTTGAATTAAATTGACTTACTGAACTCTTACTACTACTAAGCCTACTCCAAACTAGTTAATGAATTTATCAGTTCAAATTTAGAACACATATCTGCACCAATAATTTCTATTCCTTGACAGTTCAAAAAAGTTTTTAAATGACAAAACACATTTAACTCAAAATATAAGGAAGGAATAATCGCTGATTTCAATGAAGAGTCTACATTGGCCATTGGTAAGTTAACTCAGATCACAGACATGATGAAATGTCAGATCTGTGTGAACAGAGCGGGTCCCACACAGTCAACCACGTGACTGCTAAGTACTGGGTGCTCTTCACAGGCAGCCCTGAGGGCTGCTCTCCCTGTCCCCTAGCGCTGACCTCGGCCTAGCCTCCTCCACATCATGAGGAGGATCCTATTCCTGACGGTCTACTCTCTGCCCTCTGCCTCTGTAACTCAACCGGCCTCCTGTGTCCTACCCTAACCTGCCTTGAGGGCAGAGGCTGGCCCTGGCCAGCAAACCACTGGGTGGAGGTACAGCCTGGAGGCGGTTGCCGCAGGTGGGTGTGCACTTTGCTTGGAGAGGCTGAAGGTCAGGCTTGGTGTTAGGAGAAAGCTCTCCCTTCGGTCCTTGTCTCTCGCTCCTCCTTCCTGCCCCCAGAGTCAGGTTTGAAGACCTGCATCTGGCTGGCTTACTCTGTGTGCACAGCTTTTCTAGCCAAGTATTTCAGGCTAGGGCCAGGAACACTCAAGGTCAACTTTAGCCGGGGTTCATTTTCTGTACAAGTATGACAAACCTGATGGGCCTTTATGGCTGATTCTTTCTACCCAGCAAAGCCTCTCTAGGAAAGCAGCCTCGTGATCTTGCCTGCACCTCTGGAAGTGGGAGTGGGCCCACAGGTCTCTGTGCCCAGCATCTTACTCTTGGTCAGCCCTGAGTCAGGGGGACAGGCAGACATGATGTCACTGGGGTTGGGAGAGTCACAGAGCTCTGTGCTGGAGAAACAGCAAAGGGTTTCAAGAAGTCAGCTGGGCCAGTGCAGCTGTCCTCAGACATCTGAGGGGTCCTCCTGAGGAAGGGGGCTGAACTTGCCTCATGAGATCCTGATGGACCTGGGCTGAGGCATGCGCCCAATTCCCAAATGACCTTCATTCTCCATGTTGCGGTCATGCTGCATGGCCTCTGGGTCTGTATGCATGTGATTCTCTTTGCTGGAACTGGCTCCCTGAATAACCGTGACTCATCCTTTGGGCACAAGCTTATGCTTCACCTCCCCAGAGCAGGGTGCCTCCTTAAATTCTCCAGATGAGGTTTCTCTGGGGGTGCTACTTGGGGCCAGGCAATCCTTTGTTGTAGAGGGCTGTGCCATGTAGGCTGTTGTTTAGGAGCATTCTGGCCTCTAGCCACTGGCAACCTCCCCTCAATTGTGACCATAAAAAAGCCCCCAGATACTGCCCCTTGGGGTTGAAGTCCAGTGGAGAGCCAACGCTCTTGGCTTACTGTGCCCACAGGGCCTCGCTTCTGCCTTCGTGACACTCATCACGTCCCTCCCACGCCGTGCTTGTTGAGTGTCACCGCCTCCCCGTCAGCTCCCTGATGGCAGGGATGGATCCCAATTGCCTTTGCTGGCCCTCACCTTTCAACATGTAAAAAAATGAACGGATTTAATTAAAAATTAATTAAGAATTAATTAAATAGCTCTCAGAGCTGTCCACAGACAGCATAGTTTCCCCCCAAAGGGAAGGGTCCTAACAAGGCAAATGGCCACTTGTTGAGGACGTCCTAGAGAAAATTAAAGCCCTGAATGGTAATCTTGAAGGTTCCGTCCAGGAATGAGATTGTATGGAATGTGGGCTCTTAGCCAACCACCTGAGGGTGACTCATTAAATCACAAGGAAGGGCCCAACACTTTCCTCAAGAGTCAGGTGCTAAGTGTTCCCAGGAAGGGGTGATGTAGCTTGTGGAGTGACCTTTAGTGGGTCAAGAGTCACATGAATATGGAATGCCACTCCCTTCCCTTTCTCCTCTTCTCAGAGGTCATTTGACCCATATCCTCAGGGGTAGGATCGTGCTTGAAAGGTTTAGAAAACATCTAAGGTTTAGAAAACATCTAAGCCCCACCAACTCTCCCTCTTCCCTCCAGCAAGCAGAGCCAGGGCAGCCTTCGGTGTGATGTGGGTGAGAATGGAAGCCCAGCATGTTTCATGGAGCGGTGTGGGAGTTGCCTGGGGCAGTGTTCCTCAGACTTTGAAGGTTATGGCACATATGATTTATTGCTCTATTTTTCTTTCCCTATAACCCCCTTTCCTACAGAGCACAGAGCAGTAAGCAGAGACAAATGAATGCCTTTAGACCCACGTTTAATTCCAAAGGGCTATGGGAGAATCTGCTTTGACTGCTGTTGACTGTGTGCTTATGTGCCTGGTGCTGTGCTGGGCACTTTCACATATATGATCTCATTAAACCTTAATAACCCAATGAAGTAGGTGAAATTAAATCTATTTTCCAAGGAAGTAACTGAAAGGGTCAGCAACTTGCCCAGCATTACACAGCTGGTAAGGAGCCTGGACTGCGGCAGAATCCACCCACACCTGCTGTGCTCCCTGCATGTCCTGCCACAAGCAGGATGTGAAAACTTTCCACTCCAAATTTCTGTTTCAGGGAGGCTCTGTGAGTTGGCATAGTCGTGATGAAAACTATCCTTGAACTCAAATTGCTCCTGCTTTTGTGGCTGCTGCTTATGTTTTTGCCGTGATTGACTTGATTATGCCTTTATAAATTTCCCCTTACATATCTGCAGCTGAGCCTTCCTAAAAAGCAGAGGAATAAAGAAGCGTAAACTAACAAGAACAAAGAAAAGAAGAGTGAGGATCTCAAGGAACTTTGGAAAAATGGAGCCTGGGTGGGTGAATAATAAATGACTTCGAATACCAAACAAATCTGACACCCAAATGTCTGGGGTGGGGTAGGGTGGAGTAAGGTGCAGGGATGCGGGGGAGGCAAAGTGGGGGCGGGGGCAGGGAGTCAGCAAGATGCAAGGCATTTCCCCCTGCAGAATCTTGAAAGAACAAAAGTAGAAGTACTAAGTTCTACCAAGAAGAGAAAGAAGCAGTGAAGTCACCTAGATCCTTTCCACCTCCCAGCTCAGCCATTATGACCTCTCCTTTCTAACCTCTGCAGACTGTTAGTAAAATATGCCCTGCAGAATGTGAACCAGAAAACCTCTGCACTGAAACTTGTCAGGTACAGTCAAAGACTGGGAAGAGACGCTGGTGGAAACAGGTGTTTCAAGTTTGCACATTGATGGTAGGATTCTACCAACCCCTTTCTCCTGATTGGCTCCCAGATTTCTGGAAGCCAGACTTCTACCCAATACCCCAGGTAGGAGACTAGAAAATTATTCTCATGGGAAACTGACCTAAGAGAAAAGGCCTGAAGATTTGGACATTTGGGGGTACTCTCCAAAGAAATATCAGGGTCACATCATTCTACAGGGAGGCCCACCCTATAGGGACAAGCCCTACCTGTGCACCAGGACCATCCCTTCAGTGGTCAAGCACCTCACTCCAGAAAGCCTTAAACTATGATTTTGCTGAAATTGGACAAAATAATCTTATTTTAGAATAATCTTTTTTTAAGATTATTAATAAATTAGACAAAACAATCTGATTATGAAATATTGATAATTAGACAATCTTTTTATAAAATGAGCAACTTGGTTGCTATTGAAACATCTTTGTAAACTTAATATTTGAGTTTCTTGACCTTCTAATTGCAAAATCTTTAATCCTTATTCCCTTACAAATTTTGTCCTCCCCTTTTACCAAGCTGGCCCCTCTCTCTCTCTCCATACCTCACCCCACTCTCCACCGAATCTCCCAAGTGTTGGGTTTGTTTGTTTTTTATTCTGTCAGATTAAACCTGGATCCACTTCATGGGAACTGACAGTTAATTTCCAGCTTATGTTGCTGAACTCTAGTTTAGCTATTTCAGTGGTTATTTTTACTGTGTTGCTGTTTTTCGTGTTTCTTAGGATTTATGCCATTTCCCCCCACCTTACTCTCTTCATGCTCTGAACCTGATCCTGGTTTCCTTGGAATAAATAACAAGTGCTTTAAAGCTTTTTGTACTCTTGCCAGATACCATTATCTAGAAATATGTTGGCATCTCATCTAAACATATGTTTAGATTTCTATAACTAGATGTATCCTTATGTATGACTTATTATTATAGCTGAATTCATCTATAAAGATATAACTTTATTTACAGGTGTGATCTATTAGAAGCTTCTGTGTCATTATTCAATTGACACATGGGCCCAACAAAAAGTGTGTCATTTCCCCTTAGGAATAAAACCCCATTATTTGTGAAGACTTAGTAGAGCTGAAATGAGTACAAGCAGTATTTATCTTATTAAGTAGATATTTTCAACATTTATTATTTGAAAGTGCTCGTGTTCAAGGATGATGTTCTGAGACATTTCAAGGTGACCTCTAGCTCTAGAGCCAAAACAAATGAGAAACTGTGGTAAAGGGCTGATATTTGTGTGTTTTTTTGACGTGGAAATGGCAGGAGGTTTGAAGCTGGAGACCTACTGGCTCAAGCACTCCATTTATTAATCGTGTGATCTTGTGTCATCTCCTCCACCTGCCCACGGGACCTAGATAAAACATATTCATCACCTCACTGTTTATTATGTGCCGAGTTAATATGTATGAAAGCATAACCATTCATTGTTAGACATATTTATATTGTTGTGTATCCAAGCCTGTTTTATCACCATATTACTTACAGTGCCATGCATAGAGAACTCACTCAATAAACATTTGTTGGATAATAAACTAATGAATGAATTTGTAAGTCTGGGCTTTCAAAATAATTTTGCACCCCTGTGGATAAAATGAAAATTCCTGTGGCCAGGATTCTCACTTGGCCCTGGTTGGTTAGCTCACTGCACATGTATGGGCAATACGTTGCTATTGACTCTACATTAAGAGCTCTGCCCAGTAGTCTGGGCGACACGGTGGCAGGGCTGCAAGGCTCAGGAGAGCAGAGCAGAGGCTGGAGTGGTGGCAGTGCCGAGGACAGAGGCCCAGAGGATGGCTGTGCAGGATAACTATGCAGGCAGAGTAGGCCTAGAGGCAGAAACTGGCTTGCTGCATGCAGATTTGCTCTGAGTGGATGGGATTTTAGTGATTGACTTGCCACCATGGAAGTAAAGTTGGGTGCAACTCTTTCACTCCAAGAACGTTTTACTGTCATTTTCTTTGATCACATTGAATCCATAGTGAACTTGTCTGGGGCTGAAACCCATTGGCAAGATAACCCCTCAGAGTCATTTATAGATATTTATAAAATTGAGAATTTATAAGTTGTTTCAAGATAATCAGATGTCTTGATTCAGAGGTAATAGATAACTATTCAGGTTTTCAAGACTTTCTTGCATGTAACTGGCAGGACTAATTATGAGAAATTGCCATCATCCTGTTCAAATATAAGATCATAGGTTGGAGGAATCTCTAATCACCTTCTCAAGTATGAGGAGTCTGAAGCCCAGAGGCTCTTTGAAGTCAGTGACTTTTATAATTTTTTCCTACTATAGCTCTAGGGCTATTGTAGATGGATGTATAACAAATATATTTTTAAAATATATTTTCAAGGATTGTGCAAAGCTCTGGGGAAATAAACATCAACAAGACAAAATTATGAGTACCCTTTGAGGAACTTGTAATCTAGACCGACATGGAAACCATTAAGTGTGTGTGGATAAAATGAGAGTTCTGTGACCAGGATTCTCACCTGGCCCTGGTTGACTAGCTCACTGCACACCTGTGGGCAATACATGGCTGTTGACTCTATAAAAAGAGCTCCACCCAGTGCTCTGGGTATGACATGGTGGCACGGCTGCAGGAGAGCAGAGCAAGGCTGGAGTGGTGGCAGCACAGAGGACAGAGGCCCAGAGGACAGCTGTGTGGGCAGAGGGGCCCAGAGGCAGAGACTGGCTTGCTGCATACAGACTCACTCTGAGTGGATGGAATTCTAGTGACTGACCTGCTGCCATGGAAATAAAGTTGGGTATAACCTTTTCACCCCAAGAATATTTTGCTGTCAATTTCTTTGGTCACACTGAATCCATAGCAAACTTGCCCAGGGCTGAAACCCATTGGCAAGACAGTGTGCTACTAGCTGTACTAATGTTGTGGTGAAATTATGGGGCCAGAAGGGAGCTGCCAAGGGAAGCTTTGAAAAGAGGTAATTTTGCACTGCGTCTTAGCTTTGTTCCCCAGACGCAGCTCCTGAGGTGAGTGGGCAAGTGATTTATTAAGGAAGTGCTCCTGGGAAAACCAGGAGAGGGAGTATAGAGAGGGAGAACGGGTCAGGGGAAGACGCAAGCAGGGGTGAGATTTCCGGTCAAGTCCCATGGAGAGTAGGTTAGTTTCTAGTTTGTTATGGGGAAACTTGGGGGAATAGTTAATATGGGCTCTGAGGGAAGGGAACTGGGCTTTCATAGTCTCCCATTAGTTGGTCATTGGTTAGGGGTCATGATGGGCAGGACGGGGAGGATATGTTGACCCTCTAATACTTCTGGCCTTTGAATTTATCCCCAGATAGGTCTTAGTAGCCAGAGGGCGGGCCTCTGAAGGTTGTTGCAGGTGTGGGGCCCTTAGAAACAAAAGCACACAGAAGTCAGAGGCCAGGTGTGCAGAGATAATAGGAATCTGGGTGAGGCATCAGCAGTGCCCACTCCATCTGAGGTCTATGAGGATGATTTGAGGTGGGTAGGAAGGGTATTGCATGGACAAAGGCTCTGAAGCATGATGATGTAGGATGTGTTTAGAGGTAAGAAGATGGCTGGTGTGGCTCTATTGCCTTTTATCTGATAAGAAGCTGAGAGATGACCTCAGAAAGGTAGGTTGGAATCAGACAATGTACTTTTTTTTTCTTTTTGTAATTTGGTTGCAAATAAAAGAAATTCACTTGTGAAATTTCAAATAACAGGTAACTCATTTTAAGGATACGTGTGCTTGGGAATCTAGGAAAGGCCTGGCTCTAGGAAGAGCAGGCCTTCAGAAACTAGAACTCCAGAACAAGAAGGGCTCAGGGATCTTTGCCCTGGTGTTCAACCACTGCTGTGGCTCACATGTCAGCTCTGATCTACCCTGATGGTGTCACTGAGCACCTTACTCTCCCCTTGTTCTCTGTGTACCTATTGCCTATTGTGGTTTCTGCTAACTCATGTTTCTACCTCCTTGCAGTTCTAATTTGTCTGAGCCCTCACAGCCTCATCTACGATCCAAGCTTTTCTCTATCTTGTAACTTCTGCTTCATTTCTACTCACCTTCTTTGAGCATGTCTGATTTCAGATGTCCAGAATGAGCTGAGTGGACCTGTGGATTAAGTGAAGGTTCCCATGGCCAGGATCCTCACCTGAACCTAAACTACTTGATGATATAACTGGCCTGCTGCTAGGCTACTGCTTCCACACCTGTAGGCAATTAGCTATTGTTGACTGAGTCACTATATAAAGAGCTCTGCCCAGTGCTCTGGGTGGAGGCAAAGATGAGGGAGGATTACAGACCTGCAGATTGTTAGATCAAATGTAATTCTAGTGCTCAACATATTGCCAGGAGAACAAGCTGGGTAATAAACCCTTTCACCCCAAGAACGTTCCATTATCATTCCTTGGTCTCAATGAATTCACAGTAAACTTGCTTGGAGCTGAAACCCATTGGCAAGACAGGAACAGATGATGTTTGCTCATGGGCCATAGCATAAGTTGCTTTCCAGTCTGTGAATTGAATTGCTCTCCTAGGTTCAGGTAGACCATACTAGTCCAACTGGCCATGCCTGGGGGTAGGAGCAGAGTCACACAATAATCTAATAGCCATAGCTAAGGTTTATTGAACACTGTTCTGAGCCCTTCATATATGTTAGCTCATTTAATCACATTTAAGTTACATTCATTTAATCATCTCATGAGGTTTTTTGATGATTATCTTCAATTTACAGATGAAGAAACTGTCTTAGAAGTTCCTATAACTAATATGTGGTGAACTCCCTCCCACCAATGGCTGTCAGTTTTCCTTAGAAGGAGCTGTAGACAGGGCAGGACCCACGCTGGCATGTCCAGTCAATAGCCTTACTTCTGCAGGAAGGAATCTGGGCTATATGTGATTGTAGTCATTAAGTCACATGTCTCTGAAGGTGGAATGAGATCTTAGGTGTGATCTGGTGTCAGGCTTGTGGCAAAGAATTGAGTATTTAGCACAAATACTTTAGTGCTAAAAAGTATCCAAGAATATTATATTTGTTTTATACCTACATAATTTCCCCAACCAGCATGAGTTTCAACATATTAAACCATTTTATATAGAAACAAGAGTGTCCAGCAGCTGAGTAGAAAACTTAGGACGTTCATAAACAGTGGCAATGGTCTCCATGAACAAAGGTTTGTTTTCAGAGAAGGCTCTTTGTGTTTCCAGGCTGACTGATGGTCAGGTCTGCCCTGGTCCTGAGGGGCGTGGCTGGCTGGCTGCGTGAGGCTGAAGGTACCATGGACTCCCTCATGAGTGACATTTAAGGGACTTTGCAGGTGCGGTAAGCCTGCTTCATCTTGTAAACCTGGAAACAGAGAGGTGGGTGATTATTTACTTAGGCTTTTCCTTAAAAGGGTAGAACTGAATGTTATTTCTTTTTAAGAGGAGGAGCCACAGAGAGGGGAGACTGTTTTGGTCCAGTTGTCCCTATGCACTCAGGCTTATGCTGGTTGGTGCAGCATTAAAACTACTGGAGAAAGACTTTTAGGGAGGAGGTGAGAAGGTCAATGTGGACCCTAAGTCCTGGCCTCTCAGTATGTTTCCTTGCCAATAACTCAGTGCGGATCACTTCCCTGCCAGAAACCAAAAGCTATACCATGAGCATGTGGAGTCTGGGGCCTAAGCATGAGACATCACCAGTCTAGTTGCCCACCATGAGAACCTGATTTTTCACTCCATTACAGAGAAAAAGATGAAATACACTCACTGAAGAGAAGAACACTTAGAGAAGCCCTCCTGAGGACAGAGGGAAAAGATTGTTGATTCCACATTGTTTTGCCATCACCCTGGGACTGAGTGGCAGTGGGTTGTCGGAAAAGACTCCTGGCTGAAGAATCTGGCTTTCGATCTCGTCTCGGACTCTATGACAACTCTGCCTCAGTTTCCTTATCTTAAAATGAGGATTCCAAACTCAGGTCTCAGGGGTCCCTTTCGGTCCTCATATCCAATGAATACATAGAGCCCAGGTTACACTGTCTCCTAAAAGGAAAGTCAGGGAAGGAAGTACACACTTTGAAGGTTAAGTCCAGCATCAATTGTGTCTCAGTTTCGACTTTGGGTGGTTATTGCAGAAAGCTTTTGAAGTTTAAGGTGTTTACATTGCTCTGAAACTTCCCAGGGGAGCTGCCACTGAGCTTTTCTCAGGGTTACACCTGGGCCCCCTTTTCAGGCAATAGCAGTTCCCTGTACCCTCCTTCCTCTCTCACAAAGCATTCTAGTGTGCATGTGAATGTGTACATCCATACACACATAGTGAGTCCCAGTCTGGTTGAAGCATGAGTCGCCATTTCTTACCTGGGGAGAAGAAAAATTACAAACTCGCAAAGGTCCTCTCAAGGTTCTTGCAGTCAGTGTTCTAGAGTCTTTGGCTTCCTCCAGAGATATAATTGGAAACACAGTTGGCCATTGTCTTCTGTTCACTGATCCTTTCCTCCATCTGGCCTCTGCTTAGCCAAAGGGCAAATGGTCCCTTCCTCCCCCGAGAGAGGAGACAACTCAGGCAGATCAACATATGCCTTGATGTGACCTCTATTTCACCAGACTTTTTCCTAAGACACTGATTCTCTTACACTTCCTGTCCTCATTATTATGTTGACCCATGGTTGTTTCTCTTTTGTAGCCAGCAAACAAAAGGGCTTACGTGCTTGCTCTCTTCAAGGAGGTGAGGGAGAGGAAAAACTATGTAGATTTGCCTGTTCCAGGATAAACCAAGGAAAACTCAGGGGGAGAAAAGAGAAAAGAGCAAAAGCAGTGAATGGGTAGCCTAACCCCTGAGTCCTTTAAGGAACTATCTTTGCATTATCTCCTGGGTCTAGAAGTGGTTCCAGGTAAGTATGCAAGCATCAGGAGCTCCGTTTGGGGTTCCTTAGCAGTATTAACATCTTTCCCTTCTTGTGAACATTATATTAGAAAAATTCTACCTCTAGTTCATTTTTTTAACATAGAAACCCAAAGAAAGGAATACATGAGGCAAATGATCATTGCCTTTTTCTTTGGCTCTCCTATCCGGAGATCTGAAATGCTCCTAGAATGGACCTGGAAGATGCAAAAGTTAACTTATATAGCCTTCTCACCTGCCACTTAAGGATCTCATTAAAGTAGAGAACAAATTAGTGCTTTGTGGAAGGGTTTAGTGTATTGGGGGTGACTTAAACACAACCTTACCTAAGGTATATTTTACTTGTAATCATTACTATTTCCAGTTGTCTTTTTTCTGAAGATTTTGAACTCAGAAATTGTATCACATCTCCCTTAGTAGGCAAGTTCTTTCTTCTGACACAGTGAATCTGTCAAGCCTCATGTTGAAATGGAGGGTACAGAACATCAATCCAGCCTGGATCACTGAGTTACCACATGGAGGATAACTCCTTAGAGAGTTACATGCCCACAGGGGACTTTGTGTGAGGGAGTTATTGACTTTTCTTGTATTAAGTCACTGTTTTGGTATTGTTCTAGCCTATCCTAATTCATAGACTCACACTAAGACTGTTTCTCAAACTTACGTGTGCATCACAAACACTTCACTTGCCTTAAAACTCACTCCAAAGTTTCTGATCAGGTAGATTTGAGGTGGGACCCAGGTATCTGCATTTTCACTGTAAGTTAAATCACCTACAAATTTCTGGTTCAATATAGCCGTGAATCTGCTTCCTGAGACCCACACATGGAAAAACATTTGAAGGCAGATTGAAAGGTAATTTAGATTTTTTGGTATTAAAGTTGTGTTTTTCTCTCTTTGAAGGCCTCAGTTATTTTCTTAGGCACCAGAAGGACAGAATAGGAGGTAGTGCTCATGTCAGTCAAAATCACAGACCAGGAGTAATATCTATGCATAAGCTTGTTCTGGGGACTCAGATAATTCAGTGGGATGTACGAATCATTTAGCCCCTTGTTTGGAACAAGAAAGACTTTTTTTCTTTATGTAAAATAAAAGCTAAGTTCAGAAGCAGTTTCATTTCATTAAAAACAAGCAATTATGGATTGCCTTCATAGTGCCAAGCACATAGAGGCAGGGAGCTACACCTGTCCCAGCTGTCGCCAAGTGGCATCCCCTAGGGGGCTGAGCTGTGCAGAAATAACCACAGTACAAAGCTTGGCATGATAAGGGCTGTGAGAATTGTAAACCCAAAGTACTATGAGAGTTCAGAGGGAGAGATTTCAATTTTCTTCAAATATTGACTAGCTGCTGCAAAGTATGGGACCATCTTCTAAGAATGAGAGTTAGGCATCTCTTGCGAGGGCTTAGGAATCATTCCATTTAGCTGTGACAACAGCCAGGCAAATTAATACCTTCGAGGGCCCAGATGTTATTTTTCCAGCTTTGTCCCAGGGATATAATGTGCTTGAAAGTTATGACAAATTAGCTACTATGGCAAATCTACACAAGCCCTTTTATAAAAATGGAAGTTTAGGCCTAAGCTAATGGGTTATTATTGGCAAGGGACATAAAATTGGAGAGTAGGGTCGGGGGGCACTGGCTGGGTAGCATGTTGAAAAGCAGCAGAGGAGTTTAGACTTGACTCAGGAAACACAGGAATGAGCAAATATTCAAAAAACATGGACCAAACCTCCAGTTAGTCACAGGCCATTGCTGCATTTGAGTGTCCCACAGTCATTTTACACATGAAGGCTGAGGGAAGTCACTAGACCATTGTACAGGGTAATGGAAAGGAAGTAAAACAGAAGTAAATAAGACACAAACAAATGAAATGCTAGCTGTGAGGAGAATGCAATGCTATGGTATTTTTTTGACCATGCTAATTTTTTTTTCTCACTAATATTGTTTTCCTAGGAGGGAGCTTCCCCTAATTTCACACTGTCATGTTTATGCTATTAAGGTCTGAGTCACATTTGGAATGGCCATCCTCTGGATTCTTTCTGTGCTTGGGGAGGAAGAAGCCATTCCTGAAATCAGGGTGCTGAGGAAGCAGAGCCTTGTTTTGGCAAGAACGTGTGTCTGTATGTTGAGGTAGGATGTCTTGGTCAAAAGAGCATGGCTGACTTCAAGTGACCAGTAGTGACCTCAAGTCAGTGTGTTATGTGGTGGGATGCCTTGTCCATGGAGACCTAAGGAAAGCAATTAGCCTGGCAGAGAAGGAGCAGGACGGAGGGTCTTCCAGACCTAAGGTGGCCTTTGGTTTTGTTACAGTTCCAGAGCTTTCACTGTGGTCTCCCCCATTAACAGGGGACTCTGCTGCCTTCCTAGTGCTTGCTCCCCTTTCTCTCTATCAGGGACCAGGGGCACACTTCCTTGGCCTTATTGCTCTCACTGAGGGCTTCTGCTTCCTCATAGCTTGGCTTCCTCATGGCCTACAGTGGCCCCTGCTCTTGTCTTATAACATGGTCTTTCAGATTTGTTTCTTATTGCAAACTGTCTGCTTGTATGTATTTTATTTATTTATTTTTTCCAATTTCAGCTCCAAAAAGAGAAAATCTGATTGAACCAGCTCATCTGATTTTGTACAAAGCCATTTTACTTTTTTAAAGAAAACATCTTTCTTGAGGTACAGTTGACATATAAAGGGCTGCACATATTTACTATGTACACGTCAGTGAGTTTGGACTATGCACACACTTGTGAGACCATGACTACAAAGTGTGGGTCACTGTGAGTCAGCCAATTGGCTCTCATGAGTTGTGAGCCGCCTGATCACAGCTGGGGTCCCTGTGGGAAAGAACAGGAGGCTCAAGCCCATGTGGTTAGCCTAGGGGTGTCTTTTCAGCAGGGCCTGTGAGAAGCACATTTTGCCAGGTTCTCTCACTCATTAGTTCCTCTAGCCTCTCTGCAGGAACTAGGATGGGGTGGGTGGTGGTCCTAAGGCTCCAGGTACTAGGTGTGGGGGCCAACCTGTAATAGTCACAGATTATGCCTGTGCCAGAGTCTGCACTGATCCCCATTCTAGGGCAGGGCACAGCAGGTCAATGTAAATGAGTACGTACGTTGCTGAAAATGATAAAAAACAGAAAGGGATACTAGGCATGTCCCTTGTGTGGCTCTCTCTGTAGCCCCACTTCTGAGCTCTGGGAGTTGTATGGGGTGGGTGAGATTGATTGCCCCTCCTGTAGATGAAGTGAGGGGTTTGTAGCAGGTATGCTTAGCA
Source organism: Manis javanica (assembly GCF_040802235.1). Classification (NCBI taxonomy): domain Eukaryota; kingdom Metazoa; phylum Chordata; class Mammalia; order Pholidota; family Manidae; genus Manis; species Manis javanica. The sequence continues at coordinate 97,951,979 of NC_133163.1, read as the reverse complement.
TCAAGGCTGAAACCCAAGTTTGGCTGATTTAATTCAGAAAAGGTATAATCAGACAGTAGTAGGAAGCTCTGTGGTTCTCCAGAGGGTTTGAGGGTATATCAGCAAGTATAACCTACTTGGTCATCTAAGTCACCTCTCTTACTGTCACTGGGCACCCGGCTCAGCTAGCTCCCTGCACCTCATCCTGGACTCTGCGGCTGACACTGTAGCCACACATGCTTCTGGAAAGCAGGCATAGCTAACCTCTAACCTTTGCCAGAACGAGCACTCCAAGGCCAGGGCTTTTTCCAATCTAAAATTTGGGGTGGTGTTATCTGATGGTGGGTCCTCGGTTACATGCCCAGGCCCTGGTTGCAGCAAACACTGGCAATGCAACTTTCAGCAGTGGCACTGCTTCATAAGGTGGAGGATCCCTCAAATGTAGAAATGGGGTTCAGATCCTGGGCAATGCAGTACATGATAAGAGCTCTCCCTGGAGGCCTTGACCATTCTTCAAAAGGGAGCAATGCAAGGAAAATAGTTTCTTCAGGATGTGTTTGTGTACCCCCAAATTCATGTATTGAAACCCTAATCCTCAGTGTCATGGTATTTTAAGATGGGGACCTTGTGAGGTAATCAGGTCACAAGGGTGGAGCCCTTATGAAGGGATTAGTGCCCTTGTAAGAGGAACGCTTGCTTCTTTTTCTGCTGTCCATGTGAGATACAACCAGAAGATGGCCATCTGCAAACAAGCAAGAGGGTCCTCACCAAGAACGAAACCTGCCAGCACCTTGATCTTGGACTTTTCAGCTTCCAGAACTGTGAGGAATAAGTGTCTGTTGTTTAAGCCACACAGTCTGTGGTATCCGGTTATAGCAGCCTGAGCCAACTAAGAGACAGTGTTTTAGGGAAGTTGGTCTGGCAGAGTTTGCAGGATAGATTGTATGAGAGAGATTTAAACCAGAGTGACTACCTGGGTATAGGGATAATGTACTGACCTGATACACTTAGAGCAATGGATCTGATTACCTTACCATCAGGTCTCACTAAGGGAAGAGAATTCTAGTGCAGTACAGACAATAATTTCTTAGTAGCCTCAATTTTTTGGGAAATCAGCTGAGAGAGACAAACCAACAAGCACATGGGCAGATGCACAGTTAGACAGAGGCATCCAGAGTGCAAGGGGTGGTATTGTCTTTGTCATGGAAAAGTGCATCGGCCCTGGGGCTCGAGCTCAAACCCCATTCTACTACTAGATTACTTGTTAGCTATGGAAACCTAGGTAACTTAATTCACCTCTAAGCCTCAAACTTGTCACCTGTGGAAAGGGGGTAATGATAACATGTACAGTATACCGTGAGAATGAGAAGAGTCAGTGCATAAAGAACTCTCAGCAGAGTGGCTGGTCCAGACCAGGTGGCCAATAAACACTAGGTATTACTAATGACATTCTGATGGGAGGTCGTGAGGGTTGGACAGTTTGGTAGGTATGGAAGTGAGGGTGAATTTGGCAGGGATATGAAAGGCAGAACAGATAGGAAATTGTGACAGATGGGGTGAAGGGGACAGGGGAGAATGAGGAGTCAAAGAAGACTCTATAAATTATTGATAAATCATCTTTCTCACTTGGTTCTTGGAATTGGGTTATTTTGATTAGAGCTGGCATTTTTCCAGCTAAGATGACTAGAAGAACAATTGAGAGTTTGGTCTGGTACAGTGAATTCCTGTGAAGTTAAAGAACGGCTGAGTGCACACATACTGGGCTGAAGCGCAGTTTTTCCTCCTCCCTTCTCCTCTCCTTCTGCTTCTTCAACCTCCAGAAGAAGAAGGCAATTGAAAACATAGTGGAAAATTTTACACTTGACTTTATAAGTCAGAGAGCCTGATGCTTAATCAGATCTCCTCACTTTAAATCCATGTTGGAAGGAGATAAGATATAAATTGCAAATAAATAAATAATCAGGTCAACTCATCCACCTTAGGGGTTGATTCCTTCCTCAGCAAATGGAGGTCAGACCCCTAGAAGGGGGAATGACAAGAACTGGCCTTAACTCCAAAATTGTCCCTGAGTGGCCAGTCGCTGGACGGGATGTCTCCACCTTGTCATTTCCCCACGGGGGCTTCTAAAATTCTAGCATGTTATTACCAGGAGAGCTAATGGTTGCTAAGGTACATCTAACAACAGTAGATATGATTTTCCATTAGCATCCAGTCTCACCTAACAGAAGAGTAACTAGGGAATGAGAGGCAGGCTTTATAGATAATCTGAAGAAGCCTCAATTTGTCTCGCTACCAAGAATGTAGTGTGGGAACCAGAAGAAGCACGAGCACCTCTTGGGAGCAGTGGAAATGCAGGGTCTCAGGCACCACCAGATCAGAGCTTCTAAGTCAGAATCTGCATTTTAACAAGATCCCCAGGTAGTTTGGGCCATCATCACATTTTGAGAGGCACTGCCATAGGCTGGAGAGAGACAGAGAGAAAGATCGGTTTATTGTGGGAAGGAAGCTGAGGCCCTGAGATGGAGCGGTTTGAAGGCCTAGCTCATAACTCCGCCTACAGCTGGCTTTTTAGCAGTGATTAGAATAGTGACTCCAGACAAAATCGCGTGCAAGGTGGAGGCAGAAGTCACGGTCTTTACGAAGTTCTCTGAAACCCAGAAGCATCGCGTCAGCTCGGCTCCAGGTGCGGAGCCACCCTTCGACAGCAGGTTTATTGAGCTCAGCGCGTGCAGAGCCCTCGTCCTTTTCTTTTAAATTGGAAACAGATTGCAGCACTGCACGCAGTGTCCCTGGGGTGGTGGCAGCTGCCTCCAAAGTCACCCACAGTCAAAGTGGACTCTAACGACCCTGGGCCTCTCTGGATGCACTTTTAGGCCCTCAAAGAGTAACTTTCTAAGTAAGTCCTCTTCTTCAGTCTATGTTTTTTTTTAATTCCTTAACGGTTCTCAAAGCATGATCCCCAGACCAGTAGCCTCAGCATCACCTGGGAACATGTCAGAAATGTAAAACTCTCACGCCAGACCTACCGAGTCAGAAACCTGGGGTGGGCCCAACAATCAGAAACAAGCCTCCAGGGGTGTCTGATGCCAGCTGAAGTTTGCAAATTGATGCCCTGTCATTTTTTAAAACTTAAATGAAACAAAACAAATCCATTTTGACCTACCTTTCTAAGTGATAGTAATACAGCTTTTCATCATTGATGGCTATTGTATTTCTGGGCTATGACCAATAAGGAAAAAAAGTCAAGTTCTCTATATTTTGAAGAGCACTTCCATAAGTAGTGTTCCCTGTCCTGTGACACACACACACACACACACACACACACACACACACACACACACACACACACACACACACACACACACACACCCCTTGTGAAGCAGATGGAGCAGGTGTCTATCCCTATTCTCCATCCTAATGAACAAGGAAACTGATCAGAAGGCAGGATTATCTGGGTTTCATATCTTCAAAACATCCAGTGCAGAAATTCTGTAAGATCTCATCGAGCAGGGGACATGCTCCCACTGATAAGGTTATTTTTTCTCATGCATTCTGAAATTCCAGTCTTTTTGGAGGCCTGTTGGAATGGCTGGAGATGTGGAAAATCTTGAACTACTTTTTGCTTTATTTGTAAAGTTCCTTTTCTATGATGGCTCATTGGAGCTATTGCATCTCCAGCTTCTTCCAAAAAAGAGGTCAGCAACCTGAGTCTGACTTCTTGTTTGTGTTTGCTTAAGATCTGAGAGGCTGCACAGGGCTCCAGACGTTAGGGTTAGAGGCTGAGTGCCCCACCTGAAGGGGTAGCATGTAAGAGCGCTTCTGTTCCCGCTGTGACGGTCGCCATGTCCTGCCTCCTTCCCCGCGTCCCCGGAGAGGGTACTGGTAAGTGCATATTTGACTCTGAGGGGAAACCAGGGGGGACCAAGAGCGGGCTGGAAGGCAGGACCGGCGGTAAGACAGCCCTCTCCAGATTATGGGACCAGGTGGCTTCTGGTCCTGGGTTATGCCTGAAGGGCAGCTCTGAGAAGCTGCCTGGTGGTGGGAGAAGAAAGTTTAACTAGGATGAGAGGATGTGGGTTCTGGGCACAGATCATCTAATTTGTGTGCTACATAAATTTTCTACTTAAGCTCCTGGACCTTACTTTCCTAATTTATTAAAAGAAAATATTAATACTTACCCTGTGTGTCTCTCAGAGGTGTTGCTTCTGAAAGTAATCTGTCACCTGGGCAGTGCTGTGCAAAGGTGAGGGGCTGGGCCTCACGCATGAGTCCTGCGGCTGTGTGGTCCCCACCACCGGGCCCCTCAGGGAGGGCTCCGCTGCTCCTCCACCTGGAGCACAGAGAGTGTCCCTTGGGGGCACCACACAAGCTTCTGTCCCCACTGCTCAGCCCCTCAGGGAGGGCTCCACTGCTCCTCCACCTGGAGCACAGAAAATGTCTCTCAGCAGGACCACACAAGCTTCTGGCAACAGGACAGCGATTCTTTAGCAATGCTTTTGTATGCCTGGAGTCAGAGCCACCCAGAGGAGCCACAGAGGGTCCCTCACCCCCACTGTGCCCACAGGCTCTGCTGCCAGTGCCCTCTTCCACTCAAAGCCCAGAAACCGACCCCATGAAGACAGTCTCTGTTCTACCCTCCATGAAGCTGAATAGAGTCCATTCTCCCTCTGCAACTCTTATCTCAAAGGATTCCTGAGCCCTCAATACACTTTATAGCCTGGTCCTCTGACACTAGACAATAAAGGGTCTTTCACTGACCAGCCCTGTTGAAATGCCACCACCTCCACTGTGCAGCTGCCCAACAGCTGTTCTGAGCTGTGTAGAAAACCTCTCTCAATTCTAGGTCATTTAGGATGTCACACCAATGAGAGTTCAGAAGGACAGCACTGAGGCACGTAAGTCAAAGGAAAGTCTGGAGTTTGTAAAATACACACACAAACCAGAAGCATCCTCCCAAACAATCCTAAGAAAACTAGACTGAATCCATTAAAATGAAGCTGCTTTGTTTTGCAGTGAAGATCCAAACATTAACCCTGTCCATTTTTGTCCTATTCAAAGTGGCCTCTTTCCTATAAACAAATGGACCTCTTAAAAGGGAAGTTGTATAACTAAACTTTGAGAGTAGTGGAATAAACTTTACTTGGTCTTGTCCCCAAATAGCAATGGATATTTGTGTTTTGCCTAGTCCAGTTCAATGGAGAGTTTGCTATGTGCCAGAGCTGGGCTAGCAGCTAGGATGCTAACCTGAGTGGGACAATTTCTGGCCTCAGAGTCACGCACACATTCAGATGTTCACATTCCCTATGTAAAAGGAAAGGGCTTGGGGTAACTCCAGACCCCTGATTCTTCTCAACAACAGTTGGGCCTCTCTCATCTGAGCCCCAGCTAGAATAGCTGTGGAAGCTGAAGGCCACCATGGTCTATCCTCAGTTTTCTTTTCTTCTTACTATTAAAAGGAAATTCAGAATAAATTCAGGGAGGCCTTCAGTGATTATTGCATGAATTACTTTACAGTCCCAAGACCAGAAATGACTGCTGGCATCTGGTTCCTTTGTTAGTGCCAACTACATCTAAGCATGATTTGTAGTAAGTTTTCTTCAAAAGGATGATTCACATTTTTATTCATTGTTGTTTAGATTTTATTTTTTTAACTGCTCAAATAAATGCCCCATAGCAGAGGAAGCTTGAATTGCGACTATTCCATTTGTCTATACATTGTGGGTCTAATACAGTGCCTAGAAGCCCTCACCATTTCAGCTCTTTAATTTCGGCTGCTTTTTGTGGGTTTTACCTATTTTTAAAATCATCATAACCCTTTCACTGAATCCTTCAAAAGCACCATGGGAGAAGGAGGAGGAAAATTGTGGTGATGGTTTAAAATCTCCTCAAAGATTCAAATTTGTATTTTCCAGAGAACCATATAAAATCACCCACCAATAATTTGTTAAACACCAGTTTGTGCCAGAGCTATGATGGGAACTTTCCATAAGCATAAGGGGTGACTATATGAATCGGATAAGGAAAAATTCTTGGGGACATCTGGTAAGCAAGGTGAGACAGTCATGGGAAACAATTTGAGAATACTCAAAAATGACATATCATGAAGTACTAAATTTTCTGCTATGGACTTCAGGGGCCAAAGGGATTCAGATAACAAGAGAAAAAGAATATAGACTTACTGCTGTTCACAAAGTCTTGGTTGAGGAGCAAGGAAAACCTGGATCTTGAAGGACAGTATTTGGTAGTAGGAGTTCGGCCAAGGAGAGGCACTAATTGAGATGAAGGCAGGCAAAGCAGAATGATGGCCTGGTCCAGTTATGTGTTGATGAACTAGGATGAAACACTTCGTTGGGACAGTGGTCTTTAGACATTCCGTAGGCCATCGAGGGGCCATTCAGTAGAGCAGTGACCTTGCTGCTTCAGCTCCAGCTTTTTCACAAGTCCTCCCGCCTCCCCCGAGGTCAGTCTTCCCCAGGAGACAGCTCCTCCCCAGGCAGGTGGAACTGCAGCGGACATCCATTTGGTGCTGTGGAATTACACACCCATATTTCTGGACCACCTAATCCAGTGATTGTGCCATTTTGATGTACATCACAATCACTTGGGGGCCTTGTTAAATCAGACTGCTGGGTCCCACACACAGTTTCTAGCTCAGTAGGCCTGGGGCCTGGGGCAGGGCCAGATACACTTGCATATCTAACAATTCCCAGGTGATGCTGATGATATGGGTCCAGGGACCACACTTTGAGAACCACTGATCTAATACATTATTTCAGTTTACAAATGGGGAAACTGAGGCCAAGAGCATTCTATGTTTAAAAAGTGTATTAGAAGGGAATTGCCCGCCACTCCTTCACTGTTCACCCTGTGCCATGTCTGGCCTAATTCCCAATTCCTGCAGAGGGAGTCTGACTTGGGGTTAGATTTTAATTGTCTGAGAGCTGAGTTCCTTTAATCTCAGGGAAAGTTCTTGCATATTTGGGAACAGATCTGCCCAAAGACAGGAGGATAAACTAAGTACCTTTGAGGCTTTTAAGGCTGTGCAAATGTTACATCACTAAGATCATTTTTTTCTACAAATTATTAATTTATTATGTCCCTGATTCTAAAACCTGTAGGTGGCAGTGCTTTCCTTCTCTATGCACTACTGGATGCCTGACTGGTTTCATTTCCTGCGGTGCTGACAAGGTGGCACTGAGTACCCTGTGAGAGTTTAGGCCCGCCCCTCCACCCACTCCTGCCTGGGACGTTCCTCCAGGGACAGGGGAATCAGATAATAGGATTTAGCGTTCTCGGAACTGCATCGTCCCTGATTACCATGTGAGGGTTTTTAATTTGTAATGGTTTTATTTTCTCATTTTATTGTTTAACTAATTACAGTTTTATTATTTGGTCAGGTTCTAAAATGTAAGATCTGTGAAAAGCCAGAAACCAGTAATGTAGAGAAGTGGAACTATTGAAATGCTACGAATTTACTGTAAGAGAGCATTCTTCACTGGAGAGGTTTAAAGATGCCAAAGCACTCTCTTATTGGGGAAAGTTGTGGGTGGGGAGGAAGAAAAGAAAAAGTACGGTTCTAGGAACCGCACTGCAGAAATGCCCAAGGACTTTTCAAACAAGTCAATGATTGTTCATTAGCCACTGTTAATGATTAAACATGAATTCCCCATTTTCATGTGGCCCAGCATTTGCAGATGACCTGTTAGTATGTGATTGCCATTTCATCAGCAGCCATTGACATGAAAATATAAAATTCACTCTATGGTCAATCTTAAAATCATTTCATATTATAAGAGGCTGAGGTGCACTCGGAGACACCCAGACAACATACTTGGGCAACCTGCCTCCTCGAGCTCCCAAGGCCAGTCCCTTTCCCAGCTGCACTTGAGAGTCACCGAGCTGTCTCCGCTGCTGCCCTGGCAGAGAAATACAAATGCCTTTTTGGCCATTTGCTCCTTTCTGACTCCGCAAAGAGAACCATGACTTCCTGCTGCTGCCTTCTCTCTTTTAAGTCATGCAAAGATCAATTAATTCCACCTCAGTTAGTTTCCTTAGTGGTTCCAACATAACTCTTACACACTGAAGCTTTGTCTCCAAGTTTCCTATGGAACTTTTGTCATTCAAGGAGTCAGTTTAGTTTCCACCTTGTTTCTTTAGCCTCATCTCCCTCCATTTCCTCCTCTCCTCCCCTCATTTACTCTGAACCTTGCGTCATTTCCAAAATGATTTTATGCCTGCACCTTTGTACATTTTGTTGCTTCCAAAAAACTCCCTGCTCATTTCCGAAGATGAACTGTCATTTTAGGGAAGCATTTCTGGATCCCCCCAAACAGCATCTCGCTCCTCCTTTTAGTATATAGCTTCTAGCACATTACAGTGTAATTTGTATGTAGACCTATCTGTTCTTTCTCCAGGTCCCCTGCCTGACTGTTCCAGCCTCACCCCAATAGGTCATGCCATGGTGGTGAGGACGGTCTTGTTCATCGTTTTATCCCTAAGACCTAGCATAAAGCCGGGGCAAATAGTCAATGCTAAATGAATATTGTGTGGGTTTTTAATCAATGAATGCTATTGAAAAACCCCTCTTTTCTCAGTTTCAACCTTTCCCCTACTCTCTGTCATTTCACTGTGAACTAACAGATAATGTGAGTTCTACAAGTGATAGGTTTATATCAATGAAAAGACAGAAAAGTGGAAGTGAAAAACTTTAAGGATGGTTATATTTTTTCTTCTATTATTACTACTAAAAGAATAACCTCATCAATATCTCCAAATTTTTTAAAGTTGCCTGGATTTCCCTGCAGAATATCCATGGTTTTCACGCATCTTTTTGTTTCTCCTAGATGAGCTGACTTTTCCTCAGGCACCCGAATTTGCATAAATAAAAATGATTTCTTGTTTGCGACTGTTGTATGTTATACATTATTACTGGTTTTGAAACAATATCATGTTCTGCCCACTTTCATCGCAATAGTATGCTCTGTGTGATACTCTGTGGGTGATAGGGTATGGGGGCCACATGTATGGTTAGCATCAACACTACAAACATTTTAGAAGAAATGAGTTTCACATTTTAGCAACTGACCTCAAAATGAACTTATTGAAACATGCCTTATGTTTTACTGTGAGAAACTTGGTTCTGCGTACATTTGGCATCAATTTGTGAGAATGGTCAAGTCTTCCATTAAGTCACATGTATGGGGCAAAACATGAACCGAAGACATATATCTAAGACTGTCCTAGAAAATCTCTTACCATTCCTAGGAACACATTTCCTTGCTAATCCCCAGTGACGTTTATATGTTTCCTGGAAGAATGGGGATGAAGTGGGAGAAAACTGGGGTAAACAGGAAGTGGCCCTTCAGGAAAGGACTGTCCAGCTCCATGCCAAGGATGCTGGAAAGGTGTCATAATTTGGGTGAAGCTTGGTAACCCAATTTAGAGAATTGGTTGACAATGCCTGCCGTGCTCTCTCACTGAAGGTGGTCTCTCTGGAGGTATGGAAATAAATGATGTAAAAGTAAAAAATAAAATGAAAAAAGCTTAAAGAAGGAGCCCATTGCTCTGGTATTTAGCACACCAGCAGAGACTCTGATTGTTTGGGAACTCAGGAGATTAATTTCTCCTACAAATTTCAGATGACTCTAAGGGAGCAATGAATATACCAGGAGGCAGCCTACAGAACATAGTGAGGCTGGACGATGAGCATTCAGATTAGAGAGAGAAGAGTTCTCAACAGTAACTCATGGAGAGACACATGGACACGACTACTCCTAGTATGAACCATTTGGAGTAGCAATTAAAATATTAAACAGCGTAAGCCCCATGAGCGTACAGGTGGACAGGTTTTATCCACAGCTGCTCCAGCCAGGTGGTATGTTTGATAGTGCGACACAAGAAATCGCCATAAAGAACTCCAGAGTGTGTAGGAAGATAGCTCTCATGTTAGAAATTCTTTTCTTTTCACCCAGAATTTAAAATAATTTATAACACCTTCCCACCATAGCAATGCAGAAGAGAAGGCATTTTATAGCAATTCTTTTGCAGACACATTTTCTTCTTGAAATAAAATAAACCTGGAGAACTTCAGCTTTGCATATGTACGAAGAAGCAGATAGTAACCAAAATACTTAGAGCAAGAGGAGCGCACTGAAAACAACCTATATACCCGACATTCTTTGAAAGCTGATCTCCAAACATTGGTAACTGTACTGACAAATATTTTATATATATGTAATATGTTAAATAAAATACCTCCACATTTATTTTTATTAAACATAGTGCATATACAAAATTATATATGTAATTTATATGTAAAGTTTAAAGGGTGATAATGAACACCAATGGGCCCACCAGTAAGAAACACAACATCTATGCCCTTGTGTGTCCATCCTGCTCTGACCCCTCCATCTCCATCGAGAGCTAACCACTGCCTTGAATTTTTATTATCCTCTCGCTTCTTTACAGTTTTTACCACATTTCTATCCCTAATACTTTAGCTTTAAACTTCATACAAGTGGAAGATAATACTGCATATATATTCTCCTGAAACTTTTCCTCTGTCATCTTTGTGCTTTGAGAATTCTGTTTTACTGCTGTGCGGTATTTTAGCATAAGAACACATCCCAATTTGTTTATGGAGACTCTTGTTAATAGACATTTAGTCCCTTTCTAGATATTACATTCTAGACATGCTATATGGACATTCTTGCCAGTGTGGTGGGAGCAAAATACTTGTTGTTTAATTTATGCTCTTTCTTTTGATGAAGTTGAATATGTTTTTATGTCTGGTGGCCATAAGTATTTCTTCACCCATGAAATGCCCAATTTTTATGGGATTATTGTTTAATAACTACTTATTGTTTTATGAGGTTATTTAAATATCCTGGATATTAGTATTTTGTCTATTATGTGAGGCAAATCTCTCCTACTAGTTGAGTTAGATTCTAATTTCTTTATAAAATTATGCTAATATTTTTATGATTCATTACACACACACACACACACACACATATATATATACACACACACATAGATAGCTGTATTTCCATGGATAAAAGTAAATCCCCATCACAGCATAACAAAGCCATTTTATATCCTAATGTTTGGTGGTAGTAACAGTGTTTTTTATAGTTAGTTACAGTAGAATCTGAATAGCTAAGGCTTTGTCCTCATCATGTACATCTTACCTAAAGAAACACTTGATTGACATTGTGGGTTGTTCTGAAACAGGAGAAAATTGAGCAGGCCACTGACCACTCTCATTTTGCTGGTAAGTAGCACTTTTCTCTTGGTCTCTACTTCAAGCACCCTTCCATTTCCCCCTAAAACAGAGAAAATAAAACACAGAGACCTAATAGCTCCTAGGTTGAAATGAATGGGGATGATTAATATGTTCATATCAGCCCTCTCCACACTTAACAGCCTGTAATTCTTTCTGGTAACACAGCATTAGGTACATCACTTACCATTATTCCAATGTATAAATTGTTTAATGTCTGTCTCCCTCACTCCACCCCAGACCAGAAATCTCTGTGAACAGGTTCTTTCATTTGTCCTGGGGCTTTCAGCACCTAACACAATGCCTGGCACCCAGTAGTTCTCAAAAACCTTGTTACATAAATGAAATAGCACTTCTGTTTTACTTATCCTGCTTCTTTCTGTTCTCTGTTACCTCCTTTTGCTGTTTGAAAGGACAATACTTCTCTACCTATATTATCTCAAATGATTACATCTACTTTTCCAATTTAAAAAAGGTTTCTCACTTTCATGATTTTTCTATCCTGTTGCATTTGCTTTCAAAAGAAAATTAGTGGTTTGAACAATGGCATTGATAAGATCCTGATCAACTGTGTGTATGCCTAAGGCTGGGAGGGATGGGGATTTTGATGGGCTGAATCTATCCATATGGGATCTAATAAACACAAATGTTTACGTCAGCAGTTGGGTGCAAAAAAGAAATAACTGTGCAAATTGTAGAGAAAAATGTGTGCTCCAGTGGCAAACTATGCCTTGACTAGAGTACGCTCTTCTGGGTTATTTGATTCTGATTATATGGAGATTCTGTATCTTTCATCACCCTTGAGCTATTTTACAATTACGTAAATTGTAGATAACCTATAATGGTGCAAAATAATTATTGTCTACAGTCTACCGGATAAATTTATCAAGGAGAAGTTCAATTGACACCATGGGTTAGCTAGTCTTGCATCCATTTGCAGATTAATTTCAATATTCCCGATCTGTAAATGTGTCTGTTCTTTATATTCTCCTTTGAACAAGTAGTAAAATCTGCTTGGGTCCCTCGTTAGATAATGACTTAAATAAAATCTTTAATGCATGTTCATTTTATATGTACATGAGAGTCATGGTTTTATCTTATTTTGAAAGGTATCCTTTAATAAAATAGAGACTGAGAAGAGCTTGGCTAAATAATACAATGTGTTAAAAAGGCTTGATGTCTTAGTTGACAGGAAATTCATATAAGCAATCAGTGTAATTTGACTGCTGCCTTGGCCATTTTAATATGAAGTATTTAGTTTATCATCACTATTCTAAGCCACTGGTCAACTTTTCTTATTTTTGCTCAATAACTGATCGTTTTGATAATTGTTACTATAAATTATGTTTTAAAATCTGGTATAGCAAGTCATTATAATTATCTTTTTTGAAAGATACTTCAATGTTCTTGATAGCTTATTCTTCTAGATGAATTACACTGTGAGTTTGTTAAGAGTTTATAATGTATTCATTTGGGATATTGGTTTTGCATAAAATCTATGAATATTTGCTTCGGAATTATTGTCATTACTACTGTATTTGGTCTTTCCAATAAGAAGCAATATATACGTTTTTAATTATTCCTTTCATATTTTATTTCTCCCATTAGGAATTTTAAATTTTATTTGAATAGTTAAATCATTTCTGTCTTGAATTAAATAAATATGCATTTAATGGTTTTAATTGTAATAGAATCTTTTTTATTGTATCTCTAGCTATTTGTCATGGGTCTAAAAGAACACAATTGAGTGTTATAGCTATTTTTTTCCTATAAAAAGTATTATCAACCTTTTGGGAAAACTTACTACATTTTTTTCTCAATAAACCAGCCTTTTTAATGCTGCATTTTTTAAAAGTGGGCAAAAAAAGACAACCATACATTCTTTGTATGGGAGAGAAAACCAAGATGAAAAAAATTTTAGGTCTTCTTTTTCCTTCCCAAAAGATACCTTGAGTAAAGGTTATTTTGGGGTGAGGCAGCCAGAAACACCAGCACAAGTTATAAATCTTTTCAGTCGATACTTGACCAAAGATAATTTAGCACTGCCCTGGGTTCAATCAATGTCTGCATGTGTAGTCCAAGGCCCAGGAGTGTATTTACTCAAAGAAACTATTAGGATATTCCACACTATGTCTTCAGCATTCTTTGGAGTGTGAGTAGCATGCAAAGGAGATCAAAAGTTTGAAATGAAGATTAAAAGATAAACCATAGTAAAATTTTTCTTAAATGTTAATATGTTTTCTAATTACTTCCAAATTTTTCTTTCCTCTTTTTGCTAGTCACCATCTTTCTTTAATTATCACTTAACTCAATTTCCTTATTTGTAAAATGAGAAGGAAAAACATGTCTCCCTGAGTGGTTATTTGAATCAGATAAGATGGTGAGGACATTCTCTCCTTTGTAAGGGTGGTTGGCTGTTGAGGACCATATCAACTAGATTTGGTGAGAACATGTTTTTGGCCACATGGTTTCATGTAATTATAAAGGGATATGAATACAAGTGAAATGCTAAATAAGGTCCCTGTCTCCTAGAAAATGTCTCTCAAACATCAACATGCACACAAATCTCCTAGGGTCTTATTAAGAGACCTGTCTGATTCAGCTCGTCTGGGGTGGAGCCTGAGATACTGCATTTCCAACAGCCCCCAAGTGATCCTGATACCTGCAGGTGGCAAGATCCCTACAGAATAAGCATACATGTTGGAGGCAGAAATTAGGTCACTGTGGGCCAGAGCATGGAGGAGGGGTTCATGGCCATGAAAGATGGGACAGATTTAACTTGAGATTCCTTCCACAGTCGGTAAGGAGACAAAGCACACTTAGGCATACTACAGTCTCTCACTGGAGCAAAACATGGTTCATCTTTGGTAACAGTCTATGGATTTATGCTTTGTAAGATGTTTGACGTGGCTTCTTACAAAAGGTATGAGGGTGCTTAACTGAGAAACAATGGTGTTGCATTGCTGTTGGGGCTCAATACACATATGCACGTACATATGGAAGTGAAGATAGCTCATGCATCCAAGTAACGCTCATGTCCTCAGCTGTCTTACATGTGCCCGTATTACCAATCCAGATAGTTTCTGTGTTCCTCTGTAGACAGGTCATATGCTTTGTGTTTATGATATTATAAAAGGCAGCATTTAGCCTTCACTAAGTGACAATTAAACTCCTAGGACAGTCAGAAGAAATTCCATCTTATATGCTAATCAGCTTGCTTTGGAACGAATACATTACTGACTTCATGTCCCGGGGGTGGTCTGCAGAAAAAGCTTCAAAATGGGTAAATTTATCTTCAGGGCTCACTGACTCATTTGGTGTCCTGTCCCTGGGGGACCCACTGCCTGTATGCTTCTTCCCTAGACCCTGATTACCCTCACTCCAGTTCCCTTCTTGCTATCACCTGTTTCATTCTATGTCTATCCTTTCAAACTAGCATGATTGCAATACACTCATCTCCTACGGAGGCCCCATCCAGACCCCAGCTTCGGCCAGAGGGCTTTACTTACTGTCCCCTGAGCACACCTCCAGCTTTCTGCTCTGTGCTTTAGCTTTCTTCTGGACTGCCCCATCCCTTCCATTCTTCAGCCCAGCCCCAGTCCTTCCTACTTGGGAAAGCCTTCCAAGGTGGATACTCCCCAGTATGAATCCTTCAAGTAAGTTATTGTTCACACTGTACCCTGACAAACCATGGCTGCTTTATTGCTGTTGTTCATTGTCATTAGGAACTTATACTCAGCTATTTAAGACTTGATGTCTTGGTTCCCTGCTACGAAAGCTCTTTCAAATTAAAGTTTGTATCTTATATTATACAGAGAGTCTCACACAAGTAAATGTTGGTAAAAAGTTGCTTCGACTTGAATGAATTCTTCAGATTTTCAGGATGATCCTGTGAACATAAAAGACTATTTAGTTAAAATGCTAACTAGGGTTTCCACTGGCTTATCTGGAGAGTAACACAACTTCAGAAACCTGGCTAGGATAAGTGGAAGTCTTTCTGATTCCCTCCCAAACATATCCCAAAGCTGACCCCTCTCTGCCCCTTCTGCTGGGCTGGCCCTGTTGCCATGGGAACCCTGCCCTCAGCTGCAGTCCAGCTATCAAGCTGCCAAATGAGAAAGGAAGAGGGGAGGGTTTTACTTAGGGCCCTGGGTTGCCTCATTCCACTCCTGCTCCCCTCCATACACACTGAAGCTGGGAAACGAAGTGTAGCTGTGGGCACAGGCAAAAACCTGAGTGGGAGCTGCAAGCGGCACCCCTGCTCTGGGGAGTCAGTCTGTGGCGTGCCCTTTACACACACTGGCCTCCATCCTCAGAACCTGCTGGCCTGTGATAGAGTATGATATACTGTTCTGTCTCCCAGTTTTCTCTGGGCACCTAGAGGTCCTGGTCTGGATGGCAGCTCTGGTCAGCCAGGCCTGGTTCTTTGTACCCTTGAGAGAGCAAGCCCCTGTCACTCTGCGTGGGTGGGTACGGCCAGGCAGGCGACCCGCCTGGGGAGGCAGGTGAACTTGTGCACACACGGTCTCCCTCCTAGGCAGCAAGTAAGGATCTTAGCTTCAGGGGTCCAGCATTGGCTTCAGGCCACTCTTTCTCCCTTGCCTCCACACCCGAACCATTCTAACATACCCCAAACTTAGTTACATTACTAGGAAAGGCAGTGCTTCAAATAGCCCTCTGATCACTCATCTGATGCGTCTTCAGCTCTGAGACATCATAACTGGCACACAGGAAAGTGATGGGGAGAAGCCAGCCTCTCCTCTGCCATGTGGTCTGCTGGCAGCCGCCGGACTCAGGCGGCCCTCTTGCCCTGATGGCTTCGTCTTGTAGCCACAGCCTGATTCTTCCTCCCACGGGCTTAGCTGTTCTTTCTTCTGTCTGCTCCCTCCTCTGAGCCTCAGAGGCTATTTTATAAAGATAAATGCTCAAAATGCACCTCCATCTGGAAGATGGAGGGAGCATGTTAGGAACTGGAATCGGGTAACAAAGAAAGTATGGGGATTGAGAAAAGAGGCTGAGGTCTGGAGCCACAGAGTGGTGCTCAGGTTTGGTTACCAGGCCCCTGAAACCTCAACTGGTCAAGGGGGCAGGTTTGAGGGGATAAGGGACTATGTAAGAAGAGCTGGGCGGTGAAAATAGAAGAGGAAGTCTCCTCTGTCTTTGGGAAGATTACACTCCTGTAGACACTGAATTGATGGGTTGTTTATTTATTGAGGACCCACATGCACTCTCCTGAACCAAACCAGCATTCTCTGGACCCATATCTGTGTGGAGGCTCTACTTCAGGACATCACAACTCACATGTCTCTCTCTCTTTTATGATATTTGATCTTGATTATAAGAATGATATAGTGAGCTGCCAGCCTAAGCAAGCTTATTTAGAGTTTGCTTGAGATGATCTGAGAGAGGCTGAAAAATCTTCCCCATCTCCTCCTACCCACTTCAAAAAAATGAAATCAAACCCACTGCTCATCACAGGGCCTGAAAGTGCACGTTAGGGTCTTTTGAGGCTTAAGATACCTTACGTTCTGAAGTTGTTAGTGAAAGAGGAGTGTCTTATAGACAAGGTTAAAAAGGATTATTCAGAATTATCTGGATATTAGGAAAATAAAATTGTTCTCCTTTGGTAACTCCATAAACCAAAGTAATTCCTAGTCAAGTGTAATGCTTAAATGTAAAAAGAAAACAAAATCCTTAAAATACAAGAAGAATATAGATAAATGTTTACTTATTTCAGGATAGAAAAGCCTCTCTAAAACAACATATGAAAATATGAAGAAAAAGTAGATTTGACTACATAACAATTTAAGAATTTAGTTTGTTTGGATAGACTATAAACACTTTTAAAAGGTAAATGTCAAATTGGGGGAAACATTCAATAAATATGGTAAGACACTGATATCATAATTGTATAAAGAGCTTCTTTCCCAAATTAATATAAAAAACTGTATGATCTCCATTGGAAAATTGGAAAAAAACATGAAGATAACTCATATATGTATTAAACATTCAATTTCACTAGCAATCAAAGAAATGTAAAACCAAATGACAAGGAAATCCTGTTTTTATTCAAGAAATTGACATTTAAAAAATGAACCAGATGGAACCCATGTGACAGTGAGATCTGCAACCTGATGTCCTTGTCGGCCACATCCCTTCCAGGAGCCTTCTCGACAGGCCTCCCTTCACTCCATCAGTGACTGAGCTTGTCTGTCATCATGTCTGGGTCTTTCACTCCCGTGAACTCTCTTGTCTTGCTTTGAGTGTTCGTTTGGGGTGCATCTGGGGCTGCATTGAGAAGAAGGGACCAGAGCACGGATGGGAAGGAAGTCTGGAACAACCGTATCATTTTTCTAGAGCTATTTCTTTCCTTAGGAGAATATCTTTCACCAACTCAAGGCCAAATAACCTCTGGTTCTCACTGCCAACTTTAATAGACACTTCGAGGAGAGAATGACTGTCCTGCAACTTGAAAGCCATTAACTCTAGCCTTACTAAGTGGGTAGGGGTGACTCCCTGGGCCCGTAATTGGTCCATTAGTTCACGCTTAGCTTCACTCGGCTCCGGCTGGCTGGGACTCCATGTTTGGCAGCTTTTGTGCCATCACTGTTGCAAAATTCCGTCATCTTCACTTTGTGCCTATCCTATTGCTTTGCCTCCCAACCCCATGGGTGAATTTCCACTCTCTCTCTCTGCTCCCTGCCTCTATTCCCTGCTTGCTGAAAAAAGACACAGGAGCACGCTGGCCATGCCACTGCAATTCCTGTGCTCTGCAGCACCAATTTCCTGTTGACTTTCCCACTAATTCTCATAATGGCTAGTCCAAATATGTTCTAATGTCCACAGGGCTCCTGTAATAATGGTGACAATAACAATGACAACAACAGTAAGAAGTTCCTACTGATATCAGGAACTGTGCTAAGAATAATGGATACAAAACAAATATGGCGGCCCTTGAAATTGAGCCTGCACAGATGAAAAGTAAAAAACCACTAATTGTAACATAGTAACCAATGTTTTGGTGGAACGCCCCTAGGTAATAGGCACTGTGCAAAAGTCCATTCTTATTCCATGTGAACTTCATGTGAAGGAGGCATTATCCACAATTTGAAGATGAGGCAACTGAAGCATAGAGAGAGGTTAGGGAACTCGCGCGAGATTATACAGCTAAACGTGAGAACGGGAGCTGCAAGCCCTTTTTTCCTTTTTTTTTAAAACAGCTAAGTCACATTTATTCTCTATATGATCAATAATGATTATTAGAAAAAAAATTACATGAGAAGAAATACAAACTTTAACAACAACAATCTGTTAACAGGTAAATATCTGAGTATCAAGCATATCCTGGCATATCTAGCATATATATTTATCATCTTTATATTGATATAAAATAACCTGGTGTTTTGTTTTGTTGTTCCTCTTGATTTGGCTTGGTATTCTACTCCAGTAATTTCTGCTCTTACCTTTTTCCTTTTTTTTTTTTTTTCCTATGTTAATTTTTTTTTTTTTTTTTGAGAGGGCATCTCTCATATTTATTGACCAAATGGTTGTTAACAACAATAAAATTCAGTATAGGGGGGTCAATGCTCAATGTACAATCATTAATCCATCTCAAGCCTAATTCTCGTCAGTCTCCAATCTTCTGAAGCATAACGAACAAGTTCTTACATGGTGAACAAATTCTTACATAGTGAATAAGTTCTTACATGGTGAACAGTACAAGGGCAGTCATCACAGAAACTTTCGGTTTTGATCACGCATTATGACCTATAAACAATCAGGTCAAATATGAATATTCGTTTGATTTTTGTACTTGATTTATATGTGGATCCCACATTTCTCCCTTTATTATTATTATTATTTTTATTTTTAATAAAATGCTGAAGTGGTAGGTAGATGCAAGATAAAGGTAGAAAACATAGTTTAGTGCTGTAAGAGGGCAAATGTAGATGATCAGATGATCAGGTGTGTGCTTGTGGACTAAGTATTAATCCAGGCTAGACAAGGGCAGCAAAACATCCACGGATGCACAAGATTTCTCTCAAAGCAGGGGGGGTGAGGTTCTGAGCCTCACCTCTGTTGATCCCCAAATTCTCACCTGATGGCCCCCCTGCGACTGTGCCTGTCTTAGGTTGTTCCTCCCTTGAGGAATCTTACCCATCTCTGGCTAACCAGTCATCTTCCGGGGCCATACAGGAAATGTAAAATTGGTAAGTGAGAGAGAAGCCATATTGTTTGAAAAGGTTAGCTTTTACTTCTTTGCAGATTTATGCCCTGTGGCTTCTATGCCCAGCACTTGTCTCGAGGTATCTTTACCACCTGGAGGAATTATGATACTTGGTAAATTCGATATGAGGCACGAATTCTATTTAAGGGTTATAATTAGGAAGAAAGAAGAAAAGCTATAGATGTAGCATATGGAAGGAAACATGGGAGGATTGATTATTTCTTTGACATATCTTCTTGTAGAGTACCTTAAGTATGTATAGGTTTTAAACTACTAACTAATTTGCACACACATATTAACATAATAGGAATACGGTGACATAAACAAAGCAAATCTATAATTACCATCCATCTCCAGTGAAGCCAAGAAAACCATTTAGGCACCCTAGGCATTTGTGAAAATTTGTCTATGATATGATGGATATTGTCCAACTGTACTTGAACAGTCTGAGAGAAATCAAACAAATTAAAGCAGCCCATTTCTGGGATCTGTTCACATCCCATATGTTCTTTTAACCGCAGATAGTCTATAGTCATAAAATATTGGAGTGCTACAACTTGCACCCCTCCCAACTCCTGGTTGAGTTCCAACAGTACAGATCCGGTCAAATTCATTGTCTCACTGTATGCACATGCCAGCCTAGACATCTCCCTCCTCATTCCTATGGCAAGTCCAGGAGACGGTGGGCTGGATGCAGCCACAAACGCAGCATTGTCCAAATCCCTGTGGAGGCTTTTTGATGATCATCCCCTGGCACAAGTCCTCCAGAGAGTGCTGATGCCGGAAGCTCCTCCTCATATCGTATCTTAGTTCATTTTCTGGGTATCCAAGCTAGGCCTTGATCTTCTGCGTAGAAACAAACAGACCCTTTGCCCACACTTTGACATGCCCTCTATACCACTGTGCAGAACTCATTGGAGGTCAGCACACAGTAACTGCTTTTTTTTTTTTTTTATTAAGAGAAAGGAATATTATCAGAAAAGAGTACCTCCATAGCTGATCATCTGACACCCTTTAAGTGATCAACATTAAGGATATTTAAAGCATGCATTGATCTTTGATTTACCAATAGTTTTATCCTATCAAGGAGTAATCCCCCTTTTCTTTCTTTCTTTCTTTTGTTTTTTTTTTTTAATTTTTAATCTACACTTACATGAAGAATACTATGTTTACTATGCTCTCCCCTATATCAGGCCCCCCCTAACAACCACATTACGGTTACTGTCCATCAGCTTAGCAAAGTGTAGAGTCACTACTTGTCCTCTCTGTGTTGTGCAGCCCACCCTCCCCTTTCTCCCTCCCCCCATGCATGCTAATCTTAATACCCCCCTTCTTCTTCCCCCCCCCTTATCCCTCCTGCCCACCCATCCTCCCCAGTTCCTTTCCCTTTGGTAACTGTTAGTCCATTTTTGGGTTCTGTAATTCCGCTGCTGTTTTGTTCCTTCAGTTTTTCCTTTGTTCCTATACTCCTCAGATGAGTGAAATCATTTGGTATTTCTCTTTCTCTGCTTGGCTTATTTCACTGAGCATAATACTCTCCAGCTCCATCCATGTTGCTGCAAATGGTTGGATTTTTCCACTTCTTATGGCTGAGTAGTATTCCATTCTGTATATGTACCACATCTTCTTTATCCATTCATCTACCGATTGACATTTAGGTTGCTTCCAATTCTTGGCTATTGTAAATAGTGCTGCGATAAACATAGGGGTGCATCTGTCTTTCTCAAACTTGATTGCTGCGTTCTTAGGGTAAATTCCTAGGAGTGGAATTCCTGGGTCAAATGGTAGGTCTGTTTTGAGCATTTTGACGCACCTCCATACTGCTTTCCACAATGGTTGAACTAATTTACATTCCCACCAGCAGTGTAGGAGGGTTCCCCTTTCTCCACAGCCTTGCCAACATTTGTTGTTGTTTGTCTTTTGGATGGCAGCTATCCTTACTGGTGTGAGGTGATACCTCATTGCAGTTTTAATTTGCATTTCTCTGATAATTAGCGATGTGGAGCATCTTTTCATGTGTCTGTTGGCCATCTGTATTTCTTTTTTGGAGAACAGTCTGTTCAGTTCCTTTGCCCATTTTTTAATTGGGTTATTTGTTTTTTGTTTGTTGAGGCGTGTGAGCTCTTTATATATTCTGGACGTCAAGCCTTTATCGGATCTGTCATTTTCAAATATATTCTCCCATACTGTAGGGTTCCTTTTTGTTCTATTGATGGTGTCCTTTGCTGTACAGAAGCTTTTCAGCTTAATGTAGTCCCACTTGCTCATTTTTGCTGTTGTTTTCCTTGCCCAGGGAGATATGTTCAAGAAGAGGTCACTCATGATTATGTCTAAGAGGTTTTTGCCTATGTTTTGTTCCAAGAGTTTAATGGTTTCATGACTTACATTCAGGTATTTGATCCATTTTGAGTTTACCTTTGTATATGGGGTTAGACAATGGTCCAGTTTCATTCTCCGACATGTAGCTGTCCAGTTTTGCCAGCACCATCTGTTGAAGAGACTGTCATTTTGCCATTGTATGTCCATGGTTCCTTTATCAAATATTAATTGACCATATATGTTTGGGTTAATTTCTGGAGTCTCTAATCTGTTCCACTGGTCTGTGGCTCTGTTCTTGTGCCAGTACCAAATTGTCTTGATTACTATGGCTTTGTAGTAGAGCTTGAAGTTGGGGAGTGAGATCCCCCCTACTTTATTCTTCTTTTTCAGGATTGCTTTGGCTATTCGGGGTCTTTGGTGTTTCTATATGAATTTTTGAATTATTTGTTCCAATTCATTGAAGAATGTTGCTGGTAATTTGAGAGGGATTGCATCCAATCTGTATATTGCTTTGGGCAGGATGGCCATTTTGACGATATTAATTCTTCCTAGCCATGAGCATGGGATGAGTTTCCATTTATTAGTGTCCCCTTTAATTTCTCTTAAGAGTGACTTGTAGTTTTCAGAATATAAGTCTTTCACTTCTTTGGTTAGGTTTATTCCTAGGTATTTCATTCTTTTTGATGCAATGGTGAATGGAATTGTTTTCCTGATTTCTCTTTCTATTGATTCATTGTTAGTGTATAGGAAAGCTACAGATTTCTGTGTGTTAATTTTGTATCCTGCAACTTTGCTGTATTCCGATATCAGTTCTAGTAGTTTTGGAGTGGAGTCTTTAGGGTTTTTTATGTACAGTATCATATCATCTGCAAATAGTGACAGTTTAACTTCTTCTTTACCAATCTGGATTCCTTGTATTTCTTTGTTTTGTCTGATTGCCGTGGCTAGGACCTCCAGTACTATGTTAAATAACAGTGGGGAGAGTGGGCATCCCTGTCTGGTTCCCGATCTCAGAGGACATGCTTTCAGCTTCTCGCTGTTCAGTATAATGCAAGCTGCAGGTTTATGATATATGGCCTTTATTATGTTGAGGTACTTGCCCTCTATTCCTATTTTTGCTGAGAGTTTTTATCATGAATGGATGTTGAACTTTGTCAAATGCTTTTTCAGCATCTATGGAGATGATCATGTGGTTTTTGTATTTCTTTTTGTTGATGTGGTGGATGATGTTGATGGATTTTCGAATGTTGTACCATCCTTGCATCCCTGGGATGAGTCCCACTTGGTCATGGTGTATGATCCTTTTGATATACTGTTGAATTCTGTTTGCTAATATTTTATTGAGTATGTTTGCATCTACATTCATCAGGGATATTGGTCTGTAATTTTCTTTTTTGGTGTGGTCTTTGCCTGGTTTTGGTATTAGGGTGATGTTGGCTTCATAGAATGAGTTTGGGAGTATTCCCTCTTCTTCTATTATTTGGAACACTTTAAGGAGAATGGGTATTATGTCTTCTCTGTGTGTCTGATAAAATTCCGAGGTAAATCCGTCCGGCCCCGGGGTTTTGTTCTTGGGTAGTTTTTTGATTACCGTTTCAATTTCTTTGCTCGTTATTGGTTTGTTTAACTTTTGTGTTTCTTCCTTGGTCAGTCTTGGGAGGTTGTATTTTTCTAGGAAGTTGTCCATTTCTTCTAGGTTTTCCAGCTTGTTGACATATAGGTTTTCACAGTAGTCTTTAATAATTCTTTGTATTTCTGTGGAGTCTGTCGTGATTTTTCCATTCTCATTTCTGATTATGTTGATTTGTGTTGATTCTCTTTTTCTCTTAATAAGTTGGGCTAGAGGCTTATCTATTTTGTCTATTTTCTCGAAGAACCAGCTCTTGGTTTCGTTGATTTCTGCTATAGTTTTATTCTTCTCAATTTTGTTTATTTCTTCTCTGATCTTTATTATGTCCCTCCTTCTGCTGACTTTAGGCCTCATTTGTTCTTCTTTTTCCAGTTTCGATAATTGTGATGTTAGACTATTCATTTGGGATTGTTCTTCCTTCTTCAAGTGTGCCTGGATTGCTATATACTTTCCTCTTAAGACTGCTTTCGCTGCATCCCACAGAAGTTGGGGCTTTGTGTTGTTGTTGTCATTTGTTTCTATATATTCCTTGATCTCTATTTTGATTTGTTCATTGATCCATTGATTATTTAGTAGCATGTTGTTAAGCCTCCATGTGTTTGTGAGCCTTTTTGTTTTCTTTGTAGAATTTATTTCTACTTTTATACCTTTGTGGTCTGAAAAATTGGTTGGTAGAATTTCAATATTTTGGAGTTTACTGAGGCTCTTTTTGTGAGCTAGTATGTGGTCTATTCTGGAGAATGTTTCATGTGCACTTGAGAAGAATGTATATCCTGTCGCTTTTGGATGTAGAGTTCTATAGATGTCTATTAGGTCCATCTGTTCTAGTGTGTTGTTCAGTGCCTGTGTGTCCTTACTTATTTTCTGCCCGGTGGATCTATCCTTCGGGGTGAGTGGTGTGTTGAAGTCTCTTAAAATGAATGCATTGCAGTCTATTTCCCTCTTTAGTTCTGTTAGTATTTGCTTCACATATGCTGGTGCTCCTGTATTGGGTGCATATATATTTAGAATGGTTATATCCTCTTGTTGGACTGAGCCCTTTATCATTATGTAGTATCCTTCTTTATCTCTTGTTACTTTCTTTGTTTTGAAGTCTATTTTGTCTGATATTAGTACTGCAACCCCTGCTTTCTTCTCACTGTTGTTTGCCTGAAATATGTTTTTCCATCCCTTGACTTTTAGTCTATGCTTATCTTTGGGTTTAAGGTGAGTTTCTTGTAAGCAGCATATAGATGGGTCTTGCTTTTTTATCCATTCTATTACTCTGTGTCTTTTGATTGGTGCATTAAGTCCATTTACATTTAGGGTGACTATTGAGAGATATGTACTTATTGCCATTGCAGGCTTTAGATTCGTGGTTACCAAAGGTTCAAGGTTAGCTTCTTTAGTATCTTACTGCCTAACTTAGCTCGCTTATTGAGCTGTTATATACACTGTCTGGAGATTCTTTTCTTCTCTCCCTTCTTGTTCCTCCTCCTCCATTCTTCATATGTTGTGTGTTTTTTTCTGTGCTCTTTTTAGGGGTGCTCCCATCTAGAGCAGTCCCTGTAGGATGCCCTGTAGAGGTGGTTTGTGGGAAGCAAATCCCCTCAGCTTTTGCTTTTCTGGGAATTGTTTAATCCCGCCATCATATTTAAATGATAGTCGTGCTGGATACAGTATCCTTGGTTCAAGGCCCTTCTGTTTCATTGCATTAAGTATATCATGCCATTCTCTTCTGGACTGTAGGGTTTCTGTCGAGAAGTCTGATGTTAGCCTGGTGGGTTTTCCTTTATAGGTGACCTTTTTCTCTCTAGCTGCCTTTAAGACTCTTTCCTTGTCCTTGATCCTTGCCATTTTAATTACTATGTGTCTTGGTGTTGTTCTCCTTGGATCCTTTCTGTTGGGGGTTCTGTGTAATTCCATGGTCTGTTCGATTATTTCCTCCCCCAGTTTGGGGAAGTTTTCAGCAATTATTTCTTCAAAGAGACTTTCTATCCCTTTTCCTCTTTCTTCTTCTTCTGGTATCCCTATAATACGAATATTATTCCTTTTGGCTTGGTCACATAGTTCTCTTAGTGTTGTTTCATTCCTGGAGATCCTTTTATCTCTCTCTATGTCAGCTTCTATACGTTCCTGTTCTCTGGCTTCTATTCCTTCAATGGCCTCTTGCATCTTATCCATTCTGCTTATAAATCCTTCCACGGATTGTTTCACTTCTGTGATCTCCTTCCTGACATCTGTGATCTCCCTCCGGACTTCATCCCACTGCTCTTGCATTTTTCTCTGCATCTCATCCCATTGTTGTTGCATTTTTCTGTGCATCTCTGTCAGCATGTTCATGATTTTTATTTTGAATTCTTTTTCAGGAGGACTGGTTAGGTCTGTCTCCTTCTCAGGTGTTGTCTCTGTGATCTTTGTCTGCCTGTAGTTTTGCCTTTTCATGGTGATAGAGATAGTGTGCAGAGCTGGTACAAGTGACCGCTGGAAGAGCTTCCCTTCTTGTTGGTTTGTGGCCTTCCTCTCCTGGGAGAGTAGCGACCTCTAGTGGCTTGTGCTGGGCAGCTGTGTGCAGACAGGGTTTCTGCTTCCTGCCCGGTTTCTATGGGGTTTATCTCCACTGTTGTTGTGGGTGTGGCCTGGCTGGGGCTGCTCCTCCAAAATGGTGGAGCCCCGTTGGAGGGGGAGTGGCCGGGAGGCTATTTATCTCTGTAAGGGGCCTCTATGCTCCCTGCTGCCCAGGGGGTTAGAGTGCCCAGATATCCCCAGATTCCCTGCCTCTGGTCTAAATGACCTGTCCTGCCCCTTTAAGACTTCCAAAAAGCACTCTCCAAACCAAAACAACAACAGCAACAATGAGAGAGGGAACAGAAAAAAAAAAAAAAAAAAAAGGAAAAAACACGCGATTTTTTTTTTGTCCTCAGGCGCCGGTCCCAGGCACCCGCTCACTGGTCCTGCTGCCCTGCCTCCTTAGCACCAGGGTCTCTGTCCCTTCAAGGCTTCCAAAAAGCACTCGCCCACTTGTCCTGCAGGGAAAAACGCACGATATTCTTTGTCCTCAGGTGCTGGTCCCAGGCACCCGCTCACCAGTCCCGCAGCCCTGCCTCCCTAACACCGGGGTCCCTGTCCCTTTAAGGCTTCCAGAAAGCACTTGCCGAAAAGAGAAAAAAAAGGGGAAAAACGCACAATTTCCTCCGTCCTCAGGTGCCAGTCCCAGGCACCCGCCCACCGGTCCTGCTGCTCTGCCTCCCTAGCACCAGGGTCCCTGTCCCTTTAAGGCTTCCAAAAAGCACTCGCCAAAAAGAGAAAAAAAAAGGGGGAAAAACGCGCGATTTCCTCTGTCCTCAGGTGCCAGTCTCAGGCACCCGCCCACCGGTCCTGCAGGGAAAAACGCGGGATATTCTTTGTCCTCAGGCACCGGTCCCAGGCACCCGCTCACCAGTCCCGCCGCCCTGCCTCCCTAGCACCAGGGTCCCTGTCCCTTTAAGGCTTCCAAAAAGCACTCGCCAAAAAGAGAAAAAAAAAAAAAGGGGGTGGGAAATGCGCGATTTCCTCCATCCTCAGGCGCCAGTCTCAGGCACCCACCCACCGGTCCCACAGGATAAAACGCGGGATATTCTTTGTCCTCAGGCGCCGGTCCCAGGCACCCGCTCACCGGTCCCGCCACCCTGCCTCCCTTGTAACGGGGTCCCTGTCCCTTTAAGGCTTCCAAAAAGCACTCGCCAAAAAAAAACCGCTCCGGTTTCTTTCCACCCGCCGGGAGCCGGGGGGAGGGGGAGGGGCGCTCGGGTCCTGCCGGGCCGGGGCTTGTATCTTACCCCCTTCGCAAGGCACTGGGTTCTTGCAGGTGTGGATGTGGTCTGGATGTTGTCCTGTGTCCTGTGGTCTCTATTTTAGGAAGATTTTTCTTTGTTATATTTTCATAGCTCTATGTGTTTTTGGGAGGCGATTTCCACTGCTCTACTCACGCCGCCATCCTGGCTCCTTCCTCTCCCTTTTTCCTTTTTAATTGCGCTATGGTTCCTATCACAGTCAGAACTTAAAGAGGACAGAACCCAGGGGACAGACAAAGTAAACCTCTGAGCCATATGGGTCCTTCTGCAAAGGCTTTGCAATGAAGCTAACACTTGATCTGTGTCTTGGAGGAGGAAGAGGCATTTGCCCAGTGGACTGGAGGGTAAGCAGGGGAAGAAAGGATCCCTGGCAGAAACACCAGGACAAAGAATGATGAAAAAACATGGTAAGATTAAAGAACTGCAAAATATACTTCTAGCCTGGAATGCAGGACAGAGGGGGGAGGCTAGAGACGCCGCTCGAAGCTTCTTAGACAGTAGCTGTGCCATAAAAAGCCTTACGTGATAAATGAAAAAGTTTGACTTTTACCTTTAATGATCCTAGTAGTTACTCGCACAGTGATAAAGCTTATGAGTTGTCCAAATAATCTTTCTTGAACTAAAAGTAGTTGACAAGTATATGGACTGTGAGTCAGGAGCTTCCTGAACCCATGCCTGTAACCTCCTGAAGAGCTTACTGCTTCAGCAGCCAGAGTATTTAACACCTTTCTTGACCTGTTGTTATGTAGTTTCTGTGCTTGCATCTTTTCAGAGAACAGTCCCACCATTTCTCGTTTAGTTTGAGCCTTTTCCTCCCTTCGAGAAAGGAAGATGAGGCAATCCAAAATACTGCCTTTTCTATTTGGAAGCAAGGCTAGAGGCAGCAACATCTGAAATAATTCCCTCTTGATTTCTTGGGCATCCAAATGGGCTGCAATGGCTTTGAAGATCCAGCCAGGCAGCTATCATCCTGGATGGGGAGAGTGCAGCATGTGACCAAGGCCATGCTCTGTGCCTCACATCCGCCGCGTCACTCAGGAGCAGCAGGCCTGGCAGCTTTAGCACAGACAGCCTTGGGCTACAAAACCCGTCAGGCTGAGGGTGGAAATAAGGGCTCCTGGGTCCAGGGGGTTATCGCCCATCTGTCTCCTCATACCCAAATACCATCTCTGTCCTCAGAAAACTCCTGCCTTTCTTCACCTTGAACTGGTCGGCAGCATGAATGTCAGCTGGATCTTTCCGAAGTGTGTTCCACGTAACACTCATTCCACAGGAGATCAATCAAATCAGGTTTTCAGTCAGATAATGCAGGATCTGGTTTGGACTTCTCAGAGTCTTTAACATGCTAAGAAGTTTCCTAAATCCCCAGGAAGGGTGACCTTTTAAAAACTCCTTTGCTACCAGAAGACTTTTCTACCTGGGTCAAAATTAAGAGTACTAAGTATTCCATGTAAAACATTTTGGGAGATGCCGCTCAGTGCTATTACAAGCATATAGTAATGTGGTCCTTATTTACTTAGTATGCATAAGAATGAACTATTGGGCAGCTATGAATTTTCTGGGTAACTAAAAATTAACTCTTTTAAATACCACTTGGGCAACAGCATTTCTGGAACATATTACATACATGGTGGGATAATATTTTGAGATATTCACTATGGTTTATTCCTCTCTGCAGTTCTCTTTTTTACTTCCCTTCATCCAGAAGTGTCAGCTTTCTTTGGTCCACTGTGTCAGAAAAGAAATGTATCAGTGTGGAAGCAGAAGGAGCCTGTACATCTGTGTGACTTTTGTGTTCCAAAGGCCCAGGCTCTTAGAACAACTTAGAGGATTTGCAGGTGGGAAAAAGAAAGAGGATTCAGGGAACAGAAACATGATAAGAAAAGGATAACCCTCCAGACTAAAAATAAATGCACCCTTGGGCAGAGAGAGGAGAAGGGAAAAGAGCAGAGAAGCAGGGCAGGGAAGAGGAGATGGGGAGGAGGGTGGGGCAGGAGGCGGCAGGGGCAAAGAGAGAGAGACACAGGCGCCTGAGTGTGGGAAGGAGTACCCGAGTGGTGCATCTGGGCAGAAGGGCCAGGCAGTCGGGCAGGAAGGACTTTAATGTCCAGCCCCGAATCAAAAGCAGCAGCGAGCCAAGGCCGGGCTGAGAATGGACATGCTGAAGACTCACGTGTGCACAGGTGACCCAGGCACTGTGACCAGCTCACTACTTCACCGGTGTTTCGACATTATTGACATCTCTTAGAACCTTTGAGGTAACCTCAGAGTGAGGTGGAGGGGTGCGATGAAAGCTTGAGGTTTGAATCCCTAATCTGCTCCGTGAGACGGAGGCCCTCAACAGAAATTATTGTGACCAAAGAAAGTTGAATTTCTTGCCAACCCTGCTTTGACAAAGCATCGGACAGTCTGCTCCATGGCTGGGACCAGCTCAGTCAGATCCTGGGGCTTGTTGAGGGGGGAGCACCTTCACCCTCAAACCCATGTTTCATGCTCTGATGATTTTTCAGTTTTTGTGTCTGCTTTTTATGTAGTTTCGCTGTCCTCAACCCAGCTCTCACTTCTCGATACTAACCATGGACGCACATAATTCTCACTCTACCTTTTCCTTTCCAAATTTGCTCGCCTTAATGGGCTTTGGCTAGGAAGCCAGATAACGTTGCTTCTTAGAATTATATATAAGGGAGAGGAAATCGGTTCTGAGAATCAGCAAATTTTTCTCATCTGCAAAATGAGGGAGCTGTGATAGATCACTGCTGAGGTCCAGTCCAGCTCTAATACTTTATGGTTCCTCTGAATAAAGTATGTGAACTTTTATGCACCGTTTTTGGAACAAATACTTTCTGCATTCCCTGATTCGTTGCCATGTTCTCAATGGGTGAGGTTGCTCAGTTTGTGACCTCTTGAAAAGTGACATTATTTAACTTGGCATTCTTTGTGCAATTCACAGTTCATCCATCACTAAAAAATTTTCAAGTACCTACTGTGTGCACAGTGATATACAAAGTGGTTGGAATACAACGATTAATCCACAATCCCTCCCTCAACAAGTTCACAAACTAGAGTACTGTTTCTCAAACTTTCCTGCAGTCATGGAACCCTTTGGGAATCTGATGAAAGCCCATTATATTTTAGGCCAGTGTTTACTGAGTATTTAGTTATATGCCAGGTTCTGTTCTGAGTGTTTCAAAAGTAGAGTACTTTATCCTCAAATATCTATGAGGCAGTTGTTATTATCTATATATACGGATGAAAAACAGACACTCAAGCATGAGGACACCTAAGTGGTAGGAACCGGAATTCGCTCCCAGGCAGATGTATAGCCCACATTTTTCATCGTGGATTATAGCATTTCTGATTTCAAAAAGAACAGCAGGGTAACAATAGCAACAGCATTTGAGAATCGATGCCATGTGCCAGCACCATGCTTCGCTCTCTACATTAATACAAATTACATCATGAGCAGGTACTTCCATTATCTAAGTATTTCAGTGGAGAACCTCTTGGCCTAAAAAGGCTAGGTAACATGTTCCAAAGTACATATCTAAAAATGAGGGGATAAAAGGTACAAAGTGCATTTTTGGTATAGTTTTAGATGCTTCATGAACTTCTTGTCCTCTGACCAAGAGGAAGAGACAGATGAGAAATACATTGATTTGTGGTACGTGCAGTGAGAAATTCTATGGGAATAGCATAAATCATTCTGCAGGACCAGGGAACACTTCCCAGAAGGTCATACTTGAAAGGAGTTTACAGGGTAAGTAGGAACATTAGACTGAACACAGCAGGGGAAGGGCAGTGGGGGAGGGCGGAGAATGCGCCAAAGCCAGAACAGGAGACACAAGCGTGATCTGGTGGACGATGGAATCAAGTATTGCTGGGACTGGTACTGCTGGAGGGCAGGGCAGGAGATGGGTGATGATGAGAAGGCAGGCAGGATTCAGGTCACACAAGACCAGGTGTCAAGCAAAGGCATTTGTGCTTTATGTGCTCTGTGGGGAGTGGCTTGTCTGACTGTGTGTAGTAAAGGGCAATTCCTGACTATAGTTGATGGCACATGATCTCCACATACTGCATGAGGTTGTTAAAATGGGGCAGAGGTTGAGATTCCCAAGTAACTAATATCAAGTGTTACGAGTTGAATAATGTCCTCTCCCACCAAATTCATAAATGCTGAAGCCCTAATCTCCAGGGTCTCAGAATGTGATCTTATTTACAAACAGGATCACTGCAGATGTCATTAGTAAAGCTAAGATGAAGGTGGGCCCCTAATTCAACATGACTGGCATTCTTTTATAAAGGAGAAATTTGGACACAGATATACACAGGGACAACATTAGTGTGAAGATGAAGGCAGACATCAGGCTGATGTTTTTACAAGCCAAGGAATGCCCCAAATTGCCAGAAAACTGCCAAAATTTAGGGGAGAGGCTTGGAAAAAATTCTTCCTCACAGCTCCCAGGTGGAACCAGCCCTGCCAACATCTTGCTTGTAGACTTTCAGCCTCCAGAATTGTGAGATTAAATTTCTGCTGTTTAAGCTGTGCAATTGGTGGTACTTTGTTACAGAAGTGCTAGGAAGCTAATACACTAAATAACCACAGATGGTCTCGAAACTGCCTTCTAAGGAGAGATAGAGCAGCCAACCATCCAGATTTGCCTGGGACCTCAAGACACAAGGTTTTCAGGGATAAAAGCAGGAAGTCTTGGGTAAACTGGGATGAGCTGATCACCCTACGAGAGTCAGTCTGCTTGACTGCAGCTTGTAGGCTGGGGCTGACATGTTCAGGACAGCAGGGATGGTGTGCACAGCCACAGGTGGCCCTCCTTCTCCACCCTTCCCACAGGCAGCCATTAAGGGCTCTGCTAAAGGTGTCAGATCATCACTTAACAAGCACGGCTGTGAACAGCCATCAGGGTTGGCCTTTCTTGGTCACACTGGGTGGCAGGTGTTGCCATTCTCTGAGAGGGGAAGAGGCCCGGCAGGGAGGATGGTGTCTGTGTAAGGCACGCTGAGTTTAGGCAACAGTGATAAATCCAGGCTGGAGTGTTGGTCACCACAGGCAGAAAGAACCAAACAGGAAGCGTCTCTGGGATGTGAGTCTCCAAGGGGAAGGAAGCTAGGAGAAGATGCTCCTCTTTCAGGAGCAAGGTGCGCTGGATACAGGGCTTAGGGTCACACCAAGTCATTGAAAACGAAGAAACTGTAGTGAGGGAGTGGGGGCAGGGGTGGAAGAATGTCAGGCAGCAGCAAAGCAAGAGGTAGCCTGACTTACTCAGTAAGGTGGAAGAGTTGGGCATATGGAGAACCTGTGAGATTCTAGGCACACACCTGGATGCTCCTATGCTGTCCTGCTGTGAGGACATCAGCTCTCCCCGCCTCTCTGGGCCCAGGAAATAGACCCCTGATCATATTACATTGCACCTGACTATCCTTGAACTTCACGAAATGAGAGTTGCCGAGTGACACTAGCATTGGGTTTACTGATCTATCCCAACATTTTCCTCTTTCCTCCATTTCCTGGCCCAGGAGAGGGTCTTAATTTATTGACTTATAATTCAAGGATGAATGAATGGAAAAAAAACCTTTTTCAGATGGTGTGGGTTTGTGGTAAAGCCTGTCTATCATTTTTTGGTGATCTTACTCATTTGTGGTAGAAACATGTGCCCTAAAACAATAATAAT
Source organism: Manis javanica (assembly GCF_040802235.1). Classification (NCBI taxonomy): domain Eukaryota; kingdom Metazoa; phylum Chordata; class Mammalia; order Pholidota; family Manidae; genus Manis; species Manis javanica. Next base: position 97,919,047 of record NC_133163.1, on the reverse strand, counting down.
AACAGGATAATGCCTTACATTTGTCCATTATACCTTATCAAGTGCTTTCACTTGTATTATCTCATATGATCTTTATATACTGTTGATGTGAATTCTGGCATGAATTTATATACAGTCCCGTCACTACCGTAGGTAAGAAGTTAATGTGTTGACTAATTTATTGAAGAGACCCTCTTGTGATCTTTACAGAAACTGTTTGTAGGCCCAATAGGAGCTTCCATTGTCACACAACAGGGACAAGAAAACTTTTAAGGAATTAAGAGATAATTGTTTAGCCTGTTATTTGAGTGAAACCCTGGATGAGGCATTGTGGGAAGATGCAAGGAGGTATTAGACAGCCTCTGATCGCAAGGAGCTTAGGCTTTGGTTAGGAAGAGGAACAAAGGGGAAAAAGATGACTCAGTCAGAGGATCTGACGGGTCAAGTGTGTGAGGCAGACACAGGTTGGAAGGAGGACAAATGGTTGCTGTGGACTGTTCAGCTGAAGGGCTCACTGAACAGGTGGGCCTGAAAAGCCCTCACCCTGGGGGACAAGAACAGGGAAGCTTTCAGAAGAGGACACACTGCTCACCCAGAGACTGTAACAATGGGACTTGTTAAACTTAAATTTGCTTGTTGAAAAGAGCAGCAGGATTGCTGTTAGCTGGCACATGCTTGAGAATGCAGGAATGGCATTTTCTTGTTAAGCACTGGAAGATAATTTTTTGCAGAGCCTGTAAATGTCCTGAAGGAGGTGGAATATTAGGTGTAGGCAGGGAGCTTATTTATTGCACTGGAAGCAGGAAAAGTTTCAAAACAGGTGACTAGAACACACATAGGGGCCAATCCCACTAAATTAAAGGAAAAAAAAAAAAAGACACTCCGGTCTAATTAGCAACATTTGATTTAGAGTGAGTTCTCTATTCATGAATTGGATTTGGTCCAAAGTTTTGCCACTCAAAGTGTGGTTCATGGACTGATGGTGTCTAGAAATGTAGAATCTCTGAATTCACTGAAGATCTACTGAATTTGAATTTGCCTTTGAATAACATCTCCAGTAGGCACATAAAAGGAAATTAACTATTAGGAACTCAGCATTTTTACACTCAAACAATGAAGTTGAATATATTTTTTAACCCTTGATGGTTTTAGTTATCATAGATCAACTCAAACATCAACTTACTATTTCTATGTGTGAGTATATTCTTAGGTGCAACTTGCAACTGTAGGAATAGACATCCTCCCTCCTGACTACCTCCCAGTTTATGCCCTTGTGTTCATTTCTAAGGGAAGGTGTGATGGATTCTGCCAACTTGCAGATGGGCATCAGCTACAGAGAGGAAAAAGCATTGGCTTGTAGATAGATGTGGATTCAAAATTCTCAGAACCTATATCTTTCTTTAGAAAACAGGGCCATAAAAAATGGTGACATATTATCATATAGGTTTGTGAACTTTAAAAGGATAGATTATGCAAAGCATCTAGAAAAGTTCCTGGCGTATTAAGAGTATTTGCCTTCCAAAGGCAAAATCAAAGTTAATTTCTACCCCTCCTTCCCACAAATAGCTTTTTGTCTAACCTTTTGTATGTCCTTCAGCCTCTTGGAGATTCAGCTTCACTCCTGTATGAGAATCAGGGTCTAGGTGACCCCTAAGATCCTTCCTAGGGCCTAACTGTTAAATGCCCCCATTTGTAAGCAGAGAGCAGCCAGGACGGCTCCTGCCTCTCTCCACCCGTCCCCACCCACCGCTGGGATTTTCAGGTCACTGCACTCCCCCATCAGAGCCCTCTACAGCCATCCCTGAAACCAAGATCTGGCAGCCTAAATGAATTCTAGCACTATTCCTTAAAGGACCAATTTCGGCCAGGCAAGTTGGTAACCTGGGTGAATTCCAGAAGCTTTATCCCGCCAGAATGCCAGATCTGAGAACCGGGCTCTGCTGGCATCCTTGGCTGCTGATGTAGAGAACCTAGATGGGCTACACCTCTTTCTCAAGATGTGACAATCCCACTGGGAGATGACGCAGAGAGCCCAGAGCTATGTTGCCCAAATAGGTGCCCAGTGACAAGTCTGTCTTGATACCATGACTGAAGCACACAAGTTATCCTAAGTCATGGTGCCAAGATTTATGGGGGAATTCTCAGTAACTTGCACATTATCGAAATATGAGGCAAAGTCGGCTGAGCAAGTTCGTTTCTGGCCGATTCTCTTGAAGCAAGGAGGGTTCTTGCTCTGTGGTTGGGAGCTGCTATGGGAGCCCTGCCCGGGTGCTTAATCTGGGTTTTGTCTTTCCTACTGACATAAAGATTTCACCTGAGCCACTGAACTTTCCTGGTCCTTTCTGAAGCATAAAAGCAAAACAGAAACAAAGCCCAAAGTAAACAAAAACCCAGTGGTTTGTTTCTTGAAGATTTGAGTTAAGAGGGAAAAGAAGACTCATTTGTTCCATTGCTTGAGTGCATTTCCTTCTTCTGGGACTTGTCTCTGGGCTTTGCTCTGATTTACCTGTGCTTTTGTTATACATGCCTCTCATTCCCCCTGTTCCAACCCTCCAAGATTTCTTCTTCCTTTGAACCATGTTCTCATACTTAAAACCCCCTCCTTGGTGAGGGAGCCCTCAAATGGTGGCCAAGCAGATCACTTCTCTAATAGAGGGCTTCTCCAGTGCCAGAAAGACCATTATTCCCTTTCCACCTCCACATAAAAGATTTGATTTCAGCCTCCTGCAGGTGCTCTGAAATGTGAAGAAACAATGTCAATAAATACTTATCAAGCATTTACTCTCTTCCATCCTGCCACAGAAGTGGAAGAGCAGGGCTTCTCAAACAGGAATGCAGTTTGAGGAGTGGGGCTTGGCGTCCAGCGCCCTCCCAATGCAGGCTTCTGGGAGGCGCGCTGGTGGGGCCTGGGAGGCCTCTCCAAGATGACCTTTTTTTCGCATCACATTTTATCTTAGAAAATACTGGTGAATTTTCCATTCTACTCTTTAAAATGTCTGCTTGTGTTCATGTATAAATAATGTTTTGATTATTTGCCATGAAATAAAACCAATGCTCCTGGAAGAGATTTTTCTTTCTTTCTGTTTATTTAAAAGACTTTCTTTAAAGTAATTTCAGGTTCACAGCAAAATAAAGAGGGAGGTGAGGAGACTTGCCATATGCCCTGACACTTGCATAGCCTCCTTTGTTATCAGCATCCCCTACCATGGTGATACATTTGTTATAATCAATGAACCTACACTGATACATCATGCTCACCCCAAGTCCACAGTTTACCACAGGGGTTGTACATTCTGTGGTTTCAGACAAATATATATTGATATGTATTTATTGTATTATATAGACTATTTTCACTGCCCTAAATATCATTTGCCTATATATCTGCCTATATATCTCTCCACCTCCCCACGAAGCACTGATTTTTTTATTGTCTCTGTAGTGTTGCCTTTTCCAGAATGTCATGCAGTTGGAATCATACAGTATGTGTAGCCTTTTCAGATTGGCTTCTTTTACTTGGCCATATGCATTTATGTTTTCTTCATATATTTTCATGACTTCATAGATCATTTCTTGTTCCCATAAAGGGTTCAGCTATGGACCAGGTCATTTTTCATGGCTTGTTTGTATGTGCTGGGCTGTGAGTGCTGCTGGAGTCCCTGGGGAAGAAAGATGAACGTGGAGCGAGGTCAGATGGGGTGTGCTTCTGCTGTGGGGGGTAGGGAGCCGCCTTGGCACTCAGAATTGCAGGAGCAATGCCAGTGGCCAAGGGAGAAGCTGAGGAGTAGGGTTTCCCAGCCTTCCCGGAAGCCTCCACTCTGGGAACAGAGAGGAGCAGCGTCTCCGGCTTAGAGCTAGTAGGTCACTTCCTGTGGTTTGTTAGGAGCTCAGGTGTTCCCGGAGCTGGCCATTCACCAGAGAAAGCAGGCTTTTATTACACCTCCGCTTAGTCTCACAAAGGCCTCTTCTTCCTGCATTGTTAGCACCTTTTTGCCTTACTGAAATGATGCCTGTTCTTATCTTGGAGAATGCCCTCAAGGGCTCAGTCTAGCTCAGTCATCCTTCATTTTTTTTATGGGCCAGTTTGGTGAGGTGCCAGGGAAGCTGTGTATGAGCTGCAACCCTTAGAAGAAAAGCAAAGCCATAATCTGGGGCCCTGAGAGAAGGAACAGGCTTTGCCACCCTCTCTCTCCTAAACCATCATCTGCTCTAGGGAGGAAGTCACTGTATGGGAGTAGACTTACACTCAAGTAACAGCTGGCCACTTAGATTACTCTGAACCAAAGGGTAAATGTGAAGAAAAACGACCAGTCACTGACAAAATAGAATATCTAAGTAATATTGGGCCAACACTTAGATCATCTACCTCTTAGTGGTTTTATAAGCAGAGCTGCTCCTAAGCAAAATTGTGAAGTAAATGACATTTATTTCTGGGGTCTCGATCCTGGGCTTTCCACCTACTAAGTGGCTTCGCTCCACCCACAACTTTAGCACCATTTGCCTTTGTGTTTCTGCCACAGAAGAATTTTTGCATAGAAAATTCACATGTATTGGCAAATTATTATCACAACTTCAAGAATCAACTGCGTGAGATAAGTGTATCTTAACAGAAATTAAAATCTTACAGAAAGACAAGAAGGATGGGGTTTTGTCTTCAGCAACATCAGCCTGGCTGTAAGTCTGAGCAAGGGGAGGGTCAAGGGCAGCTCCAGGCTCCTGGGAGAAAAGTCCTAATTAGATCCCGTACCTGCCACAAGCACAGAGAGAAGATGGAGTGTCCTTCTTTTCAGCATATGGATTTGTGGGTAAAATTGAAACATTTCCAGAATTTCTCCACTGGCTTTGGTGCATCGGCAAATCAACAGGCGTTCAGAGGTGTAAAGAAGTATGGCTTTAGTGCAATTGCATCTTTGCCTCAGGGGTGGAGAAGTTCATCTCCAAATCAATGGGTAATTACCTGGGCAACAGGAGGGCTTATCTGTACCTGAGAGGTGAGGGGGAGGGCCGGGGTTGTGGCTGCTTGAGCAGGAGAGAGATGGGCCAGACTGCAGTTTTGTAAGCAATAAATGGGTTTTAAACTTTATTTCTGCCTTTGACTGATCTTGGTTTTTAGAGGCATTTTTCCCCTTGATTTCCTTTCCCCAGACTTACAATTGGCATAGTCGGTAGGATTCCTGTGAACCTGAAACCTGTCATAATGGGTATAACCTTTGGGAGGGCCACCCCTAGAAATGATGGGGAAAGCGGCGCTTGCTCTGAGAGACATGTGTCTACCCCACTGCTGCTGGCCGTGCTGACCCCAGCCTGTGGCCCGAGCCTAAAGCTAGTGGTTCTGCCACTGCTGCTGCTCTTGCTGCTGGCCGGAGCCTGGCCACCATGGAAAGAAGCAGAGGTCTGGGTCACCTTGAAGCAACTGGCTGCTGTGTATCACACCTTGCTGGCTACAGAGCCCATCGCTGGAACAGCTCCGACCAAGGTAATAACCTCCTATCCCATCACAGGGTGGGTGTGAGACTGGACCCAAAGGACACGGAGTGGTGTGGCACAGACACCTACAGTATATCATGTGACTGGCCACTTGCCTTTGGCATCCCCAGGGAATGATGGAGCAGACACATTGGCCCATGTGCACTGGCTAGAAGGAAAGCCTGCCTCTGGTGTGGCCCAATGGCTATATCAGTGTTTGTTGCACATGGGGCAAAAGACATTGTGGGCCCGTCGGTGGGGCTTGCCTTTTGCCTTTGAAGAAGTCAGTCTCTTAGGGTCCAGGACTCCGGGGTTTCCCCAGAGAACAAGCCACACGGACATGGAGATGTAAATCCAAGCAAAGTCTTTATTCAGCCAGCAAGCTGGGGCCGACAACACCTCCCCTGACACGCAGGCCGAGTCTGAGCTGCCGACCCCCAGGCAACTTTAGGTATTGCTTATATAGGATTTTCACAGCCGTTACACTGAAGCCCATGCATTTCTACAACCAATAATTTTAAAGCACATTCTATATTGTAACCAATGGGAAATATTGTAACCTTTTAGGGAACATGCCAGTTGCCTGACTGCTTCAATTGTTATCTCTTGCTTACCCAAGCATGTCTACGTGACTTATCACGGATCATGTCCCTAGACTGTTGCCCATCTCTAGTTATCTAACTTAAAGCAGGCGCATTTCTAAGCTTAGTCTTGGGTAGTTTATACAAAAATGGGGTGGCTCTTGCTCTTGGCAGTCAGGTTAAGTGTTATTAGTTCTTTTTCTTGACTCTCGATGCTCTCTGCCCTCCTTTACAAGTCAAGCCTGGAAGGAGTACCTTGCACATTGTGCAGATAAGCAAACCACCAAAAGGGGCCTAGAGCATCTCTCTGCAGCCTATGGTTGGTCGTCAGTTACTGAGAGTGATTGAGGTACCCACTTTATTGGACATGTGTTTCAAGGATGGGCGCGGCAATTAGGAGTAAAATGGACATGGCCCTGGACATTTCAACACATGAATCGACGATGGCTGGCTCTTCTGGCACCTTGGGGAAAAGGCCTGGAAGCTGGCCTTCTGTGTATTCCTGTAATAACAGCAAATTGGCCCCCTACAATCATGGTTATTTGCTTCTATGGTCTTTGTGTCCTGGATGTTCCCCCTGGCTGCAGCTGCTATGTGATGGCTGAAATGGAAGAGCTTTGGACTTAATCTGCATGGGACTTTGAACCTAGCTGAATCCTCTGGCTTGAGAATTATGATTGTGTTGCTATTGTCAAGAAAATAATGTTTAAAGAGAGGCTTGACTTTGTCTAATGTTTGGTAAAAGTTTTGTGAACAATCTAGCATGATTGTTAGGAATGAGTAAGCAAGTGTAGAAACGTATTTTGTGCTTAGTGAGAGGTTGTGCTGTAAATTACATTTACTTAATCTGCATAGGCTGGATCCTCTGGCTTGAGGATTATCAAGATTTTATTGCTGTTGCTATTGCATGTTACTAGATTGTTCGGAAGAGGGGGATTGAGTAAATTGTAAGGCTAGATTTCTGGAGGGGTGGATTGTGGGTAAAATTGAAACATTTCCAGAATTTCTCACCTGGCTTTGGTACATCTGCATTATCAACAGGTGTTCAGAGGCGTAAAGAAGTATGGCTTTAGTGCATTTGCATTTTTCCTCAGGGGTGGAGAAGTTCATCTCCAAATCCTGGGCAACAGGAGAGCTTATCTGTACCTGAGAGGTGAGGGGGAGGGTCGGGGTTGTGGTGGCTTGAGCAGGAGAGAGATGGGCCAGACTGCAGTTTTGTAACAAATAAATGGGTTTTAAACTTTATTTCTCCCTTTGACTGATTTTGTTTTTTAGAGGTATTTTGCCCCGGGATTTCCTTTCCCCAGCCTTACAGGATTACTTGGTAATACTTCCCTGGGGAGCCCTTCCAGACAACATTTATTTCTCCTTTTTAATGCCTTCTTCAGTATCTAGGCTCTCAGCAGAGGAAGCCACTGTCCCAGCACCTGGGTAATGGAATGTACCTGAGTGAGATGGAAGCAGAAAAGACCTCCCTCAGAGCAATAAGAAAGGACCAGACCTCCCTGGTGCCTGATTCCCGTTTGCTGCTGCTCATAGCCACAGGGCTCAGGCCTTGTCAAACGTCACAGTGACATGAAGCCTGAAGTGATAGAAAAACCCAAATTTCCCACCTCTACTTGACCATACTAATTGAAGAGCCCTAAAAATGACTGTGGCCACTTGCATGTTCAGAGAACTCTGTTTAAAAATATACTATTTTGTGCGGAGGTAGTGGTGGTAGTGGGGGGGGACCCTGCCTCCCAATTTCCTGTTTGCATCAGAATGCCTGAGTGGTGATGAATATTTGCTTTGCATATTTATTTCCCTCTCCCTGGTGCTATAAAGTCCTTTGGGGCCAGGCCAGGGTGGTCTATATTTCCTGTGTTACCCATTAATGCCTAACTCCTTGTCTTCTACATAAAGGGGATGTAATAATATCTGTTGGATAAATGAATGACTAGATAGAGCATCTCAGTTTAGAACCATTTTTTATGAAAGAGCAGTATTTTTTAATGGAATTCTTCTATGAAATAACAATCCTTAAACAAGCTATGGACAGGTACTACTAAAGTTTGTGTGAAAGGAAAGTCTGGACTGGATAGAATTATGTAAAATTTGTTCTATCTAGTGAGATACTGTGGATTTTCTTGTTTGAGAAAGAAAAAAATTACTCCCAATGTTTTCTTTAGATCCCCTGCCAATATGAACATCTTTGTAAGTGATGATGTTGTGTGTGAGAACAGGAGTGAGGGCTGGTATCCTGGGTTAATCTAAGGGTTGTTGGCACTCATCCTGGATCTTATTTTGCAAGATACACTGTGGACTTGAGGGAGGAAGAACAGAAGGTGAAGAGGGCCCTTGAGTGACCCACAGGCCATGTGCCAGCCTAAGCAGCATGGACCACAGTTCCTGTCCCTGCATCCCAACCCATACATATGTACATGGGCCTGGCCCTTCTCTTTATTTGCTACTTACTAGAGCGTGATAGAAAAAGAACAGTGTAGTGACAGACAGGTGAGAAAAACAAGATTGGAACACTGCAACATAGAATTACAAATGCAAAGGCCCTTGATGAATGCTTGCTAAATTAAGACCAGAGTAGAGGGTGACAGATGGCTGGGACTTGACCACAAAAGATGACATGCAAGGAGACAAATGAAAGGACACTGTAGGAGAGAATGGAGTGGCAAAGGAGGCTGGAGATGGGATATAGGTTAGCAAGAAGCAGAGAATACCCCACAAGTGGCTGAGGGGCCGGGCCAGAGAGCAGAGAGCCAGAACTAAGTACTGCCTTCAATAAATGGAGAACCACTAAACCGTTGATAGGGGAGTGCCAAACACCCAATAATGAAAGTGCAGGCTTACCTGGCACAGAGCAGCACTGGGAGGTCAGGGACTTGAGTTGGAAAGTCAAAGATGAAGACAAATCTCATGTCCAGTCCTCACTAGTCATTCTAATGGCAAAGAGACTACAGATAATACAAATCAAGGGATTATCCAAGGGACAGTTTAAAAATTTTATCCCATACATTTTCTCTTTCCATTCTGAAAAAAAAATCCTTATTATAATTGTATTCCCTTCCTTTTTCCACTTAAGAACAGTAAACATATCTTTAAGAGTAGATAAGAGGTTAAGAATCTGGGTTTGGGGGTCATTTAGCTCTAAAAAAATTAAGTTTCTAGCTCTGCCACTTTTTTGTAGTATGACTTTGGGCCAATTACTTAATGTCTTTAAGTTCTAGTTTCCTTGTTTATAAAATAGGGATAATAATACATACCTCCGATGATTGCACGGAATTAAGTGAATAATACTCAAAGTATCTTAGGGGGCTTGATCTCTGGAAAGGAAGGGCTCAAGCTCAATCAGTGGTGGCTTTTACTGCTCATAGAGCCACTGCTGGGAGCAGGTTGATGCTGGTTAATGTGTTTACTGGAGACTGAAGAAGGAAGGTGTGAGAAGATGCAATTTAACTTGCACTTAACTTCGTCACTGATCATTGGGTAACTTTGGGCCAAATGCTGTTCTGCAACAAGTGGGGGTGTGAAATTTATTAAGATTAATGTCTGTCCCAGCTGGTAGCCAGATGTTTACATAATTGCCTGTGTTTTAGAGCAAACATATCAGAGGATAGGGGTTGAGTGATGGAATTAGGCAAACAGGTACAATATTTGGGGAATGCATTTTGATTAGGCTAATATTAAAACTTAATATCCATAAACCAGTTATCTAAATGAGCTGGGTTTTGGACACACAAGTAACTGGTGGAGGGAACCCCGCACAGGCGTGTGTGCTTCCAGCAAAACCTCAATAGATTAAATCGTCCACTGCAGAACACAGAGTTAAATGTGCCTTTAATAGCTTTGAGTATGAAAGTGCAAATCATTTCTTTTAATTGAGGAGGGATAAAATGTTTTTACTCTACACATGTATTTATGTTCTATTTTAGCATCATAATTATTTTTGCAGCTGTCAGAATTTCACACAACCTAATAGGAAAATAAATCTGAGTCCAGAATAGCTCAGTACTTTCCAGAGGAGTCCAGTAAATAAGAACTCTACAGTGACTGACTGACTTCATTCAAGTCACTACACTTAAGCCGAAACCTGGAGTGAATAGGAAAGAGGTTAATTAGTTGCAATAAATTCATGGGATTAAAAAAAAATCCTGGATTGAGGTGGTTAAAACAACACAAACAGATAAAGGGTAGAGATATGAGAGGACAAGGTTTGCATAATTTAGTGTTTTGTATATATGGGGAAGATGGGAAAGAGATCTTGCCCATTCTGGTCTTAAACTACTAAATCCCAAAAAGGCCAGGAGTCAGAGTCACCCAAGTCAGAAGGGAAGTTGGAAACATGGCTCAGTTGTCACCAGAATGAAGGACATGGTCTCCAAAGGGTTTTTATCAGTTGTGTGGGTGAGAGTTCAGAGGCTCCAGTAATTGCATTTATTTCAGGATTTATAAAGTTAAGTCAGGAAGCTGAATATTAACTCTTCACTTCCATACCCACTCACTCAATCATTCATTCATTTAGCACATATTTATTTATAGACACTTCTTGGTACTACACATGCCCTCAATGAGCTGCCAACCCAAAATTACAAAGGAGAGATGAAACAGGGGAGCTGTGGTTACTAGAAAAGTGGCCCCTCTAAAGAAGTCTGTCATGTTTTAATCCATCCATGTATGTATGGATATATGCACATATATAATGTTACATGGCAAGGGAGGATTAAGGCCTGCAGATGGAATTTATATATGACCTTAAAATAGGAATATCATCTTGGATTATCTGCGTGGGCTCCGTGTATTCACAAGGGTTCTTAAAAGATGGAAGAGGGAGGCAGGAGAGTGTCCGTGTCAGAGTGACTCCATGTGAGAGAACTCAGCCAGCCACTGCCAGCCTTGAAGACGGAAGGGGGCATTAGCCAAAGAATGAAGGTGGCCTCCAGAACCTGGGGAGGCCAGGAAACAGATTCTCTTGCAGATCCTCTAGAAGAGACCCAGTCCTGCTGACACCTTAGCTTCAGCTCAGTGAGACCCATGTTGGACGTCTGACCTCCAGACCTGCTAGATAATCAGTCTGTGATGTTTTAAGCCAAAGTTTGTATAATTTGTCATGGCAGCCATAGGAAGCTAATACAGATGCCAAAGCACCCCAAAATCACAGCAATGAGAGGAGTAGAAAGTGTCCTATGAGAAGCCAATGTTTTTTTTTAATGTTTTTATGTATTTAATTTTTTTTTTGAGAGGGCATCTCTCATATTTATTGATCAAATTGTTGTTAACAATAAAATTCTGTATAGGGGACTCAATGCACAATCATTAATCAACCCCAAGTCTAATTCTCAACAGTCTCCAATCTTCTGAAGCATAACGAACAAGTTCTTACATGGTGAACAAGTTCTTACATAGTGAATAAGTTCTTACATGGTGAACAGTGCAAGGGCAGTCATCACAGAAACTTTCGGTTTTGATCACGCATCATGAACTATAAACAACCAAGTCAGATATGATTATTCATTTGATTTTTATACTCAATTTATATGTGAATCCCACATTTCTCCCCTTTTTTTAAAAATAAAATGCTGAAGTGGTAGGTAGATGCAAGGTAAAGGTAGAAAACATAATTTAGTGCTGTAAGAGGGCAAATGTAGATGATCAGGTCACCAATGTTTCTTTTGAAAAGGAAAATTTGCTGGCAAATTCTGTCTGAATTTCTTAAGGAAATTTTCCTCACCCATAGTCACCAGTCACAAAGTGACAGATTTTAGAGCTGATTACTTAAATGGTTTATCGTCAGGACTATTCTAGCCAACCTGAAGCTACGGTCACTTCCTCAATGCTGCATTAACGGTAAGGTTGGTGGGTGGGAACAATGTAAAGTGGGGAAGGAATTTCCCTACACAATCCAGTCACATTGCCTCCAAACTTGCTTATCCTTCTGCTCTCCCCAAACCACAGTTTCAGAGCTTCATACCTACAGATATCCTGGGGGGTTAGACGAGAACAAGAGTTGTCCTGCAAATCACTGTTCCTATTACGATTTTGTGCCCTGCAGAGCCCTCCCCACTTGGCTGCTCCAGGACCATCCACTGGGCAGATAACACACATCCCATCAGGAATTCCCGAGGCCCACCTTGGAGGCAAAGCTGCCAACGCTCATCGTTTCTGGACATGCCATTTTTTCCTTGCCCTTTCAATGTTCTAGTTAGGCTACACCTGCAATCCCTGCCACTCTGTATAAAATTACAGGCTTGATTTTTGTGAAGAACTGAATTTACATAACTTGTTTTTTGTTGTTCATGGTTGAGGAAGAGGAGGGATTCTGCCTTTTGCTCATGATTCGTGTGCGTTTTGCTGGAGGTTGCTGCTTAGGTTCTTGCCACTCGTTCACTCTCCCAGCATTGCTGCGCCTGTGCTCTCCCGGCTTAGCATTAAATGAGTTTCTTCGTTCAGTTCTGGATTGCTGTCTCTGCTTGCAAATTATTTTCCACAACGACTCCTCTTATCTCTCTCTCTCTCTCTCTCTCTCTCTCTCTCTCTCTCTCTCTCTCTCTCTCTCTCTCTCTCTCTCTCTCTCTCTCTCTCTTTCACACACAGATGAGGTTAAATACATTTTCTACTGCCACATTCAGGACCCATTAAAACCTTTTCCAAGTTCAGGGCTGGGTAAGTCTTCGTCATTTGGCTCCCTGATCATCACAGAGCCATTGTGTTCTGCTACACAAAATAAATGATTAGAGGAAGACACAGAGCCCGTATCTGTTTTAAGAGAGAATAGTTTCTCCACTGTGTCTCTGTTGACATTCTGTGCTATTTGTAGTGGAGGGACTGTCCTGAGCATCGCGGGATGTTCGTAGCATTCCCAGCCTCTACCCTGTAACAATGCCTCCCCCAGTTGTGGCAAGAAAAATGTCTTCAGGTATTGCCAGATTTCCCTAAGGGGCAAGGCTGCTCCTAGGGGAGAATGACTGGAGTGGAAAGATCAGACACACCCAACTTCAAGCAACTTGTTAAGACAGCCTCAAAAATAGTGACCCGGCTCAGCTGTTCACCCAGCTGTGTGGACCACCTGTGGCTAATTACTTTGACCAGATTACTGAGTTACCAGTTTGGGCATGTGGTCTCAGTACAAGCAACTATATGTGCTCTGTGGGCTGGAGCCCCTGGTGGGATTGGGTTGCATGCACTCTACTTCTCTCTGCTCTTCAACTTGCTAACTGATGGCAGTTCAGAACGATCGCATGACCCCAGCGCAGTTGACTGTGCCAAGGAGAAATAACCATAGTCAATTTTTGCTCAAAGTATTATTGTTGTTGCTGCTATTATTATTATTACATAAAAAAAGGAAAAGTTCCCAAACTTGGGGAATGACATAGGTTTTGACTTCTGCTTTAATGATGATGGATCTGCCTTCTCACTGGCCTCTGTGTGTCCTGATGGCATCTTAAATAGAACACATTCAAGGCCAAATTTAACCTCATCTACTTCTCAAGCAGCATTTGCAAAAACTCTCCAGTTTACGTTAGTTCTTTCCGCTACCTGCACATGAGTTGGCTAATTAAGTTATCTTCCTTCAGACCTTCTGACATATACTTACCTGCTTACATTTCCTAAAGCAAAGGTTGGATCAAAGACTATTCAAAAATAGGAAATGGCCCCCTTAATTACTAAGGTCCAATTTTTAGTTCAATATTTAGGGTTTTCCAATATTTACCCTGAGCCTGTATATTTTTTCTTCCTCTTTGTCTTTTTTCCTTCCTTCCTTCCTCCCTCCCTCCTACCTGCTTCCAGTGTTATCTCCTAACCAAGTATTTTTCAAAATGCAGTCCATGGTTCACCTGAAGAAGAAAATCAACAAAGATACTTTTAAAATCCTAGAATTTTTAAGGATGGGAACTGATTATCTCAAACTGAAATGACATTTATTCCTAAAACTCAGCTCAACCTAACTTCTGTTTTTTAAAACAGTGCTTTTCTTCTGACACTTACCACATACTAACTTGAAGAAGGAGGAGGAGATAAGGGTGGAGGGACTATGCTGGGTTCTTTACACTGATTATTTCATTAAATCTCACAGTAACATTATTCACTTTATAGGTGTGGAAACTGAGGCTGAGGAAGGTTTATTTACTTGCTCATGATTATATTTAGTAAGCAGGGGAGCGTCTCAATCCAAAGTTCACAAAGTCAAACCTGAGCTGTAACCTTGCTCAGACTTTGTTCTGCTATCTCTTTATACACTTGTCTCATGTCTTTTACTGAATACATTTTTGTGTACAAGGCCCTGATAAAGTGGCTCAGTGGAAAAAACATAGCCTCAGTTCTCTGCTTCAGTTCTGGCCTTGGAATTTTGGGCTGCTTCCAGTTGGCCCTAGGGTATCGCCACCTGCCTCCTGTTCAGAACACAGCCAGACCATAAAGGAGGAGGGGTGAAAATGAAAGGTGCAAAGGGCAAGCACCTGCTGTCTTTAAAGGGAGACACCTGGAAAATTCCAAATACCCTTCTGCTTATATCCTATAGTATAGTCCTATGGCCAACCTAGCTTCAAGGGAAATTAGAGCTTGTTTCTTTATCTATGTGGCTTTGAGCCCAAATAAAAATCAGAGCAGAATGGATTTGGGGAGCTTTCTCTGCCATCCAATCTTAATAGACATCTATGGCTCTTCTCCCAGAATTTCCCTTTTTCCAGTTGCAAATCCTTGTCCTTCCTCTGAGCACAATTCTTCTTTATCTCACAGTCATGAGCTTTAGATGCATCTTATTCCAGATTCCAGGGAAGGACAAATGTTTCAGAACCAACCAGTTAGAGATGGGTATATGATCCTAGTCAGGCAGATGTATCAAATTAGAGTGAATCCTGGACTTTGCTGGAGTAATTGGATCTTAGGGCATCAACTGGAGGCCCGCGGAGTCTACAGCCATCGCAGGAGGAGGCAGAGCTAGAAGCAGAGAGGGAGAGGGATCCTGATGACATCACTTGAGGCCCCAGATCAAGCCCTGCTTAATGCTAGGATCTACCCCTGGAAGTTTTACTTACATGATCCAATGGATTCCTTATTTTGCCTAGGCTTGTTCAGGTAGGGTTTTCTGTTCCTCAATCGTGTGCTAAAAGAACAAAGTCAATAAAGGGTCACTAATAAGATATTCATCTTTGAATTTTTCGCACCAGTGTATTGCTTTGTATATCATAGATGCTTCAGAAGTGATGACTGGGAGAATAAAAGAAAAAAATGAATGTGACTGATTCTCAGGCCAGCTCCATGAAGTGGCAAGAATTTCATTAGTTTCTTTTATTTCAAATATCTTCTCTGACCATGTTTACTTTTGGGAGTCACAATTATGAAAAACAGGCCAGCCAGCGTGAGATGTTTCTTAGAGCTCCTATTAAGACCTTGAAAAGGAACCAAAAAGGGAAAACCTCCCCAGATCCGATCAGGCTGCATCCACATGTGAAAGCAGAACCATTTCCAGTGGTGCCAGCTAAAATTTTATTTTCACAGATCATCTGTTGCTTGCTTTCCTGGTGATGAGACACAGTGAAAGCACCATTTCATGTCACCGATGGTGTATGTACTCATGTAGGTGGACAGTTCCTACTCAGGCCAGTGCAGGGGACAGGGGTAAGATTTCTGCAGCAGGCCCTCCAGTGGAGCAAAATATAAGACTAATCCAAGCATTTGTTATGTATGCCCACTCTGCTTCCCAAACAGATATGAGTGGATTTTCAATAAAAGGTGCATGTACAACCGATCTGTTAGAATGAGGATAAGGGACAAATGCCCTTCCAGGAAGCGTGATGATATCTATTAATTACAAAGATAAATGATAGCTCCATTAATGGGAGCCTCTCATGCTCATGGTTAAGGGAGCTATGCTAAGCACTTCACTTGTACCTTTTCATTTCATTGTTACAACTCTGTGATGGTAGCTCCTGTTATTATGCGGATTTTATAAGAAACTGAGTGCAAAGAGGTAAAGTGACCAGCTCAGGATTGTACACTGGAAATACATACATACAGCATAGCTGAGCCAGGATTTGACTCCAGACAGTCTGATCTGGGACACGAATCAGAGAATTAGGGGGGTCCTTGTGGTAGAGTCCAGCAATCTGGGTTTGAATCCCTGTATTTCCACTTGCTAGCCAATGACCGTGGCAAGTTGCTTCACTTCTTTAAGCTTCAGGTTATTCATCTTTAAAATGGGGGTAATGATACCTACCTTTCGGGTTCATGGTGAAGACTACAGAGATAGAGGGAAGATGTGTAGGACAGTGACTGGTGCAAAGGGAGTGGGAGAGACATAATGGAATACTCTACATGGGACCCTCTTCTCTCTTTTAAGTAGCACTCTAATGTTCTAATGATCTAATAATAAATATTCTAATATTAAGCAAATGTTAGACTGTTAACTGTGGGACTATGAGTTTTTACCTCCTTTCCAATGCCTCTTGCAAAGGACATCATCCATCTCTCACCATTTCATTCTGGTGATGTTCTCAAAGTTGTACCCCTTTGGGAATGATAAAACTCTAAAAATTAAGAAGGACATTCCAGGGGTTCAAACTGGGCAGTGATCGGATGTGAAATAATAAATGGAGCAGACTGCCTGTCACTTTTCCTTACTGAGTATGCAAATCCTCCATAAAGCTCATCAAATACAAAAGTAGGATTTAGCTGGTATGGCCCAGCTCCCCTCACTGTGTGCTTTTGAAATGAGCTCTTCTTTTTGTTAAGCAAATAAATAACAAAGTCTCTAGCTGAGTGTCCTCAGAATCGTAAGAGTGACAGTGTCATTCAGGGCTGCTGACATGAAGAAAAGTTGGGGCACCGGAGTGCACCCATTAGTGATTATGTGGAGGGATAGTCCTGTTACAGAAACCACTGAGATGATGTACCACCAGCTTGGAAACACTGGTGTGTTATTTCTGCTATGGAAAGACGTTAAGTGGGTACAGCAGGCCTCTGCTTTATAACTTGAAAAGCCTTAAAGTCAAGCACTGGGTGTGTGTGTGCCTGTGCACATGCATGAGTTTAAAGCTAAATAAGCAAAACCCAGTGGGGAAAAAAAATCATACCCCTTTGATTAGATTCTGTTTCTGTGAAAACTGATTAGAAACTTCGGCTGGGAGGTGTCTTGTTTTGTGCGTTCTGAGCACCCCTCAGCAGGTCAAAGGGTCAAGGAGGAGCATATGGGCTCAGGAACTAGATCTAAATTAGACGAGTACAGACAGGTCCCAGACTTGAATTACTTGTTAATCTAATAGCATTCTTTCTCTTAGGGAATAAAAAGGAAAAACAGTCTGCAGTGAACGCTTTGACCGGGAGCCACCAGCCCAGGGCAGCGGTGTCCCTGGGAAGCTCCTGAGCCCCGCGGGACTTGCTGATTTCAAGGCGTTAGCCAGGTGTTCCGCCTCCGTTTTTTCTCCCCTGCTTCTCTCATCTGTTTTCTCCTCTTTTCTATCTTCCTTTCCTTTTCAACTTTGCCTTCTCTCTCTCTCCATCGTTCTTCCTTCTCTTCTTTCTCCTTCCTGCCTGTTTATAGTCCACTTTTTCCTTCTTTTCCTTACTTTTGAAATAGTCCTTAATTTGTACTATGTACCCAGGGGAAGCAACTAGGAAGTTGGGAGAGTAACCCAAGTGTTATGGTCTAAATATCTGTGTTCCCCCGAAATCCCTATATTGAAAGCCCAGTGCCCAGGGTGATAGTACAGGTAGTGGGGTCTTTTGGGGTGTGATTAGGTCACATGATGGAGTCCTCATGAATAAGATTAATGTTCTTATACATTAATCTTTCTTATACAAGAGACTGCAGAAAACTAGCTCTCCCTTCTACCATGTGAGGATACAGCAAGCAAGAACTCTGCAACCCAGAATAAGGCCCTCACCCAATCATACTGGCATCCTGACCTTGGACTTCTGGCTTTCAGATCAGTGGGAAATAAATTTTTGTTGTTTATAAGCTACCCAGTCTGTGGTATTTTGTTAAATAGAAGCCTGACAGATAGGACATCAAAGCCATCTTGAGATACAGGCCAGGCTAACCATTTACCAGGTTTGCATTAAATACAGACTGCTCTGGCTAATTCCATTACTCAGCCATGTCACGGCATATCCCTTAAGGTCAGCATTCATTGTGACAAAATAAAACACAGTGTGGTATGATTTTATTACACCCAGTGACACACATGAATGACTAGGAGAAAACCTAAAGAGCTTTTCTTTCTTTAAAAGCTTCCCTGTTCCTAGAATTAATACCAATTTATCACAGCTGATGGTCGAGACTCTTAGGTTTTCCAATTCCTATAATTCACAACATCTAAAGTTAAGTGTATTTGCTAGTAGAGGTAGACTTAACTGTGAGCTGAAAGCAGACAAATCATGTCAAAAATTATGTTTTTGTAAAAGGCCTACATGTAACTTGTGCTATTGCCATGTGGTCTCAATTCACCAAAAAAAAAAAGAAAAGTTATGTAAAGAACAGGGTGATTCACAAGCTATAGCCACTCTCAAAATCTACCCAGTTCTTCTGAATTTCACCAGACTCTGCTTCAGGACTGACACAGTCCTCTTAACAAGGGATAGTCCCCTGGGACTGCCGTCAGCTGAGTGAATGATGTGTTTTTACCTCCAGCACGGCAAGCTACTAGAAAGGCCTGCTTAGCCACCACGAGTGTTTGAAGAGGTATCTTGGAAGGAAGCAAAATTTTTAAAGGGTTGGGTGGTCTGAGGTGGCACTGCTTGTCAGAAGGCTACTCCATTTCATCTTAAAAATACTATGTTGATCCCAGACCATACCATGTTTCTGCCTAAACATTACACTAGACAAGCCTTATGTAAATTACTGCACTCAGTCCCATACTGTGGGCCTCTGATTCTATTTTTAGCAACGTCAAAGGGGAGAAGGAATCACAGAATGGTGCATTTGATATGCCTAATACTGCTCTCAGAAGGTCAGCTCCACACATGCCTTCCCCACAGGCCAGCATTCCCCAGCGCTCTTCAAACAGCAACCTCCTGCATGAAAACCCTTGAGGCCCGTCCAAGTTGCCCCTCCCAGTGCCCAAGCCGCCTCCTTCAGGTCTAGAAGGAAATCTAAATGGTTCAGCATTTTGGCTGGCTCTGTTCCCCATGGTGTTCCTTTCCGCCCGTGATGGAGGCCTGCCAAATTGCTAGTCTTGGCAGTGACGCCAGAGAAGGGGAAATAAGGATGAAAATTGTAGCTGCAGTCTGTATGTGTGTGTGTGTGTATGTGTGTGTGTGTGTGTGTGTGTGTCTTTGTGGACCTGTGTAAGTTGGTGTGCTCCCAGCCACTGACTTTTTGCAATTATTTTTGCATAAAGTCACAGCGTAGGGTGAATTCTAGGATTGGGGAAGACATAGAATCTGATCATCAACTGTCACAGCTTACATTGGAAACCTTTCTTATGCTAACTGAAGCTTCACTTTTTCTTTGTGGTTCTACTATGAAATATACACACAAAAAGAATATCATGGCTATGAATATATGAATGAGCATAACATATTTGTATATGCATTCTCTGCCTATATATGTATATAAAAGAAAAAAATTGATTAAAACCCATGTATATAGCATGCAGCTTAAGAAATAAAAGAAAAAAAATAGAAGGTTCTCCATACCTTTGACATGTCCCCAGTTGAATTCTTGTCCCTTCTTTCTAATGTTCATAATTCTCTTTCATTTTGTTGTACACTGTTACATGTCAGTCTCTGAAGAAGCATTGTTACACTTGTGTTTTTAGAATTAAATAGAGTACTTACTGTGGTCCTCTGCAACTTGCGTTTTCCACTTCATATGATTTAAAATTCATCTATGCCAGTTTATATGGTATATATTATGAATGCATTAGAATGAAGTTGAATGAATGAATGTAGCTCATTCATTCTCACCACTGTAGAGCATTTTATGTTATGACTGCATCCCGGTATATTATCTAGTCTGCATTTACGGACATTGTGCTCTTTCTGGTTTCTTTGCTAACAGAAGCAAGGCTTCTGTGAGCATTCACTTACCTGACTCCTGGCATACACAGGCAAAAGTTTCTCTAGGGCACAAAATATATGTGAAGAGCAGCGTCATGGGGTGGGTAGCACAGTCAGTTTTACTGCCCAATGCCAAAGTGCTTTCCAAAGTGGTTGTATAAAGGCGCATTCCCAGCAGGATACACATGGTCAGGCTGTCCAGCATCCCCACCAACATTTGGTGTTGCCAGACTTTAGCAAGTGTGACAATCTGACCTGTGCAAAATAGTACCTCGTTAGGATTTCAATTTGTGCTTCTCTGAATACTAGTGAGCCAGAACACCTTTTCATGTTTATTGGCCATTCATACTTCCTTTTTTGAATTCATGTCTTTTGGCTATTTTTACTCTGGGAATTGTTTATGTCTTTTACTTGTTGATATATAATACTTTTTTTAAAGAACTATACTCCAGATACTAACACGTTATGGTTTGTACATGTGATACATGTCTTTCTACTTTCTTTATAAAGCCTTTTGACAAACTGAAGGTTTTTATTTTAATGCAGTCAAAATTACCAATATTTTTTGTTACAGTTAAGTTTTTTATTTTGTTTAAGGAATTATAGCTGACATTGAGATCATAAGGAGATTCTATTTAATTTCTTAAAAATTATCAAGTTTTGTTTTCACACTTACATCTTTAATAATCTATAACTGGTTTTTATACGTGACATAGGAAGGAATCTATATTTTAAAAATGGATAGCCAAGTGCCTCACCACATTACTATTTACTGCATTGTCTACGTGCCTACTGGCATTTATCAGGCTTCGCATATGTGGTATTCTATACTGTATTCCACACTGGGTCCTATATTATACTCCATCAGTATGTTTGCTGCATGGGTGAGATGTTCTTAACTGTTAAAGCTTTGCAGTAAGTCTTGATTTTTGTATTCTCTTTAATGAGCGGTATAGTGGCTATTCTTAACCTTTTGTCCTAGAGAAATTTTAGAATCAACATTTCAAGTTTCACTAAGAACTCTATAGGGATTTATATTAGAATTTTATCAAATATGTAAATCAATTTGGAGAGAATTAATGTATATACAATATTGAGTGCTTGGATCCTTGAACATGCTTCTTTTATTCCTCTGTCCCTCCCTCCCTCTCCTTTTCTAACTTCCTTCCTAATTCCCTCCCTCTTTTTCCCACATTTCACCCATCATAGGCAAACATTCTGATTTATTTGTTGTGAATCTTCTGGTCTGTATATGCTTTTGTAACATACGCTTTTGAGTGTATTTTAATTTCCATACACGTTATTGAATAATATCATTGTTATTCTTCTCCATCCTGTCTTTCACATACACTTAAATACTTAGAGGCATAGCTAGGCAGTTGTTCTTGCTAACTGCTGCATAGAACTCCAGCATGGCATGTGAAGCTACCCTATTTTACCTATTCACTCCCCTAGTTATGGGTATCCAGATTAACTTCCACTCACTCTGCCCTCCTTACATACACACCATAATTTCACAAACAACCTCTTAGAGATGTGTGTAGGTGAATATCTTTAGGGGACTATTCATACAGACACAGAAACTCCGCATCGTAGAATATGCATATGCTTAACGTGGCTGCATTTTGACAGATTTCTCTCCAGAATAGCTATAGTATGTAGTTCCCAGTCCCCACTTTCCTGTTGCATGATCTAACTTTCCAGTCTAATAGGTATAAATAGATAGTACTTTCTTTAATAAGCATTTTTCCAGATCACTAATGACTTTAAGAGTCTCTTGAGCTGTTTATTTGGCTTTTGGGCTTCCTTTTCTGTCATTTTCCTATCTGTGTATGATGAACATGTCCCCTATTGGGTAGCTGCTTTTTCTTGTTGATTTATAGGACATTCTCACATACCCTAGATATTAATCTCTTAACTGTTTTAGACATTGAAAATATCTTCTTTTATATCAATTGTTTATTAACTTTGTCCACAGTGTCTTTTACTGAACAGAAGTTCTTTATTTTAAAAAATTATTTTTTACTTTTTTAATTTTATTGAGATTAATTGGCATATAACATTGTATTCATTTAAGATATACAACAAAATGACTTGATATGTATATACATATTTTAAATGACCACCACAAGTTTTATTAACATTCATCACTTCACATGGTTATAAATTTTTCTTAGGATGACAAGTTTTAAGATCTGCTTTCCTAGCAACTTTCAAATATCCATCGTTAGCTATGGTCACCATGCTGTACATTACATTCCCAGAGCTTATTTATCTTTTAACTGGAAGTGTGTCCCTTTGACCACCTTCATCCATCCTGCTCCATGCCTCATTGCCTCTGGTAACCACCAATCTGTTCTTTTCTAGGAGTTCAGTTTTCTCAGATTTGACATATAAATGAGATCATACAGTATTTTTCTTTCTCTAACTTGTTTCATTTAATATAAAGCCCTCAAGGTCCATTCATGTTGTCTCAAATGGCAGGAATTTCTTCTTCTTTGTGACTGAATACAATTACATATATACTACAGTTTCTTTATCCATTCATTCATTGATTGATGTTTCAGTTGGTTCCATATCTTGGCTGTAATGAACAATGCTTCAATGAACATGGGGGTGGAGATAATTTCTTTGAGATAATGATTTTGCTTCCTTTGGTTATATATCTAGAAGTGGAACTGTTAGATCAAATGGTAGCTCTATTTTTAATTTTTTGAGGAATCTTCATATTGTTTTCCACAGTGGCTCTGCCAGTTTACATTCCCACCAACAGTGCTTGAGGATTCCATTTTCTCCACTTCTTTGCTAACACTTGTTATTGTCTTTTTGATGATAGCCATTCTAACAGGCATAAGATGATATGTCTCTGTGCTTTTAATTTATATTTCCATAATGATTAGTGATGTTGAGCACCTCTTCATGTATCTACTCACTATTTGTGTGTCTTCTTTGGAAAAATGTCTATACAGTTCCTCTATTTTTTTAATCAGAAATTTTTTTGGTATTGAGTTATATGAACTCATATTTTTTAGATATTAACCCCTTATCAGGTACAGGATTTGCAGCTATTTTCTACTATTCCATAGGTTGCCTTTTCCTTTTGCTGATGGTTTCACTTGCTGTGCAGAAATTTTTAGTTTGATGTAGTCCCACATGTTTATTTTCTCTGTGATTGCCTTTGCTTTTGGTGTCAAATCTAAATATCATTGCCAAGATCACTGTCAAGGAGTTTACTGCCTGTGTTACTTCCAGGACTTTTTTGGTTTCAAATCTTAAGTTCAAGTCTTTAATTCATTTTGAATTGGTTTTTGCATATGGTATAACACAGGGGTCCAGTTTCATTCTTTTACATGTGGCTGTCCAGTTGTCCCAACATCATTTATTAAAAAGACTATTCTTTCTCCATTGTATACTTTTGGCTCAAAAATGAATTGGCCATATATTCATGGGTTTATTTCTAGGCCCTTTATTTTTTTCCATTGATTAATGCATATGTTTTTAGGCAAATACCATACTGTTTTGATTACTATAGCTTTATAATATAGTTTGAAACCAGGAAGTGTACTGCCTCCAGCTTTGTTCTTCTTCCTCAAGATTTGCTTCAAGTGTTTGTGTCTTTTGTGGTTTCATACAAATCTGAGGATTTTTTGTTCCATTTCCATGAAAAATGCCATTGCAATTTTGATAGGGATTGTGTTGAACCTGTACATCACTTTGGGTAGCATAGATATTTTAACCATATTAATATTAATTCTTCTAATTCATGAGCATGGGATATCTTCCCATTTATTTGTGTCATCTTCAATTTCTTTCATTCGTGTCTTACAGTTTTCCATGTACAGGTATTTCACCTCCTTGGTTAAATTTATTCCTTCTTCAGTGTCTTTCAGAACTTGTTTATTTTGATGTATTCAAATTAATCCTCTTTTCCCTATGGTTTGGCTTTGTTGCGCAAAAGTTTCCTAACTGTGGTAGACAGAGTAATGGCCTCCAAAGATGTCTGTATCCTAATCCCCAGGATGTATGAATATATTACCTTACATGGAAAAAGAGACTTTGCAGGTATGATTAAGTTAAGGATCTTTAGATTGATAGATCAGCCTTGATTATCTGGGTGTATCTGCTCATGTAATCATGAGGCTCCTTAAAAAAAGCAGGAGAGTGAGAGTTAAAAGAGATGTAACCACAGAAACTGAGGTCAGAAAGAGAGAGATGAAGATGTTATGCTGCTGCTTTGATGCCAGAAGAAGGGGCCGCATATTATGTCTACAGTCTTGAGAAGGAACACAGTCTTACTGGCACCTTAATTTTAAAATTTCTGAAAATGAATTTGTGTTGTTTAAGCCAATAAGTTTGGTAATGTGTTATGCCAGCAGGAGAAAATCGATATACTAAATCAAAAAGTTATTTTCCTGCGTTTCTGTTCAAGAATTTTATAGTGTAACTTTAAGTTAGATTTTTAATCCATCTTTAGGCCACCCTGTAAGTAGTGTTATATAGGAATCCACAATTATTTTTTTCCAATGGTAAGACTGTATTCCCAACACCATCTTCTAAGCAATATAGTCTTTCCCCATTGATTTATGGTGCCAGTTTGTCATATATATGAAGTTCTCTTATATGCTGGGCTCTCTATTCTTTGTAGCTGTTCTATTTGTCTTCTCTCCATTTATTAGAACTTCTTTAATTTTGTTCAATAAAGTTTTCTGATATTCTCTATGAATTCCTACACACATACTTTCTAAGATTATTCTTAGGTATTTTATGTTTTCTTATTGCTATTTTCAATTCTATATTTCAGAACATTTATTGTTGGTTTGCTTCTGATGGGACAAAATGTGACTGATTTTTGTATATGAGTCCCATTTTCACCCTTTGGCTAATTGCAGTTATTAACAACAGTATTTGTCTATAGTTCCGTTTGGTTTTCTATATAGAAAATCTATCATTTGAAGATGTTTTGATATCTTATTATTATGGACTGAATTGTTGACCTTTCTATGCCCCCCAAATTCTAATTCTAATTCTCAATATGATGGTATTTGGAGCTGAGACCTTTGGGAGGTAATTAGGTCCAGATAAAGTTATGAGGGTAGGGTCCTCATGATGGGATTAATACCCTCTTAAAAAGTGACTAGAGCTTACTCTCTCTCTCTCTCTCTCTCTCTCTCTCTCTCTCTCTCTCTCTCTCTCTGCCACATAAGGACACAGCAAAATACTGGCCACTTGCAAGATGTGAAGTGAGATCTCACCAGGAACCAAACTGGCCAGCATGTCAGTTTGTTATTGAAACCCCTCAGCTTATGATATTTTGTTATAGCAGCCCAAGCAGACTAATACACTTCCTTTCCATATATTTACATCATTATTTATCTTGCCTTACTGTTCCAATTAGCTCTCTAGTACATTATTGAATGAAAATAGTAATGCAAGGTATCCACACTTTATTTTTGAGTTTAAATGAAATGTTTCTAATTTTTTTCCATTCCCACAATGCTTGCTATATATTTCTGGTAGACACACTTTATCAAGTTAAGGAAGATTCCTTCAATCCTATCTTGCTAAGGTAGTTGAGTTGTATCAACTGCTTTATCTACTTCTATAAAGATGACTATATGATTGTTCTTCTTTAAAATAATTAATTTGTAAAATTATGTCAATAGGTTTATAATGTCCCAACATTTATTTCCTTGGATAAACATGTTTTATACATATTCCTGTATATTTTATTTTTTGTTTATTTTAATGAACTTGGTTTTCTAATTTTTGGTTTAGGTAGGATTATTGAATCTATGTTTATTAGTGAGATTAATGTGCAGTTTTATTTTCTCACATTCTTCCTTCTTATACCAAAGTTAAACTTATCTTGCTAAGTAAGTTGGGTGAGTATAACCTCTTTCTATGTTCTCTAGATTGAATAAGAGGGATACTATTTGATCCCTGAAACTTTGGTATAACTCATACAGTTACTGGACCTGTTATGATAAGATATGAAACTCCTGATTCAATTTCTTTAATGGTTATAAGAATATTCTAACTTTCTGTTTCTTTCCAAATAACTTTTTTTCTAGAGATGTATCTATTTTGCCTAAGTTTTCAAATTTATTGGCATTAAGCATAAATAATACTCTCTTATTAAATTTTAATCTATGCTGTCTCTGCAGTTATATCCCTCTTTCATTTCTCGCATTTCTTGTATGTTTTCCTCTGTTTTTTTCTTGATCAATTTCCCTATAGGTTTGGCTGTTTTATTAATCTTCTTCCAAGAACAGCCTTTTTGATTTGTTGATTCTCTGTATTATATCTTATTTTCTATTGCATCTATCACCCTCACTAGTTATTAAAGATTTTATGATAACTTTAAAAATACCTAACATTTTTTGAGAGGTTGGCATTAACCAGGTACCGTACTGAAATGCTCATATATATATCTTATACATTATCTTATTGTGTCCCCATGATAGCTTTAGGAGGAAGATACTATCATTATATCTATTTTACAAATTAGGAAACCTGAGAAAGGCACAGAGCCAATAAATCACAAAACTGGGATTCAAATCCAAGCCACATGCCCTATGCTATTCCCCTGTTTTCTTTGGAATAGAGCTCAAAGCATAAAGACAATGTTTAACTCCAGGGAATAAATTAGTAATGTCAGAATTTCAGGTATGGTATGAAGCTATAGAAAATTTTTGTTGAATTTGGAGTTGAAAACTACAGTCAGTTCATGTCTACTACCTTCAGCAGTACTTCTATGCTAAGGATGGTGGAATGAGAACTTGTAATTATCATGTGAGTTCTCTCCAGGCTTTTTATTTCCAGATATGTATGAGCCAAGAAATAATTGTCAGACATATAATGGAATACTTTCTGCAAATTATCAAATTGTCTTCTAATAAATGATAATTTTTTTGAATGTCAGTTTTTAAATAGCTTGTTTGGAATCAGTTTTTCAAAGCATTTTCAAATGCTGCATCTACTTCTCACACTTCTTACAACTTCAGCAGGCTATAGTTTGACAGGAATGTTATTATTCCTAACCTACAGATGCAAATATGAGAAGTTAAATAACTTGCTCAAGGTTTTTAGTGAAAGGCAGAATGATTCTCTAATGCAGATTTTCTGACTGTCAGTTTGTTCATAGCTTTTTTTATTCATACATTCCACATGTATTTATTAAAGACCCACTGTATGTAAGATACAGTGTTGGGCACTATAGTGTAATAGAAAGTTGTATAAGTCAGATATAAGCCATTCACAAAAATAATTATAATAAAATGTTACAAGAGAGTTCAAGTAAAAGGTTTTGGGAAATTCCATAGGAGAGAGAGAATTTATTTTTTAGTGGAAAGAAGAAGAGTCTAATATTTTTCTACTAAGTTCTAAATCAGTCTTAAAAATTAATTAACATCAAAAGTCCAGAGGGATTTGGGGAGGAAATTTGCAATATAATATTACATTTCATGTGATAGAATAAACAGACCAGAGTATCAAAGAAAATTCGGAAAAGAACTGAGCAAAGGGGGTAGCTCAATATACTGTAATACTACCCTCAGCTGGATTTAAGGAACTTTCCAGATTTCTATAGTCCATGGTAAGACCATCATTCTCATCATCAGACACGGCCTACTTCTGCTTTATGATAACCAAAAATAAGGCTGTAAATGGAATTGACCTTCTCCTAAGAAAACATCAGAACTAATGTCATTGTGCCTCATGTACCTCAATCTTTTCTATAAGTCCAAGAACCAGGTCAGCAAGGAACATATAGAAATATCTCTACATATAAGGATCTGCATTCCCGAATGTCCTGATCCTCCCACTCTGCTCTCTGTCACTTATGTTCTCTTTTTTGGCATAATCTTCCACATCCCCAGTTTTCTCCTTTAACCATTCATCCCTTTATTTTACAATCTAGCTAAAAGGGTCAAGGAAAGTGGATTCCAATTACCTTTTCTGAAGCCCTCAAGTGGTACCTACTTTTCTCACCGTGCTGATACTATGAACTCAAGAGAGAATGACTGGTGCCTTCCTCAGTTATCACTGTTTTCTCAGATCCTTTCTCTTCAATCTTACTTCAAAAACTCCAGGCGGAAAGCATATGCCATTAGACAAAACCACCTACTGCTCTTCCTTCTTATCATTCCCTCATCTTTCAGTCAAACAACTCACTGAAGCTTTTACCACTTGGCTCATGGTCTATCTCCATCTCTATTCCTGTCAACACTCTTGGTGACTTCAACAAGTATGTAGATGGTCCATTCAACAACCTGTCCTCTCAGAGCCTGGACCTCTTTGTTTGGAATGCTGTCTTCATTCAATCCACCTCAATCATTTACTCACAGTTTGCTTTAGACCTCGTCATGACATTTAACACCTCCAAATCTCAATTTCAAGCATTCTGTTCTTTGGCAATCACTCTTAGCTTTCCAACATATTTATCCCAGTACTCTAGCCACATTTCTTTAATGCCATTGGGAGCTTCAGTTCATTGCCCAGGCATCTTTTTCCTTTATATTATATCTCTTCTTGTTTCTATCCTCTTTAAGTAGACTAAATTCCTCCTTTGCATACAACCTAAATATCCTTTTCCCTTTCTTTCTCTCTAAGAGTCACGTGGCAAAACCGCAGCCCTAGTTAAATGAAACTCTTTGCCTCACCTTTGCCTGTATCTGAGTAGAGTATGGCTGGGGGGAAAAAAAATCTATTACTGTGCTACATGGGTTCACTCTAAATTTACAATCACAAAGCTCAAGTGGATCTTCAGCCCTGCTCAGCCAATCTTCACCTCCCTAGTCAATTTCCTTTCCCACTCCTTGAGAAGATTATTTCACACCTTCCATCTCTTCAAACCTGTTCTCTCTCA
The DNA here is from genome assembly GCF_040802235.1 of Manis javanica. Taxonomy (NCBI): domain Eukaryota; kingdom Metazoa; phylum Chordata; class Mammalia; order Pholidota; family Manidae; genus Manis; species Manis javanica. Next base: position 97,890,166 of record NC_133163.1, on the reverse strand, counting down.
CTCATAACTGATGATTTCACTTTCATTTCACTGTGAGAAATAAGAACAATTAGAAAAGAAAAATGAATCTTCTAACACCAAATTTGTCGACCTAACTGTATCTGTACCCTATCTTCAGCTTTCTTTTCTGGAAAATGGAATAAACATACTATTTCCCATCAAATGCTTGTGTAATGGATGAATCTCATGTCTTTTAACCTACTTGAGAACTATGCTCTTTCCCTTCTCTCCTGAATCCTCACATTCTCCTTTCTAGTGGGTCATTTCTACTAACAGACAGGGTGGAATATCTCTTGCTAGGGAAGAACTCATTCATCTTCCAGGTGAGGAGGAGCAGATTCTTGGATTGGTGAAGAGAGGAGCTCAGCTCAGCTCACCTCAGTTTCTTTCTCTCTCTTTCCTCTTTGGACTCCACCTGCCTAAAGAAAACTTACGTTTTATTCCTTTTCTTAAAATCACACATTTTATAAGGGCAGACCCCAGTAGGGAAGATCTAAAACTGCTCAGCGCTGCCAGGAAGTGGGCAGATAGCCTGCCTAATTCTCTATAAAATACTTTTAAATTGTGCTTGGCTAATTGACTTAAATCCACCTGTCCCAGTAATTTTGTAGTAATAAAAGTGATATTTTGATCTTTGGCTGCTTGTTTCCTATCTCCCTGGGATTCACAGTTTGGGCAGATACAAAGGGGATTTTTTTTTTAATTGGATTTTCTCAAACACCAACATATAAGAAAATATTCCCTAGCACATGTCTTTTTCGATCTCTTACCCTATTACACAAAAATGCTCTCCGTGAAAGCCCAATACCCACCATGTTTGTTTGACTTACTGTCAAATTCTCCCACCTCCTCTTACCTCCTCAGGCTCTCAGCCAACATACCACTAAAACTATTCTGTCAACACCACTAATGATTTACATCTTGCCAAATCCAGTGGCCAGTTCTCAGCACTTGAATTACGCAGCCTCTCAACCTCCTTTGCCACAGTTGATTATTTCTTAAAATGCATTTTTTTCCCCCTTGGCTTCCTGAACACCAGGCTTTGCTTCTGGGAAACCACCGAGGTAGGTTTTCATCCTACTGAGCTGACCAGCTCACTGGCCAGTTGCTTTTCATTCTTCATTTTCCCTCTCCCACCACCACATAACAATTTTCAAGCTATCATTCCCTTATTGTTCTTAACCCTCCCCGCCCCCGTTTCCCCGTCAGCAAGCAAACTAGCATAGGCATTCTGTCACTTTGGTAATGTCCTTTCTTTTTCTTTTCTCTTTTTTAGAAACTCCCCCTTCATTCTCCTGTTGTCACAGAAGACTTTTATCTTTCAGCTTCAACTGAAATCCCTCTTTCCTCTGAAGATGTATTTACGGCTCTTTTTTCATGCCCTGGGCACTTCATGGGGGGAGAGGGAATACCTACCTTTCATTGCTTTCTCATTGCTGCTTTCAAACCATGCTTTTATATTTATATGTAAAATACGCTCCTCCTTTGAAGTCCACTCCTTCTGGATTCACCACTTATTATTTATTCTCTATTATCCTCCAGATGTCTTACCCTCCTTCATTAGTATTAGACTGTCTTTGACTGGTCTTCTTGCTACTTTCCCAACACACTGGGCAAACTGCCTCAGGGCCTTTGCTTAGGCTGTCCCCTTTTCCTGAGTCACTCTTCACCAAGAAGAGTGCCAGTTAACTTCCATTATCTCAGTGAAGCCTTCCTGACATCTCTTCTAAAATTACAAGCCTCCCAGTTTAGCATTTCTTAGCTCTTTTCCATGTTTTTTCTTTTAAGGTTCCTCCTAATACATGACATATGTCAACCAAAAACAAAACAAAACCAACATAGGGCACAGCTGCAAAACAATTAGTCACATTTACTTGGGGTCTTAGGGATTGCGACCTAGGAGACACAGATTTAGGTAGCAATCCAAATTGTGCTCTAAATTGCTGACAAAAATTTAAGGGTTTTAAAAGTAAACAGCAGGAAGTTTGTTCATTTACATAAGTTGTTTTGAATGCTTTGTGATTGGAGTTGGCAGAGAAGTTTGTACACTATTCAATTATTGACTGGTTGCTATACAAAGCCAGGTAAGAGTCCATACAAGTCTACAACAGATGGTGGTTTCAGGAATTCAGTTTGGCAGCAAACTATACCCATTTTTCTTCTGAGATATGAAATTGCTGACTTAGTGGCCTCCATACTGTATTTTAGGTGCTTCCCTTGGCCGTGTTGACTCTATATTGATTTTAGTTTATCACATCCCACACATAATACATCTTTTATCTTATTTGCTTATTGTCTGTTTCCCTTATTAGAATATAAATAAGCTCCATGAAGACAGTAATTTTTTTGTCTGCTATGTTTCTTTCAAACAGTGCCTAGTTCATAGTAAGCCTCCTATATTTGTTTATCAAACAAATAAATGGATGAATGAATTTTCCTGCATGAATTTAGCATGCATGTAGTTGGCCCCTTCTCTGTTTTGTCAGAATCTCTTAAAGTTCATGGCTGTCACCTAACTCAGCTTCGACCACCACCTGCTAACTTCTCCACATTAGCATCCATGACCTCATACTCTCCCAGTTCTGTCATTAGATCCTCATCTTTTACCAGACAGTTTTTGAAGAGTATTTTGGCAACCTATATAAAGACATCTTTAAAAAATTCTTTTGATCCCCAAATCCTATTCATAAAAGTGTATCTGAAGGGAGGAATTTGGGGAAAAAAAGGCAAATAAGTCCATCTTAACTTTAATTTTGATTTGAAACAAATATGAATATTCATTAATTGGAGGGTGTATTATTTATTTATATATATATTCAACAAATATGATTAGATATGTAGTTATTGATTTAATGGGGAAATGTTTATTATTATTTTAAGGTAAAAGAGCCAAAGTTTTACATATATATATATCATATATATATGATATTTATATATCATATATGTACGATAATAATAGGTATATTATTATCCTACTTTTATTGTCTAAGAAATAATACATATTAAGGGGCACATACATAAAAATAAGTTTACAATAGAGATATGGTATAAGTTTGGGAATAAGAAGACAGATCAGAAAGGAAAAGATTGATACTTTGATTAGATAATAACTTATCTATGTCATATAGATAGAAATTATATATATATGTATAGGAAGTTGTGAAACATTTTCAGTAAATATGACATGATTACATAAATATATCATTCGAATTGATTAGAAAACCACTAAGTCAAAAGTAAGATAGGGTTAGCAAATTTTTTCGGAAGAAATAAAACCGGCAAAAATCATGAAAGAATATTCAAACTCACTAGAAATCGAATGTCAGCAAAAATTGTAATGATATAATCTCCCCATTAAATTAGTAGAATATATGTGTAACTATGTATGTACATGTATATGTGTATTTATGTATGTATGTGTGTGTGTGTGCGTGTAAATACAAGCAGGTATATGCATATATGTGTGTGAACACCCGCCTTCCTTCCTTGCCTCCCTCCCTCCCTCATTCTCCCCTTGCTAGATTATGAAAGTTCCATGAGGGGAGAATTATTTCTGTGTGATTGACTGCTTTGATCTTGAGCACAACTTAGAAAACGCTTAATAAATATCTGCTTAATGTACAAACACTAACGAAGTTATGGTGAAACTGATGTGCATTTTCAACTCAGTGTCATCCCAGTTTATAAAGTCATTTCAGAATAATTAGTATTTTTATCTTTGAACTTTTCCAGTTTTTAAGCACAATCAAATGTGTATATGGATGCAGTCTTAAAAAAAAGGCAATTATTCTGATTCTAGTTTATTTTTAATATATTTTTTCTGTTCTTTATTTAGCAATGTGATCTACTTATTTACATCATGTTTTAATGAAACTTACTAGAAAAATAACATGCCAGAGAAAATTGCATTGTCAATGTAAAATGTAAATCAAATAAAAATCTTATTGCGAGTCTCTGGAAGAGCCATCTCTAACACCGATTACAGGACAAAATATAGCCAAAACCACTGCCTTATTATGCAGACTATAAAATACTCTTTAAAAACTGTAAAAGGTCAAGGTCTTTCTATTTCTCTTTTTCAAATCAACTTGGGCAAACAATAGGCATTAGAATGAAAAACTATTAAGATTATGGTCTTTACCCTGGGATTGAAAACTGTGGAGTATTTACAACACACAGAACTCCAAAAATGCTAGTCTTTCATGTTGACATTGATATTTGAGTAGTTTGAGTTGGAAATACGCATAGATATAGCGCAGTTCATTTGAGAACTGAAAGACATGGCAGATCTTAGAGGGAAAGCTACAGAGAGCACCTGGGTGTTGTGGCCTGAGAAGCCCACCCCTGTGAAAGCCCAAACCTAAGGAAGCACCAGAAGCGTTCACCTCTGGAATTCTTTGAGAAAGTAAATCTGGAAAATTACTCCCCAAATGTGGCTTCTTGGAAATTTTTGCCATCATAAACTTTCCAGGGACCTTCCTCTTCCTCCTTCACAGAAACGAAGAAAGGTACTTCTTAATTCCCAACAACATTCAAGAAAACCGGGCTTCCTGCCTATTGTTTTGAAAAACAGGCTGGTATAAGGGGGAAACCCACTGGACTCAGATTTAGGAAAACAGAGAGCAAATCCCAAATCTGTCATATGTAAACTCAGAGAAGTCTTTAAATTTTCTAAACTTTAGATTAAATCATTAAATTATTAAACCTCAGATTACTCATCTATATAATGAAACTAATAATATCAGCTCTAGCTGCCTTCCAAGGGTATTACAAAATTACACGGCAGTGATGTCAGTTTAAGTAGTATTCCCATTATATTATTCTTTCTGCACCTTTCTTCACCCTTATCCATGAGATTTTAGATTTGACTCAAAGGCAAGTTCTCCTCAACAAGCTAACAACCAGTCATTGACCCTTGAGTTAGAAATAACATAGACTTCTGCTCTTTTTAAGGATGCATTGAGATCATGGCACTGAATGATTGAAAGTTTTAATTCAGAGGAGAGATAGAAGTAATTTTGAAATATAAGACATCGACCAAAGTAAGACTTAAAGGCCATCCCTGGTTTGTTTTCTACATTCCTTTCATCTAACTCCCAACTCAGAGTCTCTACCTGATATTTACAGCCCTGGCCCTCCCCTGAGATGTGCACTTTACTCATCTGACCATCTTGCAGGCACCTGCAACTCAACAGTCCTCATCTGAGATCATCAGTTCCTGTATGCATTTCCACCAAATCCCAGTCTCAGCCCATGGACACCCCATTCTAGTCACTGCCCAACCCACAAACCTCAGTATTATCTTGTATTCCAATCTCTCTCAACACTCATATTTCCAGATCAGCCAATCCTGATAATTCTTTCTGAACTATCTCTCAAAACAGCCCTCTTCTCTCTTCTCTTCCCTGACACTTCGCTATTTCAGATTCTCATCATCCCATGTCTAGGCTATTGAAATAACCATAAAATCAGATTTCTACTCTTCCTGTTCCTTTTCTATCCTGCTATCACAGTGCTCTTTCTAGAAAACACCATTCTCCTGCTTTAAAGCATCTAAGGACGCACAGTCTAGAAAACCCAAGCTTCTTAGCATAGCCTTCAAATCAGCTCACAGTTAGGCTTCCTCCTGGAGATTCTGCTTTTCCTCCCAGCCTCCTTTTACCCTTGTTTAACCTCCCTGGTTGCCTTCTGCATTCCCAGAGTGCCTAGTATCCTGTCCTAATGCTAGACCTTTGCTCATGCTGTTCCCCAAGCCTGTTCCATCTCTCGCCTGTAATGTCATCTCTTTTGAAAAGACCCCCTGGACTCTACTGTCCTCCTCCAGGCTCTATCTTTCAGACATGCAAACTTTGTTTCTCCTTCTTTGTGGTCCCACACATAGCATGTCTATATCTGTATTCTGGGATATACAGCCTGGTACAATTTTTTTATTTCTATGTTTATCTTTACACAGGACTCAGCTCCCAAACAGCACAGGATGCTTCTTATTCAGTACCATGTATTTAGTGATTGGCCAAAATACTTGGATTATGTTAGATGCTCAATACATATTTGAAAGATGAATGAGGGGACAATGCATAAAGAGCTGCTAGGCAGCCAAGCCAGCAGGGGAGCATTGATGACAGGGACTCTCTAGGATTGGGAGACAGAAAGGAGAGTTGGAAAAATACTGATGGAAATCTTGACTTCACGATTTTGCCTTGAAATTCATGGAATAAGTCAAGCATAGATTCAGAGAAGGTGTCAAACACAGCTCTCTCCCTTTCTTGATTTCCCATGCAAAATTAACCCCCACAGCTGGTCTTCTCAGCAAGGCACCCTCAATATTAGCCTTTCAAATAGATAATGATACCAGGAAGCTACAAGTGGGATTCCCAGGGCCATGCCTGGGCCTCTCCCTGCCTGGTAGCATGCCCCAGGATGAACCACTTGACTACCTGGTAAAAATAGAAGAATCCCAACTTCTGTGTTTTCTCACTCTATTCATGTCTCCAAGGGCCTATATCTTTTCATCTTTGCACAGCTTGACACCTCCATTTGGCACACCAAGGCTAGGCATTGACGTCAAGTTTCGTGGAGTCACACCGTAGTTGTAAAGGTTTGATAAATTTCTGGCCACTCCTTGTATCCAGGGAAAATGTTCTTGATTTGGTTTGATGGAAAAAGCAGGGAGATTACCGAGAGACTTAATCAAAGAGATAAAAGGCTGGCTGTATATTCTCATCTAAAAATGCTGACAAAGAAGCCAGGTTAGAGCAGAAGATGGGTACATTTCTGCTTGCACCTCTAAGTGCCGCTTCCCTTCTGGGGTGTAGGACCCTGTGGAGAGTGAGTAAGGCACTCTCAAACAGGAATTATGCAGAAGTATTCACCTCCATGGAGAGTTTTCTTCTTTTTCTTATTATAACCAGCAGAATATAAAGTCTTGGCTTCAATGTTCCCATCAGGAAAAATTGTCTCCAGCTTATAGTAAGGCTCCTTGAGTGAGCTGGGAAAGGCAGCCGAGGCGGCCCTGAGCAGCAGCACACAGCCCCGCTCATTCAAGGCCCTTCCTGCCGGCTCACACACCACGGGTTCAAAGTGGTAATTTTTACATCTTCTGGGCACCTTCCCAGGGTGTTGCACAGGAAAGCTCATCTCTCTCTGTGATGCTGGGCTAAAGAGATCCGAAAAGCTTCACAATCACTTTTACTTTTCGTCATGCATCACCTGTTGTTCAAAGATGCCCCGAAACCAAAGGAGGCCAAAGAACTCTTGGCCACCAAAGACTCCCAGAGAAAAGGCTCCACGCCGCATGGACCCAGCCTGCCCACTTAGACCGACTGAGATCAGCCTCCTAAGGAACCTCTCTCTCCTCTCTGGCTCTCTTTCTTTCCTCTGGGTCAGACAACTGAGATTTAGCATTGGATTATTTATCCTTTACTATAGGTTTCCAAGCCCAACCCTCAGCTCTGGGCCAAGTCCTCGCTCTTAGCAACCACCGGGGCCTTGTTAAGCTAGTACATGATTCCTTGGATTATTTCCCAGGACCTTTTGAACACGCTTCTCTCCCTAGGCCCCCTCAGTCTCTCCAGTCCCTCTTCAGCGCTCTCTCTCCGCTCCTCTCTTGGCCAGTCCTCAACGCCAGCTGCTAACTTCCTGGCCACCCACTGCAGCTTGTTTCCTTGGGTTTATCTCATCCTTTTTCTTTTGAGCATCTCTCCCCCTTCAGGGACTCACTACCAGGGAGTGAATCCAATTGCTATTTCCTCTTCCTCAATCATTGATGATATATTATATCTGCTGTCATATCGAAAGCCTTTAAAGTTAACTTTTTTTTACTTACCAAGGGAATCAGAATATATTTCCAATAAATATTGTATTGGATAAAATGGCAAATTTCATTATAATGTTTTTGTTTTTCAGCGGTTTGTTATACTATTTGATCATTTTCTGAGGTGGCTTAGAAGGGCCTGAGACCAGGGGACTTATTTATATTAGCAGACTGGGAGTTAAAACACGCAAAGGCTGTTTTCCATTATGTACAGATACAATTTAATTGATGACTAGTCAGTGTGAAATCGGAACAAACGACAGATTTCCTTACAATGTTCATACTCCATAAAAGAACTGTTAAATCTCTAATGGAATAGGTTTCTGATTTTATTTTGCACATATGATTTTTTCCATATTTATTGTTTCATTACTTTTTCATTTCCACTCAAGTTTCGTGTTTCCTGGTTCATTGTCTTATCTCTCTAGTTTCCTTCTTGGCAGATAGGGAGGCCGAGAGGCCATTATTAGGGGATTGCATGACTTACATAACGTCTCCTTTGGTTTCTGTGACAGAACAGGCACTGAGAATGGAGGAATACTTTGAAAATCCCACAGACTTCTCTTCCATATAAGTATATTATGAAGGGAAAGCAAAAGAGACACCCCCATACAAAGAGTGCTGGGTACCCAGAGTTGCATCTGAGATGTTTCCTTAGAGCTTAATTTAGAATATCACCTACCTTCCAACGAATTGTTCACAAGAAAGCTTTCTGAAGTACCACTTAAAAGTGATATTATGAAAATAAAGGAAAAAATTCAAAATCAAGCATAGCTCAAGGGTGCATGTCCTGGGGGCAGAGAGGTGAAAAGCTTGTGATAAAGCATATGTTTTTTAATTAGAAAACTAGTACATGCCTATTGCAGAAAATGTTGAGACTCCAGAAAAATAATCATCCAGAATCTGCTATTTTCATTCTGGATTTTGCTATATTTCTTTCCTCTTTTTTTCCTAAGGATGAATTTCTGCACAGTTGAAATACTATTTGTAGATGGCATTAAAATGTACTGACTTGTTTTTCAAAAATCTGTTATTGAACATTGTTCATCTCTTTTAACAGAGGCACAAAGTTCTCCCATCAAAAACTATTCCTTTATTTAGTGAATCGCTGCACTCTCTGGAACATTTATTTCCAATGCAGGATGATAGGAATCTTTGTGTATACATCTTTATTCAAAATTTCAAATTATTTTTCTTAAGATAGATTCCTGAAGGTGTATGAACTGAGTCAAAGGTATGGAACATTTGTAAGACTCTTGACATATTTTGGCAAATTGTTTTTCCAGAGGTTAACACCATTCTCATTCACACAAGCAGTGTATGAATGTATCTCACCTCACCTTTGCCAGATTGAATCAGATAATTTTCAAAGCCTTTGCTAATTGGATAAGTAAGAAATGGCATTTCTTTTTGGCTTTGCTTTGTATTATTTTATTTCTAGAAAAGTTGAAGGTTTTTTCATCATTAGCTAGTTAGAAAACAAGATTTTTTTTAAGAATATTATGTGCAAATTGAGAATCTCATTAGCCTCTCTTATTGTTTTGCAAGTGTTGGTAATAGTTTCAGCAGATGATGAAAAGGTCTTCCACATAGAGCTGGTAACCGTTAAATAAATCTGATAGAAGCAGAGGCATTAGTAGAAGTGTTTATTCTTACAAAATGCCTTGTTTGGAAGGGAATTGTAGAATACATTCAGTCTCTCCATGTATCTTAAGCTGGGCTCCCTGAAATCAGCCCCTGAGGGTTCGTGTGGAAGTAATATATTAGGAAGTGTTTCTAGTAAAAGACAGCAGGGCAGCAGGAAAGTGGGCCTGGGACAGCAAAGGGGTGACATGAGCGAGAGGGCAGGCAAGTCAAATGGAGGGTAACTGTTACATGGGCTGATGGGATGGCTCTCTACCAGGGTCCTGCAGAGCTGGAGCACTTCTTTATCCCCTCCCATTCTCATCATTATTTAGGGTGCTCAGGGAAAGAATGAGGATTTTTCCTTAGCACTGCTCACTCTCCACCCTTCACTCCCGCAGACAAAGTGGGGTCCCAGCATCCGGAGGGCAGCCCTCTGACAAAGAGATGTGGGTGCTGGCTACTGGAAGTGAAAACCCGCAGAAGACAGTTGTACGCACAGTGGTAGCAGGGTCTGGGGGCATCAGGGAAGAGCACCGACCACCTCTTCCGCCCCCCGCAGCATCCTGGGACTAAATGTTGTTAGAACAACTCAGGGACTGCCTTAGGCAAAACCTGTCGCTTCTTGTTAAACTTAAATGGGCCTCTGTCCTCATGCAATAGCAAGTCATAGAAGGTGGAGAAGAAGCAATAAAGTAAGATCGTGTTCCTATCTGTGAGTGTGGGAGGGGAGGGTAGCTTGAAAATATAAAAAACAATGGATGAAGGGACTCAGAGGGTGGAAGGAAAAACTGGAAAAAAAAAAATTGACGGTGAAAAAAGAAGTGGGATGTGAAGGTGGCTGACAGGGAGACGTGTCAGGAGGCCACATGGCTGGGACAATCCGGGCATGGGAGAGCGCAGGTAGTGGGAACAGGCTGTGGCCATGTCAGGGTTTGGAGTGTCTTGTAGGTAATATTTTGTTTGACTTTGAAAGAAAATATATTTACTGAAGAAATTAAGTCATGTATATGTTTGGAACACCATGAAACTATTTCAATTTTTTGTTTATTAAAATGCTGATATTTCATTAGGTTTACTGCAAAACATAGATCCCTAACCTGATAGATAATGGGGAAGCCAAGGGGGAGAGGAGCTCCTGGGATTGGCCACCCAACCTCCATGCCATCCTCCTTTAGTCAGAATGGGTTGGAAATCTGAAAAACAAACAAACTCCAAGGAACAAACAAAGCTAGAATCTTTTGACACTTGAGTTCTGGACGAATCACTTTCCTCCAATGAGATGCACTAATGTGACTTAGAAAACGGAAGTGAGAAACACGGGATGGGCTTGAGGCTGCTGTCACTGGCTAGGAGGAGTGTAGTTTTTCTGCAGCGGTATTTGGAATTTATTTTCAGGTTTCCTGGGTGTTGAAACACAGCGGTGGTAACAGCAGTTCTTTTGCTCGGACCCCCTGATATGAAGGCAGCATTTTTAGGTGTCCTTCGCTGTCTTTCAGGGTTCCGGTTCCCGAAGCTGCTGCGGAAGGGGCTACTGCTGGGGGCTCCAGCCAGCAATGCTGGCAACAATAGCCTCACTCCTGCATTTTTCCAGAAATCATTTCCAAAGCCTCAGCCTAGAACTGGGGCTTCTTCCTCCAATGAATGTGCTAAGCATCCAATTACCTGAAATAAATGCCCACTGCTTACAACACCTGGAGTAGTTTGCTTTTTACACTGGACACTGACTGAGCCAGGAGAGCATATGGAAGACTTTATAAAAAATAATCAAAGGAGCAGGGTTTCTCTTCCTCTTTCCCTCCCTTCCCTTTTCTCTCTTTTCTTCTTGTTCTTTCCCTTTACATCCTTTCTCTTCCCAAAGAATTTGGTCCAAATGCCATTACATGTCAGCAGAGCAAGTGAAGCACCCATGGGCAGGAGGAATCCGTGGCTTTAAGGTTGTGTGGGGCGAGGCAGAAATCCGATGGGAGTGGGGGCAGCATGCCCGTGTCCCTGCAGGGAGGGACCTGTCCAGGGTTACCAGGGCCTCGGGGACGTGAGGAAGGCATACATGGAGGACATGGGTGGTACAGGATGGCAGCGCCAAGCAGAGTGAGGACACTGTCCCCGCGTGTGCGTGGCCGGGGCAGGAGGAGCCAGTGTGGCATGCCAGAGCCCAAACAGAGTGAGGGCGGCATCAATGCCAGGCAGCAGCATGAGCAGTGGCCTGATGCAGGGCGGGTGGAGCCCGAGGCAAATGAAGAGGACATCTGTGTCGATGTACGTGTCTGGGAAGAGAGGGTGTCCACCCAGCAGGAGGGGTCAGAGCATGCACGGATTGAAGAGAGCATCCATGCAGCAGGGGGAATAAATCCAGCAGCAACAGGATGTTGGCATACATCCAGGGAGATTGGGCAAATAAACAAATTTTAAAGATAATGGGAGCAAGATTTCTGATGGCCAGAGAAGGGAGTTACAAACACACAAAGGGAAAAACTAGAATGAACCCTGTGGTGTTAGATTGGAATTGGAGAGACTGATGTGAAGTCATAGCTTTTGATAGAGAGACAGATAAGTAAACAGATGTGGATGAAAATGAATGTGTGACATGCATATATTCTCCAGCTCTATCCACAGTCTGGGAGCAATGACAGCCCCATAGTGATAAACACATCAAATGTCTGAACTGTGGCAACTAAATGCCATTCTCCACTTAAAGGGATCCCTGAAGAATCCCCAGAGATGGGGCAGAGCAGGTACAAGCAGCCCTGGAACATTGCCTTGTGCCAGAAAGTAATGATGTAGCCCGTGAATGAGGGGGACATGTCAAAGGACACAGCAACTAGGCTGAGGACTCCTATGGAACAAATATGGGATGATTTGAGCATCAAAATAAATAATGATTGTAATAGGTTATAAGCACTGAATAGACTTGGTATCTAAGTCCATGCTGATATCAATAAGCAAATGAATAGGTGGAAAGTTTGATGAAGAATGGAAAACTGATCAAGTCTCAAAGTATCTGCCTATAAAATACCTATTCATACAAAGGAAAAACAGGTAACTTTTCAGTGGAGAAACTGGCAGACACTGCCTTAATCAACTGATCAAAGTTAACCTCACCAGTGATGAAACCAATTAAAATCATGTGCCAGCTAACAGGATGTAGTGAAAAGATCAGAATCACTTCAGGGCCTTCCTGCCCAAGATGCATGATCGGAACCTACTCATGCAGAATCATCTGACATCACCACATCGAGGAGTCTACAGAATAACTGGCCTGTGATTGAAAAATGTCCAGGTTATGAAAGACTGAAAAGCTCTTTTGAATTAAAGGACACTAGCGTGTCATAACTAAATGCAACTTGTGACTAAAAATTGGTTTATTTTGTTATAAAGGACATTACTGTGACAGCAGGTGAGACTTGGATGGGTCTGAGAATTAGGTGCTGGTAGTGTATCAGTGTTACTTTCCCAGCTTTGATGACTGCATCGAGTTATACAGGAGAAGGTCCTTGTTTTGAGGAATTATACACCAAATCATTCATGAGGCATCACGTTAACAAGCCACTCTTCAATAGTTCAGAACACCTTTGTACATTTCTGGCAATTTTTCTGTACATTTGAGATTCTTTCACACCTACCCCCCCCACACACACACACACAAACACCCCAGTTGTTTACAATATTACAATCTAGACTATCAAAGAAAGGTGCCAAGAAAAGCCCAGGGGCAGAAAAATGAAAAGAAGAATTTCTTCCTTCTTATGCAGTGGTCATGAAGTTGCCAGAAGTCAATATAAAGGCTCCCATTTAAGGGGGCTCATGAGGGTCTCTGAAAGGATAAGACAGCACAGAACAGGACAGCAGGTGGGATTGGTGTTCACAGCTGGATGACCCTAGTCTGCCTCTGGTGGAGGTGTCAGTGAGGGTTTTGGTCACTAAATCAATGTCCTGTAATCGTCACTCATCACATCCCAGTGCGCCTGAGAACAGGCTTCTCCCTCCTTCCCACCCTGGGTCATTCCAGGTACAACACAGATGCCACTGAGTCTACTTACAGTCTTGACACCTGCCAGGCAATGCAGGTGTCTAACACCTGATGAGAATGAGCCCTTATCATTCCTATTTTAGTCATTCTCTTTGCTCTGGTCTACACTTCAAAATGTTTTTTCTTGCTCTAGTTCACATTCTCCCGATCCCTGGGCTTCTCTACCTCTTGCCTCCCCTTCCTGTTTGAAGCTTTAGCTCTGTCCTTGGGGTACTTGGGTTCCTGGTTGCTCTAGTAACAAATCTGGTTACCAGTCAGGTGCTAGGCCAGGAGCTCAGCCTTCCTGCTGGGGGAACCAGAGCAAGTGGCCCTGCTGGAAGGGGCCCAAAGGGTCTTTTAGCCCAACTCCTTTATTTCCCAAATAGGACACTGGGGCCTAGGGAGCCCTGTGATGTGCCAGTGGTGAGGAGTCGGAGCAAAGCATGGGTTTTCCATCTCTCACTTCAGTGTAACTACTACAGGGTATGTTGGGGCAGAGGTGGAGGTGGCCAAATAAAAAAAATGGAAGTGGGAAGAAAAGAACCGCTTAGGGAAGGTAAAGAATTCAAGCCCAAAGCTTATCAATTTCATCGAGGAAGGAATAAGGAGTCACTAAAGAGAGATGATGTGTTTGAGGTGGAATATTTGGTATCAGCTTAACAGCTTCTCAACAGTGGTACTATTGCTATGTGGGGCTGGATAATTCTTTCTGGTGGGGGCCGTCCTGTGCACGGTAGGGTGTTAGCAGCATCCCTGGCCTCTACCCACTAGAGGCAGTGCCACCTCTCTAATATCACAACTACCGAAAATGTTTCCAGCATCGCCAAGGGTACGCTGGAGAAATAGTCACCCCTAGTGAAACCACTGGTGCAAGGGCCGAGTTGGAACCAGGATACGCTGGAAAAAGCAGGGCATCATTTGGGCTCTACTCACTGAAGCAGTGTGCCCAGTGGGCGAGGTGTCTGCTGTGCGGGCAGACCACCTATCCTGAATCAAGACCCAATCACTTACCAGCTTTGCGGCTTCCCTGGGCTCTCTAAAATGAGGGTGGTAAACATCCGGGCCGTTCTAGGTTGTTCTATTGATTATTGTATTCGCTCTATAAGGACTTGGCGGCTGATTGATAAATTAGACTGGTGGGCGTTTTAGAGATTCTATTGAAAAGCTTAGGCCAGCTTTTACTAAATCTCCTGTTATGTGTAAATCTGTGAATCAAAAAAAGAGAAACCAAGTTAGATACCTCATCTAAGTTTCCAATATGAAAATCAGTGTGGATGCGCCTATTTATTTAGAGTGAGAAAAAAAATCACAACAAATGCCTGCAGCTCTGGGAAGGCAGGACACTTTCTTTTGAAATCGATTCAGGCACTTTACCAGAAGCGCTTACACAGAAACCGTTCCCAGGGCCACCTGCCTTCCACTCGCCACCAGAACGCTCTGCAACTCCAGCAACTCCAAGCGTTCACAGGGACCCGTGCAAGTGAGGGGCCTTGAAGCGTCAGATTAATAAACCCCATACTAAACCCACCACTAATTATAGTAAACAAACCCCAGATGACTGTGCAATAATGTTATAGTGGGTCTTCTGGAAATATTTTGTGGGAACAAAAAACCCCCCAGTGAGAACCACAGCATGGCTAAGCTCCAGCGGCCTGTAACATCCAACTGGTGCACATAAAAATGCTCCAGCAACGGATGTGTGGACGGGGTTTACTCTCCTGCTGTTTGCCTTCCACACTTGTATTGTTTCCTCTGCCAGAGATACGCACTTATTTTATTTTCCCACCCTGGAGATTTATGACTCTCCCTCCAAGAAGCCTCTCTCCTTCTTGCAGCATTCTTCTAAAAAATAATAGTAATAATTCCCTACATTTATAATACTTTATAATTTTCAATGCAATTTCATGTTTATTAACCCACTTACAGTATTATTTTTGCCTCAGAAATGGCTATCCGGCCTGTATAGAATTTCTGATTTCATTCTAAAACCCTGTGATCTTTCAGTTTGCTCTCTTAACAATGTTATATGTTGTTCGGTTCACCAGCTTCAATCTTAATTAAACCAAGTTCAGGATATAAGCGGAAATGACTAGCAGTGAGGGGCAGATTACTAACACTCGACAGCACATTCATTCTAAATTTAGACGCTATCCTTAGACTCTTCCAAATTGAATCACAACTTTATAATTAATATTTCCTGTCCTTTCTCCCTGTGTGAAATTGTCCATCCCAGTGGCACTTCACAGTATTTGCAAGTATTTATTCTTTACAGATTGTATGTGACCACAAGTGAACTGAGAATAGCGAGATTCTACTTTTCATTTTTCCTCAAAAGGCAATTAAAAAAAGAAAAACCAAACTATAAGTGTATAATTGCATGTAAACATACTGATCCTCCCCTACAAGCCCCTACTTTAGAAAGTTTTATTTTTAAAGTTAAAATATTTGGATGGGCGAGAATTCAAATTCCATTATAGGAATATATGTGCATATGAACACACACACACATAAGGAAGAATCTTTAAAGCACCATGCAACTTTATAGATGATCAATGTGAAAAGTAATGTTCTTTTTATTTGGCAGCAATATATAAATATGCATGAGGAAATAATACCAGATTAAAACGTATTAACTGTTTGAAGCCTTTCCAAATTTTCTCCAACCTGAGTTAAAGGCACAGAAGAAAAAATTCAATTTCAAAATGATTGAAGTTCAATGTCAGGAACTGAAGTTTAATACTAGGAACTCCATATTCTTTTGTGTGACAAATACCTAATGGATATGGGGGCAGAGGGAGGTGAGGAGAGGTGACAGCGTTGGCAGGGGAGAGAAAAAGACACTAACCTTGTACTGTGAAAATGGCAATGGTGCTTCAGGCTGGTATGCATGTATCCATGTGTAACCATAGTAAAAGTGGGTTTTATAATTGTCTTCAGTGGGATAATTAAGAGCTCAGATGCACCCATCCAAAATAGCCAGTTGAAGGTGTATTCAATAATTGACTTTAGTAAAAATGTTTCATAATAGTAACCAAGAGAGGAATTTGGCTGGCTGTGGCTTTTTTCCTGTGAAAACCACATTTTGCCTGAATGAACAGCAGCTGAAACTGTAATGAATCTAAGGCTTTAGCAGAAGCCAAAAGCTGACACAATCCATTTGTAGTTAAATGACCTAACCCCTGGTCAATAGCAGGCAACATGAAGCCATAGCTAAACAAACCACATATACGGGTATCATACCTGGAGAGGTTTATGGTCATTTGCAATGAGATAGCCATCTCTTCGAATGGTACATCTCCAACAGTCTATGCATCAAAGGCCTGTGCATTTCTATCCTGGTCATTTGGTATCAGAGAGCGTGGCCATGTCTTGCAGAGTTATGAACATCTGTAGTCCTCTCCATTTTAGGTCAGTACACATCATCTGCTTCCCAAAAGGATTCTTGTTGTCCCTGTAGATCAGCAGTGTTGTCATCACTGAGAGCCTTGTGGGAAATACAGTCTTGAACCCCACCCTAGACCTCTTGCAATCAGAATGTGCATTTAAACAAGATTCCCAGGGGCTTCAAATGCACTTTAGCATGTGAGAACCATTGCTTTACATGGTCTGTCACATTTTCCTTCGGGCTCTGTATTTAAACTCTCTACCAATGCAAAAGCTTCTGAATGGACCCTCCAGTCACCACTCCGAATCCCACTTGATCTACATCTTTAGACAGCCTCCGAGTGTGTTTCTAAGGCACAACTCAGATGGTACAGGAACTGCACTTCCAGTCTCCCAAAGGCTGCCTGTGGCACTCAGAATGAAGTCCTAACTTACTCAGCCCTTCCTGGTTTACTTCTTCTCTACAATTCCAGTGGTGCCTTTTAACATTCCCACAAATGTGAGAGTGACACAAGCAGGCGTAAGGATGGCTGCTCTAAATTTGAAGGTCAAGAGCAGTTCTGGAGTAGGTGATGGCTGAGCTGAAATCCAATGACAAGAGCCTGCTATGCTAGGAACAAGCCTCTTTGTTTTCGCACAATTCATTTCTTGCACCTGGAGGAATGTGGTCACCTTACTCCACTCCCTGCCTCAATTTTATTTTCATTCTCTCAGATTCCACTGAAATACATTCTTTCATGGACAGTCTTTTCTGAGCAGCCCTGGTTCATTTTGGGGTTAATTCTTTTTCTGGGTTTACACGCCCCCTGTAAGTCAGACTGAAATAACACTGTCCAGGTTTCATTCTCTGGAAGCAGATACTGATGCAGAGTTTAGAGCATGATATATTTACTCAGGGTAAATATTTGTGAATGGAAAATGGAGGACTGGGTAGAGGAAGATATCAAGCTGTGATGCATATCAGATAACTCCTTGGCCAAGAAGAGGGGAATTTGGGGGAAGAGCTTGCCCATTAGAGTGTCAGGAATTGGGCCAAAATGGCTGGGATTTTATAACCTTGTCTGACTCAGTGACTACATGTGGGTGCCCCAGGAAGCATGTGCCATTGGTCAAGGCAGCCTTTTGCGTTGAGGCTGACTATGGAGGAGCTGACTGCTGGGAGCTGTCTGGGACCCCATTGCCTCCAGCTGGGCTACAGGGCTTTTCTGACGGGGAATCAAGGTGCTGCCTCGCCATGTCTGCTTTAGGCACTCAGCACAGCATGTTGTTTTCTCTCTCTCAGATTTTGAGCTCCTTGATGGGGAGCAAAACTATTATTTCTCCCCCCATCCACACCTAATTTTTTAACACATAATACAGCACAGAGCATGATATATAACAGGTATTAAATATGACCATGTTTCCTTAATGACTACCTTGCTTTTTGAGCACTGCCTTTCTTGAGACCTACCCTGACACTCTCTATGTATGGGTGGGGGGAGGGAATGTACATAATTTCTAAGCTTTCTAGACATCTTCAGCTATTCCTTACACTATTTTTTCCCTCCATTAATGCGTCTGCCTTTTACAAACACATAATGTGTTGCATTAATGTGTTTTCAGCTTTTTTTTGTAAAGCTGTAGATATCCTTGCCAGTAATCAAGCCAAGAGAAGCTAAGCTATAAGGCACATTTGAACTTGGTAGTCAGGCTATGGATAATTTTGTTTCATCATGTTAAATTAAGAATAATGAGAGGGGGAAATTAGTAAAACAGACCAAAATATGGCTATGGACTTGACCTCCAAGCTGACACCAGCATCTGGAAAGGATAGCCCTGTGCCAACTTGATAGCCGCTATTACCTCACCACAGCTCTTTGAGCTAGTGGTGAACATTTTGTCTAAGGTAAGTTAATAGGTCCACTCCTGGGTATCTTGAATTTGTGTCCTGAGAAATTGATTTAAAGCAGGGTCTTTCAGGCCATTTATGGGGAAGGACCATATGTTTTCCTTAATTTCCAAAGTGTTATGGTCCAATATTGTAAAATACAGTAGATGTGAATTACCAAAAACTTGAACTGAAAAAGAGATATGCAAATTATAAGACCCAAATTTTTATTATTAAATTCAGCAGACACAAAATTACTTCCAATAAATATAAATAAAACAAACATAACCTGTTGTAAAAATAACAAAATTATAAAAGTTGCAATAATTGTCATTGGGTATATATATAGGCAATTAATATAGAGAGTCATGGTTATGTCTACAACTTCTAGTTGTTCCATAATTGTAGCTAAACAAAAAGTTATGGCTTAATAGTAATTAATGAACACCTGGTTTGAAAACCCATGTATATCAATATTTAAAGTTTTTGATGTAACCAGTGAGCTTACTTCTTGCTTGTTAACTAATCTAATCTAGGTTATATGGATGACAACACTATTTACAGAAGATACCATGTACTTAAAATGCTTCCATGTTTTCATTTAATTGCTTAGAGTAGAGAAATCAACCTTACAAAAAGTAGGCTGATAGAAATGGAAGGAGATGTTTTAAAGCAATTTCCGCAAGTTCAAGATGCTTTTATCCAAGATAAAGTTGATGATAATGTGTTTACAAAATATACCTTCAATTTGATTCAGTAGCCAGTTCCAAAAGCTTAAACCTATTAGATTACAATTAAATTTAAATTTTCTTTTGATGAGTGAAATGAATTCTGGATTTTATATATTTTTGGGGTTAGAGATGACAAAATAATCTTAAACTATCACAAGTTTTATCATAGTCCAGCTGTGTATGATTTGTGGCTCTGCAACTCACTGCCTGAGTTTAGTGTGCCCACACTGGTCTCTGTCCAAAGGGTTCCACTTGAATGGTGAGGCAAGACCAAACTGCTATGAAAGTTTCTAAACATTTATTCTCAATTTATGTACTTTTCTTTTCCTCTTACAGAGTGGTAAGAATCTTTTTTGCAGATTTGTCTGTAGACACAATTTTATTAAGAGCCCAGAGTTATGTCATGGAGGAAATATGGACTGAAGTCATGCAGATTTGGGGCCAAGCAAAATCTCATGCAAGCTGAAGGTCTGGAGAAGGAGAGAAGCTTCTCTGTCTGCAAAGAGAAGTCAAAGTCCGTGGGGTCTGTTGAGAGACAGACAAGTAGCTTCAATTCTTGCCTTTCAGTTTTTTGTCCCTGGGAGAGGCTGCAGTCAATGAAATTGTCTGCTTTGCCTAGCCAATTCTGAGTGGAATTCTGTTTTGTGCAAAAAACCCCAAAGGATCCCAGGCTATGATATTAGATGACATTAATATGCCCCCTCAAGAAAGCAAATTGAGAGTGAATGTCTACACCTCTTCCATCCATAGCTGACTGCCCAGGTCCACTTACAAGTGGATTTCCTCAAGAGCACAAGGGTCAAAGTACTGTTAGCCTGAAAATGTATTTGGGTCTGTTTCTTTTTTATAATACTACCTGGGGATTGTGATACTCTAAGTCCTTGTGTACACTTACACATGGGAATATCCTGATTCATTCTGAAGGCTTGGTGAGAGAAGCAAAAAACAGTAAAGTAGAAAGGTAACAAGAGCAGAAAAATAATGATATTCCTCAAATCATGTTACAGGGCTTGTGAGAGCTTGCTGTATGTTACATAAGAGAGGGATTTCCATGCCAGGAGCTCTGGCCAAGCCTGATGTCATTGAATAACAAGCATGACCAATGGCTATTTCAAAAAAGGATGATGAAAATGTGACTGCTGGTATTAGCTGGCATTTACCCAGTGAGGGTCAGCCCGAGTCCACCTGGAATTGTCTGCATCAGAGAAATTGGGCTATTGTTTGGCATATTTACTCTACTGATACAGTTTTTATAGACTTTCTGTTCCTGGTGTTTTTGTTCACTGATATACTTCTATTCACCTTCACATATGTGCGTGTTTGGTGTTTGCTGATGAGCCTTTAAGATGATGTTTATATATTCTGGTTTTGCACAGATGTGTCTAGGGATTTAAAACACAGCAATTTCATTATGCCTCTTCTAATGAGTAGGTATTTATTGACTAGATTAATTAACACATTATATATTCTTAGGCACAAATATCTTCATTGTCAATGATTTAGTAATTTCATGGGAAACATTGGAGTCATTCATCTGGGTACATCATTACCCTTCTGGAACACAAAAATGATTTGATACTATTATCCCTGGAAAGCCACATTAAATTAGAGCACATACATAAAAAGACTTAGGGGGAAATCATGGATAGTTCATTTCTGTGTAACTCCTAAGCTCTCAGCTGCATGAGTGAAAGCTAATGATATTGGCTTACTCACAGCTTTCACCTCTGACAGTAACAGAACATTCCAGTAAGTCTGTACTTTAGGAGGTGAATAGAAAACAGAAACCATTAGGACCATAATTATGGGAATCAGCAAAAGAGAGTCCAGCTGGACTTAAACAACAGCTTTCAACTCATCTCTGGTTTAATTCCCATTTGAATTCATTACACATCAAATAGAGTCTCCACATCTCATAAAATTCTCAAATTTTTCCCTTGGAGAACAGGAAACAATATCATTTCTGACCTGTTGACTGACAGATATCCACCATAGGCTGATCATAGTCATTAAAAACAATATGTGTGTTTTTCTTTATGTCATCACTTTTTTGAACCCCAAATGTTCATCGCTAGTTCTGAGACTAGAAGGTTAAATTGCTGATATAGCAGAAGTTATCTAGCTTCTCTGAAAATTATTCTTCATAACCTCAGGTTTGACTCTTTGAGGTAAACCTCAGGCGTGGATGTTTTTAGTGCACGCTGCCTTTGAGAAGCAAGCTGTTAAAGCTGTTGCTCACGAAACACCACTCAGATTGCTTACACCACTCCCCCACTTCAGTTGTTGCCAGTAGGCAGGTTTTGATGTGTCAGTTCACAAAGCTTTCAGGAAGTTGCTGTCACTTGTCATTTTTGTCACTGAGAAGTTACTGGATATGCTTAGCATCTTCTGCCTTTTGTGGTGTAGGGTGTGAGCTTTGCATCAGCTGGCATGATACAAGTGGGCAAACTGTCTAAGCGATTCAAGAAATTAAAAATATACATTTATATGACTCAGATATGCCTTATCCATGGGCTCCCATTCTTCTGGTCCCATCCTAGATTGGAGCCTTATATCTTCTCTTTCTGCCTCTTCTTTTAGTCTCAATGTACATTGAAGCACAGGCACAGTGGCACAGCATCCAAGAGAAAGGTGATTTCTGCTCGAAGATGTAGTAAGCATTTTTTTAAATCTCATTAGTGAATGTATTACCCTGATACACTGATTCTTCCCTTGTTAACAGAGCCCTTAGACATTAGCCCACTACAAACACAGAATACTAACAAGAATTCTTTTATCCATCTACTCATTAACAGGCATTTTGGAGTTCCTACTATGTGCCTAGGGTACAAAGATCTAGCTAAGACAATTTCAGAGATTCAGATCCGAGGCAAATTATGTTACCTTTTTTGTTCCAATTGTTCCCCTCTTCTCCCCAGTATTTTTATTTAGCAATGTTAGGCTAAAATTAATGTCTACTTGAAATGTAAAAAGAGTAGCACAAAAATAATCTACAGACCTCAGAGCAAATGTGAGAGTGGGGAGAGGGACCCTGACCAGGGGGAAGTGAGGAAGTTCAGCACATATGTGTGGAGTCTCAGGTTGACTTACAAGCAAGTGCAGTTCCGCGTAGTGGAGAATAGAGGCCATTCTTGTCCGAAGGTTCAAAAGGGTCCGAGTGGAAACTAGAGGTCAGGCGGGCACTGGAGACGTGGGGCTGGCTGATAATGCTGTCTCCTCTTGTTTCCTCTGCCTCTGGTTCCTGTCTTCTCACAGCGGCACCACTCACTCCAACATCTGCAGTCTCCATCTTGGTCCAGTTTTGTGCAGTCCTGATGGAGATTGAAAGTATGTCCACAGCTGTACCCTCTTTCGGAGCTACACACCCAGATTTATGTCTCCATTGCAGACCTGGCCCAGCCGCACCTGCAGAGCTCCTGACTTTGCTCTTTACCCACTAATCAGATCCGGACTGATTGGTGACTGTGGAGTGATGTCTGGAATTGGATTCCTCCAAATCACACTTACATCTTGCCCAGCTCCCTGTCCTTCTAGGACTAGAGTCCTACTTGCTCCAGGTCCCTGGATGTGGGGATTTATGGCTCTGTTTTAATCTTGATCTTTTCTCCTCCACAGGACTGGAAGTTTTACCCTGACCCCAGCCCAGTTGCTGGGATTTTACTTCCCAGAAAGAGCTTTGCAGGGTGACCATCTATCTGCATCCCAGTGCTCTGCTGTCTGGATTTTGGGCCAGTATCCATTGCTGGCCTGATTTAGAGCCCCAGTTGGAAGCCAACTGTCATTTGAATCAAAGCTGAGACTGACGCTAGTTTAACACTGGTTAAAAGAGCTTGGCACTCTTCTCTACTGATTCTTCCTGGTCCAGGAGGCAGCTTCTACAGCCCCACCATTTTCCCCACCACTCATTCTATTCATCTTTGGTTATCTTGCTTCTTGGAGAACCATCATGCCTCGTCTTTAATACAACTTAGTCAATTGTCAAGACCTGTTGTGTGCATAGAACAATGCTGGTGAATAATCTCAACTAGAAAGGGGATGTTGAGGTCTGATTTTCTATGTAATAATAACAGCAGACAACACTGGTATAATATAATACTTTAGATATATACTCATTCAGTCCTCATGACAGTGCTATTGAGCACTTCTGTAATCTCCATTTTATAAAGAAGGAAACCAGGTCACAGAAAGGCTAATCAACTTGCTCAAGGTCACACAGCTAGTGAGCAGTATGGCTGAGATTGAAACCCGGATATCATGACTCTTGAGCCCATATTCGTCACCAACATGCTCTGCTCCCTCTCTGAAGCAGGAGGCCACTGTAGGTTCCCAAAAAGCAGTTGTCAACTTTCAGGGTATTTTTGGAACTATTTATATAAAACATTTCTGTTAGAATTGCTGATAATTGAAGCTAATTTAGGCTTCCACTCAGACAACACACATGCATGTACCCTCACATACACACAGTATAACACAGAGAAGTACTTACCTCTGAGTGTGCACATGATTAATTTCAGCAAGAGTTTTGGAGTGAAAATCAAACACTATAAAATATATAAAGGGATTATCACAGGTCTGATGCATCATAAACATTTGAAAACATGTTATTTGTTGTTACTATTAATAATACATCACATGTTAGTATTATGATTAATATGCAGTCTCCCCATACAACTTACTATAGTAGTAGAGGAGTTTACTATAAAAAGATACGGGAAAAATATACAATGCTTTTCCTCTACTCTGTTCCCTTGCCATTGGAAATCCCTCTAAAATGCCTCATGTGACAATTTCTCTATATGTAAGATGGACGCTAACATTTTGTCTCTTTCAACATCACAATAAAGTTGGGAGGTAAAACAAAATAATTCACAAACTAAAGCCATTGAAATGGCTATTTTAATGAAATACTGGGAGCGTTCCTTAAAAGTCAGATTTTATTTCATACTATTTCCTAATGCTTTCCCTAGAAATGCACCATTTTAAAGGAGCTTTTATTAACAAGAAATAGCATGTGCAAGAAAGAACTTGAAATTGTTTTCAAATCCATAAGAATGGGAACTTCTTTCCCTGTCTCATCTACATATCTATCCAGGGCCAGCTACGCAGTGGACTTACACAGTCCTGCACGGTCTCACACCTAGAAGGTCTCTGCTTGCTTTGCTGCCACTGTTTGGAAATTCTTAAGAATTTATCAACAAGGCACTCTGAATTTTCACTTTTCACTAGGGCCTACAAACTATGTAACACCTATCTTTAGTCTGGAATGTGGGTTTCCTCAATCAATGGGGAGTTCTTTCACTTGGGGAGCAGCTTTTCCACAAGACCTAGTAATTCTGCATGGGAGGCTTGAGCTAAACTTCAAGCAGGAAAATTTATAGCACCTTTCCAATAAACTTTATCTTCTTTACTATTACCATATTAGACAGTGACTTAATGAAAAACTGAGGTTCATTTTGCAGAAAAAAGTGAGCAGTGCCAGAAATATGTACCTCAGTCCTCGAGGAGGGAGTCGCACTGCAAATGCCCCATCTCTGGGATCTGGGAGCTGAGAAGCATGTTCCGCGTCCAGTTGCCCATGCTTGCTGCTGCCTGTAAGATGGAAGATGGTGGCCATGAGGACTGCAGCTCTCTGTGTCCCTTGACCCTTGTCCCCGTGTCCCTTGTCCTGAGCAGGGGCTGCACACCCTCTTCCGGCTGACTGCCATATCAAGCATAGCTGTTCTGGTTTCACTGCCAGTTGTTTCTTGCAACAACTTTATTGTGATATAATTCACCTACTATAAAATTCAAAGGTACAAGTTGGTGTTTTTTTAGTATATTCACAGAGTTGTGTAATCATCACCACAGTCAATTTTTCAACACTCCTGAAAGAAATCCCATACTCATTAGCAGTCATTCTCCATCGTCCCCTACCCTGACTCAGCCCCTGGCAACTACTGATCTACTTTCTGTCTATATGGATTTGTGTATTCTAAATAATTCATATAAATGCAGTCATACAATATTGGTCCTTTTGTGTCTGGCTTAGTGCAATGTTTTTAAGGTTCACCCATTTCATAGCATATATCAAAAGTTCATTCTCTTTATGGCTAAATAACATTCCATTGTATGAATACACCCATTTAATTTATCCATTCATCATTTGATGGACGTTGGATTACTTTCATTTTGAGCCTATTACTAAGAATGCCACTATAAACATTAATGCGTGAGGTTTTGTGTGGATCTATGTTTTCATTTTTCTTGGGTATATACCTAGGAGTGGAATTTTGGGTCATATGGTAAAGCTAGTCACTTGTCTACATATCTACGAAAAGAAGACCCACCATCAGTATCACTAAAACCAAAGTAGACATTGAATATGAAAACCCCTAAGGCTCCAGATTAGACCGTAGTGAAATCTTTTATATTTAGATTTAAAACTTGGGAGTCAGATTTGCTAGAAGAGCCATAGCATAAATGGCTTTATAATTAAGTAAGCAAAACCCAGAAAAGGCAACATCCCTCTCCTCTAGTCAGAGTAGATAATCCAGGATTTTGGCTCTACCTCTACCAAAAATTGCATTTGGCATCTGTTCAGAATCACACTGTCTCTTGAGGCACTCTGGGAGGTCTGGTCTAGGAGACAGTTATAGAAAAATATGCCCCAAATTAACTGTGTCCCTGTGTATATACCTAGGGCAGGTTTGGGATGGAGACTTTTGGGAAGTACTGTGGCCTAAATGTGGCCTAATTAATATGTTGAAACCTAGTCCAAGGCAATGGTCTGAGGAGGAGGCCTTTGGGAGGCCACTAGATCACCAAGGCAGAGCCCTCCTGTACCGGAGCAGTGCTCTAGTAAGAGGCTCCAGGTTGCAGCTTGCCCTTCCTCCACCAGGTGAGGCCGTGAAGAAGTCTGTGACCAGGAGATGGGGGTCCCTTCACCCCACCCTGCTGCTCCCTGATCTGGGACTTTCAGCATCTGGAACTGTGAGAATAAATGTCTGTTTGCTTATAAGCCACGCAGTCTGTGGTATTTTGTTATAGCAGCCTGAACAGACTAAGATAGGAGAGGGGAATCCATTTGAGGGAAGAAGTCATAGAAGAATAATATGAAACTGCTATGGCAGCGTGGCCAGACTTTGAAATGCAATGAATTCCTTGAATATCTTTGTTAAATGCATATTCTGATTCAGTAGGTCTTAGGAAGAGCCTTAGTAGGTCCTCGGAAGATGCTGCATTTCTAACAAGTTCCTAGGTGAAGCCAGAGCTGCTTGTCTGTTGACTCACACATTGAGTAACAAGGCATTTCTGGGGCCCTGGGGAAGCAGTAGGATATGCTAAGTCACATGGTTCTCAGACTCTGGACCCCAATTGGTTGCCCCAGATTTGACTCCTGTGCAGCTTTCTAGGTAAAACAGTTAGGGCCAAATATCCTACACCTCATAATAAGTGGAGGGGAGAAAGGGGATCATGTGAGCACCATGAGCCCAGTTCTCATCTTGTAGAATCAGCAAATCTCATCTGGTCTTTCAATTCAATTAAGCTCTACAAGCTTAAGTGCCAACCTATTTGAAAGTGAGGCAAAAAAAAGACCAAGATTAGACCAGAACCTTGAAAACAAAATTCAAAATTGTACCGTGTTCTCTTGAGAAATATTAAAAGGGGATGATCTAATTTAAAAGCCAGAGGAAAAAATATTAAAATGGCTACTTTCCCAACAGTCTCCTAGACACGACCCAGTGGCCTTCAGGATCTTTGTTCTCACTCCTCACAGCCCAGTTTCTCTTGGTCTTGCCCACAGAGACTTTGCTCTCGCCACTCTGCCCTCTGGGTAGCTGGGTGGGCACAGCCTCTCAGACTCTAAAGTGCACAAAGTCACCGGGATCTTGTTAAAACAAGTTCTGACGCAGGAGTCAGGAGCAGCCTGAGAATCTGTATTTCTCACAGGTGTGTCAGTGATGCCAGTGTGTGCCACACTCAGAGGAACAAGGGTGTAGATTTTCTTAGCTTCTCTGCTTCTCCATTTTCTCCTCCTCCTTCAAATTACTAGGTCATAAGTGTTGATCGACTAGACCATATGATGATTTCTGATTCTCAGTTTTATCATCTATAACAGTGATGACAAGGAAGGCTACTTTTCCAAGGTTGGGTTGAAAAGTAAATTCACTAGTAGTAGACGGAAGATTTAGTACAGTGCCTGACACACAGTAGATGCTAAATAAATATTAGTTTACTTAATTTCCACCTTCCTAGATTCCTAATGGAGTTCTAGGCAGGTAATCTTCACAAGTAGAAGGAATAAACCAGCACTAATAATTGATTATCAAATGTCTGCAAAACAGATTTAAAAAATGAGCTACTTATTAACACTGAAGCATGAACTATACAACAAATTGCTGTGAAATTACAACATTGTGTAAATCATGTTGTCTTAGAAACTATATGAATTGGGGGTGACATCCTTTTGAGTCCAGGGCATCTAAAATGAAATCAGGATTTCAGAGAAATCCAAAGGCAAAGGGCCTCACCTATTTTTATTCCCCATAAAAGATTAAGCTACCAAAGACCTTATAAGGTAAGAGAAGTTAGATGTCACCCACACAGCTCCTGGCCTCTGCCTGAAGGTGGGCTCTCCAGTTATCTGAATGATTCTGAGCCACGGCTGACTTGGCTCTGGTGGGTGGACCGATGACAAACAGGGTGCCTGGCTCTGTGGCAGGGCATCTGCAGGCCTGGAGAACGCTTCCCAAACGAAGGGATGTTCTGACCCCCGCTTTATGCTTCCTCGAGGCAGCGAACTGTGAGACCTTGGTGACACCCAATCGTGAGTCTAATTTCATCAGGGATGCTGATATCAAGATTCTTGTATTATCTAATGGGACACAGAATGTCAAACAAATGTGATTTCCTAACAAAGAGGGACTTTAAACAAGAAAGTTGCAGACATTACACATTCTCATTCCTCATTGCACTCTGCCGTTCATCTTCTGGGAAAAAGGCATACAGATCATGGTGTAACTTGCTTAGAACAATAGACACTTGTCACAGTCTATTAATTCCATCTGCTTCTGACGGGAAGGAAAAATGGTTACATGGTGAAGTCAGAGGGTGTCAGGCACAGACGAGGATTTTCCTGAGGGTTTCCCACAGGCCTGGAGTTAACTGGAAGCATGACGTAAAGAAGAGAACCAGAGCCATTCTTGTCCTCTGGGTTATCCAGGTTCAGTTCCATCACTGTTTCTGTGATTTGAACCCACTCTTTTATTTAAAAAAATTTTTTTTCAGTAGAGAGCTGGGTTTAGAGCTGCAGTATTAATATGGATTATGAAAGCAGAGAGGAAAGCAGGGAGGGATCTTTGCTTCATGGTGAAATGATATTGTGTTCTGTGTAGTGTAGGATCTCCACCTGATTTGTCCTACCCATTATCAAGCTGTTCCTAAACCAGACAGAAGGACAATGCCTAAATACTCTTAGGCTTCTTGATAATTCCTAGATTGCTCTGTGTATTTTTTTAATGATTAAAAGAATTCATATAATTTGGGAGTATCATTTAGATAACTTTATTCTTAATTGGTTCATCCCAGGAAGTAGCCCTGCTGGGATCCCAGACCCCTGACTGTTCAAAAAAGGGCTCATGTGATCTTGGTAAGCAATTTAAACATTCTAGGCCTTTATCCACAAGAGACAGATTCATCTCTATTGGTGTTATCCAGTGTGTATTGTGTGGAATGAGTCTTTGGCAAAAATAGGAAGCATTGATCAAATTCGTATGGACAATGCTGAGTTAAGGTTAGTTTCCTTTGTTCTAGGCCTTCTCAGAGTCTTTTATATGCTTACACACCTGGGATGCTCCAAAAAGAAGCTAGAATGTGCTGTTTTCTGAAAAAGCTTGATCACAGAACCCCTCTCTGTTGACCCGCTCCCCATTTTGGTAGCATCTTCTGGGACCTGCATGAAATTGAACACATTTTGAGAAATGATGGTCCAAATAATGTCTGAATTTTAGTAATTAATAGTTATTTTGAAAGGATATTGGATTCTAATTAAGTTGCCAACCGAGAGAACATTTTCAGCAACTTCTCTTGTGCATTAAGAAATGCTGTTCCCATCAGCTTTTTCATTGACATAATATGAATTTGACATCAGTCGTAAAAGCATGAATGAATCTAATACCTTCACATATTCAGGCTCTTGGGACTACTCTATTAGTTCATTGATCAGAGTAATGTTTATATGCTTTAAACATTAGCTCCAAATAGACTTGAACCAATGTTTTAAGCTGTTTTAAGAACAATCAGATTGATTTTATGGCCAAGCTGATTGTTCGAAACTTCTTTTGAAAGCAGTCTGGGAAGAATTGACTTCATTCTGGTTGATTCAAGAGGCATATACAGAGTATGCTAAAATGCATTATAAACCACCATCTTGGTAGGTTACAGAGGTGCAGAGCGTCCACTGAGGATAATCTCCAGCGAAAGAAATTGTGAGTTATCAATGATCTTTAGAACTTGGGTATTCATCCTCAGAGGAGATATCACTGTCTGTGCAGAAAGAATTCCTAGTCACAAACATGCTATTCCAATAATCCAAGCAGTGATGACTAACCATCTATTCATTTTAATTTCTTGGGTAATTGGTTCCATCTATTAGCAGTCAGCCACATATTTAAGAGATTTCTCTTCATGAAAATTTTTTCTCTTGGGCATGGTGGTCAGCTAAACCAGTAGCCAGTAAGCATAGTGGATTTTGCCAGCATCTCATTATTAGTGATTTCAGACCCTCCAGGGATTGGCCCTAAAACCTTCCACAAACAAGATCTACCCAGTGACTCCTACTATTTTCTGACAAAAGGAATCCCAGGATGGTGTACATTTTGTAATTAGTTTTCTTTTATTGTACAGCACAGATTTATATCATTTATTTTGCTATATTCATAATGCCTCAGAACATTGCAGATATCAGTTTAAGATGCCATTTCAGAAGGACTAGAGGTGAAGCTATTTTACAGTTTGCCATAAAACAGGGCCTTTCTGAGATGAAAGCAGGATATTGATTTTTATGTGCCTTTTACATTTCAAACTTGGATTTAGTTAGACTACAAAATATTTACATTTTTCATAACCAACAAGTTCTTATTTCAACAGATTGAATGTAAAGAGACTTCAATTCTTCCGTTAAAATGGTCCAAACCCTGGCTTTCTTCTTACCACCCACTGCTATCTAATAATCTACATTTTGGAAAAACAATTAGATGTGGTCCATTTAGAATCTGAGGCTAACATGTGTTATCATGATATCATGGAGAAGAATGATTTAAGTTATATTATTCCTTAAGGGATATCAAAAATCTGCTCTAAACTGACAAAAGCATCCTTTTGTAGTTCTCTGATGCTGAAATCACACCACGTTCATTCGAAAGGTGTCTGGTTCACGCAAAATTCACTTTATGGACTCAAATACCTATCACCTGAGATCACCCTCTACAACTGCAAAATGTGGTCAAGGGAGAAAAAGAGGATCAATTCATTGTCTACAAGATCAGAGTAAGGGAATAAAATATTTTATTTCATCCTTAAAGGTTGAACTTTCATTTCAATGAATTTAACAAGCTATAAGAAACTGTTTTTGTTTAAAAGTGAAAAAAGCCTAATTATGAAGGATTTCAAACTCAGAAAATAATGCAATTGTAACTATGTTTGAATTATCAAGAGGAAAATTAACATTTTTCTATATTTCTTCTGATAGGCCTTTTTAAAAGAAATAGTACCTTATAGATCCAAGTGTTCCCTGTTTGTCCTCCTTCTTCCCTCTACAACGGCAACCTCTACTTGGACTTTGATGTGCATTTACTGAAATGCACATTTTGAAGTTTTACTATGTATGTATAATATGTCCCCAAGCAATATCTACTTGTATTTTCTTACTTATCTAAATGTTAGACTAGTCTACACCTTTTTTAAACAACTTTATTGAGACATAATTCATGTAACATCAATTTGAAGTGTACAATGTAAAGGTTTTCAGTATATTCACAGATATTTGCAACCATCACCACAGTCAATTGTAGAACATGTTAATCACCTCAAAAAGAAACCTTGGCCCTTCAGCTATCACCCTCCATTCTTCCATCTTCCATCTATCCTCCCCTGTCCCAGTGACAAGCAACCACTAACTCGGTTTCTGTCTCTATAGATTTGCCTACTCATTTCATATGAGTGGAACCATATACTCTGAGGTCTTTGGTAACTGTCTACTTCACTTAGCAGAATGTTTTCAAGGTTTGTTCACGTTGTAATAGTCCATTGTATGGACATACCACAATTTGCTCATCCATTCCTTAGTTGAGGGGCATATGGGTTGTTTCCACCTCTTGGCTATTATGAATAATGTTGCTACAGACATCCATGAACATGTTGTTTTGTGGACAGATGTTCTTGTTTCTTTTGGGCATAGTCCTGGTTTTGACACACAGATCTGGTTCCTTGCAACTGCCATTTGGTGTTGTATTAAGAAGCCTTTCTTTCTCGCTTCTCCTGGATGATTGGGTGTTTGTTCTTTCTGGCTTCTGCTCACAGCCCTGCAGTGATGGCCCTAAATGTGCTTCCTTACGCACACAGGAACTTCCCAAGAGGGGACTCCATGGGTAGAGGGTGAGTCCTTCAGGAACCTTCCTAGTTATTGCCAAGCTGGTTTCAAACATTGCTGCAAACATGTTCACATTTACCAGGAAGATAGAAACATCCTGATTTCTCCACATTTCCCCAAACTCGGCGTTATGTCCCAACTTTTTTGCCAATATGTAATGAGTGTGAATTGACATTTCATTAGTTTACTTCAATATGTATTTCTCTAGTTATTAGTGAAATTAAGCACATTCTGATATTTAGTGCTCATTCCCATTTGCTCTGCCAGACACCATATTCCCACATGCCTTTTCAGAGTTTTTGTCTGTTCTCTGTTGGGTTATATAGTTCTTTTCTTATTCACTTGTAAAAGCCCTTTTAGATATTAACGTGATGTCTGTTAAAAAGAGATTGCAAGTATTATCTTCTGGTCTAAAAGCATTTTCCCAACTTTCAAATTTTTATTTTTCCTGTCTTATTGAGACATAATCGACATATAACGTTGGGTAAGTTTAAGGTGTACTAAGTGATCATTTGATACATTTAAATTTTGCAAAAGAATCACCACAATAGGATTAGTTGACACATTTATCATTTCTATTTTTGTGTGGTGAGAACATTTAAGATCTACTCTAAGCAACTTTCAAGTATATAATATAGTATTGTTAACTATAATTTCCATGCTGCACATAAGAATCCCAGAAATTACTCATCTTATAACTGGAAGCAAATACCCTTTGACCAACATCTCCCTATTTCCCTCACCCCATGGCTGCTGGCAACCACCGTTTTACTTTGTATTTTTGAATTAATCTTTTTTAGGTTGTACATATAAGTGACATACTGTATTTGTCTTTGTCTGACATATTTCAGTTAGCATAATGCCCTCCAGGCCCATCCATATTGTTATCAATGTTTTTCCACTTTTAAAATGCTTTTTATCACTCCTTGGTTTGAACTTTTGATAATAAATTTATCAGTATTTTCCTTCCTAACATATATACATGAGTTGAAAATATATCTTTATTTAAAAATTCTTAACTATCACATTCTTGTGTTAGTCTTCCGTATTTTTTCTGAAATGCTACGTTTTGCTTTTTTCACATTTATGTCTGTAATTCATTTGGAGTTAAGGGTGTGTGTTTTCATAGAATGAGTTAAAAATCTCATTTCACTTTTTTCAATAAAGTTATCTATGTGATATCTAGTTATTTAAGCATCCTTTATTAAACATGCTATTTTTTTCTCATTGTCTTGAAATGCTGCTTTTATCATATATCAATACTGTGTGTGTGTGTTTAGGGAGGTGAGAGGCAGGAAGGGAGGGGGAGAGGGAATAGAAGATGAAAGGGAAGCTACAGATTATTTTATTTCTGGACTCTCTATTCTGCTCTGTTTGTCTGTCACTGTACTAATACCACTTTATTTACATTAGCTTTATAGAAAGTCTTGTTATCTGCAAAGGTGAATCGTTTCTCTTTCCCCTCCTCTTTCTTCTTCATCTTCAAAATGATATAGACTATCCATGATCCTTGCTACTCCATATATATTTTAGAATCATATCACAATTGTTAATGCATACTCACTAAGTTCCAGAAAAAGCTTGCTGGTATTTTGCTTGTATTGAATTTAGATTAATTTGGAGGAAATTAACTTTGGATTGCACTAAGATATGTATACAACCTAAAATTTAAAGAGCAACCACTGAAAAACAGAAATGGAATATGTAATTTCCAAAGCAGCACAAAGACAAAAGAAAATAAAGAAAACACATTTTAGTAAATTGACATCTTTACAGTCATATACCATCTTTTTTACACATTACTGTTTTCTATTTTACTAGCACCCTTGTATTATAGATCCTGCAAATTATCATTAAAATGTGGTTAAGGAGGAAAAAGAGGCAAAGAAAAAATGGGGTACATTAGAAGAACAAATACAAAAGAAGCAGTTAATTATGTCAGTAATCAAAATTATTGTAAATGAACTAAACTAACCAGTTCAGAGATAGGGACTCTCAGACTGGAAATTTAAAAGTCCCATTATGAACTGTTTACAACTGATATGTTCTAAATGATATGAAAAATTAAAAAGTAATGGGATGATATAAAAAAAATACTGGTCCAGTTGCTAACTGTGGTGGTAGTTGTGAGAATGCACCTGTCAGCTCTCCAACAGTAGGGAGCACAGTCGGCCAGGGGCCCCAGGAGCTGAGCATTAGATCCAGGCTTCCCATGGGCTGGTCTGCGCCGTGGGCTCCACGTGGCAGGCCGGCCAGTTCCTGGGAGACAGGGGACCCCGCTGACAGGTAATTGACTTGAGGACGCTCTAAGGACCTTGTAGAAATATTTTTAGGTTGGACTGCAATCTAAGATGCTTCCACCCGACCTTCCTCCCTCCTTCCTCTTTCTTTTACTTGGGCGTCAGGCTTGCATTGCGTTCTGAAGGCCCTCTCAGCTTCTCCCAGTTCCTTCTACATTTTCTCTGACAAAAATTAATTTCTTGCGTGTTTAACACCACCTTGGAGGACCTGGACTTGTACACTCTACCCAATCCCCACCAAAAAAAGCAAACATTAAAAACCTCAAAGAAAGAAAGCCAGACCTGTTATGGCCACATTGATATTAGCGAAAGACTGCAAGGCACGAAGTATTACTGAGACTAAAGAAGATCATAATTTAATCATAAAAGGAAGTATTTACCAGGACTATATTCACCAGGAGTAATATATATGTTATATATATTTCTAATTTATAATTCTGGCATGGCACCGAAATACATGCAAGGAAACTGACAGAGGTACAAAGAGAAAATGACAAATATACAACCATATTGTTTTCTTTTCAAATATGCCTGGGCTTTCACTTAGTGCCTAGTGTTTTCTTAGGGTACACACACACACACACTCATGCACACATGCACACATGCACATACATATATCTTTAGTAGTTTTTAACATTTTCAGTTACAGTCTCTTCCATATTCTTGTCCTGTCATTCTAGGTTCTAGGGCTTTAATCCTGATTTATCTGCTGACTCTTGCACGTGGTAGATTGACTCCTTGTGTATTTACAATGATTTTCATTGGAGGCACACATTTAACACATTCTCTCCTCCTCCCAGGAATCTCTGTGGCTCGGACTATGAGAACCAAGAGAATTCACATTTGCTTCTGCCGAGTATTTCAGAGGTAACATTACCTTTGAGACCATATGCCATTAATTTCTTGGTATGGGAGTTTCTGGAAGTGGGCTGTGTGAATTTGTATATTCAGACAACACAAAGTACAGGAAAGGTGACCAACAGTCCTAGCTTACCTAGGTCTTAGGGGGTTCCCAGGATCCAGGCCTTTTATACTTGAAAAAGAGACAGTCCCAGGAAACTACGGCAATGATCACCCTAGATATAGGCCTGTTTTCAATTTTCCTCCCCCAGGGAAGAATTGTTTACACACCCAAATCTCAGGCAAAGACAGACAAGCTTATATATCATGCCCCTGACAAGAATAATATTTCAAGTTCCACCCTTCCAATGAGGCCACTACCCTTGGAAGGTCTCAGCTTTACTCCATAGTCTAATTCCTACTCCCCTCTTACTTGGTTCAAAGGCCCAGTCTCCTGTGTCAGCACAGAATATTAGGGTGCCTCTACCCCAGCCCCACTCTGGCATGTCTGCTCCTGTTTGAGTTCCACCTTTATTTCAGGTAACTTGGGTGTTCCTTTTACTTGTGAGCTCATTGTGCACTTAAGCATTTTATTTTATCGTATTTTTGTGCCATTTTCTAAGTCTTTAAACCTGGAGGATGGTCATATTATCTTCATCTACCATCTCACTAAGACCAGAACTCCTCCCACAACAAGTTTTAACCAACCTGCCTGGCCCTGCAGCAACATAGCCTATAAAGTCCATAAAGTACAGCAAGTTCTAAATGATTCAAGTGAATGGGTTTGCCAAGCAACAGACTTTGGGTAATTTATATGTAGTAGTGAGCATTCTCCATAGAAACAGACCAATAGGATAGATATAGTACAGATACGGATATAGATATAGATATAGATATAGATAGATATAGATATAGATATAGATATAGATATATAGATATAGATACAGATACAGATACAGATATAGATATAGATATAGATATAGATATAGATATAGATATAGATATAGATATAGATATAGATATAGAAGAGATTTATTTAGGAATTGGCTCACACAGTTATGGAGGCCAGGAATTCCCACAATCTGTTGTGTGCAAGCTGGAGAACAGGAAAGCCAGTGGTATAATTCATTCCTTATCAAAAGGCCTGAGAGTCAGGGCAATGATGGTGTGAGTCCCAGTCAGAGTCTGAAGGCCCAAGAACCCATCAGAGAACCAGAGAAGATCAAAGTTGCAACTCAAGTAAAGAAAGCAAATTGCCCTTTCTTCTACCTTTTTGCTCTATTTAGCCCCTCAACAGACTGGATGATGTCTGCTGGCTTTGGTGAGGATTATCTTCCTTACTCAGTCTACTGATTCAAATGCTAATCTCTTCCAGAAACAACCCCCCACACATGCCCAGACATAACATTTTACCTGCTCTGGGCATCCCTTAGTACAGTCAAGTTGACACATAAATGAACCATCACATTCACCATTTCTAGAAATTATTTCTAAAACAATACCATGCAGTAGAAAATATAATTATTGTATAGTGAAACAGACACAAGAAATTCTTCATGGCCTTGGTACTCAAGAAAAACCATCCAGACAGTTCCACATAGGATATATAAACTATGGTATTTTTTTATTTGAAACTCTGATATTGATCAGCGTTCCAATTCCAGGTGTATTTGTCTCCCATCACTATGAGAACAGGCTGTGGGCTGTGTCAACACTGTGTCCTGTCCTGAAATGTTTGTCCAGCAAAAGACCACTTAGAGGAAAAGGATGTGAAGTCTGTGAACCTCAATGACGTAGGAGAATCCCTCCTCTGAGCCAGATTCACAACATACCAGTTGAGAATATCTTGGAGGCTCCCATCCATACAGTAACCAGAGTTACTCAGTGGAAAAGGAGCATATGGCTTTTGTAGAAACTTTGAAGGGAAACAAATCTGGAAAATAAAATAATCTCACCAAAATAATGTCTGTGTGAAAAAAAAACTCTAGAAATGAGGAATATGTGTGTGTTTTTGTTCTAGTCTTGATCATTCTACATATTCTTACATCTGAAATTTTGAGCACTGGAATGAGAGAAGGTGAGTAAGAAAGCATTTCTAACTTTTATCCCCCTCTTACTTTTATTATTTCATGGAGTGCTTGATAAATAGCACTCAGGAAGCTATTGGCTTTTGAAGCTGAGCCAGGTATGCTGGTTACACACCCAACAGCTATTTACTGTTCTTTGTTCACAAATCCCTGATTTCACTCAGATTTCTATGTCCTCCCACTCTGCTCCCCCAATCCTGATTCATCAATGTCAATCACTGTAATCCCGTTTTCCCAGCCAGTAATGGGGGATAGGTTGGCAATGTGACCCAGCCAATGAGAATCAAGAGGAGATCTGATGGGATACAGATATAGATATAGATATAGATGAGAGTTTTCTAGCACAGGAATCCTTCTTAAAAAAAGACGAATGATAATCAACAGCCCTTTCAAGTGACTGGACATTGTTGTGTGCCTATAATGTTTGTAGTTTTGGAAGTCATCTTGCAAGTTTGAGGAGGAGCTGATTGAGGAAAAGGACAATATGCTGAAATGTATTGGCACAGTGGAACGAGGAATGAACCAAGGTCATATTGTTCTTGAGTTGCTTTATCGAGCCAGCCTAGAGCCAACCTATGCTAGCACTTCTTGTTATATATAAGATCATAACTGTTCTTACTGTTTAAGCCAAATGAAGTAGGATTTCCTATGATTTACAACCCAAGTCATCCTAACGCATGACTACAGTGGCCATCTTGAGAGGTTTTAGCTCCACCACCACTCCACCAGCCCTTGTAATATTTGGAGGACAGGGGCAGGAAGGATTTGTGAGATCTTCTAACTTCCCAGACAGCTTGGTAGAGGGAGGGATGATAAACATGAAATAGAGAGGCTGTAGGGTGTGACATCAGGGCTATTTCTAGAATTCTATCTGAGGCACAAAAACTCCATTACCCATTTCTACAGAACCTTCTAACTCTGCTGGGGGTGCCCACTAGCTGATCATTCAGTATTCAGGCTGCTGTGGTTTAATTAGTAATGGGGCCCTTGCCTGCATCAAAAGTACAAAATTCTCCATTTTTTTCTTTTCTCCCTAGGTACAAACACTGCCCAAGATGCTCTACACTGCAGGGAGGAAGGAGGGATGCAGGAAAATCTGTTTATTTGGCACTTTCACCCCGTGGCAATATTGGAGTCCAAAGAGGTTGAGCTGCTTGTTTTGCAGTTTAAAAGGGGTGGGATACTTACTCTAAATTTTTCGGAGTGAATACAGCAGTTCTAAGCAGCTGATGACTGCCAAATAAAGAACCTGATCTTTCGTTTTGTTTTGTTGGCTTGTTTGTTATTTTCTCTTAAAAGTGGAAACAGCTGGTGGCCAAGGATCTCAGACTTCCAGCTGTGAAGCTGTCAGGGACCCACTGAGGTAGGTCTTCGGGGCTGGGCTGAATTCCAGTGCAGCAGGGGAGACGTCTGCATGAGAATGAAGGAGCGGCTCCAGAATTTCTGTCCACAAAGACCATGTTCTGGAAGTTGGTGACAACATAGAGAAATACCCCAAGGGCAACAGATTCCCACCCTTCCTTCCGGCTACTCCCTCCAACCCATCTGGTAAGAACCACGGAAGGCCAGTTGCAAATTGGATCTTGATGTGCCCCATTGTCACCACTTTGCTACGTCTACTTTTACAGACCTGGAGACGTGTCTTAATTTTTGGTGGTGGGGGTGGGGGTAGAGGGTGGAGGAAGTGGGGGAGGAATATTCTAGGATCCAGCAGTAGGTTTCAGATTGTGCCCAGGAATTATATAGAGAGATTCCAAATATACAGTGTTCCCTGACCACCGCTGCAGACACTGACCTTCGGCTGGTATTCGCGTCTGCAGCCTGGCTGCTGAGTCTGAGGCTTGAGAGGTCCCTGGACTAGAGTAAGGTGGGTAGAAGGGAGGCTAGCTTCTTACCTGTTATTATTTTCCTTGGATGATCATTGAGATGGATTCTGATGGGGAGGAAAGTGTAATAAAGGGTCTCCAATCCTTTGTCTGTTTTCATCTTTCTTTTGTGTCTGCATTCATCAACTGCCCTGTGCTTTAGTCACAACTTGCTGGAGTCCAACAAAATAACTTAGGATTTAGAAATCAAACAAAAAAGATAATCACCCAGATATCAGATTTAAATCTGCACTGACTAAAATTGCTTTGTTAGAGAAATAAAAGTGTTAAGAAGCTTTTCTTCTAAGGCTACTAAAGAGTTTTAGCTGGCACACACAGGTTTGGGGCTGTTCCCACTGAGTGATGGAAAACCCACCTCACATGTGGAAACAGGTTACATTTACTTTGACTTCAAAGCTCTTACAATCATTCAGAAAACAGGGAGCAGTTCCTAACTCTGATTCGGAAGAGTTGATGCTTTCTTTCTTAATGCTTTTGGTTGGATCCCAAACACTACCCCCACATCAGGAAAATGAGAAGACAAATGTGACGTGGGAGCCCAGTGTAGGCAAAAATTATAATACACGTCACACTGTCATTTTACAAAGTGACTTTTTAAAATAGAAAATAAATAAATAAACTCAGAAAAACTCCACAGAGACACGTTAATGCCTCAACCTGGAACAATAAAGCTCCGCTGAAACACTTGCCATTAGCCACCATCTGCTGTCAGCAACTGGGGGGTAATCTTTACGTCCTCTTGACAGATTTGCTTCATTTCTTAGCCGCTTGTTGAAGCAAAGACACTGTGGACAAAACATTGAGGGGTAAGGATCCTTACCTGACTGAGGGATCAGGGCAACTGCTTTTCAGACCTCTGAATTTGGTGACCACTATTCCATAATCTGTTCAGGGTTTTCAAGACTGCATATTGAGTTGGAAAAATCTGCTAACTGTATCTCTTCCCACAGTCATAATGCTCTGTTCCTGTCAGCATTTTCTACACAAATCAGAGAGGTAAGGGGGGTTCACTGCCCTTGACATATTTTGGGATTTAGGAGAATAAGCGAATGTCTTTCCTACTGTGCTCTGATAAAGGAGGAAATCTGTGTGCCACAACAAGATCCTCTTGATCAGAATTCTGCCAGGGCACCTGCATTTCTCTCCTATTTGAATGTGTATTTTTAAACTATTGAGTAAATAAATATTCTTGTTCATACCAAAAGTAAACTTATTTCTCTTTCTAGTGCTGCAGGTTAAGAAGTCTTAAAAAAACATAAACAAGAGAAATGGCTGAGTCATGTGCTCCCCAACAACTGAGCAAAGAATTCTTGTGCAGATAGAGGTGCAAAGAAAAAAATGCTATTACTATTCCGAGTACATTGAGACTGCTGTTTTTCCATCTTTCTTATGTAATCTTACCGTGTATGAGGAATAAGACTAGAGAAGGGAGGGCAGTGTAGGTAGAATGTCTGAATAACACACCTTTGTCTTTTATTCCCTGTAGGGGTTTCCTTATCCAGGTCTCGGTGATGGCCCAGAGCCAATAGAATGTACTTTGATTTTTCTAGAATAGTCCTCCAGTTTTTAGACTGTGTACTTTTATGAACCTGCTTGTTACGGTAGAGGAAATGGACTGAGGGCATGGAAGCTGTCCTGGGGCAGGTGATTTCTACAACAGTCTCCAAGCCCAAGGGCAGTGCCCTTTGACCCACTCCAATCGTGGTTATTGGAGCCACGCCCTATTACTTCATTTTGGGCTTCTGTCTCCTGGAAGATGGTACATGGAGAAGGAGAACGGGCTGCAGGGGAGCGGCAGCAGAGAACGGGAAGACAGCATGGCGCAGCCCCAGGCCCCGCCGATCCAGTGTACCTTCTTTCATCCACACTCTGCATTCCTCCTGTCCCTAACCTGTGGACAGTATTTCTGGCTTAACCTCATTTTCTGTTAAAACCAGTGCACTTTCCATTTAAACCAGGAAAAATAGAGACATCATTACTCATCCAGAGCACCCAGTCTCTACTGGGGAGAGGTTGCTCTGGACACACAATGTACATAGTCTCCTCCTTTCTTTCCTGTTTTCTCCCCTTCTTCTTCTTTTTTTTTTAAACCTGAGACTGTCAGTAGACTTCATCCAGACCAAAAACGCCACACTATAACTGGTTTACAGGTAGTCAGGAGGCCTCCAGGAGACCAATGGACATTATTCTAAAGAATGAGAACCACAGCTCTAGGAATTTCTGTTGTCTTAGAAGATTCCAATTATAAACATTTTGCATAGGTACATAATTTACCAGTCAAAGCTTTCCTTCATCTAGTTGTACCCTTTATGTTCTTTTCCACAGCATGAGACGTAAAAGCAGAATACCTTTGATAATGGGGATTGTTGCAATCCCTGTGTATATTCACTGAGCATCCTGCACAATAAAAGGATAGCTTGCTTACCACTGGGATATTGCTCAAACCCAAAGAACGCATATTCTCAGCACAAATCAATAATCGTAATTCCCAAGACAGAGGATATGATTGACACCAATCAATATCAAAAAACCCCACCTAGAGATTCACCTCATCGTCAGATGGCCTCGATCATGTCTAGACCAGTCATCAATTTTATCAACTTTATCATCATCCCTAACATTTATTATAGGCTCAGTTCTAAACATTTTACATAAGTAAACCCAATTTAACTACATCAACAACTCCATGAGGGAGATACTGTTCTTATCCTCATCTTACAGATAAGGAAACAGGTACAGAAAGGTTAAGTTACTTGCCCAAGTTCACCCAGCAAGTAACTGGAGAAGCCAGAATTCTGGCTCAGGGTCCATGCTATTAATTGATAGCATATCCATTACCTTCATGCTGGCCATGGCTTATTCGTGATCTGATGCCTGATTCAATCAGGCTGCTAAGGTGATAATGCTCCTCTGTGTCCTGGAAGCCCCTTGCTGTGCCAATTAAATCCCCTTAATTGCTGGACCACTGGGAGGTTCTGGGAGCCTTGGAAAAGAGCTGGGGCAGCCACTTCAGGGCTGGGAGTAGAGGCTGTTTTTCAGTTAGAAGGAAGTATTCCAATATTTTAATAATGGGTAGTCCCTAGTGGCACTTACAGCTGACTGAATATGCACACATACTTACAGGAGTCAAATAGTGTTTACTTTTCCTTAATTGAAAGGTCTTTTTTCTCTAACCAAAAATAACGACTCCAGTTATACCACCTTTTCTTCAACACATACCTGCATATTCTACTATTTCTGAAATGTGCCAACTGTACTATTTGTTTTAGAATCAAACAATGTCTACATGGGGGTATCTTTGAAGCCTATATCTGAAATTAGTTAAGGTGAAATTAGATCAGGCAAGATTAGTTCAGGTAGTAAAGTTCACATGTATAATTCATTTGCAAAGATTACTATTATGCAGGAAGGATGTCATCAGAGCCAGGTAGCATCTCCTCTTCGCGTTTAAAAGGTACAAGTCTGTTTAACAAGGCAATAGAGGTTACCTATAGTCAGAGCCCAGGTGAAATTACGTAAGAATTGAATATAGAAATTATTTACAAAAATAGTTCATTTAATGAAATTTGCAATCTTTGAAAGAATGAATAAGACATATATGATATAAAGCTGAAATCACTACCCACCATTTTAAATACTTGCAGGCACTTAAATATATTACTGAATGCAAATAAAAGTTGTCACCCTAAGGGAGAAGCTAACTGCTTTAGGAGTAACACCCCTGAAAACAAACTCTGATCTCAAGTCCAAAGATTTTGCACACAAGGTCCACATAATACGGGTGGGGAAACTGACTTACTTCACCTAGCTACAAGTCAGTAACAGCCCTTCCCCACCCTGTAAAACTCTGAGTAAGCTATTGGACTTGGACAAGGTAAGACACTTTTTTTAATGCCTTGTAAGTTTCATTCCTTGACAATGCAAGGTCTCAACTTGACAAGAATTTTGAAAAAGAACCACCACAACCATCTAAGGCAGTAAAAGCCGTATTTCAGTTGCTTTCTCTTTATCCTATCAGATGCGTTAAGGAAACTCTATGAGGTTTTACAGCAGACAAAATTCTGGGTCAGTTCCAGGAGTCTCATAGGCAATTCTTCTGGAGACATTTCTAAATCTGAGAAGACAACTTTCAGGAAGTAAGGAAGCAAATCCCATGGACATGCCCCACTTTGAGAAGCATCAGAACCAGCCACCCTCATTTTTCTGGGCCAGATAGGATATCTTGAAATTGTCTCCAAGGTTTAAACTTCAGTGTTATTAAACATAGCTTTTTTCATTAAAATGGTCCCCAGCATGAGGCACTTAATCCAGAAAATCTGTTTTTGTTTGTTTCTTTTCAGATTTTCATGCATAGGTAACAAGGAGCAGCCTATTGTCAAATTGCCAGGAGGAAATAAGACTGAAATAATTCGACTTGGCAGCTCTTCTCCATCCCAAACCTTGACATT
The DNA here is from genome assembly GCF_040802235.1 of Manis javanica. Lineage (NCBI taxonomy): Eukaryota > Metazoa > Chordata > Mammalia > Pholidota > Manidae > Manis > Manis javanica. Next base: position 97,846,550 of record NC_133163.1, on the reverse strand, counting down.
TTTCATGTTATGTCTGAATTATATGCCCAGAAGGACTTATGTCCTCTCCTCTGATAGCCTTGTACCTTACACCAACTCTAAGCCTCAGAAGAAATAAGGAAAATTTACAGGGTTGACAATGGTCCCTTTGTGACCATAGTATTGCTTGGTTCAATATCTACTCAGGTTGAGAGCATTCCCTTAACCTCAAACATGCTAGAGTCCCTCATAAACCACTTCTTCTGTAGGAGATGGGAATATGGCCCAACCTGATACTGTAATCCCAGTTACAAACTGATGTGTGGGGTGGATTTACTGTAATTACAGGGTTCCTGAGCTTCAGGTTCACACTTGCGTCCTTGACCTTGAAGGGCAAAGGTCACTTAGGTTTGGCACATTCTATTCTGGGGGGCCATTTCTTCTTTCTTTATTACAGCTGCAGTGTTTGAACTGAGGACAACAATGAGCAATGGCCAGGGTTAAAGGTAGAACTGAAGTCTGAGAAAAATTAAGTCACCACTTCTGAACCTTCCCCTACCATCCCAAGGCAATTTTAAATAATTTCTCTTCCAAAATAGGTGAGAAAACTTTTTGCCATAATCCAATCCATCTTAGGGACCTTCTTCGCCTTATGCCCTAAAAATCTCCCAGTAAAAGAACCTGAGAAACCTTCCAGTGAGATGTTTGTATGTTATTTCTAGTTTATCACACCTTTGTCTGTTTTTGTTGCTTCATGCATGTTTAAGAGGTAATCCAGCTGAGCTAGCTTTTTCTACAGATGAAGAACCTGAGGCCTCTGAGAGAAGTGATTTATCTAAGATTCCAGCATGAGAGCAGAAACATTGGTATTAGACATCACCATTCCCCATACCTACTTGAGCTCCTTATCACCCCAAGCCCTGTGATACAATTTACTACTTAATAAAAATCAAGTTAGAGTAACAACTCCCAATCCACTGAGTTGGAAGAAAGGTGTGGTAAATGAATATTCACACAAGAGGAAGTAGAAGGATCTAGGGGGGAAAAATTTCAATTTATCTTTGTCCTCCAAGCTCACATATAGACTTTTCACAAATAATTTATTTGTATACACCAGGCACAATTTTACATTCAACACGAGGTGGAAGTAGAGTGAGTTTCCAGTTTAAGGTTAACCCAAGAGAGATCATGGTGAGAATATTACTGGGAAGGGAACTGAAAGCACGTGTCTGAAGTTAACCTGAAAACATTCATTGCTTGGTGCAGACGCCTCGGGTCTCCAGCCTGTTCCTGGTAGACACAGCATCACATGTCCCGGACAAAATCTGAAGCCTAATTAATTTTTCTACAGCAGTTCAACAGATTGTTATCCCAATTTTTTCTAACAATGTAGAAACCAGATATTATGTATTTGAACATCTTATGCAATAGGGGAATTTAATATTTGAACTTTGAATTAAGGTAAAATATACATGAAGGAAATTGAATGTGAGTGATTAATGAATCATCATGAACTAAACACATTCATGTAAGCACCAGATCAATAGCTGGCACTTTATTCCAGCCCCCTTAGGCCCCCTTTCAGCCCCTAACAGCCCCTCCCCACCTCCAGAGTGATCACTCTCCTGCTCTCAATCTACATACACTAGCATCTCCTGTTTTGTACTTAAAAGCGGAACAATGCAATGTGTACATCTGAGGGTCTGACTTGTTGCCTTTAGTCTTGTGCTGTGAGAATCAGCCATATTGTTGCATGCATGTGTAATTGTTCATCCACGGTGCAACCATATCACAATGTGTTTAGCCATTCTACTCCTGTTGAGTGTTTGGATAGTTATCCTAAAAATTTTTCATTGTGCTGTATTGTTTGCAGAGAACATTAACTCAAAGGTAATAAGCTCACCTTTTACAAGTATGGTATATAGTTTCACCTCTATATATACAAGGAAAATACTAGCTCACACTACGAAATTATTTTCCAAAATCTAGTTTATGTTTTTCTGTGTGTGTGTGTATGTGTTTGAATTTACTGTCTTCCCAACCAACAGTTTCTGTTGAGCCTCTCAGTGGCTAGAACCTCAGCCTGGCAGTAAGAAGCCTTAATGCTCACTGTATGCTCCAGTCAAAAATGAATGGCTGAATTATCGTGACACTAGCAAACACATCATTCATTTCTCAAATCATTACTCCTTACCTCGGAGCTTGCCGGCCAAGCCTTTCAAAGCCCCAAGTTGTTGGATCTACCACCAGTTAAGAGTCCATTTCAAGCTCTTCTGTATAAAATGCAGTCTTGTCAAAGGGAAGACACCTGCTTCCCACAGGAGGGTTACTCACCAACTGCTAAGTCCTTTGTTAAGTCCTTTGTTACGGTGTCGAGAAACAAAATGATCTTTCATTCTGGAATGTGTCTGCCGCCATGACTGCCAGTGTTCAGTTGACTGCTAACCTCTGGTAAAAAAATGAGGCAGGGACACATGGGAGGTGGGGGCTGGGACATGGGTTTTGGTGTGTTCTTGACACTGTGATTTTAAAGCTAATTTTCTCTGAAGAAGAGGCATCTACTTTCTGGGCAACATCAGCAAAATACACTTATTTCTGGGTCTGGATTCTGTTTTGTCCCCAATTCTAGCTTATTTTACTTCTACTTCAAATATTTTTGAATACTTAAAAAAATTAAAAAGCCTTTCATTAATTCTCATTTTTCTCTAAAATATTCTCCTTTATGGAAAACAAACTCCAGACTGGGGTCCCAGCCATTCTTCAGAGCAGGAGAAACCAGCGGGCTGCTGCTCTGCTTCACGCCGTCCCCAGCAGCTGGGCCACCGAGCGGCCTGACGGCCTCCAGCCCGAGGCACCGTATCACCGGGCGCACAGGTCAGGATGGGGCTGTCTCGCAGGAGGCCCCTCTTTTAAGTTGTGATTTAACATTGTGAATCTAGTGGACTTGATAGTTAACAGGATGCATGTCCTAATCCCAAACCCCTTCTTCCTGATTGAAAATAACTAGTGTCCCCACAATTTCCAACTGCCTGTCCTTCAGTCATGAGGAAGCAGAGGGCTTCCCAAAAGGTTGTCTTTACCTCTATCTGCACTGGATTGTGCTCAAAAGATAGCCAGATACCGTTTTCAGGTGGCAGTTATTTTTAAATTGCATAATGGAAAATGTACATCACCATGAAGAGAGTTTAATTAAAAATTCAAACTATTCTGCAAGATTACTATTCTCTATGGAAACTCAATGAAAAGAACTTGGAGATTTCAACTAGGACTATAAGAGATGGAATTGCTGTGGATGGGATAAAGGCCACCCCAGATGGGGTATTGAGAAAAAAAAGTTTAACTATGGCAAGTCATTCTATAAATTCTAAAGCAAAGCACAAATGTATTGTTACTTTAATTGACCCCAAAGAATTAAATCTTCAAAAACTGTCTAAACATCTTCAGTCTTCAGATTTAGTGTAATCCTGAAAAACAGCGGCTACCAAACAACAAAACAAAAAGTGCTTCCCTTGTAGGGGCTCTGTACTAATCTCTCCATCTAAATATATTTCCTCCAAAGGAAAAATGACTTCCCTTGGGTTCCATCTTTGTATCCTATTTAATTAAAACAACACTAATCACCAGCTAATCTAGTTCTCTCTTAAGAAACCATTGTATCCTAACAAATCTGGGTTGGTTGTTTGTTTTTCCTCCTCTAGGGAGAAAAAAAAGGATGAGCAGAGGTAGGTATTGGTTTGAGGTCAGCAAGGAGATTTATGTAAGAAAACTAAACTACCAGGGGAATCAACTCCATTTAGCCATAAAGCATTTCCCCCTGCAAGCTCAAGAAGGATTTGCAATTATTTACAGACAGATAACATTGTGTAGCCCCTCAGTATTACAAATAAGTCACCAGAAAACAACTAGTTTGACAAAATTGCCCAGCAACCCATTAACTGTACAGCTCTGCTAAATATCCAGCAGGGTATCCCTCTGGCATTTGCTGAGGAAACTGGAATGAGTTCTCCACCAGAATTCTTTGAGTCATGAAATAAGAAGCACGGAATGGCTTATGCCACTGATGCACCAATTATATCAACTGAAGGACTTGTGTGTGTGTGTGTGTGTGTGTGTGTGTGTGTGTGTGTGTGTGTGTGTGTGTTTTAGAGAGAGAAATGGAGAGGAAAACTTTTCTCTCCAACATTCTTTGATTTGGACCCCTACCAAAGAGAGAGTCAGAGAGGGAAAGCATAAATAGATGGTAAACATCCAGTGAAAGTAAGTTAAGTGTTTAAGTGTTCTGGACCTTTAACTGTGTATGAATATTTTATTATAATCTCTCTGGGTATAGCTCAGGTTTGTGATCACTAGAGGAAAACCTTTCTTCTAGTTCAGTTTTTGAGAGTCAACAGTTATTTTCATCATCTTAATGTAGGTATGTTCCTATCATCCTATAGTACAACTGGAAAGAAATTAAGCCAAGCTAAGCTTGAGATCGAGACAAAATAAATAACCCTAGTTTAGTGGTACATGTTTAAAATCTTACCAAGCAACATTTCTGAAAGTTTCTCTTTTATTTTCTGCTCCTCTAAGATGTCTTCTCTATAGAAACTGAGAGGATCTAGATCACTTCCATGTTTGGGAGGCTCTTCATGTATTATAAAATAAAAATAAACACCAAAATAAAAATTACAAAAGCTGTAATTTAAATACTTGCATTAAAGATGTTAGCACTTTCAACACAGAAAATACAATTTAATAGAATTGTGCTGTTTCGAGCCTAACTGGAGGACTTATTTCAAAATTTAAATTACTTTCACCTAGAGGAGTATAATCCGGTCATGGGACAAAAGTTAAAAAGTATTTGATGAATGTCACCTTTTTCCAATCCTGTTGGCTCATCTCTATACTTATATATAAAAATAAACTTATTTGAAGACAATGTCAGAAATCTAAATTTCAGGTAGTTGTGAATGGGAGGTCCTGGCTGCAAAGACTTCTGTCCCTTTCACTCTCCTGTTCATGTCCATGTTGCTGAGTAAGGTCTGGGAGGAGGAAGTGATTTAAGGAAATAGATGATTCTTACCAGTGGTTTTCAAAGGCAAGTCCATGGCCTGTTGCAAATAGCAAATGTTCCTGACCCTCCTCAACTCAGGGAATTAGAAATTCAGGTTCATAGGCCCCACTGTAGATGTTCAGAGTGAGTATCTTTGGGGTGGGTCTTTGGAATTTGCATTTATTACACTGATTAAGTGATTTGGGAGGCACAGAAATATTTGAGAAGCACTGAGCTACGGGGTCAGGATTGTGGGTAATGAGGACTCATTTCAGATATGACTAAAGTTGCCACCCAGAAACAACTCTCTGTGGAAATGCCACCTTCCAGTGGCCATATTTTTATTGCTTACCTCTTATCCCTGGGGCCACCTGAATCACTCTGGTGGATTGGGGACCACTAGGAATATTTGAGCAGGCCCGTGTAAAAATCCAGAATTTTTCTTTGAACCAACCTGGTCCTGCTCTTGTGATGAAATCTAGGAGGCAAGCCCTCCAGGCACAGAGAGCTCGGTCAGGTTCCTTACCCGTGGGCTCTTGCAACCACCACTTTGAATGGAATAAGACTTTCTCCTCCAGAGAACCATGAAAGATGCTTGCACACTGCCATGCCCCGCGGGAATTTACCCTGGAGTGAGGGTCTCCAGGGAGGTGAAGGTAGCAGAGGCGAGGCAGGACTACACCATCCCCACATGGCCCCACTCTGCACTCTTTGCCCCCTGCTCAACTCAGGGAACTCATAGGCTAACATCTTTCCCCAGGATACAGAAGCTCAGAGATTCTTGGCCAGTGAGAACATGCTATCCCTACGAATCTGAACATGGGTCAGCCTTCCCTCAGCCCCATCCTCACCTCCCATGCATATTTTACTTGAATAGAGAAAAAATATGTGAAAAAATGCCCAGCCCCTCCCATGAAAAGACAAGCCCAGGGGATTGTTTATAAGAAGGTGAGCCCTTACATGGCCTTGCGAGTCACACTGCTGCATGTAGCATCACCAGAGGACAGGGTGCTCTGGCCTCAAGTAGCGCCAGTAATTTGGGTGCTGAGGTAGCCATGCCGGCTTGGGAGAGTCTTGGCTAGGTCACATTCCTGAATGAGAAAAGGGGTGTGAAAGCTGCAGGTAAACAATAAAACAGCATGTGTGTTTGTTGTTATTCTTATCATTAATAGCAATCGGCAAATTAAGAGGTGATGTCACTTGCTAATTAACCATCTCTTTAGATGGAGAGACTCTGCCTGTGTTGGTGGTGTTACCATGTTAAAACAAAACATTCTAGGTTTTTGAACCTAGAAAAATTGTACATTGTGCTGGCATTTGTTTTGATTCTAAAGGTTCCATTTCATATTATAAAGAAGAGTTTGTTTGGGTCCTGCTGAGAAGTTATTTATCCCCCCTGTTTCCTTTCTCACTGCTGAAATCCTTCAAAGTCTACTACAAATGTGGCCTTTATAAAGTCCTCTGCCAGCCCTCTCTCCAGCCAGAATTAACAGCTCATTCCTCTGCATTCTGGAAGCCTGTGATTTGTCCCTGCTTTTAGCACCTATGTCCCTCTGCCTGTGTGATAGCTATTCATGTTATCTCCTCACTAGAGATGGTCCTCTGGCAGAACAGGGATCAGGCCATCTTTGCTACCCTATAAGCTCGTATCCCGGTTTGCAAATAGCAAATGCTCAGGAAATATCCACTAAATTAAAGTTTGTAGTCCTACAACAGAAGGCAGGCCACAGGTCTTTAAATTTTTAACAAAATCGTCTATTGACAGATTTCACATAAAATCTTGGCTGTCTGGCTTTTCCCATGGCTACAAGCAGCTTCAGCAGAGTGGCAGCTGCCTCTTTAGAGGCGGCATACTTCCTCTAGTTTTCCACAGTTGCTTTCCAATAGTTTATGCGATCCGCCTGTCCTCTGTGAACACCCTTCTCACAGACACTGTCCCCTTACCTTCATCGCTGTTTGTCAGGACTACATGCCTCTGTGGATGGATGCCTGACTGTGCTTATGGTGGAGGCTGTTCAGCACCAAAGACTGTATGTTTGTCTGGATAAATCATTTACAGGTCAATTGCCAGGTAATCCATTGGTTTGCTGTGCTCCATGATCTCATTTAGTTTTTAAGGTGGCAAAATGTGATTTGATGATATTTCAGTTCATTGTTTAAGGCTGAATGGCTTTGTAGAATACTAATCAAGCTTCAAACTAAAGTCAGTACAGATAAAAATAATATAAGCATTAACACCTGGTTCTCCCTGGTCTGAGTTTCCACTATCATAACACTTCTCCATAATTTCCCTTCTTAATTTTCCCAAGGAATCCACACAGGAACTTCCAAGTTGACAAGGTTTTCTTTACCTAAGGACTCTATTTTCCCACTTCCCACTCTCTCCTTGACCTGCTGCAGCCTGGTCTCTGATACCAATGTGCTAGACAACAGTTCTGCTAATGACTTCCAAGTCACCAAATGCCATGGTATTTTTTCAGTGCCTTTTGCTTCTGATGTCCTGGCAATCCTTCCACAATTGACTGTGTTCCCTTTTTCTTGAAGCTCTCTTATCCTTTGTTCACTGTGAGGTCACACTCCTCGTGTATTCCTGGTGCTATCTGGCTTCTCCTTGTCCAGAGCTTTTCTTTGCATATTTCCCTCCACCTGATGATTAATATTTGTGTTTTTCAGGGCTGAGTCCTGCTCCTATTTTTTTCTCATTGTATGTATTCTTCCTAGGAAAACACACTCATGTCCTCTACTTAATTACTACTATATTCCAGTGATATAAAAAATATATTTATAACTCTGTCTTTCCTTTGGTCTCTAGACCAGATAAGCCATGTCTACATGACATCCATCACTTGGATATCTTAAGGGCATCTCAGGTTTAATTTGTCCAAAAACAAATTCATAGCTCCTCCAAAATTGGTCCTTCTGCAGGGTTATCTAGCTAGTAAATAACACAGCCATCCAGTAATGCAAGTGAGAAAACTGGAAATAATCTTCCTCACCCACCTCTCCACCATATGATGTCCATCACCAACTCTGCATATTTTGCCTCCTAGATACCTTGAATCTGTCCACTCGTCTCCCTCTCTAGCATCCAAGCTACAATTTTCTGTCACCTGGACAATTTATTTAGTTAACTGGCTTCTTCCAGTTCATTCCTACATAGAGCCAGAGTAATCCAAATGTAAACGTGATGCCCAGAGGGCCCTTTCAGTGGTTCCCTATTATTTTTAAAGACCAGAATTCTTGAAAAGGCAGTGCCTGATCTGGCCTGCACCTACTTCTTTAGCCTCACTCATCAATGCCCTCCATGTACTTTCTGTACGTCAACCACACTAGACTTCTCCACCTTCTAAATGCTGCCTGCTCCTTCTCATGACAGGGCCTTTACTTACATAGTTTTTCTGTCCACATACCTCTAATTCCAAACTGCCTCTCATCAACTCATTGAATATTTCTATTTCTTCTTTAGATGTTATCTTGCACATCACTTGAACAGTCTTTCTTGAGTCCCTTTAGTATCTCCCCTCTGTAATGGCACTAACTGTAACTTGTAATTGTAAATTCATTTTTGTGACTCTGACTAACGGGTCTTTCCCACACTGTGTTTTTGCTCATCATCCCCCTACACAATGCAGGGGTTAAATAGCTGTATTTTAGGGGGTGAAAAGTGTTACTGACCAAATCATTGATCAGAAATATCTAAGCCCTAAGTCTGGCCTAGCCAAAACCCTGCTATGCTTCATCAAGTCACTCCCATTTCAAAGCAATACTGTATATAAACTATCTACAGAAAAAAGTTAATAGAAATACTTTAATTGAAAATAGGAACAGATTTCTACATGTGTGGCTTCATATTATCTCTACCCACACCCTAAATTTAAAATTCTTTTATAGTTTCAAATAGGAAAATGTCAAAATGGGTGGCTAATGACAGAATAGTTAAATTGCTTTAGTAAAACCATTAAAGGGAAACTGGGAACAGTATTTTGATTGATTCAATACAACAAACAAATTGTGCTGATATGCTTCTAAATTACCACTATTATGATCTTTAGCAACTGTACAGTGCAAATCATTAGTCAATTAAGCACTCAATATACCATGTGAGCTCTAATAAAAATAGGCTAGGTATGATAATTAGGTGAATGTGTGATCATTACATGAAATGAACATGAGGCTTGTATCAATTTTGTGACTATGTGTAGCCATCTTGGTCCTTCTGTATTGCACGTTAATGTAATAACAATTATTCAATTACTTTAAGATTCCCTTTAAAACAATATATTTTTGAATGCAGGTTAAATTTCTATACCTAAGATATAAAGAATATTATGACTTGGGTTTAGATTTTTTTAAAAATCCATAGACTTACTGGTTTCAATTTCCGATCACCATTTCCTAATTAAAAATTTCTTTATATGGTTTCCAGGGAATGGCGGAACTATCTTTACCCTAAGGATTCTTCTTAGGGTATTGGTAGGCAGACTTCAGGAAAAGATACATAAGTGAAAAGCAAGATATCATAGCAAATATTTAAAAGCCAAAGAGTTGTATTCTCTAGACTCTGAATTTTTTTTTTAAGGCAGACATATTAACAATCAAAGACAAGTATCTCTCAAGAAGTTTAACTGCATGTTTCTGTGGGTTTTTCCATTTGGTCTCTGAAATATAGGTTTTCAGTAATACCAACTAACCTGAATGTAAAGTGGAAAATGCCATGTGTTCTGAGCTTTTGTATCTTCTCATCTGAATTGTTCCCAAATCAGAACAGACCTTCAATAAACACAAAGTGAGAGAGAGTCTTTGGGTAAAGAGGATGCAATCTGAGGCACCTTTCCAGCAGGTATTCTGATTTAGACTCTGGGGTCTGTTTTTGTTTGAAAGCGGATCAATTGCTGACCTACGATGTGACGTCAAATGGAGTTAGTGCAGTTCTGCACTTCTGAGCATTGGGAATCATTTGGAAATTGAATCTTGTAACACAATCAATGACCGTCATTTATCATCCAAAGGCACATTTGACTAATCAGATTCTCATTTTCCTCTATTCTGACTTTCAACCAGGCTTCCTATTACAGAGAGGAGAAACAGAACTGTCCTTTCAACTGCTTTCCATATAATTAACATCAAAGAGAAATAAGTGACTCACAGGCACAGATAAAAAATTAGCCAATTATATACTGAAACAAGGACAAACAATTATGTCAATAAAATCGACTGGCACAAGCAGCCAGACCCATAAAACTGGGACATTTGGCAAGATGTAAGACTTCTAGTCACTGCAGAATCTCACTCTCCTGCCAGTCCATCACCCACTAGCACAACTGGACAAATGGACAATGGATAATGGAGACTTTAAAGAAAAGGTCATGGCTTTGGCAGGGGTCATTTAGGGACAATTTATCCAGCAGGGCTACATGAGTCTATGGGGTGGACCAAAAGCACTTCCCCTTTATCCCTAAGCAAACCTTCACATAAAGACACCAACTCAGCAGCACTTGGGACAGATGAAGGTTATCTTGCAGACATAATTATTTTGTTCTTTGGCATAGAATTTGGATGGAAGATGATCCATCAGTTAAAAAATTTAAATGCTTAAATCTTTGAACACTGTTTTCCAGACATTAAGAATGAATAGTTTGATGCAAGGTCGTGCCTCTGTGTAATGAAACGACTAGCCTGAAGCACCAGTGAGCCAGCCACGGTGCCATCCTAACAGGGCATCACTCTTGGAGTGGTCAGGGCCCACAAGGGACAGGTCATGGTGATCCAGAGTGACTTGTTCTATTGCTCCATGTGCTTTTGTTCTAGTTGATTAGACACAGCTTCAATTTTGACCAGTTTACAGATGGAGATGCTCAGTGCACTCCAATTTGCAGTGATATTATGAAGGGACTAGAAACAGAGCTCTCATTGGCTATCTGGAACCTGTGTGGCAGAGAAAATAAGCTATAAGCCCCATTATCCGCAGTGTCTGGATTCCTCCCCAGGAGAAAGTCAGGTGCTTATAGAGTTCTATTAACTATTTAAGGCCATTCAGAATACCATTTAATGCATTATTGCTACAGTAATGCACTCTCACACTTGCAAGGGAACAGAATGGCCATTTCTGTGGGAAATGGAGAAATGCCACTTTAGTTTGGCCTCTGACATTCTGCTAATCATTTCCAATCATGTTATTTCTAAGGGGACAGGCCCCATATATTATTGTCAGTTGTGGGTCAGGGGAGGGGGCTTGCACTTAGCTAAAGACATAAATTTAGATTCTTACAATTACAGTATTTTTTAAAGGCCCAAATGCTGAGGATAAATTCTAATAATCAAAAATTCATTTGGACATCATTTGCTCTTTTTGCTTTGTCATTTCTTTCCCTTTAAGACCACCGTTGCATTGGCAGTCAAATGCCCATATGTGTCTGAGGAAGAAGGGAGGGCAAGTGGGACCAAGCTCTGCACTGTGTCCTTTCAGACCGGACGAGATGGTTCCCCTCCCAGCGTTCAGAAGGCCAGCTGCGGAACACAGGGGATGCAGCAGATAACGGCCATGGTCAGCCCAGTGCTCACTGCTGCCAGCTGGCCATGAGGTGAACCATGCCTTGCTGTACCCACGAGAAGGTCTGATGACCAGGCAGGGTGGTGGGTGTTGGAGCTGAACAGAAAAGTCAGATTATGTAACAGTTTCCTGACCCCATTCATAAGGCATCAAAGTTAAGACTCAGATTTCACTATTCTTCAAGACAACAGGCCTCTATTAACATCAATTAAAACAGAAAATCCCCAGATCTGCTAACTTGAAGTCCTTGGCAGCTTCGTTTACAGTTTTTTTTTCCCCCTCTTTGCCACTGACCTCCAAGCTTTCGTCTGCGGTGACTTGACAAAACCCTCCTGCCCTGCCCGTAAGTGAGTTCTAGAACCAAAAGAGCTGTAGGGAGGCAGGGTCATCCTTTTCAAAGGTGTTTCCTGAGCTGACTTACCACACCAGGGGGCTCACGGAGTCTTTTTGTCAGTTCCATACTGACCTTGGATAGCGATAAGCCTGGCGGCCTTGGCTGAGTTTCGCTCCAGCATGATGTTGGACAAGCATGGTCGCGGCGTGCACGCTGAGGGTAAGGAGTGCTGGACTGAGCAGCAGGAAGAGACCCCTGGAGAGGAGGACGGGCAGAGTCCCAAGGGCTAAGTACTCAGCCCGCCTGGTCAGCCAACTCTGTCTGAGCTGATATGAATGCATGGGTGGGGGCAATGTTGCAGGAAAGAATGCTTTCTGCAGGTCTATTTCACCCCCATTTAAAAAATTAATAGACAATCTTTTTTAGAGCAGTTTTTGGTTTACAGAAAAGTAAGTGGAAAGTACAGAGAATTCCCATATTGCAGCCTCACCTTCCCCCATATTTTTCCTTCTTTTTACCATCTTGCGTTAGTGTGGTATATTGGTTACAACTGGTGAGCCAGTGTGGATTCCTAATTAAGAATTTAAGTCCATCATTTACATTAGGGTTCACGTTGGTAGATTCATTGAGTTTGGACAAGTGCGTACTGACATGTAACCACAATATCATACAGATTAGTTTCACTGCCCTAAAAAGCCCCTGTGCTCTGATTATTCATCTGTCCCTGTCCCACCCCACAACTCCTGGCATCCACTGATCTTTTTACTGTCTCCATAGTTTTGCCTTTTCAAAATGTGGTATAGTTGGAATCAGACAGTATGTAACCTTTTCAGATGGACTTCTTCCACTTAGAATTATGCCTTTGATTTTGCTCCATGTCTTTTCAAGGCTTGAGAACTTGTTTCTTTTTAACTCTAAATAACACTCCATTGTCTGGATGTACCACGGTTTGTTAATCCAATCACCTGGCAAAGGACATCTAAGTTTTGGCAACTATGAATAAAGTTTCTATACACATTCATGTGCAGGTTTTCACGTTGACACAAGTTTCCTGCCTTTCTGCTTTTTTGTGTGGAACTTGGAGAATTTGGGTTAGATGCAAGCTCAGCCTGGATCCACGTACGTCACAGGCCAAGGAGGAAAGACAAGAGCAGTGACCACACACCCCGGATAGAGCACAGTGCTGAGCAGTCATGGTGGCTCGGTCGGTATTGTTTGAATGAACAACTGCGTAACCTGGTAAACAGGCTCACTCAGGGTGGTGCAGACTGAATTTTGTCCCCCCACATTCATATATTAAAGTCTTAATTCCTGAGGTGATTACATTTGGAGAGAGAGCCTTTAAGGATGCAATTAAAGTTAAATGAGGTCCTAAACGTGGCTCCCTAATTTGATAGGACTGGTGTCCTTATGAGAGGAGGAGAAGCACCAGAGATCTCTGTCTCTTCACCACCACCACCACCCCCCCACCCCCGGGGAAGGGCCGCATAGAGGCAGAGTAAGGAGGTGACTGTCTGCGGTACAGGGTGCGCACTCTCACCAGAGACAGCCCCTGCATCTTGATCGTAGACTTCCAGCTTCTAGAACTGTGAAAAATTAATTTTTGTTGTGTGAGCTGCCCAGTCTGTGGTAGTTTGTCGTGACAGCCTGAGTAGACTAATGCACGGGATTTCTCTTGCATGGTGTTGGGGAAATGAGAGTAAGGCGATGGAGAGGAAGCTTTGCCTACTGTGCGGACCCTCGTGGTTTGCATGGGCATGAGCTCACTTACCCCTGCGCGCAGCTGTGACTCCCTGCTGCAAGGGGCGTGGAAAGGGGCTTGCATAATGCATCCCTGATTATTCCCTTGGACTGAAGTCCCGGCTGTAGGATTCCTAGAGGTGGAATTTCTCAGTTAAATATATTCAGTTTTAAAGATTGTTATATGTGTTGTCCAATTACCAGTTTTACCCATTGCACTTATACTAGTTGTTTTAAAGTATCGATTTTACCATGTTTACAAATGCTGGCTATTATCACCATAAAAAGCAAAAGTAAAATAAACCTTGTTAACTTCATAAGTAAAACATACCTGACAGATTTTTAAATTTGTACTTATTTGGAAATTATTGAGGTAGAGTAGTTTTATATTTTTATGGTCATTCATGTTTCTTTGGTGACTCACAGTTCATATCTTTTGTTCCTTTTATTGTGTGGTCTTATTTTTCTTATAAAAAGTTGTGAGAAACCTTCATATATGGAGAAGGCTAACCCAAATCAACCACACAAATTGCACATATTTTCTGTGACTTTGTTTTAACATTTAATCGTGTGTAGGCATTTTTTGGTGAGCAATTCTTTTTATTTTTATGATACTATAATATTGATCTACTCATTTTTTATTTCTGTCATTGGTATCATATTCAGAAATCCTCATCCATAGCAAAGTTAAATATATATTTTTCTGTTTTTTCATGTAGTATTTTTGCTCTTTTGATTTTACAATTAAATATTTGGTCATCCTGGAAATTATTTGTGTAAAAATTACATAATAGGAATTTTCTTTTTAAAGACGTGTGAATCATCTCCTTTTCTTGCTGATGCTTTCCTCTTTTTCTCACAGACTTCTTGAGAAAATTTAAACTGAATTTGAAGATCTTCCATCAATAGAGGTCAAGAAAAGAACTTGGATGAGAGGGAAGAAAAAAAAAGGGCGATCAAGGGGAATTTTTGGTTTAAAAGGCCAAGTAGAAAAGTCACTTTAGCTCCTCCGTCTTCTAAATGAGCAGGCTGGACAGGATAATCTGTGGAGTCCCTTCCGTCTCAGCTTTATAGGATTTGAGGATTCTGAGGGCAAACCACATCTCTCATCCCATCTTTCTAAAATGAGACTAGTGCACACTAAACAACTCTAAGCTGAAATGACTTTTAAACTCAAGAACTACTGGAACCCAAAAGGATCTTCGAGAACCTTTCACCTCAATGGAATCATTCTGCTGATAAGGACCCTGAGTCTCCGGGAGGTTAATGGATCTACCCGAGGTCCCCCAGCTGGTCAGGTGCAGGTTGGCCAGGACTCAGACCCCCAAATCTCCATGCTGTGTCCCTCCCTCCCACTTCTCCATAAGCTCTTCGTTTTCTCCTGCCTTCCTTTTCTTGTCACTGCTTTCAGTACGAAATTCATTTCAACCTCACCGTGATTGTTCCCATCCATGGGACGTGACACTGTTTGACAGTGAAACCTAAGAAAGAAGGTGGTTTGTGCCCGGAGAGATGTAACGGATATGAAGTCTCTCTCCTAGGAAATTTACCACTTATGGCCACTGTGGGCTTTAGCCCCCCTCAGGCACTTTAAAATATTTTCCCCTGGGAGCTGAGAGATCTTTCCATTTCCCTTCCTAGAATTTGAGTGCAGCCAAAGCAACAGACTTTTCCATTTTTGCCTAAAAGCAATGAAATGATTACCTATATCGTTAAATTAAATTCCTACTAACAGCTCAGATACTGTTGCAGCTGGAGGGGTGAGCTGACCTTCACATCTATTGTCAATGTAGAGACAGAGGGGAATTTTATTGACCAGAGAAGATAATATGCATTAGGGAAGCCAAGCAAGGATGCTCTGACCTATTGGAATATAGTGCGGGGTCAGAGGGCAGAGGATTAGAGTGGTGTGGCATCCTTAGTCTAAATGCCAGTTGTCTTCCTTTGTGTGCTCTGCTGCGGCACTTGCTGTCTGTGCCTTGGGGACTGGTAAGGAGTCTCTGTCAGCTGCCCCAGCTGCCCGTCACTCATCTGTGGTATTGAGAAGAGCTTGCAGCCAGCCCTCTCAGGGCTGCCTCTTGAAAGAGGGAAAACAACTGATTGCAACATCACAAATCCCAGAAATTCCATCTGCATATTTTCAGAGCCTCTGGTACACTGGGTCACTCCTTAGGGGGACAGTTTACTGTATTTGCCATTAGTAATGAATCCAGAAATTACTCAAGGGAATGCCCAATGAACAATTCTGCTCTCTTTCCCCTGCCTCTCCCTTCTCCAACCCTGCTAAGTGTCTCTGAAAAGTGCCTCTCTAGGGACACTTGTTTCTGGTAATATCAAACCCCAGTAATGCATGAGACTCCCAGATATTGTTGTTGTTTACTTCTTTTCTCAATTCCCATGTATAGGAGGTAAGGGGCAGGCCATGGGGCCCTTGAAGAATTCATCAGATGTCCTGGGAACCAACCAGCTGTCTTCAGGGTGCCCTTCCCTGCTGCGGGGGTACAGCTCTGCTCTGAGTGGCAAACCCTGGCCTGTATACTTGACATGCATTTTCTCATTATGTATATATTACTAATATTCTCATTTGACAAACGAAGAACCTATGGCACGAAGAAGTTAAAATAACTTCCCAGGGTGATACAGCAATAAGTACAGGAGCTGCGATGTGAACCCAGGCACTGGAACACTCAAGCTCATGCCCTTCACCACTGCCCTTTCCCCCAGGACCTCCACTTCCTGCCCTCTCTGCGCCTGCCCTCCCCTGACCTCATTCTCTCTCCCTGTAAGACGCTCTTGGTGCCCACCCAGATCCCCTTTGGCAGGCAGGGCACACTCCCCTAAGTGCGGTCAGTGCTGGCTGTCACTAGTTCCCAGGCTTCTCAGTGCCCGGGAGCTTGTAACCCCCTCCCCACCTCTTCATTCCAGCACTAACTGGTAACCCTGGAGGTACAAAAGGCCCCCTTGTCCCAAGGTGTGACCAACTGTGACTTGCAATTCCTGTTCAGAGTTCTCTATGGGATCAGGATCCAGTCGAGACCCTGAGGTCCTTGCTCAGCTTTATTTCCTTGTACCAGACTCTTTTCCTCACCAACCCTCTCTCACATTTTTTAAAGAGCAATTACTTAATAAATAGCTTATAGAAGCACCCCCTTCTCACTCTCTGAGCCAGCCCAGCCTCAGACACTTCCTTCCATCACGCTCATTTATGCTCTTCTGTTTTGGCTTCATCCTCAGCCTGATTCTGTCCACGTGGCGTCAGTTCCAGCTCCAGGACCACCAGTCTTACAGTTTCCCTCCGTGGACAGAGCTCCTCTCTCTCTCTCAGAATTCTGACATTCCCTTAGGATAGGTCTCATTGACCAGTCTGAGTCAACGAGACATGCCAATGTGTTGGGGGAAGCGGGGCCATGTGATTGATAGCTACACTAGAAAAGGGGCAATACCTGCAGAGAAGAGGGGACAGATGCCAAAAGGAAATAGTTTATGGGCTACGGAGAGTGACGAAACGACTTGAGGTTGCTTCTAACCCTTGCTGGCATGTTACAGTCATCACAGGATGGAGAGACCTTACAGTCACACATCCTGCCAGGTGGGAATCAGGGAAATGGTCACCCCATGGTTTGGTGGGGTGCCTCTTGGTGTGTGCAGGCACGGGGCCAAGAGCTAGCTGGAGGGAGGCAGAAGGAAAGAAAAGGGAAAAGGAGAAGACCATGGAGAGAAAAGTCTCCCAGATGCCAGCCAGGGGTGGGTTTGTATGGGCAAAAGGGCAAGTGGGTGGGAGAAAATAAAATGTGCTTTGCATCATTCTCTGGATTCCATGTGTGTTTGTGACTGGCTGTTGCAAGAAAGTTGTCTTTCTTGTAATGAATGGTGATTGTAATATTTTAGACATCACATGGGCCCATAATGCCTTGATTTTCCCAACAACCCAGTCAGGTAGGTGGCATTAACCCCAGGTGCAGATGCAGGAAGCGAGGCTTCTCAGAATCACACAGCAGGTCTGAGGACAAAGCCAAGTGCTGACTTCCAATCTTGGCTCTCCACAAATTAGCAGATGGTGGCTTTGCATTTGTTAGGCAGGGGCTGAGAAGCTTGTGGGACGAAGGGGCCAGGGGAGACTTTAAGTCATGAACAAAGGATGTAGGGTTAGTTTCCCCTTCCCCTTTCTGGTGAGCCAGCCTGAGACATGTACCCATTACTGGCTATTAACAGCTACTGAGCTAAACACAGGTTGTAGGCATCCTAGTTGCAGTTTTAGCTACAGAGGACTTAGCATGCAGCTGGAACAAAGGTTTGATTGGTTTCAGACAGGATAGAGCCTACACCCACCAGGGGGCTCAGACAACCTGGGGCAGGTGGTGGAAGGGCTAGAGGCACAGGTTGTGCCCAACACCAGGGCACACTGTTGTCACCGCGGTCCAGCAGTGGCCTTCAGGGAAGGCAGGGACATTGGGTAAAGCCGTTACCCAGTAGCAAACAATCAGGGCTCCACGGTTTGGGGCCTGATTTTAACTCACCAGAGGATTGGAGAGCAAGTTCCCCACGGCTGGAACTAAAGCTCAAGTTCTCGAGTTTATTGCTGCTGGTAAAGGTACCCTGACCAGTACAAGGATCGGTGGGACTCTGGCCTCCATGAGCAAGGATGCTGTTTCTCACTCCTCGAGTTAGGGGTGCCTTGGCAGGACCCAAATATGTCCCCACCTTTGGTTGAAACTGGTTGGCTCTGGACCTTGTAAAACAGCAACTGCTGTGAATTAATGTACATACTCTCTCTCTCTCTCTCTTTTTTTTTTTAAAGAAGGGAGCTATTGGTGGGGTGGCATCAGATCTCCCCCAGCCCTGTAGTCCTTACAGGTAGATGAGGTGCAAAGGGAGCTGTGGCAGCTGCTTTCATGAAGATTTTTGTGAGGAATGATGATAGCAGAGCACTCTTCTGGGGACTGCAGGGCTTCTCAGTTCTCACCCGGAAGATGACAAGCCCCCAGCACAGGGAGCATCCACCTGGACAGGGAGCAGAGGTGGCCGGCATCTGGAGGAGATAGTGGACACTTACCAGGCACTGGAGTGCCCAGTTGACAAGATTGGGTATCAGCAGAGGCCTGTGGGGAGACCAGAAAAAGGCACCCGAGACTCTCCTGGAGACCCCAAGCGGATCTGACTGGGATTGGAGGGTCTGTGTGAACGGTGGGTGCGAGAGCAGGGTAATCGGTTTATGAAAGTTAATACAATTTCACCTCAATCCATAACTGATGAGGCCTAGAACCTTGATAGTCTTGCTGAGAAACTTATTACCCTGCAAGTTAGCAGGACAAAACAACCACTGTATTTTGCTTACATGTCCCATGGGTCAGGAATGCAGAGATGGAGCAGAGGCTGGGGCCTCAGCTGGGAAGATTCAAATCACCAAAGCTGGTGACTTGTCAGCTGGGGGCTGAAATCATCTGGAAGTGTCTTCACTTACATGTCAGCCTGTTGATGTTGGTTGTCATTAAGAAGGAAAACAATGATCAGCCATCTGCAGAACACTGGCTGGTGGCAGAATGTGCCAAGTGGATGCCACAGACTGCACCCACAGAGGGCACCATGCTGTGGGCAGGCTAGTCAGATGCATGAGCAGATACAGGCCGAAATTGATCTTGATGTGCTGCAACCACATGCCAAAACCCAACAGACAAGCTTTCTTTTCCTTTTTCTGGGGCTCCGCCTTTCCTCAGGTCCACTTGGTAGCAGCCTCCAGGTCCAGCAGGATATCATTCCTAAATGCTTTGGGAAATAGTTGTGAGACTCTCACAAGACTGAAGTGCATTACTGCTGGAAGGGACTTTGGAAACTACCTTGGTCATTTAAAAAATTTTTTAAATTACCTTAGCCTCCTTTTTCCAAACAAAATGAAAGGTCCAGGCCCAATGTTTAAGGCAGATAAAAACACAGTTGATCTGACTGAAACAGGGATAGGAGGGGTCCAAAAAGCCTTCCCTCTCAACCTCTCCTTCAACACCTGTGTGCAACTTGGAGCTCTTTCTGATGAGGGACATTGAATCCCAGAGTAGTGAAATGACTTACCCAGGGTCACACAACTTACTGTGGTTGGACATACAGACAGAGCTCAGGATTCTGACTCTCGGAGCTCTTTTTACTTTATAATTAACGTTTTTCATTTAGATCACATAATTAACATACTCACTGTAGAAAATATAAAAAGTGCCAACATATGCAAGAAGATAAAATTACCCTTAATCTCTTGACAAAACAATAAACATTTTTAGTATTGTCATATATGTCATTCCAATCTTTTATCTTCATGTATATACAGATGGTAACCTAGCATTAACATTGTTTTACAGCCTGGTTCTCTCTCTTCATAATTTCATCTGAAGATTTCCCATGTCATTAATTTTTTATAACATCATTTTAATGGTTGCATAGCACTCAGTTATAAAGAGGTACCATGATGTATTGAATGGATCTCCTGTTACAAGATCTTTTGTCTATTTCATTTCCTTCTTCCCTTTTGCAACAATAAACAAAATTGTAATATACATCCTCGCACACACATCTTCATGGACATCTGCAATAATGTGATTATAACACATTCCTAGAGGTACCTTTCTGGGTAAAAGTATACATACAGTTATTGAAGTCTTTTGATACCTTCTGCCAAATTGGCTAAGGTTCCTTCTCTACAGCCCCAGGTGCCTTCTCCTAGAAGACCACTCTGCACTGTGAGATACAGAGGTTCACTCTTGGGAAGGGTGGTGCTCATTGTTTCAAGTTCTCTTTTCGAGATATTATTGTAGCAACAATGAGCTGGAAAGAACCTCAGAAGCTGAATGGATGATCTCTCTCCCTCTTCTAACTTACACAGTTTCACCTGAGAGTGAGTGAAGTGAGAAGAAAAGCACTGACAGGAAAATTTCAAAATGCTACCACTCCAGGGTCATTTACAGAAGTAAGATGACATACTCATAAAGATGTACATATGAGGATTCCTTGCTTTAGCTGAAGCTGGGATTTAGGTATATCCGGTTATGTTCCGAGGAAGGGTGGGGCATGTATGATAAGGAACCTAAGGAAACATAGTTACTTCAAGAATGTGGGAAGGAATGGGAGATTCTGAATACAAGGATGATCATGTCCTGGCCTGTGTTAGCTTCTTGTTGCCACTGCAGGAAATTACCACAAATTTAGGGGCTTAAAACAACAATGTACTCTTATGTATCTGGAGGCCAGAAGTCTGAAATGAGTCTACTGGGGCTAAAATCAAGATGTAGGCAGGGCTGGCTCCTCCTAAGTCTCCTGGGGGAAACCCATTCCTCCCTTCATCCAGCTTTTGGTGCTGCTGGCATTCCCTGGGTTGTGGCCACGTCACTCCAATCTCTGCTTTCACTGTCATATCACCTTTTCTTCTTCTGTAATCAAATCTCCCTCCGCTCCTTCTTGAAAGGACATTTGCACTTACATTTAGGACCCACCAAAATAATCCAGAGATTTTCCCCTCTCAGAATCCTAAATGTAAGTATATCTGCAATGTCTCTTTTGCCATACAAGTCACCATTCACAGGGGTCAGGGGTTAGGGCCTGGATATCTTGGGGGGTCACCACATGGCCTACCACAAGGCCAACTGCAAAGAACTCATGTCTAAATTTTAGGTCAAGGAATCTGTGATAAGATTGTCAAGGATAAAATACCCTGACAAGGTTATTTCATCCAAATATAGATGGTGGAGACCAACATAAGTAACTCGGATCAAAATAGGCTCAAGAGCAGGTCAGAAGCACCAGTGCAGCCTCAGTGGTGGCCACTGGAGTCACTGGTACCCACAGTGTAAGTGCTGTGGCTTAAATACAATGCCCTTGGCCTCTGACTCAGTACCTGGGCCTGGGGGACTATAGTAGAACCATATGCTTTCATGATGGTCCCTTGGCCTAGCCTACTTTCACTTTTGTTGTACCACAGCAATCTGGAGCAGGAAAGACAAGAACCTTTTAGAAA
Source organism: Manis javanica (assembly GCF_040802235.1). Lineage (NCBI taxonomy): Eukaryota > Metazoa > Chordata > Mammalia > Pholidota > Manidae > Manis > Manis javanica. The sequence continues at coordinate 97,824,940 of NC_133163.1, read as the reverse complement.
TGTAGCTATGAGGACTAATACTGAGAGCCTGCAGAGGTTGTAGCTATAAAAACCATTTGAGGGTTTGAAGGGAGACCACAGAATAAGTGTGGTGAGGTTGGGCCAGATAAATCCTATGCTGAGTTTTTAACTATTGGCCATTCATATCTGCAGATTGGTGGGCCTGGGGAATGTGGGTTATGCAAACATGCCAGAGCTCACTTGTCTACAGAGAAGCCTCAAAGTAGACATCTGAAAGACTGCCCTGATCCCCCAAATGCAGCCACTGCTTCAACATTTGGCCAGTCTTTCTGGGGAGCTTCTTCAAGATCTTTGGCTCATTCTTTTTAGATAGTCCTGTTGATCACAGATGTTCATCGCTCCTTGAAAAAGAATTTATTTATTTCCAAACATCCAAGAATCTTTCAAAAACAAGTTTACTGAATAAGGTATTTGATCAGGTTCTTTTTCTTTTCTTTTATCCTTCCTCTTTTTTTTTAATCAAAAGGAAGTGTGACTGTAAAACAGGGGTAAGCAAACTATGACCCATAGACCAAATTTGGCCTGCTGCATGTTTTTATAAATACAGTTTTATTGGTACACAGCCATGGTCATTCATTTATATATCATCTACACTACTTTTAGTTCCTACGACAGAGGTGAGCAATTTCAGCTGTGATTATATGGCCAGAATATTTACTATCTGGTTTTTATAGAAAAATTTTACTGATCCTGCTTTGGAGCCACATACAATCTATGTTGTCCCTCCCTCCCTCCCTCCCTCCCTCCCTCCCTCCCTCCCTCCTTCCTCCCTCCCTCCCTCCTTCCTTCCCTCCTTCCTTCCGTCCTTCCTTCCTTCCTTCCTTCCTTCCTTCCTTCCTTCCTTCCTTCCTTCCTTCCTTCCTTCCTTCCTTCCTTCCTTTCTTCCTTCCAGGTGGGCTCTGTCCTCATGTGGGTCTGCTCATTACAACAGAAATACAATTCCAGTCACCATAACCTTGTACCACATCAAAAAAAGAGGACTCTTCCAGGAGTTTTCTTGGAGGGTGAAAAAGCTTCTCTCTCAGTAGCTCCCAGCAAACATCTTACACCTCATTGGCTCATTTGAGTGGTATAGCCATCTGTGAACCAATACCTGCAGCCCAGGAATGGACTTCTCTTACAGTCTTTAGGTAACTTCACCTAAATATTACAAAGTACGGGATGGGACTGGTTTTCACAATGGGAGTCCAGACCCGTGCTATGCAAAGCGTGGTCCTTAGAGCAGCGGCAGCAGCAGACAGAAATGCCCTCTCAGGTCCACCCAGACTAACATGTCAGGATCTGTATTTTCACAAGACCCCTAGATGACCTGCACATTCAGTTTTGAGAAGCATGGATTACTCTGCTAAGAAAAGGGAACGATGCTGAGGGAACAGGTGACTGCTGCACAGATTTCCTTGTGATGGTGTTAAATCGATTCTGACAGCATTTTCCACAGAGGAGATCACAAAATGAGTTGAGTAGTTATCGTTTATCAGTTTGAATGTTTTCAGTGACAAAAAAGAAATCTCCAACTCAACCAGCTTAAAGAATATGGAGAGAATACCCTGCATAACGAAATGAGAGCAAGGTTGTTCTCGGCTTGTTTATCCTTTTTAAAGCCTTTTCTTGAAGTTGTCCAATGGGCCTTGCCCCACATGTCATTGTCCAGGACTGGCTTCCATGCCCACCTCTAAGTCAGGGAAAATGGTATCTTCATCACTGGTGTGGGCAATTCTGGATGTGTCTGTGATTCATGAAAGGAAGCAGTGGGTGCCACATCCAAATCAGGCCCCTCAGAAAGGAGGAAGGGCCATTGAGAGCCCGGGGTCAGCCGCAGCATCTTCAGTGGGTATGTGGAACTTCCTAGGATTGCCGTAATATATGCCAGTATTGATGTCAGTATGCTCCATTTCCTGTTCATCTATTATTTTAAAGATCCCCCTTAAAATAATGAACTTTGTTTCTACATCTTTTCTTTAAAAAATGAAGGGAGGAACATATTTAATCAGAAAAGGAAAACAGACCAGGAACAGCAGGAAAGAATTTTCTTATTCAGGCTTCTGATTGAGTGACAAAAGGCAAAATAAATAAAAAAGACACTTGACAGATCCTTTATGAAAAAGGTCTTATTTGTTTCGTGTTTGGGCAGCGCTGCTTCCTGTCCAAGGCCTGCAGTTGGGGGTCGGGCTGTCTTTATCAGCCAGCATCACCAGAGGTTTTGACATCGTGCTACTTAATCCCTGGAGTGCACATTTAATTATCATATTTGGCCTGCCTCAAAATGACATTCTATAGCAAAGAAAGAAAACAGAGTATGTGGCTAGTGTGAAAGAATAAAGCCTGATGCACTTGCCAGTCACACAAGAAAGTCAGGGTGTTTTTCACACTTAGACTTGTTTTCCTTCACTAAGGCAAAATACCAAATTCACTGTCAGTTTGCTAAGAACAAGGCCCAGCACTGGGGTGAATTAGAAGGCAGTTAATTATGCCCAGTGCTGTGTCAATCCTCCATTGATGACATGAGTGTTTGGTAGGAAAGGGAGGACAATCCCGAGCCCCCAGGGGCTGCAGCCAGTGAATAGATGCCCTCTCTTCAGGGCTTTGTTTAATAAGGGGCTCTCCAGCTGCCCTCGGCCCCCTGCCTGTGGCCTGCCAGTCTGTTGTGGTAGGGGGGCCATGGGGGGTTTTGCTTTGGCTTTATCTGGTGGCTGAATGGATGGATCCCTCAAGATTTCTTTTGTTCCCATTTTATTAGCAATCTCCCTGAGCAAAGGAGTTTTGGAGAAATGTGGATGTTGGAAGGAGGTTGTAGTACAGATTTCACAGGCGTCAGTGTGGTCCTGCTGGCCCTTCTCCGGGCTCCAGTAAGTTTTCATCTTTAAGTCTGGTTGTTTTGGACATTGTTCTTGGATTTTACAACAGAAAAAGCATCTGCTGTAATTGAGGATCCTGGAGCTGCCAAGCCCTATTTAGTCTCTTTAAATGCAACAGCTCATTTAATGCTTTCAATTATCCTTTGCAATATGTAGTATTACCACCATTTAAAATATGAGCAACAGAGGCTCAGAGAGAGACTAGTTGAGTAGGTGGTAGATCCAGAGTTAACACCCAGCTTTAATTTACGCCAAAGCCTGTGTTCTTTACTGCCCAGGACTCCCCCCCACTATGCCCCATTCCTTGAGATATGTTTGCAGCCTCCTAAGGAAGGAAGACATTGGAGAGAGTGCAGTCTGGCTTCAGAGGCCAAAGGCTTGGAAGCTACAGGCTCACAGACTGCCCTTCAGGTGGTTGTCCCAGTGGCAAACCAAAATCACAGACTTCCCTTCAAGACCTCACATCAGCATGTGAAGTGGGATCTTCCTGCTCCAGGATGGAGACATTTATTTATTTATCTTCTATTCCTCGAACCTAACATATGAGCAAAAAACATCAAAGTATGTTTCAGTGGATGGAGAGGAGCGATGAAGGACACTGCAGAGTAGGTCCTGCTTTTTTCTTTCTTTTATTTTTAAAAAGAGCCACAAATATTGCTTTTAGCTTGAGTGTCAAAATTTAAATTGGTGCTGTGTGACTTTGAGCAAGACACTACACATCTCTGAGTTTTAAAGGTAATACCATTGACCATGTAAGTTTGTTGGGAGAATTAAGTAAAATGAGACAAGGAATACGAAGAGTTTAACTCAGTCTCTGGACGGGGCAGGCTTTTGATAAATGCCGGCTATCATCAGCATCACCATCACCAGTATGATATTTTGGCAATGCTGGGGATAGTAATTGCAGGTGTGTTTTTAAAAGAGTGAGGCTGTTGGCTGCCTGGCTGCAGGAACCTTGTTCTGTTTTCTTAAAGCAAGACCACTTGTGTTTCATGAGTCCCAAGAAAGGAGTTTCTTGTCTCTGGGCCACATTCTTCTGCAAGAAGTGGGCTGGAATTCTGACCATGGTGGGCACCGCTTCCATGGATTTCTGTTTTCCACAGCATTTGCCTCTTTCCTGACTCTGTTCCCTGAAGGTCGGCTGCTCTCCCATTCCTGCCCTACCAGAGCCCCATCATTTCAAGAATCAAACATCAGAATATTCCCCTCCCAGGTAATACAGAACCTAACTAGTGTTTTCCCCAATGAGTATTTTGAAACTAGAGATTTGTATGGCTCATTCAGAACCATTTTACCAGAAGAGGCAGCCACAGGGAAAATGACTTAAAAGGACATGTGAAAGATGGACTCAGCCTGTCTTTGTGGTAACAGAAATAGTGCTATTATTAATATCATGCACTTAGAGAGTGCTGCTTTTCCAAGGAGCTCAAAGCATTGCACATATATTATCTTATTTCTCCTTGCCACATGCAAGGGAAGTAAAAGAGAGGAACAGGCAATCTTCAGGAAAAAACAAAACAAGACATTGCTTACTGAAGTGCATTTGGGTTGAACTGGAATGAGACCAAGTCATCCCCATCTGATAGGAAGGGAGCTAATGGGTCATATTCCCAGGAGCAGCTGACTTCCTGAATGCCAGGAGAGGTGAGAGCTCCCTCTGAGGGAGACTCTTGTACCTACACCTTAGAAGAGACAGCCCGAGTCTTGGAGACCCCCCTTCCCTCTGGAGCTCTGCGCCTCCTGGATGAGAGGCTGAGTCCATGCCTACCCCTTGGCATTTTGTTGAAGGCTTCTGACCTTCTCCAAGGGCATTTGTGGAATTATGCAGGTAGAGTCAAGAGTGTTCCCCATTCCACACGGCCATTCTCGCTGAAGGATATTGAATACGTTAAGGATTCAACTGCAGAAGACGCACTGTGTGGGGTTCTCCCATTACCTTCATCGGGGGACATGCTCTGTGGTGTTGTACCTCTAAGAAGCTGCCTGCAAGTTCTTGTTCTGTGCCCTTAGCTCTAATCTGGAGCATGTCACACTGAAGTGCATCTTAAGTGAAATTTGATTTAACAGAGAGTTAGCAGTCAAAGGTTACAGGCCCACATTTAGATACATACTTTGTTGCATCTGAACTGGAGCCTCGTACAGGCCTCATTCCCATCTTTGGAGGTGATGGGAACTTTGGCTCAAGTTGGAGGCATCTGAGAAGAAGAGCCACTCTCAAGGCTAGTTCAGGACTGTGGAGAAATCTGTACATGTTCTGACAGACTGGAACTTCAAATACCAGATCCATATGGACTTATCCATATGTTTTTGGAAAGTTCTTTCATCTTTGGTGCTGTGTGACATTGGGCAATACATATCTCTGAGTTTTAAAGGTAATCTGTTTCTCTGTTTGTAAATGGGAATCATGTCTATCGAGAGGGGTGGTTATAAAGGCACAGACGGACTCTTCCTCACGAAGGGGAGCTTGAGATCAGACTGTGGGAAACTGTCTTCTTCTTTTGCTTTCAGAGACAGAGAACTTGGAGCCTTTGGTGTTTTCAGGAAATGGTAAAATCCCTCTAGGAAAACTCCAGGAAAATACTGGCATTTCATAACTATTTGTTATAAGAACATATGTTCATTTGTTTATTCAGTCAGTGAGGCAACAGATTTTCATAAACTTTGAGCACTGGGCTGAATATTACAGACACGGACATGGGAAAGGACACAATCCCTGCCCTCAGGGAGTGGTGGCTACTGCGTGTGGCTGATTTCTTTCCCTTGGTGGTGATACAGAAACTCCAAGCGGCCTGAGTAGAGCGCTGTCCACAGAGCAGTGAAGGCAAACAGCATCCACTCCTCTAAGTCTTGATGTAGCCCTGGGACTCAGCAATTCCAACTGCACCAATTACAGCATTTCCTGTCAGGGTTGACCTTTGAGGAGATTGCCTTAATTATAAAAGGTCAACATCTCCTGGTTCTGGCACAAGCAAGTCCGGAGCAAGGTGGTAAATTATAGCCAAATAATCCCATGGAGGTTCTTTGCCTTCGCCGTTCAGCAGTGACCCAAGGGTATCGGACACCTTTGTAACATAGTGGTTAAATAGCTCTGACATGCAAGGTATGCACTAGAATATTAGCACTTGTGTCTTAATATAAGTAAGCTGTATGGGCTTTTTTATTAGCAATTCAAAATGTGCTTTCATAGCAAGTTGGTGATTGCTCCTAGATGAATCAATTCCAAAGGCCATGTACTTTTCCACACAAAAGTTAAGGTGTATTAGGTAAGGTAATCTTAGGTAACTTTTAGAGAACTCATGCCTACAGGTAGGAGGGAAAGTGGGCAAAAACATTCAATATCAAATCCCTGTTTTTCATCTTGCTACTTTGACACAAACTCCGAGAAGAGAAATTACATCCCCTGATGTTATCTCTAAGGATAACAGTGACTCTTGACCCAGACGATCAACCTTGACCATAACAGACCCTATCAATATTTTGGACTATGAGACTCTCTCTCCCAGCACCCAAAGAGCAGAAGGCAGACCAGGCTGGATATTCTCTTGAGAGGGACGAAACAAGGAACAAAAGTTCAGGGAGAACAGTGAGTTGGGTCAGACCCACAGTGATTCGGTGGAGTTGACTTCCTACCTGCATAGCTTCTCTGTGAACCAAAGCCAGCCCTGTGGTCACACCAGCTATGGAGAGATGTTCCTTGTGTTTCCAGGCAGGACCCTGGTTTATCCTCAGGCCAGAGGCACAAAAGCAGGCTGGGGAATTCATTTTGAAGCACGTTTTCACATAGCTTAGATTTCCTTGCCAGGGATGGGGCTGGAATTTATAACTCTTGCGCCCTAGACATTTGGTTTGTTTTTTAACTCTAGTTATCCGCAAAAGATCTTTTGATAAAGTGCTATTATCAGACATCTTTGCTTATTTTTGTCAGAGTAATGCTGGTAGCAGGACCCTTTCTGACACAGTTAAATATTTGTGTTGCCTGTTGATTAGCCTTCCAATTTATAAAACTTGGACTTTATAGAACATAGGAAATAGCCTTTAACTTTTGGGCAACAAGGTCTATGGATGAGACAGAATCCTTATATTTACATGCAAGCAAATTTGGATATGTTTATATTTCTGGGGGAAAGAGTTAATGCTCTTAGCAGATTCTTAAAGCAGTTAGTGACTTAGAACATACTAAAAACCACTGATCTAAATAAAGTTTCCTTAACTCTGGTAGTTGACAAGTCACTGATCAAGATTAAAGGTCAATTGCAACCAGAGAGAGAAGCAGTAGGGGAAGATCTGTCAACAGGAGATGTTGATTATCAGACCCTTTGAAAGCAGAGCATATAATCATGGGCTTGGGGCCTGGCTCAGACGAGGAGATGCTGGTTTCTGTGTTGGAGTTCTGTCTTCCAATAGACTTCATCCCTCCATTCTGTGTTGAGTTTCTTATAACAATATTTGTCCAGAGAAGCACCTCACTTTGATCACATGTCAATTGTACTTTCACAGAGTTCTCATGGCCAGCAAATCAAAGGAAAGCCTTGCAAATTTGAATTGTGTTGTGTCTTAGCAAGACTTCAAATTTACTTTCACAATATCAGAGGAACACCATCCATGTTACTCAATCTTCTGTGTAGCTAGTAGTGGACAGATAAAAAGCACAAAGCCAATGAGGAGAACCACCAGAACACAAATAATCTAACAAAAGGCTATGGAGAAAAGAAGTAACTCACAAAATGAAAGAAAACTGCTTAAAATCTTCCTCAGTAGTAAACTCAGAGAGTTTATAAAATATACTTATAAAACAAGACTTGAATGCTACAAAAAAAAAACAAGAAAGAAGAAAAGGCTCCTAATAATTAAAACACAAATGCCAAAAGAGGGAAAAAAATCAGTAAGAGGATTAGGTCTCAAGAATTTCTTAGAAAATAGAGGAAAAAGGCAGAGGGGAGAAAAATGCAATAAGAGATGTAGGGAAAGGAAACATCCAGGGAGCTCATATTGGATTAATAAGCTTCCTAGAAAGAATTGAGAAAACAAAGGGAAGCAAATGACCAAGAAGAAAAGAGATTTTTCCAGAGCCAAAATACTAGATCTTCCAATCAAAAGAGCACACCAAGTGCTGCCTCCAAGTAATGGACAGAGATCCTTTTCTAGACACAGCCTTGCAAATTCAGAACACCAGGGATAAAGAAAAGACCCCTAAACTTCTCAGAAAAAAAGTTTAAACCTATAAAGGAAACAAGAGTGTGACATATCTTCTCAAAAGCAACTCTGGATGTTGAAATACAATGGAGCAAGCAACTTCCAAGTTTTGAGGAAAAGGATGTTCAACCTAGAATTTTATGCCCACTCAAGTCATACATAGGTCAGAATAGAAACATTTTAGATACCAAGGACTCAGAAAATGTATATCTCATGGCTGGCAAATTTGAAGTGTCAGACTGAGAGAAGTGGGAGAGAAAGGGTGGCTAAAGAGCAACCAGAGTTGCCAAAATTAGGCTGGTGGGACACCAGTGCCACCTCCATGGAAGCCTGACCACGCAGCTTGCCTCACTGCTGCTGCCCACCCTGGACACTGGACACTCACACTATTGTCTTGGAGTCCACAGGAACTCAACAATCTGATCACTGCCGCCAACAGCACCATCCCATCCAGAGCTATCGTCCTTATGTCTTTGAGTCACTCATTCTCAATTCAAGTCCTGTGTAGGGAAATCTGATAGGTAAATCCTAGGTAACTTGACCATGGCCTAAACGAAGAGGAGACTAGGAAAGTGGGTAGTAGGTATTTTGAGCTTCCAAAATAGTTCTTCCAAGAGGAACTAGGGCTTTGACCCCCAAAGACTCATTCAGTAAAATTCTCCATATATTAGAAAAAAGAATATAGATTCTGAATAGAAACATTGACAAATTTCTTCATAAGAAATTGGACATACTTTGTGATGTCTTAAAAACCAAAAGACACACTGAAGTAAAAAATAAAATTGGAAACTCCAAGAAAAAGAAACAAACAAAAGAGAAGGAGCATAATGGTCCTATGAAGCCAAGTAAAATGTTGTTTGATTTTATGTAATTGAGTATAATGGAATAAAATACTTTTAACTTTGATGCCAAAACTGTTCCTACCAATGGCTTGGATCCTGAGCTGAGACTTGCAAGAAAAGAAATGTAACCCTGGCTGTGCTGTTCAACACAGCAATGAACAAAATTTACATAACATAATAATGTTACAGGTTTTTCTTGTTGTTTTAGATGTTTACTATCAATTTGTGGAGAAAGTACATTTGCTTGTGGGTACAGGACAGAATGTAAATGGAAACAACCTCGAAGGTGCCAACATGTAGGTTACTGATGGGAGAATGTACAGAATCAGAGGAAAGGTAGGACACAAATATTTTCATTTACAACATATCAAGAAATATACTGACAGTCAATGGAACAAGAAGAGCATTGAAAGCTACATAGAGGAACACTAGAAAGTTTTACAAAAGAAATTTAAGTATCAAATACTAGAATCAGAGCCAGAGAAGAGAGCAGTGCAAGTGACCCAGATCTTCACATTTTGTATTTGGAAGTCAATAGAAAAGTTTCTGAAGTTTAACAAATCAAGACACAGTGCTACCAGCACACTTTTAGAGCCGTGGTGATAACCTCAGAACAACTGAAAGTGGAGCAGAGTTGAGATGGCTTTTGGGCAGGGGAGGGGGGACTCGAGAGAAGATGCAAGACAAGGGGTGCTGGTTTCCATCATTCTCTCTGGAGTTGTTGTTATATGTATCTATAGCTTTGATAAACATTAAGTTAAAAGCGAATAAATAAACATCTTCGAGAAATAAGCAAAATGGCATTTATTTATTTTGCTTCATGAGAAGAAAAAAAAGTCTTATTAGATTAAAAACAGATTAGAAAGCAAGATTATTTAAAAAATAGTTTTTTTGCACTTTCCCTTTTTAATTTTTTTAACCCAACTAAAGAGCAGTTATTTGTGTGTTTTAATTTTACTGAAAATTATTCCAATAAAGATGTTTCAGAAACATTCTAAATGTGTTATATTGAGCTCAATGTGGAATATAAAAGTACAAATTTTCAGAATCTTTCTGGCAAATATGGATTACATGGAGTCAGGGGTTTTTTCCCTTTTTTTTTTTTTTGGTGTTGTTAATCCCTGAATTTCAATTTTAGAAGCTATCAGCAAAGACCTGCAACAGAAAACTATATTTTCAAACTAAGAACCTGACTTTGACAGAAGTTGTTTAGTTCCACAATTAATTCTCATCTGTAGATCAGTAGACTGCATAAATGGCAGGTCAACCTTGACAAGATGGAACAAATACAATCATTAGTGAAATCCTAACAATACAGAACAATTGACTGTGAATTTAGGTCAGTTTGTCTCCTTTGAATCACTTTTCCTCTGTGCTTTTTCATACTTGACTAGTGCTTATTGTGATCGTGACATGTTTGTAATTGCTTATACGCAATTTGGAATCTTCATTTGTTAAAAAAATATATATTTATTTAAGAGATATGAATGCACAGAGGATAGATAGCATGGTCAACTTGAGATTTTACTATAGTGGAGGACACAAAACAGCATACATATTTTGAAATAACACTTATGGCCAGAATATGGGATAGGTGGTTGGGAGGGGGGTTGGCAGAGTGGGGAGAGGATCTGGTCTGCTAGAAGAATGGGGGTGGAGTGGCTTTCTGTCTCCAGAAGACATGAAAATCTAGATTTGGGGTGAGCATCTCACTAAAAAATTTGAGGAAAGACAAAAGCAGAGAGGAATCCAAGTGTTCCGTTGGGGCATCATTACAACTGGAACTTGGGATTGGCAGGCCATAAAATGGGCCTACAAAGGGGACCCCCTTATGCATACAGGGTGGTACCTGCCTTTTTAATCATTAAAGGTCTTCTGTCAACCACTACCTGATTGAGTTCTTGTGCAGCTTCCTTCTTCCCACGGAGCAATCTTTGTTCTCTAACAGAGACATACAGGCTTAGACATACTTGATTTTCTGGGAAGTTGGTAGACTTGTTCTAATTTCCTTGGGTGTCCTTTATGCCCAACAGTATAGGCGATTACATAGGTTTCCATGTGTGCCTGGTCAGGAATTCATTCTTTCCAGCTAGAAAGCACAAAATAAGCTTGTTTTTGTTTTTCTTTTTTAAGCTTTCCAGGAGGCTTATGCTTACAAGTAAGATGGTTTTCTAGTATTCTCACTTTCACCTAATGGTTTCTCTTCAATGTTAAGTTCAGAATTCCTAACCATTTTTTACAAGCACCTGAGGAGAGGCTCTGAAGGCAAATACAAAGCCTGCTGGATGGTGTCAGTGCCTCCAGATTTAATGTTCTTGCATTCTGGTGAGCACATGTTCCTTTGATCGTAAAGACAGGCAGTCCTCCTCGGAAGGACTGCTCCCTCCTATCTGCAAGGAGGGTCGTTACTATTACTAGCTACTTCTCACCCACCCTTAACCTCCACCCCATCCCTGGCACTTTTTCCTCATAGCAGGTACAACTTGCTAAGCGTTCTTGGACTTCCTGAATGTCAGTCTCGATCCTTCTCTCTAAGGCTCCTTCATCTGCCCTCTTCCACTCAGTGGATATACCTTCATCTTCCCATGTGCTGAAGCCAGAGACCAGTGAGTAATCCCTGATCTATATCTTTTCATCACACACTAGTCCAAGTTCTACAGGTTTTCTTTTGAGTTCATCCACTGTCTGCATCCCCATTCCCTCAAGCCAAACACCCACATCTCTTTCCTTGTCAACATAGCCTCACTAATCTCCCTCCTCCCTTCTGGGACCCTGACCGCCCATTCTGCATGAGGTTGTTAGAATAATCTATAAAAAACCAAAACCAAAACCATGGATTTCATCATGTCACTTGAGCTTAAAATCCTTCAATTGTCAGTCAGTATAATTAAAGTCCAAATTTCTGAATCTGTTTGCAGGACTCTTTGGTGTGGCTCCTGATTCCTTCCCTAGCCTCATCTTGGCCATTCTCCTCCCGATCTCCACACTTTGATGACATTGGTCTTCTTGCACTTAGTTGAATGTGGCCTTCACACATAAAGCTCTTTCTCACATTGGGGCCCCTTCACCCAGCTGAAAAATTCTCTCCCAGTTTCCATTTGGATAATTCCCTACCATCCACAACTTTCCTGTAATGCCACTTCTTAAAGACATTCTCTATGACTTTCTCTATAAACTGACATATGTGGCTAGCACAGTATTTCTACAGGACAGCGCTGCTCTTAAGAGTATGACAAACACAAGGCTAGCCTGGCCCCTGCCTTATACTTGCCCCTCTGTCTTTTCCCAATCCTATCAGCCCATGTCCTTTGCTCTCTGCATTTTGTACCCTGTCTTGGCTTTGTCCTCACTAATGTCCACCCGAATATCAAATTTTTATATTGCTTCTCAGTTGAATCCTCAGAACTCAGAATGGCATGTTTGGGGACTCTAACAATGCTGAAATTGGTCCTAGAAATACTGCATTTGTTCAAACATTCAACAAAATTATTTTATAGCTATGGAGTGCTAGGTACTGTGGTAAGTATTGAGAATAAAAAATGAATGAGTTGGAGTCCCCTTCTGCATGAAGCACCTACTTGACAAGAGATACAAATATCAGACAGATGAATATATAAACATGCACATTCCACGCACGCATGCACACACATGGTAACATTGGTACAAGCTGCAGTAAGTTTTATGGTGAAAATATGACTGGACAATCTATGATTTTAAATTCTCTAGTAACTACATTAAAAAAGGTTTTAAAAACTAGTGAAATTAACTTTAATAAACATGTTTTATTCAATGTATTACTTCTCAACATATAATCAATATGAGATATTAGTGAAATATTTTCCTTTTATTCCATACAAGTCTTCAAGATCTGCTGCATACTTTACATACAGCACATCTCAATTTAGACCTGCCATGTTTCAAGTGCTAACAACCATGTTTGGCTAATGGCCACCCAGTTGGATGAGGAAGCCTTAGAAGTTCTCAATGGCTTATAGGTGCTGACCATGAACTTGCCCTAATTTTCTCAAAAAGGGATATTATCACGTAGGTAGGATATGACTGCTTAAAAGCACACCCTCAGCAACTTTAATTCCACTCAAGGCTGAAGGTGGTGGGTAAAGCTGATATGTAAAAGAGGAAGCTTTTGTGTAGCTCCAGTATATAGAACTAGACCTGAATTTTAAGGAGGCAGATTAAACTCAAAACTTTAAATAATGAGAACGTTCAGGAAACAAATGAGATGCCCTATCTTGTTCTTCTTGTCATTCGAAGAGCCGCCTAGTGGCTGATGCCCACTTGGACTGGGATTCAGTAATTCAGGGAAGACTTCTATCAGATGATCTCCAAGTTCCTTTGAATCATGAGATTCTGTAATTGAATTAAACTTGAAACATTCTTCCCACAAAACATAGTTTCTCTTTTTTCTTTCTTGCCTTCATTTAGAAAGCAAAAAAAAAAAAAAAATGCTTTTGAAAGCATTTTATTTTCAGGCAAAGCACATTTTTATCTATAGTTACACATACAGGGAGACTTTAAGAATTTAGGCAGCTATTCAAATAATTTTAGAGAAAAAAATGATGAAAATGCTTTTTTGGTGAAGAAATAATCTTTAACCTCCCATTTTTTTCATTAGAAACCAGGCCTAATAGTAAAACTATTTGTTAGTATAAAGTAGACCTAATGAATTTTTATGCACCACAGCATGCTGGCATCATCTACAATCCTATTTGACAGAATGATCTATGTTAATGATGGCAGTTCACTTTTTAAATGAAATTATAACTACACACTTATACATGAAATTACAAATTGCAGATAGACAGATTTTCTATACTGTGGAATTCAGTAGACCTGCGAAGTGCTGACTTCTTAGAGTCACTTCTCCCAGAGCATTAGATAAGTACATTTTGTTTCCTGTTTGCTGCCAGAACCACCTTAATGAAGTCTGGTTCCAGTTAGTGCTGAGCACTTGGCCCCCTTGTGCCAGGAAAACAGAACTCAGCCCAGCCAGACAGCGAGGGGTTCTCCCTGCCTTTCATGTGGGAGACAAAAATTTGGCATTTAAAAAAAATGAAAGCATATGAAGAAATAAAGTTGATAATATGGAGAAGAGTGAGATAATGTTGTATGTTACAATCATAAGCACTCATTTTTATTTTTTTAAATGACTGAGGTTAAAGTTATTCCTAGAAATCTGCAAACTTTCTTTAATTTTGAGATTTTTGTTATGACAGTTTTCAGTGTGAAAGTGCTTTCTATATTTGTGGATAGTCTGTTATTAACTCCAGGTACTCAAATCCACCTCTGTGTGCTCTACGCTTCTCATTCATGACCCACCTCCTACTCCATCTGTACATGTTTCCCTCACATATGCATGTGTCCTTCATGTGTGCATATCCACTCCCTGCACCCCCCTACACACACACACACACACACACATACACACAGCAGAAAAGTCCGCTCTGTTAAGGCAGCAAATTTGCTCTGTTCCCCAGTGAGGTAGCAGTGTGCCATTGGTGTTATTTATCCCTTTGGACTCTTTCTGTCCTATTGGTTACCAGATTCCTCTACAACTAAATTCAAAAACCTCTCATCTTATGCTCAAAGTATAATTTAGGCCATGGAAGAATCTACAGAGTGCTAAATGGTATCCTTGCCCTATTTAGAAATGTTTCACTCAGGTGGAATTGGAGAGAGCCCTTGCCTGTTTTACCCTTACTGTGTAATTCACTTAGCTTTTCACCCACCCATTCATTCACTCATTCAGTAAAAATGATTTCTGAACACCTAATTCATGCCATCCACTATAGGAGGAGCATAAACACATTCCATACCCTTATTTAGTTCACAAGTGATCAGGAGACACAGTCATCAAAACACTGACTTTCCTACCATATGACAAATCAGGTAGTGGACGAGTGGCTGAGGGAGTGACAAGCGCTGCCCACGTCCCAGAAAAGATGGCACTTGAGCCAGCCCCTCAAGAATGCTGTGCCCTTCTGGTGCTGGGCAGAGGGTGGGGGCTGGGCACTGGGTGCACACCGAGTGAACAAAGCAGGCAACCACAGGGCATGTGCGGGAGCGACAGGTGCTGTAGTTGGAGTCAAGGTCTCAAAGCCAAGAGTGGGCAGGCTGTGAAGAGCATACGGGCTGGATCTGTCCTGGGAACTTTCATACTTTTTTTTACTCTTCACCTTCAGAATACTTTTTAACTTGAGGTTAGAAAGAAGAAGATTAAAGAGTCATCCAGAATGCTAGACTGGAAAACAGGAGGAACTATCCGGCTACGTTTTGGCAGCAGTGACAGCAGGGTGGTGGTTGCTTCCTCCTCTGCCTTCTCCCTCTGTAAAATAGCAAGAATGCATCTTTTTGGGATACTTTTGCAAACAATAGTGCATCTAGTGCCTAGACATGGGGAAATTCAGGTACCACTCTGTACTAGTTTTCTATTCAAAACCAAAATGTCCTTATCTCATAGACATAAAGTGTTCATGAGCTGAGCCTCTGTGCCCACGGAGAACCACCCATGTGCCAGCTATGCCACGGCAAGCTCTGGAGATGGCTGCATAGTTTGTCAGAATTCAAGTAACCTCAAAGCTTTATTGTGACCAAATGGCCCTTAGATGAATGAGGATGTTCACACTCAGGCCTATGGCTACAGAAAAAGAAGCTAGTCTACCATCTTTAGATGATTATGCAGTCTTTGCAAACTAGCATGCTCATAGGTTTTCCCCTGAAATAAAGTTGTACATGCCATGGGAAAATAGGAAAATCTAATGTGAAATCTGTGCCCTGCACAGGTGGTGATATCTGAAAAGCACCACAATGGAAAATGACTGATTAATCCTGTTGACTCTGGAGAGCTAGTATCAGACCTTAAGAGCCAAGACCACGTGAATATGGCTGTCAGACTAGACCAATCATAGCAGCCATGCTATTTTGTGCATACAGATGCAGCCTGGATCACCACAATAAATGACACCTTTTTAGAAGGCAGCCTGACTTTTGATAAAGCACTCCTTGTACATAGGGTTAATTCCAAATCTTTGTTGCTGATCTAAGCACCCTACTCCTCCAGCCTTTAAAAGACCAGGGGAGCAGGCATCCCTACTTGCAAGCTCATAAACATGCTTTTGAGTTCACATAAGCCCATCCCAGAATTATCTTTATGCATTTCAGACAGGAAAGTAAAAGATCAATGAATTGAATTTTGGCAACCTTAAGCTTCTTAAACTAATTTCTCTAAGATCTCCAAAATCTGTCTCAACTTTTCTCCTATCCTTAGATCCCCCATTATTGATTCCTACCCTGCCCCCACCAGTCATCCACAAAATTGGTTGCTTTTCTATTTGTTCCATCTTTTCTCCCTTCCTTAAAAAGTCAAACTCTTTTTCTCTTACCTAAGTCCTTATCTCTCTGACTCTTGGTGACTTTGGCTTATTTCTCATATTACTATGTAGGACTTTTTCCCCAATAAGCTCTAAAAAACACAAATAACTGCCCTTCATTTATGTCCCTTTCAGTAAATGTTTATTGAGTGCCTACTTTATGTCAATATTATGTGCTGAGAAGAATATAAGGGTGGGTTCTGTTCCCTGTCCTCAAAAGCTTACAATTTAAAAAGAAAACAGTTAGTGAAGTTAATAAGCATACTGAGAAGGCATGGTGAAATCAGTACTAACTCAAGGTGGAAGCCGTGTGTGCCTTGGGAACCCTGAGGAAAATGGGGTTGACAGTGACTAGGGAGATGAGAGAGCAAAGAAGCTGTCTTTGAACGGAGTCTTGCTGAACGGGAATGAGCTTTGATTGCTGAGTGTTTACAGCACTTGTATTTTGCACTGCAGCATTTAATTAAACACAATGGGACAGTCTTAAAATATATGATTTGTTTCATGCCCAGTTTTGTGGACTGTGGGTAGGTGTGGTCTTCCTGACAGAACAAACTTCAGTGCAAGTCCCGTGTGCTCTCTCTCTCTCTTTCTCTCTCTCTCTCACTCCTCAGGCACGCAGCATGTGCTCGGGTAACCCTGGCTGGGTCAGGAGCACATCATTGTCAGGATGACAAGTATCAATAGGTTAAGTTACTTCAAACAATTCAGGGTGAAGAAACTGAGACCTCCTTTAAAACAGGGCATGTTGTTTAGCATCATAATAGGCAATGTGATGCATTCCAAAATACTACTGTCCTCTTTAAAGCTGTTTCACCACTAGAGTGTTTAATGCCCTCAAAGAACCCTGTAGAGGCCTCTTTAAACATCGAGATCTTAGTACTTCAGTTTAGAACCAAAGTGACTGGACGTCGGTGGCTGCATTATCAACCTCATCCAGAGTCAGCTAACTCTGCCCTGCGGGCTAGTATGGTCAAAGGGAAGAAGCTCCAGGGCAAGTGGGCAAAGCCCATACGGGAAATGTGGGCAAAGCCCATACGGGAAATGTGGGCAGCCCTTGCTGCCTCCTATTCCAAACTGAAGCAGACTTTAGCACAGAAGCATTTTTCTTTATTCCATGAACTTGGTACTTAGTAGATGCTTGTTCTCTTACATGGTAAACTGTTCATGGCCTCAGGAAACTCTGGCTTCTTGACGGATGATTTTTCCTAGGAATTGTAACAGCCAATCTTCTTGCTTGACTGAATTGTTGGACAGGATGGATGAACCATTCATGGGCAATCACAAGGGGGAGTTAGGCAGTACTGCAGTCAGCTTGCTCTGCACCGTCAGGGCCACATTAGTCTCCGGCCAGACGCAGTATCTTCACAGGTGGCTCCTTGTCCCTATCACCTCCCTCAACTTTTAGAAGGCAGCACAGCCAGATTTTCGCTTATCAGGCATCTGTATATGACAATTCCCTCTGCCTCTTCCTTTTGCACAATAGGACAGAATCAAGGGTTGTCCACTTGAATGTTTCCTTGTCACATTGCTTTCAAGATTTCAGCTATCACTGTCATAAGCAGTGACCTTTGGATCAGGAAAGTCTCATTATCTAAGGACTTGATTTTCTGAACTGCCAGCTAATGTTCGAGGAGGTTCCTTTCCCGAGCATGGCACTAAGCAGTTTCAGCAAATGGTGGTACAACTGTCGCAATTTTCCCCAATCTGTCCCTAACAAAGAGCTCTCTTCAAAACTGAGTTGGCTTCTTTTCTTTTGTTCAAAAATGCCGGTAAACACAATTAGCCTCATTAACCTCAGTTTCTGTTTCATAACCGAAAATTAGCCTACAATCACTAGTTTGCTGGAAATCAGTTGTAATTAGACTTTGACTGATATGAAAAATCTGCCTCTACTTTAATTTCTCTGACATCTTAGTGCATATGAAAACATGTCTGAACTCTCCCATACTCCCATAAATAAATCAGGGATTTAAATCAAGGCTCTCAAGCTGCAACATGAAAACTGATATTCTTGAGCATAGAAATTGGAGATAAGGAGACATTTGTTGAAGAGACAATGATGATAGGTAGATGATACTGAAGTCTATTTCCAACACTGTGTGCAATATGCCCATAGAAAGTTGCTAGTATGCTGATGAATCTGGCGTCCATAGGCAAAGCCAAATGATAATTTGCAAAATACAACTGGGGGAAAATGTAGTTACTTCCTCGGCACAGGTGAAGAATCACTATCTCAGTCCTTGAAATCCATACAATCACCCAGTTTTACAATGCCTTTTCTGTGGGCAAGGGAAGAAATCACATTTCATGAGCAGTACTGGCACCTGTCCCTTTTCCAGGCTAGCACCTGAAGACTGGACCTGCTGGCCTTATGATCAGACATCTGGGATAACGTGTTTCTATTAAGAAACACTCTGACCATCATCCCCCCAGCAGCTGGTAGCCTTAAGAAACTACCCAGTGCAGGAAGGGTGAGAATATTCACTTTCTTTGGAGCAACAGACAATCTGCTGAGATAGAAGGAAAGTAATTTGAAGTAGTTCAATCAAGTCTTTGAGTCTGAGTTTAGTAGTGTGGGGTCGGGGGAACCAGGCCAAGACGGGCATCTGTTTGGTGAAGCCCATCAATCTGGTTTTGTCACTGAGGTGGCCACTCAAGCACTCATACTAATGTGTGTCCTTTCGGTTGTTGGCTTTGGGGATGGCATGATAGAGATGAATGGCTCAGTGTTCAGAAATCTGAGGCCTGTGGGACCTTGTGTGTGCATATGCAGGGGCGTGTGGTGAAGGGTAGGTCCCTAGGCTGGAGCATGGGTGATTCCAAGTAAAACTCATACTGCAGTCATCCTCAAGTAGAAGATGAAAGATCTATATATGGCAAACATCTTCGCCTTTATTGGCCTCAGTTTCCCCTTGGTGGAATGAGGAGTTTGGAGGTTTTAATTCCTAAGACTATCTAGTTTTGGTACTCTCTGAGCGGATACTAAGCAAAGCCATAATCTCTAGCCTGTACAAACCAGATTCTTTAACATAGACATAATTCCTTTCTTTGTCCCCTTCATTTGCTCCCCACACTACTTTGTTTTCTTAACTCCCACTAAAGGTTAATTTTTGAGTTGTTTCTCAAAAGCCTTCTACAATGTCCCCTGGCACGTACATGCTCAAGAACCCTGAATTGTCTCCCTGCCATCGTGGACTCTGGCTGGAGGGCTATGAAATGGGGTCGAACTGCTCTGTCTCAGTGCCCAGACGGCAAATGAGAAATCTTATGATTCAAATTGACATTCTGTGTCACTCCCTGCACCTCTTATCAAGCCCCATAATAGTGAAATAAAATAGTCACTAAGTCAGGAAATAATACAGGGTAGTAAAGTAGCTTTTATTAGACACCTAAGGCATCAGATGCAAATAAAGTAATGAGAGAGGAAATTAATATCATCTTCTCTGTGCTCACAGGAGAAAGTGGTATGTGACAATTGACTGGGTAGCATTATCTTTGAAACATCTTCCTTATTCTCTTTGGCACTGTTTATGCAAGAGGCTCTGTCTATGCAATAACCAGGTTGGAAATGGTCATGTAGTTGGGCAAGATAATGGGATCTAATTACTGGGAGCTCCCAGATAGAAGACTCCAAGTTGAGAATTCTGTCTGAAGGATATCCAGGAAGGTACTATTTAGGAACAACTGCACTCCAAAGAGTGACTCAGAAGACTGAGGCTCTTATTTGCAGAGACGTGTTTTTTGCTTAGTTGCCTCTGACCCTATTCCACCTTCTCTGGCTGCACAGCCACATGCTTTCTCCATCTCATTTTTTGTTCCCTGCAAACAAGGCTCACATAACCCACAGAAAGAGGAAAGAGCTTGGGGTGGTTATTCTGACAAGACATTCAGGAATAGGGACTTCCCTCTTTCTCTGACATTCATTTCTTACATGCTTCTTTTGGGGTAATTAAACACAGAAAGGTCACCTCGCATCCTGGCAATTACGTGAAGTGGGAGGGGGAATATAAAGTAAAGGCAAACAATCAATATGAGGAAGTCAACACTGTGCTTTTGTTTTTCTTCCAGTTTCTTGAGAAAAGGATTAGTTATTTATTGATTATTCACATGCAACCTACTTCCCCAAGGATTTTTGAGGCAGTCCAGTGTGATAACATCTCAGTAACACCTACATGCCCATGAATTCATTTTCTTGGCAAAATAACAAGCCAATACAAAAATTTAATTTGAATGCTTCTAAGTTCCAGTGAAATAAAAAATTTGTCTCAAAGAAAATATCTGTATTCACTTGTTTCAATTCTCTATTCCATGATCCAGTCATGTCACATTCATTTCATGACTATATTTGCTTCCTTGTCCTGCTCAGATGCATGTGTAAAGTAGGTGCAATGGTAAGATTTGACTCTTCCCATTTCTTGCACTTTCTTGGTCCAGCCCAGTGAGGGTTGAAAATTATATTCTGTAGCCCCAGCATCTAAGAGGCCTGTGTCCGAACAAACTCTCTATCAATAGGGCTTCTTGTCTAGAGGACAGCCACCCCTCCAGATCAGCTCCTACGGTTGACATCATGAAACTCTGAGCCTTTTTCGTTTAAATGGGCTGTTGCCTTTCCATGAGCTCTTGGGCTTTCTCACTCCATGGTTTTATTCACGCAGTTCCTTTGACCTGAAATCTTCCCTATTGATCACTGCCTGTCACAGTCCTCTTCATTCTTCATGGTTTTGTTGAAAGTCCACTACCTCATGAAACCCTTGGTGTCAATTAACAATTGTCACATGAAAGCCGAGTAACAAATAACCAAACTGTAGTAGATTCTATGCTAAATATTTAGTGTCTTCTCAATTCTACAGGTCAACTGAGTAGTTCCTATGGGCTCAACTGGGGTTGCCCATGCTTCTGCAGACAGCTATGTGATGACAGAAGGGTCTGCTAATCTTGGCTGGGCTCTCTCACATGCAAGGGGGTTTGCTTGCCGTGAGATGGCTTATGACAGCCTTAGATGAGACAACTGCACTTACCTCCACATGTTGCTCTCTCGTTCTCCAGCACGTTAGATTGGCCTGGGTCTCATGCTGGTGACAGAGTTCTGAGAGAAAGAGGAAATGTGCAAGACCTCTTGAGGTTTGGGCTCAGAACTGGCACACTATCACTTCTGCTTCTTTCTGTGGGCCAGTGCCACAGGGTCAACTCAGTTTCAAGAGGTGGGAACTAGACTCTGTTATAGAAAGAGCTGCAAAATCACATTGCAAAGGGCATGGACAGGAAGAATAATCTGGGGAAATTTTGGCAGTCAATAGACTAGAACTTTTCTGATTGGTATGAAGTGATTTTTGATTGTGGTTTATTTTTACTGTTTTGATATCAGTTTAAAAACAGTATTATTTGGGCATTTGCTTTATCTCTTTTTATGAGTCACTTAAAGTCAGAGGTTATGTTCTCCTTCCCTTTGGGCCCCAAGATGTTTAATTCAGTGACTTGTCCCTCTTAAGCATTTGGCATATTTAAGAATAGAAATAGTCTACAAATAATGCAAGATGGAGAACATAATCACACAAAATTTTAAATCTGGATGACCTTCAAATGTTTATTCCATCATCCTGTCTTGCAGCAGTTTAGAAGTTGTTCTAAAAAGAAAGCCAAAAAAAAAAAAAACTGTCTCAAAATGCAGGGAAGCCCTGCCTCAGTTAAACAATGCCTGTTGCAGACTATGCACCATCCATGCAGCCCAACACTCTCGCCTGAATTTTCCACTTTCTTAGCAGAGAATAGCTATTTCCCCGTTTTCATCTCAGCCTTCACTGCCTGCCTTCCTCTTCTCAGCCACGATCAGCCAACACTTCGTTGGTGACAATGCACTTGCTTAGCTTTCCAAGTTGGAAACAGAGCCTGAGCGTCAAGAAAAGAGCTTCATGCGTAGTGGGTGCTCAATAATTGCTTTTTGAACACAGAGATGCAAAATATTCCTTCCACTTTGGTGTCTCGAGGTCCCATCTAATCAAAGGTTTTCCATGAGAACGACTACATGACCCTGTGGGAATTTTGGCTTCTCTGTTGTCTTTCTTGTCTTCCTTCTGGAAACAGGGCTCCCAAGGGAGTCATCTATTCAGACCTTCTGATCACACTGAGGCCCCGTCCTCTCAGCATGTCCCATCCAGCCTTTTGGCCAGAGCTATATTTGAGGAGGCAAAGCCAATCCAATGTGAATAAGGCTGGAGGGGCGGTAAACTCTCTCTAAATAGAAAGAAAAGGTTTGAGTTCTACACTGATTCATTCACCTTGAGAGCACTCCACTCTGCAGAATGGAATTAAATTAATATTTCAGGTTTTCATTGAAACTTGTTCACACCGTGACTTTCCCTGTCACCATTTATTTGAATTCTGGGTTTGTAAAACTCAGTACCAGAGAAGGTATTTGAAAATCAGTGTATTCCATAGTTTTCCTGGTTTGCTTTAATTCTCTAGCAAAATCACTGAGAAAGAAGAGCCTGGGGAATGAATAGTTTTTAAAGAAAACTATTTCTATCTTTCACTTGGGAATAATTTTTTTTTAAATAAAAAACCTTATTTAATCTATAATTCTGTGCCCTTTATTGTTAGTTATAGATTAGCATGTTTTTAACCTCAGTTTACAATGCGAGTTATCTTTCAAATTCACCCTGAATCATTTTCTTTGAATCAGTCCCCAGGATTGTTAAATGTATATGTCACCTTGACAGGATCACAGGGTGCCCAGGTATTGGCTAAAGATTGTTTTCAGGTGGGTCTGTGAGAGTGTTTCCAGATGAGATTAGCATTTAACTCTGTAGACTGAGTAAAGCAGCTTGTCCTCCTCCATGCTGGTGGGCATTACCCAATCTGCTGAGGGTCTGAATAGAACAAAAAGGGGAGGAGAGGAAAGTCACTCACTTTCTCCGCCCTCCTGCTGGTCTTCTGCCCTCAGCCTGGGACTTACAGTGCTCCTGCTTTCTCAGACCTGTCGACTCAGATGGAATTTACACCACTAGCTTCTTATGTCTCCAGCTTGTAGACTATGGGACTTTCCAGTCAGTGCCTTAAAATAAATCTCTTTGTATACATTGGATTGGTTCTGGAGAACCCTGACTTATCACAGTCCCTTATCATGATATGACCGTGGCTTTCTGACTTTAGGACAACTTGATGTCTGGTCCCTTCTGACCATTTATCATCAACTGACAGCATTTCTCCATCAGTGGAGGTCAATGGAAGTAATTAAATCGACAGCCATGCCTGCTGCCTTACCTTTCAAAATGGTTTACCATTCTTTATGAGTTTCAAGATTCTATCTTCTCTAAACTCAAGTCTTCCTTGTAACTTAGTCTTTCCTATCAGAAGATGACATCTTTCCATTTTACATTTTTAAAAAGGAAAACATCCTACCCTCTCCAGAATTATTTTTATTCTTTTCTGTAGTCAGGGTCTATTTGAAATTTTACATGGTACTTTCTTAATACTGGCTAGCAATGGTTACCAGACCTGCAATTTAGAGTGATAAATTACTGGCAAAAATCTGCAATGGTTTCAAAACATCTTAAAATAAAATCAGAAAAGTAGCCTCAATGTAACTTTTCGTTCTGTAATTATTTATTCCTGATATTTTGCAGAGATTTCACCTAACAATACAGACCTCTCCATTTTTCTTTGTTTGCTTTTACCCTTTGAGAGAAACCTTTATTTGCCAGAGAGTAAAACATTTACTGAGCAATTGCTAAGTGGCTGGCACTTGTATTAGGTACTCAAGATGCTTACATGACTGTCCTCAGGCTGTGGAGGGAACCTTTTGTGCGCCTTCCTGCCCATCAGACCAGAAGCCTGAAGTTCCAGACTAGGAATAATGAGTGAGCCTTTTCTCTCTCCTCTGCTTCCTTCGATTCCAGAATGATGTAACATACTAAACAGGTTTCCTTCTTGCCCTTAGGATGCAATTTTAAAGGGAGATCTCTCTCTCTCTCTTTTTTTTCCCTGCTGCTTGTGAATACTAGGCTGTGGTCATTCAAACTTTATGCCTTTTCACATTACAGTTAGTATAATCTTTATACATCAACTATGTATGTATGCTCTCTTATTTTTTCTGCCTGTGCTTTTTCCTCCTCTTAAAATTTGTATTTCTGCCTCCTATCCAACAGCCTTTCCCATGAACTCTCAGCCACAAAAATGCTTTCAATTTTCTATTAGCTCATTTTTTAACACCAATAAATAATCCACCTATCTTTAGGAGGTCTTGCTGACCTTTTGCTTCTTATCAAGTCATCACATTTTGATGCTTTGTCTTTAGTTTTTACATATTTTTGCTTCAGTTCTCTACTCTGGCTTCTTTTTGCCCTGTTTTGCTCCCTGGCTGTCTAATTTTGGCTTCTCAGATGCCTGCCTCCTCCTTCTTTTCCTATGCAAAGGCTCCTGTACCCATGCCACTGTGGGGCACTTGGTCACTGCTTACTGCCCCCTCCTGCCTTTCTCCCCAGGACTCTCCTGTCTGCTTGGCTGCTGCTGTCACAGCTTCCCCTGGATGCCAGTCATTTACCTCTGTGCCTGCCTGTTCGTCCTCTTCCTCCTCTCTCACCTGCCTGTGCTAAACAGACTTTTAGGAAATTGGAAAGCCCCTTCGCCCACCCCACGCTGTCCTCAGTCCTCACCACCCACTCACTGCAGCAGAACCGTGGGAGTTCACGTGAGGCTGACTTTGTTGGCAATACTGAAATCTGAGTGATGCCCTGTGGCCTCTCCCAGGCACTGTATCCTCTGCACTCCCCACTCCCTGCCTTCTCTTTATCAGTTACTGGGAACCTATTGCGCCATGCACACAGGCAATTCCAAACTTACAGAAAATTTGCAAGAATTGTAGAAAATCCTCCGTATATTCTTGACCCAGAGCCCGATTCAAGTTTTGCTAAATGTCTCTGCAACTTCCGTTATGGCAGAAGGGCCACACTAGGACCATCCACGGAGCCTGTTGTTAGTGCCTCTAGTTTTTCAGCCTGGAATGTTCCTGAGTCTTCCGATATCCATGAACTTGCTATTTTCAAAGATTGTAGACCAGTCACTCTGTGGAAAGTTCTTTAGTTTGGGTTTTCCAATGCTTCCTCATGATTGGGTCCCAAATACATATTCTGTGGAGGGAATATCACAGACGCTGTCCTTCCCCCACATGCACCCTGTTCAGTGGCACATTGCTCTTTGCAGTGGCCAAGAGCTGTTTGTCCTTTAAGTGGTGGTTTTGCTTTGATTCCTTTGATTGAGATGGTGTCTGTCAGGTTTCTCCACTGTAAAGTAACCCTTTTTTTCCTTGTGATTAATAAATGTATTGGGAGGTGATATTTTGAGATAAAGAAAAATCCTATTCCTCATCCAATTTTTGCCCACAAGTTTTAGCAACTCTTGGTATATTTCTTGCCTGAATTAGTTATTACCGTGATGGAGAAGAGGGTTTTCTAGTATCATCATTCCTTCTACATTTATTAGTTGATTTCCTGTCTTGAGAAAGAGCTTCCTTTCTCCACTCATTAATCTGTTCATTCATTTACTTATATCAATGTAGACTCACGGTTTCCTTTTTTATTTAACATATTGTAATACATTCTAATATTAGTTATTTTGAATGCTTATATGGTCCAAGTTTGGGCAGTGGGAGCTGCTACATATGTGAACTTTTGGCATGCCGCCACCATTCTTCGATCATTTCTTTACTATCACAAAAAAAGATGGTCCAGACTCATCTTGTTCTTTGCTTGACCCAGCCCTGGAAATCAATATTTATTTATATGTACATATGTACATGTATGTATATTGGTGTGCACATGTGAGTATTTATGCATGTGTATATACACAAACATATATATCCTATATTTATTCCCACTCTTCTAACTATATTTTAGACTGTGACTGCTAACTGATATTTTCAATTCCAATCCAACATCACAGGGTTTATTGTTTATTCTAGCTTCTCCCTTTCCATATTTGTACTTCCCTTCCCCAACAGTGAGAAACCTTGCCCCCAAAATCTCCATTTCCCTACACATAACTGATCTCCTGACCCCACCTGTCTATCACCCTCCTTGTGGCAAGCCCAGCCCTGGCTTTTGATAAAGAAAAGAAAGAAACCAATAAACATTTTTAAAAGAAGGGAGAGAAAGAGCAAAAAATAGTGTTAAGAGTTTTTACCCAAACTACATGTGTTAATTCCCTCTCTCTGTGAACTTAGACAATTACTTTTTTACCATTTATGTAATTATTATAGATAATAAAAAATATATCTGTAGCTATTTTACCCTAATATTTTAATTTTGTTGACAGTATGTGCTATTTCTACCATTTAATCATCTTTGAGAATGGACAGGAACATGAGAAGCCCAATTTAGTGCTATGAAGAGAATAATTTCTGTTTTGACCAAAATGGGTTGTTAGGCTTGCAAACAAACATTACCCAAATCTCAGTGGCTTAACCCAGTGAAAGCTTTGTTCTTTTTCATGCTACATGCCAAAAGCAGGTGCAAAGGTGGGGACCTCAGGGACCTACACGTACAGAGGCTTCATTCCTACATGAGCTACCAGGATTTCTAGTTGGAGAAAAAGACTATGACTGATTGCACTCTGGCTTTAAAACTTTTCTACCTGGAAGTGAAGCTTATCATTTCTGCTCACATTTCATTGGCCAAAGCAAATCAAACGACTATACTTCTCAGGAGGTGAAGAAGAGCATTCCTACCACGAAGAAGAGCATTCCTACCACACGTCTGAAAAGAGGAAAGTATGAATAGTCAAGAGGAGCATTTATGGCTCCCCTGGTGGCCTTTGACAAGGGTCAGTCAAGTCCCAACTCTGACTTTGGCTTGGCCTTTTACCACCAGTCTAATCTTGTTTGTTTCTATTTCTTTATCTACAAGGCAAGAAAACCTAACTCATGTAGTTATTATTTTAAAAAATACTAACAGTGCTTGGAAAAATTTAAATATATCAGAAGCATGAGAGCATCATACCTACCATTTCTAATAGTAATGTCCCCATGTGGCAGATAATCTTCCTGGTAGCTGTGTGACCCAGTGTAGTCCATATTCCAGGTACTGAGGACAATCTTTTTTTCTAGAATAAAAGTAATAGGTGCTCAGTGTTGATCATTGGCCCAATACAAAAACATACAAATTAGAAAATATAAAAACCCATAATTTCAAAACAGAACAATGTTTACCTTTCATTAATCACTGTTCCAATTTTTTCCATGTATAGCTTAAATAGTTGAAATCACGCACAATAATATCTTTTGCATTTATTCAAATCATGATTTGAACTTATAAGCAATGTTTTTCTCTTTTTATTTAATCTTTAAATATTTTCGCAGATGATCACAAATTCTTTTTAATACTGTTTTTCAAAGCCCACATAATATTTCATAATCAGCTGAACATATATCCATTGTGGGCATTTAGGTTGTTTTTACACACATGATATTCATGGTCACTTACCTCTGCTGAAGGTGAGAGAAGAATTCCTTGTTTCCACATTGTACCAGTGTCGGGCCTCGGATTTACATCTCCTCCTCTCTGCTGCACAGTCCAGGTCCCGGGGTCAGCAGACTGCGGCGGACTTCTCTGGTGGAAGGCACTCGCAGTAGGCTGCAGGACCGGGAAGGAAAATGCCTAGCTGTTTCCCGCCTTCCACTCTGCCTTGGCTGCTTTCTCTGGCTGCGGCCATCCTCTTCCCTGGCTCCAGCTGTCGCCAGACAGGACCCCAGACGTGACCCAACCCCTTGGCTGAGTAACACTCCTTCTTACCAATTCCCTGTGTCGAATTCTCTCTGTTTCAAATACTTGAAGAGGTTTGTGTTTTCCTGGCTAACCTCCCTGTTTATTTACACGGGGGGGCCACAACAGTTTCTATCACATATGCTTTCTCCCTAACCCTGCCCTGTCTTCATCAGGGATACTGAAGGATTCAAGAAGAAGCCCCTTAAAACTAGTTCAAAGAAACAAACAAGAGGCAGCCATTGGAAGGATAAGTAAGCAAATTACCCACAGGCAAGGAGTACAGCTGGGAATCACAAGGGACTAAAATTAGAAACTGCCCCCATTCACCCTTCCTCTCTGCAGAACCAAGTAAACATGAAAGAAAGTGGTACCCACTGTCCCGATTCTGCATAAGCTCTCAAACCCAGTGGCTCACGTGATCTCCGTTTCCCCATTGCTTATAATCAAACCTTGCTTATTTCAGGTGTCTAAGACACCTTCAGTCCCGCTAACAGGAGAGGAGCGTGGACGAGGTCACGTGCTCTGCGGCTTACTCAGCTGGAGGGGGTGGGCGGAGTCTCTGAGAAAGGCCCCGGGGAGGGCCAGCGCCTCCTCTAGCACCTCTGCCTTAAGCCTGTATTTAGTGGGTACTAAAAAAACTATAGACTTTCTGTTTCTGGAAATGTGGCGCAGTGCTACCGAAAAACCTCTCCTGATGCAGGACACATAAAACTGCAGGATACATTATAAAATAACAACAACATCTTTTTGGTTCATGGCTGAGCAGGCAGTAAAGTCAGGAAGCCGCTGGGGCCTGAAATGAAGAAAAGTTTCCTCTGTGAGTGGAGGAAGTGAGCGAAATGGATCAAGAGATGGATACCAGGTTGACACTGGTTATGTTTTATTGTGGAAGCTTGATGGTCAGTATAAGGGAATTCATTATTACTATTCAAACTAAGATAAATATGTATGTTCGCATATATGATATAGTTCATGAAATGAATAAAATGAGTTTGCTATATATAAACTAGAAATACCTTAATCTCAGTGCAGAACTGACCAAAGCTTGATTTTGAAAGAATAAAGATTTTTAAATGATTCCCTTGCTCTGTCTCTATTATTGCTGCTACAGAAAACCATGCACAGCTGCAAATCCGCAGGTTTTTTCTGCTCTAATGTAAAAATTCTTTGTAGAATGATTGTTATGAAATGCCTCCTTCTGCTTACTGCTATGGTAGGAGGTTACTATAAATTTTCTTATCTTTTTCATGAAAAGAAAGTAATAATCTCTGAGACTCTTATGACTCAAAGGTCAAGAGTCCAAAGCCATTTCCTGTGTCACAACCTCAAGTATAGTACCTGGCCGTAGCAGCTGCAGACGGAACGTGTTCATTTACTGTCTCAGTGGGGCTTTGCTATTTAATGTTTAATTCCTACTCCAGTGAACTCACTAGGCAAGATGTGTGCCTGGACCTGGGTCTCTCCAAGAATTGCTCCCTGTTGATTTCTATTCTTCTCCTTTTGTCTAGAGTCTGAATGTCCATTCTCCAGCCCTACAGAGTCCTCTAACTTCTCATCCCATCTCTTTTTAGTATTTTCAGGGAGAAGTTCTCTCTGATCGCTCCCAAAATTGGAATACCAGGAGAGCCTCTGCTTTTTATACTTATTTGCCAGGACAGTGTGTTCCTCATGTGAAGCATTTATTTTTTTCTCTCTCGCATCTCTCCTATCTGTGCTTCTGGTTATATCGGCCACAGCTGGAAGCCACGCCAGGCTCTGCTGTCAGTCATGGTCACTCACCCCCAGTTTGGGTGGCCAGGTGTCCTTCAGACAGGGCATATTCC
Source organism: Manis javanica (assembly GCF_040802235.1). NCBI lineage: Eukaryota > Metazoa > Chordata > Mammalia > Pholidota > Manidae > Manis > Manis javanica. Next base: position 97,795,059 of record NC_133163.1, on the reverse strand, counting down.
CAATGTTCCTGGGAACAGCTCTTCCCCAAAGGTTTACCTCTTGCCACTCGTTTTCATGGGACATCTGCAGGTGGTATGCAGGACGGAACCATAAAAGCTGGTGAGAGCCAATTGTTAAATATTCAGGAACTTTGTAAGCTGGTTGTTAAACCATTGGCAGCTTGAAGTCAGTCATGGTGGGAGTATTTACACTATGGAAATTGGCAAACACTATAAATCAGGGCTTCCCCTACCCCGCAGAAAGTCAGTCTACTGGCACACCACTGCATTTGTGTAATTACAATAATGAAATAATAATTTTGTGAACGTGGATAATCAGGAAATTTTTTGTCATTGAGGACATGTAGAAAATGTTCTTTAGAAAGTTTCAGTCAAAAAGTCGCCCAAACAGGTATACAAAGATTCTCTAGAGTAAACAAAAATGCTAAACAGAGAAGAAAAGAGCTGATAAAGTGAGGTGTATCAAAATTTAAAACTTCTTATTGAAAAACTCTTTTAAGAAAATGCAAAGGTAAGCCACAGACTAGAGAACACATTCACTATAAAACAAAGAGCTTGTATCTAGAATATATAAACATTTCTACAAATAAATAAAAAGACAAATAGCTCAATAATGAAATGGCACAAATATTCAAATAGATACTTCACAAAAGAAGATATGCAAATGACCACTAATCACCTTAAAAAAGGATCAATATCGTTATCATCAGGGAAATGAGATTAAAACCATAAGGAAATGAATGCCATTTTACATGGGATGCGGAATAACCAGAGCTCTCCAACACTGTTGGTGGAAATGAAAAATGTTGTAACCACTTTGGAAAATTGTTTGGCAGTTCTTTATAATGTTGAACATACACTTACCCTTTGATCTTACCATTTTACTCCTACCCAAGAGAAATGAAAATATACTCACAGAAAGACCTGCACAATAATCTTTATTGCAACTTCACTCACAATATCTCAAAATGGGAAACTACCCAGATGTTCATCAACAGGAGAAAGAATCTACAAATTGTGATATTTATATAATGGAATATGATTCAGCAATAAAATGAATAAACCATTTATACATGCAACAACATGGATGTGTATTAAAACTTGTTAGGCAAAAGAATCAGACACCAAAGACTAGGTAGTATGCTTCTATTTGTGTGAAGTTCAAGGACAGACAAACTTAACCTTTGAAATCAGAACAGTGGTTTCCCTGGAGGGGATGGAGGTGGTTGGGAGTAACTGAAAAGGGACATAAGGCAACTTTCTGGGCTGATGAAGATAGTCTATGTCTTGATTAAGGAAGTGGTTACACAGGTACACACATTTATCAAAACTCATTGTATATAAATTCAGCTCAATAATAATATATATATAAAATAGAAAAAAAATCCACCCCCAAAACAGCAACTTAATCAATATGAAGTGATTTCATCAAGTCTCAGGACAATGAAGAAGTAACATTTTCTCTGGTTTAATGATGAAAAATATATATAGTCAGATGATATCATAGAGTGTCAGACCATAAGACAAAAATAGCAGAGAGCAGAAAGCAATTTAACCTTACACCATTACACATTTTGCATGAGACTATATTAACACTCTCCACCAATCATTTTATTTCAGCTTAATGGTACCTCAGGAGTAGTAGTTTTATTCCTGGGCTTAAAAAAAACAAGAAGTTTAGCCTGTTTACTCATATTGGTGGAAATAATAAATCCACTAAATCATTGAAGCCTCCCACACTCCTTGGCTGACATGAAGCTGTTGACTGACAGTGTAGCCACCAAGCTTGGCAGGCCCTGCACCACTAGGCCTGCTAATTGCTGCACGGCCATGGAGATTTGAAGAGAAGATTAGAGGAGAGGAGTTAGGGAGTTGAGGAAGTCTGTGTAGGAATTAGAGGTATGGCAGAAGCAGCTACATCAGCATTTTTTAGACTAGATTAGTCCTCCCTGCTGTGCACTGCTGGGGTTGGGGTACAACTGTGCTCACAGAAAGAAATGGCTTCTGCTTTGCCCATCGCTAAGAGTAGTGCTCAGTGGTCATGGGGACAAGGAATCCTCCAGTCCTAGATTTCTGTGTTCCCTTTGGTTTTACTATTAAAGTAAGATAAGCTCCAGGCCATTCCTCCTCATCTTGACAGCCACACCTCCAGTGTCTTCCTGGACATTTCTGAGAACTGAGCTGTCACCTGTGAGCACAACCTCCAAACCTGGCTCACTTGCTCAGTCCCACTTGGCCTCTGAGGTCCTGGGATCTGCAGTGTAAGCACAGCCTACCCAAAGTGGCATGGTCACCAGGCAGACTCTAAACTCAGTGATCTGTCATGCTCTCTTGAAGACTTGGGGAACTATGGGGAGAGGTTGTAGCACATACTAGAAACAGAGGTATTGGCTGTGGAACATCAGAGTTGCTGAACTTTGGGTATTGGCCTCCCTATCACTGAGAATCCTTTCCTGGGAGCCCTGGCTTCCTCATCTCATCGCTGGGAACTATGCTCACCTTATTGAACCCCTTGTCCCACTCTGCTCCTTCTTCTGTTACTGAGGGGGCACAGAGGAGTGAGAACCTCAATCCATGTAAGAGCAAGTTCTCAGTCTCATGATTGCCTTACTGTGCCCAGTAAATTTGGCTCTTTTGTCTCAGCAACACTATTCCAGGCCATGTCCTTGCCTCCCTAACCAAAACCCCTTTAAGTAAAACAGTAGCACCTGCTGCCCTTTCTCGTGATTTCTGCACACATCGAACACCCGAAAGCTGAGCATTGCACAGAACACAGTATAACCCAGGGTTCTCTGGTCAGGGAGGAGGGTACACAGCTAATCCATGTGCTGCTTGCATGCCTCTTGGCTGGGCACTGAGATGAGATGAGCTAATGTCTGCCTCTGCACTCAGGACCCTTCCCTCAGGCTGGCCCATGAAATATGAGCCCAGCTGGGGGGCAGCAGCCCTACACCGTGGAGTGCCCCCCAGTTCAAGGAGCCCATGCATTTGCATTAAATGCTTTGCAGCTGGTCAATGGTTTTCAGGAGGGCTCTCCTCTCTGATCCTTTGCGAGAGGACTGATAGAGGTATCAAAGTTCCCCTTGCTGCTAAATTTAGCTTCATCTTTTTGGAAGAAGCTTTGCCAAACCTTTTCAAGTAAAATAAGAGAACCCCAGGCCATTTGCTCTCAGCTCCAGCATCAACTGCCTTAGCTTTACATTGTGGCGAACTCTTCCCCAAGACCTCTGACCCACAGATGAGGCTGCAACATGGCTGTCTGGCTGCAGGCTGAGGCCAGCTATAAACAAAAGTGGATCAGCATTTTCAAATAGGCTTAACAAAAAGAATAACTATTTGTAATAGAAGAAAACACTACTGGATGGAGCACTCTCAGAGGGCTGCTTTAGACACTCTCCCAAGCCTTTGTCCTCCATTTCTGGTGCCTAATGACAGTATTTACAAAAGAGCTGAGCATGAGCACAGAGCCTGTGAAGTTCGGAGCTTACTGGTCTACTGTCTTTCTTCCACTGCAAGGAATTAAGAAACTGTAGCTGGAGCTGGAAATGAAAATGTTCACTGGCATTTTCTTCACCAGTGCACCAAGGGACAGCCATGGCTCTTCTTCTTTTAATAAGTAGCCCTAAGAATTACAGACATCCAGCTCAGCTTGGGGCAACTTTAAAAGCCCACCACCAGATCCCCACCAAGATAAGCGGCCCCCACGCTGAAGCACTCCACCATCAGGTACAAGGGATGGTGGGGCTGATGACAGGAAAAGAGGGGAAATGCTTTTACAAAAATGGCATAATTTGGCTCCCTGAGAAAACAAAAGGCAAAATGCAGCTTATGTTCCTTCCTCTCTCCCTTGCTTGCTATCCTGGGTGGAAGCATTAATAGGCTTATTGCTTATTAGGGTAAAATCAAAATGAGAGAAAGACAGAAATTGCATGAACAATACTACTAAAAACCTACAGTTTGAGGGCTTCCAGATGGCTCATTTGTTTCAAGAAAGGAGATTTAGAGACTGCTCAAGCCCCTTTCTGTCTTTATTCAGCTTCATTCAACTTCTTCATTCAGAAGAAAGGCAAGAAATACATGGCTAATGTAGAAGGTGTTATCCAAAATGATGGAAATGATTTCATATTTTCACTTCAACAAACATTTATTGAATGCTTATTATGTGCTCAGCACAATGTTTGATAGGAAAAATACTTAAAAGAGAATCATGGATTCTGCTCTTTATGACTCTATAATTTAATCTCTCCAGAGATGAACTGGAGTTCTTTGTAAAAGAAGACCTTCCACTTTCTGGACTGCTGAGACAGCCTCAGATGATTCAAAATGGATCTGATTCTAGAAACAGTTAAAATGTCTTGTTGGGGGTCATTTCTGAATCTGCAATGGGGTCGCTTGCAGTGATTTTAGGATCAAGCTAACTCACTCGAATTTTGGAGCCATTTATCTTTGCCATTTTCCCCAACATCCTACCTCTGACTTATTTGTACCATGCTGACATCACTTACATGAATTGCTCACCAAATTTCTTTCCCACGTTCGACCTCAGTTTCTCCATATGTGTTGTTATAGAATCATCTGGTTCTTAGGCATTCAGTCTCTTGGCAGACATTCAGGTACTTGAAAGCTAGTACGTGCTTATTTCCAGTCCTTATGGTTCAGTCCTCTGTGTCTGTCAGTCAAGTGTATCTGCTTAGTATCTTAATATGTTGTACCTATAAAGAGGCCTTATTGGGGGGAAAAAATCCCTGCAAGTCCTCACCAGCTTAATAGTCTCTTTTCCAGTTATTTGGCATTCTTTTCCGTTTAATGAATACAAAGATTTCAGAAATTATGTGCATTTTAATTCAGGTTCACAACAGACTAACGTTGGAATGATTTGCTAGAATTCTTCCCTTTGAAAAGAATCTGGCTATGTGATACTACAAGCAGCTGTAGGTGGCCATGTTTTCTACATTGTCCTTTTAAAGCCTAGCAATATATATCTGTGTGTGTGTGTGTGTGTGTGTGTGTGTGTGTGTGTGTGTGTGTGTGTACGCTCTTGCATGTGTGATTGGAAAGTTGGAATGGAAATGAAACTAGACATTTTTGCAGAAATTAAGCAATTCCTATTTGATATAATGTATCAGACTAGCTGATATAGTGTCAATTCATAAGTGACCCCTTAACAGCAACAAGCACATTATTTGGAAACTAAAAATAATAACCACCTCACCAAGCAAGCAGATGTCTTTGTTTAGGAGAGGCATCCAAAAGTTGCCTGACCCTCCCAGCTAAACCAGACTTCAGAAGACAGGGCCCACGTGGCCACCTGCCCAAGGAGGGACTCAGGAACCTCTGCTGCCCATGGCCTATGGGTTCTGACAGCAAAGTGAATCACTTCTGGGGCAGACAATGACTTGTTTACCTTTTTACTGAATTGAAAATTGAAGATATTTCATAATAAGTTCTGGGAAAATTTGCCAAATGTTTCATTCCACTGTGTTCTTCTGGCAGGTCTACAAGATAAAATGCTGAGAAAGGCTAATAAATCAAGGGAGGTATGAAAAGTTTAGGGAGAAAATTCATAAAATCTTGAACTGTGGAAGGACACCTTTTCTCTAGCTGCTAGAATAAGAAATGTCCTTACTTTCTTTGAAGCTTCACAGACAAGCTAAAATAAACTGTAGATACCACTTTTGTTCACTTCTTTATCCCCTTCTTTACCCTTCCTTCTCTCCTTCCATTCTGCTCCAATTTTGCCAATCTAAGAATCTCTAAACCCAGAATAGGAAACATTTCCCCTAAATTACTTGAAAAGGATGAGCACATGACTATATAACCACAGCTTTGAACATACCTTCAACTTGAGGACTTTTTCACTTGGCCCAAGGTAAGGTACACAGGAATAATTCTTGAGATGCTTTAAAATAATAAATTCATTTTACCATGGACAAGTCCTAAATGGAAAGCTTTTGGTTCCTTTTCCTTTTCCTCCTCTTCAGATTTCTGAGGTGCTAATGAACTATGGCACTAACTAGGGGAATATTGCCACTGACTTTATACTGGTTATCTGTTACTTTGGACCACTGTCTGTGTCGCCGTGACTACCATCCCAGTTGTCATAATTCTCTATTGTGATATATCAAATCACAAATAAAAATTTAGTGGCTTAGAAGAACCAACATACTATCTCAGGCTTTCTGCTGGTCAGAACCTTGGGAGTGGCTTAGCTCGTGGTCTGGCTCCAGATGTCTTGTGAGGCTGTGGTCAGGATGTTGACGGGGGGCCGGAGGATCCACTCCCAAGAGGGCGCACTTGTGTGGCTGTTGGCAGGAGGTTCGGTTCCTACCATCTGCCCCTCTCCATAGGCTGCCCAAGACTCCCCGTGGTATGGCAGCAAGCTTCCCCCAGAGTGAGTGCTCCAAGAGAGAGATGAAAGAGAATAAGCATGAAGCCACCGGCCCTTGATGAGCCAGCCTCCAGGGTCACTCCCTGGGTGCTTTATTCTTGTTAGAAGCCAAGTCACTAAGTCCAGCCCACACTCAAGGGGAGGAGAACTAGGTTCTGAACAGAGCAGTATCAAAGAATTTGTGGATATATCATAAAATCATCTCACTGGTGGAGTAGAATTCCCAATTTGTGTAGTTGATAGGGAGATATTAATAAACACCATCCATTTAAAAAAAGAAGAAAAGAAAGAAGAAAAAAGAAAAGCACCCTCTGTTCATGTCACTCTTCATCTTTCTCCACTAACTTCCATCTCAAGGCCCCTCTTCATCCCTTATCCCATTTTGAAACCGCTCATGGCTTTAACTAACTTCTCCCTAACTCCAGTTGTTGATTTTAGAAGTGTTGAGGTCTTACAACTTCCTTAACTTAGGAAAAGGAACCCAACACAGGCAGAGACCCAGGTACCCCTGAAGGCTGGAGTCATAAAAAAGCCATAAATCTGTAAATGCAGAGGACACTTTATGATAAGTCAAGAGGAGAGAAATTCTCCACAGATGAGATCCTTTTTTACCTGACACCTCCTGGAGTTCTGGGAGGCGTTGCTAAGGCCTCACAGAGGTTTCCCTCGGCTCCTTCTCATGACAGGAGTAGGCAATCTCACCCGTGGGGCGCCTGGTCTCTCACTCATCAGTGAGCTTCCGGGACCCTGTGCTTCCAGCCTCTGCTGAGCAATAATCGCAGTACTAAACCACTCTCTGCCCATTAGCATCCAGGGTCTGCCCATGGATATCTTTATGTCCCACCAGGAAGTCTGTTCTGATCAGCCATCTACCAACTTCCTTTCATACTTACAACAGGTGGGAAAAGCAGCTCCAGGGACTACCAGCTCGCACAGTGCCATCACTCCTAATGGCCTTATCACTCGGCTACCTGCTCCTCCTTCCCAAGGGACCACCAGTAGAGTCTGTGAGCCAGAGAGTCTGGCTGAGCCATCCTATTACCGTTTTATATAAAGCACTTACTGAATTCCTAGAGGGAAGAGGAACCTCCATAGGGACTTGTCTCATTAAACTGCTGCCTGCTTTCCAAGCATCTAGGGAGGACCCGAGCCGTGGTGAGAAAAGAGGCAAGACCTTTGGGGTTCTTGGCGATGCTAATGCACTGACCTCTGGGCACATGGATAGCATAAAGAGGGGATAACCTCAGAGGAGAGAATGAGAAATATGCCTTTCTCCTTTGCTGCATTTAATGGGGTTGAAGAAGAAACAGCAACATATTTACAGAGTGATTAAAAATATGCCCAGTATCAAAACTTCTAGGTTCCAATACCTAAAAACTCTTTGTGATTTTTTTCTTTTCTGTCTATCTTGCTTGCTTTTTTGTATAGAAAATTCTCCTCTGTCTCTGCCCTATAGAATTCTTTACTTAGCCCTAGGTAGATAAGGAAAATGGCTTCTGAAGATGTGGCCTTTTAACAGCATTAGGAAGAACGAACAGAAATTTCTTTCAAAGACCTCTGGGCAAGATGTCTTTCAATCCTGGTTTATAGGAACCATTCACATGAAGTCTCTGGAAAATGGCTTTTTGCTAAGAAAGCACCATAGAAAACAAGGCAACTCCCAGGTTGACAGGATGCTGTCTGCAGAACTTGGGGACTGCACTCACAAAGGTTTCCAGAGCAGACTGATGCACTGGGGTTCATGTTGCCTGTACTCCAGGTGTCAAATCATTAGGGACTCATTCAACTGTTAGGGCTAAGTTTGCAGAAAGAGAAGGAAGCCCTCAGCACAGTGGAGGGCAGTTAGGGGATGATTCCTGGAACCATTCTGCCCCAGATGGGACTGGTGAGCTTCTACTTCTCCCTCTTCCAAGTTGTTCAACAAACAGAGGGAGGGTCCAATTCTCCTCCCTCTTATATGGGGGATTTAAGGAAACATGTACACCAGGCAATCTGAGGAGGCATGTGTGCATCTCATAGTAGTATTAGCATATCATGCCTGAATGGTAATGCCACTTTCCAACACTGAGTAGTGGATATCTACTATGACCTCAGAGTGGGCAAGTAACACTCAGAATAAAATGCTTTACTGACCTTCCTTTCCCAGGATGTAATACCTTCCTTTGGTGACCGTACATAGGGCCACAGTCATGAGGACTGAAAGCAGATACTCTAATACTCCTTCTTTAGGACATCTGGTAGAACTATGTCCCTCCACCCTTTTTGAAATGAGCTGTGGCCATCTGACTTGCCTTGCTCGCTAAAATGGGGGTGGAAATAATAGTGCCACTTCCTTTTTTAGCCTTTGAGTTACAACCTAATTCATCACTTCTTTCACCTGCCAAGGTGACTGGCAATGGCCCAGTGATGGCTGCTTCCAAAGTAGGAATGACTTGGAACAGAGCCCCTGCCAACTCTGGATGGACATGTCAGGAGAGTGAGAAATAAGCTTTTACTGTTATAAGCCACTAATTGCCTTGTTTGTTACTACAGCATAGCCTACCCTTTTCTACCAGACTCTTACAAGCCCCTCTGGGAAGACGGGGCTTCTAGTGACAATAGAAAGAACCTATGTTCATAGTTCATAGAACATCACTCTAGATGAGGATCTGAAAGAGTCCTTCTCACCTCTAGTCCAAGGAAATATATATTACTTAGGCCATAGGAAAAAACCAAGTTTCCATAAAAATTTAGCTATATATGATTTTACTATGGAAGGATAGAGAATTAACCAATTTTTTCAACTGCTTTATTAAAGTTTATGATTAAACGAATCTTTTAGACCACAGGTGCAACCTACAGCCACTACAACATACGTACATACACTATTTCCATTTTTTATCTGAGTGCATTTTATACTTTGAACAAGAATGGGGTAGAAGATCATGAGCTAATCATGCTTCAACAGTGATGAAACCTGGCAGCATTCTCATCTAGAATGTAATTGTTTTCCTAATGAACTCCTACATCTGTCTTCAGTCAGAGAGACTGGAAAAGATCTAGTTTAGGAACCTTAAGAGCAAACAAAGGATTGTAAGCAGTGGCCTATCACAATTTTATTCTAGTCTAACAGGAAGTAGGAAGTATTGTGTGTGAAGGGTCTGTGGAGTAAGGTTCAGTATACATGAGCTATGATTTTAATTATGATTGTTTTAAACATAGAGAAAACCCTTGGATATGAATGGAATTGTCAACCTGGGTTCCCAGGAATAGAGTGTAAGGCAGGGTCTAAATACAAATAACTTCACTGAGGGATACAATTCTGGGCCACAGAGAGTGAGGCAAGGGAAGCCGACAAAGCGAGCTGGAAGTGGTGATTTCTGAGCAGGCGGCAGCTCCACCAGAAAACACAGCTGCGTGCTCTGAGTGTCCCAGAGACGTCATGGGGAACCACTGCACCTCATGACAGTTTGTTGAAAGGAGAACAGGACCAGGGTTTTCCTGCTGGCTTCTTTCTGCCAACAGTCACTCACTGGACCTGTCAGGTGTTGCATCACTGGGTACTGACCCCCCACCACACACTGCTGGGTGTGTTAGCCCTTCTGGGAGAGGGCCAGTCCCCAGCCTCCTGCCCTGGTGTTTAATCCATGCCCCCAAATGGGGAGGACTTGAGCCATTTGTCCTGTGGTAATAGGAAACAAGGCGGAAGCAGCCGGAGCTCTCTATTGAGCAAAATTCAAGACTTCAGGACATGTGGGCAGAGCAACCTGGGAGGTACACAAAATGAATCCAACACAGGGAGTTGGTATGTAGTTGGAAGAAGTATATGTCTACATGGAAACAATGATTAGAATCCCTGAAATTTTATATTATATGTGGACAATTAAATGCTCATAATTACAGATGGCTGTCAACCTGTTTTGGAGGGCTGTGGCACTTCCCAGAAAAAGCAGCTTGGATAAGTTCAAGATGAAGACACGACAAGCTGTGTCAGAACTGATATACCTCAAGTGCCCAGATTGTTGGAAATCATGGGGCCCAGATAGCCTACTGGAAACTCTGAAAGGATAAGACTTGAATTGGTTCTGCAAGGATGATCAGTAAGACTGTGGCAAACCTTTCAAAGACAAAGGGCTACAGAGGACACTCATCTTACTGCAACCAGGTAAAACTTGACAGCATACATGCTCACATACACAAACACAAACAAACAACACACACAGACACACACACATAGATATTAGGTCACTGAAATAATTTGAATAGTAGGTTATGCCTACATGGTACCAGAAACCATCCAAATACCCAAACTGTGGTATCATATACACCAAAGAGTGTAACTTATTAGGGTGCTTTCCAAGACACAAGCTGATCTGGAAATAAAGATTCTGTACAGTCAAGTACGGAGGAACTGCCTTGTCCGTCTTGGAACACTAATGTAGCGCGAAGGCTCTAAGATCTTACTGTAGAGCAGCCTGCTTAGCCTCTGTTTCCCATACATATTTCTTCACAGACCACTCCTTTCTGCACAGCAAATATTCACCTTCCTAGGAACTGGAAATCCTTAGAGAAGGCTTAGGCAACTCTGCCTATTGAGAAAGGCAGTGTGATTTGGCAGGAGCTGAGAACTCGGCTCTAGGACTGCTTTTGACTTTAATGCTCTGTCACTTTAAAAGCAAGTCACATAACCATCCCTTCCCTCAGTTTTGCTGTCTTCCAAATAGAGGTTTGTTACAAGGAAACTGTAGTAACAAGGTGGTGTGTTGCAAGGTCGCCAGGAAGATCAGAAGAAGGAATGGGTGTGAAGGCATTCTGGGAAATTAAAAGGAAAGGATCAAACAAGTGAACTCTCTCTACGCTTCGGATGAATGCTGCGGTCTACAAGTGATTTAATAAGCACTCTCCTTTTTACGAATGAGTCCTGTGCTGACCCGAGCAGCCCTGGCGCTTTCCAACAGGCTCTCCTGTGGTTCTGTGAGTGCAGAGAGCTGAGGAGAGGAGACCCTGAATGATTTCCAGGGTGGACTGAGAAAGCCTGGCTGCCAGCTTTCCACTGAAAAGTAGATGCTTAGACCATTTTATTCAAATCCAGTGCTTTGAAGGCCCCAAGTGCTGAATAAACATCCCTAACATAGGCATGTGGCTTCTCTGTTTCAGAGATAGGAAATGAATAATGGAGTTTAGGGCCCACCCCACACTCCGTCCATGTCTCTCTCCCTGCATGTTCCTTTTGGGTAGAAATGGGAAGAAGAGTGTGAATCATAAACTTCTAGAATGGCAGGACAGGACAGAACGTGGGCTCATCTTTTCTCTCTCCACTGACAGAGGAGGAAACTGAAACCCTGACTGGGCTTATCTGAGCCCTAAGCTGACACCAACTTACCCCTTGTCCAGGTGACTGTTGGCTGTAGAGTGGGGTCAGTTCCCCTTCACGCTGAGCCAGTACTTGTCCACTACACCATGTTGCCTCATTTCCTCCTCCCTGAAGATCTGAAAAAGCTACTACTAGAGACCCACTAACCCCTTAAATACAAATGAGGAAACATAGTAGGATTACATAAAACTTCCAAAGGGCAGCCGTGCAGCAAAGCAGTCTGCATGCCAGCGAAAACAGCTCTTCCGGAAGGGAGCTATATGGAATGACAGACTGAGGAGAGAGCAGCAGAATGAGATTGGGCTCCTTGGAAGGAGAGCTTGGTGCAGGGCAGGGCAGGGATGTGGTTTTGGGTAAGGCCTCACCTTGCTCTGATCCATGGAAGAAAGGTTCTAGAACACAGCACATTTGTCCCTTTGCCCCTTCCAGGCAAGGAGGTTGGCTTTCTGTATGCCCATGCATATCCCACACTGGCTGTAGGCATCTGGGAAGGGGGCTTCTCCTCCCGGGTGAGATGACGCCTGTCCTCCAGGGGAGGTTCTCTGGAGATGGGGGCAGGAGCTGGGGTGGGGGCACCAGCTGGGATCTGGGCCCAGCCCCCACAGCATCTACCAAAGAAGCAGAGTGTAGGTGCAGAAGCAGGAAAAACGTTTACCAGTGGGCAGAGAGTTAGGTCTACTGTCATTCTCTTGGAAATAGGAATTTGCTCAGACCCACCAAGGCTGTACAGAACAGGTAACCAAGGGAAGCCATCAGAAGAATGTGTTTGTCTTTGTTTCCTTCTGGGGTCATGGTCAGAAAGCTGTCTCCCTCTCAGCTTCACATTTCCTTCAGGGTTTATCCTGAATTCCAACCATAATAATCCAAGCAAAGACAACAAGAAGGACAGGTGTGATAATATCTCTTGATACCTTGGCAGCCATTCTGGACCCTCTTGCTATCCAGAGAAGCCATGTAGCAATTCAAACATATTTAACCACCCAGGACTTCTCCATTATGCAGAGTGACAGGGCAACCATGGTTAGTATTCATGGAATAGAAGTGGGGTGGGGGGTTCTCCTATCTTGATTGGCAAGTATTTCTCCCATGCTCCTTCTCAGTTCTCTGTGGTATGTGAATCTGTGGTTCCAAGCCAAGTGAGCCAGTGGAGAGGGCAATATTAATTTATTTGCACAAATGTGTGTCAGCAGTTCTTTAAAAAACAAACCCATTCTTATCATGTGAAGAAAATATTAATTCTTCACTTTGGAGAGATTGGGCCATGAGGCTGTGGCGTAACATTTTACGTTGAGAAAGGCTTCAGGACAATTCTTATTCAACTTTCTCATTTAAAAATGGAGCAAATTAAGACCCAGAGGAGTGGAAATTATTTAGCTAATACTACAGAGCTAGTTAATGGCTATATGTACCATTCTTTAAAAACAGCGAGTTAAAAAAACTTATGAAGCTTCTATTGGGTGTCAAATACCAAAGCTTATGCTGGGAGCCAAACGCACCGGGTTGACAAGGCACCAAGCAGCTGCCTTCTGGGAAGGCACGATGCACCGTGAATAGCTAACTAAACATTTTACAGCGTGTGCTCCATTTGAAGCCCTCCAAAGGTACTGGGGGATACTAAGAAGCAGATATAATGAGGTCACCCTTGGGTATTTGGGGGAAGTCTTTACAGAGGAGGGGATATTTATGTTGAAACTTAGAAGATGAATCAGATTTTGAAATTCAGGAAAGAAAGAAATAAGAAGGGTAAAGAAGTCACCCCCACAAAATACACAGCTTGCATGAAGGCAGAGAGAGAGACAGGAGTGGAGTTTTTCAGGGGAAGGTGCCAGTGAATCTGAGCAGCTGCACAGGGGAGCTGGAATGAACTCCAGGGAAGAAATGATGTGTGAGCCATGGGTTTGGAAAGTAAGCACAGAAGGTGAGGAAGGAGAGAAGGGCATGAAAAGATTGAATTCCCAGAGCAGATTTGACCTATAAGCAATAATTTAAACAGCAAAGATTAGAGCCTCTTAACTACAAAATCTCTCTTTGAACCTCCCTTTTTAGCCTGATGCTTAAAATTCACTGTTTAGGACTCATTCCTTTGGGTATTGAAGATGTCTTTGCCTTAAGTAAGCCCTATTCAAATGTAATGCCTCAGCATAAGATAAGTACAATTCATCAGGTAATACTTCCCGAAATCTGTTGACACCTAGAAGACAGCTAGCTGAAAACAAGATCTGGAGTAAAGGAAACAGAGCATGTAGGGGGAGGGACACAGGTGCCAAGAGAGAGGCAAAGGTGCCAGGGGAGGTTTCAGAATTGTTCCTGTGGCTGGCCCTGCCTGAGAATGGTATGTGCGGGCCAGATAGGGGATGAGGAGGGACTTTTTCTAGCCTAGACACTGATGGGTGTGTCCGTGCCCCAGGTCTGAAGACCACAGTGTTGTAAACAGGGGAGTGTCCCTTCAGCCAAGGGCCTCAGGGAAGGAAAGGGAAGCTTTTGAATATGTCCAGTTTATTTGGTTTGAAAGGGGAGAAAGAGGGAGTGCTTGCTCGCATGACTCTAGTTTCTCTTCTGGAAAGATGATGACTCTAACCCGATTTGGATATTCTTAGACGCTGTTAAGAAACTGCTTGTACATACCGCAAACTGATACAGGCTTTACATCACACTTGCTTCAGTCATCTCCAGATATGCATTGCACTGATCTCCAAATTTGGATGACACTGCCCTCTCATTCTATCATAACAAAAATGTCACAGTTACTGAGTGACAGAGCAAAGCTCTGAAGCCATTTCTGTTATTTAACCTTGAGTATATCTGCCAAAGGTAGCCAGCTCCCAAGATGGCCTCACTATTCATGCCCTTGTTAGTGTCCCCTCCCACATGAATAGGGCTGGCTTGTGTAAACAATAAGATATTGTAGAAAGGATGGAGTGTGACTTCTGAGGCTGCGTCATAAAAGACAGTGCGGTTTCAGTTTGTGTGCTTGGATCATTGGCACTGTGAGAAGCAAGTTGTTACGTCATGAGGATTTAGGCAGCCTATGGAAAGACCAATGTGGTGAAGGCCTGACCTGCCAATAGCCATTTGAGTGAGTCATTTCAGAAGCCAATCCTCTGGCTCTATCAAGTATTCAAGAGACGGCACTCCCAGCAGATAGCTTGACTGCAACCTCATGAGAAACCTTTAGCCTGTCTCTAATTTCTGACCCTAAAATATATGGATAATAAGTGTTCATTGTTTCAAGCTTCTAACTTTGAGGGTAATTTGTTACATAGCAGCAGACAGCTAATATACTGTCTAATACAGTGAAATTTGGGATAAATTTTGGGAGAACTAAGAGCCAATATATATTACTTTAGACTATAGGAAGATATGGATTTCTCTAGACATGTCACGATCCTAAAAGATCTATCCAAAATGATCTAAAGGCCTGGAGGGGCTACCAAAATAATAGGGAAATGTCTCTATAGAGATTTATTCCTCACCAAAATGATTAATGGACATAAAGAGAAACCTACTCAGACATACCTTGTAAGTTTGATATGCAAGGGAAACTATTGGAGGTATGGAGAGATGAAAATGGAAGGGAAGCAGTGATCACATGGAGAGTCTAGAGACTTAAGTGGCATTACTTAAGTAACTTACTTAGTGAACCTCAGAGACTTAAGTGGCATTACTTAATGAACCTCAGTGACTTCTTGCTTTCCCAGAAAATGGAAATGAAGTGAAAACTGGAGGATGACTTCTTCCTATGGAGGTAACAAATTTAGTGAGAGCATGTTTAAATAGTATACCTGACTAAAACCATGAACTTTGTCAACCCACTTCTCCTACCCTTCAAGGTAATATTCCAGCTCACCTCCATCAAAGATTATTACTAAACAGAAGAGAACCACTATAGACCTCATGCATTGATTCTCATGGTGGGAAAGGGAAGAAGGGCCACAAGCAAAGACAGATGGTCAGCATTGCTCCTAACTTTGGTAGTAGCACCCACTTTTCTCTTGGGGAACCTATCTCACTTTTCACTTCATGTGACCTTTCGTATGATTACCAATCATTCTGTCTTACTTTTTCTGCCAGAGGTGTGTGATGCAAGTCCGGCCAATCAGAACAACCATTTATGAAGCCAGACTGATAGCTTCAAGGATGGGTGTGCAATTGAATCTGGGCCAATCAGAATCTTCCCAGGAACTTCTCTGTCAGTGCTATGATAAAAGATGTTCTTTTCCTAACTGTGTTGCTAAGAAGTAGAATATGAGTCTTAAATTGGTAGCAGCTATCAGGACAACCAGTAGAGAGATTAACCAATAGATGGAGACTTGAAGAAATCAGCTGAGATCCTAAAGCTACATTTCTCTTGGACTTTTCAGTGACGAGAATAAATAAACTCATTTTTAGACCAAGATAATTAGAGGTGAGTTTCTATCATTTACAACCAAGTAAATACGAATATTTATTACAGAAAGCAGAATAGTTCAAAAGATAGTCTCTTAGAGTTGTAGAAAGGTGAAAGATCTCATAGACTTTCTGAAAGAAAAACAACTCAAAAAGAAGTAAGGAAGATTGAACAAAAGTTGGTGTGACGACTTAAAAGCTGAAAAGTGAAGTGTCAGAGCATAGAGAAGAAATGGAAGAGAAATTCAACTATTGCAAAAAGGAAATCCACATAAAGAAAATACAAAAAGTAAAACAAAACAAAACAAAATTGGATTGAATGTTATCAGAGACATGGATAATAGGCTTAAGGGAATTGTCATTTTCAAATTACAAGATATAATTTTTTTAAATGGAGAGATAGCAATAAAATGAAAGATATGGAAGGCAAAGGCAATCACAAATATATGTATGTACATATTATTTACTGTATGTATATACATAGATAGTTGGATAGTGCTCATGAATAATAGTAATAGCTAACATTTATATAGTGCTTGCTACATGTCAGGCATTTTCTAAGGCTTTTATTAACTCATTTACTCTTTATAAAAGCTATATGAAAGTAGGTCTCCATTTCATGAGTATTCATGAACTTTTGTGTCCCCCAAATTCATATGTAGAAGTTCTAACCCCCAGTGTGGCTGTATTTGGAAATGGGACCTCTAAGGGAGTAATTAAGGTTAAATGAGGTCATAAGGGTGAGGCCCTGATCCAATAGGATTAGTTCCTTATAAGAAGAGACATCCCACCACCACCACCACCCAGAGAGTTTACTCTCTCTGTCTTCCTCCACCATGTAAGCACAGAGTGAAAAGACAGCCATCTGCAAGCCAGGAAGATGATGCTCACCAGAAACCGATCATGCTGTACCCTCATCTCAGACTTCTAGTCTCCAGAACTATGAGAAAATAAATTTGTGTTGTTTAAGCCATCCAGTCTATGGTATTTTGCAATGGGAGCCCAAAAAGACTAACACAATAGGTGAAGAAAACAAACACAAAGAGATTAATAGTGTATCTGAGGTCACTGAGATTTGAAACCTACTTTCTGACTCCAGGGTCCAAGTTCTAAACTACTATGCTGTCCAGCCTCTCATATGTGATATAAAACAAATAGCCTTAAAATATGCAGAGATATAATAAAAGAAAATTTTACTGAAATGTTAGTAGTAATAGTAAAATACTATATGGCATTTACTATGTGTCAGGCTATACAAAATAGCATACTGTGTCAGCATGAAATCTAATAGAAAATGATCTGAATATATCTAACTCAGGATAAAGGATTTAAAAAAGAATCTTATGGCATCCAAGCAAATCATAAGTACAAGAAACAAATATCTGAGTGAATTCAAACTTCTTAATAACAACACTAATGAGAAACTATAATATAAATGATAAACCACTCATGTGAAAAATCCATACAAAAATAATTTTGCTTGTTTTATTTTTATGTTTACCTTAATTTGCATTTTGACCTAAGCATATTCAGATGTTAATTCTTTGTCTCACTACTGTCTGTAGAATACAAATTATGTGAAAAATCTCAATTATAAAAATACAATCTGTGATCTGGCTAAAGTACAAAAAATAAATCATAATACCTTATAAATTATGAATGTATTTTATTACTTATTTAAACATTGAAACACATCGACAGGATCAAAAATAATTACATTCACTTATATATGATATTTTCCAACTGTTAGTCATATAAAAAATGATTGTTTTACATGTTTTTTCTATTTTGTTGTTATGAAGGAATATTTGTCAAAGTAGGAGGATAAAAATAATTTCATTTAACAGTTAGCTTTTATAACACTTAAATGCTTAGGCACAGGGTAAATAAGTTTCCATTTTATTGTTGCCACAAATCTCACAAAAGTTAAGGCCAAACTGAATAGCAGAAATAATAATAATCATGAGATGGGGAGAAAGAAGAAAATGTGAATTTCCTTATAATCTACAGGCATCAATAAACACTGTTTGAAGTTAAAACAGGATTTTTTGTAATGACTCTCAATCTATTAATGTTATCCATAATCTTCACTTTCAAATTTTAGGCATCTTTTAGAAACTTTAAAAATTTTTTCTGAAGACCAGTATGTTTATTTTATTTTATTTGCTTATATCCTATCAATATTTAGGTAAATTAAACTTAATACAAAAGTCTGGATATAACTTCATGTAACTTCATTTGTGCAAAATTTGTTTCCCAACCTCCTTCTATATAAAACTCTGGCATGATGTTCCCTAAAGTTCCCCAACACCTCTGTTAGAGGCTATTACTACAGGTGTGCCTTCAAGGGACTTTCTTACTTTGTTCTTTGTACCCTAAATTGCCTGAATTTTTTTCTACCAGCAGCTGTCATTTCACACACACAAAAAGTGCATGTGTGTATATGTGTTTAGAGAAGATAAAGACTATCGGATTAGCTTCACTTACCAGGGCACAGTAATTATTTGGCAATTTGTTGAATTGGGGTACCCTGGCTTGATGATATCAGCCTATGTCATCTCATTCCACTTGAGATGATTGGCATCATCTTTGCTGATTTGCATAGCACCATATGCCACACTCACTGAAACTTTGCACAGTGTGAAATAACTCCTTTTGACAGAATAACCATTATTACAGCAGGTAGGACAAACTGGGGGAAACTTAATCAAATTAAGGAAGCAGTAACTAGACAATTAGGTTTACCACCCCCCCACCAAATGCTGGCACTATCCGGAGAGCATTTGGTTGGGAATGGCTTGAGGGCCACTTAGAACATTACTGCTGTGTGAATATGGGACCTTTAAAGGGTTCTTACTCGTAAGATGTTTAGGTTTCACTGGTGGCATTAAGTCCTAATTTTTGCCATATTTTGAAAAATGAACATTTTAGTCCATGTATTAAAACCCAAAGGTATAGCCCCAGGACCAAGAATGCAACTACAAATTGCCTTTTCTGTTTAGCCTACTAGCCTCAAGCATTAGTTTAACAACCATGTGTTTAAATTCTAGTGTCAGAGGTTACTGTTCAAATATCTGACAGAAACAAAGATACTCAAATGATCCTTCTTACCCTCCTCGCCACCTCCCTTCTGTGCTGTCATCAAGCAGGCCATTTCCATAAGGTGCAATGTGGATGCGACTTTACAGTGACCTCATAGACATTCCTGCTCCAGTGGGCTGGCCACAGGACGCTAGTAATCTCTTTGCATTCAGAAACCTCACCCTTTTCCTTAATCAGCATGAGACGTTTGACTCCTAGACTCCCTCGAAAATTGCTGCTTTTACCCCTCTTCAGTATGTGCTCCTGAATGGAGCTGAGCCCCCAGGCCGAGATGAAGTGTCTCAGATGTAAATTCACGATGACAGGGATGCAAGAGGTCAGAGTTCTGCTGGCAGGCTCCTCTGGGAGTGAGGGAAGCTTCTGATCTTGAGGAGGCTGAGCAATTCTGAAGGAGGCCTGGAGGTGGGAATGTTCTTCATGTCTCTTGAAGTTAAAAACAAACAAACAAAAGAAAACTCAAAGTGTAATTGGTGGGTCTGATATTTTTTTTTATAACCTGGGTCTTTAGGAACAGTCAGTTAAGATTTACCTGCTGAAGCATTTGGCAAGACAAATGAATATCTCATTTATTAAAAATTAAGAACCCATAAGCTGCTAATACACAAGTGAGAAAACAGGGAAGCTGTGTAACAATGAAGGCTTGGGGAGCTAGGGGGAAAAAACCATCACACACATTTTGGTTTCAAATATACCACAACGTTCAGGGTGTTGTCACGCCACCCTGCATGAATTAGCATAATCAAGTTTGCTCACTTTTTAGTTTATGAGCTGGAGACTACAATTGGACTTGATTTGTATTCTGTTTCTTCTAAATCACAGGCTCCAGCCCAGAAGGTAGAGGACTTAAAGGAGAGACTTCCAGAGGCTGAGAGAGTAAGCAGAATGCAGACTGCTGGTTTTGTTAAACAGAACAGGAAACAGAAAACATGGCAGAGTGGAGACATTTCTTACTAAATTTTTCATTTGTGGGTTTTGAATGAGTTTCTTCAGGCAAGAAGTTCCCCACTACCAGAAAAATTTCCCTCTCCCTCCCTACACTGTAACTTTGAGAACAATGATGCATTGACTTTCCACAAATGCTCTTGCCTGCCTGTTCCACAGCTAAATTGCTGTTGATTCATCATATCAGTACCTTCAGCCACAAGTTCTCAAACTTGTCTGTGCATTTGAATCACCTGGAGAGTTTTAGAAAACATTGACAGCCCCTAAAATTCTAGTGTAATTGGTACAGGGTGCAGGCTGGACACTGGGTTTGTAAACTCCCTCAGTGATTTTGCTGTGCAGCTGAATTTGAGAATCACTGCCAGAGTGGTTATGGCAATGGTTCTCCCGAGTGTGGACCTCAGACCTACAGTATCGGAATCCCCCAGCAGCTTGTCAGTCTCCACCACATTAAGCCATTATCTCTAGGCTAAAACTGTTCCTTGACTGGTCTCCCTGCTACCAGGCTCTGCACTTCCCACAGAAGCCAAGTGGTCCTTTCATAATCATTTCTCAGATTATTACCATTGCCCACCTCCCATTTCAAAACATTCAAATGACTTTTAGGGAAAATCCAAACACGGTGTTGTGAACTTTGGCCTCTGCCTCCATCTCTGGCTCCACTTCTTCCTATTCATTCACCTCACTTCCTCTACTCCAGCCAGATGGGCTCACCCCATCTGCGGGCTTCCTGCTGCCTCTGCTCACCATCCTGAACTCTCTCCCCCTGGAGGTGGAAGAGCCTGTCTTCTCCCACTCAAGCCTACACTCAAGGGTCTTATCCTCTGGGATGCCTTCCCCAGACCGCACTATCTGAAGCGAGTTCCCTTCTCAACCTAATAATACTGCAATGTTTAGGCCTATCGCTATCTGTATTATCTTGCTAATTTTTTTTTCCTTTGTACGTATCCCCGCTAGAATATAACTTCTGGATAGGAATTACCTTGTCTATTTAGTTCCTATATTGTAGGCCCTCCATAGATTGAAGAGAATGGTGGCAGAGATATGACCAATGCCATCTCTATTTCTGTGTTAACTTGTTTAGTTTTATATTACCCAAAAACAAAGAAAGTTGACAAAACTGGTTGTATGGGTTGGAAAATACTTGAACCATCAACCATAACCTCTGTGAGCTGGGGCACCAGGCGAGGCAGTGGGGATGGGTCACAACTATCTGCCTCTACTCTTGGCACCGAGCTCAGGTACAGAACTCAGAGAGCATCCCTGATGATAATGGATGGGTCATCAGTGTCATAGGAAAGGGAGGAAATGAGATTGAGTCAATAAAATAGCTGATCTGGCCAAGAAAAGGAAAATTTCTCTTCCTGGTTTCATCTTTCATTTGGGTATGGTTCACAAAATATCAGAGCCATGGCCCTGTGTAGAAGGCTGGTGTGAATATCCCATGTAGGGAGACTGACCCAGACGGGAAGTCTGAATTCCTAAACTGAGCACAGAATGTTTGGCATGTGTCTCAAAACGGTGCCATGGATTGTCCAGCTACTGAAGTATGACAGGGAAACAGACTCCCTGAGAAACACAGAGACTTTGGCGGCAGTGTCTGCCCTCCCTTCTTCATGATCTGTTCCCTCTGCCTCTCTCTCAGTGTTGGAAACAAAGGATTTTATTTTCATTTCTCTCCTCTGCATTTACCCACACCCATGGTTTTAAGGATGAGTGACATTGATTCCTCTGTCTCCAACTAAGATCTCTTTCCTGAGCTTTTATCTCCATCTGCCAGATTGATACTGAAAAAATTAACAGCCTTATTGAGGCAAAGTAAACCACATATATTTGATACACTTGAGATACATATATGTGTATTCACACACACACACACATAATATATATACAGCCACAAATGATCACCACAATCAAGATAATGAGCATACATCACCTCCAAGAGTTCCCTTATGTTTCTTTGTAATTCCTTCTATCCTTCCTTCCTATTCCCAGGCAAACAGTCTATAGGAATCTACTTTCACTATAGATTACTTTGCATATCCCAGAATTTAGATAGAGAATCATTCATATATACTTTTTGCAGTCTGACTTCTTTCATTCAGTGTAATTATTTTGAGATTCATCTGTTGTCCCACCATGTTGATTCATCTATGCATGTATCAGTTAATTCATTCTTTTTTACTTGTATAGTATTCCATTGTATGGATATACCACAGTTTATTTACCTGGTGGACATTTGGTTGTTTCTAGTTTATGGCTATTACAACAAAGCAGCTGTGAAAATTTTTATATGGTTTAATTTCTCTTGGATAAATACCTGCGTGGAATGTTTAACTTTTTAAGAAATTCTGAAGTTGCTTTCCAAAACAGTATACCAACTTAATGTCCACTAGGAGTGTATAAAAGTTCCAGTTGGTCCACATCCTAGTCAAAACTTTATAAGGTCACTTTTCTTAACTTTAAGCCATTCGAATAAGCAGACTTCCTTAGTTTAGAACATTTTTACATCTTACCTGAATCTTTGCAGTCTCCTGCCCTCTACTCCCTTCTTCCACACCTTGTCTGTATGCTATGCTTTAACACCCTATTCAGGGCTATTGATGTCTTCCCCCATTTCCTGCCACTCAAATAAACTAGTCACTTTCTATTGAATTTGCCACTCCCTTCTCAGTAGGACATCCATATACTATAAAAGGTATACCTGGTCAGTGCTCTTATTATTGCATCTATCATTTTATGCTCATAAAATAATACACTCACACAACTCAATAGCCAAAAAAGAAAAGATCTGATTTAAAAGTAGACAGAGGACTTGAATAAACATTTTTCCCAAAGACATACAAATGCCAAACAGATATATAAAAAGATTCTCAACATCATTAATCATCAGGGAAATGCAAATCAAAACCACAATGAGATATCACCTTATAACTGTTAGGATGGCTATGATAAAAGAAGACAAACAATAACAGGTATTGATGAGGATGTGGAGAAAAAGGAACCCTTGTTCCCTGTTGGTGGGAATATAAATTGCTGCAGCCACTGTGGAAACAGTATGGATGTTTCTCAAAAAATTTTAAACCAAAATACCATATAATCCATCAATTCCACTTCTGGATATGTATCTGAAGGAAATGAAATCATTATCTTGAAGAGATATCTGTCATCCTATGTTCATTCATTGCAGCATTATTCACAATAACCAAGACATGGAAACAACCTGTGTCCATAGACAGATGAATGGATAAAGAAGATGTGATATATATATTTATACAATGGAATGTTATTGGCCATAAAAAAGAAGGAACTCCTGCCATTTGTGACAACATGGATGGACCAGGAGGGCATTGTGATAAATGAAATAAGGCAGGCAGGCAAAGATAAACACTGTGTGATCTTACTTACATGTGGAATCTAAAAAAAGACAAACTTAAAGAAACAGAGTAAAATGATGGTCGCCAGGGGCTGGGGGTTGGGAGAAATGAGTTGAGGTTGGTCAAAGGGTACAAACTTCCAGCTATGAGTAAGTTCTGGGCATCTAATGTAAAGCATGTTGATTATAGTTAACAATACTGTGCTGCATACATGGAAGTTCCTAAGAGAGTAGATCTTAAACATTTTCACCATACACAAAAAATGATAATTATGTGAGGTGAAGGATGTGATAATTAACCTTCTTATGCAATTATTTTGCTCCACATGTGTATCAAGTCATCATATTGTATACCTTAAACACATACAATGTTCCACGTCCATTATTTCTCAATAAAGTTGGGAAAAATTTAATGACTTGGGGTGTTCCATGTATTCAATATCTACACAATGACTCATGGTCTTTTCTTTCCCTTAGTTTTTATTTTCTTTCCAAAAGATGAATTAACTTTACACCATGTTATCTGAGAGATTTAGTTTCTTAAAAAGGGTGGTTACACTGGTTATTAGTATTTTTCTTTCACATATACAACACGTATGTATACAGACATCCGTATTTGCAGTTTCTCAACAGCTCCTTTCTTATATGGGAATGTTTAATCAATAAGATCATTTTTAACTTAAATAATTTATTCTCTTCTCAGTGCTTTAGTTACTGTCCATAAACAATACATTTAAATATTACAGGTATTTTTTACCTTCATAAAAAAGTCATGTTAAAAGAAGGAAGGAAAGAAAAGAAAATATTAAACACATTACCCCGATACACTGGAATTCACAACAGCTATTTTTAGAAGTTTCAACCTCATTAACAGAAGCTGAGATACACTACAATTGAAACTGAAGTTTAAAATAAGATCATCTCAATAGATGGAAGATAGGTAAGGAAGCAAGTATATTAAAAATGTTAACGGTACACTATTGTTGGATATATTGTTGTTCACAGTAAAATCCTTCCAAGTTTGTTGTATGCTTAACAATTTCAACATAAAACGTTGGAGGCAAAAGGAGAAGATAATCAAATAGTTTCCCTTTATTAATTTCTCCTCTTCATGAAAGCACCATTTATAGAGAAATACGGTATTTGTATTTCTGAGAAATAAACTCAACGCAGGAACTAGCAAAAGATGATTACAAATGATGATTCCATTGAGAATTTCCATTCCTTTCAAGCTCACGTTCACAATTTAAGCACTTACAACACAAGGGGGAAAAGGATCCTCTGGGTGCTCAGTCCCAGTTTCCAGCCTGAAACAGGATTATTTTGTGGACGCCCCAGGGGCCTCTACAAAAGCTTATAACTGGAGCTCAGGAGTACTTACTACTGCCTCTCCCTACTGGGACTGAAATACAAATTAAGTGGAGATGTAAGGTAGATGGAGTGGAATACAGCAGATTAATTTGCATCACTCTTCCATTGTTTTCACCTGCCTTTTGCTAAGTCAGGTAGGTGTCAGTTACTAGCTGAGGTTTTAATTCTACTCAGTAAAAAATAAAATCGTATGTAGTATGCAGATTTCCGGCTACACCTGCTAATAAGCACAGATTGAGCCGGAATCTCCAAACCTCAATGGCTCACGCCCCTTACATATTTTATTGCCTACCCCACCCCAGGGTAACTGGTCTCGTTACCTCAGCTCATCTCTACTGCTTTCTGAGCCTCTACTCTGAATTTCATGGAGACTCTGCAGCCTTGCCGTTTCTGGGGAGACCATTCTGAGTCTAGAATGTAGTACCGGTCTCCGTTGCTGTTGTTTGATTCCTGCGTGAACTGAAAACCCACTGCTCTCCTTGCCAAGGCAACGGCAAGTTACCTGGCAATTGTTTCCCAGACGTCCTCACCACTCCTGCGCAGTCAGAAGGGGAGAGTGAGGCAGGAAAGTAGAAGGTGGAAGGCCGCATTTCCTGCAGAAATTCAGCTTGAGCCTCAAAATATCACAGCAGTTAATGATCCAGCTCTTCCCTCCCCCTTACCAGGTTCAGAGCCCACAGGCCAGCAGGTCCTCAGAGGTGCAGCTCAGAGGTGGAGACCTGCTTTCCCCACCAGAGTGGGGAGCCCTGCCTTTACCCAACCGAGGTCTAAACGGTGTGCTAGATGTGCTTAGGGCAACAATTGTCACGTGAAAGGAGAAAAAGGACTACATTTTTACCTTGGAAAGGGAATAAGCTTCCCAGAGCAAGATTACATGAGTCGCCCTGAAGTATTTAGAGATAGGTTCTTTCAATGTGCAAATACACACGCTCTCACACACATACTGCTAGTGTAGTGGGATGTGGCAAATTAGAAATGCGGCAAATTCTTTGACATGCTTCCCACAGAGAGTGGGACCCATGTGCCCTGCAGTGAATCTGGCTGACCTGTGTGGAACTGTGCACTATGGAAGTTGCATGTACTCTGGATCAGAGCCAGTCTTTAAAAGGATTGGCAGCCTCTTCCCTGACCTCCTGGACCACTGCACCACCACATAGGTCCAACTGCCCTGCTTGACAGACCATGCAGAGAGGCCCCCAGACTACACAGAGAGGGAGAAGGCCCCGCTAAGTCTAGCCTTCAGGGATTTCTGCCAAGGCCCGGGAATGTGAATAAAGTCTCTGTCCCTTTGGATTGAACCCAGTCACCAGCTGAGTACCACAGAGTGACCCCAGTCAATTCCACATGATGCAGAGGAACTGGTCAATGTTTTATTTGAATTTACTAAGTTGGGCAATACTCTGCTATGTGGCTATAGATTCTTGGAGCCCTGGACAAGGAGAAATTCTATAGGCACCTTCAGGCTATGTTCAGATCTCCCATTAATTTTCACGACCTAGGCCCTGGTCCTTGTCTGACCTTTCTCACCAGTCTCCTTTCCACTACGTTCAGACCTTCTGAGGCTATCAAAAGTTAAGTAAGCATGGGACCAACCAGGTTCGTCAGACAGGTTTCAACATTTCTCCTGCTAGCAATAGTAGGTTCAGTTACTACATGCAAAGAAATACACTCAAAATATGGGAGCCCCATTCTCTGCCCTGCTAGGACATCCTGTTATACTTGACTTTACTAATTGCCATGATTGCCGTTTTAAAGTTTTTTAAGTTTAGAAGATGAAGATTAAACAGGAGAAAAAAGTAATCACTTTCAAAATTTTTCTTCTTTAGACTGTGAATGGAAGGAAATACTCAAGGATGGAAACTACATGAATAATTACGGTACTTAATCCTTACATTTCCTTTGTAATAATCATATTATCTCTTCCCCAAACTTCAAGTCCCAAAGCCTGTGCTGCATTTTAGGATATAAATCCCAAAGTTCCCAATTAGTATTCTCCATTAGAACCATCTCCTCATTTTCTCTTTCTCGCCCTCTGCCAAAATTCGTGTTCTTAGCTGGGATCCGTAGTTAACTCAGTACATTGCTCTAGCTCTGAGCCAGATGCCAAGAACACCTTTTCAATCTGCTACCCAGGGTGTTGGCATTGATGTCTCTGCTGAGGCATCAACATGATATTCAGTGATGCATAGTTCTTTCTATTCTAAGGGCAACATTTGACTATTTATAGAGCAGCAAGAAACAGCCTAGTCTTTACCTGCTGACAAAATGAATGTGGGTGAGATGCTTCTACATTCATGGCATTGATACTTGTGACCAGTGAACAGCTGAGTTTAGGTGCAGCTGACAGCAGGCAGGAGCTTACTGGATCCTTCTCCAAGTGTCCTTTCTGCTAGATTTGGGCATGAGGAGACCTTTTCTTAGTCAGCTAAAGGCAAGAAGGGTTCAGGAATTTGTTGTGTCAAAGTTACCATGGTCCATTTATCAGGGGAGCTTTAAATATTTTCTGAACCTCTCACATCAAGTTTTCCCAACCTGGAAAATGAGATAATAATAGTAGCCATCCTATATGGTGGTTATGGGATTAAATGACATACTATATGCAAAGTGCTATGACATTGCCTGGCACTTAGTAAGTGTTTAATAAATACTAGCCACTATTATAATGGTCATTTAAGTGACCGTAGAAGGAGATGTTCACAGGAATTTGTAAAGAAATGTTAAAGTAGCAATAACAGAAAAATCCATTTACTTGATTGAGGGGGAAATAATGAATGCAGAAATAAAAGCTGGAGGGAGGAGCAGGGTGAGGTCTGCACAGAGGAGGGGAGACTGACCTCAAATGAGCAGACGAGTAAAGTCGGTTTCAGAAAAGTTAAAATGGTTCCTGTCCAAGGTGAGTCTGTCATTCTTAAACATTACAACTGACTCACTTAGGAGCCTTTTCCAGTGTTTCATGGTCAAGAAATTCTCCCTTATATTCAAGATAAATCCTTCCAGTTGTCACATAAGCCCATTGTATGTCTTCACACAGGTTAACACATCGGTAAAGGTTTAACAGACATGAAGAGCTCAGATGGAGCTTCAGAGATGTTGCAGAGGAAAAAGGACAAGTGACGTGCATTTCTCAGCGACAGGGAGGAAAGGGTAGCATCCGATGGAGGCCTGTGATAGTGAGCATGAAAGACGAGGGGACAATGATATCCCCGACAAAGAGGGAGAGGGGGGAGGTTGGTCTGCTAGATAAGGAGCTAGATTTATAAATAGAAGGTGGTGGCATTACCAGGGCATGGAGAGTAAAATCAAAACGGTGTCAGAACAATAAAGCAGAGATTTTCTCTTCTTTGTCCCCTCCTAAATAAGAAGGCAGTTAGAAAGAGAGGAGAGGGGAGAATGGTGCAAACAATGAGAACCTTCAGCAATCTGTACACATCCTGGTAAGGTTTACTATTAAAAAATCCCACAAAGAGCTATTATCAAGCCCTGCTTTTTGGTGTGTATGGGAGTGGGGGCAGGAACAGTGGCTGGCTTTTCTCTGCCTGTCAGGTACTTTGGTGACAAAGTGGCACCTTTTTTGCGCCAGTCTTCAATCAAGTGAGCAGCCCGAACCTCTCACAACAACCTCACACGTGCAGTCATTTTAGTTTTTGTGCGCCTGAGTTTCCCTATGGATTTTCTGCGACCCTGGTCTCTCATATTGAAAGAGTAATTAGATTTTCTTATGACTGGTTTTAACAGAAGACTAGCTAGATCATCCAAATTTTGGTTGCTTATTAATAGAACTGCATTAACTGTAATTTCTCCATTGCAAGAAGTTATCTGATGTTTTATCAGACCTAGTTTAACTTGCTGTGCATGTAGCACCTGGTCATCATTTTGCATAAAAAATAATAAAGAATAAAGGTCTGCCTTTGAAATACGTACTTTGATTCGGGAGGTGAAAATATCTAGTTGTATGTCATTGCTAGGAAATTAAAATCCTAAAGAGGATTGTGTCCATGAAAAGGAAAGACTGCGAAAGAATGTGTTTTCTCTCTTGTTTCGGGCTTTCCCAGCATACTTGACTAGTGTCACAAATTACGGATTTTTTAATATAACTATCTTATCTCCATAATCAAATTGATGGTAAATAACATGTTTTGTTTTGTTTTTTTTATAAATAGTAGTTGTTAAAAAGAGGATTGTTAAATGAAGGAATGAATGAGTGAATGAATCTATTCTAATTGAGAAAATAATTAAGAGTCCTCAACCTGTTCATGAGAAACATTAAAATATTATGTGTATTAATGCAAATTTCTGGACACCATAAAGTTGCATTTTATATTTTAAAATATATCTGACCCTTATTTATTAATATGTTTAAGAATTTAATTCTTGCTTAACTACTTGTCCTACTACTGTCCACTAGTCACAATTATTTAACAACTT
The DNA here is from genome assembly GCF_040802235.1 of Manis javanica. Classification (NCBI taxonomy): domain Eukaryota; kingdom Metazoa; phylum Chordata; class Mammalia; order Pholidota; family Manidae; genus Manis; species Manis javanica. The sequence continues at coordinate 97,765,716 of NC_133163.1, read as the reverse complement.
AAACTGACACTTAATAAGTATGCAAATGGAAAGCACCCTAATGTAATACAGGTATCTTTCTAAGTGCCAATTATATGCCTCAACATTCCCTTCAATTTGAATGTGTTAGTAAGAATCTAATTACACTGGTTTATAGCTGATGGAATTACGGAAGGAGAAGATTTCTCTCCTACATACTTATAGACCTCAGTAAGTGTTCCTTTGCAATCTGTTGCTATTCAATTACCAAGTAATAACTGTCCTAATGAATCTAATTGAGATGCTTATTTCAGACTCTGATCACATAAAAAAAAAGGAGGCTTCACTTGGAGAGCTTCCTCTGGATGGGGCCTAACTTGTTTATCTGGGAAGAAATGACTTCACAGTCTTCTCATCTCCTCTGCTTTCCATTTGTGGAAATTTTAGCAGGTTCAAGGGCATTCATTTCATCATTCATATACCATAAACTCAAGCCTCGCCACAAACCCTTGCTACTCAAGCCCATGCCTTCATGAGCACTCAAGCAACCATGTGGCATCTGGTCTGCATTCTCCCCTTCACAATGAGAATCCTTAGTGTAGCTTTCCTCAAATAAAGATAAAATAACAATAAAAATTAAAATACCAATAGCTTACAGGTAGAGGAGGCTTCCTGGTGCCAGTGCTGCCTAAGAGGCTTTATGTATAGAAACTCGATCAATCTCCACAAACTCCCCTAGAGGGATATATGCTGTTGTACTCATTTAGCAAATGAAGAAACCGATGATAGTTTATTTTTTAGACAAGAGCAAATTTGCACAGCTTCTAGGATAGTAAATGGCCGAGATCTTGGTGCAACCCCAGACCAACCAGCAAACCCTGACTAAACTCACAAATCAAGAGTTGAAATATATTAAAGCTTAGCTGATATAACCTCTTCATACTTAGGGAATTGAGGGTTCAAGTTCACACAGCAAAGGACAGTGTCCTGAATCCCCGTTCTGTGTGTTGGGGACCTAAACCATGCTGCATTGTTTAACAATAAAAGATAGAAAACTCCAACAAAATCCCTTGAGTTAGATGTTCTGTGTAATATTCCCTCCTTCTTCTCTCTGCTTGTTTGTTACTTTTGTTTGGATCAGCAACTGGAATTTAAAAGTCATCCGTTTCAAGGTGGTGATAGAATTTGTTTGAAAGAATATGTAAAAGGACAGTCTAAAACATACCATTGTGCCTATTTTCTTAAAGAAGAAATTTAAATTTTATTGGCACAAACATAAAAGTAAGATTGATTCAGGGAACAACAGACCACTGAGTGCACAATTTCTAGGCAGATTCTGTGAGTTTGCCCCATTTAACACCACCCTTGGAGAACTGGCTTGGACCACAGAGCTGCTGGCACAGATGTGCTAAGCCCACAGCCTCACCAAAGGGCAAGTTAGCTTCGGTCGGATATGGTCCTTTGCAGGCTGGGTCCTTACAGTCATGGTGGTGAACAGACACCGAGGTCCAGCTTTGGGACTGCATGGATTTTCTTCTCTTCTAAAAATGATGTGGTCAGGTGACTCTTCAGTGATTGCAAGGATTTCTGGTGGAACAATGTCTCTACAGAATTTCAAGGATCTATAAATACAAAAAAAAAACCCCACTATCTGACAAGAATAAAAACACTATATAAGTTATCTAGGCTTCCCAAAGCACGTCACCTTATGACATACAGATGTTCATCTCAGCAGTGATTGGTGTCACTGCTTTAGTTATGAACAGCCAAAAAAGGAGCCACTCAGACCTGTTCCAGTCCCTGTTCCGATATCTGTGTAGCATTCTTCTCATTTTACACTGTGGTGTTTTCCTCCAGACAGCCACACTGGTATATGCTAAGTCTGGTGGCTTTTAGACTCCTTTTGCATTCAATAAGGGACAGTTTTTAAGGGGCAAGTTATATTTATCCAGTTAACATAGTAACAAAATTATAGTGGCTTCTAACAGAGCAACAGCTTTTCTTTGGAAAGAAAAAGTATATAGTAGGGGCAAACCATTTACCCTTTTGAGGAAACCCTGAGTCCCCCCAGCTAGCCAGTGGAATTGTTTTTGAGTTCCATTCATGTGCCAAGCACCGTGCCAGGTTCTCCAGCTCAGGGACTTACAGCCTGGAGAACTACAAACCCATAGTTTTTGGAAAGCTCCCAGGAATGTCCTTACAATGATGTCCATGGGCAATTCACAGTGGGGAACAGGGAACACACAGTGGAGAAGTGAGAGCTGAACTTAATCCCATCTTTCCTAGATAGAAAAGCCCAGGACAAGGGTTCATATAGACAGTCAGTAGTTTTATGCAGACAGAGTGGTTCATGGAACAAAATTAAAGAATGGCCTAGAATTTTTAAGTCCAAAATTGACTTTTTTTTTTGGCAGGGAAAATAACGACTATATGTATAGGAGGATCATATGAATTTGAAATTTTTTCATTTGAAATTTAAAAATATTTTAAATATGAAATTATGTAGGTGTATACTATAGTTACAAGCAATAAATTGAGTAGAGTACATAGAAATCTTTTTCTACAAGGGAATAGATTATATAGTATTTATAGAACACACACTACACACGATACTTTGATATTTTTCAAGATAGTGGATTCTTTGGTTTTGAACTTCTACAAGGGTTATTTATTCAGTTATGAGTATTTTTATTTTGATGTTGCTTTAAGGTGCAGAGAGTCAGAAACTTTTGCAGTGTTTGCATTCTTTGTAAGTTAGGAAAGGACCCCAATCTTAAAGACCATCAGAAAGGGAGCCATCAGGCTTTGCACAAGCTGCAGGCATGCTGCTCCTTTATTAACCCTTTGTTAACTGTTGACAAGCAGCTCTTACTTGCAGCATCAGCCCCGAGAATTTCACTTTGTCTCTTCCCATTCTCTGTCTCTCTCTCTCTCTCCTTCTACTTCCTTCTCAGCTTTTTACTTTACCTCTTAAAATATCAAAATCAGTCTGAGACTCCCTATTTTGAATCCAAAGAATTGATATGGATAGAGTACAATGATCTAAACTCTGGGTCTGAAGATCTTGATGCAAATGGAAAGGAAATGATCCCAGGCTATTATGGGAGACCCACAGTGTGTAGGGAGGCTTACAGGACTGAAGGAGAGTTTCTGTAATTCATTTAACACATGCTTACTGAGTAGCAGTATGTTCTAGAGGGTAAAGCTGTGGATGAGATGAAGTTGTGCCTCCGTGGAGCACACATTCTGGTTGGATAAAACAAGTGCATAATATGCCAACAAATAAGAGAGTATCTGACAGCAAATACATGTTATGCAGGAGATAAAAGGTGATAGTAGAGCTTGGGATGAAGGGCTGTTTTAAGTAGGGAAAGCCTCCTATAAGAAGGTAACATTTGAATTGAGACCTTGCAAGCTGTGCAACTTCAGATAAATTGCTTAACCTTACTGAATCTCTGGAGGGTAAAGTTAGGTTAAAAGCACCTAGTTCTCAGTTTATTGTAAGGACAAAGGAGAAGAAATGTTGCTAGAGGGTAGATATGCTAAGCCTAGATGTCCCCATCTCTAACTCAGTCCTGTTCTGGGGATCACTTGACAGGAGGGGAACTGATGGGGAAAATAAACAAAATGACCCCAGAGCAAAGACTACTTACTTTTTTATCTCCTTAACTCAGTTCTCCTGCTTCTCTCCCCATTTTCCAAGAACCAGAAGTAGGAAATATGGGAACACAGAAGGGAGATAGATTTTAGAGAACATTAGCTTGTCCTTTGCCCTTGAGTCGGCCACTCCCTGTTTCAGGGGAAAATGGACTCACTTCATGACCTTAGCAGTGTGCACAGCCCGGCTTATACTTGAGTCGGACCTTTCCTCACCAGCGGCAGGACAGCCCTGCTTTCCGGTGTGCTGCACGATTACCCAGGCTGGAGGCTCTTACCCTGCACGGACAGTGCTACCTAAGGAACGATGGGTAAGCTGTCCTGCACCTTTTTGTGTTTTTTGTTTGTTTCTTAATTCAACATTGAAGCCCAGTTAAAGTGGGAAATTTAAGCTCATGCATCCCCGCTGGGTTCTTGAAGTGCTTTCATACTGCTCGGAAGTAGGCACTCATTAAATGTACGTTGAATGAATGAATGTTTACAAAAGGGTATCTGGGTTGGACAACAATCATAATTATCATGCTGTGGGCACTCTAATTGCCATTTATTATCTTTCTTCCTCCCTCCAGTAAGCCTTGGCTTCAATGGGAGGAGAAACAATACTTTGTCTTTGAATATCAAGACTAGAAGACCATATATGGTTCATAATAGGACCTCAGCACATATTCGTTTGAATAAATGAGTAACTGAGTTACCAAATGAACAATTCTGGCTTCCAACCATGATTTAGGGAAATGATGGTAGATAAGGAGGTCCTGTCATGGAGACCACTTTGGGAAGGACCTTGTATACAAGGTTAAGGAGGTTGGGCTTTATTACTTATTATTTTTACTATAGGGAATGACTGAAGCTTTTAAGCAATCAGGGAGTACTTCAGTGACCCAGGCTGTTTTAGAAAGATCATTCTGGTGGTTATATAGCAGATCAATTGTTGTGGTATAAACTCTGATGTACATCTAAGCTATTGCTGCTTTCAAAAAGTGACAATGAGAACATCAATGAACAAAAGACTCCTGAGTCCAAACATAGATGTGGCTGCCTTAGCTCTATAGTCTATTAATGGAAATAAATAGATTTACCCACCTTACCCAGGATAAGGGTGTTTATAGTGTTAGAAGACAGTGTATCCCCATGAAACTAGTCCAAACTAAACATGTTCAATTATTTATCATTTCAGTAAAGTGTAAAGTCACAAAGAACTCCTAGATCCTTAATGGCAAACAAGTCTATTCTCAAACTGAAAAAGAAAAACGCTCCCCTTTGCACTTTTTAACACCACTTTGATTCTTGAGGGCCTTTAAAGTACTGGACATCAAATTGCATGATTTTGTAGCCACTCTCACATTTGAATGGTCTGACTTGTTTGTTTTCGCCATCTGAGCAGCTGGCACCTGATGGTCACACCTTAACATACAGTTTTGGTCAACCACTTGGGACTTTCTCAGTCAGGGCCATCGCTAAGTATAACTCACATCCATCTACTTGTGCTTTTTGCACCTCTAAAACCATCAGAACACCTCTTTGTTAATGTTACATCATAAATAATGATCACACATGATGACATCGTATATATGGCTATGAATTTTTTACAGCTCTTTCCATCAAGCAGTGGAGTCTGTTTCCCCTGCTTCCTGAGCTTGGATTGGCCTTGTGACTTGCTTTGACCAAAAGGAAATGTCAGATGTGATTTTGTGTGATTTCCAAGCCTCTATTTAAAGAGGCCTTTGAGCTTCCACTCTCACTGTCTTAGAGCACCTTGCACCTTGAAGCAAGCTGAGGTTAGCCTCTTTGTGGATGAGAGAACACATGGAGAGACAGAGAGAAAGAGAGAGAGAGACCAGGTAATAGAGATCCAGCCATCCCAGATACTCTGAGGCCCAAGAATGTGAGGCCAGAAGCAGCCACCTCACAGCCAGCTCGACCAACTGTCTGACAGCAAATGTAAGAGGAAGCCCAGCCGGCACCCTGTGGAGCAGGGCGAGTTGTCCCGGCTGAGCCCGGCCCACAGAACTATCAGAAAATAAATGTACTTTTTCGTTGTTGTCAGCCGTTGTATTTAGGGGTATTGTAGTAGATAGAAATCTAAAGAGGTTGCCACACCCAAAGGTTCCCATTCCCTTGTTATTCAGTCAAATACTGAAGTAGGTATTGGTGTGAAAAGAGCTTTCAAATATAACTAAAGCCCCCAAGTCAGCTGACTTTGTGCTATGGCTGACACGATTATTTAAAATGCTGAAGTGAGTACTTTCAAAGTGGCAAATTTTTGTCTAGCTTTTTGCAGAAGGGATTCATAGAGATTCAAAGAATGAGGGTTTGTTGTACCCTTGTGTTTTGCCAATGGGTTTCAGTCCCGGGCAAGTTCACTGTGGATTCAGTGTGACCAAAGAAATGACAGTAGAACATTCTTGGGGTGAAAAGGTTTATTACCCAGTTTGTTCTCCCTGCAGTAGGTTGAGCACTAGTGTCTCTGCCTCCACCCAGAGCCCTGGGTCGAGCTCTTTATATAGTGACTCAGTCAATAAGAGCTTATTGCCTGTGGGTGTGGAAGCAGTAGCCTAGCAGCAGGCCAGTTACATCATCAGGTGGTTTAGGTTCACTGAGGATCCTTGCCATAGGAACCCCAACTTCCCCATGCCTTGCTGGCCTAAAGATAAAGGGACAAGGAATACTGGCAGCCTCCAGAAGCTAAGAGTGGCCCCAGCTGACAGCGGAGCTGGGACCTCAGTGATACAACGGCAAGCAGTGGCATTCTACTAAGAGCCTGAAAGAGTTGGAAGCACGTTCTTTCCAAGAGCCTCCAGATAAGAACCTAGTTTGGCCAAAACCCTGATTTCAGCCTTATGAGACCCTGAGCAGAGAACGCAGGACAGCTTGCCCTCATCTCTCTGCCCTACAGAACTGTGTGCTAATAAGCCTCTATGTTTGTGCTAATTTGTTATGTAGTAATAGAAAACTAATGCAAGTAGTTTATTTCATACACATGGATGATGAATACACCAGTATTTTTACAACCCATAGGAAAGACACGACATCAGAGCAGGGGACTCCAGTGCCTGCTGCCCGTCAGAACCTGTGGGGAGCACTTCAAAAACACCGATGCCTGGGCCCACCCCGGAGACATCATTTAATTGATTTAATTGTTCTGGGATGCAGCCTACGCATCCATATTTTTGAAAAGCTCCCCAGGTGATTCTGATACCCAGTTAAAATTGAAAACCACTAATATAGAACAAATCATATATGGGCAGATAGATGAGAAATGGAGGAACACTCCCACATCATACTCTGTTATGAGGTGACCACCTTAAAAGCATCTTGGTGACTAATATTTTAGAACAATTCCAATGTGTGCGGTTCTTCCCCACACCAAGTAATTCACAGACATCAGCTGGGTGTCCTAACATTCAACTCAGTGCTGACACTATGTACCTGGAGATAGCCTCAGATTCCACAGTTTAAGGGCTCTCAGTCTTACAGGCCTACCTCCCACCGCAGATGCCAGTCTCAAGTTCAACTTGTTACCTGTGCTTCTGACAACTTGTTATAGATTGGCAATTCCAAAGATCCCCAACCTAAACTCTATTAATTTGCTAGAGTGGCTCACAGAACTCAGAGAAACATTTTACTTACTAGATTACTGGTTTTTATAAAAGGATATTTCTCAGGAACAGCCAGGTGGAAGAGAGGTATAGGGTAAGTTGCGTGGGGAGGGCCACGGTGCTCGCAAACCTCTCCAGGGGTGCCACGCCCACAATCTCCAGGTGTTCATCAACCTAGAAGCTCTTTGAACCCCATTCTTTCATTTTTTTATGGAGGCTTTGTTATCCATGCATGACTGATTAAATCGCTGGCTACTAGCGAGCGATCCAACCTGCAGCCCCTCTCCCCTACCCAGAAATCAGGAGGTGTAACTGAAAGATCCAACCCTCTAATCATTGTTGGCCCCACTGACAGCCAACCCCCATCTCTAAGTTACATAGAGGCTTCGAAAAGCCACCTCATCAACAGCACAAAATATCACACACCTTTTCAATCTTTCTCTTCACAGGAAATTCCAAGGATTCTAAAACCTGAGTAGCTCTGAGCCAGGACCTAGATAAAGACCAAATGCGTATTTCTTATTATAAATCAAAATGTCACAGTGACTCTCTCAGTTGGGGTGTGTCTTGCCAGTGGGATTCAGCCCCAGGCAAGTTCACTCTTGATTGGGTGAGACTGAGAAATGACAACGGAACATTCTTGGGGTGAAACGGTTTATACCCAACTTTATTCTCACAGTGGCAGGTCAAGTGCTAGAAGCCATCTGCCTCAGGACAAGTCTGCGTGCAGCAAGCCGGTCTCTGCCTCTGGGCCTCTCTGCCCCCACAGACATCCCAGTCCCTGTCCTCAGAGCTGCCACCACTCCAACCTCTGCTCTCCTACAGCTGTGCAGCCCGGAGCACTGGGCGGAGGTCTTTATAGAGTCAGTAATAACGTATTGCCCACATATATGCAGTGAGCAAGGGGACCAGGGCATGTAAGAATCCTGGCCACAGGAACTGTCGTGTTCTCTACAGGGTGCTTTCAGCTGGAAGGAATGCTATGCAGTCAGCAATGGGACAACAGAACATTTCTCTCTTCCTTAATGGGAGATCCGGATTTGTTTGTTCACAGTTGGTTTGTTCAGCAGCTCTGCACAGCCCTCAAGGGCCTGAGGCTTCCCAGTCTCTTCACTCTGCCATCTTCAGCGTGTGGGCACTTCTCCCAGTCTGCCATCATGTTGCCAGGATGGCACCTGCTGATCCATGCACATATGCCCTGCTGTCATCCAAAGGCAGCAAGTTTCTCCTCACCTATTCTCTTTCTGTTAGGGAAGGAAATCTTCCTGAAGCCTCCCCAGACTTTCACTCAGGTTCTTCTAAGCAGAATCAGGTTACATTCCCATGTCCTCACTGTAAGAGAGACTGGAAGAGAAGTCTTTGGTATTTTCAGCCTCTCTCGTGGGTGAGCTCTTGCAGCAAGTTAGAAGAAAGGGAAGGTGGATGAATGGATACTAGGTAGGCTACTGACCCTGCTGTTCCCTCACACATCTCCTTATGCTAACATAAGTACTTTTTTGTATGTGTATTTACGGACACACATGAATGGGATGTTATCACAGATGCTCTTTACTTTGATCATTCTCCCTCCCACATTGTATTATTGTCATTACAGTTTTGACTAACTGTACTTTATTCCAGTAACAAATGCTCATACCTGATGGTTATCCTTCAGTCATTTTCTCAATGCTTTCATAAAGCATACAAACTACATATAATTATGTGATGTAGGGAGAGGTCTCATTTATGTACCAAAATAGGATCATGTAGCATATTATGGCCATATTTTCAAGTCAAGTTGTCTTGCCAATGGGTTTCAGCCCTGGGCAAGTCTGCTATGGATTCAATGTGACCAAAGAAAATGACAGCAAAATGTTCTTGGGGTGAAAGAGTTATACCTAACTTTATTTCCAGGTGGCAGGTCAGTCACCAAAATCCCATTCACTCAGAGTGAGTCTGCATGCAGCAAGCTGGTCTCTGCCTCTGGGCCCTGCTGTCCACACAGCCATCCTCTGGGCCTCTGTCCTCCACACTGCCACCACTCCAGCCTCTGTTCAGCTCTCCTGTAGCCTTGCAGCCCTGCCACCATGTTGCACCCAGAGCACTGGGTGGAGCTCTTTTTATAGAGTCAACAGCCATGTATTGCCCACAGGTGTGCTGTGAGCTAGTCAACCAGGGCCAGGTGAGAATCCTGGCCATAGGAACTCTCATTTTATCCACACAAATATATACAATCACTTAGTATCTTACTAATCCCTAAACATTATCTATTAATGCCCAACTTTTCTGTTTTCTCTCCTGTTCGACACTTATTTCCACTTCCTTCAAGTTTATGAAAGAGCCCAATTAAGACTGACTAACAGAACTCTCCAGCCTAATCCATACTTTGTTGTTTGGGATGTCAGGGCAACAGTTCTCTAAAAGTGTTCTCTAAGTGAATAAAGTGTTGTCTAAGTACTTCTCTATCTTTCAACTAGTTGCTTGCACTTTGAGAAGTTTTCTGGGCCTCCCATACCCCCATTTAGCTTCTGGGATCTTTTACTCCTTTCTTACTTTCTTGGTGAAAGTCTGTAATTGATTTTGCCCCTCCTAAGCTTCTGGAAGCTGCATTCTCTCCTAAGGGAAGGTAAGACCTGGGGGTGATGTTTTGCATTTCCCAACATGTCACATTTCCCCACGACTTTTGCTATCCAAGTGGTAGAAGTTTCCTGTTGCAGGCTGGAGAGGAGTTGATGCTTTTCCATGTTCATTCCACCCAACACTGAAGGGAGTTTCTTCCCAAAGCTCTAACATTCAACACTTCTGCCAAGGATTTTTGTTTTGTTCTTTGTTGTTTGTTTTTAGGAGCCATGGTTTTTCTGCTGTTTTTTAATTAGAGTTGAACAAAACCAACAGTTGTTAGACAAACTTACATAGGGATTACCTTACAGATTTCTGTCAAATGTAGTTAACCTGAATCCTTCATGTATTTTCTTCTAAGCAACTCCCTGAATATACTGGTGTCTGAGTAAAAAAGAGAAGAAAAGAAGCAAAAGATCTCATTGCTGGAAAAGACACAGAACCATTCAAAAGAGAATACAATAAAATTGTGATCCTGGCCACCTTCAATTCAGGCACAAGGCAATAACCTGGCCAGACCAGGCCTGAACAGATCCTAGTCGAACGGCCTAGAGCAGCAGGGGTTGGAGCCAGTGTGTCCTCAGTGTGCTGGAGATTTAGAGATTAAAATTATTCAACTGGAATGATTTCATATGTAAAAATGAGAGAATTACTCTCCCCTTAGAGATATCCCTACATTCCCTGGCAGGAGGTGACCAATCGAAAACCAAGAGACGGAAGTCGAGTTACATGACTAATTAAAAAATTTTCAGCAATTTTCTCTATTGTGGCTTCATTTCTCTCTTTTGTGCCCTAAGCTTATCTTCAGGGAACAGGACCATCCCCTTGAATTGTCTTGGTTGTTGGCAGTCAGTGTGAGAACCGTGGGGACACTGGTAAGAAGACGTGATGATCTACAGCTGGGCCCCTAAATGCCAGCTTAGAGGTGGAATTCCATTTTGGCTGGTGCACTGGCTAGGGTTATCCAAAAGTATCTTTCACACTTTAAGGTGGCCTGCAGCTACAATAAAAGGAAGGGCAGTCACTCACTTCGTCAAACTTGTTAAACTGAGAAAATTCACTTTTTGAAAAAGTGAGGGGAGGGAACGGAATGTAGAGGATTTGGAGAAGGGGGTGTGGCTTTCCTGACAGCAGTGACTGACATGCTGTCACCTAGGAAAGGATTTGCCTTACTAATTATTTCATATTTTTTACCAGTTATCATTACCAAAACAATCTCATTGCCCTCACAGCTATCTGCTCTCTAGTCATCTGCTTCCTTACTGTCCCTCATTCTGGAATCCAGAGAAGGGAGACAAGAGGAAGAAATGGGGCTCTACAGTTTTCTGTGCCCTTGCCCTTGGAGACATGGAGAAGACTGAGGCTGGTGCAGCTTCTCTATTCTGACTGTCCTGCTCTGGACTCTCAGCCTGTTTGGCTGCTGTGGAGGGCTACTCTGCCTGTCGTAGTTCTGTCCCTCAGAAGGTTCTTTTCTGTTTTTTGATGTATTCACAATTTCCATTTTCTACCAGTTCGGTCCCGCATCACTAGCTAAAAAAGAAATACTCTGTATAGACATTTTTGATTGACATCAGATTGATCACGATCACGGACATCCCCCTTTTAACTCTATCAGATCTTCTGGGAGTTTGTTTTTTGGTAGTGAACAGACTTCATCTTTCCTTGAGACCAGATCACTAAGTAAAGTTACGGGCTATTTCCAGTAAATATTTTTTCTTTTTTTGAGTCAAACCTAGAGAGACTTTTCCAAAATTGATGTTTGAATGAAACACATTGCAAAATGATACATTAGTTTTAATGATTATAACCAGTTTTTAATATTTTTGTATGTTTCTTTCTAGACTCCTATACAGGTATACTGACATTTAAAATAATTTGAATTCTATTGCTTTCTTCAGTTGAGTGTTTTGCTATTTTCATTAAATAGATTTATGATAAATATTTATGTAAATTAAGCAAACATTAAGAGCTAACTGTTTCCACCTCTCTGGAGGTAGGTTGCCTAGGCAATTGGAAATAATGGCTAGTCAGTACTTATTCAGGGGGAGCAGCCTTAACTTGAGCAGTCTGAAGAGGCTGTCAAGTCAGGCTGAATATTAAGTTTTGATGTCAGTTTTCTGAGTTGCCACAGGTACATCTAGAATGCCTGGGCCAGGGAATGGCCCTGTCTCTCACCCTGTGATGTCACTCAACTTTGAAGCTTAACTCAAATCCCACTAACACCCGAGTCTGTCAAATTTGCAAAATTCCTCCCAGGGTTCCATTTCCTTTTTACACTTCCTGAAGCTGTTCTCTAAGCCCATGGAATGCTCCTTTACAGATGTTTAAAGAATTTTATAATCTTTATAGTTCAGAGCATGATTTGCAAATGCTAAGAAGGTGTATATGCTTCTGCTATGCCTATTAGCATTAGTATTTGCATTAACAGTGGCAAATGTCTGACCAGGCCCTGCCGTCTGACTTAGGATAAAACTCTGGAGCAGTCATTGAATTTGCTCCTTCAGTAGACAATTTTCTATATGCTTACTCTATGCCTCACAGAAGGTAAGGCAGCTCAAATCAAGAAGCATTCTCCTTTGAGATAAAGTCTGACTCCCAAAGCTCCCTCAACCATAGGAAGCAGGTGGAAAAATTACAACTGTGTTTAACTCCCAATATGTAACCCCAGCTCAATGTGAAGGAATTCTAAACTAAGAACTAAAGCGAATTCTTCCCTGAGACTCTCTGACAGTCCACAGATGTAGATCTGGCAGGATGCCCAGAAACTTAGATGGGTACAATTTGGACACATCAGGTTCGTTTCTTTTAATATCTCTGAATTCATCCTCTTTGGTTGCTTTCAGCCTACCTCACATCAACTCAATCCAAGGATTTTTTTTCCCCAAATAATTGATTTGGCATGTTCATTACAATGGCCCAGCATGTGACTGATTCACTGAATGTTTCATTTTTTTCACTGGATGTTTGGCTTGGACTCCTGGATACTGTAATTAGTCTACCTTTTTTGTTTTTCCTCATTATACATGGAGTGCTGGAGAGAGGCCATCTTTTCTGATCGAGTACTGATACTCCCTTTCAGCCCTTTCATGGAGGGAGTTTTCACAGGGCATGAGTGTGAGAATATGTGAATTAGCTGTTTTGTGAATTGGTTGTCATCTATGTTTCCATAGTTGTGACAGCCCCGCTGACCTCAATTTCTGTATCTTGAAAATGGGAATGACAAATTTTATCCCTTTCCAACAAAAAGCATGTTGGTGATTAACTGAATAGGGCTCAAAAGTGCCAGTAAAGCCTAAGAAACCTATCCACCCAAGCCAAGTGCTGGACGTCTCTCAGGTACCAAAGGATGGGCTTGTTATCACAGTTTCTAAATAAGAAAAAAAACAAACCCAAACCCTCAAACTAGATCTGTGACTGATTGGGTGATCAATTGTGAGCCCAGCTCTCTATGGGTAGATATACAAAGCATATCTACAAGGTTAGATATACAAAATGTACAAGGCATGTGTCATCTTTTAACTGGACTCAAATACCCCTTGGAATTGCTACACTGAGAGCTGCAGCCTGACCTCTGGCAGCTGTGGCAGCAGCTGGTGGCATTCTAGACCAGCACAGCCCAATGTAGCACCTCAGGGGCACTGGATACATTCCGAGTGCTCAGAAGCCAAATATTGTATCAGGTGGCTACCATATTGGACAGCACAGATCCAGAACCTCTCCACCAACATAGGAAGTTCCAACTAGTCAGGGCTGCTTGCACTGACACATCTTCTCTCTCACAACCACTATAAATGGCCTTAAGTCAGTCTTTACAGTAGAACAGATGAGTCCATCTCACATGAACAAAGAACAGTCCCAAGTGACAGTGCAGAAGTAATGAATGCCATCTTTTTATACTCTCCTTCACCCAAACCCAGTGAAGAAGCTAAGATAAACCAAAGTGCATAGTGCAAAGAGATTTATCAACCAGTGATCAACACTTAATTTTAAAAAGAATTATGTTATGAGGCAGGGTCTAGAAATATTCTGTTTTCCTTTAAATGTGAATTCTAATTGATTCATGGTCTTAATGTCCAGGATTTGACCCCCCCTCACCCATCCCCTTACTCTTGATTCCTCCATAAATTACAGATGATTTTATTAGAGGTCCATTTCCTCCTTGTTTATGGTTTCACATCTATTTGATAAAGAATGCAACATGGCACAGATTTTAAGTGTTTTAAACATTAAATATGCAGAAAGGGTAAACATCAAAATACAGACCAAAGCTAAATGGCTTAAAGTGCATTGTTTATCATAGGGCCTTATTTTATTGCTAATCTCACATATAGCTCTCATCTAATAGGGAACAGGCCTCACACATCCATAAAAAGCCTACAAACCAAGCTATTAAAAGACTAATATTTAAGCATAGCATAAAATAGGTAATGGAATTGTAGTTGACAGATGCCATAGAACTGTCAGAGAAATGGATGTCAAACCATCTCTTTCCAAAAATGAGAAAAATGAAGTTGAGGTATAGTGTTACAAAGTTACCTGAGTGGCAGTTGGGATTACAACCCAGCTCCCAGACCTGGACCTAGGACTGTTTTGGAGACCTGTTCTCTGCCCTTCTCTGACAGGGAGAATGAAGGATGTGAGTTGGGAGAAGAGGGAAGAAAGTCGGCTTCTTAGGTTGCAGAAAGGCAAGTCCTCCTCGTATCTGGCTAGTATCTATGCCATACAAAGCCCACAACCTTTCACAGGAGGTCCTTGCTTTTTAGCCTGTACCACATCACAGGTGTTCCACCTGGCTTTAAAATTGCCATTTCTCAGACTCAAACACCAATCAATGGGATTGCTGAAACCAGAGTATTGGTGGCCTATCCTGGGTAATTCATTTGCTTTTTGCCTTTACAATGTCTTCCTTATGAGACACTCCAAGTTTCCCAACCCTATTTCCCTCAAATGGCATCTGGGCATTTTTCTTGAGGACTCATAGGCGTGGTTTTAGAGGTCTGTAAATCCCCTAGAAAGGAAAATGAAATTCAGTTCTCAGTCTGTATAATTCATTAACTTATCAAAGATGTCAACAATCAAAAAAGGCTAAGGTCTACTGTAAAGAGAGAAGAGAAAGATGTACTTTTTAGAAGGAAAAGAAAATCACTGAGCACAGGAAAACTGGTATAATGACCATAAGGTATAGTAAATACCAATTTAATAGAAATAGGCAATGTAAATGAAAGAGAATACAATGCTTAAGAAGCCCAAGAAGAAACAAGATTGAAGATACATTTCCCTTGTCTCTTCCTTCCTTCATCTGTCATGACCTAAGAGTTACAAATCAACTTCAGTGAGTCAGGGAGATGGGAGTCACCTGTGCCCTCTCCTGCAGCACTGCAGGTGGGTACAGGCTGACACAGCTTTCCTGAAATGGTGAGGGAAGGTTTAGAAAGCCGAAGTCAGGCTCCATGACAGGAGGCAGTGCCTTGCTCCCTACACAGCTGTAGCAGTGGTTGCTGTAAAAAGGGGCAAAGAGGCCTTCTACCAATCTTTTTCCCTCAGGAAAGCACTCGTGCACACTCTTCCTCCTATCTCTAGACGAGAGCATGCCATCCTAGGAATGAAAAAGGCCCCCTGATACTGTGGAACTAATATTTGAAATGCAACATCCCTAGTTAGATGAGATCGTGAAAGAAACCAAGGTCTAAAATGGGAAAATGGCCACTCAGGCTTCTGCAGAGATGCTGCAGGGGCTCTTGGATGAGAACGTGGCCATAGAGGAGGTGCAGGTGGGCTTTGGCGGGAGCAGCAGTGAGAACCCAGAGTGCAGGGATTGCTGCAAGCACTCCTGTTGCCTCTCCCAGGATTTTCATGACACCCTCACCATCCACAGGAGCAATGATAGCAGCCGCCAAAGCCCTCCATGCCAACGGAAGAACCAAATGGAATTATGATTTTACCTTCCATTCCAATACTTGGGGAAGATATCTCTTAGTACATTCTATTCAGTTTAAACCATGGAATTGAAAAATGCCATATACCAAATAGCAAGAAATGTTCACAGGGAACTTTTTTTCCTGCTATAAATTTGGCTAAAATGACATTAAAATTTTCATGGTGGAATACAAACCATGAATTTTAAAAACATCTGTTGAACTAGATATGTGGACAAGGTGACCCCTGGTTATGTCTGCCTGAGGATTTGACTGTTGATGTGGCACAGTTCACAGTTTTCTGAATCATTTCTCAGTTTTTCAGCTCTGCTCATCAATATCAGCCTTCCCAGAAGAGAAGGGTGGTATAAGCATGACCAGGTGGCAAATACTCCAGATAAGAATATTTTGGTACATTTTAAGAGAAACTTTTCCTGGCATTGATTGCCTTAAAAATATTTTTACAAACATAATACTAAACCTCTTCGATGTCAAGAGGCAGGATATAATGATTTGTATTTTTATTTTGACTTTACATGCGGTGTTAAAAACCCAAAGTACATATTATTTACACATCCACAATACAAGTTTACAAGATATCTCTATACATGTTAAAGTACTCTATAAAACAGTATAGAGCCACTTCACTTTAGGGTTACTTTTTATGCCGTACCATTAAAAAAGATACAATCTGTGTTTACCTTTGCACAAATGGATAAAGCATTTAAAAATTAAATTAACAGGATAGAGACTAGATCTTTAATGTTAGAAATTTCAACATAAATACTGATAGAACTCACATTACAAACTACAAGGCAGCACAATGTTACAAAATGTTATCCGGGTTCACATAAGAGTTACTGTTCCATTTTCCACACGCTGGGGGTTAATATTGGTAAGGTGAATTCAAACACATTTGTCGGCGGTGGACTGAGTAGTGTTTGAGTAGTGTTTATTGTTGGTTGGTTTAATTTATTATTAATCTGTAATATTTTAGTTGCGAAGCTGAAGTGTTTCAAGAACAGAAGTTCTAGCTTTTGAGCTTCCAGAGATCTCAGGGAATCACATTCTTTATAAAACAATATTCTCAAAGGAAAAGAGTAACTGTATCAGTATTCTACATTCTGTATGAAAATGCTCTGTTCTTCTGCAACCCATCCTCCCCCAAGTGATATATATCATCCGTGTTATCACAAGAAATCAGGTGAACTTATTTGACTAAGTCAGGAGCGTTCCTCTGCCTGTGATACTTTCTAGATTAGGTTCAATAAACCGTGGTGTGGTATCCAGCACATTAATTGAAACAGTCATCAGGGTTGCACATAATTAACTAAGTGGCTTCTGAAAAACTATGAGTAAATGACTCTATATGGTTTCTGCAGGTATCATGTTACCTGGGTAACCTCATCTGACTTCATATTTTCACTGTTTCATCCTTAGGGAAGCAGGAGTGGAATGTTTTCATGACAAAAGATGTAACGCTGCTATCAGGGTGGTTTGCTTTACAATTAATTGTTCTAGGTTGTTTTTATGGTTTTTAAAGTCTTTTCAGGTGCTGGCTGAAAAACATTTACAACTGGCACTCAGTAAATGATGTGCTGTACTGAAGACACTTGACATGTTTTAATACTTCTATCATTCTCATGAATAAGGCACAAAATGCACAGATTCAGGTAAACTCATATATAATATTTACAGTATATTGTCATTACCTGCATGACTTAAGAAAAACTTTCATATAACACAATGTAGACAACATGATTGCACCACTGTTCAGTTTTCATAGACTGTTTTTGCTGAGCCAATTACAATTCCTTTCACATTTCCTACTTTTGTCTTCTTTTTTGTTCTGTTCTTGTTTTTTCTATTTTAATCTTGGGGTAGGAGGAGTTAAAGGAAGATAAATCTTACTTAATGGGAGAAGCTAAACACAATCAAAATAAAATCTTGTTAGTGTGTCTAAGGTTAAATAGAGTGATCCAGGCTTGGACTCACAGTGGAAGGTAAATTTTACTACTGAATACTGGTGGATAGATCAAGGATACCTCTTAAAATCTCTATCTCCTTAAGCTGGCAAGGTTGAATAGAAGTTTTAATGAATAGCAGCACAAAATTATTTAGAACTCTTACATTCTGGCATTGGGTACCACATAAGTCAAGTTATTCATTTTGATGGTCAAATCAGACTTGACTTTTTTTCTTTCTCAAAGCTGAACCCAATGGACTGCTATGGAAAGACGTTATTGTCTCTTGTTCAGTCATGCTCAACGTAAACAACCCCAGAGCACAAAAAGATGCAATGGGCACCTAAACAAATCCTACTAGGTACAGCACACGCACACACACACACACACACACACACATGCACACACACGCAACACAGTTCATTGGTGGCCTGAAAAAAATGCCACACATGAAAAAAATGCTACAGTTTGGGTCAAAGACTGAATTTTTAGCAAACTGTTTGGTAACCTGTAAGTTCATTTCTTTGAGACATTACCATTGTTTTTCAACATTTGTGCAAGAGGCAAGGTGAATGCATACATATTAAAATGTTCACATTGAATGGGAAGACCACACGTAATGGTAGTCTAAATTGAACCCATTTTCAAGTATTTGCTAACAGATGCTTCTGAGTACGGGATCAGCTCTTCGCACTGCTGAGGCAGCCCCTCAGAGCCACACATCTCTTTAGCTTCTAACAAAAGAAACCGAATGCCCAGCCCCTTCCTTTGTTTCGAGGCGAGTACACAGAAGCCTTGCTGCCTTCGCTACACGTGGCAAACTCTGTTGTTGCCAAAGTTAGAAGGAGTTTCTTTGGCCACTTGGTTCTCTTAGAATACAAGCGAGTCTCGTCTTAAGATACCCTTACAACATCATCCTCTCAACAATATGGACAGGATAGAGCCACACAGGAAAGAGCACATGTGAGGCCTAGTACGTGTATTTGTTCAGTGGTCTGACAGACGTGGTTTGAGGGACAAAGGAAGGCTTTGGCGGCACATCAGGTTTTAGGGACGGTGTCCTCTTTAGTCCCGTCCTAGGAAGGGTGCCATTACTGGTGTAGCTGCTCTGTCTGGAGAGGGAAGGCTGCAGGTGAACACTCGCTGGTGTTCCCTGAATATAGTCCACCTTGGCCCCTGTGGGGGTGGGCATGTACCCTCCACGGTTCATACTGGGCTGTCTAGATAACAAAACCCCATTTGGAGAGTTTAAGTTTTTAGGCATAGCAGATATAGAGTGCCTCTGGGAGGAATTTTTGTGATAACCCCGTTGTCTTTCCAGAGACGTCATTGGGACGCCAGGAGTGGTGGGGACGTCCACTCGCTTGGTTGGGCTATTTCTCGGGAGAGTCGAAGGAGGAGAGTACAGTGAGGCCTCCCGGTTAGGGACCTTGGGTGGGACCTCAGACATAGGTCCCACAGGATCCAGCATGAGGGTCTGGTGGGCCATCTGGATGTCTCCCATGATGGCTTTGGGGTTACTATTTGGGTCATTTAGATGCTTGAGAAGATCATTGAGGGTGTTTCTGGAGTCCACAGAGCGCCGGTGATCTCTTTTACTGGATGATTTTGTGAGAGGGTGGTCAATGTTTTGAAGCTTCTTTTCAGCTTTGTGAGCATTGGAGTTTGAGAAAGATGTGTTGTAGTCATGGGTAGCATTAGGAAGAACAATGGCGCTGGGGATATGCCCATGACTTAGTGGGGAGTGGGGTGGAGGGCTGGAAGGAAAAAACTGGGGGGTTTCTTTCCTTGAAGCCCCATGGCCATGGGCCTTGTCTGAGTGGCTCTTCATGGCCTGCAGGGTCTTCTGGTGAAGCACAGGTGTAGACTCAGGTGTGGGGAGGGCTGCCAGCTCAGGAGGTTGTCCTCGATGGTCCATTACCATGGATTTGGTATCTCCGTTGGGTGGCAGCTCTTTCCGACTGGTCAGCAGATTACTATACAATTTGGGAGAATCGATATTCTGTTGATATTCCTTGACTGGGCTGTCAAAGAGACCGTTCAGTTTTGCAAAACTTCCACTGGAGTCTGTGCAAGACTGGGCAGATTCTGCATCTTTATGGATCTTTCTGTTTTTCCGAACAAACATGTCACGGTAGCAGTATACCGCCACACCTGCAATGAATGCACCCAAAACAAAAGCAGCAAAGACACAGGTGATGAGGACATTCATGTGGACCATTTGGTTGGACTCCCCAGACTGGACTTCCCATCGTACACCTGCAACAGACACACAGGAAGAGTCTGAGTGAGGGCTTCTTGGAAACACTATTAGCCAGCAGGTGGCTTCCACTGAGCCAACACTACCTTCACATGTCCATATGCTTAGCTTGGAGGGTCAGGTAGACTCTAAAGTTCCAAATATATATTTTGTAATCACAATAGGATCCCCAGAGACATATGACAGCTGCAAATGCCAGGATGACTAATCTCTCACTGATCTGTATTTACCTTTTTTCTTTTTTACCCCAAACTTAAATAGTTTTTACATGACATTTGAAATTTTATGAGTTTTTACCAAAGATCAGAGTTAAAAAGTGTTATCTTTTCTCAATTTTTAACATCATGATATGTTCTGCCTCATGATTTTCTTCCAATTCATAAAATCAGGATTAAAAGATCCCTGCTGGAATCAGGGAAATATGTGAATTGGCATAAATATATATTATGCTAAAATAATTATGTTAATACAATTATGCTATCTTAATTAGAATAAAAACACATAATTTGTTCACAGACTGAAAAGCATCTGCTTGGTCATTGTTAGCTACAAATACAGACTTCCATGTTTGCTTCGATTTTTTTTTCATTCCATCTTGGGGTGAAGCACTCTTGAATTGCCTGCTATGAAAGAAATCCCGCAGTCTAAGGAAATACACTATGTACTAGTTTAGTAATATTAACCAATTATCTTGAGCTATTTAAGAAATTAAATTAGACTAGAAGAAGAGCAAATTAGTCTACTATTATTGGGATTTTTAATGCAACCACAGACATCTAACTGAGTCAAAGGAATGTTAGTTTAAGAGGTATCCAAGCCTGTTACATGCTAGAAACACAGCTATCCCAGAATAAGGTAAGTCAGAATGATTCTGAAGATTCTGTTGCTTTAGGTTAGTGCTAAGGCCTTTGAACATTAGTTGTTTTTAATCAGTGTTTGGAGTTATGGAATACAGTGGAACTGAGAAAGACAAAGAAAGAAAACTGGAAGGAAATGGCATTACTAAAGGAAACAAAGCAGAAGGAATGATTATAAAATTGTTTACAATGAAAACATATAAAACCAAAATCAACAGATGTAAATCATAAATGACAATGCACTGCCATGAAAACTGATTGGAAACCTGATACCATAGTTTAGTAAACACTGAAGAATTGATTTTTTTTTTTCCAGAGTAAAGTATCTGATAAGCTCAACAGGCAGTTGTTTTGTAACTGCTTCTATGGGCTCAAAATGATAGTCACAGACAAGCACTCTGTCAAGTTTTATTGCTTGTGGCATTCAAGCCTCTGAGCACCTTCCATAGCCTCTCCACACTGCATATGGAATTGAAGCTAAACGAAAGACTGGGAAAGACTCCTAGACAAAATATCTGATACCAGGATATTTTGCAATTAATGAGTTGCTTTTTTATGTGGGTGGGGTGACCCTCGAAAGCCTCTGATATTGAGCAGACTCTCAGCCTCTTCAGGCAGAAACCAACACAGATTAGATTGTCTGAGTGGCTGGTTCACTAAGTGTTCCTTTAACAGCTTTCCACCTCTCCTCTGTTAAGGAATGTGCTTTGGCAGAACCACAGAAAAGTGACTGCAGCTGGTGGAGGAGGTGGCAGCCGCAGCAGCAGCTCCTCTGTTCACCTCTGGAAAACCTCAAGTCCATATGCTGCTCGGAGATATCAGGAATCAGGTTTCCACTCAGTGAGAGATGAGTGCCCTGGTGAGGCCTTACCCTTTGGGGTACCCGATAAAGGATCAGTAAAATCAGAAGTGTTTGGGTCATCTTGAACTACAAATTTCCGGGAGCTCGTCAGTTTAGGTCTCCAGGGATCAATCACTTTAGGTGTAATTTCTGGGATACTTGCCATTGTGGTAACAGAAGATGAAGATACCTCCATGTCTGTGGTGGCAAACAGATTTTTATTAATGTGGGGAGCATCAGTAGATTTTCTGACTGGTCTGATGCATTTTTAAGTTTAAGTAAATTTTATAAGAAAACCTGTCCTGTGATATCAAAAAAAAAAAACCACACCCAAGGAGATTGTACCAAATCCCTTTCTTGCAAGGGAAAATAAAAACTAAATTAACAAAGACATGATAAGCAGATTTCAGAATTAAGGGCACTCAAAACCCTCCTACTGAAGCCCCTCTCGTGACTAATGACACTCATGGAAAAGGTAATACAAATCTCAGAGAAAATTGCTATTTCCTCATCTTTCTGGGAGACAACATCATTTCATTTCATTTTGTGTATGTTTTTTAAAGTATGTTCATGGACAGTTAGAAACTATATATCCTTCACTGGGGAGCCTATGGTATAACTACATAAAAAATCACCTAGTTAAGGCCTGTGCAAACTCTTGATTTTGGACTTGATAAAGCAGGTAGCCCTGCTCAACCGTGAACCTCCATCCATCTGCAGATAATTCACCGCACTGAGGCTCCCCATCCCTGGTAGAGCACAGCAGCAGGGGTGAACTGGCCCGCGCCTTCCAAAGTGCCCAGGGAGCTTCTTCCAAAGAGTCAGCAGCAACTCATGCAAAGAAATGGCATTTACAAGCTGAATGAGGATGTTCTGACACACTATGATCTGCCATCCTTTTCTCCCCTCTGAGGAATGAAACTGCTGGTGAGTTTGAGAAGCAGCCACAGGACTGGGTGTGACACCTCTTAGCACGTTGATTACTCATTTTTGCCAAGGAGATTTGCCGTCAAAATGTAAGCATATGATTTTAGGTTAAAACTCTGGGGACCCCGATTCAGACCAGTGCAATGGTCACAGGTGGAGACCCCGAAACAGATACAGACAGAGGGCCATGGAGAGCCCATCGGGCACCTTAATACACAGAAACCAGCTTCATTCAACAGGAGACTTTTTCACACCACTGAGACCACAACACTCAAAGATTCCTGGGATTACTGCAAACCACTCAAAATAAATCTCTGAAATTGATAAATACACATTTTGGGGAAATGTGTATTTGTTTATTAGGTCTTAGGAAAGGTGAGGAGAGAAGAGGGAAATAATGAAAGTCTGCCATCCATCATATATAGATGGCCAGAGGGAACATTCACGATGCACAGGGATGAGAGAGAAGAAAGCTCGGGATGTGCGTGCAGCTGGAATGCAGTCTATGTTAATCCATTTGATTTTTCTTAAGGGATGTGCCTTGGTCAAGGATGAACTGTTAACATGCTCCACAGGGGTGAAGTGCTGAGTAAGAAAAATTCTTTTGGTACCATCAGTGGGATTATGAGTCAAAGCAGAAACATGAAGGGCTGCCAAACTGCGCAAAAGGAGGGGAGAAGGGGCTGAAAATGCTGAACTGAAGGAAAGAAAAGGTTGTTAATTCAAAAAAATTAAAAAAAACTAACCAGATGTTGGACCGCCAAATATTTTGTAATCTGGTGTAGTTGAAGTAGGCAAAATTTCTAAAAGAATTAAAGGAACAAGTAATCAGTAAAAAGTAACCAAAAGAAAGCAAAAATTTATGAATTCCAATTAACTAAAAAAGTCCAAAGAAAAGCCTATAAATCAAAAGGTTGACCTACTTGGCTAGACTACCTTTCTCTAGATTTCCTACAAAGTTGTAAATGATGAAGGGGAAAAAAAAGTAAGATTCTTCTCTAACGTATCCCCATGACCAAACAGCTCAGCTTTTGCGAAGTTTAAGTTAAATGCTAGGTGGTATGTGTCCTGAATCATTAAAAGGCTGGTTGTAAATAATGTTCACGTGCAAAGGTGGTCAAAAAGAAGTACCAGGAGGGAAGGGAAGATTCGGTCTTACCATGGCAGTCCCCTAGGTGGGCTGTGTCTCCGTATTCCGTGTCTTGTTCGTACCCTCCAGTGCTGTGGTTACAGAAAGCAAAGAAGCCTTTGGTTAACAGCCTTCATGGGAACATGAGTGACACTCAGAGCAGAATCAAGACACAGATTGATTAGTGAGGATGGGCAGAGAGAAGAAATGGACGTTTTCAACAGAGCTTGCTAAAGTGAGTTTTTATGTTAAACATCTGTTAACTAGAATGATTAACAGAGCAAAAGAGAATTGTCTTTTCTCTACAATTATTTCCCTTATATCTACAATATCCCTTCCTTCTCACAGTTCCAGATTTTCCTTTTTTTAATTATCTCATACCAAAAAAAAAAAAATTGCATCATTGTAAGTTTTCTAAATTTTCTAGCCTCGGAGACCCTGGAGAAGACAGAAGATTTGGAGAGGATCTTGGCTAATGTGACAAAGCGTACTTACAGCATTCCTGGGGTCACTCTACCACAGGCCCCCTGGCTCAACCAGCCACAGTACGGGTCCCGAGAGGCAATACAAGATCTGTATAAAATCAAACAGAACACAGCTTGAATTTTCTCATCATCAGAAGTCATGATGCTTCAAGACCCAGGGTAAGTAAAGAAACATCAGCTTACTTTTTACATGATCCATAATGCTCACAGCGACTGAGGGGGATGCGAATAATGCAGCTAGAGAATGCCACATACAAAGCGTGATGATCTTTATCCAACTGTAATGAGATGACCTTTCTGTCCTCCTCATTCTCAGCATTACACCTATATTGTGGGATACATTTTGAAGCTGCATGTTTAGTAAGTCAAAAGCTACATGAACTAAACAAGGCAAACTGGGTTTGGCGGCAATTGCTGAGAGCTGGGAGGTCTTAAGGAATATTCTTGATCACAAACCAGGTGAACACACAGTTTGGGAAGTAATAATTATGTGACTCAATCCCCACTGCTCTTCTGCTCTGCATGGTTGGTTAAATTTCAGGCTGGACAAAGGGTTTTTTCAAGACTGCTTTTCTATTCTGATGACTGAAGGAAATTAGTATCTATGAAGACCATGTTAGAGTATAAGGAAGAAAAAGGATGATGCTTTAATGCATTTAAATCTTCCTGTGCTTAGGTGTTTCTGAATTTCTCCTTAGTCTTTATTGCTCCATTTTTCTCACCTATTTCTTGTTTGTTTTAATGGCCCAAATAATCTTTTATCTCAGTGGTTAGAAGAATTGTATTGTGTTTATGTGTGTGTGTGTGTGTGTGCATGAGCTTGCACCCAAATGTCTGTTGCATTATAGCATCCTGAAATATATCTGCAAGGTAAGAGGCTGCTACTAAAATACTTTTATTTTCCACAGGTAAAACATAAGAGCTTCATTATTTGTAAACTCATCAATGGACCCCTCTCCCAGCCCCAGTGGGTGCAGAAAGAGACAACAAACCCAGGATTTATTTCGGCGAGGAAAAAAGCCCCAAAACACTAATATGCCAGACCACCACTACTTTAGAGGCCCAAAAATAAATGACTAGATGAAAAAATACATGCCAGAAATTTTGGGGCAGTGCTGAAGAGTGTTCTTGTAAAATATACCTACTTTGCATGGTTGTATGCTTCAATCTCTTCCAGTAATATGCTGTCATTCAAAGAGAAAGGAGTGGTCTTCGCCAAAACTTTAAGTACCACACCAGCTTCAGAGCCAACGAAGATGACTGTGTAGTTCTGGTAGGGCCCAGCAGTGTGGTCAACAGCGACGGCCGTCAGTCTGTACCTGCCGGAGGAGGTGGGCCAAGTCAGTGGGAGGCCAGCTGGAAGAGGGCGGCAGAGGGCCGCGGTCTCCTGCAGTCTTACCTGATCCGAGTCTTCGTGAACCAGGGCTCGTCAGCGATGGGTGGGACGGCAGAGTCCATCAGAGGATGGGATTTGATGAACGACAAGGTTTCATCCGGGAAATCAATAGAGGTTTTATAAGCTTCGGCAAGGCCATGCTTTGCACAACAGCCAGGCCTGAAAGGAAAACAGGGTTTTACCCCCCTTACAAATTGTATCTAAGGAATAAGTGTCCACTCTGAAAGAAGAGGTCAGAAGAGAAAGGGCAGTGAACAAAGCCAGGGTAGCCATGCTATGCCCGACTCCAGCAGGTTCCGCACACTCACGCTCACTGGGTTTTATTTACTGACTTTCTGTCTGTGGTGCTGCACGGGGGCCCTTTTCTGCCACGGGAAGTCAGCCCAGCTGCTCACTGAGGATGGATGCTTCCAGGGACCAGAGGGCTTTGTGAAAGACAAGAACCTGTTCATCTTGTTCCTTTACCTTGGCTTTGGTACTTTGTCTTCAGGGACTGCTGTCCAAACAGAATCTGGAGTTTTCTGCTCTTTAAACCGTCCTTTGAATACTTTTTCAATGTCATCCATGCTAAATGCACAGACTGCAGAACCCGGAATGCTGGAAAAGGGGAAAACCATCAGGAAAACCATCAAGGGACAACGGGCCCACCCAGGCCCCACTGGCAAGCACAGAACGTCTTCTCACCTGTTGAGCTGAGTGGTAAACACCCCAACCACAGTGGGGATGCCATTGATTTGTATTATGTCTGTGATAGACTGCAGAACATCAAAGTAGAAAAACGAATCTCCGG
This sequence comes from Manis javanica, assembly GCF_040802235.1. NCBI lineage: Eukaryota > Metazoa > Chordata > Mammalia > Pholidota > Manidae > Manis > Manis javanica. The sequence continues at coordinate 97,739,340 of NC_133163.1, read as the reverse complement.
GGACAGAACAGTTAAGCCGAGCCTTCAGAAACGAAGTCCAGTGTTTCTCCAGGACACGCTGGGAGCCACCCATGTCATTTTTACATATGCGGGCCACACGGGAATACACAGCCTGCCCAAGGGACAAGAGCAGAGTGACGTGGCTGTGAGTGTGGGGGAAGATGGAAATGGAAGGCTGCTACTTACAGCAGGGGCAAGGCATGCTAAAGATATATCTGGTTCCCAAGAATCCAGCAGCCTTCTCTCTAGGGATCTGGACAGTTGACAATGTGAACTAGGTTAGCCTGTGAGACAAAAAGGCCGTTTTCCTGTTCTGGCAAACAAGCTCCCCAAGAAGTGAGCCACTGAACTGTCTGGCTGGGTGGAAACCATTCCCGCCCTTTGTCTCCCACTTTGCTCCTCCTATTGTTAATGGAATATGCCGTCCTTAAACTCAGCATCAAAGGCTAGTGATACTTTACAATTATACGTGCTTTTACTGAAGCACTCAAAATTGAACAGGGTGCCTACTTTATATCCTGCCCGTTGATGCTGAGAAAGAATAAACCATCGGTAGATTTCTAGAGAGTTAAGGAAGCATCCATAGCTCAAGGATGTCTCTGGAACACTGTCTGTCATGACAGAGAAAATGAAACTTCCTCAAGGCCCAAGGTCACTGTTCCCACACTAGCCATTGCTCAGTGTTTTCCAGTGATTATTCTTGTTCTAATCAACTCATGTCTCTGTACTTGGCCCTGAATTCACTGAGTGCTGGGGAACATGCAAAGGCCACAGCTCTACCAAACTGGGCTCAATCCCACGCAGTACAAGTCCACATACAAGTCAAGCATATATACTTGCCTTGCCTAGATTATTATGTTCTACAGCAATTTCTCGAAAGAAGAAATAGACATAGTTTCCATATTCTATGGCATGAAGAAAGTGTGGCTCTGAAAGAAAAATCGAAAACAAACTGGTTCCTAAAGGATAATTCAGTCAGCCTAAGACCCCGCCTGCTAGGCATGACTGACAGAAGTCACACAGCTACCCTCTAGCCAAAGGGAACTCCGATAAGCCAGCGAGTCTGGGGAGTCCCAGTGTGGGTGTGCTAAGCTGCAGAGAACCCAGAGTCTTCACTGTCAGCTAACGGACTGTAAAAAGCCTACAGGGAACTGAACTACAGGAAAGGTCAGAAAGGTCTTTGTTTCAACAGATTTATTCATTAACCTATTTAACTAGGGGAGAAAACCTCTTGGATTGAGAATAAGAAATCTTGATTTCTAGACTCCAATGAACAAAGTGACTGTGCTGATATAAGCTAATAGATTCTTGCTGTTCACTTTCCAGGATAGGTAGATGGGAGTTGGCATGGAGTGTTGGGAATGTATAGAGTTAGGCAACTGATACACATAAATGAGGTTCCCCTTTTTATTCGAGGTCTCCAAGGTAAAATCCTGAATGAATCTACTTTCTTGACATGGCTACTACCTCCTCATTCCCTGTCAATGCTCCCATTCACAACCAAAGCAGCTTGTACGTACAATAAATAAATACTATAAAGTCATGCACTGAGCCTCCTGATGCCCATGGCTCCTGTTCCCACTTGGCCATCCCACAACTCTGCTCTTCAAAGATACCTTTTATCCATTTGGAATCGTATTTTATTGTACGAAGGGCAGATCCATCGCCCATGCTTCGGTAAATAACAGCATCACTGGCCAAGAAGTCAGCCACTGTGGCAGAATATAGCTTCCCATCTGAAACCAAAGTTACAATTTGGGTAAAATAGCCATAATGATCCTGTAGTGTGTTATCCTATATAGTGTGCTAACCCCTGTGCAGTGCTTTTACCTGTTAATCCGGACATACACAAATAACCTAAACCTTCTCATAACTAGCCTGTCACAGGTCGGCTCAAGGAATTACCTCATTTTACAGATGAGGAATCTGAACTTCAAAAAGTTAGGCAGCTTATTCAGGGTCACAGCCTAGTTAACAACAGAGCCAACTGTCAGAATGCTTATAATAGGTTTACTATTAATTCCTTTTTTTCCAGGAATTTTTTCATAGCCTTTAGACTTTGAAACACTTATATCAAGGTAGCTATCCTAGTTATGAGCTTCTTTCTTCCATTCAATTCCTTTTGCAACTTCAATGCCATTAATCATTTATATTCATCACATTAAAGGATCTTACCAGCAAAAAGGGCAACATTGGTTTGTCTGGCGTCAAATGGGCATCTTGCCAGGCCACTAATTTCTTCCCCATCATACTCTAAGGTATTCAACTACAAAAGAAAAAATAAATAGTTGGTGTCATATCTGTTCAATGTACCTGTCTGAAGGCAATACTGCTTTATTGGTACTGAAATTGTGTTTCAAGAATTCTTCCATACCATTAAAGATCAAATAAATTACTGGTTTATAGCAGAAAGGATTCAACTCTAACAACCTCTCAGTGATGGAAGAAAAATTGATGAAAGAAAGCACACCACATAAAGTGTACTTACCCTATAGTATCTACACATGGGATTAAATGCGTTGGTACCGCATACAAAAACCATCTCATCGTTTCTTGGAACAAATACTTTAATGAAGTTGTGGCATTCATCCTAAAGAGAGCAGCAATCACATTAATCTTAGACATCCCGTACACTGGTGCTACAGGGGCAAGCCCACGTGAAGCCTAAGTGGGGCAGGCACCTGTCTGTCTTACTCACTTTATGTTTGCCTTTCATGGCACAGTTTTCTCGGTCCTGCTGTCTTGACCGCCATGTCAGTTTCTGTATTAATCAAGCAAAACCAAAGTTCAATATTTTAACTGAAAATTTTTGGAGGGGAAGGGGTCATTCTCCAAGTTCTGAGGGAATGCAAATAAATTTACCAACGATGCTTGCTCACCTTGCTAGGTATGACTTCTGTTTTGGGGATTTCATTTAAGTTTACCGTATAAACTTGATCCCTGTTGGAAACAAGGCTGGTAAGTCATATCATGTGAATGCATAAAAATGTTAAACTGTTCTTATTTTTTTATTCTTACAGATCTGCCTTTATGGTGTTCTGGAGATCATTTGGATTTCCTCTGTCTCCAGCAAAGTCAACAAAGAGTACTTTTTCATTAGTGAGATGCTTTTATATATTACAGTGGTTAGGGAGCAAAGAAAGCTCTTCTCTTCAGGCATGGGTCAAACTGCTACTTGGTATTAGCACAGACATACTTTTAATATTTGCTTGAATAATTCCAAGTTAAAAAAGAAGAAAGAAAGCTAATGCCCTGCTGCATTAGGAATAAGGAATGGTGTATGAGTTCTCCATGGCAGTAATAAAATAGCACTGCTGAAGGCTTTGGCTCTGCATTTTGTTCCTGGTACCCAACACTGACTCTTCTCGGTGAATATTTTGGCTACTTGCAATTTTTGATCACAATCACATATTAGTTTTTCATGAACTAGACACATTAATGCAAGCACCACAAGAGAAAAGAATTTTAATCTAATAAACCCACGAGAGGAAAATTACCTGCCAGCAATATAAAGTGTGTCTCGAATTTTCAGCATCAGCTGAAAGTCCAGCCTGTGCTGCGATTCATTGCCTGAAGGGCGTCCTCTGAAAACCGGATATTGCCTTGAATCTGCAAGTAAAAATGGGCTCAACCATCAGTCAGGATTATGGAGCTGAAGAATCAATATACAGCATTGATTAGCTGTATATACTAGTTGTAGAAGGGTTTTAACTAAATTCCTCTCTTCAGGTCTTGAATATAAATGAATAAAAAAGATGGTGAATGTCAGGAAATGAACGGTCTTTCAGTTGTAACTGAACACATATAACCTATATACGGATTGCTTTATTAAAGCACCTCACAAGACTGTCCTGTTTTCTTCAAACACTAGGGAAGGATTATGGAGAAATTAATATGCAAAACAACTTTAAGACACATGAAAAACTCTCTTTCTAAAAATAAATACACTTAGAAAATCAAAACCAAAACACACTCCTTTTAAGAAAAGGAGAATGTTCTTTAAACTACTTACAGTGATAGTCAACAGTATTAAGGGGTTCATCATCTTCAGGAAAGCTGACTGCCCTCAACTGGGAAATCATCAGGAACAGCATGTGGGCACAAAGCAGGAAGAACCTCATGGTGGGCCAACACGAGTCACAGCAGCCCCTCCTCAGAAATGCCGATTAGCTACCTGGAAAATGGAAACAGGTTAGAAAAATCTCTAGGCTGTGACAAAATTCACTGATTTGTAATCAGCTCCGTTTTCAGCACCAGCCCTCCCCAATGCCTCCCTCCCACCAGGAGCACCGGCAGGGCTGGATGAGGTATCTCTGAAAACAACAGGGAAAAGATAGCAGCATACGCCAGCCCTGATTAAAGCATCAAACCATACTGAAGTTTTAGGCAAATTTGCAAGAGTTTTTGAGGTAACCATGTACGTCAGCCCAGCAAGATCACCAGTACCACAGATAGAAATGCTGGTTGCTGACTTGCAAAAAATGGGCAAAGTTGGGATTGAAATTTTTAATTAAACTCCAATCTGCTTTCCTTCTCCCAGCCCTGAAATACATTCAGTACAGCTTGCCTCTGACCTCTGTAAAAAGACCACGCTGCCTCACAAATCTCTGGGGAGCTGATGCTCCCGTTACCCCCCATCAGACCTCTGCATGAGACATTGCCAAATTCCCAGCATTACTCAAGCCTTAGCCCTAAATTCTTTAGCAAAACAGTTCCCCAAGCTTAGTAAGACAAATATGGAAGCAATGACATGAATGACCTTGAATCAGGGTGAAAGAAAATTAAAAGAAATGAAATGATTTCACGATCGATCAATCAAGCAAAGCAAGCAGGGATGAATAGCACAGCTGATACCAGCCCACTGGGGAAGGCCACATTTTTTCATAAAACCATTTGGACACAAACCAATATCCTAAGTACGCCTGTACTCAGCCTTATTGAACTTTAGAACTGTAGGGGGCCGTAGGGACCATCTAGTCCAACCCCCTCATTTTTCAGATGAGAAAACTAAGGGTTGTAAAAATTAAGGGACTCACTGCATTTAGGGCCAAGTAGGGTCCAGACTCACATCGCCTGAGTCCATGCATGCTTTTTTCTTCAAATTAGATGATGAAATAAAATGACGGGGGTTCCCCCCATCCCAAATACAGTATTAGAAAAACTCTTTTTGGGGTAGTGGATATATTCATTATCTTTATTGAAGTGATGTTTCACAGGTGTGTATGTGTAAGCTGAATTTTATCAAATTGGTCACTTACATATGTGCAGTATATTATATGTCAGTGTCTCAACAAAGCTTATAGTATTAATTGCACAATATTAACTGTCAAAATAAAAAGAAATATTTAAATGTTATTATTAATTTATTAAAAAATAAACTAGAGTGCTGCTGGACCAATGGAATGGGTATTTTTATGAAACTGTAAAAGCTCTACTTTGCAACAATACCAGCCTCTTCCTCAACTATAATTATCACTTACAGCTATGGTAAGTAACTGAGCAGTAAAGCATATAGCTTCACCCTGTTGTCTCATATACCTAAGAATTTTAGGGGAGATTGTGAGAGTCACTTCAAACTCTGGGGGAGTCCAGACTGGGTACTTACTATGCCTCTTTTATCTTCTTAACATCACATACAAATGCACACCCATGTGGGCTATGCAATGCCCTAAATATTTGTCTTTTTAACTGAAGTAGAAGCCAAGTGTATGTGAGTCTTAGATCTTAGTCTTGAAAAAGAATAATACAGCAATGCAATTAATGCAATGATTAATACAGCAGTAAACTAACACATTTAAAATACCCCGCAAAAAGCATGGTGGAGTGGGACCTTGGGTAGCATCATTTTGTACTCCAGTTCAGAGAGTTTGGACTTGGGTGGCATTCTAATCTAGACTTGGATGAAATTCCACTACTTCCTAGCTGACTGACCTGGGAAAGGTTCTTCAATCTCTTTGAGCATTACTTTCTTTCCTTATAATATGTGGCTAATGCTACTTTCTCCATGGGAGAGAAAGAACTAAATGCCAGGCACATACAGATTCTGAGCTATGTGAGTCCTTCTCACCCATTTCCTACTGGACTCTATGCATATGACCAAGCTGACCTTAAGAATCTGAGCAGGATCTCCTACAATATTAAAGCTATTAGGTTAATTCTTTTTTTTACAAATGGATATTTAAAAATACTAAAGGATTATTTTTAAATTAAATTGTACAACACGAGCCTACTTATCAAATCTGGAAAAGAAAGGAAAATCAATCGCCAACAATCCAGCCGTCCTAACTCCACAACTGTGATGTTCTGGTTCTAGTCTTCCTGCCACATGCATGTTATTTTCGTTCACGACAGGATGACCTCTTTCAGTCTACCACTTCTGCTGAAGCAGCATCTTCCTGCTCTAGCTATTCCACAAGGTTTTGCCATTTGTAAAGACCCTAGAAAGTTGAAGCAGTATAAAAATGTGAAATGTTGCCCTAAGCCCTCAGTTTTGCTACGACATCAACCCCAAACTTCATCCTCTGGATGGAAAGTCACTAATGTTTCTGCTGGGTATCAGGGAGAATAATCAGAGACGCCAATCAATCCTAAAGAATCTTAGAAATATGTGTGAAAACAAGAAGATAATTCTGTGAATCCTTCTCCACCAGGACAGGTAATTGAATAGCTCCCACCATGGGGGCAGAACCTTGATGCCCTAGAGAGCTGGGCAGGGAGGTGCCCTCACCAGGAAGCATGTCTCTCCCAGCTGTGATTCCAGCTTTGAGACTGAGAAAGGAATCGCTGCTGACTCACTTGGAAGCACCAAGCTGCCGGCTGAGCTATCATTTCCTATACCTCCTTCATCTGACATTGCAGAAAGCAATTTTTTCCTATACCCCATCCCACCCCCCACCAATCTCATCATCCAAAAATAAAGCCCCATCACTAATTGCTTCCTGTCCTGCATAAAGCTTTATTTTTAAAATATTACTTTCAAATTTGCCATAGAAATTATAAATGGAAACATTTAATGTAAAATATATATCAGAGTGAGGTGGAGTAGGGGAGGGAAGGACCCAGAAATACCTGAGAGAAATGTATCAGGAAGGAGATGGATCTGCATGCAAACCCCTCAAACTATTTAGCTTTTACCTTAGTTAAGGAAGTTATCTCAGGATTCCAGGACTCGGTAACATCATGAAACTAGTTATGCTGAATGAGGGCAGACCAAGACGCAGAACAAAATATTGGGGAAAGAACACAGATTTTGGAATTAGAAAAATCTGAGTTCAGACTTGCTTGTGCCATTTACTTCCTGGCTCGGGGTCCTTGTTTACATTGACTTAACCTCTTAAAGCCTCAGTTTCCTCAAGTGCAAATAAGGAATAATGACCTTTACTACCTCATAGGCTCTTTGAGGATTAAATGAGATAATCTGTATAAGGCATCTCACATAGAACCTGGCCCATAGTAAATCTCTAGTAAATTTTATCTAGTGAATATTATCATGACTATTTACTGTTATATCTTATTGGGCAAAAATGCCCCAAAAAGGGAGGAAGAAAGACTTACTCTTTCGTCTTGTACAACTATTTGCAAAATTGCTTATGTATGCCATTATTACAATAGTAAGGGTATTTTTAGAGGATTACAGCACAGCTATATAGACAGAGATGCCTCCGTGGTGGAGGAGGGCCTCATGTGCAAGCTTATAATCAAGTACGTATGTACATGGGGTTATTCCTTTCAGCCAGAGAACAGGATACTTTAATAAGTTTTTGTCATTTTTTAGTAGTATATATAGGCTTCTCCCATACATTCCTGATGTTAAAGCCTAAATAAAATGAGGAAAACTCTTAAGAGTTTAGAGCTGACAAGACAGCCAGGGCCTGAGTGGCAGGATCCTTGACAGAAGGGAGATACGAGGAAATGAGCCCCCCACTCAGCATTTCATTTCACATTACGGGGGGTTTGCTAATTCTTAAGGTGTATAAAGACAAGAGTGTAGCTATAAAGAAAAGCCAGTTTGTGTCAGTCTCAAGTTTAGGACCCACCAAGAAGGAGGAGTCCTAGTAAATATCCAAAGGCTCTCTTTGTACCTCTGAGGATGTGCACCCTGAGGAAAGGAGGGAAACGTGAGGTAGACCAAACCTCTCAATAACTCCAACTTGATTTCCAGTAAGCTAAGTCCTGGCCGGGAAGGATGTAATCTCCTCTCACTCTAGCTACTTTTAGAAAACATAAGGTGAATCCTCTCTAGAGAAAAATAACATCATCCAGATACTATAATTCTTTATACAAAATGCTCAACATTCAAACAGCAATTACTAGATATTCCAAGAACTAAGAGAAAAAATACAATAGAAAGGCCCGCAGGAAACCCAGATAGTAGAGTTATCAGACATAGATTTAAAAAATAACTGTTTATTTTGTCTAAGAAGAAAGATGACAGGATGGTGAATTTCACCAGAGAACTGGGACCTAGTAAAAAGCACCAAATGGAAATTCTACAACTAAAAACCACAACAAATAAAGCTTTTTCATACATGCGCTTAGCAACATAGTTCTTGTAGTTGAAGAGATTAGTGAACTGGAAGATGGGTTAACAGAAAATATCAGACAGAAAGATGGAGAGCAAAAAGGTTGGAGAAAACAGAGAACAGACTAACAGACACACAGGATCTTGTGAAAAGATCTAACATGGGAGTCCCTGAGAATTGAAAGAGAGAGAAATGGACACAAGCAATGTTTGACAAGAAAATGGTTGCACTTTTTTCTTAACTGACAAAGGACTTGAAGTTCCACATTCAAGAAACTCTAAGAACTTCTAAATACAAAGAAAACACATTTAAACACATCAGTCAATGGAAACATATCATAGGCATGTTGGAAACAAAGACCAAAAAGAAAAAATGTTAAAAATAAGTATACTTTATACCTTCAAAGAAGCAAGAACAATGATGACTTATCAGTAGAAATGATGGAATCCAGTAGACCATAGAATGACATTTTAAAGTGCTAAAAAAATATAATTTTCAGGCTAGAAAACTTATAACCAGTGAAAATATTCCAAAAAAGCAAGGCAAAGTAAAGATGTCTTATATGAACAAAAACAGATGTTTGTTGTTAGTAGACTCAAACTAAAAGAATTACTGAAAGGGAGTTCTTAAAGTGGGCAAGTTTTACAGGGCTGGCTAATACAAGTTCTTTTTATGGTACAGCACAGTGGCCAAACTTGAAATTAATGAATCCCAGGTAGAGAAATTGGCATATAGTCTGTCTCTCCCTGAACTGTTATATTAGTTCAAAGGAAATGAGAACTTAGAAATGGAGGCGGCCTACTCTATCCCCACCCCAAAGAAACCAGAAAGAGCACATGCCTATTTAGAAGCTCTCCCTGGTCCTCTGCTGGAGGCGCCAACTCTTGAAGAGGAGTTGTTTATCCTCTCCTATTCCATCTACTTCATGATCAAAAAGTGGTGCGGGTTCCTCCTGGTCTTCCAAAGACTCCGCCGCACTTGGACCTACATGTTCTCACAAAACAATCCTGGCTCACTTGGGGTTCTACCTCTCCTCCTCTCTTTTAGCGGATAACTTCCCAGTCACTTTCTCTAAGAAAGATTCTTCAAAGATATTAGTAGCCCTAGTCCATGGCTGCTCTGGGACTTGTTATCAGCTACTGCTTCTTCACCTCAAAAGTCCCAAAGTCAACTATTTCATGCTTTGATCCCAATCTCCTGTCCTTCCAGCTTGTCGGACCACTTCACCACGGCTGCTCTTCCTTCTCATCAGGGCCTTCGGCCTAACTGCTCTCCTTTCTTCTAATCCATTCACTTTCCCCAATCTGATGTACCACTTTATCCATTTAATTGTAATAACAATAGTCAATCATTTCAATAATACTTTTGCTTAGATTATAGACATGCTTTGTATCCTTGTCAGACTTCCTTGGAAAGTTCTTTCTTCAGACGAACTCACCCATTTGCCTGTGCACCTGCCCTGTGCACCTGCCCAAGCGCAGCTGAGCATCAGAGCATGCACCCTGGGGCGAGGTGGTAGGACCATCAGAGTATTCTTGATCACCGACTAAAATGAACACCATAAAACTCTATGGGGATCCTACATTTTTTCTCCTAGATTTGCCCACCCTCAAATGAACAAGTTTAAACGTTCCTCATCTCTTCAAGACCCTCATCTGTGCTCTCTCTCATCACCCAACTACATTCTTTCACCTGCCCCACAGCTACTTCCCATAGAAAATAAAATGGGAACATTCTCCATCCCTACTCTGTCCCATCACCAGCTCTATCAACTTACTGCATCTGCCTCTGGTTTTTCCTCCTTCTCTGCTGTTTATGAGTTTTTACTCCCCAACTCCTCTCCATGTGCTCTAAAACCAACCCCTTCTGTCTTTCCTGGAACAGAAAAAAAAATGGATATATTTCTCTCTCTTTAGTATATTCTAAAACTTTTTATATTAAATACTATCCATCAGCACTTAAATTTGTCCAAGTTCTCTCACCTCAAAGAAAAAGGCAAAAAAGCTCCTGTTACCCCAGATCCTTCTCCAGCTACCATCTATCTCTTTCCTCCCATTCACAGTCACTGAAAACAAGCTTTTTATTTTCACTGTTGCCATTTCCTCACCTCCCACTCATTCTTCTACTTCCTCTCAGCAATGTCTTCCCATAAAGACACTGCTGGCCTCCAGGTAGCTAAGCACAATAGATGATTTCCAGTCCTGTTTCATGTGATTGGTCACCAACACAGTTGGCTGTTCACAGTTTTTTAAGATACTGCTATTCTTTGGCTTTCCTTGTACCAGATTCTTCTGATCTTTTACTAATCCTTCTGTCTGCCCACGCTTGTCTCCCATTCATTTCTACACACAACAAGAATGATCTTTTCAAAATATAAACCTTATCATATAATCTCACAATCCTCCATTACCTCCCTCCTGTAACTCTTAGGAGAAAGCCTTGACCTTTGTCATAGGGCCTTCAAAGCTCTTTGCGTTGAGTCCTACCTCTCTCCTCAGTATTAACTTGAGCATCTCTCCCTCTACTTGTGGTTCTACCACACTGGCCCTATTCCTGGCCCTGGAATGTGTCATGCCACCTCCTTCCACCAAGCATTTGCTCCTACTTTCCATCTGGATGTCCTCTGTTGTCTCCCATCCTTGGCCTAGTTAAGTCCTCCTAATTTTTTCAGAGCCTAAGGAAAATTCTCCTTAGTCCCTTGGGACAAGCAGGTGTCCCACTTGTCAATACTTGAGGCAACTGTGAATGAAGGAAGAAACTAAAGAACTAATCAGGTGCCCTCAATCACCACAAACCTTGCTGAATCTCTTGGGGCAAGATTAGCATTTTGGACTCCTGTCTAATTTAGGTTTATTTAATAGTATTAGACAAACAACAATTGGCGGCATACCCAAGGCAATCAACCTCGGTTCTACCCTTCACTCTTTCAGTTGAGCATTTAGCTGTCAACTAAAGGTGAGAATGAGAGCAGAACATGAGCTGTGGCTTAAGGGGCACCATTCACTCTGCAGTCTGTGGAACCCTGGGGCACACGCCTCACACTGCAGCTTATGAGAATGCGCCCTGGAGCCACAGGGGTCACAGGTCTACTACCCCACAACCCCTCACGACAAACCAGAAAAGGAGCAGTGGGTTTAGGTGGATTGAAAAAGAGCAAAGAGAAGCAAGCTAACTGCTGTTTCTTGGAGCCTACCAAGGCCCAGAGGTTGTACCGGAAGGCCAGTTACAAAGGAGGTTTAGGTTTATAGATCCTAGGTGAAGTGTTCGCTGTAGGACTGTGGATTTTAATCAGTGCCCAACATCAGGATTTAATGAGAATGGCCTGACAAGCAGGCTGACAGCACAACCTTGGAAATATACAAAGGTGAGAGGAAGAGAGGATGAGCTGCTACTGAACACATACAGATTCCAGAGGACCCCTAGAGAGAGCTGAAGTGGGGTACCCACCAAGCAACTCTTGGCTGATGAGGTCTCTTGGAAGAGCATCAGCTCCTTCATTTAAGGGCTCTCTTCTGCTACCCCACCCACCCCTACCCAGTCCTCTCCTTCACACAGGCCTGGAGACCAGGTGCCATGTATGAATAAATACATGTTCTCTTACTCTGGGCCAGGAAGAAGTGGCTGAAAGGCCCTTGACTCTGAGACCCTTCGTCTCTCTGGGAACTTGGGTGCCCAGGTGAGGGCAGAAGCTTCCAGCATTGTTCTGTTAATGACATGTTATAATTAAAAACCTAAAACATTGCCCTATGGCATGCTGAGGAAATGACAAAGCAGTGCTCTGACTCACCCTCCACACCACTGGGGTCCTGCTGATGCCTCAGAATCTGGAAGGTATGCTTCTAAAAGAGCAGGGGGTGGAGCAGCAGCTACTGCGGAGGACTGGGGATCGGAAGCACAGGGAGTGAGTCAGGGGTTCTTCTCCCACTGACAGTGGCAGCAGGAGAGGAAGGGCCAGGCACCAGGAGACCTGGGGTCACGCGCCTGCTGCATCATCGCCAACAAGTCATTTTCCTTCTCTGGCCTGGGTTTCTTCAGGTAATAAAAGTAGGGTAAATGGAAAGTGCAGGAAGACATTTTCTCTCAGTCTATGATTTGTCTGAGGGCTGTGGAGGCAGTCCCCTACTTCTCCTACCTACTCAGATAAACATGCTCCACAGGTTCTTTCCCCTTAATGTGCAAACCTGTCAGAACAGTATTTGCCTTGATCCTGAGGCTAGGTGGGTTATCTGCCTGTCTCTCACATCCTTCTCTAGGCAAGCTTTACCTGTCTAGCTCCTTTTCAGCAACATTCCCAAATGCATCTGAACACACCACTCCTGGCTGGGTTCTTCATGGTTCCCTTCTGGATCTTTGGAGAGTCACCTACAATGCGTCCACTTTTTTCACTACTACCAATTGACTGATAAATCCCAAACCCACAGCCCAGCACAGACCACATCCTCAGCTCCGGATCCTGTGGTCCAGTTCTCCACTAGACATCTTTTAACCTCAGTGAAATAGAGGCAATTTCACTTCGGAAGGTGCAAACCTGAACTTCAGATTCTTTGCCTTGATTTGTCTTCCTGCTAATTCCCCAGAGTACAGGCTCTAGGCTCAAAGTGCCTGCATTCAAATTCATGCATGGTCACCAGCTCTGTGCCCTTGGACATGTTACTTCACCTCTCAAAGTCCTAAGTTTTCTCACCTAAAATGAGGATAATTGCAGCACCAATACTATGATAATGATTCAATGAAATAATCTATGCAAAGCACATAGCCAAACATTTTGCACCTTATAAGGATCCAATAATTGTAACTGTTATTTTTGCTGTTGTTATTGATATTTTAATATTCTATTCAGCCACTTAAGCTTCAAAACTGGGAGTCATCCTAGATTTCTCCCTTTGCATTATTCTCTCTTTCCAATCTGTCAGTACATCCTACTGATCCTTTTCTCTTTGTTTTAGAACCCGCTCTTAACTGGTTTCTGCTCTTCTAGACTTTAGTTCATTCTCCACAAAGCCACTAGAATGATCTTTCTAAAGCACAAACAGCATTATGTTACTTGTTTGTCTAAAACAATGTAATGGTTCCCAAAGGTCTATATATATGAAGAAGTCCAAATTCATTTCCAAGATTTACAAGGTCCTCCCCAATCTGATTCTCGCCAGCTTCTCCGTTTCAGCTTCCAATGCTCCCCCCCCACCTTCTCCCCTTTCCTGTTACTCCCCTGCCCCAAATCCCTCTCCCTTGGTCACACTGCTCCCCCCAGGATAGCCACTCACACTGTGCTACCACGTAATACTTGTATTAAAGAACTTATCACTTGGTAGTAACGTTACTTACACATTTTCTCTACTAAACAGGACTGCTGGAGGGAGAGAGTACATCTTATTTGCCCTCTTTAAACCAATATCAGGCACAGCGCCTGGCACACAGGAGGTCCTCAGTTAGTATTCAGTGAATAGAGGAAGAAATAAACACGGGCAAGAGGCTGTACATGTGACAGGACTCTGCCAAGGCGCAGGTGCCACGTCACGAACACCTCTCCACCACTGCCCCAAATATCTAGAGTTTTGAGGCTACCATTGTTCTCCTACAATGTTGGCACACAATCCTCATTAGCCCACAGTCCTTGAGTTTCCAGGTGCTACAAAACCAAGAGGTTTTTTTACAAATGGCAACAGATGTCTCTTTTCACACCTACTCATCATTAACAAACTGCTCTTTGATCTGGGAGAGATGGGCAACACAGGCCAAAGGCGGAAGTGGTTTTTGTTACCCCCCACTGAGATTCCTGCTCATTTTGCAGCTTTCCCAGAACAAAGAAAATCAAAGTAGAGCTGTGAGATTAAAGATAAGGTATATGGGTGTCTAGCCAATGGGTTTCTGCCCTGGGCAGGTTTGCTATGGATTCAATGTGACCAAAGAAATTGACAGCAAAGCGTTCTTGGGGTGAAAGGGTTATACCCAACTTTATTTCCAGGTGGCAGGTCAGTCACTAGAATCCCGTTCACTCAGAGCGAGTCTGCAGGCAGCAAGCCGGGCTCTGCCTCTGGTTCCCTCTGTCCCACACAGCCGTCCTCTGGGCCTCTCTGCACAGTCGTCCCGCACAACCATCCTCTGGGCCTCTGTCCTCAGTGCTGCCACCACTCCAGCCTCTGCTCTCCTACAGTCTTGCAGCTGTGCCACCATGTCGCGCCCAGAGCACTGGGCGGAGCTCTTTATATAGAGTCAACAGCCATGTATTGCCCACAGGTGTGCAGTGAGCTAGTCAACCAGGGCCAGGTGAGAATCCTGACCACAGGAACTCTCATTTTATCCACAATGGGACTGGCACAGGAGGAAGCCAAAGAGACTCCCCACAACCCAAGAAATAAAAATAAAATAAAATCAGCCTGCCTAATGGCTGGTTGATCCCTGAGATTCTACAAGGGGGAATTTTTTTCTGTGGCTGATGGCCTTTTTTCCAGTTATAAAGTAGTAGTGCTAGAGCATAACATAAGCCAGAAATCAGTATGATTACACTTATGAGATCTCTTCTTGGGGTCGATTCTGATGGAGGAGGAAATGAAAGAAAGGCAGCACATATACCATGGAGGAGAAGGGTGCACAGCTGGGTCCAGAAGCCTGTTGTGTTCTTTACTAATGCCTCACTTTTATAATCAGGGTCTTCCTAAAAGCTGGGTCAACTTTCTTTAGTTTAATTACATTTTACATGCATGAGGAAAGGGGGCTATGTAAAGCAGTTTTCTGAAAATCAGAGCAACTCTTATGCAAAGTTTTCACTTTAGGCCTGGGTTCTCCTAAAGCCAAAGCACACCGGTATCTTCAACGGTAATGCTTCTGGTGAAATATTAATACTTCAAAAAAGGAACTGAACTTAAAAGGAATTGGGCAGGAAGAAACAGACAACAGGATCTAACTTGCCTTTGCCAAATTCTAAGCAAATCAGAGCAGATTCATAATTCGACCTCTGACCAGAGCACAAATTCTAGTGACAACTCGCCTACAAGTTTGTGCCTGCCCACCCTCACTCGAACTGGGGAACATTTTAAGGTTAAATTGTCCTAGAAACAATCCTCATTTAATATGAAACAGCACAAGAAAGCAATGAGAGGCCAAGCCCCATGTGTAAGGAGAGGGCATGTGCTATCCAGGCAGATGACAAAACACATTGACTTCTTAAGAGATGAAGATGAGGACTAGCTTTGTGAAAATATACAACATAAAGGCCTTTTACAATTGAAAAAGAAAAAAAAGAGCAGAAAATTTCTACGGCAGAGATGAGCACCATGGTGCATCCTTTCCTCAGGGAGGACTGCAGGCCTTTCGGGGCTGACCAGTGACAGGAGAGATTAAAAGCCTTCTCCTTTGTTATCTCCTCCACACCCGTCATGCCAGCCGGGCACGTCTGGCCTCCAGGAAAGGAACCATTCTAGACAAAGGACGGGCTCAGGGTTCCAAGGGATGACTGAGATGCCAAAGGGCTCAGGCTGTCTTTGGAACATTGGCTCATTCTCCCAGATGACCTGCTGAGGCTGCCATATGGCTGGCACATGACATTCTGTTCAGGATAATAGGGCCTGGGTCCCTGCCTGCTTCTGCCCTCTGGGCTGGGATGACAGAAGTAGAGCATGTCTGCTCTGAATCCACTGACTTGTCTGATGCCACTGCTGAGGAGCCATCGCTTTCAATATTCTCCATGGTGCCTTTTCCAGATTTTCAAGTATGAACGACACCAAGGCAAGGAAGGACTAAGGACGGGCTGATGCAACTATTGCTGGGAGAGAATAAGCAGATGAATGAAGGGACCTCTGGCCCAAGAGTAGTGAAGCCGGCGCAGAACCCAGATGTCATAAGTCCAGTGATCGATGTTTATCACCACTGCCAACAACAGAAATTCACTCTATATTAAGGAGTTTGTGTCTTCCTGTTTTATAGTCTGCAAACCACCTCATCAGAGGTTCCCAGATGATGTCATCATTCTGAACAGTTGTTGAAGGGTATACAGAAGGGTTAAACTCTAATAACCCAGAGGAAGAAAAATGGTCTTAAGTTTTAAAAGCTGAGATTTCTTGGCTCAAGTCTTGTGAATTTTCAGTTGCCAAAAATATGGCCATTGTATCTGCCCTCTGTATTTGAAAACACAGTAACAGTTGCTTGTCTATGGCAAATGTAGAGAATGATTCCTAATTGTTCAGAAGGATTTAAAGCATTACCATTATCTACACTCCATTAGAAAACTCAGCTGCACTCATTTTAAAAAATGGACTTCCTGGGCAAAGAGTACAGGGGACTGTGTACAATTGTTGAAACTTCCTGTAAACATACATTTATTTCAAAATAAATTTTGAAAAAGTGTGGTCCTATTGATGGAAATGAGGTCTCTGGTGAATTCTGTTCAGCCCAATAGCCCTGCACTAAAAATGAAGCTGTAATCAGGAGTGAGAACAATCAATACCCAAGATTTTATGGCCAGTAAAAGCTCTGCCAAGGGCCCAGCCTGGGCCTGAGTGTCACTTCACCTGTGACTCACCGGCAGACCTCTGTCTGGGCTCTGTATCTGGTATCTTTGAGCTTTTCAAATCTTTGTGTCCACAGAGGCAAAATGGGAGTTTACGTAAATTGGTGGCAACTGCCGATTTTTACTCAATTGGCTCAATACACAGAGGGTGTCCACAAAGCTGGGCCCTTCCTCCTTTGAGGGGTGGAGCCTGACTGAAGGACCAGGGTGGCAAACCGGGGCTCTGGAGCCAGATGCCACTTAACTAGACGTCTGTCCTGGTGATCTGCTCTAGACCCCAGCTTCCCTGGTAGGCAGGGTCAGCGCTAACAGCTCTCTCATAGAGCTGCTCGCACGTGTTATGCAATCGGGCAAGTACCAGAAAGTCTGGGCAAGGTGAAGGGCACAACCCTGAGGATGTGTGATTCCAGTGCTATTGCTGGAGATAATGATGCTCCGAACATTTTATTACCCTTTCCTACATTTATTCTTGTCTCCCTTTGTGAATTGCCTCAAGGGGTGCTAAGCTTTCCCTGGGCATCAAACACATCTGGAGATAATAGGGAGTTCAGAAATCTAGATTCTACTTTTGACTCTAAGCCTCTAAGCTTCAAGAAGCCAATGGAAAGCCAGGCTCTCTCCTCCAGCTTCAGTTTCCTCAACTATAAAGTGAGAGAGGCAGGACTAGACCCTCCTGATCCCTCAGCACCCCCTGAGTCAACAGATTTTATAATTCCGAGTTTGATGCCTCTGGGAAAAGCCTTTTTATCAAAAGTAAAATGATTCTCCACTCAAACTACTAAATTTTTCCTATCGCATTTGCATCGCCTAGGATACAAAGTGCAGGTGCTCCCTCTGCACCCAGACAGCGTGGCGAATGCTGCCTCTGATCTGTGAGTCAAACCACAAGCGCGTTTTGAGTACAAACTGGCTGATGGCATTGCACACAGAATGAGTCTCCACTGACACTTATGAATGTGGGTCTGGCACTCTGATGGGGTCCCAGATGGATGGCAGGGGTGCATTTTCTCCCTCACAATTAGGTGGCTTTGGGAAATACTGCCTGGAAGTGGACTGCAGCCTCTAGCTTCCCTGGACCCAGCGGTCAGGAGGTACAGGCCCTTCTACAGGTCAGCAGATCCTTCCAATTTCTTCTTTACATTTTGTGATATGCTTAAGGGAAGCTCATGTCACACACACCAGGACCTCGAGGTTTCCCAACTTCTTTTACAACACCATGTGTACTTCATGGATGATGGAGGTAGTTCTTTAACTTCTTCTGTGTGTGAGAGTGGGCCCCCAGCTCTCAGTGATACTTGTCACTGACAAGGGCTTGAGCAGTGAGCTTTTTGCTTTCAGAGTATCTTATGCTTTTCCAAGCAAATACGCCTTATCTGTTTTGGTCCTTAAAGTTTAAAGGCAGCAATGATTACCTCCACTGAACTTCATGCCAGCTTCACGAGGACAGAAGTTACATCTGTTCTGTTCTCTGCTTTATCTTTATAACCCACTATGGTGCCTGGTACCCAATACCCATTTGGAGAATGTTTGCTGAGTTAGTGAATGGATCTCTGCTATATGGTCAAGTTAAAGAACTGCTTACGGTTAGGCTGTTAATGAGAGGCTACTGGAGCACCTGTCCCCAAGTCCCCTGCTCTTTCTACCACCTTAGTGGCTATTTGAAGAGAGGTTCAAGATGGACTTGTGTAGACAAAACTAAGAATGAGGGTCTACCGTGACATTCAGCAGTGACCTTACAAACACGAAGTCCAAGAGGGGCCAGAGGACGGCATTTGGATGACGCCTCTCTCAGCACCCGGCACTCTGGGTGTATGGATTCACCCAATTCAGAAACCAGACCTGCCTCTCCCTCCCTCTGCCTTGGCATGCACTGCGCACACCACCTGGAATGTCCTTCTTGCCCTTCCCTCTCCAGTTACATGGCCAATTCCTCATCGGAGATCACTTCTCACCAGGATTTCCCTCTTCTCTCTCCTCTGCCACCCAAATCTGGGCTCACCGTTACCATACACAGTACCTAGCACACAATGTTGTATTTCCTCATTTTCGCAGCTCCCTCTCCCCTCTGCCAGCCCCACACTGTGGGTTCTTTTAGTGCAAGGATTGTATCTTTCCTGTCCATAAATAAGTTCCTAAAAAAGTGGTTGGTACAGAGGTTTTTAATAGTTGTTGCTGAATGACCTGTTGTGCGCAACACTCTATTGATCAAGAGATACAAGGTGACAAAGCTCCAATGAGCCCTTTCCCCATGGCTGGTGAGCTGCTGGTGACAGGGCAGCAGTCACCGGTGATGAACACACACACCCCAACATGACATTCGCTGCCCTGTGTCTGCAAGGTACTGTCTCGTACAGCTGCTGATCTGAGCACAGCAAGACGGGCTTCCGTGGATTTTCAATGGCGGGGATGGACATACAAGGACGGGCAATGCTCCAGCGATATACTCTGGCCCATTTCCTACAATGACCAGTGCCTCTGACCAGGGTTCCAAATTCTATCCCAGCCACAGAAAGCAGTAAAGAAAAAGTGTTGCTTTACACATGCAAACGGGCTGAACATTGTGGAAAAGACTGAGGGAAATTAGCCTAATTATCTTTGGAAGAAAAAGTGTGGTTGGCTTTCCTGTCACCACCTACCCTTATTACAGGCTTGGCAGCTCCTTGGTAAAAAGAAAGGATATATAAAAAAAGGAAGGGGGAGCATTTGGGATCTTCTCTAAAAAGCATACAGGGACAAAGCAGAGTTGCAACCAGAGTAAGCAAGAACTCTACCAGGTCTTGGGAAAAAAGACAGGACGGACCTCTGGGTTTCTTCCAGAGCCTTGTGTCTGTGCCAAGCTGGGGAGAAAGGGAGATATGCCTCTTTCATGCTGTGCATGCTGAAGGGCCCAGAGAGCCTTCAGGGCTGGGGGAACTCCGGTTCAAGCAGCCTTTACCACGGCACAAGCCTTGGCCGGTGCGGGTGGGGCTCTGCTTGAGGAGGTGCTCTAATCAAAAGTTCCCAGGCCCTGGGCTCCACCCCTGGTGGGCCGGTGACACCTTCTCTGCATGTGTCTTTCTGTATCATCCACCTGCCCAAGGGAGAGGAGGCCGCTGTGAAGGACCGAGGGGTCCCGCAGCAAGGGCACTCCCTGTATGAGTGGGCTTCTGCGGCCTCGCTCCCTCCCAGGCTGGCCCTGTCGCCTCTGCTGAGGAGGTAAGGGGGCTTCGCTGCTGACTAGCTCACCAAGGTATTTTAAAGGGACAAGTGAGAAAATGTGAGTAAAAATAATCGTAAATCGTAAAGGTGCTATCGGTGTGAAGAAGTATTATTATTACCAGCACTTTATTTAGTCGTTTACATCAGTACAGTACACTGACATAGCTTATGCTTTTGCTCAAATAATTAACATTCCTGTCTCTATGGAGGCAGCTATCCTGCAAGTGGCCAGCCCCATGGGAATTCCTGCCGTCTGCTTCTGCTGTTCTCTGGACCTGGAATGCCTTGAGGCCTCTCCAACTGGCGATTCCCTTAGGACCCTCATCAGTCTGAGCCCTCTCCGTCTCTCTCTCTCTCACAACAGCCCATCCATTTCACCCATGGTCTTACCATGGCGGGTGGCACTGGCCACCTACTTGCTTGACTTCCTGGTTAGATTGTAAGTTCCTGAAAGGCAGGAGCTATGCCTTATTAGTGGAAATAAATTCATGGGCCAGCACATGAAATATTTCCATGCCCACTCCCCTGAGGGAGCAAAGTCTGCCTGAGAACATGCTCACTGATTATGAGTGGAGTTACAGTGACATGCACAAGGTGCAGATGACAGTGGTCACAACAAGCCACAGCTGACTGCAAAGGAGGCACTGAAAGTCATCCTGCGAGCATCCCCGAGGAGCTTGGTGCCGTTTTCCCAAGTTTGTAGATAAGGAAATAAAGAGGTAATCTGCCTTCGGTCACAAACCTGAATAGCAAGATTTAAGTCAGTTTGATTCTAATGTCTGTGGTCTTAATCACTACATCAGAAAAAGATCATGCACAAAAAAAATGGAAAGGAGAGGAGAAAGAGGCATTTATAATTTATAAAGAAAGGAATACTGTCATACTTTTGGCTTGATTTTATTATTGTTTTAAGCTCTAAGTAGCACTATTTCCCCACATTCCTTCTTCTAGTCTAATGACCTAGCAAGAGTACTGCAGCAGACAAAGAAGTAAATAAAAGTTCCTATGAAACAGAACAATAATGAGAGGATTTCCAGGCAGGAACTGAGCCAAGATCCTGCCTCCCTCAGTCTTGGATGCTGGTTCCCACCTCTCCCTTCTACCTCCACCTTTGAAGTGGCAAGGGTCTCTTCTCTGCCATCTTTAACCCGACATCAAAGCCTGGAAGTTGCTTCCAGGGATGACAGGACAGGGGCGTAGCAGGGACCCATCCCCACGGTCAGAGCCCCTCCTTGTTCAGGTGCTCTGGTGTGGACACAAAATGAGGGTGGCAGGCCCAACAGGCTCATTTGCTTCAAGTTAAAGAGAGGTTTCTTGGGAATTCTTTCCTTTAAATATCTGGCAGGCCAGGCAGAGTGGATATAAGTGGGAGGCATGTAGGTAGGTAAATCTGCACCTCTGGGAAACCTGTCTACTTTTTAAACATTTCATGTTCAATGACCAATACCATAATAATAAAGAGGAAGTTCTCATCTAAACCCCACCCCAACCCCATAAAATGGCTGAAAAAAGGGGTGTGAGTGTGTGAAGTCCGAAGAACCATCCATGGCCCTTGTCTCCCTGCCCCTGAAAAAAAACACCCTCATATGATCCAGTGAGGAAAAGGCTTTAAAAATATTCTGGCTCCACCACCCATTAACTGTGTGACCTCAGAAAAATGACTTTACCTAGCATTTCTGTAAGATTTCAAAATAATTGGGCTTATCTTAAAGGGTTGTTTTGAGGGTTACAGGCTTACTATACAGAAAACCTTCAAAGCTGCCTGGCAAATAACTGCAGTAAGTGTTAGCTATTAATCTGGGTTAGTGTTGTTGGTATTAGTATTAGCTTCACTATTTTCTCTCTGCTGTTTCCATTGCCCTGTGATAATATAAACTTTGGAGATTCCAGAGTCTTCTATGTTCCAAGTTCTCTCTTGGAATATTCTTTGTAAGATGGGACAAGGAAACTGGTTCAAATAACTCCCCTTTTCCTGGCACTAATAATAGAAATACGTTAATCATATAATCAGCAACCAGGTAGTGGTCTTATTAATACAGCTGTCAGCACATTAGAAGTTAAGTGTTTTGCAGAATAAATGCAAAACATATACTTAATGTCATTATTCTTCTTGAGATGCATCACACACTCAAGCCCTCCTCTGATATCTATCTTAATAGAAAAAAATCCATGACATAGATGATTAATAGCACTGAGACCTGGCTTCCTAAGGAAGGCTGGGGGGTGGAAGAAACACCACTAGATGCTCAAGTAGTGGGAAAGTCAGCCCATGAGAGACCAGACTGAATTCGTGGTTGTGGAAAAGGCGAGTTAGGTAAATGGAGAACTCACTTCTGGAGCATTCTAGAAAGCAAGGGTGGAGGTTAGTGACACAATACCTCCCAGCCCATGGTGTTACAAGTACCTAGATTTTCACCCTTTCAAAGGGTTAGAAATACTGTATGACAGTTTAAAAACATGGTCCCCAAGTAGTTTTATACTGTTTCCATTTAAAAGTGGGTGTATTCCTTTTGAATATGGGATATGACTGCTTGAATAAGAGAATATGATAGAAGTGATGTGTCAGTTTTGGGGCAGTTTCCACTTTCTGTTTCTTCAGACACTTGTTAAACCAAGCTGCTTGGAGATGACCCACAAGGAGAGGAATGGGGTCCACAGCTCTCAGCCCTAATGGAGCTTCTAGATGACAGGCAACAGCCAGCAGCCCCTGCTGCGAGTGAGCCATCTTAGAACTGCACCCTACAGCTCCCAGCTGAGCCACCCCAGTTTATGATACATGCAACGGAGATGAGTCTCTGGCTGAGCTGTGCCCAAGTTGTAAATTCATGAGTCAAATAAATGATTGCCTTTATTTTAAGCACTTGGGGGACTGTCTATAACATAGCTTGGATAACTGATATACTTCATGTTTGGGAAGAAACCTTCCTGGATCCTTTCAGGTATTCTATCTGGAAATACTGCTATTTTTTCTCTCTACTCTTAAACCAGTTGAAGACTGAAATTAGCTGTCAGAGCTAGTATTGCACAAGCCAGGGAGCGTTTGGGCAGAATGCAGATTTGTTGTGACAATCCCTCAGCAAGTATTCAGATTGTCTTTCTATGCATCAAGCAGTATAAAACTTGTCCCTAAAATGTCTTGTTCCAGTCTCAAAAAAATCAGGCTTCCTGTTACAAATCATAGAAATGCAAATTA
Source organism: Manis javanica (assembly GCF_040802235.1). Taxonomy (NCBI): domain Eukaryota; kingdom Metazoa; phylum Chordata; class Mammalia; order Pholidota; family Manidae; genus Manis; species Manis javanica. Next base: position 97,715,921 of record NC_133163.1, on the reverse strand, counting down.
TATCAACAAGGTACAATTTATACTGGTCAAATTAGCTGCTTTTTTTTTTAAATGATAAGGTTTAACACTGGTGAAGTTGGAATGAAATCGGTATATTATACATGGCAAAGTAAGCTAGTACAAGCATTTAGGAAACAATTTGGCAGTGTGTAACCACATGCTCCCATCCATACACATCAACAATTCTAACATTTGACTCAGGAATCTTACTTCCAGTAATTTATCCTCAGCAAATAATCTAAAGTAAGATGGATAAAAAATAATCTTATTAGAGGAAGATGCTTATTGTAGCCTCATTTATCATGGTGAAAAACCTGGAAACAGGTTAAATTTCTAAACATGGAGTAGTTAAAAATAAAAATATAATGCACCAGCCTCATTTAATATTATGTAACCATTAAGATGATAATAATAAGACCAGCAATCCTTAGCTTATGGTGCAACACTAAGTGGGAAAAGAAATCAGAACATAAGATTGTATGTAAGAACTGATTACAATTTTATAAAAACAGAGATACATATAGATAAATATTAAAAGGGAACAGATGAAGACAAAATAAGTCATTTTATATAGTGGTTTATATTAGTTTTTCCCCTTTTTTTAAAAAAACCTCTATTTTATTAATGATTAAAACAGGAAGGATGGAGAGATGATCCATTAAGAAAAATGAAATCATTCTCCATCCCAATTAAGAAGAGCATTTATTTGGTGAAGACAGTTACTGCCTGTCTGTTTACCAGAACCAAGAACTGATACTTGGATCCTATGCAACGTGTTTCTTGAAATATATAACTTACCTTACATGGTAACTTCCTAGAAAATAAGTCTTCTATCATTTTATGTCATAGTTATATTATGGGTGTTCAGTAAGAGAGAAGTAGGTAATTCAATGAGTACAGTTAGGTTAGCATATTATATTTTTGGCTTTGTTCCTCTCTCCTTCCAACCTCCTACTTTTTCCTTCCTGGGCTTCCAAAACATAGAGTGCAAAAATAAAACCAGCAACGACAGTTCTTATTTTTAGAGTGAACTTCAATCTGATTTTCACAAAGATCCATGCCAATTAAAAATCACTAATGTTCCTCTTGGTGCTAGTAATGTAGTGATGGTCTTCTGCATTAAAGATTAAGAATTGCAGTCACATAGGAGAAAGCAAGCCTGGCTTAGACTTCGCAGTGGGCAAATAAATATACACCAGCAAAAGCACATGGAAAACTATTTGCAATTGTGTATTTGGATATTTAAAGCCAAAACCATTTTTACCCTAGTTGTTCAAATATTGGCATTAAGGTCTCCTTTCTCCACTCTGAAAATATGCAAAGGAAAATGGAGAAGGAAGACCTGGCTCATTCAAATCCTACACTTCTTCTTAGAGTCCCGGGAGTGCAGTGGCGGGAAGCAAGGGTGCTTTCTCTGCCACTCTTCTTGCTCCTAGTTGGTGGTCACCCTAGGGCGCCACAACCCGCAGGAATGGCAATCTAAGCTTTATGTAGGTTTTACTTGAATGTGAGCAAAACATTAAGTACATGTTTCCATAAACTAATTTCTAAGCGGAACTGTTTACATTTTTCCTTAAAGGTAAATGGCTGCTGGAACACTGAATCTATTTCAGAATTTGGTCTCAATGGGCCATTTTCTTAGTCATAAAATAAATACCTTAGCAGTGAGGGATGCTTCTGTAATTCTGTCTCTAGTTGTTAGGGCAACAATAAGTCAGACGTAGGTTCTCTCTGTGGCCCTTTTCAAATCAGCCCACTCAAATGCTAGTACAAATGGAAACACCAGCTTGCCAGCCGCTAGGGGTGAAGAACTCTCTTGGTTGCTAAAATGTCAACTCCCCTTTGGTTCCAAGCCTTCCAAGCTAAGCATCCTATTGTGCACAATGAAACAGGCAGAAGTTAAGATGTCCTTTGCCAGGATAAAATGAAATTAGGTTAAATTAAATTAACTATATAAACCCCTGAACCGGATAACTTTGGAGAGACCCAAAGACATGATATTTCTAGCTCTTTAAATCAGAAAAACTTGGCCATTCTCTCCTTTCTGTCTTCCATACACACTTGGCCATTCTCTCTCTTTCTGTCTTACATATGCACCTACAGACTAAATTATTTGAGTTGTTTAAAAGAAGTTATGTTAGCAGCTCTTGATCAGTGCCAAAGCAAAAACCGCTTAATATTTAAGTGAAGAAATTTGTAGCACGAAGCATTATGGCTTTGATCTTAATTGACTCCTGGTACTGTGACTTACACTGGAGCTGTCTGTGGGCTTTTAACACTACAGAAAGCTCCCTATCTCTTCTTTGCTCCAACAGCCCCACAGCAGGTTTATCAAGTGAAAAGGCCCACTTACTGATGCAAATGTTTAGGTGGGTGATTAAAGACACTTTGAACTCAAATTCTCTTGTGATCTAAAATTTGCTCAAGCAGAAGGTGGCTTTAGACAAACCTGAAGGTGCGTCTATAAATGATGATTGCTGAATCTCAGTTAATTTAGAGATGTTTTTCTTTGAAATGCATGTATTGCAATTTGCTGGTGACCTCAACTTGATTGAAAAACAGGAATGTATCTGAAGTCCATGCTTACCATTACGCAGCTGAAAGTTTTCAGATGAAATTTGTAACAGTGCTCTGAGAGGTGTCAGAATGGTTGAACCGGAAAAGATCTTGGTTCCCACACTGAGTAAATGAAGATTCAGCAGTGGCACCCTTGAGGAGACTGCCCCTGTAGACCACCGTTAAGTACACTGGCACCTTTTTTAAAAGTTAACATTGAAACCTAAGACTACATGGCATCTGCCCAGAGCTGGCATTCACTTAGCACACATTGCAGGGTCTGTTTTAGGTAATCAGTGCCCATGCCAGAGGGCTGGCTATATACAAAGTTGTCACTCTGCAATAGACAAAACTTTTAGGATTATAAATTAAGAGAATTCTCAAGGATGCCAATATTTGTATCTTAGAGTTTTAAGGCCTTGGATATAGATTTTTCTAAGTGTGGCAAAAGTATCAGAGTGAGTTAAGCCTCCTCTGGGATATTAGCATAAATCTATACAGAGGAAAGGACAGACCAAATGAAATGAGCAGCATCATGCCAGTGCTTAATCACTTTGATTTTATGCTATCAAACTGCCAAAAAGCATGCAGGCCTAGTCTAGAAGTCAAAGGATTCAGCTACATAGCTCAACTTCTCAAGAAGAGTCCTGATTAAAACTTTTTTTTTCTTAATCCTCCATGTCCGAAATTAGAGTTTTGAGAATGTGGTTACCACAGTTACAATACAAATCCAGAGCTGACATCCTTTTACACCGATGTCCTTCTTTCCTGAAGTGTAAAGATCACCAGCAGTAACCCCAGAGTCTATTTTGCCTCAGTTTAGAGCCGAGAAAAACAAGGCCCAGGAAAGCAGGCGGCCTGAGTTATGTGATGTGGTGGCAACTCAGACCCTTAGAAAACGTGACTTTTACCGAGTCAGGTCTGCCTACTCAGATCAATACAAAATAAATGGTATTGGTGACAAGGAGCAATGAGGACAAGCTACATGACCTTCAGGGGCCAGAGAAAAATGAAAATGTGAGGTTTCTTATTCAGAAATTATTAAGAATTTCAAGTTAGCTATAGCAGAGCATTCTAGGCATGGGGTCAAGTGCAAGAGCACAGGTGACATATCTACCAAATTGACCTTGGGTGCAGTTTTGGCTCTTTGAAGGCAAAGGAGAAAAGAGGCTCTTTGAACACTGAAAATGCTCAAAAGTTATCTTTTGCTTGGGCAAGTGAATGAATAAGTGAATGAGTGAAGGAGTGTGCCTAGAAAATTACTAAGACTCAGGGTCAGGTTGAGTCAGCACTGTAAGTCACCATGAGTACTTGGTCACAACCCATAATCTGAAAATACTTCTTAAGATAATAAACCTTCCCATCCCCAGCCGAAGTAAGTTGCCAGAACCATGTCTAAGACCTAAGTGGCAATCTGTACATGTGGTAGCATTACTGTGCTTTTGCTCAAAAATGCCAACTTCTTACCAGTACTACTCTTGTATTTTTGCTGTCTCTTTCTGCATCTAGAAGTATCCTAGCCATCCAGATATGTTTTATGGAACCTATCTATGTGCAAAACTGACACCGCCTTCAGAAACAAATATTTTGTACATTACCAGGCATTCTTGATTTAAAAACACTAGTAATAGTAACAGAGCTACTACAATTTATCAAGTTGTTATTATGTCAGACCATGCTAAGTGCTGTGCATAAATTTCCTTCTAAAAAAGATCTTATGACATCACTGTGAGAGATATATTATCCTGGTTTTCCAGTGAGGAAAACAAAGCTCAGAGGTTGAATGGTAGAACCAGAATTTGACATTAGGACCATTTGGACTCCTGGAAACTAATAGTTCTTTGGAAGGAAAATAGCGTAGGTTGGATATACAGAGAATAGCAGGACAAGGGGGCTACAGCTTACTTTCATTTGATAAGGCCTGAGTGAAGTTTCACTTCGGTGAACAAAAATGCAATCATAAAACACTGAAAGTAGAAATTTGAGGTACTGAAAATTGAGGCAGTTAATTTTACAACTTATTGCAAAGGCAGATCAGTTGTACAAAGACAGGTAAAGGAGGAGCCTCCTCACCCATATTTTAGGGGCCTTAGGACTGATTTATTGCATTATTGTACTAGGGAAAGAGGTTTAACAGTACAGAGTGAAGGACTCAGAGCCAGGCTAATATTCCATCTCAGGTAATCTGCAATATATTTCATTAAGGGACAAGAAAGATAAAAAAAAAAGGGCAATTTTCTTCAGTAGATAAAAGAATTACAATATGTAACAAACACATGAAACCTTAACTTCAGAGCTTCAGGAGTTAATGGCTTTTTGAAGTAGGAACCATGAAAGAATGTGAATATATAATCATGAAATGTCTCAGAGTTGAAGAGAATAGAGTCAGTGTTTCTGTTCCTACCTCTCAAGAGACAAAAGTGCCTTCATAATTATGGCTTGTATTTACTAAGCTGTTTCATTGTTATTCTGAAAAAAATCAGTGAGAACGTTTGATATTTTGATCTGGGTGATGGTTACATGAGTGTAAACACATGTCACGATTCATCAAGCTGTACACTAAGATGTGGATTTTATTGTATGTACTTCAATAATTAAAAAAATTTTAAATCCATCACAAAACAAAAACAAGCAAACAAACAAGAGTCTGCAAAATGTTCACCTGGCAGGGATACCTTATTTCTCATTTAAAACAAGCTACAGAAAAAAAAAGGAGAAAGATACGGGGAGCATAGTGAAAGCAAATTCATTTTATATATTCGGTCCACTTTTTTGTAGCATTGTTGTTCAATGTCGTATCTTTTTATATTTTTTAATTGCCTAATTAAATGAAAATTCTGTTTTAGGCTTGCAAAATTTTTGAATGATAGCAGAAAAGTATTTCTGGCCAAACACCAAAGTTTTATAGCTTGAGTGCATTCATGAACATGTTTATGTAATGTACACTGTGTATACATTATATGCATATGTAACGATGTATAAATTATAAATAGTTTGTAACAAAATATTGATTTTGTTCATGTACTCCCTGGTAAGCCAGTTCTCTCCAAGTCAGTTGTGGTGGTCCCGTTCTCCTGCTCCGCACTGCTTTAGGCATCAGCATGAGCAGGTGTCATGATTCTATCCATGGAGACTGAGAAGTCTGTTCCTTGGACAGGTTTCTCAGGAAGACTTAGTCTCTTGATCTTCTAGATTCTTCCCTGGATTGTGACAGTTTTATTGGGAATGTGAAAAGAGCTAGCCAACAAAAGGCTGAGAGTGGCAGCAAGAACAGAGAAGACACATGAGCCTTTGATGATGTTGTTGAGCAAAAGAATTAACCGACTTTGGAACCACCCCATCAGAACTTCTTAATGTGCCTTAAAATATCACACGTCTTCATTGTTTAAACAATTTTGTTTTGGGTTTGCTGTTACTTGTAGGCCAACCCAACATTACTGAGCATCTATCATGTCTGAAGAGCTATGCTGGCCAATTTCCACGCATTATCTCTAATGGATTTCACATCTCTTTAAGATAAGGGATATTTTCTTCATTTAATAGAAAAGGAAACTAAGACTTGGAGAAACTGATGATATCCAATTTCTCACATCTGGTTAGCAGATAAGGCAGGATTTCAATCTAAGTCTGTCTGACTTGGAAAGTTACCACTTAAAAGCTCTATATGTGTTTGTGTATATGTATGGTGGTGTTGTATTTTTATATATGCCCACACTTTTGTACTTACGGTGAAGGTGTTATCTGTGGTAGCACAGTCATTTGTCACATTATTGAGTCTTTGATAAAATATTAAAAATAGTGGTACATAACAGATGGTATATGCAACAAAATTAAGCAAATGACAAGAACTGGGAAGAGTAGCTATTCCCAATTTTCTTTCTCCATTGGGAGTTACTAATTTTCCTTCTCATGGGTCAGAGTGTTCAAGCTTGGTTGTTGTGGCTAGCTGACCACATCTGCATTAAATATTTATCAACTTGTACAAAGACAATTAGTGAGAATGAGTGTTTAAAGGGAAATATGTGTCTATGGAGAAAATACTGAATCAAAGATGGCAATTTGCTGTATAGGGACTACCACGCACCCTCCCTTTTTCATCAAACACTTTGCTAATCAATCAAGGCATTTCTTTTTCTCCCTGACCTTGCATGTAGTTCCTACATCCAATTTCTACAATTCAAGCTGCAGCAGCCGCTGCCAATCAGACAGATTTGGCTCTCTACTTTGAAACTCATTTGCCATGTCTATCCTATGTGTTCAATGGGGGATGGCTCTTCAGGGATGTAACTGAAATTACAGGGAAATTGTGCAATGGTAGTGTATCAATCCCTGAGAGCTGAATGAGGGGCAATTACTGCTAACTGGAAATATTATCTATGCATTTCTGAAAATTGAGTCTAAAAACTGTATTAGCAGCAATGAAGTTTAAGTGATCCCAAAAGAAAAGGGTAAAGTGTTGTAAAATGTAAATGGCAATAACGAATTTGAGAAGTTGGACTATTTGCATGTCTGTATCTTTACACAGAGAGCTATATGCACATTCATGAAGTGGATTCACATTTTCTTTTCATAGCCATAAGTTTTGATCCTATTATCTAGGTAATTAAATACAAAAATAAATATAGCAGTAACAATCCTACCACCAGAAAGAACCTTGGAGATTATCCAGTCTCTCTGCCGCCCATCTCCACCGCACCTTGTTCTAATGAGAAAATTAAGGCCAGCAAGGCCACTGCTTTGCCCATAGATATCTGGCTGGCTAACAGTTGAGACAGGCTGTTTCCAGACCACAGCTCTGTCCTCCTACTCCTTTTTAAATTGCTCTGATAGCCTTTTCAATGATGGATACACATACTGAACTTTAAGATTCTATTAAACCTCAAGAGATTAGTGAAGTGTGTGGCAAGGAGAAGAGAGAGTGATTAGAGTGATGAAGTAAGAAAGTGAGGGAGACATCTCTGTTGACTCTCCACAGCTCTGTGGGGACCGAGCAGAAGGCAAGCTCCTGACCTTCTGATTGAGCTGAGGACAGCAAGCCTCATGAGTTGGAGATACTCTCGGCTATTAGTGGATGGGGCAGCATAGTCTTACTGAGGAAGCCCACCCGACTGGCTGAGAGACAGTGCCATGGCCCGCAAAGGATGTCTGGGTTTTCTCTGTCGCCTTTAGTCAGCTATTCTCGACTGAATGGGTAGCTCCATATAGTACTCCATTCCTATAGTCTTCCAAAATGGTCCCCAAGTCCCCAAAATGCTCTTGTTTATTCAGTTACCCCATGAAAAACAACTATATTCAGTAAATTCAGTTAATCAGGTAAATAATATTTACCCTCACAAGGAATAAATGAATGACTATATATAGTAGGCTTAATACAAAGTAGGACATGAAGATCAATAAGGTTAATTTTTGTGTTATTACTACTATAATGATTACATTTAAAAACTCCCAATTGATTATTCTAAAAGTAACAGGGCCCTCTTTAGCGCTTAAGTCCTATGAATTTATTGAATTGAGGAAATTTTATGGTAAGTGGTTGGAAGCCTGAGTTTTGAAGTCAGACAGGCTTAGACATTGTTTCAAGCAAGTTACTTAACTGTGGTAGACAGAACACTGACCCCACCTCTCTCTAAAGATGCACACACCCTAGTCCCTGGAACCTGTGAATATGTTACTTTCCAGGCAAGAGAGACTTTGCATAAGTGATTAAGGATCTTAAAATAGGGAGATTTTCCTGGATTATCTGGGTGGGCCCAAAGCCACCACAGAGAGCCCTTAGAAGGTGGAAGAGGGAGGCAGAAGAGCCCAAAAAGGAAATGTGGCTATGGAAGCAGACTTTGGAGTCATGGAGTGACAGGCTTTGAAGATGCAGGAAAGGACCTCAAGCAAAGAAATGAAAGCAGCCACTAGAAACTGGAAGTGTATTCTGCCCTTGAGCCTCTAGTAGGGACACAGTCCTGCAGATACCTTGACTTTAGCCCAGTGAGACCCATTTGGGCCTCTGACCTCCACACCTGTAAGGTAATAAATCTATGCTGTTTAAGGCTTCTAAGATTGTGGTAATTTGTTACAACAGCAATGGGAAACTACCTGATGCTCCTTGCACATCTGTGTCCTCATCTATAAAATGGGAATAAAAAAGTATGTGTCCCAAAGGGCTGATACGAGGATTGTATAAGAGAATACAAACAAAACACTTCAGGACTTGAAAGTGATTAAGAACTCAATAAATTTTCACTGTCATTATGTATATGGTACTATTGTACTTAGTAGGGATTTATTTATACATTACTGATTATAATTAGTGATTCCATAAAATGTAATTCATTGTACAATAGCAATACCTTATATTTGAGTAGCACCTATCCATTTTTTACAAAGCACTTTCACCTCTACTGTCTTATTTGATGCTTATTATAATTGTGAGTCCACAGATGAGGAGACTGAGCCTCCCAGGGGAAAGGATTTCTCTAGGTCATTCAGAGAGCATGCCATTGGCCAAAACTGGAGTCCAGGTCATCTGATTCCAAATACAGAAGTAGACGCTCAATTTCATCATGTCACATATGGAAATATACGTGCATGGTATGCAGTCTCTTAATATGGAACCAAAATAACACCAAATGATGATGGGGTTGCTCATCACACCCCAGACCATTTCCATATTATCCCACTCAACAGTGTTTTCTGCCAGGGCCCCCAGTCCCTGCTTCTCCAAGCACAGCCTGAGTACTCTCTCTAATGCATCTAGTCAATTGTGCAAAGCACAAGGGAAAAAATTCCATCCTGACCACAGCAGGCAATCACCTTATGCCCTGAAGCATAAAGTTTGATTACCCTTATCTCAGTTTATCATTAAATCAAAAACTGTTGCTATGAATACTGGCCTAGAACTCCATTTATGAAATGATACAGTCCAGTCAGCAGAAATAAGTTGAGTGCCCTTTTTCTTTCTTAATTTCTGCTCACTGTGGAAATCTTTAGCGAACTGGAAAACAAAAGCCTCTTTAGCTTTGAGCAGATTTTATTACCTCCTTCACTCTCCCATGAGCTAGTCCAGATGCCTTCAGCTCCTATGCCTTCTCCCTCTGCTGTATGGAGGTAAGAGGTTTCAGATCTACTACCTAGTGGCCTGCGGAGGATAAGGTACTATCCTTGAAGTACCTTACTTGGATGGGAACCTACACCTTAGCAAGATGCCAGGCAATTTACAGGCACATCCATGGTTGAAATACTCTTGTCTACACTAGAGCATCGCTTTGTGATGAAGGGACTGTGGAGTGTGTGAGTCACCTAAAGTGCCTGGTAAAAATGTACATTCCTGGGCCCCATTCCAAACTTAGAAAAACAGACCCATTGGTACCAGGGCCCTGGGAATCTTCATTTAAATCCTATGTGATTCTGATGAATTGCAGTAATTGAGGACCCCTGATAGAAATCAAAGATGTAGTCAATGATGGGAATGATTTAAGAGTGTGCCTGCGTTTCCATGATGTTACTCAGGTTTTAACTTGAATAACAGATTGTTGTCCGAGGGGCAACCAGCATACAACACGTGCCAGTCGTCTATGTTTGTCCACCATAACAACCAACACTGGAAGCCAGAAATGGCTAACATCTGAGTCAGGAATATTCAACTAGGCTTTGAGGTCTTGGGTAAATCTCTAGGCCATTGGACCTCTCCTGCCAGATTCCTCTTTCTAGTCTGGCTGAATCTGCAGCAAGGGTCATGGGTGGGGGTAGAGGGTAGCTGGTGTGAAACTGGCTTCACAGTCTATAGATCAGTTAAAGAGATATAAAACCACAAGTGAAAAAGACAGCACAGTGTAAGGGTTAAAAGCATGTTCTCTGGAGCCAGCCAGCATTTGCTTTTGTTAACAGACACTGAGATATAAATACATATATATAAATATAGCACTCACTACCTGCCAAACACTATTCTAAATGCTGTTCAAATATTAATTCATTTGTGTGTCACAACCCTACCAGGTGGGTGCTACCACCATCATCTACTTCTTATGTGGTGAAATGAGGTCTCAGAGAGGTTATGTAATTTGCTTAAGATCACACAGCTTATCATACAGCCAAGACTCAAACCCTGACAAGCTGGCTCATGTTCTTAAACACCTTATTGCACTGCTTCTCATCAATCCAAGTTGCCTGGTTCCACTACTCATTACCTGTTTATGCTGGAAAAATTACTTAACCTCCCAAAACTCAGTTTCCCCCTTTGTAAAAAGAGGTAGTTATTACTATTAGTACCCACTTCAAAGAATGCTGATCAAATCATTTAATATATGCACTTACAAGAGTATCGGGCATGGAGTAAGCATTCAATAAATGCTGGCTCTTAGTTAGCTACATTAGTCCTATACTCTGAGGGGCAGTGGTGAGGATTAAATTAGGTAACATATTTAAAGTGCCTGGCATGGTGCCACAGCACACGGTAAGCACACAGTAAATGTTAGCTGTTATTATTAGCCAAGTTGAGCCAGGCCCGTTTATTTTAGGTCCTGTCTAGAAGGCAACTGTGCTCTGTGCAGGGGGAGGCAGCATGCCCTTCACTTCAAAAAGTAACTGGGTGGGAGCCAGACTAATTACCAGACTCAACAGGTTTTCTGCTTCATGTCACTGGAATATTCCTGAAAAGTTCCTGATATTGAATTTTTATATACTTAATCCTTTTTCCCCACTGACCTATTTTATAATTTCTGATAGATCTCTGAATGGCAGTGGTTCTTCAGACTTAAGGGTCTTCTCTCAGACTCTCTGTCATATACCTATTAACTTGTAAAAGCCTTAAATAACACCAAAGAAAATTGAACCACTGGAGCCATTCTTGGCAAAGAAATTGGCTTAATCATTCCTTAATGTAATTTTTTTCATTTTATTTTCCCTTTATTATATGTTCTAATAAGCATGTTTATATGACACAGAACTTCTGGTCTTCCTCCCCATGAAGCTTATTGCCTCCATTATTAAGTATAACCACAGGTTGATTACAATGTTATATCAAGGGGTTAATGATGGCTTGGAAAGCCTCAGACCCAAAAAGCCTAGCTTGGAGTAGGAATGTGCATGGGGTGGGGGTGAGAGAGTTGGGTAAGTAGGATTGTGGGGAGCCATGGATAGGGGAGTTATCTTGAACGCTCAGACCCAGAAAGGGGTGCTGAATTTCCACAGCCTCTTAAGTATGGGGCTTTCCAAAAAGAAGGATTAGTAACTTTCCAAGTTATTTTTTTGCTCTATTAGGAAAAGACCACCATAGCTCTAACCTTATTCCTTGCAGCTTACCAGGAATGTTAGGCTATATCTGCAATATTATAAAAAGGGAAACTCAATTTAATGCATTTACTAAAATATTTGCTGCATGTCTACTGTGTCACTCACTTTGCTAACTTACAGGAGTAAACAGGCAATCTAGCTTCATGGGGGAGCAGTCTAAGGAGCTCCTAGAGTCCAATTAGTATCATTCTCAATTTCAACACATTTCTATGTCTCTACCACTTCCTAGCTCCACATCCCTTTCCTCCCATATGCATATGCAATTTATTCTCTATTATAGAGTCTTTGTCTAAAGTCTTTTGAAGTTAAAAAAAAAAAGATGAAGCTAAGGAAGCAGTGACCCTCTAGTTTGGTTTTGCTAAAGAACTCTGTAGGGGGAACCAGCTTGCTGGGTAATTTGAAGCAAATCAGTGTTAGCCCCTGTGATGCTCCTGTGTAATGCTGAACCAGTTGACACCTAATGTGGGGGTTTGAGCTCTGATCACGGAGCAATCTAGTGAATCGCCATAAAATTGATCCCATTTATTCTGATGGCTTAAGCTGCGGGCCATCTGCTGAATGGCTAAGTAGAGTAGACCAATGACACTCAATAAATATTTGTGGATTGTATGGTGAACTGCCTCTTCACACCTGAAAGGCAAGTGTGTCCTTGGTTAGGACTCAAATGTGGATAACTGATTTAGAGACCGACCCCCACCTCACCCCAGGGCCTTTGCCTAAGCTGTTCTCTATGCCTGGAATGCCCTCCCTCTTACCACCTCCCCCGCCACCCCCCACTGTCCACCTGTCTAAATCCTACCTAGTTCAAGGTTCAGCTCAAATATCAGTGGCTCCACAAATCCTTCCCTGACCACCCAAGCCAGCAATAGCTTGTGCTCCTCTCATTTTCCGTAGGTCTGTGTGTACGTTTTCTAGCATTTAAAACAGTCATCATTGTATTCTGGCTATGTACAAACCTTGTCTTTTCTATACCACTGAGTAAGACTGTTGATCTCTGGAAGTGTGTCCGCTCCTTTTCGAACCACTTCCCCCACTCTGGCACCTACTTGTATAGAGGAGACACCCAGTAAAAGGTGGCTGAATGAACAAATGGTTACCGGAGCAATGACAAAAACAGAAACAACTGCAACATTCTTTATTCCTTCTTCTTCTGTAGCTTTAAAATATGTATTTACTTGATCTACTAATTACCCAGGGGAAGTCTGGGGACTTACTGATATATGTCAACAACTCTACACACCAAAAAGGCTTCCAGAGACCTTCATAAGGACAAGGGGTGCCTAGACCAGTGTAGACACTGGGGGGGTCTGAGTCCCTGGTTTGCTGACAGCCAGCTCTTGGGAATGGAAGTGTTATTTTCTCAAAGGGCTTCATCTGTTCTGGTTCACATGTGCCAGTTGGTCGGCTGAGTAGAGACTCCTGACTTTATTTTTAAATACAGACTCCAGTAATAGGCTAAGTGATGGCAGATCTTCCAAGGCCTTATTACGCATGTACCAACATTTTGGACTTTTAAAACCCAAGTTTCCTTCCCCTGAACATATGTTGAAAACCTTAGATTTCAGCATTATATGGAGTGGTAATATATATATTTTTTCCCTCCCACAGGATTCCAGAATAAAGAACAACAAAATGCTGCTATACAGGTGACAATGGTCTGATTACTTGTACAGGTAAAAGGAATTCTCCTGCAATCCTTTGAGAATTGAATTCTTACGAAGAAAAATGTATCCTACAATATAATACACAGTCAAATTTCAGAAACACACTTTCCATGGTGGTGCCATGAATGCTTGCACAGCTGCAGCTCTCACTGTCTTGGCTGATGGGGCCCATAAATACTCCTGGAAAATGGGACAATGATACATAATGGATCTCACCTGCCAAGATCAGGAGAATGAATGTCAACTGTACCCCGATGCGGAAGCACTTCTTGGTGGAGAGTAGTGAATATTGCCATTTGTCCTATGAAACTGTCATTTGGACAGGAAAGTCTAACATGGAGAAAGATGGTGGGAGAAGATGCTGTTCTAGGAACACTTGAAAAGAAGGGTGTGCCATAATGATTTGGCCAACAGTTATAAAAATGAAAGAATGCAACAATATGATTTAGTTTAGAAGCATACCCATACTGCACATATCATTTTTCTTAGTATAAAAATTTCCCTCAAAGTATGACTCTTACTGAAAAACAAAAGTCAGAAATATCAGAGTCAGCAAATTGCAGGGTGGTCCATGGTCCCAGAAACAATTCTGTTCAGGGCTAGAAAGGTGGGCTGAAATGGGAGGCAGACTTGAGTTCAAACCCTGACTCTGCCACCTCCTCCTGGGTGACCTCAGGAAAATGACCTGACTTCTCAGGTGCCTGAGTTTCTTTTCTAATAAAGTAGTGATAACAACAGAACCCAGCTTACACAGGTATCTGAAGGTTACATGATATACTCAAGATCAAGACCTTAGTACAGCCTGGAACTGAGTGAGCAGACCAACAGCACGGGTGAGGCATGGTGGTTGCCTCTTGATTTCTCCTCTTCCTCTCCGTCAGTCACCCTCACCATCATATCCTCCCAGCTGTGCTGTGGGTCATTTCTTAGGAAGTGTCAGGGAAAGAAGTGAAAAGGCTACCCCCCTCCAGAATATGAGGCGGGCTCTCCTTCCCCCATCAAACTCCAAAAGCAGTACTTCTCATTGTAAGAGGTTTCTTTTTAAAGCTTGATGTCATGACTTAACAAATGCAGCTACCTAATCCATGCCGATCTTGCCTTAACAAGCAAGGACTACTGTAGCAGATACTGGATGGAGTAAAAAGAAGAAAACAAACAAAAACATGGGATCTAAAGCACTGGATACTATTAGACATGGGTCCCAGATTTAGGTACATCACATGTTCTCGGTAAAAAGGGACAAAACAATGACCTGTTCAGTTCTCCAGAGGACTAGACAAGCTCTTTTTTTGGTGTTTAGTCATTTAGGATCACAGGTTAAAGGCTATTTCATTCCTCTCTTCTCCTTTTCAAACAAGCTGAATTCTGAAGGTCTAGGATGAGTGGTGTCTGAACGGCCCCTTCAAATTCTGTAATTCTGGTGGTTTAATCGTATCAAGCCTAATGAGGCTTTCGTGTGGCTCACGCAAGGTTGGGGCAAGTCCCCTTGTCTGCACAGCACAGCACAGCACTGCAAGTCAGCAGAGCCTTTCTGCAGGTGAACCCCCAGATCTGGATAAGGGGTCCAGCAAAGGTTGCCAAATGGAAACTTCCCGTTCTGGGTGTTAACTTTAGTTACCACAGCCAGACAATGTTGCCAGTGGTGTGGAAGAAAAAATTGCTGTAGCCAGCTGTGCTGTTCACAGTCGGATGGATTCTGTGTAGCTCCAAATGGTGATGGAGCCAGCAGCCTGTTGTAGCCAAGGACAGGATGATGGATGATCTACAAAGTGTGTCCAAGTAGAGAGAATGGCAGAAGTTCACTTTTGGGGTTGTTAAAATGCTAATCTGGGTGAGTTAACAAAAGCTTAATAGAAAAGAGAAGTTTGAGAAATAAGTACACCTCATGTGGTATCTATGTGGACCACGGATTTGATCGCCCTTGGTTACATAAACAGTTGCTTCTCAAAGTGAGAACATTTCCTAGTTTTCCTGTTGGGATGAATGGAAGCAGCTTCAATTCCAGTGGCAGCACCACTGTTGCCAGAATCTAAGCAGGAAAAGTCAGCCCAACAATAGACATCCGAACTGAAAAGAGTTATGGTATGCTCAATATAGTTACATGACTTTTAGTCACTCCAAGTGTCATGGGAGTAATTCAAAACACACTTTTTTTCCAACTGGAAGTTGGCAGCTGTTCACAAAACAAGTGGCAACCTAAGAAACTGCCTTTGGTAGATTTTAATGCTAAATCTCCATTCACATCAGCCTCAGAAAGTGAGATCTCCGGCTCGAAGGGGAGTTTCAGTATGTGAATTACACTAATAGTACATTGAATTATTAGTGTTAAAGGCAGGAAGGTTGGCTTACTGTAACTGGTTTGGATAATCTTGCCTTAAAGTTTTAGTATGAAATAATATGCTTCCCCCAAAAAAGGGTGCATAATTACATTTCTCATCAAATGATTCATTTGGCCATTTTCTATTTCTTTGCATTTTTACTAGTAAGTTGAACATACAGAAACAATGTCTCCCTCACCTGGTGTTGGAACAGTGGCTAGCATAGCTCCTTGCAAACGACAGGTATTCAATAAATACTGACTGGTTGGCATACCCCAAGTGCCTTTTGCTTCCTCTAGAAATGAATCCATAATGTGCAGGCTTAAAGTCTATTAATTGAAACAAAAGGTAATATTTTATCCTGCAATATGCTAAGGAAGGTGTTCACTCCTATGGTTACACCAATAACAGTTGGGCATCCAGCCAGCCTCTTAACTCTGCATAAAATGCATCAGAAGGGTGAAAGATGGCCCCATTTCAGACGCATTTTTCACTCTTCCTAGCTTAGTGAAACTCCCATGCAAGAACAATGACTAAGCTAATTACCAAGGTTTATGATGATGGAGCAGCAAGAAGTGAAGAACTTCCTCAGTTTCAATAAGTCCTTAACAACTGTGAGCATTTTTGTGAATCAAAGCTCTGCTTCCTGCTTACTTGCCCGGGTGCCTCTCAAGCAATAGAAACAACACGGGGCAAGGATTCAGGGGCCCACTTACCCAGAGCACAATTACTGGGCAGAATTCTTCCTGTGCAGGAAGCAGCCAGTGAACTGAAGTCCATGGATTTCTCAGTTTCTCTCACTCTAAGGACTAACAGGTTTATGTTACAGACATCTTTTCAAATCCATCAAACCAGGGAGACATGACCAGATGGTGCTATTAGAGGGCACCAAAAAAAAAAAGGAAGAGGGCAGAATGCCCGCTATCTACATCAAACTCGAGTCAACCAGCTGTTTGATGATGAGGAAGTCACAATATTCCTGGCACACTGTTCTGCATCACAGAAATATCCCTCAAAAAAGGTAATCTATTCAGCATCCCTAGGACAAATGAGGATAGGTAGCAATATTCTGTAGGATCCAATAAGAAATAGTAGCTGGTAGTTAATCTAACTAAACGTGCCAATGGAAGAAAATGGTCTGCTCAACAACACATTTTCGAAGTCTTAGGGTTATTTACTTAAATGTCTGAGAGTACATTTCCAGGGACCTAAATCAAAACAAAGACGCTAACTATAGAAGACAACATTCAGTTACGGCTGGGCTATACTTTGTTTATGTTAGGATGTTTTAAGTTCATGGTAATAGAGGCCCAAATCTCAGAGCTTCTTTGGCCATTTCTGTTTATCTAAGCCAGGGTAAATGTTTGTGTAATATTTGCCAGTATGACAGAATATGCCTGTCACTCACTACATTAAACATGACTACACACAACTTAATTTCTGAGTTAGAAACCTAACAGAGGAAGGGGATTTCTTTCTAACAAGAATAAACCAGCATCAAGACCTATTTTGTAAAGCACCAAAGGATAGTACAATCTTCACCTTGAGCTGAGATTTCTCAATTCTACATGAATGAAACCCTGAAAAAATTTGTCAAACAAATGCTCTCTCTTGTTCCGAGGGACAGAGATCAAATCAGCTCAGAAAAATGTTAAACCTTTCCTTGGGACTTTAGCCTTGAAATAAACAAAAGAATCTACTTTATTGCCTAAAGTGTCAAGCAGAGGGAAAAATAATCCTTATAGAGCACCTATACTTTTTACTTAAGCAAACTTACTATTCTGAGTAGCCAGAAGTTCTTGGGAAAATTGCCCTAGACATTTCTTTTCCTAAGTAACTGGAAACACAACTGCTTTTTTAAGGCAAAGCCTTTGCTGGTAGTGGTGGACGTAAGGACCAATTACTGCCTAGAAATTTCGTGTATCTATAATAATGATCTACAGTCCCTTCTGTGAAAATCACCCAGCTGAGAGCGGTGAGGGGCGAGGGTGCTGGAACTTGGTTTACTGACCGGTCACCTCAGCGCTGGGCGGACTCTCCATAGTTCCTCTAGTGCTGTAATTATTACCGCTACTTCATTCCCCGCATCGCTCCGCTCTTTACAAGTTCAGGATTTAAACAATTACCTGACAGCAGCGGTCCTGAGAATCGATTTGGCAGAAAATTTTCAAACCCAGTTTTCATCCACACCTTCAAGTCCTTTACAACCTTTTATTTCAATCCAAAAGTTAAACACGACTGAGGAAGCTTTAAGCCGTTCCAAATCACCCAGGGCGGCGGCTGTATCAGTTTCCGCAGACCAGGAGCAAACATCACCGCTGTCAAGACGGGAAATAAAAGTTCCCCTACCTTCCTCCTCACCATCCCCCTGCCAGCGGCTGCGACGCGAGCGGCGGCTCCCTCCGGCTGCAGGACGCCTCTCGCCGCCGGAAAGGGGCTCGTGCAAAACTGACTCTTCCTTATTTGTTTCCATCCATAATTGATGGGTAGATGAGAACGTAACACATCTCGGCGCTGGGCTCTTGCCGCCTGGCGGAGACCCTGTCCAAGACGCTTCCGTAAATCATTTCCAGCCCGAGAACAAAGCACGGAAAGTTGCGGGGGAGAGTGGCCCGGAGGAGAAACCCGGGCGCCGGGAGGGAGGTGGGGGCGGGCGGGGGGCAGCTCCCGGCCCCGGGGCCCGCCCGCGGCGCGCTCGGCCGGCAGGGGGAGAGGAAGGGTGGGAAGTGGCCGCCCTCCGGGCCGGGGCCGGGGCCAAAGCCGGGGGCGGGGTGGCCAGCCTCCGCGCCCCCTCCCTTCGCCGCCGGCGCTTTCCGGGGCCGCCCGACCGGGGGCGCGCTGACGGGCAGCCGGCGTCGGCGCTGCGCCCCGTGTGCTGGCGCGGGCGAGGGCTCGCCGGGCCGCCTCCAGCCGGGCCCCGCGCTGCCTGACCCCGACGGTCCCGCGGCGGCTCCGGGCCCGGCAGGCGGAAGGGGGTGGCCTTGGCTTGCGCCTCGCGCTGGCTGGAGACGCCGTGCCGGTACCGAAGCTGCCCGGGTTGCCCTGATAACGCGCGGGGGAGCGCGGAGCTGGCGCTGCCTGGCAAGAAACTTTTGCTTGCTTCGCTTTTCCCCCCCGAGGTGGGTGCCCAGTGGGACGGCCTCCGAGGCCACGTGCCCCTCCCCCACGCCCCCAGCAATGCCAGTTTGACGGGTCCGCCAAATCTCTCCAGCCCTCTGCGTGTCCCTGGCACGGCAGGCGGAGAGAGCCGCTTGGAAAGGAAATCAACTCTCCAGTGACAACACACGCGCGCGCGCACACACGCACACACACCGGCTGCGGATCTGGGATCTGGGGATCTGGGTCCCATCCTCACCGGGCGCCCAGAGCATCAGCAAATT
Source organism: Manis javanica (assembly GCF_040802235.1). Taxonomy (NCBI): domain Eukaryota; kingdom Metazoa; phylum Chordata; class Mammalia; order Pholidota; family Manidae; genus Manis; species Manis javanica. The sequence goes on along the minus strand of NC_133163.1, from coordinate 97,696,721 downwards.
TTTATAAGACGGTCTTACCTCATGGGGGAAAAGGCTGGTAGGAAAAAAATCTTGTCATGCGCAAGAAAAAAAGAAAAGAAAAAATAGAAATACAGATATATTTCCTCTGTCTTTTTAGGTCTTGGCTTCCTCGATATAATCCTGAAACTCGTCACCACCAGTCCTCGCAGCAGCGGCAGCGGGACGGCGCGGGAGCAAAACAAATCTAGGCACGGCAAATGGTGTAATTCGATCCATCTCCAAGTCAGTCGGTCAGGCGAGCCGGAGCCTGGTTCCCTCCCCGCGCCCGGCGGCTCGCGGCCCACCCCAGGGCGCAGACGGCAGGAGGCGCGGGCGGCCCACCGCGCTCGCCCGAGCCCGTGGCCAGCGCCGCCTGGAGGCCCCCGGCCCGGCGCCTCGGCCCTGCTGACCCCGCGGTGGCCTCCGTGTCCCTCCTCCCGGGAGCTCGGCTGCGCACCCTCCCTCTCTCCGCCTCCTAAGAGCGGCTCCTTCCAGCAACTCCCTGCGAGCGCCTCAGTCATGCAGCTCGCGAGGGCTGATGCAGCCTGCGAAGCAGCCTTTTCGCTTTCCCTCTTTTTCTCGTTTCCTCCCTTTCTTCACAGCTTTCCTTCACGCATCCAGAGGACAAATCGGTGCAGCCCAGAGGAGCTGCAAGCACAGTTGCTCCGTGAAGTTCTGCCTTAAGTTTCCTAAGCTGCGATGTATTTTTTAAGCACATCCTTACCAACCCGCCCCATTTACCTTTGTTGTCCCCCCACCCCCTCTAATTTCCCTATAACCACTAAGCAAAACAGCTGGGAAGAAGCAATCAAACATTGCTTTATCTTTATAAAATACAGAAATTGCCTACTAAAAATCCCATTTTTACTTTGAATGAAAGCCATTCAGTACAGTATAATTTCGCAGGCTAATGAACCGGTTTTACAGGCAAGTGTGTCGTGTAATATGTTGTGGGAGAAATGAAAATGTCCTTGAAGTGACATCATTTAAAATTGACTGCCACAGTGAAAGCAAAAAAAAAAAAATGAAAATAAAAATATTCATATATTCCAAAACAAGAGGATTTTAATCCAAACTTCATTTCCAAGAACGGGTTGTGTTTTATTAATCTCCAGCTGAATTATGAATCCCGGAGGGCTCTCACGGGCTGGGGTGAACCATGATGCCCCTACTTAAAGAAAAAGAAAGAGGAGAGCTTTTTCGCCAAACTTAAATTTTCATTTGCATGTGGTTAATTACCGTGAAAGAGAGAAAGGGGCAGAAAAAGGATTTTCCTTTTCTCAGTGGTTCCTGCTTTCTTCCCAGCACAGAGTTACATGTTTAAATGAAGGAAAAAATACCGGTGCTGAGTTGTTTCTAAAACTTCCACTGACAGCACTGAAAAGGAACCCAAGAAAGGCACCCTCAGGCACTGCTGCAGGACTCACCCGGAGAACGGAGTCCTCACTGGGTAACACTTTGTTACCAAAAGGAAGAAGGAGGCAGGAGGAGGGGGAGTCTTTTAAATATAACCTCTCTTCCTGCTGTTCTTCCTATTCGAAGAAAAGGGTAGGGGGCGGAAGGAACAGCTTTGGCAACACAGCTCTGTGATTTTTCTGTTGGTGTTAAGACTTTTGTTGGCTGGCTGGCTGGTGTGTTCTGGTCGTGCTGGGCTCTGACATCACTGCAAGTTACTTGGCAGTCAGGGCCCTTCCCCAGCCAACTTCTGACCCAGAAAGCTGTTCCTGCTTTACTGGCATACAGTCATTCCGTGTTTTCCCCTTCCAGGGAGCAAGCCCCGCTGCAGGCAGAGGGCCCTGTGCACTGAAAGAAGATGCAAAGGGGTGCCCCGCAGCTTGAGGAGAATCAAATTGCCACCCACCTGGAGGCACGAAGCTTGACTTGTTCCAGGTCTGCAGTAACAGCAAAAAAATAAAAATTCATTTCTTTAGATTACTGAATACTTGTTTGAAATTCCACGATGGCCAACTTTATAGAGCACCACCCCAGAGACAGCAGTTTACCCTAGACTGAGTTCTTAAATCCAGGAATAAAATACTTGTAGGTTGCAGAAGGATATGCTAATCAGTCATTTTGAGCCAAGGATTAGACATGTTTTCAGTCTAGACTTTAGAGCCAATCCCTATGTTTAATCCACTGGGTGTGTACAATCCACTGACATGGGAAGAATGGTACCCTTCCTTTATCTTCTGGTTAAAGATCAAAATATTACTCTTAAGGACTCATCATTTACCAGGGACCCAGAATCTGGACCATCAGGAAAATGACACCTTTTATTTGTATTTTAAGGGAAAGAAGTGTCAGGAAATGCTTTTTCTCCAGTTTATTAGCATTTGGGCCTTTCAGTTGATTTTATACACTTTTAACCTGTTAGCCTTTTTTTCACTTCTCTACTTCAACTTTCCCCTCACCTTATGCTTCTGGCCCTATCATTGCCTGCTTCTTGCAGTTCCTCCCCATGTCATACGGTTTCAGGTCTCCATGTCTTTGCTTATGGTGTCTCTGCATTCTGGGGTACTCTTTCCCCATAATTTCATGTACTTTAATTTCTCCTTTTCTTGTCTTTTAACAAAAATTTCACATAGGTGTCAAAATTTCCCTCATTCCACTAGCCCCCGGGATGGATGTAAAAACCTCTCTTCTGTGCTCTCCTAGAAAACTCACACAACTCATCAAATTGAAGGGAAAATATCTGTTTGGAGATACCTTCCTTGCTGGCTGCTTCTTCAGTGCAGGGATCTTGTCTTATTTACTTGGACAGCCCCACTGCCTAGCACAGTGCCTGGCATTTAATGGGCAAAGATCCTGTTAACAGATCTGATAATGGAACTCACAAATTCCTCCCACTCTTCTGTGTGCTAAACCAGAGAGAACAGTCATCTCTAGATTGTATGCTCCTCTGGAGTAGGAATTTAGTCACCTGTGTCTCCAGCACAGTACCCATGTAAGGATGTTTGCTGAATGAGTGAATAATGAAGGGAAGGAAGGAAGAAAAATATATGGTTCTTTTCACACCCAGAAGAATACTTACGGAGTTCAATGCTATAGACAGTTAGTGATTATGCTTTAGTGTTATCTGCCTACATTTCCCATCAGTGATAAGTAGTAACTTAATTTACAGTCTTTTTTTTCTTTAGGAGTGAAGTTCAGAATTTTATTTCTATTTCTTATTCCCAATCTGGTTTTGAGAATAAAAGCTATCTGAAAATTATAGAAACTCTGTGTGTAATGGTCAATGAAAGCTTACCAATCATGTGAGAGGACAACTCCATAACTATTAAAGTTAGTAAACAAAGTTAGTGGTAAATATATACAAAACTCTGTTCTAAGCATTTTACAAATATTAACTCACAGCAATTCTACAAAGTACTATTACTATCTTCATTTTATAGAAGACGAAACCGAGGCTTAGAGAGGTTAAATGACTTGCCTAAGGTCACGCAAGTGGTAATTAAGTAGATCTGAACCCCAGGGATTCAGAGTGAGGTCACACTTAATAAGAGTAGTTCATATCAAGGTTTTGGAACACCAGGAGGCCTCGATTCAAATTCAGGTTTCTTCCCTGTTCAGATACCTTATTTAGCTATACTGTGCTTCAGTCTTCTCATTTGTGAAACAGGTTTGATAACAGTACTTCAAATGGACTGTATGAAGACCGAATGTGATCATGCATGTCAAATGTTGAGCATCTTACCTGGAACACAGCAGGCACTGAATAAATATTAGCCAGTGTTGTTATACAAGCCCTGAAGGCAGTGCAATCTTGGAATCCACTTGGATTAGAAACTTAATCCAGCCTCACATTAAATGTGAGACTCGGGGTGAGAGCATATGGTACACAATACATTTGCAGTACATTTGTGTTTCATTCCATCTCCTCATTCCCTTATCAGTTTGTGTATGCCTATTAATTCAGATACACTACTCACTAACCAGTTGATATGAAATTACACTTTTTATGAATTTCAATGAATAATACTGTTTAAGATGTAGCATTTCATGTTTCAAAATAAAAAGATAGAAGTACTGAAATTTCAAAGGTAGCTGCAACTTCTGTGATTACTTTCATTTGGAATGCACATACAGTATTCCTTGCGTTCGCACATTATAGAAAGTGCTTTTGTGGCAAGGGATTGCTTTCAAAACTAATCTAAGCTCTCCATGACATGATAAATCATTAATAATATAGATCCAAATCTCAGCATCTGCATGGGCACAGCTGGCCTCCTTGTGTCAACAGTCTGCATATGAAAGTGACTCTGCCAAGATATTTCACTTTAATGAAAAATATTTATCATGGTAAATCTTAAACCTCAAGATTTTACTGACATAATTCATTTCTATTATTATGTACTATGATAGTATGGCACCACAGCTATGGTTCTGTTGGAATGATAAAAATGTGTTTTTTTTTGTCATTTTGATTACTATACCTTAGCATGAATAATTTTTGCTGTATACTCCGAGTAAAAAAATGTACCAAGCATTCATGGAAATAACAATTCAGTTACTTATCTAACTTTGCTGATAACCCTGCAGGTGCCACTGTGTGGAAGGACACTGAGTGTTCAAGCCAAAGAAAAAGAATCAGTTTTATTTTCCTTCAGTAAGATGAACGGCAAACAGCTTTTAATGGTACTAGCTCTTTTGAAAACAGACAAGAGAGAACAATGCTAGTACCTTTATCAAAGATTTTTTGAATAAACAGAAGCAACATAAACTTTTTGGAGGGAAGATCAAATAAGATGATACCTGAGATACTCAGAGCTGCTTAGCTATACTTCTATGTACCTGGGAAGGAATACTTAGGATACAGGATGCTAGCTAACATCCCAGCAGATGTAAGGAAGCTGAGACTCTGTGCACATCCTGACAGCCTTCTTTCCACAGTTACGGTAACCAAACCTCTGAACTTGAACAACTGGGACTGAATAACATCTATTAGATTTTAGAATGTCTTAACCAAAGAGAAAGATAATGAAAGTAAGCAAACATGGTAGACAATTAGGATATTTTAGCTATTTAAAAAATATATACACTTCTCAATTTGTTTTTAAAAATAGTCTTCCCTGCCTAACCTTGTTTTTTCACTTAACCCAATGTTTAAATTGAAATCAACAAAGGGAGAAGAAACTAACTGGGTACCAATTACATCCCAGGTACTGGCCAGCCACAGTAGTAGCACTGAATTCTTACCACAGTTCTTAAAGACAGGCATCATTTAGGAACAAAGAAACCCAGGCTTGTTTAAGCCAACCCTCTTGCCAAGGTTTTCAGCCCTAGTAGATGATGGAGTCTAGAGTCTAATCCAGGTCTGTTTGGCTCTCAAAACTAATTTTCTTTCTAGGACCATGCTATGAAAAATGAAAAGGACATAGATTTGAAAAGATATCTCATGGATAACACAGGAAATAAAAACATTTAAAAACCTACAACTAGATGCACAACACCAGGTTAAAAATGTGTGCTTCAATTTCCAATTCTCTGACAGCTTTTACTTGTTGTGTACAAACTAATGTCAGTAACTCTGAGACAGCGTTTATAGTGTAGTTTAAACCTCTGTAAATTATATGTCTTCCATAACCTATGTAACTCCTTGGAATCACTTATAAGTAATGAGAAAAAAAGACCTATTCAATAGCATGTAAATTTATATTAAAACAAACCTCACTGATTAAGCTACAGATGTTTCAGTTAATGGCTAGGGCCATATGATCACACCTTTCCTAGTGGTGGTGTGGGGTGGGGAGGAATCTTAATCACTGAACGCTTTCCACATGAATGTCTGTATATTTTAGATATATAGAACCAGTTCATTGCCAGAAATCCGTAGTGCCACCTATTGCTTAAAAAAAAAAAAAAGGATTCTGAGTTATTTCCAAATAAAGGCACATAAAAGATAGATTTTTTATTTCCTTTTGCTTTCTCAGGATGTGTACTATTATGACATCTTATTAATATTGAATATATTAGAGTCATTTTGAAAAGACACTGAGCTTCAATATGAAAAGGAGTAAAGGATAGTATGTGTGTGGGGGACAGGAAGAAGTTGACATTATGGGATAAAAATCAATAGCAAACACTACCAGTGTTCCGCTGTAACTATAGGAGTTGTCTAAAATCCCAGAAGCCCTATTAACCTGTGACGAAGTGGCAAGGCCCAGCAGCACATGGCTAACGAATGTTTAAGTCTGGGTAGGAAATATGTTTTACTGAGGCAGATCCACACAAACCAGGTGAGAAGACGCAATACCTTACTGCCAGCCCCAGTCAATGGGGTTCATTTACGCCCTAGGAGGGGTCTTGAGAGAAACCTACAATTTATCTTAACTTTGGTTGGTCCCACAAAGTCATCTGCCCAAGTTCTCCTTGTCTCAGATCTCCACGGCCTTCGAACCTAGAACCTATCATCAGTTGACAGCAAATAAAAACAATTAAGGCCTATACAGTTTTATAGGACTTTTTTTTACCAGGTTGGCCTTCACCATCAGGTTAGATTTAAACATTATCCTATTCGCTTACTATAGTCCATGATGAACTCTTCAATGACTGTCTTCTAAAAGCATGAATTGAATTGTATGCTGAAAAAAATCACTTCAAATTTATGTTATTAAGGGAAACTTAAAAAGAAGCCTCACAGTTCGCCAGTGTCTGAATTTGTTATTTCAGTTACAAAGCTAAAAGAAGAAACTGGCTAAAAGCCTGTCTGGAAAATCCAGAAGGACTATTTAGAGGTTTTTAATAGGATTAGACACTCTTAAATTAGAAGATTTTAATATTATAGTTGTACTTAAAGGTTGAGTTTTCAAATCTTATTGTATTTGGACCCACAGACACATATAGCACGTATGTATGTATGAGTATATGTGTGTATTTTTCCTCCAAGAATTCCTGTTTAAAGGCTTTGTGAGTTATTTTACAATATTAAAGTCTCTGGAATTGTGCTCATAAACTACCCCAATATGTTCTGAATTTCTGGGTCATAATTACAGAATAAACAGATTCATTTCTCATCACAAATTTTAATTAAGAATCCCAGTTGTGCAATTATTTGCTTAATAATACCTACTTGGTGTCCAAAGACACTATTAAATATGTTTACTCAAAAGTATGCTTTCTAAAGGAAGTTTCCGTAAGTCAGTTTTCTCATTTTTAAGTCATCAAATAGAGGAAAACATTTACCTCCTATTTAATGAGATAAGTGGGGATTCAGGAGATAAGAATAGTCTATAATTGCTGGGAATAAATTAATTTAATATTAAAGTCTAATCAGTCATGATTGCAGGTCCTTATAAATATCAAGCTACTGAACTCTGTGATGATCTTTGTGTAGCTCATTTGACAAGCCTACCTGATTGCCTATTCATTGGCTGGGCTTTTGCCTAGAAAAGGGGGCAGTGGAGGCAATTATTTGCCCCATGCTTATTGTGCCTTTGAAAAAATTATCCCACTCTGGGCTAACGATTCCTTAAATATGCCCTTGGTTCCCAGGTAATAAGGGATCAGTCAATTTACTTGTTTTTGACTTATATGCCAGCTTTTATGTGGATGAACAAAAAGTATAAATAAATGATAAATAAGCAATCCATTTTGATATCAGGTAAGTGTGCAGCCTATAGAGGGAAGATATTTTTAGAAATTTCAAAGTTAACTCATTCAAGTTAAATCACTAGAAATACACAAGGACTGAGACAGACTGTGTCCCTTAAGAGAGTGAGTTCCAAGGGAACAGGGGACCTTGCAAATCAAATCAGGGCATTACAAAATCCCATCAAGGTGATAAGGAGTTATGAATGTAACTAAAGTGGAAGAGAGCAGGATCATTCACTCATTCATCCTTGCATACATTCATTTCACAATTTGTTATTAATAGCAGCGATCTGCTTTGTGTAAAGCACTGTGCAGAGATAAATGAGAAATACATTGCATTTAGACAGCAACTTAAAGTTTGAAAAACAGTTTTATCATTCCGAGTCCTGGCATGGGACAGATGGCACAAAAGACTTGGGTAATTTGAGGAGCCTTTAATAAAGGGACTGTTGGCAAAGGTGTGGGTACAGTGCAAAGAATCCTCAACGGAGAGTTACCCTGGGGCCTGACTACCCCTACAACCTAAAGAGCTAGAGAAAGGAGCAATTAGCAGAATCTGGAGACATAGAGGCCATGTGGAGGAGACCCCCTTGCTTAGAGGTCAACTTCTAGAGACATAGAGTAGAGAAAAAGGGCAGAGAGTGGATCTGGGGAGCAAATGGAAATTCACTATTTAATTTTATTTTGATCCATAAAGAAGACTAGGTGATAGGGATCCTAATTTTGCAAATGAGAAAGCTAAGGAGATTTACTTATCATTAACTTACTTAGGTAGCAGAGCCAGACCTTGAACCTGAGTCTTCTGAATCTAAGTCTGGTGCTTATCATACTGCCTCCCTACTCCCTGCTTTCTGGACTTCCTTATTACACTTATCTCACCATATTGCATTATTAGCATGTTTTATCACTTACTAGGCTGAGCTTCTTGAGAGAGATGACTAGGTCTCTGTATCATTAGTGTCAAGAATAGTGGCTGGGACAGAAACCCTGGGGACATTTGATGGAATAATGAGTGAGAAAGCGTTCAACCTAACTGGAAAGACAGATGTCCAAGAGGCTAACATACATGGCAGAATGCTGTAAATGCTTATCCAGAGGCTGAAAAAGCCTTCATCATGAGGTCATCTGAGCTGAACCAAGCACACTGAAAGACAAGTGTCAGAGGCAGAGAACTATAACCACATGATCTTGGGCTGAGCGGACAGAAAGGCAGGAGAAGGTGGGAAGGCATGGTGGAGATGGGGTACGATTGGCATTCCTGGAGGCAAGTAGTAGGAGATATGAGCAGAAGGACATGATAAGACCATTTGATTGACTTTCTGAATTGGCACTCACTGGAGTATGATTATTTTTGGTGGTGGTGGGTGCATGGGGGTTTAGAAGTCATAAATTTTTTAGGAAAAGATGATCATCTAGGTTGTGCTTATGAGAAACAGTGCTCAAGCCAGAGGTAGGAACAGCTTGGAGAAGCAGGAGGTTTCAGACCCCTAGGGTAGGGGTCAGGACAGAAGATGCCTTTAGTGGTGGTTGAACCAACAGAAAAGCAGGGACACAGACCAGAGGCATAGCAGAGTAGACTGATATTTGAATGTCAGAGGGAGGAATGTGGGAGATTTTTACAACTTTCTTGGTCTGGCCCAATTTAAGAAAAGTTGAATTATTATAAGAAATGGAGACACAGGAGGTGGAGCAGGTTTGCAGGGGGCATAATTGAGTTTGGTTTTGGATAAGTAGAGCTTAAAGTGCTGGCATGGTGTCCATGAGGGGATGCCCAGCAGCCAATTGGAAATGGTCATTATAATTATAGTTAGTGGACAGGAGAAATGCTCTCTTCCAGAGAAACACAAAAATCTAAATCAGCCAAATACATACAAGAAAGTAGGAGGAAATCCAGTTCCCATCAAATGACCTCTGTTAGCCTATATTCCCTCCCAGGTCTCATGTGCTCAGAAACATCAAGGTGAGAAACTTTAACTCTTCCCACTCCTGGACTGTTTCCTCCAACACAGGCACCAGACGGTGGATGATTATGGAGTTATTCCCATTTCTCACTCACATCTTACACAGGAAAATCGACCTGGCAATTCATTGTATTTTATCTATTACTTTTTGAGCCAACAGTTCAGTGGTATCTCTTCAGCCTGATACATTTACAAGAAATGCTGATGGATAATTTTAAGAAATTTTGTGAAATTATCCCTCAAAATGTTATTTTAGAGATGTTAAGGGAACTTTGGTCTTTTTAGTGGAAATTTTGGTCTTTCCACTATGATGAGAAAAACGTTCAAAAACTAACTTACTTTTACCATTATCATTCCATGAAAACTCTCCAATTAGGCATTCTTAGGCTCTGATTATCAATATTTGCTGCTAAAATCTAAATGAGCTTAGAGAAACATACTTCAGTGGCTTCTCTCTCAATTGTCTTAGACAACATGAATATCACCATTTTATTTGACTTGAAATGTTAACATGAAATATAATAAGAGTGGATCATTTCAGAGGAAGAAATCACACCTTGACAGTCAGATGATAAAATGCTGTAAAAATAAAGATTAGATCACTTCCAATTCTCTTTACAAAAATTCTGGAAAAAATAGACTATGACCTTAACTCTTCAAGCATAGTTCCCCTTTAATTTAGCAAAAGAAAAGTCATGAAAAGAGGGTGTGGGGGCCATGAACATTATGTTATTATTTAATGGTTAGGGTGAACTTTGAAGTAACAGATAATTTATAATATAAGATTAGAAAAATGGTCACTTATTTTTTCTTATGGTGATTAGATTCTTCTTTATATAACGTAGGCCATATAAAAACATGTAATGTTCTCCTAATATTTAGGGGAAGAGAAAGAGGAAGGAAAAGGGGCAGAAAATAAGTAGAGCGACAGAGTGAAAGAAAAGGAAGGCAAACAAGAAATCTAATTAAATTTCGTGGCACATTTCCAAGAAAAAGATAATATCTTTAGCAAGATCTGCAGTTTCAATTTCTGAACTATAGGTACTTACATTGGGAGGAACTTACTTTCTTTTTTCCTTTCTGTTTTATTATTTGCCATTAATGGAAGGAGAAATAAAATAGATTCAAGTATTTGTTAATTTCATACAACCCTTTCAAATTAGGCAGAATTGTCACAGAATGTATGCTTAATTTCATGAGAAACTTTTGTATTAGAAACACCACTTTATTACCCTCTATAAACATTTTGAGAATCTGTTTTAGTTTATGTTTAAATTAAAGGAAAGCAAAGGTGGGGATAAACTACAAAGGATTCTTCCCTTATCTTTCAAGCTGACTTCATAAGAACAGTAATTTAGTGCATATACATCTGAGCAATCCAAGAGTAGAGATGGGACAAATCTACACTTGTATTATTCAGTCAAATGCATTAAAAAAGTCATGTTTTAGCTTTTGATGAATATTTAATATGCCAGAGAGCTCTCAAGATTCCACTTTAGCAGTGAGATCTGCAGCAGTTTTCAGCAGAGACTGAACTGCTGATGCAGTCTCCTGAGCTCCCTCTAGAACTTCCCTGCCTCAGATATTCCTTAAGTTGCTCAAGGGTAGAACAATACATCAGCCTTCTGCACAAACATTCCCCTATGTGTGCTCTGTAAATGAGGCAGATTAGGGAAAGGACTCTGGGGCTGAGGTAGTCCTCACTCTAGAGAAGGAGCAGGTTCCCCGAGGTGTGAGGCCACAAGAGTATGGCTGTCCAGCAAAGGTTTCTGGCTTCCTGGTAATGGCCTTAAGCCTCGAGGGCTCGATAGAAGGCCACCATTTTCATAGTGTAGCATAGAATGTGGTCCTGATTTCAACACCCTCTCCCTTGCTTCTTGATCAGTACAAGTCAATGTGGGACAGGAGCCCAGGGCTCGGACAGAGCTTAGGTATTCTTTAGCAATTCAGAGGGACCGGGAGGGAAAAGCACTGGTTGGGCTGGCTGGCCTGATGTGATTAACAGGTGATTTTCTGGTTAAAATGAAAAATGAGGAGCTTTTGAGTTAAAAATCAGGGAAGAATGAATTCTAGAATCCTCTGTTAAAGATTATGAAAGTTATTAAGCCATGTATTACATTATTCAATTGATTTTTTAGGGTAAGTGCAAAGAGCATAGGTTTTGGTACAATTTGTTTCATCTTGGTACCCTAACAATTCCAAGTTTCAGTTTGCTTCTGTAATGTTGAGATAATGTTTAACACAAGGTTATTGTGAGGAGTAAAGTAGTGTTTGTGAAAAAGTAATGTTACAAACTTTATAAACTGTAAAACACTATCATAAAGTTAGACATTACTAAAGTCCAGTGGCCAACCTGGTAGTCATGTCAGAATCACATGTGATACTTCGTTAAGCAACATGTGCCACACCTGCCTCCCTTCCTTCCCTATTATGATCTGTTGCGCCAGAGTGCTTGTCTCTCTCTCATTGAATACCTGTGCTTCAGTAATCCACTGTTACAGCAACCCATAAATTCCTCAGAGTAATAAAAAGGGTAAAAGTCTAACGGCCTGCAGAGTGAGTGCTACAATGCAAGGGACGTATTGGTGTCCCTAGTGCCAGGAAAGTCTGGCTAAATACATATTCATTGAGTGGACAGTTTGCGTGATCACACAGAGATGATTACCAGACAGGTGAATGTATTTCTACTACTATAGTACATCTTTTAAAAACTTTAAATACCCCTTGGATATAGTGCTGAAACAAAACTAGAATAGGGTAATTCTCTCACATGATCAAAATGTAAACCGCTCATATAAAAATCTAACATAGTTTTTTTTTGTTTCTTAACTATACCACGAAACTTTTTCCATATCAGTACATACAAAATTTTCCCTTTCTTTTCAGCTAAATAATATTTTTCTTGTTGTTTTTTAAAATTGTAGTATAGTTGGCAAAGACTATTGTATTAGTTTCAGGTGTACAGCATAGTGATTCAACAATTATATACATTATGAAATGCTCACCAACCAAAGTAGTTCTTAAAAAATAAGAATTCCCTTTAAAGAAAAAAAAAAGCCATGGATATCAGTTATTGGCTACTGTTATATACCATGACTTTGAAAGTGCTACAAAAAGCAGTAAGTCAAATAAATGAAATATAATAATAAATATTAGAAGGAGGCAAGCATTGTAAAATTTTGAGAAAAAAATAAGAGTTTAGCAAGGTTAATCATTTATAAAACAATGCAAAAACCACTAGTTTTCCTATATGCCAAATACCACACAAATATTACTACAGCATAGAATGGTAGAACATCCCATTCACAAAAGCAAACTAATATAGATTACCTGAGGATAAACTTGAAAGAGATGTGCTGGATGTATATGAAGACGACTATGATGATCTTCAGAGAACATAAGACAAGTAAACGGAGATTTTATTCTTACATAAGAAGTCTCAGTATAATAACTATGTTCATGACCTCTAAATTAATCTCTAAATATGATATAATTGTAATTAAAATCCCAATGCTTTTATTTTTGGTGGGGGTATTGAAGCCTGCTATCAAAAACATTTCGAATTGTAATATAGGACTAATTTGGATAGCTTCGGACAGAGAAAGTTTGTCTTGCCTACTTGCATATTAGCCTGTATTTTAAAGCTGCAACTGACATAGTGTTATAGTGATGGGAAAGGTGTCCAAGTCAATAGGACAGAGTCAGGGATAGATACTAATTTTAAAATAAATTAAATTCATTTTAGTAGCCAAATCAAAATATAAATACGTTAGCATTTCAAGCAACAGGGAAAGGATAAATTATTAAATAACCAAGCTGAAAATAACTGGCTCCATTTTGGGGTGGGGGAAAAAGCTGGAATCCTGTTTTACTCCTCATTGCCCACCAAAAAATTGCTTTCTCATGAATCAAATATCTACATTTCAAAAAGAGATTATGAGAAAGTGTAAGTGATTATTTCCACAAACCCAAGGGAGGGAAAGAATTTCTAAATACAACACAAAACCAAAAATTATAGAGAAAGAGACTGATATTTTTACTATAAAATTAAAAAAATGTATTTGCTTCGAAAAACACAATAAAACTTGGAAACCCAAACTAGAAACCATTTGCAATATAAGAGCAAAAGGACTGTTCTTTTTAAAAGAGTTGTATTAGGACATGATTCACTTACTATAAAGTTCACTTTTTAAAGGTACACAATTCAGTGTTTTTTAGTATATTGATAGAGTCGTACATCCATTACCACCAAATAATTCTAGTATGTTCTCATAACCTGCAAAAGAAACCCTGTAGCCATTGGCAGGTATTCATCACCCCTCCTTCCCCTGCCCCTGGTAACCATGAATCTGCTTTTCATCTCTGTAAGTTTGCCTATTCTGGACAATTCATACAAATGGAATCATACAAAATGTGGCCTTTTGTGTCTGGTTCCTTTTACTAGCATAAAGTTTTTAAGGTCATCCGGGTTTTATCATGTATCAGTACTTTATGCTTTTTATGGCTGAATAATATTCCTTTGTGTGGCTATGCCACATTTGTTTATCCATTCATCAGTTGATGAACATTTGTGTTGTTTCCATTTCTTGGTTATTATGAATAGTACTGTTATGAACAGTTATACAGAAGATTTAGCATTGACATATATTTTCATTTCTCTTGGGTATATATCTAGGAGTAGAATTGTTATATGACAACCCTATGTTTAATTTGGCAAGGCACTGCCAAACTGTTTTCCACATTGGCTGCACATTTGAATACTAGCAATGTGTGAAGGTCCTCATTTCTCTACATCGTCACCAACACTTATTGTTGTCTGTCTTTTTCATTACAGCCATCTTAGTGGGTGCAAAATAGTATTTCACTGTGGTACTGCTTTACACTTGTCTAATGACTGAAGATGTTGACAGCTTTTCATGTGCTGATTGGCCATTTGGGTATTTTCTTTGAAGAAATTTCTATTCAAATTCTTGGCCCATTTTAAAATTGGGTTACTTGTCTTTGTATTAATGAGTCATAAGAGGTCTTCATAGGTTATGGAGATACATGCATATGTTTTGCAAATGTTTTCTCTCATTCCATGGGTTGTCTTTTCACTTTCTTTATGGCGTCCTTTGAAGCACAAAAGTTTTACATTTTGGTGAAGTCCACTGTATCTATTTTGTATTTTGTTGTTTGTGCTTTTGGCCCACATCTAAGAAACTGCTGTCTAAACCAAGGTCATGAGGCTTTACATCTATGCTTTCTTCTAGGCATATAATAGTACTAGCTATTACATATAGGGCTATGATTCTATTAATTTTATATGGTATGAGGTAGATATCCAAGTTCATTCTTTCACATGTGAAGGAACTAATAATCTTAGTATATTAAGTGCATTTCAATAAGAGAAAATACAAATATGTGAATATTAAATAGGGGAAATTACATTGAGCAGGTAATTGCAACCAAGTAATCTATAAAAAGGTATCAATTTCAATAGTAATCAAAATGCAAATTAATCAGTTATCACTTATATTGAATAAGGTTGGCATTAATGACAAAGAATGATAAAATCCAATGTTGATGATACATGGAGATATGAGCATTTTTGTTTGTATTGGTGGGAACAATTTGGCACTGAGTATCTGAATGTAAGATGTGTTTTCCTTTTAACCATCTTTGTGAATTAATTATTAAAAAAGAATTAAACCACTGCACATAAGTGTATGCATAAGTAGGACTACTTGTAACAGCAATAAATTTCAAACAGCCTAAATATCTATCAATAGAGGAATATTTAAATTATGGTGTATTCAGTCAGTGGAATCCTATATAACTATTTGAAGTGATGGGACATGATATTTTGTGCATAGAAATGTATCTACTATATATAAAGAGAGAAAGGTAGGCTACAAAACAGCTTATTTTGTATACTTCCATTTTTAAGAACAAAATCAAAATGAGGTGGGGTGTGCGTGTGTGTGTGTATGTGTACACATGTAAATCAAAATATTAAAAATCCTTGCATTTTTGAAACAGCTAATTTTCTTTCTTCTACACACCTTAATGTACTAAGAGAAATTTTTATTCTTTCATTGAGCAGGAATTAATTTTATTAGCAGAAAAAATCTTAATCTTTTTAAAGAAAATCTAACACCTTGTAAAACTTTTCAAAATGTTCCCACATATAAAGTATATGCACACGTTAACCCACCCCATTCTCCCTTCTCTCTAAGAAAGAGAGAAAACTGGGCCATTATGTAGTAGTGGGCCAAACTATTATTTTTATCTCTTATTGATTTGGATATTTCAAGGAGGGATTTTGTTGGTTTGTTTTTGGCTTTGGCCAGAATTATCTATACAGTTGTATTAATTTACTACTTTCCTTTTTGAAAATTAAAGTTCAAAGAGCAGGAGTCATCTTTCACAGGCTTCATGTTTCCTTCCAGGAAGTTTCTGGAAATTGTTATAAAGTGAGTTACTTCAGGATGGGTTCTTTCCTCTTTTTCCATAGGAATAGTGATATACATTTCTATGTTCACATAGCTGACGAAAAATGTGTTTCGTAATTGATATTATGACATAAATGAGACCTATAGCCAATGTCATACATCCATATATGTAACTATGCACCTATATATTTCCTACAAAAAGCAAAATTTTATTTCATGTCCTATAAAAAGGCATGAAAACAATTTTATTGATTATACAAAATGCCCCAAAGTACTATAAATTGAATGTATAGCCTATAAAAATGCAATTCTACCATGACATAAATGACATTTAGCTAAAGCTAATGGGCTAGTTAGAGTAAACACTAAACATCTGATTAACTATATGTACACCTGCTTTAGAATTTAGAAATCCTTTTGGAGAATACATCAACAGACTGTTATCTTTTTTGAAAAAGTTGTACATAGAAATTTGAAATAAGAATTATTCTATTCTAATAGTAATTTTATGGAGCTCTATTCAAGGTCTTTCCATTTATCTTTTATCTTTAAACATACACACACATACTGTATCCTAATCAATCATTTTTTGGAAGCACTGACAAATGTTCTGCTATAAGAGGGTGATTGAAAGTAGGAATATCTTGAATTTTTCTTGCCGTTCCTCTCTTTTCTTTTCTCCCTCCCTTTTTTTTTTCCTACTAAACTGATGCTAAATACAAGAGGGAATTTAAGCAGCATGTGTAGGCATGGCTTTGAGGGTCAGCCACTATTCTCTGTTGCTGTTAGCTTATGTTTCCAGGATTCAGTTTGCTGATCTGTTAATAAAAAGAGTGCCAAATGTCAAAGGTCTCTTTCAGAGGTGATTTGGTGAAGTGGAAAAAGCAGTGCATAGAGATCTGTCAAGCGAGGTTTATGTCCCCATTCTGCTCCCCTAATAACTGTTTGACTTTGGAGAAGTTACTTTAATTTGATAAGTTTTAATCTCCTCATTTATTAAATAGAAATAATATTAATCCTAATAGGTTGTTAAAGACTTAAATGAGAGTACTGACAAAGCACTTAGCATAGTGCTTGGCACATAGTAGTCTTGCAATAAATAATAGGTCTCATACTCTTTTCCCTAAATCCTGTGACTATATGGAGATCAGTTTCAGAGATGAAATATAGGTACTAATTGGACAGTGTTGAATAAAAGAAGTGAAATAAAGGGCTTTGAAAGGTTGGTGTAGGCTCCCTCTTATCTTCACTGGGCTGGATACAGAGTAGATGTTCAATAAATTGTATAATTAGGATAAAAAAGCAATTTAGGGGTACTCTTTTTCTTCATGTTCTCTCTCTTCTATAATCATAGTCACTTCCTCTTTGCCTGTCTCTGCTTTCATAGCCATTTTTAAATTTAATTTTATTGAATGACACAATGGAGAATGTTGCAGCTACTACTTTGTGAGCGATGGTAGACTATAACAGAGTCTGGAAAACCACACTACTTGCGACCTAGTTAGTCTTTAGTTCATGGGAGGCAAGTTAAGTGTAATATACTTCATTCACACAGGTAGTAACTGTATGGGATGATGCATTGACAAAGATGCTGTAGCTACAGGAGGATTCATGGGGAAAGACTACTATGATTGATTAGTTATGCCTGCCATGCATACAGCAATAGGCACTGGATGCCTATGTGCCATGTATTTCTATTTCATATATGTGAAACAGTAACACCAGAGGAAAAATGGAGGAAGGGAAAAAGTAACAGGTGATTTCCAGGCAGGAGGGGAATAATCAAGTTTATAAATGTTTCTCATTTAGTAGATTCATATTTTTAGCTCACATCTATATCAAAAAAAAATTTCACTTCCCTCTTGAGAAATTTTTGTTGGTAGGAAGATGTTAGTAGCCATACCTTAAAGAAGTCTTAAGAGAGTTTTATTTTTATTGGTAGAGATTTTGCAGGAGAAGCAAAAAGCATTTATAAAAAATTTTGTTCTTGCCATCAGAGTATTTGCTCATTTTGTCTGTTACATAATATCTAAGCTTAAACTAGCTCTCTCTTCCTCATTTACTCTTTTCCATTGCTTACATAAAGTTAGAGGCAGGACATCTAAAACAGCTTGCACTTCAATGTCTATTGACCATTCCTCCACCTCACTATGAGCACTATTCAAATAATACAGTTCATAGATTGTACAAAAATATAATTCAATGAGATTTCACCAAACTCATATCTTGGTAATTAGAACTAGCTATTTTGAGGGTAAATTAAGACTAATGGACAATTGAAAATGGGCTGAAGGGGTCTTGGAGCCTGAATTCTAATAAATATTGCTTATTGGATTATTATATGAAAATAATTGCAAGTTAGAAGTAAAAACAGGATCAACTTTGGAATCCAATGAATATTAGTCAATCATCAGCCAATGGGAAAAAACACTGCCACAACCTTTGTCAGTGGGAAAAGAAAAGAGGCAACAGGTAAAAGTAACAAGGAATAATCACTGTGGGCTCTCTGGGTCCCCTGAGAAGTCCTCATGGGGAGTTCAGGGGGAAAAACAAGACAAGACGTGCTCTTATTAAGAGAGCAGAGTAACTCTAACACTCGGAATGCGGTCAGGACGCTCCTGCGAACGGGCACGGCCTTCCTGCTCCTGTTCTGGCACTGAGGAGAGAGATTCAGGCCCTGCATCCTGCTGCCGTGTTTCCAGCAGGTTCACAAATGTGCACTGACCCTTCCTTTTCTGGACAAGGGGAAAGCAACTGACACATCTAGTATGTTCTTTAAAACCAGTGTGGGCATGAGAGGAGTAGTAAATACAACCTTTTTCCTATTTGATAATTTGATAATTTTACAAAAATTTACTGGACACTTCTGAAGTAGCAAGCACACCATCATATAGAAATAGGGGCCTGGGTAGGACTTGCAAAATGATGCTGATGATTACAGCAATAATAATAATAAACAGCAGTTTCCATGTATTGAGTCCCTGTTGTGTCAAGTACTTAATCAGATACTTCACAAATGTTAATCTTCATAGCAAATCTATGAGACAGGCATTATTACTGCCAGTATCGTAGGAATATTCACGAAATGTGCAAGCAGTACCTAGAGCAGTGGTTCAAAGGCCAGATTCACCACCTGTGTGACTCGGAGAAAGTACTGAAACTTTTGGAATCTTGGTTTCTTCTGTGAAAAATAAGAGTATTAATGCCCATGTGGTAGGGCTGCTGGTGAAGTGCCTTTCACAGTACTTGGCCTCTGAGAAGCTGCAGAGCAGATGTCACATCCTTACCACTGCCTCCATCCTTTCTCTTCATCTTGGGAGCCAGAGAAGTCACTAGGAGCTTTTGCCAAGTTTTCTCACCACAGAGAACCCTCATGCCATACCCCTCCCATCTCTATTTCTAAAAATGGCTGTTGAGAGTTGGCTGTCCCTGAGAGCAGTGTCTGAAGTATATCTTGCAGGCTGAGAGAACCCCCTGGAAGTCCCTCCTCCTTCTTGAACTTAGCAAGAGACCTCATTGCTCAGGAGACTTTCAGAAGTTCAGGGTCAGACAAATTTGACTTCTGGGGGCGGGGGCTGGAGATTCCAGAAATTCCAGTTAACACCTGAAGTAGATAATATAACTCAGTGGATTTTCAGGCTAAGTCATGTAAGGAGGCTTTACACTGAAAACAAGTTTTTAAGTCCCTAATAAAAGTCTGGGAAGATTGGAGTTCAGATCTCCTTCTTAACCCATCATCAACTGATGTCAAAGTCCCATTAGAGGTGAGTGAAGATTTCTCTTGTGCTATGGAAAAATATATCTCCTTGTAATTAGAGGAGAGAACTGAAGAGTATAGCTATGTGTGCACATTTATAAATATGGATATGTTCTTTCTTGCAACAAATGTGTGAAAATGTGTATTAAAATTACCAATGACCTGATAGTAACAATACATTGCTGTAGCCCATGCTTACTGTATATACTGATGGCTTACTGGTTATAAAAATGTCAGCTTAGTTTCTCATGGATCAATAACTCATTACGTGTCCCAGAACATACACAACCCAATATGAATCCACTTGTCACATCCAAGCTCTCAAATTCCACACCAGAATAGACCTGCAGTCATGTGACTCTTCATTTTTCCTTTATATAATATACTAGTTTTGGGGATTAAAATACATTTTATATTTTGTTGTTAGATTGGAAAGTAATGAAATTATGTTTAGATTTCATTTGGCAATTTTGACAGTTGAAGGAAGGCATCAGATGATGATAAGAATTAAGAATTTCATTTAACAAGACCTATAAATACGTGTGCATGCAACTCCTCTTTCCTAGTTAGAAGTTATCAGAGCTTTCATAAATTAAATAAGCAAATCTCTGAGACCACTCTTGGCACCTTGCAGGGGAATGAAGTTGCCCAAACTGTCTCTACATGGTTTCTCCCAATAACCTGTCAGGGACTGAAATACTGCCTTGTTGAAAGGGACATTCAAGGGGAATACAGCTCCACTGAATCTTACTAGCAAGATTCTAAAAAGGCAAACAGGAACAGGAATGTATTACTTTTTTTCTCTTTTCTTCATTTGAAAAAGTTGAACGTGGGTTTGGCGCTGGTATCACAAATCCGCTTGAGTCCATAGAAGTTTGATTTACATTTGGACACGCATGAGGGACTTCATAAAGTGTGCCCACCGAACAAGCATTGGCCACCTAGTGGCTAGGCAATCTGCTTGTCTGTGTAACTTAGATTTTAAGTCCTGGGGGCATATATTAGGCACAGTGCTGCCATTCAATGAATAAATAATCTCCAGCAGCATTAAGTTTAATTTTTGCCTAAGGCAATGGCCTGCTCAAAAGTTTACCATGTTTGGGGCTCTGGATTCTGTCACTGTAACTGGGATACATCAGTACCATCTCAGTAATTGTAACACGTACTCCAATTGGACACAGATGTATTTTAATTGCCAACCTTCTCTGCCATGACTTTTCATCTTTGTCACTTTCCTATAAAAATGATTCTGACTTGAGAAAAGCTGTCATATTCTTCCTATGTCCTGCTGCAAAAAATAACTTGCAGTTGACTGGCCACAACAGACACATACGTTGATCTTTTCACAGCTGGCTTGTTTGTATTCATGTGAGCCTAAGAAAAATATTTCCATTTGTATCAGGTGAGTGAATGCACAGCTCAACCACAGATCCGTAAACCTTAGCATGGAGATTGATGGCCACGAGCAGGAGGCTTAGGTTTCTTCCAAGCTGCCCCTGACTGAGCTGGAGAGGGACATGTGGTGGGATGGAGAAGAGACTTTTTCCTTGGAAGTCCACTTATTTTGTAATTAAGAAAGGGCAAAAGGCTCTCTTCTAATTTATGGTTTGGTGGGCTAGAGGTAGAAAAGAGGAGTCTTAAGTTTTTAAACTGCGATCTTTTGACCTTGAGACATCCACAGCCCAGACAGATAGACTATGAACTCTCTGATATTAAATAAAAAACTGGAGGCACATATACTTTTTTGTGGCAAGGATCCATATCTTTTCAGATTCTCATTAGCTGCCACCATGTAAAACATCAACGTACTACACCAGTGTTTTCAAAGGTGAGCATGCATTGCCATCAATTGGAGAGCTTGGGGATTCTTTAATCCCACCCCAAGAGCTTCTGATTCAGGATGTCTGGTGTGGAGCCTGAGAATTTGCATTTCTAACAGTTTCCCAGTTGACTCTTATGCAGCTGATGGTGGTGACGGGGTCACACTTTGAGGACCAATGAATTTAACTAATGCAAGGTTTCCAAATCTATCTGCACATTGGAATCACTTGGAGAACTTCTTAAAAATACCAAATCCTAGGCTCTGCTCTCAAACACTCGAATTCAATTGATGTGGGTGTCCAGAGTTATTCAATTCTTTTTTTTTTGAAACTCTCCAGCTGATTCTAATAAGGCACAGACAGTGCTGAGAATCACTGCCTTGAGGTGACAGGGGGGCTGGTGGTGATAATGGGTAGGGACTGTATTGAGATAGAAGACCCCTTTTACTTTTAGCAATGTGATTTTTTTCTTCTATCTCAGGTGATAAACAATTACATTAGCTTGCTAGGGCTGTTGTAACAAAGTACCACAGGCTGGGTGGCTTATATAAGAGCAATTTGTTTCACAATTCTGGAGTCCAGAAGCCCAAAG
The DNA here is from genome assembly GCF_040802235.1 of Manis javanica. Classification (NCBI taxonomy): domain Eukaryota; kingdom Metazoa; phylum Chordata; class Mammalia; order Pholidota; family Manidae; genus Manis; species Manis javanica. The sequence goes on along the minus strand of NC_133163.1, from coordinate 97,674,567 downwards.
TCAAGGTGTCAGCAGGGTCAGTTCCTGCTGAGGGCTGTGGGGGAAAGATCCCTTCCAGGTCTCCCCTTGATTTGTAGGTCTTCTCTCTATGTCTATTTTTATTGTCTTCCTTCAGGTTTATCTCCATGTCCAAATTTCCCCTTTTTATAAGAAGCTAGTCATATTGAATTAAGGCCTCCCTAATGACCTCATTTTAATTTGATTACCTCTGAAAAGATCCTGTCTCCATATAGGTCACATTCCAAAGTACTGAGGATTAAGAATTCAACATACGAATTTGGGGGGTACACAATTCAACCTATACTACTACTACTACTGTTCTTCCTAAAACTGCAAATATCTAGGGATGAGGGAAAGGTACTTTCTACTCCTTTTTGCATATTTCTACTCAAACAAAAGCCTTTTATAATTGCAGGAAATCAATCTTTTGTAAATATTATCTTCTCAGCCTATGATTGCAGATTCCAAATTTCATACAATGCTTTTGAGGCAGAGCAGTAAGATACCAGAATGAGGTGCCAGGGTCATTGCTACATAGTTAGAAATATGTGGTCAGTGGTATGCACTGAGCTAGGCCCATCCAGATGACACCATGGGTCACATCTGCAAACAGACCCCAAGAAAATTTGAACGCCTTTTCCAAATCAGCCAGCCAAGAATTTCCAGCAGCCAAGGACTATGCTTTGCTCTGAGCATTGGAGAATGAGGTATAATGCGTTTTTATGTAACGTGACAATATTTAAGGTGCTAGACAACCTTGTTTTCACAGCTTAACTCTCTGTGCTGAAAGGATGCTATGTTTGCAACATGCTTAGGGATATTTTTAAGCAGAGAAAATTGTGTAATCAGCAAGTGGACCTTAGCAAGATCATTACCCGTGGCATGGAAGATGTGTGAAAGCAAAGGCAGTAAGTGGGGGCACATTCAATATTCTCGCATGTTCACAGTGGAGGAAGGAAAACTTTGTGGAGTAAATAACACTTTCAGCTATGAGTAGAATTAAGGTAAGGGCTGGGCTAGGGGGACATATAGATTTCTAACACAGCCAATGCCTTGGAAAAATGCCTAACACTGAACAGAATTCTAAGTGGTCACTAAGAGGAAAAAATATGTGAATAAGCTTTCTGAAGAGTTTTGGCTATTAAGTACAGGTAGCTCTTATTTTCTTCACTGTGTCCTAGTCATGGGGCCATCTTCCATTTTCTCAAACATCTCAGGCTCTCCCCCATCTTAGGGACTTTGCCTTTGCTGTTCCTTCTGCTAGAAATGCTTTTCCTCTGGCTCTTCGCACAAAACAATCCTTGCCATCCTGTGGGTTTCACTGTAAATGTCACTCTTGAGTGATGTTTTCTTTTACCATTCCATCTGCATATGTCCCCTCTTCCATTTTTCTTTTATAAGAACTTCACATTTTATGTCTTCCTTTTTTTTTTTACTGGCTTTTCTTTCACTAGAGCATAAGTTCCATCCATACAACAAATATTTGGCCTCCCACAGGCACTCAATATAGATGTTTTTGAATGAATGAATGGATGAAGCAGGCTAATAAAGGTTTCATAAATATGGACAGCTGGCCATTATTGCACTGAAGATATCCACCCTGTTTTCCATCAGATGTGGTTAATACTTTTCATTAAGTACCTATTATGGGCCCTGCCCTACATAGGAAACCTATAGTTATAATCTCTAATATTTAAATCGATCAAAAAGGCAAGGTAGATACTATTATCTCTGTTTTGCAGAAGAGAAGGTTAAAAACTAGTCCAAGACCACAGACCTATGGCTCAAACTGAGGATGATCTGTCTCATGTCATTCTCATTTTATTAGGAGAGTAACAATTGGTCCTTGGATCGCTGTATTCCTCTGTGACTACAGATTAAAGTAGCCAGTGGCAGCAGCAAAGATGGAAGAAATGTTTACGCTGCCTACCACCTTCAGTAAACACAGATATAGATGAGACAGACCATGTTGCAGCTCCCCTTCGTGTCAAGCTCCCTAAGGTGCACAGTGATTACTATGATGGGTTACACGGGCTTTGGATATTGTCTTGGGACTCTGACTTTTAAAAATAATGATTTCAAAGGGAAAAACAATAACTTTTACAATGGAGAAGCCTGGGAGACACCACTCTAACCAAGTGATCAAAGCTAGTATCATCAGCAATAGGATATACTGACATCAAATACCTTCTTATACGATGCTCTGAGATGGGCTCACTATTGTTTCTTCGGTATTTTTGAAAAAATGTCAAACCTCATTTAAATCATTAGACAACAAAGATAAATCCAAACTGTGGCACATTCTAACATAATGATTCGGTACTCTTCAAAAGTGTCATATGGTCATAGGGAGCAGTCCCAAATTACAGGGGACTAAGGAGACAGGATGGCTCAAGGCAAGGTGCATCCTGGATTGACTCCTAAACCAGAAGGACGCACTGTGTTTAAATTCAAATAAAGTCTACAGATTAGTTAGTATTATTGTATCACTATCAGTTTCCTGATTGGGGTTATTTTTCTATGGTTACATAAAAACATAATGTAAGGGGGGAAGTTGGGGGAGGGTACAATAGAACTCTATGTATATTTTTGTAGCTTTTTAAAGTAAAATCATTACAAAATGAAATGTTCAAAAAGCGTAGTTTCTTCTGAAACATTCATTTCTAAGCACTAAAACTGAAACAAAGTCCTATCAAAGCAAGTTTAGAACAGTTTGCTTGTAGTTTGGGAACTCTAAGTTTGGTGCCATGGGAAACCACTGTGTTGTGCCAAAGGTTGTTTCATGGATTCTGAAGGTATGGTAAAGGTACTTCACGGTAATGCTTTGTAATTATTGTGTCTCCCAGGGGAATAATCAGGAAAACCATGCGTGGAGTCTAGAGATAATCTCTGCACATATGAACGGGAATGGACAATCTTTGATATCACCCGTCTCCCCCCATTCTTGGGAAAATGAGGAATTCCTTGTGGAAAATGTGGATTAAGTCTGAAATCAAGAAAGGAAGTGGATACTGTCTATATAACAACTAAAATACCTTTTAAGATTTGTGGTTCCTCATTTCTCCATCCAGCATAAAAGACTAATCCAAATGCTACCCCTTCCCTATCTTTCTCATACAGACCACACCTGAAACAGACCAGGCGAAGGTTCACAGTAATGTAATGATGAGCCAGCCCCTGGGAACACTGACTGCTCACAGACACAAGGAAGAATAACCTGGATTTTGAGGCTTTGCGCTTTGTTAGATACAAGTTATCACTTCATAAATGGGCAAAATGCCGTGCAGGCAGCCGGGCAGCACAGGGTGTAATTGACAAGGGAAGCCAGTGCTTCTGTCAATGCATAAAGAGTGACATCCCACTTAATAGCGGAATTGTGGAGGCATATGGCCATGAAGGAGCTTTCTAACAGCAGAACCAGCCTGCCCAGGCGGTATGTTTCTGGGAAACACTCTGCTCTATCTCCCTGCTTTCCTGGCCCCATAGCAGATCTCCTGCCGCCCAGGAACCCCCTGCGGAGCTGTGAATAGGGAGGAGATGAGGCATAGCAAACGCATGCATGCAGGAAAGCTGGGTGCCCCAGCAAGCTCACTGTGCCGACAATTGTGGAAGCTGGTGATTTGAGGAGAGGCAAACTAAGAAGAAGGCGTAGGAATGGAGTCTGGACCTCGCTCTGAAATACGCCATCCCGCTCATTTCCCCAATCAACTGGTAGTGCAGCTGCAGGTGGTAGCAAGGCCAGAGAAAATTAGGCTCCACAGAGGCCAAATGTCTCCTTCCCTTAGAGCCTGTAGGTCAACTGGGGCTCTATGGAAGCCTCTGAAGAGAGGAGAGGCCCTTAGGCATCTTATTCAATGCCCTTGCACTGTGGCATCAGGGAGAAGATACTGTGGCCTGCTTATTTTTTCATGTTTGTTTCTACCACCTCGTTGAACTAGAAGCTAGACGCTGACGTTACAGGGTCGGAATCTCTATTTTAAGCTATAACCAACTGGCTAAGCATGACAAAATTCTGTAGGAATTGCCATGTGATTGGTATAACTTTATACATTCTCATTCATGAAAGAACCAAAACAACGTTTACTATGGAATTCAGTAACATGCTTCTGCAACTGCCTTCCTGTAGCAACTTTCAGGGTTCAGCTATTTTTGACTAGGTCATCAGAACCTGGGGATATTCCACATATCCATACAAAAATGAAATACGAAGGGTGACAAAAATTAGAAGACACACATTAAAAAAATCTGAATATTAGTATAATTGTTGAGCATCATGGGAGTGAAAAAAATATCACTGATAGGTTTTGCAATGTAAAGTCTCACCTTCCAGACCCTGCTTTTCCTGGATGGGTCTTTGAGTGATATTAAATCCATTAAGCTTGTCATTATTGAAAATGGCTTATCCATGACTCAGAATTGGTTTACAGTTTTTGTCAGCTTGCACAATGAGCCAATTTCCTTTGCCTCCCCAGAAAACCCTCATTTTTTTGAAGTCTTTCCAATCAACCAAAATATGCATATGATAAATTTGCATAATTGAAGTGTATTGGTTACATGTGGGTAGAAAGTCTAGCCAAAAATACTAGCTTCACAGAATTTAAGGGCCTTAGCAAACATTTTGTCCATCCCTCCTCTTTCAGCAAGGCAACTGAAGCACAGTCTGGTGAGACTGCCAGGTTACACTATTAAATGGTTGACTCAAAACTAGAAAACAAGTTTTTTTCCAGTTGTCCATCAAAATTTTGTTGTCTTATATGAGTCCTTCTCTCATCCCCAGTCACTGTGAACCACAGAATGTCAAGGTTGGAAAGTACATTAAAGATCTGTTAACCCACTCATCTATCTGATCCTGTCATTCTCTCTACAAAATCCTTACCAGGTCTTCAACAGGCCTATGCTTAAGTAACCCCTGTGACAAGGAATGTACTATCTCCGTGCCTTTAATAAATAATTGTGGAATAAATGAATACATAATTTTAATCTAGCATCTATATGATTGCCTTCTTAATATTTGAAGAAGAACCATCTTTTATTTAGGCTGAACACTCATGCTTGCCTCAGTAATTCTCAACTTTTATCATAGTTTTCCATCTCCTCATCACCTGGACCTTCTCTTCTGAATCTGTTTCTAGTGTGGTACCCAACAGTTCATATGGCACTCAGTACGGTCTCATGCACTCCAAGAAGAACAGGACTCTGTGCTACCTTATTTTGGAGCCAAACACTGCGTTAACGCATACTATCATTACTTTACCTTTTCGGCAGTCATATCACATTGTCGACCCTGTGAATTTAATTGTAGTTCAAACCCTACTTCCTATGTTCTAATTCCTTGGCCTCATTTACTCCTATGGCTTTAATTATTATCTATATAGACTCTCAAATTGTACCTCATTCAAGGAGTTTAGACCTCATCCATGAGCTTATGTCCAACTGTGCATCTCTCATCTGTACTTGGAGAGCCCACAGGGACATCAAATTCCACATGACCCAAATTGTAGTCATCATTTTCTCTCCTTAAACTGCTGCCCCTTCCAATATTTTCATCTCACTGAATGGCATGATCATATAATGAGACACTCAGGCTGGAAATGTCAGAATCATCAGTGAGTTCCTGGTCGCCTCATAGCTCATATCCAGTAACTCAGCACATCTGGTTGCTTCCACCTCATAAATCCCTTTCTACTTCTCTCCACTCTTACTGTTACTGTCCGGCTCTCCTGCCTGGATTTCTCCTACACATGCCTATTTTGCATATTCTTCCAGGTTGATACTTCTAAGACTTACATCTGATCATGTTACCTTCTTGCTTAAAACTGCTAATGGGCTCCCATTGCTTTTACAGTGAAATATAATTACTTAATGTGGATTATGAGAACTTTCATGTTCTAGGTTTTGCTGCATTTTCCAATTCTTCGAATAAACCATGGCACATACTGTTCCCATCTGAAACACTCTACAACTTTGCCTCATCTAGAAAATTTCCTATCTTTCTTTAGATTCCAGCCTAAATGTCATTTCTTGGGACTTGGAAGACATCCTCCAGGTAAGTTAGGGACTCCAACACTATCTCTACTGTCCAAACACTTGCACATTTTAATTCTGCTGCTAAATGACCTTGACCTCTGGAGAGGCCCTGCTGGACTGGAAGTGCTTTGAGAGCAGGAAAACATCTGTCCTGCCCATCACTGAATATCCACAGGGCCACAGAGTAGCAAGCATATAGCAGATGCTCAAAATTATTTGTAGAAGGGTGAAAGCTTAGCAATGTCCATTTTAGCTCTGTAAAAAGTTCATATTTCTGGATCTGTTCCACTGCTTAAGTCTTTCAAATACTTTTTGGGTATTCTGCTTGTCATAATTAACACTAGTTTTAAGTCACCTACAGTTTTGATAGGGCTTTCTTTTGTGGATTCATTCAAGAAATGTGACACACACATTTCAAGTTGAAGTGGTGATGAAGTCATCTTCTGAGAGGCAGCTGTGACTGGAGAGGCAGTGGGCCAGGAGGGTGGCTGACCAGGGGCATGGAGAAAACAACAGCAGAGCCACCCTGCAGCCTCACCACGTTTGGCAGCAGTGTATTTGTGTGATACCATTTTGCTGTTTTGTTCAGCCATAATATTAGCAACCTGGGTAAATGCATTGTTTTTGAGATTGGCCTAAACCTCTTTGAGACAGCTTTCCTGGCAGAATCCCACACCACGTAATCATGTGTAGCTTTCCCCTAAACATTTTTTGAAGTTGGTCTAACCACGGTTAACACCTAACCCTTCACATGTGCAGAAACTGTAACTGAAGCACTTTAAAAAAGTTTCAGAAGGTTGGAATTTAGTTAAATGACCCTTTGAAAACATCTGAATGCTGAAGTTTTTTCCTTTTGTCCCCAGTTCGTGACTTACTTTTAATTTTATTTGTGAACCATTGCAAATGATTTTCAGTATGACTGATTCTCCTGGGGGCAAGGTGGATTACAAGCGAAGTCTTCTTGGCAAAGCGTGTTGCACTGTGCAGGAATGCATCGTCCACTTCTTCCACCTGGACAGTAGCTGAGAGTGACTATCCATGTTTTCATTTGAATAAGTAAATAATGTCCAATATTTTCATTTCTATCCTCTCTGCCAATCCAGAACCACCTCTCTCCAGTGGACTCCATGCCAGTAGTCAATACACTCCTCCAAATCTCTGTCCCATTTCTCAGATATGCTTCTTTTAATCAGGCTGTGTTTTCCTCCATTATGAGTTCTCTCTGCAGCGTTGAGTGGAGTCTCAAGGGGTTGTAAAGCTAAACCAGGAACATGGATCATGTAGGTTGTATTAGACTCCTGAGATGCTCAGCCCCAGGTCCTCTGGGCCCACCTGCCCCCAAGATCCTGGGGCACATGTTCTACCACAGCTGTTCCGGTTTGAAGCTCCTGCTCGGTGTGCCAGGGACCCTCCCACTACTTCTGGACTCAAAGAACTATATCACCTGTGGTAGGTGTGACTTGTTCCGTGGCCTCTTGAAGAGGCTATGTGGTCCATTCCAGAAAGCAGGGGAGTTAACTCCATATGAGGCAAATTTTGATAAATATGGATGGGGACCAGCAGACAAAGTCCTCTCTCCCCACCCCTCAAGCCCTCCAGTGGACTGTTCAGCAACATAGTAGTCCCGAAATGACCTTTAAAAAGACTTCTGGCCAGACCAGGCACTCATTCTGTTTGCTACAAGTGATGGCCAACGTGATGACGTGACCGCATGTTCTCACTTTCACCTTTCCTAACTCTTTCCTTTTCTCCTTCACACCTGCCTCCCTAGAATTACACTAAACAATGAAGAACTAGCAATGAAAGCACTCGCCTTAGGCTCTGTTTTCCAGAATTCTGGAAAAACTTACTGCACAAAAACTTCATGAATTTTATGATCAAAGATGACTCTCCAAAAGTAGTTAATGCTTGAAATGGGTCCTTCATGGTACCCAGCCAGACCCCTTGGGAAGACAGGTTCATTCCCATCTGCTCTTGGGGATTCTTCAGTGGGGCCTTTTGAGAAGGACCAGAATAAGGTATGAGTTTTTCAACATATTATTTAATCTTGGATTTTAGTACACTCTTTCTTCTCCTTCCTTCTTTTTTTTGGTGACACAATCATTATTTCATTTTGTTTATCACTGGTTTTTGCAGTAAGTTTCTTTATGTCTATGGTATTTGGCATTAAGCCTGGTGTATAGAATCCATCTAATGAATATTTTAAAAGTCAATTTTAAGTGAATGAATGAATGAACAAATAAATGGGTGAATGGAATAACTTCTATTTTTCTATCACAATTATTAGATTGAAAACTGAAACTGATTTTACTTGTGATAAATCTAATACAAATCATAAAAATGGAATTCCCATATTAAAAGGTCTTATAATTTGCTAAATATTTAACTTTCAATTATAATTGGATAACTGCTACATTCATGTATTTATTCAACAAATAATTATTGAGCCCTTGATATATGCCAGGCATATTTTAGACTCTAGGAAACACAGCAGTGTACCAAATAGACAAAAACTCCTCTTTTCATGGAGCTTACATTCTGTCATATCTCTGTGCTTCAATACTACTTGTACAATGGGTATAGTCCCTATCTTTTTTAACAAGAAAAACATTTTATAATATGGATATACATATATCCATAGTTTTTATGACAACACCAAACATGTAGTCAGTGTTCAATAAATGCTGATAAGTTGTTATTATTGCTGTTGCCTTTTTTATTACTAGGCTGGGAAATATTCCATAAAACTGCATAACCCACATGAAGATAATGCAAGCATGACTACCCTTTTAGTGCAGGCAGTGTTTGATGTGGCCTTTGGGAGGCATCAGCATCTTTTAAGGAGACAGGAATGCAGCCTACAATGCTTTCTGCTAAAACTCCTTAAGTGTGAAGACCACTGAACCTGCCATTCTGAAGATGACTCCATATCAATCGATACAAAACATACTCATCCCTTTAAAGAATCCTGTCTCTTTATTGTGTGTCTTCAGTACCTCTTGGATTTTGCTATCACCAGGCACTAAACCTTAGAAGTGTCATTAAATGCATGTGGCTACAAAGAGGTAACATTAGTTACACCTTCCCAGAACTGAACTCAATGAAGACATAATGCATTTCCTTTATTTCACTCACTCAGCCATGGCCTCCATGTCTGGACTCCCAGAAAAGGATGAATCATTCATGTGCTAGTCCAGCCGTGCTTAGATATGTAATACTCATAATTAGAGTAACCATTTTGGGTGTGCACAGTTGTATGGTGTCTGTTCATAAAAAGTGAGCAAATAACAATACAAACCAAATAAAATGTTGAGGGTTGGTTTTTTTCTGAAAAGAATGCACATAAGATAAACAACTAAAACATATCATAGTCAGATGAACAGTAGGTACTAATCACAGCAAGTGCTCTGCTTTCCAAATGCAGAGCTTATAGTACAATGCAAATTAAGGATTTTGAGATTTTCACAAACTACTGGCTTTTCTATTTTCAGAACTTGGACAACACCATTTTAGGTGGAGATCTTGTCATGAAAATATGCACACAGGCTAATCATTTCTTTTCACGGTCTGCTGTTTGGACGCAGCTATGGGAATTGGACCTGAGCAAGTTCACTGTATTCAGGAAATCAATCAACAGCAGTTATGTGCTTAGCATTAGTGTTGAACATGCTTTTTTTGCTGTGGAAATATGTCCCCTTCTCTCAAATGATATTTCTGTGGTGTCCAGGGTTTCCATTTTAATTTCTCTCAGTGGATATTTGTGAGGAGAGTTTTATGTGCTGCTCAGGCAAAAGGAACTCATGTCAAAAAATGATCAGCTTATGTGAGATATTATTACTTGGCAGAGTTGTATTATTCTTTGAGTACAATACCAATTGTTTTGCAATTGTTTAATCGGTCATTTGCTTGTGTAGGATGATATAGCTGAGCCATCCTCCAAGCAACCATCCAAGACTTGGTTGGTATACAGGGTAAGTAAACCAAGCCTGGGAAATAGTGGTATAAAGAGGGAAGCCAGTCACTGAGGACATCAATGTTTTACACATTTTCTTTTGTGATTTGAAGATGAGATTCAGAATGATGTGAGTAGGGCAGACATAACTGACACAAAAGTGACATTGCTCAGGTCCGGCTGTGGGGCCTTTGTCTCCTGACACATCAACTGGTTGAGAAGAGACCTGACCTAACTTTACCCTTTAGGGTTTTATATTTATTCCCTAAATCACACCTTACTCAATGACATTTAATAAGATTAATGTTATTGAGCTGAAATTTGGCTTCTATAAAAATTGAATATTATTTGTAACAACTCAGCCATTAGACCTAAAATCTTTTTCTTAGAGATTAATTTTTATAATAAATACTTTTTTTAAACTGATTACACCTGAGAAATTTTGCCAACATCAACCACTCCTCATGACCATTTCTCCCTCAGGTGGGGAAATACTAACACAGCTTATGGTAACAATAATAAATCCACCTTTCATTTTATAGTATTTTGCAATGAATAATCATTTCATTTCAACCTCACATCATTGCTGTGTATAAGACATTATTATCTAAAGATTAGAGAATTTAAATATTATGTCCAGTGTCATATAGTGATTAAACGACAAAGGTTGATCTGAAACAGGCATTAATGCACCCATTTATTCACTCAATGAATTTTTTTTATTGTGATAAATAACACATAACATAAGATCTGCCCTCTTAACAGATCTTTAAGTACAGTATTGCTAACTATCAGCACAACGTTGTATAGCAAATCTTTAGAACTTTTTCATTTTGCAAGACTGAAACCCCACACCCATTGATCAGCAACTCCTGGTTTCCCTTCCCCACCCCACAACCTCTGACTGCTTCCATGAGTTTGGTTGCTTTAGACACCTTATTTAATTGGAATTAGGCAGTATTTGTCCTTCTGTAACTGGTTTATTTCATTCAGCATAATATCCTAAGGTTCATTCGTGTTGCAGCACATGTCAGATTTCCCTTCCTTTTTCAGGTTGAGTAACATTTTGTTGTATGTATGTACCACATTTTCTTTATCCATGTATCTGTCAATGGGCATTTAAGTGGTTTTTACCTTTTGGCTATGGTGAGTAATCCTGCAACAAACATAGGAAGGCACATAGCTCTCTAAGAAACTGGTTTCTGTTCTCTTGAGTAAATACACAGACGTGGGGTTACTGGATCATCTGATTTTTCTATTTTTAATTTTTCAGGAATTTCCATATTGTTTTCCATAAATGCTACATCATTTTCTATTTTGACCAACAGTGTATAAAGTTTCCAGTTCCTCTACATTCTTGCTAACATTTATTTTCTTAATAATGGCCATCCTAGCAGCTGTGAGGTTGATCTCATTGGTTTTGACTTGCATTTCCTTTTTTCCATTATGATTAGTGATGTTGAGCATATTTTCATATACCTGTTGGCCATTTTTATGAGTTCTTTGGAGAAGTGTCTATTCAAGTTCTTTGTCCATTTTTTAAACAGGTTATTTATTTATTTTGCTGCTGAGGCCATGAATTCCTTGTGTATTTTAGATATTAACCCTTTATCAGATGTATGGCTTGCATATATATTTTCTCTTTCTACTATACCATCTAATAACAGTCTACATTGAGTCATTAGGGCAGTGGGCAAGGCTCTATCTTACCAATAAATATCTGGATTTTTGATGTGTCCAGGTAACTCCATTTATGTCACTGGCCTCACTTCTTTAAGGGTAAGGACAGAAAGTCTTTTGAATGCATGCAGGTAATCTAGAAAGGGCAATACATTAACTAAATAGTACCCATGATTCCATATAAAAAAGTGAATTTATTGATTGCATTTCTATCCTGTTCCTTAGTTTACAGCAGAATTCATAATTGATGTGACATAAAATACAAGAACTCGAGTAAGTCAAGAGTGTCAATTCAGTTGAAGGATATAAGATATGCCTAGGAAACAGGTTTTGGGATATGGGGGTGCATTTCAGAGAGCATCTCTGTATCATAAGAAATAGTATGAAGACTGAGTACACGCTGGTTGCTGCCATGGGCAGGTGATGAAAACTGGTGATAAAGGCAAATTATTGATGCCTTGTGATAGAGAGAGGAAGCCAGTTCCCATAATCTTACCTGGGCAGCACAGAAGAGGGTCTACTTACACTCCAGTACAATGTCTTTAGGGTCTCATGCAGGTGAGTGGGGCCATTCCACAACGAGGATTGTCTGGTGATTTTTGGACCCTTGATCTGTGGCATGGATTTAGTGATGCTTTAAGACCCATTTCTGCCTTTTAGTCACTTGCAGGTATGAGATAATCTAGGCAAATCACTAGGGAAAAATCACTTAAACTATCTGGATCCCCAGTTTTCTCCTCTGTGAAAACCAGAATTAGCATGAAGACCAAACAAGCCAAGGATTAGGAAAATGATTTAATATCTGTAGAATGTCACAGATACATCGTTTTTGATTATTGTGATTATTTTTCCTTCACATGTCTCAGCATTTGCAGGTTTTTTCATGAACAAATTTGTTTTATCAATTTAAAAAATATGCAATGTAACGCTCTTTGAGGAGAAGACAGGGAAGCTGTGAAGCTAAAACAAAAATGACAGTGTGCTGCCTCTCTGGTGAGGCTGAGAATCAGCAGGAGGGGACCCAAGGTGGCCGGACAGCCTGAGTGGAGCTTATGGGAAGCCAGGCTCTTTCTTCTTTTGTCCCAGTGAAAATGTAAGAGATACACTTGGAAGAGTGGAAGGTCTAAGGCCAAAGAAGTATTTCCTATCTTTCTCAGTCAGAAAATATGGATGGATAACAAACTATGCTTTCAGGTCTCAGAATCATCATTATGACTACTTAATCCAATCCCTTTATTTGATACCTAAGACAACTGCCCTCTCCCTCACAGTGACGCAGCCCCAAAACGCAGAGTTTAGGCCCAGATTTGGTCTTCTGAGTCTCAACTCAATGTTTTTCATTTCAAATCAGTTGAATCTTTATCATAAAAATACATATCTATAGCACAAAAGTTAGTCAAATCACTTTCATTTGCAGCAGCAGAGAATGCAAGTTAATTCTTTGTGCATAAATATAGTCTATTATCTTGGACCGATTTTTAATCAAGTTATTTATTTTTCAGGAGTTTAAAAGTGTGGATATGGAGTCACCTTCTCAGATGACTAGAGTTCATGAGCACTTGAGTTGATAATATATGTTATGAATAATTGAAATTTGGAGTCATATAGCATGGCTTTTAATCCTCGTTCTCATACCAAGTAGCTTCATCACCTTAGGACCTTAATTTAACCTCAGCTGACTTATCTGGAAGGGAATCTAGTAATAGCAGCTACCACACAATAACACCATTGTTAGGAATAAATGAAATATTGAAAATAAACCTAATACAGAGCCCAACACACAGAAAAGACTAAATAAATATCAACCGTTAGAACAGTAATATGGCTGAAGGGAAAGAGAAAGTGCTGGAATAGAAATCAGTTCTTCGCCACTCCCACCCGCGACGCTTTGCTGCGTTCTAGCGGTGTGTTCTTCGTAGGCAGGGCTCCCTGTCCCTCAGTTGTAAAATGTGGACAGTAGAGTATTTAGCAGTATCATAGGGTTGACGTAAGGATCAAATGAAATAATTTAGATGGTACTTTCTGATGTATAGCCTATCCTTTCTTGTGACTGAGAAAGATAGCAAGGCTGAGAAGGAAGGAAGGAAGGAAGGATGGATTTTTCACTCTCAGGGGCCTCTCCTTCCTAGGAAAGGGCCTCTGCTTGTCTGTGGCTGAAAAACGGAGAACTTTACCTTCTTGTCACAGCTCAGCCACTGACTTATTGTTTGATACTGGGGAAATCATTTAATCTCTAGATTATGATCTCAGTGGGTGTATATAATTTGTACTCTTCTGCCCTATATCACTGAATTGGATAAAATGACCTTGAGGTCCCCTTCAGTTCTAATTTTCTATGATAAAATTATGCTCTCTGTGCCAGTGGTGCCTCTCCAATAAAAAGAAAATAGTAAAACCTTAGGCTAGTGAATGTGTCAAATGCTTTGAGATTTGCAGGAGAAAATTAATGTTCATAGTGTGGTTCTCATTCAGAAAGGATACTCCCCATTTTCACACTCCTTTTTACTATGGAGGCTTTTATTTTAGTGAAATTATAAAGCTTCTTTGCTGTTCTACAGCTTTCAAACATGGGATGCTTTTGTGAAAAATCTTTAATCATCTAATTTCTTACATTCTCTGTATAAAAGCTACATCATGAGAATTGCTGGCAATTTAAACTTTTCCTTCTATTCTATTTCTTAGTTGTAAGGACCGATAACTAGATAGATACAAATGTTGTTCACAGTGAGCCAAATACTGAATTTTTTTCTGTGAATTAACTGTAAAAAGTTTCTTGCTCAGTTCTCTCATTTAAGAATTGAAGATCAAGGGCTCAGAGAGGGAAAGCATCTAAACCAAGGTCGCACAGGGATGGACCCCAATTTCCTGGTTCTTGGTAACTATGACAAATTGCATATTCTAAAGATGGTTGTAACATTACTTCCCATTCCCACATGCTTGTCTGTATTTGCCACTTTTCCACTAAGATATGGAGGTTAATTCCTTTCCCCTTGCATCTGCTTAACCAATAGAATGTGGTAAATGCGACATTAGAAAAGCATGAGGCTAGGCTATGAGGGGACTTGGTAGCTTCTGCTTGGACCTCTTGGAATGCTCTCTCTTGGGAACCGGCCCCAGTGTCACGAGAAATGCAGCCACATTTGTGGCAATATAGTCAGTAGAGTCAATAGTTCTAGCTGTGCCTCCAGTCCTTAAGCAAAAGCTACTTTTAGGCAGGAGTGTGAGTTTTTCTGGACATTCAGCTCAGCAGAACCTTCAGAAGACTGAAGCCCCAGCCACCGTCTGTGACCCCATGTGACCTCAACAGAGATCTCCCATTGGAGTCTAGCCTACCCAGAGAACCATGAGAGATACTGAATAAAGTTTCAAGATATAAATTTGGGGTCTTTTGTTATGCAGCCATAGAAAACCTGAAGAGTAACCCACGCTTCATTGGCTCTTGGATTCACAATATTTCTTTTTGATTCCACACTACTCTCAAGCTATCTGGGATCAGTAGCATCATGTAATTAGTACCTGCTCTCAGCTGTGGCACAGAATTGAAGGTGAGAGCCTATTTGAGTTTGACTGGAAGAACGACTAATGTCAAAATTTCTCAAGTTACACAAACCACAGTTTCCCATCTGTGGTTTGCATAGATTATTTGCCATGGTCCCTCAGATTGCCAGGACGGACCAGCTATCTTTAAAAGTATCAAACTTCATGGAGTTTAATATGAAAGGAGTCAAATATGGAGATGTGGAAAACTTTTAACATACAGTGGCAGGAATAACTATTTATCACCCAATATCCACTTTCTCCATCATCTTTGGTAACAGAATCCTAATTTATTCATCATGTCAGTGGGCTCAATTAGTAGACTACATGTTTCAGCTTCCTTTGCTGCTAGAAGCAGTCATGTGATGATATTTTGGCCAACGAGGTATAGGCAGAAATGTTGTATGTGATTTTCAAAAAGGCTGCTTGAAAGAGCTGATTTGGCCAAGAGTAGTATCTTTTTATTCCTCCTTAGTTTCCTTCGTTCCTCTAGACGTGATGGGAGGGGTCCCAGCAGTGAGCTTGGGCAATGAGATGATACTGAAGATAGAATTTGCACCAGGCATAGTCTAACCAGGAAAACAATGCCACACTATGTATTTAACACTGATTGGATCCAAAACAGGAAATGGGTGGCATAGGTATTGGAAGAACTGAGAAGTCAAACAGAATGGTAAGACCTAGATATTAGCAACAGTAGGTAGCCACTACCAACACCACAGTGGAAGGCAAAGGAAAGAAGCAGTGTTGCAGGAGCACAGAGCACAGTAACCCAGTATTAATGTAAACATGGTGGACCTGTCCTGCAGAGCTAGAATCCCAGGGCCTGCTCTAAACGGGCAGTCCAAGGCAGAAGAGCTTTTTCCTTCCTCCTGTCTTCTAAACTCTGGCCAATGCCTCCTATTGGCTGATGCAGCCAGAAGCCAGTGATCTCAGGAACCAGGCAAACACAGGTTTCAGAGACCAGCTTCCCTGCAGTACTGGGCAGATCAAGGAAAAAGTTAGGAATGGCTCTGAGGGCAAATGAGCCCAGAACCATGACAGAAGCCAGTGCTGGGACAGTGAAACAGAAAGACAGAAGGAGGTTGAACCCTGACGATCACAGAGTTGCTATACAGGATAAACACTGATTGTCTGTAAGTTGTTATTTTAGATTTTCTCTTACAAATAGAAAAACACAATGCTAATTTATATTAATGCCTGTTAGGGAGGTAAGTGTATTAGTCTGCTAAGGCCACCATAACAAAATACCACGGGCTGGGTAAAAACAGCAGAAATATATTTTTCCACAAGTCCAGAAGCTGGAAGTCCAAGATCAAGGTGTCAGTCCATGTGACCTCTCCTGAGGCCTTCTCCTTAGCTCACCAATGGCTGCCCTCCTGCCTGCCCTCACAGTCTCTCCTGTGTGTGTGCGTGCCCCTAGTGTCTGCGCGCCCCTAGTGTCTGCATGTCTAAATGTCCTCCTTTCATAAGGACACCAGTCAGACTGGATTCGGGCCCACTCTGTGGCCTCTAAATTTAACTTAATTACCTCTTTTAATACCTTATCTCCAAATACAGTCACATTCTGAGGTACTTGGGGTTAGGGCTTCAACATATAACTTTTAAGGGGATATTTCGGGGCATAGGACAAGTCAGAAAATTGGAGAATTAAGTCAATCTAAATTATACAGGCTAGCTAGTAAATAACAGTGTTTATAATACCAAAAAGCAAATGGCCTAGGGAAACACGTTCACATGGCATTGTGACACTGTGGCTAGCTCCCCGATTGGACCTCTCTTAATTCTGCTCTGTATTTTGCTTTGTTGATATGATATTATGTACCTCAGCCTGCTTTATTTGCTCACGTGGAAGCCCACCATTTGTTTTTGCTTAGATCACTGAGCCAGGAGGTCTTTCAAGAGACCCAGAATTTGGCAGGTGCTAATTATTCAGTAACCCCCCAACTAAAGGGAATTCCCACTTCTGCTGGGGAAGGGAAGCAGATGCACTCCCAATCCTCAACAAAGGGGCAGCTGCGAAGCAGTGTCGTTTCCATAGTATGCTCCTGTAATTAGCTCCGCCTTAATCTTCATGTACACAATGCCTTCTGAGACTACAGAAGGCCCAGCCTTGTCCAGCTGCCATCCCTCCCCTCTAAGCTTGCTTTTGACTGGATTGTGCTGCTTCTGAACATGTAATTTAGTGTTCGGGTTTAAAAGGCAAAACTAGTAAGTGATCTTGAGTGGTGATAAACAGAATCCTCACCCTTCCAGCCACCCTGGCTACAAATAGGGGGAGAGAAAGCAGAGTCAGACGTGACCTCGTAGGTGGGAATTTCAAGTTATCCTCTTAATTGAAGAACAGTAATATTTTCAACATGAATCAAGCTTTCTCAAAACTATGCTTTATTCAAGTTGAGTTATAAGAGTTTAATGTGGCCGCAGTGACTTCTGATGATAACGAGGCTGGTGGCTGAGGAATCAGAGGCTCTTTCCACAATTTGCTTCTTTCCTTCCAACTCTTCCTTACCATTCTCCCTTCTACTAAGAGAAAAAGTCAGGCTTGAGCATACTTCAGAGATTTGAAAATTACCCTAAAACATCAACACTGAGTTCTTACTTGGAAATGATTCTGCTACCAATAGTACATTTTACCTATTTCTCTTTATATGGGTCAGACCGAGGGCCATCTGAGGCATTTTACCAGGAAAGAGTCCCAGGAGCCAGCACTGGTTTTGTGTTGAGGCGGGGCTGTCCAGGCTTCATGACATGATGGGAGATACACAGAGAGCATCTGGGGATGAAATTAGATGAAACTGCCCAAAGGATAGGATGCAAAGACTGAACCAGATGGGAGACCATGGGATAAGAAGCAGAAGCATCCAGAAACGAAAAAGCCACTTGAGAAGGCAGTGTACAGAGGGCACAGCCCATAGACATAGCCTCAGCAATGGCAGCGTGTCACTATTTCTCCCACAGAGACCTTTATACAACATACCTGCAACCTTTCCTATGTGGACAGAAGGGCATTTCTGCAGACATTAGGCTAGTTGGGAAATTAACTCCTTGGTTTCTGTTCATGGTCTTTCTTTCCCCAGTTATCCTGGTGCTAAACCCACACCCTACCCCTGAATGCAGGCTCTCTCCTTTTTCCCACCTCATTGCAAGTTCCCGAGCAGAGCTGGCTCTGCCTCGTATTCTGGTCTGGTTCCCAGCTGATTATGAAGCGTACAGTGTTGCCACTGCATCAAAACAACAAGCTTTCCCTGCAAACCTTATCCCTGGATTGAACGTGACGTCTCCCACTGGATGCTTTCTGGACCAGCTCCGCTGTTGTGTGACAGGCATGTGGGCAGCCTCCCAGTCGTGGATTCTGGTAGACAGCCATTTGAAAGCAGGGGTTAAGGTGGAGAGTGAAAAGGGGTGGCAGGAGGAGTGTTCTCAGCTCATGTTGATTTCTGTCAGATTTCAGTTGAGGATTGTGAAGAGATAATTGTGTTATATTTTCTCATCCTTCACAGCCTGGTGGTTCGTGTATAATTATGTATGCCTGAGCTTAATATTATTTCAGAAAGAAGAAAAGTATGCAACAGATTTTTAGCTTCAGGCATTGTATGATTGGGTACAGATTTTACTCCTGCAAATAATTTACTTCTTTTTTCCCTTTGCAAAGAGTAATTTTAGGGACGTGGGTCAAGTGGATAGCTGGCCATTGGGGGATTCTCTGGGGTTAAGGGAAGATTGCCAAGCTACGGGCATATGTCATTCAGGATCCGATAAAATGCCCATTAGTGGTCCTCTGTGTTTTCTTCAGCAACTAGGCAGATGAAGGATCTCTCTGCCTCTGGCATCAGATGCTAAAGGGGTTGGCTTGCAATTAAAATCCCATTTGAAAAAGTTCCTTGTCTTTCCAATAACCCAGCTGATTCATTAAAATTATTGGAACATTTCTGAATGTCATTTAATGTTTGCCACTTACATTATTAATGTGATTAAGTATTATTAGGTGATATTTATGATGTTGCACTGAATTATTCTGATAATTATTAATACATTGCCTAGAGTGGAAAAATAAAAAAAAGCAACTCAGGTTGTGTGAAATTTTCATACCGAAGTTACATAATTATCATTATTTAACCAGAAAAAGGAGCTGGTGTGATTAGGAAAATAAAACCTAGTCCAAACGTTTTTATTGGTCTCATTAATACAGGTACTCAGGATTGCCAATAAACATTTTAATACAACTTGGTGATAGAATAAATTACATTGATAATATAATTATTTCAAGTTAATTAAAATATCATTGGCATTTATTTTTCTTAAAAACTCAGGACTTAACCCTGTTTTCTTCACTATTTGTACTACTTTCAGGGTTTCAGTCTCCATGAACTTTTACCAGTAACTGGTTTTGCCTTCTTTCATGCACTTTTGTGATCTATAGTCAAGGGAGTAGTGGACAATCCCCTCAGCACTTTACTTTCTAAGAGTTGGTTTTGGGTATGTGAAATGGGAATGATCAGGCAAGTCATTTCTTACTGCTGTCGGGCTGGCGTGATTGGTTAAGGCATGTAAAACATGCAGCGCAGCAGCTGGGAGCTCGACTCGAGTCTGGCTCTGGTTTTGAATCCTGGTTTTGTGTGTGACCTTTGGCAAGTCACTTAACTTCTCCACTTTGGTTCCCTCATGTGTAAAAGGGAGGTGAATATATCATGTAGGGATATTATAAGTATTATGGGATAATAATATCACATAGGGATTTTAAAAGTCTTCCGTGAATTCATACAGGTAATGTTTGTTTTAGAATAGTGTCAGCACAAAGTACTCCCAATGTGAATATTTACTATTGTTATTAGCAGACTACCTGGAATGCAACAAATGCTCAATAAATAGTAGTAGTTAGTTTTAGAAACATATTCGCACACGCTTGTTCTCAGAGCAGAATGTCCCAACTTCTTATTTTACTGTAAACATTGGTATCACATTACTTTCTGTCACTCAAGTTCTTTCTCTCTTGCTTGTCCTTATATTGACCCAGTTACCAAGCCTTATAGCTTCTGTCACATCTCTTCAATTCCATTTTATTGCTACCACCACCATGTTTTCAAACTTAAAATATTGTAACAGACTCTGAACGGCTATTTCTGCCTCCAGTTTCTCCCATTCCAATCCATCCTTCCTGGTAGTAAAAAACACGCTTTTTTTCTGCTCACTACTTAGATCCCTACTGGCTAGATTCCTTACTTTGTCAGCCTAAGCTTCCCATCTCTGAGCCCCGAATATGTTATGTCCTTACATTATCCAGTACTCCAGCCAAGCTGATTCATTCCTTGTGCTCCCAAAAAGCTGTGGTCATGATCACTTTTCTTTTGTCTGAAATCCCCTAATTTTCAAATCCTACCTGCTTTCCTGCTTAAGTTTTTCTTTCTAGCACCCCAACATTTCTCATTATGCCACCTCCTATAGGCTGCATCTAAAACTTCTATACCCTTGCCATAGGTATAAATGCTGTACTGCACTGTTTTATCATTTGACCTGCATCCACATTTTGTATATACCTTTGAGGGCATAGGCCGCTTCTGATAGTTCTATTGTAAACCTACATTGCCTTGCATAGTGACAGGCAAAATGTTAAGTATTTTGAAAATTCTCAAGACTATCATATTTAGCTAAAACTAGTCAGTTTCATTTTTCAACTCGATACAGCATCATTTCTGTCTTATGCACTGTGTATAATGAGATTTGTTTTGAGTTATCAACACTGCAGGGAAATGTTTAAATTAGAAAGGAAAAACCCACCACCAATTTCTTTGGAAATGGAATAAAAACACAAAGATATATTTTCTACATTCTATTATCAAAATATAATCTAAATCCAAAGCTATCATCTCAAGAGTACCATTGTTTTTTCAAAAACGCAAACTTGGTTTACAAAATATACTTATTGAAAGTAATTAAATGGAAACCAAATCCTTATAAAATACTACTGTGCTATATTTCTCACTACAAAAAATAGGATTGGCTAATGCTTGGTAACTAACACAGCAGGAAGAAAAATCAGCTACTCACAAGGAAATCACTGGACTTGGGAATTTAATAGTAACTCTTTTAAAAAGAACAAGCAAAGAGAGAGGAGGGTGGACTTATAGGTCGCAGTGTGTGTCTATGTACAGAAAAGAGGCACTGGAGATTCCTTTTGTTCTTCAGACTGCAAATCCCTAACTTCTTTTCCCTTAGTTATTTCTTGTACTCACAATTGAACAGAAAACTTGCTAAGCATTATTTGAAAGAAGTCTATCATGGTAGAAAGACATCATTAACTCCGTGCTTCCCCATGTTTCACTGGCTCTCTGCTGTGCATTGGCCAAGACTCTCCAGGAGTCTCCCCCGTGGCATTACAGTCAGGTGTACCAGTAACCAGGTAAGGACAGACACACAGAAACCAGACCCTTCTCACTCAAGAGACTTGGTAAGGCATAGTTGTTTCTCAGATAATGGATCTCACTCTTGGTGGCAGGGCTAGTACATGTGTGTAAAACAGAAGAAGACACTATAGCTCACAGAGTAGTGAGTGCGACAGGTGTCCACATGCAATGTAATAAGTATTTTGTAACAGTGTTCATGGGAAGTTAAGGCTGCAGTGAGAAGGGATTGACTAATTCTGTTTTTTATTCAAGAGGAGGGGGTTATGCTCCAGGAATGCTTCACAACAAGAACACTATTTGAACAAGACCTTGACAAACGTGCAAAATTTCTGTGTCTGGAGGAGTGCTGAGGACATGTCAGGCAGGGCAATATGCTCCAAAGGGTGAAATGAGTGAGACCACAACATGCTTTGGGGAACTGAGCAAGGATGGGGATGGATGCAAAGTGACTGTCCAGTGTATGCCAGAGAGCTGCGTCACAAAAGTTAGTGACACTTCAGTCACCTATGATAACAATACATTCCCTGTATTCTGGAAGAAGAGAGGTTGGTAACAGCAGCAGAATGTTAGAGCTAGGATTCAAGTCCAGATCAGACCTCGTAATAGTTTGTTCTACACCACACAGAGTGGATGTGATGAAGCACAGCTGCAAGTGTTGCTCAGCAAAGGAAGAAAGACATTTCTTCCTGAGAAGGACTCTGATGGAGGAGGAAAGGATAGATGTGGAGGAGAAGGAAGCTAATGAAGGAACTGACATGTATGGGTGAAGAGACAGGCTGGGTCACCTTTTGATAGTACAAGGGGCAAGGCTGGGGTAAGAGAGGGTAAGAGCTCTGAAAGGAAGTCTCTGGACTGTCAGGGGAGGCATGGCAGATGGCCAAGGGCAGATGCGGGGCTTTGGAGTTCTGGGACAGGAAACCAAGAGAGGACTGTCCTCGCTCTGTCATTCATTTATTTGGCTGATAGCTAACGACCATGCACCATGCGCCAGGCACCGAGGACGTAGAAAAAATTGAGAAAAGGAGCCCCACCCTCAGGAGCTGAAAGCTGAGTGGGAAGATGCGGCTTAGAAACAACTCCATGGAAGCGGGAGTTACAGATTCTCAGGTCAAGGTGTGTATGTGAGAAACAGGGAGGAGGAGGCCGAAGGAAGAGGCGAGGAGCCCATCTGTGTGGAGGGAAGGGGTGCCAGGAAGGACTTCAAAAATGCCCTTGTTCTGAGGATCCCTGCTCAAATCGTCAGGGATGAAATGGCACTCAGGCTCCTTGAACTTACTTTCATACCATTCAGTAAAAGGAAAGAAAGAGAAAGAGAAAGAGAAAGGTGTGGATTTAAAAAAAAAGATGTGGATAAAGCCAAAGGCAGAAAATGATAACAATTGGTCACTCTACACAGATGTTCACTGTAGTATTTCCCAACTTTTCTGTAAGTTTGAATTTAAAAAAAAAAGTGGTAGAGAACAAAAGGAGGTGCTTTACAAGGAGACCTGAACTGTAACATATTTCCTGCTAGCAGATGAGGGCTGAGGGTGGATGGAGGACTGAAAGATGTGGGGGAATGCAATCAGAGGAAGCTAGGATAGCATGGCGGCAAGACTCAGCCAGGGTGGGAGCTGCAAGCAGCAGCAGTCATTCGGAAAGGCAGGACCTCACTGCAGGAGTGGGGAGGTGGGGAGAGACGAAGCTGCAGTGGCAGAGAGGCCCGTCATGGGCTGGAAAAGGGAGCTACTCATTAGGTCACGGAGCAATGACACTGAGGCGTTGGAAGAGAATGGCCCTTCCCAATCCACAGAGGGTCTCTTTGCAGGCTCAAAAAGCTTTTGGTTTCTTGAAGTGGAGCTTGCAGAGGTGGAGGAAAGTCAGGGTGGCATTTATCTCATTGATTTAGTAATTTCTGAGATGTATGAAACCAGAGCAAGCAGCTAGGAGCAGAATAAAGCCCATATATTACCCAGCTCTTTATACATAAGATGTTGGAAATAGTGTATATGTTATCAACAGCAGAATGGGAATTAGTTGGCCAAGACCAGGCTGCAATAGGTCAGACTTCATTTTAGTCTTTATGCTTCCCAGTAGTAGATCAACCAGGTATTTAGATTATGACACAGAACAAACTGACTCAAGTCATTTCAGAGCCATTAATACTGGGTACTGTTTTAGATTATTGTTTTAACAGAGTATATTCCAAACTACAAGGTACATCGAAGGGGAAATAAAGCCAGTTGTTTGGTAGCAGGGGTACTTTTGAGTATTTCTAGGAATAAGGAAATACTTGACAGTTGTACTACTAAGGCATTCAAATTTCACAAAGACTTTAATTATATTTTAGAAAATCTTAAAGCAAAGAATTAAAACATTGTTATATAAGAATAGAAATAGAAATAAGCATAGAGAAACAACAGAGAAGGAAAAACTTCCCTCATCTTGGAGCTGCCAAGGGGCCCCTGGTCCCTGGACACTCCCTCAGGGCCTTGGTTCGTGGAGCTGTCTGGCCTCTCACAGAATCGCCCAGTCTGAGGAATTAGGCCCCTTCACGTGGCTCTCCCTGAAGCAGGAGGCCCGACGTGCTAGAGAATGCTTACAGCTCCACACAAAATTAGACTACACTGTGCTTGACTAGTGTTGTTAAATAGCCCTAGTGTCTGCACATTTAGTGTTTCAGAAAATCAAAACTTCAAAATGACAAGTTCATTAATGATGATGATGGTGATTGTTCAAATTATTCTCACCTTGTAACAAACCACTCCAAAATGGAGAAGTGTAAACAACTGACTGATTATGCTCACAGATTCAGGGCCTCAGGAACTTGGACGGAGCACAGTGGCTTGGCTGTGCTCCAGGGCTTTTGGTGCTTCTGCAGGAAAGAGTCGAAGGCTGGGGGTGACGGGGCAGCAGGGTGCAGGAGTCACCTGGAGCCGTCCGCAATGCCATATTGGGTGGCTGGGCTGCGGTGACTGCACAACTGAGCCCAGTTAGGACATTGACTGGAGTGCCTGGGAGTGGCCTCTCTGTGTGCTTGGTGTCTCTCCAGCATGGCAGCCCAGGGAAGCTGGGCATCCTTCATGGCAGCTCGTTTAGGGCCAGGGAAGAGCCACGATCATGATGGTAACAATGTAGAAAGCACTCTGCTTTCAGACGCTTAAAATGCATTCACAATGCGAAGCTTCATTTGCTGTGCATGTGGTCAACACACATTCCCTAAATGTAGAGACTAGGGAGCAAGAGCCAAAGGAGTAGGGACTTGACACAAGTAGGTCATAGTGGGAATGTATTTAGCTGCATTTTGAAAACTCCAAGAAAAAAAAATTTTATAAAAGCAGAAAAATTCGGCCCTGTACTCTGCACACTATGGGTGTTTATACTGACAGTCCTTGTCTCTGTCTTGTTTTCCCTACTCAGTACTGGTTTCTGAAAGATGCCCAAACCCACAGGCCTGGCCTTGCTGGAAAGTATCCCCTCTGTCCCCTTAGGTACAGCCTCCCCACATTTCCTCCTAAATGAAAATAAAGGAGTTGGCGACTAAGCATGGGATTATCTCATAAATGTCACAATTTTGCCCCAGCTAGACTGGTGCTAAATATAATTCCTAATACCATTACTCAACAGGGATAAAATACGGATTTTTTTCTTAGGGCACTGGCCTTGCCATTACAGATTGAGACATGCCTGGGACCAATTTCCTGAAGCAGGAAGAGAGTTCTATTTCTTGTTTTCACTCACAGCTCTTCTTAACAATTTGGTGAAAATGCAAACACTTTCAGAGCAGGACATTCCAGTAGGAATTTGTCAACAAAAGCATCTTTGCAAGTTCAGAAAAAGGTGTCACACAAAATTCCCTTCTGGCTAAAAATTTTACTATGAGTGTTTTGGAAATCTGAACTCTGATAATGCTGACACCATCCATATATGATTGACAGGCACCTAATTTTAGGACAGCAGTGTTTTAAAATCTAAGAATTGGGACACAAGCCCTAATAATAGGAAAATCCCTGGAATTCGGAGTTGATTCCAGATACTCTTGGCTGAATCGTTGCCAAACTTAATTCCCTAAGGGTGTTTCATCATCTGCAAAAATGTGAGTGCTAAAACTTATCTAATGCTGACTACTTCTTCTGGGTTAGGCACTGAGGATGAATGTTTCTTGAAAAGGGACTGAATGTATGTGCCTGAGGCAAGGTCTGCCCAGCCTCTCTAACCATGATCTTAGGGTTTACCACCTGCTGTTCCATCTTCCTGAAAAGTTCAGAGATGGGAGAGAGACTGGAAGGAAATGCAGAAAATAGAGGACAAAAACATGACTAAAGATAGAAAAGGGAAGAAAAGGCAGGATGCATTGAAAGGGAAGATGGAAATAGTTTATAACACTGAAAGAGTAGAGGTGAGGAGATAAAGCTACAAAAAGAAGAATAAGAATAGTTCTCCTGGTGAGGATGTGGAGAAATGGGAACCCTCCTACACTGCTGGTGGGAATGTAAACTAGTTCAACCATTGTGGAAAGCAGTATGGAGGTTCCTCAAAAAACTAAAAATAGAAATATCATTTGACCCAGGAATTCCACTCCTAGGAATTTACCCTAAGAATGCAGCAGCTCAGTTTGAAAAGGACATATACACCCCTATGTTTATCACAGCACTATTTACAATAGCCCAGAAATGGAAGCAACATTAGTGTCCATCAGTAGATGAATGGATAAAGAAGATGTGGTACATATACACAATGGAATATTTTTCAGCCATAAGAAGAAGACAAATCCTACCATTTGCAACAACATGGATGGAGCTAGAGGGTATTATGCTCAGTGAAATAAGCCAGGTGGAGAAAGACAAGTATCAAATGATTTCACTCATATGTGGAGTATAAGAACAAAGAAAAAAACTAAAGGAACAAAACAGCAGCAGACTCACAGAACCCAAGAATGGACTAACAGTTACCAAAGGGAAAGGGACTGGGGAGGATGGGTGGGAAGGGAGGGATAAGGGGGAAAAAGGGGCATTACGATCAGCACACATAATGTAGCATGGTGGGGGATACAGGGAAGGCAGTATAACACAGAGAAGGCAAGTAGTGATTCTATAGCATTTTACTATGCTTAAGGACAGTGACTATAATGGGGTATGTGGGGGGGACTTGATAATAGGTGGAGTCTAGTAACCATACGTTGCTCATGTTATTGTACATTAATAATACAAAAAAAGAAAAAAAAGGAATAGTTCTCCTTTGATCCTCCCTGCTTCCTGCTTGACGGCTGAGAATACCAAGAGTCATTCATAATCATGATTTAAATAAAAGAAGCTAAATAAGTAACCCCACCAAGTCAACATACATTTGCTATGGCTAGGGGGACAGGTGACAGAGAAAGACATTAAAAGATGAAGTATAAAGGGCTTCCGAGATGAGAGAGGATCTTCCAGGTGACACTCAGCCTGGGAAGTTTCACCTACTTCCTCCCACCTGCACTAGATCAGGGAGGTGAAACGGCCCTCCCACTGCACTTGCAGTAGGAGCTCTGTGGTGGCCGTGGCTGCCGGGGTCATCCACTGAGCCTGCCCAGCACTGGCATCTATCTGTTCAGTTACTGGGTGAGCCTTGAATAACTGCAGAGACAATGCTTGAAAATTTTGCAATTAGATGTTCAATTTTGATACTAGGAAGTGACCAACTGCCACAGATTGTTGTGGTTCAGGTGAAGATGGCAGAAGAGGTGTACAGTGGACACAAACAAAAAAGGAAACCCAAAGCAGGACCACGGGAGAAAGTGCCTTGCTGCTGAGGAAGGGCCTTCACAAGGATGCAAAACGATTTGCCCAGTGTCACATCCTAGTGAGGACAGACTGCTAGTTACATGACGTATATGTTAGTTACACCTACAAGAGTACTTTAATTGCTTTTTAATATTTTGTAGCTGTGATACATGATAAATGGTTCGGTTTCTGTCATGGTGCAGAGCTGAGTATAAATAATTATTTGTCCTTTTCAGGTAAGAGACTTCTTGAGTGAAATCACCACCTATGATTTTGCCTGGTGCATAGAGTAGGAGCTCCCTAAATATTCTATAAAGAGAACTCAGCTATTACAAAGGTAAGGAATCTTCAAAAATAACCCAAGCAGAGCAAATTTATCTGTAGTATGCCCGTATTTGTAAAGTGTAAGGTAGGTAACATAATGTAAAGCAAGTGTCCACATTTTATGTATGTGTATATGTGGGTATAAATGTATATTAGTTGAACAGAAAAAAAACACTTAATAAATAATATCTGCAGTAGGTGTAATACCCTGGGTTGAAAACCGTTTTGCTTTGAGGCACTATTACTATATCCAGTGTCATTTTTCTTCAGGTTTGTTCTAATATGGATTTCTAGATTTTTTATTCATAGGAAAAATATCTACTCAGTCAAGATGAAGGAGTCTGACAGCACAATACAAACAGACCCAGGAGTCAGAACACTACGGCTCTGGTACAACGCCCACTCCTTACAGTCTGCGCGCCCACAGGCAACCACATCACATTTCTGGAGCTGCATTTCTGCATCTCCAAACAGAAGAGCTGGGTTGGATGAGTTGAAGTATCCCATCCATGGGCCTGGATTTTCTGAAGTACGGTTTTATTTTCAAAGTACTTTTCTCTTCTCCCATCCACACCACTAGAATATCCTGGAAATTCCAGCGGTTCAGTTTCAAATTACATGACACAGGCTGCCTTGAACTCAAAGAAGCACTGAGATCTTTTTGATTGATTTTGTTTCCCGAATTTTGGTGAAGAACTGTGATCACTTTACTCCAGGTGCTCCCTCTTGACGGGAAGCTTCACAGGCTTTTATTTCTGGACGCCAGAAGGCCCAGCATCAGTTTACATATAAATATCTCTTTTCAAAGCTCCCAACTCCATTACTACTGTGGAAATAAAACATTGCAAAATCCTGAATCTGTTCTCTCAGAGATCAGTCCGTGATTAATTCAGGATCAGGAAATAAGGTAATTCAGTTCCAATGAGACTGAATTGAGTCAGAATAAACAATTTACTGGCCAAAGGAGTGAAAGATATATAAAGTATCTTACCAGTTGGAACAAAGTAATTTTCTATTGCTGAACATAACTGGCCTTTTTCACAATGAGCTCTGTCCTGGGATCATTCTTTCTGGAAATTGCGAGTGTCTATGTAACCTTCAAATGCTACAGGTGCTCACAAAATTAAAGGGGTTGATGCTTACTGGGCACTCATAGTGTACCAGACACCATTACATGCCTATGTGTGTTATTTCTTTTAATCACCAAAATTGCTTTAAAATATGAGTACTTTATTCAGATCTTCAGTGGCTTCTGCAGTATGGTCTCAACTAACCATCTGAGCCTACTTGGCCCCAACATGCAGCATAGGGTTGTATCATCCAATGAAACTATTAGTTATTCCCAAAATACATACCTTTGATCTGCCATATCTGTACTTCTACCATTTCATAGGAGTCGGTGAGTTTTGTGAACAATAGCTACTTATGTCAAGCTTCTTCTCCCCTTTGAGCTCCCCCCTCATTCCAGTTAAAATGTCATCTGCTTTAAAAAAGGCTTTTGAGCCCTACTCAACCCAAAGTTGATATATCATAGTACTCAGAATATATGTATTGAGTTGAAGTGATTCTATGTGTTCTCCGGTTAAAATACAAGTTTAAGAGAGATTAACTCCCAAGAAGTGATGTAAATATGTACATATAGAGAATGCCTGATGGGGCAGGTTACAGCTGAAATGTATTTGGACACATTTTGAGGGCTAAAATAGAGAAAGTGGAAGATAAATTCTAAGAAGGATGCACAAAGCATGATGAGCTAATAACCGAATCTCCTGGCCTTCCTGATTTTACAGCACTGCCATTAGTGGATAAAACTGAGAAGAATGCTATTTCATAAAGACTTAGCTGATTTTAGTTTTCAGTGGTGCATTCACAGAGGATGGCAGAGCACAGACATGGATCTGCCACTGCCATTCTGTTGCTACTTGCCCTGCTGCTCTTGGAGATTGTTCTCAAAGACTGAGAACACAATACAATTACACACACGTTACTCTGATTATCAGAGCTGCAGGATGGGTTAAGGGGGGCTGTGTGTGTGCCTGTGGACACTCTTGCTCCAACACTGCATCTCTTTTGTTTGCAGAGCATATTGGAGACACTGTAACCTGTCACCTTCCCAGACACTGCCAACACACACTGATATATGTTCTAACACACTAACACACTAACACACAATCCAGTAGCTCTGCTTGTGCTTCCAAGGTGAGGCAAATCAGATACAGACCTGACATCTACCTACCAGAGTTGAAGTCTGCTGTGACTGGCCGGGAAGGGGCCCCAGGTCAATGAAATGAAATGAAGAAGCAACTGAACGCCTTTAACTGTGATTAGTGCAAGACGTCTGGGGTGATTGTCTACTTGGGAAAAGAAGTGTGCTTGAAAAACAAAATTTGGTATGAGAATCATTTGAAAAAAATTTTTTTTGCTTTATTTTGGGGACACAGGTTCTAATTCTACTCCTGCGTGTACTTTTGACATTTAGAGCAAAATCTCTCCGTAACTAGGCAACATGGTTTTGCTTTGAACAAAAGGACTCCAGCATCACCTTCTCAGGACACAAGCTGGTCATTATTCTTCTTGGACGCACAAACATTATTACCTTCAAAGTCTCCATTTTCCCACAGAGCCAGTGCTTCAGTTTCTCTGTTCACTTCCTGGAATGAGCTTTTCACTAATACTGTTTTTCTTTCTGAGTTTCTCCCTTCAGGAGAGAATGCGAGAAGCCAGCTCTTCATGCAGTTTCCATAGCTTCACCCCTCACCCAGAAAATCTTAAGGACTGTAGATTTTAGCAGGGCAGTGCCAAGGTGTCAAAGCCAAAATGGATTCTAAAAATCTTAATTCAGCCTGGTAGGCAGAAATTATTATCATCAGTATTTTCATCATCAGTAACTTTTATTTCATTTTTGTTCAAGTAGAAAAAAATGTATAAGTATGTAAGGAGAAGGCATTTAAAATAAGCAATTTCAAAAACAGTGTTAAAAGTTAAGTTCAGCCTACGTATACATGTCTTATGAAACAGTTTCCCAGGGGAAGTGCATATTGAAAATTTAAGGTGGGGGAGGTGGGGGTGGGGGTGAGGGGGAGGTTGGACTGTCAGGTAAATATTTCTTAAAGAAATGTGCAAGAATGAAAGTGGTGCCTAAAGCTGATTAGGAAAGAAAATCTCCTTTTCTTTACTTGGCTTTCTAAGAAAATTAAGTGAATTAGAAAAGGAACTGCTATCTGTAACTGAGTCCAAAACTGACTGGCTCTCTTTTGCTTTTTTGGCAAATGTGACTGTGTTTCTTTCTCCAAAACCTAACTTTATTAACAGATGAAAGCCAAAGACTATGCTTGCTTTTCAAAGTATTTAAATTTGCGTTTGAAAACATGAGTTCTTCTAAACTGTCCAAACAAGTGTAAAGAAATGGAGTAAAAAATAAACTCTTCAAGATCTTGAGGAAATTTGTGAGTCATACTGGCTGCAGCAAAATATCACTTGTAACGTCAAAACCTCTTGTTAAGTAAGCTAGATACTTTAATTTAAAAAGCAGTACATATATATGACAAAATTCAAATACTACAAAAAACTGTCCACCAAAGAGTAAATTTCCTCTAGACCCTGGCCACTGGGTCCACATCCTCAGAGCAACTCCTGTTATTAGTTACCTGCTTATCAATTCGGAAATAAGCAAATAGAGCTTATGCAAACATATGCATGTCCATTTGTCTACATGTTATTTTTGCCCATATATCATACACATTTTTCTGTAATATGCAACTCCCATTTTTTTAAGTCTAGAACATACCACAGGTCTCTCTATGCACTTACACAGAGATCTGCTCCATTAAAGAAAGAAAGAAAGAAAAAACTACAAATGATCACATTGTGTCAATCTCCTTCATTCACTTAATTTGGCCTTCTATTCACACACATTTAGATTATTTCTAGGCATTGTTTACTACAATTTTTAAGAAATATTTCGGGCCCTTACAAGAAGCATAGCCTCAGGCAAGTTATTTAATCTATGTCTTAGTTTCTTTATTTGTTAATTGAGGAAAACAATTGTACTTATCTATGGCAGACACTTTTGACTGCCTACACAGCAACCATTTCCTCCTTCTTTTCTAAGTTTCAGAATGCTGATTTAGTCTTGGCGGCGGCACAACAGACTCAGGTAAACTGAGTCCCTCTCTTAGTCCTAGAGGATAAACAATGGTTGGTCTTAGCAAGATTGCAACAATATTCCCCTTTGTCAGTGATCTATTTAAGCATAGGCACATGATCTGGTGATAACTGTTTAAGAGTGTGACTGGCTAAGAATCCTGGGTCCGGCACTCACTCCCTGTGTAAACTTGGGCAGGTTAATTAAGCTCTTAGCTTCTCAGAGAGAACAGTATCTACTGTATAAAGAATGTTCTTAAGATTATATGGTGACTGGGTATAAAGAACTCAGAGCGGTGTCTGCTAATTATTAAATGATAGATAAATGCTGCTAGTGATATTTCCTGTCCATTGAAACACAAGAGGAAGTTTGTGCTGAGCTTTCTAGAAAGATTTTTGCTCCTGCTCAAAAGAGAAGGACTAAGGAAGCATCGGCTCCCTTCCTGCGACCACGTGACACTGGGTGAGACCATGATGATCAGAGTTGCTGCAGGCACCTTGCCACCATGAGAAGGTCAAGAGAATTGGCCAGACACCAAACAGCCCAAACTGCTACTCTGCAGATCTGCACCACCAACCTGCATCTAAGATCACTTATCT
The DNA here is from genome assembly GCF_040802235.1 of Manis javanica. Taxonomy (NCBI): domain Eukaryota; kingdom Metazoa; phylum Chordata; class Mammalia; order Pholidota; family Manidae; genus Manis; species Manis javanica. The sequence continues at coordinate 97,642,159 of NC_133163.1, read as the reverse complement.
CCAAACTTCTTGTTTAAATAGATAACACATTTCTAAATTGTTTAGCCCACATTTCAGTGGATAGTTGGTTATTTGCAGCTAATAGCACTCCTGATAGATACATAGTTTATAGAATGTTTGAGTGGATTTGGTAAATTGATTTGATAGTAGAGCACTTAGAATAAAGCTTGTTCTCTAATGAAAGTTCAATAAGTGATAGTTATTATTACTCTTATTGTATGTGACTGTACATGTAATTACATATTTTACATGAATTCCTATAAAAGCAACTTCTGGGTCACAGAGTATGTGCATTTCAAACTTCACTATACATATTATCAGGTTAGCTTTTAAAGGAGTTACATTAAATTAAAATGACAGTATCTGTTTCTACCTACCCTTGCCAACACATATAATCAAACTCTTCTAGTTTTTAGGTAAAAAATTAATTAAAAATACATAAATTAAAATAATAAAAAGTGAGGTTGAATATCTTTCATATATTATAAGTCACTTGTATTTTTTTGTGTATGACACCAGTGTACCATTGATCTTCACCCTTTATTGAATTTTAAGAGCTTTTTGATTATAAATTTTTTGATTTTAAATCATCCCTTTGTCATTGGGCACAAATACGCAACTGCTATTTAAAAAATATTTTTGTCATGCAAAAACCTTATTTTTATAATGAAATTTGTAAGAGTGTTTTCTTGCTCATAAAAACCTTTCCTACTCCAAGGTTGTAAACAACCACAAAACTAACAAAAAAAAATTATGATCCCAAGTATTCTAATATTTTCATCCTCTTTTTAAACATTTGACTGATGGATCATTTTTATCTGGTAACAGATGCAGCTTTGTTCTTTTGCAGATGGCTGGTTACTTTCCCAATATCATTTTATTGAATAATTCCTGTTTCTCTATTGATTTTTATATTACATTTATTATACACTAAATTTTCTACAATAGTTGGAAATGGACTCTCTATCCTATCTTATTGTTCTATTTGTATACAATGTGCTAGTATCAAACTCCTTAATGTAGAAATACACTTAGTGATTGAGTTAACCCTTATTATATCTAATGTTCTGAACTTTTCTCACTATTTCCATGTGTTCATTTTTCCATGAAGACTTTAAAATCTGTTTTTCTAATTTAAAATATTCCATTGGTACTTTAATTTGGAAGCCATAAAATATATTCATTAATTTGAAAACATTAATTTGGATTCCATAAAATATATTCATTAATTTGAGACATTCTGCTCAATGATAAGGTATGTCCGTTTTGTTCAATAGTTTTCTTTCATAAAAATCATGCCTATTTCTTGTTCAGCTTATTCTTAACTATTTTGTTGTTGTTATGCAAAATAGTATATTTTCTTCTATTATATATTCTAAACTGTTGTGTGTATGAGTCTAAGGAAGTTAAATGATGGTCCCTATACCTTTTTAAACAGAATATGTCTAATATAAGTAAATTTTACTTTTAAAACAAATTGGTACTATGATGTAGACTACTGTGACTACTGTGATGAACTAAAGCTATATGAGATATCATAACATGTGCTATAAAGTGATGGATTAAACCCTTAGAAGTGTGGAGGATAAAGACTACATAATCCAACACCAAAATTAGACAAAGATAGCTTTGTCCAGTGTCACTTATGAATGCCATTACTAAAATTAAAAATAAATCCTTGAAGTTTAAGTTCAGGACTCTTCTATCTTATTCCTTTCATTCTAAGGTATACATTTTTTTTCACATTTTATGATAAATGCCTTATAATTCATATGCATAGCTTACAGAGTAATGTATCTTTATCCTGTTGAGAAGTTCTTTACCATAATAATTGGTGGTATTTAAGAACTAGGAAAATACTACAATACATTATGACCATGTAAGAGTGCCCCCAACTCCAGGAAAGCAGGGATGGTTTAATATATTTATTAATATGATTAATTTCATCTGTTGTTCAAAATATAAAGTGTACAAATTTATTGAGAGGTGTTAAGAGGTTTGGGTAAGAATTTAATATCTTCTAATTCTAAAAATAGCCAATGACTATTAGGTAAGTAATAATATTTCATTAGATAATAAAAATATCTCAAACCAACTGCTACCATCATTCCTATAACTACAAAAAATGTTACATTAAAATCAGGATGAAGAAATAAAGTCCTCTGTCATTGCACAGAATAAATTTTTCTATGACTTCTAGCTTAAGTTTTGTTCAATCAAAAAAATGTATAAGTGTTGCAAAGGAAGAAAACATGCATTGTTTTTAGATATATTCTCTTTCTGAATTAAATCTTAAAGAAGGTGGAATTTAAAAATTAGGAAATGCAAAAATCAAAACTTCCTTATACACTTGTAACCCCCTAGTTCAAAATTAAAGTGGGAAAAATCCCATTCATGACAACAGTAATAACGTTTAAAACTAGGAAAATAAGAATGGGAACAAGTTGAAGGAAACGTTAAAACTCTGTTAAAGAATGTAAAAGCCACTCATACACACAGGGAATCAGATTGCTTCTTAATACAGAAACCCTAAGTCACTCTGTACAGTTTTAAGGTATTCAGAACCTACAAATACTTAATACCTTCCCATTCTTAATTCTGATATTAGGGCTTAAAAGCCCTACTCAGTTGACTTGTTACCATTTGTGTATGCTCACCAATTTTTGTCTACAAATGTCCACATTGTATCTTTGCTTCTGTCTTCACTAGAGGAAGAAAAATCAAACCATACAATTTCTCCAATGCTCTGATCCGCTGCAGAGATTGCATATATCCTATTGTTCAACGTAGCATATTTAGGGTAGCTCTAGCATTCAATACAGTGGGTGTTCTAGAGAGAATAAATACTTGGTTGGACAACAGCCTGATATTGTCTAGGACTGAACACATCATAACAGGACATTCTTTGCATTTGTAGTTGCAGCTGTTCTCTTTTTTTCCCTTTTGTCACTCATTATTTGACACTTAGAGTGTCAACTGGTTTCCATGCCTATTTCTACTTCGAAATGATGTTGCCATGCTGATGACCATCCTTCTTCTCTGCACGTTTTGTAGATTTTTTTAAAAGTCAGGCTTAGTATTTCGGTTAAGGGGCTCTTTGCGTCTGTGTAGCAGCCTTTATCAGCTGCATTTGGTGCTGAGCTACTTCTCTGCTGCTAAAAAGTTCCATGTGTTTGCTAACTTTTATGAGTTTGAAGGCTTTTTGGAAGTCTGGCTATTCTAGAAGGTTCAATTCTGGACAGCAGAAGCTCACATGGCATTGTCCTCACAGAGCAGGAAATCATGCAATTTTTACTACAATTAGAATAAACGTGTTGATTGATACCTGGACTTTATTAAAAACAATTTTAAGATGAAAAATCCTAATAAGTCATGAGAAAAGTATGGAAACTAATGTTTTCTAGCACGAATTATGTGTCAGGCATCATGCTAGATGTTTTATACTGTCAATTCTTGTTGTTTATGATATTTATGTTCTATAAAGTCACCACAAACCCTGAATTAGAGAATAATGGACCATTGCTCCCAGGGGAAATACAGGGTTAAGCTTCTGTGAGCCTATGTCACAAAAATTTGTCAACTAATCAATATGTAATTTTGTTTTATGTATTTTTTTTAAAGGCACCTTATTTAATATATATTGTTGAGTGGTTCACTAGCAATTGAACACATGTTCAACAGCAGTGTAACTCGTGCCTGAGTGAAGCTTATCTAACGGACGTATTTTTTCCACTAGGCACATCACAAGCCTTCTTGCACTTAGGAACGCTGGAGAGCACACTGGTTCAATACTCGGAGGCCCTTTCGTGAAACAGTCAAATTACCAACAAATATCAAAATAATGCAAAAATTATGGCACTAAGTAGACAATGGAAAGGCCACCTGTTCATAGTATGAGGGCCAAAACAGAAGGTTAGAGCCTAGCCTTGCTTGACTGCCCCTGGGAGTACGTGTTAGGCAACTCAAATTTTTCACCATTCTGTGCATGTCCACAAATGACTGGGAAAGTGGGAAGAGTATTAATTTTGGAATTACAAATAAATTTTTGCAAGTAGGCTAATTCGCAAGTATCAAATCCATGAATAATGAGGATCAACTGTATTTGAATTCTCATTTAACATTTAAAATAACTCTCAAAGATAAAGCCTGTTATCCACAATTTATAGATGAGAAAGCAGAGATATAGAGAAGCTTTGTAATCAAGAAGCATCAAGAAAACATTAATAATTCGTGGTGCTTTGCTTGTTTAAATCTAAGACCATCATTCTCCCCATAACATTTTATTAACTATGAATATAATGTTCATATATGAATATCCTTCTTTGAAGGAACCTGAATATATTTGCAATATTTAAAATAAGGTACATACTTGCTTAAAAACAACAAAATATTGATCCATGTAATTTCCTTGGGCTTCTGGTAATCTTTGTTAAGATACTTGTAAGTATAGCAACAATACATGCACACATATTATTCCCTCTTGGGTTCCTGACTTTCTGTTCAGAAAGATTTAAGAATGTAACTATGGAGAGGCAGGAATTATGATAGTAGTTTGGAGCCTTGGCTTCACATCAGAATCACCTGGGAAGTTAAATAAGAAAATATGGACGTCCAAATCCCAACCTGGGCCAATTCATCAGAATCTCTCTGGGTGAGGCCCAGGCATCTGTAATGTATTTAGAAGCATTCCAGATTATTTAAATGTGTAGCCAGGTTGAGATCCATAGAATTACTTGGGATGTAGAAACCATCCAAGCCCGTGTATCTTCCTCAATAAGGGGTCCTGAGAAGGAGAGCAAGAAGAATAAAGATCCATCATTAATTATTGCAGTCCCCTTAGCTGTGGTTTCACTCTCTGCTGTTGTCATCTGTGGTCCTGATCTTCCTTCTGATCTACCATCAGAACGTCAGGAGTAGCCCACGGCTACGTCACACTGCCTGTGTCATTTACCTCACTTCATTTCATTACATAGGCACTTTATCATCTCACATCATCATCATAAGAAGGGCGAATATGGTATATTAAGATATTTTGAGAGACAGAGAGGCTACTGTCACATAACTTCATTACAGTACACTGTTATAATGTATTTTATTATTATTGTTAATCTCTCACTCTGCAAATCTGATAATTCTGATAATCCCTTATTTATTTATCAGTGAAACTTTATCAGAGGTATGAATGTATGTATAGGAAAAGCATAGTGTGTGTGTGTGTGTGTGTGTGTGTGTGTGTGTGTGTGGTACAGTACTATCCACTGGCATCTTTCAGGCATCTGCTGGGGGTCTTGGAACACGTCCCCTGCAGAAAAGGGTTACTTTACAAAACAGGCTGAAAAGTAGTGTAAGTGGTAATCTAACACCACTGAATTAAACTGAAAAAGGAGAACCTTCTAATTTGGAGTTGAAAGTTTATCAACCATCCTTTCTTTTCCCTTATTTTAAGACAATGCTAATTTTGGGATGGTGGTAGATTTACAATCACATCAACATGGAAGACAAGATCCCACGTCAACATAAAAGCTCAAGGACAGAAACTATTCATATTTTACTCACCACCAAATTTCTAGAGCCCAGCACAGTGCCTGGAAAAATGTGAGTTTCATTAAATACGTGTTGAATATATTAATGACACATTGCAGTGATTCAGGAATGGATGGAGCAGGGACCTTTAATCCCTGACTAATTCTCAAATTTATTCATGGACAAGCATGCCTTCTGTGTGTCTGTTTACTAATGCAGCATACAAAAGAAGCTTTTTTATTACCACCAAGAAACTTACAATATTGTTGCATGAACAGGCATATGAGATATTAGTGACCTACATTAAATATTTTAAAAACACCTCATTGAATCACAAAGACAGTAAGTATTGCAACTGGAAGAATGTTTAGGTAAACTACACAGAGGCACTGCACCCCTAAATGGCTCCTAGAGCACCTTCAGGCTCTGTATGGAAAAGAGCAAGTCAGCGAAAGGACCAGCCAACACATGAAGGAGACGCTACTGGATCAGCTCTATTTTTACAGGTCTTGTTACGAAGGAGCATTTTCACTGGGCTTGGGAAGAGCACACAGATACTAGGAAATGAACACCAGCAGTTGATTTTCTCTGCTTTTTGTGATTTTTATTTTCATTGCATATTTGAAGAGTCTCTATTATTTCCTGTGGAGTCAAGTTTCTTTTTATGTGCAGATTCCATCGCACATTAAGCATGCTTACGTGCAAATAGCTTCAGGTTACAGTTCTATTTGAAATTTTTCTATGTAAAGAGTGATTCAACCTTGATTTAAGAAAATTTCTCATTATCTTGCATTTTCCTTGTAAACTGATCTTCCTTCAATTATGCATTGCTAGGTGTATGGGCCTGTTTATTTGCTAAGAAGACAGAATTATTTTTATCATACCCTTCCTTCCCCAGCCAAGGAGAATTGGGAGCAGTAAGTACGCATGGAGAGGAAGCCTACTGGTGTTCTTGAGTAGCTGGCACCACACACTCCACGTACGAGGAATACTAGGCTCCTGTATGTTTTAATATTTAAATAATTTTGGTTGCTGCCACTGAACGATGATCCAATTTAAAGACAGCTTTATTGTAGCTGGACTGAGGACCACCCAAATATACTTCCACTCACTGATAGAAACAGCATTAGGGGTGTATATATCTAACTCTGAAGCAAAACAGAGACCAAAAGGATCACTTCCTTAAATAAATGAGACACTAAGGAGCCAATTCTAGCACCAAGCCCGTTCTTGAATCTTTGTTTGGATCTTGCTTTCTTTTGAGATGTGTGGGACACAAGCTATATGTAAAGTCTCCAAGTAGTATTGTTGCTATTATTATTGTTGGGTCAATATTATTATTATGAGTACCATAGGAGCACAGTTTACACTTGAGGTGGCCCAGAGAATGCCCAACAAGGGCCTGGGTATACATGACTTCGAAGTGCTCAGTAGTATCTAGCTACATAATTCTGCAGTTGCATTTTTAACACTCCCTGGAAAGTGGAGAAGGGTGGGGTTTTAAAGAAGAAGATGGGGTAGGGGAACGTGGGAGGGGACTGGGGATTTCCAGAGACTAGCACAGACTTCAAAGTCCTATTCCTGCTAATCTCATAATGTCCCTGAGCTCCTTCACAGACAGCTGAAGTTCTTAGTAAAGCTTTTCTTAACCCTTAATATACTAGCCTCCTGCAGATTCAGAAAAGGACACAAAGGCCAGGTGGCATATCTCGTAAAAAGAATGGATGGATATTTTTCAATTCTCTCTCATCTTTCTATCTCGTAGAAGCATTCGTTCTCTCACGATGACTTGAGCAAAGCTCTTACATGCAAAGCACTGCTTAAAAAGAGTAGGGAATTCCGAATATAAGAAATATTTCCTGAATACAGGAGTTCTAATTTCCCAGGGAAGGAAGAGCAGCATATGACATGTGGCAAAAAAATGATTCAGAAAATAAGATTATGAGTATTAAGAATCTGATGAGATCCCACTGATTTGGGAAATGAGGGAAGAGTTCCAGTACCTAAAGTAGGCCATTTTTGAAGGACATGTGGATTTCTCATCCACCAAGGTGTGTTCATGCAGGAGCAAGATCCAGTGGTGGCAAAGCCCAAGGTAGTGGGTGTGTGGCCAGGCTGGGGGGAGGGTCACACGGGACGGCACTGGTTGATGTAGCTGGACATGAAGGGTGGGCCCAAGGATGTAGACTGATGAAGGCTTTCTCGTTAAAAAGTACGCAATTGACAGGATGAGTCAGGGAAATGCTTGCCTTGCTGGTGTGCAGTATTGTTTACAGGCAGAAGATGAGGCACGCAGCAGTTTGGGGATAAGAATGAGAATCCTATGCATTTCTGTAGAACTTTACCTTTTATGAAGTGCTTCCACATTTATCTCATTTGATACAATTTAGAGAAATGGGCTCAGAGAATTTTATGCCTTTCTTGGCAAAACCAGAACTCAAATACTACTCTGTTCCTTTGGGGGCTCAAATTCATAAACTGAGGTTGTGGCAGTGGGAAAAAGGAAGAGGAGATGAATATAAAAGAGGTCGTAAATAAAGAATCCCCAGATCTTGCTGACTGATCTGTGGGGCATGGCACGGGGGGGGGGGCAAGAGAACAATTTAGACTAAGTTCAAATCCTTGCTTCCTTAAAGCTTTTGTTGATGATCTTTCACTTTTCTGAATTCCTAGAGTACACTGTCCGAAACACAAAATCAGAGTATCCCTTGCTAATATATTCTCCAATTGTTTCTTGAATGTTAGTCTTTTATCTCTAGGCACCCAAACAAGCTATTACTTTATTTTCATTGTATTCTCCATATCAACCAGACCAGAACTAGGCAAATGCAAATAGATTTATTAGGTAGTGCTCTATCATATGCTTGAAATACTACTTCTTTAGGTAATAGTTTAGCAAAACATGTACATCTTGGAAGGGAAGAGCATAGAGAGCAACAACAACATTTAATAGATGGATTTGTAAAATGCTGACATACTGTTTTTTTTCAGATCTAAAAGTAAATAGTGTTTGGACACGTTACTCATTCATCTGTCAGTATCTCAGAATTTCATTTCCTGGAAGTACTAATGGGGAAGATGAGCTTTGTTTGCTATAGACTTGTGTTGTAACATATCTTGGCTTATAGCCATTTATTTACTCAATAAACATTAATGGGTGCCGCCTATGATATAGGTACTGTCCCACGACAGTGCGCTAGCACTCTGAAACTCTAGCCCTTCATAGGGGTCAAAGGGTGGGCTTACTGGGACCAGATGCCAAGGCAAGGAGTCCTAAACTGAAATAATTGGGAATAGTACTGTCAATAGTATATCAGAAAATGTGTAGGACACAGAAGGTGCAAAATTGCTGCTATGAGCATTGGAAAGGGTTTCAAATCCAGTGGTGAACATGGGAAGAATATCAGATACATTAGAATTGGCAGGTCTGACCTTGAAGATCCACTGAGAATAAACCAGGATTGAAAATAGGGGCAGGGCATGGAAAGATCCTGGGTGATTGCCTTACTCTAGAACATTCCTCAGGTGTCAAGATTAATAATGCAAATGTGGATTAACTCTGGTTTAAAGCCAGCAACCAGATCAGACATGAGTGGTTTGGGAACCAGATAAACTAATTTCCACTGGTAGAATAAGGACAGGATTTGTGTTTATTTCATGTTTGTGTTTGTGGCCCCATGAGCTGAAGCTTACTCATTTTTGATGCCTTCAAGGTTACAGTGAAGGAAAAGGAAAATGGACCTTTACCCTCATGTCATTAAGGCAAAGCTTTGTCTGAATATTATTAATAAGATCAGAAACTAGAAAAAAGCATATAGACAATTACAAAGACATTCACAAGCAATCAGTAAACAAAGAACAGATGGAAACATTAACTGTTCTAATGAACCAAGGACCCGGTATAATCAATGTGAACTTCCAGAAACTTTTAAAGTTCCTTCTCGTAACAGGTCAGCAAATTTGAATGTCATTTTCCTGTTTCCCAGTGGGAAGTATGATCTGAGCAGACTTGAGATCCAGCAGAGTAAGAGAAATACCATCCCGACTTACACTTCGGGTAGGTCTGCTACTAGCGTATAGTTTTGTGAATTACTCAATCCCTTTGAGCCTCATTTTCCTCATCTGTATAGTGCAGCAAAATGACCGTTCTGTCTGTTTTGCCTATGTTCCAATGTTATTGTAAAGATAAAATAAAAATGTGAGTTTTGAAATGAAAGCTTTTTGTGATACAAACCTCTATGTAAATGCAAGTCACCTCGATCAATTGAGAGGGAAATTGACAATTAATTACTGAGTTGGGCCTCAGCTATTTGTGTGTATCTGTGTGTGTGTATACTGCATATATGTATTAGTATTTATACTGAGCATCTCTTATGTGCTAGTCAGCATATTTTCACATTTGATTTAGCAAATATCACTCAGCTGTGAGTTCCCACGTAGCCAGAGCAGTTTCTTGGATGAGATGTTGCTGTACTTTTTGCATCACAAGCCCCTCCACAGGTGATGTTGACGTCATGTATGGGCTGGTATATGGACATGTTGGATGAGGTTGTGCAGCGTAACCCCTATGGGCTAGTTCTCTAGGTAAGAGAAACCTGGGTCTCCTCCTGAATCCTGTGCTTAACTAGCAGCGTAACATTGCACAAGTCAGTTAACCCAATGCTAGAATCTTCTTCCCAAGAGTGCTGGGAGGATAGATAACATGTGACCATACCTGTAAGTGCTTAGCACATTACTGGCACATCACAGGTGCTCAGTAAATGTCATCTGTGGTGGTAGTAGAGACAGGATACCCAGGGCCAACAATTTGGCTTCCAGCTCTATTTTAGGACCTAGGGATGCTAAGCAGCTCTGTTCACAAGGAACGCTTTCCACAGAGCCTGTATTTTTTCACATAAATGTTCTTCAGCCAAGGCTCTGATCTGGTAAGAAAAGAAGTTTTAGGAGTACATTATTAGCTCCTACTCTTTCATTATGGAAAATGCCTACAGGAGCTGTTTTGTAGCAGCATCTCTGAGAAGTTGTACCATTTGGCTTCTATGAAAGTGAACTGCCATCTGTTGGTCCTGCAGGTATTTGCACAAGAGTTGTAGCCCTTCTTTTGATGACTGGTGGCTGGTGCCCTTTTTCCCCCCATTTTGTGAGGGTCTCTGAGGGAAGCCTCTTCCTGTGCAGGCCTCTCTGGTTGGTGTTGGATAATTGCTCTCCTGTCAGCTGATAATGTTTCAATGGCTCGTGCAGTTCAGCTTTGAATGACTCAGTGTCATCTGTGTCAGGCATTTATTTTTAGTACATTTTGCCCACAGATACATCTCTGAGATGTGTCTCTTCCATCCGTCTATCTGGTTCAATGCTTCTGTTTAAGTGACACATAAAGCCTTGTATCCAATCCTTTACACCTAAGCCCTTCCAGAGCCTTTCTCTTCCTTATGCCCTTGAGAGAGCCACACAGACCTACACAGATGGCCATTTATTTACATTGTGTTCTTCATGGTCATGACTTCAGTATTATAAATATTAAAATAAACAGGCCTATTGAAAGTATATACACACACTCACATAAATGCAGAAATATATATTTATATATAAATAGACATGTGGGTGCATTTTTATAAATATATTTTGATTCATTAATATATTGACATGTTAAAATAAGCATATGAAAAGACATATTTTTTTTTTACTTATAAATAAATTTCTATACATAAGTATGTAGGTGAATGTATATCACACACAGAAGAATATTTTGTATCATCAAGTAGGTCTACATTCTTCTTTTGTTTTTTGTTGGAATTTATATCCTAAAATTATCCTGAACGGAGTATATGTACAATACTGACTAGAGTATTTCAGCCGCCATCCCTCTGTCCCTGCTTTGCAATGGAATGCTAAGTCTCTACTCCACCTTTACAGAGTGTTCCAGTGCTTCTGACCTCACTGTAACACCAGCTATCAGCATCTTACAATCTGTAGAATAATTTAGGATATTAGCATCTACTGCATAATTTGCCTTCATGATGGCTGTCAGTGGCAGTTTCTTTTGTCTACAACTGGGCATGCTCACTGTGAATTCTGAACTGGAAAACTCCATTCAGTAGAACTTTAAAGATGAAAAATGTGTGAATTAAGTTTGATCTGCAACTGACTAGGATGATTTAAGAATGGAGATGTTTGTATTTTCTCCTCTTTTTTTTTAATCTATGTATTTTGTCACTGAAGTATCAATATGTCTGTGTTAATTGAGAAATACATATAGACATAACATTTGCATATGAAAACATACTAAATACCTCTTAAGTGTACTCTCCATAATGTATCAGGCATTTCATCTGTCAGCCTCCAAAATAAAGACCTACAATGAATACAGTTCTAATCATGTAATCTGTGAGTTCAAAGGTTGTTTCAATAGCCCTTGACATACCCCACCAGAAATAGCTCACTGCACGAAAAAAACTACACAATTCTGGTTTTGTGTATGCATTGGTACATGTTGACATACTATTAAATTGTTTTAATAGGGCCTACTTAGAAAGGTGTATATCTTGGTAGTTAAAACCCACTACATTGTAAAGTACACTTTATACCCCCAATGTTGCGCTCAGAGGAATATTGTAATTACAATGTTTAGACTACATAGCCAGACTATGCTGCTTTATCTTGTCTTTGGAAAATCCATACTAAGCTAAAATAGTACCTGTCAACGAATCAGCAGTGATGAGGAAAAAAAATGATCACCTGGAGATGTAGTGGAATATGAAGGGTGTAGGTTGCTGCACAATTAACCATAGTTCTGCTTGATTATGTTTGGTCACAGCTGCAGTCTGGATGAAATCTAAATGCTGACCTTTCTTGGTCTCTGAAAATCTTGTTCTTTCATGAAATGTGTTTACCACAGCTTTCTTGCAGACAGGATGGTGGACAGCGATACATTTTTCAGGTAGTGACCTATTTTGCCAAAGGGGACACGTTTGCCTAGTGACTAAGTAAATCCAGTCCTACCCACACAGCGGTCATTTCCTTTCACTCTCACGCTGAGGCAGAACTCTGCGCCTGCCTTCGGCATCGGATCTGAGATCTTGAATGCATGGTCCTAAGTGGGAATATGGGTCCATATATACACTTAACCTTTCAGGTTAGAGAGAAATACTCTGATTCAGAATCATGCTGCCTATGGAACATTTCCAGCTTAGCATCAGCAATTTGATTTTCCTCTTTAAACTCTAAAAATCTTGAAAATACCATCAGGAGATTTTCTCTTTCCCCCAAATGATTCCACTATGTTTCCTTCTTCAGAAATGTCCTTTACTTACTTAAAAATGGAGGTATTTCCAAATGTTTCCGTCAGTTCTCATGTCTTGGCAGGCATTATGACCGCAAATGTCCTTCTTCAGACTCCCTGGCACACATCTCACACCCGTTCGGCCACCACTGTGGAGCAGATCTCCAAGTCAGTCAGTCTATGTAAGGAGAAGCCTGGAAGAGCAGGCCAGAAGTGGGCTGAACAAGGGGCGATCGTGGAGGGTTTCATTGTTTCCTCGATATTTTGTGAATCACGCATGGCAGCCTGTGCTTATCTAGGTGCCTGCAGAGAGGGAGACGTGGTCCCTCCAGTGGGAAATCGTTGCTGTGATGACAACAGCAGCGACACAACAGACGAGAAGAGGAAGGAGATGGAAGGAAGATGCTCATTATCCACAGCTCTGTAACTTTACTTGTTTTCTTAAGACGTTTCTAAAAAGGCAGTAAAGCATAACACAACTGGCCAAGCTTCCTTTTTCCTTCTTTTCTGGACTATCAAAGTTCCCAGCAATGTAACAGATTTGGAACCCACCCAGGTCTCCCAGAGAGTCCTCGCACCCACACGCTCACTCACTGTGCATGGGCTGATCTCAGCATCTTCACCACAGGGGATGCTCTTGTGTTGTCTTGGAAACAAATGTGTTACCCTTTTAGAGACACACAGATCAGCACATTGTGTCCCTGAAAATATCCAGTATGCTAATTGTAGTCCCTCCCCTAATGTTAGTAAGCTTCATTTGGTCCTTTGACACCAAGCAGGCCTCCAAAAGGAAGTATCTACAGTATCTCGTTGGGCCCCTTATTTCTAGAAAAACAGGCATTGAACCTGCACCTGAGAACTCAAAAATCTCCGTGCTACCAACTTACACCATGATCTATAGTAAGGTCAGCTAAATAAGCTATCGGGCCCATACCCCGAAAATGTTGGATTATAACCTTCCCATACTAATAAACCTCATTATATTCGCCACCCTAATAACCTTATTCCTAGGAACCATACTTGTCCTGATCAGATCTCACTGACTGATAATTTGAATTGGATTCGAGATAAATATACTAGCCATAATCCCCATCCTAATAAAAAATTTTATTAGGCCCAACGAGACACTTCAGGTGTTCCCAAAACCTACCAATATAAACGATTTGATATGAAAAATCCCTCCTGACTGTACATGACCAGAAAGTTACAGTTAATTCCATCAAAATGTATAGGTGATACATTCCAATTCTATCAGAATTAAGTGGTTTTACTTAAATGATATGACATTATCCATGACACAATGATTTTTAATGCTGACTGGTGTAACTGTGTGTGCTTAACATCTGTATGTCACTTCCACTCATTTATCAACCATGCATTGAGGACCCACACACAGCATGCCAGAAATTGATGAAATGTTTGAAAGTAAATGATATTTGAAGGAGTAAATATTAAGTAGGAGAAAAAAGAATGGTGTAAATATTTTGATCTTTGAATGCCTTTCATTACTTCATAGTAAATAAACCAGAAAGGCATGCACCGGACATAGATATTTTTTAAAAGCCCCCCAAGGTGTACCCAGGGATGAGAGTCACTACTCTCAACCAAGGAGGATTAATCAACTGTCCTCAGAGACATGCTTTATGACCTTGCTTATGACTAGGGTCAGTATCCCTTGGAAGTTTGTTATGAATGCACAATTGCAGGCCTCACACTAGAACAACTAAATCAGAATCTGCAGTTTAATAAGGTTCCCAAATGATTAGCAACTACATAAAAGGTTGAGGAGATCTGCTCCACCAGGTCACACACTACAGCAGGATAACACATCTGAAGCCTGTAACACAGCCTGGCCCCTCTCTCCTTCAAACCTACATCAAAGCCTTTGCAAGAGGCACTGAGAGGCCGTCCTGCACAAGCAAGACACATTTGCCTCTATTTGTCAGATCTTCCAAAGCACAGAGAATGCAGGCCTTGGAAACTTTATGTAGCAGAGAGAGCCAAGTCCATTCATGGTAATTAGTCCAAAATATGTTCTCCCTCAGAGAAGCAGAGGTCACATCTGCAAAGTAATAGATTTAAGCCTCTGCACTCATGGTTTGTGGTGCACTCATCATGAACTGTCTTATCGATACAAGTGCGGTGTCCACAGAAAAAGACATTTCCCAACATGACTCAGCAGAGATGTGTGCAATTCTAACCTTTTTGTTTTTTGTGCACCTGGGGACCCTTCTGGTAGTTGGACTGTGGAATGTTCCCTGTCCCTATTGTGCTCCTCTCTCTCTCTCTGGCTCCAATTCCAGCTCCAGCTCTCAATATGTCCAGCTCCTCTATTGTTTTCTGAAACACTATGCGAGGTAGTTCACAGTAAAAGCACAGGATAAAGTCACACATCACCTCAACCCCTCCTGCCCTTGTTCTCCTGGAATAGTGTCCCCCCACCCCCATTATTCCTGTTCCGCTCCATCCCCTCTGGAGGTCCTGCTCCACTCTTTCTGCTCCACTGTGTTGTTCCCTGTGCTCTCTCTCTCTCTCAGACTCCCGACTGAACCATTCCTGGCCTTCTGACACCTTGGGCCTCCTCTCAGATTGCTGTATTACTTTTATCTAGATGCACGCATGCCTTACCTGTCCAACTAGACAGAGAAACCTTCGAGGGAAAAACCTGTGGCTTTGGGTGCCCAAAAAGCCATGTACCCTGCTGTATTCACACTGCCTGCTCAGCAGCTGTTTATTGAATGTGTGTGTGTACGCTTATCTGCTTCTATCACAGGACACAGAAGAGTAAAAAAACCCTGAGTTCTGTATAAAATAATTACAGTGTTCTCTGAATGAACTTTGTTGAGATATTTAAACTTCGCCCTCAGTTTACTCATCTTTAAAAAGAGGGGGTTACACTAGACATCTCTACATTTCTTCCCAGCTCAGACTTGCTCTACTTCTGTTAGTGTCCACAGCTAAAGCCTCTATTGGCACTGGCTGCTTTAGAATCCCATTTAATAGGCATATGCCGCATCTGTGCACAGAACAATAGTGTCTATTAATTTGTCTCTAACATACAGAAAGTTTGGATCTCATTATCACTGCCAAGTTAGGAAGGATGCCTCCATTAAGAAAGCTGAGAAATAGATCATGACTCACTTAGCAAACATTTACTGAGTACCTACCATGTGCCAGACACTGTGCTGAGCCCAGGTGACAGAGCCCTCCCGGCTTGTGAGGGAGGCACAGGAAGAGACCAACAATCGCAGCAAAGTGCGCTGTTCCACCTAGAGACACTCGCAGGGTGCTGTCAGAGAAGGCGTGCTGGGGGTCATCGAAGAGGTGTCCACTCTGGTGGGTTTGTGAGAGTGAGCCACACCAGTGGACAGGCTCGGGGAGCACAGTGCTTCATGGCAGAGGGAGTGGTGGGTACAGACGTGAGTTTGGGGGGGCACTGAAAAAAGTTCAATGTAGCTGAAGGTGTGAAGACAGATACAGCACAAGAGGAGGAAGAAGCAATGGTCCTGTCAACCTGGATGCCTGGCTAAGGAATGGGAGTTCAGGTGTGACAAGCCAGGGGGATTCCCTCTTCTTCATTTCCCTCCAATGAGTCACATTTCTCCCAAACTCCTGACCAAGGGCTCTTTGGAAGAGCCTGGCCAGCTCGGACTGAAGCCTCACCAAGATGAAGATTCTTTCAACCCTCACCAAGTTCCAGGCACCACCAAGCTATTTTCATAAGCATGTGACAGGGATTAGGAATTAGGAGTTTGGGAAATGGCACAGAGAGAGAGGAGAAAAAGGGAGACAGGTGCAGAGAGAAAGAACTGAAGAGGAGGAGAGACAGAGATGTTACTGGGCTACACAAACAGCAAGTAACAGACCCAGGGGTCTCAGCTGGACCCTCTGCCATTGAACTCAAGTGTCACTCCCTCTTAGGTTTGCGTCTTGAAAAGTTTCCACGTGTTTCTAATATGTGCTGAAAGCCACAATATTTCCATAAGTGGTTCTTGTTTCCTGCTGTCCTTGTTTCTCATTACGGCCACTCATTATTTCACCCTGATCCCCAAGCTGCATAAACATGTGGGAATGGGGTAGAGGCGAGATGCAGGCAGTAGCAGCCCGCGGGGCAGAAGAAGCTGTGCAGACCTGGGGCAACTCCTCCCCCCTCCCACTCTGCTCCATTAACTTGGCTTTGAGAAGGCAGACCACTGGGGACCAGATTTTTGTCACTAGTGACTTCCTTTCCCCAGAAATGTGAGCCCTGTGGATATGAAGTATAATTGGTGAAGTACTTTGAGGTTTCTTGAACATAAAGGATTGTGTAGGTGTATAATATGATTATTACCACTTTCTGTTCAACAAGTGATCTTAGAAAAGAAGAAAGCATGCAATTTTCAGCTTTCCTCCCAGACTAGCCTCTGGCCATATTTAACATTAATATCATGCTCCTTTGGGTGCACATAATTAGGACTTTTTTTGTGACTAGTTAACTCTTGAAAATTGTGTTATGTAACATCATCTTTATTACTAAGTATCGAGGCATCGGGAAGCCAACCCTGATGACCCTCAGTTCATAAAGGAGAGAAGGAAATATCTCCAATGTATCAACTGGGACTGTTAAGACTTAGTTGATATCATAGCCGTATAAAATTATGTATACATTTTCAAAAGATATGGATGCATCAAATTCATTTTAATTAACCAGCAGCCTCCTTTAGGGTGATCCCCAGTGTACTGGAAGCTGTTTCAGTGGTACTGATCTCCTATTTGTGAGAAAATCACCAATTTCACTAGAACATGAGACAGCTCTTTGAGCTTCCTCCAGGCTCAGATAATTTCACAAGTTCACCCTAAGGTGAAGGTAAGCACGATTTCAAAGGTTGAGCAGCAAGCTTTTGAAGATAACAGACATGTATTTGTGTCTTGAAAGGCCCAGTTCTTTATACATTCTCTTTCTGACACATTTTGGTTCATCCCACCTGCAGGGCTTCCCCTGCAGATGGTGAGACGACTTGTACGTGGGAATCTCACTTTAGTTCCAGCCTGTGTGTTCCTCACACTCAACTATTTCTAGTGTCCAATATTTCTTAAAAGAGGAAAATCACATGTGCTTTTAAAAAAATAGGTTTTATTTTTTTAGAACAGTTTTAGACATGCAGAAAAATTTAGAAGGTAGTTACAGAGACTTCCCATATATCCCCATACTTGGTGTTCCCTATTAGTAACAGCTTAGATTAGTATAATACATTTATCATATTAATGAACCGATATTGATATACACTGACAGTATTAACTAAGGTCCACGGTTTATTTAGGTGGCCTTAGTTTGTGACTAATGTCCCTTTTCTGTCCCAGGATCCCATCCAGGACACAGCAGCACATTTAGTTGTCAGGTCTCTTTAGGCCCCTTCTGGCTGTGACGGTTACTCAGACTGATCTGATGATCTTGACAGGTTTGAGAAGTGGTCATTTTGAAGAATGTCCCACTATTGGGATTTATATGATGTTTTTCTCATAATAAAACGAGCTATGGATTATTGAGAGGAAGACCACACCGCAAGAGTGCCATTTTCGTCACATCATATCAAAGGTACAAACTATCACCATGACTTATGACCGTTGTTGATCACCTGGCCGAGGCAGGTTTTGCCGAGTTTCCCCACAGTAAAGTTACTCCCCCCCAGCCCCGCTTTCCTCTTGTCTTCTTTGGAAGTTAGTCAGTCCTTGCAGCCCACGCCCAAGGAGGGGCAAGTTCTTCTCCCCTTCTTGAGGGTGGTGTAACTCCATCAATTTCTTGGAATTCTTCTGCATGAGACATTTTACTATTGTTCCCCACGTATTAATGTATTCAATCATTTTCTTAAAACAGTATTATTTATGGATATTTATTTTATACTTTGGGTTATAAGTCAATACTACTCTATTCATTTTGTTCCCCAAATTGTTCCAGCTTTAGGAGCTTTCTCAGTTGGTTTCTGTGCTGCTTCCACATGCCCCTATCAAAATGTTGGCTTAAAAGTTTTTTTCTACTGTTTTAAGCATGCCCTTACTTTCTTGGCACTATAAGATGCTTCAGGCTCATCTTGTACACATGCTCTTCATTGATGGAAAACAACCATTCACTACTTAAAAGGGAGTCTATTTGAGTAGGTTTGCCCTCATCTTTGAATGAGTTTGAGAGTGGATGTAGTTTAAAACCCCATGTGAATGACACCTTGAGAGAGCACAGCCTTGTCTTCCCAACTGAGAAAGTGGCCCAAGCTCCAGGTGCCACTGAGCATGGATATGAGGGAGGAGATGCCACAGGTGTACAGGAGGCTGGACAGAAGAATATGAGGAGGTTGCAGCCCAGTGAGAGCCTTCTTCCTGAGACCAAGTCCTACTTTCTTAGAATCTAAGGACTGATCCTTTGCATCTCAAAGAAACCAGTCAGCCAACATGATCCATCTGCTAACAGAACATTTAAATTAAGGCAGCCAGGTTTTAAAGACATTTGGGGGAATCTTCGGTTTAGACAGGAGTGAGAAATAGGGAGGGGGAATAGAGAAGCATCTCCTTGGTGTCACATGCCAACCCAAATTAACAGCTAATGAAAGCAGATTGTATTTAGCAGATTTTAATATAAATTAGGTTAATGGTGACACATTTGAAATAGTACACTGAAAAATCAGCCTGTAATAACAAGCTAACAGATGTTGGCATTTTTATTATTAATTATACATTTAATTATCATCTGATTATTGTCAAACATCACTGGACAGAAAAAAATTGTATAAATGATGCATACACATTGGTTACGTTGTTAAGGGGGTGCTAGTGTCTGCTTTATTAATGCAGTGACTTAAGTAGTCTGCTATCATTCTAAAAATCTCAGCTTTAATCACAACTATTGGGCCACACATAAGGTACACTAATGATTTTTAACTGTGCTTGCCACCGGAGGGTCGCAAAGAATTTTGCATCCTGACGTGCTTTACCCAGGCTTGTGTCTCTTCAGCGTGAGGCCTGCGGCCAGGAGGCTCAGGTTCCTGGGGACTGTTACTGAACACACAGGATCGCCTTATCTTGCATCACACTGTCATTCCTCAAAAGGATCCCCGAGATTAACTGTTATGAACTTACTATTTATTCTAGAGTCTGGGGAACTGAGAAACTGGGTTTTTGTCTACATAAGCAAAATGAAATTAAGAAATGAGCACCATAGACAGCCAGTCACCAGGCAGTAACATTTAAATCACTTTTTTTCCCTTAAGTTCTTGGTCAAATCTGTATATACCTTACAGATAACCTGTCCCAGAGCACAACCGTTCTACTCTGATATTCTTCTGGTTGTGGTTTGCTGAATACTTCAGACAGGTTAGGGATTGTAAGGAAACCCTTTGCTGTATGTGTTGCCTGGTTCTTACATTAGGCAAGTGGCTTCTTAACTGTGCTGGAGTGTGGGTCCCTGAGTGAGACCGCCACTAGTGGTGTGGACGTGCCCTCCATGAAAACTGGTAGTAGTTAGGTGGAGACACTCGGCAGAAAGGATGGCTTGTATTTGGCCAGTGGGAAAACAACTTTATTTGCATGATCGAAAAGGTCCTAAAAGTCCTGAAAATATCTATTCTACTCCCAAAAGCTTATCATAGCATCACACCTGGCACTACTTGGTCTGTGATTCCCAACATGAAAGTCTTTCCTCTGGGAAAAATGGTAAGATACTCATGACAGAAGGTGGATGTGAAATGTTCCCATTTCTGAGACTACAGGAAGGCCCATGGACTCTCTGCCATTGAAACTCTAGGAACAAAGTGTGTCTTATATCAGTCAAGTGACTTACCTGGGGCACTAACCTGGCTCATAGTCACAGTACTGGATGAGCCAGCTACTGTGACTCTCAAGTCGTAAAAGGTGATGGGATGTGAGTAGTAATACAAAAAGATTCAAAACATCACATTATTCAGAACCCCTCTCAGGGAGAGTGCTGTTTGTGGTGGGAAGGGGTCTGGAGTGTAGCTGTTCAGAGTGAAGTTGAGGTCTTCTGGAACATGCTCCAGAAATAATAGATGGGAGCCACACTGGCTATGCAGAGGACATGTTCAGATCAATGTAAATCTTCTATTTTGATGAGATGTGTAAAAATTGTGTCCAGGAGGGAGTCACTGAGAACCAAAAAGGAGTTCTGAGCCCATTATACCTCAGTCCCCTTCTCTGCCTTTCTCTCAACAGTATCACACTCACTTCTACTTAAATGCTCAACCATTATTTCAAGAATGCTGATTTGGTTGGGTATCAAATTAATAACTGCTAAGTGTGTCCATATATCTCAGCCTAGCCTCCAGCAGCCATGAGCATGTATGGGCCTGGTGAAGAATAATTATGGATCCTCCAACAAGGAGATACCAGTCAGAAACACTGATACAGGATTTGTATTTATATGTATCAAGCAGGGCTCAGATGTCCTTCCATACTGAAGGTCCCAGTACTACAGTCCTGCTATCATAGGACAGAAGCTAGTATGCTGGCTTCTCTTTGACCCTCGTACTACCTGTCTGGAGGGGCCAGTAAAACTGCACTAGGGTCAGGGGGAGCCTCTTGCTTTGGTCATGAGATGTTGTTGATGTTAAGAGGCATGGACTCATATGAGGAAATAACAGAAAAGGACTGGCCAGAGATCACCCAGCGGTTGGTGTCTGCACAGGCTGGGAAGTCTGAGAATGTGTCTTAGACAAGGAGGCCAGGTTCAACTTGATGAGAAATTTGGGGTAGGCAAAATTCAGGGGATGGCTATAATCCATGTTGAACAAGAGAGAGAAATAGAGTGAGCCTTGCAAACCTTAGAAGGCAGGCTGAAAACTTAGAAGGTAGCCTGAAAGTTACATGCCTTCTCTGCCCATGCTTGGCTTTCACAAGAGCTTTACCAAGAAGGGCATTTTTATCTGTGTGGAGCATTATGCTGGTTCATCAATGATCAGCATTAATTTTCAAGAATATAATTGCAGTTTGAAAAACTGTTCTTAATTCAGAGAAGAGGGATTTCTGTCTGCAGTGCATTTGAATTTCATTTTTTTGTAATCCAACGATTTTTAGTAAATTTATTAAGTTATACAACCATTACCACAATCCAGTTTTAGAACATTTTCATCATTCCTGGAAGTTTCTTGTGGCTGTTTTCAATCAATCCCGCTCCCCATCTGTGTCAGTTTTGCGAGCAAAAGTAATATACACGTGTTGAATATTCAAGATTGCCTCTGGGAAAACAATTGTGTGTTTGAGACTCCCAAACAGAATGATCCTCCTCAGTATGAGTAAAAGAAATTTTTTTCAGCATTTAAGATTTTTTAGTTTTTATTTTTTGGTCAAGGGCAGTCTTATTGCAACTGCCTACTGACTACCAGAAGAGAATTTCTGACTCTCACCTCATATTTAATTAAAATGTGCATAACATCTGTCATGCATACTGCTGATATGGCTGCCTGCCCGCCAAAAACCAGGACATGAATTTTGGCTGCCCATTTTGACGGTTTGGTGTCGGTGTTTTCTGACACCAATGGCCAATTCTCTTGATTCCCTGGACACCAACTGTGTGCTCAACAATTCAACTGAATTCTGACACCAACCACCCTGAGTCAGTGCAGACCTCAGAGCTTAAGGGTTCCATCTCACATGGCTGCCCCCTATTTTAGATGACAGTCACAAGTCCTCGGACTCCTGGGCTTTTGACTGACGGGCTGTAAATCAAAGGTTCCCATGATTCCCTCCTCAGGTTCAGTAATTTGCTTAGAATAGCTCACAGAACTCAGAAACATACTTTACTTCCTTTTACTAGTTCATTACAGAGGATATTTTAAAGGATACCAATCAACAACCAGATGAAGAGGTACAAAGGGTGAGTCCAAAAGGGTCCCAAGTGCAGGAGCTTCTGTGCCATGGTGTTGCAGGTACAGTGCCCTCCAGGGATGTAGATGTGTTTACCAACCCGGAAGCTCTCTGAACCCCATCACTTATAGATCTTTATGGAGGTCTCATTATGTGGACATGGCTAATTAAATCACTTGTCACTGGTGAACGACTCAGTCTCCTGCCCTTCTCTTCTCTTTGGAGGCTGGGATAGGCTAAGAGTTACATGCTTCTAATCAAGGCTTGATCTTTCTGGGGACCAGCCTCTACCCTGAAGCTATGAAGGGGGTGCCAAGAGTTGTCTTATTGGAACAAATATGTTCCTATCTCCTCTATCACTCAGGGAACTCCAAGAGTTTTAGGAGCTCTGTGCCAGGAATGGGAAAAAGATCAGATATCTTTCTGTAATATAATACCTTGGGACGATTTAAAAAAATCCCAAGTACTGGGCTGTACCTCTAGATAGTCTAGTTGATTTTGGTAGGGGCTGGGTATGGATAATTTTAAAAGTACTCTAAGCTAGTTTGAAGTGTAGCTGAAGTTGATAATGACTGCAAAATATCTGTTGATCACCTTCTATATGCTTTGCAGGGGCTATACTTTATGGCAATTACAAAGGAAAATGAAACTTATTCCAATACCTCAAGGGGTTTAAAATCTAGGGTTAGGATCAGATAAATGGGTACTATATTATGAGGCAAAAGAATGATAAGGAGATATATTACCATTCTACGGAGCCATAATGAAGAAGCAATTGCTTTTGGCTAGAGGGACGGGAGAAGGCTGTACAGAACTGGGGGTATGTGGGATGGGCTTTGAAGCCTCAGGTGAACTGTTACAGGCAGAGAACTGGCATAGGTATTGCAGTCCCAGTGTGACTTATCCTCAGATTTCATAGGTAGCTCTGATGTCTTGCAATGTTATTCTAGAAGGAAAAATAACTGTTCCATTGAAAAATTCAGTTATACATTTCTCTGTTTAATAAAGATTGTTTATTCCTTACTTACTCTACAAAGAATCTGAGGTTGATAGAAATAATTCAGGGAGCTCATGCAAAAATCAGTGCAGACCAAAATAAATATATTCCATGTCTTGGTATACACACCACCTGTGGCATATGAAGTATGTACTTGGTATACCTTTATATATGAAGCTTGATCCATTTAATATGAACTTCCAAACTTCCAACCCAAGGTCTGGGAAAGAAAGTGTATTAAGATAGATTCATGGAATAACACCTATCCTGATATCACTCAATTTTCAGAACTGTTTATTTCATAAATGGACAGTGTTTGGACCTCAAGCCAAGTCTGTGCCTTCTAAATCTGCCATGAAATGGTATAATTATTTCCTAAAGGAAAGTTAAAAGTTTATAACATCTGGCTTCCATTAGGGAGTTGTAGAGAAAACACAGTCCACATGGGGCTTGTCATGGAGAAGCACAGTCCAGTGCTCAAAGACCATGACACACTGAGATGACCAGGTCGGGCAGCTCAAGGTATCTCCATACTATTAACAGACTTCTGCTGTTCATTGGTCCATTTAAAGACTCAGTGGTTCTATTTATTCACTTGTTTGTAGCTGTGATTCTAATAATTAGAAGATGTTATCCTCACTGATAAGAGCTTCTCTAAAGTGAGGATGCTAAATGAAAATTGCATATGAAAACATATCCCTCTAATGGAATCTTTCAATTAAAGGGATTTCACTTAAAATATTTTCACTTACTGTATGTCTGATATCTTTGAAGTTCCATCTTCTGGTGAGAATTAAAATCTAAAATTGACAAATATTATTAGGGACTTTTGTTTTGAATAAGTCACATATAGTATATTAAAATCAATAGGGAAGTCTGGTTAAGACAGGATGGAGTATCCCATTACTGCCAGATCTTCCCTCTTATAGCTAAAAATCCCTGCATATCACAGAATAATAAGCATAGGAAAGCTCTGGAAGATGGAAGCAGGCAGACTGCAGAAGGATATTGGTACTTAAGAAATGACAAAGTGTTGCGTTCTCTGGATTTTTTTATTGTCTCCCATTTATTCTTCACACGGGGCTTCAAAAGCTAACAGGCAATGCAGAAAAAAGACCTGTTCTCCTAGATAAAAAAAATAAAACAAACAAAACACAGGAAAAGAATAGCCTGGAAAAACCTGCACCATCACACTTATAAGATTTTGGTGGGGCAAGTAGGGCATTGATCTTCCATCTCAGGCAGTGTTCTGAGTCTCCTGCCTGGTGGTGTTGATGGGCAATAAGCAGATCTTCTGTTTCCAACCTGGCAGATGCAGGCAGTGTTCCAGTTTCCCCACTAACAGGGTCAGCATGGCCTAGCAATGAACTAGACTTCCACACCTGCCTCACAACAAAAAGACTGAACAAGGCTGGCAGATACTCCTGTTGTCCCTGCCCTCCCACCTGTGGTGTGTCATGGGTGCAGTGGTAACTCAGTCTCTTCTCCCACCCAGTCAGTGAGGGCTGGACGAAGGCCTACTGGCACTCTGTGTCCTCCCCTCCCTTCCCATGGCATCAGTGGGGCCCAATGGGGAGCTGAACTTCTGCTCCCACCCTGCAGTGACAAGCTGGTATAAGCCAACCCTCTGCCTCCCCTTCCCTGGTGGCAGTGGGCCCAGTGGGGTGGTGGTCTTCCACCCAACTCAAGACAATAGGGCAGCACAAACTGGTGCTCCACTTTTGCCAGGAATGTTTTAGTAGCACCAAGTGGGGAGCGGAATACCCACCCCACCCATCTACAACAAGGCAATGTGAGTAAGTTGCCCCACTTTTTCTAGTATTGTACTGGTGGGGTCCAGCAGGAAGCTTAACATACACAGCTACCTGGCCTTCACTATATACTCCAGTGGGGACTGTATGCCAAAAATGAAGATTAAATAGGATCCAGAGTCTCAAAATATCTGAAATGTTCAGATACAATAAAAAATTGCTAATCATAGCAAGAACCAGGAAAATCAGAGCATGAATGAGAAAAGACAATCTAAGCATACCAAAGCCAAAATGAGTCAGATGTTGGAATCAGCTGGCAAAGATGTTAGAGCAGCTATCATAAAAATGTTCCAACAGTAATTACGAGTTATCTTGAGACAAACAGAAAAAAAGGAAAGAGAAGTTATAAAAAAGAACCAAGTGAAATTTGCAGAGCTTAAAAATGTAAAACCAAAATAAAAACTGGCCTAATGGGTTGAGTAGAAGAGTGAAGATGACAGCAGGTAGAATCAGTGACGCTGAGGACAGATGAAAAGAATTTATGTACTCTGAACAACACAGAAAAAAATTGACTGAAAAATTAACTGAGTGCCAGGAGACCCATGGCATAATAACAGAAGAGCTAGTATTTGTGTATCTTCAGGACTCAGAAGGAAAAGAGAGAGCATGTTGCTGAAAGAGTACTGCATCAAATAGTAGCTGAAAATTCCATAGGTTTGCCCATGACATAAACCTATACATTTAAGAAGTTGAGTGAAACCTGAATAGATCTAATGAAATTCTATGCCAAGACACATTATAAGTCACCTTCTGAAAACTAAAGACAAAGAAAAAATTGTGAAAGCTGCCATAAAGGAATGACATAAAACTTACAGAGAACACCAATTTGAATGACAACATATTTCTTATCTGAAACCATGGAAGCCAGAAGAAGTGGCACATCATATTCAAGAACAGAAAAAAAGAACTATCAATTATGATTTCTATATCCAGTGACGCTATCCTGAAGGGGAAAAAAATAAAGACATTGTGCGATGAAAGAAAACTAGGAAAATCTGTTGCTAGGAAACCTATCCTTAAAGAAGATAATAGGGCTAAAAGAAGGAAATAATAACAGAAAGTTTGGAAATTCAGGAAGGAAAGAACATTTTAATGAATAAAAATGGGGGTAAATACTGAATGCCTTCTATCTAAGTCATATTTTGTGGGTGAAACAAAAGTTTTAACACCATCTGATGTGGTGCTCAATATAAGTAGAGGGTATACTTAGCATAATTATGTTTTAAAAGTGGGGAGGGTAAAGGAAAGAAAATGTTATTTTAAATTTATTTATTTTATTATTATTATTCTGGATGAAAAAAGCCAATCCCAATAGGTTACATACCATATTCTTCCTTTTATATAACATTCTTGAAATGACAAAATTATAGAAATGGGGAAGGTTCGTGGTTGCCCGGAGCCAGGGGCCAAAGAAGGGGGAGATGGTTGGGTGTGACTATAAAAGGGCATGAGGAGGGGTCTCTGTGCTGATGGAATTGAACTCTATTTGATGGTATCAATGTCAATATTCTGTTTGGGATATTGTACCTTAGTTTTGTATGATGTTATCATCGGAGGAAACTAGATAAAGTGTATAGAGGATCTCTCTGTATTATTTCTTACAACTACATGTGAGTCTGCAATTATCTCAAAATGAAACATTTAATTAAAAATTATCATATGAAGGTGAGAGAAGGGCTAGCATTTACTGAGCACTTACTATGTAGCAGACATTTAGCTGAATGCTTTTTACATGTTATAGCATATATTTTCACAATGTCTCTATGAAGTTATGTATCAGTATCCCATTTTACAGATGGGGAGTAGTAATGACTTAGAGATGAGATTTAAATTGAATTAAGAAACATAATTGACAGAGGTAGAACTTTAACCCTGGTCAAACTAAAAAAAAAAACCACTGAAACATAGATCAATGGATCTGTGTTGCATTTGCTTAATTCCACCTCACCATGCATTTAGCTTATGGGGTACATTTTAATACTCTCAGTGGTGTTCCTTTAAGATTTAGACTGATCTCAAAGCAGCATTTTCTATAAATGGATCTGAGAATAATCATGTCAAAGACAGAGATGAATTTAGTTTTGCTTCTTTACACTTTCTCCTCCTCCTCCCATGCTCAACCCAAATCCAGGGCAGGAGGAGGTTGGTAGCAACTGCTCTGCAAGTCACTTCCACCACCTGAGCAAACTGCCTGACTTACCACCCTCATGGCACCGAGCAAGGCAAGCTTGGCCGTGGTGAGTTGAACTCTTTCTCTCACCTCCTTGCCTCTGCAGAATTAAATGGTTTTGATAAGAAACTCTGTCTCATTTCATGTGATATACCTACTGTTAGTGTACCTGTGTGCCTCCCATTCTGGAAGTCAAATGACTTTCAGCATCAGGAAATTAAATCCTGAACATCTCTTACACGAGGAATTGCATGCATTGTGGAACATCTCCAGGAGCCAAAGCACTGATTTTTTTGGTAGATAATTCAAGGCTAACTCTAGCTTGTTTAACACTGTGCCCTCCTGAGCAAAGGGATGTGTTATGCATTTCCAAAATTAAAAGAGTACCAAATGGACAATGAAAAGCCCAGAGAAGGTATGTGTAGAGGGCAATCAAGGAAAACAGAACAGTAACAGCAGCTTTAATTCCTTTCTTGGTTTCCTGATCAGATGGAAATATTGAAAACTCTTACTTTCCTTTCTCAGGGTGACAAATGTAGGCTTTTATTGAATGGCCTCAGTTTCTCCAAGTCTTTGGGAATCTGATGAAGATAGTCATTTGCAAAGTCCATACAGTTTACTGACCACTTGGATTAAGAAGAGCACTTCTGCCCATTGGAGGGCAGCCACACACTCAGAGAACTCACATTCGTTCATGCACAGATCATGCCAGTCCACCCAGGGAACCCCAACCTGCTCTCTGTCCTTGGGCTTCCATAGGAAATTAGCCATTTCCTTTACCTTGTGCAGTGAGCACTGTGTATGCATTCCCAGAGGCCAGATCTTTTCAGATTGTCCTACTGGAGTGGTCTTCTGGTCGAGAATACTGTCTGCTTGGAAAGATGATGATCTAGGCACAAGTTATATATTTAAAAATTCCACTAATGCTTAACCTCTCTTTTCTCCCTTCTCTTTCTCTTTCTCTTTCTCTCTCTCCCAAACCCTTCTCCTGGCTTTTAATAATCTCTTGCCAGTTCAAGCCCTGAGAAATCTTCGGCCAGAGGATGTCTTAAAAGTGTGGTTATCTCAGAGCCATGAAAATTATTATATTGGGGTATAGGAAGAAAATACAAAAAGTTGTATTGGTCTATAGTTCATTGCACCTTTTTGATTCTATTTTTATAAATGTATAAAGTTCAGTAGTACATAATCATGCTATAATTTATAAATAATCTAATTTTTTGTCTGTATTCTTGAAAGATATTATACAAATCAAGATGCAAATACCAAAAAATGTGAGTGCACCCCTCTAAACCACGCTCAGCAGAGGATGGCTTATCTTCTTCTTAAAGAGAGATTTTATCACTTTCAGTGTTGACTTGTTAAAATATTTCATTGCTGTTAGTGTTTCTGTATTCATTCACTTTAATCACTTAAAAATTATTATAGCATATAACAATTAAGCCATAAGCTAGGTAAATGGCTTTGGCTTGGAATTATTTTTCTCCTCATGAGCAAGATATTTCCCCAAAAAGTCTTTGGGAAAAAAATGATTTGTCAACTAGAATCTTAAGACCATTTGGTTTTTCCTGCACACAAAAGAACAATTCAACCTTCTCATAAAAAAAAAATTCTGTGAAATGATGATAATTTTTAACCTGAAAAGCTATTCTAAAAATCAAATCAAATAATGTTCATTAAATAGCATGTTGTTAATTGGAACAGTTTAAAAATGTAATGTAGCAGCATTTTTGATTCTCAGAAACAGTAATTCCATTCTCCAGTCTACACTAAATAACCTCATTTCTTTCAGTATCTCCTCAAAATGTATGCCACTAGTTTATGACTTGGCAACTAAAAGTGAATGCCCCACTCTGTTGAACCACAGTGGAGGTAAAAATCCCTTCCCAGCCGAATACATCTTAATGCATCTGAGAAATATGAACTTGTCCTGCATTTTCTTCCTGTAAGAGTATTTCATTGCTGACTCACATTTATCTCATGGTTAGTTATGCACTCTAAGTATTTTTCCACTACATTACGCTCAGCCATTCTATGTTTGTGTTACTGGACTTGTGTTCTTTGTACAATGACTTGGCATTTGCCACCTTACATTTCAACTTTATTGATGAAATCATTTTCTAATCTTAGTAGAATGCTTCCCATTTTTTCCCCACATCTAGAATTCTGGTATACTTATCAAATTTAATATCATGCACAAATTTGCTGAATGTATTTTTAAGTTTCTCATGTGGTGATATAAAAATGACATACTCCCTACCAGAAAGTGTTTGATAGTTTCCCAGGTCAATGCCATTAATAACTTCTTTTTTATCTTCTTCCCTTAGGCTAAAAGAAATGTGCAAGGTGGTGAAGTAAAAGGGTAAATATCCAGAACTATGGGAGCATGCATGTATAGTTCCCAATACAGTCTTGGGAGATCAAGGAAGTCTTCCAAGAGCATGTGACATCTGTGCGGAGACAGGTAACAAATGGCAAGAAGAATATGCCAGACACTAGGTGTGAAGGTCTGAAGGTGAGAGAGCCGGGTCCAACATCTGCTGGGCACTGAGAACACTTCTGCAGACAGAAAGGACTGTGAGGGCTGGTCAGGGACACCGCTGGAGAGACTGGCAGGACTGGTTCACGAGGGGCCTTACGATGGACTTTGAGTTCACTGGGAAGATACCAAGGGGCTTTTAAAGCAGGATCCTGACACCCTCAGATTGTTTTATAGAAAAATTGAAAATTATTCTCCTTTCGGTGTGAAGAAGAATGGATTATAGAAAGGGCCAGATTTGAAGCAAAATATTCTAGCTATCTATATGTCTTATGTTCCTTCCTGGGCTACAAGCTCTCTGCAGCAGGACATAGGTCTGTTTCTTGTTTCCCTTCCATCACCTGGCATAAGCCCTTGAAAATATTTTACTGATGAAAGAAGATACATCACATCTGTACCTTCTCCCTTGTTGATCATGGCTACTGTTCTATCACAGAAGAAAACTAAACTGATCTGGACTACATGCTCTTCAGAAAATACTGCTTGTATTATGTACGCTATTTGGATCGAAGAAGCTTTCATTTTTTTAAGGCATTGCTAATTATTCGCTTGGTGGTGCATCCTAGTATACGCCTAAGAATGATTGTTCTGTTGGCTGGCATGTCAGTTAGGATGTATTAGCTATCAGAACACATTATTTTGCTTGGTTGTCTTACATGTTAGGTAAGCATGGTAATTTCCCTTATAAAGTGGGGGTTATTGTGAGGAAATATGCAAGGTTAATTAGTTAACATAAGTGCATAAACTAGTGTTGAGCAGAAATGAAACTCAGTAAATGCTCCGTATTGTCTTGTGATTATCAAAGTTATGTTAACTACAGATAAGAGAAGACCAAACTAACACATAGGGGTGAGACTGGACAGGGCAACAGAGAGCTTTGAGAGCTCATCCGGACCATGTCATGGAGGGGCTCATATGCCATAATGTGCAGCTTGGGCAAAACCCAGCGAGGCCACCAAAGGCATTAGAGCAGAAAAAAACAGGACTGGACACAACTCTTCCTCTGTGACTTGACAACACCCCTGCCAGAAAGAGGAGGAGGGGAGAGAAGGGCAGTTTGGGAGCAAAGAGCTGGCACTAGAGTAGGTAATAAACTTTGAACTCCTTCAAGATGCCCTTGGATCCTCCCTGCTGGTTCCCAGCACCCTTTCCCCCGCATCTGTGTCCTTTTTCTTATGAGAGCCAACCCTGCAACTCTCTTCTGAGGACTGACTGTCTAGAGGCCCTGGTCTGTAATCACAGAGTGTTGGAGGTGTCTGAGAGGTCACAGACCCCCTAGCTGGCCTTACCCATGACTGACCCGTGCAAGCCTATGAAAGCCAAGATCTGCAGCCTTCAGTGGAAGAAGCCCTAAGGCGTCATTTATGTTCCAGAGCCCCCCAGGAGATCAGGCGGGGGGTTGCCTAAACTCACACACTTCCAGGACTTCTCCTTCCCTGTCCTGATCCCCTCTCCCTCGCTTGCTTCTCCCAGAGCCCTTCCTTAGTAAGTTGCTCACACTCTCGTGCTCTTCAGTGTTTGCTTCTGCAGAACCGCCTCGGACCGGTGCTGGAGGTAAGGGGATACAAAGTTGGAGAAGGCATTAAAAGGCCCAGGGCACTAAGAAAAACTCAGCTCCTCCAGACTTGGGCTGATTTTCTGGTAGTGTCTGTGCCAATTTGTTGGGATAGGCCGAATTTTTTGGATCCAGTACATTCCTCTTTCATGTGCAGGACAGAAGCAATATTAGAGGCAACCTCACAGAATGAAAGCAGAATTTCAGTCTCGTTTGGAGACTGGTTATTCTTACTTTCAAGTTTTAAGATTCTCTGTAAATGAGGAGAGCTGAGTCAGCGATCCCTCTCACATTTTCAGTGGCTGGGTTTGACCTGCATAGATTCAAGAAGCTTACTGGTTTAAAGTCACCACAAAATGTTTTGGTCAGGAAGTCATTTATAACCGCAACCACCAGCAATTTACCCTGATGACTCCTGGGTGAGTTTTTGGTCCTGTTGAATCAGCCCTCTCAGTGGTGTCACTAGGAACTTCCAACTCATTAACAGAACTCTCTGGGGACCCACACTCCTATCAGGGAGGCAGCAGCTCCCAGCTCTCATAGTCTCTGGACACCGGAGGTGAGGTTCAAGCATCATGCTTGACGATTAGTAAGTTCTTTGTTTTCATAAACTCTTTATGCTTCAAAGTGCTACCTCGGTAGTACTTTATAACAATACTGTGAAGAAAGTGGAATAGATAGAATTACATCTAGCTGACAGGTGAGAAAACAGGCCAAGGGGGGTCAAGGGAGGTCCTGGAGCCACAGAAAAAGAAGATGTGGAGCTGAGGGCTGAATGGAATCAGGATTTCCTGATTGAGCTCTGTGCAGAGGGGTGGGGCTGCCGAGGTAGGATGAGAGCGGAGCCACTTCTCAGTTCTCTGAGGCACAGGAACATCTAAGAGCAACAGGTGGAAGTGAGATCAATTGTGGCTGTGAACTCAGACACTCTGGGGCTCCCAGAAATTGCCCACAGCCCCAGCATGGCTCTATCTGACACAGCTGCTCTGTTTGCACAGCTTTCAACTTTCTTGCACAGGAAGATCTAAAGTGAGTCATTACTGTTGATTCACTGAGCTTATGTATTTACTAATTTAGCTGTAATAAAGATTCTGTCCTGGGAGAAGAGTTTGGACATGTATGCTTATAATTCCCACATTCCTGTTTCTAGCTGTAACCATGGTTTATGACATTTGGCTCTCCTTTTGTTCTATCTAGCAAAAAGTCAGTATTTATGACAAGTATTTATGATGTGAGCACTGCAGATTTTAGCTGGTGGGGTTCTCCCCTGTTGCTAGAGGCAGGTGGTACAAGCATGCATGCACATGTGCTCACTAAGGGAAGGCTTGAGAAAACGCATCATCTAGATGGGAACAGGCTCGCTTAGTTCTAGGGTGTTTTCTCACCATACACTGTGAACTAATGAGGGTGTGAGATCCCAACTATGTGCATTTATCTGTCTACTGCATGTACCACACAGGTGTCTTCTCATACAACCCTGTGTGTTGCCCAGTGTCTCCCGTCTCCTTGCATGAGGTCCCTCCTCCTTACACATTCAGGGTCCCAGGCTATCAAGAGCTGGCCCCCACGGCATGCAGCAGGACCCTGAGTCTGGAATCTCTTCCAGGAATGGCAATGAGTCATCCAGCCTGGGTCAGGTTCAGGTTAGAGTGTGGTCTGAACCCAACTTCCCCTGGCCACATCAGAGAGGTGGGCAGATGAAAGCTATCCCTCTAAACCCCTCTAATCTCAAGGTAAAAAAATGTCCATAATGAAATAATATTTTCACAAACATAAGATAATTAAAACACACACACACACACACACACAAGCACAACTATTGAGCTGCAAGAACCATCCCCTAATTTATTGCCTTTAGTCCGCACTAGATCACGGCACACTGACAGCATGATGAAGTAGGGAAGATGAACACACCGAGTGCCAGCACAGCTGGCTGATTTGCTTTTTAAAAATAACCCAGGACTGGATCAATAAGTAACCAGAGGCTACATGTTAATCTTAATTTTTAAACTTTAAATATTAGCGGTTCTTTCTTCTGTGCCCTGAAATTACAAGGATGGTCCATTGTCTTAATATTGAGAACCAAGTAGGCTGTGCGTGGCTGTGCTGAAGTGGATGCGTGTCCTCCCAGCCTAGGAACCCGGACACCCTCCTCTGGGTCCTCCCTCCCTGGCACACCTGTGAAAGGTGGTGAGAACCCTTGCAAAGGGACATATCCATTCAGAGGGTTCAGGACGGGTGCACACTAAGCACATACCTTGTGTATTTCTATTTAGAAAATCAGCAGTCTTAGACTGCATTCATTCACACTTTGTGCCCAGGAGAAGGAGATGAGGGAGTCACTGTGCTGTGACCTGCTAGAACCACGGCTCAAATGCTGAGTCCAGGTCTGGGTGCCACAGGGCGGAGTAGGGTGCCCTTACTTTCACAATCTCCATTGCCCCCCCTCTAAGACATGTTGTTGTCTCACTTACATCCTCTATTGATCACATTAAGATGTAATGTGAGCAGGGAAACAAAACAAGTTAAAATAATAAAATGTGAGCTTTGGAAGGTCCTCAAAGGAAATCTGTGTACCAGACCTTTGGATTTCCCAGGCCAACAAAAATGACATAGGATTGTTCGTCTTATATTTTTCTAAGGAAGGATGCTATAACAAAGAGAAAAACTCCATTTACTCTCATCACCACTTCATTTAAAGAAGGCATTTTAATGTTCCAAATTCAGACTAAAGAGCTGTCCTTTAAGCCAGAGATTCTCAGATGTTGGTGAGCATCTGAACCGCTTGTTAAAAACAGATCCTAGGCCTTGCCCCCCAAAAATGCTGATTCATAAGGTCTGGAAGCCTGAATTGTACATTTCTATCAAGTTCCCAGACCATGCTGATACTGCTGCTCTGTGGACCACATGCTCAGGAACACTGATGAAAATAAGATAAAATTAGCTCAGTTAGAACTCACTACTTGTACTTACCTTTGTTCAGGGCCAAGGAACATTTCCTTGCACGTGGGCTGGGGTCTGCACACACACCGATCAAGCATTACTTCCTGCCTGGTGCCACCTCCCTTCCACTGCACACCACAGCGCATGCCATCATGGGCTTGAGCAACCCACCTCTGGAGCAGGACATTAACTGAAGGCTTGAAGATGGATGTAATGCTCTCTCTACCGCCTACACAACAGACTCATCTAGTTCACAGCTTAATTCTCTCCAAAGGATGAAGTGGGGATAATCAGGAGGGAAGGCAGTAGAGACAGGGAAATAGTGTTTGTCTAGCCTAAGTGGTGACTAATGTAGATCTTCCTTCAGTGGTTTGGCTGTTTCTGCCAGTGTTTTACCCCCTTAGAAACCACCCGCCCTGCAGAAGTACCTGTGGTTGATCCTTACAGCGTGTGCAGTGATCCACTTGGCTCCCTTGATCCACCTTTACTCAAAAGAGCATCAGCTCACAGCTCTTCTGGACCCTAGATCCAGCTGCAGAAATTCTACCTTTACCTCCATTCAGGAAGTGACCCAGATGGTCAGAGAGTTATTTATATTACATCAGACTATATTATTTATAAGGTATGCTCATTGTCTCTAAGAAAAAGTTACTATTAGCCCTATTTTTTAGATGAAGAAACTGATACTTACATATTCAGCAAACTTGCTCAATGTTATTCAGGAAATTATTCTGTATCACAATAGTCCTTCCATTCTGGCAGTACCATATACAGATTTCTAAGATTATTGTCACTCACTTATGTTCCTCTTTCTACTCTTTCCAACACAGAGACGTGACAAAGGTCAAACGTGAAGCTAAATACAGAGTGGAGATTACCTCTACTATTCCTATAATAGGAAAAACACCCGAAGTCCCTATAGCTACATCACAGAAAAGCAATACAATTAGTTCAGTGACGAGATTAGTCACATTGATCTGCTGAAGAGTCAAGTGGACAATATAACTCATTGATTGAATGTTTTATTTTTCAGAGGCTTGTGTAAACATAACCACAGGCAAGTCTCATCTGAAAGTGTTACCATGGCACCAGCCAATTGGTTTGCTTGTCCAGCTTCTTCTGGTTCTCCGGGCAGCCTTTTTAGAGACTCGGTCAGAGGTCTGCTTGCCTAGGTCAGGATGTAAGCACCTCTCCTTGGATTGGATTGCTTTTCAAATAAATGGGCTTGTCTTTCAGGACAGTCTTATTTCAGTTACTAAGTACCTATTGACTCTTTACATTTTCAAATGGCTATGCTCCTTTTTTGTTAGCAATCCAATCACTGAAAGAAGATGGATAGTATTATCCCCATCTTACAGACATATAGGATGTTAAAGCCCAGAGAAGGTTAGGTCATCCAGCAAGCTAGATTGGGGTCAAAATGGTTTCTCCCAGTTTGAATATTCTCTGAACTGTCTTCCACCTTCAAGTGGGATAAATCGATGAAGATGCATTAACCTTGAGAATCAACTCAATTAAGGAAGAACAGACAGGAATTAGAATAGACATTTTATCAGGACCATACCAAATGGCTACCTAGTGAAATCTCAACTGGAGGAAATGAACTCAAATGAGAAAATGTTGAGTACCTAGTAGTTATATCTAGCCCTTACTTTGTGTCGTGCACTGTCTTAAGTATTCACATAGATTAACTCCCATACTGTTCACATAGATTAATCTCTAGTTCAGCCATAAGAGTTAGGTACCATCCCACCTTATAGGTGAAAAATGGAGTCTTGTCCAGGGTAATTTACCCTTGATAAAAGAACTAGAATCTAAACCAAATAATTTAACTCTGCAGGATATGCTTAGGCGCTGTGCTAAATGCTTCTCAAAGAAAGAGAGAACATTCTACAATATTTCTTCATGTTTTAAACTGTAAAAAAGATACAAGGAAACCAAGCCAAACCGAACATATAAACCTGGCCATTTTCTTCTTTCCTTAAAGTCTATTCCTGTTACAGTGTCACATTCAAAGCAAATAAAAATTTGTCTACAGCAGGTCTGAAAAATATCCTAACATTCTACTGACTCCTCCTAAAGAGGCAAAAAAGAGGGTGAATTTCATCACGCAATGCACAGCAAAACTTGGTTCCATTAGCAACTAACTACTTTTCATGGTCCTCTTAGACCTCTTAGTTTTCTTTGTCCCATAATCAGCCACTAACTGGTTTTCTCAGCCTGTTTTCTACAAGCCTCCAAGCAACAGACTGAAGTCTGAAAAGGGATGAATTCCTCTCATCCACTGCCACAGACTCCAGGTAACCTTGGAGGAGACTTCAGAGAAGCAGTAATGAGAGAAATCCTGAACTCATCTAACGATGAGATCAAGGTGGAGTGACGGCTTTGGCAGCCACTTTGCTGTGCTCCAGGAAGGCAGTAGCTCTCGCCTGTTAGTGTTCACGCCTGGGAGCAAAGTTTGCTGCTCCAAGTCTTGGCCCTGGGCTAAAATGTGACTAGAAATTCAGGTGTAAAAAAGCATGTATGCCAAAATCAGCTGTCTCTTAGCAGCTGAGTCGAAGCAGCTGAGGGATTCTAAAATACTTCTCAACATATGTGTAGTGCTGTCTAAAAGTCATAGAATTGTTGAGAGAAGATGAGAAGGCTGAGGCTTGAATTCCCTAAAGGCAGAAGGGAGTGTGCAGTTAAGGAAGAAAAGTGTACGGTCGACACTGGATGCACAGTCTTTTATCTTCAATATCTACTTTCCCATCTTTGACACCAGGAGTTCCAGCAAGTAAAAAGCACACGTGCAAACCCTGTCTTACCCAAACTGCTCTTGCACGCGTCATCTACGTACATAACCCTATGCAATTAAGCAACGCCCTATTCAGGCTCATCTATGGTTTTGTCCTCAGGTTCAGCACTTCGGAGAGCAATGGCATGCAGTCCACAATCCATATTCTCTTTTTCTTCTATGCATCCACATTGTGCCACAGCCAAGTAGAGCACTGGCAACAGAGATTTTTAAAGTCAAGGTCTAGATCGCTGAGAAGATCACAGTTGAAAGACAGTGAGAGACCAGTAAATGATTAATTTAGATATGACACAATCTTACTCATGTGTGCAAGGAAGACTAAAGGTGCCCCCAAATGGACAGAGCTAATCAACGGGAAGGTGTAAAGGAGGGGATGACATATGAATATCTGAATTGGACTTTGTGTTAGGAATTTACCGGACATTTGGGGGAAAAAAAGTGCTTTTCAGTAATTGGCTAGTGCATAACATTGTATATATTTTCATTTAAAATGCAAAGCTTGTGTCCATTTCAGATTTTTAACAATCCATCTAAAATGGTTTTCATTTTTTTATTAATGCAAATGCTTTCACAAAGAGAAATTTCTCTCCTGGCCTTGCTGAGTGTTAAATAAAATAGAATTTCCCTGTTATGTATGGCATACTTCCTTTTCCTTTTATTATTATCATTTGAATTGATGTGGTAATAAAAGATCCTGAAACCAAGTATTCAAATATATTAGAATCCATGCCTCTTAAGTCTTCCTTATTTGTTTTCCTTGATAAGGATATTTTTTGGAATAGGTGAAAAAAAAAGCTAAAGCTTTCTCATTTTGCAAAACACATGAGAAGACTTTTCTTTTTTAAACACAAGTTTGTGTGCATATAAATGAAGACTTAATTTTCACAGTTATAACTATGAGGAAGCTGCATACAGTAAGTCATGCAAGTTGCTGTGTACTGGGTTGAAGGAAAGTCCTTAGGCTGTTCCTGGGACTCACGTGAGTTCCATTTATTTCAGGTTTACTCTTTTATAGGTGTGGTTGGCACATACCAGCACCTTGAAAAAATAATCTACTGAATGTTTTGAGCAAATATTAATTAAAACAATGGCTAGCAAACAATGGCAGTATTATCTCATTTCATAATTATTAGATTACACTCGTAAGACAGATACTTATATTAATCCCATTTTACACAGGAGGAGACTAAAGGTCCAAGGATTAGGTAAAGTGTTAAGGTTGCAGTTCCTAAATAGCAGAGTTTGAATTCAAACAGGGTTAGTCTGATTGATTCCTAGGCCGTGTATTTCAATTACTGTATGTCTTACACTGTGCTGGATCCTAGACCCTAATAGATTTTATAGTGGGAATTCTCAAGATGCTTATATCATACTGGGGAGCAGGTATGTGCAGAGATATTAGCAAGATCAGGAGGGGGATGAAGGCGGATGTGTAAAGGGCAGTGAACTAGGGAGGGAGGCTTATTGGCGCTCTGCTTAGGTCTTCTGGCCAGGACAGGAGGTGACTTTAGACAGGAATCACTGCTCTCTCAGAGGAGAGCCAGAATCTGGAGAGAAAGAGGAATTTAAGTTGCAAATAATTAAATCAGGTCATCAACTTAAGGAAGGGGTTCGGCACCTAGTACCAGAGATCACAGCAATGCCGACCCCTCTGAACCACCTAAATGATTATGTATCACCTGTCAAAACTCCTAACTCCACTCCAGGTGGTGCCTGCAAACAGTCACTTCTTGATCATCCAGAAAGGTATCAAGGAAGTGGCTTGAGGGCTTACTTTGTAACTATGTTATGAGGCAAGGTTTTTTTGGCATGTGTATGTTTTCCCCTTAATTCAATCTTCATTTGCCTATGTTTCTGTAAAGGGACTTTTCAGACCTCTACTTGAGAACTAGCTGACATTTTTTTTAAGGAAGTAAAATTAGTTATGAAAAGCTTTACGGCCACTTGGTACTATTGTACTAAGTCATACTGAGCTCAGATAGTCCCCCAAATAATAATATTCATTTTTTAAAAAGTTTGGGGAGCTCTTAATGGTTCAGATATAGTACATTAATAAATATTTTCTTTATTTACAATGGCAAAGGCTAAGTGTTACCCACCTTAGAATCTCACCCCAAACTGAGCACTCTCTAGTATGTTTGTATCAGGAATGTATTTTTTTGCTGCCTTCCCCCAAAAGAATTTTAAACTCTTGAGAGAGGAGACCTTGTCTGTTTTATTCGTTGCTGTATCTTCAACATCTGGACGGGTCCCTGACACACAGAGGAACTCAATAAATAGTCAATGAATGATGTATTAATTAAAACAGTCCTAGAAATATAGTAGAAACTGAAAATGTTTCCTAAGGAATAATTAAAGGAGCACCTCTCTGCTTCCAACAACTGAAGGGGTGGGACAGAGTAAGTTCACATGAAATTTGCTTATTTTCCATGTGTTGTGGGGGGCGGAGGGGAAATGGCTTTCTTAGAGCTGTGCTTGTAGCCAACTATTTAGCTCTGTTTTGTGTAGATGTACATTTTCTTTTTCACAAAAATAATAGAAAAAGAAATAACCTGTAGTTTTAGGCTCCATATAGCTTAAAGTTCAGTTCCATGAAATAACACTATCTATGTTTCTCATAAACATATTACATTGATTCTAAAAGGTGTTTTACATTCTATGTTAGTATTGGGGTTTTTATAACTCCAAGATCTAGAAAAGAAGTTGTAAAAGTTCCATATTTGTAGCATGCTGCCAAGAGAACAATGGATTGCTATCACTTCACATATAAGAAGCCGCTGTTTGTCACTCTCAATTATGCAAAATAAAATTTAAAAGTTAAAAAAATAAGGAAAAAGGACTTTGCATTGTCAAAACAGCCTTTATAAAAGTCTTAGTGCTAAAGCCCATGCCCTTTACCCTCATGGAAGCTCCCTGGGCCCTTGCTCTCTGCAACCGCTAACCAACAGTCTCCAAATCCAGCACATTGCAAGGGGCGCATGAGAAGGGTTTGGGGCTCCTGGAGACAGTAAGAAATGATAGCAGACAGGCAGAAAATTAGAGGAAAGAAGCAATAGTCATGTAAAGGAACACAAGCTTAGCCCTCCTGGAATCATTCTGAACAAGAGCTCTTTATAACACACCAATTTTTAAGGGTATTACTCTCCTATGCAAAAATTTATTGTGTTAATTTTGCCCCAGAGGAAGAAATACATTGAATTTCTTTGGTTTTGGTAGGCAAGGGATTGACGATTGCATTGTATATGTACTTTATTCTCAAAAATGCTTATTTTCTCAGGAGAGAGTTCTTAGTTACTGTGAGCCTGAGGTTTGGTCGCTGTGACTCAATTCACTTTCACTTCTATAAAGGAATCCATTCCAAATCCAAACATGCAAAAGAGACCATGGTCCGACCACAGGGACAGCATTAAGAGTAGAGTTTTTCTATGAAATGTGTACTCAGTATGCCATTCTCTCAAGAGCCTTCCATTCCAATGCCTAACAATCAGCCTCAACTTTCCGCCAGCTAATTCCATGTCACAGACAGGACTACCTAACCAGGAGGATGCCAAGGGCCAAACTGCCCCCTCCTGCACCCGCTTGTCTCCTCTCTGTTCTCTCACACTCTGTTTTCATCCTGCGTCTTAACTGCTGCCCCCTTTCTTCATGGCCCTGGCAAGCAGCTCCTCCAGGTATTCACGTCCTTGACTTGGCTCCTCTGAAATGTGGCTACTTTATCTCTCCGTAATCAAAACTGCAGCCTCTTTGGAAAACAAAACTGTTTGACTATTGCTCTCTCAACTTTCACCTCAGTGGCTCTTATGGGGTGAATTTTCCTTCCTCAGAAACTAATGAATGCTTTTTCTAGCACTCCAGGCCTGTGACATTTGCAATAATTCTATGTGTCTTAACTATCTGTAAACATTGTTCTAAGATTTACTTTTCTATATAATGTCCCATTTTTCTTTTATCTAATTAATATATGCTCATTATAGAAAATATGAGCCCTTGGAAAAATATACTAAAAAATTCCCCATAATTGTATAGGCCTAATGATACAACTGTTGTATATTGCATACATATAAACATGCTTGCAAACATGTAAGTTCATTGTGTTGTATGTAATGTTTTATGATCTGGTTTTTTGCTTAATGTTTTAGCTTGAGTATTTTCCCACAACATTAGAAACTTACTAAAAAAAAACTTTTTAACATACTTGATTGTTTCATCATAAAAATATATCATTGTTCTTGTTGAATTATTCCTCTACTGTTAGATATTTTGGATGTAAAAAAGGTAAGATTTCTTGCAGCTGCAATGTAGAGAAGTACAAAGACTGTGGTATCCTTTAAATTCTGAAGCACAGACCTAAACTCCTTTAAGTGTGTGTGTGTGTGTGTGTTGGGGATGTGGTGTGGTGTGTGTGCAGTGTATGTGTGTGTGTAGTGTGTGATGTGCATGTGCGGGGGTATATGTGTGTTGGGGGTGTGGTGTGGTGTGTGTGGTGTATGTGATGTGCGTGTGTAGTATGTGGTTTCTGGGGGTATGTCAACATGTGTGGTGTGTGTGTGTGGTGTGTGTAGAAAGGTTAGGGTAAGAAGGCTAATCAATTATGTGCAACCTTGACACAGGTGCCCTTGCTGCTCCCATACTGGCGGGGCTTCCTGAGCCCTCACCCAGGGGCTGCACACATTAGGGGTGACAACAGAGCCTCAGTCATCTGTGTGCGATTTGTCATGTGAAGGCATATGTTCTGAACACACCTAGCTGTTTTAAAATCTTATTAACTGCCGTCTAGCATACTCATTCCCTAAATAACTTAATCCACTTTGAAGTGAGTTATATGAGTATCTGTTTCCTTTCCTTGTCCTGCTTCTTTTCATCCTGAACTCTACATTGGAAACAAACATATAAAGTACTTTTATAGTTTATTAACTATGTTCTTCAGCAGTAGAAAAATAAGTATGTGCTGAGAAAATTTCTTCTTTAAAATTTCAGCACAGAGAATTGCTATTAAGAGTTTGCAAGATAAATGGTCTGAGAATAAATTAGTATAGTATGAATGTGTAAGATAATATCTGGGAAGGAAGCAGATTATGAAAACTATTTCTTCAAAAGAGTGAAAAACTATAAATGTATGTTGTGGTGGGGATGTAGCTTGCACAGCCTGTTACTTTCCACTGGTAAGATTCCTACATGTCTGCAAATTTTTATCACACTGGTAGTGAGGATATAAGAAAAGTTTTCTCATATGGAACCCAAAGTTTTTCTTGAGGGTGGGGGATGTGGTTAAAGGTGAATCTGCTATTGCAAGGTATGTTGAACTTGTATGGTGGCCGAGGAGAGGTCTAGTAGAGGTAGGTGGGGGGATGGGAGGCAGCACTAAGTATTTTCCCAGAAAGAACCCATCCCAGTGGAGGAGAGACTCAATTGAGATGCTCTTGCTCATGTAAAATCTTAGGCATTGGTAGGGAGAAGGGAGTCTGCTATGGCATAGTGCCTACAACCTGCATCAGTCCCTGCCCCAGAATCCTGGAAACATGGCCAGGTCCTGGGGATAACAGGGACTAGAAGCAAAATTTGAAAGAATCGAAATTGTCCAATTCTTTGGGATTCAAGCCACACTTCTTCAGGACCCCTCCTTAATCATAGAAGAGATCTCTTCTTCTTACTCTCCTGCACGCTATGGGACAGTCTGGATTATTTTCAAAGCAGCCATAGGGAGATAATGAGCCAGCCAGATAGGGCAAAAAGAAAGACAAAGCCAGTAGGCAGAACTGAGCGTATGAAAGTGCCTGGTGGGGTGCTGCTGCCTAAGGCAGTAGGGCTGCTGAAGCCGCAGAGGCAGTAGGAAGCAGCAGGAAGGGGTGTTATCCCTGGTGGAGCCTCAAGTAAATACTGATGCTGTCAATGTTGCTCCTGATCACGTGTGAGGCATCCCCTGGGAACTCCCAGGAGGCCTCGGGGTGGGTGAAACCCATAGAGTGCTGGAGTGCCTGTGCGCGAGCAGGGAAGGGGTGCATTCAGGTTAACTGGGTTGCAGGTGTTAAGATTTAGTTAAGTCCTATGATTTACATATCACATACATATGCCATTTTCATGCAGAAAGACTTCAATTTTAAGTAAGTTTTAAAAGCAGTGAGCTTCAAAGACCTCCTTTGGGGTCAATTAAGACCTGCCTATGTACCTTCAAATGTCTAAGGGAGTTGTTTCTCAATGGAGGGGCCGCTTAAGCTACTGAACACTCAAATAGGAAGAGACTGATAAAATGACCTCTGAAAAAAGGCTTCTGTTTTCTTTTTCTGAACTAGTGAATCCACATTTGTACTTACACCAAGCTCTGTATACAGTGGAACACGATGGCAGTGATAAATTCCTGAATTTTGCCCAAAATATATATCGTAACAATCTTTTCTCCTGTTGGGTCATGGTATACACTCACCCTTCCTCCCTCTATACTTTTATATTTAATTTATTTGAAGTTTTATTTATTAAGCCCTATGCAAAAGACTATGCAGATAATATAAATGCATACAGTACAGTCAGTAATCTTATGTCTACTTCTTCTCTTTGTTGCACAATCTGATTCAGCAGAACTAGGGTGGCCATCAAAGCAATTCAAGTCTGGCATCAGTGAAAATTCCCAATACAATTTTAAACTATTGCTTTTAGCATTTATGTGAGTTTAATAATGATAACAAGAACACATTATATCCTTAAATTTGCTTAATTTTTCTTTTGAAAGTATGAGCCAGAATAAAATATAAAAATATGAATACAGACTACATAAAAGCAGAGTGCCTTGTAATAATTCTAGGCGTAAATGTGTTTCTGATGATTTTCATACAATTTATAGTTTTCCTTTAGGAAATAATTAGGGATTACAATGGAATTCAAAAGGAAAATAATTCAACATACAAATGTTCATTCATTTAGTTGTACCAGAAACATACAAAACGCTGAAAGTATGATTCTAATATATTTATGTCAGATAAGTAAAATATTGATTTTGGGTGGGGAGGAGATTGAAGTATTTTGTTGAATAT
Source organism: Manis javanica (assembly GCF_040802235.1). Taxonomy (NCBI): domain Eukaryota; kingdom Metazoa; phylum Chordata; class Mammalia; order Pholidota; family Manidae; genus Manis; species Manis javanica. The sequence continues at coordinate 97,597,674 of NC_133163.1, read as the reverse complement.
AGATTTAGAGAAAAGTATTATATTAGAGCTATATATCTATACTTTGTAAATAACATACATTTGTCAGTAATAATATATATTTTCTTATACCCAAGCATAGGAGGTTATTTGATGATTGTAAGTTCATAACACATTGTTATTTAACAGTAGGAAAATAAGTTATGAAAAGAATAATGTTAAAAACCCCAAAAAGTCCCCCCTCCACATACCCCATTACAGTCACTGTCCATCAGCATAGGAAGATGCTGTAGAATCACTACTTGTCTTCTCTGTGTTACACTGCCTTCCCCGTGTCTGGCCCCCTCTACATTATATGTGCTAATTGTAATGACCTTTTTCCCCCCTTATCCCTCCCTTCCCACCCATCCTCCCCAGTCCCTTTCCCTTTGGTAACTGTTAGTTCATTCTTGGGTTCTGTGAGTCTGCTGCTGTTTTGTTCCTTCAGTTTTTGCTTTGTTCTTATACTGCACATATGAGTGAAATCATTTGATACTTGTCTTTCTCTGCCTGGCTTATTTTACTGAGCATTATACCCTCTAGCCTTGATAATAGGGGGAGCCTAGTAACCATAATGTTGTTTATGTAATTGTACATTAATGATGGTAAAATATAAAAAATTAAAATAAATAAATAAAATTTAAAAACCCCAAAAGTGGTCTCCTTCCTTTTAGACAATAGTTGGTAACTTTGCAGTTTTCGATAATAGCTGGTAACTTTGAAATTTTAATAGAAATTTAGCAAATCAGGTATTGTAGAACTGTTTTCTCTTTCTAAAAGAGGTAAGGAGGGAGAACATATTGAATTGTTTGAAGTCTACAGATGAAAATTCCTCTTGAAGTAAAACCAACTGTAGTATAGGTAATTAGTCTAGTTCTTGGTCATTGGTGGGATAGGAATCTAGGAAAGATAATTGTTAGTAATAGAGCATAAGGAAGAGAAGTTTATGAATCAATAATCTATGGATTAAAGACTTTCACATCTTTTACATCATCCAAATAAATCACCATGACGCCCCTTGAAGGAAATGGCAGAGGATCCACGTCTCCTGGCACACAGACAAGCCATTCCATGATATTATCTTGATTGCAAAAAGAGCAGAATCTTTGTTTACACAAAAACTGGAAAATTTTCAAATAATAATCCTGAGAACAGAGAATATACTACACTCTCTGAGGCCAAATTATGACCTCAGTTATATCAAAAACAGTACAAACTGTCCCGAAAAGGGATAAGAAAAGGACAAAGAGAAGAGACAGGAAAGCAGGGTGGCCAGAGAAATGTTCGACAGAAGCTCAGCCTCAGCCTGACCTGTCCCTGTAGGACTTCTGCCTGTAGGCAGGACTGCCACTCACCTGCCACAGCTCCTGCTTCCTCAGAGAAATGCCACTGAACCCCTTCCAATGCTTCATCAGTACCAGACGTGTCAAGGTAAACAGACGTCAAGCCCCTACTGCATGGTTCTCCAAAGAGGCACTTCTCATAAGAACAAGATTTCTCATTTGTGAGATTTACAAAATAGGAAACTATATCTTAATTAAGTCTGTACTGTTCAATGAAACCATTTTTTAAAACACATCAGCACTTTCCCCTTGAAACCAATAATGAATAGTGCTCTACTTCTTGACGTGTGTGTTTGTTTTTAAATAAAAGATAAGCAGATATACTTACAGTAATAGAGGAAAAATACCTCCAACTGCTTGATATATGTGTAGAAAGGAACAAGGATTCAGGAGTTCTCTTTTGTAATCTGCTGCTGTCCTCACTGACTTGCTTTGTAACCTTAGGGCAGTATCTTGACCTTTCTGGGCCTCAGTTTCTAGAGCTATAAACTGAGGGAGCATGGAATTTATGATGTTTGTTACTTTGATAATCTGTGACCTACCACACCAATCAATTCCAAAGTATCATGCTGGAGATATCATTTTGAAGGTCAATTAGAGTTTGCGGTGACTGACTGAGGAGGCATATATGATTTTAATATACTTTCAAACAAGAAATATAAACTTTTAATTCCTACAAATCAACTAAATGTATCTCAAGGCCCCTGACCTCATTTTTCACTGAAAGATTTGATGTGATCCTTATTTCTTGATTTAAACAATTTTCTTTTTCTTTGAGCTTCTCATCTCTCTTGACCCTCAGATTTTAGAGATGGGGTTATAGCACAACTCAGCATCCACAATACTCCCGGATCCCAGATCCCCTGGTTTGTACCTAGTAATCAGTGGTTCCACTGACAGAGGCTACCTTAAGGAGTCTGACTTGGATTTGTGGCCCACTGGTAGGTCTTGAGAACTCTAATGAGGGCCAGGAGCACGCTTTGGTTTCTACGCCTCACATGTTCAAATTAGTAAAATGAACACAAACCATATCATCATCCAGTCAAGAAATCACATTCTTAACCATATTCAAACCGCAGTCAAGGGGACACTAGATTTCCCTGAAACATCTGTAGATAGGAAGGAAAAACCATAGCAGATGGGAAGTCAGCATCCAACACGACCTTCAATGACCCCTGCTCCCTGGTATTCAGGCCACGTTGCATCAGAGTTGGTCTGTGTGACTAACAAGTACAGCAAAGTGGTGGCGTGCCAGTCCGGAGGCTAGGTCGCAAGAGGTCTCCAGTTCCTGGCACAGAGCAACTAAAATGCTTCATTTCCAGAGTAATAAGACCCACTGGAGGGTCTTTTATTCCAATGAGGTGACTCTCGGCAGACCCTAGAGAGCTGCAGGATGGGCGCTGGTCATCAGAACAAGCCTTCATTAGAAGCTAGAACTTTCAGCCCCACCTCCAACCTCTGGGGGAGAGGCGCTGGAGACTGAGTGCTCACCAGTGCTCAGGGGTTTAATGAGCCAGGCCTCCTAAATGAAGCCGCCATACAAACCCCTAAGTGAGGGGGCTCGTGGAACCTCCTGGTTGGTGAGCATAGTGGCAGGCTTCAAGGGTGGTACACTGGAGAAGACATGGCAGTTCTATACCTTGCCACCCCCTCCCAGAGTGTTTCTCCTTGGCATCTTTTCCATTTGGCTGCTTCTGAGTTGTTTCATTTATAATAAACCAGCAAAAGTAAGTAAAGCACCTTCCTAAGTTCTGTGAGTCATTCTAGCAAATCAATGAAGCAGAAGAGGGATAGTGGGAACCCCAGAATTTGTAGATGAATGAGCAGAAATATGAGTAGCCTGGTGTCTGAAATGCAGGCAGTCTTGTGGAACTGAGCCCTTAAACTAACTGTACTAACTCTGGGAGTTGGTGTCAGATTGAACTGAATTTTTGGCTACCCTGTTGGTGTCAGAAAATTGGATGATGTGAGAAAAATCCTTTTAGACTTCTTGGTTTCCTTCTTTCACTCTCATTTTCTCTCTGTCTCAGATCACTCACTCCAGGGGAAGTCAGCTGCCATGTTCTAAGGATACTCCAGTGGTCTATGGCGAGCCCCAGTAGTGAGGAACTGGCACCTCCTACCAATAGCCGTGTTAGGGATCTGGTGTGTAAGTGACTTCGGGATCGACACCTTGATTGTAGCCTTTTGAGGCCTTGAGCTAAGCTGCTTCTAGATTCCTGACTCTCAGAGACTGTGTGAGATGATAGATGCTTGCTGCTTTACACTGCTAGGCTTCAGGGTAATTTGTTACATGGCAATAGATGACTTTATTTGTCCATATGGTACATAATTCCTTATTTCTACTCCATCTTAAAGTCCCTGTCATAAAATCCAGCAAGAGTGGGAGAGTTTGAGAAAAAGAGAGACTTCATCAAATAACCCTCTGATTTTCAAGCAAAACACACGCTCATTTTAGGTCTAACATATATAGTTTCTTAATGGAAATCCTGAATATTCACAAATTAATTCAATTATCACCAATTTTCAAATTCCAGTAATGCTCCTGGACTATTTCCTTCCATTATTGTCATTGAAATATTAGCATATCCTTGTTTAGTCATCTTTGAATAAGCAGTGGGAAGGACACCCACCTCTACTGCCAAGAAGTTAAGTAGCTCGAAATTTTCTAGACTTCTTTTCTCAAGCCTTTATTTTTATCTGATCAGATGGTTTCTTGAATCCTTTAAGGGGTTACATTCTGTAATAACAAATATATAACGAGCAAATCTTTATGTAAAGTTTTAGTTCACAAACTCAGATGTGCATGAAATGCTCCATTTCATCATTTTTAACAAGTCAAATTAATTTCATTCCTGATTTCCATTTTGCCAGACACATCAGAAATCCACTCTGTTTCCTCATCTCTGTCCCCCAGCATCTGGCTGTGGTCTTAGCCATTGCCAAAGCATCAGGAAGGGCCTCTGGCCTTCTGTTCCAACCCTGCCCTTTATGTGCTCATTGTCCCCACTGCCGCACATTATCTTCAGGTCCCAGCTGGGCTGTCTGCTTGCAAGGGTGGGAAAACTAAGGAGAGAACAAACACTGTACCTCAACAAATCCTGTTATGGCAGGAAAACGACAATGAATTAAAGTTAGGAAAAAGAGAAAAGAAATAATCAACGTGGTGCTAGCCTTCGGGTTTCTTAAACTCTCAACAGCAAATAGGAAGTGTAGAAACAATAAACCAAGGAATAAAAGTGGGCATTTTAAGAAGTACCATTTATATTGCGAGGGCTGGGCAATTGACACAAGGAAATGACCAGAGTGGAATGGGCTTAAAAGAATAAATAGATGGATGCTTAATCTCTCATGTTTGTATGGAACTATATATTTTATGAAGGACTTTTTCCACATTAATAATTTCATTTGAGAAATTCATTAAAATGAGGTTGCCAGGACAGATGATAAACTTCATTTTACAGATGAGGAAACTGAGAATCAGCTAGCTGTGGCCCTTGTCCAGTATCACAGAGCTGGTGAGGAATCTGCTAAAACCTGAGCTCAGTTCTCCATTCACCTAGTCCTTTCTCTGCTCCCTCCTCCACTTCTGTGGTGAATTGGTTCCCTGAAGATAATTTTTAAAGCAGGCCTGGAAATACTTACATGGACAAAGAGAAGAGGTATCCGAGAGTGGCAAGGAGAGAGCATGAAAAGGGATGAGAAGGAAATGGTCAAGATAGGTAGAAGGTTCTGGATATAGAACAGAAAAGCCAGGGTGTGGAATACTTAAAGATTGCCTATAATGTAACTTCAAGAATGCCAAGGGAGCCACTGATATTACACAGCATCTCCTGACTAAGAGGCTTATCTCCTATATCTTTTCATATCTGAATAACCATAAAGAAAACACCAGTATCTTCACATAGAACACCATACAGTTCTTTGTGAAGAATATATAATCTCTCTTGGGGCCTTTTTCAATCCTAGTTACAGTGACATCATTTCTCATTTCTTGTTCTCTGGGTCCTGCTTAGAGACAAAGGTAAAGTTGTTGAGAAGCGCATCATATCCACTAACAGTTATGCATCTTTAATGCTTAGTGATATTCTATATTGCCTCCCACACTGACCCCACAAAAAAACAGTGCAAGAGCTTCCAGGGAGGCAACTCAAGCCAACTTCCTCCATCAAGTACAAAGACAGGGATAGAGTTCAGGAAATGGGCTACTGCATCTCTAAGAGGAACAAGACAGAGGCTCTGGGAAGGAATATTGTAGTGGAGGGAGGGCTGATTTAGGAGGCGAGGCCAGATGGGTACAGCAGACCACCATGACATTGTGATGCTATCCTAACCTTTCCATAAGGATCTGGTGTGGCCTGTAGCTTGGTGTTGAGAATCTACACTAATTTCTTTGCTATAAGAAACTTATTAGTAAATGAAAAAAAAGTCTATCAATCAGTATTCAATCTCTCCTCACTACCCTTCTCTCTCAACATCATTATCCATTGTTATAAGCAATAGTATTTGGACAAATGAATATTCTCAAAATCCTCAATCACACCCTTATCCCAAAGCCTGGACTTAGTTCGAAAGGTTTTTTTCAGTAGAGCTGGTTATCCTCTTTAATTGGATTGATGGTGACAATTGTAATTACCTTAGATGAGATTGCCTGTAATGTAATTATGCTTCCTTCATCAGCCTGAGCTGGACTTGTGGAATACATACAGAAGATGCCTCCAATTACTGAGAGGTTAAGGACAGCATCATATTGCTTCACAAATCATGTCTGTTACTGTATAGGACTTAAAAAAATTATGTAGGAAGCTGAAGGAATTATTCCTTTAAAGCAGCTTTTCTGATCCAAAGACATTCTTGTGTAAAACTATTCTATATTGTGAGATGGCTACATTCCCACAAACTTTAAATAAGCCCTTTTTATTTAAATAAATATTTATTTTAAGAACTCCAATAGTAAATCTGTGTGTTGTCACTGTTTTGTTACTATTTATTGTTTATAAACAGTGATTGCATCTAAATGACATTTTTAAAAAGCATACAATACATAGTGAAGTTTAACTTTATTTTTTCTGATTTGAAAATTTACAGTTTCTAAAAATAATATAATAAATAACAGGAAATAATTTACAAGTCTTTATACTAGATGGAGTGATAATTAATACATGAGGTTCCAGCTGCTCTATTACAATGTCTTTATTTTCCAATTAATGCATGGAGAAGTTCAAACTTTTTCAATTGGAAGCCCAGCCTCTAAACAGGGCAAGTCTGCCAAACATACTGCAAACACACATAGCTTAGGAGAAATGACACATACTGGCCCATACATAATGGCACAAACCACCCCAGTTTTATTGGTTTTTAGCATTGCTCTCACTAAAAATAGAGTTGCTTATGGGTTTTTACTTCTGAAGCATATGAAACACAGAACTTGGAAATGTGCCCTTTTGAAAACCTTATTCCTGTATGCACAAACCAGATGGTGCACATCCTGATTCTCTAATGAAATTTTTAAAAAAGGGTTCCTATTGAAGGCGGAGCCAAGATGGCAGCGTGAGTAGAGCAGTGGAAATCTCCTCCCAAAAACACATAGAGCTATGAAAATATAACAAAGAAAAATCTTCCTAAAATAGAGACCACAGGACACAGGACAACATCCAGACCACATCCACACCTGCAAGAACCCAGTGCCTTGCGAAGGGGGTAAGATACAAGCCCCAGCCCAGCGGGACCCGAGCGCCCCTCCCCCCGGCTCCCGGTGGGTGGAAAGAAACCGGAGCGGTATATTTTATTTTATTTTTTTGGCGAGTGCTTTTTGGAAGACTTAAAGGGACAGGGACCCCGTTGCTAGGGAGGCAGGGTGGCGGGACCGGTGAGCGGGTGCCTGAGACCGGCACTTGAGGATGGAGGAAATCGCGCGTTTTTCCCCTTTTTTTTCCTCTTGTTGGCGAGTGCTTTTTGGAAGCCTTAAAGGGACAGGGACCCCGGTGCTAGGGAGGCAGGGCAGTGGGACTGGTGAGCGGGTGCCTGGGACCGGCACCTGAGGACAAAGAATATCCTGCGTTTTTCCCTGGGGGACTGGTGGGCGGGTGCCTGAGACGGGCACCTGAGGACGGAGGAAATTGCGCGTTTTTCCCCTTTTTTTTCTCTTGTTGGCAAGTGCTTTTTGGAAGCCTTAAAGGGACAGGGACCCCAGTGCTAGGGAGGCAGGGCGGTGGGACTGGTGAGCGGGTGCCTGGGACTGGCGCCTGAGGACAAAGAATATCCTGCATTTTTCCCCGGGGGACCGGTGGGCGGGTGCCTGAGACCGGCACCTGAGGACGGAGGAAATCGCGCGTTTTTCCCCTTTTTTTTTCTCTTGTTGGGGAATGCTTTTTGGAAGCCTTAAAGGGACAGGGACCCCGATGCTAGGGAGGCAGGGTGGCGGGACTGGTGAGCGGGTGCCTGAGACCGGCGCCTGAGGACAAAGAATATCGCGCGTTTTTCCCTGCGGGACCAGTGGGCAGGTGCTTTTCGGAAGACCTTGAAGGCACAGGAACCCTGGTGCTAGGGAGACAGGGCAGCAGGACCAGTGAGCGGGTGCCTGGGACCGGTGCCTGAGGACAAAAAAAAAAATTACGTGTTTTTTCCTTTTTTTTTTTTAATTTTTTTCTGTTCCCTCTCTCATTGTTGCTGATGTTGTTTTGGTTTGGAGAGTGCTTTTTGGAAGTCTTAAAGGGGCAGGACAAGTCATGTAGACCAGAGGCAGGGAATCTGGGGATCTCTGGGCACTCTAACCCCCTGGGCAGCAGGGAGCACAGAGGCCCCTTACAGAGATAAATAGCCTCCCAGCCGCTCCCCCTCCAATGGGGCTCCACCATTTTGGAGGAACAGCCCCAGCCAGGCCACACCCACAGCAACAGCGGAGATAAACCCTATAGCAACCGGGCAGGAAGCAGAAGCCCTGTCTGCACACAGCTGCCCAGCACAAGCCACTAGAGGTCGCTATTCTCCCAGGTGAGGAAGGCCACAAACCAACAAGAAGGGAAGCTCTTCCAGCGGTCACTTGTACCAGCTCTGCACACTATCTCTATCACCATGAAAAGACAAAACTACAGGCAGACAAAGATCACAGAGACAACACCTGAGAAGGAGGCAGACCTAACCAGTCCTCCTGAAAAAGAATTCAAAATAAAAATCATGAACATGCTGACAGAGATGCAGAGAAAAATGCAAGAGCAATGGGACGAGATGCAGAGAAAAATGCAAGAGCAGTGGGATGAAGTCCGGAGGGAGATCACAGATGTCAGGAAGGAGATCACAGAAGTGAAACAATCCCTGGAAGGATTTATAAACAGAATGGATAAGATGCAAGAGGCCATTGAAGGAATAGAAGCCAGAGAACAGGAACATATAGAAGCTGACATAGAGAGAGATAAAAGGATCTCCAGGAATGAAACAACACTAAGAGAACTATGTGACCAAACCAAAAGGAATAATATTCGTATTATAGGGATAACAGAAGAAGAAGAAAGAGGAAAAGGGATAGAAAGTCTCTTTGAAGAATTAATTGCTGAAAACTTCCCCAAACTGGGGGAGGAAATAATCGAACAGAACATGGAATTACACAGAACCCCCAACAGAAAGGATCCAAGGAGAACAACACCAAGACACATAGTAATTAAAATGGCAAGGATCAAGGACAAGGAAAGAGTTTTAAAGGCAGCTAGAGAGAAAAAGGTCACCTATAAAGGAAAACCCATCAGGCTAACATCAGACTTCTCACAGAAAACCTACAGGCCAGAAGAGAATGGCATGATATACTTAATGCAATGAAACAGAAGGGCCTTGAACCAAGGATACTGTATCCAGCACGACTATCATTTAAATATGATGGCAGGATTAAACAACTCCCAGACAAGCAAAAGCTGAGGGAATTTGCTTCCCACAAACCACCTCTACAGGGCGTCCTACAGGGACTGCTCTAAATGGGAGCACCCCTAAAAAGAGCACAGAACAAAACACACAACATATGAAGAATGGAGGAGGAGGAATAAGAAGGGAGAGAAGAAAAGATCTCCAGACAGTGTATATAACAGCTCAATAAGCGAGCTAAGTTAGGCAGTAAGATACTAAAGAAGCTAACCTTGAACCTTTGGTAACTACGAATCTAAAGCCTGCAATGGCAATAAGTACATATCTCTCAATAGTCACCCTAAATGTAAATGGACTTAATGCACCAATCAAAAGACACAGAGTAATAGAATGGATAAAAAAGCAAGACCCATCTGTATGCTGCTTACAAGAAACTGACCTTAAACCCAAAGATAAGCATAGACTAAAAGTCAAAGGATGGAAAAACATATTTCAGGCAAACAACAGTGAGAAGAAAGCAGGGGTTGCAGTACTAATATCAGACAAAATAGACTTCAAAACAAAGAAAGTAACAAGAGATAAAGAAGGACACTACATAATGATAAAGGGCTCAGTCCAACAAGAGGATATAACCATTCTAAATATATATGTACCCAATACAGGAGCACCAGCATATGTGAAGCAAATACTAACAGAACTAAAGAGGGAAATAGACTGCAATGCATTCATTTTAGGAGACTTCAACACACCACTCACCCCAAAGGATAGATCCACCGGGCAGAAAATAAGTAAGGACACAGAGGCACTGAACAACACCCTAGAACAGATGGACCTAATAGACATCTATAGAACTCTACATCCAAAAGCAACAGGATATACATTCTTCTCAAGTGCACATGGAACATTCTCCAGAATAGACCACATACTAGCTCACAAAAGAGCCTCAGTAAACTCCAAAATATTGAAATTCTACCAACCAATTTTTCAGACCACAAAGGTATAAAAGTAGAAATAAATTCTACAAAGAAAACAAAAAGGCTCACAAACACATGGGGGCCTAACAACATGCTTCTAAATAATCAATGGATCAATGAACAAATCAAAATAGAGATCAAGGAATATATAGAAACAAATGACAACAACAACACTAAGCCCCAACTTCTGTGGGATGCAGCGAAAGCAGTCTTAAGAGGAAAGTATATAGCAATCCAGGAACACTTGAAGAAGGAAGAACAATCCCAAATGAATAGTCTAACATCACAATTATCAAAACTGGAAAAAGAAGAACAAATGAGGCCTAAAGTCAGCAGAAGGAGGGACCTAATAAAGATCAGAGAAGAAATCAACAAAATTGAGGAGAATAAAACAATAGCAAAAATCAACGAAACCAAGAGCTGGTTCTTTGAGAAAATAAACAAAATAGATAAGCCTCTAGCCCAACTTATTAAGAGAAAAAGAGAATCAACACAAATCAACATAATCAGAAATGAGAATGGAAAAATCACGACAGACTCCACAGACATACAAAGAATTATTAAAGACTACTATGAAAACCTATATGCCAACAAGCTGGAAAACCTAGAAGAAATGGACAACTTCCTAGAAAAATACAACCTCCCAAGACTGACCAAGGAAGAAACACAAAAGTTAAACAAACCAATTACGAGCAAAGAAATTGAAACGGTAATCAAAAAACTACCCAAGAACAAACCCCGGGGCCGGATGGATTTACCTCAGAATTTTATGAGACACACAGAGAAGACATAATACCCATTCTCCTTAAAGTGTTCCAAAAAATACAAGAAGAGGGAATACTCCCAAACTCATTCTATGAAGCCAACATCACCCTAATACCAAAACCAGGCAAAGACCCCACCAAAAAAGAAAATTACAGGCCAATATCCCTGATAAATGTAGATGCAAAAATACTCAATAAAATATTAGCAAACAGAATTCAACAGTATATCAAAAGGATCATACACCATGACCAAGCGGGGTTCATCCCAGGGATGCAAGGATGGTACAACATTCGAAAATCCATCAACATCATCCACAACATCAACAAAAAGAAAGACAAAAACTACATGATCATCTCCATAGATGCTGAAAAAGCATTTGACAAACTTCAACATCCATTCATGAGAAAAACTCTCAGCAAAATGGGAATAGAGGGCACGTACCTCAACATAATAAAGGCCATATATGATAAACCCACAGCCAGCATTATACTGAACAGCGAGAAGCTGAAAGCATTTCCTCTGAGATCGGGAACCAGACAGGGATACCCACTCTCCCTACTGTTATTTAACATAGTACTGGAGGTCCTAGCCACGGCAATCAGACAAAACAAAGAAATACAAGGAATCCAAATTGGTAAAGAAGAAGTTAAACTGTCACTATTTGCAGATGATATGATACTGTACATAAAAAACCCTAAAGACTCCACTCCAAAACTACTAGAACTGATATCGGAATACAGCAAAGTTGCAGGATACAAAATTAACACACAGAAATCTGTAGCTTTCCTATACACTAACAATGAATCAATAGAAAGAGAAATCAGGAAAACAATTCCATTCACCATTGCATCAAAAAGAATAAAATACCTAGGAATAAACCTAACCAAAGAAGTGAAAGACTTATACTCTGAAAACTACAAGTCACTCTTAAGAGAAATTAAAGGGGACACTAATAAATGGAAACTCATCCCATGCTCATGGCTAGGAAGAATTAATATCGTCAAAATGGCCATCCTGCCCAAAGCAATATACAGATTTGATGCAATCCCTCTCAAATTACCAGCAACATTCTTCAATGAATTGGAACAAATAATTCAAAAATTCATATGGAAACACCAAAGACCCCAAATAGCCATAGCAATCCTGAAAAAGAAGAATAAAGTAGGGGGGATCTCACTCCCCAACTTCAAGTTCTACTACAAAGCCATAGTAATCAAGACAATTTGGTACTGGCACAAGAACAGAGCCACAGACCAGTGGAACAGATTAGAGACTCCAGACATTAACCCAAACATATGTGGTCAATTAATATTTGATAAAGGAGCCATGGACATACAATGGCAAAATGACAGTCTCTTCAACAGATGGTGCTGGCAAAACTGGACAGCTACATGTAGGAGAATGAAACTGGACCATTGTCTAACCCCATATACAAAGGTAAACTCAAAATGGATCAAAGACCTAAATGTAAGTCATGAAACCATTAAACTCTTGGAAAAAAACATAGGCAAAAACCTCTTAGACATAAACATGAGTGACCTCTTCTTGAACATATCTCCCCGGGCAAGGAAAACAACAGCAAAAATGAGCAAGTGGGACTACATTAAGTTGAAAAGCTTCTGTACAGTGAAAGACACCATCAATAGAACAAAAAGGAACTCTACAGTATGGGAGAATATATTTGAAAATGACAGATCCGATAAAGGCTTGACGTCCAGAATATATAAAGAGCTCACACGCCTCCACAAACATAAAACAAATAACCCAATTAAAAAATGGGCAGAGGAACTGAACAGAGAGTTCTCTAAAAAAGAAATACAGATGGCCAAGAGACACATGAAAAGATGCTCCACATCGCTAATTATCAGAGAAATGCAAATTAAAACTACAATGAGGTATCACCTAACACCAGTAAGGATAGCTGCCATCCAAAAGACAAACAACAACAAATGTTGGCAAGGCTGTGGAGAAAGGGGAACCCTCCTACACTGCTGGTGGGAATGTAAATTAGTTCAACCATTGTGGAAAGCAGTATGGAGGTTCATCAAAATGCTCAAAACAGACCTACCATTTGACCCAGGAATTCCACTCCTAGGAATTTACCCTAAGAACGCAGCAATCAAGTTTGAGAAAGACAGATGCACCCCTATGTTTATCGCAGCACTGTTTACAATAGCCAAGAATTGGAAGCAACCTAAATGTCCATCGGTAGAGGAATGGATAAAGAAGATGTGGTACATATACACAATGGAATACTACTCAGCCATAAGAAGTGGAAAAATCCAACCATTTGCAGCAACATGGATGGAGCTGGAGAGTATTATGCTCAGTGAAATAAGCCAAGCGGAGAAAGAGAAATACCAAATGATTTCACTCATCTGAGGAGTATAGGAACAAAGGAAAAACTGAAGGAACAAAACAGCAGCGGAATTATAGAACCCAAAAATGGACTAACAGGTACCAAAGGGAAAGGAACTGGGGATGATGGGTGGGCAGGGAGGGATAAGGGGGTGGAAGAAGAAGGGGGGTATTAAGATTAGCATGCATGGGGGGGAGGGAGAAAGGGGAGGGTGGGCTGCACAACACAGAGAGGACAAGTAGTGACTCTACAACATTTTGCTAAGCTGATGGACAGTAACCGTAATGTGGTTGTTAGGGGGGACCGGTTATAGGGGAGAGCATAGTAAACATAGTATTCTTCATGTAAGTGTAGATTAAAAATTAAAAAAAACAAAAGAAAGAAAGAAAGAAAAGGGGGATTACTCCTTGATAGGATAAAACTATTGGTAAATCAAAGATCAACGCATGCTTTAAATATCCTTAATGTTGATCACTTAACGGGTGTTAGATGATCAGCTATGGAGGTACTCTTTTCTGATAATATTCCTTTCTCTCTATAAAAAAAAAAAAAAAAAAAGCAGTTACTGTGTGCTGACCTCCAATGAGTACTGCACAGTGGTATAGAGGGCATGTCAAAGTGTGGGCAAAGGGTCTGTTTGTTTCTATGCAGAAGATCATGGCCTAGCTTCTATACCCAGAAAATGAACTAAGATACAATATGAGGAGGAGCTTCCGGCATCAGCACTCTCTGGAGGACTTGTGCCGGGGGATGATCATCAAAAAGCCTCCACAGGGATTTGGACGATGCTGCGGTTGTGGCTGCATCCAGCCCACCATCTCCTGGACTTGCCATAGGAATGAGGAGGGAGATGTCTAGGCTGGCATGTGCATACAGTGAGACAACGAATTTGACCGGATCTGTACTGTTGGAACTCAACCAGGAGTTGGGAGGGGTGCAAGTTGTAGCACTCCAAAATCTCATGACTATAGACTATCTACGGTTAAAAGAACATATGGGATGTGAACAGATCCCAGAAATGGGCTGCTTTAATTTGTCTGATTTCTCTCAGAGTGTTCAAGCACAGTTGGACAATATCCATCATATCATAGACAAATTTTCACAAATGCCTAGGGTGCCTAAATGGTTTTCTTGGCTTCACTGGAGATGGATGGTAATTATAGATTTGCTTTGTTTATGTCACCGTATTCCTATTATGTTAATATGTGTGTGCAAATTAGTTAGTAGTTTAAAACCTATACATACTTAAGGTACTCTACAAGAAGATATGTCAAGGAAATAATCAATCCTCCCATGTTTCCTTCCATATGCTACATCTGTAGCTCTTCTTCTTTCTTCCTAATTACAACCCTTAAATAGAATTCGTGCCTCATATCGAATTTACCGAGTATCATAATTCCTCCAGGTGGTAAAGATACCTCGAGACAAGTGCTGGGCATAGAAGCCACAGGGCATAAATCTTCAAAGAAGTAAAAAGCTAACCTTTTCAAACAATATGGCTTCTCTCTCACTTACCAACTTTACATTTCCCTGTATGACCCCGGAAGATGACTGGTTAGCCAGAGACGGGTAAGATTCCTCAAGGGAGGAACAACCACTTCAGCATTTTATTAAAAATAAAAATAATAATAATGATAAAGGGAGAAATGTGGGATTCACATATAAATCAAGTACAAAAATCAAATGAATATTCATATTTGACCTGATTGTTTATAGGTCATAATGCATGATCAAAACCAAAAGTTTCTGTGATGAATGCCCTTGTACTGTTCACCATGTAAGAATTTATTCACTATGTAAGAATTCGTTCACCATGTAAGAACTTGTTCGTTATGCTTCAGAAGATTGGAGACTGATGAGAATTAGACTTGAGATGGATTAATGATTGTACATTGAGCATTGACCCCCGTATACTGAATTTTATTGTTGTTAACAACCATTTGATCAATAAATATGAGAGATGCCCTCTCAAAAAAAAATAAAGGGTTCCTATTGTGTTCTTTAATAACATTAACATATCCTTAATTGCTAGTTTGGACAGATACCCTTGGAAAGTTACACAGGTTGGACCTGGACAGGAAGCTCCCACCTGAGCTGAGGAGTTGGGGCCATGCTGGGGGTTCTCTGCCTATTAATTCATCCAAAGTCGGCTTTAGTAGAGGTGTAGGCCCTGCCACAAGCTGCTCACGAAGGAACCTTCTGTCTTTGAACATCAGAGATGAAGATGTCTGCTGTCTCATAAAGGGACTAATCAAGCAAGGAAAAGAGAATCAGTGTCTCTTTCTCTCATCCACTGCTTAGTCAAGTCATCAAGCCATCTTCATAGGGTGCTCTCTCATCACTAACACTGCCAATAAAAACCTAATTCTGGGCACCATTTGAATGTCACACTCGTGACTTTGACTGACCATACAGTAAACATGTATCCAAAGCCAATAAAATTATGCTATGATTTTCCCAACAAATTAAAGAGTATAATGCTGCTTACCTTGGAAAAGGTTGGGTTGTGTAGTCAAAAATCTGAAAAAAGAAAAGAGAAATAGATTAATTTTCTCTAACTTCTGATCTCTGCCACAGCATTGCATTAAACATAGTTGTGGTATGCCTACTAACTTAGTAAATCCACCTGTCATTTTCTCTTGCTTGAAGTAATAAGCCAAGGTGGAGTCTAACCTGAATCCTATTTTTCTATTTAATTCCAGTACTAAGTTAGGAATATGCTCAGCCAAGGAAAAGCAACCATGAGGAGACCCGAGTGAAAAACTGTGGCAGGCTAGACATGGTAGTTGTGAAATAATTTTTTTTTAACTTTCAACAACATGAACATCTCTAGTCCACTATGTCTTATTTTATCTCCCTCTATGATGAGAAATGTTCTTTGTGCTAAGACACCCTCTTTCATGAAATGCAACACCATATCTCATTTTTCTTCATGAACTCCTCTAATTTAACAGATGGGCTGGATCTAACGGGTTCAGTCATATAACACCCCAAGCCTGGAAATAACAAGTTAGAAGTTTCACATTCTACAAAATAAATCAGTTACTCCATCAATTCTACAAGCTTAAGAGTCTGAAAATTGAAGGGAGGCATTTTGAGCAGCACTGTGCTGAGCTAGGTGTTCAGTTAAGCTGAACATCATGTCTTATTTCCAGTTTCTTTTGCAGAAGCATTTATTTTATATTTTAAATTTGCATTATCTTCCAACTTGGTCTAGAAAGACTTAATTAAAAATAACACTATTACTACCAACTGATGCTATAGCTGATCAATACTCCAGGGTTTGAAAACATTTTCCCCAAATGTCATGCAATTCCCTGGGACCTGGGAGCTTTCCTCTCTTTAAGGAGTACGACTATTTCTTCTCTTGGTGTTTTGCCTTAAAGAAAAAATTATTTAGCAAACAGCTACCAAATCCATTTAAAGGTTAGCACTCTTTTTATTTTAGTGCTCTTTCTTAATGGGCAAAAATTGATTGATTAGCTCACCAAGAACATTCTAGCCTTAGGGTAGAAACAGCACTTTGTAGATATATGACAGCGGACTGGATTTAAAAAATAAAATAAAAATTCAAGAATACAGTAGAGTTCAAAATTGAAAGAAAGTAGAAAGAGCAAGGCTTGAGAGCATATGAAATTCTTCTATTTAAAATCTAATGGATATCTGTTTTAAATTGCACTGAATTATTATGTACTGGCTCTTTATCTTAGTTGGAAATGTGCTTACATTACAAAGTCTAAATTCATCTGGAGACTGTATACAGTGAATGCTGGAATCACCTTAGTTTTCCTAAACTCCATATACTGTAGGAGAAAAAAAAATTAAGGCAATTATTCCCCCAATAAATTCACAACCTCCATTGTTCTCCCTCCCACACCCCACCCCGTGGATCTGAAACTACTTTCAGGAATAGGATTCTCTAAGTGGAAAGTTTATTGACCTTTCAGAGAAGACCAGGGTTGAAAGAGAGAAGCAGGTAATTCATTGCCACTGGCTAGAATGAAGTGAGAGGAAATACCTGAACTTAGTACTATTAATCCTCTTTCACTCTGATCTTGTTTCTGACCCTCTCTATTCTACTGTTTGGGCATGCGGAAGTACCATGCCCCCCGCACAAAGATTTATATCTTAGGGGAAGTAGTTTTTAAGTTTAAATGTGCATGAGAATCCCTTAGGAGTTTATTAAACATGCACATTTCTGAGCTCTAGCTCAGCATCACTAAATTCTGTATCTCTATAGAGTTAGTGGCCAGGAATGTTCATTTTCAATAAGCTTTCCAGGCCACTATGATTAGGTGGTCATTTTGAGAAACACAGACTTAGAAATACATGAAAAGTAATCTTGGGCTGTGCTGAGTGCCTAGTGACAAGCCTTGGAGGACAGGTATATGAAACTGATATTCTGTCTCAGAGTATGTACTCAATAAATATTTAAGTTTGATAAAAATAGTATTTAAAATATAAGCTCAATGTGTTCATTATTTGCAAATGTTTTTCTTTCTCTTTCATGATTTCCAAAGATATTTGACCTGCATTAAGCATTATTTCACTTTGGTAATCTATAAGTCACTGAAACAGGAGAAAGTTTAAGTAATACAGACTATTGAATGTGGCTCTTATTTATTGGCTAACTCCAGGTAAGTCACAGAATGCTTAAAATTTATAGCTGGGACTTCAGAAGAAATTAGTCCAATCCTTTCATTTTTTCCAGGTGACAAAGGCTTTCCTGCAGAGAGATGAACTAACTGTAGGATTATTTTATAAACGTGGGTGATCTGAAAGATTAATGGAAAATTTCAGCTGTGATGGTAGATAATTCCCAGGTGTCTGCCTAATTTTTACCCCTTCTCAGTTCAGATGGAAATACCCACAAAAAGAACTCTGTAAGTAAATATTATTTATCATAATCAATCATGTACTGTCTTGAATTTGACTAGAACCAAAATACTGAAATGGACACATGGCACCCTGCTGGTTCTAATTTTCCACCAATTCATGAAACACTTCATGCTTTGCTTATGACAGCACAAACCTTTCAACTTCCTACTATAATTAATGTTATGAAAGGCACTGACATGCCCAAGTATGTGTGACAAAGTCCTTGAGTGCGAAATGGCTGTTTTCAATATACATAATTTGCATAAATGATAATAAACATATAGTTATCCCTTTCTTTATATCAGCCTCAAGTCTTCACTTCCCCCATCTATAAATGTTGAGTTTGGACTACACGATAGATAAGATTGCAACAAAACAATTTAGTTAAGCTAAAACAAAAGGACTCAGAGAGATGCCAACTTTTAATTTAGAACATATATAAAAATATTTGAGAAATGATCATCTCTCCCATCACCATCATTTCACTAAAAAGGAAAATTTTAACACCAATAGCATAGGAAGCACAAAAATTCAAAATGAATATAGCCCTTAAATTGAAAAAAAAACTTAGTAAACTACTACCTTTTCCCTGTTTTCAACATTACTGTAGATGTATAATAGCTGTCCTGGAGCAGTACCAGCCTATGAACTTACTCTTTGGGAGCCACTGCTCTAAAATTCTTGCATAGAGAACTTAAGGGTAGCATTTCCCTGGGTGTATTCAACAAAACATTCATCTACTGAGGATTTCCTGGTTTTTGAAGAAAAAGGTGTGGCGGCGAGGATGGGTGCTTCACAGTACAGTACTCTTTCAGAGAGGCTCTGTGAATTAGATCATAGATGATAGTCAAAGTTCTCTTGAAATAAGGCAATTGTTGACTTGATTTCATCTATCATTTAAAAAAGTTACTCCAAGGAATATTTTTTTGCATGTGGCACCTGTTAACATTCTGCAAAACTAGTGTTCTGCACAGCACATTCTCAGAAAGTATCCTATGAATTTCCCTAAATCAGCTCCACATCCTGACCTGCCAGTTGTAGTGATGGGCCCACCCTTCTACCACTCCCCAGTAGTAACTTGGGAGGAATCTTTGACCTACTCTCAAGAAATATTACGTCAGTGGATTGGAAGTGAGCCAACACTGCATGCAGCAGGCTACAGGACCAGTCAGAATCAAGCCCTGGAGGAGGGTGGGTCTGCACCAAGGCCATTTGTCCTCCCACTCTGGTTCAAGCAAGCCATGCCATCCACGTCTTCTCTCTTCCTGGTCCTTCTGGTAGGTAGTGTGTAAGGAGACCAAAATAGCTGGCTTACACAAGATAACTTATTTCTCTGGTATACATAATTGCCTACATAGTCCCAAACAGTGGTTCTCAAAGTGTGGCCCTGGGCAAGCATTGCCATCACCTGGGAATTTCTTAGAAATGCAGGTTCCTGAGACTCTCCCTGCACCTACTGAGCTGGAAGCTCACCAAGCCCTCTGAGAGATTCTGATGCTAAACTTCCAGAGCCACTGGTCCAGAGACAGCTGGTCCAGGGCCGGAATGCAGAGTCTGCTCCCAGGAGTTTTCCAGGCTCCTTCTCTCATTGTGCCCTGGGATGCTTCTGTGTACACATCGTCCCAAATGACCTGCTAGTACATTTCATTTCACAACTCTTGTGCTCTCTTCCCAAGGAAACATTTTCCAAACCACACTTCTTCCTCTGAGTTCTTCAGTCATAGGCCTAGTTCAGGCCCCCATTAACCCTAGTTGAAATGCTGCAATAGTCTCCTAATTGCCTACAGCTTGCCTACTGATTCTCTGCAAACTAGTCCATCCCACCTAACAATCAGAGCGTTTTTTGTTTAAAATGTGATTTTTGTCTTTTTTTTTTACTAGAGCATAATCTGATTCCCCAGTAGCAAAGCCTAAACTCTGCAGGGAGGGTCACAGAGTCTTTCAATACCTAGCACCTACCTTCCTTCTTAATTATCCCTCACACCCTTATCTAGACACCTTGTGGATCCCAGCCGCAGTAAACACTGTTCCCAGAGTCTACCATACCGCTTGGGCCTCCGAGCCTTTGCACGTGCAGTTCCCCTTGCTTAGCATGCCTGTGTTCAGACTCCTCTATGTAGACACACAGACAGAGACACATACACACACACCCTCAGGTACACTTCTTCCAATTTTCTTTTTCACTGGACAAACATTCACTCATCCTTCAAAATCTTACCTACTCACCACTTCCGTGGAGCTTTTCTCACTTACCCACTCTGGGTTATTTGCTTCCTTATGCTCTGTAGGCATTCCTACCAATTCTAGAATACTCATGGAATTGCATTATAGTTTTCTGTGTACAAGTCTGCCTCCCACACTAGATTGAGAGCTTCTTGGAAGCAGCTCTGCTACTTATTCAATAAACATTAAGTGCCTGCGTTGTGCTGGGAAGTTTGCGTCCTGAAGCATAGGCCTAGCACAGTGTCAGCGTCCACTGGGTGTCCAATAATGACGATTAAAGCATGAATGAATGAATGTTTTCTGTAAATTCTCTCAAGGATATAATGATTGTACGACTTAACACCTATTTACAATATACCTGTGAGTGTCCCTGAGGAACACACATGGAAGTATCTTAGTTGTTAGTAATGTATTGGATTTGCTAATTTCAGAAATGGCTAAGTATTTTCAGAGTAAGTGATAGTCTACAAAGAGCAAAAGAAGAAGGAAAAGGAGAGACACAAGGATCAGGGCAAAAGAAGTAAAATTTCTATGTTCAAAGTGAGGAATGTTTTGTATTGGGGGAAATTGGGCAAAACAAGTTGTGTAATACAGATTTCAGCTCAAGAGAGAAACCAATATCATCCTTCCAGGTTTGTAAGACTTCGTGGCACCTGCCCCTCTCGCTTGGCAGGAGACGGTGAATTATGTGGTCCAGGCGCTGATGAATTTAAATTCCTCAGGCACAGCCAACTGTGATACCACTTCACTCTACAATCTTTCCTTGTGTTATTTTTTTTTTCCTAAAGAAAAGAGAATGTCCTGATGTTGGAAGCATTTTTTCTGATTATTTAAAAAAATGAGATTCTTTCCAGGCAATTGTCCAAATCTAAGAGCTTAAATTAAAATGCTCATTTTTAGAATTTCTCAGGTAATTTCCTGTTGGGATTGAAAGTATAGATCTTTTCTTGAGTAGTCATGGGACCAAGAGTAGCAAATACTTCTGAAATTCCAGACCAAGTTAGACACTTAGCAGGAGACAGACACTTAACAGAGACGAGTGGTACTGCTGGGGCTCTCTGGAAGAGGCATGAGGACAAGCCAATCATTTTATGATCTGTCCCACACCAAGACCTAGCTTGTTTCTTCCATCAGATCCATTCTAGAAGGTTATACTCATTACGATACTTGGTCACTAATCTGATAAAAAAAAGCAATTAATGTGACTGCCAACATCATTACTTTTCATAATGAACCAACCAATACATATGCAGTTTTGATGAATAATTTTTGGATATAAAGTATTATGGACTATAGTTATAATTTGTCAATTACAGAGCTACTATACAATGCAAATTAAAAAATTCCACAATCTTTTTATAATTTTCATGAAAGGTCCTTCTAGATATAAATTTTTATTTATGTAATTTTTGTAAGATGTAATTTGACATAAACTCCATCTCCTAAGCAAAGGGTTTGCTGTAAACACTCTATTTAGCTTGCAAGTGCCATACAGTTAAGGGACTAATCACAGAAACTCACTCGATGATCATTGATAAAAATGGCCACACTTACAACTGAAATTAACACTGAGGAAAATGGATTTGCCTTTCACCCACATGCAGGAAGTCAATCACAGCAAAATGGCCAACCACAGCTACGATTTCATGATGAGATACAATTAATTTGTGCTGTGCGAGTCAGAAAAAGCTCATGTCTTAGGCCCTGTTTTCCCACTGTAAGTGCAGTTGGAAGTAATGAAGGAGAATGGGATAATGGTTCACAAAAGCAGGGAAGACATTCTCTGTGTATGTTTGGGTGAGATGTACAAATTCTTTCTCACATTTTTCTCTCCCACTAACCCTTCTTTTATGGCCTACCAAATATAAGGAGATTGATTTTTAATGAAATGTACTTATGAAACTGTGATCATATTTTCCAAGCTCTCATTATCTTGATTTCAGAAATAAGATCAAGTTAATGCTAGAGACTCATGTTAGGCCTGGAAAACTGGGAAAATAACACCAAGAATGCCACAGATAGCAGGAAACAATTGCTCCCCCCATGCCCCCAAGATTTCATTTCTACCTCTGCAAAGTTTATTCTGTCATACTGACTTGAGGTCTTTTGGGGTATGTGTACTGTAGTTAGCTCTGTTTTCCAATCTTTACTGTGTCTCTTTCAGAAAGTCACTCTCCCCAACATCTCTCTCTCCTCTCACATTTCTTATCAATATAGGCAGATGATCTTGTTTGTTTGGACCCAGAGACACTAGAAGCCAATGCACAAGACTCTCTCAACATGCTGAACCTTCTTGTACCGACTTCTGCATCCCATTCTTCACTCATACATTTATGTATCTTTACCATCCTCATCTGCGTCTCCCCAGATACAATGAAAGAAGTGTTTTTCCTGCAGTGTGAAGCTAAAAATTATAACTGAACCTTGGATCTTATCTTCTCATAGCTCTTCCTTCCTATATTTTCAACTTTTACTATATCAATATCTCATATCAAAAAATAAATGAAAACTTTCCATCAATCTTTCTACTCCTTGGAAATGAAACTACTTTAAAGAATGGCTTCAATCCTTTTTCTGTGTTAGCCAGTCTATAAGAATGACCCTATAACGAACCACTCCTGATGGTATTCATGTCTTTGTTTTAGTTCCCTCTCTTTTAAGTTAGGCTGGACTTGTAACTTACCTTTTGGAGGAAAGAATATAGCAAAGTGATATTGTGTAACTTTTGGGGTTAGGTCAAAACAAGTCTTTCACTTTCCATCTGGATCTCACTTGCTCTTGGGGTAGCTAGTCACTGTGCAAAAAAATCTGACTAACTGGATAATCCAGACTGTTAGGAAACCCCAACTGACTATGTAGAAAGGGGGACTGGAGAGAAGGAACAATGCCCATCCAGGTACCAGAAGTTCCCATCATCCCAGATCAGGTACCTGCTGTGTAAGTGAAGAAGCCTTCTTGGACATTCAGCCCAATAAAAACTTCAGCTGATTCCAACCCCTGTCAAGATCTGACTGGAATTATATGAGAAATCCTGTATTAGTCTCCAAGGGATATTATAACAAGGTACCACCAGTTGGGTAGCTTAAAATATCAAAACTTTACTCTTTCACAGTTCTGGAGGTAGAAGTCTAAAATCAGGTGTCAGCAGGGCCAGGCTCCCTCTGAGACTGACAAGAATCTTTTCTTTTCTTTTCCCAGCCTCCAATGGTGACCATCAATGTTTGGCAATCCTTGGATTGCAGCTGCAACATTTCAGTCTCAGTCTCTGTTATCACATGGCATTCTCCCTGTGTGTATCTTTTGTCTTCTTATAAGGATACCAGTCATCCTAGATAAACAGCCCATTCTACTCCAGGATGACCTCCTCTTAACTAATTACATCTGTAAAAACCCTATTTCTAAATAAGGTCACATTCTGAGGTTCTGGGTAGCTGGACTTCAACATATGTTTTCGAGGGACACAATTCAGCCCTTAGCAGATCTCAGTCTAGAAGCACTCAGCACTCAGCTGAACCCAGTCAGGGAAACCCAGTGAGAGACAATAATAAATGGTGGTTTTTAGCCACCAAGTTTTAGGGTAGTTTGTTCCCTAGCAATGGATAACCAAGATGCCTTTCTTTATTCAAATCTCCTCTGCTTTCTGCAACCTGGTTCTGCCAACATACTCTACTGACAAGGTCACCAGTGACCTCCCTGGTGTTGAAGCCAATGGACTGCTCTAAAATGTGGCATAGCCTAAAGATCTACTTCCCTCCCTCCCGGAAGTCCATCAAAATGACCAAAGAAACCTTTAAGAATAAATTCTTTAAATCCCTGAAACACAAAGGTGACTTAGGCACAGAAACTTGAAACATTTCTTAAAGACAGAAAGCAGAGAGAAGTGAATTGAAAGAGGAAGCAGAAATACAGGCAAGGAGCCCACAGCTCAAGCAGCCAAGGAGAGGACCATGGAAACAGGGGTGCTTGCTGCCTCCACAGGCCCAGGGAAGAGCCCAGATTGAGCTGGCAGGATCATAGGTTTTATCAGGGCCCCAGCCAGTCTCACCTCGCCTCACTGTCCCCCCAGCCTCTATGTAGAGCAGCCAGAGATGTGCTCCCACATTGTCACAAAAATAAAGTAGGACCTTTCCTTGGGGGACTCCTACCCTGGGCACTGGAGCCAGAGGGCAAGGAGTAGTGTCTTCGGTGATGGCCGAGCTCCACAGATAGGGAAGGAAAAAATTACAGAGACACACAGCTGAGCACAGGGGCAGAAGCATGAGAGTGTTTCCCATCCATTTACCCTTTCCTGCCATCAAAATTCAGTTGGGCATGGTGCTGTATGCTGTCCCGCTGCTCTGACACCCTAAAATAATCAGACCAGGGGGACTCTCATGTGGTCCGCCTATCCAGCCATGATGTCATTTTACCATTGATAGTGCAGAGCTGTTCAGAACAAGAGACACCTTTAATTCAGGTTTTCTCAGCTTTGGCACTATTGGTATTTGGGGCCAGACAATTATTTGTTGTGCGGGCCTGTCCTGTGCATTGTAGGATGTAGGACAAACAACATCTTTGACCTCTATGCGCAAGATGCCATAAATGTGCCTTCACACCCCATCCCCCATGCGAGCTGTGACAACCAAAAATGTCTCCAATCGCCCCTTGTTAACAGTTATTGCTTTTAATTCCTGACCATCAAACCTCATTTTTGGCTCTCTGCTTACTACCAGGAGTAATAAACTTCTATTCTTTAGGAAATACTGGTCACATCTAACTGTAACTTCTTTCTCAGCCCCCACTCCCACTCCCTAAGTTCCCCCAGGGACCTTCCTTCACAGTCAGAGCTACAACAGAGGCACAGACTTTCGGACACCACCCAGATGTTGTTCTTCACACTGCACTTGCAAATGCCTGCGAGGGAGGCTCTCTGCAATCCCAAACGCGTGATTTGTGTTTTCAGATATGTGCAGTTCTTGTGCTAACTCAAAACTTCTCCCAGAGTAATAACTTTGCATCGAGCCAAAAGAGCAAGGCTTACAAAGGAGGAAAGGCAGGAGTGGGTGGCTGAAAGGCTGATACCAAGGATTTGATTCCCCTGTAGTTAGTGGAGAGAATAACCTTTTCACTGAAAGACTGGGGTACAAAAGAGAACAGGCAAAAATTCTGCCTCCTAGACAGTCTTGCTGGAGTTTCACTTGAGCTAACTGCTCCTCTCTGAAAAGGAAATGTCCTCATGAAAGACAAGCCTACCCGCTTCTGGAAGGAGATTCTCAGACCCCAGGGTAGAAGGAACTCTTGGAGAGTGAGAGGAGAAGGGGTCATGGCTGGAGTCTTTTTGGGTGTCCTTCCAGCAGGGCAGCTTCCACTAAAGGGCCTGGGAGGTTGGGGGAAGGGTGGGAGCAGAGAGAAGAGGCACCTTCAGCTCAGCCTTTCCACAGGCAATGGGTAAATTTCTCCATTAGTTAGGCGTCCAGTTATCTTTCTTCAGTGCTTTCCTAGGGAACTGATGCACACATGCAACCTTCCAGCCTGCCTTTTCGGAGCAAACACATTTGCCAGTGTAAATCAACGTTGCCAGCTCAACGTTCCTTTAGCTACCACAGCAAACTCACTGCCCTGCTAATGGGAAGAGCATGGCCAAGGAGGTGACAGGGGCAGATTGAGGCATTTTACAATTTACCAAGATATCAAAATGGTGCCTTATTTTTTAAAAAAGTTGTTGCTACTCCAGAGCAGTGGTCAGCAAGCTATAAGCCCACCACTAATTTTTATAAATAAAATTTTATTGGAACACAGCCACACTCATATCATCTGTGGCTGCTTACAAAGACAGAATAGATTACTTGTGACAGAGACCATAAGACCCTCAAAGTCTAAAATATTTACTATCTGGCCCTTTACATAAAAAGTCTGCCAATCTAGCTCCAGAGTACTGAAGGCAGAATTTTAAAAAATATATATTCTATCCCAGACACCTGCTTTTCTTCTCTGTGCTTTAGCTATACTTAAACAGAATTTGCGGTTTTCAATATAAGACTGACCGTTTTTGTAGAAGATATGTTCAGATTTCTTTATTTCCCAATGAATGGTGCTTTTCAGAGAGGTCTCTAATGCTGCCAGCAGGGTCTAGTATGGACCCTAAGGTCTTCAGGGATGGAAGGTGGAGCAAGGAAAGATGATACAAGGAATATTTCGATGCAAGGAGTCAAGACATGGTAATGCGTCTACTTTGAAAACCCAGGACCAAACCAGGTGGCTGGCTGTGAGGTACGGCAGAGGAAGCCTTATCTCCCAGGGCCCTTCTTCCCTCCCAGCCATCCTGCCTTCCTCCACCTCTGGGCCTTTTGTGTGCCCTGAGGCTCCTCCAGCAGTAGGTAGGAAGGGGCTTCCTCCCATGGTCACCCATCTGAGAATACGGACATGCCCTCTCCCCAACTGTCACTTCTATACTGCAACCACCTCTGCTCTTGCCTGTCTTGCCCTCAAGCCCAGACCCCTGGAGACTTCCACCTCTAGCCTTCTGCTTTGGCACTTTTTCCCAGCCCACTGGAAGCACCCTGGGGAGAAGAGAGGGAGCACAAATACAGGCAGATCTTGTAAAAAAAACACTGTCAAATTTCATTTTGAAAACCTCACCCTGCATGTAAATATAGTTCAGCACAAAACAAATAGCAAAACAGAGGTTTCTTTACAAATTGATGGCTACAGGGTATGGGGGGAGCTTGTGAATGCATTTATTTTGTAGGATTTTTCTTTGACAAAAATTCATTTAATTCAGCAAAGCACCATTACTATGAACCAGTCGCTGGGGTCATGCTTTGCTCATAGAACTCCAATTTAAAATGGTGTTGGTTTAAGAGCAGTTTTCCCTTTCCAAAGTAAAATCTTGTTTACACAATGACTGGACACGAGGACATTTGGATAATATGACCACCTTGTATTTATTTGCATTGGTGTAATATTTCACGATGAATAAAGCGCTTTCACAGAGATGACTGTATTTGGTCCTCCCAGTCCACTCTGGGAAGTAGGTAAAATGCTATTCCTTTGGGAAAATAAGTAAATTGAGGCTCAGTGGGTTTAACTGCCTTGTTAATCAAGGCTGGGCTGGGGAAGGAAAGGCACACTAACCAAAGTCTTTAACTTCTAAGTTACTAGCATTCTTGTTGCATTTCCTAAATTAGAGTCCTGGTTCTCATTTCATAATGGGCCCTGTTTCTTCCAAGAGGCTCCTGAATTCTTATACCCCCTAAGCACTGTCTATACAACAAATAAAGAATATATCCTAAGAGATTCAAGATGGCGGGTGAGAGGTGAGATGGACAACTCCCCAAACCACAAATAGTACAAAAATATAGTTAATTAATGCAACTAACCCTAAAACAGCAACAAGAAAGAAGGCTGCACCAGACTGCACGCAGACCTCACACACAGAGCAGACCTCCTGAAACAAGGTCAGGAACGAAGACCTGAATCCAGCAGGACCTGAGCCCTTCCTGTACCCCAGCTCACCAGCGGGAGTAAGAGAATCGATGCAGTGGGGGTGCGGAGGGAGGGGGCAGAGGCCTGGGACTGCTGAACACCCGGCCCTGGAACTCTGCTTTGTGAGCAGAAACCTATAGAGTGTGGTGCTCTAGATGTTGGGGAGCTCAGACACGTGGAGTGCTTGAGAGACTGAGATTCCTGCCATTTGTGCAGGACGGGTTCCACACCTTGCTGCTCTGGGAAGAGGGAAAGGAAGGCAGTTTGAGAGGCTTCCTAGCAGCAAGAGGGCTGCTGAAGGGGCAGGGTTTGCACAGAGCTTGCTGAGTGGGGGAGGGGAGAGCTGGATGAGGTTGTCTGGCTGCACTCTGCCAGCTGGTTGGGAATTTTGAGGAGCTTCAGGTGCCCCATTCCCCTGGCTGCCTGCTCAGCTCTGAGGCCCCCTGCCCACTGTGACACACAGCCTGCTGCACCTCCCTCCTAGCCTGCTGGCACTGGTTCCCAAACCGGCAGTCACTGTGCTGGAGTCAGACCAGCCAGAGGGAAGCCCTGTCTATAACACCTAGAGATGCCAAGCACAGAGGCTTACACTGGAGACAGGCACCGCAGACTGGAATAAGGAAACAGATCTTTCCTGCCCCCAGGCACCAGCTCTGCTTCCCTATGGCCCCCAACCTCACTCTAGGGGCAGAGCAGCTCCAGAGACTGGAGGTTCTGGGCACTAGAGGACACCACACAGAAATATGAAATGTCAAAAGAACATGGTTTAGACCAAAATCTCATAAAACCCAGAAAAAGGGCCAAATGAAACTGAACTCATCAATCTGCCTGAAAGAGAGTTCAAAAAGAAATTATAAACATGCTATGGAGGTACAGAAAAATATTCAAGGAGTCAGGAACGAATTTAAGTCAGAGATTCAATCATTAAGAAATTCCATATATGAAATGAAACACACAACGGAGGGATTTAAAAGCAGATTAGATGAAGTAGAAGAGACAGTGAATAGAATAGAAATTAGAGAACAGGAATAGAAAGAAGCTGAGGCACAGAGGGAAAAACGAATCTCTAAGAATTAAAGAATATTGAGAGAACTGTGTGACCAATCCAAATGGAACAATATTCGCATTATAGGGCTACCAGAAGAAGAAGAGAGAGAGGAAAAGGGATAGAAAGTGTCATTGAGGAGGTAACTGCTGAAAACTTCCCTAATCTGGAGAGAGAGTCTCTCAAGCCAAGGAGGTGCACAGATCACCCAACACAAGGGACCCAAGGAAGACAACATCAAGACACATAATAATTAAAATGGCAAAGATAAGGATAAAGACAGACTTTTAAAAGCAGCTAGAGAGAGAAAAAAGATCACATACAAAGGAAAACTCATCAGGCTATCATCAGACTTTTCAACAGAAACCTTACAGGCCAGAAGGGAGTGGCATGATATATTTAATGCAATGAAGCAGCAGGGACTTGAACCAAGAATACCCTACCCGGCAAGATTATCATTTAAATTTGAAGGAAGGATTAAACAATTTTCAGATAAGCAAAAGCTGAGAGAATTTACCTCCCACAAACCACTTCCACAGTGCATTTTGGAGGGACTCCTATAGATGGAAGTATTCCTGAGGCTAAATAGATGTCATCCAAGGGATAGACAAAGAGTACAGAATATGATTCATAACATACAAAGAATGGAGGAGGAAGAAAAAGGAGGAAAAAAAAGAATCTTTAGGTTGTGTTTGTCATAGCATATGAAGGTAAGTTAAATTAGACTGTTAGATAGTAAGGGAATTACCCTTGAACCTTTGGTAACCACGAATCTAAAGCCTGCAATGGCAGTAAGTACATACCTATTGAAAATCAACCTAAATGTAAATGGTCTGAATGCACCAATAAAAAGACATAGAGTCACTCAATGGATAAAAAAACAAGACCCATCTATATGCTGCATACAAGAGACTTACTTAAAACCCACAGACATACACAGACTGAAAGTAAAGGGATGGAAACAGATATTTCATGCAACTAATAGGGAGAAAAAAGGAGGAGTTGCAGTACTTATATCTGACAAAATAGACTTCAAAACAAAGAAACTAACAAGAGACAAAGAAGGACATTACATAATGTTAAAGGGATCAGTCCAACAAGAGGATATAACTATTATAAATATCTGTGCACCCGCCACAGGATCACCTACATATGGGAAACAAATACTAACAGATTTAAAAGGGGAAATAGAATGCAATGCATTCATTTTAGGAGACTTCAACATACCACTCATTCCAAAGGACAGATCAACCAGACAGAAAATAAGTAAAGAGACAGAGGCACTGAACAACATATTAGAACAGATGGACCTAATGGACATCTACAGAACACTCCGTCCAAAAGCAACAGGATACACATTCTTCTCAAATGCACACGCAACATTTTCAAGAATAGGTCATGTACTAGGCCACAAAAAGAACATCAGTAAATTAAAAAACATGGAAATTGTACCAACCAGCTTCTCATATCACAAAGGTATGAAACTAGAAATAAATTACACAGAGAAAATGAACACATGGAGGCTTAATAACATGCTCCTAAATAATCAATGGGTCAATGACCAAATAAAAACAGACCAAGTGGTATATTGAGATAAATGATGACAATAATTCAACAACACAAAATCTGTTGGACGCAGTGAAGGCTGTGCTAAGAGGGAAATATATTGCAATAAAGGCCTACCTCAGGAAAGAACAATCCCAAATGAGCAGTCTAAACTCACAATTAATGAAACTAGAAAAAGAAGAACAAATGAGGCCCAAAGTCAGCAGAAGGAGGGACATAATAAAGATTAAAGCAGAAATAAATAAAATTGAGAAGAATAAAACAATAGAAAGAATCAATGAAACCAGGAGCTGGTTCTTTGAGAAAATAAACACAACAGATAAAACCCTGGCCAGACTAATCAAGAAAAAGAGAGAGTGTACACACATAAACAGAATCAGAAATGAGAAAGGAAAAATCACTAGACACCATAGAAACCCGAAGAATTATGAGAGAATACTATGAAAAATTATATGCTAACAAACTGAATAACCTAGAAGAAATGGACAACTTTCTAGAAAAATACAACCTTCCAAGGGTGACCCAGGAAGAAAGAGAAAATCTGAATAGAACAATTACCAGCAAAGAAATTGATTTGGTAATCAAAAAACAATACTCCTGGTCCAGATGGCTTCACTGCTGAATTTGATCAAACACTTAGTGAAGACCTAATACTCATCCTCCTTAAAGTTTTCCAAAAAGTAGAAGAGGAGGGAATACTCCCAAACTCATTCTACCAGGCCAACATCACTCTAATATCAAAACCAGGCAAAGACACCACAAAAAAAGAAAATTACAGACCAGTATCCCGGATGAACATAGATGCAAAAATACTCAACAAAATATTAGCAAACCAAATTCAATAATACATAAAAAAGATCACCCATCATGATCAAGTGAGATTCATCCCAGGGATGCAAGGATGGTACAACATGCAAAAATTCATTAACATCATCCACTACATCAACAAAAAGAAGAAAAAAAAACACATGATCATCTCCATAGATGCTGAAAAAGCATTTGACAAAATTCAACATGCATTCGTGATAAAAACTCTCAACTAAATGGGTATAGAGGACAGTACGTCAACATAATAAAGGCCATTTATGACAAACCCACAGCCAACATTATGCTTAACAGTGAGAAGCTGAAAGCTTTTCCTTTAAGATCGGGAAGAAGAAAAGGATGCCCACTCACCCCACTTTTATTCAACATAGTTCTGGAGGCCCTAGCCATGGCAATCAGACAACACAAAGAAATACAAAGCATCCAGATTGGCAAGGAAGAAGTTAAACTCTCCCAGTTTGCAGATGACATGATACTGTACATAAAAAACCCTAAAGAATCCACTCCAAAACTACTAGATTTAATATCTGAATTCAGCAAAGTTGCCGGATACAAAATTAATCCACAGAATTCTGTTGCATTCCTATACACTAACGATTAATTAGCAGAAAGAGATATCAGGAAAACAATTCCATTCACAACTGCATCAAAGAGAATAAAATACCCAGGAATAAACCTAACCAAGGAAGTGAAAGACTTATACTCTGAAAACTATAAGACCCTCTTAAGAGAAATTAAAGAGGACACTAATAAATGGAAACTCATCACATGCTTGTGGCTAGGAAGAATTAATATTGTCAAAATGGCCATCCTGCCTGAAGCAATCTACAGATTCAATGCAATCCCTATCAAAATACCTACAGCATTCTTCAATGAACTAGAGCAAATAGTTCTAAAATTCATATGGAACCAAAAAAGAACCTGAATAGCCAAAGCAATCCTGAGAAGGAAGAATAAAGTGTGGGGGATTATGTTCCCTGACTTCAAGCTGTACTACAAAGCCACAGTAATCAAGACAATTTGGTACTGGCACAAGAACTGATCCATAGACCAGTGGAACAGGCTAGAGAGCCCAGATATAAACCCAACCATATATGGCCAATTAATATATGACAAAGGAGCCATGGATATACAATGGGGAAATGACAGCCTCTTCAACAGCTGGTATTGACAAAACTGGACAGCTACATGTAAGAGAATGAAACTGGATTATTGTCTAGCCCCATACACAAAAGTAAACTCAAAATGGATCAAAGACCTGAATGTAAGTCATGAAACCATAAAACTCTTAGGAAAAAATATAAGCAAAAATTTCTTGGACATAAACATGAGCAACTTCTTCATTAACATATCTCCCCGGGCAAGGGAAATATGAGCAAAAATGAACAAGTGGAACTATGTCAAACTAAAAAGCTTATGTAGAGCAAATGACACCATCAGTAGGACAAAAAGACATCCTACAGTATGGGAGAATATATTCATAAATGACATATCCAATAAGGGGTTGACATCCAAATTATATAAAGAGCTCACACAACTCAACAAACAAAAAGCAAATAAGCCAATTAAAAAATGCATAGAGGAGCTGAACAGACACTTCTCCAAAGAAGAAATTCAGATGGCCAGCAGGCACATGAAAGGATGCTCCACATCGCTAATTATCAGAGAAATGCAAATTAAAACCACAATGAGATATCACGTTACACCAGTTAGGATAGCCAACATCCAAAAGACAAACAACAACAAATGTTGACAAGGATGTGGAAAAAGGGGAACCCTCCTACACTACTAGTGGGAATGTAAATTAGTTCAATCATTTTGGAAAGCAGTACGGAGGTTCCTCAAAAAACTAAAAATAGAAATACCATTTGACCCAAGAATTCCACTCCTAGGAATTTACCCTAAGAATGCAGCACTCCAGTTTGAAAAAGACAGATGTACCCCTATGTTTATCGCAGCACTATTTACAATAGCCAAGAATTGGAAGCAACCTAAGTGTCCATCAGTAGATGAATGGATAAAGAAGATGTGATATATATACACAATGGAATATTACTCAACCATAAGAGGAAAACAAATCCTACCATTTGCAGCAACATGGATGGAGCTAGAGGGTATTATGCTCAGTGAAATAAGCCAGGTGGAGAAAGACAAGTATCAAATGATTTCACTCATATGTGCAGTATAAGAACAAAGGAAAAACTGAAGGAACAAAACAGCAGCAGACTCACAGAACCCAAGAATGGACTAACAGTTACCAAAGGGTAAGGGACTAGGCAGGATGGGTGGGAAGGGAGGGATAAGGGGGAAAAAGGGGCATTATGATTAGCACACATAATGTAGTGGGGAGGTGGGACACGGGAAAGGCAGTATATACAGAGAAGACAAGTAGTGATTCTATAGCATCTTACTACGCTGATGGACAGTGACTGTAATGGGGTACATGAGGGGGGACTTGATAATAGGGGGAGTCTAGTAACCATAATGTTGTTTAAGTAATTGTACATTAATGATACCAAAATAAAAATAAATAAAAAATATAAATATAAATAAAAAAAGAATATATTACAAACATCTAAAGAAGCCATTCAATATAGCATGTAATTAACTCATTTAAAAGGCACTTTGTCATTTTTATAATCCACAAATATTGTGTCTTTTTTTAACTGGAGAGGTCTGCTCATTTTAAAAACTGAGAAACAATCAATTAATAGATTGAGTCAAGTGGTGTTGCAGGATTTGAGGGAACCATAGGGGTCTTGCTAGGGATGTAATCCTGGACACGTGGTCCCCCTTAGCCCCATTGTTTCTTCAAAAGTCAATTGATCATAGTAACACCACATAGACAGGGCTGTAGGCTGGAGCCAGACAGATCCTGAACAAGTTTCTAAATGTTTTCAACTTAAACTTCTGCACATACAACATTTACAAGGTTGCTGTAGGGACTGACTAGGATAATTCATTTTTTATAAGTTACTTAGTACAGTGCATAGCATACAGTAATTGATGGGTAATTTTTCTTATTGTCTTCAATAGTATTACCAGTATCGGTAATATATTTTTATTCTCTCCCCACCTCAGTCAGCACCAATTTCAGTGAAAAGATGCTGCATGGTTGAGGTGTTGGATACTTGAAGATACCTGTGATAAGAAAAGTGATCTTTCTTTCTCTTATTTCTTGCTACACAGTGTTCTTGCCTCTATTATGCTAGCAACAAGCCCCAGGCAATATTACCTTTTCAAGATGAGGACAGGCACCCACATTGGGGCTGTCAGAGAGAATTTGGGGCATGTGAGCCATTTAAATGAATCAACCTGACAAATCCGATTTACAGATTAAAATAATGCTGTGATATTTACTGAAAGTATATATAGCAAGTTAAGACACCTCTGACATGCAGATATTGATTGCCTGTTTTAATCAGCTAGGATAAGTTAGCTACCCGGCCCCCCACCACCAATAAGAAAAATGCTCAGGAAAGGTAAATCTCATAATAAATAATTCCCATTTTGATGCATTTAAAAATCAATTAAGAGCTTTGTTCAGGACTTGCTACAAGATGGCATGTCTACTACATTATGTGAGGCCACATCGGGCTTCATTTGGGTGTTAGGGGAAGATATGACTTCACATAAACAGATGCCAAACAAAGAGTTAAAGCAGTTTCACCAGGTGCTGGCATATTAAGATAGAGCGCCATTAAGATAGAGCGATGACAGAGACCCACCACCTGAATATATTCATTGAATCTCTTACGCTTGTGGGACTTTATCAATATTACTTCATCAATATCCCCAACATTTCTGTGCAGAATCAGGGATCATAGCCTTAAAAGAGACCTCAAGAAGTTACTTTGCCTAGAAACCCTGGAGCAAGGTTACTGCTAAAGAGAAGCATGGTCTGGGTTTCAAAACATATTTGTTGAATGAATGAAAAAAATTCTCTTCACCTCCCGTCCCCAGAAGGCTGTTTTGCCCTGGGGGTATGAAAAGGGCCGAAAAGTCTGGAGCAGCCCCAGGGGTTTAAAGCCCTATCAACTCACTTATTATTTATACCCTGCCTACTTCTAAAAACAATTTGAGGCAGCTTAGAACAAAAGATACCAACAATAAAGAGCCTTTATTCTCACTCACCCCTTGCAGAGTTTTATTATCACTTTCATGATCATCAAAAACAAGTATTAAATGGCTATTTGCATGGGATGCTATGCTAGGGGCTGAATAAATTAGGCAGATATACCTCAGTAAATTTCTACCCATTCAGTCTGTGTTCATTCACTGTTAGACAAATAGTTTTTCAACACATTCCACATGTGAGTGTGGTTAGTCAGTGTGGGGGAGGTGAAAATGAATCACAGATGCATCCTGCCCTGTCCTCAAGAAGTTTACAGACTAGCATAGGTGGCCTAGGGCAAGAGTATGTGGTAATGAAGTATGTGTGGATAAGACACAGACCTAAATTCCTCCATGCTGTGAGCAGGTTGCAGAGCAGTACAGTGGACGAAGGTCAGGGGAGAAATCAGCTGAAGCAGATTAGTCTGGTCTATAGGCAGAGCTGGGAAGGAGAACCCAGTCTTCTAGATTCCTCTTTGCCCTCCCAGCATGCTCTGCCTCCTCTCACCCCGCCTTACTTCCCCATAGAGACACCCTTGTCACTGCTGCCTGGCTTCACCTTTCCCAAGAGACCAGCACGTCATCTTGGTGACATGATCTGCTCCCATTTCTATAGGACCCTTCTCTCTGCTGGCTCTCAGCAACACAGGGATACAGAGCCCTCATCTACACCCAGGTAGAAATTACCAGCTATTGTTGGTTGCCAAGCCATGCCTAAGAGTATCTGATTTTAAAAGATAGCCATGCTTGGGCACAAAAAAAAAAAAAACAATCTAGAAAAGATATGTGTTTCCTGGAGGCCTATCATTGGATTGAGAACTTTCTGGACACCCTCAAATCCAAGACCCAAACAACTTCCAGCCCTGTGTACCTAGAAGCGAGGAGGCCCAGAGAAAATATCCTTGAAGGGTCTCACCAACAGGAGAACTGCCCTAGCCCCTGAGCAAGACTGTAAAGAGGAGAAAGCACCTCTCCAGCTACAGTCCTTCATTCCTTGGAGCAGTAGTTCTTAAACTGTAGTTCGTATGAAAATGTTTGGAGAAGCTTGAAAAAGTCAGATTCCAAAGCTTCATCCCCAGAAACTCTGTTTCTTCAGGAAGTCTGGAGCGGGTCCTGGAATTCAAGTTTCTTTTAGCAAGCATTACAGTGGCCTCTGAGGAGCTGCTCTTAGGGTCACGCTTGAGATATATTGCCAAAGGAACATTCTAGGAGGAGGTCCAGAAGAGCAGGACTGTGTCCATCTTGTTCACAAACGAACTGCCAGCATCTAAAACAGTCTGCAGTTCAGATTAGACACTCAGCAAGTATGTGTTGATTAATTACTAAGTGGGAACTTGCCCTTCCTTCTGGCACTCTGTAGGTGTGGAGGGCTTAGCAATATTGTTTGGTGAATGAAAGCTTTAGAAAAGGTATAAAGGTACAGCAATGTCTACATAAAGAACTCTGGATTATGCAGATGGGGAACGAGGCGGTAGAGAACTAGTCTGGTAGTTGAAAGCAGGAATCACATGTGGATCTTGCTCTGCTCTGAAGAAGTTGACAGGCTGGGGGTGGAGGGCGGAATTGGGAAGAAATGCTTTGACATTCAGCCTGAGAATCACAGATCTGCTTAGCATCCCATCACTCACCCTCCCCACCCTAGGCTTCTGGAGGAAAGAAAGTCTTGAAAGTGAAGTGGAGACTGGAGGACCAATCGCAGGACTGCACTGAGGAGGGGCAGGCGGTGCAGAGAGCTCAGGGCTGCAGGGTGGTGCACACAGGGGCTGCCTGCTCTGACCTACAAGGGACACTGAGTTCACTCTTAACACCACACCCTAGAGGCAGCTGCCTCTTCTGCTTAGTGTAGAGAAAAGCCCCAATAGGCTGCTTGTAGCCAAGGCATTTACCCTGTGGAATTTAGCCTATTGTCAGGTTAAATTTATTCTTTTGTCTTCTGACTGACTTCAATAAAAACAAAGTATCAGTCCATCTAAGAAGAAAAATCCTACAGCTTCTTTCAATGACTCATTACTGGGCCTTGTCAGGAAATTCTCCCATCTCCAGTGTGATGTCAGTTAGCAGGAGAACAGAGAGTAACCTCAACATCCACTGACTGCACCATCAGACTTATTAAGGGCACTACTCGGTGTGGGTAGATCTGGGCTCTGGCAGTTGCTCTAAGCCAGACTGGCTGCCTTACAAGTCTTGCTAACATCTACGATGGTTTAGTTGGCATTTTGTCTGGTCTATTTTCCTTTCATCAGTGGAATGAAATGGGACACTGCATATAGCCTGGTTAAACTGGTCTTCTTCCCAATATCATCGTGCTTGTGGGAGTCATTCATGGATCCAGAATCTGTTTCCAGAAAATCTGGAAAAACTTCCCAATCAATGTCTTTTTTTTTTTGAGAGGGCATCTCTCATATTTATTGATCAAATGGTTGTTAACAACAATAAAATTCAGTATAGGGGGGTCAATGCTCAATGTACAATCATTAATCCATCTCAAGCCTAATTCTCGTCAGTCTCCAATCTTCTGAAGCATAACGAACAAGTTCTTACATGGTGAACGAATTCTTACATAGTGAATAAATTCTTACATGGTGAACAGTACAAGGGCAGTCATCCCAGAAACTTTCGGTTTTGATCACGCATTTTGAACTATAAACAATCAGGTCAAATATGAATATTCGTTTGATTTTTATACTTGATTTATATGTGAATCCCACATTTCTCCCTTATTATTATTATTATTATTATTTTTAATTAAATGCTGAAGTGGTAAGTAGTTGCAA
The DNA here is from genome assembly GCF_040802235.1 of Manis javanica. Taxonomy (NCBI): domain Eukaryota; kingdom Metazoa; phylum Chordata; class Mammalia; order Pholidota; family Manidae; genus Manis; species Manis javanica. The sequence continues at coordinate 97,559,497 of NC_133163.1, read as the reverse complement.
GATAAAGGTAGAAAACATAGTTTAGTGCTGTAAGAGGGCAAATGTAGATGATCAGGTGTGTGCCTGTAGACTAAGTATTAATCCAAGCTAGACAAGGGCAACAAAACATCCACGGATGCAGAAGATTTCTCTCAAAACAGGGGGGGTGAGGTTCTAAGCCTCACCTCTGTTGATCCCCAATTTCTCACCTGATGGCCCCCCTGCGACTGTGCCTGTCTTAGGTTGTTCCTCCCTTGAGGGATCTTACCCGTCTCTGGCTAACCAGTCATCTTCTGGGACCATACAGGAAAATGTAAAGTTGATAAGTGAGAGAGAAGCAATATTGTTTGAAAAGGTTAGCTTTTTACTTCTTTGCAGATTTATGCCCTGTGGCTTCTATGCCCTGCATTTGTCTTGAGGTATCTTTACCACTTGAAAGAATTATGATACTCGGTAATTTCATTATGAGGCACGAATTCTACTTAAGGGTTGTAATTAGGAGGGAAGAAGAAAAGCTATAGAAGTAGCAGACGGAAGAAAACATGGGAAGATTGATTATTTCTTTGACATATCTTCTTGTAGAGTAACATAAGCATGTATAGGTTTTAAACCCAATCAATGTCTTTTATCCCATCCCCAGCATTCAAAGGAAGGACTCGTCTAGGGATTGTTGCATATGCATGTCTATTTCCATGCAAAAAGATGGGAGATCTAGATTCTGGCTGTTGATGTGACCTTGCATAAGAAGCAAACTCTCCAGACCTTGTATGTATCTGTACCTGCAGTGGATCTTCTACTGGTGGTGAACAATTTTCCAATGGCTTCTCATCACACTTTAAATTCCAGCTACTTGCAATGTCTAGTATGTCTGGGTGATTTAAGGATCACTGGTATTCCCATCTCTCTGTTTTTTGCTCTAACACTCTAAGCTTCTTGCTGCTTTGGGACCTTTGTAAATGCCCTCTCCCAGCACCTCTCCCCTTCCCCATCTTCCTCCCCACACCTCTGCACATAAAATGGTGTTTACCCCAGATTTTTGCATGGCTGGCCCTTCTTGTTCTTCAAGTGTCAGTGCAAATGTGTGCTTCTCAGAGAGGTGTCAGTGGCCACTCAGTCCAAAGGCCTGCCTCTCTGCTCCATCCAGACACTCTCAACCACATCCCCTGATTTAGTTTTTTTTTAAGTACTTACCATTACCTGGAATTATCTTATTTATTTGGTAGTTTGCTTGTTTACAAATAGTTCTGCTATAATGTGACAAATGTGCTCCTAATAAATCACTGGGCTCTCAGAAATTGTACAATACAAACCATAGGACTTATGGGGGAAATGGGGTTGTGGGCCCATTTTCTGCGAAGACTTCATCAGTGCACATTTAAAGAAAGGGGGAAACAAGAAAAATGCAAAGAGTTTTTATATGTGTTACATGGTCATATTCATAAATACAATGAACAATATGTCACTTTATCTCGAAAAAGACTTGGAGTTTGCTGGTAGAAGGGGGCACGAGGAGGGTTGAAGCCCCTGAGTCACTGTGAAGTGGTGGAGGAGGGCTACATGAAAATGGATGGACAGCTGTAGCGCCCGATGTGGCACATTTCACTCAGAGAACTGTGCTAGCTGGCGGATGTCTGAGGTGTGTACACATGTCTATTTTGTATATTCCTATGTGACTCAGTTCAGCTCAATGCAGTTTTCTGTGTTCTGGTGCTTGTCATAGTTAAAATTGTGCATAAGCAAACATGGAATTCTCATTGTGCTCAAACTGTTCCCTAATATATTAGTAGCACTGCAATAAATTAATGTTTTCAAAGCAAGCATTACAGGAGATCCGATAGAATTTGTTTGCTCCACATACTAGAACTTAAGCTCCACAAGGTAAGGGAAATTTTCTATTATACATTGCAATATTCCCAACATCTAAACAACTTGGCACATAATAGACTTTCAGACAATATTTGTTGAATAAATGAATGGATCTTCCTTTGACTTTCTTCTCTGCCCACATACTAGTGGTGCTACCCTTTCAAGAGTTACAGTGAACCTCAACAGTACGTAGATTGCTTTTGGTGAGGGGAGCGATAGGAGGATGAGACAGGTTTCAAAACTGCTGTGTTGGGGGCATACGTTCTCTGAAGACAAACACAAAAGTGAAAAAAACCAAAATACCTCAAACTCCAAGCCAAAACTACTACAAATGATTATGATATCCACCTAGTTCCTTCCACCTTTGTAGTCGTGGAAAATTTCTAAGGCTCATTCCATCCATTCCAAATGCATTATTCTAATTATGGTTTGTTTTGAAGAATCAAACGTTTCTGTAGCTTTGTGATATATTCAACTACGGATGAAGGTAGAACCTAGAAACACTACATAGAGCCCTGCGTTACGGCTCCTGGACTTCATTCCACTAGGACTGAGAGAAGCCTCGAATCTGACTGTCAGCAGGCAAATTGTCTGAGAACTCTGGCTTCTGTCCCTCCTGTCCGTGTAAGCGTGTCTCAGACCTAAAATTTAATCACTCTCCTACTAAGCCAGAGACAGAATTAGAAGTGGCTTTGAAAGGTCATCTCAGACAAGTGGGTTATGTCATATTCCTAAAGGGTTTGAAAATTGTTTGAATTTCAGGGAAATTGTCTAACACTACTAAGTAAAAGGTCAGCTCAGAAAGCCCCAAAGAGCTAAGAATTGCTCTTCCTTCTAAATTTTCTCTGATTTAAATTCTGAACCTAAGAAAACATGCCTGAAAATGCAAATGTTGTGGTTGAGTTGTTTTAGTTTATCAGGCAAAATAGGGAATATTTTGTTATGATTCTTTACTTCCTCAGTAACTGCTCAATCTTACGGAGAGTTGAGTGGAGTGGCAAAGTAATTACATGGTGAGTACCATATATTTACAATTATTTATGTTTTATAGATTGGAGTACAGGGTAATTATTTTTGGTCTTATTAAGTGCAAATTACCAAGTAGTCTTCAGGAACATGTAATTACTATGTACTGTAGTCACATGCCACTTACCATGCAAAATGAATGCAGTCAAAATTTTAATGCAAGCAAAATGATGCATGTGGTTTTAGGAAGCAAAGTACAGGGACCTGCTTGTGATTGGGAGAGGAAATAGAAGCAGTCTTTAACTTAGGGCATGTCCTCAATGAACTAGATCAACATTTCTCAAAGGCTGTTGCTCCTTCAGGCTGTAGATCTGGAGCCCCAAGCCATACCAGAGAGTCCCAGTCTCGGGGCTGAGGCTGTGGAGTCTGTCTTTAACTCCCGAGGTACTTCCTATGCACACTACAATTAAAGAGCATCTGCCCAAAATTCACAAAATTCTCTGACCAGCAGGACTGCCTCTAAACACAGTAGGGGGAAGAATCTGGGTCTTGGATGGCATACATTTCTGTTTTTCACTGTTGGACTAAGTTTGTGTTCTTCTTTTTTAGTTTGTACTTGGACAAGTATCCTTATCCCACTGTTCCAAATATATAGAAGTGTTATTATATGTTAAGCATTGCCTGTAAGTTACATTTTCTATGATACATAGATCATCTACATTCAATTTTCTTTGGATATTTTAGGTTTTAGTGGACACACATGCATATATGCACACACTCTAAGGGACAGCAGTACAAGGAAGGGCCAGAGGCTAAATAGTGATTTGCCTCAGGGTCAGAACAAGGGCAGATTTTATTCAACAAATACTTCCTGAGCACTTACTCTAGGCAATGTAACTTTACTTTCTATACCCAACCATTCAAAAAGTCTTATTTCTTTCATTAAGAATAGATGGCCAGGGTGGTTAAGGGCACAGGATCTGGAGTCAGGGGACCCCACTCCCACCCCAGTCCCACCATTTACCAGTTAGGAAACCATGGGTTGCTGTGATCTGAATATTTGTGTCACCTCCAAATTCTTATGTTGGAAACTTACCCTGCAATGGTGGTGGTATTAGTAGGTGGGACCTTTGGGAGGTGAATAGGTCATGAGGGTATAGCCCTTATGAATGGGATTAGTGCTTTTATAAAGAGCTCTCTCACCCTTTCCTCCAGCAGGGACACAGCTAGATGTCTGCAACCTGACAGAGGGCCCTCGCCTGCCCAAGCTGCCCCCTAACCTCAGGCATCCAGCTTCTACAACTGCGTGAAGTAAACTCCCATTGTTTACAAGGCACTCCGCCCATGGTATTTTGTTATAGCAGCCCAAATGGACTAAGAAATGGGCAAGTTACCTCTACAGCTCACTTTCTTCTTTGTAATTTAGGGATAATAGCAATGCCTGTCTCAGAGGGTTTCTTTGAAAAAAATTATATAATGCATGCAAAGTGCTTAAAACAGTGCTACCATCTGTAAAAGTCTCAAAAATGTAGCTATTATTGATGTATTAAACATGAAAATACTACATTTATATATTTGGCACTCGCATTTCCTCCCTTAGGTCCATTCTGAAAAGAAAAATCAATAAGACAATTTTTACACTCATCTTTCCTCTCACATTTTAAAAACTCCAACCACACTGACAGGCGAGAGTAGGACACACTTTGTCCTTGCCGAGGCAGAGAAAAGGTTAACTTTTTGAGATCAAGAGAAGCCAGCTGGAGAAGCAGACTGTCCGCTAATGGTAAGGGAGGGGAGGCAGGAACTAATTTTAGCCATCGTTCCTCAATCACTGTCCAGTCCCCTCACATACTCCTGCCTGCCTGCCCCCACCCTTGCCAGATTGTGAGGCCTTAGACTGTTTCCCCGGGGCACCTTCAATTCCATGAGGGAGGGAAATAATTCTACGGCAACCCACTACCTCTTCCAGTGAATTAGAGATGCTTGTGCCCCAGCTTAAAAAATATCCCGAACAACATAAATACCAGCTTTCTATCCCTTGCAAATCATCTCTGCATTTTTTTAAAACTCTTGCAGCCATGTGTCTTTTCTGCCACCTTTTGCTGAAAGCGACTTTTTCAGAAATGTGAAGCATTGCTGTAGAAAAATTTGAGAAAGTCCAGATACACTTTAACTCAGTCTTATTGTAAACAAGGATGAGGATAGCAAAGATTAATGATGATTGCTGGGGTGAACCCATATGCTTGCATAACTTTCTTCACCCTTGTCACTGAAGTGAAAATAGCAGGGAGAAAGAAAAAATTATGCAAGTAAATATTATATTTCATGAGTCTGTTTTTCTATGAAGACTGTGAGATATACATATATATATTTGTGAAATACAAACATTTTTCATTTGCTAAATTTATAATTAAGACACAAATTCTTATTCAAACAAAAATTTTGGCTTGGGGAATAGAAGTATAGAGAGAAACACAATTAATTCTTTTGTGTTTCTTCTGTAGGTAAGAACTAGCATTTCATGTATGCATAGTTACTAGATGTGCTTCTTTAAGTACACAAACATACATGAGGATAAAATGGGATCACAGGCAATGAGAGCTCGAAAACAAAAGGGGACATTAACTGCTCAGATCTGAGAACCACATGGGGCTTGTTTTGTTCTGGATTGGTAAATAAATATAAAAAGGCTCGGATGACATAGTCTGGATGCAGAGAGAATTATAGAGGGTTAGTCCTTCTTACCAAGCCAGAAAAAGCCCTGCCTGAAAATATTCTGCTGGGGCTAGCCCAGGCCCAAGGAGCAAGCATTCGAATAAAGGAAGCCTTAGAATCACAGGACTGTAAAGGCCTTAATAGCCCTCTGATTCAACCCTAGATTTGCCAGCAGAATGAGCGTCCCGGTGACCGCTGGTCTGGGAACATGGCCATCCAGTGCAGCCAAGTCGCCTCTGAGCCCAGAGACGGGCAAGGCTCAGACAAGGGAGTCCTTACCCAGGCCATGCAAGAGTGTCAGCAGGCCCAGGTCTGCGGTAAATTCATCAAAGGCAGGGAGCTGATAAGACGGCCTCCCCAGGTCTCCCACACCTTCCACTGCACTCATTGTCAACACCTTCTGTGTGAGTCTGTGGCTGCATCTGGGGGCTGGCTTCAGCGCCTGGCCCCACATCAGCCATTTTCAGGTGTTTGTCCCTTGGCCTCCTTTACCTATGGTGGGAAGATGTGCTGAGTCGGCCAGTCTCAACAAGTCATTTTAGTTTCTCTTTATTTCAATTCTGTATTTCCATTACTCTGCATTTTAAAGGATAAATTCCAAATTCTAAACATTGCAAAAGGTGGTTTCAGTGCAAATTAAAGTAAGTACAGACAATAAATTGGTTCGTGGAAGGCTTTTTTTTAAAAAACAAATCATGCTCATTTAGTAATGTGTAAAAAACTTGCGGTTTAAAGGAATACCCCTGTGAATCATTTTTCATTTAAAAAATTTTGTGATAAAAATGTTCCATTTGGGCAAATCCAGAATTTTCTCTATCATGACTCCTTATTGAGCTGGACTGGAAAAACTGAAAGGCAGAAAAGGTGTATGTATTTATTTAAACAATATATAGAGAGTATCTACCATATGTCCTTCCTGTTAATATTTAAATTTGTATGTCCTTCATCTAGCTTCTATACCTACAAAGGTGAGACACCACAGTGTTTACTGATTTCCTTTACAAGATCTCCTGGATGCTACCTCAAAACCCTTCCTGCGTAGAGCACCCATGTTTGTACTAGCCAGCCTCTACCCATCTGAACCTTCCCATGCCTTCTGGTCTGCCTGCCCCACACCTGAGCTTTGCTGAAACTTCAGCTAAGACAGTCTTGATTCTCTCAGAGACCTTATTTCCACCCCACTTCCTGCCCATCAGCTCTACAATATTCTATTTAGGAAAAACTATGTGTTGGGGGAAAGCAATGCATACTCGGATCCTCTTTCAGCACTCTAAAAAGAATTGAGAGACAGAGTGGGATAGATTACTACATAATTGATACGATTAATCTGTCTCAATGAATGAAATGACAGTTGTGCTCACAATGCCCTTATTTGCATCAGCGTAGTGAGTGACCTGATCACCAGGTCTGGTTTCACTTCATAAAGCTTAGCAAACACCATTTGGAAGTCCTCTCATTCAGTGAATATTCTGGCTTCATAATTTTAATTTTATGTTTGCTTGTCAAAAAGCTAAGAAGTCTTTGAATTTTACAATCTGAGCCAGGGTTTAGCCAAAACTAAAACTGATAAGTCATTTCCAGGGTAGTTTTTTTGTGTTTCAGATCCAAATGAGGCCAAACAAAAACTACTCTTCGAATAATGACCATTCTTAATATTGTGAGGAAACTGGGACACACCAGAGCCCTGGGGATGAGCTTAGTCTCTATCCAGAAGAATTTAGATCTTACTCAATAATTATTTTATTTATATGAAAAGCTCCATCAGGTTCTCCCTTAACAATTAAGAGAATTAGCAACTACAGAGCTTTAACGAACACATGCCAGCACCACGCAGCAGGTTTTAAGGGCATCATCTCACCAGTTCCCAGCAGCCTCACTGGGTAGGCACTAGTACTCCACCCAACTTCATAGGTGACAAAAGTCAAGTGACTTGTCTACAGTCTAAAAATAAGTCACTGGTGAAACCAGAGTTTAAACCCAGTTTGTCTGACACTGCAGCCCAAGTTCTTGAGAACTGGGTCTAGAAATCTAATCCTATGAGATGAGCACAGCCTCATGAGAGGGTATTCTTTGTGGGAAATGAAAATACAGTGTGAAGGAAAGCCCAGTGCAGACTGGCTTTGTCATGGAAGCCTGCATTTGTGCTGTGCAGACACTGGAGTGTAGGTGGCATCAGCGGTGAGGGATACAGTAAGTCAAACACAAGGAGTAGGAAATGGATAAGTAATTTGGATGCCACTTAGATGTCAATGTTATGAGATTGAGGGTTTATAGTTGGAGGGAGTGGAAAATAAAGTTGGATAGGTAGAGCTGACTCCTGACAAGTTTAAAGCTTGGTTGAATGCAGACTTGGTTCATTTGGTGTAAAGAGTCCAGGTGATGATGAGCCAGGACATGTTTTAACCTAGCAGCATTTTAGGAAGATTCAGTGCATCATCAGCTATGAGAGACGGAAGAAGGGAGACCAGCCTGACATACCACGATAACCTCTGCAAGACTCAAGATGAGGGTCTGGCCTGGAATGGTGGCAAGAGGGAATGTACAGCATGGAGTGTTCTCATGGTATCTCATGATACGACTTGACTGATGAAAGGATCACTTTTAGCAATTATAGGAACAGTATTAATTCAGTGACAGTCTGTCATGTTCAAATTAATGTAATGGAGGTTTCAGATAATTTCTTTAGCATGCATTTTGTGACTAAGTCTTGCCTGTTTTATGAAGTTTGATTTTAGCATTTTAGCTTAGTTTTCTAATTTCACTTGCTTTGTAGAATAAAACCTTTGTGAATTGTCTGTTGTTTAAAAAAATCTTACTATTAATGGGCAAGATTTCATTTTTAATTGTTTTGTTCAGTTGTTAGTTTTTTGTTATGTTTACGGTATGTTTTAATGGTTTTCTGCTTCCCTAATTTAACTTACAAATTCACTTTTATCCCCATTACTTTGTGCTGGTTTTTATTTCCACAGTTTAAGGTACCTTATATTTTATGCTTTTTGATTTCTTTTTATCATACACACTTATCAAACTGTTGGGCACATAGAACATTTACTGAATCAATGATTAATCTGATTTAAAAAACACTTTATTTTTCCCAAGTGTCAAGAATATTTAAACATTAATATTCAATATTACTTTTCAAATCCCCTGTTTTGGCTTCGCTTTAGAATGTAATTCCCTAAGGACAGAGTCTGCCATATGTGACTTCGTGTCTCCCTGAGAACCTAGCCCAGTGTCTGGCCCAGGCTGGGAAAACATTCATTGAACAAATGTGCAGTTTCTTTACTTGAATAACTACATTCTTATTACAAATAATGATTCCAGGGCTCCAACTATGTCAAGACTCCTTGGGAAAGCAACAACACATATTCTGTATTTGTGTTATTCTTCTGTTGGAACAAACAGCTATGTGAGCCTGTGTGTTTGCACGTCCATGTGCATGCACGCATGCGATCTGATTCTCAATGTGTCACTAGCGAACGCCTGTTTCTGCAAGTTGATGCCAGCTACCCAGGAAAGCAGGAGAGAAGGTGGTAGCATCTTCCAGACAGACAGTGGCAGAGATGGGCCCAAAGGGGACCAGGATCTCTCACAATCTCTGTGCTCAACATAGAACTGCCATCTAAAATAAAATCTTTTGTCTCAAAACACTAAGTAAAGCAATTACAAAAGTACGAAGTATTTGTGTAATTTTCTTTATATCACAGTAAGTTTAAAAAGTGACAAAGATATTTATTTCTAAAAGTAATTTGATTCAGTTGTTAGTTTTTTGTTATGTTTATGGTATGTTTTAATGGTTTTCTGCTTCCCTAACAACTTTAAAAAGCCTTTTGAAAATTAGAAATGACCTATAATTCTCACTTGATACACATTTGGTCAGAGGACACTAGCCACTCTTACAGACATATTTTAACAAAAACTTTGGATCTACTTGTTTCCTGGAGAAGACATCTAATCCTGAGATGACTGTACTAAGCTGATGGCCTTTACTTTCAGAAACACACACTGCCCCATGATCAAGGAGGCACTTCACAAGCTGAAATTTTCAACCTCATCTAGTGTCGAAAAGTGATGCTGTTTTAAACCTATGACAGTGTGTAATTTGGGTACTGTTTCTACACTTTGAACTGAATATTGGATAAGAAACTCAGATCCCACCAGAAAATGATAGGTTTTGTTTTTCAAGGACTTTTTGCTAGGAGAATAAATTCTCTTTTTATTAGTTCCAGATAGGGATGAACTAAAGGATGTGCATGTACATGCACACACACACACACACACACACACACACACACACACACTAGTAGAATCCCAGATGCCCAATTTTCAGACCCCATATTTTCATAATTTAACCAACATTTGGGCAATTTCCTATTCTTACCAAAAATTGATCTTACAAACCTTTAGTATTTGTGGTTCTTGTGAATATTATCCAGTAAGGTCCTTGGAACTCTAAATATGCCTAAACCACAGCTGGTAAGTAAAAGTATTTAACAGAGTATTTTCTGCAATGCTTTATCAGGAAACCATTCCAGCCACAAAACAATTCTCAGCATCAGATATTTAGCTTTCTTAAACCCAGATTAAAGATCAGTGATGGTTCTGAGATGTTTTAAAATTACTCTGCAATTGAAAATGAATTAATCAAATTAATCAAAGTTCAAAGTCCTACATTTTGACTTAATATACTGTTCTGAACCCAAGAATCCTCTAATCAGACAGAAGAGTATCTGTAATTCTGGATGTCGGTAGCTGTGGTTACAACTTGTATAAATTCCAAGGACATTAGCCTCTGAAAATATTGTTTGTTTTATTTTCAAATGCTTTCTTCCAAACTGGACTCTGGGATTTTTCCTATTCCAGTTACAGAGTGAATATAGCTACACTCTTAATATTGGCTTCAAATAAGTGGGCTGAAGAATGATTCTCCATGAGAAATGAACTACTGACCCTGTCAAGTAAAAAAAAAATCATGGTGAATGTGCAAGGTAAAGACTGAGGCATAGCTTGCAGACAGGCAAAGGGGAGCAGGAATGGGAAGCAGTTCAGATGAAATTTGTTGTTCTGTGCCATTTGGGGTTGTGCATGGTCCAAAATTTATGTCAGCTTTTGGATCTGTTCATAGCGTCTGAAACTCCCCAGCCCTAGATGTATATCTGGCAGAGCACAGAAGTGTCTGCACCTCGGCAACTCTTTTCAGAGTAGCTGCAACATCTTGAGCCTTTCTCACAGCATCAAGCCACTACATCACTGTGCCTTCCCGGCCTCTGCCCACTGGCTAAAGCATTGGGCCAGACCTGCTGTGTCTTCTGGCCACAACTTAATCACTTGGGACAGCATCGTCTGGGGAGAGTAAAATACCCCCATTTGTCTTGCATCCAGGGACAGCCTCCTGGACTCCGACCTGAATGGAGTGTGCCCTTGGTAGGTGGGGGATATTGGCGATCCAGCAAGGCCAGGGCTGCAGCGGGGTGAGGTGCTGGGGATGCTGGAAAGGAAGCAGTGAAGGACTTGGAGGCCTAATCCTTTAGGATGCCCAGAGCCTTAGGGAAACCTCAGAGTCAAATGGCAACTTACTATTCTTTTATTCAGCCTAAGATATATCAAATAGAGAAATGCCAAAATAAGATTTCACCAATTGTAGCATATTTAAATATTTACATTTAACCAAAACAAAAGTATTTAACATACAAAAAAATCCACATGATTGTGCTGTTCACAAGGTAATTATAAGACTGACAATAACATATCATTGTAGAGTTCACTATAAGCAATATAATTAGTAATGGGTCACAATTTAAGTTGACGTCTAAACTACTTATTTTAACCCAGCTAGTACAGTGATGTTTGTGTCGCCTCACCTGAAGATGACATCACAAGCTGATCCAGGTGGGGAATGGCCCTGAAGGCTACATGCAATATACAGCATGGAGCCAGCCGTAAGTGCCTTATGAGTACACAGGTCTCTGAACTTCCCCAGTCAAGAGACAGAACAAGGGACTTCTGGGAGTGTCAAAGGGAGATGGCTTGAGCAGCAGAAGGCTCTGAACATTTCTGATCTTAAAAAAGAGGCCTTGTACAAAAAAGAAAGAGAGAAAGAGAGGAAGGAAGAAAGGAAGAAAAGAGAAAACACAAGGAAATCTTGCTCTGGGTCTGCAATTTTCAAATCTTTGCAGAAACACTCACCTCAAGCTAATTTATTTAAGTATTAATTTGTTTGTGTACTTCCCACATGGCATTTCCCTCTTCCATTCCATGACCATGGCCAGGTTTGGTGTTCCTGTGAAAGTGAAAGTAGTTGATCCTGATAGAAGGGGAATGTGTTTGGGGGTCCTCTACTGTCAAGGACCTCTGCTTGGTACCTACAAGGTGACTTGCACTGATGTCTGGTCCTCTGAGAGGAATTGCTGCATGATCCCTTCACGTGACTAGACCAAGTAGCTGGCGTCCAGCTCCTATAAGTGTCCTGTGCACCAGGTCCCTCAGGATCCACTGAGCCACTTCAGGGCTCTTATCAACTTGTACGAAAAGCCCATCAGCAATGACCATGTGCACTGTAGGCCAGAGGCTGTCTCGCAATGTTCTGCTTGGCATAAGACTTCTAGAACCTTTCAGGATCCCAAGGGAAAGAGGGCAAGGAAGAAAGGGAGAGCCACTAATAACAGATAGTGAATTTCTCATTAGCCAGGTGGAGTGGAACTGCAGAATCAGAATCAGAATCAGATTTAATCTAAACAATAATGTGACATTTTGTACACCTTCATGTGATAGTTGAAAATGTATAGGTATTGCTAAGCTATATTCTTTTTCTTAAAGGAAACCTTATTTGGAAGCCCAAAGTAAAAACAGGCAAAAAATTGAAGCTTCTCCATTTAAAGTGGGTCATGAGTCTTAAATCCTGTCTCTTTGTTTCCTCAAAAAGTTCCTACAAGGTTTCATAGATGCCTTGGGGTTCCATGGAGCACAATTTAAAACCGCTATTCTATGCAGAGACAGTTAGTGAAGAATTGATCATGGTGATAATGATAACTTTAATAATGAGAATAACATATTGTTCTACAGTTTAGAAAGCACTTTTATGTATGTTATCTCAATCTCTGCATTAACATGAAATAGATGAAGTAGATCCTAATTCTTAAGATGAAGCAACTTGCTTTGGATACAGTACCAGTAACTTTGGTGTCTATTTTTGTTGATGTATTTTTTTGGAAAAAACAAAACAAAACAAAAAACAGAAAAGAGTATTGCGGACACTTAAGACTTATGTTTTTATCATCTGAAATGAATTACTATATAATTATAAGATTACTACTACATTTAATAGTACCATGCAGTTTGATTATACTATAATTAATTTCTCCTTTCTCCTACCAATGGTCATTTAGGTAGTTTCTGACTGTATATTGTTATAAACACTTCCAAAAAGATGAACATGGCCATATCCAAAATAATTTCTCTAGAGGAGACAATGTTAGTTTACAGGGTATAGTCATAAGAAGTTTTATTAAATATTGCTGCTTTGGTATCCAAGTTACATTCCTATCAGCAGTGTATGAAAGTTCTGATATACCTATGTTCTTCTCGACACTGGAATTGGTTTACTATTATATTTTAAAAATCTAATGGAGGCTAAATAATATTACATTATTGCTTTAATTAGAATTTCTCTCATTATTAGTGAAGTTGGTCATCTTTTCTTACGATTGTGGCCATGTGGGGTTCCTTGCTCATGTATCACCTGTTTAAAATTTTTGTAGATTTCTCAGTTGGTTGTCTTAGTGATTTCTTCACATCACTCTTCAGTCACTATAAATATTGGTGGCAGAATAATTCTAAACAGCAAGTTTCTGTTTCAACAATGATCTTATCCTAGAGAGTAAAGGAAAGCTGATATTTTCACACCTTGTCCAAATGAGCAAAAAGTGAGGCCCATTCCTTTTTCATTCACTGATATACCAACTTGTTTTCTTCTTTAACAAGCAAAAAACATCTTTCATCTTCCTTCAGAACATCTTCCATCTTTCTTCAAAACTAAGATTTTTGTCGGGATGAAACCACTAGTCTTCAGTGAACATTATCATGTGACAGGGACTGTATGAAGTTCTTTCTGTGCATTAGCTCATTGAATTCCCATAACGACCCTGGGAGAGGTATTTATTACCACCACTTTCCAGATGTGGAAACTCAGGTTTGGAGAGGTTCAATGACCTGCTCATCATCACACAGTTTTAAGTAGAACAGCCCAGATTTTAGTCAGGTGCTTATGATCTCAAACAGGCACCTACTTAATATTAAAGCAAAATGACCTGCCGGAGGAGTTCTTGAGAATGCCTTTGTGCTTTCCTTCAACTCTGAAAACCCCAGGGACATGCATCTTGCCTTGGGCTCTGAATCCTTGATGAACATATATTTTGTGACTCATTAGTATGTATGTTTGTCCAGAGTCCTCAGTTCAAACAAATACATGCCAGCTTTACCCCCTTGTTTTCTCTTCTTCTTCCCCATCATCAGTCTCACACCCTCTCCATTCATTACTGGTGCATGAAGGGCTCTCTCTTACTCAATGTGGCCAGAGTTGGGCCCAACCTGAAGTTAACAGAGCAAGTGGAGGCCCAAATGCTGAAATCCAAAGACTTTGGGAATGTCCTCTGTCTGTTGCAAACCCAGAAACTCACAGGTTTTAGAGCTGGAAGTGACTTCAAAAGATCATCTCATCCAGCCATCTGCCTTTGTCAAGTGTCAGACAGTATCTCAATTTTGATGATGAGGTAACTGGGACTCTGTGAGATTACAGGACCAACCCAAGGTCATGTGCTTAGGGAGTGACTATGGAGGCCTGAAGCCCTGGTATAATAAGCTGCTTCTTTTATTACATTATTAGAGTATTTCTTTGGAGTTTTGAAATATTTTTTAAATATTTAAACTTTTATAACTCAGTTGAAAACTAAGACAAAACTATGTGTGGTTACAGGGCTATAGGGCTGACAAGAAACACAAAAAGTGGAAGAAGAGAAGCTCTCAAAGGGAAGTAGAGAGGTGAAGAAGACGAATTTTGCTGATTTCTTGCTTTGCACTGAATAAAAATATATTTTGCATTTACAACAGTACTTTTCTGGAAATTTACAAGATGGAGGTAGGAAAAAGGGAGAGGAAGGGAGCAATACATAATATACTACACATTCGTTATCTCATTTAATTTCCTCCCCGCAAAAAACTAAGAAGTAAAAACAGATCCTCAGTCCTTTATCTAAAACCCTTATGGTTAGATGTGTTCCATATTCAGAATTGTTCAAATTTTAGAAACTCAATACAGTGGATATATCATAAATTATACAACATTCCCAACTGCATCTGGGATAGCATCCTGTAATCAAACACATTTGTATTTATTCCGCCAAAAATATGAATATTCTCATTAAGTGGGATTAAATGAAGACTATAAATAGCCTCACATCAGATCAAGTAAGGCTTTGCAGCCAACCAAGTTCAGATCAGGTCAGGCTTTGACATCAAATGAGTCATTTTTAAAAAGGCTCTGTTTTGAGAGATTTCTGGAATTTAAAATTGCAGATAAGAGACTGAAGATCTACAATAATATCCTCTATTATCATATCACAAATGAAGAAATAGAGGCTTAGAGCTAAGTAATTACCTAAATTCCCACGGTTCCATGCCAGAAATGGGAATGAAAACCAAAGCCCTTGACACCACCATCCCTTTCACTCCAGCCATCAGGAAGGGGCTTGTTCTCTCAAGGAGATGGAGGGCAAGTTTATATGGCAGGATGACACTTGTGTTTTGTATTTTTAATATATTCCAGGAGGAGGGCTTGCACAGCATTATGCACATGGTACACAGACTCAAGGCCCGTGAGTTATGAATGCCAAGGCTCACAAATAAGCAGAGGAGATGGTTTGGAGATGCTACAGAGGTAGGGTCAGGAGTCTGGACTCACAATTAAGATGGTTGTCAGAAACTTTCAAAGGAGATGCTAGTCACAGATTTATACACACAGAAGAAGCTTCTACCTGTTAACTTTTGTCATCAGCAGTGAGGGTGAAGGAAGGTCTGAGGATATTTCCTTACCTATTACCACAAGACAGTGGCCAAAGAGCTGACACTGGAAAGAGTGCAGCTTGCATCTTTATGATGGTAACTAGCCTATGCAAATATGACACTTTTATTAATTCCAAAAACATTGGTCAAGCATCTTCTATGTGCCAATATGGTACTAGAACCTACTGGGAATACAAAAATCAGTAAGGCTTATTACCTGCTTTCATAATGTTTTCAAGAGAAAGAGACAGAGGAACATATAAGGTACACAAATACTCAATTTTAATACAAAGTAAGGAATGAATAAAGTCATTAAAAAACATAACAAATGAAGAGTAAGTCAGAGGATTCAAGATGGTAGTGTGAGATGTAAGACAGAGAACTCTTCCCAAAACCACATACACTATGAAAACAGTTAATACAACTAATCCTAAAAAAGCAACAGGAAAGAAGGCTGAACCAGACTGCATACAGACCTCAAGAAGAGAGCAGACCTCACAAAACAGGGTAACATACCAAAGCCTTGATCTGGCAGCAACCAAGCCCTTCTCACATGGCAGCTCACTGGTGGGAGGGAGAGAAATGGAGCAGGGAGGGGTGGAAGCCTAGGACTGCTGAACATTCAGCCCTGGAGATCTACTTAGGGAGCACAAACCTACATTGCATGGTGCTTTGGAGATTAGTGGGATTGGAAAGCTAAGACAGGTGGAATATTTGGAGAGACTGAAATTTCAGCTGTGTGTGGAGGACAGGGATCCACATCCAGCTGGTCTGGGAAAAAGGAAATATGGATGGTCTGAGAGGATTCCTAGCAGCAAGAGGGCTGCTGAAGGGGCTGGGTGTGCATGGAGCTTGCTCTGAGGGAGAAGGGATACGTGGACAAGGTTGTCTGGGTTCCCAGCAGGTTGGGAACTTTCAGGAGCTTCAGGTGATCCATCTTTCTGACTGCCTACTCAGCTCCAAGGACCCCCACTTTAACATGGAGCCTGCAGCAGCTCTTTCCTCTTGACCTGCTGGTGCTGGCTCACAAAACGGCAGTCCCTGCCCTGGCATCAGGCCAGCCACAGGGAGGCCCTGCCTATGGCAACTACAGATGCAAAGCACAGAGGCTTACACCTATGTGCTTGGCCCACTGGTTCCGACAGTGGAGACAGGGACTGCAGCCTGGAAGCCAGAAACAGCTCTTTCCTCCCCTAGGCATTGGCACAGCTTCCCTGCAATCCCCAACATCACTCCAGGGGCTGAGCAGCTCCAGAGGCTAGAGCTTCTGGGCACTAGAGGGCACCACATACAAATATGAAATGTCAAAGAAACCTGGTTCAGACCAAAATCTGACCAACACCAGAAAAAAGCCCAAATGAACTTGAACTCACCAATCTTCCTCAAAGAGAGTTCAAAATAAAAATCATAAACATGATCATGGAGGTAAAGAAAAATATTCAAGAACTCAGGGGTGAATTTAGGATGGAGAAGCAACCATTAAGAAATTCCACATCTGAAAGGGAATATACAATGGAGGGATTAAAAAAAGATTAGATGAAGTAGAAGAGACAGTTAATGGAAAAAAAATTAGGGAAGAGGAATATAATGAAGCAGAGGCACAGAGAGAAAAAGAATCTCTAAGTATGAAAGAATATTGAGAGAACTGTGTGACCATTCCAAATGGAACAATATTTGCATTACAGGAGTACCAGTAGAAAAAGGGATAGAAACTGTCTTTGAAGAGGTAATTGCTGAAAACTTCCCTAATCTGGGGAAGGAGAGAGTCTCTCAGGCCATGGAGGTGCACAGATCACCCAACACAAGGGACCCAAGGAAGACAACACCAAGACATATAATAATTAAAATGGCAAAGATCAAGGATAAAGACAGACTTTTAAAAGCAGCCAGAGAGAGGAAAAAGATCACATACAAAGGAAAGCCCATCAGGCTATCATCAGACTTCTCAACAGAAACCTTACAGCCCAGAAAGGAGTGGCATGATACATTTAATGCAATGAAGCAGAAGGGCCTCAAACCAAGAATACTCTACTTGGCAAGATTATCATTTAAATTTGAAGGAGAGATTAAACAATTTTCAGATAAGCAAAAGCTAAGAGAATTTACCTCCCACAAACCACCTCTATAGTATATTTTGAAGGGACTGCTCTAGATGGAAGTATTCCTAAGGTTAAATAGCTGTTAACAGAGGAAATAAAACCACAGCAAAGAAAGTAGAACAATTAATTACTAAGCAGATGCAAAATCAAATCAACTACCCACAAAGTGAATCAAGGGATAGAGAAAGAGTGCACAATATGATACCTAATATATAAAGAATGAAGGAGGAAAAAAAAGGAGGTTAAAAAAAAAGAACCTTTAGGTTGTATTTGTAATAGCATACTAAGTTAAGTGAGTTAAATTAGACTGTTAGATAGTAAAGGAATTGCCCTTGAACCTTTGGTAACCACGATCTAAAGCCTGCAATGGCAATAAGTATATATCTATCAATAATAACCCTAAATGGTTTGAATGCACCAATCAAAAGACATAGAGTCACTGACTGGATAAAAACCAAGACCCGTTTATATGCTGTCTACAAGAGACTCACTCAAACCCAAAGACATGCAGAGACTGAAGGTAAAGGTATGGAAAAAGATATTTCATGTAACTAATACAGAGAAAAAAGCAGGAGTTGCAGTACTTGTATCAGACAAAACAGACTTCAAAGTAACAAGACATAAAGAAGGACATTACATAATGACAAAGGGGTCAGTCCAACAAGAGGATATAACTATTATAAATATCTATGCACCCAACACAGGATCACCTACATATGTGAAACAAATACTAACAGAATTAAAGGGGGAAATAGAATGCAATGCATTCATTTTAGGAGACTTCAACACATCACTCACTCCAAAGGGCAGGTCAACCAGACAGAAAATAAGTGAGGACATAGAGGCACTGAACAACATATTAAAACAGATGTACATAATGGACATCTAGAGAACACTCCATCTAAAAGCAACAGAATACACATTCTTCTCAAGTGCACATGCAACATTTTCAAGAATAGATCATATACTAGGCCACAAAAAGAGCCTCGGTAAATTCAAAAAGACTGAAATTGTACCAACCAGCTTCTCAGATCACAAAGGTATGAAACTAGAAATAACCTACCCAAAGAAAATGAAAAAGCCCACAAGCACAAGGGGGCTTAATAACATGCTCCAAAATAATCAATGGATCAATGACCAAATAAAAACAGAGATCTAGCAATATATGAAGAAAAATGACAAAATAATTAGACATCATAAAATCTGTGGGACGCAGCAAAGGCTGTGCTAAGAGGGAAATATATTGCAATAAAGGCATACTTCAGGAAAGAAGAACAATCCCAAATGAACAGTCTAACCTCACAATTAATGAAACTAGAAAAGGAAGAACTAATGAGGCCCAAAGTCAGTAGAAGGAGGGACATAATAAAGATTAGAGCAGAAATAAATAATATCAAGAAGAATAAAACAATAGAAAGAATCAATGAAATCAGGAGCTGGTTTTTTGAGAAAATAAACAAAATAGATAAATCCCTAGCCAGACTTATCAAGGAAAAAAGAGAGTTTACACGCAAAAACAGGATCAGAAATGAGACATGAAAAACCTCTAAGGACACCATAGAAACACAAAGAATTATGAGAAAACACTATGAAAAATTATATGCTAACAAACTGGATAAACTAGAAGAAATGGACAACTTTCTAGAAAAATACAACCTTCCAAGGCTGACCCAGGAAGAAACAGAAAATCTGAATAGACCAATTACCAGCAAAGAAATTGAATTGGTAATCGACAAACTAACTAAGAACAATACTCCTGGACTAGATGGTTTCACTGCTCAATTTTATAAAACATTTAGTGAAGACCTAATACCCATCCTAAAAGTTTTCCAAAAAGTAGAAGAGGATGGAATACTTCCAAACTCATACTACAAGGCCACCATCACTCTAATACAAAAACAAGGCAAAGACAACACATAAAAAGAAAATAACAGACCTATATCTCTGATGAACACAGATTAGCAAAGTTAAGTCAAAAATACATTAAAAAAATCATTCATCATGATCAAGTAGTTTTTATTGCAGGGATGCAAGGATGAAAGAACATTAAAAAATCCATCAACATCATCTACAATATCAACAAAAAGAAGAACAAAAACCACATGATCATCTCTGTAAATGCTGAAAAAGCATTTGACAAAATTCAGCATCCATACATGATAAAAACTCTCAACAAAATGGGTACAGAGGACAAGTACCTCAACATAATAAAGGCCATATATGAGAAACCCACAGCCAACATCATACTTAACAGCAAGAAGCTGAAAGCTTTTCCTTTAATATCAGGAATACGACAAGGATGCCCACTCTCCCCACTTTTACTGAACATAGTTCTGGGGGTCCTAGCCATGGCAATCAGATAACACAAAGAAATAAAAGGCATCCAGATTGGCAAGGAAGAAGTTAAAATCTCCCTATTTACAGATGACATGATATTGTACATAAAAAACCCTAAGGAATCCACTCCAAAACTACCAGATCTAATATCTGAATTCAGCAAAGTTGCAGGATACAAAATTAATACACAGAAGTCTGTTTCATTCCTATACACTAACAATGAACTAGCAGAAAGACAAATCCAGAAAACAATTCCATTCACAATTACATAAAAAAGAATAAAATATCTAGGAATAAACCTATACAAGGAAGTGAAAGACCTACACTATTAAAACTAAAATACACTTATGACAGAAATTAAAGAAGATACCAATAAATGGAAACACATCCTGTGGATCATGGATAGGAAGAATTAATATTGTCAAAATGGCCATCGTGCCTAGGGCAATCAACAGATTCAATACAATTCCTATGAAAATACCAACAGCATTCTTCAACGAACTAGAGCAAATAGTTCTAAAATTCATATGGAACCATGAAAGACCCCGAATAGCAAAAGCAATCCTGAGAAGGAAGAATAAAGCAGGGGGGATCTAGCTTCCCAACATCAAGCTCTACTACAAAGCCACAATAATCAAGACAATTTGCTACCAGCACAAGAACAGACCCATAGACCAATGGAACATACTAGAGCCCAGATATAAACTCAAGCATATATGGTCAATTAATATACAGTAAAGGAGCCACGGATATACAAGGGGGAAATGACTGCCTCTTTAACAGCTGGTGTTGGCAAAACTGGACAGCTACATGTAAGAGAATGAAGCTGAATTATTGTCTAACCCCATACACAAAAGTAAACTCAAAATGGATCAAAAACCTGGATGTAAGTCACAAATCCATAAGTCTTAGAAGAAATCAGGCAAAAATCTCTTGAATATAAATATGAGCAACTTTTTCCTGATTGTATCCCCTTTGTGCAAGGGAAACAAAATAAAATATGAACAAATTGGAATACATCATGCTAAAAAGCTTCTGTAGAGCGAAGGACACCATCAGCAAAATAAAAATGCATCCTACAGTATGGGAGAGTATACTTGTAAATGACATATCTGATAAGGGGTTAACACCCAAAATATAGAAATAACTCACATGTCTCAACACCCAAAAAGCAAATAACCCTACTAAAAATATGGGGGAATTCCACTCCTCAGAATTTACCTTGAGAATGTAGGATCCCAGTTTCAAAAAGACATATGCACCCCTATGTTTATCACAGTACTATTTACAAGAGCCAAGATATGGAAGCAACTGAAGTGTCCATCAGTAGATGAATGGATAAAGAAGATGTGGTACATATACATAATGGAATATTATACAGCCATAAGAAGAAAACAAATTCTACCATTTGCAACAACACGGATGGAACTAGAGGGTATTATGCTCAAAATGAAATAAGCAAGGCGGAGAAAGACAAGTACCAAATGATTTCACTCATCTGTGGAGCATAAGAACAAAGGAAAAACTGAAGGAACAGAACAGCAGCAGGAGGCGGAGCCAAGATGGCAGCATGAGTAGAGCAGCTGAAATCTCCTCCCAAAACCACATATATCTATGAAAATATAACAAAGACAACTCTTCCTAAAATAGAGACCAGAGGACACAGGACAACATCCAGACCACATCCACACCTATGAGAACCCAGCGCCTCACGAAGGGGATAATATACAAGCCCCAGCCCTGAGGGACCTGAGCACCCCTCCCCCCAGCTCCCAGCAGGAGGAGAGGAGTTGGAGTGGGGAGGGGGAGGGAGCCCAGAACAGCTTAACACCCAGCCCCAGCCATCCGCACCAGAGCGCAGACACAATGCATGTGGGGGGTCCTGGATACTAGGGAAACAGGGCAGCAAGACCGGTGAGCGGGTGCCTGAGGACGGCGCCTGAGGACAAAGAAAATCGTGGATTTTTCTTTCCATCTTTTTTTAAAATTATTTATTTAATTTTTGTTGTTGTTGTCGTTGTTTTGGTTTGACGAGTGCTTTTTGGAACTCTTAAAGGGACAGGGTGGGACACTTAGTCCAGAGGCAGGGAATCTGGGGATCTCTGGGCACTCTGACCCCCTGGGCAGCAGGGAGCATGGAGGCCCCTTACAGAGATAAACAGCCTTCTGGCCACTCCCCCTCCAACGGGGCACCACCATTTTGGAGCAGCAGCCCAAGCCAGGCCACGCCTACAGCAAAAGCAGAGATAAATTCCATAGCAGCCGGACAGGAAGCAGAAGCCCTGTCTGCACGTCCCTGTCTGCGCGCAGCTGCCCAGCACAAGCCACTAGAGGTCGCTGTTCTCCCAGGAGAGGAAGGCCACAAACCAACAAGAAGGAAAACTCTTCCAGCCGTCACACGTACCAGCTATGCAAACTATCTCTATCACCATGAAAAGGCAAAACTACAGGCAGACAAAGATCTCAAAGTCAACACCTGAGAAGGGGACAGACCTAACCAGTCTTCCTGAAAAAGAATTAAAAATAAAAATCATGAACATGCTGATGGAGATGCAGAGAAAAATGCAAGAGCAATGGGATGAAGTCCAGAGGGAGATAAGAGATGCCAGGAAGGAGATTACAGAAGTGAAACAAACCCTGGAAAGATTTATAAGCAGAATGGAAAGATGCAAGAGGCCATTGAAGGACTAGAAACCAGAGAACAGGAACGTATAGAAGCTGACACAGAGAGAGATAAAAGGATCTCCAGGAATGAAACAATACTAAGAGAACTGTGTGACCAATCCAAAAGGAACAATATCCACATTATAGGGGTACCAGAAGAAGAAGAGAGAGGACAAGGGATAGAAAGTGTCTTTGAACAAATAATTGCTGAAAACTTCCCCAAATTGGGGGAGGAAATAATCGAACAGACCATGGAAATACACAGAACCCCCAACAGAAAGGATCCAAGGAGGACAACACCAAGACACATAATAATTAAAATGGCAAGGACCAAGGACAAGGAAAGACTTTTAAAGGCAGCTAGAGAGAAAAAGGTCACCTATAAAGGAAAACCCATCAGGCTATCATCAGATTTCTTGACAGAAACATTACAGGCCAGAAGAGAATGGCATGACATATTTAATACAATGAAACAGAAGGGCCTTGAACCAAGGATACTGTGCCCAGCACGACTATCATTTAAATATGATGGCGGGATTAAACAATTCCCAGACAAGCAAAAGCTGAGGGAATTTGCTTCCCACAAACCACCTCTACAGGGAATCTTACAGGGACTGCTATAGATGGGAGCACTCCTAAAAGGAGCACAGAACAA
This sequence comes from Manis javanica, assembly GCF_040802235.1. NCBI lineage: Eukaryota > Metazoa > Chordata > Mammalia > Pholidota > Manidae > Manis > Manis javanica. The sequence continues at coordinate 97,536,160 of NC_133163.1, read as the reverse complement.
AACACACAACATATGAAGAATGAAGGAAGAGGAATAAGGGAGAGAAGAAAAGAATCACCAGTGTGTATAACAGCTCAAAAAGCAAGCTAAGTTAGGCAGTAAGATAATAAAGTGGCTAACCTCGAACCTTTGGTAACCACGAATTTAAAGCCTGCAATGGCAATAAGTACATATCTCTCAATAGTCACCCTAAATGTAAATGGACTTAACGCACCAATCAAAATACACAGAGTAACAGAATGGATAAAAAAGAAAGACCCACATTTATGCTGCTTACAAGAAACTCACCTCGAACCCAAACACATGCACAGACTAAAAGTCAAGGGATGGAAAAACATATTTCAGGCAAACAACAGTGAGAAGAAAGCAGGGGTTGCAGTACTAATATCAGACAAAATAGACTTCAAAACAAAGAACGTAACAAGAGATAAAGAAGGACACTACATAATGATAAAGGGCTCAGTCCAACAAGAGGATATAACCATTCTAAATATATATGAACCCAACACAGGAGCACCAGCATATGTGAAGCAAATACTAACAGAACTAAAGGGGGAAATAGACTGCAATGCATACATTTTAGAAGACTTCAACATACCACTCACCCCAAAAGACAGATCCACTGGGCAGAAAATAAGTAAGGACACAGAGGCACTGAACAAAACACTAGAACAGATATACCTAATAGATATCTATAGAACTCTACATCCAAAATCAACAGGATATACATTCTTCTCAAGTGCACATGGAATATTCTCCAGAATAGACCACATACTAGCCCACAAAAAGAGCCTCAGTATATTCCAAAATATTGAAATTCTACCAACCAATTTTTCAGACCACGAAGGTATAAAACTAGAAATAAATTGTACAAAGAAAACAAAAAGGCTCACAAACACATGGAGGCCTAACAACATGCTTCTAAATAATCAATGGATCAATGAACAAATCAAAATAGAGACCAAGGATTATATAGAAACAAATGACAACAACAACACTAAGCCCCAACTTCTGTGGGATGCAGTGAAAGCAGTCTTAAGAGGAAAGTATATAGCAATCCAGGCACACTTGAAGAAGGAAGAACAATCCCAAATGAATAGTCTAACATCACAATTATCGAAACTGGAAAAAGAAGAAGAAATGAGGCCTAAAGTCAGCAGAAGGAGGGATATAATAAAGATCAGAGAAGAAATAAACAAAATTGAGAAGAATAAAACAATAGCAAAAATCAATGAAACCAAGAGATAGTTCTTTGAGAAAACAAACAAAATAGATAAACCTCTAGTCAAAGTTATTAAGAGAAAAGGAGAATCAACACAAATCAACAGAATCAGAAATGAGAATGGAAAAATCATGAGAGACTCCACAGAAATACAAAGAATTATTAAAGACTACTATGAAAACCTATATGCCAACAAGCTGGAAAACCTAGAAGAATTGGGCAACTTCCTAGAAAAATACAACCTCCCAAGACTGACCAAGGAAGAAACACAAAATCTAAACAAAGCAATTACCAGAAAAGGAATTGAAGTGCTAATCAAAAAACTACCCAAGAAAAAAAATCCCAGGCTAGACGGATTTACCTCGGAAATTTATCAGACACACAGAGAAGACATAATACCCATTCTCCTTAAAGTGTTCCAAAAAATAGAAGAGGAGGGAATACTCCGAAATTCCTTCTATGAAGCCAACATCGCCCTAACACCAAAATCAGGCAAAGACCACACCAAAAAAGAAAATTACAGACCAATATCCCTGATGAATGTAGATGCAAAAATACTCAATAAAATATTAGCAAACAGAATTCAACAGTATATCAAAAGGATCATACACCATGAACAAGTGTGGTTCATCCCAGGGATGCAAGGATGGTACAACATTCAGAAATCCATCAACATCATCCACAACATCAACAAAAAGAAAGACAAAAACCACATGATCATCTCCAAAGATGCTGAAAAAGCATTTGACAAAATTCAACATCCATTCATGAGAAAAACTCTCAGCAAAATGGGAATAGAGGGTAAGTACCTCAACATAATAAAGGCCATATATGATAAACCCACAGCCAACATTATGCTGAACAGCAAGAAGCTGAAAGCTTTTCCTCTGAGATCGGGAACTAGACAGGGATGCCCCCTCTCCCCACTGCTATTTAACATAGTACTGAAGGTACTAGCTATGGCAATCAGACAAAACAAAGAAATACAAGGAATCCAGATTGGTAAAGAAGAAGTTAAAACTGTAACTATTTGCAGATGATATGATATTGTAAATAAAAACCCTAAAGACTCCACTCCAAAACTACTAGAACTGATATCAGAATACAGCAAAGTTGCAGGATACAAAATTAACACACAGAAATCTGTGGCTTTTCTATACACTAACAATGAACCAATAGAAAGAGAAATCAGGAAAACAATTCCATTCACAATTGCATCAAAAAGAATAAAATACCTAGGAATAAACCTAACCAAAGAAGTGAAAGACCTATACACTGAAAACTACAAGTCACTCTTAAGAGAAATTAAAGGGGACACTACCAAATGGAAACTCATCCATGCTCATGGCTAGGAAGAATTAATATCGTCAAAATGGCCATCCTGCCCAAAGCAATATACAGATTTGATGCAATCCCTCTCAAATTACCAGCAACATTCTTCAATGAAGTGGAAGAAATAATTCAAAAATACATATGGAAACACTAAAGACCCCAAATAGCCAAAGTAATCCTGAGAAAGAAGAATAAAGTAGGGGGGATCTCATTCCCCAACTTCAAACTCTACTACAAAGCCATAGTAATTAAGACAATTTGGTACTGGCACAAGAACAGAGCCACAGACCAGTGGAACAGATTAGAGAGTCCAGACATTAACCCAAACATATATGGTCAATTAATATTTGATAAAGGAGTCATGGACATACAATGGCAAAATGACAGTCTCTTCAACAGATGGTGCTGGCAAAACTGGACAGCTACATGTAGGAGAATGAAACTGGACCATTGTCTAACCCCATACACAAAAGTAAATTCAAAATGGATCAAAGACCTGAATGTAAGTCATGAAACCATTAAACCTTTAGAAAAAAACATAGGCAAAAACCTTTTAGACATAAACATGAGTGACCTCTTCCTGAACATATCTCCCCGGGCAAGGAAAACAACAGCAAAAATGAACAAGTGGGACTATATTAAGCTGAAAAGCTTCTGTAGAGCAAAAGACACCATCAATAGAACAAAAAGGAACCCTATAGTATGGGAGAATATATTTGTAAATGACAGATCTGATAAAGGCTTGACGTCCACAATATATAAAGAGCTCACATGCCTCAACAAACAAAAAACAAATAATCCAATTAAGAAATGGGCAGAGGAACTGAACAGACAGTTCTCCAAAAAAGAAATACAGATGGCCAACAGACACATGAAAAGATGCTCCACATCGCTAATTATCAGAGAAATGCAAATTAAAACTACAATGAGTGTCACCTCACATAGTAAGGATGGCTGCCATCCAAAAGACAAACAACAACAAATGTTGACGAGGCTGTGGAGAAAGGGGAACCCTCCTACACTGCTGGTGGGAATGTAAATTAGTTCTACCATTGTGGAAAGCAATATGGTGGTTCATCAAAATGCTCAAAACAGACTTACCATTTGACCCAGGAATTCCACTCCTAGGAATTTACCCTAAGAACACGGCAATCAAGTTTGAGACAGACAGATGCACCCCTATGTTTACTGCAGCACTATTTACAATAGCCAAGAATTGGAAGCAACCTAAATGTCCATCGATAGATGAATGGATAAAGAAGATGTGGTACATATACACAATGGAATACTAGTCAGCCATAAGAAGAGGGCAAATCCTACCATTTGCAGCAACATGGATGGAGCTGGAGGGTATTATGCTCAGTGAAATAAGCCAAACAGAGAAAGAGAAATACCAAATGATTTCACTCATCTGTGGAGTAAAAGAACAAAGGAAAAACTGAAGAAACAAAACAGCAGGGGAATCACAGAACCCAAGAATGGACTAACAGATACCGAAGGGAAAGGGACTGGGGAGGATGGGTAAGTAGGGAGGAATAAATGGAGGGGAGAAGAAGGGGGTTATAAAGATTAGCATGCATAATGGGGGGGGAGGGAGAAAGGAGATCGCTGTAGAATACAGAGAAGACAAGTAGTGATTCTACAACATTTTGCTATGCTGATGGACAGTGACTGTAAAGTGGTTTATAGGGGGGACCTGGTATAGGGGAGAGCCTAGTAAACATAATATTCTTCACATAAGTGTAGATTAATGATAACCAAAAAAAAACAAAGGAAGAAAAGGGGGATCACTCCCTGATAGGATAAAACTAACTGTAAATCAACGATTAATGCATGCTTTAAATATCCTTAATTTTCATCACTTAAAGGCATGCTTTAAATATCGTTTATTTTGATCACCTAAAGGGTGTCAGATAATTGGCTATGGAGGTACATTTTTCTGATAATATTCCTTTCTCTTAAAAGAAAAAAAAGCAGTTCCTGTGTGGTGACCTCCAATGAGTTCTACACAATGGTATAAAGGGCATATCAAAGTGTGGGCAAAGGGTCTGTTTGTGTTTATACAGAGGATCAAAGCCTAATTTGGCTACCCAGAAAATGAATTAAGATACAATATGAAGAAGAACTTCCAACGTCAGCACTCTCTGGAAGAGTCATACCAGAAGATGATCATCAAAAAAACCTCAACAAAGATCCAGGCGATGCTGAAGTTGTAGCTGCATTCATCCCAGCGGTTCCTGGACTTGCTATTGGAGTGAAGAAGGAGATATCTAAGCTGGCCTGTGCATACAGTGAAACAACAAATTTGACTGGGTCTATACTGTTGGAACTCAACCAAGAATTAGGAGAAGTGCAAGTTGTAGCACTCCAAAATCTTACAACTACAGACTATCTACTGTTAAAAGAACATATGGGATGTGAACAGTTCACAGGAATGGGTTGTTTTAATTTGTCTGATTTTTCTCAGACTGTTCAAGTTCAGTTGGACAATCTCCACCATATCATAGATAAGTTTTCACAAATGCCTAGGGTACCTAACTGGTTTTCTTGGTTTCACTGGAGATGGCTGGTAATTATAGGTCTGCTTTGGTTATGTAACTGTATTCCTATTATGTTAATGTGTGTATGCAATTTAATTTGTAGTTTAAAACCTATACATGCTTAAGTTACTCTACAAGAAGATATGTCAAAGAAATAATCAATTTTCCCATGTTATCTTCCATCTGCTACTCCTATAGCTTTTCTTCTTCCTTCCTAATTACAACCCTTAAGTAGAATTCGTGCCTCATATTGAATTTACCGAGTATCATAATTCTTCCAAGTGGTAAAGATACCTCAAGACAAATACTGGGCATAAAAGCCACAGGGCATAAATCTGCAAAGAAGTAAAAAGCTATCCTTTTCAAACAATATTGCTTCTCTCTCACTTACCGACTTTACATTTCCCTGTATGGCCCTGGAAGATGACTGGTTAGCCAGAGAACGGTAAGATTCCTCAAGGGAGGAACAACCTAAGACAGGCACAGTCACAGGGGGGCCATCAGGTGAGAAATTGGGGATCAACAGAGGTGAGGCTTAGAACCTCACACCCCCTGTTTTGAGAGAAATCTTCTGCATCTGTGGATGTTTTATTGCCCTTGTCTAGCTTGGATTAGCACTTAGTCTACAGGCACACACCTGATCATCTAAATTTGCTCTCTTACAGCACTAAACTATGTTTTCTACCTCTATCTTGCATCTACCTACCATTTCAGCATTTTATTAAAAATAATAATAATAATAATAAGGGAGAAATGTGGGATTCATGTGTAAATCAAGTATAAAAATCAAATGAATATTCATATTTGACCTGATTGTTTATAGTTCATAATATGTGATCAAAACTGAAAGTTTCTGTGATGACTGCCCTTGCACTGTTCACCATGTAAGGAGTTACTCACTATGTAAGAACTTGTTCACCATGTAAGAACTTGTTCTTTATGCTTCAGAAGATTGGAGACTGACGAGAATTAGACTTGTGGTGGATTAATGATTGTACATTGAGCATTGAGTCCCCTATACAGAATTTTATTGTTGTTAACAACCATTTGATCAATAAGTATGAGAGATGCCCTCTCAAAAAAAGAAAAAAACAGCAGCAGACTCACAGAACCCAAGAATGGACTAACAGTTGCTAAAGAGAAAGGGACTGGGGAAGGTGGGTGGTAAGAAAGGGATCATTTGAATTAGGCGCATCACGATTAGCATCACGATTAGCACACATAACGTGGCAGGGGAGGGCACGGGGAAGGTTGTATAGCACAGAGAAGACAAGTAGTGACTCGATAGCATCTTACGCTCATGGACAGTGGCTGTAAAGGGGTATGTGGTGAGGACTTGATAATTGGGGGAATACAATAACCACAATGTTGCTCATGTGATTGTATATTGATACCAAAAAAAAGAGTAAGTCAAAGAAAGGATGGTGAATTAGCTCTCAAAGCAGTTCACACCAAATTAATGGAGTGTCTCAAGTTCTGTATCAAACAGACCTAAGACTAATGGCACAACTGCAGCCTGCAGGCAGCCCAGAAAGTTTGTTTTTTTTCCATGAAGGACTCAGATGACCGACATTGGGCAAAACCCTGTTGGAATGAAGTCAGTCAGATAACCAAATCCAAGTACATCATCCTGTTCCTACTGTGAAAGGCAGCAGAGCCTCCTAACGTTTATGTGCTTGGCTTTTGTATCTCAAGCTGTGACTTCGTCAGGAAACGATTGGGATTTATTACTTGGATGCTAACAGCTTAAGAATAAATGATTAAGAACCCAGAATGAATTAAATGTTATTCAAGGTCCTGCCTGGGTTGAAAAGTGTAAGAAGGATGCCTTAATGCAAAAGTATTTTATCAGTGTTTGCTAATGCCTGAAAACCCATATGAGGAGTCCTTTGAGCACAGATGTTTTACTCTGTTAAACTACAGATATTCCAACTAATGTAACATCAACATGCTGCCAGATACTTATGCCTCGGGCAGAATAAATATGTAATCTTTAAAAAAAAAAACCGTAACAAATAAAGTGCTGCAGGATTTCTATAGTCATCTAACCAGAAAGTTCAGGAAGGGCTTTGGAAATGGTTACTGAAGAAAGGGTAGGATTGGAGATGAATGGAGGTAGGCAGGATGGCATTCCAGGTGAAGGGGACATCATGAATCATGGCGAGCTGGCATTCACATTTTTGGATTCCTAATTAGAAGGGAAGCTATAAACCTATATTTGTGATAGTTATTTATGTAATCCCTATTTATTTTTAGTCTCTATTATGTAATCCCTATTTATCTCCCTAATTCTTTAATTTTTAATGAACTTTAAGACTTCATAAATGATTCAGTGATTTTTGGTAAATTTATAAGGTTGTGAAACCATCATCACAATTCTGTTTTAGACCATTTCTATCACCCAGCAAGAGTCCTTGTAGTCAGTTCCTGCTCCTACCCTTAGCTGAGGCAATCAATGACCTGTTGCCTATGAATTTCTATTTTCTGAAAAGATAAAATAGTTCAAATGAAACAGATGAAATAAATGAAATAAAAGATATGTAGTCTTTTGCATTTGACATTTTTCACTTAAATATTTTGAGGTGCACTCATGTTGTAACATGTATCAGTAGTTCATTCTTTTGATGTTGAAGTATATTTCACTGCATCAATATACCACATGTGTTTATATATTCACTAGTTGATGGATTTTGTATGGTTTCCAATCTTTGGCTACTGGGCATAATGCAATGAATATCTTCAAAGAAAGTTCTGCTTGGACATATGTTTTCATTTCTGTTAGGTGGATTACTCAATCTACTAAGATTACTGGGTTTTAGGAAAACTAAGTTTTTAAGAAACTGACAAATTGTTTTTAAACTGACTGTATCATTTTACATCCTTACTAGCAAGGTATGAAGCTGTTTCTCCACATTCTTTACAACACTTGGCATTGTCTGTCTTTTTTATTATAGTCAGTCTTGTATGCAATTCACTGTGATTTTAAAATGTATATCTCCTAAATATCTAATGATATTGAACACCCTCTCATGTGCTTGGTGGCTATATGTATGTCTTTTTTGATATGTCTATATATCTCTTATAAAGTGTATGATTTGCAAGTATTTTTTTCCCAGTGTCTGGTTTAGCTTTTCATTTTCTTAAAGGTATCTTTTGAAACACTTAATTAATTTTAATGAATCCCATTTATCAATTAATTTTAATGAATTTTAAATGAATTAATTTTAATGAATTAAATTTATCAATTAATTTTAATGAATCCCATTTATCAATTATGGAACTCTTTTTGGATCTTACCTTTAGTATTGGATCTAATAACTCATTGATTAATCCAAAGTCATGAAGATTTTCTCCTATTTTTTCTTCTAGAAATTTTTTGAGTTCTTCCATTTAGGTCTATAATGCATTTTGAGTTAGTTTTTTATTATGGTGTGAGGTAACTGTCTAAGTTTGTTTTAATTTGTTTTGCAAATGGGTACCAAATTGTCCCAGTATTGTAAAAAACACTATGCCTTCTCCTTTGAATTACCTTTGTACCGTTGTTGAAAATCAGTTGTTCATGTATGTATAAGGTATATTTTTGGATTCTACTTTACTCCATTGATTGAGTTGCCTACTTTTATGCCAATACTACACTATATTGATTACTGTAGCTTTATAATACACATTCAAATCAGGTCGTATTAGTCCTTTAACTGTTCTTTTTTTTTAATGTTGTGTTGACCATTCTAGGTCCCTTGAATATTAGAATCAGTTTGTTAATTTGTATAAAAAGGCCTTCTGGACATATTTCATTACAAGAAAAAAAAAGGCTTTCTGTTTTTTTCATAGGGATTGCATTGAATCTATAGATCAATTTGGGGAGAATTGGTATTATGAAAATACTGAGTCTTCAAATTTATAGAAATGAAATGTCTCCATTTACTTGTATCTTCTTTTATTTTCTCAGGAATTTCATATAGTGTTTAGTGTATTAAACCATGTATTTTTGTTACATTTATTATTAATTTATTTTATTGTTTTTGATGCTATTGTGAATGAAATTGTTCTTTTAGTTTCCTTTTGCTGGTATACTGATAAAATTTATGTTTATATATTGATTTGCATTCTCTGAGCTTGTCAAGCTCATTTATTTATTCTGGAAGGTTTTATTCCTGGCGTTGTTATTCCCTAATTTCAAAGGTTAGAGCACCTAACAACAGAGTTAAATGGAAGTAGCATGAAGGAACATCTTTTTCATTCCTAAATTTAGGGGGAAAGTGTTCAATCTTTCAGTATTATGAATAATGTTAGTCATAGGTTTTTACAGATGTCATTCATCATATTGAGGCAGTTTTCTTCTGTTTTTAGTTTGTTAAGAGTTCTTATAATCAATGAATGTTGGATTGTGGTAATGCCTTTTCTGTGTCTATTGAAATCATTATGTTTTCCTTTAGTCTACTAATACAATGTAATATATTAATTTATTTTTCAATGTTAACTAAATGTACCTTTCTGAGATAAAATTTAATTTGGTCAGGGTTTTAAATCTTTTTTATATTTTGTAGAATTTAGTTAACTTTTTAAAGAAATTTTGTATGTATGTGTATCCCTCTTTGCCTCTAGTAATATATCTTAGTCTATTTTATCTGCTGTTAAGATAGTCATTCTCGCTACTACATTTACTATTTGCATGATGTATCTTTTTCCATCCTTTACTTTCAACCTATTTGTCTTTAAATCTAGCATATGTCCCTGTAGACAGCTTATATTTCATTTTTTATCAAATCTGATCATCTCTGCCTTTTGAGTGAGGTGTGTTTAGTCTATTCAGAATGATTGTAATTATTAATGATTGTATTTACATTTATCATCTTGTTGTTGGTTTACTATTTATTCCAATTCTTTTTGTTCCTCTATTCTTCTTTTGCTTTCTTTTTATATATTAACTAAATACATTTTGGTGTACTATTTTAATTGCTCTGTTGATATACATATGTACAGTTGTTTTTATTAGTAGTTAGTCCAGGGACTAAATATGCGTCTTAGGTCATCACAATATACTCCAGAAAAATACTAACTTAGTTCTAGTTAAAATATAGAAACTTTGCTCCAATACATTTCCCTCTCTTTTGTGCTATTTTGTCATATATATACATTTACATATGCAATAAACCGAACAACACAATGCTTTAATTATTGCTTTAACAATTTTATCCATTTTAAAGAAATTAAGAAAAAGTTAAAAAATACATTCATGGAATCTTTTGTTTTTGCCCACATTTAACATTTCCTGAACTCTTCAGTTCTTTTGATTTTTGTTACTCTCTAGTATCATTTCCTTTTAGGATGAATGACTTCCTTTAGTATTTATTGTAAGGTATGTCTTTTAGCAACAAATTTTTTTAGTCTTTGTTTATCTAGAAATGTCTTTATTTTGCCTTCATTTTTGAAGGATGGTTTTTCTGGAGACAAAATATATGGTTGGCAAGAATTTTTTTTTTTCACAGTTGAAGGTGTTATTCCACTGCCTTCTGAACTCAATTGTTTTTTATGATAAATCACTGTTAATCATTTCTCTGCATCTGAAGGGTCATTTTTTTCTTGCCGTTTTCAAAAGTTTTTCTTTTCCTTTGACTATAAACAGTTCACCTATGATGTGTCTAGGTGTGGATCTCCTTGGGTTTTTCTAAATGAGATTTACTGAGCTTCTTGGACCTGCAGATTAATATTTTTATTAAATTTGGGAATTTTAAAATTATTTCTTCAAATAAATTTTTATGGTCTGTATTAGTTTCCTGGACTGCTGTAACCCCATGCCAAAAATTAGGAGGCTTAAACAACAGAAATTTGTCTCTCAGTCCTGGAAGCTAGAAGTGCAAAACCAAGGTATTGGCAGGGTTGGTCCCTTCTTAAGAATGGGAAGGAGACCTAGTTCCATGTCCTTCTCCCAGCTTCTGGTAGCTGCAGGCATTCTTGCCTTCCCTGTATCATCATGTTGTCCTTCTATGTCTATTTTTCTCTACATCCAGATTTTCCCTTTTTATAAGGACATCAGCCATACTGCATTAGGGCCCACCTTAATGACCTCATCATAACCTGATTGTCTTCAAGTTCTTTAGTTCCAAACAAAGTCACATGCACAGGTACTGGGAGTTAAGATTTCATAATCTTTTTGGAAGACACAATTCAATCCATAACATGCCCCCTTTGCCTTCTCCTCTCCTCTGGAACACCAATTATATGCAAGGTGAATGATGCCGTTCAACTGGTTTCTGAGGCCCTGTTCATTTTTCTTCAATCTGATTTATCTTCAAGTTTACAATTTTCCCCCCTTACTCCATCTCAAATATGCTCGTGAGCCATCTAGTGAATTTTTTTAAAATTTCATTTCCTGTAATTTTCAACCCGAATTCCATTTTGGTCTCCTTTTACAATTTCTATCTTTTTTTTAAATTGAGATTCTCTATTTGTTGAGTCATTATCATCATCTTTTCCCTCTGTTGTCTAAACATAAGATTCCTTTAGTTTATTTAATTTATTAATAAAAGCTGTTTTAAAATCTTTGCAAATCTAACATCTGGGGATAATCAGAGACAGATTTTATTGACTGCCTTTTCTTCCCCCTGAATATGGGTCAAATGTCCTTGTTTCTTTATATGTTTTGGAATTTTTGTTAAATAAATTTGACAAGATATATTATAATTCTGGATTTTGACTTTTCTCCTCTGAGGGATGCTGTTTTTGCTGTTATTTTATTTGTTTAGTGATTTGCATGGACTAAATCTGTGAACTCTGACCTCTGCAATTACAGCTGCTGGTAACTTTTATTTTTAAGCCAGTTTCTTAGGTATCACCCCTATTTCTGCATAAATCAGTGTTCAAGCAAAGACAGGTCAGAAGTATGCTCAAAACAACTTAAGCCAGTAAAGCTTCCACTCTCTGCTAATGGATCTGAGGATAGGCTGTGGAGCACATGGGAATTTCAGGCCATTCTCAAGTTTGTCTTGGCTTTTGTTTCCTTCCAGCAACTCTTCTATTTCTCCTGAGAATGTGTACATGTTCCACTACCAGGGTTGTTCAAATGGCTTGAGCCTATCCCAGTCTGTCCTGCAAATCTGCACAGTGTTCAGTCAATTCAGGATCTGTGGGCTGCTTATTAATCCTCTTATGCCTATCTCACCTCCCAGAACTTCCTATAAAATCTCTGGCTTTTAGAAAGTCCAGCCCATTGCTTGCCCCAAGCAGGCCTGCAACCTCAGCTAGTGCAACCCCTGGGTGTCCCTATTAGCAGACTACTAAGCTGACCACTTGAACTGCCAATGCTCCAGTATAGGTGAACATTCTACCGTCTGGTAGCAAGGCTGCTGGTTTTCATGAGCTAAAAGAGGCAGAAGATAGAAGAGAGAAACCACTGACAAAAACACCTCAGACTTACACTGTTCTTAGCTGTAATTCAGTATCTTTAAAAAATAAACACTTCTTAACTGTTATATATGTCTTTTATTGATTTCCAGAGCACTGTATGGTTATTTCTGATGATTTTGCCCAGTTGTATACTGGTTTTTGGGGGAGACAGTTGTGCTTGCTTCCCCATTCTGCCTTGCTTGAAGAGATTCTCTCATTTCAGGAGGTTTTTACCTGTCTTGCCTTTGATTTCCTCAGCATTGCGCATTGACTCTCCACTGTGCCACACAATTATGTTATCTCAGATGCCTTTGGTCCTGGCAGCTTGGGAGTTAGACTAGATCAGTATTGGAGATGACTGAGTCAAACAAAATGGATAGGACCTTCATCTCCAATATCTTACTCTGTCTCTAGAAAATAACAAGCTTATTCAAGCACCCATGAGTTTTCTTATCTATAAGCATTCTCTGGAATGTATTACCTCCCCTTTTCAAACCAGCTGCACCTCTCGGAGTCTGCTTAGGATAATCCTCCTTTACAAAGTCATTCCTAATTACTTCAACACCCTTCAACTTTCCTTCTCTTTGAACTCTTTGGTTCTTTTTTCTGCCATTATTTTTGGAAATTACACAGATTCTATCATATATTCTTCTCTTGACTATACTTTTAGTGCACTAGTCTTTCTTATTTCCCCAGGGATATCACATTTACTGATGGCAGAAGCAAATATATTATTATTTTACATGTCTCAAAGATTTTACTAAAATCCTTGGTATAACTAGTGCACAATTTAGAGGTTAGTAGGTTGAATTGAATGTGATCAATGGTGCCTGATTGGTGATAATGTCTTATCCTTTTAGAAAAATTGGAATCATAAAAAGATGTCATACTCCTCTTTTACATGGTGCACATCTATGCTTGCCTAAATCACTCTGCTTTTCAAAATCTAGATAAAATACTTCCTTCATGAAGCCTTTCCTGGTTCTGTCCTTGAACCTTCAGTATATCCTATACTTTGCCTGTTTGTCACTTTGTGTCCTGCATCATCTTTTCATATGCCTTTTTCCATTAGATATGTGCATCAGCTTCAGGCAAGGATTCCTCTCTCTAACCTCATTGATAGACTATCCTGGTATACAATTAATTTACTACTTGTTTACTAAATGAATGAATTAATGAATGAGGCTTAATCTTGGCTTTATAAATTACAGTTAATTTGTAGAATATAGTGGTTGAATATAGAGAATGTGTCCTCTAAAATCAGAAGTCAAAGCTGGGAAGGAACTTACAGATAGATGATCTAGGATAGTTCCTTTTCAGATGGGATCACTGAGGTCTAGCTACATAAAACGACTTGACCCAGTGAATTAGTAGCAGAGATCTCTGGATAGCTAATGAGGTTGCCTCACATGCTTTGTTCTCACATCCTAAGGAATGGAGAACGAAACTGTGGCTTTGTGCATGTTGTAATCAACTATTGGCTTCATCAGATTCTAAGTTTCATTTAGTGCTTCTTTCACGTAAATGAATTTATATCCAAACGCTTTCACTACCAACAGTACAGTGACCTTGTATTCACTTTAGGGTAACAAATTAAAGAGCCTACTCTAACATCTGAGTGACCAGTCTAACTACCAAGGTTCCTCCTTTGATGAAACAAAACTAATAGATCCCAATGTATTGACTGGCCCTTAACAAGTAAATTCAAAACTAACAAGAAAACGTAAACCTGATGTGATTTCCCTAACCAAAACAGAAAACAAATAGACTCCACTCCCTGTGAAGTGTACAGCTACTAAAATTTAACAACAATATCAGTTCTGCTTGATGAGGGCAATAGCAAGTCTTTAGTTCATCTATTATAAAGATTGGAATTCAGGCTGATTTCACAGCACTTGGCAGGTGGCCGAGCATTAGGGAGCTAACGCAGGCAGTATTCCAGCTGTACTTAATGAAGGCAGTACCCAAGACATCAACTTCAAGCAAAAAGCTTATCTACATATGTGGTTCAGATTTAGCAGCAGAACATTGCATTTGCCAGGTTGCTGATGTTTAGGAGCATGTTAACCTCAAATTAAAGAAATAACAAAATCACAATTATAGGTTCTTCAAATTAAGTTAGGTAGCTGACTGCCATGCTTTTGTTTTAATGGGATGAGGGTCCTTTGGGAAAAGGCACTAATAAGTGTGACAAGCATCCCCATGCATAGACTTGTCTCTCCTGTCCTCTTAAAGCAACCTGTGTGTACCTCTTTTATAGCCACCGTAGAATCCTTCCTAGGCCCCCACACCCTTTACCCATTCTGCTCCTCTGCACCATCCTGACTTCCCCTACAGCATCTGAGAATACTATAACTGGAGGTAACTGTTTTCACTAACTGAGGATGTATTATATGCTAGGCTCTCTATTAGCTGTCTTACCTTACCTCATTTAATCACAAGTCTCTTAAATCAGACATTGCTACGTGCATTTTAGAGATGAGGTATACAAGATCAGAAATTAATTGACATGCTTAGGGTCACAGAGCAGTAAGGTCTTAAATTCCCAATGACCTTTGCACTGACACTTTGGTTTCATATTTTCATCCTTGATTTTGACGTTGGTTACCCCAAAGACATCACTTGCAGTTACCATTCTCCATTTCCTTTGTCTAACCTCTGGGAAAAGCAGCACACAGCCATAGCCCCATTACAGTCCCCTAGGGTCTCCTTTTGGGAGAAGGGTTTCCACAGTAGGGGAAAACAATCAGAGAAAAGGCACTTTGCATAATTTTTCCCATGTAGTTCTATATGCCCAAAATATCTTTGGGGAGCCACCCAAGGTGCAGACTTCTATAGTGTGGTCTATAGACAATAACAATAAAAATAAAAAATATGTGGAAAGCCAAGAAACCTTTACTACTATATTCTCATATTACACATAAGAGGTGAGTAAAACATACAAATCTGACATTTTTTATATGAAAGTGTTCTCTCAAAAATTCATCTCTTGCTCTATTTCATATGATAATCATTGTCTATTCACTGCACACAGTTATAATGGTAAGTGGAAAAAGCAGAGAATAAAATCTCATCCATGCTATGATTATAAGAAGGAAAAATTATGAGTGCATATGGAAAATAATTGGAAGGGAATGCAAAAATGGAGGCAATAATTTGTTGGTGTGGTGAGACTGGCATGATTTTCTTCTTTCATTTTGATTCCTATTAAAGTTATTATGGTGTTGCTTGTGCAGTAAATAATTTTTAAAAGTATTAACAGTAAATACCAATTAAAAGTAAAACATGCAAGGTGTGTGCCAACACCATTAGGAAGCATAATGTGGCATTCCTATGTCTGCTGGGATTCTGGATTCTAGTGAGGCCTTTATTCCTAGCGTCACAAAGTACAATCAGTCTCCAGCCGTGTAAATGGGGGGAAGCACCGATGAGGGTCATCTCAGTGCTTGGAAGCGGAGGGGCCCAGGGCATCCTACCGAACACTTCACTGGAAGCTTTTCTGTTGTCTGTGGGCCTGATAGACTAACAGGCATGGTTCTGCAGATCATTTCTAAATAAATTGCACTGACTTCCATGAAAACATCTTTACTCTGTTTTCCTTAACATAATTTGACCCAAACTGCAGTCATCACCTGCATGGGATATGATGATAATCAAAGGCATGGCAAGGTCTGTATGAGAAGTTTTCAACATGTAGTGCTGGAGTAGCAACTTTGGGGACTTGTTTGAAATGCAACTGGTCTAGCCCCTCAGTCTTTCTGGATCAGAAACTCTGGGGGTGGGCCCACACACCTGTGTTTTAACACACCTCCCAGGTGATTCTGATGATCAGCATGTTATGAGAGCCCCGGAACTAAACATACCCTCATCTTGTCCCCACCCTCCATGAGCTGAAGGGGCTAATATTGTACCTTTTTCAGGACTGATCACTTAGCTCATATCATTCATTTACTATTTCAGGTTAAAACAATGAAAGTTATTTAAATGCAAATTCGCTGCACAGAAAAGATGGTGGTATACGATTTTATGGACTATTAACATGTTAGATTGGGTTAATTTGTCAGTTTGCCTTGAAAGAACAGGTTCTATAGGCTTTGGAAATTGAGAGTTTAAGAATAGAGAGCAGTTATGAGAAGACAAAATGTGAGAGCGGGGCAGGAGAAGCTATCGTGGAGGTGGCTGGGGGCGAGCAGCACTAGGAAGCCCTTTAAAGGAGTAAATCTGCGCCCTGCAAACAAGACCCACCTCTCCGACTACCCAAACCAGCATCCCATGCATTCGAACCAGTTCACCGTCCTCCTTGGGAAGTGGCTTGTAAGTAAAAGGTGGATGTACCCATTCTCTGAACATATATTTGGGATTTAGTACTTAAAATGGGCCTACTTGGAAGCTTAAACAATTGTCCAGAAAACACTGCCTTCTTATAAGATGCAAAGCTATTTTCAATCAGAGCAAAAATAATGTGCAAGTCTTGTCTTTGTGCATAATTATGAATCATTTATCCTGGATTGAGCCCTGCTGAGCATGGTTTCATCCTAGGATCACCATAATTCCCCTGAGAACACAGACCTTCTTGCTTCAGCACTTCCCCACTGAGGGCTTATTAGAGAAATTACACAGAAGCTACACGACAAAAACAAAACCTTTACTGGAGACTATCAAAGATGTCACCTACAGCAGCAACATACAGGGGACGACCTCAGAGCCTGTGTACCCTTTGTGTGATGTCACCACTCCTGATCTGTGCATCACTTTGGGTTTCACTGTGCAGCCACTTATCTTGCAAAAAATGAGCAGCAGGGTGATGACAGTGAAAACATAAAGTTGCTTTATTAGGTATTAAAAGAAAACTGAATGCTGAAATCATGGACACATATTTCCTGTCTACATAGGCAGACTTAACCCTGTGACAGCTTGTTTTCTCTCATCACTACACCCTTTTGCCTCCAGAGAGCGTCTCCTTTACAAAGAGACAATCATTTGTTTTGTAGCATGACACTGACTGACTACTCAGTCCCTCATATAATTTGTGTTTGCAACTTGTTCCTGCTGTTTTCTAGGTTAAATATCTGTAGTCTCCTGATTCTATTCTCATGACTAAGTAGGGAAGCTGGAGAGAAGAACAATCATGAATATGGGCTTCTGAGCTGGAGTGTCTGAGTTCAAATCCTGTCTCCACCACCCACTAGCTGTGTGACCCTGGGCATGTAATTCAACTCTCAAGTTTGTCAGCTTTCTCACTGATTTTATGGTGACGTTTATAGCTACATCATGGGTGGTCAGAGAGGATTAAATGAGATAATACTTAGAGACCCCCCAAGTAGTTAAATAGAAGTTGGTTTCCTTTTCTATGCTCTTCCATCTGTCCTGTCTCATCCACCTCTTTCTCCTCTGGTTACATTTGTTGGCTGCCTTTCCTCCTAAAACACGTTACTAAGAGCACAAGGCACCTGTAATGCACTGTCCCTGTGATGGTTTTTCTCCTGGAGCTTAGGTTTTTCTAATAACATACATCTTTATATTTAACCCATCTTTTACAACTAAGTTGGGGAAGCCCTTCAGATATAATTTATTCATTTACAAACATTTCACCATTCTTTTGCCTTCTTATCAAGCAATAGTGAAATACCTTTCTTAAGATGGGAAAAATGTAGGAAAAAATGCCATGGCCTCACACACACAGCTGAATGAAGCATGGTATGCACTCCCAACACAACTCCAACTTCATTTCTAATCATAATTTAAAGTCTTTTTTATCCCTACGGTGCTCTCTCTTTTAAGTCCAATATTCACTGGTACAATACCTTAGTAGCTTTAAAATGTCTCTTTCAGGCAGGAAATGTGAGCTATTAGCAGAGCTATAATACACCAGCTAAAGGAAAAGGGTGATAGGCGTGGGTGTGGGCAAAGGTGTTTTATGCAACCCCACTGGGACATCATCACTTTAGAAAACAATTTTACAGCCATATGGTTAAATTAGCTGGTAGTTAGAGGCAATTATGTGAGAAAGTAAAAATATTTATGTTCTTTAGAGCTCCAAAACTGTCATTTGAAGTGTGATAAATTTTTAAGTAATTTCACCTGCAACTTTTGAAAGATTAGTTCTACGACTAAGGGCATAAAATTGAAACAGGTTGCCACTGTGAAATAAAATCAAACCTATCTCCTCCTTGTAATTTTGCTTGAATTTAGTGCTCATGAAATGTCTCACTGTCATAGAGCTCATGCTCAAATCTTTATTTTCTAAACAACTACAATTTGGAATTTAAGATTTAAAAATGCCACCTTCCCCAGGAAACCTGAAATATGTACATGGGCATACTCATACATACATATATGCACTTCTGGTGCCAAACCCTACTTTTTTTTTGCCATTTTCCTGATGATAAGCATAAGCTCACACTTTTTCCATTATTTTTATTTAAAAGCACATTGGAAGCCATAAAATATAAAAGAAGGAATCACCTACTATCATAACTTCTGCATAGCTATTTTATGGTTGCCCATTACCATTTTTGTCTCTGCTCATGTACATTTACATTTTTACACAATTGTAACTCTGGTGTATATACAATTTTGTGTTTTCTTCAACATTTTATATTGTGCATTTTTAGTAAAGATACACAATCTCCACAACCGTCATTTTAACCAGCTACAAAATATTCTGTTGAATGACTGCACCATAATTCATTATCCTATTCTGTTGGGTACTTAGAGGGCTTCCAGTATTTCACTAATGCACATGGTGCTGTGACAAACATTTCTATGCTTATGGCTTTCCGTTCTTTTATTCTCTTTCCTTGGGCTAGTGTCCCAGGATGCTGACTGTACCAGGTTAAACTGTTATGGGCTTCTTACTTTGGTAGCTCTTGATACCTAAGGTCAAACTGCTTTTCAAAGTGTTTTATCATTTTACATGACCTCTAGCAATATATAAATTCATCTATACCTCTGTGTATTTCAATTTCATAGCAGCATGTTTACTTATATGGTTTCAATGATACTATACATGATTCTAAAGAAATTGCTGTCTCTCTTAATCTTTGGCTTTGGTTGAAGGCCTTTGGTTCCTACAGCTTTAATGGTTAGTATCAAAGCATTCAACTGGAAGTGCATTCATGGACATACACGGACCCAGCCCCAGACATTAGACTTGGACAGGGTTGGGGGTGGGGAAATCAGTCAAATATATATCCTTACTTGTTGGAAGCTAAGCTGCAAATGAACTAAGATGCAGAGGAAAGTGAAATGCAGTACGTGAAGCTCAGTCTCCGCACTTTCTCACTTCATTTTCACCTCTTGTCTACACCAATTCATTGCCTCAGTCCTCAACTCCACTCCTACAAGGCTGTATTCTCTTTTATTCAAGGTGGGACACCAGCTTTTGTATATTACTGTTGATCCATAAGACCTTTTGCCATAGCCTAATTGCCTCTGAAAGTCACAGTGAAAATATATGATTTCAGTCCATCCCCCTCCAACCCTTACAAACTGCTCCCAACCAAACACACAAAAGGCTGCCCATGGAGCCACGCCTGGAACCAGCCCCCAGACTGCAGAGGAGCACAGGGCTAAGTGCGCTCTGGGCTGACCAAGCAGTGGGTAACTTTCTGAGCTCCCCGCAACACGGATCATGAGTTGTGCTCATCTAATCACAAGAGACTGGATCAGAGCCAGCAACTTATTTCACATGGGTCAGTCAGCAGCCCAAGACAGAAATAAGTTTGAATCAATGCAATCAAAAGGTGAAAACCTCCATTAACTGGAGGTATAAGGAGCAAAGCTTATTGATTCCTTGAGTTGTTCTAGCTCTCATAAAAAATTATAGCTTTAACCTTTCATAGCTGATGGTTCTAGTCTAATTTTTATTATGATGTCATGAATAGTGTATGTGCATTTTATGGCAAATGTGCACTTTTGAAAAATGAAAATGCCATATTTACTTTTACATTTTTCTTCCACCTAGAATTTCATCCCCATATTGGGAAATTTCTGATCAGGGCAGCACTCATAAGCATCAGCTCCTTGAGGTTTCTAAGGACATCAGTTTCCCAGCCAAAAGAGACTGAGTGAGATAATAATATAGGCACCACACACTTCTGGAATAATTCTTGCAAATGAGTTTTGAAGGTTACTTGAGCTTGAAAAAGGAACTGCTCTGTACCTGTGATGAATAGCATGCTCGGCTGTCTGTTGCACATTAGAACTGGGCCCACGTGGATGGGAGGGTGGGCTAAGCAGCTGGATCAGCCCATCAGTGGAGATGAATTTGGCCACAGAAGTTTTCATGAGCATAGTCCCAGATTCTTTTGCTATAGTTTGGTTCTCACTTTAGGATCATATTGTATCCTATAAAAAGGGTGTTGTTTCTATCAAGATGCATATACAAAATTAGGAGTAATTAGCATTGAGCTATTTGTCATTTAATGGGAGGAAGTGAGGAAGAACACAATACCTGGGTTTGATTCTCATCCCTTTTCTGTGATAATTCTGCCTCTCCTTCCTCCGCTGTGGTGATGAGTCTTTGAGTTTCGTTTTACAACACTAACGTTAAATAATTGACCTAGTAGGGATGACTAGTCATTCTTTCCCTGGATCAAGACTTCAACACTTAGAAGGAGAGGAAACCCTGGCTTGAAAATTTATTTCAGTGATCTGGATTTCAGTGACCTCTGTCACTATCACCTGTGCAACGTTAAGCAAGAACTAGACTTTAATAAAAAGAGTGAGCTTCTCACGGGTGGATGGCACTTGCCCAAGTTTACAGTGAAAAAAGACCCATGTTTCACACTTTGCAAAATCCTTTCATTTTCTTAAAGATCTGGGATGGGGGAGAGGAAGGGTTATACAGTCAGAACTGTAAATGTTTATAGTCATCATCTTCCATCTTCATTTCAATAACTATAAAGCTGACTCTGGTGATGCTTGTGCTATCTGGTAGCACACAAATGAATGTATTTCTCTGTGCATATAACCCACAATGAAAAATCTGTTGATATTCTAGCTTTTTTAAAAAATCATACTGAAAACATTTTTTCCATTTCCTATAAGATGGGATTAAGTTATTCATCCCCAATAATAGCTCCATGACATGGAAAAGTACTGTGACAGAGAGAATGTGACATCACCACAGACCATAGAGTAGCTTCATGCCTTAATAGGAGTTTCACAGGAAATGGGCAGACTGTTCTGGGGAGAGAAAAGGACCTGGAGGGTACCAAGACCTTGTTGCCAGAAGGTTGGGAAGTTTCTCTGCACATGTACAGCTGGCACAGCTTCCTAGGTTCCCTCTACCAGGGAAGCCTGTAAGTCCCCCATCCCTGCTCCCAGAGCTGACTGTGGGCCCTCCTGCCCTGTTTTCTTTGCCAGCTGCCATGGGAAAAAAGCATGTGGCTGGCCCCACAGGGCCTGAGGAATACCCTGTGACACACATAGCTGAATGAATATGTGTATTTTTAGCCCCGAGCATTGGATGAATTGACTCAGATCAAAGCATAATTGTCTTTAGCACTGTGCCCTTATAACCTACAAGGTGATTTGCAAAGTGTGAATGCCTTGCTTCACACTCCACGATCACTGCTGTCACTAATACTTATGCTAATAGTGATATTATCATTAATAAATAGTAAATAGACAGGGACTTCCCTGGAAAGTCATATATATATATACATCATACTGAAGGAGATTTCTCTCATTCTTTCAGCCATTTTGGGGGAGGACAATGTGCTGTTCTAAGAGCGTTCTGCTGCTTTGAAGAATGTCCAAATGGCAAATGGGATGACCCAAGAGAATTCTGGGAAAGCTACATTGAAAGGGTAATGGCTTTTTGCGTATTTTTGAACATGAAAATTCCCTTGCCCACATTTTCTATACTTCCTCATTTCTGTGTTTGCTTCTAAAGGGCAGAGGGCCAAGGAAGAGCTGAACTTGTTCCAAAGGGAGGTGTTTCTGGCAGGTGTGAGGATTTTCCGATAATAAAAACATGTAGCAACTAGCAGTCGCCTCAGCTGAGCAGCAGCTGCCTCACCATGCTCCCTACTAGAGCCTGCCTTGGAAGTGTTCTTGGCTTCAGAAACTAGGCGGACCCACTTCTGTGCTTCCAACCATTTGATCTTTTTACCACTTAGCCCATCACTGGGGATTCCCAACTACTAAATTAGGAAAGTTTGAAAAACTCCTCATTTCAACACCAATTCCCATCAGCTACGGTAGGTAGAGCACATTGTTTTGCCTTAAGCACACCACCTTCCTCAAAGAGTTTGTGGCAAATAAAAGGACACAGGGATGATATTTAAACAAGGGGAAGAATGTGTCAGCAGGCATATATTTTGGGGGAAAATAAGTTTTCACACTAGAGGTGGGTAATTTCAGAATCTTCCGTGTCTCTGGACTAAACATAGCACAAATGTAGGTGAGAAAATGCTCTTCTTCATCTGGTTAATGTGGGTGAAAGTCACAGTGAGTTGAAACTGACTTCATTTTTATTGCTCTCATGTAGGTAGGAGATGGATGTTAATAATGTTTTAGACATACATTTTTATAAAGGTTTTAGAGGCCTTAGGCCAACGTGACTGGTTTTCTAAGATTTTCTTTATGCTGTTTGCACATTTTTGAGCTGCAAACTAAGATTCTATGAGCCTGTTACTTTCAAGTGCAGATAACAACATGATTGAAACAAATCTCTATTAAAGAACAGAGAAAGATGAACACATTTTCTTCCATTTTATTGGGACTTACGAAATGTTAGAAGTTAAAAAAACATAGTCAAAAACAAATACCCTGCAGAAACAGTGCTAGAGTATTTGATGTTTAAAACAAGAACAGAAGAAAAAGCATTAGTCAAGATATTTCACCAAAAATTAGTAGTGAAGTTGGAAACAAGGCATTTTGATGTGCAGTAAGATCATTCTCCATCTGTGGGCTGTACAAAACCAAGCGGTCAATATTCATTTAGCCCCACAACAATTTTCCTGTGATTAGTGGTAGTGTTGTTATTGCTAATGTTTCTGGAAAGATATCAGAGGCTTGTGTGGCATGAGGGTTTGTTAACTGGTGGATTTTGATATGGGTACTGTATTTCATCATTTTCCCCCCTTTATTTTAAGGCTGTCTTAATTCCCCAGTCCCATCAGGATTCCCAAAATAATAATAATCTTCCCAACAAGTATTTATATTTGTATAATTTGATTTATATATAAAAATAGTGTCATTCACAAGTGTATGTGAAGTCAGAGGCATTTGTGTATGTATTTTTATAAGTGATGATCCCACCATTGGCTCTCCCCAGAGCAGGCCAAGTCGGGAACAGTCTATTTCCGTCAGCTAGAATGTCTGGCTCTTGATGCACAGTACTAGACAGAACTGGGTTGGAACATGAAGTGCTGGGGCCAAGGTCATGGGCTGGATATCACTTAGCTTTGCAGAGAGGATACAACTGTGTCTTAGGGACACAGATACCCCCTGGTCATCTGACTGGAAGCTGCATATGATTGATCTCAAGGGAAATCCAAGTGTGAATGGTCCATTATGATCATCTGTGTCCAATGAGACACATACAAAATGCACATGCCCTACAACAATAGGGTTCTCCTTCATGAACACAGGGTAACCATCGTGTTTCCTAAATGTAAAGTGTTGGTGGGCAATGGGGGAAAAGTTCCTTTGGACTCCACGGTTCTATTTTCTAGGTCACCCACACTGGAACTTTCAAGCCAAGGTTTGATTGTAATTTGAAACCACATTCTGCACTGAGAGAGAATCCTATTTCAAAGTGTTTAGTGATATAATATAGTTACAGATACATATGTGTATATATATACAGACATATATATATATACAGATATATATATATATACATATATATACACACATACAGTTAATTGGCTAGATTTTATTAGTTAGGAAGGCAAGATAGTACAGTAAAAAGAAGATAACATTGGAGTCACACAAATTTAAATTGGAACTTCAAGTCCACACAACTTTTTAGTTGTATAACCTTGGGAAAGTTAAATAATTGACTGTGTCTTGGTTCCCCAAACTATAAAACGGAATATGCTGGGTACCTCTCTTTACAATTTGGTTGACTCTGAACTCTTCCTTGTCTTTCCTCAGACTGTTTTCTAGCTCTTTTCACTTACATGGTTTTGGAATACATTTCCTTAAATGAAAACTCCCTATGCCAGTTAATAACAACTTTGAAAACTCCTCCACCCCTCCCAGTAGGGTCAGTTCCACCCCTCAACCCCACTCCCGACACAAATGCAGTATGTATGCATGTGTGTATGTGTCAGAGATGGGAGCTTCAGGCAGTACTTATCTCTATGCACCTATACTTTGCTACCTTGAGTTCTGTGCAGCTTTCTGCTTCCATCTGGACAGGGCTATTCATGTGGGAGGAACCTCCCAGTTCTTCCTAGTGAGGGAGAAAAAGAGGGAGAAGTGCTAGGAAAAGGTGGTGTTCCAAGCTAGGCAGAAGACAACATCTGAACTGGCACAAGAAGGGATGTCCTCAGCTGTTCCTTATAGGGCTCCTTTCATTCACTCTGTCCTCTGAATGGCAGAGGACAGGTGTGTTTGTATCTCCTAGCTTTTTAATAAAATATTAGAGGAATACTGAGTATACACTAAAAACTAACCAAGTTCAGTTAAATTTAGAAACTAGACTTAGAATAACCTATTTATGGATACACACAGTAAAAAAAAATAAAAAGACTACATAATTCAATTCAGAAACTGACATATTGGGAAGACATATTAATATTCTGAGCTAATAGCTATTAATATCAAGAAAGTTTGCTGTCTTGCTATTGCCCTGTGGTGGCACTCATGTAGCATGAGGCAGACGCTGATCTGATCAGGTATTGTAGCCTAAGGAATGTGTCTTTCAGGACAGACCACCAACAACCTTAGTTATTGATCATCCAGTCTGAAATGGAAATTGGTAGATAGAGTACAAATCAATAAGTGTCCACTGTATTCACCTAGTGATGGATAACTTAGCAGCCTATTTAATAAACCTTAATTTGCAATTCAACTGGTTACACATTTTCCCCCAAAGTATTTATCAGTTTTCAGTAAGTATGACCAGATTGAAGGGTCACCCTAGGTCCCTTCAGAGTCCTAAAGCATCATTCATTTTAGAAATAAAAACTCAACTCTTTGGTATATATCTACATTTTCCTGGCAAACTCTGAGCTATAGATTTGGTTTACTAACCCACTTGTGCAAATAAAGGTCCAACTCCCACCATCCCATGTCATTTTGCAAAGAAACCAATTCACATACAAGTTTCCCATTATGGTAGCTTTAGATAAATGTAATTTTAATGACAACTTGCCCTTTTCCAGGTTTAGAGTTTTCCATACCTTTAAAAAGTATCTGCCCACTTACTGATTGACACAACCATTTAGGTCACTTAATGGGTTGCCGATCTAAGTTCTTAAGACAAAAAATACTTTCTTTAGACTAGCTATATTGAAGGCTATGGTTTCTTTATTTGAGTAACTTTTTACTTTGGTTTGACAAATTCTTCATTTTGGATCTCTCACATATATCATTTTAGCTTTATTTCCTTGTTTGGAAGAAAGATTCTCCTTCCCCTCAATTTGGCACTGGAAAAATACCCAGAATCAGTTTTAGTTAGTTAACAGCTTATCACAGAATAACAGGGCTGAAACAACCCTCCAAAAGTAGTAGAACTTCAGACCTGGAAGGGAATGCTAGAGACCATTTAGTCTAAGCCCTTTACTGAAAGAAAAACAGATTTGACAGTAAGTTGCCCAGAGTGGCATAAGTTTAGACTAAAATTAGGCCTTTGATTCCTGTTCCAGGATTCTTCTGTAGCAGGATGACTCATGAAGTCACTAACTCATTCAAAAACCCTCTGTATTGAACACATACAATTTAAGTCACTAGTTATGCGGGGATACAAGACGGGTGCTAGGCTGATGACAGGCTATTATATTGTCCCTGCCCCCAGGGTGCTCACAGTCCAATGAACACAACATCGGTCTGAACAGGTAACTATCAGCAAGGTAAAACTTCAAGGCATTATGGGAACATCTAACAGGGCACCTAATTCAACCTGAGGTCAGGGAAGACATTTCTCTTCAAAGCCCCATTGTTAATCTGAACAAACACCTGGAATCATTGCTGAGAAAAATATTTGACTTATGGTCCATATATCCCCCAAAGTCACACCAGTGCTCTTGTGATCTACATGCTGGCGAGCTACTCTATGTAGTATTGACTATAAACAGCAGAAAAGATTGACTAAAAAAAACCCCAAACATCTTAGGTAAAAGAGAATAGCATTGCTTTAAGCAAAACAGTATTCTAAGTTTTTGGAAAGGAAATGCAGGAATGCCAAAACTTCTAGCTTGGTCACATATTAAGATGAAATAGGTCATGTGTTCAGTGGTATCATTGCTAGTGAGTCGCACACAGGTTTGAGCAATCGTTGTAAATCACCAGACAAAACAAGCAGATTCACAAGGGCTAGACTCCAAAAATTGCATGTGTGGAAGCAGGAATAAGATGCATTTCCATAGTCCACTGAAGGGGAGGACAGCTGCAACAGACAGGAGATCCTGGTGGCCTGTTGCCAGTTCGGGAAGCCATACAAGTTCCCCAAGGTTTATATATTCCAGACTCACAGGATTGCCTTTTAGTCTAATAATCACTTTCTCAACATAAATATTCTTTTTGGACCATTGGGTTATTCTGCTTTGGAGGGGACTATTTCTTGAATATTATAATGGAAGTCAGAGGAAGACAAGATAATATTTCAAGAATTTGTAATTGGTTGATTATTATAAGATACCATAAACTGAGGTGCACCTGCAGTGAAGTTCTGTGATTGGTCTTCATGAGGATTTCAATATCAATGTCTTCATCTTTCTTGTTATAACTCAACCACACTCAGTATATATGCATTTATAATGGTTTTTTAAGAGAATGTGAAAATGTTTCGAAGGGTCTCTTTAAAAATCAGATAAGCAGCTGCAAATGGGGAAATAACCATTCTGACTCTGTTTGGGAAACAGCTCTGATCACTCAGGGTATTCAGCAACCACACAGGGAACTTATTTAGAACAGCTCTGAATATACCATGAAAACCAGCCCTAAGCTAATTCATCTGATTGTACTCTTGGCAGCTCTTTTTGGATTGCTAACACTTTGCAGCTGTAAAAATAAAACAAAAACACTCTTGAAATAAGTTAGGTGCATATATGAAAAGCACAGCTGGGCTACTCCCCCAGATCATCTGTAGATACAGGATTCTGTTTTTGAATGTTATTTTGCAAAGGGGGAAGACCATGGCCATCTCGAAAAAAAGCCAAAATTGCAAAAAGGATCCATTCACAGTTCTTTTTTCCCCTATACCTTTTCTGCCTTGTGTCTCTGGAAACGTTTTACTGAGCTCCACAGAAACTGCTGTTAGTAACATCAATTTTGGCTGAGTCCACACAAAACCACTAGAGAACAAGCCATTTTTAGAGGCTCAGAATAAGAGAATCAGATGATTGTGGGCATGAGAGTTCTCGACTAGGGATTGTTTCATCTTGAATTCTTTGGATAATTGTTCTGTTCACACGGTCTTCGTAAGAAAGCTTTTATAAGTTATGGGAGTCAAATTACCTTGTTGCCTTTTTAGTGCACTGAGCTGAACTATCTTTCTGGAAAACTTTGAGCCCATTTCCAGCCCACCTAACAGTATGTTCAGAACAATAGACTTGAATATGTCTAACTTGTAATTTTCTTTTCTATGTTGTACGTGAATGTTTGGTCATGTCCAAACTTAAGAAAGTCCCCCCAAAGGAAGTGTCAACATGTATCCCCCATACAATATCCTTGCACACTGCTCATCACAAATTTGATCATGCCATTAAAATTCTTCCCTTTTATATTCACTGCAAATCTTGTAATTTATATTTATGTTTACTTCCTGTTCAGTCTTACCTCCTGCACTCTATTCCATCAGTTATCTTCACTGTCAATAATGAATTACTTGTTCTTACGACACTCCACTTCCTTGCTTTTACAAAAGCTTTTCCCTCTGTCAGGAGCTGCTCTCTGTTTCTGCCTGGGATGCTGCATTTGTCCTTCCTATTCACTGTGACCATCCTTTGGAAGCCTTTTTTAACT
Source organism: Manis javanica (assembly GCF_040802235.1). NCBI lineage: Eukaryota > Metazoa > Chordata > Mammalia > Pholidota > Manidae > Manis > Manis javanica. The sequence goes on along the minus strand of NC_133163.1, from coordinate 97,507,534 downwards.
TCCCCAAGGCAGCCCTTCATGTCCTTTCCCCAGCTCTTCCTGAGATAGTGTGAATTACTTCATGATAAGACTGATTGCATTGCCTCCCGGTGTGCTGGAACACTCCCTGGAGCCCGAGCCTTGTCTTTCCATTCTTGTATTCAGAAGTGCTCTACAGGCAATGAGCAAATAGGACCCCAGCCACACATATCCTTTTCATCTGTAGTGGTGCATGCTGAGGACAGCCTGCCTGTGTCACCAGCACCGGTGGCCACCAAACACTCATTCACCATTTACTGAACAAATTGAGAGTTTCAGTGGATGAAAGAATGACTGAATGATCGTTTTTCAACACGAGTTTAAGGAATAACTTACCAACTGGTCTGGTGATTGCTTTTCAAATTTCAAAATATTATCTCACATTCACAAGTCACCCACCATAGAAATCTGGAAATAAAGTTTCCAGACATTATATTCAGATCCTATTTAAGCTGGATATTTCTAAGCTACAGGCAAATCTCATTTATATGTGGATAGATTCTCTGAATTCTGGTTTATTCACAATAAACCATGTTTTAAAGTTCTTATTAAGAATTAGCACCTACTCTAAATTAATTAAGTGTTTGCAGTGTGGCTTCATTACACAGTTTGAAGTGTAGTGAATTCCCAGAGCACCAGACACATCCATATTCAAATGTAAGCTCACACAAAAAATTAAAAAGCACATTACAGATCTAAATATAAATCCTTTTTGGATCATGGTCCTACTCATCTCTTACATGAGCAGAGTCCTTGAGACTTTCCAAAATGCATTCTCATGCATTTTACAAGACTAGGGAAGCTGGTATCATCCCCTTTTACAGATGAAGAAAACAGGTACCAACAGGATCAATGATTCACTAATAAATGCAACTTGAAAATGACATGAATGGGCCCAGGTCCACTGTCTCTTAGATCATATCTTCTGTCCATTAATTATTATGTTGGCTGCACTTAACGTGCAGTTGTACCTCTGTGTTCAACGGTGCTAAGCAAACATAATCAACAGATGTATTTCCTTTCTTTGCTCTTGCTTATATATTTATTTCCTGGGTATAAAACTGATCCCAGGGTTATATGTCAAACAGCCTTCATTTCAGAGGCATTTAAAATTACATTACTATAGTATTATTAATCTTTTGATTATGTGGGCCTATTGCTTTTGAGAATAAATTTACAATGTTTTAATTGTCACCAGGGTATGTGGTAGCTACTGACATAGTTGTAAGCAGATGTTAGTAGAAATTTCAGTGGCAGTACCAGGTGATGACAAGCATATCACAATATAGGAAAGACTGAAATAAATTTTTATGTTATAAATTATCTGGCTAGATCATAAAATTCAGCAGTGCAGGATAATTCTTGCAATAAGCTTTCTAACACCTTGTCCAGGAAAGGCATGGCTATCAATTTCCCTGAAGCTTAAGTCACAGCTCAAACATTTTCATTAAGAAGAGGGTTTTTCAAGATCTCAGCTTAATGTTCCTTTCCTTAATTCTATCCCATGAGCTCCAGGTAGATCTCCTTGATACCAGGGAAATTATTTCTTTTCTTCCTCTGGGTTTACATTCTCAGCATGGTTGAAGGTATGCTTGTGCTCTTTCTCTTTAAATAACACATTTTTAAAACTTAATCTTTTTGTTAATATTTTGCCATACATCAGTGCACCGACAACAAATAATAATTTCAGTGGGTTTTATGACAATTGGAAAATCCTGAAAATGTTTTTGTTATTAAGCTCAATAGAAAAGGATTTCTTTATTACAACATTAAAGCTTACCTGACCTAAGCTCATTCACTGATGTTTTAAACAACTACACTCTCTCATATAGTATGATAGGTACAATAGCTATTGTGCTCATCCATACACCAATCAACAGATCAGTGGATTCTGGTACAGATAAGTTTGACTCTATAAAGTGTCCTTACTATGCTGTTTTTGAAGTTAATATAATCCAAGTTTACTACTAAGATGGTTTAAATTTTTAAGCCGAAGAGCTATAAAATACCTATGGCTCTTATAGTGCTCACCTTGCCCGATGTGTTCCTGGGTCCTATGGAAATTGGAGTGGAAGGCGAGACATATGGCAAAAGATTCTAGCCCCTTGGTGACAACACCCAAGTTCTTCAAGCTTTTTGTTGCTGTTCATAAATATTTATTGACCAGTCACTGTGCTAGCTGTGGGAGAGACAATATGAGCCAACACACACACATTCTCTGACCCCAGGTAGCTCAGGAGAAAATGGGAGAAAACTTGTTACTCAGATGATCAAACTACAAAAGTTAAAATTGCCTGTGTAGCAGCTGCTTTCAAGGACGGAGTGTATAACTTGATGTAAGTAAATAACAGAGTTGATCTGACCATAAAGTGACTGGTCAGTTTAAGTGGATCCACTGCAGAAAGTCAAGGGGGGTTAGGAAAACTGGCATAAGGGGCTGAGGGTTCAGAACAAGTGGAAATATAATAGGTAATAGGGAGAGAGACATAGTAGAGCAGAAGACAAATGAAAGGGAGAGGAAGAAAGATGCAGATAAGAGACAGAGACGAAAGTAGGTGACAGAACTTTTTACAGTGACTTCAACATCTAGGTCTTCAGACTATATGGGACTTGTTGTGGTGAAGAGACAGAAGAAGAAATAGCCTCATATTTCATGCCATAACACTGACATTCAAGCCTATTCCTACAACCCTGACTGCCCTCCTGTACTATACAGGTGCATATGTTAAATCTGGGGCATCTGTTGTCAATTCTAACTCCACACATTTAAAAACTAAACCATATATTCTGCCCTTTCTACAGAATCTCCAGCCCAGCATTCCCACTTACGTTAATAGCCATGAATTGTCCTGGACACAAAGGTAGGAACCACTGAGACATGCTTTGGCCATCCCTGGCTACTTCCTTCCTGCGTCTCCACAGCCAGTCTATCAGCAGAGCCCACCATCTGTCCGCTGAGATGCGTCTCACGTTCACTCCTCTTCCGGTTCCCGCTGCAGCACCCTGGCCCAGGGCCGTGCGGCTGCAAGCCTTACTCATGGCAGAGCCTTTGATCTGCTCTCCCAGGCTACGGGGTTTTCTTCTCTCCAGTTTATTCGAAAAACATCTACTTAAGGTTTCATAAATTAAATTTTAAAATGTCTTTCACCCCTTTGAGAATTTATAGTGTTTTCTAATACCTTTAGCATCTAATGTAACTTTTTACCTAATTTAATTAAACAATCTCCTCACTGCCTCCATCTCATGATGGGTGAACCTCTACCTTCTACCTTGTACTTTGATTTGCTACATTTCCTGACCAAGAAACATTCTTCACTATCTTCTTAACCCATATAAAGTGTATGTTTTCTTTAGTTCAACTTTGTTGTTTTATAATCTGTTTAAACCCATCCCTACTAGCCATGATGTATTTGTGAAGCTTTACCCTTAATTATTGCATTATGAAAATAAGAATGTTTTTCTCCCTTTTCAAAACAAAATTAATTCATATTTATTGTGGTTTCCTAAATTATGTACCACTTCCAAGAAACTGTGGAGAATCACAGGCTCTATTCCTCGAAGACGTTTCTAAACACCACTTGGTCCTTTCTGACTTCTGTAACTAAATGGTTGTAGATGCATCACATTGATATTTTCTTAATTAAATGCTTTCATATACTGTTATTTAAATGTATTGTGAAGACATTAACTTACACAAGTTGTAATGGTTTGAATTATTCTACTCTTTATAAGCAATGAAGATATATATATTTTTTTGAGAGGGCATCTCTCATATTTATAGATCAAATGGTTGTTAACAACAATAAAATCCTGTATAGGGGACTCAATGCACAATCATTAATCAACCCCAAGCCTAATTCTCAACAGTGTCTAATCTGCAATGAAGATATTTGATAATAAAATAAAAATAGTTTCAAAGAATTCCAATTTAGACATGGGGAATACAAAATTGATAAACTATTGCAAAAAGTAAATATTTTATAAAATAAAGCAATAGGAATTTTATAAAAGCATGCAGTGCTTGTAAATAAGGAGAAAACATTCAGAGATGGCTTGTCTGAGTTGGGTAACTTCCTTGGCTTTTTTATCTTACCAGGTTTCTCTGTGACTTCTGCTTTGTAGAATACTATGGTCAGTGGAAATCGTGATTTTATTTAAGTGACTTAAATACAATCTGACTGGCCTCGTTATAATGAGTCTGGAATAGCTGATTGTGTTTTGTTGTTGACTACATTTTGTTTTGTCAATATTCATAATCAATATTTATCCTGGAAAAGATTATCTTGGAAACAGTAATGAGATACACTCTCCATGCAAATACACGGACATGATTATTGATTTGTGCACACTTAGTAATTCTTCCAAACTGTCCATCAGTGATGGAAAGATGTAGTCTGAGAATGGAAGCTGTCCTGTCTGAGGGTTTCAGCCCTGGGCAAGTTCACTATGGATTCAGTGAGACAGAGAAATGACAACAGAATGTTCTTGGGGTAAAAGGGTTTATACCCAGCAGTAGATTGAGCACTAGAATCACATCTGCATCCAGCAGTCTGCAGGTCAGTAATCTACCTCCAGCTCTACCTCCTCCCAAAGCACTGGGCAGAGCTCTTTATATAGTGACTCAGTCAATCATAGCTCATTGCCTATGGGTGTGGAAGCAGTAGCCTAGGAGTAGGCCAATTACATTATCAAGTAGTTTAGGGTCAGGTGAGGATCCTGGCATGGGAACTTCATTTTCCACATGGGGAATACAAAATTGATACACAATTGTAAGCCACCTGTACAATCTGACAACTATGACTGAGCTGCATTGGCTACAAGACAGGGAACAGCCTCCTCACAACTTAATTCCCCACAAGCCTTTATTGTGCACCAATCAGAATTAATACCCTTTTTGTTTGTGCCTTCACAGAGCTTTGCACCTGTTTATAACAGAATACCTGTAAGGAGCTCCTTGAAGTCAGGGATAATATTTATTTCTATATTTCCCAAGCCCACCATAAAACCACAGTCCAGGAGATTCTAGATAAATTATTGTTCCACTGAACTGAACATATATCTATCACAGACACTAGCATTTCAAGTAACCATAGCATTCTAAAAAACAGATTAATCTTCCCAAAGCATCAGTGAAAAAATTTTCACAGTTCTCAATCAAAAGGAAAAAATCCAAATACTCTAGTAAGACATTCAAGCTCCTCATGGCCTGAATCCAATCCACTTTTCCTGCCTCCTTGCCCACTACTCCTCAAGAAGGCAATAGGCTGACAAACTACTTGCTCTTCCCTGTATTTGCCCCAGTTTTTCTGTTTTCCCTTACCTGGATGTTCACCTCATCTTCACATAGGTAAATCCACTTTACCTTCCAAATATTCCCTTCATGAGGTTTCTCCTCATACTCTCTCCCTGTCTACCTACATCCCTTAATCTATACCAACTGGTAATTAATTGCTGTCTTCTGGGAAGTCCCATACTATTCTATTCATTAGTGTCTTTTTTTATATATTTATGTCACATTCTATCTAGCATTATAGTTTTTATGGCTTTTATAGTTGTCTTAACAACCTTTAGGGTAGCAGCATGGACTTGAGCTTTGAAGCAAATTGACCCAATCCATATTCCATCTCTGCTTCCTCCTAGTCAGTGACCTTGAGCAAGTTACTTGACTTCTGTCTGCCTCCATGTTCCTGGCTGTGAAATGGTAGGAACACTGGAATATACTGCATAGGGTGCAGAATTTAATGAGTAACATATATAAAGAACTTTAGAATAGTACCTGATACATGGTATCACATAGGCATTAGCTCAACCCTTCAGAGGAGTTTTTTTAGATTCTATTACTAATTTGCTAAAAGGTCATACCCTTTCACCTCACTGGTTTCCTGTCACATTTTTTTCTTCTCATCCTTCTCACTTGCCTGATACTGAATTATGTGGTGTTGAGTGGTTTCTCCCCATAGCTGTTCTATTCCTTATTAACTTAATTTCCTTTTCATGATTGAATATTACAAATAGCTACATGTACATTCATTACACATTAGTTAATGTCCATAGAAGGAAAAAAGTGGTAGATTTGTAATATGCAAATAATAGGTTGTTTATTGGTAGATATGGAGAGATGTGGGAGAGGCAGTATTGGGGCAGAAACAGCATTACAAAGGGAGTTGGTGTGTGCGTATGTATGCGGGTAAGGGGGATTGACATAGGGCAGAAATTCAGGTTGGGTGAAAAACTAACCTTTTCTACATGGAAAACTTCAAGAATCAGAAATATTCAGAAACATTTCATGGTTTCTTCAGTAGTGGGATACTGTCAACCCAAACACTTGTATACATGAACATTTGTTTTATGACATCCAACACATTAACATATACTTAATATAATTATATTAACATCATTAACAATTCTGTTTCTTTTCAATGAAAATTATATTATTAATCTGCTTTAGCATTTAGCTTTAAGGAATAAATAGGTATTGACTTAGATGCATTTTTACTAGTGATGTCCAATAGGTGGACACACACTTGCGTATTCCCACATTGTCCTCTGCCCCGCTCCCTTTCCATGTAACTAGCATCCTGACAGTCTGTGCTACAGTGAGCTGTATGCCTTTGGCCTGATTTCATGGGGATGATTTAATATCAAGTATGTATCTCTATGTCTTTGCACCTCACTTAAAGTTAACACCTCAGTAGCGTTTTTCAGTAAAACTTTTAAAAGCTCTTACATTACTTGCAAATCTGACAGAGTTCTGTCATTTTAAACTTGAGTCTTTTACCCTATTAGAGTGATCGTAGCACTTTCAGTCAGAGTATCACAGGCCTATGTGACATCCCATTTTGGCTTCTTATCATCTACAGATGTGTTCGGTAGATAGGAAAAAAAAATAAAACATTATCTCAGGGATAAAAATTTAGATACCAGGGATTTCTCAATTTATTATAGTCATTCTGTGGGTTATCAGTTGCAGCACGTAAAACATGAATGGCACCTGAGGACTTTTTTTCTATTTTGCTTGTGACATATAAGATGGGCTGGTTCCTCTTTAGGCTTAGCAGTCTCATTATCATCATCATCATCATCAGTATCATCAAGCAATTTCCACTAAGTGATCGAACTGAGATGCCAATGTGCTGACTGACTTAGACTTCACTTTACACCCATGCCACCTAAAACGGCCAATGGGAATACTGAAATGTACATACACTGACTGTTCTGTTATCCTGCAGTATTGAGATTTGAAATGTTCAGCTTAATAAAAGATTTCATTGAGATATTTAGTCAATTTGTCAGGTATATTCAATTTCCCTTTCTTGTTTAAACCGCCTTGATGATCTTCCTTGAAGGATGAACCTCCACAGGATCTCTACCAGCCACTGCTGATTAGGCCAGGAGTGGACAAAAGGCCCAGGAAGAATCAATCTACTCACTGACTAGCTACCAATGAAATATTTCCTCTTAAGAATTTGAACTGAGAGAACCAGAATAACACAACAGGGTTCAACTCTGACATTTGATAAAGGTTGAGGGCCAGAATCAGGGCCATAACAAATCAGAGCTTCAAGAAAGCCAAAGTGACGGGGTGCTGGGACTAGAGCCTTGAAGAAAAGCCAGCATGGAGTGAGCATAGGGCAAATGCACAAGCACAGGTGGGTGACAGTGCAAACCCGGGGAGAGGGGGAGAGACAGGCACAGATTCCGGGACAGTTAGACTTCATGAGATTTTATTGTAACCTTTATTCATTGAATTTTTTTTTCTAGGAGTGGGGTGTTTAAAACTAAACTATCCTTGCCAAAGTACTAGTCAGCTAAGACAGGTTAACTTTCAGGATTAAAAAATTTTAATGCCCATTACCTTCCTGGACTGTGATTTTATTTCACACTGATGCTTGAGAAAATTTTCCAGGATCTTGCCATGTCCATTATCTCTGGATACCAAGAAGAGAGAGGTAGAGGGCATTTAGCACCGGGAGTGTGGCTGGGATGCACAGAGTGAGAGAAGAGTGGAGATGCTCTTCTGCCATGAGGAACATTCTGTTAGTCCACTGGGTGTTTTAGAACCAGAGCTGCCCTCACCCAAAACCCAGCACACACACACACACACACACACAAAGAGTGCACAGCAATATGATCTCCAATCCGCAGTTCCCTTGAAAAGTGAGTAAATAGTGATGGCAGGGCAGGAGGTGGACAGGAAGAAGGGAAGGCAGGCTGTAACCAGCCAGAGCTTTCTCTGATTCCCAACACTCTATCTTGTCCTGACCCTAAAGAGGATGCATTTGCATAGAGCCTAGCAGTATATCTCCTCAGCTTTCATCAGTCCCTGTTAAAGAACAGTCACAGAGGAAGAAACACTCCCTGAACTGTTGGATTCATTTGTCCAAAAGGATGTAATCACAAATGCATATGCACATATGCATAGTCCTCTTGCCTGAAAACATATGCAATAATATAAAGTTCTAGTTAAAATAGCACCAGCCAGATGTGCAGTTGCTTTCTAATACCTGATAATTTTGGTCAAAACTATGTTACAGAGTCCAGTGTGTGTGGTCATGTAATAAAAGCCCAAATATAATTTGTCTATGCATATGGAGGTAAGGAGTAGAAATGGGGTTATGAAGAGGATTTCCTGTTTGAGTCCTAGTTTCCTTTGCAATTCACAATCTTACTGTTAGGCTGATACTTTTGCACATAAAATTTTAAAGCATTTATTTGCTACATGTGTATATATAGCAAATTGACAATACATAGTTTTCTTCACTGGAGTCTAATTTGGTAGGAAACTTTTCACACACATAAACAGTACACATCTTTGACCTATTTTTATTTTCATTTAGATTTTGTTTTGCTTGTACAAAGGCAAATTAGATAGACAGTCATGATTCATTTTTGCTTATTTTATTTTTTGTGTGTAAATTTGTTGTGATATGTAAATACATGAAGTAATATAAGTATACCAATAGTAATGTACAATTATTGAATGCTTATGCTGACTAGATCGTGTGCTAAGTTCATAACTTGAATTATTTCATTTAACTCTGTCAACAATCATGTGGAATACTCATCCTTTATAGCCTCATCTTACAGATAAGGAAACCGAGACTATAAGAGGTTCTATAACTTCCTCTAAAATCACCCGGTTAACGAGCAGCAGTGGCAGGGCGCAACTCAAGAGTGCCTGCCTCCAGACTGTACCATCGTAACTACTGAGCCATGTTCTTTACTCTCTCTCTCTATCTCCTACAAAGGCAGACAATCTAAGTTAAAATTAGTATTCTGAGAAACTGGATCTTAAAAATATCACTTCTGACTTACACCTTTAGAAATGCCCTTTAGAATACACGGTGTATTCAAAATCCATCTGAGGCCTCTCAAAACGTCTTTTGATCTTATATAAACTTTACAATCTATGTCAAAAAAATAATCATAGAGGACATTTTTAAAGGATAAGAAGGTTTGAGTTTAGGTATATATTTTAATTTGACAATAGGCTTTTGGAGAAATGGTCCAATTTAGGGAACACTGGTTAATTATTATTATTTTTTAATTAGGGCATTTAGTATTCAGAATGAAACATGTCAATGCATTTGTTTAAGTCTCTTTGGATTACTCAGACGTTAGATGCTCTGTCTAAAGTAGTTTCTCACACGGGGATGATTTTAAAAATACAACATCCACCTTTTCTCAAAGAGATGCTATTGCCCGGAACTACCCCTCCTCTAGTCCCATGGTGAGTGTCTGTCACAGCGAACGGTTTCTCCTGTTCTGCCATGTGACTCGGGGCCTGAGAGGATTGCTGAACAAGCATCTTCTTGGTCCAAATGCAAGGGGGTAAATCAAGAGACTTGATCCCTTTGCTTTGGTCCGGACAGCTGAGCAGGGCTGTGGAGACTGTCTCCTCCTCCCTGTGGGGCTCAGTAAGCTCAGAATCCCATCATGACTTGCAGTGGGGGCTGCGTTTCAAACTGAGACTATCACCCAAGGAATGAAGGCAAAATATGTGAGGCTTATATATCTTCCTGAAACATGTGCTTCCAAACTCACAACAAACTGATGGAACAATCACCCCATCACATGAATAACCTGAGATTAAGAAAAATGTAGGATTTGAAAAATAAATATGATATTCTTCTCCAAGAGGCTTATACCAATGATTCTCATTTGTGAAACAAAAAGCTCTTTCCAAACAGGGCTACTGAGGTCATAATTAATTAAAGACAGAAAATAATTTTTGAAAAGTAAAAAATATGCCTCAAAGTATGGTTGACTCTTTCTGTGTGACAGATATGCAGGACTAAGATAGGGGAAGACCCAGAAGAATAGGAACCCCTTTTCTGAGTGTGTACAGGTTAGCCTTAGGAATAGGTGACAACCTATGGTGAAACTTAGCTTCTCCAACTCTCTCCATCTCTGAGCGTCCCCTAACAACACAAGTCTTGTTATACATAAGTACTTTCTTCTTCTTCCATAGTAATAGAATTATCAGCTCAGTACATGGACACTCAGGATAAAGATGACTACATTTCCCAGTCTCACTTGCAGCTAGATGTTGCCTAGTTCTGGCCAATGAGATAAGAGAGGAAATGACACAGCAAACTTCTGTTTTGCAACCTTAAAGGAGGGGCATTTCCTCCTTCCATGTTGCTATAGGGTGGTGGCAGGCCTTCTTGGACCATGCATATAAGTGCAACACCCTGCAGAGAAATATATTCCTTCATCCCACAACTGCAGATGAGGCTTACAACCCAATGTCTCCTAAATATTGGCCAACTGAGTGGGATGGAGGGGAATGAAACAATAAAGGTCAGGCACAAGTAAATGGTCCCATAGATTGTCTGTTTCCCAACTCTACCCCAGACTGAACACTTCTTGTGGAAGTTTGAGGACCTTACTCTTGGTTACCTTAAGAGAAGGACTGGTCATTCCAACCTTAGGCAGCATGGGGGCATGAGAAAAATCTAGAGGGGTCGGGGAAGGGGGACATTCCTCTTGGAAATTTTCTTAGTTATTACCTAAGTAAAAACAAACCTAAAAATATGTAAGAATTGGTTATGCCTCTGGTCATTTATATAGCAAATGAGTGTGGGGAGAGCTGAAGCACTGCCCTCACTCAGTTGAAAATGAGTCTGGTATCCACATTAAAGTTTAAAACAGGGACTCAGGATTACATCACCAGGTGCCTTACATTTTCCTTGGCTTTGTTCTGGGCTCAGCCAAGCATGAGGAGCTGAAGTGCCGATCCTCCCCCCCAGAGTCTGGCTGGCAATAAAATGATACTACCTCTTGTCAGCTAGGACACAGTTACTCGCATAGCACAGGGACTTTTCTTGTTGAGGTAATACTGGAAACCTGGTCTTAAAAAATGATAATAAAGAATAGTGCTTTACTACAATGACATGTAATATCTTGAAATCTGCAGGGGATTTTCCTACCTGCTGGGGGTTACACAGTGTAAAAAAAATAGCTGTGAGCAGTTTCAACAGTAGATCATTTTACAGAAATTTTTCATGAAAAAAGTTCACATGCATTTTCCAGTATTTATTTATTTTTTATCCTTTCTTTAGGAAGCATCTAAGGAAGAACATAAATTTAGTTTCTTTCCTTTTCTCGCCCACTGTTCAGAATGTCCTAAAGGGAACAAACAGGGTGGGGAAATAAAGTAAGGCTATGAGTTTTATAAGACTGGCATACAAAACTGCCTTCCTCATTTTGTGCTGTGAATTCAATCACACACTTGATTTTCTCTAGGAAAAGAAACCCAAACACAGAAACATACATATACAAGAACACCTTTCATCAATTACTTTCAGAGAAAATCTTTGAGAGACTAGTTTTCTTGTTCTCCTTTGGAACTAGATCTATAACAAACTTCAGAACAACCTACTCGTGGTATCACAACCTTTTTTTTTCTTTTTTGGCATTTCTATACAATTTTTTATCAAAACACCCTTTTGCCAAAATATGGGTCCAAAATACTCACACATTTTAAAAACACTTGAATAAAATAAACAGGAAAATTTATTCTTTATTCTTATCAATATTTCTTCTCAGCAAATGTGCATATTTAGTGTTGTCACTGCCAGTGTGAAATTTAGAGCATTATTTTTTTGCAGGGGCTTCTACCTTTTCGTTAGAAAAACACAGTCATCACAGGTCAGGCCCAGTTTGCACCCAGTCAACCTGACAGGACTTTAAGGATTTGGCAAACCTTCTTCTCTGAGGGGTAATTCCTGTCAGGAGAGCCAGTGTTGAGCAAAGTCCTGAGACATTTGAGGAAATGAAGAACAGTCCAATCAAGAATCACTAATACTATTCTGGTACCAAACAACAGTAACACCAGAAGTCAAACCCAAAGCAAATAAAGAGCAACTCCGGCCAGCAAGGACAACTGCTTACCCACTGCCGCAGAGATGGCACTATCTGCTGGTGACAGTTTTGAAATTAAAATGGTCACTGCCTTTTAACAGGTATTGCTGAACATTGGCTTTGCTGAAGCACAGCCTAGATGCTTTGATCCAAATAAGTCTGGTCCTTGGGGAGGATGATTGATAACAATCAGGCCCCTAGAAGTGCTTCTCAAGCCACAGCCTACCTCAAAGCCAGCCTTTTATGAATAGATATTTACTCACATGAAACATTTTTAGAGATACCATTCTGAAGTTTCAGCCCTCAAAAAGTTTTCCCCTCTTCAACTTACTTTCTCTCAATTACAAAACATGTTTGGGAAAAAGTTTTGAGGTCCTCTTCAATTTCCCTAATAAAAGGCAAATAGTTCTAAGAAGGATGGCCATAGGCCCTTAGGAGTTGAGAATAAGAGAAATATGTGACAGCTGGTTGAGAGCAAAGTCCTGTAGGAATGGGACCAGCTGGTAGTAGGAAGGGAAGCAAAAAGAATGGAAATAAAGATCTAAGGTACAGATGTTGGAGGTGAAAAGATGCCAAAGACTGACTCTGATGAAGGGCCCAGACTTAGTTGGAAAGCACAAAATCTCTCTTACTGTATTGCTTGCTGAAATCCTATAACTTACTAAAGAAGAGGTGAGTGTTCTACCTGACGGGCTCCCCCGACTCCCTGAGATGCAGAGAGCTTCTATAGAAGGTGGTGTGTCTCTTTCCCTTTTCCATGTCACTGGACTGGCTTTCTGTTTGTTTATTTTTATTAAAGACTATTTTTAAATGAACATACAAGTAAATGACATGGGAAGCTGCCTATCTGATTTCAGAGACCCCTGTGAGGCTCTCTTGCCTCTATTACCCTTGATGGAAGCTGAAATTGTACAAACAGAATTACAGGATGTTACAGTGGGGTTAGACTTCTGAAAGCATTTTAAAATCAGGCTCCAGCCAATTCAGGAGCCCCTTCTTAACCTCTAACAGCTAAGTCGAAGAGAACACTTATTTTGGAATTGAGGCTGCTTGTTAAAATGACAATACTCATTTTCAACTTCCAAACACTCTTTTCAATGAGTTTTTTAATCCACCCTAAAAAGCAGGATTTAAGAAAAGAAAAGGGAGAGCGTGAAGAGACTCACAGGAAATAGGAGGGCTACTTAACAGATGGCAGGAAGATTTGAAGAGTCCAGAGGAGGCCCTGAAGACTTGCCTCACTTAACAAACTGTGTAGCTGAGGTCCCACACTGGCTTGATCTAAAAGCTTTGGAACAGCTTCTAAGGTGTCTCAGTGAAGCAATTGTTTACAATAAGATGAGCGCCGCAGCTGTGGTACATAAAAGGTCCAGGGTGATGTGAGGCCATCCACAGACAATTACAGATCTCTTATTTCTCTTACCCTACAGGCAATAATTTTTCATCTTTTCTGTCTCTTCAAATCATCTCTACTCATTGATCCAGATCACCTATGAAAGAAGGGGGAAGTGCAGGCAGAGAAAGATTTAGGGGCTGGGGGCCAAGCTACGTAGAAGGATGACACTGAAAGGGACAGAGAAAGAGATACTCTGTGACTGTGAAAAGAGAGGAAACAACAGCAGAAGGGGGCCCATTTCCTACCCAGCCAGCCTCTGTCTACGTAGAGAGCAGCCTGGAGAGATGCTCAGGTCACCATGACTGTTATTAAACCTGGTCCATTAACACTGTCATGAGCAAATACTTTGTCATCTAATTATCATGCTCATTCTCTCCCTGGTTCCTGGGTAACAAGACATAAATGCCTTCTTTATGGACTGCAGTTATTGTTTCCAAAAGTCATACAGGAACTTGGAGTAGAAACTCTAACTCCAATGGCATGATATAGAAGGTGGGGCTGTTGGTAGGCAATTAGGCTTAGATGAGGTCATGAGAGTAGAGACCCCATGATTGGATTAGTGTCCTTAGAAGAGGAGAAAAGAGACCAGAGCTCTCCCTCTCTCTGCTGTGTGAGGATGCAAAGAAGACAGCTGTGCACAAACCAGGAGGAGAGCCTTCACCCAGAACCCAAGCATGCTGCACCCTGAACTCTGACTTCTAGTCTCTGTAAATGTGAGAAATAAATGTTTGCTGTTAAGCACCCAGTTTATTGGTATTCTGGTAGAGAAGCTTTAGCGGGCTGAGATATCTTCTGTGATCACCTGTCTCAGGAAAGGCCCTAACATTTGCTACCTTGGCCTAGTCCAATAAAGCAATTATTAAGCAATATTTTTCAGTAGCCTAAGCCCAACTTACCTCCTCAGGAAGATAAATTTCCTTATTTGCCACCAGGATAATGCTAACTATGAGTGGAGAAGGAACTCCCTTGTGTTAATGAAAATCTTGATACTGTAGTACTGTCTCCCTCTAACTAATGAGGTTGCAGAATGATCACACCCCTGAATCTTTTGGGCTTGACTTGGTATTAAGTCATTTATAATTAGGCATAAACTACAGCAAGCTTTCTATTTGTCTATGATTTATCCATGGTATCAGGCATCTTTAGGAAAGTAAGCCCTTTGTATTTCTTTTAGCAGCAGAAAACTCATTAATTTGTTGCATTTTTTTTTCCTGATAAGGCTCAAATTATTACCACGGTAATCTTCGAGTCAGTTTCAATCAGCAGCCTTACAAGGGGGAATGGTATGCAGGCAAGTGGAAACACAGGCCCCAGCCACCTGCACGAAAAGCCTTCTGCTCATATTCCCGCACAGTCTGCAGTCTCCCAGGGAGATGAGGATTAGGTTGAGCATGTTAATTCAGGATGGAATAAAATGGCTTAAATCTTTAGGCAGTTCCATCCATACCTAGATATGGCAACATTTCACCGTGCAGCAATCTTGTCAGCAGGGAGACAGAATGCACAAAACTGTCACTAAATTATACACTGAAGCCAGTTTGTATCAGTGGCAGTAGATTTTATGATAGATCCTATGCTGAAGCAGGGCACATAATTTATATCTACCCCACGTTTCTCGCCTCTCCTTGATAAAAGTCAGGAGGAAGGCGTATTTGTATTCTGCTGTCCTCTTCCAAGGGTGTTTAACATGCTTATAGGCCAAATGAAGTCGTTTTGTTTGCTATCTTCTGGCTTCCAGAAATAGGCGGCTCTGATAATGTGCCACTGGAGTTCTGAGTTACCACATCATGATGTAATGGCTTGGGGAGCACAGAGAAACCACAAATGTCCAAATGAATTGACACAATTTCCTGCAGAGGAAGCAATCTGAAAATAATAGGCAGAAATTCTGGCTCCCTTTCCACTTAGTGTAGATGACACCCATCACCAAAGGGGTGTCTGGGAGTGCTCTAGTTGATCCATTAAAGGGAATGCTCATAAAAATCAGGCTTTTCTACATGAACCCACCAAGTCTTCTTTATCTACTGTCTAAAAGAAAATTGGAAGCAGTCATGTGGAGTAAATCACCAACACTGAGATTCACCCTGCCACCCTTTTTAGGTTCGGGTATCACTTCAAGAATTCCACAAAAGGACTGTGCTCTTACTTTTTGAGTTTGCACCCACCATTTCCTCTGCTTGGAACTCTGAATTCCTTCCCCACCCCTTCTTGCCTTGATCCACCCTGGCTCCTCCCCAGGCCTCAAGTCACAGTTTAAACTTGGTCTCCAGAGGGAAGTCCTCACTGACCAAGCCTGGGATCTGGGGGAGTCCTCTCCATGTGCGTTCTCAGCAACCTCATTACCTGTTTCCTTTTACAGCACAGTTCTGTCTACTAAATGGGGAACCCCTGTGCTTTACTCATTTACCCTTCTACCCCCAGCATTCCCCACATGCCTAGTACAGAGAGATGTTTGTTTAAAGAGTATTGAAAGAAAGAAGCCAAACTATAGGATTTGCTCTATTGAAGTTTGTTATTTTGGGTTTTTCTATTTAGGTGTTTCAAAGGTAAAAGATACTTACGCAGTCTGTCAAGCAGACCTGTGGTTTTTGGTATGCCCCTTTATGGTGGAGATTCCATTTGTCCTTTAGGATCTACTCCCTACTCTTCTCTACTCTGTTCTATTCCCTGGAAGGTTGACTGCCCAGGTCCCCAGCTCCTGTGCCCTCTGGCTTTCTGGTGGATTCAGCCAGTGAAGGGTACCATCAGGAGAGGGAAGGTGAGAGCAGAGTGGCATGGGGATACCCACCCCCCCTCCCTCAGCCAATCCCCACTGCCTCCTTGGTGGGTCGGTTCTGCCCCTCTGATGGAAGGCCATGGTTCTTTTGACAGTCTCTTCCCACAACTCCGTGGCTCCATGACCCGGACCCCCTTTGTCCACAGAGGCCTAAGGGGAATGATGACTCCCCTCCCTGAGAGGCACAGCCAGCGTCATCATCCTTATAGGTTTCCCTTAGCCTGTGCATTCCTTTGTAAAAGTCCATTCATTAAATTCTTCCTAATTACCTGCTTTCATAGTTGATATCTGCTTCCTGCTGAGCACCTGAGGGATATGCCTTCCTTCCCTAACTTTGCCCTTGGTGAACTCGGAGACCCCACAAAGGATTGTCACTGCCACCACGCACCCCCTGCCATGGTGGGAGACCCAATACAACTTGCTGGAACCACTTCTCACACTTTCCAAAGTTTCCGTTTTGCTTCCTCTCCTAGAAGAAATATCATTAAGAACTTCTGAAAGAGTGCTGATCCACTTAACTTTTCATTTATTCATAATAATACATACGTGTATGCAGACTCTGTGCTTGCTCCTTGAGACAAAGTGTGAATAAGACAGGCAAGGTCTCTGATCACGTAACTTCATACTGATAGGGTTAATCAGACAATAGACAAGACACACAATTTACAATTGTGGAAAGATGTATGGTGTCAGATTTTTGAGACTATACTATAGTTCGTATAAAAAATATTTCCTATATAGGCCTTTGTATTTAAAAAATCTAATAAAAATGACTTTGAAATATAATTACAAATGTTTTGCATTGTATTTGAAAAGCAGAAGACATTCTGATATGCCCTCTAAACTCTGAATGCATAACCTCAGGTTTCACGTCAGTGCCATGGGACATGCTGTGTACAGCTGACCTGGTGCCCACATAGCTGAACCATCCACTTGAGGCTTGAAGCTGAGTTGGATAAGTGTAATAAGATTACTGGCAGATTAAGGGATGTACATAGTCCCTCTGTAGAGTACTCCTGGTAATGAATCTTTTTTATACATTTGTTTCCAAGTGCTAAGGAAGGATTTTTTGAAAATCAATATAATTTATTATTGTTCACTATTCTAAGGAGATTTTGATCTGGAGTGATGGTGTGTTCAAAGTAGAGGAAATTCTTTCTAAACTGGTATCATGCAATCATCATGGAAGAAATCATACATTTACTCCACTAATACTTGTTGAAATGCTTTGTGCCAGCTCTGGCATGGGCACAGGAGAGGTAGAGTTGGATAGAAGGCAAGCAGGTCTTCGAGAGTTTACAATGTAGCTGAAGGGATTGCCCAGAACTCCAGGGTGGAAGAAGAAGCAACCCTCAGAAAGGCAGCTTCCCTGGCCTGAGCAGGTGGGAAAAAGTGTCCTCCAACAGGGTGGATGAAAGCCGGAAGCTTCTGTAGAACCCAGGGTACTCCCTCCACCACTGCCCCTCCAGGACCTCACTTATGATATCTCTTCCCCTTCTCCTCAAAGAGCATGGCAACCTGCATCCAGCCTGGTTATGCACATTAATGCAAAACAGAATGAGCCCATTCTGACCCATGTACCCTCACGGTGGCCCTGTGAAAAGCACAAAGGTGCTCTTATCAGCACGCCACCTCTGAGCCAGAATCCACTAGAAGAGGTTCTACCCTGGTTCAGTAATACAAAAAGGCAACTTTTCCACTATCCTAATTCCAATCCTGACCCGCCTCACTCTGCCTGAAGCAGGGTACATAAAGTTCAAGAAACACAAAACCCAAGTGTTCTCTTTAGTCTTTAGAGACTCTCTTCTGCCTCAAAAACATAGCCAGCACAGAGACACAATAAGCAGGCATATCTGCCTTTGCTAGATGTTAGCTTCCTTTTGGCACCCTCCATTCCCCTTTTCCCAAAGCAAAAAAGGTTCCTGGTATTTGATCCTAGATTCTCCACTGTAATCTCCCATTATTTGACCTTTGAACCCCTCGGCCTCAATTCCTCTGTTTCAAAGCATCCCCTCAAGACCCTGCCATTTGTGGCTGAGATCACAGGTGTTCATGGGATACTTCTCAGAGATAACTAGCTTGCAGGATTTTCTGAAGATCAGTGCACAAAGCAGTGTCTCTATTCCTGGCTATTTTCTGCATGTATTCTGACATGTGGAATCAGAAAATTTGTAGAGTCAGCCTTCTAGTAGCTCAAATTATATTCCATAAGTCTGTCCAAAATGTTAGTAAAAAGGTGCTGAAGCATCTCTGTCCATAGCTATCTACTCACATTGAGAAAGTGTGATATGATGACAAAGAAATGAACATGACTTGTGTCCCAGAACACCTGGTCCCTAACTCCTCACTCTTTCCCTGGCTGATGTTCCTAGGGCCTCAGTTTCTTTGGGTCTCAATTTCATCATAGCTCTCTTTCAATATTTGGATTTATTATGTGTGAAATAAATTCCCATGACATTATTCTCTAAAGTATATTTTAAAATGTATTTTAAAAACAAAGGAAAATTGATTTTGTATCACCCACTGGTTTCTCCATTACCCTGGCTGGTTGGACTTGCCCAGGTTTTCTGGAGACACAGAACTGCACCTGAACAGGTACAAGAATATGTGGGGATGCTCTTCATCATTGCCCTAAAGGTCTTGCTTAATGAGAAAACTCTTCTCTATCTTTCCTAAGCTACTTAAGAGAAGAACTTGAAGGTCAGAAGTGTGAGGAACTATTCATATAGGCTGAGAATCCAATGCTGAACATAGGGCTGTCTAGCACGAAATACAGAGTGAAAATCTTTTTGATCATTTTGCGATGATGATAATAATGACATCTTGTATTTCTCCAGTGAGTCTCAAAGAATTTCACAGGACTCACATCAATCATCCTTGCCATTTCCCCATGAGAAAGAAGAAGGGCAGGCACCTATGTGATATAAATGGCAGGAGGAGAGTGAGCCATCACACTGAACTGGAGCCTTATAAATTGTTCGTTGCCCCTTGTAACTAAACAGCAGATACAGCAAAAGGCAGGGAGGGTAGTTGGGCGGGTCTCAGGCCAGAAGCTATAACCCCTTCGAGATGTCTAGAAAAGTCAGTGCACCCAATTTTTATAAATGGCAATTTGGATGACCATTTAGTACTGATTAAGGCCTATCTGGTCTCATATTTGAAAATCATTTTGCTGTTCTGATATTTCTTACTGCATAAAACTTGGTTGCCACAAAGTAGTGATGACTGGGCTTCCCCTTAACTCTCTGATAGTCATCTGTATAAACAACTGCTTTTCACTCCCTGATTGGCATCTGAGTTCTTGTTCCTGGGTTCTTTTTGCCTAAAGAGAATGAGCCAAAGAATTCTCATGCTCAGTCATTACCCTTTAAAAATAAATAAGGCAGAGAAGGTATTCAAGATGGCGGTGTGAGAGGTGAAACAGAGAACTCCTCCCAAAAGCACACATGACATTAAAATATAGTTAATACAACTAATCCTAAAAGAGCAACAGGAAAGAAGTCTGCTCCAGACTGCATACACCTGGCGAAGAGAGCAGAACTCACAAAACAGGGAAAAATACCAAAGCCTTGATCAGGTGGGACCCAAGCCCTTCCCCCACCCCAGCTCACTGGAGAGAAGAAGAGAAACAGAGGGGTGAGGGGGTGGAAGCCTAGAACTGCTGAACATCCAGCCCTGGAGATCTGCTTTGGGAGCACAAACCTACATTGCATAGTGCTCCGGGGATTACTGGGATTGGAAAGCTAAGACAAGTGGCATACTTGGGGAGACTGAGATTCCAGCCGTAGGGGGAGGACAGGGATCCACAACTGGTCGCTCTGGGACAAAGGAAAGGCAGCTGGTCTGAGAGGCTTCCTACCATCCAGAGGGCTGCTGAAGGGGCGGGGTTTGAATGGAGCTTGCTGCACAGAAGAAAGGATAGGTGGACAGGGTTGTCTGGGCATGCTCTGCCCAGCAGGTTGGGAACTTTTAGGAGCTTCAGATGCTCCATGCCCGTGGCTGGCTACTCAGCTCTGAGGACTCCCCACAGTGATATGCAGCCCGCTGCACATTCCTCCTGGCCTGTTGGCACTGGCTAGCAAATATGCAACCTTGTCCTGGCAACAGGCCAGCCAGAGGGAGGTTCTGCCTATGGCAGCTACAGATACAAAGCACAGAGGCTTATACCTGTGTGCTTGGCCCACTGGTTCTGAGAGTGGAGACAGGCACTGTAGCCGGGAAGCAGGAAATAGCTCTTTTCTCCCCCCAGGCACCAGCACCACTCCCCTGAAACCCCCCACATCACTCCAGGGGCTGAGTAGCTCCAGAGACTAGACCTTCTGGACACTAGAGGGGGCCACATACAAATAGGAAACATCAAAGAAAACTGGTTCAAATAAAAATCTCAGAAACACCAGAAAAAGGGCTGAATGAAACAGAACTCACCAATCTTCCTGAAAGATAGTTCAAAATAAAAATCATAAACATGCTCATGGAGATACAGAAAAATATTCAAGAACTCAAGGACAAATTTAGGATGGAGATTCAATCATTAAGAAATTTCATATCTGAAATGAACCATACAATGGAGGGATTTAAAAGCAGATTATATGTAGTAGAAGAGATGGTAAATAGAATAGAAATTAGAGAAGAGAATTACAAGGAAGCTGAGGCACAGCGAGAGAAGAGGATCTCTAAGAATGAAAGAATATTGAGAGAACTGTGTGACCAATCCAAACAGAACAATATTCACATTATAGGGATACCAGAAGAAGAAGAGAGAGCAAAAGGGATGTAAAGTGTCTTTGAGGAGGTAATTGCTGAAAACTTCCCCAATCTGGGGAAGGAGATAGTCTCTCAGGATATGGGGGTGCACAGATCGTCCAACACAAGGGACCTAAGGAAGACAACACCAAGACATATAATAATTAATATTAATAATTAATATGGCAAAGATCAAAGATAAGGATAGACTTTTAAAAGCAGCAACAGAGAGAAAAAAGATCATATACAAAGGAAAACCCATCAAGGTATCATCAGACTTCTCAACAGAAACCTTACAGGACAGAAGGGAGTGGCATGATATATTTAACGCAATGAAGCAGAAGGGCCTCAAACCAAGAATATTCTACCTGGCAAGATTATAATTTAAATTTGAAGGAGGGAATAAACAATTTTCAGATTAGAAAAGCTGAGAGAATTGACATCCCCCAAACCACCACTACAGTGCATTTTGGAGGGACAGCTATACATGAAAGTATTCCTAAGGCTAAATAGATGTCACCAGGGTAAATAAAACCACAGTAAAGAGTGTAGAACAATTAATTATTAAGCAGATGCAAAATCAAATCAACTACCCAGAAAGTTAATTAAGGGATAGGCAAAAAGTACAGAATATGATATCTAATAATTAAAGAATGGAGGAGGAAGAAAAAGTAGGACAAAAAAAAAAGAACTTTGGGCTGTGTTTATAATAGCATACAAAGTGAGTTAAAATAGATGGTTTGATAGTAAGGGAATTACCCTTGAACCTTTGGTAAACACAAAACTAAAGCCTGCAATGGCAATAAGTACATTCATATTGATAACCACCCTAAATGTAAATGGACTGAATACACAAATCAAAAGACATAGAGTAACTGAATGGATAAAAAAAAAAAGACATGTCTAAATGCTGCCTAAAAGAGAATCACATCAAACCCAAAGACATACACAGACTGAAAGTAGAGGTAATGAAAAACATATTTCATGCAAGTACTAGGGAGAAAAAAACAGGAGGTGCAGTACTTGTATCAGATAAAATAGACTTCAAAAAAAGAAAGTAACAAGAGACAAAGAAAGACATTATATAACGACAAAGGGGTCAGTCCAACAAGAGGAAATAACTACTATAAATATCTACGCACCCAATACAGGATCACCTACAAATGCGAAACAAATAATAACTGAATTAAAGGGAGAAATGGAATGCAATGCATTTGTTTTAGGAAACTTCAAGACACCACTCACTCTAAAGGACAGATCAACCAGACAGAAAATAAGTGAGGACACAAAGGCACTGAACAACGTATTAGAAAAGATGTACCTAACAGACATCTACAGAACACTCCATCCAAAAGCAACGGAACACACATTTTTCTCAAGTGCACATGGAACATTTACAAGATACTAGGCCACAAAAAGAGCCTCAGTAAATTCAAAAAGATTGAAATTGTACCACCCAGCTTCTCTAACCACAAAGGTATAAAACTAGAAATAAATTGCACAAAGAAAACGAAAAGCTCACAAACACATGGTCCAAAATAATATGCTTAATAACATGATCCAAAATAATCAATGTGGCAATAACCAAATATAAAGAGATCAAGCAATATATGGAGACAAATGACAACAATAATTCAGCACTGCAAAAATCTGTGAGATGCAATGAAGGCCGTGCTAAGAGGGAAGTATATTGCAATATAGGCCTACCTCAGGAAAGAAGAACAATACCATATGAACAGTCTAAACTCACAATTAACAGTACTAGAAAAAGAAGAACAAATGAGGCCCAAAGTCAGTAGAAGGAGAGACATAATAAAGATTAGAGCAGAAATAAATAAAACTGAGAAGAATAAAACAATAGAAAGAATCAATGAAAGCAGGAGCTGATTCTTTGAG
Source organism: Manis javanica (assembly GCF_040802235.1). Classification (NCBI taxonomy): domain Eukaryota; kingdom Metazoa; phylum Chordata; class Mammalia; order Pholidota; family Manidae; genus Manis; species Manis javanica. The sequence goes on along the minus strand of NC_133163.1, from coordinate 97,484,339 downwards.
AAAATAAACAAAACAGATAAACCCCTAGCCCGATTTATCATGAAAAAAAGACAGTCTATACACATAAACAGAATCAGAAATGAGAAAGGAAAAATCACTAAGGACACCATAGAAATACAAAGAATTATAAGAGAATACTATGAAAAATTATATGCTAACAAACTGCATAACCTAGAAGAAATGGACAACTTAATAGAAAAACACAACCTACCAAGGCTGACCCAGGAAGAAATAGGAAATCTGAATAGACCAATTACCAGCAAGGAAATTGAATCGGTACCAAAAAACTACCTAAGAACAACATCCCTGTGTCAGATGGTTTCACTGCTGAATTTTATGAAACATTTAGTGAAGACCTAATATCCATCCTCCTTAAAGTTTTCCAAAAAGTAGAAGAGGAGGGAATACTCCTAAACTCAGTCTACAAGTCCAACATCACTCTAATACAAAAACCAGGCAAAGAAATGACAAAAAAGAGAGAATTACAGACCAATATTCCTGAGGAACATAGATGCAAAAATACTCAACAAAATATTAGCAAACCAAATTCAAAAATACATCAAAAATATCATCCATCATGATCAAGTGGGATTTATCCCAGGGATGCAAGGATGGAACAACATTCAAAAATCCATCAACATCATGCACCACATCAACAAAAAGAAGGACAAAAACCACATGATCATCTCCATAGATGCTAAGAAAGCATTTGACAAAATTCAACATCCATTCATGATAAAAACTCTCAACAAAATGGGTATACAGGGCAAGTACCTCAACATAATAAAGGCCATATATGACAAACCCACAGCCAACATCATACTTAACAACAAGAAGCCGAAAGCTTTTCCTTTAAGATTGGGAACAAGACAGGGATGCCCACTCTTCCCACTTTTATTCAACATGGTTCTGGAGGTCCTAGCCATGGCAATCAGACAACACAAAGAAATAAAAGGCGTCCAGATTGGTAAGGAAGAAGTTAAACATCCCCTGTTGGCAGATTACATGATATTGTACATAAAAAACCCTAAAGAAGCCACTCCAAAACTATTAGAACTAATATCTGAATTCAGCAAAGTTGCATGATACAAAATTAATACACAGAATCTGTTGCATTCCTATATACTAACAATGAACTAGCAGAAAGAAAAATCAGGAAAACAGTTCCATTCACAATTGCATTGAAAAGAATAAAATACCTAGGAATAAACCTAACCAAGGAAGTGAAAGACCTATACTCTGAAAACTACAAGACACTCATGAGAGAAATTAAAGAATATACCAATAAATGGAAACACATCCCATGCTCATGGATAGGAAGAATTAATATTGTCAAAATGGCCATTCTGCCTAAAGCAATCAACAGATTCAATGCAATCCCTATTAAAATACTATCAGCATCCTTCAACGAACTAGAGCAAATAGTTCTAAAATTCATATGGAACCACAAAAGACCCCAAATAGCCAAAGCACTCCTGAGAAGGAAGAATAAGGTGGGGGAGATTACACTCCATGACTTCAAGCTGTACTATAAAGCCACAGTAATCAAGACAATTTGGTACTGGCACAAGAACTGAACCATAGACCAGTGGAACAGGCTAGAGAGCCCAGATATAAACCCAACCATATATGGCCAATTAATATATGATTAAAGAGCCATGGATACACAATGGGGAAATGACAGCCTCTTCAACATCTGGTGTTGGCAAACTGGACAGCTACATGCAAGAGAATGAAACTGAATTATTGTCTAATCCCATATACAAAAGTAAACTCAAAATGGATCAAAGACCTGAATATAAGTCATGAAAGCATAAAACTCTTAGAAGAAAACATAGGCAAAAATCTCTTGAATATAAACATGAGTCACTTTTTCCTGAGTGCATTTCCTTGGGCAAGGGAAACAAAATAAAAAATGAACAAATGGGACTACATTATGCCAAAAAGCTTCTGTAAAGCAAAGGACACCATCAAGAGAACAAAAAGGCATCCTACAGTATGGGAGAATATATTTGTAAATGACGTGTCTGACAAGGGGTTAACATCCAAAATATATAAAGAATTCACACGCCTCAACACCCAAGAAGCAAATAACCCCATTAAAAAATGGGCAGAGGATATGAACAGACACTTCAAAGAAGAATTTCAGATGGCCAACAGGCACATGAAAAGAATCTCCACATCGCTAATCATCAGAGAAATGCAAATTAATACCACAATAAGATATCATCTCACAGCAGTTAAGATGGCCAACATAGAAAAGAGTGGGAACCACAAATGCTGGCAAGGAAGTGGAGAAAGGGGAACCTTTCTACACTGCTGGTGGGACTATAAATTAGTTCAACTGTTGTGGAAAGCAATATGGAGGTTCCTCATAAAACTAAGAACAGAAATACTATTTGACTCAGGAATTCCACTCCTAGGAATTTACCCTAAAAATGTAGGATCCCAGTTTCAAAAAGGCATATGCACCCCTACGTTTATTGTAGCAGTACTTACAACAGTCAAGATATGGAAGCAACCTAAGTGTCCATCAGTAGATGAATGGATAAAGAAGGTGTGGTACATATACACAATGGAATATTATTCAGCAATAAGAAGAAAACATATCCTACCATTTGCAACAACGTGGATGGAGCTAGAGGGTTTTATGTTCAATGAAATAAGCCAGGCAGATAAAGACAAGTACAAAATCATTTCACTCATGTGTGGAGCATAAGAACAAAGCAAAAACTGAAGGAAGAAAACAGCAGCAGACTCACAGAAACCAAGAATGGACTAACAGTTACCAAAGGGAAAGGGACTGGGGAGGATGGGTGGTAAGGGAGGGAGAAGGGGAATAAGGGGCATTATGATTAGCACATATAACTAGCAGAGGGGGCACAGGGAAAACAGTACAGCACAGAGAAGACAAGTAGTGACTCTATAGCATCTTACTATGCTGATGGACAGTGACTGTAATGGGGTATGTGGTGGGGACTTGATGAAGGGGGGAGCCTAGTAACCACAATGTTGCTCATGTGATTTTATATTAGTGATACCAAAATAAAAATATATAAATAAATAAAAATAAGACATAGTCTTCTTCACACTTCTCTAGACTAAATATGTCCTCTTCTTTGTCTTCTCACTCCCTTTTATCCCTCTAAGTCTTCCTTGTTTTCCTCCTAATTATTACAAATTAAATTCTTACTCTGTGCTCTAAATCACACCTCCACAAACACACATGCAATGCTAGTTTACAAAGTAAATGAGTAGCCATATCCTGGCAGATGTAATTGTCTGCATTTTACCACCATTGTCAGCATTTAATGGGTTCCTGTGAAGTTCAGGACACAGTTCAGGTTCCTCTTGAAATTCAAGAGTTACAACAAGGTATAGTTTTTGCCCTAAGGGCAGTCCACTTCTTGAAATAAGTTGGTATGGCCTAGGTTAGCAAAGGAATAGTGGGCCAGCGTTGATTAAGTTGGGGAAAAAAGCAGGTACCCTATGGAAGAGATTGCTTCAAGACAACTCCAGCAGATTGAGAAAAGACAGCTCCCCCATCCTGATAATGCTGGAAAAGCAGTTTTATTAGTTGTTAAAAGTAGAGGTCTGACTGTGGAGGGTTAAGTAGGGTGCAGGTGGAGGACCCAGAGGCTTTGGATGTAAATCACTCTTCTTAAAAAAAAAGAAGTGACATGAAGAATATACAACAGCTAAGGGTCATTCCAAGGTCAGGAAAGGAGTCTCCTACCAGATAAAAATTTCCTGGTATGAGGGGTTGGGGGATAGGAAGAGAAGGAAAAAGTAAGAAATAAGAGCAACAACAACAACAAAAACCCTCTCCATCTTATGTTTTTAAAGGCTATATTTTGCTCCCTGTCTCAGTTTCTTGAGGTACCTTTAAAAAGGAAAAAGGAAAGCTCGAAAATAGAATTCACTGTATTCCTTGTACAGCAATAGAGGTGTGTAATGAATGCATGGAAGGGAGCAAGTAAGTTTTTCCTATAAAAATATCACATTCAGGAGGCAGAGCCAGGATGGCGGCATGAGTAGAGCAGTGGAAATCTCCTCCCAAAAACACATAGAGCTATGAAAATATAACAAAGAAAAATCTTCCTAAAATAGAGACCACAGGACACAGGACAACATCCAGACCACATCCACAACGGCAAGAACACAGCGCCTTGCGAAGGGGGTAAGATACAAGCCCCGGCCCGGCGGGTCCCAAGTGCTCCTCTCCCTGGCTCCCGGCGGGTGGAAAGAAACCGCAGTGGTTTTTTTTTTTTTTTTTGGCGAGTGCTTTTTGGAAGCCTTAAAGAGACAGGGCCCTCATTGCTAGGAAGCAGGGTGGCGGGACCGGTGAGCGAGTGCCTGGGACCGACGCCTGAGGACAAAGATTATCCCGCGTCTTTCCCTGCGGGACCGGTGGGCGGGTGCCTGAGACCGGCACCTGAGGAAGGAGGAAATCGCGCGTTTTTCCCCTTTTTTTTTCTCTTTTTGGTGAGTGCTTTTTGGAAGCCTTAAAGGGACAGGGACCCCTGTGCTAGGGAGGCAGGGTGGCGGGACTGGTGAGTGGGTGCCTGGGACCGGCGCCAGAGGACAAAGAATATCGCCCATCTTTCCCTGCGGGACCGGTGGGCGGGTGCCTGAGACCAGCATCTGAGGACGGAGGAAATCGCGCGTTTTTCCCCTTTATTTTTTCTTCTTGGCGAGTGCTTTTTGGAAGCCTTAAAGAGACAGGGACCCCGGTGTTAGGGAGGCAGGGCGGCGGGACTGGTGAGCGGGTGCCTGGGACCGGTGCCTGAGGACAAAGAATATCGCGCGTTTTTCCCTGCGGGACCGCTGGGTGGGTGCTTTTTGGAAGCCTTGAAGGGACAGGGACCCTGGTGCTAGGGAGACAGGGCAGCAGGACCAGTGAGCGGGTGCCTGGGACTGGTGCAAAAATATCGTGTTTTTTTCCTTTATTTATTTATTTATTTTTTCTGTTCCCTCTCTCATAGTTGCTGTTGTTGTTTTGGTTTGGAGAGTGCTTTTTGAAAGTCTTAAAGGGGCAGGACAGGTCACTTAGACCAGAGGCAGGGAATATGGGGATCTCTGGGTACTCTAACCCCCTGGGCAGCAGGAAGCACAAAGGCCCCTTACGGAGATAAATAGCCTCCTGGCCACTCCCCCTCCAACGGGGCTCCACCATTTTGGAGGAGCAGCCCCAGCCAGGCCACGCCCACAACAACAGCAGAGATAAACCCCATAGCAACTGGGCAGGAAGCAGAAGCCCTGTCTGCACACAGCTGCCCAGCACAAGCCACTAGAGGTCGCTATTCTCTCAGGAGAGGAAGGCCACAAACCAACAAGAAGGAAAGCTCTCCCAGCTGTCACTTGTACCAGCTCTGCAAACTATCTCTATCACCATGAAAAGGCAAAACTACAGGCAGACAAAGATCACAGAGACAACACCTGATAAGGAGACAGACCTAACCAGTCCTCCTGAAAAAGAATTGAAAATAAAAATCATGAACATGCTGACAGAGATGCAGAGAAAAATGCAAGAGCAATGGGATGAGATGCAGAGAAAAATGCAAGAGCAGTGGGATGAAGTCAGGAAGGAGATCACAGAAGTGAAACAATCCCTGGAAGGATTTATAAGCAGAATGGATAAGATGCAAGAGACCATTGAAGGAATAGAAGCCAGAGAACAGGAACGTCTAGAAGCTGACATAGAGAGAGATAAAAGGATCTCCAGAAATGAAACAACACTAAGAGAATTATGTGACCAAGCCAAAAGGAATAATATTCGTATTATAGGGATACCAGAAGAAGAAGAAAGAGGAAAAGGGATAGAAAGTCTCTTTGAAGAATTAATTGCTGAAAACTTCCCCAAACTGGGGGAGGAAATAATCGAACAGACCACGGAATTACACAGAATGCCCAACAGAAAGGATCCAAGGAGGACAACACCAAGACACATAGAAATTAAAATGGCAAGGATCAAGGACAAGGAAAGAGTTTTAAAGGCAGCTAGAGAGAAAAAGGTCACCTATACAGGAAAACCCATCAGGCTAACATCAGACTTCTCAACAGAAACCCTACAGGCCAGAAGAGAATGGCATGATATACTTAATGCAATGAAACAGAAGGGCCTTGAACCAAGGATACTGTATCCAGCACGACTATCATTTAAATATGATGGCGGGATTAAACAACTCCCAGACAAGCAAAAGCTGAGGGAATTTGCTTCCCACAAACCACCTCTACAGGGCATCCTACAGGGACTGCTCTAGATGGGAGCACCCCTAAAAAGAGCACAGAACAAAACACCCAACATATGAAGAAGGGAGGAGGAGGAATAAGAAGGGAGAGAAGAAAAGAATCTCCAGACAGTGTATATAACAGCTCAATAAGCGAGCTAAGTTAGGCAGTAGGATACTAAAGAAGCTAACCTTGAACCTTTGGTAACCACAAATCTAAAGCCTGCAATGGCAATAAGTACATATCTCTCAATAGTCACCCTAAATGTAAATGGACTTAATGCACGAATCAAAAGACATAGAGTAATAGAATGGATAAAAAAGCAAGACCCATCTATATGCTGCTTACAAGAAACTCACCTTAAACCCAAAGATAAGCATAGACTAAAAGTCAAGGGATGGAAAAACATATTTCAGGCAAACAACAGTGAGAATAAAGCAGGGGTTGCAGTACTAATATCAGACAAAATAGACTTCAAAACAAAGAAAGTAACAAGAGATAAAGAAGGATACTACATAATGATAAAGGGCTCAGTCCAACAAGAGAATATAACCATTCTAAATATATATGCACCCAATACAGGAGCACCAGCATATGTGAAGCAAATACTAACAGAACTAAAGAGGGAAATAGACTGCAATGCATTCATTGTAGGAGAATTCAACACACCACTCACCCCAAAGGATAGATCCACCGGGCAGAAAATAAGTAAGGACACACAGGCACTGAACAACACACTAGAACAGATGGACCTAATAGACATCTATAGAACTTTACATCCAAAAGCAACAGGATATACATTCTTCTCAAGTGCACATGGAACATTCTCCAGAATAGACCACATACTAGCTCACAAAAAGAGCCTCAGTAAATTCCACAATATTGAAATTCTACCAAACAATTTTTCAGACCACAAAGGTATGAAAGTAGAAATAAATTCTACAAAGAAAACAAAAAGGCTCACAAACACATGGAGGCTTAACAACATGCTACTAAATAATCAATGGATCAATGAACAAATCAAAATAGAGATCAAGGAATATATAGAAACAAATGACAACAACAACACTAAGCCCCAACTTCTGTGGGACGCAGCGAAAGCAGTGTAAAGAGGAGAGTATATAGCAATCCAGGCACACTTGAAGAAGGAAGAACAACCCCAAATGAATAGTCTAACATCACAATTATTAAAACTGGAAAAAGAAGAACAAATGAGGCCTAAAGTAAGCAGAAGGAGGGACATAATAAAGATCAGAGAAGAAATAAACAAAATTGAGAAGAATAAAACAATAGCAGAAATCAACGAAACCAAGAGCTGGTTCTTCAAGAAAATAAACAAAATAGATAAGCCTCTAGCCCAACTTATTAAGAGAAAAAGAGAATCAACACAAATCAACATAATCAGAAATGAGAATGGAAAAATCACGACAGACTCCACAGAAATACAAAGAATTATTAAAGACTACTATGAAAAACTATATGCCAACAAGCTGGAAAACCTAGAAGAAATGGACAACTTCCTAGAAAAATACAACCTCCCAAGACTGACCAAGGAAGAAACACAAAAGTTACACAAACCAATTACAAGCAAAGAAATTGAAACAGTAATCAAAAAACTACCCAAGAACAAAACCCCGGGGCCGGACGGATTTACCTCGGAATTTTATCAGACACACAGAGAAGACATAATACCCATTCTCCTTAAAGTGTTCCACAAAATAGAAGAAGAGGGAATACTCCCAAACTCATTCTATGAAGCCAACATCACCCTAATACCAAAACCAGGAAAAGACCCCACCAAAAAAGAAAATTACACACCAATATCCCTGATGAATGTAGATGCAAAAATACTCAATAAAATATTAGCAAACAGAATTCAACAGTGTATCAAAAGGATCATACACCATGACCAAGTGGGGTTCATCCCAGGGATGCAAGGATGGTACAACATTCGAAAACCCATCAACATCATCCACCACATCAACAAAAAGAAAGACATAAACAACATGATCATCTCCATAGATGCTGAAAAAGCATTTGACAAAATTCAACATCCATTCATGATAAAAACTCTCAGCAAAATGGGAATAGAGGGCAAGAACCTCAACATAATAAAGGCCATATATGATAAACCCGCAGTCAGCATTATACTAAACAGCGAGAAGCTGAAAGCATTTCCTCTGAGATCGGGAACCAGACAGGGATGCCCACTCTCCCCACTGTTATTTAACAAAGTACTGGAGGTCCTAGCCATGGCAATCAGACAAAACAAAGAAATACAAGGAATCCAGATTGGTAAAGAAGAAGTTAAACTGTCACTATTTGCAGATGATATGATACTGTACATAAAAAACCCTAAAGACTCCACTCCAAAACTACTAGAACTGATATCGGAATACAGCAAAGTTGCAGGATACAAAATTAACACACAGAAATCTGTAGCTTTCCTATACACTAACAATGAATCAATAGAAAGAGAAATCAGGAAAACAATTCCATTCACCATTGCATCAAAAAGAATAAAATACCTAGGAATAAACCTAACCAAAGAAGTGAAAGACTTATACTCTGAAAACTACAAGTCACTCTTAAGAGAAATTAAAGGGGACACTAATAAATGGAAACTCATCCTATGCTCATGGCTAGGAAGAATTAATATCGTCAAAATGGTCATCCTGCCCAAAGCAATATACAGCTTTGATGCAATCCCTCTCAAATTACCAGCAACATTCTTCAATGAATTGGAACAAATAATTCAAAAATTCATATGGAAACACCGAAGACCCCAAATTGCCAAAGCAATCCAGAAAAAGAAGAATAAAGTAGGGGGGATCTCACTCCCCAACTTCAAGCTCTACTACAAAGCCATAGTAATCAAGACAATTTGGTACTGGCACAAGAACAGAACCACAGACCAGTGGAACAGATTAGAGACTCCAGACATTAACCCAAACATATGTGGTCAATTAATATTTGATAAAGGAGCCATGGACATACAATGGCAAAATGACAGTCTCTTCATCAGATGGTGCTGGCAAAACTGGACAGCTACATGTAGGAGAATGAAACTGGACCATTGTCTAACCCCATATACAAAGGTAAACTCAAAATGGATCAAAGACCTGAATGTAAGTCATGAAACCATTAAACTCTTGGAAAAAAACATAGGCAAAAACCTCTTAGACGTAAACATGAGTGACCTCTTCTTGAACATATCTCCCCGGGCAAGGAAAACAACAGCAAAAATGAGCAAGTGGGACTACATTAAGCTGAAAAGCTTCTGTACAGCGAAAGACACCATCAATAGAACAAAAAGGAACCCTACAGTATGGGAGAATATATTTGAAAATGACAGATCCGATAAAGGCTTGACGTCCAGAATATATAAAGAGCTCACACGCCTCAACAAACAAAAAACAAATAACCCAATTAAAAAATGGGCAGAGGAACTGAACAGACAGTTCTCTAAAAAGAAATACAGATGGCCAACAGACACATGAAAAGATGCTCCACATCGCTAATTATCAGAGAAATGCAAATTAAAACTAAATGAGGTATCACCTCACACCAGTAAGGATAGCTGCCATCCAAAAGACAAACAACAACAAATGTTGGCGAGGCTGTGGAGAAAGGGGAACCCTCCTACACTGCTGGTGGGAATGTAAATTAGTTCAACCATTGTGGAAAGCAGTATGGAGGTTCATCAAAATGCTCAAAACAGACCTACCATTTGACCCAGGAATTCCACTCCTAGGAATTTACCCTAAGAACGCAGCAATCAAGTTTGAGAAAGACAGATGCACCCCTATGTTTATCGCAGCACTATTTACAATAGCCAAGAATTGGAAGCAACCTAAATGTCCATCGGTAGAGGAATGGATAAAGAAGATGTGGTACATGTACACAATGGAATACTACTCAGCCATAACAAGTGGAAAAATCCAACCATTTGCAGCAACATGGATGGAGCTGGAGAGTATTATGCTCAGTGAAATAAGCCAAGCAGAGAAAGAGAAATACCAAATGATTTCACTCATCTGAGGAGTATAGGAACAAAGGAAAAACTGAAGGAACAAAACAGCAGCGGAATTACAAAACCCAAAAATGGACTAACAGGTACCAAAGGGAAAGGAACTGGGGAGGATGGGTGGGCAGGGAGGGATAAGGGGGAGGAAGTAGAAGGTGGGTATTAAGATTAGCATGCATGGGGGGGAGGGAGAAAGGGGAGGGTGGGCTGCACAACACAGAGAGGACAAGTAGTGACTCTACAACATTTTGCGAAGCTGATGGACAGTAACCGTAATGTGGTTGTTAGGGGGGATCTGATATAGGCGAGAGCATAGTAAACATAGTATTCTTCATGTAAGTGTAGATTAAAAATTAAAAAAAAAAAAAGAAAGAAAGAAAGAAAGAAAAGGGGGATTACTCCTTGATAGGATAAAACTATTGGTAAATCAAAGATCAACGTATGCTTTAAATATCCTTAATGTTGATCACTTAAAGGATGTCAGATGATCAGATATGGAGGTACTCTTTTCTGATAATATTCCTTTCTCTTAAAAATAAAAAAAAAAATAGCTGTTCCTGTGTGCTGACCTCCAATGGGTTCTGCACAGTGGTATAGAGGGCATGTCAAAGTGTGGGCAAAGGGTCTCTTTGTTTCTATGCAGAAGACCAAGGCCTATCTTGGATACCCAGAAAATGAACTAAGATACAATATGAGTAGGAGCTTCCGGCATCAGCACTCTCTGGAGGACTTGTGCCAGGGGGATGATCATCAAAAAGCCTCCACAGGGATTTGGACGATGCTGCGGTTGTGGCTGCATCCAGCCCACCATCTCCTGGACTTGCCATAGGAATGAGGAGGGAGATGTCTAGGCTGGCATGTGCATACAGTGAGACAACGAATTTGACCGGATCTGTACTGTTGGAACTCAACCAGGAGTTGGGAGGGGTGCAAGTTGTAGCACTCCAAAATCTCATGACTATAGACTATTTACGGTTAAAAGAACATATGGGATGTGAACAGATCCCAGAAATGGGCTGCTTTAATTTGTCTGATGGTTCAAGTACAGTTGGACAATATCCATCATATCATAGATAAATTTTCGCAAATGCCTAGGGTGCCTAAATGGTTTTCTTGGCTTCACTGGAGATGGATGGTAATTATAGATTTGCTTTGTTTATGTCACCGTATTCCTATTATGTTAATATGTGTGTGCAGTTTAGTTAGTAGTTTAAAACCTATACATACTTAAGGTACTCTACAAGAAGATATGTCAAAGAAATAATCAATCCTCCCAAGTTTCCTTCCATATGCTACCTCTATAGCTTTTCTTCTTCCTTCCTAATTACAACCCTTAAATAGAATTCGTGCCTCATATCGAATTTACCGAGTATCATAATTCCTCCAGGTGGTAAAGATACCTCGAGACAAGTGCTGGGCATAGAAGCCACAGGGCATAAATCTGCAAAGAAGTAAAAAGCTAACCTTTGCAAACAATATGGCTTCTCTCTCACTTATCAACTTTACATTTCCCTGTATGGTCCCAGAAGATGACTGGTTAGCCAGAGACAGGTAAGATTCCTCAAGGGAGGAACAACCTAAGACAGGCACAGTCGCAGGGGGGCCATCAGGTGAGAATTTGGGGATCAACTGAGGTGAGGCTCAGAACCTCACCCCCCCTGCTTTGACAGAAATCTTCTGCATCTGTGGATGTCTTGCTGCCCTTGTCTAGCCTGGATTAATACTTAGTCCATAGGCACACACCTGATCATCTGATCATCTACATTTGCCCTCTTACAGCACTAAACTATGTTTTCTACCTTTATCATGCATCTACCTACAACTTCAGCATTTTATTAAAAATAAAAATAATAATAATAATAGAGGGAGAAATGTGGGAACAACATATAAATCAAGTACAAAAATCAAATGAATATTCATATTTGACCTGATTGTTTATGGGTCATAATGCATGATCAAAACCAAAAGTTTCTGTGATGACTGCCCTTGTACTGTTCACCATGTAAGAATTTATTCACTACGTAAGAACTTGTTCACCATGTAAGAACTTGTTCATTATGCTTCAGAAGATTGGAGACTGACGAGAATTAGGCTTGAGATGGACTAATGATTGTACATTGAGCATTGACCCCCCTATACTGAATTTTATTGTTGTTAACAACCATTTGATCAATAAATATGAGAGATGCCCTCTCAAAAAAAAAAAAATCACATTCAGCTGTGTGTCGTGCCAGCATCCTTCAAGTAGGTGGTTCTCAGAGTGGGCTGTCTGACCTCGAAGACGTCTGCCTTCCAATCTGAGATTCTGTGATCTAATTTCCAACACACCCACTTTGAAAAGTACTGGTAAGCAATAACTGACAAAATGATCACAATGGAAAAATCAGGCAGCCAAGGGAACCAGAGGCAGCCATACAACTGCCCAGGGTAGTGTCTTTCCCCTGACTATCTAAGGATAATGGATGGCAGTTCATTCCTCATTTATTATAAAGCTAAAGACCTGAGAAGTCTACTGACCAAGGTATTACATTTCCAGAGGTGTGGCTGAATGCTACAAAAGTAGAGAGCAGTACTAGCTTTTGAAAACTGTTTTTCTAGAAAGCAGTGCTCTGCACCCAAATAATTGCTTCAGTCCAGCACATTCCTCAACAAGCCTTAATTCTTCTTGGGTACTGAAAATTTATTTTTTAAAGTGCTTTAAAAGAAAATAAATTAAACAAAATGTATTATTCAAACAGTCCACCTTGCTAATCCAGTGTGGACTCCTTTCCACACTGAAGACACAAGGCTCTAGATCAGCTGCTAGAATATTTTGGCACTTGGTAATTATTTTGCATGAGCAAATCTTATGACTCATCAATACTTTTCACTTTAATGATGCCCTCTTCTAACTAATTTCTTTTAAGAAGTGAGACACCTCACTTGTTAGCTTGGTAGAACTGCAGCTGAGGGCACACTTCTATGCCAATATCAATCCACAGTGTCCCCACCACACAGATGAGACTTTCCTGTCGCTTATCTGTCTGTCCACAGGAGAACAGTGTGGGAGGAGTTCTAGGCAGAAGGACTAGGCTTCCTCCTATTACCTGGGAAGGTACAACAAATTGATGAGATAGTAAATTAGACTTTTGTTAAATCAACTCAGTTTGACAGTAATGGTTAAATTCAAAACTAGAACATCAACAGCATTAAAAAGTAAGTTGACTGTCATTTTGATGTGCCTGTGGCTGCTGTGATCATCTGAGAACAAACTGATAATACATACCATTTCATTACAGAAAACCCTTTCGAAATTTCACTTAAGTTAGTTGTGAGGCCAGGCCACTCATTGTGGAACTGGACTGAAGTGCCTGGTGGTTCAGTGTGATAATGACCTCAACTTACATCAATGTAACTGGGTGCCAATACAACTGATGCCATCACCTAATGAATCTGGCACTCCTGAAATCAAGGTCTGTAGAGTTACTATAAACAAAGGTGTTGTTCCCATACAAAACCGTCCATTCCACGGGGCTCAGTGGAAGTAACTGTGCAAGCAAAATTCAACAGCTCACAAATCTAAGGCTCTGTTCTGCAGCCAACCTATGGCCACAATTTCAGGTGTGGTTTTCTGGTTTCCAAAAGTAAATTTCTATCTCTGTCTTCCTTTGCAAATCCACCCAAATTACAGCGTGGCTGTGAAGAAGGGTCAGAAGAATGACTACCTCATGAAAAAGGCATTTTTTTGCAAGGATTGCTCTACTCCAAGTATAGCCACAGAGTCAAAATATACAAAAATGACACAAGTCAGTCTTTTCATGCAAAAGTCATCCTATGCATAGCTCTTGCCTTTCACTAACTGAAGGCATAGGCTCCCAATAGCCTGTTGCAGATCATGTTGTAGGGAGATCCTAAATTTACCCCAACTCTTGAGAGACTCTCTAAGAAGAAAGGAAAACTCTCTTTACAAACACCACTTCTGCCATGGCTGCCTCTGGAGAGGTCTTATTTCCTTCCTTCCACTCTCAGACCTTTGTACTCTTTCTGGGAGTAAGGAATCCTGACTGTTAGGGAAAGGTTTATGCAGAAAATTACATTCATACCCAAATTACCAAACAGAATATCTCTACTACCTTCCTGAATTTATTTAACAAGTCGTTATTGAGAGCCAACTAATGTGTCAGGGATGATTTTAGACAATTGAGATATATCAGGGAAGGTCCTTGTGGAGGTGACACTCATGGCATGGGGCAGTGGGAAGACAGATGATAAAAATAGACATAATAGGCAAATTAGAGAATATGTTAGTAGGTGGTAAGAGCTAAGGAAAAACAAAAAGACAAATCCAGATAAGGGGGATTGGGATCTTTGGAGACGGGCAGTCAGCAGTTTTAGAATAGTGTAGTCTGGGTAGGTATCTTGGAAAAGGTGATGTCTGAGCAAAGGTTTGAAGGAGATGAGGCAGTTAGTGATACTGATGTCTAGAGGAAGATCATTTCAGGGCAGAAGGAACATCCAGTGAGAAAGGAAGGAAGAGCAGTTCAAAGGCTATTGTAGTAATATAGGCAGAAGTCAAAAGCTTGCACACTGTGTTTGAGGAAGTCTAAGAGGCCAGTGTGGACCCGTTTAGTGTGGCTACAGGGAACTAATGAGAGGGGTGGATAGTAGATGAGATCAAACAATAACAGGAGTCCAGATCATGTGGGGTCTTGCAGATCAGTGCTTCTAGAACTTCTAGTGCATATAAATCATGAGGGATCTTGTGAAAATGAAGAGTCATATCCACCTGGTGTGTGATAGTACCTGAGATCTGCATCTTTAACAAGTTCCCAGTTGCCTCTGCTGCTCAATGGCCTATATTTTGAGTAGCAGGTTTTTTTTTTTTTTTACCATTTTAAATGACTTTTACTCTGAATGAAGTGGAGAATCCGTTGAAAGATTTTGAGTATAGACTGGTGGTGAAAAAGAAGAGAAGAAGGAAGAGCAGTTCAAAGGCTATTGTAGTAATATAGGCAAGAGATAATGAAGAGTTAGGTCAAGGAGGTATCAGAGGAAGCATTTAGATTCTGGACATGTTGTGATGGTAGAACTATCATGATTTCCTGGTGGACTAGGAAGTTGTGTGTGAGACTGACAGGAACCAAAGTCATGTGGGACTGTTCGATCTGAGCGACTGGGAAGTGAAGTGACCATCAGCTGGAAATGGGAAATGCTGCAAGTGGAACATGTTCTAGGAGGTGGGCTAGGAGTTCAGTTCAATATAACACATTTGGTGATGTTAAAAAGGCAGAGTCTGGCATTGGAAGGAAAAGCTGGGCTAGAGATGAACTGGGGAATGGTTGACAGAAGATACATAAAGCCATAAAGCTGGATGACATCACCCAGTGGGTGAATGTCAATGGAAAAGGACAGACCAGCGACAGTCTTGTGGCACTCATCACTTGTAGTTCCATCAGGGAGTCTCCTGTCCCCAGGAGACAGCACAGAGGATAGCTGAAAGGAGAATTCCCTGTCGAGTTTTGCTGGAAGCAACACTTGTGAACTGAGGGTTCGTTGTAGGTAGCAAAGAGACTGTACTTTGAAGAATGACTTATGGACAAAGGCAGAGAAGGTGAAAAGGTATACTTTCCCACCTTCTAAAATCTCAGTATCCATGACAAAGCTATATCCTTCAGCAGGAGTTATCATTTGAATGGTCAACAACTTGGAGTCTCTGTAGAGTTTGTTGAAATGGATGAAAGACAAGCACCCATCTGAGCACAAACATTTATTTATTCATCCCACAACAAAAAGCGAGCATTTGCAATGTGTAAGTACTGGCCTGAACAATACAGAAGCTACAGAGAACATCACCTATGGATTTTACCTATCTAACTGCTTCAGAACCCTTAGCAGCTGAGCATGGCTTGAGATGCTTCAAGATAACAAACTATCCCCTCCCCCAAACAACCACACCCACCTTGTGTTGCCCTTGGGAATCTATCTTGGATCCACTTCTCAAGCCTGCTCATTCCATCTGTCCACGCTTCTGTTGCAGATTTATCCCTTTACTATGCTTCTTTCTCTACATGCCACCTTGCTAATGGAACTTTTGGCTCATCTATTTCCCTGCAATACAATTTAGCTCAGTTCTACACATGCCTAAGGCCAGCTATTGATCCCAAGACTAAGGAAGGGCAAAGTTATAGGCTCTCTGCTTATTCAGGACTGGAGATGATTGGGTATTCTCCCTAAGAAAATTACGATGTAACAGATTAATATTGGTTGATAAATGAGCCAGGATATGTATGTGTGATTATATATTTTGATGTATGCATGGAAGTGGACAGTTAGTAGTAGCACAGTTACAAACATGTAAATAGACCTTTAGTCCATTCTGTCTGATGTTCTATCTCAGTCTGTTGCACTATTTTTCCAGGAGGAGAGGATTGTCATTCCCTAATATCCACCCAAAGGTTAAGTGTGTGCCTTAAAATGTCCTGGTTTCTATTAATAATCCACTCTGGGTCTCTCATCCATGAATTTATCTATACCTTTCCTGAAGCTATTGACATTTTAGAATGTACCACCTCCTGGGGGTAATGACATAGTATTTTATGCATCACTGGAAAGGGACAATGGAGAAGAAATCTGTCGAGGTCTGCTTTGGTTCCTGCTCCGGCAGCCTGCCTCCCCACCTGCAGGGGACACATTCCTCCCATCCATAGATTAAACCTTTCCTCATGCTCTAGGACCAATTCTATCTTTAATCACAAGGATTTAGAGTTCTCCTTTAACACTGAGGTGACTCAGAATCATATCTGTTAGACTGCATGACCCAGTTCTACACATGAGCTACTGTCTTATTCCTGAGATCAGCTTTCTCCTTGTACCCCAGGTCTGGCAGCATAATCTCAGTCTTGCCCTTTTGCATCAAGGTCCCTCAACTTGGTAAACTGCCCAGTACTCTCAGCCTTCCAGGAATATTTTCTGCTTTTTGCCTTTTCTCAGAATCTCTGCCTGAATGATGGGAATCTTTCCCCTGAAATCTGGAATGACCAGTGTCTCCTGATGCTGCCTGTTTACATAACTGCCTGCTGCATGACCCCCCCACTCCATTTCAGTGTTCTGCCCATCTCTCAGGACTGCACAGTGTCTAGCCCCTGACCCTTCACACTCTTTGCCTGGAAGATCCACCTATTGTTGATGGTTTAACTGTGTGGATATTGTGAGTGATGCATGGATGATACTTGTTCTACTCTGTGCACACATGCAAGAGAAATAAAGAATATATTAACCTGTGCCGCTGCTTAGAGCTGTGCAGATTACATACCGTTCAGTTGCGGAGGGCAACATTTGTAATGTCTGAAAGGCACAGCACATTACAATGTGATGGCACCCCCTGGAGTTGTGCTGTGCAGCAACCCTGATGCTAACTACTGCTTGGTATCCTGGGGATATAACTAAGAGATTGTGCTTATAGCAAGTTAAGTGGTTATCAGCATATGTATCAGTATTTAACATATCATCAACATTTAAGTTTGGGAATGCTGACTCAAAGCCAGATAAACTTTAGTTATAACCTAATAACAGGGTCAGATTGAAAGGGAAAATGTGAGGCAATATGCCTAATCTCAAATACTTGGTAAAGTTAAACAATTTAACAGACAATAAGAATTGAAATTTTCATGACTGAGGCAGGCTGCTTGCCCAGGACAGGTGGCTTAATCTTAAATGATACAGTATGTGTTTCAGACTGCAGCGGTCCTCAGAGCGTATGTGTGCTCTGAGGTGTGCCAAAGGCATTCTTGCTTTCAATGATCTCTTCCACAGAACGTACCTTTTCAGCGTTAAAGTCAGGTTTAGGGATTCATTAAACTGGAGTCCTACTCAACTCCTTCATTTGCCTCTCTAATCCCCTCCAAAACCTTTTTCATCTTGGAAACCTATTTGATTTCATCTTAACACAAATGAGGATTATTGACTTAATGGCTCATGTATGTTTCTGAAGGGATATGTTATAGGCCCAGTGGGGAGTAGGGGGGAGAAAGGAAAACAATAATGTCAAGATATGGAGGCAACCTGGTATATTTGGGAAGGGTGGGAATTGATCTAAGAGGCAGCAGATGTGGGATCCAGCACAGGTTAGACCACTAACCACCTGTGCAACCTTGGGCACATCATGGTGCAATGCGAGGCACCTGCCCTTTCAACTGTAGAGATAAGGAACTTAGGTCAGATGACTTCTAAGGTATTTTCACCTCTAAAATTGCAGACTAGAAATCTGGTCATTAAAGCTTTCTTGGCATAGGGTCCCACAGGGGTGATCAATGGGTAGCACAAGGACACAGACTAAACTGATGCTAAAGGAATTCTCACAGCTAGGGTAAAAGAATGCCCCAAACCGACTCCACCTCCTCCACAATTTGCCCCAAGGCAACTCTGAAGGAAGGTGAATGTGTAATTGTGCTGTTGGTGCTCAAACAGCAGCCCTGTGTGATTGAAGAGATAGTTTCATGGGCATAATTTAAAACCTAACAAAATTGGAAGCTGTACACGTTGGCATTCATTCAGAAGGGGGTATCACGAATACTCATTACACACCCAGATTTTCCTCTCATAAATTAAATTACAATGTACTTGGTTAACTCTAGCAAGTACTAATAACACATTAATCTGAGTCATAAAAATAAAGTATTTATGGTCTTATTCAGCTCTCTAAGAACCAAGTGTCATATGGAAGGTGGTGTTGGAGGAGATGTGAGGTTTGTAGACAAGTCTCCCTGCTCCCATTCAGGGAAATGCATCCTTATTCTTTTATTCTTCTAGGGGCACTGCCATCCCCTGCCCTTTAGGCTTCACTTAAGCTCCATTGCTTTAAGCAGCCCCAGGAAAGCCAGCCTGTGGCCTCACCTCTTCCTGATTTCCCTTCAGTACTTACTGCCTGCACCTCATGATGTACCTCTGCATTCTGATCATTTGATGGTTTTCTCTTATCATTGCATATATCCAAGTCCTGACATTCTAATTAGATTGTAAACTCCTTCACACTAAGATCCCATGATGTGTTGTTCTTTTTTCTATTCTAGGGCCTGGAAATAGAGGCTGGCACTTACTTAACATTCAACAAAGATGCTTTGAATGTAATTAATTTCAAAGAATGTTAGGAGTCCTGGTAGAGAGAGACAACAATGGACGAGAGAATCTCTATCTTAAGCATTTACCAAGGGGAAGACAAGAGAGACATGTCTGCAAATAATCACTGATACACAAAGGTCATGAAAAAAAGAAAATGGAACAGAATGTGTTGCAATCCAAGAAAATAGCATTTCCTCTCCAGTGACGGGCTCTGGCGTGGCTCCCAAACTTCAGTCTGCATTGGAATTGCACGGAGGGCACCTCTCGCTGGGTCCCACTTTCAGAGTGCCCTTATTCAGTTTGGAAATGGCCTGAATGTTTGCATTTCTCACTACACTCTGGGTGATGAACTAATCCCTGGTTCAGGAGCAATACTTTGAGACCCACTTGGTTAAAGGAAAAACAGAGCTGAAATAATGAAAAGTTTCTCCGTAGCTGTTTTACATTCTTTAAAGGAGTAGAGGAGGACATTGCCAAGTAAACAGTATGAATAAAGGGGTAGAAATATGGAAGCACACACAGTGTTTAGGAATAGCTAATAGCTACCTGGGGAGATGAGGCTACCAGAAATTATGGGCATTACTTTGGAGGCCTTCAATGTCATGCCAGGGGACCTGGATTACTTCTTGGGCAATAGAAACATGGGAGTGCTGTACACAGATTCCAAGAAGAGGCTGACAATAGGAGATGATGGGAGAATGGATAAGAGAGCTTGATCATTAAGCCACTAAACCAATTTGTCTTTATTAAGGGGAAACCAAAATACAAGTGAGACACATGTTCTTCCAAAAGCCACTCCATAGTGGCCTCCCTGGAGTTGATCTGAGTATGTGAGATAAAGGAGTCATTTGGTCATCGCTTAGGGTTTGGGGATTCTACTTTTATCACTCATGCACACAAAAACACATAGGTACACCAGAATTAAAACACACCTCTTCACACACCCACAGGAGGCTATAGCTCTGAAATTAAGATTTAGCCCCAGTGTTAACTGCATCAGTGTGGAAGCATTATCAAATGCACAGGGTAAAACATTCTCTAACTCAAACCAGGAGTGTCCACAGTGAAATCCTGGCCTACCAAGTAGAGCTAAGGAGGAGGAAAATGCTACTGAACCCTGTAACCAGGCTCTCTTTGAAAGAAAAAATAGGTTTGAGCTCTGTCTCCCAAAATAAAAATAACAGTCAACACATACAGTGCCAGAAACTGTCCTAAATACAAATACAATAAATATGTCATTTATCCTCACAAAAGAAATGATTATTATCTATATTTTACAGATGAGAAAACCAAAACACAGAGAAGTCAAGAAATGTGACAAAGTCGTATAGCTAGTAGGAGGTGGAGTCAGTGTGAATTCAGAAAGGCCATGAATCTGCGTTTGTGGGTTTAACCACTGTACTAGGTTTGCACTGTCAGCTGGGTAAGGACTCTGAGTTTATACATGTATCTGAAAAATAAAGCTTTGATTTTCTTTCATTCCTTCTTCCTGCCCTTTCTTCAGTCCTATCTCCTTCCCTTCTTTCTTTCAATTATTGAACATCTATAGTTTGCCAAGCACTGTGCATAAAAATTGAAGCTGCTTTTAAAAACTTGAGCAAAGAAGGTTTTCTAAACAGAATAATTCTAGCAGTGAATGCCATATGTGGCCAGTATACAGGGTCTCCAAAATGATCAAATCACTCTATGGGGCCACCCTCTCAGAGTGTACCTTAGCTATACTTTCAATTTAATTAAATTCCAGGACTTTGTCCCCAGACTCATTTAGTTTCCTATCACAAACCACACTGAGCCTTTCTGCAATGCTAAATAGGATTCAAAACCCCCTGGAAAAAGACAGAGTGTAAAGAGGGCTTTTATATAGTTACGGGGGAACTATATCTTAAAACACATCCATCTGAAGACTTCTTTCAATTCTCCCATGGAATTGTAACCTTTATTTGGGGTTGGTGAGATTCATGTCAAAAGCTTGCTATAGCCCGAGGTTTAAACTAGAGAGATCCTTAACTTGGTCCTGAGGCAGCTACCTTTGTAGCTTTCTAATCTCTCTCTCTGAAGTTCGGGGCTTTTAAGAGAGGATGGTGATATTCCCTGCAGAGGATTTTCTGTCATTTCATGGGCAGGAATGCATGGTTTTGACACAAAGAACTGAAGTTTAAATCTCTTTACACTTTGCTTAATTGCCATTATTGGCCTAATTGCAGGTACAGGGCTCAAAGAGAATGTATGTCACTTGCCATCTGTAGCCGGAAGGTGCTTGAATCAAACTGAACCTGTTCGGGATGCAGAAGACACTTCAGCATATGCAGATGCCCAAAATGGTTTTACAGACCCAAATCCTTTTAATAAGCTTAAGACAGGCCTGAATTTATTTAAATGTCTAATTCTAAATGTACGTATGCCTGTAGTAATGTTTACCATCTGTCTGACACTGCCTGTTGAGGTAATTGTCAAGCTACAGTATGACATATGGTGCACATATTTGGACCTTAAATATAACAGCCTTGGCATGAAACAATTGGAAACCAAGATTTAATCTTTGGTATCATTCAAGCTGGAGTTGAACAAACAGACAGTTCTGGGCTATTACTGTTTTCATCCTTTATGATAAATACTCCTCCGTAGGCATGCTTGAGAACAACATTGGAGGGGCAGGCCTGGTTTCAACACACTGCCTTTTTCTTGCTCTGTCTCTGGCACTTCAAAACCCACTTGGAATGGCAGTTCTGCAGCGGAGGCCAGAGCCAGTCCCAGGCCCAGGCTGCATCTGGTCTCAGCCGAGGAATATTATGAGGGTTCCATTTGAGAGCCCAGAAGAGCTGGTTGCCTGGGCAGAAAAGGCAGAGCAGCATACAAGGCACTGGAAACAACTGCCATTCTTTTTTCTGCTCTTTATTCTATTTGCCTGTCATCTCTTTTCAGCTCCATTCTATTTTATTTCCCTAGTTTTCCCACCGTCGTGTCAAATATGGTGGGGTGAGAGGGAGGGAGGAAGAAGGCGTAGAGTCCAACAGCTATAAGAACCTCCATAACGCCCTGGGGAAATGCATGTGGCTCCAGGAGATGAGAACAACGCCCTTTTCAAGTTATTTTGGTTAAATGATAGACACCCTAGAGTGACAAATATCTCAGGCACTGCTCTCTTTTTTCTTTAAATACTAGCAGCACTGTGGCACTAGATACAGCTGTGTAGATGCCTAAAGCCTGACTTGAAAGACCTACTTTATGCCTGGATTAGGGGATGAGTGCAGCTATTGTCGTGGCAGTCGCTGTCTGGTTCTAAAATGATGTAAATATGGCAACAGGAATAATGCAACTCTTGCAGTAATGGAACCAAGAATGTGGTCAATGCCTCTCCTCAGTGGGTATGGCATGTCATTATACATGGCACTCCATACAATAATAGCTTCCAAAATAAAGTCAACATAGATGCTCTTTAACCCTGCTTCTACCCTGGGCTCCACTGTCTTTTCATATAGAAAAGGAGGCATGGAGAATTCTGGAGGATGAATAGCTTAGTCAACAACGATTTGTGTGTGCATGTGTGAGTGTGTGTGTGTGTGTGTGTGTGTGTGTGTGTGTGTGTGCCTGCATAATTTAAGAGGCCTGGAAGACAAAAATGACAATATGTGAGGGTATATACCAAGGTAACTCAGCTTTGGATTTTCCCCCAGTCTGAAATGACGACTTGATTCTGTGTTTTGGTATCCTGCCAAGTTCTGTATTTAAGCCTGAAGCTTAACATGTCCTCTGCTCCTAATTAGCAACAAGGCTAAATTTAGCAAAGGTTTCTCTGGTGCTGCCATAGGCACAAAACGATTCTAAAATCTAACATGAAGACATGTTGCTTGATGGATTTAGGAAAAGACAAAACAAACCTGAAGGTGCCTCTCTGGGATATGATGGCCTGAAGTGCTAAGAAATCTTGAGGCAAAGGGAAAATTTGGCCACTGTATACATATTTAAATTTTGGCACAGGAAAGCCCCTCCTATGAGGTTCAGAGGACAGAGTGTGGCAGCCAAGGGTTACACTCCCAGAGAGGCTTGGGGCCTGGGAACAACGAGAAGGAGGTAAGGTTTGTTTCACGCTCCTGCTGGCTCCCCGTTAGGATCCTAGCGTGCTCCTATCCTAACCTTTTCCTCTGACACCAGTACTGTCCCCAACAGAACAAAGTACCTTGACTTCTCTGCACATTAAGACTCTGGCTGCCTGACAACGGCCCCTCAGCCTCTCAAGTGCTTCTTCCTCACTTTCCACAACTATGTTTTTAAAATTTCGGATCTACAGAATTGCTTCAGAATAAGATGATGAGTGATGATGAACAGGTGGGTCACCTTCACCCTGGTCACCCATCATTAGCCTCTTGCCACACTTACTATATGTTTCCTTTTCTCTTTCCTTGTATATGTTTGAGTGTATGTGTACGTATGATATATGCAATATTTTTGTTTCTGTCGCTGAACCATTTGAGATATCCTGACTCTTTCCTAAGTATTTTTTTATGTCCTAAGAACAAGGACATTACCTAGATAACCACAGTGACTATCATCATGCTCAGGGAATTTAATAGGGATACTTTATGATCAGCTAATATATAGCCATGTTCATATTTCCCTGGCTGTCCCACAGTATCCATTATAGGTCTTTTATCTACACTATTGATGTTTATGGAAGGTCTAGGTCAGTATTTTTGCAGGATATGCCTAGTGCTGTAAAAGTTGCTAAATGTTATCACTTTGCTACCTTGTCAGTGGTCCCAAACATCACTGGGCATGGTGGAGGCTTGCATTAACTTTACTTAACAGGTAAAGAATGAAGGTGCTGGCTGACCTTCTGGAGGGCAGATGCCCAGCCTGGGACCAACCAGAGGGACTGGGGTGGAAGAGCACATTTATGGGCCTTTCTCCTCCCTGCATGCATCTTGATGCCCCACAGTCACCAATCTAACATCTACAAGGCCTGATTTCCTTTCTTACTCCTGACCTATGACCACTTCTCATGCAAAGAGCCACTTTGAGCCACTGTAATACTTTACTCCATCCATGCATCTGCCTGGCTGCCTATGCCTTCCAGGACTCAGATGACAGGATGAGACAAATTCTCCTGATAGGAACAAGCCATTGCTCCACACTCCTCTTTTACTGCCATAGAGGACATGGAATTTCCACTCCTGTCCACAAAGAGAAAAGCTGTGGGGAGACTCTGCCAGACCACCTCCTCTGTGAAGTGATTCATAAAACTGCAGGACAAATCTGAGCATGCCCAGTCAGTCTCTCCCTGTTTGGTTCCAAGTTGCCTGTCCAAGGAGACACACTTAATGCTCCCAGCATTCCCTGTTGTGTTTGCATGTGTAGTGGGTTTGCAGTTGGTGGGGGGATATATTCATCAGAGGGCAGAGTAGGGTGCCCATTTGGTGGCACATCAAAACCACATTATATTCTCTAATTGACTTCATCAAAAATAAAGCTGCTATTTTGATGTGTATCTGTCTGATACCTGCAATTTCCTGTGGTTTTCCATCTCAGGGGAGCTAAAGGGTCTATTTATTGGCTCTCTGAATCCCCAACTTTTCTATCAGAGTATTAACTATAATTGAGCAACACAGGTTTCCCACCACCCTCACATGGGGTGGAATGAACACTGTGCTTACCCTGAACTCTTTCCTCTCAAAGGAGACAAAGGGTTCCTAGGCTGTGGAACGGTAACGACAACTCAGGGCTGCTTGTGCAGGGTGGAGGTACTGAGGACAGGGGCAGCCAGCCAACCTCTGCTGAGCCCCAGCTAACCGGTCTGCCCAGACACCAGAAGGTGGGAGGAGAGGTTTGTGGTTCTGTTAAACAGGAGCAGCAAAGGTGAAATGGACAGGTAAAGTCCCCATTTTAAACTGGTGAAAGGGCAAATCCAGTCAATACTGCTTATACTGCACTGTCTCTGGTGTCCAGGCAGGAGGCTGCTAGGCCACAGCAGGAGGTGAAGAGGGTTCTGTGTCCAGCTGCCAAAGCCTGATGCATTTGGCATGGAAGTTGAGTGCTGAGGCTCCCATCAGGTCCTCTGGGGACCTCGGGCTCTTTTACTACGAGGGGACTGAAGCTGTCTTTCTAGAGCAATGACTTCCCCTCAGATACAAAGAAAAGTGGCCTGTTGTTACTTGGAGACATGGGCATGGAATGAAGGTCAAGTGGCAGTAAATATAAGGTCTGGGGTCTTTCAGCCTTTTGTTTACACCACTAAGGCTTTAAATTATCCTGAATGTTGTTTGGTTTGTCCCTGAGTCTGGGAAGAAATGAAAGGAAAAGATGTCTTATTCAAAGCAGAGGTAGAGCCATCTAGGTCTTGAGCTGTCATACACAGGGGTGTGATGTGTGAGTGTGTGTGTGTGTGTGTGTGTGTGTGTGTGTGTGTGTGTGTGTGTGTGTTGATTCACAGACACAAGCAAAGATATCAGTGTTTCCCCCAAGGGAGAGTGAAATTCATGTTCATGCCATCTCTACTTGGCTGCCAATACTTGAATTTGACAAGAACCATGACCTCTACCTCCACCTGTAACACATATATGTCTGCTTTCCTTCCTGAAGACGATGAGCACAAAGGCCCACATTCCTCGGTCTGCTGCCCCAAGCCCAGTTAGAATCACTGCCAGCCATGGTGTGCTGGACAGGTCTGAATATATGGACTATTTTCTCAAGTTCAACTTTTGAAGCCCCGTGGTGGTGGGACTTCATGCAGTGCATGGCATGGGTAAGTAAGTGTCTGGTAAAGGGGGTGATATGGTTATGGCCTTTTCTGTGAACAAGAGAGTAGGGTGTGGAGGTTAATGGCATGGGGGACACAGTTTTGCTACTTATTAATCTGGTGACTTTGGATAAGTTATTTGACTACCTTAAATCTCATTGTCCTCAGTTATAAAATAACAGAAAGAACTTTCTTGTGTCATTGTTTGAGGATGTCATTATGTAGTTAAGGTATGAAGCTGAATTCCTGCCATTCATTAGACCTGAATACACTTTTGGTTGGAGCTCGGAGTAGTGCTTTATCAACAATTTACTATATTGGAAAAGCCTTACTGGGCCTCATCTTCCTATCTGCATAGTTAACATATTTGGATTAGATTCTCTAGCTAACCAGATTCTCTAGCCTGTCATTATTTTGTGTGGAGGGTGTGGTCTTAGGAAATCTTCATAGAAGACTTTCAAGCCTCTAATAACTTGGGAAGTTTTTCAATAATAAAGTCTCAAATTTACACAGTATCTGTATTAATCTAGAGTAAGATATTTGCCTTTCTGGTCATATAAAAATCTCAACACATATTGGACAAAAAATTAATTTGATGTGAGAACCTTTGACAGACATTGTTGAACTTCTAAATATTATGCTCTCCCCTTGCCCACAAATATTCTGAATTAGACAAATGGACCAGTATCTTGCATTTCTATCATACTTGAACAAGTGATAAACTACAAAAGAAAAACAGGCTATTATGGCAATTTAAGGGGTTGCTAAACTCAAATGTCAGGTCTGTGACTAAGTTAATGTATTTTTTGTTGCCCAGTGGCATTAATTTAATTACAAAACTTCTCTCAAGGTTGTTATCATTAGAAGACAGGGGATTTCAATTCATCTTTAGAAGCAAAAATTACACAGGGTCCATAGATCATACACAGACTGAACTCGTGCTCATATGTGAAAGCACCCATGTGGGTGTGTGCACATATAGACACAATGAAAATATTCAGATAGAGCTAAATGATGAACCTTTTCAATTTCTTGTGCTACTGTCATTTTATGTACTTTTCCCCCCGTGGTGCTCCGATTTCGCTCTTTTTCTTAGGTTCCCTGGATACCAAGGGTTCCTCTCCTTCGCAGATAGTTAGAAGGAGCTGAAGGAAATACAAAGAACCTATGCTTCAAGCCCAGCCTTTCAATCAAGGATGAGAGGGATCAGATTTCCACATGTGCCTATAAAAGAAAGCAGAGCACAGCACCATGCATTTTCCACACCCAAGGTCCTCCAGTGCCACCCGTGCTCCTCTGATCTGACCCTGAGAGTTAGAGCTGGAGTTTTCTGCACATTCAGGAGCAGAATCAGGGCAACTACTGCCCCAGGGTGGGTAGAACACCTGGAAGCCCCTGCTTCACACCACCTGATTCCCACCTCCCTGGCCTAACGACTTCTTTGGTGGGGCTGCCCAGGTCATGCATGCCAGGTCATGCTTTTTTCTCAGCATCTCCCCAGACCATGGCTGCCCTTCTCATGGGAACTTTTGAGGTATTCCTCAAAGTACACAACTGTGAGCCCATGGCTATGAATACAGACAAGTGACATAATACACGAAGGAAAATATGTTTGAAATCTTTCATTCCTTCCTTGAACTTGGGGAAATTATCTAAATTCTTTAGAACTTATCTTCCTTCATCAAAAGGCAACTATTCATGTATATTTCTCAGCTTGCTATTAAGGTGAAATGAAATACATTTTGAATGATACCCACCATTGAACAAATGATCAATGTGTAAGCTTCTTTGTCCTTCATGACCATAATACCTATGTGAGGGCTGGTCAATAACTCTATCTTTCAAAAGGACGCTGTCCTCTGGGCAAGCACTCCTGAATGAGAGCAGCAACAGCTGGAGTCTAGAGGCTGGCAGGGCTGAGAGTTGGAGAAACCAAAACACTGAGTCAAGAGACCTGAGTTCCAGTTCTGCCTCCTTTAGTAGCCCCATGACTGTGTGCAAGTTGCCCAACCTTTCTGGGTCTGTCTTTGCCCACCTCTAAATGCCTGTGCTACCAAACTCACAAAGTGTTGCAAAGAGCAATAGAGGTGCTAGTACAATAGCACCTTTCAATGAGAAGCCTCAGTACAAATACATTGGATCACCAGTGCTCAAGCAGCAGCTCCAGGGGCTTCTCAATCAGGGCTACAACTCCATAGGGGGACTGTCCTTCTGACCCTTTTCCGTGGATGCTTGTGAAAAGATCACACAGCTATATCTTTGAAGTAAAAGGTCAGACCAGAAGAGGTCCAAACTTGCCATATCTGGTACAATGTCATCAACTCCCAAAACAAAGGCTATTCATATATCAGAACTTAGCCTAAGTCTTAAGCAGATCTGTGAAAATCCATACTTTTAAGATAGTTCTCTGTTTCCTGGCCTGGCCAGAGGCCCCCAAAATATGGACAGCTAGCTCTCCATTAAGCAAGTCTTGTACCCTAATATTCATCAAAAAAACATTTACTATATTCATTAACCATTTAGCTAGTGACTTCAAGCAAAGGTAGTTTATTTTATCTTCACAGAAAGTTCACAAATATTATTTATTATCCTCATTTTAAAGATAAGGGAATTTCAGTTTGCCCAAGGACAAATAGCTGGGGAATGCAGATCAGTTGGAATACTCTGAGGTTTATCCTTTTTGACTTCACTTCACTGACAACCTAACACTTTCTGTGAGCAACAAATTTACGTGTCCTCGTGTGGTCCCACTCACTTTTTCTTTTTGGCAAAGGAAGAGTTTACATTTGGAATGAAGATTCAATAAGCAAGTATATATCACTTCAAGGAAAATCAACATTCAGAAAACCATTTTTTTCCCCTAGATAGATGTATCAGCAGAGAGGCATTAGAGTCTAACCTCAGAATTCATCACAAGAATCACTAATGATCAGCTTTCCCTATGATATTCAAAATACAATCTGGTTGTTGCAGATTTTTGTATTATATTATTTGAATATAGTAAGTATAAGGTATTCATAGTCAATAATATAGACACCATTCAGGGCAAAAAAAAACCCATATTGGCTCTACAGGTGTTTCATAATAACGATAAATATAATTACTTATTTTACTAATGTTTTATGTTAAGTGTCAAGACCAAAATATAAAATTAGCCAGTCTCTAAACAAAAATGAGATTGAGTGAAGGGTAGGAGGCAATTATAGCCTACCTGTGTTTTTCATTTTTGTGGGGCAGTCAGTTTTTATGGGGAACTCCAGTGAGAATACAGTTTGATTAAAATATTCTTCAAAATCAGTGGATCCGTGGAATGTCTTGGACCTAACATTTTGGGTCAAAGGACTCAGGAATGGAGGAAGTTGGGAATGGCATTTACATGGAGATAATGTCTAGAGACATTTCATGGACCAGAAAACATTTTATGGTCTGAATGAATTCGAAAATTAGCTACAAAAGATATGCCATCACTTGGGTAGAAGGGAACCATCTTTCAAAAATGATGCGAGATGCCCTTGTCATATTCACATGGTTTGGGTCATAGATTTTACAGGTTACTGCAGAGCCTTTAGACTTTTCATCCCATATCAATTTTCTTCCATTCACATCTCAGGCCAGAGGTGGGAGGGTAGCATCTTTCCTTCCATATGGCCTTATCCCAGCATGCCCTTTCATTTGGGGGTAGGACAAAACAAAGGAGTCCAGGCCATGGTGGCCGAATGTGCTGCATTCCCAGAGAAGCCCACTTTCTGAAGCGGACTTTTAAATCACATAATTTATTTATGTTCTCTCTCTCCTTTCTGTGGTCAGTGACACAGGTCAAAGGCATTTAATCAAACCCTTGTAGAGAGCTGGGTCCCATCACCAAGCAGTGCGACGATCTAATTTGTCTTCTGTCAAAAAATGTATTTTGGGAACAGAGCTGAATATGATAAGTGTGATGTCTTTTTACGGTCACTGCTGAAATATGTGTACAGCAATGCTGGACTCATTATTTCGTCTGTGTCTGGGTAAATATTGAAATTGCTGTTAGTGTGGATACTAAATACTAAGGAAACACAGGAACATGTTTTCTTTATTCCACTCTGAGCTCAGCTAGCTAAAGCCAAAATTACCTTCTGGTCTGTGAACTAGAATAACTGGTGACCAGGAGGGCAATGAGTTACAGGAAGGTCTGCAGGCCGGGGGCCTGACCACCACTGCAGAGATGGTGATATAGATGAAGCAGAAAGCAAGAAACAAAAACAAAAACAAAAACAAACAAACAAAAAATCTCTCCCAGCCAGCAGGTGGTGTCAGGATTGATAATGTTTGGCTACTTTGGGCTCAATGGACACTTGCTAACTGTTTTGTCAATTGATTTAAGTGATTAATTTAATTTCTTCTGCTGTATCACACAGTGCTTTGTTCAAGAACTAATATCCCGCTCCTTGGCCCTAGATGACCAGCTCATTTGTTAATGCTGCTAACAATTTCCAGTAACCCTCTTTGGCTTCTCCATCCTCCCAACTCCAAGAGGAAGGGTGAAGTTTGATCCCAGGTATTAATCAAGGACAGATATAGACCTACTTTCTGAACTAGACCCTGTATTTCAAACTTAAATCTGAACTTGCAAAGTAAGAAGACAGAATGATGTCCCATTCTCAAGATACTGGAGAAAATCTCTCATTGGTCCCATGTAGGATCCTTTTCCCTAAGTCCATTCCAAGGTTTGGCTGTATAACAGACAAAGCCCAGGCTGATCCTCATGTATAGTTTCTTTCATTTTCTTTGCCAACAAAGTGAAGAACAAAATAACACATGAGAAAAGGAAAGGAAGTGAGAATCTTGCAAGAAACTTGACAGGAAGGGAAAATCCCACCTCTGAAAATAACTCTAGCCAGTGATATACCTCCTAGTACTTAAAGAGGTCCCTGACTAATTTTAAGCCTGAAACCCATAAATTTGGATTTCCAATGCAAATTAAAGAACTGAGTAACTTTTCTGCACTGATTAGGAGAAAAAAAGAGCCCTTTTGTTGTTGTTGGGATTTCCCATTTGCGCAGGTGCTAGAAGTTACTTCAATTCTTTGCATTGCCTTTCCTAGAAATACCCAGACCAATACTTCCCTCTACTGCTTGGAAACAATTCTACAATACGAATCAACCAGGATTACTTAATACAAACTAACACACCTGTTTCACAGGTATAGAAACTGAGGCATAAGTGTTAAGTTGATTTTTGTAAAGTCAGGTCAACAGGAAAGTTTAGCTATGGTTCAAGACTCTCTCACCTTTGCAGTACATCTATACCTAAGGGTAAGAAAATTTACCTTTCTGAATATAAATCTTAGCCAACTGACTCCTTCAAGTGAAGATATGAGGCTTGACAAACAAAACAAAACAAAACAAAAACCTTTGAAATAGATTAAAAAGAAGAGCAACCTGTTACTAAGGTATAGCCATGCATCATAATGATTACACCATAACTTCCTCAAGTGGAACCTGAGCACTTGCATTTACTAAAATTCTCCAAGTAATTCTAATAACTTCTAAACCACTAACATGTAATCTTGGCTGGTAGGGTATTTTAAAGCAATGAAGAACGGAATTTGAATGATATCTGTTTTATTAAATTCATATAAAATTGCTTCAGTTTATCTGATGTAAGTATGGAATCAATGCATATGCATTGATTATATCATAGCCTAAATGATTCTAAATTATATAAATATATGCAGTAGTCACAATTATTGGGCATAGAAACATGCAATTTAGGAATGGTCAGCAGATGTTGATATCTTTATATTTTTCCCATTTATAATTTAGCTGCCCAATTACATTTGGTGGCATTTGTTGAGTACCTACAGAAAACATGAAAGTGCAACATGTGAGTGTAATCAGGTTCTGTAGGACTCACTAAGTACCTATCACACAGAGAGCCTTCTCAAGGGCAAAATATCTTCTAAACAGTCAACATCTCCTCTTTTCATCAAGAGTGTCATTCTACTAGTATCCCATCAGACCAGCTATGAAACTGACTTCCAAGCAACCAGAGAGGATGGTAGAATTGCACCACCAAAGGAATTCTGGCTAGTGAAGAGGTTTTGTTTTATCATTGATGGGTTAAGAGGCAGACTATGAGCAATTACCCTTCAAGTAGCCATGGTGATGTCAAGAACTTACATGGTTAGGAATACTGGTGCTGCCTATATTCATTGGAGTAAAAAAATAAAGCATGAACCACTGCAACAACCATTCATATCACCATCTGTGAGCCTATTAACTGTATGGGGAAAAAATAACAGGTATAAACACATGATTTACCTGCAAGGCTTTAGAGCTGCAATTTCAAGCCTTATAGTCATAGCTCTATCTTTTATTTAAACAGCCTTTGTTTCTATCCAAGAAGCTATAAACAATTTTTAGATATGGTTGACTCCCAAGTTTCATAAGGTATATAATCTTGAGAAACATGTGACTTAAAATCATGTAACTGAAAGTATTAAAATTATATGAGTCCTGAAAACACCATCTATTCATATTTTATGAAGAAAATAATTTAAATACAAAATATCTCAGTGACATTAATCATCCTATTCAAATGTTTGTTATAAGTTAAAATGTGATGAATTACAAATTAACAAATTGCTTATTATTTTTTATTACAAGTAAATGTTTTATTTTGTGGCTGCTCTTATCTGGTTTTGCAGGTAAGCCATGGAAGATACACAGAGTCAGGGAGAGTGAGCAAGGGGAAGTCTTGAGTGATTGAGTCTGAGAAGTGAGGCAGATGCTGGGATAGAAAGAACACATCTGGGGATGATGAGAGGCTTAGAGAGAGAAGAGATCTTTGGTTTCAGACTGGATTTGGTCCCAGTACCACCATTGACTAGCTGTGCACCTTTGAACAAGTTTCCTAATGTTTATGATTCCTAAGGTTTGAATGTATGTGTCTCCCCACCCTCCCCTACCAAATTCAAATGTTGAAATCCTAATGCCCAATGTGATAGTATTAGTAGGTGGGGCCTTTTAGGAGTGCTTAAATCATGGGCATGGAATGAGGTAAGTGTTCTTATGAAAGAAGCTCCACAGAAATCCCTCAGCCCTTCCACCATGTGAGAATGCAGTGAGAGGTACCAGCTATGAACCCAGATGAGGGAGGGCCTCCACCATAACCTGACATGCTGGCACACTGATCTTGGACTTCCCAGGTCTGGAAATGAGAGAATAACTTTCTGATGTTTACAAGCCATCCACTCTGTGGTTTTTGTTATAGCAGCCTTAATAAACTAAGACAATGACCTTCAGTCTTCTCACCTCAAAGTGGCAATAGATAATAATCCCATGAATTTCAGGGCTAAATTAAAATGATACATAGAAAGAAATGAGGAAAGTGCAAAGCAAATACACAATAATGACAATAATTTATATAATGATTACTGGTCTCCACTGAGTTACTTGAGAGAATCAATAACTATCATTCAAAAAATAAAATCTGCTTTAAAAAAAAAGCAGTGCAGAGTTTCAAGATGGAAACGTGAGAGGTGATATAGAGAACTCCTCTCAAAACCACATATAACACAATATAGTTAATAAAACTAATCCTACAAGAGCAAAAGAAAAGAAGGCTGCACCAGACTGCATACACCTGGAGAAAAGAGCAGAACTCATGAAAAAGGTAACGTGTCAAAGCCTTGATCCAGTGGGACCCAAGCCCTTCCCCCAACACAGCTAACTGGCAGGAGGAAGATAAATGGAGTGGGGTGGGGGTGGAAGCCTAGGACTGCTGAACACCCTGCCCTGGAGATCTGCTTTGGGAGCACAAACCTACATTGCATGGTGCTCTGGAAATTAGTGGGGTTGGAAAGCTAAGACAGGAAGAATATTTGGAGAGACTGAGATTCCAGCCATTGGTAGAGGAAAGGAATCCACATCTGGCTGCTCTGGGCAAAGGAAAGGCGGGTGGTCTGAGAGGCCTCCTAGCAGCTACAGGGCTGCTGAAGGGGCAGAGTTTGCACAGAGCTTGTTGTGAAGGAGAAGGGATCAGTGGATGGAGATGTCTGGGTGTGCTCTTCCCAGCAGGTAGGAAACTTTCAGGAACTTCAGGCGCTCCATCCACCTGGCTGGCTACTCAGCTCCGAAGCTCCCGACTATGATATGCACCCTGCTGTACCTTCCTCCTGGCCTGCTGACACCGGCTCACAAACCCGCAGTTCCTGCCCTCTGGGGGTCAGCCCAGCCAGAGGGAGGCTCAGCATACGGCAACTAAAAACGCAAAGCACAGAGGGTTACACCTCTGGTTCTGACAGTGGAGACAGGCACTGCAACTGGGAAGCAGGAAACAGCTCTTTCCTCCCCCCAGGCATAAGCATCGATCTCCTGTGACCCCCAACATCACTCCAGGGGCTGAGCAGCTCTGGAGATTAGAGCTTCTGGACACTAGAGGGGGCCATGTACAAATAGGAAATGTCAAAGGAAACTGGTTCAGACCAAAATCTCACAAACACCAGAAAAAGGACCATGTGAAACTGAACTCACCAATCTTCCTGAAAGAGAGTTCAAAATAAAAATCATAAACATGATCATGGGTGTACAGAAAAATATTCAAAAACTCAGGGATGAATTTAGGACAGATATTCAATAATTAAGAAATTCCATATGTGAAATGAAACATACAATGGAGGGATTTAAAAGAAGATTAGATGTAGTAGAAGAGCTGGTAAGTGGAATAGAAATTATAGAAGAGGAATACAAAGAAGCTGAGGCACAGAGAGAGAAGAGGGTCTCTAGGAATGAAAGAATATTGAGAGAACTATATGACCAATCCAAATGGAACAACATTCATATTATAGGGGTAACAGAAGAAGAAGAGAGAGGAAAAGGGATAGAAAGTGTCTCTGAGGAGGTAATTGCTGAAAACTCCCTCAATCTGTGGAAGGACATGGTCTCTCAGGCCATGGAGGTGCACAGATCGTCCAAAACAAGGGACCCAAGGAAGACAACACCAAGATATATAATTAAAATGGCAAACATCAAGGATAAGGTCAGACTTTTAAAAGCAGCCAGAGAGAGAAAAAAGATCACATACAAAGGAAAACTCATCAGGCTATCATCAGACTTCTCAACAGAACCCTTACAGGCCAGAAAGGAGTGGCATGATATATTTAATGCAATGAAGCAGCAGGGCCTTGAACCAAGAATACTCTACCCGGCAAGATTATCATTTAAATTTGAAGGAGAAGTTAAACAATTTTCAGATAAGCAAAAGCTGAGAGAATTCACCTCCACAAACCGCTTCTCCAGTGCATTTTGGAGGGACTGCTATAAAAGGAAATGTTACTAAGGCTAAATAGGTGTCACCAGGGGAAATAAAACCACAGCAAAGAAAGTAAAACAATTAATTAGTAAGCAGATGCAAAATCAAATCAACTACCCACAAGTCAATCAAGGGATAGACAAAGAGTACTGAATATGACACCTAATATATAAAGAATGGAGTAAGAAAAAGGAGGAAAGAAAAAAAAGAACCTTTAGGTTGTGTTCATAATAGCATACTAAGTGAGTTAAGAGAGATAAATTAGACTGTTAGATAGCAAAGGAATTACCCTTGAACCTTTGGTAACCACGGATCTAAAGCATGCAATGGCAATAAGTACACACCTATCGATAATAACCCTAAATGTAAATGGTCTGAATGCACCAGTCAAAAGACATAGAGTCACTGAATGGATAAAAAAAAAGGACCCATCTATATGCTGTCTACAAGAGACTTACTTCAAACCCAAAGACATGCACAGACTGAAAGTAAAGATATGGAAAAAGGTATTTCATGTGACTGATAGGGAGCAAAAAGCAGGAGTTGCAGTACTTGTATCAGACAAAATAGATGTTAAAACAAAGTAACAAGAGACAAAGAAGGACATTACATAATAAAGGGGTCAGTCCAACAAGAGGATATAACTATTATAAATAGCTATGCACCCAACACAGGATCACCTACATATGTGAAACAAATAATAACAAGTAAAGGGGCAAATAGAATGCAATGCATTCATTCTAGACTTCAACACACCACTCACTCCTTACAGGAGAAAAGGCAGTTAAAGAAGAATACTAGAAAACAATGATGATAGAAAAGTATAAATTTCAGAAAGAAACTAAATATCAGTGTCAAAGTTGTGAGGTGATAACAAATGATCACTGAAAAAAAGATGACAGGAAGGGAGTAAAGGGTACAGATTTTGTTTGATGATGAAGGGAAGGAGGAAAAAATAAAGCATCAGTTTGGGGAAGAGACAAGCATGAAAAAAGCTTTCTTCTTTCTAATTTTTTTTTTTTGTGCAGAGGAAGACAGTATAAAAATTATGTTGAAAATTCCGGAGTAAGGGAATTATGGGAGAAGAGATTAATAGAAGCAGCAGAAAAATGGAATCCAACACTGAAAAGAAAGAATGAAGTCTAGCAGTGAATATGAACCTTTCTGACTCACAGACAGAGAAAGGAGGAGATGGCTAATGAGTGAAAGCTCATAAAGCAGAAAATAGAAAATTCAGGAAATTGTGTCAGATATGAGATTCACAGTGTGGAGAAAGAACTTGAGACTGAGATTGTGAGGCAATAGGGTGTTTAAAATCATTGCTGGAAGTGTGGCTGATGCCAACTAGTAGTGAATAAAGGGACTGCAATGCAGCCATGATGGACCAAGTAAGGAGACAGCAAAAAAAGCTTTCTTGGCAGTTTTTAATGGCCCAGGAGTCAAATCATCCAAAGATCTTTTGGATTGGAGACCAGCAAGGGGGAAGGGAGGAAGGACAGGTAGGCAAGACATCCTTGAATTATCCTGACCAGGACGTTGAATTTTCTAAAAAGGAGTTCAGGCGAAGAAGAAAGTAGAAAAACATGAGATAAAAGGTAATAAATCAGGAACATGAGGATTCAAGTACCAGAAAGGATGCTGAATAAAAACATCAGATTTAGGAAGGGTAGAAACTTTTTATCAGAGTGAAACAGGACCACTTCAAATATGATGAGATCTAAGGTATTGACTGAATCATGGGTGACTGAGATAGACTGAAAACATAAGTTTCTGGAGATGAAAAATTGAGTAGTAGATATTAAATTTAGGAAGGATGAGTCCCCAGTAAAGAGGCTAATTAAGAGTTAGGTTCTGATGTCACTGAGGACATTAGGAAAGTGTTGGTAAGTCTTCAATAAAGTAACAGAAAAAGATGTTATAAACAAACAGAGTGAACATTTTAAAAAATGTATTTACCTGAATTGAGTGAATCAGTGATTGGATGGTTCCTTCCTAGATATCAGTACTTTCAAAGACACAAAATATGGTTCAGGTCTATTCATGGAAATCATGGAAAAATCACTGTACTGCTTAGTCTTTGACCAGCTAGATAAAATATTCAATTTGACAGTATAACAAATTAGTCTTTGACCAGCTAGATAAAATATTCAATTTGACAGTATAACAAATTACCTCCAGTGTTCCATTAGGACACATTAGCATCAATAATTGGAAATCAAAGAAAGAAATTTAATGGAAAAAGGAGATCAGTCCCTACTGTTTTCATTATACTATATTTTCTAGTGAATATTGTTTCTATCTCCTTTGGAGAATTTCCTTTAGGAGATCAAGTGAAAAATGTGTCTATAAAAGAAATATTGATTAGTTTAACAATCTCATTAAGTTTGACTAACCTTTTAAAAGCATTCGGTAGACCTTTAAACTATACAAAGCTGAATAATACTTTTATGTTCAATGAAGGGCACCTTTTAAATAGTTCAGAAATTTATGAGAATTGGGTACTTAAAAGACTAAAGTTAACATTTAGAATTTAAAAATGTATGTCATTCTTTATGTACTTACTTTTTTTCACTTTCTTTTTACTGAAGTATCATTGATATACAATCTTATATTGGTTTCAAATTTACAACAAAGTGGTCCAAAAATTACCCATATTATTAAATGTTCATCCCTTCTAAGTGCAGTTAGTGTCAACATAAAAAGATGTTACAGAATCATTGGCTATATTCTACATGCTGTACTACTATCTCCATGACAGGCTCACGTTATGATTGAGAATTTTTGCATCCCTTTATCACCTTCAACCTCCCCATCCATCCACCTTACCCCCACACCTATGGTAACCACCAGTCACTTCTCAGTGTCCATGAATCTACTGCTGTTTTGTTCCTTCTGTTTTGCTTTGTTTTTATATTCAGCCATTAAAAAAAAAAAGAAAGAAAGAAAGAAAGAAAGCCTGCCATTTGCAACAACATGGATGGACCTAGAGGGTATTATGCTCAGTGAAATAAGCCAGGAAGAGAAAGACAAATACCACATGATTTCATTTCCCATACTTATTTTCTAAAGTTACTCAGAATTAAAAATAACTTACAGTTGTTTTATTTTTTAAATATTCATGAAGAGAATGCCACACCACACTTAAAGGGGAGGCCAATGGAAAACAGAAAAGTTAAAATGATCCCTAGGCCCTTCCTTCTCTTCATTTTTTATCTTTTACAAATTTTATGTATTCCATTTATGAATCACAGATTCATGAACAAGACCCAGTATCAAGAGCCCTAACATAAATAGTAACAGAGCTAGTGGGGGAAAGGACTAAAATAAATCCTTGAAATGCTATAGCTAAACCCTCCATCTCTATATCTTCAGTTAGGAAAATAAGTTCTCAGGCTTCAATACAAAGTCAATTCAACTCCGTAAGTTTCAGCTGACAACCGAGGCATACCATAGGCCTTAAGAGAGAATTTAAGAGAATAGAACCCAACAGCAAATAGAAAATCAGAGAGTTTTTCTTTTACTTTTCTTCCTTTTTAAAAAAATAATCCACAGTAAGGAACACCACTGTTCCTCTGCATGGACAGTTGTAAGAATGGTTATTATTTGTAAAATTTCATTTATCATGCACAATCACAAGAATGACTTTAAGATTTTCTATTTCCCATTTAGAGCAGATATCTAAAATAAAAATGGTAAGGCATCAGAAACTTACTCCCTATGTAGTTGACCTTTAAAAATTTAGTATTTTTATTGACACTCCAGTGTATTTTTTTTCTACTGAGATACTGGTATGGTAATCAAAGCATGGGAATAATCAAAGATTATTACAAAACCCAAAGGCCTCCTATCATGTGCAGAATGGCTCATATATTAATGTGTATGTGTGTACATATACATATGCATGTATTTATATTTTTCAGATTTTTATTGCACTTTAGAGATAAGAATAAAAATAAGGAAAAAGAATCCAAGTATTTAAAATTACAATAGAAGATACTGCCAAATCCTTCAGCAGCTGTTTATCATGTAAAATAAGTTACAGTAATTAGGTACTAGCCATATATATTGAAAAGTCCTCAAATTATATATATATATATATATATATATATATATTTAAAAATTTTTTTTATTAAGTTATGATTGATATACACTTTTACGAAGGTTTCACATGAAAAAACGTGGTTACTACATTTACCCATATTATCAAGTTCCCACCCATACGCCAGTGCAGTCACTGTCCATCAGTGCAGCAAGATGCCACAGATTCACTATGTGCCTTCTCTGTGCTACACTGTTCTCCCCATGATCCCCCACACCATGTGTACTAAACATAGTACCCCTCAATCCCCTTCTCCCTCCCTCCCCATTCACCCTCCCACACCCTTCCCCTTTGGTAACCACTAGTTCATTCTTGGAGTCTCTGAGTCTGCTGCTATTTTGTTCTTTCAGTTTTGCCTCATTGTTATACTCCACAAATGAGGGAAATCATTTGGCATTTGTCTTTCTCCGCCTGGCTTATTTCACTGAGCATGATGTCCTCCAGCTCCACCCATGTTGTTGCAAATGGTAGGATTTGTTTCTTTCTTATGGCTGAATAGTATTCCATTGTGTATATGTACCACATCTTCTTTATCCATTCATCTACTGATGGACACTTAGGTTGCTTCCAGATCTTGGTAAAAAGTGCTGCGATAAACATAGGGGTGCATATGTCTTTTTGAATCTGAGAAGTTGTATTCTTTGGGTAAATTCCAAGGAGTGGGATTCCTGGGTCAAATGGGATTTCTATTTTTAGTTTTTTGAGGAACCTCCATATTGCTTTCCACAATGGTTGAACTAGCTTACATTCCCACCAGCAGTGTAGGAGGGTTCCCCTTTCTCCACATCCTTGCCAGCATTTGTTGTTCTTAGTCTATTTGATGCTGGCCATCCTTACTGGTGTGAGGTGATATCTCATTGTGGTTTTAATTTGCATTTCCCTGATGATTAGTGATGAGGAGCATCTTTTCATGCACCTGTTGGCCATCTGAATTTCTTCTTTGGAGAACTGTCTCTTCATAACCTCTGCCCATTTGTTAATCGGGTTATTTGCTTTTTGGGTGTTAAGGTGTGTAAGTTCTTTATATATTGTGGATGTTAACCCCTTATCAGATCTGTCATTTACAAATATATTCTCCCATACTGCAGGATGCCTTTCTTTTTCTGTTGATGGTGTCCTTTGCTGTACAGAAACTTTTTAGTTTGATGTAGTCCTATGAGTTCATTTTTGCTTTTGTTTCCCTTTCTCTAGGAGATGCATTCAAGAAAAAGTTGCTCATCTTTATATTCAGGAGATGTTTGCCTATGTTGTCTTCTAAGAGTTTTATGGTTTCATGACTTACAATCAGTCAAATTATATATTAATAAATTATATTCAAGATGCATAAAACAACACAAAAATTTTAAAGGCTGATTGTCAGTACACAAAGACTTTTGACATCTTCTTTATACATGACTTAAATGCTGTTGAGAAATTTCTTCAGGGCATTTAAAACTCCTTTTGTGACTCTTCATTGCCTGTTTTCCAGGCACTGGCGATTTCTATAATATACATTTTCACTTCTGCATGGTTGAAAGAGTTCATGTGCTATATGCAATTTTAAGGTAGAGTGTAAGATTACATTTCTAGAATATAGAAAACCATAGCCATCAAAGCTGCACCATTGTTGTTTATGTAATTCCTACTATTTACTGTTTGATGGACATTTGCAAATTGTGAGAAGATAGGGCCAAGATGATCATCGGGTCTTTGTTATAACTGGTGGTACACGCTGTCAACTGTAGATAGGCCTGAATCAGAAAGCACTTGTGTGCTCAATACATTCTGAAGTGAGCAACTTCTTTGCTTTTTGGAATGGAACTGACTTGGGAGAATATGTCACATAAATGTATGAAATACCATTTTGACTGACTTTCTTTTTCTTATTGAAGCCTTCATGTTGCATACGTTTGAGATTTGAATGTATCATTGCAGATTTTATTCAGCTTGAAGTTTTGCAAACTTCCCCCTATTTCCAACAGCCTGGAAGTGAATTGTACAGAGGACTCCAATGTACTCTGGGACAAAATTCTAGGATAGGCAGAGTAGTGGAAAGATTATGAGTGTGAATATTGGATGAGGCTGACCTGGGATCAAATCTTAATTGGTCTTGGATAAATGACTTGGTTTTTGTGAGATTCAGTTTCCTTACCTTTAAAGTGGGATCATTGTGTTTTCTACCTCCTAGGGCTATAAAGAGGAATAAATGAAATAATACACATGAGGCAGGTAAATAGAAAATACTGAGAACTGTTAGCTAGTATAATTATGAACTCACATAATAGGTAGCCCTTTCCTGTAAATGATTGTTCAGATTGTTAACTGATTTTTTATCAAGGGTCTGTGTGAATGCTGGAATATGACTAATCTGCCTCCAATGCCCAACTGCCTCCAATGCTAACTGCTTATATTATATGGTCATTTTCTGGCTAAGATACTGTGCTGGTATCCTTCTTCAATCTGAAAGACGAACTTCCACATCTGACCTGTTGATGCATTTTTTTGCCAACAAAAATACCACAAGATTAAAAGACAGAAAGGTGAGTGTTGCTAACAAAATCTCACAGAGTGCATTTCACTGGCAGAGGTATGTTTTCAGGAAGCACAGTTTCCCTGTGCAAGTACCAAACGCTGAGAATGGGCCATTGTTTCCCTGTGCCTTCTCCTGATGTGTCCACCACCCCTGTTACACCACCCCCGGAGGGCTTGGCAATTCTTATGGGGAACTGGACTTCAGGGGATGTTTGGAGAGTCTGGTTGTGGTGGCTGATTCTTACACTAACTCAATCCCTGTTCTGAAGACATCTTTTTGATCTGAAATCCAAGTGTGTTTCCTTCCAAGGTCAGAGTTTAGATCAGATGCAGGAGTAAGCTCTTAGTTTCTTTTCTTGTTTCCCCTTCTCAGAGGACATTGGCATTGGATATGGAGGACTCTTCTAAAGAGTTTTACTTGGCAAATAATCTGAACTAAACTTGGGAACAAGACAACCATCAAAAATATATGCAAAGTGTTGACTCTTTCTTTTTAAATGCTCATTGTGACCTTTTCGTAACATTGTGTTCTTCCACTCAAGGGACACCAGTTAAGGTATGTTGATGTTTTTACCATGAAATCTCTAGGACTCAGACATGT
Source organism: Manis javanica (assembly GCF_040802235.1). Taxonomy (NCBI): domain Eukaryota; kingdom Metazoa; phylum Chordata; class Mammalia; order Pholidota; family Manidae; genus Manis; species Manis javanica. Next base: position 97,441,747 of record NC_133163.1, on the reverse strand, counting down.
AAGCTACCTGCAAAAATATATGTGGATATAGAGTACAGTATTCCAAGTCTGAGTATACTGTTTTTAATGTTCTTAAAGTATTTTCAGAGTTTTTAAAATGCTTAAAAGAAACAAAGCCACATTCAGGTTCTCAAGTAGTTTTTCAAAACATCTTTATGTATTGCTTGGAAAGGTATAAAAATACAGACAGGGCTATGTAGTAAATAAACACATTTTAAGGTCCTGGCTAAAGATCAGATGCTCAGAGAGCAGGACAAGCACTTTGTACATTTGCCTCAGAAGAGTGTACTTCCCTCCCTTGTGGACTGGAAGTGGAGAGAACTTTTTAAGTATTAATTGCAGTTTTATTTTTACTTCGTTTGCCAGGAATTGTAGAGACAATAATTTATTTCAATATTGTGGCTCTGTGGGATCTTGTGGAAAACATCCCTGTATTTTTCCTCTATCGTAATTTCAGTCAAATTTAGATTTATCTGATTTTCAGTCTAATTTGGATTATTCTCTTTCATTCTGCATAATTTCATGTAATAGTGTTTGAATTGGACATTTCTAATTAGCATTCTCTTGCAAACATCTATGGCCAAAGTTACTCATGTGTTTTCCTATGTTAAGACTACCTGCCTTTACTGTGATCTTAAACACCAATGGGAAAGTTTTCAGGTTCTTGAATTTCCACATCTTGTATCTCATGCCAGAATCTAAAACTCTGAAGTCTAATACCTGGCATCTGTGATCAAGACCCACCATTGTACAAAAGTAATAACAAACTACAATGAAAAGAAGTAAAACCCAAATGCATGAGTTTATTAATTAATTCAACCAGTGGGTTTACTTTTTTTAATTGCTCTCTGCTCCAGGGAGGAACAAACTACTGCTGTGTAAGCAAGAACAGTTAGGGCACTGACCAAAGAGAGGGGTTACACAGAATGCAATTTTCTCAGCAGAAATTAGAAACTGAGCTTGTTTTTAAATGGAATCACACGTATATAGGTATTTATGTACACATATACATATACACACATACATACAAAAACCTAAAACTTTGTTATTTTACTGGTGGAAAATTATTGCATATGCCTTCTGATGGTAAATGTATGCCAATGTTTCTCCTTATATGAATGTAAAACTGCTGGGTCATAGGAGATGTGACTGTTCAGCTTTATGGGATAATGCCAATTCATTTCCAAAGCAGTTGTTTCAGTTTACATTTCCACCAGCACCTTTAAAGAGACCTCACTAAACCATATCTTCTCCAACATTTGATTTTTATCATATTTCTCAGATTTATGTCCAGCTGAAAGGGTATAAAATGGTTTTGCAAATTTGCTTTTCTGATTACTAATTAGAGCAAATATATCTTCGTATGCTATTGATGAACTGTATTTATTCTTCTCTGAAGTATCTATTGGAGATTTTTAAATCTATTTTTTGCTGTGTCATTCATGTTTTCCTTATTTGCCTGGTAGAGTATTTTATAAACTCTGAATATTACTAATTCTTTGTCAGTTTTATATGTTACAAATATAACCTCATCAAGTTTATAGCTTGTCTAATTTGTGTCTTTTAGAGAATAGGGGTTTTTAATAAAGTCCAATTTATCAATCACTTATTTTATGTATAAATTTTATGAATTAAATAAATATTGCACACTCACTATATATGATAGGCCCTGGGGATACAAAAATGAAAACAAAAATAATTCTTCCTTTTAAAAAGCTCAAGGTCTTAGTGAGAAAGACAAATGGGCAAATGACTATAAAATAGTGTTATATCTACTGTAATAGAGGCAGGAAGAACTTACTGAGGACAATTAGGGAAGCTTCACAGAAGCTGAGGAAATATCTGAACTACTGCTTAATTGTAGGAAAGAAATTTTATTAGCATATGTCAAAGCCCAGGGACATAAGAATCCATGATAAGAAACTGTAGGTAAAAATCAAACCTGACATGGCAATTGAGGAGTGAAGAGAAAAGGTGTTAGAAACTGCAACCTCCAGGGTCCCACACT